>NC_135616.1:46845000-51845000 GCF_053574225.1 Canis aureus
GAGCAGGGGGAAGGGGAGAACAGTTGCTCTAGCTTTACTGCAGTGCCACCCATGAGATGGGCAACATTCCCAAGGGAAGCCATGGCACAGTGTATCTGGCATGTGGGCTATCGGTAGTGTGGGAAGTTCCGCATGACCTGGTCTCCACCAGGAAGCAAGAAATGGTAGGCCTCTCAGAGGTAACTTCTGTGGACAGCTTGACACAGTGTGGAGTTCTGTAGCATGCCCCGATGTGGGGTGGGATATCTCAAAAAGAAGTCTGGCATCCTCCCAGCTGCAGTGATGGGGCGTCTGAAATGAAAATTAAGCTGGTTTAGAGAAAACATGGTGTACATATCCAAGTGTGTGGATTATGGACCAATCTGTATGTAAATATCTATCTATACATCCACATCTATGTAGGTATCTAGAGATACAGATCTGTCTACACAACATGCTCTCCTTATAGGCATATAGTATGTATGTGTGTCCAGCCATACCTCAGAGATATTACAGGTTGGGTTCCAGACGACTGCTTTTACAAGGTGAATTGCACAATAAAGTGAGTCAAATGAATCGTTTGGTTTCCCAGGACATATAAAAGTCATGCTTACACTCTAGTCTGTTAAGCATGCATTAGCATGATGTCTAAAAAAAAACAACACACCTTAATTTTAAAACACATAGGTAGTAACAGCACAGATGGGGTTTGCATATACATCACTTCGCCTGGGACATTCTTGGCAAATTATAAACAGTGCCCCCTTCTATGAGCAGCCTCACTCTCAGGGAGCCCTGGAGACAGGTAGCAGTGAGGAGATGGGCATGCACAGCGCAGGGGGCTTGGCCTCCCTGTCTCCCTGCCTCCCCACTGCGCTCATGGGGAGGGACAGTCCCCAGGGCCCAGCCAGGGTATGCACCCCAAGCCTGTACTGCTGAGAGAGCCATTTTAAGGGCAAGGAATAGAAAATTATAAATACAAAATTTGGCACTGAAGTGAAGATTTATTTAGAGTGAGACAAGAAATCACAACTAATTACAAGTTTCGACACTACGACAGCACCACCAAACCCAGAAAAAGAAACCTCTACCCTATTTTTTCCCTGTATTTTGGGAATGCATTCCCTGTAATGACTTTGCTCCCTCTACACTGTTACACATCGGATCTCTGTTACACTGATCCACAGACCAGCGTCCAGCTCCACACATTGCCCGCCTGGTTTTTTCCCACTACCCACATGTTGCCTGTGTGGGGCGCTGCTGAGCATGTTCTTACTGTGTCTGCACCATCCTGTCATGCCTGCCGGTGGAGTTGGCACCAGTGGCTGGCAGGAGAGTTTCTGGAGACCGTTCCTACATTGGAAAGGTACCAGCAACACCTTAGCTATGCTGGGAAGAGACAGGGAACCACTTAATTCTATCCTAAACCCAAACATAATATATCCTCAATTCCCCTTATCCATGCCATGACCATTTCTTTTATATGTCCATATGTAGTAGCAGTACAAGCAGGGTTTGTGCCCAGGTCACTTTTCCCGGGACATTCCTGGCAAATTATTAACAGTAACCCCTTCCATGCGCAGCCTCAATCTCAATGAGGAGGTGGGCATGCACAGTGCACGGGGCTTGGCCTCCCTGCCTCCCTGCCTTCCTGCCTGTGCTCTTAGTTTTCACCATATATGTGGGACAAAGGGAGAGGGAGAATCTCAAGCAGACTCCACACCCAGTTTGGAGCCTGACCCAGGGCTCAATCTCATGACCCTGAGATCATGACCGGAGCTGAAATCAAAACTCAGATACTTAATTGAGTAAGCCACCCAGTTGCCCCAGTCATGACCCTTTCTGTTGTCAACTGACACTGGGGAAGTTTGCGTGGGAGGGAAGTTGAAAATGGAAGAGACAATAGCTTTAACAATTGCAAATTATAAGCCTGTCTGGAACTTGCCCTTGTCTTCCCCTGCCCCATGCCTCTCCAGCAGGAGCGCTTGGGTTCAGCCCTCTGGAAATGTACTAAATCACTTATTCATTCAGGAACTACATTTTGAACATCTCTTTACCCTAGGCACTGTGATTAGCACTGGAGTGTGGCAAGGATGTCAGAAAACTTCCTGACCTGGAACTTTCTGGGCTGCCACACATTAAAGCTGGTTTCCTCACTTGGCATCAGTCCTGATACAAAGTCTTCTGACTCACAAAGCAGTTTGGAGAGGGGAGAAGATTTGTGAGCTGGAGAGAAGCTTCTGCTTGCTGAGGCCCCTTTGTTCCCTACCCCCAGCCAATCACTTAGAGATTTCTGGAATCAAACATCATTATCACCCGGAGGCACTATCTTAAGTTTACTGCAGGCATCAAGGAAGGTACTCCGAAAATCTTCAGGTGAGCGATAGATGCCTTGACTTGAAATGCCGGCATTTTATATTCATAAGCTCATTGCAGTGATCAGCAAAGTACTCCTAAACTTAACTTATGACTTTCCAGCTACTGTGTTCTATTAGGACCCTGGGAGAGTCATCAGTATATCCTGAGGGAGGGAGAAATCTGCCAGAAGATATATTTTTAACATGTGTTGTCCTGGCCTTCTAATTCCAGCAAAATAAACCAGATATAAAATCTCTCTCCCTCTTAACACCTAAAAACACTGGGTAAAGTATAACAAAAACAGTTTTAGTAGCATACCTTAATTCTAAATTTCCCAGTGTCAAGGATTAAGAAGGAAACCGAAATACAGAGCTGATTCTGCATCTGGCAGAGAGATTGCTGGTGGCTGGTTCCTGGTGACCAGAGGCTTGGGTGCAGGGAAAGACATGAGCCTCATGTGTGTGCATGTGAGGCAGTCAGAATGGAGATTTTCACATGAGCCACCTCAAGGAGAGGGGGACCTGGCATGAGACTGAGGCATTATTCGAGGAGAAAATAGAGGATCTTTTCCCAGAAATGACACAGATCCTCAGACTTATAAATAATAGTAAGTCTCAAGCCTGATATATTTTTTCTGAAATACCTGGTTATGTTGTAGAGAAATTGCAGAACACCAAAGTCAAAGATAAAATCTTAAAATTAATCGAAGAGAGAAGAGACTTTTTTCACCAAGAGCTCCAACTAGACTTCCCAACAGCAGCAATAGCTAGAATGCAGGGGACTACCATATTATTTCCGGGTACAGATGCATGCAGAAGTACAAAAGCATGTATGGGAATGACTCACACTAATACCTGAACTGAGTTATTCCTAGAGATGGAGAGAAGAAGGAGGTGGCCACTGGGTGAGTCTTAGTTGGGTCATAATCTTTTGTGTATTAACAAATAGCATTTTGTTTACTGAAATGATGGTTTAAAGGAAATAAGCCAAAGTATTAATAACTGTCTCGTTTGATGGTATGCCTTAGAAACTTGTTACTTTCTGTGATTTTTGTATGCCTGAGTTGTGTCAGGTTTTTTTTTTTTAAAAAAAGAAAGTGTTTTAAGATGTATTTCCTTTCCCTCTCTTGACATGTGATCACAGAACATCAATCAGTTAAGAGAAAAATTGGTACTGAACTTCTGGCATGTTTAACAAGGAGAGTAATTTATCAGACCCACTTGTCACTCATTTGAAGGAGATAAAATGTAAAAAGACCTAAACTGGCACTGAACTTCCGAAACTGAACTAACATTGCGGAAAAACAGTGAAGTCCACTAAGCTCATTCTTTGGCTCATGAAGTTATAGACACTAGAACCTACAGCCCACATTCAGACCTCTGTTACTTTGCCTCTTCTTTAGGAAAATTTATGCTCAATGAAGATCTGAATACCTAATGAATTTACTAGAGAAGATTTCAAGGATTTCTTTTTTCAGAGAGTTGTGCTTTTTTTTTTTTTTTTTTTTTTTTTTTTAGTCAGTGACTTAGTTGTCGTCTCAGCTAGATCCAGGGGGTCTATTCCTCCAAGAGTCCCTTGATAATCCATCACAGACTACTTAATATATGTGTCTAGCTTATTGTTTTATTTTATTTTAAGATTTATTTATTTATTATTTATTTATTTATTTATTTATTTATTTATTTATTTATTCGTGACAGACATAGAGAGAGAGAGAGAGAGGCAGAGACACAGGCAGAGGGAGAAGCAGGCTCCATGCCAGAAGCCCGACACAGGACTCGATCCCGGGACTCCAGGATCATGCCCTGGGTCAAAGGCAGGCGCCAAACCACTGAGCCATCCAGGGATCCCCTAGCTTATTGTTTTAATTGGCTTCCAGAGTTTTCTCATTTGGGGGGTGAGGAATTGGGGAGAGTGAAACAGGAAGGCCAATGATGTCTTCTCAGGTCATCTCTACAGGCTACCTAGGCTTGATCCCAGCAGAACCATCTAAGGAGCTGTGTAGACTGTGCTTCAGAATAGACAGGGAGGAGCCTTTGTTCACCAGCTCCCACCTCCCATTGTAAGGATTGCCTCTTGGGGCACTGAGTCCCTCATGCATGCCTGTATGAGTGCTGGTCTGGCTCCTGCAGATGTCCCCTGCTGTGCTATCGACAGACAGTTGGGAGGAGTCCCCCGGTTCCACCTGTTTGAAGCTGTGGTTGTAGTAGCAGTGGCTGGAGTAAGAGAAGGACAAAGATGATGTGAGGCAGAGCACACATTTCATCCCATACAGGTAGTCACTCCAAAAATGGTAATCTCCTGGGTTGGGAGATAAATACAAACCCCCTTATCTACCCTTTTCCAATCATTCAAGAGACAATACTGGATGAATCCATGTGTTGTTTCCATCTTAACATTCAGGGAACAAAAGTGTACATCAAAGTTGCTGGCTTTTTTTTTTTTAAAGATTTTATTTATTTATTCATGAGAGACACACAGAGAGAGAGAGAGGCAGAGACACAGGCAGAGGGAGAAGCAGGCTCCATGCAGGGAGCCTGACCTGGGACTTGATCCTAGGTCTCCAGGATCACTCTCTGGGCCAAAGGGGTGCTAAAACTGCTAAGCCACCCATGCTGCCCAGTTGCTGGCTTTTAGTATTGGAAATTATTCTTCATTCCTATGCATTTGCTTTTTTTTTTTTTTTTTTAAGATTTTATTTATTTATTTATTTATTTATTTACTTACTTACTTACTTACTTATTCGTTCATTCATTCATTTATGAGAGTCACAGATAGAGGCAGAGATAGGCAGAGGGAGAAGCAGGTTTCCTGCGGGGAGCCTGCTGTGGGACTTGATCCCAGGACCCCAGTATTATGACCTGATCCAAAGGCAGATGCTCCACCACTAAGCCACCCAGGTGCCCTTCATTCCTATGTGTTTGAATCAAAACAATATCGTATGAAACAGGTCATGTCCTAGTTTTCAGAGAAAGCAGTAAATCCATTCTAGAATCCCTCAGAAGTATGCTTATGTGCATTTGGAGATGCCATTCACTAAAGGCTATTGGGGGTATCTCATTCTTTAAGTAATACGCAAAAAAAAGTATTTTTCACGTTCACATTTTATGTAATAAGAGTGTATCATAAAAATACTAATGTCAGGGATCCCTGGGTGGCCTTTGGCCCAGGGCGAGATCCTGGAGTCCCGGGATCGAGTCCCAAGTCGGGCTCCCGGCATGGAGCCTGCTTCTCCCTCCTCCTGTGTCTCTGCCTCTCTCTCTCTCTATGTCTATCATAAATAAATAAATAAATAAATAAATAAATAAATAAATAAATAAATAACTCTTTAAAAAAAAGAATACAACTATTCTCCTAAAGCTGTTTGGAAAGATAGAAAGAGATGGAGTACTTCCAAATTCGTTCTATGAGGCCAGCATCACCTTAATTCCAAAACCAGACAAAGACCCAACCAAAAAGGAGAATTACAGACCAATATCCGTGATGAACATGGATGCAAAAATTCTCAACAAGATACTGGCCAATAGGATCCAACAATACATTAAGAAAATTATTCACCATGACCAAGTAGAATTTATCCCCGGGACACAAGGCTGGTTCAACACCCGTAAAACAATCAATGTGATTCATCATATCAGCAAGAGAAAAACCAAGAACCATATGATCCTCTCATTAGATGCAGAGAAAGCATTTGACAAAATACAGCATCCATTTCTGATCAAAACTCTTCAGAGTGTAGGGATAGAGGGAACATTCCTCAACATCTTAAAAGCCATCTACGAAAAGCCCACAGCAAATATCATTCTCAATGGGGAAGCACTGGGAGCCTTTCCCCTAAGATCAGGAACAAGACAGGGATGTCCACTCTCACCACTACTATCCAACATAGTACTGGAAGTCCTAGCCTCAGCAATCAGACAACAAAAAGACGTTAAAGGCATTCAAATTGGCAAAGAAGAAGTCAAACTCTCCCTCTTCACCGATGACATGATACTCTACATAGAAAACCCAAAAGCCTCCACCCCAAGATTGCTAGAACTCATACAGCAATTTGGTAGCATGGCAGGATACAAAATCAATGCCCAGAAATCAGTGGCATTTCTATACACTAACAATGAGACTGAAGAAAGAGAAATTAAGGAGTCAATCCCATTTACAATTGCACCCAAAAGCATAAGATACCTAGGAATAAACCTAACCAAAGAGGTAAAGGATCTATACCCTAAAAACTATAGAACACTTCTGAAAGAAATTGAGGAAGACACAAAGAGATGGAAAAATATTCCATGCTCATGGATTGGCAGAATTAATATTGTGAAAATGTCAATGTTACCCAGGGCAATATACACGTTTAATGCAATCCCTATCAAAATACCATGGACTTTCTTCAGAGAGTTAGAACAAATTATTTTAAGATTTGTGTGGAATCAGAAAAGACCCCGAATAGCCAGGGGAATTTTAAAAAAGAAAACCATATCTGGGGGCATCACAATGCCAGCTTTCAGGTTGTACTACAAAGCTGTGGTCATCAAGACAGTGTGGTACTGGCACAAAAACAGACACATAGATCAATGGAACAGAATAGAGAACCCAGAAGTGGACCCTGAACTTTATGGTCAACTAATATTCGATAAAGGAGGAAAGACTATCCATTGGAAGAAAGACAGTCTCTTCAATACATGGTGCTGGGAAAATTGGACATCCACATGCAGAAGAATGAAACTAGACCACTCTCTGGCACCATACACAAAGATAAACTCAAAATGGATGAAAGATCTAAATGTGAGACAAGATTCCATCAAAATCCTAGAGAAGAACACAGGCAACACCCTTTTTGAACTCGGCCACAGCCACTTCTTGCAAGATACATCCACGAAGGCAAAAGAAACAAAAGCAAAAATGAACTATTGGGACTTCATCAAGATAAGAAGCTTTTGCACAGCAAAGGATACAGTCAACAAAACTAAAAGACAACCTACAGAATGGGAGAAGATATTTGCAAATGACCTATCAGATAAAGGGCTAGTATCCAAGATCTATAAAGAACTTATTAAACTCAACACCAAAGAAACAAACAATCCAATCATGAAATGGGCAAAAGACATGAACAGAAATCTCACAGAGGAAGACATACACATGGCCAACAAGCACATGAGAAAATGGTCTGCATCACTTGCCATCAGGGAAATACAAATCAAAACCACAATGAGATACCACCTCACACCAGTGAGAAGGGGGAAAATTAACAAGGCAGGAAACCACAAATGTTGGAGAGGATGCGGAGAAAAGGGAACCCTCTTACACTGTTGGTGGGAATGTGAACTGGTGCAGCCACTCTGGAAAACGGTGTGGAGGTTCCTCAAACAGTTAAAAATAGACCTGCCCTACGACCCAGCAATTGCACTGTTGGGGATTTACCCCAAAGATACAGATGCAATGAAACGCCGGGACACCTGCACCCCGATGTTTATAGCAGCAATGGCCACAATAGCCAATCTGTGGAAGGAGCCTCGGTGTCTATGGAAAGATGAATGGATAAAGAAGATATGGTTTATGTATACAATGGAATATTACTCAGCTATTAGAAATGACAAATACCCACCATTTGCTTCAACATGGATGGAACTGGAGGGTATTATGCTGAGTGAAATAAGTCAATCAGAGAAGGACAAACATTATATGTTCTCATTCATTTGGGGAATATAAATAATAGTGAAAGGGAATATAAGTGAAGGGAGAAGAAATGTGTGGGAAATATCAGAAAGGGAGACAGAACGTAAAGACTGCTAACTCTGGGAAATGAACTAGGGGTGGTAGAAGGGGAGGAGAGTGGGGGGTGGGAGTGAATGGGTGACGGGCACTGGGCGTTATTCTGTATGTTGGTAAATTGAACACCAATAAAAAATAAATTAAAAAAAATAAAATAAAAAAATAAAAATAAAAAAAAGAATACTAACATCACAAAGCTCCCTCGAGGCAATGTATTGCTTAAATCACACTATTAATCTCTATATTCAACTTTGGGTTCTTTGAGTAGCAAAGATTCACCCTTGTTGGGTTTGGAGGAAAAAAACCTAAATATCTGAAGATATTTTTTTTCTCCTGGACCCCAAGACCCTAATGAAGAATTTAAGTTAAGCCTGTCATACAAATTGCTGAGATAACCTACTAGAAATGTCAATGCCCTAGGCATGTGTGCGCATGTCTGCTTGTTATAACTGTTAGCTCCTTGGAAAGACCATGGAAGAACACTTCCCAAAGCGCATCTTCCAACATTCGGGGAACCTGAGCAAGTTCACTAAACTCCAGATTAACAGGATGAAGAGAAACTCTTGGAGGCTTTGAGTGAGGTAGTTTTCAAACAAAACAGCTGGGGGAATTATTTTATGCTTAAACAGGAAATGTAGGGGCTTTGTTTCACTAAGGGAACATATGGAATGGAGCTATAACCTATTTAATAGTTAAAGAATTCAGATTTTTCCATGGATGATCAAGTTGTAATGGCTTTTAGAGAGATAGAAAATGCTTTGGGGCAAGTTAAGTTGACACGGGGAAGGTGATTGGGTGTTGTCCCCACATGTCCTCCCATCATCCTAAACACGGAGGCAGCAATGGGTAGACCAGGTGCCTGAGCTAGGGGGCAGGACTAAACTTTGCGGAACACCCACCGTGTTTCACATCATCCTTCCTCCTCAACCCAGGTCAGGTGAGGTCATCGCTGTCATTTCGCAGAGGCAGAAGCCGAACTTCCTGAAGATGAGCAGCTTGCCCAGGTCACATGGCTAAGTGTGTTCCTCCCTTCCAAGCCCATCTGTCTCAAAGTGTCTTCTGGCCCCTCCAGACCACACCAGGGCTGGCCCCCATCCGTGCTCCATAGCCATCCAGAGCAGGGAGTGGGGAGCTCAGTGGTAGCTGAGCCCCAGTGTTGTCTGGTCCTGAGGCTCTGGGACCCAGCCTCAGCAGCTAGCTGGTGTGGGACAGCTTCCAGGCACATCATGGGGCTTTATGTAATTTCTGATTTTATGAGAACATAAAGATCTTATGTTGCTCAAGGAATTCTACAGGGATTTATCCCAGAATGGACTAGGCAGGAATGAAAAGGAAGCCTATCAAAAGAAGAAAAAGATTCAGTGACTTTAGCATTTCCAAATTGTGGTTTTAGATATCGGGGATCTTGAGACTCTGGTTTAATTTATTTGCTGTGTTTCATCCCAAAGCAAACAATGGGCACCTTTGACGAGACCACCCTAGTGAATCAGCAGCTGCAACAACAGTGTGGCCATTTTCGATCCTACGTTAGAATTTATGGCCATACACACATGCCACTGAATGCTCACGATATCCCCGTGGGCGTGTTGTATTGTCCCAGGGCACAGATGAGGAGAGATGAGTGTGCTAGTGACCTGCCCAAGGTCAAAGAGCTCCCAAGTGGTAAGGCCAACATTTCCATCTGCTTCTGTTGGCTCTGGCTCTAGTCGGTCTTCCAAGACACCAGACAATGGAAAAGTGAGACCTGTGTCACCCCGGGGTGAAGTGGAAATCTGCTCAAATGCCCACAGACTTTACAGATTTGACATGTTATAAATTAAACACCTAATCTCTCATTTTACACGGAACCTGCAAACAAGCAAAATCCTTGGAGGCATCCTCATCCTCCTTGTTTTCTCACACCCACAAAATCCTCCTGACTTTACCTTGAAAAATATCCAGGATCTGATGGCTTCTCACCCCTTCCATAGCTGTCCCACTGGTCTGAGTTACCCTTGTCGCCTGCATGGATTCTTGCAATTCTTGCAACTGATCTCTCTGCTTCTCACCTCTGTTTCCAAGATAATAGCCATGGTGATCTTTATAAATAGGACATAGCACATAAGCCAGATAGACTGTTTCTCTGCTGCAAACCCTGCACTGGCTTCTCATTTCACCCAGAATAAAAAGCTAAAGTTCTTGCAATGACTACAAAGTTCTGTTTGTTCCTACTCCCCCCACCGCCTTGCCCATTGCCTTGATCACCTATGCGCTCCTGTTCCACTCCAACGTCACTGATTTCCTTACTATTCCTCCAAAATCCCAGGCACGTTCTGACTTCAACGCCTTTGCTCTAAATGCTGCCTCTCCTGAGAGTGCTATTTCCCAGATTCTGTTTGGCCAACCTCCTCACCTCCATGACCACTTTGTTTCCTACTGTGGGCTGTCCTGAGAGCTCTTTGATACTATGTTCTGCTCCATACCATTCTGTATGGCCTCCTTCCTCTGTTCTTATTTCCTTCTGCTTTATTATTATTATATAATATTATAGCAGGTAACAGATAAGCTCTGTTATTATTCAAATATATTCTCTGACACTCTCTGGGAGAAGATTATACCTCCTCCACTTCATTGACTTCCAACATTGCTGTAGGACTTGCTCTGATTGATGACATGTAAGAGGAGGTGATCTTACTTCTTTGCAGAAGATTTAGGGCCAGCATACGGTCTACAGTATTTACCACTCTGCCATGATGTCTTTCATATTTGAATTCTTTCACGTAGCGATATTTTTGAGTTCATCCTTTTTTCTTCTGAATTTATAACATGCTGTGCTTTTTCATTGCCGAATAATATTCAAGAGTCACTATACCACAATTTGTTTATACAAACAAAACAGATAATGGCTGTTCCAACAGACTGGGTCCCAGGGGGAAGGCAGCATGTGACAGAGCTGCAGCTAGCCAGCAATGGCCAGGTAGAGTGAGTCATCAATGAAACTTTGTGGTGGAAGCCATTGAGATTTTGGAATAGTTTGTCTATCCTAACTGATACATATGTCTCTTCTGCCAATCAGTGTATCACAAGCATCTAGAATAATTGGAAAAAGGACTAAAGAGTCAGCCATCCATTGTCCAATAACCCATGTCATTGAATAACCCTTGTTCTAGAAGCTGGACCATGGAAGAATTAGACATATGTTTCTAAAACCATTATGACACAAGTGATCTATTTTGGACCATTGAACTTCTGTTATCACTAACACTGTTTTTTAGGATTATACCTTTAAAATAGCTTAACTGAGGTATATTTGCATTGAAAGATCCACTAAGTTTTAAGTGTCTAGTTTGGTGATTTTTGATATGCTTATGCAATGACAGACCTCTACCGCAGTCAAGATATAGAAGAGTTCCATCCGTACAGCAAGTTTCACCATGACTCTACCATCAGACCTCTTTCCCAGTCCCCAGCCAATGGCCACCACTGATCTTCTGTGTCTATATTTTTGCCTTTTCTAGAAATTAATATGAATGGAATACCACTATTTGAGAATTTTTGTGTTTTACTTCTTTCATTTGGTGATAATGTTTTTGAGTTCATCCATGTTCTTGAGTAAGTAATATTTTGTACTTTGATTGCTGAATAGTATTCCAAGGAATGGATCGTCACAATTTGTTTATTCATTCCCAAGCTGATAAACATTTGAGTTGTAGATAGTTTTTGTTTAATTATCTTATTGCATTAAAATATACATAAATAAAATCTACCATTTCAACTATTTTTAAGACTACTATTTAATGGCATTAAGTAGATTCATAATGCGGTGCAACACCACCATCCATTTCTAGAAGGTTTCCATTATCTGCCAAAAGAAACTTTTACCTGTAAGATGCTAACTCTCCATTCTTCCCATCTTTGAGCCTGTATGTATGAATTCTACTCTAGGTATCGCAAATAAGTGGAATTATTTAGAATTTGACTGTCTGTGACTGATTCATTTATTTCATGTTGCCATAATGCATTTAGTGTTCACCCATGTGGTATCATGTCTCAGATTCTCATTTTTTAAGGCTGGAAGATTGTATCCATCATATTTTATTTACCTGTTCATCTGTTGATTGACATCGGATTGTTTCCACTTCTTGGCTATTATGAATAATGCTGCTGTGAATCTTGGTGTACAAGGATCTGTTTGACCCCCTGCTTTCAATTTTATTGGGTATAGCAGTTGAAATGGAGTTGCTAGATCATATGGCAATTTTATGTTTAACTTCCTAGAGAACCACCAAACTGGTTTCCACAAGGGCTGCACCATTTTACATTCCCACTCCTAAGGGCTCCAATTTCTCCACATCCTCACCAACAATTTTTATTTTCTGTTTTTGGGTTTTGTTCTTTTACTTTTTAACTTTTTATATTAGCATTTTATATTAGGATTCTAATTTTACTTTTTAACATTTTATATTAGCATTCTACTTTTTAACTTTTTATATTAGGATTCTAATGGGTGTGTAATTTATGGTTGTGATTTGATTTGCATTTCCCTAAAAGCTAGTGAGACTGAGCATCTTTTCAAGTGCTTACTGGCCATTTGCTTGTCTTCTTTAGCCCATTTTTTTAGGTGGATTATTTATCTATTTGTTGTAATAGATCTTTCTGGATATTAAACCCTTATAATGTATGATTTGCCAATTGTTTTCCCATTCTTTGGGGTGTCTTTCCACTCCCTTGATAGTGTCCTTTGATATATGAAAGTTTTTAATTTTGATAAAGTCCAATTTAATCTATTTTTTCTTTGGTTGCCTCTGCTTAGGTGTCCAAGAATCACGACAAATCTAATGCCATAAAGATTTATGCTTTGTTCTAGGAGTTTTACAGTTTAAGGTCTTATATTTAAGTCTTTAATCCATTTTGAGTTAATTTTTATATCTGGTATAAAGTAAGAATCCAACTTCATTCTTTTGCACATGGATATTGAGTTTTCCTAGCACAATTTGTTGAAAAGACTGCTCTTTCCCCATTGAATAGTTTTGGCACCTTATCAGGGACAAGTTAACCATATATTTGGGTTTATTGCTGGATTCTATTCCATTGGTTTATATGTGTCCTATATAAGTATCACACTGTTTTAATTACTGTAGTTTTATAGTTAGTTTTGAAACCAGGAAGTGTGAGTTCTCTAACTTCATTCCTTGTAAGGAATGTCTTAGCCTTTCAGAGTCCCTTGAAGTTCCATAAGAATTTTAGGATATCTTTCACTATTTCTGGGGGAAAAAAAAAAGCACTATTGAGATTTTGATAGGGGTTGCAATAAATTCTATGAAAACTGTATATCATTTTGAGTAGTCTTGTGACCTTAATAATATTGTCTTCCAATCCATGAACATGGGATGTTTTTCTCCTTATTTATGTCTTCTTTAATGTCTTTTAGCAATGCTTTGTAGTTTTGGTACACAAGTCTTTTGCCTCCTTGATTATAATTATTCCTATTTTATTTCTTTTAGATATTATAAATGAGATTGTTTTCTCAATTTCTTTTTTGGGTTGTTCTTTGTCAGTGTATGGAGATACAACTGATTATTCTGTGTTAATTTTGTGTCCTGCAACTTTACTGAATTCATTTATTAACTCTAATAGATTTGTGTGTGTGTGTGTGTGTAATCTTTCAGCTTTTCTACACATGATATCATCTGTAATCAGAGATAAGTTTATTTCTTCTTTTCCAATTTAAATGCCTTTTACTTCCTTTTCTTGCCTAGTTTCTCTAGCAAGAACTTCTAATGCTAACTTCACTAAGTGGTGAAAGCAGGCATCCTTGTTTTGGGTTATAGTTTTTGGCTGTTTTGGTTTGAATAATGCTGATATGAACCTACATGTTCAAATATTTACATGGACATATTTCATTTCTCTTGGGAGATACCTAGGAGTTGGATTGGTGGATCACATGAAAAGCATATGTTTAATTTCACAAGATACTGTTACACTGTTTCCTAAAGTGGCTGCACCATTTTACATTCCTACCAGCAATGTGTGAGGATTCCATTTGGTCCACATCCTCACCAACACTTGATTTTGTCAGTATTCTAGCTTGAGACCTTCTATTTTTTTAAAAAAGATTTTATTTATTTATTCATGAGAGACACACAGAGAGAGGCAGAGACACAGGCAGAGAGGAGAAGCGGGCTCCATGCAGGGAGCTCAATGTGGGACTTGATCCTGGGACTGCAGGGTCACGCCCTGCGCCAAAGGCAGATGCTCAACCACTGAGCCACTCAGGTGTCCCAATGCTATCTTCTTTTCTAAGGCTGTTTGCCCCACACATACTCTGGAAAAGGTAATCCAGAAGAAAGGTCTCTGCTCACAACACATGTGGAAATGTGAGAGATCCATGGAGAATTATCTTCTAGCACTAACTGCCTCATTACTATCACCACAGACATATTTGCTCCGTTAGCTTTATAATGATGCCATTTATGGATTGCTCTCTAATATATCTTCCTTACTATGCAAAAATATTTTATAACAAGACCAATAACTAGAATATGTGTCTGTTATCTGTAGTGCTGAAGAAGTCATCCAGATGGCTTGCAACAATTAAATAAAAAATCTCATCCATAGGTGTGGTTTAATCACAGTTTATTTTCAACAAAACCCATAGATGTACTACTTGAATGTCTCTTTTTCACACAGAATCATGATAGTCCATGTAATAAAACACAAAATTCCTAAAAAAACAAAGCCTAAGATAGTCCATGACTTCAAGTAGTTAAAAACAATTTTGATTCCATAAAGGAGTTGCCACAGTATGTGACATTAACCAAGAAAAGAGGCTAAGTTAAATGAAAACAAAAGCATTTATCTGGGCCTCAGAATTGCAATTTGGAGAACACAGATTTAGGCAGGAGCCCAACTTGTGCTCCCTTGCTCCCTTCTCAAAAAAAAGTCAAAGGTTTAAAAAAAAAAAAGGCGGATGCTTGGATATGTTGTTTACAAAGTACTTTGATTGCTGTTCGGAGCAGAACAATAATCTTGGCTGAAGATCATTGGTTGTTAAGGCTGTCACAAAGCAAATCCTCATTATAGCAGATTGCAGGTGTTTGGGCTGAGTCCTTAGAAATTTGTGGTTGACTCAGGTCAAAAGTTCATGGCTTCTCCGGTGAGGATATGCATAATACCCCTCTCCTTAATGGCCTCCCAGCTCCATTTTAAAACCCCCTGACATAAACCATCCCATTTCATTTCACTCTTGCAGTCATATGCTATCCGGTGATAGGACAATAAAGGTTTGTAAGGAAAAGCAGGTTTACCAGATGCAGGAAACAGTTATAAGTTATTTGTGCTTATAGCTAATGAAATGGTAAATTACTTTGAGGACCTAATAAGGCAAAGAACACCAAATTTTTAAACTCTTGTTCTGCATAATGTCAGATTACTTTTCTGACAATAACACAGGAAGATTTTACAAGAGAAAACATTAGCTGTCCTCTAAAATTCAGGGCAATGTCATTCTGATAATACCATCATTGGATCCAGAAAACCTTTTCAAGGTTGATTTATGTTTTCAGTGTTTTTGCCTCTAGGTAGTAAAGAGAGGCATTTGTGCTGGCTGCTGTAATAAACATAAATTGTACTCTCCAGATATTCACTCAGGTAACAAATACAGGTGCTTGCTTTGCTCAGAGCATGAGGTAGATGGTCCCGGAACTCAAATATCGGAAAGGCCCATGACCAGGGAATGAAAAGACTAGCCAGCATACAATGAAGCTAATACAAGGGCCAGAGCAGATAGAAAGCAACATGTGCCTACAGAGAGGTATGGAAAAGTGTTTTGTGCATTCATATGAAATTTGTATTTATCAAAAAAATACAAAGGATAATTATCATTTATATATTTTAAGAATATCTTTGGTTTTACAAAAGAATTCGTTATAGCATTCCTCTAAATGGCAGCATTTTTTTTTTTTTTTTTTTTATTCATGAGAGGCAGGGAGAGAGGCAGAGACACAGGCAGAGAGAGAAGCAGACTCCATGCAGGGAGGCTGACTCAGGACTCGATCTCAGGACCCCAGGACCATGCCCCAAGCTGAAGGCAGATGCTCAACCACTGAGCCACCCAGGTGTCCCAAATGGCAGCATTCTGTTTGAATTCAAACTGTCATTTGATTGGCCACAGTTGAATTTATGTGCAACTCTTCAGCCACGTATTTACTGGCTAAAAGATGTTACTCCATCAGCTCCTTATATTTGTTCTCAAATTGCATTGAATTTAATAATTAATGTAAAGCAGCATCTAACCAGGTATAATCCCAGGGTTGCAGGGCCATTAAATAAAGAATTCTATTTACCAAACCAAACCAAATTCCTGTTCTATGTCTGAGAGCAACTTCTAAACATGCAGAACAAACCAGAACCTCATTCTCTCTTGTGTGTTTTGTCAACTTCTTTCATGCTCTGGGATATTGTAAAATTCTCTTAAAATAGGCAAGGGAGAAATACAATGACATCAGGTGATTGGTTTCTAATCAGCACATGAACATCAAGTTCCAGATGGCAGTGCAGAATTGTAATTTTACTGTGTTCTGGATTATTTATTGATACCTATTGAACAGCCAGCAGCCCATATTCTGGACTGTACTTCAGTGATTCTAAATGACTTAGATCTGCATTGTAAACATGCCTGCTTCTCTGGGACTGTTGACATTTCTGGAATGGCATTTGATTCTGTTTTGCCTTGGCCTGTTCCCAGGAGGCCAGTTTGATATTTATAGACATAAACCAGTTTTCTGCTTCCTTCATCTTTCTTCCTCCTTAAGATGTGCTGAAGCTGTGGGAGTTCAGGCCAGTGTTAATGACAACAAAAGGTCTTGTCTGAGGTCTGACCTCCCAGGTGCACTAGGTCCCAATAAACATAAAGTTCAGGGGTGCCTGGGTGATTCCATTGGTTAAGTGTTGGACTCTAGGTTTCAGGTCATGATCTCAAGGTCAGGTCATGATTTCAGGGTTGTGAGTTTGAGCCCTGTGTCAGGCTCTGTACACTTAGCATGAAGTATGCTTGAGATTGTCTTTCCCCCTCCCTCTCCCTTTCCTGGCTTATATGCTCTAAACAAACAAACTAATTAATTAATTAATTAAATCTTAAAAAGAAAACAAAAAAAAAATCCAAAAAAAGCCCCCATAAAGCTCAGAGATTGTCAGCCCTGAGCATTAGTGGTCCAAGAAGACAAATTGTTGGGGTCCTTAATGGAATGAAGAGGATTCAGAAACAACATACATATGGTTAAATAGATAAGAGACAGGACAACTCACATCATCAGATAAGTGATAGATCTATAGGAGTCAGCTGGGCAAGGAGGAACTGGCAGGAATCTGGGTCCAGGCAAGTGACAAGCATATGGTTCATTCATAAAATGTTAGTTGAGCACCTACTAAGTGCAGAGCTATATCCAGAGCCCGGGCTGACCAAGCCAAGAGGTAGGGATCAGGAGATAACATGAGATGATGGGAAGAATGGAGCAAGGAGGCTTCCAGAAGTTTAGGAACTGGCCAGAGCTCTGCCAATGAGAAACTTGAGACAGGGTCCATGTAAATTTATGTCAAAATATGTTTTGAATGTCCCAAGAATCTTGCCATTTTAAAATGGCAAGAAATTCTCAAATAGTGGTCTGTAGACTCATAGTATCATAATTGGAGGGGCAAAAAGGAGAGGAATGATAAATGCAGACTCAGGTGTCCCATCCAAGACCTACTGAATTGGAATCCCTGAGGCTTCTGAAATCACAAAGAAAATAAAATGACTCACTTCTACTAATCGTGAGCCTTTGGGGAAATGGCAGGGTGCAGAGGGAAAGAGAGAACCCCAAGCAGGCTCCATGCTCAGTGCAGAGCCTGACCTGGGGCTTGATCTCATGATTTTGAGATCATGATCTGAGCCAAAACCAAGCGTCAAACAATTAACCGACTGAGCCAGGACCAATCATAAATCTTATGCAGCTTTTTGAAAACCATAGTTTTAAAGAGATCTTTTTGGTGAACATATTTTGTAAATAAAAAAAAATCTATCATCTATCTAATCAATCTATAAACAGTCTTTGAAAAGTGGCTCCTAAAGTTTGAACTAAAGCCCACAATTCAATAATAATTCCCTTAACTCTTTTGCTAGATTTCTCTATTGGCACTGTTGCTCTCACTATTTACATTAGTACTTCTGGGTGCATGAAATAAGGCAAGACTTGAAGCTGGAATCCGGGAGCTTGAGGCTCTATAACCAACTCCCAGTCAGAGTAGTATCTTGTTGCCAAGTGTCTAGACTTCCCTTGAGGGCAAGGCCTTCCATTTTGCATATCTCTAACTGCCCAGTTCTTAACCCATCTCTGGAATATATAGGGAGTCAGTAAATGGTTGATTGGTTTGCTTTTGCTGCTTAACTAACCATCCTCAAATTCAATGGTTTAAAACAAATATCTTGTCTGGAATCTGTGGGCCAGCTGGGGGTGGGCTTTTGGCTCAGCTGAGTTTGGCTATCAGCCACAGATGGGGCTCAGCTCTGCTCCCCATTTCTCTCATTGTCCTTTGACTAGTCAGTGATGTGGGGCATGTTCCCCTCATGGCAATGGTAGAAGCCCAACAAGGAAAAGGAAAACACATGTAACCTCTTACTATTTATGCATAGAATTAGCAAACTATCATCTTGCTCCCATTCAGTTAGGCAAAGGAAATTACATGAGCAAGCCCAAAATTATGGATTGGGAAAACTTTACATTTTTAGTGAAAAGAACTGCATATTTACATGGCAAAAAGTATAGATCTGGGGAAGGATGGACAATTGGGGCCAATAACTAAATCTACCAGTTAGTGAACATGAAAAAAAGCATAGTTTTATACTTGCCAGAGTGCAGAATTGTGGAAACGGGGAGGCAAGACAGTTTCAATGTGACAGTGAATTACTTATGTTCCAGATTCATTAGGAAACCTAATGTAAGACTAATTACGGTCTCTGTTGGCTTGATGAAGACTGTTAGGTAATTCATAACATTTGACATTTTTTAAAAAGCCAAATGTAAGAATGTCAAGAACCAATCATAGTTTTAAGCACAGAGGACAAAAAAATATACTCTTAGTTCACATATTTTGCAGCTCTCTGGGATTTGCCTAAACAGCCATGGCTATCCATAATCACATCTTTCCTCTGGAGAATTGAAATACGAGTGCTGTTGTAGTTAGTTATGCCTAAAATGACCTGTCTGTGATTTGACACTTGATGAATGTCACCAAAATCTCATTAATCTTCAATTATCCATCAACAGGCATCTTGCATCTTACTACAGTTTTCTCATCCTGAGAAATCATAAGTGGTTTCTGGTCAAAGGCAATTATGTCAACAGACAGAACTCATTTCACACCTTAAGTATAGGTCTTCAATCCATAATGGTGTTTAAGAGGCAGAATGCCTGTGCTTCTTGATTGATGCTGGTTGATGACCTGTGGGAGTCCACCTACTCCACCATGTAGGGATCCTCAGCACCTTTCCTTTACCAGATTCTGTATTGTTCCTCTCAGATCACTAAGGATTGCTCTACATTAGACTGTATTGGATACTATTTGAAGTTTGTCTGGCTCTCATAAATGAAGCCCCTGTCCCCCTGTCTGTGAAGAACTCTGGCTGCCATTTCCATTGGTTTTTAGTACTATGGAAATACTCGAGGTTCTAAATAAGCTGTTTCCAGATTTTCCCTTCACCAGAGAAAATGATCTCTAGGCCACCCTCAGGAAAGATTTTGTTGCCTCTTATTTTGTCACCATTGAGCTCTTTTCAGCATCACACTAAATTAACCTCAAGAATTCATGCTTGGAAAATCATCCTTTAGGGACAGTCAAGATTCAAGTTCATTAACTACAAAATTTCATTCTGGCTTTTTCTGTAGTTTGTCAACGTCTTCCTTCCTGGGAGCAGATACCTTCACCTCTTTCCTGTGACTTCAAGTATTATGGAGGAATTTCTCAAGATGGAGTCTTTCTTTAGCATTACTTAGTAGGTTTGTATTCTTGTAAATCTTTTTATACACTGTGTGGTCTATCCACTGAAAAAGCAATTGAGCCACTTATACCTGGTGAATTCATCACAATGTTCTGGCAGGATTTCTAAATACAAAGAAAGGTGACTATAGAACAATTTATTATGCAATAAGCTTAGATAGACCATCCATGGACACATTTTCTTTTTAAAGATTTCATTTATTTATTCATGAGAGACACACAGAGAGAGAGGCAGAGACACAGGCAAAGGGAGAAGCAAGCTCCATGCAGGGAGCCCGATGTGGGATTCGATCCTGGAACTACAGGATCACACCCTGAGCCAAAGGTAGATGCTCAACTGCTGAACCACCCAGGCATCCCAATGGACACATTTTTGATTATCAGTTTTAATTAGGACCAGAAAGAGCATGGATAATTAAAATTCTCTGCTATCCCACAGATGGTGTTTTAGTTACTGTGGTGGTTTTTAATGTGTCAATGTGTTGGATTACATTTCCTAGAAATCTCTTTCCTATTGGTTTCTGGTTAAGATGGACCACTAGACAGATTCTTATGGGAGATTTTGGGGAGTGAAGTTGCAGCCACTTTGTAGCTCACACACCTTGACTCTCCTCTGGTTCAGCTTGTTAGCATGAGGCAGGAGTCAGGCCTAAAGTTGTTCTACCATCCTCTGGATTCTCCTTCAGCTTCTCCCACACCTGGGTGTGTGTTTAGCTTGATGATGAAGGGTGTTGGCTTCTGAAGGACATCCCCATTACCAGGGTCATATGCAGCAAGAACTGGTAAGGATTCCCTTCCTTTTTTGTGGGTTTGAGCTCATGCAATTTGGTTTTTCTTTACTCTCCCCACCTTCAAGTTTGTCTTCCCTTCCCAGCTGCCTGCCTTAAGGAACTATATATATTTATATCCTCTATAAAATCTAGTGGTTCTGCTTCTCTGATTCACCTTGACTGATACAGTGAATTTGGTCAAATGTCTCCCAACCAGAGCAGCAGTTGAAGAGAAGAAATGTATTGAAGACGAAAAGCAAAAGATCATATTTTGGAGCACATTAAAATCTGGATAAGGGCAAGGGCCCTTGGCAGGTGATGGGATACTGAGTGCCCTTCCCTGAGATTGGACTGGATCTTCTTCCACTTGCTGGTTCTCCGACTGCTTTTAAGATTTTTTCTCTTTAAAACTGGATTTAAGGGATGCCTGGGTGGCTCAGCGGTTGAGCATCTGCCTTTGGCTCAGTGCATGATCCCAGAGTCCTGGGATCGAGTCCCACATCAGGCTTCCTGCATGAAGCCTGCTTCTCCCTCTGCCTGTGTCTCTGCCTCTTTCTCTGTGTCTCTCATGAATAAATAAAATCTTTAAAAAATAAAAAAAATTAAAATAAAACTGGATTTAAGGCGCGCCTGGGTGGCTCAGTCAGTTGTGTCTGGCTTGGGCTTAGATTATGATCTCAGGGTCCTGGGATGGAACCTTGTGTTGGCTCCCTCCTCAGCCAGGTGTCTGCTTGTCCCTCTCCCTCTGCCCTTCACCCTGCTTGTACTCTCTCTCTCAAATAAGTAAATAAAATCTTTTTAAAAATTAATTAAAAAACTGAATTTAAGCAATTTGATTTTGACGTGCCTTAGTGTAGTCTTTTTCCTGTTTCTAGTAGGTGGAGATTTTGGTCTTGGGTTTACAGCTTCCATCAAACTAGCCAATTTATTATTATTTCTTCAAATGGCAATTCTGTTACTCCAGCTCTCTCATTTCTTATTCTGAGATTCTAATTACATGGAAATTAGGCTGATTAAAATTGTTCTGATGCTCTGTACATTTCTTTGATCTTTTTTTTTTTTTTGGTTTCATTTTAGCTAGTTTCTATTTCTTTGGGTTGACTAATCATTCCTTCTGCAACATCTAATCTTCCATGAATCCTTCCAGTGTATTTTTTATCTCCGATTATATAGTTTTCATCTTTAGAAATATGATCTGGGTCTTTTTAAAAATATCTTTTTATATTTTTCATGACTACTTAACATGCTCCATCTTTCCTCTACTGTCTGGAATATATGCAACATAGTTTTAATAACAGCTCTATGTTCTTTGTCTGTAACTTCTTTCATCATTGTCATCTTGGGGTCTGTTTCTATTGATTATATTTCTCTTCATTACAGCTCATACTTGCCTGCTTCTTTGTATGCCTGGTAATGTTTGGTTACTAAATATTTTGAACTTTACCTTTTTGAATGCTAGGTATTTTTGTTTTCCTATAAATATTCTTGATCTTTATTCTGGGATGTAGTTAGTTACTTGGAAACAAATTGATTATTCTGAGGCTTGCTCTTGTTAGGTGGAATCAGAACATCTTTAGGTTTGGACCAATTTTGCTCCTTTACTTAGGAAAAATCCTTTTATTGATCTACCCAATGTTCTATGAGTTAAGAATTTTTTCTACTCTGCCTGGGGGAAACACAAACTATAGGCATACCTCAGAGATATTGCAAGCTCAGTCCCAGACCATTGTAATAAAGTGAAAAATCACAACAAAACAAGTCAAATGAACATGTTCAAGTTATGTTTACACTATACTATAGTCAATTAAGTGGCAATAGCATTATATCTATAAAAACAATGTATATACCTTAATTTTGAAAGACTTCATTGCTAAAAAGTTTTAACCATAACCTGAGCTTTCAACGAGTCATAATCACTGATCACAAACCACCATAACAAATAGAATATTAAAAAAAAAGTTTGAAATACTGTGAGAATTACCAAAATGTGACACAGAACACATAAAGTGAGCAAATGCTATTCGAAAAATAGCACTGATAGATGTGCTCATCACAGGGTTGCCACAAACCCTTAATTTGCAAAAAAAAATTAAAAAAAAAAGAAAAAGAAAAAGAAAACAAGAAAAAAGAAAAAGAAAATCCCCCAGAAAACACCATAAAGCAAAGTGCAATAAAATGAGATATGCCTCTATTTCCAGCCTTATGTGAGCTCCTGGGGTTGTTTGTCCTACATCCGTGCTGGTCAGTGCTCTCTTAAAGAATCAAAGGTGACCCTCCACAGATTTCCTCTACTCTTTCTCTGTTCAGCTCTCTCTTCCTTAGTACCCTGGTCTGTGACCTTTAGCTACTTGCCTGCCTGGACACACAGGTCTGTCTCTTTGCACCTGAGAGACTGCTAGGACCCACCTGGGATCCCCCTCTCTGAGCTGCAGCCTAGAAACTCTCTTGGGGTACCTATAGGAACCAAGTTGTATGCTTCCCTCTTTTGTGCTGCCTGACATCCAATGACTGAAAACCTTTGTTTCCTATATTCTGTCTGTGTTTTTAGTTGTGTAGGAAGAATAAATCTGGTCCCTTTTACTGCATATTGACTGGAAGTGGAAATCTCAATTTACATAAACTAATTTTGAGATGAAATTTTTCCTGTTTTGTCTGCTGTAGAGTATCCTGTAATTGCAAGTCAGCTACTAAAAAAATAAAATGAAATACATAAAAAGCTCTGTTACCACATACAATTACTTGTATGTGTAAGTCATGTCTTTAAAATACATTTGTTTATAACTGATGAGGAACAAGGGTTGGCTGAGGACAAAGCACAAGCTGACACCCGACAAAGAATTCCCCTCCCCAGGGTAGGGTAAGTGGGACATTCCTCAGGATGTTCCCAAGTGTCTTAATGTTAATACCTTGCTAGAGGGAAAAACAACCTTTAAGTCGACAATGGCAAGGCCTCCAATATCTTGTAGGTCCTCTTTAGCATATGAAAGTCCTTTTGGGGGCAGCCCGGGTGGCTCAGTGGTTTAGTGCTGTCTTCAGCCCAGGGCGTGATCCTGGAAACCTGGGATCGAGTGCCACATCGGGCTCCCTGCATGGAGCCTGCTTCTCCCTCTGCCTGTGTCTCTGCCTCTCTCTCTGTGTCTCTCATGAATAAATAAATAAAATCTTAAAAAAAAAAGTGAAAGTCCCTTTGAAACCTCGCTTTTCCTTACCTACCCCAACTCTGCAGATATATAATCAGCCACCCAACCCAAGTTCTGGGCAGCAGCCCTTTCTGTCCATGGGTCCTGTGCCTATGCTTTAATAAAACCAACATTTTGAACCAAAGACATCTCAAGAATTATTTCTTGGTTGTCGACTCTGGACCTCACCCCAGCAAACCTCACCTATATTCCAAAACTACATCAATAACCAAAACAAAACACAAAAACCAGTTACATGCTGAGAGTTATGTAAGATGCTTATTAATGTCCATAGCTCCCAATAAGAAATGTATTTATTATTTATATTACTACTTTACTATTTACAAATTAATGTAAAGATATATGTCTAAAACACATTTATAGTAATGAGACGCTCTTTTTATCTGTTATATGTAGAGATTGTAGCACTTTCTCTAAGAATTCATTTTTAAAGTGTGTTCCTATTCTTTAAAATGTCCAAAAACAAGTGTTTTAGGCTGTCATGTAAACTGTTCTGTAAATTGTTCTGTAGCTGCTGTTGTTAAAGTATATAAGGTGCACAGTTGAAGGTCAGAAATGAGGTACACATAGTTATAGTGTGGGACCCAAGGAATTTAACAAAAATCCCCTACCCCTGGACAAGCAGAGCAGGACTAACTCCATTTTGTGCTACACTTGCCATCTCATGTATCACCCCCACATGACCTGCTTATTGCTTAAGGCGCTGCCCCACCCTAGTCAAGCCACAGAGCACAACCTTACTGGAAACCGGCTCATATAGGAATGTGGAACCCCTAACCGTCAAAGAATGTAAACCCCGCCCCCCGCCAAACCTGCGCGCCACTTCTGACCAGAGTGATAGGCTAGTTCAAATGGTCACTATAGAGTAAATTGTAATTCAATTGGCCACCTGTCTGCGGACTGACATGTCTATACAACTTTCTGTGTGTGTTACAATCCCATTGGCCACTGGCCCCTATAAAACTGCTACGCCTCTTAACCTCGGAGCCCAAGTCCCTGCTCCTCTGTGTCAGGTAAACTTGGATCCAAGCTCCAGCTTGCAAATAAACCCTCATGCTCTTGCATCGATGTCAGCTCCTTGGTGGTTTCTTAGGTACGCAATCTTGGGCACAACAATAGCAAAA
Organism: Canis aureus; assembly: GCF_053574225.1. Lineage (NCBI taxonomy): Eukaryota > Metazoa > Chordata > Mammalia > Carnivora > Canidae > Canis > Canis aureus. Next base: position 46,870,213 of record NC_135616.1, read on the forward strand.
GGGTGTCAACCCAAAATAGTGAATAGTATCAAGTCCTAATGCATTGTGTGGACATGGGCTCATTTCAAAAGCAATATGTGTACATTCAAGACTGTGATTTTGCTGTGTCCCATTTCTCCACATCAGGCTTTCTTAAACTGTATTCCAGGAGATTTCTCAAACACAAGTTTCAGATGTGAATAGGTACTTTGTGGGCAAAAGTGATTCTGGGAGGAAATAAGTTTGGGAGAAACATTGAAAAGGCCTGAATACAATGTCCTATTCCTGGATATGCACAATCTGCAGGAATAAATAATCCTATGCCAAAGAGATATGTTTTGGGGTGACCAATTCCACTTCCTATTAACATTGAAGGATCTAACAAGTCCTGTTTCATTTTGTTTAATGGAACATTTTATTCCCTGTAGGAAAAGTATTATTTGCAAAACTAATTTGGGAAGTTCTGATGTAGATGTTAAAATTTTTTATAATAACAGAAAGTGCCATTATATAATTATCATTCCCATTAGGAGTTTACTTTAAATCTTAAATTTTCCTATTTTATTGTTCTAGTGTTGCTTCGCGTGAGAAGTGGTTAGCCACATATGGCTATTTAAATTTAAATTAATTAAAATTAAATACAATTTAAAATTCAGCTCCTCAGTCATACTGGTCACATTTTAAGTGCTCAAAAGCTACATGTGGCAGGTAGCTGCCAAAGGAAAGGGCTGCTCTCATTTGTTTTTTTAGGTACAAAATAAATACCTTATTAATGCAAGTCTTCATAAATTTCTAAAGCATGCAATGTAGACATTATTATCCAGAGTTCTCAAACACCTTTGAAAACAGCAATTTATTAATCTTCATAAAAGCTTTGTGAAGTACTAAGCATAATTCCTTCCTGGAGAGAGGATCTGCTGGATTTAACTTAAATGCTCCACTAGTCATTTGTAAAAGCTCCCTGTGGTCCTCTGAATGTGCCATATGCAAAAGAAAAGGATATACAAAACCAGAGACCAAATCATCACCATTTCATGATAGGAAGTGGGAGAAACCTATGTGTTCTGGGTATCCTAACAGATACAAGTAGAGATGGGCATGAGGCATTTGACCCTCATCTTGGGGTGTAACTTGAACTTTGAACACTACTCTCAATAGGGGACTAGGTGCTCTGCTTGGCCTTTGTTGTTAGGAATTGTTCATATACCCAACATCAGTTCAATCAGCATAGCGGAGTCAAACACATAGATGTATTTCCAAGCGAAACATAACTTCTGAAAGGGGAGTGGAATTGGTCACCCCAAAACATGCCTCTTTGGCATAGGATTATTTTAAGCTGGTTATTTTTAAGAAACTGCAGACACAAGAGAAACTCTGAAAACAGAGTAAAAGTTACATTTTTGTAAGAGACATTTACATTTAGAAGGGGAATTTCTGTTTATAAAGATGTCTTTACCAAAAAAAGAAGGATGACTCAAAATCTTTAGAAACTCTTATCAATGAAGAAAGCAGAGACTTAAATCTACATAACAGCCACAACCTCTCTTACTGTGCTTTTCCTGGAAAGCTCCCACAACTGACTCCACAACCCTTCCTACCCCCAACATCTTTTGTTTTTAATTGGAGATAGTATATTGGGTGGTCCCTTGGGCCATTTCAGAGAGTTACTCAGTTTTCCTTGGTGTCTCTCAGGTATACAGGAGGTATACATGTTATTTAGCTTCTTGTTTTTCTGTTAACCTGTCTTTCAGTATGGTGGTGGAGGGTGGTAGTGTCTTGGATAGGAACCTAGAAAGGTAGAGGGAAAATTATTTTTTTCCTCCCCCACATTTATTTATTTCTTTATAACTAATGTGATTAATCTTTTCCAGGAATCTGAGAGGAAGCAAAATACATGACTCCAAAATATTGTCACTTTGGCATGTGAATTATTTTGAGCTGAAGGCAATCAAGACCCAGGAGACTCAAGAAAACTTTTACCTCTTCCTTAACTGTAATTAAAGAATGTAGTTACAGGGCATCAAAAAGAAAGCCCCAGTCCAAAATGGAGTCCTTAATGCTAGGTCACATAATCAAAATAAAGCTTAATACCTATTAAATTGGAGTTTCAACTTTCCCCAGAAATGTGGTTTTCACTGGTCAGTCAGGAATTTTGGGGTCAGCACTAATGAGGTAATCTGTTGCATGTGCTCCTTCCATCCCCCAAAGGAAGATGAGTTCATCTACATGGTAAGAGTCCATGCTTTTCCCCCAAGAGTGACCTTGGCAGGTGACCTTGCCTGAAACAATCTTTTCTTTTGCTAATAACTTCCTTACCCTGCTCTCCTTCCTATAAAAACCTTCCATTTTGTACAACTCCTCAGAGCATCTCTCTGCTTGCTAAATAGGATGCTGCCTGATTTTTAAATTACTTAATAAAGACAATTAGATCTTCAAATTTATTCATTTTTGTTCTTTAACACAGGCCTGCCCTAGAACGAGAGCTATGACCAGAGATGACTTTTTATCTGAGAGAACTATTTGTATGGCAGGACACATAGCTAATTACCAAACAGCTGCTTTTTATTGTCCTATGAATTGCCCCCCTCCCTTTTGAAGCCCAGGCCCCTATCCCATCCTTAGGTCAGGATGGCACATAAGCCTCAACTGATCAACTTGTTTGGTGTCATATTTTTTATGGGGTCCCAAACATAACTAAATTTGATTTTCTCCTGTTAATCTGTCTTATGGCAAATTGATTAATTGACCAACCCAAAGAACCTATAAATATAGAACAAAAAAATTTTCCTCCCCTACAAGTTCCTAATCTGCAAGAATGGAAACAACTTTAAACCTGGTAATTAAAGGTAATAAAATCTCATCCCTTTTAGATTATCTTGTTCAATCACTCTGGCTTTCAGACTTCTGCTTCCAGTTGTCCCTACCCAATCCAGTGTCTGGGTATATGTTTCTAGATATCCATGATGGTCATGTGGAAGGAGCCTCTGGGTCTAGAGGCTCTGGAAAGCCACTGGACCCTTGCTGTTCTCTGCCTTGAGGAGATGCTCTGTTGTATTCTCTGGCCTTCTGACTATTGAGTGTGATCTCTCAGCTGAGGTTGTCAGGCTCAGCAAATAAAATATGGAACAACCAGTTAAACTTGAAGTAAAGTAAACAACCAGGGACACCTGGGTGGCTCAGCCATTGAGCGTTTGGCCCAGGGTGTGATCCCAAGATCTGGGATCAAGTCCCACATCAGGCTCCTTGTATGGAGCTTGCTTCTCCCTCTGCCTATGTCTCTGCCTCTGTCTTTCTGTGTCTCTCATGAATAAATAAATAAAATCTCAAAGAAAAATAACAAATAGTGTTTAGTATAAGTATGGAACTAACAATAAATTAAAGTTATTCATTGTTTATCTGAAATTAAAGCTTAATTAGGCATCCTGTATTTTATGTGGCAACCCCACAGCACTTCTGAATTTCTTCCCAAGGGTGCAAAGGAACTTCCAGATCCTCTGTTCAATATGCACAGATAGATCCATTCTCACCTTCCCAGTAACATTCCCTAGCACTGTGTGAAGTTGAACATGGGGTTTCCAGGAGAGGCTTGTGGTCTCTCTCCAACCTGCAACCAAGGAACCTGAATGGTTTTCTTGGGTGCTTTCATACCTACTCCACTTCCTCCTCCGTCCAATCACCACATTAGGCTCAATCCACCTCCCTTTTCCTTCCACAGGGGCCAGGCTTACTTTCCGTATTCCATCTTCTCAGGGACACAAGCTTCAAACATACAGCCTAAGTCTTCATGGAGTGGCTACTTTCCATGATGCTGGAAATGAACGATAACCTGGGGAGGCTGGGTGTAGCTCTTATTATGGAGCGATTTGAAACTGGGGACAACCAAAGGTAAAAATACATTGTTTTAAAAGAGGATAAATCATGACTTTCATACAAATATAAAATGAACAAACATCAAAGATTTTACTTAACTCATTAATTGAGGGAACCAGAAAGTTGTTACAAATGATTCAAAGGAGGAATCCAAAAAGCAGACACAATTATAAGCCTTTTAGAATGTAGAAATATATTTGCATTAAGCAAATTAAAAGCAAAGTGAACTGACTTCCTCCACAATGGGGGGAGGGAAGCCAATTGAACCTCCTTGGGACAAAATTTGCATTTCTATAGCAGGAATTATTTGATTACTTTTAGTTTTCTACAGCCAATTTTCATTTCCACAAAGTTGTAAGATAGCCTGGTCAAATACCATGAAAGTGTTTATCCATAAATCAGATGGATAAACTAAAGATAACCAAAAAATTTCAAAGTCTTTCTCAATTTTTCTTCTGACCGTGTAATATAAACACTACCCTATTACAGGTGTTTTCTCGCCTTTTAGTGTCACCTACTGGCCCTACTTGACCTTATATGTGACTGAATTTTTTCTTCCTCAGAGACACATTACATAAGAAACAGAAGTGGTGAAAATATCATGAATTCTGGAATCATATCTGGGTTTGAATCCTGGCCCTCTCACACTAGCTCTGTGACTTTAGGATGGTCACATAATTTCTGAGTCTCATCTTAAATGAGTATAATAAAAATCCAAGTGCCTACGGGAACTGAATGAGATAATGTGTACCAAGTTCCAGGGTCTTCTTGTGCCTTACTCTGTTCTCAGAACTATGAGCCTCATCATGTGCCTTCTTACAGTGTTCCCAGATGATGATTTGATGATGGATTCCTACCCCAGTGCTAATGAACTCAGAGGGATTAAGAGATTTATTTTTATTTTAAGATTTTATTTATTTATTCATGAGAATACACAGAGAGGAGAGAGAGAGAGGCAGAGGGAGAAGCAGGCTCCATGCCTGACGTGGGACTCTATCCGGGTCTCTAGGATCAGGCCCTGGGCCAAAGGCAGTGCTAAACCGCTGAGCCACCCAGGCTGCCTGTATTAAGAGATTTAGATCAATAAAGTCAATCCTTTCATTTTGCAATGAACTGAGACCCAGAAAAGTTAACAGGGAGTCCAGGTCACCTTGATGGCAAAAGGTAGCATGGAGCAGAGGACAGGGCAGTGAGTGCAGATTCCAGTTTGGGCTCTAGCACTTGCTTTTCTGACCTTGGCTGATGTTAATCATTAGCAGGTACCAACCATCTAGGCTTTACTGGGTGCTATGCTGGGTATACATCATAAGCATCATCTTGTTTCTGTCTCTGATGAGCCTGTGACAACAACTCTATGACATCAATCTGGGACTCCTATTCTCATCTCTGGCTCTTAAGCCAAAGGCACCACACTACCCTCACTTAAATTTGTTAAACTATGGATGTTTTTGTCTTCATTTTCCTAGAGACTGTAAGGAAGGCTAAGTGTCAATACATACAACTTCCTTTGCTCTTTGCTTCAAACTTGCATGTTCTACCCATCCTCTCTTTCCTAATTCTCATGCTCTGGATGTGGAAGAAGGCTATGTTCTGTCTCTCCTCCTGCCTCTTTACCATCTCTCTACTCACTTGCTCCAAAACTGCACCATCATTCATATCTTCTGTCTCCTGGTTCCAAAAACTGGTCCTTTGTACTGCCTCCTTGCCCTGAATAAATAAGCTCTGTTGGATCTCTGTCTCAAACTTGACCATCTAGCAGAAGCTCGATTTCTTTATTTTCCTTTCTGACCAAACTTCTTGCAAAGCACTGCAGCTCTTTGTCCTCATTACCTCTCCATCCTCACTTCTTAACCCTTTACAATCTTGAAATTTCTAACTGCCAAATCTTCAGAAACAAAACAAAACAAAAATCCTATTTCAGACAATATCTTTTTAAAATTTTATTTGATTTACATTCAATTAATTAACATGTAGTGTATTATTAGTTTCAGAGGTAGGGCTCAGTGATTTATCAGTTGCATATAACACCCAATCCTCATCACATCATGTGCCTTCCTTAATGCTCATCACCCAGTTACCCCATCCTTTCACCCCTCCCCTCCAGTGACCTTGTTTGTTTCCTCGAGTTAGGAGTCTCTTATGGTTTGGCTCCTTTCTGATTTTGTCTTATTTTATTTTTCCCTCCCTTCCTCTATGATCCTGTTTTCTTAAATTCCACATATGAGTGAAATCATATGGTATTTGTCTTTCTCTGACTGACTTATTTCCCTCAAGTTTCATCCACATCAGACAAAATCTTACTTGAGTGCTTGGAGGTGCCCCATTCACATGTAAGGACAGACATGAGCTAAAAATAAGAGGTTTAATTCTTCCTGTTGGAAATAAGAGACGAGACTCCTCTTCTTCTCAGAGCATTTACTTTAGAAAACTTACAACTGTAAATTTTCTCCTCTCTGAGACATGTTTATAAATCCTTGTGAAGGCTTCATAAGCCTTTTGTCAGATCTTTCCCCAAGAATGTCTTTTAAGGACACAAAACCATCTCTTTGGAATATAAACATCAAGGGAGAGAGTGCCCCTGTCTCTAGTTTCTGTGGGGGTTAAGAGCCTAACTCACGTGGTGGTGGGTGCCTTGCTCCAAGCTGCAAAACTACCTCCTGCCATAAAGTGAAAAGGTTGTTTTCCTTCCTATAAAGCCAATTTGCTAGTACAAATGGTCCCCTCAACTATTGGGTAAAGCTAGGAGGAACTGTGTATGACAAATGATGCCATCAGATCCTCTTACTTGGGGGCTAGTTATTGCTTCTATTAAGCCATGATGCAACAGGTTGTATCTGCCTGACTGTATAAGAGGGCGAGGTTTCTTTCTGTCTTGGCAATCTCTGAGCAGACTGCCTCACATTCTGGCTTAGTGCTTATGCAATGAAAACCCATTCTCCTTCTCAGCTACCCTTGAGAAGAGGATTGCTGGACTGGGAAGGATTTTGAATTTAATTGTATTTGACCAGCACATACTTGTGGGGGCTTGCCATAGCTGACACCCCCATTTGGCTCTATGACATCATTCCACTCTGTATTTTGTCCTAGATTCTGGCACACTTTGGCCTCTTATGCTGGCACACTTGGCCCATTCCTTCAATAATGTGTCCTCCCAGTTTCCTGCCCCAGTTCTGGTTTCTTCTTAATCTAAGTGATTTCAGCCATGCTCAGCCTGTGTGCAGATGAGAGCCAACTTATTTATTTATTTATTTATATTTTTAAAAGATTTATTTATTTATTTATTCAGAGAGAGCGAAAGAGAGGAAGAGACACAGGCAGAGAGAGAAGCAGGCTCCATGCAGGGAGCCCGAGAGCCAACTTCTTTAAATGCCTAGTCCAAGTCTCACTTTCAGACTTGAATTTTGAATTGGTTATTGGACATCATCATAAAGCACGTTTGCCTGATAGCATGTCACATGCCACATGCAACGTACCAGAGCAGTGGAGTGGACAGAGAAAATTTTGGTTTATTGTAAGAAAATCTTTGTTCCTACACCAGAGCAGAGTCATGGTTCAGAGTCAGCTCTGTGACCATGGAAAAGTTATTTCTAACCAGTCTGAGCCTCATTTTCTCCATCTGACAAATGAAAATAATAAGAACAGTGTTAGTGTATTAGAAGGGTAATAATATACATAAAAACTGACACATAATAGGCACATAATAAATTGTAATTGTCATTATTATTTGTTTGAAAACAAAATAGCTCCCCACTTTGCAATATATGCTGTCCTTTCTTCTTCTTTTTTTGTCTTGGCTAACAGCAGCATCCTCTTAATCTCTGAAGCCATGAAGCTTGTTGACTTCAAACAAGTTACCAGATCTTATGAATTGTACCTTCTAAGTATCTTTCAAATCTGTTATGTCCTCCAACCTTGCTGTCTCTGGCCTTTATCATCTCCTACTTAGATAACGAGTTTTTCTCCTATTCTTTAGACTACCGCTCTTGAGCCCATTCTCCATATTCATCGAATATCTGATGAGTGTTGTTGTCAAATAATGCAATCAGAGTGGTTTTTTAAAAATGAAAACTTGTCTTTATTTGAAATCCTTTAACAGTCATCCTTTTCTGCAAGAAAAAAATCTTTTTTTAAAAAATTTTGTTTATTTATTCATGAGAGAGAGAGAGAGAGAGAGAGGGTGGCAGAGCCACAGGCAGAGGGAGAAGCAGGCTCCATGCAGGGAGCCCAATATGGGACTCGATCCCGGGACTCCAGGATCATACCCCGGGCTGGAGGAGGCGCTAAAACGCTGAGCCACCCAGGGCTGCCCATGAAAAAAATCTTTATTCTTTATTCTGGGATATCAGGTCCATCTGGAGTCCTCTCTGCTTTCTGAATTTGTGCCCTGTGCCAGCCTCACTAGGACACCCCCTGTCCCCTGCCCACATGCTCTGTCATGCTCTGAGCCTTGGTGTTTGTCTTTCTCTCTACTGAGAATCCCCTTCTCCACACTTCTTTCTTGCTCAGAGAGTTGCTACACATTCTTGCCAATTTTGCTTAGATACCATATCCTGTCTGCTGTTGACCATCCAGAACAAGACATCTGTATTGGTTTCCTATCATGACCATAATAAATTATCACAGATTTAGTGGCTTGAAACAATACACATTTATTATCTTATGGTGCTGGAGGTCACAAGTCAAAATAAGTCTCACTGAGCTAAAAGCAAGTTGTTGGCAGGCAGTATTCCTTCTGGAGGCCTTAGGAGAGAATCTATTTCCTGACTGTGTCAGCATCTAGAGGCTGCTTACCTACATCCCTTGCCTCATGGCTCCCTTCCTTTATCTGCAAAGCCAGTCAGGTAACATCTTAAAATCTTTCTCTGACTCTGAACTTCTGCTTCTCTTCTCCCCCTTTAGAGGACCATTGTGATTAGATGGGACCTGCTCAGAAAACCTGGGATCACCTCCCTTCTTGAAGATCAGTTGGCTATCAAACTTATATCCATCTGCCACCTTAATTTCCTTTCACCATGTGATCTAACATATTCACAGTTCTGGGAATTAGGATGTGGACTGGGAGGGGGCATTTTTCTGCATATCTCAGGGTCCTTGATTCTCCATGGCACTTTGTATCAACTCACTTATAGTGCTTATCACATGGTATGGTGGTCCTGCTGAGGAGCCCAGGGATGGTTAGAACAAGAATTTCAGGGACTTAACTGCCTTTTATGAAAATGTGAAAATTATTTAACTTCTCTCTATCCGTTTCCTCGTTTGCAAAATGGGGATGATAGCAATGATATTTATGAAATGATATCTATTTTGCAGAACTGTTACAAGGATTAAATTATATCTCATAGCACCCACAAAGCACTTTTAGAAAGTGCTTGGCATGGACCAGTTGCTAAATAAATGTAATATTGTTATATATGGTCATATGGCCATAAGAAATCTGACATCTAGTAAAGTCTGAAGGGTATGAATTACATTCCTTTGTCCTCAACCCTCAGTTTGATATCTTTTGATTAGACTGGAGGTGATAGAACAGTGGAAGGGAGGAAGAAAATGTCCCATATGTATTCTGGAATCCAGATCTAAGAAGAAATTCCATCCTCAATTAATGTGATAGGCAGGAGACAGTGTAAACCCACTGGGCTGTTTGACGGATGGTGAGACAAAGGCCTGCAAATGGGCCTTAATGGGCTGCCAGTGGGGAAGACCTGGGGACAGGCAGGAAGATAAACCTAAATAAAATGTGGAGAAATGGCATGGTCTTCAGAGTTCCTGGAATGTCAGCAACATCCAAACATGGCAGGGATCCTTATTTCAAAGTGAATTGAGATTTCCTCAGTAATTGGCAAGTGAGAAATGCTCAGAGTATCTTCAGTAGGTCCAGAACAAATGCAAATGGTGAGAGGAATTTGATTAATCAAGTGAGCTAGGCCGGCCAATTGGTCTTAGAACATTAATTTAGAAAGAGTTATCGGGTTAAGTCTTTGGCAGGAAAGCAGTGTGAGGTCATAAAGAATGCCTTTTCCTGGACTCAGAGAGAATTTCTTGGTAAAGTGGTGTCAATTTTTGTTTTGAGGCAAAGTCCTTTGCACTTTTGACACTTCGATGTTCCGTGGAGACAGTGTACAATTGCCTTGGAAAATAACTTTAGCTCAAAGAAATATCAAAATCTGCCTGAGCAAATGAACTAACTGTACTTAAGCCAAAATATCTTTTAAAAAATTTCCTGTGCACATGCATGTGTGTGTATGTGCATATGTATGTGGGTTGGGGAGGAGGGTTGTGCTTTTTTGTCCCCTTAAAGTGAAAGATTTGCTCCCTCTTTCTATGGATGTTTTTGGAAAGACTCAAGCATGCAAATTTATGAAATCAAATAACAAAGCAAGTTGATGTATGTATCCTGATGTAGACAACCTCTCTGTGGCTGATACATTGCAACCACTAGCAATATTCAGAATGTTATTTGTGAAATCAGGTGCTTCTTTGAGAATGAGATATTTTTAAAAATCCAGGTGATTGCAGGAGCACTTGGGTGGCACAGTCGGTTAAACTCTGACTCTTGATTTCGTCTCATGTCATGATCTCAAGGTTATGAGATCAAGTCCTGATTTGGACTCCAGGCTGTGCATGGAGTCTGCTTAAGATTCTCTCTCTCCCTTGGTCCCCCACTCCTCATTTAAAAAACAAAAATCCAGATGACTGCCATTTAAACGTTTCTATCAGTGTTCTGAGCCAAAACAGGGAATTTGATTCACTTTTGAGACAGATTTCCTTAAAAAAAGGTATGAATTCTGTTTAGCATTATAAGCTGAATGTATTCACGTCTGTGGTTACAAATAGTAGAAGCCAAGTATGTGTAACATTGTGAGCATCAGGAGAAAAGGAAATAGAAGCTAGCTAGCTCAAGTAACTAGCTCATGGAATTGATGGAAAAGTTGGAGAATCAGGGTTGAAAAATAAGTATCTAAGAACTAAGGAAAGTTATGTAGTTGACACCACAGACAGGTCATGACACAAGAAGACCCTGCTTAAGAAGCCATGGTCACCAGAGGACCTGGCGACTGCAAGCTGCCCCCATTGCTCTAGATGGTAGTCATTGGAGGTTGCCCCTCTTACACCAGGATAAGGTCTAATAATGCTGCCTTGTCACTTGCTTCTGATTCTAAGTTCTGGCAAAGAATCTGTAACTTACCAAGCTTAGAGCATGAGCACTATGCCCTATCTTGTTCCAAGACCCACACAATGGTGGGTTTCCCAAACATAGAATGGGTTTTAGATCCTGGGAAATCAAGATAACAAAAACTAGCCAACCAACTAAACAAAGAACTTCAAATATTAAGTATCTACCAAATATAGAATTTTCCCTCCAAGTTTTGTTTTAATCTACACTGTCCCTAGTGGCCATGTAACTTACAGTCCAAACTGGGGCCACTTTGAGAGTGAAAGCAGGTGCTGGGACAACTGTAAATGAGGACAGTCCTGGGCAAACCAAGATAAATTATTGCCCTACCTATATCTGAAAAATTATTACTTGCCTTTGAGAGTGCATCTTTGTCCTACCTCAGAATTTACTCATGGGTACAACAACATGCTGAACTATAGCAACAGGGTTGTAAGAGCCTGATATATTCTTTTACTCAAGGTGAGGGATAAAACCTTTGATGAGGAATGGAATTGGATTTGGTGTGGCTCTATATCACTGGGAGTTCTAAAGGTAGAAATAGTGCAGACTGTACTCTCCAGTCTTTGGACATCGACTATGCATTTTTGTGATTGAGTTGTCTGGGCCCCTTGGCTGTGGGCTTGGAAGTACTCTGAATAATATGGATGTCCTGTTCATCATGTTTGGAGCTGCAAAGGAAGAAAGCTTTGGAAGGAAAGGGGAAGGATCTTTTCCTCTCAATAGAGTGAAATGTCATTGGATTTACACCTCCAAGGTGAAAAGATGTTTGGAAGTTCCTGTTCGTTGTGGTGGGGCTGATGAGGGTGGGCCCTGCTGTTGAGAGCTAGAAAGGAACCATGAGATTAGGTTTTACTATAGTGTACCTGCATAGTTTTTTATGTCCTCACCATGCTTGAGTATTATAGCACCTTTTTTGAGTCTGTGGCTTGATATCTTTCATTTATTTTGAAAATTCCCTTTTTTGAGAAACAGTCTCAATTTACAATACAAAGAACTTTTTTTGGAACTACTTGGGGTAGCTGACATGATGTCCTATAACCCTTGAATAGTTTAGTATGCATCACCCACATAAAGAACATTCTGCAAAACCATAGTGTAACCATTAAAAGCAGGGAAAGAGCTTTAGCTTATTATCTACCATCTAATCTTCAGATTCTGTTCAGGTTTTATCAACAGTCCCAGTGATGTCCTCCATAAAGAAAGGTGAGGAATCATGCATTTAAATTCCATGTCCTTTTACTCTCCTTTAGTCTAGGGCCACTTTCTGTCTATTCCATTTTGTTCTTGGATTTCATGACTTTGACAGTTTTGTATATTATAGGCATTATTTTGTAGCCTGTCCTTCTGTTTGGATTTGTCTAATGTTCCCTCATCATTAGACTCACAGACTGCACCGTTGGCAGGGATGTCACAGAAGAGATGCTACTTTGTAACATTTAGGAAAGTCACTTGAAATGTCTGCATGGTTGTCTCTTTATTGATAATGAAAGTATGCTTTTATAAGGAGGTATTATTAAGTGTAGAAAGTGAATAAAAGAATGCCTGTCATTATTGAACTATATTCCCACGGATAAAAATAGCTCATTTTCCTTATTCATTAAATGGCTCAATAATGCTTATCTCTCAGAATTATTATTGTGCTGTCACAAATAAATATGACAGCATATAAAATGTGTTCAATACAGTACTTAGCATATAATATGTGCCCAATAAATGGTATTGGTTAATTTATAATAACAATATTTTTATTATTAGAGGGTAGATGTGTATGTAAAAGGAATAGAGTAGTGTCAAAAGGGAGATTATTTTTGAAGCTCTCTTAGTTTCTGTTTGTGGTTTTGGTTATATACATTGTGCTTTAGTACTCTGATAATAATTCACAAAAATTAAAAGTGTACTAAATAACTTTGTTGAAAACATAAGGCTCCACTGTACTACTGGTGTTAATAAATCAGCTCATTTGGAAGAGGCATAGCAGAGCCCTTGGAGTTGACATGACTATACCTCCCTGCAGTACTTTCCTTGACTACCCTATTATACATGGATCCTGGGGAGATCCTAGTTTATTATCTACAAGGAATACTGGGAAAAATGATGCTATAAAAGTTTATTTTTAAAGTAAGTTAAAACCAGGTGAAAATAGACCTCATGTTCCAGCATTTTCCAATGTCTTGGTCTTTCCCACTGCTATTTGTATATATTGTCAGAATTCTGGAGTTGATACAAGCCTATAAATCAAAATTATTCTTCTCTATCTCAATTGCATTGCGGTTAGAATGAGATAAATCCAGTTGAACTAGAACAATAAGATTATAAGAATAGAATTGCTCTTTTGGGTGTTTCCTCAGTACTTGGGATTTGACCTTACCTGAAAGGAATTTCAAAACTAAAAATATCATATGAATAAAAATGGAGAGTACATTTTTTAAAGGTATTTCAATCCCTGTGGATTTGTAAGTATGTTAACCTCACACAATTGGAGATATAATACAGAAAATGCTTGGTATTGCAAAGACTAAGGTAGTAATTCTAATAGCACATGGCATAAGAATATTATAACACACCTTGAAAATAATATACAGCATATAAGAAAATAAAATTCATCTAGGGGATCCCTGAGTGGCTCAGCGGTTTAGCGCCTGCCTTCTGCCCAGGGCGTGATCCTGGGGTCCTGGGACTGAGTCCCACATCGGGCTCCCTGTGTGGAGCCTGCTTCTGTTTCTCCCTCTGCCTGTGTCTCTGCCTCTCTCTCTGTGTGTGTCTCTCATGAATAAATAAATAAAATCTTAAAAAAAAAGAAATAAAATTCATCTAAAAGATGTCATTGGCAGAAGAAGCCCTAACACTTGCAGAAAAGCTGTATATAATTATAGGAGTGAATAAAAGAAGAAAAGAAAATTAGTTCTTCAAAGAACTGAGGAAATTTGGGAGTAAATGTTGCCACTAAACAGAGAAAAGGCAATATGACCCTACAATCTAGTTATGATGGAACGTTGTTCTAGGGGAACCTGGGTGGCTCAGTTGGTGGAGTGTCTACCTTTGGCTCAGGTCAAGATCCTGGGGACCTGAGATCAAGCCCAAGACTTTTTTTTTTTCTGAAGCCAGCTCCCTGCAGCAGGAGGAGCTAGGGGAGCAGGGATGTTTTTGAAACCTGAGTGACTTGTAGCTAACTGCCTAACAGTAAATTCACATGGTAAAATGCAGAATAAGTCAACATATAGCCAAGGTTTACATTATATCTAGAAATATGTTTTATGCTTTAAAAAAATTGCAATGCACTCCAAAATTTTTTTTCAGATAATTCCTGTACAACCGAAGGCATTGTTATCCCATAACCCCATTGATTCTGCATGGCGGAAACCTGAAACGTGCAATTCAATTCAATCTTCTACAACCACCTTGGTCATTCATCCTTTGGAGAATAGGATTGGTCCTTTTCTGTTCACTGATGACGTCTTCTTTTGATTTCATACATTACAATAGCTGCTTAGAATCTATATTTCGGGGTGAGAAAGGTCAAAGGGGAAGAGGGAGTGGATAAAAGTGCTGCCTGATGCCCGAGTTAATGGGCACAGCAGGTGGGTGCTGAAGAGCAGCCCACTCTTTTCCTCCCCTCCTCAGCAGGGAGCCTGCTTCTCCCCTTCCACCTACTCTTGCTCCTGCTCTCTCTCTCTCAAATAAACAAATAAGCAAACAAATAAATAAATAAAATCTTTTTTAAAAAAGGTGGAATGTTGTTCTTAGTAGCAAATCAATGGAAATCATTCAATCTTGACATCTGTCCCTTGTCAGCATTTTGGGACACAGGTGACTCATTAACACTATTTCTATTTAAAGGAATACGTATTTTCCCAACTCTTCCCCCCATCCTCTCGGTGCCCCCATCCCCTGCCAAAACAAAAAGAAAGAAAATAAGTCAAGAAAGGAAGCAAGAGGGGAAGGGAGGTGCATACCTCCCTTACTTTCTTCAAGGCAGGGGAAGAAAGTCCCTGTCCCATCAGTGAATCCTTCACTGGGGCACTTACAAAGTCCTCAGCAACATGCCAAGGACAGGTTGGCATTGCTGGTGCATAGTGATTTTTAAAAAGCAGACACATTTTTACCCAATTTTAAATTCTCTAGAGACAATGCCTACTTGCTTCCATGGGAGCTGACCATTCCCTCTACCCTGCCCTTGGTACATCACTGAGGACCTTTGGGCTTCATAAATCAAGTCATTTTAAGTTACAATTACATGAGGGAGTTTGGGGGGGGGCAGCATGAAATTCAGCTTAATCCCAAATGTTAATTATTTGGGAGCTTTTTAAAGGCCACTGCTTTTCCTGATGGACTCTTTGTTTTCTGTCATCTGTTTGGATCACTTGTACTTTCTGGTTTTTTGGGCTCTGTATTGTTGAAGTCACTTCTGTGGTTCATGACCCATAAAATTGCTTTCACAGTGAAATGGCACAACCAAACCAGGGTTCAAAGCAGATTTTTATGTCCCCTCTAGGTCAGAATTCAGAATATGGAAGGAATACAGGTATGTCAACCTTCCAAAGTAGTCAAGCTTTCGAAAAATCTACCTAGCTACCTAGTTTTGTAGACCTTCTCTCTCTGAAAGAAAAAATATCACACAACATAAATACTTTTTCCTAGCTAAAAATCCATGCTTATTAGAGAATATAGTAAGCAGAAAGAAGAAAACAGAAGGCAACTCTAATTCCACTACTTAGAGATAACTATAATTTCTTTGGGTGTATGTATGCTTTCAACTCTCTAGACCGTATATGCACAGTGTGTGTGTGTGTGTATACATTAATATATATATATATATATATACACACACACACACACATATATATATATACTGTTTCACAATCTTTTCTCACTGAATAGATTATGAACAGTTGTTTATGTTATTATGACAGACTTTTTCTTGAAGGTTTTCCAGAATCAAGCATTTGCTCCTCTATCTAGAGACCCCATACTTTCAACAGGCTTGCATTCTGTCTGTTAGAAAGAGCTATTCTGGCTGTAGTTATGGCAAGAAAGGAGGTATAAGATGAGGCCTAAAATTAAGTGCAGAACTACTCTTTTTTGATGAATATTTTATTGTTTAGACAGGATGTAGAAGCATTCTGAGCTTCAGGCTATTTGGCCACCACCCATTAGGCTCCTTTTGCAAGTGGCAAAACTCAGATGGCTTGTGGAAGGATTAATATTTTAATGCCTACATCAGTAACAGGAAAGATCCGAAGAAATTCAGGATCTTGGGTCTTGCCTATGTGATCCTTTGTGGGAAGGACAATCATTTGTTTAAGTAGGACTGCGTAGTGGGTTCAGTACCAGCATCAGATTGCTGAGTCTGAGTGAGTCTTAGAGGTGTGAGGGAAATGTTCTGTCAAGAACAGGAATATCTTTTGCAGTAGCCCTGACAGCAGGTGGCAGCCTAGCCTATGATTGAGTTCCATAGGTGATGGGGAGGGAGGGTTACTCTTCTGATTGCAATCCACATCACTGATAGATCTAAAAAGTAAGGACGTAATTGCTTATGTTGAACTAATTTCTGCCTCCCGATAACTCTCTTGCGTGTGTCTAACATCTGCTTTCTGGACCATCATAAGTTAGTCTCCTTCTGCACAAGCCTTTATATTTGTCATTCTGGAGCCTTTCTATGCTAGAGTAAATGCCCTAGGTTTTGTAAGGGTTGACATACCAGGTGGCTTTCTTGCGATGCACTTCTTGTGTACATTTCTTTCTCTATGAAGAGCTCAGATTGAGCATGAGTTCCAGGTACGTTCTGTGCAGAGGACCGTAGGACTGAGATCTTTGATGATCAAGACCTAGAATATATATCAATAGACCTGAGACTGGATTAGCTTTGTTTATTTTTAGTATCTGAGTAATTCTGTTGGATGAGAATCAATGTGCTGATTATTTTCTGTTTGCTTTCCCCTGCCTGATAGGTTCCCCAGTTTTGCCCTCCCTAAAAGATTAGGAGCCTAATCTCTAAGGAACGTATTTCTCACTTGGGTTGCCTTGCTCTCTAGTTCCGGTTGGGTTGGCCAGTGGGAGGCCTCAGCACAAATTCTGAAGGTAAGAGCAAAAGAGTATTGAACTATTAAAAAAGGGGAGTGGGGAGGAGGTTTTCCATCTACCTATGACCTTAGCTCCTGTTGGGAAGTCTTGGTGCCAGTCCCTGGGTGATTCACCATTACTAGTTAACTGCCATGACACTCCTTCCATTAAACTTCTTAGTTAAACTCTTTGACAGTACCACCATTTCCTACTGGGACATGGACTGGGTATAAGAAGCGTACAGGCACTAAAATGCTGAGGAATTTTTCAAATGAACAGCACCAGATCAGGTCTTCCTGATTCTGTATGTGTAAAACTATTTTTTAACTCCCCAAATATAGTGCTTTGAACCTAGCTGTGAGAGCCTTTCATGTTAGTGTCAATCATTTCAGATTGCTGAGATCATTTAGATACTGATTTTATTGATCCTCTTAACCTCCCTTCTCAACAATTTTCTAATCGTGTACAAATTTTATTAGTATGTGATATGTGATCTCTACCTCTATCCATGGAGAGGCAGTATAGTATCATCACGAAAAATTGACTTTGGAGTAGATCGAGTTAGGTTTGAATTACTATGTGACTTTGGAAAAATCACTTAAACTTTATGAGTTTCAATTTCTTCATCTATAAGATAATCGTAATGTCTGAAAATTTTGGTGTAAGTTTAGCTAGCAAGAATATCTGAAAAGCTGTAATGTCCCACTTGGCCCACGATAAGCATCTGGTAATTTGTAGCTTTGTATACAGGAGAGAAATGTGAGCTATCCTAAAAAAGAAATAAAGGAAATAAGAATACCATTTGAGATGTAAATATAGAATGAGAGGGGTATGAATTCTCCCTCTCTCTCTGCCTGTGTGTGTGTGTGTGTGTGTGTGTGAGTGTATGAGTCTGAGTGTGTGTGTGTGTGTGTGTGTGTGTGAGGGAAGGGGAGTAGAAAAGTGAACTCCCCTCAAGCTTCCATGGAGAGCAAAATAATTTTATAAGGCACTGCAGTCATTTGAAAAGATGGTAATTTGAATATATATATATATATATATATATATATATATATATATATATACCTCTGGCTTTCTTCTCCAGCTGTGTTTATTCATTGAGCTGTCTACTTTCTTCTCTGCCCCAATCATCCCTTCCCTCCCCTAATTCAAATTTTTCCTCCCTCCTGCCAAGATAGAGTACTTTATTAACTAATTCTATGTTTTTGTTCTTTATGTATTGATCTCTACTTTCATGTATATTAATGCATTATTTCTGCTTTCCTAGGAGTACTTATCTTTTACTAATTTTTAAATTTGATAATTATTTATTTTCATTATATTATAACTATTTTCATATGTAATATTTTATTGCCACAGTTTTCTGGATAGATATTTTGCAAATTTTATTTTGATTTCTTTTTGACATAAGAATTGAGAGAGCTTATAAATTCTCATGTTGTAATTTCTAGCTTTATTGCATTATGATCAAATAATGTCATCTGAAGCAATTCTACCTTCTCTACTTTGCTCAGATTTTTTTTCGGTGGGGGGAATGTCTAATATGTTCAATTTTATAAATATGTTATGTATATATATAAATTCAGTGTTTCTGTTTTCTCATTACAAGTTTTGCTCTATAATATTATATATGTGTATTAAGGCCCCTGTATATTTTCTTTGTTGCCTTTCTTGACTATCATGAAATTAGAGGGTGAGCAAAAAAGCCTCACTAATTGATATTTTTCTTTCTATATCTCTTGCATTCTAAGTTTCATCTTTACAAAACTTGTATACATAAAAAATCATGCATATAATTTTTGTGCATAATATTTGGATTTCATCTTTAAATGGCATTTTTGCCCACCTCCCTCCCTTAAATCTGGCTGAGTGTTGTTAACAGCATAGGTTTTAAGTTCTAGGGAGAAATTTAGTTAAGATTCAGCCAGATATCAGGGTTGCTGATAGTTGTTCAGAACCAGGGACAGCTCCCTGCTCCAGGAAACATTTTGGTTACCCTACTTCAATGTCTTGAACACTGAATCACAGAGTTAAAGAACAGATATGGAGAGTCCCCTTAGGATGACACATTGATTTCTGGTCTTGCATAAGACTTATAAAACCGCCAATAGACTGTTCCAGCCCAGAAACTGTCCAAAGTCGAAGGGCCATTCCTAGTATCTTCAATTAATATACCCCCTGGGCAAGATTAATATACCCCCTGGGACCGCCTTAAGCTATTTTGACCAAGGCACATTTCTAAAATTTATCCAATAACTTCCCTTGTTGTGATTCTTTGCTCACCAAACACTATTCTGATTATAATTCAGCAACTCATATAACTCCATGTACAGGGAGAGAATGTACTAGGCTTGACAATGCTAACATTTCAGCCCCTGTACTGCAAGAATCGCAGTATAATTTGATAACTTGGCATCTTAGTTTTATACAATATTCTCTATGTTCTTAGTTAGTGTGATAATTTCACTTCCAGAAATACTCATCCTTTCTTAGATGTGGATAAATCAGCTTTGCATCTACGAGGTTAGAGTCAGAGCTTAAAACTTTATGAATTCTCCAAGACATTGCCTGTGATGGTGATCTGCCAAATGGCTCCCTTTTGGGGGCACTTTGACATCACCGTACACTTTCCAATAAAATCATGGACCATATGTGATCAGAAGGAGAGCCCTGTGGCAGTCTACCACCCTCCCCCCCTTCAAAATCACATGGACTTATTACCAACACTCACTATCACATGAAACTCTGTAACTGAATCTGGGTGCCTGGCATGATGGAATGGTATGAGGGTCAAACAACAATGTGGATATCAAACACCTGTTTATTTCCTGGGAGAAAAATTTTAAAGAAAAATATCTTTTAACAAGTGTTTATATTTGACTAAAGACAAGTAAGCAAGAAATTCATGAATTTGTTTTTGCTATTCTTAACTGAGAACATTGGTTGAATATTTGTCACTATTTCCCAGACTCTGCCCAGATTACTCCCAAGGACTAAATGATATTGTGTCTACAATGGGCTATAAGGGCAATCCTGAGGCTACAAAGGCTGTCACAGTGACACTCATTTGTTTGGGCCCTGGGAGCATTTTTCCTGAATATAGTACAATAGGCTTTGTTCTTATGTGTCACACACACACATGAATATACCGAAAATCATTTATATTTGACTTTTTTTTTTTTTTTAAAGAAACCCATTACTAGGAAGGCCCATCAATGCATTTCTCCTATGCTAATAGTAATTAAAGCGGCTCTGCTTTCTTTTTAAGGCATTTTTCTTACATATTAAATGCCAGGAAAAGGGCACTCCTTAGTTTTAAGGAGACTCTTTCTTTATGAAGTCAAATGGCTATGTTTAGTCAATTTCAGTCAATGATATTTACTAAATGCCACTAGAGGAGAAGTGAATACCAACAGAAAATCGCATTTACAAAGACCTTAACCTCAGTATCCTAACCTGCCATGTCATAATTCTGAGGCTACTTTTCTCCATTGCAGTTGGTCTCCTGATGTGGCTAGAGGAATACAGGTAGCCTCCTGAGACTACTTGTATGACCTTTATAGAAAGGAAATTCTTGGATAATGAGGTATTTTAAAAGCTGGAATGAGTCAGCAGCAATAGCAGAAGGAGAAAGCAAGTGTGGTCTCTCCAAGAAGCCATCTGGCAGCTCAGGGTTCTGTGGGAAACCCCTGGTTTAAAAAGCAGCTCAGGAGACGCTTCTGTTGCATTAGGGTGGGATGGTAGGAGATTGGGAATACTGAGGTTTAGCTCCCTAACTTCTTGCCTCAGCTCTAGTGCAAATGAAGAACCTTATTTCAAGGATTTCTACTTCTGCCACTGTAAAGGATATCTGCCACTGTTTGGCCCTGAAACATCCACAGGTTTCCTGTTAGCACAATGATCTCCTTTCATCAGGAATTCTGCACTCTGGGAAGTTTTGTTGGTGTAGGTGAGGACAGGTGACTTAGTTTCGGCTGCTGGGACATTCTCAAAGGGATTTTGAAGAGTGAATGAGTGAGAGGGCAATCTTGCCACACAGAGACAAATGGATTCAAATGTTCCCCTGGCAGCCTGTATTTTCTGCTACTCAGCCCAGTGGGGGAATCCCTTTGTCCTGACCTGTTCTTCAAGCCTTGTTCTTCATCACTTCTGTGAGTCTCTCACCCATACTTTCAAATAAATCCTTTATTTTTATTTATTTTTTAAAAGATTTATTTAAGTAATTTCTATGCACAATGTGGGGCTCGACCTCATGGCCCTGAGACCAAGAGTCTTATGCTCTACCTACTGAGCCAGCTAGGGTGCCCCTCAATCCCTTATTTTTAAATCTATCCAGAACACTCAGAACAGATTTTGAGACTTTCAACCTAGGACCTTGACTAAATGTGCCTTCTCTCAGCATTCACTGACTTATTTATTACACATTTTTGTACTGAATAAGTCAGGATAGACTAGGTTATGCTGTGTTAACAAATATCCCCCATAGGGAGCTCTACTCCTCATGGTCACTTGGGACCCAGGCTGCTGGGTGTCAGGCTACAGTAGGTGGAAAGTGTGTGAATCACTCTCTAGCTCTTAAAGCTTCTACTAGAAATTACACATCACTTTTGTTCACATTGCATTGACCAAACAAATCATGTGGCCCTACCAAACGTCAAGAATGGTATGGAGGTGCATTCCTACCATGTTTCCAATCACCACTGCAGTACATGTTTATAGCCCTTCTTACAGAATTTACTGTGTTCTGGTTGTGCAAATTTTCTACATGCTCAATTAGGAAGGAAATTCTTAATGGGAAGAAATAATTTTAAATTTCCTTTAAAATGTCTATTTTGCAACTCTGGCATGGTGGACTTGTGGAGTTCTTACTGATGGGCCCAATCTCCTCAATAAGTTGAAATATTGAGAAATGAGGTTCAAATTGTATTTTATTTTATTATTATTATTATTTTTAAAGATTTTATTTATTTATTTATGAGCGACAGAGAGAGAGAGAGAGGGGCAGAGGCTCCATGCAGGGAGCCTGACATGGGACTCGATCCTGGGTCTCCAGGATCACACCCTGGGCTGCAGGCGGCGCCAAACCGCTGTGCCATCGAGGCTGCCCAAAATGAGGTTCAAATTTTAATAACATAGACCAATGGAAAACTTTAAATGGCCTTTTAAGTAATTGAGACAAAAACAACTGTGATATCAATACAATTCATTTTAACTATGTATTACATAATTTGCAAAATAGGGAGAACAAGTTGATAGCCATCACTAAACCAGAATTGGTCTGATTTTTGCTATATTGCCATATTAAAGTGTAATAAATACTTCAAGTATCACATAAGCATAGCCTATGTTCCTTCAGAAAACAGAATTTGCTGGTAGCATTATTACTGAAAACTGCAACATGTGTATAGCTCTTGTAGGTTGTCAGGTTGTCTAGAAGTACCTAAAAAGTGACAAAACAACAAGCACAGGGTTTGATTATGAAAGTATAGCCTCTGGGGAGCACCTGGGTGGTGCAGTTGGTTAATTGCCTGACTCTTGGTTTCAGCTCAGGTTGTGATCTTGGGTTGTGAGATCAAGCCCCACATTGGACTCTATGCTCAGTGCTGAGTCTGTTTAAGACTCTGTCACCCTGGGCAGCCCTGGTGGCTCAGTGGTTTAGTGCCACCTTGGGCCTGGGGCGTGATCCTGGAGACCTGGGATCAAGTCCCATGTTGGGCTCCCTGCATGGAGCCTGCTTCTCCCTCTGCCTATGTCTCTGCCTCTCTCTCTCTCTCTCTCTGTTTTCCATAAATAAAAAAAAATTTTTAAAGACTCTCTTGCCCTCTCCCTCTGACCCCTCCCTCCCTACCACACACACATGCGTGGGCATGATTGTGTGCCCTCTCTGTCTCTCAAATAAGTCAACCAATCTTAAAAAAAAAAGTATAGCCTTGGGCTAAAATATAGTTTTGGCTCAAGATGGCACTAGTATTTCTTATAGCTTATCATCTGTTACATGGAAGCCCTTGGACTGAACATCCCTATTCTTCATTTCCCATTATCCTACCACCTGGTCCTGAAACACACATGCACATGGGCACACACACACACACACACACACACACACAACCCATGCAATTTCACTCATTTGGGCAACTTTGCTTATATTAGGAATTAGTCTTCCAAACGACTTTCTCTTTAGAGAGACTGAAAGAAACCCCAAACTCATTTTATCCACTTAGCCTGATGAATCCTGTAACTGTCCCTGTCATGTTAAAAACTAATAAAAGAAGTAACCAATAAAACAAGCTCATTTACTCCTGAGGAAGTTTAGTGCTAATCTTTTGAAGCGTATGCTCTGAGCCTGGAGTGGTGACTACTAGAGGCTTTGGTGAGTTATTCTCAGCCCAGTGGCGACAAAAGTGTTGGCTGCAGCTCTGAAGTGGAGAGTCCCTATTTGCCCTTCAGGATGTCTGCCCGAACTAATTTATGGCTCAAACGGAAAAGCAGTTTTTTTTATAACTCACTGCAGTTGTACCTCCTGTCTCTCCCACTCTCCTGCAAAGGGTATTGAGAAAATGCCTTTGTAGATTTCTCGTACTCTAAGTGACCAGAGAAATTACACGTTCATTGTTACCTAATGAGGACAAAATGGGAACATTTTGAAGTCCAGCGTCCACCTGCCAGCACACATAGACACCTGCCTCCTGTCCTGTCTCAGGGTGTGCAGAGGGTTGCCTTCAGAGACCACCTACCTTTGCCCTTCATCAAGCCAGTGTCCCCAGGAAATCTCAACTTACAGGCAGCAAAGGATTCATTCAAAAGATAAGATCGTTGTGAGGGTTTTTTCCCCCCTCGTTGACAGTTTGCATTTTTCTTGGGTTTATAAATCTTCTAGTATTTATCAAACTTCCTGGTTTGATGTAGGCTTATTTGTGAAGCTGCCTGTTATTGTGCCCAAGACTGAGGGGGCTCACAATGCAGCCAGGAGGTGTGGCTAATTCCAGCTGTCTCTCCCACCAGCTTTTGAGCAGCGGGAAGTTCTCAAGTTCTGGGGAGGAGGCCCTCCAGCCATATGGATGATATCCTACTGCTTTTCTCTGTCACATTGAGCCACCTGTCAGAACTGGTGACTGGTGTTCATGTCTCTCCTGAATTCATTTGCTTGGTTTGTCCTTGAATGTCCTTGGATGGAATTGCTCTCTCGTGTCCAGTGTGGTTTGGGTGTTCTGACTCCTGGCTTTGGCAACCAAGTTGACTCTAACCCTGAGTTAGAGCAGATGCTAGAGGCCCAAGATATCTGCAAACTTGGCAAAACCTGAGATGCTGACGTTTTGCTTTGGGACTCAGGAAGGAGGGAACCTCTAAGTGAATGCATCTTTTGGACTACTGGTTAGAATCATGCCCAACTCTTTATAATGGTTAACTCTGGGCTGTGGGATTATGGGAGACATTTACTTTTTTTCCTTAGATTTGCCTGCATTTTCTGCATATCAGTAAAATACATGATGCTGTTCAGAAATTGCCCCATTGTCATGGTGCTGTTGTTCTTTCTTTCTCTCTCTCTCTTTCTTTCTTTTTAGAGAAAGAGAAAGCACACCTGTGGGCGTCAGTGGAGGGAAAGGGGTGGGGGGAGAGACTCTTAAGTAGACTCTGAACTGAGTGCAGAGCCTGATGTGGGGCTTGATCTCACAACCCTTAGAGTCTGATGCTTAACCAACTGAGCCACCCAGGCACTCCTGTTGTTTCTGATAGACAGACATCCAGGATGGACATTCCAGGCAATATAACTGGTATTTACTCTGATAAGTGTCCTTATTTCTTCTCCTTAGAAATTTTTTAAAGATCTTTTTAAAAAGATTTTATTTATTTATTCATGAGAGATACAGAAAGAGAGAGAGAAGCAGACTCCATGCAGGGAGCCCAATGTGGGACTCGATCCCTGGACTCCGGGATCACACCCTGAGCCAAAGTCAGACACTTAACTGCTGAGCCACCCAGGCATCCCTCTCCCTAGAAATTTTAAACACAAAAGTGTTCTGTGTGATCAATAGGTTTAGAGAGTAGAAAGATATCCTGGTTGCCTCCTTTCTACCCCTCCTAGTGGCTGCCCTGGCTCACAGCAAGTTGAGAATGGTGATTATAAAAGAAAATCATGGTGCCTTTAAAGAAGGACCATTCAGTCCATCTTACCTAGTGTCAGACCTTCTCTCTGCCTCAGACTAGCCACACTCTTTAGCTTCCCAGATATCATCGGGGCCAACAGACTGGTCATGTCCCTTGGTTTCTCCCCATAACCTTCAGAAAGCATTTAGTTTATGCTAGTGCCACAGATTGCAAAATGCAATCACATATTCCTAACTTGGTCCACATGTCCCTTTGCATGAGTGTGCACATGTGACTTTTTCACTCTTCCCATCAAGAGAAGGAGACTATTTATGGACTCTGGGCAGGCCTTGGAAATTGTTTTGCCAGTAAAACATAGAGGAAGCAATGTTATGTGACTTTTAAGGCTAGGCTGTAAAAGGCTTTGGATTTTCTGCATTTACTTACTGTCTTCAAATGCTGCCCTGAGAGTACTGTAAATAAGATGGCCTAGCCCACCAGAGGATGAGAGGTCAGTAGAAGAGCATGAAGGCTCTCAGTCAACTGCCAGTCATGTGAGTGAAACCATCTTTGACCTGCCAGCCCCTAGACCTTTCCACTGAACACAGTCAAATGAAGGAGCCCAGGCAAACAATAAATCATGTGGTTAGTTTGGGGATGGTGATTACACAGCAATAGATAATTGAGAAGCCCAATGCCTTTCAGAGATGGAAGCACCAAATTCTGTTCATGGTACCGTTGTGGGAGTGGCACTGATTGCAGGTCAGGTAAATAAGCAGTGGCCAGAACACAAGGCCTTTTGTCCCACAGCCAGGAGTTCAGACCTAACCCTGAAAGCAGCCATAGAAAGGTTTAGGCAAGAGAGTAAGATGGTCAGACTTTTTACTTTGTTTTATGTATTTTTAAAAAAGATTTATTTGTTTATTTGAGAGAGAGAATACAAGCAGGGGAAGGGGCAGAGGGAGACGGAGGGAGAATCCCAAGCAGGCTCCCCACTGAGCTCGGATCCCCAGACCCAGAGATCATGACTTGAGTGGAGGATGCTTACCACACTGAGCCCCCCAGGCACCCCCAGATTTTCCTTTTAGAACATCACTGTTGTAAACCCATCCATACAGAGAATGAATTAGCAGGTACGGAGGCTGGAGGCAGGAAGGCCACTGGGAAGCTATTACAATCTATTTAAGAATTGATGTGGGTTGAGGAGTGGGGCAGGTGTTGGAGAAAACAAAGCAGATTTGAAGATTTGAGAGGTATTGAAAGTGGGAAATTGATGGGACTGGTTGATTGGCGGAGTAAGCTGAGTGGAGGGTGGTGCCACCCCAGGTGGAGGCCCCTCATCAGGGGAGGATGCTGGGAAGGACAGGTGATGAGTTTAGTGTTTGTAAGCACTGTTCGTGGAGGAGGCTTTCCACCAGAGAATGATGATGAGCTTCATATAGAGTCTTGCTTCTAATGAGATCCATGGTGAACTCACAGTAAGATCGAAACCACCAGTAATCGTCAATTTTAAATAAAAAATTATTTTTCTCTCTGGTTAAAAGAAGTGCCTGTGTTAAGTCAGAAAGCCAGACATTTGCTTCTTCTGGCCAAAGGTTATTGTGTAACCTATAGAAAAAAGTGTAAACACTGAGCTTAAAAATTAACCATAAAGCTTGTAAGCGAACAAGCTTGCATTTGGTGATTTATGTAGAAGAGGTAACATTTTAGAGTTGATTTCATGAGGGAATTCATTAAGCCGATAGAGAGCCATGCCATTTTAACTGTAGTGTTTAAATATCTTTAGCTCTGATTTTTTAATTAGCAGAAGCAAATAAAGAGAGCTTCGTTTTACTGTGGGAAATCGCTCTTCTGTACATCAAATGACTTTAGATTTGTCCTGATGCTGTTGTCCCAACGATTGTGCAATTACCAACCTCATTATTAATTTCCTGAGTACAAGTTCACACTTTGCCTCAGTTTCTCTCCTATGAGATTGGATAGGGAAATGGAGGTAAGGGTTGCTAACAGGTCTTGTTGATAGCCTCTGCGACAGCTACTAACATGAGATATCAGACAAAATGTGTAATATTTTATGCAATGTTAATTATATTATTATATATTTTACAGATATGTATCACTTTCTTTTTTAGTGCCAGAAGAGACCTTAGAGATTGTTCACCTATCCTCCATCCGACTCACACTCTCTCTGACACCACCACCCACCCCCACACACACCACTCTGATGCGGACACAAACAATAGTGATATACCTACTACGTGTTGAGAACTTCTTATGTAGGAGGCACTGCTTTTCTAAATATTTCACATATATTAACTTATTTAATCCTCAAAACCCCGTAAGTGGATGCTATTACTATTCCCTTTTGTCCTACGAATGAGAGAGGTGAGGTACAGAGAGGGTAACTAACTCGCTCAAGGTTGCCAAGCTGGGGATCAGTGCAGCTGGTTCCCACACCATCCCACCAGAGAGTGTGGGTATTGGCAACCCTGTGGGAAACTGCAAAGGGCCAAGTGGAGCTCAGCCTCAGCTACTGAATTCCACTGCAAGATTCCCTCCCACATTCTGGCCTCGCTCCCAAACAAATTAGAGCAGATTAGGAAGCAGTCCCAACTGGGCCCTCCCCTCTGCCCTCCAGGCCGGCCCCCTCCCCAGATTGGGTAGCAGCCTCTGCCAGCCCCCACAGGGCTACCCCCAGTCACACCTCCTGGGCAGGCAGCACAGGCCAGGGCCAGAGGGGTTGGTCTTCCCCCAGACCTTCCCTCCCTCTCTTCAGGTCTCTGCCCAAGCAAGGAGCCTTCTTATGGAGTCCTGCCCTGAGCTTTCTATAGCAACTGCCACCCTCACACCCTGCTTTCTTTTTCCTTAAAGTCCTTATTGTTACCTACCATCATATTATACTAACCATCCCCCTATTTGAAAAGAAGCTCGGTGAGGAAAGGGATTTCTCCTGCCATGTGCTCTTGGAGCTCCAGAGTCTATCATACTGACTGACACATAGTAGGGGCTCATTAAATATCTTGTGTGTGAATGAAAGGTGCTGAGCTGGGCCTCGCTTATGCTTCAGCATAAATATGGTGCCCATAAGAGAATTTAGTCCCTCAGAGCAGAGCCTTGAGCCAGGTTGGGTCGTGGGGTCTCGAGGCCCCAATCCTAAGCTGAGACTAAATTCCTTGGGTTGCTGATTTGATCTCCATCATGCCGTGGGGACTGGCTTGAAGCTTTCATCACTGGCTTCTTACTGGGAAGCTGCTGAGCTGGTCTTGGCTGAGGGAGGGAGGCTGTAGTTCCTGTAGGCTCTGCTCAGCCTGGGCACCCATGAGGGCTGCAGTCTGGTGTGTACATTTGGTGTGTACAAGACACCGGGATGTCTGAGGAGGGGACATTCTCTGCCCCAACACAGAAAGTTCAACAACAATAGAGTCTTTAAGGACTTGTGTTTTGAGCTTACCTGAAAAACTCAGGTCCTGTCTCTTCCCAGTACTGTTTGTTGCTTAGCTTCTCTGAACCTTTTTTCTTATCAGTTTAAGAACTATACTTATTTTGTGAGGTAATTCTTTGGATTCAATGAGACAACAGATGCTTTAAATAGTAGTCATTATTACAAAAAGAATCACCTTATTTCTGAAATGGGCAACTCGACCTTTTTCCAGGAGCTTTTTGGTATGATTTCAGATATTTATGGGATTTTGTGAGTAGGCTTATTGTAAATAATTTTCATGCTCCAGTGTTTCTTTCTCTCTTTTTTAAAAAAGATTGATTTATTTATTTGAGAGAGAGAGAGAGAGCATGAACAGTAGAGGGAGGGAGAGAGAATCTACAGCAGAATCAGTGCTGAGCACAGACCCCACATGGGGCCCAATCTGAGATCCAGACTTGTGCTAAAACCAGGGGTCAGAAGCTCAACTGACTGCACCACCCAAGCACCCCCATAGTCCAGCATTTTCTTAAACAACAGGATTTCCAAAGTGCATCCCATGGAATATTCATCAGAGGGATGGTAATAGGTATCACTCAAAAGCAGGTAAATATTGTAGAACACAAATGTTGTGTATTTGGTAGAAGCCATGGCTGCTACAAATATCAAGAGCAGTATTTCCCAACTTACTAAATTCATTAGATCATGGTTAACCTCCAAAAGAGCAAAGAGCAACTTTATTTAAGTTAAAAAAAAAAAAAAGAGTTTATTTAGGAATAGCAGAAGAATGGCACTTTGAGACAAGCAAGCTATGATGAGCTACAGGCAAAGAGTCTAAAGAGACAAAGGGAAGACAAGCTTTTGTTTGGTTTTAGGAGGAGCCTGGGGAGGGTTGATCTGGACAGGAGTTTACCTGAGAAGGAGAATGTAAGGTTGTGGTGGTTTCTCATTGGCTGCAAGTGGTGATTAGTACATTGTTGCTGGGGCTGCAAGGGATCTTCCTTCCTTCTCTTAAATGCAGAAAGTCCTATGTGAAAAGTACCCTCCCTTGTGCAAAGAGCTCTGTCTCCCTTCTTCTGGCTGGTTACCAACTGCGCCAAGTCATCGTGTGTGAAGCTTCCCCCTCAGAGCTTGCCAACTATCTCAGACGAGTGTTCCTTATTTACCTGCACATCCCAGACTCTGCTTTTAGTGGAGACCTTAATAGAACTCATGTTCCATGGAAAGAATTTTGAGAAATACTGCTGAGAAAAGAAAAGGACTAAGTTCTGCTTCAGGGGAAATATCTGGCATCTTATTATATTAAGCAATCAAGTCCTATCCAAGAAGATAATCTCATTGCTCACAGACTTTAAGGTCAGGTTGTGGGACTGAAGGGAAATGGCCATTTTGAATGATCCATATCCAGCCAGCAGAGTGGCTCAGAGTCCCATCTGGGGGGTCAGGAGTGAAGGGAATATAAGATTAAGTGCACTTCCATAGCTGAGAAATCCTGAGATGAATTTGTAAGGTGTGCTGTGAACGGTCAATATATTTTAAATTCAAGAGCCTCCCTGTCATGGTTATGGTCACAGTTACTGTTTAGACCTCAGGGTTGCTTTAGGCAGAAGCAATTTCATACCTAAGCCACACTGATTTTAAGTGAAATATTGGAAACCATTGTTGAAATTGCATAGAGGTCATCAGCCAGCAAGTGAGGTTCGAATGCCTATCACTCTTCTCAAGCTGAAGTCTCTCTAATGTTCTTATTTGCAAATCCATTTGGCCCAGAAAGTACATGCACAGTTAGTCAAAGATCACCTCCTTGTATTCATCTGAGGTCTTCCTTTATGAAATGGCTTCCAATTCATTCACTGAGAAACAAAGTGGATTCAAAGATTATGTCAGTAGGCACAAAAAATTTTAAATAAGTGCCAGCTGCAAAAAATCATTATTCTTTGGTTGAGAATTTCTGTTCCTCTTGCCTCTCCCCCTCATTCTATTTGTTCTAGACCTGGGTTCAAATGCTGGCTCCATGGGCCACAATCTCTCTGAAGCACCACTGAGTCTGAAATTTTAGCCTTGGCTTTCTCACTTGAAAATTTTTTTGGTGGGGGGCAGTATTTATGTCTGCCTCAGAGGGTGATGAGAACAGAGGGACAGAGAGTGCTGTTAGTGGTTCTGCTGTCATTCAGTGCATCCCTGCAGCTGTGTCCTGTCTCCTGGAGAGAATGTGAGGTGACATTCCTCTAGTGCAGTAGTTCAATATACAATGAAAATATCAGCACTCTTTTCCCAATGAAATCATAGGTGAATGACCAGAATTTGTGATGCAGGATGTAGAAGGCGCTGGCCCTGAGGAGGCAGGGGGTGTTGGCGGGAGGAATATGATCCCAACCTGCGCTGCCCCTCAGGAGCACTTAGGCCTCTTTGGAATAGTTCTAGCAACTCATGTCTGAAAATTAAATGGTAATTTTGGGGCAGAAGCCAACCACTTTTGGAAGTAAGGGGGCTCTGGCAGCTGAGCCAGCAGCTCCTGGGCCTGCTCACTCAGAACTCAATCCTGCTTTGCCTGGGGCTGGCTCCTGGAGGGTCCAGAGAAGCTGTCCAGCCTTCTATTGTGTCTGGTCTGCAGAGCCCGAAGGAAGCCTGGCCCTCTGTAGGAGACTGAGTTTATGCAATGGTGGGTCTGACCTCAGAGTGATGACTTGGGGCCCAAGCAGAGTGGCCAAGATTGCTACTGGTCTGAACCACATCTCTTTCATACATTTCCTATCTTTCTTCATCCATTTATTCAACAGAAACTTATTATCCAGCAGTAAATATTATTAGATACTAAGCCAGGAGCTGGAGAGTTAAGATGAATAAGACTCTGTCTCTGTACTCTGGGGGTTCTCAGGCTATTAGGATGAATTAGATGCATGGCAATAAACACAGTACATCCAATGAATGCTGCAAATGGCATGTTCAGAGTGATGGTTCAAGTCTTCAAGTCTCAACTTTTGATATGGGCAAACACAGACTCAGAGACTTTATTATTAGTGTGTCTATAGTATTTTGTGCTCACTCTCCTTTTTTCTTGTCACTAATATTCTCCTTCTCTCAGATCATGATTCCAAATTTGGGAAGAGGGTAGACTAAAAAGGGACCTTTCTGCAAAATTTTTCTTGGGAATGAACACTTGCTTTCCTCTTGGAGTCTGGTTGTAGTGCTTACTAGCATTTATTGACTGTTTATTACCCATTGGGCTCTTGCTAAGTCTTTTGGATATATTATGTTGTTTAATTTTTTTGAATCTACATAATAACACCACAACAAAGACACTTTTTATGAATAAGGAAAGGTGAGATTCAAAGTAATCAAGAGATTTCCCCCCCCCCCCAAACCAGTAATATGGTAGAATTTGAGCTCAGGTTTGTCAGACCCCAAATCCTAAGTCTTGTGATAGTTTTATGTGTCAACTCAACTGGACTAAGGGATGCTCAGGTCATACATCATTTCTGGGTGTGTCTGTAATATTTCTGGAAAATATTAGCATTTGATTTAGTAGGTTGAGTAAAGAGATCCACCCTAATCAATGTGGGTGGGCACCACTGAGGGCCTCAACTGAACAAAAAGATGAAGGAAGAGCAAATTTTCTCTTTCTTCTTGAGCTGGGACATCTATCTTTTCCTGCCCTTGGAGATTGGAGTGCATGGTTCTCTTTCAATTGTAGTTTATTTACTCCTTCATTGCACTCTCCTATTCCAGCCTATTCCCCTTCTTGGAGAAACTGTTCTAATAACAGCAAAGAATGTGTGCCTGGGCACAGCTGATGGGACCAGGGATGGACACCTGGGGTAGATGCCCTTGTCTGGCAAGTGGGGATTGGGGAGATGGTGGGGATTGAGCTGGAAGGTTTTGCTGACTTTAATGATTAGACTGCCATTTTGTAGGAAATTTGACAGGCCCAGAAATGGATGAGTGAAGAGAGAAATTAATCTGCAGAAAGAAAAGGATAGAGTAAGACGGTGGGTGGCAGAGTAAGAGGACTCTAGGCCTGCCTTGTCCCATGAATCCAACTAAATAACTAACAAATAATCCTAAATACTTAGAAATTGACCCTAAGGCTGATAGAACAAACTCCATAGGGACACCTGGGTGGCTCAGTGGTTGAGTGTCTGCCTTTGGCTCATGGTGTGATCCCAGTCCGGGGATTGAGTACCACATTGGGCTCCCTGTGAGAGCCTGCTTCTTCCTCTGTCTATGTCTCTGTCTTTATCTGTATCTCTCATGAATAAATAAATAAAATCTTTTTTTTTAAAAGAACAAACTTCACAGTGAAAGGGGGGAGAGGAAGACACCTTGAAAAAGGTAAGAAATGTGGAGACATAGTTTAAGGGAGAAACAAATCCCAGCTGCTGCAGAGGGGAAGGAGCTATGGTTGTTGAGAAGGCTGAGAGAGAAAAGAGCACACAGGAGAATACACAAGAACATTTCCCCATAGCCACTGGCTTGGAAAACAAGAGGAGCTGAATTTCATGAGTTCTTGCAATGAGAGAGTAGTACTTAAAGCCTGGATTTTTTTTTTTTGAAATTTTTTTAAATTAAAGATTATTTATTTATTTATTTGAGACAGAGTGTTAGAGAGCAAGCACAAACGGGGGGAAGGGCAGAGGTAGAGGGAGAAACAAGTTCTCGGCACAACGTGAGAACAAGAGAGCACAACGTGAGGCTTGATCCTATAACCCTGGGATCATGACCTGAGCTGAAAGTAGTTGCTTAACTGACTGAGCCACTCAGGCATCTCTAAAGCCTGGAATTTTATTTTATTTTATTTATTATTTATTTTTTTTCATTTTTTTAGAAAGATTTTTTGTTTATTTATTCATGAGACACACACACACACACACAGAGAGATTGAGAGAGAGAGAGAGAGAGAGGCAGAGACACAGGCAGAGGGAGAAGCAGGCTCCATGCAGGGAGCTTGACATGGGACTTGATCCCAGGTCCCCAGGATCATACCCTGGGCTGAAGGCAGCACTAAACCACTGAGCCCCCCGGGCTGCCCTAAAGCCTGGAATTTTAAAGGTCATAGGGTTTGGCTGGGATAGAGCCCTGAGGATACTGAACTGTACTCTAGGAAAGAAGGCAGACAAATAACCTTGGGGTGGGGGTGGGGGCAAATGGGATGAAAGCAGTGACCTGAGCAGTGCCTGGTGCACAGAGTGGGGAGATTATTTGCTCTTCTTGGAGCCTGTCCCTGAGAGGCAGTGTTCATGGAGACATCTCTTTGGGAACAAAGGAGCTGACCAGAACTATTTCCTTCCCCTGTCCCACAGCATAAATACAGAGCCAACTTGGGAAGTAGTCCAATAACCACACTGTTGCCTAATTTACTTACACTAAGCCCACCTCTGTGCACTCTGGTGGAACTGCCCTTTTCAGTCATGTTTGCCTCAGTTCCAGTGTGGCAGGTCCCTCCTCCAGAAGACCAGCACAAACCCCTGCCCACACCAAGTCTCCTAACCAGAGGGTTTTGCAGGGCCTCAGTTCCAGTGGAAGTGGTGACAGATCTCATCTCACAAGCATATGTTAAAAATCACCACATTCACGCCAGGGATGAAGCACTGCCCACAGCAGACAAGGAGAACTTTGGAACATGGCTCGTCTAAAGGAGAGAGTAATCAGAACATAATAGCAGAGCATATGCAGCACACATTGGAGACTCTCCCTGAAGCATGAGGCCCCGGGAACTATGAGACCTCTTCTTGAGGCCATTACTCAAGGCCATTACTTTCAGGAGCAGGAGACATAACTGGCTTTCCTAACTTAGAGAAGAAGGCAGAGACCTAAACAAAATGAGAAGACAGAGGAATTTATCCCAAATGAAAGAACAAGATAAGGCTATGACCAGAGATCTAAGAAAACCAGATATAAGTAACATGCCTGATGGAGAATTTAAAGCAATGATCATAAGGATTCTCACTATACTTGAGAAAAGGTTGGAAGACATCAGTGAGGCACCACAAAGATAAAAAGCTTAAAAAAGAATCAATCATAGATGAAAAGTGCAGAAAGACAAGATTAGAAACACCTCTGATGGAATGAACAGCAGGCTGGAAGAAGCAAAGGAATGAATTAACGACCTAGAAGACAAAGTAATGGGAAGCAATGAAGCTGAACAAAAGAGAGAAAGAAGAATTATGCAAAATGAGAATAGATTTAGGGAATTTAGGACTCCATTAGATGTAATAACATTTGTATTATAGGAATCCCAGAAGAAGAAGAAGAAGAGAGAAAGGGGGCAGAAAATTTATTTAAAGAAATAACAACTGAAAACTTCCCTAATCTGGGGAAGGAAACAGATATCCAGATCCAGGAGACACAAAGAACTCCCATCAAAATAAACAAAAACAGGCCAACAGCAAAATATATTGTAATCAAATTTGCAAAATACAGTAATAAGAAAAAAATCTTAAAAGCAGTAAGACAATCTCAGGTGGTTCACCTGAGACTCCCTGAGCATTGACCCAGTCCCTTGCACAGTCCCATTTCTGCACCGGCAAGATTAAAGAAACCATTATGAACCAGGAGAAACTTGCTAAACTACAAGCACAGGTGCACATTGGTGGGAAAGGAACTGCTCACCAAAAGAAGAAGACGGTTCATAGAATGGCTACAGCATATGATAAAAAACAAACAAACAAACAAAACGAAACAAAACAAAATGAAACAAAACAAAACAAAACAAAACAAAAAAACCTTTCAGTTCTCCTTAAAGAAGTTAGGGGTAAGCAATATCCTTGGTAATGAAGAGGTGAATATGTTCACAAATATCCATGATCCGCTTTAACAGCCTTAAAGTTCAGACATCTCTGGCATCAAACACTTTCACCACTCTAGGCCACACTGAGAAAAGAAGCCAACAGAAATGCTACCCAGTATCTTAAAGTAATGTGGTACAGATAGTCATACTAGTTCTAGAAGCCTGGCTGAAGCTCTGTCCACACAATCTGTGGATGGAAGAGCACCCTTTTGCTACCAGAGAGGATGATGATAAAGTTCCATATCTTGTGGAAAATTTTGATGAAGCTTCCAAGAATGAAGTAAACTGAATCGAGTCAACTAAAGAAGGTAAAACTTGAAGGGAAGTTCCTGGGAGTTGCTATTTTATAGTGGTTGCTTTTAAAAATTTTGTTCATGGATCTGATAAAAGCTAGATCTCTAATATTTTAAAGCCCAAGCTCCTGGGACATTGCAATTCTTTTCAGTGCAATTCTTTTGCTTAGACACAATTCATTCTTTGCAGCTAATTAAGCTGAGGAAGGCTGGGAATAAAGTTTGAAACAAGGTTAATGAAGTTCTTTGCCTAGTATACAGTTTTATTTTTTATTACATTGACACTGATTTGTACATAGAAAGTAAAGATGTTTATAGAAAGCTAATCATGTTTATAGAAAGCATGTAATATGGCTAGTAATCTGATAAAATTGATTAAAGATTTTAAATGGAAGTGTAATGTAAAAAAAGTTGGTATAAGTTCTCATGTTTTTAAACTTTTCCCCAGCAGTTAAAAAAAACAAAACCAAAACCAAAAAAAACCCCCCAAAAACAGCAAGACAAAAGAAGTCAGTAATGTACAGGGCAAACCACATAAGGCTGGTAGGAGACTTTTTAACAGAAACTTGGCAAGCCAGAAGAGGGTGGCATGATATATCCAAAGTGCTGAATGGGAAAATCTGCAGCCGAGAATACTCTATCCAGAAAGGCTAAAATTCAGAATAGAAAGAGATGAAGAGCTTCCCAGTCAACAAAAACTAAAGAAGTTCATGACCACTATACTTGCAGGGCTGACAACTTGAACAGACCAATACCCAGCAAAGAAGTTGAATCAGTAATAAAAAAATTTTCTCTGGCCCAATGAGTGGAGTTTGATAGTAATTCTTGCTACAAGTAGAAAAAAAAAATTCCCAACACACCAGAGTCCTGGACCAGATGGCTTCCAAGGTGAATTCTACCAAAATTTAAAGAAGAGCTAATGCCTATTCTTTGCAAACTATTTCAAAAAATAGAAAAAGGAGAACTTCCAAATTCATTCTATGAAGCCAGCATTACCTTGATACTAAAACCATATAAAGACAACACAATAAAAGAACTACAGTATCTATGATGAACACAGATGCAAAAATCCTCAACAAAATACTAGCAAAACAAATGAAATAATACATTAAAAAAGTCATTCACCATAATCAAATGGGATTTACTCCTGGGTTGCAAGGTTGGTTTAATATTCATAATTCAATCAACATGACACAGCCAATCAATAAAAGATAAGAACCATATGATCCTTTCAATAGATGAAGAAAAAACATTTGACAAAGTATAGCATCCATTCATGGTAAACACTCTGAACAAATAGGTTTAGAGGGAACATGTCTCAATATAATAAAGGCTATATATGAAAGGCCCACAGCTAGCATCATACTCAATGGGGAAAAACTGAGAACTTTTCCTCTATGGTCAGGAATAAGACAAAGATGTCCACTCTCACTACTTTTATTCAACATAGTACTGGAAGTTCTAGCCACAGCAGTCAGACAACACAAATAAATAAAAGGCATCAAAATTGACAAGTAAGAAATAAAACTTTCAATTTGTAGATGACATGATACTCTATATAGAAAACCTGAGGGCACCTGGGTGACTGAGTTGGTTAAGAATCTGCCTTTGGCTCAGGTCATGATCCCAGGGCCCTAAGATTGAGCCCTGCATCGGGTTCCCTGCTCAGTGGGGAGTCTCCTTTCCTTCTCCCTCTGCCCTTCCCCCCCACTCATACACACACTCTCTCTCTCAAATAAATAAATAAAATCTTTAAAAAAAAGAAGGAAAAAGAAAACCTGCAAGACTCCACCAAAAAGCTGCTAGAACTGACAAGCAAATTCAGTAAATTTGCAAGATACAGAATTGATGTACAGAAATCTGTTGCATTTCTATACATCAATAATGAAGCAGCAGAGAGAGAAATTAAGGAATCAGTCCCATTTACAACTGCATCAAAAACAATAAGATACCTAGGAATAAACCTAACCAAACAGGTGAAAACCTATACTCTGAAAACTATGAAACATTGATGAAAGGGATCGAAGACTATACAAAGAAATGGAAAGATATTCCATGCTTATGGGATGGAAGAACAAATATCATTAAAATATCCATACTATCCAAAGCAATCTCACATTTAATGCAATTCTTATCAAAATACCAACAGTATTTTTCACAGAGCTAGAACAAACAATTCTAACATTTATATGGAACCATGAAAGACTCTGAATAGACAACCTTGAGAAAGAAAAGCAAAGTTGGAGGCATCACACTTCTGGACTTCAATTATATGACAAAGTTCCAGGAATCAAAACAGTATAGTATTTGCACAAAAATAGACATATAGATCAATGGAACAGAATAGAAAACCCAGAAATGAACCCACAATTATATAGTCAACTAGTCTTCGACAAAGCAGAAAAGGATATCCAATGGGAAATAGTCCCTTCAACAAATGGTGTTGGGAAAACTGGACAGTCACATGCAAAAGAATGAAACTGGATCACTTTTTTATACCATACACAAAAATAAATAAAAAATGGATTAAAGAACTAAATGTAAGACCTGAAACCATGTAAATCCCAGAAGAGAACAAAAGAGTAACCTCTTTGACATCAGCCATAGCAACTTCTTTCTAGATATATCTCCTGAAGCAAGGGAAACCAAAGCAAAAATAAACAGTTGGGACTGCATCAAAATAAAAAAAACTTCTGCATAGCAAAGGAAACAATCAATAAAACTAAAAAGCAACCTATAAAGTAGAAGATATTTGCAGATGGCATATTGGATAAAGGATTAGTATCCAAAATACATGAAGAACTTATAAAACTCAACACCCCAAGAATGAATAATCCAATTAAGAAATGAGCAGAGGAAAACAAAACAAAACAAAACAAAAACTAAATAAACAAAAAAATAAAAAATAAAAAAAAGAAATGGGCAGAGGACATGAATAGACATTTTTTCCCAAAGAAGACATACAGATGGCCAACTGACACATGAAAAGATGTTCAACATCCCTGGTTATCAGGGAAATGCAAATCAAAACTATAATGAGATATCACCTTACACCTGTCAGAATGGCTAAAATCAGTCACACCAGAAACAACAGATTTTGGAAAGGTTGTGGATAAAGGGGAATCCTCTTGCACTGTTGATGGGAATGCAACTAGTGCAGCCGCTCCAGAGAGCAGTAGGGGTTCTTCTCAAAAAGTTAAAAATAGAACTGCCCTAGGAACCAACAATGGAACTGCTAGGTATCTACCCAAAGAATACAAAAATATCGAGGAATACAGGTACCCTGATGGTTATAGCAGCATTGTCTCTAATAGTCAAATTATGGAAATCACAAGTACGATGAAGGGATAAAGAAGATGTTACACACACACACACACACACAGATACACACAATGGAATATTACTCAGCCATAAATAAGGATGAAATATAGCCATTTGTGATGACTTGCATGGAGCTAGAGTATTATGCTAATTCAGAGAAAGACAAATGGTATGATTGGAATGAAATCTTGCAGGACATCTGGGTGGCTCAGGGGTTGAACATCTGTCTTCCTTTGGCTCAGGTCATGATCCTGGGGTCCTGGGATCAAGTTCCACATCAGGCTCCCCACCGGGAGCCTGCTTTTCCCTCCACCTATGTCTCTGCTTCTCTGTGTCTCTCATGAATAAATTTTAAAAAATGAAATCTTGCCATTTGTAATGATATAGATGGAACTAGAGTATTATGCTAAGCTAAATAAGTCATTCAGAGAAAGACAAATGCTATGATTTCACTCATTTGTGGAATTTAAGAAACAGAACAAATGAGCAAAGAGGAAAAAGAGAGAGACAAACCAAGAACACTCTTAACCCTAGAGAACAAACTGACAGCAGAGGGGAGGTGGGGGGGGGATGGGTCAAATAGATGATGGGGATTAAGGAGTGCACCTGTTGTGATGAGGGGCAGGTGATGTAGGGAAGTATTGAATCACTGTATTGTACACCTGAAACCAATATAACATTGTATATTAACTCACTGAAATTTAAATAAAAACTTAAGAAAAAAAGAAAGAAAAGAATGAGTAATGAAGCACAGAAAGTAGCAGAGATAAGAGATTTTTTTTGTTTTTTTTTTTAATATATACTGAATATCTTTTACTGGCTTTTTAAAAAATTTTTTTATTTATTTATGATAGTCACACAGAGAGAGAGAGAGAGAGAGGCAGAGACATAGGCAGAGGGAGAAGCAGGCTCCATGCACCGGGAGCCCGAAGTGGGATTCGATCCCGGGTCTCCAGGATCGCGCCCTGGGCCAAAGGCAGGCACCAAACTGCTGTGCCACCCAGGGATCCTGAGATAAGAGATTTAAAGACCCAGGTGGTGAGGGAGAAGCTGCGTGGTGACACCTTGGATTCTAAACACGTTCTATAAGAGCTCTGTACCCATTCTACAGATCTCTCCTTGAGCTGCTTTGAGTGGGTTTTTGGTTTTTGAATGGTCTCTGAATGAGACATTGGGTTCTGCTCTGGTTTGATCCCCAAACTCAAATGAATAGTGTCCTCAGAAATAGTCACATGTGTATGAATCTAGGCCACATGGCTTCTGGATTAGGAGCCACTCTTCATGTGACCGAGGCTCCACTGGCTGTAAGAAAAAGTGTCTTTAAGGTTACCTTAAATAATGACTATTTTAAAAAATAAAAATAAAAAAATAATGAATATTTTTTAAAGGATGCATATAACACATAGAAATATGGAAGGCAGTAATTTTAGCCATCTGGTGCAGGCTAGAGGAATTTTGAGACACAATTTTTAAGACAAATCACTATTTGAAAGGAGATCTCCCTCTCTATACCAGGAAGGGAATGATAACTACATTTCTAGGAACTCTTATCAATGGAGAAAGCAAAGGCCTAAATCTACATAAAAACCTGACTCTCTCACTGTACTTTGCCTAGAAACCTTCCATAACCAGCTCCTCCTCCTCCCCAACATTTGTCTTTAGCTGAAAATGGTTTTTAAAGTGGTGGCTTGGGCCACTTGAGGGAGTTACTCAGTTTTCCTTGGTCTCTCCCTTGTAAACTGGAAGTATACATGTTATTTAACTTTTTTTTGTTTTGTTTTGTTTTTCTCCTGTTAACCTGTCTTTCATTATTGGGGGGTGGGGGGAGGGAGGTCTCAGTCAGGAACCTAGAAGGGTAGAGGGAAAACTTTTTCCTCTCCTGCATGATTTACTATAATGGGAGCCCAGACTCTGCAAAGTTACATGTTATTTATTTATTTATTTTTTGTCTGGTAGAGGTGCAAATGATTTCTTTCCTGTGTAAAGATTTGATTGGCTTATAGGACATCAACCAATTTTAGTTCCAAATTATCACATTTATTTCAACGTGCCATTCCTAACAGTCAATCTAAGTCTTTGGCCTCCAAATTCTACATGAAAATAGCTTTACCATTTTCTGATTCTCTAGTTTATGAAATAAGTCTTTGATACACATTTACTATGTGCTTATATAATAACATGTTTAATTTTTTTTGAAAATTATATTTGGACAACTCAACCAAATAGGCTGGGGAAAATCTTTTGAGACTTGTTAGACCAGCTACCTGGTTAGAAGTAACAGGGCAGAGCCAGGTTATTCTTTATCCTGGTTGACTTGAGGTTTATTCCCAGATCTGAGTATCCTGGTCTGGGGTCAGATTGGGAGTGGGGTGAGCTCAATGGCTGGGATACCCACATGGTGAGAAAAAATAGGGCCCATAGTAGGACAAAGCAGGAAGGATGATAGTGAAGACAAGAGATTAAGCTTCTCATTAAATTGGGAAAACAGACAAATGTATTGCTGGATAAACAGAAAACCTTCACACAATGAGCAGAGACAAACTGGGAACATCCCTTGTCTGGAGAGCTCTGACTAGGTGCCAATACTCCTATCTGTACTAGTGTTCAGAACTTTACTTACTAGTAGTAATAATTTTACATGTACTCTAAGTCTATAATTTGCTCCACCTTTTAAAAAACTTTTTATTTAAATTCTGGTTAGTTGAACAGCCTGGGTGGTTCAGGAGTTTAGCACCTGCCTTCCACCCAGGGCACGATCCTGGGGACCCGGGATTGAGTCCCTCATCGGGCTCTCTGCATGGAGCCTGCTTCTCCCTCTGTCTATGTCTCTGCCACTCTCTCGGTGTCTCTCATGAATAAATAACATCTTTAAAAAAAATTCTAGTTAGTTAACATACAGTATAATACTAGCTTCAGGTGTAAGATATAGTGATTCAGCACTTTCATACAACACCTGGTGCTCATAAGTGCACTCCCTTTTTTTTTTTTTTTTTGAGAGAGAGAGAGAGACAGAGAGAGTGAGCGCTCTTGTGCATCTGGGGGAGGGGCAGAGGGAGAGGGAGAGAATCTTAAGCAGGCTCTATGCCCAGGGCAGAGCCCCTGGTAAGGCTTGATCTCATCACCCTGATATCATGGTCTGAGCCAAAATCAAGAGTTGGATGCCCAACCCACTGAGTCACGCAGATGCCCCATGACAAGTGCACTTCTTAATCCCCATCACCTCTTTCACTCCCACCCCCTCAACTCCCCTCTGGTGACCAGCAGTTTGCTCTACAGTTAAGAGCTCCTATGTTTTGATTGCCTACTAGTGCTAGCAGCTTTATGTATAGTACTGCTGATCTTCACCATGGCCCTGGCAATTGGTGATATGAAGGACCAGAGGACTTGAAGAAAGTCAGTGACACACCCATGTTTTTGCACAGTTAGAATTTTATAGAAAGGACTTAAACCTAAGTTGATCTAATTCCACAGTCCATGTGCTCACCCCTGCCTCTCCTCTTCTTATTCCCTCTCTCCCTCCTTCCCTAACATTACTGAGGACCTACCAGGTGCCCGGCACTGTGCTAGGCTCTTGGGAGACAGTGGGAAACAAAGTCCTTGCTCTCAGGGAGTTTACAACACAGAAAATAATAATAATAATAATAATAATAATAATAATAATAATAATAATAATATAAAATCTCCTGTGATGG
Organism: Canis aureus; assembly: GCF_053574225.1. Taxonomy (NCBI): domain Eukaryota; kingdom Metazoa; phylum Chordata; class Mammalia; order Carnivora; family Canidae; genus Canis; species Canis aureus. The sequence goes on from NC_135616.1 coordinate 46,912,895, forward strand.
CACATTTCTTTGTTTTCTGCCATCAACAGTGCTTTTATCCCATGCTACATCCCCCACCCTGGCGTGGAGCTTATACTGTGGCCCAGAGAATCGGGAGCACTTCAGAGAAACACCTGCAGTCTCTTTGTGTGGGGGCCTTTGGTAGAGAGAAGCAGTCGCAGCGAAGCAGCGGGGGTGCGGGTAGCCAGAGGCTGAAGCACCCCTTTGGAAGGCGGGGTGTGGGCTGTGTGGAGGGAGGTGGCGGGGCAGAGTCACGCTCACCTGCCCACTCCTCCCTCACCGAGCAGCCTCAGAGTAGCAACTGCAGATTCTCGAAAGTTTCATCCCCTCTGAGGGGTCAGGAGCAATCCTAGCATGATCAGTAGCTGAGTTAAAATTCATGCTAAGAAAGCATTTCTATTAAGTCAGGATCTCAGCGGAGAGAGCATGACAGTGATTAAAACAGGCGTCAAACCTGAATAATTAGCCTGCTCTGCAGAGCTGCTGCACCTGTTCACAGGACTTCCGGTTGCAATGCATCACCATAAACAACAGAGAGACCATAACATCTCAGAAAAGATAGGTTTCCAGAAACTTTTGGAACACTGACACTTTGGAGGCTGTGCCGGGAAAGCACTGCTTTTTTTTTTTTTTTCCTTCTTTAAGGTTGTTGACTTAAAAAAAATTTTTTTTTGTTTATTGTTACATTAATGGGTTCTCTAAATAGCAACTTTGTATTTTAATTGCTTCCAGGAATTCCTCCTGATTCCGAGAGTGAAGGTGGAGAGGCCAGGGATTGCTAACCCAAGGCTGGTGCATTCGGGTGGAAGGCTGTGTGCGGACAGCCTTGGGCTCAGGGTCCTCTTTCCTCATGGACTCAGGTCCCCAGTGATGTCACCTAACTCAGCTCTTCTTCCTTGTGTGGGGTTGATGGGGCCCTCACAGTAGATGCTGATGAGGCCATGGTCACTGATTCAACGAGGCCAGTTACCAAGGGGCGCATAGCCCCTGGCAGCACTGCTAGCCCTGGCTCTGTGTATTCTCAAACTTGCCTGCACGTTGGAATCACCAGGAGAGAACTAAAAAACCCAGATGACCAGGCTGCATCCCAGACCAATGAACTCAGAATGTCATGTGGCCAGGGGCCAGGGGTCAGTAATTTTAAACAGGATTCCAAGGCTCAGACAAGTTTGGAGAACCACTGTCCTGAGGATCATGAAAGTGAGGTGGTCTCACAAGCCCATGAACACAGAGGAAAACACAGCCCAAGGGGTCACGAATGCACAAGGTGTGTGTGTCTTTGTTTCTGTACAGTGAACACAAGCCTCACGCAGGACGGGCAAATAGCATGGTGTTCTCAGTGGATAGAGAACTCACGTGGCATAGCATGAGGCAGCCGTGTTCCAAGCCAAGCTCTTATTCCCATTTTACAGAGGAAATTGAGGCACAGAGGTTAGGCAAAAACCCCCAGGGCATCCAACTGGAAGGGGCATTACCAGTGTGCATGGCACGGAGGCGTCTATGCCATCCCTAGAGCAGAGGGGAGACCAGCACAAATTTCACTCTGGCTCTGTAAATGGGTAGCCCTTAGAATGAACAGAGTAGAGCTTTTGCACCAAATTTCCATTTCAAAGAACTAACTTCCAACCTTAAATCCAGTTGCATTGGTTCTCACAGCTCTGGAGCTGACCCATGTTAGTTGCAAACCCTCCATCTGATGGGCAGAGCCTTCCCTCCATCTGTTGACTCTGATGGTTATTGATGGTTTGGCATGAGACACATGGAGCCACTCAAGCCATGGTAACGCTTTAGAAAGTTACCACGTGTGCTGTGGCTGAACCCAGTGCTCACTGAGCCATTGTGAAGAGTAAATCAGCTGTTGAACCCTGAGAAGGGCTCTTCCCATTTAGCCAAGAAGGGTGCCCTGGGGATGGAGAGAAAGGGGAGGACAGAGGGTGGCACACAGGTTGTGTTGGGGAGTGGGATGTGTCTCCTAGGGCTGATGGTGGTGGGACAGTGTGGGGCTCTTCACGAGACCCACTAGTGCTGAAGTGTAGTAGTTCAAGAGTGCTGACTAGGGCATGGCTCCCTCAGGCAGAGGAAGGAAGCACCAGGCCATGCCCTGACCCCTGGAGTGGGTTAGGGACAGACAGCATGTTTCTTCTAGGGATCGTACTAGGGATGGGTGAACATGGATGTGATAGTGGGAGTTAGGTGGGGAAGGAACACAGCTCCACACAACTGCCTTACTCAGCATGTCCCACTTCCTCAGGCAAATAAGACCATAAGGACAAACCAACAAGAAGGCTGTTCATGCGTTGGTCTGTCCCAACATGCTTTGATTCTGGAATGGCCTCTCCTACCCTCTTAGCTGCAATCACCCTCAATCCCACCTCTGCAAAAACTACTCCAGCAGCGAGTCTTCCGTGACTTCCCACTGCATAGAGTGTTGTTCAGAGCCTTCACTCAACTCCAAACTCCTCTCCAATTCAATCTTTCCCTACCTTTCTGGTCTTCTTCTCTTTCTCCTTCTCATTCTCCTTCTTTTTGTGATGTGGAACTCGATCTCAGGACTCTAGGATCACGACTTGAGCCAAAGGCAGATGCTTGACCACTGAGTTACCCAGGTGCCTCCCTTTGTCATCTTATTTCCACTCACCCACCTTGGGCTTCTGCAGGTTGGGTCTAATTGCCATTTCCTGAAAATGCTCTGAAGTGTCCCCGTTCCAGGTCTCTGTCTCTGAGGAGATGGATTCTGGGACTATTTATGGGTACTGGTCTTTTTGATTTGCTCCTGAAACTGTCCTTACAATTTTTGTGCATGCATGTGTTTTCATTGGATTCTCAAAAGGGTGTTCACCCATCAGACATCCATACCAGAACAATTAAATCAGAACTGCTGGGGGTAGTATATTCTCTCGGGCAGCCCGGGTGGAGAACCATCGTTGTACAAGAAACAGTGGGCTTGGAATATAAGTGACCTTGGTTTTTCTTCTCTTGGCCACAGGACCTTAGAGAAATCATGCTGAGCCTCATGTGCTGAGGGAGATAATAATGGTAAATCCTTTCACAGTTGTTACAAGGATTAAAAGTGTGTAAAAGTGCTTTGCAAACTGTGAAGTGTTAGCATTTGCCACCTGTCTTATCAGTGTGAAGAGACACTGATAAGGGAGTGGGAGAAATATTTTGAGTGAAACAGAAGTCAGAAAGTCACATCTATCAGAGTTGAATATTAGATACTATGTACTTTCCAGGTCTGCCGCTGCTGGGACTGAGTAAATTGTCATAACCTTCCTGAAAGGCAATTTCCCAATGTATATAAGATGTGTAAAAAATATCCAGGCTCTTTGACCCCAAGATAACATTTCTAGGGATTTCTCTTAAGGATTTAATTAAGGACATGAACTAAGATTATAGTAGTACAAAATTGGAAACAATCTAAATTTGTAACAATAAGGGATTGTCTAATGATAAATGAGGTATTATTTAAACATTAGCATTCTTTTGCATTTAAATATTTCACATGGAAAGAGACTTATAGTAAATAGTATAAAAGGCAGTGCATAAAAATGATATGTATAATATGTTCGCCCTTATTTTTATTTATGTATTTATTTTTAGAGAGAGACAGAGACCAAGCATGCAAGTGGAAGTGAGAGGCAGAGGGAGAGGAAGAGAGAGAGAATCTTGAGCAGGTGAAGCCAGACTTGGGGCTGGATGTCATGACCCTGAGATCATGACCTAACCCAAAAATTAAGAGTCAGAGGCTTAACTGACTGAGTGAGCCATCTGGGCTCCCTTGCACTTATTTCTAAAGACACCTAAAAGACTTGCACTAAAACAGTGACAGTAGTTAATTGCAGGTGATGAAATTTTGGAAAATATAATTTTTTTCTTATGTTGACTCTGTATTACTTTTAAACATAGTTTTCACTTAAAAAGAAAATTTAGGTAAGTCTATTAGAAGTGCCAGTGTTGTTGAGGGCCGAGGTGGCTTGCAATCTTCCTGAGAGCGCCATCCGTTTCTCTTGTGCCAGGGGAAGAGACCAGAGCAGAAATGGGGCTCCTCCTGGCGCCAGGGGCTGACTCAGAGAGATAAAAGGATTATCTCCGTTTCTCCCAGTGGCTGGCCATCTGGCCCACTGAACTCTCCATTTTCAGCTGGACCAGGATTTTTTGAACAAAACGACTTGCTGAAACCCACCATGAGCACATCCTGCCTTCTGGTGTGGTCAGGTGGAGCAGCCCCTTGCCAGCTGAGTCCTGCCAGAACTGGGTCCTCTCACTGATCACCATCCTCTGCACCCCTTCTCTTTCTCACGGAGCTGGAGGAGGTCTGCCCTCTGCTGAATTCGAAATGATTACAAGGTGTGGAGTTAGGCATAATGCAGACCAGGGCCCAGGTCTAGGCTGACCAGTTAGCTGTGTGGCCTGATGATGGACATGCTCCAGGTTTTGGTTTCCTAATCTCTAGTTGCCAAACTCGTCAGTCGATTAGAATAGCTCAGATTGACCTAAGAACATTTGTGGACTTGGAAGTGTTCATATGGAACTTTTTTTAAAAAAGATTTTATTTATTTGAGAGAGAAAGAGAGAGAGAAATTGAGAGAGAGAGAGAGAGAGAGAGAACACATGAGTAGGGGGTGGGCAGGAGAGGGAGAAGCAGACTCCACCCTGAGCAGGGAGCCCAATGTGAAGCTCCAGCCCACGACTTGAGGATCATGACCTGAGTGGAAGGCACCCCTTCCTTCATATGGCATTTCTGACCAGACCTTGTTTTCTGCTTCTCTGAACTACTTTGTGGTGTTTCAACTCTAGAATCGTTGCTCATGACCTGCAGGCTCACCATGCACACAAGTCACCAGCTGAGCTGCTATGGCCGCACTTGTCTCCCTGCAGTCCTGTGCTAAGCTCTGGCCTAGGGTTCTTCTCTCTTATGTGGCTCTTCCCACTGCTCTACCTCGGGACTGGAAACCGGAGCGTTGGTCCGGGGTTGCTGGGAATCTGTGCTGTCATTACATTCTCCGTGGGTTCTCCTGCATATGAAGTTTGATCACCACCGATCCAGAGCTTGAATACAGAGCATAGGCCTCTCAGATGCTGTCTGCCTCTTTGCTTCCTTAGCTGACCTGGACTCACTTACTGGACCCTGTTCATTTCTAGGTCTTAAATATTTCTCATGCACTCCCTTGTATTATTAGTACACTTTTACTTACAGATGAACAGAACCCAGTCCCAAATGATTTAAGCAAAAAGAGAATTTATTGTAAAAGTTCAGGAATATACTGCTTTCAGGCATGGCTTGATCTAGGCACACACTCTATTATTAGGAGGCAGTCTTCCTCTGCCTCTTCACTTACTGTGTTGGCTCCATTTTTCAAAAACATTGACTCTGTGGTAACAGAATGGCTGCAGGGGCTTCAGATCTCATACCTTCTCAGATTCCAGTCCGGTAGAAAATTCAAGTCCAGAATTCCCATCAAAGTCTTATAGACTCTGGCTTTGATGGGTTTACCTGTGCATCCCTGAGTCTGTCACAGAGCTCAGAAGGACGAGTACCTCTGATTTACCAGAGTGTGGTGGTGATCAATTCTTAAAAGCATACAGACTGAGGTGTTTGTAGCACATTCCCGGATGAAAGTTGCGGGTTTTTCCCAAAAGTAGAGTATGTGAGTGTTAAGTGATTCTAGGGAGTGAATGTCCATTTATCTCTTTTGTGAAGGCTGTCTGGACTCTTCAAGACTGTTGTGACTGAGGCCAGGAGGGCTTTGTGTTAGGTTGTGACCCTGTGGATCAGCTCCTGCCTGGGACGGGCACCCAGCTCCTGCGGTCCCACTCTGGCCATATCCGCCCTGCCCTCTGAGTGTCCAGCCCCCTGAGTGTCCAGCTTTTTCAATAGGCTCAGCGTCCTCCAACTAGGTAGTCGAAAGGTTCACTATATTACCCGTATCCAGACCCAGAAGCACAACACATTTCTTTTGAGATCCAGAGTGGTAGATGAGCAGCTGCATTCAGACAAAATGAAGGGTGAAGAAACCTCTTTTATTAAAAGCCTTTCCTTCCATCAGAGGTGATTTCACTCAAACTCTTAAAAGCTCAGGATAATTCACCCCCCACCAGGCTGCACTCAAAGGGAATGGCTGGTGGGCCTGAGTTGATTGCAAGATAAGAGACTGCATTTTGTCCCCGGGGGAGAAGCCGGGGTTGGGAGTCCACTCCCCACCCTGCTGGTTAGACTTAATGAAAAGGAGTGAGCAAAGAAGGAGCCTTGGCCAGGGACTGACTGCCTTTGTTCTCTGGGCCACATGCTGGAGCTGGAACAGCCCCAGCAGCCAGTGCCGCTCTGGGTTCAGGAGGGGATTCCAGCAGGAGTCATATTGTCTGCCTTTCAGCGTATGAGAGATTAGCTGCTCACCTTCTCTCACCTTTGCGCTGAGATGAATGTCCACGGAGAGCATGGATGAGGATGGATATTCCCAACAGGGCAAATGTAATGAGACTAGATGCCAAAAACAAAAACAAAAACAAAAAACAAAAAAACAAAACAAAAAACCCCCCCAAAACCCAAAATACCCCAAAAAACAAAAAACTCTGAAACCCTAATTAGATGCCAAGCCCTGACTAATGATCAGATTCATACATGTGAACCGCCAGGAGTCAGGGCTGCAGTGGTCCTGCCGGGTCTCCCCTGTGGGGTCTAGGTGGAGCTTGTGCCAGGAGTGGGAGCTGCACTGATGCAGTTTTGGAATATAGGTGAGGTCCAGGGCCGACAACCAAGAAAGAATTCTTGAGAGGTCTTTGGTGCAAAATGGTGGTTTTATTAAAGCCTTGGGACGGGTGGCTGATTATATACCCGAGGAGTTGGGGGAGGTTAAGGAAAAGGGAGGTTTCTAATGATTTTCATATGCTAAGGAGGATCTACAAGATACTGGAGGCCTTGCCATTGTCAAGTTAAAGATTGTTTTCCATCTAGCAAGGCATTAACATTAAGACAATTGGAAGTTTCCTAAGAAATGTCACATAGATCCCACCCTGGGCAGAGGTGGGGCTGTGGAATATCAACTGTAATTTGACCTCAACTAGCCCTCCAGTTCCTCATCCGCACTACAGACTCCATGGCTGTTCTAGAACCTCCTTACATTCAACAGCTGTGGAGTCTGCACTCTGGAATTTGCTTTCCATGTGTCCAAGGAAGAAGGTCTGTGGATGCCTGAAATTGTTTCACGTAACCCATGTGCTAGAATGACAGGAAGAGGACAAAATATGGATGCTTCCCCTATACTTTAAGATCCAAAGGGATTGTCACCAGTGGTTGACTGCTGTTCTACCTTCACTCCAGATGGGGGGAATCTTTCAACATCCAGCGGAGCTTGCCCAGGGATTTCTAGAATGACAGCAGAACAGTGGGAGAGTGTTCTTTCAGCTCTGGATTCTGGGAATTTCCCAGTTTTCTCTGTGTGAGAGAACCCAGCCCCATTTGAAGGCCTAATTCAGCAGAGCCAGAAGCATGGAGAGAGGAGGGGTGAGGATAGAGGAACATGGTTCTGGCTAGCCTCCCTTGATCCCACATTGGGGTTGATCTCACATGGTGCCCAAGGGACGACTGGCAGTGGCCCTTCATAGCGTCCAGGTCTTGGGTGCAGGGCCACAGATTTGCTTCATACTGAAAGGTCTAAAGCTGTTGAAACATATTAGAACATCCTCAGTATCCTACGGGGCTGCCTTTGGTCTTCTTGCCAGAGAACTAATGTCGGTTGTGAGCAAAAGGGCCACATCTGAGGTAGAGAAATAAGATTTTTAAAATAGTGTTTCCAGGAGTGTCTTGGCATCTTACAGAAAGCAGCACATCAAAGTATTGATTCAATCACGTAAAGTGCATTAGCAGAGGATGCCTATCAGACTCAGACATCCGAATGTCTGCTCCAGTGAAAAAAGCACACATAAGGAGCATAGGCTAAACTTTGCATCCTTGTATGAGCACAGTGCATGACGTGGCTGTCAGGGTTGGTTTCTGCTTGTTTTTACTTTTGGTTGGATGACAAGATGAGCAAGAGCTTGACATTCGTGTTTACTCTCAGTCCTGACCAACACTGCCTGTTTGGGAAATAATTTGTTTCCTTGAACTCATTGTAAGGCTTTGTTTTTAACCAATAGGATCAAATGGATTTTATAAAACAAACTGAATGAATTCCAACGAGGCCAGAACCCAAGAACATTTCCATTGCTGGTGTGTCCTCTCAACTGAGGTACAAAATGTGCAGGCTACCCCCAGGAACCTTGCTTGTTCCAAGAGCTCAGAAATGAGGAGTGCTTCCGCTGGAGTGTAAGTGGCTTAGAGCATCAAAAGTACACATAGAGATTGACATCGAAGTAATTAACTCAGCCACCAAGATGTTTGACTTCCATCATGCAAAATAGTCATCTGCACTGAGTCTTCGCGTTTGAGGTCATCAGCACAGCCTTTGCTGAGTTTTCTTATATAATCTTAATGAATTCCAAGTCCTGTGACTTTGAAATATCTGGGGGATATTTGACCCCTTGGGGACTGATGATGTGGTCTGAGAGAGCAGAGCCTCCTCTCAGGAAGATCTACTGATTCTGCTCCATGAAAGAAGTCTGCGAGGGAAGAGAGGACATATTTCCATTTGTTGCCTACAGATTTATTTGCTTGTATTGCTTTGGGAAATGGGATGACTGTGTGTGTCTGCATTATGGTTGATGGAATAAAGCATCATTCCATATCATACCTGTGAAATAAATCACTTCTGAACCTACATAAAAATAATAAAGTGGGTCAGTTCCCTCTGGGAATGTTCTCCTGTCCCTGGAATCCAGCTTCCATTAACATATAGAAATGATGCCTGACATTGCTTTATAGTTATGTGCCTATCAACACCGAATTTATTAATGCACCCCTCATGCTTTCTTAAGTTCCATAAGGTGATGAAAACAGTTTCAACGGTGATCCTATATATCCATCCGGACATATCTCAAACAAAACAAAACAAAACAAAACAAAACAAAACAAAACAAAACTCTTTCTGCTGAACGGTAGACTGTTTCACGAGGTAGAGGCTGTTTGGAAGGGCCTCTGTGGTATGAGGGCGTGATGATCAGGGATGGATTGGCCAGGTTGGTGGTACCTGTGAAACCCAGCTCCGGTTACTCTGGAGTGGTCCTGGCTGCTGAGTTAGTTCTTGCCTGTCCACTTCTACCACTGTTTTATGACTTTGAGATGACTCTTTTTCCCAAATCCTCTGTCCCAAATTGTGAAAAAATAAGATAGCCGTTGCCAACTTGAAACTGAAGGGAATGGCTGTGTTAGTATCCATTGTGTACCAACCATGTGGTTGGCACCTGGAATGTTTTCCCTCTTACTGTCCTCCTGGCAACTCCCTCGAGACTGAGCCTGTCACTTTTTGTGCTTTGCAGTTAATGGAGTGAGCTATTGAGAGGGTGGGGTCCTTGTCCCCAAGCACAGGGTCAAGATGAGTGCAGCAGAGTACCTGAACCTGGGCTCTGTGCCAGGAAGGCTGCCATCTGCCTCTCTCTGGAGAAGTTGCTTATCTGTGCCTGGGACCTTTGGAGGCACAGGACCAAGGATGCTTCATGGGTTATGTTGCTATGTCACCTTTCCATAGCACCCTCAAAAGGCAATTTCATTCATTAAAAAACAAACAAACCACTGAAATCGAGCCATCAAATCTTTCCCATCAGTTACACAGAGTCTTGGTTGCCCTACACACTGTTGTTGAGCAGAGAACTTTCCAAAGCCCTTGTGGTTTACTGTGGTCAACTCTTTCCAGCTGAGAAAGCTTTCCGAGGCCCATCATAGCCCTTCCTGATAACTGAAACACAGTGATAAGATGGTAGAAAATATTCAAGGAGGAAGCATTACCCCAAGGCCTTCTACACAGATTTCTGACCCAAAGAAGATTTCTAATTCAGTTCATGGAGCAAGAGTGCGCACCTGGCCCATTCCTGGCACCACCACTGGGCAGCAGGAGGACTTTCAGGAAGTGATTTCACTTCCATAAGCATCGGTTTCCTCATCTAAAAAATAAGGATAATATTAGTAACTACCTCTCACTGTTCTTTTTTTAAAGATTGCTTTTTAAACTAATCTCTAGACTGACATGGAGCTCAAACTCACAACCTGGAGATCAAGAGTTGCACGCTCAACCAACTGAGCCAGCAGGCACCCCCTACCTCTCACTGTTCTTATGAGGAAATATGCAGAGAAGTCATCAGCATGCGACCAGGAACAGAGTGAGCATTCAGTAAATGTGCCCACTGTGGTTCATGAAGACCATCTCATCTTTGCTCAAATGCCCTCAGGAATGGAAAGCTAACTACCTCCCAGAGTAGCTCGTTCAAGGAATCTTTGAATTTAAGACATGAGCTCCTGACCCACTCCAGTGTCCTTTCCTTACATTGTGTCAAAGCCGGCCTCTGTGTAATAGTCTCCCTATGGGTCCAGCATTCCTCTTGTCATGGGCCCTGGCAAGAAATACTGGATCCTTTTAAAATGTGAGTGTCAAAGTTTGATTTCACACTGTCCATTATTGGACTTTAAGAAATACTCAAATTGTCGTCTTTTTCTTGGCACTTGTAAGTAGTCCACAGATAGGTTACAGAGCCAGAAAAGCTGCTGTTTCTCCCATGGCCTGACTGAGCTAGCTCCTGTATTCCCTGTGCTCACCACACATGACCACCAGGTTTTCTCATACCTGGCCTTACTGTAACATCTTGGTCATCCTTCAGTTCATCCATTTGTTGCTCAAAATGAGTCCCTCCTCTTAGCCACATACTGTGGATGTACACACAGAAAACTACTATCTGCTCCCCAGATGCTCATGGAGAAGTGGAAGGATGGATCAATAAACTGGGTGATAGTAGAGTGGGGACAGATGCTTGGCTGTCTAGAACACAGGGGAAGGAGGTGCCAGGTGCAGAGGTCATCTGCAGCCATAGGGAGGTAAGTGGTGCCATTACCATGACAGACACTGGCTAGTTGTTCAGAACTCTGTCTCCCCTTGTTGCTGGGCATGACAGCATCCCTCGTGGTCGGGAGGCCACATGACAGCATTGTAGCCAATAAAATGTGAGCAGAAGCCATGAAGGCTGCTTCTAGGCAGGGCCTGCAAATTACCTAACCTGTGATTCTTTGTATGTTCTCTCCAACTACCGGCTGGATGCAGACAAGGACGGTGACTGGAAGTCACAGGCAGCAGAAGGTGGAGCCACAAATTGGAAGGAAGGGACCAGGTCCCTGGCTTAGAAGAGAGAGCCTCCTGCTGACCAGGAACATGTGTCTCAGATTTTGTGGATGTGAGAAATAAACTTCTCTTCTGTTTAAATCCTTACACTTGTGGGGTTAATTTGTTGTTGTTGGAGCACCTAGGGTCACCACCACTACTGCACTTAGTAAACCTGAAGCTGAAATTGATTTACACGGTGTTGAAACCAGCCAGACTAGCTAAGCCAGTCCGAAAGAGATGCAGCGGTAATCCTGGCTTCTTAGTCTACGAGATAATGAGCCAATGGGAGCTGGACTCACAACATGCTCTCGTCCTGGAAAATTCTATTTGAGATGTATTTGGGCCCTTATCCCTAAAGAAATCATCTTAGCCCTGATTGAAATGTTCCTGTTTCTCATAGATAACATGGCTTACTCTATTGCTGGTTGCTGCTGCTAAAAATCTACAGCTTGCTTGCTTTTTTTTTTTTTTTTTCTAAGCCAAAAGGAAGGAGCAGAAAGAAACATTACTCCCTATAAAGGGAAGGGAAGAGGCTTGGCAGCTCATATATGAGTGTGGAAAAGACAAAGAATGAAGGGTATTTTGCTTCTTGTCAGTGGGATTTTTCTGGGCTTTCCCTCCAGTTAGCCAGCCATGAAGCCAGGCCTTCCACATCTTTAACTTAAACTTAATCAGATTGTGTCATATTTCATTATAGTTTTGTTATTACTTTTGACAGGTCTGCCACAAAATAGTCCATGGGCTTCAATCAAATAAGAAATAAGTTTAATAAGGACACAATCAAGTAAGGAATAAATTAGAGAATTCATAAGAAAAAAAGATGTCTGATTATTGACATTCCTCTGGTACTGACATAGGCAACGTGTTTTCTGTTTATTCGTTTGTGCATCTGTTTTAGTTACCTACTGCTGACAAAGTAATTCTACAACTTGGTGGCTTACAATATGTCATTCATTATCTCACAAAGTTTCTGAAGGTCAGGAATCTGGGGACAGCTTACTAGATGATTCCGGGTCTCATGGAGTTGTGGGGGACTGGACGAGTCCATTCCAGATGGCTCACTGGTTTTGGCTGTTGGCTGGAGGCCTCCATTCTTCATTATTCAGTTTTCCATTAGGTGGGCTGTATCATAAGGCCACTCATTACACGTCAGTTCACCCCACCCGGAGTGAGCAATTTCAGAGAGGATGAGTGAGTGAGGCCACAGTGCCTTTTATGATCTAGCCCCCAAAACCATACATCACCCTGTCTGCTTTTTTCTTTTCATTAGAAGTGAGTCACTAAAGCCAGCCCACACTCAAAGGGAGAGGAATTAGGGCACCTGGGTGGCTCAGTCGGTTAAGCATCTGCCTTCAGCTCAGGTCACAATCCCAGGTCCTGGGATTGAGCCTCTGCATCAGGCTTCCTGCTCAGCAGGGTGTCTGCTTCTCCCTCTGCCTCTGCCTCTGCCCCTCCCCCTGCTCATGCCCACGCACTCTCTCTCTCAAATAAGTAAATAAGTAAATAAATAAATAAATAAATAAATATCTTTAAAAGAAAAGAAAAAGAAAGGGAGAGGAATTAAATCCCACTTCTTTCAAGAAAGAGCATCAGAGAATTTGTGGGTGCATTTTAAAACCTCCAATATTGATATATTACCTTCTTTGTACCAGGTACCAGTCAAGGAGCTGAAGATCTGGGAGTAAAGGAAATAATCAATATTTAAACAGCATATTGCTCATAAACTTTAGTAATCAATGTCAACGAATCAGCTTGGAGATATCTTTTCCACCACTTTTCCCCATGGTATGCTGTAATACCTCAGTCCACCAGTGGTCTTTGGTGATTGAACGCCTACCATGTCTTGGACAGTGCAAAGAAGGAACATATTATATATGGAAAGTCTAGTTGAATACACACCAAATTTTTGTTTTCTGCCTGGAGTTTCTCAATCATAAATATAGCATACATATTTAGATATGCTTCATATTATGTACTGATGAACATCAAAGAGACCTTAATACAACCAAAGATTGACAGTTTTTCCCCACAAATTCTGTTTTCTGGCCAAATGTTCTTGCTGGTAAGTTGCAGACAGAGTAAGAAGTAGAAAACAAACCAAATAAAATTACCATAACTTTTGTGATATCATCACAGTGAGCCATAAGTGGCTCATAATAATAATAATAAGTACCTAAACAATTACATACCTGTGAGATCAATTAACTCACACAGCTCCCTTTACAGCTTTTCTTCTGATAAATGAGTAAATGGAGGTTACGTTAGTAACCTTGGGTGCTCTGACCTGTGCCAGCTCTGGCTTCAGAGAAGCCATGCCTTACCATTAGAAGAGGCAGCTCTCCATCCTGCCCTCTACACCCTCACAGCGTGGAGCAGAATGCACTGGCTGGGGCCCCCACTCGACTCCTAGAATCACACAGGCAGAGGTGGAAAGCGCCCTGGGACATAAACTAGTTCAACTTCTCCACTTATCATTGTAGAGACTGAGGCTTACAGATCACTTTGGATCATGTGGTGGTTGGTGGCAGCTGTGAGATGACAATCCAGATTTCCTGGGTCCAATCCTGACTTCTCTCTCTGGAGCCTACTCTGCCTCTTGCGGGAGCAGTCCCTGTGGATGCCCACGAGCAGGGGCAATGCTATGTTTTCAGAGGGAAAGGCAGGTGGCTGTTGGCCTCTGTGCATCCTACTCTTTGCAAATTGTTATCCAAATATTTTGTAAAATGTGATGATAGCCAATGTTTTTGAGGACTCTTTTGCCAGGAACTGTTCCCAAATTCATTTAATTTTACCCCAATGAAGTTATTACTTCGATCCTCTTTTTACAGCCAGGGAGTCCAGGCACAGAGAAGTTATGTAACTTGCTCAAGGTCACATAGGTGGTAAGTAGCAGAGCTGGTGTTCAAATCTGAGCAATCTGGCTCTAGAGCTCATGCCTGTTTGGACCAGGCTGATACTAATGGTAATTCTTTTAACCAACAATGCTTTCCTCTCAGTGCTATTCTGTTCCTAGGTGGGGGTGGTCTTTGCTTGTTGTGCTTTGCTGGAGTCCTCCTGTGGACTCCTAATTTGCTCCTTTACAACCCACAGGTCTGGCCTCTTTTGAGAAGCCTTCCTGTATTCTTTCCTGGTTGTCAGGCAGTAACTTTGCTCCTGGATCCTTGCAACACTTTTCTGGCCTGCACTGTAGCAGAAGCTATCTTTCTACACAGATAAATGACAGCTGTAGATAAGACAATGGCACAAGCAGGGTCCTAGAACAAGAAGGCCAGGGTATGAGTTTCCATTGTGCCAGCAATGTGTAGTGATCCTGGAAACCCCGTCAAGCCATCTGAGATTTTGAATCTGCAAAAGTGGTGCTGGTTATTCTGCAGCGCTCAGTGAAATGGTTGAGACAGGCAAGGCTCATCAGTATACGCTAGAACATTAGGAAAGCAGGTGTCGGGGAGCAGGTGTTTGTGTGTTTTTAATCCATCATGCCACACATTACTCACTATTTGCAAAGGGAAAGCATGCCTCTACTCTGGAGAGATCTGGGGTCACCATTTTACCCAGGCAGTCAAATGAGCATCATTAGTGGAGGGACAACCTGAAATTATGGGTCCTTTGATGTGATGCGATAGAGAATGCACCGCACCATCTCTGACAGCTTGACAGAGGTACAATTCACACACCGTACAATTCACCCACTTAAAACGTGTATAATTCAGTGGTTTAAAAAAATTTTTTAGGGATGCCTGGGTGGCTCAGCGGTTGAACGTCTGCCTTTGGCTCAGGTCGTGATCCCGGAGTCCCGGGATCGAGGTCCCCATTGGGCTTCCTGCATGGAGCATGCTTCTCCCTCTACCTCTCTCTCTCTCTGTGTTTCTCATGAATAAATATATAAATAAAATCTTAAAAAAATGAAAATTAAAATAAAAAAAATTTATTTATTTACTGTAGAGAGAGAGCACGAGTACACTGAGAGGGGGGCAGAGGGAGAGAGAATCCCATGCAGACTTCCTGCTGAATGCAGAACCACATGTGGGGTTCTATCTACCACCTGAGATCAGGACCTGAGCTGAAATCAAGAGTCAAGTGCTTAACAGACTGAGCCACCCAGGTGCCCCAATTTGGTGGCTTTTTATATTCATGGAGTTGTATAACCATTGCCAGAATCTAATTTCAGAGTATTTTCACCACCCCAAAAAGAAGCTCCAGACCCATTAGCCGTCACTCCCATAGCTCCCTCCCACTGCCCAGCAGCTCTGGGTAACTGCTAATCTGCTTTGTGTTTCTATAGATTTACATTTTCTGGATACTTCATATCAATGAAGTCATGTAATATGCAGTCTTGTGTGACTGGCTAATTTTACCTAGTGTGTTTTCAAGGTTTATCTGCTTGTCAGTGCTTCATTCTTTTTTGAAGAATTATTGAAGAATTTGATATTATTATAGCTTAATAATATCCGACTGTATGGAATGGAATGTACCACATTTTATTCAGCCCTCAGTTGATGAACACTTGTTTTTTTCTACTTTGTAGCTATTATGAATAATGCCATGCTTAACACTCATGTACAGGTTTTTGTGCGGATACGTTGTTCCATTTCCCTCTTGGGTATATTCCTTAAAGCAGAAATGCTGGATCATATGCTAACTCTATGTTTAATATATATATTTTTTATTTTTAATAAAATCAAAATTTTTTCTTCCTTTTCTCTGTTAATATTGTGTATTCTTACAATGTTTACTTAAGCCTTTTTTTCAATAGTACTTTTGGGTTTACAGCAAAATTGAGTGTAAAGTACAGAGATTTTTCCATATATCCTCTGCGCCCCCCCCCCCCATCCCCACCAGAGTGATACATTTGTTACAATTGCTAAACCTACATTGACACATCATAATCACTCAAGCTTGTCATTTAATTAGGGTTTACTCTTGGTGTTATAATGGTATGTATGCATCATTATAGTAGCATACAGAGCTTCCTCCACCCCCTTTTTTTAGAGAGAAATTGTGAGTGTGAGCATGCATGCCCCAAGCAAGTAGAGGAAGGATGAGGCAGGAGGGCAGAGGGAGAGAGAGAGAGAGAGAGAGAGAGAATCTCAAGCAGGCTCCATGTTCAGCATGGAGCTGACTCAGGGCTCAATCTCAGAACCCTGAGATGAAATCAAGAGTCAGGTGCTTAACCCATTCAGCCACTCAGGTTCATTGCCCTAAAAATCCTCTGTGCCTATCCTATTCATCCTTCCCTCTCACTCCAACCCCTTAAAGCACTGATCATTTTACTGTCTTCATGGTTTTGCTTTTTCCAGAATGTCCTATAATTGTAATCATATAGCATATGCCCCTTTCAGATTGGCTTCTTTCACTTAGTAATGTGAGTTAAAGTTCCTCTATGTCTTTTTATGACTTCATAGCTTATTTCTTTTTAGTGCTGAATAACATTCCATTGTCTGGATGGACCACAGTTATCCATTCACCTACTAAAAGACATTTTGGTTGTGTCCAAGATTGGCAGTTAGGAATAAATCACTCATAAATATCTGTTTGCAGGTTTTTGTGTGGATATAAGTTTTCTATTTCTTTGGGTAAATACCAAAAAGCACAATTGCTCAAATATATATTAAGAATATGTTTACTTTTGTAAAAACAAAAATAAAAAACCCCACCAAGCTGTTTCCCAGAAGTAGCTGTAAAATTATATATTCCCACTACCAATGAATGAGAGTCCCTGTTGTTCCATATCTTCAACCACCTTTGGTGTTGTCAGTGTTCTGGGTTGTGGTCATTTTAATAGGTGTACAGTAGTATCTCATTATTTTAATTAGCATTTCCCTGGTGATATATGGTGTGGAGTATCTTTTCATATGCTTATTTGTCATCTGTATCTCTTTTTTAGTGAGGTGTCTGTTAAGGTCTTTGGCTTATTTTTAAATTGGGTCATTTTCTTATTGTTAAGTCATAGAAGTTCTTTATATATTTTGGACAACAGTCCTTTATCCAATATGTCTTTTGGAAATATTTTCTTCCAGTTTTTGGCTTGTCTTCTCATTCTTCTGTTTTTTTTTTTTATTGTTGTTGTTGTTGTTTTGTTTTATAGAGAAGTCTTAAGTTCTAATGAAATTTAGTTTATCAATTATTTCTTTCATGCGTTATGCCTTCAGTGTTATCACCAGACCTAAGGTGATGTAGGTATTCTCCTATGTTATCTGCCAGAAGTTTTATGGTTTTGCATTTTACATTTAGATCTGTGATCCATTTTGAGTTCATTTTTGTGAAGGATGTAAGATGTTTAGATGATGATGTGTTTAGATGATGATGATGATGATGATGATGATGGTGATGATGATGATGATTTGGCATGTGGATGTCCAGTTGTCCTAGTACGACTTGTTGAAAATTTGTCTTTTCTCCATTGTGTTGCCTTTGCTCCTTTGTTGAGGATCAATTGACAAGATTTATGCGGGCCTATTTCTGGAATCTCTATTCTGTTCCATTGATCTAAATGACTATCCTTTCACCAACACCACAATGCCTTGGTTATTGTAGATTTATAGTGGGTCTTGAAGTTCAGCAGCATTAGTCCTCAAAATCTGTTCTTCTTTCTCAATATTATGGTAGCTATTCTGGGTCTTTTGCCTCTCCATATAAATTCTAGAATCAATTTGTTGATATCCACAAAATAACTTGCTGAGATTTTGATTGGGATTGCATTGAATCTATAGATCAAGTTAGGAAGAACTGACATCTTGACAATATTGAATTTTCCTATCCATGAACATAGAACATCTCTCCAGTATTTAGTTCTTCTTTGATTGTGTTTATTAGAGTTTTGTAGTTTTCCTCATATAGTTTTGTAATTTTCTTCATATTTTGTTAAATTTATACCTGAGTATTTCTTTTGGGGAGAGGGTACTAATGTGAATGGCCTTGTGCTTTCTTTCTTTTTTTTTTTTTAAGATTTTATTTATTTGAGACACAGAGAGAGAGAGAGAGAGAAAGAGAGAGAGAACGAGCCAGTTCAAGTAGGGGGAAGGGCAGAGGGAGAAGGAGAAGCAGACTCTGCACTGAGCGGGAAGCCTGATGTGGAGCTTGATCCCAGGACCCTGACATCATGACCTGAGCTGAAGGCAGATGCTTAACCAATTGAGCCGCCCAGACTTCTTTGGTATTGTGTTTCAGATTTCAAATTCCACTTGTTCACTGCTGGTATATAGGAAAGAGACTTACTTCTTTGTGTTCCACAACCTTGGTTATTAGTTTGAGGAGTTTTTATTGATTCTTTTGGATTTTTCTGTATAGATGATCATGTCATCTGCAAACAAAGACAGTTTAATTTTTTTTCTTCTCAATATGAATCTTTTTTATTTCCTTTTCTTGTCTTACTGCAATGGCTAGTACTTCCTGCCTAATGTTGAAAGGAGTGGTGAGAGGGAACATCCTTGCCTCATTCCCAATATTTTTTAATATTTTGAGGAATTGCCAGACTGTTTTCCAAAGTGTCTGTACCATCCTTCATTCCCATTAGCAATGTATGAAAGTTTTCTTGGAAAACATGTTTAATCAAGACATTAGGCCTAACTTTCAGATTATGGGAAACATTAACAGAAAAACATTTAATGGGCACTGAAGAAGCAATCAGAAAAATCAGATAATCAAAAATGATATAATCTATAACTGGCTTCTTTAAGGAGTCAATAAGGGGGCACCTGGGTGATTCAGTCAGGTAAGTCTCTGCCTTTGGCTCAGATCATGATCCCAGGGTCCTTGGACAGAGTCCTGCATTGGGCTCCCTACTCTGCAGGAAACCTGCTTCTCCCTCTCCTTCTGCCTGCTGCTTCCCCTGCTTATGCTCTCTCTCTCTCTCTTTCTGTCAAATAAATAAATAAATATGTTTTTTTAAAAAGTCAATAGGTCAATGTCCTGAACAAAAGAGGGGTGATGGCTAGAAAATCCTCCCTCAAAAAAGTAACAACTGACTCTAATATGTCAATTTCAGTTGGATCCTGGTGAGAACAAAACAAAACAGTTCCAAAAAAACTCATATTTTGGGACAGGTTGGGATATTTGGATATACATTGGATTTTAGATGGTATTATGAAATTATTATAAAATATCTTAAATATGACAGTAATATTGTGGTTAAATGGGAGGAGAATGTTCTTACTTCTTCTAAGAGAGGTAGCTGAATTATTTAGGGGCTTCTAGTGTTGTGATATCTGCAGCTTCTTCTTTTTTTTTTAAGATTTTATTTATTTATTCATGAGAGACACACACACACAGAGGCAGAGACACAGGCAGAGGGAGAAGCAGGCTCCATGCAGGGAGCCCCGATATAGGACTAGATCCTGGGACTCCAGGATCAGGCTCTGGGCGGAAGGCAGGCACTCAACTGCTGAGCCACCCAGGTATCCCTGCAGCTTATTTTCAAATTGTTCAACAATCTCAATCTCTCTCTCTCCTCTCTCTCTCTCTCTCTCTCTCTCACACACACACAGTGATAAAGCAAGTATCAGCAGATGTTAGATCTTTAATAGAGGTGATGAACACGAGTGCACAGTATACACTATCCTCTAGCTTTTGAGACTAACATTTTTCATAACAAAAAGTCGGAAAGAAAGGAGATTACAAGTGCCATGATTTTTTAGCTTTATCTCTCAATTAGACTGCAAACCCTGGAGGTCTGGGGCCTGCTTTGTACCTACCTATTATAGCCTCTGTAACAAGCCCAGTGCCCAACACCTCAAACGTCTCCAGCCATCATGCCTCAATACAGATGTCTAGTCATTAACCAGGAGGCAAGAGAAAAAGGCTAACAGACTAGCAATTCCAAGTGTCATTGGAGTGAAAGGAGACACTGACATCCTTCACTTTTTATAGCCCTAGATTGGAAGATGAGTAGGTGGTAATTGGAGTCCTGTTTCTCAATGCCTGCCAGCAAAAACAAACTTTTATAACTTTGTTCCCAGAGCAGTGAACGCAAAAGAAAACAGAAATCAACGAGCATCCCAATTAGCATCACTCATTTTGATTACTGCTTTTAGGTGAAGCTAGTCAGCAAAGTAAGATCTTGAAATAAAATATAACCCCTGGGGTTCTGGACTCTATTAGTCCTAAAATATAGAGATTTTTGGAAAGATTCTTGGCAGATATGCACTATTCCATTGCATGGGGTCATTTCCACAAGCAGCCTTGGGGGAGGATGGGTTCCTGGGTATTTTTTTTTTTTTTTTTTTTTTGGTTCTTGGGAATTTTATAAAAACATTAGTGTCACCTGGACCAAATAAGAACTATCTAAGCTAATATTATTGTCAGTCTTCCATTCTTTCCCTGACTTCCACTGCCAGGTGGTAGAAAAGAATGCATCTTCCTTCATTTTAAAAACACAACTTGTATCACTTTTTCCCTACAGTACTACTTTTAGGATTATGAGTGAATGTTAGAAATACAACATGGACCTCAAGAGAAATGGAAAAGTAAGTGCTTGAACTCAATAGGTCTACGTGGCCATTCTTCATTCAAAAATAGCACATTGCAAATCTTTTGGAGATTTCTAATTTCAAATGTTCCACCTTGTTATTCCTATAAACTGATAAGATGTCCTGGATATACTTTTGTTTTGAAATTGAATCTATATTTCTCAGATGGCTTATCTCCAACCCCTTGTGATACAAAATTCATTTTTTAGTACATTGAGTCTTATTGGTTTTGGGGAATTATGGTCACCATGGATGTTGAAACACCGTAGATTTTTTCCCTGATAGATGACAGCTTCATTTGCACAGGAAGTCTGACCTTGTGCTCTGAGCTCCAAGGGCAGCACTGATTTCAACATTCTGCCCCTCTGTAGCCATGTATCCAGGCACTGTATTGATCTAACATATATTAAACTTTTGTTTACAGACA
Source organism: Canis aureus (assembly GCF_053574225.1). Taxonomy (NCBI): domain Eukaryota; kingdom Metazoa; phylum Chordata; class Mammalia; order Carnivora; family Canidae; genus Canis; species Canis aureus. Next base: position 46,934,026 of record NC_135616.1, read on the forward strand.
CATGGTGGTCATTGGTCTGCCCACATGTTACCTTTATTAGTAACTACACTCCTTGAATTCAGTTAGTAACAGAATGCAGGCTTTGGAGAGACCATATTGATCATCATGAAGACTTCTAGACAAAACCAATCCCATTACGTTTTACACAGGGGAAAGAAAACTGATACAACAAGTGACTTACCTCTGGTAGTATTTCTTAAGGTTTGGGCTTATATCAGAGAAAGAAACTGTGTTCCCACAGATTTGGTAAAACTGTACACCAGATCCCTTTCTCAGAGAGTTTCAATGCAGATTAACATATTGAAGTTTTAGGAAAACCCCTCAGTAAAGAAATCTGTTTAAAGTTAATTCAGCGTTTGCTAAATTTATTGCCCTATGAGATTTATTTTTATCTTTTAAAGATTTTGATTATTCATTTGAGAGAGAGAGAGTGAGTGAGAGAGAGCACAAGCAGAGGAAAAGGCAGAGGAAGAGGGAGAAACAGACTCCCTTATGAGCAGGGAGCCCACTGTGGGACTTGATCCCAGGACTCTGGGATCATGATCTGAGCCAAAGACAGATGCTTAACTGACTGAGCCATCTAGGTGCCCTGAGATTTATTTTTAAATTGCATAAACTTCAGTTAACATCTCAGGGAAGACATTTTGATGACCTATAGTAACTATAAAGAAGGTAAAAAAAGAACGTCGTATTCAGACAAACTATAAGAATAAGTAGGAGACAATCAGAGCAATTTGAATGCTGATTGAATATTTGATGATATTAATGAGCTATTATTAATTTTTAATTGTATTAAGATTCATGATTAGTGAGATTAATGATATTAATGAGATTCAGTTCTGCGTTGTTGTTGTTTTTTTCCTGACTCCTTTATTACCTGCTGAAACGTTAACAAATGACTGACTTGGTATCTGAGGTTTGCTTCAAAATGATCCAGAGTGGAGTAGCTTGTAATAGGGGGCTTCGTGAACCGAAAGCAGTTGAAATTGTTCAAGCATTTTTTTTGGCTCAGATCATAATCTCATGGGCCATGGGATAGAGCCCCACCTTGGGTTCCACACTCGGCAGGGAATCTGGTTGAGATTCTCTCTCCTTCTCCCTCTCTCTCCCTCCACCCACTTGTGCTAACACACACACACTCTCTCTCTAAATTGAATAAATAAATCTTAAAAAAATTTTTTTTCTAACATTGGAGACCCGAGTACCTGGTTGCTGTTTTGATAGGATGAGCTGGCTTCAGAAAGTGTCTCCAAGTAATTTCTAATTTACAGACCAGTTGTAAAATGATTATTTCTAAGCAGATGCTAAAGACCTGACCTAGGAGCACTACCCAGTACCTGGCTCCAGCTGCCATCCTGAAATAAACACCTGCTAATCAATGCACTGACTTGGTGGTTTAGCCAGAGGAGCAAGCATCCTAACTGCAATGCATTTTGCTTATCCACACCCCTGATTTCCATGGGTGGGGCTTGCTAGGATCCTACAGTCTTAAGATAGTAGGCTTAAGATCTGATTTAACAAGTTTCATCCAGGAGTTCCAGAGACTGTCTTCATCATAGTGTTCTCCAGAGGCTCCAAGATACAATGGAATACAGATGCTGCTCTGAATTGGAATAATAATAATATCTTCTTCATAAAACCATTGTGATGATTAAATCAGATGATCTGATATGATCAGATCAGCACTGGCTTTGCAATGATCGCAACGATCCATCATCATCATCCCATCAACACCATCTTGCTGGCTCATCAGTGGCTGGGTAGCTAGGCAAGGTCCCTGAGCCCTGTGCCCTGACAAAGAATGGGCAGCAGTTATGAAAGCAATGGAAACATGTACCTGCCAAACAAACACGATCATTTTTAAAAGGTGCAAAATACTTACTTTTGTACCAACATTATGAAATATATTTTCTCTTTTTGAGCAGTCTTCATTGTCTGGTTGAGGAGGGCAGACAATACCATCCTACACCAACTTATTGATGTAGAAATTGGGTTAAATTTGAAATATAAAGTTGGTCAGTGGCATGTTACATCATTGCTAATGTAGATTATTCTTGCTTTAAATGTTTGTAACACTCCTGAAAAAGGCATATGTGGAGTGAATATTCACATTTTGAATTCTACTACCTTTAATAATAACTTTCATCATGATTTCAGAGATATATCATCTCAGGAAAAGCAATCAAAAGTGATGTTGCATTGAGGGACTTAGGCATCCTGGTATTTCTCTCAAGGTACATGTGGTCTTCGTGTGCCTCAAATTCCCTGCATAATCCCTTCAAGAATTCAAATACTCATTTCAGTTGCTTTTGGAAAGTTAATGCATGCACATGTTTAAAAGAATTGTGTTTTTCATTCCCCTGGAATTGACACAGCAATTTCTTAGAATTTAAAGGAAAATCTTCTTCAAAAAGAAGGATGTGGTAGCTGGGTGGTTCAGTTGGTTGAGTATCAAACTCTTGATTTTGGCTCAGGTCATGATCTCAGGGTCCTAGAATCAAGCCCAGCATTGGGCTCCCTACTCAGCATGTAGTCTGCTTGAGACTATCCCTTTCCTTCTGTCCCTCCCCACCCACAATCTCTGTAAAAAAAAGAAAGAAAGAAAGAAAGAAAGAAAGAAGAAAAAGAGAAAGAAAAGAAGGAAGAAAATCTGCCCCAGGTATTCAGAATATTGTAGCAATATAAGCAACTCCTTGATTTTCATTCATCTTAAAAGCAGCAGGATGGAATGAGTGATATGATCCAAGACTAAAGGCTTTGTGGACTCATAGACCCAGATTCCTCTGAGGAAATCATTTCCCTTTGCTAAGCTTTGCCTTCCTTAGCTATAAAACAGTTTTACCTACTGCAGTGGTTGATTCAAGAACTGAAAGGTGCACAGTATGCAAAGTTTGACACATAACATGCTGAACACTAGCCACTATTATCAATGCACAACTGTCACATAAGCAATGGACTTTTAAAAAGGTGTATTAGCTTGATGGGAAGTTTAGAAATGTTGACTAAACGTATCAATGTTACTTCTGTCCTGGTTCTTTGACTATTGTGTCCATTGCTGGCCTGCTAGTGGAAGTGAAAGAGTTGTATGTATGGCTCTCTCTCCTTGGTACAATGTCTGCTCTCCAAGAGGCTGAAAAATGTTATTCTTTTGTAGACTGTGTCTTGCTGGGGTGGGAATGACGTTCTCTCATGATTTTATATCCTAAGCCAGAGAGGAATTCCTGTTGGGCTCCTTTAACACTGTTGATGCTAGCCTTGCCCCCCCGCCCCCTGACTGCTGCTGAGACATGGTTCATGCAAAAAAGATAGTAGACGGTTGAATCAGACCATTGCCTTCACAGCTGAATCGCCATGAGACCTGAGTATCTTTAAAGAGACTCTTTTAAAAACACCTTTAAAATATATGGGTCAGTCTGTGCTTTCTGGCTAGTGAAGTAGGTTGTCGGACACATTTCCTAGTAAAGTCCAAACCCAGGCATGCTTAGTTCTATAAAAATGGATATGTCCAAGAAAAAGATGGTCCTGAGGGTCTGTGATCTGTCAAGGAGCAGTAGGCTTTGCTTCTTTGCCTTTCTTTCCCTTTCTCTTCGAGATGAAGCAAAGAAGCACAAACAAAACAAAACTCTGAATGAATCAGCCACTCTACTGAAAGATTCTATCCCACTCAAAAAAGCAAATATAAGTGAGCTTATTTTCCCAATGTACCCTGCAGCTGGTCCACATGGATATAGTTTATTTTTTCAATTTGTAAGCAGACCTTCCTACATCATAATGAAATGCAAATGGGTACCCAAATCCACAGGTGTGCTCATCATCGCCAAGTGAAATTTCTAAATTTTAAATCTTGGAGATTGCTAGTTGTCCTTCTGAATATTAAAGGCCAGGGAGTTTATTACAGTGGTTTATTACCTTATTAGAATGGTATCATATAATCTCAGCCCCATGTATTCTTACCTCTTTGATCTCTTTATTCTCCTGAGCTCAAACACTGATAATGAGAGAAGCATTGAGATTAGAAGTAAATGCATTTAACTAGTAATTGTGCTCTGGATGTGTTATTGGTCTCACATCTTATATCTTAAAAGGACAGATCTTTATTCTTATAATTCACTGTTGAGAGTCAGGATCTTCAGAGTGTAAGTGGGACTTTAAAGTGGTTTCCGTCTGATGGTTACCATTGTCAGAGCTCATGGGGACAAGTAGAGAGTGAATGTCTCAGCTTCTCTCAAGGATCCAATGCTCTCTCCAGGTGTGGGGAACTAGCATGCATTCAATCTGAACTAGAGTATGAAAGTATTTGAATCAATTTAGGGTCAGAGAGAGACCGAACCCATAGTTGACAAAGCAGTGCGATCAAATCGCTGATGAACTATAGTCATATTCATATTCTTCCAGGCTCCAATGGAAATCCATTTTACTCCAGCCCATGGAGGGTCCGAAAATAAAAGAGTTCTTGGCCAAGGCAAGGACAGAGCTTATTTAGCTTCCTGGTGTTCCTTTCTGATCCTGTAGAGTCATTGGGTTAAAGTTAAATAGGTTTGTTTTGTTTTGTTCTTTGTTTTTGTTTGTCATACAATGGAAGGGATATATACGTTAGAGAAAGAGGGAGAGAGATTAAAAAAAAAAAGTCAATGTTGCAAAGAGTGGAGGGGGAAAGAGTACACTCCTAGCAAGTTCTGAAGCAGAGGCAGTTTGGGATACAGTCCTAGAAAAATAGGATCTACTTCAAAGGCAAAGGAAAAGCTGTGTGTTAAACATGGGGCCCAGATAAGAGGGAGTCCTATTTGTTTAGTGCTGAAGATTCTCCTCATTTGTGGGTACCAGTGAGACTAGGATAACAAGTCTCAAACCATGAGGCAATCAGTACTCACTCAACTCCTTAATACAAAGACTTGTCTAAAAAGCAATATCCCAGATGAGGCTACTTTCCTTTTCATCCATTCTTTCAGTAATTGCTGTGTGTCTTTATTTCTTTTTAAATATTTATTTATTTATTTACTGAGAGAGAGTGCACTCAAGAGCAGGGGGAGAGAGGATCTCCAGTAGACTGTGCTGAGCCCAATATGGGGCATGACCTGAGCTGAAATCAAGAGTTGGATGTTTAACTTACCGTGCTACCCAGGCAACCCTTTGCTTGGTGTCTCTAAAGATCTAAAATATCCTAGAGTCCTTGGCTGTTGACAGGACCGTACTTAACCTGCCAATCATTTGGGAAGGAGCAAGGAGAGCTGTAATGTGGGCTCTGGAGGCAGAAACCTGCTGGGGGAATGACGTTGGGTGAGATGCCACGCCACTGCTACCGACCTGTGGCCAGCAGATCTGGCCTGGTGGTCACCCTGAGAACTGAGTTGGACATGGATTCATAGATGCCAATGAGCATTGGAAAAATCCCAGAAAAGCTGTCATTAAGACAATTTGGTATATCCAGCTGCATAGTTACCTTTATTGTTCTAATTGATTTGTCTATAGTCCTGGTATGTAATTAAAGGAAGGATAGAATTAATGCCCTTTTGACAAAACCATCCACCCAGTAAGATTGGGATATAATTTATTTCTTAAGAGTGCTATCAACCTGAGCATGATTTGTGGCTGGCTTTTCAGCTGGGCTGTAACCTTGAGAAATCTCCACTCCACCCTGGCAACAAATACATTCTTTGCCTTAAGGGTTCTAAAACCAGTTTCAATGTCAGGTAGTGGCCAGAAGCTAAAAAGTTCCAGTGCCTTTTCTCAGCCGATGATACTCTGTTCACAGAAATATACAGGGGCCAGGATGGAAAGCAAGGATCACAATGTGTTCACTACTCCATCCCCAGCATCAAACCTGGTGTATAGTAAACACTCCACAATAATTTATTTATCAATAAATTGATATATATATATTTATAATACATATATATGTATGTATGTATGTATGTATTGGGAGCCACTCAGGCATCCCAAAAAGTTTTTATTTATAGTCTTGGGACAATCTCCTTTCTATTAGTCTTTACTCTGACCTATCAAAATAACTTATAAAAATATTTTATTTATTTATTTGAAAGAGAGAGAGAGCATGTGAACATAAGCAGGGGTAGTGACAGAAGGAGAAGGAGGAAGGCACTCCTCACTGATGGGGGATCCCAATGCAGGGCTGGATCCCAGGACCTGGAGATCACAACCTGAGCCAAAGGCAGATGCTTAACCATCTAAGCCACCCAGGGACCTTGACCTAGGAAAAAATCTTAATCTCTTTTGTACATTCACTTATTATTTGGCTCTCTGCAGTAGAGTGGGTAGTGGTAGATAGCGGTGAATTCCTGCCCTCACTTAGGTAGTCTGTGAGGATAGATGATATACAAATATATATATGATATATTTTTACAAATATGTAGCCAAAGACTGTGATAAATGTGAGGAAGCAAATATGTAATATCTGAGAAAGACCAACAAAGGCATTCTGTTTAGAATAAGACTCTGAGAAAGGAGTTTAGAAAAGGTGACATTTAAAGAGAGAACCCATTAGCCAGAGGAAGAGAAGGGAAAATAATATTCCACCAAAGGGACTAATATGTGTGGTGGAAGCTGGTCACATCCAGGAACCAGAAGGCCCACGTGGCTGGGGGATTGGGAAAGTGTAGGATTGCTCAAGGCTGGTGGTGAGCCATGAGGGTTTATACATTTGAAATTATCACTAGCATTGTACACTTTTTTTCCTCCCTTGGGTAAACTCCCTAATTGTACCTATTCTTTGTTAGAGGGTATATTTTCTGGTCCAGGAGTCTTTTCTGACTCCATCTCCTGGCAAGCTTGTGCCTGGCTCAAGCTCAAAAGTGGTGTAATCTTCCAGCTGCCCTAGGAGTTCGTGTGTATATCCCTGAGTAGCTACTCTTGTATGTTCTAGTATCTTGTGTGTGTGTGTGTGTGTGTGTGTGTGTGTGTGTAGCTTTCACATATATGAGATGGGATTCTCAACCAATAAGAGTCCATTTACAACAATAAAAAATTCAATTTTATGGTTTGACTACAGCTTTTATTCACTGCCCTAACAGAGTTTAACCAGGACTTGCTTTCTACCTGAAATAATATTCATGGCTATACCTTCACTCTCATCCCAGATTGCAACCTCCCTGGGGCAGGATCCAGGACTGAATCATTCTGCACACCTGACACAGACATTCCCTCCAAACTGAGATGTCATCACTTACCAGTTTCTCTAGCTCTTTTCAAGCACTCAGCCCTGCTGTACAACCGCCAGAGTGGGCATAAGGCAAGCAGTTGGGACAAGCGGTCTTAGTTTAACAACCCCCTCAAAAAAACACACAACTCAAGTATGTTTAGCACATATTTTGAATTTGAGGGGCTTTCTTTTACCATATTTTCTGCTTTATTATGAGATATGGAATGGCTTGTGCTACAGGGATCTGGGGAAGATGTCTTTCCAGTCATGTTTTTGGTTTAAAAAGAAACAGATTGGGCAGTCCGGGTGGCTCAGCAGTTTACTGCTGTCTTCAGCCCCAGGTGTGATCCTGGAGACCTGGGATCAAGTCCCTCGTCGGGCTCCCTGCATGGAGCCTGCTTCTCCTCTGCCCCTGTCTCTGCCTGTCTCTTTCTCTCTGTGTGTCTCAAATAAATAAATAAATAAATAAATAAATAAATAAAACCTTTAAAAAAATAATTAAAAAAGAAACAGATCAATTAAGGAAGTAATGTGACACTTGGTTGGAGGAATGACAGAGACCATTAGTCTTTTTTTTTTTTTTTTTTTTTTTTTAAGATTTTATTTATTCATAGAGATGCAGAGACAAAGCAGAGGGAGAAGCAGGCTCCACACAGAGAGCCTGACATGGGACTCGATCCAGGGTCTCCAGGATCAGGTCCCGGCTGCAGGCGGCGCTAAACCGCTGTGCCACCGAGGCTGCCCGAGACCATTAGTCTTTATAGAACACTGTTAATATGCAAGTTGTACCTGGCATGGGGTTTAGCATGTTTTGTAACAGTAAATGATTTGGGTCATAGTTTTCTTTGGCTTTTTTAGAAATTCATCACTTTTGACAGAGTTGCTGTCTTTTTTGAGTTACTAAATTACATTTAGTCCATTCTAAGGAAAAGGATTGTGTTATTCAACTTTGCGTTCCAACACTCGGCACAGTGCCTGGAACATAGAGGCACTCACAGATATTTATTTACATTATTATGGGATTTTAGGGCATGTAGTTGCTTCCTGGAAATGTTTCTGTTTATATCTTTATGCTGGCTACATTGCATTGAAGTTTTAAATGCATCTCATTACTTCAGGCTATCATAAGGTCTTGTCTAGATCCTCTGGTGGCATGAAGTGTACTCTGTCCTGGACTGGAGTTCCACTGGAACTGGAGTTCCTCACTAAGTCTAGATACTGGGAGCACAGAATCTCTTCTTAGTTATCTTCATAATTACTTAGCACAGTAAGTGGCCAACATGTTTGTGGATTGCAGAAAAAGAATACATCACTGATTCCATGGCTGTGATCACTAGAGCAGTGAATGGTCAACTTTGTAGAGATTTGCTTCCTGCCCTGGGTCAATGTCTAAAGATTCATTTGCTGGTGCCTTTTTGGCCACTGATGATGATATTGTCCAGAAGGGTATCAACTTAGATCATTAAGTAAATCAATCTGCCAAAGGGGTCATGTGGCTGCTGGGGGTTGAAGTCCCTTCTCTTTCTTGGATGGGGGACAAGTCCTGTTCTTTCACTGGGGATGCAGTTTGAAAGGTCCCTCACTGCCTCGGTGGTTTTGGGTAGTCTTGGCCATCCTCAGAATCTGTGGCAGGGACCCAGCTGTCTGGCTTTGCATATAAATAAGATCCTGCAACCTCTGGGGGAAATCTTTACAGCCAAGGCCAGAACAAGCCATGTTTGTAGTAGAAACTGTCAAAATGCTGTGAATAGAGTGATGAAGAAAGCTGTTGACAATCCCCACACAGCCTAGTCTACCTCCCTTGTACCACAGAGCACACTTCTCGAAGAATGAGAAGTTTAAGATGACACATTTGCTAGTTTTCAAATTATTGTAGGTAATGTACTCAAATTTTTTAGAATCCTGTATTAGATTGCAAGAGTAGATGTCAATAGGGAAGTAGGGTAGGGATTAGGGACAGAGCTTAGTATTAAGAGAGGGAAAGGAGGAGAGAGAGGAAGAGCAGGAAGAAGAAAAGGAGTGTGTGTGTGTGTGTGAGAGAGAGAGAGAGAGGGAGACAGATGTCACTCTATGTTAAATGCTAAATGGAAACCACAGAAATTGGAACACTAAATTTAATTATGTTCTTACTTCATACTTTTTTTGTTGTTAAATCTTGTGAATATGAAGAAGGGCACAAATAAACTGAATATTCACATTTTGGTTAGCTAAACAAAAATTTGGCAGGTATTTATTTATCATGGTATCCCCAGTGCCTAGGACAGTGCCTTGAACCCAGTGGTCCCTGAACAAATGTTTGAAAGTAAAAATATGAATTGAACACCACCCAACATTTCAGAAGAATTAAAAACTAACTCCTTACAAACTCTTCCATAAAACAAAATGGGGGTAGGGGGAACATTTCCCAACACATTTTGTGAGTCTAGTATCATTCTGATGCCAAACCATGGACATCCTAAGAAAACTATAGACCAATATCTCTTATGAGTATAGATGCAAGAATCCTCAACAAAGTACTAGTGAATCAAATCTAGTAACATATACAAAGGAGGATATGCCACGAAGAAGTAGTATTTACCTTGGGAATACAGAGCTGCCTTAAAATTTGAAATTGATTAATGTAATATACTATATCAATAGAAAAAAAAATCAGAATGTACATGATCATCTCAGTAGAGAAACCATTACTCTTCCATGATAAAAGCACTCAACAAACAAGGGATAAAGGAAACTTCCTCAACCTAATAAAAGGCATCTATAAAAAACCTACATCATATCTAATAATGAAAGACTGGATGAGTTTCCCCTAGGAAAAAATGTCAAGGTTATCTATTCTCACCGTTTCTATTTAACATTGTACTGGAGGTTCTAGCTAATGACAATTTGGCAAGAAAATGAAAAAAAAAAAGTGTATTCTGATTGGAAAAGAAGTAAAACTATCTGTATTAACAATCTGATTTAGTATGCAGAAAATTTAAAGGAATCCACTAAAAAACTAGTAGAACTAACAAATGAATCCAGCAATGTTTCAGAATATAAGATCAATGAGTAAATATTAATTATATTCTTACATATTTGCAATGAACAATCTGAAAATGAAAGAAAACGAAAACAATTATATTTACAATAGAATAAAACACTTAGAAAAAAACAAAAAAGTGCAAAGCTTATGTTCTGAAAACTGCAAAATATCATGAAAGAAATGAAAGATGATATTAATAAACTGAAAGATAGTACATTTTCATGGATTGAAATATTACTAAGATGGCAAATTGATCTACAGATTCATTGCAATCCATATTAGTGTCCTCACTGGTTTCTTGGTAGAAACAGACCAGCTGATTTAAGCTTTCATATGAAATTGCAAGGGACCCAGAATATCCAAAATAGTCTTGAAAACAACAAAGTAGGAGAATTCATACCTTTTAATTTCAGAACTTATTACAAACTAATGGTTACCAAGGATATGTGGATAATTATGGGCATATGGATTGATGAAATAGAACTGAGTGTCCAGAAACAAACCCATGCATCTATGGTCAGTCGATTTTTAACAAGGGTATCAAGACCATTTAAGTGAATAATCCTCAACACGTGGTGGGACTATTAGATATCACATGTCAAAAAATGAAGTTGTACCTCTACCTCACACCATATACAAATTAATTCAAAATGGATCAACCTAAATGTAAGAGCTAAATGTATAAAACTCTTTGAAAAAAAAAAAAAAACAGAGGAAAATCTTCATGGTCTTGGATTTGGCAATAGTTTCTTAGATAGATTAAAAGCACAAGTAACCAAGGAAGAAAATAGACAAATTTAACTTCATTGAAATTAAAAACCTTTGTGTTCCAAAGAATTCTATCAAGAAACTGAAAAGAAAATCCATAAAATGGGAAAAAAATTTTGCAAATCATAATCTAGATGTCTAAGTATCTATAAATATCATGTCTAAATATCTAAATATGAATCTAGAATATGTTAAAAAATAACTTCTTATAACTCAAGAGTAAGAAAACAAACATCCTAATTAAAAGATGGGCAAGGAATTTGTATAGACATTTCTCCAAAGAAGACATACAAATATCTAATAGAACATGAAAAAAATGCTTGACACCATTGGTTATCCTGGAGATACAAATCAAAATTACAATGAAATAGCACTTTCATACTAACAAGGGTAGCTCTAACCAAAAAGTCAGGTAAAAACAAGTGTTGGTGAGGATGTGGACAAATTGAAACTCTCATACACTGCTGGTAGGAATGTGAAATGCTGCAGTACTTTGGAAAACATTAGTATAGTTCCTTAAAACGTTAAACCTAGAGTTAACAAAATGGGGGTAGTGCATATGACCCTGCAATTCTAGTTCTAGGTATATACTCATGAGAAATGAAACATATATCTACATAGAAACACATACATGAATGTTCATAGCATCATTACCCATAATAGCTGAAATAACCAAAAGTGAGAACAACCCAAATATCCATCAGTCGACAAAGGAATAGACAAAATGTAGTATATTCATACAACAGATATTATTTTGCTAAGAAAATTCATAACAATTACTGATGTTACAACATGAAACATATGCTAAGTGAAAGATGTCAGTCACCAGAACCACAAATGATGATTCTATTTATAAGAAATGTCTAGAATAGGCAAATCTATGAGAGACCATAAGTAGATAGTCATTGCCTGTGGATTGGCATGATGTGGGGGTTTGGGGCTTGATTTGGAGTGATAGCTAAGAGGTACAGTTTTTTTTTCTGGAGTGATAAAAATGTTCTCAACTTGATTGTGGTGATATTTGCACAACTCTGTGAATACACTAAAACCATTTAGGGGAAGCCCGGTTTAGTGCTGCTTTCAGCCCAGGGCATGATCCTGGACACCGGGGATCGAGTCCCACGTCAGGCTCCCTGCATGGAGCCTGCTTCTCCCTCTGCCTGTGTCTCTGCCTCTCTGTCTCTGTCTCTGTCTCTCCATGTTCTCATGCATAAATGAATAAAATCTTTAAAAAAATAAAAAAAAATAAAACCATTTAACTGTACCCTCTAAATGGCTATGGACTATATGGTAAGTGCATTGTATCTCTATAAAGCTGTTATCAAAAAAAAATCAGTTAATAAGTTGAGAGTTTTGATTAGAGCCTATTATATAAAGAAATAAATACATAAACTACATACCTAAGTTCTAAAATTAATCAGCAAAACCTTTAGAAATCACAGGTTTCTTCTACATTATTTTTATTTTTTTTAAAGATTTTATTTATTTATTCATGAGAGACACACAGAGAGAGAGAGGCAGAGACACAGGCAGAGGGGAGGCAGGCTCCATGCAGGGAGCCCAATGCAGGACTCAATCCCAGGACTCCAGGATAACACCCTGGGTTGAAGGCAGGCACCAAACCGCTGAGCCACCCAGGGATCCTGGTTTTTTCTACATTAAAAAAAATATTAATCTTTGAGGGTTGGATTAGGTTTCCTGCCCAACATTCAGACTCCATAGAATAAATTTTGAGGAGGAGCTTCTTCTTCACCAATGTTGAGATAAGTAAAACAACATGATGTATTTCAAGACATTTCCAAGGAGCACCATAGATTTGGACCCAAGAGGGACAGCCTACTTAACTGCTAACTTGAGCTCCCTGGGGGCCCAGGCTCAGTGCAGTGTGGCATTGGCAGGAGCGCCCTGCTGATGGCCAGCAAGAGTATTTGAAAAGCAATTTCAATGTTATGAATAATTCCGAACCATTATTTTTTTTCTTTAAGATTTTATTTATTTGAGAGACAGAGAAAGAGAGAGAGAGCACGAGTGAGCACGGGGAGGGGCAGAGGCAGAGGGAGAAGCAGACTCCCCTTGAGCACAGAGCCTGGCACGGGGCTCAATCCCAGGGCCCTTGGCATCATGACCTGAGCCAGAGGCAGATGCTTAACCAAATGACCCACCCAGGTGCCCCTCCAAGCTGTTCTTAACACTGAGCAAGCTTATTAACATCTCTCTGACATTTCCCTCTGTTTCTCAGCAACTCCTGACCTGACAGCTACTCAAAGAAGCTTCCCCTCCCTTATTTTTCACCCCTTCCTCTCCCTCAAGCTCATTCCAATTCTGCCCTTAAGGCTCTTTTCTTCTTTCTCCCATCCCATCCTCTGTGTGTAGTCTATATTCACTGGTTGATGATTACCTGTCATTTCCAGTGTAAACCAATCCAGTTCATTTTGATGACTTTTAATCCCCCTCTCACCCGTTACCAGATCCCTAGGACCTTCCCAAGAAGGTCCCGAAGGCAGAGCGCCCTCCAGGAGGCAAAAGTGGGGAAGAAGCTACAGTGCTACTTTTCTGGTCACATTGACCAATACATCTAAAAATTAGAGGTGATAGGTTAAGAGTTGCGGAGGAAGTTGGTCCCACTCTGTACTTTCTGGATCTTCTTACCAAGGCAGCCAGAACATCAGCTGGAAGCAGAGAAAGGGGCTTTAGTTTTCTGTGTGTTCAGTGACTGTCAACCCAATTTGAAGGAAAATGGTTTTAAATTTTAGAAGCCTTGATCCTAACATTCATTTCTCATCTTAAGGATCTAAAAGAATTCACAATGATCCAAAGCTTTAAAACAGAGGCCCCAAAGGGCATGTTTTAAATGCCAATCTGAAGATAGGGATGACAGGGATTAAGAAATCACCAATTCCAGGAGCATTCAGACGCTTTTCAAGTTATTTGCCAGTCAATAGCACTTACTGAATGATTGTCCTCTGTGTATCCAGCTCCACGTTAGCCTTTAAATTACAAGTGCTGCAAAGAGAACCTTCCCTCACCCTTCTGCCAAAGTAAGTATATCTTTCTCTGCAAACGAACTCTTGCCGGGGAGTCAGAGGTCTGTGCTTTAATCTCACAGAAATAGAGACTTCTCCCTGGCTCCCCTGCCTGTTGTCCTGTGAGCTGGAGAACATTTCAGAGTTGAAATCCACACCAGCACAGCCTTGGCTAACTTAAGATGGTTCACTTGATTAAAGATGATTTTCTGACCTGCCATCTCTCTACTTATGTTGAAATCGTTCCATCTTGGCATCTTTCTCTGAAAAGGGGCAACATCAGGAATCCTGCACAGATGGGGTATCACTGTTTGAAACGTGAGTTCTCGGAGGGGAGATGCTGGATAAGGTGCAGTCTGCGAATGAGTCAGACCATTGGTATTTACACACATCAAGGGAGTAACTCTTTAGAGGGTCAAGGAACTAGTTTCTTTCATTTGAACTCTTTTTTTTTTCTTCATTTTCTTCTACCAGCCCACCTTTTGGTTATTTTTTCAACTAGTTGGCATGATGAGATACAGGGTAAGGGAAAGAGAAAGAAGAGCAAATCTCCCTCAGTAATACTCAGGTGAAGCAGTGCCGGGGGCTGTGACTTGAAACAGGGGCCAGAATTTTGTGAAAAGCATCCACGACTTCTATGTTTTTTGTCTGTGGATAAAGAAAAGCGCTAATAGGATTCTAGACTGAGAGGTCTGACTTCGATATGGAGCTCGGTTGGCTATGCATCTAACTCATGAAAGACACGGAGTCCTCTGATCTGAACAAGTAGATGCTGTAGGAAATAAGGTGCCGGGTCATTCTTTTTGAATGGTCATCCTTAATTTCGCCGTGAAATGTGAAGATTCTGAAAGAAGAGTGTTCTTAAATTTTAAAAATAAAAAGCACTTTGCCTTTCTGGCAACTGAACACGGGGTGCTGTGAATTAGGGTTGTCTGGGAGAGGTGCACAGGTATCTCTTCAGCATCAGTGCAATGGCAGCAACACCATCATCATGAAGTGACTGGTGCTATCTTGTGTTGGCAAGGCAAGGGGTAGCCCTTCTAATTAGTGTGTGCATTGGGACATGGGAGAAGGGAGGAAGTGATAATGAAATGATTGGTGGCCTTCCAAATGCGTGGCTGTTTACGGTGGTTCAAGTGTGTCTGTGTGTGGGGAGGCTGAAACCACAAAGCAAAACCTCACTGTGATCATGACCACCCCAGTATGTTTCCATTCCCACAACCACCAGCACTTCTTTCATGTTCTAGAGTAATTTTAATAAAGCATACTGTTTCTACAGATGCTGTTTCAATTTTCCATTCTGTGCCTAGTACGTGACTGCTAAGGCTGCTTAATAGCTGCTTATGTATATTATTTTATTTATAGACTGCCCAAAATTTTATTATACTTGGTTTTATTACAGTTTTTGCCTGGATTCACTGTCGCAATTGATTATTAATGAAATCTTAAACATTTATTTGGGATATTACAATGAGTAAGCACAGCCTGTGTCCTCAGGAGCTCGTAGTCTAGTGAGGGAGGCAAAGAAATAGACAACCTGTCATAAAATCCTGGAGTAAATGCTGTATTAGGGTGGGAATGAAGGTCTATTAAAGGTAAAAATCACAAAGGAGGGGCACCTGAGTGGCTCAGTCGTTGAGCGTCTTCCTTTGGCTCAGGTCGTGATCCTGGGGTCCTGGGATCAAGTCCCTCGTTGGGCTCCCTGTAGGGAGCCTGCTTCTCCTTCTCCCAATGTCTCTGCCTCTCTGTGTCTCTCATGAATAAATAAGTAAAATATTTTTTAAAAAAGTAAAGCACAAAGGAGGTGCTTCCCTGCAACCCTTTTCCCTGGACTTAAAGGACTGGTATTTTCTGCCGGAAATGGCCATGCAGGAATGCCTGGGTCATTAGGGAAGAATATTTCTACAGCATAGAATGTAATGCTACAACACTAGCTTCATCATAAAGGGCTACCTTAAAGACTCAGATTTCAGGATTATTTAGATACATGTCTCTTACATACATTTAGTCATATGCAAAGGGTCCTGGCCTTACTACAGATCTTCCATCCTCCCCAGCCCAGCAACAGTGAGCTAAATTAAATACTAGGAGCATAGTCTACCACTGCATTAGTGATGGATTATATCCTGCAAACAGAAGAGTTTTGATCTTGCAGCTGGAGGGGATGTTTTATTTCCTCCCCAGTAGTGCCTGAAACAGCACTGCTTTGATCAGTGGTCACACAGCCTTAGGAATTAAGGTTCTGTAAACAGATGCTGGAAGAAAGGCACTGATATTGTGGCACATCGGTTGGAAAGCACTATGATTGAGAGTTGCTCCGTCAATCAGAGGCTTCTCTTGAAGTACTCTTACCCATCGATTCTGGAGGGGAGATCATTTGGTAGCAGTTTTGGGAAGGGCTTACCAAGGTCACACTGTAGTCCAGAGTAGCATGAAGGCAGTATTTTCAGCCATTCTAAATCTGCCATGTTCAGAAACTTTCCTTCCATCCTTCCAGAAGGCTCCCTCTGAAACACAGAGGTACCAAACTCTCTTACCATATGTTCTTCTCTAGAGCTGTGGGCTGTGCCAAGTATGGGCAGGGGAATCACTGAATTGAAACTGGCAGGCTCTAGGGCAGGTTCTCAAGAGCTTACCATGCTGGCAGTGCCAAGGCAGAGGCTATGAGCCTGGAAGAAGAGCAGTCTTAGACTGATACTGAGCAGAGGGCTAGAACAAATTTTGTAAGCAGTGGGGAAAACTGGGTAGAAGCATCCTGTCAGTGGGTAGGGTTGGGGGAACACAAAGGGACTGTCTCCACTCACTTTCAAATACATCTGAACAGTGTCTGACTCTGTTAAGGTCAGATAATTTCTTTATTTGCTCCTTTAACAAATATTTGTTGAACAATGTCAGGCATTGGGATGGTTAATTTTATGTGTCAACCTGACGGGGCCGTGGATTGGTTGAGCTTTGTTTCTGAGTGAGTCTCATTTCTGGATGTGATGAGCATTTGGGTAGGTAGACTGGGTAAAGCAGATTGGCCTCCCTAATGTGGCCTTGTCCCCTAAAGTCCAGAATAGAATAAAAGGCAAGGTAGAGAGAATTCTCTTTGCCTGATTGTTTTCAAGTTGAGACATTGGTCTTCTCTTGCTTTTGGACTTGGACTTGGAGTAGAATTTACATCATCAGCTCTCCTCCTTCTCAGTTTCTCCAGAGAAACAGAACCAATGGGATGTGTTCATTATAAGGAATCAGCTCACACCATTCCAGAAGCTGAGAAGTTCTGACCCAGAAGAGATAAGAGTATAGTTCCTATTGGTTCTGTTTCTCTGGAAAACCCTAGCTAATACAGCCTTGTTATAGGTCCTGAGATAAAGTGGTAAACAAGAAAATAAGGCCCTGGTATCACAGATCTTACATTCTTGTTGAGTAAGACACAAAGGAAACAAATAAGTGCACATGAAAGATATCAAATAATGATCAAGGCTGTGATCCCCACAGAATTCAAACACAGTGGCGTGATGGTAAGTGGCTGAATGGCTCTTCTAGATTGGTAGTCCAGGAAGGTCTTTCTCAGGAGGTAACAGAAGACCTGAGAAAATAGCCTTTCCAACAGAGAGAATAATAAGTACAAAGAAGCCCTGAGGTGGAAACAAGCATGATAACCACTGCTTGTGACTGGGTGGTACTGTCTCCACGAGACCAGGACTTTGATCCATGATGACCCGGCACAGCCAACACTCGCCAAATGTTTGTGGAAGCTCTAGTGAGGGGTCATGTACTTAAGTGAAAAATACATCCAAAAATGTAAAAAGGAGATGGCCCCCTTGGATGGAGAGGTGAGGAATCTTGGAAGAGCCTCCATGGCAATTTGAAATCACCATGCATGCTCTCAAGAGCCCGTCAAGACCTCTGAGCTCTTGCTTCTTTTTTAGAACCTGTTCTAAAAGGTTCTAAAAAAGGACAAGGAGACATTCATCTCAGCTCTCCTTGAGCTGTTCCTCATAGCCTCACAAGCTCACTGGGCTTGTTCCCATCTTGATGCTTTCCTCTCTTCTAGAATGGTCTTCCCCCAGCCTCTCTGTTCTAGTTCTAGCTCAAGTTCAGTTTGCTGTCCACGTGTCCCTTTTTCGTCTGAGTTCTGCAGGTCCCGGAGCCTGTGACCAGTGCTTCCTTGTGGCTGGCTTGAACTTGCATTTAGTTTGCCTTCTTTCTCCTTCCCAGAGGACTAGAGGTGAGGTAGATATGCAATGCAGTTATACTTGTATATTAGAGTGATTACTTAGGATTGTGGCAAACAGCCAATCCTGTGTTTGGGTGATGGTCTCTGGACGAGCTGGAAGTGGGCTATAAAAAATGCTCTTTCAGGGAGGTGGAGGTCCAGTTTCTGGGCTTTGGGGTGATTTTTAAAAATTTTTATTTATTTATTTGACAGAGAGAGCAGAACAGGTGGTGACAGACAGAGGGAGAGGGAGAATCAGGCTCCCCTTGGAGGCTCTAACCCAGGACCAACCCTGGGATCATGACCTGAACCAAAAGCAGTTGCTTAACCAATTGAGCCACCCAGGTGCCCCCAAGTTTCTTTTTTGTGCACTTAAATTAGATAACAAATTATTCTATTCTTATGTAGTGAGTCAGCAGATGACTTATTCATAAGATGCTATATCCTTGTCCTCAGAAGAAGCTTCCTGCAACTGGTTGATTCAGGGGACTCAAGCTGCCCTTCCAGCCTAATGGACGGAGCTGGAGCACAGGCTCACTTCTGGCATTTTCTCTGAGGCTGTTATATGTGTGTTGTTTGAGTCCTCTGAATGCTTGCCTCCTTCAAATTGTACTGCTTTTTCACCTCAGCTTTATTGAGGTATAAAATAAAATAATTTTAAATAAAATAAAAATTGTGTGCTTTTCAGGTGTACAATAAGATGATTTGATCTGCATATACTTTGTGAAATGATTACCACAGTCAAGTCAATTAACACATCCATCACCCACACAGTCATCATTTCCTGTTTTTTTTTTTTTTTGTGGTGAGCACGCTTAACATTTACATTTAGCAAATTTCAAGTACACAATATGGTATGTTACCTACAATCTCTCCTTGTTGTACATTAGCTCCCAGGACTTATTTATAATATGTATTTCTTGTATGCCAACTGCAAGGCAGTGTCCCAGTGGTGGCAGTATGGTGTGTGCATTGGACTGGTGTGGAAGAAAGCCTAAGACATATTAAATACCTCTGCACCTGAGAACCACAGTTAGCTAGGGAGACTGGACATGCCTACCCAGCTCCAGGCCAAGCAGAATCCATACTATATGGATACCTCATTAATATGGAAATACCCTCATTTCTATGGAAACTCTCAGCATTGCTCACAGTGTTGTGTGGGTCTTGCTGTTCATGACCAGCTAGGATGCCATCATGGCTTTGACAGATGGTGGGTACTCTAGCACCCAGATTATGGCCCTTCTTTCCTCATCAGGCCTCAGGGCTGGGTGTGGGCAGTGTTGGGGAGCCTCTTCTTTCCCTGGCTCTGCCTCTCATGTCCTCTTATCTTCTCTGTGTCCCAGCCCATCTGGTAGGTGCCCCCAGTCTCTGAGAGAGCAGTATTTCTGGCCTCAGGTTATTCTAGGTGTGAGTGGCCTTATGGCTTTCACATTCTGTAAATTATAGCATCTGTAAAACAAGCCAACTTGTTTCTCACCGATGTTGGTCAAATCCTCAGAGACATTACAAGCACAGAGTCTCTATTTATACTAAGTCAGACCTTCTTTCCACCCACTGGAGGAAAGGGAGGAAGGGGGAGGGATGAAAAGGACCAGAGCTACGTTTTTCCACAGGCCAAAGAGAAGCAGTGAAAGGATTTGCCTCACAGGCAACTCCTCAAATTTAAATGGCAATAATGCAAGCAAAGCCCATGGCACCGTGCCAGCCACAGAATAATCTTTCAACAACCATTATCAGTAGTAGCAGTATTGTAGCTATATCCTGAGGGCTAGAGGGCCTTGGATAGTTGAGATGCTTCAGTGGTAAATTCTTCTAGAATCTCTCTCATAATTGTTCTAGGCTCTTTGTTAGCGCTCTAGTTAAGCTATTTCTAACAATCCTATGGAAAATACTGCATTCATCAAGATTTTAGTTTTTTCGTTTGCAAACAACTGCTTTCTGGGCAAGTGTAGCAAAAAGAGGAAGGTGCATGGACATTCCCCATGAATTCCAAACTGTTGGACCATGAGGACATGGAGGAGGTCAGAGCTAAGCATCTCTAGGAGTCTGAGAGGCAGCACTTCTTGCATCTTCCACCAACAGACCCATAACTGGGTCTGTTTCCTTATCTGTTAAATGGAGATGACAAAGGTAATGGTACATGTACATGAATTGGTTCTGAAGATGTAAACAGTGATAGAGCTTAGAATGGTGTCTGGCACCCAGGAAATGCTCTCCATGTTTGCTTTATTATTATTTTTAAAATTATTATTGCTGTTGTTTTTGTTAGCACCAGAGACTTCATGTGTCTGTCTTTGTGCAAACATAAACTTCCAGAAAAGAGAAGTGAGTTGCCTTATATTGAGTCAGGTGTCACCTTGGATGAATCAGTAGAGGCACAGGTGGAAAGATGGCTTGGTACAGACATGGCTCTGGGGACTCACAGCACTGTTTGCAGAGACGGCAGCTCTCCCAGAAGCTGTTTACTGAGTCACTATTCCCACTGTACAGAGGAGGCAACTAAAATTCAGATAGGGCATGTTACATTCTCAAGGGCCCATTGTCATCAGTGAGATGTAGAACTTAGATTAAAATGTAAATTTCTGGGGCCCCGGAGTGGCTCAATTGGTTTAGTGTCCAGACTCTTGATTTCAACTCAGGTCATGATGTCAGGTTCATGTGGCTCTGCACTGAGCATGGGGCCTGCTTAAGATTCTCTCTCTCTCTGCCCATCCTGCTCTCTAAAAAAATAAAATGTAAATTTCTATGCCTTTTAAAGCCTACAATCTCTTCATGTACTGTCTACTATGTTATCTTACCTGCCTCCATTCCCACCCCTGTGCCAGTCTGGGCAGGTGTAACCACCTACCTTTGAGCCAAAACCATGATGTGGCAGGTTCTTCCTACTGGAAGGAACCATCTGGGATAAATAACCACAAGAACACAGTAATATGTTAATACTGACTTCACAGCAAACTGACGAGAGACAACCTGAGGTTCACCCTTCCATTTTAAATTAGGTTACACAGGCCATTAAGCCAAGTAATAATAGATTTTTAGATATTTGGACAGACTGCACAACAGCCAGAACTTATTGTTGTGCAAATGAAAAACCAGCCTTTCAAGGTCAAATACCTTGATTCCAGCTTAAAACTAACCTTGTCGCCAACACTGGCTTTGAGTAGGGAAAAAGCTTTTTTTAGGCATTTATCTTGACTTGTTTTCACCACATGCTTATCTTCTAAATGCTTTCTATCTGTAATGAAAGGACTTTCTTAAAATGAAAGGACTTTTTTGAAAACCATTGTCAAGAAATAGAACTTATCTTGGTTTTGGAGCTGGTACTGATGGTGGGTCTTCTTATTACAAGAACCATGGTCCCTTTCTTTTAATTACACCAACACAACCCATCCAGCCTGCTGGTGTAACAGTGAATGGATTTCAGGAAGCTGTGTAGAACATTCTGCAAGTTCTGGGTGTTGGTGGATTCTTTTTAAAATTCTCAACCTTGGAATGCCTGGGTGGCTCAGCGGTTGAGCATTTACCTTCGGTGCAGGGCATGATCCTGGGGTCCTGGGATCGAGTCCCACGTTGGGCTCCCTGCATGGAGCCTGCCTCTCCCTCTGCCTCTCTGCCTATGTCTTTGCCTCTCTCTGTGTGTCTCTCATGAATAAATAAATAAAATCTTAAAAAAAATAAAATAAAATTCTCAACCTTTCCAATGTATGTTCTTAAACAAAAAATGACAATAGGAATGTAGAACACTGCTTATAAATTTTCCTTCTCTAGACACTCTTTGCTTTACCAGTAGACTGAATGCTCCTCATGGACAGGGACCTTGTCTGGCTTGCTCATTATTGTACTCCCACGGCCTGGCAGAAAGTTGTATGCCCAATTGATCTTTTCCAAGGGGAAGGATTCCAAGGACTTTGGCTTCTATTACTATTGTAATCACTACATACAAAGGAGTAGCAGGATAGAGCAGATAGGATTATAAGTATCTTGGAGACATGTAAAATGAGGCAGGAAAAAGTCAAGTTACCTGTCCCAAAGTTAAAAAGCCAATGAGTGAAAAAGCAGAGGCTGGCCCTGGGCTCCAGCCTCTGAGCTTGTCTGTGTGAACCTGAGGTCGGTTTCCCCAGCTGGGACAGCAGGAGTTCCATATGCGGCAGGAACGGATGTGAGAAGTTTTGGAGAATTATTGTCTTTAGTTGCTCTAAGATCCTTGTGTGAATGTTTCCATATGAAAATATTTCAAAATTGATAATGAATTAATAGATATTTAGAGTTGATTTGATATCATTTTATTTTCTCAAACCAAGCCAAGTACTTCCTACATCCACAGTGATGACATTTATCATCATTTATATTTTCTTTCCTTTATGAGTAGTCAACAGGATCATAATTTGTTTGTAACTTCACTGTGATCAATAAACAAGCAACCACATGGTTCCCCCAATCATTTTATCTACTGAAACAAATTCTGAAACTCATGGCAAATATGTCCTAACTCCAAGCATTTTCATATCATTTAGCAGCCAATGTTTGGCCTCCCCAATTCCAGTCTAGCTTCCTGAAATTTTCTACTTTCATTATAGAACACATTCCTGGTTTTCTTTCCATCTTCATGTTATATCCTTCCCTAATTCCTCCAAGTCTGGATTATATTTAAGGTACACTGAAGAAGCAGTTGTATGTTCTAGAGGGAGCTCATATTGGCTTGCTAGAGACAATTGGTAAATTTTCAGGAATTTTGCAAGCTGATCATTCACCACAGCCATTATTAAAACTTAAAATTACTTAAGCTTCGCGGCACCTGTGTGGCTCAGGTGGTGAAGCATCTGCCTTTAGCTCAGGTCATGATCTCAGGGTCCTGGGGTGTAGCCCCACATGGGGCTCCCTGCTCAGCTGGGAGTCTGCTTCTCCCTCTCCCTCTGCCCCTCCCCACAGCTCATGCTCTTCCTCTCTATCAAATAAATAAATCAAATCTTTAAAAAAATTACTTAAGTAACATTTAAAAAGGTAATAAATATGTAAAATGTATTACTAATTATTTTACTACATTTTGCTATTATGTATGCTCTTGGGGTTACTGGTCCATTGGTGGGATTATGATATAATGGTACTTCCTGTCCATTTCTTCCCCACTCTGTGTTCAGTGATGTCATTTTGGCAACTTGAAATAGGCCTTAGTGGGAGTGTTTCCACCATGGAAATTAGCAAACAGAACAAAGCAGGGATTGTTCTTCTATGAGGCCTCTTGTTAACATTGACCAGCATACCGCTGAGTACAGTGAGGTGGGGTAGATAGAGCAGCAGGAGAATGATGTAGCTCATTCTAAGTTCTGTCAATGGCTGGTCACCTGAGGTGAGATGCCTGACCTCCCTGAGTGTTAGTCTCCTCATCTGTAAAGTGGGAGTGTTGTGAGATTCAATCAGTGCAATGCATATAAGACACATCACAATTCTTAGCTCAGCCTGTGGAATGGGCTCTAGAAATACTGGCTAAAATAATCCTTAAACAATTCCAGGCTTCTCTGCTTTCTCTGGTAGGAAGAAGTCAGCATGTCTTTCTAGGGATATCTGCTGTCTGATGCTCCTTTTGTCACCTACAGAAGGAGTGCCATTTGTCTCAGGGGTGGGTTTTCCCAGCAGTTAAGAACACACCTTGGTGGAGTCTGAGGGGCCTCATGTGGGTGGAAAAGCAAAGCCCCCTCGACACAGCCTGTTTGGCAACATTAAGTACGAGATGGAACTGAATTCACTGGCACAGTAAAAGGAGAGGAATTTTGTGATTTGAAGGTAATCCAGAAAGGAGGAGTGAAAAACCAGCAGGATTGGAACAACCCTGGGAGTTGGGGGTAGAGATGTGGCCAGCAGGGTGGGGGTGGTATGGGAGTGGTGGTGGGGGTGAGGGTGGAGATGTGGCTAGCGGGGTGGGAGTGGGGGTTCAGGTACAGTGAACCAGGAGCCAGCTGAGCCCATGAGAGCAATCCCTGGGGGGAAAATGCTCTGCTGTGTGGGAGAGTGAGAGGTCCAGCTTTCAAGGTGAAGCTAGTTCTGGGCTTGGCTTTATTTTCCTCCCTATTGCCATATACAGAAGTGTGGAACATCGTGTCAGGGGTGCTTTGAGGAGTCAAAATGAACCAATTAGGAGGATCTTAGAAAATTCAATGAAAGGAAAAGTTGTAGTCAAGATGGTATGTGCACCTACCCTGCTTGGGAATCTACAGAAGCAGTGAGCTTCCTGGGTTTCCCAGAGCACATCAGATGGAAACTCCAAGCACCTTTCCTAACTATCACAGGCAGCCTTCGAAGACATTTGAGGGGCGGACTGTGGGTTACAAGCAGCAGCCTATCCAAGCTGCACACAGATATTGCTCCAGTCTATAGCTGGCCCTAATCTTTCTCAAGCTGCAGCCTGTCTGTCCAGCTTCCTGGCATAGCTTCCCTATGGGCACCCTCTACATTAACAGATGAACCTGAAGTCAGTAACTCTTCCCCACAAACAGGCTCCACTGTGCTGGTCATTTCATTAGCGAACCATTTCCTTCCAAGATGTTTGAAGTAAACAACTGCTAGAAACAGCAACCTACCGGCTCATGTCCCCCAAACCCAAGATACAGCCTAAAGGCTTTGCTGCTAATTTATGTGTTCCCTTTTCTATAAAGGATTCTTTTTCTAAAGGATTTTATTTATTTATTTGAGAGAGAGAGAGAGAGAGAGAGCACACAGGAGCATGAGAGCAGGGAGGGTAGGAGGGAGAAGCAGACTCCCCACTGAGCAGGAAGCCTGATGCAGAGCTCAATCCTAGGACTCCAGGATCAGGACCTGGATCAGGACTCCAGGATCAGACCCTTAACCGACTGAGCCCCCCAGGCACCCCTCTGTAAAGGATTCTTGATGATTTATAAAGTAGGTCTCTCCAAGCTACCTCCCATGACTCAGACAATAGTTTTGTAAATCATCAGGTTTCTATGTGTGGTCTTCTAAATGATAATTTGTTGGCTACTAAAGATGTCCTCGTGATTCTGAATAACCAAAAGCAACAGATTTATTACATTTAACTTTTACTTACTTCTGCCTTTGCCCGTGTGATTAGAGCTATGGGAGCCAGCAGTGACTGGCACACATTACTGGCAAGATGATATTTCTCTTGTTTCTGACAAATCTTTGATATTTGGGTGCTTTTGCTTTTAGCAAGGAAACTTTAAAGTGAAGAATCAGGATGCTCTCAGAAAGCGTTTTATTTTGAGGTGGAATGGGAGAGAACAAAACCTAAGTGTGCTGGTGGGCTTCCAGGTGAGGTGCTTTCCTGTATAAATTGGTGGTGGTTCGGGGTGGGGTGGGTACTCCTGCAAGGGCAGATCCAGGATTCTCAGGGTACAGAGACTAAGCCAGGTGTAGACTCTTGGCAGGGACCACCTGGAGCTTGGTCTGATGCCAGGATGGAAGGGGTGAGAGTGAGTCTTACGGCTACTAATCAGTGTTGGCTCCCTTTGCCCTCCATATCCCCTCCAGGTTAACATCTACACTTTCCTCAGGCCCAGAGTATATATCATCTTCTTTTACCTCCTTCTCTGAGGGGGTCTTCTTTGACTCACCCAGCCGAGCTGATTTCTCCTTTGTTGTGTTCACATGGCATCCCATCATTCCTCCCCCTTTCAGATGGTATTGCTTTATTTGGACAGATTCATACCTGTTTCCCCAGCAGGGCTCTGAGTTTGGGTGGGCAGAGATGATTCATCCTCATGACCCAGGGACCATCCAGTGTCTCCTACCGCATGTTAGGTTCTCAGGAGATGCTTCTTGGAACAACCGGCTAATGAATGGAAGGGTTAGCTGAGCAGGGTGGAAGGTGTAGGGCATTGGAGGGCTGGAAGCAACAGGGTCCAACAATATGGGTATATTGTTCTGGTTAAAACTTCATCTTAAAAAATGGTGTCTTTGAATTGAGAGGAGAGGGGAAAGCACCTACAACCAAATGGCTGTTATGTGCCAATGAACGTGAGTGAAAGCAACTTAAAAGCACATTACACCCAAGAGCTCTTCTGTGGATGTGTTGGACATGACCTTATTTTATGCTGGAATAGAAGAATTCAAGAGGGCAGGAAGGGATACCGGGCTTCATATCCATTATCCAGACACGCGTGTCACAGGAGTGGCACACATACTCGGGACCAACTGCCCTCACATAATTATCTCACTGAAAGATGCACCTCTCTAAGCGACCTGGACAGGAAACACAGACATTTAGTTCCAGTCCAAAGTGTTTGCCAGAAAATAGCCAAGCTATCAATCTCTAGAGTCTTTGGAGTTATTTTTACTTTTTATTGCCTTTTTAAGTGCTAGTGTGAAAGGGTAAGTCAGAAATGAGAACTTAGTGCAGCGAGTTTTGGATGAGAGCTTTGACCTAGCCTTCTGAGAGGCCGAAATAACCTCTCAGGCCCAGAGTGATGCCTGCTGTCCGCCAGGGCACGCAGGAGGGAAGAGTCTGTGTGTGATCTAGGGGCAGGGAAGCCAGGTGGGGATGGCTGTTTCTCCTCTTCTTTGGAGAAATTAAATTAGTTGTCTCAGACTTGGAGAAAGATAGACCGAGGGTCTTGAAACACATCTAGTGTCTCCGATTTTATAGGGAGGAAGGGGGAGAAGGGGAGGGGGAGAGAGAATGCAAGAAAGTGAAGTGACAATAGAGAAGGGAAGGGAGCTGCGGTTCTCATTTTCCCCACAGGACCAGGGAGAGAAGTATCCAGGCAGGTGGAGGCAGGTGTTAGGATTCGTGTGGTCCTGGCATTGCCTCCCCAGATGGGCGTCTCCAGCAGGACTGGTTTATGGAGTACAGCAGTCCCTCCCTTATCCAGGGTTTCAGGCATCCACTGGGGGTCTTGGAGTGCATCCCCCATGGAAAGGGGAAGAACTGTGGTGCTGTCAGGAGCAGCCACCTAACACCCATTGCAGGCTCTTGTCAGCATTCAGCCAAGTCCAGCAACCTTTCTCTTTTTCACTGGCCAAGCAGCATATTGCCTTGAGATTACAATTCCCGAGACAGCAGAAGACCTTAAGAAAGGAGCTTTACTGAGGCCTCCTGTTTGCAGCATTAATGCATCACTGAAGTTTCCTTTGAATGAATTTCCAGCCTCTCCTGCTACATCCCACTGCACCCCAGGGGAGAGATGCACAGGTGACTGCAAGGACAGCATCGGTGTGGAAGATGAAGGGTACTTCCTGATTTGGCTCTGTGCCTGCGGGCTTCTCACCTTGGATATTGGAAGAAGATGAGGCAGGGTTGATGTGAGCAGTGGGCAAGAGGTGTGGGTTGTGTTGGCGTCTCCTCTGTCCTCTGAGGCTTTGTTAATATCCACCCACAATTTGAACTGGAAGCATGAGGATTGGTTCACTCAGCTATTTATTCCTGTGTCCACTCACTTGGAAAGGAGAAAGCAGGAAATATGAAGCAAATTACATTTCCTTCATAGCTGAGTATGTTGGACTTGTTTTCAGATTCTTACAGTTACCTCTGCACGTTGCAAGAGAAATAGATGCCATAGTTTTTCAAAGATTATGTCTTTTTTTTCTTAGCTTTCCTCTGGTCTGGAGTCTTCCTTTGTTTTGCAATTGATTTTTGAATTTCCTTCCATTGGCTCCTTCCCTGGCCCAGCAGCAGTTTGAAGCAGCAGGTATAATGGTCCAGTCCAGGATCAAACACTGGAGCTGGGTTTTGGGTACCTGAGATTGAATCTCACATTACCATTAACCAGTGGTATACTAACTAGTAGGACACTTTTGGTAAGCCGTTTGTCTCTTCAAAGCTTTAGTGTTGTCATCAGTAAATTGGAAAAGTGGCCATCATGTCATAACACAGGGTTATGTACAAGTTAAAAGAGAGAACATAGTGCAGGAAACGGGCATCAAAGTAAGTGTTGGTGGCATAAATAAACATATGGATGAGTGAGCCTTGAGCTTGACTGAAGGACAGAATTAAGACAAGTCATTGTGAGTTTTTTTCTGATTGTTGAATTGTTTCATTTTACACACTTAGAATTTTGGCTGATAAGACAGCAGTCATCTGAGATCTCAATTGAAATGCTTACTTTTCTGGATCTTTAAGAAATTTATGCACATATAGTGGGTGTATGTATGGGATGTATGTGTGTTTCCCATATTTTATGGTGGAGACTGGTGTTTTGGTGTCATCCAAGCAGTTTCTGTGTGGTGAGCCAAAATACACTAAGCTTCCAGATAAAGACATATTTTTCAAGCAATGCAAATTGAGACTGCGTTCCATGATTATGTATTTCTAGCACGATACTTTATACTATAAAAAGTAGCATCCAGTGTGGTGTTTCAGGGAGTTTGTGGAGACTAGAACTGGGTGGTTTAATCCTTAAGTGCATGAAATGCTTTATACTTTTCAAAGTTCTCTTATTTACAAGATTTTACTTGATTCTCACAATACCTCTTGCAGATATATAAGTTTATTGTTGTATCTCCATTTTATAGATTGTAAAACACACACCTGGTAGTCTTGGGCAAGTTTTATAGAGGAGATGGCATTAAAATCCTCATACTGTCACTGGAGTATTATTCTTGTTCGCTAGCTGGTCTCCCAGTTTCCTTTTTGTCCTTCCATAGCCTGGTTTCCACACAGCAGCAAGAATGATCTTTCAAAGTGTGGGTCAAAGCATGTCACTCTCTTGCTGGAAACCCTACAGCAGCTCCCCATTGCAAACCCTCAGTCTAAAGCCCTTGGAATGGCTTATAGGCTCCTGGGTGAGCTGACTCTGGCTACTTCTCTGGCCTTGGCCTTCCATTCTTTCTCTTGCTCACCAACCCCCAGCTCTTTGGTCTTTGTTTCCTAAACTTGCCAATGCTTTTTGGCCTCAGGGTTTTGGTATGGGCTGTTTCCATTGGCTGGGATGCTCTTTTCCTATGATGATATCCAGTTTTATGATATCATCATGAAAACATATTTGAGAATCAAAGCTGGAATCACCCTGTATTATTTTCTTCAAAACACTTATGACTATCTGAAATTAACAACTTCATTTACTTATTTCACCTCTTCTCACTAGAATGTAACAGACTTTAATCTGTTCATCCCTATATATCCTACAATGCTTAAAATAACACCTGTCACATAGTAAGTGCTCAATATTTATTTGTTGAACGAATGGCTCCTCTTTATTACTTAGGAAGCAATGTAAGAATAGGAAACTGGGTTAGGATTTGGGGTGAAGTAATCCAACAGCTGTTGGCAAGGTATCTTAAACCTGAATTATTTTAAGGACTTAAGCTGCTACTATAAGCCCAGACACAGAGTAAATGCAGTTATGTAACATTATTCTCCAAAAGAACCAATTCATAGCAAAATTAGCAGATTTGAATATATGCTAAGTATGAGGCTGTGGAGGTTTCTGCCAAAGTCAGTATTTGTAAATTCACAATTTTTATTTAATATTTAATACTGAAACCAAAGTGCAGAAATTTACCGAAATAATAACTTTCATTCTTTGGGGAATATGATAAAATTGAGCTATAAAAACAAGCTTCTCTTTTATTGTGAGTTTCTGTTTCCAATAAATTTCAGCCTAAGTCAGTAAGTAGGTGACTGAAGGTCCAAGTGTGTGAATGAGCAAAATTACGGCTGTAATCTTGACTGCTGACTTCTGATTTTCTCTTCTCCAAGAGAAAGTATAGAGGTGCACAGAGAGTTACCATTCCATGCAAAAGGGAAATTTGTGCTAATAATAATATAAATAAGGTTCCATGGATGAATTTTATCTTCAGTTTTCCATAAGAGTTTTGTCATCAAAATGCTTACAAAGAAGTTGATGTGCGGATTTGCCTTTTTCCCCTACCCACAAAATTTCTACAGCTCACTGACGCCTTCCTTAACTCTTATAACCCATACTTGGGAAGAACAGCAGAGCTCTTTTTCAATTTAAGGAACAAACACAATCTCTGTTGCCAAATTGGTATGAAGTGTTTTCTGACAGTGGCTTCTGCCACATGAGTTCAGAAAGAGTCATTATTTGGGGAAGCGGGGTACTGCGGATCCTGGGACAGGCGCTGGATGGAATCATGTCCCTCTGTACTTGATGCAGAGCTATGCAGGGGCAGGAGGGTGCGTTCTGCTCTATCCCTGTTCTTTCATTTTTTGATATTGATTTCTTGGAAATAAGTTCCAGTCAGTCCTCTGGAGGCATTACCAGTTGAGAAGGGACATTAGCAAAGAACAGTCTTAAGCTGTGTCTACATGAGTATGATTGGTTTCAAAGCGACACATTCGGTCAATCAGCCTTTATCTTTAGATGAAGGAAACAAATGACCCATTTTACTGACTTTGCTCCACTGAAGAAGGAAAATTTTGCCCAGATTGACTAGTCCATTTAAGACTGAGCAGCTTTTGTCTACGTTACAAAACAACGGGGGAGAAAAGAAATTGAGCAATTAGATCAAGTAGCAGGTTTACCTGGAAGAAACTTTACCTGCGTTTTTTGTGTCTTTTTAAAAGATTTTATTTATGTATTCATGAGAGATACAGAGAAAAGCAGAGACATAGGAAGAAGGAGAAAGAGGCCCCCTTTGGGGAGCCTGATGCAGGTCTCAAAACCAGGACCCCCGGATCATGACCTGAGCCAAAGCAGACGCTCAATCACTGAGCCACCCAGGCATCCCCTGGGTTTTGTTTTAATTGAAAGTAAAACACCTTTCAGACTCTGAGGTTGCTTCAGGCTTGTCTAGGTGACTAAGTGGTTTTTTGTTTTCTTCGTGACCCACGGTGAGGTCACTGTGACCTCTTCCTTGGGCAGGCAGTCTCTTTACTGTCCTGCTGACAGGCTTCCCTCAGTTCCCACCACTGTGCCTTTGCTTCACTGAGCTGCTTTCTTTTGTACCATATGTGTTGGAGGAGGACTCAGGATCTCATTTTAAACAAATATTCCAGGGGGTCTTAAGGCAGGCAAGTTAGTCAAGCCAAGCTGCAGTGGGATGGTAAAATGACTCAAGGTCATTTGTGGGCAGCCCCTGCTTCAAATCCTCTGCTCTGGGTCATCCACACCAGCATTCAGGGCCAGGATTAGTCCTAAGGCTAGAAGCACCAGTCTGTATATTGGAAGCCACCTTGGAGCTGATGCTCAATTTATGGAGGAGGAAGCAGAAGCTTCCCTGGGAACTTGCCTTGCCCACATGGAGCATTGGAGGGAGAGCTCAGATGGCCAACTCAGGGCTGGTTTCATGGGCTTTTGCCCTCCTGCACCCCTGCACATTCAAGGGCGCTCCACCTGCGGGGTTTAATGTTCTGTTGTTATCATTTTGAAATTTGGAGTAATTTTATCTGTGAATGTGTGTTTTGTGAGTGAAGGCTGGTTGGGCAATGGAGCATGCACACAAATTCACTGGCCCCACACTCCCTGCAGAACTGAGGGGTCCCATGTGGCAGGTATATAGGAGTTTGGGAGACTCCAGGGGTGTAGATGGTGTGAGGCCCAAAGGCTGAGTGAACTGGGCACTGAGAGCCCAAAAGGCCATGCTTCCCTCTCGAACAATTTACTTCCAATACAGGAAGGAAATGCCATTTAAGAAACCCATGTGACCAAGGAACCCTATCATTTCCTTTCTTACTGGTGTTCCTTATGTTTGCATGTTCAAAGGGGGCGTTCTGAAAATGAACAACATAAAGGTGAGTGGTAAAAGTTATCCTATTAATGTAAAATTTTAATTTTGCTTTCCTTGGAGCAGCCTTCACCTGCAAGGTGAGAGGGACCGTGGAGGGAGGATAGAGCTTTCTCTGTGGAGCTTCCAGCACAGCCACCTTCCCTACAAAAGGCAGGAAGGGCAGCGCAGCAAGGGGGCCCCCAGAGGCTCCAGTGTCTCCTCAGGCAGGGTGATGTCACTCTGCCTTTCACAAGGAAAATCTGTGCTGCAGCTTTACCTTGGTCTCCATGGAAACTGGGGAAGTATTAACAATGAAAAGTTAAAACACCTTTCTGCTGGCTCTGCTTTAGGGAAGGATCTCCCTTAACTGAATTATGTTAATGGATGTAGCCTGCGGCTGGCTCCTGCCATCCTAGTGACAAAGCTCTGTCCTTTCAAGCACAGTCTTGTCTGGTGAAGTGATCACTTCTTTTCACCCTTCCAGGCCAGCCAACAAGAGAACACCAGCCCAGTCCCTTGTATCCCAATGAGGGAAGGGGCAGGAGCTCAGGCTTCTCTGAAGATGCACAGATGAGCTGCACAGCTCCCAGCTTTCTGTGAGTTGTAGTTTGATTTTCTTAGATCTGAAAGCAGACATCTTTTGGAAGGTTTGTTTATACTTTGGTTTGAGCCAGCCTTGGAAGAGGGAACTTGCTCCCAACGTTGAGATTATGAGATTACCGTGGGGAGAAGGGAGTGAGTTTCCACATTCCCACCCACCCTGAGCTTCGGAGGAAGGAGGCTGCCCCAGGGTGCTAGCTGGGTGCTAGCTCTGGGAGCACTTTGTTCTCTCTCTGGCTGTGACCCAGAGACTTTACAAGGAGTCCTCCCAAGAGAACACAAGGGAGGACACTGAGTTGTGACACTCCCTGCTCCAAGCAAAATACCTCTGACCCCGGCCCCCAGTCCTCCTCTGCAATAGTACACACATATACACACATACACACATGCATGCGCACACACAGTTGCTTGGCCATGCACCCAGGGGGCCATGGCTGCAGGGGCTCTAGGGCACAAACTCACCTGTGTTGCTTCCAGGAGCCCTAATGGTGCATTTCTGTGGAGAGGAGATAAGTGTCCTAATTAGGAAGTCTTCGAAAATGAGTGATTGAGTCATTATTGGATCTGATTTGCACATCACTACAGTCTGAAGCCAGAACACATTAAACAGCTATGAATTAGAGCACCGGGCAGGGTAGGCAGAGAGAAAGAAGTGTAAAAGGTCTATTGGGGAAGAAAATCCTTAATGAGTTTTCTATTGAAATAACTGATGAATGGCTTGTTAGAAATAGGCCAAGGGAAAAAATATATTTATATATTCACACTCTCTCTATCCTTTGTGTCCAAGTTGCTGTCCGGAAATCTTTTGTTCTGTGGTCTATTACCATTAGAGCATTAACACAAGTAACGATATCTTTATATCATGGTTTCAACATGGCAAAATAGTTTAGAAATATAGTGTGCTGGGAACGAGGCTGGTGTCTCCTTGTGGGAATCCTTAGGTTGCCCTTCAAATTCTTGCCTTTTTAGAAAACGACTCCTCGTGAAGACTTTTGGCGTCCTGCTTTTCTCTCTATGCATACCCTCCTTCTTCCTCTCTCGTAACAGGTTTCAAAAACTTTTTAAAATGATTGTTCATAGTGTTATTTTGTCCTTGCTTCTGTTAGTGCAGTGGAATAGTGCAGTAGGGAAGGCATGGGGATGAAATATGAAGCAGGCCTGTATGCAGAGTCCTGCTTTCTCCAATATGAGTCTTGTGTTTTTAAGACAAGGTGTAACTCTTGATTTCTTCAGCTGTAAAGCAGGGATGATGACAATATCTACTTGGACTGTTGTTATAAGATTTCAGTGAAATAATAAATGTAAAATGCAGAATGTGCACTGTTTAAGAATGAATGTCCACGATAATTATTCAGGCATAATTACTGGTACTATTTCGATAGCTTGCAATCCCTAGAACTTGTGGATACGTTACCCTATGTGACCAAAGAGATCTTGCAGATGCGATTAAGTTGGGGGCCTTGAGATGGGAAGATCATCCTAGACTTTTTGGGTGGGTCCAGTGTTGTCACATGGGTCCTTAAAAATGGAAGAGGGAGGGGGCACCTTGATAGCTCAGTTGGTTGAGCGTCCGACTCTTGATATCAGCTCAGGTCATGATCTCAGGGTGTGAGATTGAGCCACCGATCAGGTTCCATGTTGGGTGTAGAGCCTGCTTGGGATTCTCTCTCTCCTTCTGCCCTCCCCACCTGCTCACACACGTGCACTCTCTCTCTAAAGAAATGGTGGAAAAGGGAGACAGAAGAAGGGTGGGAGTAATGAGATGTGGGGACTGCACCCACCATTGCTATATTTGAAGATGGAAGAAGAGCATCAGCAGCTCAGAAATCCAAGTGGCCCCTAGAAGCCAGAAGAGGCAAGAAAATTTATTGCCCCCTAGAGCTTTTCATAAGGAATACAGAACTGTGCACACCCTGATTGTAGCCCAGCAAGACCAGTGTCAAGCTTTTAACCTACAGAACTGTAAGACAATAAATTTGAATTGGGCACCTGAGTGGCTCAGTGGTTGAGCGTCTGCCTTTGGCTCAGGTCGTGATCTGGGGGTCCTGAGATTGAGTCCTGCATCAGGCTTTGTGAAGGAAGCCTGCTTCTCCCTCTGCCTGTGTCTCTCTCTCTCTGGGTTTCTCAGGAATAAATAAATAAAATCATTTTTTCTTAAAGCCACTAAATTGTTGGTAATTTGTTATAGCAGCAATGGGAAACAAATCTGCTCACTTTAAGGATTACTCTCCACCCAATAGCCAGAGGGAACTTTTGAGAACTTTGGACAGATCATGTTTCTTTTCTGCTGTGGACCTCTACTGTGTCCAACTTGCTGTGAGTGCTCCCAAGTCCCACAACTGTCCTCAAGACCCTACGAAATTGAACTCTGCTACCTCCTGGACCTTTGTTCATAAGTCTTTTCCATCTCTCTTTGTGGCTGCTCCTGAGACAGGGTAAGCCTTCTCCTCATCATTGGGGCTTTGCCTGAATTGCCCTCCACCTGAGACCCTCCAGCCTCAGGTGGATGTGATGGGGGGGGGGGGCGGTAAATACACTGACTCAGGCCAGTGTGCCTGGGTTCAAATCTCACCCCTGCCACTTGCAAGTCAATTATCTCTTGCGTGTTTGCAGTTTCCCCATCTGCAAAAGGAGGCTAATCATAGCACCCCTATCATATGATTTTGATGAGAATTAAAAGAGTTAACCTGTGTAGAGAATTTAGAAGTGTACCTTCTTCTAAACAGTTACCTCCTCAGTAACCATTCCAGTGTATCTGTGTGGCTCAATGCATTTTCCTGTCTGCTCTTCTTACCTCTTCCTATCATCCTCTGGTACTTTATCCTTCTTTATCTCCCTGTGCTCATCACCACCTGACATGATATGTATTTATTTGCTAGTTTCCTTGGTCTCCCCTAGACTATAAGCTGCACCAACAGGAACTTTCTTTTGATCATCATTGAATCCTCAGCCCCTGGACCAGTGCGTGGTTTCAGTAGGCACCCAATGTTTGAGAACAGGTTCATTCCTGTCGGGAGTGTTGGGAGGAGACATCTGCAGTGAAGTTGAGGGTGAATGAGTGCGACCTTTAGGGTTATTTTTATCCCAAATTTGAAGATGTTCTCATGTTCAGAGCAGTAGGTGTAAGAACCAGCATCTATAGTCCTGTTTACGTGTCTGGTATCTCAGGCAGTTCGTAATAGCTAGTTTTCATGTCCTTTTTCACCAATGCCTTTCCCAGTGGGCCCTCCAGTGGGGTTCCTGCTCCTTGCCCTGGGAAACACATTTTACTTGCTTGAGTCCTTAGATGCCTACTTGGTGCCATGTGATAGTTGATAACTATGACTTCATAAAACAAGCTATATCCATGGAGGGAGCATGAGGCCCTAAAGGAACTAAAGATGCCCATGACCTCACATTACCTCTCAAGTATTGAAAATGAGGTGAACAGGAGGAACAGCCCTGTGGAAGACTCCTAAAGTCACATCACAAGAACTGACATTTGTAGCTCTCACAGTGGGCTGTCATTTGTCGGTGGTGCTGTAGAAACTGATTAAAAGTAGGATGTGGCTGATTTGGAGATATAAATCCTGCAGAGCTATGGATTCTTGAGTGTAGTCTTATTTGAAGACTTTTGTTCCTTGATATTGGTGGCACCTTATTGCCACCTGTAGACTTTGTGCACACAGAAATACTGGATGGGGTATTTTGACTTAGTTGATTATCAGTCCATTGATAGATTTTAAAAAAAATAAAATGATGGCTTATTTGATTGAATTATGAAAATCTACTGTTTGACTTATATATCAGTCATGGTTATGGTGCAGGTAATAAGTACTGATCTAGAGGCACCTGAGTGGCTCAGTCAGTTAAGCAACTGACTCTTGATTTCAGCTCATGTCATAATTTTGGAGTTCTGGGCTCAAGCGCCATGTTGGGCTCTTTGCTCAGTGGGGAGTCTTCTGGAGATTGTTTCTCTCTCTCTTTCCATCTCCCTCACTCTCTTTCTAAGATAAATAAATACCTTTTTTAAAAGTAAGCACCATTCTATGCTTTTTCCCTTTACTTCATTTTATTGTGGTAAAATATACATACATTTAAACTTGCTGTGTAACCATCTTTAAGTGTACAAGTTAGTGGCATTGAGTACAGATACAGTATTGTGCAATCATCACCACTGTCCATTTTCAGAACTTGTTCATCATCTGAAATAGAAACTGTATTCACTAAATAATAACTTGCCATTTGCCCCAACCTGAAGGTCTCTAATAGCCTTTCTTGTAGGCCTGGTTTCATGATAACAGATTCCCTCAGCTTTCGTTTGAGTGAGAATGTCTCAATTCCATTCTTATTTTAAAAGATGGCTTCGCTGATATGGAGTTCTTGCAGGACAGTTCTTTTCTTTTGGCCTTTTAAGTGGATCATCCTCACTGCCTTTGGGCTGAAAGACTCTACTGAGAAACCCACCAATAATCGTATGGAGGATCCTTGCATGTAACAAGTCATGTCACTGTCATCGATTTCCCTAGTCCCAAAACCTTTACTCTCCATATTCAAACTAAAACTTGCAGCTGTGCTCCCCCCAGTTCTCGAATGTATCTTCCTCTCTATCCTCATGACTTTAGTTCACCAGCTCTTGTTAGGATTACTATTTGCTTCCAACCATGTTTTTCCAAGCATGCTTTTTGCCTTTCCCTGATATGCTTTCCATGTTTCACAAGTTTGACTGATCAGAGGCAATTATGAACAAGAGATTCACTTTTTGAAGTTGTTTGTTGGTTCCTCCTTGCCTTTAGCCAATCCAGACTCCTGGCCTTGACATATAAGGCCTGTTGGCACAGGGGCCTCCAGCCTACCACTCCCCTCTGTCTTTGCCCCAGTTTTTCAGGCTCACTCAGCCACTGGCAGTTTCATGACAGTGTTGTGGGCATATTTTGTAACCATTTGCCCAGAAAGTACTTTCTTTTGCTCTTTACTTGGATCATTTCCACTCACCACTTAACCCTTGGCCTAAGACATACTTCATCTGGGAGCCTCATCACACCATTTTCTCTCCAGCACAGATAAAGTATTTTTCGTACTCCCAGAGCATTTTGTACATGCTTTCATCACACCACTTAGCTCTCTGCCTCATACAACCTTCTGTCTGTGAAAGTGCTTTCCCACCGTATAGTAGGGAAGGGACATTTTTATTTGATTTTATGTATTTAATGCCTAGCAAAATGTAGGCCCTATAAATCCTCGTGGAATGGATAAGTGAATGATTCCCCACCATCCTTATTGTAGGAAAGTGTTTTTAGAAGGCTGTCAGCATCCTTCTTATCGTTCTTTAGAGAAAATAAAAAAATAAATTACTCTATTAGTAATACTTTATCCAATAGAAGGATATATGGGAAGAGTCTGGCTAGTTTCTGTATCTTTCAGGAGAAAGAAATGGGATTAATGTTCTATGAATAGATTTTTTCAATACTTTTTTATAAAAAAGTATTGAAAGAATTTTTTATGTAAAAAATTTATTCTTTGATTTTTCTTTTTGAGATAAAGAGAGAGAGAGCATGAGTAGGGGGAGGGGCAGAGGGAGAAGAAGAGAGAATCTCAAGCAGACTCCCCACTGAGCATGGAGCCTGATGCAAGGCTTGATCTCATGACCCTGAGATCATGACCTGAGCCAAAATCAAGAGTCAGATGCTTAACCAATTGTGCCAACCAGGAGCTCCTCTTCTTTGATTTCTTTAGGACAATAAACACAAACCATTTTTTTTCTCTCACTTGGATGCTTGTACACTTGTGCCCATTCACATGACTCTTATTCAACTATTCCTCCCTTCCTGTCATTGCTTAAGCATCTACTTTTATTGTTTCCCATTCATATCTTCTTCCCAGACTCCTGTCACCAAGTGTAGACCCCAGAACAGAAGTTATTTTTTCTTTCACTGAGGGAAGCCTTAGGTCAATGCCAAACTGGTGGTTCTTCCAGGACCCAAATTTCTATCACATTGAATGACATTCTGTTCTTGTATTTGTTGAATGTTTCCACAGATCGACTTGCACCATTGCCCTTCCTTATGACTGAGCTGTCTTCTGATTTTTACTGTGAATAATATAATATTCATAATATAATAATTCTGGAGTATAGCCCTTCATATTGCACTAAAGAGGTCTATGTAAGCCATCAGAGCTGGAGAAAGACCAGAGGAAAGAGTACTAAGTCAGATTACGTGAAGTCCTTTGAGAGAGAGAGACATGCAGTACCCCTACAAGCTGACCAGTCATTTCCACAGTTGTTTCTTTTGGAGGGGACAACCAAAATTGGACCTTAGAGAGGTGGCAGTCTAGATGAAAGGGGAAAGCAGCTTTGAATTTCCGTGGGACAAACTGCCTATATGTATTCCTTGGAAGATCCAGAAAACATAGGTCCTACAAACTCAATGCTACGTCCCTCTTCAGTTTTTCCCATTGAGCTCACTATGCTTTAGCTCAGTTGGACTACTCATTCTTTCCTAGTCATCTCTTGAGCATCTCTGTGCTTTTAAATCCCCTCTTTGGTTGCCTCTCCTTGGAAAATATCCATTACTGTCCAATTTGTCTGAGTTCTTCCCAGTCAAGAATACAGGTGGCTATGTGGAGCTTCACCATATTCCCAAAGAGTAATCTCTTCTTGCTTCTGTAAAGCCTCAAAGCACTGTCTTCAGTCCTCTCCTTGTTATCTACTTTATGTTGAGGTGATTTGACTTTGTTTATTGTGCACCTTAAAACCCCTTGTCTGTGCCCAGCACCTGCCTTGTGTCTGATAGGTGCTCCAAGAATCAGTGTTGTAGGATGCCATGGAGAGCACCAGGAGATACTCAGTAGAGGGCAGACAGCTGGGCCCAAGGGGGTGCAGAAGTATGAGAGATATCAGAACGTGGCAGCATTTTCACAACTGAGGCATGGAAGACCAGATGCTAAGTCAAAAGCTGCATTAGAAACTTCAGGGCTTTGATGTATTCTTGCCCTTTGGGAGGCAAAGAAAGATGCAATAAAGAGCCAAACTGAACTGATGTCCTGCTCTCTTCTGCCCTGTTCTGGAACAGTTATTTTGGGAAGAAAAAGAATGTGACGGAGTCTCAAGGAAGGTGAAGAAACCCAGCAGACGGAGACTTTTACCTTTCTTACATTGAACACATTGACAGAATGACCTAAGCTTTTTCTATAAGGAGCCTTTAGGTTATTTTGGCAACCCTCAGGGAACCATCGGTATTTGGACAGTAGGTTCAGGTAAAAATAACGCCAGCCACATGCACTCAGCTCTCCCGGTGGTCTGGGTCTGTGTAACATTTGCTGTTGCTGATAGAAGTTTGATTTGCAAAGTCCTCTGTCAGCTGTGGTTCCAACCTGGGACTCCAGGGTCCAGGTCTGTTTTTCATACCTCAGTAATCTCAAAGGAACTTACATGTTTACCCATGGCAGGCCACTCAGGCCAACTAAAATGTCAAATGTTTTTACTCTAGACTGGAATTATTTCCACTCTAGGTAGGAACACTCTGATGCTAATTTGAAGTTGATTGGTAAAACGTGAACTACTTTTTTAAAAATGCAATTTTTTGCTAGATAGGCTCTTTCACATATGGGTTTTCCATACTTCTAAGAACAAAGACTTCAAAGTGATTTTTCCCCTTTGTTCTGTTAGGAGATATTTTAACCCTGCAGCTCTGAAGTATCTGCATTCCTGTAAGTTGTTACTACTTGTACAGGTCTGACTTTGTCTTCTGTACCTTTCTCTCACTTCACCTATCTTTTGCATATTTAAGTAACTAATTAGCATCAAATTACTTCTGTAGGTTCAGGTTTGCCAACAATTTTAGGCTTTTGTAATCTACTAGAGCCATTCATGTAAAGGGACTGTTTATTATTTTCTTCTGAAATTTAAAATTGCTGAGTATAATACAATATACAAAAATGTAAAAAATATTTTGTAGTATGATACTTCATAACTGCTTTTGTAAGAAGACTATACTTACATCTATTGTTTCTTTTTGACATTTTAAGTCAAATGATGAGGTAGCAAAAAACAATTTCAGGGGAAAATTGTCTTACCTAATCCCACAATACTAACATAAAATTGTCTCATTTTTGTGTTTTATCCTTTAGAATTTGTTTATATAATTTCTAAGTATTTTTTAGTCATGTTGAAATCATTGTATAGGTGCCACTTTGTTGGTATTTTTTAACTATAAGTTATATAGTCTCAAAAAGTTTACCTAAAACAAATAGGATAAGAAATCAAGAGGATAACAATAGAAAATGGTTTGCTAAGAATTGGGGGAGAGGCAGAACTGATGGAATTACCAGGGAAGAGAGTAGAGGAAGTCATTGCAAATTTTTTTTTTTGGTAATTAGACAATTAGGTTTTAAATAACAGTTGGTATGTGCATGACAATATAAATGATATATATGTAAGCTACAAAGCATAAGAATACAATGAATGCCTGGAGCCCACCACTCAACACAGAATCTTGAACAAGTATCCATCATTTGCATCTGTGAGTTCTTCCAACTCTTGATTCCAACTCAGGTCATGATCTCAGGGTCAGGACAGGGGCTCTATTTGAGATTCTCTCCCTCTGCCCCTCCCCCTGCTCCCACATTCTCTTACTCTCTTTCAAATATATAAATAAATCTTAAAAAAATAGTTGAGGTATGTAGTAACATAGCTTCAGGCATATAACTTAAAGCTAAACCCATGTAGAACCCAACCCAGATTATAGAACTTTCAAAAATCTCAAGAGAAAATCAAAGAAAACATTAAATAATATAAACAAAATGGAATATAAAGAAAAAAAACAATAGAGAGGAAAGGTATAAAAGAGATATAAAATATGATATAAAATGAAATGAATAATAAAACTAAACTTAACCTGTTTTATATATATATACATATATATATGTATATATATATAAAACTTAACCTGTTTTAACAGTGAAGGAGGCAACTTAGCTCTTGAAAGAAATTTGAAAGAACTTAAAAGACAAAGGCTCTGAGAATGAACTTAAAAACAATTATCTAGCAATCTGTTGTCTAAAAGAGACATAGGTAAAATGAAGTGATTCAGAAACTTTAGAAGGAAAACAGTGAACAAAAGTTTGCCAGAAAAATATGAAAATATTAAATATTGGGAGGGTCATCAACAATGAGGTTTCAGTACTCAATGAAGCTATTAAAATTATGCAATTCTAGAAAAAAAGAAAGAGTTTTGAAATACAAAGAGCAAATATCTTTGGAAATGTAAGTGAAAACTGCTAGCAGCACCAGGCTCTTAACAGCCCCTACCCCAGGCCTTGGTAAAGCATGCAGACAAAGGAAAATAACAGTATATGAATGGTACCAGTCTTGATGCCACCTTTAAAGCTATACATCAAACCTTATGTGTTGCAACAGAAAATACAAATTCTTTTCTACTACTGATGAAATGTTTATAAACACTGACCATATACGACATAAAACAAGTAAGTTCCTCAGAGTAAAACAGTACAGGCTACACACTCTGAACTGAATTAACTATAATTAGAAACAAACAGTAAAAGTAGAGTTCACATGCTCCATCATAAATTTATTTTATTTTATTATTTTTTAAAGATTGTATTTATTTATTCATGAAAGACACACACACACACACACAGACAGACAGAGACAGAGACACTGCCAGAGGGAGCCCGATGTGGGACTCGATCTTAGGACTCTGGCATCACACCCTGAGCTGAAGGCAGACACTCAACTGCTAAACCACCCAGGCATCCCAACCCCATCACAAATTTAAATACCATTTCCTAAATAACTCATGAATCAAAGAAGACATAAAAATTGCAATTCCCAAAGAGTTATAAAATAATTAGAATGTTGAATATATGGATAGAAAGCCTTGAAGCCTGTTTGTAAAAAAGAAGTAGAAGTAGTTTATTAAGCCCCGAATTCACAAATTAAGAAAAAGACTAACAATCATTAGTAGAGTAGAAGAAAATAATGTAGATAAGCATAGAAATTAATGAATTACAAAATAAACAAGCCTACAGTTTTAAGAAGTAATCTCAAGAACAATATAAAGCAACCATAAAAGTAGTTAAAATACTACCTATCCTAATCTTAAAAATAAAACAGAAAACACAGATATATACAAGTAGGATTAAGGGAAGAAATATTGTAGTCATCACAAAAGAAATTACAATAATTATAAGAAATGCTCTGCTCTTAAGCTTGTAACTGAATGAGAAGGAAGATGTTTGAAGAAATGAGAAATAAGCAAAATTGACTGAAGAAATTCAAAACCAAATGTGTCAGGTGTCTGTAAGACCAGCTTCAGACTGATGATGTGTGGAAGAACTCACAGAACTCAGAAACACTGTTTATTGCAGTGAAAAGACACAGATTAAAATCACAGGAAGGAGGTGAATAGGATGGAGTCTAGGAGAAAGCATCTGCAAGCTTGTCCTCTCCCAGGGACTCCCATGGACAGCAGCTGTGTGGGACCGCACAGGCAGAGTGTTGCCAACTAGAGATATTTACCTGAAAACTCTGGTTTTCATGGAGACTCAGTCATGTAGGCCTGAAGTACTCCTGGGAGTGACTTTCATACATAAGTTCTAGCCCCTTTGGGGGTCAAACTGACACAGCATGGTCCAGGACCCCATGTGAACAAAAATAGGCATTCACCTTAAATTGCATTGCTAACATAGACTCTCTGGCATAGCCTGAGGCCTCAGGTGTCCAGACATACTCTTTTTAGGCAGGATATCCAAAGGGCTTAGAGGTTATGTCCCAGGAGCTGGTCTAGCATTGGCTTGAAGACCATTGGAATGAGTACATTCTTTACTGCACACAAATAAACCAGTTATTGTAAAAAACATTTCAAAATTGTCAAGATCTACCATGCAAGGGGGCACCTGGGTGGCTCAGTCGGTGGAGTGTCTGACTCTTGATTTTGGCTCAGATCATGATTTCAGAGTCATGAGATCCAGCCCTGAATCAGGCTCTCTGCTAGGTGTGTAGTCTGTCTCTTTCCTTCTGCTCCTCCCTCTTCTTTCTCTTTCAAAGAAATAAATAAAATCTTAAAAAAAACTAACATTCTAGAAAGCATGAGGCTTCATAATTAAATTCCTTCAGACTTACTTTATTTTTAAAAAGATTTTATTTATTTATGTTAGAGAATGAGAGAGAGAGAGAGAGAGCAAGGGGAGGGTAGGAAGGTACAAGCAGACTCTGTGCTGAGCACAGATCCTGACATGGAACTTGATCCAACAACTCTGAGATCATGACTTGAGCTATAATCAGGAGTCAGAGGCTTAGCTCACTTAGCCACTGAGTTGCCCTAAATTCCTTCAAACTTTAAAAGAACAGATAATTGCAGTGTGATTCAACCCTTTCCAGAGTTTATAGGAAGAAAAAAATTCCTCATTATTTGTATAATTTCTTTTTTAAATTAGTTAATTTATTTATTCATGATAGACAGAGAGAGAGAGAGAGAGAAAAAGAGAGAGAGAGGCAGAGACACAGGCAGAGGGAGAAGCAGGCTCCATGCAGGGAGCCTGACATGGGACTCAATTCCGGGACTCCAGGATCACACCCTGGGCTGAAGGCAGGCAGTAAACCGCTGAGCCACCCAAGGATCCCCTTATTTGTATAATTTCAACATGGAAACATACTATCAAAAACAAATGATAGCACAGAAAACTACAAATGAATCACACCTTTGGATATTGATGCAAAAACCCTAAACAAAATGTCAATCAGTAGAATCTTACGGTGCACTAAAAGATTAATACACTGTGACACATGGAATTCATTCCAGGAATCCAAGTATGGTTCAGTAGTTAGAAAGGAATCACAGGGCACCTGAGTGGCACAGTCAGTTAAGCATCCAACTTAAAGATATGAATCACTAGGGACATCAGGGTGGCTCAGTGGTTGAGCGTCTGCCTTTGGCTCAGGTTGTGATCCTGGGGTCCTGGGATTGAGTCCTGCGTTTGGCCCCTGTGAGGAGCCTGCTTCTCCTCTGTCTATGTCTCTGCCTCTCTCTGTGTGTCTCTCGTGAATAAATAAATAAAATCTTAAAAAAAAAAGAAATGAATCACTATATGTCACTATTAATAGTTCAATGGAAGGAAAACCTGTATTACTCCAATAGCAAAATAATATTTGATAATTTATAATTTCAAGATAAATTACGAAAGTATTTTCTCAACTCAGTTAACAATGAACATCTCAGATTAATGAGACAAGACCTGTCACCATATGACTTTTTTTTTTTTATACTTTTCTCATCTGTTTTTTTTTTTTTTTAATTTATTTATGATAGTCACACAGAGAGAGAGAGAGAGAGAGGCAGAGACACAGGCAGAGGGAGAAGCAGGCTCCATGCACTGGGAGCCCGACGTGGGATTCGATCCCTGGTCTCCAGTATCGCGCCCTGGGCCAAAGGCAGGCGCTAAACCGCTGCACCACCCAGAGATCCCCATATGACTTTTTTTTTTAGCTATTTTTTCACTGATTCTGGAAGTATTGGCTACTATAATTGGATAAAAGAAACACATATTGTAAATGAATTT
Source organism: Canis aureus (assembly GCF_053574225.1). Taxonomy (NCBI): domain Eukaryota; kingdom Metazoa; phylum Chordata; class Mammalia; order Carnivora; family Canidae; genus Canis; species Canis aureus. Next base: position 46,978,995 of record NC_135616.1, read on the forward strand.
TAGTATTGTTTTTTGGCAGATGGTATGACTACATACCAGGAAGAACTCAGGGAGCCAACTAGAATTTTAGTATCAACTATAGAGGAGGTTGATAATGTAATTGGTTAAAAATGCATACAAAGAAGTCAGTGTTTCCAGTTTCCAGCAACAATAACTAGTTAGAAATTTAAGAAATGACTGCATTTGAAATAATAACTAAATAAAAAATATCTGTGAATAAACTTAAATAAGAAATGATATCTATATGAAGAAAACAAACTCCTTCCAGGAATATAAACAAAGATTTCAATAAATAGACATATCTTCTATTTGAAGAGAAGAACTCAATATATTCATGGTGCCTATTCTCCACAAATGAATCTAATAAATCTTGATAAACTCATTCAATCCTGATGTCAACTCTAATAGTATTTCTTTTGACGCTCTTAAAAAGTGGTTGTAACATTCATCTTGAAGAATAAATATATAATAGCAGCCACGAAAATTAAAGCAACCAAAATATCAGAATGTTACTGCTTGAGAATAAATTAGGTTGAGACATTTAAGAAGGAAGCACTGGGAGAGCAGTCCAAGATGTGGCATAGGGAGATCCTGATTCATGCCCTCCATGGACACACTCAGTCTACATATGGAACAATATTGTTTGAAAAAGACCTGAAAACCAGCCGAGCAGCTGCTTCACCTCAAATGAGAAGCCCACATCCAACCTCCAAGAGGCTGAGACACAGTCTCACCAAAAACCCCACTCCAGTCACCTAACACACAGTCAGGAGGGGCTTACCATCTGGAGCTTGACTCTCAAGAAGGCCTGGGGCTACTGTCCTTGTGCCCTTTCTCTGTCATGCTCCACAGTGCTTGTGTCTGATGGTGGGGAGTTTTACTCATATCTGGTGCTCCAGTTTTGAACATCTGGCTCTGGTGACCAGGGTCAGGGTAGGAGGGTGGCTCATGCTTCTGGGTCCTGTGAAATTGTAATGGTTGGAGAGACAGTCTTTGGTAGGCTCCCACCCCCAGGACATTGCACAGAGAGCAGACTGAAACACATCCCCAGTCTTTCTGTGAAGGAGTCCTTCTTTCTTGTCCTGGACCTTCAGGCTAAGAGGCAGGTTGAAGATTTGCCCCATAACCAAGGGCTATAGAGGTGCTCTCAGGGAACATAGGCCAGGGGATGCCATCTTTGTGCCACCCCTCTGCCTCACTCCAGCTCACCAGTACCTCTCAGAAAGGAGATTCTACATGTCTTGAGCCTGGATCTTTGCATCTGTTGCACAGGGGACACCTCCAGATCTCCTAGTCTGGAGGCCAGCAGCATTTACATTTGTAGCCCACTGTATATATTTGTATAATTTAGAAGCTGCTCAGTGTGTGGTTTCCAGTCAGCCTGAATCTAGGTGCTGACTGAGATCCCTCCCTTGCGAACACTGGTGTGTCTTGGCATACCCTCAACAACTGGAGCTAATAAAAAGAAATCAGGCTACTTAGATAATCACAGTTCTAGAGACAACCAAGAGCTATGGCAAGGTTGAACCATAACGTTCATCTATGTGAGGTCACTCTGTCAAGACTGGGAGTGGTAGCTCTTTCACCTCACACATAGAAACATACACACAGGCAAGCAAAATGAGTAAAAAGAGGAATATGTTCCAAACAAAAGAACAAGATGAAACCTCAGGAAAAAAACCTTTAATGAGACAGACTTAAGTAATTTACCTAACAAAGAGTTTAGGGTAATGGTCATGAAGATGTGAGAATGGCTAATATCAAAAAGACAAGATGGGTACCTGGGTGGCTCACGGATAAGCATCTGACTTCTGCTCAGGTCATGATCTCAGGGACCTGGGTATGGAGCCAAGTGTTGCACTCTGTGCTCAGTGGGGAATCTGCTTGAAATTCTCTCTCCTTCTCTCTCTACCTTCCCCCCGACTCATGCTCTCTCTTTCTTAAATAGTTAATAAAACTTTTTAAAAAAAGACAAGAAATACAAGTGTTGGCAAGGATGTGGAGAAAAGGGAACTCATGTGCACTGTTGATGGGGAATACAAATTGGCGCAGCCACTGTGGATGACAGTATGGAGATTCCTCAAAAAGTTACAAATAAAACTATCATACAATCCAACAATTCCACTACTGGGTATTTATTTAAAGAAAACAAAAATATCCGCACCCCCATATTCATTGAAGTATTAGCTACAATAATCAAGATATAGAAACAAGTCAAGTGCCCATCAATGGGTAACTAGATAAAGAAGATGTGAGGTGATAGATGATAGATAGATAGATAGATAGATAGATAGATAGATAGATGATAGATAGATAGATAGATAATGGAACTTTAAACTACCATTAAAAAATGTAATATTGCCATTTGCAACAAAATGGATGGACCTAGAGGGTATTATGTTAAGTGAAATAAGACAGAGAAAGAAGTATCATATGACTTCACTTATATGTGGATCCTAAACAAAACAAGCAAATGAAAAAAATCCATGCTCATAGACAACAGAACATGCAGAGAACAGAAGGGTGGCTGCCAGAGGTGTGGGGTGGGCAAAACGGGTCAAGGTGTCAAATAGTACAAACTTCCAGTCATAAAATAAGTAAGTCATGGAGACGTAATGTACAGCATGGTGACTGTAGGTAATAATAGTCTTGCATATTTGAAAGTTGCTAAGAGAGGAAATCTTTAAAGTTCTCATTAAAGAAAAGAACTTTGTAACTGTGTGCGGTGGCAGATGATAACTAGATTTATTATGATGATCATTTGGCAACATGTACAAATACTGAAACATTCTGTTGCCCACCTGGAACTAATATAATGTCCTATGTCAAGTATACTACTAAAGATTTTTAAAAAGAAAAGAGTACTGGTGAAGTGCAGACACATATAAGGGATAGGTGTCTGGAAAACATAAAGACCAGGAGGTATTTTATCATTAACTCAGCATTCCCTCCCATGCCTGCTTTGAATCTAAATACTGGTTGCAAATGGCAGCAGCTTGTCCAGCCTCTCTCTGCTGCCTCAGGTGTGTCTGTTGGCCAGCTCACTTCCCTACATAATAGGAACTGGAGGAAGTAATTTTTAACAGTGAATAAGGGGCAGAGACCATTTGTAGTGACCTAAAGCAGCTGGTGAAATCATGCAGCCAGAGACTGGATGTGTGTGCCACTCAGACAACAGCCTATTGTGAAGTCCCTATTGTTTTGGTACTCTGGGGAATCCAAGTCTCTAATGACTGTGAAGAATTAATAAAGCACTTCGGGTGTGTAAACCAGAAGCAATCTTTGAGGACAGGCATGTTATTCCTATGTAACAAATATCTTCTTATTAAAAGTAACAAATCAGGGCTCCTTTGTGCCACAGTTGATTAAGTGTCCGACTCCTGGTTTCAGCTCAGATCATGGTCTCTGGGTCCTGAGATTGAGCCCCACCTTGGGCTCCATGCTCAGCATGAAGTCTGCTTGTCCTTCTCCCTCTGCTCCACCCCCTGTGCTCTCTCTTTCTCCCTCTAGAATAAATAAATAAAATCTTTTGAAAAAGTAACAAATCTACTTTTGTTTGACTTATAGGTGGTTAGAACTGTCACTTTCATTTTTTGAAAATAACTAAGTGGAAAAATAAGGCTAGATATTAGGCTTTAAACAGGTACTATAGTGGGATGAGAGTCTCAGAAAGCTTTGGAGCAGGTGAATATATTTTGTACTTGATAGAAAGAAAAGTACTTGGGCTAGAGGGCAGACTATGGTAGGCAGGATTTTACTGTGGCCTCTCAAATTCCTGCCTCCTGGCATGTGCAGCCTGTGTAGTCCTCTCTCCTTGAGTGAGGATAGGTGGAGCTAGTGAATATAATGGGATATTATTCACATGATTAGGTTCCTGGCCACTTGGCTAGATTAATTGCAAAACATTCTGGGTGGGCCTAGCCTAATCAGGTGAATCCTTAGAAAGGGTGGTACTGGGCATTTCTTGAAGCCAGAAAGAGTCAAAGCAGTATAGATATTTTTCTTGCAGGCTTTGAAGAGACAAGCTTCTATGAATTCCACCACACAGTGAACTGAATTCTACCAACAGTCTGAGTGAGTGTGGTAAAGGACCCTGAATTCCAATTCAGAACACAATCCAAATGACAAATAGACACAAGATTAAGGCCCTGTGACACCTGAGCTGAGAGGCTGGCCAAGCCCTGCTGGGACTTCTGACCTACAGAACAGAGAGAATCAATGAGAATTGTTCCAAGCTGCTGTTTGTGGTAATTTGCAGTATAGAAATAGAAAATGAAATCCACAGTGTCTGAGTAGAAGAACAAAGGGGAAGTTATGGTGGTCGGGGGCAGTTTGTTTTGTTTTGTTTTGTTTTGTTTCTTCTAAAGCAGTAATCATAGCTTTAGCTATGATTTTACATCATGCCTGTATTTCTTACTTCCCTCCTTTCTTTGTTTCTCTTCCTCCCTCCACAAATCTTCCTTTGGAGTGTCCCTTCCTAGTCAGACTGGTCCCTGTTTCTGTCATGCTAGGTGACTGTAGTACAGCCACATACACTCAGAATCAGTGGAGTTGACAGGGTCGTACCTGATGAGAGCTCCACTGTCGGTCAGCCCGGTGATGTGAGCAACACACATGATCGTCTGCAGATGAGTGGGTGGGCAAGAATATGTCTGAAGTTCTTATTTGCACAGATGCTCATGGTTCTATGAACTGCCTACATGTGCATGCAAGGAGAGAGAAAATGGTGTCCTGCTGCAGGGTGCTTTGAAGGATGGCAGGAATGTTACAATCAATAGTGCACCTCGAGCTTGCGGCCACCTCTTCTGAGAACCGGCTCATGTTTCGAACTCTGCACTGCCTCACTGAAGAGCCCCAAAGAGTCCATAAAGACTGAGCTTCCATCCCAGGCCGTCCCTGATGTAGTTTTTCTTACCAATAACGTGGACGAGATCTAGAACAGATGCTAGAAAGATAGGCAAGAATTCAGTCTAAGAGCAGTCCTCTCTTCTGATGATCTCTCAGGAGGTCAGAGTTGGCCTCTGTGAATTCCACCTATACATGATCAGCGTTACTCTTGTGTTAAGGATTAAATAATGAATAAATGAGACTCAAGTAGCTTACATTCTGGTTGGTCCAGTTGGTGTGTACTTGACTGTCAACAATTGTTAAGCAACTTTCAAAACCTCAAGAGGAATATTATAGGGGTTCAGAAGAGGCAGATTTTAAAATTCGGATTTTGCAGTACTCTGAAACCTCTCCCCACCTTGTGGGCCTGAAGGCACGGAGGGGAGAGAATTTGTGGGGAGCACTGTTCGATTAAGTCACCACCACTCACCTGTGGGGAAGTTTGCAGATGCTCTCTCCTTCAAGCTCTGAGCCTGATGTATGTCCCAGGCAGTCTGAGGGATTGTGAGCTTCCAACTTACCCCGAGGAGGTGAAACAGGCCCAAACTGAGGCAGGCTGGCTCCTCTATGGCTGCAGAAGAGAAGCTGGGTGAGTGTGACCCACATGATTCATTGCTTGAGGAAAAGTTGTAGTAAAGGACTGGAGGTAGTCATGCAAGTCAGCATGACTTCATTTCACATCCTGTAACAGAGGCTCGCCTAGAGGGGGAACCATCTCAGCAGAAAAAACTTGGGGTTTCTGGACTTCTAGGGCTAAGGAAGTGATTCTTAATTTTTTCTGGTATCAGGATCTCTTACACCTTCAAAATTAATTGTGGACCTTGAAGAGTTTTTGTTTATATGGATTATAGCTACTGATTCTTACCATATTAGAAATTACCTGAAAAAATTCTTTTTTTTAAAAAAATGATTTTATTTCTTTGAGAGGAAGGGGGCAGGGGGAATGGCAGAGGGAGAGGGAGAAGCAGGTTCCCTGCTGGATGCAGGGCTCACACCCAGGACCCTGAGATCATGACCTGACCCAAAGGCAGCCGCTTAACTGACTGAACCACCCAGGTGCCGCTTTCATGTTTGTTTTTAAATTTGGAGGGTAGAAGAGGAAGAAAAGCTAGGGTGGTTATTTTCATAAATTGATTCTGAAGGTATTTTTTCCTTTTAGGAAGAAGAGATATCTGTGTGTGGAAAAATAAATCTTGTCTTCTTTATCTTTCTCTCCTTTTCAGATTTCTTTAAAAAGATTTTTGTATTAAAAAGCTTGAAAAAAAAACAGAGATGTAGGAATAGTAATGTAATTAATACTCCTTATCCACAAATTCTTCTTCCTAGATTAAAAAGTTATCTCTAAAAACACTTTACCTGTACCCTTTCCTACCTGCTCCCAAAAGAGAGAAGTTGTCTTCTGACTATGGCTTTGAATTCAATCTGATTTTAGCTCCTTCACCTGTAGACACTTAGATTCTAATAAAATGGCTCTATCTAGAGTTTTGAGTTCTCCTTTCCATCCACTTACTACCTGCCCTTCATTCTGAAACATAAGAAGACTCCTTTGGTAGCCATCTTCACAGGGATGCTTCTAGAATTAATAAGCTGAGAGAGATACCGTTTTGAGCTTCTTTGGGAAAAAAAAATTAACGTACAGACTATTTCTCCTGCTTCACTGTATTTTTAGAATAAGAGACTGTCTTATCATTCTCTTACACTTATACTCAACAGACACCACTCCAGGATTTACTGCAGGATAGAAACTGGGGCATAGTTCTAATTGAATAATGATAACAAGAAGAGATGCAGGGCCATTCTGAGACATGAAAGTAGGAAGAATAATTAACTGATAATGGAAAGGATAAAGCCAAACTGGTTCTTCACTTATCAAGGAGAAAGCATGTACAAAGCACTATAAAGTTATTTCTTATATCAACTTGCATTTGTTCACTTATTTTAGGTCTTGTAGCTAATTTTTAATTATTTTATATGATGCCACAAAATCGTAAGAGCAAAGGTGTCCCAGCTTCACCTGTATTAGCTGCACAACCGTGAGCAAGTAATTTCCTGTTTGTAAGCCTCACTGCCCTCCTGTGCAGCTTGGAGATAATGAGGGGACTCATGTCATTAGGTGTCTTGAGCATCAGATAGAATAACTCACGCACAGGTGCCTAACAGGTTCCCCAGGCCTGGGTGCTGCTGCTTCTCAGCTCAGTGCTGGGGTTTTGGCCATTGTTTGGAATGAAAATTTACATTACTCCCAGAAATCCACAGAATGACTGCTTTCTATCTCTGCAGTCTGGATTCTGTGAGGTGGGAGATGCTGGTCCCCAGAGGGGACATATTATTGCCAAAGGCCACAGCGAGGTTCCCAGTGAATTTTGAAGGATGGCTGCCACCTGAGCAGTTTAGGCAACTCGCGTCAAGGACAGACAAGAAGAGGTGTCATTGTCACAGCGTGGGTCATTGGCCCTGAGCTTCCAGAAGAGGCAGGGCTGTTATTGTGCTATGGGGTAGGGAAGGATACGTAGGAAACCAAGATGATCCACTTGGATGCTTCTTGGGACTGTCTTTCACAACTGTGATTGCAAATGGACAGAGACAGCAACTTTAGCCTGTGAAAGACATGTTTCAGAGGTGATGGTCTGGTTTGTGGCCCAAGTAAGCCGATGAGACCAACAGAGATGGGAGCAAATGATGAGGGTAATTGAGAATGGATAGTACAGGAGGGAGACAAGGAGTATCCATTGCAGCCCTGAGGTCAACTACAGTGGAGGAGGAACAATTCTTCCCCCTAACTAGCCACTGTCTTCTAAGTTTCTCCTGAGGAAAAGTCCACAGGAAACTAGGAGGGGACGATCCTGAGTATATAGGAAGAAGTGAATCCAAATGGACACAGAGATGCACTACCTATGTCTCCCTTCAGGGGAGGATTTGCCACTTAACTGTGGGGTGACCGGAAGGCAGTCTCTAGTTGTCCATACGTTTCAGGGTCTGCCTCAGTGTTGGTGCTCCAGGGCTCCTGGCTGAGAGGATTTTCTGGATGGGCTTCACGATTTGGCTTCACTCTCCGCACAGTCCTGGATCCTGTCCCTTCCATTCACAGATGTTCATCCCCTATAAACATCTTGTACCCCAACCTTCTCAGCATTTGCTTTTAGATAACTCAGCCCATAACAGCACCTTGTTTCTATCCATTTGGAGCCATGACACTGGCTGATTCCATTCACCACCAGTCCTCCATTTTTGTTACATGCTTTTTAATTTTATCGTATATGATTGTATTTCTTACTCATAATAACCATTGGCTATCTCCCCCCATGTCTCTTAGTGTCATTTGTAAGACTCTTATAGAAGGATTCATTTGTGTTAAAAGTTAAGAAATAAAAATCAATTCTGGGCAACTAGAGGGAAGAGAAGGAGAGGAAAATTGAAAGACGATGGTAGAGCCCACAGAATCCAAGAAAAACATGATTTATCTGGATCCAGGGAAGGAGAAATCCCATGGGAGCTCTAAAGCATCTAAGAGCAAGAGTTCAGAGGTCTCCTTCCCTGGCCAAGTACTGCTATCAGCACCGCTTCCACCATTACAATGTTCCATTCCAGACTTCTCATATGATGGAGCAGCCTCTGTCTGCTTCATTAGGGGATACAGAGGGAGACCCTAGGAGTCCCCTAGCTGAGAAGGGGATGCTCCCACAGGAGAGGAAGTCATTGTGGCATCTATTTCAAGAAATATTTATTGCTGTTGGTAATAAATCAATGAATGAGGTGAGTTTCAAAGACATACTTGGCTGATAGAAACTTTGTTAGCAGAGTTGAAAAAATATAGGAAGGTGAGGCCTTTTGTTGTTTCTTCTCTATCATAGCTCTGCCACTCTCTCTTCCTTTCTTGGTTTTTGGGGTGCTGGGCCATAGTCCTTTTGGCTCTTTTGAAGCCTAGGGACATCACTTCCCCATGATCTGGTGGCCACACATGTGAAGTGCTGGGTTTTATTCCTCTGTTCCTGGGTGACCGACTCTTCCAGGTCAGTAAACAGAGGGCAGGTAAAACCACTGACATCCCCTCTTTAGCTCTGAAGAAATGACTCTAAAAATCTTGGGCCCTCTGTGTCATTGTAACCTGTTTCCAGAGGTAGTTTCCATTCTGTTGTTTTAAGAATAATTGCATTTCTGAAGATAAATTTATGAAACGAAAGCCAAGTAACAACAATATGTTTCTCTTTTTCCCTCAGTGGCTGGGAAGGTGAGGTCCACAATAATTTTCCATGAGTAGAAGTTTATTCAGCTGTGGCATCTACTAGCCTGAGCTCTTTCCCTTTCTGGGGGCTCCTTTTTGCTCTATGTTTCAATGTCTACTGTGCCTGTGAGCTACATGTCAAAACCATGAGCTGGCCCCAGGTCCTTCTGGAACTACACAGTCTATATGTCTTTAAGTAAATAAAGATAACCTATCTTTTCTCTTCCTACCTCCAAAATAGAATATAGCCATCATAGTTTAAAGATAAGTAAATGGAAAGGTTGTGATGTGACCAAGTTGCAGATAACTGCTGGGCCTTGCACAGAATGAGATCCAGTTTTACAGAGAGCACACAGGCTCTTAGCACCAAGAAAGAAATTTTAAAACACACAGCCTCTGCCAGAGTGGTTGCTGCAATGAAGAACTGCCAGGTCCATCTGACACAAAGGTACCCATGTCCTGCCCTGTTTTTAAATTTATTTTTATTTTTTATTTTTTTTTCTTGCCCTGTTTTTTTTTTTTAAAGCAGTTGAGCAAAAGATCTGTTTGTGTATACTCTGCATTCACTTCATTATCTCTTAAAAAGTCTCTGAGGAAAGGATATTTTGGGGCTAATTATCCCTTTTGGCAGAAATTAGAGTTGTATTGATAAATAACTTCTGTGGTGAAAGCTTCTGCTTTTTTAGGCATGTAATTTTTAAGGATATAACTTGCACTTCCCTTTCTTGGACTGCTAACATATTTGGGTGGATAATCAGTGTTAAGGGGACCAGAGTTCGATGGTTTCACTGTGTGGACAGAAGCTTCTGTCCCAGAGTCTCCCTGTTTTGTACCATAGGCATAGAGTTTGCCTGTAGTCCCGAGGAACCATCCTGTAAACCACAAGGTGTGGGGCTGGAGGAGAAAATCTCCAGTTCTCTGCAAGTGTAAGCAGAGTGATGAGGGCAGTCCTCCAAAGACTGCTAAGGGTGTGAGTGGTGGAAACAAAGAAGGAGGGGAGCGGGCACATAAAGACATAGTAGGGGACAAGCTACCACAATTCATCTGGTAAGGTTGTTCACAGTGCAGGACTGATCTACCATGCATTCCAGATTCCATGCTCCACGGCTAACACTTGTGCCGGTCTAGACAGCTTGCCTGGTTACCTGGCCCAGATTTTCATCCCTGAAGGATCAGAGTCCTTGTCAAGCCATGATCATTTTAATGATCTCTTCACAATTAAAACATGGGCATGAAAACACCAAGGTATTTCCTGGCGGGTAACCGTGTTTTAAATATATTCCTCTCCACCCCCATTATGTAGCAACAGCTCTACCACTGTTCTATTATCCCTGCTGATAAAATTTCTTTGCCTGCTGGTCTACAAGCATAACCTAAAATCACCAGACAGGTGCCGTGACTTTAGGTATGGAGGAACTTTATAGTGTTAGACGTGTTCCTTTTCTGGGAACAAGGTACCCTAGACCTTCAGTACCTGTTTGTTTCTAGTGGGACATTAGCAGTGATGGTGAGTGGAACCACTTCTATTTCCATCCCTTGGTTGCTAGACTTTCATATTCTACACATGTAGAACACAGAACCATATAAGGACCACTGGCTCAGGGTATGTACTGCATTCTGAAGGACAGTGCATCAACATAGAAGGGTGTCATCTCCAGGCTTGTGCCTCAGCTGCACCTTCAAGTGACTTTCCCCATCTTCCAGGCTGGCAGCTTCTGTGTGGTGCTGTACAGCATGGCATAGGACCACTGACTAGTGGTCATAGGCAACGATCATTTGCATGCCCTTTGCTGACAAGCAGGTCTCTTGGTCCAGGGCAATATTACATGAGATCCTATTCTGGTCATTGGACATTGTAATACCCAATTACTGTTGACTGGTGCCACCACAGGTTGGATATGCAGCAGTGGCAGTGGCTACATTGGCTTTGATGAGAGAGAGCTTTTGGTTTGAGGCCCATGCATGGCCTTCATCTATTATACTGTGGCTATACTCTGCACTGGCCCATTTTGCAAGCACTAGGATTGCCAAAGACTGAGGCTTGCCAACATTTAGTGGATGACTCATTCTGTCCACTGGTTGTTTAGTGCCTGTCCTGCAGTGGATACTGTCTGGTGAACACTAATGTTTAGCACAAAGAATTGCTCACTTGGTGCCCACTCCCACATGCTTCTTCCATATGCCTCTTCTGCAGACCCCTTATCTTTGATGTTGCTGTTTCGCTCAGTACAACCCTATGACAAATCAGCAAAGCACTTCCCCAAAGGCACGAATGTGTGCTTACCCCTTCTTTCTCTCAATGAACTGGATGACCAGATGTATCTCCTGAAGCCTCGCCCACTGGGAGGGCTTGCTTTTATCGTGTTTCAGGCTCATGCTTGAATGAATCTGTAGTCCAGCAGCAATATTTGTTTCAGCTTATACAACCATATTGAGCTGACCCCTCTGGAAACCAGCCCCAGGATTTTTCCACCTCTTCCAGCTTGGTGTAGAGACTTGCAGTAGGAGGCCATAGATGTGAGGCAAAGGACAGACATTAGGGCAACAAGGTGGGGAATGCTGGAGCCTGGCTACTGGTTCATGTGCCTTAATTGTGCCTGATGATCCTGCTTGTGCCCAGTCTACGATGTACCTCTTCCACTGTATAATGGGTTATTGCTGTACTCAGATGACTTTATGACTTGGTTGGTCTGATAGCACCCAGCTTGTGATGGGAAGCTCCAGTTTCATGGTCACTTAATCTATGGTCAGAGCTCAGTCTCTAGGAGGGCACAGTACTCTACTAGAAGATGCTTTCAAATGGTCTTACTCCAGAATCCTAGGAGCTTGCCCTGAAACTCTCCTGTTGGAGCTTTCCAGATACCCAATTTCTGTCTATCTACTACAAATAACATTAGCACCATGGGATCTGCTGGCCCGTGGGATCTGTAGGATTCATTCAAAACTGCCAGACTACTGAGCCTACTGATCTATGAGTTGAGCAGTGTTCTTAAGTTTGGTGCATGCTACCTTATAGTCTGAAGAGATCTATTCAGAGCAGTATTTCTTAGTGACAGAAGCTGCAAGATGTGATACTTATTTTTTAACTTGGAAGAGAGATCCTAGCATATCCTAGACCTCTAGCCTCCCCAAAATTCACCAATGTGGTAGGTCTCTGAATCTTTGTAGGGGTTTTCTACCACTCTCTGGACACCCTCTGATGTGTCTCATATGGACAACCAGGAGACCTGCCTCTTCCTGCCAGTCAGGTCCAATTAACAAAAAGTCATCAACATTATGGGCCAGGATGCTACTCTGTGGAATGCCTAAACAATAAATTCTCTTTAGAGAAAATTATAAAGAGAACAGAAGCGTTAACAGCCCTGGGAAAAGATTGAATTTATGTTGTTGTCCATCCCCATTTAATGTGAACTACTTCTCGCCCTCTTCCCTGATGGGTTATTGACAAGAATGAAATGATCAGATCTACAGTCACATTCTGTATAAGATGCTGTGTTTATCTGCTCTAATAAGGATAAAATTGCCCAGAAACTACAATTAGGCCACTTCTTGATTTGGTTTGTGGTAGTCTACCATCAACCATTATGACCCATCTGTTTACTTCAGTGGCCAGACTGTAGAATTAAGCGGGGGTATGATGAGCTTCCCCACTTCTGCAAGCTTGAAGTCTTTGAGAGTGACACTAATCTCTGCCATTCCATGCAAGAGATATTGTTACTTTTTGCTTACAATCTTGGTGGGAGAGTGGGAGGACCAGTTTCAAGGGCTTCTTCTTGGCTTTTCTTAATGATGGCTCTTACTTCACAGATTAAGGAGCTAAAATGAGGATTGTACTGTATGCAAAACATGTCCATCCTTCACATTGCTATGCATTTGGAAACTGAGGAAATGACCACTGTAGATGGCCCCAAACCAGGAACCCCCTCATCATCTGCCCTCTACAGACCTCCACTCTCACATGGGACCTTGATAACTTTGGATTTCCCCCAGAGATGGTCAGGAAAGATGCTATGTCCAACAGGACAGATCATGTTGGGGGAAAACTGAAGCACCAGTGGAATCACTACGGCCTAATCTATGGCATTGCTGGTTACATGGCTTTCTATGCCTGCTCCTATCTCCGCATGCCAGGGAACCTACTTTCTGGCTCCTCTGCCTCCATGAGCACTGCACTAGAGCTCTGGGAACTCTGCTTCTAACTTACTAGGGCTACATAATATCTGTGTAATGAGGGCTGTGTTTCTTCCCTTCTGTAATTCTCTCTTGGTGTGGTTCATGTCAGTATTCTTGTGAAAGGAAGAAGAGGAACAGATAGAATTAGGTGGCATGCTTACTGTCTGCAACCCCTGGAGATTAGGTTGTTCTGAATGGTGGGTTTTCCAGGATGGCTGAGAATTTGACACTGTACACTACCAAACCATAAAATAATTTAAAAACATTTTTATTGGAATCTTTCTAAATTACATTAGAAAATAACCAAGTCTATCTCCAAGGGACATCATTCAGAGAAAACATTCATTTCCTGTATAACTCATTTCCCCAGGCCTATTTTACATCATTTCCTTTAGGGTCCCTTTGTTTTTAAGGGACTTAATGAGCTGAAATTTCTAAGCAGAGTTTAACCTGCTCTGTAGGTTAGCTTAACACTTCTCTGTAGAAGTGTGTATTTCTATCTGAGCAGTTAAAATCTAGGGCAGAAGTGCTGAATCCTAATCTTTCTAGACCTCTGTTTCCTTATCTTTTTCATCTTTATAAATCTGCATTCTAAGATGTAAAGGACTGTGAATAGAAAATGATTTGAGAAGCAGAGTGCTTATGGAGGGCAGGAAAAAAAATAAATTATTGTCTAGCAAAGATAGCATCTGGTTCACACTGAAAGGTCCTCAAACTGGACATGTGTTTCTAGCCCCAAGGAGCTTTTTTTTTTTTTTTTTTAAGATTTTATTTATTTGAGAGAGAGAATGAGCATGAGGGGTGGGGGAGCAGAGAGAGTAAGAATCTCAAGCTGACTTCATGCACTGGGCAGAGCTCAACATGGGGCTTGATCCCACAACCCTGAGGTCATAACCTGAGCCAAAACCAAGAGTGGGACACTTAACCAACCTAGCCACCCAGGCATCCCCCCAGAAAGCTTTGAGTAAGCAAATGCCCTTTTCCTGTACTTGTACTTAATCTAGGCAAAGCAAATTCAGGACAAGGCCTGCTTTTGGAGAAATTTGGGCCATTATTTTTTATAGATCAAAGAAAAGGAGTATTTTCAAATCTGGGTGGTTGATCTATAAAATGAGCTGAATTGATTAATTGATCCTTTCATTAATTTATTCAACAAATATATATGAAGGAACCTGCAATGTCTCCAATTCTAGATGGCACAAGGGATTCACTAGGTCAGACAGAAAGATCCCTGTCCTCAGAAAACATTTTCTAGGGGCGAATTCAGATGAAACAGCACTGGCCATGACATCTAATGAGCATGGTACCAGGGCCTAAGGAGGCAATCTTGGGGAACAGAACAAGGGTCCAGCCCCAGAAAGGCTGGACTTAGCTGCTGAGATATTAGATGTTGCTAAGAAAATGCCATTTTACTAATTTAGTTCTGTTAATCTCTAAACTCTATGTCACCATCTTGTCTATATCCTCTGGGGACACACATGGAAGGTAAAGATCTAGCACTGGTAAGAAATAAGACCAAAGCAAATGTTTCTCTTGCACTTTTCATTAGAAGGCAATACAATTTGGGCACTGAACCAACTGATGGCTAAAAGGAAGACTTTGCTGATATTATTCATCTCCTTCAAAAGAGCTCAAGGCCATTAAATTTTTTTCTAACTCGTCTTCAAGATGTTCTCATAAGTTTGGGGCCAATCTGTCCTTCCTCCCTGATTTTGTCTCTCCTTCCTGTCTTTCTCTCTGGACTTGGCCCTCTTTATAGCTTTCTAGAAAAACATTCTAGTGTCTTCAAAAATATCTTTTTCTTTAGAAGATTTATTTAGAGAGAGAGCATGGGGGCACACACACACGGCTTGAGCAGGGCAGGAGGGGCAAAGGGAGAGGGAGAGAGAATCTCAAGCATACTTCCCACTGAATGTGGAGCCTGACACCAGGCTTGATCTCACAACCCCAAGATCATGACTCCAGCCAAAATCAAGAGGCACTCAACTGACCAAGCCATCTAGGTGCCCCCAGAAATATGTTGAGTGCCACACTCAAACTCCATTTTGCACATGTTCACTCTGTGTTAAAGCTCCCTATTACTGGCCCTTCCCCTGGCTTCATGATTTATGTTCCCCTGCCCAGTCCTTCTGTATTAATGTTTCACAAGTGCTGTATTATGGAGTCTTGCTTGCTATGACTCTGCCTCTAGAGACCACCTCTGGCTCTCTCTCTCAGCTGCATTGTCCATAGCCCTTAGCCTTACCCAGTCCCAAGTCTACCCCCTCTAAGAACCTGGCACAAGCTCGATTAAACAAATATGTAAGGACTACATGAACTGGGGAGAGTTGTAGAAATGTCATAGAGTCATATAGGACCTCAAAGTTCTTCTAATTTAAATCCACATTTTGCAGAGAAAGAAGTGCAGCCAATAGAGAGTGTGCAATCTGCCACAGCTTGTTGGTGGTAGATCAAGTATCACACCTAGATTTTCTGACCCCAAGCCCAGTGTTCATTGTGTTTCCTCATGTTGCCCTTGGACTGAAGAAATTTTAAAAAGTAGTTTGCAAAATTGTTAATCAGATAACATGTAATATAATACAGCTTGATTTCTGTTTAATCTTCTGAGCCTAAAGCTTTGGGACTTTTAAGCCATTGAAACCAAGTGCAATATTTAAAATTACCCATTTTCTTCTGTTAAAGACAAAATTTCCTTAGGGAAGAATACTAGAAATGCTAGTGGACCTCACCTGAAATTGCTTCCTGGTAATGTCAGCTATTGCTTCTTAAGCCCTGGAAGGTGGATTAATAGATCTTGAATGGTTTGACATTAACAATTTTCTGTGACCCACTTTTATATAAAAGATCATGTTTGAGGGTAAAGAAAGAAACAGATAGATATCTAAATGAAGAAGTATCTATTAATGGAAAAAGGAGATCTGAGCTGCTTCTTTCCAAATATATTAAGGGAATTGCAAAAACACAATGAGAGGATGTGTAGTGTTATAAGAAGAAAGCTGAATATAAATGAAAGTCAGCGGAAAGACATTTCGTGCTTTTATTGTCCTCATTTCTCCTTGCTAGAATGAGTTGAAATCATGGTCCAGTAATATTTTCATTGAAGTAAAAGTCATCTTTACTCAGATGTAAAAGGGTAGCTACAAGAGTGATTCAATTTGTGCGTGTGTGTGTATGTGTGTGTGTGTTTGTGTGTGAGTGACTGAGGATTGGAGTGAGATTTTATTTTTAGGAATCTTCTTTGAAAAAAATGTTAATAGCCTTCAGAAAAGTATGATGTTAAATTTGGCCAACAAATCATTGTATGCGATTGTGAACATAACCACACCCAAAAGCATTATTAAATTGTGGTTGAAAGCCAAAAACACTGAGGATGCTAACCAGAAAGACCATGGTGATCTCAAAGATGTGGACTTTCTAACATTTAGTCATTTTTTTCTGTATAATAAAGATATTCTCTTGATGTCTTTATGATTACTGTGAACCAATAACAAATCACAAATTTAGAATCAGATCCAAGAATATAGGAGATGAAAGTAACTAAAAATTATGCTTCCAAGCAATGAAATGATAATGGAAGTGAATCATTCATTATGTGCAGTGAGTGTACAATTATGTTATTTCTTATTTTCTTCTGATTTATGATTTTTCTAAACTTGTGGGATGGACTAAAATATAACAACTTCATATCTTTGTTCCAGAGTAATTTCTAATAATCTTTGCTTATTAGGAGCTTAAAAATGGAGCTTCCATTTGTCTATAGGTTCTTCCAGATTCCAGTGGCAGATAGGGGTATAAATGATTTCAGATTCTCAGTTCAGCACTCAGTGGAATCTGCCAAATAGGCTCCTTTCAAATGCAATTATGCTTCTGTCAAATTTATAGAATGTTTCATACATGAATGATGAAATTATCCAACTTTATACTTTATACTTTATAGAAAAATTATCTCTGATCACTAGAATTTATGGAATGGCTTCCCATAAAGGTTTGTTGACAAGATGCCATTGGCTGATGTAAGATTAGAAGAGAAAAATACAAATCACAATGTGTTCTATATGTCAGATAAGACGCTGGTTTGAAATGATTGAAATCATTCCTGGAAAATTGTCTTAATCAGCAATCAATATTTTTCCACTCCGCTGAACACTGCTGAAGAACTTCATGGGTTTATGAGTAGAGCAAAAAAGAACCTTGAAAATAATCATAAACATCTTCTTTTTTATAAGTCAGGAAACTTACAGATCAAGGGTAAATAACTTGTCCCAAATCTCACAACTAAGAAGTAGCTGGGACAAGAAATTAACTCTTTTACCTGACAGCCTAATTAAAATGGGATAATCTGTCTCCACATGAACTTCAGCAAAATCTACTTCCTTTTTTACACATGGCCTGATAAATCTAAGCTTGGGCTTATGGACAGGATAAAAGGCAAAAACTCAAAAGGCTATATTTTTCTGACTTGATCTTTCCTTGTCTCAGGCAATTTCACTACAAAAAGACATCCAGAAAAGGTGCAGCCTGGGTGGCTAAGTGGTTTAGTGCCACCTTCAGCCCAGGGCATGATCCTGGAGACACGGGATCCAGTCCTAGTCCTATGTCTGGCTCCCTGCATGGAGCCTGCTTCTCCCTCTGCCTGTCTCTCTCTGTTTCTCACAAATGAATAAATGAAATCTTAAAAAAAAAAAAAAATCCAGAAAAGACAAGAACAAAAAGGTGACCAGAGTGTAATTTTAGCATAGTGGTGGGGAGATTGAATTAATAAATTCTAAGTTTATATTTAAAACCGGATGTAGTCTTGGGTGACAGCTTTCAAAATTTCAGCACCAGACAGCATTCCTACTCAACATAGACTTTAGAAAGGGAGTGATCCTTTGTGAAACGTGAATTGGAACTTTCTGGAATATGGAAAAGAAGAATTCTTCTCTTTTTGGGGTAGAGATTTTACGAGTCTTGGTATTTAAGCAAGAATGTGAACTAACACAGTTTAGCAATGTTTTTTTTTAACATCACAGATAGAAACAAAAGGAATTCTCTGTTTAATCCAGAGTGAATCAGAACATTTAATTAGCCAAAATACTCTAGAGCATCTGGATTAGTTAAATTGTTAGTGGAAGAGAGGTGCTGAATTGGATTTACACTGAATTGGATTTACATTTGGATTGCATTTGGATGCACAGGGGGATTCAAAGCAGGATGTGTTGTGTTCTGAATTTGAAACCCGAGAACAATCTGTCAGGTGCTGAATGTTGGAAAAGTCTTTATCATTAAAGAAGATTCCAAAGGGCATAAAAGAAAGTAAACTAGGTGACATCATGATCATTAACAAATCCACCAAGGAGCAAAGTATAGCACACTGTATGTGCTACTAGCTAATATGAAAAATTCGGTGAGCTAGTTACCTTGTTTGCAAGGAATGCAACAATCTACTGGACACTTTCCATGTTTGATTTAAATCAGTGTGCTGGTGCTGGTTATGTACAACATAGCTTTATGCCTCAACCTGGACAGAGATCATATCTTACAGCTGTGATTGGGCTTCTCTCTGCTGCTCATGCAGAGCTTCTGCACATTTGAGTTCTCTATAAGCATGAACTCTCTAATCTTATTTTTTAGCCTGGAGAGAAAAAGTTATGACTGCTTCATTGCTGCATCATCAAAAGATGTTGAGCCAACATCACTTTTCTTCTAAGGTTTTCATTAAATAATACCAAACCTTGAGTTTTATGTTTTCTTTTAAAAGATTCTACTAAATTAAACATTAGTTATTTTATGAAAGATACGGAGTCCATAAAGTTTTTATTAAGCTCAGATATAAAGTTAAAGAGAGTAATTGCTTTGGAGTGTCAAACTACAGCATTTGGGCTCTTTCTGCTCCTAGAAAAGTGCTGGGCCAGAAAAATCAAGAATATGCATATATAGTTCACAAGAATGATGTGCTCAAAAGCCCTGATTGCCTGAATAAATTTGTCCTTCAAGCTCCCACTCATCTTTCTGATATGCAATAGGGCAAGAAAAGATAAATTTCATAACTGGTTTGGTTCCCAGACATCTTCCCTGCTTTTTCTTCTCCATCTTGAATATTAAGGTGGGTGCCTCTCACGTAGATTCACAGTGGCCTCAAGGATGGCATTGGAGCTCAGCTTTGTGAACTGGCACCCAAGTCTATGGAGTCAAATACTGCTCCCTGGGTGCTGGGCAGCACAGGGCCACCAGCATAGAGGGAAAAGCCATCACTGGATCACCACACCAGTCTCTGGGATTAGGTATTGTTTCTGATGTGTGCTCTGGAGCTACAGTCTGGGGGAAGAGCCCCAGTTCTTTCCAGCTCTGAATAGGGAGTTTATGACAAGACAGTGCATGTGCAGGACTCCTGGCACACAGCCTGTATCATAGCCAATATCTGAGGTCCCATTTTCATTGCCAGCTTCCGAAGCAAACTTTATTGCAGAAACCCAGCTATTTTTTTTTCTGTCTTATTAGAACTGCAGGGGAAAACTAATTTTCCCCAAGATTTTTATTGCAAAAAGGTAATGAGATTCCTTTATACCAATCCAGGATCACAATAAGTACTTTTGAATACTTTTAATAAGCAGCAAGGACGGTTGGATTAGGGGAGAAAACTTAGTCAGCATTAATAAAGCTATTAAAAATGTTTTCTTCTGAGTACCAAGGAATAGAAGCAGTAATAATAGTAGGGCAAATCTCATCTATGGAGATGGGTTGGTATTTACAGTCACAGCCTCAATAATAGCTTCTCATTTGTAACCTCTTCTTTCTTCCATGTTGTACATTTGAAACTCATATAACACTATATTTTAACTCTATTGGAATTTAAAAAAACCACAAAAAGGCATCACCTCATACCTATCAGAATGACTATTATCAAAAAGATAAGAAATAACAAATGTTGGGGACACTGTGGAGAATATATACACATATATAATCAATCTACCACAAAGGAGACAAGAATATACAATGGGGGGAGGGGGGATCTCTGGGTGGCTCAGTGGTTTAGCACCAGCCTTTGGCCCAGGGCACGATCCTGAAGTCCTGGGATCAAGTCCCCGTGGGGCTCCCGGCATGGAGCCTACTTCTCCCTCCTCCTGTGTCTCTGCTTCTCTCTCTCTCTATCATAAATAAATAAATCTTTTTTTTTAAAAAGAATATACAATGGGGAAAGGACAGTAAATGTGTTGGGATAACTGGACAGTCATATGCAAAAGAATTAATCTAGACTGGTATCTTAGACTATACACAAACACTTACTAAAAAGAGATCAAAGTCTTGACCCTAAAACCTGGAATTATAAAACTCCTAGAAGAAAATATAGGCAGTAAGCCCCTTGACATTTGTTTGGTAATGATTTTTTGGATCTGACTCCAAAAGCAAAGGCACCAAAATAAAAAATAAACAAGTGGAACTACATCAAAAAATGCTTCTGCACAGCAAACAAATAAACAAAACCTAAATGAAAAGACAACCTGGTGAATGGAAGAAAATATTTGCAAGTCATATACCAGATAAGGGTTTAATGTCTAAAATATATAAAGTATTCATGCAGTTCAATCACAAAAAAAACCAAAAATCTGATTGAAAAATGAACAGAAGACATGAAGAGACATTTTCTTAAGAGGAGAGATAGAAGGAGAGAGGAAGGGAGAGCGAGGGGGAGAGGGAAGAGAGAATCTTTTTTTTTTTCTGAGATTTTATTTATTGTTCATGAGAGATAGAGATAGAGGTAGAGAGAGAGAGAGAGAGAGAGAGACATAGGCAGAGGGAGAAGCAGACTCCATGCCGGAAGCCCAATGCGGAAGTCAATCCCAGGACTCTGGGATCACACCCTGAGCCAAAGGCAGGAGCTCAACCACTGAGCCATCCAGGCATCCCTAGGGAAGAGACAATCTTAAGCAGACTCTATGCCCAGTGTGGAGCCTGACATGGGGCTCAATCTCACAACCCTCAGATCATGGCCTGAGCTGAAATCAAGAGTCAGATGCTTAACTGATTGAACCTCCCAGGTGCCCCTGAACAGAGATTTCTCCAAAGAAGATATCCAGGGATCCCTGGGTGGCGCAGTGGTTTGGCGCCTGCCTTTGGCCCAGGGCGTGATCCTGGAGACCCAGGATCGAATCCCACATCAGGCTCCCGGTGCATGGGGCCTGCTTCTCCCTCTGCCTATGTCTCTGCCTCTCTCTCTCTCTCTGTGACTATCATAAAAAAAAAAAAAAAAAAAAAAAGAAGATATCCAGATGGCCAACAGACACATGAAAGGTTGTTCAACATCACTCATCATCAAGGAAATGCAAATCCAAATCACAATGAGATATCATCTTATACCTGTCACAATGTCCAAAATCAAAAACACAGGAAACAAAAGGTGTTGGTGATGATGCTGAGAAAAAAGAAACCTTATGCACTGTTGGTGGGAATACAAGCTGATATAACCACTCTGAAAAATAGAGTGGAAATTCCTCAAAAAGTTAAAAATAGAGCTACCTTACAATCCAGTAATCACACTATTGGGTATTTGCCCCCAAAATACAAAAATACTAAATCAAAGTGATAAGCCAAGAAACAGACTCTGAACTATAGAGAATAAAATGCTGTTACCAGAGGGGCAGTGGGCAGGGGGATGAGGAGAAACGGATGATGGGAATTAAGGAGTGAACTTAAAAAAAAAAAAAAATAGGAGTAAACTTATCTTGAGGGGAGGGGCACCAATGATGTATAAAGTGTTGAATCACTATATTGTACATTTGAAACTCATATAACACTATATTTTAACTCTATTGGAGTTTAAAAAAAACCATAAAAAGGCATCACCTCATACCTATCAGAATGACTATTATCAAAAAGACAAGAAATAACAAATTATTTCTGGGATGCTGTGAAGAAAACTCTTGTGCACTAATGGAGGGAATGTAAGTTAGAACAGCCACTATGGAAAATAGCATGGAGGTTCCTCAAAAAATTTAAAATATTACTATCATAAGATCTAGCAGTTTTCCTTCTGGGTATTTATTTTAAGAAAACAAAAATACTAATTCAAAAAGATATCCATACCCTTATGTTCAGTGCAGCGTTATTTACAATAGCCAAGATATGGCAACCTAAGTGTCCACCAATGGATGGATGGAAAAAGATATGGTATGTGTATACACAAACACACACACACACACACACACACACACATACATCCATACATACATACAGTGGAATTGTGTTCAGCAAAAAGGAATGGAATCTTGCCGTTTGGGACAACATGGATAGAACTTGAGGGCATTATACAGAGTGAAATAAATTAGATAGAGAAAGACAAATACCATATGATCTCACTTATATGTGAAATCTAAAAAAACGAAACCAACAAAACACAAAAATCAAACTCCTAGATTAGAGAACAGATTGGTGGTTGTTAGACA
Organism: Canis aureus; assembly: GCF_053574225.1. Lineage (NCBI taxonomy): Eukaryota > Metazoa > Chordata > Mammalia > Carnivora > Canidae > Canis > Canis aureus. The sequence continues at coordinate 47,001,699 of NC_135616.1, forward strand.
GGTGGGGGGTAGAGGTGAGGGTAAAATGGTTCGAACAGGTCGAAAGACACATACTTGCAGTTATAAGATAAATCATGGGGAGATAATGTACAACATGGTGACTATAGTTAATAATACTGTACTGCCTATTTGAAAGTTGCTAAGAGAGTGTATCTTAAAAGTTGTCTCACAAGAAAAAGAAGAAAAAAATTTTGCAATTATGTTTGGTGACAGATGGTAACTAGATTTTTTGTGGTGAACTTTTTGCAATGTATGCAGATATCAAATAATTATGTTGTACACCTGAAGTATTAGTATAAAGTTCATGTAAATTAAACCTCAAAAAAAAAAAAAAAAAAAAAAAAAAACAAAACCAACCCCAACCCCAACCCCAGAATAGTCTTCTAATTCCAGTAAGGATTAGCTCTCATAAATGTCATGGCACCTCTCAGGGATTATTTAGCCTTTAGTAAATGTGATGAAACTTCTCACAGGATTAAAGCTACATGTGAGAAATGTCTAGCTATGGAGTAATCTGTGGCAGAAATTGTCAATTCTCCTTCCAGCCTACCACCTCCCTTTGATAGTGTACAAGGAAGAATTGACTTGGTTCTAGAGTCCTCACTTAGATTGGTGGCTTTTGATGGCAAATGACTCCCTGCCTTGAGCAATGTCTGGAGACAGCTTTGGTTGTGAAAGTTTAGGAGATGCTACTGGTATCTAGGGCAGAGAAGTCAAGGATGTTGCTAGACACCCTACAATAGACTCCTCCGTAAAGAATTATCTCATTCAAAATGTCAATAATACTGAGGTTGAGAAACCTGATTTAGAACAATAGCAAGGGTTTCAAATGAGAGCATTCAGGAACAGATATTGGGTGGCCTCAATCATAAACGTCTTAATAATTGGAGTGAGCTATGGGGAGCAGTGGAGAGAGGGCATGTTAAGGATTCTTCCTAGGAAGGCTTCAGTCTGTTTCTCTGTTTGCAGAGCCTGATTCCCTTATGTGGCCAGACACTGTAAGGTCAAAGTGCTATGGGGCACTGACTCCACTGTTGACAAACTCATGTGAAACTGATGTATAAACCCGGTCAATATACTACCGTATAACTAGAAATATAATTTGTGAACAGACACTTGAATCATCTTATCAGGATAATCTCTCCCTGCAGAGAAATTTATAGGGACAAACAGAGAAGCAGAAGATTTCTTGGTAAACATACACTTGGAGAAAGGGGAGTTGGCTGGACCAGTGACATATCCTATGAGAGCTTTCTGTCTCCGAGGCCACTGTTAACGCACTTGTTAAATGGGCAAGACACTTTTTTATCCATAATTTTCTATTTAAAAAAAGTTAAAAATTATATGTGTATAAGGTGTACAATGTGATGTTTTGTCATACACACACATTGCAAATGGATTAGATCACTACAGTCAAGATATTGAACATATCTAACATTTCACAAGGCTACCACTTGTGTATGTGGGCGAGAGAGGAACTTAAGATCTACTCTATTAGATTTCAAGTCTATGGTACAGCATTAATTATAGCCACTTTGAGGTGCATTAGATCTCCTGAACTTACTCATTATACATAACTGAAGCTTCATACCCTCCGACCCCGCCCCTGGTAGCCCCATTCTGCTCTCTGCTTCTATGGATTTGAGTTTTTTTGATTCTACATAAAAGTGACATCATAGGGTATTTTTCTTTCCAGGCTGGCTTATTTCACTTGGTATCATGTCCTCCAGGTTCATCCATGTCATCACAAATGGCAGGATTTCCTTCTTTTCTTTTTTTAAGATTTTATTTTTAAGTAATCTCTACAACCAACATGGGGCTCAAACTCACAACCCTGAAATCAAGAGTCACATGCTCCACCAACTGAGCTGGCCAGGAGCCCTTTACTTTTCTCTACTGTTCTGTTCTGTTCTCTTCTCTCTTTTCTTCTGTCTGCACCCTTTCCAGCACTTATCTTTTTCTCACCCTTTTGATAGTAGCCATTCTAACAGGTGTGATATGACATCGTGTTTTGGTTTTATTTTATTTTTTAAAGACTTATTTATCTATGAGAGAGACAAAGAGAGAAAGAGAGAGAGAGAGAGAGAGAGAGAAAGTGGAAGTGAGGGGAGAGGCAGAGGGAAAGAATTGTAAGCATACTCTCCACCGAGCATAGAGCCTGATGTGGGGCTCCATCCCAGGACCCTGAGATCATGACCTGAGCTGAAATCAAGAACCCGATGTTCAACCCACTGAGCCACTCCCCCTGCACTATGCTTTGATTTGCCTGTCCTTGACAATTAGTGATGTTGAGCACCTTTTCATATATGTGTAATTTTATGCATAATTTGTATATGTATAATTTTCCCTGTAATGTATTCTGGGAGTTTTGTGGTCTTGGGTCTTCTGTTTAAGTCTTTAAACCATTTGGAGTTGTTTTTGTGTATTGTGTAAGGGTCAAATTTAATTTTTTTGTATGTGATTATCTAGCTTTTCCAGCATCATCATTGAAGAGACTGTCTTTTCCCCATCGTGTGTTCTTTGTACCCTGTTGAAGAGTAGCTGTGCCATCTTCAGTTTCTCTCCTCAATATTTTTTAGTTTTCAGTATACAGATCTTTTACCTCCTCAGTTAAATTTATTCCCAAGTATTTCATTCTTTGTGATATTATCATAAATGGGACTGTTCTCTTGATTTCCTTTTTGGAGAATTCCTTGTTGGTATAAAGAAATACTACTGGTTTTTTAATGTTAATTTCATGACCTGCAACTTAACTGAATTCATTTATTAGTTTCAACAGTTTTCTTTTTAATGGAGCCTTTCTGGAGCTTTCTACATATAGGATCATGTCATCTGCAAATAGAAATAATTTTACTTCTTTCTTTCTGATTTTGATGCCTTTTGTTTCTTTACCTTATCTAGTTGCTCTAGGACTTCCAATATTATGTTGAATAGAAGTGGTAAGGGTTTATTTTTTATTTTTTTAAGAGTTTAAAGCTCTGTTTTTCTCCCAAAATTATGTTAGTTGTGGGATTTTCATAAACGGCCTGATTATGGTAAGTTCCTTTTTATTGGTTTTGTTGCGTTTTTATCATAAATGAAAGCTGAACTTTGTTAAATACTTTTTCTGTGTTTATTGAGATTACCATGTGGTTTTCATTTTTTATTATGTTAATGTACTATATCACATTGATTGATTGGGGTAAGTTGAACCAATATTGCATCCCAGAGATGAATCCCACTTGGTCATGGTGTGTAATCTTTTTGATGCATTGTTGAATTCAGTTTTCTAGGATTTTATTGAGTATTTTTGCATCTAGATTCATCAGAGATATTGGTCTATAGCTTTCTTTTCTTTAAGTGTCTCTGGTTTTGGTATTAGGGTTATACCAACCTCATATAATGAATTCAGAAGCATTCCGTCTTCTGTTTCTGGAAGAGTTTAACAAGGATTGGCATTAATTCTTCTTTGAATATTTGTTAGAATTCTCCTGTAAAGCCATCTGGTCCTGGGCTTTTCTTTCTTGGGAGGTTTTTAATCTCTATGCCCACTGTGGGGCTCGAACTGCCAAACCCCAGTTTGAGAGTCACTTGCTCTAGCAAGCGAGCCAGCCAGGCACCCTGTCTTGGGAGGTTTTTAATTACTACTTCAGTCTCTTAATTTTTAGTGGTCTGTTCAGGCTTTCTAATCTTCCTTGGTTTCATTTTGGTTACATTATATGCTTCCAGGAATTTATCCATATCTTTTAGGTTATCTAATTTGTTGGTATATAATTGTTCATAAAAGTTCCTTATTAATCTTTTTATTTCTAATGCATTACTTACAATATTTCCTTTCATTTCTGATTTTATTTATTTGAGTCTTCTCTCCTTTTTAATTAGTTTGGTTGTGGGTTTTGTTTTTCTATTCTCTTATTTATTTCTGCTCTGATCTTTATTATTATTTTTTTCTTCTGCTAACTTTAGGCTTTATTCCTCTTTCTGATTCCTTGAGGTATAAAGTTAAGTTCTTTATTTGAGATCTTCTTCTTTTTTTTTTTTTTAAGATTTCATTTATTTATTTTAGAGAGGGAGAGTACAAGCAGGGAGAGGGGCTGAGGAAGAGAGAGAGAGAGAAAATCTCAAGCAGTCTCAACACTAAGTGGAGAGCCCTAAGTGGGGCGGGCTCAATCCCATGACCCTAAGACCGTGACCTGAGCCAAAACCAAGAGTCAGTTGCTTATGTCACTAAGCCACCCAGGCACCCCCCCCTTTTTTCAGTATAAGCATTTATTGCTATAAACTTCCTTACTCATACTGCTTTTGCTATATCTCATAAGTTTTGGCATGTCATATTTTTATTTTTATTTGTCTCAAAATATTTTGAAAATTCTCTTGATTACTAGAGTCATGGTTATTCAAGAGTGTGTTTTTGGTTTCTATATATTGGTATTGGTGAATTTTTTCATTTTCTCAGTGTTGATTTCTAGTTTCATCCCATTGTGGTCTAAAAAGATACCTGTGATAATTTAAGTCTTATTAAAAAATTTAAGACTTGTCTTGTGACCTAACATGTGATATATTCTGGAGAATATTCTTTTTTTTTTTATTAATTAGAAAAATTATTTATTTCTGCTCCTTTCATACATCTTATTGTGCAGAAACAGTCTCACACATATCTGAATAATGTACTGCCACACTGTTTAAAGGCAAAGCACCATAGGTAAAGCTGATCAGAGTTCTCAGCTTATGGGATCTCGCTTCCTGATTTTAGATTAATTTTTGAAAGTCAGAAATGTTATCTCCACAAAATGTTAAGGGGGCTATAAGAAATAATCACTTTATTCAATATTATAGTTGTGGAAATGGGAGTATATTTTCTTTAAGAAATGAAAAACTAAGAAAAAAATGCCACTAAACATCATTGGTGTGTCAGTACAGGCCAGCAGGAGAAATACTTTGAGAAATTTGTCTCTTTGATACCAAGAAGACATACTAGTTCAAGCTTTAATATGATTCCTATTTCTTACGAGATGCTTCTTTTCTGCTGCTTCACTCTTTTTCCATATTTCACATCAGAGGATTGGTACAGCCTTTAAAACTTCATTAACAGGAGCAAATCCAATATCCACAGATTTCTTGTCAAAAGGCATTTTTTAACCCATCAGGTAGCCCGGCAGTTTCATTCTCATGAATACTCTAGCCATGAAAAAACTCAATAGGACACAGACGAATCCAATGAATAGAAGAAGAAATCTATTGAGTTTTGGAATGTTTGGTGCATTCGATCGGTCCAGGATTATGAAACCTAGACCCCCCCATTGTAAACAGGAAGCTGGATGCAAGTCCTTCCATAATATATTGTCCATTTACTCTGTAGGCCAAGAAAGCTACTGGTCTCTGATGTCCATGTTCATCAGTCATAGAACCAACACTTGGAGGTTCAACAATAACATCATAAATTATTCCTCCGGTGATGAGGAAGTAAGACACCACCACCAGAGCGTACACCGTCATGGCCGACGGCATGTGCACCCAGGGCGGCTTCTTCAGCTTCAGGTTGGGGCATTCGAGCACTAAGAACGGGACGCGGTACAAGGTCTCCATGTTGGTGGCGGCAGCTCTGGAGAATATTCTGTGTGTGCTTGAGAAGAATGTGTATTCTGCTGCTGTTGCATGGAAAGTTCTAAATTCATCTATTTGGTTCATTTGGTCTATAGTGTTGCTCAAGATAGTTCTTTCTTTATTGATTTCCTGTCTGGATGTTCTTTCATTATTGGAAGTGGAGTATTAAAGTTTCCTACCATCAATGTATTGCTGTGAATTTCTCCCTTCAGATCTGCCGACATTTGCTTTATATACTTAGGTGTTTGATGATGGGTATGTATATATTTATAATTTTTATATCTTCCTGTTGAATTGACTCTTTGATCATTATATAATGACCCTCTTTCTCTCTAGAGGCACTTGTTGACTTGTATATAGCCACAACTTTAATTTGGTATCATTGTCCCAAAATATTTCTTAGGGACAAGATACTCTTGATGGGTGAGGGGAAGGCTCGCTGGATGGAACACAGACTTTCACTCAAGGTTCCACTAGAATAGCTCTATTTATATTTGCTTTATTCATTGGGGTTTTGTTTAAAATTTCATTAGGGGAAAAATGGTTCTATTATTCACAAAGTTAGAAAATCCTCTGTGTTGTCCACTGACCCACCACTCCTCCCTGACATACTGACATGTTTACTCTCTGGCTGGTCTTTCATAGATGCTCCAGGCTGAATCCTGTTGTGTTTACAGAGCTCTTCTCTAGACAGCCACTGAGGATACAACCAATTACGTTTTGATTTATTAAACTTTACTTCCTGCTATGGATTGAATTATATTACCACAAAAGTCCTAATTCCTGGTGCCCCTGGAATGTGACCTTTCTTAGAAATAGGGCATTGGCAGATTGGAGGTTAGATGATCCTCCCGATGCAGTATGACTGTGTCCTTTTAAAAGGGGAGGACATTTGGACCCAGGGACAGACATGCATACAGAGAGAACGTTTATGTGAAGATGATGCATCTGCAAGGCAGAGATTGCCGGCAAACTACCAGAAGCTAGGCAAGAGGCCTGGAACAGATCTGCTAACACTGATCTGATCTCAGACTTCTAGCTCCAGAACAGTGAGACGGTAAGTTTTTGCTTTTAAACAACCCAGCTGGTGGCCCTTTGTTATGGCAGCCATAGAAATCTATGGAAGCCCACATTTTAGCTCTGAGCTTCCAGGCCACTGAGACTGGAATTTTCAGGGTTCCCAGACCTTGTCAATTGCACATTGACAGCTCATCTCCAGGACTATTTTCACCTCTAGATAATCTCATTCATTGGGGTGATTGTTCATTTGCTTCACTTTGCTGGCAGCCTTAATTACAAATTCTTAATTAGGGCATACAGGGCACATGTCTCATAAATTCTTCCTTGTATCAACAAAACATCATATACTGGGGTTCTTTTTGGTCTCTAAAATGCAGAAGTGAGAGAATCAATGAGGAAATCAAGGAATCAAGGCTTTTTAGAAAAAAAGAGCTGGCTCATAGTGGGTTTGTACTATAAGGTTTGTACTATAAATAAGGTCATCTTAACTTATCTTTTCAGAAGTAGATTTATTATTATTATTATTATTATTATTATTATTGCCAAAAAGTCAAGGGAATAGGAGGGTCAGGGACTTCTTAATTATCTAGTATATACTCTTAAATTGGGGAATGAGTTGGCAAAACAGACCTTGACAACAAGCAGTTCAAATAAGTTGGTGCAAGATTAATAGGTTTCTAATTGCCAATTTCCATGCAAATGTAGTTAAGGCAGTAGCTGCTGCCTTATAATAAACTGGAGGCTTATTTGCATTGTTTTCTAAGATTCTTGGCAGTTTTGCAAGTAATCAGGAGTTTGCAACCAATAGGTTACCCACCTCAATAGGTTACCTCACAAAGAATTTTTAGCTTCCTTAGGCTGGGGCTCAAAGATCATGGCTGGCACAATGATAAGCCCGGCTCTCAGAGTCCTCCAGCACATTCAGACCCAAGCAGCCTGCTCTAGGTCCTCTTCCTAAAAAACAAATATCTCCACATTGGACCTCTTCTAAGCTTTTCTGCCTTAATGATCAACATCTCATCCACTGAATTGCTCTGAGTCCTAAGAGTCATCCTCGATGTCTCCCTCCCTTGCTGTCTTGTAGCCAAGCCATTTCCAAGTGCTATCATTTTGGACTCCTAAATATCTACAAATCCATGCTCCCCTCAGGATGGCCACACCCCAACAAGCCATCATGACCTCTCACTTGCAGGGTGGTAATAACCTCCTGACTGACCTCCTTTCATCTCTTCTTGCTCTGACACAAATATAGACAAAGACATAGTTTTTTACCTTATCAAGCTTAGCCTGGAAGGGGTGTGGGGTGGGGGAGGAAAATTATTAACCAAAAAAATTATATAACTTTTTATAAAAGTAAAATTATTATAGTGATACATGCTAAGGAGAAGTACATGGGCTATAAAAACTTTTATCAGAGGAACTAATCCTACTGGGGAAAGATTCCTCCAGAAAGTGATGATTGAAAGGTGTGGATTAACCCAGGTAGAGAGGTAGAAAGTGGATGAGTCAGTCCCTTGCATGAGGGAGCAAGGCCTGTTGAGGAAAGAAAAGTCCAAGTGTCTGATGCAGACTCAGAAGGGTAATGTGAAGGCTTTGGATCTCTATCCTAAGAGCAGTAGGAACACACTGAAAGGTTGTATGGGTGAGTGTATTGTGGAATATTGAATAACAGGAATTTGATCAGATTTGATTTTTTGGAAAGATCTTTCGGGCTGTAGTGTAGTCAACGTAGACTTGAGGAGAAGAGGTAGGACTGCAGAAGGCCAGGCCAGAGATGACACTTGTGGATCAGAGTGCTGGTGATGGAAGTGGGTCAAGTGGCCAGACTTTGTGGGTAAATTAATGGGAGTTCCCACTACTCTTCTGAGGAAGCACATAAGACAGCCATCTGTTCTGTCTTATGAGATCACATAAAGGTTCTTTCTGGAAATAAGGCTGGGCTGAGACTTGAGGCACAAATAGAGATGGGTCTTCAAAAGTAGAATAAGAGGATGGGGGTAAAAAGACTGAGATCTCAGTCTATGAACGTCTGGAAAGCAGTAAGGACCATGCCATTTTGCCTCATGTCTTCCAATCCAGAGTCTAACCTTGAACCTGGCACATTCTGAAAGGGAATAGTGGTTAAATAAACATGAGTGAACTTAGGAACAGGTATTAAAAGCAGTCTGTCCGATGCCAAGAGTCAAGCTCTTTTCTCTCTGTCAGGCTGCTTCAGATAGTAATCATATAATATTTCTATCTCTTTATTATAGATGAGGAAACTAAAATTCATCAAATTTCAAGCATAAGCAGGAGAAAAGACTGATTTCATGGCAGATTAAAACAGATGATTTGGGAAAGACAGGATTTTGTCAGGTCTGTAGATTTATTAGTTATAAGTTAGTATGAATCAATCTTTTTTTCCAGAAGAAACAAAGTTTGTCTCTAAGTTTACACATCAGAGCCCTGGAGTCTGATTTTAATGTTGGGATCAAAAGGAAGTTGGAAGACTGTTATTAGAAGTTTTGTTTTTGTTTTATTTTTTGTTCAGTATGCTTATAAATCTTCTCCCTAAGTGATAGCAACTAGTCACATAAAAGTCAGAATAGGCAAGATTGGGGCACTTGGGTGGCTCAGTTGGTTAAATATCTGACTCTGGATTTCAGCTCAGGTCATGATCTCAGGGTGGTAGGATTGGGCCTTTTGTCTGGCTTCAAACTCAGCAGGGAATCTGCTTGTCCCTCTTCCTCTGCTCCTGCCTCGCCCCCTCCCCTGGTTTGTGCTCTCTCTCAAACAAACAAACAAACAAATAAACAAAAGGAATAAGCAAGATTATGCTCTAAACTCCAATTTCACTTTCTTTTCCAAAAAACCCTTTATTTATTAAATAAACATTTATTTATTTATTTATTTATTTATTTATTTATTTATTATCTTTTGTAAAAAGATTGAAATGTAATTGATATATAACACTGTATTACTTTTGGGTGTACACTGTAATGGTTTGATATATATATATAGTGCATTATGTATGTGTATATATATGTATATATATGTGTATATATATGTATATATGTGTATATATATATATATATGTGTGTGCGTATATATATAGTGCATTATGCATTATGTTGCGCACCACAGTAATGATATGGCATATGATTACCACAGGAAGTTTAGTTAATGTCTACCATCACATCTACACATTTTTTTCTTGTGACAAGAACTTTGAAGAGCTACGCTCTTTGCAACATTCAAATATCTGAGTTGAAATATTTGAAATATTCCAAATATAGTGAACTAACATCACCATGCATAAATTAGCCCCCAGGACTTATTTATTGCTGAGAGTCTGTACCTCTTGACCCCCTTCACCCATTTGCCAACCCCCCACTTCTGGCAACCACCTATCTGTTCTATCTATGAGTTCACTTTTTTTTTTTATGACTCCACATAGAAGTGAAATCATACAGTACAGATGATCCTGAACAATACTGGTTTGAACTGTAGAGGTCCACCTATATGAGGGTATTTTTTTTTTAATTATTTATTAATTTATTTAGAAAGAGAGTGTGAGAAGTAGGGGAGGGGCACAAGGAGAGCAAGAAGCAGACTTCCCAGAACACAGAGCCTGATATGAGGCTCTACCCATGACCCTGAGATCATGATCTAAGCCAAAATCAAGAGTCCCATGCTTAACCGAATGAGCCATCCAGGTACCCCATGATTTTCTTAATAACATTTTCTTTTCTGTAATTTACTTAATTGTAAGAATACATTATATAATACATATAATATATGAAATATGTGGTAAAGCTTCCAGTCAACAGTAGGCTATTAGTAGTTAAATTTCTGGAGAGTCAAAAATATATGGTGGATTTTTTTTTATATGGTAAATTTTTGATTGTACGAGGGTTGGTTCCCCTAACCTCCCAGTTGTTTAAAGATCACCTGTATTTGTCTTTCTCTGTCTGAGTTACTTCACTTAGCATAATACTCTCAAAGTCTATCAATGTTGTCATAGAAATCTCAGTTTCTTGACAGAGCAAAAGGTAATTTCTTGTTTGTGACTCATGGACCCAAGCTGATGGATACACCGAGACCTCAACAGACAGCCTTTGTAATCAGGAGAAGAGAAAACACAAGAAAACAAAAAAGATGAGAGATTGATGTAGGCAGGGCCTTTGATACATTATACTTCTGCTCCCATCTCAGTAACCAGCTCTGTGTAACTTCATCAGGACTGGGAGGTATAGTCTCCGTATAACTAGAAAGGAAATGAAAATTGGATATTTCATCAACTATAGAGTCTCTAATCTCCTTATTGAAGTGACATGTTTCCCGACTTTGATAGATCATGCAAAGTATCTCTTTAGAATAAGGAACAAAGTATTCTCTATTTCACTTCTAATAAAATCAGATAAATAGTTGATGCCAGGGATGAGAGGAAATAGACACAGATTTTCTTCTTACCATCTACTATGTACCAGGCACTAGCCTAAGAATTTATAGAGTTGAAGTCACATGGGAGAGAAGGAACTCAGAGTTCTGGCTTTTATTCTTGGCCAGGGCTGGTCTTTGTTTCAGAGTTAACCTCAGTGGTGGCTCTCAAGTATTTGGTGTCCATGAACCAATTTAAGGAAAATATGAACATCAATTTAGGTAAACATATACTTTAAAAAAATATTCATTATGAATTTGAAATATATGTAAATTATTTAAAATAATGGTAACTATGATTTCACATTAGTGACTGAGGTGATTATTTCAACTTTCATCAAAGTAACTCTATTGAGCTTGAGGGCAAGTAACTTGAGCCATAGATCAGATTTCATGTCTACTTTTTATTCATACCTTTTATTTCTACTAAATTGGAAACGTCAAATTCACAATTTTAGGTTCTTTAGAAAGGTTGCAAATATTTGGTGGCTGTCAGTGCTGAGAACTGGTCACAATGAAACACTAGAAAATTCAAAAGTATAATTAGGGAGATAGGAGAAAATAGATTACTAATGAATTCACTGATTGCATGCTGTTCTGGAAATTAAAATGATATTTTGTTCAGATATTAGATGTGGTTTTACATTTTTTCATAGTCGGTGATTAATTTCACCCTCTAATGAGTGACATAAAATATCAAAATATTGGGACGGAGTTGAATTCTTAGCAATTGACTTATTCAGTTCATTGCTTAAACTTCTTATAAATCCTGATTAAAATCCCAGTATAATCTGTGCAGGTTACTTATGACCCCCACATACATTGTTGAGTTAATTTCTTCGGCTGAGCCACTCGAGGTGGTAGAAATGATCTTTACTCCAATTGCCATGTCATGAAAAAATGTTTTCTTATTTCTCCCCTCATTTCAGAAATGGACATGAGCATTTTGCCCTTAACAGTTAGCAAGGTCTTGTCCTTATCGCTCATTTCTTTGCCCAGCATGTGTGGAGATGTACACTAAGGAAAAAACTGTTTTCATTATTTTCTTCAACACTGAATCAGGAGGCTCATTACTGATCACCAACTACTGTCTGTTAATAAAGCAGTAAGTTTCTGAATTGGGATTTAGAGACAACTTCTATTCATAAAGCTAAGGACTGGTACCCTGCTAGGAAACATGCCAACACACATTTTTTTCAAAATAAAAATCAGACCAAGGGGTGCCTGCTAAGTCAGTTAAGCGTCTAACTCTTGATTTTGGCTCAGATCATGATCTCAGGGTTATGAGATCAAGCCCCACACCGGGCTCCACTCAGCATAGAGTCTGCTTGAGATTCTTTCTTCTCCCTCTATGTCTCCCCTGGCTCACATGCACGTGCGCTCTCTCTCCCTCAAATAAATAAATGAAATCTTTTAAAAAAATCAGACCAATAAACAATTGTTCCTACTTTTAATGGCATTGATTTTCAATGCCAAACAGATAAAAGTCCCTCTGTTATACATACTATACATTTTCCAAGTGCTTATTCATGCTTTGTACAACAGTGGTATTGTTCATCCCCAAAGCAAACTATTTTCTCTCACACATATGTGATGGTGGCTATTCCTCTACATCAAATGCCATCACTTTGCTCAGGTTCCATTTCAGAAAGGATTTGTGCTAATAGCACATTCTGCATTCTCTCTGAGCATCATTTCATAAACCTTCCTCCTGTTTTATAAGACTTTTGGCAATCCTGTAGCTTGCCCCATTTTTGCTATAAAGAATACAACTTTGAATGATGACTTTGTGATTTTGATTTCTTCTTTGCTTTTTGTGACTAAGATCATTAATTTTGTACTAAAAAGCATTCTTTTAATTTAAGGGGCTTACAAGTTAGGGTCCTATCTTTGCAAATGATGAAGCATTCTTCAGTGACTCCCAAACAACATTTGACCAAGTATCACAACAGAGAACACTAGAAGCCCTAGAAGCAAGTAGTAACAGCTAACTAGTCTTTGTGTTTTCATTATTATGCTCCTGTTCACTTGTGTCCTTATCAGCTGCTGCAAAATCCTCACCTGTCTCAGAGAGTGCATGGTGCTGGAATTCCTATTCCTCTTCATGTTTATTGTATTATTCTGAATTGCTGTGTTTAGGTTCTATTTTCATCACTACTTTCATGCATCAGTGCAGTGTTTTGGAGTCAGCCATCCCTTTTTGTCAGTTTGGAGATATTATTCATCAAAATAATAAGGAGAAAAAGTAGAATTTAAACAACATAAAACATTACATGCCATTGACATGAAAATACATTAGCCCAGATGTCCTGGACCTTGGAATGTTAATCAAGATAATATAATTCTTCATCTTATTTATTTATTTATTTATTTATTTATTTATTTTAATTTTTTTTAAATTTTTATTTATTTATGATAGTCACAGAGAGAGAGAGAGAGAGGCAGAGACACAGGCAGAGGGAGAAGCAGACTCTATGCAGGGAGCCCGATGTAGGACTCCATCCCTGGTCTCCAGGATCAGGCCCTGGGCTTAAGGTGCTAAACTGCTGAGCTACCCGGGCTGCCCTCATTCATCTCCTTTAGTGTAAACAGATGGTTTAAGAATATAAGCATTATCAAAAATACAGAATATTTTTGTTAAAGAACTAATTAATTTTTATGTTTCTAATGTAAGGAAACTTATTTTGTAGTTTTTTGCTCCCAAATGGCTAAACCACCTGTAAACAGCTTGAAGGATTACCAGGGATTTCTGGGAATAGCCTGTAGTCAAAGAACTGCATTTGGATAAACTCTGACCTGGTAGGGAAGAGTGAGAGCTGTGGTCCACTGCCCAGATTCCCCCTTCAGGTCAGAAGCTCTATTTCCCTGGGTGATAGGATGTTTGGCAGTTGACTGCTCTAGGCTGTCTCCCTCAGGGACTTGCCCTTGGCTGAAGAGAGCCTCCTTGCCATGGTCACAACCCTTCTAATGGGTCAACATCCATCCGAAGGTTGGTGGATGTTGGGTACATATATTTGATCCTCTTATCTCAATTCAGGACAATTTTCAGTTGTTTCAAGTCTTTTGGTCATATGAATTAAGTTTTTATGAACATGGACATATCCACCATCTTCTCAGGTATATATCTAGAAATGCAACTGCTGAGTCAAATGTTTAGCATAGAGGTAAGGCAAAGAATTTTCCAGAGTGGTTGAACCAATTTCCATGGACCACAGAAACGTTTGAGAGACTGCCAGTTTCACATTCTTCCTAAATTTGATATTTTCTTTTTCATTTTAGCTCTTCTGATGGGAAGGTGGTAGTATGCCATTTTGATTTTGATTTGCATTTCCCCAATAAGGACTGATTTTAGGGAATTTTCCTATGCCTATTTACCATTTGGACATTCTCTTTTGTAAAGTGGGTAAGTCTTTCACCTATTTTTATTTTTTAAAAAATTTTTAAAAAGATTTTTATTTATTTGAGAGAGAGCGCGTGAGCGCATGTGCATGAGTGGGGAGAGGGACAGAGGGAGAAGCAGACTCCCCACCAAGCAGAGAGCCCAATGTGGAGCTCGATCCCAAGACCCCAAGATCATGACCTGAGCTGAAGACAGATGCTTAGCCAACTGAGCCACCCCGGCACCCCTCGCCTATTTTTAAAAATTGGGCTTTTTCTTATTAAGTTGTAGGCGTTCTGGATACAAGCTCCTTTGTGTGTGTAAAAAATATAGATATATAGTATGAGAATATATATAATTCATCTATAAGGGTATAGATAATGTGACATAATATGAAAAAATATATGTAGATATATATGTATATCCTCATTTTATACACACATGTGTTTCTCAGCCTATGGCTTACCTATTTGCTTTCTTAATCATGTCTTTAAAATGTAGATTTGCTTTATTTTATCGAAGTTCAATTTGTCAAAAAATTTCCCGTGATGGTTAGGGCTTTTGTGTCTTAAGGAACCTTTGCTTAACCCCAAGGTCATGAAAATATGCTCCTTTGTTTTCTTTTAAAAGTTTTATTCATTTAGCTTTCACATTTATATCTATGATCCTTCCCAATTTAATTTTTTTGTATAAAGTGAGGTGGAGTAAAAAATTATTCTTCCAGGTAGATATCCAATTGCTCTAGCATCATTGATTTTTTTTTTATTGACTATTCTTTCTCACTGAATTGAAGTGACACCTTTGTTTTAAATCAAATTATGTTATTAAATATGGATCTATTGTTTATCTTTCTTATTCTGCTCCACTTTTCTGTTTTTGTATCTTGAAACAATATTCTATTGCTTTATTTTCTAAAGCTCTAGAGTCTGTTCTAAAATCTGGCTTTTAAATCTTCCAAATTTGATCATCCTTTTCTATACGGTCTTAGCTTTTCTGGATTTTTTTTTTTTTTTTTTTTTGCATTTCCACTTGGATTTTATAATCAGCTTGTCAATTTTAATGAAAAGTAAAACTGTTGAAAGTTCGATTGAGACTTCATTGAATGTATAAATCAGTTGTGAGGAGATTAATATCTTAAAGAAAGTGAGCCTTCCAATCTATAAAGAGATGGTATATATCTCTTTAGATTTCTCAAATTTCTCTTAACCATAGTTTTTAGTTTTCAGTGTAGAGGTCTTTCACATATTTTCTTAGATTTATTTCTAGAACTTTAATAAATTTTTATTCTATTATAAATAGTACTGTTTTAAAATTCAATTTTCCAATTACTTTTTTCTAGTGTATAAAATATATAAAAATCCAAATGATTTATATTCTTAAAAGACTTGTTTATTTTAGAGAGAGAAAGAAAGAGTGGGGGGAGGGACAGAGGGAAAGAGAGAATCCCAAGCAGACTCCCTGCCAAGCACAGAGCCTGACATGGGGCTCTGTCTCATGACCCTGAGATCATGAACTGAGCTGAAATCAAGAATCAAAAACTCAACCAACTGAATCCCCCCCCCCCCCAGGTGTCCCTAAAAATTCAGATACTTTCTATCTAATAAATTTGCTTCCAGCAACTTTGCTAAGTTCACTTATTCATTCTAGTATGTTTTACTGTAGATTCTTTTGGATGTTTCCATGTAAAATCATATCATTTGCAAGAAAAATGTTTATTCTTTACTTTCTCTAACAATTTCCTGTAGTTATCATAAAAATTGCCACAAACTTTGTGGCTTAAAATAATAGAAATTTATTAACTCACAGTTCTGGAAGCTTGAAGTCTGAAATCAAGGTGTGGGCAGGTTCTCACCTTCTTTGGAGGTTCTTGGGAAGAATCTGATGCTTGGCTCTTCAATTTTCTGGTGGCTGTTGGCATTCCTTGGCTTGTGGCCACATCCTTCCAGTCTCTTCCCGCCTTCTGTTTGTGTTATTCTTCTTTGTTTTTCATAATGGCATAACTTGTGATGACATTATCTCAGGATCCTTAACTTAATTGCATCTGCAAAGACCTTTTCTCCAAATATGGTAACATTTACAAATTCCAGGGATTAGGTCTTTAAAGACTCTATCTCACATTTTGTGGTACAGTCACATTTTGTGGTACTGGGGTTAAAATTTCAATATAAGAATTTGGGAGTGGGGAGACACACTTCAGCCCACAACAGATTCTTTTTGATTTCGATGGATGGCTTTAAATAATAACAAAAAAACCTCCCATGATGTAGTACCTGGAAATGTCACGCCCTGAGACCAAATGATTATTCCTACTTCCAATGTGTCACAAAGCAGAATGGCAACTGGGGAATGTGGCTAAAAGCACTGTTATTCTGGTTCCTGTGCCCATACGGACTCTCAGCTCTACCACCACCACCTGTGCAACATCCAATGTGTTCAACCTGTGTGAATGAATGATACTTCCTAGTTCATGACATTGAATTATTGTGGGTGTTAGATGAGTTAATATTGGCAAAGTACTTCCAACACTTCTTGAACGAAGTGCAGAATTTACAGTGTCTTGGGATTATTATTTTTTAAAGGTGTATTTGGAGGAGAGGGCAGGAAGGAGCAGAGGAAGAGGGAGGAGGAAGCAGACACCCTGCTGAGTGCTGAGGCTCCGTCTCCTGAGCCCAAGATCATGATCTGAGCTCAAGAAATCAAGAAATCAAGAATTAGTCACTTAACTGAGTCACCCAGGTGCCCCAGTAGCTTGGGATTCTTCAAGTGACGCTGTGCTGCCACAAAGGTCCTCTGCCATCTTCAGTCTGCCAGGCTTCTCTTAATTTGTGGCTGCATCAAAGCCAGAGCAGCCCTATCCCTTCTTGTCTTCAATCTCCTCCTCATTATTCTTCAGTGTCATCTCTCCCAGTCCCCTCCAGAGTGCATCTTGGACCACTGATGTCTTCCCCCAGGAGGCCAGTTCCCTCCTTCATGGCCTTGCTCACTCCTCTCCTGATCCTTGTCTTTTCTGCTCTGACCCTCATCCCGGTCTGTCCTGTAACATAATCTGGCTCAAACTCTACTTCTACTGGAGTCACGGGTCACACAGTATGACTGGGCACCTGGTTTGCATCCTTCAAGACTTGAATTGGGCTTGTTGTGCTATTTATTCCTTTGTTCTGCTCAACACGCAGTTTTATCCTCATACTTCTCTGTCTGTTTGATTCCCAGGACTAGTTATAAGCCAGTTGAAGAGTGAATGTTGGCTCTGGGGAGTTCCACTTACGCAGTGCTGATGGAGAATCAATAGAACATTGCTATGAATCCTGAATCTGGCTTCATTTCCTTACCTTTCTGATGAAGATCCGGTTAGCTACAAATGCTTCCCATTTCCCCTATGAGAATGTTTTCCTTCTTAAAGACAGTGTTTATCATTTTCTTTTGCCAACTGAGAGGCTCACATGAATTAATATTTAATTTTCAATGACAAATAAAAGTGTGCCAGAGCAATAGCCAATTTTGGGAGCAGTGGAGTTTTAATATCCTGAATGTCATCTGCATTTGCTTCTCTGAAGTATCCCTGCTCTTCATTGCATTTTTGTATGTGGTGTGTGGGGGGAGCAATTGTATATAAGGTTAAGGACCTGGGCTTCCAATGTAAAACCTACCTACCTCAAAGAGTTGTTTGTGTATTAAATAATACTCAAAGTACTTTGCAGAGTA
Source organism: Canis aureus (assembly GCF_053574225.1). Classification (NCBI taxonomy): domain Eukaryota; kingdom Metazoa; phylum Chordata; class Mammalia; order Carnivora; family Canidae; genus Canis; species Canis aureus. The sequence goes on from NC_135616.1 coordinate 47,019,802, forward strand.
CCCAGACCATTAGAATATCTCCATAAATGTTAGTAATTACTATTAGTACTCAAACATTTCATGTTATTTATATGCACGCTCTTGCATTTCACAAAGAGAATCATCATGTAATTTTACATGTTTTCTTTCTCCCAACCTCCTGCATACTGCTGTGCCTCCCTACAAGGCCAATGTGCTCCTGGAAAAATTGTATGGGCTTTCCCCTTGACATGATATGAAGCTTTCAGATGGTTCTGATTCCCCTGATCATTGTTTTCCAGTGAAGCTGAGTTGTCATTTAAACTTTTGCAGGGCTGGGTAGGGTTAACGCTTACTTTGGGAAGAGCCATATGCCAAAATTCTAGGGTTTTAAATGTTTTCACACTGGTTAGTCCCCATGTTGCTCTTCCCCCCAGATCTCCAGCAAATTTTGATATCTTGCTGCACTTTCTTTTCCTAAATATAAGACACATCTCATGTTAAGCAAGAACTTCAATTATTGTTATACCAAGGTTAGCAAATAAATTTCATCTCTTGTGTCAACCTCTATCGATTGGTAATGGAAAATTGGAGTCCTGTGTTGTAAAAGATTCTGAGGCATTGGCTCCTGGTGGGGAAGAGTATTTGCCCAATTACTAGTATCTGTGGTAGACACAAGAATCAAGACGGGATATAGCGTGCTTGTCAGGTGTTTGCTGACATTTGCTAAGACCTGACTCCCATTGCAGAGTGCTGTGGGGGTGAATCAGGCGTCAAAATTGCCTCTGTTCTGCCTGAGTGTGAATGCCAAGAGTAATACAACCGAGTTCACAGCCCTTCTCACAGAGACATAGCTGAGAAGTTTGTGCTCCAAGCCTAGGGAGGTGAGTGAGAACCTGTGACCAATAAACCCAGATGAAAAATGACAGCCTGTTTTTCAAACAACTTAAAACAATTATATGACATAATATGACGTTTGTGGCAGATTTTCTTTTTTTCAATGGTGTCAATGTCATTCTGACGCTAACCCAGATGTCCCTTCCCTCTTTTGGGGGAGATAAAATCTAGATGCTAAGATATTAACATTGTCGAGACATTATAGGATTTAGGGGCAAATAGAACAACTTACATTGAGCCCTCCTCACCCCACTTGCTTTCAGATGCCCAGTTTTTATGCTGCCAACTCTCCCACCCTCAATCCCTACCCACATGGACACCCTTCTCACCTCCTTGGTCTTCATATACAATGCCAGGAGGCGTCCAGGCATGAATGCCCTTCTCACTCTGCCCAGACTCCAACACTTCCCACCAGGCTGCCACTTTGTGAGGATGTCCTACTGATGCTGCTTGGTTTCCTGATCTGTACAGGTCTGGCCTCCCAGTGTGGACATCTCCTCACCCCCGCCTTGGGCTCTGATGCCCAATACGAGGCTGCCTTCTACGGAAGTGCCCTTCTGCCTTTGCTGGGACTCTGACTCCTTATATCACACCACCCACCTCGGGACAACACCCTCTCTTTGCTTGGGCTCCAGCACCCTACACTAGGCATGCCTCCTATGTGATGCCCTCTGCCCACGTGTGTTCTGATGCTCTGCTTTGAGGCACAGTGGCTCATCCACCCCTATCAGCCTATCCTGCTCTGCCTTCACAAACAGCTCGAGGACCGGGTTGTTCTGGACAGGCTGGGAAGGGAAGAAAAAGAAGCACTTTAAAAAATTTAATTATAAAAGAATTAGCTGAAAACATGTAAAATCAGAAAAAGCAAAGGTGGAACACCCAAACTGATCACAACAATCAAAGATACCCTGGTCAAATGCAGAGATTGATATTTTCTATGTATGCATTTTTTCCTTTTTCTGTGCATGCATGTTTATATCTAAAACTCATCTATTTTCCCAGCTCTATCTACCTATCTGGATCCATCTTGTACTTTTATGAATGTTAATTACATCAGTTGTACCTAAACACAGAAATCAAAAGTGTTCTCTTGGCATTTTTAAACAGAAAATTTAAAGAGAAATCTTGATATTTTTAAAGGCTGAGACTTTACCTATGACACTAGGACTATCTATTTTCTATAGACAGAGTCTGTAACTCCATCTGTTTGGGTTTTTTCTTTCTCCCTGAAGATTTTGGTCAAGGAATTGGCATAGAAGCTAAGCCAGCCTATCTCAACTACTCTGTGCACAGGCATCCTCTCTGTAAAAAGAGGATAAAATCCTCGTATTTGAAATGCTTTTAGAATGATTTGAATGCATTTTATGAAGATGATAAGTGTTCAAGAAATATTTAAATAAAAGTAGTTTATTTTTCCTAATCTTCTGGGGGTTATAGGCATCTCAAGAAACATGTAATCAGCTTTAAGACAAAGAAATATCAGTATACTTAAAAAATACTTTAATTGGGGGCCGTTGCGTGGCTTAGTAGGTTAAGGTCAGCCTTGGGCTCAGCTTACGATCCCATAATCCTGGGATGGAGTTCTGCATGAGGCTTGCTGCTCCATGGGGAGTCTGCTTCTTCCTCTCTCTCTGCCCCTCCCCCTATTCGTGCTCTCTCTCAATAAATAAAATCTTTTAAGAAATACTTTAATTGTGAATTTAACCAAATTTCCATTAAAGTTCAAAACATATAGCATATATTCTAGGCAAGAACATGGAAGACCATAGCCAGAGTTTAATAATGTTTTATTGGACTTAGATCTATTTATATTGTCTATTTATATTTATATATTTAATTTATAAATATAATTTAGAAATATTTAAGTTAGTGAAAAAAAATATATGCAATAAGAGAGAAATGTGCTCCTCTTCTATAGATCTGTGAATGCTCTTTTGAGTGAGATACACATTGAAGGAGAGATGGAACAAGATGCAGCTCTTTTTATAATCTTTTAGAGGAGAGGAGCCAGGAACCAGACCTGGCCTTCTCACTCCAGATCTGAGCCTGTAAGAAATGAAGAACCAAAGCACACACCTGATGACAGAATCCAGATGAAATGCAGCCTGAATGGATGTGTAGCAGAGGGTCTGTTTCAGAACTGTTAGTGGGGGTATGGTTGGCCTGTCTCAGTGAGGACTCTCACCAATATCCAACCATCGCCCCCTGGGAAGGACATGGGGTGATGTCAACAGCAGGCTTTCCATACCCAGTGTCCTCATCCTGCAGGCTGCTGTCAGGTGCCTGAGTGCATCTCTGGCTTTGAGGGACCCTCGGGAATCCCATTTTTGAACACTGGTCCTCACATTCCCTCCTGGCACCTTGTTATCCAAATCAGTACATCTTGGTCCTTATTAGCTGCATAAATATTTATATTTCTAAGTGTCAGAGTCTCTGGGCTCTTGACAATCTGTAACCTTTGTGATGCTGCTGCACATGATGCTGCCTATGAGCATGCTGGAATGGATTACATGGCCAGGAGGGTCGAGGCAGAGTTTAGGATGCTCACCCTGGCCTTAGACAATGATGCTCTAGGCCAGGGCAGTGGGAGCAAGAAGCCATATGAGCACTAAGTATGAGATACATTGCAAAGGAAAAGTAATGAGCCCTAGTTCTGCCTCCAGCTCCAGGACCTTCAGGACCTACTGGATTGACCCTCAAGGTGACAGATGGCTCATCTGCCTTGTTTGACATGCTGCATCTCTGCCCTTCATGTATTCGCTTAAGTTTTACCTCCCTGAAATTAAATTATCCCTGCTTCCCATCTGCCAAACCACTTCTGACCCACTATAAATTCTCTTTTCATAGTTCTTGCATTTCTCAAGGTTCTGTGTCATTTAGGGAATGACTCCATTATAACACAAGCAGGTTTAGGAGAAGGGCTCTCTCTTAACCTATGAACTAAACAACCAGGGCACAACTCACAGGTACTGATTGCCTGACAAGTAATACAAGAATCATTAACAAACACAGACCCACCTTTGTGATCTTTTCCTCTTGGAAAATCCAAATTTTGTATATTTCTATATAGACATTTTCAAAAGTGATAATATAGTTAGAATATCTGAAAACTTTATCTATTTAAAAGATAAATATAGTCCAAAATTAAGAACATTTCTCTCCTGGCTCTCCAGGAGAAATGGGCTCTCCTGCCCATGCCTTTTCCTTCCTCCCTCTCCCCCCTTTAAATCTAAAACTAACAAAGTGGGATCCCTGGGTGGTGCAGCGGTTTGGCGCCTGCCTTTGGCCCAGGGCGCGATCCTGGAGACCCAGGATCGAATCCCACGTTGGGCTCCCAGTGCATGGAGCCTGCTTCTCCCTCTGCCTGTGTCTCTGCCTCTCTCTCTCTCTCTCTGTGTGACTATCATAAATAAATAAAAAATTAAAAAAAAATAAAACTAACAAAGTACGTTTAAGGGCACATTGAACCAAATGAAGCTAACATTTGCACTTCCCCCTCCATCCCACATATTGGCTTTATTATTGCTCCGTCCTATTCTAAATAAGCCCTCTTCAACAAGCTTGTGTGATACATTCACATTTTCAGAGAGCTATGAGTCTGTTGCCAGGAAGTCAGCAAAGGGCCAAGGAGAAACTCCTTGTGAATTCATGCTGTGTTTGACTCTGAGACCTTCAGGAGAGTCTAGAGAGGAGGGCCTAGATGGAGAGGAAGACAGGGGGGCTGCTAGGTTTTAGATTTCTCTCTTCTTGGAAGAATGAATAGCACTGTCTATAGAGTTTTTAGATGTTCTCAGAGTAGAGGGATGGGAAACCAAGAATGAGTTATTGACAGTGAAGTAGGTCTGTCCTCAAAGCTAAGTTTGTTCTTCACATATTTTCTTAAGATGTTGGTTTGCTTGCAAATGCTTATATTTTATACTTTGGTATGGAGTCAGTTATGAACCCTTACTAAAACTAGCTTAGGCAAAAAAGAGAATTTATTGGCTCACAAAACTGAAAAGATGTAGATTTCAAAAACAGGACTTAATTTATGGCTTAAAAAATATGGGCCAAGACCTCCTTTTCCTCCCTCCATTTCTCAGTGCCACTTGCTGATGTGCTCTCTGGGCTCCAGGTATCCACTCTCCTGCAGTCCTGGCATCTTAGGCTGTAATCTTTCTTTATGGAGTACAGCGGGATATAAGCTGATTCATGGCCATGAATCTAAATGGTCTTGATTGGCCTTCCTTGGATCATATGCCAATTCCTGAGCCAATAACTTTGGTTGAGGTGAAAGGGACTCTAAGCTAGCTAGGGCCCATTCATGGATATGGGCTTGTTCAATACCCCCTAAATACCATGACTTTTAAAAAAAAAAAAATTTATTTGAGAGAGAGCGAACGAGAGCGTGTGTGCATGTGCACAAGGTTGAGAAAAAGCAGAGAGAGATGCGGGGCCTGATCCCATAATCCTGAGATCACTGCCTTAGCTGAAACCAAGAGTTAACTGACTGGGCCATCTAAGTGCCCCTAAGTCACATGACTCTTAAGTGTACAGTGGAAATGGAGTACAAAGACTTTGGTTCAAAGTTCAGCCCCATCAGTTAATAACTGCATGATCTTTATGAATTGTTTCAGGTCTACTAACTTCAGCTTCCATTTTGGTTCCTTGGAGATAAGAATAATAGTTATCTTATAGCAAGACTGCTTGCAGACATCTGGGTGGCTCAGTCAGTTAAGCATCTGCCTTCGGCTCAGGTCATGATCTCAGGGTCCTGGGATCAAGCCCCTCGTTGGGCTCTCTGCTCAGTGGAAAGTCTGCTTCTCCCTCTCCCTCTGCCTGCTGCTGCCCCTGCTTGTGCTCTCTTTCTCTCTGCCAAATAAATAAAAATAAAATGTTTTTAAAAAGCAATACTGCTTGGATTAAATGAGATAGTCTATATAAAGTGCTCTGCACAGTGTTTGGTTTGTAGTAGGTGCTTTGACTTGCTTTCTCCTATGATTCCCTACCAGCTGTTGAACCTCTACCAAGGTCACAAGAGCTCTTTTGAAAACTTCCTCTTGGAAGCTTGGGAAGATAGCAGTAGGCCTCTGATAGAAGTGTGGACCTCAGCATGTGCTAATACTGAAAACCTGACATCATATTCCTTTCTAATCTTTGAGGCCAATTAATCTGCTAGGCTTATATTCCCACCTCCATTGGACAATGCAAACCACCCTTTCTATGTAGGCATTCCCAAAGAGCTTGAAGGTTCCTGATCCCTGACTCATCCTTCTGAGACCATTGCCCTCTCTAGGAACAATGTTCTGCCACTGCCCATGTGGCTATGGGTGTTGGAACTAAATGCCTCATCAAATATCCTTGTGACACCTTTGACATCATTTTTCTCCATCTTGAATCCATGCCAGCCCACCTGAGGACTCCCACATTCCATCATTGCACAGAACCATTCCATTGTCAAAGATCTGATCTGCAATATCATATTTAGGATGACAATCTCTCACATTTCCAGTTCTCCAAATCTCATCTCCCATCCTATCTGCTCTTCAATCTAATATAAATTTTAGTTCCTTGATGCCTCATTTTACTTCCAGTTAGTAAACATTTTTAAGTCTTCACATTTTCTGAGACCAGTGGCTTGTCAGTTGAACCACTCTGTTAACCCCATGAGCTTCCACTACCCTCAGTCTAAGCTCCAATTCTTTTTTTTTTTTTTTCTAAGCTCCAATTCTGAGGACCAATCCAACCATTTGTTGTTTCTGCTCCTCTGTCCATGTTGCTAAGGATTTCTGAGGAACGTCAAAAATTATGCAAATTTCTGCCATTGTGATGTCATTGTTTCTGAACACAGGTACACAGCCCTGACAATGCCTTGCAACCCTCAGGGGAGTTTCTAGACAATTCCTTATGTAATCTGTTCAAAATATTCACTGTTCTTTTCAAATCTCTTCTACTTCCTCCTTCTGACCTGTGTCACACACCTCCTCCTTCGTAAAGAAAATATGCTGTAAGTTCCAGATCATTTCTTTAAAGAACCTGCTCAGGGATGCCTGAGTGGCTCAGTGGTTGAGCTTCTGCCTTTAGCTCAGGGCATGATCCCAGGGTCCTGAGATCAAGTTCTGCATCGGGTTCCTCACAGGGAGCCTGCTTCTCCCTCGGCCTATGTCTCTGCCTCTCTCTGTGTCTCTCATGAATAAATAAATAAAATCTTAAAAAAAATAACCTGAGCATTTAAGTTATTCTTTCTTTTTCTGAGCTAAAGCAAATTTCACCTGGCTCTATCCCTCCCTCATCAACAAGAACTAATTATATCAGTGACTCCCCCTCCTTTGGCACTAGCTGCCTCCTATCTCCTAATTCATTCCCATCAGCACAGGGACTGTGATCTTATCTTCCAAATCTAGCCATCAACTGATCCTTCTCTTTCCACTCATAGGCACCATTCTCCCAATTTTACTTTCTCCCAAGTGTTCTCATTTATTTAAATTGGAAACATTTCTTGCTGACATTATCACTGACCTTTCAGTTATCTAATCAAGGGAACATTTTTCAGTCCTTTTGAACTCTGTGATATTTGGCAATGTTACTCATTCCTGATTTTGATCTGGTTCTATAGTCTCATGGCCATTTTCTTTTCAATATATTTTCGGTTCTAATTAGTTCTAATTAATACATAAGTAAAATTGTATTAAGTCAATGTTTCAAATGAAACAAATTCCCCTTGACATACAATTCTTAAGTCCAGTGGTTTTTAAACTATAAAAGAAATAAAGCATTTTCTTCAAATATAGATTTATGCAGAAACCCACTATTTATCCATTTGTTTGTTCATTCCATTTATTCATGGCTAAATATTTATTGAGTACCTACTTAAAAGGCCCTCAACATTCGAGGCAATGAGAGTAATTATGGAAAGACAGTTACTTGCTGACAGTGACAAATATATATATTTGTGTCTAGGTTCAGCCCTGTACTTGCTTGCTATTCTCTATCTAAACTAATTACCTGCATGAGCTCATCCAGTCTCATGACATTAAATGCCATCCACATACTGATGAAGCTTCCTTTTGTATCTTTCGCTCAGACTCCTCCCTGAACTCTAGACTCATATATCTACTTGCATGTTAGACACATCTCTTTGGGTGTGTACCAGGTAATGGAAGAACAAAAGGCAAGCTGAAGGCAAAAGACAAACTGATGCTCCATATGCTACCCCCCTCCCCACAGTGGGAGTGGGATATATGTGACATTTCTCAGATGCTCATGACAGCCCAAGAACAAAGGAAGGAAAAAGCAAATGGTTTACTGCAAAGGATCACACAAACAAAGGACACAAGTCACCATCAGTTTGTAACTGTCTTAATGATTTGCAAGAAAAACACAATCTTGAGAATAGTCAGAGCTTCAGAAACCTATACCCTCGATTTTCTGGAGCCCTAATGTTGCCTTCCCCTTCCATAGGATGAAAAACTCTTTATAATCAGTCACTCCTCACACTTATAATGCAGCTCTTTCTGCCTACAGGTCCTATTCTCATGCTTTAATAAACTCACCTTTTTTGCACCAAAGCTGTCTCAAGACCTCTTTCTTGACCATTGGGCATCGAGACCCTCTGTCAATAGGTATCTCAAATTTACCATGTTAAAGTCAAACTTCTGATTCTTTATCTTATAAGTCTGTGCCTCCCATGGTAGTTGCCACTTCTGTTCATGGCAGCCCATACTTCTAGTTGATCAGGATGACCACCTCGATGTCATTCCTGAACTCTCTTTCCTCACATCTCACATCAGGCAACCAGTGAATCCCATGGTTCCACCTTCAGTGTACATACAGAACCAGCCACTTCTCAACACTTCCACTGCTACTGGCTTGGTCCAAACCACCATCATCTGCTGCCTAGGTTGTTGTGTTAGCTTCTGGATTGTTGCCCCCGATTCCCACTGTCCCTTGCAGTCCATTTTCAGCAAAATGGCACCTCACTCAGAGTCAAAGAAATCCTCACATGATTTAATCCTCTCCTGTCTTCCAGTTACCCCTCTTACTACTTTCTAGCCACTCTGGCTTCCTTACTGTTCCTCTAACAAGCCAGCAAGAGTCCTTCCTCAGCATCTTTGCACATGATATTCCCTCTGCTCAGAATGCTTTCTCCATGTATAGCCTTATAACAAATGTTATACTTTTGTCAAGTTTTACTCATATACCACCTTCTTAGTGAGGCCTACTCTGATTACACTTTTAAAAGATATACCCCCTCCCCCAACCAAATTTTAAAAATGGAGCACCTGGCTGGCTCAGTTTGAAGAACATGTGACTCTTGATCTTGTAGTTATGAGTTCAAGCTGCTCCCCTCACCCTGCACATAGAGATTATTTAAAAAATAAATAAATAGGGGCACCTGGGTGGCTTAATCAGTTAACCATCTGACTCTTTATTTTGGCTGAGGTCATGATCTTGGGGTTGTGAGATGGACTCTGTGTTCAGCAGAAAGTCTGCTTGAGATTTTCACTCTCCTACCTCTGCCCCTCGGCCCCCTTAAAAAAAAAACAATAATAAATAAATAAAACTCTAAAAAATAAAAACAAGACCCCCCACTATTATCTTTTTTTCTCACAAGCACTTAGAAACTTTTAACATTTTATCTAGCTAACTAGTTATGTATCTATCACCCATCTATCCATAGTTTTTCCTCTTCCTGACAAGAACTAAGTTCTATTAACACAGGAATTTTGTTTTGTTCACTGATGCATACCTATAAGTTAACACTTAGTAGGTGCTTGATGACACTTTACACTATAACATTTCATAAATATATCTTTCATTTATCTATTTTTTTGTGGATGACCTTCATTTGTTTTTCTCATGTTTCTTTTTTTTAAGATTTATTTGTTTATTGAGACAGAGTGAGTGAACATGGGGGGGAGGGGCAGAGGGAGAGGGAGAGAGAAACCCAAGTAGACTCTGCACTGAGCGTGGAGCCAGGCATGGGAATCTATCCCACGGCCCTGAGATCAGGATCTAAATTGAAACCAAGAGTTGGTTGCTCAACTGACTGTACCACCCAAGTGTCCCTGTTTCCATGTTTCTAGCGTTGCTGCAATGAACATGTAAATAAACCTTGGTGCACTTTGGATGGATTTCACTCTAGGTCATCATCTAGATTTAGAGAAGACTCTGATGTTTACATATACAAGATGCTACTGTGCAGTGCTCTTTGGAACAACACTGGGTAGAGAAAAAATTTAAACTGAGATGTACTTACAAAAGAAGCCTCAGGTCTGCAACTGATGTGGTCATTCAAGCTGTCTGAATCGGGGTGAGGCTTGGTCTCCATCCCCGTGTTGGATATAGGCTGCCCCCAGCAGGGCATCCACTCATTGTTGGGTGAGGTAGCTCCCGTCAGTAAGAGCATTTTCCTGAGAAGAAGTTAGTGCCTGAGTCCTAAGGGGCAGGATCCAAGAATTACACCCAGCACCCATAGGAGTATTTTAAGAGGAAAATTTTAGGTTAGAATGAGTGCATCTTCAATTTAACTAGATTTTGCCAAATTGTATTTCAAATTGGTTGTACAAAGTTTTGCTCTCTTCAACAATATATAAGAATTTTTGTCGGTATTCTCCCTTTTGACATTTTCTTTTTCTTTTTTTTAAGGTTTATTTCTTTATTCATGACAGACCCACAGAGAGAGGCAGAGACACAGGCAGAGGCAGAAGCAGGCTCTTCTCAGGAGCTGGATGCGGGACTTGATCCCAGATTCCAGGATCACGACCTGAACCAAAGGCAGCCACCCAACCACAGAGCCACCCAGGTGCTCCCTTTTGACATTTTCTGTATCTTTTATTTCCCTGTGCTATTTTCTGGATAATTTCTATAGATCTTTCCTCAGGTGTAAAAACTGTATTTCTTTGGCTGTGTATAATTTACTTTTTAAGTTAATGGGATTTTTATTTTTTCTCACTGAGGTTTTATTTCTGGAAGTTTCATTCCTTTTAAAAGACATTTTTCCCCTTAAAAAGCAAATAAATTTCTTATGCTCTGATTTTTTATTTTACTTTTGAATAATATGAAGCTTGTTTATTCCTTATACTATAGTAAGTCGTTTTATTTTTTGAAGTTCTGAGGCTCTGATCTCACTTGCTGTGGCACCTGGTGATTCTCATGTGGGCTTGTCTTTTCATATCTATATCTATGTGATCGTGAACAGAGAATTGTGGGAATTCTCTACTGCCTATATCTGTCCTCCAGAGAGATCTTAAATCTACTTCTGCCAGGAAACCCAGAACCCCATGTCTCTTCTGTTAACAGATCTTATTTTTTAGAGCAGTTTTACGTTCACAGAAAAACTGGGCAGAAATTCCTATATGCCCCTCCTCACTACTGCTTCCCCCACTATTGACACTGCCACCCACCAGAGCCATATATAGGGCACATTATCACTCCAAGTCTGTGGCTTACATTAGGGATCACTGGTGACCATTTAAAAAAAATTTTTTTTTAGTTTAGTGGAGAATTTTAAACACACAGAAAAGAAATTAAATATTAATGCTTCATATAAGAGTCTCAATTTCAATTCCATGTCTTTTTTAAAAAAAAGATTTTATTTATTTATTCATAAGAGACAGAGAGAGAGGCAGAGACACAGGCAGAGGGAGAAGCAGATGGAGAAGCAGGCTTGCTGCAGGCAGCCTGATGCAGGACTCAATCCTGGGGCTCCAGGATCACATTCTGCACCAAAGGCAGGTGCCAAACCACTGAGCCACCCAGGGATCCCCTCAGTTCCCAGTCTTGAAGATGCCCACAGCCTTCCACCCAGTCTCCATGGGGCAGCTACCATCCAAGCTGCTTGTCCCTGGGGTCAGCAAAATATCTTCATAAAATATGCTCACCCTTCTGAGGTTCATTGTCCTCTTCATTTGCATATTTAAGGTTTTCTTAATTTATTAGAAACTCAGCTATGCCTTAGAAATATTCTGGGGGGCTCTTGGGTGGTGCGGTTGGTTAAGTGCCTGACTCTTGGTTTTGGCTCAGGTCATGATCTCAGGGTTGTGGGATTGAGCCCCACAGCAGGCTCCATGTTCAGGGAGGAGTCTGCTTGAGATTCTATCTCCCTCTCCCCTGTCCCTTTCCAACCCCTCGCTTGCATTCTCTCTCTCTCTCTCTCAAAAAACAAAAAAAAAGAAAGAGAGAGAGAGATCTTTTTGTTATGTATTAAACAACTTATGTGAGTATCTGAGTAGAAGCAAGCTTTTTGGATGATCTACTCCACCATATTTCCAAACTAGAAATCTCTCATGATTTTCCCACATTTGAATTGCTGCTTCCTACTTTCTATTCTTTTTCATGGTGATGTGGTTTGGAGTGGTGGGGTCTGGAGCCAATGGCCAAGAAAGAATTCTTGATATGTCTTTGGCACAAAAAGGGTATTTTTATTAAAGCCCGGGGGCAGGACCCATAGGCAGAAATAGCTGCACCAGAGTTGTGAGGAGTGATTGATTATATAAGATTTTCTATCCTCTAGAGGAGAAGGTGATGTTAGGGCTCCGGGAAATTGAGTCTATGGGTTTCCAGAGATTGTTTTCTTCTTGTAAATCATTAAGACAGTTGCAAACTGATACATGTCCTACATGACTGTGATCTTTAGCAGTTAACCATTTATTTTTCTCTTTCCCTCATTCTAGGGCAGCCTAGAGTGCCTGAGGAATGTCACATATATCCCACCTGGGGCAGGGTAGGGTGGGGGGTTTGTGGGGTGTCAGCTTGTGCTTTGCCCTCAACCTACCTTCTGTTCCTTCATCAATGAGGCTCCTCTTACTTCTCTGCCCTCAGATTGCCCCCAGGATTCCACCTCAGCTCTCTTCTCTTCTCGTACATGTCCATGTGTTCAACTAAGTTGGTAATTCCCAAATTAGTACTTCTAGTTAAGACCTTGCCCTGACACAGACTTCCTACTGCTTAATAGACATCTCCTCCTGGTGTCCCACAGTTACCTGCCCATGTGTGCCAAGTTCAAAACTGATTTTATTATTGTCTTCCAGTGATTGGCTTTCTTGAGTTATTGTTCTGAAAACTGAGCAATTAAAATCACAGTTCATGGAACATATACCATGATTCACTAAACATTGTATATGGGTTTATGAATATAGGTTCATAATGTCTGAGGCCCTGTCAGGCTCATCCCCATACAAAGCCCCAGACAAAATTTATGGGAGTGTATGTATAGGGGGTTACATTTAATCACAGAATCCAGGCTTTTCAGGCACAGAGTTGCTTCCCCTGACCCAGAGAAATGGAACTTTCCAAGTCAGACAACAGCACATCTGACTGGTATCCGTGCATACTCAGGGCATCCTGGTGGGAATTATTTTCCTTAGCATTGTTCTCATTCCCAAATTCATGCAGCCCCAGCCCCCCTTTGGCCCTTGCATGGGGACTTCCAGTCTTTACATCATGGTTCAGAAAAGGGGACACTGGGGCACCTGGGTGGCTCAATGGTTGAGCATCTCCCTTTGGCTCAGAGCATGATCCTGGAATCCTGGGATCAAGTCTCTTTTTTTTTTTAAAGATTTTATTTACTTATTCATGAGAGACAGAGAGAGAGAGAGAAAGGGAGAGATACAGGCAGAGGGAGAAGCAAGCTCCATGCAGAAGCCCGACATGGGATTCGATCCCGGTCTCCAGGATCACGTCCTGGACCGAAGGCAGGCACTAAACCACTGAGCCACCCAGGGATCCCCCTGGGATCAAGTCTTACATCAGACTCACCTCAGGGAGCCTGCTTCTTCCTCTACCTATGTCTCTGCCTCTCTCTCTGTGTCTCTCATGAATAAATAAATAAAATCTCTTAAAAAAAGTGGAGGACACTGGTGATCTGCAGTGTTTTTCTTTTTCTTTGTCTCAGGAATATATGGCACATTGCTGTCATGTAGCAGACTTTTAATTACTTGTTGAGTTGAATTAATTCTAATTCTCACTACTACTTGGAAAAGGTCATCTGAAATTGAGCAAAAAAACATATGTAGCTTTATGGTGGAAATGATGGACTCTGATATGTTCACGTACAGGGAAGTAGATCAAAACCACTTTAGAAGTCAGGATGAAACACGTAAAATTGTTGCTTTGTCTAAAATTTCTGCTTGAATATAGTGATCTGTGATAGGCATATATATGCAATAGGCATGGTATTGTGTCTCAAAAACAAGAAGAAAGATGAACCAACAATGAGACCTTTTTCTCAACAGTGCTGCATTGAATAGCATATTAGATCATCTGAACACTTTTCCTAATTTAGCAATTTATTCGCTGCTTTTGCTTCTGTTTCGTAGCTCAGATTTTGTTTGCTATATAGATCATTCACCCTGTGTTAATCTGCCACCAGATTTTGATGGATAAAGCAGGGTGTTCTTGGGACAGGAACATGGACATCTATAAATCTTAAACCTTGAGGTATTGAGATACCAGATGCCAAGTGCAATTGTCCATACCAGGGTTGGGACAGAGAGCTGAATTTGATCTGGTTTTCCCTTTCCCTGCCCCCAAGCTTGCCTTGTGTTTCTAGTTTCAGTTGATCATACTACCACCCCCTCAGTTACTCAAACCAACATTCCAGATTCTTCCTTAATGCTTTCACCTGCCTTGCCACATTCGATTGGTCTCTGTCTTATGGATTTGGCACGTTAGCTGGGGCAGGACTGTCACCAGAGCACTCCATCTGCTCCCTAATTAATTAACACCTCTCTCTCATTCATTTTGTACACTGCTTCCTAGGTAATAATTCTAAAAGCAAGCTTTATTATTTCCCTCCTTTACTAAAATCCTTGGGTGACTCCCCACAAAGCCTTAAGGACCAAGTTCAAATTTCTCAGTCCTACCAGAGATGAGCTACTCATGTTGTCATCTCCGGTCATTTGTCCCTCAGCATCTCCACCTTGAGCAATTTCCCCTCCCTGTTTCCCTCCCACATTGCATTTTCCCCATGTTTCTCTCTCTCCTGAGGCTTAGTTTATGCTATTCCCTGTGCCTGTCACCATCCCCTCTGCCATTCATGAGCATAATCTGTGGCAAAGCCCAAGGCTCAATCCAGGCATTACTTTCTCGGGGGCATCTCCCTTGATTCTTCCATTTGGTATCTGAGCACATACTGATACTCTATTTTGTGTCAGAAACTCTACTTAAAATATCATATATAATCTTCATCAAAGTTCCATGTGGCAGGTCCTACTACTCTCCTTATTGTACTGATACGGAAAGTATACCAAGAGGTAAAGTTATTTGCATATACAACTAAGTGACAGAGTGGAGGTTTGAATCCAGGTTTCTGTGGAGGGCAGAGCCTATGTCCTAGCCACCTGTAAAGTAGTAGTGTTTACCTGGCAGGTGTTATTGCTTAATAAACATTTCTAAGCTGAATTGACCCTGAGGCTTGGTTCTAGACCCAATCTGGAGCAAGAAAATATATTTTGGAGTTTTTTAGCCTCCCTTTTAGGGCTCCAATTTTCCATACAATGTCTCAACCCTCTCAAAATATATGAGATTAATTTCTTCAGATTTAATGAACACCAGTATATTTTAATGTGCTCACACTGGCTTAAATCAGGTGTATATTGATTTAGGGATCGTTGGAAGGACATTGCCCTGGGATCCAGTGTTCTCATGCTGGGGCAAGTTGAAGATAGAGGTTGTACTGGATAAAAGAAAGGCCTGGGGACAGATTTGTGAGAGATAAAACCTTCCAGAGGGCCTCAAATCACATTTCTACATGATTTCTTTTCTTTTTCTTTTTTTTTTTACATGATTTCTTCTGTAGAGTTAGAAGCAACTTTGTTTGCTTCATATAGAATCAACTAATCAGCTCGAAAGGGCACTAACATAATAAGTTAAAGATAAACAAACTTATTATTTAGTAACAATTATAAAACCAGACATTAGAGAAGTTGTACCCTGGAGTGCCAGCAACCAAAGCTTGGGGTCCACTGTTTCATGGGCTGAGCTACACATCCAAAATCACATGTGTTCATTGATTAAAAAAAATAAATGAAATAGAGGCACCTGGGTGGCTCGATCAGTTAAGTGCCAGCTCCGGATTTCGGCTCAGGTTATGATCTCAGGGTCATGGGATCAAGCTCCACATCTAGCTCTGTCCTCAGCAGGGATTCTGCTTATGGATTCTCTCTCCCTCTCTGTCTGGCCATCCAACCTGCCCCCCCCCCCCCCATCTACCTATCTGTCTTTAAAATAAATTAATAAATCTTTAAAAAAATAAATGAAATACTACTTTAAATATTCAGTATATCCATTTCAGGGTAAAATCAATGTTCATTTAATTGTCATATTGTTGATATTGGCTTTATATTTATTCTTGGTAACTGAGCAACCAGAAGCTTCCATTCATTCCTTTCATTCCCTGGTTAATGATGAATGAAGATTCACATCTTAGAGGCATTTTAACTCCAATTGTAAACAACTACTTGTCTGTCCTGAAGCTGTAAGCTCATGGTATTTTCCTCAGGTTAGTAGTGAAGCTGGGAGGATAGTTCTGGTGTCCCACCTTCCAATATGGCACTCCTGGCAAATACAATTACAGTCTAAAGTTAGCCTTCCTCCTGTGTGTGTTTCTTTCTTAACCTAAACAAGTTCTTGAATATAACTTTTAAAAAGTGAGGTAACTTTTAAAAAGTGAGACTGTAGCTTTTTGTTGATTCATGAGGGAGAGACAGACAGGAAGAGACCCAGCAACATCTGTCCCAATCTACCTCTGTTGATAATCCTTCCCACCCACATCCTCTAAAATGCCATTGGCTCACCATCTTTCAGTCTTCAAACAGCCATGCCATCTATTTTCTCTATTTTTGTTTTTGTTTTTTCTCTCAGCAATGCATACACATTCACGCTTTCAAGTCTCAGCTGAAAGGTCACTCTCTTGGAAAACTTCTGCTCCCCATTGCAGAACTGGGCATGCCCTTCTTGGGGATCTCTCAGCATTTATTCTCACTCCTATCAGACAGCCCACTGTGTTTCAATCACATGGGCACCCTGTCTGTCCTCTGCCCTGTCCTGTACCACAGGCCAGCCAGAGGGACTCTCCAGGACATTCCTCTGGAAGGAATAAATGACCACTGGAAACCCTGAGGGCATTTGGGAAAGGGTACGACCACCTAATTCAGTATGAAATGAAAATTGAAGGTGAAGATGCTGCTATTAGGTTTCCTGTTTTCCCCATGGCAGTGTTTACAAGATGTCAAGACTAAAGGGAAAGTGAAAAATGCCAGTCATAATTTGGTAGTTTTATGTAAATAATGAAAAATAACTGTTGGATTCCTTGCTCCTTTGACTGAGTTATAGGCAAAAACAGACTTCCTAAAAGGAAAGAATAGATAAATTTGACCTCATTAAAATGAAAGCTTGTTATCTGTGAAAGCCCATGTGAGGAAAGTGGAAGGACAAGCTACAGACGAGGGGAAAATACAGGCACATCTCATTTTATTGCTCTTCACTTCACAGATATGATTTTTTACAAGTTGAAGGTTTGTGGCCAACCTATCTGGAGCAGGTCTTTCTGTGCCATTTGTCCAACAGCATTTGCTGGGTTTGTGTCTTTGTGTCACATTTTGGTAATTTTCACATTTCAAACTTTTTCGTTATTACTATGTTTCTGATGGTCATCTGTGATCAGTGATTATGAGCCATTGAAAGCTTAGATTATGATTAGCATTTTTTAACAGTAAAGTCTTCGGTTTTTTTTTAAAAGATTTATTTATTTATTTATTTGAGAGAGAGAGCATGGGGGGAAGGGCAGAGAAAGAGGGAAAGAGAATCCCAAGCAGACTCTTCATTGAACATAGAGCCTTATGTGGGCTCAAACTCATGACCCTGAGACCATGACCTGAGCTGAAATCAAGAGTTGGACACTTAATCAACTAAGCCACCCAGGTGCCCCAGGAACAAAGTCTTTTTATTTTTTTAAAATTTTTTAAAGATTTATTTATTTATTTATCATAGACAGAGAGAGAGAGAGAGAGAGAGAGAGAGGCAGAGACACAGGAGGAGGGAGAAGCAGGCTCCATGCCGGGAGTCTGACGTGGGACTCGATCCCAGGACTCCAGGATCATGCCCTGGGCCAAAGGCAGGCGCTAAACTGCTGAGCCACCCGGGGATCCCCCAACAAAGTCTTTTTAAATTAAAGTATGTATATTGTTGTTTTAGATATAATGCTATTGCATACGTAATAGTATAGTACAGTATAGTATAAACATAAATTTTATTTGAACTGGAAATTAAAAAAATCACTTAACATGCTTTTTTAAAAAGATTTTTATTTATTTATTTGTTTGAGAGAGAGAGTGTATGTGCAAGCAGGGGTGGCAAGGGCAGTTTAGAGGAGAGAGAACATCCCAAGCAGACTCTACACTGACTGCAGAGCCCAATGAGGTGAGGGGCTTCATCTCACAACCCTGAAATCATGGCCTGAGCTGAAATCAAGAGTCCGATGCTTAACTGACTGAGCAACTCAAGTGTTCCTATTTGACTTGCCTTATATATATTACTCTCTTTACTGCAGTGGTCTTGAACTGAACCCAAAATATCACCAAGGTATGCCTGTATTTCCAAACCCTATATTTATTAAATGATTAATATCTAAAATACATAAGGAAACATCAACATTAAAAAACTAAAGAATCCAGTTTAAAAATGGACAAAAAAAATAAATTGGCCAGATAGAAAATAGCATACAGCAGAGCTCTTGGCTGGCTCAGGCAGTACAGCATGGGACTCTTGATCTTGGGGTTGTGAGTTTGCACCGCACATTGGGTGTAGAACTTACTTAAGAAAATTAGCACAGGAAAAGCTTAATATCATTAGCCATCATGGAGATGCAAATTAAAACCACAATGAGCTATGTTTAGCTACACCTATTCGAATGGCTAATGTAAGAATAGTGATAACACCTGATAAGGATACAGAGAAAGGAGCTCTTGCATTTCTGGTGGAAATGCCAAATGGTACCACCACTCTGGAAAATGTTTTGGCAGCTTCTTGTACAATTATAAATGCAATTATTCTATGACCCAGCAATAGAACACGTGTGCATCTATCCCAGAGAAATAAACATTTTTGCTCACATCAAAACTTTTACACAAATGTTCCTAACAGCTTTATGCATAATAAGCCCAAATCGGGAAATAGCTCAGAGGTCCTTCAATGGGAAAAATGGCTAGACAAACTGTTGTGTGATCCTTGGAATAACTTAGCAACAGACAGGAACACACTACTGACATACTCCATCAACTTGAATGAATCTACAGTTATGCTGAGTGAAAAAAGCCAATTCTGCAAGGTTATGTGTTCTATGATTCCATTGCATGACATTTAAAAAATGAGAACATTAGAAATGGAGAACAGATTAGTAGTTTCCAGGAGTTATGGATGGGAGGGGTGCTTAGAAGGAGTTGGATTTGGTCATAAAGGATCAACACAAGGGATGCTTTGGGGTGAGAACTGTTCAGTACCTTGACTATATGATGGTGAACACATGAATTTACACACATGATAAAAGTGGATGATACCGTAAATACAAATCAAAACCACAATGAGACACCACCTCACAACAGTGAGAATGGGGAAAATTAACAAGGCAGGAAACCGCATGGAGAGATGTGGAAAAAGGGGAAACCTCCTGCACTGTTGGTAGGAATGTGAACTGGTGCAGCCACTCTGGAAAACTGTGTGGAGGTTCCTCAAACAGTTAAAAATAGATCTGCCCTACGACCCAGCAATTGCACTGCTGGGGATTTACCCCAAAGATACAGATGCAGTGAAACGCCGGGACACCTGCACCCCGATGTTTATAGCAGCAATGGCCACGATAGCCAAATTGTGGAAGGAGCCTCGATGTCCATCAAAAGATGAATGGATAAAGAAGATGTGGTCTATGTATACAATGGAATATCACTCAGCCATTAGGAACGACAAATACCCACCATTTGCTTCGATGTGGATGGAACTGGAGGGTATTATGCTGAGTGAAGTCGATTGGAGAAGGACAAACATTATATGGTCTCATTCATTTGGGGAATATAAAAAATAGTGAAAGAGAATAAAGGGGAAAGGAGAAAAAATGAGTGAGAAATATCAGAAAGGGAGACAGAACATGAGAGACTCCTAACTCTGGGAAATGAACTAGGGGTGGTGGAAGGGGAGGTGGGCGGGGGGTGGGGGTGACTGGGTGACGGACACTGAGGGGGGCACTTGATGGGATGAGCACTGGGTGTTATTCTATATGTTGGCAAATTGAACACCAATAAAAAATAAATTTATAAAAAATTTTTTAAAAAGTGG
This sequence comes from Canis aureus, assembly GCF_053574225.1. Classification (NCBI taxonomy): domain Eukaryota; kingdom Metazoa; phylum Chordata; class Mammalia; order Carnivora; family Canidae; genus Canis; species Canis aureus. The sequence continues at coordinate 47,039,965 of NC_135616.1, forward strand.
ATGATACCTAATACATACTCGCACACACACACACAGATTCATGAGCACAAGTAAAACTAGGGAAATTTGAGTAAGATCAATGGATTGTCAATGTCAATATCATAGTTGTGATGTTATCCTATAGTTTTGCAAAACATTACCAGTGGGGGAAACTGGTAAATGTGTCTATGGGATCTCTACGTATTATTTTGTTTGACTGCATGAAAATCTATTCTATATTCTAATTATGTCAATAAAACTGTCAACAAAAGGAGGGAGGGCTTATTTCTATCCCTTATATTTTTCCTCTAGCGACTTCTACTTTTCTTCAAGAAACTTGCAAAGAAGACTATTTCTCTGCCTTAAATTAAAAGTCACAAAAGCTGAGGAGAATGGCACCAGTCAGAATTTCAGCTAGAATGTAGTACTAGAAGAGGAGGTTATCCTTCTACTTAGATCTTACTGTATCTGTGGTTTTAGATTGTGGTGCAAATTTAACCCCAGTATTATGTTTATAATATAAGCAGAACAAGTTGTGGTTTTAGAAAACTTTTCTTTAGATTATTGTTTGTGCCATAACACTGTAGTTTCATGTTTTATTTTTAAAATGTGCAATATGCATAAACATACAAAATAAATCCCCAAATAAACAAATATTAACATTTTTTTTCAAAGTTCTTTGAGTTTCCTTCCCCAATTCCATATATTCCTCATCCTTCCCAGAGTTAGGTATAATTATGAATTTAGTGTTTCTCCAGTCCATGTATTTTTAAATTTTAACATACACAACATATATTATTATTTTTGTAATTACACATGTAGTATACTATATGTAATATTCTGCAGGCTTTTTTTCTGTACCCAACATTGTTTTAGATACTGATTCTGTTGACATATGTGCATCAAGTTGATCTTTACAATTGTATTTTACAATACGGATATACCATAACTTGCCTATTCTTCTATTTATGGAATATATGTGATCTCCAATTTTTTCCTAACGCAAATGTAAAGCAAGAACTTGACACTTGCAGCAGTGCTTGCTTAAATGCTAATCAAACCAAGAGTTGTGTTTCAGTACAACTGGTTCTAATAGAAACTGATTGGCAACTAGATGCTTTGAGCGATCCTCAGTGACCTAAATCTCTTTCTTGATAATAAGAAAAACAATAGAACCTTTAGTCTTAGAAGTAATAAATGAATATTAGAACTGGTTTTAAGTGTATTTATTTAATCAATGATAGGCCAGTAGTCACGATAACAAGTAAACATCAGAATTGGCTTTTTATTTTTTTTTAAGATTTTATTTATTTATCCATGGGAGACACAGAGACAGATGCAGAGACATAGGCAGAGGAAGAAGCAGGCTCCCAGCAGGGAGCCCAATGCCAGACTCGATCCCAGGACCCCAGGATCACGACCTGAGCCAAAGGCAGACGCTCAACCACTGAGCCACCCAGGGGCCCCCAAAATTGGCTTTTTAAACCCTTTGTTAAATCATAGCCAACCAGTCAATGAGAGCCTCATGCTTTGAAAGGCAGCCAATCAGCATCAGACTCACTCCAGTTAAGCTTCTAAGACTGATGACAAGTCACTCCCACTCCATAACTAACCCAAAACATGCTCTGTAGGTAACACAATCCATGCTTCTGAAACTAAGGCCAACCCACTTCTGCATCTGTAATCATCACTGCCCAAAGTAAGCTTCCCGAAGAACCTAACGAGCGGTTTGATTTGCTAAATGACTGTATACCTGACCAGCATAACCCCCCTCTCTTAAGTAGGGAGTAAGTTTGGGCTCTTGGTTTCAGACATTGTGTGATATTTTTCTTTTTCAATATTTATTGTTGATATTTTTTAATCAACTGTGCATGGCTCTAGAGTATATAAAATATTTAACTCTACCCCAAATGCAAGCTCCAGTCTATAATTAATGTGGTTTCCATGGGCCACCTCCCCTACCCTCCCCATTATAGGACTACTCAGTGAATTACTTGACTTGCATGTCTTCTCTTTCCAGGCAAGCAAACAAACTCTGTATTACTCACTACAATGGTCATTATCCTTTATATAAACAGTACTTCAATAAACAATCATTTCCATGTTTTTTTATCTAGATGTAAGACAGAAGGGAACAATAGCTTTACTAGAAATTGGGAGATTGCTCTCCAGAATGGTATTAATAATTTAGAGCCACACCATGAATAGTGTTATTCTCACCAACATTTTGTGTCATCAGACTTTAAATTTTTGCCAGCCTGATGACTATGAAATGGTAACTTAATGTATTAATTTATGTTCCTTGGTTACTCAATTGTGCTTGAACGCCTTTGGCTGTTTATTAGCCATTTAGGTTTTTTTGCTGTGTCAATTGCTCCTTCTTAAACCATTTTTCTGTTGTATCATTTGTCATTTTCTTATGAATTTTGTGAGAGTTCTTTATGAATTCCTATATTAATTTTTTACCATATAGGCTGTATCTATTGTCACGTATCCACTTTTTTTAAAACATTTTTTTTTAAGTAGGCTCTATGCCCAATGTGGAGCTTGAACTCATGATCCAGAGATCAAGAGTCATACACTCCTGGCTGAGCCAGCCAGCCACCCTAGTTTTTTAATCATAGTTGACCATTTAAGTTGTTATATTATCAATTCAATCAAGTATTTATCTTTGTGATTTGTGATTCTTCTTCTTGTTTAAGAAACCCTTCCATATTCTGGAGTAATAAATACATCCTGCTGTGTCTTCCACTAATAGTCATTTTCCATTAGTTTTTAAAAATCAACCTACAGTTTATTTTTGAGTAGGGTATAATATTTGGAGACTTGAATTCATGTTTTTATATTGAAATACAATTTTCCCCTAATGAGCTGTAGCTACATATGATGCAAATGAATCTTACAGTTGATGTTGAAGGAAAGGAGCAGGTCCCACCAGTCCTGACAGCATTAGCTAATAGATTGGATTTAGAAGTACTCAGTAATTATAAAATCAAAGGAAACAGTTTGAGGCCCATATTCCATCTAAAATGGACTGTGACATAGTTATTTTAATAACACAATCTCTGTTTATCATAATATTTCAATGTAGTGATGCTTCGTCATTTACAAAGCACGTTCACAAGAAAATTACCCATTTAAAAACGGAGCTTCGAGTAATGATTCCCCAACCATGGACCAGCATCATCATTGTCACATGGGAGCTTGTGGGAAGTGCAGAATCTGAGGCTTCAACCCAAACTCTGGGAATTATTATGCACTTTGAAGTTTGATAACACTGGGATGCGGAATTTATTTGTATGAAGCTTCCCAGGTGCTTCTAACAATGAACCAAACATAGGGAAGAAGGGCCTACAGCATTTTCTTCTGGGAAGTTCAAACAGTTAGCATAAGAATCAGACTTATAAGTATAGACAACATACTACTGGCTTTCGGAAAGGTATGGGTAGGGGGATAGGCAAAATGGGTGAAGGGGAGTGGGAGGTCCAGGCTTCCAATTATGGAATGAATCAGTCATGGGAATAGAAGGCACAGCACAGGGAGTGTAGTCAAGGATATTATAATAGAGTATGACGGCTGACGGGTGACAACTATACTTGTGGTGAGCACAGGGTAACATGTAGGACTGTTGAATCACTATGTTGTATATCTGAAACTAACGTAACATTGTGCACCAACTATACTCAAATTAAGCCTTTTTTTTTTTTTTTAAAAAAAAACCTCCAATAGGGATCCCTGGGTGGCGCAGCGGTTTGACGCCTGCCTTTGGCCCAGGGCGCGATCCTGGAAACCCGGGATCAAATCCCACATCGGGCTCCTGGTGCATGGAGCCTGCTTCTCCCTCTGCCTATGTCTCTGCCTCTCTCTCTCTCTGTGACTATCATAAATAAATAAATAAACAATTAAAAAAAAAAAACAAAAAAAACCCAAAAAACCTCCAATAGTTGGCATACATTCTGTCAATCTTAATCTTCAGAGCAGTTTATTTTGCCAACTTCTCTATCCTGTAGAAAATAAAGTCACCATATCATGTGTACAGAGTTGGTTGCTCAGTTGGAATGTGATCAGGTGTCTCTGGTCTTAAATTCCAGGAGGTTAGCTCTCATGATCTTGGTGAAATGAATACCCTTAACTGGGATATGTTGAGGGAAATCAGCCTATTTACCAGTTAACCCACGTCTAAAATTCTTTAACTGTCTAGATTAGTTAGAATGCCTCTTGATCCAGTATTTATAGGGTGGACTATATTGATACAATATTTTGGGGATTAGTAATATATCTACAAAATTTGCAAACTCTGCCAGGTCCTGAGGTGTTGTCTCAAGACTTACCTCTTTAAACAGAAGAAATGTTTCATGATTGTTCTCTAAAGAAGGTCAGTTTTTTGATTAATAAATTCCTTGAGGTTGCACTAAAGAGGAAGAAGGGACAGCTAATGGGTATCCTTTTGTTTGGGTTTGCTTATTCATTTTGATTTAGATAAATCTTGAACTAGACTCTCTCTGTTCTTATGTGACACTCACTGCATTGGCAAATCATTAAATAATTGAACTTGGCCAACTCCTTATTGCTAATTATTCTTTTGCCTAAAGAGAGACCCATTATCTTCCCATCACTCCCAGGGCTGCATGTCATAGAACATCCCATTTAACCAATTTTCAACTATCAACCAGAACTGATTTGCTAAGATGATGAAGCTAATGATATGTTGTAGTTGCCCACAGGAGCTAGCACTTGTTTGATGTAGAGGGAATGGAAACACACTCTTTGGTCTATCACTTGTGTGGCATTCATATCACATTCTTTAGTGAATTGTACCTTAGAAAAAAGACGTTGAATGAAAACCTGTAGTGAAATTGAAAAAACATTAGGTGATTAGAGAACTGATTTATTCTTATTTTTCCTCTTAAGATTTTGCTAACTAGCTCCAAGTACAGGCTTATTTTTCCTGTACCTAATGGGTTCCATAGCAGGTTTACTATGTGTCCACCTCATTTTGCTTGTGCTCTATCACCATTTAATTTTTCCTCTCAGTCTGAGTGAATAAAATAATAACAAAGAAAGCAAGCATTTGTTATTATTTATATTACCATTTTTAATGTTTATGACTCCTCACTTCTTTTGATGAAGTAGAAAGAAGAATATCAGATTTACAGCTTGTTTTTTTACAGATTTTATTTATTTATTTATTTATTTATTTATTTATTTACGAGAGACACAGAGAAAGCAGCAGAGACATAGGCAGAGGGAGAAGCAGGATCCCTGCAAGAAGCCTGATGTGGGACACTATCCAAGGGCCCTGGGATCACGACTTGAGCCGAAGGCAGATGCTCAACCACTGAGGCACCCAGGTGCCCTCAAATATAGTTTTAAAATGAATGATTCAGCATTTTGAGGATACGTGCCTAAAGACCTAGCTCAGGGCAGAAGAAAACAAAAAAGTCAAGAAATAGTGCTATGAATTGAGCTGTGCCTGACCTGCATAAAAAAGTAGCTTCTTCCTCATTGTTTATGTTAGAAGTCTATAGGAAATGAAGTGAGTGAATGATTTAGTTTGATGAATGAAAAACATCATTTGCCAATTGATAATGTATTATTATTTTTATTGCCATCAAAATGATCTTGCTCAATATAGAGTGTAACAGGATAGGAAATGATCAATACTTGCATAATATGTAAGCTATATGGGCAAAGTGTGACCGTGGTCTTTTGACTTATCTGTTTACTAAATTATTTCTCACTCTTAATTTTTAAAAAGATTTATTTATTTGAAAGAGAGAGAGAGCATGAGCAAGAGGAAGAAGAAGAGAGACTATGAAGAAAACTCCATGCTGAGCATGGAGCCCGATGGGGCTTGATTTCAGGACCCTGAGGTCCTGGCCTGAGCTGAAACCAAGATTTGGACACTTAACTGACTATACCACTCAGGTGTTCCTCCTTTTTCTTTATTTTAAAGAATTTGAAAGGAAGGTTTAAGAGGGAACAAGTAAAATTACCTCTCTAACCCTTATGATCATATCACGGAAGAGATAGTTTAGACTCTTTGAGATCAGCTGGGATTCATGAACATCTCATGGTAGCTCACATTATTACTGAGTGGAGCTCAGTCAGTGGCACTTTATTGACACAAAGTAAAAGATAGATATTTGTACCTGCTACCACACAAGCTTTTACATTTGGTGCAACATTTTGCTCTCACGGTTGCACTTAAGGTTGTGATCTACCTTGGTTTCTCATCCTATAGGCTCTTCCTTTAGAGATGATCCCACACTGGCTCCTGAGTCTGATCATGTCAACCTTGAAGGAGAAGGGTTCACCAAATTATGATTTGATAGTGCTTCACAAGCTGGGTTCTCAAACCTCCTGCCTCAGAGTTCATGAGCCTTGGAAGTGACAAATCTGACAAGCTCCCTGTATGATACTTGGTGCACATTATATTTTGAGAACTGTAGCTTCAGTGAAAAAGCAAGTTGTCAGAGATTATGAATGGTCCAGAAGAGATGGCCATCCACCCCTAGAATGTTTGAAACTTGTGGGTATTAGCTACTCCTCCTACAGCTCCTGAGTTCTATAGACTCTCTGCATCCCGGCGAGTCTGTGTTGTTTTTTCTTAGATTGCCCCAGGTGTGTATACCTGAAGCTAAGATTTAGTAAATGCTATAAAGTACATATTTGTATTCCACCAAAATTTACATGTTGAAGTCCTAATTCTCAATATGATGATATTTGGATGTATGGCCTTTGGAGGTCATTAGGTCCTGAGGATGGAGCCCTCATGATGAGATTAGTGCTTTTATAGGAAGAACCAGGAGAGAAATGAACTCCCTTTCTACCATATGAGGACACAATGGGAAAGCAGTCATCTGGAAACAGGAAGTGAGCTCTCCCAGAACCTCTCTCACCCTGATCTTAGACATCACAGCCTCCAGAACTGTGAGAAATAAATTTCTGTTGTTCTAGCCCCACACTCTGTGGTGTTTTGTTATAACAGCCCGAGCTGGCAGAGACAGTAAATGACAAAGTGGGCCAAAGCAAAAGGAGAATACAAGTCTTTGGTATGTATATGTGTACGTCAACTATTCAGGTTAGTTTTGTTTTTTCAAGCAGCCAAAGTGTCTTCAGATTCTCTTCACTTTTCACTCTCTAATTTTAGTGCTAGAACTTTTCTAGTGTGTTTCATTCTACAATCTAAGCAGAGCACTAGTCTTTTCCCTCGTCTCCTTGGAATAGCCATCTGTGACAAACAGAAGTGTGGCCCTTGTCTTTGTAGCAACTTTCTGCTTTTAATAGGATTTTCTCTAAATATCTGTCTGGAAGAGCTGTAAAATAAGAGTCAGGACTGGATGAGGTAAAACTGTTTTTACCTTTAACAGAAATGGTCACCATGGCTAAATTCCTGAATGGCCTTTGGCTTTAGAGTCTCATGGTTTTTTGGGACTATACCCGTCTGCCTGCCTTCAGGAAAATGACTCCATGGAGATCAGGATCTGAACTCTTCATGTATCACATACAAAGAAAGGTATTCAAATTCTTTAACCACAACTAGCACTACTGGGAGCATCAGTGTATGGAGGCCCCTGCCCCACATGAAATCAATGAGCCAACGATGGCTCTGTTGTCCCTAGGTTGTTATTTTTTCATGTCAGGTAGAGGAGACCTGTTAGCTGACAAGCTTGCTGGTGCCACACTCAAATTTTTACATATCCAGTTGTTTAAAAATAACCCAAATGAGTAGATTTTTAGCTGTTTAGAGTCTGCCTGCTTTGCATACCCTGTGAAACCTCATCCAGCATCTGCTGGCCATTAGTAAGATAGAGCCCTAAGCTGCTACTGTCCACTGACCCAGAGACTCCCTGCTGTCCCGCTGAGGGAGCTGGGGAGCAAGAAAGGCTTTCTTAAAGAGTGGACATTTAAGCTGAAGTCTGAGGAATGGGGAGGAATTAATCAGGTTCAGGGGAAAGGAAATTGTCCAGAGAGAAAATTGTTTTATGCAGAGGCTCTGAGACGAGAAGGAGCAGGGAGTCTTTGGCTTCAAGGCAAAGCATGAATAGGGAAGATGTCAGAAGTCAAGGCCAGTGGGATGGCTGGATCACACAGGATCTTATCAACAGGTGAGGGATTCTGTGTGCATGTGCATGCACATGTGTGTGTGTACTTTGCACTTTGGTATAAGGAAGAGGTGGTAGCATGAAGCTATCAGAATCTCAGCCTGGTGGCCCAGAATCCTGGTAGTTTAACCCAACTTATTTTGGAGAGGTCTTTCATATTTGAACACAGGGAAACACAGAAAATTCTTTGGTCAAAAACCACAGAACTAAGTAGGACAAAGGTTACAAATTCATCACCAGTCAGGTCTTTACTTCGAAGATGTATTTTATTGAGTTAAAAAATAAGCATTGACTAGCTTGCCATCATATAAGAATGGGGCTATTACTTATGAAATATGAGTATTTGGCTTCCTTTGAAAAAGTAGAGATACAAACACTAATATCACCCTTTAACAGAAACACAGTTTGCTGGAGATGAATAATGACAACCACCTGATGGCTTTCTCTCTCCAGCCTCTCCTCCCCCAGTGCCCTTCTTGTGCCATCTGCATGCCTCCAGGCACTTGAGCTTAGGATATCATAATTGGAGGATAAAATCATCTCCTTGTGTTGGGGACAGGGATGATGGCCATTTGCTGCCAGGCTCTTGGTGTCTGACACAGTCAGGCTCCAGCCCCTGGTAGATACTCATTAAAACATATTAAAGGCACAAAGTGAGTTAAAATGGGGCAACAGGAGGCATCTATGTCTCTCACATGCATTGGCTTAAGGTCCGACTCTTGAGACAGACTCATCTGTAGAGCTGTTTAGTTAGGACTTGAAATTACCAATACCTCCACTTGGCATTAAGGGAAATTTAGAAGAATTGAACAAACTGAAAGCCAATTGGTGTTGTATTTAATTTACTTGTACTTTGGAAAGAAATATGACAGTATTGTTGGAAAGTCACCCACGTGAGTACAATAAAAGATATTATGCACAATAAGAAGTTTAAACAGGTTCCTTGTCCCAACTGTTTCCTCAGGAAGAACCAAGGTGGAATTATGAAAAAAAAAGAAAAAAGGAGTTAAGAGCTAATATCAGCCCACATTTTTCTCCTGAGGAAGCAGCATTATTTGAGACTTTTAAACACACAGAACTAATACTAAAGTGTAAATTATATGAGGCAGAGTGAGTATATGTTGTCTTCTTAAAAACTCTTTATTCTTCCCCTTATGTTTATGTGAATTTCATATCCCACATCAAAGCTAAAAATACATTACTCTGCTTTCCAAAATGGATTGACTTAATATTGGATTTTATTGTAAAATGTGTTCATTGTAGAACATGCAGTTCAAAAAATATAAAGAAAAATTAAAATGAGTACATAAACCCCTAGCCTAATGTAGTCCCTGAGAGCCTAGACTGGTATCAAACTGCCTGTGTTCAAATCTGCATTCTATCATCACTGTGTGTGACCTTATGCAAATCACTTACTCCACTCATGCCTCAACGGCATCATCTGTAAAATGAAGATCATGCTGCATCTTTCAGAGGGTTATTATGAAGATTATAGGAATTAATATTTAAAAAGTACTTATTAAATAGTGTCTGCCACATAGTGAATGACATATTTTGTTAAATAAATGAGATACTCAGGAAAATAACTGCTACAATTTTTTGCTTATATCATTCCAGACTTTTTTCTATGTACACATGGATACAATTTACACAGACACATTTTTAAATGAATAGGCTTATTTCCAAATAAGATTTTCTCACTTTTGTATGTTTTGGTGAGTTTACAATAGAAAGTTTTACTCATGGTAATTTTATAATAATTTCAAAACATAGTTTTTAATTTTTTGTATTGTGAACTATTTCATTGAAGAATCTTTAAAATGTGTATGTAAAGAATGAATTAATAATGTTATAAAGTTTAAAATGTTTTCAATAGATGTTTTACCCATATTTGGTAGGGTTTATCCTAAATTACTTTTATGTTTCCAGATAGTATGCTAAAAATTGCATTTTTTTAAAAGATTTTATTTGTTTACTTGAGAGAGAGAGAGAGAGAGAGAGAAAGCACAGAGGGAGAAGCAGACTTTCTGCTGGGCAGGAAGCCCATTGCAGGGCTTGATCCTGGACCCTGAGATCATGATCTGAGCAAAAGCAGATGCTTAATTGACTGAGCCACTGAGATGCTCCTAAAAAATTACATTTTCTAAGTGATTATTAATGTGACATAGAACTGCAATACATTTTTTATATTCATCTTTTATCCCAACCTCTTACTAAATTCTATCATTAACTATTGATTTCGTTGTTGATTTTGGGTTTTTGCCATAAATCATCATCTGATCTGTAAATAATTTCAGTTTTATTTCTTTGTTATCTGCATATCTAAAATCTTCCTTTGTAGTTATAACTTGGGTTTGTCAAGGTGATATTGGAAAGAAAAATTACAGCAGGAAGGGCAGGCAAGAAAAGTTTTAAACTGTTTTATTGTTTAGGCCTGAATATCCATAGGTTGTTACAGAAAAACAGGTAGTCATGATGTTAAAAATAGCTATTATTTTAAACCACATTATTATATTTATCTGACATCAATGGATCTCAGGTTGCTGCCAATGTTGTACCCCTAAGAGAAGTGTGTAGCACACAGATATCCCTGAGGTCAAAGGACAGGTATTAAATAGGTAAAAAATCCAATAGTTGACATGCAATGGTCCATTAATTCCAATTGTACAACATAACATAAATGACAGAGTTTTTGAGGGTCAAATTTCAATATTAGCCCTGTGATTTGTTCAGTAGAATCCTTAATCTTTGGGCCAACAGCAAAATGAGAGAACTTGTCCAGAGTCCTACATAATCTTGGACCCCTACAGGGGCTTGAAATAGTCTATAGATCAGTTGTGTCTCCCTGGATCCTGTGCAGAAGAAAACACAAATCCTTCTGGAGAAAAGACTTCTAAGATGCCTGTGGATAGAAATTAATCAAATATAGTAGCTCACAATCATTCATTGATAAATATATAAGGAAACAGAGTAAGTAGAATGCAAAACATTTAGATCCCAAAGATTTTGGGGGATACTAGAACTAACAAATAGGGAATACAAAATAATTATGTATAAAATGTTTAAAGAAATAAAATATAGGATTATAAAAATAAGAAACAAATGCCTTTACAAAATGAACAGGCAGACTGGAAAAAAATAACAAAATGAAAATATAGGTATTGAAATAAGTTCAATATTAGATTAGATACAGCTGAAGAAAATTGTGGAATGAAAGGCAGCTCTGAGGAACTTGCCCAGAATGTAACAGGGAGTGAAAAAAGAAATAAAAAATATAAAATAGGGGCAAGAGCTATGGAAGACAGAGTGGGAGTATGTAAGAAAGGGCTAATTAATGACCCAGAGAAGGAAATGATGAGAATGATGGAGACCATATCTGAGGAGGTAACAGCTGACCAATTTCCACAACCATGTTTTCTCGGAAGAACAAATAAAAGAAACCATAGTTTGTAGTGGAACAGCAAAGAGAAGAGCATAGAAGCAGACAGGGAGAAGGATAGATATACAAGGGCATGTAGATGACTGCAGAGTCGTGTGCAGCAACATGGGGTCCCGAGGAGAGCAGAGTCACACCTTGTTCACACCAACGGAAGATAACTATCAATCTAGAATTGTATGCCCAGAAGAATCTCTTTGGGGTTAAAATAAAGACATTTTCAAAAAAGGAAAGATGTGTTGAGTTTACTGAAACCAAAATACTTCTGAAAAAGAGCAGGGAGGGTATGAAAATTAAGAAATTCTAAAGTCATTGTTATGAAGGTGTGAGATATTAATTTTTGTTTTGTTAAGGAAAGTATGGTAAAAATTTTTAAAGAAAACCATTAAAATAGCAAAAACAAACAACGGGGAAAATCGAAACATAGTGATAGAGTTGCTGTTTCACTAGCACAGGAAGAAAATTACCCTTCTCCCAAAGAACCCTTTATATACTTGTGATTTCCTATTTTCTCCTCTTTAATCACACAAAGAGAAAGGGACATAAATTTTAAAAATGAAAGACCAGTTCTTCTTTAATAAAGCCAAACGAAAGGCACCTGGGTGGCTCAGTCAGTTAAACATCTGACTCTTGATTTAGGCTCAGGTCATGATTTCAAGGTCATGACATCAAGCTCTGTGTTGGGCTCTGAACTGAGCATGGAGTCTGCTTAGGATTCTCTCTTCCTCTCTGCCTCTGCCCCTCTCTACACCTTCTTGCTGCTCATGCCCACATGTGTTCTCTTTCTCTCTCTCTCTCTCTCTCTCTCAAAAAAAAAAAAAAAAGCCAATAGATGTAGAGGGTTACAGGTGGGAGAATCATTATTTATACAAGAAATTGTTCTTCATTTTATATAAAAAAACCCATAGAATTATTTCTACAACACATGCCTTCATGTATTTTTACCCTAGATCTATTTTTTAAAAATAGTGGTAAAATATAGATTGTAAAGAGAGTACATAAAGAATATATATGTAGAGTTTAAAGACCAATAATAAAATGAACAGCATATGCCCAACAACCATGCCAGAAAATGAATTATCATAACCTGGAAGTTTTCTGTGTGACTTTTCCAATCACATTACACAATATATCTGCCAAAAGTAATCACTTAGCTGAATCCTTGGTTTTTCTTCACTGTTGTTACTAGACATTTTTATATCCTTACATAATATACTGATTAATTCTGAGTGTATTATGGAATTGGAATCATATCTATACATTCTTCTATGACTGCTTAAAATTATTTAAAAAATGTTATCCATATGCATTTTTGGAGCTGTAAATAATTTTTGTTGTTATATATTATTCAGTTCAGAGAGGTAGTAGAATTTATTTATTTACTTCAACCTACAATTTGGATTGATTCTCACTTTTTTTGCTGCAAATAATTCTCCTAAAAATACTTGTATATGTTTCCCTGATGAATATGTGCAAAATTTTTTCTTTCTCTTTTTTTGAATTTTTCTGATATAAGTGAAATTGCTGTGTCCTAGGATACGCATGCATTCATCCTAGTGTCTTAATGTCTAAATGAGATGTAGCTGACTCAAGCTACAGGTCAACTACATGTGATTATGTTGTCTTTATTCCAGAACTTTCACCCAGTGGGAATTTACAGACAACCTGGAACATCGAAGAAAGGTGGAAAATTATGCTTTCCCTCTTAAATTCTACTATTTAAAAATAATACATATAAAAAAATAATGCATATCACTTCTGCTCACATTTATTTCATTGGCTTTAAGCAAGTTACATGGTCACACCCAGTTTCATGGGAGCAGGTAAGGTACTATCTTTCCCACTGGATGAAAGACAACTAGGAATATTGGTCAGGACCTCTAACAACTGCCATAGTCCACCGTTCTGGACCCCAAATATTTGGTTCATTCTCCTTTTCACCAATGCAGAACATATAAACACCTTTCTCAGGGAGGTCAGTACAGATAGCCCTATCCAGTCATGGCATTGAGCTCAAAGTTCATGACCTTGGGGTGATGGGCAACAGCGCTTAAATGAGAGGTTTCAGGGGTAAGATTTATGATTGAATTGTCACCCTTAAAAAATAGGTTGAAGTCCTATTACAAGCTGGTACCTGTGAATGTGAATTTATTTGGAATTGAAATCTTTGCAGATGTAATGAATTTAAGGTGAGGTCATGCTGGATTAAGGAAGGGAGGGCTCTAATCCAGTGTGACTGGTGTCCTTGTAACAAAAGAAGAGATGAGAGAAGAGAAGGTCTTGTGACAACAGAAGTGGAGCTTAAAGTGTTGCTGCTGCCAGCTGAGGAATGTTCTGGATTATTGGCAAACCACCAGAAACTAGAAGGAGACAAGGAAGGATTCCCCCTTATGGGTTTCAGTGGGAGCATGACTTTCTGCCATCCTGATTTCAGACATCTAGTATCCAACTGTGGGACAGTAAATTTTGGTTGTTCTGAGCCACTCAGTGTGTGGTATTCTGTTAGGGCAGCCCCAGCAAACTAATACAGCTAGATCATAAACATTTGTCTCTATGTTAGGTACAGCGTAATTCCTCTTGAATTTAAAACCCATGATCTAAAAAGATATGTTTTTGCTCTCCCTTTTCTCCACAGCAGAATTACAGAGCTGGGACAGGGCCATGGCAGGTGCATATATTCTGCATGAGGGACAAAGAGGAAATGATTATGTGACCAGAGGAGTGGAATGTGGCAGATATCACCACCTCCATGGATCCCCAGTTCCCTGTCCTTCCAGCTTTCCATTAGGATTGTCCCTCCATGTCTCTTTGAAGTCAGGCACAACCATGTTACTTGCTCAAGTGAATAGGTTTGGCTCAGTTGGTTAAGCATCTGCCTTCAACTCAGGTCATGATCCCAGGATCCTGAGATCAAGCCCCATTTCAGGCTCCCTGTTCAGTGGGAAGTCTGCTTCTCCCTATGTGTCTCCTCCCCCCTGCTCATTCTCTGTATCTTTCTCTCTCTTTCAAATAAATAATATCTTTTAAAAAATTAAAGAAATAAATACTTGAATTTAATTTCTAATGTCCCACAAAGCCTTTATTCTTCAGACTGAAAGGGATCTATGAGTGTAATGACTCCCCAATCCAATTGTCTGCTCAATGCTTTGGACTCTATTGCTATTAGGACTGCTTGCACTCACTCATACATTTATTGAATGATAGCTATATATCAGGCAATGACAACTAAAGATAAAAAAGTCACAGTTCCTCATATGACTTTATTCACAATCTGAAGAGGTATTCAAGGATGTAAACTCTTCCTGTCATGGCAGTGTGAGCATTTCTACACAAATCTTTCCACTGTTTGGTCCCCTGAGGAGACTGAGTCATCCTTCTATGAGCTGCCTTTTGGGGCAGAAATCTGGGGTGAGAAGTCCCTGCAAGGTACAGGTGGCCAGAGAGGAAAATAAGGGACAGGTCATAATGTGATTCATTAGTCTGTGGAGAACCTAGGCTAGAAAGAAAAGACAGTTGTGGGAATCCAGAAATCAAAAGGTCCAAGTGTTGGAGAAGGGCAGAAACAGGAAGAGAGGAGTGGGCCACACCTGGAATCTCCAAGATAGACAGAGTGGCTCTGCCCTGGGGCAAACTGGAGACCTGAAGATCAAGGTGGGTTCCAAGCTTTCACTGAGAGAAAATGACATTTGAATTGCTGCTGAAGGATAACTAAGGGTTCCCAGTAATCAAGTGTGCAAGATTCAGTGCATGGTGGATAAGGAATGTCACAAGTCTTTTGGGGTAGAGAAAAGTGACATGGAATGGTCTCTGGCACCAAGAATGGAGGAGCTGGGGCTCCAGACCATTGCACAGAACTTTGTACCCATGCGTGGAGATATCAGAGACAAGACATCAGTGAAGTTGTAAAGCGGGACTCAGTATGACCTGAGTGGTTATTTTGGACAGGGTAGCTTTGCAGCCTCACAGAGAATGAGCTGATGTCAGGCGAGTCCCGTGGCAGGACAGTTGTACAGAAGGAGCCTGCAGCCCCAGCAGGGCACAGTGAGAGGCTGGATCAAGTCAGTAACAACAGGGATGGGGTGGAGAGAGGCAAGATGTTTCCAGAGCTGAAGGCTGGGATTGGGGGCCCTGGCTGGATGCAGATATGAGGAAGCCTGGTGAGTTAATGCAGATCAGGACTTCACACCATGGTGATAAACACCGGCTGGCCTTGGGGACCTTGGCTCTATCAGTGCTGCAGTGAATTGGTGATGGACACCAGGACAACCACGTCCCCCGCTGAGTTTACTTGTAAAAGGAAGGGGTTAACTAGAAAATCAAAAGTTTCTTCCTGCTTGAAGATTCCATTATTCTAAGCTCCCCACCCCCTACACCCCCCCACCCCCGCTTTTCATACTTGGTTCTAAAACCAATGATAGATGAAACTGCTAAAATTTTTCTCTAAAGTAAACCTAGAAAAATATATTGTGCATGGCCTTTAGGACCCTAAGGGTCCAACATTTATTGAGAACGTGATGAGCCGTGTGCTGAGGCAGAGGACTTGGCTTTGGAATTTGACCTTGAAACAGTGCATCATAAACAGATCCAGAGGGAGGAGGTGAGGAGAGCTCAGAGATAAGTCAGGAAATTTGAATTGAGCAAGATAATTAAAAATTGAGAACAGTTTTCCTCCTCGCTTGCTGTATTTGTTACAAGCTTGTGGGTTATAGAAAGATTGAACTTCAGTTTTTGAGCAAAACATGTAATGAAACCAATCGATTTTTAGGCTGTTTGGTCATTCATATCTTTTTAATCATTAAGAACACTTCTGAAAGGTTTAGTTCTTTATAGTGGATCGTTTATGAGATCTGTGGATATAACCTCCATTATCTGAGGTAAGTTCCTGAATACGGTACAGGAAAAATGGTCACAAACCACACATTTAATGGGAATGATTAGCAATAAAAAATGCAACCATTTCCCTCTGCATTGCCAGCAGACCTCCTGATGAATGTTTTATGTTAATGTGCAAATGTTCTTTTTGGTCTGTCTGACTTTAGTGAAGCAGCTTGAAAATATTTCATCCCACATTTCAAATACTTTGTTCCAAGGATATGGAATAATAAAATGTGCTTCCCAGCATCTTGAATAATAAATCCATTTATTCATGAGGCAACTAATTTTGTAAACTTCATGTAATTTAGGTTTTTCTGATCTGATGTAAGATTTTCCAAGAAAGAGGAAGGATACAGAGTAAATAAGAATCTTCTCTTCTTCTTTTTATTTTTCTGAGTGTCATAGTAAACCCGAAGATGCCACACAGACTCTTAGAACTAAAATATGGGATGTTTTGCTCAGAGCCAACCAGGCTTATGCTTTAATATCCTTAAAATCGACAATGGGCTTATGTCAGTGATGGAAGACAAATGGATAATGACTTCTCGAGAAATAGCTTTTGACTTACCTTCTGTTGTGGAAGAACACAATTTAAATCTGTGGTGCCATGACACAGCCTGTAAAGATGCAAAAGGAGGAAGTAAAAATTGTGAGGCACATCTCCTGAGGCTCTGCAAGGAGGCAGAGAGAGAACCTGTCATTACTATTTGGAAGTCACTGGGTTAGGGGCTAACCATCATTTTGATCTGGCTTGAAGTTTGGTTGGGGTGGGTAATGTGGCACATTGAGCTGGACATGGGATTTTGGTAGTTGGTAAAAGTGGTGGAAATGAGATTATTTATATTCATTAATTCATTTATTCATCCAGCCAGCCATTCATTCAATAAATATTTGTTGACACATTGTACACACTGCTGGGAAGAGAGCAGTGAACGCTATAGACCGAAACTCCTGTCTTCACGGAGCTTATACTGTAGTGAAGGAGGCCAGATAATAAACAAATAAGCACGCAAAAGATCTAGCATGTCAGAATGTGGTAAGTGTTGTGGAGAAAAATAAAGCAGGGAAGGAAGATGTGCTGATGGGGATCCAGAGGCTATTTTAAATAGACCACAGGGCAAGGTCTTGCTGCTAAGATGACATTTAAGGAGTGAAGGAGAGGATGGAGACCAAGTCAGTTGGGAAGAGGGGATACTCACAGGCAAGAGCCTTTCAGATAGAGGACAAATAGCATGAGGAAAGGCCCTGGGACAAAAGGATTCTGGCTCATTCATGGAAGCAGATGGATGGAAGAAAATGGGCCCAGGAGAGAAGTCTCCAAGATGGTGTGCGAGTTGGGGCTATCCAGAGCACATAGTGCCTTGTGGATTCTCACTTTGCCAGAGATAGAAGCCACTGCAGAGCATTAAGCTAAAGGGTACTGTGATCTGATGTGGATTTTAAATAATCACTTTGGGTGCTGTGTGGAGAACAGGGTGTGGGTGGGGGTAAGGTGAAAGCAAGGAGTCAGAGATGGGCATCTTGCAGTCATTGAGATATGGAATGGAGATGCTTGAACCTGGGAAAAAAGAGCAGAGGTAAACAGCTGTTGGATTTAGAGGAGATTCTGAAGGTAGAACCAACGGGACTTACTGATAGACTAGATATGCTGTATAAGAGAAAAAGCAACATAAATTATGAAAATAGTCATCTGAGCACCTAGGAGGATGACACTGGAAATTGGGAGCCTGTGGACAGTTCAGAGGACAGGTTAGGAGTTTCTGTCTGAACCCATTAGATTTGGAATGTTTCAAAGTGTGGAGGGAAGACAAAGTGTTTACTCCCTCGGACTTTAATATGTATTGTCCAGGAAGACAGACATGTGTGATAAAAGTTTGTAAAATAGAAGGGAGTGACAATCACAAAATTTAAGGTAGTAGCTTCTCCACTGGGGGAAGAAAGGGCAGAGTGTTGGCATCGGGAAGGAACCATAAGTCGATGCCATGAAACTGGTGATGTTTCATGTTTTAAGTGGATGAGAATATTCACTGGTGTTGATTTCATTATGTTTCATAACTTACATATATTCTGTTGTATCAATCGGATATTACACGACAAAAATATTAAAACAGAATGAGAGGAATTGGAAACAGGGATTCTAGACAATTGTTTTGAGGAGTGCTTCTGCAAAGAGGAGCAGAGAAACTGGGTTAAGTGGAGTAAGGAGAGGGTGTTTTAAAAATTGAATAACAATAATAATGAAGGGCTGTATGCTGCTGGGAATGCTCAACTGGGGGGCCGCATTGGTGGTGCAGGGGGGCAGGGTGAGCATTCTGCAGACTCATCCTTGAGTGGGAGAGCCAGTTTGCAGGGTGCCGCCCGCCACCTGTCCATTGATGGAGTTCCTTTTATATTCTACATATAAATCCATTATTGGTTTTAGATATTGAAGGTGCCTTTTCCTGGTCTGTCAACTCTCCTTAGCATCATTCTTCATTGAATAGACATTCCTATTTTTGATGTTATCAATTTAACAAACATTTTGCCTGTGATGCTGATTTTGAATTTTGTTTAAAGCAGTCCTCTTCCAGGTCATGGAGATCGTCTCTTATGTTTTATTATATTAAATTTATAATGTTAGGCCATTAAGCCACCCAGCATCTACCCTTGTTTGCAGCATTAGGTAGTGATCCAGCTTTAAATTCTCCAAATGGTAAATCAATTTTCCCAACACAGTCTGCTACACAGTTTAACTTTCCTCATCAATTCGTGGAAAAATAATTGCTAGTATCCTCCTCGCATCATTGTTTTCTCCAGGTTGCCTTTTTGTTCTTCGTATGTTTTGGCTTCTGTCTTTCTCATTCAAAGTTTTTACTCAAATGTCTGGTGAGTCCCTAACTGTGTGTTTGTACGCTTTACAACGGTCACACGGACAAGCTGACTGGAAGCTCTGTTTGTGCAGGAGGACCTCCTGCTCATAGGCCGCTGGTGGGGTAGTCTGCTGGTTAGTGCCTCAAAGTCTCTTCAGCTCAAGGGGCAGATTCCCCCAAGAAGGGTCTTCTCCTATCCTGCAGAGGATATCATGGAGCTGCTGGCTTTTAGAAAAGGTAAGGAAAGGCCTGGGGGAAGGGATAGTGTTGAGGGAGGTTTTCAGACTAGAGTATACAACTGTTTTATACAAGCCCTCTGGTTTTGGGGGTGGGCACCCCCTGACTTACACCACATCTGTGTGTCTATAAGCCCAGAGACTTTCAGTTCACACTATTAGAGAATAAATGTTCAAGTCCTCTTTCTGGGTTCAGATAGGGGCACTGGGCTAGCTAAACCAGATTTGGGGGACATGTACGTGGTTCTAGATTTTTGCAGAGAAACTGGGCTCAGTCCCCTCGTTTTAGCACCTCTATCCCCACACTCTAGACATCCTCAGGGACTCCGTGGAGTTGAGGAAGTAAACCTTTGGCTTCTTGGCTTGAGGCTCTTCAGGCTAGAATTCAGCTTTCTTGTGACTTCTAGGTCATCATTTAACAAACATTTTGCCTGTGATGCCGATTTTGAATTTTGTTTAAAGCAGTCCTTCTTCAGGTCTTGGAGATCGTCTCTTGATCTATTTACTTCCTTGATTCCAGAGTTTAGGGGCACTCACTTCTTTTCTACATCTTTCTGTGGGACTAGAGACTTACAGCTCCCACTACCAGGCTTTCTCGGAAAAAAGCTGTTTCAGCTTCCCTCAAAGAGGAGGCCTCCAGGCTGAGGCTTCACTAGCCTTCCTGGCTGGCCCCTGAGCTACCTGGCACGTATGTGAGATGCCACCACATTTAGAGGAATTCAACTCGCCCGTCTATGATGACACACAGAACAAAAGACAGCTTGTGTCCCAGAAGCGGGCCAGGCCCAGGGCCCCCACCCCCTTTTTGTCCACCTTCCCTCCTCCACCTCCTTCCTGGCCCCACGAAGGAGTCTTACCTGATGCAAACTGAGCCAACGCCTCTCTGGATTGAGCCTGGCTATGGGTGGAGAACGTAATTATGTCTGTGAGCTTTTCTCAAAGCTCATGGACTCTAAATTTGAGAGCCCAGCTGTGCAGCAAGAAGCTGCGAGATACCCACTGCTTCGTAGAACTCTCCAGCAGACCTGTGGGTGGATGCAGCTGGTCAGAAAACAAAGGCCTTTGTCTCCTGCCTGAATGATTGCACCTGGCATTCTAACTGGAAACAGGTGGCTGTGTATGTTCAGTGCTTCCTTCTGAGAGGGCAGACGTGCCATATTTAGGCTTCCGCTAAGAGGAAGGCAGTTATCCCTGACCTTGTGTCAAGGGTAGTCTAGCCTGATCCTGCCTTGGACTATAACATGATTTCCAGATCTGTATCATTTTTCTCCCAAGGAGCTTTGCAACACAAAAACACATTTAAATCCCACCCAACACCCAGTTTGTAGCTATGGAACCAGAGGAATAGAGATGCCAAACATATTCACTGCAACTCCACATCAGAGGTGGGTGCTGGTACAGAGTTCAGGCTGTGTGCCTTAGCTGACTCCTCCAGAGACTCTAATTTTTCCGGGAAGATTATGGGAAGAGTGCAGATAATTTTCAAAATGCTCTAACCATTTCTTGGAATTTTCAATGTTTGTTGATTAAACTTTCTGACCTGAGGCCATGGTGATGGATTCCCAGAATATTTTTAAAATTAAAACATAAAAATGTTAAAAAGACACTGAACATTTTGTTGGTAAAGCTGAGCCTGCATAGGCTGGAAAGTTAGAGTATAATCTTTCATGAAGGGAAGATTTGGATGATGAATTAATAATGGAATAATGATATTAAGTTCCTAGGATGGAAATTGGGTCCATTGCATGTGCACAGGGAAAGCTGGATGAGGAGAATTAATCAGTTACTTAGGATTTCACACAGAATTCTGATTAGTGTATTTCTTTCCAGTAGTCATAGCAAAATAAAACACCTAATGCTCTATCAAAGATGCCTCACAAATGTGCCAGGCAATAGTACAGTCACTGTAAATTGCCCTAGATTTGGATCGTGTTTCATAAAATGGGGAAGAGTGGTGGCAGTTAGGACAGTTGAGGCCTAGCGAGGACCCATGGTCCTGGTTCAAATCACAGAACTCCCACTTCCGGTTTTTCTGAACTACTATTTATTGTGTGTTAGGTTGTTTTTTTGTTTTTTGCACCACCAACCCCCCCCCCCCCCCCGCCCCGGTCAAGGTGCCTTTGAAGCTGAGGTTCTCAATCTGTTGTGTTCCTAAGGTTAGCAAATGTCAGGACAAAATGGGGGTTGATGTAATTGCCACCATGTGGTAGAGTGAACCAGTAGTCACATTCCCGTCTCCCTGTAGTGTGGTTCTACCTTTACAACCTTGACCCCACAGAGAATGGAAAGTACTTCACTCTTGACTTTGGGCTCAGCTGTGGGATTCAGTTTGCCCTGTGGAATGTTTGGGTTTTCTCTCTTGCTTCTCTGCCATTGTCATGGGAATAACATGTCCCAGTCCCAGCTGCCCTAGTGGCCCAGAGGGAGAGGCCTAAGAAATAAAGCTGTGCCACCAATCCATAAGAGTGACCAAGAAATAAATCTTTATTCTTATATGCCATTGAGCTCTGGGTGTTATGTAGAATTGTTGTGGCTATAACTGATAGACCTACTCAACATTTTTTTTGATTTGCCAAGCAAGAATAGCAAAGGGCAAAAGTTCTCGTTATAATTACCATCATTTCATATTAAACAACATCTTATTACTGAAACCCGGAAAGAAAAAATTTAGAATAAAGGATTTTCCTTCAAACTAAAGTATTTAACTCTACGAAGAACACATTAATGACTTTTCATTTTCTTCATTTTTTTAAATGGGAACTGTGAAAATGTCATCATTGGCTTGTAGCAGTCTGGGAATAACTATAGTCTCTATGCAGAGAGAAGGGTCTAGTTGGGGATCCCCCAGAATAACTCCTGGGCTCTCCAGCTATGTATGAGTTACAGTTCCTGCATATTTCTTTTCCTGTATCTCAGGATACCATTTTGCTATAATGACTTTCATAAAAATCTCTATTTAACTCTTCAAAAGGCAAGTGACACCCCTTGCATTTAAAGCACGCTGTTTCTGAGACATGAGGATGTATGGAAATAGCCAGGTGAGGTCCTTCATGAGGTGTCCTGAGTGGAGCAAATGCTTTCTTTGTTTCATTCTGTGGTTCTGGGTGCCCATGCCCAGGGTCTGTGACCAGCCGTCCTCAAGGAGAACCACCAGATCTGCATGGATTAGGCAGTGTGATGTTTGATTTATTTTCTCCACCTTACTTCTCTTTCTTATTTTTAGCATCACTGTTCACAAAGAAAATAAAGAAAATTGTCCAGAAGATTGAATATTGAATTGCTGGTTGCAGAATATAAATTATAGCCCAAGAGAAGGAATTTGGCCTTTCCTCTTGTTATAAAGCATGAAAGTGGTTATTCACTCAGGAAATCATGGTCTAGGGGTAACAAAAACAAAGGAAATTCAAATGAAGACCTTCCTGAGACAGGTGGAAAGCTAATTGAGTCTTCTAGATGAGAGCAAACCTACTGCTTTCCACCAGACCTGATGCCCACAGCCTGTGAATTTAGCCAGGTACCCGGGGAGGAGAATGTACCAGTTCCATGGCATACCAGGAGGTGATCAGGGGCAGCTGGGGTAGGCTCTGCACCAGTCGTGGAAGGACTCTACTCAGTTGCCAGATGTTTCTGGTTCTTGTTTCTATTGTTAAAAAATAAAAAGCAAACTATATCTACACATACAAATGATTGTATATAAAAATGGTAAAAACTGAACATGGTCTGGAGTAAAATTTTCTATATTGTACCAGCATTGATTTCCTGGTTTTGACACTATACTGAGGGTTGCTAGATTTTACAAATAAAAATATAGGACATTGAGTTGAATTTTAATTTCAGATAAACAACAAATTTTATGGGGACATCCTTCTACAAAAAAATTGTGTTTATCTGAAATTCAAATTTAACTGAATATCCTGTATTTTATCTGGCAATCCTAGTTGGACTGCAATTATTTTCAATGTCACCATTACAGGAAACTGGTTGAAGATGTGGATGCCATGAACTTTTTTTTTGCAATGTCCTCTGAGTCTGTAAATATTTCTGAAGAAAAAGTTTCAAAATTATATCCTCTGCTATCTACCATACATGTAAAAACACTAGAATACAGGCATCCCCAGGTAATCTGGGAATGAAATGCATTCTCTGCCTTTGTGGTTTATATGTTATTCATTGAGCTACAAGGGCTTGAAGAGGGTAGGTACAATTCTCTCAACTGTGGGGCAATGCAGTAAAGACAATTGGCAAAGATAAATTGTATGTGGCAAGCTTCTCATCCTGTTCTGTTAAAGTCCTGAATGCCCCTCACCTGCTGGCAGTTGGGCAGCAAATAGCATTTTCACTCTGATGTGTGGAAGTGAGCTCTCTTTGATTTCCTGCATCCCCATTGACAAACTGTCATGGCTACCAAAGTAACTTGGCTAAACAGAAAATAGGAGCTGAATTTCTATTTCTTATCCTTGAGAAATTGCTTTTAAGACTACTAAATATGTTGAGATGCACAGAGGAACAGCACGATCAGATTTTCTGAATTCTAAGGGACCAACGTCAAGTGACAGTCCAAGGAAATATACTTTATCCACTTTGTTAGGTATTTGGCTCTGCATCATTGGTGGTCTCCTAGGATGATGAGGTCTGGGGCTCCCTTTTACTCTACGATTTAAAACCAACTCAAGGAATCTAAGTTCTTGGCTCATTTTTCATGGAACCATATACTAGTCATGGAGATCCAAATGTTAGCACTCAGATGTGTGCGGAAAAATGAGTAAGGTTTGAGAAGAGAAGACTAGAAATCCTTGCCCAAAGTAGCATTTTTTGAACACCTCACTCTGCATTTTCCTGTTCTAGTATTCAGAGATGCTTCAAATATTTGATAAACATGATCAATGAATGACTGATATACCAAGAAGCTTTCCTATATTTTAAATCTGCATTCTCTATGATCACCTCTTTATAGGACAATCTTATAGTATTGTTTTCACCAGAGAATAGATAGACCAGTCTTTCCTCTTGGATGTCTAAGTAAAAAAAAAATTTTTAAATCACATTTGTAGTTTATAAAATTTTCTTTCAGCTTCACAACTTGCTGCTGGCAATGTCTTGCTAATTTTTTAGAGTTATTGTCAAATTTGGAAAAATCATACAAAATTACTTTCATATACGAGCAGTGAGATTTTAGGGACTTTCAGTTCTCTTGTTCGATAACTGCCCCTACACGCTCTAAATTGGTGACACTCAGTGACCAGGTATCAAGCTATTCTTCGCAAGATGTGGGTGAGTTGTCCCAAGCACTTTAGGAGTATCCTTGGGAAGTAACAACATCAAATAAGGTTTAGCAAGAAAACCTACCTGTACATGAAAGTGAACTGCAAAGTACATAAATATTTTTTACCAAAAGCAAATTGAACCACTATTTGCTTTTATCCTTTGTATCCTTTGGATAATACCTAGTAGTGCAATTGCTATGTCATAGGGTAGCCCCATTTTTAACTTTTTGAGGAAGATCCATACTATTTTTCAGAGTGGCTGCACCATTTTGCATGCCTACCAACATTGCAAGAGGGTTCCTCTTTCTCTGCATCCTCACCAGGTGATTCAAAGGGGCACATGCACACCAATGTTTATAGCAGCAATGCTCACAATAGCCAAAATATGGAAAGAACCCAGATTCCATCAACAGACGAATGGATAAAGATGTGATATATTTTTTTTTCTTTTCTTTTCCTTTCCCCATTATTTTATTGTGAATTTCCAGTTAACTCATTTCTCTCTTCTTTTAGTTTTTTTTTTCTGTTGATTTGCAAGACTTTAAAAATATATATGAAAGATAGTAACCTTTATGTTTTGTGTATGTTATGGATGCTTTTCTATTTGAGTATTAATCTTGTTTATGGTGCTCTCTGCTGCATAGAAAGTTTTTAATTTTTTATAATTAAATCTACAAATTTTGTCTTTTATGGATTCTACTTTTGGCCTCATTCTTAGTAATTCCCTCTCTATTGCAAGATTTAACAATATTGGCCAACTAAGAGTGGTAGCAAAGAGAATAGAAGTAATAATAATTCTTAGAGCTGCTGTATCTGTTTATTTAGTACCTGCTATTTGCCAGAGATCTCACTAGATACTGAACTTAAGTGATTATACTAAATTCTTTTTAGTCCAGCAACCTAGATATTGTCAATTTCAACAAAAATATCCCTGTGGAAATTTGTTTGACATTAAAAATGGACTCTTCATATGTATGATCATGCTCTGTCTCTTTATTTATTTCATGCTTTCAAGTGAAATTTTATGGTTTTCTTTATGCTAATCTGTTTCATCTCCTAAGGAGAGTTTTTGTTTTATTATAAATGAGATCTTTCTAAAAATTATACTTGTAGCTAGTTATTATTACCATATAGCACACCTTTTAATTTTTACATGTAGATCTTCTATCTGGCCACTTTACTTGACTCTCTTCTTTATTCTAATAATTTTCCAGTTGATTATCATACAGTTTTTTGGTAGACTGGCATGGAGTTACAAAATTTATGTCATCCTGCAACTTACATTTTTTTTAAAGATTTTATTTATTCCAGAGATAGAGAAGAGATGTAGAGGGAGAGGGACAAACTGACTCAGTGCTGAGTGCAGAGCCCGACCCAGTGATCCATCCCAGGACCCTGAGATCATGACCCAAGCCAAAATCAAGAGTCAGACACTCAACTGTCTGAACCACCCAGGTGCCCCCTACAACTTACGTTTAAGAGAAAATGTAGTTTCTTTCCTTTGCCCATAGTTGACTTGGTCTTCCTACTTGCTAGTTAACAGCAAGAACATTTAACTTAAAGTTCTAATTTAGTCCAATCTAGTAATTTAACTGTATTCTCTATAGAGCATTGCCAGTCTCTCCAGGAAAAAACACGATTGTTTGGTGATCTGCCCCTTTGCCCTTCATTTCCCCAGGATGGGGTCTGGATATAGGAGGAAACCAAATCTGTCTTCAGGGTGGCACTGGGAGGGAGGATTCCACTGCATGCAATATTCTTGTTCTGTCTTCTCCATTACCTCTTTTACTGCTCTGCTGGGCTTAGTATTGTAATTTGTGGCTGTGATTTACAGTTCACTCTGTTCTACTTCACCAATGCTCCTGGATGCAGTGATTGTACTCTCACTGGCCCTCCTCCCTAGGCCCCCACACTATTATATAGACTTCCTCCAGTTCTTGCTGCTGCATCCCTGAGTCTCTGCCTCATCCTCTCCGGCCCTCTGGCTTGAGGGTCCCTCCCAGCCTCTGCTCCCACGGCACAAGCCTCCAGGCTCTCCACAGAGATGGGAACAGAAGGTGGTAGCCTGTGAAAGCTGCACATCAAACCTCTCTCTGCGTTGATTCGAGTCCCTTCATGGTATGGGGACAACCTATGAGGCGGAGTCCCTGAGTCCCAGGCGGGGAGCAGAGACAAGAGAACCCATCTGCCCTCTGTTTCATCTGATCTATCTTTCACATCTCTCTTTCCTTGTCCAGAGACGAACACTGGGACAGTTGGCCTGCTTTTCTCTCTTGAATCCCTTTCCTTTCCCAGCCCAGAAAAAGAAAAGATTTCTTTGAAATTTGCCCTCCACTACTTTTCTTTTTCTGTCATGGCTTGGCAATCATAGGAAGACATGGTTATCTTTTCTGCCCCAAAGAACACTAATCCTACTTGCATGTTAGAAGCCAAATATTACTGGATTCTTTCATTTTGTAAGATGAAATTATAATCTCTATCTCTACTTGCCCTTCACCAATTAGGGCAAATATCATGTTCTAAATGATTTTCAAATATTGGCCTATTTTAAGGTCATCATAATAATTGCAAATTATTTTGTCTGTATTCTTCTTAGTGCACCAAGAAGGGGCTCTAGGACAATGTAGAGTGATAGGATTGATAGAAGAGATACCTAAACCTGACTTTTATCATGTTACTTTTAATATTTCACAATCATGTTATGACGTCTTCTGGCAGATATGCTTAAATTGAGAAAATGCCCTTCTATTTTTAGTTGACTACGAATTTCTTTAAAAAATTAGGAATAAGCACTGGATTTTATTTTTTTTAGTCCCAGTATAATTAACATACAGTGTTATATTAGTTCCAGGTGTACAATATAATGATTCAACATTTCTATACATTACTTAGCACTCATCATGGTAAGTAGACTCTTAATCCCCATCACCTATTTCACCCATCCCTCCAACTACCTCCCCTCTGGTGACCATCAGTGTGTTTTTTATAGTTAAGAGTCTATTTTTCTATTTGTCTCTCTTTTTCTTTGATCATTTATTTTGTTTCTTAAATTCCACATTTGAGGGAAATCATGAAGTATTTGTCTTTCTTTGACTAATTTATTTCACTTAGCATTATACTCTTTAGATTCATCCATGCTGTTCCTGTTTTTGCAAATGGCAAGATTTCATTTGTTTTTATGACTGATTAATATTCCAGTGTGTGTATGTATATATACATATATATATACACAAATATACATACACACACATATATACATGTATAAATGCTATAAATGTAGGGGTGCATGTATCCCTTTGAATTAGCATTTTTGTATTTTGGGGGTAAATACCTATAAGCATTGTATTTTAGTAAGTGCTTTTGGAGAGGGTGCTTCTATTGAAAGCTTTATGTAACTAAACTATATTTCTAGATACTCTAACTGTTCTGGTTGAATTTCTCTGGTGGCAAACAATGAACAATAATCCTTGAATAACAATGAAGAAAAAGTGCATTAGAAATATAGTGTAGGTATTTTGCAGAAGCAAAGTAAAACCTGAATGATTACAGCTAAAGAAAGACAGGAATCAGGATTGCTCCAAGGAGCAGAGTAGCGGAAACCAGTGGACCATTTTGCTACTATGGCACTATTGTATAATTGACCCTAACTGCTTTTGTTGCTTTGTGACACTTCAAGAAGCAGATTTTAAGCAGAGAGAATCTGATTGCTCAGGCTTAGGGCACATGTCCACTCCACTGTCGAGAAGGAATAGTGTATGCTCTTTTGGAATGGGGGCAGAGTAACTCCTTAGAGAAGTGGCACTGTTACCAAAAGATTAGTGGTTCATGATAAGAAATAGATGTGGTAAGCAGGAAAAATACTGATAACCATAATACATGCTGGATTGGATTCCCAATTTTAAAAATAATCCATATTGTGCATATACATTTGAATCTCTGGGGTTGAATCTGTTTTATTTTTTTTGGGCTGTTTGAAGTTTTCTATCCTTTTGGGGGTATATTTTGAAAAAAAAATTAATTAATAGAAAACTTTTTTCTAGCTTGATAGAATTTTCCTAGATCTGGCATATGATTATCATTAGTTAAGGATACCATGAATATATAATTATAATATTATAATTATACCATGAATAATGGTATTTTTAGGTTTTCTTGCCTCTTAAGTTCTGACTAGTTATACTTTTTTATTAATGTGAATCTTTTTTTTTAAGATTTTATTTATTTATTCAGGAGAGACACAGAGAGAAATTGGCAGAGACACAGGTAGAGGGAGAAACAGGCCCCATGCAGGGACCCCAATGTGGGACTCGATCCAGGGTCTCCAGGATCAGGCCCTGGGCGGAAGGCAGGATCTAAACTGCTGAGCCACCCAGACCACCTGTGACTAGTTATACTTTCATAGAAAATTGTTCATTTCATATAGACTATCAAAATATATAGTGTAGCAAATTTGTATCTAATATTTTCTCATACTTAAAACAGTGCTTTCTTCTTGTGGTTTAGGCATTTTACCTATTCTTAATCCTGCTTACTGATTTCTTCCTTATCTTTCTAAACAGATCTGTCATAAGCTTTTTAACTTATTGGATTCAAAAAAACACCTGCTCTTGCTTTTGTCCTGTGTTTTTTAATTAACTGAATTAATTTATCTCTTCTGTTATCTTTACTGACCCCCCTCCTACTTCCTTACATGTTATTTTGTTGTTCACTTCCTAGCTTCTTTAGTTGAATGCCAATTTATTCATTTTTATCACATTTCCTAAAAAAAATTCATTTTATGAAAAAAATTCATTTTATGGTCATTAATTATTTCTATGAATACTTCTTTGGCTGCTTTTCATAGGATTTTTCTAAATAGTTCATAATTTATATTTTTATTTCTTATTTTATTTAGGCAGCATTTTTAAACTTCTAAGTGAATAGGTTTTTTTCCCCTGAAGTTTTTTTTTTTTCTATTATTGAATCTGAGTGTTATTGTACAGCAGTCAGAGAATCTGGCCTATGCTCTTTCTACTTTTTGAAAATTTATTGAGATATGTATATTGAGGTAAAAAGAGTAGCCAAATAACACAACAGGGGCAGCCAAAACATAACCACAGTCATTATGGCTGAAGGACTTTGATGAAAGGTATGTCTAACATTAAGGTTTTTGTTGTTTGTTTTTTTGTTTATGTATTTGCTGGGCTGTGCAATTGTGCTCACCCCTGCCCCAGCCCATTAACTCAAGTCTTCTGTAGAGTGAACTACACACACAGACACACACACACACACACACACACACACACACACAGATTTGATGACATGAAGTGATGGGGGCAATAGTCTGTGGTGGTATATCCATGCAGTACAGAAGAGAAACTGTACACGTAGGAGGCACTCTATGAGGAGGCATAAAGCAGGTAGAGAGAGTGGGGAGGGTGGGGAGGGTGGTATATCAGCCAGGGTTCTCCAGAGAAACAGAACCAATATGATGTGTACATTCACAGAAAGATTTGTTTTAAGAAGTTGACTCACATAGATGTGGGGGGCTGGTAAGTCTGAAATCTGCAGGACATGTTGGCAGGCTGGAGACTCATGGAAGAGTTCATATTGCAGCTCAACTCCAAGGGCCATCTGGAGGCAGAATTCCCTTTTCTTCAAGGGACTTCAGAATTTTTTCTCTTAAGACCTTCAGTTGGTTGAATGAGACCCACCCACACCATGGAGGATAATCTGCTTTACTCAAAGTCTGATTTAAATGTTAATCTCACTTAAAACATACTTCCATAGAAACACCTAGATTAGTGTTTGGCCAACCACTGAGTACCATGGTCTAGCCAACTTGTCATAAAATTAACCATCATTAGTCTACCCCTTGTCAACTTGGCACCCATCCGTATCTCCTTACATCATACTTTTTTTTTTTTTTTTTTTTTTTTTTTTTTTTTTTTCCTTACATCATACTTAATCTCCAAACAAAGATGAGAGCAAGGCCATACTTCCTCTTAACATGATACAACAATTCTACATTTAACTGAAAATGCACTTTCCCTTTCCCCAGAAGAGGATGTAAAATTCTTGGTGATGTTTACTCTTCTTTTTGATGTTCTGTGGTATATAGAGGTATATGTGCAACATCACCCACTTAGTCTTCTATCTTCCCCAAATCTTATAGATACTGGAGGGAATGCTGACTTTAAGCCACATTTTTCTTAGAAATAAAGGACAGTATTCCCAGGAGCTAACTTCTGAGCTTTACTAAGCCTATTTCAAAGTTTTGCCAAGGATCGACCATGCTTTGACTATTTTTAATACCTATATCTTACACCAAAGTCTAGAAATAAGTGGGATAATTAGGAGCAGCCCAAGCGTCTCCCGAACTATTTGAATTCAACTATAGTTCTTCTACTTACAGCTAAATAATATGTCATAAAATCTTAGATTTGGAAAGGCTTTTATAGGCCACCTAGTCTGTTATTTTATAAACCCTGGTCTATGCCTAGGATTTCACTGAGAAGGTTTTAGGTGCAGGGTTTTGCTGTCCTAAGAATATTTGAGAAGCTCTTGGTCTAACCCAAACCCTCTGGTTCCTGGATCCTCCCTCCATCCTTCCATCAGGTGGTCATTGCCATGAGGAGGAGCTCACATGCTCCTCTTGGCAGCCTATTTCATCTTTGTATGACTCTCATAATAACTTTATATTGATTTGACATCCTATGTACAGCTCTATAACTTAACCCATTATAGGAACTGCTTCTTTTCTGGTTACTCAAATAAAGAAGAACCTTAGCATTCACAGATTTAACATCAGCAATTTCACCACAATTCTCAAAGTTTCATGAAATGACCTAACTCATAATTTTGTTAGGACATTTACTTGAGTAATGTTTTCTGCTAGGCTGGTCTGTAGAATTGAGTCACTTGGCTGGCAAGTGACCCATCTAGAGAGTCAGCATTCACTTTTTGATTTTTTTCTCCTTTTTATGTTCACAGTAACTCTCCTGAAAGGAGTAAATAGTCGAATAAATGACTTTGGTCCTGTATTTATTATTTATAAAGAACTGAAAGCAGTCAGATTTTTAAGCTATTTGTTATTAAATTTTATGGGAAAATGTATGCTCTAGTGGTATTTATGTACTTGGGATATTTGAAGACCTTGAGAAATATTCCTAACGAATACCAATGGTTACCATATGATGTTTTCAAGGGCATTTTTTTCCAAAGAGCTCCAAACATTGCTTTAGTATTTCATTATTGCTAGGAAGAAGGTGAAAGGGAGATATATATTAAAGCCTGTAAACATTTTGACATGTCAAAAATCAAATAGCATTTTAAAAGGAAACAAAAAGAATAATACCTGGATTAGCATTAGAAGGGAGCAAGCCAGTAGAGTGCTTTGACCAATGTGTGCCTCGGTTCTGTTGGTGGAAATCTCAAGATAAATATTTGTGTCCAAAATTTACATGAAGGAAACTTTAAATGTAGTAACTCTTCTTTACAAAATCAATCTATGTATTATTTTATTTTTACTCCCTTTTATTTTAGAATTGATTTGAGCTGACTTATAAGGCTATTTAATGATTTGATAATATAGTTCTAGTAAAAAGGTAGCAACAATATGGGTGACTTTTTAAAAGTATGCTTAAAAGCAAAAAAAAAAAAAAAAAAAAGGAAAAATGCATTCAAAGAGACTACTAGAGGAGATCACATATTTCAGGTTGGCCAACTATGGCCCATGTGCTGAGTCTGGCCTTGTTTATGTATAGCAGGCAAGGTAAGAAAGGTTTTGGTATTTTTTAACGGTTTTAAATAAAAAAAAGAAACCCAAACAAACAAAAGAAGAACATTCCATGTCATTTGTGTAAATTATATGAAAGTCAAATTTCAGTGTCTATAAACAAAGTTTTATTGGAACACAGCCATATTCAACCATTTACATATTGTCTACAGCTGCTCTCTTGTTAAAATGCCAGAGTTGAGAATGTGAGAGACTGAATGGCATGCAGAGCCTGAAATATTTACTGTCTGGTTCTTTATAAATAAAAGTTTGCTGAACTCTGATGAAGATCACTTAGAACTACCTTCTGCATGTGGAAGGCTAAGAGGAAGGGTGCCCTGGATGACCATTTGATCCTTGCCCATCTCTGTAACAGCTTAACTGTGTTCTGAGTCATTGTGATGGGGATGGCAGCAACATGGCAGTCAGGACTCAGGTGCTTGATTCAGAGAAGGGACCAGGAAGGTGGCAAGGCGGGGACCATAGGTAGTCAGTTCTGAAGCTTCTTGAGTGTCTGTTGAAGCCCAGCAATGAGATTAGCTCTGAAGACTTTAGCTGGAGTGCTATGGAAGGCTTAGAGCATGAACAGTGAGGAAAAAGAGCAAGAGAAAGAAAAGCAAATGGGAGACAAGTGTGAGATGAGGGAGAAAAGAGGTGAATATTGAAGGGAGTCACTTAGACTGGCTAAGTTTTCTAACTCAGATCTGCATCATTGGTGAAAAAGGGGTAGAGCAGAAAGAAGAAAATATGCAATGTTTAGGAAGATGACTCTATTTCAGTCATATTGGTTTAGACTGACATGTTCATATGATCAATATCACGCAGTCAGATGAGTTGACCATAATTCTGGAAGTGATGTTAGAGTGTTGAAAATGTTCATGATATTGTGATTAGAAACCCTGAAAGACCCAAACCTTGGCTAGCTAGTAATTTTTACTACATGACCCTATCCCTGTGCCATCTGAGCCTCCTCAGCTGCAACTCTCTACCTTCGGAGCTACCGCCCAGGAACAAGAGCCAAATGAGAGTCAAGGTGATAAACTGATGCCCAAACTTCTGATGCTGACTGATAAGAGGTGGGTTAGAGGATGAAGTTTAAGCTCTACCTATGTGGGCACTATCTGATTACCCTAAGCCTGAATGGAAATTTTGGGATCTTACTACCTTCAAGTTCCCATGGAAGAGAAAGACATCACACAACCACCAGTCAGGATGCACGCAGACCATACCACCCAAAAGTTAAGAGCAGGTTCCACGTTTAGTAACAGACACCCTCACTGGAAAAAGAAGTTCAAAGAAGATAATGGAAGATATAGCCACTTGACATGCCCCACTGGGTCAGAGTTCACAGTGGCCAATTAATGCCAGTGATATCAGCCTCTAGTGAAGAGGCCATATCAATGACTTGGATTCTTGATCAGCTAAATTAGCAGCTTTTCCTTCTATGTGAATCTGTAGGTTGGGAGGAGGGCAAAGTAAAGCAGGGGGAAAGTAGTAGAAAGTTCTTTATAATAATTATTCCCCAGTTTTTTAATCTGTAAAATAAAGATGAACTACATGATTTCTACTTGTTTTCAAATTCTATATTCATAACTTTTAGAGATGAAGACACTGCTTCAAAATCCTTACTGTTCTGCTAAAGAATCTTTTCTAAAAATGCAGCTGATTAAAAGCTTGAAACAGACAAATATGACCCCAAATTATCTCATAAATCTTACTATAATGAGTTCTGAAATAGCATACTTCACACAGACTTAGTGATGCTGACATGTTGAAATATTTGCAATTCAAAATATCAAGATATTGATTTAAATACATCTTATGGTTCCAGTCCAAGATGGTGACATTAGAAACTCTTTAACTCCCCTGCTCCCGTGGACACACTGAATCTACAACTACCCACAGAGCGATTTCCTGTGAAAGAAATTCAGAAACTACACATTGGCTCCTACACATCAGGCAAATGAGAAAATATCCACGTAGAAAAACTTAGAAAATACTGGGACATACCTTCATCATAAATCCCATCCCACAGAATGCCATAGAATCAGGAGGGAACTCCCACTCCCAGTTTCTCCCTTATGAGCAAAAATTTGGAAATGCACATATAGCATCCAAACTTTTAAAACTCCCACCTAAGGGATGGACCCCAAACATCTAGCACTGAAATACAGCAGGGAGTGCGTTCATAAGACCCACAAAACTATAGCAAACAAATAAACAAAACTAGTTTTTAATTGGCTTATGAGATCATGCTATGGCCATGCCCCAGGACTCAACATAGAAGGGGGA
The DNA here is from genome assembly GCF_053574225.1 of Canis aureus. Classification (NCBI taxonomy): domain Eukaryota; kingdom Metazoa; phylum Chordata; class Mammalia; order Carnivora; family Canidae; genus Canis; species Canis aureus. The sequence goes on from NC_135616.1 coordinate 47,074,760, forward strand.
GGCAAAAAACAGCAATCTCTCAGTCTTTCCTTGAAAGATACCATTTGACAAACTTTGAAAGGTACCATATGAGTCAAATTTCTAATTTAACACACATCTAGGGGTTGACTGTAATCTTCCTCAGAGAAAGGGAAAGCCAACAGGTATCAGTTTAGCCTTCTTCCTCTAGCCCACTGCAAATTGCAATAATGTCTCTCTAGAAGGAGCTTGTACACATATTTGGCACCTGCCACTAAAGGAATGGGTCTCTGGATCTCCTGGTTCTGAGAGCAAACGGCACTTGTGTTCACAAGTCTCAAAGGACTGCAGCAAACTCAGAATCAGTTCTAAACAGGTACAGGAACACGTCCCCCCCCCCCGCCCCCCCCCCCCCCGTGGCTATACAACTATATCTAGTATGGAGGAAGCAGGTAAAAATACCCATCTCCAGTTTCTCCCTAGAAGGACTCTAACTCATAGGCTCCTAGCTGTTGCCTGAGGGTCTGGCTTCTGGTCATTCTGCACCTAGGTTCTGACTGTGATCCTTCCCTTTGGGACACTGGCAGGTCTTGGTACACCCTTAATAATTGGGAATGACTAAGAACAAAGGAGGCATCTTAGACGATCACAAAGGTTTAAGAGCCAAACAAGAGCTTGGGCAAGGTTGGTGAGTAAGGCTCATCCCCTACATGAAAGATTGGGAGAGGTGCCTGTTTTATCTAGCACACAGAAATCAACACAGAGAGGCAAGGAAAATGAAGAAGTAGAGAAATATGTTTCAAACAAAAGAACAAGATAGAGGGGCACCTGGGTGTTGCAGTCGGTTGGGCTTCCAACTCTTGGTTTCGGCTCAGGTTGTGATCTCAGTTTTGTGGGATTGAGCCCTGCATCAGGCTCCATGCTTGGCACAGAATCTGCTTGAGATTCTCTCTCCCTTTCCCGCTGCTTCTCACATCTGTGCTCTCTCTAGCTCTAAAATAAAGTAATTTTTTTTTAAAGAAAAAGGTAGAACTTCAGAAACAGATCTCAATGAAACAGAGATAAGTAATATATCTGATAAAGAGTTCAAACTAATGATCATAAAGATGCTCACCAAGGTCAGGAGAACAATGCATGAACAAATGTGGATTTTAACAAAGAGAATATACCAGAAAGTAGCAAACAGAAACCACAGAGCTGAAAAATACAATAACTGCACTGAAAAATTCAATAGAGGGGTTTAACAGCAAACTAGATCCTGTGAAGAAAAGAATCAATTTATAGTGAGAAGGCCTACAGTAAGAAAAATGAAAGATATCAAATAGACAACCGAAATTTACACCACAAGGGACTAGAAAAACAAGAACAAACTAAGCCCAAAGTTAGCAAAGAAATGAAATAACAAAGCTCAGAGCAGAAATCAATGAAATAGAGACTAAAAGGACAATGGAAAAGATCAATGAAATTAAAAGCTGGGGGTACTGGGTAGCTCAGTAGGTTAAGCCTCTGCCTTTGGCTCAGGTCATGGTCTCAGAGTCCTGAGATCAAGCCCCAATCAAACTCATTCTTGACAGGAGCCTGCTTCTTCTTCTCCCTCTGCCCCTTCCCACCACTCGTGCTCTCACCCTCACTCCTCTCTCTGTGTCTCTCATAAATAAATAAAAATATTTTTTTAATAAACTAGGCTGATTTTTGAAATTATAAATAAAATATACAAACTGTAGCTAGACTTACCAAGAAAAAAAGAGAGAGGACTCAAACAACTAATCCCTGTCAAAATTTCAATCCTATTTTTCACAGAAATAAAAAAGATAATTCTCATATTTAAATGGAGTCAAGAGGCCCTGAATAGCCAAGGCAATCTTGAGAGAGAACAAAGCTGGAGACATTGCACTTCCTGATTTCAAACTATATCACAAAACTATGGTAATCAGTGGTATTTGCATTAAAAGAGACACATAGATCAATGGAACATAATAGAGAGCCCAGAGCCTTCAAGGGTCAATTTGTGACAAAGGAGCCAAAAATATAAAATGGGGATAGTCTAATAAATGGTGCTGGGAAAACCAGAAGCTACATATGCAAGAGAATGAAACTAGACCACTCTCATATATCACACTCACAAACTAACTCAAAATGTATTAACAACTTGAATCTAGAGTCTGAAACTATAAAACTCTTAGAAGAAAACATAGATGTTAAGCTTTTTGACATCCATCTTGGCAGTGATTTTTTGGATTTGATATCAAAAGCAAAAGCATCAAAAGCCAAAAATGAACAAGTAGGGCGGTATCAAACTAAAATATTTCTGCGCAACAAATAAAACTACTAACAAAATGAAAAGGCAACCTTTTGAGTGGGATGGAATATTTACAAATCATAGATCTGATAAAGGATTAATATCCAAAATATATAAAGAACTCATACAACTCAATAGCAAAACAAAACAGGACATACACACACACACAAAAAAAACCCCCAGACCGAACAAAATAGGTAATGGGAGAGGATCTGAGTAGAGATTTTTCCAGAGAAGACACACAGATGGCTAACAAATATAAAAAAAGTTGTTCAGCATTGCTCATCATCAGGGAAATGAAAATGAAAACCACAATGAGATATTACCTCACACACATTAGAATGGCTGTCATCAAAAAGATATGAAATAACAAGTGTTAGCAGGGATGTAGAGAAAAGGGAATACTTGTGCACTCTAGGTGGGAATGTAAATTGGTGCAGGCACTCTGGAAAACAGTAGGGAGGTTTCTCAGAACATTAAAAATAGAATTACCCTATGATTCAGCAATCCCACCTCTGGGTATATATCCAAAGGAAATGAAAACAGGGTATTGAAGAGATATCTGCCTTCCCATGTTCACTGCCCCATTATTTACAACCAAGATATGGAAACAACCTAAGGGTGTATCAGTGTATGTATGGTTAAAAATATTTTATACACACATGCACACACCCATGTGCAGACAAATGAATATTTTTCAGCTATGAGAAAGAAGATCCTTCTATGTGTGACAATATGCATGCCCCTTTAAGGGCATTATGTTGGGACGCCTGGGTGGCTCAGTGGTTGAGTGTCTGCCTGCAGCTCAGGTTGTGATCCTGGAGTTCTAGGGATCAGGTTGTGATCCTGGAGTTCTAGGGATCAGGTTGTGATCCTGGAGTTCTAGGATCGAGTCCCACATCGGACTCCCTGCATGGAGCTTGCTTCTCCCTCTGCCTGTGTCTCTGCCTCTCTCTGTGTGTCTCTCATGAATAAGTGAATAAAAGCTTTAAAAAAAAAAAGGGCATTATGTTAACTGAAACAAGCCAGACAGAGAAAGGCAAATAATTATGGTATCACTTATATGTGGAATCTAAAAGGATATACACACCAAGCCCATAGAAAAAAGAATAGCAAAGTGGTTGCGCAGGGTTGGGGATTAAGTAAACAGGGCAAAGTTGGTAAAAATGCAGAAAGTTTCAGTTATAAAAGAATAAAATCTGAGGATCTAATGTATAACATGGTGACAGTGGTTGATAACACTATATTGTATAATTGAAATTTACCAAAAGAGTAGAACTTAAATATTCTCCCCCCTCAAAGAATAAAAAACAAAGAAATATATAAGGTAATAGATATAATAATTAACTAGATGGGGGATCCTTTCATAATATATACATATATATACATCTCAGATCATCATGATGTATACCTTAAATATCTTATGAGTTGTTGGTTATACCTCAGTAAAGCTGAGACAAATACATTTCATAAAATATGCATTTTCTCTGTTTCTTGCTTGGAAGATCAAAATATAGCAATGAGTACAATTTCCACTTTTCCTCCAGTTTTTATAAATTGTATCACTTAAGATTATATTTGGCTGCATAAAATATAATAGAAATTTAAATAAGCTACAAGTGTATTTGTCTCATATGCAAAAGAAATCCTGCTGCAGGTAATTCAAGTTCAGTCTGGTATTGTGGCTCCAAAGTCAGGGATGACTCATCAACAGTCATCACCTTCAGCACATCACCTCCAACCTCAAAGTCACCTCACTGTTCAAAGGGGCTGTGGGGGCACTGGTCATCGTGCTTGCACCTTGGGACAAAAGAGCAGTCTTCCTTAGTAAGAAGCTCTCTATAAGTAGCCTTCCTGGAAACCACACATCATTTACATCTATATCTCATTATCAGAGCTTAATAGCTTCATCTTGGTGCAAGGGGACTGAGATAAATATATGTTCTATAGAAGTGTATTGATGTCTGAATAAAAATTGTAGACCTACCTTGAAGACAGGAGATTGTATGGTAGGGGAGAAGTAGCAGCCTCTGTTATAATGATGAAGAAATGAAGTTGCATCAATAAGTTGTTTTTGGACGAGACACTGAGGACACTTGGGATGGATTTTCTCCATTTAGTAGATGTCCCAGAAGCATGGGCTTCTTCCAAATCCCAGGTATAGTTTCTTTAGAGCTTGGTTCATTTGAAAGAACATGGGTCAGGGATCAAACTCCATTTGGCCTCAGTTGTTACAAGTAATGTATCTTGGGCAAGTCACATGCCCTCTGAGTATATTTCCTTATTTGAAAATTCAGAATCTTATGATATATCTTCTCTACCTTCTCAGGGTTGACGTAAGGCTCAAAGATGCAGTAAATAAACATTTTTTAAGGATTCACTATATTTCAGTCTGTGGGCTGAATGTTTTATGCACAGTATTTAATTTCACTAAGAGGTTGGATTCACATTCAAGATTCTACTAAATATTTTTGACATGTCTCTTATATGCAAGATATTTGAATTCAGTAGTAAATAAGACAATGTCCTTACCTTCCTGTGATTACCTTCTGTCAGAAAGTCAGACATTAAATGTTAGAAGGTACATCTGTGAGTCTGTTCCAGCCAAACACTGCTGAAGCAAGAGGTAGATCTGGGGGATTAGGCGCACCGCCTATATGCAGTTTTTATAGCCCAGTACTGTAAATGTATTTTCTCTACCATATAATTTTCCTAATAACACTTTCTTTTTTCTAGCTCAATATACTGTGATATTGTAGTATTTAATACATATAACATAGAAAATATGTGTTAATGCACTGCTTATGTTATTGGCAAGGCTTCTGGTCAATGGTAGGCTACTAGTAGGTAAGTTTCAAGGAGTCAAAAGATAGACGTGATTTTCAATTGTTTGGGCTTGACACCCCTAAGCCCCACATTGTTCAAGGACCAACTGTAATTACTTTTGACAAACTGAATTTCTTCCATCCTAGCTAATCTTGCCCTGCCAAAATCCCACTGAAGTTGAACTAATAGAAGATCTAAGAAATAACACCTTGTACCATTTCTTCACACAGTTGGAGGGCTGTGATGCTTGCTGCCACTTTGCAAATTTGGATGATACCCAGGACCAGGGTTCTCCACAATTCTCTCTCTTACTCATGAGCCCAAGGCCAAGGAAACGCCTCTGTCAGGAAATACGCTGGAGCTGCCAGTTGACACTTTTCATTATCAGCAAACCTCCATAGTCTGCTTGCACAAAATCATTGTCTCAGCCAAGGAAAGGCAGTAGAAAAAGCATTGAAATTAAGTGGGAAGCCAACCAAAATACCAACATTCTTCTTTTGCTGATGGTTTTACTGCCATATTTGAGAGAAAATAACTTACCTTGAATTTTTCTGCTTAAAACCTTTCTCTAGGGCATGCTCAGGCCCTGGAAGTGACCTTCAAGATCTTTAAGACTCTTAGTATTAAATGCCTTCAAGTGGCTTTTCCACAGTCTTCAAGTTTTATCAACAAAAATCATATATTGGATTTTTACTTTTTCAGAGGTAAAGGTATTGTCATCTTGATGCTCCCTCTTAGCTCTTTAACATACAGATCTGTATCCATGGCAAAATAGAGAATGACCAATGGCAGTGCTATAGCTTGAGAACATGAATATTTGATCATTGGCAATAATGACTATCAGTTGTTTTCTTAGAAGTCTCTGGCTCATTTATTTTCAAGAAGATGTCTGTCAAGTATTCAAGTCTGAACAACCACAGTTTCCTAGTTGTCATCAGTTTTTCATTCAAGTAAACAGTATTCCCTGTGGAAAGTGGGTAGATCAGCTTACAACGTGAACAGTTGCACTAGTGCTTTTCTGTGAGGCACTTCAGTGTGTCGTAGAAGACCCTAGTGTGTAGTTCCTACAAAGGGTACTAAAAAGACGTGTTCTCATGAATTTGTACAGTGAACAGTTTTTATTGCTTCTCTGTGGATCTATTTAAGGGAAACTGACCTTCCTCTTTCTGTGAGTGCATGGTAGTGAAGAATACAGTGATTACTAATAAAGTCTGGTGCCCTGCCTAGGTTCCTGCAAAGACACCAGCAATGCAAATCTCAGCCCAGTGCAAAAAGCAAATAGTGTTTTAGTATTACTATGAAAATAGTTTCTTTTTTAATATTTTATTTATTTATTCATGAAAGACACACACAGAGAGAGGCAGTGACATAGGCAGAGGAAGAAGCAGGCTCCATGCAGGAAACCCAATGTGGGACTCGATCCTCCAGGATCATGCTCTGAGTCAAAGGCAGATGCTCAACTACTGGGCCACCCAGGCATCCTATGAAAATAGTTTCAAAGCCAGAGACCTCCTGAAGGATGGTGGGGATCACCAGATGGGCATGGACCACACCTTGGGACCTGCTGTTCTAAGATGTAAATTGCTTCAGTCTTTTTTAGAAGCGCAGTCTCATTCCTAACCTTGTAGGATAATGAGATGCTTCAGGAATTTGCTTACATATGTTTGTCAAATACAAAATTCCTAGGAATTCTAGGTCTTTTGTCTTCCCATACAAATTTTAGAATCAGCTTGTTGATATCTATGATAAATCCTTCTGGGATTTTTATTGAATTTGCATAATATCTGCAGGGAGAAATGTGGGGAGAAAGTGAATCTTCCAATTGTTTATGTGATATTTGTGTCCATTTATCTGGGTCTTTATTGCTTCCTAAGTTGGAGGTGGGGATAGTGATGGTGGTATTGGTAGTGGTGGTGGTTCTCCTCCTCCTCCTCCTTTCTTCCTCTTCCTGTTCCTCCTTCTCCTCTTTCTCCTCCTCACCAACTTCTCCTTTTCCTTCCTTTTGGTGCTATTGAAAATGGTACTTAATTTTTTTCAGACTCTTATCATTAATTTTTGGTAAATAGGAATATTGTTGCCTTTTTGTATTGCTCTTGCATCCTGTAACATTAGTGAACTTACCTAATGAGCTCAGTACGGACTCTGAGATAATTTTATACATGACTTGGGCTGTTCTACTAGCCAATTTGTCTATGAATTCAGACATTTTTGTTTCTTCCTTTCCAGTCTGTGTGTTTTATTTATTTGTCTTGCCTTATTGCATTTCCACTATGATGGTGAATAGGAGTGGTGAGAAAGGATATTTTTGCCTTGCTCCCAATCTAGCAGTGAAAGCATTCAATCTTTTACCATTAAGAATGATATTAGCAAAAAAAAAAAAAAAAAAAAAAGAATGATATTAGCTGTAGGGTTTTTAAATGTCTTATCAGGTTAAAAACATCCTCTTCTATTTCTGGATTGTGGATAGTTTTTATTATTAACGGATGTTGAATTTTGTCAAATGCCTCTCTATTTCTTTTGCAATTGCCCTATAATGTTTTTTCTTGTAATCTGTTAAAATAGTGGATAACATAAACTAATTTTAAATATAAAGCCAACTTTGTGTTTCTGGGGTAAACACATTTGGTTGTGATGTGTTATCTATTTATATGTTATTGAATTTGATTTCCTAAAATTTTGTTGGGAATATTTACTTTTATTATTTTTTTATTATTTCTTAAAAGATTTTATTTATTCATGAGAGTCACAGAGAGAAAGAGAGGCAGAGACACAGGCAGAGGGAGAAGCAGGCTCCATGCAGGGATCCCCATGTGGGGCCCGATCTCAGGACCCTGGGATCACGACCCCAGTCGAAGGCAGATGCTCAACCACTGAACAACCCAGGCATCCCTGTTAAGAATTTTTATATCTACATTTGTTAGAAATGTTGTTCTGTAGCCATCAAAGACACAATATCTTTGTCTGGCTTAGTATTAAGGTAATGCTGACCTCATGAAATGAGTTGGGGCATTCCTATGTCTAATTTCTGAAAGAGACTATTTATAATGGGTATATATATTTTTTTCCTTAAATGTTTGTAGAATTTACCAGTGAAACTGATTGAGCCTGGAATTTTGTTAGTAGATTTTAAGTCACAAATTCATTGTAAAAATAAATTTAGAACTCTTAAAGTCATTTATTTCTTTTTGAGTGAATTTCAGCAGTTTTTGTCTTTCAAAGAATTTATCCATATCATTTAAATTGTTGAATTTATGAGCATATTTGTTAGTAGCACTTCCCTTTAAATGTCAATGGGGTCTGTAGCAGTATTCTCTTTTCCATTGCAAATATTTGGGGGATTTTCCATATATCTTTCTCCTATTAATTTCTAGTTTAATTTTGTTCTAGCCCGATATCATATTTTTGGGGGGGTTAAAATTTTATTTATTTACTTGAGAGAGAGAGAGAGAGAGAGAGGGCACACAGGAGGAGGAGAAACAGATCCCTGCTGAGCAGGGAGCCTGATGTGGGGCTTGATCCCAGGACCCTGAGATCATGACCTGAACTGAAGACAGATGTTTAATGACTGAACCACCCAGGTGCCCTTTAAGATCATACCTTGAATAATTTCAATACCTTTAATTTGCTAAGGTTTAAAATATGTATTCTACTCTTCTTGGGTAGAAGTTCTATAAATGTCAATTAGGTCAAGCTAGTTGATAATACTGTGCTAGTCTTCTTTGTCCTTACTGATTTTATGTCTGTTTATTCTGTCAGTTACTGAGAGAAGTATATGAACTCTCCAAGTATAAGTGTGAATCTATTTCCACTTTCAGTCCTATTAGTTTTCTTTCTATGTATTTTGATGCTCTGTCATTAGGTGTATATACATTGAGGATTGATGCATATTCTTAGAGGATTGACCTCTTTACTATTATGTAATGAAGTTCTTTATCCCTGGTAATATTTCTTGCCCTGAAGCTTACTTTTTATTAATATAAATATAAAAATATTAAGATAGTTACTCCAACTTTATTTGATTACAATTTCTTTAGCATTATTTTTTCTCTCCTTTTACTTTTAACCTGTTGATGCATATATTTCAAGTGAGTTTCTTATAGACAGCCATCAGTTGAGCCATCCTTTTTTTAAAAAATAAATTCGACAATCTTTTAATTGGTGTTTCTAAGTTCGCTGTGTTCAGACTGTTTACATTTAATGGAATTATTTATATGGCTGGATTAAAATCTTTATTTGTTCCATCTATTATTTTATGCTTTATCCTTTTCAGTTTTTTCTTCAGTTAATTAAGCATTCTTTAAGATTACATTTAAAATCATAAATACATTTAAGATTACATTTAAAATAAATTTATTTATACTTCCCTTTAAAATATTTTTAGTATTTGCAACCTACATCTTTAATTAATCTAAATCTACCTTTAGGTGGTACTACTAGTACTACCTTTATAAAAATACAATCTATTGCTACTATTATTGCTTTAGATAGTCAGTTATCTTTTGAAGCAATTAAAAGTATGAAAAATAAATTTTATCTTCATTTCATTTCTGACACTCTTTATTTCTTTCCATAAATATAAGTTTCTATCTGGTAGCAACCACCTAAAAAAACTTCTTTTAAAGATTTTTTGTAGTATATGTCTGACAGCAGTAGATTCTCTCCATTATTGGCCTGGGGGAAAAAATACCTATTTCTCCTTTATTTTTTTGAAAGGTATTCTCCCTACATACTGAATTCTGGGTTGATAGTTTTATTTTTCCTTTTATCACTTTAATAATGCTACTCCATGTCTCATGGTTTCAGATAAGTTCTATTGTAATTCTTTCCTTTGTTTCATCTGTCTCCATGGGATCACCTGTCTCTAGAGTTCAGCCCCTTGATCACCATGCAATCTCAGGTTCCTGATGGATTAAAGAAAAGTCATGAAATTATAGTTTGCCAGGTTTTTTGTTTTGTTTTTGTTGTAAGCATAGAAGCAACATTCTTTCCAATTCTTTACACCCCAACCAGAACTCATAAATCCTCTAATTTATGGAATAATTTTGCAGAAAAATAAGTAATGCAATGAGCACACAGTTTTTGTGCATCTTACCATGTACCTGTTTCTTAGAAGCAACTGTTCTTAGTGAAAATATTATTGAAATATCAGTAAGCAATGATGGACAAGAGACTCTCTTTAAGGTTAGGGAAACATCCTGCAGGTTCTATGTAGTATGCTCAGTTTCAGTGGTCAATATAGTGTCTGATTTCTTCCATAGTCAAAATAGAATGGTTATTCAACCAAGGGATGAAAATTATGAGGCACCTCATAGTATTCCTGAAAACCTCATTTCCTTTTTCTCTGCAATCTGGTGTTCTGCTGGTTTAGATCTTAGTTTATAATGGATAAATAGTATCACTATTGGTTATCACAAAAATTCCATTAAGTTCAGTATTGCATACTGCTGCCCATCCATTCAGAGCTCCCTAAGCCATAGCATAAATATGGAACAGAGAGGGTTATCATACTGATTGCATTGATTCATCTCAGTTATCAAGGGAAATTAGGGTTGTCCCTACACAATAGGAACAAGGAGAACATGTCAGGAGGAGTGATTCTCTGGAGCCATTCTTGGTGTTGTCATGTCCAGAGGAAAAGTTAATTGAAGTCTATAACAACATACTGACAGGACTACCAAGAGTCTCAGAAATTCTGGGAATGAAGTGTTGGGTCTCCTACCAGGTAGAGAACCCTAGCTTTCATTGATGCTGGCTGAGGGCAATGGGAACTTAAAGAAGGAAAATCATTAAACCAACTATAGCCTTGTGAATAGCTGCAGAGATAGAAATATAACATTTATGTATATTTATCTCTTTCTGTGTCATGTATATATTCTAGACCTTTAGCTAGTTTTATTATTCTTTCCTATATTATTCCCCCATGGTTTAAATGCAGATTATGTTGTGATGATTTACTTTATAATTAAGTTTATAAGCAACAAATAACAAGATTAATCACAAAATAACTACATTTTTGTTGGTTAGTGGGGCTCATGAATACAGAATATGGGATAGTCAATGGGGTGAATCATAATCTCTAGGCTTCCAGGTCTGTGGTTAAAAGGTTAGTGGCAGTTATGGTAAGCTCACCATATATCCATGTGTTCCCCTCATTTTCGAGTCTTCTTGCAGCGGATTCTGTCCTGACTGATTCTAACTAATGATCAATGTGTGAGTGACACAGGTTTTGGGCTAAGGCAGTTTACAGTTGTGTGTTGATTTCTGTTTTCTTCCATCACTACTGAAATCTTGGAGGCTGTGTGTCCCAGGTGGTGTAGCCACAAAAGCAGACTGGGCAGACTGAGAAGTCTATTTCTTCTGTGAGCAAGAAATAAATCTTTCTTGTGTGAAACCAATGGGATTTTGAAGTTATTTTTTTTTTATCATATATAATGTATCCTATCATGACTTGGCTGCAGCTTTGATGGCTACACACGTAATTTTGTTTTATGACATAATTAGACCCATCCTTTTCATACAGTTTCATATTCACTTTTGCTACTTAACTTGATTATCTTTGGTGTATAAATAGGAAGTTGTGAGCAAACTTATTTGCTACTATGTTAATCCAGAAATCTCAATCTCTTTATGTCTTGGATTCTATAAGTGTAGATAGTCCTTTTTTATTAAGATTTCCCTTTAAAAAATAAATGCTGGTGAGAGGCACAATGCCTTTTTTTTATTAATTTTTTTCTTAGAATATGAAGAACTTTTACCTTTCCTGTCTGTTTTCTCTGTAAGAAATTTGAAACAGTATGAAAAAACTTGTGTGTGTTTGTTGAAAGGTCAGGAACTTGTTATAGGTCTAAAATACTTTGCTGGTTACCTCATTTGCAAAATGAGAACAATTGGACCAAGTAATCTTGGAGGTTCTTTTCTGCTCTAAAATTATGGATTTTGCTATTGAAAAACTGCAATTTCCATAAAATGTATCCAAGGTTAATTTAATTTAGGGTGACCTTGAATGATCTTTAGATTTTCCAAGCAATGTAATAGAATACACCACTCTCTGGAGAAAAGCAGCAGTCACAGAGGTATAAGAGATAGGAGCCTAGTGTGGCCATTTTTATCCTCACTAATGGGACCTAGATACAAATCTGCCACTTGGCAGCAGAAAGGTCCTTTGAAGTCCACAAGATCTGGCTCCCAGGGTGATGGGGACCCTGCTAAAATGCCTCTTTGACTGGAAGCATTTCTTCTCAGCCCTACCCCAGGAGGCATCTATACTCCACAGCTATCACGCACTACATCGGGGAGGGCTCTGATAGGCTGTTTACTTCATTGGCAACAAAAACAACCACCAAGGACCTATTACTTGGTCCTACCCTAAATGAAATTGCAAAGTCAGGGAAATTAGTTATTTTACCTGCAGGCATTGCTTCTTCAGTTACTTTCTTCACTTTATAACCCAGGATTGAGAACTGTCCCTCCAATCAGGGAAAAGGTCTTGACAAACTCGTGCTTATTATGTTATAAGGAACTTACTGTACAGTCTCTCCAAAGATAATTATATTTTAAAATAGACTTAATAGGAAAAGATAGACTCCAACACAAATGAAACTCTAATGCTGTAATTTCATACATGGGATAGGAAGGGCAGGGTAGGGCTCCCAGCAATCTTTTCTTTCTAAGTAAGACTATTTGACCTGCCTCAGGCTGGCTCTGCTCTTTGGATCTAATCACATGTAGCTTAGTCTTTGAGCAAATTTATTAGACCACCCACTGCTTCCAAGGACTTTTCTGACATTTCTGAAGAGTTCACATAAGCCAGATGTATTACTAAGCAGATCAACTGTCATGGATAAGATTTTGTGATCCCAGGTCAATGTCTTTCCCCTGCTTTGACTCATGTTTGAATGATCAACAAATATCTTCAACCCTGGCAAAGAGGCAGATAAAATGAATCCTCTGTCTTAATAGCTGTTCTCATTATCTTGGCGAAATCCATCATCCAGGAGTTGAAACCCATCCAAAAGCAAAATCCATTGTCTAGGATCTGAACGCCATCCAAAAACTAGGTGCTCTCCCAGACAGAATGGGCTTTGGAATCAATTCTCTGAGTCCTGGCTAGTTGGAGTTGTATGAAGTCCTTATTTACAGTTGGTTATGGAGGCCTTATTATAATATGGTAATTATAAAGCCCAACAATATAACTATACCATCTCCTACCCTTAACCTATCTAGGTGAAACCATGGAATAGGAATTGATTTTAATTGTCAGGTGCAGACTCTTTGATATCATTAGACAACAAATAGTCAACATTTTAATGGGAAAAACAAAACAAAACAAAACAAAGCCATGAGGTTTGGAGCCAGAAATCCATGATTTAAATTCTGTTAGTTTAGTAGTTATGTGGCCTTGGATAATGAACTTAATCTTCCTGAATGTCTGTGTCCTCATCAAGAGCAAGAACAAGCATCACAGCAATGACAGCAAATGGGCTAATTCCCACTCTGTATTGCATTTGTGTGAATTAATTGCCAGGAATATGACTGTCTGATACAGTGCCTGTTCCTGACTGAGCTCATCTGAACACTTTTGTCCTATCCTTTTTCCTTGAGACTAAGTAGAATCAGCATTTTATTCCTCAGCATGCACCTTTTAAAACTGCTACTTCCAGTGGATTAACAAAGTATGCATTAAGCACACATGACAGAAAAAGCCATTTTCTGTATGATGTGGGGGTTACAGGAAACATGAGCTTGAACTCAAGGTATTTGCACATTACTATGTACATGTATGAAACTGTTCAGTTGCACAGGAAGATGCTATATATAAAAATTCTCTAAATTAAAGGGATGAACAGCACAAGGTCTTAAAGCTCCAGGGCTTTGTACCATTGTGGCAAGGTAAATGAGATATGCTTTATTCTTCTGCATTTAGACAAAAATATCCTCCATGATAAAAATTTCCAAGGTTGGGTAGGCTTATGTATATGTAGAATCAATTGGTATATGGGACAATTTTACTGGAAAAATGAATTACACAGTCATTTTTCCTCCTGCATCTGTACTTCATATGGCCTCCAGTAGCTACCAAGAACCTCTGCAGAGGGCATTCCATGCCTTCCTTCCAAGTCTGGCTGGTGATCACATTACTTAAGTTATGGCCTGTTTTTCTAGTGAGCTGGTAAAATTGTGATAATTATGTAATCTGACTTTAATGTGGATGGAAGATTTGGGGTAAAGTTTAGTAAACTTTTCTTCAGGAAACAAATAGATTATAATATTAAGAAATAAGGTAATGCTAAATTCAACATATTTTAAATAGGTAGGTAATTTAAAAAAACAGTTATTTGATTAATAGTGCATGTGAGGGATGCCTGGGTGGTGCAGTTGATTAGGGTCTGACTTTTGATTTTGGCTCAGGTCATGATATGAGGGTCCTGAGATTGAGCCCTGCATCAAGCTCAGGGTGAGCAGGGAGTCGACTTGGGATTCTCTGCCCCCCCTACTCTCTCTTTCTCAAAATAAATAAATCTTAAAGAAAAAAAAAAAAAAAGCATGTGAGACTTGAAGAGCCTGCCTACCCATCCAGGGAGGGTGTGTGCTGTACGTGGGAGGAAGCTGGAACTCAACAGTCCTTGCAGAACCACTGGGCTCTGCTGTTCCAGCTCTTTTCCTCATGCCCACTGCTGAATAGCCCTCCCATGCCAGCCTTGGAATGAGAACATTTGATAAAGATGTATTTTGTAAACAAATTTTATTTTAGGGCGAAAAAGTTTTCCTTTCTGAGAAAATCCCTCTTGAGCTCATAACCCTCAGGCAACATTGGAATTTTATCATAAATATTGGATTTCTTTTTAGAGTAGCCACATCCTTAGAGCAAATATTAAAATAGCAGTGGTTTACTGTTAATGAACACAGTAAAAAAAAAAAAGCCCAAATCACAGGTAAACTTAAGAATCAATTTTCTTTTCATTGTGTTATGACATATCTGAGACAAAGGGAATGTGATGTGGATATGAACACACATTAAAATTTACCAGTCTGTACACTTAGGATTTGAGGTTTATATACTGCACTATATGTAAATCATATCTAACAAATTAGAAACATAGAATATAATAACTTCCAATTGTAAATCATGATAAACACAAAATTCTATTTCCCATCACCCAACTTGATATAGCACCTTATTAATGCTGTGGAAGGCCCCTTCCTTCTGCATAAAAGTGCCCCTTTCTCTGCCTTTCCACAGGTATCTATCTCCTGGATGTTATGTTTATTCTCACTTTCATTTCTCTGTGATACTAGCATGCAATTCTACCAAGGGGCATCATTCACTTTTGCTGGGTTTTGAACTCTATGTAAATGACACTGAACTGTTTCTTCCCTTCAGCAACTCATTTTTTCTTTTTTTCTTTCTTTCTCTCTCTCTTTTTTTTAAGACTTTATATATTTATTCATGAGAGACAAGCAGAGACATAGGCAGAGGGAGAAGCAGGGAGCCCGATGTGGGACTTGATCCCAGGATCACGCCCTGAGCCGGAGGCAGCCAGCCGCTCAACCCCTGAGCCACTCAGGCATCCCTCACTTTTTCCATTCAACACTGTGTTTGTGAGATTTATCCATTTTGATTTTTGCAGCTGTCATCCCAGTACTTAAAGAAAATGGAATATTTCTATGTCACACTAGGGTGAGGGATTATATTATACTCCCTGTGGTTAGAGCAGGTGACTCCTTAGCATTCCTTGGACATGTGCAGAACCCTGTGTGTTTTGTGTGTACATAGTGTGTGTGTTTGTTTTGGTGAAAGTTTGGCTAGTCTCATTAAATTAGTTGGGGCTTACTCCTTTTTCTATCATCAGATAGAGTTTATGAAATATTGGAATACTCTCTTTGCCAACCAATTGATAGGATTCTCCCATAAAATTATTGTAAGCCTAATATTTTCATTGTAGGAATGCTTTAAATTATCAATTCGATTAATTTTGAGTTATAGGACAATTCAGTTTTTCTGTATCTTCACAAATTAGTTTATATTATGCCAACTTTAAGAAATATCTTTTTTATTTATTTATTTATTTTAAAGATTTTATTTATTTATTCATGAGAGACACACACACACACACACAGAGAGGCAGAGACACAGGCAGAGGGAGAAGCAGGCTCCATGCAGGAGGCCTGACATGGGACTCGATCGCGAGTCTCCAGGATCATGCCCTGGGCTGAAGGTGGCGCTAACCGGCTGAGCCACCGGGCTGCCCGAGAATCTTTTATAAAAGCTTGGTATACAATTAATGTTCATGAATGTTACATGTACACTTGAAGGAAGTGTATTATTCATGTCTTTGAGTCAGGATTCTATATATATTTATTAATTCAGTAATATATTTTCACGTACTCATCAATTTTTTTCTTTGCTTAACCTATCAAATATCTAGAGTTGTGTTAAAATTATCCACTTCGATGGTGAATTTGTTGGTTTCTCTTATTTTGTCAATTTTTGTTTTATATGTTTTGGAACCATATTATTAATTGCATAGTATTGTAGGATAGTTATATTTTCCTGAAGAATTAATCCTTCTGTCACATGAACCTCTATCCATACTAATGACTTCTGCCTTAAAATTTATCTTATTTGAAATTAACATAACTATCTCCTTCTCTTTGGCTTGGTATTCCTTTCTTTCATTTTTAATGTATATTACACGTATACGTTTGAATGTATATCCTAGTTCTTTCAGCCAGCCTCAATGGCTGTTCAGTTATGACCGTATTGTTTCATCTAAAACACCATCCACTCCTTCCCTGTCTCCCTTCCCCTAGACTATTTTGAAGCAAATCTCAGACATCTTGTCATTTCTTTTATAAATATTCAATGTGTATTCTTTAGAAATATGGATACTTTTAAGGAAATAATAACACTATTATTACTATACTTAAAAATTTAACTTTATTTCCTTAATGTCATCAAATATCCAGTCATTGCTTAAATACTTCTGTTTGTCTCATTTGTTAAATGCTTATTTCAAACTCAGATCCAGATAAGATCCTCACATTGCAATAGGTTAATATGTTTCTCATATCTCTTTTAACCTATACATGTTTACTCTCAACTTACATCTTCTTTTCATGCAGTTTATTTATTGAAAATTGCCTTGTTTGTCCAGTAGACTTTCCTATATAATAGATTTTGATAATTGCATCCTTGTGAAAGATTTCAACTCCTGCTTTTGTATGCTTTGTTCTGATATGTATTTTCCTATTTTATTTCTTGTATATTATTATGTTTTAGGGTTGACACTTTTAGACATGATTTTTCTGGGTTTTGTTATCCATTTACAATTATTTTAATGATGTTATTTTGGCTTTATGTTCATCATCTTGCTTTTTGTTTTCTATTAGTTAAGCTTTTTCTATTCAATGTTTTTTGCTCTCATTTGAATTGATAGTGATTTTTTTAAAAATTCCATTTAAAAATGTCTGTGGGTTTATGTTATATGTAACTCCCTCCTCCACCAATGTCTATTTCAGCAACCTATGCATTTCTAATTTAGCATTTCTCACAAAGTTTTATTTAGTACTATTCTAAATGTTTGTTGTGAATTATGTTTTTATTCTACACAAATGAGCTACGTTCAACTTATTATTATTCTTCATATATGAGGAAACTCATACAGAGCAGTTACATAATTTAGCTATGATCCCATGGACAGGAAGTGGTGCAGTGCAAATATAAATTCACGATTGAACTCCAGAGTCTTTTTTCTTGATTTTTCTTGCTTAGGTTATTAGCTCCTTAAGGGCAGGGCCATATTCTTCATATTCTTCGTGTTATCCATACATGCTGCACTTAGAGCAGGTCCTCAATTTTTTAATGAATAAATCTTTGCTATATCTCTCTCTGATCCCAATATGAAGGATTTGGGGAAAGGGGAAGCCCTGGATTCTGGAGTTATATTCTCCCTCTGCCACTACTCTTCTAATGCGACATGCTTTTTTTTTTTCCTTCCAAAATCAGCTTGGTGATAGAGTTGCCAGATTAAATAAATAAAAATATAGAAAACCTATTAAATTTGAATTTTGGATAGACCACAGAAAATTTTTAAAGTATGTTCCATGAAATTTTGGGGGCACATATCTAATAAAGAATTACTTATTTTTTATTTGAAATTTAAATTTATCTGGTCAGCTTGTATATTGTCTGACAAGTCGACATGGGATTTGCTTGGGAGAAACCTATGGTTCCTGATACTGATCCACTGCTCCAGATTAGTCCCTGCCCCCTTTTCCCTGAGAGTCTAAAAATGTTGGCATTGAGCAAAGTCTGTGCATGTTATTACACTGTCATTCTTTTCAGTAACTAGCTTAATTTATTCTCCTGTTTTGATTGATTAAAACTACATACCACGAGTGACTAGTGACTATAAATTATAGATCTGTTTCATAATTACCTAGCTACTTCTACTCAGTTATGCATAAGTGACTCTGCTCTCAAAGCTTTACTAACATTGCTCATTATCAGAAACATTTTTCTATTCTAAAGCCTTAAAGTGATAAATTATTTACTAAAGAAAATAAAAGTAATAAAGAAAAATGGAAAATACATGGAAATAGAAAGAAAAGAAAGTAGTGGTCTTCAATTCTCTTCTTCAGGGATAGCCACAGTTGACACTGGTTTTTAATTTACTTCAAGTCTTTAAAAATACTTAAATAGTATATAGATGTATATACTAGTTTATATTTTTTAATATTTATCCCACTTAGACAAAGCCTGATATTGAACCAAACTTTTGTTTAACTTGTTTCCAATTTTTTGTTACAGCTTTAATAAAAGTGTTGCTTTTATTCCATTTTTGGTATTCATGTATGTGACAGTCACTATTATATGCCCTGGAGTTACAACAGTGAAAACAGCAATGTCTCTACCCTCAGACAGTTAATAGAGGAGATATAAAATTGCCAAAAATACCAGTAAGATATATAACATATCAGGAAGTGACAAGTGCTGTGAAAGAAAATGAGCGAACAAAGTGAGGTGGAGAGAAGAAGATGCTATTTTAAAAGAAGGAGGAAAGGAGGCCTCTCCCAGGACGCGATATTCAGGCAGAGATCTCAATGAGCAGGGAGTGAGCTGTGGGGATATGTAGGGATAAGCATTCCAGGTAGAAGGAACAGTGGGTACACCTGCCATGGAACAGTAGGCTGCTCAGTGCTCCTTCCTGGTTAAGGCACAGAAGAAAGACCAGTTTTGTGGACTTTGGGGAATGGGGAGAGTGGTAGAAGATGCAGCCAGGGTTGGGTTTTATGTCTTATCATGGTGAGAAGCCATTTGTGTTCCATGTTTGGGTTGACCTCTGACCACCTCATTCTGGCTTCTGCATGAGGGGTCAGAGTGGGAGTGGGGATTCAATTAGGAAGTCATCACAGAGGGCTGAGAGCAGACATGACAGTGGCTGGGGTTGAATATGTGGGAATGGAGCTGTGAGCAGTCAATTCAAGATAAATTTTGGAATTGGTGTTGGCAGAACTTGCTGGAAGACTGATGAGGGATGTGAAGGAGAGGGGGAACCAAGGGGGATTCTGGGTGTAGTTAAAGTATGAGTGATGGTGAGATAGAAAATGACTGGAAGTCTAGAAGTTACATGTGTGGGGGTGGGGGTGGGGAAGGAGTGGTGACGGTGTGGGCTATGAATCAGGGAGAGGACCTCCTAAAGAAAACAACCACACTGGCACCTTGATTTTGGTTTCCCAGCTTCCAGAGCCATGAGAATAAATTTCTGTTGTTCATAAGCCCAGTCTATGGTCATTGTTCTAGCAGCCCGGATGGTCTAAGACAGTTGCTATGCAATTCTGTAGCTCAGAACTGAGGTCAGAGCACAGTGCTGTGCTGAGCCATACTGGGTCCTGAAGCAAGAGGAAAAATAAGTAATACTGATCTTTCTGTAACACGTTGATATTCCATTCCTGATGCATTTGGGGGCATTAATTTTTAGAAATTTTGCATTAAAATATGGTATACTAGTGAAGAGTTTTTGATACCCTTATATTTAAGCTTGAGCCTTGAAAAGCAAACTCAGTTGCCTCACCCCAGTCCTGGACCCTTCGGGACTCCACTGCATGGGTTTGAATGAGTCATCAAGAAAGGAATGAGGACAGAGAACCCAGGAAGAAAATACCCAGCAAAGGAGAAGGTGAAGGAACAGCCAGTGAGCCAGGAAGAAAACAGGGAGAATGAAGTCCTGGAGGTTGGAGAAGACAGTGTTCAATGAGGAGGGAGTCATCAGTCATGCCTGTTTGGACCAAGCGCAGTGAGCTGCCCCCGGAAGCCTGACAGACCAGGGACTTCATTCAGATGGAGCTTGGGGCAACTCAGGAATGCTGTTTCAATCTGGGGAGCAGTGGGACAAAAGGGGGCTGTGAAAGTTCAATCAGAGAATTGGAGTGAGTTGGGGAGAGAATGGGAGATAAGGAGCACAAGCATAGACAAGGATGTCTAGGGGTTTTCCCCTGAGAGAGTGCAGACAAATGGAGTGGAAGCCAGGGGAGCCTGTGGGGTCCACAGAGGGCTTCTTTTTTTGAAGATGGGCAATATGCAGGCAGTTCACATCTAGTGAGATTGACCCAGTGGACAAGAAGACACCAAAGGTGCAGGCAAAGAGAGGGAGGTTTGTAAGAGCAGAATCCTGGGCATCTGGAGGTGCGTGTGCAGTACACATGGAGGGAATTGGCCTGGGCAGGGCCAGGCATCTGCAGCTTGGGACAGGAGCAGAGTAGGGGCCATAGAGGGTGGTCTGCTGGGCCTGTTGAGAACATGAGGCTGTCCCTGTGCTCTCAGACAAGTCTGAGGAGAAGGGCAAGTATATAAACTGGTCATCATGGAGAAAGTGGATTTCTGTGGGTGAGGTAACAGACCTGTCTTTATTAATCTTATCAGATTCAGTTAACTGTTCTGTGCTCTTTCTGGATTTCCCAAATGCATACCACTATCAACTCTGCAAATAATCAGTTGATCATTTTCTCTCTTCTGTTTCCTTCCTTGTGAGCCCAGACAGAACCTTCTAGAGGGAAAAAAAGAAAAAAAAAAGAACCTTCTAGAGGAATATGATGGTGGACATTTTTGCTTGCTTCCTCATTTTAATAGGCACTCCTTTGGTTTCACACTGTTAATTGTGGTGTTATCTCATGTTTGGATATTGATATTGTTTAATCAGGAGATGATATCATCACATGGCCAATTTATTAAAATGTTTCATTAGTAGTGATTGTTGATGGTCCGTTAACTTCCCATGGTTATGTAAAAGCTTTTTCTTGTTTTAAAGCTTTAATTGTAGTCTTTCAGACTCTAGTGGGTACCTTCTCTTTCTCCTGCCTTCCAGCTTTAATTTGATCCTTATTTAGACTTACCTAATATCTGGTTAGGGACTCCTCCCAAATGCTCTCAAAGTACCCCATGCCAGCCCCTATTATATTGTTTGTCTCATTTTCCTATTTATCTTCCTCCCTAGTCTTTAGGCTACGTCAGGACCTTTTTCATTTACCACCACATCATTAGCTCCTGGCACAGTAATGTTTGTTGAATGACTTAATGATGTAGCCAGCTGTGTGCTGGCTCTCTGTATCATTAATCCTCCAGGTTCATTCACCCTAACAGGTGGGCTGGGAGTGGGCATTGATTATTATTAACAATTATGACCACCACTGTAGCAAATGCATTTTATTTATCATTCATTTAATCATTGTAACAATTATACAGAGATATATTATTACCTCCATTTTGTAGATGAAGAAACAGACTTAGAGAGGAGCAGTTGTCCAGTTCTAGTATATCTAGAACCTACCACACATGCTCTTGACCACTACATTCTGTTGCATTCTTCTGTTCATATCCACATCTCCCTCTTTGTTGGGCTGTTCTCTGCAATTTTTGATGCAAGCTCAGTAGGAACACCCATCCTAAATTCAATTCAATTAGAAGATAAGATGGGCAACTGTTTTGTGAGAACTCTGAGTCACTAAGATACAGTTCATGATATGGACATTTGCTGAATCAAAAAAGTCTGAAGGATATTTTGTTCTCACTTCATCTTATTAAAAAATTCTTCTCTTTCCTTTACTGCATGTTGTTTACCTTCCTAGCTCAGTCTTCCAGCCCAGATGTTTTTCCTTTTTCTTAAGATTTATTCATTTGAGAGACAGAGAGAGAGAGAGAGAGAGAGAGAAAGTGTGGGTGGGGCAGAGGGAGAGAGAGAGAGAGAATCTCAAGCAGACTCTGCACTGAGCATGAGCCCAATATGGGACTTGATCTCACAACCCTGAGATCATGACCTGAACCAAAATCAAGGGTTAACCTACTACACCACCCAGGTGCCCCTTAATGTTTTTCTTCAAGAGCCTTAGATGAAATATTTGTCTACACTTCTTTACTTTTCTCACATCATTTCATTCTGAAAACAATTGTGTGAGCTAGAAACTATTACTATTAACCTTTCTTAGATGAGGCAAATGAGACATATAGTGGTCAGGTAATTTGACCAAAGCCATAAAACTAGTAAGTGACAGAATCTGAAATGAACTCGGAAAGTGTGAGTTCAGCACATTCTACTGCCTCCCGTGTTATAACCTGCCCTTATGATCATTGGAGAAATTTGTGTACTAGACACAGCTACTGACGATTTAGGTGTAGACCCATCTCCAAATGAATTATTCACTCTTTAGTGTGTCTTTCCTATGATCTAACCCCTCTAGAATTGTTCACACTCGTTCATAATAGCCCGAAGTGGCCAATATTGATAACTCCAGGGTTAATGCATTCCTGCAGTGACAACACCTGTTTATTTCTTTCCAGTCTTGCTGGCATGCTGCTTTCCCCTTTTAGACACTATTAAGTCAGCACTCTGCACCAAACAATTTTCTCAAATTGACCTGGCCCTTCTGATAAACCTGGCAGTTTTTTTAAGTGTATACTTAGAGTCAGAAAAAAATATTTCCCAATTTCAACCGGCAGAGAGTGAAAAGCTGCTTATCTTCTTTTTTCTCAATGGCATTCACTGCCAACAATAAGCCCAGTGTAAGGCAGGAGAGGCACAGGCCTGGTAACGATTTCATGACATTTGAATATGGAGGGAAGAAATTGCTTTATGAAGAGGAAAGCATTTGTCTTTAACTCTCAGCAAAATCTCAGGCTAGACAAAATTCCAGTGCCCACCTGAGACATTTGGGTTCCTGCTTAATATCTTTTAAGTAATTTTGCAGTGGTGCTTTTCCTCTCTGTCAGGGTGTCTGGGTGAATGATTTAATATTTTCTCATTTATAGAAATTTGGTCACCTTTCTTAGCCTTTCTAGGTATTGTTCTCAATATTTTCTCTCTAGCCCCGGAGAAATTTGTGTGCCCCAATAATCATAGATCTTATTTCCAGGGGGATCCCTGGGTGGCTCAGCAGTTTAGTGACTGCCTTTGGCCCAGGGCGTGATCCTGGAGACCCGGGATTGAGTCCCATATCGGGTTCCCTGCGTGGAGCCTGCTTCTCCCTCTGCCTGTGTCTCTGCCTCTCTCTCTCTCTCTGTGTGTCTCTCATAAATAAAATCTTTTTTAAAAATCCCATTTCCAGAGAAACTGGAGTTTGCTGTGAAATAAATGAGCTGGTCAACAAGTTTGCCAGTGTTTTCTGGTCACCCTGTTCTTGGAATGCCTTTTCACAACCTGAGCTCTAAATGATCCTATTCTATGGGCACCCTCATATTCACTTCCTCTCAGTGGTTTCCAAATGTTATTTTTTTTTAAATATTTTATTTAATTATTTGGGGGTGGGGGGCAGGAGAAGCAGATTCTGTGCTGAGTGCAGAGCCTGATGCAGAGCTCAGTCTCACAACCCTGAGATCATGACCTGAGCCAAAATCAAGAGTCAGAGGCTCAACTGACTTAGTTATTCAGGTTCCCCCAGATATTTTTCTTTGGGCAGACTGTGTCAGAATCACCTTGGTCACTTAGGACAACTGCAGCTCATCAGGTCACATTTGAGATCTACAGAATCAGATTCTCTAAGGACTGAATGGCCCAAGAATTTGTATTTTTAATGGACTCTCTGGGTGAGTTATTTTTAAATCAAGCATCCTGTTTTTTGACAGCTCCTTCTTAACCACTCTACTCCCATCCTCTAGAATCTCTTCCCCAGACATCTTTCAAGCACAGAGATCTATCGGATCCACTGGCCCCAGTGCTTTTGCCCCATCCCTCTCTCTGCTCATGTCTTTGCTTCTAACCTTATTATCTACCAAGACTCAGAAACATCAATTCCTGACCTCTCTTCTCTATTCCTTCCTCTCTCTCTCTCTCTCTCTCTCTCTCCCTCCATGCAACTTTCTTAGAAAATTCTAATTCAGTTTTTGTCTAACCATCTTCCTATCCTGCCTGTACTTGAACCAGCTAAATATTTCAGAAGGAAACCACGAACTAAGCTGTCTGGTCAAATTTTAAGTTATGATACATTTCACACAGATATTTGGTGCTCTTAAAATAATTCTAGCATCCCTCCCCCACTTTCCTATTTCAAACCCTTTTGTCCTCACTGTAAGTCTCTAAGCCTCTTCCTTAAGTCTCAAAATGAAGCATTCACATGGACAATCCTTCACCCTGCCACTGAAAAGTGCAACAGCCCACCTGCATCTGCACCCTCATGCCTTGCTTCCACACTGGCTATGCTGACAGATGTGTCCTGTTTCTGTCCAAAACCAGACCCTCCCCTTATACTTTGCACCCCATTTACCCTCTATTCCTCAAGAATTGCATTTCTACAATTTTCCCCCATCTCCTTTCTGCATAATTATGTTTTTCTCTCCCTGATCATTTCTATTAGTGGAAAAACATGCTTACATATCTTCTATTTATAAAAGACTTCTTTGATCCCATTTTTTTCTCTCTACTTCATACCCATTTTCTGCTCATCTTATAGCAAAACTTCCTGTAAGATCTGACTGACAGCTAGCTCGTCTTTTTCATGGTCCTGTCTTGTTCTATTCTAACAGAGCTGTCAATCACAGTCACCATTTCACTGAAACATCATTTAATGAGATCCTGGTAGGTTCCATCCAACAGATCCCAGTGCCAAATCTCTGTGCTTCCCCTTACTCAGCATCGAATTTGATTTGGCTTTAACTGTTGATCACACTAATCTTCTCTAAAGTATCTTCTTCTCTAGATTCTACAGTTTTCTAGTTTTCCATCTGCCACAGATTGCTTCTCATTAGTTTCCTTGCCAAAAATCTAGGAGTTATCTTTGAAGCCATTCTTTTCTTCATACCCAACAACTGACCTGTTTCCTCTAGACATGAGCCCTTCAAGTCATTCTCCACAAAGCACTCACTGCAACCTTGCTAAAAAGCACAAACCTAACACTGTCAATGCCCTGCTTAGTTAAAATCCATTGTTAGCTTACTCTTTCAATGAGTTAAGAATACAAACACTTTACCATGTTCTGTATGGTTCTGCATTTACTTGTCATTTTTGAAAATGTATTGAGTATCTATGAGCCAGATACTATTTCAGGTATTGAGAGAATATTACAGAACAAAATTAAAATCCTTCCCTTGTGAGGCTGACATTCTAATGGAGAAGATAGGTAATAAAAAATTAACAAAATTAACTATATGGGCTATCAGATAATGATATGTGCTCTGGAAAAAAATAAAAGTCGGGGGGGAGAGGGGAAGAGATTTCAGGAATATAGTGGTGGTGTGGTAGACGAGGCCCTCCCTGAGAAGGTGGAAGGTAACATCTGGAAAAGACCCAAACAAGTAAAGGGGAGAGCCATGGGGTTGTGTGAGGGAAAGAGAGCTCTAGACATAGGGACATTCAATGAGAGGGTTCTGATGTGGGAATGGGCTTGTGAGGGGGTCAAGAAATGGCTAGAAGACTGGTGTTCTCCAAGAAGGGGGCAGTTGTAGGAGAGAAGTCAGAGTGCTAACCAAGCAAAGGAGGAGTGGGAGATGGAAAATGTGGCGCCTTATTGGTCATATTGAGAACACTGGCTTTTGGTCTGAGTGAGATGGGAAAATATTAGAAGGTTTTGAGCAGAAATAACTAATATTTTTTAAAGACTTATTTATTTTAGAGAGATAGTGGTAGGAAGAGGGAGAGAATCTCAAGCAGACTCCCCACTAAGTGTGGAGTCCCATGTGAGGCTCGATCTCACAATCCTGAGATCATGACTTGAGCTGAAACCAAGAGTCAGATGCTTAACCAACTGAGCCATCCAGATGCCCCCAAATGACTAACATTTTAAGAGGATCACTGTGGGACCTCTATATTAAGAAGAAACTGAAGGGTCCAAGGTTAGAAGACTTGCAGTAAGTGTTCTGAGAGATGCCAATGGCTTGGACCCAGGCAGCAGCAGGGGAGGTGGTGAGAAGTGGTCAGATGCTGGGTCCATTTTGAAGATGGAGATATCAGGATTTGCTGACAGATTTGATGAGGGGTAAAAGGGAAAGGAAAGAGTCAAGAACAACTCCAGCATTTCTTGGTCTGAGTAATTGGAAGAATCCAGTTGCCATTAACTGTAACAGAAGATGTAAAAAGAGTAGTTTATTGAAGGGGGTGGTGAAAAGTTCAATCTCAGCTGTATATTCCAGGTACACATAACTAAATGACCTGCCACTGTCCATCTTTCTGATGACACAGAGGCCCTGGTGACTCTTGGTGGCAGCCTTGTGGGACCTGGCAGCAGGAGACCCAGCTAAAGGATGCCCAGTATCCAGACCCACAGAAACTCTGAAATAAGAAATTGTGTTGTTTTAAGATGCCAGATTTGTGGCAATATTGTTACCCAGAAGTATATAACTAAGACAATAAGAATGTGTTGTGATTGGTTTGATTTTTTATTTATCAAAATTAAAGTCAAAGTTTATCAAAATAGCATAAGATGAAGTATACTTGCCTTAGGGTCAAAATGCTAACACTTGTAGAGGTTTTAAAAGTATAAAGGTTTTTTTTTTTTTTTGTCATTTCTATTTTATTCATCTTTTCAAGATTCTTTCTAGAAAGGGTGTCTAGATCCATAAGCCTGGTTTGTTAATCTGGCATATCTCACACTGGTTCAGTCAAAGGTAACGAAAGACACCAAAGTGGTTGTGGTATAGAATCCTGGAGAAATAATTTTTGAATTCTTATGACATTAAAATGTTTTATAATATCAATGTGCAAGTAAATTCAGCGGATTGCAACTTAAACATATTACACAATTCATGAGGAGCCAGTAAATGGGAAATTTGGTTGTTCTGAATTCCTAGGAAATCTGTTCTCCAGCCCTGCTGGTAATAAAAGAACTATGCGGACAAATGAGTCTGGCTAAGACAGGCTGCTGAGGCATGCCAGAGAGGAGGTGCTGTAATAGCAGTGTTCCAGACACATTGGAGGCTGGCAAAGTAGGGTTTGGTTTGGGGTTGGTTGTTTGTTTAATGCACTTTTTACCATATAATCAAGTGATTTTTTAAAAGCATATAATTAGACCAAAAAGCCATTAGCTACCATAAATCAATCCAACTTTCTTGTCTTCATTGCAAAAAGGCATTAGTTGACAAGCTTGCAACTGTACTTCAATCTACTTCCTATTCACTGATTTTGCTAATACCATCAGGTTGCCTCTCCCCAAATTTTATTTTTTCATAAGTCAGTGTAAATTTTTATCTTCTAAAAGAGTAATGATTTTCAAAATTTTATTTTCAGATGGGAACATAAAACTATGGCAAAAAAAAAAAAAAAAAAAAAAACAAGGAAGTTAGAGATCTTTGCTTGAACCCAGAGGAAATACTCAAGATCATACTAGGTCAGAAAGCAGTAGAGGTTCATTTGACAGTGCAGATGGGAGTGACACTCTCCCACTCCTAGAGAATCAAGGATCCTGGTGAGTTGATCAAAACTGTGTAATTTCAGTGGAAATGCAAAGAATATTAAGCCATGTCAGAGCTTACTGTACTAACAGCACGAAACCCATAATTTAAAAATTAGTAATGTTAATTTAGAATAAAATACTCTAACTAAAAGAGACAGATCTTGATTAGAGCACACAATGAGAAGTACCCTTAAATAAATCATTTTTTTAAAGTGTGTTGAAGCCTCCGATAAAATCTGTTGCAGTATTTCTGTCTAGGTTCTACTCACCCAAAAGGAGACCGTTGGATGAAACCTTGAATCTCTTTGAGTGGAAAATGCCTCCCGAGCTTAAAGGAGGCAATTATTAAGTGACACCATTATATGATGTGCTCAACAGACTATTTAAACAACTGGCTGAGACACTAGGGTTGATCTGGTTGTTTTCATTGCAGATGGCTGACAGTATGAGCAGAAGTAAAATGCTTGTTTTATTGGCCTTGGTTACCACATTTATAATGATGTTGTCTATGAAGGTATCAACTTAAAAAGGAGTTTTGGCAAAAATCACTGGAGAAGACCTTCTCAACAAGATGTATGAGGAATTTAGCAGGCACTCTATCAATTACAGAAAAAAACACATGGCCATGTGCACGGATGGAGCTAAATCTGCAAAAGCAGAGCTGAAACGAGGAATGTCTCCTACCAAGGCTGTTAGTACACCCAGGAAAAGACCAGCATCCATCAGATTTTTTACCAAGACACCTCACCTCAGAAAATATGTCAGTTTCATAGTGTGTTCAATAAGAGTGGGGGACCTAAAATTTGACTTTTCTGCAAAAACGATTGCTTAGAACTCTCATCTTTTTAAAATAAATTCGTCAGGAAACCAGAAATGTCTTTGAAAGTTAGCTTGCTGTTTGCACAGATGTAAGCTGGCTTAGTCAACCAGAAGTGTTTGTCAGAATTTATTTTTCCTAAATGAACCTCCGGAGTATAATACAGGTGAATCATAAGCCAGTTTCATGTCATACTATCATCTTTAATTTATTCATAAAGCACCTTTGTATTATTTATTTTAAAATATTTTATAATAATATGATGAATACCTGTAAACTCACCACCCAACCCAAGAACTAGACATTAATAATGACTTACATCTGCCTTTTCTTTCATTGCTTTGCTTCTTCCTCAACAACCTGAACTTTGTGTTGATTCTCTGCTTTAAAAAAAAATACATATACATATCTAAAGTACATTATTGGTTTTAATTGGTTGTAAAAATTATAAAAAGGTTTTTATGCTTCATATAGTCTTCTGGGTACTTACTTGCTTGCTTTTTTTATTAATCATTTCAGAATTACTAAGAACCTTCTATTTTGCCCGTTTCCTCATTGGATTGTTTCTCTTTTTACTCCTATTTTAAGAGGTCTTTATGTGTCTTAAATATTAGCCATCTATCAGATATGTGGTTTGAAAATATTTTCTCCTATGTATAGTTATTCTTTTATCATTTTAACAGGACCCTCTGCAGAACAAAAGTTTTCCTGAAGTCAGAGTTCTCAACTTTTCCTTTTGTGGATCATGCTTTTGACATCAAGTCTAAGAACTCTTTCTGTAGACCTAGATCCTGAAGTTTTCTCATTGATTTTTCTAAAGGTTTGTTTTTCTAAAGGTTGTTTTTCATTTGAGTTAATAATCTTTGAGATACCTTTTGTTTAGGTTGGGGGGTTTAGGTTAAAGTTCTTTTTCTCCCCCTAATGGATATTCACTTGCTCCAGCACCATTTGCTGAAAACGTTCTCTCCTTCCACTAAAAGTCTGTATCTCTGGATTCAGCATTCAGTTCCATTGATATATGTGTCCATGCCCCTACCAACACCACCAGTCTTAATGAAGTTAGCTACATAATGTCTTGAAATTGTGTACATTCCTTCTTTCCACTTTCTTCTATTCTTCTCATTTTTCAAAAATGATTTTAGCCATTCTAATTGCCCTGCCTTTCCATATAAGTTTTAGAATAATCTTGTTTTAGCTACAAAACATTTTGCTGGGATCTCAGTGGATTTATGCTTTTTGTTATTGTTGTTGTTTTGGTACATTTTGGGAAGTATATAATCATTATTTCTTTGAGCACTTTTCCAAGTCCTGCTCCCCTTTCTTCTCTCTTTCTGAGACACTGCTAACACAAATATTATATCTTTTGTTATATTCCCATGGGTTTCTAAGGCTCTATTCTTTTTTTTTCTTTCTCTTTTTTTCCACTCTTTAATTCTAATTGGGTAATGTCTATAGTTCTATCTTCAAGTTCTCTGACTCTATCCTTTCTCCCTTCCATTCTACTATTGAAACCAAGCACTGAGCTTTTTATTTTGGTTATGGCATTCCACAGTTTTTTAAAATAGCCTTTTGATTCTTCTTTATATCTTATATTGTTATAAAAGTTGAGATTTTTAATTTTTTTGCATTTGTTTCAGGAATTCCTGTAATTGCTTGCTGAGGCATTTTTATGATGGCTGCCTTAAAATCCTTGTCACAAAGATGTGCCTAGGGGGTGCAGTCAGTTGAGTGACTGACTCAGCCCGGGTCATGATCTCAGGTTCCACTGTCTTCATTGATGTCCTCAGGGTGATGTTTCTTATGGGCTGGGACTTCCACCTTCCAATCAGGTCTTTTTCAACACCACTCCAGGAGGGAGGGACAAGGTCACCTCATTATAGGAAGATGGGCATGGAAGTTCAGCCTCCTCACTTGTTCTCCATTGCCATCATGGTGGAGGGATTTGTTACTCCTTAGAGAGGATGAAAGTTCTAATTCCATAATTGTCCTTCTCTGACACTACCCTAGAGGAGGTCTTGTTACAGCCTCATGAAAGTAGAAGTCTAGGCTTCTCACCTTGCCTTTACTGGCATGGGTGAGGATGGGGCATAGTTTTTGTGTCTTTTGGCTGGAAAGGAGCATTTACTGTCTAAAGTTTTTGTCTTGGGCAGCCCTGGTGACTCAGTGGCTTAGCGCCTGCTTTCGGCCCAGGGCATGATCCTGGAGTCCTGGGATCAAGTCCCACGTCAGGCTCCCTGCATGTAGTCTACTCCTCCCTCTGCCTATGTCTCTGCCTCTCTCTCTCTATCTCTCAAGAATAAATACAATCTTAAAAAAAAATAAAGTTTTTGTCTTGATAGATTGTACCTTTTCTGATCTTTTAGCTAGAGAAAGCAGGCTTTCATTGGGGCTGTATTGTCTGTGTCCATTAGTATTTCCAGTTTTTCAGGTTTTTTTCAGCTCCAAAGTGGGATGTTTGAGGCAAAAAGAAAATCCAGGGAACCCACCACTGTGCCATTCCCTGGATAGTGAAGTCTCTAACCAGTCTGTCTCAGAATCTTCTTATGTTTGGATTTATATATAATATCTAAGGCTTCTAGTTGTACTTAGCAGAAGGAATATAGAAAAACACATCAGCTCTCTAATTTTTGAAATTAATTTTTATTCTTCCAGAAAAATAGGTGAGAACAAATCCCAACTCATCTTATGAGTATTATTCATTCATTATTATACATTAATTATTTACAAAGAATATTACTCATTCTAGCATTACCCTGATACTGAAACAAGACAAAGACATTGCAAGAAAGCTAGAGACCAATATTCCTTATGACTATGCATGCAAAGATCCTCAACAGAATACTAGCAAACTAAGTCCAACAATATATAAAAAGAATTATATATATAATGACCAGGTAGAATTTAACTAGTGATATAAGGTTGTTTCAACTTCTGAAATCAATCACTATAATACACAATATTAACAGAAAAAAAGGATGAAAGCCACATACTCATCTTAATAGACATAAAAAAAGCATTTGACAAAGTCCAACACCCTTTTATGACAAAAACACTCAAAATACTAAAAATAGAGGAGAACTTTCTCACCTGATAAAAAGTATCTAAGAAAAACCCATAGCTAACATACTTAATGGTGAAAGACCTAAAGCTTTCCCTCTAACATCAGGAACAAGACAAGGATATACGTTGTTGCCATTTCTATTCAACATTTTAATGGAGGTACTAGCATGCACATCTTGGCAATAAAATGGGGCAGGAGGGAGAGGAAGGCCTCTAGATCCGAAAGGAGAAAATATCTGTTTGCAGAAGACATAATCATGTATATAGAAAATCATAAGAAAATCACTAAAAGCTATTACAGCACATAAACATGTTCAGCAAGGTTGCAGGATACAAGATCAATACACAAAGATAAGTCGTGTTTCTATACATAAGAAAAGAACAATCTAAAAATTAAATTAAAAAATAATTCAACATGCAATAGTATCAAAATAATAAAATACGTAAGAATAAATTTAATGAAAGTAAAAGTATTTGAACAAGAAACTGTAAGACATCTTTGAAAGAAATTGCAAGGGACCTCAATGAATGGAAAGACGTCTCATGTTTATGGATTTTGTTTATGAATATTGTTAAGATTGTAATATGCCCCCAAATGACTTGTAGATTCAACATAAGGTCTATCAGAATCTCAGCTGTGACTTGCAGAATTTACAAGCTGATTCTAAGAGTTATGTGACAATGCAAGGAATTCAAAACTGCCAAAAGAAATCTTGGGAAAGAACAAAGTTGAAAAACTCACACTTCCTGATACCATAATTTCCTGCAAAGCTCCAGTGATCAAGGCTGTGTGTCACTGATGTAAGGGTAGACATTGAGTTCAGTGGCATAGTATGGAGAGTTCATAAATAAACCCCTACATCTATGGTTAATTGATCTTCAACAAGGGTGCCAAGATAATTGAGGAAGCAATAGTTTTTTAATAATTATACTGGAACAATTGAATCTTTAAATATAAAAGAATGATTTGGGGCCTCTTCATACTATGTTTAAAAACTAACTCAATTTGGATAAAAATCTAAATAAGAGCTAAAACTAACAAATCTTAAAAGAAAATATGTATAAATCTTTGACATTTTGGATCAGGCAACTGTTTTTTAGGTATTATACTACAGGCACACACACACACACACACACACACACACACAAAACAAAACAAAGAAAAAATAGATAAACTGTACTTCACCAAAATTTTAAACTTTTATACTTCAAAGGACATCATCAAGAAAATGAAGACAGTATGCAATGCAACAGACTGGGAGAAAATATTTGCAAATCAAATCTGATAAGGACTTAGTATTGAGAGGATATGAAGAACAACTCAACAATAAAATGAAAACCCAATTTTAAAATGGACAAAGGATTTGAATAGATATTTCTTTAAGGAATATATACGAATAACCAATAAGCACATAAAAGAATGTTCAATATCATTAGCCGTTGGGGAAATGCAAATCAGAACCACAGGGAGATACATCTCACACCCACTAGGATGGCTATCATCAAAAAGACAGTAAGTGTTAACAAGGATATGGAGAAATTGTAACACTTACACATTGTCATTGGGAATTTTGAAGTGGTTCAGCCACTATGGGAAACTGGCAGTTTTTTCATAAAGCTGAAAATAATTAGCAATTCCATGCCTAGTTATATACCCAAGAGAACTGAAAACATATCCATATAAAAATTTGTATGCAAATGTTCATAGTTCAATAGTAGTCAAAAAGTGGGGAAAACTCAGATGTCAATTAATTGATGAATAGGTTAGCAAAAAGTGGTATATCCATGCAATGCAATATTATTCAGCCATAAAAAGGGATGGAGTACTAATACATGCTGTAACATGGATGAACTTTGAAAACATAAGGCTAAGTGAAAGCAGACAGACCAAAGAGGTCACATATTGTATGATTCCATTCAGATGAAATGTACAGGATTGGAAATTCATAGAGACAGAAACTACATTAATGGTTTCCAGGGACTGTGGGAGGAAGGTATAGAGTGGCTGCTAATGGATATGGGTTTCTTTAGAGAATGATGAAAATAATCTGGAAAAAGATAACCACTGGAATTGTACACTTTGAAATGGTGACTTTTATGTTTGTGAATTATAGCTCAAAAATTATATGAAAAAATTAGCATCTTTGTCTTTCACCCATTAAGTACTGGCATATTTTCATGTCCCTTGATTTCCACCCTTCTCCTTTGTTTGAAAAGATTGTCTAGACTTTTAATGCAGGATTTTTTCGGACACATTTTATCTTTATTTTCATTTATAAACTGTTGCATAACACAGTTTATAGTGTGATTTTTGAAGAGTTTCTAAACACCCCTCTAGCAATGTTTAGAAATATTAGTCCAAATATTTGGCTTTATCACACTGAAAGGCGTCGTTGTGGGCAGCAAATAGCATAAAAATTAAAGTGAAGTTTTGATGTGCTTTTTAAAGAAAGGGCTAAAGGGAGAAGGTTTGGTGGCAGGCATCTCTGGAGAACATGCTGACTAAAATAAAAACTCATTCTATAGCTTTTCCATCTGCTGCACACTGGATTTCTCCTGAAACATAAAATACATCTGAATGTAAAATACATTGAAGAGGGAATACCAGTTACCAACTTCTGCCCAGGTAAATGCCCACTCTAACAAATGAGTTGCCTGTGCAGATGCTCGGTTATAATTTTTCATGGCATCTGGTCCTAATTTCTATCTTTAAAGTACATTTTAAAAATCCTGCAATGAACATTGAGTTTTTAAATTCAGAAGATACAAGATAATCTTATTAGTGATCTGGATAGTAACTTTTCTTTAGTGGGTGACTTCTCTATGAATCTCGGGAAATCCTGAGAATTCATTGCCCCTAAACTTTCTGCTCAAAAATTTCTTATCTATATAGAAGAGTCTGTGTCATGCACGCTGTTGTGAATCTGGGCTGCCGAAGAAACTGGCAACCTAGACAGATACCCTGAGAATGACGAGGTAGAGTGCATCAGTCAGTTTTTGCCACAGTAATGCTGCATAACAGACCACTCCAAAGTACAAGAAAATGTCTATCATTCTAGCTTATGAATATGTGAGTCAACTTCTCTGGGCTCAGCTGGGTTTGACTCCAGGCCACGGGTCTAATTTAAGTCTGCTCCAAGAATCTTATTTCTCCAGGATAAGTGGACTAACCCCCAAAGCATGTTCTTCTCCAGGTGATGGCAGAGGGCAAGAGGATGAGACTATGCAGGTGCATCAGATAATACCCCATTGGCTAACGCAGACATTCTGCTCAGCCCAAAGCCGAGGGGCAGGCAAATACATTCTGCCTCTAGTAGGAGGGACTATAAAAACACAAGGCAACAGGTGTGAATAAGGAAAGGGTGAAAAAGTAGAGCTAGGAATTCAATCTGCCCACAATGTAGATTTTTTTGGAGTACATCAAATTATAATAGAATAAATTCTAAATTTTCTTACCTTGAAGTTATAGCTTGTGTACACCCTTTTCTCATTCAATATACCCAGACAGGAAGCCTCTTTCTACAGTGTAGTGGTGATTTTCAACTATTTGCACATTTTAATATTTTAAAGCATCAGAACCTCTTTTTAAAGCAATTTTATGTAGAACCTTAATTTATGAAGTGGATAGTGGTAGGGCTGCTTCAGTGCGAGGGCAGAGAGAAAGGAGATTTAATTTTACAATTTTAAAATATAGGATGCCAGCTAAATTTGGATTTAAGATAAACAATTAGTAATTTTTAGTATATCTCTTTGGTATCCTTTTTCTTCTTTTCTTTCTCTTTCTAAAGATTTTATTTTTATTTATTTATTTATTTATTTATTTATTTATTTATTTATTTATTTATTTATTTATTTATTTTAGGGAAAGAGAGGGGGAAAGAATCCCAGGCAGACTCTGCACTGAGCATGAAGCCTAACGCAGTGCTTGAATGACCTGAGCTGAAATCAAGAGTCCGTAGACCAAACGACTGAGCTACCCAGCACCTGGGTAGCTTGCTTGCTTGCTTGCTTGCTTTCTTTCTTTCTTTCTTTTTTATTTCCTTCCTTCCTTTCTCTCTCCTTTCTTTCTTGTAAATCTGTTGTCTTTATAGGGCTCTTCCATAGAACACACAGCTCAGAAGTACCTCTGTCCCCAGTGCCTCTGTACCCTGGGCTCCTTAGGTGAAGC
The DNA here is from genome assembly GCF_053574225.1 of Canis aureus. Lineage (NCBI taxonomy): Eukaryota > Metazoa > Chordata > Mammalia > Carnivora > Canidae > Canis > Canis aureus. The sequence continues at coordinate 47,110,760 of NC_135616.1, forward strand.
TTTTAGGGGAGAAAACTATTGTGTGGCTGAGGACTGAGCCTAGAAGAGCAAGCCGGAGGCAGACTGAAATTCTCCAGCAGCCACCTATACTAAATCGTGGAGTGAGTGCTGAAAAAAGAAGCTGCGTGAATTGTTTGGAAAGAGAGTTCTCATGCTTAAAAAGATGAAGGGAAGGAATGATCGGAAGTCCTGCAGCATTCTAGTTTCAGATCAGTGTAGTGATTGATTCCCATCGAGCACCTGAAAGACTGATTTTTGCTGACGCAGAAGTGGAGTGGGCAGGGGCATGACTGCTCCCCAACCCCCTCCCGTTCTCCCCACTGGAGCAGCTCCCCCACCCGCACTGCCCCTCACCTTATGGAGGGTCTGAACAGCCTGCTTGATTACATCGCAAGGTGCAAGTTTCGATGGGCAAGGCAAGCAGTGAAGCATCTCTTCTTGCCTTTTGGAAGTTCAGCTTCTTGACCCTCTGACTACACTGTTTTTGCAGAACAGTGAGCCCCTTATGTTTACACAAAGCTAATTGGCTCTGTTAGAACGGATGTGATTGATTTTCTCCCTTCAGTGCAGGGATTTAAATTGTGGGGAGTCCAGGGAGACCTCGGGCCACCGTGAAATGGAAGTTGCTTTAGATCTGTGCCTCTGTAGACCAGCAGCAGATGGACACGTAAGAGCCTGAAAACTGTTGCATTAAATATTGCTCCCTCAACAGCATGCCAGTCTTCCTGACCGTTTCAATGAGTGGGAAATATTTCACGTACTTTCATGCAGACATCAACAGTGAGCTCAAAAGTTCTGGGAAGCAGTTAAATGCTTTTGCTTTTGTTGCTTCAATTTTCCATCTGCAAAGGAAGTCCAGAAGGTATAGGTCTGTGGAAAACTGAAATCAAGCCTGGCTGCAGTCAGTTCTGGGGAGGAGGATCAGGGATGGAAGGAAGCCTTGGACTCTCTCCTGGGCTCTCCCATCCTTCCCCAGCGGTGGGCTGAAGCCACAGCACCAGTGTGTCCTTTGGCCTCCTGTCTGTCCATCCAGAAGATAAATAATGCTTATTTATCTTCTTATTTACTTATTTACTTCCTTGAAACAGTAACTGGACAAAGTAAAAATCATTCTCATGTCTTGGAAATGACCAAAACTTGTATGTACCTTGAAGAGAAAAGCCTACACAGCTTGCACAGAGCAAGGAGATGGTAATGAGAAACCAGACCGTGAACACAGTGAGACCCCATCCGCAGTGAGGACAGATGATGTCCCAACCTCCCTTTGCTGAGAAAACACAAGATGTGTTTGTTCTCCTCAGAGTCCTGCCCTTCGACACCAAAGGATTTTGTTTGTTTTAGGAGCAGTGACTAAGGCTGGCAGGAGTGGGTTCTCCTGTTGTGCAGAGGCCCGTAAAGCACCCACAGCCGCCAGCAGGCCATCTCCATAACCTCGTTAGATGGCCCTGGGACGGTTGCTGGGCAGGATGAAGTTACCAGAGCGCCGTGAAGGGCTTTGTGCACCTGAAATGCGCTCTGGAGGCAAGCCCACTTACTGCGTGTCGGCCCGCAGTTCTGCTCATGAACAGAAAGCACAATCAAGGCTTCTACCCTTCTACCCAGAAGGGCCCAGAAACACAGTGCAATCTCATTTCACCACTTACGTGAAAGCTATTGTGGAGATCCTATTGCGCATGTAGCTCAGAACCGTGGCTATAGCATTAAGGTTGTAAACTTTTTCTTCTCTTGCAGCCTTCATGACGTATTTCCTGCTTCTAATAATCATAGGAAATAGTCCCTCCAAAATTAATAAATTTGTAGGATTTCACAAAATCTGAAATGTTGTGCTACTCCCTGAGAAAAGCACCGTGCGAGCTGCGTGGTGGGAGGCTCTCTGGAGGCTCATGAGCCTTCCCCGCTGACCTGTGTCAGGCCAGCCTCTGAGCAAGCTTTGAGGAGAGCCTGCTAATTATAGGCATGCAAAGTGTAATTAGAAGCAGCCCTCTGCTCCTTTTGGCTCCTTGTGGGATTCTAGTCATCTGTAACATATCTTTGTGACAATAATTGTTTCCGGTGTTTAACCTCTGAAAGTCCACTTGATCAAAGTTGCCCTGAATTGTCATGATCATTTGATTTTACCTGTACTAATTGTTGGGGAGGGGAAGTAATAATAATCCTACTGATATGGCCTGGGTTATAACTGAGCATATACTTTTTCCACAGGGAAAAATTTTCAAGTTAAAAGACAAAGATTATTTGTGTGTTTGTGAATGTGTGTATTTGTGGTGTGAGCATGAGAGATAGAGACAGAGAATGAACCAGCCTTGAGGGGGGCCCACTCTCCGGCCTGGGCTTAAACAAAAGATCATCAGAAATAACCAGAAGCAGTTTGGGGTGAAGCAGAGGCTATGCTACTCTCCAAAAATGGCTCTGTTGTCACAAATTTCTTTCAGAATATGCAAGAGTGAGATATGAAGAATGACCTTACATATGATTGAGCATAGTGTCCAGTCGAAAGCCACACTGTCCTATAGAACTTTCTGTGGCAGTACAAATGTCCACCACGCTAACCACTACCATACATATGGCTGTGCAGCTCTTGAAATGTGGCTGATATGACCATGGAACTGATTATTTAAACATTAATTTATGTTAACTTTAAATATAAATGGCCACAGGATCCAGTGACTACCACACCACAACACAAATCCGAAGTGACACATTTAGAAATGAAAACGCCTGCTCTTTGATGCCTCCTGGGTGTCACTTAGCCAGGTGACCTGGGCTCGGTCAGTTTCCATCCGCCCTCAGCTCTCTCAGGGGGATTCTGAGAGGACTCCTGCTTTGAAATTCTTTCTGTTCCAGGAACCTGACTGCGAAGGAAAGAGAAGCTGACATTTCACTACTGTGTGTAGTTCCAGTTCTTTTTTCTCTCCCCTGCTATTAGAAACCTACTGCAGACTGAATAATCGGGCCTCCAAATTGTTGGTGGCTAGGGAATGTATTTTCTTTTCTACACAGAGTTTCTTAAAACGTAGATTCAATCCACTTAAAACTTTGTGCAGGTTCTCCCAGGGATCCGGGGGTAGAGCTCCTCCGTCTCGGTGGCTCTGAGCTCTCCTCACACCCAACTGTGTGCCTTCCACAAGAGGCCAGCCTTTGGGGCTCTTGCCAACTTGGTGTGTTCGCCACCTCAGCCACGTGATGGAGGCCAGAGGAGGGCGGGCAGGCTGTCAGCAGGGCTCAGAACCAGAACTCTTGCCCGTAAGCTCAGCCCAGGTAAGCATGACTCCAAGACCAAGTATGGAGACTGGTGGTGGTGGTGTTCATGATGGGGGCCGGTGGATACAGATAGGCTAACCAGTGTTCACAGTGAGCTCTGAGGGTGAAGCCAAGGTTGGTCAGGCCGGGCTTGGGGTCCAGAGGCTCAAATGTGGCAGAGGCCTTGAGGAAGACAAAACAGGTAGTTGGCTTTCAGGACTCATGTTCTGCCTTGGTTTATTTATTTATTTTTTTAGATTTTATTTATTTCTTTGAGAGAGAGCAGAGCAAGAGAGAGAGAGAGAGAACACAGGAGCAGGGGGGAGGAGCAGAGGGAGAGGGAGAAGCACACCCCTGCTGAGCAGGGAGCCTGACCTGAGGCTCGATCCCAGGACCGTGGGGTCATGACCTGAGCCAAAGGGAGATGCTTAACCAACTGAGCATGGGCGCCCCCTTGCCTTATTGCCTCTGACTGTACCTCATCCCAGAGATCACACAGCCCTCTGGCTCGGCTCCCTCCCCTCCCATCCCTTCCCTCCCATCTGAAGGCTCCCTGTCCATGTCCCTGTCTTGCCAAGCCAAGCCTGATTTAGGCCCAGTGGTGGGAAGGAGTACGGAGTTATTTCCCAAATCACATTCTTTGTCAATCAGACATAGGACTCATTTTCCCAAAGCCAAGTCGGGGTCAATCTCTCCAAACCCTGCTTCTAGTCCTCAAGCTGCCTCCTGTCTTTTGTCAGAGGCCTGTCACTAGAATCTCAAAGTATATCAGTGAGGAGGCAAGCAGGGAGGGCGTTCAACCTGGGGGCCTGGAAACAGTGTTCACAGGTGGCCGAGTGTAGTCGCACCAATGAACATGTGGCTGGGGCTGTTGATTCCAGGAGAGGGACCCTCTGTAGCAAGCATGCACATCCTTGTGATTTTTCTTTGTGGTGAATGAACCATTTATTTAGAAAGGAAGCCCAGGGGTCTCTGAGGAAAATGCCCAGAATCCTGATAGGTGGACTTTTCTGGGATGGTAGCTGAAGTGGCTCTGGCTGTGAGGCTGGCAGATGAGCAGTGGTTTCTCTGCAGAAAAAGCAAGTAGAAATAGACTAGGCTTAAGTTCCTGAAACCTTTTCAAGAATTCACAGTGCCTTCTTAGCTCCAACTATGCACGGGGTCTATGCTGTATCTGATCCCAAATGACTGGTGATCCTCATGTCATGAGCACTGAAACCTGGAATATGTTTGCTGCTCTTTGGGATGTGGCTGTTGGCTGCCTTAGGCCCCCACAAGGAAAGATGTGGGATCTGCTGTTCCCCAAGGACCTGCTGTGTCCTAGGAGTTGTACTTGGTGAACAACGTAACCTGACTCACTCTGTTCTCTTCTTTCTGTAGCAGTCTACTTGCCAGGCCCTTTCTGTGCCCTCGACTGGAAGGGACAATAGTATCCATGCGACAGGTGCAAAGCTGTTATCTAAAGCACAAATGCCCAGTCTTGGAAGAGCAGACCTTAATGTTTCTCTTCTAATGACAGTGAACCTCTGACCATTTAAAAATGTAGAACACTTTTTTTTTTTTTTCTCAAATGAAACCTTACCTAGATGGTAGACAAATTAAAAAGAAATAAGAATTTTAAGCAAGCCGAGGTGCTATTCTGGTTGAAGGGATTTCTGAGTGGAGCTTGGATCCCAGCCCCCAATGCCTCCAAGCACACCTCCTTGGCTCTTGAGAGCTTCTGGGACGTTCAGTGGAGCACAAAGGCATCAACAGTGCCCACCTCGACACCAAGGGACTGCTCTGTGTACAAATGTTACTAACTTTTTACGTACAGCATTCCTTTGCTATTTGTAACACCGTGACGTATATTATTATTATTAGTTGCAGTTATCAGTATTATCATTCCCATTCTGCAGAAGAGAAACCGAGGCTTAAAATGTCTAAACATCTTCCCAAGTGACAGAGCCTGGATTTAACTCTGGAGAGTCTGACTCTGAGGCCAACATTCTTAACCATTGTTCTTTGATTCCTATGCTCAGCAGTTCTTTATTGAGCACCCTCTATAGGTCAGGCATGCTGTCTGTAAGCAAAACAGATAAAACCCCTGCCCCTGTGGAGCTGACCGTTAGCTGGGGGGGAGTTGGTGGATGGGATACAGACAGTGGATAAGTAAGCAAGAAGTAGTATGTGAGTGGTAAGTGATCTGAAGAGGAAAGGATAATAGAGAGCATGGGGGAGGGGTTAAACATATAAATGGGGCCAGCGGAGTTCCCCATTAAAGTGAGAACTACAGGGGCACAGGTGTTTATGCATTGGACTCTTGGTTTCAGCTCAGGTGGTGAGATCAAGCCTCATGTCGGACTCTGTGCTCAGGGCAGGGTCTGCTTGAGATTCTCTCTCCCTTTCCCCCTGCCCCTCCCCTTTGTACTCTCTCTCTCTTTAAAATAAATAAATAAGTCTTTAAAAAATAAAGTAAGAACCACAATATTTTATCTGAATTTGAAAAAAAAACTCGACCTCGGGTAGAATTAAGAAAGATACTATTAAAGAAGTCATCAAATTATATTTATGAAATGGGGAAAATGGTAAAATGAACAATACCTTGAAATCAAGATCTTTCAGTGGGTAAAATATGTACAGGCAGTCGTAAGGTAACCATTAAAATGACTTAAGATGCATTTAAACATGGATTTCTGTGTCAGCATGTTTGTCCAAAGCATGGAAGTTCTTTTTTTTTTTTTTTTAAGATCTTCATTTATTTGACATAGAGCCAGAGAGCATGAGCAAGGGGAACAGGAGAGCGAGAAGCAGATTCTCCACTGAGTAGGGAGCCCAACGTGGGATTTGATTCCAGGATGCGGAGATCATGACCTGAGCCAAAAGCAGACACTTCACCGACTGAGCCACCCAGGTGCCCCAATTTTTTTAAAGATTTTATTTATTTAGTCATGAGAGACACACAGAGAGAGAGAGAGAGAGAGAGAGAGAGTCAGAGACACAGGCAGAGGGAGAAGCAGGCTCCACACAGGGAGCCCCATGTGGGACTCGATCCCAGGACTCCAGAATTAGGCCCTGGGCCGAAGGTGGCGCTAAACCACTGAGGCACCCAGGTGTCCCAAGCATGGGAATTTTTTAGAGGAAAGGTTGCTCATGCACATGTGTTCAGGGTGTTTTGTGGAAGCTGTCATATGCGGCATCTCGTTTGCCAGTGGTAGTCATTCAGGGTTTGCTAGTTTTGACAGTAGCCGCAGGATTTGATTAGGAAGGATTTCGTTGCTGGTTTTAACAGAATATTGACACATTATGTTCCTTCACAGTTTGTTTAGCAGCTGTTTTATTGCAAATCCAGGCAAACTCTGATTAATTTAGCACTGATTAAAAACTGAATCCTCAAATGGTGAGATCACTTCACACAACTATTTTCTTCCCCACTTAGGAAAGTGACTTCCTAGGGAAGCCTGGTGCAAAACATACAATCAGATCTCAAGCTTCTTTTTTTATTTTTAAAGGTTTTTTAAATTAATTAATTAATTAATTAATTAATTTAGAGCATGAGTGGGGGGAGGGGCAAAGGGAGGGAGAGAAGGAGAGAGAATCTCAAGCAGACTCCCTGCTGAGCACAGAGCCCAATGTGGGGCTCCATCTCATGACTCTGAGATTAGGATCTGAGCTGAAATCAAGAGTTGGATGCTTAATCAACTGAGCCACCCAGGCGCCCCCAGGATCTCAAACTTCTTAATTGCTCATAAACTTCAGCATTTACTCTCTGAAGAAAGTCTGGCTTCCTTATGCGACCACCTTATGTTTTCTGTTCATCACGTGTAGTAGCAAAACCACAACAGATCACAGGGTCATCAGCAAAATGAGAAGCAAGACCTGAATTTGTGTCTGGCTATCAGGCTGGCTGTGAAGTTACAGTTTTATAAGCAAAAGTGGTGATAGCAATGAATTGAAAGCCTCATGGAAATGTTGATGAAATGATTATACGCAGAGCAGACCATCCATGTGGGCAAAATAGAGCCTCCCACACCATCATTGCCAGGCCCTCCACGGGGTGCTGGATTTTCAGTGGTAGATGGTGATTGTTGGGTAACCAAGGGGTGGCCGAGCGGGTGCTTCACAATGTCAGCTTCAGGGGCCTGACACATATGCCATATCTATGCCATCAGGGCAATTCTGGGAACTAGAACATTTTCTCTTGAACGTCCTTGTCACATGTAAATGTGTCATCTGGAAAAGGGTAAGATATTAACCATTACTTGTGCTAGCAGAGCTTAGCTTTGCAGCAGAGTGGGAGATTCATCGGTTTGTTCATAGGTGATTCATTTGTTTGAATGATCTATTGAGAGCCTGTATGTGTCAGGCACTGTTTGAATAAAACAGACATATATTCCCCGCTCTCAAGAACTTCCATTCTGGTTAGAGGAGAGAGACACACAGACTAAGAAATATTTATCTGATGTGTCAGATAGTGAGAAAGAAGTCAGGACAGAGGGGTGGGGTGAGCCATGCCTCCTTTGCACAGGGCTATCAGGGAAGAGCTTTTTAATAAGGGAGCACTTAAACAAGGGCTGAAAGGGGGTGAGACCAGCTATAGCCTGGGCAGAAGGATGGGGAGAGCCAGGGCCCCAGGGTGGGAGGGGCTCTGGGTGCAATGCAGCGATGTGGTGATGAGTCCAGTGTGGCGGGTTTGGAGAGGTCCTAGAAAGAGTAGCTGCCGACAAAGGACAGATGGAGACAGGAGATCATGAAGGAAAATGCATCAGCAGATCTGCACAGGAGCATGGACCCTGAGGCCACCTGCCAGTTGGCAATAGATAGAGCGGTGAAGAGAAGGTTGTTTTACAAGGAAAAGCAGAAATGATGGGAAGAAATCAAAGTGTCCAAAGACCAGTCTCTCCTCTTTCATATTTCTCTATCCAGGCCTGGTCTCTGGCTACACATCATCATCTCCCATAATGTTACACACTCATCTCGTCTGTGGGCTGAGTCAGAGCTGGCTCCCAGTCAGTCTGCTCTTGTTGGTGTTTTCCTCTGCCTCCCTCTCCTGGACCAGCTCCTTGGAAAACCAACCAAACCAGACTGAGAGTCAAAAGACATGTTTGTTTTGTCCTGGCTCTGCTATTAGTAACCATGTGACTTCAGGCATGTCTTCATTTTATAGATTAGAGATCCCAGGACCAGTGAGATGAGTTCAGCTATATCTGCCTAGAACGTGTAAGTGCTTGGTCTGGGCACAACTTAGCCTTTATTCATACATTTAATTTTATCCTAATTTTCATCACACATTGATGCTTGCAAACTCTTCTCTCTAAACACCCCATGGGCCCTAATCAAGTAAACACCCAGTAGAGGCTTCAAAAGAAAGATAAGGGGGGGGGGCACCCAGGTGACTCAGCCAGTAAAGTGTGCAGACTCTTGGTTTTGCCTCAGGTCCTGGGATTGAGCCCCCACACTGGGCTCTGTGCTCTGCACGGAGTCTATTTGAGATTCTCTCCTTCTCTCTCCCTCTGCCCCTCTCCCTGCTTACTGGCTCTCTCTCTCTACTTAAAAATAAATAAATCTTTTTTTAAAAAAAAGAAATATAAGGAATCCTAGTTTGTGGATGGATACACACGTCCTCAAATTCAGTGATTTTCCTATTATAGCTCCTTACAAATGAATCACCTGGGAGCTTGTTAAAATGCGGTTTCTAGAGAATATCCACAGATTTAGATTCAGTACGTTTCAAGTTATTTTAAATTTAAATCTAATTTTAATACAATGCCCAGAGGATTCTGAATCAGGTAGCAATGGGCTATTCTTTGGGAAACAATGGCATGCATGTTAATAATTATTATATCATTGGGATGGTATAGGTGGTGGTGGTGGTGGTGATGGAGCTGTCTGGAGATTAGTGGAAGTGGTAATGGCAGATGGTAGCAGTGATGATGGTGGTGGAGACAAAGGTATTGGTTGCATATAGAAGTAGGAATGGTGGCCTTGGTGTTGCTGGTGCTGGCAGTAGAGGTGATGCTATTGTTTGGGAGTAGCACAAGTGGTACTGGTGGTGTTGAGATGATGCAAGTTAAGGTGGTGATGGAGGTCATGGTAGCGCAGGTGGTAATCATCACTTTCAGGTGCAGTGTCACTGGTACTGTTGCTTAGTTCCCTTGAGGACTCATCATGCCTGATAGTATAGAGTCCACTACACTCACTGGAGTTGACTTTCATTTCTCAAGGTGCATGGGCCTCTGATGGCTATATTCATCCTGAGATGTATCTTTTTAGATCTGTTCTATAAACTGAACTCCAGAGTTCTTCTGAGTGACTACCAACATCATTTCTTTTTTTTTAATATTTATTTATTTATGATAGTCACAGAGAGAGAGAGAGAGAGGCAGAGACACAGGCTGAGGGAGAAGCAGGCTCCATGCAGGGAGCCCGATGTGGGACTTAATCCCGGGTCTCCAGGATCGCGCCCTGGGCCAAAGGCAGGGGCTAAACCGCTGCGCCACCCAGGGACCCCAACATCATTTCTTATATCCAGCCAAGTAGCTCATGTTTATTGAATGCTTCTCATGTGCCAAGAATTCTATTGGATTTTCTCATTATATTCTTACTACAGCCCTATGAAACAAATGCCATTATGATGCCCAATTTAAAGATGAGACACCTGAGGTTTAATAACAGCTGGGGAATGGTAGAGTCGGACCTAGACCCAGAGAGCCTTTGGTAGATTCTGGAATTAGCACAGTTAAGCCACTCCATCAGTTTCTATGCTGGGCACATGACAGGAACATAAGTATCTGAATGAATAAATAAAGCAATATGACAGTATAAGAGCAAACCAGACAAAACTATACTTCATTTATATTTTACTTTTTGTAGTCTACTCAAAAGTGAAGTAACAAAATCTCTGAGTGATGGCAAGTATTTGTTTCCAGCATCTATCCCCGTACCCAGCATACAGTTCATGTCCTCAGAAAACACTTAGTAATCCATAAATGAAACATTTCCACATAGAGTTTGGTAAATAACTCATAGTAAAAAGAGTCACAGAAAATTCAGAGTATCTGACCTTGTATACATTGTTTTTAAATCATAGGAATCTTTGGAAAGTACTTTCCTGAGATTCTGTGGAAGAGCTCATCCTGCCGGACATATCAGATTAGACAAAGAGAAAAGATGAAGTTGTCCCATGAAGACAGTCCCATGGCAGAGCTAGCAGAATAGGAATGAACATTACCTACCGTGGCCGGGGGAAGGTGGCACCGTAGGAATCTCCCTCACTGGCTCCCTGACACTTTACATCCCTTTATTAAGAGGTCAGTCATAATTGCAGTTAGATTGAAGGTTTCCAAAGTAATTGACCCCTGCAGAGGAAAGGCTTTGGGTTAAATTTGCTCTGCAAGGGAAGTGGCTAGGACATTGGTGGGGTGTGGTGGGGTGTGGGGAGAAAGGAACATTGTAGGCATAAAGGATGGTTGTGGCTTCACCAGCTTTCAGCACTGGCATAGATCCTCCCTGTGTTCTGACATCCTTTTACATTTTTAACCACTCCATCGTCCCACTATTGGGCTCCAGTTTTGCTCCACAAGAAGTGTTAAGTCTGCTCAGGAATTAACAGCTTCCGGTTGTGTCTATTGGGATGAAAGGATCAGTATTGGTTCTACTGCTCTTCACCTGGAGAAGTGGGCCAGGCCACAGACCCAGGACCCTGCCTTTGGCTTCATGATGCTCTCAAGTATGTGACTTTAGTCTTGTGTCTGCAGTTCCATGATTGCCCAGAGTCTTGCAGATTCCTCTGCCCGTGTCCTCGCTACTTTCCCTTCAGTCCAGAAACTGCTTTTTAGCTTGAAATTTAAAAAATAAGCAAGAAGGGAAACTTCTCTGCAGGAACAGTAGCTTCAGAGCAAAGCAATTATAGTCTTTGATTATGAAAGAGCACTCTTAAGAGAAGTATGTGTAAATGTTCCTGCCCAGTCTCCTTTTGACTTCCCTATGAGAAGCGTTTGTGATCAATAGCAGGATATGAGGGGCCCCAGCCAGCTGAGGGTGTTGGCTCCAGTTCAGCTTCATGGCCCAGACAGGTGAATAGTGGCTTTGCTTTCAGCTTTGCTTTGGTCTACTATAAGATTTGAAAGAAATTTCCCAATAACCTCAAAGTGTTTAGGTTTGAGAGCTGCTTACAAAAATGTGATCTGGATTTGATATATATATATATATATATCATCTTCCTCTGGGGATTAGATCCTTGAGGGTTTTCCCAGTGCTAATGGCTTGCCAGGCACATGCTACATTCCACGGGGTCCTGGCTGGGATGTATAGTAACGGGACTGCCCAGGGAACTTTGTGCAATGTTGCAAACTCTCCAAATGGGGTAAAAGAAACCCTGATTGGAAAGAGTGTGGAGACATCCATGAATAGCTAATGGTCACCATTTCTGTAGGGCAAGTGCCAATGTGCTTGACTTGCCTCATTGTCTGCCAATCAGTGTTTTTAACTGGCTGGACTGTCATTTTCTACATACGTATTTGTTCTGCAGTCATCAGCATCTGCTCTGTTCCAGCTGTCTTTAGGGTGACAGGGCAAAGACAAAGTTCCTGCCTTCAGGGCGATCACTTGTTAGAATGAGACACAGAAATGTAAACCATTAATTAAAATACCACTTAAGTGCAGTGATGGCTATCCTATGATCTGGAGTTAGATGGTCCTCTCTAAGTATTGGTGATCTGGGGGTGGGGGTATTATCACATTCCCTGTTTCTCCAGTTCCATACTACATGTACCCCCCAAAGTACTCCTTCCCTCTTCAGAGTCTCCAACAAATCCTCCTCCTGGCTGTAGGCCAACAAGCCCTGCCACATTTTCTGTGGTTGGGAAGCCAGCTGATACCCAGGCCTTCAGAAAGTGTGGGCCTGTTGTTCACTTGGATTCAAATGTACGTACCAGGAAAGGAAAGAGCGTGATTCACTCCTCTCACAGATCACGAAGGCTTCACACAGAATAACAACTGATCTGAGTCTTGAAGAAGCAATAAGAGCTTTGTAAATGTCAAATGCTGTGCCTGAGAAGCACAGACCCCATTCTTCACACAGCGATGCATCGCCACTCTTTCTGCAGACCTGGTGGTTTGGACCAGCAGTCCTTCATACCCTGGCTTCTCAGCTGCAAATAAAGCTTTCTCTCCTACGAATGCCTCATTACTGTATCATTTCACAGCATTTCTTGAGTGGTACTCTGGGAATGGAGATGTGATAAAGGTTGTGTGTGTATGTGTGTGTGTGTGTTAAAGAAAAGAAATAGGAGATCCCTGGGTGGCTCAGCGGATTGGCGCCTACCTTTGGCCCAGGGCGCGATCCTGGAGTCCCAGGATCAAGTCTCGCCTCGGGGTCCCAGCATGAAGCTTGCTTCTCCCTCTGCCTGTGTCTCTGCCTCTCTCTCTCTATGTCTATCATGAATAAATAAATACAATCTTTAAAAAGAAAGGAAGAAAGAAAGAAGAAAGAAAGAAAGAAAGAAAGAAAGAAAGAAAGAAAGAAAGAAAGAAAGAAAGAAAGAAAAGAAACAGAATTCTGCATTCTATGAGAACAGGTGTCAGTAAATTAATGTGGGTGTTCTATTATCCAGTGTAGAATTTATGCAAACAAAATTGATGACCTGTTATCTTTATAGCAAAATAAAACAAACAAATAAAGGAGAGGAAGAGTTTCAAGAAGGGTCTTGTGGGAGCTTCTAAACATCAGGCTAACAAAGCTCTAAAATTACAGGGAGCCAGACATACAGACGACAGGAACTCACAGTGGTCCAAGCACCAATGACAAATCAGATGGCCCTGGCTTACATAATAAAAAACATGATTTCAGCTGGTCTCTTCCTGTTATGCACTTTAATTCTTACAGTTTATAAACAAGAAGGAATTGGAAGGTGTTTCTCTCTTCTTTTCCTCATGGATTTAGAGGTGAAGATGAGAAATCAATCGTAGATAGAGTATTGCAAAGGATATTGTCGGTTTGCTTCAAAGTTTCCTAGCCACGACCTCCATGCCACCTTCCACTCTGAGCAGAGCTCTTGGACACACCACAAGGCCTCATGCTCGTGATCCTGTACCTGCCCCATGTGTAAAATAGGACTATTAATTTTATTAATCTCTCTTATCATGTTCAAAGTAGATTATAGTGGGGGAGGGGCCAGGTGACAGGCATCATAAAGATCATTCTGAGTGGTGTCCTGTCTGTTCTTTCCTCCAGAGAGATTATTACTGCTTAAGTTAACAGCATTCACCAAGCTCCCAGTAGAGAGGTTCCAAGTGCAGACTCAGGAGTCACACAAACATGGGTTCGAATCCCAGCTCTGCAGCCTGCCAGATATGTGACCTGGACAAATGCCCTGCCTATGCCTCAGTTTCTCACTGGAGAAAGTATAAACCCATGTCAAAGCAATATTCTAAAGAATAAGCAAATTATATGGTAGTAAACCTGCAATAACTAATAGCATTAGTGCTATACTTTAAGCAATACAAAGTAATCAATGAACACTTTTTTTCCAATTAAGGATAGGCCACATTCAAAACAGCAAATGATTTTCTCTTAGAAAACAAGACATTTAGCTCATCTGTTTTTAATTTTAATGGCTCTAATTGTAAAAACAGGATCATGAAACTTTATTCAAAATGTAAATTAAATGGAAAGCTAGTCAGACGTATTTTGTATAATTTAGAATGGAGAGAAGATAAAATGAAACAAAAAGGAAAACGTGGGATCCCTGGGTGGCGCAGTGGTTTGGTGCCTGCCTTTGGCCCAGGGCGCGATCCTGGAGACCTGGGATTGAATCCCACAACAGGTTCCCAGTGCATGGAGCCTGCTTCTCCCTCTGCCTGTGTCTCTGCCCCTCTCTCTCTCTCTCTCTCTGTGACTATCATAAATAAAAATAAATTAAAAAAAAAAAAAGGAAAACGTGAAGATGGTGTGAGCACAAGAGAGGAAAAGGCTTGAGGAAGGCAGGGAGAGGTGGAGAAGAAGGAGGGGCAAGAGAGCAGAGTCAGGAGCCAAAGGGAATGCTGGTTGGAGGCACGTCCTGCAAGTCCTGGGATCTTTGATCATCAGAATAATACCACTCATTCTTTCTGTCTTTTCAAATATTTATTAGTTCATTAGCCATTGGTCGCATTACTTAATTCCATTTAAGATAGTGATAGCAAAAGGAAAATAGCTAATGCTTGGCTGTTGGAACCACAGAACAAGATAAGAGGTTGAAAATGGGAAACCATAAACATATAGGGAAAAGTAAACAAGTAAGAGACACATTCTTCTAGAAGAGAGGAGAGAGAAAAAGGACAAAAACTGAGCCAGGGGTACATGCAAAGTCAAGCAGAAGGAAGAGGAGAATGGAACAGGCAGAGTGGTGCCAAGAAAGCCAAAGCAAAATAGAATTTTACAGAAGAGCTGATAGATAGTGTCTAATGTTGTAAAGGTCAAGCAGGATCAAGGCTAGGAACATTTAAATCTATCTTGGTAAGACTGACCTTCAATGTTTTGATAGTGAGATCTTCTTAAGGGCAATTTGGCAATATGTATTCAGTGTCATTAAAAGGATGTATCCATTGACCCAGCTCTTCTACTTCTAGGACTTTATCTTTAGAAAGGAGTCAAAGATTTGAATAAGAAAAGTAAAGCATGATCATTGTAAAAAAAAAAAAAGTATTTTTTTATAATAAGTAAGTATATAACAAACATCTAAAAAGAATCACCAGAGGAAGTGGGTTACACAAACAAGGAATATTGATATGTTCAAATGACTATAGTCCTAAAAAACCATGTTTTTAAGTAAAATTTTAAAAATAGAAATATAACATTATGAGATGAGAAAAGTGCATAAATCAGAAGTGTACTGTTCCATGAATTTTTACAAAGTGAACACCATGTAACCACCACACAGATCAAAAAATAGAACAGTATCAGCATCCTAGAAGTCTCTCTCATGTGCCCACTTGGTCATTACCTCTCCAAAGGTGACCTCTCCTCTGCCTCCTGTCATCATAGATTAGTTTTGCATATTCTTAAACTTTGCATATATGGAATTATCCAGTATGTACTCTATTGTATGTCTTCTCTTGCTCAAAGAAACTATATTCATGAGCTTTTTCCATGTCATAAATATGTCCCAATGTATCTATCCATTCTATCATTGATGGACATTTGGATTGTTTCCAGTTTGTAAATTATTGCAAACAATGTTATGGACATTCCCCTATGTGTCTTTGGTGCCTGTATGTATTTATATCTGCTGGTGTATACCTAGGAGTAAAATTGTTTGGCTGTAGGGTATGTCTGTGTTAAGCTTTAGCTGCTAGTGTCAAATTATCTAAAGGTAGGCGTCCTTAAGCAGTGTACTGTAATTTCAGTTATATTATATTCTTGTCAACAGTTGGTATTGTCAGCCTTTTTAATTCTAGAAATTCTGGTGCATAATGGTGGTGTCCCATGTGGTTTTATTTTGTATTTCTGGATGACTATTGAGGTTAAGCAATTTCCTTATATTTATTGACCATTTTAGCATTTTTCACTAAATCTCCTGTCCAGGTCTCTTGCCATCTTTATTAGGCTGTTTCTCTTTCTCTTATTGAATTGTAAGAGTTCTGTGCACATCCTGGAAAAGATTATTTTATCGTGTGTGTGTGTGTGTGTGTGTGTGTGTGTGTAGCAAGGGTTTCCTCCAATTTTGTGGGCTTCCTTTTCACTGTCTTAATTGTGTGTCTTGATAAATCCAAGTTTTTAATTTTAATAAAGTCCAATTTCTCAATATTTTTATAGTGAACATACTTTTCCTATTTAATATTTGCCCACTCCAAGGTCATGAAGATATTCTCTCATTTTCTAGAGACTTTGTTTTATCTTGAATCTTCTATGGATCTATAATCTTCCCGTAATTGATATTTGTAAATAGTGTGAGATAGAGACCAAAAATCATTGAAAAAATTTCTGTTTATCCAACTGACCAGACACCAACAATCAAATAGAAGATACTTTCGTTACCATGGCCTGTCTCAGGCACTCTTAGGTTTGGGGGCCGTTTCTGGACTCTGAGCTCTACCAGGGCCCATTGTCTAGCACTGTACTCAATGTTATGTCACACTGTCCTTCCTTCTACATCTTGGGATTTAATCTGCTCACTTTTTCTAGTTTCTTGAGAGAAGTTTCTAGAACTTAATTTCTCCTCTAATATGTGGATCTGAAACTATAAATATCCATCTAGGCACAATTTTGTCTATATCTGTATCCCATAAGCTACTTTTTTTAAAAAAAAGAAAAGTGTATAATAATTTACATGCAGTAAAATTCACACTTTATGTGTGCCATTTGATGAGTTTTGACAAATATATACAGTTATGTAACTACCCTAACCACCACCAAAACCAATGTGTAAAATATTTCCATCCCCTCAGAAAGTTCCTTCCTGCCCTCTGTAGCTTGTCTCCCATCCAGCCCTTCTCAACCACTCATCTTTGTGTATTTTTTGCCTTTTCAGTATGTTATGTAAATGGGATCATACAATGTGTGACCTTTTGTGTATTACTTTTTACACTAAGCATAATGCTTTTGGGGATTGATTCATATTACTCCAAGTATCAGTAGTTTGTTCCTATTTATTTTATGGATTTTCTTATTCATACAGGGGTAAAACATGCTTGTTCTAGACAGCTTTTAGCATCTCACAGTGGATTTGCTTCGTATGTCTTTCATAACTAATAAATACGTATGCATCTTAGTATGCTTTGTTACCTGCCTGCCTTCTTTATTGTAGTGCCTATTTGGTATTTTGAACTATTTTTACTGTTGTTTGACTTATTAAATTGTAAGATTTATTTATTTTCAATACATATCTTTTTCTTAAATATTTTATTTATTTATTCATGAGAGACACACAGAGAGAGGCAGAGACATAAGCAGAAGGAGAAGCAGGCTCCCTGTGGGTGCCTGAGGTGGGACTTGATCTGTGGCTTGCCTTTTTATTTTCTTAATAGTATCTTTATTTCTTTTCTTTTTTTTTTTTAAGATTTGATTTATTTATTTGCGGGAGAGAGAGAGCGTGTGTCAGGGTAGGGTCAGAGGGAGAAGCAGACTCCCTGCTGAGTGGGGAGCCTGATGTGGGGCTCAATCCTGGGAATCTGGGATCATGACTGAGCCAAAGACAGACACTTAACACACTGAGCTACCAGGCACCCCCTTAAGAGTATTTTTCAAAGATACTTCCCTTTTATGAACTGCACTGTCTTTCCTAAGAGATCTTTGCCTACTTTGAGGTCACAAAGATTTTATCCAGTGATTTCCAGTAGATATTTTATACTTAGAAATTTTATAGTTAGGTCTACAATTGATTTCAAGTTTATTTTTATATATGGTATGAGGAAATGGGGTGGGGCTCATTTCTGGGGTCTCTCTTGTGTTCCATTGATTGTGTCTATCTTTAGGCAAATCTATTTGTCCTATTTACTTAGATTACAGAAAGTCTTTAATTAAACTAAAGCAATCTTTCTAAACTTCTTTTTTGGATTTTTATTTTTCCAAAGTTGTTTTTGGGTATTTCCACTGTTTTGATTTTTTCCTATTCAGTTTAACATTGCTTCTCAGTTTCTACCCAAAAAGCCTCACTGGGATTTTGCCTAGGATTGTATTGAATCTATAAATCAATGTGAAAAGAAATGACATCTTAATAATATTGAGTCTTCTGATCTATTAACAAGATAAATCTCTTATAAAATCTCTCACTCTGTGGATTTGTTTAATTCTCCTTTTACTAGGTGGGGTTTCATTTATGTATTTTGAAGCAATGTTATTAGATGCATAAAATATAGAATCATTATATGTTACTATTGGTGTAATTAACTTTTTATCATTGCAAAATGCTCCTATTATTTCCTGTAATGCTCTTGTCCAAAGTCTTCTTTGCTCAATATTTATATTGCTATACCCCAATTTTCTTTTTGTTAGTGTTTGTGTGGTATATGTTTTCTATCCCTTTACTTTTAACTTCTATGTGTCTTACATTTAAGATGTATCTCTTATAAGCAGCACAGACTTTGCTTTGCTTTGCTTCAGTCTGATGGTTTTTTACTTACCATAGGTAGAACATTTAATATTTTATGCAATTCCTTGCATAGTTGTATTTATAGCTAACAAATCACTATTTGTTTTCTACTTGCCTGATCTGTTTTGCTTTCCCTTTTACTCCTTTCTTTTAAAAAATTACTTGGTGTTAATAATTTTTAAAATTATCATTGCATTTTCTTTTAGTGGTAATCCTAAATATTAAAACATGTAGCTTCCTCTTCACTTAATCCACTGTCAATTAGCATTTTTACCATTTTCCAGACAATGGAAAACCTTATAATTTCATTTATCCTCCTCTTTCTCTTTTCACTATTTTTGTCATCATTTAAATTATATATACATTTAGAATCCTACAAAGCATTATTAATCCTTTTTACAGTCATTGTTAATCCATACTTACTCACATTTTACATCTTTGATTTTTATTCCCTTCTGAATTTTTGTGTTTAAAGGATCAATTTTTACGTCTTCCCAAAAACTTCTCTTTAGTTTCTCTTCAAATATACATTCACTCACAACACATCTTTTTTTCAGTTTTTGTTTTTTTTAAAGACAAAGAGAATGTTTTTATAAGATTTTATTTATTTATTCATGAGAGACACAGAGAGAGGCAGAGACATAGGCAGAGGGAGAAGCAGGCTCTCAGCAGGGAGCCTGATGTGGGATTTGATCCCAGGACCCTGGGATCATGCCCTGAGCCAAAGGCAGATGCCAACCACTGAGCCACCAAGGTGTCCCAGTTTTTGTCTGTCTTAAATGTGGTTATTTTACTTTAATTTATCCAGGATATTTCCTCTGGATATTAAATTCCAGAAAGGCAATGTCTTTCTTCTGGGATTTTAAAGATATTACTCAATTTTCTTTGATTCCATAATTTTGTTTTGAGAATTCAGCCTCAATATTATTGTTCTTTGTAAAGTTATATGGTTTTTTTTCTGGCTGGCTTAAAATTTTTTTCTTTTCTTTAGTTTCAGCAGTGTTAGTAAAAGGTGCCCTGGTCTAGTTTTCTTTTTATGTATACTATTCAGTTTTTGTAACACTTCCTAAGTCTGTTTGATGTATTTCATCCATTTATAAGAATTTTTAGCCATTTTCTCTTAGAATGTTGCTTCACCCATTCTCCTACTCACATTCCAGGACTCTAGTTTCATGCATATTATCTTTTCCTAATGTCTCATGTTCCTGGTATGCTATTCTCTGTACTTTCCATCTTGCTCTTCTCTGTGCTATTTTCCAGATAACTAATCCTCCTTCCCACTGTGTCTAGTTACTTTTAAATGTATTTGTTGTGTTCCTAATTACAATGTTATGCTTTTCTGATATAGAATTTCCACTGAATCCTTTTTTATAGTTTCTAATTATCTTCCAAAACTTCATTTCTTGTCATCTAATTTGTCAAACATATTCATTAAAATTATTTTAAAGTCTGTTTTTGATAATTCCATGGTTGTCACTTTTCATCATTTTTATCTATTTAGTCCAATCTGGTAAAACTGGTAATTTTTCAAGGTTGTAACATATTTTAACACAATCATAACACAATTTTAGAGATTCTGGCTACTTTGTTCTTGGTGTAGAAATTAATTTTCTCCTGGTAAGCAGTCTGAGTAAGGCCAGAAGACCTTGGCAATATCGGACATTTGAATGGTTTGAGACTGGCTTTTAGTTTTGGTGATGGCTGATCTTTTACTGGTTTGCTTTTTTCCCTTGAGATGAAGCTATTCCTTCATCTCAATGGAGGCTCGTGTGTTTACTTGGACTCCTCCTTAGGGGTTTCTGAACTCTTCTTTTTATTTCTCCTAACAATATTGGAAACCCAAGTGTTCTTAGCTTGGGTGTTTTTATCAGCTACCTCCATATTGACCCTTTGGCCTCTCACTCAGAGGCCAAAATGCATAGTACATTTTTCTTTTCTCATCTTTCTTTTTTCTTGACCCTTTGAATTCTGGAACATAGTCATTTTTGCCACCCCTCAACCCCTTGTTTGTTTGCCCTATGTCTCCTGAAGTGCTTAGGAATAGAGATAGACACTTTAAGGGGGAACACAGGGGAAACATTGATCTTACAACAATGCAGTTCCCTTCTCTCTAGGATTCCAGTCCCTCTAGGTCCTTCTCCAATGCTCTGTCTAGATGTATTTCTGATATTTTATCCAGTTTCTGTAATTGCTTTCTGAAAAAGGTTGATTTGATATGGTCTATTCCATTACAGCCTGAAGAAATCCATGTTTTAAGCTATTTCATCACATAGGAATGTACTTCCAGTATCATACTAAATTTAGAAGATATTATATTAAACAGAAATTAAAATTTTTTAAAAGATTTATTTATTTTAGAGAGAGGGAGAGCATGAGTGTGAATGGGTGGGGGGCAGAGGGAGAGAATCCCTAACAGACTCCCTGCTGAGTGCAAAACCCAGCCATGAGGCCTGATCTCATGACCCATGAGATCATAACCTGAGCCAAATTACAGGTTGGAAGCTCAAGTGACTGAGCCACTTACACATTCCTTGTTTTTTAAATTTATGAAACAAATGATATAGACATGATAGATATATATTAAATATAAAATTGGTATTATACACATAGATACACATATGAAAGAAATACACCATGGTAGTTGATTTCAAGTAATGACATTATACTTACTTTTCAATAGTTTCCAAATGTTCTGCAGTGCTTTACTTTGGCAGTAAGCAAAAGACCTGTTGTTTTAAAAATAAATGTTTAGCAAAGTATAGTTAACAGGCTAACAGAAAGTTAAGCTGCTAGACGTTTTTATTCTCAGAAGAACCTGAGGCCAGAAAGGGTTTAATTTGGACTGGGTTCAAAGCAATTGGCTGATTCCCTGGGGAGAGGTCAGCTTTCAGGATCTTATGCCCCTGGCATGGGAACAGACTGTGTGTGTAAGCACTGTGGAGGGAGAAGAAAGATCATATTGGTCTTTTCAGCAAGTTTGGTATGAGCTTTGGGAGTCAGATGAAATGAAACTTCCTTTAATTGTTCTTTATCAGCTATGCCATTACCTTGGTCTCTCCTGTCTGGGCACAGCCCCTGGCATTGTTTTCCATCTTGTAAATGTATTACCCCCTCATAGGGATAGGTTACTGTATTTGTAGAAAATAACTGTAGTTTGATCTGGTCCCCCTTGCTCCCTTTTCTAGGGCAAGGAGGAGCATTCGCTGTACCACAATATGTGAAGCATGGGAAAATTTTGGAATTATCCAACCTCTCAAAAGTATTCAACACATGAAAATTATATCATTCCAAAAATTTCTCCAGTAGGATAGCTCCTCACAGCTTACTTAACAGAATGCTCTCTGTTTCCCTTATTCTAGATTTAATTAGTACTAATCTCACGGAAAATCTCCATCTCTTCTCCACAGTTAACTTTGAATTTATCTTTGGTGGCAAATGCAGCACAGCAGAGTGTAGTCATTAAGCTCCCAGGTCCTGGGCCAGACAGCTGGGGTTTGAACCCCAGCTCATGCATTTATACATTAAATATATTCTTATTTTCTATTATGAGTTAAGCTCTTTTTGGGAAATACCTTGTACTAGTGGTGTTATCTCAGACAATTCACTTAACCTTCACTTAACCTCACTGTGGTACAGTGAGAATAATAAGAGGAATTCACATTTGACCAATAGTTTCCAGTTTTGTCTTCACACACATTATCCCATTGATTCTATTGTCAAGGCAGGTCTTATTATCCCAATTTTTCATAAAGAAGGGCAATTTTAGGATTTTTCCTGATATCTAGTTCTCCCTACTAATGTTATAGAAAATAACACTGGATCTCCATAACATTTCTTTCCTCATAAAGTTAATAGTATCTTAACTGCTTTTTGATAAAATAGATACTTATGCTCACTCGCTCCTTTTCTTTCTTTTTAGCATTATAAATAGATGCCAAAACAGAAATAATCATTTTCCTTTTGATTTTGAATCAAAAGGAATTTTGCATTTGAATCATCTAAATTATTTTGAATTTGAATAATCAAATTCCTTTTAATCTGATTTGGATTTAGGGGGGAAAAATCTAGGAGGCCAGTGGGCCTTTCCTTCCCCTCTGCTTTACTTCACCTCATCTAAATCAGAAGTCTGTCCCTAGTCCAGTACCCTTCCTACCTGACAGCTCAGGGCACAGGAATTCTTCATGTACAGACTTTTGTTGACTGTGGCAAGGGACCCTCAGCAGAGGCTAAAGTGAAAAGAATCCCAATTCCTTCTGAAATAGCAATACTTGGAGTCACCTTACTTTTACCAGCTGAAAATAGAGCTCAGTGTCATGTCCTAAGTAAGTTCTCTTCACTCCGCCTTTCCTTTTCCAATTACTTGGAAATGCCCATAATTTAAGGGAATACTTTTATCTGCTCACCATTGACAGAATCCAGGTAAGATGATGTTCTCATAGAAGGAAATGTCAGAACAGCGAGTTTGAAGTTTAATCTCAGGTTGGCACATTCTGGTGAGGGGATCTCTCATGTGGTCACATCGCCTTTGAGAGGATCTTAGAGTCCAGCTTTCTTTTCCCCAGAATCATTCATTTCCTGTCTGAGCTGCTGTGTGAGACACATGACAAAGAAAGACACTTAATTAGGTGACCGTTGTCACCAACGAGTGTCGGGGAAAACAGAGAAACTGATTGTCAACCTCAGCTGAGGCATTAAGTGGTTCATTTAAAAGAAACAATATTAGTGTTAAACACTGCTTTTTGGGATCATGTTAGTTCCAACAGTATTTTATTTCAGTTTTGAAATGGTTAAAAGTCAAAGGACAAGAATCCTAGGGACTAGAGGAAAGAAAGAAAAAGAGGTTTGATAAAACCTGAGAAAAGATGAGACATCAAAGAGCTGATATTCTGAATGTAGGAAACCACTATTTTTTGAAGATTTTGTTTATTTGACTGAGAGAGAGAGAGAGAGATGGAGCAGAGGGAGCAGCAAAGGGAGAGGGAAAAGCAGACTCCCCGTTGAGCAGAGAGCCCAACATAGGGCTGGATTCCAGGACCCTGGGATCATGACCTGAGCAGAAGACAGCAGACGCTTCACCAGCTGAGCCACCCAGATGCCCTGTGAAGAGCATTTTGAAGGAAGACAGAGGGGTTCTCAGAAAGAACATTCACCTATACATCTGTAATTCCAGAGAAGTTTATCCTTCTTAGATGTATATGCATGCATGAACTTACTGGGCAGTACATATGTAGTACACATGAGAAATAGCATTTCCTGAGTTCTTACCATGACTCAAACTGTGTGCTAACCTCTACATATGCATTTTCCTAATTAGTTCCCACAACTATCCTATGGTTTAGGAACTTTTGTTGTCTTCATTTTACCAAACAGTTGAGCAGGTAAGAAATCAGGCCACGGTCACACTGCCAGTAAGTGGCAAATGTGGGAATCTGTGTGTGTGAACATATATTT
Organism: Canis aureus; assembly: GCF_053574225.1. Classification (NCBI taxonomy): domain Eukaryota; kingdom Metazoa; phylum Chordata; class Mammalia; order Carnivora; family Canidae; genus Canis; species Canis aureus. The sequence continues at coordinate 47,134,501 of NC_135616.1, forward strand.
CCAATACTTTAGCCCGTTAAATCCTTAACACTGTATCATATTGGGAGAATTTGTTCCAGATGTTCTAAAAAGGATTAAGATATGGACTTAAGAAAAATGATGATGTTAGGATAGGTAAAATGACCCAGAACTGCAGATGATGTCAGAAGGATTCACTATCAGTGACTAAGTAGAGGGTTAACCTGATTAAAAGATGAAAAGAAATAGAGGGGAAGGTACAAATATTTGACCTTCCAGACACTTTTCATTAAATCAAAATCAGATTAGTCAAAATGAAATTAACTATCCAGTTTAGACTTATTTCTATTTATAGTGCTAATAAAAGAACATAAATGTATATATTATCAGAAAGCAATTAAAATCTAAATCTCATATATGCCTTAGAAATTTTTCAGGACCATCTTTAGTAATTTCCCACTTATCTCCAGGAATATCACAAAAACATGAAATCTAAAAGCCAAAAAGAGAGAGTACATTTATTTACCAATAGCAAACAGAATTCAGTAAAAAGACCTGAACTCAGGGCCTGCAGCCACCATGTCCAGTTGTGTGACCAGAACATTCCCTCAAACTCCTTGCATGAGATAGCCTCTAATGACTCCCCTTTACCTGCTGCTTTCTCAACTGGAGGCCATTTTGCTTTTTATACCTCATACCCATGTATAATTTTCCCCCTCTTCCAAAACCCTCAGTATCCAAGGGCCCCATGAACCTACCACTTATCACTGTGGCCTTCTGATTTCCTGGCCTTCTGCTTCAAGGCCCTTTCCATACCCATGTCCTCCACCATTGTGGTGAGGTGGACCCCCACATAAGATGACTTCAGTCTGTCAGGCTCTGGATTGGCTCCATTCCAGACCAAGCATCCGTTCCTTTACTCAGTGGTCATCACTGGGTGTGTGCTCAATGCCAGGTATGCCTGCTCTGATGAGCACTTCTTCTAGCGCACTGAGTCAAGAGCTGCTGCTGGTGTGAAGATGCAGCCCAAACTTGAGCACTTGAGCAGCTGTGTCCTGCGTCCTGCTGTTGCCCTTGGTAGTTCCCTCTCTCATCTCCAGAGATGTGATCTCATAACTGATACTCTCACCTCACACCTCCCGCATCCCTTCTCTTCCACTCCTGCCCCAACTCCCTGTTGACAATCTTGCTTTCTGCTTCACTAATAAGACAAAAGACATTACAACTATCTTTCCACCCCCCAAGTATGCAGAATATCCAGGTGTGTACATGCCTTTCTCTCCCATCACCTTACTGTGGAAGATTTCTCCACTTTTATGCTCTGTGATCTCTGAAGAGTCTTTGATCATGAGTTTTAAGTTTCTCTATGCAACCAGTCCTTCTGCTGGATCGTCCTTTTAGTACATGAATACCATCCACTGTCTGCCTTGGCCTCACTTACTTTGTCATCTACTGAGTCATTTTTCCTGCTGACCTCAACAAAACTCCTTGAAGTAGACTAGACTGTGAGTCTCTGTTTCATTACCCTCTACTCATTCTTTCAGCTCATTCCAATCTGGTTTCTCTTCCCAACATTCAGCTAACGCTGTGTTTGGGAAGTCTCCCGTGATTCTCCTGGTGCCAAATCCAGGGGACACTTACCTGTCCTTATCTACCCACCCTCTTCAGTAGTATTTTACACATGTGAACATTTGCTTCTTTTTGAGGAACTCTTTTTGGTTGGCTTCAAATCACCACATTTTCTTAATTCTCTTCCTACAATTTTGGCTGATGATTCTTAGTCTTCTGTGCTGACTCTATCTCCTCCACCTAACTTCTAAATGGTGGGTAGCCTCACAGTTTAATCCCCAATCCTCTTGGCTGCTTATACCTTCTCTCTCTCCAGATTTAGTGCCTTAAAAACCACTTGGAGGGCCATGATTCCCAATTCCTCACTTCTCCCCCAAAACTCCAGACTCATGTTCAACTGTGTATTTGATATCAACATGTGGATGTTCAATAGGTATTTCAAACTCAGTATTCCACAAACAGAATAATGAATTCTGCCCGCCACTACTTTGTACTCCCTCTGCCCCCACTTCTTTTTCTCTCACTCAGTAGCTATCATCTCACCACTCACTCAAGCCCAAAACATACATACATACAAATCAGGCAAACAAAGGGATGGATCATCTTTTATTCCTTCCTTTCTTTGTCTTTCATATTGGATCCATCACGTGGTTGGCTTTATCACTTACTACTATCTAACCTCTAATTTATTTTTCTTACTTGTCAATTCCTCCTCTATCAGATGGTCAGCTTCATGAGAGGAGAGTTTTGGGTTTGTTTTGTTCTCTTCCAGAAGAGTGCCTGGTACACAGGACACCTGTGGCTATAAATATTTGCTGAATAAAAGGCTTGAGGTCAAATCCCTTTACCTCTTCCTGAGCCTGTTGTAGCCTGAAAGACTATAACATTTGACCACATTTCTCCACTCAAAGCAAAAGGCCATACAGCAAATAACTCATGGGATGATATTTCTGTTAAATTTCAAAATCATTGGGGCATCTGAGTGGCTCAGTAGGTTAAGCATCTGACTCTTGATTGTGGCTCAAGTTATGATCTCAGGGTCATGGGATTGAGCCCCAAGTTGGGCTCTGCACTCAGCATGGAGTCTGATCAAGATTCTCTCTCTCTCTCTCCCTCTTCCTTTGCCCCTCCCATCATTCACACACTCTCTCTAAAATAAATAAAATAAATCTTTAAAAAATAAATTTCAAAATCATTGATCTCTTCATGTAATTTTTTTTTTGTTTCTCTTACCATGGAAGACATGGAGTAGAGCTAACATGGTCAGTAAATCAGAGAAAAAGGCCATAACACAGTAGCTTCGTTTTTGTCCAAAGCTTTAAAATTAAGTAGTCAGAGTCAGCTCTCTCATTCCAGTGGCTTTCCTACAGGCAAATAATCTGAGGCTTAGCACAGTGCAGTAATTTGGCTAGGTCACAAAGCTGCTGAGCAGGACCTCCCAGCTTACATTGTGGTTTTCTGATGTTTAGACCAGAATGCTGATATGTAGACTCATTCATGTATACTAATTACACTATCCAGTGTATGGCCTTTTTTAGACACTTATAATCAGATGGATTTGTGCATGTTGTATTACCCTGTTGTCCTTTTAAAGTTACTATTGATTCTCAGAATCCATTCCTAGAGGAAGAATCAATCTACGTATGAAGTAGCATATATGTGCTAGAGAATTTGAACCTGGGCCTACCACGAGGCAAACCCCACTTGGGTTTAACTATAGCCCATATGTACTTTATCTAGGGGAGTAAAACATAAATGTGTTCTTGATTAATCCATTTTGATTCACTGTATATTTGTATCAGGATTTTATTCAAAGATCAGATTTTGGAAAGCATTGTGAAAATTGGGATATGCTGTGTTGGGGTTCATTTCCAAATTTATGAACTGGAAACAAAACTAAAGATTCTGGTGATCTCGCTTTACTTTGAACATGAGCCCATAGAGTGGGAGGAACTGTTGAAAGCTTTTTTACTGGAAGGGATCCAAGAGCCTATTGATTGGGTTTCACATTTTATGTATCCAAATCTTTATTTTAAAACCATAGGAAGCAAATAAATGGAGGTATAGCCAGAGCTTTCATCTTAATACACATGGACAGAAGCAAAACTACATAATTTTAAAACATGCTGAACGCACAGAAAGTTAGTTTTATGGCTACAAACTAATGTAACAAACTGGTGGAGGAGAATTAAATGTGCTAGTTTGAGGGTTTCCTAGCAAAAACCTATCACTTATATAGAAACTTTTCACCGTATGCTGATGGCTGGGCTCAGGAAAGGAATAGCTGAATCTAAAAAAGATGCTTATTCTTCCATTGGTTAGAGAGTCCACAGTAGGTCAAAATCACATATCAGTTCAGTATGGAGAATTTCTTTTTCCTTTGGGTAATGCACATTTCAGCATAAATTTCACTTTTCCCAGAAAACAGTCTTATCCTTTTAGAGTAGATCTTTTTTTTTTTTTTTTTAAGAGTTATCTCTACACTAAGCGTGAGGTTGGAACTCACAATCCCCGAGATCAAGAGTCACATGCTTCTCTGACTAAGCCAGAGAGGCACTAGATCTTTGACTTGTGTTTTTCACAGAATGTTGTCTGTATCTTGTCAGATCGTTTATAATACTGTATTGAAAGCATGTATTTCCTTTTATGATTCTCTCCTATCAAGGCCAAGCCCTTCTTATTTTCTATTGTGTGTTCTGCATTGCACATAATAGATATTAAAAATATGTGCAGATGAAATAAATGCATGGATAGGAAATGTATAGGTGTAAGCATGTGCTCTCATGTGTGCGTGCACACACGTGTGTGCACGGACACACATGAAGAACACCAGACACAAAGATGAACCAAATGTGCAGTTAAGAATGATGGACTCTCTGGGACCTCAGATGAGTTGGTGGTAACTGAAGTCTGGGTGCATTGAGGAAAGAAATTAGAAATTAGATCCATTCTGGGCCTTGAAAGGTGAGTGGTAGGAGGTTGATAATGATCAGGCTAGATGCAGGGAGCTGCAGATCAGCGTGGGACTGGGGATAAAAGCCAGTCCTGAAACTGTGTCTTTGGGTGTGCCTGTTGGGTCAGATCCTGAGAGTATTAACTTTTATGCTACACTTCTGTCTCAGCACTCCTGTGTGTGTCACCCACACACACAGCAGACTCTTGAGTTTTCCTAGAAGCATTTGCCAGGCCGTCACAACACTCTTCTGTGTGTGTGTGTTGTTCTAGCTGCAGCTTTCGCTCAAAAGATTTGGTGCCTCTGCCCACCTCATCAGCTTTATCTTGTCTTGAAATAATTTAAAATATTTTCATCTAAAACTACTTAGATTTTTTTTCTCTATTGTTCCTGTTCAGTAGTTGTGTTGCTCATGGAAGGACAATCTGATAGTATAGACAAATGCTAAAAATAAAACTTAATTATCATCGTATTCTCTCAGCCTCTCCGTGTTACTGAGCAGAGTGAGAGGACATCTCCAAATAAATGATGAAGATATCTGGTTACTAACAGTCCCATTGGCTCACCTGCTGCCCTGGAGGCTATGAAGGAGATAGCATAGTACTGTTGGTTCTCTATGCACACATCATGGGTGTTGGGGGTGGGGGTGGGGGGCTTGGCTCACCAACGGGAGGTGGAAAGTGACAAGTTGGCAGAGACAACTTGGTTTTGAATGAAAGATATTATTGTACACAGCCTGAGACAATGAGGAGACATGGATGCTGGGAGGCTGCAGAGTCGAAATATGGAGGATTTGGACTCAACCTGCCCCCTGCATTAAGAGAAACCTCTTTGAGAGAATGAATCAGTATAATCAACAAATCAGGGCAGTGTTCTATGCAATTAGTTGCCAAGGCTATTGTGCAGAGTGTGTTAATTAGCACACGCTTTTATTTCTTCTCCCTCCCTATTGGCTAAGCTTAATATAGTAACACACATGATTATGTAAAACCATTAATGACTGTATTCTGGCAATTTTTTTAAGCATCAGCAAGTGGAGGGGGAAACGCAGAGATGAAGATCTAACTGTGTTCTGTTCATACTTCTGGGTCACAGCTGGGGTGCCAGAACTAGCTGACAACAGGGAAAGGCTGAGTATGGGTGCACTCAGTTCCCCCTCCGTGAGTGGTCTGGTGAACTCCGTGCCAGACATGGGTCAGGAGGAGGAGAGAATCTCTGTCTAGGTCCCTGTGTTACTTGGGACTAGGATCTTAGGTAGTAAATTAGACACTTCTTTATAGCTTTGGTCTATATTTCCTGGCTTCAAAGCAATATATAGTAAAGAAGAGGTTCAGCAAAACTTTAGAAACAAAGGGATAATGCAAGTCAGGTAGAGCTGTTACCAAGATTGCATCCACTGGTTAGGGTCTGAAATAAGGTCAGTTGAGGCAAAACCTAGTATTTGCCTAAGAGTCAACAAATCTTGGCAGCTAGCTTCAAAGGAGCAAATACCTCTTTTTTTCTAAAGTTATAGCTCATTTGTTAATGTATTGATTTAAGCCAAAATGTAAATGATTCTAAGTGTGTGTGGCTTGAGGTAAAAGAAACTTTTTTTTTTATTTTAAAATTTCCATTCAGTAATGTCTTCCTTCTATTGCTCTTGTTTGATGCTTACCCTTTATCCACAGTTCTGTTTAATTTCATTTTATTCTACAAACAGAGCGGAGAGGACTTTCCAGCAGGGAGGAGAGCAGCCTATAGCATTTGCCAGGTGTGTTTGGGAGTGAGCACTATGGTACTTGCTTTGAATCTGCTCCCCTTGACCTTGAAGCTTGGACTCCTACTCAGGACCCTATCAGCTTTCACGTGACCTGCACATGACCACTAGATTTGTGCCAAACAATGATGGTATGTGCCCAGCTAATGTTCTTAAAGCAGGTGGTCTCTTTCTGTGTCCAAAGAGGAGTTGATGCTACTCACAGATGCACCTGGAGCCCTCCTTTTAGACCAACTCCTGAGCATGGCACTGTTCTCTGAGGGGGAGCATATCCAGATGGCAGCTTCTGAAGAGCCCAGCATCTGAATCAGTCCTGTTTTATGCTCAGAACACCTAGTGCCAGACCTCTGTGTCAGATGCTGAGATGGCATGGGCCTGCCAAGGTCTGACCCTCAGGCTTCATGCTGGGACATGAAGGAGGACAAAGAGAGATTTTGGCTTTCTGTAACTCAAGGCAGAAAATTCTGCTTGCCTCAGACTTGTAAGAAGATTTAGAGGCTATTTTAAGGGGTTCAACTGAGCCTGGGGAGTCCAAAAGGAATAACTGGACCCACAGCTGCTATTCCCAAATAAGCTTTCACTCACATAATTAGCTCCCCATCACACTGGGCTCTGAGAACATCCTAGATTTGGTTTGTAGAGCCTGAAATGCTTTAGCTACCCCAGGAGCAATGAGCATAACCCCAGTGGCAATGCAAATGAATGGGTCCAGTCAGGTAGTCTGCAAGGACATTGCCTACTGCTGCATACCCAACTCTGTGTTCTGGGGAGCCCCCTAGCGTGGCACTGAGAACAGAGAAGGCATGAGCCTATGGATGAGGATGACCAGTACTGTGACTGTCTCAAGGAGCTCAGAGGAAGAGCCTTTAATACAAGCTGGCCTTGAAAAAAGGCTTCCCGAAAGACCTGACCTGTGAGCTGGGGCTGGAAGGAGAGAGCCCCTGGAGGGGAGGCAAGTGGGGCAGGTGGAGGAGGTTGTGTGCCTACCCGCCATCTGCTAAAAACATGCTAAGACCTTTCCCTCCCTGGCCCAATTGCCCCTGGAGGCAGACGGCTGAAAGGGTTGACAGCATCAAAGGTGGGCTTTTAGGACACACTTTTCTAGTAAGGTGAGATCTCTTTCGTCTTGTAATTCTGTCTTTTGCAATCTTGAGTATTTCTGCGTCTCTGAAATGAACGCTACAGCCATGTTGTTCCATGTAATATAAATATAGGGGTTCAAGGTAGTTCAGAAGGATGTTTTAGGCTATTGGGTTTTCTCTGATTGGGGTGAAAGTATAGAGAAAAGAATGTTTCAAAAGACTTTTCCCAGTGTGCTTCTTTTTTTTTTTTTTAAGATTTTATTTATTTATTTATTTATTTATTTATTTATTTATTTATTTATTTATTCATGAGAGACACAGAGAAAGAAAGAGAAAGAGAGAGAGAGGCAGAGACATAGGCAGGGGAGAAGCAGACTCCATGCAGGAAGCCTGATGTGGGACTTGAACCTGGGACTCCAGGATCATGCCCTGGGCCCAAGGCAGGCGCTAAACCACTGAGCCACCCAGGGACCCCCCAGTGTGCCTCTTATCACCTGTAAAATTGGCTTAGGGATACTCAAGTCTCTCTTTCTCATCAATAGTAATGAGATGAAAATGAAATAAGCTATCTGAAAGTGTTTTGAAAGAAGATAAAAAGATTATTTAAATGTTTAATTTATTTATTACTAGTTTTATTTATTATTAATTACACCCTTCAGGAGAGCCATATGATTTGGATTTACTATAACATCTTGTTTTAATTAAACATTCGTTTCATAGTAATCTGAAGATGTTATTGTATACTTTATCTGATTAGTCAGTATTAATGGCTGGGAAAGATATTGCACAGATTTCTAGATTCAAATAATAGCTGAGTATTGTTGGGTGAGTAAATGGTGGTATTTATTTTCAATCACATTTTCTAACTATGTCCATGTTTTTCTTGGAATTCTCTTAGTGAATTTCCATCTTCCTGGCTGTCAATCAGTTTCCAAGCAGACTAATTGGAAGGTGCTGCATTATGATATTGCTTAGAGAATGTTTCATTTGGAAGATTGTGTTTAACAAGTTGGAAAATTTGGATTCCAAGTTTTAAATGTGCAGAAATGAGAGGCCTTATAAATTATATGCATTGTTTTAGGTAACAAAATTTTGAAACAATGGAAACATTTGTCAACACCAGTTTTTCAAGTGTTCTCATCATCTTACAAGTTTTTTCTCTTAAAAATTAGTTTCTGGGTTTTTTTTTTAAAGATATTAAAAATTTATTCATGAGAGACACAGAGAGAGGCAGAGACATAGGCAGAGGGAGAAGCAGGCTCCCTGCAGGGAGCCCGATGTGAGACTTGATCCCCAAACCGGGGATCACACCCTGAGCTGAAGGCAGACCCTCAACTGCTGAGCCACCTAGGTGTCCCTTAAAAATTAGTTTTTCTCACTCATTTTTCAAAAGTCACCTTTACAGTGAAGGGACCCCTGAACTGCATTTGTTTTGTTAAGAGTTTTTCTTTAGGACATTTTGCTTTGTTAAACATTTGAAATACTTCTGTCTCTATAGAAGAAATATGTGTAACTCATTTACATAACATCAGTTCATATATAAAATATTTAGCAAGGCTTAATTTTTTAATAATTTTGGTATATTATCTCTCTCTATAAAAGCTCCATCTCAAAAAAAAAACAAAAAACAAAAAACAAAAAAACAAAAAACCAAACTCCATCTCTTCTTCCTGTGCCCTAATGCATCATAAGGGTTGTGCACACCCTACTTTATTTTTTAGTTTTCCAAAAAGATTTACTTATTTATTTTAGAGGGAGAGAGAGCAGAAGCAAGGGGAGGGGCAGAGGGAAAAAGAGAGAATCCTCAGGCAGACTCCCCACTGAGTGCAGAGCCTGGACGGGGCTTGGACCCGAGGTCATGACCTGAGCAGAAACCAAAAGTTAGACACTCAACTGACTGTGCTCCCAGATGCCCCACACACCCTACTTTAGAGCCACTGCTGTAATAGTTGGGAAAAGGACAGCTTGCTCTATCTGTTAGGAAGCCAGGAAATTGCTCCTGACAAGGCATTATGTGGCAGAAAGTTTTGGGTCCTGTCTTCTATTGACTACAGTATGTCACAGAAAATGATCCTAAACCTCCCCTCTCCAACCTGTATTTATCCCACCGGCTCCTGAAACGCCCCAACTCCAGTCAATGCTGAGGTTCCTTCCTTCTTACCTGTCTACAACTCTTAACCACCTCACTCTATATAAGTTCTCAAGATCTCAGTGCTTCTCACATGTCATGAGATTCATGAGACTACATCAAAAATTCATGACTAATTAGAAGCAGAAGGAATACAATTGTGTGAGTCAGAGTTTCCTCAGCTATAAAGAGGCTTCAACTATATTTCCAAGATCTCTTCTAAGGATTTAAGAATCTTTCTAAAATTTCTGACTCTCCCTAAGCCAAGCTGCACCAACTCATATTTAATTTGAATGCTTTCACTCACTAGCTCCTCTATGCTCTCAATAGAAGTATTTTTTACTGCATCGTAAGTTAATTCATGTTATAATGATTTGTTGAAAATATTTATTGAAGAATGTAGGGAACCTTCTATCTTTTTCCACTGAGTTCTTTCAACTCCTTCCATTCATTCTCAGATTTGAAACAGAATTAATCTATGTGCTTCACGTGCTGCATGCCATTTCGATAAACCCAAACCCATTATTATTGACCTTGCTTACCATTTATATGACATTTGATATTTTCAAATTGGCATTGCAATTATTTGAATGCACAGAGTTATAACAGTAGCTAACATAAATTTCTCCTTCGGTTTTGGCAGAAAAAGAGTTTTTTTAAAAAAAGATTTTATTTATTTATTCATGAGAGACACAGAGAGAGGCAGAGACACAGGCAGAGGAAGAAGCAGGCTCCATGCAGGGAGCCCACGGTCTCCAGGATCATCCCCTGGGCCGAAGGCAGGCGCTAAACCGCTGAACCATAAGGGATCCCCTAGAAAAAGTTTAAGTTTAATATCAATAATAACATGATAATAACAACTGCCTTGACTTAGAATCATATTTTTGGGGTGGAGATGGATGTATTCATTACAGATACTATCAGTTGTATTGACAGAAAAGGAAGTGTGCTTCTGGGAAACATAACCAAAAAATAACAAATATTTATTGGGAATCTGTTACCAGGCACCATGGCAAGTATATAACAGGTTGTTCATTCAGTAGGTGGGGACTTGGAGTATTCAGGCCAGTAGAGGCACCATTTATCCATGGTATGAGTTTCAGCACTGACTTGAGGACTCAAGCCTCCCTGGATAGACTTGAACCTCTCCAAGTGAAACCTCAATCCAACCCCATAGATGGTCTTCCAGGGTGATGATAATTCAGGATTAGGTCAGGAGACCCCTGCTGCTTTGGCAGAATTCATGGAAATCAGAAGATAATTTAGCTCCTTGAAAGTGCATGGATGTGATCAGACTGTGCCACTTACTTCCTGTTTTGACACAGAAATCCATGCATCTAGGGAAACACTTCAATCCCTGTCAGACTGGGATGGTTGATAGTATGCAATCAGCCATGTGCTGTGGCCGACAACTGCACACTTGTACCTGTGTACCTAGAGGTTCCTCACTCTTCTTACTGTAAATTTCATGTGGATATTTATATTTCCATCTACTCTGTAATTCTGCAATAACTTCACTTTCTTACTCTTTCAGAAGTCTATTGCACATCTTCTCCTCTATCTGCCCCCTACCAACACCCATTCTCACCCATTCTCATCAATTGATGGCTGATTAATAATTCATTGGAAAGGGATGCCTGGCTGGCTCAGTCAGTGGAGCATGTAACTCTTGATCTTGGGGTTGTGAATTCAAGCTTCACGTTGAGTATAAAGATTACTTTAAAATAAAATCTTTAAAAAATAATTCAGTGAAGAAAAATAGATGCAGATGTCAATAATCTCATCTTCTCATCTTCTCCCCATCCAACCCTAATGTCTGCCTTGTTCTGTACGTAACTCTCCTTTCTCTCTTCTTACAATGCAAAATGTGGCTTTGTTCCTAATGATTCTACCTTTTCTTTCCAGTTCAAGAACTTTCCTCTTACAATATTTTATTTCTTTGTTTCATACATTTTCTCTCTTTCTACTGGCTGCTCATCATTCAAACACTAATAACTATATAAACAAAGAGTTCTTTAGCTCTCCAACTAATTAAAAAAAAGAACTGCAATTGGACGTCTAACAAAAACCTCAAAACTTACGATTAAAAAGATATGTTTTCACTACAAAGCAGATCCTTTCAGTAAATAACAACATTATCTACCTAGTAGCTCCAGCTAAAAACCTACAAATAAATCATGGTCCCATTCTTTCGTTTACTGTCATTTAATTCATAAACAAGTCAATTCTGTCCCCAAAACTAGCCTGACTCCAACTACTCACCATCTCTAGTACTTCAGCCCTCTTGGAAACCACCATTATCTGATGCCTGACTGATCTTAACAGCCTCTAATTCAGTTTTTTATTCCCACCCATGACCTCTTTATAGTCCAATCTCCACATAGCTCCCTGAATGATGTATCTATTTTTTAATGTTGATTAAAATGAAACTGAAGTCATATTTCCTCTGTTTAAAAACCTTCAGTGGCTTCCATCGTAGTAAGAAAAAAATTCAGACTCTTTATCACAAGAAGGTAAGTCTCTATGATTTCTCTCTTCCTCTTTTCTTCTGCTCACCCCACCTGAGCCACACTTCCTTTCTTTTTGGACTTTGAACACATCATACTCATACCTATATCAGGGCTTGTGTGGTCCTTCCAAGTGGAATTCCCTATTCCCAAATTGGAGTGTGTTTCTGTTCTTTGCACTATGTGGATCGCAGCTCAAACATTGCTGTTTGAGAGAGGAATTTTGGACCACCCCAGCTGTCATTGTGATTTTAATTTGCATTTCTCTGATGAGCAGTAGTGTTAAGCATTTCCTTTGTGTGTGTATTGGTCACCTGTATATTTATATATTTTCTCTAGTGAAGTATCTCTTTAGTTTTTTTCAATTTTTATGGGTTAATCATATTACTGAGTTGTAGAGCTTTTTTCCCCTTTAAGTTGTCTTGAAACAAATTTTTGTTAAATATATGTACTGCAAATATTTTTCTCAGTCTGTGGCATTTTCATTTTCTTATAGTGATTTTTGAAGAGGTGAAGTTTTTTATTTCGATGAGTTCCAATCAATCATTTTTAAAGGATAATTTTGGGTTTTTCCCAGCTTTATTGAGATACAAATGACAAATCATACGTTATAATGAAATTAAGTTATAGTGTAAACTTAAGATCTACAATATGTTGATTTGATACATTTATAAATTGCAAAACGATTACCACCATAGCATTAGGTGATGCCTGAATCATATAAAAAAGGTAGTATTCCTTTTTGTGGTGAGGACATTTAAGATCTATTCTCTCAGAAACTTTCAAGTATATGGTACTATGAACTATAAATACTACGCTGTATATGAGATCCCCAGAACTTATTCTTATAACTGGAAGTTTGTACTCTATGACCAATGTCTCCCCTTTCACACCCTCCAATCCCCAGTGGCCACAATTCCAAACTGTTTCTATTAGTTCAGTTTTTTCAGATTCCACATATAAGTGATAGCATACAGTAATTAGCTTTCTCTGACTTTTTAACTTAGCATAATGTCCTCAAGCCCCATCTATGTGGTTGCAAGTGACAGGATTTCCTTCTTTCTCATAGCTGAATAAAATTCCATTACATGGATGGATAGATAGGTAGATAGATAGCCCACACTTTCTATGTTCCCACTGGTGGCATGTCACCATAGTGATTAGAGACAACCTCCAGAAAATCTCTCATAGTACTTCATAGGTGAAACATGGTTGACCTGGAAGTTAATTGTTTAGAGCATGTAGAGCATATGTTCCATGGTTGGTTTCTGGGGTCACTGCCTGGGGAAATTCTGGTAATTGTCCCTTAGCCCTATCTCTTTCTGTAGCATATAATTCATATGTTTTGTTTTTTTTTTTTTAGCTTGCCAAAGAATTCTATAAACTTCTTGCCCTATGTCTTTCCAGAATTGGCGAATTCTATCTCTTTCCTGAGGGTCCATGATTTAAGCTCTGCCATAAGGGAAGGAGATTGTAATAATAATAATAATAATAATAATAATAATAATAACATCCTCTTCTAATTGGAAAAAAGATAAAAATGATGTTTATAGTCATTTTGCTTCAATATCAAGATCCTGGAATCTAAAGCATACAAAACTTAGTATATTTTCCCCTCTTTCCTTGACTTCTCCTTTCATTCTTCCCAGAGAAGCTTGACTTTCATCTTACGTCTCTATCTTGTGTAAGCACCAACCATGCCATAAGCTAAGAGGAACAAATGAAACTATTCAAATTTTTCTCATTGCTCTTTTTTCCTATTTCTTGGGCTCCATAATGCCACTTCCCCAGATGACAAGGCCAAAGTGACAGATAAAATGTAAAACCAAAATGGTCTACTGATGCTCTAGTAAGCGGTCAGTGGCCTCACAGAAGTCTCTCTGGCAACTCTTCACCCCCTCGTGTGCTGTAGAACAAGTTAGGCAAGACTCCCTCACAAAGGAGACTCCCTGGGCCCCTGCCACAGGCTTTGACCTGAAAGTAGGGGGCAAGAAACTGGTTTCTTGGGAAATTAGAACACACAGACTTCCCTGTTATTAATGAGCAAAAAGGCAACACAATTTAACACTTTCCCTTTTGATTTAGAGTCATCATTACATGGGCATCAGCATTTGCTGTACTGTAAGCTGGAGATGTCCTTGAGGCTGTTGTGGAACATAGCTTCTCTTGATCAACACTAACAGACCAGACAACTAAGCTTTCTTTGTTCTTGCATTTTGTCTTTATCTCCTGGCTCATTCTTCATTGTCAGGAAGTTAGATAATGCATCTTGCTATTAGCCTGCTCTTCTTTAACAGCCATATTCTCTTCTAATTGCTTTGGGCAAATAACCCAAATGAAACCAGTTTTTAGACATGAATATAAAATGAACTTGGGAAACATACATTTTTAGCTAATAGACTTTAGCACGTGGACTGTCATTCCACAGGCTTCTAAGCTTTTAACATTTATCTTCATGTTAAGCTGCATTTGGGAAGAGGTTATTTGAGGTCTGATCCCTAGATATTTTGCTAGATTGTTATTATTAGAATTTTATAAGCTTGATTTTACAATAGATTACTCTCATTCAACACACACACACACACACACACACAATCATGCTTTTTGTTTACAGTCCAGTTGCAAAAGACAGGATCCACTCTAGCTGGTCTAAACAGAATGGATTGCACTAGACTAATAGAAAGTTTATAAATATCATTGAAAGGGTAGGTGCATAGGTGCAGGCTGTAGGCTCAGCTTCCAGGAACAGCTCTCAGCACTTAGAACCATTCTGCTTGTGTCCCAAGTAGGAAAGGAAACTGCTACTGTCACTGCAAAACCACACTGTCTCCAGCATGAACCATGCCAGTGGAATGGATGCCCACATGCAATGTGTTTCCCTCGATATCAAGTCTCACACAATAGATAAGTCAAATCTGTCACATCCTGAGCCCTAGTTTCAAGGGATGCTGGGAATTGTAGTTCTATATTTTCAGGATCAGCACTGTAGGAGGTAATTCTAGAAAAGATTGGAAGCATGTATTAAGAATCCAATTTATAGAATGTCTCCTCACATTTAATAATCGTGCCATACAATTTTACTTAAACAAATTAAATTTATCCATCACAAAAGAACTATAAGAATATTCCAGGTGACTGGGTGGCTTAGTTTGTTGGGCGTCTGCCTTCAGCTCAGGTCATGATCCCAGGTCCTGGAATTGAGTTCTTGCACTAGGCTCCCTACTCAACAGGAAGTCTGCTTCTCCCTCTCCCTCTTCCCCACTCCTCCCACTTGTGGCTCTCCCTGTCTTTCAAATAAATAATTAAAAATCACTAAAAAAAAAAACAAAAACCATTTTAACAATGTGCTAGTGGTTATGTCTGATGAAATATTTGACTTTTTATGTGTGTCTGTATGAGTGTATATACATATGTGTGTATATGTGTATACCTGTGCATATATATTATATATATATATATATATATATATATATATATATATATATATATATATGTTGGGGGCACTATGGTAGGGAGCAGTCATGCTGCACCAAATATGGCTGACTATGCCACTCTTTGGGAAGGGACTAATTGTAGGATTTATGATGGTGAGGGGTGAATGGACATTATAAAGCTATGTGCTGACTATACAAAGACAAGTAATTTGGTCCATGTCATCTAGTGAAAGGGAGATACTCATGAATAAATTGTTATAAGACAATAGGGTAAGTTTTATGCAGGAAAAATACAGCTCAAATTTTTCATCGAAATATCCCTGAACTGGAGATCAGGAAAGAATGGGGCTATGGCTTACAGTGGTTCTCTATAAAAAATGAATTTATTTGCTACCCATGGGAATCTTGTTGTCTATCTTATATTGGTAATTAAAATATATATATATACATATAACATATATATTTGTGCGTGTGTGTTTTAAGTAACTTGCCATCATGAAAAATAAATTTTTTTTCTTTTTGGCTCATGGACAATAATATTGGTACACTAAATCTATCCTCATCAGAAAATAAGACTAAATTGAAGTGGGCTGATGCTGGATGAGGAAATTTTTTTCTCTGTCTTGATGTCAGAATATTTCTAAAAACCTAGGCCTACTAAGGTATATATGCCTATTAACGGCAACTTTTTTCAGGATTTTTATGAGCATTCTCATTTTGTGAGTTATCCTTTATTCTTACAATTAACAATGAACTCATTCACTTTATTCAGGTCTCCCCTCTTGTTGCAATTTTTTCTCAGGAAGAAACAGCAGGGAAGCTGGAGTCTGCCAACTCTGAGTAGCACCTTCTTCAGCTAAGGCAGCACCCCATGGCAGCTCCATAGCAAGGGGGGTGCAGGAGGGCTGCAGGGGGTCCACACTTGTGTGTGTGGGGGAGTATGTATATTATCACTGAAATGCTCTACATTGTTGGAATATGTGATGTTAATAAACAAACCAATTTTACAGGCTTTGTGATGATTTTTCAATTCTCTACAGACAATGCATCCCTGTACTGCTTGTCTCCAAGACAGATGGCACCTGCTGACCAATTTAAGTAGTCACCGCTCTATTGTGTGAGCAAATCTTCAAGTTATTTCCCATTACTCTGCCCTGTGACTACAAGGTGATTATTCCATGTGCTTTTTTCCTTTATCAAATTTATCATTTTGACCACCTCATTGAACATGCACAAACACTTCATAAATTTCATCTTTATAAACATAGGGAACAAAGAAACCAATACACAAGCCAGCTCATTACATCTAAGCACACATTCAAATGTAACACAAACAACCAGGTTGAATTTGTTTTCCAACCAATTGTTTACATAGGTCTGTGGAGAATAACAAAATCAGTCGTCTGGTAGTGAGGGAGTATCTCATTCACCTTGTTGCCACTTTTTAAGTCTGAACCAGGACCAGCTCCATGGTTCCAACATCTTTTCCTCTTTTTTTATCACCTACTCTGCAAAGTGTATCTGGAACTAATTTCAAAAGAAGTCTCAAGTAATTTCTAATGTGCTGGATCCATTGTGTTTTCCATGTTGTTCTTGCCCAGGACTTGCTCCATTTTCATTGCAAACAATCCTGTTATTGTTGTTAAATTTTTACACTTTTTTTTTTTTTTTAAAGTATTTCTACAATAGTGATAGTTTTGGGTAACTATGGCTCAGGATGTTTGAGAATGTGGAAGAGCCTAAGTGGGACAAACAATAACACTGGATTTTCTAATAACCCCGAATTCCCAGATAAAAGTCATTTACTTCTTGGGAGTTTTTTCTTCCTTTCCCTATTCACTGTATCAGTTAGTTTTTGCTTCATGGCAAATCATCTCCAAATGTAGAGGTTTAAAACCATGATCATTCATTTACCTCACAATTCTGTGGATCAGCAATCTGGAGCTGGGCTCAGCTGGGCAGGTTTTCTGGTGTAGGTTGGGCTGATCCCTTCTGAGGCTCATTCATGCGTTCAGTGAGCAGACAAGCTGCTCTGGAGCTGGCTGACTGGCAGCTGGGGCGCCTCTGTTCCTCTCATGGCCTCTCATTCTCCAGCAGGCTAGGGTGGACACCTCACATCCTGGCAGTGTTCTAAGAGCAGCAATCCCAAGCACAGTGCTTTTCAAATCTCTGCAAGCAATACATTTTACAGATATTAGGGTCCTCCCAGACTCAAGGGCTGGAAACAGCCCCAACTTCTTCATGGGAAGAGCTGTAATGCTACCTTGCAAGGATGTGGATACAGGAAGTGGAAGCATTGATATTCATCTTTACAGACTACCACATTCACATCTAAATATAGCTGACACACAATTTGGGGTAGGCCAACATAGAAAAAGTGGAATTCTGTTAATATGTACTTGAATACAAGTGGTTCAAAAATGGTTGAGATTAAGGGGCACGCAAGTGGCCCAGTCTGTGGAGTGTCTGACTCTTGATTTCAGCTCAGGTCATGATCTCAGAGTTGTGTGGTTGAGCCTTGCATTAAGCTCCACACCGGGCATGGAGCTTGCTTAAGATTCTCCCTCTGCCCCTCCCTGCTGCTTACGCATGTGCATGTGCACTCTAAGAAAAAAAAAAGATTTTAAACATTACAAGAATAATGTTTAAGAGATTAAAATAAAAGTTTCCCAAGTCTCCAAGTAAAATTGGCACTTAAAAGGAGGCATTCTATGGGATCTGTTGGTTTTTGTCAATCACATGGCCCACCACAGTGTATCCCTGGGAGCAAATGAACTGTACTTGAGAAATGAGTTGTCAGAGATGAGTAACAAATCTGTGATCACATGAACAACAATTGTCCCCAGAAATAGGGTGTTGGGAAAGAAGGGAGGAGTCAAATAGTGTGACAGAAGAGGTAACAGGAACTGAGATTTAACCTCGGGTGGGTGGAAGGAAATGGATATAAAGCAGAGAAGAGCTCCCCAAAATAGAGACATGAACAAATACAGGAGAGAAAATTATGGCATAATCTCTTTAACCCTGAAGTGCAGGACCACTCACATAGTATGACACACACAATACAATGGATCTCTGTGACCTGTCACTTTGCAAAACTTGAGACTGGGATTTCAGATACCTCCCCAAAATTATTTTTAGAGAGTTAATTGAAATAGAACAGAAATAGACCAACCAGATGCTGCATCTATCAGCTTTCTAAAGGATTATTACTTATTGGTCACGTTGCTTGGAGATAAGTAATATGAAGCATACATAAATACAATGGGGAGGAAAGTTGGAATTCTGTCCAGAAGTGCCTAAGCTGGAAGGTTCCCCAGAGAGCTTCCTAGAGGAGAGTTTGAGCCAGGCCTAGAAGTGGGATGGATCAATAAGAATGTTCTCTCAGTCTGGGAGCCTAACTGAACTGACTCAATCTGTGAACCTTACCATGCACACCAGGTAATTCATCCGTGGCCCACAGTGACTTTTGGAGATAAGGAAAGGCAGCCAGAAAAATCAGTCCCACCAACTAGTGGGTCAGGGGACCCTCATGAAGGATCCATGTGACCTTCTGTCTTTCACATTGGGCTTGTGTCCAGTACCTGCTGCTGGTGGTGGTGGCACATACACGCATCCCTGAAGGCTGGGTGCTGCTTTCCCACTAACAAGCAACTAAACACATCTAGAAAACTCCAAAGAAGGTTCAAACAGCCCTTTATCCTGGTAAATGGACTCCAAACTACTGAGCTAGAGTCCAAAGTGTGCTTAGTGGGATGGGTGGTGACCATTTGCTGTTGGCATCCTTGGATATAGCTATTAGCCCAGCCCTGAAGGCAAGCCTGGAGCTCCCTCCCCAGACCCTGTGGGCTCCTTCACAGTCCCCCGGCTTCATTACACCTCACGTCCTCTTCCTTCTGGCGCCCACGTCCTGGTGACTCCCTCCCTGCCGGGGTTCTCCCGGAGCATTCTTCCCGCGAGAAGCCTTCAGTTTCTCACCAAAAGAGTGAGGTGTGAGTCAGAGCTCCTCTCCCCCTATTGCTCAGAAGCGTGTCGGGGACATGTCCAAGAGCGAGGTTGGGGAGGACAAGGAGATCCAGGCTGCCTCTGGCTCTCCACCACCTCCCTCCTCTTGTATTTTTGCCCTCCTTTGGGCAGCCATGATGTGAGTTAATAGAAAACACACACACTGGCCTCTGCGCTACTACACTCTCCTGACACGGGGCGCCTGAAACCCCTGCACGTTCCTGGGTGGTAAGAGCACCGGAGCATCTCTAGCTCTACTGAGGAGACTCTGCGGGAGCTCCTGGACGGCTCCTGGGTGAGGCTGGTCACCTGAGAGGACAAGCCACGATCAGAAGCTGGAATTTCAACCCCACACTACCCCACCCCGCACTTACCCAGAGACGGGGAGGGGCTGACCACGGAGGTCATGATCCATCACGCCTGATGGAGAATCCTCCATAAAATCCCAGTGGTGCAGGGTTTGGAGAGCTTCCCGGGGGTGGACACTTCCACGTGCAAGACATGGGGACAGATTTCCCAAGCTCAGGACCCTCCCAGACCTCATCTTATGCGTCTCTTCATCTGGCTGTTCATCTCATCCTTCATCATGTCCTTTAATAAACTGGCAAACATAAGGAAGTGTTTGCCTGAGTTCTGTGAGCTGCTCTAGCAAATTAATCAAACCTGAGTAGGGGTCAGGGAACCTCAGATTTATAGTCAGTCAGAAGCACAAGTGACAACCTGGACTTGCACTTGGGTTTCCCCTGACACACCTGGTTATTTAACAGAAAGTCAAAGGCCTCTTGCTGTGAGGGAATTATAATATTATAATCTACTTTGTTGACTTGTGTGTGAGGAGCGAATGGGTTAAAACCTGCACAAGCAGTCGGCCCAGTGCCTGGCATATCCTTGGTGCCCAGTGATGCCAGCTGTACTCATTTTTAGTTCTCTGCTCGGCACTCCTGGTATTCAAGCATAGACAGCAGCGTCTGTGGGTGATATACATACACCAGCAAGTCTGTCACCTTCAATGGCACAGTGTCATGAGGTCTAGGATGGTTCCAAACTGCATAGTGCTTGGTGAAATTGCTGGAAGAGACTTTTTCCTTTTGGTGTGTTCCAATCTATCATAATTACACCAGAGCAATACCTCCTTGTATCTCACCAAGTTTTGAATAAATCTTGAAAGGAAATTGCTCTTTTCGCTTGTACCCATAATTCATACCATCCTTAGACTCTGGGCATGGGTTGATGGAATGATGCAATGATATTTGCTAGGAAAGAGAGACCTGAACTATTGGATGACTTTACCTGGGTGTTCCTGGCTACAGATTACTTACAGCATTAAACCCAGAGTCTCTGAGACAGGGCTCCCTGCGGAATATCACACATACTCCATACCTCTCTGGGCTGTAACTTGAAAGTATGTGGGGGAGCCCAGTAAAACCTCACTTGGAGAGCTCATCTATTATTCTGTCCAGAGACCAGGTGTCCAAAATGGAAAGGACACTGGGTGCCACATGGCCTGGGAAGTCACAAAGGTGTCTGTGTTTTGTCTGTGCTTCTTAACTGACTGTATCTTTGAAATAATTGGCAAATCTTGGTACTGGATAGGGGTTCACAGAAGTCTGAATTGACAATCTGATCCTGTCTGTTAATTCTATGTTTCATGTGAGCACAGCAGAAAATATTCTTGCCCCTTATGGAGCTTCCTTTCATCCTGGGGAATCCTTCTTTCTTTTGATAACTTAGGCTTTGCTGCTGAGTCAAGCTCAGCACGTGACAGCATTCAGGTAAAAGCAGGACTGACGCTAGACTGCCAAGGTTAGATCCTGGTCCTGCTGCTTACAAGCTGCGTGACTTCAGGCAACCTACTCTACCTGTCTGAAACTCACTTTCCCTATCTATAAAAAGGGGATCATTTTGGTACCTACCTCATGGGGTTGTTGTAAGCTGAGTTAACCCATCTGAACGTGGGATGTGCTTAGAATAGAGATGGCATGTGGTGTAGCTCTGTCAGTGTTAGCCAGTAATACTCCTTGAAGATTTCTTTTTTAGGCATCTTAGAAGTCCTTGGGGCAAAATAACTGGCTAGCCACCTAGCAGTTCATCAGGTGTGTCTGGATACCATTCATAGACACAATTTAGGCTTGCACTGACACCTTACACTTACATAAATCACTGTCACCTTCGTGTATGTACATATCATACACTGAATTCATTTGGAACTGAAATCACTTATTGAAGCTTAATTTTTAAGACAGCATCCATCTGAGGTTTTTTTTTTTTTTAAGATTTTATTTATTCATGAGAGACACACACACACACACAGAGAGAGAGAGAGAGAGAGGCAGAGACACAGGCAGAGGGAGAAGCAGGCTCCATGCAGGGAGCCCGACGTGGGACTCGATCCCGGGTCTCCAGGATCAGGCCCTGGACTGAAGGCAGCACTAAACCGCTGAACCACCTGGGCTGCCCACCCCCCCACCCCCCGATTTGAGGTTTTATTTATTGTGATTCCTCCTAAACCTAACTATTCAAACTTTATTTCTAGGAGAACTCGCAAAGCAAGTATGTTTGGATTAGGAATGATTATACAACCCATTCACATATAATTTTTAAAAATATTACTTAATTTGCTGTAAACTGAATCTTCCCTGCAGATAAAATGTTAGCAGAAAATCGTATTGTATATTATTAATCTACCAGAGTTCCTATTCCCTACCTACCTCGAGCAGATTTATTTGAATGTGGCCTCAGGTGCTGGTGTTTGAAATGCAAATAAGCTCCATTAAACTCAGCAGCTGGAGCTATAGTGCTTCGCTTACACCCACACCACAGGTCGAATAAGAATTGATTCGTCAGTGTGTATATTTTGGATAAATTACAGGATTGCTTAGTATTCTGGCATCTGTACTGTATCTCTTCCCTACTTTTTGAATGAGATAATTCCCACACAGAGCCCGTTACTGCCTTGCTTTTGTATTTTATTTTATTATTTTTAATTATTATTATTTATTTTGAGAGAGAGTGTACAAGCACACGTAGGAGTGTGGGGTGAGGCGTGCTGGGGAGGAGCAGAGGAAAAGGGAACGAGAGAACCTTAAGCAAGCTCCCTACTGAGTGCAGAGCTGTAAGTGAGGCTCCATCTCAAGACCCTGAGATCATGACCTGACTTGAAATCAAGAGTTGGACACTTATCCAACTGAGCCACCCAGGCACCCCCATTGTTTCGTGCATTTTAAAAATTATTTAATTTTAATGGAGAGAGCTCTCCTTCTATAATTGCAGTCTCTCTCAGCACTTAACACTTGGTCTGGCACATTGATGGGTGCTCTTCTAATATTTGTTAATAAATACATAAATGAATGACATGCTACTTTCTGGAAGGTCAAAGAATTTGGCCAAGTTGTGCCTATCGTACTCTTTGTAAAATTACTTTTTATTGTTCTGCAAAGAGATTCTTGTATATTTTCTTACTCGTTGAATTCTGTTTAAAAGTAGTTTACAAAGTTATGGGGCAACATTGGTCCAACAATCCCATTTTACAGGTAGGAACACTCATGCGTAGATTGCATTAACTACTTGTCCCACGTTACTGACCCAGCAACTGGAAAGCTCAAGTCTATGTTCTTTCAGTGTTAGGACACAAGACAAATTATAGGCAATACTACTTAATTGGTAAACATCTTACAGCTAGAAACAAATGGAAGAGAACCTGAAGCAATTTAAAAACTGTCAGGGAAATCACTGATTAGAAAACATAGTCACATACTGTTCTTTTTTTTTTTTTTAAGATTTTATTTATGTATTCATAAGACACAGAGAGAGAAGGGCAGAGACACAGGCAGAGGGAGAAGCAGGCTCCATCACGGAGCCTGATGTGGGACTCGATCCCAGATCTCCAGGATCACACCCTGGGCCAAAGGCAGCACTAAACCACTAAGCCACCAGGGCTGCCCTCACACACTGTTCTGATGAGCAACCTCATTGGTATTGTTTTCCCATATCCCCTTTAGAGAAAACATTTCCATGTTCTATTGATGCAATGGGAAATTCTAGAGGGCTATTCAGTGATTGATGGGGAGATACAGATGAGTCCATTCACCTGTGCAGCTCAAGCACAAGCTCCTCTAAACTTCTGTATATTTAGGGTCATTTCTCCCAGGAGATCATAAAATGCTTGTCTTCCAACTACCTAAAGTAGTCCTTCTCCTGGCTGGTAGACCTCCAACCAGAAACAGCTCTAAACCAGTTTGGCCATGCATCCAGACCAAGCAAACTGGACTCGTGAAACCCTGCAGCAGGCAAGGTCCACCAATGAACCAGCCATCAACTACATTCAGGGAACTCCCACCTTTCTTCACCCCACATATTACATCTTTTTTCTGAGTACCTCTGTGTGCAAAAGAAGATCAGTCAAAGGCCAATTTTTCTCATATGACTTACAAAGAGTATAGAAGTGGAATGCCAGGACTGAAACTTAGTATCTCAGCCATCATACCTATGAGGTATTTCTGAGCCCCAGGTAGCCCTGGGAATGAAAGCCTGTGCCCTTCTTTGCCACACAGGGTATGGAACTCAATCTGACATCACACTGAGATGCAAAGTGGTGTCAGTTCCAACAAGAGGGCTCTCTGAGCCCCTACCTGGGAATTAAGGGCTGTGGAGGTGGCACCATGATTCCAACCAGAATGATCAAATTGGTTAAAAATTCAGGATGCCTCAGGAACACCACCTTGAAGTTAGTTTCTTCTTTCCTTGTCCTTTTTGAAGAACAGGACTATATGGGGCAGTCAGGGAGATGGCTCCAAAGAAATGATGCAAAGTGTTTTAAAGGAAACATTTTCTTGGAAGCTGGAAGTAGTCAGCAAGAGAAAATGCTTCAAGGTGCAGCCTTCAAGGGCTTTTGAACAGAAAACCACACACTATAGAGAAGTTTTAAAAAGAGTCTATCTCTAAGATAGAGAATCATGGGATAGTTAGATCCTCATGTTTGGAGCAGGGAGGAATATATATATCCACATATTTATATATACATACACACTAAACAGTTACTTGTAACTTACTTCTATTAACTGCTTTGTGTCTGTAAGTGTTGGTCGGAATTGTTTTATCTTTTTCAATATGTTTGATTAGGTCTAATTAACAATTTTATTAACCACATAAAGTTTTAATTTACAGAAAAATAATATTTAAATGCAATTGCATAACAAATTTCCTAAATCTTTCATGTCTATGGAAGGTGGGCTTTATGGAACACGTCTATAGCACATAAAGTACATTTTATCCAAGTTTTTTGTGTGGAAAGGGCAAGGAAAAATAAGATTGGTCCTTGAATCCCAACCTCACAAACACAGCTTGTAAGTGAAATGACACTTCCAAACGTGGAATTCCAGACCCAACAAATACAATGTGTTTTGGGCTTAACAGACAAATGATTAAAAAGAACAGTATTTTCTTCTGAAATTTTGGAGGGCTGCTCTCCATGAATCCTTTTCAGTTATGTTACCAAGTTAAGCATTTTGGTTCAAACATCCCATGATTTGGTAATGCACAGAGTGAATTGTAGCCTCACATCTGTCCTGTAAAATGTCATTAAATAATTGAAATGTAATTAAAGTTTAAGACGTCACAGAAACTGTGCCAAGATTCATTAGACCCGAAAATCACCTTCAGTGTTGATTTTGTAAGAAAACAATGGTAAATGAAATGCAGAAGTCGTTCTGAGTGACCTTGAAGTTCTTGGTTGGAAACTCAAGACATAATAACCTGTCCTTTTCCATTTATCTTAATGAAGGACTCTGATTATAATAGAGGCGGGACAGAGCTTGCATTTTATCTGCCTGAACATATGCCAGAATTCCATCTCCAGGTCTGTAACTGTTTGCTAGAATGATGGATTCATACTGTTCAGCTGGGATACGCTAGGATGTGCTGTAGTAACAACCAACCTCCAAACTTGGATGGACTGTTTTTCTCTCCACCTTCAAATGCACTGTAGTTTGTAAGGAGCTCTGCTCCTCGTCTCCTCTTTCCAGGACTGATGTCATTCGAGCAGCCATCATCTCAAATAATGTTGTTGCTATGGTGAAAGGAAAGTGTTTCAGAGGACCTCACTGTGCTGGGAATTAAATGCTGGATTCTAAAGCAGCACTCATCACTCCCACTCCCAGTTTATTTGCCAAATCAATCACATGCCCCCACCCAACCCTAAGGTGGCAAAGAGATGCATCCACACGTGTTCTGAAAGCAGAGAGCCAGAAATCTTTGTTACACATCACTAATTCCCATCAGGCTGGATATAGGCTTCAGTCTAAGAAACAAGTACTGAGAAACGTCCAGTATAGAAAATTATTTAAAGTAAACCAAACTTTTGTGCAGACTTTTTGGGGAAAAGAAGAAAGAGTCTGATAGAAAACCATAGGCTGAGCAAATATGCAGGCATCCTACATTCCAGGAAAGCCTTAATGTTGGGAGACTTAAAAGTCATTTAATTGCTTTTATGTGTGTGTGATTTCAAATGCTTAATTGCAACAGAGAAGAAGTAGTAATAAAATGACTTCATAAATATCCCTGAGTGCTGGTGACATAGAAGACATTCTTGAAACACATGCATGGCAGATAGGTCTTTTTTTTTTTTTTCCTGAACAAATATATATTAAAAGGGAGAAAGAGAAAGATCCAGAACCTAGGAAATTTCCTGGAACCTCATAGGATTATCAGTATTTGTTGAATGAAAGAGCTCTTTTTTTGTAAAGTATGTTCTTACAGAGAAATTCACGTCCTTGAAGATGATGTCGAGAATAGTGCCTGCCTGCCACACAGTAGTTGCTGTTTTGTATGTATGTGCTATGTTGTGTTGAATTAATGATTGAATAAGGACAGAGCACAGTGACTGAAGGTGAAAGAGGAGAAAGAGAGATACTGGAAAGGAAACACATGGTTTACCCAAACAAGCAGGGACAGTGGACAGAGGATCAAGCATGGAAATATAAGGATTTACAGAGAGGCAAGAGTAGAATCTTCTTCAACAAAGTTGACATCTGCTCTGTGAAAGCTAGAGCATCTAATGATAAATTCTTGCTTGGCCTTGGTCACAATTTCATTTCTCAATTTATAGGAGATGGGAGAGAAGTTTCTATTCCACACTTCTATTCCTTTTTCATCCAAACTACTAGTAACATAAGGGCGCCTGGGTGGCTCTGTAGTTAAACAATCTATTCTTGATTTCGGCTCAGGTCATGATCTCAGGGTCATGATCTCAGGGTCTTGAGATCAAATTCTGTGTCAGGTTCCATGCTCAGTGGGAAGTCTGCTTCTCTCTTTTTCCCTCTCCCTACCCCACTTGTACTTTCTCTGTCTCTCTCTCTAAAATAAATTTAAAAATCTTTAAAAAAAAGTTCTCAATGCAGCACAAAAAACTGCTTAAAAAAAGTACTAGCAATATAGAAATTTAAAAATAATAATCTTAGACAAAGTATTCTGCAAGCTCATTCTGCAATAGATTATAAACACTACATGTAGATTATCAGACATATATCTAGATTCTGGGAAGATAGACATCAAAACTATTCAGAAGAATTAAAGTTTTCACCCCATGGACAAAATTCTGAAAGGGAACGTGGCCCACAAAGGATGGAACATCATTAAAAAAAATGTACTTCTGACCATCAAAGAGCTATCAAAAGAACTCAGACTGGCTCCACACAGGAGCACTCTGATTAAAAAGGACATCTATAAAAGACACTATCAAGGTTATGTGACCAAAAGGATGACTTTTTGTTGTTGTTAAGAATGACACATTTTTTAAGCATCATGAAAACCAAAGTCTCCAATGAACTAAAACATATTGTAAAAGTCCAAAGTAAGCATTTTGTAAAAAAAAAAAAAAAAAAAATTTAAATAACAAGGCAGCAGGTGATAGACCCATTGTTGGATGTATAAACTGATAGTTAATAACCAATAGGCTAAAGAACCAGTTACTATTACTTTGCTTCATCTTTCTTCAGCCAGGATGGTATACTCTACTTTTAAAGGTATAGAACAAATAACTTAAAAAAAACTTAACTACCCAAGAAGGTATAATGAATTTCATGTGGGGGGTTGTCTAGTGTGAGAGATCATCAGTGCTTAGCTGCCCAAGGAGGCATGTCAGAATGGTTTTAAAGAATGGATAGGAGGGGTGCCTGACTGGCTTAGTGGGTAGAATGTGCAACTCTTGATCTCAGGGTCATGAGTTCAAGCCCCATGTTGGGCTTGGAGCCTACTTTAAATAAATAAGTTTTTTAAAAAAGAATGAATGGGAGTTCTTCAGACAGATGAGGGTAGGGTGGGGAGGGCAAAGATCCATCATACCAAATAGCAAGGCACATCTGAAAACTAAGACTAGATGGGGAAGGATGGGCAGCAGTGTGAAATTTGTAAGCAATGAGTCAGAAGAGCTTTCAGTGTGAGAACGTGAGACTCCTCTGAAACAGAAAAAACAAATGGGCAAGATTTGGCCAGAGGTACATCCCAGGGAGGGAGGAGGGGCTTGAGAAGGTGGTGAGTCTGGGACATTTGCCCCAGAACTGAAAGTAGAAGCTGAATAGGGAACTATAAAAAGATTACCAGAGATCACTCAGAGCCCAAATGAAGCTGCTGTTCAATGCCTTATAATAGCTCTGCTGTGGATCAGACTGGTTGTAACACAAATAGCATTTCCACACAAAAAGATGCACAATTCAAGGATTGTGTCTTTTGCTCAAACCCCAGTAATGCAAGACAAGTAGATCTACTTTTATAGCCCTGGAGGTGGGTGTTCATGCTGGAGGTCACCAAGGAGAATGTTTGAGAATAGATGTGTGACTTAGTATTAATTCCAGAGCAGATCAAGGATGTTATGTCAGGTCTATACCTGTATCTGGGAACCAGGATAATTCTGTTGAGATTTGTAACATTAACCTAAAGCTCCTAAGCATTCATGCTTAAAACAAAGAGTGGGGAGCATGCTCCTGAAAACACAGACAAATGGAGAGACCATGACTGTGATAAATTAAGCACTGTTACATTATTGTGATAATTAGGTTTTTGTTTAGGTTCAAAACATGCATGAATGTGTAGAAACTCTGCTATTTTTAATATTGGTTGAGTAAAAACCACTGAGAATTCACCTTATGGGGGAAGCAAAGAAGTCTTAATCTGACAATGTATCTGACATACTGAGTTGAAACATAGGCTGAGGGGCTGGGCCAGAGGGCCTCTAGATCTCCTGCTCTAAGATTCCATGACGTAAAAGGACTCTTTACAGAAGGAGAGGAAGAAATGTTTATACTGAGTATCTGGGACAAGAGCAGCTCTATGGGATTTTCCTGAAAGGCCAAACATTGGTTTGAGCTTTATAAAGAGCTGTAAAGATACAGGAAGTCCAGTCTATAGGGTATTTCTTATTTTCAGAAATTCTGGCATGATTATTCAGTAACAATTGTAAGGATTTTAAAAAGCCCTACAGACCTTTTTATGATTTATCCTCTCTGTATTTGGTTTCAATAATTTGCCAAATCACCTCACAGAACTCAGGAAAGTGCTTACTCACAATTATCAATTTATTGCAAGGATATTTAAGAGATGCAATGAACAGCCAGACAAAAAGATAAATAAGGCTCTCTGGCCAGGAACCAGGGGCAGAAACCAAATATATATTTATTATGTCACAGGCACATGCACACACACACACACACACACAAACATATATACATCTGTTCTCTAGTAAGCATGGGTTTTGGAGATAGATATTAGCTGCATCACCTGGACAAGCTCTTGAAGCCTATTTCCTTGTCCAGAGAAGAAGGTGATAAGAATAGCATTTACTTCTTAGGGTCACCCAAGAGTGGAAAACAATGCTAAATATGAAATGCTTGTCATATTGTCCATTGTAATTACCATTTACTGGCATACCCTTCCTGCAGGCCTACCTGATGACAGCCTTCCAAAGAGGTTATCAGCATGATTCCCTTGGCGTGTTGGGCTGATTCTCATTTGATGTGGGAGTAAATCAAGTAAAATGTGATCTTTGTCTTAATTTTACAGGACATAAATGGAAAGGATAGGTAAATTTTTGCACTGATAAGCTTCACATAAAAATTAAAACAGGAAAGTGGCAGAGCAACCTGTTTTCAGGAGAATCTTTCAAGATAGCACAAATATATTCTTAAAATTAGAATTTAGAACTGGATTCCATAAATGGCCTTCCATGGTATACTTCTTAAGATTTCTTCTCTATTTTTCATTAAATACAGGTTTATACATTAAGATCATACAAATAGTTATGAGGCAAATAATTATACCTTTGAAGGACTTGAAAACACTTTATTTGGAAGAAAAATATCAAGAAAAGCACAGTGATATACATTTTCAAGTTTCACAAAATGAGAAATTTCTAAAATGGTAATTTTTTAACCTAAATTATTTGTCAATGGATTGCTAAGAGTGACAGTGGATATTCTGGGCAGTGGTACCTGTGACCATCACAGTATTCAAGCATTTCTTAAATTTCCCTTCTAGAAGAATTTTATTTTAGCAGACTATGTTTTTAACATTTACTAAAATTTTTGTTTGGGTTTGATTAATTCATAAGGTAAGAGTTCCCATGAATATTATTGCTTTTTTTGGGTGGCCATTCTATATGTGTCATTAAGTTATTTCAAATTTCACAAACCTTTTTTCCTTACTACATCTCTAGAATACGCCCTAGATTTTAAATTTCTTAGAACTGAAAAGACTCATGAAAAGAAGAAAACTTTGATCTGTTTAAATGTTAAGGTGTATAAACCATGGAGTACTGAATAATATTGAAAATTATAAACTAATCTATGTCTATCATTCTAGACCATCAGAAATCACATAATAGCTATTGCTCTAATCCCAATACAAAGTGGCAATGTCATTTAGACAGGACTGTGTTCAAGTTCCTTGACAGTTTAGGTTACATATCAAAAGCATGAGAAATGGTGACAGATATCAATTATTCAGAAGTGAAAGCTGAAAGCAAACTCACATCCCTAGATATTATTATGCTGAGGAATAACATAAAACAATTTATTAAAGAGATTTTATCTATTTGAGAGAGAGTGAGAAAGAGCACAAGCAGGGGGAAGGGGCAGAGGGAGAGGGAGAAGCAGTCTCCCTGCTGAGCAGGGAGCACTATGTGGGACTTGATCCCAGGACCCCGGCCGGGATCATGACCTGAACCAAAGGTAGATGCTTAACTGACTCAGCCACCCAGGTACCTCTAACATATAATTTTTAATATAGTTGGTTTGTGGATAAGATATCACTGAAATATCAGCTTCATAATACCATTTTTGACAGTGTTGGTTACTAAACAAGCCCCTATGTCTAAAAGACTAGCAATAATAGTCCCTAGGAAAATTTGTCAAATTATTGGGGAAATGTTATTAAAAACAAAATTGTCTTCTAGCACAGAAATCCTTTCCCCAAAGGTAGTAGAGAAAGAAAATGTTTTTATTATTGAACAAGCAATAAACCAGAGTGCGATGCTCATCACTGGCAACCCACTGAGATCCACAAACCCCAAAGATAGAAAGAGATGACATCCTTTTATAGCCAAGCAGATACAACCCATTATGTATATACACATAATCAAGAAACAATGTGTTTCTCAAAGACTGTGGCCTTGACAGCATCAGTTGTCATACATGATCTGTTGTAACTTTACCTGCTAGATGGATGACCATCTGTATTATCTAATTGGCTTTATCCAGAGGAAAATACTACCTCCTCATATCTTTATGACAGGAGATAATTTTGCAAACTGAAGCAAGGAGCCCACTGAATAGGCCCCTACCCTCTCACAGAGAGCGGGGAATAGGGATGTATGTCCTTTGGGGTTCACATTCCAAAGAGAAGGCTCTCAGGTTCTGAGAAAGACATTCCTGGGTCATAAAGCTGAAAAAAAGCCCTCCTACTCTTCAAAGGGATTTATATGCATTTCGAAGGCAGGAGAAATATGTGTACCATGACTAGCTTTCTAAGGCAAAACACTCTAAGTAAAAGGGGTAGAAAAGAATCTCTTTCCTTATTTTCCAAAGGACGAATTAAGCCTCTTATTTTAATGTATATTTATCTTCACAAAATGAAGATATTTCTATTTCTACCATCAAGCTGTATTTTATCCTAGAAGTTAAGCATAACTGTTGACTCAGTTACCAGTGTCTAAGTATCTATACTTAATATTGGGGTTTTACTATAAAAACAAGATTGAGGGGCAGCCCGGGGGGCTCAGTGGTTTAGCACCTCCTTCAGCCTAGGGCATGATCCTGGAGTCCCAGGATTGAGTGAGTCCCAGGTCAGGCTCCCTGAATGAAGCCTGCTTCTCCCTCTGCCTGTGTCTCTGCCTCTCTCTCTCTCTCTCTCATGAATAAATAAATAAAATCTTTTTAAAAAAAGAAACAAGATTGGGAAAAATCCCGATACATTATCATTTACTTTTAGTAAAAAATAAACAACATGATTTGCCTTGATATCACATATATGAACAGGACCTTAAATTGTGTGATAATTGTTCTTTTCTATCATGAACATCAGCCTGTGTGTGTGTGTGTGTTTATATGTGTGTAACTATGTAAACACTCATTAATGAACCTTTAATGCTCTTCCAGGATAAAAGTAAGATTTGCAAAGCAACTAAAACAGTGTTGCAAAGAAACGGATTAAACTAGGGGAGATGTGTGAAAGTCAAGCTCATTTTATCTTTCAACATTAGATTAATCACACCTAAAAGGATGCTATCTTAATTGAACTAAAAAAAAATCTTTGATTAGAGTAATCTTAATGATAATTCCAGTTGACTTTTCATGTGTAAATCAAACCACAGGGTGCTCAGAAGATGTTAATTGGCAACGAGATTAATCATTCCTTTGGGTTTAATTCACTTGATAGGAATCCCTCTCCCCACTCCCTGAGACAGCTTCCTCTTAAGCACTACGAGTGAAAAGCAATGACAAAATAAAGATCTTATTGTCCGATAGTAAAGAATTTTTCTCTGTCCTATAATCTATTTCTCAGATGTAGACATGGATCAGGTTGCCCTAAATTTGAGTGCTTCTTGGGTACAAATGGTTCATTGTCAGACACTAGAGGGATTCCCAGAATTTCCAGGTTCTAGGTTCAAGGACTTTTATCAGCTTGGATCCATCCACGGATCTCATCTATAATTTGGCTAAAAAATTCTAGTCCTCCCGTAGAGGCGCCTATCACTAGATGCCATATGTGCGAGGCTTGTGCCTATGGTGTATATGCACCATTGCATGTTGTCCTTCCAGAAATACTATAAGTGAATTTTCACAGATGAGAAAATGGAGGCACAGGTGGACACATGGTAGCCACATGGACAACAGGTGGTAGTTAAATTACCCTAAGTCATATAGTATGGCAACAGCAGAATGGAAGTTAAACCCAGATCAGGGCAACTTCAAAGCACATGCATGAGAAGGCACTTCTCTTCCACAAAAAAACCATGGCCAGTGAAAAATCAGTTGAATTAAATACTAGGTAAGGTCTTTAAGCTATGCCCACCTTAAGAAAAATCACAGAAATACGTATTAAATATTAATCACAGAAGTGAGGACTTAGCTCCATTAAGGCCAAATGAGAGCTGTAGATAATTAGAAATGATTAGGTGTCTGCCTTGCTTTTTAGGATTTCATTTGTGAATTTAGAGGTTTCTTCCTTCAGGAAATTTTGGTGGATAGCTTCTCAGGAGAGAAGCATCTTTCAATCACCCTCACAACTACTCTGAGTCACAGTTTGCTGCCTGCTCTAAAGATATTCCAGAATGAAAAAGGCATTTCTCTTTTATGAATAAATGTCTCCTAGGTAATAGAATGTTGTCATTTTTTTTTAAATGACGCTAACGTCCTGTTAGCTTATCTAATTTTCCACTAAGTGAGCTTAAAAAGAAACAGAAGAGGAAGGTGCTTTCTTTCTTGGTGTAAATGTATTTAAGTTACAGTACATCTATTGAGTTAAATAATCTGAAACCAGCCCCAGGCTGCAAATGTGCCACCAAATCCCATCAGGTTCTTTTTGTGGAGGAGTAGTAGCCACATGGACAAGAAGAATGCCAGTGCCCACCTTTTGCTTCTTAGCAAAAGGTATTTCTACTTCTGTAGAAAACTTCCAAGATCCTATGATAAGTTCACAATGAACTACAAGACAAAAATCACAGAGTGGAGGTGCTCTGCACAGAAACTTATACAGTCACATGTGAGAGCCATTCGGGAGGACTGAAACACAGGAACTAATATTAGGGAATACTCTGAGATCAATGTTTTCCATCACTAATTACTGCCATCTTGCCACATAAATATGCTCTTGAAGAATCACATCAGAGTCATCTGGTTTCCTCAGCCAAGTCTCCACTGGAGAACTAGTGTGAGCTAGATACAGTACAAAAAGCAAAAAAATAAGACTGGAGAAGCCAGCACATATGTGTATAAAAAGGAACTGGTCTGTTTAGATATTATTTATCTCAGGCAAATATGTATTTATTTGAAACTTATCACATCCCTGTTCTAGGTCCTGAAACTAAAGACCAACAATCCTTGGGGTCTCTCACAGTAGATTTATGGCAAAGGTTCTCAATCTCAGATTCAACTCAGCTTCACAGAGACCTCATAAAAGACTAGGGACAAATTGTGTATGAACTTGTGTGTGTAGATTTGGATGAAAGTGAGTTTAGTGGACCAGTCATAGCTTTCATCAGTTTCTTAGAAAAGAAAATTATGATTCTAATAAGTTTTAAAACTATATTATATAGATATTTTTGTATATAAATCCAGAAAGTTGGTGAAAACAAAGGACCAGTGAAAGCTCTCAGTGTCTTTGATCATTGGAGTTATAAACTTAGAAGAAGTATCTATTGTTTGGGAAAAAAAATTTTCAATCTTTTGTCTCAGACCATGCTGGTTGCTACCCCATAAGTAGAGATGACTATTAGAAAATTGTGAAAAAACAGAGTGGCAAGTAACAATAAGTTCACTTGAGAATAATAATCAGGCCTCAACCAGAGAAGTACATAGAATCCCTGTGTCTTGATGGAATTTGGGAAATTCCACATGAATATTATTTGATTTGTGTCCCCTTCAGCCCCTAAAAACAGCCACCTTAAGTTGGCTGCTTCATCTCTAATCAAGCAACAATATTACATCTTATCTGAGCCAATTTGCCTGCTGAGAATTTGGAAGCTCCCCGCATGATTCATTCTGCATAAAATCATTTGGTTTTTGCTCGCTGTAGATAATTGGTTCTTGGCAACGGAACTTAAACTATTTACAGTCCAAGTCTGTTAAAATGACATTGAAATTTAGCTTAAACAAACAGAATCAAAGTTAAGGGTATGTTTTCTTAATACTGTTGGTTGTATCTGTTAAAATTAAATTTTATGATGCCTACAAAGATCTATGGTAGAAATTGAATCCATTTGATGTAGTCTTCATAGGAAGAAGGAACAAAACTGAGGGCCAGAGAAGAGTCTTCCTTCTTGGGGAGGCATTCACAAGGGTGAGTCAGTGATACATAGTTTAATTGCAGGTATACATACCACATCTCCCTTCTATTTATCTATTGATGAACACTTGGGTTGCTTCATATTTTGACTATTGTAAACAATGCTGTAATAAACACAGGGGTATTTGTCTCTTTTTGAATTAGTGTTTTTGTTCTCTTTGGGTAAATACCCAGTAGTGGAATTACTGGATCATATGGTAATTCTATTTCTAATTATTCAAGGACCATTCATACTGTTTTCCACCATGGCTGCATCAGAGGGTCATCTGCCCATTTTTTATTTGGATTATTTGTGGTTTTGGTTATATAAGTTTTTGAGGTTATATAGATTTTTGAGTTATAGAAGATCTTTATGTATTTTGGATATTAACCGCTTATCAGCCATATCATTTGCAAATATTTTCTCCCGTTCAGTAGATAGCTTTTTTGTTTTGTTGATGGCTTCCTTCCTGTGCAAAAGCTTCTTATTTGATGTAGTCCCAATCATTTATTTTTGCTTTTGTTTCCCTTGTCTGTCAGGCAGTATTTAAAACAAAACATAACATAATAAAATCTAACAATTTGCCGTCTACAAAAGAAGTCTAAAACAGATACATTCAGAAAGTTTGCATGTAAAAACATAGAATTGATTGATATAAATGCTAATAAAGAATCAGTGAAACTAAACTTACAAAGAACATTCCTACTGATAAAGAGGTTCATTTCAGAAGGGTAAAAGTTTCTATCTACCAGGAAGATATTAAAGGTTTAAATTTAGAAATAGCAAATAATATTGATTCAAAAAATACAAAGGAAAAATTGGCAGAACTAAAAATGAGAAGTAAATAAACCTATAACTATATGAAGTTAAAGTACATGTCTTCTGGTATTTACAACATAGGCAGACCACAGATTACTGATTTCCAGAATATCTGAACAGCACTATTAATACATTAACTTATTGGACATATATTGAACATTGCATCATGCACAGAATGGGAGCCTAATGCTCTTTTTTGGTATCTTGGCAAAGGGACTTTCCTAATAATTGAGAATAGATATTTTCATATAGCAGTCATATACAGTTTACATATAGTCACAGAACACATAGAAAATAATAATATTTACTCAGTTGTCCCTATCTACCTCAAGCCCAGCTCAATTTCCCCACACCTGGGGAGATCAGTATCTCCGAGCACCTTTAACTAACTCAGGGTTGTCAGTGGCACAGTTGGAAGCTGTGGCATAAAGGATGCTTGCGGGGTGGGGGGAGGGTGGTTTGAATGTGGAGGTTCAGGGCTTTGTGCTCAGGTATGGTCACAGGTCACCAAAAATTAATACCCTGTGTTTAACCCAGAAAACCCTAAAATGAGTTGCTAGGTAGTAATCTCTATCTTCTCCTTTTATGGTAAACAGACTCTAGCATGTTCCCAGTGATGCTCCCCTCCTGATGTTCATTCCTCTAAAGAGTCTCTGCCACAACACATAGGGCGAGCTTGTTAACCCAAAGGACACTGCAGGGGCACCTGGGTGGTGCAGTTGGTTGAACATCTGACTCTTGGTTCAGGTCAGGTTGCAATCTCATGGTCATGAAATAGAGCCCCACATCAGGGTCCATGCTGAATGCAGAGTCTACTTGAGATTCTCTCTCCTTCTGCCCTTCCTGCTCTCTCTCTCTCTCCCTGAAATAAATAATAAATCTTTTTTTTAAGACATTGCAGTAATGATGAAGTATGACTTCTGAGGCATTGCACTTTTCAGCTTGTTCTCTTTTGGATAACTCAGCTAGGCAAGCCAGCCAGCATGTTCTGAAGACACCCCAACAGCTGCATGGAGAAGTCTGCACAGTGAAGACTACAGGCCTTCCACCAACAGCCAGCACTAACTTTCCAGCCATCTCTGTGAGCCTGCTTGATCACAGACCCCCAATTTCAGTCCAGCCTCAGATGCCTACAGCTCCAGTTCACCTCTTAACCACAACTTCATGAGAAATCCCAATCCAGAACCACCCAGTGAAGATACTTCCAAACTGCTGAACCACAGAAACTGTGAGATAATATTTTTGTAAACATTTTAAGCCTTTGAATAAGAAGGTAATTTGCTGCACATCAGTAGATAACTAATGCAAAATAGAACATGACATCTTTTCAGCTCTTCACCCAAATTTCAGGGTGTAATATTCCATATAGATTTAGAACCATACCACAAAGTCTGGAAGTTGTATTACATTCTCTTAAATTTCTTATGGGCAGGAGCAAAAATGTTCCAGAAGGGCTTGTGGAGATTGTGGCAGGAGGAGCCATGGAGCAGAGGTGACCTGAAGCTCCTTCTGCCTTGCCAATGACCTTTCCATACAAAGGCTGGCATTTTTTTTTCCCTCAGCACTGTTTCCCAGGTGAAGTGATTGTTGTATAACCACCAAAGCATCTGTGTTGCCATAGTGATGGGCATATTTGAAGTAAGAGTATCCAGCTCTGTGTGAGGTGGGTGGAGGAGACCGCTGGAAAAACCTGCAGAGGCTTCTGGAGGATCAGGCCTGCATGGGTGGGAGGAGCAGAGAAATAGAAGGACGAGTTCAATCTATGACTTAAGAGATAGGCAGAGTCCAAAGCAGAAAAGTGGACCTGATGTCCAATTCCCAGGGTGAGAGGTGGGCCTGGGTACAGGAGAACAAGTGCAGATCCAGGACCCCAACCATAGTAGAGCAGAGGCAGGAACACAGCACCTGCGCGAATGAAACATGAGGGGTGGACTTCCCTTGAACTGAGAGGTGCTGCCCTGAGACTCATTTATAGGAGCGCAGCAGAGCTTCTCCGGTGTCCAGAGAGACCTGGATGATTTTCTGAGGCTCCTGATGAAGCACAAAAATTACCTAAATTAGGGCCATGAAATAATAATGTATTTTACATGTTTAGATTTCCCAAGCTTATTTTTAACAAAAAGTAATGCAATGTGTGTGATACTTCCAAGGTGATTATAGGTTTTATTTAAGAGTAATGGCTGGTGTTTATTTATTATTATTATTTTTGAAGATTTTACTTATTTATTTGACAGAGAGAGAGAGCACAAGTAGGGGGAGCAGCAGGCAGAGGAAGAGGGAGAAGCAAGCTCCCTGCCAAGCAAGCCCAACGGGGGGCCCAACGGGGGGCCCAACGTGGATCCTGGGATCATGACCTGAGCTGACAGCAGACCCTTAACCAACTGAGCCACCCGAGTGCCCCTGGCCAGTGTTTAAGTCTAAAGCTCTTAGTGACTATGGGTTGCTGGGACTAACAATGCCCTTGAAACACCCCATCAAGGAAGTCTTGGGTACCAGCTACATGGAGCAAGGCCAGCCTGCCATAATTTAAGGCAAGATGCTGCAACAAATAAAAGCATGAGTCCAGGGGGAATCAGGCCCTGAGAGGGATGCCTGGAGGATGAGGGGCAGCAGAAAGAACAAATAGAACAAATGCTATTCCCAGTACTCTCCGGGTCGCCAGGGAAAAGCAGGACAAGTCCCACCCCAGGTTCTGTTTCCCCGCAGCCTGACTTCATACTTCGGTGCTGTGTTACTTTAGACCAGCAATTCCATCCCTTTCTACATCTGTTGCTTTTCCTATTGGAAATGGGATATGTTTCAACCCCATGAAGAAACCCATAGGCAAATGTCAGTAGAGTCGTCAGGTGCAGCCTTTCAAACAGTGTCCACTCACTTGGCAATTCAAAACTATTTTTAGTGCTGGCAGTAGCTAAGCATAATGAAAATAATCTCTGCCCTATAGAGAATGGTTTCTGCTACATTTCAGAATCAGCAGGAAATATTTCAAGTCATTTCACTGGGGTACTTCTTTTGCTCGGTTCACGTCAGAGACAATAAGATCTTTGCTCTCCCCTTGCAGTGAAGATAAAGGAGCAGGTGTTTCTGAAGGAATGAAAGGATGGGTCTCCAGATGGGCCCTGTGCCCATTGCTGTTAACACTCCAGCATTTCCTGCTTCCCACAGGGCGAGTGGCCTCGGCAGCAAGGGCCTCCTCAGTGGGATCCCCAGGGAACGTTGCCTTGTTTTCAAAGGCCTTTACAAAGGGCCATAAATGCCCAATGATAATAGCTATGAACTTTTAAAATATGCAATGGAATATAAATGTCACATTAATAAAATAATGCTAACCTTTTACCATTATATAAGTGATTTATTTTTTTAAGGATTTTATTTATTTATTTATTTATTTATTTATTTATTTATTTATTTGACAGAGAGACAGAGCACAAGCAGAAGGAGTGGGAGAGGGAGAAGCAGACTCCCCGCTGAGCAGGGGCCTGATGCAGGGCTCCATCCCAGGATCATGAGATCATGACCTAAGCCAAAGGCAGAAACTTAACTGACTGAGCCACTTGGGCACCCCTATATAAGTGATTTAAATTCTAAATTAACTGGAACAGCTGGTGAATCTGTACATTTTCTCCACAGGGTTTTTATAAGAACATTTGAAAGTTGGTGTGATTGGAGGAATAGATGTTTATTTATTTACATCACAAATCTTTTTTTTAAAGATTTTATTTTTAACTAATCTCTACACCCACCATGAGGCTTGAACTCACAACCCCAAGATCAAGAATTGTCCACTCTACTGACTGAGCCAGCTAGGCAGCCCTACATCACAATTTCTTTGAATTCGTTCTGTTATTTGTAGGCAACAAACTTGAGCAATGGAGCATAGGCAGGGCCCACAGCGGCCCCCTGGCTGAGTTGAGACAGGCCCAGCAGGCATCCATCTCAAAATATCCATAGGCCCTTAACTCGACTATGGGCTACTTACAACCAGGCATGGTTACCAAAAAAGAGAAAGTCCCATACAGCCCCATACCTCTTCACCTTCCCCCTTTAAATATAACACCTACCCACTGCCTCCTGGCAGACAGCCTCTCCTCTGCTGTCTGCCTGTAGCTCCCTTGCAGTGCATTCAAGAAACTACTATCTCCTTTTTCTGCCTTGGACGAATTCTTTCACCTCCCCTGCCACAGGCTTCTACCTACATTTGGGCGTCCCCATCCAATTGACAGAGACACCACATTATTGACATTATCTATAGGGTTTATTTGGAGTGTGTGTTCCAATAAACACTTACCCCACTATGCGCATTACACACACACACACACACACACACACACACAGGTCTGTCTCTCATGCAGTTATTTCTGGTTATTTCGATGGAATTAACTGTCATGACATCTTTTTGGTCACCACAGGGGAACTCAGTCTGAAACTTGTGGGTGGCTGGGAAGCTACCTGAAGCAGCTGCCACATACTCTGGGCTCTGTGGTCCACAGTTTGTTCTGGTGGCAGCGATTGGGGAAGTTTCTCTTCTTAGATCATCACATGCTTTGTTCCAGGGTCCTCTGCATTTTGCAACATGCAATCACAATATCTTGCATTCACATTGTGCTTTGGGATCCATAAATCAGAAACGACTTTTTACCTATCTTGGTCATGGTGCTTCTTGGTTCACCTCATTCTACACCGCCCACCCCCACTCTGCCTAAATGTAATTTCTGGAAGGTAGGTTTACATTCTTTTAAGTTTTACAATGAAATTCACAGATATAAATATTCTTTCTGCATTCTAATCTATTCCAAGTAGGTGACAGCAGATCCTTGATTCTGGAGGCATAATGCAATTAGACATCTCTTGTTTAATTCAAAGTGAATCCTGAGAGTGCATCAAAGTCCAAGGTGAGTATCAGGGATGCTGCTAGTTAGTTCACAGAAATGCAAAGCAGATCTGTTTGAAAAGCCTGGGCAGCCTGGGTGGCTCAGCGGTTTAGCGCCGCCTTCAACCCAGGGCATGATCCTGGAGACCTGGGATCGAGTCCCACATCGGGCTCCCTGAATGGAGCCTGCTTCTCCCTCTGCCTGTGTCTCTGCCTCTCTTTCTCTCTGTGTCCCTCATGAATAAATAAATAAAATCTTAAAAAAAAAAGCCTGATGACTTTCCTACAGATATAAATCTTCCAGGAAGCTGTAACAGGGAACAGAAAACGATGTCTGTTATGGTCACTTAAAGTCACTTTGTAGAATACGATGAGTCTCTTTTTCTCAGTCTCAGATAACTGTGTGGGCACAAGTAGCAGGGGGCAAGGGAAATCAGGCCCCTGAAGGCTTCTTAATTCACAAGGCTGTTCAGAGGAGTCAGGGGGATGGTGCTCGTGGAGCACGTAGCCAGTGCCTGACTATGCTGAGCCAATGTGAGTTAACTGCAATTACCGTTTAATGCACGATAAGGATGAGTGAGCCAAACTCTGTCTCCCCGTAACTTCCCACAACCTGAATGCACCTGCCCTCTGAAGGTGCACGAGTCAGCCTCTTTTCCACCTGCTACCCCTTCAGCTGTGTCCTCTGCACTCTGCATTGCCTCCAGTGAGGGGACCGTATTTTCTCTGGTAACTCACTGGTCACACACTGTGCCAGGTGCTGGGAGTGCATAGATGGATGAAAACACTGTCTGGTCATAGAAGGCCAGAGGAGGGGTCTGACACAGGGAAGACGGTGCAAGAAAGGAGAACCATGGGAACATGGGGAGGGCACCTGAGCCAGGTCAAGGGGTAGGGCATTGGGGAACCTGGGCAATCTCCTCACCCTCACCCCCATCCCTGGGGAGAGGACCACTGAGCTAGGCTTGCCAAGGGAGCAGGAGCAGGCTGTGGGCACACATTTTAAGCAGACATGATTATGTGCCAACAGCCTGAGGGCCATAGTCTGAGTCTTTCTAGTGAAGTTGTGGCAAAGAGAATGGCAGGAGAGAATATGGATGAAGAACATGTGTGCCAGCCTGGCCAAGACAGGGAGGGAGTTCCTGGAGGGATTTCTGCAGAGAAGCAGCACAATCTGACTGGGGATGGAGGTTCCCGATTAGAAGCAGGCAGCCTGGTTTGAGGCTGGTGCAGCAGTCCAGTGAAAACAGGCCTGTTCTAAAGTGATGGTGGTAAAGATGGAAAAAAACAGTGTCCTTTCTGACATATGCTTTCCAAGTGAGATGTGCTCTGATCACCTATTTATAATGCAAACTGCTTCCTTCCTGGCATTTCCCATCCTCCTGACCCTGCTCTGTTTCTTCCCCAGAGCTGTGATCATCTCTCATAAATTCTATAATCTATTTGTTTTGCATTTTGCTCTTCTCCCACTAGAAGATGCAGAAATTACTAGACTAGGTAATGTCACAAGTTTTGCACTAGTGGGTTGTAAGCACCTTACCAACATCTTAGCACATCATGGGCACCTAATTCATACCTATTAATATCATTTGAATATATGAATGTCTGCAGGCTTAGGGCAAAGCCTATCAATTTAGAGGCTTTCCAAGATGTAGAAAGATACCAGCAATAAAGAAGGGTGATTTATCAAGAAGGGATCAACCTTCTTTCCAAAGTTTTCACCTAAGGGGCCCTTTGATATTTGGGACTTTGGAGAATAATATCTTCAGGTGGGACAACAATAAGTGCTGGTGGAGAAAGGTTTATATCAAGACTAGGAGTCCCAAAACTCTGGGTGGTCACAGGTATTTGAGTTTTTATATCCCCCATGTGACTCTAAGGCACAGCCCAGAAGATGAGGGATGACCTCCAGACCTAACCCTGGCCTTCGCACCACATCAAGCAAACTCCTAGGATCTGGGGACAATTGTTATGCAATCTACACAACAAAACGTGACAATAACAAACACCACAACCACAATCCTGAAAAACAACACCACTGACAAGGACAACAACACACAAAACACATTACGTTTACATTCATACATCTATCCATGCAACATCTCTGTAAGATCTGGAGCTGAGGTACAGACTTGCACAATTCTGTGGGTTCTCCTAGAGGCACTCTGTATAACCAGCCCTTCTTCCCCAGGCTAAGTCAGAGCTACGGCTCTTGCTATACACTCCCATAACCCACCCCGTACATACCCAATCAAAACTCTTGTCACATCTAAAAGAAACAATTTTAGTGTCCAGCTTCTCAACTCACCAACTGTGACCTCCATGAGGCAAGGACTCTGTCTTGTTTCTTCACTGCTACACACTCAGGAGTCAGCAAATGCCTGGCACATCAAAGAAATTCAGCGTATGTTAAATTAATGAAGAAGTGAACAATGAGTGAATGAAAGTCCCCATTTTTCACTGTTTTCAGAATTATTGTCAGGACCACCGAGGTATTGAGCCCCCTAGGGGTGAAGGTTAATGCTGCCATCAGTTCTGGGCCTCTGTGAAACACTCTGCGTATCTATCTTGAGTAGTATGATGCCATACAGATAGTAAATTAAATATAAGCCTGCCTTTAGGATGGGATAAATAGGACTCACTCTTTTGGCCCCAAAATATCTAGTACCAAGCTTTTTGAATAACGTATAATCAAAACAAGTCATTGAATGAAGAGATGAACATTTTTCCTCGTAGCAGGATGTGTATGCATTGTGACCTAAAGAAAGCCACGGATAAAGAAACTCAAAAGCAGAGATCTCTAATGACGGTAGTTCAGACACTGTGCCACAGTTTGGATGCTGTGGAGGGTAAAGAAGACTTTCTGAGGGCCTTTGAATCATCAACTTGTTTATCTGACAAATATTTATTGAGGACTGCTCTGGGCATTTAAAATATGTCAACGAATCAGACAAAAATCCATGCCTTTCTGGAGCTTACATTTCAGGGGATACACTAACAGTAGATATGATAAATAAGTAAATTTTATAGTGTGTTTAAAGGACATGAGTTCTCTGAAAAATATAGAAGTAGAGCCGGTGGTGGGGTCTGGAGGGCAGGAGTTAGGATGATGTGAGGTGTTGTAATGTTCAGCTCAGTGGTCAGGGTGGCCACGGTGACTCCAGCTTCTGTCCATGAGGACAAAGTCAATCTGAGTAGCTGGATTTGCACCAGGAAGGCTTCTGTGTGCTTGAAAAGTATAGCTCGAATCCATAGTACCAAAACATTTGTTCTAAATTGAAGAGAAAGGCAGGAGATTAAAAACTTCAAAAAGTCTTAATTAGCCTTGCTTACAAATACTTAAGGAAGTAGAGCAGAACAGGAAGAAAGAGTAATTTATTTGATTTGATGAATATTTGCTATAAGCTTTAATGTGTGTTTTGGGTAATTAGAGGTTGGTTTCATTATAAGCCATGTTTGTTGCCATTTAAAACAGGCCATTCTTAATAAAAAAAAAAGAGCGGGTTTGGGAAGAGCCACGGGCTGGGACTGCCTCCGTGGACTGAATGGAGAGGCAGGATGAGCCCAGGTCTATCCTCCGTGGGGCAGTCTGTGGAGGGCCACAGAGGAGGGGCCTAGAGGAGAGGCCTAGGCCACAGAGGAGGGGCCTAGTCCCACAGAGGAGGGGACTAGAAGCCTGTGGCTAGCTGTTACAGAACCAGAAGGTCCAGTCTGAGATGAATCATGACCCACAATTTCTCTATAGGTCCCTCCAGAAATTATTGCTTTCCATTGTCATTGCATGGAAAAACATTGAATTGGAGGAAAAACAGATGAGCTCTAGTTAGGGGAAATAGGCTTTAATTTAGTGAAGATGGTGGGAGATAGTGACAGGGCAAAGAAGATGCCACAGAGTAGTTCCCTGCCTGTGAGCTCAGAAAAACCAGAGTTCCCATTTGAGGCAGAACTGTGCAGGCACCAGAGCTGGTGGCCAGGCTTGGGGCCCGAGGCTTATGTTAATATTATGCAGAGAAAAGTAACTTACAAACGAAGAAAGTACTACTTAGAGGCTGTGTTTCAACTAGATGGACACTGGAAGAAGGTTTGGTGGCAATATGAAGCAGTTATGTTCACAGGAAGATTAAGGTCATCTAGGATTTGTCTTGAGATGCAAATAAAAGGAATTGTATTGAGCCACTAGATCAACACATTCCTTGGTGCTGGGGTTCTGCTGTTCTTGATGTGGTCATGGAGTAGATAAACCAAGACTTCAAAGGAATCACATGGCCCTGGCTATCCTAGTGGATTCTACACCTTCAGAGAGAGAGAAACTCATTCTCCTGGTACAGTGGCATTTTGGTAAAGGGCACTTTTACTCACTTAACCTTAATTACCTC
The DNA here is from genome assembly GCF_053574225.1 of Canis aureus. Classification (NCBI taxonomy): domain Eukaryota; kingdom Metazoa; phylum Chordata; class Mammalia; order Carnivora; family Canidae; genus Canis; species Canis aureus. Next base: position 47,179,484 of record NC_135616.1, read on the forward strand.
AATTAACCTTAATTACCTACATTGGACTTTGCTACTCCCAAGGAAATTGAGCCATGGACATGGGTAAGGATAGGATGAGGAGAGAATTGAGAGCCCTAAAACTTCTTGTTTCACACCTATATAATATAATGACTTGAATAAACAATAGATCTTAAAGCAAAGTCAATGAAGAGACTTTTTAGATTTTTGAATAAAATACATTGAAAACTCTAAGTAGTAGCTATGGGCCTATCAAGGACACGGGTATTTTTAAAGGAAAGCTCCAGCTCCATAGAGCTTTTCATTTTTCTTGAATTTCCCAGACAAATAAGACATAACAAGAAATAGGCTGACTTCTTTCAAAAAATTTTATCTATTTATTTATTTGAGAGAGAGAGAGTGTGTGTGCATGAGCAGAGGAAAGAGCAGAGGGAGAGGGAGAGAGAGAATCGGAAGCGGACTCCCCACTCAGTGCAGAGCCTCATGTAGGGCTGGATCTCCTGACCCCAAGAGCATGACCTGAGCTGAAACCAAGAGCTGGACGCTTAACTGACTGATCCACCCTTGTGCCCCAGAAATTAACTAACTTCTATAAACTTACCTGCTCTATTTATTACTATTTATCATTTATTATTATTTATGCATATTAATGGTAGTTTTAAATATACATATTCATTTTTAAAAATCAGAAAAATATAGAAAAGTAAAAATAAAGAAATAAATATCACTTGAAGTGCACAATTCAGTGGCATTTAGTAAAAAAAAATAAATATCACTCATAATTCAGAGATGAGCACTGTTCTATTTTGGTGTATATCTTTCTGGACTCTCTTTTCAAAAATCTTATCTTAACATACATATTATTTTATGACAATGATAACTGTAAAACAGATGGTAAGTCATTTCCTATAAGTCTATATCATATGGTTTTTGATCATATATAATGGGCACCTGAAGAGAGCACTATGCTTAAAAACTAGGAAGAGATAAATAAAAATAATCATTAAAAAGGTCTGGACTAAAACTATAAAAAATTTAGAAGAAAACATAGGAGAAAATGCCCCATTGCAGCATGGGGTTAGGCAAAGTTTTCTTAAGCAAGATGTAAAAAGCATGAATCAAACAAAACTGCAACAACAAAAAATAGATTTCATGAAAATTAAGAATTTCTGCAAAATAGATATCTCACAAAGAGTTTTTATCAAAAATATATTTTTAAAACTACACAATTACATCACTAATCATCAGAGAAACACATGTCAAAACCACAATGAAATATCATCACTTCATACTTGTGAGAATGGCTAAAAATAAAATACACAAGAAACGTAAGTGTTGGTGAGGATGCAGAGGAAACAGAGCCCTCATAACACGGTTGGTGGGAATGCAAACTGGTGTGGCCACTGCGGAAAGAATATGAAGTTTCCTCAAAAAGTAGAACTCCCCTACCATCCAGAAATCACGCTTCTGAGTATTTACCAAAGAATACAAAAATACTAAACCAAAGGAATACAGGCACCCCTATGTTTATAGCAGTATTGTTTACAACAGCCAAACTATGGAAGCAGCCCAAGGGTCCATTGATAGATGAATAGATAAAGAAAAAGTGGAACACAAGGGAATGTTATTCAGCCATAAAAAAAAAAATGAAATCTTGCCATTTGTAACAACATGGATGGATCTAGAGAGTATAACACTAAGTGAAATAAGTCAATCAGAGAAAGGCAAATACCATATGATTTCACTCATATGTGGGATTTAAGGAATAAAACTAATGAACAAAGAAAAAAAAAAGAGACAAACCCAAAACAGACTCTGTAACTATGAAGAACATACCGATGGTTACCGGAAGGGAGGTGGGTAGAAGAATGTGGATCCCCTGATGGGGATTGAGAGTCCACTTACCACGATGAGTTCTGAGTCATGTATAGAATTGTTGAATTGCTATGTTATACACCTGAAACTCATAAAGTACTTATGCTATATGGAATTTTAAAAAACTAAATAAAAAGAATATAATAACCAAAAGAGAGCAAAATAAAATATATGATCATAAAAAAACACTTGATTATAAGAAGACAAACAACACTTTCACCCCACCGAGAAATAGACAAAATATTTGAACAGACACTTAATATAGGAAGATACATGCAGATCATTAGGCATCAGAGAAATACAAACTAAAACCACAAAGAGATACCACTATACTAGAGTAACCAAAGTCAAAAATACTGAACATATCAAGTGTTGACAAGGAAATAAAACAACTGGAATTCTCATACACTGCTGCTGGGAATGTACAATGTATAAAGTTATACATATACTAATCATACAGCTGAGCAATCTCACTCCTTGGGTATTTACCCAAGAAGAATGACAATACGTGCTCATGAAAATACTTGTAAATGAATGTCTATAGCATCATATTCATCACAGCAAAAAAAATGAAAGTAATTCAAATGTCTATCAACTGATGAGTGAGTTAACAAGTGACATAATAATCATACAGCAAAGGAATAACATGTTAAACGCACAACAACATGAATGAATCTAAACAACTTTGTGCTGAGTAAAAGAAGCCAAACATGTGAAAGTACATTGTCCGATTGCCTTTATATGACCTTTATATGACCTACGAGAAAAGGCAGGGCAGTTGGGTGCTTGGGGACAGTGGTCACAAAAGAGGATGGTGACTGTACACTTAAAAAGATGATTTTAGGGGCACCTGGGTGGCTTAGTCAGTTAAGCATTTAACTCTTGATTTTGGCTCAGGTCATGATCTTAGGGTTGTGAGATGGAGCACTGCATGGGCTCTGCAGTGGGCATGGAGCCCACTTAAGATCTCTCTCTCTCCCTCTCCCTCTGCCCCTCCCACCCTGTTGGTGCTCGTGCTCTCTCTCTCTTTCTCTTTCTCAAAAAGATGATTTTATTCTGTATACGTTACGTCTGATACACTAGAAAAAAGTGTGGCAACACACACATGAAAATTACCATTAAAAAGTCATTGTTTGGATGCCTTGACCATGCCAAAGTCGCAGAATCACTGTCTCTTTAGTATCAATATCACCTCTGATAGATAGGACTTTCAGAAGACACTTCTTTGCTTCAATCAGTCCTTATTGATTTGTGTGTTGGACTTACATAGCCAATATTCTGTGAGTGCTCAAGTCTTTTGCACAGAAACCGAATCTTGTCTATATTCAATATGCGTGAAGTGTAAACAACAAAAGAAATAAGGATGAGCTAAAAGATGTGCAATAAACATCAAAATCGAAGAAATTTGTAATAATAAGCTACAGTATAGTCACATCAGCAACTGCCTCATGGCTAAGACCTTTGAGTCATTATATGCATCACTTGCAGCTTACATAATGGGCACAGATACATGATTCAATTCAACTAACGGTTTTGGAGTCTTTTCAAAGTACTAGACGTTTTTTGAGATCTAGTTCAAAAGTACTAGACATTTTTCTAGGGGTTCAAAGATTGTGACACACACAAACCTGGCCCTCAGAAGCTTTGAAAAGAGAGGCAATGTCCCAACAAGAGAAAATACATTTTAAGAAGAAGAGCATAGTCACACATACTCAGGATGGCAAAGACTGGGAGGAGGTGAGTACTAGGGATTAGCCAGCTGAGCTGGGAATCTGGAGAATTGAAAGGACTTTGAGAAAATTGTTGTATCAATTTGCAGTAGGGATGCTGAACTGGGGAGTGAAAGGGAGAGGCCAAAAGCTTTGGGCAAGGCTTTGACCCTGTAATTTCTTTCTGTATCCTAAACACTCTGGACTGGAAGGCACAAGGGGCCCCAAAACTCCCTAAAACTGTGATAAAGGAAGATCTCAGCCTGTCAGCCAACTGTCCTGCTCACCACAAGTCTGCAAAGAGCAGCTCAGGTGGTCTGGCAAGATCCTGGGAGTCCCTGCCCACTAGGTGTGGGGATCACATGCTGTGATCCTGGAGCCAAGGCCCGTCTCCCTGGCCCAGCCCAGGGTGCTGCCCCGCATCTCCAGGAACTAATGGTCCCCAGTACCCTGTACATGAAAAATGCATTTCCATGGATCATGATGGTCACAGGAGGGTGGGCAAGCATGAAAAGAAAGGATTCAGAGATAGCTGTACTTCCCAAACTACTCTTTTGTGTTGTCTCTTTCTGTTTCTGTCTAACAACCATCTTCTATTCAGTAGTTCTTTCTTTGTGTTGGATTCTCATTGTTTTCTCAATACTTCCTAAGGTTTAATGTGGAGGAGAAAGCCCAGACTGAAGAAAGTCTGTGTGGGGAATGAACTTGGAGACAGAATATGCTGCTAGACCAAGGGTATGTGCCTCCTCTGATCTGCTCAGCGCCACTGGCTCCAGGGCTAGAGCACTTGCTCCCTGAGGAGCCCTGATTGCTGCTACGTGGCTTAGCCTCTGAGCACCTCAGGCTTTTTTTGCTTCTCTTGGGATGAGGAGCAGGAGGAGCAAAGTCTCCATCTCATCTGACCTCCCCTGACCAGATGGACTACAGCTCTCAAACAACTTCTAGATTCAGATAAAGAACCACACTGGTGTTTCTAGCAGGTGTTCCCAAGGGGCCAAGCGACACAGCCTAGAATGGAAGCGCAGCAGAATCAATGACCATGAGATAAGCTTTGATCAGTAAGAACCAGGAGATGGGAGGAAGCTATGGTTTCCTTTTCCTCCTGCCCTGCATCAAAGCACAGAGAGGCATAGCATTTCTGCCCAGCCTGTCTAGAAGGCACTTCACCTGGTCAAGCCCTAACTGTGTTTCTTGTGAAGTTGTGGCCATTAGGATAAGGCACTACCTTGAATGTGCTTTTCCCTCCTTCTTGTATTATATCTTCTTTTCCCCCTTCCTGACTGCTTGGAAAATGGTCTTGGGCTATTTTCTGTGGAACCCAGGTTAAGTCAGAGAAACTTAGAAGAGAGAATTGTTAGTTGAACTCAGAGTCTGTCTTTAAAGGCCATCCAGCTCAAACTCCCACCCAATGGAGGAAACTCTTTCACATGCTCGGGCATGTCTAATAAAAGGATACTCACTTCCTGGAAAGCCTGTGCACCCCATTGTGGAAAACACAGTCCATGGAAATTTCTTTCCTGTATTGGGACACAAATCTGTTGTTTTTATAACTTCTACTCATTGGTTTGAGAGTTTACTTCTTCTACTTGAGTGTCAGACTTTAAAGAAAAGCATGATCCCAGAGCTACCCATCTGAAAATCTAATCCTGAAAGAGAAGACATAGAAATTACTCTGAATTCATTGAAAGTATATGAGTAAGGAAACTTGTGTTAATCCATTCCTATTTTATTACAAAAAATAAGGGCAGTATAACCAAAATAAATTAGATTACTTAATTTGCTCTTCCCAGTTAACCAATTGGTAAGGAAGTGCTGGTTATATTTTGCCAATTTACACTACCTTCCCCTTCAATGTTCCAAATGAAATTTAAATTGAGTAAAAGGAAGTCAAGCTGCTATGTAATGCTTCTCTAGAGACTGCACTTCAAGCCTGGTTGGTCACTGAAGCACCCAGTCACTCTCCTGCAGAGTCCCTGTTCCTCCTCTGTATCTCCACTCATATGCTACCTGTCTTTTTTTTTTTTTTTTTTTTAAGAGAGAGACAGAGATGGGGAAGGGTAGAGAGAGAGGAAGAGCGAGAATCCCAAGCAGGCTCCATGCCCAGTGTGGGCCTGGTCTCACTACCTTGAAATCATGACCTGAGCCTGAATCAAGAGCCGGAAGCTTAACTGACAGAGCCACCCACATGCCCCTCACCTGTCTTTATCATGACACTCACTGCATTGTGTTACAGCTCCTTGTTCATGTCTACTCCTCCTCCACTAGGGTATGGCTTCCCAAAAGTAAGAACCGTCTTCTTCATATTTCTAGTTAACCCCCTACCTCTGATCCCTACAATGAAGCCAGCCATCCTCTTCATAGGAGGCCTCAACCGTGTGATGCCGGGATTAATTAATAATCCTGTGTCCTCATGTATAAGCTGAGAGTATAAATCCAGGTAGACCTGTTTCTCTGGCAAGTTAGGGTGGCTGTGGCCCAACAACTGAGAAAAACATCTGAATTTTTTATGAGTTTTTCTAAAAGTAAAAGGAAATATAAAGTAAAATATTTTTTGACATTTCTAGTAGCATTTGGGTAAGTGGCTTGAACTAGGTTTGTGGAAAGAATGTTATATACACACGTACACACACACACACATATACATATATACGTGTATATACATCCACATACATATGTATATAAGTATATGTGCATGTATGTGTATATGTATGTCTGTAAATATACATATGTATGTATATATATGGATATATACATACCTATGTATGTACGTGTATATGTACTTATCTATTTCATCTATTTTATATATGAATACATATATATGTATGTATTTATATGTATATATATATAAACTATATATTTTATTTTTAAGTAATCTCTGCACCCAACATGGGGCTTGAACTCACAACTCTGAGACCAAGTGTCGCACGCTCCCCCAACTGAGCCAGCCAGGCACTCCAAAAAACTGTTATTTCTCAATTATCTCCTTCTGATCTTAATTTGTGCCTCTTTCATTTTTGTTTCTCTTCCAAACAGAGCTCTTTGGTCCTTTTCCAGTGCCCTAAAGAAGGCCTCAGGGCCAGAATGTCTGCGTCATGCTGTAACACATTACCTGTGCAAATTGTGCTTTATAGAAAAAGCAGCCCTGCAATGCAAGCACAATAATAGTTTTATTTTCAACACTGCTTATTTTGACATATTTCCCAGAACTAAAGTTTGGCATATTTATCATTTTCCCTCTATTTCTTGCAACTCTAAGTGAGGAGACATGTTTATATATGAAGATCGTGCCGCTAACTTGTTTACAGCAAAGTCTCTGCTTCAATTTCATTTTCTCCCAGTGATGATGAATTTGTGCCTCTCCATCCACTTCTATCACCCCTTCCTCTTGTGAGGAACTGTGTACATTTGTCAGAAAGCTAGCTTAATTTAAGACTGTGGTCTGTGGCCTTGAGTAAAAGCTAAGGTGCTGCCCTACTTCGAGCCACCTTTGGTGTGAGGACACCTGCCTGGTGTGATGTGATGAATGTTTAGAGGGTTTCCCAGAGAGGGGAAGGAAATTCACTCTTCTTTATCCAGCACCACATTTGGGTAGCTCACTCTTCTCACTGCTAAAAGCAACAAGCATTCTATAAAAATGCACAAAGTGACCTGAGAAGGTTAATTTAAGGTCATTCCCAGCCATTAACACCTCTGTTCTATTTACTTTATCAAATTGATTAGCTAGTAATGCGGCAAGTCCCTAGAAGAAGATTTTGATGGGGCAAGGCAGGAAACGTCTGGGTTCTCTCTTGAGCCTGGGATAATGTTAAGTGAGTAAAGCCTGACAGGGGACAAGAGTAGGGGCTTGTGCTTGTAAAACAACAAAAGGTGGCAGGAGCTGGGGGCTTTAAGAGAAAGCCCAGGGCCTTTGACGGAATTTTACAGTGACACAAGTTTGCCCAGCAGCAATCCTGCCTGACAACTGCAGCTGCCCTACCACATTACTGATAACCAAACATCAGGAAGTGGGGACAGGGACAGGGTAGAGCTAAGTGCAATATAATTTCAATTTGAAATTCCAGCCTAGTTCTGTTCATTAGATATGGTGTTTGTTAGCGCTGCCTGGGATATATCTTGGCAACGAAACAAACAATCACACACTCACTCCTTCTCTCTCTCTCACACACACAACCTGAAAAAGAAACCACTTAAATTGTGTATTTAATATTTCATGCCATCTACGGTGGAAATACTTATTTACTCTGGAGTTGGCTGGACTAAAACAATCGCTTCCCACGTTTGGATAGATTGTGGAGTATATTATCTTTCATCCTGTGAAATAATATTGGGCAGAGTCCTCCAGATTTTCTTTTTTTTTTTTTTAATTTTTATTTATTTATGATATTCACACACAGAGAGAGAGAGAGAGGCAGAAACACAGGCAGAGGGAGAAGCAGGCTCCATGCACCGGGAGCCTGACGTGGGACTCGATCCCGGGTCTCCAGGATCGCACCCTGGGCCAAAGGCAGGCGCCAAACCACTGCGCCACCCAGGGTTCCCTCCTCCAGATTTTCAGGGAAATGACAATGAGCTTGTAAGAATGCAAGCTGCCTTGCTCCGTGTTCATTTAGCAGCAAGTACAAGAGAGGCAGGGAAAAAATGCTTTTCTCTCTGTATCTAGGAAGAGTGTGTGTGTGTGTGTGTGTGTGTGTGTGTGTGTGTGTGTGCCGGGGGGTGGCATTAGATATGGTCACCTCTCTTCTATCTGGGAGAGAGGTCTCTGATTAATATAAATCTGTGTGCAAAGCCAGAGGGGGATTGTGGGTGGCAGAGAACATAGCCACAAGGAATAATTTAGCCATTTATTTAAGTTTAGATTTGCTCCTCCGGGCAAATCCTTCATGTTCTCCTTTTAATAAGACAGTGGGAAAAAAAAAAAAAAAAGACAGTGGACACCATGTACAGAGAGAACTGGAAAGAATCAAGGGGACAAATTCCCTAACCAGTCTTCTGCCTTTTATAGAGATGGTGAGAAGGCTTTCCATAGCAGCTCTTGATGCTATTAAGAATTGTTCTAAAGAGTTGTAACAAAATTGTAGAACTGTCTGCAATCAGTGTTCATTAGTGACACAATGTTAAAAAGTGATAAAACTGGGCACCCCCGGTGGCTCAGCAGTTTAGCGCCGCCTTCAGGTCAGGGTGTGATTCTGGAGTCCCAGGATCGAGTCCCACATTGGGCTCCCTGCATGGAGCCTGCTTCTCCCTCTGCCTGTGTCTCTGCCTCTCTCTCTCTCTCTCTGTGTGTGTCTCTCATGAATAAATAAATAAAATCTTTTTTAAAAAGTGATAAAACTGGGAAGTATGTGCCTAGAGGAATTCTAATTGTCTTACTGTGGTTTCTTTGCTGTCACCATCACCATCACCATCATCAACCACCATGTACTGAGCATCATGACACTTAAGACATTGATGGTCCTTTGGGCCGCAAAAAATAATAATGAAAGTATAATATCACACTTTAAAAGGAATATACCAATTGCCAACATAGGCAATTACCTAGAATGGATAGCTATGTATGTGCATATATATGTATGTACACCTATGTACATACATATATTTGACTATACACAGACACATATATAACATATATATTTTTTAATTTCTCAAGTCATGAAATTGTTTTCAGGGTTAAATGAGACAATTCACTTAAAGCCCTTTCTGTCTGTCGCAAAGTATCCAATAAATGCTGATTTTTCCCCCCACAAGCATGAAGGAAGGCACTGGGCAATTTTCATTTGGAGAGAGCTTTCCCTTCTAAATACCACCTCCTCAGGACATGGTACTTTTTGAGTGAAGGCAGGTAAATAATAGGTATTCTGGGCCACTGAGAGGACGCAACAATAAGAGTGTTTGGATGAAGTTCGGCAACATCTAGGGCATGGTTGGGCCAATCCTAGCCATGCACAGATCTTCACTGATGGAAAGTCCTCACCTGATGGAATCAACACCTGGATGGTATGGGGGAGAGGCTTATCCAATGGCAAAGAATGGACTTCAAGCACTCACATGACTTTTCTATTGTCAGAGTCAGCCCTTCATGATGTTCAACTAATGCTTGATACAGTCTTTATTTCTTTCCATGTAGTCCCTCCAGATTGGATTCTCTTACCTCTGCCACCTCCAATCTCCTCCATAAATTTGTGCCATCACCATCTCCTAATCCCATACAATGATTCTGGCTTAAACTCTATTTCATGATCCATTCAGAAAATTCCATTTTGAATCTCAAGAATCAATTCCGGAGATCAGAAAAATGAAACTTACTTTGAATTCACTTTTGCAGTCCAGCTTTAATAATGATAATTCTTCTACCTGCTGGGATGGTAGAAAAAGGAAGAGTGAGGGGCACCTGGGTGGCTCAGTGGTTGAGGATCTGCCTTCGGCCCAGGACGTGATCCCGGGGTCCCAGGATTGAGTCCCACATTGGGCTCTCTGCATGGAGCCTGCTTCTCCCTCTTCCTGTTTCTCTGCCTCTCTCTCTCTCTCTCTCTCTCAGGAATAAATAAATAAAATCCTTAAAAAAAAAAAAAGAAAAAGGAAGAGTGAAAAGGAGCAAATACATAATGATAAAGAATTCAGAATACTGTACAGTATTAAGATAGCTCCAAATTAGAAATTCTGTGGGTTTTTTTCCAAATTAAAAATTCTTTGGTTTCTTGACACAAACCAGGTTCACAATCCCTCTGAAGAGACAGAACATATATAAAAAGCCAACGGCATAGGGAACAGCAAACATGAAGTGCAGGACAAATGACTTAACCAGAAATTCAAGAGAAGCTTGAAGGAGGTAGGAAAGACAAAGCGAGCTGGGGTAATCTCCTTTATTGGTAAGGTTTGTCACATACTAGGGGATCACTCGGATTTATACTTAATTCTATTTCTGCCATCAAAGGAGTTTAATAGAAGTTATTGAGAAATAAACAGGACTGCAACACCCGAAATGAGCCTTGGAGGCTTATATATATGATGAGCTTTGGGTATCTAACTTGTGAGTAGTTCAATTCTGGATTCAGTTTTCCTTCCTTCATCCAAACCCACTTGACTGGGATCCTGATACCTTACCTGGATCTTTCCTGCCCCTTCTACATGGCGGTCTCTGTCTAAAGACTTCTCCTAAATAAACTGATCCTATAAATTCATGAATAGGCCCACCTGGTTGTAGTATTACTGGCTCTCTGGACCTTTCACTGACATGGCCAAACAGGACCTCACAGCATCACGACCTGAGCCAAAAGCAGATGCTCAACCATTGAACCCCCCAGTGCCCCCACAGGCCAGCTCCTTAACGCTATCTCCAGTGGTTGGGAGTTCAGGGCATCTTACAAACTGGCTTTCTCCTCCTCCTCAAAGGCTTAAATGTTAAGTCATTAGCTTGACCCAAACATACACCTTCATATAAAGTCAAGTGATTTTGGATAAAGATGTCAAGGTAATTAAATAGGGAAAGGATAATTTTTCAAAAAATAGTGCTGGAAAATTTGGATATTATATATGGAAAAAGAGAGAACTTCAACTCTTACTTTATACTATGCAGAAAAATTAAACTAAAAATGGATCACAGACCTATGTGTATAAACTAAAACTATAAAGCATCTAGAAGAAAAAATACAGATTTTGTGACTTTAGATTAGGTAAGGTTTTCTAGGAGAGAGCACAAAAAGTATGAGCCATAAAATAAACAAAATGACATAGTGAACTTCATAAAATTCTAAAACTCCTTGTCTTCAAAGGGCATTATTAAGAAAATGAAAAGGCAAGCTCAGGAAGGAGTGAAAATATTCTCAAAAATATCTGACAACTCTTACAAGTCAATAACAATAATTTAAATAATCCAACAAAAAATAGGCCAAATGTATCAATAAACACTTTCCAAAAGCAAATAAGCACATGGAGAGGTATTCAACATCATTAGTCAACATGGAAACGCGAATTAAAACTACAATGAGATACAAACAACCACTCTGGAAAATACTTAAGAAATTTCTTAAAAAGTCAAATACTTGTTTACCATATGACCCCGCAATTCTACTCCTAGCTATTTACACCAAAGATATGAAAACATATGTCCACACAAAGGTATGCATGGGAATGTTCAGAGTAGCTTTATTTGGAAAAACCAAAAAAGTAGAAAGAATCTAACTTTCCTTTAATTAAAAAAAGGAGTTATTTAGCAGAAACAAATTTAATAGAAATTTAGAAATAAATGTTGGACTAATTTTAGAAATTCAAATTTAAAAATTTAGGAACAATACCAAAAATTCACTTATTTAATAGAAAAATACTGTAGTATATCCATGCAATGGAACACTACTCAGCAGTAAAAAGCAGTGAGCTATTATTAGACACAACATGAAAGCATCTCAAAAGCATACAATGCTAGTAAAAGAAGTGAGAGAAGCCAGTCTCAAAGTCTACAGGTTTGATTGCATTTTTATGACATTCTTACAAAAGCCAAATCATCACAACAGAAGGCAGAACAGTATTTGCCTGGGGCAACAGGATGGTATTGGTTTTAAGGAAACTCTGAGGAGTGATGGAAGTGTTTTATGTCTTGATTGTGGTGGTGGTGGTTAGACAACTGTATCCACTTGTCCAAGCTCATTAGACTGGATACTTATAGTTATATGATTTATTGTCTGTAAATTATGTCAATGAATCTGACTATAAAATACTGGATATATATCTCCAATGTCTCTGTACTATATTTAAACTCTGTTTTTAAGAATCATCTCCCTTTATTCAAAAGCTATCTTAGTCAGAAATTTAGAAAAATACAGGAAGGAATGTAGGAGGGTGGGAAAGAGGGAGGAAGGAAAGAAAGGAAGGGAAAGAAAGAGGGAGGGAGAGAGGAAAGGGAGAAAAAACAGCCTAGCTTATCTGATTGAAGCACGGTTTGGAGCCTTGAAGCCCTGCTCCTTATTCCCCTTCCCCTACTAACTCCCAGCCCTGAGGTCCATGCAAACAACCTCTGAGACACAATTTAAAAATTACCATTTCTGAGGAACTCTCGGTTCAGGAGCGAACTTTGGAATATGGAATATGACAGTGATCAAGCCATTTGAATTCTGCATTTAGGATTTAATTTCTAGGTAAGTTTTTCTCCATCTAAAATCCTAGAAAGCCTGAAAATACCTTTACCATTCTATCTACTACAACTGAGTATTCTAAGTGCCTGTGAATAAAATGCCCCCCTAATGTATCAACATTAATGCACATTATTAAAGCTTTGTTCATCCCATATGTCTACTAATTTTGCTAGATAACACTAGGTGATGCCATTCATGGTTTGAGATTTGGTTCTACTCCTCAACTGTCTGTTGCTTAAATTGATAATAACCGAAGTCCTTTTGAAGAGTGCAACTGTAGGGTATGTAGATAACTCTACAAGGTCATGGGAAGAACTTATTACCAACAAACATTATTGAACCCAAGATATGAAAAGCGTAAAATGGAAACAATGGTACAGTGAAACCTCAGGAGTAAAACACTGACCAATTAATACTGTGTATGAAAGCTGAAGGCAATTCCTACCATGCAAGAAAATTAATCCTGCTGTGTTCTGCTCTTTAAGATACTGAGAAGTAAAATACCAAAAAGAATTATGGCAAATAAACTTCAGTCTTTGCTAAAACTCCAGAAGCACAAGGGATATTGTTTTTAAACAAGTGCAGTATTATCAACTCTGTTTGTCTGAAGCTCTGTGGTATATCTTGAAATGGCAATAAAACTGGTGTTTACTGCTCATTTTATTTTCCTCAATTAAGTGCACTATAGCAATAAGGGACTGAAATGAGAATGAAAGACAATGGATTCATCTCCTTCTGGGCCACCCATTCTCTCCATAAGAATGATCTTGGGTAGGTCATTTGAACTCCCTGTGCTTTAGCTCGTATTTGTAAAATGAGGTCATTAGACTAGATAGGGTCCCCCATTGTACTTCATACTAGAAATACAATACCCTCCGGAACTCTGTTAATGTCGGCACCAATCATGCCCACCTTCTCCTTGACCCCTGCCTGTTGCGTTGTAGAGATGGGCAAGATTGCAGATCCGAGATGGGGAGAACTGGAGGAGGAAGTAAAGCCTAAGGCAGGTTTAAAGCCAGCAATAGAAATTGGAACAGCAGCTGGCTTCATTTCATTCCTTTTCCCTTCCTGCCCTAGGTTATGTTCAGATCTATAAGAAACTCAGAAAAAGTGTCTAGGCAGAAGTCATTACCTCCCCACCACCAGATGTACTCTTATATGAAATGTATGAAATGGAGAGAGGAAACCCAGGAAACTTGTCCCCACATTGCTCATAATTTATTGTCATACTCTGGAGAAAAGAAATCAAGGGGAAGGAACTGAGAAAGAGCCTAGGGAATGCTGATGCCTTGGACCTCATCTCCTCGGGGAGAGATTAGAGCCTCCCCGAACTAGAAAGTATGAGATTGGATTGTGAGGTTAGACAGAGTCATATTGACGCTTTGATACCCATGGGATAGGACCATTCTCTACATCTTGGTTTTGCTACTTATATATCAAGGGATAATACTAAAAATTCTCCCCAGCAAATATTAATTGAACATTTCTTCTGTCGTAGGCACATGGACAACAACTTTCAGGAGCTCACAGTCCAGTGAGGATGATGGACATGTACAAGACCAGCTCAGCACTAAGATAGCCAGTCATTAGAACTAAGGTAGAGGGAGGGCGAAGTGCTGGGGAGCCAGACAAGGGTGATATTACTTAGCCTGCCCTTTCCCTTTCTGCTATCTGGGACAGGGTAGCCTTTTCCCATTATCTGCTGGATTTTCTGGAATGAAATATCTCTTTGCCAGAACTTAGGTCATTTGTCTTTGCCTTTCAATACTCAGTCATTGCCAAACAACCTGTTAATGATCAATGAAGACTGAATTGACTGTCATTTCTGATGACAGATGACACTGGGTGAACCTCATCAATTGTGGGACTGTGGCAGACAGAGATAGACTGCCGACCCCTCTCCACCAAAGCATGCCTCCCCTCTAGTAGCTCACTCTTGTGCAAGTCATGATCTCTTCCTGGTTCCCAGTCAAACTCAGGATTTTCCTACCATTTCATAAACAGACGCTGAGACATATGAAAGTGCATTGAAACCCTTTCAGAAAAATAATTAGCTATCCTTGTGGTGCACAGGGCTTTTGGATACAGGGAGAAGGGGTGGAAGAGAATATGGATAGAAAAGTGATTTGCAGACATCCTGGGTGGTTCTATGTAGCCCAACTTTTATAGCCATGAAGTCATTTCTAAAGTGTAATCCAAACTACCCTCCTCCCGCTTTTTTAAAAAATTTTATTTGGGAGGGAGAGAGAGAGAGAGAGATCACAAGCAGTGGGGGAAGGGCAGAGGGATAAGCAGACTCTGCTGAGCAGGGAGCCCAACATGGGACTTATCCCAGGACTCTGGGATCGTGACCTGAGTTGAAGGCAGAAGGTTAATGTACTAAGCCACCCAGGCATCCCAAATCACCCTCCCTTAATAAAATAAATGTTACCACTGTCCTGCCTTTAGCAGAAAACGGGCAAACTTTGAGAGGTCCTTCTCAATCATTATTGCTTCTAACAAGTACATATATTTGGAGTTTTTGAGTCCCAGGTGCCTTTAATGGACCACTTTCTTTGAACTTCTGTTTCCTTTTGTATATCAGTTTTCATTTATAAAATGAGGATGATATTGCAACTATTTTATAGGGTTATTATGAGACTTCAAAGAGTGTTTCACTTAAAACACTTATAACATTAACCTGGTATATAGAAAGCACTTAGAAAATGTTAACTATTGTTCTAGAATGCATGCTATTCCTGTGCACTCAAAGGCCATGGGAATACCTTGTCTCTCCTCTTTTAGACGATACAGATCTTTACCCTAAAAAAAAAGGTCTGTCAAACTATGGGCTTTGAGGACATTTAAAGCATAATGATCTCTACTGGAGTACTTTTTCTGCTACTAACAAGCTGCATGATTTGGGGCTTAATCTTCCTAAGCCTGAATTTCTTTTTCTACAAAGTGAGGATAATAATATCTACCCCATATGTTTGTTGGAGGATTAAGTGAGCTAATGTATGCAACTTTCTTAGCAAGATACCTAAATAAATTGGCTGATGATAGTTCCTGCCTTGCTAAGGAAAATGATTCTTCTCACCGTCCCTATAGATGCATTCACCTTCAGCAAGAAATTACACACACCTTATAGCAATGTCCTCGTGGGCTCTAGCTCCTGGGATTGTAAGCAGGCACCTGACCCAAGGTACTCACAAATTAACTCAGTGTAAAAAGAAACATGTCTAAGAGGGATTAGTTGAACCAGTCAAATACTTGCTTTTGGAAATCTTAATCGGGAAAATACCCAGGGAATTAACTGTCAGCAGTGAAATAACAGAATGGGAGACATAATGAGATACAGTCCAGACCATGAGGGAACATGACAGAGTTAAATTAAGCATAAGCAAAGCTGTAATCACAAGAAAAGATATACAAAATAGAAGCCAAGGAGGCCAGCAAGAGAAGACTAGAAGGAACACTGGAACGTATTTGAGTTCCTCTATGGTGAAATACTTGGTAAAAGATCCAGGGCATTTTGCCACTGACCCCCAAATAGAGCATCCTCTTTCTGGACCGAGTCAAACTTTGTTTTGGTCTTCAGCTTCCCAAGTGGCCCTCCTGTCCCTTGTCTACAATGTTCCGTCCCTTCTCTCCCCCTCTTTTCCTTTCTCGAGCTAATCTATGGGAGTCTCTGTTCCTGACATCTGAGCCTAACTGACATCCAGGCACACAGGAGACCTTTAATACACAATGCATATTATTATTAGGTTGGAAATGCATCAGGCATTTTGTGACTTAAACTGGTAAAACCCACAAATAGAGGATACAGTCAAGACGACTGAAGGAGAATTCTAAGAAAATATATTCAAATCTATAGCCTAAGTGTTACAAACACTCGAAACTCCAAAGTTAGTAGGGTTAAATCTCAGGGAAACAGTACTAGAATAAGACTGCAATTTCTTTATTTTTTAAAGATTGTATTTATTTATTTGAGAGAGAGAGAGGGCAAGAGCGAGAGTGAGAGAGAGAGAGAGAGAGAGAAAGAGCATGAGTAGGGTGAGGGGCAGAGGGAGAGGGAGACACTGAGCAGGGAGCCTGATGTAAGGCTCCATACCATGACTCTGGGATCCTAATCTGAGCCCAAGTCAGAGGCTTAACTAGTTGAACCACCCACATGCCCCAAGACTGTAATTTCTTAATAAGAAACACCAATTATAAATCACACTGCTTGGAGAAAGAGTGTATGAACAGAAGGTGTGGCTGGTCAGCATAGAAGAATAAAGTACAAAAGCCTGATGTAGCAGCGTTTATTAGTACCATCTAGGAAGAGACACGATAAATTATAGATACGCACATTTTCCAGTCACTGGGGAAATGTTCCAGAGCAGAGGTGATTCTCTGGATCTTGCCAGACCCAAGCAGAATATTCCTACCCATTTCTTTGGCTTTAATTTCATCCTCACAAAGCAATCTTTTGATTGCTATTTTGGCTTTCCGTGTATTCTGACATTATAAGAAGGTATCAGGAGGAAGGCATGAGCATTCAAATGGCAGAAAAAGAAACCACCCTTTTGTAAAGCAAATATGTGGCTGATCTAGTTTGTACTTGTCAGACTTTGTGAAATGATAGGTGGAAGCCAGTCTCTCTGCCTAGGACCATGTATATGGAACTGAAGATGCTAGGAGACAAGCTTCTTGGAATAAACTCAACAAGAAAATGCCCTTCTGAGCAATATGTTGGTAGAAGACTTATAACCTTGTGTGATATAATAAAACCATGTATTTATGTTTTGTTCAGACAATGAAGTCTAAAAGAACAGACTGAATTGAATAGCCTAGCCAAGAAGTCTCTGAATCAAGGAAGGAGAAGCTGTAGGTTTGGTGATGTGAAGTAATACAAAATACATATTTGATTTTTGTCCCTGGTTCCTGGCACAGAACTCCTAAAACTATTGGATCTCCTGAGTGGTGAGTGCCTTTGTAGCTAATGGGATGACCCCTGGCAGGGTCCTCAGGATAGCCTCGGGATAGGGGCTGGTCATCAGAAAGACCAAGCCACAATTGGAGGGTTAGAACTTTCTGCCCTACCCCCTTGACTTCGAGGAGAGAAGGATAGGAGATTGAGTTCAGTTATCAATGGCCAATGATTTAATAATCATGCCTACATAATGAAATCTCCATAAAAACCCTAAACAATGAGGTTAAGGGTGCTTCTGGGTTGGTGAGCACATGGAGGTGCTAGGAAATTGGTGTGCCCTAAGAGGGTATGGAAGCTATGTGGCTCCTCATCATATACCCTGCCCTATTTATCTCTTCCATTGAGCTATTCCTGAGTTGTATCCTTCATAATAACTGGTAATCACAAGTAAAGTGTTCCTGAATTCTGTGAGCTATTCTAGAAAATTATCAAATCTGAGGGGGTGTTACAGGATCCCCCCCATTTGTGGGTGGTTGGGCAAAAGTGTAGGTGGTCAGGGCAGCCCATTTGCAGCTGGCATCTGTAGTAGGAGCATCTTGTGGGACTGGGATCTGACCCCTGGGACCTAATACTAGCTCCAGGTCTGAATTGAATTGAATTGTTGGATTTCCAGTTGGTGTCAAAGAATTAGAGAATTGGTTATTGGTAAGAAAAAAAACCCTCAGATCTTGTTATCTTTCTCTGTCTCCTTTTTTTTTGTTTGTTTGAACTTTCAACACTTGATTATTGAATGAATAGACACTATTTGATTCCTAGTCTAACAAAGTTTGTTAGGTATGTGTGTGTATTGGGAGGAAAGTTTTCTATTCATAATCTTAGCCCTATGGATGCTTGCTGCTCTAGAAGAATACAAGACAGTTTTATGACCTTGGGAAGTAGTAGCTATTGAATATGAATTTCATACTGTACTTGATTGCTAGATGCTTCCATTTCTAGTAGCTAATGGAGCAACTGTGCTTAGAGATAAAGAAAGAATTAACTTATTCGAGATAAAAATTTTAATGATACCACCATATACTTATATATCATCATTTATAAAGAGCTTTCATGGACTCTCATTTTATTTTCACAGTTCTGTGAATCATGCCTATTTTAGAGTGAAGAAGTGAAAGTTTAGGTCACAAAACTGTTAAAAGCAAGACGAAGGCATATTATAAGTTTTAAGACTTTATGAGGACACAAATAGGTTCAAGTCAGACAGCACCAAACCAGAAGTGGTTAGGAGTGCTCAGCTGACAAGAAGCTATGGGAAAGACTTTTTTTTAAAAAAACAAAACAAAACAAAAAAAAGCAAGATTATTCCATTGTCTATAGCTTAAGAGGTTGCCTTATTTGGGAAAGTCTGGTTGGCTGTTTATGATTGGCTGTTCATCATAGGCTTTTTAACCTTGAGGCATTACAGAAGGTTTTGGTTTGTTTACATAGCCTACTAAGGCATTAAACCCACTGCAATTAACAACCTCCTTGCTTAATTAATTTAACCAAGCTAATAAACTGTAGGTCCAGCATTCAAACTCATTTGTTTTCATGCTACTTCCAACATTTTCTTCCAGTAGGTGACAGAAACCCCAGATAACCATAAATCAGAGTAGCAAGTAACCCACTTAAAGCAAGAAAGGGGCATTATCTGTGAAGGATATGATTCTAGGACAGAGTTGTGAACAGAAGAGGGTCAGGGGCCCATCCATGTGCACGGGAAAACATGTTCCTGGGAATACTGCAATATATCTACCCCAAGACTCCTTAATCATAAAATAGTCTTAAAGTCATTGGGAATGCAAAATGTGCAGTGTGCAGATCGTCACCTGGAGAAAACCAGCCTCTCCCAGTAAGCTTGGTTGGAAGATTGGATACAGAAGAAGTATAGAAAAATATGTCTCCTCTTGATAGAAGACAGAATGTTTGCAAAGGGTTTTAAGATACATATCTGATGAACCTTAGAATGTATATATGAAAAGTTCCTTGGCTCCTTCCAAAACCTGTTAATGTATTCCTATATCTTCAACCCTGGATTTAGCCTTACCCAGAATTCTCCTTTTCATATTTAATTTCCCTTCTATGATCTAAAATAATACCATTAATTATTTTTTTATTACTATTTTTTATGTTCTGATAAATAAATAGGTAATTATTGAGGGATCACTATATTCCAGGCACTGTGCTGTTTTTCATATATTGTCCTAGCTTCTTCCCCAAACTATATGAAGTAGGTGCTATTATTATCCATCAGACCAGAGAGGGAACTGAGGCTTGGTGGGAAATAACAGATTTGCCTCCAGACTGCTGGTTTCCACCAACCTCGAGCTCAAGTGCCCCTGACACCAGCTCCAAATGCACCCATAAGCACACGGTCCCTCTCCACTCCCAATCATCTCTCCCTCCTGTACGTCCTTCCTTCACTGACTTACTTCCTTTAGAAAAACTGTTGCTTCTCTGTGGTCAAAAACCACCCTGCAGCTGCAGTTCTTTGTCCTAAGGAGCTCGCTACAGTAGGTCCAGCTCAGGTCTCTCACCCTTGACTTTTTCCTACACATCTTACAAGAATCTCTAGCGAATGTTCCCTGGCAAGGTGAAAGAAACAGGTCCAAAATGGTACTATTACCTATTCCTCCTTTCTCATCATCATGGATGACATTCCCATTTGTTGGGCTTCAAACCTGGGAATGGCCCAGGACCTCTGGGTCACCCAGCACTAGCACCTAGCACTAAGAAGCCTGGTGCCTTCCTCCTCTACATGCGCATCATTAGATTGACCAGAAACATGGCAGGGGCAGAGAGACATGGCCTTGTCCAACACCCTTTCTATTCTGTTGTGCCCAAGATTGAGAATCCGAAAAACCACCAAGGAGCCGACACCGATGCAAGTACAGGAGGGTTTATTAACAAGCTCTAGCCTGGGTCCAAGTATACCCGACACAGCGGAGCAGGGACTTGGACCCAGAGACCAAGAAGCATAGTAGTGTTATAGGGGTCCATGTCCAATGAGATTGTAACATACGTAGAAAGTTGCACAGTCATGTCAGTCCACACACAGGTGGCCAATTGAATTATGATTCACCCTATAGTGACCATTTGAACTGGCCTATTATTCTGGTTAGAATTGGCGTGCAGGTTTGGCGGGCAAAAGAGAGGTTTTCATTCCTTGGCTGGTTAAAGGTCAGAGGTCCCGCATTCCTAAGTGTGCTGGTTTCTGATAAGGGTGTGCTTAGTAGCTAAACTAGGGTGAGGGAGTGCCTCAAACAATAGGCAGGTCGTGTGGGGGGTTTTACATGAGATGGCGGGTGTAGCACAAAATGGAGTTAGTCCTGCTCTGCTTGTCCAGGGGTAGGAGATTTTTGTTAGATTTCCTGGGTCCCACATATTCCCCCCCGGGAGGCCACCAGCTCCCACGCTATGAAAGTGTCCACCAGTTAAGCTTCTCTTTCTTTGACTCTCTTGCCACAAGTCTCTGCAGATTACCCCTTCCTACAGCCATTTCTGGGGTGGCGCTTTCCCTCTTCCATCCATTGCCATCTGGATGCACTTTCCATGCTTACTGCTGGGTAGTGTCGTGCATGTGTATTACGAATGTGTGGTAGTAGCCCTCCTGGTCATGTCTGCATCTTGAGGACTGCCCTGTGTTTACCAGTTGGGCTGCCAGCTTTGCCCAGGACGAGAGGAACAATAAATAGCTGGGGTACAAAGCAGTGTCCTGGCCTGGGCTCAGCCACTGAGAACTCACCACATTGGGGTCCTGCCCCAGCCGCTATCTGCACAGAGCAGAGATTTCCTGCTCACAACCTGCCCTGGCACTGCCACAGCGGGGCAAGGCTTTGATGTGTCGGGCTGCCTTCTGTTGCATCTGGCTGCTCTGGCCACATTAGGCATTCTCATCACACTCGCAACATTCCAATTCTGTGCTGGGCTGTAGGTTGCCTTCTGAATGGAGTACAAGGCCGAGGCGTGGGCGCTGATGTGGGACCAGCTCCTGAAAGCAGGAGTTCACTGAAAAATGCTCAGAGACACACACACACACTGCTAGAAGGTGGGTGTCATTATAGATTCCCGTTTCCTCAGCTGCTTCATTGAGCGAGACCTTGAGAGAAAACATGAAAAGCACTTTATCTTTTAGGAGGTTCAGGGGAAATGTACCAGCACTGAATATTTACCCAAAGGGGGAAAAGGAAAGAAATCTTGCAAAATTGTGCTCTCTCAAATGCAAATGAAACTAAATACCTTGAGGAAATTAAAATACTATATGCTCTGTATGGAAAAACTAACAGGATCTTACTCTATTAACAACCCAGACCCACAGTCCTCCACTGCCTCTCATCCTCTTAAGCATTATAACCCCTCAGGTAAGCTTTTTAACTTGCCTCACACTTCCTTTGCATGCAGCTGACTGAGCCTTCACATGAAAGCACTTTGGACAAATGCTTCCTTGACACCTTTTATCTTCAAACCATTGTGCACTCTCGGGTTCATAAAGATACAGTCTGCCTTCCCCCACAGATGACTCAGGACACTTCTTATGCATCTAGCCTTGATGTCACCTGAACATCAGTGTCTGAACACAGGAAACTGCTTTGGCCTCTCTCTGAATGAGGAAGATGTGGGCATGTATGGATGAAGGTGCAGAGACAAGCAAATAAACATAAATAGCACAAGAAATAACTCTAAAGTCAGTAGATAATATCTTCAGTTTTCAATAGAGAACAGAGCAATCCCTCAAAAGCAAAAGATGAAGTAATGCTCTTCATGTGAGTTTGTTAAAAAATCATCAAAAGTCATTTCTTTACAATTAATAGCCTTGTGCATACATTATTTCTTTATTTTCTTCTTTTGCCAGTGTGACTGGGGAAGAATTCTAGAAATTGCATTACTGAATTGGTAGGTAAATGGATATAATTTTTGCTGGATATCGCCTAATTCCCACTGTATGCTGTAATAGTTTAAACCTAACAGCTCAATATAAAGATGTTTTCGTTTTGTTGTTTGAGCTTCAGGTTCAAAACAGATCAATGGAAACTGGGCATACAGAGCTGTGCAGTCACTTGGGAACCGAGGCCGTTGGGGGCTTCACGCAGCACACCAGCTTCACCAGGGGGAAGACCGCTCGTGAACAAAGTGCTTTGTCCACTCAGAGACATAGACCACTTTTGCACATGGCCCATTCACCAGAACTTGTCACGTAAACTGCTGATCCACAAGGGGTCAGAACTGGGAGGACAAGAAATCCTGGATATCTGGGGAGCAGTTGCTATACACAGCCATTTCATCTTTGAGGTCACTTGCCAAGATTTTGCAATATAGATGCTCATCAAAGAGCTAGTTGTTATAGAAAGAAGGTGGGAAAGAAGAATAGAAGAAAGAAAAGAAATAAATTTAGAGGTCTAACAATAGGGAAGGGTTAAATATATGATAGATTGGACACACAAAGTCAAAGCTGATTGAGATGATTCAGGGCATAAATTCTTAGAGTTTGAGAGCTCAGGTATCCATTCTGTTTCTCTTACTGTCTGGATGTGTGGACTTGGATATATTACTTAAGCTTGACTTTGATTCCTTCAGCTATATAATGAGGATAATAATACCAACTTCTTAAGGTTATTATGATGATTATATTTGAAAAAGAATTAAAAATTCTTAGCACATGGCTGGTTCTAGCAAACATTATCCTATTATTTTTCAGGCACTAAATTATGCATAAAGATATTTACTGACATGGAAGGGTGCTCACATTATGATTTTGAATGAAAAAGAAGCCTCAGAACTCTTTGCTTGCTATAATAAAAATTATTTAAAAATCACAGATAGGGATGCTCGAGTGGCTCAGTGGTGGAGCATCTGCCTTTGGCTCAGGTCATGATCCCAGGGTCCTGAGATCAAGTCCCATATCGGCCTCCCCACAGGGGGCCTGCTTCTCCCTCTGCCTATGTCTCTGCCTTTCTCTGTGTTTCTCATAAATAAATAAAATATTTTTTTAAAAAAATTAAAAGAATAAGAAAAATCGCAAATAGATGCATAGAAAAATCTGGAAGGTATGCCAGAATGTAAACATTGATAACCTTAATTTATACTTTTTTTAAAAGATTTTATTTATTTATTCATGAGAGACAGAGAGAGAGAGAGAGAGAGAGGCAGAGACACAGGCGGAGGGAGAAGCAGGCCCCATGCAGGAAGCCTGAGGTGGGACTCCATCTCCCGTCCCCAGGATCAGGCCTTGGGCCGAAGGTGCACTAAACCACTGAACCACCTGGGCTGCCCAATTTATACTTTTCTGAATTTGTGGAAGAAAATAAAATTCAATCAAGAAAAGATAGAATTACACTTAGATTATATATACAACATAAGCCAAGTTGCCTGTAGATTATGAGTCTTTCTTCCTACAATATCTTGTTCCTATGGCTCATTGGGGAGACTAAATCTATGTCTCTAAATACACTTATAAAAATGTAAAATTTTATGTTCTAGGAAACTAGCCCTCCATGCAAGCAAATGTACATACTGCCCATGCTTAGAGGACTCTGGCAAATCTTATGGTTATTCTGAAAAAAAAAAAAAAAAAAAAGTGTACTTGTAAGACACAACTGCATGCACTCTTCTTTTTTAATTGTAATATCACTCTGAAACTCTGCTGGTCCTTTTTTCTGGCAACATCTTCCTATGAATAGTTGCTGTGGACATCTCCCCTCACTATGTTGTACCCTTCAAGGAATTCTCTGCCTCTAAGAAATCTAAGAGAAAAATAATTTGTAGTTTATGTGGCATTTGTATCTCAGTTGTCCTATGACTGCCACCACTAATTAAGAGGTTATAACCCCATATTCATACCATTAAGTATTCTTGTTTTCTAAGCATAACTCCATTTTGAATGTGCTGATTAGTTATTGACATGTAATTATTGTCATAGGTACTGAACTTGGATCAGAAAGTTTACATCTTAGGGCATCTGAGTGGCTCAGTGGTAAAGCATCTGCCTTCGCCTCAGGGTGTGATCCTGGGGTCCTGAGATCAAGTCCTACATTGGGCTCCCCACAAGGAGTCTGCTTCTCCCTCTGCCTATGTCTCTGCCTCTCTCTGTGTGTCTCTCTGAATAAATAAATAAAATCTTAAAAAAAAAAACTAAAAAAGTGACATTGATTTGGAAAAGAATAAAATAGAAACTTTAAAATTAGAAAATACAATAACAGAAGTTTTAAAATTTGATGGATGTCGTTTAATAGCCGATTGTACATGGCTGAACAGAGGATTAATAGGCTGGAATTTGAGTCAAAAGAAAATATCCAGAGTATAAGAAGACAAAAAAGAATTCACACACACACAGACACACACACACAGGCATGCACACTAACCACATCATAGTAAAGCTGAAGTAAAAGCTAAGTTAAAGAGAAAATCTTAAAAGAAGCTAGAGAAAAAATTCAGACTGCATTAAAAAGAGCAACCATTGTCACCTGACTTCCCAACTAAAAAGTGGAGGCCAGAAGATAATGAAATGACATCTTCAAAATGGTAGGAGAAAATAACCTAGGGCATATTACTATAGATTACTATATTGCTATTGAAAAAGAGTAACAGGATATTATGAACAACTTTATGCCAACGCATTTGAAACTTCAATTAAAAGTAATAAATATGGGGACGCCTGGGTGACTCAGTGGTTGAGCATCTACCTTTGGCTCAGGGCATGATCCCGGATTCCCTGGATCGAGTCCCACATCAGGCTCCTTGCACGGAGCCTGCTTCTCCCTCTGCCTGTGTCTCTGCCTCTCTTTCTGTGTCTCTAATGAATAAATAAAATCTTTTTAAAAAAAGAAGTAATAAATATGCATAGAAAAGCACCAACTTAACTGAACTTACATAAAAGGAACTGGAAAGCCTGTGTATTCCTATAATGATTAAAGACACTGAATCCATAATTGAAGCTTGGTCCAAATAATCTCACTAGGGAATTTTGCCAAATATTTCAGGACTAACTAATGTCAATATTACATAAAGTCTCCCAGAAAACAAACAAACAAAAAAACAGAACATTCTCAAACATTTATTTTGAAGCCAGAAAAATTTTGATGCCAAAACCCAGCAGGGATATTACAAGAATTTCAGAAAATTTTCAGAAAGTTGTTGTACATAAATGAAATGTAAAAGTCAGCAAACAGAATTTAGTAACATATAAGAAGGATAATCATGACTAAGTTGTGTTAACTCCATTAATGAATTTGGTATTAGAAAATAAATCAGTGTAATTCTCTATATTGACAGAATAAAAAGAAAATTATATACTATCTTATCAGATGTAGATAAAGTGAAAAATTTCATTTTGTTTTTAACAAAAGTCTCTATTCTTTTTTTTTTTAAAGTCTCTATTCTTAAAAACAATTAGCATCACTGTTTTACAATGAATTGAATTCATATCAGTATATCAAAAAAAAAAAAGAAGAAAGGAGAAAAGAAAGAAAAAAATAAATACGAATAAAAACAAGTAAGAAAGAAAAAACAATCATTTAGTAAAGGAATCTGTCCTGTAAAGAGAGAGTTGGCCTTTGCCCAGACTCAAGAGGTAACATCTAAACACTTGGAATTTCCTGAGTGGTAGGAAGGAGTGTCTTTGTTATTCCTGGTGAGCCCCTCAGATCCTACAGGACAATTTGTGCTAATGAGGTGATTCTTGATGGGCCATGTCATATCAGCCCTATCCTTGGAAATTCCATCAATCAATCATGCCTATGCAATGAAGCCCCAGCAAAAGTTCTGAACAGGGGTATCTCTGGGTGGCGCAGTGGTTTGGCGCCTGCCTTTGGCCCAGGGCGCGATCCTGGAGACCCGGGATCAAATCCCACGTCGGGCTCCCGGTGCATGGAGCCTGCTTCTCCCTCTGCCTATGTCTCTGCCTCTCTCTCTCTCTCTCTCTCTGTGTGACTATCATAAATAAATAAAAATTAAAAAAAAAAAAAAGTTCTGAACAGAAAAGCTCAAGTGAGCTTTCCTGGTTGGTAATATTCTGCATATTGCCACTTATAAGCCCAGGAGGAGATAATGTCATCCATGGCTCCACAGGGAAAGGACAAGAAGCTCCACACCTTCTCAAACTCTGACCTATGTGTCTTTTTAAATGGTTTGAACTTGTATCCTTTCTCCATAATAAATGCAATTGTCACTATAATAGAGTTCTGAGTTTCAAATCTGCAGTTGCTTTTGGGAAACACCTGCACTTGGTGTCAGAAGTCTTGGGCAGACCTAGTGATCTGGAGGACTGTGACTTTAGCCTTGAGTTTGACTAACTTCACATCTTATGCACACAAGCATATCAAAAGATGTGTGCATAGGAGAAAAACCCATAAACTGATAAAATATTAGATTAGTGAATTTAGCAAGATCTATGGATTCATGATAATTATAAAAATTCAATTGTATTAGTATCATCAATAACCACAAAATTTAAAAATATCATTTTCAATAACATCGGATATATCATATACTTAGGAATAAATTTCATAAAAGCTAAGCAAAATTTCTCTGTAGGAGACTGTAAATATTTTTAAGAGAAATTTTAACGATCTGAATCAATTGAAAGATATACCATCTCCCTGTATTGAAAACACATTTTAGACATGTTAATTATCTACAAATTAACCTATAAATCCCATGTAATCCTGGCTAATTTCCCAAGTTTCTGTGTATATTTTGATCAGCTAATTTGTAAGTACACAGAGAAAAATACACAGGAAAAAAATAAGCTAAAACTCACTTGAAAAGAATAGTGTGAGAGAAACTGTTCCACTAGATAGCAGTATTCATTTAAAGTAGGCAAATCTTGTTGTATGGATAAACAAATAAAATATTATAAAAAGGCAGAAGACTATAAAAAGGTATTGAGTCACTTACCTCTTGATACGTGATTTATGACAAAGGTGGCATGCGGAGCAGTTGGGAGAGAAGAGCTCTCTTTAACGAATGATGCTGGAGAAATCAAATGTTCATCTAGACCTCTATTTCATTCCAAAAATCAATCCAGAACCAAGGTTGAAAAGTAACAATTTTGAAAAGTAATATATATCTAATATAATTCAAAATCTCATGATAAGAAGATACTTTTTTTTGAGAGAGAGAGAGCACACAAGAGGGGGGGAGGAGCAGAGAGAAAAAAAGAATATTAAGCAGGCTCCATGCCCAGCAAAGAGCCCAAAACAGGGCTCGATCTCACCATCCTGAGATCATGACTTGAGCTAAGATCATTACCTGAACTGAAATCATGAGACAGAACTTAACTGACTGAGTCACCCAGGTCTCCCAAGAAGATACTTTTTAAATAATCAAACAAGAATACTAAAGACAATGAAAAAATAATTGAATACATTAAAAGAATATGTCTATTAATTGAAAGTAACCATTAAAAGAAAGAAGGGTTTTGTTTGTTCGTTTGTTTCTTAAATTCCACATAAGAGTGACATCATATGGCATTTGTCTTTCTCTCTCTCTCTTTTTAAAAAGATTTATTTATTCATGAGACAGAGAGAGAGAGAGAGAGATACAGAGACACAGGCAGAGGGAGAAGTAGGCTCCCCGCAAGAAGACCGATGTGGGACTTGATCCTGGATCCCAGGATCATACTTGAGCTGAAGGCAGACATTCAACCACTGAGCCACCCAGTGATCCCTGTCTTTTTCTTTCTTATTTCACTTAGCAGTATACTCTTTGGTCCACGTAGGCTGTTGCAAATGGCAAGATCTCATTCCTTTTCATGGTTGAGTAATATTCCATTGTGTGTGTGTGTGTGTGTGTGTGTGTGTGTGTGTGTGTTCTTACCCATTCATCTATGGATGGACACTTAGGTTGCAGAACTTAGGAAACAAAACCTTAACAAACAAAGAAAAAAAGAGAAAAAACAGACTCTTAAATATGGAAAGCAAACTGGTGGTTGATGGGGGGCAGTGGTGGGGGATGAGTGAAATAGGTAAAGGGGATTAAAAGTACACTTACTGTGATGAGCAATGTATAGAATTGTCAAATTCTATAGAGTAATGTATAGAATTGTCAAATCATTATTTTGTACACTTGAAAATAATATAATACTGTATGCTAATTGATACTTCCATAAAAATAATCTTTTTTCAAAAATAACTGGTATTTATTTTTTTTAAGACAAAAGGGAATCCTCTGAGTAAGGGAAAATATTTTTACATAACCAACTAAGGGACTCAAATATTGAAAATATAAACAACTACAAATAATAAGAAAAATCAGATATCCCAAGAGAAAATTGGGCAAGAAATTTGAAAAGAACTTCCCAAAAGAGGATATTCAAGTGGCCAACAACCAACCATATGATAAGAGATCAACCTATTATTAACATCAGGAAAATGTGAATTAAAACCACCATGAGATACCAGAAGTGATAAAAAGAAAATGACTGGAAATGTCACATTGCTTGCAGAGATGTGGAGTAAATCATACTGTTACACACTGCTGGAAAGAGGGTAAGTGGGTACAGTCACTTTGGAAAGTTATCTTGACATTATCTTCTAGAGTTTAAAATACACTTGACCCAGCAATTCACTCCTAGGTATACACCCAAAAGAAATAGATGCACATATGCTCCAAACAGTGATGTGCAGGAATGAGCTTGCCCCAAGTCAGGAGAGTTGTTATCAAATATTTACCAACTTACCACTGACTCCAGAAAAGATGCACAAAAATGTTCTTAGAAGCATTATTTATAATATGCCAAAACAGAAACCATTCAAGTGTCATTCAAGGGTAGCATGGGTAAATTCTTCATAAATATTAAAACAATGGGGTATTATATTCAATAAAATGAACTAGAGCTACACACAATCACACACAGAACTCTCCCAAGCATAGTACTGAACAATAACAACAACGATAAAACAGTGAAACACAAAAGTATTTCTATAGTATTATTTCATTTATATAAAGTTTAAAATTAGTGAACTCTGAACTTGCATTGCTACAAACTAAGAAGCTAAAAGTTTGAAGAAAAGCAAGAACTATGAATATCTGGGGAATAGTTATATTCAGAGGGGTAAAGGGATTGTGATTGGTAATGAGCAGTGGGTGGGGCAGAGGGTGTGCTCCTGGGGTGCAAACAATGGTTTATTTCTCGATACAGGCTGCAGTTACACAGGTGTTTATAGTTCATTAAGATGAATACAGTTGACCTCTAGACAACCTCTCCACAGCTGAAAATTTGAGCATTTACTTTTAACTCCTCAAAAGCTTAACCAGTGATAGTCTACTGTTGACTAGAAGCCGTACCAATAACAGAAATTGCCAACATAATACATATGTTCTATGTTTTATATATTTCAAGTATATTCTTACAATAAGGTAAGCTAGAAAAAAAGAATTATGTTATTAAGAAAACCACAAGAGATAATACATTTATAGGACCATACTGTATTTATCGAAAAAAAATGTGAATGTAAGTAGACCCACACAGTTCAAACACATGTTGTTCAAGAGTTAACTACATTTAGGGGCACCTGGGTGGCTCAGTCGGTTAAGCGTCTGCCTTCAGCTCAGATTATATCCCAGGGTCCTGGGATAGAGCTCTGCGTCAGGCTCCCTGCTCACTGGGGAGTCTGCTTCTCCCTTTCCCTCTGCCTGCTGCTCCCCCTGCTTCTTTTCTCTCTCTCCCTGTTAAATAAATAAATAAATAAATAAATAAATAAATAAATAAATAAATAATCTTTTAAAAAAAGAAGAGGCAGCTGTGTTTTGTTTTCTAATAATTATATCTAAGGGATTTTTGTAGTCAATAACAGTCCCTACCTCCCAGAATGGGGTTAAATAAATTAATACACAAAAAGCTTTTTGAAATATGTTTGGAATATAGAAGCACCAATTACAAATGAGCAAGTAGTGGTGGTATCATAAAATAAGATTTTAGTGGAATCTGTTCAAAGAAATGGTAATCTTGAATAAAGGATTTAGGATGGCATTCTAATTGGATATAAGAATAATAAAGCATCCATTTTAATAACAATTTAAGTCACTTTCTTTTCTTCTGAAATATAGACCAAGTCCAGTGCTGGATGCTGGCTTTACCAAAATAGATAAGACACAACTCCCACCTTGAACCTAAAATCTAGTGAAGAAGAGAATTCGTTTACTCATTTAATCACTTAAACATTTATTGGGTTTGTACTTTGTGCCAGCTTATTAGAGACACAAGTAATTTTTACAAGGAATATATATACCATCCTGGAAAAGCATACAAAAATAAGCATATCAGCATATAAACACTATGCTGAAGATATGTGTACAGGACAAAGGGAGGCAGGAGAACTAGCTATGATTCCCCTGTTATGTAAATGGAGTGCCAGAGACTCTGAATTAATTAATTTTATCTCCATGCCACATTCATACAAGTTAGAGAAATTAAACGGCTAACATGAACGCTTTCCCAACTCCCTTGCAACAAGGATTCTGAATACAAATTAGGTTCTCAATTAGATACATTCATGTGATATGCAAGGCAGGGTTGGCTGGGGCCATCTTTTGCAACTATTGGCCCTTTCTGCTGGCATGTCAGTCAAGGCAGTGGAAGGTTTCCCTGCAGTGGTGTCCCTACACATGTTCCTGTTTCCTGAGTGCTGACAAGTTATGGAGGTAGCATTAGTTTGATGATCTGACTCCTTGCTCCGGGGATTAGATTTAGATGCCCATTCCCCATCTGCATGGTTGTTGGGAAGCAACAGAAGCAACAGCAGTCTCTTATGGCCTGCACTAGGGGTGTCCTCAGAGGTAGCATTCCCTCCAGCTGGACAGTCACACTTTGTTCTGCAATGTCCTTGAAGACTCAGATGGAATCAGCTCCTTCCAACAGTTTTGTTAGGACCTACTTCCCTATATTTAATCTCTTCCTACTTCGAGTGACTTTTCTGCACCGGGTCAGGAATAGTACAAGTGGAAGCATGAGTTTTCATTTACTAAAACTTATTGAAATAATGAAGTTTACACATTTCTGATTATAACTGCTATGAAGATAATATCTATTGTTCTAATTACCATTGTTTCTTAGGAAATGCTATACATAGCAGTTAGCTCCGCAGATGCACGGTCCAGAGGGAAAATAACTTGTGCAACTACATATCTTCCCAAGAATAGGTCTCTGTAATATTTTGTATATAGAAATACATCTGTTAAAAAAAAGAAAGAAAGAAATACATCTGTTATTGCAAAGAGCACTTTTTCCTTTGTTGAAGTTGAGTAGTAACATGTGATAGATGTGTCAAAAATGCTCACGCGATGTATTTTACTTCTTGGAAATGCCTGCATTAAAGGGTAAATTGGCTTAAACAAACAGGTGAAAAAGAGGCTGATACAATTTCATACTTATTTTCAAGGGTGAGCTAGTTACACGGATAAATAGGACACACACACGCACACACATGCGCACACATCTACCACTCTTTGTTTGCTTAAGGAATTCTAAGCATTGCACTGGAAATTTTCCAGGAAGAAATCTGTTTCTTGAATTCTCAAGAGCCGAGAATAAAGGGAATTGCCATATGCTGATTCACTAACACATCTCCTTTAAGAAAATGGTCCCCTGAGCATAATAAGAAACCAACCAGGTAGAATTTATGCCTAAGCCTTCTAATCAGGGAAAAACATACTTCATCAGTTAACAAGGTACTGGTTGCCTTGTGTTCTCCATAGAACCTGCTCAGATGTGGAGGGTTCTTTTCACGTCTATTTTTCCTTTGCCCTCCTGTGTCCTTTGGGCAGGATTCAGGAGAGAAGAATAAAGCACTAGAAAATAAAGCACTTGGCAGGCTCTCAGAGAAGGTTAGCCATGACCAAAACACAAGCCAGCCAGTTGCTTCTCTAGAAGGACAGGAATGGTCTGTGCCAGTACTCAGGTATACTGTACTCATTCGATTCTCACAGAAACCCTGCAGAGTGGGTTGTATTGCTATTCCCAGTTTACGGGTAAAGAAAATCAAGGCTCAGGAAGTGATTGTTGCTCAAAGTCACATAACCCAAAGGTTAGAGCCAAGAATGCAAACCAGGGTTGATTTCCGTTGGAATCCACAATGCTAGCTGTGGGCACAATACACCGCAACATGAGTTTTCATTGGCATTTTATGTGGCCAGATGCATTGCCAGCCCATGCTCAACTTCTCTCTCAGTTCCCAGATACCTCCTAAAAAACTGGAACAGTCTGTGACCATGGACTACTATCGCCAGTAGAATGCATTTTTTTTTTTTTTTTTGGCAGAATGAGGCCAATGACCCAACTTATTTGCTTATTTGTTTCTTTTAGAAATTCAGGTTATGGTAGGGGTGCCTGGGTAGCTCAGTTGGTTAAGCATCTGCCTTTGGCTCAGGTCCTGATCCCAGGGTCCTGGGATCAAGCCCCACTTTGGGCTCCCTGAACAGCAGAGAGTCTGGTTCTCCCTCTCTCCCTTTGCCCCTCCCCCCAGCTTATTCTCTCTCTCTCTCTCTCTCTCTCTGTCTCAAATTAAAAAAAAAAGGAGAGAAATTCATGTTATGGGGACACATGTATATGAGGCCAAATCCCCACATTGCTTCATAGGGTATGTTTTTGTGGCATGTGGCACCTGAGGACCAGGGAATGGTGCACACAACTAGACATTCCTGCAGGATTGTGTCCAATGCCTCAGTTTTAAAACAGAACTCCAATAAAACCCAAAAGTGAAAAATCACAATGCTAATGTAAATTCAGAATCATTAGTAAAGGTTAATCAGTCATGTCAATGAACCCTATGTTATTAAAGTTCACTTCTCTTTGGGTCACAAAACATATCAGCTCCAAAGTGGCAAAATATGATGTGGAGAGAATTTTAATAATTTAGTGAGTTGTATCAAATACCTTAAGAAGAATTAAGAGTTTCCAAGGAGCTGTGATGTTGTCTTTCAAGATGTACACCCCACCTACCTAGCTTCAGGGGAAGGCATTATCAATTCATGTACATATCAAGCCTTTAACTCCTATTAACTCAATATCTACCACGTACCATCACTGTTTCAAAGCTGAGTCACCATGTGGTAGGACAGTCATTTACTGAACTATAGGCAAAATAAAGATTTCATGGAAGTCACTCGAGATCTATTGTGATGCTTTTTAAAACTGAAATATTATGACATGCTTGGGTTTTTACTTAATGCTTGTTTTCAATATCTCCCCAAATTAAATAATAGCAAAGGCAAAGCATGGTGAGCTCTGACCCCATTTGTATTCAAGTGAAATAAGTTTAACTTGTTGTTAGAAGGAGATACCATACTGGGGTCTTCCTTAAGCCCTGATGGTCTGGAGTTATCTGAGCCTAAGATCGGGACCCAGAGAGTTAAGTTCTAATTCTATTCAGTGGTGGAGGTTACAGAACTTGGTAGCCATCAGAGGCCTTATCTGCCACCATGAAAAGAAACAATCTATAATAAGAAAGAACAAAAGAGGGCAGCCCGGGTGGCTCAGCACCTGCCTTCGGCCCAGGGTGTGATCCTGGAGTCCCAGGATCAAGTCCCATGTCGGGCTCCCTGCATGGAGCCTGCTCCTCCCTCTGCCTGTGTCTCTGTGTCTCTCTGTGTCTCCCATGAATAAATAAATAAATAAAATCTTAAAAAAAAAAAAAAGAAAGAAAGAACAAAAGAGACAAGAGCTGGGACAAAGAATGGCATGATATCCCAGCTACTTTCATGCTGCTCATTGGAGTTCTTAAGGCTTAACTGCATCCCTGCTGCCCCTGTAGTTTGGTTAAGATAATAAATACATGTTGTGAGCCAGAATTTGGTCACTTGAAGCCAAGAATGCTGAAAAAGTAAAACAAGATCTACTATTCATTGAG
Organism: Canis aureus; assembly: GCF_053574225.1. Classification (NCBI taxonomy): domain Eukaryota; kingdom Metazoa; phylum Chordata; class Mammalia; order Carnivora; family Canidae; genus Canis; species Canis aureus. The sequence continues at coordinate 47,213,946 of NC_135616.1, forward strand.
TAATAATTTTGTTTCAGGCAGGGTTGAGTATTTTACACATACCTGTTATCTTACATGATATTAACAAAAAACATTGCAATCTAGGAACTATAACCCCTATTTTGCATATGGAAAATCAAGGCTCAGAAAAGTTAAGAACTCACCCAGTGTCATACACTAGGAACTGTCAAGCTATGCCAGGAAGTGCACCCAAGCCTCTGTAATGCCTGGTCCCTGCTTTTTCTACCTATCTTGTGCCTCACTGTGATGATTATTTTTTTCTTCTGAAAAAATCTGAAACTTCAGTAGCCTCTTTACAGAACTTTTGGGAACTAAATTATGCTATGTGTGTAAAGCCTCCTTGGAAACTGTAAAATGAATATACAAATATTAAATGTTATTACTGCTTCAGATAAAATCTGACCAGGGATTTCACTGCAAATTCAAATAAAAATGGTCTTTTTGAGAGTAACAGTCACACTCTGGGCAAACTTAGAAACATCTTTACTGAAATTGTTTTAGCACTTCCAGATTTGAAATGACTTTTTTATTACCTGCTTTGCCCAACTAGAAGCTGTGTCAGAAGTGAAGAGGTCAGCGTGTTGCTGCTGCTGCCTGGTCCCTAGTGTCTTCCTCACTTCCGTCCTAGGGTTCCTTTTCTGTCTTCCTGTACCCAACATGGATTTACAGCCTTGCTCTGTGATATGCCTGATTCCCAGGGCTCCTGCTACAAGGGCACTTTACACATGATTCTAAATTCCCAGAGTCATTAAGAGAATAGAATCTGGAGTCAGTCGGACCTGTTGTACATTTTACATCATCTCTTATAAGCTGCGGGTCTGGGGCTTGTTACCCAATCCCTCTGTGTTATTGGGAAACAATGCAGATTACAGACATGGGCTAAATGTTTATATGTTGCTGCTGGAGTGCCAGGCTGACTTTGTGATGGCTCCTTTAGCATTTGTACACACCCTTTTTTTTCTGGTGGAGCATCCTGTGTGTTCTTGTCTTTCTCTTGAAATGTCTCTTCCATGCTGTCTCTGCATGCTGTGGTCTGCATGCCGTCTCCTCCATTGACCCTCTTCTTTCTGTGAATCCACCTTTAAATATCTGGCATAAAACTGCACTTTCTTTCCTTTTTGGACATGCTACTGCTGTTTGCTGTAAACCTGTACCCCTCTCCTGCCTCTCTAGAACTCTGTGCAGTGCTTCAGACTTTGGATGAAGCAATCTTCTGAATTCCAGTGTCAGGGTTAGTTACTGTAGATTCATCTCATGATATAAGGGATTATTTAGTTAGTCTTTATCTGCAATGGAATCATGGTGGGGCATTCAATTGTATGGGGTTTGGCATTGAAAGGTATGGTTTCAATGTCCAGGTCAGCCACTAACTAGGTGTGTTGACCCTAGAAAAATTGCTTTGCTGCTGGAATCTACAAATAAAACAGAGATGATGATCCTATTAATTTTTATGAGGATCCAATGAGATAAAATGTGTTAAAAATTCTTCACAAACTAGGAAAACACCACACATAAATGAGATATTATTCTCTTGAAATATACCATTATTTTGGAGAAAAGAACATGATCCTAGGAGGAGCCATTAGAAAGGACATTCCTTCAAGAAACTCAACAAACACATGCCCTTCCTAACAGTGCTTCCCATCACCTACAAATCACAGCAAAGTCATTGTATTTTCTACTTCAAAGAATATGAGAAGCTTTTCCCTAGGCAGAGTACTTTGCCTTTAACCCTTTCCACTTGGGTCCTTTCTCAAGATTGTCAGTCTAAAATCTTTTTTAAAAAATGTTTTATTTATTTATGTATTTATTTATTTATTTGACACACAGAGAGAGAGAGGTGGCGGGGGTGGGAGGGGGCAGTGGCAGGCAGAGGCAGAGGGAAAAGCAGGCTCCAGGCTGAGCAGAGAACCCACTGTAGGACTTGACCCCAGGACCTTGGGATCATGACCTGAGATGAAGGCAGATGCTTAACTGACTGAGCCACCCAGGCGCCCCTAAGATTGTCAGGCTAAAGTCTTACTAAACCATAATATTTGCATCTTTCTCCTTGGGGAACTAGTGTACAGAAAAGTCCATATTAGTTTATGTGCATGTAATTTGGAATTTGTAATAACTACAAGTAATACTTGGTTATAGTTCCCTTTGCTTCATGTATGAGAAACAATGTTTTCTTAAAAAGTTACATAATAAATAATACCTAGTTACAGTTTTAAATATGTAAATGAAGTAACTATTTTTGCATATTTCTCACAGGTAACTTGGAAACATGTCTTTAATAATAATAGCTGATACTATATGAAAAGCAGACTTCTAAGTGCTTTATATGAATTCATTTACCTAAGAATCATTGACATGATTTCAAAACATTCTTATCATTTAATTGCAGGGGAAATTTCTCTAGGCAAGATAAATAAAAAGAAACCCATATCTAGGCACACAGCCAAACTGCTAAAAAGCCAAGATAAAGAAAACATTTTGAAATCACCTAGAGAAACAATTAGAATCACTGCTGAATTCTGATCAGAAGCAATGGTGACAGAAGACAGAGGATGACACCTTCTCAGGCAGAGAAAAATAATTGTCAACCCAGAATTCTATATCCAACAAAGTATTTTTCAAAAATGAAGGTGGTCACTGCTGTGGGAAAGCAAAATGGTGCAGCCATATTGGAAGACAGTTTGGCAATTTCTTATAAAACCAAACACACCATTTATTGAAGAGACTGTCTTTTTTCCAGTGGATAGTCTTTCCTACTTTGTCGAATATTAGTTGATCATAGAGTTGAGAGTCCACATCTGGATTCTCTATTCTGTTCCATTGATCTATGTGTCTGTTTTTGTGCCAGTGCCACACTGTCTTCATGACCACAGGAGGTTTGTAGTACAAACTGAAATCTGGCATTGTGATGCCTCCAGCTCTGGTTTTCTTTTTTAATATTCCCCTGGCTATTTGGGGTCTTTTCTGATTCCACACAGATGTTTTTTTGTTTTTTGTTTTTTGTTTTTTTGGAGTTCAATTTGCCAACATTTAGCATAAATGGTTCTGGGAAAATTAGACATCCACATGCAGAAGAATGAAACTAGACCTTACACCATACACAAAGATGAACTCAAAATGGATGAAAGATCTAAATGTGAGACAAGATTCCATCAAAATCCTAGAGGAGAACACAGGCAACACCCTTTTTGGACCTGGCCACAGCAACTTCTTGCAATATACATCCATGAAAGCAAGAGAAACAAAAGAAAAAAATGAATTATTGGGACTTCATCAAGATAAAAAGCTTCTGCACAGCAAAAGAAACAGTCAACAAAACTAAAAGACAACCTACAGAATGAGACAAGATATTTGCAAATGACCTATCAGAGAAAGGGCTAGTATCCAAGATCTATAAAGAACTTATTAAACTCAACAGCAAAGAAACAAACAATCCAATCATGAAATGGGCAAAAGACATGAACAGAAGTTTCACAGAGGAAGACATAGACATGGCCAACAAGCACATGAGAAAATGCTCCGCATCACTGGCCATCAGGGAAATACAAATCAAAACCACAATGAGATACCACCTCACACCAGTGAGAATGGGGAGAACTAACAAGATAAGAAACAGTAAATGTTTGAGAGAATGTGGAGAAAGGGGAACCCTCTTGCACTGTTGGTGGGAATGTGAACTGGTGCAGCCACTCTGGAAAACTATGTGGAGGTTCCTCAAAGAGTTAAAAATAGACCTGCCCTACGACCCAGCATTTGCACTGCTGGGGATTTACCCCAAAGATACAGATGAATGAAATGCCCGGACACCTGCACCCCAATGTTTATAGCAGCCATGTCCACAATAGCCAAACTGTAGAAGGAGCCTCAGTGTCCATCGAAATATGAATGGATAAAGAAGATGTGGTTTATGTATACAATGGAATATTACTCAGCCATTAGAAACAACGAATACCCACCATTTGCTTCGACATGGATGGAACTGGAGGGTATTATGCTGAATGAAGTAAGTCAATAGGAGAAGGACAAACATCATATGGTCTCATTCATTTGGGGAATTAAAAATTAGTGAAAGGCAATAAAGGGGAAAGGAGAGAAAATGAGTGAAAATATCAGGGAGGGTGACAAAACATGAGAGACACCTAACTCTGGGAAACGAACAAGGGGTAGTGGAAAGGGAGGTGGGAGGGGGGTTGGAGTGACTGAGTGATGGGCATTGAGGGGGGCACTTGGCGGGATGAGCACTGGGTGTTATGCTGTATGTTGGCAAATTGAACTCCAATAAAAAATAAAATAATAAAAAATAAAAAAAATAAAACAATAAAACCAAACACTCTTGCTATGTATCCAGAAGCTTCATTCTTTGGTATTTACCCAAAAGATTAGAGAATTTATGCCTACACAAAAACCTACATACATGTATTTATAGCAACTTTATCTGTAATTATGTCAAATCTTAAAAGCAACTAGTTCTTCAGTAAGTAAATAAAAAAAATCCAGATGTTAGAATATTATTCAATGATAAAAATAAATGAGCTAGGAAGCCACAAAAAGACAACGAGGAATCTTGAATGCATCTTGTCAAGTGAAATAGGCTACTCTGAAGAGGCCATATGCGTATTATTCAGGGTTCTCCAGAAAAACAGAATTGATAGGAGAGATAGATAGATGATGATAGATGATAGATAGATAGATAGATAGATAGATAGATAGATGAAGAGATTTATTAAAAGGAATTAGAGCTCACACAGTTATGGAAGCTCACAAGTTCCAAGATCTGCAGTCAGCAAACTGGAGACCAGGAAAGATGATAATGTAAGTTTCAGTAAGAGCCCAAGTGCAAAGGCAGGAGAAGATCAACGTCCTAGCTCAAAGACAGTGAGACCCTCACTCAACCTTTTGGTTCCATTCAGACCTGCAACAGATTGGATGGAGCCGATCACATTAGGGAGAGCAATCTGCTTGACTGTCTCCTGATGTAAATGCTAATCTCATCCAGAAACAACCTCACACACATACCCAGAATAACATTTAACAAAATATCTGGGCACCCCATGGCCCAGTCAAGTTGACAAATAAAACTAACCACCATATAGTATGATTCCAACTAGATGATATTGTGGAAAAGGCACAACTATATAGAGAGTAAAAAGATCAGGGTAGTCATGCGTATAGGGGGATGAAGAGAAGGATGATTAAGTATAACACAGGATATTTTTAAGGCAGTGAAAATATTCCGTATGATACTATAATGTTGCATACATGTCATTACACAACTGTCAAAATCCACAGGATGCACAACCCACACAGTGAACCTGATGGAAACCACAGACTTTAGCTGACAGCACTTGATCGATATTGGCTCATCAATGTAATGACCCCAGTGAACGACTCTAAGATGTTACTAACAGGAGAATCTGAAGTGAGGGAGGGGGCATTTATGCGAACTCTCTGTACTTTCTGCTCAACTCTTCTGTGAACCTAAAACTCCTCTACAAAATCAAGTCTATTAATTTAAAAACCAAAGGAAGGTAAAATTAAACATTTTAAGATTAAAGAAGGGCCAAAGTTTCTCAGGCTGAATAGAAAGGGCACCAAATCTTTTTTGTAAGGAAGGAAGAGTGCTGGCATTCATAAACATGAGGACAAATGCAAAAGGCTATATTTTCCCTCTTAATTTCTCTTCTCAATCACCTCTGTTGGTCAACATAGTCACCCTGAGGCTAGTGAATGAGAGAAAGATGCAAACTAACTTCTCAAAAATAGTCAGTAATTTATATTGTTTATACTTTAAAAAAAATCTTTCATCCCAATTAAATTGAATTTATGGGAGGATAAACTAGAAAATATGTATGATAAAAGAACAGTTAGATTGTAAAATACCTGCTCTTGACTTGACTTTGGTTGATTCAGCCCAGTGTTTTCTGGCAGCCGTTGGGGGGCCCACTCAGACCCTCTGCAAGACAGAAGCCATAGATAGGATTGCCATCAGCCAAGAGCCTCTAGCTGCAGTGCTTTTGGGATCCACTAGAGCATTCAAGCCTGGGACCTGAGAGCTTGCTTTCCTGGGCAGCTGCACTCAGCCACAGGATAAGGTTGCATGGAACAAGGTGATATAGGGTCTTGTAGGCCACAGAAAGGACTTTAGATTTTACTGTGAATGATATTCACGGCCCAGGTGATCTGACTTATATTTTAACAGGGTCTCTCTGGCTGCTTTGTTGCAAATGGAACGTGCATAGGCATGTCCACCTTCGGGGTCTCGTTTCTGGAAATTTCTTCTGCTGAATGCTCTTCCTTCAGACAGCAGCATCTCCAGTCCCTGTTTTTCTGTGGAATTGATTCCAAAGTTGTTCAGATTTCAAATGAAGGTCCACTCCACCCCCTTTGATTTTTTATTTGGGATATGGCACTTGGGATGATTCTTTACATTATATAAGCTCAGCAATTTATTAAAAATTGTCTATACACACACACACACACACACACACACAACCCTTGCTCTTGGGTGGCCAGTGGGTACTGCTTCAGAACGGGCTGTACTCCTAGAAACAGATACCCTTGGAATTGATTCTTTCCAAATTTAATAATTGAAATAGTCCTAAGTGGTAGAATGTAAGCCATGAATGGTGGGGGCCAAGCAGGAAATTGCAATTGGATACTTAAATATCCAAGCCAAGATGGGGAATGAGACAGTAACTCAGAGGTGTTTACTGGGCTGGACGCAGATTATGACACGGGAGGCTGGAGAGCAGAGAGCCTCAAAATCAACCCCTGCTGTCAGAATTGTAGAATCCAAAATTACAGACTGTACATGACCTGGGGCAAGTCATTTAACCTGTTTCCATTTCTTCATCAGATGATGATACTTGTGCCCCATAGGGCATGGCAAGATTAGGTAAGATGGTTTCGAGGACTTGCATGACTTAGCACAGTGCCATAAACAGTGATGAATGTCCATCTCTTTACGATCTATCACATTTTAAAATGTAAAATAGTTTTCCTCTTATTTTAGACAGCAGTGCTCAGATTTTATACTTTACATTTTTTAATTAATTCATTCATTTGACAGAGAGTGCGAGAGAGAGCATGAGTGGGGTGAGGGGTAGAGGGAGAAGCAGGATCTCCACTGAGCAGGGAGCCCGATGAAGGACTCAATGCCATGAACCCCAGGATCATGACCTGAGCTGATGCCACCCAGGTGCCCCAGATTATATATATATATATATATATATTTTTTTTTTTTTTTAAGTTATTCATGAGAGAGAGAGAGAGAGAGAGAGAGGCTGAGACACAGGCAGAGGGAGAAGCAGGCTCCATGCAGGAAGCCCGATGTGGGACTCGATCCCAGGACTCCAGGATCGGGCCCTAGGCCAAAGGCAGATGCTAAACCGCTGAGCGACCCAAAATTTTATATTTTAAATAAATGCGATTAATTTCTTACACACGAATATTATACATATAATCATATGTTAATTATGATATTGCTAGTGCCTTTACCTAAAAGCGGTCGTCTTCCTTTGTCTAAAAGCAGTGGGTATCTATTAGGCAGGCAGGGCGCGTGGAAATCTGGGTACCTGAGTGGCTTGATTTTAGGAGGTCACAGAAGAGGCTCCTGTGCTCCGCGGGCTGCATTCCCTCCGTCTTCCCTTCTTCTTGATGTGTTAGGCTAGATGCCAAGATGGGATTACACGTGCAGGGATATTATTGAGGAATATGCCTGTGCGGGGGGGGGGGGGGGGGGGGGGGGGGCGACTAGGGAGTCAGGGAAGGCTGGAGAATTTTCTATCTGATCCCAAGTGAAGGAGAGAGGTAGAGAAGGCAGGAGGTGCCCTAGACTGTCGTCCAGCTGTCTAAGGAAGGCTCAACAGAGCCTTGGGGAAACCGTGAAGCCAAAGGCATCCATGACAAGAGCCCCTGCCTCGGGCCTGCAGGTCCTGCTCTAGCTCAGGCTCCAAGCTCAGGCTCCATCCACACGCACTCGGGCATTGTCTGGGAGCAGCCGGTGGGCGTGGCTTCCCCGGTGACGTCAGAGGGGAGCAGCTGCCTGGCCAGCCCACACCTGAGCTGGGGGACCGGCGGGGAAACCAGGAGCAAAACTCTCAAGGTGAGCCTCGAGGAGATCTGCTTGTTAAGGCTGCGGTGCCTCTGTGCACCCGAATTTGTTAGCTCTGTTTATCCTTATTCTAACTAGGAGATTTAATTCCCAAGCTTCAGTGGTATGTAATTCTAATGAAGTGATAGCTTATCTATAGAATCTAACAAAATGTTCCACACTCGAGGAGCTTTTGCTGATTAAGTCTCAGAACCCATTAATTTTTTTCACTATCAGGCACCAAAGGCCTCCTGAGTGTGAGGGCAAAGGAGACACTGTAGATCCTGCCCTCACAACAGATATTGTTATGGAATTTTGTAATGTCTACGATTTCTCTGAAGTGTGATTGACTGGGACCCTCCTCCCCGCCCCCACCCACACCAACCATGATAAATCTCTCTAAAAGTAAGCTTGAAAGATTATAACGTTATACATATTTAAGAATAAAAACTATTCCTACACGTTTAAAGATTTTTCCCCCCCTCACGGAAGCTCTTGGCAGAGGTGAGAATAGACTGACCCTTCTGAGTTTTATCAGCCTCAGGGGCCTCCCCAAGCTTCCTCCTTCTCTGACAGGAATCAGTTTCTCTGGATTTGGATTTCATTTGCTAACAGATTTGATGTGACTTACAATAATATTTACATCCCTCTTGTCAAGTCCTGTGCTGCCTGATTAAAACTCTGGTCACATTTTGATTAATTTTAGCCTTTATTTATTCTATGTACTCTCTCAGTGGAATTAATTATTTCTGGGACCCCAAGTGCCAGGACTGGCAGCACAATTGATGGGCACTACCCAGAGTCATGGTGAAGTAGAGTATTGCTTTCCTGGGGGCCATTCCTCCAGGGATGTATTTGTCAACAAAGATGGAAATTTCTTCACCAGATTTATATACAAGCAATCCCTGGTAGTACAGAATGTAGTGAGTGCCATAAATCTTGGGAAAACTTTATATATATCTCCACCCTGGAGCCTTTAATATCCTTATACCTTCTTGCTCATTGATGGTATCACTCCTAGATGGAAATCTGAGTTAGGCCCTCAGATGCCATAATGTTGGTAGAGTAGGGCACATGGTTACCAAATGTTTGAATCTGGTAACCAAGGTCCAGGAAACCTAATTCCATTTGAAACAAAAAGTGGTTGATTTTTCTTAGATATAGAAATCAAAGTGATCTACACTGAACATTGCAAAACTGAATCTCATTATTGCCAAATTCTAGTTACACTTCCACATGTTGGAGATTTGCTTGGAAGTACAAATGAAATGAAGAACCAGAGAATGATTTTCTTCCTCTGAGCAGATCCTAATATTAGTCATTCTAAGTGGTGAACTTTAATCTTTGACAAATTGCTTATTGCCATGAAGTCTATGAATATATTCACCTTTGGTTGGAACCACAGTGTGGTAAAACCAATTATTTTAAAGGTCATTGCACTGCTCCAACCCTCTGTTATAGATCTTTTAACTTGCTAGACCTTCTGTTTATGTGTGAGAGTTCCCCATCATAAATAATATCTGAACTTGGGGCTTCAATTTTCATTAGAAGTGGGTGGCGTTAAGTCAGAGTAATTCTCCATTAACCATTACTATACTTTGTATTACCCAATGGAAATCGTATGTGATAACTGACAGTTTAATTGAAACTTTGGCCTTTGCTCAGTCGACAGGAATTGGTTTAAGGCTTACCCGTCTGGGCTCAGTTTATGGATGCCTGCCTCCAGATTCTTACAAACAGCTTCAGGACCACTAGGACTGGCTCTGATAAATCCAGTTAGCACTTTCAGAGTCAAGCATAAGAGAAAAATCAAGGAGAAAGAGGGGTCAACAGCATGGAAGCACATCAGAGACAGGGAGAAAGCTCGTCAGAGAGACATTCCCAGAGGGGAAGAGAATGGCTGAGGAAATTTCCAGATGTGTAATATCTGGAATTAAAGTTGTCCCTGTCCTATGCTATGCCCTTTTGGTAACCTTCCCCACTTCCTAGCTGAGACCTCCAAACTTGAAAGAAAGTTCCAGCCAGGACTGCCTTGTGTTGGAGGATCGGGAGAAGTTAAGGGACAGACAATAAAGGGAAGTGCAGTCTTCTCTGCAACACCCTGCCAATACCCTGAAATATCTCCTGGAAGAAACACTTCCCAGGGGGAGTCCTAGGGCAGAAGAACATCTACGGTGGTAGGGCATCCTCTCCTTAGGTGGGACCAGAGATGTTAAACCTGGAAGGGACATTTGGGTCAGTCCAGCCCCTCATATGTATGGGAGGTAGGTCTTGGAGAAAGGGGGCCTCTGGTGACCTAAGCTGAATTGCTGAATTGGATATGGGTTTCAAGCTGTGAAAGATGCTGATGTTGTCTGCCCCATGATTGCAGCTCCCAGAGCTCTGGCTGCTTCTGTCCCATTGCCCAGCACCATATTCTGCCCCCCCGCCCCCTGAGAAGCTGGTCATAGGTTATTTGTTTGTAATCCACCTTTATTCCTTCTCAATACTGTCTTGCCTCTCCCACTCACCTCCTTTAAGGGCTGAAAGAAACTGGCGTTTTGAATTTAAGGACCTATCTGTTCCCTCCAATCCTACTTATCCATGGATACCCCATGTTTCTAGGTGAGGGACAACACATACTTAGTAGGAGATTATTGAAATCTACAATTTGACAAATATAACTTAAAATGATGATGCCAGTTGAGGTGTTATGTGGATCTTAAAGTGACTTTGGAAATGGATCAATGTTCCTGACAAACTGATACCACATAATTCTTTCTTAAAAAAAAAAAAAAAAAGTATAAAACACAGGGCTTGAACTCACAACCTTGAGATCAAGACCTAAGTTGAGATCAAGAGTCAAATACTCAACCAACTGAGCCACCCAGGCACCCTTGATATCATGTAATTCTTATCTTCTTGGGCCAATGAGTAAGAGAGTGGGCCTTAATATCATAGGGTTGTCTCCATAGAGGAAGACCATGAAAGGGAGCTGGTGGCCACTGAAAGAATGAAGAAAAATCAGCTGGTACCAAACCTTGGCTTCTTTTCACAGGGGAAATGAAAAGTGGGAGGGAAGTCCTGGGCCCCTGAACATAAGGAAATATTGCTCCCAAGTGGGCAGAGGTATCTATTAGGGAAGTGGAAACACTGAGCACCCTCCCTGGGCTTCTTGACTTAGTCCAGAGGTATCCCTTCTTTCCTTCCATTTGCACAAATCAGTGAAGGTTCTGCTGGAAAGCAGTTTTGTCCAGTGCTCCTGAGTGGGAACATTATCCAGTTAACAAACTAACCTGATCCATATGATTTTTTTTTCTCTAGGCCAGCTTCGTTACAAAACACCCTTGTTCCCAGGGACTTGAGCTACGCTCATTCTTTATCTCGTTTGTTGTTTTGTAGTCATTTTTAGCTTTTATGAATTCTTACTTTTAAAAATCACGTATGATGATTCCCCATTTTAGAATGCTGGAAAGGATTGAGGCTTTGGAAATCATCTCAGATATTAGCCACTGCCACTAACATTGAGGTACCTTTGGAGAAGTGGTTTGGGGATTTCCTCATGGGTGAATATTGGAGGTCATGAGCCCCCTTTTTAGAATGTTTGTGCAAGTTAAGGGAGATTATGGATATGAAAATTCCAGGTACTCTGTTGGCTCTGAGAAAGTGCTAATTTCCTTCCCCTTCATCGTCGATATTCTAGGATTCACATTGCAGAAAAAATATTTAACCTTGATGTCTACCCAAGAAGCATGTACCAAGCCTGCCACCTATTTTGCAAATCATGTTTGATTGGAACCCTCCCTTTCTCATCCTTTTCGCATGTTGATGGCTCTTTCATGCTACAAAGTTTTGTAGGTTATATGTGTTATATGTGTCTCACAATGCCTGAAATATTTATCATTTGGCACTTTTCAGAAAATGTCTGCAGATCCCTGGGATAGAGCAATTCTAGGGCCAAAAGGAACCTGGTTTAGTAGCTGAGTTATTAACAATATATCCCCCCCATCTACCTGTGCTTTCTTCAACTCGTCCTTAATGTAAGTTCACCTTCCTATATCCATATGTTGAGAAATTTTGCTTTTCTTTTCTCTTCTTTACTCAGGAAAGTTAGAATTATTTTTAGATGGATATTTAAATAGCTGCTTCTTATAAATAAAAATTGTTGAAAGATATTTATAACACAGGTAATATTCAGAATTTATTTCCTCCTCAGAAAGGTGAATTTTAATGAATGAGTTCTCAGACAGGACTTGCAGAAACATCAGTGGAGGTGGATCTCTGGATGTGTATGGCTGCAGATGAAGAAGAGTCTCTGAGGATGGGATATTATAAATTTGTATGAATATTTTCCCTACCACTGTTGAGATTTCATCTCATAGTAAGTTGCTTTTCTACAATTTACTATGAGGAACTGAATGTGAAGGAAAAGAGGTCTTGGGAGCTACCAGTCTTTGCTTTGCCCAAATATTAGTTCCCTTAACCAAAGTCCTCCTATGCCCACTCTATGTAACATAATTTTTAAAAAAGATTTATTGATTTATTTGAGAGAGAGAGCATGAGCACACAGGAGGAAGGGGCAGAGGGAGAGGAAGAGAGAGATTCTCAAGTAGACTCCCAGGTGAGTGCAGAGCCTGACACAGGGGCTTGATCTCACGACCCTGAGATCATGACCTAAGCCAAAATCAAGAGTCGGATGCTTAACTGACTAAGCCACTCAGGTGCCCCTGTCTTCAATTTTTAAGATGTACAAGATGATGATTTAATGTATGTATACATTATGAAATGATGATCACAGTCAAGTTTATTAGCATATCCACCACCTCACACAGTAATTATTTGTGTATGTGTGGCCAGACATTTGAGATCTATAGTATTATTAACTAGAGGCACCACACCTATATTAGATCCTTGGAATTTATTCTTCCTAGACCTCAAAGATTGTACCCTTTGATCAACATATCTCCCTATTTCCCCCATCTTTAGGTCCTGGCAACCAATGTTACACTCTGTGGTTCTAGGAGCTTGATTTTTAAAAAATTGCTGTGAGATCCTACAGTATATGTCTTTCCAAGTCTGCCTTATATCACTTAAACAGAATATCCTCCAGATTCATCTAGGTTATTACAAATGGCAGGATTTTCTTCTCTTTTATGGCTAAAAAATAGAGCATGATGTATAATATATATATATTTGTGTATATACATTATATATATTACATTTTGTCTATACATTTATCCATCAATAAACACAAAGGTTGTACACAGTAAAGGAAACAATCAACAAAATGAAAAATCAATCTATAGAAGAGGGGAAAATATTTGCAAACTATATATCTTGCAAAAGGATAATATCCAAAATATAAAAGGAACTGCTACAACTCAGAAAAAAAATTGATAAAAATTTGGCAAAGGACTTGATAGACATTTCCCCAAAGAAGACCCCTTTCTATCCTGTTTTACCAATTTTTTCCCTCTGTAGTAGAGTATAGCATATAAATATGCTACTCTATATGTAAACTTTAAGAAATTCCTCACTGGGCTCCACATCATGCTCCAGGTACTTCATCACTTCCTTTCTCAATTTCTCCTCAAGACCTCAACGATTGTTGATACTCACTGACTCTGATTCCTTATTACCTATTCTTCCTTTCACAATTTTCTTAAATATTTTTTAAAAGTGAAAGTATTAGGGGTGCTGGTTGGCTCAGTCAGTTGAGAGTCTGACTCTTGATTTTGACTCAGGTCATGGTCTCAGGGTTGTAAGATCAAGCCCTACATCAGGCTCCTGGCTCAGCACATCTACGATTACAATTCTACTTTCTTTTACCATAGATTCCTTCCATCTATTATCAGATTTCATTGTAAGAAATGAAATGTGAACTCTTTGGTGTCTGGCTTCTTCACTCAATCCAGTGTGTCTGAGATTCATCCTCACTGTTGCATGCATCAGTAAAATGTAACTTTCTTATTGTTGAGTATCATTTCACAATTATTTTTATCCTTGCTCCTACTGATGAATATTTGAATTTCTTTCCAGGTTTTTACTGTTGTGAATAAAACTTTTGTGAAAATTTGCATACACATCCTTTTGTGGACATATGTTTTCATTTATCTTGGATACATACATCTAGTAGTGGAATTACCTCATCACAGAATAGGAACACGTTTGATTCTATCAGACACTGTCAAACCATTATCCAAAGTGGTTGTAAAATTTTATACGCCCACCAGAAATGCATACATTACCAGTTAATCTACATTTTAAAAAATAAAATTCAGTGTTGTATAGGTGCATAATGACAAATAATTATCATTTTAATCTGTGTTTCCCTGATTCCTAATGATATTAAGCATTTTTTCTGTGCCTGGGCCATTTGTATGTCTCCTTTTGTGAAGTATCTGTTAAATCTTGCTGATTCTTTAAAAAATTGAGTTTGTCTTATTATTGAATTATATTAATTTTCCAGTGCTGCATTACCAATTACCATAAATTACTTATTTCACAAATTATCATTATTTGTTACTTTTTAAGTGAGTGACTTGAAGAGCATACAGCTATTATTTCACAGTTTCTGTGCATCCAGAGCCTGAGCATGGCTTGGCTGGGTCTCCTGCCAGCATCTCACAAGGCTGCAGTTGAGGTGATGCCGGGGCTGCTTTCTCATCTAGAGCATGGTGTCCTCCTCCAGATTCAGTCAGACTGTTGGCAGGATTCAGTTCTTTGTGGTTGCAGAACTGAGGCTTCTCTGTCTACAGGTCATTCACGTGACAGCTTGTTTCTTCAAAGCCAAGGTCTCTCCTGTTTTGAGTCACTTTTGAAAAGTTCGCCACATAGGATATTCTCCCTGTAGATTAAAGTCAACTGATTATTGGAGGCACCTGGGTGGTTCAGTTGGTTGAGCATCTGACTTTTTGGTTTCAGCTCAGATCATTATCTCAGGGTCCTGGGATCTAGCCCCACCTTGGGCTCCATGCTCAGCAGGGAGTCTGCTAGAGATTCTCTCTCTCTGCCCCTCCCACCACTTGGACATATGCTATCTTTCACACTCTCTCTGTCTCTCTCAAAATAAATAAATCTTTTAAAAAGTTGACTGATTATTGGTTGTAATTACATCTGCAAAATCTTTTACTTTTGCCATGTACCATAACCTAATTACATCAGTAGCATCCATCGTGTTCACAGAGGCTGCCTACACACAAGGGGAGAGGATTATGGTCTGCATGTACACCAGGGGTGAGAACTGTGGGGACCATATTAAAATTATACCAAATAAGAGTTTTTAAAAACATAGATATGAGTCTTTTGTCTGATATAATTATTGAAATTATATTTTCTCAAGCTGTGGTTTCAGTATTTTCTTAGTGATAGCTTTTGATGAGCAAAAGTTTTTTAATTTTAATAAAGAGTAGTTCATCAAAATTATTCCTTTATGGTTAATGATTTTTATCTTTTGTCTAAGAAATATCTGCCTTCCCATGTGCTCTGAATATCATCTCCTGTTTTTTTTAAGAAGCTATATAGTTTTAGTTTTCATTTTTATATTTAGGTCTATAATTCATCTTAGATTCTTTGTGTAGGGTATAGGTGTGTAAAATAGGAGGTAGGGTCTTTTTACGTCCCCCACCCCATATAAATATCCAATCATTCCAGTACAATTTATTAAGAAGATTTTTATATCTCCATAGAATTGCTTTTATGCCTTTGCCAAAACTCAGTCTTGGGACCCTTTATTTTATTCCATTGATCTGTGTGTCAATTCCAATGTCAATGGCACATTGTCTTGATTAGGGAAACATCACTGTAAATCTTGAAATCAGACAGTGTAAATCATCCAACAAAGTTCACCACTTGAAGGATTGTTTTGATAGTATCCCATCCTGCTTCAAGTTTTCTCAGGAGCATCAGGAGGGGTCCATGGAGAGGAGTCTGTACATGATGCAGACTTTTCTTGTGTCTGTGTCTCCCAAGAATTCTATGGTGTTGTGCTAGCCCAGACTTGACCTTAGTCCTTCACTACAAATCTTCTTGTTCACTTGTATGGTGTCCACTGGCTCTTTCTCCTCCTACACAGATGCCAAGCTGGCTCACTTTTTGTTTTCAAGAAGACAGGAGACAATATTCTTTTCTTCTATTTCAGACTACTTTACTTCCCTGAGTTCATAGCTCTGGAGGGCTCGATGAAAATTAAGATCACATAGTAGTTTGTCCAGCTTTTTCTTGTTAGAGTGGGAGCAATGCTCACGTGGTCTGCAGTGATATCTCCTTTTTCATTCCTACATTGATAGTTAATCCTGATATGCATGTTTTCTACTGTGTCTTGATCGGTCCTGTCAGATTTCTCAATTGTGTTAATTTTTTCAAAGAAACAAAGTTCAGTCTTGTTGATTTTCCTTAGTTACTTGTATATTTTCTGTTTCACTGATTTCTACTTGTTATCAGTTCTTCCCTTGTACTTACATTGAGTGAAACATTTCTTTTTAGATTCTTAGCATGGAAGTTTTAGATCACAGAATTTGAATCTTTTTCCTTTCCCAATGTAAACATTTATGGTTATAATTTTCTAAAGACTACTTTAGCTTAAACTCACAAAATTTAATGTTTGGTTTTTATTATCATTCACTTATGGTTTCTAAGTTCTCTTATTTCTTCTCTGTCTCATAAATAGTTTAGAAGTGTGCTCTTATTTCCCAAGTATTTAGAGACTTTCCGTATCTTTTTGTTATTGTTTTCTAATTTAATTCTTTTTTTTTAGTTCAATAACATACTTTGAAATGGGACACCTTGGTGGCTGACTCTTGGTTTCAGTTGAGGTCATGATCTCAGGGTCCTGGGATTAAGCTCTGCATAGTGCTTTGTGTTCAGTGGGGAGTTCTTTCTTTCCCTCTCTCTCTTCCCCTCTCCCAATTCCTGTGCTCTCTCTTTCTTACTCTCTCTCTTTCAATAAATAAATCTTTAAAAAAAGAAGATACTTTGAAAGATTTCAGTCACTTGAAATTTATTAAGAATCACTTTTATGATCCAGAATATGATTGCTACTGGTGAATGATCCATGTGCACTTGAAAATAATATGTATTCTGCAGTTTGGTGTATTATATAAATGTCAATTGAGTTACCTTTATCGATGATAGTGTTCAAACCTGCTGTGTCCTTGGTGTTTTTGCCATGTTTTGCACCCCTGCTTCCCACTTCCCTTTCTTTGAGAGATGAATGTTAAAGTTTCCAACTATAACTGTAGCTTTGTCTATTTTCAGTTATGCCATCTTTGCTTCTTGTGTCTGAAGCTCTGTTCTTAGTGACATAAACATTTAGAATTGTGATATCATCCTGATAAATTGACCTTTTTATCATTATGAAATCTTTCTTTGCTTCTGGTAATGTCGCCTGCCTGATATTAATATTATCACATCAGCTTTCATACACTTAGAGATTACAGGTGTGTCTTTCACATTCTTTTATTTTTACATTTTCTGTAAATAGTATATGGTTGTTCTTACTTTTGGTAAATCCATTCTGATATACTGCCTTTTAATTGGTTATTTCCTTCATACACATTTAATGTTCTGTTGATGTGGTGAGGCTTAACTCTATCACTCAGCTCTTTGTCTTAATTTTGTTTGTTTTCAAGAGCATGCAAGTCCTTTCTTTCATCTAGCAGTTAAATTGAGGGAGTGGTCACTCAGATTTCTCCTAGAGTTGCTTTAGGCTGTAGATGTCCCAGGTTTAGATAGATGGAAGGCATCTGTGTTAGCTGAATCTCCAACCTTCCACATGCGACCAGTGCGTTTTTAGTACTGTCAATTTTTGACCTGGGAGAGGACTAGACAACAGTTTCAGATAGTTTTTGCCCACCTTTGGATTCAACCCCAGCAGTAGATAATATTTGTAGATAATTCTACAATTATCCTGTAGGTAAATCAACAGGAAAATGCCCTATGCGATGTGACTCCTTGCTGCTCTGCAGGACCATTTCCACCACTTCTCCCCAAGATTCAGGAGGCAGGGATGAGGCCAGGGGTTGTCAGGCTAAGCAACTATTTTGTTGTAAGTTTTTTTTTTTTTAAATTCAATTTGCCAACATATAGTATAACATCCAGTGCTCATTCCATCAAGCCATCAAGTGCCCTCCTCAGTGCTTGACTCCCAGCTATCCCATCCCCTCACCTACTTCCCCTTCTGCAACCCTTTGTTTGTTTCTCAGAGTTAGAAGTCTCTCATGGTTTATCTCCCTCTCTAATTTTTCCCATTCAGTTCCCCTCCTTTGCCTTATAATCCCTTTAACTATTTCTTATATTCTACATATTTTGTTGTAAGTTTATTTTGTTTTACTTTGCACTTTTATCACACTTACAGATTCCAGTTTGCCCCACCAGCCTACTCTGTAGTTTAAGGCCTGACTGACTTCTTCCCTCTGATAAGTTTCTCCCCTTACAGTAGACATGCCCTCCTGTTTGCCCAGACCAAGTACAGAGGCTGCCATGGTTCTCTAGCCTTCTTTGAATACCTGTTTCTCTTGGGAAGTCAAGTCCTCAGGGCTTTCTTGTCTCACTAGTTTTTTGCTTGACCTATAGGAAAATAGGATTCTTATTTTTCTCAGGTTTTTCTTGATGTCAGGGAACAAAGATCTTTCATATCTTCTGCATTGGATGGAACTGAAACCTCTTATGTTTCTTGTCTTTCTTGAACACATTCCAATTATGCTTTCTTTTATTCTGAATACTCAGCTGAAACATCTTTTGTCAAGGTCAACAATGACCACCATTTCGCAAAACCCAGTGGTCAATTCTTAGTTCACATATTATTTTATTTGTGACCTTGTGACACTGTTGATCACATAGTTCTTTAAATACTTCACTTGGCTCCTGAAACATGACTGTTGATTCTCCTCTTATCTCTGTGATTACTTTTTGTGTGTGTGCACATTTCTCCCAATCTTCCCTGCTTCTAATTAGTGGAGTGCCCCCAAATCACACCTCTCTGTTCTATTTGTGTTCACTCAATTAATCATATTATCCAGCCTCATGGTTGTAAATAGCACTTTTATGTTGATGGCTCCTTGGTTTGTATTTAGAGCCCAGAATTGTTCCTGAACTTCACACTTCTATATCTAAGAACCCAAATAATATTACTCTCTGCTATATAATTTACCTCACAAACAGTGTCTTCAAAATAAAACTCCTAGTTATTCCTCCAAAATCCATTTTTCTGCATTCTCTCCCCAAAAGTTGCTTAGATAAAAAAGTCTTTAGTTTATTTCGACTCTTTACTTTCCCTAGTAACTGACATACAATCAATAGGCAAATCATGCATATTTGCCTTCAAATTATACCCAGAATTCACACATGAACTTCACTGGTATCACCTAGTTCAAATCATTATCCTCTCTTCCCTGATAATTGCAATAGCTTCTTAACCAATTTCCCTACTGAGACCCAACTGCCACCTCTCAGCTTCTGCTTCATAGTATTCTCAATAGAACAGTGAAAAAACTCTGTTTAACCCTCATCACAGCACCCAACTTCTTTGTAGAGAACTTTCTAATGGCTTCCTTTATCACTCAAACCGGAGGTCAAATACTTTCAGTGGCCTTAAGAGACCTTATTTGATATTGTTCCCTGCTAGTTCCCTGAACCCTTCTGCTACATTCCTTTGTTTGCACATTCTGTTCTAGCCACTTTGGCCTTCGTGTTATTCTTTTTTTTTTTTTTTTTAATTTTTTTAGGTATTTATTTATTTATTTATGATAGTCACAGAGAGAGAGAGAGGCAGAGACACAGGCAGAGGGAGAAGCAGGCCCCATGCACCGGGAGCCCGACGTGGGATTCGATCCCGGGTCTCCAGGATCGCGCCCTGGGCCAAAGGCAGGCGCCAAACCGCTGCGCCATCCAGGGATCCCCGTGTTATTCTTTACACATAGGAAGCATTTTCTTGTTTCATGTCTTGCTCGTGTTCATTCTTCTCTAAAACATTTCCTGCCCGAAAGCCTCATGTTTATCCCAAGTTTCTGTCTTTTTTTTCTATTGTTACTTTAAAAAATAAAAGACTCAAATTTTTAAAAACAATGTTAAGTACATAGCAAAATTAAGAAGAAAGCATAGAGATATCCCATATGCCCCTGCCCCCAGCCTCCCCCTGTTATCAACCTCCCTCACCAGTGTGGTGCATTGGTTACAATTGATGAACCTGCACTAATACATCATTATTACCATATTTTATTTGCAGGATGGGGGTGGGTATGATACCTAGTTTATTCATTAGAGCTCTTAACATATTAATCTGTTTTAATTACTGGTCTAAGAATTTCAACATCCCTGCCATTCTGGTTCAGATGCTTGCTCTGTCTTTTCAAATTGTGTTGTTTGCCTTGTAGTATGTCTTGTAATTTTTTCTTGATAGCTGAACATGATGCACTGGGTAGAAAGAGCTGCTGTAAGTAGACTTTAGGAATATGGTGATGACCTGTGAGAAGGGAAGTTATCTATAGTCCTATGATTAGATCTTAGTCGTTTAGTGAGCCTTTGCCTGGATTGTGAATTTCACAAGTGTTTATCCTTTTTCTTTTTTCCCCATGTAGGTGGGACAAAATGGCCAAAGTAGGCCTGGAGTTAAGCATTTCCCTTCTCCACATCAGGTGGGCTCTGATAACATCCCAGCAGGTTAGAATACAGTTAATTAATTTGCCCCGAGGGCAGGATCTGTTAAAAAGAACAGAGTGCTCTGGCATACTTCACAGTGGTTCTTTTTCCTCAGAAGCAAGAGGAAATTTTTCTGATATTTCCTGTGGGAACCTAGCTCCTGCAGGAAAATCTTACAATGCTTTAGGGGCCTCCCTATGACTAAGACCCCTGAAGTTTTTAACTCTCAGATTTGCTTCCAGCAATTTGTCAATTACAGTTCAGGCACTGGTTCCTGAAGCAGTTCCACTCAGTGTCTGTGCCCTAGGAAGCCGTGACTCCATATTCACCTGTCTCTGCAATCTGGGGCACAGTGATTTGCCCTGTATCCTTTTCCTCTTACGGATCCAAGAAGAGTTGTTGATTTTTCAGTCTATTTAGCTTTTTACTTGTTAGGACAGAGTGTGACTTCCAAGCTCCTCCCATATAGAACTGAAAACTCCTTCAAGTCTTTGATTAAATACCATTTCACTAGATCAGCCTTTCCTGACTAATCTATATAAATAATAATACTTCCTGCAATCCCCACTCACTCTGCCTTTCCCCTTCCTGCTTTGCTATTCTCCTAGCCCTGATCTCTCTGTGACACAGGATAGTCTTAATCCTTTGTTTATTGTCTTTCCCTCCTGGGAAGTATGCTCAATTATGGCAAGAATTTTGTCTGCTCTGTTCACCACTGTATCAAAAGTGTCCAGAACATGCTGGCATAGAACAAGAGCTCAATAAATGTTTACTTAATATATGAATGCATGGGCTGGGGTCCCACTCAGATCTTTTCACTGTTGGTATTGTATTCTGTGACTCAGTCTCTTATTTATTCACTCTAAGTGCTATAAAACTTTGGGATGCAATGGCATCATTTGAGGGAAACATTTCCCCATATTGTTCTGATTGATTTTACTTCCCAAGAAGCTGATGATTAAGATCTGAGGCAGAGACATGACCCAAACCAAACCTGGCTAGGTAGATATGCCCTCTGGCCTCTCTGCCACCTTGCCCCTAACTTTTGTGCCCCTCTAATCTAACATTAGAGCTCTGCTTGCTTGGCCCCTTAGTCTTTCATGCCTCTGTCTCAAACCACAAAGGCTTCAGGAGTAGCACAAAACCTTCTCAACAGATGCTATATTGCCAATAGAATAATAGCCACACACTGTTCCGGTATCTCTGCAAATTCTACTGTAAAAAATGTCCCTTCAAGTAATTTGTAGCTAGGAACACATATCAGAAATTAAAATAAAATGAAACTATTCCTTTGTTCTATAAAATACTATGAAGATAAATAAATCTTATGCAATCTCATGAAATATGTGCAATAAAAATCTCCGATATTAGCTCCCTTTCTACTTTCTCCAGAGTGAGGCAGCAAGGCCACTAAGCTGGCAATAGGAGACTTGGTCTTATTTCTGATTATGTTGTTGATTAGCTATATGACCTTAGATATGCCACTGCTACTCTTTCAGTGGCTTAGGTCGAAATCCTTGGATTTGTTTTAACTCTTTTATTTCTCTAATAATTTCCATACAATCAATTAGTAAATCCTGTCTATCTACCTTGAAATTATACCCAGGATTGAAACACTAACTTCACTGGCATTACCCTGGTTCAAGCCATTGTCCTCTCTACCCTAAGCTTTTGTTTTCTCTTTTCCCAGCTTAGATAACTCTTGGTATTATATCCATCTCTAGGATAGATATGGATTTCTCTCTAAGATTCTATGGGTTTTGTGGGTTTAGGATTCCAAAGCTTTGACTCATTATCCCAAATAATAGAATGTATGTGGCAAAGGAAAAAATGGGCCTGTGGGCAACTTCTATCCTGACAAGCAAGGGAAGAATTTCACTTGAAATATGTTTTGGAAATTTGTATAGCCTTCTGCTTACACTTCTACAATTATTGCTGCTTTTACACTTCTAACACCAAATGTGTGGGGTTTTTCTATACCCTCAACCACTTTTCTAGCTCTCTAGACATCAACTAGGCATCCTACTGGTCAGTTCAACTATGACACTAACTACCTTGAGTTAGCATCAACTTCACAGGTGTAAGCACTCAGTCCCAAAGACTGCTCTCACTTCAGATGCTAATTATAAGTTATGTGTGCCCAGACCACCCATAGTTCTGTCTGATTTGGCCACAAAGTCAAAGGTTCCCATAACCCACCCTTTTAGCTTCAACAATTTGTTAGAATGGCTCACAGAACTCAGGAAAGCAATTTACTTATGATTAGTGGTTTATTGTAAAGGCAATAACTCAGTAACAGATGAATGGAAGAGATGGATAAGCCAATGTATAGTGCGGAAGAAGAGGCAAAGAGTTTCCATACCCTCCCTGGGTGTTCCATCCTCTTGGTATGGGGATGCATTCAGTAACCCTGAAGCTCTCGGTTTTTTATAGATGTTCCATTACATAGGCAAAGATGGATTAAACCATTGGCCATTAGTAATTAACTCATTCTCCAGCCCCTCTCTACTCCCTGGAGGTTGGGAATGGAGCTGAAGTCCAAACCCTCTAATTATGTCTTGCTCTTGTGACCAACACAATCCTGAGCTATGTAAGAATCCACAGACACTAGTCGTCTCATTAGCATACGAAAAGCAGTTTTATCACTCCAGAGATTTAAATTAGGAGTCCTGTGCCAAGAACAAGGGAAAAACCCTAGGAACCAAGACTGAAAAGCAAATATCTATTTTTTATTACATCACACTACCAAATCCACTGCTTCTCTTTCTTGGATACAGAGACTTCCTAGCTAGGCTCTTCAATTCAGTCTCTTCTTTCAGACTTCATTGTCTGTTTGTGACAAAGTGGAGCCAAATTAAAAGTTTAAAAGAATGATCATGTTTAAAAATAAATGTTTTTATAAAAAGATATGATTTTATTGATACAATATGAAGCCAAGAATTGTTGTAAAGGTGAGTTTCTCATAATCGTAGACAGAAACACGAACTGTTAATCTAATACATAGGTCAGATCTTATGCCCTCAAATAGGGCTATAAAAAGTCTCAGAGTGATGTTTATGCCAGAGGTTAGCTGGCTTTATTGCTTACAGCTGTTTTGGTTGAATATCAATCAGAATAAATTAATTTATGCTACACTAGCAAACTACCTCAAAAGCACAGTGGCTTATAACAAAACTAGCTAACCTCTGCAACAGACCTCTGGATGGCCTTGAGCTCTGTCTCAGAATAAGATCCTCTGTCCTGGAAGTGACACCTGTAACCACAGCACACAATTCATTATCCAGAACTAGTCACAGGGTCCCACTCAACTAAAAAAGCAAGGGAGTACAGGGGAGCAGTGCAGACAAGATGCTCAATGCTATCATATGTCCAGAAGGTAGAGAGCTAAAATATTTGATGAAGAACAACATTAAGAAAAAGTGCCACATGTTGCAAGTAACAGAAGCATAATGTAAGGAGAAGAAAATGGCTTTTTATTGCAATATAATTGACATGGAACATATTAGCGTCAGGTATACAATATAATGATTCAGTATTTGCATACATTGCAAAATAATCATCACAATAAGTCTAGTTAACATGCATAGGTACAATTTTTTTCCTATGATGAGAACCTTTAAGATCTACTCTCTTAGCAACTTTTCAAATATGTAATATGGTATTATTAACTATAGTCACCACGCTGTACATATATCCTCAGGATTCATTTATTTTACAGCTGGAAGTTTGTATCTTTTGACCACCTTCATTCAGGCCACCCATCTGCCACCCCCCACCTCTGGCAAGCACCAATCTGTTCTCTGTATCTATGGGCTTGTGTCTGGGTTTTTGGTTTTGGTTTGTAGTGGGTTTTGTTGGTGTGGCTGTTGTTTAGATTCTATATATAAGTGATATATGGTATTTCTCTGTGTGACTTATTTCACATAGCTAATGCCCTCAATGTCTATCTTTTGTGGTCACAAATGGCAAAATTTAATTCATGTATATGGCTGAAAAATATCCCAGTGTATGAGTGTGTGTCTGTGTGTGTAAGTGCACGTGTATTTGTGACATTTTCTTTAGCCAGTCATGCATTGGTAGACACTTCAGTTGTTTCCATATTTTGGCCATTGTAAGTAATGCTGCAATAAACATATCATACATATATCTCTTCGAGTTAATGTTTTATTTTCTTCAGATAAATACCCAAAAACAGAATTGCTAGAATATATGGTATTTCTATTTTTTATTTTTTAAAGGAACTTACATACTGTTTTCCATAGTGAATGCACTAATTTACATTCCCACCAATAATGCACAAGGATTTCCTTTCTTCCACATCCTTGCCAACACTTGTTATTCTTGTTCTTTTTCACAATAGCCATTCTAGTAAATGTGAGGTAATACTTCACTGTGATTTTGATTCACGTTTTTCTGATGATTAGTAATGTTGGGCTCTTTTTTGTGTACTCATTGGCCATTTGGGTCTTTGTAAAAATGTCTTTTCAGATTCTTTGCCCAATTATTTAGTTGAATTGTTGGGGGTTTTTTGTTTTTGCTTTTGCTGTTGAGTTGTATGAATCCATATATTTTGGATATTAAACCTTTATTAGATATATGATTTGCAAATATTTTCTCCCATTCAGTAGGTTGCCTTTTCATCTTGTTCTTTCTTTTGCTGTGCAGAGGTTTTGTTTTGTTTTTTTTTTAAGATTTTATTCATTTATTCATGAGAGACAGAGAGAGTGAGAGAGAGAGAGAGAGAGGCAGAGACACAGGCAGAGGGACAAGCAGGCTCCATGCAAGAAGCCCAACGTGGGACGAGATCCTGGGACTCCAGGATCATGCCTTGGGTGGAAGGCAGGCGCCAAACTGCTGAACCATCCAGAGATGCCCTGTGCAGAGTTTTTAAATTTACTTGTTTATTTTTGCTTTTATTGCCTTTGCTAATGGTGTCAATCCCAAAAATCATCACCAAGACCAATGCCAATGATTCACTCCCTGTGTTTTCCTCTAAAAACTATGATTTCAGGTCTTACATTCAAGTCTTTACCCTACTTTGAGTTAATTTTTGTGTATGGTGTAAGGTGGTGGTCCAATTTCATTCTTGTGTGTGTGTGTATGTGTGTCCAGTTTTTCTAGCATCATTTATTGAAAAGACTGCCCTTTCCTTGTTGTATCTCCTTGGCTCCTTTGTCATAAATAGCCCACACATGCATGGGTTTATTTATGGACTTTCTATTCTGTCCCATTGATCTATATGTCTGCTTTTATGGCAATATCATTCTGTTTTGATTACTATAGCTGTGTGATACAGCTTGAAATGAGGGAACATGATGCTTCCAGCTTCATTCTTCTTTCTCAAGATTGCTTTGACTATTTGGAGTCTTCTGTGGATCCACATAAATTTTTGTATTGCTTGTTCTGTTTCTGTAAAAACTGCCACTGGAATTTTCATAAGGATTGCATTGAATCTGTATATTTCTTTGGGTAATAACAACATTCTAACAACCTTAATTCTTCTAATCCATGAGCATGGTATATCTTTCCATTTATTTGCCTCTTCAATGTCTTTCATTAATGTATCATAGTTTTCAGAATAAATCCTTTCACTTCCTCAGAAAAAACATTTTTTGAAGGATCTAAAAAAAATGAAAATGACTAGACCTCAGGAACTGCTAAAAGCAGAGAATAAAACAGCACTCTCTTCATCTCTCTCTCCCCTCTGTTTTGTGCATGACTTTCTTATTTCTTTTCCCCATATTCTGGTTTCTTCTAATTCTCTGAGACACATGAAGAAGACAGCTTGTATCAGATCCCTAATTGTATATCTTACCATCCAGACACTCCATTTAAATTGGTTTATTTCTTTCAGTTCCAGATGAAAGACCCTGATAGATCATGCCTTTGTCAAATGTTCACAAATGGTCTAAACAATTCTTCCATTTGTCAGGGTCATTGTGAAGGAAAGCAATAAATATTGCAGTTGCCACTTGAATGTGGGCAGAAACAGTTCTTAGAGAGAGGCTATTTGGCAGATAACAAATAAATACATACATAAAAAAATAAAAATTTGCTACATGTCTCTGTATACATAAGACAATGAGAAGAATAGTCCTTGAGGTTTCCCTGCGAGCTTAAGGCATAAATGTAAGGGGGAAAAGATGATTATATAAATACCCGATACTTGAATGCTATTTTTTGTTCAATTCTTTACAATCTCTGAGGATTTCACTATTTAGTACAAAGAACCTAGAGTAAGACTTGCTGTAATATTTAGAACCTTATATCTATATGTGAATTTTTAAAAAAGATTTTACTTATTTATTCATGAGAGACACACAGAGAGAGAAAGAGGCAAAGACACAGGCAGAGGGAGAAGCAGGCTCCATGCTGATGTGGGACTCGATCCTGGGACCCGATCCTGGGACTCCAGGATCACACCCTGAGCCGAAGGCAGGTGTTAAACCACTGAGCCACCAGGGATCCCCTATATATGAATTTTTTAAGATCAAAGACCACCTCTGTAACCCTAGGTCTTACTATATTCATAAAAGATAAATATAAACTTAAAGGGAAAAGCCTGGAGCAAAAAAGATTACATCATCTTTATGATCATCAAGATGAAACAATAAGTTTAATTAGTAGGTTTAAATTCAATTTACTAATAATATTTAAAATGTATGCAGTGAAATGTGAACAAAATTATAGGAAGATCAGTGAAATACGAACAAAACTACAGGGAGATCAGTGAGATGTGGACAAAATTACAGGAGGATCCATTATGGTAGATTTTTGATAAAACAAGCAGATCAAAAATCATTAAACATGGAATATTCAAACAGCACATTAAGAAAATAGAGCTAACATACATATAAAGAT
The DNA here is from genome assembly GCF_053574225.1 of Canis aureus. Lineage (NCBI taxonomy): Eukaryota > Metazoa > Chordata > Mammalia > Carnivora > Canidae > Canis > Canis aureus. The sequence goes on from NC_135616.1 coordinate 47,241,514, forward strand.
ACTGTACTGTGTAATACATAGAGTATTTACAAATAATAGCCATATATTGGACCTCAAGATTAACATCTCAACAAATTTCAAAAGCCTGATGTAAATCTTTCCCAATAACTCATTAAAATGAACTCGAATCAGAAATAAATTGCAAAAATTAAATTCCCATATTTTGATAATTAAAAAGTATATCTATAAATACCTTTCAACAAAAGGACAAATTAATGCAAATCAAATCATATTTAAAAGTGAACAATAGGGCAGCCCAGGTGGCTCAGTGGTTTAGCCCTGCCTTCAGCCCGGGCCCTGATCCTGGAGACCCTGGATCGAGTCCCATGTCAGGATCCCTGCATGGAGCCTGCTTCTCCCTCTGCCTGTATCTCTCCCTCTCTCTCTCTCTCTCTCTCTGTGTGTGTCTCTCATGAATAAATAAATAAAAATCTTTAAAAAAAATAAAATAAAAGTGAACGATAATGCAGTGCCTAGGTGGCCCAATCTGTTAAGTGCTGAACTCTTGATATTTGCTGGGGTCATGATCTCAAGATCATGGGATTGAGCCAGCCTTGGGCTCCATGCTGAGCTTAGAGTCTGCTTGTCCCTCTCCCTCCCCATCTACTCCTCCCTTCTGTCTCTGTCTCTTTATAAAAATGAATAAATAAAATATTTTTAAAAATATGAACAATAATGAAAATACTATTCTCAATTTGTGTAGGCTGCAGGTAAAGCAGTATTAAAAAAATCCATGGCCTTAAGTGCTTACAACATAAAGGAAGGAAAGATAAAAAGTAATGAGATAAACATTTGACTCAAAGAGGGAAAAATAGCAAAATAAATCAAAATAAATTGTAAAAAGAAAATAAATGCAGAAAATAATAAAATAGAAAATAAAATTAAAATTAGTGAATAAAACAAAGTTAAAAGTTGATTCTTTGAAACAACTATAGGAAGATCAGTGACTCTAGTCTCTGACTAGAGACTAGACTCTAGTCTAGTCTTGACTCTAGTCAAGAATAAGAGAGGATCCAGGGGGCCTGTATGGCCCAATTGGTTAAGTGTCTGCCTTCAGCTCAGGTTATGATCTCAGTATCCTGGGATTGAGCCCTGCATCGAGCTCCCTGCTTCTCCTTCTTCTTCTGCCCCTCCCTCATGCTCTCACATGCTCTCTCTCTCTTTCTCTCTCTCCCTCTCAAATAAACAAATAAAAATCCTTAAAAAAAAAAAAAAGAATAAGAGGATCCACAAATTAACTGTATTTGGAGTGAAAGGTGATATAGAAATTGCAGACAATAAAAAGATGGAAGAGGATACTATGAACAATTGTATGCCAGTACATTAAAGAGAAATGGATAGATCTTAGAAAAATATAAACCTGACACAAAAAGGAGAAGAAACCTTATAAATTCTATAATCTTTAAAGAAACTGAATTAGTAGTCAAAAATTACTCACCTCCCCAAAATAACAATCACTATATGACTTTACCAATGAGGTCCATGATAAAAAGATGTAGTTCTAATCTTGCAAAAAGTCTTCCAGAGAACAATCCAGAAAAAGAGGAAATCATTCCCCAACTCATTTAATAAGGCTGGACTAATTTCAATACCAAAACCAAATCGGAACAAACATGGAAAAGATAAATTACAGATCATATTAAAAAAATCATAATAAATTAGCATACCAAATCCAGCAACATATAAAATACATAATGTAATGATTTTTGATTTGGAATAATGTAAAGTTTGTTAATAATAATTCATTAATTTACCTAAATTACCACATTATCTAAATAAAGGGAAAAAAGAGTCATAATAAATGCAGAAAGATTGCTAGAGATTATTCAACATCTTCTTATGAGTTAAAAATACTCTGTAACATTATGAACAAGAAGGAAATTCCTTAATGTGATAAAGGGTAGATAAAATAAGAACACAGAAGGCATTATGTTTAATGGTGTAATATTGATAGCATTTCCATTTAAATCAAGGACCACACTAGAGTGTCCACTATCACTTACCAGCATTGTACTCTATACTGTAAGTTCTAGCACATACACAGTTGATAAAGGAAAAAAAAGGCATAAAAATCAGAAATATGATTATCATCAAAAAATCCCAAATAATATCCAAATAAGTTTTATAGTTAAGAAAATTTGGCAAACAAAAATCACTACATTTCTACATAGTAGTAATAAATAGCAAATGGAAAGATACTATTTATGTAATGTAAAAGACAAGAAGTAGCCACTATAATTCTCATAATACATGTGCCATGGAGGCCTGGGTGACTCAGTTGGTTAAGTGACCAACTCTTGGTTTCTGCTCAGGTCATGATCTCAGGATTGTGAGATTGAACCCCACACTCCACACCGGGCTCCTTGCTTAGCTTGGAGTCTGTTTAAGATTCTCTCTCCCTCTCCCTCTGCCTACCTCCCCCCCCCCCATGCTCACTCTCTCTCTCCCTTTCTCTCTCTCTCTCTCTTTCTGATGAATAAATAAAAGTTTAAAAAAAAAACCCACAAGTGCCTCACATAAAGATAAAATTATAACACTTTATTGGAAGTCATAAATAAATTAAAATGTCATGGTTTTATATAGGAAGACATATTTTAAAGACATCTCCTTAAGTGGGTATATTCAATGCAATGTCACTCAAAACACCAGTGAGTATTCTATTGTAGTTCTTTTTGTCCTTAGAATATACCATCAGGGCAGCCCCGGTGGCTCAATGGTTTAGTGCCACCTTCAGCCCAGGGCTGATCCTGGTAGACCCGGGATCGGGTCCGCGTCGGGCTCCCTGCATGGAGCCTGCTTCTCTCTCTGCCTGTGTCTCTGCCTCTCTCTCTCTCTCTGTCTCTCATGAATAAATAAATAAAATCTTTAAAAATATATATATATACCATCAGTAAACATACAGTCAGAATACTGGTTTACAAGTTATTTGTATTAATCTTTTCTTCTAAGTATTAAAATTTGAAATGGTTGGTTCATCTGTTTCTGCTGACATGAAATTTTAGCATTTTTAAAAATCATTTTTATTTCTTGAATATATAACATATTAATATAGGTCAAAGCCAAAGAATATGTTGAAAAATATGTAGTAAGTAAAGTCTGCTTTTTTCACCTGCACCCCTGGGTAAATAATCTCATTACTTTCTGGTTTATCTTTCTGTGTTTTCTTTTGCCATATTCTGCAAATGCAAAAGGAAAAAGAAGCAAAGGTCTAGTACAGAGGATTGAGTAAAGAAACTGTGACACACTTGTACAATGGGTATTATGGAGTACAAATGAAGAGACTATATAGCAAGACATATGAGCACATATTGAAGGAAGAAATAGATAAATTCACAAATCAGAAAAACTCAATGTATGTCTAAGAGTACATAGGTAGGCCATAAAAGGACAAGGGAAAGCAGGGAAATGATCACAGAAGTCAGAGTCATGGCTGCCTTGGGGGCTGGAGAAGGAAGGTTGTCAGTCTGGTTGCTGAATACTAGGGGGCAGTGCTCTGTTTGGTAACACAGACAGTGGTTATATAGGTGTCTGCTTTACTTTTTAGTCTTTAAATATATATATCTGATGCATTTGCAAGTTAAAGAAAAATTATAGCCCAAATATGATATTTTGAGTCAAGATATATAGTTTTATTCATACTAAAAATTAAACTTGAAAGGTTAATGTTTTTATAGTCTTTCACTATGATTATTTCTACAAATTGTATTTATTGACTATTAACTCCTTGGTTTGGAGTGAAACTTGCATTTACCAATATTGAATTGATGAGAAGGGAAATGAAGTTTATTTATGTCTCCTTGTTGTCCACTGGTAAGATAATGAGGCCTAGGTTCTCTTCTGTGGGATAAAGGAAATGATCAAAAATGATCAAAGTGGTGGACAAGGTTGTAAATTTTTGACTATGACATTCAGGACCTGGCTAATCTCATTATTTCCACCAATACATCCAAGAAGGGGTAGAAAGATAAGAGAAGAAAAAAAAATTGCCTCCATTGGTCATTTTAATTTATAGGCTAACAAATTCATTTTAAGGGAAATAAACCTAGAGATACTCCATATAAGGTAAACAGTCTGTCATTTTTATAGCTCTGGGATGTGGTTTTCATTCTCAGTCCCCTATGTCTATCTCCAATGCGTCATATTCCAGAAATGTTCTTTTCTGCAGGCCCTGAGTCAGCTCGAGTACCTAAATGATCTGATTAGCAGGAAGAGAGACCCTGATGTCAGTACATTATGACCTAAATGATAATGCAGTCATCTGGAGTAGGTGACCCTTGTGCTTTTTGGGGATCTATTGCTCATGGCATGAGTACCAACTAAAGGATTAGGCAGAGAATCCCAGCCCATTATCTAAGGATGATCAGTAACTGGAGATACAGCCTCTGCTGACCCAACCCCACTCTCCCCCTAAGTGTGGAGGTGGGGGGACAACATTTAGTGCAGAATCCCTGTGGCTCCCCCACACTGAACTTCCCTATGGAGCTTGAGGCAGCCTTTGCCTCTACACTTACAGCAGCCCTCCCTTAACACTGAGAGAGGGGGATCCCTGGGTGGCGCAGCGGTTTGGCGCCTGCCTTTGGCCCAGGGCGCGATCCTGGAGACCCAAGATCGAATCCCACATCGGGCTCCCGGTGCATGGAACCTGCTTCTCCCTCTGCCTGTGTCTCTGCCCCTCTCTCTCTCTCTCTCTGTGACTATCATAAATAAATAAAAATTTAAAAAAAAAAAAAAAAACACTGAGAGAGGGCAGGTGACAGGACCCAACACTTCATAAGCCCATGTTAGGTACTTATCTCTTTTAAAAAAAATTCCTCAAATCCCATTCTCCTATGTTCTCCTCTATTCTTAAATTTTCAAAGTCATTTTATATCAGTTAAGGTTTTATTTTGACATTCACAGCAACCTTGATCTCAGTACGTTCTCACGCAAGTGGAAAAAAGGACCAGGGTGTATGGAAGTCAGGAGACTTGTATTTGGAGGTCTTGGAGCAGAGAAAAGAATTTAAGTATATGGTGGAATATACCTCTCAAAGTGGACTTTCTTCACTTTATGCAAAGGTCTATATCCAATAACTTGAATTTTTGTTCTAGTTATCCAAAGGCTACAATTTTGCAAGAGGAAAGGGGAGGCATCCCCTTCCTCTCAGCTTCCTTCCTTCCTCTCTTTATACTGAGAAGCACGGCCAAAGCTGCTACAGCTATAGATTTGCCTCCTGGCCTTCAAGTCAAGTCTTGGGAAGAGGGAAAATCAAATCAAACTACCACAGAATCCTCCCTGAGCCATAAAACCAGCCAATTCTGGCATCATGTTTTGTCTGTGTGGTCAGTCGGCCTTGGTTCTTCTAGAATGCAGCAGTGTCAGATTGATACACTGATTTTTTACTCATGAACCAGCCCTCCTTGAGTGTGATACTTGGTTCTCTGAACCTTGTTTCCACATCTGTAAAATCAAGAGAATAATAGCTAACTGGGAGGATTCTCATGAGTATCAAATAAAATCATGGAAGTAAGAAATTTGCCCATGAGAGACCTTTTTAGCAGTTATTATTTGTCTCTAGCCAATTTTTGGTGTAACTGTGCCATAGATATGTACCCCCCCACAAAGCAGGTGGAGGATGTTAATGGGTAATGGAGAGTCAGGAATTGGTGAACAAGCACAGTGTGTAGAGTTCAAATATCTGGGTCTCAGAATCTTCATGTACAACAGGCTTGCAAAAGGGATGAACTAGATTTCCAAAGACTGTCTCTAATGTCAAGAGAGGTCAACGTGCTTCTTGTTAATGTTTTCTTTCCTTCCCTCACTTGAGTTATTTTTTTTTAATTTTTTTTAAAGATTTCATTTATTTATTGATGAGAGACACACAGAGAGAGAGAGAGAGGCAGAGACATAGGCAGAGAGAGAAGCAGGCCCCATGCAGGGAGGCCGATGTGGGACTTGATCCTGGGACTCGATCCTGGGACTCCAGGATCCTGCCCTGGGCCGAAGGCAGATGCTCAACCACTGAGCCACCCAGGAATCCCCCTCACTTGAGTTATTAATCAGTAACCTACTGGTATCAGCAAGAATCTGACTGACCCCTTCATCTCATGGAGAATAATCAAGCAGGGGCTGAGAAACATCTATATTCCAAGTGATGAAGAAGTAATGAGTAAGAGTCAGGATCTAAACTCAGAGCTAAGGCTCACTGGTCAAGTGTTCTTTTACTGTCCACCACAGCTGCCGGGATTAAAAGTAGAGGGTAAGAATCCATCACCTTCTGTCTTTCCAATCATGAGAATAATACAAGAGCCAAGGAACAGAAACCAAAACACCCATTGTTAGCTCTTGAACATTCTGGAGTTGGCCATGAACATATGCAAGTACATCTATGTATGTATATGCATACATGCGTGTATGTGAAATGAGTATGTGTATTTTGCATGCATCTAGATATGCATGTTGGTATGCACTATGTATACCTACAAAACCATATGAAGGCCACCATTTTTATAAATTCTATTTGTATTGATGTTGATTTTAACTTCATATTTCCTTCTCCCAGAAAGCACATTTTTTTATCATTTTATTTTATTTTTCTTTACCTTTCTTTTCATCATGATAAATGTACTCTGTAATCCCCAACCCCTATTTCCCCCATTTCCCTACCTAACTCCCATCTGGTAACCATCAGTTTGTTCTCTGTAGTTTGTCTATCTCCTTTTCTTCCCTTTGCTTGACTCACAGCAAATTCTTATACTAAAGGCATGACAGCTATGTTTTTAGGGAGCAAGAAAATACTCTAGAAGAAGTTTTGAATGTATATGTATTTTCATTCATGATGAAAAATTATAATCTTGTTCAAGAAAGTGTAGAAACAGCAAAAGACAATGAATCACTTTGAATCTCAGTGCCTTAACCACGATGATCCTTAGCATTTTTATGTCATTCTTTCCTTAGGCAATTTTCTCTTCAATAGTTCTTTCCTCACCCGTCTTAGTTAAAGTATGTTAAATCAATAAAATAACTCAATAATCTAACTGACAGTATTAGCCATTACTTCCTCTCCCAGTAGATTTTAAGTTCCTTTAGGCAGGAACCATGTCTTATTCAACTTTCTATTCCTGATTTCTCTCTTTCCCCAGGGCCTATCGTACTGCCTGTACCTAGCAAGTATGCAATGAATCCTGCTGAATCATATTTTGCATGAAAATTGTAGAAGACCTAAGAAGCCCTGGGAATAAAGATTCAAGTGTCAAATGAAAGAGGGGTTTGAAATTGACATAGTAATAAACTATCTACACTTTTCCCAGGCCAGTCTGATTCCAAATAGACTCTCAATATTGCTATTTCTTTTTTCTCCCAGGTAAGTGTGTTCCAGTTTGCTGGGTTCATTCAGAAGCTGGACAGACTCTTGTCATTCAAATCAAGTTAGCCTACAGCAATGGACTTACGTGGGAGGAACACACAAAGCAGATTTTGATTAACAAATGCTCTGCTCACTCTCCAAAGGAAGTGACAGAAATTTTTTTTTCCACAATAAGACGATTAACTAAATGAGGGACTGAGTTAATCTTTAACTTTGCCCAGGTTGTCCTTGAGTGTGCTTTTGGAAAATAAAATTGGAAGGTCTTGATTTCTCGGTTTTTTATTTTTTTATTATTTTTTAATTTTTTATTGCACTCTTATTCAATCTACCAAAGAAATTTCAAGTGTGGATGAAGTGTGTGTGTGTGTGTGTGTGTGTGTGTGACAGAATGTCCCACTTTTGTCTAAACTTTTTGAGCTTTAAAGTATTATGATCATCATAATGGCAAAATAGGAAGAAATTTTAATAGAATCATGGTATTTTGGGTTCAGTCATCTCATTGATACCTCCTACCAATATTTAAACATGCATACCATGTGATTTCTTAGTCTCTGCTAGAATATTTTCAGTGTTAGGGATTTACTGCCTCCCCTGCCACGCAAAAAAGTCCATATTTGAATGTGAAAATTTCTGGACCATCTCCCTGTGCCTTCTACCCATTTTTAAGGGAGAAAGCTAATGAGTTATGATTGCGCATTAAAGCCATACCTTTGCAATCCACCTATGCCTCCAGACTCACCCAGGAGATTTAGTTACTAGAGCGTAGCTGAGGGAATGGCAGATACAATTTGCAGAGTGTCAGAGGTAGATAAAGATTTTTCATGGAAAGATGGCAGACCCCGTAGAACTATGAGAACAGAACAGAACTAGGTGGAGTGACCTGGATGTGTGTAGGGGGGACATGGGGAGGGGTTTACAGGACAGAAAAGGGAGTAGATTCTAAGGCAAATGAAAAAGAGCATCAACTACCTCCATTTTGACCTCAATGTGTGCCTTCTAAGTGATTAAGTTCTTCTTTTCCAGCTTATCTCAGGTAAGAGACCCAGTGGGCAAAGCATCCCCTGATGGGAACCAAAATGACCCCCTCAGGAACTAGGGACTGCCTGAAGCCAGCAAGACCCCACTTGATTGGCCTCAAGATGATGATCAACTTGACCTTTACTGCCCGCCTCCATGTACCCACCCACTTTGGTTCCACATTTTCCTTATATAAACCTAAAAGTGTGTTTAGCACTTTGGAGACAGTCTTTGAAATACTAGTCTGCTGTCTTCCAGGTGTTGGCCTCACTGAAATAAATTCCTTTCCTGTTTCACCACCACTGTCTGTGCCTTTGGATTTTGTCAGAGGTGAGTGGCCCAACCTGGTCTCTTTGGGACCCCTGGAGCCAAGTGCTCTTTTAGGCTTGCACCCTGGTTAGGCAGAGGGTCCTCTGGAAACCAGCAAAGGGGAAACAACACATGAACATGAGAAAGATTTTGAATTCAAATCTTGAATGCCCTAGATTTTCTAGTGGATCCCTGTAGGAGTGCTGACCACACTGACTCCATCTTTGGCTTCCATTTGTTCTGGTATATGTAATGACCTCCTTCAGGACTGTGTGCTCTATGCCTCCTGGAGGTAATATATGCTCTAACCAGAATGTGGGAAGGCTTGTTTCGATCCTCCCTAAAGCTGTTTAGACAATTAGTAGAGATAATATGTTTTCTTCCCCTTGCAGCCCTCTGGCACAGAGGTGGTGACAGGAGGTCTATTAAATGTTAAACCCTTTGACCTTACCACAATGACTTCTACAGCTTCCCTCACTCTATAAAATCTAGAATGAACTGAGGTTGGGACTTTGCAGAGGATAGCTGTGTAGCACCTGGATCACCATCCACCTGATCCCCATTCAGGAGGTCACCCTGAATAAAACTCTGTGTAAACAGTATGGAGTGACCTGCTTCATTTTTCAATATCACAGGGCCTTCTCCACCCTCTAACATCCTCATTGTGCATCCATCCATTATTCCTCTGGAGCACCCAGGTCAGGGGACAGGGACACAGGCCATCCTCTGTGAGCTGGCTGCTCAGAGAAACTTTCTAAAGACAATACTAACAACAATTACCATTTTTGAGGATTTGAGAGGGCTTTTACTTACATCATCTCTTTGCATCTCAGCAGGCAATCTTTTAGTTATTCTCATTTTATGGATGAGGAAAATGAAACCGAGGCAGGTTAGTAACTTGTTGAAAGTGAAACAAGTTGGGGCACCTGGGTGGCTCAGTCTGTTAAGCATCTGACTTTTGGTTTCAGCTCAGGTTGTGATCTCAGAGTTGTGAGATCAAGCCCTGTGTAGGTTCAACACCCAGCAGAGAATCTGCTTGAGATTCTCTCTCTCTCTCCTTCTGCCCCCTCTCTAAAATAAATACATAAATCTTTTTTTTTAAAGTAAAACAAATTAATGACAAAGCTCAGGTGCAGACAAGATTGTGGGACCCCAGAGCCACAAGCCAACATTGGCATCACTCTGCCTTTACACTGGAGCTGTACAAGCCATGAACAGGTGGTGGTAAGGTGGTGCTGGCAGTCTGGGTAGGATGTATGTGCTTGGGCTTCTGCTCAGTTTGCTTGTGGTTGCATGCCACTAAGGTGGCCCAGAGAATATCTCCAGTCAGAGAACAAACAACTAGATAATTTGAGTCCATTAGAGGAATAGAAAAATATGAATATCTGTTGAGACTCAACCATATGCCAAGCAGAGTGCTAGGAGCTTAAGACAATAATAAACTATATATTGGTATAATAAGCTAACTAATAAAGTCTCTTTCAAAACCTAAAAATTGCCAGTCAGAAGACCTATTATGAAATAATTTTTTTTATTATTTATTTATGATAGTCACACACAGAGAGAGAGAGAGAGAGGCAGAGACATAGGCAGAGGGAGAAGCAGGCTCCATGCACTGGGAGCCCGATGTGGGATTCGATCCTGGGTCTCCAGGATCGCGCCCTAGGCCAAAGGCAGGGGCTAAACCGCTGCGCCACCCAGGGATCCCAAAATAATTTTTTATTTTTTTTTATTTTTTTTTATTTTTTTTAAATTTTTTTTATTGGTGTTCAATTTACTAACATACAGAATAACACCCAGTGCCCGTCACCCATTCACTCCCACCCCCCGCCCTCCTCCCCTTCTACCACCCCTAGTTCGTTTCCCAGAGTTAGCAGTCTTTACGTTCTGTCTCCCTTTCTGATAACCCAAAATAATTTTTTAAATTCAATGTGTACATAGACCTTACTCTAATTACATGTGCTTAATATATTTGTCAAATTAATAATAGATGGGTAAAGGCTTCTTTTTAAAAAAAGGTGAAAAGAGGGCTAAATTAGCACTGTTTCTGAGCATGGACCAGAATTCTATGCCAGTGTGGCTGGGATATAAAATGAATATGACACAGCCGCCCACCCCTCACACACACACACACACTCACATACACACACACCAGACCAGACACACACCCGCATCTACAGAAAAGATGGCATATGCTAAGTGTCACACATGAGTGCACAAATGAGGAAATAAAGGAGAGAAACAGGGTTTATATAAAGGAGAGAATAGAAGGAGCTATTTCCCTGTCCTTGATTTTCAAAGCTCAGCTTTGCAAAATTGAAAAACAACAACAACAACAACAATCCTTTTGTTCTCACACATAAAACAAGTCCCAAAGTACCCACTATAGTGACTAATGATGACTGAGCTGCAGATGTGCTTTGGGAGGCGACTGTGCAGACACACAGCTTGCCCTTGTTTCCAGTGGGATTTACAGGGAGGAGAGCTGCTCATGGAGCTTCAGACAAAGCATATGTGTGTCAGATTGACCTTTACTGATAAATCTCAAGTGTGGGTCCCCTGTGGTCACTGCACTATCACCTGCCCTCAGCCTTCTTAATGTCTCCCTCCAAAGGCAATGTGCTTAACTCTTGGAAGCCAAATACAATTGTGTGTGGTCTTTGTTTGTTTGTTTGTTTTTTCAGAGAATTCTTAAGGCACTAGTGAATTCTGATTGATCAATTTTCTGCCATTCTCTGTGAAGGTTTGGGTTTTTTGTCTTATTTCCAAAGACCATCAGATTTTCATTAAAGAAAGCTATAAGACTGGAGTCCAGGGGCATTGCTGAAGACTGTAAATGTATTATGTGCTAACAGAAGAGTGGGGTGTCTGTGACTCTCTGAGTTTATTTTCCAGGAAAATGAAAGTGATCAAAACCAAGGTGAAAATAGTACGGAGATAAATGGGCAACCAAGTGACACAGGGTCTTGAGAAAAGCACGTCGTGTACACATGGTGGTGGGAGTCCATGTATGGTGCCTCACACCAGCTCTCAGGAGGCAAAGGGGACCCTGGTTGCAATGGTTGCATCTCCTCCTGTCTTCTGTGGGCTCCTCTGCACAAGGACAGGTAAGTTAAATGCTTGCTGTAGCTACTTAATATTCTCATCAACAGGATGATATCCCAGAAAGTATCTGTTCTTTTGTTCATTATTTTTTTCTTATTTTGGAGACAGAGAGAGAGAGAGAGAGAGAGAGACAGAGAGAGAACACATGTGAGTGAGCTGGGGGGTGGTGGGGAGAGACAGAGGGAGAGAGAATCTCAAGCAGACTCCCTGCTGAGCATACGCCTCACACAGGGCCCAATCTCAAGATCCTGAGATCATGACTTCAGTGGAAATCAAGAGTCGAACCCTCAACTGACTGAACCATCCAGGCACCCCTCTTATTCATTTTCATCAGGAACAAATCTTTTAAACAGATAAATAACATGCTAGTTTTCGGCTTCGTCTATGAAAACATGAACTAGTATTTTGATGAAATAGGTATTATAATGAGATAAGAAAATGAGACACATTCATCTCTTCTCCTTGCAGTAGTGAATGTTAGGTGAATGTTAGGCAGCCAGCTCTTGGAGGGAGGAGGTAGGGGCTGGGGGTCCTGGTGTTTCCATGATGTAAATACTGCCAGCATTGCTGATGTTGAGTCACCAACCTGAAGTCACTGCACACAGATTTGGGAAGCTATGGGCACAGCTGGTGCTCCCTCCCTGTGGGTGCCGGCACATACCCTGCCTTACACCGAACTAAGCAAATAAGATTCTACAAGTAAAATTTAGCCCTGGGGTTAGAACTCAAATATTCTTCCTGAGTCCTGATTTGGCAAGCGTACTGTTGCATTCAAACTAAGATAAATAAGTTACTTACTATGATATCATCACAGTGAGTATCGCATTCCTGATATACTTTCTGCCCAAGTGGACCATCATACTCTTACTCTAAAAATAAGTGCTACCACTTAAAGCTGACTTCACACTGCCTGTTTTCGTACATGGCGGCTCTGTGCTTTCCTGGCAAGTCAGAAAACAAGATGCTTTGTGTAGCCTCTTTTGGTAAATAATGGTAATTTCTTGGGCATCATTTATATTCCCGGGGGCACTCTGGGAAGAAAGTATTATGATCTAGCAGGGAATCTCTTTTTAAGTATTCTTACCCGAGGATTTCTGTTTAGTCTCTTAAAATAACTTCATCCCCTTTCCCCTGGAAAGCATGCCAATGAAGTCCAATTGCTTCACCAGAAGGTCTGCAAAAAAGAGATGAGGAGACAGGCACAGGCAAATAGAAAGAAATGATTTATAAATTAAAAGAAGGAAGATACTCAAAAATTATTCTAAGTTCCAAGTGTGAGACTTGAGGGAAACAATGAAAGTTTTGAGATTTAATATCCACAGATTTCTGGATTCATTCTAATAATACAAAAAAAAGCAAAGGTGGAGGGATGGGGGAAAGTGAGGAAAAGAGGGAGAAAAGGAGGAAGGAGGGAGGGAGGGAAGGAAGGAAGGAAGGAAGGAAGGAAGGAAGGAAGGAAGAAGGAAGGAAGGAAGGAAGGAAGGAAGGAAGGAAGGAAGAAGGAGGAAGGAGGAAGGAGGAAGGAGGAAGGAAGGAAGGAAGGAAGGAAGGAAGGAAGGAAGGAAGGAAGGAAGGAAGGAAGGGGAGACTGAGTATCTTTCAAGAGATAAGTTTAGGGGCGCCTAGGTGGCTCAGTGGTTGAGTGTCTACCTTCAGTTCAGGGCATGATCCCGGGGTCCTGGGAAGCAGTCCTGCATCGGGCTCCCCACAGGGAGTCTGCTTCTCCTCTCCCTCTGCCTCTCTCTGTGTCTCTCGTGTATAAATAAACAAAATCAAGAAAGAGAGAGAGAGAGAGAGAGAGAGAAACCTGTACCAGGTACAGGATCTTGTTGCCTTTTCCTTTTAACCAGTGAGCAGCCATCCTAATCCCCAGAGCTATTTCTAGGAAGTAGAAACAAAATATATCACTCCCTCTGGTCAACATAACATAATGTGAAACATCATAGGATACCAGTCATGGAATTCCGTCTGTTCTTCTCACCACTTTCCCTCTTCCCCTCCTCCTACAGGCTTCACCTCCCCTAGGCAACAGGATGTGCCACAGTAACTTAATCTTCACAATGAGTCATGATTTATGCAACTTGAGGAAATGGAAGTATTGCACTCTCTACCAGTCCTACCAGCTGTGGACTTGCCTTTCGCGCTCTGCTGCAGTGTGCTAGATCTTGTGAGGGTTTTCTCCTTTCTCCTCTTGAGGTGCAGTGTGGCACATTGAAGGAGTGAACGTCCTGCCCACTGCACTCCTTCTTGTGAAAGAAGGCAGAGAGGAAGGTCTGTGGTCGGGGGCCAGGGCAACGAGGTTCTCAGCATCTTTGTAAGTTAATAATAATTGTTATGTTCCTTGATGCTCCAGCACATTCTGAGGCAAGAGAATTCTTGCATCTGTCATAATTCTGCATCTGTCACTTCCATAAATAGGATTAGAATGGCCACTGGATATGTTCCTTTTTCCTTTTCTTTTGTTTTTAGATTGTATTTATTTGAGAGAGAGAGAGTGCATGAGCAGGGGGAGGTGCAGAGGGAGAGAGAGAGGGAAAATCTCAAGCAGACTCCTGGTGGAGCACAGATCCCAATGCAGGATTCAATCTCATGACCCCTGAGATCATGACCTGAGCTGAAACTAAGAGTCAGATGCCCAAACGACTGAGCCACTCAGGTGCCCTGGGTATGTTCATGATTTATTGCAGCCCAAAGGAATGCTAAAAATCCTTTCCTCCCAGAACACAAGAGGCAATATTCATTATACTTTCTCTTCCTGGCCAGTTCATACTTTAAAGAAATGCGATAGGAAGTGGGCCATTTTAAGGTAGAGGCTAAGGAGAGAATTTCCAGATCTTTTTTGTCAATGTTTTCCTATGCCTTAAAACACCATGAGATCCTTGGGATCTTGCACCGAGAAGCTGCGCAGTAAAAATTTACTTCCTAAAGAAATGAATGAAGGAATGCCTGAGTGATAAAGTGCTCCAGCTTTACCACCTGGATCCATCAGTTGGCTGTCACACAAGAGATTTCTTCTACTTTGTGCTAGAAGAATAGGCAGAAAATGGGATCTGCTTTTCAATGACTTTTAGGTAATGGTCATTATTTGAATATGATCAATACTTGACACTATAGTTGCTTTTTTGGTTTTATTTTTTGACAACTTATTTGGCAAGTACAAGTCACTTAATTGTTTCTCGACCCTACCAATATGTTAATCAGGCTTGGCTGTGCATCCTTTCTCCTTACTTTGCCATTTGTTATTTCCTGATAGCCAAGGAAAAGGATGGATCCATAAAAACATCTGTGCATTTGTGAGCAAGGCTGATGTAACAAAAGGAAGCTTCAGTCAATGGGATGAATCCCTCTTGCTGCTTGATGAGAGACAAGCTACTAGAAGGTAGAGACTGGGTTTCTCCTGCTTGGTCTTGGATTCTTTGTAACTCTCAATGGATGGAGTCGGTGGCAGTCAGACATTCTGTCCAGTGGTGTGTGGTGGAGCCAGTTGCCCCTCCATACTGTGTCCCACAATTCATTTATTATTATTGGGAAGGGGTTTTCCAGCACATTTTATGGAGCTACCCAACTGTGTACTGTTGAATGTACGTAAAAGCCACCTTGAAAGTACTATTTCAATGCATGCTGTTATTGTCCACACTACTTTTTTTTTTAAGATCTATTTATTTATTTTAGAGAGATAGAGGATGGGGGAGGGAAGGGTGGAAGGAAAAAGAAACTTAAGCAAACTCTGTGCTGAGCACAGAGTCCAATGTGGGGATCGGTCTCACAACCATGAGATCATGACCTGAGCCAAAACCAAGAGTCAGGTGCCCAATTGACTGCTCCACGTAGGTGCACCTATCCACTTTTCTAATGACAAATATAATACTTTATGTCTTGTACTTCATTTAAGGCCTTTTCTCTTCTAACATGTAGACGATGTTGTCCAGTATCTTCCTTGACTTGACAGCTGCTTAAGACAGAAGACTGGAAGCAATGCAGTAGGTGTTCTTAACACACTGATTCACAGAGTGAGAATTGGCTTGACTTTCTGCCAAGTCCCTGAGGAATTATTAGACTAGAGTGGAAACCACAAAATGCAGGTGCTCCTGGTAAGAGTAACAAGCACTCGGTATTCACAGCCATTGTCACCCTTATCTGTTAGTGGATTCACATTCCTGCTAGTGTATTTTAAGATTTATGTATCAGAACAGGGTTATGGTGTTGATTAGGCTCCCCCTGTACGGACTGTGTAACCTTGTGAAAATTGGTTGCCATGACCAGGGGGAGTACAGAACAGATCTCAACTGCTCTCAAAATGCATAAGCGAAGGCATGGCCTAGATGGCTGGGGGTAAATCATCAGGTAAGAAGAAAATGTAAATATCTTTCATCAGGGAGATTGTTCACGGTCTTGTTTTCAAAGTGTGATGTGTGAGAATAAAGGAATTCTACCTGGAAGAGAGGAAGATAGAAGAATTCAACATAGGATTCCTCAGTCCCCATCCTAGAACACCTCCCTGATCTTCCTATCACAAAAGAGATGGGCTCTCAGTCTCTGCCCCAGAGTGAGGATGCTCGTGGGGCTGTCACTTTACTGTGGCCTCCCACAAGTTGTCTAGAATCAAGCAATTCCTAGCCAGTGAATGAAACCATTCCTTAGTGGATTCAAGCAAAAATGGAAAACACAACCAGGTTCATTCCAAAAGGAGGCAGTGGAAGAAAATGGGGAAGGAAATATGTGGGAGCACACACGTATGCCATACAACATCCAAACTACTGGTTTTGTTCAGCTGAGAATATCACTATCAGAACATTTGGACATAAACTGTAGAAAAACAGACACTGACTTTTTTTCTTCTATTGAGTTAATGGGTCATAAAAAGTGAAACCATTTGAAATACATCAAATAAAAATTAGATAGGAATTAATTCCCAAACTCATTATTCAAGGCCAGTGGTTGGCTGACATGTGATGTTTGCAGGAACTTCTGTGAGACCGAGGCATTAAGCAAATGAGCAATTTGGGACAGTCTTTGACAGCTGGGGTCCATTCTAAATCCAGTAAGTGATGACGTGGTACAGATGGAATATATTCAGCATTGAGCATTTGGATCATGCATTACCAGTCACTATTTTGGCAAGATCCTGTTGGTCAAAGCATATAACATCAGTCTTGGCAGGGATAGCACTTGGTAGAAAATCTGCCTGTTGGGGATATATGTTCCCTACTTACTCATCATCCTGCCTTCCTTCCTTCTTTGGGCGACCTTTAAACACTCCACTCGCCTTAGAACTAAAGAGGGCTCTCAGGCCAGTGTGGGCAGATAAATGAGAGGCAATCTAATGAGACGGCATGCTGACGGCTGCCTTAATGTCTCAGACTGTTACCAGAGACGGTGAACACAATGCCACAGATGCCAGCGGCTCCTAAGGCACCAGACCAACCTTGCAACAGCCTACTTCAAAACCAATCCTTCCAGTGTTAGTCTTTTACCTACTTTTAAACTAGACCAGAAAGGCAGATAATTCATTGAGTCGTTAAGGAAGCCAATTGGTGAAGATTCCTCAGAGAAAGGGACATTTTCTCCAGCCATCTCAAGCCAAATGAGAGGTCTCCCAAAGAACCAACTCGAGAACTTGAGGGATAACTCCTGGAGTTTGGGGAACACTGGCCCTAGTACTCCATTCCTTTCTGTAAAAGCCTAGATATGGAAGGCCATGCTTTTCTCTTGAAGAATACAAATTCTGGGCTACACTGAAGAAAAAAATCTGGAGTTGAGAGCAAGGATGTCTGATGTAAGAGGCTAGAAGTGAGCGTTTTCACCTTTGAAAGATCCATCATCTTTGAAAGAAACCTGCTTGGAAGGTAAAGTGGCCCAGCAGAGGGATGGACCTGAGGGCACCAGAATGGAAGGGTGGGGAGTTATAAGCAGTGAGTCTGAGTACGTATGATCAATGAGGAGAACAGCAGTAGAGAGATCCTCAGTGATGGGAAGACCTTCAGAGAGACCCCAAAAGCATCCCCATAAGAGGTAAACAGTCTGAATTTAGTATCTGGTGTGGTCAAAGAGCATCAGGGCCAGAAGACCACCAGGTCAGGAAAACCTTTCTTCCCTTTTTTCTTGTTCCCTATGGTTGGTGCTGTACTGCGCTATGGAGACACCTCTTCAAAAAAGAAACATGTATCCCCCCAGCTTTCAAGAGTGCTGCCTGAAGGTGGCTCTCACCTACCAGCTTTTTTGGGGGATAGTCTCAGCTGAAGACAACTGCCTTGCCCACGGTCAGAACATTTTCCGCAGGAACAACCCATCCAGTGACTGAGCAACATGGAGTACAAGTGAATTCCCAGCCCCTTGCTTCAACTCAGGCCAACTCTGAAGGGACATCCAGCTTCAGAGCTCTCCAAGGGGCCATCTGGAGCCTTAGTTCCGATCCATCTGCTCCTTTTGCCCCCTCCTTTCCATCGGTGGTGATTCCCCAAGCATTCTTGGTCCATTAAACTCTGTCTCAGAGCTGATTCCTGGGGAACCTCCAACACTCCTCATCCTGTGCCCAACCCAGAGGGGTCATGAGCAGCAATTAGCAAACAGTAGAGGAGATAAACTGACACTGCAGGTTTTCAGGGGGAGGGCAGGACCTTTCAACTGCATATTTGGAGTTACATGATTTCTAGATGGAATCTTCTTAAAGTTAAAAACTGGATTTCCAGTTCTGACATTTATTTTATGTGGCCATGAGCAGTCACTTAAACTCTGGGATCCACATGGACTATAAAATGGAGATGATAGTAGATCATTGTGGGGATTAAATGAGATGCTCACAAAGCTCCTAACGCAGCACCTAGCCTGGAGTAAGCCTTCAAACTTGCTCTCCTCTGAGTAGCTTCTGTGGTTTCCCCTCATGCAAAAATCTCCTGTGGTTTCCCCTCATGCAAAAATCTCCTGGGGAAGTCTGGAAAGTGATGCCTCGGGCCAGGCTCTGCATCTTCTCACGTGTGAAAAGTTGAGACAGGGTGAATCCTAAGGAGTTTATATATAAATCATATACCATTTTATTTCCCGTAATAAAATTGTAAATGGAAGCAATGATTCTTTGCAATTTCAATTGGCTTGTTGCAATTGTTTCTTCTTCTAAACTGTTTCAGGACAGTTTACATTCAATTTACTAGAGGCACTTAACAGCAAAGTCAGTTTTTCTCCTGCATTTGCTACGCAGATTGTTACCAAATGCTGATACCAGATTTTGTTAACTTGTTTCTAGCCTCCCCTCCCTTTTGCTTCTGAGGTCTTGGTCTGGAGATGTGTGTCTTCCTGTCTCTCCGGGCACTAAGGGACCTCTGGGCCAGGTTTTCTGGTTAAAATTTGTTCTTATTTCCATGGTTTCACCTGCCGACCTGTCACTATGGTTCCTCTGCTGGAACTTACAGCATCCCTCATCCATCACTTGCAGATAGGTACATGCTGCTATCTCTGATAAGTGTAAGTCAGGGAGCTTCCTTCATGGAGAATCTAAAAGTTTTCATTGCCTTTTCCTTGTGGTGTATACATTGGCTTTGAGATCCTCTGTCAGAACTTTAGGAAGTGCACATATTCAGGGAGTAACTGTAGATTTTGGCTAATAAGCTATAATAATTTATTCATGTCAATAGAATTCTATGTACACAATCCTTGGAATAATACTAAACACACTGATAGTTTATTATATTAGAGTTATAGTTTATGCATCTAAAGTAGTCAAATAAGTAATTGGACAATTTGCTAATAGGATTGAAAGGGGAAAAGTCATATGCACCTGTTACTATGATGTTAAATGTAACATATTCCTCATGTCCACTCATAATAAAGAGACTGAAGGTTTCTACATTTACATTATCATTCTGAGGCTGGGATAACACCAAATTATAACCCTTATCCAACTCTAAGAACAACTCTAAGAACAGCTTCCTGCATATTTGGAGTTACATGGCTTCCAACTACTTAGACCTGCTTTCCCAAATCAGGCTCTAGTCCCAAAACTCTAGTAATGTGTATTTTTTCAACATTTCCTCCCCCCCCCCCCCCGCTTTTCCTTTTTATGAAATGCTGCCTTATTTGGGAACTACTTATTCAGCATTCATTTTCTTGATCTATCAGAATCTTATGGTATTTGTGGTTTCATTAGAGTCTGTCTACTTTTTAAGATCACAGATTCAGTTATAAGAGGGCTTATGATTTCTCAGAATCTTGAGCCCCACACCCTAATCAAACGGTAAGTGTATGCTGAAAACTCCATACATGTTTGTGAAGTTGAAATTCTGAGTCTGATTTAGCAAAGTT
The DNA here is from genome assembly GCF_053574225.1 of Canis aureus. Lineage (NCBI taxonomy): Eukaryota > Metazoa > Chordata > Mammalia > Carnivora > Canidae > Canis > Canis aureus. The sequence continues at coordinate 47,261,585 of NC_135616.1, forward strand.
GAACTGTCTCCCTGCTAATTTCATCTAAGTGTGTAGCCATATTTTCTTTTGAGAATCTTATCCCTATCTGGGCCATTTTTTTCTGGTACCTTCCCCCAGCTCACCCTCTGCCCGACACACCTGTAACTGGCACAACAGTTGGAGAGCTGCTTCTCCAGCCAGATCAAGTTTAAATAATTTTAAATTTTGTTTTCCTTTATTTATCTTGGGTCTCCACGGCCAAGCACACATCAACTGCTAAAATAAGTGCTTTTGGAAAGAATAGTGTCTTGAGCATACTTAGAATAGAAATGTTGAAAGAGAGAAATGGAAGATATTTAATGTGCCCCCATCCATCTTTGTAGATCAATTTAATAATTTTTATAACTTGAAACCAATCCATCAGGTTGACATGTTGACAGTTCCTTGGTTTATGACAGATTAACTAATTCTGCATCTATTATTTATATTCTGCCTACGTTGAAAAAAGCCATTAGTAGAAAACAAAGACCAGAAAAATAACATCATTAGGACAAGGGCAAGGAACTAGAAACACATAATAAAAAGGGAGAAGGACATCATTGCCCTAGAAAATCTAACACCAATGAAAGCTCCAGCAACTGAGCATAAAAATTAGCTCTGAGCTTTCTGAATTTTATTGTTAGGAAATGAATATGTTACCTCCTACCTTCAAAAGATACTGTGCAATGCACATCAGTTAACAACAGGAACTTGGACAAGCATTGAGATGGTACACATTGGCTTATATTTGTTTAAGTGATTTACTACAAAAATTACTCTGATTGTCAGGAATACAAGATCTAAAGAGTCAGCAAATTCCTTCTTAGCACAAGTGAACAAATGGAAAATATCACAAAGGTATCCAAATAGTTTTATGATATTTACTAATTCCATATCGTTGGTCTCATAATATCACTGGTTCCTAAAAAAGAACAAAAAGAAAAAACCATGACCATTACCAGTGTAGCATAAAAATAGAGGAAACCACACACAGTCCATCCTTCATGGGTAAACAAATGCAGTAAATACATACTATTCTCACATCCCTTAATTTAAGGTTAGGTTTCAGTTTTATGAATCTAGGGATGAGTAGGAATTATGGTGCAGCTTACATTATCATCAGATACTCCCTTCAGGTTTTTTTTTTAAGATAGATTTATTTATTTATTTATTTATTTATTTATTTATTTATTTATTTCAGAAAGAGAGAAAGAGAGAGAGAGAGAGAGAATGGCAGAGACACAGGCAGAGGGAGAAGCAGGCTCCATGCAGGGAGCCCGACATGGGACTCTATCCCGGGTCTCCAGGATCACACTCTGGGCTGAAGGCGGCGCTAAACCGCTGAGCCACCTGGGCTGCCCTATAGTTGAGTTATATGTACTTTATATAGAATGCCACGATACATTAAAGATCGTTCCAGGTAATCATAGTAGAATTTAGATTTGGAAGTATTAATTCATAGTCTGAAGCCTGAGGGCATAAAGGCCAAATGAAATGACAATTCAAGCAATTGTCTGATTGATTTAATCCATCCACATTGTGAGTCAAGATAATTCGGATTTTTTCTTTCCTAACGGAAGCTTTTAATTATTCTAAGTGTTCATTTAATCATTTTAACTATTCTTTTTATTTTTTTTTTAAGATTTTGTTTATTTATTTGACAGAGTGTTTGAGAGAGCACAAGCAGGGGGAGCAGCAGGAGAGAAAGAAGCAGGCTTCCTGTTGAGCAGGGATCACAATGAAGGGCTTGATCCCAAGGCCCTGAAATCATGACCTGAGCTGAAGGCAGATGCCTAATTGACTGAGCAACCCAAGCACCCCTATTCTCTTTATTTATTTATTTTTCCCTTGGGAAAGACATTGGCTAATTCTTGGTGACAGAGCCAATCAGATGTATTGATGTGATGGATCTGTCCAATACTCACTGTAAAACCCAACTTCGTAATTTAACCATTGCAACTTGACAGATCCAATTAGGGAAAGCAGTCTGATTAAGTTCCCACTGTTGGTTGGTTGTCAACTGAACTGGCACTGGAAACAAGGTTTCTAACTCTCAGAAATATCCCAGGGCCATTGGATTTGGTTCTCCTTGTAGGAACAAAATGGCAGCCTCTAGGTCACAGCAGAAACTCACTCTGCTAGGGGCTCATCCTGGGGGATCCGCCACCTCTCGCACTACTCACCAGCTCTCCAGCTCATGTGGGGCTCACAGCCCAGTGGAGATTCATGGAGCCCAACCACGTAAGGCCAGGCAGTTTTGTGCTGTAAAAAAGTACTGAGAGTCAGTGGAGCCACCTTGAGTTTTAGCTTCGCCGTTGCCTCCTATTAATGATGTTACCTCCTATTAAACCATGTTTCTTGGGCAAGTAAATTTTCCTGAATCTTTGTTTCCTCATCTGTAATATGGGATGGTTATGCTTACTTTGTGGGGGTTTTCTGAGAAACAAATGATATATATAATTTCTTTCATGATGGACCACCACAGTGACCAGGACACAGGAGATACTCAAAAAATGAGCTTAAATTAAGTCTGTATATAGATACATCTATTTTGTTCATAACTTAAGATATCATTAAAAAATTCTCATTTTCATTTTATAATGAATCAATAATAACTACATGGCTAAAGAAAATACTAGGGTGGAAAAGACACTTCTCAGGGAATAATATACTACATTCATGTTTGTACATCCTTTCATGAAACATTTTTAAATCTAAGACTACTTTAATTTGGTTCTAAGGGATTTGCTTTATTCAAATTTTCTATGGAAATAATCTTATAATTAACATATGTATTTATAAAAAGTAATGCTGTCTAGTGCTCCTTGGTATTTACCCAAGCAGTTGAAAACTTAGGTCCACACAGAAGTCTGCACATGGATGTTTATAACAACATTATTCATAATTGCCTAAACTTGGAAGCAGCAAAGATGCCCTTCGGTAGGTGAAGAAATAAACAAACTATGGTCCATTCAGACAATGAAATATTATGTGGTGCTAAAAAGAAATGAGGTATCAAGCCAGAAGACAGGATGGAAACCTAAGTGTATATTACTAAGTAAAAGAATACAACCTGAAAAGTCAACATACTGTATGATTCTAATTATATAACATTCTGGAAAAGGCGAAACTATGGAGACAGGATAAAAATCAGTGGTGGCTAAGGGTGTGGAGGCTGGCAAGGAGTGAGGAGAGATAAATAGGCAGAGCAGGAGGAGAGGAGGAAGGGGATATTTAAGGAAGTGAAAATACTCTGTATGATACTGTAATGATGCATACATGTCATTATACATCTGTTCAAACTCACAGAGTGTACAACACCAACAGTGAACCCTAACGTAAACTATGAGCTTTGGATGATTTTGATGTATCAACGGAGGTTCATCAATTATGACAAGCATACCACTCGGATATGTGCTGTTGATAATGAAGGAAGCTATGCATGTGGGGTGGGGGGCAGGGGATACAAAGGAAGTCTCTGTGTTTTCCTCTAAATTTTGCTGAGAACCTCAAACATCTGTAAAAAAAACAAAACAAAACAAAGTGTTATAAAAAAGGAACACTGTCTTATGCTGCTGGATCCACTTCTTGACAACGAAGAATAATTTCCTGGGTCAGTGTTTTCATACGGTCTTGCATAGTTTGAGAGTTATTAGGGAGGATCCAAAACACACTGCTGAGAAAGGTCTAATTATTGAAAGGTTTTATTCATCAGCAATAAACCTTTAAGAAAGCCTGGTGCAGCTTAGTAAAAGTAAACACATGAAAAATAAAACATGTAAGTATTGAGAAGCATTTACATGAGATTTTTTTGATATGAAGTGGTGAAAAAAAATCCTTTATTTAGGGTCAATGGCTTCTAGACCAGATGCTATGACTTATTAGACACATAGTGTTGGGCAGGTCTTGAGCCCAATCTCCACGAGCTTTAGTTTCTTCCTTTAGAAAAACGGAGATGGCAGCAAATACCGAGACTACATTCAGATAATTTTGTCATGAAGTAAATGTACCAAAGGATATGAAAACATGCTACTATAAATGTAAATGTTATGGAAATGTAAGGTATTATTATTGTTATAAAAGGCTTGAAAAAATACTCCCTGTGACCTCTTCTGGGTACCTTCAGCCTACTCTGGCCTGCAAAATGCCTTATTCAGACAATATTAACAATTCTTGGCCAATAACATCCTTTGAGTTTCAGTTTGAAATCAACAGATGTGATGGCTCCTGTATGTTTTACCTGAAATTTTTATACAGTTTGAAAGTATTGTGTAAAATACCAGTAGCAACTTAGGGAAAGTATCTCTAGAATAAATATAAACATTTATGAGATGCAATTTTATGGCTGAGTGCAGTTTCTATGATTAATTACAAGCAATCAAGATTAAGTGATATACTGCCAATGAACATGATAACCTATCATTAGAAGAATGTAAAGAACATTCCTGTGCCTGAATGTTCTAAGAACAATAACATAGCCTTGTATAGTTCATATAATGTTTTCTCATGAATTACATCAGCTCAGCTACTACTGTAGCAATCATTTGATGTAGCAATGATTATTCTCCATTTATTAGATCAATTGGAAGGCTATTGAAATCAAATGAAAACCCAGAAAGTCACAATTAAGTGATTAACAGAGCTGGTTCTAAAACCTAGATCTTTTAATGTTTTAAGTCCAGTGCTCTTAAAAACAAAGGAATAAAAACATGTTGTGAAGTGTTAGCACAGTAAAGAATCAGGAATGGCCCCAGTTCCCAAGAAGCCATGACGAGGAGGATGGATAATACATAGCACCTACGCTGCATTCAGACCATGTAAGGGCTATGAACATGTACAGGGAAAAGTGCCATGGGAGTTAATTTGTAAATTCAATGATACTTATACATTTTGATAATATTTGGGGGGCAAGATTCACACTCGCAGTTGACAGTACTGTGTGCCCTACCACAGTTTAAATTGAGCTCAATTTCATATGAAATATTCTTTTGAAGGTCAATGAGCAAGTCTCATATTACTGTCATAAACAATGACCCTGAACAAGTATCTAAGACAGAAATAAAATTGTGAACACAATTTCACTCAGGTTTATTTGAATGTATTGAGTCTGTTTTAATGTCTGGCACTACATACTAAGTAGGTTAAGTATGAAGCAGTAAAGATGTATGCTTTGCTTGATATTTTAGATTCTAACAAACATCATCTATGGATTGATTATAATGTTCAATTCAGTAGTTTGCCCATAACATATACACACTATCAGCGCATTCCTTTTAAACGTAACTTTCAACTCCTATAGTGTTTCCCCTATAAAGGTATAGTTAAAAAAAAATCTACTTATATGAAAACCTGACTTGACATGAAAACCATTTGTTTAAATTCTACTACAGTGGAACACTCTATTAGTACTCCGAATTGCAAATCTGTCACTTGTCAAGGTTTGCATACATCACATGACCTTCAATATGCTCTTACAGAGCAAAAATCAGACATACCCTTGGCAGAAGGGCAGTCAGGTTTTTCTAACACCAATATTATAGAAGATATATAAGTGTTTATAGTCATGTCAACTGTGTGTTTATACTTTAAAAGGAAGCAAAAGCAGTGAAGTTTAAATTGTCATAGCAAAAAATGAAAAACAAGATAGTGGAAGGTACGGTGTTGGAAGCCTTTAAATTCTGGTTCCAATGTTTGCTTTGATGTGTCACTTCTGTGTGAGTCTCAGTTCCCTTACCTGGAAAACGGGCTTGATAACCTTTATCTTGCAGAGTAACTGTGAGATTTAGAGAAAATCTGTCTGTTGGGGGAACATACAACTCAATATGATTCAGTCCCTTAAAAAACTAATCTGGAATAACTAGAAACTGTGGGTGGGTGTGTGTGTTACTTGTTTTTAGTTGCTTTGTCCCCAAATTGACCTCCATCATTACAATACCATTTATTTAAATGGAGACATGAGACAATCCTTGTCCTCACAAAACCATCACACTGCAACCCGGAATTTCTTTGAAACTATCATCCAAGGCGGACTTTTGGGGAACAGGTCAGCCAAGGGCTGAAGAGAGGTTTACCCTCCATGCCCTCCTCTTTAAAACCTCCCAGATACTTCTGCAGCTTTCACACACTTCTCAAGCTTTTCAAATGGACCTGAGACATCCTTGACACGAGTTGTTATTGAGCTTCTCAGTAAAACCAAAAAAAATGTTCTGGGATGCTGAATGCAAAGACAGCAGAAGATAAAGAGATTTAAGATTTAACTATTAACATGCCGCCCTATTTCCAGAAAATCATCATGCCTGGCTGTTTTGAGACTGGGTCCGGGAGGGAAAGCAGCAAAAACCCTCCGGGTAGTAAAACCTGGCCCTGGAGGTGAGGTGGGGGTGAGGGACGGCTCCGAGAAAGGACCGCAGAGCTCTCGGGCCACCAACACCTCGCGAAAGGCACAGTCGAGGCAGGGCGTTTGCAGAGAGGCTGCCTGGGTCCGTGCAGGGGTTCCAGGCGCACCCAGGGCAGGGGCGGGGGGCAGCGGGTCAGCAAAACAGGCCGCCCAGCCACTGCACCTGGGAGGATGGGCAGCGCTGCACCCTAGGTTGAAAGTAGGGTGCACGGCTCCAGAAAACACTTGTCCTTGTGGCCATTTTCGGGGGGTGAGGGGGGGGTGGCTTGCCAGGCAGGCGCCCTGCGCTCTGCGTCCCCACGGTGGGACGGATGGGCTCCCGCGGTGGGAAGTTACAGAACTTTCCGAACAAGGGCCGGGAAGCCGGGGCGCGGCGGGGTGCACCGACCGAGGCGCGCAGGGGCGAGTGGGGGAAGGGCCGAGGCGGGGCCCAGGGTGTCCCTGGGGATCCGGCTCCGCGCCGGGCCAGCGGCAGGGAGAGGGCGCGGAGACGGCGCTCCCCCTCCGGCGGCGGCTCGCTGTCCAGGGCAGAGGCGAGCCGGGGTGCAGCCCGCGAGGAGGGCGGGAGCGGGCGGCGGGAGCGGGCGGCGGGAGGGAGGCGGGAGCGGGCGGCGGGCGGCGCGGCTCCTCACTGCACCAACCTGCGGGCCGGGCTGGCTGCGGGCCGCGGCCCCTCCCACCCGCACCGCACCGCACCCGCGCCGCCGCCGCCGCCGCCGCCGCCGCCGCCGCCGCCGCCCCGGGCCGCCCAGTCCAGCCGCTGCCGCAAGGAGCCGGCGTGCGGGGCGCGGGCGGGGGCGTCGCGGCCACCGCGGCGCGCGCGGGGCGCTCGGGCCTCGCGCTGCCGACTCGCCCCCTCCGCCCCGCCCCCTCCCCACCCCGACCTCGCCCTCCCTCCGCCCGCCGCGCTCCTCCCGCCCGGCCGCGCGCGCGGCTCCCCGCGCCCCCCAGCGCCCGCTCGCTCCTCCTCCAGCCCCGGCCCGGCCTCCCGCGCGCCCTCCAGCCCGCTGCGCGCCGGCCGTCGCCTGGTCATGTCAGGATGGAGATCCGGCAGCACGAGTGGCTCTCGGCCTCCCCCCACGAGGGCTTCGAGCAGATGAGGCTCAAAAGCCGCCCCAAGGAACCGTCGCCGAGCCTGACCCGAGTGGGCGCGAACTTCTACAGCAGCGTCAAGCAGCAGGACTACAGCGCCAGCGTCTGGCTCCGGAGGAAAGACAAGCTGGAGCACGTAAGAGCGGCGCGCTCCCCGGGGGCCTCGGCCCCGCACCTGCCCCGGAGGTGGCCCGAGCGCGCGCGGGGACCCGGCAGGTGGCTCGATTCGGGGACGGGGGCGGCCGCGTCCTCCGCCCGACGCGGGGCCTCTGCGCCTGCACTTTCTTGCCGGGAAGGACCGGGCTGCGGAGGGGAGCGGGGAGGGGAGGCGCCTTTCCCGGCACCGCCTGGCCCCCCGCGCGCCTCGACCTCCCCACGGGCTTCCCGCCGGCCTCATCCGCGCCGCGGTCTTGGGGGCGCCCCCGCGGGGCCGCGAGAAGGGGAAGCGCCGCTGCGGGGCTCCGAGGAACGCGCGGCGCACGGTGGTGGGCTCTGGAGGGTCGAGGAGGTGTCTGGGGCTGTGCCACTGCGTCCAGAAGCTCCCCTCTAGCGATCCGCGAGGCTGCCGCCGCCGGCCGCCGGCCCCCGGCCCCCGGCCTGGGTCCGCTCCAGCCGGGAGAGTTGTCTGCAGCCCGTGCTCCGGGACGCGCAGTTGGCGATCCTCGACTTGCGCCCCACTAGGGAGGGCTGGGCGCGGTGCGAGGAGAGAGGCGCCGGCGAGCCACCGCCGTGCTCCCCGGGACCTCCGCTGCCCCGAGCGCGCGCTGCGCCGGGGGCGTTCCGGGCGCTGGAGCTGAGCCCCTGGGGCTCGCCGTGCTGGAAGGGAGCAGCCCCTCTAAAGAGGCGATTAGCGGATCCACGGTTTCCAGCCTGGCCCGTCAGCATCCCCTTCAACCAGATGTTAAAACGAAACTAAGAGAATTCTCTCAAGAGTGCAGCGCAACTAGCCAGGGGAGAGGACGCTATTGCTTCCCGCGGAGCTGCACAAGCCAAATTGAGTCTGTTAATGGAGTGTGGCGGTTTCCTTGTATTTGGGTCACATCTCCAATTGTGACAGAGAGAGAAGACGGAGAACTTCGGAAACTCACACATCACCTACCGCCGCACCGACCTCACTCCCACCTGCCCCCCCAAGCATTCCTCCTCCTCCTCCTCCTCCTCCCTCTCCTCCTCCTCTCCCGGTTTTTGCAGCACCAGCAAGCTTCCCAGGGAGTACTTCTCCTACATTCCGCAAGGAAGGTCTCTGCCTTTCCTCTGAGGGCCCCATTAAGTCCCTTGAAAGCTCGAGTTTAAAGCTTCCAGTTGGGGGAACAGGCTGTCTCGTGTGTAGAGAAACCATTTCCTAGCATCCAAAGGAGGTCTCAGATCCCTAACACCATGGAAGTAACTGACTTCTGGGATAGCAAGTTGTTTGAAAGGCAGCAGAATCCACTTAAAAATGCAAGCCCCGGAATTAGCATAGGGCCTGGTGGGTTATTAGTTTAAAGGCCAGCGAAGATCACCTTCATGGAATTTGGCTCCGGATGTTGGTGTCTGATGTTAGTACCAGGGAGAGTGGTCCAGTCTTAGAGCGGTGCAGAATAATCTCTGTTCCAGTTTCTCTGAATGTGCATTCTTTTGCATCTTGTGCTTTTAGCTGCTCCATCTCCTTTCTCTTCTTAGTGGAAACCAGTAGTGCATCCTTCTGTATGTCCCCCTGAGTCAGGGACACTGCCCACCTGGTACTTAAATGGCTGCTCACTTTGCCGTTTCCACTGACAGTTTCAAGGCATACCAGCGTGGTCCCTGGCAGCCTCCCCTTTCTGGATGAGTGTGGGATGCTCAGTGTCTCCTGAGGCTTTTAGACCAAGGAAAGGAAAGTCTGCTTGTTTAAAAGCATGTGAGGACCTATGCCTGTTTCTTCACTCAGATGCTCCAAAAGAGAGCATTGCATTAAAAAAAAAAAAAGTCACTTCATTTGTCATTTAAATCAACATAGCATTTTTGTTTGCTCTCTCAGATACACTTCATGAGACAGGTATTCTGTTTCTGATGATCTTCTCTATATCTGCTTCCAGTTAGAAAGGGGGCTTTGCTTCCAGGGAAATATTTGCGATATTCTCTTGCTTCTTTGAAACATCTACGTTTTCAATGAAATAGTATTTATGAAAGTACAATGAAAAAATTAACTGAGCATAAAAATATAAATTTTGTTTGATTTCAAGCTCGGGGTATTTATTATATATATCAGAGGTTGTGGTACACTGTTTCAGGTAGTTCGATGTTAATTTCCGTTTAGATATTTGAAATTTAAAAACCCATAACAAATGTAACCTAGTGTATTTTTGCCGTGCAAAGCATGAAAATGTGATGTTGACTTCATTGTAGACAGCATTCTGAACATATGTGGCACCACGCAGATTAGGATGAGTGATGAGTGTCATATGAAATTCAAAGGTAATATATGGCAATTTAAAAATCCCTTTGATCCGTCTAATCAAATGGATGACCACCATTTTTTATTAGGTTAAAGAAATGAATGAATAATCGTGATGAAGATCACATGCATGAAAACAACCTACGTTATTTTGCCGGTTTTTAAAAAGCCAATCTAGTATTAAGGGCATAAATAAGTTATGGCTTCAGATGACACCACATAGTCATCACAATAACGGAATTCCCTGGAATGAAATGTGGTAGTGTGTGGACTCTGTCCAGACTTCAGAGGCATTGCTCAATCTGAAAGTCAATAACACGATGTAAAGTGACAGGGAAGGAATATACTTCCACCCACTTAGCTACAAGTGAGGATAATTTATCTCCTTTTCTGGTTTAAAGGCTACAGGACTAATCCCCAGGCCACACAAGTGAGACGCGACATGAACTGGTCAAGGATAGGAATACTTACAGCCCATCTTTGAATCTGTTTCTGTCATTTGTTGGTCAGTACTTATGATGAATACTCGTTAAGAAATAAAGGCATGTGAGGGGATTCTTTGTGCTCCTGTCTCATGATGAGAAGGTACAAAGGTTTGTACCATGAATTCGGCACTTTGGACTTGGAAGTTTCAGGAAAAGGTGAAATTGATGGCCATCCATAGGACGTTTTCTTATTAGCTACAAATAATGCTTTTGGTTCTTAGAATCTTCCCTTCTTGTTCAGCCTCATCATGCCCATCCATGGCTGTGGAAGGCTAAACAATGGAAGTCTTAGGCTCTGTAGGATCCTCTAATACCTTAGGTGTAATGTGAAAGTGAAGGATTACGGTCTAGCCAAGCAAGAGGAGCAGGGAGCCATTCCTTCAACCCCCTAAGCCACCCTTGTTCTCTCAGTCCTCCCTGGGGCTGTCACTTTAAGAGTGACCATGTAATACGATTTGACTGTCCCACAGGACACTGTAACATTAGTGTTATATGCCCTGTTTATATCGTTTTTTTGTTTGTTTGTTTTTGGGTACAGTAGGAGAGTTGCAGAAGCTACTCTTCTCAGTTGCCTGGTTTTATGCCAGTTGTGTTTGTAGAAGTTTCCTGATGCCATTTACGGAGCTAGGGATGCCTTATTTTCTCTCCTGCGTACTCAATTAGCTCTTGTCAAAGTGTGGTTAACAGTGGAGCTCTGGTTAGGTAGACTGTCTCTTATTGATTCTGTGATCTTAGGCAAAGGACTCAGAGTCACAAGGATATACCTTCACATTCCTCCTTAAAGGAGTCACAGATTTGCTGGGATGATCCTGGGAGATAGTCCATCTGTCTATCTCATTGCATTGGGGACGGAACACTGATAAAGTCTGTTTACCTCATGTGTCTCATCCGTGCAGGGGTTCCCAGTCCTTTCTATTGCTATAACAATACCATTGACCGAGTGGCTTATAAACAGTGAACATTTCTTTCTTACAGTTCTGGAGGCTAGGGAGCCCTAGATCAAAGTACCAGATTCAGGGTGGAGTGAGGGGTGCTTCCTGTTTCACAGATGGCTGCCTTTTTGCTTGTCCTGGAAGGGTAGAGAGGTTGAGGGAGCTCTCTGGAGACCCTTTACTAAGTCCACTGTCCTGTTCATGAGGATTGCAGCTTCATGACCTAATCCTCTCCCAAAGACCTCACCTCCAGATGCTAGCCCACTGGGGATTAGGTTTCAATGTATGGATTTTGTATCAACACAAACATTCAGTCTACAGCAGCAGGGGATTGTCCTCATCTCAGTTGCCTGGCCTGCTGGAAGCTCCATCCTGATACGTGTTGTTAAGGCAGCTAAAGGGAAGATGGTAAATCATGTAAAGTCTCTCAGTGTTTCCACCCAGAAGGGAGGCATCCATTTGACACCTGTTTATTGGCCAAAGATGGTTTCAAGGCCAAGGCTTGCTTCTGAAGAGGTGAGGAGGGTGATCTGACCGAGACCCAGAAGAAAGGGGAAGAGGACATCCATAGCCAGCCTCTTAGGGTGATCACAGTGCATAAAGAAAGCACTTAGCACAATGTGTGGCTTTATTATGTGTTCAATGCGTGGCACCTATAGGTGTGGTTGCGTCTTAGGTGTTAGCTAGCTCTCTGGCTGAGCCCTTAGGCTCCACCCAGAGAGCTTCCAGTTGTCATATTTGAGATCAGCCGGCCTGTACTGTAGTCCTGCACCCAGAATATATGAGACCTTTGGCCGGGAGGGCCAGTTCACTCTCCTGGGGCTGTCAGGCTGCCCCTGCCTGGCTTCCGCTCTATGCTCTGGGACCCTGAGTGTGCCCTACCTGGCCATTCTGAGCCTGATGCTTCTTGTTCCCATTCTCAGCAGACTCTGCCAGCAGAGACCAGCTCCCTGCCCTGTCCCCAACCCCTGCTTTCCTTCCCAGCTCTGTGCTGGTGGAATCAAGTCGAGAGATATTTCACTGATCTGCATAATGGCTCAGAAAACGTATTTAAAATAGCAAGAGAAAGCAGAGGAGAGAATTTGTAAAGAGTAAAAGATAGAATCCTTAATATTCACACTTGTAGCGAGCCTTAGTATCTTGCTTGGTTTTAGGTGAGTGCGTTACTTAAAAAATTGTCTCCTCTAAGCGTGAATATGCACCTGCTTAAATGCAGTTTATGTTACTGGTGAATAGTAAATAAATGCCAAGCGCTCACTTTGCCTCCTGGAGTAAATTATTCACATGATGAGCAAATAAAAGATGGATTGGAGCAAACTTGGTTGCTGTGATCTAAGCTTATCTTATGTAACGCCATTATGTGTCCTACAGAACAAATTTGTGAAAGTCTTATATGTCCCCCGCAGAACAGATCAGTAAAACACCAAAAACAGTGCAACTGAAGGGAATGAATCTTTAACATGTTCCATTAAAAATCAAATGAACAGAAAATATTCTTCTTAAAAATTAAAAAAATTTTTTTAAAGATTTCATTCATTTATTTTTGCAGGAGGGGGGAGGGCCAGAGGGAGAAGCAGACTCCCTGCTGAGCAGGGAACTTGATGCAAGACTGGAACCCAGGACCCCGATATCATCACCTGAGCCGAAGGCAGATGCTTAACCGACTGAGCCATCCAGGCGCCCAGAAAGCATTTTTTTTCTATCTTTATGTATTATTGTTCAATTTGTGTGTTATAGGATAATTTTAATCTGGCAAATGTTTAAGTACATTAACATTTACCAGGACTGTTTCCTGAGATTTTAGATAGAACAAAGCTGAAGCCTTGGCAGGATTCCGTCATCGGTCAAGAAATAGAAGTTTAGATGTCTCTGGAGTGTGTTCTAATGGCCCTCATGTTGTGTCCATTATCCAGGTAGCAAATATCAATTCCACTAATGGACTTCTCTCACCGTGAGTTGACATTTCAGTTTATTTTGAAGAACCTTTGATTCTTTGAACTCTGTTGGGTGTGGCTTATTATTATTATTTTTTAAAGATTTTACTTATTCATGAGAGACAGAGAGAAAGAGAGAGAGAGAGAGAGAGAGAGAGGGGCAGAGACACAGGCAGAGGGAGAAGCAGGCTCCACGCAGGGAGCCTGATGCGGAACTCGATCCTGGGATTCCAGGATCACGATCTAGGCCAAAGGCAGGCGCTAAACTGCTGAGCCACCCAGGGATCCCCGGGTGTGGCTTATTGACTTATTTTGAGGTAATCATCGTCTATGACATATCGTATTCAATATATTTAATTTGAGAAGTTCAAGATGATTGGACTTAAGGTTTCTCTTTCCTTCTTTCTTCCATATCATAGCTGTATACCAATTTCTGGCCAGTTTCTCTAGAAGTGTTTGCTCTTCTTGGCAGTCTTCTGTGTCTATCTTGGGTTTAAACCTGCATAACAGATTTCAGTTTTTCTATTTTAGCTCCAAAGATAAAGAAATGTGATGGATCTTTTGTTGTGTTTTTCTACTGAGTTGACTGATAGAGCACATGATCAAAGGCAGATGTAGATTTGCTGCTAAGATATCAGCCCAGAAGTGTTGCTTCAACTGCATGTACTGGGGACATGTAAACTTACGGAATTGTCTAAGATTCACGCTTACATAGGTTGTGTTGTGAGAGCTTAGAGTACAACATGAATGTTCAGGAAGAGTTGAAATGCCAAAATGTGGTTGTTAAAAGACAGACCTTTTTTTTTTTTTAACCAAAAAAGTACATTTTTGTTTTTCTCACAAACAGAAAAAGGAGCCCAATTTCTAAAATCACAGATCAAGCCCGTAAGCAGAGCTTATGGGGAAAAAGTGAAGAACATGGCAAACTTTCCTAGGTAGAATGAATTGCATTGGCAAATCTCATTGCTGTCTAACATATGAAGTAGGCCCAAATTGAACTGCCTGACATGGTATCATGGGACTGGATGTCGAGGCCACTGTGTGATAAATATGATTCTTTATCCTCTAAAGTGGACAGTGAGCGTTATGACTGTACTGTTTCTCTGACTTGAACTATTATTGTGCTCCTGCCAGTAAGTTGTTAGGTCTGATCCAGCAATACCAGAAGGAGGTACTCTGAGAAGATGGGACTTGTCAACAGCTATTTATTGAGGATGCTTTTTGTGTGAAAGACACTTTTTTTTAATACTTTATTTATTCATTCATGAGAGACACACAGAGAGAAAGAGATAGGCAGAGGGAGAAGCAGGCTCCCTGCAAGGAGCCTGATGTGGTACTCGTTCCCGGATCCCGGGATCATGCCCTGAGCCGAAGGTAGATGCTCAACCACTGAGCCATGCAAGTGTCCCATGAAAGACATTTTGTTAGGAGATTATGAAGACTTTCATGTAATAGGCATTCATATGACATACAATGTGTTCCAAATGGTGGAGAATATATGAAACTAGAGCAGGGTCCCTCCCTCAAGATGTTTATGGCTTTATAGTTATAATAGGGGATCCCTGGGTGGCTCAGTGGTTTAGCACCTGCCTTTGGCCCAGGGCTTAATCCTGGGGTCCCGGGATCGAGTTCCGCGTCAGGCTCCCGGCATGGAGCCTGCTTCTCCCTCTGCCTGTGTCTCTGCCTTTCTCTCTCTCTCTCTCTCTATCATGAATGAATAAATAAAATCTTTTTTTTTTTTTTAGATTTTGTATTTATTCATAGAGACAGAGAGACAGAGAGGCAGAGACACAGGCAGAGGGAGAAGCAGGCATCATACAGAGAGCCTGATGTGGGACCCGATCCAGGGTCTCCAGGATCACACCCTGGGCTGCAGGCAGCGCCAAACCGCTGCACCACCAGGGCTGCCCTAAATAAAATCTTTAAAAAAAATAGTTATAATATGATCACAGTGATATGAAAAAGGCAGGAAAATGCAAAATAGCATAAGAACACTACCTTTGGAAGGTAGTGTTCAGACAAGGGTAAAATATAGTTAAAACAAAGGTATTGTCATATATAATGATGATGTATTATAACAAACCTGAATTTATTTCAGTAATGCAGGGTTGCTATGAAATTTGAAAATCAGTTGATGTAATTTATCATATTAACAGAATGATAGAGTAAACCCATATGATTATCTCAACAGATGAATAAAAAGCATTGAATAAAACTCTATACACAAGCATGATAAAATTCTCAACAAAGTGGAAATAAAAGCAAACTTTATTATTCTGATAAAGGTTTTTTTTTTTAAGAATCACAGTTAATGGTGAAATATTGAAAAATTACTTGCATAGATTGTGAGTGGGATGAAGATGTCCACTATCATGACTTCTCTTCAGAAGTGTACAAGAGGTCATAGCCAATGCAAGAAAGCAAGAAAAAGAAATAACATAAGGATTGAAAAAGAAGTATTAAAATTGTCGTTATTTGCAGATGAGTATGTGCATTTGAAAATCCAAAATAAACCATTGATATATCTAATGAGTTAATAATGCCCCTGGATTTATGACAGGCACTGCAAAAAGGTCAATATGCAAAATCAAATTAGAACAAAATTATTCCAAAATAAAGCTAAAAACTTTTACTATTTACATTAGTGTCCAAGTATCAGATATCTTAATTCTTAAGACCTCTTTTTACTTCACCCCAGATTGAGCTAGAGAGTAGATACCATTCCAATTAATCCCAACAAGTTTGTGTGTATATATGTGTTGAAAATGATTCTAAAAATTATATGGAAATAGAAATGGCCAAGAATAGCCTGCATAATCTTGATGAAGAAGAATGAAGTCAGAAGTTTGCTTCCATGTGTCAAAACTTATTATAAACTAAAGCAGTGTGATATTGGTGCTTAATAGCAAATAGATAAAACAAATAGATCAATTGACAGAATAGAGAATGCAGAAACAGACCTGTGTATACTTTATTATTGATAGGTATCTGACTTATGACAAAAGTGGCAGGTTCAGAAGGGCAGTGGAAAGAAGATAGTCTTTTAAAAAATGGTTCTATCTCAGTTGTACATTGCTTTAAAAATGGATATTGACTTCTGTTTCATACCATACACAATAATCAGTTTAGGTTATAAATTGAAATTAGAAATGGAAACAATTAGTGTTCTAGAAAATAATATAATAAAAAAATCATCAACTTGGACTAGGGAAAAAATTCTTAAGCGTTTTTAATAGTTCTAATCTATTGTTATTAATGAACTGGACTACAGTGAAATTAAGTAATTTTGACAGTAAAGATTCCATTAAGAGAATGAAAAGGCAAATCACAAAACAGGGTATATTTCCAACACACACTCTATAACAAAGAATTTGTATCCAGAATATATAAAAAGCATCTACAAATCAATAGCAACAGATAGTTCCCCAAAAGTGAGCAAGACATTTGACCAAGAACTTTATTAGAATATAGGCAAGCCATCACATGTATGATAAGGTACGTGATGTCATCAGTCATCAAGGAAGTAAACAGTTAAAATCATACATTATTATACAACCATAAGAATGCTTGAAATTAAAAAGATTGACAATAACAAGTGTTGATTAAAGTGAGGAACTTCTATAACTCTCATAACTTCCTGTAGGAATGTGTACCTATATATGCAATGATGTGGATGACTTTTTCAGACACAGTAGTAAGTGGAGACAGAGACTGATTCTGTTTATGTGAAAAAACAAGCAAAGCTAGATGACGAATATAGAAGTCAGAATTCATGATTACCTTTGCAGGTAAAATGGGAACTAGGAAGGCTCCTGGTGGGGGTGGGAGGATGGGGTGGGCAACAGTGTTCTGTCTCTTTTTATAGGATGTGGTTACAAAGTAACATTTATTGAGTTATACACTGAAGATTTGTACACCTTATGTATATCATTATTTCCATGATAGCTTATTTTTTAATAAAGTAAAATGTATATATTGCCCTTCCCCTTGCTTACTGCTTATTTCTGGCTATTCCTTCTCAGACTGCTTCTCCTATTCTATTCTCTGTAGTCCATAGGCCTTGGGCCGTGATACCCCCTGTCACTGTTGTGTTCACGAGGCTGCCTTGTACTTGTCACTTCCCTGGGATTGGCTTCCTGAGTCCTGGAGAGGTTGGACTTTATTCTGTAAGCAAAGGGAAGATGTCTGAATGGAGTAAGTCCACATTTCAGAAAATCTGCAATGTTGAAGAATGGGAGCCTGGAGTTGGAGAAACCAGCATTAGTCTCTCTTTGTGGCAGAGAGGGGGAAATAACAAAAGACCGTGACAGACTCAACAAAAATTGAGGAGGGACAAATGTAGGAAATATTGTGAAATAAGAGCTCTTGGGACTTGGTACTTAGTTGAATGTGAGGAGCCTGAACAAGCTCATCCATTCAGCAAACTTTTATTGAATGCCAAAGATGTCCCCATAATTGTGATTGGCATTGCAGGTAAGAGGATGAGCAAGTAAAATTCTAAAAACTCCTTGAGAGTTGGAATTCTTCCTTGTTCATCATTATATCTTGGCTCCAATTTATTATCTTGATCCATGTTATCAAAATTATTATGATTATAACTCACAGACTTTTCAATTCTGCTCTTTGCAAGGAACTGAGCCCCAGACTTGGGAAGATTCAAATGCACATGATTGGGCCTTTGGCCTCAGATTAATCCTTCAGAACTCAATTTAGGGGCGCCTGGGTGGTTTAGTTGGTTGAGCATCCAACTCTTGGTGTTGGCTCAGGTCTTCGTTTGGTCTCTTGGGTCATGGGATGGAGCCCCATGATGGGCTCCACACTTAGTGGGGAGTCCTCTTGAAGAGTCACTCCCTCTTCCTTTCCCTCCTAAATACATAAATATTTTTTAAAAAAGAGCTCAACTTAAATGTGGTCACCTATAAACCTAAGTCCTTATTAGGTGCCCCTACTGGGTTTAGGCATCGTGAGCAGGCATCTTTTTTTCTATGGCACTTAACATGCTGTTTTTTAAAATTACTGATTGTCTGTTTTTTGCCCTCAGTGGAAAGTTTGAGAACAGTAACTATCTTATTCATGACAATGCACCCTTAATGCCCAACATAGTGCTTGATGGGCATCCAATATTTATTGACTTGACTATTGGAAGAGTGTAATCAGTGAATGAATATAGAAGGCAGGATCTACATGGTGGCATATGCTACTTCCCAGATAAAAGCAACAGACATGAAATGCAACTAGAAGTCAACGAAAACCACCAACTAGATGTCAGAGGGAGAAGATAATAGATAAGGGCTGCCTTTACCCCATCCACAGGTTGAGGCTCCATTGACTTTTTTTAAGCCTGGAAAATAGAGGTTTCCTGGTCACTTTATTGATCTATTCCAATGTGTAATGCTGCTGTTTACAGTGAAATTTGTTTTGCTTTCCATTTCTATAGTACTTTGGTCCGACTTGTTGTCTAAATCTGCTGGTTCATTATTTAGCCTTCGCCCTGCTCTGGCTGAGTGCGCTTGATCAGAGACCATAGGATGCTCTGCAGCAGGGAATGTGTCAGAAGTGCCAAAATCTCCTTAAATACCTGCCAGTTTTAATCATTAAGAATCTCCACTATGACTTCCTGACTTGTCTGTTACAAACTGTTTTTCATTTTGGATCTTCCTGCCCTAAATCCATGACATGTGCACACATTTTTAAAAGCCTGTCCTATATGATTTCTAGTACATCTTTTTTTAAAAAAAAAAAAACTTTTATTTTGGAATAATTCTAGATTTGTGAAGAGGTCACAAAGATAGTAAAGGCATTTCCTGTACATCTGTCACCCAATTTCAGGTTTTGCTTAATGTTAAATTCCAAACTCTAGGCTTTAATAGAATTTTACCAGTTTTTAAATTGTCCTTTTTGTATTCCAGGATCCAATGCAAGATAACATTGTATTTAGTTGTTATGTGCCTTTAGTCAGGCTCTGATCTGTGACAGTATCTCAGATGTTCCTCATTTTTCATGACCTTGACAGTTTTTTTTAGATTTATTTAAAATTATTTATTTAACTACTAAAATTGTAAGATATTTAAAGTGAACATTATGATAATTTGATATACATACATTGTGAAAGGATTTCCACCATCAAGTTACTGAAAACGTCCAGTGCTTTACATATTTATCTTTTTCTGTGTGTGAGAGAACATTTTACTTCTACTGCCCTTTGGCAAATTTTAATTATATAAGAGTGTTATCAGCTATAGTCACCATGTTATACATTAGATCCTCAGACCTTATTCTTCTTATTGATGAAAATTTGTACCCTTTTTATAGTTTCTCTCTGTTTGGCCCCATCCTCAATTCTAATGATCTGCTTTTCTGCTCCCTGTTACTAATGTAGACCTTTTTTTTTTATTGTTTTTTTTTTTATTTTTTTATTTCACATATAAGTGATGCCCTGCACTAGTCATCATTCTCTGTCTGGCTTTTTCACTTAGGAGAATGCCTTCTAAGTCCATCCATGTGGTCACAAATGGCAGGATTTCCTTTTTACTCATCACATCTTCTTTATCTATTCTTCCGCTGATAAAAAATTAGGTCATTTTGACATCGTGGCTCTTGCGAATAATGGTGCAGTGAACATGGGAAGGCAGATATCTCTTTGATCTCTTGTTTTTATTTCCTTTGCATATATACCCAGAAGTGGGATTGCTGGATCATATGGTAGTTCTATTTATAATTTTTTGAAGAACCTCCATACTGTTTTCCATAGTGGCTGTGCTGATTTGCATTTCTACCACCAGTGCACAAAGGTTCTGTTTCTCTACGTCCTTGCTAATGCAAGTTATCTCTTGTCTTTTTGATGACAGCCCTTCTGACAACTGTGATTTGATATCTCAGTTGTGGTTTTGATTTACATTTCCCTGATGATTAGTGATGTTCAGCAACTTTTCATGTACCTATTGTCCATTTAGTTGTATTTATTATTATTATTATTATCATTGTTGTTGTTGTTGTTGTTATTATTATTATTATTATTTGATGTTGAGTTGCGGGAGTTCCTTATATATTTTGGGTATTAATTCCTTATTGGATATGTGATTTGAAAATATTTTCTCCCATATGGTAGGTTGCTGTTTCATTGTTGATGGTTTGCCGTGCAGAACCTTTTTAGTTTGGTGTTGCCTACTTGTTTATTGTTGTTTTTGTTGGATCTGCTTTTGGTGTCAAATCCAAGAAGTCATTGCCAAGACTGGCATCAAGGGCTTATCCTCTATGTATTCTTCTAAGAGCTCGGTTTCAGGTTTTATTTTTTTATTTTATTTTTTAAATTTTTTAAAATTTTTATTTATTTATGATAGTCACAGAGAGAGAGAGAGAGAGGCAGAGACACAGGCAGAGGGAGAAGCAGGCTCCATGCACCGGCAGCCCGACGTGGGATTCGATCCCGGGTCTCCAGGATCGCGCCCTGGGCCAAAGGCAGGCGCCCAACCGCTGCGGCACCCAGGGATCCCTGGTTTCAGGTTTTAAATTCAAGCCTTTACTCATGCTGAGTTGATTTTTGTGTATAGTGTGAGATAGAGATTCAGTCTCATTCTTTTGCATGTGGCTCTCCAGTTCTTCCAGCACCGTTTATTGTAAGGACTATCCTGAAACCCACCATGTATTCTTGACTCCTTTGTTGCAAATTAGTTGACTATTTTTGTATATATGCTGCCAAAGGGAGCACTAGTTAACCATTTTTGTATAGGTTTATTTTAGGTTCTCTCTTTTGTTTCACCAATCTCTGTGTCTGTTTTTTATGCTAGTACTATATTTTTTTGATTCATGAAACTTTGTGATTTAGTTTGAAATCAGGAAGCATGATGCTGCCAACTTTTTTCTTCTTTCTTAAGGTTACTGTGGCTATTCAGAGTCTTTTGTGGTTCCATACAAATTTTAGGATTATTTTTTCTACTTCTGTGAAAAATTTGGGTAATATGGGCCTTGTAAACAAATATTATTCTTCCAATCCATGAGCCTGGAATGTTTTTCCATTTATTTGTGTCTTTGACAGTTTCTTTCGTCAATGTTTTATAGTGTTCAGTTACAAATATTTCATTTCTTTGGTTAAGTTTTTTCCTGGGCATTTTGTTCTTTTTCATGCAATTGCAAATGAAACTTTTTTCTTATTTCTTTTTTTTAAAGATTTTATTTATTTCTTCATGAGAGACACAGAGAGAGGCAGAGACATAGGCAGAGGGAGAAGCAGGGTTCTCGAGGGGAGCCCAATGTGGGACTCAATCCCTGGGCGCCGGGATGACAACCTGAGCTGAAGGCAGACACTCAACCACTGAGCCACCTAAATGTCCATGAATTTTTTTTTCTTAAGTTCTCTTTCTGTTAGCTTGTTAGTGTATAGAAATGGAACTGATTTTTGTCTATTGACTTTGTATCCTGCTAATTTACTAAATTTGCTGATCAGTTCTAGCAGTTTTTTGTGGAATCTTTGGGGTTTTCTCTATATAATGTCATGTCATCTGTAAAGAGAGACTGTCTTATTTCTTCCTTTCTGATCTGAATGCCTGTTATTCATTTTTCTTTCCTAACTGCTCCTGTTAGGACTTCCAGTACTATGTTGAATAAGGGTGGTGAGAGTGGACATCCTGACCTTGGAGGAAAGAGACAAGGATGCCCACTTGTGTATATTGAGAATCATTCTCCCTACATCCAGTGTGTTCAGAGTTTTTATCATGAATGGATGTTGAATTTTGATAGATGACTTTTCTGCATCTATTGAGATCATCATATGATTTTTTAAAAATTTTTATTTATTTATGATAGTCACAGAGAGAGAGAGAGAGAGAGGGGCAGAGACATAGGCAGAGGGAGAAGCAGGCTCCATGCCGGGAGCCTGACGTGGGATTCGATCTTGGGTCTCCAGGATAGCACCCTGGTCCAAAGGCAGGCGCTAAACCGCTGCGCCACCCAGGGATCCCCATCATATGATTTTTTAATATTCATTTGAGAGGGAGGGAGGGAGAACACAAGTAGGGGGTGGGGCAGAGGGAGAGGGAGAAGTAGATTCCCCCCTGAGCAGGAAGCCAACAAGGGGCTTGATCCCAGGACCTGGAGATCATGACCTGAGTTGAAGGCAGACACTTAGCCATCTGAGCCACCCAGGCACTTCTGGTTATATGTTTTTTATCTTTCATTTTGTTAATGTGGTGTATCTATTGTTGTAGATGTTGAACCATCCTTGCATCCCTGGAGTAAATCCCATTTGATCATGTTTGATCCTATTCTTGTATTGCTGACTTCAGTTTGCTAATAATTTGTTGAGGATTTTTGCATCTGTATTCATCTGAGATATTGGTATGTTATTTTCTTTTCTTGTAATGTCCTTGTCTGGTTTTGGTATTAGGGTAATGCTGGCCTCATATATTGAGCCCTTTCCTCTTCTGTTTTTGGAAGAGATTGGGAAAGACTGGCATTGATTCTTCTTTAAATGTTCGGTAAAATTCGCCAGCAAAGCCATCGGGTCTTAGACTCTTATTTGTCAGAAGGTTCTTCATTAATGATTCAGTCTCCTTATTAGTAATCAATCTGTTCAGGTTTTCTACTTTTTCACAAGTCAGTCTCAGTAGGTTATATGTTTCTATGTTATATGTTTCTAACATTTCTAGTAGGTTATCCAATTTGCTGGTACGGGTATCACCTGCTATCGAAAAGTTCTTGTACGTGTTACTCCACTTCACTTTTACAGATGGCCTACATTGGTGCTTGTTTTCACTAACTGGAAGAAATTTGAACAGGATTTTTGCTGTTACAAGAAAAAACAAAAAGTGAGAACACTTTGAGCATTTATTTTACAGTGAGCCTTTGTAGAGGCAGTATACACTCCAAGAAGTGAAAGTGGTGCCACCAAGCTTCTTCTCCAGGAATTGCACTCAGCCTCTCCCATTAAGCTGACGTAGCTTTGAATTGTGTCTGTGAGCATCTGTGATTTATCTTGATTTATTTTGTGCATCCATTAGCAAGATGGTATCAGAAAAGTCTAAGAGAGGTTGATTTTTGGGTCTGGGAATACTCAAAAGATTTTTTCTTTTTTTTTTTTTTAATTTTTATTTATTCATGATAGGCACACAGTGAGAGAGAGAGAGGCAGAGACACAGGCAGAGGGAGAAGCAGGCTCCATGCACCGGGAGCCTGACGTGGGATTTGATCCCGGATCTCCAGGATCGTGCCCTGGGCCAAAGGCAGGCGCCAAACCGCTGCGCCACGCAAGGATCCCTCAAAAGATTTTTTCATATAAATGAAAGATAAGTGCTTCTTTATGCCATTTAGATGTATGAAAGATTTCATAGGAACACTATTTCTGGATATTGGGTAAAACGCCTTTAATTGTTCACACTGGTCTCTTATGATCCTTTGTATTTATCTGGTCTCAATTGTAATGTCTTTTCTTTCATTTCTAATTTTATTTATTTGAGTCCTCTCCCTCTTTTTCTTGTCTGTCTAAAGTGTGGCTAAAGGTTTATGTATTTTGTTTATCTTCTGAAAAAAAACAGCTCTTCTTTTTATTGATAATTTCTGTTGTCTTAGTTTCTTCCATTTATTTCTTCCATTTGTTGTTTGTTATTTCCTTCCTTATACTAACCTGGGTTTAGTTTGTTTTTCTTTTTCTAGTTCCTTGAGGTGTAAAGTTAGGCTGTTATTCGAACTCTTTCTAGTTTCCTAATGTAGACTTTTCTCTCTATGAACTCCCCTCTGATAACTGCTTTTGCTGCATCCCATAAGGTTTGTTATTCTGTATTTCCATTTTCATTTGTCTACAGTTACTTCTCTTTTGATTTCTTCTTTTGACCCATTGATTGTTCAGTAGCGTATTGTTTTAACCCCACATATTTGTGAATTTTCCAGTTTTCTTTTTTAATTGGCTTAAAGTTTCAGACAATTGTGGCTGGAGAAGTTGCTTTTTTTTTTAAAAAAAAAGATTTTATTTATTTATTCATGAGAGACAGAGAGAGACGCAGAGACATAGGCAGAGGGAGAAGCAGGCTCTCTGAGGGGAGCCTGATGCAGGACTCGATCCCAGGACCCCGAGATCATGCCCTGAGCCAAAGGCAGACGTTCAACCACTGAGCCACCCAGGTTTCCTGAGCAGGCACCTTTAGATTTCATTTTCCTTAAATGTAGCAAGACTGTTTTTAGTGGCCCAACATATGATCTGTCTAAAGAGTGTTCCATGTGCACTTCAGAGAATTTGCCTTCTGCTGATATTGGATGGGATTGTGCAGTGGCTTTTAAAGTATGCAGATAGGGGTGCCTGGGTGGCTCAGTAGGTTGGGTGTCTGGCTTTGGCTTGGGTCGTGATCCCAGGGTCCTGGGATTGAGTCCCTCATCAAGTTCCTTCCTTGGTGGGAGGCCTGCTTCTCCCTCTCCCTCCCTGCTTGTGTTCTCTCTTTCTGCCAAGTAAATAAATAAAATCTTTGAAAACAATAAAGTATGCTGATAGACATCTTTCAGAGAGACCTGGAAATGAGCATTTCTGTCTGCTGTCTCTGGGTTGAGTTTTGCGGGGACAGCTGGTTAAGGACTGTTTCTTTGTTTGCTACAGTACTCTTAAACCTGTGAATGCAAACGCTACTGGCCACCAGAGCCAGTAGTTCAAGAGGTGCATCCTCTGAGCAGCAGCCACAAAAAGCAAGACACCAGATGTGTGCACAAGCTCCTTTTGGGGAGACACTGGCCACTTGGAACAGGGCAGAGGAAGAATACAAAGGTGGTACCCACCAGCTTCCCAGGTGTGCAGAGAAGATTGCAGTAAGCCCCCTAGATGTATGTTACCTTAGATACCTGACCCTCAAGCCGTGCTTTTAAGATATGCAAATTGGTCTCTTTTGGGAAAGACTGGGAAATAGGTATTTCTGTCTGCCTATGCTCTGAAACTCCGGGGTGGGATGGGGGCAGTGAGCCATGGCAGGTCCTCATGGGCCTGTTAAGAACTATTTCCTCATTTGCCATGGGATGCAAGCCTTGGTGGCTTTCAGAGGTAGGTGTTTTGGAGGCCTGACCTGCAGGTGTACTTACTGAAAGTTGGGGTGTTAGACGTTGGGTCCAAACTTTGCTCTTCAGAGTGAAGCTGAGAGTTATGAGTTCCCTCCTCACTGTTCAGGGTGTGCCAGTATGGCGGTTTTATGGCTGAGTGTTTCAGCCTTTCTCACCATTTCGATGTGAGTATTTTTTCTTTTGCCTGATATGTGGTGGTTGCTCAGCTAGTTTCAAGGAATTATTCCATGTGTAGCAGTAGATTTGGTATGTTTGTGGAGGAGGTGAGTTTAGGAAACTCAAGGTCACCATCCTGGATTAGAACTTATGACCTTGACAGATTTAAAGAGTACTGGTCAGGTGTTCTGTAGAGTGTCCCTTACTTTGAATGTGTCTGACTTCTTTTCATGATTAAACTGATTATGGGTTTGGGGAAAGAGTATCACAGAGATGAGGTTTTCATCACATGAAGGTGTGCATGTCATCCACATGACTTTACTTGCTGTTAATCCTGATGACTTGGCTCAAATAGAGTTTATCAGGTTTATTCACGATAAAGTTATTGTTTTTCCTTTTTCACACTTTAATTTGTTAAGTTGGCCATTGAGTCCCAAGTCTGCACACTTAATAGCTCCTGTACTGGCATGTAGCTAAATGTATTATGTAGCATTTTTTTACGGAACAGGTAACCCTTCTTCCCCTAGATTTATTGTTCAATCACTTATTTGTATCAGCTGATCTCTTGGATATTTATTTTACACCGTTGGCATAATCTAATTCCATGCTATTTATTTTGTACCTTAATTTTCCCCACTGTGGGTGCCTGGAGCTCTTTCAGGCTTCTCCTGTATTCCTTGGAAATGCCCTCATTTTTGTATGTTTTGAGCACGTCCTTACTTTGTGATAGTATGGAATGCTCCAGGCTCATCTGGTTTTATTCATTTGATTATTTGCTTATTTATTTATTTATGTAGCCTCTTGCTGATGTAGTCCTCAAGGTGTTTTTTTCATATGTATTTAAAAAGGAGATATTTCATTTTCAACTGCGTCCACTCTCAGAGGGTCAATAAGAGAAATAGTGGTTTCATACATCCAGTCAAAGTTCAGTATATTTTGATAAAGGGGAACATCCCCATTCGGACTTCTATAAAACTCCTGAAATGCTTTTAATGATAACTTTAGCACATAAACTCTCATTCAGGTGATGGAAAGACACCTACTCAGCGATGACAGGGCACATTGAGTGGCATGGTGATTTTATATCTTATCCAGACATAGTGTGTGCATGTGTATGAGTGTGTGCGCACACACATGTATCTCTTTGTGTGTATAGTTGCCTGCATACTTTCCTTTCCTCCAGTGTTGGTGGTCTGTTTTTGGCAGGTTCTGGGCATTAATAGCTCCTTTCACGTTCTCTGGTTCCCAGTTTGGCATTATTTTCAACCCCTTTTTTCATGTTGTTTTAGGATACCTGGCCTGTGTGTGGAAAAGGAAGGTCTTCCATTCTCAGACGTCATGCTTGTCTCTTTTCAGAGTCAAGACTAGCCTCTGAGATTTCAAATCCCCTTTGAAAACTAAATTGGAAGCTTTTCAGCACTAGCTTACTTATATCAAGGAAACATCTACAAGCAGAACCAAGAGAAGATAATAAAAAGAAAAGGAAGTGTGTTAGGATAAGGCATTGAGGTGCTTGGGAATAGTGTGTTCTGGGGCACACACACATGAAGTGGAAGAACACTGTTTTTGGAGTCTTCCATCTCTGACTTTAGGGTGCTTCATTCCCCTCCCCCATGCTGCGTGCATCCCCATGTTGCTGCCAGCAAGTCACTGAGGAGTGCCAGTTTCTTTGTCCTTCTGACTTCCTAGTTATACCATGAATGTGGGCATATTGGATGCTCATTCCTAATGACGTTGTTGCAAAACAGAAAATGAAATTGTAGGAAGGTTGTACGTTTCCTCACTGTAGGAAATACCTCCCTCTACAAAAAGGAATAAAGATGAGACACTTACAGGGCTTTGCTATAAGTGGCTTGTGAAAAGAATGCCTTACTCTCACTCCTTTTCTTTCTTTCTTTCTTTCTTTCTTTCTTTCTTTCTTTCTTTCTTTCTTTCTTTCTTTCTTTCAGATTTTGTTTATTTATTTATGAGAGACAGAGAGAGAGGCAGAGACATAGGCAGAGGTAGAAGCAGGCTCCTCACAGGGAGCCTTATGTAGGACTCGATCCCAGGACCCCGGCATCACGACCTGAGCCGGAGGCAGATGCTCAACCACTGAGTCACCCAGGCGTCCCTCACTCCTTTTTCTTAAACAGAAACAAAGGTGAATTGGGAGCCCGTATATGTTCTGCATGTACAGGGGGAAGAAGGAAAAGCAGATCCCCAAGAGTCATGTGGAGTAGTAGCAGTAAATCTGTTGATGACTGGCATTAATACTGAGGAACATCAACAGTGAGGTGTTCAGAAGAGATAGGCATTTGCCTTCCATGACTTTTATATAGTTGTCTTTCTTATTTGGATAATTTTCTTTTATTTGGATACATCATTTTTCTTGATTTTGTATTGGGTTTAGAATATAGTTGACCCTTGAACAACATGGATTTGAGGTCCATGGGTTCACTTATATGTGGATTTTTTTCTGATAAATACAACACAGAAATGTATTTTCTCCTCCTGATGATTTTCTAAGTAACCTTACCTTTTCCCTAGCTTATTTTCTTAGAAAGAGGAAAGAAAAATACAGTGTATTTTGTGAACATACAAAATATGTATTAACCGACTGTTGATGTTACCAGTAAGTCTTCCAGTCAACAGTAGGCTGTTAGTAGTTCAGTTTTTGAGGAGGCGAAGGTTTACACATGGATTTTTGACTATGCAGGGGTGGTTCCCAACACCTGTGTTGTTCAAGGGTCAACAGTAACTCTCACAGGATTGGTATTGAGCTCCTGGAAGGAAGCTTGATGTGCTCGGGTAAAATATGAGTGTGTAGAAGGTATTCAGGCAAAAAGGTTTGTAGGTACAGATGAACTCTTCTGGATGGAGAAAGTATTCACTTCTATCTCTTATGCTTTCCTATTTTTCAATGGCAAAAAGGAGGATGTGCTTCTGGAAGGCACAGTGCATGGTGAAAAGCTTGCTAGTGTAGCAGCTTTTAAAGTCTCTGGGTTCCTGAGGCAGCTTTGCATACTTCTGACATGACTCCAAATGACACACTTGGTCATTTTCATTTGCTCACAGAAGAAAAGATTTTGACAATAAACATGTATTTCTTTTTTTCCTCATATATATCTTTTGCTTGCAGACCCACTGTTGGTGACAAATGATTTGAACAAAATTGCTTATCAGCAATAAAAAACGGATTTTAAAAATTCTTTATTGATAAAATCACCCAAAAGGAAAGTTTTATATCTTTCATGGAGAGAGAATAATGACTCCTTATTTGTGCATTGCATTTAATTCCCACCAAAATAAGGCCAGTACTTACCCTAGCATCTATTCTGACTCTCTTGCTTGCATGTTTCTACACTAAAACACAAGAAGATAAATTGGCTTTACGATAAAACTGGTGGGTGATTGTGCTAATAATCCAAAAGACACTTCCTTTTTGGCATGAGCAGAGTGGATTTCTAATCACATTTGGCACCGTATTGTTTTAGCAAAGGACTTATTTGTAGGAGGAGACTTAAGATCTATGTAATTCCAAGATTAGCTGTCCAGTCTGAGTAGGATATTAGGTGGGTGCATTTATCATTGCCTTAGCATTTATTTCTACAGCTCAGGGTAGTTATCAGTGTGGTCTAGACATCCCAGGGATAATTCAACATCTTGTTCTCTGTCAGCCATCTCTGTGCTGAGAGGCTGTTCATTCAAGCACAGAGGGGCTTTCTAGTGTGGCACCTGTGAGAGAAAAGTTGAGGGTCCCAGCAAAGCCACAGTGGAATGTGGCAGCTGGGTGGCCAGCTAGCCCCACTGACTTACACACAATTACCCTCAACTCTGATTTGTGTCTCAAAAGTTGGTAAGTTTCTATTTAAATTAAATTTTTAGAGTCCCTTGTAAAAAATTTAGATGAACACATTAAATCTCTGAATCCCAAAGTCCTGTTCTTCTTACAGCTTTTCTTAACCAGAAACAAAATTTTGAATTTTAAGATATGTTGTGATCAGGGTCAAAAGAATTTCTAGACATTAGCTTTGCTAAAGATGGCTCTTTTTCAGTTGGGGCAAGGTAATGAATGCCAGAGGTAGGCTCTTCCCTATGCAAAATGCTGCCCTTGCCAAAGGTACTGCTTCCCACTGCCCACAAAACTGCCAGGGTCACCTCCCACCCCTGACAGGGTGCCCATGGCTTCTGGGCTGCTGAGGATGGGTGTCCCCACTGAGACCTACAGTGATGCTACTCTGCTGCTGTTGGACATACTTCTAGATGCTGAAGCTGGTGTGGCTCTGAGGCTACTGGCCTTGCCTTAATCAGTGTACCCTCCTCCTGGAAGCTGAACTGTGCCAGTGCTCTAAAGCCACTCTGTGAAATTGGACAGAATATTAGTCTCCAAATATTGTGGGATATTGCATACCCTGATTTCTTCTTCTCTAAGGATGAATTCTTTCCTGGGAAGCTCACTGGTCCTCACGCTTCAGGCCTTAGCCCTCCCTGAGTAGGTACACATTCTACAGAGTCGGCCTGGGTGCCTTCTGTAGGGTGTGCCTGGGTGAGGTCCTCTGTCAGCCAAGGTTATCTTCCTCCTTGAGGTTAAATCTTGGCAGGCGACAAGGTGGAGGGCTCAGTAAAGTGAGGGAGATTCACAATCATATTGTCCTCACACTCAGGGGTTTCCAAAGAGGAACTGGGGGCATCAAATGCAGATTTAAGGTCTGAATACAGTGTGGAGGAGAGGATTATTAACCTGCCAAAGAAAAGCATCGAACCACTAGAGATTTTCCCGAGAGTTAAAATTCTATATGTAAACGCTTGGCCATATTAGTCATTTAGCAAGCGATTCTGACGTGCTCCGGAACGTTATTTTTGTGCGAATGGCAACAGCATTTCTCATGAGCTCTTGAGAAAAATTGGGAACTTTTGAATTGTCTCATGCAAGTGCCATATATTTGTTTTCCACTTACTGTTTTTTATTAAAGCCTCTTTTCATTTTCAACTCCTACACTTGTGTTTGCGCTGCTTTTATTATACCATCATTCTGTTCAGATGTGCTGGTTGCAGAAGCGTGAGAAAGGTAATGATTTCTTAGCAGACTGGTTGGTGTGGATGGGATGAGCTGCGTGACCGCCACAGAACACCCACACCCACCTGTCCTTCATCTGGAGATCTGATGATGCTGTGTGCAGTTCACAGCTCAGACGGTAGGTCCCCCTTTCTCTGGTGCCTCGTATGGAAACAGAAGATCCACAGACATGATGCTCCAGAACCTTTCTGTGATGTCTGTGGAGTGCAATAAAATCATAAATGTATGAAGAAAATGTGCCCTTTGTAGCCTCCCTTTGAAATGTGTCTTTATTCAGAAAGTTCCTCCTGGTGTCTCATTAAACCTCCTTACAAATAAACCCATTTCCCCATTGTTCTGTCCTTCGTAGAACAGAACAAAAAGGCTTAACTCACTCAGTAGGGTTTTTTTTAAGGGCAAATAGCTTCAAAACATCAGTTTCCTTTCATATTAAATGTTTTCTAAATTTTATTTTATTTTATCATTATTTTTTAAAGATTTTATTTATTCATGAGAGACACACAGAGAGAGGCAGAGGGAGACATAGGCAGAGGGAGAAGCAGGCTCCCTGTGGGGAACCCGATGCAGGACTTGAACCCAGGACCCTGGGATCAGGCCCTGAGCCAAAGGTGGATGCTCAACTACTGAGCCACCCACGTATCCCTGTTTTCTAAAATTTAGGTCTTATGTATTATTCTATATTTCAGCAGAGTTATGATTTATAAGACAATTTTTAAAATTCAGAATGAGAAAAACTAGTTTTTAAAAAAGTCCATATGAAAAATTAAAACGTAAGTAAAATCGTGTTTCACCTTGCCAGTGTTGGGGCCAGGGTGGGGGGAGAGGAACACCTTTTCCCCCAGGTAGTCAAATGGACTTTTCAGAGATAAAAATCTCTAAAGTGGCAAAAAATGAACATATATGCTAAAAAGTAAAATTAAACTCTAAACTTGTTTGGGGGGAGCTGAGAATTTTTTTTTTCTTTTTTTTTTGAGAATTTTTTTTTTTTTTTTGGTGTTATGGTATAAGACATGCTTTTATGGATGGAGGCAATGATTGCAAGAGAACACCATGCTGATACTTGCCCAGTATTTAGACTCAGTTTATCTAGTTTGAAAGTGAGCTGAAGCACTTGCTTGCTCTATTCTGGAACAGTGACAGATTGCAGAGCCCAGAGCTTAAAAGGCTCTTGAGTGATACTAGTTGACACCCATATTTGCCCATTTTTTACTAAAAGAAGCCCCCCAAATAAATAAATTGGAGACAAATGGGCTAGCTGCTTTTGACAGAATTTTAAGGATTGGGGGCGATTATGACAGTACATTTTCCAGAGGCAGCTAAGCATGAGCTCTTCTTTAAATCAGCTGGACTTTCCTCTCCTCTCTATGTTGGTATATTTAACTTCTGTTTATCCTTTTTCTGAAAGGGCTGCATAAAATTACTGCCTGCAGTTCTCTTTTATGGGAGAAGGAGTGGCAAGCATGTAATATTTTTAAAAACAGAACGCAAAACTGGAAAATTCTCATGTTTATTTAGTCTGTATCACTTATGGTGGATTCAGCCTTAGGTAAGAGAATACCCACTCAGGATGTCTTTTATAGTAATTTATTATCATACATGAACAGTTGGTAACAATTGGCCTCATATGCATAAATTCAGCTACTCGATAATCTGATGAAGGTCCCCAGGCTCTGTCACCTTTTCTGCTCTGCCTCTCCAGCCTCTGGCTTCTGTCTTAGGCTGTAAAATGCCATCCACATAGTCCAGGTGTCATATCGTCATAGTATGCAGCGGCCAGAGAGAGCACTTGTCCACATGTCCCTTTTCAGGAGCAGTGAAACGTTTCTCAAGAGCTGTTTCCTTGTTAGACTTACCACCACGTATCATTGGCAGGAGAGTTCTACAGGGCTGTTCCTAAACCACTTGCTGGAGAGCTTCCCCTCCTGAGCCTGGATGAACGGAAGCACATGCCTGTTCTTTCTACCTCTATACTCAAAACTGGGAGCCTCCTCTGAATAAGATGATGTAGGAATGGAAGTGCTTATCAGGTGGGCCAGGCCTACTACTCAGCCTTCTATCCTTTGTCTTCTGTGTCTACTTCTTTCCTCTTCAATATGTTTGCAAAAGCCTGGAGATAACGGCATGTACCCACAAACACGGTTACATATGACTTACTTGGTTCATTTATAGTTTCCTGAGACTTAAATAATTAGGAAGCGCTAGAAGGGTTACCTTATATTTCTCAGTATTGTATGTTTTGTTATGCTCTAATTATTTGAAAATTAGCAGTCTTGGTAACTGTACTGTGAATACGTATTTGATTATGTAGTTATATTCTGCATAACCAGGTCTGTATTGAAAACAGGTGTTCCATGAATTCCTTAAAAGCAGCAATGTGTACTTGGCTGTTGATTACCTGTGGGCAGCCATCAGGAGACAAGTCCTGGATCACTCACAGTTGGCTCTCTTGGGTAGCTTCTTAGACAGTGATCACCAACTCTGTAAACCCAGGAGCCAGCAAGAGTTTGAGGGGAAGGCAACATTATGTTTAAATATGTTAAATTTGATGTTCTTGGGAACGTCTGCCAGAGAGATGTATATCTGAGATACAGGGGGACGTTTGGGTTGAAGACAGACTTGGTAGTCATGAGGTGGCAGCTAAAATCATAGGAGTAGATAAGGTTTATAAGGCAACTATTCTTTGGAATCTTAGACTATTTCCGGTTTCTCTCCTGCCCCTCTCTTTATAGGAGATTTTCCAAGTTAAGACATCTTTTTTTAAAAGGTATTATTATTATGCTGGGTGGACATGGAGCCTAATGTGGGGCTTGAATTCATGACCCTGACCCTGAGTTCAAGACCTGAATGAGATCAAGAGTCAGACACTCGATTGATTGAGTCACCCAGGTACCCCCCAGAGTTATATCTAATTGTAGATTGAAAAAATAGGAATTAAGAATGTAAATATTTTGGATGTCTTTTCTTCTCTATTTTCTGTATTCAAAAGTGCAAAAGAAGTACTGGTAGGATTTTTCCTTGCTTTATTTCTCAGCCTTTCCTATTTATGAATTCCAAGCAGAGGTACTTGGTCCCAGGACAAATGCAAATGGAGTTGGTACTAATTCTTTTTCTTTATTGACATGGATGATTAAGAATTTACAGTGTTTGTATCAATGAAACAGACAGATATCTGTCCTAGAGTAGATAGAGCTACAAATATGGCAGAGCTGAAGAAGGAAGAGGATGAAGGTCATATGAAAGGTAGTGGGGCTTATAATAATTATTGTTATTACTATTTCTGCCAAGGTACCAAGAAGCCTGCAGTGTACACTCAGACATAATCTGGTCCGGCTGCTATGCCCTGTGCTCCTTTGTTGGTTTGAAATTTCTTAGAGATCTGACAGTTGAGTGAGAATTTTGGAGGTATAAACATGCTGTGGTGTAAGTTTGAATGCCTTAGTGAGTGATTTCTTCAGTTCTCTTGTAATTCTGCTGCTGTAGTGAAGGGAAATCTCAATACAGTGGTAGAGGGTCTTGAACAACTGTCTACCACTATGTCTCCCCTATAGAAAGACAGAGAGAGGCAGATAGACACACACATATCTAGCCTAGCCTTCCGTGAATACTACTGAAACAGAACTTCACCTTTTTACATAAGTGTACTTAGGTTAAAAAAGTTAATTGACTTAAAAACATTCAATAATTCTATGGGTGGTATGTGAATAGACTCCCAGTCCCTGCCTCTGACCTTCCATATTTCCTTTTGATCTTGTGAAGCCCTGACATTTAGTCATTCTGGACATGTCTTGCCAGTTGGAGATCCCATGGTAACCTTTTCTTGAATGGAGCCCAGCTGGTAGACTCCTTTACAGTCAACCTCTCTCTCTCTCTCTCTCTCTCTCTCTCTCTATTTTTTTAAGATTTATTTATTTATCTGAGGGAGGCTTAGGGACAGAGGGAGAGGTAGAGGATGTAGAAGCAGACTCCCTGCTAAGCATGGAGCCCAGTGACCCTGAGATCATGACCTGAACTGAAATCAAGGGTCAGATGCTTAACTGACTGAGCCACCCAGATGCCCCGATTTCTTTCTAAGCCACCTTGCTACTGACTACATCCCAGTGTGCTCCCTCAGCCTTCACTGTCCCTAGCTCCTTTGCTCATTCTTCTCTACCTCCTTCCCTAGACCTGCTCACCAAGTGTTAGACTCCAGACCCATGTATTTGGCAAAGCCCTGCCATAAGGCCTTTGTCTCCGACTGTGCCAACCCTCACAGCTCTCTTACGTTTGTGAATTTGTGTTGCATCTGATGGTTTTTCACAGATCACTGCTTTATTGCATTTCCATTGCTTTGGGGATTTTTCTGTAGCACCAAGTGAGAGCATAAGTGTATTGGTGACAGGAGTAGTAGTTTATACTTGCTTATGGATGCTGTATTTAGCACAGTGCTACAAAATTGATTATGAGAAATAAATGCTTAGCTGGTTGACCAAATAAACTCTGTGTTTTCCAAACACTAGTTTTGTGTGTAGAATGCCTCCAAATCTCCACGAGCACCACAAAAGGGCTGTGACTTTATACCATGGAGTGTTGGGGTGGTTTGTTTCAGTTTTAGATAATTGGAACATTTCCTTATAAAGAGGTCACAGATCTTCATTGGTCATCCCTGTGTAATCCATCTTACTGCCAACTTTATGACACTAAAACAAGTAAAAACAAAACAAAACAAAACACTAAGTAAACAAAGCAGAATATAAAGAAAGAAAATGTGAAGATCTTAAAAGAAAAATAGGAAAAAAGTGGCAGAAAGAGAATGGTCTATCTATGTGGTTACATAGATATGGATATATAGGTAAATATGACTATAAAAACATAAGTATAGCTAGATAAAGGTTTGGGCACATTATTAACATAACTCTTTATTATTAGATTTTACTCTCAAATTCTTTGTAACAACAAGTTTACTTGGCTAAGTCCCTTTTGGCAGTTGTGCCCTGTTTTATTTCTTTGCCATCTACCAGGTAAGCCACATGAGGGGAGGCATCATTTGTGAATCATCTACTTCCACCCCCAGTACCTAGGCACAGTGTCTGGCACATGGTATGTGGGTACTCTATAGTATCTCTTATATGTGTAAATAAATACGTAAAGATGAAAGAAAGCAAAGAATTATGGTTGTTGAGCACTTCTTACATGCCAGGCACATTGCTGGGTCCCTTCTATATATTATTCCAGATAATTCCTGCAGCAGGGGTGTAGATCCATAGATCTCTCTAGGACACAGATTCCTAGAGAGACTGAAGAGCCAGACTCTGGGAAACTGAGATTCAAATGCAGGGGAGTCTCCATTTTATTGTGTCCCACCTCCCTCTCCTCTCAACCTCTCAAAGGATGTGGCCCAGAAATGGGCCACTTAGAGGAAAGTGAAGATCTTTTCCAGAAAATGCTCTGTATCTAGAGGTCAATTTTTCCTTTAGTAGCAAAGACATAAGAGAGAATGAGGTCCAACTGGACTTCCATAGACTATATTATTAATTGTTTTCAAGATAGGGAGACAACATTTGTTAAGATTGCCTCATGGAATTGAAAAAAAAACCTCTGCATTTTGTGGAATTGGTAGGTCTAGGTTTTAATCTCAGTCCAGTTTCCTCATGTGACATCTTTGTGCATCAGATATGGTCTTGGCTGCGTGTGACAGGGTTCCCACCTGGCAATTAAGAAGGTAGAACTGCATTTGTCTCTTACACACACAGGGGTGCAGGTGGAGGCAGCTCATGGGCTTGCATGAGGCTGCACAGCCTCGCGTGCCCAGTCCCCTTCTAGCTCTCTGCTCGACCTTCCCTGCTGGGTGGCCCTCCTTCCCAGAATCCGAGGGGGAACTCCCATGTTCACATCTATGTTCCCAGCCTTGGGATGGAGGTGGGGGGTTGGAGAAGGAGCATCCCCCCTTCTCTGTAAGAACGTAACTGGGGAGTTACACCATCCCATTCTCACCCATCTCCTTGTCTGAAACTTTGTCACACTCCATACCTAGCTGTAAGGGAGGCTGACATGTGGCATCCTTATTCTGTGCAGCCATGTGACCAACTAACACTGGGGTGTTCTCTGGGAGAGCAGACACTGGAGGATACTTAGAAATCTGTGCTGTCATCTTTTAAGGGCTGTTCTAGCATTCTTTGATTCTTTAGGTATCCTAAAAATGCCACTGTCATGAATTTTTTGAATGTGTATGTTGTGCATAAGGGGAAAAAGTGAAAGAATTATAAATGACAATATTGGTAATGATACAGCTGCCCTTTGACTTAGTCTTCTTAGAAGAACAAGCTCTCAGGTCTGATGAAGTGGAAGAAGGTGAATATTATCCAGAAATGCTTCTTTAAAAACTGCCAGCCAGAACATAATCAAGTAATGGTTAATAAGGCTGCAGTAGAAGCTATTAAATCCTTACCTCATATGACATTAAACAGCGAAAAACCTCCATTTTAAAAAATTACTGAAAGCCGTGTCAATCTGTGCCTGCTGAAGTTGAACTGACTTTTTCAAGAGTAATTGTATAGAGTTCTATTTTCTTCAAGCTGCGTTCCATCTTAGAAGAGCAAAAATTCAGGCAAGATAGGGTTTTTTTTTTCTTTTTCTTTTTTGGCTTTCTCTTACACAATTTAAAGGAGAATGAAGCTTATTTAAGTTCTTTGGTTTTTTTTGTCTGTAGCAAAAATTATCTAGTTGGAATGTAATCCAGTCTTTAAGTTATAATTGTGGTCTGTGAAGTGTCCTGGCTGTACAACAGAGGCATCGAACAAAGAACTGCCTGCCCTTCAGTCATAATTGAAAAAACAGAATGGAACATTTGAATGTAGGTACTGGTAATTTCTTCTTTAATTTACATTACACCAATGTGATGCCACAAAGTGATGAGGGTATTAAGGTTATATAATTAAGCATAAAACATGACAGAATGTGGAAGGGCAGGACCTCCTGTTGGTGTTTCATCCACAGTTTAAAATAACATAGCAAGTTACTGTGGGAGCCTGAAGATAAATGACAGATGTGGTACTTTGGTGGTTTCTGACATTTGATAGATAATCAAAACATTGTTGATTTAAGTCAGTGTTCTTTTTTTTTAAGATTTTATTTATTTATTCATGAGAGACACACAGAGACAGGCAGAGACCTAGGCAGAGGGAGAAGCAGGCTCCCCGCAGATAGCCGGATGTGGTACTCAATCCTGGGACTCCAGGATCACGCCCTGAGCTGAAGGTAGACGCTCAACTGCTGAGCCACCCAGGCGTCCCTAAGTCAGTGTTCTTTATGTCACTGGTCTTAATCCCATATAAGGTTGTCCTTGATTTTATTTTATTTATATATTTTTAAAGATTTTATTTATTTACTTGAGAGATTGCAAGAGCAAGAGCGAGCGAGAGAGACCACAGAGGGAGAGGAAGAAGCAGAGGCAGACTCCATGCTGGGCAAGGAGCCCAACTCAGAGCTCAGTCCCAGGACCCTGAGATCATGATCTGGGCTGAAGGCAGACACTTAACCAACTGAGCCACCCAGGTGCCCCAAAGTTGTACTTGATTTTATACCAGTGATTGTTAGACACTGCAGATGAACCTAATCACAGCCTGTCTTCCCCAACCCTTCTCTCTCCCTTAACATCCTCATCCCCTCCCACATTTCTTCTCTACTCACTCATTCAGCCTTTTTCTTTGAGCACTAATATACCTGTAAAAAAATTATATTAAAGACATGCTGAAACAGAAATAGCATCTCAGTTATTATCCCCCTTCTCATTCTAGAACGATTGCTATGTGTTTGCCTGTGTTTCTCCCTGGGACATTGCTGATGATAGTTTATATCTTCACTGGTGTTTTCATTCATGAACTTGTTAGGAACCCTGTTTGTTTGTTTGTTTGTTTAAGATTTTATTTATTCATTCATGAGAGACAGAGAGAGCCAAAGAGATAGGCAGAGGAAGAAGCAGGCTCCCTGCGAGGAGTCTGATGCAGGACTCGATCCCAGGACCCCGGATCATGACCTGAGCCAAAGGCAGACACTCAACCACTGAGCTACCCAGGTGCCCTGGAAACCCTGTTCTTTTAAAAGATTTCTTTTGCTGTGCCTTGGAAAAGAAGAAAATCAATGGACCCCCCTGCTGGAGGAAGTGGTGTTTGTATGGCTAAGACTGCCCCAGAGGCTTGTGGGTAACTGGATGCCAGTGAAGACGCATTTATTGTGTACCTTCTAAGTTCACAGCCAGGGACCAGAACAGGGAGACTGGAGAGGGTCTTAGAAATGAGAAAGAGATTTGGTGCCTACTTTTAGAGAAAGAGACAAAAATACTGTTCTTTGCTCAGTCTGTGCTTCAGCTGAGTCAGATCTGTCCCGTCTGAGTTGATTAAATGATGTGGTGTGTCAGCATTAGCATTTCATAAGTAAAGTGGAATAATAACAGTTTCCTGGTGCCTCCTACGAGTGTGGTCACTCTGATGACAACCCAAGCTCCCACTTTCAAGGTGGGGCACAATGTAGTGTGTGATCAAAGGAGAGAAAACTGATACTGGGCAAGAGTGCTCATGGCAATCAGTGAGCAGCGGTGTGGCAGGGACTGGCAAGAGGGGGGACCCCCAGAGTGGGGCACTTCGTCATGGGTCTGTCTTCTCACTCCCAGCTTGGCAGAGGTATGAAGTAAAACATAGCTCAGGAGGAATTAATACGAAGAGAGAAAAGGTAGGGAGAATAAACATGAGAAGGGCAAGGAAGGGCAGCTTGTGTTTACTTACTCATGAAGGCAAAAAGAAATGTTAAACAGATTGATGGTTGTGTTAGCTGATTTTCAAATAGCCTGATAAAAGTTTGCAGAAAGGAAAACAGAGACTACAAGACATATTGAGACTATTATGTGAGAATCCCCATAAAGACATAATCGGTGATGATGGGGTGATGTTCTTTTTCAGTTATTGACATCCATGGATGAGAGAGTCGGAAATGAGTTTGGGACAGTTTATAGTTATTTTGGAACATAAAATAAACCTTGGCTGGGGGTTGAGGTAGCAAGCACCAGACAGCTTCAAATCACAGGCATTTCTGTTATGTAAAGCCTGGTGCAGAGTCGGACCTGCTGGCTGGTGGTGTGATGTGTGGTCCAGCACACACTCGGTGAAGATGAGATCCCTGTGACCAGGGCATACTGTGGGCATGGAGGGGGCAGCAGAAGGGTGAGGAAACGGTGCTCCACGGAAGCTGGGGTGAGCCATCCGCCCAAGGTCTGAGACCTGAACACAGAGAGGCTCCTGCAGCCATATGCATGGCAGGGAGCTCCTGTGGATGTGTAGCGCACTGAACCAGGCTGCCACCTGCCCAGGTGTACCCGGAGTGCAGAGCAGGAGCTCCGTAGGGCACAAGCCAGAAGCAGAATCCTGCATAATCTGTGAAAGGGGCATGTGAGTGCCATTTGACCAAGTTAAAACGGGAGGAAGAATAGTGGGGAGGGAGACTCACCTTAGAATTTGGAGAGAGAAGTGGGAGGTGGCCTGGTGCTAGGGCAGATGTAGTAATTAGATAAGAGGAAAGAGAAAAAGTGGTTTTCTGAGATACCCGGGTTCATCTCTAAAGACCACATGTCAAGTTAGAATAACTCATTGCTTAAGTCCCTTGGGGCAGAACTTGACTCTGAGCAGAGCCTGGTGCCCTCAGGAATGGAAGAAGGAATCCCTGGAGGGTATTGGTTATAGTACTTCGTGTTCATAGTACTTTATAGGTCCGTCCCTGCTGGAGCCTCACTCTAGGGGCTGGTCTCAAAGACAAGATTCCCTGCCTTGCACTGTACAGGGGGAGCTCCCTCCCGGCCCTGGGGGATGAGAATGAATGTCTGTATATCCGCCCCTTGCTGGGGGGCCCGGAGGAGTGTGCGGGTGAGCAGCAAGCTCCAGCCGCTCCTTGGGCCCGGCTTCCTTAGACAGGCCTGTCTTCTCCATGCAGCCCCCGTGGCCGCGTGGCAGCCTCAGGCCCTGGAGGTGTCTGACTCCTCTTACCTGACTGCCAGTCCTCTTGGCTGAAGGTTTGTCCTGGACCTGCCCTTCCCACTACCTGAGAATTTCCTCTGACCCACAGAATTGACACTTACCAGAAATGTCTCCTCCTTGGACGCTGATACTTGCTTGTTGATGCTTGGACCAAACTGGGGTTTGCTGTGTATCCTCTTGCCTTGAACTTCAAGAAAAGGGTGGAGCCAGCCCTTCCTCTCCGTGGGGTTTCCCATCTTCTCCCCAACCACACCCACAGCCTGCTCTTCCCTCTCATTTCAACAGGAGTGTAGGCTAGGACCAGGATCAAGATGGGTATGATAGTAATGGTGATTGGCCAAGCAAGACATTCTGAATACAATGTAGGAAAATGCCTAACTTTGTCAAATCCTAAAGATAATCCTGAGGTCTTCAAAGATAGTAAGCTTTGAACTAACTTCCTTCCTTCCTCCCTTTCTCTTTCTCTCTCTTTCTTCTTTCTTTCTTTCTTTCTTTCTTTCTTTCTTTCTTTCTTTCTTTCTTTCTTTCTTTCTTTCTTTCTTTTTCCTTCCTTACTTCCTTTCCACCATCCCTCCCTCCCTCCCTCTCTCTCTCTCCCTTCCTCTCCCTCTTTCTCTCTCTTTCTTTTTCTCTTTTTTCTTTTTTTTAAAAAGTATTCTGTACATCCAACATGGGGCTCAAACTGATGACTGGGAGATTAAGAATTGGATGCTTTATAGACTGAGCCAGCCAAGTGCCAGGATTAATGTATTTCTAACTTCTTTTTTAGTGAAGGTTGTTTGTTTGTTTGTTTGCTTTTTTCTTTTGTCAATTGGTGTTAGTAGGTGGGGCCTTTGGGTGATCAGGTCATTCTGGTGGAGCCTCATGAATGGGAGTAGTGCCATCCATATAAGAAGAAACTCGAGAAATGACCCAATATTGTATTCTGTAGGTTGCTTTGTAAATGAATCAGCTAGATGGGATTACAGTACTGTGTAATATTGTAGCAGTGCCTTACTATGCAGGCTATTACTGTCCTGTTCTCATATTGGTGGCTGGGTAGCAGAGAGAAAGCCTCAGAGGAGAGTGAGGATATTCATAGAACTCTTGGCTCTACACATTGACACTAGATATTCTCATAAGAAACTTATTCGTTATATTGAAAATCAGTAGACTGAGATAATAAGAAATAAATGGACTTGTTAAGCTTGATGTGTGGCTTACACAGATAAGAATGGTAACGACTAGCAAAGAGATGGATTGTGCATTTCAAGCTTGTGATGAATATCTAGAGTTCTTGGACTCCAGTGTCCATAAAGTTTGGGTAATTGCAGATTGATATGAATGGAGGTGGAAATGGAAGATATAAATGAGCCAAATTTTAAGAATGTGCATGAAAATTACTTCAACAGTTTCATGGAGGCAGATATTAACATCAAAGGAGACCTGGGACTACTGAAGGATGGCCTGAAGACAATTTTCAAGTTGAGAAGTGTACCACAGAAGGAGGCGTATAAAGCCTGGAGGGCAGAGTTTCAGAACGAAGAATAAGGCTAGGCTAGAGTGGCATGTCAGACCAGGACATGGAGACTGGTAGCAGAAAACAATGGGCTGTCTCAAAATTTTCTATATGGAACAGAGCCTGGTTAACAGAATGATTTGAATAGCTGAATATTTAGATGTAATACACGATTATTCCTTTTTGATTTTTCTACCTATTTTATGGAGTTGGGTTTCGAGCCCAGTGGAGCTTAACCGTATCCAATGTGTTTGCCTTCTCAAGGCTTGACAATCTTTGGACTTTTGTTTTTCTAAAATAGGTCAATATGTAAACATGTGTATATAACGTAACAAACACCTATATATCTCTGTAGATCTGTATTTATCTAATACGGAACAAAGCAGGGTGTTTTAATTTTCTCACCTAGCATCATGATTAACAACTAATGGAAAGGGGGATCCCTGGGTGGCTCAGTAGCTTGGCGCCTGCCTTTGGCCCAGGGCGCGATCCTGGAGTCCCTGGATCGAGTCCCACATCGGGGTCCCGGCATGGAGCCTGCTTCTCCCTCTGCCTGTGTTTCTGCCTCTCTCTCTCTCTATGTCTATCATGAATAAATAAACAAAATCTTAAAAAAAAAAACACTCATGGAAGAAAGATTTGAATTTTAAAAAGCTTAAATTAAAAAAAAAGATTAATGAGTGGGGATTTGGAAGTTTTAATAGAGAAAAAAAAGGTGCTATATGCAAGAACACTGAACTAAGAACATGAAAATGAAAGAATATGAAGGATAAGGAAGGTGCGGAGGAGTTTTAAGCATGCAAGATTACCAGTGCAGATTAGGAATATAATTTAGATCAGTTTAGCTGGAGGAATCTCCTAGTCAAGTTCAAGGGAATAAAATGTTTCTGAAGGTAAGAGTCTTACGTACGTCAGGGGTATGGGTGTGGAGAAAAAACCAAAGTCTGGTGAGCAAGATCTGTTCAGCCTAGCTGCTCAGAGTGTGGTCCATGAAACAGGGGCACAAGCAGCTCCTGGGCTTAGAACCCAAAAAACCTCCCTTCCAATTTAATGCAGCATCTGCAGTCACTATGACTACAGTGTGATTCAAGGGCACACTACCGTTTGGGAAGCATGGTTTGTCGGGGTCTGACATAACAGTAGGTCTGGTGGGCAGATCTTGGAGGATATTTGAGATTCTCAAGATTAAAAAGGAGACAGTGAAAAAGTTCTGGAAAGCAGATGTGGGTTGTAGGCAAAGGGCTACTGGGAACTGAGGCATTGCCATGTCTGCGCCATATTGGATGGTTTAGAAACAAAGCTAATACAATCATGAGCTGTTTGACTCAGCCAGTGAGGAACCTAGACTATTAAAGAGAAGAAAAACACATTAAGAAACAGTGCAATTGAATAAAACTGAAGAGGGTCAAAGATGAGTGATCCCATATTCAAGTTACAGTTTTGAAATTAGATGTTTAAAGAAAGACTGGAAGAAGATGTAGCTACACATATAATTGCAATACAAGAAAAAATGAGAACTTGGTTTCTTTTATCAAAGCAGTAGACTCTAAAGAGCCATGAAACAGCTTGCTGATTTTGA
Source organism: Canis aureus (assembly GCF_053574225.1). Taxonomy (NCBI): domain Eukaryota; kingdom Metazoa; phylum Chordata; class Mammalia; order Carnivora; family Canidae; genus Canis; species Canis aureus. The sequence goes on from NC_135616.1 coordinate 47,305,161, forward strand.
CTTTCTGGGCTTATTACAAATGAATGCAGGAAAGCCTGAGGTAAGAAGTGAACTTCTGGGAATAGATGGTACAGAACTACCAATAAGACCAGGGCCTAACCAGAGCCTGTTTCTGGAGCCACGCTTCTCACTGAGGGTTATTAGCATCATTTGTCAGTGGTGAGCATCAGACCTCGCTGATGTCACACTGTCCTGGGTGCAGAGGGAAGCTGCAGACCATTCTCTTTGCAGAGCGGAGCTCTGCCTTTCCAGTGAATCCCTTGAAAAGTTCTCAATGAGAGCTCCCTCTGTTGTTGATGCACTGAAGCACCAGACTGGAGTAGAATTTTTTTCTGTTTCAGTCAAGATGTGGTGACAGAAAAGCTTCATCTTCTAATTGTAACTCAAATATCCTGCCTGGAGTAGGTCTGGTTTCTGCACGTCACCAGTGCATCCTCAAATGTATTTCTGCAGAAGTGGTCTTTCTGAATGAAATGATCTCCTCTCTCTTCTGGGCTCGGTGAAATCCTAGGGAATTCTACTGATTCATAATAAATATCACCTCTTCTGGGAATCGTTCCTTGACTGTCCTTCTCTACAAACTCCTACAGCCAGCTTAGCCTTTCCCTCCCTCAATTCCTTTCTTCCTTCCTAAAGGTGGGTTTTAAAAAAAATCTTATATATTATAAATTTTATTTTAACTCTTTTTCTCCACATCCTTGCCAACACTGTTATTTCCTGTGTTTATGACTTTAGCCATTCTGACAGGTATGAGGTGATATCTCAGTAATATTTTTATTACGTGCTCAGTATAAAACTCAGAATATAGAAATATTAAGAGGGAAATAAAAATGAACTACAATCCCATTTCCAAAAGTAATCAACTACTAATATTTTATGACAATGTATATTGGGATGGGATGTCTCTCTTTTCCCTCCTTCCTGCTCTACCTCCTTCCCTCTATCCTTCTCCCTGATTGAAACTTGTGTTTTTTTCTCTTAAGTTTTTTTTTTAATCAAATGTATTGAGGTATGATTTACATTCAACAAAATGCACCCGTTTTTAGTGCACAGGTTAGATGTGTTCTGACAAATGTGTATGCTGTTATAACCAATGCCTCAATCAACATACATAGTCTTTCCATCACCCTGAGAAGTGATGTGTGAGGACCTGCTAATGCCCCTCCTGACTTACCTCTTCACAGTTTCCTGCTACAGGTCACCACTGATCCACTTTCTGCCACTGAATATTAGTTTTACCTGTTCTAGGACTTCAAATAAATGGAATCATACAGCATGTGTTCCTTTGTGCCTGGCTTATTTCACTCAATGTAGAATTTTCTAGGTAAGTTCTATAGTTTCCGATGTCAGGACTTAATTTTGTTAGAGGTTAACTTTCACAAATATCTTATTGCTTTCATTTTCTTAGTGCTATTACAGTAATTGTGAATAAAATTGTTGTGGACATTTAGGTAGAAGTCTTTATACAGACATATGTTCTATTTCTTATAGGTAAGTACCTAGGATTAGAATAACTAGGTTATATGCTAAGTGAATTTCTGCTTTATTTAAAAATAAAATTCTGCCAAACTTTTTCAAAGTGGTTGTACCATATTACACCCCACTATTGATGTAGGAAAATTGTATTTCCTGCACATCTTGGCAACACTTAGTAATGCTCAACCTTCATTAATTGTAGACATTCAAGTGTGTAATTGCATCTTATTGTGGCTTTTTAAAAACATTTTTTAAAAGTTTTTATTATAATTCCAGTTAATTAAGATGCAGTGTTATATTAGTTTCAGGCATACAATAGTGATTCAGCCCTTCCATAACCACCTGGTGCTCATCATCACGAGTACACTCCTTAATCCCCATCGCCTACTTCACCCATGTCCCCCCACCTCCCCTCTGGTGACCATCAATTTATTCTCTAGAGTTAAGAATCTGTTTCTTGGGGCGCCTCAGTCGCTCAGTGGTTGCGCATCTGCCTTTGGCTCAGGGCATGATCCCGGGGTTCTGAGATTGAGTCCCACTTTGGGCTTCCTGCAGGCAGCCTACTTCTCCCTCTGCCTATCTGTGTCTCTGCCTCTCTCTCATGAATGAATATATAAAATCTTAAAAAAAAAATCTGTTTTTTGGTCTGTCTATCTCTTATTCTTTCCCTTTACTTGTGTGTTTTGTTTCTTTTTTTAAAAGATTTTATTTATTTATTTGAGAGAGAGAGAGAGAGCAAACAAGGAAACATAAGTGAGAGAGAGGGAGCAGGGAGGCAGAGGGAAAGGGAGAAGCAGGCTCCCCTCTACGTAGGGAGCCTGACAAAGGGCTCTATCCCAGAACCCCAGGATCATGACCTGAGTTGCAGGCAGACGCTTAGCCCACTGAGCCAGCAGGCACCCCGTTTGTTTGTTTCTTCAATTCCATGTATGAGTGAAATCATATGGTATCGTCTTTCTCTGAGACTTATTAGCATAATACTCTTTAGTTTCATCCATGTTGTTGTAAATAGCAAGATTTCATTCTTTTTTATGGGTGAGTAATGTTCTCTATGTATACATAGTAATCTATGTATACAAATACACACACATATACACACGCACATACCACATCTTCTTATCCATTTATCTATCAGTGGACATTTGGGCTGCTTCTGTATCTTGGCTACTGTAAATAAGGCTGCTATAAACATTAGGGTGCAATATACTTCTTTGAATTAGGGTTCTTGTTTTTTTTGGATAAATACCCAGTAGTGCGATGGCTGGGTCATAGGGTAGTTGTATTATTAACTTTTTGAAGAACCTCCATACTGTTTTCTAGAGTGCCTGTACCAGTTTGCATTCCCACCAACAGTAGATAAGGGTTCTCCTTACTGCATATCCTCACGAACACCTGTTTTTTCCTTGAGTTATTGATTTTAGCCATTCTGACAGGTGTGAGGTGATGTCTTATTTAGTTTAAAATTTATTAGAGTATGACTGCCTGCTCAAGCATACACAAAGTAGAGAGAGGGGGGAACAGAGTGGGAGAGAGAATCTCAAGCAGACTCTGCTTAGCACAAGCCTGACTCAGGGCTCAATCTCACAACCCTGAGATCATGACCTGAACCAAAATCAAGAGTCAGATGCTTAGCTGACTGAGTCACCCAGGTGCCCCTCATTTAGTTTTGATTTGCATTTCCCTCATGATAAGTGATCTCAAGCATCTTTGCATATATCTGTTGTCCATCTGTACGTCTTCTTTGGAGAAATGTCTTTTGCATCTTCTGGCCATTTTTAAATTGAGTTATTTGTTTTTTGGATGTTGAATTTTATAGGTTCTTTATATATTCTAGATACTAACCCTTTAAGCATTTTATCATGGTTTTAATTTGCATTTGCCTAATGACTAATGATATTGAGCATCTTCTCATGTGGTTATTGACCATTCTTATGTTTACTTTTGTGAAAGATCTTTTAAGATCTTTGACATATTTCTTATGGGTTTTGTCTTTTTTTTAATTTTTAAGAGCTCTTTCTGTATTTAGATGTAAGCCTTTTGCCAGCTACATGTAGTACAAATATTTTCTCCAAATCTGTGGTGTGTGTATTCATTTTTTTCTTTTATTTCTTTTATTATTTTTAAATTTAAATTCAATTTGCTAACATACAGTATAAGATCCAGTGCTCATTTTCTTAAGTCTTTTGTAGAGCAATGGTTTTCAATTTTGATGATGCTCAATTTATCTTTTTCCTGTGAGGTTTAGTTCCATGTGTGTCCTTTCCAAGAATACTTTACCTTCTCCAAAGTTGCAAAGATAATTTTCAGCATTTTTTCTAAAAGTTTTAGAATTTTAGCTCTCAGATTTAAGTCCATAATTCATTTACAATTAATTTTTTGTATGATGTGAGATGGGGTCAGATTTTATTTTTCCATTTTGCTGTAGTTCTTCCAGCATCATCTTTCAAAAGGGTTATCCAGAACTCCCCATTGATTTTTCTTGCCATTATTATAAAGAGATTAATTGTCCATACTTTTGTTGATCTATTACTTCTAGACTTTATTGTGTTTATTATTTTACTGATCTGTGTGCTATCCTTATGCCAATACTATACTGTCTTGATTTCTGCAGTTTTATAAGAAGCTTTTGGCTGTTCTAGGTCATTTTCATTTTATATACATTTTAGAATCAGTGTGCTAATTTCTTCCTAGAGTCTGCTAGGATTTTGATTAAGATGGCGTTGAATGTAGAAAACAGTATATGGGGAACTGAAATCTCAATATCCACTCTAATCTAAGAACATAGTAGAATTTCCTATTTATTTAAATTTTCTTTCTTCTAACAGTATATTTTGTCTAAAAGTGAACAGTTCTCATGTATATCTTGTTAAATTTGTCATGTATGTTTTAGTGGTCCTATAAGTTATATTTTTAATTGTATTGGTTGGGTTTTCATTGCATTTGTCAGTTGTTTGTTGTTCTATATATAGTAGGTAATTGTATTAAAGCTTCTTCATAAAAATGTCTATTTGGGGCTATTTAGCATTCTATCATAGGAATGTTCTGGAGTTGTTCAAATAGTCCTTTATTATTGGACAATTAGATTCTGTACATTTGTTTAAATACTGCTAAAGAAAAATTTTTTTGTCATCTTTTTTGTATTTCTGATACTTGCTACTTATTTCTGGTATAATGATTCTGTCATTGTATTACGATTTTTTTCATGAATACCTCTGTGAGAAGAAAAAAGATTATATTTCTCCAGTGCCTAGCCATCTGTGCAATATAATAAACCCTCAGTAAATTTCCCTTGGACAAATGGGACTTCATACTTCTTGAGAGGTGATCACACTTGATAAATAATATCTTTTATTTCTGTAACATTGGACCTTTTCAGGAAAGATCTCCTCTCTCATTTGAGACTTGTATTACTGGTTGGTCAGTAAGTTAGATGTGAATACTGCTAGGTGATAGAAGAAATACATACAGAGAGGCAGAAAGTAAAGCCAAGTTACCTGGTTGCTGGCAGAAACAGGACCCATGGTGTCAGCCACTGGCTCAGATTCCTGTGACTTTTCTCCTAGCTTGCCTGTGTTCTCTGACTAAACCAGGAGTCTTCTGAATTTCTGGAACCCTGTGCTACATCTTTCATATTTCTCTCTGGATACATGTTCTCTTCAGCAAGCTTCTGAAGGCCTTCCTAAGACAAAGGTTTCCTCTGGGAATCTGGGCTTAGGAGTCAGAGCCATCTTGAGAGCCCATCAATGGTGATTAGTTGGAAATGCTCTGGCTAACCTTGAATATCCTCCGATCTGCTATTCGGTCATGTTCCATTTGGCAGTGTGCCCACATATAATGGCATTCTGCTGGGTTGCCTTATAAGTATATGCTTTGAAATGTGCTTTAAAGAACCTATTCTTAATGTAGGATTTTTGCATAGTAAATGTTTCCAGACCTTACCAGGTGTGGATACCATAAGGACACATTTATATTAAAAACTCAACATTCAGGGCTCTGTGCTGTTCACCTATGGTGACAGATGGAACTCAGACCACATTTCAACAGTCCCCATATCTTTCAGTAGAACTATGCACTCAGGATGCAGACCATGAGCTCTTATGGAGTCCCCCAAGGTTGAGGTCACATTACTGTCCCTTTGTTCCAGGCTATCCTTAATTTCCCACCTGGGCCACCACTGGCACTGGCCCCACGTCTTGTTTGTCCTAAACCTGATGACCTTGAACATTGGCTCACCGTCTTGGCCACCAGTTAACGCTGCGCTTGTGCGTTGGAGAGCTGCTTCCCCTGCTCCTCCCTCACCCACCTGTATGCCTGTATATAGGGAACTCTGTGAGTGGATAGTTTGAATTTTTTTTTTTTTTTCAGGAAGTCCTTCATCCTGAATGCCAGTCATGGAGGAAAGAAAATCTGTGTGTGGGGAGGGACCAGGAGGTAACACAGAAGCACCTGAACCCCTCTTGACCTGGCTTCATATTTTAGATGGAGTGCCATATCAAATACTCGGCATTCATATAAGTATTTTGAGCTCATCAGAGGCAAATCATAGTCGTATCTGTAATCAGATGTCTGAAGAAGAGCGTCTTTTTTTTTTAAGATTTTATTTATGTATTTATGTATTTATGTATTTATTTATTTATTTATGAGAGACACAGAGAGAGAAGAGACATAGGTAGAGGGAGCAGCAGGCACCCTGTGGGGAGCTTGATGTGGGACTCCATCCTAGGACCCCGAGATCACGACTGATCAACCCCTGAGCCACCCAGGTGGCCCAAAGAACAACTTTTTTTAATGATCGTAGAACATCAGGGATAGCAGATGATCTTTAAAGTTAATGAATCCTGCTATTTGTCCATCTTTATTGCAAACTGGAATGCAGGAGTCCTAGAAAAAAATGATTCCTTTACCACCTGCCAGTCTGGCCAGTTCGCCTTCCTGCCAGGTTTTTCTTTTCCTTACCAAATGCCCTGTAGAGGGTATGATGAATTTGTGGGGCTGTCATAACAGAGTATCAGACACTGAGTCGCTTATACCACAGACATGTATTTTCTTACCATTCTGGAGCTGGAAGTCCAAGATCAAAGAGCTGGCAGGTTGGTCTCCTTGGAGGGTGGGAAGGAGGGACAGGTTCCAGGCCTCCCCTTCTGGCCCGCACAAGGCCACCTCATTCTGCATTCATGTGGCGGGCCTTCTGTGCTCACGTGACCTTGACAACACCCCCCACACACACACACCTCTCCTCTAAGGACTTCACTCTTACTGGATCAGGGCCTCGCCATGATGATCTCATTTTCACTTAACATTTTCACTTAATCACTTAATAAGATCTTTAAAGATCTTACCTCCCCAGGTCACATTGTGAGGCTATAGGGTTGAGGCTTCGAGTTTGGGGACGCTGTTTGGCCTATCATGGCACCGTGACAGCCTTGCTTTTTGGTTTACTCTGCTGAAAGTGCTCCAGGGAACTTTCTTGGGCAGGAGACTTTAGTGAAAATGGATAGGTAGACTTGCTCACAGGTTCTGTTTGAGACATTGTTGGTAGCTCCTTAAATTTGCTGTCATCATGAAGCCTTTTCTTGCTTTCTGATCTTCCTTTTCCTTTTCTATCTCTCTCTCTGTTTTTTCGTGCTTCCCTAATTGTTGCTTAAGCTTCATGATAGAGTCTTTTTTTTTTTTTTTAACAGAAACAATCTTTGTTACTGATAACTGTCCAAACATACACTGGTATAGATAAGGGAAAATACAAAAGTGATTACAATTTCATTAACCAAAGCAGTGTAATAATTGGTAGATTTTGGATTTTACTTGTAAGTCACCTAGTAGTAATCCAATATTTTTTCTATTTTTAAAAATTTTTATTTAAATTCAATTAATGAACATATTATTGAATTCAGGGGTAGAGTTCAGTGATTCATCAGTCTTATGTTAAAACACCCAGTGCTCATTACATCACGTGCCCTCCTTAATGCCCATTACCCAGATACCCTATCCCCTACTGTCTCCCCTCTAGCTACCTCCTATGTTTCCTATGATTAACTGTCTTTTATGGTTTGTCTCCTTCTCTGATTTTGTTGTTTTATTTTTTCCTCTTTCCATATGATCCTGTTTTGTTTCTTTCACATGTGAGTTCATATGATAATTGTCTTTCTCTGATTGACTTATTTTATTTAGCATAATATTCCCTAGTTCCATCCTCATCACTGCAAATGGCAAGATATCATTTTTTGATGGCTGAGTAGTATTCCATGGTATGTATATATATATATATATATATATATATATATATATATATACCACATCTTCTTTATCCATTCCTCTCTTGATGGACATCAGAGCTTCATGGTAGAGTCATAGAGTCTTATGTCCACCCAGAGGACATAATTTAAGGGCTGAGGCTTTGCAATTCAGCATTAATTTCTTGGGCACTATTTTTGCCAGCCATTGTGTCAGGAATACCTAAGAAACAGCTTAAGAAACAGCTGTGTCCTTTAAGAGCTTGTCGATTATGGAACATCATACATATAAATACATGTCGACAGTGCAGTGTTATGCACTGTAGTATAACTGCAAGCAAACTACAGAAGTAGCACAGAGAAGTTAGCAGTGACTCTTAGGCAGGTGGAGAAGATTTACCAGAAGCTGATCTCAGGTTTGGCTTTTGAGAGATGATTAGGAATTTATCTGGTGGATGTGGTGGGAAATACACAATATATTTTGAAATGGTATTTGTAGATTTGAATGAAGACCAATTGTGTGGGTGATGATATTACAGAGAAAGGAGGGAGCCAGATTAGGAGGTATTAATGCTTTCACTATGGGATTTTATTTTATTTTATTTTATTTTATTTTATTTATTTTATTTTATATTTCGGGGAGTAGGTAGGGGCAGAGGGAGAGGGAGAGTGAGAATCTTAAGCAGGCTCCCTGCCCGGTGCAGGGCTCGAACTCACAACTCTGAGATCATGACCTGAGCTGAAATCAAGAGTCAGATGCTTAACCGACTGAGCCCGCCCCCCCCCTCCCCCCCAGGCACCACCACAACAGGATTTTAAGCAGGGGAATAACCTGCCCAGTTTCTTTGGTTGGGAGATTGCTCTCGTGATAGAGTGGGCATGGAGGGGTGAGGAAAACAAACCAGCTGAGACTCCATTGCAACATTTTAGATAGGGAATCATGAGATACTAAATTAAAATCATGGTGGTAGAAATTGAGAACAAGGGATCTAATCGTAGACTATTTAAGAAGTGATTTTGGAAGGGCTTGGTGATGCTGAATATGGGGCAATCATGGGGGGAGCAGTTCAAGTTTCTGGCTTGAGTCCCAGGAGTTTGGTGGTAGTAGGAGCTGAGTATAGACCATGAAGAGAAGTAGCTTTAAGGATGACAGTGAGTTCTCTCTCACACATGTCACCTTTAAGGCTCTGTAGGAATCTGGGTGGAGACGGTCAGTGACTGTTGGAGGAAAGATTGAGGTGTGTCTCTCATTCATTTCTTAGCTCCACCTTACTTTCCTGAAGATGCTAATCCTAGGGAGTGTCTCCTTGGAATTAATCTGGAGCATGTAAATAATACAGTGATTATCACATGGGTTAGCAGTCCTTTTTGTGCTGGGCCTATTTGTATTTGTAACTCAACAAATTTATAGGTAATTACACTCCACAAAATTATTGTCTTGGGAAATGGAATGTTCCTTGGTAGCTGGATCACATTTGAGAAAATCAGACACACTCATTAGTTTCTGTGGTTGCCATTTTCAAGTTCTTTCTGCTTTCTGGAGGTGTTTCCCAGCACTTTGATGAAATACCAGCACCTATTGGCCCTGTAAATCCTTTTAATGCACACAAGCAATCTTTTATTTTCTTCCCTTGAAGTCCCCAGGAAGATTATAGACATTCTTACTGGTATCCTAATTAGTGGAGCTAATCCATGGCTTGTAGTAACAGTCCTTCATGTGTATGCTTTGCAAGATTATTTTACCTTTGGGGAGAAAATTTTTTTTGGGGGAGGGGGGGAGAAAAATTTTTACATGATTTTTATCTTTCTATTTTCAATAGACCCCATGTTATGTTATAGAACATACCACACTGTTATGTGATAATAGTGGAAGTAAAAACCAAATACATTTTTTCTAATAGCATCAGGATAACAGCTAGCCACTGTAATACCAGTCTTCTATGTTCTTCGTACTGTGTACTGTCTTACTTATCTGCACACTGGCCCTCCATAAGGGAGTGACTACCATACCCATTTGGAAATTGGACCAAAAGGGAGCAGTTGCATTTTACTTCAGGGCACAGTGCAAACTTGTATGGACGCAGAGCCTGGACTACACTTTCTTTTCCCAGTTCTACTTCTATCTATTTCTTGTTTTATTTTATTTTTATTTTTTATTTTTTTAAAGATTTATGTATTTATTCATAAGAGTAACACAGAGAGAGTCAGAGATACAGGCAGAGGGGGAAGCAGGCTCCCCGCGGGGGAGCCCCATGCAAAACTTGACCCCAGGACCCCGGGATCACACTGTGAGCTGAAGGCAGATGCTCAGCCACTGAGCCACTCAGGCATCCCTATTTTCTTGTTTTAAATTCCTATACCATTTTTGGTTATTTTAACTTTAAAGAATGATACCTTACTCTTTGAATCTAGATGTGGGAACTCCAACAGTATGGGATGTACTGCTAGTTGAAATATCCTTTGGGGGCTTTTATAAAACATTATAGTACTCCTGAATGCACTTTTAGACTTCTATCTTAGCTTATACATGAACATTATTGCCCCCCCTTTTAAACACGGTCTTCTGTGTCTTTTCTCTTTTTTTATATTCTCTTCTTTCTCATTTCACGTAAAATCTCTAGATACTTGGAGATTAAGAAAATAAAACGAAGCATTTCTCTTTTCTTTGAATTTCTCTTGTTAACTCCTCTCTAAAACTCAGATGATTCTACTGTTCTGTTTAAAAAGTAGTCAAACCTACACTTTTATCTTGGGTAACATCAAAGTCGTTTGTTAGTTGGGCTCCTTAATCTGAAATCCGTATGTGTTTGGAACACATGTACTTAATTAAATGGAGACTTTTAAACAGGAAAAAGAAAATGTTTTAGGCTTAATATGTACATATATATGCATATATATATGCATAATATACACATGGTATATATGCTTTATTTAACTTTATTTTTGTCAGACAATCATTATAGGTTTAGTTTTTTGATTAAATAGTCACCGATAAATTATGTAAGCCCAGGAAACCACTGCATTTAGCAGACTAAACTAGTCTTCAGTTGGGAATATAAAGTAGAGAGCTTCATTTTTTATTTCTCTTTTTCTTTTTTTGTTTTTGTTTTTCTCTTCTTTCTTTCTCTCTTTGAGTGGAGTTGACTCACCATGTTACATTGGTTCCAGGAATGCAGCATGGAAGAGCTTCACATTTAGGCTTAGGTCTACACAGCTGAAAGTGGTACTTTATTTGAAATCCAACACCCCTGTGAACAAGAAAGAATGTACACTTGCACAGGCACACCTTGCACAGCATTTGGCCACTATCGCAGGATAGTTCTGTAATTCATCTCCTGACTCATGGGGTTGCTCTGTCAGTGTACTGTGACATTGAACCAGATGCCTGTTCATTCAGACACATCTGGAGACATCCAGGCAAACAGTGTGTTCCTTTACAAGTCAGCCATCTGGGAATATCTTTGAAAATCATGAGGTTATGGAGCTTGTGCATCTGTACTCATCAAAATCCGTGATTCCTCTGGTCCCAGGCAGTTCAGTGGTGGGGAATGACTGCAGGCTCCACTTTCCACCTTCTGCTCTTTGAACACATCCAGTTTAAGTGTGAACACCTCCCCTTCCATGAGCGAGTCAGCCGTGCTTTTATTTCTTTGTCTACAATTTCAAGTTCAGTGGGTTTACTTTTGCGATGCCAGGGAAAATGCATAATCTTGTGGGCTATTGAAATTCAACAAGTTGGTCTCTCAGAGTCCTTTAATTTCAAAAAAGATGATTTGTGACAGCAGCCCAGTAAAGGATTTCAACAGGCTTCCATCACATCACCGACTTAATTAAACCAAATCGCTTTCAAACACTCTGCAACCTAGGGTGGCTAAGGGAGGGAAGATGAAGAAAAAGCATCATCGTACTTGTAACACACTTAATTGGCTTCAAGGTTCAGAGTACAGGTTTTTCCTAATGGATGCTGCCACCAAAGCAGTTATAGTTTATATAAAACTGTGTTTCAGGAATCCAGTCAGTGTCATTGTTTCTTGTGTATGAGTAGCATATATGGTCCTAGATAAGGACAAATGACCAAACCTGGCAGCTCCAGCAAAGTAGGGGGTATGTTTATATCCATTTCGTTCCAGAATGAACTTCCTGAGCTCCAGGGTGAATCACAGTTATAGACGTTCATCTGCTTCACTTCCTGCTGCCTCTAAGCAGCCTTCCAGCTAGAAGGGGACCAACTCCTCAGGAACTGCCTAGATCTGAGGAAGGTCCCTTGTAAAGTAAGAGGAGTAAAAGATATCCTAGAGTGGCCAGTGTTATTTTTTCCTGAAATAATCTTGCGCTCTGCAGCAGAGAAAGGACATGGGCAGGGGCGTAGGTGTGGGGCCATGCAGGTTGAGGATGGGAATGGAGAGGTCTAAGGTGTAAATGCTCCTGGGTAGGTGAGGGACAGACAGCCCCTCTGGGGGAGGCCAGCAGTTCTGGGAAGGGATTTTTCGAAGAGGATGAAAGGTTGAAAGCCCAGGCCACCTCCGCCAGGGAGCCCTTGGGTGAGATTAGTCTTTTGTAGGGATGGCGCTTGGACTTACACACTGCCTCGGAACCGCTGTGGCTTGGAAGGGGATCTGCGCAGCTCTCAGGGCCAGAGGCCTGGCCACATTGTCTTGGACAAAGACTGGTGGTTAGGGGAGCCTGGTAACCTCAGAGGGGAGTCAGGTGCCAGCACTGCAAGACAGGAGCAAGCAGGGTTGGTCTGAGCATAGCTGTGACTCCTAGACATGGAAAGAGAAGGACAGAAAGGGAAGATACCTTGGATACCTGGAGGTAAAGGTGAATTTTAATTTGAAGAGGAAAAGAATATGACCTAGTTTTACCCATTCCTAATAAGCTAGAAAAGCCAGTCATGTCAACTGCACTTTTCAAATCAGAACATTTACCTCTCCTTAGCCACCATCAATAATATTAATATTATTAATAACAACAATAATAATAAATAGTATAGATGTTGTCCTTAATTCCTATTACTCCACCTCGGGTATTTTATGACTCTTGGTCTACAGACACTTGGAGGCTGGAGGAAATTGACTGCCTAGCCAGTTAAATTATGGCTCCAGAATTCAAACCCAGGCCAGTCTGATTCCGTAGCCACCCCATCCCGCTCCACCCGGATGTTCCTGGCACCCACGTTGTTTGTTATCTTAATGTACCATGAGGGATCAATACACTATTTGCCACAAAGGATAATGATTTTACATGGGAAGGTCATGAGCTAGAGACTCAGATAAACTTTGTTATCTCTCTGCTATGCTGACGATTTTGCTTTGGGGAAGCAAGTGTAATTTAATGAGCTCTGTTCTCAGCCATTGGACCTGACGCAGGAGCTTCTTCTGATTAAGGAGTAGCTACTCCAAGTGCTAGTTGGGGGGTCCAGTAGGGTCAGAGCATGTTCACTGCAGCTGAAGTGGTGTGTTTGGGGTCAAGAGCATCTACAAATCCATAAGAAAAGGCAACTCTAAATAATGGGCCAAAGCATGAGATCAATAAGTATAGGTGGGCAATACATATGTGAAATGCTGCAGACTCACAAGTGATCAAGGTCCTGCAAATTAAAGCGACACCATGATTCGGTTTTCTGTTTATCTGTTTTTTGGAAAAGAGGAACACTGAGACTGTCCAGAGGCAGCAGAGGCAAGCATGAAGCGTTGTCTGGGGGGAATGTGGGTCGATGAAGCTTTTCTAAAGGTCAATCTGGCATTACCTACCAAAATTGTAAGTGCCTGTACAAGCAGTGCTATTTCTAGAAATGAATCTTCAGGAAATAGTGATACATATTTTTGAGGATAGTTATTGTGGTGCTGTTTAAAATAGTAAGCAAACAATCTAAAAAGTCCATTTCCAGGGAGATTGTGAAGCAGTTTATAGCATGATCAGTGTCATGTGCTGGTTAAGACCATGGACTTTGGAACTAAATGGCCTGAGTTTGAATTATGGCACCATGTCTTACTAGCTCTGTGACCCTGAACAAGTTCTTTATCATCTCTGCCTTGGTGTTGTCATCTGTTAGGGGGATAACAAATAGCTCCTCTTGCAGAGGGGTTGTCATTAGTGATTGTATCCAGACATGAAGGGTGCCTCGAGTCTGACACATAGTGAGCACCTTGCAAGTGCTTTCTGTTATTATTGTTATTGCTGTTGTTTTTGTTGTTTTTTCTGAGGAATACTATTCAGTCACTAAAGAGAATGGATCTAAATACATGAATGTTACTATAGCTTATATCAATTTTATAATGAAAAAATAAGGATATCTTACCTATCTGCTCAGTATATTATGAACATATTACATATAGCTTGTATGCTTATTGGATATTGATCTCATATAATATTGGAAAAGTTATATCCAGTAGTTCTAGGCATTGCTTAAAAATTGCTGTTTTTTTTTAAAGATTTTATTTATTTATTCATGAGAGACACATACAGAGAGAAAGAAAGAGAGAAAGGCAGAGATACAGGCAGAGAGAGAAGCATGCTCCAGGCAGGGAGCCTGACGTGGGATTCGATCCTGGGTCTCCAGGATCATGCCCTGGGCTGAGGGCAGCACTAAACTGCTGAGCCACCCAGGCTGCCCAAAATTGCTGTGTTTAAAGTCTGGTTATGTTAGAGCCCACTACAAAAGCTTAAAATCAGTAAGTCACTATGAAAACTCAACCATTTGGGGATGTGAGTTGTTTTGGAACTCAAAATACTTTGGCTAAGTGGAAAGACCCTATTATGAAAATAACAGATTTTCATTTCCTCTCTAATTTTATAACTCTTGGCAATACAACCTTTATTTTGCTGTGAAATGCTGGAAAAGGAAATGAGTGGATGACTGAGTTTTATTTTCCAAAATAAATACATCTGAATTTTGTCTAGAGATTGTAGGGTTCGCCACATCAGGTTATTGCCTGGAAAGGGGGCGGCCGGGAACGTGGGTGGGGGCCTTTCTTCAGAGCTCTCGGTGTAAGCATGAGTACTCAATCGCAGGTATGCTGAAGCAGCTTTAAAACTCTGAAAAAGGGCCTTTTGAGAAGGGCTTTTCTTTGGGGATGCTTGAGAGCCCTTGCTCCGTAGCTGTGATACCCACGCAGCACACCACCTGGTGGGCTCTGGCGGTAATGGCAGGAAGTGTGCCCCAGGACTTGAGTTCTCTAGCAGCCCGGACTGTTCCCCAGCATCACACAGTGTGGAGGAGGTCAAGTTGGTAAAAATCATATTTCTGTATTTGTAACTCTTTTAGTTTCTTTCTCCACTGGATTGGGCAGTTGCCCAACAACTATATTTACTCCAAAAAGACATTGTTGCAGAAATTCTAAGAGGACTACCCATGTTCTTTTGGGAAGAGCAAAGGATTCTCTATAAAAACCATAGTTTTTTTTTCTTACTTGTCTTGAGAAATTTAAGCCATAAAAAGAACTGCACAGAATCCTATAACCAGGGGCACCTGGGTGGCTCAGTGGTTAAGCACTTGCCTTTGGCTCAGGTCGTGATCCTGGAATCCTGGGATTGAGTCCCACATCATCAGGCTCCCTGAAGGGAGCCTGCTTCTTCCTCTACCTGTGTCTCTGCCTCTCTCTATGTTTCTCATGAATAAATAAATAAAATCTTATAAAAAAAAGGAATCCTGTAACCAGTTCTCACAGGTTATCCAGAATTGACAAATACTAAGATTTTTAATTCCAATGAATGCATTTCATCATTTTTAACTAAAAGAAACAAAACGTTCCATGTGAAGATGAAGTCTCTTTAGTATCTATCTCTAATTTCACATCTCTTCCTCATTTCCCACTGATAATCGCTATTATCAATTTGGTAAATATTTTTATGATCCATTTTTTTATACTATGAAGATTTTTCAATTCAGTATGTATCATTGACCTCCTGCTACATGCCAGGTACTGTTCTGCAAATGCTGGATATATCGGGGAACAAAACAGATGCAAATCTTTCCCTTTGTGGAGTTTGCACTCTAAGTAAGGCACACACACACTTTTTTTTTTTTTTTTTTTGCAATTGTATAGTATATTAGAAGAGAAAAAAACATGGGTGAAAGTAAAATTAGAGCAGCGTTGGGGGACCAGGGTTATGTGTATGGGCAGGAAGGGCATCTTTGACAAAGTCAGATTGGGCCAAGTCTTGAAGGAAATAAGGGTATTCGCTCAGTAGTTTCCAAGTGGGAGAGCATCGGGACAGAGAACCTGCTGGTGGAGGATGTGCCTGGCACTCTGAGGACCAGGGGGGACCAGTGTGGCTGCGTTGGAGGGATCAGGTGGGAGAGTCGAGGGATAGGGTGGGAGAGTCAACCTGGGACTAATGAGGAGGGATGGTGTTAGTGGCAGGTCCAGGAGAAAGGGTCACGTGGGGCCTCTGGACCACTGTTGGAAGGTTGGCCTGAGCAGTAAATGGGAAACCCCTGCAGGGTTGCAGTCGACAGATGATATGCTCTGCCTGGATGCTGTGTTGAGAGCCTATGAGAGGGGCCAACGGTGGCACAAGGGGGTCAGTGACTGCAGCAATCCAAAGGGAAAATGGTATTGACCTTGACTGGAGTGGTCGCAGGGTGAAGAGAAGTGGTCACATTCTGGATGTTGTTTGGAAAGTAGAACCAGAGGAGCTTCTTACAGATTAAACATGGAGTGTCAGAGGAAAAAAAAAGGAGTTGAGGGAAATTTCTCTTTTTTTGTTCTTTAATTGAGGTGAAATTCACATAACCTAAAGTGAGCCATTTTTCAGCACATACTTCAGTGGCATTCAGTGCCTTCACACTGTTGCACCTTTGTGTAGTTCCAAGTATTTCCATCTCCTGTTAAGTAGCTTCTCTAGGGTGCTTGGTGGCTCAGTCGGTGAAGTGTCTGCCTTTGGCTCAGGCCATGATCTCAGGGTTCTGGGATCGAGTCCCATCAGGCTCCCTGTTCAGTGGGGAGTCTGCTTCTCTCCCTACTTGTGTTCTCTCTCTTCTCTCAAATAAATAAATAAATAAATAAATAAACAAATAAATAAAATCTTAAAAACGACAACAACAAAGCAGCCTCATTTCATTCTCTACCTGACCAAGCCTCTGGCAGCCACTAATCTACTTTCTGTATCTCTGGATTTACCATGCTGGATATTTCATGTTAAGTAGAATCCTATGATATGTGATCTTTTGTGTCTGGCTTCTTTCACTTACTTTACATTTTCAGAGTTCATCCCCATTGTGGCAGGTATTAATAGTTCATTCCTTCCATGGCTGGATAACATTTCACTGTGTGGATATGCCACGTTGTTTATCCATTCATCCACGGTGGATGTTGCATTGATTTTGTCTTGTAAGTGTTGTAATAGACTTGCCACAAATACTTGTACACAGGTATATGTTTGAACATCTGTTGTCCATTCTTTTAGGTATGTATGTGTGAGTGGAAATGCTGGATCATTTGGTAGTTCCATCTTTAACTTTCTGAGGAGCTGTCGAGTTGTCTTCCACACTGTGGCTGCACCATTTCCCATTCCAGCCAGCAGTGTATGAAAGTTCCAGTTTCTCCACATCCTTGCCAACATTTGTTATTTTCCATTATTAAAAGAAAAATGTCGCCATCCAGTGAGTGTGATTCTGAAGTGTTTGGCCTGCAGGGATAGAGTTGCCATCATTGAGATGAGTAAGGCCGTGGGTGAAAGAGTATTTCACGTAGGTAAAAGAGGGATGGGACAGAATGAGTAGTGTTGTTTTGTCAGGTGAATTTGGGATGCCTCTTTAACATCTAAGTGGCATTGTTGCATAGAGTTGGGTAGATAAGTTTGGAGCTAGCAAAGGAGGTTGGGGCTGGTGATATAATTTGGGAGTCATTGGCATTTAATTGCTATTTATAGCTATGGTACTAGAATATAGACAGACAAGACACCAAGGACGGAGCCCAAAGGCATTCCAAAATTAAGAGGTTGGGCAGAGGAGGAGAACATACAAAGTAGGCTAAGAAGGAACAGCCAGTGAAGTGGATGGAAAATCAGGAGGTGTGATGTACTGTGAGGCCAAGTGAAGAAATCATGTCCAGGACGAGTGACTGTATGAAAGGCTCTCAAAGGTCAGGTGCGATTAGAAGTGAGAGTGGACTTTAGCTCTGGTGATGGGGAGGTCACAGGCAGTGTCAGTGGATGACAAGGAACAGACACAGTGGAGGTAGTGCTCTCCAGATTTCGTTGCAGGAAGTAAGGAAATGACACATTGGTTGGTGGGGAAAATGGGGAAAAGGGAAGGCCTTTTTGTTCCTTCTTAAGGTCAGAGAAATAACATTTTGTGTGCAGATACGAATGATCTGGTATAGAGCAAAACATGGACTTTTCTTGTCGAAAAGGGGATAGTTACTGAAGAGAGATCCTTGAGGGACAAGTAGAGGGACTGCCCTCAAACAGCAGCAGGGCTAGTTCCTCCTTGGTTCCTGTGGGGAGGCAGATCCTGGAAGGCAGGGCAGCGGGAAGTTGAAGCTGTGGTGTCTGTGGATGTGAAGTAAGAACAAAGGTCATAAGCTGAGCGTGCAAATGGGCAAGAAGGTGTTGGCAGTTTGGGGAGAGGTAAGAAAATGTGAAATAGCCCTTTGAGAGAAGTGGCCAAATGAGCTGACTATGGTCGCAGAGAATGGTTGCTTGGGACCAATGCAGGCACGCTGTGAAGTGTGCGGTTTCTTTCAGCTGCACGTGGCTGCATGAGTGCAGGGGTGAACGCTAACATGCGTTGAGCACTGGAGGACAGGCAGGTACAAGGAAGCAGGAGAAGAAGGGCAGGGTATAGGGGGCATATGGAAGACGAAGATTACACAGATTGGTGTTGATTTCCAGCTGATGGAGGGGAGAAGACCTCAGGGCTGAGAAACGGTGACACGGCACTGTCATCAGTGGGTCGCTGATCCTCATGGGGGCAGAAAAAAATCACTGGTGTCAGGATAGCAGAGAAGGTGAGAGGAAAAGGTGGAGGCTTGTGGCAGAGAGTGGGGTGCATTTGCAGCTGGTGGTGATGATGTGGGAGCCACTGGCTGAGGCTGAGTGGGGATTATTGAAAGGGATGGTTAAGGAAATGAGATCCCAGAGCCCTGGAAAGATCTCTGGATGTGTACTGGTGCATCTGTAGAGTTAAGACTCAAGAAGTGATGGAGACTATCCATTGCAGAGAGAAGGGAGAAGAGAGCTGACCTGAGGGTCAGCAGATGGTGGGGATGCTCAGGACACTGAGTATTGGGTGATCTCATCTGATGAGGTGAAATTAGAGCTGGGGCCTTTTGTGGGTGAAGGGAGGTGCAGGGAGGAAGTCTACTGCTATCTCCTCATCCAGTGGTCCAGGGACGAGGAGGAAAACAGCTTCGCCTTGAGAGGACCATAGGGCAGGCAGCGGCCCCAGGGGAGAGCCAAGTTTCTGTTGGGGCCAGAAGGTGAAGGGAAGGTTCAGGAATAGATGATGTAATAGTATAGTACATAGATGACATAATGGGTGTTTTGTTATAATAAATATTATAGTCTAGGTAATGTAATAGATCAGATAATGAGCGCATCATAGTATTGTTTTGTGCATGTATAGTTTTTTAGAAAAGGCAGTGCAGCATCCAAAATCAAATTCTTCTTACGTGATTGCAACTCTCTTCCTAAACGTATGACCTCTGACTTGGAGAATAAACAGCTGCACACTAAAATAATACTCCAGGAGAGGCCCAGCACATAAGAGGCTTTCAGCAACTCTTTGTGGAATAAATTAATATAATATCATTATGTCAAGTTGAGATCAAGGAGACTATAGCAGAGACCTGGAACTTCTAAGGAAGTGTTCTGTTCCCCGTGAGGGTTCTGATATTCCATTTAACAAATATTTACTGAGAGCTGAGTACCTGCTACGTGCTGGCTGAACAGAACAGTTAAAGTCTCTACTTTAAAGGAGCTTAAATTTAAACCAGTGCTAGTTCATGGGCATGAGACTAGATGTTTGAATGAAGAGATTTGTGCATGATGTTTTTCCATTAGGCTCCCAAATATTATTTAAAATCTTATTCAGATGTGGGCTCATTTTTATTTATGTATGACTAAACCTTTTAACACTACACCTAAGTGACACAAGTATGTGTGAATGTGTGGTGTGTATATACATGTGTGGTGTATATATATGTGTGTGGTGTATATGTGTGTGTTGTATGTATATATGTGTGTATATGTTGTGTGTTGTGCATGTGCATATGTGTGTGGTGTGTGGTTTTTTTTGTGGAGGAACGGGCTAGAGACGAAGAAGGAGTCACATCTCTGTCATCCTCTCCTCTTCTTGTCCTCCTCCTCTCCCAGCATTAAGTATGAGAGCCTAAGATGTTCAGTAGAGAATTATTGGAAATTAGGAAGTTCTTTTATAATTCCCTAATCCTATTTCTATAGTTCATAGAGTTCTTTTGGATAAGTGAGTGAAAATTATTTAAGTATATATGGAAAAAATAAGCAAGGGTGTTCTAGGCATCTTTACGGTGTTTTATTATAGATATTTCCTTTTTTAAAACACCAGAGATGTTATTTTTTCGATTCAAATGCATATGTAGCAGGGATTAGACAGGAAGGACCATGACAGCAGAGGCCAGTGGGGATTTTGATAAACTGAGGCCACATGCTCCTTCTGAAGGGATGGCAGGTTCTTGGCTCCTGGTCTGTGTTCCACATGGGAATGGAGGCCCAGAGGGACCAGAGCTTCTGATTTCTCAGGAGAGATTTAAAAACCCTTAGGTTTTAATGAGTTCTCATTTTTTAAATGTTGGACACTAATTCCACCATGTTTACGATATAACAGAAGCCAAAGGAGATATTCCACAGGTGGCTGGTTTGAGACCTCTGAGTTAGGCTGTCCCCAAACAAATGCTAGCATTTATGATGTTTAAGAACAGCCACGACTGCTCCAGACTGTAATTCCAAATGTGCAGACTTCCTTGGAGATTTGCATCTACAATGTGCAGGTGTCCCATCTCACCCGTTTTCTCTTTGCTCTGCTCAGGGTCTGCTAGGGCAGCATGGCTAATAGAATGCTCTGTGCTGCTGGAAATGTTCTGTCCATGTGCAGTCCAATGTAGTAGCCACCAGCTCTGTGGGATTATCAAACACTCAAAATGTGCCTCAGGTGACTGAGGAGCTGAATTTTTAATTTTAGTTAATTTAAACTTAAAGAGCCACATATGGCCAGGGGCTACCCAGCCTTACTGTGGTATCTACAAATTCTCATCCCACAGAAGCCCAACCAGGAGTTACTGAATTGAACTAAATAAGACACACCTTTGTTTTGTTTTTTTAATTTGTGAGCGAGAGGGAGTGAGGGAGAAGCCGACTCCTCACTGGGCAGGGAGCCGGATGCAGGGCTCCATCCCATGACCTGAAGTGAAGGTAGATGCTTAACCCACTGAGCCACCCAGGTGTCCTGAGATACACTTTTGATTCGCAAAATGGAGTAAAGAGAAAAGGGAACAAACTTCCCGATGGTAGTTGGGGCCAGGGCAGTTTCATACCTCTAAATATATGAAACTTCTAAATCAAGCTGATATAGTTTTAAATAAAATATGTTGCATCCTCCTACCTGAACAAATCTTTCTTCATTATGGCCTGGAAGGCCAGGTTCGCGTTTAGGACTCCTGGACTAGTCAGGTCCCTGCCTTGGAGCATGGTGGCGTGGGGAGAGCCAGCCCCTCCATCCCCACCCCTGCACCACAAATGGCCTGACCAGTGAGCTGGGGTAGAGTGGAACTTGACCTCACCAGAGTGCCAGGCCTATCATCTTTGGGCAGTTCTCTTCCTATGGCGTGTTCACCTTGTTCCTGTTTTGGTTGTAGCTGCTGCATTAGACTTTGAGACACTGCACACAGCTTTGCAGAAGTGCCATATGAAATGAGTTCCTGGGCTGATCTGGGCCTAGACCTGCCCTCTGGGACGAGCACCAGGATCGGTTTGACACTCTTGGGACCTCATGGAAGCACCTCTCTCATTGCCTCCAAATTGAGGGATAATCACTTTGCTAAATGGGCTTGTGCAGAATTCTTCAGAAGCAAATTAGAAGTGAACTTGGCTGCTGCTTTTGAAGAGTGTTTAAGAACTGAAGCAAGGAATGGGCACAGATGTGACTCTGGCCAGAGGTTAATAAGGAGAGTTCACTTCATTAAGCTGCTTATTTACCATCACTGAATCATCTTTGGCAACATGCCTCAGAAGACTTTTCTTACTTGGGGCAATCATTTATGCCCAAAGAACTGGACAGACAAAGATACATTACAGATTGCTTTTTAATCCATGGGTAAATAAGTCCGGTGAGTTCCATGTGATTAAAGCCATTAGCTAAAATATCAGGCATCTTAATGCTCAGGATGTGTACCTGGATTATCCTCATCTAAATAACATCTTTCAGATGATTTATAAATTCTGAATCGAAGTAGATAAAAGAGAAAAAAAAAAAAAAACCCCACGGTCATTGCCCTATGTGCGCACGTATTTGCAGGTGAATGCTTGAGCAGGGGCAGTTGGAGGATGGCTTTGGAAGCTGACTTTGAACCATTGATTGCTCACCTCCTTTTCTGGTTGGAGGCATCTGTGGCAGGTGCTGTTCCTGGTAAGGAAAACTGCTCACCTCTCAGAGCTCGAGACGCTGCCCTTGTTACGCGGCAGCTCCCCCCTGTGGTGGAAAGGGAGAACAGGCACAGATTCCGTAGCCCTGAAGGAAACCAAGGCCCCAGGCACAGAACCAGAAGGGTCTGCGGATCTGGTCTGGGGAGAGCCCAGGCTCCAGTTGGCTGTCTCTAGAATTCAGGACTGCCCACCCCACACACAGGCCCCAAGGCTTCCACTGGATAGTTGAGACCCTGCAGAGGACTCCGTGATTGCCGCTCCCCTCCTGGAGGGCACTCACATTTTCTTGCCGTCTCTTTAATTTCCTCCCTACTGTCTCCACTTCTCTTGGTTAGACTGCAGGACTTTATATCTCATAAATGATACCGTGATCGAAGTTAATGTCAGTATTTTCTGCTGAAATGTGTTGTCTTCTGGGTGACTGTTCTCTTGATATAAGTACTTGGCGACCTTGAAGGTGGCTTTAAGAAGTGATGGGTTCTTTTTCTCATTGCCTTGACTTATTTTTTCCTCTCCCAACATCAATTCCAATCTTCAGAACAGAAACCTTTGAAACATTAGAAGCTCAGAGACATCCCTCCATGCTTTATGATTCTTAGACTGAGCAGGGTTGCTTGAGATTAAATTTGAAAGCACCATCTTGCCCATGTGCTTATTTCTAAGGGATCTATTAATCCCACGTGCTTATTTTTAAGGGATCCTTTTATCCTGTGTGCTTATTCCTAAAGGATCTAGTAATCCTGTGTGTTTATTTCTAAGGGATCCTGTTACCTTGCATGCTTATTTCTAAAGGATCCTGTAATCCTGTATGCTTATTCCTAACGGATCTAGTAATTCTGTGTGCTTATTTCTAAGGGACCTAATAATTCCATGTGTTTATTTCAAAGGGATCCTGATATCCTGTGTGCTTATTTCTAAGGGATCTAGTAACACAGAGGCAATGCAGAAGGGTAGGATTTGGGGGTAAAAGTGAAGATGGGAGAACCAGGGAAAGATAAACAGTTCCCAGCCCTTCCCTCTGTTCTTTGGAGGGGGTAGACAGGCCTAATGCTGCTGCTGTGGAATAATTAGGAGTCTACTGTTCTTCATTTCCTCTGGATTCTTACACACAGGGGAGGTGGCAGCAGTGGCTGTGGGAGTTTCCAATCTCTACTGGCTACTTTTTTTTTGAATGCCAAATAAACTTTATATTAATGCAGGACCAACATTTTCGATACTGACCAATGCATAGGGAGCACTCTTTGGGGGGAGATAGTAATGTCTTGGTGGGCTTATCATATACATTTTAAATACCTTTTAAAGATGTAATAAAGATTTTACAAAAAAGATAAAATGGATTGACATCATTCAGAAACACTGAATGAAATACCATAGCTCTTTGTACACATTTGTAAAAGAATTTCTCTTTTTTTGTACCTTTCCAGGCTCAAGGGGGTGGGGATACGTTCCCACTGGGCCTTTCGTCCCTCGGTCTGAGGCTCTTCTTTGCTGGGATCTCTAGCTGCCAGGGGGTGTGTGGGAGGGTTGGGCTGGGGGGTACATCCAGGAAAGGACTGGCTTTTTTTGGATGTCTACATCTGTTAATGAAAAATTTACTATTTTATAGAAAATTCTCATTTCCCCCCCTGGTTTCTCACCAGAAGTTTCTAACTTCCCTGCTGGTGGTGTCTGGGGGCTGGGTATCAATGAGGGGGTTGTTTTAATGATTAGTGTGTTCTGACCAAATCAAGCCGAGAAGTCTAACGATTTTGATTAACATCAGTGTCCAAACAATTCGCAACATCGACAGACTCCTGATTCAGTCCAGACAGACGGTTATTCAGAAATCCTTCTTCATGTTCCCTTGTGGTTTCTGCCAAATGGTAATTTATTTGAGGAGAGGTGCATCCTTCTCAGGGAAAAATAGTGCCCATACACTGCATGAGCATTTCTCATCTCAGAACGACACTGATTCTAAGCCTGCGTAGGTTGGTGTGGGGCTTCCACAGGAACCTAAGGATGGCCCACACTGACATTTCATGCATCTCCAGCCTTCAGCTTGCCACTCAGTTCTTGCAGGAGGGCCAGAGGAGGTGGTGCGGACAGCCAGGGCTGAAGGAGGAGGAGGGGCCCCATGTGGGCCCCGTGTATGTGCAGAGAAGCCTGGAAGCAGGAGCGAGCACTGTGATTTAAGGAAAGTGTGAGGGATTCTTCGGGGCTGAAGCCTCAGGGGGTACTTGCAGGGGCATGGTGGGGGAGCAAACTCGAAGGGGCCCGTTCATGAAGTCCCCTTAAGAGTGGCTCTTCTGGTCAGGTTAGAGGTGTGTAGTAGTCTTAGTTTCATCTTTGACAGTGCGATGCCACTCACAAATTTTATAGAGGGAATAGCATGTTTACCAGTCACGGAGAGGAGATATTGCTGTGAGTTGTAACCAGCAGAGGTGTCTTCTTCAGGGAGGGAGGAATGATGTCAGTCACACTTTGAAGAAGAGGTAGAAGAAAAGGAAGATGCTTCATTGATGCCAGGGTAGGGGGTGTCCACTGTTTACAAGATAGAGGCTAGCAGGAAAGAGACGAGGCTCTTTTGCTGGTCACATGGCAATTGATGTCACCACTTCATTTCATTTGAGGACAAGTGTAATTGGTGGAATGTCCTAGAGATGGGACCGTGAATGGGGTTCAAATTGAACTGAGACCCCCAAATTTGGCTGTGTTGTCCCCTCCCAGCTTGAGGACAAGTATCAGACATTCCAGGGTTCCAGAGCAGCCCTTTAAGGGTGTATATAGATTCAAGGAGTATATAGAACCTACTTCGGTGCAAGCACTGAGCTATACCTTGGCCACTGACATGGGCTCTGTTGTCTCACTGGGGCACCTGATTTGCCTACTATTCTTTTCTGTTCTGTAAGACTGTTCCCTTCAGGGAGTGAAAATGGGAGTAGTTTTCTTGGCCTCCGTTGATTCACAGCTACTTCTTGATCCCACCAAGCCTGATAAATGCCGGGCACTCTTTCTAAGAAATTAGAACCGTTAGCCATCAGCATCAGCTTTATTCCTTGGGTGGAATTTGAATTTGCTCTGCAGCAAATATTTAGCTTTGCTGGCATTCCTGCCCTTTGCAGGCCTAACCTATTAGGACATGGGAGCCTTCTCTTTTGGTGTGAGGGAAGGCAGTCATGAACACATCAGGCTCTTAGTAAGAGGAAGTTTACCAGTTCGAGGGACGGCCCACCTTTCCAACAATTATGGGAAGTTAATTAATTCAGCCAGTAAATACTGTACAATGTATTGGAGCTGTATTAGGGAGAGGGAAAGGAACAAAACCAACATGGCAGCCACCCTACTGGAATTGACAGTAAGTGAGGAAGGAAAAGCAGGTAAACAGTTTAGCAATTTTAGATGTTTTTGCTTTTTTGTATGCTTATTTTCAAGAGTCCTGGCTTGAGCTTTGATTGCAGCCCTGCCTCTGCTGTGTGCTAGCTGTGTGAGATTGAATCCTTATGAGACAGATAAAATTTTTAAGCAATAAAATGTTGTCAAAACATAGGAAGAACAAGGAGCCTAGTGGTTTAATATGACTGAGCAGACATGGCTAGATTTAAAGCATCTTGGCATATACAGTCCCTGCATTTGAAGAACTTCTAGTTTATTTTTTAGGACAAAGCTATGCTTCATAGACTCCCTTGATGAGCAAGGAGCTTTTCTTCCTACCTGTTTGGATTTGACAGCGTGACACCAAATGCTGTGGTTCAGACTTGGGTCCAGTGTTTGGTCCTTGGCACACTTTGCAGATTCATACCACTTAGGGAGCGGCTGCGACCCTGGTGTGCCCAGGTGCATGCCAGCATGATTCTCTCCCTCCCTCTGTGTCCAGCCGGGGTTCTCTTCTCTGATTGGAAGAGTGACTTTTCGGGTTAGGTTAGAGGTGTGTGGAAGCCAGCAGAGTGCCTGTGTCCCCTGGGTCAGCTTGAGCTCCTGCTATAATTTCATCCTACAAAGCAACACAACCCATCTGAGAGAGAGAGAGAGAGAGAGAGAGAGATCTAATTGAATGTAGCAGCCTTTGGTATTTGCTTAAAATGCTAAACGAGAGACCCATGTTTCTAAGAGCAGGTTCTCGGGAAAATTCTGAAATTGCAAGCTGCAGCCCTTTCTCCTCAAGCTTGGTTTGGCTGATTTCCAAAGCATCGAGGCCAGCGATTGAGGGACTGAAATATAATCAGTGGTGATACATTTGCACCACATGAAACATTCTCTGCCTCCAAAGCTTCCATTGGCTGTGGAAACAGCGCACCAGCAACAGCTCCTGGCTGCTGGACTCTGCAGGGAGGGAAGATTGGATCACAATGGTAAGAGACTCCAGAGTTTTCGGTAGACCTAGTTTGTGACCTGGGGAGGAATACCTGGCATCTGCTGGTGACAGTGGCTGTGGGTAGCAGGAGCCTGAACTTGGGCTCTCAGGCACTGTCAGCTTTTTGCTAGAAAGGGCGGGGACCTCCTTGGCACCAAAGCACTGACTTTTGAAAAATGATTCCTTTCATGTCAGGAGCCTTGTAATTAATACGAACCGTTTGCTGGGCTCTGCCAGGGAAGGACAGTCGCACGGTGACCTCAAGTGCGAGCCCTGATTAATGCAGTCTCTGATGTGTGTGCTCTTCCTCCGAATGCAATTTGTGATTTCCAGGAGGCTGCCTCAAAGAAATAATTGCCTGCTTTCTCGATATTTGCGTGCGGGGGTACCAGCCCATTCATACGGAAGCCGCTCTTTTCGCGACTCTGGTGAATTGTCACAATTCTGCGAGTGTCACTGTTGATTGGAGGCATCTGCACATTAACCGTTACTAGAGCAAACTTCTAAGTGATTGTTTTTTTTTTTTTTTCCTTTCACAACTGTCATCGGCAGACAGTGACAAAAAGAGCCCAGGTTCTAAAAGAAAGTGTAAGTGACTTTGGAGGAAGTTGGCTTGATTCTCTCCAGCAGAGCAGACGTTGCCAGGGGGAGGCCTGCCTTACTGGGAACTACTGAGGTCTCTGGACGAGGTGCGGGAGCGGCCGGGCAGGACAGCGTCCTGAGCCGGGGTCTGCAGCGGTCCTGCGGCCCTCCAGGCGCCTTTGCCCCGGGGCCCGCCACCCCGGAGCAGCAGTGAAGCCCTGAAATGTTTTCTTTAAGGACTCAAGGGACGAAGGACATTGGTAATAATAAGATTATATAACATTTAGGTTATAACATAACCTATTACTGTTTGGAGAGAATGCCTGAAATACACTTATTTGACTGCACAGCTGATGTGTGGGAAATGATTATTCCTTTTATAATCCAGATGAATGAAGAGAGTGCTGATGAGGGTTGTGGGAATTTTTAGAAGTAAGCCTGCCTCTCCAGCGACTCAGAAAAAGGGGACATTGGAAACCAGAGTTATGAAAATATTTCACTTCACTTCCTGCCCTCACCATCCATCCTAGATCGCTCACTCCCGAGCACCAGCCCTAGAAACAGAGCTGCAAAGCTCAGGGTCAGATTGTTGCCTCCTTCATTGACAGGTGGTACCATTTGTCAGCTCATCTGTGCTCCAGGCTCTTCTGACCTGGGGAGAAGTCATGTTAGGGACTCACCTATTTCTCCCTGACCAGCAGGGTGGGTAAATATCAACACTTGAGGATTAAATGGGGCTCCTTAGTGCTTTGGAATGTTTTGCCTCAGTTCTTGAGGCATAATAATTCTTTTCTTCTCTTTATTAGCCTGAGAACATTCCTTTAAGGATTAAAAAGGACCAGGCTGAGATGCAGATAGGGCTCCTGCTAGCACACGTTGAGCGTGGGCATAGACTTGAGCATAGCGACAGTCTTGTAGGGTATTCAGGGGATGACAAGGGGCCCGCTGAGGACTGAGTCACTTAAATGCAGTAGCACAACCTAGGAAAACATGTAGACCTCTTTTTTTGATTGCAAAAAAAAAAAAAAAAGTTGAAAACATTACCCAGTTGTACATTAAGCGAAACCTTCAGTCTAACTGAGCTTTTCTGAACTACAAACGCTAAAACGGTCACGGTTTTGTAGGGAAGACATCCATCCTAACCAGCCAGCTTTTGTAAAAGGAACCTTTCTTTGTAGTGCGAACTCTGTCCAGAGAACAGTGGGTTGAAAAATCGGCCTTTGATTTTAAGGGGACTTAAGTCCCTTCTATAAGGAAAAAGAAAACCAGTCATGTTTCTCATCGTGCAAACATGATCCGTTATCTTACTTATCCAAGACGAAAGGCAGTCACTGTGTTTAAAACCCTCTCCTGGACCTCATTATTAGTGTCAGGAGCAAGTCAGGGCTTGCGGGGTGCCAAGTAAGTCAGTGCTGCTGTGGGCTCAGATTGCTTGTTTTTGTTTTATTTGCAAATCAAAAGAAAATGCAAATAGTTAAATCCACCCCACATAATTGCAAACAAGTTTAAGTTATTTCAAAGCAAAGGAAATGTGTGAATGCTTTCAAGGAATTTTTACAAATATTGAGGACACATGTGCTATGTGCCAAGTGTTTTAAATACTTTGATAATCCTCATCCTTTCTTTTAAGCAATATTATTATTATTACCACCACTGTACTGAGGTAAGGTACAGAGGAGTATTTTCCTAAATTCTTCTTCTTCTCCTTTCTCCTTTCTCCTTTCTTCTTCTTCTTCTTCTCCTCCTCCTCCTCCTCCTCCTCCTCCTCCTCCTCCTCCTCCTCCTCCTCCTCCTCCTTCTTCTTCTTCTTCTTCTTCTTCTTCTTCTTCTTCTTCTTCTTCTTCTTCTTTCTTCCTCCTCCTCCTCCTACTCCTCCTCCTCCTCCTCCTCCTCCTTCTTCTTCTTCTTTCTTCAGGATTTATTTATTTATTTAAGAGAAAGAGAGTGCATGCACATGAGCTGTACGGGCAGAGGGAGAGGGAGAGAGAATCTGAAGCAGGCTCCTCACTGAGCACAGAACCCAACACAAGGTTCAATTCCACAACCCTGAGATCAGGATGTGAGCTGAAACCAAGAGTCAGATGCACAACCACTGTACCACCCACGTGTCCCTCAAGGCCCTTATTTCTTAAACCACCTCATCCTACAACCTTTTAAGGTATAGAGGAGGATAAGCAAGGCCAATGCTTCAGTGATTCAGCCTCTAAAGCTTCAAATACTGTTTGACATATCTCTTTCATATCCAGTCTGCTCCCAAGACAGGTCTGTTCTTTCTTGGTGTCACCTGTTTGGGTTTCTTGTCATTTGCACACCAACACCCTATTTCTTACTTTATGTTTCCACTCTGGTCAACTTCCCTTAAACAGTTCCCTTAATCTGAGACAGTCTTATGTTATGGAAAGAGAGTTTAATTGCACTCAGACCTAGAGTTAAATTTCTGTGTTACCTACCTGTTTGGGTGGTTTTGGACAGCAGTTTTTAAAAACTCTTTAACAATTAGTGTTATTTGCAAAGTGGGAATAATGAGTCCTATGTCTATTGGGTCATTGTGATAATTGCATTAATGTTTGTGTCAAGTCGGATGTCTGATTAGGCTGAAGGTCATGGTGATGAGATGAATTGGAAGGAAGCTTTTCAAATTATTGAGGTACAGGATGATAAGGATTCCAGTTAGGATGGTGGGGAGGAAATGAAAAAGAATCAAAGTAGGAGAGTAGATGCATGAAACATTCACTTGTGCCGGCCACTGATTGGATGTGATTGTGAAAAAGGAAAGCACAAACTTGTATCTGAAGCAACTAGCTCAAGAAGAGTGAGTAAGAATCTCCTGGCTGCAGTTCCTACATCACCTGGCATGATGCCTCACACAGAGTAGATTGTGTGTATTGTCAGATGAATGAAAAAAGACACATGGCAAGGAAGAAAAAGTGTGAAAGTCAGAATATATAAATAGATGACTTCTGTGGCGTGTCACCCAAAGTCCAGTAAGGTATTTAGAGGTGAGTGACAGTGTAATGTGTTCTGGATGTGGAGGCTCAAGGTACTAAATGGCCTTTTGATTGTGTTCCTGAAGAGAAGAAGGTGGATTCAGAGGGTCGGGGAAGTGATATGTGCCTATACTCACGTGTATATTTGGAGATTTTAGAATTTTGAAGGTGACATATAGAAGGCAAATTATATATAGCCAGAAATGACTAATGACTTCAGAGCGGTGT
This sequence comes from Canis aureus, assembly GCF_053574225.1. NCBI lineage: Eukaryota > Metazoa > Chordata > Mammalia > Carnivora > Canidae > Canis > Canis aureus. The sequence continues at coordinate 47,335,619 of NC_135616.1, forward strand.
TCTTGATAATTGATGACCTGTAATCACATTGATAAGATGAATAGAAAGATGTGAAGAATATGAGTGGATAGTGAAGCCCCTCCCCTCAAAAAAAACCCACAGAGAAAAAAAATATTTTATAAATTAGAATAGGTAAGATATTAATTGTCAGGAAGAGGGATATTTTGATGACAAATTTTAGGGAATTGAATGTTGGTTGGTTTTGAGTTTCTCCTTGAAGACTGTGTCAAGAGCTTTAAAAATTTTAAATTGCACATACCAGTAGTATAATGAAGATGAATCGTTTCTCCTGTGCTTTCTGTGGTCTTCTATGAAGGAATTGCACTCAATGGGCTAAATAAAGGAAGTGTGAAGCTGAAAATAAGCAAATGTGAACTCAGTTCAAATTTCATCCCGTTGGTCAGCCACACCAGTCCATATGATTCATCATGGATACTGGACAGGTCCCATTTGGCGAGAAGACGCAAGAGTGAGTGTATACAGGATGATGGATAAAATACCACGGAAGCTGTTGCTGATCAAGCCTACTGTTGATTGTAAAATCAATGTGATAGATGAAAGACCTAGAGTAAAGAGACTAATTAGCTGGATAACCTAGAAATTAAATAGATTCCAGTCTCTAGGGAGATGCTCAGAGGTTTGTGGGAGAAATGGGATAGTTCAGGTTATTAGCCTTAACTGCAATTTTAAATCTTTTCTTATAAATGTGGACATGGGCACAACATTAAAATTCTCCAGTATTCATCCAGTGTTGGCTATTTTCAGTACTTCTGGTTGAACTTAGAATAGGCAGGTTTTGATATGTGGATTATCTGCCCAGACATCTTTCGGCCCTTGAGGATTTTTGGGTCTGTGAAGGACCCACTCCCCAAAACCCACCACCCTGAGTCAGCCCCTCTTATTGTACTCTCACCCAGAAGGGCAAGCATATTTGGAGGCATTTGATGTTTGCATTCTGAAATTTGCTGTGGTTGGACTTATAGCTTGCTTTACAAAAGTACTTAGATTAATTTCCTTATTTGCTTAGTTACTGTGTTTATTTTGGTTTCAGTAGTGAAATCAAAATATAAAGCATGTATTGGGCAGTCCCGGTGGCACAGGGGTTTAGCGCTGCCTGCAGCCCAGGGTGTGATCCTGGAGTCCCGGGATCGAGTCCCACATCGGGCTCCCTGCATGGAGCCTGCTTTTCCCTCTGCCTGTGTCTCTGCACCCCCCCCTTCCTGTCTCTCATGAATAAATGAATAAAATCTTTAAAAAAACCCCACAAAATATAAAGCATGTATAGAAATGTTTTAAGAAATGGATAAAGTCTCTGATAGAAAGGGGAGAAATCACACCAGCATATACTTAATAAATCTCACTTTCTAATTAATTCTTGTTCTGTATCCATATAATTTTAATGTTTCCAACTAACACTATGGCTGATTAATGAATTCATGGAAAGTGTGGCTCATCAGCTTAGGTATTTCTAGAGGCAGGCTATATTGTAATATGTTGCTACATCTAAACCTTCCTGAATTTGTGCTCACTCAGCATAGAGATTCTTTATAAAACTATGTTTATAACTTATGTTTATTGACACTAGAGAAGATGAATAACATTTACTCAGTCTGGGATTTAGAATTGCCTCGTAAGTTTGTGTGAAAGTGCATTGACATATAGTGGGTGAGTTTTTTAAGATGGACCAAAGTGGGGATGCCTGGGTGGCTCAGCGGTTGAGCATCTGTCTTAGGCTTAGGGCATAATCCTGCAGTCCCAGGATCAAATCCCTGTCCATTGATGAACATAAATGCATAAATTCTCAATAAAATACTAGCAAACCGAATCCAACAATACATTAAAAAAAATCATTTACCACAATCAAATAGGATTTATTCCTGGATTTCGAGGGTGGTTCATTATTTGCAAATCAATCAACATGACACATAACATCAGTAAAAGAAAATAACCATATGATCATTTCAATAGATGCAGAAAAAGCATTTGGGAAAGTACCACATCCATTCATGATAAAAACCCTCAACAAAGTAGGCTTAGAGGGATCATGCCTCAACATAATGAAGGACATATATGAAAAACCCACAGCTAATATTATCCTAAATGGAGAAGAACCGGGAGCTTTTTCTCTATGGTCAGGAACAAGACAGGTATGTCCACTCTCATCATTACTATTTAACATAGTACTAAAAGACCTAGCCACAGCAATCGGACAACGAAAAGAAATAAAAGGCATCCAGATTGGCAAGGAAAGAGTAAAACTTTCACTATTTGCAGATGACATGATACTCTATATAGGAAACTCTAAAGACACCACCAAGAAGCTGCTAGAACTGATAAGCAAATTCAGTAAAATCACAGGATACAAAATCAATATACAGAAATCTGTTGCATTTTTATATACCAACAATGAAGCAGCAGAAAGAGAAATTAAGAAATCAATCCCATTTATACTTATATCGAAAACTGCAAGATACCTAGAAATAACCCTAACCAGAAAGGTGAAAGATCTGTACTCTGAAAACTGTGAAACACTGATGAAAGAAATTGAAGATGTTACAAAGAAATGGAAAGACATTCCATGCTCATGGATCAGAACAAACAATATTCTTAAAATGCCTATACTATGCAAAACAATCTACACATTTAATCCAATCCCTGTCAAAATACCACCAACATTTTTCACAGAGCTAGAACAAATATTCCTAAAATGTGTATGGAACCACAAAAGCCTCCAAATAACCAAAGCAACCTTGAAAAAGAATAACAAAGCTGAAGGCATCACAGTTCCAGACTTCCACTGTGTTACAAAGTTGTAGTAATCAAGATAGTATGGTACCTTTACAAAAATAGACATATAGATCAATGGAAGAGAATAGAAAACCCAGAAATGAACCCACAATTGTATGGTCAGTTACTCTCCAACAAAGTAGGAAAGAATATCCAATGGAAAAAAGATAGTCTCTTCAACAAATGGTGTTGGGAAAATTGGACAGCAACGTGCAGAAGAAGGAAACTGGACTACTTTGTTATACCATATACAAAAGTAAATTCACAATGGATGAAGACCTAAATGTGAGACCTGAAACCATAAAAATCCTAGAAAAGAACACAAGCAGTAACTTCCTTGACATCAGCCATAGGAATTTCTTTCTAGATACATCTCCTGAGGCAAGGGAAATCAAAGCAAAAGTAAATTATTGAGACTACATCAAAATAAAAAGCTAATGCACAGTGAGAGAAACAATCAACAAAAGGCACTCTACGGAATGGAAGAAGATATTTACAAATGACATCTGACAAAGGGTTAGTATCTAAAATCTATAAAGAACTTATAAAACTCAACACCCAAAAATGAATAATTCAGTTAAAAAATGGGCAAAAGACATGAATAGACATTTCGCCAAAGAAGACATCCAGATGGCCAACAGAACCATGAAAAGATGCTCAATATCACTTAAAATCAGGGAAATAAGTCAAAACTACATTATCACCTCACACTTGTCTGAATGGCTAAAGTCAACAACACAAGAAACAACAGGTGTTGAGAGGATATGCAGAAAGGGGAACCCTCTTACACTGTTGGTGGGAATGCAAGCTGGTACAGCCACTCTGGAAAATGGTATGGAAGTTCCTCAAAAAGTTAAAAATAGAACTAACCTATGACCCAGCATTGTACTACTAGGTATTCGGACTACACTAATTCGAAGGGATCCATGCACCTTGATGTTCATAGCAGCATTATCTGCAATAGCCAGGTATGGAAGCAGCCCAAATATCCATGATAGGTGAATGTATGAAGAAGAGGTGGTAGATATACACAATGAAATATTACTCAGCCATATTGAAGAATGAAATCTTGCCATTTGCAACAACATGGATGGAGCTAGAGGGTATTATGCTAAGTGAAATAAGTCAGCCAGAGAAAGACAGACACTATATGATGTCACTCATATGTGGAATTTAAGAAACAAAACAAATGAGCAAAGGGTGGGGGATAAAAGAGAGACAAACCAAGAAACGACTGGTAACTATACAGAACTTGCTGGTCACCAGCAGGGGGGTGGTGGAGGGTTGGGGGAAAATAGGTGATGGGGATTAAGGAGTGCACTTGTAGATATGAGCCCCAGGTGATGTATGGAAGTGCTGAATGACTATATCGTACCTCTGAAACTAATATTACACTGTTAACTAACTGGAATTTAAATAAAAACTTAAAAAAAAAAGAATAAATCCAATTAAAAGGTTGGTTTTTTTTGTTGTTATTGTTGTTGGGGTTTTTTTGGATTATAAAAGAAACATGTGGCAATTGAAGAAGATTCAAAACATGCTGAAAATGAAAGAAGAGTACAGTCATTCAGAGCTAATACCTATCAGTTATATATACATAATTCTGGCCTTTCTTATATGCCTACCCATGCTCGACCTCAGTATACACACCACACATGTACACATGCTTGCACTCATATATACATACCACGCACATATAATTTTTACTAAAGGCAGTAGGGTAAGTCTTTCTTTAATTATATATTCACAATATTCTGCATTTTGCTTCATAGCATTTGTCACTATTTTTAATTGTTTATATTATTATTTGATTAATGTCTACTTCCCCAACAGCCTGTAAACTCCCATGAGTAGGAATCATGTTTCCCATCATAATCTTGATGGCCAGAATGAAGCCTGGCATATTAAATATGTATTGAAAGAACAAAAAAATAATATTTCACTTAGGTTCAAAAGTAAATATTCATTTCTGAATATCATTCATAAACATGCTATTTAGTTCTGCTTTTTAAAAAATTTATCATGGCCATCATTCTGTGCCAATACATGTAACTTTCTGTCATCATTTTAATGGACATTGATGTTATTTCCAATTTTCCTGCAAAATTATTATTTATAATAGGCTGAGTGAGAATTTTTATGCATTCAAGTTTAAGCAATTGCCAATCCAGTTCTTTTGCTATTTCACTATACAACATCAAGGGGATAAATGACCTAATTTTAAAAGTGTTAAGTAGAATAATGGACAGAGCAGTGGAAGCAGAGGGAGGTGTTTTTAGAAAGGTGTTTTTAGAAAATATGGGCATACTTCATTTTATGGTGTCTTATAGTTACTGCCCCCCCCCTTTTTTTTTTTTTTACAAATTGAAGGCTTGTGGCAACCCTGAGACAAGCAAGTCTGTCAGCGCCATTTTTTATAACAGCATTTGTTCACTTTGTGTCCTGTGTTACATTTTGATCTGGAATCAGTGATTATGACTGGTTAAAAGCTCAGGATGGTTGACATTTTTTAACAATAAAGTATTTTAAAATTAAGGCATATACCTTATTTTTTTAGGCATAATGCTATTGTACACTTAAAAGACTGCAGTTTAGTGTAAGTATGACTTTTATATGCCCTGGGAAACGAAATGATTCATTTGACTCACTTTATTGTCATATTCACTTTACCCTGGTAGTCGGGAACCCCACCTGTAATACCTCTGGGGTTTGCCTGTTGTGTTCTGTGTTTCTGATTGAAAGAGGGTTGAAAGCAGAGGAAAAGAAGACTAGATGAAATTCAGTAAGGCAATATCTCACCTCCCTTGTAGCTAAAATCTGTAATTACACTCTGAATCATGAGAGCTTAGGCCACCTTGTAGAGCAAGGAATCCCTCTCTACCTTTGCTCCCTGTAAGGTCCGGTTGATCCTTATTTGGTCAAATATATAGGCTTTGCCAATGGCTTATAGTCTTCCTGACCGGATTTATGATACAGTCAGTCTCAGGTAAATAATCCTTCCTCTTTCATTCCATATCAAGCACTGATAGTACAGGAACAGCACTCAGGTGGGCGTAGCCTGCCCTATGTAGGATGGTACGATGTCATTCTTACCCACGCACTTAGAACAATGGAACTGGCCAGCAATCTACTGCAAGCCTCTGGATGGCTTGGTATAACCAGGCTTTATTTCCTTCTACCGGGGTGACTCAAATCATGCTATTGCCTAAAAACAGATGAATTAAAATATTTACTTTTAAAAGGTAAATCTCCTTGTTTAAAAGCTCCTTTAAACTAATACATGGAAACATCCTGGAACTGCTTTTGCTTGCCAATATCTAAGAACAGTCCTCATTGAGCTTCTGGACCAAATATTTAGTATGTTCAATCATTATGCATATTGATATTTAAAAGATTGAAATAGAGGCACCTGGGTGGCTTTGTTGGTTGAGTGTGTCTGATTTTGATTTTGGCTCAGGTTGTGATCCTGCATTTGGCTCCGCACTCAGCAGGGAGTATGCTTGGGATTCTCTCTCCCTCTCCCTTTGTCCTTCCCCCTCCTTGCTCTCCTCTCTTTAAAATGAATAATAAATAAATAAATAAATAAATAAATAAATAAGTAAAATGAATAATAAATAAATCTTAACAAAAATAAAAAAAATAAGTAAATAAAAAGATGGAATGAAATGCTAAAACTCCCCAAACTGGGCCCAGCACCTAGTAGGTGTTGAGGATCCACAAGTGACTCCAAATCTCCCAAACCGAACCTTGATCAATGAAGCACTTTTAGCTGCTTGTGACTTCTTCTACCATTTCTCTTTCTTTCAATACTTGTGAATTCTTTTGAGAACAATGCACATTTCCTTGCTTTCCTGTAAGGCAGGTGTGGCCATGTGAGTACGAGGCCAATAGCAGGTGGGCTGAAGTGGGCCATTTCCAAGCCTGCCCATGGAAGCTTCCCATGCTAGTGCCTCCATGTGTTATTGCTGTTCTGCTGTCTGAATGTTAATGTCCTGGGTTCTAGGAAGCCACGTGAAGATGGTAGAGATACCGTCACATTGAGTCTCAGGAAAAGCCTGTTAACAAAGCCCTCTTTTCCTCCACCACCACATGCAGCTGACTTGGACTCTTCATGAGGAGGAAATACACTTTGCGTGTATTTGAGCCCTTCTACATTTTGGTCTGTTTTTTTAGAATAGTTAGTGGTAAACTAGCCTAATTTATCAAATTCTTACTAGGTTCTTTGCCCTGTACTAGGTAGTGGGGCTATAGGGGTGACCAAGGCAGTTAAGATCCCTGTTTCCTTCTTAGATTCTAATGGGGGAGATAAACAATAAACATGTAAACAAATAAACCAGAACTTTATATATAGAGATAAGAGCTATGAAGGAAATTAACAGGGTGGTAAGAGCATCATGTTGGGGTTAGGGGTGCTGGCTCTAAACTAGTCTTTGAAAGAAGTATATCTTAACTCTAAAGAGGGATTGCTGTTCAAATCCTGAAAGTTGGACAATGACTACCAATTAAAGGAGGATATAGGAAAATCATAGAAACCAGGACAGCACCACAGACTCCCCTTCTAAGTCTATTCCCACTGCTTTTGTGAGTGGTAAGGAATTTCCAAAAAAAATTCCAAAAAACTCCCAAGATCATGGTGTTCTGATGAGTTGAGGACCATCATGAGGTTTGGGAGAGTGTCTTTGAGTTTTCTTAAAGAGCTCAAAAGCAGAGAGAACTTGTTCTTAGTGGCCCCAAATGACTTTACATTGATTTTGTGCCTCGTGATGCCTTTAAAGTTCAAAGGAAAAATATCATGGACTTCTCCAAGGGACTTCCTTAAAATCGGCAGATTACTGTTTTCCTGTTTGAATTAATTCCTGTGATGTGGGAAGTTGAAATGGAGAGAGGTAATTCTTAATATGCTAACATCAAGACTTTGGCTTTTGGTGGAGACTGTAAACTTGTGTATTTTATAGGTTAAGACTCTTAATCATGGACCTTCTTTTTTGTACCCAAGACACAAATGAACTCAAGCTGACTTAAGTTAAAGAAAAATTTGTCATGAGCAATGAAAGCTTCCTGAAACCCCAAGAGGAAGTACAGCAATGCTTCCCATGATGTTGGACCTGATCATTAAAATCCAGTGGCTTCTTTGTTTCTGTCCTTTCTCTGGCCATATCTGTGTCACAATGTACTTCCATTCTCCCGTTTCTCTGTGAAGACTCCTTTCTGAGCATCTTCATTACCATATTTTTACATCAGATGGTCCCTCACTGAGTAGTCTCCCAGAAAGCGTCTCAGCTCAGTGCCTGAGATGTGTGTGTTCAAGGTCACACTCCCATAGCCTTTCTCAATGTGGACCCTGATTCAAGCAGCCATGTCCGGGTGCCAGGTTATATATATGGCCCAACTCCCACTGCACAAAGGAAGTATGGAGAGTGTCTGAGAAGGATTAGCATCAAATAGGCTTCCTACAAATAGGACAACATACCTGCTAAGAACAACATGCCCACAATGAGGCCAGCATTACACGTGCCCTCTTTGTGTGCACTCTCATCCTATAGGTGCTCCCTTAGCCTAATCCTACTAATTAATGTGCAAGCAATGTAAATACCACTACTCTCCCTCCAACTGGAGATTCCTCCAGTGGACCACACATACTTAGTACACCCAGAGGAGAATTTGGGGACCTTTAAAGATTTTCTTGTTACTGTCAGATTCCATAACCAAGGACACATAACCAAAGAATGCTTCAAAACTCTTGCAACCCTCCTCACTATTATGCAATCAACGGACTAAATGATAAACTCCCCTAAAATGTAAAAAATGTAAATACACAAGAAAAAATGGGAAGGGGAGAGACAAGTCCAATTTTAAATAGTCTTTCCTTTTAAAAATGAAGAAAGAGGTGGGCACCTGGGTGGCTAGTAGATGAAGTGTCTGCCTTCTGATTCTAGGGTCCAGGGATGATGACCCACATTGGGCTCCCTGCTCAGTGGGGAGTCTGCTTCTCCCTCTCCCTCTGTTCCTTCCCCCTACTCATGCTCTCTCTCACTCTCTCAAATAAATAGTTTTTGAAAAAATTAAATAAAATAGAGAAACATGTAATACTCCTCTATGATGCCACCTTTTATTGGATTATGAATCTGGATGCTTATACAATAGCCTAATGATCAGAGCACAGACACAGATTTCATGGGTAGCCTTGAGCAAGAAGATTGATTTTTCTGTGCTCTAGTTTCATTATAATATAACCACCTCAAAGGAGAATTGGGAATTATTAAATGAGTGAGTATTTGCAACATACTCAGAACAATAGCAGACCACAGGAAGTACTTACATAGATGTTGGTCAACTACCTAATTCTTACAGAGCAGAGAGGAGGGTACAAGATCAGGAAGAGTGAATCACAAGGGCATCAGTTCTTTGAGCCCCTTCCTTGGGGTGGGGGGTGATTAGAAATCTTCACCACCTCAGCTTCAGTCCACTGGAAAGATGATGTTAGGAGACTTTCTCCAGTGAACTTCTTTGCCATCTTTGAGAGAAGCATTGGGTAAGATTTTCCCAAGCTGTGGCAGTGCCTTAAACCATTATATCTTAGCCTGAGGGCTCCCTAAGAAGCCAGGACTCTAAACCCTTATGCATAATAACCTTGCGAATAGTAGTAGTAACCCTTGTGAATCATAGCCTTATGAATCTTGTGTGTAATAATGATCTTTGGTGTGTAATAATACAATTTGGTTTTTGTCTCAGGTTCCTGGCACAGAGCATCTAAAACCCTTGGGACTTCTGAGTGATACAAGTATCATTTGTTGTTTATAAGGAGCTCCTTTCCACTATACTTGAATTTAGGTGATGAGTTGACTCAGGGCAGGATCCCTGTGTAGCTTCAGGATTCGGACTGGTTACCAGAAAGACCAAGCTATTTAGATTAGAACTTTCTTCATAACATACATATACATACGTTTATTTATTATTGAAGTATAATTGACATATAATGTTATATTAAAGTGTACAATATAGTGATTTGGCAATTGTATACATTATTCAGTGCTCACCATGATAAATGTAGTCACCATCTGTCAGCATACAGTGTTATTATATTTATTGACTATTCCTTGTGCCATATTTTTCATTATCTTTCCTTTTAAAGATTTTATTTTATTTTTTTTAATTTTTATTTATTTATGATAGTTACAGAGAGAGAGAGAGAGGCAGAGACACAGGCAGAGGGAGAAGCAGGCTCCATGCACCGGGAGCCCGATGTGGGATTCGATTCCGGGTCTCCAGGATCGCGCCCTGGGCCAAAGGCAGGCGCCAAACCGCTGCGCCACCCAGGGATCCCTAAAGATTTTATTTATTGATTTGTGAGGGACATAGAGAGAGAGGCAGAGACATAGGCAGAGGGAGAAGCAGGCTCCCTGCCGGGGACCTGATGCAGGTTCAATCCCAAGAGCCTGGGATCACAACCTGAGCCAAAGGCAGACAACCACTGAGCCTCTGGATGGCATTTTCATTTTCTTGACTTATTTATTTTATAACTAGAAGTTTGTACTTCTTAATCTCCTTTACCTATTTTGCCCATCCTCCCACCCACCTACCCTCTGGCAACCACCAGCATTCTCTGTATTTAAGAGTCTGTTTTTGTGTTTGTCTCTTTTTTTTCTTTGTTTTATTTCTTAAAATCCACATATGAGTGAAATCATGTGGTGTTTGTCTTTATCAGACTTCTGTCATTTAGCATTATACTCTCTAGGTCCATCCATGTTGTTGCAGATGGCAAGATCTCATATTTTTGTGGTTGAATAATATTCTAGTGTGTGTACATATACATACACACAGATGCATCATATCCTGCTACTCTCTTCTCTCTTGCCTTGTCCAACCATAGGACATGGTGCAACTTCCCAATGGTACAAACTATAGGAAGTACTTTTCTTGTAGGTTGAACACAATATCAATGACAAGACACTTGGCCAATGAGAACTGAAAACAAATCGTACCTGAGTTTATATCCAATTTCTCTCTCCCCCCAAGGTGCACGTGTTCTAAAAACATGAGTCACTAAACATTAAATCTGTCTATAGTCAACTTCCATTTTTGGCTAGTTGTCTTCAGTGTTACTTTGTTATCTTTGTTTTCTTTTAGATAAAAGCTTTCTCTGTGCACTTGAGTTGTTGTCTTTAATAATTAATGCAGCTTCATTGTAAAGATATTTTTATAACAAAAAAAAAAAGATGAATCCTTAAGTAGAAGGATCAGTAGAACAATTACACATTAGAACCGTTGCTAATGGAGATCTTGATAGGAAATGACCTTACCAGTTAAACATTTATAACCAACATGTGGGCTTTGGAGGGAACAAGATGGAAATTGCAATTCATTATTTAACAGGGTAAAAAAGATGGCATGACTGTCCATGTTTGAAAGCAGAATGAATGCTATTTGCATGATCAGAGGACAGAAAATAACACCTGAGGAAGAACTTGTAAAGTAAATAGAATTATTTTACCTAGAAAATGGAAGAGCAAGGGGCAATTTAATATGTGTTGGAGAGCATGGAGTGTTCTAACAGAAGCTAGTGGTCAAGTCTCCATTTCTATCGTGGATGCAAAGAATGGATGGAGTTCTAAACTGCACTGAGGTATTTGGGTAAGATGTGAGGATACTTTTCTGACAAAGAGAGCTCTTAAATACTCCTAGTAGGTTTTGAAAGTTGTCAATCAGCAGTGTTTATTAAGGGTCCACTGTGCGCAGATCTTTCTACTTGTTGGGGAGTGAGATTTCCTGTCTCCTTCCACGTCCTTCTAGCCAGACTAAGAATTAAATTGACATGGGACAGATTAACAGAAAAAAATAAAATGTAATAGTGTATGTATGGGAAAACCACACAGATGTGGAAATTCTAAAGCCAGGCAAAATTAGGTATATGTCATTCTGAACTGAGGAGAAAGCAGGGAGGGGTCTGGGTCTTCAAAGGGAAGGAACACAATCCTCAGGAAGAATGAAGAAGAGTAAGTGTTTGGTAAACATGTTTGCTGCTACTCGGACACAATGGGACAAAGAGAGGACTTTGATCCAAGTAGCCTTGCTAGGTTTCTTCCCTACCATACCTCATTCAATGTGGTTATCTATGATGATAGCTCTCTTCCTGGGGCATCCACTCTAATTTTTTTAAGCTTTATTATTATTAATTTTTTTTAAAAGAGAAAAACAATCCTCCAGCAAGTTCCCTTCTCAGTGTGTGGAGCCCAGTGTAGGGCTTGATCATGACCTGAACTGAAACCAACAGTTGGCTGCTAAACCAGCCACTCAGGTGCCTCTATCTAAATTCTTTTTTAGTCGTTGTGGGAGATATAAAGAGCTTTCTCTGAATCTTCTGGGTCTTGATTGCTTTTAACTCAAATTATCTTTATGCCAAAGTGACCCATTTTGGGGATGGCCTCCCTTTGACCTTTACATAGTTATTAATGGAGTTCTTTTATTTTTGAGTTTTCTTTTCTATTACTTTTCAAAGATAGGTCATAAACTTACCTTCTGGGTTGATCTCTGTGAGGTTTACATTAAGGTGCAGAGTAACAGTAGATGATTCCTCTAAGTAACTTCCATCTTAGGCTTCTATGTCAAAGGTAGAAAATCAGTTGATTGCCATTATTTGTGGCTGTTATGTCTTATAAATTCCCCACAAACACTGAATTAGTGAATATTGACCAGGTGCTAGAGGAAATGCAGGGTTAGGTTCCTACAAACTTTTGGTCCCTTTTCTTCAATCCATACATAACTTTGGTCTATGTGTGATTCTGTTTAAAGACACCTTTTCAATGTATATTGTTGATTTATTAACTTTGGACTTGCAGCTAACCATACTATAACTCACGCCTGAACCAAGCTTATCTAATGCACCTATCTTGTCTATAAGGCACATCACAGCCTTCTGTGCTTAGAACCAGAAAGCATTTCAACACTATACTTAGGGCATTGCTGAATAGTGAAATCACCAACAAAATCACAAAAATTAAAAACAAAAAAAACCACAAAACCCACAGAAACCCACATATCTAAATAGACCATGATAAAGGACACTTTGTTATGGTATGAAAGTTGCAACAAGAAGGTAGAGCAACTGCTTGTTCAGTTTTCACCACCTTGTGAGTGACTGAGAAAGTCCTGCAAGTAGTGATTTTAGGATTACAAATAAATTTTAGCAAGTGGACAAATTTGCAAATATAGAATCTGTGAATAATGAGGATGAGCTTTTCTCCAAGCAAATATCTGCATTTCAACATAAAGTTTCCTATTATGAAGTTGTATAAAAAGAGCAGGCAAAGTCTGAGTGGACAATACATGTTTATAATGGATATATGTCTCAGAATACCATCCATATGCTGACAGCTCCCATGTCTCCATCACCTCCAAGCTCATAGATCCTGTGGCCTCCTAACACTTCTGTGTGGAGGTTCCCTAGGCATATCATACCTGCTGTGTCTAAAATTAGTGTCTCAGTTGCCTCTCCTTTCCCAGCCCTACTCCCACCATAGTAAAGAGCAATTCTATCTTTGCAGTAGCTCAGGCTGGAACTCTTAGAGTGATCCTTGACACTTCCCTTGTTTCTACTCCATGCTCAGTTCATCAGCAGCTTCTGGCAGCTCAGCATGCACATTCACAAGGCATCAGAATCTGGCCACGATCCACATTTCCATGTCTTTGCTCTGTCCATGTCAGTATCACCTTATGCCTGGACTACTGCCAACATCTCCTAACTGGTCTCCTTGTGTCCAGAAGCTGCAGCAGCTTCTCTACACAGAAGTCAAATTGATCACTCTGGAATGTACATCTAGCCCATCACTTCTCAGCTCCAGACTGGCTGATGACTTTCTGTCTCACTAACAGTAAAAGCCAGATATTCGAACAAGGGCTACATAATCAGACTCTGTTCTTCATTCTGTGACCACATTTCCTATCTCTTTTTCTATTGCTTACTCTGTGTCAACCATGGTGACTTCCTTGCTGCTCCTCAGTTGTAGTCATCACTTACATGCCTGAGTACCTTTGCATATGCTCTTCTTTCTGTCTGAACAGATATCCTTCTGATATCCCCAGCATCTTCTCTTGAGGTCATTACTGCAATGTCATCACACAAAGCAGGCATTCCCTCTTCCCCTTCATTACCACTATCACTCTATCCTCTTACCCAGCTGTATTTTTTTAAAAATGATGCTTATTACCATCTGACATAATACATATTTATTAGACCTGGTTTTTTTGGTATGATTCTCTCTTAAATCAAAGACACTATTAGTTCATTCACTGCTATACCAAGGACTTGGACCAGTGCCTCGTAAACAGTGGTGCTCAGTAAGTATTTGTTGAATGAATGAATAAGTAAAAGGATAAATATAGAATAATACCCTCAGTATACTAACAAAATAACGTGAAGTACAGAACAATATATTTAGGTCCCTCTATTTGCATAAAAAGGGGGGATGATACAAACATGTATGTATCTCTGTCCTGGAATGAAATATGAGTTTCTGAGGCACAAACCAAAAATTAAAGAGAGGATCTAACTTAAAACCCCTCTGCTGAGCATAAGCTGTATTTTGTGGAAGGATCAGAGCTCCTGGAAACTAGTGTGTGTTATTCCATTCCTGTAAAAGGAGGGCTCTCGCAGTTTCTTTTTGCTTCTTCTCTCCACTGTTTTGTGTATTTTTACAGCTCCTCTTTATTATAAGAAAAAAGGATTGACATTTTGGGGTCATTTTCCTCCTTGCCATCTGCCACAAAAACTTTGACATGGGGATGCGATGGGCACACTGTCAAGTTGGCAGCATGTAGAGTGAGGTTTTTTAATCTGAAAAATTCGAACTCTATCTCAGTCTTATTTTAAATGGCCACTTCTTCCTGTTGAAGTCTGCCTTTGTCTTCTTGGCTTATTCCTCACCCCCTGTGGCTTTTCCATCTGAGTTTTCTCACCAAAATCTAACTTAGAAAAATAGACAGCAGTGCCAAGGAGGGTGGCCTTCATCAACCATGTCCCCTCCTCTGCTCTGACCCACCCTCTGCTGCCCACCCATGGGATCCAGCCTGAAACACTCAACTGCTCCAGAGCCTTGATACCAGGGTGAAGTATCCTGGGATCATCTTGGAAAAAAAGGAGAATTTCATTTATTCTGGTGTGGCTGCATGTCCTGTGATAAAGGTCTCAGAGATTTATCAGTGGCTTAAGGTTCAACTGTGAGGTACAGCTTTCTAAAGACACAGCTTCCACGGACCAGCACTGAGCAGTGGCACAGGCCACACAGATGTGGATGAGGGCCACTCCTATATTATCATGTGGTTTCTTAGACCTCACGAGGAATTCCCAACATTGACAGATTCTCTTGGGTCACGTCTTATGATAAGCTAATTTTCTTCCTTGGTTTCTGATAGGAATCCATGGCTTACTGTTAATATTTATCCTCAGTAATGTCAGTATTCCCTTTAGTATTATCCCATTTCTTTCTTCCAGTCCTACCCCAAAGTCACTGGGGTCTTGGGACTTGTGGGTATATAGTAGGTGAGTCGAGAATGATGCAAAACAAAGCCAAAATATTATGCCATAGAGTAGCCACCATAGTTCCCCATAGCTCCTTACCATAGTGTAAGTGGGTACCCAGTAAATGTTTATCAATCATGATGCAGTACTAATTACAGCATGGAGTTTCATGGCTTATGATTCCATGAGCCTCCATTTTCTATTTCCATATGCTCCTTTCATATTGCTAGTGACATGGATCATTTCACTTTAGCTCATGGAAGGCAAAGCAGGTGGCTTCTCAGATTTCCTCATTAGGATATCTGTGACTGTCAAGGACTTACTTCCGAGGGTGGGATTGGAGCACCTAAGTGAGTCTAAGCACTGGCAGTGCAGAAAGCTTCTTACTTGAAATGCCCTTAGCGTATGATCTTCTGACATAGTTATGATTTGGTGGGCCTGATTTTCATTGGCTCTGAGTCAAAAAGGAATACCCAAGACTTAGGGCTTGCTAGCACTATTAGAGCCAAAGTTAACACTACTGAAGGGGTAAATATCATCTTCAAAATAACCAGACGCTTGACTCTTCAGATATATGGGACTTAAATTTCCATTACCCTGTTGATAAAGTGAAATCTGTTAGGCAGGTGACACCCAGTGTTGATCAATGTTGTGACTCTTCTTCTTGCATTGATTTCCTCTTGAAATAGCTAAAACAAAAGAAGTTCAAATAAGCCATAAATGAGAAATATAGCAGGATCATGGTGCACCATGAGCAGGTGCCGTGCACTCCAAGTGAGAGTGGAATGTGCAGGGCTTGGTGGAGTGATGTGGGTGAAAGATTTGATTACAGTGGAAGTTACTCTTACCCTGATTTACCTCTTACCTCAATTTCCTAGAAAAGATTATTCAAGGAGTATCTTTTCTCCTTTAAAAGAGACCACAGCTACACAAGACAGATAGCTGTGTTCATAAAGTCTTTAAGATGACCTAGGCTTGTTTTATGCAGGAGCTTTTAAATCAAAGCCACATTTCTTAAGACACAAATAAATTACATAAGGCTTGGATATGCATCTCTGCTTGAGGACGCATGGGGAAGGCAGGGCCAGAGGAGGTGCTGGGTCCAGGTGCAAAACCTCCACCATGAAGCAGAGCAGGTGATGAGGCATGAACACAGAGACTCAAGTTCAGAGGGGCATGATGCTCATGTGTCCAGCCATTTTCCAAGTTTATCCAGACTCAAAAGTGAAACAATGATGGGAAATCCAGCGCCAAACTTAGAATAAGGAAGTCATGAGACTATCACCACCAGCTGGGGTGAAACTGGGGCTGTAGAGGGAGGAGCAGGACAGCAGGGGGGAGAGGCAGGGCTTTGGGTCCTACCCAGCTTAGAGTAAGGACCCTGTAGTAGCAAGGGACAGAGAGTCTATAGGGATGACCCAGCCAGACACTAGAAGTAGGATCTAAGTGGTGGGAAGGTTGTATGGGTAGGCACCTGGACTCTTTGTGGTCATTTCCGGGGATTATGGACTGAATATTTGTGTCCTAGCATTGCTATCTAGAATCCCTAATGCTCAATCTGGTATTTGGAGGTGGGACCTTTAAGGAGATAATTACATATAGACGAGGCCATGAGGGTGGGGCCCCCATGATGATGAGGCCATGAGGGTGGGGCCCTTATAATGTCCTTAGAAGAGGAAGCAGAGACACAGAGCCTCTCCTCTATGTGAGGACATAATGAGAAGGTAGCTGTCTACAAGCCAGGAAGAGGACCCCCACCAGGACCCAAATTAGGCAACACCTTGATCTTAGACCTCCCAGCCTCCAGAACTGGGGAAAATACATTTCTGTTTAATCCACTTGCCTGTGGTATCCTGATGTGATGGCCAAAGGGACTAAGATGGACTGAGCCTGATGTTCACTGAGGAGACTGGGGAGAACTCTGTGGGATTTCAGTGGTTCCTGGATTCCTGGTTCCTGAGGGACTCATAAAACTTGAAGTGGCAGAGAAACCATAGATGTCATGTCTGTGTAGATGGGCCTGAGCCACGGTGATGCTTCCTGTGGCCCCACTAGGGAACAGGGAGCAGCAACTCTGTGTGCTTTGTGTTGTGGGGGTGGTGGGGAAGTGGGGGCAGGGGATTAGTTAGCTCAAAAAACATTAAAAAACCAAAAAAACAACCCTTGGAGCCCCTGGGTGGCTTAGTCACTTAAGTGTCTGAGTCTTGACTTTGGCTCAGGTCGTGATCTTGGGGTCATGAGATCCAGCTCTGTGTCGGGGTCTAAGCTAAGCACTGAGTCTGCTTGGTATTCTCTTTCTCTTTTTCCCTCTGCCCCTCCCCACTCACACTTGCTTTCTCACTTAAAAAAACAAAACAAAACCCTTAAAAATGAATTCTGAATTTTCCTTAAGAGGAAAATTGCATTTGTATCATAAATATATTCATTCATTATTGTATCTATAAATGTTATTTGCTTGGAGGAGTATGGTCAATGAACATTTTAACCCATAAATTCAGATTTCTGCTTTTACTTTATGGCCAAATCCTCATGGTGATTTAAACATGCAGAAGCGGTGATTAATCTTAGATATAGAAAGGTGATTTAGATGCCACTGGGAATGTACTCATGATAAGAATGAGAAATGGTAATCAGGAAACCAATGAACATATTTTATACAGTTTTCCTGGAGCCCTGATGATAAATGCAAGAAGAATATTTCCATTCTTGCTTATAGTCCCTGCAGTTAAACTGAGGTTGCTGACTTGCTTTTTTCTCTGTGTTAAATTATTTCCAGAAAGCTTGTGTTCTCGCTCCTGAGCTCAATGCAAAAGTTTTCCGCCAAACTGAAGTTAATCTGCTTTTGGCCAACATTAAAGTTGGATCAGCATCAAAGGAAATTCTATTTGGCTTTGAGGGTTACTTGAACTTTTCCAAGATCAGATTTTCCTTCTCACGGTAATATTTGTGACAGCTTCATTCTCATCAGATGACTTTGTCATGGTCACTCACCCCTGAACTGTGGATTGCTGTTCACGGAGCTGTGGCATCATGAGGCTTGGAGGGACCATGAGTCTGGCAAGACCACATCCAGCCTCAGAGGGTGTCTGCTTGTGCCTGACACTGGGAGCTGAGAGACTCTGCTCAGAAGCCTCTATGTCCATCACAGAGGAGGGTGACTGCTGGCCCCACCTAAATGGGCATCTTTGTCATTTCTTTTTCCATACTTAAACATTTCTCCACCTGCTTTTCCAGTGTAAATTTTTATTGATGGGGCTTCCTTCGCTCTACTCCCTTTTCTCCCTCACTTTTTCTAACCATACAATTTGTATAATTAAAAGTTTGTGGCACACATTTTTTTTCCAGTGTAGAACTACAATATAAGATTATAAAATACTGGGAAAATGTAGAAGAGAGAGCAGTGGGTTATGAGAGCAGCTCTTGGGTTAAAGATGACATTTAATGAGCAGGTGACCTGCGGCTGAGTTTTCTGAGCAACTTAGGCCATGTGCTGTGCATCTGGATTTGATAGATAACCTGACATTTTGCACGGATAGACTTAACCCGATTAACCATTTTGAGGAACTTTTAAACTGGGGCTGAACGCTTGTCCCTTTTTCTAACCACTGTACACTGGTAACTCTGCACCTAGTAAAAATAATTTTTGTTTAAGAATAAACATTGGAAGAATAGTGGAGCTATTTTTCTTGCCAGAGAGTAAATATGTCCTCATATAGAACAAAACTGTGAGACTCTGCAATTGGTTTATAAACCAAGGCAGTTGCAGGCAACATAGGAAGTGATTTTGGCTTTCGTTTCTGTTCCAGCAGACTTCAACAGAGTGCGTTTTCATTTCTTTTAAACACTCACTGTATCAAACAGTTTAAAATAGCTGTTTCTCGGAGGAGGTTTCCGTGACACCCTACCCTTCCCTAACAGTCTGTTAGAATTCAGTGCGTCTGCCAAAAATGGAGACAATGAGAAGAAAAAATATTTGGAAGTTTCTGGTATTTTTCTAAGATAAAACTTCCAGCACTCTACCTCCAGGGGAGTTCATTTTCTAGAATGAAGAAGGATGCAGCTCAGTTTCAGTCCAATAATGACATTGATCCCCCCTGGTCCTCCCATCTTTAATGCTCACTGTTTCTTGTTTAGACTAAAGAACAACTATTCATCAAGAGCATTGAAGAATGTCAGTTAATCATCTTTGCTCATTGGAGTGTGTGTGTGGAGGGGGAAGAAAGGGGAAAAGACAACCATTTTAAAGCACACATCGTTTCTGGTGAGGAAGGGCAGCTAAGGTCATCACTAGCGGCTCTGGGCTGCCTGTTAGTTCTAGTAGAACTAGAAGATGAAACACTTTTGTCAGCTAATTGTCAGTCTCTCAAAGTGATGCCCAGACTGGTCTAAGAATAAATATGTTAAAAAGGAAAACAATTAGCTTTCCATATGCGGTGATGGAATTTCTGCTTTGTAAAATTTCCAGGAGTTTAAGACCTTGCTGAATTCAAAAGTATTTTTCTAAAGATTTATTTATTTATTTTAGAGAGAAAGAGAGAGAACACGAGATGGAGGGACAAAGGGAGAGGGAGAGAGAATCTCAAGCAGACTCTGCACTGAGTGCAGAGCCTGACACGGACGGAGCTTGATCTTATGACCCTGAGATCATGACCTATGCCAAAACCAAGTCAGACACTTGACAAAACTGCACCACCTAGGTGCCCCTGAATTCAAAGGTATTAGGATGTACTAGAAAGCATTTGGTGTGCCCATCTGCTCTCCGGTTAGCATAATAAGAAGTAGTTGTTTGATAATGGATGAACCTGCACAAGATTTCTGTTTGTTCACGCATAAGACACATGACGGTTGGGAGACTTTGGAAGATGCGCTACTTCCCTCTGATCAAAGTGGGAGAAAGGGCACCAAGGTGACAGTATTGCTTTGTAATGTTAATAATTGTGTTAATTATTAATAACAATATGATTCATGTCGACAATACCCTCTGGAGCTAAACCTTGGAAGCTTTTTATAGTTACAGTATCCTTGTGACTTTTGATCCCCCAAATGACTGACTGAATATGCTGGATAGTGATGATTCTACTTTACAATCAAGTTAGTTAGGCTGATTCTAGCTGTTGTAAGAGATGAAATACAAAATCTCAGAGAGTTTATACAGTACATTTTATTTCCCCCGTTCCAAGGTTAGTTTATCATTATGCTGAAAGATGATGCCAGTTATTGTTTCAGTTTTTGAACCCATTATAAATACACAGAAAGGTGTTTATTTCTTTCTCAGCTGAAGTTCGAAATGTGTTTCCTGGCCAGCCAGTGCCTTTCCTCTACACAGCAATTCAAGGACCCAGGCTCCTTCCATCTAGTTGCTCTATGTTCTTTAACATGTGGCTTCCAAGGTGCTAACTTCCTCAAGCCCCGGAAAGGTATAAAGCACAGAGGGTCATGTATGCAGTTTTTATTTGCTAGGCCTGGCTGTGGTGCGCATCCTTTCTCCTCAAGTTCTGCAGGTTGGCCCCAGGCACGTGGGCACGCCACACGCCAGAACGGTTGGGGAGTACAATCCTGCTGTGTTCCCACAAAGAGCAGATGGGTTTGGTTAACAGTTGGTTAGTCTCTGCCCTAATAATCTAAGTAGATTGATGTGAGCTACAGAAATGGACTTGTTTTGTTGTTACTGATTTTATTGCATTTCCTAAGTTTTATTTCTTTATTTTCTTTATTTTTTTTTTGAAGATTTTATTTATTTACTCATGAGAGACACACAGAGAGAGGCAGAGACGTAGGCAGAGGGAGATGCAGGCTCCATTCAGGGAGCCTGATGCGGGGCTCGGTCCCAGGCCCCCAGGATCACGACCTGAGCTGAACGCAGACACTCAACACTGAGCCACCCAGGTGCCCAAATTTCCTACATCTTAAATGGAAGAGATTTGCCTCACATTTATAGTTATTTTAAAATATTAGGAAGTATTTTAGTCAGGAGTTTTTATTCCTGTAGATCAGAGAGCTCAAAAAGAAAATGTCTGTGAAGTGCAATGTGAATATTCTGAAGCTACAGGCTTATTCTGTAGTTCCTGAAAAGCAGTTGGCAAGTGCGGTCTCCATACTTTGGAAGTGGCCGTGGATCTAAGAGAGGGGACCGATATGAGAGAGATTTTTCAGGTGAAGTGGACAGAACTTGATGTTCCTGTGGATTTGAAGTGTCACAGAGAGAAGAGTGAAGGATCATTCTGAAGTTTTCCCACAAATGAGCAAGGACATTTGGAGCACCATTGGGAAGAGGACAAGTGGGTTAATGCCCTCAGGCTTACACATTTGCAGTTTAAGGTTGCCAGAGGGAATGTTCTGGATCCTATCTGTCATTTACAGCAAAGAAGAGGCTTGTGTCACCTGGGAACCAAGTCTTTGATGTCACTGGATAAGCTCAGTTCACCCAGGAAAAAGTGAGAAGAGGTCCCCATAGACTGCTGGCTAAAAAAGAGCCATTAAAGTTCTCATTTGGAAGAGAGCCCACGATGCTCCGATGCTCCGTATGTCAGCAAGGGGAAAGGCCAGAGTGAAGGAGAGTGTAAAGTAAATGGAAAATAAAGAGGGGGTGAGGAAATGCAGTAGCTGTAGGGAAAGGAATATAAACACCTATTTTCATTCTTATGGTCAGCCCTAAGGCAAAGGAAAGTAGAATCCAGCCACTTATTCAGCAGTGTTATTATCCTTTTATTGTTTCATTTCTACTTTTTGCATATAAAGTAACATGAAAGTAACAGGGTGCCAGGACCTTTTCCACATTACTTCCACCCAGGGCAGGAAGTTGGAACTGCACCTGCACAGGTGAGATTGTAGCAGACAAGGGTGGCAGGGGGAGAAGAAACAATTGCTTGTATGATACAGTGTCTTTTCTTAAGCTGTGTCATCTGTATTCCTTGAATTCTGTTATGGACGTGTTGGAGCCTAGCATTCCAAGAAGTAATGGCATGTCAGTCTAGGTGAGGGGGGTGACTTTCTGATGAAGCATTTACATCGTGCTGTTGATATAATCACCTGCTGGGATTATCTCCATCGTATAGATGGAGAAACCGAGGCCCATGTAGCCTCAATGCCTTGTCCATGGTCAGTAGAGTCTCGAGTGTGTCAGTATAAGGGGATGGAGGTACATTGAATCAGTCAGATGGTTTGGCATGCTGTGCTGTCTTGTCCTCCCAGACGTGATGCTTCCTCCCCTTCACCCTCCCCCACTTCTGTTTGTGTTCCCTCCTTATCTTCAGGCTCCGAACAAGGCTCTTCTCTAGAACACTTTTTCACATCCCACTTTTCTGATGCCTTTGTGTTTATTGTCTGCCTTGCATAGCCACTCCTTATTTTTCTACTTTCTTAGTTTTGAGTTGTTGTTGATGCACATTTTAGCCTTTCACAGACACTCTTGGTTACCAATTGTTTTGAAATCTGCTTTATCTACCTGCCTAGACTGTTGCCTCACTGTGGGCAGGAACTTCAGCTTGTATTTCTTTTCATCCATGGTGCTTAGTACTGGAATGTAGAAACTAGGGTGGGTTTTTTTTTTTTTTAGGTTTTTATTTATTTACTCAGGAAAGAGAGAGCAAGCAGAGGGAGAAGCCAAGGAAGCAGGAGAAGCAGACTCCCCGCTGAGCTCCATCCCAGGACCCTGAGATCATGACCCAAGCAGAAAGAGTTGGGCACTTAACTGGCTGAGCCAGTTAAGGGGTGATTTTTTTACATTTAGTTTTTTTTGTGGCCAACATTGTACCCCCAAACTATGTTCTCAATCCTGCTTGGTGGATACCAGGTGTCCAGATTCTACTGTCATTGAAAAATGACATGATGACATAATCTGTCATTGCAAAAACATTTGCAAGAGAGTGAGGTAACTTGGAGAGAACTTAATCTCCGTTTTTCCCTAAATAAATTACATGATTACCTAATGAATGATTGTGGTTACAACATAAGGTAATATAATATAATATAATATAATATAATATAATATGTATTTGAAAAACATTTTGAAAACTGTCATTACTAGGAAGTCTACCTTATAGTAATTTGGTATGTATATCCACTTTTTATAAAAATACTTCTCAAAAAAAAAATACTTCTCAAAGTATCTGTCTTACAGGGAGTTGGGAGCTATATCTACCTCTCTTACCTATCCCAGGAAGGTGAACCTGCCGACGTACCGGAAGCAGCTCTCTGACAAGTGGGGACACCCCAGCCAAACACTCTTTGCCATGAATCTGGCAGTTCACTTTGCAACAGATGTCCTCTTTCTGTGCATGCTCTTTCCCTCCTGCGCCCCCTTCCTCATGGTAAACATGGAGGGAGCAGAACATATATATTTAGTGCTTTCCATTTATCTGGGACAGGACTAGGGCTTGCATGAAAACTAAGTATCTCTAGCAAAAAGGGACAGACTTTCCCAGGAGAATACTTAGGAAACAGACTGAAAACTAAAGAGCTTCTAGAACCAGCCTCACTTAGAATGTGGTATGAGAACTGATGGATGGTGAATCTTTTGCACCAATGACATCACTTCCCTCTCTAGAGTTTAATTTTATGGCACTTTTAAATACAGGATGGGGTTATTCTGCTTTAGGAAAATGTGGTATCCCCCGAATCCAAACTGTTAAAACACTCACTGGAGAAAATATTGGCATTTCATTAGGATTCTTCATTTCCTCATAGAAAGTATCTTGTTTTCTTCATTGTTGAGTTCCTTTCATATGTTCAAAATATATTTAAATTTACTAAAAGCAACATCATCAACAAAAGTGCATACAAAAAGACCTTTGCAACTGAATGACACCAAATCCTCCAGACCATTGGACTAGAAGCTTCCTCTGGAAACTCACTGAAGTCCTCCCAACTTGCACTTCTATGTCTACCAAAGACTGTGTGACTGTTCACATTCCCCCCCATCCCTGCCCTGTGAACTCCTACACCCCATGGTCAGGCTTGGCCATGTGATTTACTTTGACAGATGGAACCTTAGCGGTCTATGTTGTAGGCCCATTATTAAGTGGAAATATTCATTGCATTTTGATGAAGTTTAGATCAGCATCCAGGGCTCCTGTGCTTTTTCACCATAAAAGGCTATTTCTGGACAGGAACTGTTCTTTCTACCTGGATCCCAGAATAAGAAGAGGCTTCTGGCAGACCCAAACCTAACCTGCAGCCTGGGACCACCAATTATTTATTTGTTTCTTTCTTCAGTAAATCTTTAGGAAATGCCTAAGTGCTAGTGATACAGGAAGAAAATGAAGCAGTGGTCTTCATTCTCCTTCAGCTTAAAGTTATGCAATTTAAAACCTTTTAAATACTAAAATAATCATGAATAAATGGCAGGATGCAAAATGGGCATCCTTTGGTTTTTTATAAAAGATAAAGTGCTAGCATGCTGAGAACTCTTATAGTTCTGATGGATGGTCCATGTCAGACAAACCACTGAGACATACTCCATTATGATTGTCTCAACAGGGAAGGATGGGAAACATTGGCTGGGCAGTAAATAGGAGATGAGGCTGGGGTATTTAATGGGCCTGGGGAGGAGAAATAGAAAGATAGGGAAATTGGAGGCATTTGAGTATATATAGCCATCCTTCCAGTACTTCCAGTGACATAGTTATATCCACGAAGGTAAAAGTCACTAACCTTTCCATCTAGTTGCATCCTAAGAAGTGGTACAGAAGTAAACTTTTGGGGAGTATTGCTGAGGTATGTAAGCTGAAAGAAAAAGTTAAGTAATGACATAGGAGAAGCAACTTACACAGCATCAGAATCCTATACCCCTTTATAGAATTTGGAGCTAAAAGAATAGGTACTGATTTTGACCACAAGGAACAATTCCCAGGAGGTGTACCATGTTGACTTCAGTCTGAGTGCTAGGGATTTGTTCCTGATTCTACTGCTTAATAATCGTGAGAGCTTGGGCAAGTAATGTAATCCTTCTTAATCTCAGTTTTCTCATCCATGTGATGTGTCTACCGTACAAAGGCTTAGCAAGGATTAATGAGATAATGCACATAAACCATTTGTAATGGTGGCTGAGTCATTGCAAATGCTCAGTTCAAGATAGTATTATTTGCAACATGGTAGAAGGGGCTAGAAGGTCTTTCTGTAACAATGAGCAGGAACCTCAGATCTAATAACTTTAGTGAAGAGTTTTGCAAGTGTCCCTGAAACAATCTTATCTTTGTGTACCGGGATGGTCTGTAACCAAAGAGAGTAAGACCTTCACTCCTCTGATTTGGCTCATGCCCATTGTGAAGATGGGTGTCTGGAGTATTCTCGTAGCCTGTGAGACCTCCCTCATACCCTCAAGGAGGGACACAGAAGACACAAAAGTCATGGCAAGGGTGAGGCGCATGACTTGTGGTGGCATAAAGCTGGATTGAGTGTTACCCATGTTGTGTGACTCCATGGCTCTGTGTGATGTCTCACTCATTTAGAGGAACTTCTGTCTCCAACCAGAGAATCAGATATCAGTTCTTAGAGAATATATAGATCACAGTGATCTTTTTTACTTGGAGACTACTCTTCCAGTTGGGTACCAGTGTTGCCACATGAGTCTGGGACCAAGATTTTCCTTGGACTCTCCTCCTTGGACTCTCAGTCAAGAGCATTGGCTATAGCTTCAGACACAAGACAGGTGCTGCTGAATGTAGGTGACTTATCAAAAGTGATGTGTGGATGTTTAAGGAGCATGATACACAGTGAAGGATGGGCAAGAAAGATCCCCCCCCCCATTCTCAGTTGTCATTTTACCTAATCTACCAACAGCATTTTAATTTGACACAGTAAATCTCCCTCCTCCCAGCCAGCGCACTTTCCATTGCTGGAGATTCACTTTCCTGGCCTTTGTGGGATCTTTGCAGACTCTACCTCATATTGCTGACAGCTAAATACTGAAGTGCCCGAGTTATTTCTTTATTCTTTCCATGCTCCCTGCTTAGATGATCCCATTTGAACACCTCCCTATTCAGACTCCTCTGCATGCTAAAGACTGACGTGTATGTCCTCAGCCTTGAACTTGTCCCTGAACTTTTTTTTTTAATAAATTTATTTTTTATTGGTGTTCAATTTACCAATATACAGAATAACACCCAGTGCTCATCCCATCAAGTGCCCCCCTCAGTGCCCGTCACCCATTCACCCCCACCCCCCGCCCTCCTCCCCTTCCACCACCCCTAGTTCGTTTCCCAGAGTTAGCAGTCTTTATGTTCTGTCTCCCTTTCTGATATTTCCCTCACATTTCTTCTCTCTTCCCTTATATTCCCTTTCACTATTATTTATATTCCCCAAATGAATGAGAACATATAATGTTTGTCCTTCTCCGATTGACTTACTTCACTCAGCATAATACCCTCCAGTTCTATCCACGTTGAAGCAAATGGTGGGTATTTGTCGTTTCTAATGGCTGAGGAATATTCCATTGTATACATCAACCACATCTTCTTTATCCATTCATCTTTCGATGGACACCGAGGCTCCTTCCACAGTTTGGCTATTGTGGACTTCGCTGCTAGAAACATCGGGGTGCAGGTGTCCCGGCGTTTCACTGCATCTGTATCTTTGGGGTAAATCCCCAGCAGTGCAATTGCTGGGTCGTAGGGCAGATCTATTTTTAACTCTTTGAGGAACCTCCACACAGTTTTCCAGAGTGGCTGCACCAGTTCACATTCCCACCAACAGTGTAAGAGGGTTCCCTTTTCTCCGCATCCTCTCCAACATTTGTGGTTTCCTGCCTTGTTAATTTTCCCCATTCTCACTGGTGTGAGGTATCCCTGAACTTCTGACTCAACCAACTACCTATGTGGGGCTTGATTTGTACATCTAATGGGCTTTCACACCTAACCCATCCAGGACAGAACTGGTTTAAGCTACATTCCTTTTCTCCCCTGGATTGTGGCAAAAGCTCTGTGTGTCTGCCCTTATACCCTGAGCTGTCCTTTTGAGTGGTGGCTGCTTTAGATCAGGTCACTCTTCTGTCAATAGTTCTTCAGTGGCTGGTTTCTCATTTCACTCAGAGGAAAGCTGAAGTACTAGTAATGGCCTTATCTGCTCCTGCAGGATGTGGCCTCTCATCTGCTTGCTGACCTCTTTTCCTGCTTCTCTTTCTCTCCCTTTCTCTCTTGCTTCATCCCTTATTCAACAAACACTCCCTTCATCCCTGAAAATGTCAAGAATATTCCTGCTTCAGGCCTGGTACTTGGTTCTTTCTCTTCCTGAGCTATTCTTCCCCCAGGATGAACACCATGGCTAACTTCCTCACCAGCTCTACATTTTACACTTAGGTTACTTCTGAGTAAGCTATCCCAGACCATTGTTTAAAATGACACCTCTCCTCTCTGATTGGACTGAGAACCACATGAATCTATGTGTATTTCATTGACTTTAAAAATTTATCTTCCTCATTTCCCATGACAGGGGAGCAGAAATGTTTGTTTTGTTCATTACTAATATCCATTATCTGACATGTAACAGGGACTCCAGTAGTGTTTACCAAGTGAATGAATGAATGAATGAGTGAGTGCACCTGAGTCCTATAGTGATGTGCAACTGACATGTACTCATGGGGCTGACATTCTGGCTTTAGAGGCCAACTGTTCACCAAGGAAGTTCAGGGGAATGTGTCCAATCAACACCTTTGTTCACAAATGGGAATTTTTGTTTCCATACAGTGTAACAAGGGTGGTGGATTTTTAAAAAATGAATGAGTTCACTCTGTGTAGTGGAAGGTGCTTGTTTGCAGGGCTGCCAACACTGTTGTTTATTAAGAAGTCATTGGGGACCTGCTGAGAAAGGAAAGGGGATATACTGTTGACTTGTTTCAAACTGTTAAAGGTATAAATTACCTTGTATAAACACAGGCAGAGTTGTCTCTAGCTCAAGAATTATTTCATGCTATCTATTTTTGTGATGCAATAATATAGGCCATTAGTGCATGTAAAATAGCATTTTCCAAGCAATGAAACTGAGACGTTGCTTTTTTCAGCAGAAGGTGAAGTAGTTATTTCTGATCAGGTAATTATATTTATTTATTTATTTCACCATTCTTTCTGGCTTATGTTATTAACTGACTTTATCGATTTGAAGTTTCAATAATACTGATGGTAGACACATAAAAACAAAGAGGTCCTAGCCTGTCTTCAGTCTTCTTTGGGGAGGATCACATTTACATATTCTGTGTTAAATAATCATACCTGAATCCTTTTCTTATAGATTTATTTATTTATTTATTTATTTATTTATTTATTTGAGAGAGAGAAAGAGTGTGAGGGAGAGCACATTGTGGGGGTCGGGGGAGAGGGACAGGGAGAGGGAGAAAGAGAATCCCAAGCAGATTCCCCACTGAGCATGGAGCCTGATGCAGGGCTTGATCTCATGACCCTGATCCTGAGATCATGACCTGAATCAAAATCAAGAGTCAGATGCTTGGGGCACTGGGGTGGCTCAGTCATTTAAGTGTCTGACTTCAGCTCAGGTCATAATCTCCAGTTCCTGGGATCAAGCCCCACATTGGGCTTGCTGCTCAGTGGGGAATCTGCTTCTCCCTCTCCCTGCCCCTCCCCCTGCTTGTGCTCTCCCTTGTCTGTGTACACACACTTTCTCTCAAATAAATACATACATACATACATACATATTAAGAAAAAAAGGGTTGGATGCTTAACTGCCACCCAGGTACCCCTTGAGTCCTTCTCTTAAGACATTCTAGAAAATGATACTTTCTCTGTTGGAGGTAGTTTCTTTTCCTTGCCTGTCCTTTTTCTCTCTTTTTTTTTTTAGCATTTTATGGAGAAAATTTCAAACACATACCAAGGTAGATAGGGGAGTATCATGAACTGTCCACATACCCAATGCATCTTTAAAATTTATAAACTTGTGGCCAGTCTAATTTCCTTTAAACTTTTCCTTAAAATCTTCTATCTTCTTTCTCCTACAACTGAGAATCGTAGTTCTCAGTAACACTAGAAATGATATAATTAGTATATTACATAACTACCTGTTTGCTTCATCCCATGGACGTACCTGAGACAGTCTCAGAAAGCAACACCCAGGGATCCCTGGGTGGCGCAGTGGTTTAGCGCCTGCCTTTGGCCCAGGGTGCGATCCTGGAGACCCGGGATCGAATCCCACCTCGGGCTCCCGGTGCATGGAGCCTGCTTCTCCCTCTGCCTGTGTCTCTGCCTCTCTCTCTCTATCTCTCTCTCTCTGTGTGTGTGACTATCATAAATTAAAAAAAAAAAAGAAAGCAACACCCAGTAACAGTGCAGGAAGTTACAGTTATAGGAAGTTCAAGAGTTGCTTTTCTCTTTGTCCCTATATGGGTACACAAAGATGCAGTGTTTTATCACCACTCGTAGCAGGTGTTCTTAATGTGGTCAATGCAAGTGTACACACATTTAGGTTAATCCTTTTGGTTCATTTTGATTGTTAGGCATTGCTTTTTAAAATCTAATTTTGCTTTATAATTATGTAAAAATTTATGTAGAGCCAAAGTTGAACCCACTAAAACAAGTACTTCCAAAGGGGTCTAGCTTCTTGTCTTGACCACTCTATCCTAGACTTTTCTCCTCCTTGGGTAACTTTTTCTACCTCCCCTCCCCCCAGCCTTTTAAAAAATAATTTTATGGTTTATTCTTTGATTGTTTTTTTTTCCATTCCTTTTTACAGCTACATAATATTTGGTAGGATAGAAAAATCAGTGAACACATGATTGACAGTTTTGATGAAGGGATAGGTACATCCATTGATGAATGTTTCATAATTTAATCAACTGGCCCCCTGCTCATGGGTTTTCCAGTTTTTTGCTGTTTCCATACATTCGTCTTTTCATCTTTTCTTACCAGTGAGTCTTTAGCATTGATTTTCCTAGAAGAGGGACCAGTGTGTGAAAGGCCAAATTCATAAGCCATATTCATAATTCAAAATATACTTATATTTTGTTAGATATTACCTAATCTTATATTTTGTTAGATATCACCTAATCCTCCTTTGTAGGAAGTCCATGCACCATTTTGCTTTCCTCCCAGCAGTCTATGAGAGTGACTGCTTCCCAGCCTCACCAACAGTTGTCACCAGACTTTGGGATTTTTGTCAGTCTAACATGAATAAAATTGTACCTCAGTATAGTTCAAATTAGAATTTCTTACTTTGAGTGAAATGGTTAAGACACATTGCATTTATTTCATGTGGTTAAGACACATTTGCATTTATTTTTTTTTTAAGATTTTATTTATTTATTCATGAGGGACACAGAGAGAGAGAGAGAGAGAGAGAGAGAGAGGCAGAGACACAGGTAGAGGGAGAAGCAGGATCCACGCAGGGAGCCCGAGGTGGAACTCGATCTCAGGTCTCCAGGATCACACCCCAGGCCGCAGGCGGCGCCAAACTGCTGCGCCACCGGGGCTGCTCTTGCATTTCTTTTTGTCTGTGACCTGTTTTCTCCAGCCTGTTTTTCCATATTGAGTGATCTTATTTCTTTTCTATTTTATTACTCCTTCAACTGTGATGCCAATAGCAAATATTATTCCCAATTAGCCATTTGTCTTTTTGGTTGACTTAAAATAACTTTTGCCAAAAGTAGTTTATTATTTTTTTTTTTATGTAATTAAATCCATCTACCATTTTCCTGTTCCTTCTAGGTTTTGAGTTGCTCTTAGAAAAGTTGTTCTCACTCCCAGATTCTAAGGGAATTCACACATATTTTCTTCTAGATCTTGTATGGTTTAGTTTATCTATGTAAAAATCTTTGATCGTTTGGAATGTATCCTGGTGTGTGCCATAAGAAAAAGAACCAATTAACATTTTTTTTTAATAAGCTCTCCTCTTTTCCCGATACAGTTTATTATAAAGTCTTTCCCTTTCCAGAACTTTTGGGAGATGCAGCCTTTATTGTGTGCTAAATTTGCATCAGGAATTGAATAGTCCGTTCTAATTCTTATGAACCTGACCATTATTCACATACTTCATCCTATGAGCACTTCTTCTGGGAGAAGTGGAGGGAGGTGGGGCTGTGGTCCTCAGTCTGAAAATTTTCCAGAGGACTGAAGGTCAGAGTCAAATTGCCCTTTAGATTTAATCTCAGATTTTAATCTTTCCTTGTAAAATCTCTTCCCTCTCGTCCCGCTTCTTTCTTTCTTTCTTTCTTTCTTTCTTTCTTTCTTTCTTTCTTTCTTTCTTTCTTTCTTTCTTCTTTCTTTCTTTCTTTCTTTCTTTCTTTCTTTCTTCTTTCTTTCTTTCTTCTTTCTTTCTTTCTTTCTTTCTCTTTCTTTCTTTCTTTCTTTCTTTCTTTCTTTCTTTCTTTCTTTCTTTCTGGTTTTATTTATTTATTAGTGAGTGTGAGCATGAACAAGGGTAGGAGGAGAGGCAGAGGGAGAGAGATAGGCAGACCTCCCACTGAGCATGGAGCCCCATGCAGGGCTCAATCTGATCCCAGGACCCTGAGACCATGATCTGAGCCAAAACTAAGAGTTGGGTGCTCAACCGACTGAGTCACCCAGGTACCCTAGTCCTTTTACTTTTAAACAATGGGAAGTTTTGTCCTTTTGCATTTCCCATTTGTTAACATTGATTCCCTTTTCTTTATTTCTCTTATTTAACCAGCACAGGGTTGCAGTTTTTTTTTTTTAATTTATTTTTTATTGGTGTTCAATTTACCGACATACAGAATAACACCCAGTGCCCGTCACCCATTCACTCCCACCCCCCGCCCTCCTCCCCTTCCACCACCCCCAGTTCGTTTCCCAGAGTTAGCAGTCTTTACGTTCTGTCTCCCTTTCTGACATTTCCCACACATTTCTTCTCCCTTCCCTTATATTCCCTTTCACTATTATTTATATTCCCCAAATGAATGAGAACATATAATGTTTGTCCTTCTCCGACTGGCTTACTTCACTCAGCATAATACCCTCCAGTTCCATCCACGTTGAAGCAAATGGTGGGTATTTGTCATTTCTAATAGCTGAGTAATATTCCATTGTATACATAAACCACATCTTCTTTATCCATTCATCTTTCGTTGGACACCGAGGCTCCTTCCACAGTTTGGCTATCGTGGCCATTGCTGCTATAAACATCGGGGTGCAGGTGTCCCGGCGTTTCATTGCATTTGTATCTTTGGGGTAAATCCCCAACAGTGCAATTGCTGGGTCGTAGGGCAGGTCTATTTTTAACTGTTTGAGGAACCTCCACACAGTTTTCCAGAGTGGCTGCACCAGTTCACATTCCCACCAACAGTGTAAGAGGGTTCCCTTTTCTCTGCATCCTCTCCAACATTTGTTGTTTCCTGCCTTGTTAATTTTCCCCATTCTCACTGGTGTGAGGTGGTATCTCATTGTAGTTTTGATTTGTATTTCCCTGATGGCAAGTGATGCAGAACATTTTCTCATATGCATGTTGGCCATGTCTATGTCTTCCTCTGTGAGATTTCTGTTCATGTCTTTTGCCCATTTCATGATTGGATTGTTTGTTTCTTTGCTGTTGAGTTTAATAAGTTCTTTATAGATCTTGGAAACTAGCCCTTTATCTGATATGTCATTTGCAAATATCTTCTCCCATTCTGTAGGTTGTCTTTGAGTTTTGTTGACTGTATCCTTTGCTGTGCAAAAGCTTCTTATCTTGATGAAGTCCCAATAGTTCATTTTTGCTTTTGTTTCTTTTGTCTTCGTGGATGTATCTTGCAAGAAGTTACTATGGCCGAGTTCAAAAAGGGTGTTGCCTGTGTTCTTCTCTAGGATTTTGATGGAATCTTGTCTCACATTTAGATCTTTCATCCATTTTGAGTTTATCTTTGTGTATGGTGAAAGAGAGTGGTCTAGTTTCATTCTTCTGCATGTGGATGTCCAATTTTCCCAGCACCATTTATTGAAGAGACTGTCTTTCTTCCAATGGATAGTCTTTCCTCCTTTATCGAATATTAGTTGCCCATAAAGTTCAGGGTCCGCTTCTGGATTCTCTATTCTGTTCCACTGATCTATGTGTCTGTTTTTGTGCCAGTACCACACTGTCTTGATGACCACAGCTTTGTAGTACAACCTGAAATCTGGCATTGTGATGCCCCCAGATATGGTTTTCTTTTTTAAAATTCCCCTGGCTATTCGGGGTCTTTTCTGATTCCACACAAATCTTAAAATAATTTGTTCTAACTCTCTGAAGAAAGTCCATGGTATTTTGATAGGGATTGCATTAAACGTGTATATTGCCCTGGGTAACATTGACATTTTCACAATATTAATTCTGCCAATCCATGAGCATGGAATATTTTTCCATCTCTTTGTGTCTTCCTCAATTTCTTTCAGAAGTGTTCTATAGTTTTGAGGGTATAGATCCTTTACATCTTTGGTTAGGTTTATTCCTAGGTATCTTATGCTTTTGGGTGCAATTGTAAATGGGATTGACTCCTTAATTTCTCTTTCTTCAGTCTCATTGTTAGTGTATAGAAATGCCACTGACTTCTGGGCATTGATTTTGTATCCTGCCACGCTACCGAATTGCTGTATGAGTTCTAGCAATCTTGGGGTGGAGACTTTTGGGTTTTCTATGTAGAGTATCATGTCATCGGCGAAGAGGGAGAGTTTGACTTCTTCTTTGCCAATTTGAATGCCTTTAATGTCTTTTTGTTGTCTGATTGCTGAGGCTAGGACTTCCAGTACTATGTTGAACAGCAGTGGTGAGAGTGGACATCCCTGTCTTGTTCCTGATCTTAGGGGAAAGGCTCCTAGTGCTTCCCCATTGAGAATGATATTTGCTGTGGGCTTTTCATAGATGGCTTTTAAGATGTCGAGGAATGTTCCCTCTATTCCTACACTCTGAAGAGTTTTGATCAGGAATGGATGCTGTATTTTGTCAAATGCTTTCTCTGCATCCAATGAGAGGATCATATGGTTCTTGGTTTTTCTCTTGCTGATATGATGAATCACATTGATTGTTTTACGGGTGTTGAACCAGCCTTGTGTCCCAGGGATAAATCCTACTTGGTCATGGTGAATAATTTTCTTAATGTACTGTTGGATCCTATTGGCCAGTATCTTGTTGAGAATTTTTGCATCCATGTTCATCAGGGATATTGGTCTGTAATTCTCCTTTTTGGTGGGGTCTTTGTCTGGTTTTGGAATTAAGGTGATGCTGGCTTCATAGAACGAATTTGGAAGTACTCCATCTCTTTCTATCTTTCCAAACAGCTTTAGGAGAATAGGTATGATTTCTTCTTTAAACGTTTGATAGAATTCCCCTGGGAAGCCATCTGGCCCTGGACTCTTGTGTCTTGGGAGGTTTTTGATGACTGCTTCAATTTCCTCCCTGGTTATTGGCCTGTTCAGGTTTTCTATGTCTTCCTGTTCCAGTTTTGGTAGTTTGTGGCTTTCCAGGAATGCGTCCATTTCTTCTAGATTGCCTAATTTATTGGCGTATAGCTGTTCATAATATGTTTTTAAAATCGTTTGTATTTCCTTGGTGTTGGTAGTGATCTCTCCTTTCTCATTCATGATTTTATTAATTTGAGTCTTCTCTCTCTTCTTTTTAATAAGGCTGGCTAATGGTTTATCTATCTTATTAATTCTTTCAAAGAACCAACTCCTGGTTCTGTTGATCTGTTCCACAGTTCTTCTGGTCTCGATTTCGTTGAGTTCTGCTCGAATCTTTATTAACTCACTTCTTCTCTTGGGTGTAGGATCTATTTGCTGTTTTTTCTCTAGCTCCTTTATGTGTAAGGTTAGCTTTTGTATTTGAGTTCTTTCCAGTTTTTGAATGGATGCTTGTATTGCGATGTATTTCCCCCTTAGGACTGCTTTTGCTGCATCCCAAAGATTTTGAACGGTTGTATCTTCATTCTCATTAGTTTCCATGAATCTTTTTAATTCTTCCTTAATTTCCTGGTTGACCCTTTTATCTTTTAGCAGGATGGTCCTTAACCTCCACGTGTTTGAGGTCCTTCCAAACTTCTTGTTGTGATTTAGTTCTAATTTCAAGGCATTATGGTCCGAGAATATGCAGGGGACAATCCCAATCTTTTGGTATCGGTTCAGACCCGATTTGTGTCCCAATATGTGGTCTATTCTGGAGAAAGTTCCATGTGCGCTTGAGAAGAATGTGTATTCAGTTGAGTTTGGATGTAAAGTTCTGTAGATATCTGTGAAATCCATCTGGTCCAGTGTATCATTTAAAGCTCTCGTTTCTTTGGAGATGTTGTGCTTAGAAGACCTATCGAGTATAGAAAGAGCTAGATTGAAGTCACCAAGTATAAGTGTATTATTATCTAAGTATTTCTTCACTTTGGTTAATAATTGATTTATATATTTGGCAGCTCCCACATTCGGAGCATATATATTGAGGATTGTTAAGTCCTCTTGTTGAATAGATCCTTTAAGTATGATATAGTGTCCCTCTTCATCTCTCACTACAGTCTTTGGGGTAAATTTTAGTTTATCTGATATAAGGATGGCTACCCCTGCTTTCTTTTGAGGACCATTCGAATGGTAAATGGTTCTCCAACCTTTTATTTTCAGGCTGTAGGTGTCCTTATGTCTAAAATGAGTCTCTTGTAGACAGCAAATAGACGGGTCCTGCTTTTTTATCCAGTCTGAAACCCTGCGCCTTTTGATGGGGTCATTAAGCCCGTTCACATTCAGAGTTACTATTGAGAGATATGAGTTTAGTGTCATCATGATATCTATTCAGTCTTTGTTTTTGTGGACTGTTCCACTGAACTTCTTCTTAAAGGGGAATTTTAAGAGTCCCCCTTAAAATTTCTTGCAGAGCTGGTTTGGAGGTCACATATTCTTTTAGTTGCTGCCTGTCTTGGAAGCTCTTTATCTCTCCTTCCATTTTGAATGAGAGCCTTGCTGGATAAAGTATTCTTGGTTGCATGTTCTTCTCATTTAGGACCCTGAATATATCCTGCCAGCCCTTTCTGGCCTGCCAGGTCTCTGTGGAGAGGTCTGCTGTTACCCTAATACTCCTCCCCATAAAAGTCAGGGATTTCTTGTCTCTTGCTGCTTTAAGGATCTTCTCCTTATCTTTGGAATTTGCAAGCTTCACAATTAAATGTCGAGGTGTTGAACGGTTTTTACTGATTTTAGGGGGGGATCTCTCTATTTCCTGGATCTGAATGCCTGTTTCCCTTCCCAGATTAGGAAAGTTTTCAGCTATAATTTGTTCAAATACATATTCTGGCCCTCTGTCCCTTTTGGCGCCCTCGGGAACCCCAATTAAACGTAGGTTTTTCTTCCTCAGGCTGTCGTTTATTTCCCTTAATCTATCTTCATGGTCTTTTAATTGTTTATCTCTTTTTTCCTCAGTTTCCCTCTTTGCTATCAACTTGTCTTCTATGTCACTCACTCGTTCTTCCACCTCGTTAACCCTCGTCGTTAGGACTTCTAGTTTGGATTGCATCTCATTCAATTGATTTTTAATTTCTGCCTGATTAGCTCTAAATTCTGCAGTCATGAAGTCTCTTGAGTCCTTTATACTTTTTTCTAGAGCCACCAATAGTTGTATAATAGTGCCTCTGAGTTGGCTTTCTGACATTGAATTGTAATCCAGATTTTGTAACTCTGTGGGAGAGAGGAATGTTTCTGATTCTTTCTTTTGAGGTGAGGTTTTCCTTCTAGTCATTTTGCTCAGTGCAGAGTGGCCAAAAGCAAGTTGTATTGGGAAAAAGAGAAAAAGAGAGGAGAGAAAGAAGGAAAGAAAAGAGAAAGAGAAAAAAAAGGGGAAGAGAAAAAACAAACGAAAGAAAAAAAAAGAAGAAAAAGAGAAAGAAAAAGAAAGGAGAAAAAAAAGGGGGGGTGGGGGAAGGAAACAAATCAAAAAGCAAAACAAAACAAAACAAAACAAAACAAAAAAACAAAACAAAACAAAACAAAAAAAACCAAAAAAAAAAAAAAAAAAAAAAGAACCACAGGGGAGTATCTTCTGATTCTGTGTTCTTTAAGTCCCTTGGCTTCTCCTGGAAGTTGTCAGTCTAGCTGGTGTTCTGGGGGAGGGGCCTGTTGTGCTGATTTTCAGGTGTCAGCAGTTGGGGGAGCTGCTCTGCCCCCTGCCTGGTGCAGGGCTCGGTGGGGGTTGTTTACCCCGTGAGGCCGCAGGAGGAACAGCCCCAGTGGCGGGGCAGCTCTGGAAACCTGGATTCAGCTCCGGCAGGAACTCCGTCTGCAGGGCCTGGAGGCTCCGGGGCGGGGCCGCTGATCTGCTCAGCTGGGGCAGGAGCGTCCTCGCTGTCCTGGGCCCTCCCGGCCTCTGCCTGTCCCGGGGGAGGCGGGATCCTGGGCTGTGTCCCGGCGCCCTGTGCTCCGGGGCCTGCGCTGTTGGATTCGCGCTCCCGCCCGCAGCCCCCTCCGCGGAGCCGCCGCCCGAGCCCCTCCGAGCTGCTCCTGGAACCGCGCAGCCCCCTCCGCACGGAGCCTCTTCCTCTGCCCGAGCCCCTCCGAGCTGCTCCCGGGGCCGCGCAGCCCCCTCCGCGGAGCCGCCCCCGAGCCCCCCGAGCTGCTCCGGGTCCCGCCGGGTCCCGCCGTGCGCGCTGCAGCCCTTAGGGAGCTCGGCGCACTCTCCCGGGGCGCAGGTGTCTGTCAGTGTCCCCGGGAGCCCGAGGGCATCCCCTCCCTCCTGGGTCCTGCTCCAACTCCCCACGAGCCCCTTTCCGCCCGGGAAGGTCGGTGCAGCTCCTGCTCCTCCGGGACGGGGCTCTCCTGTCCTGGGGACACTCGCCCCGGCCTCAGCCCGGCTCCTCGCGGGGCCCCTCCCCCTTGGAGGCCTTTGTTCCTTTATTTCTTTTTCC
Organism: Canis aureus; assembly: GCF_053574225.1. NCBI lineage: Eukaryota > Metazoa > Chordata > Mammalia > Carnivora > Canidae > Canis > Canis aureus. Next base: position 47,373,694 of record NC_135616.1, read on the forward strand.
CCGTCTTCCTACCTTGATAGAAGCGCGAACTCTTCTCACTGTTGCCTTCCAGCTGGTCTCTCTTTAAATCTCAGGCCGAATTCATAGATTTTCAGGATAATTTGAAGGTTTTCTAGGTAGTTTGGTGGAGACAGGTGATTTGGAGACCCTGCTCTTCCGCCATCTTGCTCCTCCCCCAGGGTTGCAGTTTTTACGTCTTGTTTCCCCGAGCCTCGCATCCCATCCTTTCCTACTTCCAGTGCCTTAGCACATCTCAGGAGATGATTTTAATGGCTTTCCTACTGGTGCTGTGGCTTGTACTCTCTTCCGTCTCAGATTCACCTTCACCACTGTGAAGGGGTCTGTTGCAAACAGTGACCATTCTGCCTTCAACACACCATGATAATGTAGGACAGGTGCTTGTTTCCTTAGCCTCCTGCTCCGCCTTGCTGTCTGCCCTTTGTGCCCTGGGAGTCAGGCTCCAGCAGTCCCTCATCCCCTGTAGGTTATCAGAGATTCCAGATTGTCTCAAGTCACTTTAGACCTCCTTCTTCCTGAGGCCATTCTCTCTCCAGAGTGTCCAACCCTTCCTGCACCTCCATACAAGGCATCACATCATCTGCACAGCTTTCTCCTCCTAGCACCTGCAACACCACCCCTGCCTCCATGCTTTCAAATTGCTTAAAATTACATCGATGTGTGTGTCCTTCACTCTAAGGCTTGTGTGTGGGAACTCAGGCTTCATGAATGGTAGTATTGGTGTTCAGTGGGGAAAAATAAAAGTATTAGTTGTTCTTGGTATATATCTGTGTGCTAACAGGTTCTGTATTGTATGTTTTCTTTTCTTGATTATGAGCATCTCGAGAGATGGAATCTCATTTGATTTGTCTCTATATTCTTAAGCCCAGGAGAGTGTCTGTTACATGGAATAGAAGCTCAAGAAGTGAGTGCTGTTGAGTGAAAAGAAAAGAGAGATCATGATGGCAAAGACCTGCAAAATATGATTTTGGAGAAATAATTGAAAATAACTGAGAATGTCAGCCTTAGAAAAAGAGTGTTTTCAAGATAGGCAGAAGAGGAGTGGTTATGGAGAGAGGCCTAGGGTTCCAGAAAGAAGTAGGGTCACTGCAGGAAAGTGGCAGAGGAGTACATCTTAGCTTCATGGAGAATAAGCGAAAAGCTCTCTTGTCCTCGGGACTTGCGAGGCTTATGTCTGGGGGTTTCAGAAAAGGCTGGGCAAAGATCCCAATGAAAAATCGCAACACACCCACCAGAATGGCTAAAATAACAAATAGTGACAACACAGAAAGCTGGTGGGGTGCAGAGAAACTGGATCACTCATACATTACTGGTGGGAATGTAAAATGGGACAGCCCCCTCGGGAAACAGTTTGACAGTTTTTATAAAATTAACGTGCATTTTACCATATGACCAGGAATCGCACACTTGGGCATTTGTCTCAGAAAAATGAAGACTTATGTTCACACAGAAACCTGTACACAGAGGCTTTTAGCAGCTTTATTTGTAAGAGCCAAAAATTGAAATCAGCCCCGAACAGGTGAATGGTTAAATAAATTATGGTATATCCATTCCATTTGTATTAGGGCTCTCCAGAGAAACAAAGCCTATAAGAGATTTATTATAAAGAATCGGCTTATGTAATTATGAAGGATGTGAAGTCTCAAGATAAAATTGGCAAGTCAGAGGCCAAGGAAAGTTGAAGGTCTAGTTCTAGTCTAAAAGCCACTGCCTTGGAACTAAGATTAGCTGACACTTGGTTGCTTCATTTCAACTCCAAAGAAAGAAAAGGACCAGTGTCAAAGCTCAAGTAGTGAGACAGGACCATCTATCTCTTATTCAACCTTTTAGTTCTATTCAGGTCTTCAACTGATTGGATAAGGCCCACCCACACTAGTAGGAACAGTCTGCTTTACTTAATCTATGGAATCAGATGTTAATATCATTTAAAAATACCCTCACAGAAATGAACAAGGGGTGGTGGAAAGGGAGGTGGGCAGGGGGTGGGGGTGACTGGGTGACAGGCACTGAGGGGGCACTTGATGGGATGAGCACTGGGTGTTATGCTATATGTTGGCAAATTGAACTCCAATAAAAAAAACAACTAAAAATAGAACTGCCATATATAAGCACTTTTAAAAGATTCTACATAAATGATATCATAGAAAAAAAAAAACACCCTCACAGACAACACCTAGAATAATGTGGGACCAAACATCTGGGCACCTGGTGGGTCAGTCCAGCTGATACATAACTGTTGTGCCATGGAACATGACTCCTCAATAAACAGAAACACTTGACCCAAGCAGCAACCTGAAAAAATCTTGAGGGAATTATGCTGAGGAAAAAAAAAACAAAAAACCACTCAACCCCAACAGTGACATACTACATGATTCCAGTTATGTAATATTTTTGAAATGACAAAATTAGGAACTATTTGGTATCTTCACTGTGATGGTAAATAGATGAATGTGCAAAAGTGATAAAATTATAACACACATACACACAAATGAGTACAGGTGAAATTGGGGAAATCTGAATATGATTGGTGGATCAAATCAATGTAAGCATTCTGGTTGTAGCCTTGTTCTATGATTTTACAAAGTATTACTGATGAGGGAAGCTGAGCAAAGTAGACAAAGAGTGTCTCTCTCTATTATTTCTGTTTTTCTTTTTCCTTTCTTTTATTAATATTATTATTATTTTATATATATATTATTTTTTTAAGAGAGAATGTGTGAAGGAGTTACAGAGAAGGAGGGAGAGAGAGATCCTAAGGAGGCTCCACACTAAGTGGATGCAAGGCTCGATCTCCTGGCCCTGAAACATTGTGACCTGAGCCAAAATCAAGAGTTAAATATCTAACTGACTGGGAGCCACCCAGGTGCTCCCTCTGTATTATTTCTTACAACTGCATGCAAATCTACAATTGTCTCAATAAAAATTCCAATTAAAGCCTTGCCAACTGTATAAGTCATCCTGTAAAATCACTAAAATAATTATGAAATGTATTGTACCGAATTTATGTTCCACATTAGGGACTGAAATTCAGCTTCTCAACTTTCAAATACAATGTTGAAAGTTCAAAACAATCACAATAGGGTAGTCCCTTCTCAGGGATTCTATAGGGAGAGCCCATGATTAGATAGAGTTGCAATCTGTGACCCTCAAGCATCTTTCCATTGGAAGAATCTATTATTTTCTGATTCTTACTTTTAATTCTAATCTATTTCTCTTACTTGTCAGAGTTACCTTGGATTGTGATTTTGTCTGCCAAAATGCTGGCCTTTCCCTTATCCATATTGGAGTACTTGGCCACCTGAAGTGGCCTTTTAAAAATACTTGTGTGTGTGTGTGTGTGTGTGTGTGTGTGTGTGTGTGTGTGTGTTTTATTGCTTTTAGATTATTGGTAAAAACAGTATTGAATGCAGAGGAGAGGACACTGTGCAACACTGCAGCTCTGATTCACTGATTTCCATTCTCTGCTAGTCCCTGCTGTTTGGCCACTGGAGACATAGAGCATCAAAGAGGACATTACTGGTCCTTGGATGCAGCCCCTCCCCAAACAGCGTGCCGAGCATCCAAAAGCAGGTTCTTACCAGTCACTGATGAATATTTAGTGGGATTCATTTAAGTCCCCTTAGTTCCTGGAAGAAAGAAAATTGTCTTTTAAAAATACAATCTAAAAAAATCTTAACTCCTTTTCTTCCAGCATGTCAGTTAGTTGTGTTGTTTTGCTTTGAAATGCAGAGTGAAGCACAAAGCAATATCTTTAGAGATTTGGAAGTGATGACATAATATTCCAGAGAACATATTTCAGAAAGTCAATGGGCTTTGCACTGGGGTCTTTCTTTCCAAGCAGACCTGTTTATACCCATTTATGTAGTTGCAGGTCCCTTGGGTACTGAGTTTGTGATGGTTCTTACAGTATTTCACATAACCCTCTGCTGCCCATTCCTCCATTAAGTCCCTTGACTACATACATCGTTGTGTGTCCTGAGTTTTGCATTTCAGCTTTGCCTGCCTGCACATGCTTTCAGCTTCTGTTTGCACCAGTCAATAATTTTTTTTTTCTTATGTGTTAAATGCGAACGTGAGGAAGGAATTTCTTCGTCTTTAATTACTGTTCGGCTGTGCCATCATCTGAAATAAAATGGGTCATCTAATTCAATGTCCTGCCCCCAAACTTTAAACTTGTATGAGGACTCATATTTTTTCAGAGTATTTATTGTACTTGATATGTAGAAAATTGCTAAGATAAGTAACATGAAAAAAATAGGCATGGGTTGTGTTACTCGAGGCCTGTGAGGTAGTAATGACAAAGTTGAGTCTAGAACCCATGGCTAGAACTTCCCTCCATGTGAACCTGGGCCAAAACGCCCCTTTGGTAACATTTTTTTTTTTTAAAGAAAGGATTTAAAAATTTTTTTATTTATTTATGATAGTCACACAGAGAGAGGGAGAGGCAGAGACACAGGCAGAGGGAGAAGCAGGCTCCATGCACCGGGAGCCCAACGTGGGATTCGATCCCGGGTCTCCAGGATCACACCCTGGGTCAAAGGCAGGCGCCAAACCACTGCGCCACCCAGGGATCCCTCTTTTCATAGCATTTTTAAAGAACAGAACCATTAACATTTTCCTGACTAGTCTCTGTAACAAATAATCCTTCCTTGTCAGGAAAACCTTCTTGACTTTAAAACTTCATCCATTCTTTCCTCCATCTTCTCTGGAAGCATGAAATCATCCTTCACCAAGACATGTTATCCTCTTTTAGTAGGAACAGCAAGATGCTCGCTTCCACACAATTTATGGTTGTAAATAAATTTACAAGATAAGTTAGTCACCGGAGAATGTTTTTTATTTTTTTTTTAAGATTTATCTATTTATTTATTCGTGATAGACATAGAGAGAGAGAGAGAGAGAGAGAGAGAGAGAGACACAGGCAGAGGGAGAAGCAGGCTCCATGCACCGGGAGCCCGACGTGGGATTCGATCCCGGGTCTCCAGGATCGCGCCCTGGGCCAAAGGCAGGCGCTAAACCACTGCGCCACCCAAGGATGCCCGAGAATGTTTTTTTAAATGTTTTGATCTTTTAAAAGAAATTGTAACGATCCATTATACTTTGAAGTACTTGTCAGCTATTAAAAGAATGACAGCTGTGCGTAACAATGTGGAAGATCTCAAAGGCTTAGTAAGTTAAAAAAAGCAAGGAGCAAAAAATGCGTATAGTTTGATTCCATTTTGCTTAAAAAGAACCCAGCAAAACTATCTACATACATGAGAATATAGATGTACAAAAAACATAAAGATCTCTATAGAAATATAGCAAACTGTTATCTGTGATTATCTCTGGAGAGTGGGGTAGTGATGGGGTAGGAGGAATTTTGGTGTGGGCTCTATGTACAGTAGACTGTGTTTCAGTCCTTTAAAAATAGAAAAGTATAATACATTACTTGAGAATTTTTAAATACATTGTGGGGAAAAAAGTGACCAAAAAAAAAAAAAAAGCCACTAAAAACAAAAAAAAGCAACAGATCATAGTGTACATACCTTCCATTAGATGCCTGTTCCAATTGGGAAGTGTTCTTCTAATCCACTAATGGCTAATTAAAGGCTTTTTATTTCCTAGCTAACCAGAAAGAACTTCTGAGGTTTTTTTTTCCAATCCTAGTTTAGTACCTATGGTTAAATTTTATAAAAAAATATTATGTTCAAGTTGCATAAATTCTCGATTTGGGTTGTGTTGCACACTGTTCCAGAAGAACTTAAGTCTTTGTCCAAAGTCTTGATGAAACTGAACATTTCTCTCAAAATGACTGTCAGGGCTGATTTCCCTAAACCTTTCCCAGGTTTTTCTAAGCTTTTTAGCAAAAGTTTCTTTGGCAGCCAGCAAGGAACCTGGACCACAGATGGTTAGTTTTATTCTGCTTAAGGCCCACCTTGTTCAGAATCAGTATTCAGGGACTTACAAAATTGCTGGTTGTGTATATGAAGCAAATTTTTCCTTAGCCTTTAGATAATGTTGGTTATTTTGCTTAACTATAATTACAGTGGGAGACATTTCTTAGTAGGGTGGTACTGCTGTCAGATCTCCCAGGGTTGTCATGGGGAATGAGTGGAAATCTGGAACAGGCAAGTTTCCTTAGTCATACCTTACACTGTAATTTATGGAGAGATTTCTAGATACCAGGCCTTGTGCTGGGCCCTGGGTATCCAGAAGAAACTGAGGCATGGCTCCTGGTCATGAATCATATGATCAGACATTAGGTCCGGAAGAACGGTGGGAAGAAGAGGGAGCCTGGAGTACAGAGAACAGGTGTGTATGTCCTGCTTGCACTTCAAGCTAGGCCTGTTGGGGAGGTGACAGTTGAGCTGGATTCTGGAAGATCAGCAGGCAAATGTGAGCAGCAGGAGAGGAGTATATTTTTGATCAAAGGAGCACAGTTGCACTCAAGACACTACAAACATTTTGTTAAATCATGAAAGTATGAAATTGCTCTTTTTTTTGAAGTCAAAATTGCCAAATGTTGGCAAGCTCATATGGTGCAACCTAATAGTTCCTTCTGACTGGAGCAAAGGGTGTCTGGGTGAGGAAACAAGATATGAGCTGAGAGTGATGGCAGTGCCAGATGTAAAGGAGCTGGCTGGGATGGGCCAAGGCTGGGCTTCCCAATAATTCTTTGTTGTGGGAGGTGGTTCTGTGCAAAGTAGGCTGTCTAGCGGCATCTCTGGACTCTACTCACTGATGCCAGCCTCCCACAATTGTGACAATGCCTCAGATATTGCCATGTGTCCTTTCGGGGTAAGATCGCCCAGCTGGGAAACACTGAGATAACCTTGAGAACCCTGGGAAGCTTCGAAGCCATTCGTAGAGATACCAGATTTGCTCAGAAATAAAGTGGATTAGCAGGGAACAAACAGCAGCATGGATGCATGTGGAGCTATTGCAATAATCAGGGAAAGGTATAAGGGAAGGAAGGATGGGCTGCAGAGATATCATCAAGGGTGGAGATTCACAGGTTTGAACACTATTATGTCAGCATGTGTAAGTGTGTGTGTGTGAGTGTGTGTATATGGGAGGTGATTAAAGAGGAATTCATTCTATCATGATGCCAACACAGGAAGTGAGGGTGACACTAATGGCGGGCAGGGGTTAGGAGGACGACATGTGGCCTCGTCAGTGACATGGTGTCTAAGGAAATTGTCTGTGGGATGGAGATGTAGCCATTGGAAGTGTTCCTGAGATAGATCGAGAATACCAGCTTCAGTCTCTCCGCCCTGTCCCAACCCCTGCTGGTAGAGGGTGACAACTGTCACAGCTTAGAAACTATGCATGCTTGTAATTGATTTCTGACATGATTAGATTATGAACATTTGATGAGAATTGGAAAAGGTGAATTTTCCTTGTTGCTTGAACATGCCATGCTCTGCCCTCTCAGAGGCACTTCCTGGACTATCCTCGACCTCTACCCTGTAAATTCTTCCCACCTCTCCTCCTCTGCCCCATTCCCGCCAGTCTTAAAGGAGAAGTTATCGGGGAAACCTTCCAAGACCTCTCCCTGCACCCCAGGATTGGTGTAGGTCCCCCTCCTTTCATCTTTCTTAGCATCTGGTTCTTGTGCAGTATTTTACCTCCTGGGAAGCGTTTGGTGAATGGCCCCTCTTCCCTCCAAGCTACCAGCTTCCAGGGAGAGAGTCCTGCTTGTCCTGCCCCTACTCTGCCTCCAGCTCCCAGCGCAGAGCCTGCCAGTCAAGAAGTAGGTTTGACCAACTATTCTAATTCTGGTGTTTTTCAGAACCTTTGTGAGGTTGGAGACACTAGATTCAACATCTAGGATGTGATTTTCTTTTCTTTTAATAGTACATATATTTGGAAGGAACCTTGCACTTGATCTAGTTCAGACTCCTTAGGGACTATGGAGAAGTAGGAAAAGACCATCCAAGTTGTTGGGGCCTTCCCTGTGGGCAGATAGGACCCAGTCCCACCCAGAGGCTTCCAGACTTGCCCACCCAGGCTCTGAATCTCCACTTCTTCTGTTTCTCAGTCTGGTGCTAGGAGGATTGGGTGGGTAAGAGGACAGGAGGTTTCTAGAAGATACTGCTATGGAAATGGTGGAAAGTGGAGTCTTTAATGTTCTCCCCTGGGGTTCGTACTCATCACTATGGAGTTTATTACTGTTGTAAATTGCTTATAACTCCTGGCATCCTTTCTGGATCTTAAAGGATCTCTCTCCATTTGCTAATCATAGTGCAGCTTTATTGATTCATGCAACCGGAATTATATTCACCCCCACAATTTCCAGTCTGCTCCCGTACTTACTGCCTACTATATGTGGTGTTATTTTTCACTTTTAAGGGGAACTTCCTCTTGTATACATTCATACTAGAGGGAAAAAAATGAGCTTGGACATTGAAGAACAGAATGTACTGGTTTATGGGGGAAAAGTAGCTCAGGTGTGGGCTTAGTGAATAAAAACCTATCTTAAATAGATACATTGAATCCATTTTTAATGGAATAGTGCCAATAAAAATGGGCATTTTTTTTCTTTTTAGCCAGCCAGATAATAAATTAATACCACAAAACTTCCAACAAATTAGTGCTATATAAAGTAGGCAACCATATAATTTGTTTGATTATTCACATTTTAAATTATTTTCTTTTGTGTCATATAGATAAAGCTGCATCTCTACATTTATAATTATTTTTCTTATAACTCTTTATGTTCCTGTCTTTTTGTAATGCACAAGAAATCTTTAAAAAAAAAAGTAGCTCTTTGGGAAAACTTTGATTAATGTCGTGAAGGTCAATTTGGTAAAGATTTGCACAAAAAAAATAAATATCTTATTTGTATTGTTTGATTTTTATTATGGGAGCTATACAATTATGAATAATCCTATTTGTTCCAGTTATTCTCAAGTTTATGTAAATTATATCCTATGGTTATCCTGTCACTAACATAATTGACTAACTTTGCTTCTAAAATGTATTCCGAACCATTTTCTCAGCATGAATGGACTTGAAATCTCTTAGTCATTTTCTCAGCAGTGTCAATTGTAGGGAGAGCACTAAAGCATGGCAAAGAACAAAAATACAATCTAGGCTGAAGCCCCCTTGTTGGAGAATATTCTATGTGGAAAACAGCTAGGTTCTTTTCTCTTGACCTTAGAACAGGACTCTAATGCGATTATTTACTCCTCAATAAACATTTACTGAAATCCTTTTGTGTTCAGAACTACTATAGCCATTGGGAAGGCACCAATGAACAGGACAAGTGGGGTTCTTGTCCTCTGGGACCCTATGAGCAGGAGGACAGGGTAGGTGAGCCAATAATGAGCAATCAACAGCCATGGAAGATATAAAGCAGGGCAGGGATACTGAGCCAGTGCAGACTCTCAGGGGCAGCCTCTCTGAGAGGTGACATTGGAGCACAAATCAGACCCTGTGCCAGGGTCTGAAGGGCCAGTATTCCAGACAGAGGGAGCAGAAAGTGTAGATGGCCAGAGGAGGTAACAGAGTGTCCACACCTTTGTGGCTGGAGAATCCTGAGGTGGGAAATGGGATAGGATGTGGGCTTGATGAGGCCATAAGAAGGAGTCTGTGTGCCATCCCGTGTGGAAGGGGACAGAGGTCACCATGATCCCATTTCTGGTTGCAGAAGACCACTTTGGCTGCTGGGTGGACAATAGACCACGGAGGCAAGAGCGGGCCCAGAAACCGTCTTCTTGCAGCTATTTGAGTGAGATGTTAGGGTGGCTTGCCCAAAAATGCCAGTGGCGGGGGTGTGGAGACAGGCGAAGCTGGAGTATATTTTGAAGGTACTGCTGGTAAGGATGGGTGATGTAATCAGTGTGGGTGGGAGAGTCAGAGAAGAAAAGGGATGACACACAGGTTTGGGGCTCAAGCAGGATACGTGGGGATGAGGACAGTGGGGAGAGGAGCGGACTGTAAGAGGCATCAAGAATTGTGATCTGCTCATGTATTTGAGCTGGGTGTTAGACATTGGAGTGGTCACATTGGGTGAGCCGTTAAAGATAATGGTTTGGAGCTCAGGGGAGGGGGCAGGGCCAGAAATAAAGCTTTAGGTATCATTGACATGGAGATGATAGTTAAGGTTTGGTTAACTAGGGACACTTAGGTGGGTCAGTGATTGAACGTCTACCTTGCTCTCAGATCTTTGGCTCAGAGTGTGATCCTGAGGTCCTGGGATGGAGTCCTTCACCGGGCTCCGCACAGGGAGCCTGCTTCTCCCTCTGCCTCTCTCTCTGCCTCTCTCTCTGTATCTCTCATGAATAAATAATTAAAATCTTTTAAAAAAGAAAAAAAAAAAGGTTTGGTTAGCTACAGGATTGGTTCTTTTTACTCCTGTTTTGTAGCTTCTACTAACTCCAGAATTTCCTTCTGGCTCCACAGATGTGGGTTCCCACTGGACTCATGCTTTGGCTGCATCTTTCTTCCCTATGCTCTGTGCATGCAGAAAAGGTGTATGCACATGGAAACATTGACAGAGAGCTCTCGGGGGCCAGAACTGTAGCTCAGGGGAGGCAGCCTGGGACTTGGAATCTGAGAACATTAGCTTTAGGTCCATGATGAGCCACTCTTGCCTTGAGCTCCAAGTTCCTGACCTGAAAAATAGGGGTAATAATAGTATTCAGCCCCTGTAATGACATGAGACTTTTTGTGTACTTATATAGATATAAATAGACTCAATATATAGGAGATACTTGATAAATGTGGTTAAACAGAATTTTAATCTCCTTTTCTGTGGTTGTAGGGACTACGCATTCACTTGGCAGTTGAAGCCTTTTTGACAAGCTTGTTTTTTGTCAGACAGAGGCAGATACCATGAATTTCTTCATTTTGTCCTTTGTTAAAGCCTCAGTATTTAGGCATTCAATATATATTGGACAATGATAATCAATTTTTTTGTTGGTGTTTACATTTTAGCCTCTGTTGCCCATCCCACTAAACCTGAAGGCAGCAGTTAAAACTAATTGAGAAGAATTCTGTTTTATGATTCCTAACAATATTTTTCAGACAAAATATGGCTTTATGCACTAGTAGTATGGCTTCTACTTCTAGGAAGGAATGAAGAGGCTCAGCTAATTTTACATATTCAGCATTTTCTTAATTGTGTCATGTGTTTTTGTCCAGGATGCATTTAATTTGGAAGCCTTCCCAAGATGTGTAAAAGTGAGTGCCAACATCTTTTTCAGACACAAATTGGATTTGATAATGTTTATGTTGGATGCATACAATTTAGTTATTTCTTTTTCACATAACTTCTCTCTACTCATGCTGAGAAAACCTCCAGAGCAGTGACACTTATTATAGCTTTTCTCAGTCAATTAACAAATATTTGTTGAGCCCCTACTACGTGTAGAACACAGTGCTAAGCATGTGACGAATGCAAATATGTATTGTGCACAGTCTTATACTCAAGCTTGTGAATTAATTATCAAGAGAAGGTTTCACTTTAGGAGAAAGGAGAATTTTCCCAGAAACATAAGACTGGGAGGAAGTGGAGAGCTGTCACTCCACCTGTTGCTCCACGCACATGCCTCTTCTACAGCAACCTCCAAAGCCATCATCTCTCTCACTTGACTTCTGTTAGTGAGTGACTCACCACTTCCTTAAGTTTCTTGCTGGGATTTTTGGACAACTTTGATTGTTCAAATTATGTGCTGATATTGTAGATATCTCCTGTATAGAGACCTCTTCTGTGGCTTCTGCTTGGCTTTTCTGTCAGATGCCATGCCTTTGTAAATTTGAAGATCTCTAAAGGGCCTTCTGTTTGAATAACTTGCATTTGTGCAATGCTGGAAGTCTGCAATGATCTTTACATCTCTTCTCCTTATAGTAATCATGAGTGATAGGCATTATGCTCCCATTCTACAGATGAGGAAAATGGGTCTTAGAGTTAAGTGAATAAGCCCAAGGTTGCACAGCTGGTAAAACAAAAATTTACAACTTGAAGTCAAAACTCCAAAATATATGTTCTTTCCACCCAACAATGGCTTCTGTGAGTTCAGAGAGCATTTAATGATTAATAGCCAAACACGTTGTGTAAATAGAATGTGGGGCAAGACATCAGTACATGCCAGACTTGGCTGAGGTTTTGTGGAAGTGGATAAGAACATTTTTTCTTGCCACAGTCTGGGTGATCACAATGGTGGTGCTTTCAATAGACACTAGAATCCTCAGCAGAAAAAAACTTGTTCCTCTTGTAAAATACCTCATGGTTTTGGTTGAGCAATGAGAAGCGTCCCTGGAGAAACCCAGCCTTCAAGAATTTAGTATAGGTGAGCTTTATCAAGTCCGTGGACTAGAAGGTTAATTTTCCCTTTGGCCTACAGGTAATGATCTGTAGTGCTGGGTTGCACATATAAGTGTTATTTTGCTGGGTCCTCTATGCACCTGTGGTGTAAATACATAGGTTGCTCTCCACATCTCACTTGAACTTTCTTCTTATGGCCTTGATATATGCATTTCCTTTGAATCCATGCAATCTTTGCTTTCTGCAGTTATCAGACAAATCCTAATTTTGGAAAATAGATTTCCAAATGTCTTCTCAGGAAAGGTGTTTGAATTTATCTATCTATTTATTTATTTAGATTTTATTTATTTATTCATGAGAGACACACACAGAGAGACAGAGATATAGGCAGAGGGAGAAGCAGGCTCCCTCTGGAGAGCCTGGTATGGGACTCGATCCCAGGACCCTGAGATCATGACCAGAGCCAAAGGCAGATAGATGTTCAACCACTGAGCCACCCAGGTGCCCCAAAGGTGTTTGAGTTTAAATATCTCTAGAATTGGAACTTTTTTCTGTCATGTTTCTAATTTAGCTCTCCAAGCCATTGTCAAGCCTATTGAGTTAGCCGATAATGTGTTCATTCTTTCTTTTAGTAAATATTTGTACATTCTTGCTCTAGTTTAGGAACTCTGCAAGATATTGAGAATACAAAAAAAAAAAAAAAAAGACATGTCAGGAAGGTCAAAGAAGTATTCACAGAAAATATGATGCTAGAATGGCCTTGAAAGATTGGGTGGGGAGTATACTTTGTGTGGAAAGCTTTTCTTTCTTCTAAGCCATGGCCTTACCTATTAGTATGGTCTCTAGACTTCTGTCATCCCTGCTGAAACAGAGCCCATGTCATGGAGGAATTGCTAACATTGGCTCTTATTAATATTGCTGGTTGTAGTTTCTGTATTTCTCAGTCATGTTCCATAGCTTGCTGTGTTGTTTCTTCTCTAATGATAGTGATCAGGACTAGGATGGTACCACTGGAGAAAAGGCAAAGTGATTGGACATTGGACAGTGCATGTATTTTGAAGTTAGAAGTGGTGGAACTTGACTAATTGGATGCAAGAAAAAAGAGAGAGGGGCAGAAGTCAGGAATGGTTCAAGTGACAGAACCATGGAGTTGCTATCAACTTTAAGTGCCTGTGGGAGGGACAGACATGTGAGTTTTGAGATACCTATAAGATATTCATTTGACTATTTGAATCTAGAGTTTAGAGGGAGAGGTTCAGGTAGGTCCAGAGAGATATATAAATGTCATGGCCAATGGTATTTAATGTCATGAAATTGGATGAGATCATCAGTGGAACCAGAAAAAAGATGTCCCCAGGCTGATTCTTTGGGGCACTCTAACATTTGGAAATGTGAAAGATGAGTAGGAACTCATAAAGGAGACATAGAAGGAGTGGCTAGAGAGGAAGAAAGGAAATCCAGAGTTTAGTCCCCAAAACTAGAGACAAATTTTCAGGGAGGAAAAATGATGCTGTTGGAGGTCACCTAAGTTGAAGACTGATTGGCCCATTTATCCACATGGAGGCTGTGGATAACCTTGACAAGGGAATTGTCTGTGGAGTGGTAGACCATGAAGACCATGAATGGGAGACCATGAAGACAGGCATATTTTGAAGTAGTCTGTGAAAGGAAAGAGTAGTGAAGATAGTAGTTGGCGGAGAAGTGGAATCAGGAGGCTATTTCTTTTATAAACACTATGTAGACATTTCTGTTATGAACCATCCAGTTCCCCACCCCGCCTTTTCACCACCCATGACCTTTTGTGTTACAGCTGTTTTAGTAACTTTTCCTGTATCCAGCCAGTCCTCCTTGCTTGCTGCATGAACCACACTTACTCTCTTTTCTGTACATTTCCTGGATACATCTGTCTCTGCTCTGTGGTCTGAGGAACTAGAGTGATCCTTCTTTTCTTATAGTCCTAAAGTTTCAGTACTGTCTTTCCTTTTCTTTCCCAGCCTGGTCAGCCTTATCTTATCTCCAAGGGTACAGGTTGTTTACTAACAGTCAGGTTTCCATTTGATCCTATCTCTTTGACTCAGGCTTATCTTCTTCATCTTGTTTCTTAATTCTCTCTAGTGATTCTTTGGAAAAAACTTGCAAGCAACCACTCGTCATTACGAAGTTTGGTGTAAATCTCCGTCTTGTCTACAGTTCTAAGGTCAGACTGTATTTAACATGTACTCAGGCAAGAAGAAATGGAATCCATTTATCAAGCAGAAAGCAAACCAATTCCCCATTGGAGAAAGGACAAAGAAATAATGCCTAAATGCCAGCTGAATATAACGAAAGCTAATTGTTGCCTATGAAGCAAATCTTAAAATTAATTTTGAGTTAAATAAAGGAAAACACATTTCATAGTAAGGTTTTTTTTTTTAATTTTTTTATGATAGTCACAGAGAGAGAGGCAGAGACACAGGCAGAGGGAGGAGCAGGCTCCATGCACCGGGAGCCCGATGTGGGATTCGATCCCGGGTCTCCAGGATCGCGCCCTGGGCCAAAGGCAGGCGCCAAACCGCTGCGCCACCCAGGGATCCCCATAGTAAGGTATTTTTATTTGGATGTTTTTCTTGCTAACTTTGCCCAGTGTGCATTTAATTTCTTTCTGGTGAACTTCAAATGAAATAGAGAAAATATGAGCAGAATACGACCACCCCCAAAGTTTTTTTAGACTTCTCGGACAGAATTCTTTTTTTTTTTTTTTTAAGATTTTATTTATTTATTTATTCATGAGAAACACACAAAGAAAGGCAGAGACACAGGGAGAGGGAGAGGGCTCCCTGTGGGGAGCCTGATGTGGAACTCGATCCCAGCTCCCCGGGATCATGACCTGAGCCAAAAGCAGATGCTCAACTGCTAAGCCACCCAAATGCCCCTCTGACAGCAATCCCCAAGGTGACTTCATGTATTCTCCCTGCCTCCCTCCCTCCATCAGCCCCTAGAAGGAGATGGTCAGGTGAGGGAGAGCCAGTTAAGTAGCAGGCTGCCTTGAGGGCTCTGAACCCACCAGGCTCCTAGAGAGGCCATCTGCCTCATGCCAGTC
Organism: Canis aureus; assembly: GCF_053574225.1. Lineage (NCBI taxonomy): Eukaryota > Metazoa > Chordata > Mammalia > Carnivora > Canidae > Canis > Canis aureus. The sequence goes on from NC_135616.1 coordinate 47,389,044, forward strand.
AGACCCTGGACTGGTCTCCCACTGAGCAGCACTGCTGCCATCAACCAGGTGAGCCATGGGGGATCCTCACTGCAGACAGAGTTTTTTGCTCAGAACTCTTTCTGCCCCAGGTCAGCATAAGAAGCCATGGTCAGGGCAGCCCCAGTGGCGCAGCAGTTTGGCACCACCTGCAGCCTGGGGTGTGATCCTGGAGACCCGGGATTGAGTCCCACATTGAGCTCCCTGCATGGAGCCTGCTTCTCCCTCAGTCTGTGTCTCTGCCCCTCTCTCTCTCTGTCTATGAATAAATAAATAAAATCTTAAAAAAAAAAAAAGCCATGGTCAGCATAATCAGGGAGCTTAAAAGGCCCACATACATTTTTAAATTCATTGTCATATGATATATTTTGGTGTTCCTCTGCATGGCATTGCTCTTTGACAGCAAGACATATTACTTCCAGTCATCCCCAAACACTGACGAGGGAAAGCCAAGTATACCATATGTGCCTCTGACTCTGATTACTATTTGCTTTATTTGCATTACACTTTCTTTTTCATAAGTTGGGGGCTCTTAATGCTAGGACAACCAGACGTGGAGTAGGTTAGGGCATCCCTGTGGAAACCTTTATTTGGTCAGATCACTTCTTATTTATTGGTGACCTTCATGCACTGGGTAGGAGAATGCAAACCTTTCTATAATAACTTCTTGGTATCTATCCTTCCTCTTATAATCCAGACTCCCTCTCTAAACAATACTTTCCTTTTTTTCGTTCCCCTTAGTTTAATATCTTCCATACCTTATTACCCAGAGTCAGTTTTAGAAATTCCTCATTTGTCCTTCTTTTTCCATGTGTATTACTTTGCTGCCTCATGGTAATACTGAAGTAATGATCACCCTATTACAATAAACCCCCATACGAAACTGGAAAAAAAAATCTGCTGCCAAGACCTTCTTCTATAAGGTGATATTCCTATAACCAGACACAAATGCTAAATCCAGAGCCATGACCTTTGACCACCAGAGAAACTTGGACCTGATTCTCTGCTCATCATGCCAGGTCCTGCCATGTTTCCCTGCCCTTTCTCGGAGTCTTTGACATAAGGAATTGAAATCATCTGTTGTTGGGAAGGACATAATCTTCTTTCAGGCTAAGCTGGGCACACTTCTAGTTGGTCTGAGGACTGATTTTGTGGCAGGTGGCATGGTGAAATGCAGAAACTTTATATTTTCACTGTGGCAGTACCAACACGGATCAGATATTTTAATTCTGTCATTTTATCCCTCAGCTGTGAACACATCATTCTCTATCATTTTCAACCTCTCTGTAATTGGAATAAACAATCACACCAGGGTCATTTTGACCCTGGCTTCAAATAACTAATGTTTTGCAGGTCTTTGCCCATGAAAAAGCTTTGAAAGTATATTCTTTTATTTGCCAACAGAGTAAAGTGGTATAGAGATTGAATCGAAGAATTGCGTGAGCATTAAAAGAAAAAGGTCAAGCAGAGAGCAAGGGAAGAAATAGGATTTTAGTGTATTTCTCCTTCTTTCTCTTTGCATAACTCCAATTTGAGTACCACCATGTCTTGGATTTTTCACTTGACTAAGGTCTCTGCTTATCTGGGCAGGTCACCTGAAGCAGAAACTTTAATAATTCACATCGTTATCCCTAGTGGAGTGCATCACACCTTTTATACACTCCAGCAGAGGCTGAGAACCTGCCCAACACCAAACACCTGCTGCAGATGACATGATATGGCCTCTGTGGCTTATAAAATTGAAAGGTAGCCAACATCCAGGGTTAGTGGGTTCTATAACTCCATGGAACTATGAAGAGGATGCTTTTGTATATTGGGGTCTAGTGTTATTATCTTAATCTCCCGTGAAACATAACTCTCGCCACTGTAGAGAGACTGCTGGAATAGATGTCTGTTATTCAAGTCTGATTGTCCTGAGTCTTAAATCATTTTATATTATCTAAGGAAGGGCATAAAGGTCCAAGTGGCATATTTATTTCTTAGTCTGCTGCTTCAATACAGCTCAGAAAATCTTATTTTTTCATTCAAAGAGTATTTGAGGGATTTGGTTTTTTTCCTAGCAAAATGAGGTATTCACCCTTTCTGGGGGATTTTATTTATTATAAAATCTATTTATTATTTTTATCTTATTTTTTAAAGATTTCTTTATTTATTTTTTAGAGAGGGGGTAGGGGTGGAGGGAGAAGGACAGAGAGAGAGTCCTAAGCAGACTCTGCACTGAGTGCAGAGCCAGATGGGGGGCTCAGTCTCACAACCCTGAGATCACTACCTAAGGTGAAACCAAGAGTCAGAGAGGCTTAATGGACTGTGCCACCCAGGCACCCCTCTAGGGGATTTTATTAGATATTGTTTTAGATACCATGTGTTACCATGGTAGTATCATGAATAATACCTAATCAGGGTCCTTTGGAAGAAATATACACACTTATTATTTGGATAACCCCACTTAAGAAAACTGTTGGTGTAGATCATTAAAACCCGTTGGGAGCACAGGCAATTATAAGCTATGCATTAAATTGCTCTTTTTATTAATTAGAAAATTGACCACAATGTAGCATGTACACCAGGGGTTGACAATTTAAGAGTTGCAAATAATTATATTTTCAGATTCTCAAAAGTATTCATTTACCTACAAGATTAGGACATTAGTTATTACCAAAATCTGAAAAGTGCCTTGCAGTTTCTTGAAATTTCCTCTTATTCCAGGCTCGTGTGATTATCCCTCGTGATCTCCATGTCAGTTTGGAGGCCCCATCCAGCACCCTAGCTTCTTTATGATTTTTCAGTCATGACTCCCAGGCATTTGCATCCTGGTCTCCCATTTCCCTAATTGCACTTTTGATCTGATTATCAGCATGAACAGCATCACCAATGATAGCACATGTGCAGTCTATTCTGCTCACGAGCTTGTCAGCTCATTGACGGCCCCTCAGAGTCATTCTTAGGGAGGCGTGACATGGACCTCCATCCTCTGCTTTTAATGTGACTCATCGCCCACTTTGTCTTCTCTTCCTGCCTTGCTCATCCTTGATTCCATGGTGCATCTTTGTATTTGCAGCCTTGACGTAGTCCTCAACCTACAGAAGCACCCCCCTAAGCATCTTCTAAGGTGGAAGAAGTAGCTGGAGAAAATGGCCCAGCAGTGCTGACCTGTTTCATTTTGAATTCATGGTCACACAGTACAGATAGGGGCTCATCAAGGTGCAGCGATCCTACCGCATTTCCCCACAGCGCTGACTGCTGGTCCCTGAAGAGAGCTTACAATGCTTTCTCCTCCTAAAGCTCCTTGCCTTCTTCAATCATTCCACTCCTCGGCTTATAGCTTTGTCTGCTACTCAGTGAGGGAGAAGAAGCAGTCAGCCTAGACCTCTTCTCCTGGCATCAGATTTAAGTCACTCTCCACCTCCATGACAGAGTCTCCTATTGTCCCTGATTTCCTGAAATGACCCTCATCTGGTCCAAGGCAGTCCCCATTTTGTGTTCTGTTCCCTTACTCTCCTGTCTTTGTAGGAACTTCACTCTTGGGATGGTTGCCTTTTCCTCCTGCAAGGTCAGTATTTCCCTTTCTGCAGGATCTTTTGTGATAGTAAATAAGCGTGCTAGCAATGAGTAAACAAATCAAACTCCACTCTCCTTAGCCTCTTGTCTGTAGAATCCTAATACTCTTTGTTTTTATTTTTTTGCCACCTCCTAACTTACATTAGCAGGAGGTGGGTTTTTTTTTGGGGGGGGGCACTTATTCCATATGTTTTCTTTTGTTTATGGTGATATATATTATACACAAGAGTGTAAATAGTATGTATATGCTATTTAAAGAATAAGTTGAATGAACATTCACACACACATCACCCAGCTTATAAAACAGACCATTTCTAGTGCCATTGAAGCCCTTGTATATGTCTCTCCAATTGCAACCCTCCTCCCCTGCCATCTCCCCCATCATCCTGAATTCTGGGCTTCTAGACTATTAGTACCCTGTACTGAAACCTTAAATCTTTCTGCCCTTACCAGAGGTCTTAATATCTAGTAGAGCACATATCACATTATTAATCTCCTGTAGGAAAATTTGGCTATTCCTGATACTTTTAAAATTTATGCATGAAATTTAGAATTAACTTATAAAGTTACACACGTGTACAGCCTTGTTGAGATTTTGATTGTAATCACATTGAGTGTGTAAGTTCTCCTATTCACGAACATGTGAATCTCTAATTAGGTCTTTTCTCTTTCAGATTTTTATTGGGAAAAAATAAAAATCCTTTTTTTTCAAAATATTTTTCAAAAATAAAAATCCTTTTTTTTTTTCAAAAGGGATGAATGATCATTTATATACACACCACCTAAATTCAGTATTTGTTAGGGTTTGCTACATCTTCGGTGAATATAACTGACTTTCCTGAAGAGTCAGGGTAAATGCTTAATTTTTCCCCATGGGTTATCAATTTTCTGACTAAGGAACTGGTGTAACAGTCTCTTCCAATATTGACAAGTTAGTGTAACTGAACGCATTTGAGAATATATTGCAGACAACATGTGGATATCACCTTGAACCACTTTCCTGAAAAATAAGGAATTCTTTGAACAACACAGGACCATATCTGTTACATCTCATCAGGAAGCACACAGCCCACTACTTCTCTATATTCAGTCTACACTCAAATATCAATTGTCTCCAAATTGTATTTTAGAACTTTTTTTTTCTCTAACAGACATCCAGTTAAGGACCATGTATTACTTCCTATCAACATGTCTTTTTATCCTATCATATTCTAGACAAGTCCTGACACATTTCCCAGCATTAACTCCTCCAGATTAGATGTACTGTTGAATGTTTTATATTCTGAATTTGTCTACATATGACCAAGTGGTGCCATGAATGCCATTTGGCTTGTTTCTCCCTCCTGTAAATTGAAGTAGGTCCGAGGGCTGGCTTGGGCTCAGGTTAGATACACAGCCAGCAGACTTCACCCTGCTTCCCAGTGTATCACAGCAGGCAATGTGGGTGGCCAGCTTGTCCCACTGTTAGGATGATAATCTGGGTCACTTGGTGAAGCTTGTGATCACCAAGTCTTTTTTTTTTTTTTTAAGATTTTATTTATTATTTGAGTGGGGAGTGGAGAGCAGGGGCAGAGGCAGAGGGAGATAAAGAAACAGACTCCCCATGGAGCAGGAAGCCTGACTCGGGCTCCATCCCAGGACCCCAGGATCATGACCTGAGCCAAAGGCCAATGCTTAATTGACTGAGCCACCCACGCACCGCACCAAGTCTGTTTATTACGAAAGTATAGCTTTCTCTTTAAAATGAGCAATCAACTTAACCTGGCTTTTTGGGTTGAAGTGTGTTCTCCTTCCCACAAAAAAACAAAACAAAACAAAACAAAACTACATTGGAGTACTAACTCCTAGTACTTCAGAATGTGACTTATATGGAGATGATGTTTATATAGTAGTAATCAAGTTAAAATAAGATCTCTAGGGTGGACCCTGATCCAATCTGACTGGCGTCCTTATATGAAGGAGACATTTGGAAAGAGAGACAGGTGTGCACACAGATAAGACATTGTGAGGAGACACAGGAGGTGATGGCCATCTACTAGCTGAGGTGAGTGGCCTGGACCCATCCTTCCCTTGCTCCTTCAGGTGGAGTGTGGCTCTGTTTATATTTTGAATTGGATTTTTAGCCTCTAGAACTGTGTGTGAGACAATAAATTTCTGTGTAAGCCAGCTCATTTTGTAGTCTTTGGTTATAGCAGCCCTAGAAAACTAATGACAGTGCTATCTGGTGCCATGCAAATATCTCATTGACCATCGTCTTCTAATTCTGGTGTGTTTCTACATTTATTATTTTTATATCTCCTGTTAAAAGCCATCCCTCATCATCTAGACATAAAATTCATTTATGTCTTCTGAGGAGTTAGGGGAAATGAACAATTTTCCTTTAACTATAAATTTGAAGAATAGGGAATTGATACAATAATGATAGAGATGGAAAATTAGTTTTTTTTTCCTCCCTCTGTCTCTTTATGACTACTGGACTTGTAGATTTAAAAAATTTATCAATGTTTTGCAACAAGTTATAATTATTACTATTTTTTGCTGCTCAACCAAATTTATTCAGTAGAAACCTCTTGAAGAATGTTCTGTGGGGGAGCAGGGCACCTGAGTGGCTCAATGGGTTAAGCATCTGCCTTTGGCTCAGGTCATGATTGTGGGTCCTGGGATCAAGCCTTGCATTGGGCTACTTGCTCGGCTACTTGCTCTGTCACTCCCCTTGCTTATACTCTCTCTTTCTCTCAAATAAATAAATAAAATCATAAAAAAAGAATGTTTTTGGGGAAAAACGAATAACAAACCAAGCCAAGAAACAATAAGAATATGCTTGGGTCTGTAAGTTCTGTCCTCAGTGGTCCTTGAAGGCTTCCATGCTTTGGCAAAGTATGCCCTACACTCACCTTGTTCTTTTCCTGCCTTAGACCACAAATCAGTCATTTGTTCAAGGAATAATGAGATACATTTGTTTTAGGTCCTTTTGTTGGATAAAGGCAGGATATATGTTTTTAAAACTCATGAGTTCATCTTAAGATTCTATTTTACATTTAACATTACAAGAATTTTTCTTAACTTACTTGGTTTTGTACTTCTTTTCTCTTACATCTAAAATCTGGGTTCTTAATAAAATTAACATGTGAGTGCCCAGGTGGCTCAGTTGGTTAAGTGTCTGACTCTTGGTTTCAGCTCAGGTCATGATCTGGGAGTCCCTTTGTTGGGCACAATGCTCAGCCAGCAGTCTGCTTGAGATCTGTCCCTCTCCCTTGCCCTCTGCCCCTCCTCCCACTTGCACATGCATGTGTACATGCACTCTCAAATACATAAACAAAATCTTTATTAAAAAATTAACATGTATCCTTATTTGCTTTATCTTATATATGAGATTTCAGAATTTTTACGCAGAATTATACCTCTATCCATCATTCCCTTCTTCTTATACACTAAAAGCTGCATATTATATGCACTTTCCAGCCTGTTGCTTTTTTTTTTTTCCCCACAGTGTATATTCTATCCTGGAGATCTTTTCAAATCAGTACAGAGAAATCTTTTTCTTTCTTAAACTAACTAGTATCACATGTGTGAGTGTGTCATAATTTCTTCCATTGGTCCCCTGCTGATAGGTATTTTTCCCCCTCAATTTTACTATTACAAAGAACCCTAAGAAAAATCTTTGTGTGTGTTATTTCCTTTTTGGAAGGCACATTTGCAAGGTAGATTCCTAGAGGAAGTATTTCTGAGTCAAAGGGTAACACGTTTTTTTATTTCCATCCTGGAAATTCTTTTAAAGAAAAAGAATGCTGAAAACATAGGATGTAGCCAAAATTTTCATACCTTTAAGAAAACTGGCTATTCAGACAGATAAGGCAACTTGCCCCCGTTTGCTTAGATTATTTGTACAGGAGACAGGAATCCTGGAGAGAACACAGGGGAGTAAACCACTTAGGTGGAATTTCAAGCCACTTGGAGGGCATGTTCTGAAGGAAGACTGAGGGATTGGATTTAGCCAGCAGATGAAATCCTTTGATGTCATGGTGTTTGATGAAGCAAGAAGACTTTTGCACATGAAACTGGAAGCTGATGTAAGTACCATTCTGGAGATTTTGCTGAAGCAAAGGGAGCAGCTTATCCCCAGCTACTCAGCACCCAGGAATGCTGTATCTGGGATCCACTCTAGCCCTCTGTGAGGAGACGGGGGCTGCAGCCATGCCACCCACCTGTAGTGTCTCCCTTACTATGCAGTATGTAGGGGAGAAGAGAACATAATGTAATGGTGCATTTTCTTTAAAATCAGAACCAGGAAAAGCATTTTCTTATCATTCACTGCTTGTAACTGGTTGGAATAGTGTGGAAAACTATTGGAGAACCTGGAAGGATTGGCACAATGATATGAAATGCAAACACAGATTCTAGAAATCATAAAGTAGAATTTGAAAGTTTACTGATGCAGTAGCTCAGGAAATAGCCATTCCTAAAGAGTTTTGCAACGGATTCCACTAGCAATGCAAGTACCTTTTAAAAAAAAAAAATTGATTGATTGATTGCCTGAATTGGAGGAGGGGCAGAGGAAGAGGGAAGAAGAATCTTAAGCAGACTCTGAGCTGAACCTGAAGCCTGATGCAGGGCTCCATCCATGACCCTGAGATCATGACTTGAGCCAAAATCAAGAGTCGGAGGCTTATCTGACTGAGCCCCCCAGGCACCCCTGCAATTGCTTCTGTAGCACACCTCTGTGGCTGAATAATCCAGTATGAAAGTGGAAGCCCAGCTTTGGGAGTTTTACTTCCCAGGAAGCGTCGTGCAACAGTTTTCTTGTCTTTTAACAAACAGGCAGACCAAAAAATACATGGAAGAAACCTCAGACAAACACAGTGAATCTTTTACAAAGCCTGGCCATTTCCCTAGTCCTCGAACGCAGAGCTGTGTTTAGAAGAAGAAAGCTTTTTGTGTTGTATTTTTAAGATTATGCAAAGCATGAAGACAACATCTTCAAGAATCATGAGTGTTTCAGTCTTGGCAAGATTTTGCCCTCCTAAGGATGCCCAAAATGCTACCAGGAAGGGGAAAGTTGTTAGCAGATTTTGTGTTTATGAAAATGGAAGCAGACAGTTCCATTTAAAGATAGAATGAGACAAAAGCAGAGGCAGAAGCTTCTTAACAGTAAAGAAAAAAATAAACAGCAAACAGAAAAAAAAAATCTGTGAAAGTGGAACTTGGTAAAAGTAGAACCCCCTAAAAAGGAAAAGATGAGGATAAAAATAAATGAAAAACAAGGACAAAGGAGATGAGCCAGCATGACCTACAACTTCCTAAAGATACAAATGACTTGAAAGTCAAAAAAGAGATAGAGTGAGTGAAAGGAAAAAACCTGAGAAGAGCTCACTAACAGGTGGCAGGAGAGAACCCAAGATAGGAGATGCAGGACTCATGCCTGAGAAAATTGCTGACTCCAGCAGCTGCTGTGTGCGAGAGAAGAGCGGGTGCAAGGGGACAACGTGCTAGACGCAGATCTGTTAGACCGCCGACGTTTGTCTCTGTGCCATCGCAACTTCTCTGAAGAAGCCAGCTCTGCCCTGAAAGCTATTGCTTCAGACTTAAGAAGATTGATTTCACGCCTGTAAATATTTTGCTAAAGACCTATCAGTCCTCGAAGAAATTAAACGCCAACAGGTGTAAAATCTATTCGAATGCAATGAATGAATGTCAATTTTTTCCTTTGGTGACATACGTATAATTAAAGATTTTGTTTTCCTGTTGATGAATTAGATCTATTTTAGTCTGAAGACACTACCATTGCAAAATATTTTATTGGCCATTTTGTATGTTTTCTGTGGAGAGGTTTGCTCCTGAGAACTAGTTCCCTGCACTGCCAGAAAGATGTCTGTTCTATTTCCATTCTAGCTCCTTCCAGCCATCCTCCCCGCAGTAGTAAATGCTTTTGTCCAGGTCCGCCAGCGACTTTTGTGAGCCAAGGCCAGTGGGCACCTCTCCAGGTCAGCAACGTTTGACACAGTCAAGTCTCCCTCCCACTTGAAACCACTTAAAACACTTTCCTTTCTTAGTTTCTAGGACACCACGTCTCCTGATTACACTAAGTCTCATAGCCCCCCTCCTCTTCCTCGCTGACTTAACCTTTCCAGACAGAATTCCAGTGTTATGAAGCCTATGGGCTTGGCCTCGGGCTCCCTTTTTTCCTTTGGTGACCTCTTTTGGCCCCATGATGTTAAATTCCGCCTTCAGTACTGCTGATGTGAATCCGTGCATCTTCAAGCCCTGACCCTCCTCTGAGCTCGAGACTCATACATTCAACTGCTTACTTGACACTGCCCCCTGGATACTAACAGGAACCTTCCTTTGAAATCCCAACATAGGGACGCCTGGGTGGCACAGTGGTTGAGCGTCTACCTTTGGCTCAGGTCGTGATCCCAGGGTCCTGGGATCGAGTCCCACATCGGGCTCCCTTCATGGAGCCTGCTTCTCCCTCTGCCTATGCCTCTGCCTCTCTCTGTGTGTCTCTCATGAATAAATAAATGAAATCTTTAAAATACATAAATAAATAAACAAAATTCCAGCATAGACTCTTGATAGCTTCCAGTGCTCTGCAGACCTCTTCTGCTCTTGTGTTTTCTTATATCTGAAAGTCCTCACCATCGGTTGCTCAAATCAAACCCTGGACACCATCCGGCTTCGTCCTCTCCCCTCACACTCCACCCATGGTACCCGACCCATCAGCACTTTTTCAGCTCCGACCGCCAAACATGCTGTGGATTGTTCCACTTATTTTTATCTTCTTAAGTCATTTGTCTCTTGACTAAATTGGTGAATGGGTGACCCCCGGACAATTCTCCCCAATTATATTATACTCTTTCCCTCTTACGATCTATTCTCTAACAGCAGCCATAGAAACAGTTTTGAAGAGTAAAAGCATCCTCCATTTTTGCCTTCCCTAATGCTTTTAAGAGAACACAGCAGGTTTGATGCTAAGTGAGGAAGCTGTCAAGGAGCTGTGGTCAGGCACGGCTGGGCTGTTGGTTACACACAGGGAATTGAACAAACACGTAAATGTATTGTAGATACTGCGAGCTAGGTTTCTCACCATCAGTGAAGAGGGTTGCAAGTATAAAAGGGAAAGAATAAATCTAGGATGTGGATTGAAATTTGAGGTGTTGGAGTGAACTCAGATTTTTTATATAGAGAGATTGATGTGAAGATTGTGTGTGTGTGTGTGTGTGTGTGTGTGTGTGGTGTTCTCCTAGCTTTGTCATAGGGAAGGTCTGGGAGAAGTAATACTTCAGTAACACTGAGCATGCTTAGCACTTAGATCTTGGTTTCTAAATAGTATTCTCTACTAAAAGAAAATAGGAATTCTTAGGGGAAAGCCTGATTCTAGGGTAAAGGCAGGGATAGTACAAGATGTGCCTGGAACCTTTTGTTGTGTTATAAATTAGGGAAACTCTCAGATATAAATGGGGACATGCAGGAGGACGAAGAAGCAGGCTTGGAGGTGCCCCCAGGGTCCATAGAGGATAGAATTTAAGCATCAAAGAAAGTAGTAAAAGAAACACTTATAACACATTGAAAAAAATAGGAATCTGTGAGTCTGTACTAATATAGGTAAATAAATAAAGGAATGAATGAACACAGAAGAGAAAGCTCTTCCTTTCAGTACAATGCCAACTGGTTAATGTAGAAGAAAACCACCATTTGGCAGCCATCTTAGTAATAATTGCTTTAGGCAAGAGTTATTGATGGCTGCTAAAACTAGCAAGTGAGTTTCCCAAAGAGCAGGATACTTGCAGAGTCTCAAAGTATATCCCTATTAGAGACTTCTTAGTTACAGTAGGGAAGCTGTGACTTTATAGTAGAGACACCTGGTAGGTGCCACCATGATCAAGTGACCAAAGTAAGCACTCTCAGTAATGGAGCAACTCAAAATTGGGCACTTCTTGATACAATACAATGAGAACTCAGCATCCTTTCTGATATTCTGATATGATATTCCTGCTCCAGATGCATAATTTTGATCTACTCATTAGGAAACTTAGACCCATATTGAGGGACATACTACTAAATAGCTGGCCCATAATCTTCAAAAATAACAAGGTTTGGGGCCACCTAGGTGGTTCGGTCAATTAAGCATCTGACTTCAGCTCAGACCCCAGGGTCCTGGAATCAAGTCCGATGTTGGGCTCCACGCTCAGCAGGAAGCCTGCCTGTCCCTCTCCCGACGTTTGCCTGTCTCTGCTCATTCTCTCTCTCTCTCTCTCCCCTTCTCTCTCTCTCTCTCCCACTTAAATAAATAAATAAATAAATAAATAGATAAATAAATAAATAAATAAAATCTTTTAAAAAAAATAACAAGGTTATGAAAGTCAAGAAAGGGCTGAGGAAGTGTTCTAGGTCAAAGGGGACTTGGGGACATGTGACATCTAGGGAACAGTTGCATGGTCCTGAATTGAATCCACTTGCAATAAATTGGTGGAATTTGAAAGGCTTCTGTGGATGTCTGGTAATATATATCAGTGTTAATATTCTGATTGTGATAGTTGTACTGTGGTTATGAGCTATGAATGTTCTTTTTTTTTTTTTTTTTTTTTAACTATTCAAGGGCAAGAGGACATCATGTCTGCAACCTATTCTCAAGTGGTTTGGAATGAAAACGAGCCCAGTTACATCATGCTAGCTTCCTGCTTTAAATCCTTCACTGTTTTTCTGTTTCACGGAGAACAAAATGCGTGTCATCAGCCCAGGTTTACAAGGCCCTTATGGTTTGCCCCTGCTTCCTTTTTAGTTTTGTCTCCTGTGTTCTTGCCTCTTGCATTTCCATCTGAAGCAACAGAAAGTTGCATGCTGTCCTCATTCCCTAGAATCCTTCTGACTTCTTTCAGTCATTGTCTTCAGTTCTTAGATAAAACGTCACTTCTTCAAGGGCACCTGCCTCATCTTCCCTCATCAGAAGTGCCAACCCCAGTCACCACCGTGTCAGCCTGTTCATTTTCAATATTGCACATGATTTAGCTTATTTCTCACCCATTTATTATTTGCTTCTTCCATTAGAACAGAAGCTCCAGGAGGAGAAACCACATCTGTATTGTTTGATACTCAGTCTTCACTGGATAGGATATTGTTGATTTAGGCTCTAAGTAAATATTTGTTTCATGAATGAATTTTGTTCAGCCCTGCATTTTAATCACCAGGCAGTCAAGTAGTGCAAAACCTTCATGTCAAGGTGTTTCTGTGTCATATGTTCTGTGATGTATGACTTGATTCATTTTAGCATGGGGAATGATATATGCTGAAACATATTTCATTCATTATTTTATTGTTCCTTTCTGCTACAAGTTCTTATCTAAGGACTTCAGCATTCATTACGAAGTGCTAGATAATGTTATTAAATCTTGGTGTCTGCTGCTAGAACCCTTCACTGGACCTGGGCTTTGGAGGAGAGGTTCCCTCTTATTCATGACCCTTTCTGAATCTTATACCAGCCACAGACACTGCCTAGTCTGCACTGTCCAAAAGTAGACTAATAGTTTTAATATCAGTTCTAAGGAGAGCCTTTCCTTCATTTAAATAGTTATTTTTCAATATAATATTATGGAAAGTCCTAATTTTTATTAATGAGTGTATCAGTGTTAAGAATAGAATATAAAATCGAGTGTTCTGTTGTTAAACAAGATAATATATAACTCACATCTCTGGCCTTGGCCATGTCATCATAAATATGGAGTAAAGAATGATACCATTCTATGTCAGTTGGATTCCAACACTGGTGTGGTTTCTATGTTTTAGGAGACAGCTTGGGGCTTAATAAGATATAGTATCCTGGGGTGCGTGGGTGGCTCTCAGTTGGTTAAGTATCTGACTCTTGATCTTGGCTCAGGTCTTGATCTCAGGGTCCCGAGAGACCCATGCTGGGTGTGGGTCCATGCATGGGTGGATGCATAGACCCATACATGGCTCCATGCTGGGTGTGGAGCCTACTTAAAAAAAAGAAAAAGATATAATATCCTTTAGTGGGTGTGGGTGTATGCTGTGGGTTCACAGGCCACAAACCATGTGACAGTGGACTCACTGGGATTGATTAGTTTCCAGATCCTTTAGTTTATACTATTTCTGAGTTGAACTTGGTAGATAGAGTTCATTGTGGCATTAATGTTTTAAAATTTTTCTGTATTTTTTGATGCTTTCACATATTAGGGGCCTTGCTAATCCTGGAGAAACTGAGTCTCCTAGGGCTAGTTAATTTCTAGAGATAGCAAACAACTAGTCTCTAAGCATGATTTTCATATGTGAACCAACCAATCCAAACCCCAAGCACAAACCAAACCAGTATTTCTCCTGCCCTAAATCACTCCAGAGCCAAGTATAGACAACTAAAGACCACCCCTCTAGCCCAGAGCCCACTGAAATTATTCAAGCTATCCAATCCCAACTGTCCGGTCCTTGCTCAAACTTGCCTACCCTGCCTTGGCTGTTCCTTCCCATGAAACCACAATAAATGCTCTGGCCCATACTCTGCCCTCACTCCTTCTTCGCCCTGAACGACCCTGGTACTTCCCCCACATGGCCCTGCATGCTGTAGCATGCCCTTTCCTCTTGGAAATTGTAAGTAGCAACCTCTTTTCAAGGCAGTTGTCTCCTTGTCTATCACCTCACTATTCTTGACAAAAACAAATCCCAGGTACGTTTTAAAACAGTCACACAGCAGAGTAAAACAAATGTCCTTTTCATCCCATCTTCAGAATCCCCAAGGACATCTGGTCTTGTTGTCTGACACATCTGGTAGTGAATAAAACCTTTCTCTCTCATTCTTTTTACTTCTCTCCCCCCACTTTTGTGCATATTTGTGTATAGCAGCAAGATTTGGCAGGATGTAGGATTGGTTGTATTGTCACCTCTAGAGGAAATGCTCATTTTCCAGTCCACCTGTACATGGAGTTCAATACAGAAGGAAGGCATCTGCGCACAAACAAGCACTTGACTCATCACAAGGTCATAACATGTAATTTGTGTTGGAAATAAAGCAAAGTCTTAGAGGTATAGAATGTACCTCTTTGGGATCCCTGGGTGGCGCAGCGGTTTGGCGCCTGCCTTTGGCCCAGGGCGCGATCCTGGAGACCCGGGATCGAATCCCATATCAGGCTCCCGATGCATGGAGCCTGCTTCTCCCTCTGCCTGTGTCTCTGCCTCTCTCTCTCTCTCTGTGACTATCATAAGTAAATAAATAAAAAAAAAAAAAAAAAAAAAGAATGTACCTCTTTCCCCAAAGCAGCAGGAACACAGACCCTTGGATGTATATGATGATGGCAAGTGGATTTTTATTAAGAACTTTGATGAAAAAAAGTCATGTAATATCGGATGGCAGAAAAACAGAAATGGGGTTGATTTGAAAGATTTACCAGAGGATGATCCCTCAGGGATTTTGCATGCAGCAGTGATAAAGTTTGAAAATGAAGCACTAAAGATCAAAATTGTTCAAAAGATAGCTGGGCTTTAATAAGCAGCTTAGAACTTGGGTGAAGAAAAGCACAGGCTGGTGTGGGGGCCTGGGTGGTAGGAAAAAGCAGAGAGAAAGTGAGAGAAACTTCCAGGAAGAGAATTTGGGATGAAGGAGATGCCTTAGAGCCCCTGAAGTATTCTCTGAGGATATTGCTGCTTGCTTGTAGTTTGTTAAGCTGGCTGTGTTAGTTTGCATTCAACTGCTGCTGCTTACCAGATGCTGGTATCCAGGCAAACTACTTGTCTCTTGTTCATCTCCTAACCTATGTGACAGTTGACAGTGGCCTTGCTGGGGTGCTGAAAAGATGAAGGCTTTCCACTGGGAAACTCCAATGCAGAAAAGAGGGCATTCCCAGGGGTTTGAGGGCATACCCAGTGGGAGTGAGAAATTTCTTAGTAGACTCCTGTATTATCTTAAAATGCATATGACGATTTCACTCTGCACTATATTTGGAATAGCAAGGAACATCAGTGCATATTAGCTTTCACTCCTCTTTCACCTAGAAATGTCAATCCTGTTGGTTTGCTGTAGATTCCATTGTGCCCCAGTATTCTAAAGGGTCCTCCTGAAAACCACAAGTAACAAATGAAGTGTGTTGAGTAGACTTATTAACATCCATTATTATATTAGTGTGGATTTATTTGTGTGTTTTGTTGAGAATTGATGAAAAGATGGATCTGCTACAAGGTAAGTTGGGTGATGGGTTAAAAGCAGGTGTCTGGGGCAACAGACAGGGCAGCATTAAGAGGTCTCAGCCTTTGAGCATGGCCTTTTGCATAAATACATGGAGGGCAAGTACAGCAGAAAGTGGATGGGGACCTACACCCTCCTTGAACTTACCAGAGGAATAATGCAGCTGTTAAAAAGTGACCTGTCAGAAAAGGAAATAGCAACTCCAAAGCCTGCGGAACATAAGGTGTGTTTCTATTTCATCTAAGACATTCTAAAACTGAAAAAAAAAATTGCTTTTATAAAGGTAGGAAACAAAAACAAGCAATGAAGAGATCTTTACTATAACTCAGCTCTAGGTGTGTGTCATTATGTGTCTTGGAACACATTTCCTCTCTCTTCATCAGCACCTGATATTTTAGCAATGACTGCCTGTGCTCCCATCTCCCTCACTGTGCATACCCCACACATGGCTTTGTTTGCACAATCCCTTGACATTAGGGAATGAGTTGAGGTTGATTTGAGAGGGAGCTGAGGCTGGGTACATGCAGAGGGGAATAGGCCAAGAAGGAAGGGGAAGACACTCAGTCTATTCTGGCATGGGGGCATTGAAAGAGTGACTGGACAGGTAATGGGTAAGAACACAGATTTCATCTGGGAGCTGGACCCTATGCAGATGGGTGACCTCCGTGAATTATATACAAAGGCAAAACAGAAGTGTTTGGTGCTCTTACCTGGCATGGGAGACTTTTCTTCTCAGATCTCCCTCTGCTGGACTAATGAATGTAGCTGGTTATCACCTAGGTGGAGAAGGAGGGAATGCCATCTCAATCAACAAGCATTGACTTCTTGGAATGTAGAGAAAAGTTTCTGAGGTGTGGAAGACCCAAGAATGAGATGAGAGGGAGGAGGGGTGAAGGGGGGGGGCTTTGAACTACTTAGGGGAGACCTAGAAGGGAAGAAAATCCGATAAAGCCCAGATTCAGCAGTTGTTGTACGTTGTTGGATTTGTCTTTTTAAATAAATTGTACTGTGGTAGAAGAGACACAACAGTTACCATTTTAACCATTTTTAAATGCAAAGTTCAGTGGGATTAAGTACACTCATGTTGTTGTGCAACCATGACCACCAATCCGTCCATAAGAGCCTTTTCTTCGTATAAAACTGGTGCCCATTAAACAGTAGCTCACCATTTCCCTCCACCTGGCCCTAGCAACCTGGTTCTACTTTCTGTCTGTGGCTTTGACTACCCTGAGTACCTCATATAATTAGAATCATACCGAATTTGTCTTTCATGACTGGCTTATTTCACTTGGCATAATGCCTTTAGGGATCATTCAAGTCAGAATTTCTGCCCTTTATGAAACTGACTAATATTGCATAGTATGGATATATCCAAGTAAATATTTTGTTTATCCATTCATCTGTTGATTTGGATTATTTCCACCTCTTGGCTCTAGTGAACAATGCTGCTAAGAACGTGGGTATATAAATCTCTGCTGGAATCCCAGCTCTCCATTCTTCTGGACATATGATTAGAAGTAGAATTGCTGGATCATATGGTGATTCCATTTTAATTTTTTGAGGAATTGTCATACCATTTACCACAGTGGCTGCACCATTGTACATCACGACCAGCAATGTATAGGGTTCCAATTTCTCCACATCCTCTCCAACAATTTTTTCCCATTTTTTCATACTAGCCATCCCAATGAGTGTGAGGTCATATCTTATTGTGTTTTTGACTTGCATTTCCCTAGTGATGTTGAGTACCACTCATACGTCATCTTTGGAGAAATGTCTATCCAAGTCATTTTTGTGTTGTTTCTTTCTTTTTGTTGAACTATTCATCTAGTTGTTTATTTACCAACTCTCTGCCCTGGTCCCAAGATACCAGTTTCAGTAGTAGAATTTAGTGACTCATCACTTACATATAACACCCAGTGCTCATCACAAGTGCCCTCCTTTATACTCATCACCTAGCCCATTCCCAACCCACCTCCCTCTATCAACCTTCAATTTGTTCTCTATGATTAAGAGCCTCTTATGATTTGCTTCCTTATCTCACTCTTTTTTTCCTTCCCCTATGTTCATCTGTTTGTTTCTTAAATTCCACATATGAGTGAAATCATAGTATTTGTCTTTCGCTTATTACAGTACACTGTATCTCTATCCACGTCTTTGCAAATGGCAAGATTTCATTCTTTTTGATGGCTGAGTAATATTCCAATGTATATACATACCACATCTTTATCCATTCATCAGTTGATGGATGTTTGGGCTCTTTCCACAATTTGGCTATTGTTGATACTGCTGCTATAAACACCAGGATGCATGTATCCTTTCGGATCTGTGTTTTGTATCCTTTGGGTAAATACCTAGTAGTACAATGCTGGGTCATAGGGTAGTTCTATTTTTAACTTTTTGAGAAACTTCCATACTGTTTTCCAGAGTGGGTGCACCAGTTTGCATTCCCACCAACAGTGCAGGAGGGCTCCCCTTTCTGCACATCCTTGCCAACACCTGTTGTTTCCCATGTCATTAATTGTAGCCATTCTGACTGGTATAAGGTGGTATCTCATCATGGTTTTGATTTGTATTTCCCTGATGAGTGATGCTGGACATCTTTTCATGTGTTTGTTATCCCTCTGTATGTCTTCTTTGGAAAAATGTCTATTTATGTCTTCTACCCATTTCTTAACTGGATTATTTGTTTTTGGGTATTGAGTTTGATAAGTTCTTTATAGATTTTTGGATACTAATCCTTTATTGGATATGTCATTTGCAGATATCTTCTTCTATTGTAGGCTGCCTTTTAGTTTTGCTGATTGTTTCCTTTCCTGTGCAGAAGCTTTTTAGCTTGATCAAGTCCCTATAGTTCATAATTGCTTTTGCTTCCCTTGCCTTTATAGACATGTCTTGCAAGAAGTTGCTGTGGCCGAGTTCAAAAAAGTTGCTGCCTGTGATCCTCTCTGGGATTTTGATGATTTCCTGTTTCACATTTAGGTCTTTCATCCATTTTGAATTAATGTATGGCGTAAGAAAGTGGTCCAGTTTCATTCCTCTGCATGTGGCTGTCCAATTTTCCTAGCACCGTTTATTGGAGAGACTGTCCATTGGATATTCTTTTCTGCTTTGTTGAATGAAGTTTAGTTAACCGTAGAGTTGTGGGCCCATTTCTGGGTTTTCTGTTCTATTCCATTGATATTTGTGCCTGTTTTTGTGCCAGTACTATACTGTCTTGATGACTACAGCTTTGCAAAATAGCTTAAAGTCTGGAATCCTGATGTCTCCAGTTTTTCTTTTCTTTTTCAGGATTGCTTTGGCTATTGGAGTCTTTTGTGTTTCCATACAGATTTTGGGTTTGTTTATTCTAGCCCTGGGAAAAATGCTATTGGCATTTTGATAGGGATTGCATTAAATATGTAGATTGCTTTGGGTAGTATAGACACTTTAACAATATTGGTTCTTCCAATCCATGAACATGGAATATTTTCCAATTTTTTTGTGTCCTCTTTAATTTCTTTCATAAATGTTCTGCAGTTTTCAGAGTACAGATCTTTTACCTCTTTGGCTAGGTTTATTCCTAAGTATCTTATGTTTTTTGATACAACTGTAAATGGAATTGATTCCTTGATTTATTTTTCTGCTGCTTCCTTATTGGTATATAGAAATGCAGCAGAGTTCTGTACATTGATTTTATATCCTGCCACTTTGCTGAATACATGTATTACTTCTAGCAATTTTTTGGTGGAGTCTTTCAGGTTTTCTTCATAGAGTAGATATGTTTGTAAATAGTTGAAGTTTGACTTCTTGCTGATTTGGATGCCTTTTATTTCTTTTTGTTGTCTGACTGCTGAATCTAAGACTTCTAATACTGAGTTAAATAGTAATGGTGAAAGTAGACATCCCTGTCTTGTTCCTTATCATAAAGGAAAAGCTCTCAGTTTTTCCCCATTGAGGATGATATTGGATGTGGCTCTTTCATATATGGCCTTTATTATGTTGAAGTAAGTTCCAAATATACTCTGCCCACCCCACAAAATTATTTTAAAAATAAGTGTTTTTATCAAGAATGGATGCTGTAATCTTTCAAATGCTTTTTCTGCATCTGTTGAGAGGATCATATGGTTCTATCGTTTCTTTTAATGTGGTATTTCATGTTGATTGATTTGGAAATATTGAACCACTCCTGCAGCCCAGGAATAAATTCAGCTTGATTGTGGTAAATAATTCTTTTAATGTACTGTTAGATTTGATTTGCTAGTATCTTGTTGAGAATTTTTGCATCCATGTTCATCAGGGATATTGGAAAACGAAATATGTCTCCTTTTTAGTGGAGTCTTTGTCTGGTTTTGGAATTAACGTAATGCTGGCTTCATAGAATGGGTTTGGAAATTTTCCTTCCATTTCTATTTTTTGGAACAGTTTGAAAATAGGTATTAACTTTTCTTCAGATGTTTGGTTAAATTTCTCTGGGAGGATGTCTGGCCCTGGACTTTTGTTTGTTGGAGATTTTCTTTTTTTTTAATAATAAATTTATTTTTTATTGGTGTTCAATTTGCCAACATACAGAATAACACCCAGTGCTCATCCCGCCAAGTGCCCCCCTCAGTGCCCGTCACCCATTCACCCCCACCCCCCACCCTCCTCCCCTTCCACCACCCCTGGTTCGTTTCCCAGAGTTAGGAGTCTTTATGTTCTGTCTCCCTTTCTGATATTTCCTACCCATTTCTTCTCCCTTCCCTTCTATTCCCTTTCGCTATTATTTATATTTCCCAAATGAATGAGAACATACAATGTTTGTCTTTCTCCAATTGACTCATTTCACTCAACATAATACCCTCCAGTTCCATCCACGTTGAAGCAAATGGTGGGTATTTGTTGTTTCTAATGGCTGAGTAATATTCCATTGTTGGGAAATTTTTGATTACTAATTTAATTTCTCTGCTGGTTATGGGTCTGTTCAAAATTTCTATTTCTTCTCTTTCAGTTTTGGTAGTTTCTATGTTTCTAGGAATTTTTCCATTTCTTCCAGGTTGTCCAGTTTGTTGGCATATAATTTTTCATAATATTGTCTTATAATTGTTTGTATTTCAAGATATCATGCCTCCAGTATGAGGTGTCCTGGGACTGGGATCACATCCTTAATCTAAAGTATGAGATTCCATTGCTCAGACTAAATGGCCCAGGGCAGCCATTCTCAGATGCTTTGTAAAGAAGATGGGTTTACTGTTAAAGAATTAAACTCTCCTCTAAGATGCAACACTGATAAAATCTCTAGTTGATGTCTTACAATACAAAATAGGCTAGTTAGACTATGTAGAAAATGATAACACAGCTCCTTGGTCTAGGACCCATGTCACAGAAGATTAGGAGTCTTTTACACTTAGGCATACAACACAGTTGGCCATACAGTGGCACCTGAGATTTTTTTTTTTTTACCATCAAATCACTATATCTTGATTTTATTTAGCAACATTGAGCAAGCTTTAACTCAAGTGGGTTATGTCCTCAATACCAAAATAATACCATTCTCTCTGCTCAGAAACAGTCTGTGACAGACCTCTATCCTGATTCCACTGCCTGCAGACTCTGAAAGAAAGGCCAAGATGTGATTGATAGGGGAGACTGGATGGTCAGGCAGTTCCAAACATTCAATTCAAGAGGGAGAATCAGTAAAAAAAAAAAAAAAAAAAGGAGGGGGGCAGAGAGGTGTGAAGAGAGAGAGAGAACAGAATGCCTGGTATGTATGCAAAGTGCCTTTGAACTGTAAGACCATATACAAATAGGTGCTAGTTACTGGTGAAGTAGAACTCAGCAGACTGGTCTCTGATGAATGGAGAAATTGAAAGCATGTTGCTCGAAGGACGGAAGGAAGGAAAGAAAGAAAGAGAAAGAATGAAAGAAGTAAAAGAAAGAAAGAAAGAAAGAAAGAAAGAAAGAAAGAAAGAAAGAAAAAGAAAATCATGCTTACTTTTGTTTTCCTGGTTCCATATCTTTTAATAATTTAATAATTATTTGGAAGATGGTCTGCTTTGCTTTCAAGGGAGTGATAAGTATGTTGTGGTGGAGAACATGAAGGACTAAAGAGCAGTCACTATCAATGAACTGAGGGAAGATTGATGAGTGGCCTGGCAGCCAACTCATCTCAGCTCCCTCTCGGCCTGATACCAGGTCAACAGTACTCTCCTTGCAGGGGGTGAGTGCTGTGTGGCACAGCATGATGCTTTGCTCAGATGTTCTTGTACTCTGTCTACCCCACAAAGCAGTGTTCTTACAGTGTCCTACCCTGTGTGGATATAGCTACGCCCTGTGCAAGGCTTGTGATGAGCTTCTACCTGAATCTTTGAAGAAAGGGGTCGATAAATTAGTGGTGAGGAGAAGGGGAATGTTGACACATATAAAAGCAGTAGGCAGCATTTTTTCTTAAATGCTGTTAAGGAGATAAGATTTGAATTCTGTTAGAATATCTATATCTACTAAAATGTTTAACTTCCACCCCTCCCCATAATGTCCTCGCTTGTCTGTATTATAAAATTGCATTTCTCTATCCATTGCCTTGGAACATTATCATTTTGTGCTTTTCTGGGCCTTTTGTAGACAGGAAAGGTAGATTTTCTGTGGGAATAGCCCACACAAGCTTGAAAGTGGTTGGGAGTGAGAGAAGAACAGGAGGACATTGGGACACAGGGAGTGCTGGCAGGTTTGCAGCAGAGACAGTGGCAGGTTTAGAAGGGACCAAAGAAGGTCCACAAAGAAATAGATAAAGAAGGATAGAGATGAGGGATTGGGGAGAGTGGCAGGAAGAAGAGTCACAAGGAAGTTAGAAACCAGGTCAGAAGGAAAGGGGCCATGTGGGTGGGAGTTCAGTCATGGCGATTCAAGATAGACTTCTGTTCTTCATATGTCTTCCCATGTTAATAAAGACTTTGAAAAAATTAGTGTTGACTCATTAGGTAGTAAGCTTTTGCTAGCTCAAAGTGACGAAGCAGAAGAGGATGTCGTAGGTCAGTGGTGCTGAGGTGAGATCCTTTGCTCTAAGTGGCTGGTTGGGTTAGATGGCTTCAAGTTCCCTCCTGCTCCCACTGTAAGCTTCCCTAGCCATATCTTTTATAAATGTGTATGCACGTATGTGCAAGTGTATTTGTGCAAATGCACAGTGTGTGTGTGTGTATGTTCCTTTTTTTTAAGGATTTTTAAAAAAAATTATTCATGAGAGACACAGAGAGAGAGGCAGAGACATAGGCAGATGAAGAAGCAGACTCTCTGAGGGAAGCCCAATGCAGGGCTCGATCCCAGGATCCCAGGATCCCAGGATCAGGCCCTGAGTCAAAGGCAGACACTCAACCACTGAGCCACTCAGGTACCCCTGTGCTCCTTTTTCAAATAAGAGGGAAACTAAACACTGGCAATACCAAAGATAAATCTTGTTGTCACTATTATACCCAGAGTCAATCCTGACTTTGCTTTGCTTTTTAATTAGTTCAAAACAAAGATCATTAGTTTTGTCTGCCATGTTCTTTTCCCCTAACTGGATGAAGTATTGTCCTTTACAGTGATCAGGAAACAAATAATTTAGACAAGAGACACTAAACAATCATAACCAGCGGTCTTTAGAATAGATCTCCTATCACAGTAAACTGGAAGGGCTTGCATTTATTTTGATAGATTAAAAGAATCAACCTTTTTTTAGCTCATTAAAAGCAGAGTGTAGAACACAGGTCTACAAAATAGCCCTCAACTTATCAAAGACCAACTGACAATTGTCATTCTTTATCTGTAATGGAGGTAAACACAGAGAGTGTGAAAATACAGTGTTTCTGTTGGTACGTGTTGGCTGCTCTGTATTGACTTAGACAGTGTGTTCACTCACTACAGTTCAAAGTAACTCATTTTGCTTTATGGTGAGTACAGAGGAAATCCATGATTCTCTATCCCAGGAATTAGGTGTGCATAGCAGGGGGCATGGTGGCCCCAGGATCAGATCTGCCTGCTGCAATGGAACTGTCCTATGAGTGGTCACCTACCCAGCCCCTCCTTTCTCTCTGTACCATCGGAACAGTATACATCACCCTGTATTGTCTTTCACTGTCCATACTCTGCAACACACACCCACCGCCCTCACATGTGAGGTCCTTAAGGGCAGAGACCTCCCTAAGAGGTTCATCAGTGTTAGGGTCGCATAGAACACATGTTAGATGTTCCCTACATATTTTTAAATCGAATTAACACACTTCACTTCTCTTGTCTAATGCCCCCAGGTACCGCAGGTAGGAGGAAGGGGACAGAAGTTCACTGACTTCTCAAGGGCCTCCTACCTTTCACCCCTTGTCATGTGTGCCAGGTGTGCCTATCCTCAAATCATAGTCCAAAAATGACTTATTTGTGTCAGTTGTCTTTTGCAAACTTGGTTGTTCTTTTTATTTGCTGGTCTGTCATTTAATCAGCCAAACACTGGCAGAGAAAAGAAGGCACGTTGGGTCAAAGCATCTTCCTCCCAGCATTTTTTTACCTGGAAAATGATAAAATGAGGGGTTGTCCTAGATGGTCTCTGGGTATTTTTTATGTTCAAATATTCTCCATAATTTCCCAGTTATCCTCTTTAGTTTGTGAAACTGGACTTTATACCTATCTTCTGCTCAATAATATGAAGGCTTCAAGTAAATATAGACTACCCATGGGAAGTGGCTGCTGATGCTTAGTTAGAAAAGCTAACCTAAGAACGAATAACTTGCCTCGAGGTGGACGTTGTCCAAGAATGGACAGCTTTCATCCTTATCACTGTAAGAGATGATTTAGATGAGGGCTCATATAAAATATCTAAAAATATGGAAAAATACAGAGTAAACCATGAATACCTTCAACACTACAATGCATCCAACTTCACAAAACCTCTCCCCTCCTGACAGACCATGACTGCTAAGAGTTTTGGGTGAATCCCTTGAATCTTTCCCTTAATTTCCAAACAGGTACATTGTAGTGGCTACAATATTCTGCAGAATGACTCTTTCTGACTCTGTCCGTTCCTCTATTTGTGGATAGTTAGATCTTTTTTCCTGTATCTTTTCCCCCACATATGATGCTACAGCATCCTTGCTCTTATATTTTTGTGCACATGAGTAAACATTGCCATAAAATTGAGTGTTGGAAGTGGAATATAGGAGCCAAGGGATTTGCACATTTAAAATTCTGATAAAGGGCAGCACGGGTGGCTCAGCGCTTTAAGCACCGCTTTTAGCCCAGGGTGTGATCCTGGAGACCCGGGATCGAGTCCCACGTCAGGCTCCCTGCATGGAGCCTGCTTCTTTCTCCCTCTGCCTGTGTTTCTGCCTCTCTCTCTCTCTCTCTCTCTCTCTCTGTCTCTCATGAATAAATAAATAAAATCTTAAAAAATAAAATAAAATAAAATAAAATTCTGATAAAGATCATGATAAAAGCCAAATTGCCATTTAGACAAGCTCTGCTAGATTTTGTTCAGATCAACACTCATTTCCCCAATCCTTGCCAAGCAAAATTATCAATCTTTGGAATTGTTGCCAAACTCATCTGCAAAACAAATATACTTATTTGAAAGACATATATTATTAAGTATTAAAGTTTTTTCTTTATTTGTTTGATTATTTAGAGTCCTGTGTTCTTATTCTTCTTTCACTTAAGAACAGGTATCTGATAGACACTTGTTATCTAGATTGGTTCTCTGTTTCTCTTGAATTTTCTCCAACAGGTGTTAGTATTTTATTATTTTGCATTGCATTCTGGGAGAATCCTTTGACTTAATGGAGTGTGTGAATTTGCTCTTCACTTATGTCTCTTTTGAAATTCAGCCTATCTGCTGAGGTGTCTCATTTTTTTTTTTTTAGATTTTATTTATTCATTCATGAGAGATACATAGAGAGAGGCAGAGACAAGCAGAAAGAGAACCAGACTCCTCAAAGAGCAGGGAGCCTGATGTGGGACTCCACCCCAGGAATCACGACCTGAGCCAAAGGCAGACGCTCCACCACTGAGCCACCCGGGTGTCCCAGGTGTATCATTTTCAAGATCTCTTGTTGCTAATCTTTCTTAATCATCTTTCCTGATGTTTCATGGGTACAACTTCTTCTCTCATCTTCCTGAAAACTTGGGTTATTTTTACTTTTAAAGGCTTACCTGTGTCATTTGGTTGCTTTATATTCTCCAAATTTATTACCTTGGTTGAGTTAAGTACCTCTTCCATGGTTTTGATTTTTATCAAACTCTTGGAGACTTTTAATTGCCTGTCCACTTCCATACTGGGCAGTTCCTATTTGCATATCTATGGGTGGTACTTGAGCACAGTGGTTTATCTCCAGGTTTTATAGGAGGGGCTGCATATGCTGCCTAATTCTCTGAGGGAATTGCTCTACTCATGGCTTATCTTGTGGGTGACACTTCTGTTGTATGATGCTCAGCACAAGAGGGAAAAAGAAAGCAGTAGTGGGAAGGATCGACTGGCCAGCCTGCTCTGAAACATTTTCCAACTAATCACTGTCAGTTATTCCAAAGTTTCTTCCAGTTCTGTGTTACCTCTATCCTTGGAGCTCACCTATCTAGCAGTTGTGTTTTCCTATGTGTGTCTTGGGTTTTGCTCTCCTTGGTTTATCTAATTTACAGTAAATCTTTATAATTTCTTGTCCATTGGTGGTGCTTTTTATTTGTCAAGCACTATTATAGAATTATTATTATTATTTTTATTATTATATCTGTTTATCGTCTCTAAGAATTTGTATAAGATTGAGAATAGTTACTTGGGTTCAGCTGATTCAAACTTGAGTTTTTATTCTCTGTCCTGCTATTTTTGAAAAGATGCTCTCTGTTCTTATTATCTTCCTTGTTAGGCTAATTTTGAGCTTATGATACTTAATTTTTTTTGCATGTTCTTTATTTACAAATACATGTGCTTCCGTGATGGGAATCAGTGGAAATACTTATAAGTAGGAAATAAATAATCAAGGTTGTAAAACACAAAAATCATCATTCTGATTTTATAGCCCTCATCATTTTCCCCCTTTATTCACTTATTCGTCACTTATTCATGTTTTTGGTTCTTTAAAAAAGATTTACTTATTTTAAAGATTTATTTATTTATTGAGAGAGAGAACACACACCTGTGTGAGCAGGGGTCAGAGAGAAAGAGAGGGAGAGAGAGAATCCCTAAGCAGACTCCCTGCTGAATGTGGAACCCAAAGCAGGGCTCAATCCCAGGACCCTGAGATCATGATTTAAGCTGAAACCAAGAATCTGATGTTCAAATGACTAAGCCACTCAGGCACCCCTGTATTTTTTTTGGGGGGGATGCCAGTCATTATGGATCTAGACAAGATCCTAGAATTCAGAAAGCTCTGTTTAGTGAAAGAGAACCAAAAGGTAGAAAACTAATGAATGCATGGTTGAACAACAAATTTGCATGTCTTTAAAAGGGAAAGAAAAATCTAGGTGGCTGCAGAAATAATTTACTATTATTGATCTGGTAAAAATAGCAAGAATTTCCTAAAACAAGAACACCTTTAAGTTCCATTGGGAGAACTCTAGCAGGCATGAAAAAATAAACAGACTGTGTAGCTGATGATTCATCTTTCAGTTAAAGGCAAATTGAGGTAATAGAGATATTTTGCAATTTTTATAAGCAACTTGAGGAATAAAATTGATAAACTTTGTTCCCTGTTGAGGTTATGGCCATTGAAGCCCCCTGCACTCTTTTTTTTTTTTTTGCACAGAAGTAGATATTAAATACCTATTAAATGAATGTAATGTCATGGTTTCTAGATAGTGCATTATTAAACACCAAGACAAAACATTTTTAAAAGTCTGTATTTTAAAAAAAAAAAAAAAAGTCTGTATTTTTTTGTAGTGGGGGTAATGTTGACCTCATAGAATGAATTGGAAGGTTTTTCCCTCTCTTTGTTTTTTTCTTATTGTTCTTACTCATTCCTCAGATATTTGGCATAATTTCTCAATGATGCCACCTAAACCTTGACTTCTTTCTGTGGAAAGGTTTTTAACTAAAAATTCATTTTCTTTAATTGATATAAGGATATATTCAAGTTATCTACTTCTTCTTGAGAGAATTTTAGTAATTTGTATCTTATAAAAACTTATCCATTTTATTTACACTGAATTTCTTGGCATGAATTTATCCATATTATTCCCTTATCATTTATTTTTGATACTATCTATGGTGATTTCCTATCTCTCATAGAGATACTAGCAATTTTGTGTCTTTTATTCTTTCTTATATGTATGGCTAAAATTTTATCAATTTATTGATCTTTTCCAAGAACCAGACCTTGGTTTCATTGATTTTTTTTTGTGTGTGTTGTTTTTCTGTTTTCTCTTATATTGAGCTCTTCTTTTTATTCATTCCTCTGCCTATTTTGAGTTTTACTTGCTCTTTTCTCTTTCTACATTCTAAGGTAGAAGTTTAGATCATTTAAGACCTTATGTATTTTCCAATATGCATTTAGTGGTCCATATTTCCCTGAATCATTTCTTCTGCTGCATCTCATGTATTTTCATATATTGTATTTTTATTTTCATTCAGTTTAAAATTCTTCTCTTTTTATTCTATCCATTAATGGGAGAAGGGTTTTGACATCACTGAGTAGTTGAAAATCTGTTCATTTCTCTATACAGTTCTATTAGCCTATGTTTATATGCATTTTGAAGCTCTCTTATTAGGTGCATCAAAGTTTATTATTCTGTCTTTTTATTTTTAAGATTTTATTTATTTATTCATGAGACACAAAGAGAGAGGCAGAGACATAGGCAGAGGAAGAAGCAGACTTCTCACAGGGAGCCCAATGTGGGACTCGATTCTGGGACCAGGATCATGCCCTGAGTCAAAGGCAGACGCTCAACCACTGAGCCACCCAGGCGTCCCTTGTTATGTCTTTTTGATGAATTTATCCCTTTATCATTCAGAGGTGACTCTATTATATCTTCAACGAGTTTTAATAATTTTTGGCCATTATATTTTTCAATTTTTTTGGTAACTTCTTCTCTTTTGGAGACTCCAAGAACATGTATAGTAGGCTGTTGGAGTTGTCTTATAGCTCACTGACATACTGTTCAAATTTTTCATAGAGTTCATTAAACTCTTTTTCTGTTGTGTCTAATATGCTCTTAATCTCATCCATTTCCCATCCCCAGAATTTTGATGTGCACCCTTTGTTTTATCTTCCTTTAAAAAAATTATTTATGTATTTATTAATGAGAGACACAGAGAAATGCAGAGATATAGGCAAAGGGAAAAGCAGGCTCCTTATGGAGAGCCTGATGTGGGACTCGATTCTGGGACCCCTAGATCACACCCTGAGCCGAAGGCAGATGCTCAACCCCTGAGCCACCCGGGTGTCTCTGTTATATCTTCTTTAACTCCTTTAACATACTTATTTTCACAAGCACGTGAAATATAGTAATAATACTTGTTTTAGTATCTCTGTCTACTAACTCAATCACCTACATTTCCTTTCTGAGTTGATTTCAGTAGACTGAGTTTTCTCCTTACTTGGAGTTGTAGTTTTTTAATTTCTTTGACCATCTGGAAATTTTTTACTGGATGCTGAACATTGTGTTTTTGATTTTGCTGTGTGGTGGATATTATCATATATCGAAAAATATTCTTGAGGTTTGCTTGTGAACAGTTTGGGTTTTTAAGGCTTGCTTTTATGCTCTTGTTTAGGTGAGAGAGCAGCCTTGAGTCTAGGGCTCATTTTTTCTATTTTCATTTTCTAGATACAGCATCCTCCTAATTAGTTAATGCCACATATATTGAGATTTTTCCACTCTGGATGGTGGGACACCAGCTCTTCCTGGTTCTGTGTGTTTGGCTAGGGATTCTTTCACCTGCTCCTTTCAGATGGTTCTTTTTCCAGACCTCAGATAATTTCCTTTTATACACACGCTTATCAATACTTAACTGAAGACTCAGAAGACCCTCTGAAGACCCTCCACAAGTCTCTCCCTATACAAGTCTCCTCTCTCTACTGCTCTGTTACGTCAGCTCTAGTTGACTTCGCCTTTCTAAAATACCCATTTTGTCTTCACAACTTAGACTGATATACTTAGATTGGCAGACTCTTCCAGAGAAACCCATTCAGTGTGGATCTGGTACTCAGCAAGTACTCTGAGCTGCTGATTTACTCTTAGGAGTTCTCAGTATACACAGCCAGTGAAGACTGGGAGTAAATTACAGTCTCTCAGGGAAGGGATACAGAACAAGGAGAGGAAAATTCTAAAATAGAACCCCAGGAAACATCAAAATGTATGTGGAAAGTGAAGTGATAATTCTTTTAAAATGATTTTCAAAGCAAAGCCCTTAAGTAATGTATAGTTTAAATTTTCTACTGTGGTTCAAGAATGTGATCATTATTCAGGAGATTGATAAGTCACCAGCTAAGATTACTATGAATCTTCTGGGTGACCTATTTTTTTCTGGGAACATGTCTAGGAACTCAAGCTAGGAACACATTTAGAATCATAGGAAAGTTCTAAAGGTCCAAGAATGTCCTGTCTCCACAGCTTAGAGCCAAATAAATGTTCAACATTCATTTTTAATGGGCCACATGGGAATTGGTTAACTAAAAACTAATAATAAAAATAACAAAATAAATAGCAATAATAATAGCTAATATTAAGTAGAAAATGAAGTCAAGAAAAGAAAACCAGAAAAGAAGAAGTTTGCATCTATAGAACAGACCTAGAGACTAGACTCAGAGACCTAAATTAAATCCCTGGACTGTCTCCAGCTCGTTGGGTCACATTGGACAGTTCAGTAACCCAATGTCTTTGAGTCCTAATTTTGACATCTTTTGCATGGAGAATAATTGTACAAGGACTTCCAGCTCTGTAAGTTTTAAAAGCTGCACAAATAAAAATTGTTATTTTTAAGACTTCACCATGATTTTGTTTTAAAAATTGTCATGGCAAATAAATGAAGAAATAATATGAACAATTTTAATTTATGGTTAATTTTTGCAAGTATATATTTTACCCCTAGACACATGGGTGCAAATTCCTTTTAAGAGTTTATCAGATGGTATAAAAGCCCAAGTTGGAATACATTATACTTTCAAGTCACAAATTTAAGACTCTTTCTCATTTAGAGGTTGTACATCTCTTTTTCTGTATTAAGCTAAAATGTATTTGATAAAGATATATTTAAATATTTTCAGTGTTAGCATAATTACATTTATTTCTTGACCAAGCAAGAGGTTCTTTTCAAAACTGTTTCAATACAATCTCCAGTGTAAAGTATAGACTGATGCAGGATAATAGCATTTCAAGTTTTGTTTTCTTTTAATTGGTTGAGCTTATTAGTGAAGTTGAGGATGTAATCATGTTAATGAGTTCTCTTTAAAACTTTGCGTTCTTTTATTCTATTCAATAAAAACAGAAAAGTGTGTTTCAAATTGATTCCTGACTGATCTGAAATGATCTGTTAAGGATTTGAAAATGAATAAATGTCGTGGTAATCTGGGAATATGGTCTCATTTGTGAGGCCCTTTGGCTGTCATTTGAACAGAATGTTTCATTTTTGATGAAATGTAAAAGAAAGGAGACTAAGGAAAGTAGTGGTCTGACCTTACATTGTTCCAGTAAATTCTTTCAAGGGGACATTTAAAAATGAATATCAAAAAAAAAAATAAAAAAATAAAAAAATGAAAATGAATATCAGAGTCTGAATTCCTCTTCTTTGATGAATTAAAATGAAAATAACTGGGTCAATTTTTCATATTAGTAGAATAAGATAATATAGAATTAAATGAATAGAAGTTAATAGAAATTTATGGGAGTTATTATATCAAAGTAGTTCCAGTAGCACACATATTAACTAGAACTCTTACTGACTTTTATCATAAAATTCAGAAAAAAAGGGAAACAAATCAATATTGTTGTGGATGAAGCATTAGGTATTAACTTCTTTAGGATTTATTCTTTAGGATTTTATTTAAAAATAAAAAGGATTTTTTTTTATATAATGTTTAATTATACTGTCCTGTTAGAGTCTCTTTGGGACTAGATTAATGTGTTATCATTACTTTGCTTTACACCCCTCCAAAAGTTTTTTGTTTGTTTCTGTTAGTAATTTATAGGGAAATAGGGTAAAATGACAAGAATGTTTATTTTCTGTTGTTAAATGAGTGGCTTTTTAAAAAAAGTTCTTGGAATAAAGGAATAAACCTTTATTCTTGGAATAAACCTTTGGAAATGGGGTCCTTCAATGTGTGACATATCCATGCAATGGAATGTGATGCAACAATTTAAAACTATGCCGTAGAAGAATATTTAATGACCTTAGAGCATGATCAAGTGCAAAAAGCAGAATGCAAAACTGTACAAGCATGATACCAATATTTTCAGAGAGTTAGATCAGTAGACATAATATATAGGAATGAATGAGAACAAAATGCAGTTTTGTTTGAGTGGGACTGGGAGTGATATATTTTCTTTTTTATATTTTGTGTTTTTTTCAAAATAGTTAACAGCAAACAGTTTCTGATTATACAAGTAATGAATATCATTAAAATTAATAAGAAGTAAAGGGTAGGAGAAAACTCACTCAAAAATTTAAAAAATTATTTAAAATTATTTCTAAGCTCCCACATTGGTTGTATTTATCATGGTGCCTGGGTGGCTTATTTAACTGTAAAAGCTTGTCTTTTGTTAAACATCTGACTCTTGATTTTGGCTCAGGTCATGATCTCAGAGTCCTGGGATCCAGCCCATTATTGGGCTCTGTGCTCAGTAGGAAGTCTCCTTAAGATTCTCTTTCTCTCCCTCTGTTTGTCCCTCCCCCTGCTTGTGCTCTCTGTCTCTCAAATAAATAAATAAATCTTTAAAAAAAGAAAATGAACTTATAAAGGAGATGCGTTTGAAGGATGGACATATATTAAGCAGGACTAAGGGGGCACCTAGGTGGCTCAGTTGGTTGAGCATCTGACTCTTGATTTCTGCTTGGGTCATGGTCTCAGGGTTGGGCTCTATGTTCAGTGCTGAGTCTGCTTGGGGTGTTCTCTCCCTTCCCCCTCCGCCTTTCCCACCACTCTTTTTCTCTCCCTTTATCTCTCTCTAAATAAGTAAATAAATAAAATCTTTAAAAAATCACAGGATTTAGTATGGGTGATAGTTTGATTCCTCGGAGTCTGGCCCCTGGAACAGCAGCATCAGTGTCACCTCGGAGCTTGTTACAAATGCACATTTTTGAACCCATCCCAGACCAATTCAGCCATTCAACCAAAACTTTTGGAAATGGGGTCCTTCAATGTGTGTTTTCACAGGCCCTCTAGGTGATTACAATGCGTCTGAGGTGGCTAGAAAAATTTCTCAAAAATTTTATCCTAGACAGCTTTCATCTCACATTTCTCTTCTATGTCTTCCTCTCCTACTCTGCCTCTATCATTCTGCTTCTCTCTTACACATGTAGTTTTTGTTGTAGGTTTTTCTTTTACTTTTTTCTTTTTAGAGAGGGAGAGAGGGGATGAGGGAGAGGCAGAGAGAGAGAATCTCAAGCAGACTCCACACCTTGCACAGAGCCCAACATGGGGCTCAATCTCACGACTCTGAGATAATGACCTGAGCTAAAATCAAGAGTTAGATGCTAAACCGACTGAGCCACCCAGGCATCCCTGTGTGTTACTTATTTATTCATATCTTTACCTTGTTTCTCCAGAATATTTGAGGCAGCTCAGAGGTGCATAAACTACAACAGCAAACACTCATCCAGCTGTCCAGGTATTGTCCTAAGGGCTTTACTCATTTAACTTAATGATCAGTCACAACCCTATGAGACAGTTGTTACTCTTATTTCATGACTGTCCTCTCCATTTGATACACAGGAATCTGAAGCACAAAGGCTAAATAACTTTGTGGAGGAATCCAAGCAATCTGGTCCCAAAGTCTGTGCCCTCAACCAGTTCACTATGCTGCTTCTTAAAAAATTAGTGAGGAATTGGGGATGAATGCACAGCCTGTTCTGCAGAGTTTGATATAGTGGGTAAATACAGCCCATGGATATGCCTCTGGCTCAAACAGAGAGTGAACACAAGGATAAGCTGTAAGATTATCAATCACCAAAATATTGAAGGAAGCTAATTCTCTGGAAGACCATACCTGAGTCTCGAAAAACCTTCATGTCACTCCACATGCTTGTGATTTTCATTTCATTCATTCACTTTGCTTACACAGTCATTATTTCTTGGGCACCTTCTATTTGTCAGGTCCCATTCAGGTTGCTTGGGATGGAAAGAATAAAACATACCCATGCCTTAAAGATACTGGGGGCCTAAGGGTAAAGAACGATGGTTGTGTCTCTCTTGGGGTTTCCCCCACTTTCTCCCTGAGTTTAGAGTAAGAGAAGGACACAGTGACAGGTAGGAAGGGATTTAGAGCAAGCTTTTCTGGAGATACCTCAGCAAAGTCAGAAAACAAAGCCTCTAGAAAGAATCAACAATTTGAACTCATAGTCATGGGAGCACCTTTATTTCCACAACACCTTTCTCTAGAATTTGTTATCTGAGGCTTTTCCTGGATAGACTGGATCCTGAGCCGGGGAGGTTCCTTGGTTCTCTGGAGACTATGTGTCTGTGGAGATAAAGAGAAGGGAGGTGGTAGGAGAAACAAAGCCAGCTGGTTTCAACAAAGCTCTGAAGTGTGTGTGTGTGTGTGTGTGTGTGTGTGTGTGTGCATGTACGTATCTCATCACTAAGGGAATTACTCCTGGCCATCTGGTCAATGATCACTCTTTCCCTTCCTGTATATAATTCCTAAAACTTTGAGAAACACTTTTAAAAATTAAAATTAAAAATTATTCTTTCTCTTCTTTTCCCCATGCAGATTTATCTAATAAATAGAACACAGGCAGAATGATTTGTTTTGGTGGCAATGGCTGCTGCCAGTGACCATGACTCCATCTTCTGCCATCTGTGGTCATGAACCCCTGGAGACAGGGATGTTCTCAAAATACAACACTTGGTCCTAAAGATAAGGACATAAGTAGCTGGAACTTTGGCTTGTGTTTCTAAGTGAAAATTATATTGAAAGTATGAATGTTGGTTATTATGGTGTTCAGTGGTTTTGAAATGGATGATGTCAGTTAAATGCCCAAGAGGCTGGCATCTGATAGACCTAATTTCGGATCAAAGTGTGGAACTCATCCTCACCTGCCAGGGGCATCTCTCCTAAAGCCATCATAATAAAGGTCTTAGAGCAAGACCAGGTGGGAAAATCAAGAAGATACAGAGTTTGAGCGCATGGAAGATGGTGGTAATAACAGGGGACAGAGAATCATTATTGAGCCCTCTGTGTTTCTTTTTTAATTTGCACTAACAGACTTTGTAGTGCTCTTTGTAGATCTTGTAGAAGATCTCCAGATCTCCTGGACTGCTTTTGATGAGAAAGAGGAAGAGTGAACTCGTTCAGGAGTCTCGATGTAGCACTTGCATTATTGAGCAAGTTCTAACATACTTAGTGGGGGGTTGAAGGCTATGTTGAGGAATGAGCTTCAGGATTTCACCCAGAGGGCAGCTCTTCACTAGCAGTGATGAAAGTAATTGTTTCCTAGAGGATTTTGAAAAGCTGTCACATCTGAGGTTTCTAAGTAAAAGCTGCTTCTTACTTTTCTTTTCCTTCTTTCTCTTGACAGTCCCAGCAGAAATGCATTGTGATCTTCGCCCTGGTGTGCTGCTTTGCCATTCTCGTTGCATTGATATTTTCTGCTGTGGACATCATGGGAGAGGATGAGGATGGACTCTCAGAAAAAAATTGTCAAAATAAATGTCGGTAAGAGGTAACAAACAAAACTTCTCTTTTAGGGGGCGGGCAGAAAAGCCAAAGAGAAGGCTAGATGGTAGAACAATACCATGAGTACACATGATCATCTAACCTCCCTGTGACTCTCTAGACCAAGGGAATTAAAATGAATAAGGATTTCATTCAATGACAGTTTTTTACAATTTAGGCACATTCTATACAGGGGGATGGTGGACAGAATGAAATTTTGTACAGTCTACATTTCTGGAGACCCATCTGTCTGTCAATGAGGTTTTGGTTGTTTCCATGATGAGGTTGATGAAAATGAGCACTCCAGATGGGCAGAGGACACTGTGCTAGTTGTCGTATTAAATGGAAGTTAAAAAAGCATACATCTCTGGAAAAATTCCAACTTAAAATTCTGGATTAAACAAATCAACATGTCTCTAAGAAGACATGTGCCTCCTCTATCTTAATGTAGCACATAGTTTGTTATTAACCTAGAAATAGTTACATTATATTTATGTATTATGTCTCTTTGGTTACCTTACATAGCATTTCCTTGGGATCATTCCTGACTGGCAGAGGCATCAGGGCATGGTTTTATCCCATTAAATCTCCTTATCCAACTCTTCCATGAGCTGCTCTTTTTTTTTTTTTTGGTCATGGAGAGGGTACAGGAAAGCATCAAGGCAGGGGAAAGATAGATAAGAAGTCTATTTTTATTACATGTTGCTGCAAAGATGAAGTTAGAGCACACAACTACCACAGTTATGAAATAGAGCTGATGATGAATTTTAATTGTAATTTGTCCCTGGGGCAAGCGTTATTAGTCTGAGTGCCCCTCTTTTCTAGCTTAGGATCAACAATAACTTGGTAATGTGTATGTGGGTTTTTATCTTGGAGATTTTGCCTTGAAGGGTGAATAGGTGGCACAAAAAATGTCTGGAAAAGACAATTGAAGTTTATTTGTTAACCAATGGAACATTGTGGTCTAGTTACCAGACAACAGTATTATATGCAGAACAAAGATTATAAGAGAGAAAGTAGCATACAGTTTTAGATTTATTCTAATTTGTTTGAAAGGGGTCCCTATATTTACTTCCCAGACTGAATTTGGGATAAAAATTGTGTTGAGACTATAAGTAAAGCAATAGGGCGATAATAGATTGTCACCATCTTCCTCCTGAACACTCCTGCACCAGTACTTTCTGAGAATCCTATGACACGAGGGATAGAAACATCCGTGGACAAGGGGCCAGTGACTCATCTTGTTTTGTGGATTGGCTCTGCCCCCTGTCAGCCCACTTTGTCATGATGTTGGCTGAGTTCTTGAAATGGCAAACCCCAGCACCTAGAAAGCAGGTTTATAAAGGGCAAATGGTAACAACTTCTGTAAGACAAAATATGCAGGACCTTTTAACACACATTAGCAGGTATGTGTAGTTTTCAACAAAAAAACGGAGCCTTAGAACTATTCCTCTTTTCACTTGCAAGAAGCTATAATTTAATCTGATTTTTACTTCAAGCTCATACACCAGAATGTGCGTCTGCTTATTTCTCCATCTCAATCAATAATTCAATCCTGATGACTCACTGCTCCTCCCTCAACCTGGAACATATTCTTCTAATGACCCATCATTCCCCGGCTGCCTTTCCCCTGGGTAGCTGGAACCACTGCCTGATTACCAGGATCCCCCTCCACACAGCCATGTTTTCCAGAGCCTTCAGCCCCTCCAACCTCATCCTGAGAAGCTTCTGCTCTGTCTCCTCTCTCTAGCTCACAGGACGAAGGTTGAGTAGTGATAATTCCTTGTGTCCAGTCCAGCCCTAGTCTCCAATCAGACAACCCACTGCCCACCATCTGCTCCCAGTAGTTCTCATTTTAACTTGTTGGAACTTTCTTACGTTGTCCAATCACTCCATGGTATAGGCAACATCACCTGCTAATTCTGGGACTCTCTCCCACCTTCTCTTGTCCCTGGCTGACAACCTCCGACTGTCCACCCTATCCCTTGCCATCATGCTTAGTAACTAAAATTTACTTCCCAACACTATAGCCTATTGTTTTGACCACCCCAAGTCAATAAATTTGATGTCCATTTCACTGTTGTACTTCCAAGTAAGCCTCCTTCAGTCAAAGACCATAGAATTTGAAACCAGAAAGATCTGGATTCAAAACTACATTATACTACTTACAACTCTGTAAATTTGGACAAGATATTCATTTCATTATCCCATTCCATACCTGTTTACAGAGCACGGCAGCACTGAAGGAGGACCTGCAGCACAGTTAATAAGAGACAGTTGAGGCAACAAGGTGCTGTGGTCAGGAGCACAGGGGCAATGTCAGAGGGCACTTGGGGGCGTAGCCTGGTACTGTAAAAAGATGGATCCCACTATTTTGAAGGCAGTTTTAATTTTGTTTCTCTTAAAGGTGGTAGATTAAAAGAAATCTGTCTCACAGGGCTTTTTTGGTAAATTGCATACCCCCTAAGAAAGCAGCAGGAAACTCATCACAAGCAATATGTCAATACAAACCCTTTCTCCGTCCTTCCAGCGTGTCAGAAATCCCCTTCCCTCTTCACAACCAACTTCCTGTTCCTCCAGCATCCTCACTTATCCTGAATCTGCTCTATCCTGAGTGTACTCGGTGGTTCTGGGGAAGTGAAGGGAAAACAACCACAGGAGAACAGATACTGTTTATTTAGGGCTGGCTATGGCAAAGCAGCCAGCCACCATCACTTCTGGCAGAGACTCAAAGACAAGTAGAGGGCCCAGAGTACATTCTAGAGGGGAAACGAGAAGCCTTCAGGTGTGTCCTGTGGGGGCTGTTGGCAGGGGAAAACTGGAGGCTGGCCAGCTTCTGGAATCGAGGCATCCTCTGTTCTTGGTTAAGAGGTACATGTTTGGCTTTCTCTGCTTGGTCCTGAGTTGGAAGTGGGAACAAAAATTAGGGAAGCTGGTAGTTAATAATCAAGTCATGGCCATTTGGAGCACAAGGCTATAGAAGTTAATGATTGATGTCTTGGATTGTTGATAGAAATGGCCTTTCTACAAGCCGGATATTCTGTAGGCTGGCTTCCCAGGCTGGTTATTGTAGGTGGGAGGTTGGTGTCTTGGTCAGGTGGCAGCAGCTGGTGGGGCAGAGTCTGGTTTTTATAGACACAGTCTGACCATTGTCCATTCGCATATCTGATCTCCTAGTTCCCTGAACCTCTTCTTATACCAACCCCTTTTGTTTTCATTTTCTTCTTCTCCTCTGCCAGACCATGGCCAGTGTGTCCACGATGGTGGCTGCAGTATCTTCAAGTCTTAGCTGGCCTCCTCGGATCTCTGGCCTCAACCACATTGCTGGTTCTTCCGCTGGTTGACTCCTGGTTCTATCCACCCCCATCCTCATTCGCTGCTCTAGTGCTGGAACAACCTGCAGAGGAGAGGGAGTTGCACTGTGCTTTAGTCTTGGGTCCTCCTAGACACACAGCAGGGATGCCCCTAGTGTGAGAAAGGAGGGGCAATGTGGAGATGCACCCACTGAGTACGCTGGCACTGAGGCAAACGGGTTGGGGGGACGCTGCCTCCTGCAGAAGCTCTAGGAAGCGTGCCAGTCACAACTTAGCTCCTCTGCACAAAAGTCCACCTCTTCCTCTCCTGACCTCCTCCTCATACTGGCCCAGAGATCCCCAGGCTCTAGCCCAGGGCCACACTAACAGGATCACATGATGCTTCCCTTCCAAGTACCATTTATTTCCCTGGCTGCTGGTTTCCTCTTTAGGCTTTTCTCCTGGTGGCATTATCGTGAGAACACTGCCTGCACACTGCA
This sequence comes from Canis aureus, assembly GCF_053574225.1. Lineage (NCBI taxonomy): Eukaryota > Metazoa > Chordata > Mammalia > Carnivora > Canidae > Canis > Canis aureus. The sequence continues at coordinate 47,428,373 of NC_135616.1, forward strand.
TCCTTTGTTGAGATCTTGCTGCTTTGTAATTAAGCTCCCTCTGTGTTTGCAGCTCTCCTTGCTCCTGAAAGTTGGAAGAGTGCGTGACATCCTAGCTCGTCAGGGCATTTCCTTCTCGCTGTTTTGACAGCCTCTCCCCAAGATCTCATCCGCAGCAGCCTTTCCTAAGTACAGCTGCCCCCTTGAGCAACGCAGGTCCGAACTGCATGGGTCCACCGTTAATGCAGATTTTTTTTTTATAAAATCAGTACAGTCCTGTAAATGTATTTTCTCTTCCTGATGATTTTCTTAATAAAATTTCCTTTTCTCTAGCTTACTTTATTGTAAGGATACAATAAATATTACATGGAACATACAAAATGTGTGTTAATCCACTGTTGACATTATTGGTAAGGCTTCTGCTCAACAGCAGGCTAGGAGTAGTTAAGTTTTGGAGGGGTCAAAAGTTGTATGTGGAATTTTGACTGCACAAAGTTCAGTGCCCCTAACCCCCACATTGTTCAAGTGTCATCTGTACACTGCTTTAATTCATCTTAACTCTACTAACTAGCCAAGATGCCTTTCTACCTTCTGCTAGATTAATACTCAGAATCATATTGTCCACTCAATGTTTCCCAAACTTTTATGTCTTTCTTAAAAAAAATGTATTTCCATATAAAAAATGTCTTCTTTATATTTTCTGACATTGTTTTATGTCCCCCTTTTTGTTACTTTGCCTCTAAAATACTGTACTAATGATAGTGACACTCTTGATTTTCATAATTTTCCACATGAATCTATGAATTAACAACTGCTCTTATCTTCCCAAATGCTTTTTAACTGACCTTACTTGTTATGCCAGGAAACCAGATCTTTCACCTCAGTAAATGACTACTTTGGCCTATTTCTTTGCCTCTTTGTACCAAATTTCAGGGTAGTTTCCATCATTTTCCCGTGTGTTTAATTGCTGATTCAGTCTCTATAAATATGAACCTCCATGTCACTTGACTTACTTATGGGGGTGAAGGGCAAATTTTCTAGTTTCTGCTGCAAACTGCATCTCAGTGAGCTTGGGGGCACCACTGCATAGTCAAGAATGGCTTAACCTGCCAGTGGAGATCACATATGTTCTGTGGCTTGGCTATCTTATGATCCACTGGTGCCTCCGATTATCATCTTATACTATTCTTGTAAGAGGTAAGTGCACTGTGTGGTTTTCCACACATCACATCCCCAGGGACTAGTAGGGACACTGGAACTTATATCCAGCTGCTATTCCTGCAGAACACCTACTTCCGTGTGCACTGGCTACCCTTTCAGATGAGAGGCCTCTGTTTTGTTTTGTATCTCTCTCACCTTTCATCCATTGTTGTGGGTTGTTATTGCCCTGTGTAGTAGAGAACCTTTACACACTTACTGGAAGAGGGCTTCTTTTTATCACACCTCTCTGATAAATACACATAGAACCAGTCCACACCCTGCTCCTCCTGCACCTCAGGCCTAATTTCTATAAACAATATGCCAGCTAATGTCTGCAAACTAGCATTTAACAACTACATATCCATAAAATTTGAGGTGGGTCATCATTATCTTCTAATCATGTTGATGGACACTTGCCACTTATCCTGTCACAGTAGATATGGCTGCCACTGCTTCTGGACCTCCTCACACTTGCCTCTTCCCCTTCTGAATCAGCCCCATGTCTATGTGGCTACTGTCCTGGTTGGGCCTACTCTTGCCTACAAATCTGCATATACATTTTAGCTTATGCCTACTTGGTCTGAAGCTTGAGGGAATAGACCAATGAAGTCTGCATACATGATTCCCACTGTTCCTAAACCCAGAGATCTTTCTTCATTCTAAAGTGAATAGGGAGGGGTACCTAGGTGGCTCAATTGGTTAAGTGTCTGCCTTTGGCTCAGATCATGATCTCAGGGTCCTGGGATCAAGCCCCACATTGGGCTCCCTGCTCAGTGGGGAGTTTGCTTGTCCATCTTCCTCTACCCCTGCTGCCTGCTTGTGCATACTTGCTCTTTCTCTCTCAAGTGAAAAAATAAAATTAAAAAAATAAATAAATAAAGTGAATAGACTTGGGTCTGCACAGAATGGGATCCATGAAATATTTGAGCCTGGGTCAACCAATGTATAAATTACCATAGTGGTGCGCCAATAAAGATGGACTAGACCACTACAGAAAGTATATAGCAAGAGCCAGACTCACTTTGTAATATACCACCTCTCCACATATCCACTTCATATCTGCTTTCTAATTTTTCAATTTTTCTATTAAAAAGCTAACTTCTAGGGCCTCCTGGATGGCTCAGTTAAGTTCCAACTCTTGATCTTGGCTCAGGTCTTGATCTCAGGGTAGTGAGATTGAGCTCTGCTTCAGGCTCTATGCTGGGCATGGAACCTCGGGATTCTCTTTTTTCCTCTTCCTCTCCCCCCCATGCTCGCTCTCTCTCTTTATTCCAAAAAAAAAAAAAAAAAAAAAAAAAAACCAAAAACAAAAAACCACTGACCTCTCTATATTTTTCATATACTTTGTTTTATGAATTTCTTCTTCTGATCCATTATTTTCCTATTTAAAATGATAAACAATCTTTATAGATGTATCTATACTAATAACCCAGTTGCAGCTCCAGTGTAGAGCATCTGTAATTTAGTCCATTAATATATGACATTTCTAGAATACAGTATTGAGAGACCTCTGTGCATTGGCAATAACCTAGCGTTTTGTCCTTCCTCTTTGAGTATCATGGCCTTAGAGCTATTTTCACAGACTCAACTTGCTTTAATCATTGTTTTCCCTTTTAATGCCCAAATTGTCATTACTTGGCCAGTGGGATCTGTCTTTTGTATTTTTTGACATCATTCCAGATATCTCTCAGAGCAGCCTTGCTTTCTGGCAACAACAAGCTGTTTTGGCCCCGTTTTGAATTTTCTTGCTTTGGGACATGCTATTATCTACTGTCCAATGAGTTCTGCATCCTTTTCATGAAGAATTTATATTAAAAACCAGAATCTAAGTTCTAGGGTGTCATTAGATTTTCCCAAAAGGGTGTTGGTGGTAGATAAATTGAAACCAAGAAAGGTTCTTTAAATTACCTTTATGACTGAGCAATATCCCTCTTCCTTTCCCTCCCTTTTATATTTATAGACACGAGAACATGGACCATGGGACCAAATTACCTGGGTTCTAGTCTGGCTTTACCACTTAGGAGATTTGCAATCTTGAGCAAGTTTCTTGATTTTTATTGTATTACTTTTTTTTTCATCTGTACAATAAAGACAAGTCTTACTTGAAAGGTTTCTGTAAGTACTAAATATGTTAATGTAAGTGCCTTTCATATAGTAGCATCTGTTATGTAATAAATGCTCAGTAAATGTTGGTTGTTGTTATTTTTATGAAGGGGCATGAGTTCATGCAGGTGTTTTCAGCCCCTTTGAAGTTTTATCGTACTTTGCTCCAAAGAAATGAAGACCTTGTAATCCATTTTCCATCCTTTTCTTACTAATTTTTCCCTTTATGTGTATTAATTTTGATCTGTCATGCTTTATATTGACAAACTAAACCATATTTTTAAATTAGTGTTGCTCCCAAATTTAGAAGGGTCCATTTTTTGCCTTCAGTGTTTGATATCTGAGCACTTTTCTGACTGTCTAAAGAGATTTCCTACAAATAGAATTCCAATGTACCAACCCAATAAAAATGATGAAAGGCAGAAGAAACTGGCAGAAACTGGATCTAGAACTTTTGTTTTACATCCTTTCCCAATTTGTCCATATGGACAAAAAATGAACCTAGTTCCTTTCTAATTTTCTTGATGTGTTCTTCCTTTTATGGTGCTGGTATCCATTTCTTACTGAATCTTTTTTTCTTAAGATTTATTTATTTGAGAGAGAGAGGGAGAGAGAGCACATGTGCACATAAGCAGGGGGAGCAGCAGAGGGAGAGAGAGAGAGAGTGAGCAGATCCCCAAGCAGACTCCACACTGAGTGGGGAACCCAATGCTGGACTCCATCCCAGGATCCTAAGATCATGACCTAAACCAAAATCAAGAGTCAGACGCTCAACTGACTGAGTCACCAGAGGAGGGCTAACTCAAAGCAGGGCATCCTGTGTGATTGGGTCGGGGAGCATGATGGCTCGACCCAGTTGGTCCTAAGTTGTAGGCAAAAAATTAGGGAAGCTGTTCCATTATTAATCAAGTCCTGGCCATTTTGGTTACAGAAGTTATTGTTTGGTGTTCTGGGTTGTAACTGGAGATAATGGCTTGCCTTTCTGCAGGTCTGACTTATAGCAGGCTGACTTCTGGGCTTCTTGCCATAGGTGAGAGGTTGGCATCTTGGTCAGGTTGCTGCAGGTTGCGGGGCAGAGTCCTGGTTCTTAGATATATGGTCTGGCTGTTGATCATTTGTGTATTCAGCTGCTCATACCCTTTGCACTGCCCACTTCTGTGACGAGGCAGTACTTAATATGAGTTATTCAAATCTTTCTCTTTTCCCAGTCTCCCCCTGGCAATTTCTAATCCATTCCTTATATTTTACCTCCACCTTTCATACCCAAGTCCCATGGTTTCTTTCTTTTCTCATCCTTTCTCCTTGTTTACCAACTGGCCCAGCTCTTTCTACCAATACATTGTTAATGTAGAGCACCTAGAACACTGCTTGGTCTCACGTGCTCACTGCATGTTACGTGCTTTATGTATTGAACCTCTACTCATTATCAGGGCAACCACCTTCTCCTAGGGACCTGGACAGAGTACCCCACCTGCTTTGATTTCTTAATTCCTTTGCCTGCTTTCCAAAACTATGAGACCATTTCATTTCTGTAATGGCAGCTTAGGCCTTCTGTTGGTGTCACCAGCAGTTCTGTCTCTCCACTGTCTCCTTCCCTAGATCAAAAACCCCCTTAGAACCTGGGACCCCATCTGTTTTTCTCTTTTGCATCTTAGACAGTAGCTCAGACATCAAGACTGAGCAGGTACTCTTTTTTAATGGACAATGATTTCCATGTAAACACAAGTAGAAAGTACAGGAGTAATACTGCTCATTGAGATAGTATGTATTATCTAGATTAATTTATTATCCCTCCATGGTGCAATTTGCTTGGGGGAATTAACTAAGGATTATGAAAGGAGAGATGGAAGTTTATACACATGTACTTAAAGACCATCACATGGAAATGAGTTAGAAGAAGAAACCTGGAGAATTGCTAAAATAATAGAATAATCTAATATAATTTTTTTCTAACTAGCACTGAATAAACAAACTAATAATAAATGGGAATGCAAGATAAATGCTTAATTTTAAATGAAGGAAAATAGAAGTCCTCAGACTTTTAAATACAGATATTTTTGTTCTTCTGCATTCTATTCTCAAACGGAATAGCCCATGGTCACATCTTAGTTTGACCACTGAATCAAATAAAAATGCAGATTTCTTGAATCATGGGAGATCTGATAGCCCAACACCCTGAAAGTGTCATTTATATGCCCATGCCTAAAATCTCAAAGATTATTTTTAAAATAATCTTTTATCTTTGACATCTAATATTTAAAGGAAGACACTTGAGAGAGTGTGATACTTGCTGATGGTCTATAATTACCACTTGGAGAAGAAGCCGAAGCTAATTATTTCAAGGTTTTAATTATAATGAAGCTTAATATATGATTAATGATGTTGACATTTCCTGTTGCCAGGTTTGTTCTCCAAGAAGATTATTTGAATGTGATATATATTTTTCAAAGAGTTCACTGAACCCTCGTAGGCACAGCCATATTTGAGAATTGTGAATAGCACTGGGGACAGAAAGCACAGCTGTCCCTCCCACGGGGAGTCATGAAGAGCCAGTCATTACCTGAGGCGAGAGAAACATTGACTGTGAAGTAGTAGGGAGAAGAATAAAAAGAAAACGTAGGTAGAGATGCTTGGTGGACCTTCATGTACTTTGCTTATAGACCTGTAGCTGGAAAAACTTTGGAATCAGAACTTTCAATTAGAGAAACTGCCAAAAGAAAAAAAAAAAAACAAAGAAAGAAAGAAAGAAAGAAAGAAAGAAAGAAAGAAAGAAAGAAACTGCCAGAAAAATCTGTTCAAGAATTGACTAGAATTCAGCTTCCAGAGTCATAGAACTTTTTATATTTAGGGCAACTTACAGATTGGGAATGCAATGTTTAAGAACGGGGTCATGTTTCAGAGGAAAAACCTAGAAGGGTGAGCCTGAAAGACGTGACTGCAAGCACTATAAGATTGTGCAGTGAAATTTGGAATCTGAAGCTGGTTTTCAGATTTGACTCATGCTTGCTGTGGTGATGCGTCTGAAGCACTGAACTTAGCCTCTGAGGACTGGGGCCGCCTCACTCTTGCCCCTTCAGCAGAGCTAGCACATCAATGAAGCCTCACTATCTCGTTTTAAAATTAACAGTTCTTCCATGCTGTCGTGAAGTAAGTCAGTGTTCGCATGCAGGATAGCAAAGTGTCTTACCAAGGGAGGTGTTATGTCAGCCACTTATTTTCTGAGTCCTACTCACGAAGACAGATAGCATCCAGGGCCAGAAGTGTCATTGTTTCATTTAAACCAGAGCCTTGTGAGTTTCTGTTTTACTAAAATAGAAATTGTAGTTTGTTGAAACCACATCAAGTCATGGGGAGATCTCGGAACCCCGGCCCTCGCCAGGCAGTGGAGGTCAAGGGTAGTGTTTGTGTGATACCCAAGTGCACGCTTCGGGCTTGGCGTCCTGGAGACCTGGCTGTGTGGCTCAGCTCAGCCACCTGCTGTGCCAGCTCAGTGGCTTCACCTTAGCCTGCTTCACCTGTGAGATGATGGTGGCAATAATAGCACATACCCATGGAGTTTTACACAAAATAAATGAATTAAAATGTGCTGCTTGTCTACAAGGGAGAAACCTCCATGGGTTGGAGATCTTGTGCCTTATATTTAATCTGCAAAGCTCATAAACTAGGATTTCCCTCAGTCAATGTTGCTTGTTTTATTGCACCTGTATTTCCAATTTATTCCATTAGACCTTTGCCTCTTTAAACAATTAACTGTTTTTGCAACTGAAAAACTGATATATACAGATAACAAAAGAATTTCCAAATGCAGAATCTTACAATAAAATACTCTCCCATCACAGAACCTGGAACTCCTTGCCCAGAGACACAGCTGACATATTTTTGTGTATCCTTCCAGAAATATGATTTTATATATTCATGTGTATATATGTATAAATTTGTACATATGTGTGTAAGTAGTGTGTATATCTATGTATCTGTCCCCTTTTTCTAACAAATGGCAGCATATAGACATGGTTTTGCATCTTGCTTTTGTGCCCCAATTTTTTTTCCTGGACATCTTTGCCTATTAAAATAACGTAGATCTGGGGCACCGGGCTGGCTCAGTCAGGAGATTGTGTGGTTCTTGATCTTGGGGTTCTGAGGTCAAGCCCCATATTGGATGTAGAAATTGCCGAAATAAATAAACTCAAAAAGTGGGTATATCCATGGCTGCATAGTGTTCATTGTATAGCTGTAATATAATTTATCAGTCCTTTTTTGATTTGAGGGACATTTATGGTCTTTGGAGGCTTTGTTGTTATTGTAATAGACAGTGGCACAGTGAATAGCCTAACCTGTCTACATTTAGCATATGTAGGAGAATACTTGAAATTTCCACAAATGAAATTACTAGGTCAAAGGGTAAGTGCATTTTAAATTCACATAGATAGTACAAATTGTATTCCAGGGAGTCTGTATCAGTAAGATATACTACTACTTGATTTCTTCAGTGCTTGAAGAATACAATACTACTTGATTGTATATTATCAAATCTTTTATCTTTGCCAGTCTGATGAAGGCAAAAAGTGGTATTCTATTGTTTTTAAAGAAAATCATGAGTAAGGTTGAAAATCTTAAGCCATGTTTATGAACCATATCTACCTCTTCATCTGTGACTTGGCTATTCATGTCCTTTGCATAAACAGAGTAGGAAAAGTATGACTTGATAGAGGAGCCAGTAGAATATAGAAAAATGTCTGAGATGATATAGTAGTCATCATTGTAAGAGTTATAGCAATAAAATAAATGACATGACACACAGCAAATCTGTTTTATCAGAGAGGTATAATGAGATTTTTGAGACTTCTTTTCTATCGATTTAGAAATATCAAGTTGTACGAGATATTCACAGGTAATTATTAATGTGTTTTACAGGACACTGAAAATGGATCATTTGTGCCTCTGTAAAGCGAACTTCCACTGTGATATTTTTGCTTCAATAATTGTGACATTTCCCACAATGAGATGAGCCAAGTTTGTCCAATATTATAAATGAAGTACTTCATTAGAAATTTTGCAGGCTGGGATATTTTGTTATCTAGCTTTTATGCAATGCTTTCTCTCTTTCTTTAAAAAAAAAAGATTTTTATTTATTTACATATTTATTTGAGAAAGAGAGTGTGTGTGTGTGCTCAAATGGGGGGAGGAGCAGAGGGAGAGTCAAGCAGAGTCGATCCTAGGGCTCGGTCCTAGGACCCTGAGATAACAAACTGAGCCTAAATCAAGGGTCGGATGCTTAATCTACTGAGCCATCCAGGTGCCTGACAAATGCTTTCTTGTCTTTAACATACTGTTCTCAGTGATGTTGTTTATTGGTACTGGGCAGGAGCAGAGTGCGTATTATGTTTTCATCTGATCATCACATGACCCTGCTAAGTAGTTCTTCTCACATACTGAGTCTCGAACTGGACTTCCAGGTGGCAGTGGGCTGTGACCTGCCACGGGGGACCACTTTTTAAGTTTTATGTGGCTTTATTATGGCAATTATCTCTTCGTGTGTGCCTATAATATGGCAGCTACCTAGGTTACCTAATGTTATCTCATTTATTCTTAAAATAAAGCAGATATTATTGCCCTTATTTTATAGATGAAATGATAGTTTCAGACTTATTAAATAATCTATTCACATAGTAAGAGTCACTCTGAGTTCAAATTCAGAACTGTCTGACTCTTTTCTTATTTGTATGCTCTGAGGGCTGAGCCAGGGCTGCTGTGGTGAGGGCTGCCCACCAAAGTCGGGGAGGCAGTGCTGTGACTTTGCTGTACATGGTCCATCAACTCGTACTTCCACAGTAAGGGTGGTGAGCGTTACCTGCTGTTTCCTGCAGCGCACACCCACTTCTCAGGCTCTGTATCCATTCTTGGCTCTTGTTTTACTCAACAGTTTGAGTACCTTCTATCACAAAACTCAGCTGTTGATACAGACCACCGCTCTCTTCATTTCTGGCATCTGCTGGGATGGGGTGGAAAAATTCAGTTTAGGGTTCCAGTAGACTATATATCTTGTGCCCCGGAAATGAGCCCCAGGAACATGTGGGTTCTGAATCATCACACTCCCTCACAAAGCTTGCCCACCTAAAGCTCTGTCCCAGTTCACAGCTCTGGGCTTCCCTCTGGAGCTCCCTTCGGAGAAACTTCCCCTCCCTAGACTCTGATGCACTGTTGTCCTCTTCCTTCCAGAGACCCTGATTCTAAGGCTTCAGCCTGCTTCCCCAGGACCCACCACAGACATCCCACAGAGAAGGGGCACTTTTTAGGGGACATAATGTTGACTATCGATACATCCCCCACTGATTTCACTCCTCAAAAGAAAAAAATCTTTTTTCTTTTTTAAATCTTTAAGATATAAATCCTTGCACTGCCTTTTTTAGCCCAAAATTTACTGAAGGCTTGGGTCGGGAGATTGTTTTTCTGCAAGAAGTAGAGACTGGCTGTCTTTGAACCTGAGGGAGTTGCTTTTCTGTTCTGCACAAAGTTCCGATGCTTGTGAGATTCGGGTCCCCTGCCCGCTGTGCCTGGACATCCTCTCCTTAACAAATTTCCATCCTATGTTGTGGCCAGTCCAGAGGTCTTCCGGGGCCCACCACACTTTCTTGGACCTGTGTCCACCCACCTACCTGTCTTATTCAAAGCATAATCCAAGATGCCTGTTGTAGAATCTTCCGGGGTGCTTGTTAAAATGCACATTCCTGGGTTTATATCTAATCCTATACAATGAGAATTTCTATAGGTTTGGCTTAGAAACCTGCATTAAAGCAAGCAAACAAACAAACAAAAAACCAAAAAACCCCACAATCTCTTAAAATTTAAGCAGCTGGGAGTGTGGGAACCAGAAGGGGTGGGGGTGGGTATGGGGAGCAAATGGAGAGGAAGTGGCCGGGAACTCAGAAGAGCATGGGTTTCGGGTCAGATGAACTTTGAATCTCAGCTCTGTCACTTAGGAGCTGACTCATCTTAGCCAAGTGCCTTAGCATCTCTGAGGCCAAGGTTTTTCCTTCTATAAATGGGCTTAAAAGTGGTACCTGCCTCATTGGATTTCAGTCAGGGTTAATTGAGATGACCTATGGTCAAGCATCTAATGTGTATGGATTCCTTCCTCTGGGATGAATCACCCGGAGAAGTTACTCAGGCTTTATGCTCCCTGAGTTTCTGGCATGGGGTTTAAAGGATTCAAGAAACTCCCCAGAGGATTTTGGTTGAGGACCCATAGGAATCACACAGAATACATTAGGTCCCCTTCCTCTAAAGCAGTTGCAGTGAAGATATAAAATAAGGGGGTAATCTTCAGAGATTTTTAAAAGAGAGACTATCTAGGACCTAAAAGAATTTTCTAAATATTCTTAAGGTTGTAATTGGAATGGCTTTTGTGTCCAGACATAGTAGGAGAATGCAGTTCTGTTTTGACATGGTGGCATTTATGGTCATGTAAGTGGAGGCATCCAGAAGCTGGTACTCACTAATGGACAGGAGCCTCAGAAAACACCTGGGGCACTGGTAAAGAGTAGGGGGTCAGCAGTGGCTGAAAGGGGCATGATCCCCCTGGGACGGGTAGAAGATATAAAGATAAAAAAGAGGCCTCATGACTCACTCTACGTCAACACCAAGTTTTGAAGGTTTTCAGAAAACACATTCAAGTGAACAGCATTAGAAATAAGTGAGAGCGGAAGAGAAACAGGAGAGGGTTTTATTTTAGAAGCACATCAAAGAAAGTCAAATGCCACAGAGAAATCTAGTAAGACAGGAAGTTTATTTAAAACAGGACTCCTGGCTTACCAGTGGTGGGCGTTCAAGCCCTGGTTTTTGGTTGCCTGGTGGGTTGTTGTGTAGAAACAGTCTTGTCTTTGGTTTTCTAGTCACACCTCAAATACCCCATGAAGCCTCAGAGGCAGAAACTGGTTTCTTAACTGCTCCTTGAGTGGGAAGCATACCTCCAACATCTCTTCTTCTCAACAACCATTTCATACAAGGAGTTGATACTGGCTATCTAGAGAAGTCTGTGTGCTCCAGAGAGTCAAAATAATAGTTTTTAGTGCAAAACAACACACACTCCCAATGGCTTGCTTCTTCTTGAGTTAGCTAATAATGATTGGCTACCCAGCTCCATCTTTATTCCTTAATAGAATTTTTAACATAAAGGAAGGCGTTCTTCAAAGCTTAGAATACGAACATTTTGGAATTAGGAATTCACGTTAGGAAAGTTAACATTCCAAGTGCGCTGAACTGCACACGGGAAGCTTATTACAATTATAGTGTACATGAAGCTCATTGCTTTGTATTTTTAAGGATGATGGTCCTTTTGTCTCCTATTAAGTTTAAACAGTGTAGCTTTGATGGTAACATTTTCAAGGAATTGGCATATTTGAAATTTCCTGTCTTGAGTTTTACTATTCTGAGTTAAGTCCATTAAAAACTACTAACAAATACTGAGAGATTATTAGAACATCGTGTTGTACAAATGCTAACACAGGCAATTGTGGCTCATTATATTTCAAGTGCAAGACAAGAGATACTAAAGAAACCTAATTTATATTGTTATAAAATCATTCAATTCCCTCACCCCCAAAATACTTAATCAAATGAGCTATAGGCAATCATATTTTTGAAAAACTTGTATAAAAGGTGGACAGAGATATCTAATAACCAAAAAAATATAAGCAATGTGACTTTCTTTTTAAATAGTGCAACATTTTAAGCAGAGAATGGGCAGTAATTTTTAGCTGTTTTTTACCAAGCTGGAAGATGAGCTGGGGAAGGATCTCACATTAAATTAAGGTTGGTGTATGTCGGGAACTTTAAATAAGCAGTATCTTTCTTTCTTTGATCAGGCCAAGTCAAGTAAATTATCCACACATAACTAGGGCATGGCTGAGTAGCTGGGAATCCATCCCTTGCCCTTAGGACTCCACATCACCCCATGTGTCCAGCCAATTATGAGCAACCACACTCTTTTGTCTTTAGTTTGCAAATACTTAACAGTTTTGACTTTTGGAAACCAGTAAAAGTCCTTTCCAGGAAACATTTTTTAAAAAGCAAGGCATTAACCATGTAGGTAACTTGATTTCTGATCAGAAATGCTGTGTTTCTACAATGCAATTAAGACTTATACTTATGACTGGACCTCATGGTAATTTGAAAGGTCTGAGTGCTGCAGGATTGACAGGTTGGGGAGCATCTCCCCAAAGAGTTAGGTACTACGAGTATTCTGTGGGTTAGTCTCTGTATCACTCTGGTTACTCTAGGACACAAGAGGACATGAGAGTCCCAGCAGGAGGAACTGTAAGCCACAGTGAGGGGTGAGGTTTGCAGAGAACCAGAGTTCATGCGTGCTGGCGTGAAAGGATTCAAATATGTTATTTTATTTTATCTTTTTTATTTTTATTTTTTTTCAGATTTATTTACTTATTTATGATAGACATAGAGAGAGAGAGAGAGAGAGAGAGGCAGAGACACAGGCAGAGGGAGAAGCAGGCTCTATGCCGGGAGCCCAATGCGGGACTCGATCCCGGGACTCCAGGATCCCACCCTGGGCCAAAGGCAGGCGCCAAGCTGCTGAACCATCCAGGGATCCCCTATTTTATCTTTTTTAAAGATTTTATTTATTTATTCATGAGAGGCAGAAGTAGGCTCCCTGAGAGTAGTCCAAAGTAGGACTCAATCCCAGGACCCTGAGATCATGCCCTCAGCCAAAAGCAGACAGACACTCAACCACTGAGCCACCCAGGTGTCCCTCAAATATGTTATTTTTTTAAAAACAAAACACCGTGCAAGCTGAAATGTCCTCCTGTATGGAGTGAGTCCGCCAGCCATCACTTGGATTCCTGCTTCCCAGTTCAAGCTGGTGTACGAAGGAAGTTAATTTAAAACATTAAAGGAGCTTGAAAAAATAATAAGGTAGAGTTTGTTTGCTTTATGGAGGATTTGGGAGGACTTTCTCGATCTTTAGGGATGTATGCCAGCTTTATGCTTAATAAATGTTACATCAGCATTAAGTATGTACTCACAAATTCACTTACTTAGTTTTTAGCAAAAAGTAATTTGAAATGCTTTTGCTTAGCATTCAAATTAGCATTTTAATGGAAATGTACTGTCTTTGATCATTATAATGAAACCATCTTGCTCTTTACTTACCTGATCTGGCATTGTCTAGATTTATTCCGAATCTTGGATTTGCTCTAAGAGCTCCTGATAGCAGTTGAGGGTGGCCTGAGTAAATGCATCTGCAGCCTATTGCCCTGTTGAAAAGGGGAGGGTGGACCTGAAATTGGTCATGTTGCCCTCTCCTAAAATGCTATTTTTCATTTTATGCATCTGGTGAAGATAGAGATTTTAATGCTTAAGTGCAAAGATCTGACTCTGTTAAGATGTACTTATTACTCTCTTTGAAAATACAGTGATTTTACAGCATCTTGCCTAGAGCACATTGCATTTGTCAACTTTACTTCTTTTTTTCTTTGGGTCCTCTGTGGCTTTTCTGCTTCCCCTTACCTACCATAATCATCTTCTGACCATCTGGAAAGCCTCTGATCCTATGTGCATAGTTCATTTAAGTATTGTGCCAGAAGAGTGGAAACCTTGTAAAAATGTAAATTTTTTTTCTACTGGGAGCAAAAATAAATGTTTCAATGTGCTTTCCTGCTGAGTAAAGATTTTAGGATTTACAGGCATGCACACAAAGTCTGAATGGGGACAGTAGCACAACACACCTAAAGGAATTTAAGAAAGGCTACAGGCATTGTCAGCAAAGGGGACCCAGCCATCTGTGTGCCCTTCATTTTTCAAATAACTCTTGGTGAGGATCGAGAAGTCAGTAACTCTTCCAGGCAGCCAGCGCCCTTCTTACTTTGTTGAGCCAAGTCCAGGGATAGGTTCCTGTTTTAAAGATGTGTCATTAGCCTTGGGATGTCACATTCACATTCCTCTGGATAAATTGAGGGAGGTGACTGTCAGAAACTACAAAAGAACACTAAATTAAAGGGAGGGCAATGAAGATGAGGAGATCTAAATCACCCAGCTTCGGCTTTGCAAGGCCACAGGGAGTCTTTATCTTTCCAGGAAGTAAAAAGCCCTTGATGTTGTGATACCAATGTCATCCACAGCCTGCTACAGCGCTTTTCCTTCCTCCATCTTTTCACTTTTCTGCATTAATTGTCTATTTTCTTTCTATTAAGCAAAGAATGAAGCATTTCTTTACAGTACAAAAAATATTTCTGTTAATCAAAATAATAATAATAATAATAATAATAAAATCTTACTGTAGTCGTACCAAGTCTTTTGGTACTTACTGTATGTCAAGGGTGGATAGACATTGTTCGGGGGGGAAGGAAGAGAGATGGACAGACAGAAGGAACTGGGGGACTGTCCTAAAGGAGCTTAGATTCTAGAGAGAAGACAGACAAGGTCTTCTGGATAGAGAGAGAGAGATGGGTGATAGATGATAGATAAACAGATGATAGATAGATAATGAGAGATGATAGATTGATGATATATAGGGAGAGAGAGATAACAGAATGCCATAAATGCTGTGGGAAGGAGAGAACCCGCAAGTCAAGGCAGTAGGGCCCAGGGAATGAGGAATTGCTGGCAGTTCACTCAGGCAGCCCTCACGTTGGAAGAGACATGCAGGAGGCAGGCGCCCAGGGGAAGAGGGCTCCAGGTAGAAGGGGAGGCTGGGAACAAACCTGGCATATTTAAGGAGTGATAGCAGGAGAATGTGGCTAGAGCATAGTGAACAAACATGTCCATTAAATGAGATCATTTGTGCCATGAGTATGTGGCAGTGCCTGGTGCAAATCAAATCTGCAGCTCTAGAGTATGGAAACTCCACTCTACCTACAACCAGCTTTTTCACCGCTCCCACCCAGCATAAATGTGGATACTTTCTGGGGTAACCTAGGTGCTCTTGTGGGTCTTCTTGCTTCTTTTGTAGGATCTCTGTGACATTGACATTTGTCATGATCATGTCTGTGTTCTGTGGTTCTGATACTTCACATTTCACAGGCAATCCCGTTGATATTTTGGTGAGCAGAGTATCTTTCTGTCTGTTAACCACAGTGAGGTTTTGTAGTGAAAACAGAGAACCCCTAAATGGTTGATTATGGAGTATCTTATCCAACTCCAAGTACTTGGCAAACACGGGCACACCTCAGAGATACTGCAGGTTGGGTTCCAGACCACTATAATAAAGCAAATGTTGCAATAAAGGGAGTCAAATGAATTTTTTTCATTTCCCAGTTCTTATAAAAATTCTGTTTACATTTTATTGTAGTTTATTAAGTGCAATGGCATTATGTCTAAAGAAGCATTGTGTATATCTTAATTAAAAATATATTGCTAAAACATGAAACCATCATCTGAGTTCTCAGTGAGCTATGATCGCTGATCAGATCACCATAACAAATACAATAATGAAAAAGTTGAAAATATTGTGAGAATTACCAAAATGTGACACAGAGATATGAAGCAAGCAAATGTTTCTGGAAAAATGGCTCCAATAGACTTGCTCGATGTACAGTTGCCACAGACCTTCAATTTGTTAAAAAAAAAAAAAATTGTGTCTGCAAAGTACAGTGAAATGCGGTACACCTTTAACTGAGTCTGAGAATCTCTGATGAGAGGGAACTTTTCCTACAGCCCTTTCACTGGCTCTTAACTTAGCTGCATACTAGAATCATCTGGAGAACTTAAAAAATAAAATAAAATAGATACTGCTACCCAGGTCCCTCCCCAAATCAATTAAATCCCAAGTATTTTATTTTAAGCTACTCTGGTGATTCTAACAGGCCACGTTGGACAAGAACAAGTGACCTATCTTAAAAAGATCTCTAAACTCCTATAGGTTGGTGCCAAATATGTTTATTTTTGTCTTATGATACTTTGGCTTCTGCCTCTTGATATTTTCTTGCCTCCCAGAGTCAAACCTTGAAATCTTTCTATCTGCAAGTCAACCTTGTCTTCCCAGCAGGAATTACGACTGGTACAGAGATTTCATGCTGGGGTTATGCTCTTTTTATTGTGGGGGGTGGGGGGAGGATGTTAAAATGATATCATATTGAGGTTATAGGATTTTTTTCCCTTGGGTGAAAGAAAAAGTGGGCAATAATCCAGTATTGTCCCGAGTTTATTTTTCTTTTAATTTTACTGATACATGAGAATAAAACCCTGGTGATGCCCAACGTAGGGCTGGAAAATTGTGTATTCCAGGAGGGTTTCTCTGGAGCTTCTTTTTGGCTCAGACCCCAAGCCCCAAAGTTCCACCCAGGGGACCCACTCACTTCCTTCCGCACCCTCCCCCGAGGCTGTCCCAAGACCAGGTGCAATTTCACTTCTTAATCTCTCCTAACTCTGTGCTGAAAATCATCACTTTTCTTTATCCTTTCCTTCCTCTTATCTTCTTGACTCCTGTTTTCTTCATTTTCTAATTAAAAGCAACACTCTCATTGTTAAAACACAAACAAACAACTTTTTCTTTACCAATGTATCCTATGGCAGGCATCCCACTCTGGGATTTGCCAAAGTGCAGCAGTAGTTCCATATAAACTAAAGTGCAAAAATAAACAACTTGCCTAGCAAAGCATAAAGGCTATCTGGTCATGAAGCTCTTTCTTTCTGCCCCTCAGCACACTTGTTTGGGGACTGGCCCACTAGTGTCCAGGTCTTGGCAGTGCCCACTGGCAGCATTTGGCAGGTGTAACAGCCCAGGAGTCTGGAAAACCAGCAGAGCAAACCTTTTCTCCCACAAAAGGAACACACTGTGGGGCTTAAGATGCCGGGGTAGTAAAAGGACACGCCTCCCTGACCTCTTTCTCATCTGGACACAGGAGTGCGTTCAAACCCAAACCTGTCTGGGCACTACCCTTTCTTTGCTCTCACTTTCCTTCAGAGTCCCAGGGCACATCCTTTTGTCCTAGATAATGCCACTGCTATGCCCTTTTATGTTTTCCTTCTTCTAGACAAGTCACATTTCAAGAGTATTCCAATATCTCCATTCCAAGCTGTAGATGAAAGTATCAGTAAAAGCAAACTTGGTGGGATCCCTGGGTGCTGCAGCGGTTTAGCGCCTGCCTTTGGCCCAGGGCGCGATCCTGGAGACCCGGGATCGAATCCCACATCGGGCTCCCGGTGCATGGAGCCTGCTTCTCCCTCTGCCTGTGTCTCTGCCTCTCTCTCTGTCTCTCTCTTTGTGTGTGACTATCATAAATAAATAAAGATTTAAAAAAAAAAAGTAAACTTGGTAATGTTTCCTTGACTGGGAACCCAGGACCTCATTCCCATTAACAATACTTATTCAGAGGCATTGAGAAACAAGTGGAAAGTGATTTGTCATTGTCCTCATGGTCAGGTGGTCAGGATCTTGACCCTTATTCTCTCCATGGTACATTTCTTTGGCTAGTTTTCATGACACCACTTTTCTCAGAAACATCTCATGATTGCCCCAGAATAGAGAAGAATTTATTTTGAACACGGAACATGGCCAAGTTTTTTTTTTTTTTTTTTTTTTTTGAAATGAGATTCTTAGCTATGGACCTTTTTTTTTTTTTTAAACTAACTTCTGACCTAGTTCATAATATTATCACCAGAAGCAGAGCCAACAGAGAACATGGTTCTTGCTTCATGAGATTAAAAAATGAACAGGGCATAAAAATTTTAAAAGAAAATCACAGTTCATTTTGAGATGAAATAGCTGACTTCAATTTGCACCTTTCCTTATAATTGTTAAGAGAAGTAGGAAGAAGGATGGACTTAATCTTTTTCTGGAGAAAAAGTATTGTACAAATTCTTGAATATTTCCCAATTTATAGGCTCTTTATAAAAATTGTTTGAAGTTGTTTGTATGTTCCTTAACTGTTAATAATAGTAGATTTTCTAATCAGAGATAGATACAAGTCATAGAATAAGAAAAACTAAAGTCAAGAAGAAGCTTAAAATTCATATTACCCGAGGTCTTCCGAGTACATGAAACCCTTGTCCCCAACCTTGACCAAAAGCCAGGAATGTCTGTCTGGTCATCTCCAGTGATAGAGAGTACTGTGTCCTGAGGCAGCCAGCTCCACTGTTGGACATTTCTGTTATAAGTTATATTGAAAACAAAATGACATCTGTGGAATTTGCTGCTGCCAAAATAGACACTGATTTTAATTGTGCTAAGTGCTTAAAATACAGTAAGTCATTTAATGGTCAAATAATAATAACTGGTATTAGATTTGTGGTCACTATGTTCTAGACACTGTGCTAAGCGTGCCATCATTTACCTCTTATGTCAGTCCTATGGAAGATGATTTCCTTACCCCCTCCCTCCCCCCCCCCCCCCCCACACACATAAGGAAATAGGCAGAGAGGAGTTGAACTCACCATGATAACCCTGGTGGCAAGTGACTGAAATAGGATTCAAGCCCAGGCCTGTGTAACTGGGCTCACTTGTCTAAGCAATTTTCCCAGGATGAGTGGAATCTTAAAGCAGGCCTCTCTGATTCTAAAGCCTACAATTTATGTTGGAGCAATTCCACGTGACATCTACAGAGAGAATCAAACAGTTAAATAATACATGCGGTGAATTGTCTATGCAGCCGGAGATGAAGATCTGAGGTCTCAGTGCCCATTAGCGCTGTGTTATTTCAATACTAGAGGCACTGAATTATGGCGTGAGGAAGAGTGTTGAAGACTCTCCACATGCCAGATAGGTGAGTAAGCCTGAAGGGTAGAACTGTGTTTTTCATCCATATTTCCCCAACATCTAGCGTAGTTCTTGACACATTGTAGATACTCAGTAAGTAGTGTTTGCTGACCCACTAAATAAAACTACCAAAAAATTTACGACTAATTAGGCAACTGTCTTGTGCACTGTTATTTATCAATTTAGATTCTATTTCCAAAAGAAATTTAAGGTGCCAGCCTTCACAATATGGTTTTTTTTTTTTTTTGAGTCATCTGGTTTTAACTAATTAGTTAAATTTTGGTGCCTGCTTCACAGTCTTTTGTTTGTTCTGTGAGAAAGCCATGACTGTAGAGAACTCCAGCTCCAGCTGCTGAAATCTGATTTGAGCAGGAGAAAAGCACTGCCCCTGTGGTTTTCAATCATGCGTAGCGGTGGTAGCAAGGCTAGCTGCCTGTTAGAATATATAAATCCTCAAGTAGGTAACCACTTGACCAAATCATGCATAACATGATGAGGAAAATACAGTTCTGTGTGTTGTTTTGGGCTACATTTAATTTACAGAAATTATGAAGCACTCCTGCAGAGAAATTTCAATGTTTTCACTTTTTAAATTATTAAATATAAAAATACAGTTTTGTATTCGTTGGCATGTAACAGAGGCTATCAAAGTCACTCTGCCAACTTAGAAATAAAGTTTGTGAGGGACGCCTGGGTGGCTCAGTTGGTTAAGCATCTGCCTTCAGCTCAGATCATGATCCCAGGGTCCTAGGATTGAGCCCTACATCAGGCTCCCTGTTAAGCAGGGAACCTTCTTCTCCCTCTCCTGCTCTCCCTGCTTGTGCTCGCTCTCTTTCTCTCTATCAAATAAATAAATAAAAGCTTAAAAAGAAAACAAAGTGTGTGATCAGAAACAAATTAGTAAAACATTCAAAATTAGGAGCCATCTGTTGGGTGAGAGCCAGGAGATTGATCTGTATATCCATAACTGAATAGTTTAGACTAAACATCCAAAACTCCAGTCAAGGTCATCGGATGCATTTTTCAGCAAATTATGGCTATTATGTGATTAGAATTTCAAATAGGAAATTCTATCTATTTTGGAGGAAAAATTAAAAAAGGAATAGGAAAGAGTTGATCTGCAGTGGAAACAGAAGACCAGGCAAGCCTTCATTAGGAGGGAAGGGTTTTTTTTCAAGGGAACTAGAGGACTCTTTGGCAAGTTAGCTCCTGTGGTGGGTGAGCTGTTTCAAAGTACTTTAGATGAGAGGTACTTCTGAGGACTAATGATCTCCTTTTCCCAGACTGCATTCTTACGTATGATGTTGACTCTTTGAGCTTCCATGTAGCTTGAAGATATACACTAGCTAGAACTACCTATTCATTCTAGGCTATGGGAGATCAGTGTAGGGTTATCTGACTTGAATCTCTTTGAGCCTGGCTAATGCAGTTCTATATTGGAAAGCAGCCCAATTTCAGTGTGCAGACCAGTTGGGTTTCTGGGATGCAAATTCACCAGATCTCATGCCCCTGGTATAGATATGCTAGATGGCCAATACACTAATACAGAACCTGAGGTGGGGGTTCTTTTGATCCATAGCAGTAGCCCAGGCAAAAAAAAAAAAAAAAAATTATGTTCCTGGTTTTCTTGCTGGTGGCTGCTTGAACAGCAGGCTATGACTAATTCTGTGAAGTATGCTTATGACATTGGCTCAGATAATTTCTCTACATTATGGTCCTCACTGTCATTTTCTGCCCCTGAGTTATAATATCCCAAGGTGGTCTTCACAGATAGCTTTGGAATTCACTGGTTTAGCACTGTTTTCCCAGTACAAGACCAATGAAATGTGTTGTCGAGAAAGATATAGCTATATATTTCATCTTTTGTGGAAAAAAAATGTATATGTTCATCAAAATGGCATATAGGAAAAAAGTAAAGGGAGATGAGTCAGATGTTGAGAAAGATAGATGAACTAGTCTCAGTATTTGGCCAAAAGGTGGGAAATGAGAGAACCAAACAAGGAATGTGTTATTTGAGAAGTATGAAATACAGTTTTAGAGAGAAAAAGGTACCTTACTCCTCTGCTGTTTTATCTTGCATGAGGGTGTTAAAATTAAACCTGATCATACCTATATTAAAGATAAGATTTATGTCTATACGCAGTGTTCTCACATTGCCACCAAAAAAAAAAAAAGTTATTAGACCTTTAGATAAATGAAAGGATGGAAACGTCTCTTAAAAGTTGTGAATGGATGTGCCTGGGTGGCTCAGTTGGTTAAGTGTTTGTCTTCAGCTCTGGTCATGATCCTCGAGCCCTGAATCAGGCTTCTAGCTTGCCTTTCCCTCTGCCTCTGCTGTTCACCCTGATTGTGTTCTCTCTCAAATAAATAAAATCTTCTTTAAAAAGTTGTGAATAAGCATGATTTAGGAAACCTAAAACAAGAGTAAAAAAAATCTACTTCAGATATTCAGTAACACCTACCCTTTATGGATAATAGATTTAAATAGCACTATAAGAAAGGTGGGCATAGATTAGGCAACTGATATTTGTGAGAGTTCGTATAAAGCACAATTAAATCATCACTCTACCACTCACATTGAAGTCTCTCAGCATGATAATATAGTTGTACTATTTTTATGACAGTGATAGTGGCCAAAATTTATTGAACTTTTACTATATGCAAAGTTCTGTGCTAAATATCTTAGTATATTATCTCATTTAATCATCCCAACAATCCTGTGAAGTAAGTACTATAGGGAACTGAGGCTTAAGGAATTATACAATAAGACATCAGCAAGATGGCAGATTAAGAGATTCCAGGGGCTCCAGTTCCACAGGAAACTCCTATGGAAACATTAAATAAGCAACTAAACAGTGGCTAATGTAATTTTATAGGAGCTTTAAAAATCAGTCCTAGATCTATAGCAACCAAGTGAATACACAAGTAAGAATAATCCACATTCAAAACAGCAGGACATTTTATGGTGTTTTTAACTCACCCTTGCCCTAACCTCTCCCTGGCATGGCATAGTGTAGTTGGCAGAAGTGATGGCCCAGTTTCCAATTCCCTTCCACAAACCAAAGAGAGAAGATAGGACTGAATTTATAGTGTTCTAACCTGTCTGAAGGCTGCCTGAGGAATTGATCTCTATGTTGTCTAACTAGAAGTTCAGATAGCCAAAAGCAGTACAGCTCAGGTCTCAGGCTAAAGGAAGCCACAGGGAACAGCAGGCATGATTCATGAAAATCACAAGGGGTCTGCAGACTCACAGATGCCTGCAGCAAGAGCTTATTGACTGAAGAATACAGTAGAACAGCTAAGTCCCCAAGAAGAAGCAAGGGTGCAAGTCCTAGAAAAATTGAGACATTTAAAACCAGCCGTGTAGACAGTGGGGAAAAAAAGCAAACACACACAGGCCCAGGGAAGATACATATCAAGAAAAGGCCTGAGGAAATGTTAAGTCCTCACACTGGACTGATTAGTGATGTCTTCTTCTCCTGCCTGGAGCCAGTCTGCAATACTGAGAGGTGGTTGGTTTCATAAATGTTCACTTAAAAAAAAAGTTACAAAGCATATAAAGAAACAAGACTACATGGTCCATTTAGAAGATCAAAACAAATCTTCAGAAACCATTTCTGAATAAACACAGCCATTAGACTTACTAGACAAAGACTTTAAAACAACTCACTTAAATATGCTTAAGGAACTAAAAGAAAGGAGGAAAATCATATGTGCACAAAATGAGACTATCAAACAGAAATTATGAAAGATGAAAAGAATTCTGGAGCTGCTAATTTGAAAAAGTCACTGCGGGGATTTAACAATATACTTGAGAAAGTAGAAGAAAGATTGGTGGACTCAAGGACAAGTCTTTGGAAATTATTGAGTCTGGAGCAAAAAGAAAAAAAGAATGAAGAAAAGTGAACAGAACCTAGGGGTTGTGTGGAACATCAGAAAATGTACCAATATGTGCATTATGGGATTCTCAGAGAGAGAGAGAAAGATGCAGGGAAATTATTTGATAGCTGAAAATGACCTAAATCTGAGGGGAGACATGGCTATACCAATCATGACCTAAATCTGAGGGGAGACATGGCTCAATGAACTCCAAGCAGGATAAACTCAGAGAATCACACCAAAACACATTATACTCATGTGATCAAAAGCCACAGACATAGAAGGAATCTTGAAAACAAGAGAAAAATAACTTGTCATGTTCCAAGGAATCCTCAGTAAGATTCTTAATTTCTCAAAATTAGGTAATTTTCCAGGAAATAAAACAGCTAAGAAATGGTAGATTTGAACACATATCTGTCAGTGCAAGGCTCATGCTTTTAACCACTGGTTCTCAGTGTGTGGTGTCATGAACCAGAGGCATCAGTACCATCCAGAAAAGATTTGAGGAACACAATAAACCTTCAGAAACTGGTTAGACACGAAAATTCTCTGGCCTTTGAGCCTTAGCTGTCCTAAATCAGAAACTGGGAATGGGATGGAGCAATCTACCTTTTAACTAGGTGTTTAGGTGATGGACTTCTCTTAACCACTATAACAGATGTGCTGCTTTTAAGTGCTGAGGGTTTTTTCCTTTCCTTCATGCAAGGGAGGCCTAATTCTATAGGACCACAATCTGTTATCTGTAATTTCTGAAAGTTAAAAAACACTGAACACCCAAATAAAATGTTCCTTAGTAGTTTAGGGTGCAAAAATCTTATGAAACTAACAATTGGCTACTTAGGATCTAATTTTGCTTCTTGTGTATATTCATACGTTCACTATGGAGATATGAATGGATTTGATCACAAAGTACTTCCTTGTACTTTACTGAGGGTGTTTTATTTATAGTAAATATACTATAAACACACATAACTCTAGGAGGTTCACATAAAAGATTTTGGATCTCTTAGGTGAATAAGGATCTCTAGATAGTGGTTCTGGAAGTCTCAGTTCAAACCAGCTCCAGGTCTGCCACTGGCTGGCCTTGCTACCTTGAAAAACTATGAGATCTCTCTCTGCCTTGACTTCCTCTGAAATGGAGAACTGAAGTTGCAAATCTCACAGTCTCTCCCATCACTAACTTTAGTGGGGAGCTATCCCTAGAGAACAGATTTAAGGGATTTCCTTGATCTTTATATTTCACTTGCAGATTACTTTTCACCTCATACTAAGATGCTATCCAGCTGCCTCTCTTTGGTGCACGGGAGCTAAATGTTCTGATTATATTTATTTATATAAATTGAAAGAAAGGAACCTTATTGCCTCCCAATAGACCCAGTCATTGTCACAGGTGTGACAATTTTTTTAAAGGCAATGTTATCTGACTACATTCAGGATTTGGTTCCATTAAGTATATTGGAAGAGAAGTAAAAAAAATCTCATTGATCTCTCTGGGAAGATATCCAAGAGACAGGAGCCACATATGTTTGTCCACCACTTGTAGGAGAAAGAGTGAGACAGGTGCCAGAATTATGGACTGTCTGCTCACAGCATGTGTGTTTAGGGAGCATTGGGACCAGGCTGAAGTTTGCCCTACAATGGAGTCTAATACTTGACATCCTGTTACAATTCCTGCTGCTGATTTAATGTCCCAGCCACACAATACTGCTTTTGGTTTAGAGCTCCTGCTGAGGGTGACTTTTTGCTGAAAAAAAAAAAAAAAAAATCAGTCCTATAACCAAGTAAGCTTTATTATTTCAGTGGACACTAAAAGAACTGTTGAGTGTGCTATTATCCTGATTCAGATTCTTTATGGTACCTTTTGCCTTATATTGTGACAAGATGTTCTCTTTGACCTTCTCCAGGTACAATATTTTTCCATACTCTAAGAATAAAAGGAAAAACCAATAAATTATTTATTCCACTCAGACAGGACCTTGCTCAAAATATCCTTGTTGAACAACAATAAAAGCCTTGGAAATTTCCTTTTCATCCTTACACTTGACCAGAAATAACTGACTGAATTCCAATTAGAAAATTTTTCCCATAAAAAAAAAAAAAAAGAAAAGAAAATTTTTCCCATAGCAGAAAAAATATAGGGAGAAGTATTTTATGTAAAAAAGTTTGAATTCTAGAAAAACAGTTTGCATGTTCTTCATAGTTTCTACTTTGGGGTAAATCCTCTCTTTGTTCAAGATTCCATTTGCTAAGTGTTGTCCTACTCTCTCATGGAAATGCCAGTGTTCCCTCAATTGCTCATAGGGTTATTTTTCTATTTTCTATTTTTGCCTTAGGCCATAATTTTATCCCTTCTCTTCCTTTCCCTCCCTCCCTAACCTCACTCCTCCATATCCCAAAATACAAATGCAGAAGAGGGTATGTAGTGTGTTCAAGTCTGAGAGTAGTGGTCAGGGCTAAGAGAGGAAGAGAACAATTCTTTTGTTTTTCTACACTTGAGTGATCAGGCTATTACTATTTCCCTATAGGATAAAGATTATGGAGTGTTTTAAAAGATTTTAAGTTATTTATTTTTTAAAAATATTTATTCATTTATGATAGACATAGAGAGAGAGAGGCAGAAACACAGGAGGAGGGAGAAGCAGGCTCCATGCCAGGAGCCCGACGTGAGACTCGATCCCGGGACCCAAGGATCGCACCCTGGGCCAAAGGCAGGCGCTAAACCACTGAGCCACCCAGGGATCCCCTTAAAAGATTTTAAATACTTAAAAATGACTTATTGTAAGTGACTCTTGGTAACAGAAGTTTGAAAACATTAAGATATTTAGAATTTAATGTTTTCTTTTCCCCACATTTGACATTTTCAACTGGAAGCAGATTGCTTGCATGTAGCTGTGATTATGTTACATCAGCAAATTATTCCTCATATTATATATAATAATACTTACATATATAACTTGTAATATTTTAATATGTTTAAGTAGTTTTCTGAGTATAAAAATGTGTAATTTAGAATCTTAACTTTGGGAGGGGGCCTTCAGGAGTATCTCTAGGACCCTTATTGGTTTATAAATGAGTAAATTGTATTGAAAGAAATAATTTGAGTAGGAGACAGACTCTGGCCTAGAACCAAGCTCCTGTGACTCCTGGTTCAGCATTTCTTTTACTAAACCCTAATGTCTCCTACGCAGATTCTAATTATGTCTTATGAATTTTTAAACTTCCAAGATTAGAGAATTGCAAGATTGAAGTTTTTCATAGACTAGTTGTAATGAGAGCAAATATAAATTAGAGGTGATTGGAAATGAATCAGGAGCTCAAATTTATAGCTTCTTGGTTGCTACTTAAATTAAAAAGTTAATTATAATGTGAATATGAATGAAAGGTTTATTGCTCATTATTTAAAATATTTACATATTTATAAGAAACTTTATAGAAGTTGCTTCAATGTTCATTTTTCTTGTGTCTATAATACACAATTACTCTATCATATTTTATAATAGAGTTCATAAGTTTTTAAATATAGCTAAATCCATCAAGAATTCAAGTAGGGAAATTATACCCCTTGGAACACTGAACAGTCTTTTAAAGGACTGAAACAGCTGCTGAAGGAAATCAGAGCTAGTTTTGGCTAATTAATGCAGTCCTTTCAGGATTAAAAATCCATCAGTGTATTAATGAAGTATAGACAATTATTGGTAGAGGTAATAAATATGTCTTATTATGGAGTCAAAGGAGAACAGAGAAGCCTGGCTTGCCAATGTTTATTGGTGTTGACACATTGCAAGGCTGGGATTGAGCTGTTGGCCTTGCAATCATCTGCACACAAGGAGGGTGTGTTGAGTGGGGCAGATTTTGGTGCCAGATAAAACAAGATTTGAAAGTGATTCTGCTATTGACTCATGACGTCGGCTTCCCACACTATACTATTTCCCCGGGCCTCATTGTCTTCATTAAAAATGGGAATACAAATACATGTGTCACAAGGTAGTATGATCATGTCTGCAAGATTCTTGGCACATGGGCATTTGCAATAAATGGAAGCTGCTACTATAATCATCATCATGATCAGTTTTGCTATTTTACAATATATGGATGTATTGGGAGAAAAAATCTTTCCCTCCTCTACATGCAGAATATTTCTTTTTTTAAGATTTATTTAATTATTTGAGAGAGAGAGAGAGAGAGAGAATCCCAGGCAGACTCCCTGTGAGTGTGGAGCCTGACATGGGGCTCAGTCTCACTGCCTTAAGATCATGACCTGAGCCGAAATCAAGAGTTGGATGTTTAACTGACTGAACCACCCAGGTGCCCCATGCAAAACCCTTCTGATACTTCTGGTCACCAAACGTGTGGGGTTTAACACCATACCAAGCAATTCTGTGCGACACCAGCTGGTGTCCTACAATTTAAGTCAATTCGGACACTGTCTACCAGATCATATCTCACAGGTTCAGGGTTCAATCCCAAAAGGCACATGCACTTTAAATGCCAATTGCAAGTAATAGGTCCTCAGTTTCCCCACAACTTCTGTCTTACTTGGCTCCAAATTGGAGGTTCTTATGACCCTTTCCTTGAGTTCAACTGATTTGCTAGAACAGCTCATGGAGCTTAGGAAACCATTTACTTATGTTTACCAGTTTATTAAAGGATACAAAGCAACAGCCAGGTGAAGAGATACATAGGGTGAGATCTTGGAAGATCGTGAGTGCAGAAGCTTCTGTCCCTGTGGAGTTGGGTTGTGTCACGCTCATGATACATGAGTGTGTTCGCCCTCTAGCTCTATACTATTGGGATTTTTATGGAGGCTTCGTCACCTCAGCATGAAGGATCATTAAGTCCATTTTCAATCCTGCTCCCTTCTCTAGAGAATGGAGGCAAGGCTGAAGTATTCAAGCTTCTAATCATGGCTTGGTCTTTCTGGTGACCAGCCCTCATCCTGAAGCCATCCAGGAGCTTCCTCAGAGTCACCTCATCAGAACAAAAGATACTCCTGTCCCCCAGGAAATGAAAAAAGGTTTCAGGAACCCTGAGTCAGGAATCAGGGACAGAGACCAACGCATTTTTTTCTATTATTTCAGTGGGTATATGGTACTCATGTGCATTTTTTCCAGGAAAAGTTTCTAATGTTCATGGATTTTGCCCATTTCTTAATTTCATCTTTTTCTAAATTGGGTGGTAACATCCCTTTGACAGAGATCAGTTATATAGACTAGAAGTTTGTTCAGATCCACATGGCACTGAAGGCTGCTTAAATAGTTAAAACACAAGGAGGATTTGGCTTAATCCTCCTTGTACAGACCACATGCACCATTAGCATCTGTAACTTCCTTTTTGATATCATTTTACATCTCTCACCAGGAACTCCATTGAAAAACTTTGCCCTACAAACTGATAATGAGAGGAGAGCACGTGGTGGTGTAACCCAGAACCCAATTCCCTTAAACTTTTTTAGTCCTCCTCTGGAAAGCTTAATGCAATTCCTCTATCAAAAATTAATGGGAAATGCCATTTCTTGACCAGGGAATGGATGTATAAAAGGTTTCATGGGATGAGTTAAGCCTTACATGGACTTCCTGTTTTCAGTCTGTACGTAAGAAAGAAAAAAAAAGTGTACATAAATACATATTTATATTAAAAAACTTATATTTGCCTTGGTATATGAATGGGGTTTTCTGTTTGTTGTGTGGCAGGTGAGTTTTTTGGTTTGGAACATTTTATTTATTTATTTATTTATTTATTTATTTATTCATTCATTTATTTATATATTTATGATTTTATTTATTTATTCATGAGAGACACAGAGAGAGGCAGAGACATAGAGGGAGAAGCAGGCTCCTTGCAGGGAGCTCGATGTGGGACTCAATCCCCAGACCCGGGATCACAACCTGAGCCAAAGGCAGACACTCAACCACTGAGCCACCTAAGCGTCCAGGTTTTGGAAAAAATTTTTTAAAGATTTTATTTATTTATTTATTCATGATAGAGAGAGAGAGAGAGAGAGAGAGGCAGAGACACAGGCAGAGGGAGAGGCAGGCTCCATGCTGGGAGCCCAATGCAGACTCGATCCTGGGACTCCAGGATCGCGCCCTGGGCCAAAGGCAGGCGTCAAACCGCTGTGCCACCACGGATCCCCATTTTGGAGCATTTTAAATTTAAATTTTGTATGTTATTCTCTTTGACTTAGAGAGGTGTATGCGCCTGCTTGCAAGACAGGCATGGGTCATGTTCCATATAACACTGATTCAAGACCATGGCTTCCTGCTTCCAGAGCAGTTTCACACTGTGGCCTCTGATCTCTGCTACGATGAACCAGCCAGAGCTAAAGTATGCTGTATATGAAGCCCAGGGAATTCCTTGAATTTAATAAGCCTTATAGACAGGAGCATGATTCTGGGTCACAGTATCTGTCTGACCCACTAGAAGAAGACCGAATGCTCCATTTGTGCGGTAAATTCACATCTCAGGCCAAAACTCAGATTTAAAAGAAATTCCACTCACGTCATTAAATCAGACCAAATCCTCACTGACAGGAATCAGCTTGCAGATCAGACTACCCAAAATTGTATAAAATGGTGGAGTCTTTCCAGCCTCAGGTTATCAGGAGAGCCCTCTGGTACTACTGTTTGTCTGAGCTGGTTACCTCTGGACTTCATGGGCACAGCTTCATGGCCCTTCCACTTTGGGGACTGCAGTGGAACCAGTGGAGCCCCAGGACCTAGAATGTAGTCTCCCTGCATGCAGCATATGACCTCTAGCTGCTGGGAGTTTGCCGTCTTCCTAGGCAGGCCTGGGACCGTGTGGTGGGTTCTGAGCTGCTTGCAAGACCCACGTATTTGTTCACTCTCTCCAATCATGGTGACTCTTCTCTACCTTGGTGTTTCTCAGAGTCACTTTTCTGTCCCCTTCCACTTGGGGACACACAGCATCCTTTTTTCAACAGCTCAGGATTTGGAATAGCAAAATACAGAAAGGGAATTATCTCATGGGCAGCTTGTGCTTTGGCCGTGAACTGGACTTCTTAGTTCCTGACACAGAAAGTAACTAAGTTAACCTATGAGTATGCAGGGAATATCTTAGTTGCAGAAAATAACAACTGGTTGCATGTCAATTCTGGGGCAGGGAACTGGAAGACAGAGCAGGACTCTTGACACCAGGATTGTCTGTATTATTTTCATTCTCTTAACCTATGCATGTAATCCTTTGAAAAATTGGGAGAAGTTTCCCTGAATCTTAGAAAACTCAAATTGACATAAGTCCCCATCACGTTTTCCCCTAGTGGTCTTCTAATCAGTCTCCTGCTGTGACTCTTTCCCCTGCTACCCTTTCCCCACAAAACTCATTACAAAACTGTCTCATCCCCTTTAGTATCTCAACTCAGAAGAAACTTAAACCATATTCGGACTGTGAAGATACATTTAGAAAAACTATTTTAAACCTCTGGAAATGGTACATGTTGTGCCAGATGATGCTGCCCGCCCTTGGTGGGCTTGGAATATAGCTGCCAGAATTGTCTCTGCTGAGTGGCTGTGCTCTGCAGCCTACAGGGCACCCTCTGAAGAACTCATGGCTTAAGATTGTGACTTACCGTTGCTGACTTCCAAGTGGGCCACTTGGTTGACTTTGCCTGCTTTTCAAAATCATTCTTTTGTTCAAGAAGTATTATCAGCTGCATACAACTTTCCTTAACAGGAAGCTGCTGTATTCCTCTGAGGAGCCTTTCTCAGGTCTGCTTTATTTAAAGCTTTTAATGAGTCCCATTGCTGCATAGATTTTATCCCAAACAAGATGTTGGGCTCTTTGGTGGCCACCAGGCAGCTTCTCATTTAGCTGGTGTCAGTAAGGTACACATCAGTCTGACATAACTGATGGTGGTCAAAAAAGAATTTGCCAGAGCCTCCTGGATGCCTCAGCCAGTTAAGCATCTGCCTTCAGCTCAGGTCATGATCTCATGGTCCTGGGATAGAGTCCCACATCAGGCTCCCCACTCAGCAGGGAGTCTGCTTGTCCCTCTTCCTTTCCTCCTGCTCATGTTTTGTCTGTCTCTCTCAAAAAAATAAAATCTTAAAAAAAAAAAAAGAATTTGCCAAATAATGGGATTTATTAATGTGGCCTCAAAGTCTGGGACTTGCTGAAATTCAAGATAGAGGAAGAAGGAAAGGACAAAAATGCATATAATCTCCCACTCATGAAAATGTTACCACTAACCCTTAGCAATGATAGAGCAAAGCTTAGAAGCTTCACAGTTATTAAATAAGATCTAGTATTAAGGATGTGAATGGCAGTCTTATCTTTCTTGGCCCTTACTTTGACGACAAGTACTAGAACTAATTGATGGTAAGTCTTCAATTACTAAAGATTTCACTGTGCTTTAAGGAGACAACTTGAATCCAAACAGAAAGTGAGTCATGAACTTATTTTAAAATAAATCAAGGAATAAATCTTGAACTCTACAGAGTTGGACTAACTTCTTATATCTTCTACCAAGTAGTATTTGGGGGTCTTAAGTCAAAATTTAAAATTATAAAAAAATGAGTGTTTCAATTCCAGAAAAAATAGTCTTTATCCATCTTAGACATGTGTTCAACAAATTTGAAATAAAAATTATTTTCTGGGTAAGTTTGTGTTAACAAGAAAATGTGATCACCTTTGTTTTCTAGTTGGCCTCAAAGCTGCAACTTCACTTTCATCCTGTCTGCATCCCTAGTTGTTAGTAGGTGCCTGGAGCACTAGCCTGAGAGAGACTGTCAAGGCTACGCCCAGGAAAGAATGTTAGGATTGATTTTCAGTGCCTGTGTTGGGCATGGAGTGGGGAGGTGAAGCATGTATTTGTCATACTGTCAGAAATAGAATTGAGGGGTGGTGCCTGGGTAGCATAGTCAGTTGAATGCCTGACTCTTGGTTTCATCCCAGGTCATAATCTGAGAGTTATGAGATACAGCCTTGTGTTGCAGTCTGGGCTTAGCACAGTGTCTGCTTGAGATTCTCTCCCTTTTCCTCTTCTTCCCTGTCTGCTGTTCTCCCCATTCACATGCATGTGCACACATACACTGTCTCCAAAACAAATAAATAAAATACTAAAAAGAAAGAGAAATAGAATCAGGATTCCTGAGTCGATCAATAGCAACAGGACATCCCCTGAGATCGTTTTCTAAGCATATTTTGTCAATTGCACTTGTTTCTCCTAGATTCTGACCTGTGGTCCCTCATTCCATCAAAATATCCAGAAGAATTAAATACATTAAAACCCCAATTCATGTCCAGATTTTACTTTTGGGGGTCTCTGTGGGGGTTTGATAAATGACATCCTTCTTCCTGAACAAATTGACAGTTCTAGCAAGGAGTAGCAAGCAGAGGCTAAATATCTCCTTTTGGGTAAAGGCTGCCGGCTTCGTTTGGAGATGTTGCTTAATGTGAGATTACATGGTCTTCTAGATTGAACCAGTCACAGCCAGCATGGTCCAAGGTGAGCTTTGACATAAAGGGTCTTTTTCCAAGCAAGGCTGTGGAGTGGGGGCTGAGGCTGGGATAGCTCTTCCAAGAGGAAGAAGTGAGGAATCAAGCTGAATACTTTGTTCATCTCCTAGTCAGGTTAATTTGCTCCTCCTCCCCTGGGGCAGGGTGAGTAAAGGTCTAGAGAAATGCAAAGTTGTGTCACATCACCCACTGGAGTATTCTTGAACCCAGAGATAACATCAGGAATGGGCAGAAGAATCTCCCCTAAAAGTAGCCATATTCCTATTTGCTTTGCCTTCAGCATCTGTTCGCCATCTCTCCACTCTTCTCCACCTCCAGCATTTACACCCTAGTTCAAGCCAACATTGTCTTTTCCCTAGGCCCTAGACTGTTGTGGTAACTTCTCATCTATCCCCTGCTGTGACCCTGGTCCCTATGCAGCCGTGAGGCTTTTGTGGGGAAGCTACAAGCAGCACATCCAGGAAGGACTTTCTGACCTTCCCCAGAAGCAGATTATAACACCCTTGTGTGAATGGTGCCCTCCCTTTACCTGAAGAAAGCCGTACCCTTATCTCCAAAGATAAAAGACACATAGAGGAATCTGAATGAACAGGGCTTGCTAAGTTTCCCCCAGTTTACTACACTTACTTCATATCCTTTGTCCCATCACATTTTCCCACAGTTTCATCAAATTCCCATTCTTCATCAAACCTAAAGGCTCAAGTTCAATCATTTTTTGGGGGGTGTTTTGTTTTCCTTATGAAGCCTCCCTTATGATGTGAAATTTATGTTAAATAAATTTGCATGCTTTTCTCTTGTTAATCTGTCTTTTGTTAGAGACCCAGCCAAGAACTTAGAAGAGCAGAGGAAAAAAATGTTTTCCTTTCCTACATATTCTAGCCTTGAGCCACCTCTTTTGCCTTGCGCCCTGTTCCCTCTCTACTTCAATCCCTAGATTGCATGACGCCAGCCTCCTTGCTGTTCTTCCCACACCCCAACTTCATTCCTGCTTTGATTCTTTTTCAGCTGTTGGTCCTTTCTGTACTGACCATCTGCCTCCCAATATTTGCATCTCAGCTCCACATTACAGCCTCAGAAGGGCCATCTCTGGCTGCCAGTGTGAGGAAGCAGCCTTCCTCGTGACCTCCACCATGTGGTCCTCTTTACTTCTCTCGTTTGCCCCATCTTTCCCTCTGTCTGCTTGCTCATGTATTACCTGTGCTCTTCACCTGTAGCATGTGTGCCTCTTAAAAGCAGGGCTCTGTGTGGTGTGCTTTTCAGCACCAGGGACAGAGCATACCTTGGCTTTAGCTCTGCACACATACTAGTCAAATGGAAGATGAATACATGACCCAGAATTGATGGACAGATTATGTCCTGAATTTTGATACAAAGAATATGACTGAGTAGGGATTGAGTCTTTTGTAAAAACAAAAAACAAAAACTTTGGGGGAATAAATCCTAACAGAAAGGTCTCTGTACTGTTCGCTATCATGGACATTGTGCCCCTGGGTGTCTATGGACCTGATTCACTGAAGATGTATTGATGTCATCTCCTACCTCTGCCTGGATGTTATTATGAAAGCTGGGAGAGACAATGGAGTGTAGTGATGAAGAGGATATTGTCCGCAGTTAAGTCTGGGCTTAACTAGCTATGTTCCCTTGCACACGTGACTTAAATTCCTTGGGTCTCAGTATCCTCATTTATAAAACCCACTTTTAACAATTATTGTAAACATGAATTAATCTAGTCGGTAAATTTTCTGAACATAATGTCTGACATAAAGCAACTACTCAATAAATGTTGCTCAACTATAATAGTGGTGAGAGTATAGTTGTCAAAGGGTAATAACTGTCTTGAATGCAAGCCTGTTCTTGTTTTACATCATCTGCTTTTCACAGCATGTTAGCTCTTTGGGGACAGTGTCAGGGGCATTTCATCACTGAACTTCCTGCTTCTTTGTTCAGATCTCATATTGGTAAAATATCAAAAGGCAGGGCATTGATTTCTGCTTTCCTTTTTATTTTTATTTTTTTTTATTTTTTTATTTTTTTGGTCTGCTTTCCTTTTTAAAACAAAATATTAGGCTATATTTTACAAAATTGTTTTTATAAAGAATATCTTGTTACAGTTCTGATTCTCTGAGTAACAATTATTTATGCATACTTGTATGCAGTCAATATTTATTTATTTATTTATTTATTTATTTATTTATTTATTTATTTATTTCTGAGAAAAAGAGTATGAGTGGTGGGACAGGGCAGAGGGAGAGGGAGAAGGAAAATCCTGAGCAGGCTCTAGTATGGAGTCCATGGAACCCAGGCATAGGGCCTGATCTCATGACACTGAGCTGAAATCAAAAGTCGGGCATTTAAACTATCGAGCAACCAAAGTGCCCTGATTTGAATTTATTTTTGTTTATGGTATAAGATAGTGTTCTAGTTTCATTCTTATTGCATGTGGCTGTTCAGTTTTCCCAACACCATTTGTTGGAGAGGCTGTCTTTTTCCCATTGGATATTCTTGCCTCCTTTGTTGAAGAATAATTGACCGTAAAATCGTGGGTTTATTTTAGGCCTTTCTAGTTTGTTTCATTGATCTATGGTGTCTATTTTTGTGCCAGTATCATACTGTTTTTATTACTATGGCTTTGTAGTATAACTTGAAATTGGGAATATAATATCCCTAGTGTTATTCTTTATCAAGAGTGCTTTGAAGATTCAGGGTCTTGTTTGGTTCCACATAAATTTTGGCATTATTTGTTCTAGTTCTGTGAAAAATGCTGTTGGTATTTTGATAGGATTGCATTAAGTCTGTACATTGCTTTGGGAATGTACAGACATTTTAACAACATTTTCTTCCAATTCGTGGGCATGAAATGTCTTTCCATTTCTTTGTGTTGTCTTCAGTTTCTTTCACTAGTGTTTTATGGTTTTCAGAGTATAGGTCTTTCACCTCCTTGGTTATGATATCATATTATTTTTGGTGCAATTGTAAATGAGATTGTTTTCTTGATTTCTCTTTCTGCTGTTTAGTTATTAGTGTATAGAAATGCAACAGATTTATGTACATTGATTTTGTATCCTGCAACCTTACCAAATTCACATATCACTTCTAGTAGTTTTTTGGTGGAGTCTTTCAGATTTTCTGTATATAGCATATGTCATCCGCAAATAGTGAAAGTTTTACTTCTTCCTTACAATTTGGATGCCTTTATTCCTTTTTCTTGTTTGATTGCTTTGGCAAGGACTTCCAGTACTATGTTGAATAAAAGTGGTGAAAACGGTCATTCTTGTTTGTACCTGATATTAGGCGAAAAGCTCTCAGCTTTTCACCATTGAGGAAGACGTTCACTGTGGGGTTTTTATATATGACCTTTATTATGTTGAGGTATAGTCCCTCTAAATGTCCTTTGTTGAGGGTTTTCAATCACAAATAGATATGTACTTTGTCAAATAACTTTTTCTGCATCTATTGAAATAATCATTGTTTTCCCACTTTCTTTTATTCATGTGATGTATCATGTTGATTGATTTGTGAATACTGAAGCACTCTTGTATCCTTGGAATAAATCCCATTTGACTGTGGTGAATGATTTCTTTATTGTTGGGGCAGCCCCGGTGGCTCAGAGGTTTAGCGCCACCTTCAGCCAGGGGCGTGATCCTGGAGACCCGGGATCGAGTCCCACATCGGGCTCCCTGCATGGAGCCTGCTTCTCCCTCTGCCTGTGTCTCTGCCTCTTTCTCTCTCTGTCTCTCATCAATCAATAAATAAAATCTTTAAAAAAATGTTTAAAAGTATTGTTGGATGGTTTGCTAATATTTTGCTAGGGATTTTTGCATCTATGTTCATCAGAGATATTGGCTTGTAGTTCTCTTTTTTTTGTGGTGTCTTTATCTGGTCTTGGTAACAGTAATGCTCACCTCATAGAATGAATTTGGCAGTTTTCCTTCCTCTATTTTTTGGAATAGTTTGAGAAGAATAGGTATTAACTCTTCTTTAAATGTTTGGTAGAATTCACCTATGAAGATGTCTAGTCCCTAGAATTTGGTTTGTTGGGAATTTTTTGATTATTAACTCAATTTCATTTCTGGTAAGTGGTCCACGGAAATTTTCTATTTACTTCTGATGTAGTTTTGGGAGTTTATATGTTTCTAGGAATTTATCCGTTTCTTCTAGGTTGTCCAATTTTTTGGCATATAACTTTTCATAATATTATTTTATAATTCTTTGTATTTCTGTGATATTGGTTGTTATTTTGACTTATTCATTTCTGATTTTTGTTTATTTGAATCTCTTTTTTAAGAGTCCAGTTGACAGTTTATCAGTTTTATTGTTCCTTTCAAAGAGCCAGCTACTGGTTTCATTGATCTGTTTTATTGTTTTTGTAATTCCTAGTTTATTTCTCCTCTAATCTTTATTATTTCTACCTTCTATCAGTTTGGGGTTTTGTTTTTTCTTTCTCTAACCCCTTTTGGTGTAAGTTTAGGTTGTTAGAGTTCATCTTGCTTCTTGAGGTATTCCTGTATTGCTATAAACTTCCCTTTTAGAACCACTGTTGCTGTATCTCAAAGTTTTGGACCATTGTGTTTTTATTTTAATTTTCTCCATGTTTTTTTAAAAATTTATTCCTTGATTTCTTGGTTGACACATTCATTGTTTACTAGCATGTTAAACATGCTATTTAACCTCCATGCTCTTTCCAGATTTTTTCTTGTGGATGATTTCTAGTTTCATAGTGTTATGGTCAGGAAAGATACATTAATTCAGTCTTTTTGAATTTGTTGAGACTTGTTTTGTGGCCTAATATGTGATCTGTCCTGTGGAATGTTCCATGTGCATTTTAATAGAATGTGTATTCTGCTGGTTTAGGATAGAATGTCCCAAATATATCTGTTAAATCTGTCTGGTCCAATGTGTCATTCATTCAAAGCCACTGTTTCCTTATTGATGTTCTGTTTGGATGATCTGTCCACTAATGTAAGTGGGGCTTTAAAGTCCTCATTATTATTGCATTACTATTGATTATTTTCTTTATGGTTGTTATTAACAGCTTTATGTATTTGGGTAATCCCATGTTGAGTGCATAAATACTTACAATTATTGTATCTTCTTGTTAAATTATTCCTTTTATTGTCACATAGTGTCCTTCTTTGTCTCTTGTTACAGTCTTTGTTTTAAAGTCTATTTTGTCCTATATAAGTATTGCCACCCTTGCTTTCTTTTAGCATCCATTTGTGTGATAAATCCTTCTCCATCCTTTCACTTTCGGTCTGCATGTGTGTAGGTCTGAAATGATTCTTTTGTAGGCAGCATATAGATGGGTCTTATTTTTTATTTTTTTATTTTTATTTTTTTGGGTCTTATTTTTTAAATTCATTCTGTTATCCTGTATCTTTTGATTGGCGCTTTTAGTACATTGACATTCAAAGTAAGTATTGATAGGTGTGTACTTTTTGCCATTTTATTACTTGTTTTATGGTGGTTTTTGTAGTTCTTCTCTGTACCTTCTTTCTCTTGCTCTCTTCTGTCACCATAGGTGGGCTTTCTTCAGTAATATGCTTGGATTTATTTCTCTTTAATTTTTATATATCTATTACTGGTTTTGGATTTGTTTTTACCATTAACTTTGTATATAACATCTTCTGCGTATAGGAATCTATAGTAATGTGATGATCTTTTAAGTTTGAATCCATTCTTTAGTCCTCTCCTCCTCACGTTTTAGGAATATTGTGTCATACTTTCCATACTTTTATTTTGTGAGTTCCTTGTCTGATTTTTTATGGATGTACTTATTTTTACTGATTTTTTATAGATGTACTTATTTTTAAATCTTCTACTTTTCCTACTCTTACTTGCATTTTTTTTCTTTCCACTCAAGGAGTCCCTTGTAATATTTCTTGTAGGGCTGGTTTCATGGTCATGAACTCTTTTAACTTTTGTTTTTCTGGTAAACCCTAACTTGCCTTCTATTCTGAATGATAGCCTTGCTATATAGAGTATGCAGATTTTTTTTCCTCTCAGCACTTTGAATATATCATGCCAGTCTCTTCATGCCTGCAAAGTTTCTGCTGAATAATCAGCTGACAGCCTTATGGGGTTTCCCTTATATGTAACTTTTCTCCTGCTGCTTTTAAAATTCTCCATCACTACTTTACTGGTTTAATTACTGTGTGTCTTGGTGTGGACCCCCTTTGGTTGATTTTATGGGAGAATCTCTATGCCTCCTAGATCTGGTTTCTGTTTCTTTCCATAGATACAGAAAATTTTCTGGTATTATTTTTTCAAGTAAATTTTTGTCCCCTTCTCTCTCTCTTCTTATGGGATCCTTATAAAGAGAAGATTATACTCCATGGTGTCACTGAGTTTCCTAAGTCTATCCTCATTTTGCACAGGTTTTTTTCTCTCTCTTCTGTTCAGTTTGATTGCCTTTCATTACTCTGTTCTCCAGGTCACTGATCTATTCTTATGCTTCCTCTAGTTTACTATCTATTACATCTAGTGTTTCTTTTATTTTCATTTATTGAGTTCTTCATTTCTGATTTATTCTTTTTATGTTTTCTATCTTTTGTTAAGGGTCTCACTTATGTCCTCCACTCTTTTCAAGTCCTGCAAATATCTTTATGAAAATTACTTTAAATTTTCCACTGCACAGATTACTTGTCTCTGTTTTTAGTTCTCTCACTGTGGTTTTGTCTTGTTCTTTCATGTGGGACATATGCCTCTGTCTCCTCATTTTTGTCTAATTCTCTGTGTTAGGAAAGTCAGCTACATCTCCTGTTCTTTAAACTAGTGGCCTTATGAAGAAGAGGTCCTATGGTTCCCTCCAGTGCAGTGTCTCCTGTTCACTGGCATCTGATGCTTCAGGGGTGTCTCCTGTGTGCATTGCATGCACCCTACTCTTATGGTTGAACTGCTTTTTCCTTCAGTCTAGCTGTCTTCAGTGGCTCTCTTCGGCTGTTGTGGGCAGTTTGTTCCCTGTAGTCTTACTGGGCCAGTCTGGGACCACCTTGGGCTCGAATTGAGTCAGACCAGGCATTTGCCAGAGATTCAGTAGCCCTGAATTACAGGGAATGTTCCTTGTGTTGTCCCCTGAGAAGCTTTTCTTGGTGGGCAGGGCCACAGTGTGATTGGTGTGTGTGTGTGTGGCTATCTTTCTCTGTCCTCAGGGCAAGAGTCACTTTGGAGTGGTCCTAGCCCCTGTAGGGGCTACTTGAACACTCCCAGGATTTTGGCACCACTTTGGACAGGCTCTGGCTAAGAGCATATTAGATGGGGAGGATCTTCAAGGTGCGTGGGGTGGGAGGTGCCATATTAGCAAGTTTTACACTTGTCCTCTGGGGGAGGAGACCTGTCATGCTGGGCAGGTCTGCCTGGAGAGGGCGGATCTGCCAAATCTTGGGGGTTGGGTGTAAGCAGGTTAAGTATTAAGCATGGGTGTGGTGCTGGTTCCTGCAGGTGACTATGTGTTTATATTGGGGGGGGGGGCGGCGGGTGGATACACCTTCCAGGCACCTGCCAGATCCTTTGTTCCTGGAGAGGTCTCCTAAGGATCTCTGTCTTTCCAGCACACACTCTAAGATTAGTAAAAAAAAAAATCCTTCCCATATGCCCCAGGTGCTTTTCAAACTACTGTTTCATTCTGTATCTGTATGGTCTGTTTGTTGTCCTATCTCTTTAAGGGTAGGGACTCAGCTTCCTCTCACCCTCTTGGCTCTCCCAAAATCAAGCCAGCTGGATTATTAAAGTTCCAGGTTTTAAGTTTTGGTGGTTGTAAGAACTCAAGGAATTTGGCTCCTCTGATTTTCAAAGCCAAATGTTTATGGGGATTTTTCTTCTCCCTGTTGGCTCCCTAATATGAAGGTCTGTCGCTCAACCCTTTCCATGCCTGCAGGTCCCTCCCTCCCACAGACAATCCTGCTGTCCATTTAGCTCCCCAGTGCATTTCCATTCTTCCTACCCTCTTCCATGTGGCCTCTTATTTACCATTAGTTGTGGAATTCATTCTGGCAATCTTCAGATTGTTTTCTGGGTTATCTACACTGATAGGAGTGTTACTTTGTATCCATGGGACAAGATGAGCTTAGGGTCCTCCTACTCCACCATCTTCCCCAGAAGTCTTCTCTATTTCCTTTTTGTCTTCATCCTTCCCATGCTTCTTTCTCCCCAATTGTTTTTTCCTTTTTGGGCCAGTATCTAGAAATAGTGAGCCAAGGAAAATGTGCCTTTCTGTCACTAGATTGTCTTGTCGAGGCGGACTGACAGGATAGAGTGTGAAATAAGGAGAGGGGTATGGAGAAGCTGCCACTCCTATCTTCCCCTCTTCTCTAAACAAGATTGGGATTGTGACCCAAACTGACCTTCCCCTCTAGGGTGACAGAGTCTTCTCTCTAATGTGAGTCTACTTTTTCTCTCCCAGAGACCCAAGGTAGGCTTATGCCAACTTTCCAGGCTCAGCCCAGTATCTAATCTAGTGTGAAATGCACATGAGTTCAGACAAACCCGAGTTTACATACCAACTCAGGAGCATTTCATCTAGCCAGAAGACACTTGGCTTTGGGAGCCTTGTTACCTCCATCCCTTGTTCGTTGATGATGATGTTTAAGGTTAAGTGTGAAACTACTTTTAAACTGAAATGTGCAGACAAAGGACAATAGCTACAATTGTAATTCTTCCTCTACTGCCCTACTGCCCCTCTCCAAAAACAAAGCTATAGTTGCTCTTCACTGATTATAGTTATAGGCCTGGAATTAATTAACTTCAAAGAAGTCTGAACGTTCTAGATTTATAGAAACAGGGATCTGCTATTACTTACTCAAACTTACCATTGTGTTCTCTGTAGCTGTTTCCTCAGAAGTCAATTTAAAAGTTAATGCAAATGAAACATCTAGTGACAAAAAAAAAAAAATGTGAAAGTATTCAAAAGCTAAAAGAGATATCCAGAGACAGTTCACAGGAAACTCCATGGGGAGTATATGTAACAATGTGAGCATCACAATGAATATTGATGGGATAGATTATTACATTTTAATTTAAAAAGTGAATTCATGAGTTCATAATAATAAATTTTTTTTTAAATTAGAAAAGGGTGATAGGAGAAAGAAAAGCTTTTCCTGGCAGAAGAAAACCAAATAACAAATCTAGAATTAATGATTGCAAGTTATCAATAAGATAGATTCAGTCAAGAATCAGAAATTGATGGTAGATCAGTCAGTGAAATATTAGTGGATAGGATATTTACAGGTACCAGTTATTTATTACTTATAGAGGGAAGAAAGGTACTTTTCAGTGGAGAAATCTATATCTACTCCTTTTTCCAAGGGACAAAATTTAGCATCTCTAGTAAAGAGACAATCCGATAACATGTGTCACCTCATATCATGCACTTTGAAGGTTACATTACCTAGGTAGTGTTCCTGCCCAAAATACTTGTACAAAAATACTAAAGCTAACTATGAAGCAACAATCAAGCAAATCAAATACAGGAATATTTAGCAAAATGACTGTCCAGGGCTCTTCTAAATTATCAACATCAAGGAAAACAAACAAAACTAAAAAAAAGCTGGGGAATTCTCCAAAAGAGACCTGACAGCTAAATGCAGTAAGTGAACATTAAGTGAATCTTGGATCCTTAAAAAATAAAATAAAACTACGATAAAGGACTCTATTGGGACACCTGGGGAAATTTGAATATTAGATAATAGGACTATGTTAATGTTAAATTTCCTGTGTGATAATTGTTTTTAGAAACATGGCTTCCTTATTAGAAATATGCACTTAAGATTCAGAGAAAAACTATGCTAATGTCTGGGCTTTTTCTTAAATGGTTTTTTAAAATGTATATGTATGTGTATATGTGTGTATGTATGTATAAATGTATATGTGTATGTAATATTACATATGTAAACACAACATTCTTTTTTTTTTTTTTTAACATTCTTTTTTGTGATGAACATATTTACTCATCCTATACTCTTCTAGGAATTTTTCTGTGGATTTCAAGTTTTTCAAAATAAAACGCTGGTTAAAAAGAATTTAAACAATTAACAATTACTAATTATTTTAATATTCAAAAATGTTGATTCCTATGCCAGATTAAGAATTATCAGGACACTGTTAACTGTCAGACCTCACTGATAACTTTACTGCTATCTTTCACAAGTAAACTTACCCTGACCCAAATTCTTGGAAAAAATTGAAACATAGGGGCACCTGGGTGGCTCAGTGGTTAACCATCTGCCTTTGACCTAGATCGTGATCCCAGGGTCCAGGGATCGAGTTCTGCCTCAGATTCCCCGCAGGCAGCTTGCTTCTCCCTCTGCCTATGTCTCTGCCTCTCACTCTGTGTCTCTCATGAATAAATAAAATCTTTTTTAAAAATTGAAACATATATCTCAGCTGCATTAAAGCAAACTTACATAGGTCTGTATCAATTATTTTCATTTCCAGAGGTGGCCAGTGAATCTGCCAAAAAGAAATATAAATATTTCTTTGCCACATCGGTAGCAGCTCATCTTCTATTTTTTTTCTAAAGATTTTATCTATTTATTCATGAGAGACAGAGAGAGAGAGAGGCAGAGACACAGGCAGAGGGAGAAGCAGGTTCCATGTAGGGAGCCTGATGTGGGACTTGATCCTGGGTCTCCAGGATCAGGTCCTGGGCTGAAGGCGGCACTAAACTGCTGAGCCACCCGGGCTGCCCCTCATCTTCTAAATCAATGCCAGATGCCCTAGTATCTTTGGGAAGGTTAACTTCTGCCCTTGTCAAACCTGGACTTTAATTATAGCCAGATGACCCAAAATGAGGGAACAAAATCTGCATCATTTTTTGGTGAGTCCACATCTAATTGTATTGATGAACTAAGGCCCTCTGTTCAGTTTCATTGATTGATGCCATCAGATAACCTAACCAGGTATGCAGCAAAAGTCACTGAATTGACAGTCATGCATCTATGTATATAATCAAGTCCTGATAAGTGCTCCATTGCAGTAGGCAATGAAAATAGCTGGTATTCACTCCGAAAATGTCATGTAGGTCCT
Source organism: Canis aureus (assembly GCF_053574225.1). Classification (NCBI taxonomy): domain Eukaryota; kingdom Metazoa; phylum Chordata; class Mammalia; order Carnivora; family Canidae; genus Canis; species Canis aureus. The sequence goes on from NC_135616.1 coordinate 47,471,736, forward strand.
AGTTTATAAGCTTCCTTTTAGCCAATACATGTAGAACCTTTGTAGTAACTGTGCTGCATCAGTTTGAGAAACTTGCAAAATTTTTCTTAAGTATGAGTTTTCAGACTGTCACTTACTTTAAAAAAATATCTGTCTTTTACTTAGTGCTTACAGCAGGCTCTGAGCAAAGCACTTCACAGAGATTATCTCCTGTAATCTGCATAGCAACTTTTTTTTTTCATAAACGGAAACAGATTTGAAGAGGTTAGTCATTTGTCTAAGGTCACACAGCTAATAACTGGCAGAGCTGGGTTTTGTCTACCTTATAACAAATCCTTTACTCTTAAATATTTCTCTATAATACTTCCAAAATTAAGCATGAAAATATATTTATGAACATTCTTATATTTGCCGGCATACACACACCATGTTCTAAAGCTGGCAAATTCACAGACTACATTTTATAGTAGCTTAGTAGAGGGAAACTATAGATGGTTCTTTAATAAGGTAAAATATGTTTCTGGATTGAAAAAGAAATTTTGATGATCACATTAAGTTTGCAGAATAAATTCATACTATTATTAAGAACAGCTAGAGTTCTATTTTAAAATCTATTAACAATGTAAAATGCATTTTAAAATGTGTTTATTCCACTCGAGGTCCCTGGACGCATGATTCAAATCATTTTTAGTTTATATCAAAGTGCTTTAAAAAGAGGCACAAAAAGGCTTTTGCTGTATTGTGTTTTTGTATATTCAGCTTTCCCCCTTGTTGTTAGGTGTCAAAAATAAGGCTGCAGCCTTTGGGCATAGTTCTTGTAGAGAGAGTGAAAGCAGGCATTCCAGGGATTTGCCCAAAGGTGAATTTTAATAAGGTCTGGCTGCTTCTCTTCTTGCTTGCCTAGGAAGAGGATAGGGAGGGCTGTCAGTGCGTGGAAATGAGTTCTGCATGTATGCTAATTAGATCGGGGCCCTGGAGAGTAGCCAACTGGTGGTCATTAAAGGAAATAAAATGATAGGTCACAGAAATAAGTCATTTCAAAGCTGATTTCTAGAGGCGGCTTCTAGCAGGGTATGGGAGACCGGAGCTGTGTCACTGGCAGAGCCTTCACGGTCCCCAGGTCACATGGAGGGGGGAAGTGAGGAGGCGAGCAGGGTCCTTGTGTAGGGAATCCATTACCCACGCACCAGTGTGTCCCCAGACCTTGGATGGTGTCTCTATTTTTATTTTTAGTACAAAATCATAATTGACTTTGTTATTCAGTAAGAAACAGATAATGACGATAAATTTGGCCTTCTTGGCTTCTCAGCAATTTCCCTCCTCCTCTTCCAGTCATTCTAGGCCTTTCTTCTTGTCTTCCTCACCTGGCCCACTTTCTCTACCAGGCAGAAGTGATTAGATGTTTCCCATAATTGGCTTTGTCCCAGTTCTCTTCTCTTGAAAATCTCCCTTGGTAATCCTACTCACTTCTAAGGCTTCAGTAATGGGGAAAAAATCTTATTAGAATGTGCGTGAAGTAGGAAAAAAAAAAAAAAGAGTAGATGATGCACATCAACCAAGGAAAAGGAGAAGAAACTGAAGAACAAAGGCTTTTATCTGGTGATAGCAGGATTGCGATTCGGGGAGCACAGATTCTGGAGGAACCAGAAAAGCATCATGGTAATGTGGGGAAAGCAAGAGGTTTTTATGAGAAAGAAGAGGAGGTTAATTACATGATTTAGATAAAGAAGAGAGGAAAAAAAGAAATCCAGCCTGCTATTTTGGTGCTGACTGGTTGAGCTGCTTTGGATTATTAGCTTATTGATGATTTTATTGGTGCAATCAAATGAAACTATCCCTGGCATTTATTGATTAACTTCATTGTCCTCATGTGATCCAAATGCCAGTTGCTTTGTTGAAATTTTATGAGCAACTGCTCATAAAACTGCTGCTGGTGGTAGCCCAGTTCAAAAGTTTGTGAGTTGGAAAGGAAAATGGAACTTCGAAATGGAGTCTCTGATGTGCAGAAATTTTATACAATTCCATATATGTTGTCAGGCCGGGGAATGCTCTGTAACTCTCTTGTGCCACAGACTTTAGCACTCTGGCACAGCCTGATGAGGGGGTAGCACTCTGATGAACGCTTCCTTGAATAATATTTTTATTTTTTAATGAATGAATTAATTGATTCTTAAAAGATTTTATTTTTTTATTTTTTTTAAAGATTTTATTTATTCATGAGAGACAGAGAGAGAGGCAGAGACACAGGCAGAGGGAAAAGTAGGCTCCACGCAAGGAGGCCAATGTGGGACTCTATCCCGAGACTCCAGGATCACACCCTGGGCCGAAGGAAGGTGCTAAACTGCTGAGCCACCCAGGGATCCCCGAAAGATTTTATTTTTAAGTAATCTCTACACTCAGTGTGGGTCTTGAACCTACAACACTGAAGTTAAGAGTCACATGCTCTATTGACTGAGCCAACCAGGACCCCTGAATAATGTTTTTAAATGCATAAATTAAACACATTACTTATTGAGGAAATAACAAGATGTGACAACCACCAGAATTTCAAAGTACTTGGAGATGTTGCCAGTAACTGTTCTACGGTGTGCACATTCTCACTGGTGATGGACTCACAAGTTCTTCTTGTATTCCTGTGGGTTTTTGCCTGTCTTTATAACTGAAGGGAGTGTTAAATTTGAGTTAGAGAGCAGGGGAAGTAAAGATCAAGCTCATGGAGTCCTGTGAATTCTATCCCTGGATCCAGGGTTAAGAACACCTGGTCTAAAGATTTCTAGAAGAGGTTGGAAATCCTTGTCTGCCTGCCAGAAGCCACAGGGCACGCCATGAAGAGAGGGATGGCTCAGAGCCAGCTATAGGTGGGCAGTTCCTTCACATCCTTCATCCCATCTGTTTGGTTTCTCTGGGCTTCTAGAGTCTCCTGTTGTCTTCCTCAGCATGCCTGTTATATTGAAGTGAAATTGTGGCTAGTCACTTCTCTTTGTTAGCCACTCTTGTGTTTTGGCTTTGTTTGCCAGAACAAAGTTTGTTTGGTTTGATTTCTAAATATAGTCTTTGGGCACCAGAGGGGCTCAGTTGGTTGAGTGTCTGGCTCTTGGTTTCAGCTCAGGTCATGATCTCAGGGTTCTGGGATCGAGCCCTGCATTGGGCTTTACACTCAGTGTGAAGTCTGCTGAAGGATTCTCTCTCTCTTTCTCCTGTTCTTTCTTTCTTCTTTCTTTCTTTCTTTCTTTCTTTCTTTCTTTCTTTCTTTCTTTCTTTCTCTCTCTCTCTCTCTCTAAAATAAATGGATGAATCTTTAAAATTTTTTTAATAAATAAATATAGTCTTAATTATAGGGGAGGCTAAAACAGCTTATTATCTGGGGTCATTCCCTCATGCTTTTATTAACACAGACACGTGGATTAATAAATGTTAAATGTGGATAGAGTTAAAAATATCCAACATCCACCTCTGTCAAAGATTATGAAGTAGATTAAAAAAAAGTCCCCTCTCTCTACCTTTTTAACCTTCTCATCTTGGCTTCCCAAACACTGTATTCTCCTAGACCTCTCTTGCCTTCCTGCCTCTGTATTGGTCCCTTTGAATCTTCATATCTGTTTCAGACTCTACCAACTAGAGAAATATAGGTGTGCCCCGCCCCCCATGTTAGGTTTTGGGCTCGTTTTCTCTTCATATTCCCCCCAATTATCTCTCCTAATCCTTGGTCCACCTCCTTTCCCATTTCCTTGTCAGTTTTTACGGATCCCACCCCACTCCATCTTTCCAATTGTTCCGATTTCAGTGAAATTCCGTAGAGATTATTTGGATACCTCCCGTCCCTGAGCAGTGGGTTAGGCACTATAGCTACAATACTGAGCTGAGGAAGCAGGTTCCTGCTTTCCTGCACCCTATAGTCTATCAGGGAAATTCAGCCTTCAGCAAGTAATTTCAAGAATGGGAATAGGGTGGAAAGGGATAACAGGTCATGCAGGGCTTGGTAATAAGGGAGATCTAGCCTAATTTGAGGGAATAGGGAAGTCTGTCAGAAGAAGTAGTGTTTAAATTAGGACCTTGTAGTTAATTGAGAGATAGTAGTGTAGGAATGGTGATTAATCAGGGATGATCCTCACAAAATGCAAAGTCTGGAGAAAATAGCAGGGAAGGAGAAAAAGATGTCTAGATGGCTGTGGTATAAAGTTCAAAGAGGGCATTTGAGTTGAGTGAGGCTACAAGGAGATTAGACCAGACTGGTCAACACTTGCCAACCATGTTGGGGGTTGGGGGCATCATCCTGAGGACAGCGGCGAAGACCATTGGAGGTTTTCATCAGGCAGCAGAGTGCTTAGGTTTATATTTTTAAGTGATTAACCCAAGTACAGTATGGAACATGGTTTGGAGGGGCAAGAATCCAAGGGTAAGGAGACTGTGGGAGATGGTTATAATCACCCTCTTAAGAGAAGATATGTTGACCCTGCAGGAAAATCTCAATCATCCTTGACTCCTGCCTGTATGTCCTTCACCTTCTTCTCAAGTCCATCAAATAGTAAATCTTTTCAGATTTGGTTTCTACAACAGCATTGCTTGCATGCCTCTTTTTATTCCCATTGACTGAATTCAGACTTCTCATTTTCCTTCCCAAGCTAGTGCAGCTGCCCACATCACTTTCTACCGACGTGTCATCTCCAGGTCTCCTTTTTCTCCTTTCAGTGGCATACAGTGTGGTCTCTATTGGGGCTGTCCGCCCTCACTGCCAAGGCAAGCTCCTGTCACTCCCACCTCACTATCCTGGGATCACCTCACAAATACCCAAGGACACTTTTTGACAGGCTCCTTCCTCTGCCTAGAACTCCTATCTCTTCCAGCTCACCCACAGACTCATTTCAAGTCCTACCTCCTCCATATGCCCCCCAACCTTAACCAGAATTAAATTCTCCTTCCTGCCCATGCACCAGTGGTACTTCAGATGATACATAATCCATCTAATTAAACTCCTTACTCCTGCTTCACCATTTTGTAGAGTCTATTTCCTATTTGAATTATTATGTATGAGATGGGCTGTCTCTCAAGATTGTAAATTCCAGAGGACTAGGGAGATTTGTCACAGTCATTTCCATGCTGCCCATCCTATGCTTATCAGGGCTCAGCAAACATTAAATTTGATTGCAAATGGCAATGGGGTGATTGGATCCTCAAATTGTGGATGTCTCCCATTCACACACTCAAACCCATTCTGGCTGTGATAGTCATCAAATGCACAAGGACATTTTACTTAGACTGTTGCTTTTGTTTTTAAAATCCCTAAATGGAACAAGTCTCATTAGGAGAAACAGTTAACAGTTTTACTGAGGAGTGCTAGATTCCATGTTGAAAGCTGAAATTCATTCTGTAGGTATTTCTTTAGCCCTAATTGTGTATCCAGCACTGAGAAGGAATAACCGTAAATGAAATGGATCTCTGTTCTGGAAGCACTTACAGGTATGCAGTTTTCCATCAAGAGATGCAGATAAACTTACCTTTCTGAAACTGGGAAAAAAAATAGCTCATTCCTTTATTAAAACTTTATGTGTCCCCTGGCTAACTCAGGAGTGAAAGCCACACAGTCTTCACCACCATACTGAGCTGAGCCAGGGGCAGTGTATGCGTTGTCAGTATACGAGGAAGGATCAAAAGACAAAGCACATTTATTGGGATACTTTTGTAGTATTTTATTTAAGGTTTGATTATTGCTACTCTTTTTATCCATTCCTTATCTCCAACTTTACTAAAACACTGCAACAGGCAGGTTTTAAATATTTCCTCATACAATTTTATGCTTTTGGCTAGGAAGCACCAGTAGATGTTAAGCAATAATAATAGTACATATCATTTTTATTTTCTAGTAGTAACAAAACTCCTAATATTTCAGTTTCTAAATTAGTTTTATATACGCCCAACATTGTATTAGAAACCGGAAGTATGCAACATGTAATTTATAGCCTAAATAGCTCACGGAAGTTCTATTGTATATAAGAATCACAATGCTGTAGGAAAAAAGGAATGAATTGCTAGAGGAAGATACTTGTGTAGGATGCTCTGAATTTTACTTTCAAGGCTAGGTTGAAACTGGACATTAGGGACACTCACCATGACTTTCTGAAATAGCAAAAACTGAGGAAAAACAGAGAATATAAATTCTCCAAACTGGGAAGGTTAGTAGAGGGGGAAATGTTAAGAGGCTTTTGGAAAAATGTAAATAATGAAGAACATATATATTTGAGAAGAGTAAAAAGTATGTTCCAGATGTCTCTGTATGCATGTATAAAGATTTGTGGCTTCAAATTTGACTAGATTTTGTTTGTTTGTTTTTCAAAATCTTTTCTAAGAATTGCCCTGGTGGAAAATATTCCTGAAGGCCTTAACTATTCAGAAAATGCACCATTTCACTTATCACTTTTCCAAGGCTGGATGAACTTACTGAACATGGCCAAAAAGTCTGTTGACATAGTGTCTTCCCATTGGGATCTCAACCACAGTCACCCATCAGCATGTCAGGTAAGCTGCATCCTCTGTGTGTGTGTGTGATGATTTTAGTCTACCTCCACCCATAGGACATGTACATCATTACATTCATATGTCACTCAGCTCCTACCAGAATGTCAGATTTTCAAGGGAAAACTCATGTTTTGTCCATGCATATGATAGGCGTTCTATATGGCGTTGCTGATTTGGACCACTTTGAGGGGCGCCATTCACACCACGGTATCTGTGTGAATTCTGCTTTGCTCAACCTGCATGGTTATAGTGTGAACTATAGTGCCTGCTTGCTGGAGCATTTATTTGGTCAATTGGTGTCATAATTCGCCTTGTGGACCCAGAGCCAGCTTTTTTTAAATAGTGGAATCAAACTTCCCAGTATAGTTATATAGTCTTGGCTCTATCCTAGTTGAGTGACTAGGAGAGAGGAATGTGCTAATTATAAGAACAGCCCTTAGAAACCTGATGAAATGATCTAAATAATTTCTGAATGAAATTTCCTGGAGATGAGAAAGTGATTCTGGTCATCTTTAGTGGCTTTTTGTTTTATTTGTTGCTGTTGTTGTTCTGTACTGGTACGATCATGATAGTGCTGAGCTGCCCAGGCTTTTCTACCCAAGGATATGACCACTGACCTGCACTTACCTGTCTTATCTGGGTTGAGGATAAAATCAGTTTTGTCAGTATATATAAAATGTGCTGGCATTAATTCTAAAATCACCACCTCATCGGTGTTCTGAAATCTTTTATTCAATTGTACTATTTTAAAGTCAAAGGGTATCAGAACATAGGTAAAAACAAACGAACACAACCCATAAAGGCCATCTGAAGAAGAACTGAATAAATTTACTAATTGTGTTCTGAAGTTTTCTATCTCTCCTGTTTATGCAGGTAGGTCAGATATTTGTTGCTGCATATATCATTCCAAACTTAGTGGTATCAAAAATAATAATCACTTATTTAGTCATGATTCTGGGTAGGCTTTAGCAGAGAGAACTTGTCTCTGATTCACGCATTGTTGTTAGGAGTGGCTCCCCGGGGCTGGAGAATCCAAGATGATGTTCCTCACATTTCCAGCCTCTTACCTAGGATGGCTGGAATGTCTGGGGGCCTCTTCGGCCCCTCACTGTATATGTCTCTCATCATTCAGTAAACTAGCCTGAGCACTTTACAGGGTGGTTATATCATAAAAGGCCAAAAGCAAAACTTCTGAGTCCTTTTAAGATGGGCTCTGGAATCCCTGCTACTTCCACCCTATTCTATTGGTCAAGCAAGTCACAGTCCAAGATGGAAAGAGTAGCATCTATACAGGAATAAGGAGGATTGATGGCAAGTATCTTTGGAAGTTATATACCACAGTCCACTCTGGCCATAGCAATCCATATCTCTTCCACATATGAAATGTACTCTGCACCCCGGCAAACATTCCTCTAATGACAGCAAAGCCTTTAAGTCCAGAATCTCCTCATCTGCATCAGATCTGGATCGAGACCAGGCTCCTCATGTGGGTTTCTCTTTATTTAGAAACTTGTGAACTAAAAGACAAATTCTATGCCTCCCAATACATACTCCCAACATATAATGGGGAGGCAGGGTAAGATAATTACAATAGAAAATTTGTTTAAAGAACGGGGTGGGGAGTGGAGAGCACAGACGAGTCCTGAGTCCATAGCAGTTTTGAAATCCAGCCCAGCACATGCCACCAGGCTTCTGACCTCAGGAAACAGAGAATGCTGCTGGGCAAGGATCTAGTTCTGCTCCCTGGGAGTGCTTTCCTAATCTGTGGTTCTCTTAGAAGTTTTTTGCCTCCCTCAGTGTTATTCTTTCTTCTCCATAAGAAATAGCCTGCATTTGCTTCTGACTTTCTTAGTTGGCTTCGTGCTGATAGAAGCTGAGGCCCCAGAGACCTCTGTTCATTTTAAACCATCTCTGTCCTTTTTTTAGACCAAATTGATACAATTCTTTTAACTCTTGTAGGCTTAATATGTATCCAATAATAAACCACTCTGACAGCAAAAACCTTGACCCACAAACATCTGGCAGTGGGTCTTCTCTACTTTGGACTTTAGACTCTGAGTTAAGATGCCTCAGAGTCTGATCTGTAAAGCTACCGGAGCTCTTCATTTGGCTGAGGGGACCCGTGAACTGCTGCCACTGTCAGTGATTTGACAAACGATCTTTCTTTCTGCCATGTCTGTCATTTCATCTTTACCCTGAGGCCATTTTTGACTTTGAGACTATATTGCTTAATTGAAAGATTCTTTTAAATTCTCTACATTTTCTCAAAATTCTACATGAAAAGTGCTTCTTACCATTTACCACTAATGCTTTGATAACCTGCCTGAATAATCTCCTTAGCCATGTCCACAAACCCATTAGTCACCCCTTCTGTTTTTGACTTTGAGGCAGGTGGTAGTGTTGCCAAATATCCTGCTGTTACTTCTTTGAGGCTCCAGAGGCAATTTCTTTACTGTTCCTCCAGCCTTGAGTGGGAATGAGATTCCAGCGTCCGCACCACCCAGTCCCAAAGACAGTGCCATATGTTTTATGGTTTTGCTGCATTTGTTTTTATTTCAATTATCTGCATCAGATCTGGATCGAGGAATAAGGAAAACTTAATAAGGAAAACTTATTAAGTATTATTTCCTGTGATTCCGTGAATAGGCTGCACAGCTTTTTGCTCCAATAGTGCTGGCTGGGATCACGCATGCAGTTGTGTTTAGCTGGAACAGTAGCTGGGACTGGACTGCCTGGGGTCTAGCCAGGTCTCATTCTCCCCAAGTGGACACTCTACACTCAGTAATCTAATCCAGGCTTCTTATTGGGCAGCTGGATCCCAAGAGGGCAAAAGTGAAAACTGTAAGGCTTCTAAATTTCTGGGAGCTCCTAGAACATTACTTTGGCCACATTCTGTTAGTCAAAGCAAGTCACAAGGTCAACCGCCCACATCCAGGAGAGAGACAAGAGATTCCAGGAGAAGCATGCCCATTCAGGGATGGGAGATTATTGGCAGCAAACTTTGGAAACAATTTACTGTAGCAGGTTTGATGGTGTGAGGAAGAGATAGTTCAAATTGTCTTTCCTTAATGCTGGACAAGACCAGGTCATAGCCACTGAATTGAACAGGAACTATTTAGTTTGACTTGGAGAGCCATGCTGTAACCTGGGACCCAGACCATAGTGAGTGTCCATGCTGTGTGAGCCCCAGGCTGTCAACAGGTCTGTTTCACTTCATGGGCACCCCTGAAGAGCTGGGTGTATCAAACATACAATGGGAAGATTTGCATTTGCTCTTGGGCTTGATGACCTAATTGAACTCTTCCGATATGCTGTGCCCGCAGAATGAAAGATCGTTCAATGATCTTTGCTAACTGTCTTTATTTTTCCCAGTAGCTACTATTTCTCTCTGACCTTGCCCTCAATCCTGGTTGGCTTCCAGGATTTCTGTATTCAGTCCAGACTGGGAGTTAATTGGACTTGGAGCCCCACGGAACCTACAGCATTCCCCAGAGCTGCCCATTAAATCCATTTGCAGGATTCAAGGTGATTCTGGGGCTGAGGCAGGAGGAAGCGGAGCACGTAGTAGTTTTGGCCAGTGCTGGGGACTGACTGGTGTGTGGTGGTTCAAATCAGTGGAACAGGGGCACGCACATGGCTTTATAGGTACCATAGAGTCCTTGAATGGCTGGTGTAAGATGGACATGATTCTCAGAAGCCACCTGAGGACCTCTGGTCTTTCCTTGCTTTTAACCTGAACATTCATCCTAATCCTTGTTGTAAGCTAAACTCATGCTATTCAAAGTTTGGTGTGGGGACCAGAAGCATCTTTATTTACTGGGAGCTTATAAGAAATGCAGAATCTCAGGACCCACCCCAGCCCTACCTGAATCAGGATCTCCATTTCAACAAAATCTCCAGCTCTTTCATATGCTTCGAGACATTTGAAAAGTTCTGAATTACCTCCTTCTGCCCTCTTGTTCCATTAGCCCAGTAAACCTTCCTTAGGTGTTCACACTATAGGGTAGAAGATGAGTCACAGAAAGGCTGTGTCATAGCTCATGGCCAGTATTCAGTACCACTCACAGAGCATGAATGAGGTTCTGGGTCTGTTTTGAATAACAGTGCCAAATGTGGTACTGGGCACATACTAGCTGCTCAGTATATAATTGCTGAATAGCTGTTGAATGGATTGTGTCAAACAAAAACAAAGCCAGACACCAGTTTAAGTTCTAAGGGCAGATTTAAATCAATAATGTATTTCTACAATAGGGAAGAGAATCCAGGTGAACTGAACTCAACTCAGATTTGTACAGGGATGATGGAGCATTTTGCAGGGAGAACAAATGAGTGGGTGGGTAGGACAGAGCAGGGGCTTAAAACAGGATCAAGGAAGTAGAAGTTTATAAAAAGTGGAGAAAGAGGTCCACGAGAAACCCATCTGGGGTTTGCTAACCGGTGCTTATCAAAGTTAGATTTCTATCGTCCCATAGAGTCGAGGGAGAGGGAGATAGGGGTCCCCTCATCAGGTGTTGACTGGAACAAACAGTAAATTCTTTTGGTAATATTGAGCTTTCTGAAGTAGACACATTAAGGGGGCCAGCGTCATCCTAAGGATGTGGCCTTGAGCTCTTGAAACTGTTTTTTGTTCAAGCCTTTTAGAGAGGGAAGAGAGGAGGAAGCTGGGCAGTAGGGATGAAATAATTTGTGCTTAGAGTCTGCAGTTTTTATGAGGCTGAGCCTGGTGGAGAAGAGGGCTCAGAGAAGCGTGGCTGGAGTTTGGTCAAGGAGAGAATATTTGTCGGTCGCATGATGTCAGAGGGAACTAAGGTGGGCATTACTCACATGGAAAGATTACACTTGGAAGCTTAGTTCAGGTCACTCCCAACAACTGGTCTCCTGGCAAGGATGGGATTTTTCAATTTACTGCCAATAACGTGGGTGTTATTGAACTCACACAGCACCTGTTTAGGAGGAAACCTCAGTTAGAACTGATGTCTCCTCAAAACAAACAAACAAACAAACAAACACAAAAAGAATTGATGTCTCCTTGTGGAGTCCTAGTGCTCCTGCCAAAGAGATGCCTCTTTGCTGCCTCTTGATCACTAACAACACCAGGTGCCTCGCAGTTTAAAAGGCTTGGTTTCTGCAAAATGCTGAATGGCTTTTCCTGTGTCCTCGCAAGGAGGGCTCTGCGTGGGCAGACATAAGGAGAGAGGGGCTTTACCTGCTGTGCATATTAAGTGGTTTCAAGCAGGCCATGAGAATGATCTGGGGAACAGCTCTGCACCCCCTGCCTGTTCTGGCCCCTGAGTACCACACCCTGTGGAGAATGGGGATCAGTAAGAACCAGGGAGGCTTACGGTACCATTTGGGGGGTTTCACCCTCAGCAAGGTAGTGAATGTTGTCCTCTTCCTCAGGTCTGGTCCATTAGTGGCCAACTGATGATGCTGGGAAGTCCCATGCATTCAGTGTCCACTGGTCGAACACCAGATTCGGACTGTGATCTTTAAGGTGGGGGGATGGGCAAAATAGGTGAAAGGGATTAAGAGGGACAGATTTGCAGTTAGAAAATAAAAACATCCTGGGCATATAAGGTACAGCATAGGGAATATAGTCAGTAACATTGTAATAATTGTGTCCTGTGGTAATAGATGGTCCTACCTTTACCATGGTGGGGAGCACTGCATAATGTTAGGATGTGGAATCACCATGTAGTACACTTGAAACTAATATATCAACTCTACTTCAATCTTTTAAAAAAAGCAAGTGGAAAAACAACAAAAACCAAGGTGATACAAATTAGGATGTTTGCCTTGTGTTCCTCTGTCCCACAGAATTGCTAGCATTTTATGTGGGCGCCAGACTTCCTAGAACTTTCAAGCCACACCAGGAAACACGAGTCTGCAGACAGATCTGTGTGCTGGCGAGTCAACCCAAGCATCCAGCTTTGAGACAAACAGTACAAATGAAAGGGCAGTTCTTAGATTATTAATAACATATTTGCAAGGAATTCATGCTTTCAGAGTGTTTCACGTAATCTCTTTTGACTCTCTCAAGCAAGCCATCAAATATTGCTGAGGTTCCTATTGCAGGCCTGTTGAGGGTATAGGGTACATAGGGTACACTAGTAGACAGATTCAGAATCCCTTCCTTCAGGGAGCTGACCTCCTAGCAGAATTGAACGTGAAAGCATAAGATGAATAGGAAAATCTTAAAAGAAAAAAAATATGTAAAAGAAAAGAGAAAGCAGCAAGCCTATGGAATAGAAATGGTGCTTAGTGCCTGATGGGCTCCATTTTGCATCTTCTCTCAGACAATCCTCAACCTCTAGAGCAGTATTCACAAAGGGACCCAGGAAAATTGTCTAAGTGCCCCGTGTCTTGGGCTTTTAAAGATTATTTTGTTTTTAAGATTTTATTTATTCATTCATGAGAGACACAGAGAGAGAGAGGCAGGCAGAGACATAGGCAGAGGGAGAAACAGGCTCCATGCAGGGAACCTGACGTGGGACTCGATCCCGGGGACCGTGGGATCACGCCCTGAGCCGAAGGCAGATGCTCAACCACTGAGCCACCCAGGCATCCCAAAAGATTATTTTGAAATAGCTGGTTCTCTTCTTGCTCCCCTCCCGTCCTGCCAGGGGAGGGTAATTGTGCCGAGGTCAGGAATGGTACAAGAAAACTGAGTCCTTACTGACCACTTTTTCTCTTCAGGTGCAATGTAAGTACCCCGGATTCTGTTGTTTCCAGGCCACTGAGTTTTACCATTCCTAAAAAGAGAAGGTACTGGCTGAAAGCCTGTTTGATTTAAATTGTATCTGATCTTATCTTTCAAAAGCAACAGGAGACTCAAGACCCTGGATCCAATATTTAGCATTGTTCTACACAAAACAGTGAATGACCCAAATTTGTAGCAAATTCTGTGGCAGTTTTTAAAGTTGAGCTGCTATAGTAAATAATGAGGCATTATTTCTTTTTTAAATTTTATTATTTATTTGACCGAGAGAGACAGAGACAGAGAGAGAGACAGAGAGAGACAGAGAGACACAAAGAGCAAGCATAAGCAGGGGGAGCAGCAGAGAGAGTGCAAGAAGCAGGCTCCCCACTGAGAAGGGAGCCTGAGTGTAGGGCTCAATCCCAGAAAGCTGGGATCATGACCTAGCCAAAGGCAGACACTTAACCAACTGAGCCACCCAGGCGTCCCAATAACAGGACATTCTTGATATGTGAATATGGGATATGTGCACAAGGAAAGGAAATAACATTGTACTTCATAATCCCTGTATTGGCAGTAGAAAATGCAGTGTCCTAAATACAGCTATTTAATATTGGCCCCCCAAAGAATCATTTCAGAGTTTGGGTGGCCAATCTTTGGACCTATGAGGTTGCTTTTATTTTTATCAAGACTTTATGGATAGTGGAATATAGTCCTTGATTGGCTTATGACACTCAAAAAAATGCTAAGAAAAACTTTCATATTCTAATAATGCAAGTGAGTAAATTTAAATTTGTTTTAATTTAGATGTTCCAGTATAGTGAAAATTGGCCCAGGTTCACAGCTTATTTTCCATTGATATATATTTTAAAAGAAAGTTTTATTTTGAGGAGTAAAATAGCCAAACATGGTATTTACTTCTAAACCAACAGAGTCCTACCTGAAAACCATAAATGACACGTAGATAAACAGGAACCATAACTGAAATTTGGCCCATCTACTTATTATAATACAACCATATGCAAAATGCACTGAGGAATGGTCAGTCAGTGGCAGGCAGGCCCTAGCTTGGCAGGAAAAGACACAGATCATTATGGCACATGATTTGGATGAGAAGCAATTTCTTTCTTTCTTTCTTTTCTTTCTTTTTTTTTTTTTTTGAGATAAACCCTTTTATTTATTTATGCTTCTCCATTTTGTTTAAAACAACAACAACCACCTTAATATAACTGACAGCCCTTCCCCCTCACCCTTCCTTGGGCTAGGGGGTGGTTAGCGGGGAAATGGCCCCCAGGGGTGGGGCTGACCATAATGGCCCCTCAGGGAGGTAATGGAGCCCAAATCCCCTGCCCAGGGGATGGGGCACCTGTAGTGCATGAACTAGGGAGTTAACAGGGCTCTTGAACCTCTTGTACCAACGTATATGCCCTTGGCCATCAAGGGTCAGGAAGCATGTGAGGGAGGGGATTCCTACCACTCCTCTATGTCCCGGCCCAGCCCCAATTTCATGCACTAGGGGCTGGGGAGCAAGAAGAGTGGAGAAAGAGGGGGGTAGAGAAGCAATTTCATAACAGTGAGTGATTGTCATTATCCACAGAATGATGAATGCCAGACTTGTATGTGTGTATATTAACAGACACCATCATTAAAAATGTATTTTTAATCTGTAGTTCCAAGGAGGTTGCTGTTTTAATTCCTATCCTGAAAAACTCATCTTATCTTTTTTACCTTGCACTAGTATTGTGTTTGTTTCCTTCTGTATGTATGAAAAGAAACTGATCAGTAACTTTCCTCTGTATGAAAGCCATGTCAAGGGCTGGTGAGCTCTATGGTTCCATGGTAACTATATTTTAAAATGTAATCAACATGGTTGGGCAACGGATTTTTGTTCCTTTCTGTCCAGATGATGAGTTTAGACCCTGAAATACTGAAATTTCTAGGAAAACATGATTGCTAATTTATGGTACAAAAAGATGGGGATTTATGAAATCAAGACTGTTCAGGAAAAGCCAGGAAATGTGATTTGATGATTTCAGAGCTACCTAATTTGTTGGGCAAAAAAAACCCCTCTTCTCTGTGAATTCTCTATCAGAAACCAAATGAAATAATTAATGAGCTGCAACAACTGAATCTTCTAGATGCATTTATATGAGATCAGTTACTTGTCTACCATGAGTCATGATTGCCAATTGATAGTACATCACAATTAAGTTTGAAAAATTATTATTTTAAATGTGTAATGGTATTCGCTCAATTTAGTAAGTAATACAATTGAAATTTCAGAAAGCCAAGTGTAGTTTTGGGGAGTAAAAGCCAGGATCCTTTCTCTACATGGTAAGTGGTAGGCAGACTGCAGAAGTGAGTGAGGAGGGAGAGGGGGTGACTCAGGTTCCTTTTTTATCTGCTTATCAGCCCTGAGACTTGGAGTGAGATGCTGAACTCTGTAGTCCTCGATTTCCTCATTAGCAACAACAGGGTCACCTCATAGGTTGTTGTATAGATCACACTAGTCAGTGTATGTGAAGCGTATAGAACAGTGTTTGGCCATTTTATTATATAAGTGTTTGTTATGATCATGAATGTTACTTATGTGCGCACTGCAACTCTAGTTCAAATCAGTTTAATTTTACTAACAAATAATGAGTTCTCATTATGTGCTTTACGCTCTGCTAGAAACGGGGATGGTTGTTAGCATGTCAGATTAAAAGAGAAATACAGTTTCTAAAAATGTGAGGCTCTGGGTAGATAAGAAGGATTATGCAAATTATCTTTATATATACAATTGTAACTTTCGTTTATTAAGTACAAATCCTTACACAAACACACACCCACACAGGATCTTGCTTTCACCCATCTGCTCATGTACGCCTGTGTGCGTGCCTGTACACACACGTATTTCTGGACAACTGACATCTTGAATCTTGAATCCAAAGGAAGTAATGTGGTCTTCTCAAACCTATAGCCACTTCTGATTTTTGTTGATTGGTCAATTGGTTGGTTTTTCTGCTCTTTGTTTTGGTTTTAAATTGAAGACCCCTACACCCAGGCAACATTGAGAGATCTCACCTTGACGTTGGTGGGACATACTCTGCTGTCATGTGCCAGGCTGCTGCATCCTAGTATGACTCAGGTATTTGGTCCATCCTGTAGCCCACTCATTCCTTACTAGCAATATTTTTCCTAACTGACTGTAAATGTAGGAAAAGCAACCGACAAGGGCTTTTGTTTTACCGAACTTAGAAACATTTTCATTGTCTCATTTGTTTCATAGCTATGTTCACGACTGGTTCATAAATAGCATTATTAACATTTTCTATTAGAATCACTGTATGAGTCAAGCCCTCCTGGGAAGCCTGCTGTCTGGAAGTGTCAGCTATGGCTCTGTGCGGTCCAGTATCCACCATCTTTTCCATTCTTCCTTTCTTTCTCACCCCTTCTTTCCCAAAGTGAGTCTATTCCTTCCTAAAGTATTGAAGGAGACTTCATTCATTCATTCATTCATTCATTCATTGTGTAGACAGTCAGCATCCACTTTGGAACATATGGGGGGTCTCTGGAACCAGGAGAATCCTATTTTTGCCAGTGTCATTCCCATGTAAAAGTCTGAGAAAAGTACCCAGTAATTTTGCAGTCTCATCATAATATTTAACTAGAATTTTTTTTTTTGCTGCATTTTTTTGTAATCTAGGAAAAATAAAATCCCAACTGTTCTTGCTTTTCATTTTGCCTAAAAGGAGATGAGCATGGTTGGTGGAAACTGGATTCTTTAAATAATTGAAATTCTTTGAGCCTATTGTAATTAAGAGGTTATTAATTAGTAGGTTGGTGTGAAACAGCCAGAGAAAATGGAATATTCTGTTACAACCTGAAAAACAGATTTCATCCTTTGTTTTGAAGTGGATCACGGGGCTTGCATACATTTCTACTGTATTATAGCCACCTTCCTATTGTCTGGTTTGTATTTTTTTTACAGGGATATAAGGAAAAAAAACATGAATAAATTAATTAAAACAAAATTAGGATGCATACTAATGATCTGTTATTTGGCACAGTTTAGAATTTATTATGTTGTTTATTTTCAGTTCTCAGAGTTTGGTTTTATAGAAAAGGCAATCGAGCAGCTTTCTTCAGGAGGCACATACTCTAGGGATACCTGGGTGGCTCGGAGGTTGAGCATCTGCCTTCGGCTCAGGGCGTGATCCCTGGATCTGGGGATCGAGTCCTGCATCAGGCTCTCCAAGAGGAACCTACTTCTCCCTCTGCCTATGTCTCTGCCTCTCTCTGTGCTTCTCATGAATGAATAAATTAATTAATTAATTAATTAATTAATTAATTTAATTAAGTCTTAAAAAATAATTTTTAAAGGAGGCATATACTCTAGTGGGAAGATCACAAGGTTTGGCATCGAACATGTCTGACATGACAGGTAGTTTAGTAGTTGTGGCCACATTGGGCAAATGTCATAACCCACCTGATCCTCAATTAACTCATCTATAAAATGGGTATAATAATGCCAGTCTCATTTGATGGCTTTGTAAATCTGATTTAGATGATGTTTATAAAATAACAGATAATGGAGCTCATAAAAGAGATTTGCTGTTTTCATTTTTATTTTTGTTTTTCTGGAGCAGGACACTTAGTTTCAAATTTATTTAGTGGACACTTGCTTTCTATGTAATCTGAGAGCAGGAATAACTTTAAGCTGTCCATCAAGTTCTCAATTTCCATTAAAGGAGGTTCAGGATACTAATTCACATTGTTCTTCATGGTTTAGATGAAGAAACAAAAAAGAGAAATGTGCATATTTTCAGGTAGATTCTCACCCTCTGCTCCCACTAGGGCAGTGTTCGACCATGACTACTTGTCAAAATCACCAGGGGAGTTTCTGGAATATACTGATGCCCAGGCTACCCCAGAACACTTAAGTTAGAGTATCTTGGAGATGGGCTCAGGCTTTGATTCTTTTAAAACAGATGACTTGGGGGCAGCCTGGGTGGCTCAGTGGTTTAGCACCGCCTTCCGCCCAGGGCCTAATCCTGAAGACCAGGGATCAAGTCCCACATCAGGCTCCCTGCATGGAGCCTGCTTCTCCCTCTGCCTGTGTCTCTGCCTCTCTCTCTCTCTCTCTCTCTGTCTCTCTCTCTCTCTCTGTCTCTCATGTATAAATAAATAAAAATCTTAAAAAAAAAAAGATGACTTGGTAGCCAGGATTGAGTACCACTGCTTAAAACCACCCCAGTCTAATAAAGTGTTTGATTCTTATAGATTTCACCACAGGGCCACACTGTTCCCTTCCCATCTGGTCTGTCACCCCAATTTTACTAGTTTCAGTTTAGCCCTGTTTGTCCCAGTTATTCTCTCATTGATGATATAACAAGGTGGTAACCTCTACTGGAATATTCCACATCTTCCTGGACTCTGGGGCATGTGTCGTGTTTATTACTGTAGGTTATTGTCTAGTATGTAGCCAGGAAGGGAATGGAGCCCACTGATTGCTTTGGGATTTGAAACCATAGACCCTTCTTCAGCCCTCACATCTCTAGGCTAAATATTATTTCAGTCAAGCTCCCGGTGTGCAGTCTCAGTATGAAAATAGCGTAACCTGATGGAAAGGGTGTAAAATCTTGTAAAATAGTATCTCTTCCATGCTCCACAAAATCAACACTCAGCAGAAGCTTCTAAATTAGCATTCTTGCATTGGAAATGTGGCTATGAAATGATTGTGCATGTGCCTTTGTTGCACAAATTTTTAGCAAGGTACTGTGCTGTTTGCTGAGGATGCAAAATCAAATAAGCAACAATCCCTACCCACCGTGGAACTCAATGTTTAGTGGAGGAAATGAAGAAATGGATGCAGAGAATGCTGAGTGGTAGAGCAGCAACAGGAACCAGCAGTGAGCAGGCTGGGAAGGCTGTCCTTGGCTCTTGGTGGCTCAGTAAGCTCTCTGGCTCCTGTGGCTTCTGGTTCTCCCTCAGTGCTGTTCTTTCCTGCTAAATTTCTGCTGCTTCATCGTGCTTCTATTTCCCCATCTGTTGAGCGATCCTAATTATGCTCTTGCTTGCTTTCCAATATATTTCCAAGGGAAATCATCATTCTGATATAAACTCATAAGCACTATGATTAGCAAGGGTTTAACCTCTTTGATTCTTTTTAAATCCAATCATATAGGCATGAATAAATCATGAGCCCAAAGATATGCTTCCCAATTATTTGAATTAAATAATGATTTTTCTTTAAAATTGTCTTGTCTTAGTTTTGCTTACCTAATTGCTTGATTGTTTTCTCTCTAGACCTTCTTGCTACACTTCCTGTTTCCCTATGGCCAATTTATGTTTTCGCAACTTTCTTGGATTTTTTTTCATTGTAATAGTAATGGCTTCTCAGTATAGAAAATTTAGAAACTACAGAGAAATGATTAGAAAGAACATGATCATCCATATGACCATCAATAAAACCTTTTCTAAGTTTGATATTTTATGAGGAATTACGTATGCTCATATTATACAAAGAAATTTGTATCTTAATTTTGAGCGTAGCATTACACTATAAGCACCTTTTCATTATTTTAACATTTTGAACATTATTTTAAATTGGCTGCATAATATCCAGTGTAGTGGATGCACCAGATTAAATTTATGTAACTCAATTGTTGGACATTTAGCCTATTTTTTGATTTTTCTTTTTCTGAATAAATCGTGCTACAGTGAATATCTTTGTGCAAAACATTGTCTTATTGCTCATTCACTTGGGATCAGTTCTCGGAAGTGGGGGCAGAGGGCTAAGGAGGCTGAGCTGCTTTCTTAAGACTCGGGCACCCTCGTGGTTATGTCCTGGGGGAGCTGAGATCGTCAGGAGTGAGGATCAGAAGGAATTCAGCCTCCTTGTAGTGTGGGGCCTGCTGACCACTCAGAACAAGTAATTGTGGAAGAGCTGGAGTGTGAGGCCTATGTCACGTGTCCCTCCCTTGCCCGTCACATCCTCCTTTTCTGCAGCAGAGGATGCTGACGAGCTGTGCTGTCCACACTCTTCCAGCCATGGCTGACCACGCTGCCAAGGTGACGTTGTCTACCTGCCCTTTGCAGCTAGAGGGGATCCTGGAGCCACCCCAAAGGTACTTTCCAGCTACCATAGGAATCCAGCTGCCCAGGTCCCTGTTATAGACCTGCTGCTCCTAATATTAATTCCCTGCTATTTCCTGGCCCATTATTGGCAGAATGTGCTTATTCATCTATCTTCATCTATGTGCCCCTGACAGGGGTGGCTGTGTTCCTACGCATGGGGTGCATAATTGTGATAACCATCATTAGGCAAGGCTTGATGAGTAACCGTTCAGAATAATTAAGCCCCTTAATGGGATGGAACCTGGATTAATGAATGGACTGGCAGCCTGAAGCTTACATAGCAGATACTCTTCATTGGTGTTGGGTGAGTGATCTTGTTGCTCATTGCCCACAAAGCAGGTGTTCTCTGCTAAGTTGCTGGACCAGTGACACTGGCTGTCTTCCCAAAGCTTTAACTGATCCATGACCTCAGGACATTTGTGAACTGATGTGTAGTCCACCATCTTCTCCCTTTGGGTAAGGAATTCTACATTCCACAGACATCCAGAGAGCTGCTGGGCCTCAAGCCACCTTTCCTGGCTCCACTATCTCTCTCAAGCCCAATCCTAGCCATAGAGTTCATCACTACGCTCTCTCATAAATGCCTGAGATCTTTCCATGTTTCTGATTGCCACTCTGTCCCAGGCCACATTACCTCCCACTGGACCACATGCCGACCTGATTGTTCATTCAGCCTCCAGCCCTGCCCTGTACCAGTCCTTCTCCAATTTGTAGTCAGAATTTTATTTTTTCAATTTATTTTTTAAAGGTTTATTTATGTTAGAGAGAGAGCGTGCACATGCACAAGAGTCAGGGGCAGAAGAATAGCATATTCAAGAAGGCTCTATGCCCAGTACTCGGCCAGATGTGGGGCTCAATCTCCCAACCCTGAGATCATGACCTGAGCTGACACCAAGAGCCACCTGAGCTGACTGAGCCACCCCGGCACCTCAGAATTTTCTTTTAGAGCAGAAATTCAATTATGTCCTTGCCTATGTAAAATCCTTCAGAGATCCACAGAGCTTTCTGAACAAAGTCCAAATTCCATCAAGGCTTACAAGAGCCTCCTACTTCGCTCTCAGGCCACAGGTCTCTGCCTGGAACAGTTTTTCTTTTTTCTCTTCCTTTGGGGAACTTGCCCTATGTGGCTTAGGCTGAGTTATAAGTACCCCTGCCACACTGTCCCTAAGCCTGTACCTCCTCCTGGGCTGTATTCAATTTAAACTTTATGTGCACACATATAGACATGTGTACACGTATGTGCATGAGTAGGGTAACAGCGTACCTAAGACACAAAGTCACACACACACATTTTGGTGTTTATGTTACTTCGGGATATATTCTAGGTATGGGATTCCTGAGTGGAATGCAGCAATGTCAGAGTACCCTTTCCCCAAATAGCCAACAGGAGTAAAAGCTACCACTCATAAATTTTTTCCAGTATCCTGAGTACAAAGAGAGATCTCTGCATTGCTTTGCTTTGCACTTCCCTTGACACGTGAAGCATCTCTTTGTGTCTGCCAGCCATACTTTGTCCAGATTTGATTGGATGTTTGACCTTTTCTTATTAATTTTTAATATATTTTTAAAGAGTACAGCTATTAACACTTCCCTTCTCATCTGCATAGCAAATATTTATTCTAGAATTTTACTGTTTCTCATTTAGTTTGGGATATCTTTTGCAATATAATTTTTTAACTTTTGTAATTACGTCTTTTATTGCTTTTACATAGCTGGCTTGTATATTGGTTTTGTGGCCACTGCAACAAAGTACCACAGACAGAAAACAACAGAAATTTACTCTCTCCTACCTCTGGAGGTTGGAAGTCTGAACTCTATTTCCCTAGACTAAGAACTAGGTGTCACCAGAGCAGTGCTCCCTCCAGAGACTCCAGCAGCCACCACTACTGGATGAGAATGCACATGTGTGCATTCGAGTGTGTGGCAGATGCCACTGTCCCTGGGCTGGCTGTTGTGTCACTCTGGTCTTCAAGGCTAGCATCCAAAATACCTCTGCTTTGTTTTCATGTGGCCACCTCCTCTGGGTGTGTCCAGGAGGGTCTAATCCCCTCTGCTTCTCCTACAAGTACATTGATTGTATTTAGGGCCCACTCAAATAATCCAGGAAAATCTCATCTCAAGATCTTTAATTTGGTCATATCTGCAAATATGCTATTTCCAAATAAGGTAAAATTACAGGCTCCAGATTAGTACCTGACATTTCTGGGGACCATTATTTAGCCTCAGATAGCTTGGTTAAAGTTGTCCCTACTCTAAGGCTGTACATACCTATACTTTAATAGATTTTCTTAAAAGTATTGGTATGTTTTTTGTTTTTGTTTTGTTACTTTTTTTTTTAAGATCTTTAAATTTTATTTGAGAGAGAGCACACAAACGTGCATGAGTAGGGGGCAGGGGCAGACGGAGAAGGAGAAGCAGACTCCCCACTGAGCAGGGAGCCTGATGTGAGATTGGATCCCAAGACATTGGGATCATTACTGGAGGCAAAGGCAGATGCTTAACCAACTGAACCACCCAGGTACCCCTGTGTTTTTTTTTTAAGATTTATTTATTCATTTTAGAGAGAGAGAGAGAGAGAGAGAGCACAAGTGAATGGAAGGAGGGGCAGAGGGAGAGAGAGAATCCCAAGAGGATTCTTCACTGAGTGTGGAGCTGGAAGCAGGGCTCACTCAGTCTCACAACCTAAGATCATGAGCTGAGCTACAACCAGGAGCTTGGGTGCTTATCTGACTTAGCCCCCCAGGTGCCCCAGTATGAGTATGTTTTTATTTTGCCTGAAACATATTTTTCTATGTGGTATAATGGCGGTCCATTTACTTGTGCCAAATTAAACCACTTTCTCTTTTTCAGACTGAATTAAAATAGCACATTTGTTATTCATATAATCATATGTGCTTCATTTCTGGATTCTCTGTTAAGTTCCCTTATCTATTTATCTGTTCCTGTGCCTTGACCATATTGGTATGATTACTGTGACTTTGTGTTATGTTTTGTGTGTGTGTGTTTTCTTTTTTTTTTAATTTATTTTTTATTGGTGTTCAATTTACCAACATACAGAATAACCCCCAGTGCCCGTCACACATTCACTCCCACCCCCCGCCCTCCTCCCCTTCTACCACCCCTAGTTCATTTCCCAGAGTTAGCAGTCTTTACGTTCTGTCTCCCTTTCTGATATTTCCCACACATTTCTTCTCCCTTCCCTTATATTCCCTTTCACTATTATTTATATTCCCCAAATGAATGAGAACATATAATGTTTGTCCTTCTCCGATTGACTTACTTCACTCAGCATAATACCCTCCAGTTCCATCCACGTTGAAGCAAATGGTGGGTATTTGTCATTTCTAATAGCTGAGTAATATTTCATTGTATACATAAACCACATCTTCTTTATCCATTCATCTTTCGATGGACACCGAGGCTCCTTCCACAGCTTGGCTATTGTGGCCATTGCTGCTATAAACATCGGGGTGCAGGTGTCCCGGCTTTCATTGCATCTGTATCTTTGGGGTAAATCCCCAACAGTGCAATTGCTGGGTCGTAGGGCAGGTCTATTTTTAACTCTTTGAGGAACCTCCACACAGTTTTCCAGAGTGGCTGCATCAGTTCACATTCCCACCAACAGTGTAAGAGGGTTCCCTTTTCTCCACATCCTCTCCAACATTTGTGGTTTCCTGCCTTGTTAATTTTCCCCATTCTCACTGGTGTGAGGTGGTATCTCATTGTGGTTTTGATTTGTATTTCCCTGATGGCAAGTGATGCAGAGCATTTTCTCATGTGCATGTTGGCCATGTCTATGTCTTCCTCTGTGAGATTTCTCTTCATGTCTTTTGCCCATTTCATGATTGGATTGTTTGTTTCTTTGCTGTTGAGTTTAAGAAGTTCTTTATAGATCTTGGAAACTAGCCCCTTATCTGATATGTCATTTGCAAATATCTTCTCCCATTCTGTAGGTTGTCTTTTAGTTTTGTTGACTGTATCCTTTGCTGTGCAAAAGCTTCTTATCTTGATGAAGTCCCAATAGTTCATTTTTGCTTTTGTTTCTTTTGCCTTCGTGGATGTATCTTGCAAGAAGTTACTGTGGCTGAGTTCAAAAAGGGTGTTGCCTGTATTCTTCTCTAGGATTTTGATGGAATCTTGTCTCACATTTAGATCTTTCATCCATTTTGAGTTTATCTTTGTGTCTGGTGCAAGAGAGTGGTCTAGTTTCATTCTTCTGCATGTGGATGTCCAATTTTCCCAGCACCATTTATTGAAGAGACTGTCTTTCTTCCAGTGGATAGTCTTTCCTCCTTTATCGAATATTAGTTGACCATAAAGTTGAGGGTCCACTTCTGGATTCTCTATTCTGTTCCATTGACCTATGTGTCTGTTTTTGTGCCAGTATCACACTGTCTTGATGACCACAGCTTTGTAGTACAACCTGAAATCTGGCATTGTGATGCCCCCAGATATGGTTTTCTTTTTTAAAATTCCCCTGGCTATTCAGGGTCTTTTCTGATTCCACACAAATCTTAAAATAATTTGTTCTAACTCTCTGAAGAAAGTCCATGGTATTTTGATAGGGATTGCATAAACGTGTATATTGCCCTGGGTAACATTGACATTTTCACAATATTCATTCTGCCAATCCATGAGCATGGAATATTTTTCCATCTCTTTGTGTCTTCCTCAATTTCTTTCAGAAGTGTTCTATAGTTTTGAGGGTATAGATCCTTTACATCTTTGGTTAGGTTTATTCCTAGGTATCTTATGCTTTTGGGTGCAATTGTAAATGGGATTGACTCCTTAATTTCTCTTTCTTCAGTCTCATTTTTAGTGTATAGAAATGCCACTGATTTCTGGGCATTGATTTTGTATCCTGCCACGCTACCAAATTGTTGTATGATTTCTAGCAATCTTGGGGTGGAGGCTTTTGGGTTTTCTATGTAGAGTATCATGTCATCTGTGAAGAGGGAGAGTTTGACTTCTTCTTTGCCAATTTGAATGCCTTTAATGTCTTTTTGTTGTCTGATTGCTGAGGCTAGGACTTCCAGTACTATGTTGAATAGTAGTGGTGAAAGTGGACATCCCTGTCTTGTTCCTGATCTTAGGGGAAAGGCTCCCAGTGCTTCCCCATTGAGAATGATATTTGCTGTGGGCTTTTCGTAGATGGCTTTTAAGATGTTGAGTAATGTTCCCTTTATCCCTACACTCTGAAGAGTTTTGGTCAGAAATGGATGCTGTATTTTGTCAAATGCTTTCTCTGCATCCAATGAGAGGATCATATGGTTCTTGGTTTTTCTCTTGCTGATATGATGAATCACATTGATTGTTTTACGAATGCTGAACCAGCCTTGTGTCCCGGGAATAAATCCTACTTGGTGGTGATGAATAATTTTCTTAATGTGTTGTTGGATCCTATTGGCTAGTATCTTGTTGAGAATTTTTGCATCCATGTTCATCAGGGATATTGGTCTGTAATTCTCCTTTTTGGTGGGGTCTTTGTCTGGTTTTGGAATTAAGGTGATGCTGGCCTCATAGAACGAATTTGGAAGTACTCCATCTCTTTCTATCTTTCCAAACAGCTTTAGGAGAATAGGTATGATTTCTTCTTTAAACGTTTGATAGAATTCCCCTGGGAAGCCATCTGGCCCTGGACTCTTGTGTCTTGGGAGGTTTTTGATGACTGCTTCAATTTCCTCCCTGGTTATTGGCCTGTTCATGTTTTCTATTTCTTCCTTTTCCAGTTTTGGTAGTTTGTGGCTTTCCAGGAATGCGTCCATTTCTTCTAGATTGCCTAATTTATTGGCGTATAGCTGTTCATAATATGTTTTTAAAATCGTTTGTATTTCCTTGGTGTTGGTAGTGATCTCTCCTTTCTCATTCATGATTTTATTAATTTGAGTCTTCTCTCTCTTCTTTTTAATAAGGCTGGCTAATGGCTTATCTATCTTATTAATTCTTTCAAAGAACCAACTCCTGGTTCTGTTGATCTGTTCCACAGTTCAACAGATTTCATTGAGTTCTGCTCGAATCTTCATTAACTCTCGTCTTCTCCTGGGTGTAGGATCTATCTGCTGTTTTTTTCTCTAGCTCCTTTATGTGTAAGGTTAGCTTTTGTATTTGAGTTCTTTCCAGTTTTTGAATGGATGCTTGTATTGCGATGTATTTACCCCTTAGGACTGCTTTTGCTGCATCCCAAAGATTTTGAACGGTTGTATCTTCATTCTCATTAGTTTCCATGAATCTTTTTAATTCTTCCTTAATTTCCTGGTTGACCCTTTCATCTTTTAGCAGGATGGTCCTTAACTTCCACGTGTTTGAGGTCCTTCCAAGCTTCTTGTTGTGATTTAGTTCTAATTTCAAGGCATTATGGTCTGAGAATATGCAGGGGACGATCCCAATCTTTTGGTATCGGTTCAGACCCGATTTGTGACCCAGTATGTGGTCTATTCTGGAGAAAGTTCCATGTGCACTTGAGAAGAATGTGTATTCAGTTGAGTTTGGATGTAAAGTTCTGTAGATATCTGTGAAATCCATCTGGTCCAGTGTATCATTTAAAGCTCTCGTTTCTTTGGAGATGTTGTGCTTAGAAGACCTATCGAGTATAGAAAGAGCTAGATTGAAGTCACCAAGTATAAGTGTATTATTATCTAAGTATTTCTTCACTTTGGTTATTAATTGGTTTAAATATTTGGCAGCTCCCACATTTTGGGCATATATATTGAGGATTGTTAAGTCCTCTTGTTGGATAGATCCTTTAAGTATGATATAGTGTCCCTCTTCATCTCTCACTACAGTCTTCGGGGTAAATTTTAGTTTATCTGATATAAGGATGGCTACCCCTGCTTTCTTTTGAGGACCATTCGAATGGTAAATTGTTCTCCAAGCTTTTATTTTCAGGCTGTAGGTGTCCTTCTGTCTAAAATGAGTCTCTTGTAGACAGCAAATAGATGGGTCCTGCTTTTTTATCCAGTCTGAAACCCTGCGCCTTTTCATGGGGTCATTAAGCCCGTTCACGTTCAGAGTTACTATTGAGAGATATGAGTTTAGTGTCATCATGATATCTATTCAGTCCTTGTTTTTGTGGATTGTTCCACTGAACTTCTTCTTAAAGGGGAATTTTAAGAGTCCCCCTTAAAATTTCTTGCAGAGCTGGTTTGGAGGTCACATATTCTTTCAGTTACTGCCTGTCTTGGAAGCTCTTTATCTCTCCTTCCATTTTGAATGAGAGCCTTGCTGGATAAAGGATTCTTGGTTGCATGTTCTTCTCATTTAGGACCCTGAATATATCCTGCCAGCCCTTTCTGGCCTGCCAGGTCTCTGTGGAGAGGTCTGCTGTTACCCTAATACTCCTTCCCATAAAAGTCAGGGATTTCTTGTCTCTTGCTGCTTTAAGGATCTTCTCTTTATCTTTGGAATTTGCAAGCTTCACTATTAAATGTTGAGGTGTTGAATGGTTTTTATTGATTTTAGGGGGGGATCTCTCTATTTCCTGGATCTGAATGCCTGTTTCCCTTCCCAGATTGGGAAAGTTTTCAGCTAGAATTTGTTCAAATACATATTCTGGCCCTCTGGCCCTTTCGGTGCCCTCGGGAACACCAATTAAACGTAAGTTTTTCTTCCTCAGGCTGTCGTTTATTTCCCTTAATCTATCTTCATGGTCCTTTAATTGTTTGTCTCTTTTTTCCTCAGTTTCCGTCTTTGCTATCAACTTGTCTTCTATGTCACTCACTCGTTCTTCCACCTCGTTCACCCTCGTCGTTAGGACTTCTAGTTTGGATTGCATCTCATTCAATTGATTTTTAATTTCTGCCTGATTAGCTCTAAATTCTGCAGTCATGAAGTCTCTTGAGTCCTTTATGCTTTTTTCTAGAGCCACCAGTAGCTGTATAATAGTGCTTCTGACATTGAATTGTAATCGAGATTTTGTAACTCTGTGGGAGAGAGGACTGTTTCTGATTCTTTCTTTTGAGGTGAGGTTTTCCTTCTATTCATTTTGCTCATTGCAGAGTGGCCAAAAAGCAAGTTGTATTGGGAAAAGGAGAAAAAGAGAGGAGAGAAAGAAGGAAAGAAAAGAGAAAGAGAAAAAAAAAGGAAGAAAAAAAGAAAAAAAAGAAGAAAAAGAAAGAAAGGGAAAAAAAGGGTGGGGGAAGCAAACAAATCAAAAAGAAAACAAAAAAACAAAAACAAAAAAAAAGGGGGAGTATCTTCTGATTCTGTGTACTTTAAGTCCCTTGACTTCCCTTGGAACTGGTCCGTCCAGCTGGTCTTCTGGGGGAGGGGCCTGTTGTGCTGATTCTCAGGTGTTAGCACTTGTGGGAGCTGCTCTGTCCCTGCCTGGTGCAGGGCTCAGCAGGGGTTGTTTACCCCGTGAGGCCGCAGGAGGAACAACTCCAGTGGTTGCTGCAGCTCTGGAGCCCTGGATTCCGCCCCCGCAGGAACTCCGGAGCTCTCCGTCTGCAGGGCCTGGAGGCTCCGGGCGGGGCCGCTGATGTGCTCAGCTGGGGCAGGAGCGTCCTTGCTGTCCTGGGCCCTCCCGGCCTCTGCCTGTCCCGGGGGAGGCTGGATCCTGGGCTGTGTCCCGGCGCCCTGTGCTCCGGCGCCTGCGCTGTTGGATTCGCGCTCCCGCCCCACAGCCCCCTCCGCGGAGCCGCCCCCGAGCCCCCCCGAGATGCTCCGGGTCCCGCCGTGCGCGCTGCAGCCCTTAGGGAGCTCGGCGCACTCTCCCGGGGCGCAGGTGTCTGTTACTGTCCCGGGGAGCCCGAGGGCACCCCAGCCCTCCTGGGTCCTGCTCCACCTCCCTGCGAGCCCCTTTCTGCCCGGGAAGGTTGGTGCAGCTCCTGCGTCTCCGGGACGGGGCTCTCCTGTCCTGGGGACACTCGCCCCGGCCTCAGCCCGGCTCCTCGTGGGCCCCTCCCCCTTGGAGGCCTTTTGTTTCTTTATTTCTTTTTCCCCGTCTTCCTACCTGGATAGAAGCGCGAACTCTTCTCACTGTAGCATTCCAGGTGTTCTCTCTTTAAATCTCAGGCCGAATTCATAGATTTTCAGGATAATTTGAAGGTTTTCTAGATAATTTGGTTGGGACAGGTGATTTGGAGACCCTACTCTTCCCCCATCTTGCCCCTCCCCTCTGTGTTATGTTTTTTATAATGCTGAAGACATTTACACTTATTAATTTCTCTGACTCCAGAAATTGCTTCATTTCATGATTTTGCTATGAAGTGCTCAGCTATAGCTTTCTAGAGAATACAGAAATTCACTTTTTTTTTCTCTTGTGATATACAACTGAGCTAAGAGTGAGCTTTTAAATTTTTAAGTAGATATAATTTATTTTATGTGTTACACGTTAATGGTCTGTTTCTCATTTTCTTAGATTAAGAGCAAAGAATGCAACTGATAGAATATCTCCCTTCAACTTCTGTTCAGGTTTTCTTAATGGCTGTTACAGAACAGATTTTATAATATTCTAATGGACAAACATACAGTTGAGGAATTTGATGTATAGAATGAGAAATAGGTATAAGTGTATATGCATAATCATTCGATAATACTACTTAATTTTCATATATTCTTATTTATTCATCATTAAATCTAGTCATTCTGTGAGACATTTTGAAGCCTTATATTGTGATAGTGTTTTAATTGCATTACTGATAGCTTTTGCTTTACCTATTTAGCTGCTGTGTTGTTTGGCACATACCAGTTTATAACTGTCTCCACCCCATAAATTGTGCCGCAACAGAATAAGGCCCTGCTTTTTCCCATTTAGTACTTTTAAGCCCTCTCAACTCTTATTCTAATTTTTACTGAGGTTCTTATATTGGTTATAGATCAATATTTCTCAACCTTCTTTTCATTAACACCTTACTAACGAGACTTTTTAGACTTAGACACTTTTTTTCCTAAATCTGCCACCCCATGAGATTTTAATACCACAGGTACATTGCATATTTATTTCATATATATATGTGTTTTATTTATAAAAGAAGTAACTTCCACACACAACCAACTCAGCCCCTTTCAGGTAATAGCACCTCCCATTGAAAATCATGTAATAGATTCTCAGTAGAACAGTAGAACTCCCCCTATAATGGGTCTCTTCTATTTCAAGAATCCTTTTTAAGCAGGTCCAAATCCTATTGTTCATCACTTGTTCTCCCTTTTATCCTCTGTGATGGTGGTTAGTGATATTTATCGTTTTATTACAGTATTTCCTTTACTATGTTCCTCATTTGAGTTATGTAGATGATATAATTCCTAAATCTGTATATATCTGCAAATATTTCCTTTTTTGACCCTGGCAAGTAAAATCTTTGAGTAAAGCATTCCCTTGGTGTAGTTTGTTCTTTCATAGTCTGTAGCCATCATTTACTGGCTTAGTGTTGCTAATGGCTGACTCCATGCCAGTCTAATCCAGGTAACTTTTTTTGTTTTGTTTTTAGACAGAAGTTTGTAAGAATTTCTCTTTCTCCTTGGTATTTATTGATTTTATAGAATCTACCTAAATGTTTCCACATTACATTCATCTTTAATAATCTTTTCAACATGTAGATCTGGGCCTTTCCTCAAGTAGGACCATTTTTCTTCTATTTGAAAGCTTATTCTTTCTGCCTCTTGTTTTCTTCTAACACATCTATTAGCCATATGCCATAGATCCTCAATTTCTCTATAACCCTTTTCCTCTCATATCATCCTTGTTTTTTGTGTGAGTGCGTGCATGTATGTGTATGCTTTGAGATATTTCTTCTGTTAAAAAAGAAATTTTTTCAGACCACTAATCTGGGTCTCAACAGAAGCCATGTTGTTCTTTAATTATTCTTCTAATTTAATTCTAAAATCCTAGAGTGTTAGTCCCAGCCATACTTATATGTTCTTGAATACTTAACATTATGTTTTAGCTCCAGTACTGTCTTCTCGAATAGCCTGTATCATCAAGCACCCATATTATGTTCAAACATCTTCTCCGTTGTCAGGCCTCTTACGTGCATTGATATTTGATGTTATCAGATTATTAGTACCTTCTTCCTTTTAGATGAAGGAAGGGCAATATTAGGTGGTTAACTAGTCCCCCTCAATACTTCATACTCTAACCCCTAGGCAGGCTGCTGGGCTTAATTGGCCTAAACTGCTCAACACACCTGAGCCACTGGCTATCTTCAAGATTATTTAAGTTTAAAATATTGCCTAATGTTTCTCACCAGGAAAGGCAAGTTTTCAAATTAGTTGACCCTTGAACAACATGGGGGCTAATGGGGTGCCAACCCCTTGCATAGTTGAAAATCTGCTTATAACTTTTGACTCCCCCAAGATTTGATACTAATAGCCTCCTATTGAACAGAGACCAGAGACTGATAATATAAATAGTTAATGAACATATATTTTGTATGTTATATATACATGAAAATAAGTTAGAAAAAATGTCATTAAGAAAATCATAAGGATGAGGAAATACACTTATAGGACTGTACTGAATTTATTGAAAAAAATCCACATATAAGTGGACCCATGCAGTTCAAACCTATGTTGTTCAAGAGTCTAGTGATGGAAAACTCTGAAAGCAGTAGCTTTTCCTGCCGATCTCTGCACCAAGTAGGTGTTTTATACCTTTCTTACTACATTTTGAATGTCTTAGCAAAGATATGAAGAGAGAAGGTAAGATACTGAAAACAAGGGAGAAGCTCCCCCAGGCCCGAGTTCATTACAGTAAGCACTATAATTAACAATTTTAAGAATCCTCGGTGTAAGTCATCAGCACATACTAACAGGAAAAATAAGCTTTATTTAATGACAGTCTGTGCCAGTATCTGTGGATTTGGGAGTTTCTATTTTCATCCATGTTTGAGAATTCTGGTCTTCATTTTAAATCTCACAAAAATAACATAGTGGGAATCAATTCAAGGCACAGAGCCAGAAATACAGATAGGTTAGAAGATCTCTTATGTTTCATTGGTGCGAAACATATTGTTAACTAAGAGTTAAAAAAAGAAAAGAAACAAAAAGCATTTGTGTAAAACTACCAGCCCATTACTGATTGGGTCTCACAAAACACAAAGCACATAAGCCTTTTCTCTGTGTGAAGGGGAAGAGTATGAACAATCTGTGTGACTGTGTGATGACCACAAGTCTGGGTTCCAGAAATCTGGGCCATGCAGAAATCACCAAGTCTCCAAGAGCCAGTGACAAGATTATAGTACGCAAGTGGGGGAAGCACCAGAGCAGATGAGGAAGGTGGTGTTGGTGACAGCCTTGCAGGAGAACCACAGAGTCCCACCACCTAGATGTCCCTCTTGGCCCCTGGCTGCCGGGGTCCTCACCTCTCTTGCAGTCAACCTGAAATCCACATAGACCCTGCAATCTGCAAGGCAGCTGCTGTTGTCTTTCTTCTGTCCTCTATCTTTCTCTTTCTCACCTTCCCTCACCTCTTTTACATAACCAGTTGACACCAGCCTGCTGTATTCATTCCACACCTCCCAGGAACACCGGGTCTGCTGTAAACCTGCCTCCAAGCCCTGGGTGCAGAGCAATTCACGAGCTCTACCCTTGACTTCCATGCTTCATTAAAGGAAAAGGAAGCTTCTGTGCCTGCCACGGGGTACAATTCCCATGCCACCCTCCAGTACCCAGGGATGAGGGAGCTTTGGCTGTGCTGGGTCAGCAGATTGGAGCACAGCCGGATTATGCCAGATACTCTGCCCTGCTACGCAGCCCTAGCACTGCCATTCTAACTCGTTCTCCTTACCCTTAGGCTTTGGTCTTTGGCTTCTCTGTTTTCTGAGGCTGAACTGCAGGAATTGCATGTTCCATCCACATTTCCGCCATGCTCTCCTCCATCCTTTGTACTGAATCATTATTAACGGTCCATTCTTATCAAAGCAGAATAAGACTTTGCCACTTGGGGGCCATTAAGACCAAAGCCTTATTGCCTGTATGACCCTGGAAGGCATTTGAGTTTGTGGCTGAATAACAAAGATCTGAAAAATCAATAAAGGAAGACTGGTTCATTTTATGATAAGGAGAGGGAGTCTACGAACACACACAAGGGAAAGTAAATAGGATAGGGTTGCGGTCCACTTGTCTGAGACAATGTAATGGCTAAGGACCTACCTCTATGCAGAGTCTCCTGGAGATTAAAATTTACTATAAAAATTTAATGGTTGTGAAAATCTTATGTAAGCAAAACCTTTTTTACCATGTATTTTTATTTCAGTCATTTTTAGTTTGTGCTAGTAATGACAGATTGCTAGACAGGGCATTAGTTGAATTCTGTAAAAAAGGGTTTTAAACCAGAAGGTGAACTGAGGCAAATCACTGATAAGTAGCTGTGACTCTCCCCATAAGAACTTCCACTGAAAGGATACTTACCTACAGCTAATTCTTTTAATTCTCAAAAAAGACCCTTTAAAGTATTAAACTCTAATATTATCTACATTTTACTGAGGAAGAAGCTGGGAGATTAGTGAGAAGAGATACAGCTTGCAAATTGGAAAAAAACCAGCTGGAATCCAGATCTCTCTGGGCTCAAACTCAACTGTATAATATTCTCTGCTGCTTCTTCATGTGTAGATAATGTCAGAGTTCATGAAAGAGTTAAAAAAAAAAGTAGATTTGCTCTATAGCATTGAATTTAGGATTGCAATAATTGTTGATTTGCACAGCACTCAAGAAAACATAATGTAATGTGCATTCGTGCTACTACTCTGTTTATAACTCCTTTGAAAGAATTCTCTATGAATATCAATTGCTGAACTGCTTGTCTTTTAAAATTTGAATGAATAGTTTTAATTTTTAATAAGTTTATTTATACCTTTCTAAAATAGCATACTTTAGGTTTTCTGACTTTCCTGGTCTCTGAATATTTTTTTTCTAGGGTCAACGTCTTTTTGAAAAGTTGCTTCAACTGACTTCACAAAATATCGAAATCAAGCTAGTGAGTGATGTGACCGCGGACTCAAAGGTATTAGAAGCCTTGAGATCAAAGGGTAAGGCCAAGGTCGCTGTGCTACTCTAGCCCTGGGGGGGGGGGGGTGCGGTCTGTGAGGACATCTCTCATTGTACTTAAAATAATATGTGATTTCTTTATGGTCAGCACATTGCACAAAGTTCACTTTTTATTTCTCCTTTGAAAAACAGCCTGATTAAAGCCTTTAAACGAGAGAACTAATTAATCAATTCTACCGGGAGATTTTAAATATTGTTGTTGGATATTAGTTTATGCAAAATAATCTACTGGCCGTTAAATGATAATTAACTAGAAAGAAGAATCTTTCCCTGTCTGAACACTTCCGTGATGTGATTAAAGACCCACTTCTCTTTCGAACAAACATTGGATTTCTGTTTTTCTCTTGCCCTTCAAATGGAAATCCTCCTCATGCTCCATCTTCTTTAAAATAATATAGTCAGATGTAGGCATCTATGAAACTCAGCCTAATTCCACAGAGAACATCATTCTTAGGTCATTTTGCAACTTGTTTCAAAATCCCATGGAGATCAGGCATCCTGAGGAAATA
Source organism: Canis aureus (assembly GCF_053574225.1). Taxonomy (NCBI): domain Eukaryota; kingdom Metazoa; phylum Chordata; class Mammalia; order Carnivora; family Canidae; genus Canis; species Canis aureus. Next base: position 47,506,539 of record NC_135616.1, read on the forward strand.
GCTTCTTCATTTTGCTGTGTCTTCACTAACTGAACTGTCCCTTCCAAATAGTTTTCATGGATTTATCAAAATTTTGGCCCTGAACTTACTATTAGAGTTGTACACCTCTGAACAGAAATGGCAGGTATGAGCCAGTGAAAATGCTTGAGCTGCCTGGTGTGACAGCTCCAGGTGTCACACCACCAGGTGTCATGTCTGGTGGTAACATGACAGCATTGCATCTCACGTGTGTGCTGTTTAAACATGCTGGACAGTTTTGCTTGTTATCTTCCCCAGATTAAGTGAAAACACCTTCTGAAAAATGTCCAGGGCTATGAAGTGAAAGGTGAGCACAGGTGGTCTTTCCTTCTGCAGAAGAAAAATCAGAAGCGATAAAGTCTATGGAAAGACATAAATACACAGAAGACATAAGCATGGTTGGGCACACGTGTATTATTTTTTAGACACTTAAGAAAATCAAGGTAACTTACAAGATACTGTTAGGTCTGAAAAGCTTCACTGTGCTACCTGACCACGGGATAATATTTTTGAAAAACTAGAAAATATGTAGTTCAGTGGATTAACACAAATCAGAAACATATTATTACTTTTTCTGTTTAAAACATGTGAGATTGGATTCCCACTATCTGAAAATCCATTGGCTGACACATTTTTAGGAATAGATTACTTCTGGCTAACTCTGGGTGCCTCTATTTGTTGATAAATTTCCCGTGGTGTCTTCTTACACACACATACACACACATACCACTTATGCACACACATCTCATTTACATGCACGTATACCACATACACACACACCCCCAACATCTTTCACTTAAAACTAATAAAGTTTTGCATTTCAGCTCAACTTCAATTACAACAATTAGAAAAAAACCAACTATGCAGAACTAAAGCATATGTCTGGTGCTGCTGAACATTTGGCACCTGAGACAAGGAATCGCTATTAATGAATTTATGGGTAAAGTCCTTGCCTACAGTTCTAGGGCAAATTATGAATTAAAGTTTTGTTATAGTCATCACTTCTCACAAAGAAGGAAGTGTTTGAATTTCACAAGCAAGCATTATATATTACTACAACTTAGACTCTTTAGTGTGTGATAGGCGTTCTTGTCAAGACAAAACAAATGATTTCCCTTTACAATTAGAGAGTAATGAACAGGACCCTAATTTCTCATATCCATTCCCCGTGGGCCCCTGGCGGGCCCATCTGGCTTCTGTTACTGCACATATATACATACAGCACCACATATATTCATCATAGCAACTGTATCTCTCTACTCTCCTCCTTTGGCAGAGGTCTATTATATAATAACAGTGCATTTTAGAAATATTTGTTATGGAACCATTTTATTTAATTAATTTTTATGGAATTCTTTTAAATCTGTGTTGGAATACCTGTCTTTAGGGTTATCTTTTAATTTTTTTATGGAGAGATCCTGGTCTTCTGGTAGAATTCCAGGAAGGTTTGGCCAGAAATAGTTCACAAACGACAGATAAGCATGAAACTAGCCATGAGCAACTTCAGCTGTGAGTCTGAAGTCACTGGAAATAGAAGCTGGTCACATACACAGTGGGAAGGGGTTAGTGAGGTTTCCCCAGGAAATTGTGAGGATTTAGTGCAGGTTTGGGTCCAAAGAGGACAAGGCTGGCCCGCCAGGCCTCAGAGCCCTTCCTGGAGGTGGGGACATTCCTGCCACTCACTGTTGCTCCTGCTGCCCACCCAAGGCCTCTCCTCTCTTCCACATAACTCAGATGTCAGAAAGGTCACCTCCCTTACAAACGCCTCATACTGTGGCCCAAAGATGGGGTGCTTTTGAAATCCTGTGCTCAAGAAGTCCATGAACTCAGGGGCAGATTTCATTCCAGAGAAGACTGCCTGTCAATTCAAACATTTATGCCATTGACTGACCTTCACCACTTGTCCCCTGTAAGGATGTAAATGCAGCACGTTGGCTTAGCTGAGTTGCTTACTCTTCTCCCTTCCAGCAACAACCCCTTATTACCTGGTTTCCCACCTACCCAGCCTCTCCTGTGTACCTCCACAGCAGAGAATACGCTCTCTCTGATTTGTAGACAGTGCCCCATAAATTGTTTTTCTTAGAAATCAACTTGGTTTCCAAATCTGGAGGCCTTCGGATGCCTTCACAGGTTTGGTTTTGGGATTTTATCAGCTCCCAGTTGTCTTGGCCAGAGGATTAGTCTGCAAGTGATGTGTTCACAGCTGAACAGGCACCATATGAGAAGTGGCTTCTCGCTGCCTCACAGGCAAGCTGGTGTGATGTGGGACTGTCACCAAGTCCTGCTTCTTCCTCCATACCCGCCTTCTCATGGGGAGTGCCACTGGCTGCCCACAGTGGCTCAGGATGACAGTACCATCCTTTCCCTGTTCTTGTCTCCTAGCAGGTGCCTTGGAAGTCCCACCTCATGAACTACATGATGGTAATACCTCAGAAATGCTGTTTTATGCTATTCGAATACTTGATTTCTGGCTGTGTCTTTTAGTCCTAAACAAGATATTATTTCTCAGTCATGCTACTGTGTTTTTCTAAGGCTTTATTTTTGGGAGCACTTTTAGGTTTATGACAACATTGAGAGGAAAGTGTGGAGATTACCCAGTACTCTCTGCCTCAACACCTGTACAGCCTCCCCCATCATCAACATCACTCACCAGAGGGAGGCATGTGTTACCAAGGATGAGCGTGCATTGACACTTCATCATCATCCAGAGTCCAGTTTACCTTGGGATTTACCTTTGGTGTTATACATTCTCTGGGTTTGGACACCTAGGCAGTGACATATATCTATCATTATAACATTGTACAGAGTATTTTCATGGCCCTAAAGATCCTCTGTCCTCTTCCTATCCATTTTTTGACCTACTATGTTTTTAAGGCTTATACTCGATTATTGTTGCAATGGAGTTTCTAATTAAGAAGAATTTCTTTTTTATTTGTCTTTCAAAACCATAGCGATTCAGTGTACTTTCTATAATATGATGAAAATATTTATCCCAGTAGCCTACCAAAAATGAAGAATAAGATAATGTTAAACTAGAAAATATAAATTTCCTTTTGGGAAAAAAACCCAGGCTTTTACTTGTTCACTGTTGGATGATAACTCTTTAATGATTCATGAGATAAAAGTCAGAAAGGATTAAAATCAGTGATTGAGAAATAAACTCCACACTAATTAAAAAAAAAAAAAGAAAAGTCCTTGAAACCATTCAGAATCTGAATGTCCTTTTCAGTCTCATTCATACTAATTTCTGTTGTTGGCTTTCTAGATATCTGAACAATTGCTGTGATTTCCCAAATACAGCATGCTTTTCTGGGTCTCTGTTTCCTAACACATACTTTTCCTTGTACTTGAAATGGCCTGTCTCCCTCCTTGTCAATTTGTAAGCTCCTATTGCTCTCTCAAGGTCCATATTAAGCCTCACTCATAACATTGCCTTCAAACTTCCTTTCTTTTCCGCAGTTGGTCTTACCATTTTCTTTTACTCCATTGTTCACTCATTCATTCAACAGCCACTCTTTGAACACCTGATAGATGCCAGAAAGCTAGGCTTTAAGGCTAGAAAACTGACCAACGCCTGAGCCTTCCCTTGACTTCAGAGTTTACAGTTTGCTTGAGCAGACTGACATTAGTGAAATAAAATTATCAAGGGATTCTTGAAACACCTACACAGAGTCCAATTTTTCTGAATCACTTTTTGTGTCTGAGTCATGGATGCCTGTGCTTTTCACCCAACACTGTCTCTTGCACCATCAAGATGGTGGTGGTGTTCTAACTTTAGAAAAAGACGCTCTACTATTGTCTCTTTTCTCTGAACATACTTCCATTCTGCCTGTTTCTGAACCTTACCAGAAAATGTCAAAGGAAGATGTTCTAACAGTAACCAGGCCTCACAATCCTTCCTCAAAGAGTCCTTAAATGGTTTGTTGACTGAATATTGAGAAACTGCAGGAGCCCTGTCATGCCACCAGGAATAACAGCCAAGACCTGAAGTGACAGCTCTGTCACAACTGCCACCCTGTCTATGGCAATCATAAGATGCATCCCAATGTCAGAGTTGTTAAAATGTAAAAGCTGCATGTTTTAGAATCAGTGACATATGGTAATGAGGGTTACTTTAAAATTCAGCAGTAAATTTAAAGATTCAACTTAGAAGCACTTGGCTTTAATATTTAAATTAAATTAAAACCAATCATTCCTAATACTGCACTGAGGGAGGTAGATTCTAAATCACACCTCATAACAGAGCTACTTTGTAGTGTAGTAACCATCTCTGAATAGAAATTCAGAGAAGCCAGGCTCTGCTGGTTCTTAAGAAAGATATTTCCTAAGAAATATGGGGATATTTGTATCAGAACTCTTGATGGAGAGTGCATTTGGTGATAGGAAATATTCCCATCTGAATGAATAAACAAATGAAAGAAAAACCCTACTATGTTACCTGGAATGGGAAAGAAGTTGTGCAAACCAGATTTTTATATGAAAGTTCTGTGGAAAAATAATATACTGAAATCAGAAGCCCAAAATACACTGAAGAAGAGACATACTCCTGGGGTAGATAAAGAAGAAATCAGAAACCGTATTCCAAGGTATACTGCATGATGAAATTGCAACCCAAATGAAAAGAGAAGAGGTCATCCTTTAAAAACTTGGTGTTGAAAAGGAGAGGAATCTAAAACACTCATAATTTGTTGGTTAAATTGTCACTGGATGCTTCTTAGACTTTCTTCATTGCTGGTGGTCGGTCCAGCTATGCAACAAAAAGGAATTCATCCTAGAGCTTGGGGGACCTCCAAATGGACCTGCACACTGTGATCCTCTCTTCTGATGGTGTGGCTTACTGTAGGCTTAGGCCTCTTAGCCCAGTCCTGGCTCAGCTGGAGTTTCAAGCTCTCAGTCTGTTAGAATCAAACCTTCCTTCCTCTCTATCCCTTCTTTCGTGCATGTACAGACATAAGGGGGATCAAGCCTTGAGCTTAGACCATGCTGTCTATAGCTGCTTGTGATGTCTTTAAGGAGCTGATAACAGAACTATTGTATGGAGTTGTATTTTGTTTAGCTAAAGCATTAAGATGTCAAGAATTTCTTTCCCCTTTGGCTTCTTTGTGTTTTTTTTAATTTATTTTTTCATTTTTAAGTTTAAATTCAATTAGCCGATATATAGTACATCATTAGTTTCACAGGTAGTGTTCAATAATTTATTAGTTGTATATAACACCCAGTGTTCATCATATAATGTGACCTCCTTAATGCCCAACACCCAATTATGCCATCCCCCCATCCGTCCTTTGGCTTCTTCAGATAGATGGGTGTATGGATGGATCGATAAGAGATAGGTAGACAGATTTTCGAATTGTAGTCATCACATTAATGTGTCAAGAATTTCTTTCTTCTTTGATTTCTTTAGATATATAGATAGATAAGTAGATGAAAACATAGATGGATGGTTGGATGAATGGATGATTAGACAGAACTTCAAATCATCTGTGAGATTTAAAAATTAAAGTTCTAGGTTTCTCAATCTTTTATCAATATTTTCATTTCCGTTACTCTTTGTGAAGGCAAAAAAGTGTGTCCTTTGAGTGGACTTTTGGCCTTGGTGTTGGCCCTCGGCCCCCCATCTCCCCTCATATTCTCCTTTTGTGAATAAAGTCATACATTTGCTGGGTAACTGACTCAAATGGAGTGCGGTTTAAGTAGAGCTAACCTCTGTGGTCCCTCGTTACCACTGAATACCAGCCAGGTGAACTAATTAGAGCCTTACCCATGTTGGTGAATAGACAAGAGCAACAGGATCCTAATGAGCACTCATCTTCAGCTCATCTTGGCTTCCTATCCACAAAGCACTGAACAAAGAGTAAATATTATATGGCATTTTCTGTGACTAAGTCTTATTCATTTAAGTCAGAATTTTAATATTTGAAAGAAGCCTAAGCTCTTTCACTCATAACAACAGCACTTTTTTAATAGAACATCAGTTATATTTTATTTCTGTGTAGTTGTTTAATAACCTCTTTTAGAATAAGAAATAAAAATAACAGTTAAACGTATTAAACACAATCATTTCTGCTTTTCAAAAGTGTTCAAATTTGGAGTCAGCAAGTTTTACTATTATAACTAGTCTCATAAAACTCTAAAATATTTCTTGTGAAAGAAAATATGGCTCTAACCAAGAGAAAATACCTCCATTTCAGATTTATAGGCACATGAAATGTAGAGGTGGTTTCAGATCAGAAGGGTAGCAAATAACTTTGATGTTACATTCGCTTTCCTTAATTCTTGATTTTAATTTTGAATGATCTGTTCAAATTATTAGGAAAAAACGATTACCACAAAATAGTCTAATAGTTGATAAAGCTCCATCTGGGTGATTCTAATTACTTTTCTCTTTTTTTTTAAGATTTCATTTACTTATTCATGAGAGACAGAGAGAGAGAGAGAGAGAGAGAGAGAGAGGCAGAGACACAGGCAGAGAGAGAAGCAGGCTCCATGCAGGGAGCCCGATGTGTGAGTAGATCCTGGAACTCTGGGATCACTCCCCAAGCCGAAGGCAAACGCTCAACCGCTGAGCCTCCCAGGCGTCCCTCTAATTACATTTCTAGTGCTGTGAATGCTAGTAGCTATGGAGAAGTTACCAGAACTAATAGGAATCAAGTCTCCACATTTTAAATACTACACAAACAGTACATGTTTCTTATCACTCATCAGTATGTTCATAAATTCTTCATAATGCAGAGCTTGACCCGTAGCAAAAAAATAGGCAAAGATTTCTATTTGTCAGTGAAAACTTTCTTTTTTGTCTCCAGATTTATTGAGCTGTAATTGACAAATATAATTGTATATAAAGTGTACAATATAATGTTTTGATATACATACTTCCATGAGATGATTACCACAGTCAAGTTAATGAACACATCAATCACCTCACACAGTTACTTAGATTTTCCTTCTTGTGGTGAGAACACTTAAGACCTATTCTCGTGGCAAATTTCAAGTATAAAATACAATAGCAACTACAGTCACCATGCTGTGAACTTACTCCTTTTGTGACTAAAAGCCTTTACCTCTGACTAGCATCCCCCCATCTTCCCCATCCCGACCCCTGGTAGCTGTGATTCTACCCTCTGTTTTTGTGACTTTGACTTAAAAAAAAATTTTTTTAGATCCCACATGTGAGATAACACAGTATTTTTGTCTTCGTCTGGTTTATTTCACTTAGAATAGTGCCTTCTGGGTTCATCTATGTTTTTGCATATATCAAAATCTCCTTCCTTGTCACAGATGAATAATATTTCTGTGTGTGTGTGTGTGTGTCTACACATCACATCTTTATCTATTCATCCACTGACAGACAGATAGCTCCCATATCTTCACTATTGTGAGTAATCCAGCAGTGAACATGGGCATCCTTATCTCTTTGAAACACTCATTTTGCTTCTTTTGGGCATATACTAGGACGTGGGACTAGCTGGATCATACAGTAATTCTTTTTTTAAATTTTTTTTTAGGGATCTCCATGATTTTTCCACAGGGACTGCACTAGTTTACAACAGTGTGAAAGGGTTCCTTTTTTTTTCACATCAGTGCCGACACTTGTTATTTCTTGTCTTTTTGATAAAAGGCATTCTAACAGGTGTCTGGTGATATCTCCTTGTGGTTTTGATTTACACTTCCCTGATAATTAGTGATGTTAAGAACCTTTTCAGTGTACCTGTTGGTCATCTGTATGTAGAAAAAATGTCTATTCTTGTCTTTGTCCTTTTTTTAAAATAGGTTGTTTTTTCGTAGTTGAGTTGAATAAGATCTTTATGTATGTTTACATATTAGCCTCTTACCAGATAGGTGGTTTGCAAATATTTTCTGCCATTCTGTAGGTTGTCTTTTCGTTTTGTTGATTCTTTCTTTGCTACACAGAGCTTTTTAGTTTGATGTAGTCCCACTTGATTATTTTGCTTTTGTTCCCTTGGTTTTTGGTATCATATCCAAAATATCGTTGCCCAGACCAGTGTCCAGGAGGTTTTCTTCCCTATATTTTCTTCCTGGAGTTTTATGGTTACACTGAAGTCTTTAATCCATTTTAATTTTTGAGTTCTATAAGCTAAGATAGTGGTTCAATTTCATTCTCTTGATAATACTCTATTTTTAATTATTATATTTTTTGGCTACATTATTAAAAAGGAGGGAATGCTGTGTTCATTCTGTCAAAATCTAAAGTGATCTTTGCTGTTGCTTATTTGAATTCAAGAAAACTACATATTCACATTAGTAACCTGTATTGTTATTCTCACAATCATGGATTAGGCTGATTAAAACCTAATGGGAATATACATTCCTAAATCTGAGAATAGGGGCATGTGTAAATTTTAAATTTAATACAAGGTGCCCCAATTTCCAAGTTACAGATTTAACATGGTGATTTTTTGAACTGCTTGCTCCAAATAAGTGTAGCATAATTTGGGAATTTTATGCTTGTGAAGGCTTTTTTACTTTGGTCTTATGGATTTATAATTTTCCCCAAATCTAACTCTACAAGTAGGTATGGTTATATGTGTTAATGTAAGGTTGTATGGGTTAATCTAAGGTAACAGGTATATTTTAATAATTTCCCCCAGAGTAAACTTTATATTATTCTGGCTTTTATCCCCACTGTTTGAGAGGTTGCCATTATTAAAAATAAGGTGTTTTGTTTTCTAAGTGAAGGACTGTCCTGGGGACTCTCATGAGGGTAGGGTTCTTTGGGCTCTGGCCCAGACAAAAGTCAAGGTGCCTTTGCTGTCACCCGGGCATACTTTCCATCAGGCTCTACTCTGTTTTCACACCTTCTCAAAGTGGATACCACTTAAGCTCATGCTTGAGTGCCTTTGTTCTACTCTATTCATTGCAAGGATTTCTGTCTTCTACAATTCTTTGCAGAATACCAAATAATTTGGCAGCAAGGCAGGAACTTCTTCAGACACATTATGCTTTAGTGATCATTAACATAATAATAAGTACAGCATTTAGGAGCACATACTTTTGTGTTATTTAGACTTGTGCTAAAATTCTGGACCTGTCAGTTGTGGGATGCAATTGTGGGCAACTTACTCTGACCCCCAGTGTCTTTTTCAGTAAAATGAGGATAATAATAACTCTGAGGGTTATGAGAATTCGATTAAGTAATGTGTAAAAAGCTTCTGGTGCAGGTACCTGACTCTAATAAACTGTTAATAAGTGACCTCTACTTACAGCCACCATATCTTAGCTGAGTGTGTTATTTTGTGTTCCATCTGTCCAGATTGAATTCATTTCTGCCCCTAAAGCACACACCCAGCCCTGTGGTTTTCAATGAAAAGAAGTCCTGGTTCTAAACACAGTAAAAATCATCTTTGGGAATGCAGCTGGTTCATTTGCCTTTACGGTTTTGCACTAACTCTAGCTGGCTTCAGTTTGTGATAAGGATTTTCCAGCTGGCAACACCAATGCCACTCCATCTGTATTTTCCATCACTGTTCTAAGATCCACCCAGATTAGGTTGCAATTCAATGTGTTTAAACTTTCAGAGGGGTTCATCTGGCACATAGAATATAGTATGTCATCTATTTGCTCTAAAATGTAGGATCTTGGGCTAGAGGTCTATTTTTATCCTTAATACATAAGAATTTTGGCAGGCATGGCATTTTTAAGGGAAATTATATGCATATTCAGCCGTGTGACATTATAGAAGTAAGAAGAATTTTATCTGTTCAATCTAGTGATGACTTTATGCATTTCTAGCCTAGTGATACAGAATTTGGAGAGGGTGTCCTTTAAGAGGAAAACAGGTATACATATAGATAAAGGAATAAATAAAAATGTTCCTGAGAGCCTTGTGATTCCTGGGGGCCCCGTGACCATTATTTTTTAGCAACTAGTTTCCTGTTTGGGGGTGCCTGTGAAACTGTGTGGGGCCTTCACACATCCATGCTCTGAAGGAGACTATGAGCTGGCTCACTTCTTTGGTCTGCTACCAACTGACTTTGACCTGAAAGCAGCCACATAGGAGGAGTCGCTGTATGCATTAGTGAGTGCATAGTAGGTTTCCTACTTCTGGGACTTTGTGTCTGTTTTCAAGTTCACTATGCTAATTATACCTGCTTTTGAAATCATTGCCAAAAAAGCTAATGTGAATTAAGATGTAAAACTCTTTGTCTTGTTTTCAGCACACTGTTCAGCACAAACTTACACAATTTCCTAGAACTTCTATACCCTAATTCTTCTCCATCATTTTTTACCCCCTTTTTTTGAAACTACCTTTTCCCATGACTTGGTGATTCTACTAATTTTCTCTTCCCTCATCCACAGTAGGTTTTTGCACATATTCACAGTTTTCTTCAGGTCTTCCAACCAAATCTTTCCTTCTTCCCAAGATCCCGTGTCTCTCTGTAATTACATTCTGCCTTTTAGAAACATGCTCAAGTCAACTGGGGGAAAGAAGACGAATCCAGGACATGACCCCATAGAAGCCCCTCTGCCTGCTGCCCTCCGCCCTTCTCCCCTTCTCTCCATGTTCCTTTATGCATTCTGTCTGTCTCTCGTCTTCACCCCCATGCAGTCCTCCAGTCTGGCTTCTGCCCCTGTTCCACAGAATCTCCCTTGACAAGAAACTCACTGGAGATACTTAGACCTTAAATTGCATGACCTTTCTGCAGTTCTGACCACCAGGCACCACTCTTTGCTCTTCTTTGGAACAGTGTGGTCCCTTGGTTTTCATGGCCCCATTCACTCTGCACTTCCCTCCTGTCTCAGGTTCTTCCTCCTCAGTCTCCTCTGCTGATTTTCAGAACTCTGTTCAGTTTGGCCTCCTCTCTTCTCCGACCTCTCTCTTCCCACTTTGCACACCCCATGCTGATTGCTCTTGAGCCTGCAGCCCCATTCATCACCCACACACTGATGGGCTACACATGGTATCTTCTGAGCCCCAGGCTCGTGATATGTAATACCAAACTTAGTATTTCTACTTGGGTATTCTTGAAATTCTTCAGAAAGGACTCATCCAAGATTAAGTTGCTGCCACACCCCTTTCCTGCCTTCAATGTTCTTGTTCCTTTATGTTGTATTCCAGAAAGTGGCATGACCATCCTTCCACCGGTCCTGAAAGTAGCCCTAGGGTGATCCTCAACTCCTCTCCTTCCCTAACTCTAAAACCAACTGGACTGCAGTTCTCACATATACACAATCACAGCATTTCTGGAAATGGATCCCTTTTCCCTGTCTACCACCTCCACTTAGCTTAGGCTATTATTGTTTACCTCTGGAATGATCACCGTAGACATGCTAATGGTTTTTCCGGCCTCCAATCTTCCTATTTACTCTTCTCCACATAGAATTGTTAAAAAAGGAGCACTTGGGTGGCTCAGTGGTTGAGCGTCTGCCTTGAGCTCAGGTCCTGATCCCGGAGTCCTGGGATCCAGTCCCACATTGGGCTCCCCACAGGGAGCCTGCTTCTCCTTTTGCCCATGTCTCTGCCTCTCTCTGTGTGTCTCTCATGAATAAATAAATAAAATATTAAAAAAAAAGAATTGTTAAAAGATAAACTGAAGCATAGTAACAATTTTAAGATTTTATTTGAGCAAAAATTGTAAATCAGGCAGAGGAAACCCAGAAATGGTTAGCAGCACTCTGCAGACAGGAGCCAAGACTTGTACAGAAAAGAAGCCAAAGCAAAGAAGGGAAATTATTTGATTTGTTGTAGCTTAAAACCTACTTGTCTATTTGTGTTTAGTTTTCCCTAGGTGTCAATTTCTTAAACACGAGGCATTTACAGGCTTGAGTTTTGGTTTGCTCATGTAGACTGCCATGGCATTAGAGTCACCTCAGTCATATGGCATCCTTGTGTAATCTATTTAACAGCATCATGGCCCTAAAAATCAGCAAATTCCTCCTGCCTTTCTTTGCCTTAACATTTGTTGGTGGCTGGCTATCACCTGTAGTAACATGTTCCAACAGGGCTCATATGCCATCGATGGTGTGTTAGATGATTTTAGGTCTTCCTGGATTTTTAAAATGTATCCTTTAACATGTGTTGGGATAAAATAACTAGCACATTAGACCTATTATTTTATGGATATGAAATGCTTAGGGCATAGCTACATTAAAAAAATAATAACAATTAAATTTTATTTAAATGTAATTAAGTAAATAATAGCTCAGGTGAGAGACAGTCTTGGTTAAAAAAGAAAATCTAAATTCAAAAAACAGCTGGGAAAAGACATTCCAAACCCTTCATCAGGGTTTCTCCAAAGGCCTATCCCATAGGCCTCCAGTCTGAGTCATGCCCATTCCTGTTAGCTCCCGGGGCATTCACCACACTGCCAGGTCCCTTTCTACTTCTAGATGTCACCCCCAGTGAGGGCAAGATGGAGACTTGATGCCCGTGTAGACAATAAATCAATGTTTTTGGATAAACAGCCCAGGCTTTGGCTGTGGGGACCATCACATAGCACAGCTTTCAGATTTTCCAGATTTCAGATTAAGTCTTGAATTTCTTATTCTATTTTTTTCTGTGGAAGAGACTAGGCATTGTGGTAAGTTGCTAAATTTAAAATCAGAAGATTTAGAAGAGACTGAACAATTTTGTCTGACGTGATAAAAAGACCTGGAGGGGATAAGAGGAAGACTGTCTTGGTTAAAAGAACTGTATTAAAAAGGAATTTCCTTATATTCAGAGCTAATGATGATTCTCAAATGTTATGTTAATTAGTAAATGATGGTACAAGCATTTTGAAAATATAAAATGCTATAAAAATGCAAATTTCTATAGAAATTTACATAGTGCCTTTCTTCTGCTAGGAAACAGTAAAATGGCATTTGAAGGGCAATTTGAACATTTTGGTGTGCATTTCTGTTCTTTTAATAAGCTCTGGATGGAAATCAGATAAAGGAACATTATTTTTTATGTTCTTTTTCTCATGGTCATTTGCCCAGTTGGAGGGTAGGGAGGGATTCCTCATACCTAGAAGAAATTTACCCAATTTACCCAATTGCTTACTCTAAGCCAATTTACCCAAACGGGCAAAGGCATTATGTGATTTCCTTCTCAACAAAAAGTTGAGAAGACTACCTTGCCTGTAGGGTTTGTGGACTATTTTTTAGCTCTCCTTGGAAGAGGATTTGAGGATGTGCAGAGAAACATGATCTTGTCAAATTATTAAGGAAACTAATAAATTATGGTTCCCCTTTAAAAAAGGGTAGATGCAAAAGAAGTATATAACAAAATGTAAAATAACTAATAAATGTAAAGTAACTACATAACAATCACATAACTATATAGAACCAAAATAATAGTGTAATAAGTGCTTTGTTAATTGTAACAACTTGAGAAACAACAGCAAGACCAGAGGTGCTGGGTGTCATTGTGGGATTGGTGCCATTGCCTCACCAGAGACAGGACTCACCTGGGATGGGGTCTTGCTGTGGCCAACCCATTTTTCTCCAGACCTCAGCCCCAGTGGCTGCTCAGAGTTCGGTTCACAAAGATGATGTGCAAATATGTGCACTGCAGCATAGTTCATGAAATTAGAAACAGATCAGGTGAATAAACAATGGGACATACATATGATGGAATCTTCTAAAAATCATGTTGAGGACAAAGAACAACTGACCTTGGTAAAACAGTGAGAATATAATTCTAAGTGGAAAGCAACAGTCTACAAAACAGAAATTACAGTATTGTTTCATTTTCAGTCAAGGATAATCTGATATTATACACGTGAAAAAAATCTATTCAAGTATTGATGCGGGTCACCTGTGAGTGGTGGGATTACAGGTGATTTTGATTGGGGGTATGGAGTGAAGGCTAAATGCTCAGATTCTGTGATGGGAATATGTTCCTGGCTCTGCCACTTGGGTACCTTCTGTGAATTACTTAATCCCTTAAAACCCATCTCCTGACTTTGACAATGGGCTAATGATAGTAACTACTGTGTAGGGTTGTTCTGAACATTGATGAGATAATCTGTATAAGGCATTTTACCTAGTACTGGCATGCAAAGGTATGGATAAACATTTTTCCAAAAAATTCAGCACATTTTCTGAAGGAAGAAACATTGTCAAGGAAAGGAGGGAAGGAGGGAGGTAAGAAGAGGGGGAGTTAGTTTACTCTGTAGATGCTGCCCTGACAGACAAGCCCGCAGGGGTGATGGGTGTGCTCTGCTTCGCCACGACAGATGCTTAGCAAGAAGCAAGTGGCCTAGTTTCATTCTTCTGCATGTGGATGTCCAATTTTCCCAGCACCATTTATTGAAGAGACTGTCTTTCTTCCAATGGATAGTCTTTCCTCCTTTATCGAATATTAGTTGCCCATAAAGTTCAGGGTCCACTTCTGGATTCTCTATTCTGTTCCACTGATCTATGTGTCTGTTTTTGTGCCAGAACCACACTGTCTTGATGACCACAGCTTTGTAGTACAACCTGAAATCTGGCATTGTGATGCCCCCAGATATGGTTTTCTTTTTTAAAATTCCCCTGGCTATTCGGGGTCTTTTCTGATTCCACACAAATCTTAAAATGATTTGTTCTAACTCTCTGAAGAAAGTCCATGGTATTTTGATAGGGATTGCATTAAACGTGTATATTGCCCTGGGTAACATTGACATTTTCACAATATTAATTCTGCCAATCCATGAGCATGGAATATTTTTCCATCTCTTTGTGTCTTCCTCAATTTCTTTCAGAAGTGTTCTATAGTTTTGAGGGTATAGATCCTTTACATCTTTGGTGAGGTTTATTCCTAGGTATCTTATGCTTTTGGGTGCAATTGTAAATGGGATTGACTCCTTAATTTCTCTTTCTTCAGTCTCATTGTTAGTGTATAGAAATGCCACTGACTTCTGGGCACTGATTTTGTCCACTCTCTTTCACCATACACAAAGATAAACTCAAAATGGATGAAAGATCTAAATGTGAGACAAGATTCCATCAAAATCCTAGAGAAGAACGCAGGCAACACCCTTTTTGAACTCGGCCATAGTAACTTCTTGCAAGATACATCCACGAAGGCAAAAGAAACAAAAGCAAAAATGAACTATTGGGACTTCATCAAGATAAGAAGCTTTTGCACAGCAAAGGATACAGTCAACAAAACTCAAAGACAACCTACAGAATGGGAGAAGATATTTGCAAATGACATATCAGATAAAGGGCTAGTTTCCAAGATCTATAAAGAACTTATTAAACTCAACACCAAAGAAACAAACAATCCAATCATGAAATGGGCAAAAGACATGAACAGAAATCTCACAGAGGAAGACATAGACATGGCCAACATGCATATGAGAAAATGCTCTGCATCACTTGCCATCAGGGAAATACAAATCAAAACTACAATGAGATACCACCTCACACCAGTGAGAATGGGGAAAATTAACAAGGCAGGAAACAACAAATGTTGGAGAGGATGCGGAGAAAAGGGAACCCTCTTACACTGTTGGTGGGAATGTGAACTGGTGCAGCCACTCTGGAAAACTGTGTGGAGGTTCCTCAAACAGTTAAAAATATACCTGCCCTACGACCCAGCAATTGCACTGTTGGGGATTTACCCCAAAGATACAAATGCAATGAAACGCCGGGACACCTGCACCCCGATGTTTCTAGCAGCAATGGCCACGATAGCCAAACTGTGGAAGGAGCCTCAGTGTCCAACGAAAGATGAGTGGATAAAGAAGATGTGGTTTATGTATACAATGGAATATTACTCAGCTATTAGAAATGACAAATACCCACCATTTGCTTCAACGTGGATGGAACTGGAGGGTATTATGCTGAGTGAAGTAAGTCAGTCGGAGAAGGACAAACATTATATGGTCTCATTCATTTGGGGAATATAAATAATAGTGAAAGGGAAAATAAGGGAAGGGAGAAGAAATGTGTGGGAAATATCAGAAAGGGAGACAGAACGTAAAGACTGCTAACTCTGGGAAACGAACTAGGGGTGTTGGAAGGGGAGGAGGGCGGGGGGTGGGAGTGAATGGGTGACGGGCACTGGGTGTTATTCTGTATGTTAGTAAATTGAACACCAATAAAAAAAAAATAAAACTGTAAAAAATAAAAAATAAAAATAAAAAAAAAAAAAAGAAGCAAGTGGCCTAAAGAACTGCTCCCTCTCCCCTGCCCTGTCCCCACCCTCTAGTCTCTCAGGGAAATTCTCTCATTTATAACCTATAGGGCTTCTTAGCTGAAAATGCCAACACTTTATAAATATTGGATGAGAGTGAGTTAAGGCTACAAATTGGGGCTCTTCCCTGTGCGTCTGAGGAGGAGGCAGCAGAGGGGGGATGTAACTCATCCTGACAGGGTTGGTAATGGGTCTGTGCTTTCCCATGAAGCCAGGCTTACTTTTCCCCAAGGAACTCTCCACACGGAGCCCCTCACACGTGCTGAGCTGGCATCCCCTCACTAGAGGCTGTTCCAGTCAACAAAGAGGCTGAAGAAGGAATCTAATTATTCACAGAGCAAAGCTGATGAGATGGCAGATGCCAACCTGGGTACGTGGAGAGTCTGTGCTGCTGTGTTCCCGTAAGTGAGTTTCCTGTAATTATGCCTGAGGAAAAATTGTTCAGGCTGCAGTTTGGGGAAGGCATTATGGAAAGAGCTTCCGTAGCACCTTTACTCTACATTTAGTTTCCTTGAGTGCCAATTATGCTTATCTTTCAAATTAACCTTCTCTAAAAACTTTTTTTTTTTTTCCTAATCCACACAAGTCCTAGAATAATCAGTGATGACAAAACTTGTTCATAAGCTGACTGGAGTTTCATGTGATTTGTTTAAGATTGTATAATAACTCAGTGACATTTGGGAATTAATATGGGGTTAATTAAGTTTCTGAGTTCCATTTGAGTTTCTGAGTTTGGTATTCATATTATTCTGACTTGGAAATTTAGCTAGAGTTTTACTTTCTAATTGGCTATACTGAGATCACACTTGGGAAAAGACATCTTTGTTCAGGAGGGTTCATGGCTCAGAAGTTTAGATGCATCCAATAGGTGGTTGACCACCTACTGAGACATAATGAGAAGTTGAGATCTTGACACCTACAATCTTGAAATAACCATGAACTATGCAGATATTCCAGTAGACATTCTCCTGAAAGAAGAACACTCTTTCTTTCTTTCTTTTTTTTTTTTTTTGAAGCTTTTATTTATTTATTCATGAGAGACACAGAGAGAGAGGCAGAGGGAGAAGCAGGCTCCGTGCAGGGAGCCTGACATGGGACTCATCCCTGGTCTCCGGGATCAGGCCCTGGGCTGAAGGTGGTGCTAAACCGCTGAGCCACTCGGGCTGCCCAGTGACACTCTTTCAACTGACCTTACTCCCTGATGGCAGGTGGAAGTCACACCCTGCTCATACTCCTTTCTCAGTGGTCTCTAAGCCTGTGATTCTGTGAGAGACTTCTGTGCATCTGTACTCATTTACAGTCAACACTTGACTGAGTGGCTCTGTTTCTTTACAAAGTGTTATTTATT
Source organism: Canis aureus (assembly GCF_053574225.1). Classification (NCBI taxonomy): domain Eukaryota; kingdom Metazoa; phylum Chordata; class Mammalia; order Carnivora; family Canidae; genus Canis; species Canis aureus. The sequence goes on from NC_135616.1 coordinate 47,524,031, forward strand.
AGGGAGTGGGGTGGGGAGCAGAGGCAGAGAGAGAATCTCAAGCAGACTCCCCACTGAGCGTGGAGTCCAACATAGGGCTCAATCCCAGGACCCTGAGATCAAGACCTAAGCCAAAATCAGGAGTTAGACACTCAACCAACTGATTCCTCCAGGAGCCCCTGAGTGACTCCATTCTTACTAGCTCCAGCACCCAGTGACTTTTTCCTGTGCCTCAATTCCTGTCAGTTTCTAATCTGTGTCCCATATGCCATAATTCAGCTTTACTAGACACTGCTTTGTTTTGTCTTCTAGTTTTCCCTGCATGTCTCCTGTTCCCATGATCAGGGGCCATATCTGATCCATCAGGATCACCTCTGCCACAACATGACTACTTTGGGGCAGTGAAGCACCTGCTGCTGGAGCTGTAGGGGTACATCATCAGCCTACAGTGTAGCTCAGGGGGGCAGATGCAGTGTGTCTCCTGATTTCCCATGCTGTCATAAAAAATAGGCATTTTCTGCATCGCAGGACAAACCCACTGTGACTGACACACCACATCAGGTGGTACATGTATATATTTCATCCCAAATGAAAAATATATTCACTCCAAATTTGTTGTAAGACTAGGAAGATGGTCCAGAAAACCTGGTTGCTTCGAGACATAGAGAAGAGCTGCCCCTGTGCCTCCTAAGTCCCATTACAACCAGGACATGGAAAGACTAGAGGCGATTCCAAAAAGTCAAGTCATGCTTTTCAGGAACATCATTATTCGTTTTACAATCCAAGAAGTACATGGGACGTGAATAGATATGATATTACAGTGTTTCAGGTTAAAAAGCAAAAGCTCTATAGAAAAATGTTAGGAAGTGCAAAGTCACTCTTCAGTCAGTGATGCCTCAGGTGGAGAAGGATGCCCAAGAGCTCTGATATGTGGCCCCCCCCCCCTTTTGATTTCATGGGCATCAGAGAGCCCTCCATCTGTGGAAGGTCCAGAATGGATGGGAGCTGGCCCAGGAAGACTTCCAAAGCCCGTGTTCCCCTTTGATCATCCCTACCACAGTACCCTGAACAAGAAGACACTTGGCTGGTTGGATTCAATTGAATTCCCTGCTCTGTACCCACAACTACCAATGCACACTAAGTGTTTACGGACTTGAGTTTCCAGACAAGATGGATTTTAGCTCTCTTAAATGGAGAGTAACCGCCTCTGGTAATAAATGTCTCTTCCTGAATTATTCATTTCTTTGCCCTCTGGTTCAGCTCTAAGCTCTTCCCAGTCTATTCCTCCTGTCTTCATGGCTGCAGTTAAAATCCGCCTTGTTTTAACTGTTCTTTAGGAGAAACTGAGAATGTCATTTACTCTGGATTCCAGAAAGAAGCTTTACTTGTTCTAGGCCCCTTCTCTGACTGACTTGGTCCCAGACTCCCTTTAAACCTGCCTGAAGTATCCACCCTGCCCCTAACCACCACCCAGCCGCCCCCTGTCCAGTCTTTACAATCTCAGAAGTTAGCAGCAGGCACCTGGCCTGTATGTTCAATGCGTGCCAGGCCACGGTATGCACAGCAAGCTGTCTGTTTGGCAGCCTGGGATGCCTCCTTTCCTCTTTTTCAGTTACAGGACTCCGGTTACTTTGGTCAAATTCCCTAAGAAGCCATTTTTGTCACAATTATGTTGATTCTTGCTGGGTGAAGGAATGGGGAATGAGCTTTTATGATGCTAAAAAGAAAGGGTCTGTAATGAAAACCTGCATGTAATTCCCAAGACCTGGGTTCAGGAATCCACTAAGGACTTGCTGAAAAATCTCCAGATTAGGGATCATAATAAGGCTTACTAAAAGTCCTGTCACATTAGCCATAAAAAAATAAATAAATAAAAGATGTTTTGAGCACATTTGCAGTATAGTTGGAGTTAAGAATAATAGTTGCAACTAGCAATCAGGTATTTTAGGTACTTGTCCTCTCACTTAACCGCCCCCCTCCCCCAAGCATCCCTAAGAAATAAATGTTAGTATTATTTCCATTACACAGGAAATAGGCACTGAAAGGTGAATCATGTGCCTATAGTCCCATTGTAATTAAAGATATCTGTTGTGCTAATTTTTGGCACAGTGCTACATGCATGGGATTTTAGTCAATATTATCACATCTTTGTAAATTGTACATTTAGCAGAGACCTTAGAAAATGAGAACATCTATCCTCTTCAGTTTAGCTCCTCTGCTTCCTAAATGAAATGAAATGAAAAAAATTAAATGAAATTAAGTGAAAAAAATCTGAGAAATTATTGTAGTATTTCTATACATAAAATAAAACTATTTTAGGTGCATCTGGGTGGCTCAGTCGGTTAAACATCTGCCTTCAGCTCAGGTCATGATCCCAGGGTCCTGGGATCAAGCCCTGAGTTGGGGTCCCTGCTCGGCGGGGAGCCAGCTTCTCCCTCTCTCTCTCCTGCTCCCCTATTTGTGCTCTCTTTCTCTCTCTTTCTGTCAAATAAATAAATAAATAAGATCTTTTTAAAAAGTATCTGCTTTGGGATTTGGTATCTGCTTTGGGATTTGGCAAAGCATGGCTGGTTCTTCTCAGCAAGACTGCTGAAGAATAAGGCCTGGCACGGTTCCTGATCCTTGGTAAAGGTGTACGTTGTGATGAAATAAGATAGACTCAGGTTTTGGTTCTAACTCTAGCACCTGGAGTAAGTTGCCTTCCCAGTCATTCATCTGCCTGTTCATCCTGTTAACAAATACTCACTGTACTCTTACAGTGTGCCAGTGATGAAGCAGTGATAGAAATGACTAGATCTGATTGGGACCTTTAAAAGCTCCTTCTGGCTATTGGGGGAGAAGGGATTGGAGAATCAAGACAGGGAAACTAGTCAGTAGGGCTGTTGGGTTTCCCCTAGGCAGGAGATAAAAGTGGCCTTGGCTAGGAAAAGTAGAAAGAAATGAGCATATTCAAAAATATATTTTGGAGATGGGGTGCTTGGGTAGTGCAGCAGGCTAAGCATCTGACTCTTGATTTCAGCCGAGGTCATGATTTCAGGATTGTGAGATTGAGCCCCATAGGGCTCCACACAGAGTGTAGAGTCTGCTTAGGATTTCCTGTCTCCTTCTCCCTCTGCCACCCCCCATGTGCACACTTGTGCACACTATCAGGAAAAAAAAAAAATATATATATATATATATATATATATATATATATATATATATATATATTAGAACTGACAGACCTTGATTATGTGTTCCTGGGCAGATGGGTTGGGGGAAAGAGATAAATCAAGGATAACCCCCAGGATTTTAGTCTGAGCAACTGAATGAAGGGAGTTATCATTTGCTGAGATGGAAAGGATAATGGAGAATCAGGCTTAGCATCTGGAGGAGATAAAGAGCTCTGCTGTGGGCATAGCAAACTCTGTTTTGTGCTTATTAAGTATGCAAGTAGATTAACTTAAATCTGACTTCTCCTAGGAATCTAAAGTTCCTCTTTTCTGAGGAGGAGAGAAGGAGCCATTGGATCTGACAGCAGAGTTCTTTGATGAATTTAACAAGAGAAGCAGCATCCATATTGAAATGGATTGATAGGAGGTTAGGTTGGTTAGGTAAAGAGGTAGAAACAAATATTGATAACTCATTCCAAACATTCTGCTTTAAGTGGAGATGTAGCTATAGGGGGAGATAGATACCAAACTTATTAGAGAGAGAAAAAAAAAGGATAGTTTATAGGACTTAATGTTCATCAGAGATTTGTGATCATAATTTTATTTTATTTTTATTTATTTTTTTCCTAGAGAGGGAGTTAGGGGACAGAGTGAAAGAAAGAGAGAGAATCCCAAGTAGGCTCCAGGCCCAGCACAGAGTCTGACATGGGGCTCAATCTCAAAACCCTGAGATCATGACTTGAGCCAAAACCAAGAGTCAAACACTCAACCGACCGAGCTCCCCAGGCACCACTGTGATCATAATTTTAAATTCAAAGGGATAACTGTGATGAGATTTTCTCCCATAACCTTTAGCTGGAAGGATAGGAGAGCAGAAAGTTGAACTCCTCTGGGTTGAGATTTTACCAGGAAAATGTTACAGAGGGAGAGAGATGACCATGAAACATAAACTTGATAAAGAGGAAGTCACTACAAGAGGTGTGTGATGGACAGTGAAGAAGTGGTAAGGTCAGTACTTTGGAAATCTCAGTGAGGTCAAGAAGGGGCATGATGCAAGTGAGCTGGAGGAGAGGAAATTCAGAGTTCAGAAACTAGGAGTCTTAAAATCACAATTTCCAATGTACAGTTACTGGTAATAAGAACTAGACTGTGATGGGAGTGGGTTACTAAAGAGAAAAGGAGAGAAAATCGGTGGCCATGTGAGGGCAGAGTAGCTAAGGGGCTAGTGTGTTGAGTGAGTTCTCCTTGTCTTTGATGTTGGTGGAATCAGTGACAATCATGCAGGAGAGGAGATGAAGAATAGAGAAGGCAGTTAACTAGAGTCTTTACAGATCTAGGAGGTTGACAAAGTATATCAACAAGCACTAGAGTTGGGGGATAGAGCTAAATGTCATGGATTTCAGGACAGCTTGGGATTATGAAAGATGAAGAAAAAGTAGTTTGGAAGTGACAAATGGGAGTGAGGAGAATACTTACCTAACTTTATAATTCTGAAGTACTAGGAGTACAAGAGATAAGACAGTTTCCCAGGAAAGAGTCTACAGATGGATTAATGGCCTCAGAATCACTGAGAAGGACTTCGATGGAATGGCTTATTTCAGACTGAGCCTTCCACAGAAGACTAGAAAAGCTAGATAAAATACAGTCAAACAAAAGAAAACTATTTAAATCTATCAGAGAGCAATTAAAGCCTCATCTCCTTGCGGGGCCTAGATCTGACACATGGAGAACTTGTTAGGATGAGCCTGGTATTCACTGACAATTTTTCTTTGGAGACATTTGTCACTTATATCTCAGGGATATAAGTGCTCAGGTCAGGCAGAAAGCAGAGGCCTTAACTTTGCTAGTGAATCCCTGGACTGGGGAGACAAAAACTGGAATTTATCTGCACAAAGCCCATTATGCAGTCAGAAATTACCAGGCATGCCAAGGCACAGGAACAAATTCTGAGAGCCAAGAGAAGTAAGTTATTAGAAACAAGTCTGCAGAGATCCAGATACTGGATAGGGACTTTGACATCACTCTAATTAGTGTGTTTAAGGAAATAGATAACATGGTGGAGATTTTCACCAAGGAACTAGAATCTATGTAAAAAAAAAATCAACTGGGAATTCTGGAACTGAGAAATAGGGAAGCTATAAAGTAGAATTCAATAGAAAGGTTTAAATGCAGATTAGATACACAGAAGGGGAGGTCAATGGATTGATAGTAGAATGTATCTGTAGAGGTAAATCACAGAGAAGAAAAAGATGGAGAACACAGGAAAGAGCTTAAGAAGCATAGGAAACATGGTTAAGAAATCTAACAGTGTGGCTGGCTTTGAAGAACTATGAAGAAGAGGAAACGATAGGAAGCAATATGTTTATAACCTTTCCAAAATAAACAAAAAGCACCAAGGTAATGTACAAAACCAAGAAGGAGAAATACAAAGAGAAGCATACATAACCATAGCATAGAAAAACCGATGGAAACCAAAGATAAAGAGGAAAAGCTTTTTAAAACACCAGGAGCAAAAGATGTATTATATCCAAAGGAACAACAGTGAAACAGATAATTGACTTTTCAGCAGAATTTACCAAACCCAGAAGACAATGACATGGCATCTGGAAAGATCTGGAAGAAAATATTTGCTGACTTGATATTCTGTGCCCTGTAACTATGACCTTCAAAACTGAAGACAAAATTAAGATATTTTCATACAGTCCCAAACTGAGAGAATTTATTGGCAGAGGTTCATTTTCATTTTTTAAAAGCCACTAATAAGTGAATTTTTTAGTTGGAAGGAAACTGATTTTAGATGTATGCAAAGTTAGGAAGGGAGGAATGAAAAGTTTGGGAAAAAGTAAATAAGTGGGCAAGTATAAATGAATATTGACCACACAGAACAATAGTAGTAATGTCTTCTGGGATTGAAAATGCATACAGAATTAAAACAGCACAAAAAGCAAGAAGGAGTAAATGTAGTTAAAACATGTAAGGTCTTTACATCATCCAGGATATTGCAAAAATACCAATTTTGGGTGATCTATAGTAATTCAGGAATACAGTTTACTGTATTACTAAATGAACTGGTTGGATAAATTGAAAACTAAGTGCAAGATAATATTTTAAATCCAAGTATATTAGTAATTATATTAAATATAAATTGTTTAAATTCTCTTACTAAAAGACAAAGCTAGCTTATCCGGCTGGATTAAAAAGATATATACTGCTTATAAGATTGACTTTCTATATTAGGACACAGAAAGTTTGACACAACAGTGTACTAATCTGTGTTGGTGGGAATGTGAACTGGTGCAGCCACTCTGGAAAACTGTGGAGGTTCCTCAAAGAGTTAAAAATAGACCTGCCCTACGACCCAGCAATTGCACTGCTGGGGATTTACCCCAAAGATACAGATGCAGTGAAACGCCGGGACACCTGCACCCCGATGTTTCTAGCAGCAATGTCCACAATAGCCAAACTGTGGAAGGAGCCACAATATCCTTTGATAGATGAGTGGATAAAGAAGATGTGGTCTATGTATACAATGGAATATTACTCAGCCATTAGGAACGACAAATACCCACCATTTGCTTCAACGTGGATGGAACTAGAGGGTATTATACTGAGTGAAGTAAGTCAATCAGAGAAGGACAAACATTATATGGTCTCATTCATTTGGGGAATATAAAAAATAGTGAAAGGGAATAAAGGGGAAAGGAGAAAAAATGAGTGGGAAATATCAGAAAGGGAGACAGAACATGAGAGACTCCTAACTCTGGGAAACGAACTGGGGGGGGGGGGGTGTAAGGGGAGGTGGGCAGGGGGTGGGGATGACTGGGTGACGGGCACTGAGGGGGGCACTTGATGGGATGAGCACTGGGTGTTATTCTATATGTTGGCAAATTGAACACCAATAAAAAATAAATTTATAAATAAAAAATCACAATAATAACTAAGATAAGGGAAATTTAATATAAAGAATTATTCACCTCTGATTCAGAAGTGATTCTAAGGTATAAGACAACTCAGTATGTTATCCTGGGGGTGAGGGAGAATATCTAAGGCTGGGGTTCAGATGCACTGAAGAGTATATGGATCTTCTGCAACACTGGATAGAGAAGTTCTGACTGGTTTGTCTATAGTTACTGGGCAAGTAAAAAGCAGCCCTCCAGAGTGCAGGCAGTCTGCAATTGGTGCCTAGGTGTGTTGGCCTGCAGAGGGAATGGGGGCTGATGATGACTCTCCTTTGTGGAGGGTTGCCGGGAAAAATACAAGACACCCATAGTGTACAGTATAGTGTGTATCCCAACTATTGTGTAGGATATACTTATACTAAAAAAAAATTATTTGTTGTTTATTAGAAATTCAAATTTAACTGGGAGTCTTGTTTTGCTTTGCTCTTCTAAATCTTTCAGGTAGGATTGTAGGATGTAGGCAGCCGGCTATACAGGTGAACCACAGCAGATCACCAGGCACACAAGTAAGCAGAGGAACTGGGGGCTTTGAGGCAGGTGGGAACTCGGGCATTATGTTCATGTGGCTGGAAGATCACTGAGGGACCTATGTATGTATATGTTCTATGTATATGGCTGGGGCGGAACACCACCAGTGTCCTCACATCCACACCACTGTGGCACCTTGTAGCAGTTAGAAACAGCACAAGAGCCTTTCCCTCTTGCATGGTCCCTCCAGCACCACTACTATGAAAGCTTACCCTCCTCCCCACTGTGTAGGAGAAATTCTTAAAGGAACTCCCTCCATTATCATTGAGCAGGTTTTGAAAGATGAATTTGGAGCTAAGAGCCAATAAATTGATAACCATGCATGAAACCTTATTATTTCCCCCTATCAACTGCAAAAAAAAAAATGTTTTTCTTTACCCACTATATAAGGTCCCCTTCCTTTGATGTTAAATATGAATCAAGTCCGGTTAATCATGCACAATTTCCAGAGTAAATGACATGATACTAGCTTAGGTAATTTTACAGGATCATGGAATTTGGTAGCTTATCCACTCAGCTCCCTTGTTAATTTTCTTTCAGTCATTTTAAACAAACACAAAAAATTGGAGAAATAAGTTTAAGAGAATCCCACTGAGCTGCACCCTATTCCATGGTTATTGGTGGGAAAAGTCATTTACCCCTTGCTTATCTGTGTGAAAAGAGTAGTGGCATGGGACGGCTGGGTGGCTCAGTGGTTGAGCATCTGCCTTCTGCTCAGGGTGTGATCCTGGAGTCCAGGGATCAAATCCCACATTGGGCTTCCTGCATGGAGCCTGCTTCTCCCTCTGCCTGTGTCTCTGCCTCTCTCTCTCTCTCTCTCTCATGTATAAATAAATAAAAATCTTTAAAAAAAAAAAAAAAAAAGATGACTTGGTAGCCCGGATTGAGTACCACTGCTTAAAACCACCCCAGTCTAATAAAGTGTTTGATTCTTATAGATTTCACCATAGGGCCACACTGATCCCTTCCCATCTGGTCTGTCGCCCCAATTTTACTGGTTTCAGTTTAGCCCTGTTTGTCCCAGTTATTCTCTCAAGGTTGCCTTTTCTTCATGTACTAGCACTTATCTCTTGTCCTTTGGATGATAGTCACTTTAACAGGTATGAAGTGATAGCTCATTGGGGTTTTCATTTACATCTCCTTAATGATTACTGATCTTGAACATATTTTCATGTACATGTTGGCTATTTGTATGTCTTTGGAAAAATGTCTATTCAGATCCTCTACCCATATTTTTAATTGGATTGTTTAGTGTTTATTTCATCTGAGTACTGAAAGAACAAACTGCACAATTAGAGAGAGAAAGGTAATCATATCCTGGAAGGTAGGGTGTGTGGAGACATGATTTAGGGGAGAAAAGAACCATGAGTGGTGGAGAGGTGAGAGAGCCCTGATAAGAGAGAGAGGAGAGGGGGAGAGAGAGGAGAAAGGAGAGAGGGTGTGCAACATGCAGGGGACTGCGCAAGAAAAGCGCTTCCCCAAAACCATTGACAGGGAAGATGAGAAGGACTGGTTATCACAAATTTTGATAAACAACAGAGCTCAAAGTCTGAAGTTTTGGAATTCCACACCATCGCCAGGGTGGAGCCTGCCCATTTAGCAGTACTTTTCTGGAAAAGGAGGGCAGATGCCCAAAGTAGACAGTGTGGATCCCCTGGGTCCCAATGGGAGAAACAAGTACCCTTCTTGGGAGTGTACTTGGGAGAGATGGCACTGCCTCTCCGGGGAAAAAAAGAGCAGACAGGCACCATTGTGCTGCTCTGTTCATTAGCATAGGAGCAGAGACACCTGATGAGGGCAGCTAACCTAGATGTTGGCTTTTTGCTGCACTTTACTGTAAACTTTAAGCCCCAGCACATTCATATGACTGCCCTCCTGAGACAAACCAGCACCAGCCATAGGGTGGCAAGACCATCCTCCAGAAGATCAGCAAAGTCCAGGCTACACTGAATCCCTAAAATTTGGAGTTTTGAAAACCAGTTCATGGGCTTGAAATAAAAGAGGAGCACTTCACCACCAGCTTGGCAAACATCTTGGACACAGGGTGAAGGCAGGGATCTGAGAGATGCCTGGGACACACAAGGGGAGATTGTTTGCTCCTTTGTGACGGCTTCCTGGACAGTGGCAGGCATGAACTCCCCTCTCTGGGGACGAGAGAGCCGGCTGACATAACTTTTACCCCTGTGCATCAGCACAGATGGACTTCAGTGAGCAGCACAGTTCCCACAATGGAAACTTGAGCCACTTACAACAAGGCCAGCTCCCCTGTGCTCTGCAGATGCTTTTATGGCTAGGGCAAGTGTGTATGAGATCCAGAGCAGCACAGCAGCCTCCAGCCCCCAACCCCACAGAAGACCAGCACAGACTGAGCACACACACCAAGTCTACCGGCCATAGAGTGCCGCAAAGCTTCAACTCTAATAAAAACAAGATCTAGCCTCTTTTCACAAGCACATCAAAACACACCTAGTTAAAACTTGCCATATGGTGGACAAAGTCCAAACACTCCCCACTGCAAGCAAGGAGAAACTCTGCAGAGGAGTGACCTGAGGGAAAGAGCAACCAAAACACAATAGCAGAGTGTACACAGCATATGCCAGAAATGCTTCCTGAACTGCTGGGTCCTGGTTAGTATATGACCTCTTCTTAACATAGCCATTACTCTCAGGAACCAGGATTATATACAGAAGACAGAGATTTAGACAAAAATGCCAAGATGGAGGAGTTCATCCCAAAAAAAGAACAAGAAAAGGTCACAGCCAGGGATCTAATCGAAAGAGCTATAAGCAATATGCTTGAGCCAGAATTTAAAGAGACAATTACAAGGATACTTAGCTGGGCTTGAGAAAAGCATAAAAGACATCAGGGCATCTCTTCCTGCAAAGATAAAAGACCTAAAAATTAGGCCTAAATAAAAATACTATAACTGAGATGCAAAACTGATTGGATGTAATGACCACAAGGATGGAAGAAGCAAAGGAATGAATAAGTGATATAGAAAATAAAATTATGGAAAATAATAAAGCTCAAAAGAAGAGGGAAAGAAAAACATTGGATCAAGATTGTAGACTTAGGGAACTCAGCAACTATGTAAAGCATAATAACATTCAGATCATAGGAGTCTCAAAAGAAGAAAAGAAGGAGAAAGGGGACAGAAGGCTTATTTGAGAAAATTATAGCTGAAAACATCCCTAATCTGGGGAAGGAAACAGATATCCAAATCCAAGAGGCACAGATAACTCCTATCAGAATAAAAAAAAAAAAAAAAAATCCGACACCAAAACATATTGTAGTAAAATCTGGGCAGCCCCAGTGGCGCAGCGGTTTAGCGCCGCCTGCAGCCCAGGGTGTGATCCTGGAGACCCCGGGATCAAAGTCCCACATCGGGCTCCCTGCATGGAGCTTGCTTCTCCCTCTGCCTGTGTCTCTGTCTCTCTCTCTAGCTGTGTCTCTATGAATAAATAAATAAAATCTTTAAAAAATAAATAAATAAAATAAAATTTGCAAAATACAGAAATAAATAAAAAATCTTGAAAGCAGCAAAGGAAAAGAAATCCCCAACCTACAAGGGAAGACAAATCAGGTTTACAGCCAATCTGTCCACAGAAACTTGGCAGGCCAGAATATTCAACGTGCTGAACGGAAAAACATATGCAGACAAGAATACTTTATCCAGCAAGGCTGTCATTCAGAATAGGAGAGATAGTTTCCCAGAAAAACAAAAACTAAAGCAGTTTGTGACCACTAAATCAGTGCTGCAAGAAATATTAAAGGAGACTCTATGAGTGGGAAAGTGAGACCAAAAGCATCAAAGAAAAGAAAGAAACCAAGAAAATTTCCAGAAACAATGACTTTACAGGTAATACAATGGCATTAAATTCATATGTATAAATAATCACTGTGAATTAACAAATTAACAAAATGCTCCAATCAAAAGACAGTATCAGGAGTGCATGGGAGACTCAGTTGGTTAAGTGTACAATTCTTGATCTCAGCTCAGGTCGTGATCTGAGAGTCATGAATTTAAGCCCCATGTTGGGCTCCATGTTGCGCATGGAGCCTACTTAAAGAAAAAGACACAGAGTAGCAGAATGGATAAATAAACAAGACCCATCTATATGCTGCCTACAAGAGACTCACTTTAGACCTAAAGACACCTACAGACTGAAAGTAAGAGGATGGAGAAACATTTATCATACTGTTAGATATCAAAAGAAAGCTGGAGTAGCCATACTTAGACAAACTAGGTTTTATACCAAAAATTGTAATAAGAGATGAAGGACATGATATCATAATTAAAAGGTCTATCATACAACAAGAAAATATCACAATTATAAATATTTATGCTCCTAACTTGGGAACAGCCAAATATATAAACCAATTAATAACAAACGTAAAGAAATTCATTGATAATAATACAATAATAGTAGGGGACTTCAACACCCCACTTACACCTATGGACAGATCATCAAAGCAGAAATCAACAAGGAAACAATGGCTTTGAGTGACACACTGGACCAGATGGACTTTACAGATATATTCAGATCATTTCATCCTAGCATCAGAGTACGCATTGTTTTAGAGTGCACATGGAACATTCTTTAGCATTTTCCATGTTAGGATGGGTCACAAATTAGACTTCACCAAATATAAAATGTTGAGATCATACTATGCATATTTTCTGACCACAACACTATGAAACTTGAAGTCAGCTACCATAAAACATTTGGGAAGACCTCAAATATGTGGAAGTTAAAGAACATCCATCCTACTAACAAAGGAGTGAGTTAACCAGGAAATTAAAGAAGTAAACGAAAGTGAAAACTTGACAGTCCAAAACCTTTGGTATTCCACAAAAGTGGTCATAAAAGGAAAGAATATAGCAATTCAGACCTACCTCAAAAAGCAAGAAAAATCTCAAAAAACACAACGTAAGCTTATAACAAAAAGAGGTAGAAAATGAGCAGTAAATAAAGCCTAAAGCCAACAGAAGGGAAATAATAAATATTAGAAATAAATGAAACAAACACACAAAAACAGTAGCACAGTTAAACTAGGAGATAGTTCTTTGAAAGATTTAATGAAATCGATAAACTCCTAGCCAGATTTACCAAAAAGAAAAGAGAAACGTCCCAAATAAGTAAAATCATGAATAAGAGAGGAGGGAGCACAATCAACACCACAGAAATACAAACAATCATAAGAGAATATTATGAAAAATTAAAGGCCAACAAATTGGGCAATCTGATAGAAATGGATAAATTCCTAGAAAAATGTAAACTACCAAAACTAAAACAGGAATAAATACAAATTTTGAATAGACCAATAACCTGCAAAGAAAGTGAACCATTGGGACACCTGAGTGGCACAGTGGTTAAGCATCTGCCTTCAGCCCAAGGCGTGATCCTGGAGTCCCGGGATTGAGTCCCACATCAGGCTCTCCGCGGGGAGCCTGCTTCTCCCTCTGCCTGTGTCTCTGCCTCTCTCTCAGGGTCTCTCACGAATAAATAAATAAAATCCTAAAAAAAAAAAAAAAAGAAATTGAACCCTTAATCAAGTATCTCCCAACAAACAAAAGTCCAGGACCAGATGGTTTCCCAAGGGAATTCTACCAAGCATTTAAAGAATAATTAATACCTATTCTTCTCAAACTGTTCCCAAAAATACAGAAATGGAAGGAAAACTTCGAAATCCATTCTATGAGGCCAGCATTACCTTGATTCCAAGACCAGGCAAAGACTCCAATAAAAAAGAGTATTACAGGCCAATATTCCTGATGAACATGGATGCAAAAATTTTCAACAAGGTGCTAGCAAATCAAATCCAAAAGTACACTAAAAGAATTATTCATCATGATTAAGTGGGATTTATTCCTGAGCTACAAGGATGGTTCAATATTTGCAAATCAATGTGAAATGCCCCATTAATAAAAGAAAGGGTAACCACCATATGATCCTCTCAGTAGATGCAGAAACAGCATTTGACAAAGTACAGCATCTGCTCTTGATAAAACCCTCAACAAAGTAGGGATAGAGGGAACATACCACAAGATCATAATGACCATATATGAAAGCCCCACAGCTAATGGTATCCTCAATAGGGAAAAACTGAGAACTTTTCCTCTATAGTCAGAAACAAGACAAGGATGTCAACTCTCACCACTGTAACTTAACATAGTCCTGGAAGTCCTAGCCTCAGCAATATGGCAACAAAAAGAAATAAAAGACATCCAAATTAGCAAGGAGGAAATAAAACTTTCACTATTTGTGGATGATACAATACTCTATGTAGAAAACCTGAAAGCTAAAAAATTGCTAGACGTGATACACAAATTCAACAAAGTTGCAGTATACAAAATCAGCATAAAGAAATCTGTTGCATTTCTATCACCAGAAAGGAAGCAGCAGAAAGAGAAATCAAGGAATTGATCCCATTTACAATTGCACCAAAAACCATAAGGTACCTAGGAATAAACTTAGCCAAAGCGTTAAAGGTCTGTACTCTGAAAACTATGGAACACTGATGAAAGAAGTTGAAGATGACGTAAAGAATTTGAAAAACATTCCATGTTTATGGATTAAGAGAACAAACATTGTTAAAATGTCTATACTACCCAAAGCAGTTTACACATCTAATGTCATTCCTATCAAAATACCACCAGCAGATTTTACAGAGCTAGAACAAACAATCTCAAAATTTGTATGGAACCAATAAAGACACCCAATAGCCACAGAAATGTTGAAAAAGGAAAGCAAAGCTGGAGACATCACAATTCTGGACTTCAAGCTATATTACAAAGCTGTTATATCAAGATAATATGGTACTAACACAAAATCAGATACATAGATCAATGGAATAGAACAGAAAACTGAGAAATGGGCCCACAACTAATCCTCAACAATGCAGGAAAGAATATCAGGAAAGAAAAGAGATGGTCTCTTCAACTAATGGTTTTGGGAAAACTGGACAGCAACATACAGAAGAATGAAACTGTATAACTTTCTTACAGCACACACAAAAATAAATTCAAAATGAATGATAGGTCTAAATGTGAGATAGGAAGCCATCAAAATCCTAAAGAAGAACACAGACAGCAACCTCTGTGACCTCGGCTACAGTAACTTGTTGCTAGACATCTGTAAAGGCAAGGGAAACAAAGGCAAAACTTAGCTATTAGGACTTTTATCAAGATAAAAAGCCTATGCACAGCAAAGGAAACAGTTGACAAAACCAAAGGACAACCACCAGAATGGGAGAAGGTATTGCAAATGACATAATATAATAAAAAGGTAGTATCTGATAAAGAGTTAGTATCCAAAATCTATAAAGAATTTTTTGAACTCAATGCACCAAAAAACAAATAATCCAGTTAAGGAATGGGCAGAAGACATGAGTAGACATTTTTCCAAAGAAGACTTCTAGATGCCTAACAGAAACATGAAAAAAATGCTCAATATCACTCATCATCAGGGAAATACAAATCAAAACCATGATGAGATAACACTACACACCAGTCAGAGTGGCTAAAATTAACAACACAGGAAACAACAAATGTTAGCAAAGATGCAAGAAAAGGGAACCCTTTTACACTGTTGGTAGGAATTCAAACTGGTACAGCCACTCTGGAAAATAATAGTAGCTTCCACAAAAGTTAAAAATAGAACTACCCTGTGACGCAGCAATTGCACTACTGGGTATTTACCCAAAAGATATGAAAATACAGATTCAAAGGGGCACACAGACCCTAATATTTATACCAGCAGCATCAAACAATAGCCAAATTATAGAAAGAGCCCAAATATCTATCAACTGGTGAATAAAGAAGAGGTGGTATATATATATCCAATGGAATATTACTCAGCCATCAAGAAGGAGGAAATCTTGCCATTTGCAGTGACATGGATGGAGCTAAGCAAAATAAATCAATCAAAGAAAGACAAATACCATATGATTTAAAAAAGTAGGAGACAAACCTGCTCTTATAGACTATTAATTGTAGAAAACAAACGGGTTTGATGAACAGGAGGTAGGTGGGGAACAGGCTAAATGAATGATAGGTATTGAGAAGGGCACTTGTAATGAGCACTGGGTGTTTTATGTAAATGATGAACCACTGAATTCTACTCCTGAAACCAATATTACACTGTATGTTAACTACCTAGAATTTAAATAAGAACTTGATTTTTAAAAAAAGAAACTCTGCCTTCTTTCCCCCTTCTGACTTCTGTGATAAACTGAGATATGAACTACTGTGTGATAAGAGAATAGAAGACAACATTGTAATTTTTCTTTCTGTAAGAGGAAGAATAAGTGTGAAACTCTTGGTTTTCAAAGGAAGAAAATTGAGTAGGGACCTCATTAGAAGTCAGACTTCTTTCTGATAGA
Organism: Canis aureus; assembly: GCF_053574225.1. Classification (NCBI taxonomy): domain Eukaryota; kingdom Metazoa; phylum Chordata; class Mammalia; order Carnivora; family Canidae; genus Canis; species Canis aureus. The sequence goes on from NC_135616.1 coordinate 47,540,034, forward strand.
CTCACATCAAGCATCACCATTTGCAAGAGTGATGGTGTATATACAGAGTGTCAGAATAATTCAGACTGTTGTGTAGTTCTGAGCAGGACAGGGAGAGCCCTGAATTTGAAGTAAAAACCTTGAATCTCTGCTTGCTTCCTAGCTGTGTGCATTCAGGCAAGTCATTCACTTTCCTGAGACTCGATCCCTTTTGCCTCTTTTACCTGTCTCTCAAGATCCTCACAGAATAATACCACAGAATGCCCTAGCTCTCTGTAACTCTGTCATTCTTTGTACTAATGTGTAAAGTACTATACAAACACAAGGAAGCATCGTTGTTAATCATGTTGATTAGTATTACCAATTTTTACTCCTTTAGTGACTTAGCTGAGGACTTATCTTTTCTTGAACTAGCTTGAACAAGCCCTTAAAAAATATTAAGATCTTGAGGGTTTTTTTGGCAATATATATTTTGTGTTCTTAATTCATATTTTTCCCTTCAAGATACATACTTTCCCAAATTATGTACATATATCCCTCCAATTTATAAACAATGTTTTAAAAATTGATCATATCCTGGGGGAATTTGTACTTTGGCTGGGAAAACATGATGTTACATTGACAATAATAAGAAAATATCTATATTAACCTGAATGTTCATATTGGGGGCTTTAGAAGGGAAAGAGATCTCAATCCAGTTTCATGGGGCTGGAGCAGTCTAGGCTAGAGTGGGCAGGAGGAGGCAAGGCACTTTCCCAGAGGGAGAACATTGCAGTTAAAGCATATTCCACAACAGTATTTCATGTGGGACTATAGAGAGAATGCTATATATATTTTTAATTTAAAAAGGTGTTTATATGCTTTCTTAGTTTTGTGAATATAGAACTGGCATGTTTAATTTTTGAAAACTGGAAAATCAAAGAAGTATGTAAAAATAATACCTTCCAATTTCCACTCAAGAAATACATCCCTTTAACATTAGGGTGAAAAGTCTTCTAAATATTTTCATACACACACACACACCTTGGAATATTTTTCTATTTGTGTAGATTTGTAAGTTCTTCAGTAAGATTTTATAATATTTTTACATATTTATTCTTTTTTGATAATGTAAATGTTTTTTTAAATCCAATTTCTAACATTATTGATATTGCAGAGAAAAGTTACTATTTTTATTTATCTTTTATCTAGACACCTTATCTTTTTTAAATTCAAGAAGTTTTATCCTATACTCTGTTGGGTTTTTCAGACATAGTATTCAAACTGCCAGCACAAAAAGAGAATTTTATCTCTCTTCTGTTTCATTATAATTTTTAAAATTTTTAATATATTTCAAATCATTACATAATTATGACTTCTAATTATAGTGAAAATAGCTTTATAATTTCACCAGTAAAGTGGAATTTGTTTGGCATTTTGGAAAACAGTTCATATTATTTTGGGGTAGGTTTTTTTTCATCTGGATATCCTTTTCATTTATATATTGATCAAAGTAATACAGAAAAATGCAAAATGAAAAATGATCAAAATGTTTGTATTAAAGAAATGAGTTTCCTGAGATATGTAAATGTACTTCCAATTTTTACTTCCTGGAGGGAGCCGTCTTTCTTACTTTTTTATGTATCTTCTAGTATTACTTTCATTTTAAATGTAACCTATTTGTAGTGCTATTTCTTGATTCTCGAAAAAGATTTATTTATTTATTTATTTATTTATTTTAGAAAAAAAGCATGAGAGCATGAGCAGGAGGGGCAGAAGGAAAGGGAGGGAGAATCTCAAGCAAACTCTATGATGCAGGGCTCAAACTCACAACCCTGAGACCACCACCTGAGCCAAAACCAAGAGTTATTTAACTGACTGCCATCCAGGTGCCCCTTGATTTTTTATTTCAAATATTACCTGCTTAATTACTGTGTGGAATATGAGTCATTACCTGTCTCCTGTCACTCCTTCTCCTCTCTGCTGTCCCCTCCCACAATAAGCATGTACTTCTTCTCTCCTGAGACTCCCAGTAGAAGTTTATCATTCTATCATCTTTTGTTGTTGCTGTTGTTGTTGTTAAGTCAGTATTTACTTTTTTCACTGAATTTTATTAACAACTGGGCTATGTACAGCAATCACATTTCCTCTTGTGCAACCTTTTTTTTTTGTTTTCATTCATAATCCTATGCAAACTTGTATTAAATCATCTCAAAACACTAACACATACCCTTACCACAATCTGACACATCAAGTATACTGTACATCCTATTTACTGTTTCCTGGAGATACTCTTTGTGGATCCCTCCCTTGAGCTCCATCCTGGGGAGTGTTCCCCAAGCACTCTGGGCCTATTACACAGGGACATGTCCTCACCATCCTGTTGGGAATTTGGTTTGCTTCTGTCTTATGCAGGATCTTCTACATTTATTTTTCTTTTTTCTTTCTTCATTATGGTGGAGGCCATTCTCCGGTCTTTGTTAGATATACAAATGTATTTACTCTGAGACTACTTCCTAGCCTTTGTCATTACTGTTAAAATATCTGGTATAAATCATAGTAATTTCTGTATATTATCATTTCTATAAGTTTGCCTTCTCTGAAAGCTTTTAGGATCTTGTGTTTTCTAGTGTTCTGAAAAGTTTTCATATTTGTTTGGGTCTTTTTTTATTTCTTGCCCAGGGACTGATAGACTTTCATCATTTAGAAATGTATACCCTTTGAAAATAAATAAAATAAAATGTATGCTCTTAGGTTCTTGGAAATTTTGCTTCATAATCTAATGTATAACTTCTTCCTGTCTGATTTTGGTTCTCTCTGGAACTCTCATAATTGGATTTTGAGTATCTTAGGAAAATCTTTTAACTTCATACTTTTTCCTGCTCACATTTATCATACTTTTTTTCTACTTTGAGACATCTTTTTTCCTCCCTTTGAGACTAAGATATTAGCTCCCACAATAGATCCTTCATGCATCAAATTTTCAATGATTGTTTCATTTATATATTGATCAAAGTAATACAGAAAAATACAAAATAAAAAATTATCAAAATGTTTGTATTATAGAAATGAGTTTCCTGAGCTATGTCAATGTACTTCCAATTTTTACTTCCATTTCTTTAGGTTCATTTTATGTTGTAAGCTACTGCATTTGAACTTGTAGATCACTGTTTCAGTTTTCAGCTTTGCCAGTCCCTTAGTACATTGCCTTCATGAAATTAGTATTTTGGATCTTTTTGATTTCTAAGAACATTTCTTTGTTCTTAAATTATTCTTTTGAAATCTCTCTCAAATGTCCTTAAGAATCCATTTCTTCCTTTAATCGGCCTCAACGATAGCCATATGCTTTTTATACTTGACATGCTTTCTCTTAGCTGTCAACTTGTGCTAGATGAAATGCCGTGTTCAACATAAGCAGGCCTGTCACCTCCAAAGCCTGACAGATTACGCTCTGGATCCTCTGTCACTACTAGAGCAGTAAGATAAGGTAAATAGAGTGATTCGGGCTTTGCCAAGAAAGCAAACTTCCTCCAAAGCTACCAGGTCACCATCCACTCAGAACTGTAACAACACTGGGCTCTGACGGGCCTTCAATGAGCACCCTCACCAAAACAGAAGCCTTACAAGCAGTCTTCATTCCCTGCTCTCCATGTTGTGTCCATGTAAATAGTCATTTGAACTCAGCAGAGAGGCATTAGAGAGAGGAAGCCAAAGCATTTGCTCTGGATATCAACCTCCAGAACTTACCATGTTTTAGGATAAGTGATGAGCCATTGTAGATCATGTTTTTGCTTATCTGTTTTGAGTGTGGGATTTTTCTTTATTATGGTTAATCAAGGAAGTATAACTTAAGTGAGTTTTATTTTTAAGCATAATTTTTAATTTTAAGCTTGATGGTTCCTTAAATCAGCCATTCCTATAGATAGCTTGCCTGTTAAACTATGAGGCAATAGTCAAAGCACAGAATTTCCTTAGAAGCAGAATATTCTAACCTTAGAAAAAATATAGGGAGGGAAGAGACAACACATAGGAGCTCCCCTGTTGAGTCTGAACCTGTGGACTAAAAGCAAAGTATCAAAGGCAACCTATGAAAAATTCCACAACATGGTCTTGACAATATTTGAATAGAGACGTTAAAAATAAAAATGAAACATGCCCTGAATATTCACTTTTTTTATGAGCAGAACATGTAACTGATTATCTTACAGTTTTTGTGAACATCACTCACTGAATGATCTGAAAGCAGAACATATGTCATAACAGCTGACTTTTACCCTTTGGTGTTCCCTTTAGCCTTGAAGCTCAATGGATTCCAAAATGTTACTCATTAAACTGGTAAAACTGTGCTGGCTTTATTAAAGCTCCCCAAAATGGGCTATGACCTTTTTCACTGCTCACACAAAGAAATATATTCAGAAGAAGTGCTTGATCGATAAGACAAATTTCTGCTACAAATTTTGCTTTCAGGATACATCCGAAAACCTTTCCAGAAATCTATAATTATTGATATTAATGCATTTCCTCTTGATATACACTTGGGGTTCATTAATAATCTGTTCAAAAGCTGGTGATAGACTCATTTTTATAATGCTATTAAGGATAGGTACACATATGATAAAATATTTAAGAATAAGACAGTGGTAAACACTAGTTTCAGAAGAGTTGTTGCATCAGAGGAAAGTGGCAGGGATGGGGGATCAAACATAAACACACAGATGTTAAGGCAGGATTTCTCACCCTTGCGGCTGTTGACGTTTTGGGCAGGATAGGTCTCTGTTGTGGGGGATTGTGTATTTCAGTATGTTCAGCATCCCTGAACTCTACCCACTAGATGCTAATAGCACTTGACTTGCTAATTGTGACAACCAAAAACACCTCCAGATATTGCTGCATGTTCTTGGGAGCAGGGAAAGAGAATCACCACTGATTGAGAAGTACTGCTTTAATCAGAGTGGTGATGTTCTGATTTTTAGTAATATAAGGTGGAAGGTTCACAGGTGTCCATTTGTATATGGTACTTCATTATTATAAGTTCCATATATTCTCTTGAATATTTAAATGTTATATCATAAAATGTCCTAAAGCTGAGGATAATCTTGCAGCAGGTGACTTTCTGGAAAGAAACCTGAAGATAGAGTTTCTGTTTGATCTTCATCGTGATGATTCATAAAGAATTTGGAACTTTATTTTTTACTTATAACCATGCTGTACTAGCATACTTCCTATTGTGTCATTATGATGAGTATTTGACAGGATGTTTATTTTAAATCTTCAAAATTTGAAACATTTAATCTTGCAATTTGGGCAACCGGCTCTTGCTAAAAATTACATAGCTTTTAGGCCAGAGCGGAATATTTTAGTCAAATATTAAAAATATACATATAAAGCCCACAAGACTTCCAGAGTTATGTGTGCACAAAATAAAGTACAATCTCATCTGATTAATATCATAAGAATAAGTTAATAGAAAAACAGAACCCTTCTAAAACCAGCTTAAATAAGAAGGAATTTATTCTAAGTATTGAGAGGAGCTCAGGGTAAGAAGTGATGCTTTGTTGGGGGATGGGACTACCACATACTATCCTCCCTCACTGGCTCATTTTCATTCTCCTTTCTTGGAGGGATGTTGTCTTTTCAATCCTCTCCTTCAGTATCTCTTGCTCTTTCCCTAAAGCTTGTCTTCTCTTCATTCATGTGGACTTGGACAGTCATGGCAACCTCCATCTGTGTGTCTCTCCAGCACAGCTTCTTTTCACTAACTTACTTTGTGACTCAATATTGAGAATATCAGACAGCCCAGGTGGCTTAGCGAGTTAGTGCCGCCTTCAGCCCAGGGTGTGATCCTAGAGTCTCTGGATCAAGTCCCACATCGGGCTCCCTGCAGGGAGCCTGCTTCTCCCTCTGCCTGTGTCTATGCCTCTCTCTCTGTGTGTCTCTCATGAATAAATAAATAAAATCTTAAAAATAAATAAATATAATAAATAAATCTTTAAAAATATATTGATAATATCATATTGGCTCAGCATAGGTCAGGTGTCTACACTTAGTCTAATTAACTGTGGTCAAATAGAGACTAAATAGTCTTACATGGTACCTTGACCATCTTATTCTGCATCATGTGGGTGCATCTGGCACTCTAAGAAGAGGATATTGCCTGGAAAGAAATGATGCACATCTCATCTACATCTAACACTAACTAACAAAAATATCCTGTGAAGATTCTGTTTCCCTTCCATGAGAAAGACCAAAAGAGAGCTGCTAGATATATGGGAAATACATCTGTGCTATCTAAATCTAAGCATAGGTAGAATTTAACTCTTATCCATAGTAAAATTAAAAATTAAATTTATCAACCAGATGTCCTCTAAAGTTGCTCATTTTCCCTTAGAGTCATCTTCCTTATGTGTAAGCATATGTGAACATTCCAAGGCTAAACCTCTCCAGAAGCCCTAACATTCTATTTTGAGAACACTCGTTTTATATTAATCTAGAGAGAACACATCCCTGGAGCTTCCAAATCGAAATGATAAATAATTCTTTAGCAATTTTAGATTGGAATGAGATGATGAATTAACTAGTGTTCAAGAAATGTCTAATTTTATTCGTGAATTTTTTTTTTTTTTTTTTAGAGAGGGAGGGAGCAAAAACATGCAAGTAGTGGGGGCTGGCAGGAGGAAAGGGAGAGAGAGAATCTTAAATCTGACCTGATTTCAATCTCATGACCCTGAGATCATGACCTGAGCCAAAATCAAATCAGTCACTTAACTTACTGAGCCACCCAGGAACCTTTGTGAAATTATTTCTGATCAAAATTTGAATATACAGATTTTTAGGTTGATGATAGTGAAAGAGAATTACAAACATAGTCATGTCCTCAAAATCATGTAATAGGGAAAGTTGGAAGGATGGTCCCCACGGGTCTGCAGTGTAGGAAGGTAGAAATGGCTTTGTCATCCACAGCTGCATCACACAATAAGGTACTCTGACAATAAAGCAGATTAAGGTCTCTGGAAAAAAAGCAATGCTATAGGTGAGATGGTTATCCATTCCACTAAATGGGATATGGGACACATCTATGATAAGCAAATTTAATGCTGTCCAGTCTTCTTAGAGGAAGGCTTTTGAGAATACACACATTTTGTAAATGTATGCTTATGTAGCCAACTTGATTCTCCAAAGTAATAACATTAATTTCCAATTCATTGTGATATTATATTTTTTACTTTAAATAATTTTAATTAATAAATTTTAGCCACTGTTTTTATTTTCTCTGTTAATAAATTTCAGTGGCATATTTTGTTCATTGTAATTATGCACAAAATAAAGTAACAATGTTTTCTGGCTAATATGGTAAGAATAACAATTTTGGTAAAATTGTAAAGATGCAAACACCCTGAAAGTAGGGGTATTGTCTTAAATTTCAGCAGAGCATCTCTGTTAAAGCAGTTGTAATTCACAGTTTGGGATTTCTTGATTTTTTTAATGTCTTACTTTTCCATGAAGGATATAAAATATGGGGACTGGCTATATCACTTCAGCTTGATCAGTGCAACCAGTTTGGACCCAACCTACCACCACCACCATGGTAGCATGCTTGTAGCTTTCTTAAAGACTTAATTGGAACTTTTACATATCATGAGAGTATTTTATAAGCAACTATAAAAACAAGGACATGTTTTTGATTTATCACTTTTGGCATCTAGAAACACTGTTTGGGATTGCTAATAACTCCTATCAACCATCAGTTAAACAAATAGATGATTGGACTGAAATGGAAGGGTCTCCAGAGATTCAGAAGCCCCCCCTCCCCACCTTGCAGCTGCTAGCCAGTGGCCCTGGTGTGCCATGGTTCCTTTGATGAGCATCTCTTTGGCATCCTGGGGCCTCTGCACAGTGGGTCATGAGCTGTGAACAGGCTGAAGGAATAGTTTTTCCTATTAAAAATCAAATCTAGGAAAACAAAAATTGGTTAATCAAACTTAAGTCACTACATTTCTTTTTCTTTTTTTTTTTTAGCCTAAGAATCTTTTATTTTTTTTAATAAATTTATTTTTTATTGGTGTTCAATTTGCCAACATATAGAATAACACCCAGTGCTCATCCCGTAAACTGCCCACCTAAGTGCCCGTCACCCAGTCAGCCCCACCCCTACCCCCCCACCCACCTCCCCTTCCACCACACCTAGTTCGTTTCCCAGAGTTAGGAGTCTTTCATGTTCTGTATCCCTTTCTGATATTTCGCACTTATTTTTTCTCCTTTCCCCTTTATTCCCTTTCACTATTTTTTATATTCCCCAAATGAATGAGACCATATAATGTTTGTCCTTCTCTGATTGACTTATTTCACTCAGCATAATACCCTCCAGTTCCATCCACGTCAAAGCAAATGGTGGGTATTTGTCGTGTCCCGGCGTTGAAGTCATTACATTTTCAACGCTGTTAAAAAGATGTATTTATTTGAGTCAAACCAGCTTTTAAAGATATTTTATAATCTTATAAGTCTGTAATATTTAAAAGACGGCTTCATAAAAATGTATGTAACCATCTTTGCTAACATCGGGGAACCCAGGTGGCTTAGTCAGTTGAGCGTCAGACCTTTGGGTCAGGTCATAATCTCATGGGTTGTGGAATCAAGCCCCATGTCAGGCTCTGTGATCAGAGGGGACTCTGCTTGAAGATTCTCTTCCTCTGCCCCTCCCCCTATTTACATGCGAGTGTTCTCTCTTTCTCAAATATATAAATCTTCAAAATTCTAGCATAACACTAGGAAATAAACTCAAATCTAGTTTGTGCACATAATACTCCTGCACTAAGTTGTGCATTAAAAACGTTAGTGATTAATTATGTTTTATAGTCAGAGAACATTAGATTTTAATCATATTTTAATACATAAAAAAGATAGTAGGATGAGGATAGTCTTTGTAACCAATCAACAAAGATATTTTAAATGCACATAAAATAAATTATTTTAAGCTAAACATTGGATAATATGCATGTAATAAACAGGAACATGTTGGGTATGACTATATATCTGTTAGGTAAAATTAAGATAGAAGCATATATTTTTAGAGATAGATGGAGGGTAGATTGATAGAAAAACAGATCATCATCATCTTAATGGGAAAGTGGTATTCCACAAACCATATGCAGGCAAAAACATTTTTCCAGCTGCATAATCAAATATTTTTAGTTTATTTATGATACCTCATCTAGTATCTTGTTGTATGTTCAAATGGGGAAAATACAACATCCCCTGTGGGATTGCTGTAGCACAACTGTGTCAGTGCTGGGCACATTTGGTGTTCAGTAAGGATTGTTACTACATGTTGCTTAATCTCTGCACACAGTTCCCCAGGCCTTTGCACAGGGGGCCCTGGTCCCAGGCAGAAATGTGAAGCCATTAATGTCTTTTGTGCCGGCCTTCACTTGGAATTCCCTGAGATGGGGACTTCTCTCCTGACCTTTCAGGTACTCGATGCCCCCTTGCTGCCTAAACAATCCTAAATAGTAATCTTTTTTTTTTTTTTTTTTTTTTTTTTTTGAGAGGGAGAGTTGTGGCAGAGGCAGTGGGAGAAAGAAAGAGAAAATCCTAAGCAGGACCCATGCCCAGTGCAGAGCCAGATGCAGCAGGGATCAATCTCACAACCCTGGGATCGTGACCTGAGCTAAAACTAAGAGTCAGACACTTAAATGACCAAGCCACTCAGGTGCCACAACAATCCCAGTCATTTTAAATATTACACTTTGTATACTTGAACTTGACTCAGCCACTTTAGGTCTTGTGTTCCTAATTTCACATAATACAGTAGCTGGTGTATATTAAATAGTCAGTAAACATTTGCTGAAGGAAAGCTTCTGTTCCAACTGTAGAGGCTCTGGCTAGAGCATTACACAATCACACTCTATAGGCTAACCTGCCAAGTTAAATTAATGCAGTGCTCTTAGGGCAGTGGCTATGCAGTGTGGCATGAAGAGGTCAGTGGGCCCCCCTCAGATAGGCTCAGTGTTTCCTTGAGTGGACAGTCGGGGCTACAACAGACCTGAATGAGAACAGATAAGGATCTAAGAACTAAAAAACAATCCAATGCCAGGTAGCAACTGATTGTGGGCCAAATTTCAGGCACAGTGTCCCAGGCCAAGAGGTAAGAGCCAGACAATGTCACAGAGGTTAAAGTTGTTTCTAGTCAGAATGTGAAGGCAGGTGAAGGCTTGCCTGGAGGTACCTGTTGAAGGTAGAATCTGAGACACACACCAAGGTCACCTTCATTCTTTTCTAGAGATGAGAAGATGCTTCCTTCAGTGCTGCTCAGCCTAGTGGGCATGAAGGGCATGGCCAGTCAAAGTGGCCTTGATCTCTGTACTGGATTGAGCTGTGTCCCCCCAAAAAGACATGTTAAAGACCTAACCCCCAGTACCTCAGAATGTGACTTGATTTGGAAACAGGGTTTTGGGAGATATAATTGGTTAAGATGAGGGCACATGGTAGTGGAGAGGACCCTTAATCCAACAAGACTAGTGCCCTTATAAGTATAGGAAAAAACAGAAATACACAGGGGAAGACTCAATGTGACAACAAGGGTGGAAGTGGCAGCAAAGCAGCTGCCAGCCAGGGAACAGCAGAGATTGGCCAGAAGCTGGAAAGAGATAAGGAGAGGTTCTCCCCTGCAGGTGTACTTCCTACCTCCAGAATTGAGAGACAGTCGGTTTCTATTGTTTTAAACCAGTTTGTGACTGAAGCCATGGGATACTCCTACGTCCCTGAAGAAACATGCTGCTCTTCATCTACTTAGAAGTGCTGGCAGCTGTGTCTTTGGGGGATACGGGGGATGCCACAGCATCGATGCACATGTGGGTCTCTTCATAGTTGCTGTGGCAACTACCCACTTTGGACATTCAGACCCTGCTCTACCCAACTGCTCCTCCTCTGGGGCCTATAACCATTCCTTGGATGAGACTATGCCTGTAGACTTGCTTCCCCTCAGTCCTATTCTAGCCCCATGGCCTCTCTTGCCATCCTCCTGCTGCAGGGCCAAGTATATGCTTTATCTTTCTTTTCCCAAGAGTAACAGGTTAAGCTTATAGCATACACCACTCTTCCTTTCTAGTAATCTGGAATATATCTTTATGCATGGGATGTTACATCTCCCTCTGCTGATGAAGATTCTGACAATGAAGTAGGCCACCAGAATACATCCTCTTCATTAATATTGAATATCTGAAAACAAAATAGAGTACTTCATTAAAAATATGCATATAGGACTGTTTTTTTAAAGAAGTAGAAATTTAGAAGAATTTACTTAAGGGACACCTGCGTGGCTCATTCAGTTAAGTGTCTGACTCTTGATTTTGGCTCAGGTCTTGATTTTGGTAAGATTGAGTCCTGTGTCAGGCTTCACGGTGGGCATGGAGCTTGCTTAAGATTCTCTCTTTCCCTCTCCTTCTGCCCCTTTCCCCTTTCTCTCCCTCTCTAAAAAAAAAAAAAAAAAGTGATTTTATTTAAATTTGATTGCATTTAAAGTTTAATTGCATTCAGGCTTCGAGTTCTGAAATAAATAAGTCATGGGAATAAAAGGCACAGCCTAGGGAACAACTGTCAGTGGTGTTGTCATAGCGTCACACAGTGACAGCTGGTAGGTGCGCTTGTGGGGAGCAGAGCATAATGTGTAGACTTGTTGAATCACTAAGTTGTACACCTGAAACTAACATTTTGTCAACTCTACTCAGAAAAACAACAAATACATAGATTTAATTGCATTCAATGAACTATATGCTCTCTTTGAGAAGTTGTAAATGCATAGTCCTGAGGTAGCAATAGGTGATAGCATGACAATTGATTTTTGTAAGGCTTGAGTAATCATTTCTTAAATTAAGAACCATTAGATAAAGACAGGCCAGGAGGAGGCCAAGTCCAAATTAAGTTATGAAGAGGGAAAATGAAGAAGTAAAAGTAACTGTAGGGTCAAGGCTAAAAATATCATATAGAAAGTATAAGAAAGCCAATTTCTTGCTAAGGAGAGCTGTAATATGAAACAGGACAATCCTTTGATTGCAAATTTGTATGAAAATTACTCCAAAACTAAAAGAGCTTGGTGCATGAATCTCACCATCTGGATGGTAAATGACAGAGTTGGGATTGGATCACATCTGACTTGGCTCTTGTCACTACTAGAGCCTCCTCTGCACAGGTGTCCATGTAATTCTTGTTCTTATTTTCCATCTGTATTCCTTTGAGAACAAAGTCACCCCTCAAGGGCCTTCTGTGCACCAAACTAATTTAAATATCTGGCTGCCCTGAATGCCACTTGTCATCATTGCAAGCCATGAGTATTGTTGTGGTAGATGTCTAGTTGCAAGTACAAGGCCTTGATGCTCAGGCTGACCAGGATGTCCTTGAACCCCCAGGAGCAGAGGTGACATACATGAACATGACCGCATACAACAAGGGCCGGCTGCAGTCCTCCTTCTGGATCGTGGACAAACAGCATGTTTACATCGGCAGTGCTGGCTTGGACTGGCAATCACTGGGACAGGTAATCTTTCCATATTACATAAACTCAGAGTTCCATCAGCATCAAAGCTCCCAGCTCCATAAAGCACCCCTCTACTGTGTCTGTGGTACATGAAACCTACAGCATTGATCTTTTTTTTAACTGTGTGGTTTTGATAGGCTCACTTCCATTTAATATAAAATGAGAACCCTTTCTTTGACAGAATCATGTTCCCCAAATGCTGCCATTGTTTCGGTGCTCTTGTAATTCAGATGCTACTCCAGATTCTGTAGAGCAGGTTGGTGTGTAGTTTATATTATCCAAGCCTAAATGTTCAGCATGAGATCACATAATCTATGAAATCTATGAATCTATGAAAACATAAATTCACCGTAGGTAGTATTAGGAAGTTACATGTAAATGTAACTTCTGCTAACAGTAATTATTGGGGTTATTCCTTGAATAAATCTTCACATGAAAGTGTTACCTCCTCTTTGCAAATAATTCATTTCAAGTGTCTTAAGATACACTCGAGCAATCTTTAATTTTCAGGTATTTATTTGTGTCAAGGTGATCCATAGAGCATTACAAATCAGTTTCTTCCCACTAGTCAACTGATGGCAGGAAGTTCTTGATCCTTGGGTGCATGGTAGGAAGACTGAAGAGTTAACCACACATTCTGCACTCTTTAAATATTCAAATGACTGAAATTACCAAGTGAATTATACTGCATTTCTTATGGGAAAGAAAGCATGGATGTGCAGACAGACACAAGGGCCATAACTTGTAAAGAAAGACACCATCCCATAGGATAACTCTGATGGAGGGTAACATATTTGTACTGTTGGTTTCAAGCTAATTCACCATTTGCCTTCCAATTTCCACTGTTGTCCTATTTTTCTTCTTAACATGCCACCTTCCATGCATGCAAACTGTATTCTTTCTCTTTTATGGTTGAGGCAAGTAAGAGTGTCAAGCGTAAAATAAATATACAATGGGTAAACTGAGTACTAAAATTAAATACTAGTACTTCCCTTTCAAGGGAATAGATAGAGTGGAGTCAAAGTACCACTAATCTAAGGTGGTTTTTCCTAGTTTTGTATTTAAAGGCTAGTCAGAGTCATCTAGTCCCGAAGGTCAAACAACTATTGTTTTTAAGGAGACAGTCTCACTCCAGCAAGAAGGGACCATGGAAAAACATTTCCCGATCAGTTTTGGGATGAAGGCACCATCCAATTGCTTATTTTATATTTTCTCAGGAATTTGAAGGTGCTATCTACTGATATAAAAACAATTCTTAGCAAAATAATAGTATCATTTAATAATTGCAACAATAATAACTACTGTATATTGTATGCCAGGTGCTGCTATAAGCCATTTAAGTGGATTACATAATTTAAGCCTCACAGTGATCCTGTGATGGAAAAAACTATTCTTGTCTCTGTTATGGGACAAGATAAGTAGATATCTTAAAAGATATAGTAGACCTGCATCCAGAATTAGATTTCAGTATTAAATTTTTAAGACAATTTTTTTCAGTATTAATTCTGATATAAAAAATATAAATTTTGATTTAGTACATCTCATTTCTGGTGGCCCTTCAAACATAGATATAAAAAAATATGGATTAGAGGCACCTGGGTGGCTCAGTCAATTAAGCGTCTGACTCTTGATATCGGTTTAAGTCATGATCTCAGGATCATGATGTCAGGCTCGCCTCACTGAGCTCGTTCAGTCTCCACAGACCGCTTGAGATTCTCTCTCTCCCTCTGCACCTCCCTTCTGCCACCATGTTTTGCAAGCACATACTGTCTCTAAAATAAATGATAGATAGATAGATAGATAGATAGATAGATAGATAGATAGATAGATAGATAAATGGATTATAGCAATTTTGGCTTACATCAGAAACAAGAAGTAAGGCTAGAAGAGTATTAAAGCCTCATTAATTCAGAGTATTTAGAGAAAAATAGCCTAATTTATGGAAATATCTGAGTTTATCTTTTGCTAATCAGTAAGCATCTTTTGCCTAGAAATTTTCAGCTGGGCCTTTTTAAATAAATAGATAAAATTGGTTCTGTAACAATATTGATTACATGTAACTTCTGCTAAATGGTTTTTGACTTGAGAATCATTTGCTTTCTTTTCTTTCTTTTTTTTTTTAGAAAATGCATTTCCCTACCACCAAATTGTATTTCCGTTGTCATTAAGTGATATAAATTGACAGAGTTTAAAGTTCTGTGAATTCCATTTGAATGAGGTTTGAATTATTGAGATTTAATGCCACTTTTCTTCAAATTTTCGAGCAAATTATCTATAATCTCCCTAAGCAGATGGACATAAAATATTCATGTATTGGCTTCCCTGCTTGAGATTTACTCCTTTGTCTCTGATTTATGCTGTTTGTTTTGTAGAAAAGTAGGTCGATCTTTTAAATGTTCATTCCTTACCTGTGTAGTCATTTAGACATGGATCTTCACTGTGAAATGTGACATAGTCCCCACTTTAAACATGGTAAATGCAAATGAAGGATGGGCTGCAAGTTATTTCCTGTTACTCAAGAGAAGACTCAAAGCCATCTCAGATCTCTGTTTGCTCACATTCTGCAGTGGTAGCAAGTTTCCCTTCACCTACACAGAAGACCAAATTTGACCAAGAGTCAGAGGGCAAAGTGGGAAAGGGCCATGACCCACCTCTCTGTTTCACAACTAGTCAAGTTCCTTTGCTAAAGTTCAACCAACTCTTTATGAGTCATTTAATGCCCTTCTCAGTAAGGAGAATTGCCACCTCTCCTTTATGCCACTGTGTGAGCTGGGCCTCTAGATCTGTCCCTCCAACCTCGTCCCACGGCTGCTTTGTTCTCAGCTCATAAGCCACATAATGAGAGGAAGAATAACAGTGGACTCCTGAGATTCCTTTCCTTCAAAAGACCAGCTCAGATATACCAGCGATGTTTACTTTTAAAAACATTAACTGGATATCATGATGCTTAAGTATGGAAGAAGTGCAATACAGGATTAAAAAACAAACTTATTTTATGATCCACCATAAATTCAGAAAGGAAGCCATGAAAAGGTTCTCAGCTCTCTCTTAAGTAACGGAAATTCAACTGAGTAAATGCAAAGATCAAATTGGCTTTATTCAACAATTCGTGAATTGGGCAGCATCCCACCTAGCAATAGAAAGGAACTCTGCCAGGCTGTACAAAAGAAAAGGTTTTTAAAGGTGGAAAGGAGGCGGAAAAGGTAATTATTAGAAAGAATGAATTGTTGTAGGCAAGGTTGCCTTCCTAAGGGAAACAGGAGAGATCTATCCAGTAGATTATTTCACTAGCTCGGGCCAGGTAATTCCATGCTGATTGGTTAAACATTACATTCCAGGGTGGTTGAAACTGCAATTAGGTTTGATATTAAGCCTCGGTTTGCTAACATGGGATTTAACATAAGTGACTCCATTTTGGGCCTGCTGCCTCTTTTTTAACAATTCCAAACATCCCTGTAAGGAGAGGGCTGGTGAAGGGTCATACTCATCAGCTATCCATGGAAACAGGCCCCTGGGTAGGCTGGAAAAAAGCTTCAGTATGGAATAAAATGTATACACTGGTGGCAAATGTTTAAGCCATCAGGGATTTCAGGGCACATATCTTCGGTGGAAATCTGCATTCTTCCGCTGGTTGTAAATTTAATAATGGGTTAAAATCCAGTAGGGTCAGGGAATTGGGAAGAGGTGAGTGGAAGAAATCTTTGTGTCATTTTTTCCAAAAGGCTACTGTGTGTGTGCTAGGCAATGTGCTAATAACTTCATATGTCCCCTGACACATATGAAGTTTGTCCTGACAACTTATGGGTGGTTATGATCACCATCTTCCAAATGAAGATAACATTAAAAAAATAAAAACAGAACAGATCCTATTCTGTTGCTCATCTCTCCTATAAAACTGCAAAACACTCTCTAACCTGTGTAGGAACTAGGCGTTTGGAGATGAGCCTCATGTGCTTTAGATCAACAGTCCAGTCGGTAGAGGCTGTATCTTTCGTTTCATTCCTAGCAATTTGAGACACGGGTGAGCATCAACACAAGTTGCCATTTCCTGCTAAGCCGAACTTTTAAAAATTAAAATAAATACCATTGTTTTTTTCTTAACAATTTTTCCCATTTTCCTCTTAGAAGAGACTATTCTTTGATGGGGGTGGAGAGGAGACACAGCTGGGGAGAGGACAGGGTTTCAAACTCTTCTGCCAGAGCATTTAGCATCCCATCAGCTCCCCTGCATCTGTGTGTTAGCTGCTAATAGAACTGAAAACTTTTCTTTCAACACCCACCTCTCCTTCCCTTCCTCTTCACACTGACGCACGAGCACTGTCTCCTACCTTGTCCACCCTTCCCCATAGTGTTTGGGATCGCGCTATTACACTTAATCACCTACCTTGAACTCGTTTTCCTTTCAACTGTGCTTGACTGTGTGGGATTTTTCTTGATCTGCCTCAGTGTGGCATAAAGCACTGCTCAGCAGGACCCATGCATTAGAGCAGATTTTCATTTGAGCAGAGTTGTGTGTGAGGCAGACAATTACATGAAGAATTATAATACATTTTCCAAGTGTCAGATTCAACCTATTTCATCAGGTTTATATTTTATGAAGCTTTCTAGTGCAATCAGATTATTACCCATTATTGCCTTCAATATATGGTAAGTGGGAGAAATAACAGTACTAATAATAAAAGCTTCAGTGTATTGAGGGCTTTCTCTGTACTAGGCATTCTTCTGGGCATTGAAAGAATATGAATTTACTTAATTTTCATAATAACCCTTCATTGTAAATAATACTACTATTGCTTCATTTTAGAAAGGCAAAAACTGAGGCACAAATCAAGTGACCTTACCGAAGGTCACCTTCTAGGAGGTAGTAAAATGAGAATTCATATCCTGGCAATCTTTGTCTAAATTCCTCACTCTCATTTCACCACTAATAATTTTTAAAAATAAATCACACTTATGAAAAATCATTTTCTTTCATGATCTTGCTGTGAAGCAAAGCTGTAGATTTCATCTCATTTGCTCTTTTCTTTAAGAAAAGCTTACAACACTGTTCCTCAAGAAACCCTTTACTCACCTCTTTCTGACTGCACACCTCTGACGACATGATGGCCACAGATGGACACTGACTGTTGCTTGGTACCTGAGTTCTGCAAACTCTCTCAACCTCTGGGTTGGATTTTAAAGACTAGAGAGTCAATATGTGTGCTTCTATATTTATCTCATCAGACAGTTCAGGGTGCTCCCCTATAATCCACCACCACAGAGAATCCTGTAGGAGGAAAGGGAACAGTACCACAGGCTTTTCCACACAGGGGGTCTGGATTTTTGAGTCTCGAGAGCACCTAAAACCACCACGGAGGAAACACAAAATACAGCACTAACAAAGCAAACAAAAGACTAACCAGTGTGTGACGTAGCAAGAAAAGGGCACAGCAGCCTTCAAACCACAGGGCTCCGGAGGTGTGATGTTGAGGGAGAAGCTGGGAAGGAAAACGTGAAAATCACGTCTTTAGAAAAGGTTACTTTTGCAACTTTTTGAACATACTCTCTTAAATGAATACTAGCTGGGAGTTCAAAGCAGCATTCAATAGGTTCATTGGTTACAAGAATCTGGCAACTCTGCAGCGGGGAGATTTTTAAATAATATTTTCAAATATAATTAGAGCAAATAGGAATAGAACTGTTAATAATATATTTTAATTCTAGTCCACTTTTGTTCTGAAAAGGAGTATGTTGACTCAGGCTGCTGTGGGATGCAGGAGCCCCGTGACCGTGTGGCAATGAGACCATCAGTGTCCCGTACAGGGGTGGTGGGCACAGAAGCTCAGCGTGCCCAGGCCTACACCGGAGCTTGGGTGGGAGAGTAGACTGGGCCCAGGCTCTCCCTGGAATCCAGAATCCCTGAAGCTATTAATCTTGGAACTGGAAATTAGCTCAGAGAAAAATCAGTCTAGTGTTTCCCAAGATGTATCTTAGGAAATGCTATTCTCTGAGAGGTGAACTCTAATACTCCCTGAGAGGGAGAAATTATGGGATTCATTTAATTAGGTGTCCTTACTATGGGGCTCCTCAGAGCTATTGATAGGCTAACATGCTCTGGGAATCACTAAGATGGTGGGAGAGGATGAACATCCATTAAATCTGTTTGGCCACTTAATTTTATGGATCAAATATTCATTGAAGTTTCTGTATTTCCATAAATGCTGTTCTAAGGTGATACTCCCTTCACAGATGGGAATACTAAGGTGAAGGGCTGTGTTGGCGAGGATAGATTCTAGTCACTTACTGGAGACCCCTCATCCCTTTTGTCAGGTTTTAGGAGTCTCAGGCAAATGTTTGTTCACCACACATGCTACCTTAAGAAACATTCCAGAGCTGGTAATTGTAGGGTTCTGTCTCCTTAGCAACAGAACAACTGGACAATTGGCAATCTGTGGGGCTTACATGTGGGAAAGGTAATCAACGGAGTTATTGCACATTGACTCCAACAGAGAACTGCACTAATCATGGTAGAGGGTTTAAAAAAAAATGACATAAACCTACAAAGTTTATAATCCAGTTTGAAAAACAAAATATTTAAGCATTCTTCAAGTGAGCATGACCACCCAGGATATTTGCCAAGCAACGGCATAATTTGTGGGACCCAGTACCAAACGAAGATGTGGGGCCTCTTATAGTAATTTAGCAGGAACCTCAAGATGGTGACAGCAGAGCAATTACACCAAGCATGGGGTCCTGAGTCGGGGTCCTCTGGGTTCCACACCAGATGCCATGAACACTGGTGCCGAAGTGGAGGGCTGGCAACAAATACTTTGGGGACTCCGAGAAAAGAAAATCCCCATAGACTGAACAGTGAAGACCACAGGTAGATGTTGGGATTTGATCTGACCTTAACTGAAAGGGATTCTGGGCAAAGACACGGAGCTGGGAACCAGCGTGGCGCGTCAGAAGATCTGCACTCAATCTCTCGCTGGACCAGCATGTGCCAGTTGCAAAGCCCTTGGACATAAAGCTAGGAAAGACATGGATAAGCCCAGGAGGGCCTGAGAGGGCACAGTACAGGGTGTGTGGATTGAGTCCAGCAGGCTACAGCAGACATGAGGATCGCGGTCAGGGCCAGGACCTGCAGAACTGGAAGAAACCTCCACAGAGGACGTGGGGTGGAGGGGTGAGGAGAGGGGGAGACAGAGAGCCTGTGGCCAAGATCAAAGAGAGAAGTGACAGGATTGGGTAACGATGGTGAGAAGGTCAGTTGTATCGGCTTGATCTCCGGTTGTTTCCTCAAAGTGTCCAGATGTTGCTGTCAAGATACTTTTGAGGTGTGATTAACACTTAAATCAGTAGACTTGAGTAAAGCAGATGACTCCCTGTACTGAGGGTGGGCCTCATCCAACCAACTGCAGATCTTAAAAGCAAAGATTGAGGTTTCCAGAAGGAAGAAATTTGGTCCCAAGATGACAATGTAGATACCCTGCCTGAGTTCCCAACCTGCCAGCTTGGCCTGTGGATTTCGGACTTGCCAGCCCCTACAATCACAAGCCAGTTCCTTAAAATAAATCAATCTCTCTCTCTTTCTCTCTCTCTCTCTATATATATATATATGTGTGTGTGTGTGTGTGTG
Organism: Canis aureus; assembly: GCF_053574225.1. NCBI lineage: Eukaryota > Metazoa > Chordata > Mammalia > Carnivora > Canidae > Canis > Canis aureus. The sequence continues at coordinate 47,560,139 of NC_135616.1, forward strand.
TGTGTGTGTGTGTATATATGTGTATATCTGTATATACGTATGTATATATGTGTGTGTATGTGTGTATATATACATATGTGTATGCGTGTATGTATATATGTATGTGTGTGTGTGTGTATATATATATATATATCCTGTTTCCAGACAGAAACAACAGAACATATTGGAACCAGAACCAACAGGATATTCTCTGGCTCTGACTAGAACAGACAGTGACTGTGAGAGCTAGAAGGAAATGGAACAAAGAGACCTGGCAAAGCTGGGTCATAGTGACTGACAGGCCGTAAGGAATGAGCCAGAAGGAACAGCGGGCATGTTTCTAGCACCTGGAGCTAGGCCCAACCTGTCAACAGAAATGGGGGACATGAGGAGAAAGGGGCAGTTCTGATGTCCAGTGGGCATTTGGAAACAGAGGAAAGAGATTGGCTGATATTGATGTTTTTTATCTAAATCTTGAGCAGCTGAATCGTGATGGTTCTTTACTGCCTCAAAACTATTGATCTCATCTCAAGCCACAATTTCCTGACAATAACCATTTGGCAAGATATTGACGAGAGTCACACTATCCCTGCTCACCAAGCCCATTACTCTTTTTCAAGTCTCCATAAGGTTGAGGTTGTGGCCTGACATTAACAATGAGGAAGAGCTCTGAAAGTGTCTTTGGTTCCGGCTTCTGTCCCCTTTTCTTCGAGTTAAAAGGACAGAGGGTGGAAGCAGAGTTTGAAGACCCAGTGGGCGCACCAGTGGGCAGGAGGAGTTCTCTGTTCTGTAGCACGTCTTGTCATTCCCATTCAGAGCTGGCGCCGAGCCTACATCCTCCCCAGAATTTATGAGTTTCTAAGGACATGTTTGGCTCCCACAGAAGTGGCGCATTGGTAATGCAGGTAACTAGATGTCAGAAACAAAATAAAAACGAACCAGAGCGAAAGCAACTCAAGTGGAAAGGCAACAGAGAATAATTAATATTTCTTAGGCAATGTGGAATGGAAGCAAAAGAAAGATTAATTCCTCCAGTGTTGATTTAGAAGATTATCTGGGCTGCTCATAAAGGTCAATTTGAGGTGCAGATACATTCTGAAGTAAATGAGTGAGTGGGAGGCCCAGATGCTTACAAAGGAAATGTTTTAGCAGACCACAACTTCAATGACAAAGTCATGCTTATTTTCTATAATTTTTAAAGTACCGATTTGGCAGATGGTATTATTCAAAAAGGCATAAGTAGAAAATCTCTTCCCTAGTCTCCCTTGGGAGACATTCTTACAAAGCAGCCTATTGTCTATTATAAAATAGTCTGAATTTGTGCAATGAGGTGAAGAAATAAAAGCATCATTTACCCTCCTCTGTTTGCCTTTGCTAAGATGGGGCTTAGCAGGGCTTTCCCAAATGAAACATTTATTTCTAAAATTTTCCCTCATATGTCCCTCCAGCCCCTAATTCCTAAATAAATATGTTTTCTTTTTTTTTTAATATTTATTTATTTATTTATTTATTTATTTATTTATTTGAGAGAGAGAAAGAGAGCATGAGCAGGAAGGGCAGAAGGAGAGGGAGAGAGAATCTCAAGCAGACTTCACACTAAGGGCAGAGCTCCATGCAGGGCTTGGTCTCAGGACCTCAAGATCATGACCTGAGCTGAAACCAAGACTCAGATGCTTAACCAGCTGTGCCACCCAGGCTCCCCTGAGTAAATATGTTCTAAATGGCATGATAATCTGAGATCTCTATCATGGCTCCTTATGTAACATGGCTCAAGATCTTTATCCTAACCACTTTTTTTTCTAGACATAGTCCCATTTGGTTAAAGTCCTTCTTAAAATATGATAGCCAGAATTCAGTACAATACTTCAAAAGTAGCTTCCCCATGTGGCCTTTGGCTTATAGTCATATGAGCACTTCCCCTCTGAAAACAGGCTAAATCTAGATTTAGAAATAAATAACAGGTCTTGTTATTTTTGTTTGTTGTTACAAGTTCCTTGCTTAGCAGTATAGCGTAGTGGTTGGAGTCAGATAGGACAAACATTGAATTTTCTTTCTACCTTTTATAATTTTATGACCCTGGGCAAGTTTTTGTTTGTTTGTTTCCCTGAGCTTTGATTTCTGTATCTCTACAATTAAACCAATAATACTACCCCCATACAATTGTTAGGGATGGAATGGGATATTCTGACACACCCAGCACTGAACCTACAGCATGGTTACTGCTCTATACCTTGTAGCCTTGGAGCTCATGACAAGGAAACCCTTTTCCTTCCCTGATAAGCTACCTAGATCAAGATCAAGGGAAAGCCAGAGGCACTGGTGTTTATTTATGATCTTTGACAAAAATTTCATAAATATCCAAAGTGTGTGGCCTTGTTAACAGTACAGTGACGTGGGTAGTGCTCCTCGAGGGTCATGAATGAGGGGCTTTTTATTCTATATCCTGTGCTGCTCAGTGTTATTACCAATGGCAAAATACATAGGAAGCAATTGGCCAGATTTTTTTTTTTATTCATTTGAGGGAGAGAGACAGAGACAGACAGAGCACAAGCAGGGGTAGGGGCAGAGAGAAAAGCAGTCCCCCCATTGAGCAGAGAGCCTGACATGCGGCTAGATTCCAGGACCCTAAGATAATGACCTGAGCCAAAGGCAGACACTTAACTCTCTGAGCCACCCAGGAGTCCCATCAATTGGCCAGATTTAGATGTAGCATAAATCTGGGAGACAGAGCTAAAACCTTGGTTTTCAGAAAGCATACTTAAAGAGATTTTAGCTAGTTAATCAGATCAGTGCCAATAAGGGGAAATTGAACAAGGGTGTGAAAATAAATGAAGGCTACCTAAGCAAAAATAAGCAGAAGCTGTTTCTTCAGAGAGCTCTACAGTGACGGAATCAACTGCTACCACAAGCATTTGGTAGAGACTTCAAGGCAGGCAGAGAGCAAGAAGGGGAAGGCTTTAGGTGTGCCTGACTGGAGGGAGTGGTAGCAGAACTAACTAGAAGGGGTATGCAGTGTGATTGATTGGTTAGGGATACATATTTGGCTTCCTCCAGTTGATTTTGAATTGAGAGTGGGCAAAATGGGGACACCTGGAGAGTCATTAATCAAGTCCTGGCCATTTTGGAGCTAATTGCTAGGAGTTCTGGTTTGGCTTTCTGGGCTGGTTGCTGCAGATCATGTGTCAGAGATCTGTGTTTTGTACATGGTCTATCCAACTGTCCATTTGTATGCTCAGTCTCTGCAGGCTGAAGAAAGCCCTCCTGTTAATTTCCCACTCCCGCCATCTGCCTCCCTCCAGACAGTTTTTAGAATCCTGGAAAGGTGTCTGGGAGCCAGTTCTGAGGACCAGGATGGGAGTCACCCAACTGTGGGGTTCATGCATGAAATCCCAGTGCCTACTTCAGTGCCTGGTACATATTAGATGCTTAAAATTGTTTATCCAATGGATGCATGAATTAACAAATGAGAGCATGTTCAATAACCATATGAGGCTTAAAGTCGCTTCAAGTAAGAACTAGAATCAAAGACTAGGAATTCTGGAAGAAAGAGCCTATATCAGTATGAGCGAGAAGCTGCTAACACTGGAGCTTTCCAGTGATGGACAAGACCAGCCCCGTGAGAGAGGACGCTCCTTGTTATGGGCAGAGGCTAAATAGTAACCTCTTCGGAATTCAGTGGGAAGGAATGTTCTGGAGGCTGAAAAGGTGTGGCATTACTGAACCATGTGTTAAGAGATGGCAAGAGTTGGGTGGCTCAGCGATTGAGTGTCTGCCTTTGGCTCAGGGCATGATCCTGCAGTCCGGGATTGAGTTTGCATCGGGCTCCCTGCAGGAAGCCTGCTTCTCCCTCTGCCTATGCCTCTCTCTCTTTCTGGCTCTCCTGAATAAATAAATAAATCTTTAATAAAAGAGAGAGAGAGGGAGAGAGAGACAAGAGTTAACGTGGTTCTGGTTTCTTCATCACAGCTGACACATTGTGAGCCCAGTAAGTGTGCGCTAACACATCATCATTGTCATCATCATGACTTCACACAGCTCACTATATACATAGCACCTCTGCTTCCTCCCTTGACTTTGGGCACATAGCTCAGGTATGTGTGCCCCAAGGGCTGGGCCACATACTCAGTCTACATGTTGGACTTGGTACAGAGCAATGTCCTCCCCCAAAAGTTGGCCCATGACAATTCAGTAATATTTCTGACATTGCCCTCTTCATGGGTGAAAATATGCTATTTATTTTGACAGTAAATCTTAAATGCAGAAAAATACCACTTTAAACCATGTTTTTTTGTTCTGTTTTTAATATTGAGGTAAAACTGTAACTGGCAAAGCGTGTTGAATACATACATACAAATTTTGTTTCCTTTAGCCAAAGTTTATTAAAAATGTTTCACTGGGTTTCTTTGAGGGCTTAGTCAGACCTAAGAAATGCATTTATTTTAACAACTGTATTTAAAAAGACTCATTTAGGTGGATTTTATTGTTCCATTTTTTTTTACTTCGTGGCTTTCATATTTTAATTGGAAAAAATTGGAATGCATTATCTTGATACAATGACTTTCGATAATACTACTCATACCCATAAATCATTCTGCATACTTCAACTATTACAGCTCAAGCATCTTTTATTATAATTAGCTGTCACTCCAGTCCTTTATTGTTGAATTCACCAAAATATAACTGTCATATTCTTAAAAACCTTTCCTGAAGTTTAATTCCCCCTGGAAACTGCATGTAGAAAATTAGCTCCGTTGCCTTGCATCCCTCGTATGATAGCCTTAACCCCCACCCACAAACTGTACAACTGCTTCTATGTTGTTACAGTCACAGTTGAATGTGCCATATTTCGACCTTAAAAACAGCCTAAAAATACTCTTACACTTTTGAATTAATTGCCTAGGGTACAGGACCCACTAGAAATGGTGGGTCTGAATGTCATTCTCAGAGGCTTGTGGGAGAAATCATGCTTCACAATGAAGCAAGATTAAGATAAACCAAACACAAAGATTCAGATATTAATAGGTTTCTAATTTTCAGTAAGAGCTTGATCCTTTTTTTTCTTTTTCTTTTTTAAGAGGGGAGGGGCAGGAGATAGAGAATCTCGAGCAGACTCCACCCCCAGTGCAGAACCCGACATGGGACTTGATCTCACAACCCTGAAATCATGACCTGAGCCAAAATCAAGAATCAGACACTTAACTGACTGAGCCACCCAGGTGTCCCAAGACCTTTATACTTTTTAAACATTTACCATGAACTTTGATTTCTTCATTCCTCACAGCCATGCTGTGAAATACATAGGATGGCTTTAGAAACTTCATTTATAGATCAGGAAGCTGTTTCTAAGAGGCTAATTGAAAAATGTCCTGGAATGATTCCATAAGTTGGCATCAGATAGGACTGGAATCCAAACCTCTGGTTTCTGTAACACTCTTTTGCCTGTGGTACGCTATCTTTTTCACTTAATAATTGTCTAAGTCAGTGACAACATCCCACATTTATATTAATATCCCAAAGACCTAGAAACGCAATATCTGAAAGCCTTCTCTAGCTGGAATGCAAGAACCAAAAACTATTCAGAAAGACCCTTTATAGGGACACCTGGGTGGCTCAGCAGTTTAGCACCACCTTCAGCCCAGGGCGTCGTCCTGGAGTCCTGGGATTGAGTCCCATTTTGGGCTCCCTGCATGGAGCCTGCTTCTCCCTCTGCCTGTGTCACTGCCTCTCTCTCTCTCTTTCTCTCTCACGAATAAATAATAAAACCTTAAAAAAAAAAAAAAGAAAGAAAGACCCTTTATAGCCTTCTCCTTACTACAACACCCCTAGGCCTTATAGCAGATCTGTTTATTCTCCGTTTCACCACAGGTCTGATTACTATCCAGGCTATGGCCAATAAGAAGTCATAAGTTAGAGAAGAACACTGACAACTAAGACAAATGAGAAATGTCCATGGGGCAGGAGAAAACACTGACCCTTAAAAGCAACAGGTAGGGGTGCCTGGGGGGCTCAGTTGCTTAAGTTTCTAACTCTTGGTTTTGGCTCAGGTCAGGATCTCAGGGTTGTGAGATCAAGTCCTGTGGTGGGCTCCATGCTTAGGGAAGAGTCCATTTGTCCCTCTCCCTCTGCTCCACCCCTCCACTCTTTCTCCATCTCTCAAATAAATAAAAATCTTTTTAAAAAAATAATAAATAAATAAGCAACATATAGATTTGAAATTCTAGTATTCATGAACCAATCAACTAAGCCAGCTGCACATGCCTCCCAGACAGCTTCAGAGGCCCTTAACTCTTCAGGATAGCTACAACTTTGCCTATGGGAAGAGGGAAAACTGTCCACTCATTGCTTCCTGTTCAGGACACAAGAAGTATCCTTAAACTTTGTAGAGATCTGGGGCAGCCCTGGTGGCTCAGCGGTTTAGCGCCGCCTTCAGCCCCAGGGCGTGATCCTGGAGCCTGGGATTGAGTCCCATATTGGCTCCCTGCATGGAGCCTGCTTCTCCCTCTGCCTCTCTCTCTCTCTCTCTCTCTCTCTGTGTGTGTGTGTGTGTGTGTGTGTGTCTCATGAATAAATAAATAAAATCTTTAAAAAAAAATTGTAGAGATCAGTCCATCTAAACAGCTGAAGGCTTCATTCCTAGAGCAGTCAGCTGTCACCTCTGGGCAATTTGGATCTCTAAAGCAGAGCTGTCCAATAGATCTATACTACAAACCACTAATGAGAGCCATGTATGTAATTTAAAATTTTCTGCTAAAAAAGAAGAGTTAGTTTGATGTTAATATATTTTATATAATCTCAAATACCCTAATTAGGATTATTTCAACATGTCATCAATATAAAACATTTAATGAGGAGATATTTTTACTGTTTTGTCATGAGTCTTCAGAATCCAGTGGGCACTTTACATTCAGAGCGCATCTCAGCTCGCCCTATCCAAATCTCAGATGCTTGATAACCATACGGGACTACTGGCATCTTGGGAGCATGGATCTCGAGCATCTCTCTTTCTTTAATTAGGAAGAAGACTGTTTTTTTCTAAGTTAATCACAAGCCTAAAGAGCTAAGGTGTTCACTCTGAAAAGCTAGTTTTATATCAGGCAAACAAACGAACTACAGCCACCTCAGCAGTCACATGGCCCTGGAACACCCCAAGAGCGTCAGGACTTTGAAGTTGCAAAAGCCTTTCACATAGTTAACACGTGGCACTGATGAGAACTGCTCCTTTTACTTCCGCATTTATGGATTATGCTTTGCCTTCTTACAAAATGATCTTGATGTTGTTCTCAGAAGTCAAATGTTTATCATCTTGATCTGCCAAGAGCTTTCAGCAGACATCTCTAAAACTTGCTTTGCCTGCTGCACACTAATGTCATTCCCATTCATTCACTCATGCACTCATTCATTCATTCAGCAGAAATTTCTGTAGCATCTCCTTTGTGCTAGGCTGTACTGAATGCGCTAGGGGTTCAGTAAGCCAGATTCAGATCACAAAGATTCAGAAGCCAGATGCATTTCCTTCAGGAGCTCACATTATATTAAAAAGGTAAGCAAGTGAGCAGATATTTATAATACAATTTGATGTTTGTGTAATTAACTCAGACTGGGGGAGGGGTCAGGGATGGTTCCCTGGAGGAAGTGACACTTGAGCTGAACCTGAATGGTATGTGGAGAGGAGTGACAGGAAGAAAAGGGAGAAAAGTTTTCCTTTGCACAGAGATGGGAGCAGACACAGATGGTTCAGAGAGGAGGTGGTCACCCACTTGGCTGTTATGATGCCTTCTTGAGTAGAGGGAGGTGAAAGGAGTCTTGGGGCCTTGGGTATCATGCAGAGAAGGGTGGACTCAGCTTAAAGTTTTCTGGGAAAGCTTCAAAGAGTTTTTAGGCAGGAGAGAGCTGTAGAGAAGTGGATGGGAGGCTTGGAGACTGGAGTCACTAGGATGATTGCTGCAGATGGTGGGGGAGGGCAGGACGGCTACCAGAAAGTGTGCTCCTGAACCAAGTCCTTGGCAATCAGGAGGGACCAGAGGGGCCTCAGGCTGGCTCACCACTAGTCTCCACTTTAGGCTTCTCATTGCCACAGTCCCTGAGAGAAATCTGAGGTTGAGTCAGGGGGTCATGAGTCAGGTCACCATAGGTGACCACTTAAAGGGCTATAACATTATTCTATTTCCATAAGCAAAGAAATCTCCTAACATTAGGTGCACATATGTGAGCATGTTTGCACATGTACACAGAAAAGGACCCACAGCAAACTGTTCACAGTGATAGCCTCCGGAAAAGGAGCAGAATTAGAGGGAGAGAAGCTTCTGCTTACTCTTTAGAGACATCTACACTGCTCCAAAGACTCCTTTGTGTTCATAAACATACATATTTAAATTGAGTGACCTTTTAAAATATATTTACAGTAATTGCATGTGACATAATAAGCACTTACAATATATGTGTGGTTAGAGTCTATAGAGATTATATTTCTTTCATGCTGTGACATATGTCTATAGAGCTATAATCACCCCAGTGGGAAATACTTAGGCCCCTGATCCTGCACCACAGTTCCATCATCAAAGACCTTCCTTGCTTCCAGTTATGAATGAGATCTGGGGATTGAATGTACCACATGATAACTATAATTAACAATGGTGTATAATATACCTGAAAGTTGCTAAGAGAGTAGATCTTAGCAACAAGGAAAGGTAAGTGTGTGAGGTGATGGATGTGTTAATTAACCTCATTATGATGATCATTTCTCAGTATATACAGATATAAAATCTTCACATTGTACTCCTTAAACTTACACAGTGTTACATGTCAACTATATTCCAGCAAAGCTAGAACAGAATTTTCTGATTTCCTAAGCTCCTGGACAGTAAGTGCCCCACAGTGCTAGCCAGGGCTGCCCCTGAGAGGTGTAGATGAATGGCTTTAGGCTGCCCACCTCACCGGGCTTCCAGCAGCCACTAACAGTGGATGAGATGAGACTCAGAAGTTTCTGTGATGCTTTCAGCATGCCTAGATACAGACACAATGTTTTATCAGATTTGTTCACAAAATTTCAAAGATTGTATTTGTCTCCCACCTATTATTTTTCAAGTGCACAGGACAAATTAACATGAATATTTGATAACAAAAATGGCTCAAAACACTTTAATATTCTATAATAATAATGTAATATTAGAATTATAATTCTGTAATATTGTGTATTATCCTCTACCTCAATGCCTGTCTAGTGGGGGCACCATTAGTGAAGGCACCTTCACCTGCCACAAATGCCCATCCCCTTTCCTCTCTTGGCTCCTGGCCTCATTGACTTGGGTCTCAACCTGATGTTAACTCTGACCTTTGAAGTCTTATTTACCCATTTCTTTTTTTTTTTTAAAGATTTTATTTATTTATTCATGAGAAACACAGAGAGAGAGAGAGAGAGAGAGAGGCAGAGACACAGGCAGAGGGAGAAGCAGGATCCATGCAGGGAGCCCGATGTGGGACTCCATTCGATCTCGGGTCTCCAGGATCAGGCCCTGGGTTGAAGGTGGTGCTGAGCCACCTGGGCTGCCCCTTATTTACCCATTTCTAAACTTAGATTCTGAGCAAAGCATAGGATTTAAAACAAGATGATTAGTCCTCTTCCTTTTACTTCCTATTCAATGATCAATCTCCTGAGAAGGCACTTTTCTTGGGGAGGAAGAAAACAGTCTTCTGAATCCCATCTGGACCTTTCTCTGGGTAGAGGTCCCCAGATGGAGTCCTCATGAAATGCAGAGGTACACTCTCATGGAAGGGGCTGGAAAGCTGGCCCTGGATGTCTCTCTCATTTTCAAATGCCTGCCAGACAATCTGAGAGATTGCATCTAAAACAGATGGAAAACACCATATTTAAGGCAGCGCAATGTTTTTATTTTCAAGTTATTTTTAGTTGACATTGTCAGTTTCTTGGTGTCACTTGGCATTTACACCCAGAACCAAGAAAAAAGAGACAGAAGTTGCTGGAGAGAAGACATGCCTCATCAGCTGAAACATAAGCATCAAAGTAGAAGAGGCTCCAGAAGCAGTGAGGAAGGCCTTGGCACATTTTCTGAGAGAAAAAGTTCATTTTGTGGAGCTCTCCTCTCTTTGCCTTCTTATACCAGAAACCCCACCTAGAACTCTCCAAGGTGAGAAAGGGAAGAATGAAATAATTCCTGATACAGAACTCTCCTGGGCAGTATTCCTCACCAGTGACCAGCCTCTGCTTGCACACCTCATATGATGGGAGGCTCATGCCTGCCTAGGCTGAATTTATTGATGAACTTCTCTTTTTATTAGAAAAGTTGTCCTAAATTTGGCCCCAAATCTACTTCCCAAACCTACCATCCATCATTCTGAGTTCTAGAACAAACATTCTTTTTTTTTTTAATAATAAATTTATTTTTTATTGGTGTTCAATTTGCCAACATACAGAATAACACCCAGTGCTCATCCCGTCAAGAGCCCCTCTCAGTGCCCGTCACCCATTCACTCCCACCCCCCTCCCTCCTCCTCTTCCACCACCCCTAGTTCATTTCCCAGAGTTAGGAGTCTTTATGTTCTGTCTCCCTTTCTGATATTTCCTACCCATTTCTTCTCCCTTCCTTTCTATTCCCTTTCACTATTATTTATATTCCCCAAATGAATGAGACCATATAATGTTTGTCCTTCTCTGATTGACTTACTTCACTCAGCATAATACCCTCCAGTTCCATCCACGTTGAAGCAAATGGTGGGTATTTGTCATTTCTAAAGGCTGAGTAATATTCCATTGTATACATAGACCACATCTTCTTTATCCACTCATCTTTCGATGGACACCGAGGCTCCTTCCACAGCTTGGCTATCGTGGCCATTGCTGCTATAAACATCGGGGTGCAGGTGTCCCGGCATTTCATTGCATCTGTATCTTTGGGGTAAATCCCCAGCAGTGCAATTGCTGGGTCATAGGGCAGGTCTATTTTTAACTCTTTGAGGAACCTCCACACAGTTTTCCAGAGTGGCTGCACCAGTTCACATTCCCACCAACAGTGTAAGAGGGATCCCTTTTCTCCGCATCCTCTCCAACATTTGTGGTTTCCTGCCTTGTTAATTTCCCCATTCTCACTGGTGTGAGGTGGTATCTCATTGTGGTTTTGATTTATGTTTCCCTGATGGCAAGTGATGCAGACCATTTTCTACGTAATTTGCAAATATCTTCTCCCATTCTGTAGGTTGTCTTTTAGTTTTGTTGACTGTATCCTTTGCTGTGCAAAAGCTTCTTATCTTGATGAAGTCCCAATAGTTCATTTTTGCTTTTGTTTCTTTTGCCTTCATGGATGTATCTTGCAAGAAGGTACTGTGGCCGATTTCAAAAAGGGTGTTGCCTGTGTTCTCCTCTAGGATTTTGATGGAATCTTGTCTCACATTTAGATCTTTCATCCATTTTGAGTTTATCTTTGTGTATGGTGAAAGAGAGTGGTCTAGTTTCATTCTTCTGCATGTGGATGTCCAATTTTCCCAGCACCATTTATTGAAGAGACTGTCTTTCTTCCAATGGATAGTCTTTCCTCCTTTATCGAATATTAGTTGACCATAAAGTTGAGGGTCCACTTCTGGATTCTCTATTCTGTTCCATTGATCTATGTGTTTGTTTTTGTGCCAGTACCACACTGTCTTGATGACCACAGCTTTGTAGTAAAACCTGAAATCCGGCATTGTGATGCCCCCAGCTATGGTTTTCTTTTTTAAAATTCCCCCGGCTATTCAGCGTCTTTTCTGATTCCACACAAATCTTAAAATAATTTGTTCTAACTCTCTGAAGAAAGTCCATGGTATTTTGATAGGGATTGCATTTAACATGTAAATTGCCCTGGGTAACATTGACATTTTCACAATATTAATCCTGCCAATCCATGAGCATGGAATATTTTTCCATCTCTTTGTGTCTTCCTCAATTTCTTTCAGAAGTGCTCTGTAGTTTGTAGGGTATAGATCCTTTACATCTTTGGTTAGGTTTATTCCTAGGTATCCCATGCTTTTGGGTGTAATTTTAAATGGGATTGACTCCTTAATTTCTCCTTCTTCAGTCTCATTGTTAGTGTATAGAAATGCCACTGACTTCTGGGCATTGATTTTGTATCCTGCCACACTGCCAAATTGCTGTATGATTTCTAGCAATCTTGGGGTGGAGGCTTTTGGGTTTTCTATGTAGAGTATCATGTCATCGGCGAAGAGGGAGAGTTTGACTTCTTCTTTGCCAATTCTAATGCCTTTAATGTCTGTTTGTTGTCTGATTGCTGAGGCTAGGACTTCCAGGACTATGTTGAACAGCAGTGGTGAGAGTGGACATCCCTGTCTTGTTCCTGATCTTAGGGGAAAGGCTCCCAGTGCTTCCCCATTGAGAATGATATTTGCTGTGGGCTTTTCGTAGATGGCTTTTAAGATGTTGAGGAATGTTCCCTCTATCCCTACACTCTGAAGAGTTTTGATAAGGAATGGATGTTGTATTTTGTCAAATGCTTTCTCTGCATCTAATGAGAGGATCATATCTTTCTTGGTTTTTCTCTTGCCTATATGATGAATCACACTGATTGTTTTACGAGTGTTAAACCAGCTTTGTGTCCCGGAAATAAATCCTACTTGGTCATGGTGAATAATTTTCTTAATGTATTGTTGGATCCTATTGGCTAGTATCTTGTTGAGAATTTTTGCATCCATGTTCATCAAGGATATTGGTCTATAATTCTCCTTTTTGGTTGGGTCTTTGTCTGGTTTTGGAATTAAGGTGATGCTGGCCTCATAAAACAAACATTCTTATAGGCCCTGACAATATACACTTACAATATACACCAAAAACCTTGTGAGCACTGAGTGCCCATTTCCTCAGGGAACAAAAGTGTGAGAATTCTGATCCTTGGGGCCAGAAATTGCCAGGGAGTCTGGAAACACAAGGCAGGCAGAGGAGCTTTCATTCTACCCTGTGGGTGCCAGATCCTTGGAGGAGGGTGACCTTGTGTCCCTAAGGCCAGAACTCGCTGCAGATAGGCATAGGAGCTATTTTTGGTTAAATGTTCAAGAGATTTGTTTTGTTTTGTTTTGTCTTCTAAGTACTTCCACAGCTTGTTAGCTCCTCAGAAGATGAAATGCTTTTACAGCAAATATCCTGACAATGAAGACATTTGAAGGATAACCAGCCCTGTTGGTTGTCTGTAGTTAGTTTATAAAACACTTTCTTATACTTTAATTTACCTGTTCCTCCCACAGCTGGTGATGTGAGGGGCCTGTGCTGCTCTCCAGGATCCAAAATGTGGGACTGAGGTCCAGAAACACTAAGTGAGGTCCAGAAACACTAAGTGATACAGTCCTAGGAAGTGGGTACATAGAGGTCGTGCTCTGAAGTCCTGTGTCTTCTCCAAAAGGACCCTGGTGTTCCTCACCCTAATGAACAGCCCTGAGAATAATGACTCAATTTTCAAACATTGTTGACAGTGAAGGAACAATGAAACAAGTGCTTCCTTTGATCCCAATCCCAGAAGCAGACGATGTGTAGTGACCCCAGCTGTGTGCCGTCCACAAGGTGGGTACCTCCATAGGGACGCTGCCCTCCTATGGCTGTCCTTCCTTGAGGTTTTTTTCAACTCACTCACCAGCAGGTAGAACCCTGACCAAAGAGCCTCTTGAATTCTCACTCCCATAACCGTGTGATGTTTTATGAGACCTTCCAGAAGAATAGTAAACAAGTATTTCTATATTTCTCTCTATTACCTTAATCGATTTGTTCACTCATTTCATCTAGACTATGCCAGACACTGGAGATAAAAACAACAAGAAAAAAAAAACAGCCCTGCTTTCAGGGAGCTTACACTCTGATGGGAGAGTCAGCCTACAGATCAAGTAAGCAAAGAAATAAAATTAATGCGGTGATGGATGCTAAGTGCAACAAAGAGGGTGTTGTGACAGGTGATAATGGGAGGAAGGTATTGGGGGACAGAGAATTCCCCCTGGAAGAATCAGTGACTGGCAAAAAGCCTGGAGAACTTTCTTAGCTTGGCTTATGGAAGAGCCATGGACTAGATCCAGTACAAAAGTTGGAGGGGGTGGAGGGACCTTGGGCACTCCCCCTTCTGGATTCTTTTACCTCCTTAAGATTCTGTGGTCTGTGGTCCTCATCACATCCTTCCTTTCTGCAAGGGCTTCTGTATCTTCAGTACCCCTGAACTACCTCCATTTTATAGCCTAGAGTTTCCCTGCACTCGCCTGGGACATCATGCCCACCGCCTCAGCTTTCATCTCATTTTTGTGCAATGCTATCTTACAGCTAAGCACCTCTCGCTTCAGACCCCTCCCTGACTGAGATTTCATCTGCAAGCACACATCTCTACCCTCTGCACACACCACCATGAAGCCTGATCTCTGACTTGAAGCACAACGTGGCCGCATGCTCTCCTTTCCCTACCCTAGCACCCACTCCTAATCCCATCACTGCTCCATGGCACGTTGCTCTTCAGCTACCTGTAACTTCTCTCCCTCTTCCCATGGCATGCAGCCAGCTGATTTCTAAGTGATGAGGATGAGGCCTTCACCATGCAGATCACCAACATAGTCGTCTTTCCATTGACATGTACCCTGGAGCGAGCGCTCAGTAGTCTGTCCCAGGACTCATCAGCCCACATTGGCGTCTTCCAGCTTCTGTCTTCTCCCCATTGACATTTACCCTGAACTCTATCACAGATTCATGTTCCTAAATTAATCATACTCCTCCTGTACTCCAACACCCCCAGAGATTCTCCTCAGCCTGACAGTCAAAGGTATCCTCAAGTTTTCACTCCCGCCCATCTTTCTAACTGCAGCTTCCATGGCCCCACACACCAGCCACACAATATGACTATTCCCTGGGCAAGATTCTTGTTCCTCCTCTCTTTGTCTCTGCACGTACTCTTCCCTTCACATGGAATGCTCTCCCCTCTTATGCTGCCTGGGGGCATTTCTACCCATCACCTGCTCAGAGAGGTAAACTGTGAGATGTATACAAAGATGTATTTATAGTGGCTAAGAAAGAAAAAAAGGGGAGTAAACATGAATGTAATAATAGAACACACAGTAAAATAAATTAGCTCCATGCCTTTAATAAAACACCATGAAGGCATTAAATATTTAATGAAAAAAGCGAGTTTCAAAGCTCTGTATGCAGAAATACATATACATATATATATATATACACACACCATATGTGCATATATATGGCTTATTAACTGTATAAATCAGTTATGAATGTGTTAAGCTGCAAAAAACAATAAAAACTCATGCTGGCTTAAACACATCCCAGCTTGGTTGTTTCACACTGTAAAAAAGTCCACTAGTAAAGAGTTCAGGCCTGACATGGTGCCTCAGTGATACCATCAAGGATCTGATTCTCTCAGCCTTTATTCTCATGTTTGTGGCATCATGGTCAAAAAGTAGGCTGAAACCTGTAGCTCTCTTATCTGCATTCTGGAAAGCTAATAGTGGGAAAGATAGTGGTACAAAGGCAGAGGGCAGAAGAGGTCTCTTACCATGAATTCAAATCTTTATTTGGGGAGGCAGTGCTCTCTACCTTTCCTTGCATCCCCATGGTTTCACGTGGCCACCCTCAGCTGGGGAGAAAGGGTTGTGATTAGTTGCTGGGTCAACCAACCAGCCAGTATTTGTCATAGTAGATATGTCTGGAGGATTAATCTAAACATTGATTTTATTCTCCTTTGATACTAGAATAGTATACATGTTACTTTGACTTCAGTGGAGAATTAAAATTTTTTTTTTTTTTTAGAATTAAAATTTTTAACAAGAAACTGTATCCTTCATATTTCATCACAAATGTCATCTCTTTGAAGCCTTCATTTTAATACATGGATAATATGCTTATTTGTTTGTTTACCTCAAGGAGTATGCAGAACAGAGATAGATTATAGAGTTGGAAAACCATGAGTTCAAATCCCTTGTGTGTCCATGACTAAATTGCATAATCTTTGAAACCCTCTAGTTTCCTGATCTGTAAATTGGTGATTCTGCTATTTTATGGAACTTTAGCAAAGATTACATGAAGTTAAATGAGAAAATAGCGAAAGGACGCAATAGCTTTTCAATAACTAGTTTTCTTCTGAAAATTCATAAAATGTATCTTTCTCACACTACCTGTGTTTTGCCTTCTGAGTTAGCTGTTTGCATAGTTTTCCTTATCTTGGCTTTCCCTTGTGAAGGGCAGTGACTATACCTTTAATAAATATATTCCTTACAGAACATAGAATAGTGCCTGGCACATAGCATATGACCAACCAGTGCATGTTTTATTAAAAATACTTTGGTTATACATCATAGCATAACTGCCAAGAAACTGACCCTATCATTTCTTCCTCTGCACTCTGGGTTGTGATTATGGGTAATGAATTGGTATTGTCACCAAGCACCTATTTATGGGTAATCACTCTGAGTGGTGCTGACAGATGCTGCCTCCATGATCCTCATCAGGAAGCCACAGAGGTCTGGGGTCTCCTGGAATACTGTCAACACCCCAAGCTGAGAGGCTTTTCCATTCTTTCCAAGGAAAAAAAAAAGTAGAAGAATCTCAAGTTAAATTTAAAATGCCATCTTTAAAAATAAAAAAGCAGAGAGGCGTATTCTGTTAATTTTGTTTCAATGACCTAGCCAGTATAGCTTAGGAAAATGTAAAGACACCCATGAAAGTTGCCATTAGGGGCCTTGAGAGACCCTTAAGGTGATCATAAGAATGACAAAGTTTCCCTTCTATAATATCTCTATGCCCCAGGCGAGCCTCTTGGAGCTGTCTTATCATTGTTCTTGTCTTCTCTGAAAATAAAACAGAATCTTGTTTATGGCCATCAAGAAAATAGCTACAGTTATTTTTTGCTTTCCTACCCCCAAATCAGAACTATGAAAAGAACATGCAGTACTCACAGTTTGTTTTATTAATATTCCTGGTTATAATTCTCCTAAATAATAATACATGTATCTATCATTCAGCTTTAGTTTACAGTCTGATATATTGATAATTGCTTTTACCCAGCTTCTTTCTCCCTCACTGTCTGGAGTTCCTCATTTTTCAGAAGCTTCTGGCCCGTGGTAGATTTCCACTGCATTTGGCAAATGAAGCATCATTCATCATGGTAGCAACATGGGGTGGACAAGCCGGTTAGGACAGAGACTCGTTCATTGCAGGAGCACACTGTGACGGATGTGTGTGTTCCCTCGTGGATTCCAAATGACAGAACCTAGGCAGCCATCTGTCTCAGTAAGCCACCATCACTCAGGCCTTCCATCATTGCTTCATGCAGCATGGTGCTAAGGAAGCCAGTCGACCTACTTTGCTTAGAAGCTGGCTGCATGAAGTGAGACAGAAAATATGGGAATTGGGGGAGGGGGCTTAATAGGGAAGTCTGCAATCCACCTAGGCTCTGACTTTTGGATCACATCTGCCAATTGCCTTTCATATCAGGAATCCATTTGTCCGATCCCGTGTGAAAATAGCCAACTACTTCTGTGCCTCCTGCCCTTCTGTACCTAGGTCTCACTCTTTTCTGACTCTTGCTTTTTCCCCAACAGTGCAATGGGCTTTGAGTCCTAGCAGGGTAGAAGGAGGAACTTACCTAAGTCTTACTCAAGCTCACTTCAAGGTTTTTTGTTTTGTTTTGTTTTGTTTTAAGATTTTCATTTATTTATTTTTGGGAGAGAGAGAGAGAGCATGAGTGGGGGGTGGGGTGGGGCAGAAAGCCCCATGCAGAGTTCGAGCCCAAGACCCTGGGATCATGACCTGAACAGAAGGCAGATGTTAACTGACTAAGCCACCCAGGCCCCCCAGATTCACTTCAAGTTTTAAAATCCTTTGAGTCATAACTTCTCAGAGTTAGAAAATAACAGAGCAGTGGTTTACAAACCATGTACTGAGGCATCCTGAGACATCAGCACATTCCCAGAGGTGCTGGAGATATTTTAAATTTCAGGAAAACACAGCAAAATCTATTGGTCTGGTTACTACATAAGTTATTATCTCAAAATTGTTCATAAGTTCAGTGTTCTTTGTAAATCTTGGTTTCCGTGATGGCTGTGATACAGGATAATAGGCAGTATCTTATCTGATTCCCAGGGTGGAGAGGTTGTGTCAGACAGGTACACACATCCCATTAATAAGCAATTGTTTACTTGGAAGTGAAAAAATATTTTCTCTTTTAATTTTTGTGTACATTTTTTAAAAACAGCTAGTCAGTTGTTAGGACATATATACAAAGTCATTTGGACCTCATTACTTAATAAATCAATCTCTTAGGTGTTTCTTTTGGCTTAAGGTCTTCTGTGCCACCCTAAGTTATTGAGACACCAAGAGTGCTGTGATCAGAGCAAGTTTGGGAACCTCTGTCTTAGAGTTCTGCTAGTCCAACTAATCTAGACACTTGTTTGATGATATTAAAATATTTAATAAGGATTAGTGTTTTAATAAAATATTTAAACTATAGTACAGCAAAACATACTATAGTTTATAACCAGCTGCCCTCATTAGGGGAAATTAAAAACTATGTTAAAAAATGAATACTTGAAATACAGATGGAGTTAATGGGTGTCATATTAATATTTAATGTTGCTTTTGCTGGTTTTCTTATCCAAATTAAAATAAAATAAAATAGAACCTCCATGACCCTTTCCCTGCTCTGGTGGCTTTCTACTAGCCCTTGATTGTATTTGAGAACTTAGGGACAGAGACTATCATAGAGTGAAAAGACAAGTGAAAAGGATGGAAGATGGGGTAGGAGCAAGTCTTGGCAATGATGTTGCAGATGTGGGTGTGGATGTGGTTATAGATAGATATGACAATCTCAGCATATTAAAAACATCAACAATTTTATCAAAGTACTTAAAACTCACACCGATTTGGAGAATTACTTTGGGGAACCTCTGTAAGTGTCTCTGGAGTCTTAGTATATCCTGTTCCCAGTGTCAAAATCACAATTTATTGAGTTTAATCTGCATGTTAGAGCAGCTGCAAGTTACACGCTGCTGGCAGAGGATTCACTAGTTCCCTGAACCACAGGGCTTCCTGACCTATGGGGACAGTTAGGTAAGAGGAAAGGCAGACCAGCAGTCACTTAAGAAGAGCATCTTACATATAAAAATTAGTCCTGCATTTATCTTCATTTAATAAGCAGGGAGGGGAATGGAAACCCACTAGGTCTTTATATATATATAATTACATTAAATTTTCATGCCAATCCTTGAAGGTAGAAATTATCATCTTGACTTTTGCCACTGAGTGGAGATCAAAGTATTTACCCTAAAGGGCCAATGTTAGGCACAGCTGATTTAGAAATCTACTTTTTTTGATACTGATTAAAATCATTAATCAAACAGCAAATACTTCTATGCCTTGTGCTTTAGGGAAGCAATTGTATGTAAGTTGAAAAAGGAGATTGGATAGACTATGGATGGCCTGGAATGCTAAATTTAAAAGTTTGAGAATATCTTTTAAATATATATTTATTTATTTATTTATTCATTTTACAGAGAAAGGAAAGAGAGGACAAATGAAGGGAGGGACAGAGGGAAAAAATTCTCAAGCAGACTTCCCACTGAGCAGAGACCCTAAATCAGAGTGCTCTCTCACGACCTTGAGATCACAACCCTTGATATCATGACCCTGAGATCATGACCTGAGCTAAAAAACAAGAGTTAGACAACCAGCTGAGCCACCCAAGTGCCCCAAGGTCTATCCTTTAAACAGTGGAGAGCCATTGAAGATTTTTTACCTTGAGTTAATCAAAGAATATTTTAGAGAAATGAAATTAAAAAACAACATAAAGGAGGCATTAAAGCAGGAGGCTATAATTTGGAGTCCTTCTGTGGAGCTGCTTCAAGATTAGTATTGGGCTTAGAAGGCAGAGAGTATTTTAACATTCTCTACAGCAGTGCTATCCTAACAGAAGTGTAATAGGACACACACATTATTTTAATTTTTCTACATATTAAAAAAGTCTTTAAAATGGTAAAAATAGTCAATATTTTATTTAACACAATCCATCTAAAATGTTAGCATTTCAGTATATAACCAATATGGGAAACTAAGATATTTTTCTTCCTTTTGTACTAAATCCTCTAAATCTAGTATTTCACCCTTCTAAGCACTTCTGAATTCAGACTACATCGATCGCCACAGGTGTTTTTTAGCTACCGTCCTGGACGAGGAAGCTCCAAAGCCTTGCCAACTCCACACATGGTCTGCAGATCAGCAGTATCAATATCATTTGGGAGCTTGTTAGAAATGCAGAATTCTCATGCCCCATCCCCAGCCTGCAGAATCAGAGTCTCAGGCTTAATAAGATGCCCCATGTCATTGGTGCCCATGTTAAAGTTTAAGAATCCCTTTCTCCTAGAACAGTGGTTCACAAGGGCATCTGGGTGGCTCAGTCCATTGAGCATCTATCTTTGGCTCAGGTCATGATCTCAGGGTCCTGAGATTGAGCCCTGTGTCAGGCTCCCTGCTTAGTGGGGAGTTGTGGGGAGCCTGCTTCTCCCTTTGCCCCTGCTCCTGTGCTTGCTCTTTCTCTCTCTCTCTCTCTCATGTCTCTCTCATAAAAAAAAAAAAAATCTTAAAAAAAAGTGTTCATAACATGTATCTTTGGATCCATACCAATATCAGGAGTGCTTGTTGAGAATTCTTGGGCCCCAACACAAACCTATTGAATCAGTAACTCCAGCACCAGAAATCTGAGTTCTAACCAGCTCTCCAGATAGTTCTGACATACATGCAAGTTCAGGACCAGTATACCAGAACATCTTTCCCTGGCAAAGATAGCATTATGGTTTTCCCCATGGGTTTTATATTTTGAAAGAATTTTTTTCTAATAAATTCCACTTGTTAAGGAACCAGTGTAGTTTCCCATTGTCATTACTCAGATATGTACATTTTCACTGATGTCAAAGGAAAGGGGACAGAAACCCACTAGGATACTAGGTATATGATGTCATTAAATATATATTGAAATATATATATATGTATTAAAACAAGTGTCAAAGACTTTTGTTTGTATTCAGTAAAAGCTATCATTTGCTGAGCACCTCCCATGTTTTAGGCTGTTTATGAGATATTTTACACATATTTTCTCTGATTCCCTTTCAACTCCTTGCAAAGTAGGGGATCCCTGGGTGGCGCAGCGGTTTGGCGCCTGCCTTTGGCCCAGGGCACGATCCTGGAGACCTGGGATCAAATCCCACATCAGGCTCCCGGTGCATGGAGCCTGCTTCTCCCTCTGCCTATGTCTCTGCCTCTCTCTCTTTCTCTCTCTGTGACTATTATAAATAAATAAAAATTAAAAAAAAAAAACTCCTTGCAAAGTAGTCATGAATATCCATACCACACAGATGAGTTCCCTGGCCATCCAGGGCCTGCATGTAGTCAGTGACATAGCCAAGAACTACTCAGGTTAGTGTGATGCCAAAACCCATGTGCATACCACCTGCCTCCCTGACTTGGCAACTCTGTTAATTTTAAATAATTTCAACTCAAAGTACCAGCACTTAAGATTTCAGTGAGTCGGGATCCCTAGGTGGCGCAGCGGTTTGGCGCCTGCCTTCGGCCTAGGGCGCGATCCTGGAGACCCGGGATCGAATCCCACATCGGGCTCCCGGTGCATGGAGCCTGCTTCTCCCTCTGCCTGTGTCTCTGCCTCTCTCTCTCTCTCTCTCTGTGACTATCATAAATAAATAAAAATTAAAAAAAAAAAAAGATTTCAGTGAGTCTACATGGAACACTGGACATGTGATGATGTCTGAAACACTGAATGTGGCTCACAGGTTAATTGTAACCTGTTCTACCTCTACACACACACACACACAGTTCTCCCCACTTACACAAGCTTCCAGTTAGAACCACAGTCTGCGGCAGCACAGGCACAGACAGACCCAAGGACAAGTGACACAGTATTGTGTATCCTCACAGTAGTGCAGTGTGGAAGTATAAGGACCAACTGGAATGGGACTGATAGCCAAAGCCTTCCACCTCTTGAGGAACCGTCACTGAATTGGTTTAGAATAGCTGGCACAAGGTGAACCAACTGACTTCTTGTGAGTCTTCCTGTTTTCGAACTCTCTGCAAATGGTATGTCCCCTGTTGCTGGATTGTCTCCTCCGGCTCAACCCCCATTTGCTGTTCTACATCTTCACAGACAGTAAAGGGAAATGCCTGATGCTTTCCCAGGGTCTGGAAAATTCTGCTGATTGGCATCTAAGAAATCTGCTCTGTAAAAAAATCTTCAAAAGAGAAGAGAATTCCCTCTGAGCGTCTCTGTCACACCCACACAGCCCCCTCTGAGTGCTCACTGTGAGTACTCCTACAATGACATGAAATGGTTATGTCAACAATTATATACAGCAATTCACATACTTTCTTAAGGGTCCCAGGAATTTCTGGCTCTCCCTCAGAAGCTGTCTGCATGTTTCCTGGGTAATTTCTGGATGTATTGTAGTACCGAAGAGAACTCTAGCAATTAGTCTCAAATGTTCAGCCCCACAGCAAAGTGTCTTTGCACTGAAGTAGAATGTAAAAGGTTCAAAGCAAGCCATTTTCTGAATTATAAAATATTTGTGTCCTTTCTACACAAGAGAAGAGATCAGTGGCTTCTTGATGGGGTCAGATTTAGTACGTATTTTCTAAAGTCAATTAGTTTTGTTCTGTTCTACAATAACACAGATTCTGCAGCATGACAGCAGCTTGTAATTCTGTGGAAATTACATTGTGGTCTGAGTGTTAATTAATGCATTCATAGCTGGCAGCATATGTGAACATCCTCCTCTCTAAGCACAGAGAATCACTGAAATGACATCTCGTCTTGCTTGAAAATCTGTTTGAAAATAGTCTGGGAAATTCAGCACCAGAATAGTAATTGGAAAGTATCTAGAAAGAAAAAATATGGCCCTAGAATGGGTTCATGAAAAAAATTTTCCAGGTTCATTTTTCTCCAGGACAGAGTGACAGACATCACGGATGAGAGAAATAGCAAGTGAACTGTTTATTCCCATCCACGATGTTCAGCAGCATTGCGCTAGAATTTACGGAGTCGAGATGAACAGGAAGAGGCTGGATTCTATTCTGACTTGGGCTGGACACCATGAGTTGGAACTTGGGCAAGGCTAGGACATCAGTAATATTTACACAAATACAAAACAGTTGGGGGTTCACAGTGAGTATATTTGTCAGTCTGTGATGTGGACAATCACAGTGGCATTTCAGTACATGGATACTGACTGGATAAAGGCTGATTCTAGAAGCTGAACAGGCTTTAATCTAGAAGGCTGGTTCAAATCATTGGTGAGAACCAAGGAGAACTCAGGGATACATTTGTCCTCAATCCATTTTCTCTAGATGCCCACAGTGATTAACACCTATTTCAAGAACTGAGCATAAGCTCAGTGGTGAAGGGCTAGGTTGTTAGGATCTGCTTGGGTCCCTGGTATCAGAGCCTGAATCTTCACTTGCACCAGTATCTCCTGTCTTGTCTTCTGGACTGGTCTGTAGACCCCATGGAAGGTCTTGTGATAACCTTATGCCTAAGCACTACTTGACGTAATAATAGTGATAAGGGATTAATGGAAATCCATCTGTTGGTCTTCCATTGGAGTCCTCTGTTTCGAGGCCTCGATTAGCAACTAGATTTTTGAGCCCAGCAGCAGGGGTCCTAGCCTGTTCTTGAAAGAGAATATTTGTTCAGAGATTTTGTAGATAATTATGAGATTCTCAAGAGTTCCTATTCCAAAGGAGGAAAGCAGTTAGGCTGATCTGCTCTCATTTAAAACCACTTGGTTGGAATTGTTTCCTTTGTTTTTGGAGCTACTAATGGTTGGACAAGAAAGGGAGCCTTCATATATTAATCCACTATTAATCTATATTGTTTGTGATGGAGCTAAAGCACTCTTAGACATCTGGATGGGTATTAAATTATTACCTACATGGTGGGCCTAAATTCATTAGAACTGCTTTCCTCCTCACGTTTCTTTGGCTTTATAATATGTGTTCCTAAAAACCTTTAAAATCCTCCTACCTCATAAATAGTGCAAAAATATACTGTAGTTCCAGTCCATTTATACTCTTAAATTTGGTTGTTTAAATTTATTAAGGAAGTATTGGGTTTTTTTTTTTAAGATTTATTTATTGATTCATGAGACACAGAGAGAGAGGCAGAGACACAGGCAGAGGGAGAAGTAGGTTCCCCACAGGGACCCCTGATTCAGAACTCGATCCTGGATCCCGGGATCACACCCTGAGCCAAAGGCAGACGCTCAGCTGCTGAGCCACCTAGGTGTCCCAATTAAGGAAATATTGTATATATTCTACTTCTCATATAAATTTGTATGTGAGAAAAGCTTTCATCCCCAAAACAATTTGAACCAACCATCTTTGCCATCTCCTCTCTGTCCGGACAACCTTGGAGTTGTTACAACTTCAAAGTGATTCTTTGCCCATCATCTTTGATAGGTTCATAGTTACCAATCTATATTCTCAACAGAAAATATTCATTAAGTCAAAAACAAAAGTTTTGAAATTCATTTTCATCAGTAACATGTTTCTATTACTCTGGTATTAAAAACACGTATCTTTCATTTATTGGCCCAATTAATATATTCCTTGTGTTCAACCAAAGGTTTACTCTAAAAGCTACTATTCCATTATCTATGACAATAAAATAGATAAACAGATGTCTATAAGGTTATTAAAAGATCAACTGTCCTAACATTATATGTTCTCATTCATTTGGGGAATATAAATAATAGTGAAAGGGAATATAAGGGAAGGGAGAAGAAATGTGTGGGAAATATCAGAAAGGGAGACAGAACGTAAAGACTGCTAACTCTGGGAAACGAACTAGGGGTGGTAGAAGGGGAGGAGGGCGGGGGGTGGGAGTGAATGGGTGACGGGCACTGGGGGTTATTCTGTATGTTAGTAAATTGAACACCAATAAAAAATAAATTAAAAAAAATAAAATAAAATTTTAAAATTAAAAAAAAAAAGATCAACTGTCCTTAATTAAGGATTGTATCATTATCACTTGTTTTTTGTTGTATACTTGATTGTTTTTATAAGTGCTGGAGACTCTGTTCCCATAGATTTGGGGTTACACCCTAGCATATGCATTTGGAAAATGCTTTTCCAAAGTGTTTATTCTCTCACTTAACCTGGTGAAGAGCCACCTTCTCTTCAAGCAGACATTTCCCGACCTACACTGATGTGAACTTTACCTCTGTATCCTCTGATTGAGTAAACCATTATTGAAGTATTTCAAAAGCAAATGGCAGATCATCGAAAGAAAGAAAGAAAGAAAAGAAAGAAAAGAAAAGAAAGAAAAAAGAAAAGAAAAGAAGAAAAAGCATGAGCAAGTTGCCTACCTAAATCTTTGGACAAATGGATGTCTAATTATTATCCCTGCAATGATAAACTTCGGGTTGCTTTCATATAAGAAATACATGCCCATGGACATATTTACTAGATATGTGATTTGGGGTAAGTCCCTGCACCTCTCCTGGCTTCAGTTTCCTGATCTGTAAAATGGGGATTAAAACAGCTATCTACCTCATAGTATTGTTGTGGGTTTAATGAGATAATACTTAGAATTTAGGCAATTATTAAAGATTGCATAACTGTTAGTTGTTACTGTTATCACCGTGAGCACTGCTATTACTGTCACTGCTGTCACCAGATCCTGCTGTAGCCAGCTTGCATCCTATGCCACAAAGGCTACCAGAAAGCAAGTGAATGACAGTGACTTTACAATAAGGGTGACCTTAAATCCACTCTAATTTGTGAAGCCAAAATATGTTCTAGTCTTTGATTCTTCTCTTTTATCAGTACAGGGTTTTGTGTACAACTCACAACTCAAGACATGCAAACACATCATAACACTGGCCATAATAGCCTGTAAAATAGATCATGAGCCTGTGGACTGTAAAGAAGGGTGAATTCTTCCATTTTCCCCAAGTTGGCTTTCTTCCTGAGTAACTGTTATCAGCCAACACCTATTTAGTGAATAATTTCAAGTAAAATTTAATTATTTGAAGAAACCTTACTAAAAATTTTCTCTCTCCACTGGAAAAGAAAATAGGAAGGATTGCAAGAAACCTTTGGTAACTGAAGAGGTGGAAAATCACTTGCTGAATAAAATCAGTGTGTCTCCTGACCTACCCCCCACTTTTAATAGGTCTTGGGATTTGTGGGGAATTTGAGAATGGAATGCTGCGTCTGAGCCAAAGAGCCTGGTGGTATTCAGTGCCCCACCAGGGCCTGTGTGTGGGAGTGTGTGCCCTTGTGCATGGGCATATGGAGGTGGAGGTGAGTGTGTTCTAGAATAGCATTAGCTTTCACCTTTCCTTAATTATACCTGTCACTCAGGTAAGTATCTAAAGTTGGTTCCCAAGTGTTTACTGTGGTAAAGATTTGAAAGGAACTTTTTTGCAGAGTTTCTATTTCACTTCCAACTGGTTGCTGGCAGGCATCTGTTTCCTTAGAGCCCCAGACAAGCTATGTATCAGACTAAGGAAGTACAATGGCTTAGATTAATTTTTCCATTAATAAAAGTTACAATGTGTCCTGGAGAAGATGCCCTCTTGCAAAGGGGCATTGAAACCTCAAGATTGTGAAAGGCAGCTTGTCCTAGAAATATTGCAGCATGTGATAAACTCGGTTCAGACTGTCATCACTCAATTTTCTTGTTTCAAGTACCAACTTCTATTCTTGCTCCCTCTCAAAAATGAACATTTTGCTTGTGGGGAAAGAGTGTAAGTAAAGACAGGACTGGAAAGAGTAGGGTGGAAAGATATTCTCACTGGGAAAGCCCTTTGCAGGATGATGAATTTTCTGTTAAAGGGTAGGCTGAGAGTGGCAGGGGAGGAAACAGTCAGACATTCGGTCTGTAGAAGGATAGAAACAGAATTAGCATGTTAGTTAGAGCAGCACAATACCCATAAAAGAAAGTGCCTTCAAAGATCTACTAGTCAGTATATAAATCCTTGCAAATTCATCATGTCTAAACCAAGTATAGAAGTTGCGTAATAAGTTGCAGAAGGAATTACACTTGAATGACATCACAAAGGCAGGGCTTCCCAAAAGTCATGGAGTGAAGGTTTTGAAAGTGAACCCTCCACCCCACATCCAGCTCCTCTCACAGCTACCTCGGCCTCTCGGCATCCAGCAGCAGGTCCTGGGCACAGACAGGGCACCCCCCGACTGGCTGTGGCACCTGGGAGCCAGCTGGCCCACACGTCCACCTGGGCTTTCTGGATGCTTCCCACTGCCTGTGACCCTGGCCCCCTTTGACAACAAAGCCTTTATACTTGAAAATAAAACGTTCAAGATAGTTAAAAAAAAAAAAAATGTAGCGGTGAGATCCCATTCTGTCCATACCCGCCATACATGCATCATATCTATCAAATAGACATTAGCATGTCCAGTGTGTGATTTGTTTTCACACATAAAGCAGATATATGAATTTGAATTTGGATTCTTCAGAAGGCCGTATCCAAAACTCCCTTTCTTTGCTCCTGCTGTCTTTCTTTTGCCCCAGATTATATTTACAAATGAAATATCCTGGGCTACTGATCATTGACAGGGCTTAGTGTTTGCAAGACATCAGTGAATCTGGAAAGTAGACATGCCTCAGAAATGCTGCTGGAGAGCACTTTTTAATTTCAAAACCATTTGGCAACGCACTGGAAAAAATTGACAGAACTTTCCAGGGATACATACAGTTTCACTTGCATAAAGCACAGACATTTTTCACATACCAAATTAGTCTTAACGCTACTTCCTCCACATTCACTTTGGTTTTTGACATTAGTGGGGTTGAGCAAAATTTGATCTCTAAGAACAGATGATTTTTCTATACTTTCCATAATGGCATGTAAGTGCAAGCAGTTATTTTTTTCTGTTTTCAGATGCATGACCAGTGGCTGGGTATTGAGGGTTTCTTTTTTTTTTTTTAATCTCCTTTACCCAAGTATCTCTTTAAAATATAATAATGATAATACCCTTTCACAGACAATTACTTTTCCCCTGCATAGATATGTTTTTCTAAATTGGCTCCCTGAAAAGCCTCAACCTTTGTCAACACCAAGGAAATCTGAGTGATGAAATTACCTATAGACAGCTGGAGATTTACACCTGCTGGAATTTATATTTCTTTAAAAATATATAGACATATGAAATATATAAAAATATAAAATACATATATATAATTAATTATGTCATAATTTATGTAATTACAATTCTCTTTAGGGGGTCTCCCCAAATTAGAAGATATTAGTTCTTTTCTCAGATGAAGAGAGTGATCCCTTGCTGACCTTCCTTCCTCCTTCTGCTTCTTTCCATCTGCTCTTTGCTCACCTTCTCTTCTACTTCCTTCTTCTTTCTCCTCTCTCATCTTCTTTCACTTTTTTCTCCTCCTCCCTTTGCAAATTCAGCCAATCCAGGCCAAGTATATAGGCACAAAAAAGAAAGGAAAAATGCCTTGGGGAATAAAAGACAGAAGGTCTCACTTACTAAGTACTTATTAAGTGATGTAACTGTCCACATTCAAATTTATGAGAAAATTTCCTTATTTTTCTGACATGCTGGTCAAGCATCCTCATACCCTATTTCCATCCTTTTTAATTGTTGTTTTGCTTGTTTGTTTGAATTTTAATTCAATTTAGAAAATCCACAGAGACCATCAGGGAAATCAAAAGAAAACCCACAGAATAAGAGAAAATACTTATAAATCATATGTCTGATAAGGGACATATATCCAGAATATATAAAGAATACTTACAATTGAACAGTAAAAGACAATGCAGTTGGCAAATGGAAAAGAATCTGAATAGAGATTTTTCAAAGATGGACAAATGGCCAGTAAGCACAGGCAAAGGTACTCAGCATCGTTAATTTTTAGGGAAACACAAATCAAAAATACACTGAGATATGCTGCACACTTACCAGGATGACTAAAAACAAAAAGACAATGACAAATGTTGGCAAAAACATGGAGAAATTGGAAAT
The DNA here is from genome assembly GCF_053574225.1 of Canis aureus. Classification (NCBI taxonomy): domain Eukaryota; kingdom Metazoa; phylum Chordata; class Mammalia; order Carnivora; family Canidae; genus Canis; species Canis aureus. The sequence goes on from NC_135616.1 coordinate 47,589,153, forward strand.
TTCATATGTTGGTGGAGGGACTATCAAATGATTTAAACACTTTGGAAAACAGTTTGGGAATTCCTAAAAATGTTTAACAAATGACCCAGCAATTTAACTCACAGATAGACTTCAACTTAATTGCAAACATATGTCTACAAAAACACTTTATGTAAATGTCAACAACAGTATTATTCTTAATGGAAGAAAATAGAAATAACCCAAATATCCCTTATCTGATGAATAGGACAAAATGTGTGGTATTTCTATACAAAAGAGCATTATTCAGCCATTAAAAAGGTGAAATATACTGATAATATGCTACAATTTGGATGAAACTTGAAAACATTATTCTAAGTGAAAGAAGCCAGGAAAAAAAATCACATTATGTAATCGCATTTATGCAGACTGTTCAGATTAGGAAAATAAACGGAGGCAGAGCAGATTGTCAGTGGCTGGGGGCCGGAGGCTGTGGGCGTGGAGTGTGACTGCTGACCGGATGCGGTTTCCTTTGGGGACACTGGAACATTTCACAGATAGGTGGTGGCAATGGTTGTACAATGCTCAGTGCACTAAAAACTACTGAATTGTATACAATTTAAAAGAGTAAATTTTATGGTATGTGAACTATATCTCAAAAAAAAGCTGTTATTTAAAAACAAAACAGGGGCTCCTGAATGACTCAGTGGGTTAAGCATCTGTTTTCTGCTCAGGTCATGATCCCAGGATCCTGGGATTCAGCCCTGCATCAGATCAGGCTCCCTGCTCACCAGGGAGTCTGCTTCTCCCTCTTCCCTTGCTCATGTTCTCTCTTTCTCTCTTGCTCACTCTCTCAAATAAACAAATAAAATCTTTATAAAAACAAAACAAAACAAAAAAAAACAAAACAAAAACAAAAAAAAACAGGGCAACTAGGTGACTCACTCAAGTCTCCAACTCTTGATTCCATCTCATCATGATCTCAGGATCGTGTCTGGCTCTGCGCTGGCCCTGGAGTCTGCTTGAGAGTCTCTCCCCCTCACACTGTCTCCTCTGCTGACCCCCACACCTGCTCCTGTGTACTCTCTCTTTTCCTGTCAATAAATAAATAAATAAATAAATAAATAAATAAATACATACATACATAAATACATAAATAAATACATAAATAAATAAATATAAAACACACACACACATACACACACACCCCCAAAGAAAGTAAAAATAATCTGCCCTCTTGATGAGGGAGGAAAATACTTCCCTTTCTCCTTTACTTTGCTTATATTTCCATGGATTCCTTAATTCTTTGTGCATCCCTAAGATGTCTGTGGCATCTAGAACCAACACACATTTGATGAACAACCGTGAATAGAAGAATTAGGATGGCCTGGGTCAGAAAGCTCCAGGGTCTCTGCCAGCTATTTTGGGAAAGGATGATATTGATTATTGCTAACACAATTTTTTTTCACTTATTCAATTTGTTCTTTTGTGCTTAGGACATAAGTGGATGACCCTGAGGTCCCTTCTTCATCTTGCCAGGTTGGAGGGTAATTTTGTTGTCATGCTACCATCTGCTTCCCAAATATTTCTAACCGAAAAATAATGCATATGCTTTATGAGTCATGAATGACGTAAGCTGGTTATTTTTTCTAATTTAACAGAAACTTATATTGTAAGCCTTATTATTTTAAGTGAACCTGTGCAAAGCTCTGTGTAGCTCTTTGATATTGCAACCTTGATCCCAAAAGAGAAGGTGGAACTAAATATTAGAAATATTCAGATGAACACACAGTAATTGTCCATGTAATTAATTGCTGGGTCTCATCCCTCAGCTGTTTTTTTAATACTTTAGAGTTGTCTACTGGTTTGAGAAAAATAAAGCCAGAGAAATAAACTCACACTGAAGTCCTGGGAATTCGGGGCTAGACAATTTTCCTTCAACTGATAAGTGAGTGCCCTGCCTAAGGAAAATGACTGATGGAGCAAAACAATGAAAAACACTCTTAGCAGTGACAATGCTCAGCAAAAAGCTTCCAGTTTATTCCAAAAGAGAAATGCTTTTTCCTATTGAATAAAAAACAAAGATCCCTGCTTTCAGGGTTCCCTGTTCTTTCATTCAGTGATGTCTATCTTTGGAAACTTAATATTGTGTACGATTCAGAGGAGAATTTAACTTCCAGCCCCCACTGTTAATTGAATAAATGTTGCCGTCATCTTGACCAAATTCATTATATATATTTTTTAATTATGCCACATATTTATTTCCTTGAAACATGGAAAATATTACAGTGCCATGGGTGAGCAACTGTGTATATTGTCCTCTCTGTCCAGCTTGAAAGGACCGAAGGCATAAACCAGAGGAGAAATTTCTCCTTCCCCTTCGCTGGGGCCACTGACTCTCCATGTGGTTGCACTTCTATGTTTTTTATCTTGATTGAGACATTATCAAGGTCTCCAAATAGATTTCTAATAGCCCTTTCTAGAAAGTTATAATCCCTTCTTGATGTATGTTACTTCTGGAGGAGATCTTGACCACTAAAATGGGCAGAGACAAAAAAGGAAGGGAGGGTGAGAGGACGGGAAAACCAGAGAGTGAAATCCTCCTAAGAACCTCCTGTTCTGATGGTGTGTGCATGAGCTCTGTCTGCAGTATTCATGACCATCTTTTTTCATATACCTGCATCAAGACCTCTGGAAAACCTTAAGGAAGGCATCTGAAATATGCCTTTCTTTTATTTATTTGTTTTGTTTGTTTGTTTTTTTCAGATTTTTAAATGCTAGCAAGTTCACGTATAGTTTAATACTCATTTCAGGAGTAGAAATTAGTGATTCCTCACTTACATGGAACACCCAGTGCTCATCACAACAAATGTTCTCTTACTGAAAATATGGCAAATATTAATGCACCAAATTAAAAATATTGGTAAAAATACTGATAAGAAATAGAAACCATAAGCTTTTGTGCATTGCCATTGTTACTTATTCTTACAATAAAAGCAATCAGACTCTTGTATGTATTTTGTAACATGGTTTGCACTTTAACCATGAAATGAACATTTTTCTGATATCAGTAAGTACAGATCTACAATACCATGAAAGACTCCATAATTTACTCACATGTATGGTTATATTATAATTTTTTAACTAATATCATAGTGGCCATTTCAGTTGCTTACAATTTTCTGCTTTTCTAATACATACCTGTTCTTTCATGTTGAACTCACTAGTGACTGGTGAGTTAGGGATGCAATCACTCTAGGTCTTGCTTTCTTAATTTTTATTTTTTAAAGATTTTATTTATTTATTCATGAGAGACCCAGATGGAGACAGAGACATAGGCAGAGGGAGAAGCAGGCTCCATGCAGGGAGCCTGATGCAGGACTCGATCCCAGGCCTCCAGGATCATGCCCTGAGCCGAAGGCAGATGCTTAACTGCTGAGCCACCCAGACGTCCCAATTTGTATTTATTTTTATTTTATTTTTTATTTTTTAAAATATTTTATTTATTTATTCATAGAGACACAGAGAGAGAGAGAGAGAGAAAGAGAGAGAGAGAGGGGCAGAGAGGCAGAGACACGGGCAGAGGGAGAAGCAGGCTGCATGCAGGGAGCCTGATGCGGAACTCGATCCCAGGCCTCCAGGATCACGCCCTGGGCCGAAGGCAGGTGCTAAGCCGCTGAGCCACCCAGAGATTCCATATTTTATTTTTTAGAAAAAACTTTAGTGTTTTCATTTCTTCTGTATCTGTGACTATTTTTCCTTATGTTTCTTTCATTTTGTGTATTTAAGATTTCTCTCCTTTCCCCTTGCTTCATTAGATAGAGTTTTATTTGCCTTTTCTGTTTTTAAAGCACCAGATCTAAAAAAAAAAAAAAAAAAAAAGCACCAGATCTTGGGATTTATTTCTCTTTTCTCTATTTTTAACTTAATCAGTCTCTACTTTTTTATAATTTTATTTTTTTATCACGATAAGTATACTCTCTAATTCCTATCCCCTATTCCCCCCATCCCTCACCCACCTCCCCACTGGTAACCAGCAGTTTGTTCTCTAGCATTAAGAATCTGTTTCTTGGTTTGTCTCTTCTTATTCTTTACCTTTGCGTGTTTGTTTTGTTTCTTAAAGTCCAAATATGAGTGAAATCATATGGTATTTGTCTTTCTCTGACTGACTTATTTCACTTAGCATAATACCCGTTAGTTCCATCCATGTTGTTGCAGATGGCAAGATTTCATTCTTTTATGGCTAATAATATTCCTATGTATACCATAGCTTCTTTATCCATTCATCTATTGGAGGACACTTGAGCTGCTTCCATATCTTGGCTATTGTAAATAATGCTGCTATAAACATAGAGGTGCATGTACCCCTTTGAATTAGCATTTATATATTTGGGTAAATACTCATTAGTGCAATTTCTGGATCACGGGATAATTCTATTTTTAACTTTTTGAGGAACCTCTATACTGTTTTCCACAGTAGCTGCACCAATTTACATTTCCACAATGCACAAGTGTTCCTTTTTCTCCAAATTGTTACCAATGCTTTATATTTCCTGTAGTTTTTATTTTAGCCATTCTGACAGGTGTGAGGTGATATCTCCTTGTAGTTTTGATTTGCATTTCACTGATGATAAATGATAATGAACATCTTTTCATGTGTCTGTTGGTCCTCTGTATGTCTTCTTTGGAAGAATTGTCTATTCCTATCTTCTGCTCATTTTTAATTGGATTATTTCACTTTGGGGTATTGAGTTGTATCGTTATTTTTATATTTTGGATACTAACCCTTTATTGGACATGTGATTTGCAAATGTCTTCTCCCACTGAGTAGGTTGCTTTTAGTTTTCTTGATTATTTCCTTCACTATGGAGAACTTTTTCTTTTGATAGAGTCCCAGTAATTTATTTTTTGCATTTATTTTCCTTGCATCAGGAGACACATCTAGAAAAATGTTGCTAAGGCCCATGTCAGAGAGACTGCCTGTGCTCTCTTCAAGGATTTTTATGATTTCACATATCACGTTTAGGTCTTTGATCCATTTTGAGTTTATTTTTGAGTTTCATTCTTTTGCATGTGACTGTCCAACTTTCCCATCACCATTTGTTGAAGAGACTGTCTTTTTCCAACTGGATATTCTTTGCTGTTTCGTCAAAGATTTATTGACCATATAATTGTGAGTTTATTTCTGGATTTTCTGTTCTATTCTTTTGATCTATGTGTCTGTTTTAAGCCAGTACCATACAGATTTGATCACTACAGCTTTGTAATATAACTTGAAATCTGGAATTGTGATACCTTCAGTTTTGCTTTTCTTTTTCAAGATTGTTTTGGCTATTCAAGGGCTTTTTTGATTCCATACAAATGTTAGGATTATTTGTTCTAGTCCCTTGAAAAATGCTGTTGTATTTTGATAAGAGTTGCATTTAATGTGTAGATTGCTTTTGGTAGTATAGATACTTTAACAATATTTCTTCTAAGCCATGAACATGAAATATCTTACCATTTTTTTATGTTGTCTCCAATTTCTTTCATCAGTGTTTTATAAGTTTTCAGGGTACAGGTCTTTCACCTCCTTGGTTAAGTTTATTCCTAGATATTTTATTGTTTTGGGTGGACTGTAAATGCGATTTCTTTCTCTTTCTGCTGCTTCATTATTGCTATATAGAAATGTAACAGATTTCTGTACTTCAATTTTGTATCCTATGACTTAAATGAATTCATTTATCAATTCTAGTGTTTTGGTGGAGTCCTCAGGATTTTCTATATATAGTATCTTGTAGTCTACAAATAGTCAAAGTTTTACTTCTATACCAGTTTGGATTACTTTTATTTCTTTATGTTATCTAATTTATGTGCTAGGACTTCCAGTACTATGTTGAATAAAAGTGGTGATAGTAAATGTCCTCGTCTTGTTCCTGACCTTAGGGGAAAAGCTCTCAGTTTTTCCATCATTGAGTATGATGTTGTTGGCTGTGGGTTTTTTTTATTATGTTGCTTTTTATCCTTTCTGTTACTTATGTGACCTATCTTGTTGATTGTTTTGCAAATATTAAACCGTTCTTGCATCCTGGGAATAAATCCCACTTGATCGTGTTGTATGACATTTTAAATATATTTTTGGATTTGATTTGCTAATAATTTTAGAGGATTTTTGCATCTATGTTCATCAGATATTGGCTTGTAGTTGTCTTTTTTTGTGGTATCTTTATCTGGTTTCGGTATCAGGGTAATATTGGCCTCCTAGAATGAATTTGGAAGTTTTCTCTCCTCGTATTTTTTGGGGTAATTTGAGAAAAATGGACATTAATTTTTTCTTTTTTTAAAGATTTTATTTATTTATTTACTTACTTACTTAGAAAGCACAAGCAGGAGAAGGGACGGAGGGAGCAGAACAGAAAGAATCTCAAGCAGACTCTGCACTGACCATGGAGACTGACACAGGGCTCAATCTCACAACCCTGAGATCATTATCTGAGCCATGCTTGGACCATAATGCTATGATATCTATATCATTATGGTTGGATGCTTAACGACCTGAGCCACCCAAGTACCCTGAGTATTAACTCTTCTTTAAATGTTTGGGAATTTGTTTGTGAGGCCATCTGGTCTTGGACTTTTGGTTTAGGGAGTTTTTTGATTACCAATTCAATTTCATTGCTGGTGATTGGTCTGTTCAAATTTTCTGTTTCTTCCTGCTTTTGTTTTGGTAAGTGATATATTTCTAGGAATTTATCCATTTCTTTTAAGTTGTCCAGTTGGTTGGCCTATAGTTTTTCATAATATTGTTCCAATAGTTTGTATTTCTGTGGTGTTGGTTGTTATTTCTCCTCCTTCATTATTAATTTTATTTATTTGGATCCTCTCTCTCTCTCTCTCTCTTTCTTTTTGAATGAGTCTTGCTAAAGATTTATCAATTTTGTTGATCTTTTCAATGAACCAGCCCCTGGATTCATTGATCTGTTCTTTTTTTTTAATTCTTAGTTTCTATATCATTTATGTCTGCTCTAATCCTTATTATTTTCTTCCTTTTTCTGGGTTTGGGTTGTGTTTGTTCTTTTTCTGTCTTCTTTGATGTAAGGTTACATTGTTTATTTGAGATTTTTCTTGCCTCTTGAGGTAGGCCTGTATTGCTATAAACTTCCCTCTTAGAACCACTTTTGCTATATCTCAAAGATTTTGGAGCATTGTGTTTTCATTTTCATTTGTTTCTGTGTAATTTTTTATTTATTCTTTGATTTCTTGGTTGACCTGTGCATTGTTTAATAGCATGTTATTTAATCCCCATGTATGTGTGGCCCTTTTAGATTTTTTTTCTTGTGATTGATTTCTAGTTTCATAGCATTATGGTCAGAAAAGATACATTATATTTCTGCAATCTTTTTGAATTTTTTTTAATTTTTTTTATTATTATTTTTTTTTAATCTTTTTGAATTTGTTGAGATTTGTTTTATGGCCTAATATGTGATCTATTCTGGAAAATGTTCTGAATACACTTGAAAATAGTATGTATTCTGCTGTTTTAGGATGAACTCCTCTGAATATATCTGTTAAATCCATCTGGTCCAGTGTGTCCAGTGTATTAAAAGTCACTGTTTCCTAGTTGATTTTCTGTTTGGATGATCTGTTCATCAAGTGGGGTGTTAAAGTCCCCTACTATTATTGTAATGCTCTCAATTACTTTCTTTATGCTTGTTAATAACTATTTTGTATATTTGAGAGCATAAATATTTGTAATAGTTATATCCTCTTGTTGGATTTCCCCCCTTTTTTATTGAATAGTGTACTTTTTTATCTCTTGTTACAGTTTTTGTCTTAAAGTCTATTTTGTCTGGTATAAGTACTGTTGCACCAGCCTTCTTTTAGTGTCCATTTGCATAATAAATATTTCTCTATCCCCTCACTTTCAATCTTCAGGTGTCTTTTGGTCTGAAATGAGTCTCTTTTAAGCAGCATATATATGGATCTTGCCTTTTTTTTTTTATCTTGCCTTTTAATCTACTCTGTCATCTTGTATCTTTTGATTGAAGCACTTAGTCCATTTATATTCAAAGTAGTTGTTGATAGTCGCATATTTATTGTCATTTTGTTAGTTGTTGTGTTAGAGATTTTCCTCAGATCCTTTCTCCTTTTGTTCTCTTTCATGGCTTACTGGCCTTTTTAGTAATATGGATTAACTTGGATTTCTTTCTCTGTATACTTAGCATATCTATTACTGTTTTTTAATTTCTGGCTGCAGATTTTCCCCTTTTAGCACTTTGAATATATAATACCACTTTCTTCTAGCCTGAAAAGTTTCTGCCAGAATATCTGCTCATAGCCTAATGGGGTTTCTCTTGTATGTAACTGTTCTTTTCTCTAGCTACTTTTAGTTTAGTTTTTTTTTTTTTTTTCTTTATTGCTACTTTTTGCCATTTTAATTACTTTATGTCTTGGTGTGGACTTTCTTGTGTTGAATTTTTTGGGGAGATCTCTGTGCCTCCTGGATCTGGATATCTGTTTCCTTCTCCAGATTAGAGGAGTTTTCAGCTATTACTTTTCAAATAAATTCTCTGCCCCTTTATCTCTGTCTTCTTTTATGAGATTTCTGTAATTCTCTTGAGGGAGTCACTGAGTTCCTTAAGACTATTCTCAATTTATGTAATTTTCTATCCTCTCATTTTCTCAGTCTGGTTACTTTCCATTACCCTGTCTTCTAGTTCATTAATTCATTCCTCTTCTTCATCTAGTCTGCTATTTATTCCATCAAGTGTATCTTTAATTTCATTTATTGTGTTCTTGATCTCTGGTTGATTCTTTTTTATCTTTGTGGTAAGGGTATCACTGATGTGATACTCTTTTCTCTAGTCCAGTCACTATCTTTATGATCGTTACTTTAAATTCTCTATCACATATATTACTTGTATCTGTTTCACTTAGATCTTTTACTGTGGTTTGTTCCTGTTCTTTCATTTGGAACATATTTCTCTGTCTTCTCATTTTGTCTGATTCTCTGTATGTTAGCTACATATCTTCTTCTTGATGGTAATGGACTAATGAAGAAGAGGTTCTGTAGTGCCCTGAAGTACTCTGTTCCCAAGGACCTGGCATTTCAGGGAGTATTTCCTACGTGTGCTACTTATGCTCTGCTGTGGAGCCTTGGCCTCTTTTTCCTTCAATCCAGTTGTCTTCAGAGGCTCTCTTTACCTATTGTATGCAGCAAGGTGTGTGGTGGTCTGCTTGCCAAAGCAGATCTACCCCTATTGCTGCCAGAACTGAAGTTCCACAAAATACATAGTTCAGGAGATGTGGTGCTGGTGAGATTTGCACAGGTCTTCTGGGAGAAGGCCCACAGTGCCAGAACTCAGGTGAGTGCAGCTCAGAAGGGTGGATCCACCCAAGCATAGGGGTTCCGGGCTTGGTGCAAGCAAATTAGGTAAGGAATGTTGGTATGCACTAGTTCCCATAGGTGGCAGTTGTTTATGCTGGAGGAGAGGGGAGGGAAATGGTGCCTGACAGCTCCTTTGTTCCTAAAGGAATCTCCGCATGAGCCTGTCTCTCTGGGCCAAGCTCTGAGATGAGCATATCACTCTCCCTTCCATCTGCCCCCAGAGTTTTTCAAACTGCCTCTTCTATGTGGCATCTCCATGGGCTGTTCATCATGCTGTCTCTTTGGGGGGCTGGGGCGACTCAGGTTTCTCCCAGAGCCAAGTCTGCCAATTTTTTAAATTCACAGCTTTAAGTTCTATAGGTTTTAAGAACTCAGGAAATTCAGCCCCTGTTACTTTCAAAGGCAAATATTACAGAGATTCATTCAGTATAGTATATATTAGTATATATATTAGTATACTATACTAATTAGTATATTAGTATAATAGACTATAATAGACTAATATACCACATTCTATTAGGGACTAATAAGGACTTTTATATATACTATATTGTATATATTTTATATATAGTATATTGTATATACTATATATTAGTATACTATACTAATTAGTATATTAGTCCCTACATAGAATATGGTATATTATTTGAAATGGATATTTTTAAGTCTAGGACAACAACTAAAACCACTAAAAATATTTAAGACAGTGCACAAATTATGAGTGCAGCATGGAGATAAAAATAAAATATTGAATGATACTCAATCGTAAAGAGACCAAAAATAAAAAGGCAAAGTCCACCTATTGTCTATAAGAAATCCACTTTAAACTTTATATATGCATATTAAAATAAAAAGAACACAATGGAAAAATATTTACCTAACTAGCACTAATTGGAAGAAAGCTGAAGTAGGCATAACAATATCAAAGTTGCCTTGAGAAAAGTAATATTACCAGGAATAAAGACAGATATTACAGATAATGGTAAAGGGCTAATTCTTCTATAAGCCACAATAATCCTGAATGTATATGCTGCTAACAAGAGAGTTTTCAAATATAGAAAACAAAAATAAATAAATAAATAAATAAATAAATAAATAAATAAATAAAATAATACCAGAAGGAGAAATAACAAATCCACAATTAAAACTGAAGACTTGGGCAGCCCGGGTGGCTGAGCGGTTTAGCACCGCCTTTGACCCAGGGCCTGATCCTGGAGACCCGGGATTGAGTCCCACGTCAGGCTTCCTGCATGGAGCCTGCTTCTCCCTCTGCCTATGTCTCTGCCTATCTCTCTTTCTCTGTGTCTCTCATGAATAAATAAATAAATAAATCTTTTTAAAAATAATTAAAAATAAAATAAAATAAAACTGAAGACTTCACATATTCACCTTGCAATAATTGATTGAACAAGTAGAGAGAAAATCAGTAAGGATATGGAAAACTTGAAAAACACTATCAATAACAACCTAATTGATGCTTATAGGACACTTCATCGCAAAAGAGTAGAATAAATAATATTTGCAAGTATACATTGAACATTTACCAGGATATCCTAGATTATCAAAAATAAAACTTACATTTTTCAAAATTAAAATTATAGAAAATATGTTCTCATATTTAAATCTATGGGTGAAAACATAAAAATCAGTAAAAACAAGGATCCCTGGGTGGTGCAGTGGTTTGGCTCCTGCCTTTGGCCCACGGCGCGATCCTGGGGACCCGGGATCGAATCCCATGTCGGGCTCCCAGTGCATGGAGCCTGCTTCTCCCTCTGCCTATATCTCTGCCTCTCTCTCTCACTGTGTGCCTATCATAAATAAAAAATAAAAAATAAAAAAATTAAATAAATAAATAAATAAATAAATAAATAAATAAATAAATAGAAATCAGTAAAAACATCCATATATTGACTAGGTCAAGAGGAAATCACAAGGGAAATTGGGTAATATTTTGAATTGAATGAAAGTGAAAATATGACACAATATGTAGATTCCAGTAAAGCAGCGCCTTAAGTGGAATTTATAACACAAAATGCTTGTTATAAAGATGAATGAAATCAAACTTGATTCTTTAAACAAATTACAAGAAAGTTGATAAACATCTAGCCAGACTGACCAAGAAAAAAGGAGAAAGGACAAATTATAAATATCAGGAATGCAAGATGGTACATCACTACAGACATTGAAAAGATAATAAAGGAATACCATGATTAACTCCGTACATAATTTTGATGATTTAGATGAAATGGTTAAATTCCTTTAAAAACACCAACTACCAAAGTTCTGTCAAAAAGAAAAAGACAATTTTAATGATATTTTATTTATTAAAGGGGTTGAATATATAGTAAATACTTCCCAGGAAGAAAATTCCAGGCCCAGATGGCTTCATTGAAGAATTTTACTAAATATTTAAGGGAGGAACAATGGAGATTCTTCACAAATTCTTCCAGGATGTTAAAGAGAAAGCGTCTCCCAACTCATCTCATGAGGCCAGCGTTTCCCAACACCAAATGAAACAAATACATTTTAAGAAATGAAGACTAGTATCTGTCTAGTGAACATAAATGTGATGTTCTGGGGCAGTCCGGGTGGCTCAGCGGTTTAGCGCTGCCTTCAGCCCCAGGGCATGATCCTGGAGACCCAGGATGGAATCCCAGGTCAGGCTCCCTGCATGGAGCCTGCTTCTCCCTCTGCTTGTGTCTCTGCCTCTCTCTCTCTCTCTCTCTCTCTCTCTCTCTCTGTCTCTCATGAATAAATAAATAGAATCTTTAAATAAATAAAAAATGTGATGTTCTCAGCAACATACTAGCAATTCAAATGCAACAATACATAAAAAGATCATCATAACCAAGTAGACTGGGGAATGCAAGGCTGGGCCAATATTCAAAAATCTGCCAATGCAACATTATATGTATACATAATATAATATATAATGTAATACATGATAACTATAAAATGCATACAGATAATGCCTTTGAAAGAATTCAACATCCATTTCTCAGAAAACGAAATAAAAAGAAACTTTGTTAACTCAATAAAGAGTATCTATCCCAAACCCCCCACCCTGAACCAAAAAAACAAACCCTACAGCTAACATCATACTTAATGCTGAAAGACTAAATGCTTTCTTCCTAAGGTCAGCAACAAGGCAAGGATATCCTTTCTCTCCAATACTGATGCATAGCCAAGGCATTAGGCCAGGAAAATAAATAACAGACATATAAACTGAAAAGGATGAAATAAAGCTGTCTCTACTTGTAGATGACATGGTTATCTAGGTAAAAATTCTCAAAGAATCTACAAAATAGTTATAAAAACTATAAGCTTAGAGTAGTTGCATAAGACATATAAGACACCAAAATGAATATGTCTATCTACAGAAACATGTTTTCTATGTACAATGTTTTCTATATACAAAAACAGTGTTCCTATATAATAGCAATAACAATTCGAAAGTAAAATTTAAAAAACCATACCATTTACCAAAGCCATGAAATATTTAGGTATAAATCTTACAAGATATGTGAAAGATCTTTATGATAAAAATTACAAAGCACTGTTTAAAGAACTAAGAAAAGATCTTTAAAATGTAGAGCTATAATCATTTATGGTTTGGATTATGCAATATTTTTATAATGTCATTTCTCCCCAAACTTATCTATAGATTCAATGCAATTCCAGTCAAAATCCCTGTAAGACTTCTGCAAAAATCGACAAGTCGCTTCTTTTTTTAATAAAAGATTTTATTTATTTTAGAGATAGAGGGAGAGATGCAGAAGACAAACAAAGGGAGAAAGACAAGCAGATTCCATGCCACGCATGGAGCCCGCCAACATGGGTCTTGATCCCATAACCCTGAGATCATGACCCGAGCCGAAATCAAGAGTCAGACGCTTAACCGACTGAGCCACCCAGGCACCCTAATTCTAAAATTTATTTAGGAATTTTATTTGGTAGTTTCTTATAAATAAATTTCCAAGTAATTAGCTAAAATAATTTTAAAATACAAGAACAAGTTGGAAGGTTACACTGCCTGATTTCTGTCTTACTATAAAGCTAAGAAGTTCTTAGGGTCCTACTAGAGAAAGGGTAGATATCTAGATCAATAAAACATAATAGAGAGTGCAGAAATAAATCCATACATATACAGCCAATTGGTTTTTTAGGAGGAAAGGACAGAGGGCGAAGGAGAGAATTTTAAGCTGTCTCCACACCCAGTGCAGGATTCAGTTTCATAACCCTGAGCCAAAAATCAAGAGTTGGTTGCCTGGGATGGCTGGGTTGCTCAGTGATTGAGCATCTGCCTTTGGCTCATGGCATGATCAAGTCCTGTATCAGGTTCTCTTGGAGGAGCCTGCTTCTCCCTCTACCTATGTCTTTCCCCCTCTCTCTGTGTCTCTCATGAATAAATAAATAAAATATTTTTTAAAAATGAATTGGTTGCTTAATGGACCAAGCCACCCAGGCACCCCTGGCCAATTACTTTTTTTAACAAAGATGCAAGGACCACTCATTTTCAGCAAGTGGTCCTGGAACAATTGGATATCTATATGTAAAAAAATGAACTTTGATCCATACTTCACACCTATGCAAAAATTAACACAAAATAGACCATAGACTTAAATAGAAGAGCTGTAACTGCAAAATTTCCAGAAGACAGGATAAAATCATTATGACCTTGGGTTAGGCAAAGATTTCAAAGCTAAAATATTTATCTTTTTAATTTAAATTTAACTAACATATAGTGTATTATTAGTTTCAGAGGTAGAATTTAGTGATTCATCAGTTCATATATCACTCAGTGCTCATGACATCCAAGTGTCTTCTTTAATGCCCATCGTCCAGTTACCCATCCCCCCACTCACATCCCCTCCAACAACCCTCAGTTTATTTCCTATAGTTAGGAGTCTCTTACTGTTTGTCTCCCTCTCTGATTTAGTCTGATTTTAAAACATGATATATTGGAGGAAAGCGAATAAATTGAATTCCATCAAAATTAAGAACTTCTGTTCTTTGAAAGACACTGTTAAGAAGATGAAATATAAGCCACAAACAGAAAAAAAATATTTGCAAGTCACAAAGCTGATAAAGAATTTGTTCCCAGAATATATAATATTCTCAAATTCAATAAAACTCAAAATTCAACATAAAAAGTAACAACTCAGGTTTTCTTATTTGCAAAATATATGAATAAGCACTTCCATGTGGATGACAAATAAACACATAAATATATTCAATATCATTAGTCATTAAGGAAATGCAGATTAAACTGCAATATGATACCACTACACAACTATTAGAATAACAAAAATTTTCCAAAAAAATTAAAAAATTAAAATATCATGTTACACTAAGGATAAAGAGCAACTTAGGCTAACATACATTGTTAGTGGGAATACAAAATGTTTTCCAGTCACTTTGGAAAACCATATGACACAACAATATCACTCTTAGATATTTACTCAAGTGAAATGAAATCTACATTTTCACAAAAATGTTTATGTAAATGTTTACAACAGCTTTATTTGTAATCATGAATAAGTAGAGACAACTCAAATTTTCTCAACTGGAGACTGGATAAACTGTGGTCCATCCCATACAATTAGCACTCAGTAACAAAAAGGAACAAATTCTTGCCATTTGCAATGATGTGGATGGAACTAGAGGGGATTATGCTAAGCAAAATAAGTCAGAGAAAGACAAATACTCTATGATTTCACTCATATGTGGAATTTAAGAAACAAAACAGATGAACATAGAGGAAGGGAAGGAAAAATAAAACAAAAACAGAGAGAGGCAAACTATAAGAGACACTCAACTATGGAAAATAAGCAGGGTTGCTGGAAGGGAGATGGGTGGGGAGATGGAAAACTGGGTGATGGGCATTAAGGAGGGCATGTGATGTGATGAGCACTAGGTGTTGTATGCAACTAATGAATCCTTGAACTCTACCTCTGAAACTAATAATGCAGTATATGTTAATTAAATTGAATTCACATTTTTTAAAAAATGTTTAAAAAGGAACAGACTAGTATTCTACACAACAACATGAATGAATCTGAAATGCATCGTTCGAAATGAAAGAAGCCAGATTCAAAGGGCTACATATTGTATGATTTAATTAATAGGACATTCTTACAAAAGCAGAACTAAAGAGTCAAAAACAAGATCAGTGGTTGTGAAACGCTGGGGTTCGAAGAGACGGTGACTACAAAGGTGGCAGGGAGTATTTGGGTGAGTGATGGCACTGTTCAATATCTGGATTCTGGGTGGTAGTTGCAGAGTGCTTATCAAAACTCTAAGCTGTATGCTGAAAAGGGTGAATTTTACTGTTTGTTAAGTGTGCATTAAAAAATAGAAAACATTTTTTAAACCTGGGCTTTTATAATGGTATTGGTTTCAAACACTATCACCAAACTCAGTACTACTTTTGAACATATTAGCTTATTAGTAATGGACCACAGTCTGATGGTTCTGGATAATCTAGCATAGGATTTTAGAAAAAGCTTCCTGTGGGTCTGTGATTCCTATGGAGAAAACAAAACCAATACTAAGATAATATGTGGCTAGTTTTCAACATTCAGTTTATGTGTGCACTGAACTTGAGTCAGTGCATATTGATCAGCTGCTGGTATAAATTACACTCCATGATTCTTGCTGTCATTTTAATATAACCATTTAATATATAGGATCACAATTTTCCATGTCATAAAGAAATAAGGAAAGAATCTGAAGTGTTCTTTTAGTGCTTATAAAATTACTGCATTCTAGAATTTTTTAAGTGTATAGCATGTTATATAAAAAATAAAAAAAAATAAAAAAAAAAAAAACCTGGCACACCTAAGTGGCTCAGTCGGTTAAATGTCACTCTTGATTTCGGCTCAGGTCATGATCTCAGGGTTGTGAAATCGAGCCCTGCTTCGTACTCTACACTCACCAGGAAGTCTGCTTGAGTTTCTTTTTCTCTCTCTGCCCTTCCCCTTGCTTAGGGAACACACACTCTCTCTTTTTAAAATAAATAAATCCTTTTTTAAGATCTAAAATTATCAAAGGAGAAACTGAGGCCATCTCTCCTGTGAAAACCAAAGTAGGACTTTTTTTTTTTAATAAATGGAGTCCTTTACTTTATTCATTATTATCATATGATCTGTGCTTGCATAAATACAATTTATCAAAAATAGAAGAAGTGTTCTATCCTTTTACCTAAATATTCAGACATATGTTAGTTGTATTACCTTTAATTAATTTCAGCTCTAATTTACAAATAGGTGATTTAGACTCAAAAGGCGAAATCTGTTGAACTATAAAAACTGAGTGAAGAGAAATATTTAATGGAAGGAAGAAGAAAAGAAACTCAGCTGTGGGGAAGGAGAACCCACAAATAAGAAACTGGTTCTTTTTTTAAAATTGAAGTGTAATTAACATATAATATTCTATTAGTTTCAGGTGTACAACATATTGATACGCCAATTATATACATTATGTAGTGCTCACCATGCTAAGTGTAGTCACCATCTTGCACTAAACATTATTAAGATATTATTAACTATATTTCATTTTCTGTACTTTTTATCTTTGTGACATTTATTTTATAACTGGAAGTTTGTAACTCTGAATTCCGCTTGTCTGTTTTGCCCATCCCCACACCCACCTCCTCTCTGTGAAACACCAATTTGTTCTCTGTATTAAGAGACTGTATTTTTACAGCTGTCTGTTCATTTGTTGTTAAAAATAGAAATACTAGGGTGCCTGGGTGGCACAGTTGGTTAAGAGTAGGACTTTCGGTTTTGGCTCAGGTCATGATCACAGGGTGATGAGATCCAGCCCTGCTGAGCATAGAGCCTGCTGGAGATTCACTTTGCTCCTCCTGCTCACACTCTCTCTCTCTCTAAAAAAACAAATCTTTAAAAACAATAGAAATACCATATGACCTAGTAATTTAACTCCTGGGTATTTATTCAAAGGAAACAAAAACAAAAATTGAAAAAGCCATACACACCTTTATGTTTATTGCAGTATTATTTACAGTAGCCAAGATATGGAAGCAACCCAAGTGTTCATCAGTGGATGAATGCATAAAAAAAATGTGTATGTGTGTGTGTGTGTGTGTGTGTGTATATATATATATATGGTATATACATACATATATACACATATACACACACACACACATATATATATACACATAAATATGTGTGTGTGTGCCTGTATATAATTGGAAGCTAAAAAACAAAATAAAGAAGCTTTTTATTTTCTTACCTCCTTTCCCTTCTGGGCTCTGTGCTCCATGCACTTGGTAAGCACATGGAATTCCTAACTTAGGAATTCACCTGATCTCCTCACTTCTATCTCTATCACCTACTCAACTATCTTCAAGAAGGAAGACAGAGAACAGAAAACTTTCTTAGAAAGAGGAGGAAAAAAGCTTTTCTATACACACTTAAGAAAATTGGCAAAGGTATGAGAGGAGACATTTCCTAATTGCCAGCAAAAACAATATGTGCTCTTCACTTACACATCTTATGGAATTCTCAGTGGCATGGTTCATGTTAATCTCTTCCTTTTTGAAGTCCACCCCATCTAAATTTGAGTATAGTTGACACACAATGTCATATTAGTTTCAGGTACACAACATACTGATTGGACAAATTGCTGCATTATAGCTACCATCTGTCCTGATGCATGGGTTTTACAATGTCATTGACTATATATTATGGTTTTTAATGTACATTTCCCTGATGATTAGTGATGTTGGGCATCTTTTTGTGTGTCTGTTGGCCATCTTTATGTCTTCTTTTTTTTCATCTTTATGTCTTCTTTAGAAAAATGTCTATTTAGTGTTCTACTTATTTTTTAATCTAATTTTTTTTGTTGTTTTTTAGTGTTGAGGTGTGTAAGTTCTTTAAATATCTTAGATACTAACCTTCTACCCGGTATGTCATTTGGAATCTTCTCCCATTCCATAGGTTGACTTTTAGTTTTATTGATTGTTTCCTTCACTGTGCAGAAGCTTTTTATTTTGATGTAGTCCCAATAGTTTATTTTTGTTTTGTTTCCTTTGTCTTCAGAGACATATCTAGAAAAATATTGCTACAGTTGATGTCAAAGAAATTATTGCCTGTGTTCTCTCCCAGGAGTTTTATGGTTTCAGGTATTACAATTAGATCTTTAATCCATCTTGAATTTATTTTTTGATGCTGTTAAAAGATGGTGCAGTTACATTCCTTTCCATGTAGCTGCCAGGTTTTCCCAGTACCATTTATTGAAGGCACGTCTTTTCACCATGTATATTCTTGCCTCCTTAGTCATAGATTAATTGACTCTGAAGGAATGGGTTTATTTCTGGGCTCTCTATTCTGTTCTGTCGACCTATGTGTCTATTAAGCTGCTTTGATATCTACAGCTTTGCAGTGTATCTTGAAATCTGGGATTGCGATACCTCTAGCTTTATTGTTTTTCAAGACTGCTCTGGCTATTTGGGGTTTTTTGTGGTTTCATACAAATTTTAATATTATTTATTCTCATTCTATGAAAAATGCTGTTGTTATTTTGAATAGGGATTGACATTAAATCTGTAGATTGCTTTGGGTAGTATGGACATTTTAACAATATTAATTCTTCCAATCCAGGGTCGTAGGATATCTATTTTTGTTTGTATCCTCTTTAGTTTCTTTCATCAATTCTTTATAGTTTACAGAATACAAATCTTTCACCTCTTTGGTTAAGTTTATTCCTAGGTACTTTATTCCTTTTGGTGAAATTGTAAACGGTGTTATTTTCTTAATTTCTCTTCTGCTATCCATTCTTAGTGTATAGAAGTGATACTGATTTCTGGGTATTAATTTTGTATCCTACAGCTTCACTGAATTAGTTTATTACCTCTAGTAGTTTTTTTTAGGAGCCTGTAAGGTTTTCTACGTATAGCATCATATCATCTGCAAATAGTGGCAATTTAACTTCTTCTTTACCAATATGGATGCCTCTTATTACTTTTCTTTTTTTTTCTTGATTGCTGTGGCTAAGACTTCCAAAACTATTTTGAATAAAAGTTGTGAGAGTGAACATCTTTGTCCTGTTCCTGATCTTAGAGGAAAGCCATCAATTTTTACACACATTTACATCACATGTTTTTCTTGTCTCCAAGTTGATCTTTCAACCTCTAACACAAAAGATGATGAGCCTGCTCCTTAAAATACTGGCCTTTCAGGGGGATCCTACCACTCACCAGGGTTACCTCCTCAATCTCCTTGTTCTCTCACAGTTTATGCTCCTGATATTTCTCACATCCCTACCTTTGTTCATGCCCTTTCTTCTGTTGGGCATGTACTCCTAACTTTGCTGTTACAACTACAGAGTTTCAAGATTCTTTAAGATGTTTTTCAGATTTCACCACCTCCATGAAGCTATTTCATAGCCACCTAATTTTCAGGTATCTGCCAGTCAAGTTCTTGCTATTTTAATCACAGAGTATTTGGCAAAAGCCTAAAGGTCTTCTTAGAAACCTGCAGATGTACACTACATCCACTGAACTCCATGCTTGGCTTACAGGTTAAGAAACTCTTCTAATCTGATGCAGTATCTCCCTTACTTGAATTCTACAGAAGGTCGCTGATATTTTTCTCAGGATGCTAATCAGATTCTGCCTTGTTTTATAGCTTGTATTTGTTTTTCTTTCCCAACTGCTACCACCCCTTTCCACCCTAGCCTACCCTGCACACTTAATTATCCATCAGGGACCATGACTTGCCTTGCTTGCCTACTACATTGATTTGTACATCAGACATTCTTGGTATTTAATTATTTAATTGAATCATAATATTTATAAACCCTGGATACCAGTCTGTGAATTAACTAAGCAGTTGACCGTTTCACAATAATTGCATTGCTTATAAGATTGGAGACATTATCACTTTATAATTATACATGGGGCATATAATGCTTGGTTGCCAGATTGTTTTCTGTGCTACACCTTCCAGGGCATCCAGTTTATTAATGACACTCATGTTTTTATAACCCATAAACATGTGGAAAGATTTGAATAATTCACCCTACATTTTAGGTTCAAATGAGAAGTCGAAGTTGGCCAACAAAGCAACTGGTCTTTTATGTATTACTTTATTTATTTCTGCATTCAGTGGTACTGCTTTCATTTCTTTCCAGCAGGTCATACTTCTTGACCAGTCTTCTCTATCATGTATATTTGGTGTTTCTGTGGCTCTGATACATTTTAAAGATGCTCATACTCCAGGTCTGTGGTTCATCAGATCCTACAGCTCTCCCAAATATGTTAGATTTGACTATACTTTGTGTTGGTTCTCAATATCAAAGGATCTTGCATGTTCAAACCACACAGCTGATTAATAGATAATCCTCAAGACATTTCCACCTGTAAGATTATTGGAAGCATTTCTGCCCTATAAGATTGCCAGTCTGGTTCCAAATAAGATATCCCTGAAGCCTGTTTTTACTGAGGCTGTTTTCAAGTCAATGTTGGTCATATTTAGAGGAAACAATATTATTTGCAGTAAGTTTCTCACTCCCACACAGCTATCCCAATGCAAACCCAATGCAGTGGTTCCTGTTTAATAGTTTTGACCAGCCAGTTACTGAGCAACTGTTGCACCTCACTTCTTAGGAAGGGAATGTCCCACTCCAGATCCTTTAAAAGGTGACTTCCTATGAGCTGAAATATTGGTTATAGCTAAATACCCACAAATAAATTGATGTCATTGGTATAAAATTGTTATATGATAAGGTTCAAAGATCTCAAATTTTCTCTATTTTTGATATTAACACTTCCTAGAGCATCCCACCTCACAAGAGAGATGTTGGTTGCATATATATAATGAAAAGAACCAGAAGCACCAGAAGGTCACAAACATGACACCACAACATAAACAGAGTGGTGCTTTGTGTATTTTGTTGGACTTAGGGTCTACAAACTAACTGAAGAATCAGCAGAGGATTTGTTTCATCTCAATTGTATTTTCATGCTGCAGCCCATGCTTTCTCTTTGAGGTTAGAATATTAGTGCATTAAAAAATGTTTGGACACATATTCAAAACACTATGATGGGGAGAATATGCTAAACATTGAGATGAAAAATAGAATATATCTGTGAGCTACACAGATAAGTCATGAGTACATCATAACATGGCATAAAAAGAAATGGTACCTTACAAGCAGTTTCTCTGACATCAGCTGCAGAAACATTTTTCTAGATATGTCTCTGAAGACAAAGGAAACAAAACAAAAATAAACTATTGGGACTACATCAAAATAAAAAGTTTCTGCACAGTGAAGGAAACAATCAATAAAACTAAAAGTCAACCTATGGAATGGGAGAAGATTCCAAATGGTGTATCTAGTAAAAGGTTAATTTCTAAAACATGTAAAGAACTTATACAGCTCAACACCAAAAAAAAAAAAAAAAGATTAAAAAATTTAGAACACCTAAATAGATATTTTTCTAAGAAAGACATAAAAATGGCCAGCAGATACACAAAAAGATGCTCAACATCACTAATCATCAGGTAAATACAAATTAAAAACCACAATGATGGCAGCCCAGGTGGCTCAGCAGTTTTAGAGCTGCCTTCGGCTCAGGGCCTGATCCTGGGGCCCCGGGATCAAGTCCCACCACCTCCTCGGGCTCCCTCCGTGGTGCTTGCTTCTCCCTCTACCTGTGTCTCTGCCTCTCTCTTTCTCTCTCTCTCTCTCTCTCTCTCGAATAAGTAAATAAATAAAATATTTAAAAATAAATAAATAAAAACCACAATGAGGGGCACCTGGGTGTCTCAGTGGTCGAGTGTCTGCCTTTGGCTCAGGTCGTGATCCTTAGGTTCTGGAATTGAGTCCTGCATCAAACTCTATGCAGGGAGCTTGCTTCTTCCTCTGCCTATGGCGCTCTTTCTCTCTCTCTCTCTCTCTCTCTCTATCTGTATCTCTCATGATTAAATAAATAAAACCTTAAAAAAAAACACAGTGAGATATACCCCTAAAACTGTAAGAATGGTTAGAATTAAAAAAACAAAAAGAAGTAAGAAGTGTTGATGAGGATGTGGAGAAAAAGGAAACCCTCATGCACTTGTTGGTGGGAATGTAAACTGGTGCAGCCACTGTGGAAAACAGTATAGAGGTTCCTCCAAAAATTAAAAATAGAACTACCACACGATTTAGGAATTCCATTACTGGGCATTTTCCTCCCCAAAAAGAATTCAAACTTTTTACCCAAATTCAAAAATATTTATTCACTCATATGTTTATTGCAGCATTATTTATAATAGTCAAGATATGAAAGCAACCCAAGGGCTCATCAGCAAATAGATAAGGAAGATATGATATATACATACAACTGAATATACACAGCCATTACAGAGGTTGTGGTTGTGCCATTTAAGACATGGGTGGAAAAAAAAAAGACATAGGTGGACTTAGAGGGTATTATGCTAAGTGAAAATAAGTCAGGTCAAGAAAGACAAATGCCATATGATTTCATTTATATGGAATCTGAAAAACAAAACAAATGAAAAAGCAAACAAATAAAAATCCGAATCAGACCTATAAATACAGAGAATAAACTGATGGTTGTGGGGTGAGGGGATGGGCAAAGTGGCTAAGAGGAGTGGGAGATATAGGCTTCCAGTTATGGAATGAATAAGTCATGGAAATAAAAGGCACAGCAGAGGGAATATAATCAATGGTATCGTAATCGCATTGTACGATGACAGATGGCAGCTACATTTGCAGTGAGCATAGTATAACATATAAGAGATTGAACTACTATGTTGTACACCTGAAAGTAATATAACGTTGTGTATCAATTGTACTCAAAACAAATTAATAAGAATAGGGAAGGAAGGAAGGAAGGAAGGAAGGAAGGAAGGAAGGAAGGAAGGAAGGAAAAAGAGAAAGAAAAGAAAAGAAAGAAAGGAAAGGAAAGGAAAGGAAAGGAAAGGAAAGGAAAGGAAAGGAAAGGGAGAAAGAAAAGAAAAGAGAAGATAAGAGAAAAGAAAGAAGGAAGGAAGGAAGGAAGGAAGGAAGGAAGGAAGGAAGGAAGGAAGGAAGGAAGAAAAAGAAAGAAAGAAAGAAAGAAAAGAAAGAAAGAGAAGAAAGGAAGAAAAGAAAGAAGAAAGAAAGAAAGAAAGAAAGAAAGAAAGAAAGAAAAAGAAAAAGAAAAAGAAAAAGAAAAAAGAAAAAAGAAAGAAAGAA
Organism: Canis aureus; assembly: GCF_053574225.1. Classification (NCBI taxonomy): domain Eukaryota; kingdom Metazoa; phylum Chordata; class Mammalia; order Carnivora; family Canidae; genus Canis; species Canis aureus. The sequence goes on from NC_135616.1 coordinate 47,612,689, forward strand.
AGAAAGAAAGAAAGAAAGAAAGAAAGAAAGAAAGAAAGAAAGAAAGAAAGAAAAAGAAAGAAAGAATCTCTTTAAAATTCTGGCTAGATATTTGTCTTGCAAAAGGCATTGATGGATGTTGTTTGGAGCACTCATATCTAATTCAAACCCACGGAAATGGCCAAAGGAGAATGAAGTTAAGATCATTAGATATGGCAGTTTGTTCTTCGAGTTGTAAGAAGCCAATAAATAACATCCCTCTCTTACCCTCCTGAGCTCTAAGCCATTTTTAAAAACACCACTGGGAATCAGACAGATAATGATCAAACTATGCACTTCATCACTGATAAAACCAGAATGGAAAATACATTTGGAATGTGGGCCAAAACTGGCTTCCTACTATTGTCCCCAGAATTGAACTTGCCCAAGTTAACAGCATATCTGTGAGCTGCCCCGTGCATGTCCACAGAGGACAGGAGCAAAACATCCAGAGCCCAGGTTGCTCTGAATGAGAGGAAGAGCCTGTGCTGTGCACGCTGTGTCCTTTGTTGTCTCTTTGGGGAGGTCATTCTTTCTCTCTTGGGAAGAGTGAGTGAGTGAGTGAGTGAGTGAGTGAGTGAACAAGACATAGAAAAAAGGTGGAAGTTACCCTTCTCAATACTCCAAAAGGGTAGAAGCATTTACTCTTTGGACAGAAACCTTAGGCCAAGGTAGGAACCCCAGGAGAGGAAGAAGATGACTCTCCATGTCATGATGGATGCAAGGAAGACCAGGTTATGATGTGGGACCCATTGGCTAAGATTAAGTGGTAATTTTGTATTTTGGACAGTTTCATCAGTTGTTTTTATGTCAGTGGCCCATCCAATGCAAACAAAGATAACTTTATACCTCCAGCATCTGTTCTTTAATGATCTTATGGCACCTCCCTGAGTTTCTTGCTTTGTAAGCATACAATACTGATAAGCTGAAAATTCGAAAATACACAGATGGGCAAGTATCCTGCTTGCAATAAGGAAAGGAGGAAGGGAAATCTCTTTGAACCAGGCAGCAGAGAGCATGGCAAGTGCATTTGTGATTTTCACATGTGAGGTGCAGCAGGTCACTGGATGGCCAAGAACCTTCTCCTGAGGAGTGTAGGCATGGTAGAAATGTACATGTAATTCCTTCTGATATATGGTTGGATGTGATGACAATAATGATGATGGTGATAACAGTAATAGCAAACACTTGTTATTTTACAGACCTGTCCTAAGCAGATTCTATATATTTGTTTAATTATCTCAGCCCTACGGGTATTATTATTAACCCCACGTTACAGAGAGATTAAGGAACTTGTCAGTTTCAGGCAAAAAAGGAACTTGGCCAAAGTCACAGGGAAGAAGACAACAGAACAAGGACTCAAGACTGAGTTCATGCTTTACCCAATAAGGCAGATAAACTCCTGGGGTGGCCAGCAATTGCAGTCAGGATTGCAGGCTAGCCCAGTGGTGGCCTAGCCTAGCCTAGAGAAGAAGCACTATCTCCTTTCACCATTCTGAGATGTTTCTTGGTGGACACAGGAGATGAGAACCAGTGAGCTGAGAGTGTAAGTATAACATTTCTTCTTAAAAGGGTAGGTATCTCTGGCCCTTATTATCTCTAGTGCAGTCACATGAGTGAAGGGAACTCAGTATTGCTCCTGACAGCATCACTGAAGAGGAGAAAGGTAGTGAGCCCATGCTCTGAATTACAAAGGAATGAACCAAGAGGAATGGAATAGACTGAGGTCAAAACATTTCTCTGGGACAAAGGGAGATCCTTTTCTTTCTTTTTTTTTTTTTTTTTCTCAATATTTTCAGAGCCTTTCTGTACTTCAGGGTCTCAGAGAAGACTCTGAAGAATAAATTAGTTTTATGAATTATAATCTACAAATGAAACGCCCTAAATTCTATCCAGTTACCCCTGTTTCCCACTATCAAATGATTTGGCTTCAAAGAAGAGTAGCATGGATTTATACATTTTGTATTTTCTTTCAGAAAAGGTTTCACCACCTCTCCGGTTTCCTTAATTATTTCATTTTTGCATGAATAAGAAGCAGCTAAGTGAGTAATATTCACATTACTGTTAATATCCTGGTCCATAAGTGGGGTGGATGTTTATTTTGCAAACCTGGAAAGCAACACAGTCACCCAGGTCTGGCCCAACATTTTGTCAAGAAGGCCTTGGAGGGGGTCGCAAAGGGAATCCACTGTAGTGAGTTGAAATGGATGATCTCGGCTTCCTGAATGCTCATTATTAACAAAACAAGACAGAAAGCAGGCATGGCCAGAGCTGCAGTGGCACTCTGAAATCATTTTCAACTCTCCAGAAGAAGCAGGGTGATGTTCAAGTACTCAAAAAGAACTGAGTTGTGATGCCAATGCATTTCATCCCACTCTCCTCTCAGAACTACTCCTTCGAGATTCCTTCTATTAACATTCTCCACTCACCTAAGGTTTTATCTGTCGATTTACCTTTGTGAGATAAAGCCAAGCAACCAATGTGTGAATTCCTTATAGCCAGCAGTCAGAGATGCCAAGTGAATAAGTGGTACTTTGGAGAGTTGTGACATCCTTATTTTAAAAAAAAAAGAAAGAAAGAAAAATAAAACGTTTTTGTGTGAAACAGCAGCCTTCTTCATCCTGCAGATGGACCCTATGTGGTATTTCCACAGTCTTATTGGGCAAAGAGTCCAGGACCAGAAATCACAGGACGTTCATCATTCTGAGATCTTTTGAGTCAGTCCCCTTTGGGTATCTCAATTTTCTTCACTTTGGAAATAAGTTTGAACTAGGTGTTCTCTAAAGTTCTTGTACTCTGCTGTCTCTCTAATTAGTCATGTTCTTTGTGGCCAACATTATTATTTCCACTTGGTAACAAAGAAAATAAGACATCAAGAAGTTAAGTGGTGTAGACCACTGGCTGCAAGAAAGAAGAGGCCAGAGAGCACATGCCTGAGTGGGAGGCTGTCTTTGAGATGCTAAGATTAAGTTTCTTATTTTTTATCCCTAGGAACAAAAATTTCACCTTGAGGGCAGAAACAAAATCAAGTTAGAGCTCCTACTAATTAAATTTTCTGCAGTTACTCAGAATATAAACCAGGAGCCAACAACAGGGTGCATGTAGCTGCTCACAGGGCAGCTTCTTTTGTCTTTGTCAAGAGAATTAAAGAAATGCTTGTTCACATTCCTATGAAATCATGAAAACAGCAAACTGGACATCTGTAAATGATAAATTGAGCTGTGGCTAAGCTAACGTATATTAATTATTCTGAATTACAATGAAGAATGATGCTAATGCCTCTCCCTCCTTATTCTGCTGACAGAAGCATCCATCAGACTCCTGCTCTGGCTTCTGCAGCACAAGCCAAACACAGCCTGTCTCCTTCCACTGCCATGCAGGCCCTAAGCAGAAAGGGGCTGCTTTTTCACTCACTGCATTTCCTTTCATAACTGCCTTCCACTGATTGCAAGAAAATAAAGAAAAATGTTTTTCTGGTGTAATTACACGTTTTCCCTAATCCTTATTTTGTTTTGAAACTGAGACTACTGATATACATAGAACTTCCAGGGCATTAAAAAAAAAGGGACACACATGAACAGCCAGGCTAGAGTCTTATAGGCACTCCACATTGTGAATAATTCTTCCCAGAGATAAAATATTAAGCTAGTCTCTGAGCATCTATGACACTCCGCTTCCCTGCTTACCTGCTGTGTCTGGGCAAGCCCTTCTTTCCCTCGCTGTTTCTTTCCTTATAAGATGAGTTGTTGTGAGGTTTAAACACAGGTTTCTAAAGCATCTAGAATGGGGCACAGTAAGCTCTGGGATAATTAGTACTGCTGCTCTTATTTCCCCCTAAGTGATAGGATGATAGCATCTCCTGGATGTCCATGCTCCAAAAATTCTCTGGTTAGGGCGGCCCGGGTGGCTCAGCAGTTTAGCACCACCTTTAGCCAAGGGCCTGATCCTGGAGACCTGGGATCGAGTCTCACATCGGACTCCCTGCAGGGAGCCTGCTTCTCCCTCTGCCTCTCTCTCTGTCTCTCTCATTAATAAATAAGTCAAATCTTTAAAAAAAAAAATTCTCTGGTTAACATCCTATGCAAGGGACAGAGAGAACCACAATAGAACTTGAGCTTTAAGTAAAGTCGCTAGACTTACTCCAGATTATTTGAAGTCCCAAGGCTGTTTAGCTCCATGGGTTTGTCATTAACATGGCAGCCATTCTGTGGAAAAGACAATTTGTCTTTTGTTTAGAATAATTCTCTTCCAAAGAATCATTAGCTGATAAATCTCCAGCTTTTTCAATATTATTTTAATCAAACAGTTGAACCATTCAATCAACTGTCAACTGCGTGATTGAATAAAAAGTCAACGTGGCCCATCAGGATACTCAGCAGGCATGCAGCAGGCATGTGACCTGTGCATGGCCAGTATGTGGCCAGTGTGTGGCTGGTGTTTGGTTATGCTGAGTAGCCAATCATCAGGTAGAGGGTTGATCCTTGGTAGGTAAGGATTGTCTCATTAGTATGACAACATTAAAAGAACCTCGGCCAATCAATCAATCAGAATCATTTTACTTTTTGTTCTTTTGATAATCTAGAGATGGAAGCTTTTCAGAAACCTAAATCTGTCTTGTTTTTCCCATTGTCATCATTTTAAGATTTGTTCACAAACCTGTCCTGGATTTTTGCCCTAGCTGAAAATCTGCAAAATGAAAGCCAGTGTTTTTTTTCAATCTTCAATCGACACCAGCCAGAACCAAACATATATAATTAGAAATGGGTTTGAGTCATCCTAAGGTTGAGAAGACGATACTCAGAGGAAGTATAATTCCTTTTATATCTCCAGAAGGCCAGGCTTGGCTTCTTCCATCGCCTTCAGACTTTGAAGCTGTAATGTAGTCTCAGAGCAGATTGATGTCAGGAGTTACAGAGAAAACCTCACAAAAAAACCCAGCTTACACAACAGAGGGAAAAGAACACCACATCTTTGTTTTGAATAGGGTCGTTAGCAATAGTAGCTGGAGAGCATCTAGATAGAGTCCACAGAGAGATAGTGCTCACTTACATCTTGCTGATGATGAATGGTACATAAGGAGAGCTCTGGGGATGTTAAATGCTTAGAATGTTCATAAACATGCTTCTCCCCACCTGATGATACCTACAGGGACAAATATCACTTATAATTAGGGTGTCATTAAACAAGAATTTTTATTTTATGCTTCCAGTTTTTCCATTAGGCTTTTTTAAGTATAATTAACATGGAGTGTTATATTTCAGTTTCAGGTGTACAGTATAGTGATTCAACTATTCTGTTATTCTATGCTTATCATGATAAGTGTAGTTAGCATCTGTCACCAGTGTTTTTACAGTCCTATTGACCATATTCCCTATGCTATACTTTACATTTCTGTTACTTATTTATTTTGTAACTGGAAGTTTGTATCTCATAATCTCCTTTATCTGTTTCAACCATTTCCCTATCCACTTCCCTTATGACAATCACCAGTTTGTTCTCTGTATTTAAGAGTCTGGTTTTCTGTTTGTTTGTCTCTTTTTTTTTTCTTTGTTCATTTGTTTTGTTTCTTAAATTCCACATATGAGTGAAATCGTATGGTATTTGTCTTTCTCAATCTGACTTATTTCTCATGGTATTAAACCCTCTGAATCCATCCATTTGATGCAAATGGCCAGGTCTCATTCTTCTTTATGACTGAGTAATATACCAAATATTCTTTATCTATTCATCTGTCAGTGGGCACTTATGGACATTTGGGCTACTTCCATATTTTGGTATTATAATTAATGCTGCAGTAAACATAGGGGTACACATATCTTTTTGAATTAGTGTTTTCATTTTCTTTATACCCAGGAGTGGAATTACTGGATTATAATTTCTATTTCCAACTTTTGTAGGAACCTCCATACTATTTTCCACAGTAGCTGCACCAATTTATATTTCCACCAACAATGCACAAGTGTTTCTTTTTCTCCACATCCTCACCAACACTTTATATTTCGTGTGGTTTTGATTTTAGTCATTTTGACAGGTATAAGGTGATATCTTGTGCTTTTGATTTGTATTTCCCTGATGATTAGTGATACTGAGCATCATTTCATGCATCGGCTTTTCATTTGTATGTCTTCTTTGGAAAAACATCTGTTCAGATCCTTTGCCAATTTTTGGTTGGATTATTTGTTTCTTTAGTGTTGAGTTTTATAAGTTCATTATGGATCTTGGATATTAACCCCTTAATGGATATATCATATGCAAATATCTTCTCTCATTCAATAGATTATCTTTGTGTGGTTTTTCTTTTGGTAGTTTCCTTTGCTGTGCAAAACTTTTCATTTTGAAGAAATCCCAATTGTTTATTTTTGCTTGTGCTTCCCTTGCCTTTAGGATACATATCTAGAAAAATGTTTCTACAGCTGATGTCAAAGAGATCACTGCCTATATGGTTTCAGGTCTTACATTTAGGTCATGAAAGAAATTGAAGAGGACACAAACAAATGGAAAGATATTTATTTTTTTAAAATAAAAGATTTTATTTATATATTCATAAGAGACACACAGAGAGAGGCAGAGACATAGGCAGAGGGCGATGTAGGCTCCATCAGGAAGCCTGATGTGGCACTCGATTCTGGGGCTCCAGGATCATGCCTGAGCCAAAGGCAGATGCTCAACCACTGAGCCACCCAGGCATCCTGGAAAGATATTTTTGATCATGGATTGGAAGAACCAGTATGGTTAGATGTTCATACTACACAAAGCAATCTACAGATTCAATGCAATCCTTATCAAAATACAAACAGCATTTTACACAGAATAAGAACAAATAATGCTAAAATTTGCATGGAACTACAAAAGACCCTGAGTAGCCAAAGCAATCTTGAAAAGAATAAAACTGGAGGTGTCACAATCCCAGACTTCAAAACCTACTACAAAGTTGTGGTAATCAAAACAGTATGGTACTGGCACAAAAATAGACACTTAGATCAATGGAAGAGAATCAAGAGCCCAGGAAGAAACCCATGATTATATGGCCAGCTAATCTATGACAAAAGAGGCAAGAATATAAAATGGAGAAAGGACAATATTTTCAATAAATGGTGCTGGAAAAACTGGACAGCTACATGCAAAGGAATGAAACTGGACCATTTACTTACACTGTACACAAAAATAAAGTCAAAATGGATGAAAGACCTAAATGTGAGACCAATTTTTCCATTAGGTCTTAAAGAATTAGTTCACTAGATTCCAAATTAAAGTGTATAATAGTATACATTCCAAAATACGGTATGTAACACTGCAGAAACCAAAACATAGAGCAACACTGAAAATGTCTCAGGAGCTTTAGTTGGCTTTAGGTTCTAATGGGCAAAGCCCCTTTCCAAAGTGCAACCCTACTTTATCCCTTTCCATAAGAGCCGTTAGTGATTTTTTCATTCTTTGCCCCTAAATGCCCCTTGCTCTGCTACCTGGGAAGCTTGCTGTTTAAACTGAAACAATATTGTATGCCTAACACTTCCCTCTATAATTTGACTTTGAATAGAAAAACATCAGTCAACACATATTGCATACTGGTCACTGTGTTCTGCTGCACTGATCTCTCTGTCCTTTATAATCCTATGAGGTAGTTATCATGGGAATAAGGTGGTGGCATTGCCCTTCAAAGACCTGCAAGGACACTGAATTTGAACAAGTTGCTTGTTACAGGGAGAGTGCACAACACTGTGGCAAAACATGGCATGTCTCAATAAGTAGGTCTTAGAAAGGACTAATGGGATTAGGGTATAGGTGATTTAGGGGAAGATCTTAGGAAGCAGGGCTTTGCTCAGGATAGGATGTTGTCAGGAAGTAGGGGCAATTTTATGATTGTTAAGATCTTAATAAATCTTATCTATATGGGAGAGGGAATCCAGTGAGGCTAAAGCTGTAGTTGGTAAAGAAGCAGCAGTCACTCCTATGAGGGTATCTTCGGTCATTTTTATGGTTTGGACAGTGCTCATGTTTTTATCTGTGTCTAGACATGATTGCGGAGTGGTCTTGTTTTGGTTTTCATTTTGGTTTTGAGGGGTTTTTTTTTATGTTAGTGTACTAGAAAATGGCTTTGGTTTAACGGGAGAACACAGCTGTGAGTGCCAGGGCACTCCTGAAAACATCAAGGTCAAGCTGGCAGTCATGTGCCAGCTTCCAGATATCAAGAGCTGGTTTTGTCTTTCTCAGGAGTGTAAAGAAGTTGATGAGCTAGTCCAAAGTCATACAGCTCATGAGCTAAAGAACCATAATGTTAGTGCTGTATCTGGGCTCTTAGCCCAAACGTTTGACAAAGATTTGCTCTCATTTGGCTTTCATGAAACATCTGTTTCACCATCCTGGATTTCCCAGGGGAATCCAGCCAAGTTTCCTGTCATATTCTATGGAAAATTGGATTGAAACTTGAAAACAACATTGTCCTTTTACTTCAGCAAGAATCCAAGCCTGGTATAACCTAAACACACTATTTCAATTACAGCCTCTTGCCCTCCACCTTTCATGCCTTGGTCAAGCATCAGATTTTGTTCAGGTATTCACATTTACACTTAGAAACACCTTTAGTTGGTGATCTCCAGCCTCTACCTCCAAATACCCAGTTTGATAGAAGTGTCCTGAGGTTAACAGAGCAAGTGAACCCTTATTTAAACAAAGTATTCCTTTGGAATGGAAGAAAGTGCTAGGGACATTTCCCTCCAAGGATGTAGGGATGCAGATGGCCTAAGGCAGGAGATGCAGTGGAAAGAAACAGACTAAGGAGTCAAAACAAACTGGGTCACAGCCGAGTTCTGCTACATAGTAGAAAAGTGACCCAGGCCTTAGCGCTCTTATCTATAACATTGAATTAGAACACCTACTTCAAAACATGGACTGATGTCATAGAATACCAAATTTTCATAACTTCATGGGTTTGTCTGTATTTCCCGCTATGCTCTGTGCTCCAAAACTGCTGAGGACAGAGGCCAAGTATAACTTGTTCTCCACTGTAGTCTGAAAACCTGGCATGGTTCTTGGCTCATAGAAGAAGATATGTAGGTGTAGTTGTAGATGTAGTTGTAGATTTAGTCATAGATGCTGATGTAGTCATAGATGTTGATGTAGTTGTAAATATACATGTAATCATGGATACAGATGTAAATGTAATTGTAGATATAGTTGTTGTAGATGTGGTTATAATTGTAGACATAGATGTAGATGTAGTTGTAGATGTAGATGTAGTTGTAGACCTGGAACTGAATATGGATGTAGGTGTAGATCTGATTATAGACATGGATGTAAGTATAGATACAGATATAATCAGGTCTTGATTATAATTAGCCTAGCACATACATTTTGACTATTGCATTGGACCTGAAGAGGAAACATACACTCTTGCTGAACAAAAAGTTAATAGTATCCTCTGTATGATGAAACTATGAGAATATTTCCACATGCCAGTCTTTTACATTCTTTTGATTGTTAAAGTATCTTAATTTGATATTTGATAAAAATTTATTTTTCTTTAAGAAATAGCATTTCATTTACTCCCATTCATAAGGTGGCACTATCAGAACCCTGACACTTGATTTCCAAAACTGACATCTAGTTGGTATTTAAAAAAAAATTTTTTTTGAGTACAGTTGACACACAATGTTCCACTAGTTTCAGGTGTACAACATAGTGATTCAACTTCTCTATATGTTTCGCTGTGCTCACCATAAGTGTAGCCATCTGTCACCTTACGATACTATTATAGTACCATTGACTATATTCCCTATGCTATGTCTTTTATTCCTGTGACTTATTCTTTCCATAACTGGGAAGCCTGTACCTCCTCCTCTTCAGCCATTTTGCCCAACCCCCTACCATCCTCCCCTCTGACAACCATCAGTTTGTTCTCTGTATTTACAGGTCTGATTCTGCTTTTTGTTTGTTGGTTTATTTATTTGCTTTAGATTTTACATGAGTGAAATCATATGGTATTTGTCTTTCTCTTTCTTATTTACTTCATTTAGCATCATATCTTCTAGGCCCATCCATGTTGTCACAAATGACACACTCTCATCCTTTTTTGTGGCTGTGTATTATTCATTTATAGAGAGAGGGAGGGAGAGAAAGAGAGAGATAGAGAGATGTATATATGATCATATCTTCCTTATCCATTCATCTATCAGTGGACACAGGTTGCTTGCATGTCTGGGCTATTATAAATAATGCTACAATAAACAGGGATGCATATACCTTTTCAAATTAACGTTTTCCTTTTCTTTGGGTAAGTACCAAGTAATGGAATTACTGGATCATATGGTAGCTCTATTCTTAATTTTTGGAGGAACCTCTATAGTGTTTTCCACAGTGGCTGCACCAATTTACATTCCCACCAATACTTGAAAACTATAAAACACTGAGGAAAGAAATTGAAGATGATACAAATAAATGTTAAGATATTCCATGTTCATAGACTGGAAGAGTTAATATTGTTAAAGTGTTCATACTACCCAAAGCAATCTACAGATTCAATTCAATCCCTATCAAAATGCAAACAGGTTTTTTCACAGAACAAGAACTAAAATTTGCAAAAGAATGAAACTGGAACATTTTTTTCACCATACACAAAAATAAACTCAAAATGAATTAAAAACCTAAATATGAGCCCTGAAACCATAAAAATCCTAGAAGAGAACTTAAGCAGTAATCTCTCTGACATTGATTATAGCAACATGTCTCTATCTCCTAAGGCAAGGGAAACAAAAGCAAAAATAAACTGTTGTGGCCTCATTAACATAAAAAGCTTTTGCACAGTCAAAGAAACCATCTACAAAACAAAAAGACAACTTACTGAATGGGAGAAGATATTGCAAATGATAGATCCTATAAGGGTTTGGTATCCCGAAATATATAAAGAACTTACACAGCTCAATACCAAAACCCCAAACAACTCAATTTAAAAAATAGACAGAGGACCTGAATAGAAATTTTTCCAAAAAGACGTACAGATGGCCAACAGACACATGAAAAGAGTCTCAACATTACTATTCATCAGGGAAATGCAAATCAAAAGCACAAGATGATATAACCTTTTACCTGCTAAAATAAAAAAAGACAAAAAATGGTAAATGTTGGTGAGGATGAGAGAAAAAAGTGCACCTTATGCACTATTGATGGGAATGTAAATTGGTGCAGCCACTGTGGAAAACACTATAGAGGTTCCTCCAAAAATTAAGAATAGAGCTACCATATGATCCAGTAATTCCATTACTTGGTACTTACCCAAAGAAAAGGAAAACGTTAATTTGAAAAGGTATATGCATCCCTGTTTATTGTAGCATTATTTATAATAGCCCAGACATGCAAGCAACCTGTGTCCACTGATAGATGAATGGATAAGGAAGATATGATCATATATACATCTCTCTATCTCTCTCTTTCTCTCCCTCCCTCTCTCTATAAATGAATAATACACAGCCACAAAAAAGGATGAGAGTGTGTCATTTGTGACAACATGGATGGGCCTAGAAGATATGATGCTAAATGAAGTAAATAAGAAAGAGAAAGACAAATACCATATGATTTCACTCATGTAAAATCTAAAGCAAATAAATAAACCAACAAACAAAAAGCAGAATCAGACCTGTAAATACAGAGAACAAACTGATGGTTGTCAGAGGGGAGGATGGTAGGGGGTTGGGCAAAATGGCTGAAGAGGAGTGGGAGGTACAGGCTTCCCAGGTGAGTGATACTTCCCAAAGTATACTTTCAGGTGAAAGTATAAACTTTCACCTCCTTGGTTAAGTTTATTCCTAGGTATTTTCTTCTTTTTGGTATACTTGTATATGGTGTTGTTTTCTTAATTTTTTTCTGCTACTTTTTTATTAGTGTATAGAAATGCTGGATATTAATTTTGCATTTGGCAACTTTACTGAATTCATTTATTACTTCTATTAGTTTTTGGTGGAGTCTTTAGAGTTTTCTATGTAGAGTATCCTGTCATCTGCAAACAATGACGTTGAACTCTTCTTTACCAATACGGATGCCTGTATTTCTTTTTCTTATCTAAATGCTATGGCTAAAAAAATAAAAAATAAAAATGAATGCTATGGCTAGGACTTCCAGTACTGTGTTGAATGAAAGTGGCAAGAGTGTATATCCTTGTCTTGTTCCTGACCTTAGAGGAAAAGTTCCCGGTTTTTCACCATCAAGTTTGATGTTAGCTGTGAGTTTTTCATATATGGCCTTTATTATTGTGGAGGTACATTTCTTGTATATCCCCTTTGTTGAGATCTAGTTGGTAATTTAAACATTAGATAGATTTTTTTAATTTATTAAAAATGATAAAATGCCCTGGAAACCCAATGACCAGAGCTTTTAATTTTTACTCTCAAGCTGACTCCCCAGTGGGGTGACTTCTAGGGACAATTGCCCTCAAAGATCTGGGCACTGAGTTCCATAGGCTCAGGTAATGTAGGAGGTCCGAGGAAGGTCACAGTTCCCTCCACTAACCCTTCTTTCATGTACAGGTTGGAGACTTTCACTAATACCCTGCATATCCAGATTTGAGACTTCAGTGGAGAAGTCCACATAAAGCTGGTATAGCCACTGTACTTTGCTGCTGCCCTGCCCCAAACCTTTAGTCATTCTCCTGTCCCCCATAGACCCTCTTCTGCAGCCATTTACATTACCTCATGATCTCACTTCAATGTACTCCTTTTCCCTGTGGTATCCCACTTCAGCTATATCTGGTGGCATCTTCTTCTTTCTTTATCACCCATTCACTCCAGGTACTGCTTCTGCCACCCCCAACATCATCTTCTGAAGGCTTAAGTTCAAAACCAGCAAGTAATGACCTGGAGAAGCAAGTGAATATGTTGTAGTTCATGAGTCTGAAATAGCTCTTCTGTTGTGACCATTCTGGCACCAACTCTACTCACCACAAATGGTCTCTGAGGAATGACTTCATGCCCTCACATTTTTTTTAAAGATTTTATTTATTCATGAGAAACAGAGAGAGAGAGGCAGTGACACGGGCAGAGGGAGAAGCAGGCTCCATGCAGGGAGGCTGACGTGGGACTCATCCCAGGTCTCCAGGACCACACCCTGGGCTGAAGGCAGCGCTAAACCACTGAGCCACCCGGGCTGCCCATGCCCTCACATTTGTACCTAACGTGTCTGGAATCTGTTGGTGATTAAAGTAAAGCTGTTCATGTGTAAAGAATCTTGCTACCTCTCTTCTTTGATTCAAACAAATTTGCTACCCTCTTAGGAGAAGCAGAAGAGAGCTGGATCTTGGTATAACTGAAGCTAACACTGTTTGAGCCAGACACTGAGATAAACATTGTATATGCATTTTGTTCTATTTGTTCTTCATAGTAATCCTTTGACTGTATAACCATTCACTCATTCAAACCATGAGTTTCAGTGCCTTGCCCATGGTGGAGTTAGTCTGTCTTCAGTCCCGTTCCAGGAGATGACCTGCTGTATCCTAATTAGGTCATATTGAGACGCCTCTGTCACTCATTTGCAGGGAAAGGCTATTAGAATTACCATCCTGGCACCCTTCTAGATGCCAGATTTTACATTAATACATACCGAGATTAGTCGTATCATATTATATTAAGGGATGATTGTCTTTCTTCACAATTATGAAGAGCTTGCAGTAGTGTTATAACTACAATGAATATCATTCTGCATATTAGGAGAGAGTCCATGGAGAATGACAGGGAGTGGGAGGGAAGTGGCTTTGTTTTCCAATAATTACTGTTAGGTTTGATCTACCTCCCAACCACAACAGAGAGGACATAGCCTCCACCTAAAGACTAGGGGACAACTATTTCTGATTTAAAAAGTGGACAGGGAAGCATGACATTCTTATTCACCTTTTGATCAGAAGTCTCCAAAAATACATGTTTGCTGTGTGTGAGCAAGTAACCTGAATATACTAAAGGTCTGATGTGGAAAAACCAAAGGACACCAACAAGATCCAAGCATAGTAAAAGTGAATAATGGTCAATGAGTTTGCTTTTGACAAAAATCAAATGAATCCTTGAATTTCTACTTTCTACTTTCACTGGCATTCTATCTCTGACTTCACTGGGGCTTGGATAGCATGGACTTTTTTTTAAGGCAGTCCTTACTCAAAAGACAAGCTCATCTTGATCCTTGTGCCCCACTGCAGGAAGCACATCTAGAGGACAGTTAACCCACTGACCAATGTTAAGGCCTGCCACTGACACTGATTACTGAGAACCATGATTGTGAAAATCTTCTGAGTGGGTCTCTGGGCATGGCCATTTCCAGGTTTTCTGCTCCCATGACACCAGAAGAGAGATTCGTGTTAAATCCATGTACTCAGGGTCAGACCTAGAGCTATGGCTCCTAAATTCAGAAGGGAACTTGTTTTCATCTCTGACCACTATTTACTCATTTCAAAATCCAGGCAGTCATTTAGTAAACATTTTCTAGGCAAGAACCATAATTCAGCACTGGAAAAAAAAAAATGAACCTGATACCGTCTCTTCAGAGACTGTAGAGTCACTTAGGGAAACAGACACATAATTTTTTTTAATTACAATACAGTGTAAAACATGCCACATCAGAAATAGGCACCAGCTATGGTACTGGACAAAGCAAGAAAGGGGTTGGCCAGAGAAGGCATCAGAATTAATAGCAATAGCAAGAGTACCATGAATTGTATTCTGGCCATGTGTTAGGTGGGGTATTAGCATAGTGGTTAGGCATGCAGGACTTCTGAGTCAGACCCAAGTTCAAATCTCAACAATGTCATTTACCAGTGAGAAAATAACTATCCATGCCTCAAATTCCCCTGTGTAAAATGGGGATGAACACTATCTTCCTGACCCACTATCAAGGTGAAAGACAGTGAAGCACCCTGTATGTTTTGTAGGGCTGCCATAACAAATTACTTGGTGGCTTAGAAGAGTAGGAACTTACTTAGTTACACTTCTGAAAGTCAGAAGTGTGAAATCAAGGTGTTGGCAGAGCTATGCTCTTTCTGAAGGCTTTAGGGGAGAATCTTTCCTCACCTCCTTCTAGCTTCTGGTTGTTACCAGCAATCCTTAGTGTTCGTTGGCTTGTTGGTGTGTCACTCCAATCTCTGTCTTCACATAGCAGCCTCCCCTGTGTGTCTATCCAAATTTTCCTTTTCTTATAAGGACACCAATCATATTAGATTTAGGACCCACCATTCTTCAGTAGGACTTCATTTTTTTATTATTTTTAATTTATTTATTCATGAGAGACACAGAGACACAGGCAGGGGGAGAAGCAGGCTCCATGCAGCAATCCTGACGCGGGACTCGATCCTGGATCTCCAGGATCAGGCCCTGGGCTGAAGGCAGCACTAAACGGCTGAGCCACCCGGGCTGCCCAGTATGACTTCATCTTGAGTCCATCTGCAAAGACCACATTTCTCAAGAAAGTCACATTCATGGGCTCCAGGTAGAAATGAATTTGGAGGCAGGGGGCACTATTCAATGCAGTACACACACCAACTAAACACTAAATCAATACTAGCTATCAAAATTATGATTATTATTAAATTCTAAAAGCAAAGCAAATCAATATTGTCCTCATTGAACAATAAACTGAAATGTAAGAATTAGGTAATTTACCAAAGGCCATTCAACAAGCAAATTTCAGGATTAAGATACATATATGCCTTGTCTAAATTTAAAATTGGGAAGGAATAGGGTTCCCGGGTGGCTCAGTCAGTTAAGGATCCGACTTTTGGTTTCAGCTCAGGTCATGATCTCAGAGTCATCGAGATCCAGCCCCTCATCATGCTCTGCCCTCCAAGGGGAGTCTGCTTGAGATTCTCTCTCCTTTGCCCTCTGCCCCTCCCCCCACTTGCATACATTCTCACTCGCTCTCTCTCAAATAAATAAATCTTTAAAATAAAAAAATAAAAAAGGTAAAACCAGCAAGGGTCACCAGCCACAGTCCTACAGGAACTAAGAGGAACTCATCCAGACCTAGAAACAAGTTCTCCAGGCAGCATTGGCAGGTTGATCAGGAATAGAAAAAGGGATGAAGGTGGGCAGGAAATTGATATCTTGAACCCATGGATGGCAAGGCTGGAAAACTCTTGTAGACTTTATGAACTAAACCCCCTCACTGCTCAAAGAAGTAGACAAAGGCTGAGAAATAGGATGACTCCCTAAGGCTCTGGTTGGAGAAGTCTTTGACTTCTCTCCAGCATCTTTGGCCTCAGGTCCTGCACCACTGTTTCCTTCCTTCCTTCCTTCCTTCCTTCCTTCCTTCCTTCCTTCCTTCCTTCCTTTCTTCCTTCCTTCCTTCCTTCCTTTCTTCCTTCCTTCCTTCCTTCCTGATGGTAGTCCCAAGCAAGACCAGAGAACATAGACATGCAGTAACCTTGCCTGTGTCAGGGAGGTCCTGACCATGAGGACAGTTACTTACCCACATGAGAGTCAGATCTCAGCTTCTCCACCCCTTCCCCCCACCCCAGACAAAAAGCCTGGCTATACCTGCTGAACTAGCATAAAAGTTGAGATACAGTGAAATGCTAAAGGCTTCCCTGGAGAAGAGAATGTGGCAGTGTTGATTCATCCTGCAAAAAGGTACAAAAGCGTGAAGGTCAGATGCAGAGCTGAATATTCCTGAGACCCTGTCAGCAAACAGCCCCTCAGGCTCCATCTTCAATGGGAAATAAAATTAACAATCATTAGCAGTTACCCTAGAAAATTTTTGAAATATCCAAGATTGGAAAACACATAGAAACATGTAAGTCTTTCATCTGGCTACTGCCAAGGCCCGGGGCTGAACACCCAGCTCCCTCACCCTGTCTTCTGTCTCCACACCACAGCCAACGGGAACTTTCCAATTCACAGCCTGGTCATGCCCCTACCGTCATTGCCTGCTTCCACATGACCTTCAGCATAAATGTCAAGCTGTTTATCCCAGCTCAAAGACCCCTGAGGATCTGCCATCCCTGTCCCTATAGTTTTACCCTCTGTTATTAGGTAAACATATTTACACACACACACACACACACACACACACACACACACACATGTTCTCCCTAGCTCACTCGGGTTTAGCTGCCCAGCTCTAATTGTATCCGCCCCCATTCGCAGTGCCTTTGCTCATGCCTGACATGCCCTTTCTGCTCTGCATCTTCCCACTTTCTTAACCTCTTATTGCCCTTAATGTGTTCATACCTCCAGTTCTAGGAATCTCTACTAAAGAATACTGGCACAGGTGCACAAAGATATGTGTACAAGGATGCCAGGCGAGTATGAGGAAAGATGTCCATGGCATGCACACTGTAGTAGGGAGCTCTAGGGGGCCCTCTGCAGCAGGTGATGTGTTCTGTAATCTTGAGTAGAGTCTTCAGTGGGGAGCCTGAAGAAGAGAGGAAAGCAGACCCAGGTGTGCCTAGTGCATCTCTCCCTGGGTATTCAGATCATAGTGCATGTCTACTTGTGCTGTTCTTTTATGACCCAAATTTTACTTTGTCACTTCCATTGACTAAATTAGAAATCATCTGTAATTTTTATAAAGTGATCCTGGACTCAGATGAAACCAGTGCTGCTATGTCCCTGGGTGTATTCAATCAAGGGTCAGAAACCTGCATTCAGATTCTCAATCTATTACTGACTAGGTCTCTCAGGTGGGGCAAGTATTTTTGTTTACCTGTCTGAGCTTTCCTCCCTTCATCTGTGTATCATGGGAAGTGGAAGAAATCCTCGCGATGGTGTCTTTATTGCAAGAGTGTATTGGTGCATTCCTCTTGAGGCTTGTGCAGTGTTCATATGAGTAACTTACCTGTTAACGTATTCTGTGTTTTTAACACATTATTTGTGAGTGCCAAGTCATAGGCACTATTCTGAGCCCTTTAAATGTACTGACCATTTTAAGCATCTAGGAGCTGTGTGAAATAAATACTATTTATTCTATTTTGTAGAGGAAGGAGAATGAGGCCCAAAAATTATGTGTCTTGCCCAGCAAAGCCATACAGCTAGAAAACTGTAGAACTGAACATAATTCCAGGCAGAACTGACTTCAGAATCCATGATCTAAACCATTCTGTGATGCTGCCATTAAAACCCTACTTTATATGGTTGCATGATTTAATAAGGATTCATATGAAAAAAATATCTTAAGGAAATGAATCTGAAGAGCTGATATGAAAAATGGAGGTTAATATGGAAAAATTATCTTTAAGATCCCAAATGCAAAATGGCAAGCCAAAGTTCTCCTCAAAAATTGAAAGCACTTTTATACTGCATCACTTCTATATACCAAGCTGTGACTATAACTGCACATTTCTGTGTAACAGCTGCAAAAGAAGAAGTCACTACTACTGCATTCTTGTGCGTGTTTTTCCTTTGAAAATAACACCATTGGTCATATATGGCATCGACGCTTTCTATTTTAATTCCACAGATGAAAGAGCTCGGCGTCATCTTCTACAACTGCAGCTGCCTGGTCCTGGACTTACAGAGGATATTTGCTCTGTACAGCTCATTAAAATTCAAGAACAGAGTGCCTCAGACCTGGTCCAAGAGGCTCTATGGCGTCTACGACAACGAGAAGAAATTGCAGCTTCAGTTGAATGAAACCAAATCTCAAGCATTTGTGTCGGTGAGTTCTTACCCTCTTGCTCCTTCTCTTCTCCTCCTTCCTTCAAAGTTGGAATGTTCGAGTGTGATCTTCTGCTGGGAAAACCTGAATTGTAAAGATCAGTTCTGTCCCATCCCTTGAAGAGGTAAGATATGCCTGTGTTCAGGCCTAATCATAGCTGTCCCTAGTGATAATAACAATAATGTATAGTCATTCCTAGCTCCCGATACTTTGTGTTACCTGATTTAATCACCACAGTCATCTCTTAAGGTAGACCCAGCTTTGTGACCCTGTTAGACACGAAGGTATTGAGGCTCATCTTCTAGGACAAAGACCCTCAGATGGCAGGTGTCAAGAGAGACACCACCTCCCAGCTCTTTTTTTTTTTTTAAGATTCTATTTATTTATTCATGAGAGACAGACAGACAGAGGCAGAGACAGAGGCAGAGGGAGAAGCAGGCTCCATGCAGGGATCCTGATGTGGGATTCAATACCGGGACTCCAGGATCATGCCCTGAGCCAAAGGCAGACGCTCAACCGCTGAGCCACCCAGGCGTCCCCTCCCAGCTCTTCTGACACCAGATCCTGTTTTTGATGCCCTACCTCAGTCATTCACAGGCTTGTTCTTAACAATAGAATCCTCCTTTCATGAAGCAAATCTGAGGGAACCCTAGTGTGTAAAACAGATAAAAGCAGAGCTGCTGTACTTCATTGAGATTGAGGGCAGGATGCCTCAGAGGGCAGAGCAGAGCTTCAGGCCCCTGACTACACTGAAAACCGCCACCACCACTGTCCCACACCCCCATTTCCTGCATCCACCATCCCGCTACCCACACACCACAGTTGTCCACAGTGTCACTGGGAAGGGGCAATGTGAATATCTGTGCCTATGGCCCTGGTCCCCAAACTTTAAAATATTTCAGAGCTAGCTGGGGAGCCTGTTTAAAATGCAGATTTATGGGGCACCTGGGTGGCTCAGTCAGTTAAGCCTCTCTTCAGCTCTGGTCATGATCCCAGGGTTCTGGGATCCAGCCTTGAGTTGGGCTCCCTGCTCAGCAGAGAGTCTGCTTCTCCCTCTACGTTTACCCCTCCTGGCCACCTGTGCTCAAGCTCTCTCTCACTCTCACTCTCTCTCTCTCAAATAAATAAATAAAATCCTTTTTTAAAAAAATAAATACATAAAAATAAAATGCAGATTTATAGCCCCCCACCCTAACCATGATCTGTTCCACTGGACTAGGGTGAGACCTTAGAATTTTAATTTTGTTTTGAAGCAGGCTTCTAAATTCCTGGTGCTCAGATAAACTTCTTGAAACCATGCCCCCAATTCAACATGCTGGTCCTCTACTGACAACTGTGCTTTTACACCAACAACTTTATATTACTGAAGAGCTTCTCACTGGAAAGGGAGTTCTACCCTTTTTGCAATTGAGACACAAGTGGATGTTGAAGTTGCTTGTCTTAACAAATTCATATAAATGTGAATGGCAGAAAACAGACTGAAAGATTTTCATCAAACAAAACAAAAATACCCTTTTTAAAAAATATGCGGAGGTCAGCAATGCAATGGCAAGTAGCATATTGTATGGGGCACTTTACTAGCAAAATTATTTCATGTATTCAGTTTCATTTCCTCTCGAGACAGCCCTGGCAGACGAGAAGGCCAGCTATTATTCTGAATTTGGAGATGAGTAGCAGTGGGAAATTTGCCAAGGAATCATTAATCCAGAAGGTAACAGGGTGACGTGAAACCCCAGGACACTTGCTCAACCCCTCCAGTAGAACAGATGTGAAGCAGCAAGGAATAGATGAATTATGAGCAGATTTCAGACAATTGCTGGATTTTGAACTTATGGTTTGAATCTTAGAGATAGGTGAATGTCTGTTTTATGCTCATTTAAATTCTAACTCTTGCAAAGCTGGGTGGGGGAGTCCCCCTTTGTTGATCCCAAAGTAAACATACGTATCCCAGAGAGGAGGCCAGGCCTTTAATAAAATCTATGAAAACACAAGACTTTTTGTATTCTAGGGCAAATTTACAAATTGCTTTTTATTCAGCAATTTGCCACAAAATAAGTAGAGTTTTGAAACATGTCCTCAGATGTAGTCTTTAAACTATATAATGCCTCTGTTTTCTATTTTTTATTTGTCATATTATTATTTTATTTTCTATTTCCTATTAACGTCAAGTGCACTTCTGAATTTCAGTTTAACAGATATTAATTAAACAACATTTTTGTAGAGATGTAAAATCTTGCATGTATAAAGTAAGATCAAACCCCTTGCCATTGCAATTGGTATCATTTGTCCAATACTCCTTGATCTCTCTCCTGTTGTAGTATTTATCACATTCACATAACAGTTTGTTTATTGATCATCTCTCCCACTATTTAAAAGGCTCCACAGGTCATATACTGGACCATCTTCATCATTGGTATTCCCAGCACCTAAAAGCAATAAATGTGAGATTGGTTTTATTAATAGTAATTTTAATAAAAAATTCTAGGATGCATATAATTTTCTGAGTAATACATGCCAAACAAATGTCAAGGCAAATTTATTTAAATTCAAAGTATGCCTTATAAAATATCTTAAAATAGTATATCATATTTTTATAATCTCACAGTGCCAAGACAAAATTAACACATGCACACAAAAATATTATTGAAGACCTTAAGAATTACCATTCCCCAAATTAGATTTTAGATGACTAATACCTTAGCATAGTTAAGTATAAATTTTAGGTTATGATATAAACAAGGATTTTTTTCTAATTTTCTCATGGAACACAGAGAGACTCTTGGTAAGATTTAACTATATGATCTCCAATCAGTTGGAGCCACATAATTCCAATTTTCTTATATTTCCTATTGAAATCAGAAACAGGAACCACAGTTGGCTGAGTTTTTGTCTAATCTTGTGGATCTCTTTTTAGAGCCCTTGGGATCATAAATTTGTTTTCCAAGATCAAGACTTGGTTGGTTCAAGGTCTGTTCTTACTGATCTGGGTGCTAGACAGATCTTATTTCTCATTATTGTTTTGTTCATCCACTCATCAGTCATATATTCTAAGATAAGCACAAGCATTAAGTAGAACTTGATGCTGCCGTGAAAAATACCATTATATTCCTCTTTAGAACCTCCTCTACATATTGTTAATTATATTTTAATAGCTTTATTGAGAGATACTTTACATTCCATGAAATTCATCCTTTCAAAGTATAAGATTCAGGGGGTTTTAGTGTAGTCAGAGCTGTGCAACTATCTCCACCATCTAATTTTAGAATATTGTCATCACTGCAAAGAAAACACCATACCCGTATTCCCCTTTCCCTAGCCGTTGGCAACTACCTGTCTACTGTCTGTCTATGAGGGCTCTCCTTTCTCTAAGCAATTCATATAAGGGGAATAAGACAATATATAGTCTTTTTTAAAAAATGCATTTATTTATTTGAGAGAGAGAGTACAGAGGGGGCAGAGGGAGAGGGAGAGAGAGAATCTCAAGCAGACTCCCCACTGAGCAGAGAGCTGAACATGGGACTGTATCTAATGACCCTGAGATCATGACCTGAGCCAAAATCAAAAATCAAATGCTTAACCAACTCAGCCACCAGGCACAGTACAACAGTATGTAGTCTTTTGTAATTGACTCCTTTCATTTATTAGAATATTCTCAAAGTCCATTAGTGTTTGTTACAGCATGAATTAGTACTTCATTCCTTTTTATGGCCAAATAATATTCCGTTGTATGGATGCATCACATTTGGTTTCTTTGTCCATTAGTTGATGAATGTTTGGGTGTTTCTATATTTTGCCTCCTGTGAATAACACTGCTGTGAACCTTCATGTACAAGTTTTTATTTGAACACCGGTTTTCAGTGCTTTGCGGCATATACTTAGGAGTGGTGCTGTTGGGTAATGTGGCAACTCTGTGCTGAACATTTTGAGAGACTGACAAACTGTTTTCCAAACTGGATGACCCATTTTACACTTCTCCCAGCAACAAATGAGGGGCACAGTTTCTCCACATATTTTCCAATGCTTGTTTTTTTCTCTTATTTTACCCTTCCTAGTGGGTACGTGTATGTGAAATGGTATGTCACTGTGGTTTTTATTTGTATAATTTAATGTATTCATTGGCCATGTGTTTATCTCCTTTTCAGAAATGTCTATCCATTCCTTTGCCCACTTTTCAAATTAGTTTAATTGGATTTTTATTATTGAGTTGTAAGAGTTCTTACACATTCCACATATAAGTCTTTTATCAGTTACACCTTTAGCAAATATTTTCTCCCATTCTGTGGGCCATCTTTTTGTGTTTAGTATATTTTAACTTACATGTTTTGGGGATGGAGTATGGACATTTTAAAAACCAGGAAACTGTTGTGAGATACATCAGAATCTGCTAAGGCAAGTATTAATAAATATGCAAAACAAGTTATGTTCATGTATAAGGCACTAATTTATCTAAGAAAGAAACACATCACCTAGAAGCAGGTGTATGAGAGCACTTGAGTGGTAAAAAGTCATCACAGAGCTGAAACAAAGAGAAGGATCTGTTTTCCTTCCCCTTCCCATAATAAAGGAGTACACAGTATAAGGCTCAGAAAATTAATTCAGGAGCAGTAAGAGGGAAACTTAACAGCCTTCTCTCTAATTAAACTATTGGAACTAGTTAACTTCCTCTGCTGGATCAGTAGATCATTCTTTGTGTTGTTGTTCATTCACTTACAGCTTAAGCAAACATTTCAAACCCACTAGTATATCCAGATAGTATTTTCAAAGGAACACTCTGAAACATATTGTCAAGTACCACCATGCCCCAGGGCCGAGGGGACTGAAATGCATGAGCATTTCCCTAATAAACACACAGGGCACTTGCCATGCTCTAGGCATTGGGTTAGACAATGGGAACATGGGAAACAATACGGCAGGCAAGTAAATAAAAAAAGCTGTTCCCACATGGATGGAAATACCTAGTGTGAAGCAACTCCATTGGGAGTGGAGGCTGAGGAGTTACTCAAACCTGCAACACTGATTAATTTAAGAAGCACTTTCATATTCAGTCCACAAATACTAATATGTAACATGTGCTAGGAGCGGCATGGCACAAGGTACTGGAGATATACAACTCCTAGTGCAGAAGCACCTGGACAAATGAATGCAACACCATGTGACACATGCTAGAATGAAGCTCCACAAAGCAGGAATCTTCTTTTGATCACTGATATATGCCAGTTGGCTACACTAGTGCTGGAGCATTGGCAGTCACTTAGTAGTATTTGCTGAATGAATGAAAGCAAGAACAGAAGTGAGGCACTGAGCCCAGCCAGGGAACAGGCCATGCCCTGATATAGGCAAACCAATGTGAGAGGTGTGTTCTGTAATTACCCCCCACCCCCGCCTTAGGCTATGAGGCTCAGCTAGTGGAAGGAGCAAAGCCAACGTTCTGCAAGCTATAAATGCTGGAGCCTGGCTTGTATCACCAAAAAGCACAATGTCCAGACTTGGAGGATAAGACCATGTGAAGAGATCAATGACTCTATGCCTCATTTTGCTCCTCCCTGAAACCGAAACCTAGTTTTTGCAACACACAAGGAAGTCCACGAAATTCCTGAAAGAAAAACATGGATGTTTGGCATGTCAGAGCTGGCTCAGGATCTCGTCTGGAGCTAAATAAGCCCCTCAGCTTCTCCATGCTAACCTGAAGAACATTTTTTTAAATATTTTTTTTATTTATTTGTGAGAGGCAGAGACATAGGCAGAGGGAAAAGCAGGCCCCTTACAGGGAGCCTGATGTGGGACTCCATCCTCAGACCCCGGGATCATGCCCTGAGTCGAAGGCAGATGTTTGACTGCTGAGCCACCCAGGCGTCCCTACCTGAAGAACCTTTAAAGCAGACCCAACAGGCTGAGGGAATTAAGTAATTTCAATACTGAATGTATTGATGGAGATAGAAAAATGAGTAAAATACAATTCCTAAAATCAAGTCAATGAAAATCTAGGTAGAGAGATGAGGCAAGTACGAGTAATTACCAGTTTGAATATGCTAAATAATATCTCATATAAATCATATTATGGGATGACAGAGAAGGGAGAAGGAGCCTCTGGGTGGGGAAATAAGTTTCATGGAGGAGCTGGTACTTGCTGAAACTTAGAGCATAGTACTCTGATAGACAGGACTAGGGAAACCTGGGCCAGAAGTGCTGGCAGGAGCAAATACTCAGGGCAGACAGATGGGAGCCAGGCCATTATTTCACTTTGGGGCATGGAGAGCATGGTAGCCAGCACAGGAAGGAGGCAGAGAAACGGGGGGGAAGGGGGGGCAGGGCACAGTGGGCCGTAGATACAACCCTCCAAATGAGTTCAGGCTGGATTCCCAGACACCAGAATGCTGAGCATGACGTGTGTGTGTGTGTGTGTGTGTGTGTGTGTATTTACATTATAGTGGTGATAAGGAAATGGTGGTGTAAAAGCCCCAGCAAAAAGCACTAGGCTCTGGATGGAAGGAACAGCAGTCAAGACTAAGAAGGAGACATAGGAGATATCGTAAAAGCAGGAGTACCTGTCTTGGGGACAGATGGTGTATCCATGATGTGTGTGCTGGGGAAAGGATATAGGATCAGTACTGGGTTTTGTTTCTTTTATTTTTTATTGCTGTTTTGTGGGGGTTTTGTTTGTTTCTGTTTCTTTTATTTTTTTTCATGAAAGGTTTTTTTTTGGCATAGTTTTTTTTTTTTTACTCCTTTTTTTGTATATTTTTTTATTGGAGTTCGATTTGCCAACATATAGTATAACATTCAGTGCTCATCTTGTCAAGTGCCCCATTCAGTGCCCATCACTCAGTCACCCCATCTCCCTACCTACGCCCCCTTCCAGTACCCCTTGTTTGTTTCCCAGAGTTAGGAGTCTCTCAGGTTTTGTCACCCTCTCTAATATTTCCCACTCATTTTCTCTCCTTTCCCTTTTAATCCCTTTCACTATTTTTTATATTCCCCATATGAGTGAAACCATATAATGTTTGTCCTTCTCCGATTGACTTACTTCACTCGGCCTAATACCCTCTAGTTCCATCCACGGCAAAGCGAATGGTGGGTATTCATTGTTTCTGATGGCTGAGGAATATTCCATTGTATATATATATTGTATATATAGACCACATCTTCTTTATCCATTCATCTTTTGATGGAAACCAAGGCTAATTCCACAGTTTGGCTATTGTGGACATTGCTGCTATTAATATTGGGGAGCAGGTGTCTCGGTTTTTCACTGCATCTGTATCTTTGGAGTGCAATTGCTGGGTCATATTTTTAACTCTATGAAGTTCTATTTTTAACTCTTTGAGGATCCTCCACACAGTTTTCCATAGTGGCTGCACCAGCTCACATTCCCACCAACAGTGCAGGAGGGTTCCCCTTTTTCCACATCCTCTCCAACATTTATTGTTTCCTGTCTTGTTAGTTTTCACCATTCTCACTGGTTGAGGTGGTATCTCATTGTGGTTTTTATTTCTATTTCCCTGATGGCAAGTGATGGGGAGCATTTTCTCATGTGCTTGTTGGCCATTTGTATATCTTCTTTGGAGAAATTTCTGTTCATGTCTTTTGCCCATTTCATGATTGGATTGTTTGTTTCTTTGCTCTTGAGTTTAGTAAGTTCTTTATAGATCTTGGATACTAGCCCTTTATCTGAAATATCATTTGCAAATATCTTCTCCCATTCTGTAGGTTGTCTTTTAGTTTTCTTGACTGTTTCTTTTGCTGTGCAGAAGCTTTTTATCTTGATGAAGTCCCAATAGTTCACTTTTGCTTTTGTTTCCCTTGCCTTCATAGATGCAAGAAGTTGCTGTGGCCGAGTTCACAAAGGGTGTTGCCTGTGTTATCCTCTAGGTTTTTGATGGATTCTTGTCTCACATTTAAATATTTCATCCATTTTGAGTTTATCTTTGTGTATGGTGTAAGAGAGTGGTCTAGTTTTATTCTTCTGCACGTGGCTGTCTAATTTTCCCAGCACCATTTATTGAATAGACTGTGCTTTTTCCAGTGGATAGTCTTTCCTGCTTTGTCGAA
Source organism: Canis aureus (assembly GCF_053574225.1). Classification (NCBI taxonomy): domain Eukaryota; kingdom Metazoa; phylum Chordata; class Mammalia; order Carnivora; family Canidae; genus Canis; species Canis aureus. Next base: position 47,639,374 of record NC_135616.1, read on the forward strand.
TATTAGTTGACCATAGAGTTGAGGGCCCATTTCTGGGTTCTCTATTCTGTTCCATTGATCTATGTGTCTGTTCTTGTGCCAGTACCACACGTCATGATGATCACAGCTTTGTAGTACAACCTGAAATCTGGCATTGTGATGCCCCTGGCTCTAGTTTTCTTTTTCAATATCCCCCTGGCTATTCAAGGTCTTTTCTGATTCCACACAAATCTTAAGATTATTTGTTCCAACTCTCTGAAGAATGTCCTTGGTACATTGAATGTGTAAGTTGCCTTGGGTAGCATAGACATTTTCACAATATTTATTCTTCCAATCTATGAGCTGGAATATATTTTCATCTCTTTGTGTCTTCCTCAATTTCTTTCAGAAGTGTTCTGTAGTTTGTAGGGTATAGATCCTTTACCTCTTCGGTGAGGTTTATTCCTAGGTATTTTATGCTTTTCAGTGCAATTGTAAATGGAATTGACTCTTTAATTTCTCTTTCTTCAGTCTCATTGTTAGTGTATAGAAATGCCACTGATTTCTGGGCATTGATTTTGTATCCTGCCACACTGCCGAATTGCTGTATGATTTCTAGCAATCTTGGGGTGGAGTCTTTTGGGTTTTTATATACAGTATCATGTCATCTGTGAAGAAGGAGAGTTTGACTTCTTCTTTGCCAATTTGAATGCCTTTTATTTCTTTTTGTTGTCTGATTGCTGAGGCTAGGACTTCCAGTACTATGTTGAATAGCAGTGGTGAGAGTGGACATCCCTGTCATGTTCCTGATCTTAGGAAAAAGGCTCTCAGTGTTTCCCCATTGAGAATGGTATTTGCTGTGGGCTTTTCGTAGATAGCTTTTTCTTTTAAGATGCTTTTTTAAGATGCTGAGGAATGTTCCCTCTATCCCTACACTCTGAAGAATTTTGATCAGGAATGGATGCTGTATTTTGTCTAATGCTTTTCTGCAATTATTGAGAGGATCATATGGTTCTTGTTTTTTTTCTCTTGTTGATGTGATGTATCATGTTGATTGTTTTATGGGTGTTGAATCAACCTTGCATCCCGGGAATAAATCCCACTTGATCATGATGAATAATCTTCTTAATGTACTGTTGGATCCTATTGGCTAGTATCTTGCTGAGAATTTTTGCATCTGTGTTCATCAGGAATATTGGTCTATAATTCTCCTTTTTGGTGGGGTCTTTGTCTGGTTTTGGAATTAAGGTGATGCTGGCCTCATAAAACGAGATTGGATGTATTCCATCCCTTTCTATCCTTTGGAACAGCTTTAGTAGAATAGGTATTGTTTCTTCTTTAAATGTTTGATAGAATGCCCTGGGAAGCCATCTGGCCCTGGACTTTTATGTCTTGGGAGGTTTTTGATGACTGATTCAATGTCCTCCGTGGTTATTGGCCTGTTCAGGTTTTCTATTTCTTCCTGTTCCAGTTTTAGTAATTTGTGGTTTTCCAGAAATGCATCCATTTCTTCTAGATTGCCTAATTTATTGGCGTATAGCTGCTCATAATACCTTATTAAAATCGTTTGTATTTCCTTGGTATTGGTTGTGATCTCTTTAATTCATGATTTTATTAATTTGAGTCTTTTTTCTTTTCTTTTTAATAAGGCTGGCTAGGGGTTTATCTATCTTATTAATTCTTTCAAAGAACCAACTCCTGGTTTTGTTGATCTGTTCTACAGTTCTTCTGGTCTCTATTTCATTGAGTTCTGCTCAAATATTTATTATCTCTCTTCTTCTGCTTGGTGTAGGTTTTATTTGCTGTTCTTTCTCCGGTTCCTTTAGATGCAAGTTTAGCTTGTGTATTTTGAGTTTCCTCCAATTTTTTGAGGGATGCTTGTATTGTGATGTATTTCCCTCTTAGGACTGCTTTTGCTGTATCCCAAATATTTTGAATGGTTGTATCTTCTATTTCATTAGTTTAATGAATATATTAATTCTTCTCTAATTTACTGGTTGACCCATTCATCTTTTAGTAGGATGCTCTTTAACCTCCATGTGTTTGAGTTTCTTCCAAATTTCTTCTTGTGATTGAATTCTAGTTTCAAAGCAAGTGGTCTGAAAATATGCAGGGGACAATCCCAATCTGTTGGGATTGGTTGAGACCTGATTTGTGACCCAGTATGTGGTCTATTATGGAGAAAGTTCCATGTGCACTTGAGAAGAATGTGTATTCAGTTGATTAGGATGCAAAGTTCTGTAGATATATCTGTGAAATCTGTTTGGTCCATTGTATCATTTAAAGCCCTTGTTTCTTTGGTGATGTTGTACTGATATCTATCATTTGCAGAAAGTGCCATGTTGAAGTCTCCTACTATTAGTATATTATTATGTAAGTATGTCTTTGCTTTGGTTATTAATTGATTGATATACTTGGAAGCTCCCACATTAGGGACATAAATATTCATGATTGTTAGGTCTTCTTGTTGCATAGACCCTTTACGTATGATATAGTGTCCCTCTTCATCTCTTACAACAGTCTTTGGGATAAAATTTAATTTTCTGATATGAGGATTGGTACCCCAGCTTTCTTTTGAGGACCATTTAAATGGTAAATGGTCCTCTACCCTTTCATTTTCAGGCTGAAGGTGTCCTTAGGTCTAAATTGAGTCTCTTGTAGACAGCAAACAGATGGGTCTTGCTTTTTTATCCAGTCTGAAACCCTGCATCTTTTAATGGGATCATTTAGCCCATTCACATTCAGAGTTAACTACTGAAAGATATGAATTTAATGTCATCATAATACCTTTCAGGCCCTTTTTTGTGGATTATATCTTTGGGCTTCCTTTTTCTTTTACAGAGTGCCCCTTAATATTTCCTGCAGAGCTGGTTTGGTGGTCACATATTCTTTCAGTTTCTGCCTATCTTGGAAGTTCTTTATCTCTTCTATTCTGAATGAGAGCCTTGCTGGATAAAGTATTCTTGGCTGCATGTTCTTCTCATTTAGGACCCTGAATATATCCTGCCTGCCATTTCTGGCCTGCCAGGTCTCTGTGGAGAGGTGTGTTGTTAATCTAATATTTCTCCCCATATAAGTTAGAAATCTCTTGTCTCTCGCTGCTTTAAGGATTTTCTCTTTATCTTTGGAATTTGCAAATTTTGCTATTAAATGTCAAGGTGTTGAATGGTTTTTATTGGGGGGGACCTCTCTATCTCCTGGATCTGAATGCCTGTTTCCCTCCCCAGATTAGGGTTGTTCTCAGTTATAGTTGTTTAAATATGCTTTCTGGCCCTCTGGCCCTCTCAGTGCTCTCTGTAACCTCAATTATACATAGATTTTTCCTTCTGAGGCTGTCTTTTATTTCCCTTAACCTTTCCTCATGGTCTTATAATTGTTTTCTCTTTCCTCAGCTTCCTTCCTTGCCATCAACTTGTCTTCTATGTCACTCACTCTTTCTTCCACCTCATTAACCCTCATCGTTAGGATCTACAATTTGGATTGCATCTCATTTAATTGATTTTTAATTTTGGTCTGATTAGATCTAAATTCTGCAGTCATGAAGTCCTTTAATCTTTTATGCTTTTTTTTCCAGAGCCACCAGTAGCTTTATAACTGTGCTTCTGAATTGGCTTTCTGACATCAAATTGTAATCCAAAATCTGTAACTCTGTGGCAGAGAGTACTGTTTCTGATTCTTTTGTGGTGAGTTCTTCCTTCTAGTCATTTTGCTCAGTGCAGAGTGGCTGTATGAGTGGGCTGAGTCAAGAGTATCAACCACAACCTAAGTAAATTTCACCCTAGATGATTCTTGCTAGTAGCAAAAACCCTTCTCTCTGTAGCATTCCAGCTCTTCTCTCTTTAAATCTCAGGACAAAATTGTAGGTTTTCAGGATGATTTCAATGTTATCTAGATAAGTTGGTGGACCCAGGTGAGTTGAGGACCCCTACTCCTCTGCCATCTTGCCCCCTATTTTTACTGGCATTAGTTTTTTAAAAGACTTGGAAGCTTATCTTCATTCCAAAAGAAAAATAATTTAAATGATCAAAAACTCAATCTGATAGTCACCTGCCAAGGATACTTTCTGAGCAGGAATGCCTAGAGGGTCTCTGGCCTTGAAGAGGCTCCTTTCATGTCCCCCATGCTCCACATCTGTCTTGATTGGGCATCAAGTACAACCACTTCACCTTCCCTCTGTCTAATCCAGGATAGGGATTCCTACCAGCACAGTATGGGGAGTTTCTGAGCCTTGGATGAGGGACTCAATATTGCCACTGAAGGCAGTTCCAGAAACCATGTATTCAGATTTTTTATAAAAGCACCCCTCAGATTATATGCACCCCTGCACTCACCACTGCACACTTCTGGTCAGGGTAACACAGCAACCATGATAATGCTATTTTCCATCCTGTGTGGTGAGAAAACAAAGAGAAAACCCAACTATGTCTTTCTTTTTCTACAGCAACTTCATCCAAGAATATCTTATTTTTATAAGATGGAAACCACCTTGAGCAACATGAGAAAGACGTCTCAAGTACAATTTGCCTCTTTGTTTATTTGCTTGAGTCTTTGAGAATATCTTCCTTTCCTATCTCTCCTAATGAATTTGGGCATTGTAATAACTTACTTGGTTTTTCCTCTAGAATTACTGATCACCCTTTCACTCTTCTTCCTGACTTGATGACTGATTTGGGGAAAGAGAGAGAAAAAAAAAAAAAAACAAGATTTAGATTCTGTGTCTTGACCATTTTCATGGCCATATCACTTTTCTAATGAAATGACTTTTTGAGTGAATTAGTTCCATATGTGTATATATGTATTATATGGTAACACCTGAGAAAATTAGCAGCTCTCTGCACATAGGGTTTTCTTCAGAGTCCCCTAAGTTTAGAGTTAGAGCTCCCTCTGAAAATCAGAGGTGTAGTTGGTATTGAAAGCAAGAATTCCTTCCCAAAACAGATATAAAGGACAGACTTGAGACCTATCCTACCACACCTTGATCTAAACATGCCTCAAATATGATAGGATCGAATACGTATTTGTCTAATCTTATACAGAATTGCAAAGTTGGTTTGCAAAAATTTACTTAAAAGCCAAGATCCATTAAAACTAATAAAAAACAGCAACAAAAAAGAGAAAGCTCCAGCTTACAAAAATTAATCCTCTAAAAGCTTGGTTTTTGTGTCTTCACAGAATTCTCCTAAACTCTTTTGCCCTAAAAACAGAAGCTTTGACATAGACGCCATCTACAGCGTGATAGATGATGCCAAGCAGTACGTATACATCGCTGTCATGGACTACCTGCCTATCTCCAGCACAAGCACCAAAAGGTCAGTGAGTGCATAATTTTGTCTTAGAACCCAGTCTCAAAAAAAAAAAAAAAAAAAAAAAAAGAACCCCGTCTCCAGGGCCAGGCACAAACTGGGACCACAGGAAACCAACATGGACACTGAAATGCTGTCAGTTCATGTTAGGTCACACACCATGCAAATAACCTCCTCAGTATGCATTTGCACCTGACCTATGATGCATCTCCTCCTTCAGTCCCTTTGAAGGACTCAGGGTCTCACCCTGCAGAAGTTCCTCAGTGCTCTACCTTATAGGCATGGGAACAACTTGAGAATGAAGATTGGGTTGTTGTCAACTTAACGTTATTTGAAAAATATAATAAATAATAAAAATTATTTGAAAAAAATATTTCTTAAAAATTATTAGTTGGCAGGCATACCTGAGGACATACTGGAACTGAGTAGGCCTGGTAAGACTTTCCTTCCGGGAGATACCATTTCGTTGTATTGGTGGCATTAAAGGCTAAACTTTCATATTGTTGCAAATTAAAGAAGAAGGAAACTCAGAATGTATATGTTCTTGGAACATATACATGGAATAATGTATATTGGAACATATAATGGAATAATCCATTCCTTTATATGAGGAAGAAAGCATTTTAAAAATGAAGGGATTTTTCAATAATTCATCACTGTTTAGGGCAAAAATACTTGAAATAAATTTGGGAGCAGAATGTGTACCCCCAAATCATTACATGCATGAATGCATCACTGGCTATGCCTCAGCTATTTCTCACTTTCACTTTCTTGCTGGGAATGCAGAGATTTGGGTGCTTGTGTTTTGAATAACTCATGTAATCCAGGAAAAGTTTTCAAAGTGCACATTTCTGGGAGTATAATCTGAGACCTTTTTAATTTGGAAAATTACAATTTCAAAATAACCATTTACTGAGGTAAAATAATTAAGCATGCTCTCTATTGCTTGAATACTTTTCATGATGCCAACCTCACATATGCATAATGTGCAGCTTCTTTATGCAAATAGCTATAGGATTGCGAAAGCATGTTTCTCCCAGAAAGTGATTTCCCATCATGACAGTCAAAAAGCATTTTAAGCTGCAAAAGAAACTATTAAAATACTTTTACTTTAAAATATGGTACATCCCTTGAATATTCATAGGTTTTTACCCATATACTTTTACATGTTTTCTATCCCTCCTTTTCAATTTTCTCCTGTTTAATGTGTATTTGGTCTGATATTTCGTTTTAGATGTCAACTTCACTTTGGAAAAATTTTGAAACATAAGAGATAGATTTTGCCTGATTTTTTCCATTATTTAGAATGAGAATAAGGTCAGGTTTATGGACTTAGGTTAATTTGGGATTATGATTTCTTAGAATTGACAAGCTTTCATTCCATGAAGTCCCATGAACAAAATTAAGATCCACTGTGGCCAGGGGAGAAGGAGTTAGCATGGAGAATCTAAAATATCTTGGAAATGCAAATATTAGATAAAAGGAAAAGAATGTAAAGAACTGAAAACTCACCTGAAATTTTTCATTTGTGTTATTAATCTACCATTTCAGCTGTTATTCAGAAACAGTTCTTTTATCATAATTATATCTCAGACCTGCTGCTACTTTCAAGGGTTCTAATGAAAAGTCATCAGAGATATAAGAAGTAGTTCAAATGTCCAGGTTATAATTAAATTCCTCTCAAGAATGAAAAAAAATTATGAAAAAAATGTAAAAGTCACCCTGGCTGCTTGTCTTTATATTGGCCTGGGGAAAGTTTTCAGGAGTGAATTCCACTTGAATAAACAAATAGACATTATCAAATATCAGTGTGTTAATATGCTACAGACTTTTATTTATTTTTAAAAACATATTTTTTAGTTAAATTCAGTCAACTAACATATAATGCACTATTAGTTTCAGAAGTAGATTTTAGCCATTGTGACTGGTGTGAGGTGGTATCTCATTGTGGTTTTGATTGTATTTTCTTGATGTTGAATGATGTGGACCATTTTTTCATGCATCTATTGACCATTTGTTAATCTTCTTTGGAGAAATGTCTGTTCATGTCTTCTGCCCATTTCTTGACTGGATTATTTGTTATTTGGGTGTTAAGTTTCATAAGTTCTTTATAGATTTTGGATACTAGACCTTTATCTGATAAGACATTTGCAAATATATTCTCACATTCTGTCAGTTGTCTTTTTTTTTTCCTACTGTTTCCTTTGCCTTGCAAAAGCTTCTTATCTTGATATGTCTTCTAAGAAGTTGCTATGGCCAAGGTCAAAAAGGTTGCTGCCTATGTTCTTCTCTAGGATATTGATGGATTCCTGTTTCACATTTAGGTCTTTCATCCATTTTTTGCCTATTTTTGTGTCTGATGTAAGGAAAGGGTCCAGTTTCATCTTTCTGCATGTGGCTGTCCAATTTTCCCAACACCATTTGTTGGGAAGAGTCTGTCTTTTTTCCATTGGGTATTCCTTCCTGCTTTGTTGAAGATTAGTTGACCATAGAGTTGAAGATCCATTTCTGAATGTTCCATTGATCTGTGTGTCTATTTTTCTGCCAGTACCATACTGTCTTGATGATTACAGGTTTGTAACAGAGATTGATCTCTGGAATTGTGATGCCACCAGCTTTGATTTTCTTTTTCAATATTCCTTTGGCTATCTGGGGTCTTTTCTGGTTGTATACAAATTTTAGGATTATTTGTTTCAGCTCTGTGAAAAAAAGATGATGGTATTTTGATAAGGATTGCATTGAATGTATAGATTGCTGAAAGTAGCATAGACATTTTATTTAACAGCCTTTGCTGTTCCAATCCATGAACGTAGAATGCTTTCCCATTTCTTTGTGTCTTCCTCAGTTTCTTTCATAAGTGCTCTATAGTTTTCTGAGTACAGATCCTTTGCTTCTTTGCTTAGCTTTATTCCTAAGTATCTTATGTTTTTTTGGTGCAATTGCAAATGGGATCCACTTGTTAATTTTTCTTTCCTCTGTCTCATTGTTAGTGTATAGAAATGCACATGATTTCTGTTCATTGGTTTTATATCCCACTACTCTGCTGGAGTCCTGTATTAATTCTAGCAACTTTGGGGTGGAGTCTTTCGGGTTTTCCATAAGAGTATCATGTCGTCTGCAAAGAGTGAGATTTTGACTTCTTCTTTGCCAATTCAGATGCCTTTTATTTCTTTTTGTTGTCTGATTGCTGAGGCTAGGACTTCTAGTACTATGTTGAAAAACAGTGGTGAGAGTGGACATCCCTGTCGTATTCCTGTTAGGGGAAAAGCTCTCAGTTTTTCCCCATTGCGAATGATATTCACCGTGAGCTTTTCATAGATAGCTTTTATGATGTTGAGATATGTTGCCTCTATCCCTACATTGTAGTTTTAATCAAGAAAGGATGATATACTTTGTCAAATGCTGTTTTTAAGATTTTATTTATTCATGAGAGACTCAGAGAGAGGCAGAGACATAGGCAGAGGGAGAAGCAGGCTCTCTTTGGGGAACCTGATGAAGGACTCGATCCTAGGACTCTGGGATCATGACCTGAGCCAAAAGCAAACGCTCAACCACTGAGTCACCAAGGGGCCCCCACATGCTTTTATCTGCATCTATTGAGAGGATCATATAGTTCTTGTTCTTTATTTTATTAATGTAGTGATTGATTTGCAGATGTGGAACCACCCTTGCAACCCAGGCATAAATCCCACTTGGTTGTGGTGAATAATCCCTTTAATGTACTGTTGGATCCTATTGGCCAGTATTTTGGTGAGAATTTTTGCATCCATGTTCATCAGGGATATTGCTCTGTAATTGTCCTTTTTGGTGGGGTCTTTGGTTTTTGTTTTGTTTTGTTTTTTTGTTTTTTGTTGTTTTTTTTTTTTGAGCCATATGTGCCCCAGTTTATTTTTTTATAAATTTATTTTTTATTGGTGTCCAATTTGCCAACATATAGAATAACACCCAGTGCTCATCCTGTCAAGTGCCCACTCAGTGCCTGTCACCGGGTCTTTGGTTTTAGAGATCAAGGTAATGCTGGCCTCACAGAATGAGTTTGGAAGTTTTCTTCCCATTTCAATTTTTTGAAATAGCTTCAAAAGAATAGGTATTAGTTCTTCTTTAAATGTTTGGTAGAATTCTCCTGGAAAGTCATATGACCCTGGACTCTTGTTTGTTGGGAGATATTTTTATTACTGTTTCAATTCCCTTGATATTTATGGGTCTGTTCAGATTTTCTATTTCTTTCTGTTACAGTTTTGGTAGTTTTATGTCACTAGGAATGTGTCCATTTCTTCCAGATTGACTAATTTGTTGGCATATAGTTGCTCATAATATGTTCTTATAATTGTTTGTATTTCTTTGGTGTTTGTTGTGATCCCTCTTCTTTCATTCATTATTTTATTTATTTATGCCCTTTCTCTTTTCTTTTTATTAAGTCTGGCCAGGGGTTTATCAATCTTATTAATTCTTTAAAGAATCAGCACCTAGGTTCATTGATCTGTTCTTTTGGTTTCTATTTAATTGATTTCTGCTCTAATCTTTATTAATTCTCTTCTCCTGTTGGGTTTAGTCTTTATTTGCTGTTTTTTCTCCAGCTCCTTTAGATGTAAGATTAGGTTGTATATTTGAGACATTTCTTGTTTCTTGATAAAGGCATATATTACTATATACTTCCCTCATATGACTGCCTTTGCTGCATCCCAAAGATTTTGAACAGTTGTGATTCTATTTTCATTTGGTTCTATGAATTTTTTATTCTTTTTAAATTTCCTGGTTGATCCATTCATTCTTTATTTGGATGCTCTTTAACCTCCATGTATTTGAGTTCTTTCCAAATTTCCTCTTGTGATTGAGTTCAAGTTTCAAAGCATTGTGGTCTAAAAATATGCAGAGAATGATCCCAATCTTTTGGTATTGGTTGGAACCTGATTTGTGACCTGGTACGTGACCTATTCTGGAGAATATTCCATGTGCACTCAAGAAGAATGTGTGTTGTTTTGCTTTAGGATGTAATGCTCTGAATATATCTGTGAAGTCCATCTGGTCTACTGTGTCATTTAAAGCCCTTGTTTCTTTGTTGATCTTCTGCTTAGATGATTTTTCCATTGCAGTGAATGGGGTGTGAAACTCCCCTACTATTATCCTATTATTATCAATGTGTTTTGTTAATTTTGTTATTAACTGGTTTATATAATTGGCTTCTCCCATGCATAGGGCATAAATATTGACAATGGTTAGACCTTCTTGTTCAATAGACCCCTTAATTATGATATAATGCTTTTCCTCATCTCTTATTACAGTCTTTGGTTTAAAATCTAATTTCTCTGATATAAGGACTGCTACGCCAGTTTTCTTTTGATATCCATTAGCAGGATAAATGGTCTTCCACCCTCTCATTTTCAATCTGGTAGTGTCTTTGGGTCTAAAGGAGTCTCTTATAGACATCATATCAATGAGTCTTACTTTTTATCCTACCTGATGGACAGTTAGCCCATTTACATTCAGAGTAACTACTGAAAGATATGGAATTATTACCATTGTATTATCTGTAAAGTCACTGTTTTTGTACATTGTCTCTGTTCCTTTCTGGTCTGTGTTACTTTTGGGCTCTCTCTCCATTTAAAAGACCCCTTTAATATTTCTTGCAGGGATATTTTAGTGATTACAAATACTTTTATAGTTTCTGTTTGTCCTTTTTCTTTCCTTCTATTTTGAATGATGTCCTTGAAAGATAGTGTTTGGCTGCATTTTTCTCATTTAGCACCCTGAATATATCCTGCCAGTCCTTTCTAGCCTGCCAGGCCTCTGTGGATCTGCTGCCAGTCTGATGTTTCTACCCTTGTAGATTACAGATCTCTTGTCCCAAGCTGCTTTCAGGATTTTCTCTGTCTCTGAGATTTGCAAGTTTCACTATTACACATTGAGGCGTTGACCTCTTTTTATTGATTTTAAAGGAAGCTCTCTGTGCCTGCTGGACCTGTATGCTTATTTATTTCACCAGATTAGAGAAGTTTTCCACTATAATTTGCTCCAATATACTTTCTGTTCCTCTCCCTCTCTCTTTTCTCTTCTTCTGAGATTCCAATTATTCTAACATTATTTTGCTTTATGATATCACTTATCTCTCCAGTTCTCCCCTGGTGACCAAGTAGTAGTTTATCTCTTGCTCAGTGTCTTTTTTATCCATCATTTTGACTTCTATATCACTAATTCTCTCTTCTGCCTCCTTTATCCTAAAAGTTAGAGCCTCCATTTTTTATTGCATCTCATTAATAGCCTTTTTTATTTCATCTTAACAAACTTTAAAAAAAATATTTTATTTATTTACTCATGAGAAACAGAGACAGAGAGAGAGAAGCAGAGACACAGGCAGAGGGAGAAGAAGGCTCCATGTGGGAAGCCCAACATGGGACTCAATCCCAGGACTCCAGGATCACACCCTGGGCCAAAGGCAGATGCTCAACTGCTGAGCCACCCAGGCATCCATTTTATTTCATCTTGATTAGATTTCAGTTCTTTTATTTCTCTGGAAAGGGATTCTCTAGTGTCTTCTATGCCTTTTTTTCAAACCCATCTTTATAATCATTATTCAGAACTCTAGTTCTAACATCTTACTTATATCCATACTGATTAGGTCCCTGACAGTCAGTACTGCCTCTTGTTCTCTTTTATGAGGTGAGTTTTTCCATCTTGTCATTCTGTCCAGAGAAGAATAGATGAACAAAAGAACAAAATACTAAAATGGCAACAACAACCCCAGAGAAATATATACTAGACAAATCAGAAGAGACCCAAAGCTGAAAAAAAATTAAAACTAAAAAGAGAGAGTGAATATAATCATACAGGTGAACAGAACAAAGCAATACACTGGATCATGTGTGTATTTTGGTCTGTTTGTTAGAAAACTAGATCCCAAAATTGTAAAGAAAGAAAAACTTATAAAGGCACAAAAATAAAATTAGATACATTGAAAGGATAGAATGTAACTGTAAAAATGAAAATTAAAAGGCAAAAAAAAACAAAAGGAAGGAGTATAAACAGACAGGGAAACAGAACAAAGCAATACACTATATCTTGAGTGTATTTTAGTCTGTGAGAAGAAACTACATCCCAAAATTATAAAGAAAGAAAAGCTTATATACACAAAAATAAAACTAACTACATTGAAAGGATAGAATGTATCTGTAAAGATGGAAATTTAAAAAGACTTTAACAAAAAAAAAAGAAGAAGAAGAAAAAAAGAGAGAGAAAATATGATCAGACAGGTGAAAAGAACAGTGTGATACACTGGATTCTGGGTGTATTTTGCTCTATTAGAATAAACTGCATCCCAAAATTGTAAAAAAATAAAACTTATACCATGCAAAAATAAAATTAAATACAATGAAAGGATAGAATGTAAGTGTAAACAATAAAATTTTAAAAGATTTTTTTTAAAAAGAGGTGATAACATAAGAAATTGTTTGAAAAGGGGATTCCTGGGTGGCGCAGCGGTTTGGCGCCTGCCTTTGGCCCAGGGTGTGATCCTGGAGACCCCGGATTGAATCCCACGTCAGGCTCCCGGTGCATGGAGCCTGCTTCTCCCTCTGCCTATGTCTCTGCCCCTCTCTCTCTCTCTCTCTCTGTGTGTGTGTGTGTGTGACTATCATAAATAAATAAAAATTTTAAAAAAAGATTTGAAAAGAAATTGTTTGAAAAAGAAAAGAGGAAAAAAATAAAATCGAAAGACTAAAGAATCGTTGCGAAAAAAAAAAACAAAAAACCACCAATTCTCTATACTGTTTTCCCTAGCGCTAGAGTTTTGCAGTTCTCAGTGTTCGGTAGACTTGGTCTTGGCAGGATGCTTCCGCTGATCCTCCGGGGGAGAGCCCTGCTGTGCTGGTTCTCAGGTGTCTTTGCCCTGAGTGAAACTGCACTGCCTTTGCCAGGGGGCCAGGCTGAGTAACCCACTCTGGATTGCTCTAGGTGGCTTTTGTTCCCTGAAGGCTTTCCATACGGCTTTAGAGGATGAGTGTGAAAAAGGCTACCTCCCAATCTTCAGTCCTGGAGATGAAAGCTCGGAGCCCCACTCCTCAGTGCACCCTCAGGGTAAAGCACTCACTCCTGTCTCCCTGGCTCCATCTGCACTCTGTGCTCACCCAGCCTGTGACCAAGCATTTCTATGCAACCCCCTTTCATGTCTCCAAACCCTGCAGACTGTGGCAGGGTACACCCACACCACTCCTCCCCGGGGGAAGAAGGGGTATCCTAGTGCAGTTCTCCCACTTGCTGGGCCCCTGCTCAGAGAGAAGTCACAAGACCATGCCCCAGTCAGAGGTTTATGGCAACACCCAGCTGAGAGCCCACTCCTGGGCTCACTGATTGCAGCTGGCTTCCCTGCCACAATGCCCACTCAGGCACCCCTGAGGCACAGGTCTTCCTATGACCCTGAGGATCCTGAGACCACACTGTCCCACCTAGGATTCCACCCTGTTTTGCCAACTGAGCATCTTTCAGGTGGGATATCCCTCACTGGAGAAGACTTCTAAAAGTTCTGATTTTGCACTCTGCTGCTTTATTACTTCCCAGCACTGGCTGATGGAGGCACCCCCTCCCCCTTCAGTCTATCTTCCCATATATCACCTTGGATTCACTTCTCCTCACCTCCTACCTTGCAGAGGTAGGCTTTTCTATTTGTAGAGTTGCAGCTATTCTTTTCTTGGAGCTCTGGTTGAGTTCACAGGTGTTCAGAATGATTTGATAGACATTTACCTGCATTCCTGGGACCAGACAAAACTGAGGTCTCCTACTCCTCTGTCATCTTGGACTCCAAAGTCCAAACTTAACTTTTAGTGTACACACTGCTAAACATCCAAATGAAAGGAAAAATTCACATGCTCCCAAAGTAGAAACAGTTGGTATCATGTAAAAAAATATACACACCATCATTTAGCAATAGTATTAGAAGTAACTTCTACTTTTCAAGGAAGTAGGAAGTGAACAAAATAATGATATGTAGCTAAATAGATCTACAATAAAAAAATCAGAGGCCCTATTTCAATTCTTCCTGTTTCATCAATCAAGTGCTGTTTTTTTTTTTTTTTTCAGCAATTCACTTATTTATTTGGTTCTCAGTTTGAGGTTGTTCATTATTTATTTCCTCAGTCACATGAAATACATCTATCAGAAGGAAATCAGTAAAAATGTGAAGGAACAATAAAATGTAGGCTGGCAGCCAAGAATACTCTCAGGCAAAGTTATGTTTCAGATGCGAAGGAGAAATAAAGGCTTTCCCAGACAAACAAAAGCTAGGGAATTCACCACCACTAGACCTGCCTTACAAGAAATATTGAAAGGAGTTCTTCAAGCTGAAACAAACAAACAAAAAATAATGGAAACACACAAAATTCTGATTAAGGTGATAAACAGGCAGTTGGAATTAGAATATCATAACTTGGGATGCCTGGGTGGCTCAATGGTTGAGCATCTGCCTTCATCTCAGGACATGATCCCAGGACCTGGAATTGAGTCCCACATCGGACTCCCCTCAGGGAGCCTGCTTCCCCTCTGCCTGTATCTCTGCCTCGTTCTCTCTGTGTCTCATGAATAAATAAATAGAATCTTTTAAAAAAATAGAATACCATAACTCTTTTTTGGAATAGTATATTAAACTCTTAACTATATCCTAAATGTTAAAGGAAAAGAGCACTAAAATAACTGTCACTACTATGTCTTGGTAATGAAATCATAGCATACAAAGAGGTAATTTGTGACATCAAAAATATAAAAGGAGAGGAGTAAATGAATGACAGGTGAATAAAAGTAATGTGCTATGAGCAGAAAAAAACACTGTTTTTTCGATTAGATGTTTTATGTAAATCCCATGGTAACTACATGGTAAGAATCTAGAGCAGGAACATGAAACATAAAAAGGAGAAAGAATGAGCAAGTCATCCTAGAAAACCACCAATTGGCAAAAATAAAGACAAACAGACAAAAAAAGAAGCAATGGAAAGACAAAATAACCAGAAGCCAAAAGATAAAATAGCCAGTAGTAAATGCTTACATATTAGTAATTGCCCGCAGTGAAAATGGATTGAACTCACCAATCAAAAGGCACAGGATGGCTGGCTGGCTGGATAAAAAAGCAAATATGCTGCTTACAAGGGGACTCACTTTAGTTCTAGAGACACATATAGGCTCCAAGTGAAAGAATGCAAGATAATATCCCAAGCAAACAGAAATTAAAGAAAGGCAAAGGTAGACAGCCATATCAGACAAAATAGACTTTAAGCCAGGAGACAAAGAAGACACAAGAGACAAAGAAGGTCATTATATAATGACAAAAAGGCCAGTATACCAAGATAGAGCAATCATAAATATACATGCTTACTACCAACACTGAAACATCAAGGCATATTAAGCAATTAATGGAGGATCATGCGGAAGAAATAGGCAATAATACAGTAATTGTAGGGGACTCTAGTACCTCACCATCAGCAATGGATAAATCACACAGACAGAAAGTCAACAAGAAAATGTTGCAGTTGAACTCAGCTTTAGAACAAATGAGCTTAGCAAACATACACAGAACATACACCCAACAGCATCATAATACATATTCTTCTCAAATACACATGGAACATTTTCCAGGATAAATCATATGTTAGGCCACAAAGCAAATCTTAGTGAATTTAAGAAAGTTGAAATCATACCAACTATCTTCTCTAACTACAATTGTATGAAACTAGAAATCAATAAGAGGAAAGTAAGAAGATCTACAAATACGCAGAAACTAAACACACTTCTATTGGATCAAAGAAGAAATCAAAAGGGAAATAAAATTATCTTGAAAACACAATATATCAAATATTATGGGATGCAGCAAAAGCAAATCTATAAGCACATATACTGAGAAATGAAGAAGATTTTAAATAACCTAACTTTACATCTCAAGGAACTAGAGGAAGAAAAGCAAAGTAAGCCCAAAGTTAGCAGAAGGAAGGAAATAACAAGTATCAGAGCAGAAATAAATGAAATAAAAACCAAAAAAATACCATACAAAGGATTAATGAAACCAAGAGCTGTTTCTTCGAAAATATAAACAATATTGACACCTTTAGCTAGACTAAGGGAAAAAAAAGAGAAGACTCAAAATAAATAAATTAGACATGAAAGAGGAGATATTACAACGATACTACATAAATACCTAGAATTATGAGACTACCATGAACAATTATATGCCAAGAAATTATTACATAAACTAAAAGAAATGTATACATTTCTAGAAACATACAAGACTGAGTTGGGAAATATTAGAAAATCGGAACAGACTAATTATGAGTAAAGAAATTGAATCGGTAATCAAAAAAACTCCCAACACAAAAAAATCTCAGGACCAGATGGCTTCACTAGAGAATGCTACCAAATGTTTATAGAAGAATTAACACCAATCCTCCTCCAAACTTGTTCAAAATATCAAGCAGAAGGAACACTTTCAAATTCATTCTGTGAGACCAGCATTACTTTGCTACCAAAACCAGATAAGACCACAAGAAAGAAAATTATAGACCAATATCCCTGATGAAGATAGATGCAAATATTAGCAGGGGGATCCCTGGGTGGCTCAATGGTTTAGCGCCTGTCTTCGGCCCAGGGTGTGATCCTGGAGTCCTGGGATCAAGTCCCACATCGGGGATCCCAGGATCCCTCCCCATGCTTCTCCCTCTGCCTATGTCTCTGCCTCTCTTTCTGTGTGTGTCTCTCATAAATAGATAAAATCTTAAAAAAAAAAAAAAAAAAGAAGAAGAAGAAGAAGAGGAAGATATTAGCAGGCCAAATTCAGGAACTCATTATACACGATGACCAAGTGGGATTTATCCCTGGGATACAAGATATTGCAATATATACAAGTCAATAAATGCAAATACATTGCATCCATAAAATGATAGATAAAAATCACATGATCATCTCAATAAGACACAGAAAAACTATTTGACAAACTAGTAGTTTGACAAACAAACTACTCTTTCATGATTAAAAAGAAGAAGAAGAACCTTTAACATGGGTACAGAAGAAACATAACTCAGCATGATAAATGACATATAACAAACCAAGAGCTAACATTATACTCCCTGGAGAGAAATTGAAAGCATTTCCCCCAAGATCAGGGAAAAAAGCAAGGATGCCTACTGTTAGCAGTCTTATTCAATACAATCCTGAAAGCCATAGCCAGAGCAATCAAACAAGACAAAGAAATAAAAGGCATACACATCAGGAAGGAAGAAGTAAAGTTGTCATTATTTTCTGATGATATGATCTTATATATAAAAAAATCCTAAAGAATCAGTCAAAAAACTGTTGGAATTAATCAATAATTTCACTAATGTGTCAAGATACAAAATTTGTTGCATTCCTTTGCAATAACGATGAAGCCTCTGAAAAAGAAAGAAAATCATCTCACTCACAATAGCATCAAACACAACAAATACTTGGAAATAAATTTAACCAAGGAAGTGAAAGATCTATATAGTGATAACTACAAAGTTTGCTGAAAGAAATTGAAGAAGACACAAACAAATAGAAAGGCTTTCTGTGTCATGGACTAGAAGAATTAATATTGTTAAAATGGCTGTCCTACTGAAAGTAATCTACAGAGTCAATGCAATTCCCCTCAAAATACCAAAGACATTCTTCACAGAAATAAAAGAAACAATCCTAAAATTTATATGGAACCACAAAAGACTCCAAGCAGCTAAAACAATCATGTGAAAAAGAATAAAGTTCAAAGCATCAGACTTCCTGATTTCAAACTATATGACAAAGCCATAGTAATAAAAACAGTACAAAAATAGACAACGTCAACCAATGGAACAAAACAGGAGGCCCAGAACTAAACCCTGGCCTATACAGACAACTAATATTCAACATGAGCACAGGAACACCCAATGGGGAAAAGACAGTCTCTTCAACAAATGATGCTGGAGAAACTGGAGACAAATATGCAGAAAAATAAAGCTGGGCCTATCACATAACTCACAAAATTTAACTCAAAATAGATTAAAGACTTAAAGATAAGACCTGATATAAAACTCCTAAAAGAAGAGGTAGGGAAGAAGCTCATCAATAATGGTCTTGATAATAATTTTTTGGCATGACACCAAAAGCACAAACAATAATAACAAAAAATTAACAAACTGGGACTAGATCAAATCCAAAAGGCTTTGCACAGCAAAAGAAACAATTAACAAAATAAAAAAATAGAATGGGAAAAATTTTTTTCACACCATATATTGGATAAAGGGTTAATATCCAAATATGTGAGGAATTCAATCAATTCAATAACAACAACAACAAGTAAAGAGTGTGATTAAAACTGGAAAAAGAAATAAACATTTCTTCAAAGAGGACATCAATATGGCCAGCAGACACATGAAAAGATGTTCAACATCACTAATCATCAGGGAAAGGCAAATCAAAACCATGTTATCACCTCATACCTCTTAGAATGGCTATCATCAAGAAGCCAAGAGACAACAGGTGCTGATGAAGATGTAGTGAAAAGGGAACCCTTATATACAGTTGGTAGAAAGATAAACTGATCCAACCACTGTGAAAAAGTTGGAGGTTCCTCCTAAAAGTTTGTGGGAAGTTTCCCCCAAAATTAATATAAATCTACTATATGATCCAGCAATTCCACTTCTGGGTATTTAATCAAAGGAAACAAAAACAGATTTCTGACAAGATATATGTACTCCCATGTTTATTGCAGCACTATTCACAATAGCCAAGACATGGAAACAACACAAATGCCTATCAATAGAAGAATAAATGAAAAGATGTGGTACATGTACACAATGGAATATCATTCAGCCATGAGAAAGGAGAATATCCTCCCATTTGCACCAACATGAATGGGTCTTGAGTATATTATGCTAAGTGAAATAAGTCAGACAGAAAAAGACAAATACTGTATAATATCACTTCTATATGAAACCTACAAAAGTTAAACCTGTAGAAAATAGGCAGTAAAATAGTGGTTACCAAGGGCTGGGGGGTGAGAGATCAGCATAATGGTATTTAAGACTACAAACTTGTAATGAGTAGTAAATAGGTCATAGAGAGCTAATGTACTGTAAATATACTGTAATTATGTAATGTGATGAATATCAGTACATTGGCAATCATATTACAATATAAGTATGTACCAAAGTCCCATGCTGCACAGCTTATTAAATTTATACAATTTTACACATCAAATTTATTCAATAAGAAAAAAGTAGGCTGATTAGTCAATGTCCTGCTAATATTTTTCATTTATGTTTTCATTCAACAAATACTTATTGGCCATTGTGCAGGAGTGATTAAAATATGAACAGCATATGGTCCCAGAAATTCTATCCAGAAGGGCAAATGGACACAAAATAGATTATCATTACACAGTGTGGTGAATGGAAAATAGATATATGTACAAAATATTACAGGTCCTCAGTGAAAGAGCATCTGTGGCAGTTTCAAGGTTAGAAGGGGCTTATTGAAGGAAATGCTACCTGAATTGCATTTCAGAAAAAGGATAAGAAAGGAAGTTTTCCAGGTAAAAGGGACAGTATGAACAAAGTTTCAGATGAAGAAAAATAGCATGACACATGCCAGGATCTGTAATGAGTTCAGTGTTGGAACAAAGCCCAAGATAAGGTGATGAGAGATCAGGTTGGAGGAGAGACAGGGACCAGGAACAGGAGGACTTGACTGCAAGGGAGCCTCCCCTATGTTTTAATCAAAGGAGATATGCTTTTAGACAGATCACTTTGGTGGTCATGGAAGATGTACTTGACAAGGACAAGACTAGAGGCCGAAAAACCAATTTGGAGCTGTTACAGTGGCCCAGATCAGTGATAATGATGGATAAGAAGGATAGAAGAGGGACCCCTGGATGGCTCAGCAGCTGAGTGTCTGCCTTTGGCTCAGGGCATGATCCCAGGGTCCGGGATCGAGTCCCACATCAGGTTCCTTGCAGGGAGCCTGCTTCTCCGTCTGCCTATGTCTCTGCCTCCCTCTGTGTCTCTCAAATAAATAAAATCTTAAAAAAAAAAAGGAAAGAATAAAGCATGTACATTCCAATAATACTTTTCAAGTACATCATGAAAAGGAGAATGATCACCAGGTTTTTACTTTGGGTGATTAGATGATGAACGTTATACAAGGCAGAAGAGGCCATAAAAAGTATGAGGAAATAAGCATATTTGTGAATTTAGGGTTCTTGTAAAGGTCCAAATTGATAAAGATCTTACAAAGATATCCAGAATGAAGTCTGAAGAGGGTTAGCCTGGTGATGTGATTTTGGAGCTCTTCAGACTCTAGAGGACAGTTGAAATCAAATGTGTAGATGAAGCCACCAAGGAGATGGCCTGTATAGTGAGGAGGACAGGGGATGGTGATGGAATCTTAAGGGAGCATTGACCATTCAACAAATAAAGAAACACTTCGAGAGATAAGGGACAGACCATCAATAAATACACAGGGTCGTAGAAGCCAATGGAATCAGTTTTCAAGAAGAAAAGAACCATCAACAGAGCCAGATGTGGCTTAGACTAATAGTAAAATAAGAATTGAATGATGTCCATTAGATTTTGCAGTTGGGATATCACTGCTGATTTGGAGATTTGCACAAGAACGGTGGGCTGAAGGCCAGGGGGCAGTAGGCTGAGGAGTGAGTGGGGGTGATGAAGTAAAGTCAGAGTCTAGATTACACTGTCAAGAAGTTACGTTAAAAAAAGTAGAAACAGACCCATAAATACAGAGAGCAAACTGATGGTTGCCAGAAGAGAGGGACAGGAGGATGGGCAAAATTGGTAAAGGGGAGAGAGAGGTACAGGCTTCCCATTATGAAATGAGTAAATCACAAGGATGAATGGTGTGGCGCAGGGAATATACTTGGTGATCGTATAATGGAGTTGTATGGTGACAGATGGCAGCAGCCTTTGTTCTGAGAACAGCATACCATATGCAAATGTTGAATCACTGTGTTGTACACCTGAAATTCATGTATTGTGTGTCAACTATACTCAAAGATGATTGATGATAGATAGATAGATGATAGATGATGGATAGATAGATAGATAGATAGATAGATAGATAGATAGATAGATGATAGTTTAGTTCAAAAGAGAAAAGAGATTGTTCACTAGCCACAGAGTGATGCAGAGTCAGGGAGGATTCTCTTGAGTGGGTGAGATTTACATTTTGTCCTCAAAGTAAGAGGAAGGGAAAGAGGGGGGAGTTGAAACTCTCTTCAGGAAGGAATGACCAGTGAGACACAGTTGCAGAGGGTCAGGGAAACAGCCTAGGGAGAAGGGTGGTCCAGATCTAACCCTGAGCAGGTTGTCTTATTCTCTGAGCCAGAGGAAAGGGGAGAAGGATGAATGAGGTTCTCGGGGGTAGAAAGTTGAGGAAGACCATGACTGAGAAGCTCTATATTTCGGATAGAGGAAGAAACAAGTTTCTCTCAAGTGGGGTACAGCTTAGAGTAATTACAGAGAGGTCCAGGAGGTGAAACTGCCCAGGACAAGAACAGGGTTGGTGAATAGTGGTGAGGGCTCAGATGCATTTGTGTTGGCTCCAGCTTCACAGAGCTGAGCCGACTTTGTTCAGCCATCCTTGGCTTTGGTAGCCATAGACATAGATCAAGGGAGGTGTGGCTCTGACCCAAGAGCTAGAGAAAGGGGCAGAGCAGCTGTCCTTCAGGTGATCACTGAGGTTGGGCTGGACCAAAAAGGGGACCCAGAGCTGATGGAGCAGGAGAGTGAGACAGTCATGGGGCTGGGCCCACGCAGGGGAAGAGTGCACTCAGTGGAGATTACACAAAGTACAGGATGCTACAGGACCACAGGCTGGTCCATATAAAGAGGAGAACTTTGGAGGCGTTACTGATTATGAAACTGGCAAGCTAAGGTGTTGGATACTTTATTGGTCTAAACTGAGTTGGCTTGGAATTAGGGAAAGATTTGAACAAATGAACAAACAGAAGGTTGTTGGCACATGTCAGGGCTAAGGGGAGACAGAGACATGGAGCTTGTCTTTAAAATGGAAATGTTTATTGTTTTTTCTTTTTAAAAGAGAAATAGGGAGCCCTGGGTGGCGCAGCGGTTTAGCGCCTGCCTTTGGCCCAGGGCGCGGTCCTGGAGACCCGGGATCGAATCCCACGTCGGGCTCCCGGTGCATGGAGCCTGCTTCTCCCTCTGCCTGTGTCTTCTGCCTCTCTCTCTCTCTCTGTGTGTGTGTGACTATCATAAATAAAAAAAATTTCAAGAGATCATTATCACAACCATTTAAAAAAAAAAGAAAAAAAAGAAAAAATAAAAGAGAAATAAGTGGCAGTTCTGGAAGTGACATTGTGTATGTTGGGGGTGCTGACCCCACCTCCTAAACCGAATGGGCAAATTGTGGTAGAAAATACATGGTAGGACTTCTGGAGAAGCTGTGGCCTTAGGAAGAATTAAGGTTTAGTTAAGGCAAAAGGCTGGCTATGAATTTAGGGTAGAGGCTGAGCCTCTGGGAGAAACTGTTGGCCTGATGGAGGAGTCCAAGGGCCAGAGAAGCTGGGTGCTTGGTCAGGAAGAGTAGGGGGAAGTTTGCATAACCAGAGCAGAAGCTCATTTAAGGGGCAGTTTCCAAAGAAGAGGGATTCTAGCAGCATTTGGGGACTGATGGGTTGCTCAAGCCTCTGAACTGGAATTTTTTTGGAAAGTTGACTCTCAGCGCCCATGTGAGCTGAGGCCCAGCTGGAGTGGTGCCGGTGTGGTGAGGATAGCCTGTGGTGGAGGTCAGTGTGTCCACATCTTCGGAGGCCCTGGTGGTGGGAGAACTCATTTTAGGCAGGGGCAGGACCCAGGAAAGCATCCTCTGTAGGTGCCCAACCCAGGAGACCTGCATTTTTTTTCAAGTATCCTATCAGGTTATGTCTGTATTACAGAACAAAGTAATGATCAGGTTAATATAAATGTTCTTTGTAGCCTAGTAAATCTCTTTCCCCGAACTAACTTATTTTCTTTCTTTTTATCCACACGACTATTATTTCTACAGGACTTACTGGCCAGACTTGGATGGGAAAATAAGAGAAGCATTAGTTTTGCGAAGTGTTAAAGTGCGACTCCTTATAAGCTTCTGGAAGGAAACTGACCCCCTTACATTTAACTTTATTTCATCTCTTAAAGCTATTTGCACTGAAATAGCCAACTGCAGTTTGAAAGTTGTAAGTATGATGTTGACTTAAGAATTATTAAATAAAAGGGGCTGATTTCCTCTGCTCATCTGTGAAAGCTATAAACCCATGCATTCAAGTGAACTGGCACTTAAGAACCAGGCTAACAATCTCTGATTGTGAGAAAATATTTCAAAAGTAAAATAAGTCATTTTTAAAGAGAAACACACAAGAAAAGGAGCCTGGAACCCACATTTCCTGGTGCCCTCCCAGCTATGCCCTGTTTTCACACACTGCCTGTTGGGTCCTCTCCACTTGAACTGCCTCATTCATCTGCCATTCCTATTTCTAAGCCTGTGACCAACAGAGCAGTGGCACCTGAACCTTCACAGCATCCCCCAGCCCCAAAGACCCCCCAGCCTGGGCTACTGTACTTGCTTCAGGTCCCTTGGGCCACATGCTAATCCACATACTTTGAGGGAGGCAAGATTGGGACTGGGTAGTAGTGTGATAATTCCTTAGCCAATCTTTGATTCTCCTCAGGTCCTCACATGTGATGCCCTCTTTGTCCTCTCTGGGCCTTTGTACATGCTGTTTCCTCTACCTACAACACTCTTCTCCTCCATGCCTTTTCTGACTAACGCCTACCAGTCCCTTAGGTACCTTTTCCAACCTCCACAGCAATCGTTCAGGAAATGTATCCTGAGACCCTCCTGTATGCCAGGCACCCTTCTAAATGATGGGTCTGTTCTTCATGCAGTATTTAAGGACCCAGAATGACAGCAGCACCACCATCAACCTGAGACATAGCTTCCGAGATAGTCCCAAGCCTCCGTTTCTCAAGGCCAATCAGAAGGAGAGAGAGACTGGAGGACTGCCCAGGAGGCATTTATGGGGTGGACCTGGAGTGAATATCCCTTTAGCCTTTATTCTGCTGCTCAGATGTCACTCACCTGGCCACACCTAATGACAGGGGTGGCATTAGTGCAATCAGAAAGGCAGCTGTGCTCCCAAAAAGACAAAACAACAGTTTTGTGGATCATCAGTCTGCAGTTCTGGGCACCCACACAGAGAACCCTCATCCCCCACAGGTACTGCACAATGCAAATTTCTTGACCTCTAAGTATTATGCATTTCTGGACAGCAAATCTGGATGTGTCACCCCATAGTTAATAAACAGAAACTAAAAACGAAACAGCAATTTCCCATGAAATCCAAAGCCCAGATTGAAGTTATCTCCTCCCCATATAACAGGAACAGGAGAAATACAGTATAAACTCCCATTCAGAAAAGGGAGATGGGGACAGTCACAGCAGTCACTGGTCCAGGCAATTGTAAAATCCTTCTGGGCAGGTATAGTGAAGTCCTCATACCCCGGATCCTAAGGTTGTTCTTAGTATGAAGTGTTAAGAGTTTTTGGTCCCAGCTCATGGTTCCTCTGGCAATGCAACTTTCTCAAAAACTTAGTAAGCTTCTGATTTATTTGCTTCTAGTCATTTCCATTTAACAGTAAGCACAGCCAAAGATTTTGTTTTACATAATTCCCAAACTTGACTAATTATGCTTCCTTGCCCATATGCTTCTGCCTCTGCCTCCCTTTCCCTCCTTCCTCCCCCTTTTCGCCCTTTGTACCTTCTGTCTCTCCCTTCCCTCTACCTCTTTCTCTACCCTCTCTCCTCTCTCATATTAATGGTGGCTTCATTCAGGTCATCAGATTTGGGTGGGAAGATTACACCAATTATGATTACTCCAGTTATCTGATCTTTGCTGTAGGATTGAGTCTTAACTGACCTCAGTCATTTAAAGCATTTGTCAAACTAAGTTTCTACTATTGGGCTCCTGGTACAATCAGTTTTTCTAGCTCTTTGAAATACCAAATTTCTAGTGTACCTGTTCTATTTCATATGTGCTTACAAGCCAGCAAATCCTTCTCTGGGTTTATCTCCTCTGACAACTTGCTAAAGGCACTAATAACAACCAACATAAGTTACAAACAATTTGTTTTCCCATCCCTTGCCCTGTAGCCAAAGTTTTAGGGGGTGCTTGGTCTTCCTTCCAAATTAATGCAGGCTATGGTTTTACCAAATATTTTGCTACTGCATGAGTCTCCGTTCATTCCATCCTTTAATACCAATTTTCTTGCTGCCTGCTGCCCATTGGGTAAACAATTGCTACATCTTTTATTAAGTTTTTATTGTTTCTATTATGGCAGCATCTCACTTCACATTGCCTAGATGTAGTAAGTGCTTAAAACTTCTTTTTTTTAATGGAAGAATATCTTATATTCATGAATATAGACAAACAGGCGCTTTGTATATACTACTTAATATTCACAACTACACTATGAAGCTGGAACTTTTAATATTTTACAAACATAGAAAATGAAGCCTAAAGAGATTAAATAATTTCTCTCTAGGACACTAGTTAATAGAAGAGAAAGATTCAAATAAAAGTCTTTCTAACTCCTGATTCTAAGCTCTTAAACATCATACTGTATGGTCTCTGCATGCTGAACCTATAATTGAAGTTACAAAGGTTTTTTTTTGTCTTTCCTATCTATATTCAAAAACATCTTATATTACATCTGTTCAAAAATTTGAGAAGCTACACATCTGACTTGTATATCTCTGAGGATCAACAAAAACATCAGATAAAATGTTTTTTAACTCATTCGTAACATTAAATATTTTTAAAAGTTGAAATTATCAACAATTTAAATACATAAAAGGCTAGAATTTACTATAGATTTCAAGAAATTATGCTTCTCATGTAGATTTCATTTTAATCTCCCTAGCATTTGGATAATATTGACAGAAAATAGAAATTTTTATCTCCATTTAACTGATTTTTATAAACTGAGGTAGCCATGCACATGTCTGAGTTTACAAACCAGTATTAGAAATAGAAACAGGTCTGTGAAGCCTATGGCTAACATTTTACTCAATGATGAAAAGTTGAAAGCTTTTCCTTTAAGATCAGAAACAAGACAAGAGTTCTAACTCTTATCATTCCTATCTGGCATAGTACTGGAAGTCCTAGCCAGAGCAATAAGGCAAAAAAAAAAAAAAAAAAAAAAAAAGAATTAAAAGTATCAGAATTGAAAAGGGGAAGCAAAATTGTCTCTATTTTCAGATAACATGATTATATATATAGAAAATCCTAAATGCTCAACCAAAAGTTATATTTAATCAAAGAATTCAGTAAAGTTGCTGAGACAAAATTAAAGTACAAAAATCAATAGTGTTTCTACACACTAACAATGCAATTTATGAAAAGAAATAAAGAAATAGATCCCATTATACTAGCATGAAAACAATAAAGTGCTTAGGAATATATTTAACTAAGGAGATAAACAATAAATAAGACATAAGACATTGATGAAAGAAATCAAAGACAATGCAAAAAAAAAAAAGGAAAGGTATCCCATGTTCATGGATTAGAAAAATTAATATTGTTAAAATGTCAACCAAAGCCATCTATAGATTCAATGCAGTGCTATCAAGATTCCGATGGCATTTTTACAGAAGTAGAAAAAACACTCATAAATTCATGTGGAATTGCAAAAAACCCTAAATAGCCAAAGACATCTTGAGAAAGAAGAACAAAGAAGGAAGTATCACACTTCCTGGTTTCAAGCTATACTATAAAGCTATGGTCATCAAATGTACTGGCATAAAAATGGACAAATAGACCAATGAAATAAACACAAGCAGATACAGCCAACTAATATTTAACAAGGGAGCCAAGAATACTCAATAGAAAAAAGATAATCTTGTCCATAAATGGCACTGGGATAACTGGATATTCATATGTAAAAGGATGAAATGGGATCCGTATCATACACCACTCACAAAAATTAACATAAAATGGATTAAAGACTTAAATGTAAGACCCAAAACCATGAAATTCCTAGAAGAAAACATAAGAGCAAAGTTTCTTGACATAGATTGGGGTAATAACTCCTTGGATATGACACCTAAAATATAAGCAACAAAATCAAAAAGAAAGTGAAAAGACAACCTATAGAAGGGGAAAAAATATTTGCAAACCATATATCGGGTAAGAGGTTAATATCCAAAATACATCAAGAATTCATACAACCAAGTAGAAAATAACCTAATTTTAAAAATGGGTAAAGGATCTGAATAGACATTTCTTCAAAGAAGATATACAAAAGGCCAATAGGTACATGAAAAGATGCTCAACATTGCTAGTCTTTAGAGAAATACAAATCAAAACCACTATGAGGTACCACGGCATCCTTGTTAGGAACAGACATCATCAAAATAGATGACAGATAATAAATGCTGGTGAGGATGTGGAGAAAAGGGAGCCCATGTGCACCACTGGTGGGAATGTAGATTGGTGAAGCCACTATGGAAAATCATATGGATAATCCTCAAAAAATTAAAAATAGAACTACCATATGATTCAACAATTCTATTTATGGGAATATATCCAAAGGAAAGTAAAACACTAACTCAAAAAAGTATCTGCACTTTCATGTTCATAGCAGCAATCTTCACAGTAGCCAAGACATAGAAACAACCTAAGTGCCTATTAATGCATCAATGTATAAAGAAATTGTGGTGTATCTATACAATGTAATATTATTCAACCATAAAAATGAAGAAATACTACCATTTTTTTTACAATGTGGATGTACCTAGAAATCATTATTCTAAGTGAAATAAGAAAGAGAAAGAAAGACAAATACTATATGATATCAATTATATGTGGAATCTAAAATTTTTTTTTCTTTTTTTTTTTTTTTTGGAATCTAAAATTAAAAAAAAAAAAAAAAAACTCACAAAGTTAGAGAAAAAGAGATTAGGCTGGTGGTTACCAGAGGTGGAGAGTCAAGGTAGAGAGGACAAGGAATTGGAGGAAGGTGGTCAAAGAGTACAAACTTCCAGTTACAAGATAAGTACTAGGGATTTAACATACAACGTGATGACTACAACTAGCATTGCTACATGATATGTAGGAGAGTTGTTAAGATAAATCCTAAGAGTTCTCATCACAAGGAGAAATCTTTTTCTTTATTCTTTTTTTCTTTTCTTTTTATTTTATCTATATGAGAAGATAATGTTAGCTAGATGTATTGTCATAATGTCACAATATGTAAACTAAACCATGATGCTATACAACTTAAATTTACACAGTGATAGATGTCAATTACTCCTCAATACAATGAGGGGGAGAGGGGAAGCCTATGATTATCACTATGGATCTATTTTCCACTCCAAATTTGCAAATGAATGTGATAACTAGGATTTGGATCTGGGCACCAACCTGGGTTTGGAATCAGATTATCAGGGATTAGAGGAAATATTGGTATGATCCCAGAAATCCAAGCAGGGACCCAGGAGAATAGTCAGTTTGTGTTCTACTTTTCCATTGACAAGAGAATGCTTGTTTCAGCTCAGGGATAGGGTTTTCCAGATAACTGAAGTGGCATATGGGGCAGCATGGAAAATCAAGTGAAGCATTGTATTCCTGATGTATAACAGGATGCTGGCACAAAGCATTCAAAATATATGTGTTGGACGAATGGATGGATGGATGGATGAAATCAAAAAAGAGGGAGCTGATGAAGAGTGTTCAGGAAAGATCTGTGAACCACTGAGTGGAGGGAGCAGGGAACATGGTGGATGTGGAATCATTTTAGCCATTTTCCCTAACGAACGTGTGCTGGAAAAGGGTGAAGAATCTTCCATGTGAGGTCATTCACTCAGAATTCAGTATGCTTGCAGTTAGAGGAGCACCGCTGTTAGACTTACCAGGTATAGCAGTGTTCTAAAATACAGGTTTGGTTATGATTTAGATATGACAATCCAACAGATCAGGAGATGACAGCCATTGGAGAAAGACAGTTTGTTTTATTCACAGATCTAAAGAGAAGGGAGCTTGAGGAAAAGTCCCAGGGTCA
The DNA here is from genome assembly GCF_053574225.1 of Canis aureus. Taxonomy (NCBI): domain Eukaryota; kingdom Metazoa; phylum Chordata; class Mammalia; order Carnivora; family Canidae; genus Canis; species Canis aureus. The sequence continues at coordinate 47,668,727 of NC_135616.1, forward strand.
TCCTAGAGACAGAAGTGAGGGAAGCATGAACAAGGACTTTTGTTTTGGTTTACGAGGTCAAGGAAGAGGCAAGGCAGGGTAAGCCCTCTTAGGATTGGCAAGTTTGAATGATTTTGGTGAGATCTTGGGCCCAGGGGCTGTCCCTAGTTACCTGGTATGATTAGGGCAAGTGTATAGTGGCCCAGAGTGTGAAACCATAAAGGAGGTATTTCAGAGTATGGGCCATGGGTTGGGTTTACATATGAGAAGTGTCCTCACGGGCAAGTTATTTGCTATCTCCAGGAATTAGCCAGCCCTTGGAAGGGCAGTGCCTCCAGGCTCAGCAGGGCCCAGATGTCAAAGCATCAGAACACATAATAAGAAGCCATGACTAATAGAAGCAGAAGCAGAAGCAAAGGGGAGAATGTCTGGAGCCTACCGCACATGGTGCATTTGCTCCCACCTCTTCTTGAAGGCATTGTCAGTTGAAATCTCTGTCATGAAATACTAAGTGCTTTCATTTAAGACTTGCAAGAAATTATAAGGAGAGTAGAATCCATCCTTTAATTTTCTACTTACTCAGCTCTATCTTTTCAAACACTCAGGGTCATATTACTTGAATAAACCAAACATTAATAATAGTTCAGTGTTGGACATTTCATGACACAGAGCTTCTAGTTCTCACTGAAATCAGGCCACGCATTTCTAAGTATCAAGATAAACCTCGATGGGAGCACAGCTTGTGGTCCCAACATCTAGATCACAGATGAGTGAGGAGCTTTCCCAAGACAAGTGGGCATAGGAACTTTTGCATGAAGCATGTCTTCTGGAGCCTGGGAGCAAGGCGGGGAATCTCTTCAGAGAAGTTGGCACCCACAGCCCTGACTTGGAGGGATTGTGTCCATGAGGAGACACTTGGGAAAGAGACTGCACTCACAAAGTTGGCCCTGTCAGCAGCTAGACTTCTTCTTTTTTTTTTTTTTTATAAATTCATAAATTCCTTTTGAACAATCTTTGCTGTCACATACAGCACATTAGTGTCTCATAGTGTCAGTGATACAGTATGATTTCTTCTACCATTTTTGTCTCCCAGACAAAGCTCTTCCCCTCTTTGGGGCCATCTTCAACTTTCTAAAGCAGATGGGTTTCTGGAGAACCTCACACAGTGATGCTATCCCCAACTTAAATGAGGGTATATATTTTATTCTTTTTCACATACATCTTGATTCCACAATAATATTTTCCTCAAAATTATTTGACTGCTCTTACCAGGTGGCAGGCAGCCTCATATCACAGGGTCTCCCAGATATATAACTATGACTTGAAGGTATTCACAGATAATCAAGAGTCCACAAAATGTGGCTATCTATGAACTCTCCAAATGACACAGACTTTGCAGGAGACAGGAACTGAGAAGGGGGACAAAGACAGCATGGCCTAACATCATGGTAATATGTCCCCAGGTAATACCTTCCTCTGCGATGTGCAATGGACAATTCTTGGGTGATAGATTTTGGCCTGCGCACCACTGACCTTAAGGGGTCTGCAAAAAAATCAGAATAGAATTTTCAGGGTTGCCAGGAACCTTGGTGATCACACCTAGTTTATCATTCCTTTCCCTCAGATGAAAGGGAAGACCAGCCCTCACTATCTCCCCAAGCCAAACTTGAACATTTATAGTTTTAAAACTGTAAATGATGTCTCCATTTCTAGATGGCATCTCATTTTTCTCTCTGCCTTTTCTACCCTTCAATCACACATGATCCCACAGCCATAAGATAGTCATTCCAGAAAGATTCCACACAGTTCTGGGTATGTTTAGCATTTTCCAATGTGGAGGAGACTCAAGACCTCACCACCTTTGATGGTGTGTCATCCTGTGAGCTCTATCACAGTTCAGGCTTCGTCTGAGCAGTTACCAGTTCCAACAGATTCTGGAAGCACCAGCTCACCTACCTCCACTGTCAGCTCCCTCTATTAACCACTACAGCCCAGGCCTAATCTACTTTTGGGGTCACATTAAAGTTGGAATTCAAGATTCCTGGTCTGCAATGGTGGGTTTTTTTTTTTTCCTTGCTTATTAGAAGAGCTTGTAGACCTTAGGTGTTGAGATGGAAAGCATCTGTTCCCTTGGCAAAATCTCTTTTGACCTTTGCAAATCCCCAGCTGAATCAGCTAGTCATTGGCACGGACCTTGCTGCTTTTTATAATGCACGCGACACAGAGGAATATTCATTCAATTCATTTGCATGCGTGACAGAAAGCACCTCAAATGCCAGTGCACCCCAATGAATGAGACAATGAGAATTAAAAAACCTTTGGCCCTCACCCTGTTGAAAGAATGAATTTTGTGTTCATTTTACAGCTTAAAAGTGTTAATTATAGACCTAGTTGAGCATGCTAATTATCTCTCTTGTTGCCCATATAGATTTGAGAACAAAAAAAAATAGCTTCATCTACATGAAGTAACAAGATTGGGGCTTTAATAACCCAGAATGAGGTTGGCTGTGGATATTTGGATAAGAAACCCTTTTGGGCTCTTGAACAAAACCCAAAATGTTCCCTATTCACCTGCTTTCTTAATTTATTTATTGTTGTGTCTTACAGAAATTTTTCGATCTGGAAAGAGAGAATGTTTGTGCTACAAAAGAACAAAAGGACCACAGCTTCCCTAAATTAAATCGCAATAAGTACATGGTGACAGATGGCGCAGCTTATATTGGTAGGTATCAGGGCTGTCAGACTCCTAGAGGATCATGCACGTCAGTGACAGTCCAGGTCCCACTGTGTTCTTTCATACACAGTATAACCTGGGGGCCTTGGAGGAAACAGGATAGGGAAGTCAAACAACTCCTTGAACTGAACATCTCCTCTAGAGCTTGGCTCAAGTAGGAGGACACCATAGGAGATGTTTTTAATAAGTGTTTTCAGAAATTCTTTGGTCCACTTGCCTAATGTTATAGATGAGGAGGTGAAGGGCTCATCAGAGGCGAGTCTCAGGGCTCAGTCAGCTAAGCATCTGCCTTGGGGTCAGGTCACAATCTCAGGATCCTGGGATAAGGCTGGCATCAGGCTCCATGTTCAGCAGGGAGTCTACTTGTCCCTCTCTGTCTACACCTCACTCCCCTGCTTGTGCTGTCTCTCTCACTCTCGCTCTCTCAAATAAATTAAAAAAAAAAAAAAAGGTGAATTCTGGGAGTTGAACGAGCACAGTGCCCCCCTCCCCCCACCACCATACCCAGCCAGCCTGTTGTGAATCACAGAAGGCCAACATGGTGGCAACTCAGCACCAGAAAGAGCACTGCCTGGACAACCATCTCACCTCTGTCATTTTATAAATGCCTACCCTTGGAGAGTTTACTTAAGCTCTCTAAACCTCAATTTCCTCATCTGTAAGATGGGGCTAATAATTGTTTCAACTTCGTTGGGTGAAATTTAAGTGGAATATGTGGAAGGTACCTTGCACAATTAAAACCCCTGACACACAATAATACCATATTCATGTTAGCTGTTGTTTTTAAGGTAATAATGCTCCAGATGCAGAAATCACATCTACTAGTGAAATTATTTGCTAATGTGTCAGATCTGTTCTCCTTTCTTATGGTGTACATGAATCCAGGGTAATCCCTTAACTCATACTATCAATGGCAGAGCAGAAATTATTATCTATAAAAGAAGGTACATAGACTACAGAACAGCAGCGTGGCTATTACAATGTACAGATGAAGTGGCAGTCTTTCAAAGCAGGAAAAAAAAGTGTGTGCAATGATGGAGCATGGAATATGTTTTTTCCCCCTCCAATTCAGTGAGTGAGTAAATTATGCCCTTTTTGCTTTGTAATGCACTTTATCTTATTTGAATTTCTAAGGGACCTTGCCAATATGGAGGGTGGCTTTTATCACCTGCAGCTTAAAAATAAGGAAACATGGACCATAAGAGTGGAAATGACTTAAACATACAAACATGAAGAGGAAGAGGGAGACCTAGAATCCATGGTACCCAGACCCCGCACCCTCACCCCACCACCTGGAACCAGAAAGAGACACTGCCATCAGAGAGCTAGTTACTCCATCCTGGCTCCATGGAAAGCTGTTCTTTTTCCATTTTGAGTAGCTATATATCATATTAGAGAATAGAATATTGGATTTTTTTAAATGTATATTCTTCAAGTTGTCTTAGAATATGAGAATGTTATTTTACTCATGTTGTCCCTCTCAGTGGCTTAAAATGTCATTGTTTGGACTTTCTCATATTCATTAGCTTATGGAGAGTAGAATGAAATTAGCTCCTCTTTAATCATGTGCCAAAAACAAACTCAAAATCATTTCATCAAAACTTGGAACTTTGGGCTCAATAATTGGGAAATATATGTGTGGGTCAGGTTTCAGGCACAGTTGGATTTAGGAACTCAGATCTGGATGTTTTATGTGGGATTTACTTAAAGCAAAGTGTCATATGTACATGGAGCAGTTGTACAGTGCCTATATCTAAAAGCTTTTTTAATGAATTAAATAAGTGTTTTGGAGTCACAAAAACTTCTATTTGAATTCAAGCATTGACCCTTATAAGCTGAAAGATGATGGAAAGTCATGTGATCTCTCTGAGCCTTTGTGTACCTCTGTTTTCTTATCTGGAAATTGGTAATAAAAACATCCACCCTTTGGTAGTAGTTGGAGGATTAAATGAGATAAAATATGGAAAGCTCCAAACACTGGCTCTCATCTGTCTCAATACTTAGTAAATATGGATTCCTGGCGCTCTCTCTTCTTCTTCCCATATAGTACATTTTTAAGATAGACTTTAGTTTTTTAGAACAGTTAGGTTCACAGCAAAACTGAGCAGAAAAAATTCTCACAATCCTCTGCCCCCTTACACACATACACACAACCTGCCCCATTATCAAACTCCCCAGCCAAAGCGGTACATTTCTTATGACTGGTGAACCCATGCTGATACATCAGTATCACCAAAAGTCCATTGTTTACATTAGGGGGTCACTCTTGATTTACATCCTATGGGTCCTGACAAATGTATAATGATTTGAATGTACCATTATGGTATCATATAGAGTCATTTCATTGTCCTACCAATCCTCTGTGCTCCACCTATTCATCCTTCCCTCCCTGCTAATTCCTGGCAACCACTGATCTTTTTACTGTCTCCATAGTTTGGGCTTTTCCAAGATATCCTATAGTTGCAATTATATAGTGTATATCCTTTTCAGATTGGCTTCTTTCACTTAGCAATATGCATTTTAGCTTCTTCTGTATCTTCTGATGGCTTGATAGCTCATTTCTTTTTAGGACGGAATAATACTCCAATGTATGGATGGACCACAGTTTGTTTTATCCATTCACCTTCAGGATATCTTGGTTGCTTCCAAGTTTTGGCAATTATGAGTAAGGCTTCTATAAACACCCACATGCAAGTTTTTGTGTGGACGTATTTTCAAACCTACTGGGTTTGAAATCACACAAAGAGAGTGATTGCTGGACCATATGATAAGACTATGTTTAGTTTGATGAGAAACTGCCAAGCTGCCTTCCAAACTGGCTCTACCATTTTGAGTTCCCACCAGCAGTGAATGAGAGTTCCTGTTGCTCAATATCCTTGCCAGCATTTGGTGTTGTCAATGTTCCAGATTTTGGCCATTCTGATAGGTATGTAGTGCTGCCTCATTATTGTTTTAATCTGCATTTCCCTGATAATATGATATGGAGCATCTCTCTATATGCCTATTTGCCATCTGAATGTCTTATTTTTTAAGATTTTTAAAAAGATTTTTATTTATATATTCATGACAGACACAGAGAGAGAGAGAGGCAGAGACACAGGCAGAGGGAGAAGCAGGCTCCAAGCAGGGAGCCCAACATGGGACTTGATCCCAGCTCTCCAGGATCACAGCCTGGGCTGAAGGTGGCGCCAAACCGCTGAGCCACCTGGGCTGCCCTTTTATAAAGATTTTTAAAATTTATTTATTCATGAGAGACAGACAGAGAGAGAGAGAGAGGCAGACACACAGGCAGAGGGAGAAGCAGGTTCCATGCAGGAAGCCCGATGCAGGACTCAATCCTGGGACTCCAGGATCATGACCTGAGCCAAAGGCAGATGCTCAACTGCTGAGCCACCCAGGTGTCCCTGAATATATTCTTTGATGAAGTGTCTTTGGCCCATTTTTTAACCAGGTTTTTCATTTTCTTATTGTTCAGGTTTAAGAGTTCTTTGTATATTTTGGATAGCAGTCTTCTATCAAATATGTCTTTTGCAAATATTTTCTCCCAGCCTGTGGCTTATCTCTTCATTCTTTGACAGTGTCTTTCACAGAGTAAACATTTTAAATTCTAACAAAATCAGTGATTCCTTTCCTGGGTCATGCCTTTGGTGTTGTGTCTAAAAAGTCATCACCAACCCCAACTTTAACTGGATTTTATTATTTATTATTTTCTAGGCATTTACATTTAGGTCTATGATCTATTTAGATTTAATTTTTGTAAAAGGTGTAGGGTCTGTGTCTAGATTGACTTTTTGGCAGGTGGAAGTCCAATTATTCCAGTACCACTCTTGAAAAGACTAGTTTTGCTCCCCTGTATTGCCTTTGCCCCTCTTGGGATCAGTTGACTGTATTTATGTGGGTCTATTTCTGGCTCTCTATTATAATGCATTTTAAATGAGTTCATTTTACACACAGCATTTCAGCAAAACATTAATTCCCCAGAGCGAAGCATAGTTCTTGTATAAAAATATTTTAAGAGCATCCAGAGGGAAAATTCATTGATAATTTAAATAATTATCAGCATGTTCTGGAAATCTCTTAAGTCGTCACTCAGACACCTGCTGAGAATGCTGAATTAAGAAAAATCTACACTAGACCTTGCATGGAATTATAGTTCATTAAATCTTCACAAGACTTACAGAAGATCCCCCAAACAGTATCATCTGTCTAATTTTGAATTCTCTGGAGTACGTTTGAATCTGGCTTGGCAAATTTGTCCAGAAGATGGTTTGAATTGTTTGAGGGCTGACAAGGGGATGGTAGGTTAATTGGAGGCACTCAGAAGGCTCACTGAGACACATATATCTTCCCAGTGAGCTTGTGTGTACCCCCACCATGGTTCCTGAGGATGGCACCACATTCTCCTGCCACCTGGACCTAAACATGAATTTGGAAAACTGAAATGGCAGTCTCAGTACCAGGTGGAACAAACACAATTGAGAAAACACTGAAGCAGGTACATTATTCTGAAGTTGAGCCAACCCATGAGAAAGTAAAAGGTGGAAAAATATAATCACACTGGTGGAGGAATGACTCTGTCGGCCTAGTGCTATAATTCCTGAGAAGAACCTAATTAAAGCTTTGGAGAATCAAAGATACAGTATCTTGGCTCCATCCACTGTATTGAAGGGAAAACTGAATCTCACAGAATAAGGCTCCAAAATCTGGTCACTTCTCTCCCCTTATCTTTCCCTCTCCTCACACTGACTCCAAAGCGAATTTCCACATCTGTGTCCTTTAGGGAGTGTGGTCTACAGAGGAGTGGAGGTGTGGCCTGATGCTCCAGTCCTGGTGGCTGATGCTGAAGTCTTGGGGAAAATGCACAGTTGGTACCATGCAGGTCTTTAGGATCAGAGGTGACATGGAACAGAAGTTAAGCATGGGCTGTGGGGTCAGACCTGACTAAAACTCAGCTCTGATATATTTTCACTCCTGTCTTGGACAAGTTACCTAACCTTTCTGTGCCATAATTTCCCCTTCAGTATAATGGAGTATTATCACCTCATATGATTGTGGTGAATATTGAATGAGATAATGTAATGAAATAATTCACTGCCTGGCATTCAGCTGTAGGAACGAGAATTTAGTGTCTTATCCACAGGTCCTCGAAAGGTGTACAAGAACACAGGAGTCTCCTGTTGATGGGATGACTCAGAAGTGTTACCTGCCAGTGGGCTCCAAAATAATTCTTAACTTGCAGTAGCTACTACTCCCCAGTTTAAGAAGTCCAAGCCTGCATGTACCTGGTACTGAGCATTGCACAAAGCTGCAGCCTCTGAGCATGGCTATGTGTCTGAGAGCACGTGATCAGAAACATAGCACTGGCAAAGAGACTCCAATGCAATATCACGAACCGTTTTGTGGACAGTTCACTCACTTCTAGCAGTAAAATTCGTCCAAAGTTATGTCTATCATGAAGCCATCAGGGGTATCTGTGTGGTGTTTGGGGGCATGACGGGAGACAGTATGAAATGGAGGACAGAGAGAGAGAAGAGTTCATTCTCTATGCTAATAATATTTGATTGAGGGACTTGGTATTAGACCCTGAGGAATAAACTCAAGGAGTACAATGAGAGACAAGGAACCACTTGCACTATTCCAGGTCATGCTGTATAGAAAGGGAAGTTGATACATGTGGGCTCCAGAGAGCAGCGGAGGGCCCAAGGATGAGCACTATGAAGCTCTCTGTGGATGTTTTTCCCCCCGCACAGGTGGTGCAGGGCCTTAGGTCAAGGATGTGTCTTATTCAGCAAATATTCCCACAGTGACGGCTGAAGAGCCGCTGAGGGACTGGAAATCAAGCTCTACACTTAAAAAGCCTTTGGTTTTCTTTATGAAACCAGCTCTGAACCAAAGAGGAGCATAAAACTGGGAGCTTAGGCCAGACCCAGGCAGGTGGTAATTTATGAAATCATTTTGTCAGTCTGGATGCGGCTAAATTTTTTTTAGTAAGAACACTGCTTCGTTTATGGTATTATAGGTAGTTCGTCGAGACCTGGGTCCACTCTAGGTCAAACCTGTTCACCTCTTTGAGCCTTCAGCGTCTCATCTGTGAAGTGGGTGTAAATCCTGCCAACCATGAGAGATAATGGATACAAATGCCAAGCCTAGCACTTTGCTTGTAGTAGGCACTTAATAAAGGACAGTTTCTCTCCCCACTAACACCCTTATATCCCAACTTCATCCCTAATTCTTCCCTCTCAGGCTCCAAGATCCTGATCATATGTTTGTCCACAGCCCTTAATGGGTGTGGCTCTCTAATTCCCTAATTGATAAGTTTCTGTACTTTTCTCACTATGCAACAAAATGCTTTCCTGACTCATCTAGCCAGAGTTAGAAATTATTTTCCCTTGCCCTCCGGCATTGTATGCATACATCTCTTGGTATTGTAATCATGGTATTTCCTTCCTGGACTCCTTGGAGTCAGGGACTGCCATTTTCTGGTGTAGATCATGGCCCCATATACCTACCTAGTAGATGTTAGACACTCAGTAAATGTGCATTAAATGAAGGACAAAAAGATCAAAGAAATATATGGTACTGAACCATTCTGAGAAGAAACTTTGTTCTTCCACTAGGACATTCTTCCCAATGGATGCCAAGATAGGAGATTTGTGTGGGACTTTGGGGTACTCTCTCCTTTTACCTACTCCTGCCTTGAAGATGGGCTACTCGTGAGTGACATACAGTTAGCCCCTTCTGGGACAGATTCCAGCCTTTACTACCTGCTAGGGCTGAACCGTGTCCCCCCAAAATTCGTAGGTTAGAAGTCCTTACTCCCAGTACCTCAGAATATGACCCTATTTGGAGTCAGGGTCTATTCAGAGGTAATCAAGTTAGAATGAGGTCATCAGTGTGAGCTCTGATCCAATTTGACTGGTGCCCTTATAAACATGGGGAATTTGGATACAGAGACAGACATGCATAGAGGGAAGAGCATGTGAAGAGACACAGGGAGAAGCTGACCAGGGGAATGGCCTGGAACAGATTCCCCATTTCTGCCCTCAGAAGGAACTAACCCTGCCAACACATGGATTTTGGACTTCTAGCCTCCAGAACTATGAGACAATAGATTTCTCTTATTTAAGCCACTCAGTCTGTGGGACTTGGTTGCAGCAGTCCTAGCAAACCAATACACTACCTAACACCAAGCAGCTGTTCTGGGGAGCCTAGTATCATAGAACTGCCTTGATTTCTGGGCTAAGGAGCCAGATCCTGGAACCGAGATGACTTACAGCCCAAGCAAGGAAAGGTTGGTGTATTCAGATAAGAACTGATCCTCCTTCTCTGATTTCAGGCTTGTAAGCATTGTAACTAGAATCCCTCCCTCATTTGTACATATGAATCAGACGTTGTCTCTTTGAGAAGGTAGTAATTGTTCACAGGATTTTTAAGTGTACCCCTATATATTTTAAATGTTGCTGTTTTTAGTGTGTCTTGTGAATGTCAATAAGAAATAACATTTACCAAAAAAACCCAGCAGATTCCTTGTTTTGAGTTTCAAGTTGAGCAAATCTGAAGAAAATGCCAAAATAATATGCAAATATTAATATGCCATATGTAAAGCCTCTTGGATTTTTTTTTTTCCTGAGCTGTCAACACAATTCAATCTCCCTGTCATTTTATTTTTTTTAATGGAGTCTGCTCAGTGTTTCATTAAATGGGGACTATTCCCCCATGGATTTTAACTCGGCACCATTCTCTCCTTTGTTTGTTTGCAGGCAATTTTGACTGGGTAGGGAATGATTTTACCCAGAACGCTGGCACAGGCCTTGTTATCAACCAAGCAGATGTGAGGAACAACAGGAGCATCATCAAGCAGCTTAAAGATGTGTTTGAGAGGGACTGGTACTCCCCCTATGCCAGGACCTTGCAGCCTACCAAACAGCCCAACTGCTCCAGCCTGTTCAGACTCAAACCCCCCAACAACAAAACTGCCACGTACAGCGCCAGCGCGAAGGACCCCGCCAGCGTATAACATGAAGGAAAAACTGACAGGACAGCTTGTCTTTCCTATTTATATATAAAGGACTTGAGGAGAGAAAAACAATTTAATATGTCTTTTTTAGGGAAAAAGCACACTTACAAAAAATATTCTCCGAACGCCATGTAATATCTTATCTCACAGTATCTTAGCGGCGTGTACACTCAGTTTAGGACTTTTGTATTTGTTACTCCTGACAGAGAATGTCATTTCAGCTTGGAAGTTAGTTTTTATGTTTGCATACAAATTTTAAGACTTTGATGCCTCTTCCTTCCTAGTTTTAGAACTTTTCCTGCCAACTCACCTGGTTGGTTCTTAACAAAGCTTAGCATGAGGTAAACGCTTTCACACCCTTCTGAGAACTGCTTCTTAGAGAGGTGAGTAAGGCTTTCACCGCAGCCAAGGGACTGATCAAGCCAAGTATTTACCCCGTAAACCGTCTCCAAGACCTCTGCAGTCCTCTGAGCATGAACTGCTGACATCTCATGCCAACCTCAGCACTCTTGAAAACCACCCTTTTACCTCCTTGCTCATTATCTCTGGATACCGTACCTTTTACTTGGTACATTTTCTCTTCTCAGAGAATGTTCTTTTTTAGCATCAGCATCCCTCTGTTCACCTCCATGCTAATTCTAAGTATGGTGACGTCTTTTGAAAATATATGAATTCCTCAGAATGGATTACAAGTGGAAATAGCAGTCTTTAATTTTCACCATTCAACTGCATTTCCCCCTCAAATTAATAGTTTAAAACCACAGCCAGCAATATGTATCTTTTGTCTCAAGCTCAGATAAATTAGGTAGCTACCTGCAAATATCCAGCAAGCTATAGGTCTGCATTATGAGAATAAAGTAGTTTTTCACATTTTTGTTTAGCTTATGGTATTATAAAGGAAAGATCTCTATGCATCTGTGGATTTTAATTTCTTTAGAATCATTCATTATGCTGTTAAGGGTATGCCAGCAAACCTTTATAGAGCTATTTAATATACCAAATGCTTTTCAGAGAAATGCAATTTAAATACTGTGCTTAACATATTTTACTAAGAAACAAAAATATTGGATTATTGTTCTATAATGTCGTTGTGTGTTGCTGTTTTATATCTATACAATATATAACCCTATATTAATGGAGACCGTTGCCACCCTAGAAACAGGCATGGCCTCCTTAGAGCCCAGAGCAGGAGGCCATCAGGATGCCAGTCTTTAGGTTGCTCCTGACCCCCTCGGGCCTGGAATAGAGTCCTGCACTCTTTGGCCTCGGGTTTCTATTGGTAATGTAGGGACAGTAATACTCACCTACCTCGCGTAGATGTTGTCACGGTAGGAAATATTTATAACTTGTTTTGAAATCAAAAGAACCTATATAAATGCTAAGCATTGTGATGTATAATCTTTTTCTTGAACTAATCTTTGTGGTATCCTGAAATAATCAATACCAGGTTCTTCCAGAGAACCTACAAGGGAAAACAAATGCACAGCTTCCAGCTGCAAATGTGGGTGAACACAGTAACTCAGAAACCGTGCTAGAGATCAGGATTGTCATCATTTTGATGGAACATTTCGTTGGGTCACTTTGACATAAGTAACATCCATATAAAATGAGACATTGTGCCAGGAATTGTTCTTTAGGACCAGCATAAATATGTGTTTTCAGAACAAAGAAAAGCAATCTCAATTATAATTTTTTACATCTAGAGACTTATTTCTACTCTGCCAAGCTGAGTGATGGAAGGAGCTATGAATCTCATCCAGTGGGTTTGACTTGTGTAGAAAGGCCATTGTTGGTCAGCTAGCAGTCACATAGCTTCTTTCTTGCTGCTCCCAAGATAGGCTTTACTGGATATATGGCCCATCAGTGAAGACAGCAGGAAGGATTGGGAGATTCCTAATGGAATTATTCACCAACACTGGCCAGGCCCTGAGACTCTAAATATTTACCATATATCCCTAGTCCTTATTTGAGTAGGGGGGTGTTTCTGTCAATCATTTTAGTAAGGGTTGCTTTGGAAATGATTTTAAAAAGAAAGAAAACAAAAGAACAAGCAAAGACAAGGTGTGGAGACAAACAAACATCCTGAGTTCAATCCTGGGCAAAGAAGAGCAACCAGGGCTAGGTTTGAAAGGACGTCTGAAGGGGAGAGCACTGTTGTCTCCTGGACTGTATGTCATAGCCATGGGACAGGCATTGGCTTGGTGTAATGGGGCCCCTTTCACTGTCCCTTGCTTTTGCATGTGATAGGAGAGAACTGTGTCCTCTATCAAATGATGGCCTTTACCAGTTCGCTTTGAGACCATCAATAAGGTGGCACCAGGAACTGTGTCCAGGACTTCGTGCCACCAGCACCACCAGCAGCAGAGCCCTCCCTGACCCAGCGACCCACCTCTTCAGCCAGGCCACTGACTTCAGGAGGCAATGCTGGCCTCCAGATAGCCAGGAAAACAGCCCCGCACAGAGAGTGTCTTAAACGGGCCCAGGTCTCCTAAGAGAGCATTTAATTCGGCAGACCTTTCTTTTGCATTTGGATGCTTTATCTACTCCTCTAGGAGTGGCCTTCCTCTTTTCTGACTCCGTGTCTTTGCTACATAGACAAACAACTTCCATTCCCCCTTGAATTATTTCCCAAGAGAGATAAAAGGCAAAATAAAAACAATTTGAGACAATCTAATGATGTCCTTGGAGCAATTAGGAGCAAGAGGCTAACTGCTAACTTCCACTGTTTTCTCCATAAATATTCCAGGAGTTATTTCCCAAAGGGGAATATGAAAATGAATGCAAACACAATTCAAGACCATAGTTTAGATTTCTGTGCCACTTACATTAACCTAGTGCCTTATTTATTCTCAAACATTGATTTTTAAATGGTGATTCACTCTACGAGAATACTTCTGCTTACTGTGGGGTCCAGTAAGACCTTCTGATGGGCCGTCCAGTCAAAAATATGCATGAAACAGCTTTTGTGTAGCCTGCTGTCCTCCCAAGCCACATAGCACTGAGCACCCCCAAATCAAGTCATTGACACACGCTGTCAAACATTAACACTGTTGGCCCCCTCTGCACTGCCACTGGCCACCAGTGTATCAGCTAAGTAAATCACAGCTTATCAAGCCACCGGAGAGGAAGTGGAACGTTCTGGATGATATCCATGCTCTCTGAATGCCATGCTTTGGATACCTGATAATGATAGAAGCGAGGCACACTGAAAATGTCCCCACTGTCTTTAAAGGACCTCAAAATAGATGTTCATGGATTTCCACAGTGTCGTGGCACATAGCATGAAAACTCGTGTCTAAAAGTCAAAGCAGACCCAGTAAAAAAAACAAAAGAGCTGTGGAAAACTGTACATCAGTGTAGCTCTGGGCACCTTTCTCTATGCAGGCTGTTCCTGTGCTCTGGTGTGTCTCACTGCTGAACTGGTTCTCAGTGAGATGGGTCTGATCACATTGTTGGTTGATCTTACCCTTTTAAAACTGTGTTTTGTTACTGCAGTTACTGATTTGTTCAAAGTGCCTCGCTGAACCTGGGACCGACAGAAGCTCATTTCCCACCAGCCTGTGGCTATTCTCAAGTGACTTTGATTCATTCTGTTTGTTTTTAGAAGATTTTATTGAACTAAATTCCAGGGGAAAACAAAATAAAGAGACTATAAGAATTTCTTGATAAGATCAGACCCAGGGTCCGTCTGTCTCAGGAATTCTATCCCAGAATCTGCCTTTTTTTCATATGTATAATCACTTGTGTGAGTTTCTCTGTCCAAAATTCATTCTATTATCTTTAACATTTAAGGGTTGTAAAGAGCTGCCTTCACTTGCAATGGGACAATTCTCTTCTGAAATGATAGACACTTTGCTATTGGTTGTGCAGATGCAGTCCCTAATGAACAGCCCCATACATTGTGGACAAATGTTCGATTCTTTGGATTTCTGTACTTACTCTCAATGACTGGTGCACTTTATTATAAGCCTTTTGAAGGGGGAAATTCATATAATAATGTCCATTTGGCCTACAGTAGATTGGATAAATGAACCCATATTCAGCATTTTTCCACTTGCTGTGATTTAGCTTTTTCTTTTTCTTTTATATGCTGGTAACCAAATAGCTATTCATCATTTTTACCTTATTGATTTAAATTGCTGGAGACATTTTAATAGCCCTGAAGTCAACTCCAGTTCATTGCCTGCCTTTCCTGTTTGAGAGACTTCCCATCCAGTGGCTGAATTATGAAGATACTGCTTTTTATGGTGACTAGATAGGCATTCTTCAGAAGCTTCTTGAAATAGCAAAAACTGAATTTTTTTTTTTATTTTTGACCCATCAGCAATCTTGTACTTACAGAGTTCTAAAAAAGGTCACTGATCACTTCTGCTTCTTTTGGCAATTCCCTGAAAAGAAATGAGAGATTTAATAGGCTATTCCGCATTTTCTTCTGTTACGTTCAACTACTAAACTCTGACTCTGTTACAAAGGATATCTTGGATTTTTCATGTTTCTTTATGTAAACAGGATAAAGTTGTACCTGGACATATCTATACTATTAACCTTAAGATCCCTAAATAAATTGGTATGACAAAGGGCTGAATTTGGGGGCATCATTAAAATTCTCAAACCTTTCATATAACCAAATGCTCGATTTTTTCAAAAGTAAACATTATATGGTTTTTTTGTTCCGTGAAATGAGGCTTTATTTTTCTCTTCAGCTTCCAGACCATACACTCTGGCTCAGTGACAGAAAAAGAGTATGAGCTCAGCTGCCTCATGCACTTACCCACCACATTCTATTATTCCCAGGCTTCAACCTATAATCAAATACACCTGGTGTCTGCTCAACAGACTCAAATTGAATCTCAGATCTAGAGGATTCCTTGAAAGCCATCCAAATCAACCACTCCAAATGTACAAATTCCCTTCCTATTTGGCCACTCAGAAGTTGAGGACCTCCTCGAGCCACCACATCAGGAGTGGTGACTACAGTCCCTTTCCACAAGACCCACACAGAGTACAGTTTTGTTGATTTGCTAGAGTAACTTGGATTTGAGACATCTTTTCTCTGAAAGAATGTCCATGGTGGGTACCCTTTTTATACAGGGATGAAATCTGAAGAGGCATACTTCTTAATAGCTGTCATTTGAGAGCTTAACAAAGGCTTAACAAAGCCAATTTGATTAATCTACAGTAGTCAATTATAATTTGATTTTATCAGCTGCTTCTGAATCCTGGAATTTCAGGTTTAAAAAAAATGGCCTAACAATCTAATGGGAGACAATGGTGTGCAAGGAGTCCAATTAAATTATAGTAAGAGCAAAGATTATCTATGATTTATTTTTATTTCATAGAATAATTAGGAAAAAATTTCTCCTTTTACAAAGTGGATATCTGGCTAGCAAATCCATTCCTTCTGGCCCCAGACGTTAAAAAATTGTTAATTCCTTTATGGACTCTACTATCTTCCATGGGTGAAAAAAATCTTAGGAATGGTTGAGAAATACTGAGATCCTTGTAAGACACAAACATGGAAAAATCTGGTTTCTAATTTAAAGTTTCCCAACATAAGTATACAACAGATCTTGGGAGTACAACCTCAACTTCCAGGATTAAAAATATTGAAATTATCTGTGACTTTCCAGTATTACAGAGGAAGATCTTTAAAGACATCTCAGAAAATATGACCCAACAACATTCATGTGATTCAGAGCTTAATCTACAATTTCACTTATTTTTGCTTAGAAGTGGAAATTACCAACTTCTTTAGAAAGTACATGTTACTCAAGGCAACATTCTCCCCCCAAAAAATGTAGTAAGAGAATGGCAACACCATAGTTTCAAGGAAGTTATGGCATTGATAGAGCACTTTGGAAATCCTCCATAAGAAAGTGTCACGAGAAACAAAAGGTCTTTTGTCCCCAGGAGTAAAGCCGTGTATTATTATCCATACTTCCTGGCTGGTTCTATAGTTTTCCTAGAGACCATATCCATATCTCCTACATGAGCAGAAAAACGTTTCTGTCACATGAACACTCCTCACTGGCCACAGCCAACTGTACCATGACTCAAAGAAACTCAGTTATGGGTGAGAGGGTGGCCTAGGAAGAGAGATGAATCCAGCAGTTGTGTTCTTGTTGGATGGCATCTGACCCCACCATCCAGAGCCCTCCTTTATAAGGACTCTGAATATGAGATATAGAAAGGAAATTGGCAGTAGTAAGAGCAGCCAAAATAGAAAGGAGTGAAGTCACTCTAATGATGCAACCTTAGAGCAGTAACAGCACACTTCTGCAGGTGAGACACCCAGTGTTCTTATTGACTCACCCCATCTGCTTTTAGGTTACTGGAGTAAGGATTGATCCCTGAATGATAAGGCTGGACTTTGTGATTATTGGGTTGTTTTCTTATCTTTCATATTTTCTTGTGTATCAACACAAATAAACTCACATTAATTGAGATAACCTGACTGTGTGTCTGTTCCTTACTTACATCCAGAGGGGCCTAACACACTTCTCAAAGTTACAGCTATTCCCAGGAGAATATCCTGAGGAGGTAACAAAAGTGATGTAGCAACTATGTCTTAATTAGACACGGACCCAAACTAGCCATCTCCACAGTAAATCACCTGGATCCACTCTGCAAATGTGAACATAGAATCAGTTGTTGCCAAATATGCTGGACTCATCAAGATGAACGAAAGCCACTGAGGACACAGATGAAAAATCCATTCAGGAGATGACTACTCCATAGACACAGTGACTGTTGGAACTAAGAGAAAAATTAATCTTGAAGCCCAAATCCATCTTTGTTTTTAAACTATATGAGGAAAATGAGGCATAGAACACATACTGAGTTAAGCAGAGACAGATGTGTTATAAATTTAGAAATTGTTTTTAAATACATATTCTGATTGACTTAATAAATGCAAAAATTGCTAATAATATGGTGAATACTTAGAGCAAGTGGATAGCTTACAGGAAGATTGGTGGAAGATGAAAGTTACACTGTCCCAAGCAGTCTAAAGAGGGAAGACAGGTCTTCATGTTGCCATGAGGGACCAGAGAAACTGGGGCAGTCAAGGCATAGTTAGCCTGGCATCTTTCCCTACTATAGTCGGGTAGGGATTGGTAATATCAGGTCAACAGTTTTTGTGCTCCATTTCATATGGAAACCTGTTGTGGACACCAATTCAAAAGTGAAAAGAATGCCACAAAAACTAGCATTTCATTTATGGGTTGAAAATAAAGTTCTTATTTTGAATCTTGTCACTCAGCCAGTTTGTCATCATGTATGTGAAAAGGATGCATGAGGTAGATCATTTAAGTCTAAGATCTACTGACAGTTAAATCTTGCTAATTTAATATTTTCATGTAATTAGGGTAGGCTAATTATGTCACACCAGCATGATGCTCAGTTGTACATGTCTGTTCAGATGGGTGATAGCCCCCAGGTATTCAGTAAACATTAACCAAAGGGGTTGTTGGGAAGATATTTTGTAGATGTGATTAAAGTCGATCATCAGTTTAAGTAAGGAAGATTGCTTTAGATAATCTAATTAGTTCTGTATGTCAGTAAATTGAACACCAATAAAAAAAAATAAAAATAAAAAAAATAAATAAATAAATAAATAAAATAAAAAATAAAAAATAAAAAAAAATCTAATTAGGCCTGATTCATTCAGGTGAAGGGCCATAGGAGCAGAATTAAAGACATCCTGATGAGGAAGAAATCCTACCTGTGGACTGTAGCACCAGTTTATGACTGGGTTCCTGTCTACCTGTTCCACAGCCTACACTGAGGATTTCAGACTTACCTAGCCAGCCCACAAAAGATAACCCAGTCCTCTCTCTTTCTCTTTCCCTCCACCTTATTATGTGTTTGTGCCCTACTTGCCTGACTGATGAAGCATAGTAATAAGCAATCCCAAAATCTTAGTGGCTTAAAACCACAAGGTGTTTTTTTTTTTTTTTAATTTGAGTATAGTTGACACACAATGTTACATTAGTTTCAGGTGTGCAACTTAGTAATTTGACAAGGTTATAAGTTATGCTATGTTTACCATAAGTGTAGCTACCATCTGTCCCTTTACACCTATCACCTTACACCTGTTAGAATTGCTAAAATCAAGTAGACAAGAAACAACAAGCATTAGTAAGAATGTGGAGAAAAAGAAACCCTTGTGCACTGTTGGTGGGAATGCAAACTGGTGCAGCTATTGTGAAAAACAGTATGGAGGCTCCTCAAAAAATAGAAATACCATATGACCCAATAATTCCACTATTGGATATTTGCCCACAGAAAATAAAAACATTAACTCTTTAAAAACTCATTAATTCAAAAAGTTAGGGCAGCCTGGGTGGCTCAGCGGTTTAGCACTGCCTTCAGCCCAGGACCTGATCCTGGGGACCCAGGATTGAGTCCCACATCGGGCTCCCTGCGTGGAGCCTGCTTCTCCCCCTGCCTGTGTCTCTGCCTCTCTCTCTCTCTCTCTCTCTCTCTTCTGTGTCTCTTATGAATAAATAAACAAAATCTTTAAAAAAAGATATATGCATTCCTATGTTTATCACAGCATTATTTATAATAGCCAAGACATGGAAGCAACCTAAATATACCCCAATGAATAGATAAGGAAAATGTGGTGTGTATATGCATGATGGAATATTACACAACCATAAAAAAGGATGAGATTGTGCTATTTGAGAAATTCAGTTCTACCAACATTTCTGAAATGGTGGAGAATCCAAAATATTTAGTGAATAGTGTGAATGACTAAGATAGTTAATTAGAATAACACAAACTTATCAATGAGCTTTTCATTTACAATGAGGACAAATTTATGAGGATAAAAAGTAAGGAATGCTTAAGAATATAAAGAATATAAGAATTTTAGGATCAGAATGACTCCGTAACTAAGGATGAATGGAAACAGTACTGGATACCTTAACCTTTGGTATTGATAAACATTAAAAAAAAAAAAAAAGCCACACTCTTAATACCTGGCTCAGAGATGTCAAACAGTTGACTTATTGCTTAGGCAAAGGCAATCATAGACACAAGGGGTTCAAATTGCTTTCTTTAATGTGGCCATGTGTTCTAGATATCTGTTTAGGTGAACTTCATTGTCTGCAAACATCTAACATAACAGGTAAATAAGAGCAGAACTAAAGAGAAATGTGTTCTTAGCTGAGCTTTGTGTGTCCAAAGTTTTCTGACACAAGTCAGTCTGTCTTTGAATTTCGTGTGCTCATCTCTTGATGTGTGTGTGGTAATTCCCTTTACTGTGTAGGCTTGCTGCTCACTAATCTCTGTCTCATTTTCTTCATGAAATAAAACCATCTATTTTTTAAATACATGTTTCCCTCCTCTTTTAAACAAATAATGGTCCTCTAATTTACATATTACCAATTTTTCTTAAAATTTTATCCCAGGAGACAAAGGGGCCTTTCAACTGGATGTCATATATTCCCTAAAAACTTATACTTTACATTATTCTGAGTTTTAAGAATTAAAAATTTAATGAATGTATTTGTTTTGTGTGTGAAACAACATGGGGGAATCATTCAAAGTAACTAACATTTCTGAGCACCAATTCTCTGCGGTAACAGAGTTGATGCTATGGAACAGACAACAATGAATGTCTCTGTCTTCAACAGAGCTTATAATCCAGTATGGGGGGATCCCTGGGTGGCGCAGCAGTTTGGCGCCTGCCTTTGGCCCAGGGCGCAATCCTGGAGACCCGGGATCGAATCCCACATCCGGCTCCCGGTGCATGGAGCCTGCTTCTCCCTCTGCCTGTGTCTCTGCCTCTCTCTCTCTCTCTCTCTCTCTCTCTCTCTGTGACTATCATAAATAAATAAAAATTTAAAAAATAATAATAATCCAGTATGGGAAGCAAACACAAACATGGGATCCCTCCAGTTGGAGCAAGTAATTCTTTAACATTTGCCTACCGTGATCTGGCCCATCTCATCAGTAGAAGTGTAGTTAAAAACAATCTAATCCAGAGAAATATTTCCCTGAGTCTCAGTAAAAGGTAGGACAGTCAGGGGGCATGAAGTGTGTCAAAGCTGACCCCCCTAACTTACTTGGACACACTCCTCTCCAGCTGGATGTCCCCCACTACCATCTCACTTGCCTCTACTGTCATGAGCCCTGGCACACTAGGGGTTATCTGGTAGGAGCAGTCCACCCTAGATTGCAGACAGACATCCTTTTTTATTGAATTTTAAAACAAAGAATAATGAAAATCATGTGCTTTATATGTGATAATCACTATTAGCAATTCTAAACAATATCAATGACATTTTTGTCGATCAAAAAATTTTTGTTGATCTAAATTAACCAAATGACTACATATAAGGGAGACAGTTCTTACTGCCCTGCCCTTGGTATATATACCATATATATATATATGTTCATGAGTAACAATCTTTCAATTTCTGGTAAAGGGTAAAAATAATTAGCATAATTGCCACCAATCCCAAGCAGAATCTGTGTTTATTCATTAGTTCAACAAATATCTAATAATCCTGTATTGTATTCCAAGTTCTTTGTTGAGTGCTAGCCACACCAAGATGAATAAGATAATTTCTCCTCTCAGAGACTTCAGAGTTTAGGAAAAAAAAAAAAAAAAAACAAAAAATTGAAATGCTATATTTGAAACTTAAAGAATATTTTGCTTCCTGCTATGATTGAATAGGTGGTACTGATCAATCTATTTGCAGAAAACACCTAGAAGGACACCAGGGTAGCTCAGTAGTTGAGATCTGCCTTCCGCTCAGGGTGTGATCTGGGAGTTTTGGGATCGAGTCCCACATTGGACTCCCTGCAGGGAGCCTGCTTCTCCCTCTATGTCTCTGCCTTTTCTCTGCATCTCTCATGAATAAATAAATAAATAAATCTAAAAAAAGAACTAGAAATCTAGAAATGCTAGATAAAGATTTAATACCACATTTGTTTGAATGCATCAGAGATAGGGAGGGAGAAAAATTACATTGTCAAAATCTGAGAGACAAAACTGAGAGAAGTGAGGTAAGAATTTGCAGCCACTCGTCCTCAGAGGTATCTGCTAATTCCAAAAGCACAGATGTTGCTTTTGGACAGATACTGAGCAGAATTTTGGACTCAAGGACTAGAAATACAATACTGGAAACCAGATCCACTAAGCAAGATGGGCCCTTGTAAGCCCTAGGCTTACAGTTGGGATTCTGAAGAGTAGTAGAGTTGAACTGGAAATAGTCCAGCCCTATCAGCGGGGCTTCCAGTGGTCTCTGCCTCTGAAGTCAGATAGTTTGGAATTGGTAATGCTTCCAGCTTAGCCACCTGCATTTTTAAAACCAATGAAAGATATGAGCCCATAGTTTTAAAAAATCATGAACCCCAAGCAAGATGAATACAAAGAAAACCACTCCTAGGCACATCATAGTAAAACAGCTAACTACTAACAACAATGAAATTAAACGGATTTTTTAAGAACACATGTTACCTTCAGAAAAGTAGCAGTATAAATGATGGCTGAGCATTCAATGGACAACAGAACCCCGCAAACAGGAGAATGAGTAATAACTTCAGGATGCTGAAATAACTGCCTAAGGCCATAGAATTCTTTACACAAGAAAAATATTCTCAAGTCTGTTTTTTGGTTTGCCTTTCTGCCTCTTTTTTTTTACCTTTGCTCATTTGTTTCATTTCTTAAATTCCACAATTGAGTGAAATCATATGGTATTTGTCTTTCTCTGACTGAATTATTTTGCTCAGCACTATACTCTCTAGTTCCACCTATGTTGTTGCAAATGGCAAGATTTCATTTGTTTTTATGGCTTAATAATATTCCATTGTGTATACATTCCATTTCTTATCTATTCATTCATCTATCTATCAATGAACACTTGCATGTGTCTTTTCAATTTATGGGTTTTGTATTCTTTGGGTAAATACCCAAATCCAAGTGTGATTCTTGAATTGTAGGGTAGTTGTATTATTAATTTTTTGATGAACCTTCATACTGTTTTCCACAGTGTCTGTACCAACAGTGCATGAGGGTTTCTATTTCTCCACATGTTCACCAACATTGTTTTTTGTGTTGTTGATTTTAGCCATTCTGACAGGTGTGAGGTGATATATCATTATAGTTTTGATTTGCATTTCCCTGATGATAAGTGATGTTGAGCATCTTTTCATGTGTCTGCTGGCCATCTGGATGTCTTCTTTGGAAAAATGCCTGTTCTTGTCATCTGCATATTTTTAATTGGATTATTTGGTTTTTGAGTGTTGAGTTGCATCAGTTCTTTGTATATTTTGGATACTAACCTTTTACCAGATACATAATTTACAAATATCTTCTTTCATTCAGCTGGTTGCCTTTAAGTTTTATTGAGCATTTGCTGTGCAGAAACTTTTTATTTTTATGTACTTTCAATAGTTTATTTTTGTTTTACTTCCCTTCCCTCAGGAGATCTACCTAGGAAAATGTTGCTATGTCCAACATCAGAGATGTTACTACACATGCTCTCTTCAAGGACTTTTATGGTTTCAGGTCTCACATTTAGGTCTCTAATCCATTTTGAGTTTATTTTTGTGTATGGTGAAAGAAAATGGTCCAGTTTCATTCTGCATGTTGCTGTCCATGTTTTTTCAGTACCATTTGTTGAAGATACTGTCTTTTCACCATTGTATGTTTGTTCCTCCTTTGTCAAGGATTAATTGACCATATAATTGTGGGGGTTTTTTCTGCGTTTTCTGTTGTATTCTCGATCTAAGTGTCTAGTTTTGTCCCAGTATTATACTGTTTTAAGTAATGCTGCTTTGTAATATAACTTGAAATTTCATAATTACCTTAATTTTAGACAAAAAACCCTATTCCATTTAAAAGATAACATTTGCCTGATTGAATTAAAATCTATCTTTAAGGGACACCTGGGTGGCTCAGTGATTGAGCGTCTGCCTTGGGCTCAGGGTGTGATCCCGGGGTCCTGAGATCAAGTCCCACATTGGGCTCCCTGTAGGGAGCCTGCTTCTCCCTCTGCCTGTGTCTCTGCCTCTCTCTGTATGTCTCTCATGGATAAATAAATAATTTTTTAAAAATCTATCTTTAAGAAGATTTTCCTTATATAGAAGGACACAGAGTTACTGACAAAAGATAGAAAAACAATATATGTGCAAATGCCATGTTGATATCAGATAAAGGTACATTAAACAGTACTAAAGATAAAGATTGATATTTCATAGTTCTGAGAGATCACATTCACCAAAAAGACATAAAAGTTCTCATGTTAGTGTATCTACAACATAGCCTCAAAAATATAGAAAGCAAAAATTGACAGAAAAAAAGGAGAACTGGCAAATCTATAATCAAGGGAGATTTTTAAATACCTATTAGTAATTGATAGAACTAGATAAAATATTGTAACAACATGGAAGGTTTGGTGAAGATTTGGAAGATTAACAAAGTTGGCTGAATGACGTGTGTTACATACTGCACCCAGTGACTGGAGGGTACACGTTCTTCTCTGGTGGGCACACATGGAACATGTAGAAAACTAACCACATGGTGGATCATAAAGAAACAAATGTCACAGAATTGAAATTACACAGGATATGCCCTCTGGCTGCAATAGAATTAAGCTACAAATCAAATACAAAAAGACAACTGAAAATCCCCAAATGTTTGCAGATTAAACATTTCACTTCAAATTCATCAATCCAAGAGGAATTTATAATAGAAATCAGAAAATATTTCAAACTGTAAGAGTGAAATAAGGTTTTTCAAAACTTATGAGATGCAGCAAAAGCCGTTTTGAAAGACTAAAAACAAAATATATTACCACATATATGTTAAAACAGAAAAGCTAAAAAAAAAAAAAAACAAGATCAGGTGCCTGGGTGGCTCAGTCAGTTAAGCATCCGACTTTGGCTCAAGTCATGATCCCAGGGTCCTGGGATCAAGCCCCATATCGGACTCCCTGCTCAATGGGGAGGCTGCTTCTCCCTTCCTCCCTGCTTGTGCTGTCTCTATCTGTCTCTCTCTCAAATAAATAAACTCATTTTAAAAAATGAGATCAAAACATCCAAAATATTGGAAAAAGTTTAGGTAGAAATATGAGAAAAAGGTAGAAAGAATTAAATCCAAAGAAAGTGGTTGGCAGAGAGGGTGGTGGGGGAAAAGAACGGCTATTCAAAGTTTTGTGAAAAGTACACTCAAAAAGCAATAAACAAAAACTAAAGTTGGAAATTTGGAAAAACTAATAAAATGCAAAAACCCCTGGTGAATCCAAACAAGAAAAAAAGAAAGAATTGGCAATTACTTAGTATCAGGAACAAAAAGATCCTAAAGATGTTAAAAAGACAAAAACAATATTTTGTACATTATGCTGATAAATATTTTAAAATTCAGATAAAGAAGCACAATTCTATAAAAAAGACAGTATTTACAAACATTGATAAAAAATTGGTGACTTAAATATATAATTATTATTTAAAATAAATCACAAAGTAATAATTTAAGTAATTTAAAATAATTCAAAACAAAACCCCTCCAGTCCTGCAAGGAAAACTGTAGTCTCAATAGCTTTATGATGTATTTTCCCAAAGTTTAAAAGAAGAAACAATAGCAATGAAAATTCTTCCAGGTGTAAGAAAAGGAGGAAATACTTGTCAACTCATTTTCTGAGGCCTACATAACATTGATTCCAAAACTTCACAGAAAAGAACAAAAATTATAAGTCATGAACATAGATGTGAAAATTCTGAGCAAAACAATAGCAAAGTAAATTCAGTGATGTATAAAGTAGTACAAGTTGACCAACCTGACTAGGTTCAGGAATGCAAAGTTGCTTAAACACTCAAAAAAGAATCAATATAATTAATTACGTTTATAAACTAAAGGAGAAAAATCAAATGATGATCTCAGTAAATGCAGAAAAAGCATGTGATACAATTCAACGCTCATCTGTAGGAGAAAAACTCTCAGCAAATCATGAATAAAAGGTAACTTTCTTAATCTGATAAACGGTGTCCAAAAGATACCAGAATAAACGTCATGAACAATATAAACTTTCCTTCTGAAATTAGGAATATAACAAGAATCTATCACCAATTATAGGGAAAAAAATATAGAGGTTATAATCAGTGTAACAGGAAAAGTGTAAAGATACATAAAAGCATATATACATATACACACAATACATGACATAAGACTTCAAAGGAAAAAATGAAGCTCATTATTTATGAATGACATAATCTAGATTTTAAAAACATCCAAAAAATCCGGAGATTAAACTATTTGAATTAATATAAGACATTAGCAAGGTCTCTGGACATAAGATTAATGAACAAAAATAGATATATTTCTATTTATCACCAATAAAGAGAAAATAAAATTTAAATTATATCTTTTATAGGAACATCAAAAAATTATATCCCTAAGAATAAATCTATTTAAAGATGTATGAGACCTGCACATAGAAAACTTGTTGAGAGGAAATAAAGAAAATCTAAACAATGCCAGGATGTAACATTTCAGAGTTGAAAAACTCAGTATCATAAAGAGGTTAATTCTCACCAGAAATGGCCTATGGATTTTGTGAAATTCCAGTCAAAATCCAGTCAAGGTTGCTGTTTTGAAATTCACAAATTGATTATAAAATGTATATTAAAATACAAATTAGGCATGATAATATTAAGGAACTAGGTGGGAGAATTCATCCTAGTAGATACCAAGACTTATTACAGAGCTATAGTAATTAAGACAAAGTGGTATTGGTGCAAGAATGGACAAATGGAACATAACAAAAAAATCAAGGAAGAGACGCATGCATGTACATGCACAAATGGAGGCATTGCAAAGAAAAAAATATTTTTTTTTCAATGAAAGATACCCATATAGGAAAAAATGGGGCTCCTGGCTGGCTCAGTCAGTGAAGTGTACAACTTTTGATATTGGAATTTGCGACTTTGAGCCCCACTTTGGGTGTAGAGATTATTTAAAAATAAAATCCTAAAAAAAAAGTAAAGAAAGAAGAAAATTGACCTCCACCTCACAGTATACAAAAAACCAATTACAGATGGATGGTAGATCTAAATGTAAAAAGCAAAACAATGAAGTTTCTACACAATAATATAAGAGGACATCTTCAGGTACTTACAACAGGGAAAGATTTCTCAAACAGAACATATAAATCACTAAAGGAACCATAAATCACTAAAGGAACCATTATAAAAGAAGTTATATGTTGTTGGACTACATTAAAATTTTAAAATTCCATTTATCCATTTTAGCTCAGTCAGTGAGGTGTCTGCTTTCCCCTCAGGTCATGAACTTGGGGTTCTGAGATGGAGCTCCACATCGGGCTCCCTGCTTGGTAGGGAGTCTGCTTCTCCCTCTTTCTCTGCCTGCTGCTCCCCTTGCTTGTGTTCTCTCTCTCTCCCTGTCAAATGAATAAATAAATAAATAAATAAATAAATAAATAAATAAATAAATAAAAGAAATGTCTTAAAAAAAAGACATTCCATTTATTAAAATACAACATTAGGAGAATTAAAAAAAACAAACAAAAAGCTACAGAGTGGAAGAAGATACATACAAAACATAAGCATCAGAAAATGTGATATACAATTAGCCAATAAATATATGAAAAGTCACTCAATCTCATTAATAAATGGACAATGCAAATTAAATTCACATTTAGATATATAACACTCTACCAAATTGGCTAAAATTCTAAAGATTGACAATGCCAACTCTGGTGAGGCTGTGGAGCACCAGGAACTTTCACACACTGCTGGGAAGAGTATAGACCTCTTTGGTAAGCTGTCCTTACCTTTTAAGCTGAACATACACATTCCTATCACCTAGCAACGTTATTCCTTACGTTATAAAATAAAGTAAATCAATAAACTATAACATAAATCAAATAACTATAAAATCAATAGTTCTATATGTACAAATATGGAGAAAGAACAGCACTATTCATAATAGCAAAAAACAAACAAAAATACATATAAAGAACCTCGATAGAATGGATAAATTAGGACATATTCATATACGAAACTACAATAAAACATAATGAAAATGAATGAACTACAGCTCTTATGTAACACCATAGCTGAATCTCACAAACATAGTGATGACCAGAAAAAGCCAGAAATACACACACACAAAAATACTTACAGCATGTATCCATTGATCTGAAGTTCAAAAATGGGTAAAAACCTGCCATGGTCAGGATAGGAGTTACCTTTGGTTGAATAGTTAGCTGGACAGCATGAGGAGGCTTTCGGGGTGCTCATACCACCTGACATACTACGTGACAGATCGGTGTTTGGAGTTGTCTTTTCCTGTCTCCCAGGCTTGCACTTTCTTGTTTTGGGGAACTACCTGGTCTAACACTGTCTTGCACAGCACTGATTTATTCTAAGACTGTCTCTGAAAACATTTACCTTAAATTAATATAAAAATATAGGATAGATAATTCACAAGTACCCTTTTAATATACATATTTGCCAACTCTAAGCACTATTGGGTTCTTTCAGCCAATGAGGGTTTATTTACTTAATGTGAATTTGAAATGCTATGATATAAAATATAAAGTCTTACTTCATACAAATGGCAGTCAGACTTCTAAAATAGTTGGATGATCTCATGTTCTAGTATTTTCACTCTCATGGATTTTAATGAAGCAAGCTGCCCAGTTGGACAGATCTCCATGGCAAGGAGCTGAGGATAGCCCCTCAGCCAACAGTCAATAAGGAACTGAGAAACTCAGTCCAACTAAACCCCACCAACAACCTCACACATGAGCAGTTTTCCCCAGTCTTCTCTGGGAGGGACCCTAGCAGCCTCCTGAGACATCCTGAAGGAAAGGGCCCAGCTCAGCTGCGCCCAGATATCTGACCTGTAAGAACCTTCATGTAATAAATGTGTGTTGTTTTAAGCCACTACATTTTGGAGTGACCTGTTACACTGTAAGAGATAGCTAATATGATACATGATAGAAATAATAGAAAGTCTCCACCTTCTGCCTTCATGCTGCCCCAATCTTTCTTTTTATTTCAAAAATCATAATTCCAAAGCTAAAGGCTCCATGAATGTTGATCTGTTTATCCTTTTGCTTCTTGGTACTACATGGTGAACAATCTCACACTTGGAGGACTCTGCTTCCTTTTTTTTAATTCCAATTATATACTATGACCACAGTATTATATTAGTTTCAGGTGTATGATATAGTGATCAACAATTCTACAATTCTATACAATCAACAATTCCATGCTCATCACAAGTGCACTCCTTAATCCTCATCACCTATTTCCTCCATCCTCACACCTGCTTCCCCTCTAGTGACCATCACTTTGTTCACTATAGTTAAGAGTTTGTTTCTTCATTTGTCTCCTTTCTCTCTTTTTCCCCATTTGCTCTTTTGTTTGCTTTTTTAAATTCCACATATGACTGAAATCATATGGTATTTGACTTTCTCTGACTGACTGATTTATTTCACTTAGCCTTATGCTCTCTAGCTCCACCCACGTTGTTACAAATGGCAAGATTTCATTCATTTTTATGGCTAAGTTACCAATCAGTGGACACTTGGGCTGCTTCTATAGTTGTAAACAATATTACTATAAACATAGGAGTGCTTGTATCCTTTTGATTTAGTGTTTTTGTATTCTTTGGGTAAATACCCAGCAGTGTGATTCTTGGATGGTAGGTTAGTTCTATTTTTAACTTTTTGAAGAAACTTCATACTCTTTTCCAAGGTGGCTGCAGCAGTTTGCATTCCCACCCACAGTGCATGAGGACTCCCCCTTCTCTGCATCCTTGCCAACACCTATTGTTTCTTGTGTTGCTGATTTTAGCCATTCTGACAGGTGTAAGATAATATTATAGTTTTGAATTATTTCCCTGATAATAAGTGATGTTGAGCATCTTTTCATGTGTCTGTTGGCCATCTGTATGTCTTCTTCGGACAAATGTCTGTTTGTGTCTTCTGCCCATTTTTTAATTGGACTATTTGTTTTGGTGGGGTGTTGAGGTTAATAAGTTCTTGATGTATTTTGGATACTAACTCTTTATGAGATATGTCATTTGCAAATATCTTCTCCCATTGGGTAGATTGCCTTTTAGTTTTCTTTTTTTTTTTTTAATTTTTTTTTTTTTTTAATTTATGATAGTCACACAGAGAGAGGGAGAGGCAGAGACACAGGCAGAGGGAGAAGCAGGCTCCATGCACCGGGAGCCCAATGTGGGATTCGATCCCGGGTCTCCAGGATCGCGCCCTGGGCCAAAGGCAGGCGCCAAACCGCTGCGCCACCCAGGGATCCCCGCCTTTTAGTTTTCTTAATTGTTTTCTTCACTGTGCAGAAACTTTTTCTTTTGATGCAATTCCAATAGTTTATTTTTGCTTTTGTTTCCCTTCCCTCAGGGACCCTATCTAGAAAAAAGATGCTATAGTTGATGTCAGAGAAATTATCGCCTGTGTTTTCTTTTGGGATTATTATGACTTCAGGTCTCACATTTAGGTTTTTCATCCATTTTGAATTTATTTTGGGGTATGGTGTAAAACTGTGGTCCAGTTTCATTCTTTTGCATATAGTTGTCCAGTTTCCGAAACCAAGTGTTTCGGGAAACTTTTTCCATTGGGTATATTTTCCTGTTTTGTTAAAGATTAATTGACCATACAATTTTGGGTTGATTTCTGTTTTTTTTTTTCTCTTCTGTTCCATTGATCTATGTGTCTATTTTTGTTCCAGTACCAGACTGATTTCATTATTATGGCTTTGTGATATAATTCGAATTCCAGAATTGTGATGTCTCTAGCTTTGCTTTTCTTTTTCAAGATTGCTTTGGATATTCAAGGTATTTTGAGATTCCATACAAATTTTAGAATTGTTTGTCCTAGTTCTGTGAAAAGTATTGTTGGTATTTCAATAGGGATTGCATTAAATGAGTAGATCGCTTTGGGTAATATGGACATTTTAACAATATTTGTTCTTCCAATCCATGAGTATGGAATGTCTTTCCATATCTTTGTGGCATCTTCAATTTCTTTCATCAGAGCTTTATAGTTTTCAGAGTACAGGTCTTTCACTGTCTTGGTTAAGTTTATTCCTAAGTATATTAATATGTTTCTTGATTCAGTTTTGGTATATTTCTTGATTCCGTTTTTTTTTTTTTTAAGCTTTTATTTATTTATTCATGAGGGACACAGAGGGAGAGGCAGAGACATAGGCAGGGGGAGAAACAGGCTCCCTGCAGGGAGCCCGACATGGGACTCAATCTCAATCTCACCTTGGGATCACATTCTAAGCTGAAGATAGACGCTCAACCACTGAGATACAGAGGCATCCTGGTAGGTAATACATTTCTAGGAATTTATCCATTTCTTCTAGGTTGTCTAATTTGTTGGCATGTAGTTTTTCATAATATTTTCTTGCAACTGTCTGTACTTCTCTGATGTTGGTTATTTGTCCTCTCTCATTTGTGATTTTATTTATTTGAGTCCTTCCTCTTTTTTTCTTGAAAAGAGAACTCTGATCTTAAATGCATCAGAACTTCTATGGTTTATTCAAAAACTCTTGTGCTGCTAGTGTTTTCTGTTATTATAACTTATAACTGGAGTATCTTTCTTCTTTGCTTTCCATGAGTTTCTGAAAGGCTGTGTTGAGTATTTACTGATTCCCTTGGGATCCTGGAGAAGAGTGTATCATCCATAAACACTAAGGTGAGGAATTCAGCCTGGGAAAAATTTTAACACCACAAAACTGTAAAGAGTACATGGGTGACCCAGGTGTGAGAAACGAAAAAAAAAAATGAACATTTTGAAAAAGAAAATGGGTAAGGACTGTTGATGCTGCAGAAGAGGCTGTGAACTATGGACGCAGAGATGGCTGAGTCAAACCTGAGTCACGTTTCCTTCATATAGCAATGAGCAAATGTTCAACCCAGCTATACTTGTCTTTAAATAAAAATATATGTTCTATCTGGATTGCTCTTTTTACTCTTTTATAATACTCAAGAAAAAGTCCTGAATTTTAAAAAAATCAGCGTATAAGATAGACAGTAGGTTTGAAGCATTGTTTTTACCTAATGATCATCCTTTCTTCTGCTTGATGTGTTTGTGTGTGTGTATGTGTGTGTGTGTGTGTGTGTGTGTGTTCTTAAAGACTGTATTTATTTATTTGAGAGAGAGAGAACAAATTGGGAGAGGGGCAGGAGGGCAGAGAGAAGTAGACTCCCCACTGGGCAGGGAACCTGACGCAAGGCTCAATCCCAGGACTCATCCCAGGATCATGACTTGAGCCAAAGGCAGATGCTTAACTGACTGAGCCACCCATGTGCCCCTTGCCTGATGTTATGTTTTTAAGTAGATGAATTGAGTGGCTACACAGTGGCACTCACATAGACATGATTGTACTTAAATATAAACTTGAATTGACATTTTTAAAAATGAAGATGCAAACAGCTCCATGATTCTAGTTTGTAAATCTGGAATATCAGTGTCTCATTCCCAGGACATTAACAAAAAAAAAAAAAGCTTTCTGGGTAAGCTATAGGTACAGACTAAGAGTCTCCAGAAGAATCAGTAGCTATGTCACAACATCATCTGCCTTCCCTTCCATCTTTAGTAGGAGGTAGAGTGCTGAGCCACCTGCTGAACTGCACGTCAGATGGAACCCTGACCCACCTTCAGTGGTGACTCCAGCACTCAGCACATAGGAGGTTCATAGTGGCACCTAATAAGCAGTTGAAAGAAAGAAAGAAAAAGAAAGAAAGAAAGAAAGGGAGGGAGGGAGAGAGGGAGGGAGGGAGGGAAGAAGGAAGGAAGGAAGAAGAAAGAAAGAAAGAAAAAAGAAAGAAGTGGTTTTGTTGCTTTTGAGAGCATTTTTTTACATGCATATTAAAGGGACATGCCTCTATATGTGATTTGTTCATAAACGAAGCTGCCTTTGAAGCTATGATATTTTGTGGCTATCCATCTAAATTCATTTTCAAGGGATCCCTGGGTGGCGCAGCGGTTTGGCGCCTGCCTTTGGCCCAGGGCGCGATCCTGGAGACCCGGGATCGAATCCCACGTCGGGCTCCCGGTGCATGGAGCCTGCTTCTCCCTCTGCCTGTGTCTCTGCCTCTCTCTCTCTCTCTCTCTCTCTCTCTGTGACTATCATAAATAAATTTTAAAAAATTTAAAAAAATAAAACTTGAGGAGCGATTTAAAGCATTTAAAAAAAAAATAAAATAAAATAAAAAAATAAAAAAAATAAATAAATTCATTTTCAAGATTCTATGCCTTCCTGATCAGCTAAGGTTGGGAAACCCCGAGCAGTGGTACTCATCAGGCCTTGTTAAACATCAGGACTCAGTCTTCCAGATGGTCACTCTTTTCTCTGCTGGCATACCGGTGGTCTCCACAATAACACATACTGTCTGCAGAATTTTCTGGTTCTGCTGGCTTGGCCTCAGTGAGTGTTGTTGAAATTACTTGGAATTGGGACCTAGAAAGACCAGCTGGCTGCTATAACTGGGTTGTCACCAAGGTTCAGATCCAATCTGTCAGGACACCCAGAAGTGACTGGGTTTGAGGATTCACCCAGAATAACCAACTCAAGCAACTAATGTATAATAAGCCAGAGAACTAATTTACAATGAGAAATCCAACTTCCAGCACCAGCCTGTGTGTATTCTTTCCTCAGAGGGAAGGCTATCTAGAGAGCCTCCTATAATCATAAGCTTGCTTGGTGAGTGTGGAAATCCAAGTGAAGCAACATATGTGGACATAGGGAGGGACACACTTGCCAAGGAATCAGAGCAATCCTGCTAGCTCACTGAGCATTACCCACCACTCCTAAATAGTGGGGTAAACACACTGACAGGATTTTGCATGCTGGGCTTCTCTTTTCATGTCTACTGCCTTCCTTCAGGTTGGACTGCTTTACTTTAAGAATTGAGCAAGGCTGCCTTCTGAACTCGAGGCAGTATCAGCGTCCAGGGAAAATAATCCTTATCCATCCCTACCCCATGCACACATACACTCAGATGCGCACCTCCTCCATCCATCCTACATTGTACTTCCTGCCACAGTGATGGACACCACCATTCAAACCTAATAATCAGGGCAGCCCCGGTGGCCAGCGGTTTAGCACCGCCTGCAGCCCAGGGCGTGATCCTGGAGACCCCGGATCGAGTCCCATGTCAGGCTCTCTGTGTGGTGCCTGCTTCTTCCTCTGCCTGTGTCTCTGCCTCTATCTCTCTCTCTGTCTCTATGAATAAATAAAATAAAATCTTTAAAAAAAAATAAAAACAAACCTAATAATCATCTGTACCCAAAACCTGTGAGTTACTATTGTCCCCCATTCCTACCTCCCATCTGTTAGAAAACCAGCAATTTTAACTTCTCCCTCTACATTGTTTCCAATCTGCTTTTCCTCTATATCATCAGCACCCCGGTAGCAATCTTCCTTGCCCATCATCTTCTCTCTGGTGGAGGAAACAATATTGTTACCTCCAGTATTACCTGCAACCAGCCACAGCCAGATGGGACACACTTCCCAATGTGCTCACTTGACCACAGACTGACTACTCTTAAGATATTTTGCTGGTGTACCAATTTTGTGGATAGTCTTGTTTCCTTAGCCTGCTATATGAAGAGCTAAGATACGACCCCTGCCCCTCTTACATTTGTCCCTGCTTTTCCCCATCACCCTCTCACATCCCAGCTCCTGGTCAGTCTGGATTTGTCTCTTTCTGATACTTTCAGGCTATTTCCTAGGCTGAAATTCCCATTTTCCTGTGTCTTCTCCTACTTGCCTTTTTAACTTGTCCCCCACATACCCTCTGCTCTTCCCTCACCTCTGGCAGGGTGAGCATGGTGCTCACTTGTCATGCTCCTTGGACACCCATCACAGCCTACATCTCCTCGGGTCCCAATAGCAGCATGGGCAGTTTCTCAAGAACAAAGCACACTATGGGGCTTTGAGAGTCATGCTGTCATATTATCCCTCCTTGCCCAGGGCTCAATAAAGATTCATGGAGAAATTTGATAAATAAACAAGTTGTTTACAGTGGAAGGTATTCCAAAACTATGGTATCAGAAAACTAAGGATTTGAAATTGGTTTGGGACTTCTTAGCTGTGTGATTATGGGCATCTTAATATCTCTGAATCTCCATTTCCTCATCTGAAACAAAGGCAACATAAGAGATAGCTCTCAGAGTGATTGTGAGCATTTGTGCTGGGTTTGAGGCTCATCAGGCAGTATTGGGTTTATTTTAAGTTGAATTTTGTCCAAAATTAGTCTGTGCTCCTGAATGTTCTTAGGGCACAGCCATACTTTCCTGAAACCACACCTGAGTCACCATCATGGAGTGTTTTTCCTTGTCTCTTTCACTATTATTCATAAACAACCTCTTGAGTCATTTCTACAGACAGATAGCTACACATTCTGTGATTGGCTTTACTAGCTTCTCTTTCGACAGATAACTTATTCCCAAGTAATTGCTAGTCACTTCGCTTTAGCCTCCAATTTATTAACTAAAAGTATGTCTTTCATCTCAGAGATTCATTCAATGTTGAATGTCATTTTAACAAATACACATGAAAGCACCTTAGTCTCAGCCCCTGTAGCAAGTGCTGTGGACAGGCCTCCTCTGCCCTTCAGAGCCACTGTCATTGATAAGAGTCCTGGTCTCATTGGTCACTTCAAACCTACATCCCAAGTGCTTGCAATGTGGGAGTATCATCGCAGGTCCTGTCCTCTTTCCCTCAGGAGGGTGATTGGCCACTCCAGAGAATTTTATGTAAATACCATCTTATTTTCTATCCTGTTTCCCTCAGCTTTTTACCCTCCTTCTTCTTCCTTTCCTCTGCAAATGGAGTGTATGCGGAACAAGCGGCAAGAAAATCCTTTCTGGAAGAGCCTTTTTTCACCCTCCTTCCCTTCCCTCTAACTCTTGTCCTACTCCAGTAAGTCTCAGGAAAACCAGGAATTCCACATTTCAAAGGCCACTTAAATTGGGCCAAGTAAATGTTGGACCCAGTTGACCAGTGCTCACAAGCAGCATAATCTAGAAGAATTGTACTCCAGAATATTGACCTAGAACAAGGTCTCCTCTGGAAAGAGATGAGTATGGAGACACACTGTTTCCTCTTTCCCAAATATTCTCTCTACTTCTTGTGATGCACACCCCAAGGCCTGGTTGAGTATGAAGACTAAGGATGGGATATGGTTTAGCACAGAGGATGTTGAGATATATAAGATGCTCTGGAACCAGGGATTCTTTTCCTGTGTGAAAGAGGCTCACTGGAAGATTGTGGAGGGACACTTTGAGTATGCAAATGGTTTCAAAATAGGGAAGGGAAAAACAAAGCAATTTCATCATATCTAATTTCTAATACCTAAGTTATTTTTGAAAGATTTTACTTATTTATTTTATTTATTTATTTATTTATTTAGAGAGAGAGAGAGAGAGAGAGAGAGCAAGAGAGAGAGGACAAGCAACAGGGAGGGACAGAAGGAAAAGGAGAAGCAGACTCCCTGCTGAGCACGGGGCCCACACATAACTCGATCCCAGGACCCAAGGAACATGACCTGAGCTGAAGGCATAAACTTAACTGAGTGAGCCACCCAGATGCCTCTAATACCTATTTTATAATTGGTTTTTTTTTCACACACTAAAATATATTATTCAATAATCACATGCTTTTCTTATATATTTGAAATATTTCACTATGACAGAGCTTTATACAAATGCTGAGGCATTATACATAATCTAATATGATTTTGAAATGCTATATTTTCCCCGTACTTTGGCTTTTAAAGAAAGCTATGTTTTTTACAGTGTGACAAGCCATAACACTATTTTTGTGTCCATGCAGGAACTGGTCCAGTTTCTCACACTTTATTTTAATGGCCTACTATATAATATCTGCTAAAATCTATTACTGGATATATTCTGATGTCAATTTTTTTAGAAATGTGTTTCAAGAAAAAAATTTCTCTTTGCTTCTCAGAGAGGGAACAGATTTCCTTATCATGGTAATGCTTCTATAACAAAAGTACCTGGACATCTAGCTCTTTCCTTGGAGCAGATCCCATTGGAAACAATTTTCCCAAAGAAAGGACACAGGAATTAAAGTAACCTGAACTCACATAACAGAAAAACTCAGGCTTTTACTTAGTATAAATTTATTTCTTAACCAACAACAATCCAGCCTCTTCCAGATCCTTGGAATCCTCTCCTTTGTCATGATAGACAGAAAAAGAGAAGCTCACCCTCAGGGGAGGTGGGCCAGACTCAGTGGTGTGGCCTCTCCTACCTTAGAAGTCCAGGAGGGGAGGAAGTGGTTTTTGGTGGAGGCTGTTTCAGTGCACAACAGGAATGGCTAATATGCACCAATAAATTAGAAGGGGTGAACTAGATTCATAAGGGGAAAATAGCCTTGCCCCCACTGCCACAAAATGTCCAAGCTATCTGTTGGTTGGATTACAACTCCATGGAAGGATAAAAATTGTAATGGGTTGATGGATCACGTGTACTTCTAAAAATTATGGTAAAAAATATATAAAACATGAAACTTGCCATTTTAACCTTTTTAGATATACAGTTCAGTGGGATCAAGTACATTTGCATTTTTGTGCAGCTATAGCCACCATTCATCTCCAGAACTCTTCTATCATGCCAAACTGAAACTTTCAAACCATTAAATAATAGCTCCCCATTCATCCCACCCCATAGCCGCTTCTGTTCTACTTTCTCTTTCTATGAATTTGACTATTCTAGGTAGCTTACATAGGTGAAATCATGTATCTTTGTCTTTTTATGTCTGGCTTCCTTCACATTCATTTTTAAGTAATCCCTTGCTAACTGATGTCTCCTTCCCAAGGGCAGTCAAACTTGAGGTTAAGGGCATAGTCCCTGGGACTGCCAAGTCTGTCCAGGACTTCTGGCCTCACTGCTAGGACTTAGGGGCCTCTGTGAACTGAATTGTGCCTCCCTCCAAGTTCGTATATTGAAACCCTCATCATGTGACTGTATTGGAAATAGGGCTTTTAAGGTTAAATGAGGTCATGAGAGTGATACCTTGATCTGATAAAACTGGTATCCGTATAAAAGAGAGAGAGAAGCCAGAGGTATCTCTCTCCACCATGTGAGCACAGAGAGAAGGTGGCTTTCTGTAAGCCAAGAGCTCTCACCAAGAACTAAGCTTTCACCAGCTTCCAAAACAAGGAGAAAATAAATTTCTGTTGTTTAAGCCACCCAGTCTATAGTATTTTATTATGGCAACTCAAGAGAACTAAGACAGTGTTAATTATACATTAGAGAGAAGAGTCCACACAAGACCATCCTCATTTCTTATATTAACTGCAAGTTTAGGAGGTTTCAAAAATTACCTACAATAATTAGCTGGAAGGACTCATAAAACTCACCAAAAGCTATTATATTCACATGGTTTATTACTGGGAAAAAATGAATTAAAATCAACCAAAGGAAGAGACATATGGCAGAATCTGGAAGGATTCTAGACATAATGTTTCCATGTTCTCAGGACATGTTACCCTCCAAGCATTGATGTGTGGCAATATGTATGGAGTGCTGCTGTCAAGGGACACTCACTTGAACTTCAGTGAAGAGATTTTATTGGGGTTTTATTATGTCGGCATGACTGACTTATTGATTTCTTAAGTGTTTGAATTTAGCTTCTGGGTAAACTGACACCATGTGACCCACTCCCAGCCCCCAAATCAAACATTCACTCATTGTGGCATGGCCAGTTTCTATCCTAAAATGTCAGTGTGACCAACCGCTGTCTCAAAGACTCTTGTCATGTATGACTTAGATGAAAAAACTTAAAAATTAAATTTTTTTTTAAAAAAAAGCATGACTTAGGTGGCATCCCAGAAGCCAAGGGTCAAAGCTAAATCTCTCATTGGCCAAAGCCAAATTCTTTATGACATACTCCCATTGAAGGAATCAATGTTAAACTCATTTCAGTACATGTATGCACACACTAACACCTGATACAAAACCTAAGTATCTCTTTCCAGTTGCATACAGCTACGTTTGTACAACAAAGATCCTTTCTTTTCTCTAAGTAGTAAGAGGCTTTAGTAGAGCATGGAGTGAGGGACAGAGAATTGAAGGTCATAGGAGGAAGATACCTCAGTGCCTCTTGTGCTAGAGATGCTGAAGCCTAAGAATTTGTTTCAAAATTCGTCTTCAATCCATCATAAGTTTTTTTTTTTAATTAATTTATTTATTTATGATAGTCACACACACAGAGAGAGAGAGAGGCAGAGACACAGGCAGAGGGAGAAGGAGGCTCCATGCACCGGGAGCCCGACGTGGGTCTCGATCCCTGGTCTCCAGGATCGCTCCCTGGGCCAAAGGCAGGCGCCAAACTGCTGCGCCACCCAGGGATCCCCCATCATCAGTTTTAACAATTCATTCTGTAAGTTATCACTAAATTTAAATTATGTTTCAATGAAAGAAATGGATTCTATATTACTCAGCTATCATAAAGGATTAATACTTACCATTTACATTGATATGGATGGAACTGGAAGGTATTATGCTGAGTGAAATAAGTCAATCAGACAAAGACAATTATATGGTTTCACTCATATGTGGAATATAAGAAATGGTACAGGGATATAAAGGAGGGAAAACTGGTGGAAGTCATCAGAAAGGGAGAAAAACAATGAGAGACTCATAACTATAGGAAACAAACAGGGTTGATGGAGGGGTGGGGGAATGGGGTAATTTGGTGATGGACATTAAGGAGGGCACGTGATGTGATGAGCACTGAGCGTTATATGCAATTGGTAAATCATTGCACACTACATCTGAAACTAAGTATGTACTTTGTTGTTGGTTAATTGAATTTAAATAAAATTTTTTAAATTAAAAATAGTAAAAAAGAGAAAGAAGAAAGAAAAAAAAGAAATAGATTCTACATTTCATGAACCTTATAGCTGGCAAATTAATTCTCAAGACCACACATTGTAACATGGTTCTGTTGCCCATATCTAGAACATAGTTTGCATCCCATGTGATTTACCTCTTGAGTTCCATATCCCCAAAGTGCTCTTCATTTGTTCAACTAGATGAGTCCTGTGATCACATACTTCAATGTAAATTGAAGCAAATTCCTACAAAAGTTACTGAATGAGTACTCTCAATTTCTTCACAAATCCTATTGCAGACTACAGCTTCACCCTCACTGCTTCAGCCAGACAACTCTTGCCAAGGCCTCCAGTGACTTGCACATTGTGAGAGTCAATGTGCCATTTTCAGACACATCTCGCATGACCTTGAAGCAGCATTGGCTCCTGTCCACCACTTGCTCCTTCTTGGAAACACCGCCACCAATAGGCTTCTGGATACTTCCCTCATTTGGTTTTCCTCTTTCTCAAATTCCTTTACCAATGCCTTCTCTTCTCATCAATCTCTTCATTTCAGAAGGCTCCAGAGTGTAGATATTGATCTCTTTTCTCTCTATATTCACTTTTCTAAAGTATGCATGAATATGCAGCTGATAACAAACACATATCTTCTGACCAGATATTCCCATTGAACTATACACCTGCTTATGCAGCACACACACTCACATGTCTGATAGATAATCTAAGGATAGGAATTCTAAAGTAAATTCTGATCTCCTTCCAAAGTCCTCTGGATCACTTTCCATTACTCCCAACTGGTTCAAATCATCATCAACTGCACCAAGGCTTCTGAAATATCCCTCGAATGATCTCTTTGCCTCTATTTCTTGCCATTATAGAGTTTGTTTTCAAAACAATGGTCAAAGTAATCCTTTTAAAACATTGCTTGAACATGACAATTCTACTCAGTTCTTCAATGGCACCCTATCTGAGTTTTTTAGATTTTTGTTTCTCAGAGCATCTCTAAAAGGATTATACATAGATTCTCACAGTATAATTCAAACATTGTTGCATCCTTCATTGGCTTTTCTCCCTTTCTTGTCTCATTTTCGCTACTCCCTCTCTTGTATTTCCTGGGATCATCTCTAAAATAAACCACCTGTATCCAAACAAAACCACCAAAAAATAAATTCCAAAATCAAACACACTTTAGAGATCTTATCCAGTATCAAGCTTTACTAATAATTTCAAAGACACAGGCAAAGAAAGGAAAGGTCTGGGATACCATGTGGCTCACAGCTCCTTCTTTCCCACATCAGAAACATGCTCTCTGGCCCAGAGTGAAAGTAAGGTTCTTAGGTCACCTCACAGAATAGGAAGAGTTTATGTAGTGAAATTTCTCTCTATTTTAGTCTTAGATCATTATAGGGTTTATATTTTCCAGAGAGCCATGCTTCATAAATCCATAGATTCTTAGTCTTTAACCATAAGCAACCCCAAACCAGGGAGGATAACCTGCTATGAGCCTTCCATAATAGATGCTTCTCTTAACAAATATCATGAGTTTACAAACCAGGAAATCCAGTTATCAGCATGGCTGTCTACCAGGACACTAAATT
The DNA here is from genome assembly GCF_053574225.1 of Canis aureus. Taxonomy (NCBI): domain Eukaryota; kingdom Metazoa; phylum Chordata; class Mammalia; order Carnivora; family Canidae; genus Canis; species Canis aureus. The sequence goes on from NC_135616.1 coordinate 47,709,931, forward strand.
GGTGACCTGTCTTCTTTCTTTCCCTGGGAGCATTCCTCACCTCCACTCCAGTAATCAGAACAGGCCAATAAGGTAAAAGCCACCTGCTCCTCCCAATCATCTCCCTTGGAGTAAAGGTCAAATGGCCTTACCCTTCTCTTAACTCTGTTCATTTCATGGCCCCTACTGGGCTTGTTGATGTTTCTCAGAGGTCAAGCGTATTCCTACCTCAGGACTTTTCCATTTGTTCTTCCCTCTGAACTCCTTCTCCCATCCCCCTATTTGGAAAAACAATGCCCCATTCTTCATACTCAACCTCCCTTTCCTATTGTATTCTTCACCACAGTATGTACCATCATCTGATTTACTTGATTAATTTCTTTTTTAATTTTGAAATCAAGAGTACAGATGGGTTGGGAGGGGCAGAGGCAGAGAGAGAGAGAGAATTTCAAGCAGGCTCCAAGCCCAGCCTGGAGCCCAATTAGGAGCTCCATCTCATGACCCTGAGATCATGACCTGAGCCAAAATCAAGAGTCAGATGCTTAACCAACTAAGCCACTCAAGTGCCCCTACTTGATTAATTTTTAAATTATCTGTCTTCCTCTCTAGAATGTGAGGGTCATGAAGGCACTAAATTTTACTGATCTAGTTATCATGTACCACAAGAGCTTGGAAGAGCGCTTGATGAATAAACATTTGAACAATGCTGAAAATCTGCAGATCCTTAGGACACCTGAATTGCTCAGTTGGTTAAGCATTTGCCTTCAGCGCAGGTCATGATCCCAGGGTCCTGGAATGGATCCCACATCAGGCTCCCTGCTAACCAGGGAGTCTGCTTCTCTCTCCCTCTGCCACTTCTACTTGTGCTCTCTCTGTGTATCAAATAAATAAATAAAATATTTAAAATAAATCTACTGGTCCTCAAGGTCATTGTGCCTCTTCTGCCCCTAGCCAGACCCTAGAAAGACTTAGCTGTGTGTTAAATCTGGGCCAGATAGAGATGGGAAGCAGAAGTTTCAGCCTCATGTCTCTATAATTGACTATGACTTTGCCCTCAATTCACTTTGTCTCTCCACTAGTATCCCAAAGCATTACAGAGAAGATTTGAAAAGGCTAATTTGGATGAATTTTTGTGTACCTTTAATCCATTCATGCTAGGCCTCAAAAGCTGATTCACTTCCACTGTACCCAAGGAACTTGAGTACCAATGTTATATTGGACAAGTCATGTGGTAAGATGATTGTAAAACCTATGTCACAGGGATTTATGGATGGACCATTTGACATTATTGTTCCTTCTGTCATGACTGGTTTGTGCCACATGAGATCTTATCATTCAAATGGCAAAAACAATGCCTTGTTTCTTAGTTCTATCTCATGCAGTTTGCCTCGTGGCTCTGTAGCAAATTCCAAATATTGGTATAAGAACTTAAGGATGGAGAACCACAGTGTTTGCCAGAGGTACAGGAGGTCACTGTGAACATACCTACATGTCCTCTGGCTCCTTCTACCTTCCTTCTGGACCATCTAAAGGACTGTGAGCCAGTAATGTGTCCTCTGTCCCTGTATGTGAGTATGCTCATCCAACCAAACACAGCTACGACAATGAATTCCAAGACAGAAGATAGTCTAGGTGGTAGGACAAGGACATCAGTGATCATCCTTGGCTTTTCCTCTATACTAGCTAATTTCATAGCTGGGTCACAGAGGCTGTGGTTTTGCTTAATCCATATGATCTTTCTGTAAGAAAGCAGTAAAGCTGGAACTAGAGCAACCAAACCAGGTACAGCTGTGATTATCTCAGGTAGTCCTCCTGCTCCCCAGCCCTAGGAGCTAAGGCACCTTTCACCTCCCAGAAGGGCCGTAGGTCTTGCCTCAGCCCCTTGCAAGGAGAATATTCAGGATCCAAGAGTAATGGGGTGACACAGGTATGTCTTCCCTAGAAATGAACATTTCCAAGACTCTGAATTATTCCTACTCCTCAATTTCTAAATAATCATTTCTTCACTTGTGAAGTTGACTTATAGGGTATGTTAGAGAAGAAAAACTCCACTCATCTTAGGCCATGTGAAGGTCATGGACCAATTATTAAAAACCAACATTCACAGATCCTGAGAACATAAAATAACTCATAGCTAGCCCATGTGAAACCCAGATACTGTACATGCACTTTACATGAATCATCTCATTTAATTTTTATGACAACTCTGTCAGATGAATATTGTCATCATTATTATATGATGAGGAAGTTAGATAAACTTTCCTGGTCACTCAGCTATGTTGTGGTGGAATCAGCACTAAAATTCTGCTCTTTCTGACATCAAACTTCTGGCTTCTTATATACTCTGTGCATGTTCCATATTGTATTGGTGCTTGGTCAGGATAGTGATAGCAGGGAATAAAAACTAAAATGTAGTCTCTGTTCTCTTGGACTGATAATCTAGCAAGAGAGACCTACACAGATACCAGTAAATATAATAAAAGGTGTCCATAAACATAAACTCCCCAAGTGTCTACCTGAACATTAGCCTTGGAATACTGCAGTGATTCAACTATAGCCCATTACTATCATACACAAAAATAAACTCAAAATGGATTAAAGACCTAAATGTGAGGCCTGAAACCATAAAAATCCTAGAAGAGAGCTCAGACGTAACTTTTCTAACATCAGCCATAGCAACATTTTTCTAGATATGTCTCCTAAGGCAAGGGAAATAAAAGCAGAAATAAACCATTGGGAGTGCATCAAAATAAAAAGCTTTTGCACAGCAAAGGAAACCATGAACAAAACAAAAAGACAACCTACTGAATGGGAGAAGATACTTGCAAATGATATATCCCATAAATGTTATTTGTTAATATCAAAAATATATAAAGAGCTCATACAACTCAACACCAAAACCCCCTAAGCAATCTGATTTAAAAATGAGAAGAAAACCTAAGTAGACATTTTTCCAACAAAGACATACGGATGGCCAACGGACACATGAAAAGATGCTCAACAACACTCAGCATCAGGGAAATGCAAATCAAAACTACAATGAGATATCACTTCATGCCTGTCAGAATTCTAGATTCAATAAACACAAGAAACAAGTGTTGGTGAGGATGTGAAGAAAAAGGAACCCTCGTGCACTGTTGGTGGGAATGCAAACTGGTGCCAACACTGTGGAGAACAGTATGGAGGTTCTCCAAAAATTAAGAACAGAAATACTATCTGATAATAATTCCACCCTTGGGTATGTACCCAGGGAGAACAAAACACTAACTCAAAAAGATATATGCACTCCTATATTTACTGCACATTATTTACAATAGCTAAGATATAGAAGCAACCCAAATTTCCATCAACCGATGAATGGGCAGGGAAAATATAGTTTGCTTGTTTGTTTGTTTGTTTATAGTGGACTATTGCACAGCCATAAAAAGGATGAATTCATGCCATTTGAGATGACATGGATGGAACTAGAGTATATTATGCAACATGAAATAAATCAGACTGAGAAAGACAAATACTATATGATTCCACTCAGAAATGGAATCTAAAAAACAAACAAACAAACAAACAAAAAGCACAATCAGATCTATAAATACAGAAAACAAACTAATGGTTGCCAGAGGGAAAGAAGGTGAGAGATTGGGCAAAATGGATGAAGGGAAGAGGGAGATACAGGCCTCCAGTCATGGAATGAGTAAGTAACAGGAACAAAAATCAAAGCATAAGGAACAGCCAGTGATATTATAATAAGGATGTCATGGGACAGATGGTCACTACACCTGTAGTGAACATGACATAATGTATACAGTTGTCAAGTCACTAGCTTGTACAGCTGAAACTAATGTAACATTGTATGTTGACTACGCTCAAAAAAATAAAAAACAAAAATCAAAAGACAACAAAAAATCCTACAGCCCATTACTCAGGGTCAGTCTGGTGAAATGAAAACAAGAGTCAGAAGACCACATTGCTAATTACCTTGGCTAGGATGGGAGAGGAAGTAGGTAAGAAGAGAGAGAGCTTCAGGTAGCAGAGAAGAAATGGTGTTTAAATGAACCTTTGCAAGATGTTGACAAATGAGATGGAGAAGGGTGTTCTGACCCAGAATAAACTTCAGAACAATGTAAATGAGGCAGGGATGAGCAGTGACCCTAGAAGATTAGTAATAGCCCCATTATATAGGGAGTAGTTGGAGGCAATGGGATGTTTACCTCAAGGTGAAAAAACCTAGAGGGATCTGATAAATGTCTAAATGTTTATAGATCTTTTTGGTGCAAGAGATTCAACCTTCAGTTCTTTGGAACTGGAATTAATGGAGAGGAGCGACAGATAGGTCTTAAGCTGAATAGAAAGAAGAATTGCCCAAGGAAATTCAGAATTTAAAAGGCTCCATCGTAAGAAATTTTCAATTATTGGCTGGACACAAACATGATAGGTAACTGATAGAAACCTTGTCATAGAAGATTCTTGTTACTCATTGTGTAGGGTATAGACTTGGAAACTTGGGAGAAATACAGAAACTTAGCACTCAGGTTACTGAATCAGAATCTGCATTTAAACAACATCCCCAGGTGATTTGTATACTTGTTACAGTTTGAGAAGCATTTCTGTAAAGGGATGGTCTTTTGGAGTTCCCAGACCTAGGATTTTATGTGTGGTGGGAATTGAAACTAGAAAAGAAGATTGAAATTAAATCAGAAGAATCTTGGATTTAATTCTAAGGAGTAAGGACTATTTTGGGCATCAAGGGAGAGAAACTTCAACTTCTTTTTCAAGAAAAAAATGTGCCACGATCAGATAATTTTTTTTTCATCTGCATGTACAGTGAGATTATGTCACTTCCAAAATAATTATTTGCATTCTTCTTTTCTTTTTATTTGATATAATTGACATCTGGCACTATAGAAGCTTAAGGTGTACAGAGCATAATGACTCGACTTTCATATATTGTGAAATGATTACTACAATAAGTTTAGTTAACATCCAGTACCTCCCATAGGTAGAAAGAAAGAAGAGAAAAGAAAAGAAAAGAAAAGAAAAGAAGAGAAGAGAAGAGAAGAGAAGAGAAGAGAAGAGAAAAGAAAAGAAAAGAAAAGAAAAGAAAAGAAAAGAAAAGAAAAGAAAAGAAAAGAAAAGAAAAAGAAAAACGTGGGTTTTCTTCCTGTAATGAGAAGTTTCACAGTTTACTCTCTTAACAACTTCCAAATATACCATACAGCAGTGATAACTACAGTCTTTTTTGCATTCTTATAAACAGTTTCCAAGACTTTATCTCCCAGATAACCTGCCTGGGTTATCTGGAAAGCCTGATAGCAGGAGGTTCTATTTCTCAGGGACATAGATATTGAGTCCCTATCTCAACCTTCAAAGTCACACCACTGAGGCCTTTCGCTACTGTTTTCAGCTGGAAAAATCATGAATATCTGGGAGAACCCACATCCAACTGTCAACATTGAAATTGGGACTAAAAAGGACAGAGAACAGAAGAGCATTTGTTGTGTCTTCTACGCCTTGTGTTACTTGGCTGATTACCACAAATGTATGATACCCATCCCCACTGCTACCCTAACAACCTAAAAACAAAAGCTCCAAATCTAGAAGATTCTGGTTAAAGAGAAGCAAGTGCCCACAATGCTCTTGTACTTGTTTTGCTTGACAGTCTACATTACCAACACCAACAACCCAAATTATTAATAGCTCTTCTGCTAGAAGATTTTTATCTCCACTGCCCAATGGTGTATAACAGCTGTTTACTTAGAGTGAATACGAGACAAATGAGGGAAGAAGGCCCAGTTGTCAGATGTGACAAATTCCTACAAGAAATGCCTTTTCCTGGTCATCACCTCTGTCACTTGGGGTCTGCTACATAGCACACATGCAGAAAGAGGCACCTGTGCTTTGCTCAAAGTCTTACAGAAGGCTGTCTCCTGAGTGCATTAATATTTGACTTGGGAAAAGAAGCCTAAAAATACAATTGCAACACATTTTGCATCTTACAAAGTATTTTTGCATATTATATCCCAGTTGTTCTCAAGGGAATCTCTGGTGCCTATTTAGAGGCAGGTATTATTATTAGCATTATTAAGACCAGAGATCTCAGAGAGGTCAATTAGAATAATTAGAGGGAGAATAGGAGGACTTTTTTTATACCACTGTTTGCTTTTGAGTAAATCATATGCAAAAATATTCATTTGTGAAACAACAAAAGAAAAATCTCATAATTTATTTCTTTACAAAGTAATCCTATGATATGAAGTATAAATAATTGTTACTTCCCTCTAAGCATGTGTCTATGCCTGATGCTGCATGTGCATTATTGCTAACCATTTCCTGCAAAGGAGGCATTATGACCCCATTTAGCGGCAAAGAAAGTAAGTTTTGGAGCAGTGCCCAAGGTTACAATTGTCGGTGTTGAATTCGAATCCAGATTTAACTTCCAAGCCCACGTTTGGTCCCCTATGGCCCAGTTCCTCACGGTGAATACCCTTCATGCCAGGAGAACCTGGCATTGCAGGAGCAACATCTGTCTCAAGCTGTCACATCTCCACTCCAGGCATCAGAGAGATGGCACTCTTCCCACCCTCCGTTCTCTGAGAGTTCATCCTTTGAATAGAACTGTCAGATCTCGTTTTCTTGTCAAGTCACAAACAGCTGCTATGGAAATCATTCTTTCTAAACTGCAAAACAGGCTCCCAACATGGAATTCAAGTTGAGTCCTGAGGTTATACTGTATTGATTTTTTTTCCTCCTAATAAGCATCCATCCCACCCACTCACTGAACTCTTGGCTCCATCAATATTCATTACATTATATAGAGAAAAAAATTAGAGAAGAAACAATTTATGATATCTTGCCTGATCACTAACAAAGATGGATGAGACGAAGGCCGATACATTAGGGCTGGCACACAAGTGTTTAAATGCACTTGGCTTCTATCCTTGGAGTCTCTGCTCTGCAAATGATGCTATAGGTCTGTGTGAGGCATCCTGTAAGTCAGCAAAGGAACCCTATGCTGGGTGACATACGGATTTGGAACTCTGCCAATATTGACCAGTGCTGTTCTTGAAAATCCATAATTCAGGAAGTGGGAACTGAGAAGAGCTTCCTCCCTACAGCCCCCATGATTACCCTTCAAAAATTTAAAGCAGGGCCTGCAGGATTGGTGAGCTTTTTGTGAATTTTAGGTGGCATATTCAGAAAACCCAAAATGTCAAACCAAAGAGTTCCTGGAGCCAAGCATTACTCCACTATAGGCAGGAAGTCACAAAGCACACTGTGGTTGTAGAGGGAAAGATCCCATTAAATCACCAAAACTAAGCAACGGTATTGAAAAGGACTTGTAATTGTGAATGGAGGTATTGAAACCAGACCAGCATCGTGTTACAGCAGAAAGAGGTGGGCAGCCCAGGTGGCTCAGCGGTTTAGCGCCGCCTTCAGCCCAGGGCCTAATGTTGGAGACCTGGGATCAAGTCCCACCTCAGGCTCCCTACATGGGGTCTGCTTCTCCCTCTGACTATGTCTCTGCCTCTCTCTCTTGCTCTCTCTCTCTGTGTCTCTCATAAATAAATAAATAAAATCTTGAAAGAAAGAAAGAAAGAAAGAAAGAAAGAAAGAAAGAAAGAAAGAAAGAACAGAGCCCAGGACTCTCCTTGGAAGCTGGCCTTGGCCTTACAGCTTTATCAGTGAGGTGCCAAAGGGCAAGTCATTTTTGTGGAAACCCAGGTAGTTTATCTGCAGAGAGAGACCAATGCCTGCATTGCTTCGGCATTGACTTCTTGTGAAAATCAAATGATAGAATGCACTTGAAAACCCTACACAAATATTATTTACCATTTAACTGAAGAAAGGCACCCATTTTCATGCAGGTCCCAGGATGTAGAAGAGTCACCTTCTCCATACAGATGGTAGATGTGATTTTTACTTTTTATCATGCCTTTGGGTGTATGTGGCCACAGCATCTACTGATGCTGAGTCAGCAGAGGCAAGTATTTAGTCTCTCAAAATTATGCATTGGGATGAAAAATATATTAGATTAGCACTTGGAAGCAGAATTTCTCTTAGGGAGGGAACTATTTTTGTCTAGGAAAATACCTTCATAAGAAGCCCAGAGATAAAAGGTGAAATTCTGAGGACACATATGAGCAGGAGTCAAGGCAATAGAAGAGAGCACTGAACCCTCAGTGCTCAGATGTGAGTGGGAATACACCAGAAAGAAGGAGCTCTGAGTGGAGAGAAGGTCTGAACTACTCAGAAATTGGCAAGAGCCACTGTCTCAGAAATGACTGAGGGATCTTTGAAGAGGAAGAGCTAACACTGCATTTTCAATTGCATGTGCTGCTGATATAAATCTCTCGGTTGCCCTCAGTTTTCAGTAAATCATCCACACTCATATATGAATGTGCTGACATAGTCAAATTCAGCCACAGCAGCAGTCTAAAGCCAGAGGTGGCTGTGGGGATATAGGCCCCCTGGGAGTCCCCAGGAGTCCGGGGAATACTGTGGGAGCTGTACCCATTGGGCAAGGCAGAGTGACTGCAGTGGACCTCTGAGTGATCACAGCCTCCTCTGTTTAGCTGCTCTCCCGGAAGGCTGCCAAAGGCATTGGATGAAATCAAGTTAATACCAGAACCAGAACAAAAGTGGACCCCAAATAAGGCTTAGTACAAAGTAGCTACGTACTTCCAACATCAAGTAGGAGCAGTGCTGCAGCCTCCATAGGTTATTGCCAGTCTGCACGGTGACCCTCTCAGACCTTCCTACTCTCCTAGAATTCACCTTACTTCCTCATCTCACTCTAGCTGAGGCCAGCCCCCCTGCCTGTGCTCCAGACTCTGTCCTCTCCTACCCCCACATGGGCCTTTCTCTCCCCTCTTCATCCTCTTCCTCTCCACCTGCTCCTCCTTCAGCAAGGCAGCACTCACAGGTTGATCCCACTTTCCTTCACTTCACAAGCAATTTTCCAAACACACATTTTGCCTTTCACATGTTCCTCAAGTGCTGTAACATGGCTTTCCAATCTTAGCCACTCCACTGACATGGAAGGCATCCATTTCATCAAACATCACCCTTTTTAAGACTTTATCTTACTTAAATTGTTGATGGCATTTGACACAAGCCACCACCCATTCTCCTTTGAAATGTTCTGTCCTTAGGGCACCTGGCCGGCTCAGTCAGGAGAGCATGCAACTCTTGATCTTGGGGTTGTAAGTTTGAGACCCAGTTAGGTGTAGTTAGGCATATTACTTTAAAAAATAAATAAGTAGGGATCCCTGGGTGGCGCAGTGGTTTGGCGCCTGCCTTTGGCACAGGGCACGATCCTGGAGACCCGGGATCGAATCCCACGTCAGGCTCCCGGTGCATGGAGCCTGCTTCTCCCTCTGCCTGTGTCTCTGCCTCTCTCTCCCTCTCTCTCTCTCTCTCTCTTTCTCTGTGTGTGTGACTATCATAAATAAAAAATAATAATAAATAAATAAATAAATAAATAAATAAGTAAGTAAAAACTTTAAAAGGAAGGAGGGAAGGAAAACAGACAGATTGGGTCCTCGCGGTTTTTCCTGATTTCCACCACACAGGCTCCTAGATTTCATCTTAACTCTGTGGCTACTCCATCTCTGGCTTCTTTGCAAGCTGAATTTTTACTCAAGTCACTAAGATGTTGGTGCCTGCCTCTCCATGTTCTTCCTTGGTCTCTCTTCTCCCTGCTCTCTTCACTTCACTTCACCCACTCTTTCTAGGCAATTTTATAATACCACTGGCTTCTGTAATATTTCCAGACCCTCATATTCCACTTCTACTGAACACCAATACTTGGATGTTTCATCTTCTTCTCAAACCTCCAAAAGTGAATTCCCCTCCCTCAAGGTATGGACTCACTCCCCAGCTGCACCCTGTGGTTGAGGCCAGAAATGTGCACTTCTTCCTCAGCTGCTTGGTCCTTCTTCCCCTTAATCTGTCAATCAATCACCAAGTCTTACTGATTCAACATCCTCCCTGATCTGCTCCCTCTCTTTTTCCCTTTGTCTACCACTGTATTCATACTCCCAGCATTCCTCATTGAGATCATTCCAGCAACTTTTTAACTGGGTCCCTGTCCCAAGTCTTGCCCCTTCAGGTTGATCAATTAGTTCTCCATACTGTGGCCAGAATGATCCTCCCCAAGCACAACTCTGTCTTACTCTTCTGCTTAAAACCTTTGGTGGCACCATACACTGGTCTGGGGATAAATTTTAAATTAGCTAAAACGGTTCTTAAAGCTGTTCAAGATCTGCCCTCTACAACTTCTCCTCTTAGCTCCCCACTCCATTCCCTTACCATAAAATGTGTCTTATTCATTCCCATGTCTCCATAACTCTCAGTCCTCCAGATTCAAAATCTGCCATGTAATAGTCATGCAATTAATAGTTGTTGGATTAAGTCTGATCATGTGACACTCTTGTTAAAACTCCTTTGTGCTCAGCCAGGCAAATAGACTGTATGTGTATTAATTACCTAGTGCTGCCACAAACTGGGTGGCACTAGAAAACCAAAGTATGAGTGTTGGTATGCTAAGTTCCTTCTGGAGGACCTGAAGGAAAAATCTCTTCCTTGCCTCTCTCCTAGTTTTGGAGGCCATCAGCAATTGTAGGTGCTCCTTGACTGGTGGATGCATCCCCCAACCTCTTCCTCTGTCTTTACATTGCCTCCTCCAACCTTTATCTCCATGTCTCATCCAATCCAGGATGATCTCATCTCAAGATCCATACTTAATTACATCTGCAAAGGCCCTTATTCCAAATAAGGTCTCATTCTGAGGTTCTAAATGGACATTTCTTTTGGGAACACCACTCAACCCACTAGAGGAGGTCTTGGGGGAAAATTTTATGGCCAGGTACAGGTTCTGTGTGAGTTTTCCATGTATGAACTATCTTCACTCAGTACTTCTCATTTTCTAAAAAGCTTAAAAACCTTTGCCAATTTATCAGAAATCAAATCATTATTTTTAATTTTTGTATCCATTTTGTCACTAATAAATTTTCAAATATGTTCTTGCATATTAAGCATTTTATTCCCTCATCTGTGAATAAGTTTTTCATGTATTTAGCCTTTCTATGGAGTCATGGTATCTTTCTTATAAATATGTATAGGCTCTTTAAGTATTAAGGCTATTAACATTTGTCACATGTTTTTTCCTCATTTTGTGGTTTACCTCTCCTTCCTATATTGTTTCATATAAATAAAATCTTAGAATTCATTTATGTCTTAGGCTTAAAGCAATAATAAGTCAATAGTTATTTTAGATTGCCAATTTACATGGTTATCAGATAACCCATCATTAGTTTACATTTTTCTAAGTCAAGACTTATATACCTGGAACACCTAGGAATGATACAAGCCAATCTAAAATCCAGAGCTAAGATAATGGCAAGGACCATAAAGGCCATGGTAGGTACCAGAAAATATTTTGGGATCTTGCTACTGCCAGAGGGTGAGCTCAGAGATTCCTGATAGGCAGTAACCCATACGTTAAACTGTCCAAAGTTACATATCATTATTATAATATGTCTTTGAGTCCTTTTACTTTAAGAGATTTGGTCTAATATATATAAGTGGCCGAAGTCCCTTATTTCTGAAAATGACAGTGAAATTATATTCTGAAGTTTTAAAGGATCAAAACAAAAATCTAACTCTAGAAATGCACTTGATGACACTCTTGCAGATCTTTCTATTTTAAAAAATATTTTACCAATCCTACCTTTCCAAATTAGGATAGGAGAAATGGGTAGATGCTAGTCAAAGGATACAAAGTTTCAGTTATGCAGGATAAATGTTTCAGAGATCATGGTAACTACAGTTCATAATAATATATTGTACACCTAAAATTTGCTAAGAGAGTTGATTGTAAGTGTTCTTACTGTGTGTGTGCGCACATACACAGTCATAACTATGTGTAGCTATAGATATATTAATTAGCTTGATGTGGTCATCACTTTACAATGTATATGTGTATCAAAGCATGCTATTTTATACCTTACATATATATAATATTTGTCAATCTTTGTAAAGCTAGGGAAAATGCCAATACTGATAGTGTTAATTACTTGGGATGCTAATGGTTTTAGAAATTATTTCTAAAGTTGTTATGTTAAATATATATTGCTCTTATAAAGAAAAACTCACAGAAGTTATTTTTAAGTGTTTGCTATATGAAATGAGAGAATTATTTAACATCCATTAAGTAAAAGGTGAAATTAGTCTTCTTCACTGAAGTAATCAGTGGCATTCTGCAAACTCCCCAAACCACATAATGAAGTAAAGAGCTGACAAAACATTGATGAATCCTTGCACCACACAGTACAGGAGTGAACTGTGTGGGCTTTTATCTATTAGTTCATGGTAGAAAATGCTGTGCTATTGGAGGAAAGTCTGGGCGGGAGAGAATGGGTCTGTGGGCCAAAATCCACCTCAGTGGTAATGCTGTTTAGCTCCCTTAGTGGAAAAGTGATTTCTTTAGCCTGACGTGAAAGGCACACTGTGTATCTCCCATTAATGGGCTCTGAAAGCCTGAGCTCAGGCAGTGGAGAGCATCTACAAGGTTAACCTTAAGAAGGGGACACAGAAAAAAAAAAGAAAGAAAAAAATGGACACTGTCAGAGGCACTCAGACTCCCTATTAATTGAATGTTGTAGGTGTTCCCAGCCAAGATGGGTGACTCACACTCATGCAAGGGCATCAAACACTTTCAGTGCCCTGACATGCCATTCTTCATTCCTCAGACCCAGAGGCCTATGCACAGAGCTAGTCTTAACTTCTTCCTCATTTTCACACTCAACTCTTAAATTCATAGGTGATCCCAACTATGATTTTGAAGACTTCTTTAATGCAATCAACAGTTCTGGACCCTATAGGTTAACACTCTATAGCCTGAGAATAAAAAGATGAGTAATAGATTATCCTAGGGGAGAACATTACATTTATCAACATCCCCTAGCATTTGTTATGCTCCCAGTAGGGTGTTATACAATTTATATACTAACAGCTCATTTGGTCCTCATCACAGTACTGTGTTCTTTTCCCCAGATTGTGGATGAGAAAACCAAGCCTCAAAAAGATCAAGCTACCTCTCATCGTTGCATAGATAACAAGTGAGAAGCCCTTTTCACAGCCAGGCCTGCCTCACTTTGATGTGTGATGCTGGCGGAGAGGGTGAGGAATCTGGCCAGAAGTTAGAAAGGCAAAGTTCCCAAGGATTTTTAGGAGTTTGCCAAACTGGAGGATAGGGTTAGTAGGAGTCAAAGGGAATAAACTGAATTTATTTATTTTAGAAAATGCTATCACAAACACCATGAATCCCCACTGGCCAGGCCTATATTTATCCTGTATGTCAGCCAAGTGCTAGAAGTGAGGATACAGAGATGAGTGGAATGGAAACTGTAGCCTCATGGAGCACACGGGCTAGGAGGCATGAGTACTGATATTTCAACCTAAAATATATGCATATAATTAACTGTAACAAGTGATATCAGAGCTCAAAACTGAGTGTCTAACTAAAGCATCTGTGGCAAGCAGAAAAATGGCCCCCAAAGACACTCAGACCCTAATCTCCAAACCTATGAATATGTTATGTTACATAACAAGGGAGAATTGAGGGCTTAGATAGAAGTCAGAGTGTGAATCAACTCATTTAAAAGTAAGGAGATTATCTGGGTGGGCTCCATGGAGTGACAAGAGCCTCAAGTGGGGAAGAGCCTACAGAGTCAGGGAAAGACATGTGACCATGGAAACAGAGGTCAGAGGTCTGAATAATGAGACTGTTGGCTTCAAAGTTGGGAGCAGGACATAAGGCAAGGAATGAAAGCAGGTTCTAGAAGCTGTTAAGAAAACAGATTCTCGGGGATCCTTGGGTGGTGCAGCGGTTTAGCGCCTGCCTTTGGCCCAGGGCGCGATCCTGGAGACCCCGGATCGAATCCCACATCGGGCTCCCAGTGCATGGAGCCTGCTTCACCCTCTGCCTGTGTCTCTGCCTCTCTCTCTCTCTCTCTCTGTGTGACTATCATAAGAAAAAAGAAAACAGATTCTCTCTTAGAGTCTCAATAAGGAATGTGGCACATCTTGATTTTATTTTATTTTTTAAGATTTATTTCTTTATTTTATCTTATTTTATTTTATTATTATTATTATTTTTAATTTATGATAGTCACACAGAGAGAGAGAGAGAGAGAGAGAGGCAGAGACACAGGCAGAGGGAGAAGCAGGCTCCATGCACTGGGAGCCCGACGTGGGATTCGATCCCGGGTCTCCAAGATCGCGCCCTGGGCCAAAGGCAGGCACCAAACTGCTGCGCCACCCAGGGATCCCTATTTTTTAATAATAAATTTATTTTTATTGGTGTTCAATTTGCCAACATACAGAATAACACCCAGTGCTCATCCCATCAAATGCCCCCCTCATTGCCCATCACCCACTCACCCCCACCCCCCGCCCTCCTCCCCTTCCACCACCCCTAGTTCGTTTCCCAGAGTTAGCAGTCTTTACGTTCTGTCTCCCTTTCTGATATTCCCACCCATTTCTTCTCCCTTCCCTTCTATTCCCTTTCACTATTATCTATATTCCCCAAATGAATGAGAACATATAATGTTTGTCCTTCTCCGATTGACTTATTTCTTTATTTTAGAGAGAGAGTGCACAAGTGTGATAGGGAGGAATGGAGGGAGAGGAAGAGAGAAACCCAAGCAGACTCCATTCTGACATGGAGCCTAAGGTGGGGCCTGATCCTACAATCCCAAGATCAAGACCTGAGCCAAAACCAAGAGTTGGATGCTTAATCCACTGTGCCACCCAGACACCCCCCAACCCATCTTGATTTTAGCCCAGTCAGACCCACTTTGGACTTCTGACCTCCAGAACTTAATAAATGTATGTTGTTTTGTATGTTTACTAATTTGTGGCAATTTGGGGTAATTTGTTACAGCAGTAATAAGAAACTAATAACGTAAGAGGTCCTGAAAATGTTCCATCAGGTGGTAGCTCTTGAATGAGATCTGAAGGAACCACCGATACTACCTGGGTAAACAGTAGAAGGAAGAGTCCAAATAGACCTGGAAGATGAGGTTAGAGCAACAAGAGGAGGTATGACATCAGAAGAGGTGGATGAGCTCAGCAGGTGTTTGAGCAGAGACCAAGTCACCAGCCTTCAACATACTGATCCTTCTGGAAACAGTGGGAACCCACTGAAGGCAGGCATGGGCCTGCCCAGGGTGGCATCATTAGAATTTTGCTGAATACAACTCAAGAATGTTCCTTAATCCCAAGTTATCCCCCATCTCATTCCACTGTGTTATTGCACATGGTATTCAGAAGCAAAAATTCGTATTAACCAGGGACAATAAAAAAGACCAAAATGCTGGGAGGATGTCATTTGATACATTCCAAAATCAATTCAAATTATTTGTGCATTACTCCCAGACATCCTCTCCTCCCATATAAATGAGTGATTAAAAGATGACGCCAATACCAAGTCTGCTCAATACTTTGCTTTAAATGGTTGAGATTAGAGACAACAGCAACACAAGATTTGCCTTCATACTAAACTCTAAAATTTGGAGTAGCAGGTTGGGAATGTTCTGTTGGCTGTGGTGTGACATCTAGTGGCCAAAGTTACCAATTTCTTTTTCTTTCTTGGCTTGATTTAGGCACCATAGTGATAATATGTACCCTGAAGCCAATAAACATCTAGCAACTAGTATGTGTAAAAGGTGAAGAAGAGGGCCCCTGGGTGGCTCAATGGTTGAGCGTCTGCCTTTGGCCCAGATCATGGTTCTAGGATCCTGGGATCGAGTCCTGCATTGGGCTCCCTGCTCAGCAGGGAGTCTGCTTCTCCCTCCCCTGACACTACCCCCTGCTTGTGCTCGCTCTGTCAAATAAGTAAATAAAATCTTAAAAAAAAAAAAATCTTAAAAAAAAAATTAAAAATAAAAAAATAAAATACCTGTATGGAGTGAGCAGCCAGGAGGCAAACCGTCCACAGGAAATGCTGAAAGACCAAAAATCATAACCCCAGGCAATCAGGCTGCGTAGGAAGATCATCACAGTCAATTTACCAAATGTGTCTATTTACCAAAAACGTCTTCACCTGTTCAGTCTTGATTACAAGTAATGATAGGTATTTTTTTCTGAATTTTTATTATATTTTCTAAGATCAGCATTCCAGGTGGAAAGTCTCAATTTGTTGTATTTCTCAAAAATTTTTTTTTGTTGTTAATTTCTGCTTTGCCAATATTTGAGCAGGCTGTCTATGTATTTCAGGTTTAATCACTTAACATTTGGGTTCATCTCACATTTTATGTGTGTAGCTATTGTTTTTAAAATTTGAAGTATGACCCATTGATTTAATAATCCTTTCCTTTCTGCTTTTTTAAGTGTTTTTAACCATTTATTAAAATCTTTATGTACACTGAGCTGGCTGGACTGTTTCATATGCTTCTTGTTCAAAATCAAATTTCAGCATTTTATAAGTAGTGAGTGAAAGAGTTTGGACAATTTCTGATTTTTTACTGATAATTTTGATTTTAACTTTAACTGAATTGAAATTTAAATTCAATTTGGTTTTAAATTCGGATTCTGTGGGCAGCCCAGGTGGCTCAGTGGTTGGGCGTCTGCCTTTGGCCCAAGGCGTGATCCTGGAGACCTGGGATTGAGTCCCACATCGGGTTCCCTGCATGGAGCCTGCTTCTCCCTCTGTCTGTGTCTCTGCCTCTCTCTGTGTGTGTGTCTCTCATGAATAAATAAATAAAAATTAAAAAAAAATAAAAATAAAAAATAAATTCGGATTCCCTTAGGATGCTTTTGAATAAAAATGTAAGTTTATTTCATTTAAATTATATGTTATTAAAAATAAAATGTATTTAAATATTTTATTTGGATAATACATTTTAAATTTTCATTTGAAAAATTATTATAATTATTTTATTTTACTTTACACATGATATTTCTGGAAAATGAAACAAAATAATAAGCCTTACATACCACTTGAGAAATTGACAAAATAATATAAAAATTGTGCTCTGAAAAGAAATAACAGTTTAAAAATTATGAATGTCTAGAATTAATGTCACCACAGGGAGGGCCAAATTTTCGGTTGGATAATGTTCTGCAAATGTTTAATTTCATACCTTTGCTGCTGAACACTTTTACCAATTTTTTTTTTTTGGCAGTTTTAGGTGTATAACTGATTACTATTCACAATTTCATTTCTAGTAACAAAAAATGGAATATTTGTGTCAATACTGTTAAAACCACAGTTTTAAAAACTGGGTTAAAGCCAGTCAGGAGATGTGGTCACTGTGGAAATTTGTCATTTGCTAAATCTGGAGAATTGCCTTGCAGACTGAGGAGAGGGAACTTGATGTGGCCGACGTGAGGAACGGCAGAGGGCGCCAAAGAGCGCAATGTCCTCTGCGTGGCCACTTCATGGGGTGTGAGCAAGTGTGAGGAAGGTTTAGGTTCACGTGCTTCAGCAAGAAGTGAATAGCACCATCAACTTCCAAGATAATTGAAATTTCTAGTCTTCTCTATCACCCCAAAGTGGATTACATTTTACATGATAAAAAATTTATAAACCAATGCTAAGGCCTTTAAAAAGATAGAGGGGAAAATGGACTGGTAGCCCTTGGATGGCTACTTACTCTATCCCATGACCCTGAATCATTCTGTGATGCTCTCCTCCCGCTGGAGGAACATGAAAGAACACATTCCCAGCGATGTTCTTGGCTTAAACGGCATTCCTGAGATTTGGACACAAACAGCCCCGTTGGTATACATTGGAGAAAAAATGATCCACTCTTACCTTCCCAATGAGGGAAGATGTTGTATCCAGTACATCTTTGTATCCCTCACAATTTTCACTAATTGATGGTTGAGAATAAACCAAACCCATTCACACTTACTGAGCCATGAACACATTCAAAGTTAAATATAAATGTCCTTGGCAACATTGTAATTACAGGAAATGTTTCAGGAGAAAAACTATTTCCTTGAACAGGGTTTGTGTAAGATTGGAAGGAAATCTACTGAGAGCATTCAAAATATGGGGATAGAAATCCAAGGCCTGGGGAAGGAAATTGAAACGGGTGCCAGTAGGGTAGGGAGGAGCGGGACCAGAGAGTTTGTTGGGGAAGATGAGTCACTCAGACTTTCTGATGAGTCTTTCAGTATCAGAAAGAATGAGATCAGACAATGGAGGGTCCTGACTGAGGTTTGCTCTTGACTCCAAGTCTGAGAAGTCTTTTATTTTTTTTTTTTTAATTTATTTGTTTGAGAGAGACAGAGAGAGGGAGCACAAGCAGAGTAAGGGCAGAGGGAGAGGAAGAAGCAGATTCCTGGCTGAGCAGGGAGCCTGATGTGGAGCTACAGGACCCCAGGATCATGACCTGAGCCAAAGGCAGATGCTTTACCAACTGAGCCATGCAGGCATCCCTAAGTCTGGGAAGTCTTATTTCAGGTTTTTAAATTTTTAAATTCTGGGGAGTACAGTCACTGTGTGTGATGTGTGGGAGGGTATAGGTAGGGATGGCCACAGGGATGGTCAGAACTGAGTATATAGCATATATTTCAAGGGTGAGAATATCTCTAATTGACTCAGTTCTTCCATATATTTAATCCTCTTCCATCATAGAGAGAATCTGAGAGGCTCCTAGTGGACCAGATAACACCAGACAATGTTAGATGATGCCAACATTTGAAAATAAAACCTCTGCAACTGCTCCTGCCTTCCCCTTTATTTCCATCCCAGAGCTTTCACTCCCTCCATCACAGACTCCTTGTCATTTTAAGAAAAGGTCCGCAGGAACAGAAAAGACTTAAAAGTCAGGTCATATAGATCCTTCTCTGTTGGGGTAAGGCTATTATATCCAATGTGCCTAGCATTGCCTTTTTTAAAATTTACCATTTATAGTGAATTATATTGATTCCATCAATGATACAAATTTTCTTTGCAAAATAGTTGTATCTCTGTTTTAAGAAATTAAGTCACTTAAAAAAAATATAAGTAAATGATAATGTTATGGGCCTATTGCAGATAACCTCAAGGTGATCCACTGGGTTTAAGAAGGCATGCCTTATCCCGTTCAATCTGCAAATGTCACGCCAGCAGGGACTCCAATCATGTGCCTGTACCAAAAGAAGAGGTCTTTCTCTGTTGTTCAGTCCTCATCTGAACAGCATCCAAGGGAGAAGCCCCTTTTCTAGAGCCCCTGGAGAGCACACGTCACTTCCATCATGCCAGCCTGGCTTCACTGACCGTCACTGACTCTCCTCTGTTTCTCTGGCAGGCTCACCCTCTTGGGCACACCTTTGATCACTAAAATTGCTCCAGGTTCTGTCCTGGGGCCCTCTTTTTGTCCTCTGTGTTTTCTGCCTCGCCTTCTCAGCCACACCTTTAGCTTCGACATTAACTCACAAATCTAGAACTCTGCCCAAATCCATGCACCAGTACCCCCTTTTACAGCTCCCGTGGGATGTCTCAAAAGTCACCTCAATCTCAACATGCCCCCAAACCCAAAGTCAGCCTGATACTAAGCCAGGTTTTCCATTGTCATGGGTAACAATACAATTCATCTGGTTACTTGAGCCATAAGCCAAGGAATCCTAACTATATCTACTTGCGATGTTCCCAAAGTGTCCATTTTATACATCTGTACCTTGACCATGTTAGGCCAAATTTCCATCTTTTCTCCCTTAAACCACGATAAGAGCTTTACCTCCAGTCTATTCTCCACATTCCTGAACCATATTTTTCACTTTAAAAAAAATATTTATTTATTTATTTATTTATTTATTTATTTATTTATTTATATATTTGAGAGAGAGAGAAAGAGAATGCACAAGCAGGGGAAGGGGCAGAGGGAGAGGGCAAATCCTCCAGCAAACTCCCTGCTGAGTTTGGAGCCCTACAAGGGGCTGGATCCCAGGACCCTGAGATCATGACGAGCTGAAATCAAGAGCCAGACACTTAACCAACTGAGCCACCCAGGTGCCCCCTGAACCAATTTCTCAAATTGCAAATCTAATCCATTATCATTCTGTTTAGGTGGTTTCACATTGCCATTGTGATAAAAATCACACTGTAGAGTCCATTTAGCAGCTGCCTTCCACACCCCCTTCTTCCAGGCTTTCAATGCTGCAGCCACCATGGCCTCCAGCACTTCCTTCACCTATATCCTGTCGTCAGGCATGCTGTTCCCTCTGCCTCAAACAAGTCCCTGACTGCCACATCCCACCTCTGCCACTGCCTCACTTTGCCTGCCTCATGCTTACTCAGTCTTGAAATATGTGCTCAAATATGGCTCCTTCAGGAAGCCTTCCCAGGCCTGTCTCTACGTCCACTAACCCAGACCCACTAACCAAGCCTGTCTGAACGCCATGACTCGCCTTCATCACACGTTCATCTGTTGTCATCTGCTTCCCCACCAAGCTCTAGACTGCCTGAGCTCAGAGACTTTGTTTTTACTTTTCTGCTTCATCCCCAGGACCTACTGGGTGGAAGGTACCCATCACATGGTAGATAACCAATAAATATTTGTGGAACAAAAATATGAACATATAGTTATGAAGCCAAAATAACTGCCTCTACTTTTAAAGATGGAACCCAAAGCTCAGTGAAAAGAAGGAATCTTCCAGATTCAAGGTGCTGAGATTCAGCTGACTCAGGTGATACAGTGTGACAGGTTCAGGCTGGGTGAATCCCACACCTCAGAGCTGCAGACCTTCAGGGGAGGCCATGTTACACCGTCTCTCAGCTTCCGAAGATGCCAGAAGTGGGGGTCCTAGCAGACCCTAGGACTAACGACCAGTTTCGGACAGGGCCAGACTGACCTCGAACACAACAGATGCCGACAAGATGCCTCTGGCTTTTGTAAACATGAGCTCTTGCTCCTTCCTGGCTGCCTCCACCAAGGCCTGCATTCCTTCCCCACCAGTTTTGGGGCTCCCTCCTCCTCCAAATTAGACTTCCTTTCTCTTTCTACTCTCCTGTGTCTGTGGGATTAGTAGGCCCTGTAATGCCTGAGTGTCAGAGAAGCCTCTCTCCTCCCAGGAGGGATGGGAGTGAACAGGAACACTCCCGGTTGAGTCAGGAAGAGAGGGAACCACTTGCTGGCCGTGGGCTGGGAGCAGTGAGGTGGGGCTACTCCTCCTTTTTCAGGCACCAGACAATCTAGGAACAGCCTGCCTGGCCACAGCCTGAGCTGCTCTGCCTTCATTTCCAGGGGCTGTATGCGTGTGAATGGCGATTGAGCCCTGAACTATTCGCCTTGTGGGGAGATTGTCTTAATCCGAACTTGGAGGCTCCTTACCTTGAAGGTATTATGCTAAGTGAAATAAATCGGAGAAAGACAAATATCATCTGATCTCGCTTATATGTGGAATCTAAAAAACAAAACAAACAAACAAACAAACAAACAACCCCAAAAACCCAAACTCAGAGCTACAGAGAAGGTTGGTCATTGCCAAAGGTGGGGTTATGGAGTGGGAGAAAAGGATAAATGGGATCAGAAGGTACAAACCTCTAGTTATAAAGTAAATAAGCCCTGAGGATGTGGTGTAAAGCATGGGGACTACAGTTAGCATTACTGTATATTTGAAAGTTGCTAAGAGAGTAGATCTTTTTTCTCATCATAAGTAAAAAAAAAAAAAAATTGTAACTCTATGAGGTGATGTGTTTGTTAACTAGGCTTACTGTGGTGATCGTTTCCTAATATATACAAATCTCAAGTTGCTATGTTGTACATCTGAGACTAATATAATGTTTGTCGATTCTATGTCAATAATAACAATAATAAAAAACTTGGAGATGCCTTCAGCAGAAAGGGTAGAGTTTCTGTGCGTGTGAAGCTCCAAACCTGGAGCTGCTAGGGAAATGTCATAGGGAGTGCTATCCCTATGACAGTGAGGCTCTATTTTAAGCTAATTTTTACAATCCTCGAATGAAAAACATTATATCATAATGAGTTTTGGTGCAATATAGTCATATGCTCAAATCTCACCAGCTGAGGGATCTTGAGCAAATTACTTAAGCTTTCTGACCTTCAGGTGTCGTTTGATCTGTTTTCAGAGGGATTAAATAAGAAAGTGGAGTAACCTGACATGTGTATGTAATGTTAGTCTCCTCCTCTAGCCCAAGGACGTGAGCATGGTACAAATCCCATGAGTGAGGGTAACAGTGGCAAAGACGAAGCCTGTGGTGCACTGAGAACTAAAAAAGCAGAGATTAATTATAAGGACTCTGGAGTTGCATAGCTATTGCTGGGAGCTATGATGCTGTCCAGAAAGTAAAAGAAAGGCTGAAATTGATTAATCATCAATTAAAGGCAAAGTGTAAAATCCAGAGGGCCTCTTTGGAAGAGAGTCTCATCTCCTTTAGCTGGAGGACAGAGAAAACTGCAGATCAAGGCCCCATCCTAACTACAAGAGTAATAGAACACCAGAAAAGGATGAATTCTCATCCTCTCATTGTTTGCTATGCTGTAGTCAGTGTCCCGGCTGGGAAGGATCGGAACCTGAGATTTGGGGTAGGTACATCTGGATCAATTAATTTGAAAAGCTTAAGCCCCTGGCTTCCCTTGAAAGATCTGGTCTGCTCTTTTCAAGTAAAAGCTAATTCTTGGGCAGCCCAGGTGGCTCAGCGGTTCAGCGCCGCCTTCAGCCCAGGGCATGGTCCTGGAGACCCCAGATCGAGTCCCCTGTTGGGCTCCCTGCATGGAGCCTGCTTCTCCCTCTGCCTGTGTCTCTGCATCTCTCTCTCTGTGTCTCTCATGAATAAATAAATAAAATCTTAAAAAAAATAAAATAAAACCTAATTTTTCCCCTCTCACCTGAAGATCATGCAGACACATTCATCCATGTGTCCCTGCTCAGCATGTACCACACCTTTCCCACCGCCCATTATGCTAATGACTAGGTTTAGGGTGTGACATTACCAAGCTGCATAAATTGTGACCTAAATCTGGTTATAAGCATAAAGTGGCCAGTGGGAGAGCTGCAGGACCTAGCACAATGTGCCCTTGCAGCCAGGAGGTCTTGATTCTAAATATGCTAGGTGGGAGGTATATGTGTGAGGAGACACAAGACATAAAGTTAGATAAGGAAGAAATAGTTGATGTCAGAGCATTTCCCTATTGCAAGGATGTGATATCCTGGCAAGGAAAATAGAAAATGATCCCACTACTGTGTTGTTAGGGTGGCTCTTGGAAGCTCAACCAAATAGAAGCCCCACCTATAGCTGCTTTGCGTGATTTAAGATATTTGCCAGAGAGTATTGACATAGCCTCAGATACATGATTTGTGGCCCGTGATCTTGCAAATACATTCTTTTCCATCCCTATCAAAAAGAACTAAAAACATTTTGCATTTATTTGGAGCAAATAATGCAAGTCTATGTTAATTCCCCTACCCTCTGTCATAGTCCAGAGAGAAATAGATTATCTAGAGATCCCAAGTAACATGGCATGGGCCCACGATATCAATGGTATGATGTTGATCCAATCAGATGAGCAAGAAGTAGCCAGTACGTTGGAAGGCTTTATGAGGCACATGCTTTCCAGAGGTGGGACATAAATCTTTCAATGACTCAGGAAAATGCCTAATCCATGAAGATTTTAGGGAGTCAGTGATCTGAGCATTTTGCAACATCCTCTCAATAGTCAAGAACAAATTATTGCATAGCACACCTCCCAATACAAAGAAGGAAATGTAGTTCCTGATTGCCTTTTTTGGGTTCTAAAGATCGCATATTCTGCACACGAGAATATACTAGAAGATATAACATGTCGCCAGCTTTGAGTGGAGCCACAGCAAGAAAGAACTCTGTTGCAAGCAGCCATGCCTTCTTGGGCCATATGGCCAGATAGACCTCATGGTATCTGTGATGGAAAAAGATGTTGTGTTGGGTCAGTTACAGTCAGTCCCAATAAGAGTCACAATTTAGGCTGCCAAGGTTCAAAGCATTGCCATGTCATCTGCAACAGAGAATGATTCATCTTTTAAAATGTGCTGACCAGGGCCACTGTAAGATAGATTTTGTGTGACCCACAGTCATAAGCAGTAGCAATCCATCATAAAACTGAAGGAGGGGTGCACCTGGATGGCTCAGTTGGTTGAGTGTCTGACTTGATTTCAGCTCAGGTCATGATCTCAGGATCCTGAGATCAAGCCCCACATCTGGCTCTGCACTCAGCATAGGGTCTGCTTGTCCCTCTCCCTCTGCTCCTCCCACTCCTCAAACAAATAAATAAAATCTTCAAACAATATAATCAATTAATTTAATTAAATAAAGAAAACTGAAGGGGTACATTTAAGATAAGACACACAGAACCAAGGGCACAGTAAGCTGCATTAGCTGGAAGCCCAGACCACCATGTAATTCAGCACTCTTGTGCCCATGTCCTTCCCTCATTCACTCTGATGGCCATTGTTGGGGAAGATCATATACAATCAGCTGACAGAGGAAGGAAAAGGCTATACTTAATTCACAGAAGTGTAGGCTCAGTAAATGGTGCAAGCTAACATACACTACAGCTCTGCTACAGCCCCATTCACATGGCCCTGAAATCAGTGGTAGGGGGCAGATCTGCCACTGGGCAGAGCTTCAGGCAGTAGGCCCAGGCATTCACTTGGGGTAAATACAGACTCCTGGGCAACAGCAAATGTCTTGGCTGGTGGTCATGGGCTATAAAAAGAAAGCCTGAAGAATGGGAACAATGACATCTAGGAAAGAGGCATGAGGATGCAACTATGGGTGTAGGTGTGAAGATCTTTATAACACATGTGAATGCCACCGGAGAACCACCACCAAGAAGGCATTCAACAACCAAGGATAGAGAATGAGTTGGCCATTTAGCCAGTTGACTTTGGCCACCAACACCCACTTTCCCCAGGGTTAGAACAAGTAGACGTGGGCCCAGCAGCATGAATTCTAACTCACCAGGCCTAGCTACCACTCTACTATTGCCAAATGTCCAATCACCTGACAGGCACTGATGCTGGAGCCCTGATAGCATAGCATTCTCAAGGTGGTCAACTGGTCACCCAAAGGCCATAGATGTCATTGGCCTCATTTCACTACTAGAAGAAGCTGTGATTTATCTGACTGTAGTCGACATATAGTCTGGATATTTGCCTTCCCTGCATACAGGGCTTCAGGCAACATCACTGTGTGACTGGGCACTTTTCTGTGCTGGCAATTTGCATGTAGATAAATAGATTTAACTTTATGGAGCATGAACTATATGTCAGGCTCTGTGCCAGGCACTGGGGTTGCATGGAGAGGCAGGGTCTTGCCCTCAGTTGTTTCATGGTGGTTGTGGGTTACTTTTGTCCTTGCAACAGGCTAGCAATGTTCTAGCATTAAAATGATTTCACAGACTAACTAAGCAGATTCTGAGCTCAAGTGACTTCATCATTCAGTGGCTAATTTGGGACTGGGAACCAGAAGCTTCTATTTTCATTGATGTTCTGACTTCAAGTGTTTTCATTCATGTTGATCAGATAAACAAGTTATTGGTAAGAAGTATCTTAAAGGGCACTTGATAAAAAAAAAATAGAATGAAATAAAGTTTGAATTTCTGCTTCCTACCTCCTGAATGTGAGCATCACCTTCCCATCCTGAGTGAGTCTTATCTAGGATGGGAAGTTTCAAGTGTCTGTAACAGTAGGAGCCCTCCTTTGACACACTGCTCCTGTCTCCCCCCACTGCCACCATGAAGCCACAAATCCAGGCAAAATTCCTTGCAGGAGTCAAGCCTCCAGAACCTCTCCTCTCTGAAATGGACACACTGATGGAGACTTTCTTCTACTCAAGCCCTCCAACCTTCTGGCCACTTCTCTGAAGGTGTATACACCTCAATTCCCCATGGCAGTAACTTTCCACACCTGTTTCCTGAGGATAAAAGCTTGTAGCCAGGAAGGGTGAATGACAGTGGCCACAATAGGACAGGATGAGAAGGCAAAGTGGATCTGTCCTAGTCCCTCTGTAAGCCCCAAATATCCGTTTGCCAAGGGGCAGGCCTACTTTTAATCACGTTGAAAAAACTGAGTTATCTGACAGCACTCTTCAGGAATGGTTAAAGTCATCCTAGGAAAGCACATCAAGCTAGATGAAGACTGGGGAAATGTCATGATTAAGGGGCAGGAGCTCTGGTGGCTCTAAGCTTTGTACACTGCAAGGGTGTAGGGCAGCAATGGAGTTCTAAGCACAGTCATCCCGGGGAGGGGGGGAGGGGGGCTCACTTGAAGCTTCATGTGCACAGCAAGGATGCTGCTGTTCCACAGGCTTGCATGCACTCGATGCAATCCAGATAGCTACAGCTCAAGAAATACTGAGATGTTTTGTGACAGTTCTTATTCACATAAATAAACGTGAATTTATTATGGATAAATGGATAGTCCACTTATCTCCTTAGCAGCCTTAAGAACTGGCAGCTTCAGATCAGGGTGAGGAATGGGAGGAGAATCCCAAGAAAGTGGGATCTTGGAACCCAAAAGATGAGACTTTTCAGAAGGAGAAAATGCACAATTCCACATGCTGACAGGTCAAAGATCAAATAAAATAAGGAGTAAAGAGAGGTGCTTGTGTGTGTGTTAACACTGACCTCCCAAGAGCACGCATTGGTGTTGGGATGGATTCCAGGCCGCAGCTGAAGAAGACAGGCAGTGAGCTCAGTGGAAAGAGTGAGCTCGGGCAAGTCTTGCAGAAGGTTCTAGAAGTGTGAGCAGAGTGGGCTAGGCTACAGGCTACATAGGAGGTGAGTAGTGACAGAGCCTGTGTTTACTCAGCCGCCACTGCCCTGTCCCTCATGTACATGGACATTGCAGAGCTTCCCACATTCTTCATCGACACACAGCCCCACGAGAGGAGCGAAAGCATACTCATTTCACTGATGAATAACATGAAGCAAAAAGAAGTAATGTACTTGTTGACAAGATTTGGGACCCAAGACTGTTTTCAAAATTGTTCTTTCTGTGACATTCACAGTCTGGTAGAGTCAAGGGAAGTTTGACTAGTTGCTATTTTAAGAATGTGGGACACAGGCATGTTTATAGGTGGAGAGAAATGAGTCTTCCTAACCCCAGTTGCTAGCACCCCCCTCGGCGCCCCACCCCTGCCATATCTCATTTGGCCAACTCTCTCTAGTCCCAGGAGCCCTGCCCAGGTCTGAGGAGACAGAGGAGGGCCCAGTGGGTGTGAATCAGAATGACGTCAGCCAGTTCGTCTTTCATATGCTTTGCCCGTGGGACAGGTGAAGCTCATGAGTATAAAAGCTGAGTTTGTTTAGTAAAGCCTCAGTAGGCAGGACTCTGGGTCAAGCCTAGGCTCTTGCTCCAGCCATTTACCACAGCGCTGTTCCCATCTCCTTCCCCACAGTCCTTGTGGCAGTGATGTTAATGTGGCTTTGGTCACCTAGATGGCTGGTCCTGCCCCTCGGCCAGAGCACCCATGGACACCCTGCTCTCCTCAAAAAAGAAGCTTTTCCACAAAAGAAAAATGATCTAGCCCATTCTCTTGCTGAATGGTAATATATTCTATGAGAATTGCTGCATTCTATTTTTTCCTCAAGTCCCTTGTTCTATTACCCCCTTCACCCCCGTTACATCCTGAGAGGTAGGCCCGGCTGAGCTAATCCCAGATGCCAGCTGAGAAAGCCAAATGCCGCACAGTTAGGAAGCATCTCAAAGCCCTAATAATGATGGACCGAACACTGCAGCTGGGACTTATTTTCCCCTGGCCCCAACCCAGAGCTATTTCCTTCAGCCTTCAAACCTCAATGTGCGTCCACATTCCCGGACTGTGGGGCCTTTGGGGAGGCCTGGTGCGGGGAGAGCGTCGGATCTGGTGCCAGGCCCTTGCTAGCTGCTTCACATAAATGAGTTCATTCAACTCTCACGTAACCACTCTGCCTTAGGTAAAACAAATCATTTTAATCAGGTAAAAATAGTCATTTTGCAACAAGGAAAACTATACTTAGTATAAGTGAAGTGATTTATCTAAGATCAGAAATTGAGGTGGTATTTGAGAGGGCCAGACCTGCAGCCAGGTTTGCTGGTCCTGGGTTCTGGACCCGTTACTGGGAACTGGATGGTCTGGGGAAGCCCCCACCTCAGGGCACCGTGGCTAGGTGTGCATCTGCAAAGTATGCATCCTACATGCCCTTCCCATCCACAAGACAACGGAGGTTTAAATGAGATTGTGCATTTGAAAGCTGCTTGACTACAAATGCAAAGTACACACTTGCTCCCCATTATCGCAGCCCCATGAGCATGTGTGCCCTTTCTGAAGGGCATCAGAGGGAGAGTCAGAGGATGAAGCCACTTGTCAGTGATGCTATCATTTAATCACTGGATGTCCATTCCTGATGATTAGCCAAAGCCCTGAGATTCACACTGATTCATGAAGCAAACGTAGAGAATGTAAAATCACCTTCCTTTATGTCACACTGTTCATTTGAAGACTCTTCACTGTTGAGTGATTCTGCCGGGAAATCAGTGTGGGAAATGTAAACCCTCTGCTCACTCGGAGTGCAGAGGTTTGCCTGGGTGTGCATACATTTCTGGAAGCAAAACCCTGGAGGCTGAGACCTGGGAGACCTGTGTCTTACCTCTTATCAGCCCTTGGATCCCAGGCAAACCAGTTAACCTCTATGGGCCTCTATTTCTTATCTCTTGAAGGGAGGTTTTGGGGGTCACTGGGCTTCCTTCCCCCCTTTATGGCAGAGAAAATAAAATGGCAGCATATACTGGAGTGTGCCCTACTTTGTACCAAATCTGAGTTTTAATCCCAACTGCCTCTCTTACTGGCTGTATAACTTTGGGGAAATGCCTTTACCTTTCTGATCATAGGTTTCTTTCTGTGAAAACTGGCTGTGAAGGACTGCTGCGGGAGTAAGGCAGCCCAGTTCAGCGCGGGGCAGCCTCATCCTGGCCCACCTTCAAGATAGGCTCCTACTAAAGCACAAGATTGTGCCTAGAAGGGACAGGTGGGTGGCTCAACAGTTGAGCATCTATCTGCCTTCGGCTCAGCGCATGATCCTGGAGTTCTGGGATCGAGTCAAGCATCGGGCTCCCCACTAGGATCCTGCTTCTCCCTCTGCCTATATCTCTGCCTCTCTAAGTCTCTCATGAAAAATAAAAAAATAAAAAAATAAAAAAATAAAAAATAAAAAGATTGTCCCTACCAAATGGCTATTTGGTCTCTCCAGGGTCCTCATCCCAGACGTAGGCTGTTTGGTGATCCAGCCACTGATTTTATTGTGAACCCTAATTTCTCCAGCAAAGAAACATCTTGAACTGGCCATGAGCAGAGTGACTTTGTCTGAGAAGCAAGCAAGTGGCTGTTCCATCTCCTACTCTGGGCTGACCTCCTCCTACCCAGGGAGGGGGAGGGGAAGGAGGGTTGGGGAAGCCTGATGTCACACAGCCCTACATAAGGGCCTCCTTTAGGCTCCTGCGGGGCGGTTTGGAAGCAGCTGAGGAATGAGTTAGGTCCTGGTTGTGGGATTTTTTTTTTTTTTTTAAGTCAGACACAGACACAGCTGTTGAGCAAAATGCAGACACCACAGAAAACCCAAAGCCTCAGACCCTTCAAGCAGAGGAAGAGTTTAGGTAAAATTCTAAGGGTAGCTGTCTGGGTTGCTAGGGAGAGGGAAGAGGATACAGACTTCTCTTGCCGTTTACTTATTCTTTTATCTTTGAAATATTCACAGCAACCAGACAAGAGGAAGTTGCCGGAATCCGAGCAAAGTTCCCAAACAAGATCCCGGTAAGACCGCATTACGCTTTTTGAAAAGGAGTATACTCTGTTCCTTGAGAGAAAAAAAGAAAAAATAAGAAGAAGAAAACAAAACAAAACAAAAAAACCCCACTGTCTCTCCCTGTTCTAATTTTCTAAGATACTGAGACCTCTGAGTTACATTCTTGGGGGTTGACCCTCTCGACAGGTGATAGTGGAGCGCTACCCCAGGGAGAAGTTCCTGCCCCTGCTGGACAAGACCAAGTTCCTGGTCCCACAGGAGCTAACCATGATCCAGTTCCTCAGCATCATCCGGTAGGTGACAATGTGCACGCTGGGGAGTGTGCTAGGTGAGGCTTTTTCTGTTTGCTTTGTTAATTGGTTTGGTTTTGAGGAGGGGGAGAATCTGTAAGAGAGGGAAAAGATTTCCTTTGCGACTCACCTCTTAGATTCTGTAGGGCCCAGAAAAGATGCTCTGAGAAGTAATTTAACTTAAACAGGCGGGGAAAATCCCACAGATAGCAAGTTTAAAGAGAGTAAGAGCCGCCAACTTTTCTAAGAAGTTTTGGAAGTAGTCCTGGCTCTGAAACTAGTCCAAAAGATCTGTTCTTCCACAAGCTGTTTAAAACTCAGTCTTAAAAAAAAAAAAAAAAAAACAAACCACTCAGTCTTCATTTTCCCAGCAGACACACGGTACCTTTAAAGTGTCTGTGCCCTGGAGGAATGAGGACCTCTTCCAAAGGCAGGCACTCCCTTCACGGGGAGGGAGGACAGGAAAGGTGTCCCCAGACATGTTCCTCCTTTAGGTTAAGGCACAGCAAAGAAAATGGGGCTATTTTTTTTTTAATGGGGCTATTTTTAAAGCTTAAGAGGGGTAAGTACTGTCACTTGACACATGGATTCAACAAAAATGATCTGAGAGTAATGTGAATATAGCCCAGAGGGTAATTCTTCATGGGGTTGAAAAGTCCAGAAAGGCCAGCCCTTGCAAGCTGCATAGCTGCTTTTTCTTTAAGAATTCATTATGAGTGTGTGTTTGTCTCTGTCTTGTTTGTCTTGATGAGTTATTTAAGAGGATCTTGATATCCTCTCCTTGGGGAGCTTATGTTGGCCCCGTGTGAATGGAAGTGCCTAAGGGATGACCAGTGTTAGGATTATATCCAACATGTTGATGTAACAAAGAGTGACCACCCCTCACCCACCTCCCTTAGAAACAACTCTCTGAGTTCTGAGAGCCATTCTTTTTCTCCTTCCCAGACAGAGGTCATCCTTTGTTTTCTACCAGCCCTAGTCCCCTCTCTATGCCAACATTTAATGCTCCAGAATGTTTATTGAGCATCAGTGATGTTCTGGATTCTTTCTAGGCTGTCTTTAAAGCAGTGAACAGAATAGACAAAAAAAAAAATCTCTCCCCAGAACCTCCTCCTCCAGAGGATGCCACAACCCTCGTTGAAAGATAGTATAGCAAAGGACAGGAGGTGGGTGTGTGGACTGTGTGGAGTGTTTCCTGCAGAGCTGAAGGCAATGCACTAGTCCCCAGCTCCATCCATTCCCGTTGTAGAACACTTCTTTTACCCAGACAACCATGCAATTATCAAAGCTGAAATCTTCAGGGTTATTTTGGGAGAGGTTATCTGGTTATAAAATTAATCAATTTCTAGCCACCTGTGTCCCAAAACCACATGGACCTAGCTCACCTGAAAGTTCAAATCTCTGAGACCAGAGTGGGCAAGCTATGCCTACCTCTCCAAGTAGAGCAAATGGAGGTGTGCTGCAGGGGAGACAGATCCCTTACCTGAGTGTCTACGCTATCATGTTGTCCTCCACTCCAGGATGAACCAGGCCTCAGATTGACCTTGACATTATAGCCTGTCCAAAGGAACTAAGCTGCTTCTCTATCTCCTTGAGGTGGGGGGAGAGATGGCAGAGGGAGGAAAGGGTAGTAACCTTTCAACATTTCATTCCAAAGCTATTTAACAATGAGATGCTGGGAGATACTGTAATCACTTTTGTATGTCTGGGGCTGTACATACCTTGAGTTTGAGAGCAAAGAGGGCTTAGCATTTTTGTGTTGGTATGTCTCCTAGTTAATGATAGGATGGCCTTACTCTTGGTGTGGAGTGCAGGTGTCTGCTTTCAACAAGCCCTCCCGGGTAATTGTCAAGTTTGAAGACAATGCACTAGAGTGGAGAGGTGGGCTCCTTGGGTAGACATGTTTGCCGTGGACAGACAGAGGTAAGCCAGGGCTTGGGTCAGGGGCCCATTCCATGCCCAGTTAAAGTTTTCCCTTCCTGCCCCCCACTCCTCCCCACCCAGGAGCCGCCTGGTCCTTGGGGCCACTGAAGCCTTTTATTTGCTGGTGAACAATCGGAGCCTGGTCAGCATGAGTATGACCATGGCAGAAGTCTACAGGGACTACAAAGATGAGGACGGCTTTGTGTACATGACCTACGCCTCCCAGGAGATGTTTGGCTGCTTAGGGTCGGAGCAAATCCTGCCGTCCTCTCCAGTGCATGTCAAGAACCAGTGCTCTAACCTGCGGAGGGATGGACCATCTCCTGTGTGTGTGGTGGACAATCCAGTGAGTGAGGCTGCCCCACAGTGATCGGACCCACCCTGTCAGGAAGGCCTGGCCACCTCTGTATCTTTGAGGCTCCATGCTCTTGTGTGTTCTAAGACAGTGTGGTGGTGCTTGGGAATTCTATAAATACTATTTTCTGAGTAAGAAATGGTTAGTTTGTGTGATGGTTTTGTGTGATGAGCTGGAGATGGATTTTAAGTGTCTTCTGTGGTGGAAGCTGGCGGGCCCTTGGGGCATTTGATTTCACCCCCATGTGGGCAGAAGTCCTGTGTATGCTGGGTCATAGAGAACTTTGGGCTGTGGAGCCCCCACATGGAGCTGGTGTGAACTGGCTTCTCTGGGGGCAGGGGTCTTTATCTGTGTTGTTACAGAGATGATTGTTGCATTTCCAAGCACTCAACTTGCTTATTTCATCTTAGATCCTATTTTGTCTGTTAATGCAGTACAGATTTATGCCAAAGATGCAACTGTTCAACATAAAGACATTTAACTTATGTGAGTCTTTGCTTTGTGCCAGGCACGATGTATCTGAGTGCCTCATCACAACCCTCTATGACTGATTTTTGTGAGCATCATTACACAGTGAGGAAACAGAGGCCCAGAAAGTTCAGAAATGTTTTCCAAATTCACACAACAGGGTCTGCTGGGATTAGAGCTCAGGGAGTCTGGCTTTGGAAGCTGTCTTCACTCCTAGCTCTCTGCAAGGCTGCCTATCTGATAAGGTTACTCTGTGAGTTCCAGCTGCATACCTGAGCTACGGAACCCACTTTCTCCGATGTAGACCATGGGGGAAACTTGCAAACTAGGGGATGTAGCAGAGCACAGTGAATGAAGGACGATGGGTGTTTGGTGTAGCAGCTGCAGCACAAAGTACGAGCATTCCAACTGGGCTAGGAGGGTATTCGTCAGGGAAGGCTTTGCAGGGTGTTCAGCTTGAGCTAGATTTTGTTAGATGTTTGTCTAAAAAGGAATTTTATTTATTTATATTCGACATACATTTACTGAGCACTCACTAAGTAGTAAGCACTGTTCTAGGTCGTGGAAATGCAACATTAACCAAGACAGGTAAGGTCCAAGCCCTCGTGAATCACTTTGATCTTAGGGAGGTAAAAAAGACAACATTCAAGATGAGTCTAGATGCTTATAAGAACAATAAAGAAAAATAAGATAAAAGGTGATTAGCAGAATTAATCCTTTATGTAGGATGGCCAGAGAGAGCTTTCCGGGAGGGAAGAACTTTCACCTGGACCAGAATGAAGACAAGGAGCCTGTGATGGAGTCTAAGCATGCCAAGGAGGGAAGGTCCAAAGGTTTGAGCTTTACAAATGGAGAAGATTCCAGGGCAGTTGCAGCCAGGGAGAGAGAGAGAAGTTAAGCAGGAGCCAGGTTTATGGGGTTAAATTTGCTAAGGTGTTTGGAGTTTGTTTTAGGGTTTGATTCACTGGAAAATGCCAACTTAATCTTTAAGACCAAAGTCAACTGCACCTCAGACATGGATGGCTACTCCCCCCATCCTTCCTGCACACACATTGCTTTATTATTGCTTATTCCATGATGTCTTAATTATTGTGATTACTACCTTGTCTAGGAGAAGCAGCATGAATTAAGATTGCACGTGCGAATTAACAAATACATGGATGAATGAATAAACCATTATGAAGACAACAAACATATTCTCAACTTTTTTGTATTTAATTTTTCTTTTTCTTTTTAAGATTTTATTTATGTATGAGAGACACAGAGACAGGCAGAGACATAGGCAAAGGGAGAAGCAGGCTCCATGCAGGGAGCCTGATGTGGGACTTGATCCCAGGACTCCAGGATCACACCCTGGGCTGAAGGCAGGCGCTAAACTGCTGAGCCACCCGGGCTGCCCCCTTTTTGTTTTTTGTATTTAATTTTTCAAATAGATTCCTATTCATTTGGGGATAACAGGGTGGTTATTGAAATACAGGATCATGAATAAAGACTCTGCATAACTAACAGACCTGGATTTTGGTGTCCAAAGTAGGTCCAGAGAAATGACTAACAAAATCCAGATATTTAAATCATGAAATCAGATCAAATAAAGGGAAAAGTAATGAACAACCACAACGATTTAGGTGATCATACTGTACATGCTCAGATTTTCTGAGACAGTTCTGAAGACCTCTCATAAAAAGTGATTTCTAGGGTTGAAACCTGAAGAAATTACCCAGGTGGGTATGGAGGGGGAAGGGTGGCTCTATGTGTAGGGGTGGGGGTAAAGGTGGAATAGAAATGAGACTATTTTATTTATTCCTTAGGAATTATTATTCCCATTTTAAGGATGAAGAAGCTGAGGCTAAGAAGAGTCAAAGTTCCTCACTTTATTAACAAAGTTGACTCACAGTTACCTGAGAAATTTATTCTTCAGGACTTCAGGATTGCATTAAAATTGTTTTTTAAATTAAATTTTAAAAAAATAAATAATTAATTAATTAAATTTGGAAACTCCAAACCCCTTCTATAAGAGAAGTTGAATCTTACGGTGCAGTATTTTTGCACAATTGTGAAGACATTTTCTGAGTGGCCTTTTAGTGACTATTCTCCTATCCTAGGGGAGACTGACTTCAGAGTATAGCATAGATATTTACCTTTGGCTACAGAGTCACTTAGACGAACTAAAGTTCTCTTCCTCCAGCTATAGGTCTCAGGGGCTGGTTTGAGGTAGGCTGACCATTCCTTAAATGACCTTGATGTTAAATCTATGGCTTACCCTTATTCTATGGAAAACTACTGCTGCCTCCAAACCAGCTGTGGACATCCCTCAGTCTGGGTGGTCCCAGCCATTCTACTGAGTCACTGAGATCCCAGGACCAGCCCAGCATTCAGAGCCACAGAGAAACCCTAACTGGACTGGGCTGGGCTCCCACATCCAGTGGGTCATTTTTTTCTACTAGAAGGCATGCTAACTAGAAGGACCGAATGATTTTGAATATAATTTGAGAGCACTGCTTCTGCCTCAGGACCAATTTAAATATTTTTTATCGTCTTACTTGACTCCTAGACAAACTGATTTGGTTTAACTTAGTTTCAGCAAATTGGCCTCCTTTGTTTTCTGGTAACTAGTAGGTATTTGATGCAGAGCTAAAAATTGCTTGGGTAACTGTGAGTCAAGTCATCCTTACACCTGCTACAATAAATAAAAGTCAACTGAAAAAAAATTGAAGATCTAACTGACATCATTAAATTATTCATGACTCAGGCAGCACCTCATCTAGCAAGTAGAGGGGAGCTATGCTGAGCCGCAGAAAGGGAAAGATTTTTAAAGGCAGAGAGAGGGCATAAAAAGAAGCGGATTTATTAGTATGGAACACATTGTTTAGGTGAGGCCTAACAGGGTCTTGGGGAAGGGACCCCTCAGGCAATGGCCTCCTAGTGTTGACCAAGGAACTCCAGTTTGGCTGGTTAATGGTTCCATTTGTGGGGAAGTTGAAACTACAGTTAGGTGAGGTATTAAATCTTGGTTTACTGATATGCAGCCTTAAGGCAAGTCACATTACTTTTTGGTCTTGTGGTTTTCCTTCTAATGGACCATATCAAGTGACTTGAATGTAAGAAGTGGGGTAACCTTGCACCTGACATCCAGCCACTCAGACAGAGTGCTGTGAGCCAGCCTGGACTGGAACTCTACTGGGACCAATGGACTGAGTGGCAGAAAGCAGGCCAAGGAAGTGGGGCTCTGCTCAGCTACCAGTCTCTATAAGTAACAGGAAGCCAGTTCCATGAAAATCAGGATTTCTGTGAAACCTCCAGGATTCAGCCAGAAGCTGACCTGGAGCTGGGGTAGGAGGTGCCTTCCTTCAACCTGCCCTATTATTCCTCAGGGGTCCAGTGTGCAATGATATTATGGGAGCAGAGGAAGAATGTGTATAGACCCCACAAGAATGATCCTGAGCA
Organism: Canis aureus; assembly: GCF_053574225.1. Lineage (NCBI taxonomy): Eukaryota > Metazoa > Chordata > Mammalia > Carnivora > Canidae > Canis > Canis aureus. Next base: position 47,746,161 of record NC_135616.1, read on the forward strand.
GTACCTTACTCCACTCTATAGAGCATATTTTTTTCTAGTTTGAAGACAATCCCCTTTTTGTATTATTTTATCTTGTTTTCATTTTCTATCTTTTTAAATGGAAGTTGTAGGGCAGTCTGGGTAGCTCTGCAGTTTAGCATGAGCCTTCAGCCCGGGGCATGATCCCAGAGACCCGGGATCTAGTCCCACATCGCGCTCCCAGCATGGAGCCTGCTTTTCCCTGCCTGTGTCTCTGCCCCTGTCTCTCTCTCTCTCTCTCAAAAATAAATAAATAAAATCTTTTAAATAAATAAATAAATAAATGGGAGTTGTGGTCCTCAGAAGTAAATGATTAAGGGATACAGAGTTTTAGCCCTTACCATGTGATCCTGTGCATGGTTAATAAAGCAGATGAAATAAAAGTGGAACCAGAGAGGTACCTGGGTGGCGCTGTTGGGTAAGCATCTCTTGGTTTTGGCTCAGGTCATAGTCTCAGGGTCATGAGATTCAGCTCTGTGTCAGGCTCTGTGCTCAGTGCTGAGTCTGCTTGAGATTCTCTTCCTCCTCTTGTTCTGCCCCTCCCCTGCTCTCACATTCTCTCTGTTTCTCTCTCTCAAATAAAATATATAAATGAAAAAAAAAAAAAAAAAAGTGGAACCAGAATCATGGCTCCTTCAAGAAAATGTTCTCATTCACCCCTGATCAGATTAGCTTACCTGTAGTCTTCCTAAAAAGTAGGATACCTAAGAAATACTTGAAACAAAGCAGAATGAAACGAAATTTGAAACCAGTTTTTAATGTGAAACAGTGCAAACTCTCCTTGTAGTTGACTACTTCCCACCCCACATCTCCCACGCTGGCCTCTGCAAAGCCACTGTTAAAGTCTTGGGAACGTCTTTATTAGACAGCAAGCCTTGGCTTCCATACTGCCCATGTCACAGTGAATGTGCCAAGTAATGCAGATGACCTAAGTAAAAAAAAGTGTGTATATATATATATGTATATATATAGTAATAATGGTATGTACCAGGTACACACTCAAAAATCAATGAGTGAAGTTATCCCTGACCAGGTGGAGGTAAATGTCCTGTTGTTGTTTTTTTTTTCTTTCCAGTTTTATTGAGATATAATTGATGTATAACCTTGTATTAGTTTATTAGTTTAAGGTGTGCATGATAATCTGACATATGTATAGATCACAATGATCACCATAAATTTAGTTACCACCCACCACGTCATATAGTCTCAACTTTTTTTCTTGTGATAAGAACTTCTAAGATCTACTCTCTTAGCAACTTTCATACATGCAGTTCAGTACTGTTAATTACAGTTGCCATGTGTACAGGGTACCCCCAGGACTTACTTATCTGGTAACTGGAAGTTTGTACATTTTGACCCCTTTCACCCATTTTCCCCCACCCCTCAATGTCCTGCCTCTGTCAATCAAGAGGGTTAATGTAGTTGATTATGTTAAAGCTTAATTTGCTTCTGGCTTAATTGTTTGGAACTCAGATATAATAATAATGTAAAATCTTAAAGGGGAACAGGTCCCAAATACAGTCACTTTTGCTAAGATCCAGCAAGACCTCATACCTAACCTAACTGTAGTGTCAGCTTCCCCAGAAGGGGAATTTTAAACCAATCAGTCCGGAATTTCTTGGTCAGCAATGGTGAAGTCATCTACAGAAGATCTCCTGTTCTTCCCCTTCAGGGAAAGTAACCTTTCCTTGAATAATCCTTTCTGTTGCTGGTACCTTTTTTTGCCCCACCTTCCTTTCTAGAAAAACCTTTCATTTTGTACAATTCCTCAGAACTCCCACCTACTTGCTAGATGAGTTGTTGCCCAATTCCCAAATTACTTAATAAAGCCAATTAGATCTTCAAATTTACTCAGTGAAATTTTTGTTCTTTAGCACAAATACGGAACATTTACTGACAGCAGTATTAGCAGGTATTATGCTAAACTATTTAGGTTTTGCATAAGATTCACAATATTTTTACAAAGTAAGCACAACTATGACCCTCATTTTAGTGATGAGGAAATTGAGAGGCAGCAGATTAAGAAAAGCCCCAGACAAGTAAGAGAAAAACTGGGAATTGAACACAGTTTAAACAGACCCAGAACACAGTCTTCATCACAAACAGCCCCCTACCCCTCACCTGCACACCAAACACCTTGACCTTCCAAAAACAAACACAACCCCTGCTGCCCACTGCCTTGTTACCAGCTGAGCCTCTGTCTGAGGTGCTCTCATGGTGGCCCAGACTCCCTGCTTCATGTGGAGGCTGCATTTAGGGAACAGGCTTGAGCCATGGAAACTTGAGCAAAGCACAAGGTCCCACAATGATCACTGAACTGTCACAAAATGACCAATTACAACCAGGCACATTTCCTAAGATTACCAAAAAAGGGAAAATTTGGAATATTCCCATACGTTTTCACTCTGCCCTATAACTATGGCACCTCACCTCCACCTCCTTGCAGATGCTCTCTCCTTTGCTGTCCTGCCTCCACCCCTTGTGGTACATTCAATAAGCTTCTATCTCTTCTGTTCTGTCTTGGGTGAATTCCTTCACTGCCCACACCTCTCTGGTCCTCACCTGATTAGAATACCCCTACCTCTCCCATATGGCATACCCACTCAGTACTCGTGAGTCCACACCTCTGTGAGAAGTTGGGGGCGGGGGGTGCTTGGGAACCTGCATATCCAAATTTAAGGTGCCTTGAATTCACAAACTTCCAAAATCCTAAAAGTAATCTAAGATGTAAAGTGTTAAAAAGTTTGTCTACATATGTTTCTCCCACTAGACCATGATTTCTTTATGGGTAAGAGCATTATTTTGTATCTCTAGAGCCTAGTACAATGTGGCATTAAGGAGGTGTAACTCCCTCATTTTTAAAACACTGCCATGACTTTTAGTTACATGAATATATGAAACTCCAACTTCCATGTTGTGTTATATAAGGTCCTCAAAGATCTAACCACTTGCCTAGCTTCATTTCTTGGGACTCTACTTCTTATGCCAGAAGCTAAGACAGATTTGATTTACATTTTGTAGCCTTTCCCCACATGTGGCTGGCACCCTGGTTATGCAGTGTGTTTTGGTGAATGTGGCTTGTGCATGTGGTTTTCACTGTGAACTGAATGTAACTGAGTCCTAGGTCAAGCTAAGCTCAACATTCCTCAGCCCTCAGAATTCCTACCCTCATTAGTCTTCTTTCATGGACACTCTGAATTAGCCAAGACAATCAAGCTCCTTGCCCTATATTTGCCCCACAGAGGCATAGAGAAACACTAGCTGGGCCTATCTGGCAAAATTTCCAACAGTGGAAGAAATTTGGGGCTGTGAAAACTAGATATATTTATTTGTATATGGGATTGGTTGGGCCTTTGGGAACTTTTCAAAATCCCAGTGCCATTTTTATCATCTTTTAGAGACATAAACTAATTTAACTGCATGGCACAGAAATGGATTCTACACAGCAAAGTCTGGGATGACTGCTTTCCCTCCGTGTAACTAGTCTGTTTGGGGTGCAGCTGACAGCTGCCACACTTCACCAAAAATTGCTGATTTCAAAACAGTTTTGCCTTGACCCGGGGTCAACAAACTTTTCTCCAAAGGATCAGATCGTAAATGTTTTAGGCTTTATGGTCTCTGCCATAGTTCTACCATTATAGCTCAAAAGCAGCCAGAGACAATATGAAAATGAGTGGGCATGGCTGTGTTCCAGTAAAACTTTATTTAAGGACACCAGAATTTGATTTTAAAATAATTTTTCACATATCTTTAAATGTCATTCTTCCTTAGATTTTGTCCCCTAATTGCTTGAAAATTTAAATCCATTTTTAGCCTTCAAGTTGTACAAAAACAGGTAGCAGTCTAGATTTGACCGATGGACTAATTTGCTAAATCTGAACTGGATTAGGGGCTCTGCTGCAACAATAATCTACCTCCTTGGAGGGCTTATTAAACAAGCCTTTAATGTTTATGATTCAGAAAACCTAGGGAGGAGCCTGAGTATTCCTAACAGGTTCCCAGGTGATCAATTACTGCAGGTCTAGCAACAACACACTTTGAAACTTCTGGCCTAGAACTCTAGAATGGCTGCTGTCTCATTTTTTTCAAGAGCTCGAAGGCTTCAGCCCTGCTAAGAGTCACTGTTGTGTAGTGACTTATAGGTATTATGTACATCCTGAATCAGCAGTGCCTGTGGTCCAGAACATCAGAGCAGGCATCCATCAAAGGTGCCTTGTAGCAAGAGGGAGGCAAGACCAAAAGAATTCACACCCAGGCTGGCCAGCAGGCAGAGAACATGGGAAGATGCCAACTCTAGAAGAGCCTGAGCCTCCTAGGAGTGCCAGAGAAGGGGCCACCTAAACTTTGCATGGAGGCACCTGGGTGGCTCAGTTGGTTATGTATTTGACTCTTCATTTTAGCTCAGGTCGTGATCTCAGGATCAAGAGATTCAGCCCCGTGTCAGGTTCCGTGCTGTATGGAGTCTGCTTAAGATTCTCTCTCTCTCTCCCTCTGCCTGTCCCTCCCCCAACTCACACACACTTTCTCTCTTAGTCTATCTATTAAAAAGCAAAACAAAACTGGTGTGGTCTTGTGTCTTGGATGCTGGGTTCCAGGAGCCCCAGCCCCAATAGGGAGGAAGGGATTCTCGAGAGTGTAGGGCTCAGGCTGAAGTCCCTCTGATCTCTACAGGAACTCTCTCCATCAGTGACAAGAGAAACTAGAGCTGTGAAATAGGATCCAAGAGGCTTTGGGGGGTTATTTTTATTTATTTATTTTTTAAAAAAATATTTTATTTATTTATTCATGAGAAACACAGAGAGAGAGGCAGAGACATAGGCAGAGGGAGATGCAGGCTCCTTGCAGGGAGCCTGATGCAGGACTCAATCCCAGAACTCTGTGATAACGCCCTGAGCTAAAGGCAGATGCTCAATTGGTGAGCCACCCAGGAATCTATGGGGGTTATTTTTAAATTGTGTTGATGTAGGTTTTACTTTGTGGTTGTCTTCTGTGACTACAGTGCTTTCACAGTGATTTGGGATCCAGGTATCAGGGTGTCTGAATCTTAGGGCAGCCACATGGATGTGTGGCCTGCCCAATTCCCTGTGATCTAGACTCCCATTACTACTATAAGGGAGATAAAAAATTTTTCCTCTCCTCTTTTTAGTTCAGTCCCTAAGGGCATGCAAATTAAGCTAGAAAAAGATGTATTAATGAGAAAAGATACACATTTTTTTTTAAAAAAAGGTTAATTATTTTAGAGAGAGAGAACGTTGGGAGCAGGGCAGACACAGAAAATCTCAAGCAGACTCCCAACTGAGCATGGAGCCCAATTCAGGGCTTGATCTCACAACCCTGAGATCATGACCTGAGCTGAAACCAAGAGTTGGATGCTTAACAGACAGAGCCACCCAGGCACCCCAAGACACACAATTTTTATTCATATTTATATGCAGGGGAGTTCACATAAAAGAAGATGTGGTTAGATTCAGGGTTTTTACCAAAGGAAAGGAATGATAAATTACTCAAGGAATGATAAATCGACAAAGTGACTAGGAGATATACAGGGAGACTAATGGAAGATAGAGTTACTTTAATAAGGTTTGTCCATGAAACTCTTTCATCTCTGGTGGCAAGAGTTGCTGTTCTCTTACTGGTACAGAGGACAATTTTACAAAGGGAAATATGTTCTACTTTCAGACAGAGAAGGAGGACAAAGAATTGTTCTTGCATCTCTCTTTATTTTCCTTAGAAATTAAGAGGGAGGCAGCCCGGGTGGCTCAGCGGTTTAGCACTGCCTTCAGCCCAAGGTGTGATCCTGGAGTCCCGGAATCGAGTCCCACATTGGTCTCCCTGCATGGAGCCTGCTTCTCCCTCTGCCTGTGTCTCTACCTCTCTCTCTCTCTCTCTGTCTCTCATGAATAAATACATAAAATCCTAAAAGAAAAAAAAAAGAAAAGAAATTAAGAGGGGATAGGGGTCAGAGGGAAATGGAGAGAAAGAATCTTAATCTTAATCGTCCAGTGCAGTCTATCCCACAGCCTTGATATCATGACCTGAGCTGAAATCAAGAGTCAGACGCTTAAACCAACTCAGGCATTCCTCCTGCGTCTCTTGATTCTAAGCTGCCTCCAGCTCGAGGTAATCCTTATGCCAAAGTGCCATGCTTGGGTTGGCACATCGGGATCTCCTTCTCTACTACCATTGCCATTTAGGAGCCCACCTGCTGGAATGTGACTAGTGTTTCCCCTACTTGCTCTGTGACTTTAGTAAAATTACTTAAAATTCTCCAAGTCTCAGAAATCTCCTCTGTAAAAATGCAGAAGAAAATAGCAGCTGCCTCACAGACTTAAAGATTTAATTTAATAATGAGTTCATTATTTTAATGAAATTAAAATAATGCCTGACAAAGATTAAGCACTAACTAAGCATTAGCTACTACATTTAGGCAGTTAGCTTGATGGGCTTCCATGCCCTTGGCTGCCTCACACTGCTGTTACCAATGGAGGCTTTATTTTCTCTTAGTTTTTAGAAATTCCACCTTGACCCCCTAAAGAGTCTGGCAGTTAGATTCAGTGGAAAGGATTTTGGACTCTGACAATAGTTTAAAGGATGTTTAAAACTTGCATGTCCAGTGACACCATTCCCCCAGCTGATATCCTTCAGGGTTCTCACTGCTCTGACTAAAAGCTCAGCCCGTGACTTCATCTACAAGGCCTGACGTGGCCTGTGGAGGGTGGCAGGATGTGCCACCACAAAATATGCCATGTAGGCATATTGATGGCTTTGAATTGTGGGCACTTGGAAAACAGCAAATGCATGGAGAGACTTTTCTCTGAACTGCCCATATCTATCTTAGGTCAGAACCTCCAAAAGTCACCAATTGTCATAAGTTCCCTCCCCAGGAGTTTCATCAGCCTAGGTGGATTGACTTTTATCACAGCAGAGGAGGCTACAAATCCTTATCACACTCAAATATGCTAAGTGACAGACTATCACACCTCCCATCTGTTCTTCTGAGGGACCAGGTACCTGCCCTAAAACTCATTCACTTTCCCCTAAGAGGCCTACATTCCTCTCCCCTTTCCCTATTAAGATGGTTTTGAAGCCTGAATTCTAAGCTACCTCGGGGAATTTGCTTATTTTTCCCTAGGTATCTCCCATATGTATAAGAGGCACAAATGTGGTAGGGGAAAGAGTTTTTCTTCTTCCCTTCTAGGATCTTTGACTGGTCTAGTAATTAAATTGACATAAGACAGATTAACAGGAGAAAAAAAGAATTATTTTAGTAAGTATGTACAGGAGCCCCATAAACATGAGAGATTCAAAGAAGTAACCAGAGCAGAAAGCTTTCTAAAAGTTTGTATTTTAGAAAAAGAAAATGAATTTACAAAGAATTGACAAGGCAGAGGGGTTTGGGCTTGGAGTAGAAAATTGGTAAAGAATTAACAGGTTTTTTTTAATACTGCCTTTTCAGCCCCAAATTCCCATTTCTGGTGATAAAGATGCCTTTCACCCTCCTGATGCAGGGAGGCTAAGTTTCCCATGGAAGATTTGTTTCCTGCTGTCAGGGGGACAAGGAAAGATCAGTGTCATTTTTGTACCGGCTGATTCTCAAGTACCTTTAAATCCAAATAATCAATATGTCAGTGTGGCATATTTGGGATGACATATTCAGAGCCCCTACAATATTACTAAACTTCTTGTTCTTCTCTTGTTAACTCTCTTTTGTTACAGGGTTCTCAGTCAAGAACTCAGAAGAGTGGAGGGAAATTCATTTCCCCCACACCTGTCTTCATCCACTTTTCTAGGCTGGTGTTATACTGTCCTCTTCTTTGCCCATTGCATGTAGTTCATTCTTCCTAGTCTCTCCTCTTCCCCTGCCCCAGCCTCTCTGGGCATCCTGTGCCCTCTGTTTGCCACCACTGGGGGTCAATTCCCCATTTGTGAGTTGTATGTTTCATACCTGTCTAAATATAACCAGTCACGTGCTAGATACTCATCAACTCTGAATACTCAACATCAGGCACGGTTCCTAGCATCCTACAGACACTTGGGAAATATGTGTGGAATAAATAGAGTATCAGTGGCCAAGGATGTCATCAGAGAATGCCCCATAATACAGAACTTGTTGGAGCTGCTTAGTTGTGAGAAGGCATTGGCAGGCTACATTTACTAACAGTTGCTACAGTTCATTGAATGCCTATTGTCCACTCAACAAACATTGATTGATCACCAACTGGGCAAAGCTCTGGACTTGGCACTGGGCCATAGCAATGGACACAACAGCCAGGCACCTGGGTGGTTCAGTCAGTTGCATCTGACTCTTGATTTGGGTTCAGGTCATGATTTCAGGGTTGTGAGATTGAGCCCAGGGTAGGGCTCTGTACTCAGTGGGGACCCTGCTTAAGATTTTCTCTCTCCCTGTCCCTCTGTCCCTCCCTTCACACGCACTCTCTCTCAAAAACAAGCAAAAGAGCCAAAAAGCCCTGCCCTCATAAAGCAGCAGGCATAGATGCTCTAATTATTTTGTCATAACTTTGTATTTTGATAGAGCTCAAATATACAGCTAAATTGGAAAAATAATACAATACTCTTTACCAAGATTAGCCAATAGATTTCATTTTACCCATTTGGAGAGAAGTTTTTTTTATTGTTAAACTTTATAAAATAAAGTTAAAATTTTTTGATAAGAAAGAATTAGGGAGTTCAAATAAGCTTGCAATACTTAGGACCATGGACATTTGCTATGGAATGTTTTATTCCTTTTTGTCCTAATCATGAGTCACTGAGCTGACCGTATTGCCCATAAATGGTGATTGCCCACTCAGCATGGTGCTCAAGTAATGACTTAATAATAGTGAAGTGTGTTTTAATAACCTCTGATGAAAGACATCGTGCGAAAGTAAAATACACTTATTCCCTTTTTCCTCTTATAGCTAACAGCTGTGACTGATTTTATTTTTTGTGACAAGAATTAGCTTACATTTTCCTTTGCCTGGTTTCCATTTCCCTCACGGTGGGATCTTGCCCTCATCTCCTGTGTCCCCCAGCTGCTCGTACAATTGCATCATTTGTGAGCTACTGTTGTCATGGCAGCGTGAGGGATTTGGAGGTTGTGTTTTCCTTTATGAGAACTTTTTCTGCATTTCTCATCTCACCAGTGAGACCTTCTTAGCTGATTGACAATTCAGATGCCCTTTGGTTAATATTCAAGTCAAATGAAACTCTTTTAATGTCCCTAGCTACTTTTCACCTAATGCCGTTACCTAACCCAGTACCGGCATGCCACACAATGCCGGTATTTCTGTTCTCACTGTAGTCAGTGGAAATGGACATCCCTAGAGCTGTGTGGCCCACTTTCCTGCAGGCTGTATGCTGCTGCCCTATCAAACCCTACACCCACCCACCCCCAAATGATTGACGTGCTTTCAGACAATTCACATTGAGCTATTTAGGGTTTTTTTTTTTTAAGATTTTGTTTATTTATTCATGAGAGACAGAGAGAGAGAGCAGCAGCAGCAGAGACACAGGCAGAGGGAGAAGCAGACTCCTCACAAGGAGCCCAGTGCGGAACTCAATCTGGGACCCTGGGATCACACCCCCAGCAGAAGGCAGATGCTCAACCACTGAGCCACCCAGGCATCCCTCACCTATTTAGGTTTTAAAAGTCTTTTAAGACTTTTGATGTGTATGGACAACTACTTCTCTGGCATTTCTAAACCATAAGAAGCTGAGTAAAAATGCTCTACAGTTGCAGAAGTATCAACTATACCCCACTTTGAGAAGATTCCGGGTTTCTTGGTGAGAGACAACAAACATTTACAACTGGTCATTTTGGCTCATGTTCCCGGGAATAGTTTAGCTTGGAATGTGTTAATACTCTCTAGCCAAAACCATTAGAAACACACCTACCATTGAACAAGTTGGGTTTATCCTCCATTATAGTGGTGGAGAATGTACACCATGGGCATTCACAGGGTGTCTCTCTAAGAGGTGACAGAAAGGTGTTGATGGCTTTGGTTTGTGTTAGCTGATTTGAGGCAGGTTTAGGGAAGAAGGTATTGCTTGGGATTGGATCCTGTCAGGAAGCAGAGGAAAGTCATAATTAGGTAAGTTAATCAGCCTACTCTATACAGGAAGAAGAATGACATAAAGCTAAAATCATAATTGCTAAAGAAGCAGCACTCTATTCATATTCATAATAATTCGTATCACCCAGGAGAGAGTTTGGTTATTTTCGCAGTTTGGACCATACTGATGTTTTCATCTATGTTCAGAAGTAAAAGTGGAGAGGTCTTTTTTTCTCTTGATCAGTCATGAACAAGGTCACAGAATGGCCTTGTTTGAGGTCAATGCTCTATGAAATTGATTATGTTTATCAGGAGAACACTGTGTGTGACTGAGCACCAGGCCAGCTCCCCAATATGAGAGGATGGGCTTTTCCTTTTCTTATACAAGAATTCCAGAACTTAAAAAATAGAAATGGGGACTTAAAAGATAGTAATCTCATGTGTTACTTTTTATTTATATTCTGGTTTAATTCAGAAATAATTTGCGGGATGCCTGGGTGGCTCAGTGGTTGAGCATCTGCCTTCAGCTCAAGGCATGATCCCGGGTCCAGGGATCAAGTCTCGCATCGGGCTCCCCGCAGGAAGCCTGCTTCTCCCTCTGCCTATGTCTGTCATGAATAAATAAATAAAATCTTAAAAAAAAAAAAGAAAGAAAGAACTTGCTGTGATTCTGAAAGATATCGAGTATCTTCCAGTTTTCCACACAGACGCTTTAAAACCACAGATTGCAGTTGGAAGAAGGTTTAAAATGGCCTAGTCTAGAGGTCTTGCAAACTTTTCCTTCATCAAGATACTTATGATGTTAGCCATGTAGAATCCACTCTTAGTGTAATTCCAGCCTGTTCTTCTCCCACTGAAGAATAAACTCAATTCATTTCAATACATAGCAGAAATTATTTGCATCATTTAGTACTTCATAATATTAGGAAATATTGAGACAAGGCCCATAATAGATCCCACCACAACAGTTTCCCTACCATCTGTTCAGTCTAAAGCCTTGCACTGATGAGAAGAGACTCAGGCCAGAGAGGAAGATTGACATGTGTGGAATTACAGGGTTCATCCATTCGAGGACTGTGTTCGGGCCACCCTTCCATCACCAGCCTCCCTAGTCATTACCCCCTCCCATGTCTGGTCCCCTTACCTCATTCATATTCCTTGGATTCCATCCACTGATATTGAGCCAACCTCCCCTCATATCCTCCACTTTCCCCCACACACACCCCTCCACCTTCTAACACAAGTTCCCACCCTCTCAGCTGGCAGTTTCCATGTAAGTGTGATGGAGTCAGCAGAGTTGCAAAGCTCAGAGTAAAACTGTATGTGATTAAAAATCTAGAATTTTCACCTCAGGGCAGCCTGGGTGGCTCAGCAGTTTAGCACCTGCCTTCAGCCCAGGGTGTGATCCTGGAGACCCAGGATCGAGTTCCCGTTGGGCTTCCTGCATGGAGCCTGCTTCTCCCTCTGCCTGTGTCTCTGCCTCTCTCTCTCTCTCTCTCTCTCTCTCTCTATGTGTGTGTGTGTGTGTCTCATGGATAAATAAATAAAATATATTTTTTTAAAAAACTATAATTTTCGCCTCAGACTATGATCTTTATAAGGGTAGGGATTTTTACAACTTTTATGCTTCATCAGAGACTGCCTCATAGAAAGAGCGTCCTCAAAAAAAAAAAAAAAAGAAAGAGCGTCCTCAGTGAATGCTTCCTGCACTTGCTGCAGTGGATGTTGGGGGGTGAGGATGGGATAGTGTGGAGCAGGGGCTGGTGATCTTTAGAAGGGACTGGGCTGACTTTTCTAAGACTGCAGGAGAGGAATGCCTGCTTGCCAACCTTCACACTCTTGCCGACTGCCACCTGCAGTTTCATTTCTGAGTTTCACAGACTGTTCACGCAGTCCGAGATGGCGCTCTGGGAGTTCTTCCTGAACACTATCTCCTTGCCTCCCCCTTCTGTTTGTCCTCCATTGTCATAAATGGCCACACCGTCCAGCTGGTGGATCCAGTCAGAAACCTGGATGTCATCTTCTACCACCTTTGATTTTTCTCTTTTCCCAATCCCACCTCAAATCCCTCAGTAAGTATTACTGATTTTTCCTACAAAATACGTCTCACATTCCCCATTTCCTCTGCCAATCTTTAGTCCAGTCTGCCAACTCTCCCCTGGCTTCACCCATAGCCTCCCAGCCATTCTCCTGTCAGTCTGCTATCAACATAACTGAAGATTGACCTTAAGTGACCTTAATATCCAAATTTGCTCCTTGACTTGGAACTCTTCATATCTAATGTCTTTTCTAGCACTTGTCAGTCCTAAGGGGTCTGATCCCCAACTGCCTTTCCAAACAGTTCCTGCCCACTTTCCCCTTGTTCACTTTGCCCCAGACCCCTGACCTGTGTCACCTTGTAAAACAGGGGTCAAAGACTGGTTTGTCTGCAGTGCACTCACACATCCCTTTCCTGCAGAAAGATGCTTCTTTGCCCCAGGTTACTAAATATCCTATATGGGTCCATGATGCCGTATTTTCAGATTGCCTCAAAAGAACTCAAATCCAAGTTTTAAAAGAAATAAGTCCATGCAAAAACACTGGCACAGAATTCTAATTTGTTTTAAAAGCCCGTGTAGGCCAAAAGATACCCATGTATGGGAACGCTGCCTACGGCCATCAACTCATCAGCCTAGGCCATGCCAAGCTCCTTCCTATAACTGGTTTTGTACTTGTCACTTCAGGAGTATCTGGAATGCTCCTCCTGTAGCTCATTGCAACTCTCCTTCCTCTGTCTTCTATCTCAGAACTACTCAGGGTGTGGTCCATGAATTTTGTGCAGCTCAGCTATAAAGGTGGGAGAAACAAACACATAGTTTGCAAACTGTTCATTATAGGTTTCCAGCAAGAAAAGCACAAAAATTGAGATTAACATTTGTAATGATTGATAGAATAATTTTATGTCTCTTGAACATAATAATTGCGGCTTAAATTTAGTGTCAGAGTTGGAAAACATTTTCTGTGAAAGACCAGATAGCAAATACTTTAGAGCTATGGGTCACACAAGTCTCTGTCATAACTACTGAACTTTTCCATTGCAGCATGAAGACATATGAAAGCATACCCAAGAGGTGCCTGGGTGGCTCAATCATTTAAGTGCTGGACTACTCTTGATTTCAGCTCAAGTCAGTATCTCAGGGTTGTGAGATTAAGCCCTGAATTGGGCTCTGTGGTTGGTGTGCAGTCTGCTTAAGATTCTTTCTCCCTGGGACACCTGGGTCACTCAGTGGCTGAGCATCTGCTTTCTGCTCAAGGCATGATCCCGGAGTCCCATATCCGGCTCCTTGCATGGAGCGTGCTTCAAGCGTGCTGTCTCTGCCTCTCTGTGTCTCTCATGAAGAAACAAATAAAATCTTTAAGAAAAAAAATAAAGATTCTCTCTCCCTTTGCCATTCATTGCTCCCTCTCTGAAAAAAAAAAAGAAAAAGGGAAGGAAAGGAATGAAGGTAGAAAGCATATCCAAAAGTGAGTGTGAAAGTGTACATCAACAACTGAAAGCTCCATAGAACTTCTGAAATGTGAACTTCACATACTTTTTGCATATCACGAAATCTTTTTACTTTTCCCAACTATTTAAAAATGTAAAAAGAAAATCTTAGCTTATGACCCATAGACAAACATAGTCTTCAAGCACCTGTTCTATAGAATCTTCTAAAATTTTGCTTATGGGGCAATTTATTTTCATTGTATTTCACAAAAGTGTTCATCCACATCATTGGAAATGAAAACAAACAAACAAACAAACAAAAACAGAAAAACCGGTTCTTGACCATAGATAATTTAAGAAATATTGCTCTGGGGGCAGCCCGGGTGGCTCAGCGATTTGGCACCACCTTCGGACCCGGGCCTGATCCTGGAGACCCGGGATCGAGTCCCATGCCGGGCTCCCTGCATGGAGCCCGCTTCTCCCTCTGCCTGTGTCTCTGCTTCTCTCTCTCTGTGTCTCTCATGAATAAATAAAATCTTATAAAAAAAAAAAAGAAATATTGCTCTGGGTCTCAGATCTAATCTTAATGAGACCTTCTTAGACCAATTTATAAAAGTAGGTTCCATCACTGACCAGATAGAAAAAGAAGACTTCATTTTTCTTAAGATGTGGTAGTGGTTTCCTAGCTATGTTTTGTAATATACATACAAAAATATTTATAAGTGAAATGATATAATGTCTCAGATTTGCTTCCAAGTAATTAGGAGAAGTAAGTGAGTAGAGCACAAAGAAAACAAGTATGTGTAGACTACTGAAGCTGTATGATGGATATTCATTAGACATCCATCATCCTTGTGTGTGTTGGAAATATCCACACACATACAAAGTTACAAAACACATTCTATTCTCAAAATTCTGCCCTGGCCTGCATTTGTTATATGTGTTTTTTTTTAAGATTATTTATTTATTTATTCATGAGATACACAGAGAGAGGGAGAGAGAGGCAGAAACACAGGCAGAGGGAGAAGCAGGCTCCACGCAGGAAGCCCAATGTGGGACTCGATCCCGGATCTCCAGGATTGCATCATGGGCCAAAGGCAGGCGCTAAATCACTGAGCCATCCAGGGATACCCTACTATATGTGTTTTGTTTATCCACCTCATCACAGTCTTAGATTGTCTTGGTCTTCATGTATCTTCTCAATGGAGTGGAAGGTCCGTGAAAGCATGCACCACTTCTGGGTGGTTCACCTTTGATTTCTCATATCTTTTGAATAAATGGATGAATAAAAGAGAAAGTGAGGTGGCTGTGAGAAAAGTTGATCTTGGCAAACTGAAAAATAGGCTGCAAAGGCATCTACCAAGGAGAAAAGATTTGGTGTAGTTAGTGTTGAAAACGCAAGCCAGAAACAATGGGCTGTGACCAGAACTTCATTACATTTTATAGGACAGAGCCAGATACCATTTGGCTGCTTGTCTGTATATTTTTAATTCAATGCTAAACTGTTAATATGACCTTGGAAATAATTCTATAATATATTTATTTCAACCATATTATTTTCCTCTTAATTTTCTGTAATGTATTTTAAATCTTTATGATTATCACATCTTTTGCCTTTCTGGTTACAAATGTTATGATCTTAAAGTAACTTTTTCCTTGACCTTTTAAAGATTTTATTTATTCATTTTAGAGAGAGAGGGAGAGTGCACATGGACACAAGTGTTGAGAGAAAGAGAAGGAAAAGGGAGAGAGAGAATCTCAAGAAGATTCTCCACTAAGCAAAGAGTCCAATGTGGGGCTCGATCTCATGACCCTGAGATCATGACTTGAACCAAAATCAAGAGTCAGACACTTAACCAACTGAGCCACCCAGGCACCCCTTTCCTTGACCTCTTAAAGGAATTGGTTGTGGTTTTGTATAAGAAATTTCTGGGAGAGGGAAAGCCAACAGAGTTATCAGAATGCAGGAGAGCATATGGTAGAAAGGTACAGGACAGAGTTAATGCATGACACCAAGTTCTCAGCACGTAAAGAGACTATCCTATGCACTTCTTAAGTGTCTCCTGAAGACTACCTACAGCAAGATCACCTGGTTAAAACAGCAGATTCCAGACCCCAACTCAGACCTACAAATCTAATGGGGCAGGGGATGGTAGCAACAACAGGTACCTAAGTCTGTTCAGGCTGCCTTGACAAACTACCATAGATTAGGTAGCTTAAATAACAAACATATTCTCGCAATCCCAGAGCCTGGGAAATCCCATTATATGGGTACCAGCCAACATGGTTTCTAGTGAGACTTTGTTATTGTTGTTTTTTTCAATAAACCCCCCCCCCTTTTTTTTTAAGATTTTACTTATTTGTCAGAGAGAGAGAAAGGAAGGAAGACTGGCAGGCAGAGGAAGAAGCAGACTCCACACCGAGCAGGGAGCCCAACATGGGACTCAATCCCAGGACCCCAGAATCATGACTTGAGCAGAAGGCATATGCTTAACCAACTGAACCACCCAGGCATCCCTGGTGAGAGGTTTTTGGTTTTTATTATTGAAGTTCAATTTGCCAACATATACTACCCAGTGCTCATCCCATCAAGGGCCCTCCTCAGTGCCCGTCACCCAGTGAGAGTTTTCTTCTTGGCTTGTAAACATCCATGTTCTTGCTCTGTCCTCACATGCAGAGTTGGAAGCAGACAGAGCAAGCCTGGTGTCTTGTAAGAGCACTAATCCCATCGTGGGGAGCACTATCCTCATGACCTCAACTAAATCTAATCATCCCATAGGCCTGATGGGGTCCAGGAAATGCTACCCCAAAATATGGTAACTTGACTTGTTAAATATTTTAAGCTCAAAGAGTCTGGGAAAACTACAGAAATAGGAAGGTCATTCTGACCCCAACAATCTGTCTGTCATAATCTGCAATGCTAATATGTATTCCAAATGATTCTAAAGTTTGAGAACTCTTGAGTTAGACATCTTAGGTATCTCTAAGCCTCTCTGCCTCTCTCTTTTTCTCTCTGTCAGTATATCCTGGGGATTTATAGTAGACCCTGTCATTCCCTAAGACCTTCTACATGCTTTTAAGTTCCCACAGCTACAGTATGAAGTTCTATTATCATCCCCATTTTATCAATGAAAAGAAATGGAAGCAAAGAGGTTTAAATACTTTGTCCAAGGTCACACAGGGAATTGTGTGAGTGGAGATACAGAACCAGGCCACCTGGTAGCCAGGACCAAATTCTCACTGCCTCTTGTCTGTGAACTATATTCTTTGTTTGGAAGACTAAACAAGTTTCTTTTTCAGAACCATTAGGGAGTCTCCAGATCAAAGTGTCAATATCGTGGTAAATGATCCAGAGACAGAAGACTCCCAGCCTTCTTGTCCTGGAGGGCATTGCCCAGAACAATCACATTGCTATAAATCTCTGAAAGACAGGAAAGTGACCCCATTTTATTAGGCCAGGCCTTCCTGTAATAAGCAAAAGAAAATAAATCCACACAGTTTGTAAGATTTTTAACCAAGGAAATGCAGTCAAATTCAGGGAAAGTCCAGTTTAGAATGCAATCTATCCAGATAATCCCATCAGCCTTTTGTAACTTCCTTAACTATTTACAAATTCCGTCACTTTTTACATTCTTTTCTAACCTTGCACTGTAGTATATTTTTTTTCTGGTTTCCATTAAATAATCCATTCTCTCAGAAAATATTATAAATTCTTTGAGATCAGGGATCTTTGATGTACAAACAAGGAGGGGTAGACAAAATTAACACCATTGGGCACCCTGTCTGTACAGGTGGGTGCTGTTGGAGCAATACATGGGTATTCCAGGGGCCTGGAAACATCAGGTCTCCCTGTCTCTGAGCTGGTCCTCAGCTTCATGACCCTGGCCTCTACTGTGCATCAGTGAACAGCTACTTCTCATTGACATTTTCATGTCACTAGACTCATACAAGACCAACGAGAATCCCCAGTAATAATGAACATCTTTAAAAGAAGCACCATCAAGTGACCAATGTGATCAACATATTCCCTCCCTGGAAACTAATTTATGTGGGAAGCCAAGTCATAATTAGATGGTTGTTGATGAACGTAGAGACAAAACAAGACAGATTACCTATTTATTAAGCTACAGAGCTAATGGCCTCAAGAATTCTTCCCAATAGTTTTATCTTTCAAGCATATAGTGTGATTTACCCTCTAAAGAGCTCAGAAACAAAGCTGACGTCACAAGAGTTGTCTCATTATTTTTTTTCTCCTTTTTGTAAACTCTGTATCAGGAATTCTTAAATCTGATACTGGAGCTTCCAAAAACGACATACAAAATTTGTTCATATTTCGTATGTCCTTGGGAAAGAGTCCATAAAATTTACTGAATTTTAAATATATTATATATACACACATAATTTAAAAATTAGTGATATAGTCTAAATTCATTGTAACAGATTCTAATTTTTCTTTTTTTAAAGACTTTTTATTTATTTACTCATTAATGAGAGACACAGAGAGAGAGAAAGAGGGAGGCAGAGACACAGGCAGAGGGAGAAGCAGGCTCAAATGCAGGGAGCCCAACATGGGACTTGATCCCGGGTCTTCAGGATCAGGCCCCGGGCTGAAGGCAGTGCTAAACTGCTAAGCCACCGGGGCTGCCCAGATTCTAATTTTTCAAAAAATATTCATACCAATGAAAAATATTCATTCATACATATAGTTCTATTTTTCAAAGTAATTATACTACATACAGTATATTGTTCAGTAATGTCTTTTCTCCAACATGTTTCTAAATTCTTCCTAGCAACTGCACGATATACCATAAAATTGGTTTATCTTTACTTATTTTCATTTACCGTGCCTCTATTTATGGTTATTATGCTGTTATTGTCCTTCATGCTATTTCTCCAAAGATCCAAATATTCTTGCCCCACATCTTCTCCTGGGTGATGCCTTCCCTGACCTTGCTTGCCTCAGTACCTCATCCTGCCTTCAGTACCCTCCTCCTCCCCCTTCTCCCTGATTAGCTAGCTTTCTCTTTATAGCATCATCTTCTTCATCACTCCTTCAAGCAATCTGAAATTATGGTAGTTATCTCTGCCTCTTCTCTGTCTTGGTTCTGGGTCCTTGAGAAAAATTTCCCCTCCCATTGTGCCTGGACATGAGTCTAGTCCAGAGCTGATGCTCACAAGTATGCTTTTGTTATTTTCACATTCTCATACAAATATTCCGGGGTTCCTAAATATAGGATAATTTGTGTATAAGAAAGTTCATTCAAAATTTGGACAGACATTGCCAAATTATCCAACCTCCTAAAGTGTTTTGCAAATTTATATTGCTTTAAAATGTACAAAAGGATCTTTCCTCACATATCCATCCTTATAGTAAACATCTCCACCTTTTCCCCACAATATCACATTTATTTGACATCATCTTATATTTCCCTTATAAAGTGGAAAATTATTATTTTACTTTTTTGAAATTGCATATCTTCAGGCTTGAGTAAGGTGAATAACTTTTCTAAAGTTTTTTTTTAAGTTTTTTAAAAGAGTTTTATTTATTGTTGTGAGAGAGAGTGAGCAAGAGAGACAGCATGAATTGGGAGAGGGAGAAGCAGACTCGCTGAGCAAGAAGCCCAATGCAGGGCTCCATTCCAGGACTGCAAGACGACAACCTGAGCCGATGGCAGACATTTAACTGACTGAGCTGTCAGGCACCTTTTTTTTAAAGTTTTTATTTAAATTTTAGTTCATTAACATACAATGTAGTATCAGTTTCAGGTGTACAATATAGTGATTCAACACTTCCATACATCACCCGGGGCTCAGCACGACAGGTGCACGCCTTCATCCCCATCACCTGTTTCCTCCATCCTCTTGCCCACCTCCCCTCTGGTGACCATCAATTTGTTCTCTTTAGTTAAGAGTAAGGTAAACAACTTTATTTTTTTAAATAGATATATGAAGGATACATGGGAATAGCTGGGGTTTTTAAACAATATTTTATGTATTTATTCATGAGAGACACAGAAAGGGAGGCAGAGACACAGGCAGAGGGAGAAGCAGGCTCCCTGTCAGGAGCCGATGTGGGACTCAACCCCAGGACCCCAGGATCACACCCTGAGCCAAAAGCAGACGCTCAACCACTGAGCCACCCAGGCATCCCAGGTAAACTTTAAAATAAGTGATTATTCATTTTTTAAGTTTTTGTTTTAATTCCAGTTAGTTAACATACAGTATTATATTAGTTTCCCATGCACAATATGGTGATAATTATTGATCTTTTGTGACTTATGAGTTGCCTGTTCCACACTATTGCATTCTTAAAGGAGTCTCTGAACCAAATGGTTAATTAACGACTATTTCTCCTTCGACATTTTTAGATATGTTAATTCCATTATCTAAGATGTAAAAATAGAAATAAAATACAGGAGAAATGGTGTTGGTACAACTAGTTTCTCACTACGCACCAGGCTGATTCTAAGTGTTTTCTGTGCATTACTTCATTGAATTCTTTCAGTAACCTGAAAATGCAATGTACTGTTGCCCCCATGTCACAGGTGAACAAAGAAGTACAGAGTTCAAAAAAGTACACTGTGAACACTGTAGAGGGGTAGTCTTACCAGCGACATTGTTATGAGGTCCTGGGGGCTCTATCTGGACCTTCTCATTTCTGGACTACTGTGCTACAGATCACTGGTCTTGCCCATCTGCATGTGGATCTTTCCAAATTACATGAACAGGTTTCATAGATGAGGAGATATGCACAGAGATTCAGTGACTGTCCCAGGTCCTCAGTGTCAGGGCCATCTTTTGAAACCAGATCTGTCTGATTTCAAAGCCCAGACTCTGTCCAGGACCACGGCTGGCCAAGGTATTTGCTCAAATCATGCTGAATTGGTTTTACCAGAGGTGAAACAGAATGAACACAGATCCACCATAATAAGGGCACTTCTCCAATGGGTAGAAGGGAAACAGAGTGCTCAGAGTGACAGAACTGTCCAGGCACTAGACTTTGGCTCATGTGACTCTATCCATCTGCCTTGAGAAGCTCTGGAGTTGGGGAAGTTTGGTACAAAACAGACAGGAAGCAGTCTCCTAGGGAAGTGACAATACCTGCTCAGAATCTCACTGTAGGCCTTAGGACCCGCACACTGGGACAGAGCAGGGGACAGCCCTGGGGGGATTGACACAGCTGAGTTCACATGTTTGTAAGTCTGAAATCAACATAGATTTTGAAAAAGCCTTTTTCTTCATTATTATAGTTATAACAAAAGCAAAACAAACAAGCAAAACCCCTTTACTATTGTGTCTACTCCCCTTTTCCCCATAATATCTCAATCTTGATGGTAAGCCATGTGAATTAAAAAAAAAAAAAAAAAAAATCTGGGCAGCCTGGTGGCTCAGTGGTTTAGTGCCGCCTTCAGCCCAGGGCCTGATCCTGGAGACCCGGGATCAAGTCCCACGTTGGGCTCCCTGCATGGAGCCTGTTTCTCCCTCTGCCTGTGTCTCTGCCTCTCTCTCTCTCTGTGTCTGTCATGAATGAATAAATAAAATCTTAAAAAAAAAAATCTGAGGTCAACTGGGAATAGGTATACAGCTATTTGACTTATTAACCACTGTGTGATTCGGGGAGGATGGAGGCTAGAGATGGAAGGAGTGACTTATGTATTAAAGCCAACAAGGGATAAAAGTTTTGACCCAAAAGGCAACAATCATTCTTCTTTTTAATATATTGTTAATACCATTGTCTAAATGTAACATGAGATAAATTTTTTTAATCTAAACAAAAGAATAGTAGTAGTATCTTAATATGTAGCAGTGATGTCCTAAGAACTTTTTAAGTATTGTTTCATTTCCTCTTTGCAATAGCCACTTCCTTTCTAGATGCCAGCAAATTCTCCCATTTTCCAAAGTCTTTTTTGAGCACCTGGGAGCTGACATGAGGACCCAAGAGAAGACAGTTTTTGTCCTTGAGAACCCTAGTGTGTTATGGAGTTAAGATGGAATTACACCACGTGCAAGTCAGACCATCTGTGCCAAAGGATGGATTATTTAATAAATGCAGTTGAGACAAAGAGTTTGCCATTTGGAATGAAAAGGAAGCATGAGCCCTAAATCAAATCTTACATTAAAATAAATTCCAGACGGATCAAGTATTTTAATGTAAAAACAACGAAACTGTTAGATATTAGAGGAAAACAAAGTTTGGGTGTATAATTTGATAATGTTGGCATGGAGACCATCTTTTTCACCATGACACTAACACCAGAAGTCATAAAGGAAAAGACTACCAGTCTTGACCACATAAAAAATGAAAATAAAAATTTCTAGATAACCAACCCTATAATTACAATTAGAGGGAAAACTGAGAAGAAAAATAACTTACATGGCAAATTGCTGATTTCGCTAATATACAAAAAGATCTTGCAACTTAATAGAAAAAAATTAAAAGTTAAGATTGTCTTACTTCACAAAAGAGGAAATCCAAAAGACCTGTAAACACCAAAATGTTTAACAATGATTATAGAAATTTGAGATGCCTGGGTGGCTCAGTGATTGAGCATCTGCCTTTGGCTTAGGTCATGATCCCGGGGTCCTGGGATCAAGTCCTGCATCAGGCTCCCCGTGGGATGCTCCCTCTGCCTATGTCTCTGCCTCTCTCTGTGTCTCTCATGAATAAATAAAATCCCACAACAATGATTAAAGAAATTCCAGTTAAAACAACACTGAGTTTTTTTTTTTCATGTAATAGATCAGTGTATTGATAAAAAAAAAAGCTTGATATTATCCTGTGTTAATTATGCTGTGATGGAATTGGTACTGTCAGTGGGAATTTAAACTGGTAATATCAGCACCCCGTTAAACAGAAACAAGAAAGGGCTCTTTGTAATTTAGAGGACCCATTCAGGCCCTGATCTGCTTCCCCATTGTGGGGCATACTCTATAGCATTAAGACAGCAATCTCATCTGGAGCCTGTGTCCCATTCCTAGATCTTTCTGCAGACATCTAGGGCCCTGCACTACTCTGCAAAAATGGCCCAGTGCCCATGTCAGGAACTACATAGGACTCTTCTTTCCTAGATCATTTTTCCAAAGGCAGACTGTGCTGCTGGTATGTGCCTCTCTGACCTGGAGGGGCAGCCAACAGGGGGCTGATTGCAAAGCTATGGATGAAGCCTGGATATGAAGTTTTAAGCTGATGTGTTCACATGGAGGCACAAGACACTCTGCCTTGACTCTGTGGAGTCAAGCAAGGGGTGGGAGGAAATGGAAGATGGCCCATGCTAGTTTCCAAGATCTATAAAGAACTTATTAAACTCAACTTCAAAGAAACAAACAATCCAATCATGAAATGGGCAAAAGACATGAACAGAAATCTCACAGAGGAAGACATAGACATGGCCAACACGCACATGAGAAAATGCCCCACAACACTTGCCATCAGGGAAATACAAATCAAAACCACAAGGAGATACCACCTCACACCAGTGAGAATGGGGAAAATTAACAAGGCAGGAAACCACAAATGTTGGAGAGGATGCGGAGAAAGGGGAACCCTCTTACACTGTTGGTGGGAATGTGAACTGGTGCAGCCACTCTGGAAAACTGTGTGGAGGTTCCTCAAAGAGTTAAAAATAGACCTGCCCTACGACCCAGCAATTGCACTGTTGGGGATTTACCCCAAAGATTCAGATGCAGTGAAACGCTTTATAAATAAATAAAATAAAATATTTAAAAAAAAGATGCAGTGAAATGCCAGGACACCCGCACCCCGATGTTTCTAGCAGCAATGTCCACAATAGCCAAACTGTGGAAGGAGCCTCGGTGTCCATCAAAAGATGAATGGATAAAGAAGATGTGGTCTATGTATACAATGGAGTATTACTCAGCCATTAGAAATGACAAATACCCACCATTTGCTTCAACGTGGATGGAACTGGAGGGTATTATGATGAGAGAAGTCAATTGGAGAAGGACAAACATTATATGGTCTCATTCATTTAGGGAATATAAAAAATAGTGAAAGGGCATAAGGGGGAAAGGAGAGAAAATGAGTGGGAAATATCAGAAAGGGAGACAGAACATGAAAGGCTCCTAACTCTGGGAAATGAACTAGGGGTGGTGGAAGGGGAGGTGGGCGGGGGGTGGGGGTGACTGGGTGATGGGCACTGAGGTGGGCATTTGACGGGATGAGCACTGGGTGTTATTCTATATGTTGGCAAGTTGAACACCAATATAAAATAAATTTATTTAAAAAAAAGGAAGATGGCCCATGGGCCGTGGACCCACTCAGAACATCCCGGCCTAGAACTTCAAGGTGTCCAAGAATTCTAAATTTGAAACTGGACTTCTAGGTAATAACAAAGGTATATTTGTCAAGGTAGGAGGATAGAATATATTTTATTGAAAGTCTGTACCTTGATTTAAGCATTTGTACATATGATATGCACATCTTCACTTGTACTTCTCTTCTGGATTCCACAAGCATTAGTGTGGGTCTGGGTATTATCATGTGGAACAATATTTGGTAAAAAATTTATAAATACAAAAAATATTCATATTTGTTCACCCAGAAATTCCCTGTCCAGAAACTTATGATGTAGAAATAGTATATAAATCATATAAATAATCAAATTTCAGTAAAAATGTTTACACCTTCAGAATTATGATAATAATTGTAATAAAATGCCAAGCACTTTATTGAGCACTTTAAATATTACCACTGAATCCTCACAATTAGATGAGATGCATACTATTATCTCTATTTTATAGAAAAGAAAATTAATCTTTAAAGAGAGTACCCAGTTTCCATTCATTTAGCTTATAAGTGGCAGAGCCGAGAACTTGGGGGTTTTTTTTCAACTTCTAAATCTGACATTTTCAAGATAAAAAAATTATAAAAATGTGTCTTTTGTAAATTTGCTTTAAAAAGTTAAAAAATAAGAAAGACAGAGAAAGATGAATACTATATAATATCACTTATATGTGCAATCTAAAATAAACCCCAGGATGCCTGGGTGGTTCAGTGGTTAAAGCATCTGCCTTGGGTTCAGGGTGTAATCCTGGAGTCCCGAATGGAGTCCTTCATTGGTCTCCCTGCATGGAGCCTGCTTCTCCCTCTGCCTGTGTCTCTGCCTCTCTCTCTCTCTCTCATGAATAAAATCTTTAAAAAAAATTTTTTTAAGCCTCAAATTCAGATACAGAGTACAGATTAGTAGGCAAGGGTATGGGCAATGGTGAAGGCGATCAAAAGATACAAAGTTCCAGTTATAAGATACATAACTTTTATGTATGTATGTAACATACAGTGTGGCGATACAATTAATAGTACTATATTGTATATTTGAAAATTTGCCAAGAGTAGAAGTTCTCACGCCAAGAAAATGCTTAACTATGTGTGGCGATGGATGTTAACTACGCTTATTGTGGTAATCATTTTGCAATACATACATATATCAAACCATTATGCTGTATACCTTAAACTAATACAAGGTCATACATAAATTATCTTTTAAAAGTGCACAATGAAAAAATAAGTGAGAGAAATTGTATGATAAATACATACCAACTTACCCCAAGTTTAAACATCTTACCACAATGATTTTATGAATACATTTTCTTAATTTGCTGAACCACTTCAAAGTCTACTGAAGACACATCTTAAGCCTAAATCTATACATTAGCATTATATTCTCCAACATATCACCTCTAGGAAAATTCACGATTTACCACATATCACCTAATACCAGACTACAGTCAGATTTCCATAATTCTTCCCCAAAATGTCTTACAGTTGTCCAGACCAGGATCCAGTCTGAGTTTTTGACACCCTGCTGCCAGATTCTGTGGGAACATACCCTGAACAAATCTAGATTGACTGGCTCTTTGCAAGGGGGGTGGGTAAAGAAAAGCTGGAAATGCTCCTTGGTAAGGGGTCAGGGCGCTGCGGTTTTGCTCTGGATTGGGTGCTGACAAAAAGCAAAGACAATTCTACGATTTTCTTAAATTTTTTCTAGAAGCAGGAGGACCAAAGCACGAAAGGGAGATGTTTGGCCATTTTTGTGGTTTGGAAAATGTTCTTGTTTTTGTCTGTCCTCAGAGAGGATTACAGAGTGGTCTGGTTTTTGTCTTGCTCCATCTTGGTCACAGAGTGACCTGATTTTTGTTCTGTGAAGTTGTTTGGGTTCGTCAGGAGAACTCCATGACCCAGCTGTTAGCGGCGGGCCTGCTCAGCTGGCGGTACTTCTTTCTCAAGGTTCACATTATATTTGGTTGTTACATCTTGTTTGTTAATCGAATACACCCCTCCTAGTTTTAAAAAGATAATGACTTTTTGAAAGCTCATCTAATCGTCTTGTAGAAAATCTCACATTCTGTATTAATCTGTTTATTTCTTTGTACTAGCATTTAGTTTGTTTCAGGATATTGGAAAATAGGTCTAGGGCCTATAGTAAGATTTACATTAAACTTTTCGAGAAACAAGACTTTACAGGCAATGCCATGAGGTAACACATCCTGCCAGGAGATACGTAATATTAGATCATCTCCTCATTAATGATATTAGGTTTGATAACCTGAGTAAAGTATGGTAGCAAACTCCTTTACTATAAACATACATCAACGAGCTGCTCAGTCTCTGGAATAACCTAGGTACTCCACAAATATCCTCCTCCCCAACCAAGACCCTCCTTCAGCATCTCTGATTACCCTTACCTGAGTCAATTATGTCCTCAGGGATAACAAAATGGTTGTTTTCTATTCGATTGTTCCTTCTACAGTTATGAAGTAGCATTTCTCTCTAAACTATATTCCTTTATTGTTTGGGAATGAACTGCAGTTCCTCCTAAAAGCGTCCATGAATTCTTAGTGATATCAGAAATGGAAGGAGAAAAACACTCATTTGTCTTGATCTGAGGTCTGATAATAGTTAAAATTCAACATGGGAGGGGAAATGATGAAGCACACTCCATCTTTTCTCTGAGAAGTGTCCTTTACGTGGGGAATGGGACTTAGAAATCAAGATCTGGTTACTGAGGACCGGCTTATGGTGACCGGCTTGTTGTTGCTTCTAGAACCTTTAAGTAAACGGAGCTAAGAAAACAACACACTCAAGAATTCATCCTAATATTTCTAGTTCAAATATTGATAGCTTTATCTTACAATATACATAAAATAATTAAAATTATAAATCAGTATTACTACTACCAATAGAACTACAGGACAATGCTTTTTTTAAAAAATTTTTATTTATTTATGATAGTCACAAACAGAGAGAGAGAGAGAGATGCAGAGACATAGGCAGAGGGAGAAGCAGGCTCCATGCACCGGGAGCCCGACATAGGATTTGATCCCAGGTCTCTAGGATTGTGCCCTGGGCCAAAGGCAGGCGCCAAACCACTGCGCCACCCAGGGATCCCAGGACAATGCTTAATGTTTAACTGTAGTACCTTTTTAAAAAAGATATATTTATTTATTTTAGAGAGCATGAGAGAGTGGGGTGGGGGAGCAGAGAAAGAGAGAAAGAGAGAATCTCAAGCAGACTCTGCTGAGCATGGAGCCTGAAGTCCAAGCTCAACAGGGTTCAGTCTCACCTTGAAATCATGACTTGAGCTGAAGTCAAGAGCCAGACACTTAACTGACGGAGCCACCTAGGCACCCTTAACTATGGTACTTTTAATCTTTAGAGTATAGCTACTAAATATATGCTGTCACATAACTGTTTTCAAAAGTATTTAATCCTTTTCTCTGCAATGTTAAAATTTGATATCGGGTTTTTATTATCAGTTTCACTTGGTTCTTATTTCTTTTTGATGTATTTTTTACATTTTTTGAATATATGAAACATTTACATTATTCAAAAGTTAAAACCCTATGAAAAATATGCTCAGATGGGCAGCCCCGGTGGCTCAGCAGTTTAGCACCTGCCTTCAGCCCAGGGCGTGATCCTGGAGACCTGGGATCAAGTCCCAGGTCAGGCTCCCTGCATGGAGCCTGCTTCTCCCTCTGCCTGTGTCTCTGCCTTTCTGTGTGTGTGTGTCTCATGAATAAATAAATAAAATCTTTAAAAAAGAAAGAAAAAATATATGCTCAGAAAAGTCTTACATCCATCTCTATCGCTTCTACTTCACTCCTTCCCTCAACAGGTAACTTAGAATGGACAAAGCTCACTACTGAAAGACATTTGAGACAATAGGTGAAATAGTTTCTTCCTCTGAGTTTTAGGTGAAGCCAAGATATAATTGTATTAATATGGTTATGATATTGGGGTTACATTTGAAAAAGAGTGATAAAGATTTGCAAATCAGTGCATATAGAATGACCATTAAAAATATGATAGGGTTTCCTGGGTGGTTCAGTCAGTTAAGCATCCAATTCTTGGTTTTGACGCAGGTCATGATCTCAGGATGGTGAGACAGAGCCCCACATCAAACCCCACATGGAGCTGTGCATCAAGCTCTGCACTGGGCATGGAGCCTGGTTGGAATTCTCTTTCTCCCTCTCCCTCGACCTCTCCCCTCAGTCCACCCAAAAGAAAAATGTGACAAACCTGTCCTCCTGTACCAGATGCCTGGTACTAACCTCTTCTTAAGACAAATCTTTGAAGATCTGGAAGTTGTGTTATATCTTACTTATAGCAAGTTGCTGATTGAAACCCAAACATTACAAAGATCCAACACCCCAGTTCTCCACCTCTAAGAAGGAGAGGTCTCTCCTTTTTACTCTAATTAACCTTCTCAAGAAAAAACAACTTGTTCTTACAGGGTTTTTTTCACTGACCAAAATCTTTTGTAAACTTTATCTCATTACTTCAAGCCAAACATGTGAAATAAGCCAGAGGTTGCAAACTAATGGCCTTAGGGCCACATGTGGTCCACGATCTATTTCATTTGGCTCAAAATGTTTTCAAGTATTTTAATTAGGTACTGTGATTTAGAAACTAAAGGAGTTTTCATTAAAATTTTAGATATCTAGGTTCTCCTGAAAAGTTGGAAGTCTTGATGAAGGGACCTAGTATTCCACGTTGGAACTAGATGGAGCTATAAAGCCCCTGGCCCCTTTAGATAGGATATGTGCCAGGCCACATTTTGTTACCATCTTGGCTCTAAGGACATTTGAGTGTGCAGCTCTTCTGAGTTTAAATGTCTCTCCTAAGATGACCCATACTGAGAACTCAATTCGAGGCTTGTTTCCCCTCTACTGTTCAAATCTATAGACTAGCCTTGGCTTTCTAGCCATGTCATTGGACTTTAACCCCTGTCTAGATCCCTGCAGCAAGCTCTGCTCCAAGATCATTGTCTAGAAGCTGGCCCAAGCTGTCCTATGTAGCCACAGATAGAATTACTTAGTGGTCACTGGGAGCCACTGTGATTCCATTAGGAGGCAATCATCTGGGATTCAACCAGCCTCCTCCCAAGTACTTGAAGAAAATTCTAGTTAAGGATTTTTTTCTCTCAAGTGGCATCAAACCTCTGACTCCTTTCTACAAAGCCCCAGGGCTCTAAATGTCAACTGTCTGGTTGGTGGTAAGTATCCAGGACTCAGTGACCCTCCTCACTCTCTAGTAAGTTCTAATCAGAGGTCCCAGACCACCTTCTCATTAATTAGAGCAATGGAGCAAAGAAGGTGTGAGCAAAACTCTGATACCCCAGACCCCAGTGGAAACCTCGACCTCCACTGGCCATTAACCTGAGGGCAGACAATCCAGGCATGCCTCCTGTCTGTCCACCCTGGGCCACTGGCCCTATGCCAGAACTTCTAGGAGCTCTCCTCTCACATACCAGATTCTTCCTTCTAGTATTGAAGCACAGTACAGTCCTTTTTATTTTTTAAGATTTTATTTATTCATGAGAGACAGAGAGAGAGGCAGAGGGAAAAGTAGGCTCTTCACAGGGAGCCCAGTGTAGGACTCCATCCCAGAACCCCAGGATCACGTACTGAGCCAAAGACAGACTCTCAACTGCTGAGCCACCCGGGCATCCCTACAGTCTTCTTTATGGTCCCTGCTCATAATAAATGTCCCACCTTCTTCCACCTGTCATCCATGGCCTACAGTCCCGCTCATTTACTCAAAGCTTTGGAACTTGGGTTTACAGTTTCCCTCACCATCCCAGTTTATCCCACCATGCATTCTCCTTCCACCAATCTCAAAGGTGCCTGAGCTAGATCCTGTTAACAATCCACACCCTGCAACAAATGGTCCATATCCGTACCTCCTCCCACCTTCTCACTAGTCTCTGAGACATAATTCTTTCTGTCCAAGAAGAATCCTCCCAACCTCCTTCACAGACTTACACTTTCTTGTCTGACATTATCAATTTATGTCATGCACACACTATTGTTATTTTTCTACGTCCACCCTTTTATACTGTATAAACTCAGATTTGTCCCAATTTCAAAATTCCTGCTTTATCTATGTCCTTGTCCAAATGGCCAGAGGTCTCAAAAGAATTGTCTGTATTCACTGTCTCTACTTCTTTCCCTTTTGTTCTATCTACTGCTAGCTGGATCCCACCCTCACTACTGACAATTCTCTCATCAAAACCAGCAAAAACTTCCTAACTGCCTAATTGTATTTCTTCTCTTGACTTTCTGGATGGAACCTTTTCCTCTTTTCTCTTTTTCACTCCTGTTTATTTGACTAATTCTGTAACTGTCACCTGCCATGCCTTCCATTGGTTCCTCTAGGACTGGTGTTTTGAGGATACTCCACTCCCAGATTGCTGTCTTGACCAATGGTCAGTCCTCTATAGTCTACATTGCTTCTAAAAGTGAGTTTGTAACTTCTAGGGACTTGTCTGCTGTGGCCAAGTGGCTCTGCACTGACTAGAAATCTAAACTCCTTGCATAGCATTGATGGCCTTCCAAGACAGTGCTCTTTTCTGCCTTTCCATCTTCTCTCCCTGAGCAGCAAGCTCCATCCCTGAGTTCCAGTCCTAATACTGAGCCCCTGATTTTCTCCCTTCCTTTACTTTCTCTCTTCATTCCAAATGCCTGCTCCATTAAAATAAAAATTGTGATTAATAAAAAGGCCCCAATGGGCCTGGAAGTTTGCATTTCTTACATGCTCTGAGGTGATGCTGGTGGGGCTGTTCCAGACCTCACTTTGAGAAGACTAGAACTTCTTGTTCTAAAAGTGATTTACCTAAGTCAGTCACAGAAGGACAAATAATCCCCTATAATTCCACAGTTATGATTCCATCTTTATGAGGTATCAAAGAATCAGATCTATAAAAGCAAGGAGTACAATGGTGGCTACCAGGGGCAAGGGGAGGGGGAAACAGAGTTGCTAGTCAGTGGGTATAGTTTCAGTTGTGCCAAGTGATTAAGTTCTAGCCACTGGCAGGAAAACAGTGTCTATAGTTAACCACGTTATACAACACACTTAAAATCCAATAGAAGGTACATTTCATGTTAAGTGTTCTTACCACACACATGTAAAATGAAAAAGAAACTAGGGCAGCCCTGGTGGCTCAGCAGTTTAGCGCCACCTTCAGCCCAGGGCATGATGCTGGAGACCAGGGATCAAGTCCCATGTTGGGCTCCCTGCATGCAGCCTGCTCCTCCCTCTGCTGTGTCTCTGCCTCTGTCTCTCTGTGTCTCTCATGAATAAATAAATAAATAATCTTTAAAAAAAAAAGAAAAATAAACTAAACTAATTTACCTTTTATTTAAGGTGTCTAAACTCTTGGCCTAGTAGCGTCTGCTATTCAAATGATTTCAATAAAATGTATCTGTGTGAGAAATTTGGCAAGAGGTGGGGGGCGGGGATGGAGATGGATAGTCACAAAATGGGGTAGAGTAACACAACAGCAGGTTAACTTGATGTCTAGTCACATACCTTAATTTCTTTTATTATAAGAAAGACTATACATACCAGAGAATATTTATAAACCACAAAGAAGAAAATAAAAGTTCCCATAATCTCACTGCTCAGTATAATTCAGTGATTTATTCATTCAACTATGCATTGATCGTCTACCAGTGGCAGGCACTGAGGAGACAGAGATACACTGCAAAGGAGATATAGTCCATGACTTGACAAGGGCTATCATCTAGATGGAGGAGTAGCAAACTCTGACCCATGGGCCAAATCCAGCCTGCTATTTTGATGAATCTACTCACTAAAACACAGCTGTGCCCATTTATTTATGTATCTTCTGTGGTTAGCTTTACTCTTTAGTAGCATGAAGGAGTAGTTCTTACCATTGAGTAGTTGCAACAGAATCACATGATCAAAAACCCTAAAATATTTTGTCTTTTATAGAAACAAATTTTCCAACTCCTGCTCTAGGGAAAATTGATAACATAGTTTTCTATGCTAAGGGCCTTTTGCAGAATATTCTTAGCTATTTGATGATTTTGAACCCTTTCAAAGTTCTTTTTTCTTTTAATTTGAGAGAGAGAGCATACATTAGCAGAGAGGCAGAAGGAGGGAATCTCAAGCAGACCCCCTGCTGAGCACAGAGCCTAGCTGGGGGCCCAGTCTCACAACCTGGAAATCCTGACCTGAGCCAAAGTCAAAAGTCAGAGACTCAACTGAGCCACCCAGGCACTGCCCACAGTTCTTTTCCTGATTGTTGCCTTTATAAAAAATACATTTTTTTTGTATTTGTATTTACTTTGTGGTTACTGAATTTCTTGATTGATTTAATTATAATCATTTATCTGTTGATTAATTTTGATACTATTATAGTTATTTCATATAAAAACAATTTTTTCCTTTCTAGTCTCTACCTCTTTAATTTTTTATGTATTGAACTGGCTAGGATCACCAATATATGTTAAATAGAAATGCTGATAAGCAGTATCCTGTCTCTTTCCTAATCACAAGGGGAGAGTTTAAAACAAACTTTTATGGAAGTACCATTACATTCAAAGGATACATTGTTTTTGGACTTTCTCTACTTTTCTGAGTTTTCATGTTTTATAACTTGACCTTTGTACTTAATATATAAGCATTGTCATTAAATATTATATAATTAAATATTCCTCTATAACATCTTAATACCTATATGGCATTCCATCATAGGCTTAGACCTTTATTTAACCAATCTCCTGGTGTCTTAGATCCATATACATAAGGAAGAGCTTGGGCAAAGGATGGAGGAAGTTTGGACTTCTGGAATAAGGTGCTGGAAGAACTCTGAGGTGACGAAGAACTAGGGAGACATGCAGAGACCCAGAGCTGAATTTTATCCTGAAAGCAATGGAGAAGCAGCTGAAAAATATGATTCAATTTGCATTTTTAATAAGTTCTCTAGCTGACTCCTTTAAAGATTTGAGAAAGGAAGCGAGCAAGCTAGCAAGAGTATAAGTGGGAGGATCGGCAGAGGGAGAGGGAGAAGCAGACTCCTCATTGAGCAGGGAGCCCAACTTGGGACTCATCCCAAAAGCCCAGGATTATGACCTGGGCCAAAGGCAGAGCTTAACCGACTGAGTCACCCAGGCACCCCCACCCCTGCTGACTCCTTTTAAGTCTTCAGCTCTCCCTAAAAGTTCACCTGATGACTCCCAACTGATGATCGGATTAACCTGTCAGCCAAGATGTTACCAGTCCTCTGGCCACAACCCCACCAGGTCAGTCTCGACATAATGGCACAGCCCAATATGACACACTTTAAATCACTGAAGAACATATAGAAATTTATTGAAAGCTTTTCAGGGATGAAGGAGGGGTTTACACAATATATGGCAGCAAAAACTTATAAATATATTTGAATATTCCCTGCAAAGGGTTTACACAATATATGACAACAAAACTTATAAATATATTTGAATATTCCCCGCAAAAGTCCTACCACATATATTAGTGGCCCAAATACTTTTATGAAGACTCTAGCTTTCTCCTTACCACCTCTTCCCTTGGCCCCACCCTAGTGCTCTTCTCTGCATCTCTTGATCTTTTTTCTGTACTATTAATCTGATCATCTAGTAATTCAGTCTTTGTTGACATTTTGGATGTTTGTTCAGGTGGGGAATAAGGGAACAGGAAAGTACAAGGAAGAGAGGACAAAAATATGCAGGGGAAGATAGTAATGGCTTTTGGTTTGCTCTCAGCAATTAATGCTGGAGTCACCACTCATTTTTAGAGTTATAACACGTTATATCCCTCAATTTTACAACTTCTGGTATTTTCACAAATAAAATATTTTAAAGTAAAAAAAAATCTCCCCTCTCCCTCATAGAAGTCATTCTTGGTATCTTAAAGAAACCCAAGTGAGACTACACTTAAGATTTATAAGCATGAGCTTGAGTGCCTTTGTCCACTGCTCCTCTGTGTTCAAGTATGTTCTGATGGAATAGAACTCACCAGTGCTTCCAGAGTCCTCCATTAGGCCATTCTTCACATGAATCCTGCAGGGTAGGCAAAGACCCCACTTTCCTTTCTCAGCCTCTTCCTTAAACTGTTGCATGCAGTCCAAAAAAGCCATCATTGCCTGGTCAAACTTGAGGTCCAAGCAAGTGCTCTGCCTCATGATGCAGAACAATGGCAGCTCAACAGGGTCATTTGTTAAAGACTTCAAATAGGACCGGTTTCCACAGGGAATGAGTTGATACCTCCGAAACTCCAGCCCAATCTTGTTGGATAGGGCAAGGAGCAACAAAGCTGTCTGTCCCCAAGCCATGTTAATCTCCTTCCAGCTCACAGGGACAGTGGGGAGGCAGCCCAATCTGAAGCTATTGATGATGCCCACAGGGCCATCATACCTGATCTCAAAGGTGGCACTGAAGACACTGGTCTTCTTCAGCCTGCCCCACTGGATTTGGGCATGTCTCAGCTGCCTTTCCATGCTCTTCAGCTCATCCTGCAGTTCCAGTTGCTGCCATTTCAAGTTACTGTAGTCCTTCCAGTACTGCTTGTCCTGTTGTTCCAGCATCTCAGTCTCTGCCTGGGCTGCCTCAAGATCCTCTGCAACTCTTTCTTGTTTATTCTCCACCTCCTTCAGCTCTTGGACCAGCCTTGCCTCCTCCAGCTCCAGGCCCTCCAGTTCCTCCTGCAGTGTCTTCATCTCCTCCTCACATATTCTCCCCCTCCAATATTTGTAGTGCTCGTTCTCAGAGTCTACAATAATGAGTTGAGTATCCAGCACCTCTAAAAGTTTGTCAGTACAGTCTTCACATAGGGGGTGATCCACATATTTTTCACCAGTGAGGATGTCAAAAATGTCCCTGGTAGTGTTCTGGATGTTACTGAGTGTTCTTGCAGAGTCAAACTTCCCAAGCAAGATGAAGTTCTTAGGACTGTCCCCGAATATCTTGCCATCTCCAGGGAGGGTAGAGCAGGAGGCATCTGGCAGCTTTTCAGTATCTATCTCCACCTTGGAGGTAGGGCCACGTACCAGGGTTTCTCTTGGCTCCTGCTGAGCTGATGTGAATGTGGAAGCTGCAGGTCTTTGGGTGGTCTCAAGGCCCAAGGTCCCCGTGGACTGGCTCAGCCTCATGGGCTGCCTGCAGCCCTGGCAGATGAAGCGGATAGAAGACATGGTGAAGGCTTCAGCTCTTACTCTGATTCCACGTTTCCTCTGGCCCCCACTTACTTATCCATTTATATCTTTTTTAA
Source organism: Canis aureus (assembly GCF_053574225.1). Taxonomy (NCBI): domain Eukaryota; kingdom Metazoa; phylum Chordata; class Mammalia; order Carnivora; family Canidae; genus Canis; species Canis aureus. Next base: position 47,781,247 of record NC_135616.1, read on the forward strand.
GCTTCTTTAAAGTAGTGATTCTTTTAAAATGCGTATTTCATCTTGTCACTCTTCTCCTTAAAACCTTACATTGATACCCTCCTTAGATACCTTTAGGCCTCCTTTAGCTCCTTTTAGACAAATGATTCTTTCTAAAAGGAAAATCTGATCATCTCACTTTGTCCTTTAACATTTCCAAGATGTATCTTAAGAGTAATCTTTATAAACTAAGCTTTCATCATGGTACTTCCCTCCTTAAAATGGTATTACACTCTTATCTTACCTTAAAATTAAATCCCATCATCTTAACCTGACACCAAGGCCTCTGCTCATGTTCCCACCTATTTCTCTCCCAATTTCCTGCTGCCTTCACCCATGGGCTTCTCTATGGTCCCTTGAGTGATGGATGGAAATCATCTATTATACAAAGTATGCCTTTCTTACCCTGATACTTCTCCCCAAAGTATTGGGGAATAGAAGAATAAGTTTGGAATTGCTTTTGATGTCATAGTTAATCCTGAGTCCTGATTCATCCTTGGGAGTAGAATGGCAAAGTATATTCATTGCTAAAGGCTAAATCTCATTTTAAGTACCCATCCACCAAATGTCCACCAAAACCAAACAAATCAAAGCCACACCTAGCTTTGAGCTTGAACCAGCCTAGACAGATGATGCTCCAAATAAACTAAGGAACACAGTGGCAGAGTACAGACTGTTTCAGACTCTGGTTTATCTAACTGAGTGATGGCCTTCAGGATAATCCAGAATCCAACTGTGGAGCCTTCCTTTAGTGAAGGAATGAGTGGAAGTGAGTGTCACTTTTAGTTGGGAAGGAAATCTCTTATTTCTGGAGATCTTCCTTCCAATTCTTACCTCTTCATCCCAAGGTCTCCTTTGGGAAGATTAGGGGGAGCCCAAGAGTGAGGATTCTATGGGTTAGAGGGTATAAGGGACTGGGGTTTTATGCACTACTGTATTGCCAGCACTTAGATGAATTACCTTATCCCTCTTCCCTTTCCAACCTTTGCTCCTTTTTTGGGGCCTTTTCACACACCTCCAGGGAAGATTTGTCTGTTCCTTCTATCTCCAATTCCTCTCCTTCCATTCTCTCTTAAACTCACCATGATTCAATTTTAATCTCAGCAATCTATAGAAAGTCCTCATATCAAGGTCACAGATGTTACCTATGTTGTTAAATTTAATTTTGGTGGAATAGGAAGAAAGGTCTTTAGCCAAAAGAGAGTATGAGGAAGAGATGTGAGAGTCACCTAGGTGAGCAGGAGAGTGAATGGAGGAGAGAAGTGGTATGATTGCTCTTCACTTGTAAAAGTACACATGGGACTTGCTGTAATGATTAAGTGTACATTTTTGTCCAGCCACTCACCTCCATGGGTTTGTCAAGCAAGCAAGACTAAGCCAGGGAGGCAGGAGAGAAGATGCCAGCAGGGAAGTAGTTAAGAAGGTTGACTGCAATATATACTGGGAAAGAACGGGGATGGGAGGGAGACACAGGGAAAAGGTGGAAGAGTTGATGTACTTCTGTTCTGGGAGGTTGAGGGGGTGTTGGAGTCAGGATATTAGGAGACCAAATGAGTAAATACAGGAGGTAGCCAGAGGGTGTGCATAAAATGGATACAACAGAGGACTTACTCCCTGCAGTCCATAATCATCTTTCATCTCCCCATCCTGAAACAAATGACCTTTGTTTGGCTCCTCCAGGCATATGGCACAGTATTCTGGAGCCAGAGGGACTTAGATTCTAATCTTGATTATTTAACAGATTATTTAGCCCCTTTGATGCTCAGATTCTTCATTTGAAAATGAATGAAACAGAAGCCATCATAAGAGGATTGTTTGATGAGTAACCAAGATGATGTTTGGAACCTCAAACAGCATTAGTTTCCTCTGACTCCCAGTCTCCAATATGGCTGGTGCCTGGCTTTCTCCTCCTTGTGCACCTTAAACTTCTCAAAAGAGAAGTTCACTACTTCTCACTGTTTCCAGTCCTCATCAAACCTCTTTCAACCTCTGCAGTCTGGCATCTGTCTCCATAATTAATGGGATAAAATGGTTCTTGCTAAGGTCAGCTATTAATTAAGTAGCACACCCCAAAGCATCTTTTCTGTTCTCTTCTGAATTGGTGCTCATTCTTTAACATTTGAGGTGATTAGGATACCTGGGTGGCTCAGCAGTTGAGCATCTGCCTTTGGCTCAGTGCATGATCCCGGGTCCAGGGATCGAGTCCCACATCGGGCTCCCCGTGAGGAACCTGCTTCTCCCTCTATGTCTCTGCTTGTCTCTGTGTATCCTTCATGAATACATAAATAAATCTTAAAAAAAAAAAAATTCAAGGCTTTGTATACCCATGTTCATAGAAGACTCATTCATCATAGCCAAAAGGTAAAAGAAAACTGCATGCCCATCAATGAATAAATGGAATGGATAAACAAAATGTGGTATATATATATATATATATACACATATATATATGCACACACACACAGTAGATATACAGTAGAGTATTATTCAGTCTTAAAAAGGAAAGAAATTCTGACTCATGCAACAATCTGGACATTTGAGGCTGTTATGCTAAGTGAAATAACCCAATCACAAAAAGACAAATATTCATGATTCCACTTAAATGAAGTACCTAGAGTAGCTAGTGTGGAGGCCGAGAAAAATTAAGGCCATCCCACCTAAAGTTTAGCATTAGCACAAGTACAGCCATCTTAGGCCCCTGTGAATAAGAGCTGAACTTTACAGAAAAAACTGCAGAATGTCCTCAATGTCCTCGGCAGGTAATCCCATATCAGAAAGACAACAGAGCTCAGAATTGCCCTCAGCAGAGAATCCCATATCAGAAAGACAACAGAGCCCACGCCCATGGTAGAAAATCCCCTAGACCAGCCTAATTCTTCCATCCCTTCTGGAAATCCCCTAGACCAGCCTATAAAAAACTCAGCTGTAATCCACTTCGGGGTCCAAGTCCCTGCTCCACTGTGTCGGGTATACTTGGACCCAGGCTCGAGCTTGCTAATAACCCTCGTGTGTTTGCATCCATGTCGGCTCCTTGGTGGTTTCTCGGATTCGCAATCTTGGGCACAACAGCTAGATACAATTTATAGAGAAAGAAAGTAGAACAGTGGTTGCCAGGGGTTGGGGGAAGAAAGGTCCTCTATAAATCATTGTGATATTGTGATTTACACACACACACACATATATTTGTCTTCTAAATTCATGCCACAAAACTCCTAACCCGTGGAATTTCCTAGGCAAAGAGAGGGATCAAGGTGTCTTTTGTTATGTTAATGAAGCAACTATCCGAAAGCTAAAGTTGAGGGCTGATTATCAGGAGAACCAGCCATGTGATTGGAGGGTTGGAACTTTTAGCTCCACCCCCTGACCTCCAGGAGGGGAGTGAGGCTGGAGATTAAATCAATGACCAATGGCAGGTAATTTAATCAACTGTGTTTATGTAATGAAGTCTCCATGAAAACCTAAAAAAGGAGTTGGCTCAGAGAAGTTCTGGGTTGGTGAACATGTGGCAATGTGGGGAGAGTGGTAATCCTGGAGAGGGCATGGAAGCTCAACAACCTTCCCACATGCCTTGCTCTATGCATCGCTTTCATCTGACTCATTCCTAAATTATATCCTTTTATAACAAATTGGCAATCTAGTAAGTAAATGTTTTCCTGAGATCTGTTAGCTGCTCTGGCAAATGAATCAAATCTGAGGAGGGGTCCAAGGAATTATTTGGTCACAAGCCCAGGTGATAACCTGGACTTGAAGTAATTGGCATCTGAAATGGGGAATTTCCCAGTTGGTGTCAGAATTGCTTCGTGTGAGGAAAAAAAACACTGGAATTGGGAGCAGAATGCTAGTTGGTGTTAGAGTATTCAGGTGATAGTGTTTAATGGGTGCAGAGTCTTAGTTTGGAAAGATGAAAAATTCTGGAAATGATGATGGTGGTGATGTTTGCATATGTGGGGAGGAAAAACTATTCTACCCTTCAAATTCTTCTGGCAGGCCTAAGAATTAAATTGACATGACAGATTAACTGGAGAAGATAACATTTAATTTCATAAGTAAGGAAAATCAACAAAAACATTAAATTCCAAACACAGGTAAAAATGAGGTATATATGTTGTCCTGAACTAAGGAGAAGGAATTGGGGTCTGGGATTTCCAAGGGAAAGAAAGCAATATGCAGGAAGATGAAAAGGGGTAAATGTTTGGTAAACAAATGTTTGCTGGGCTTTTCAGAAACAGAGAAATTTTTAACAAATAGATTGCTAAAATTCATCCTCCCTGTCTACTATTCCTCATTCATATTATACTGCAGTTGTCTATGGTGATCGCTCCCATCCTGGAGCAGGTACTCCAAATAAATTTTTTTAGAAATTTGGGAGAAGGTTGAAATTTCTTAAGACTTTTGGTCCTTGGGCAGTCCCGGTGGTGCAGCGGTTTAGCGCCACCTGCAGCCCAGGGTGTGATCCTGGAGACCCAGGATCGAGTCCCACATCAGGCTCCCTGCATGGAGCCTGCTTCTCCCTCTGCCTGTGTCTCTGCATCTCTCTCTGAATGAATAAATAAATAAATCTTAAAAAAAAAAAAAAAGACTTTTGATCCTTGATGGTTTTCATTTCAAGAGAATCTGCATGCTGAAGTGACACTTCCAGGGTGATTCATTCTGAACTCCACACAATGTAAGTGTACTTAATACCAATGCACACTTAAAAATTGTAAAGATGGTATTTTATCAACATTAAAATATAATGAAAGAAATTAAAGGGCCTTTCTAAAGTGACTCTCTCTCTGCAGTGTCCTTGGGGTAATAAGATAGCTATTAGGAACTTTCCTAGAGATTTAAAATGTCCTGGGACTCTCAGATGGGCTCAAAGTACAAGATCCATCATAAACTAGAAAAAATAGAGCTCAAAAATGCTAAGCAAATATGCCTCTGTTTGCTATGATTAAAATGAAAAAAAAAAAAATCTGTTATGTGTCTCTTACCACTGTTTAAAAACCTCAACGTTGCATTGGCTTATGGGCCTCAGAACCTCCACAGACTTTGGCTGTGGCCTCACAGTGGCCAGTGTGGGAACGCCAGGTGTTTTACGACTGCAGAGGGCCAGGCCCAGATGTTACTGCAGGCCCAGACGTGACTCACTCAGGATGGGAAGGCAATGCTCATAGTTACAGAAGAGCCCAGATTTCTGGTTCACATAAGAAACTTTTAAAGGGAATTTTAAGCTTTATTTCATTTTGCTTTGCTTTGCTTCCTTGCAAGGAAGACTTCAGGGAAGTTAATCATGACAAGCCAAAATGGGAATATTTTTTTTTTCAAGACTCAGACCATCAAAAGAGCCAAGATACTGGCTTTCTTTCCCAGGTCAGATGCTGATTTAGAAGTCATCTCCACTCATAGTCTGCTTAGTTAAATTCTGTGAAACTGGGATCCCTGGGTGGTGCAGCGGTCTGCCTTCAGCTCAGGTCATGATCCTGGAGACCCGGGATCGAGTCCCACATCGGGCTCCCTGCATGGAGCCTGCTTCTCCCTCTGCCTGTGTCTCTGCCTCTCTCTCTCTCTCTCTCTCTCTCTCTCATGAATAAATAAATAAAATCTTAAAAAGAAAAAAACTCAAAACTCTGTGAAACGGGTGCAATGCTAGCAATTAAACATTGCTCACAATAGTTGGTTGTGGGCAAAGACATCTGCACTATGCCCCCTCAGTGTTCTGCACAGTGTGTAGTATCAAGTAAGTGTTCAGTAAACCATTGCTAGATTCTGCATGCATTACTAATGCATTGAAGTGCTCAGTCTGAGAGACTGGTGCTCCCACCTCCTGCCACTCCCCACTATTTCTATCTAAAGCCATGCCAGAAAAATAAAATATAATATAGATTTAAAAATCTATAATGAAATATAAATATAAAAAATCTAAAATAAAATATAGATTTATGCAGAGCTAACTTGTTCATATAAAATAAATATTCTCTATTTGCAAAAAGATTCACAGAATTCCTACAAATAGATTGCTGGCTAATGTGCATTACTGAACATTAACACTTTATAATCAATATTAAAATGTTGGGAGTCAATGCCAGTTGAAGGGCAGAATGTTCCAAGTCAATCTACCCGTGAAGATTGATCTCTTTCACCTGTGCATTGGTACATGCATCCATTGGTCTCAGCAGATGTCACTTGACATATTTACCCCTCCACTAGACTATATGCCTCTTGAGAATATTGTTGAAATCCATCTTGTATCTTTAACATTCATTCATCCATTCTGTTCCTTCTTTTCTTTTTTCTTTTTTTTTTATATTGCTATGGAAGGGCTTCCAGATACCATGACTCTAACTCAAATAATCCTGTACAGGGGACAGCTCATTCTAAAATATACTGGTAATTTTTTTTTTTCAAAGAACCGCATGCTAATCATAATGATTTGATAATTGATCTAAAAATCTAGGAGTATCCATTTATTGCACATACTGGATTGCTATCCTTTGTCACAGGAGTGTCTTTAGAAATTGCTGCTGATGATATATCATTGCCACACAAGAAAACTGTGAGGATCACCCACTCCCCAAGTCCATGACTATATGAACATGGAAAGCACGATCATCAATATTTGGGCTCAGGCATTAATTCTCATCATCCTCATAATCATTAGCAAGGAGAGGAAGGTCCTCAGAAAGCAGTTGAAGTCTTGATGCCTTAAACCAGTCCCTTCAAGATCATGAATGCTCACAGGCAGGACTGTATTTTATATGTAAGGACAAACTAGCAGGAGACAAACTGCTGCCTGCCCCTGGATAATACCCACTGCTTTTGATGTTCTCATTGATGCCACAGGCCCCATTTCATATATTTTTCCACAGTCTAAGACTAAATTAATATAACTGCCCACTTATAGCCTTTTCTAGGATTTAGGACATTTGGTGGCCTAAAGATTTCTTCTACTCTGTTATGGTTCAGTGGAAGATCTCTGGCCCAAGATTCAGGAGGCTTGATTTCTGATCATAATTAACTATAGACAGTTTTTCTCTGTACTTCAGTTTTCTTATTTGTAAAATAAGGGATGTGGAGCAAGTGATATTCAAAGTCCTTACAACATCACTTATTATAAATTTCCCATCTCTTGTTAGGCTAGGTTGCCAACTAGTTCTTGTCCCTACCCCATACTCCCTCCTAACCTCCACAATAATATCACTGAAAAATAATTTGAGAACTAGAATGTATTAAATGCATAAGCTTATACCCAAAGATAGCCAGGTGATATAACCATATGACTATGGACTACGTTTTCACTTATTTTGGTAGTTTGGGCTCAGTGGTTATGTTTGAGACGCTTTTTCAAGGACAAAGAAGTTGGTTATTGTTGTCATATTCTTGTCTACACACTCACAATGGGCCTAGGAATCACAGCTCAGAATGGATTGGAATGGTGGGAAATTGTGTGGACCTAGGGCCTGTGGAAATCACAGAAAAGGAAGGAAGAGGGGGCCACCACCAGCTGTCAGGGCACAAGTTAAGTGTCATGGCACTTGGAAGAGTGAGGTGAGGGTCTGGAAAAGACAAGGAAATAGAGACTCATGGGATGCTCAGGGTACTAAGACTGGGATGGAGGCCAACGTTGTTGGGGCCAGTGTGATCACTGGCCAGCTGGCTTGACATTCAAAGTTGGGCTGGCAACAATACTGGTTCATCATCCTCACCATTGGTTCACTGAATCCTGCACTTCTGGTTCACTTCTTACCTGACATGTTCCTGGCTTAGTGTGGCAATTGTATTATTGTCAAGCAAATATTCATCCTCCTCTCCTCTAGTGGGAATTATTTTGGACCATGGACTTTGGGCTGAAGTGACAGCATGCTAGTTCCAACACCAAAAGTCTCCTAGCCCTCTGGTGCTCCTGTCTTCCACAATGAGAATAGCATATCCTATGGAGGATCTCTCTTTCTGCTTCCATCCCCAGGTAAGAAGGCATCTGGAGCACAGCCCAGCCAACCTGCAAAACTCCAAGTAAGAAATACATGCTTGGGTTATAAAACCATTGAAACTTGGGATTTATTATCACAACAATGTGAATCTTTCTGAAACAAGCAACAGGATCTCAGGTGAGTATCAGAATCCCTCAGGTGGCTGGGCTTTGGGCCTAGGCATATTTGACATCAAACCCAAAACCATGCTCTATATTAAAACATGACTGACTCTGGTCTTTGATGAGTAAAGCAATAGCTGACTTAGGATGAAAAAATGACCTTAGAGAAAATGCTAACTGAATATTCCCTCAGTAGCCCTGGTATAAGAGCCCCATATCCTCCCAGGAGTGGACATCCTGATGGGAGCTCTGCATCGGCAATGCAGCCTTAGAGGCTATAAGGATGCAAATGGCTGGCCCTTCTCTCCTTCTCCCCACCTGTGTACATACACAGTATAGTTAGAAAGAGACACAGACCAGCATCCTGGAGAAAATATGATCAGGCTGCTCCAGTACCTTCAGGGAGAGTGGAAACAATGTGATCCCATCTGACAAAAGCCTTGGCTCCTCTCCTCTCGTGAGTCACCCTTGCAGGTGTTTGCAACCCTTGGGATGAAAAATGATGCTCTGGAATAAAGAAGCATTGCAGGGTTTACTAATCCCTTACCACTGGAAAGTAGGAAAGGGAAAAATATGGAACATGGAATGGAAAGCCAGTTTGGAAATCAGCTGGGGGAGGACAGCATGTCTTCACAGAGTCATCTGGAAAAGGTAGTTGCAATATATTTTTCAAAGATCCTGAGTATTTTTTTGTTTTCCAAATATACTGCATTCAGGGTCAGACTGGCCCTGAAGGCAGTTCAACATGGCCCTCTGGCCCAGGAAGAAACTCCTCTGACAGTGTTCAACCTCCTCCTGCCCTGTCACTCTAGTGTCTGGGAATTTACCCAGTCTTACCCCTCATCAACGTTGGAAGACCATTCTCGGTTAGGCAGTACTGGGAGTTTTCTTCTCTCTAGAACATGCTGAACCCTCCTCCTGAGTCTGTGCCCTCATCTTCCCAGCTGGCTCTGCAAGCCCAGAAGGCTGATGATCATATCTTGGGCCTTTGGCTTTACCTCCCCAAGAAGGCCTTTCTGTGCAGTGGGTCTCCCCAGACACCCTCCCTAAGAGCACCTTTACCAAACTTAATGCCATCTACAGTGACTTGTGGTTCAGCTGTTGATCATGTCTCTCCATCACAATGGGAGCACTGTCAAGTAAGCAACTGCCAAGCTTGCTCATCCCTGAGGCTCTGGTGCCTGGCACCTCACAAGCTCACTGTGTGAATGACTGATTGCACCTTTGTATCATCTCTGAAAGCCAACTATCATTTTGCTATTAACTGCTGAGTTCTGTCCCAATTCTTCTTTTTTTTTTTTTTTAATTTTTATTTATTTATGATAGTCACACAGAGAGAGAGAGAGAGAGGCAGAGACACAGGCAGAGGGAGAAGCAGGCTCCATGCACTGGGAGCCCGACATGGGATTCGATCTCGGGTCTCCGGGATCGCGCCCTGGGCCAAAGGCAGGTGCCAAACTGCTGCGCCACCCAGGGATCCCCCAATTCTTCTTTAAAAATGCTGCTTGGGGGATCCCTGGGTGGCGCAGCGGTTTGGCGCCTGCCTTTGGCCCAGGGCGCGATCCTGGAGACCCGGGATCGAATCCTACATTGGGCTCCCGGTGCATGGAGCCTGCTTCTCCCTCTGCCTGTATCTCTGCCTCTCTCTCTCTCTCTCTCTCTCTGTGTGTGTGACTATCATAAATAAAAAAAATTAAAAAAAAAAAAATGCTGCTTGGGGTGCCTGGGTGGCTCAGTCAGCTAAGCATCCAACTCCTGATTTTGGTTCAGGTCATGATCCTGATCAGAGGGTCATGAGATCAAGCCCCACATTTGATGCTCAGCACCTGGAGTCTGCTTGAGATTCTCTCTCTGTGCACCCACCCCCCCGGCTCTTTTTCTTTCAAATAAACAAAAATAAATAAAATCTTTTAAAAAATATTGCTTAATTTTATCACATAAGTAATACATGAAAATTTATCAGTACAGAGAATTCAGGTCCTTCTGAGAAAAGGTGAAACAGAGCAAGTCCACCTTTCCTTCTTCTCTCCCTCTAGACCCTCTCCCTTCCCCAGGTAAACTCCGCAAGTTTTTGTTCTCTTTTGTCTAACTGCGATATTGTAATTTATAATAAATATATATTTGATATATATATATATAATATTTTTTTTCACAGAGCTTTATGCTTTTTATTTTATTTTATAGCCTTTCAACTCCCATGTGAAGTAGAACAGATATGTTACAGAGAAGTGACTCACCTACATCTAACAGACATTAAACAGTCTGGGCATAAAGCACCTAAAGCTAAGAGCCCCAAGCCTAGTCACTCTGAGGCCTTCATTTTACTTTTTAAAAGAACATTAAGTTCTTCAAATCAGGGACACCGCACCAGGAACCATCTTCATCATCATCATTATAATCCCAACGAGGTGTGGCTTGCTAACTCACACAGCTTCCAGCAGGTTCTGAGCTTCCTCATCATATGCTTCTTTGCACACCCCCTTCCTGGTACAGACTTCCTAAAAACTTCTGAGTTTTCTAAGGTGAATGATCAAGGTGTCTTTTGTTATGCTAATAAGGTGACTTTTGGACCTTGCCTGAGGATGGGACCTGATTGCCTACGATTAGAGGGTTGGACTTTTCAGTCCCACCCCCAAGACCTTCAGGCTGGGGAGAAAGGCTGGAGTTCAATCACCAATGGCCAGTGATTTCTTCAATCATGCGTATTGAGGCCTTCATAAATCCCAAAAGGACAAGGTTGGAAAAGCTTCCAGGTTGGTGAACACATGGAGATTCAGGGTGAGTGATGTGCCCAGAGAGAACATGGAAACTCTATACTCCTTGCTCATACCTTGTACTATGCAACTCTTCCATCTGGCTATTCCTGACTTCTATCCTTTTATAACAAACCAGTGATCTAGTACGTGAAATGTTGCTCTGAATTCTGTGAGCCACTCTAGCAAACTAATCAAACCCAAATGGGTCTTAAGAACCTTTGATCTGTAGCAAGTCAGAAGCCCAGGTGTCAACCTAGATTGTGATTTGGGAGCGGGAGGTTGGGGGTAGCCTTGTAGGACTGAGCCTTTAACATGGGATCTGATGCTATCTCCAGGTGGACAGTGTCAGAATTGAGCTGAATTGTAGGGCACCTGGCTGGTGTTGGAGAATTGCCTGTTGGTGTGGGAAATCCCTTCTGACACCAAGCTGGTATTAGGTACCAAGCCTTCTCTAAACTTTTCCTTTCTATAATTCACATATCTGTGACATAGAGGCATCCTTTCATGTAAATGAGTTTTAATTTTCTTTAACAATGACTAGAATATACCCATTATGGTGTCTGCCTCTATAGGATGGCGGCCCCCAAATGAGGGGTGACAATCAGGTGGAAGCCAGTGGCAGAGGAGAACAAAGGCAGAACAAAGGAGATAGATGTTTATTAAACAGACTGCATGGGAGCTGCAGGCAGTCAACAGAAGAGAGGCTGTCTACAACCCGGCAGTGGGTAGGTGCTGTATTTAAATTGGGAAGGTGAGAAGGTATGGGGATGTAAGGAATGCTCAGCTTCCCTTTGCTATAACTGTGCCTGGTTGTAAGTAGGGCCTTTGGATATTTTGAGGTGAGTCAACTGCTGGGCCTGTCTGTACTTAACCAGTTGGTCCCTGTGGGCCCTTCTGCCTTGATCAACTTTCGTTGCTCAAGCCTGTTGACTAAACATGGTCTCTCTACCCATGTCCTATACAGCACTTGCTCCAAATGACCCAGAATTCATTCCACCAGTTTCCCCTGGATGAAAGACCAACAAATGATAATGAAACATTCTGGCCTTTGTAATCTTTGATCTTTTGTAATTAGTGCTTTCTTTCCTCTAAAAGTGGGATTTGGGGAGGCTGGCTCATTCCCTCACCAGTGGACCATATAAGTTCATTTGGACTACCAGGAGATAAGGTAGTTTTACCCTATAAACAGTTATTTTGTCATTTTCTTTTATTAGAAACTTGATAATTCAGAAACTTTGCATAGCATTTAATCCTTATTATAAGAGAAATTAATATTAAATAAAAATTGACCTTCCTGCCTCTGTAGTTTCTGTCATGCATAAATATGTTGACCAGCAGTTACGGACATAATGGGATCTCAGTGTGTCTGGCCAGAATGATAGGCCAAGGTACATTGTGACACCCAAAGAGGCCCAGAGATTGTAGAAGTCATTTCTGATGTCTTCCTAAATCTGACTTCTCTTTCATTCATTTATGACACACAGAGATCACGGAGTGTTGTGCACTCACTACCTCTGCTGTAGCATTTTTACTGTTGGACTTGTGAATTCCAGCACAGTCTTAGGACAGAATGCCAGGAAATGTGCTTTGGAGCTTTTTTTCCCCTTCCACTGCCATCTCTTGAGATGTCTTTTGATTTAACAACACTTTGGAAAGCGTATTTATCAGATAGTTCTATTTTTTACTTTAGTGATGTCCTAGCCAGCACCAATCTTATGTCCCTTCCTACGTATTCTCTGGTGAGATTCCTTTTACAGGCGTTAGTGAAAATACGCAATTTTTCCTTGGGAGCCCTGTTCAAGTACAGGATTAATTTTTTTTAGTCACCTTGTCTTCTGTGGATGCTTTCATCCCAGTGCCTGGCACATAGCAGGGCTTTCCATTAAATAATAGTTGAATGAATGAAATGCTAAACCTGAGCATTCAGATTTTCTAACTGCATGATGGTGTGTTATTCTACTTCTTCTAGTGGTTGTTTTATTTAAAAACTATTTCCTTCTCCTTTCTAGTCATAGTTATATGAACTTGGCCCCTCTCAAAAAATCATGAAAGGTACAATTTTTCTTTCTGATTTAAAAAAAATTTTTTTAAACTATTTTTATTTGATAAACATTAATTGTAACTTTTAAGTTAAGACCTCATGTTTCATGTTCTTGTCAAAAGGACCTCACCTGGCATTGCCACATAATTGCGTGACTTTTCTCAATTGAATTACAATATGATTTTTTAGGTATTATGCTCTTTTTACTTTCATATATTTTTGTATGTATGTATGTATGTATGTGTTCGTGTATATACGTGTATATATGTTCTAGGGTAATTGTCTGGCAAAAGAGTTCGTTAAAGGCTATGAATTTCTTTTGGAATATTCCATGTTAATGGCCTGCCGTGAAAGATTTGATCAAGTTATAACCATCAACAGTACATGGTACCCTGTAAACACATATAAAAGTTAAAAGATTACTATCAGAACATATAAAAAATTTCCACAAATCAATTAGAAAAATAACCAACCCAATAGAAAAAATAGGACAAAGACTAGTGATTTTCCACTCTGGCTGCACAGTAGAATCATGGAAGACTTGAAAAAATACAAATGCCCAGATCTGATTTAATTGGTTTGGTCTGAGACCCTAAAATCCGCATTTTCTTAAGCTCCCTGGGAGTTCTAGAGTGTATTTGGGGTTGAGAAACACACTGGTAGAAGATATATTTGCCTCCGGTCTTGAAATATCAGTAAATTCACATAAGGGAAAAAGAGGAATGAAGTATTTTGGGTGGGCATGGGAAGACATGACCAGGAATCATATAAATAAGTGAGCAGAAGTGAGAACTACTCAGCAGAGGCAGGGAATCTTGTAAAATTTTAGAATCGGAAGGAACCATCAAGACAACCTAATCTCTGCTCACTTCTCTTTCACTGCTACGCTTACTACTGCTGCCACTACAAAAGTTGTTAAAAGTATGTGTGGGTTGAAGGGCAGAATGCATCACCAAATATGTCTCTTTGGTAGGAGAATTATTTGGAGAAACTAGACACAAGAGTAGCTCTGAAAAGGGAGTTAAAGTTACCCTTTTGTAAGGGAAATTTATGTTAGAAAGAGGGCCTCTGCCAGGAAAAGAACAATTACCAGAGATAACTTTTTCACCTGAGAGACTTATCTGCTTTACAGGGCAACCTTTGTTTTTCAAAGTCTTCCTCTCACCTCCCCAAGAATTGCCTTACCTCACATTGAACCCTTTCCTTAGCTTGAGATTGTACAAGCCTCAATCACCTGGCCACCTTTTGAGTCTTATATCTTTATGTGGCTCCTGTACACACACACGTGCTCTTAAAAATGAGGCAATAGGCCAAAATGGAGTTGCTCATGCTAAGCACCACATCACGAAACTGAGACTTAATCAAAGTTTCTGCTCTCCAAGAAATGCAATCTTAAAAACCAATCAAACGAGAATCGCCTGCACAGCACTTTTTGGGTTATCCGCCTGATATACCCTGCCTTCCCCTAAAAGAACGTAACTTTGTGATTACCAGCCTGCCCTTTGCCTATATGACTTCCTTGTTCCCTCTTCTTTCTGCCTATAAAATCTTTCACTTCGGACAACTCCTTGGAACTCCCTTCTATCTGCTAGACTGGATGCTGCCCTATTCAAATCAATTTTTGCTCAAATAAACTCTTAAAATTTGTAATATGTCTCAGTTTATCTTTTAACAGTTAGTAATTAATTTTTTCCTCCTGTTAATTTGTCCTTTTTACAGTGGCATCTCAACCAAAAACAATGAAAAGTAGAAGAAAAATTATTCTCATATCTTTATGCTATATAATGTATTTACCATTTAAGTAACTTATTATATGTAAATATTATACACACACACACACACACACACAGAAATTTGTTACCTAAAATTTACTGAGAACTTTTATTTTAGTTATCTTGAGTTCCATAATTCTATGAGGTAATGAAAATCATTAGCCTTATTCTATAGTTGAGAAACTGAAGCAACCTTTGACAGCTGTTGGTACTGAGATGCCAGTACACAAAAGTGGGAGAGAAGAAAGGTCATTTGAGGGATTTCCACTTCAAGTAAGGGTTGGGGTATAGTTTATTCAGATCAGCACTCCCACTGAGAAGATGTTGGAAGATGTCTGAAAACTTGTTAAAGCACAGAAGGATTGAAATATCTTGAGGAACGACCCGGTTAAAATCTAGAAGGCAGGTGAGCTCCCTGTGGGTATCTGCTGATCTGGATGGAATAGCTGTTACACCGGCCTGTTGGGAGAGGCTAACAGAGGTGAAAGTCCAAGGTGCCCTACAGAGAGAAAGACCACATGTGTCTCCCTCACAACCAGAGTGAACCCAGAGTCAGCCATTCCCCATTTACCATCTTTCTACAGTCTTCTTGTGGAGAGATGGAAGAGTCACAGATGAAAAATTGTCTCTGAGAAATGTTTATTTATTTATTTATTTATAAAAGCAGGACCCCCCCCCCTTTTTTTTAAGTTTTATTTATTTGAGAGAGAGAGTACATGGAAGAGCACAAGTGGTGAAGAGGGAGAAGCAGGCTCCCTGCTGAGCAGGAAGCCCAATGCAGGGGCTTGATCTCAGGACCCTAAGATCATGACCTGATCCCAAGGCAGCTGCTCAACTGACTGAGCCACCCAGGCACCTCCTTTCTGAAAGTATATAAAGCTAATGCCTATCCTTCCTAGGAATGGTATCCTATTTATATAATTAGAATCGAACAGTGAATTTAAAGTGGTTGCAGTGGTTGTAGATTAGAAATTCCCCAGGAATTCAGCAAATACAATTGCAATGTTCAACAGAGGAAAGAGACAATTCTACTGGAGATGCAACAACTGCTCCAGGGTTATTAGAAATGAATCATCAAAGAAAACTAAGTTCATTTTGAATGAGAATCAGCTAAAAGAGCACAGGATATAAACTGACCTCCAATGGCTTTGAAAATTGAATTTATAAGACAAATTATTCTAAAGGATGATTATAATATTTTAAAATATAAGACATTCAAAAATATTTTGAGAAACAAAATTATAAATCGAATCACAGCAAATCTGGAAAAGAAACTAAAAAAAAAATTCTACAAAGGAAAAAATTCAGTAACTGAAATGTAAAATTCAAAAGTTGCAGATTTAGAAAATAGGTCACAAAGTATTGTCTACAACACCACACAAATAGCAAGATGGAAAATATGGTAGCACGTTAAAGAGACATGAATGATAGAATAAGATGGTCTAATATAACATTAAATCAAAGTCTCAATTAGAGAGGAGAGAGAATTTAAATTAATAAAGAATTAATGGCAGTGAATTCTCTAGAACTGATGAAAGACTCCAGTCACATATTCAAGTTAAATAAAATTTTTAAAAGCCATATCTAGCACATATGCTGCAGAAAGTAGAAGGTAATGGGAATACCTCAAAAGCAGTAAAAAGAGAGAGAGAAAAAAAAAAGATTCTCTTCCAAGGAGCAGCAGTGAAATTGGAAGCTGACTTCTCTGTTGCAACAGAGAGAATAAGGCCATCAGTAGGCTGGGGAAAAGCTGCCAACCTAGAACCTTTGTTGAATGAAATGTCTGTCAAACACATGAGCAAAATAAGGGCATTTTAGAAGTAAACAGGAGAATTCTTTACCTGTAGATTCTCATCTGATGAGAATTCCAAAGGATGTGGTAAATATGTAAGAAGATCTATATAGATGTTGACTTCATCAAGCAGAAAAATGTCATGAAGTTTTTTAAAAAACACTTAAAAAACCTAAAAGACATAAATGGAGAAATAACTTGGAGTGATAAATGGAGTTAAAGTATTCTAAATTTTTTATTATTGAGGGTGAGGTAAATAAATCAAACTTAGACATTAATAAATTATTAAAGCACATTGTAATTTCTTGATCACCACAAGAAAGAACAAAAATACATAAAATCTGTTCAAACAAAACAAAACAAAACAAAATTCAACCAAGTAAATTTGAAGAAATTGGCTTTATTAAATGATTCCAGATTTGAGAAGCATCTCAACTGGTAAGTAGAGAGGTGCCCCAAGGAGTTGTACAAAATAGGTTTTTATAAGGTGGGGCAAAGAAGTTATTGGCAAAAGAAAAGAAAAGGTTGCCCCAAGCAAGATCATTTTCTTTTGAGGGAAAGGGTAGGGATCTTATCATGCAGATAATTTATCTTCCTTTGAGGGATAGACAGGGCCCAGTGACAGATTACCTTATTGGTGCTCATCAAAAAATTCCTGACTGACCAGTTAGGGCCCTTTTCTGGGGGAGAAACCACAATTAGATTGGGTATTAGTTCCCAATTTGAGAACTTGGTATAAGTGACACCGTTTTGGGCCTGAGGTTTCCTTCCTTTCTTTCTTTCTTCTTTCTTTCTTTCTTTTTTTTTAAATACCTCTAAATTAGTAAAGTGGGGAAAAGTAGATTAATAAAATATAATAGATGCCAAGTAAAGAACAGAGGCCAGGGGGAAAAAAAAAACAGAAAAACAAATAAAAAGTATAGCTTTTATGGTACAATAAAACCCAAATGTGTCATATTTTTACACTAAATGTAAATGGATTGTAACTCAAGGAAAATTTAAAATTTATTATCCAGTATAAAGAGATAACATTTAAAGCATACATGAAGACTGAGAATAAAAAGGTAGAAAAATATATACCATGCAAATACTAATTCTCCCCAAATCTGTATAGCTATATTAATATCAGACTAAATTGACCTAAAGGCAAAAAGCATTGTAAAAGATAAAGGAGATGTACCATTATGATAAAATGTTCAGATCACCAGATTAGTCTATAAACAAAAAGCAAGGCAGAGTTTATAAAAGCAAATCTGGAGTCTACAGAACAGTGACCCCCACATCCCTTATGTAAATTAATTGGTTTTATCAGTACCCTCCAGGAGCTCAGCTATAGTTGAACCAAGTTGAGTTGTTAACTCCTCACAACAAAGGAGAATTTGCACCATGGGGATCTGTGGGGTGTCCCAGTAAGAGGGCTAGAAAGGAGGCACAGGATTTGGGGTTGTGTGAGGGATTTGGGGAATGTTTAGGATGCAGATCTTTGCTAGGGATTTTGTAGGGCTTTTTCTATGCTTGAATATCTAGATATTTCATACCTAGAAGGTAGGAAAAATAGATGGTGGCTAATGCTGCAACTAGTCAAGGATCAGCTGTCACGCATTAACCAGGATAAGGTGACGTCTAGTCAGTTTTGTGGTTTGGATGACGTTCCTGTTTTGTCTGTGTTCACACGATTATGGAGCAGCCTTGGTTTGTCCTGATCCATCTCTGTCATGGTGTTTTTATTCTGTGAAACAATTTGTGTCAACTGGAGACCCCATGGCCTAGCCGTGTGTGCTCTTGGCTTCTGGCTTGGCGGCTGCTCCTCTGTCTCAGGCTGTGAGCTGGGGAAAGGAGCAAAGGGGAGGATAATTTCAGCTCTTTGTGGGTTTTCCAAGAATCCTTGTGATTTGGGCTCTGGAGTAGACATGACGTGTTTGTCTCTGCTAGTGACCTGCCTTCATCCCTTCTCTTTGGTTAAAGCAGGTCTGCACTGTTTCCTCATTATGATTCCTCAGTCTTAATTTTAATTTTTTTATTTTGCACAATTAGTGTGGTTTTTGAAGGTAATTTTCCTTTAACCTTAGATTTTTATTTATGAGGTTAGAGACAAGTTTGGTAAAACAGGAGATTTAATTTTGGGGGCTCAAATGAGTTTGCAAATGTTTAGTACCAGGGCCAATGCCCATAAAATGTCTTTATTCATACATTCCATGTTCTTCTTTAGCATGAATCACTGACTCACTGCAATACTCATGAAATGAACAAGGTGCTTGGTGTAAGTGAAGTGTTTTAATATCCTTTGATGGAAGATATATGCAAGAGTAAAATAAACTTAGTGTCTTTTTCCTTCTTTTTTGGCCAAAAGATCTATGCAAGATTTTGTTACTGTAGCTCAACAGCTGTGACTAATTTTATTGTTACCAGAAATTCCCTCCTTTTCCCTCCTCTGTCTTCGATTTCCCTCCTGGTGGTTGGAGTCTTCCCTCCTGGTCCCTGCTCCCACCAGTCACCTGGGCCATTTGCTGCCTTTGGGTGATGTCATTCAGGCCTCCAGTTGCCATGACAGCACCAAGACTTGGGAGGATTATGCTTTCCTTCAAGAAGTCTTGTTACTGTTAAAAGGCCTGAGCAGCTCTTCTCCTCAGGTGACAAACTCAGGGTCCTCCTGGTTAGCACTCACCTCAAAGACAGCCATTTAACTTCCCTGGCTACTCCTCCTCCACCTCTGTACCTAATCACCTCTCCCCCATGCCAGCCTTTCAGAGGATGTACCCATTACATGGTTTAAAATGGTTTAGACCAATAAATGTATATTGGACAACAATCCATCGCTTGCCCATTTCTAGATGCTCAAAAGGTGGTTGACTCTAGATTACTCATGGAGAGAATTCTGGGTTCTTGAGCTGTTGGGACTTCCCAGACCGTTGCAGACTCTAGATAGAGTGGCCCTGGAAAACTGGAGACTGTGAGGCCTACCCCTCCTTGATTCCCGGGACTGGCTGCCTGCTATTTCCCAACTTCACATCCCATCCTTCTACATTCCTCCATTGCATGACCAAGACAGGAATTTTAAGAACCTTAGCCTAGATCCAGACATAAAAATACACCTGCTAAGAGTACAAACCAAGGTTCATATAATTGCATATTTAAATCATAATTATTTAAGTCAAACTAAGATTTTAGATAAAATAAGTTCTATCTTCCTGCTTAGAACAATATATCTTCACAAAAGCCAGGTTCAGATTTAGAATTATGTGACTCCTGTGTCGGGGCCAAGGGCAGGCTGCTCAAGATTGGCCACTTTGACATGAACATTATTTTGAGTTAAAAGTAAGCAAAACCCAGCTGATGCAGAAGAAACTCTTCCTGGTCCTCAACTTCCTAAGTTTACATTAGAAAGGAGACCCTATATTGGGAAGAGAGCTAGTAAGGACTGCCCTTTACCTAAGAAACCTACCTGCATAATAGTGCAACCTTTGTTTTCCCAAGCATCCCCTTTTCCTTTCCTGCTGATGGCCTTTCTCCCTTTTGTATCCTGAGATAACCCTACTCCTCTCCTTAGCTCATATGAGCATCATGTTGCATCATCATCACCTTTGGAACTTCCATGTGTGTATGTGGATTCCTATTAAATTTGATTTTCTCCTGTAACCTGTCTCATGTCAATTTGATTCTTAGTTCAGCTAGGAGGACCTTGAGAGGCAGAGGAAGGTCTTCCTCCCTGACATCTGCATGGGGCAGGGGGGCAGGAAGGAGGAGGGAGATATCTTGTTCCAGTTTCAGGTTTGGTCCCCCTCTCAGCTCTGAAGTGCAGGGGACAGGGAAGGAGCTCATGCAGGCCTTCAAAGTGGGCTGTGTTCATTTATGTCGGTAGTTCTGGGGTTCCCGTGTCCCAGCATAGTTCAGAAGAGTGTGAATTCTGTGTGGACCTGTCCCCTTGGCATATGAACTCAACCTCCTGGGGAGGGGTGTGGCTGGAGGAGGCCCAAAGCAGTGACCTTCTAGTCAGGGCCCCGGGGCAGGGGCTCATCTTTCTCATATCTGAAGGTGATGCTGAGGGCAGAGCTTGGCAGAGGGCAGGAGCCGATCCCTACTGTGTTACATTCTTTTAAAATGGTTGCTTGGAAATAGACTGCCTCAGTGGATTCCCATCATTTTGCTCCTCTCAATTTTACTCGACCACACTCCTCCTTATTATTAGGATTCATGTGCTGACAATTGCTATACCCCAGTATAAGTGGGGAGGTAGAAGCCCAGCTCCAATCACAGGGACGGTCTGTGTGCCCGGGGAGCCATCAGTTCCCTGGCAGAGGGGCAGTCCCACATGCAGAAGGCCCTCAGTGACTGCAGTGCACATGTGGGGGTGATGCTGGAGGTAAGGGGGCTCTGCTTATGAGGAAGATGCTCCTTCCCGGACCAAAGGGGCCAAAGGGGTCTCCCCGGGCCCTATACTCTAACCTTGTAAACCCAGCTGCTTAAGGCAGCCTCCCTTGCATGTGAAAGACACTGTAAACCTAGAGAGTCCAGAAGGAACCTGCTGGTTTTCCCATCAGAATTTATTGTCCCTACTGTCTCCTGCGGGTCTTTCTACTGCAGTAAATGCTAGCAACATTCATTACAATGTAGTGGATCAGCCCAACACTGGGCTTCACCCAGATTTCTCTTTCCTCCAGTCCCTTCCTGGCACCTCTGAAGTCCTGACAACTTAACTTCCAGATTAGACTTTGAATCTGCCACCCCTCTTTATTTTTGCCACATGCTCTCCCTGGACCTCATGTATCTACTTCTGCTTCAAATCCTATCCTTCTCTACACAGTCACGGTGATGACCTGAGGGTACCAACTGGGTCATTTAGTAACCAAACTAACATGAAGTCACTCCTTGCTGAGTTACAGGTAGAGATCGCACCAGGGGGAGCTGTCACACAAAGTAACCTTTATTTGCAGCAAATAAGGAGATCATGGAGAATAACTTCTGAAGCCACAGCTGCCGAACAGGAGTGAGTGGGTTCTCTTTATTTAGGGTTGGATGAATATTCAGAAAGGGAAGTTTTGTTATGATATGTAGAGATAGGCATTAGGCCACACAGATATACTTAGGGAACGGGCTGGTCCATCATTATATATTACCTGAGGTCTGTGCTCCTCCTAGGGCAGAGACTTCAACATTACAGTGAGGTAGAGGTAAAGGTCAGGCACCCAGGCACCTGCAGGTGTGAGTCAGTGGTTGAGCTCAAACCGGTCTAGGCTGGCCAGATCTCTTCCTATTGTTGGCCTCTAAACAATAAGGTTAACATTCTTGTGAAGAAGCAAAGGGCTCTTGGGGGCACGTGGGTGGGTAGTGGGGTCTTGCTGGTGACAGTTTCACCCCAGAACTTGCAATTCTGTAATGATTTCTCATCACATTTTGAATAATCACCGCTGACATCATAAAGGTGCTGTGTGGTCTTTCTCCTGCCTGCCTCTACTTGCTTCTCCCCGACACTGTTCCTTCTTCCTGCTCCAACCTTCTGGCTTTCTGACAATCCTCAGAACAAAGGCACCACATTCCAGGGCCTGTGGGGATCAGCAGGAAAGGCCACCAAGAGGCTGAGGACTGGGAGTGATAGGGGAAACAAAGAAGAAGAAAAAACTTTAAATTTCCTTACTACCTACAGCCCATTGACAAGTTCTTAAAACAGGCAGAGTGACATTCCTCCAGGGACTCAACTGTCTTCATGTTAATACTTTGCTAAGGGCAAAAGGCAATTTTAGCCCCATCCCCAGGATCCTGTAAGTCTAAAATTCCTGTAGAAGTTCCCTTTATCTCTGAACCCTTCAAGATAGTGTTGGGCAATCATATGCTCCCAAGCACATCACCCACCGACATACATCTGAAGGGTCTAATGACTCAGGTTTTATTAGACGGTAATAAAAGACCTTTTCCCAACAATAGCTAGTTCTTTTAAGGTCCTAGAAACCTTGCTTCCAAATTCCTTAGAGATTTACACTATCTCTAACCCCCTCCCAACTTGAAAGTATATAATGGGCCACTCCTCATGACCCCAGGGCAGCTCTTTCTGCCCTTGGATCCTGTCCCTGTGTGTTAATAAAACATCTCTTTGCACCAAAGACATCACAAGAATTCTTTCTTGGCTGTCAGCTTGGAACCCTAACATCTTTCCTACATCTGGAAGACCAGGCTGCTGAGGCCCTCCTGCAAAATATCTTCCTGGAGGAGAACTAAAGTATGTATTTATCAGAGCCACACAGACTCTCCAGGAACGTTCAAGAGAAGCAATTGGAATGTTTCTGTTAATGGGACAGGGACCCTACTCTTCCTCTAAAATGGGATCATAAAGCAGAACCAAACTGTCACATGTTTGAGGACAGAGTACAAGTGATTTTATTAGATCTGATTTCATACAATCAGAAGAGGAAAAAGAAAAGCTATGACTTCTGGGATATTTGATCAGAGAAATAAAATCCAATCCCTGACAAGTGAAGGTGTAGAGGCCAGGGGAAGTCTGCTCAAGGTGGGCCACTTAGACATGAGCATTCTTTTGAGTTAAAAGTGATCAAAATCTAGAAGATACAGGAAAAGCTTACCTCCCCCCTCAACTTCTTGCTTTATAGGAATAGAACTATTAACAGAGATTCCTCTTCACCTAAGAAAGCTTTCTATATAATAACCTTTGTTTTCCAAACATTGAGTCCTCACCTAGAGTATAGCTAATGATCTTTCTCTTCTTTGTATCCTCAGTCTGTATCTCTCTTTGCTCATATAAGCATCATGTTGCCTACCTTTGGAATTCATGTCTGTGTGGATTTCCTGTAAGTACCCTATTACATTTGATTTTTCTCTGTTAATCTGTCTCATGTCACCTTGGTTCTAAGTCCAGCTAGAAGGATCTGGAAGGGCAGAGGAAATTCTTCCTCCCCCAGAAAGATCGGTACCTGAATCACCCAGGTAATTGCATCCATAAATTCTGCTATACTTGTATGTTGTCTTGGATAATTTTCTGGATTACAAAGTAATGTGAGTTCACTGCTTGGTGAGGTACAGATGGAGATTACAGGGAGTTGTCACCCAAAGGAAACTTTATTTGCAGGAAACAAGAAGATCAAGGGAAATAATTTCCAAAGCCATGACTCCTGGAGCAGGGTTGTGGGTTCTTTTTATTCAGGGTTGAGGGTTAATACTTAGGGGAGCATTATCATCACATGTAAAGGTGGGTATAAGGTTGTGCAGAGTACTTAGAAAACATGCCTATACATGCATTGCATATTATGTTAATGAAACTTGTGTTCCTCCTAAGGCAGATTCTAACATTATAAGGAAGCACAGATAACCTGGGAAGAGAAGCGGCCTGGGACTTGCTCTGAGAGTCTGTATAAACTGAATGGGATCCTGGGCTCCCTATCTGGGATAAGGAATGCAGAGCCTTGCCTACTTCTGCATCACAACTGATTTTTTTTTTTTTTTTTCACAACTGATTTATTGTGTCTGATAGAGTTGGTCTATTTCCTGGCCTGGTAGAGACAGTTCTTGCATCTTGCATCTTCTTCTTCTCCTAAAATCCTTAACTGCTGAGGTTTTTGCATTTCTTTGAAATTCTGACACCTCCTGGGAAGTTCTGCAAGAAGTGTGCTCTCAGGAAAGTAGGGCAGAGATCATGGAAAAAAAGTAGAGACCTAAAATGGCTTCTCTCATGTCATGAAAGCTGTGTCTTGTCTTTTTCTGGGGACCCCTAACTCTTTCTACTCAGCCTATGCCTATGTCTTTTCCCTGAGTGCATTATAACTTCCTTACTGAAGAGCACTGGAGGTGGGATGTGCGTAAGCATTAAAGACTACTCTTTTCTCTTAATTCCTTTAAAATGTGTATGGGTGTGTAAAGCAAAGATTTAGAACTTGCACTGTGTGGTGTGGGACACATGCTGATGTACACCGGACAGTTACAGAATAGGGGAGAAAGGGTAGGAAATGGCCCTCCACAGGTGCAGGGTTCTTATATTTTATGTGAAGCGGCATAGAACATTGTTAATTCTAAGCAGACTGTGAAAAGCTAATGATGTATATTTCAATACCTTTAGAAACCACTAAATAGTAATAATAACACCAAGAGGTATAGCTAAAAGTCAATTCCGTAATCCAAAATGATCCACTAATCCCAAAGAAAGATGGAAGTGGGGGAGGGAAAACAAGACAACCAGCAAACAAATCACCTCCTTAAGGGTAGAAGACTTTGTTGAACAGGAGAGGTGGGGTAGACAGAATTAACATCACTGAGCATTCACATTAGCCTAAGGGGTGGGTGTTGCCTTGAGGGCCTCAGGATGCCCTGCCAGGGAGTTGGGGAAGCTTAGGGGGTGGGACTGCTCCCGGGCCTGTCCTGCACGGGTCCTGTGAACTATGAGTTAGTGCAGGGAACCCAGATCTATTACTAGTTGATGGACTCACATTTTCTGGGCTCATATGAGTAAATACAATGTGCTAATTAAACGTGATTAAGTCATCAGTGTGATCTGGACACTCTCTCCCTAAAGTCCTATTTGCATGGGAAACCACTTTATAACCAGAAGGGTCTTGAAAATTATGTGATTAGCATCTCCCAGTTATAGTCTGGAGAGAGCACAAATACTGAAGCAAACCCTGAGAACTCCACTGGGGGCTCAGGGGCCTGTAGGATTCTCTTTTCCACTTCTGGACTGTTATTCAGCTCTCAGACCCCCTTGCTTACCACCACACAGAATACTTGGTTGTAGATCTCCAGATCTTTCTAATATTTGCATTGAAAGACATACACACTTTTTGATACTTATTATAAAAATGAGATTATCAATATATTCCCTTATGTAATTTTATTTCTATTGAAAATATCATAAACACATTTCCAGATATGCATGTACATGTGGATCCTGTCACTTTTTTGTAGCTCTGTAATATTCTGGTGAACAGATGGCAGCAACAAAGGACTCTTTCTCCCTTTTGTTAATGGTTATGTAAGCAGACAGAGTAAGGGGTCCCTGGAAAAAGAAAGGTGAGACATAGCACCTTGACATAAGAAAAGTCATTTTAGGCACCTGGCCATCTTGTGATCTTTGCCTGGCCAGCACTACTTGCCCCAAACCCATTTCTTACAGAATGTCCTGAAATATGTTGAAATTGCAGAATAGACCTTACTAATTAGTAATTTTAAGGAAATAAAAGAAATAAGAGAAACAGGTACTCTCAGGCTAGGAGATAGCCCAATTATTTCAGGGACAATAAATTAGTGGTAAAATTCCCAGGGCTGATTCAAAAGTAGAGATTGACTTGAAGAACACTCTTGGGTTATCTTGGCAGGATCTAAGCCAACTCTTGCAGGCCTCTTGACTCCCATCTACTAAGACCTGGACTCTTTCACCTTGAGAGGACTTTTATCCCAGTTCCATGCTGAAGTCCTCCTTCTGCAAATCCCTCATGAATTTTTATGTACCCTTAGCTTAGAACTTGCCCAGTTTTGTTGTTCAAGGAGACATTGCTTTGGGAAAGATCCCGAGTGTACTCCTTTTCTTGTCATAAGTAAAACCCTCCCTTCTATTCTTTGGCTTAGTTGTGTCTTGGCTCAACACTCACCAAAGGTGAACCCAGTTTTGGGTAACAGTTACTTGTTTGTTACCCTGCCACTTTTACTGAAGAGCCTCTGAAAGGCCACCATGCTGGTTAAGAGTGTGAAGGAAAGGAATGCCAGCTCCATCTGTGGGAAGGTCATCGGGGCACAGGCCAAGAGCAACAAGGGGTGGGACCTCATTCCAGCACAGCCATGCTCTCTTGCTGAGATTCCAGGTGGGCTACCCAGTTTACCATCTTGGCCTGGGAGCTGCTCCTGTGGGCTCAGGGCTCTGCTAAGTGACATAGGGGTTAGACAAAAGTAAATCCTGTGGCCCTGGCCCTTGCAGACTCAGCATTGCTGCAGAGCCAGGACTGTCACACATAGCAATCACAGCAGGGCCAAGCCAGTGTTGGGACCAGAAGATGAATTCTTCAATAGATGGGTTGGAACAGTGGTTCAGCATTTGGGAAGTAGGGGAGCTGAATCCTTCCCTCTGTTATTACACTAATATAAATTATAGGTGGATCAGGATTGATGTGTAAAATGGACAGAAACTTAGCAAAGTTAGAAAAAAAACACAAAGCATTTTTGTCATATTTTACAATCAAGGAGGGGAACACTTATCCTAAGCAGGACAGGGATCCCAGAAACCACAAAAGAAAAGAGTGAAAAACTGGATCTCATAAAAAATTGACAACATCTGGAAGAAATAAAAAAAGCCAACCATAAACAAAATAAAAAGGCACTGTTTTGCAGCACAGGTAGCAGATAAATTTCTCAAATAAATAAGCAAAGAGGCTTATAAAACATTAGAAAAGGGGCAGCCCAGGTGGCTCAGCGGTTTAGTGCTGCCTTCAGTCCAGGGTGTGATCCTGGGGACCAAGGATCGAGTCCCATGTCAGGCTCCCTGCGTGGAGCCTGCTTCTCCCTCTGCCTTGTATCTCTGCCTCTCTCTCTGTGTCTCTCATGAATAAATAAATAAAATCTTTAAAAAAAAAAACATTAGAAAAATGATGAGCTCCTCCCAAACCCCAAATAAGCAGAATTCACTAAAGAGAATAAGCAAATTGCCAATTAACACTTGACAGGTGCTAAAAAACAGACACAGAATAAAATAGTATTGGGTGATTTTATACCTTATAGAGTGATAAATTATTTTTAAAGATTTCTACTTCCAGTATAATGATGAAGTGGGATTACTCATGATGACCAAGTGAGATTGATCCCCTGGATACAAGGGTGGTTCAACACTCATAAAACAATCAGTGTGATAGATCACATCAATACAAGGAAAAACAAAAACCATATGATCCTCTCAATCGATGCAGAGAAAGCATTTGACAAAATACAGCATCCAACCTGATTTAAACTCTTCAGAGTGTAGGGATAGAAGAAACATTCCTCAGCATTTTAAAAAAGCATCTTAAAAGAGAAAGTAATCTACGAAAAGCCCACAGCAAATATCATTCTAAATGGGGAAACACAGAGCTTTTCCCCTAAGATCAGGAACACGACAGGGGTGTCCACTCTCACCACTGCTATTCAACTTAGTACTAGAAGTCCTAGCCTCAGCAATCAGACAACAAAAAGAAATAAAAGGCATCCCAAAGTCCAACTCTCCCTCTTTGCAGATGACATGATACTGTATATAGAAAACCCCCAAGTCTCCACCCCAAGATTGCTAGAACTCTTACAGCAATTCAGCAAAGTGGCAGGATACAAAATCAGTGCACACAAACCAGTGGCATTTCTATACACTAATAAGGAGACTGAAGATAGAGAAATTAAGGAATCCATGCCATTTACAATTGCACCCCAAATCATAAGATGCCTAGGAATAAACCTAACCAAAGAGGTAAAGGATCTATACCCTACAAACTACAGAGCACTTCTGAAAGCAATTGAGGAAGACACAAAGAGATGGAAAAATATTCCATGCTCGTGGATCGGAAGAATAAATATTGTGAAAATGTCTATGCTACCCAGGGCAATTTACATGTTCAATGCAATCCCTATCAAAATACCATGAACTTTCTTCACAGAGTTGGAACAAATAATCTTAAGATTTGTGTGGAATCAGAAAAGACCCCGAGTAGCCAGAGGAATATTGAAAAAGAAAACCAATGCCAGGGGCATCACAATACCAGAATTCAAGCTGTATTACAAAGGTGTGATCATCAAGACAGTGTGGTACTGGCACAAAAACAGACATATAGATCAATGGAACAGAATAGAGAACCCAGAAATGGGCCCTCAACTCTATGGTCGACTAATATTTAACAAAGCAGGAAAGAATATCCACTGGAAAAAGGACAGTGTCTTCAATAAATGGTGTTGGGGAAATTGGACGGCCACATGGAAAAGAATGAAACTGGACCATTCTCTTACACCAAACACAAAGATAAGCTCAAAATGGTTGAAAGATCTAAATATTAGACAAGAATCCATTAAAATCCTAGAGAAGAACATCAGGAACAACTTTTCTAACCTTGGCCACAGCAACTTCTTGCAAGACACATCTATGAAGGCAAGGGAAACAAAAGCACAAATTAACTATTGGAACTTAATCAAGATAAAAAGCTTCTGCACAGCAAAATAAATTATTTTGTCAACAAAACTAAAAGACAACCTACAGAATGGGAGAGGATATATGCAAATGACATATCAGATAAAGGGTTAGTATCCAAAATCTATTAAGAACTTATCAAATTCAACACCCAAGAAACAAACAATCCCATCATGAAATGGGGAGATGGGGAGAAGACATGAACAAAAATCTCACCAAAGAAGACACACACATGACCAACAAGCACATGAAAAAATGCTCTGCATCACTTGCCATCAGGGAAATACAAATCAAAATCACAATGAGGGGCAGCCTGGGTGGCTCAACAGTTTAAGTGCCTGCTTTCCAGGGCGTGATCCTGGGGTCTCAGGATTGAGTCCTGCGTCAGGCTCCCTGCATGGAGCCTGCTTCTCCATCTGCCTGTGTCTCTGCCTCCCTGTGTGTGTGTCTATCATGAATAAATAAATAAAATCTTAAAAAAAATAAAACTTACTAAAAAAAAAAAATCACAATGAGATTCCACCTCACACCAGTGAGAATGGTGAAAATTAACAAGACAGGATACAACAAATGTTGGAGAGGATGTGGGAAGGGGGAACCCTCCTGCACTGTTGATGGGAATGCAAGCTGTACAGCCACTCTGGAAAACTGTGATGGCTACCCTACGACCCAGCATTTGCACTCCTGGGTATTTACTCCAAAGATACTGATGTAGTGAAATGCTGGGACACCTGCACCCCGGTGGTCATAGCAGCAATGTCCACAATAGCCAAACTGTGGAAGGAGCCACAATGTCCTCGACAGATGAATGGATAAGGATGTGGGGTGTGTGTGTGTGTGTGTGTGTGTGTGTGTGTATACACATAGACACAATGGAATATTACTCAGCCATTAGAAAAGACAAATACCCACCCTTTGATTCGACATGGATGGAACTGGAGGGTATTATGCTGAATGAAATAAGTCCATCAGAGAAGGACAATAATCATATGGTTTCACTCATACATGGAATATAAGAAATAATGAAAGGGGTTATAAGGGAAAGGAGGGGAACTGAGTGGGAAAAATTAGAGAGACAAACCACGAGAGACTCCTAACTCTGAAAGAAACAAAGGGTTGCAGAAGGAGTGGTGGATGGGGGGATGGGGTAACTGGGTGATGGGCACTCTATTGCAGTTATCTGTTTAGATGTGTGTTGTCCCCATGAAGATGTAAGAACAGGCACAGATACTTGGGCAAGTCTTCTGCTGGAGTGGCCCATAGTAGGTGTGTACATGTGTCTTTTAATAAATGCAGGAAGGGGCAGCAAGCAATCTACTAACAGTGTTTTTTGGGTGTTTCCTCTCATGTTCGCTAGCCTGCCTTCTGCCCAGCTTTGTTGCTGACACCTGCATGTTCAGTCTCAAGATCAGCAGACCTCCAAAAACTTGCTGCTTGACCACATCCACCTCTCTCATTCCCACTCATAAACTACTGGGTTTTCATGTCCTGCCCAAGGCCTTGTGACTCTTTTCCAAAATAAATGCAGGCCACCCTGTCTGGTTGTGTGGGCTCTTGCTTAGTCTGGGTGGGGAGAGGGAGGGACAGGTTACTAAAAAAGGATCACAGATTGTAGATTAAGCAGGACCAAGATGTTGAGGGCATAGGGATCAGGCTCTGAGCAATGATGGGGAGACAGGAGTCAAATATCCTCAGGCCCATCACACATAGCCCTTCAAATGGTATTTGTGCATGGAAACTAGCTGGATCTGGCCTTCAGTGACAAGGGCTCCATCTGTGTCACCCCTTTCCTCTCTGCTTGTATCAGCATACTTATTTCTTCATATACAACATACAGGTACACTCATGGAAATGGAAAAGAGACTCTGCTGAATTTCAGAATACAACAGCACGTTGGCCTGACTTGAGTCAGGAGTCACAGCTTCATTTCTTTTGCAGCCCTCACAGAACTTGAGAGAAGGAGCTGGTGGACCTTAGCAAGGGTCCCTCTACACCTTCAGGTCTGTCTTTCTGGAGAAAGCAGAAAGGACTGGTCTAAACCAGGGAAGGACCAAGGGGTTTTTAGTCAGAGACACGGCATTTTCTTTGGATTTTACAGTTGCCTGACTCAGCACAGAGATGCAGTAGGGGGAAAGAGCAGCAAAGTGTTTTAGTCTCTGATTTTAGGAGAAAGAAGTTGACTTTATCTCCCCAAGGTGGCTTCTTCTCGAGCCAATCTCTCTTTGACACTACTCTCTCTCTAAAGCCCAATTTTTTTGGAAGAAGGTGTTGGAGTGTGCAGGGTGATGACTACATTAAGAGGCAGGCTGGGTTATTTCTCTGTAGTGTTGAACCATGTGGACTGTAGCCTCATTGTGGGTCCAGAGCAGCTGTGCCAGAGTGGTGGAGCTTGACCTCTTCTGAACTTTGCCAAGAATGGGCAAGGGGGTGGAAGTTTATATATTCATACATGGTTTTTTAAATCACTGTAAAACTATGGACCTCAATGTTTTTTTTTTTTTTTTTTTTTAATCACCATAAAACTATGGACCTCAGCTATGAAAACAGCCCACTATATAACTCACTGGGCTCCTCTGATACTGGATTTGGTGAGCAGGGACTCCAACCACAGTGGTTTAGCTGTCTTCTTTTACTTGCCAACATTATTCTATTTCATTTGATTTTTTTTTTTTAAGATTTTATTTATTTATTCATGAGAGTCACAGGGAGAGGCAGAGACATAGGCAGAGGGAAAAGCAGACTCACTGCAAGGAGCCCAGTGCAGGATTCAATCCCAGACACCGGGATCATGCCCTGAGCCAAAGGCAGATGTTCAACTGCTGAGCAACCCAGGTGCCCCCCATTTGATTTCTTTTATCCTATTCTAGAAAAAAGTGTTTGCTTTTATTTGTCAGAATGTTAAATTCATTTGTTTTCACTAAAATCTTTCAAATACTACAAATGATTATAACACGGCCACCCTTGGGGTATGTGAGCCCCAGTAATTTTTTTTTTTTTTTTTTTTTGGTGTTCTATCCATATAAATAATATGATGACAAAATGTCGAAATATGGATAAGTCAGAACCAACTAGTGGATGGGCTCCAAGAGAACTCAAGCTCAGGGCTTAGTGGGGAATTCTCAGTGGTCAAGCCCTGAACTTACCCCCTACCCAGTGTCTGACTTGAGTGACAGTCACTCAAAATTAAGGTATCAGCACCAACTAGTGGCCTATTTCACACAATTCCACAAAAGAAATACCATATCAGCCTATGAAAACTATCTGTTCTCTGCTCTCTCTCCTGGAATGAGGACCCAGCCACGGGGCCAGGCAGGGATGATGCATATTCATGAGTCCTAGGGTTCCTTGGGGCATCTGATCACCCTGAGGGGAACAATGACAAGGGACTGGAGAGCATCTTGGGATCTGGCACCCTGTTGCAATGGCAATGGTTCCAACCGACAAGAGATGTCTCAGAAAATTTTGAAGACACTCCAATGCACAGGGCTTTCGGAGGCACAAGGCTGACCCAGGGCAGGGGCCCCATTTGCCTGGGTCTAAGAGTTATACTGTATCTGAGTTTTCCTTTCCACTCAAAAACTCTATTTCTGATTACAAAAAAATCAGTACCTGTGTACTGATTATAGAATATTTACAAATTACAAAAAAATCTCTGGGAATCCCATATTAAATATTAATCATTCATTTCTTCATCAGCTATTATTGAATAATAGTGTCCATGCTGGGCACTTTGCTGGGGGCTGTGACTAGAACTACATACAAGGTAGATACAGTCCCTTCCATGAACCTGACACTCTAGCAGGTTGGTAATATTTAAAATTATTAATTGTTTTTTCAACTAGGCAATTTATTTACATGGCTCAAGTTCAAGAGGTATAAAAGAATGTGTAATGAAAAAATTCTTTTTTAGGGCAATGAAAATTTCCTGTATGATATTATGATGATAGCTATATGCCATTATACATTTCTCCAAGTCCATACCATGTACAACACCAAGAGTGAGCCCTAAGATAAACTGTGAACTTCCAAGGATTGTGATGCAGGTTCATCCTTGGGGAAAAAAAAAAATGTACCTTTGAGTGAATGATATTGTTAATGATGGAGGCTATGCATGTGGGGACAGGGAGTATATGGAAAATCACTGTACCTTCCTCTCAATTTTGTTATAAACCTGAAACTGCTCTGAAAAATTAAGTCTTTGAAAAAAAATTTCGTCTCTACTCATTTCCCTCCCCAAAGGCAACCAAAATTTTATATATGCACTATGTTAGAAAATATACATATTCCTTCTCCCCAACTTTATTTAAAGCAAATAGTAGCATAGAAAATCCAAACCATTTTACATATGTATCTAAGTTTTTTTCACTTAAAATATATCTTGGAGATGAT
This sequence comes from Canis aureus, assembly GCF_053574225.1. Lineage (NCBI taxonomy): Eukaryota > Metazoa > Chordata > Mammalia > Carnivora > Canidae > Canis > Canis aureus. The sequence continues at coordinate 47,814,213 of NC_135616.1, forward strand.
TCCATATGAGTTTATAAAGTGTTTTCTCTATCTTACAGTTGTATAAACTTCAGCCACATGTCATAATTATTTAACAAGCTCTGATGGATGCTTTATTTTCAGGCTTTTCTGCATTCTGCTGCAGTAGTAAGGACACACATATATTATCTTCTCAAATGTGTGAACATATCATAATTTACCCTTGGAAGTGGAATTGCTGCATCAAAAGATATGTGAATTTGTAATTTTGATAGGTATTGCCAAGTTGTTTTTGTTTTCAATAGAGTTTGTACCAAATAACATTCCAGCCAGGTATGGGTGAGTTCTGATGGCTGGTAACATTTTGACATATTCTTTTCCAGGCTTTTTCTTTTTCTTCTCTGTCTCTCTGTCTCTGTCTCTCTCCTCTGTCTCTGTCTCTGTCTCTGTCTCTCTCTCTCTCTCTCTATATATATATATAGAATGTATGTATCTTGGGGTCCTATGGCACAGCTTTACTTTTGTATCTTTGTAAAACTATTTTATTCTCTAAGTAGAACAAAGTGATCTACTCTTTCCATCATATTCTTTTCTATGTCACATATATAGCTGACCCCACTCAAGATTATAAAAAGCTGAGCCCTGTCATAACTTCCTTTTATATTCTAGTTTCACGCTTTTGGAACGTTAGTGAGTTCAAATATATAGTAATCAGGATTTAGTCAGGTGACTAATCACATTTACACTCAAACTTACAGCCTATTCCCACAGCCTGGCCAATATCAGCCTGGCTAATATCTTGTATTAGAGTGAGGGAAATAGCATATGTTGGCTAGGGCAAAACAGTGAGAGATGGTGCCTCTGCTTGTGCCGGATAAATAATTTCCCAGGATAATAATAATCTTGGATGGAAATAGAGAAAAGAGAGGCACTGTTTAAAAAGGCAGTGATGGGCACCTTTCACTTAACTTTGCTCTTGTGCATGCACATGTACATACACCATAGGAAAACAATGGGGCTTTTGTTTTTGTTTTTTGAATACAAAGTGTTCAAGAATATGACTTATCCATAAGTTCTTCCCTGAAGTTTAAAATTGCATACTGTTTGTAATTCACTGTTTGTTGTTTAACGTAACAAAATCATTTTACTATGCCATTCAGTAGTCTCCTCTAACATTTTGTAATAGCTATAATGTATTCCACCATAGGATTAACATATAATTTTTTCAACCAATTCTCTAATGTTTTGAAGGTTTTTTTAAGTCATTTTAGAAACTGTGGCATCAGTGTATTATCTGGGACAAACAGGTCATTTTCCTATTCCTTGTAAGAATCACATATGAAAATATCTTTGGGTTTTTTATTATTCACAAGGGATAGCTCTACATGCAATATGGGAAGAAAGCTAAATTATCCACCAAAGAAGTAATATTCTGTTTAGAAAGACAAGGTATTTACCAGTTCAACAAGAGAAATCTTGAGGCATTGGGGGCTCTGTCCCTCCTGAATGATACAGTCAATAAGAGATTGGATTCAGAAGGAGAGACTGCTGTGTCTCTGTGGCAGGAAAGGTTTTATGTAGAATGTGATTCTCTGCCTTGATTGTACAGTAGCACCATCTGGACCTTACCTCCCAAGATTCTGATTAAATTCATCTAACTGGGGCTCACACTTCTGGATTCTTGTAGCCATTATAAGGACCACTTTATATAGAAGGTATACTTGTGTGAATCTTGAAGAATAGGTAAAGTTATATAGAAAAAAATGGTGCTGGGTATTATAAATGAGCAGAGGATGGTGGAGATGAGATTTATATAAATAAAATTTACATAAATAAGCGGAGATGGGAAATATTCATCAAAAATATAGACTCTTGGAGCAGCACGGGTGGCTCAGTGGTTTAGTGCGCCTTTGGCCCAGGGCATGATCCTGGAGACCTGGGATCCAGTCCCACATCAGGCTCCCCACATGGAGCCTGCTTCTCCCTCTGCCTGTGTCTCTTCCTCTCTCTTTCTCTCTCTCTCTATGTCTCTCATGAATAAATAAATAAAATCTTTAAAAAATATATAGACTTTTGGAATTTTAGAGCTAAGAACACACAGACCATCAAATCACTGTGCTCACATTCCTCCTAATTGTTCCCTCTGAATGACACTGTTTATAGGCACTTCCACCTAGGGTATCTTATTTGACTTTCACATTGACTCTGTGGGCTAGGAAAAAAATGATTAACCCCATATTAGAGTTGAGGAAATCCTTATGGGTAATACTGGACTGTGCAGGGACTTGATAGAAATGAGAAAATAAATAGAATGATAATTAGGGGAATTTCATTTTCTATGACAGCAGACAGCAGGCTGTATTTTTTGAACCACATTCCTACTGAAGATGACTTAAAATGATAGAATATGAAAAACTTTCTTAAAAGTTACTGAAAAGATAATTTCTTAAAAGATCTAGAAAAGACAGTTCAAAATTTGGAAGTCAAGAAATAAGAGGTTACTGGTGGGCTACAGTTCACTCTGGCTCTGGAGGCATTTGCAGATTTGGCTGGAAGCAGGCAAGAAACTGAACTGAAACTGAGCTACCTCAAAAGGACAGAGACCAGAGTATGCCTGGCTCCCTTTTCTCCTCCTTCTCAAGTGAGAAGAGTTTGGGGTTGGGTTGGGGAAAAGACCTGCCACTGAGTTTGAAAAACCAATGATGACCCTATGAACCTTTGCAGATCAAATTAACAATATCAGGCATGGAGACATATTTACTTCTAAATGGTTACAAGTTCCTAGTACCCAGGTTCTTGGCAATTACAAATGCAAAACCTCTCTGGTTGCAGAAATGTTCATCCTAGGCCTCTGGAAAAATCTCACAGATAAATTTTCAAGTGAACAAAGTAGCACAAAATTAAAGAGGTTAGCACAACAAAGGAATGAGGTACAATGAACAAGTACGAACAGAAAAGCCAGCATAAACTAGCCCCCAAAGACTTCAAATGCTATAATTATTAGCAACAGGTTATTATTATTATTTTTTAATTAAGTATGCTCCACACCCAACATAAGACCTGAACTCAGGACCCTGAGATTTAAGAGTCATGTGCTCTAATGACTTTGCCAGCCAGGTGCCCCCAAAACAGATTATTTTGAATGATAGTTATGCTAAAAAAAAAAATACAAGAAGCGTAAAAATATCTTCAGGAAGGGTGCCTGGGTGGCTCAGTCAGTTAAGAGGTTGACTCATGATTTTGGCTCAGGTTGTGATCTCAGACTGGTGAGGTTGATCCCCGAGTCAGGCTCTGCACTCAGAGGGATGTCTACCTGAGATTCTTTCCATCTGTCCCTCCTCCAACTCCCACTCTCCCACACTCTCTCAAATAAATAAGTAAGTAAGTAAGTAAATAAATAGATCTATCTTTAAAAAATATCTTCAGGAAACAGGAAACTATAACAAGTGAAATAACAGATTTGTAAAAGAACCAAATATATCTTCTTACATGAAAAAATAAAATAAACCAAATTAATGTTTCAGTAAAATGGGTTTTAAAGCAGATTGAACACAGAGGAGAAAATGACAAATCTGAAAGATCAGAAGATATTATACAGAATGAGAGACAGAAAAAGATAGAAATTAAGTAAGAAAGGGTGAGAAAACTTTAAGGCAGAATAAGAAGTTTCCAGAAAGGGAGAGAGCTTTGGGAGAGGCTCTATTTGAAAGGGTTATGTCTGAGAATTCTCTGGAAAGGTTAACCATACCAAGATACAGATTCGATGAGCCTAATGAACTCCGAGGAAGACAAACAAAAAGAAAGTCATACGTAAGCACATCACAGTGAAACTGCAGATAATCAAAATCAATGAGGATATTTTGAAAACACAGAGGAAGGAAGGGGGAAGGAAGGGAGAAAGAGAGACAGAGAGAATGAATTACCTTCAAAGCAGCCATAGTTGGATTGACGGCTAACTTCTCATTAGCAAAAATAGAAACCAAAAGAATATGGAAGGACCTCATTAATACATTGGAAGAAAAGAACTGCAAATCTAAATTTCTATACTGAATGAAAATGTGTGTAAGAATGAAGATAAAGAGCATCCCTGGGTGGCTCAGCAGTTTGGTGCCTGCCTTTGGCCCAGGGCATGATCTTGGAGTCCTGGGATGGGGTCCCACGTCGGGCTTCTTGCATGGAGTCTGCTTCTCCCTCTCCCTCTCCCTCTGCCTGTGTCTCTGCCTCTGTGTGTGTATGTGTATGTGTGTGTGTGTGTGTGTGTGTGTGTGATGAATAAATGAATAAAATCTTTAAAAAAAAAGAATGAAGATAAAGACAGTTTTAGATAAAGAACAAGAGAGCTCATCATCAGCAAATCTCAGAAAATGAAATGATTAAGGAAGTGGTACCGTTAGCGTAAAATTAATGCCTGATGGAGCTTTAAAAAAATACTTAAAGTAGAATGATGGTTGCCAGGGGTTGGGGGAGGGGAGAATGGAGAATTGTTATCTACAGGATACAGAACTTCAGTTTGAGAAGATGAAAAACTCTGGAGACAGTATGGTGATGGTTGCATAACAACGTGAATACACTTAATGCCACTAAACTTAAAAATGATACACCAAGGGGTGCCTGGATGCTCAGCCAGTGGAGCATATGCCTTTTGATCTTGGGATTGTAAATTCAAGCCTCACATTGGGTATAGAAGCTTACTTTAAAAAAAACCAAAGAATACATTTTAAAAAAACGATACACATAAATGTACATAAATTCTGTTTGACAACAAAAATAGAAGTCTGAGGAGGTGGGCAGGTATAGGCATTTACCTGTTGTTTTCTCTGTGTCTGAAGCCCTGGAGGGGCTGGGGAACCACAGCTACATCTCTGCGACCCCCTGCCTCTGACATCTTTCTCCTCAATGACCCTCCAGCCACTGAGGTGCCGAGGGGGAGGTGAGGGGCAGCAGGAAGGACGCATTCTTTTCCCGCTTTTGGCTTCTGTGGCGGTTCAGAGCCTAAGAGCAACAGCAGACGCTGCCTACTTGAGGTCTGGCCCTCCTTCCATATCCTCAAGCTCTCTCCTCTTTTATCCTCTGTGTTCTCTAGTTATCCTTCTCTGTTTTTCTCTTCCTGCTTTTAAACATCTTATAGCAAATTTCTTATGTTAAATACCTCTACTTGGAATGTTCAGACTGACTCTGTTTTCCATGCTGCTTCATGGCTCTTTTCATACCCACCTTCCCTGCCCCGCCCCCAGCTCCATCTGGTGCCTCCTCTCATCATCACCCCTCTGCACCAGGATCCCCAGACAGCACTGCTGTTTTGCCCACCCTATTCTGTGTGGGAGAGGAGAGTTCAGCCCTCTGAAGGGCCCCACTGGGCTCCTCACACAGTGGGAGAGCCAGGTCTCTTTGGACTGAGACAATGGAAAAACATCCTCAGTGGTCTTTAATTTTCCTTGAAATAAATCTCAATCAGGATAGAACTTTGGCAACATTTTGTGAGTGTTGTTCTGAATGTTGGGGAAGGGTCTGGAAGGGACTCTATCCTGTGACCAGGTAGCACCCTATCTCCTGCTGTGGCTTCACCTGAGCTGCAGTGGACAACAGAACTGCTGTGTCCTTGGTGAGGCCTAGTCCAGTGTCTTTAGGAGCTTGTCTAGTTTTAGGGCCTGGTTTATGTCCTCTCAGTGATGCACATGAGCTCCTGATACCTGCATGCCCTACCATTCCAAATCTTCTCCACCTCCTCAGTTCCTCATCTTTTTATGCCCTCTTAGAAACTTCTACAATATCATACCCCTAGAATAGGAATCACATTTTGTCATTCCTTTCCTTAAAAATCTTTCAATGGCCTATTAGCATATTTTAAAATACTATCCTTAGTAACTTCCAGATAGTGGCCTTCTAAAAAGAAAATTGAAAACATCTAAAAGCTTTCTTAGGCAGAGTACTATTTCTTTTTTTTTTTTTTCTTTCTTTCTTTTAAGATTTATTTATTTATTCATGAGAGATACAGAGAGAGAGAGAGAGAGAGAGAGAGAAGAGATAGGCAGAGACACAGGCAGAGGGAGAAGCAGGCTCCATTCAGGGAGCCCCACATGGGACCTGATCCCAGGTCTCCAGGACCAGGCCCTGGACTGAAGGCAGTGCTAAACTGCTGAGCTACCTGGGCTGCCCAAGAGTGATGTTTCTTATGGGGAACCTGTACCATGGCACTACAGTCTTTAAAAACACTTACTGTCCCTTCTGGTCTTCTCAGGAGAGTTCACTCTTCTCTTTTTTTTCTTAAGGTTTATTTATTTTTTTGAGAGGGAGAGATAGAGAGGGAGAGAGAGCACACACACATGAGTTGGGGAGGAGCACAGGGAGAGGGAGAGAATCTCAAGCAGACTCCCCACTGGGCACGTGGTCTAAGCAGAGCTCTGTCTCAAAACCCTGAGATCATGACCTGAGCCAAAATCAAGAGTTAGTGGCTCCAATGAGTGAAGGCTAGGGGCCCTGAAGTCCGCTCTTCCTTACTGGCTGTAATTAAAAGCCCTTACCCCTCTCCTGCCTCCTATTGCATGGCTCCTATTTGCTCCACTCACTTCTCAAAGGTCCAGCCACACAGAAATGATTTTCCTTCTTCAAATACTCTATCCTGTTTTCTGTAGCTACAATATTATCCCCTCTCTTCTTGGTCTGGCTACTTCTTTCTCATCATATAGTTGCTCTGATATCACTGCCTCCAGGAGGTATTCCCAGACTCCAGATTTGAACCAGACACTGTAGGTATGTATCTAGAACCCTGTACCCCCTCACCACATTCTGCTGCAAAGTTCTGACCATTGAGCATACAGTAGGAATCTGTTTAATGAATGAAATAAAGTTTGAAAATATGCACTTCACTATAAGCCTATGGCATACCACTTTCTAACATCCACATGATAGCATTAAGCTTTTAAAAGTACCTAATATAGGTATTAGATGGCCCAGGAACACGGTGGGCTGTGGGATGACAGTGAAAGAAGCATGAACAGTGAGGAAATAATGCCCTGGGCCGAAGGCAAGTGCCGAACCCACTGAGCCACCCAGGTGTCCCTTGTCTTACAAAGTTTAAGGTGATTTGTTATGCAGCAACAGTTAGCAAAAACTGGGGTGTGTTTTGTTTTGTTTCCTATTTTTCTCCTTAGGGTAAAAGGCTTGAATGGAAAAGAAACAGGCAGAACTCAATGGCAACAACAGACCAGGCTTAGAGCAAAGGAGAGAAAGCAGGTCCCCAGGGGATCTTCCCCGGTCCTCTGCCAGTGTGCCACCCCTTCTGCTCCAGGCATGCCTGTCCTCACCCGGGGGACACTCTTCCCTGCTGCTCTGTTTAATGTGTAATAGCTTAACTGAATGTAATGTGATCACTTAAGATAATGGTTTCATTTAATTTGGTTTAATGTAATAGCATTCATTGTTCAACAAAAATTGGCCCAGACTCTTTTTTTTTTTTTTTTTTTTTACAGGGGTGGCAAAGAAATGGTTAAATGAAGTACAACAAAGAATGGGTGCCAATGATGGAGGGTTCATTGGAGCCCCAGGGTCTGGAAGAAAGATTAAAAGAAGATGCCAAGAAACATTTGCTAAACTTTTTACTGTGTGCCCATTGTAAATAAAACCACTGCAAACATCCTGCTCCAACCAGAGAGGCCAAAACATGTGCACAAGTAGCAATAACAAAGCAAAATAAAATAAAGCAAACCGGAAACCAAAAGATCTCTGCTCACTTGCCATCCTGCACATCATACAGGCTATCTTCCCAGGTGCGTGCAGAACTGGCTCCTTTGTATTGTACGGACCCAGTGCAAATGTTACCTTCTCAGAGACACCTTCCCTGACTCCTGGGGCAAAGTATCCCCCCATCATTCCTATCCTAGGACCCCATTTCGTTTGTCTTTGTATACTTAACAATGCTTCTCTGTGTTTTCTTTTCCCTCACTAGATGGAGCTGCAGGAGGCTGGGCCCTCACCTGTCTTGCTCCCTACTGTCACTCTGGCTCTTAGAAGTGCCTGGCACACAAGAGGTGCTTTTTCGACATTTACTCAACATAAGTGAATTAAAAATGAAAAAAAAAAAGAATTCTTTCCCATGAAAATGCTTTTCATTCTCCAAAGCGAAGTCAAAGTTCACTCCCTGTGAAACCCTCTGTGAGGAAACTCTCTCGAAGCACTGCTGAGCACCCCTGCCTGTGAGCTCTCCTATACTCATATTTCACTATCCTTATCCTACTGAGCTCCTCTGCAGTTATATGTCTACATCTCTGTCTCCAGTGTGGGCTGGTGAGCAAGTGTAATTCAGCTGCCATGCAAGACTAGCAGGTTCTCACAAGTAAATAAGCTTTTGTCTTAGACAGGAAGACTGGCAGAGGGGTTAGGAGCCTGGTTCTATACCAGACTGCTTGATTTCAAATCCTGGTTTTGCTGTTTGCTAGCTCTGGGAACCTAGGTGAGTTTCTTGACCTTTCTCTGGCCCAATTTCCTTATCTTTAAAATGTGAATAAAAGTATTTAAGATATAGGATGATTATGAGGAGTTAATGCATGCAGAGTACTTTGAATAAACTCTGGTCCATAATGAAGATTTAAATGAAAGCCATTATTTTAGAAATTCTATTCTAAGGAAGACTATTCATTTAAATGTTTTGGAACTGAGTGGTTACAACTTTGGCATAAATCTCTTCCACATAAACAGATAAAACAGAATCTAAGAGGAAATAACCAAGTCGAGTGAGTGCTGTGGAAATGCAAAGATCATCTCTGTGATGACACAGATAAGGACACCCGCCCCCTGATGAGCTGGTTTGCACAGTCTCCACATGGGGGTTCCACAGGAACCTGTACACAGCCTGAAGTTCCCTATAATCGAGCACACATGGGACTCCTGGCCACATGGGGGTGAAATCAAAATCCCCAAAGGCCTGCCAGCTTCTACCACAGAAGACACTTAAAATTCATCTCCTGCTAATCACACAAAATCATCACACAAGCTAACCATTTCTTAGAAAAGACTTAATATTTATAGAATTCCTAAGAGCTACCACACTGTCTTAGAACACTAAAGAGGATGGAGTCCCATAAAGATACAGAGACAGGCAGGCCTTCCTGTCATGGTGGGTACTGATCATACAGGAAGCTCCTGGGTGGGGAGGAAGGAGAGGGCAGGAAGAAAAAACTTTAACTGGGCATGGAATGGGCCCCTGACCCAGGCCTGACTTACCTCTGTCTGTCCACTGCAAACATGTCTACCCAAGGAGCCTCCTCCCCATTCTAGTGCTGTCTTCAAACTCAACAATTACCCAGGAGGGCCTGTTGAAAGTGCAGATTCCTGGGCTCCACTCCACAGATTTTGGTTTAGTAGATCCAGAAAGCAGCCTGTGAATCTGTAGGATTGTGAGATAGGCAGACCTCACTTTGAGAAATATTGTTTGAGAAGCACACTATATCCACCTGCTGCTCCTCCTGCTGCCTGGAGTCTTTCAAAATGTGAGGTATATTTCCCTGCCTATGCCAGTCACTGCTGAAACAGTGATTCATATCTGGTCATTACTTAACTTTTTATATATAAAACTTCAGTCCTTGTCCCATTTGGTTCCCTAATAACAGATAAAGAAACCAAGGCACAGAAGTTAAAGGTTTGTGTAGAGGCAACCCAGGTGTCCATGGAAGCAACCCAAGTGTTCGTCTACAGGTCAATGGATGACCAAAAGTGGAAATATACATACAGTGGAGTATTAGCCTTAAAAAGAAGGAAATTCTGATAGGAAATTATTACAGTATAGATGAACTTTAAGGATTTATGCTAAGTGACATCAGTTAACCAGGAAAATACATTCATTGTATGATTCCTCTTGCATGAGGTACCCAGACTAGCAAAATTGGAGAGATAATGTAGAATGGTGGCTGCCAGGGGCTCAAGGGATAGAATGGGGAGTTCATGTTTCATGAGTACAAAGTTTCAGTTTGGGAAGATAGAAAAATTCTGGACCTCAGCAGTGGCAATGGTTGTACGGTAGTATGAATGTACTTAATGTTTCTGAACTGTGCCCTTAAGATGGAATTTTTATCACAATTATCACAATTTTTAATCACAATTAAAATAATAGAAGAAATGAGAGGACAGCTCTTTGCAGCATCTCTAGGGTGAAAAGAGAGCTACTAGAATCCTGCTGGAAGTCTGTTTGGTGTCCTGGAGATTTAAAATGCCCTGGGATGCCTAGATGGGCTCAAAGTACAAGGCCATCCCATCATTAACCAGAACAAATATTCACAGCTCAAAAATGCTAAGCAAAGATGTCTCTGCTTGCTATGAATTTAAAGTGAAGAATTTTCTGTGTGGTGCCAAGAGAATATGTAAAGCCGTGTGTTTTGACAAGTCATTTAAGCAGCACTGGGGTAGCATTTGGAAAGGAATTACTGCTGGAAAGTCTGAAACTCTTCCTCTTGGATTAACATTGCTGAGAAACAGCCATAATTTGGTTGCAGTTCATAGCAGATTGAATCTGTTGGTAATGCTTAGTTCTGTCCAATCTCCCTTGCCCAAACATTAGAGGCACAGCCAGGGCACTCCTGGGGTGCAGTGATGAGGGACCAAGTTTACATGGTGGTTAGGAGGGGAAATAGTTTCTGAACCTGGTTACCCAAAGGTGGATAAGCCAAAGACCAAACCCTACCATGGCATTGATCTCCCTTGGGAAAGGGTGGAGCTGGGAGCTGGAGGGGTGGAGGGGCTGTTGTAATCTTGCATCTCAAAACTACACCTCATCTCCTTTCTTGTACCAGGTTCTCATTTTGTGAGGGTCAAGGAGTCCCCAAAAGTGAACTCTGTGGTTTGGAAGATGTTTAGGGCAGGGATTTTCATCTGTTTTATCCACTGTTCTTTGTTTTTTTTTTTTTTAAATTTTTAAAAATTTATTTATTTATGATAGTCACAGAGAGAGAGAGAAAGAGAGGCAGAGACACAGGCAGAGGGAGAAGCAGGCTCCATGCACCGGGAGCCCGATATGGGATTCGATCCCGGGTCTCCAGGATCGCGCCCTGGGCCAAAGGCAGGCGCCAAGCCGCTGCCCCACCCAGGGATCCCTCCGCTGTTCTTTGTACAGAGCTCAGCACAGTGCCTGGTGCATAATGGGTGCTTCATATCAATATGTTTAAATGCATTAATGTAGAGATTCAAAATTATTGGGATGGAGAGTAGGGAGTCCCTGAAAATCAGAGGCACACCTATATGGAAGAAGGGGAAGTGGCATCAAAACTCACTTTCCAAAAAAGTCACTGTCACCCCCAGCATCTGGAGTCTGACAAAAGTTGAGATCTAAAAAAAAAAAAGAAAAGTTGAGATCTAAGGCTGACTTTGGTTTTCCCTTGTTGACTTTCCACTGGTTAATCCAGTGACCCTTAGCAGGTCAGAGGAGAATGCAGGGTGTTCTAAAAGAGCTCATAAAAAAAAAAAAAAATCATAATAAACATTCTGAAGAACTGTCTGCATTAGCCAAAACCTTTGAGAGGTTGTTTCCAGTTCAGGGAGACTCACACACCAGGCACATTTACTGAGCCCGCAGTCAACTATTTTTAGTTTCAGGTTATTTTTTTTTTTACTGAGGCCAGCTGGCAGATGACAACTTCAATGCCTTAAGCTTTATTTTATTTTTTAATTTATTTTTTTTTAAAGATTTTATTTATTTATTCATGACAGAGAGAGAGAGAGACAGAAAAACAGAGACAGAGACAGACAGAGGGAGAAGCAGGCTCCATGCAGGGAGCCTGGCATGGGACTCGATTCCAGGTCTCCGGGATCACACCTCGGGTTGAAGGCGGCACTAAACTGCTGGGCCACCGGGGCTGCCCTTAAGCTTTATTTTTAAAGTCAGCAACATTTGTCTGACTTTGCCTTTCCTCATTCTGAGTGAGAGGAAGGTGGATGTGGGGAAGGTCTGGTTCCTCTGCTCAATGATTCTAGCAGGTGGACAGAGCATTCCCCTATCAAAAATTCCTTAGAGGCAAAATGCTGCCATTGGGCTTTTAAAACACCTGAAACTGGAAGGTTCTTTGGATTTGTTTCCCAAGGCTCCTTTGGAAAATTCTTAGAGAAATGTGAAGCCAGAAATTAAAACACAGTCCCAGCAAGATGTTACAAAATAAAAGAGAAAACACCTGTTATGTCAAATTGAGAGCTCTCACTTTCTTTAGCATTGATAGCTAGACTGATTTTAAAATCGGTCATTCAGAAGATCATCACCTAAACTCTTCCTCTGCTTGAAGGGTCTGAGGCTTTGGGTTTTCTGTGGTGCCTGCATTTTGCTCAACAGCTGTGTCTGTGTCTGACTTAAAAATCCCACAACCAGGACCTAATTCATTCCTCAGCTTCCAAACTGCTTCCAAACTGCCCCGCAGGTGCCAAAAGGAGGCCCTTATGTAGGGCTGTGTGACATCAGGCCTCCTTAACCCTCTCTCCCCTCCCCCTCCCTGGGTAAGAGGAGGTCAGCCCAGAGGATGGAGATGGAACAGCCACCTGCTTGCTGCTCAGAAAGAGTCACTTTGCTCATAACTAGTTCAAAATTTGTCTTTGCTAAATAAATTAAGATTTACAATGTAGTGCCTAACATGGACCTATGGGCCTAAGCTAGTAATGAAGCAAGTTGACAATCAATTCCTCTTCACCCTGAAATATGTTGTTAGTGTTCACAGTAAGAAATAGATACTCCAGAAAGGTGGAGTGATTTGTCCAGATAAAAAGAAGTGAAAGTGGGTTCAAAATCCAGGTATGTTTCCCTGATGGCAAGTGATGCGGAGCATTTTTTCATGCGCTTGTTGGCCATGTCTATGTCTTCGTCTGTGAGATTTCTGTTCATGTCTGTGTGGAGGTTCCTCAAAGAGTTAAAAATAGATCTGCCTTACGACTCAGCAATTGCACTGCTGGGGATTTACCCCAAAGATACAGATGCAGTGAAACGCCGGGACACCTGCACCCCGATGTTTCTAGCAGCAATGGCCACCAAAGCCAAACTGTGGAAGGAGCCTCGGTGTCCATCGAAAGATGAATGGATAAAGATGTGGTTTATGTATACAATGGACTATTACTCAATCATTCAAAATGACAAATACCCACTATTTGCTTTGACGTGGATGGAACTAGAGGGTATTATGCTGAGTGAAGTAAGTCAATCGGAGAAGGACAAACATATGGTCTCATTCATTTGGGGAATATAAAAATTAGTGAAAGGGAATAAAGGGGAAAGGAGGAAAAATGAGTGGGAAATATCAGAAAGGGAGACAGAACATGAGAGACTCCTAACTCTGGGAAATGAACAAGGGGTGGTGGAAATGGAGGTGGGTGGGAGGTGGGGGTGACTGGGTGATGGGCACTGAGGGGGGGCACTTGATGGGATGAGCACTGGGTGTTATGCTATATGTTGGCAAATTGAACTCCAATAAAAAAAAATTAAAAAAGAATAGTTAAAAACAAGAACAAAAAACAAAATCCAGGTATGCATCAAAGTAGCATTAGTAGTAGGGCCCTGGCACATCTCCCACAGAGACACAACTGCCTTGCGACCCCTTTCTCACCTCTATCTTAGCCTCTTGTTTCCTTCTTCCCTGTTTCCATGCACATCATTCAACCAATCCCTTGTGCTGTGGGCTTTCCAAATGTGTTCCTTACTGCTCAGGAAGAGAGAATTCTACACATTCCATATCACCTTCACAAGGTTTCCTTCCATGGTTATCTATATTTTCTTTGAAAAAAGAATCATTACTATCATTTAATGACTTTGCAGTTAGAACAGGCTATGCTATGCTGCAGTAAGAAGCACACCCCAATATTCAGTAATGAAACATAACAGGGCACCTGGGTGGCTAAGAGCTTCTGACTCTCAGTTTTGGCTGTGATCCTGAGATTGAGCCCTGCATGGGCTCTATGCTGAGCATGGAGCCAGTTTGGGGTTCTCTCTTCCTCTTCCTCTGTCCCTCCTTCTGGGTAGTCAGCATGCTTAAAAAAAAAAAAGGTGGAACAACAACAAAAGCTTGACTCTTACCACATCACAGCCCAAGCCCAACTCATGTGGGAGGCTTTCCTGTTTGCCTCTCTTCTGAAAGAAATTCAGGTTCACATGTGGCTTTACACTTGCAAATTGTGTCTTGTCAAAGTCCCTTGCTTCCACAAGTTCAGAGGAGAACACAGGTGACAGAGACACACTTGCTCTTAACCTTTTCAGACTCACAGTGACACCTATTGGGTATCTACTCACCTTCCACTGATGAACAGAAACCATCTGACCCTACCTATAGGGATGCTTCTATAATTATAAGCAGTAGTTTTCTTCACCACAAAGATTGTTTGTTATTTTCTCAGCAATTATTGTGTTCTTTGTTGGTTTTACATTTTAATATTGCACACACAAAAGAATGGGGGCTCTGAGAGTTATAACACTTGAGTTTGAACATTGGATCCATCATCTACTGTGTGACGTTGGGCCAACTGATACACTCCTCTCTCTACCTCAGTTGCTTTATATGCAAAATAAAATAATAATAGTAATAATAATATATACCTTGTGTGACTGTGAGCATCAAATGAATTAGTTAATACATGCAGAAAGACCTGAAACAGTGGCTAGCACATACCACTCAGTGGTAAGTAAAGTTACTTACTGTTTTCACCATTTTGTTATAAAGAGCCTGAGGCTTAGAGAGGTGACACAGAATCTATGAAACAGACAAGGTTGGCCTGGACACCAGACATGACTTATCAACAGCATAAACTTCATCATCACTATTATCCTTCACTGGAATAGGAAGAAAGAACACTTGTGAATTGTTTTTGACATTGTGCTAATCACTACCCATATTTTCTCAGCTATTTCTTCTGAAAAAGAGAACTGAAGTTCAGAGACACGGATAACATGCTCTGGGTTGCACAGCTGGTGGGAATTGAACCACATAAAAACATTCCATTATCATATAATGTGTCCTATTCTTGATTTTTAAGCAGCAAACTTTGGGGTGGGAAATCTTGTGGTCTGTGCAGAACTATTTTCTGAAACAGCTCTCTAGCATCCCAGACTGTACCTTACACTGTACAGACCTTCAGAGTTCAGATCAAAATGGAGAATAAACGTACTATCCATTCAGACATGAAGACTATTTATTCTCTAGTCCCCAAATGTCCATCATAGATGGTCTTTTTAGAAACCATGCATCCTTTAGTGAAGGTGAGCAGACCGCCCTCAGATCCTCTGGGGTCTCAGGGTGAGCGATTTGAGGTCCTGCCTCGCAGCCCCCATAACTTCCAGCCATAATCCTTGGTCTCCTTTCATGAATCTGCTTTGCCGGTGTTTGTGTCTTATCCATGGGGATTAAAAAAACGTGATATCAAAACATCTGTTAGACACAAGAGTAGGAAGGGGGAAATAAACCTAGTATGGGGGATCCCTGCGTGGCGCAGCGGTTTGGTGCCTGCCTTTGGCCCAGGGTGTGATCCTAGAGACCTGGGATCGAGTCCCACGTCGGGCTCCTGGTGCATGGAGCCTGCTTCTCCCTCTGCCTATGTCTCTGCCTCTCTCTCTCTCTGTGTGACTATCATAAATAAATAAATAAAAATTAAAAAAAAAAAAAACCTAGTATGGGTCTGGAAAATAATCTGGAAACCCAGCTGGAGAAGGTGGCAGGCCTTGAGGGGAACAGCCACAGAGAGGGTTCCAAGCCCTTTCTAAGATTCTAAGCAAATTCTCTTTTTCTTTTTTTCTCTCTTCCTTCTTCCCTTCCCTTCCTCCCTCCCTCCCTTACCCTCCTCCCTCCCTCTCTGGTTAAATTTATTGATTGATTTATACAATAGTTTGTTCCAAACCAATTTGGAACTTGTGGGTCATCTATGCAAACTCTTGCTTTCTGCACCTCTCACACTTGTTATAATGTACTCCCAAAGACATCTGGCTATTGGCCCTTTGGCCTCCTAAGAAAGATATGTTTTTAGAGTTCTGGAGGTTGGGAGGAGGATACAGTGTCAGTCAGTCACCATGATCTGACGGTCTGGTGCCTTAAGAATTTTCCCAGCCTGACCCTAGCCATTTGACATGATTCAGAGAAGCTTAGTTATGAGAACTTTGGGAGCTGCATTAGTTGGCTATTATGGCATAACAAATTATCCTAAAACTTAGTGGCTTAAAACAACAAGCATTTATTATCTCACACAATTTATGTGGGTTAAGAATTCAGGAGCAGTTTAGCTGGGTAGTTCTGTCTTGGGGTAACTCACTCAGTTGCAGTCAAGATGTTGGCCAGGGCTCGAGTCATCTAAAGGACTGATTGAAGGAAGGCTCACTCACGTCTCTGGAAAGCTGATGCCAGCTATTGGCAGAAATTCTCAGTTCTTTTTTTTTTTTTTTTTAAGATTTTATTTATTTATTTATTTATGAGAGACACAAAGAGAGAGAGAGGCAGAGATGCAGGCAGAGGGAGAATCAGGCTCCATGCAGAGAGCCTGACATGGGACTCAATCCCGGGTCTCCAGGACAAGGCCCTGGGCTGAAGGTGGCGCTAAACCGCTGAGCCACCTGGGCTGCCCAGAAATCCTCAGTTCTTTGCCATATGGACCACTTCATAAACGTCCTTGAATGTCATCAAAACACAGCAACTGGCTTCCCCTTGCTTATCTAAAGAGAACAAGGTGACAGTCACAATGTCTACTTTTCTCACAGCTTTATTGAATTATATTTGACATATAACATTGCATAAGTGGAAGGTATACAATGTAATGATTTGATGTATCTATATATTATGAAGTGATGACCACAATAAAGCTAACACGTTCATCACCTCACATAGTTACCATTTTTTGGTGTGTGGTACCAACTTTCAAGATCTACTCT
Source organism: Canis aureus (assembly GCF_053574225.1). Lineage (NCBI taxonomy): Eukaryota > Metazoa > Chordata > Mammalia > Carnivora > Canidae > Canis > Canis aureus. The sequence goes on from NC_135616.1 coordinate 47,831,035, forward strand.
TTTGGCAATTTTCTTTCTTTTTTATTTTTAAAGACTTCATTCATTTGAGAGAGAGAGAGAGAGAGAATGAACAGTGGGGAGGGGGCAGAGGAAGAGGGAGAAGCAGACTCCCCGATGAGCATGGAGCCCAACGTGGGGATTGATCCCAGGACCCCAAGATCATGACCTAAGCCAAAGGCAGACGTATAACTGACTGAGCCACCCAGGTGCCCCAGCAATTCTCAATTACATAATATAGTCACCATGCTGTACTATAGATCACTCTAGTCACCATGCTGTACTATAGTTCACCAGAACTTATTCATCTTATAACTGAAAGCTTGTTCCCTCTGACCATCTTCACTCATTTCTCCTACCCTGCTGCTCCTTGCAATTTCCAATCTCCCTGTTTCTTGTTTTTTTTTTTTTTTTTTTTTTAGATTCCACATTTAAGCGAGATCATACAGTATTTTATGACCTAGCCTCAGAAGTCATAAACTGTCACTTCTACACTGTTTTTGTTTGCACAAGTGAGCCCTAGTCAGTTTGGGAAAAAACTATGCAAGACTGTGAGTACCAGGAGACAGGGATGTTAGGGGCCATCATGAGGCTGGCTTTTTTTTTTTTTTTTAATTTTTATTTATTTATGATAGTCACAGAGAGAGAGAGAGAGAGAGAGGCAGAGACACAGGCAGAGGGAGAAGCAGGCTCCATGCACCGGGAGCCCGACGTGGGACTCGATCCCGGGTCTCCAGGGTCACGCCCTGGGCCAAAGGCAGGCGCTAAACCGCTGTGCCACCCGGGGATCCCGAGGCTGGCTTTTTTTATTTTCTCTGAGCTTCTATTGCTTCTTCTAAAATAATGGAAACAATTCGAGTACCTTGGTAGCGCAGTTGGCTGGGCATTGGACTCTTGGTTTTGGCTCAGGTTGTGATCTCAGGGTGGTGAGATCCAGCCCCTCATTGGGCTCCACACTCAGTACAGAGTTGTCTTGGGATTCTCTCTCCCTCTTCTTCTGTCTCTTCTGCTTGTGCTCTCTTTCAATAAATAAATCTTTTAAAAAATAATGGTAATAATTATTTTGACTCCACAGCAACATTCTTTTATTCATTCATTCATTCACTCAAAAAAAAGTCGATGCTGAGGGTACAATGATGTTGTTGTTGATGCTGAGGGTTGATGCTGAGGGTACAATGAAGAGCAATCATTGTAGTTACATAGTCTTTCTGTCTTCATGGTGTGTACAGCTTACTGAAGAGACAGACAATAATAACAAACACACAAATCAACATAAGATCCCAAGTCTGAAGGCAGCTTGGGTGGCTCAGCAGTTTAGTGCTGCCTTCAGCCCAGGGCCTGATCCTAGAAACCTGGGATCGAGTCCCACGTCAGGTTCCCTGCATGGAGCCTGCTTCTCCCTCTGCCTGCATCTCTGCCTCTCTCTCTCTGTGTCTCTCATGAATAAATAAAATCTTAAAAAAAAAAAAGATCCCAAATCTGATAAACAATGAAGATAGTTAATTGGGGGTTGGGAGTGGATATTCAGACTGAACTAGCTCTTGGTCCACCCTTCCTTTTCCAACCCACTTACATGTAGGAACTGCTCACTGGAACTTCAGATTGAGGAGACAGAACAGGAACTGGCCATTCAGGAGATCTTCACTGCCTCTACTGCCCAGAGGTCAAGTCCAACAGTTAAGACCTTTGCAGTCTGAGCCCCTACCTGACACTTTCTCCCGCAGTGAAAGCCCTCTGATCTAGCTCAGCTGGTCTCTTTTCTGTAAATATACTCTATGTGCCTCCCTCCTTAAGCTTTGCTTACACAAAGTCCTTGTGTGGAATTCACTCCCCACCCTACTGCCTTTTATCTATCTCCATCACATACATTCCCATTCAAGTTCCATCAGATTGTAAATCCTACAGAGGTCCCAAAGAGGGGCCTATTCTTTTCTGCAGGAATATTTGCTGTAGATACAACTGATTTTACATTAATATTGTCAGACATGTTCATATTTAACTTTTCTTGTGTAAAGTTAAGCTTGGGTCTAATCCAATCTAGGATAATAACATACTTATAAAATGCCCTCCCTGACAGGCAGGGCATCCCAGGATGATCTACATTAGGAAATGGAGTGAACCTAATGCTTCCAAGAAGGCTGTCAAGTGCTTTTCTCTTTTAGTCCCTTTTCTGTAAATTGAGTCTATATTTTTGTAGCTAGTAAAATTACTAAAATATTTTTGCCTTGGCTAATAAATTAACCTGATAGCCTTAATGACCATGAAATATTGTGAAGTTCTTCATTTGTTTCAAAATGCAGTACTGAAATATTTGAGGAAATGTTTGAATACTGGAAAAAAAACCCCTAAAAATCATTAAGAAATAAGTAAACTATGATATGCATTTTATGGAGTTAAAGAGAATAATTAAAAATAAATTAATGTATATTAATTGGAAAAGATATTTACATCACATGCGGATTTTAAAAAGTTACTTGCAAAAAAAATAAATTACTTGCAGAAATCATGCTTTAAAAAAACCACATAAAACAAGACATCATAAAAAATTACCCAATTGACCTGATAATAGGGAGAGGGGATTCGGATTGGCGGTACTAATCAAAAAAGACTTGAAGCTGGTCTATAATGTTAGAATTTTTATAAGTGAGAGTATATTTGTGCTCTATTTGTATCATTAAAAGAAATAAAAATAAAACATTGTACAAGATGACTTTTAAAATAGACTCAAAGATGCTTGCAATCTCTTCAGACATTAAGCAATGTGGAGGGGCTGTCCTCTTGTGGAGCAGCCTTTAAGAGATTGCTCATGTTTCATTCACAGTATTTTGGAGTTGCAATTTCTGACTTACAGGTCAACCCCTCACATTTGTCGCATGAGAAAAAAGAGAACACACGTCTGTGGTGTACCCAAAGTCACTTATTTTAGCCAAGTCACAATTACAGATTGAGTCTTTTGATTCGTAACTGGAAATCTTCAATTATTCTGACTCCCCTAAATCATAAGTCAACAAGTATTAAACACCAAAATTGTTAAAAAGTCATTGGGTGCTGTATGATGTACAGTGCCAGGTAACTAGAAATCATTTAATAAAGAGGGATGTGGGACACTGACCATGTTGCCAGGATCTTGCTAGGACTTGAGAAACAAAGGAGGCTTATGCTTTTATTGGGTAGTGGATTGTAAAATCTAATACAATTGCCGCGTTTAATAATAGCATTACCCTCAAGGCTGCACCTAGTCATTAAACAAACACCAAATAACCAATAGCAAATTGCCGGGGCGGCGGGGGGCGGGGGGGTGTAGGCAAGGGTGTGGAGAGAGACTCCTGAGCGACAGGTGCCCGAGGAAGGCTGACACCCAGGATACAGCAGGAACACTGATGAAAACAACAACGCCCTGGCACCAGAGCACCACCCAACCACACACAACATTAGAGGAATAGGACCCCCATGGTGCACCTACAATAATCACAGTAACAACAAATCCAACCCCATTAAACTCCTGACTAGTCTTTACCAATGCCTCACTTCCAGGCAGACATTACTTCAGTCACAACAGATGGCATTCAATCAAAAACTATGACACACACAAATAAACAGGGCAAAAGAAAACTGTCAAACATACAAGATACAGAACCAGACTCAGAGATGACCCAGATGTTAGAAACACCAGACAAGGAATTTAAAGTAAATATGGCTAATATGCGTTCTAGTGGGAAAAGTGGAAAACACACATGAGCAGATTGGGGAATGACACTAGAGAGACAGACACTAAAAGAGTAAAATAAAAACACTAGAAATAAAACCCAAAAACACAGTAATAAAAGAACCAAGGAAAGAACTGGTAAGCTTGAAAACGGATCTGTAGAAAAGACCTGAAAACAGAGAAAAACAGAGTAGAAAGTAAACACAACAGTGTTAAGAGGTGTGGACAATTTTGAGAGTCTAACAATATAATTGGGATCCCAGCAGGGAAAGTGAGAATGGGAGCTAAATAGGGAGATGGGGGGGAGGGGTCATACTCTAGCCTATACTCACGTCATTCCTTCTTTCCAGCAGCACATGCCATCTTTCTCCCCACTGTGTTCCAGGTCTTTCAGGAACAGAGGCTCTCTGGTGCTGACTGCCCAGAGAAAGTGTCAAGCCTTTGGGAAGTGAGTTTAGTTGCTGGATTTTGTGCATGAGTGACAAGATATCTGTGGTGTCTAATTGCCGTATGTCATCTATTCTAAGGTATTCTTTGTAACATTTTTGAAAATAGTGTCTTAAAGTGGACAGTCTCAATAGATTTTTTTATTTCAATGATAAAACTAAAATAATGGTGCATCTAACAATGAATTCCATCTTCAATGTGAGTTGCTATTTAAAAAAAATATTGTAAAACGAACAGAAAACCAAAGTAGTTAAAGAGCTTAAGTCATTATAGATTAACACTTTATAATATGGATAGCTTAATAAGCTGTTATAAGACAAATCCTGCTATACATCATAGCCATCAAGTAGAACTTTGCCAGCCACTTCCAGAATCCCCTCCATGTGCTTGTCCCTAGCATCAATCAATGCCTTCCTTCTCCTCTAGAGTAACTACTATCCTGAATTTTATAATCATTACTTCTTTGTATATCTCTATTCTTTTTTTATCTCTATTCTTTTATCAACAAAGTGTGCATTTCTAAATTATCTAGAGATAATTTAAATGTGTGCATCTCTAAATGATCTATTTTATCCATTTAAAGAAAAAATATGGAATTTCCCTCATTCCTTTCAATTTATCTGTTAAAAATCCCCGGGTATTGAACCTATGGTTTCCCAGTCCGGATTGTGCTGATTGCACACGTAAGCTCCACACGTTCCTTTATCCTCTTTGTTTCTGCATTTTGGCAGCTGGACCCAGAGGCATGATCAGACTCCCCTCCCATCCCTTGGCAAGGCTATAGAGGATGCAGAGTTCTTTCGCTAAGGGGCATAACGGGTCTGGTTGTCTCTTTTTGGAATATTAATAGCAGCTGATGCTCAACGTCTGAATCCATTAATCCACCAGGTGTTGCAACATGGTGATATGATCTCATTTCTTTTTCATTATTGGAACACTAAAAAGGCTTTTTTCCCCCAAACGTCCATTTATTTTACCCCATATTACATACCTGTCTAACGCTATCAACTACCAGCTAGGCCAAATATTTCTACATTTTCCTATTTTTTTAGTTATACTGTCTGTCATGTAGATATACAGCAATTGCATACTATATTCTCCTTTATAACTCTAAATTTTAATTGTGTAGGCTACACTTAATGCCCACCACTAGTCTTTATGGTGCTATTTCTCTAGTTACTGTTTTTTCTAATGGAGCTCATTTTCTGATTCCTCAAGAATTTAAAGGAACACTATTCCTCCAATTCTTGCATTTTCCCTAGAGTTATGTTCCAAATGTTACTCCATTTTCTTCAAGCACAAATGGTGAAGTCTGATAATCTTTTTCCTTACATGTCACTTTGTTTTTGCCTACCCCAAGATTTCATTTTTTTTAAGTTAACTTTGTTACTTAGGTCTTAGTGTTGCATGTTTTGGATCAATAATATTTGAGTACAGAGTGCATTATGGGGCACCTGGGTGGCTCAGTCAGTTAAGTATTCAGCTCATGTGGTGATCTCAGGATCGGGATCCCTGTGTCAGGCTCTGAACTCAGTTTGGAGTTGGCTTCAATTTTTTTTTTAAAGATTTATTTATTTATTCATGAGAGATAGAGAGAGAGGCAGAGACATAGGCAGAGGGAGAAGCAGGCTCCATGCGGGGAGTCTGATGCGGGACTCGATCTCAGGTCTCCAGGATCAGGCCTCAGGCCAAAGGCAGCGCCAAACACTGAGCCACCAGGGCTGCCAGTAAGTAAACTTTAAGAAAAAAGCTTCAAATTTTTAAAATTAGTTTTCTGAATTTTTTTTCTTTCAGAGACTATTACTATCTGCATATTGGACCTTCTGTCCCTATCTTCAATATTTGTCACTTCCTAATCTTTTTTTCCCCCCACTTTCGCTCAGATTTCTACCTCCCATCTTTTAGGGCATTATCTATAGTATTTATTTGTTGTGTTCCTTCTGGTTTAGCTTTAACTTTTGAAATGTTTTTTTCTAATGCTTATTCGGAACTTACCCTATCTTTTTTCCAGTTCTAAATTTCCTTCATATACTGTATCATTTTTTCTGTATCATTTCTTAATAACTTTTACCACATTTTCAAATGGACAGTTTTTCATCTTTGTGGGCTTTTGGTAATTTTCAGTATCTGTAAAAATATTATCCTGCTTTTTAGCATCATAAGACATTGATTTGAAAACTTTTCTTTTTTCGTAAAATTAGTTTTCTTTGAAAAGTAAGCATAGTTCACGGAAGCTTCTTGATCATCAATTTTTATTTTATTTTATTTTTTTATTTTTGATCATCAATTTTTAAAAAGATTTTATTTATTTATAGAGCAGTTGTGGGGGGGGGGCACTCTGTGCTGATTGCAGAACCTCACCGGGAACTTGATCCCAGGACCCCAGGATCAAGACCTGAGGCAAAATCTAGTCCACTGCTGAAGCGACTGAGCCATACAGATGCCCCAAACATCTATTGTCTTTAAGTGTTCAGAGACAGGGTATTTTGCTGAGAGTCCTTGGTCACCTGTTCCTCCTCCTACTTGTATTTCAATCTCCTGTTCTGCTCAATTTTGATCTTCCTCTCACCAGTTTCTCTTCTGTGGGGGATCCTGTCCCATGAGCCTTGGACAACTCAGCAGATCAGTTCCAACAGTTCATGTGGACCAGACCAGTCAGTTCCTTCAGATGTGCCCTGTACTAATTCACTGTGGGAATGGGAAAGCCTTGCCTCGTTCCAACAAGATCTGCTGTGCAGGTCCAATCGATATCCTATTGCCTTCCTCTACATCTCCATCTTGTGGCTGTTGGTGGCTTGTCTTTACCCACTTATATTTTGTCATTTAAGGTTACCATCACCTAAATTTGTTGTGATGCAGTTCACAGGTTTTAAATTTTGTTATCTAGTTGTGGTTATATGGGGATTTGCAGACAGGAAAACTACAGCCCACTGCCATCTTTCCCTCCTCCTGTACTGCTTTTGAAAGTTTTCAGCCAGTTCCATTTTCAGACTCTGCTCGAGGCCCTGGCTTTGGAGGAAGCTGCAAGTCTCCATTTACTGAGCTCATCTAAACGTCTGCTTCCTGTTGGCTTCTACCACTACAGAATTGATCATTTCATTTCTTTGCTAAATCACTTACCACTTATCCATCTGTTTCCTTGCCTGATGTCTCTTCCTCTGTTAACCTTTATGGATTTATACTGTTTTACTCCTTTTCTGTCATTTAAGTGGTATTTTAAGTGGGTGAGGAGATAAACATTTGTAGACAATGTCTGAGTCACATTCTTAATTTGTTCTATAACAGGAAACATTCATAGAAAGCTCAAATTTACTTGTGTTCTTTGGGTCCTTTTCAGATTGGTTTTTATTTAGGAAACATTCATAGAAAGCTCAAATTTACTTGTGTTCTTTGGGTCCTTTTCAGATTGGTCTTTATTTCTTTTAACATTTTTATGCTGTTTCTTACAACTTATGTTTTTTGTTTCATTCTCTTTATCCAAGAGTCCTCTACTATCTTATTTAAAGATTAAAATACTCTGGATCCCTTACTTTATCCTCTGTATCTCAGGTAACACCTTTGTCTCCTGCCAGATCCATCCTTCCTTTCCTTCCCCTCCCCCCTCTGCTCTCTCTTCTCCCTCCCCATATTCACTTGCATGGCTGGTTCTCTTTCCAGGTGCCTGTCTATGTCTTTGCAGATTGTACACATCATAGACTCTTTAGTATCTTACAATCACACCTATAGCTCTAGTTAGGGGATTTTCAAGTCCATACTTTAAAAAGACATAGTAGGGAAAACAGGCTATTTTGAAGTTTAAGAATATTAACAACATAAATAGTTCTTTCCACAGGAGGCTAAAAGCAGTTTTCCTTCACTGTCAATCCGTAGCCCAAGCAAATCCTTCAAGGAGAACAGAGCAATGTCCCACCACATGTTCAATGATATTTAATCTTTCCAGCCACCCGGCCCATGCCAGCAACTTTATTTTCAAATCAATCCTGAAAGAGACAGGAAAGGCAAGGGGTAAAATTTAAAACTTGAAGAAATATAGTGATTCCCTCCAGGATAAACTGACTACAGAATTGTGGCTTTTCATTTATCATCCTTATACTTGACAACATGACAGAAACCTTTAGAGTAGATTTTTATAAATTCTAGGGGACTTGCCCCAAAACATCAAAACTTCCATAAACTGTCAAATATAAAATTATTTCTCTACTTAGCTTCTTATGAAAATATAAAAAGCTGAACAAATAATTATATAGTTAATATGTGAAATATACTCTATTTAAAAAATGGCATACATCTACAAATAAATCTTTCAGTCTGGTAATCGCTGCATTCCCAAACAGCACTTCAAATTGGTATTTTCTTGCAGGCAACAGCCTCCCAGCTGCTGCCATTTATTGGAATATTGCTCTCTGAACATGTATGCATTCAGGTTTGTTAAATATATCCTCTTCTGCTTCCGGAGTTAGTTGGATGTTATCTTTGACTGGTGACAGGGGATCTGGCTTCTTACAAGAAGGAAGCTTTTCAGAATCTCTGCAAAATATAATAAAAAGAATTGGTGTTTTTAGGGAATTATTATTATTAGAGAATAGTATCATTAGAGGCAAAAGAGAGGTATAGAAGAGGATAAGACCTTTCAATTTGTCTTAATTGAATATATGACACCTTCAGGTTCTCCTCTGAGTATCCCAATAAAATTTGAGTTTTCCTCAGCTCCCTTTTGTGCTTCCTAAATCACCTTTCAAGGCAGGTCCAAGGCCACTATTAAATATGTGCTAGCTAAGGCAGAATAATTCCAATAAAGAAACATTAGTTCCTTTGCCCTTAGCACCCTCAAGTCTAAGAATCAAGCCAAGTGAGGGATGAATAAGGTTTAAGTCCTTTTATTCCCCCCTCCTCCCAACTGTTTTTTTGGCTAGAAGGGAGTTCTAAGGCTACAAAATTATCCTATTATGAAGATAACACAGGTAATCCTAGCTCCTGTCAACAAAAATCCAAGAAAGTCTAATTTTCTAAAAGGCATTTAGGAATATTTTTGCACCTCAATTTCTCTTCAGTTAGCAGTTCTCAAAGTATGGTCCATGGGTCCCTAAAAATTCCCAAGACCCTTTCAGACTGCTTACAAGATGAAAACTATTTCATAATAATGTTTAGACTTTATCTGCCTTTTCCACTGGGTTAACATTTGTACTAATGATTCAAAAGGAAAATGGAATAAAAACTACTGGCGACTCAGCATGAATCAGGACACTAGCCTGAAACTGCATGAGAAATACTAGCAGCACTTGTATTTCTCTAGCTTCATGTATTTGAAGTTAAAAAGAAAAGAAAAAAAGTCAGTCTCACTTACGAATGTTCTTGATGAATAAAAATCATTAATTTTAATTAAATCTCAACCCTTTCAATTTCTTAGTACTCTATGAAAAACTGGGAAACACACCATGAGTACTGAAGCATGATGGTTATCGCAAGTAAAAAAAAGCATGTCTGACACCATGGTTACTCAAATTTAGGTATTTGGCAAAGGGCTTCTCTAAAATGAACAAAGAGGGCCTGTTGTTACCCCCAAGGGAACAATTAACAGTATTTGTTGCCAATGATAAAATTCAAGTCAAAGTTAGAATTTTGGAAAACTTTGGAAAATTTATCCACCACTTGACAGCTTCCCAATACCTAAAGACTGTTGTGCTAAGACTGTGATGTCTTTATATTGTATAATGAAATGTGTCAACTTTTGGAAGATTAACAACTCAATAAACCAACATTTTCTAAATGACCAATGCACACATGAGGAAAAGATGCACTGAAGGTGTACTAAGGACCAAGACTGGAACACAACCCAGAATAGAAGTCTGTTGACTTGGTTTCATATCCAATTTACAACTATGAAGAAACCATCACTTGTTGAATTTTGGTATGATATCAAAGTAGAAAATTTACAGCTGAATAAAATGTCTATTAAACTATACATTTCCCAACCACAAATATGTGCAGACCCAGATTTTCTCTCTATACTTCAACCAAAACAACCTATCATCAGATCAAACACAGAAGCAGACCGAAGAATCCAGCTTAGCCCTATTAAACCACAGTTAAGATTTGCAAAAATGTTAAAAAAAAAAAAAAAAAAAAGACACTTTTCATTTTTTTTTGTTTTGGAAAGGTTATTTTTTTGGTAATAATACACTACTGATTTTAATATGGGTTTGTCATTGTTATTTAAAAATAAATATTTGAAAATGTCCACTCTAAATTCTAAGACAGTTAAATCAACTGTTTGAGAACTGCTGCTATATGGTTTAATCCCAGACCTTACACAACACAAAATAAAAATAACCATCCAGCACTCGTTTATTTATATAGTGTTTCCACTCGTACCATCTAATCTGACAGTGACATTTCTACTAGGTAAGGTTTAATCCCATCACCCATGTAACTTTCCGTTTCTCTATTCTTAGCACATTTGCTTTATTGAGAAGAACAGGAGAATAAATTAATCATACATACTTATAACTACAAGTACTTATAAATATACTTATAAGTATTTATAAGTACTTATAAATATAATACTTATAAATAATTATAAATCATAGCTACTCTGAGACTAACTTTGCAGTCTAACAGAAGGAAGTCCTGTGGTTCAAACAAGGTAGGTATATAGAGGTCAGCTCTTTTAAAACACTATTTGCCTCATGCATTAGAAATCTGACACATTCATCACCCACAAGTGATGATTCTCCCCATTTCAGATGTGATCATTAAGAGAAACAAACTGCTTTAAATCAAGAAATATGAGACAGCATTACCTTCCCACCCCTATGTTTTTTTTTTTTTTAAATTTCTATTTATTATTTATGATAGTCACACACAGAGAGAGAGAGGCAGAGACACAGGCAGAGGGAGAAGCAGGCTCCATGCACCGCCCACCCCTATGTTTAAGATAACTCTATTTTCATTACAATCCGGAGCTATAAAAGGAAGGAAGCCAAAACACTTAGACCAGAAAAAGTCACTTGCTTAACAGACCCCAAAGCCAGACCAAGAACTGAGGATTTTTAGGTTGTCATCTTTTCACTAAATGAAGGTATAGACGTTGAAGTTAAGTATACTTAAAAAGTGTCAGCTAAAGAGAATAAAGGAAAATAATTCTCAGGGTAAGAGAAAACAAAACTGACTCCTATGAAAACAGAAAGAATTGGGAAAAAGTGAAAGAAATTACAAAAAAAAATTTACCCTATCATTTTTTTTTTTAAAGATTTTATTTATTTGAGACAGAGAGTGAGAGAGAGAGCACAAGTGTCAGGGAGGGGAGAGGGAGAAGCAGGCTATCCACTGAGGAGGGAGTCTGATGTGAGGCTCGTTCCTAGGACCCCAGGATTCTGACCTAAGCCAAAGGCAGATGCTTCACTGACTGAGCCACCCAGGCGACCCAATTTATCCTTAGAGTAAGTAACAAGGAAACTCACTTTTTAAATCCAAAGTTCTTCCACAGCTCATTGATTTTTATCTGTAATCCTGGCCTGTTCTCAGCATCATGATGATTTCTCTTCTGGATGCTTGATGGCTTCTTGCTGAGCCCACTGGCTCGGGCAGGCACTAGAGGCTTGATCTTGGTTGTAGAAAGACTGTCCACAGAACTAGATTTATACAGCCCAGGAACCTGCAGAGTAAATACCCCTTTTAACACTGTTCAAGTAATGACCTTTAGCTAATTTCAAACTATTCTCTGCACATTAAGATAGAAAAGTAACCAATAGGCAACATGTAAAAATGTTTTTCTTCAACCTAATATGTTTTGATTCTACTTAATAACATATCTTGGATAGTTTCCTTTTCACATGCAGATAATTTTGTTTTGAAGAGGTTGTTTTTTTTTTTTAATTTTTAAAAGACTTTATATTCATTTATGAGAGAGACAGAGAGGCAGGCAGAGACATAGGCAGAAGGAGAAGCAAGCTCCATGTAGGGAGGGAGCCCGATATGGGACTCGATCCCAGGACTGTGGGATCACGCCCTGAGCTGAAGGCAGACGCTTAACCGTTGAGCCACCCAGGCGTCCCGAAGAGGTTGTTATTCAAACAGATCTCTACTGACAGTTAGCTTTTTCTATCCAAGGGCTACTTTTTATCCTGTGGGGAATATGGAGACATCAATGTTTTGTTGTTGTCATTAGGATAGTAAGAGTGAGGTACATAAAACAAGGCTTTCAAACTGACAAAGTTGATAGAGGAGGTATAAAGAACCGGAACGCCTGCATGTGAAAGATGGAATCTTGACTCAGGGTGTTGGTGAGAGGAAAGAGAGAGTGAGAAAGAAGGCAAAGAAAGAAACGTTAGAATTTGGTTAAGTACAGATGTGTGGTTGCTTTCCTTTACCCTCTGCAGAAGGATTGAGCTGGCAGTTATAAAGAAAAGAGACCCTAAGATTTTGAAACTAAATGACAAAGAGACTCTTTATGTAGTAGATGAAAATAAAAAATGTTCAAGAAGAACTGGTTTGAGATTTAACAACAACAACAAACAAGGTGAGTTTCATTGTAGATATTAAAGGTGGATATTGGGGAGCAAGGGGGAAGGTCCATCTGGGGAATTTTCACCAAAACAGATGTGACAGTTAAAACCCTGACAAAAACTCTTGAGAGTAATAATAATAATAATAGTAATAATAATAATAATAAAGAGACAACAGTTTAATGTCTAGGCATAACTTCTTTTGGGTAAGTACTTTCTACATCTCCAGTCCCATCACTGCAAATAATTTGGTATCTTTCTAGACCTTTTTCTATGATTATGTAAACATACAGTGTGCATGAATATTTTGAGTACTTAAGCAAAAATATGATGCCATACATACTGCTTCATGTTCTTCCTTTTTACTCAAAAATAATATGGACACCCTTCCAAGGCAGTGTATGTCTGAAAAAAGCCTTTAGCACCCAAAGATTTAAAAAATAGTCTTATATTTATATATTCTACATTTATATCTTTAATATATTTAGGATTTATATTTATATAGTGTGAGGTGGGGATCTTTTTTCAAATGGATTTGCAGACCATTTACTGAAATTTTAAAAAGGTTTTATGCTATTAGAAAAACAAAGTGTTCATTATGGAAAAACATGAGAAAACAAAGAAGAAAAATTCACCTGTACTCCCACCACCCAAGAACTAAAATCAATTATGTATTTAATAACTCCCTTATTTTTGGATATTTAGGCTATTTGCAATTTTCCACTATTGTAACTACTATAACCAATATAAGATAAGTATTCAATGTACTTAAATTCTCATTATTTCCTTAGACTCAAGTTCTAGAATGCACTTACTGGGTTGAATTATTTAAACTCATTCAAATTGCTTTCCTGAAAAGGCAGAGCAATTTATATACAATTAATGTGTGATTATCTTCTCACTATACACTCATAAAGATGAGTACAATTAAAAATATTTTTTGAAAATCTGAGGTAAGAAATTCTATTTCATTATTTTAATTTGTATTATTTGACTACTAATGAGGTAAATATACTTTTATATATTAATCAACCATTTGTAGTTTTTCTTTTGTATTGTTTATGTCTCTTGTGCATTTCTGAGAAATAGTATATAAAATATGCTTTCACTTGTGAGCTTTTACTATGCAAAGAAATACTTATATATTTTAATTTAAAAAATACCCTAGCTTATGAGGTATATGGTTTCTAGCAGGTCTTTTGGCAACATATATCAAAGCTTTAAATTGTTATGTGCCTTTGGACCGGTAATACCACTCCATGGAGTTCATTTCTATGAAGCAATCAAGAATGGGCACAAATACCTATCCGCACGATCTTGATTACAGTACTGTCTGCTACAGCAAAATATGTTTAGGGTAAATGACAAACATAATGGAATTAGCTAAACTCATACAACTGCATCCTGTTCAGTCATTTTAAGTAATGCTGTAGAAGCACATAGAAAAAAGATCTTTCTATTGCAAGAGAAGATAAGGGTTTCACAACTTCACCACCTATAACCAGGCATAGACATGACCCTAATAGGATTGAAAGTAGATATTTTTTCTATAAATAAAAATTTAGGCATTTTAATTTTTAATTTTGTTGATATTTCTCAGTTTCTGGTAATAAACATACAATGCTTTGAAAGTAAAAAAAATTTGTTTTACCTTGTTTCTTAGAAGTGTGTCTTTTTTCAAAAACTGAGATAAATGCGGTTTGGATTTTGGATTACCTAGATCATCAAATGACTTCATATTGCAGTCAGAGTCCTAGATTCCCCCAGATTAAAAAAAAAAAAAGATTTTTACTGTGAATTTTTTATGATAATCCATATTCATCACAACATTAAACAAGTAAAACAAGAAAATCAGTATAAATAAAAATGTAATTTCTCAGAAAAGTATACAACATGGAGTAAGATGAAAAGAAAATGAATAAACTATGCCTGTGGCAAGAGATACAAAAAATGGTGATGCAGAAGTCAGAAATGTGGAAAAGTTCAGTCAGCACAGGAAGGCTTCTCGACAGCACAGGGCTAAAAGCTTATGAAGTCAGAGGAAGAGGTCTGTTGGAAAAAGGAAAAAGAACAGCCTGAAGGAGCTCACCAGACCTGAGAGTATTCTCCAGCATAGGGGGTGATGTGTTCTTTTTCTGCAAGCTGTTGACCACAGAGTAACTGTGGTGGCACCCGCATGGAGTCAAGAGCAAATGTAGCGTGAACCACCACATGAAAATGATGGTTTTAAAATGGGGGCACTTACATTAAGAGAAACAGGGGGTTCAGGACCAGTATGGATGAATCGAAGCCAAAGCAGGTGAAAGGAAAAAGAAAAGCCTGAGTCTCAAAGGCAGCCCTGGGGTTGGCTTGGCATACTCTTCAAAACTTAAATACCACATGGGACAGATTTTGGATTCAATATATTAACTGATTTCAGCTTTCTCCAAATGAAACCAATTTGTTCTCACATTTTAAGTTAGCTTTTTTCCCTTCAGTTTGAGTCCAATACAACTCAAGTTTCTCTTGGAAACCAGAATAAAATATTTTCCTTTTTGATAAATACAAGCTATCCAGATTTATTATTTACTCTTCAATGTTCAGGATAATCAAAGTTCTGCCACACAGTACTGTGGCTATCACTGTTCTTACAACTTGGTAATCAAGAGTTGGTGAAGATAAAACAAAGTATGTTACACTGGTAAGTCTGAGGTGACTCAGATGTGTAGGAAGCCAGTAGACCAGCATGTCATTTTAAAATAGAAGGTCATTGGGAGCTTATGGGCAGCACTTATCTGAAGCTGTGATTTAGGTCAGACTAGAAGGTATTTCATAAATAAGGAAAACAATGGTTAGGATGCTTTTATTGACTTAAAACAGAGTCACAAAGTCACATGTATTACTACTTTGTTTTGTTAGAAAGGGAAATCAGCAAGATTAAGAAGAGTAAACTGTAAACTGAAAACATATTTCTAAGTACTAAAGCTTAAGATGAACACTAGCAAATTCCTAAGGCCACTTCTTATAAGGTCTCTCTTTTTTTTAAGATTTTATTTATTTATGAGAGAGAGAGAGAGAGAGAGAGAGGCAGAGACACAGGCAGAGGGAGAAGCAGGCTCCATGCAGGGAGCCCAATGTGGGACTCAACCCCGGGACCCCAGGATCACGCCCTGAGCCGAAGGCAGATGCTCAACCACTGAGCCAGGGACACCTGGGTAGTCCCTCTTATAAGGTTTTAATGTTATCTCAATTCAAGAGTATATTAAGGAATTAGATACTAAATTTATTACAATGTATATCATTCTGCTTAGGTCTTTTCTTAACTGTGCACAACTTGAGATAGCTATTCATGGAGCACACAGTGACTCCAGAAATACAGTTAGGTAAACCATACACAAAAATGAAACATACAGAGAAGTCCTTAAGATGAAAAGAATGTGAACTTTCTACACAGTAAGATCTAGAATAAAAAATTAAGACAGCCAATTATTTCCAAAATGTAGGCAGGATTTCTCCAATTATCTAACACCCTATTTTCTCTTACATATGGATTTGAAAACAAAGGTTTCATAACATAACTTACCTCTGAATCCGAATCCTTACTAGAAGGCTGAGAAAGTTTTGATGCATTTAAACTGTGTGGCGATAATGCTGTGCTTTCCTGAGACTGTGGAGACCAAGCTGCAAGCCGTGAGGGAGGCGCTTCATCGCCTGACTCATCGCTCCTTGACTGGGACATACTGGACACCTCCCTCCGGTCAGGCAGGGTGGTGGGGGGATCAGTCCTCCTCCGGAACTGCTGCAATGCTGCGCTGGGAGAGGGGCTTGAAGTTCGTGAAAAATCTCCAAGACTTCCGGACCAGCTAAAACAATTTCTGAGTGTTCCCAGAGTGGGTGGTGAAATGGTCCTGGTGAACTTGCTGGTCTCAGAAGATAGAGACTCGTCAGCCACCACAGCTGCCTCGTCCGCAACTGGATCACGTGAATTAGGTGCTACGTCCGTACCAGCTGGCTTTGTGCCATCTACACAATCTGATTCACTCAGACTGCTTTCTTTCTCTGTGACAGCACTTTCACCTAGGGTCTCACTGCTTGCTTTCACAGATACACAGTCGGCAGAATCCAGAGAACTGCAAAAAAACCTAACAGGAAAAACAGCAGAAGAAATATATACATATTTTAGAGTTTCCTCACAAAGGCGATAAGACTCAGAAAATGAAAAATGTTCTCGATTTTTCAAGCAAAATCCTATAAATATCATAATTTCATAAAGACAAAAACAGATCTTGAAAGCTTAAATTTTGGTTGTATCAACATTTACACATTTAAAAATTTATTTACACAATGAATTTGTAGATAGGATTTCCTAAAAGCAGTCAGTCTCTACATACATGTACTTGGAATATCCAATGCATATTTTATCTACACCTAAACAGGACATAGGCCTTCTTCCCCCTAACCTTTATTTAATAAATTCCCAGACAGACTAGAAGCTCCCTGAGGACAGATACTATCCATGCTGTCAGGTCCTCCACAGCCCCTACACTAATGGCTAACAGTCAGATACTTGAAGAGTTACAGAGGTATGCAACAGAAGGGACAATTTACAGTTACTGTCTCTTATTCAGTAAAAGCAAAATAAGAGAAATTAGACAGTACTCTTTATCTTAGCTTATTTCCTAGTAGCATATTATCTGGGAACTTGTACTGGTATATCCCCTACTGGCTTTTTTTTTTTTAAAATTTTTTTTTTTTTTTTAATTTATTTATGATAGTCACAGAGAGAGAGAGAGAGGCAGAGACACAGGCAGAGGGAGAAGCAGGCTCCATGCACCGGGAGCCCGACGTGGGATTCGATCCCGGGTCTCCAGGATCGTGCCCCGGGCCAAAGGCAGGCGCCAAACCGCTGCGCCACCCAGGGATCCCCCCTACTGGCTTTTAAAATAAATACCTTATCAACTTTTATGTTATTTGAAATATTGAGGTTACGACTTTCACATCAATAAATTCTGTATTGATAAGAGGTATTACTGACAGTGTGGCAGCTTTAAAAAATCACTTATAAACACTCCAATACAAAAGAAAGATCAGTATCATTGTGGAGAAGATGTACTCAGAGTTTTTTGGTTAAAAAGGAAATTCTCAGATAAATCAGATAAATATGAAGCCTACAGAGAATTTACTTCCTCAATAAGCATTAGTACGAATCCAAGATAATAAAGAGAATATGTACTACATGCTGGAGGGTAAAAATCCCCTCTCTCCTTTATCAAATCTCACAGTGAAGTGTGGGTATAAGCCAGGAAGGAAGCAGTCCATGGGAGGAAAGGTCTTACTAGCACTATTCACTAAGCACAAAACAGCAGCTCCTAGATTTGTCCATATAATTTATTTTTATATAAGTAAGAACCCCTATGATATCCAATAGTCCAAAGAGAAGTTATAGTGACAGTGCCCAAGATTATAAAATTAATCAACTAGAGAGTAGAATTAAAACCCAGAACCCCTCCCAGAAATATTTATATTTCTAGGTCTCAAAAGATAAACTGGCAGGTCTCTAGGATAAGTATCTATGTAATAAAGAAGAGTTAAAACAGACTTCCATAAAAGCAGACAAGATGGAGACAACCTTTGGCATATTACCTCCTGTTGCATTACATTAATGTAGTAAAGTGGAATATTATATTAACTATAAATCATATTACAGTGAGGTGATAATGAATTCACATTCAGGCCAATGAGACCATGTGTTCCTTTCAATCCACCATGCTGACGAGGCCTAGGAACCTCTGTGTCACCAGTACAAAGTAAACCATTCCGGGAAAGTTGTTTAACCTCTCAGAGTCTCAATGTCTTAACCCAAAAATAGAGAAAATAACATCGACTTTGAATATCTCATAATTTTGCTGTGAGGACTAAAAGTATATTCAACAACTTTGAAAATTAAGAAAACTAATTTTAATATCCAGATGTTGCTATGCCACCCAGGTCAGAAAATTTTACATCAAAGACAGTTATTTCACAGGAAACTGATGGAGAAAAAAAAATCATTTCTCCAAGATCTCTTAACAATTTATTAGTAATACATCTACCTAAACCACAGAAAGCGGATTATGTGAAGCTTTGGACAGGTATCTCATTAAGCTTGTGCAGTGACCAGGCCAGTTGTATGGGCATGTGCAAATATGGCCCTCATCAGTTGTCCTCAGAGAAGAGCTGGACATCAAGTGACAGAAAAGGGAAATTTTATTTTCATCCACATGGAAAAATGAAATGCACGTTCCAAGAGTTCCTGCAAGTGAGGAAAGCCAACTTTCTAGAGAGGGCTTTCTTCATTGTTTGTAACCTCCTTTTTCATCATTTCACTGGGAGTAAGCATGTTCAACGAGAGTGAGCAGTACACGCAGAATCAGAATGAGCGTTTCAATTTTTCTGTTCCACTTCTGGCCTTTTAGAATCCACTGTTCACAGCATGCTTGGAATGGTCTATCAAAAGCAGGAATCAAATCATACTCTTCCCCTGACTAAAACCCTCCAAATATCTTCTATCACCTCTAAAGACTAGAAGCTCCTTTGCCTGGCTTACAAATCTTCCATGAACTGGCCCCTTGCCTATTTCTCTCTGTCAGCATCCTTTTGCAGACTTATGTTTTGGCAGGAATAGTGATAGGAGTGGCTGACAGCAATAGTTGCCCCCATGCTCCAAGCCTCGGCCCACAGGGAAGATAGAGGCTCCATTCTTTGTAATGATATTTGATATCTATTCCTTCCCTCTGACCCTTTCCAACCACCCTCTTTAATGCCCAGGAGCACCTCAGGCATACACTTGTCCCTGTACTTACCACACTGTACAGATTTTCTTTATGGACCTGTTTTTGCAACTACACTACAAGCTTCTCAACAAATACCATGCCTCTCATTTCGTAACTCAATGCTTAATATAGTATTATGTTCTCAATTAATATTAGAACTCTACAGTCATCTGTATTTATTTATTTTTAAAATATTTTATTAATTTGAGTAGAGAGAGAGTGACAGAGAGAGACTACGAGTGAGGAGAGGGGCAGGGGGAGAAGGAGAAGCAGGCTCTCCACTGAGCAGGGAGCCCAATTCGGGGCTCCAATCCAGAACCCTGGGATCATGACCTGAGCTGAAGGCAGACCCTTAACTGATTGAGCCACCCAAGCATCTCCAGTCACCTGTATTTAAGTGTATTTCAAAACTACTCTGATGTGATGCCTCAGTGGCTCCATTGATTGGCCATCCGACTTTGGATTTCAGCTCAGGTCATGATCTCAGGCTCTGCACTCATTGAAGAGTCTGCTTGAGATTCTCGCCCCTTCTGTCCCTTTCTCTGTTCATATTCTCTAAAATAAATAAATCTTAAAAAACAAAACAAAACAAAACAAAACCCGGGATCCCTGGGTGGCTCAGCAGTTTAGTGCCTGCCTTTGGCCCAGGGCATGATCCTGGAGTCTCGGGATTGAATCCCACGTCAGGCTCCCAGCATGGAGCCTGCTTCTCCCTTTCTCCCTCTGCCTGTCTCTGCCTCTCTCTCTCTGTGTCTCTCATGAATAAATAAAATCTTAAAAAAAAAACCAAAAAAAAACAAAACCAAACCTCTTGTGAAATTATTTTTAGCTCTGAAAAAAAGCAGTAGAAACAATGAAGGGACCCTCCAAAACAACAGAATTTCTCTAATGCAAAATATAGATCTACAATTCTTATTTTGCTTTAGTATGAAGAGACGTTTAAGAGAACAGATGTGCGTTTACGTTGGGACTCTGCCAACATGATACATGTGGTACGTGAAGCCAGGCTCCACACCGACCCCCTAGAGTCAACGTTTACTGAAGACAACTGGAATAAGTACCAATGTAGGAGCTGACACAGCAGACACACAATATCATGCAGAACTGTACCTGCTTCTGGTCCCTGGGACGACAACCGCACCACTCTCTTCATTTTTCCTCTGTAAAAATGCTGCAAATTTATTTCTTGTCGTAGGTGCTGTGCTTCCATTTTTTCTAACAGTGCTTCCATCTACCAGGTCAGATGTGAGCATTTCAGAAGAGTTCAAAGATTTAGGACCTTCACAATTATTTTTCTTGGTCTTCTTTGTAAATGAAAGGGAATACTGACTCAATAGGTCATCTTCTGACAGCTCTTCTAGATAAAAACAAAATGATCTATAAATCTTTGTTCCATGTGGAAACTTGGTCTTAATGTTACAGTCTACATCTCACTATTCTAAGAATGAAGTCTTATTTCTTTAACATTGCATCACAAGAAGAGAGATACAAGGATGACTCAACAGAAAAAAAAATCCCTTAGCTGTGTTTTAGTTTCACAAATTAGTTAAGATTTTAACATCAATTATTTGTATGATTTTATGTGAAATTACGGAAACCAAAATTTCAGGATACAATCAATTCCATAAGATAGTTATTGTACTGAAGGCTTGATTTTGAATGAAAAAAAAAAAAAAAAAGGCACTTTACATGTCAATGTATGATTTCCTGTTTGATTTTTAAAATGTTCTAATAAAACCAGCAGCCATTTATACATACCACCTATACATTACGGCCCCGGAAGTACATGTGATTGTCATATAGTAAAGTGAACTGCACTCCAGTTCTGATCCTCATTGCCCAGCTAGAGGCCCTAGAAGCTTGTGTGACAAATGTATTCTATGGCATTAGAATAAACCATAAAATTAAATAAAATAGTTGGTTGACGACTGAGATAGTCAACAACATAGAGATAGCATTTTTGCTTTAAATTGATCCAACTACAACTAATTCTCAGCCTGAACAGCTTCCACTCACTAACTGCTCACTACCTATGATCAATAAAATGGCTGGGGGTTCCAAATACTAGAGAAAGAAGAAAATACCTCAAATTTAAAAATATACAGATTTTTAATAATTTACAGAAGAAGAAAATACAAACACGGTAGGATCCTGAGAAAGGTTTCTCCAAGCAGCAGCCACACCAGGCTAACTGCATTTTCCTTCTGTGATAAGGCTGTTGGACTAGCTATTTGGGAGAATTCCACAGGTTTAGATATTGAGCAGGGCACTTCGGTGTCTCTCATATTATGCTAGTGGACAAGACAGAGCAAAACAACTGGATATTAGTTAGCAAGGAATTACAGCAAGTTGAAGAGTGTTGGAAGACTGCAGGCAACTAGCTGCCTGAATGGTCTGGAATCTAGCATAAGTACTCTTAATGTTGGTATGCTAAACATTATATAAACAAACACATTTTAATCAAAACTCTGAGATATCGAGAGCCATACTTCTCTCATTTCTAGGTGACACAGGTAATACTCGTACGTGAGTAGACAACACAAAGATTTTTCAAGAAAGGCAGAACAATGGATTATAACAAATTAAGATTATATCAATAGAATTTAATCCATATTTAAGTTTAAAATATAACTGTACCTGGCTTAACAACTAGTGTATTTTGATTATTAACTCAATAAATGCCAGCAAAATGACAGGAATGTTAATAAAAGCTATCTTAGTTTGCAAAAATAAAAGTATGAGCTAAAAGCTTTGCAAAGGACTTGTTTTGTTGTTAGACTTTCACTCATTTGTGTAGAGGTCTGAGAAGGAGAGAAGGACCAGCTTATAATTAGCCTTTCCATTTCTACGTATCTTATGGATAAAAATAAAATACCTTTGCCCAACTTAGTATTCTACTCTCAGTACTTCTGTTCAACATCATATTGCAGGTTCCAGAAGACAAGAAAAAGAAATAAAAGGAGAAGAAAAAAATGATCAAAAAGCAAATAACTAAATATCATCTAGAGTGAAAAAGGAGACGCACAACTGTCTTTATTTGCTGGTGATATGATTGTCTATGCAGAATCCTGTGGAGTCTACGAAAGAGATGTTATGAACATGTGGGTTTACAAGGTTGCCAAACAGGATATTAAAATATAAAAATAAAAAAAAATGTAAAAATCATACAGTTGACCTTTAACAACAAGAGAGTTAAGGGTGCTGATTCCCTCCAGAGTCAGAAATCTGCATATAACTTGAATATAACTTGACTCTCTAAGAACGTTAACTAATGGCCTACTGCTGACCAAAAGCCTTACTGACAATACAACCAATTACCATATATTTTTTATGTTATATATGTTATATCCTGTATTCTCATAATAAAGCTAGCGACAAGAAAATATTAAGAAAACCACAAAGAGAAAATACATTTACTGTGCTGTATGAAAAAAGTTCCATATATAAGAGGACTTGCACAGTTCAAGCCCTTCTTGTTCAACAATCAATTGTATTTCTAGCAATGAGCAATTAGAATCAGAATTAAAAATATCACTTGCGATAGCATCAAAAATCTGAAACAGAGGGATAAATTTAATAAAATGTGTTTAAGACACTAAAAACCACATGGCACTGTTGAAAGAAAACTTAAATAAGCAGATCAGAAAACTCAATCTTGGTAAGAAGTCAATTCTCCCCAACCTGGTCTATAGATTCAACTGGATTCCAGTCAACATCTCAGCAGACTTAACTGTTTTTAAGTTGACATGTTGATTCCAAAATTTGTATGGAATTGTGAAAAACATAGAGTAGCCAAAATAACTTTGCAAAAAACTTAGAGGACTTTTATTACTTAATTTCAAAATTTACTGTTAAGCTATGGTAATTAAGAGAGTGTCCTGGCATAAAGACACTGGGCCCGGGATCCCTGGGTGGCGCAGTGGTTTGGCGCCTGCCTTTGGCCCAGGGCGCGATCCTGGAAGACCCGGGATCGAATCCCACGTCGGGCTCCCGGTGCATGGAGCCTGCTTCTCCCTCTGCCTGTGTCTCTGCCTCTCTCTCTCTCTGTGAGACTATCATAAATAAATAAAAATTTATAAAAAAAAAAAAAAAAAAAAAAAAAAAAAGACACTGGGCCCCATCATACAGAATGATAGAGCCCAAAACAGACTCCTACAAATGTGCCAAGGCAATTCAATGAGGAGAGGGCAATCTTTTAACAACTGGTGGTGGAACAAGTGGATTGCCATATATAAAAAAAGGTCAACCTTGATTCTTACCTCACACCATATTAAAAAAAATAATTCTATTTTTTTTATTTTTTTTTTATTTAAGATTTTTTATTTATTTATGAGAATGCACAGAGAGGAGAGAGAGAGAGGCAGAGATGCAGGCAGAGGGAGAAGCAGGCTCCATGCACCGGGAGCCCGATGTGGGATTCGATCCCGGGTCTCCAGGATCGCGCCCTGGGCCAAAGGCAGGCGCCAAACCGCTGCGCCACCCAGGGATCCCCAAAAAAATAATTCTAAATGGATCAAAGGCCTAGGTCTAAGAGCTAAGACTACAGAAGCTCTAGAAAAAACAAACAAAAGTCAAAAGAAAATCTCAGTGACCTTAGGTTTGGCAAAGATTTCTTAAATGTGATTGATACTCACTAATATTTCACAACATACACAACCGGCAAAAATACGTACCATTTCTTGGTCTTTTCACAATGGATGACTTTCTTGGAAGATTTAACCCTTTAATACTGATCACTTGTTCAATGCCCATAGTACTTGGATTTTCCTTCAATCTTGTAGCATCTGAAACAATATCTAGCTCAAGTCTAGGGCAATAATTCCTATGCCAAATGCTATTAACGTTAGATGATTTTTGACATGTTTTGTCATTCCAACTCTGACTTCTTGATTGGGCAGGCTAAAATAGTAAAAAGGAAAAGGATTACCTGAAGAAGGAAAATAATCAAATCATTTCCCTCTCCAGCAACATAAATTATAAGTAAATAATTTATTCTTTTCAACAATTTTTGATGAAATATCTGCTAATAACATTTTTTACTTTGATGGTAATACATTTTTCCATTAAACGTGTCTTGTATTCTTGGGTCTGTTTCTCTTCTAATGAAGGTCAAGTGACCTTGTTATCTCATTTCTCAGAAATAAAAAGTGAATCTTCCTAAGATGTACAGTGCAAGAAATTGAAATGCACTTGAAGAAATGTGGCCAGAAAAAAAGTACTTTCAAAATTTGAGTATTATTTCAAAACACAATACCAATTAGTTTAACAATCATCTGGAAATAAGCCTCTAAATAGTCATTTACATACACTTTATAAAGCGCCTGAAAGTTAAAACCATAAAGTTGTATATTTAAAGTAAACTACTTGGGTATACACGGAGTCTTACAAAAAAGTTTCTCTAAGAAAGAGTTTATTGCCAGGTAAGTGCTGGTAAACAATCACTCTCAATGCTAATATAAGTTATTCACAATTACAACATATTCTGGATGATAATGACATAGTAACAGGCTATCAATGACACTCTAACAGAGAAGAGGCAAAGGAAAAAATGAACAAAGACATAAAAATGTTGGTACTAAGGGCATGAATCCTACTTGACAAAAATCCCACCTGAAGTTGGAATTTAATCTAAGCCTCTCACTTAAAGAAAGGATAAAAATAAATAAAACAAGGT
Organism: Canis aureus; assembly: GCF_053574225.1. Lineage (NCBI taxonomy): Eukaryota > Metazoa > Chordata > Mammalia > Carnivora > Canidae > Canis > Canis aureus. The sequence continues at coordinate 47,856,154 of NC_135616.1, forward strand.
GACATTATTCAGGATACATTTTAAGGATTAATAAGGACAGTAATTTCAAATAATTGAGTGAATGGTTATCAAAAACAGCTTCAGCTTAAGGATAATGGCTCATGGCATTAGATCCCACTGATTTTTCTTGTTTTTTTAGATTTTATTTATTTGGGAGAGAGCGAGAGCATGAGCAGAGGGGAGGAACAGAGGGGAGGGGCAGAGAGAGAGGGAGAGGCAGACTCCCCACTCAGGAGGGAGTCTGATGCCGAACTCCATCCCAGGACCCTGGGATCATGACCCAAACTGACAGCAGACAATTAACTGACTGAGCCACCCAGGGTCCCCTATTGATGGTTTTATTGAAAAAAAGAGAAACAGACTGGGAAAACCAAATTTTAGATAAACAAAAAGGATTAATTAGTTTGGCACAATTAACCGTTCCTACAGAAATTTCTCTGATGGCCATCTTAGTGAGCCACACCATTCTTGTTAATGTCTGGATATATTTAATACAACCAACTATTTTAGTTTCTGAGCCAAAAAAAAAAAAAAAAAAAAGGCTTAAGAATCATTCCTAATGAAATTATAATAGCAATAATTCAAATATGTAAAGAAGATTGTAAACCCTTTTCAGTCCTTTGATTATCATCTCCTAAAACAATAAACAAACATAAACTCTATCTGCAGTAAAATTCGGAGATACCTGTATTGTCCAAACCATAGTGAAGACAGAATATAGAGAAATTTTTGGAACCTAGCAGAAGAGAGATCAAGCCCAAGTGTCTGCAGAAAAGAATCCCAAAGGGAAGTCAATTTCACCTACAAAAACATGATAAAAGCTCAGGAATTTAAGGCACCAGGGACCATGCATGCCCCACATGGGGGAGGGCTAAGAAGAGGAGGATTATTTGACCCCTGGGCCCTCATCTTCTACCTGACCATATAGTCAACTCACACCTACCCCTTCAGAACCAGAGCAACTGTTTAGTTGAAACCCAGAAATATAACACAGATATAGTAGCAATTTAGAAGGTGAGAAAATCCATTGGTCTAAAGACAGAGGTCAAATGAAAGGCCCACTCCAACTCACTTTCCCTAATACCTGCTCTCAAAATGCAAACTGCCACATTTACACGTTAAGTAGAAACTGGAGGATCCCTCTTTGGAAAAATGGAACCGTGCAGAGAAAACACACTGACATTTGGTAATTCACAAAATCAAGCCAGCTTGTTGGCAACCAGATCACCCAAGAGTAAAGCCCAAGGCTATAAGCCCACTCAACTGCACAAATATCAAGCTTCTCAGTACCTCTCTCAAATAGGAACAAATGGACAAGAAACTTCAGATGCCTGAAGAAACGCTCCACCATGAAGGGGAAAAGGCCAAAACAAGTAGAAAAAAAAAAAAAAAAAAACCATTCAGAGCAAACAGAATGCAGAGAACAGAAAATGTCAAGAGAATAAAATTATATTCTCAGAGAGATCTGTAATACAGAATCTTTAAAAAAGTACAATTAAACAATGTATCCTTCAATAAGAAAATGAAAGCAGAAAAACATTCAACAGAATTTTTGGCAATGACAGGGATGTTCCGGGCTGTCCATTATGGTAGCCACTAGTCCCTAAGCACTCTCAAGGTGGCCAATGCAACTTCAGAACTAAAATTCAAATATTGAATTTATTAATTAACAAATTAACATTAATTTGTTAATTTGTTTCAATTAACATTGAAAATGTTAATTAATTTGAATAGCCTCATGTAGCTACTGACTACTATACTGGATAGTGCAAAGCTGGAAGACAAACATTTCCCAGAGAAATCACAAGACAAAGACATGAATAAGACAGAAAAACTTGAAGATTAGGAAATCTAATATCTAATTAAGAGAAATTCTAGAAAGAGAAAACAGAGAAGAGGAAAGAGTGATCTGAGTGTAAGGTTTACATGATTTGAGTTGATAAACATAAGGTTCTTTCCTAGTGTCATTAGGGATTTCTGCATAGTGCATATGTGAGTTTTCTGGATAGATAAGATATAGTCATCAGAACTTAATGAAGGAATAAATATGAATAGGAAACAGTATGAGAAAGAGAATGGTGGTAGTGGTGGTAGTGGTGGGGTGTCAGAAAGAATATACACAATTGGGCAAAAGTAGAATAGGAAAGGTCTCAGAAACACAGCTCAGAGGCACTCAATGAATATTTGTGCAGTGGTGAGGGAGGGAGAAAACAGCTTTTACTTAATGGGAACATTTCTAGGCTCGAATCTTCAACTATGCTAAGTGTCAGAGGCAAATGGGGTGGGATGAGAAGGCATCAAATGTTTATAGATTCAGACGAAATGTTCAGGTCTGAAGGTCTGGTGATATATCATGAGGCTGCTTTTTAATTTAAGGAAATTCACCAATATATCTATGTTTTAAGACAGAGAATTTCTCCAGCATCAAGTTGTTTTAAACCAGCACTCCACACAGTGCTGGGATATAGAGATTCTTAGAAATGCTTACGAAATGAAGATTTGCCTTAGTCACAGTTCCTGAGACATAACTAAAACATGCTTTCTAAAAGTGAAGTCATTAAAAAAAAAAAAAAAAATTAAGATGTTACCATAGCAGTGTCTGGATTGTAGTCATCAATCTGTTCAAAAGTGTTTATATCTTTATTTCCAAGGGCTATTTGAAGAGCTATGGAATCATCAAAATACCTAGGTTGGTAAGATTAAGGAAAAATGCTTTTATTAACAACCAAATGATAGTGTATTAAGATAGAAAAGTGTATTCTATGGTTACAGAAAATCTTCAGTTTCAGGACCTCAGCAGATCCTTCTTATTTTCCACTCAGCATGACTGAAATACCACATGCATTGTTTATCAGGCTCTATTTGTCACTGCAGGAGCTGGCCATTTTTGGAAGCAAAGCCTCAAGTCAACACTTCTTTCCAAGAGAGATGGGGAGGGAATCCTGGTCACCATCTATGTGACTCAGGGCTCTGAATCATCTATGTACATGTAGCCAGGGACTGTGAGCAGGGCATCCTCAACTGGTGTGCTCACGTGTCCACAACCCCCCCCCCCCCCAAAAGAATGGAGTGTGCTGGCCAAGAAAGAAATGCCACCTTTCAAGTACCTTAAGCGGCTGACTGTACATGTTTCTGTTAAGGCAACTGAAGCAATTAATTAGCACATTATCATAGATGAGCCTCAGGTTTATAAACAAAAAGGTGCTCTGAATTTTCACCAGCATGGTAATTAAAATGAAAAAAACATAGAATTCACTATAAAAAGGAAGCAAAGAATAATCTGCAGGCTTTTTACTGAATGCCTCACTAAAAAATCATCATAAAAATATGGACGAAGTACAAAATTCTACCATTCTCATTCAGAAAGGATACTGCCCAGCGTAGCTTAGTGTTTCAGGATCAATGTCATCTTCATAGGCATTCAGAGGGATGAGTTTCCTTCTGACGGGATCAAACACTAGCTGATAAAGGAAGGTATTGTTGGCTCGAATAAATCCTTTGATGTAATCTTCTGGTACGGTTATATTCATCTTAAGATAGTGTCCAATTTTCTTGATTACCTAAAAATGGATGTAAAAATATTTACTAGTTATCTGCAAATACAGAATGCGTCATTCCCAAGACCAACTGGTTTACATCAGAGGCAGATGAGGAGAGACAGAAAATTGATTTATTTTAATGGCATTAAAAGCCTCTACCAGCAAACATGATCAGGTCACATCACTAAAACCTCTCTGTAACAGTATTTTCTTCAATTTTTCTATTATAAACCCAAAGAATGAACAAGTCAGTTACACATCAGGTTTATATTCCCAAGTGTGACATTAAGACACATTCCTTGCCCTCAAAGTCCCTTTCATCCAAAAGGCAAAGTACAAACATACAAAAGCCCCGAGAATTAAAAATGAGGTTGACAATCTAACTTCTGTTAGTCATAGGTGATTAAAGCTGGAAGTGATTTAAATACTTCAAATCACACTCCGAGAGGAAGAAGGGAAGCCAGTGGCCCTGGAGTCACCGGCTAGCTAGTGCATGTGGCTCCACGCCCAGCTCTGCCACTGCCTCCTCACCAGAACTACCCCAGGGGAGCAGGGTTGGGGTGGCAAAATGAGCTTCTTTAACATATGCTTATTTTTCTTAAGGTAAAGATATCAGAGAGATGATAGAGGTGATTCAGGTGTCTTAGTTTTCCAGAGGACACAGGGCACATGATGCTGCATCAGAGAAGTAGGTATGAAAACCCAGCTGTCTTCTATCAAGCCTTGTTAAGGAAATTTACATAAATGTGCAATTCCAGTCATAATTTTCATGTTTTCAGAAGACATGGCTATTTTTCATTAAAATATGCTATGTATGCTAATACATAAAATACATGAATTTATGATTATTAGCGTTAAATTTTTTTTTTTTAATTTTTATTTATTTACGATAGTCACTCACACACACAGAGAGAGAGAGAGAGGCAGAGACATAGGCAGAGGGAGAAGCAGGCTCCATGCACCAGGAGCCCGACGTGGGACTCGATCCCGGGTCTCCAGGATCGCGCCCTGAGCCAAAGGCAGGCGCTAAAACGCTGCGCCACCCAGGGATCCCCGATTAGCGTTAAATTAATAAACAGTGTATCTTTGAATTTGATTTAGTAAATATCAACAGCTATAACCTATTTAACAAAAATTATTGTCACCATGAGCCTTAAAGAGTGGATCCTGAGACCAAAAAGTTTGAGAACCACCACCACAGAGAACAGGACAGAAACTGAAAGATTATACATTTTAACAATTTTATCTAGAACATTTTGCTTTTAAGTCTCTTTATCTTAGTCTTCATTTAAAAAATTTTGCCAATTACTTAAAGCAGGTCCGTCAGTTGCCAAAAGCTAAATTGTAGTGTTTCAGTCATTTTGTCCTTGTGATAACACAATATGGGCTACTGATAGGATAGAATATTTAAAGTTGTTATTCTGAAGGGCTTATCCATGATGTAAGAAACACTCCAGAAACTGCGAGGTGCTGGGTGATTCACTCCTACCTTTACAATGTCTGGATTATTGGCTAGTCTTAGCACTTTGCAGGCCTTTGCTAACCCGATCCCACGCAGTGAGGAGAGGTAGTCACAGCCTGAGAGAATGCACATGTAACGGAACTTCTCCTCCGTGAACACATCCCCAAGCTGTCTGCACATTCCCAGCCGAGCCTGGTCAATTTCTAATCCATTTCCAAACTGGTCCATTTTTAAAATTACCTTCAAAAGGAAGGGAAACTGTTAATATCTATAAGGGTCATTATAGTTTTTCATTAATTCACTGCAATATTTCTAAGAATTCTTTCTTGTTCTGTATCAGCACTGAGAAAGGAGAGGGAGGTAGGCCAGTTAATTACCGTGAAATCTGCAAATAAATTAAACTGAAGCACAGGCTATGACAGACAAGGTTGTGCACCGGGTCTCCTTTGTTCTGACTCTGGGGAAAAGAATGCCCTTTCTGTACCCTTTACCTCCTCCTGACATCCAGGGTTGTCATGGCAATCAAACAGCAATTCATACAAAAATCCTTCTTATTTTTTTTTAAAAGATTTTATTTATTTATTCATGAAAGACACAGAGAGGCAGAGACATAGGCAGAGGGAGAAGCAGGGCCCCTGTGGGGAGCCTGATGTGGGACTTGATCCCAGGACCCCGGGATGAAGACTTGAGCCAAAGGCAGATGCTCAACCACTGAGCCACCGAGATGTCACAATCTTTTTCTTAAAGCAATATATGCTCATTGTAGAAAATTTGGGGAACATGGAAATTCAGGAAGAAAACAGAAGTTGCCTGACATCTCTCATCTATCACTGTTACCCAGCATTAATCCTCTGACAGATCCTCCTAGTCGTCTATGAAATATACAGATATAACCATTGGCAGGGGCAGCCCCGGTGGCTTAGCGGTTTAGCCCTGCCTTCAGCCCAGGGCGTGATCCTGGAGGCCTGGGATTAAGTCCCACATCGGGCTCCCTGCATGGTGCCTGCTTCTCCCTCTGCCTGTGTCTCTGCCTCTCTCTCTCTAGCTGTGTCTCTATGAATAAATAAATAAAATATTTAAAAAAATAAATAAACATTGGCAGTAACAAAAATGAGATCTTGTAGTTTTGTATCTTAATTCCCCCTTACAATATCATGATAAAATTTCCATTAAACAGTTTTATACATAATTCTAAATAACTACAAAGCATTCCATGAGATAAGTTATTTATATCACTTAATTGAAAAATAAAGCATATTGAGTAATACTAATAACAAGAACAGTAAGTGCATGCTCTACTGAAGGATTTGGATAAAACAATAAAACCTTCTAACCTTAAGGGCTTAATCTGAAAAAGTATTCAGAATTGTCAAGCAGCAAAGCCCTTCTTTCCATTTTAAATAATTATTAGCATTGTAAGCAGGTATTAACTGCAAGATTAAATAAAATAATGATTCCTGGAGAGGAAAAATCTTAGCTCCTTGCTTTACACCACTGCTAACTGCACAGAAAAGCAGCATGTAGTAGTCGTAGTTAAGTACCTTTTTACAGCCAAAGGCGAGGAGGTCAGAGTCCTCTGTAATTATAGCTTGTACAATACCAGCTTTGTTAAGATAGGCCAACTGTGCGTCTGCTTCGTATGGAGCCACGAGACAATCTACTCCCTGGGACCGAGCAGCCTGCCAGAGAAGGTCATGGTCAATCTCCAACACAGAGTGTAGATCTTATTACCAGCCTCACGCTGCTGTTATTTTCTGAAATCATTTCCTTTGGAGCAAATTTTTCAACTCTGAGTCCTACGTATACTGAACTAATCATATAGCCACAAAGATTTCTCTTTTTAAAAATCAACTTATAGGAGAAAATACTGCTGCACCTTCAGAGGGAGAAAAACAACTACAAGCCAGAAAACTTAATTATTTCAAATTGTAGAAAGCTTGCATCTTAAGAATGGCTATGCTCCAAAAGCATAGAAGACATTAATTTGGGGCTCTGAATATATCTTCCCCATAAAAATAACATGTTTTCTTTTCAGACGACAAAAGTATCTGACACTGTTTTGATAAAACTACAGAACTTAAACACTATATTTATTTTCCCACATTTACCAAGCAATCTGAACAGAGGGCTGAGGAAGGGGAAGCAAGGGCTGGGATTGCCGGCCTCGGAAGATCTATGGTAGTATGAAGCTTCCATGCAGAAGCAGGCTGAAGAGACTTAGGGTCTGAGAGCTCCTGAGCAGGTGAGGCTGGTTTGACCAATCCCACAGCCTACGAGAGTGGAGGTGGTAAGTGTTGAAGACAACACGGCAGTGGGGTGAAATTGGCCCTCTAGGAATCATCCTTCCATCTCTATGGAGCAATGTGTCCACGGAGCTCAAATAGTCCCTTAATGAGAAAGGGAGAGCATCCCCTAGTTCTTACTCTTCTCAGATTTCCCGCTTGGAGAGTTTTGGACTCCTCTCCTCTGTTGAAGGGTACTGCTCCCTTCCTTCCTGAGCCCTGCCCCCTCCTCAATGTTAGGCCTGGAATCATTTCCCTCCCTTCACTTTCTTGCTCTCCCATCAACAAATGACTCCTAATGAGCTTTGATGGACTTAGCCACTTTTTATGTTGGCTTCATTTCTTCTTTGGCTTACTTTGATGACTTTGTGGGCCATCGCATGTGTGATATTAATAGAACGGCTAAAACATTCTCTGGCTTCTGAGACTTTGCCCTCACGAAGAAGCTGTTTTCCCTTCAGAAGATTGGCCTGTCGTCTTCTGCAAGGGGAAAAAAAAATCAAGAGTCTGACTCAAGAAACTGAAATTTTCCTAGAGGAGAAAAAGTTTGACTCCTCTGAAGTGTTTACCAGGTGCCTGAGAACATGAACCCAAATCTCTTGGGCTTCTAGGTAACAGATGCACACACAAGCGTGTATCCTCAGACTTCCACAGCAATGCTGTAGGTCAAAAGAAAATGAAGTAACACCCAAGAAAATGTGAATCAAAGCTTTTGTACCATCAAAACTAACTTTCAAACACAAAAGTGCACCTTTATCGACATAAAAAGGACTGGAGAAATACTGTTTCTGTGAGCTTTTCTGTGGGATCTACTAGAAAAAAAAAATTCAGAAAAACCAAAATAGCATCTGCATAACAACTGTCTATAACAAGCAAACGGTAATTTGTAGAATCAATACTAAATACGGTTAAACAGGGAGATGGTGAGAGTACACATTCTAAGAATATAGAAGTAACATTTTTAAAATGGGAAAAGAGCACATGCAAAAGAAGAAATTTTAACTGTTTTCAATAATCATATTGGAAGTGGTACTATAAGTATTTTATTCTGAATCTACTGTTGAGTGCAATAAAATAACTATACTTATTTTGGGATAAAACAAATGAGCAATTATGAGATACTGCAACTTCATCACCTCTATCTCCTTGAAAGCAAGGATCCTCGGTATGGAAGAACGGAGATAAAAATGCATTACAGAAGAAGTAGAAAGCCTGTAGTCTGAACTGGAAGAATCAGTCAGAACTCATGGGGTTTTAGCTTTAAGTAAATGTGCACATATACACAAATTCCCTAGTTCCACTTTTAGACTGGGTTCCACAGATGAGACTTATAGAAAAGGATTTTAAGTGCCTCTCCCACTGCTACAGTGGCACAGGGAAAGGTGATCCTACAAGGACAAAAAGAGTTCACAGGTCAGAGACAGACAGCTGTAATTTTTTTAAAGCCATTTTTGAGATTAACAAGAGAAAATTACTAAGTATCTACAATTAGAATTAATAACATGGTGCGGGGCACTCAGGTAGAATGTGGTTTGGATGCATCCCTTAGCCACACCACCTTGGGGCTGTCACCCATCCTTTTAGAACTGACCTAGAACCTATTCATTTTTCATTAAGAGCATACTTAGGAAACTGTACATTATTTGTAATAGAATGTGGACTCAGACAGTTTCAGTTACTCCTCTGTAAATAAACTTTACAAAGTTCTGGCTTTAAGAATCAGGAATCAGAGCCCTCCAACCTGAAACTGATATAACATTGTATGTTAACTACACTGGACTTTAAAAAAAAAAGAATAAAGAAAAAAAAAGAAGAATCAGAGCCCCCCAAGTCAACCAGGTTGAAAAACCTAGATCTGTAAAACTCTAAGCTGATTCTAGACCCAGAGAGAGCAAAACTAGGAAAGCAGCCCCTAAGAGAATGCTCCCTCAGTGAGACTTATTTCTTTCTAAGGTAGTGACTCACACTACCTTTGACAACTAAGCCCAGTGGTCTTTCCTACACAGAAACAAGGACTCCTAGGCCTAAAAACAAACACAGGAGGAAAAAAAAAAAAAAAGAACGGATGACTGAGGTGGGATAGCTGCTTTATTAAAATACAGAAATTCTTTCTAAGGTCTGTTGTTAAAAAAAATGACTAGAATCTGTTAAATATGAATAAAATTTCTAGGATACCTATTAAAAGAGGAGAGAATGCATCATTTTTCAACTAGAAACAAGAGACAATACAATAAGGGTGGAAAAAGAAATGGTTCAGAAGTCAAGCAAGGTAGAAGTTACAGAAAAAAACAAAGAACAGAGAGAGGACAAATGTAAAATACCAAGTAAGAGAAATAATGTATCAAAATACATTAGTAATTAATGGTCAATGTAAAAGGAACGAACTCTATTTAAAAGATTTTTAAAAAGTAGCAAAGATTGACAGAATGGATAAAAATAAACAAAACATAGGGTACCTGGGTGGCTCAGTCGGTTAGATTGAGCCTCAGGGGGGGCAGGCTCCCCACTTAGCAGGGAGTCTACTCTAGATTTTCTCTCTCTCTCTGCCCTTCCCCCACTCACACAAGTGTTATATCTCTCTCAAATAAATAAATCTTAAAAAACAAACAAACAAACAAACAAACAAAAACAAACAAACAAACAAACACCACCACACATGGCAATGTGTTATGAGAGGCAAACTTAAAAATCAATGGTGTAGTAAAGCTAACGGTGAACAACAAACAGAAAAAAGTCATGGGTATGCTAATATCAGATAGAACAGACTTTAGGGGGAAAAAAAGCCTAACTAGAGGCTAAAAGAGTCATTATATATTGTTTCAGTTTAACCACAAAAATGTAATCAATTCTAAACTTGAATGTAACCAATAAAACCGCTTCAAAATAAAACAAAAAGTGGACAGAACTATAAGGTAAATGACAAATCCAACATCATACTTTTCTCCATGACTTATGAATTAAATAGACACAAATAAAAAAAACAGATGGAAAACAAAACAGTAAAGATACATATTTGAGCACCATAATAACTTACCGGACAGATTTACAATCTTCCTCTTAATAATTGGAGAATACAAATTCCTTTCTAGCACACATGGAACATTTAAAGAAACTTGGTCAATACTAGGCTATAAAGCAAGCCTCAACAAATTAAAATTTAAGAAAATTCGTATACAGACTATAATATCAGATCTTAATGCAATTAAATTAGAGTGAATAGAGAATCAACTTACTCTCTTCTAGACTTTTCCACTTCCTTCTTAGAAGGTAAAGTACAGCCATCAAAAATGAGAACAGGCTTGATCCCATGAGAGAGTAACATATTTACAAATTTCATACAAAATCCTACATACCTATGAAAATATAGAAACATGCATTAAGGTGTGTGGCATCTTGTAAGGTAATAACTCTCACTCTTTTTTAAAACCAGGTAAGACAGATTATGAAAAGAGAAGGTTTTTACCATGTAAAAAATAGGAGAAAGCAAATATAAAATCATAATAAATCTTACAGCAAATTCACATATTTTTTTTAACCTGACAGAACACAAACATCAGACACCTGAAGCACAAATCTTTTCAGGTCAGCATATTAGATCTTGAGCCTTACAATGGTCATAAAGGCTTATCATAACACTTTTCCAAATTTTCTGACCTTTTCTGATTAATAACCCCACCCAAAGGTGGATAAGAAAAGAAAAATAAACTCTATCAAATGTGACTTTTTAGTTGCTGTGAGGGAAAAAAAATTTTCAAGTCCATAATATGTCTTTGAAAGTTCTGAAACTTTTTAGTTCAATAAATTACTACATGGCAGGTCTGTGGAGTTCATCACTGACATCTCTAATAAAGGATATTTTCTGCATTATTTTTAAAGATTTTATTTATTCATGAGAGACAGAAAGAGAGAGAGGCAGACACACAGGCAGAGGGAGAAGCAGGCCCCATGCAGGGAGCTCAACGTGCGACTCGATCATGCCCAGGTCTCCAGGATCATGCCCTGGGCTGAAGGCAGCGCTAAACCGCTGAGCCACCGGGGCTGCCCTATTTTTTGTATTTTGGACGACTCTTCCAATTAGTCGAAAATCTCAGAATCCTCAAGAATTGCAAAAACTAGAGAAATTTCTTCCCCTGTGAAGAACTATTCAAAGAAACATTGAAGATAGAATGAAAAACTTGTAGTCTTCAACTACAATTACAACTCTTCAAATTCAGTGGCAGGAAAGAAATGGCCTTCAAAAAAAAAAAAAAAAAAAATTCCCAGCAGATGCAGTGGTAGCAGTGTCCCAGTTTCCCAGTTCCTTCAGATCCCACACATACTATATTCGAGGTCACTTTTGATCACATTAACTTCATAAGACTGAAAGCCCAAAATTTTCACCATTCAATACTTTCCCCCTTTCCTCCAGGAAACAAACAGCATTAACACATTTTACCCATTGTTCATTGTGATTAACCAAGTCATATCAAGATCCAGGTGTCTTCCCTCTAGGACATAAATTACATATTGCAAAAAAGAAAATTCATTAATGGTGATCAAGTCACTCTGGAAAATCTCCATTCTGAAATTATACTTGTTTCTTTTTGTAATGTTTCCATGTAAAAAATAGAGAAGATATTAGTCCATTGAACACGTCTCCAATGAGGTTGCAGTTATGACTGGATATCAGCAAGGCCCACCACTCTGGGCCCCAAGTAAAGTAAACAGTAGTCAGAACACCTTGTCCCTTTGAAGCAACTGCTTTGTTCCGCAAACAGGGCTCAGCAGTGTGTTGTCTGTACCCAAGAACGTGGGAGTCTAAAATGGATTTTCAGAACGCAGTTAAAAAGTTTTTTAGGTAAAGAATAAAGGACACAGTCTTTGGTTTTTGTCTCCTGGTGCCTTGATACTACATCACAGAATGAAGTCTTTTCCTGATTTGGCAGTGTTCTCAGTCTCACTTCTTGGTAAACCTGGCATTGAATGAAAATGATCCCTTTCTGGAAAAAAAAGGCAATACAAGTCTGATTCTCAGTTGGCAAAGAATTAATACAAGGTCCAAACTTACTTGTCAGTAGGTTCACCTCTGGCTAGTTTTTCAGCACAAGCAATAGCTCCTTTGTGAAGCCAGCAATATGTATCCACAGCTACTACCTGTCCTTTATACTTCCGCACGTGGATGGGCTCAGAAGCTTCTTTGATAAATTGCAGTAATCCATGTATTCCCATACTGCCAAGTTAACTATGTGACGTGAGAGGAGAAAGGAAAAACAGCAATATTTAGGAACAAAATATATTTACCCAAAAGGTTTAGAAAAGTAAGAAACAGAGCCTGGAAATGGGTATAGCAACTGTTATTGCTTAGATATTTGAGAATCCCTGCTCTTTACTACTTTAACCGGGCTCCTCCTTGCCAAGAATTCCCAGTCTGGAATATTTATGCTAATCACTAATTCTGCCACTTGACAATTCCTTAACGTTTATTCTTTCCAAAGTGCTTTCCCACCTGGAACCATAATGTGTGTTCCAAGCCGTTAACACACTACTATGCACACAGGAAGTGCTAAAGGAACATGAATGTCTAGCTCTCCAAAAAGGCATTGTTAGATCTACCCTCTTCCATTTAGGAAGAAGTCCCTAAGTTCCTCCTATACAGAAATTCTGAAGCTGGCTCAGACCTTTCTGAAGCAACTACAATTGACTCTTGAACAAGGAGGGTGGGGAGGGGTATTTGCTCTCACCCCCACCCAGTCGAAAATCCACATATTTTTGACTCTCCCAAAACTTAACTACTAATAGCCTACTGCTGAGCAGAAGACTTACCAATCACATAAATTCAGTTAAGACATATTTTGTATATGTATTATATACTGCATTCTCAAAGTAAGCTAGAGAGAAGAAAACTGTATTAAGAAAACCACCAGGAAAATACATTTACAGTACTGTACTGCATTGATGGGAAAAAAAAAAAAAAAAAATCCACCTAACAGTGAACTCTCACAGTTCTGATCCCAGTTGTTCAAGGGTCAGCTGTAGCACTCACCCCCACTCCTCAAGATAAAAGGGAAAAGCAATGGGGCCCAACAGCTGTTGGGCATTTCATGATATAGACCTCTTCCAGCAGACGTTAAGTTTGGGGGGCACGTCAGAAAGAACAGGTCAGAAGTCAGCCTCACCTTGATACAGTATCAAAGCTCTGAGCTCTGGGTCAGCGGTGCAGTCGCCAGTTGTGGAGCCCGGTGGAGGATTCTGACTCTTAAATACGGCAGGTAATTTGGATGCCCGCGTTACCCTAGCCACGGTTTGGGAATAACAATCAGCCTCCTACCTCTCCGACAACGCCTCTAAAAAGAGTTTTCTTCCCCTTTGAGGGAAACCGATGTAGTACACGTTTAGGAGACGCGTATGTCTCTTCTAAGCTAAGTAAACGCGCCCGCATAGACGTCTCCTCTTCTGCGCAGAATGAATGGGCCGGCGCCAGCGCTGGGCGGGCATCATGTCAGTGCGCCCACTGGCCGCACGGGAGCTGCAAGCACACGCGGCCTCACCGCTTCGCTCCGGTCCCCGGCTGTGCACGGGTGGTCCGCAAGCCCGTCCCTGGAGACACGCTTTTTTCCCGCCTGCACATCAAGAAGAAAATTCACTGTCCTTCAAGACTCGGGAGGCTGCTGTGAAAACCGGGCTGCTAGCCGGGGCGGGAGCCCGCGCACCGGCGACCCCCTCCCCTGCACCCAGCGCAGCCCAGCCCGGCCTGCTGAGCGATCAGCGCTCGGGACTCGGCGGCCGCGCGGCTCAGAGACGCGGCCCGACACCCTCCTCCCGGTCCCGGACCACCCGAGTCCCGAGAGGACGCCGCCCTGGGCCCACACACAGCCCGCTCCGCTCCCTCCCCGGGAAGGGCTCTCCCCATCCGCCCCAGAGCAGGCGGCCGGGGGGAAGCTCCGAAACCTGCCCCCGACGCCCCCAACTCACCTGGCCCGGCGCCCCCGAGGCAGAACACCGGGAGCCGGGGAGCTGCGCGCACCGAGGACTTTTTAATTTGCGCGGGAGCCTGAGGTCCCGCCCCAGCGGAAGTGACGCCAGAGCGCTCCTCGGCGACGCCGGCTCGGCTGCTCGCGGCCTCCGCTTCCGGGCCTGGGCGCCGCTCCTCGCGGGACCCCCGGCTGCCGCGGCCTGCGACCCCTTCTGGCGGGCGGGGCGGGGTGTGGGGGGGGCCCGGCCTTCCGGACCTGCCGGCATACTGTGCGGCCTTCCGAAGGCGCGGGCGGACCTGGAGCAGCTGGCCCACAGGAAACGGTTCCCAGAAGTCGGTAGTTTCGCTCCCGCGGGGGCTGCTGGGAGTTGTAGTTCCCTGCCGATCGCGGCCTCAGGTCGGGGCTGCGGCGGCTTTAGGAGCGCCCTCGCGTGTTTGCGTGGGGTTTTTTAACACCCGAAAGATCGCTGCTGCAAGTTCGTCCCTTAGTCACTGCGAGGGGCAGTTGACCCCAAGGCTCTTCCTCGCGGCGGGCTCCAGGGAAATAGAAGAGGCGTCGAGTTCTATACCCACGGGACGCGTCCTGTAGCCCTAGCGCGGGGAGAGAGGAGCGGCTGGTATTGCACTGGGAAGGGACAGCCGCTCCGGGACCGCACTCACCCCCAGGGCCGTGGGCCCTGCTCTTATGGGGCCTCATATTTGGCTTATAAACGCTTGAGCAAGACTAACGCAGTTTCTCACAGCTCAAGGCACATCCCCTTTAAAGTGCCGCCTGAGCAGCCGCAGGGCTGCGACAATTACCGGTGTGTTCCAGCCACCGTCCGATGGCAGGAGGTCCGATGGCAGGGGTCCGATGGCAGGAGGTCCGATGGCGGGAGGTCCGATGGCGGGAGGTCCGATGGCGGGAGGTCCGATGGCAGGGGTCCGATGGCAGGGGTCCGATGGCAGGAGGTCCGATGGCAGGGGTCCGATGGCGGGAGGTCCGATGGCAGGGGTCCGATGGCGGGAGGTCCGATGGCAGGAGGTCCGATGGCAGGGGTCCGATGGCAGGGGTCCGATGGCAGGAGGTCCGATGGCAGGAGGTCCGATGGCAGGGTGACTGATGGCAGGGGGTCCGATGGCAGGAGGTCCGATGGCAGGACGTCCGATGGCAGGGGGTCCGATGGCAGGAGGTCCGATGGCGGGAGGTCCGATGGCAGGGGTCCGATGGCGGGAGGTCCGATGGCGGGAGGTCCGATGGCGGGAGGTCCGATGGCAGGGGTCCGATGGCGGGAGGTCCGATGGCAGGGGTCCGATGGCGGGAGGTCCGATGGCAGGAGGTCCGATGGCAGGGGTCCGATGGCAGGGGTCCGATGGCAGGAGGTCCGATGGCAGGAGGTCCGATGGCAGGAGGTCCGATGGCAGGGTGACTGATGGCAGGGGGTCCGATGGCAGGAGGTCCGATGGCAGGACGTCCGATGGCAGGGGGTCCGATGGCGGGAGGTCCGATGGCGGGAGGTCCGATGGCGGGAGGTCCGATGGCGGGAGGTCCGATGGCAGGGGTCCGATGGCAGGAGGTCCGATGGCAGGAGGTCCGATGGCAGGGGTCCGATGGCGGGAGGTCCGATGGCGGGAGGTCCGATGGCGGGAGGTCCGATGGCAGGGGTCCGATGGCAGGAGGTCCGATGGCAGGAGGTCCGATGGCAGGGGTCCGATGGCGGGAGGTCCGATGGCGGGAGGTCCGATGGCGGGAGGTCCGATGGCAGGGGTCCGATGGCAGGGGTCCGATGGCGGGAGGTCCGATGGCAGGGGTCCGATGGCAGGGTGACTGATGGCAGGGGGTCCGATGGCAGGGGGTCCGATGGCAGGGGGTCCGATGGCAGGAGGTCCGATGGCAGGGGTCCGATGGCAGAGGTCCGATGGCAGGGTGACTGATGGCAGGGGGTCCGATGGCAGGGGGTCCGATGGCAGGGTGACTGATGGCAGGGGGTCCGATGGCAGGAGGTCCGATGGCAGGGGTCCGATGGCAGAGGTCCGATGGCAGAGGTCCAATGGCAGGGTGACTGATGGCAGGGGGTCCGATGGCAGGGGTCCGATGGCAGGAGGTCCGATGGCAGGGTGACTGATGGCAGGGGGTCCAATGGCAGGGGCGTCTGATGGCAGGATGTCCTATGGCTGGGCATCCAATGGCAGAAAGTTCGATGTGTAGGCGTCCAATGGCAGAGCATCTGATGGCAGGACATCTGAAGGCAGGGTGTCCATGTGTCTCCCAGTGTCTGTGGGAGGCCAGGAGCCTGACTTCCACCAGCGCCAGTTCAGTCTCCCAGGTACACTTACTCTCCGTTCTCAGTTTTTGTCACGTGCACCCCCTGACTCTGCTGAGCCCTCATTCGTCCCTCTTGCTCCTTCATTCTTCCTTTAAAACAAGCATCCCGGGGGATCCCTGGGTGGCTCAGTGGTTTAGCGCCTGCCTTTGGCCTAGAGTGTGATCCTGGAGACCCCAGATGGAGTCCCACGTCGCGTTCCCTGCATGGAGCCTGCTTCTCCCTCCTCCTGTGTCTCTGCCTCTCTCTCTCTCTCTCTCTCACTCTCATGAATAAATAAAGTCTTTTAAAAAATAAAAATAAAAATACCCCTGCCCCACCTCAGGGCAAATCAAAGAGCTGGACTGTTGTTCCCCGCTGCGATAGCGTATTGCTGTTGAAAACTGTCGTTACCGCTCTACCCAGTGTCCAGCTTCGTTCATCTTTGACCTAAACGGGGTGGAGTGGGCTTTGTAATCAAATAATCATGAAAATGAGCCTTATGGTGCAGAAACCTTAAAGACATATTGGACTCTGCTGGTCAGTGGGGTGAGGCTTCCTGTCTTCATGATGCTCTAGACCTTGTATCTGTCCTCTTCCCTTAGAAATGCTGTGGTAAAAAATTTGTAAAGAACTCTAGTTAGACCAGACCACAGAGTGCGTTCCGGGCCCAGGGATGAGCAGGAATGATAATAACTAGTCAACTTAAGGGGAAGGCTAGGGACAGTTCCTAACCACAATAGGGCAAAGAGGAACTTAAGTGTGAATGGAGTGTGTTTGTAGAAAAATGTCCTTACAGTCATTGGACTGCCCAGCTGTGGTAACGGCTTCAGTATATCAGATCCAACCAAAAATATGCCACACTTGTGGGTCTTAGGAAGGAAGCCAAACATCAGAAAGATGCCCAGCTACATTGCATCCATCCTGAAGTGAGCATAGAGGTTGCCTGTACCTTTACTGCTAATTTGATTCCCAAGTGTCAGACTGGTTTCTTGGCTACATTTGAAGCCTGAAACTTTTAGAAAACACCAGTTATGTTTCACTGAATAGAATCTTTTTTAGTTTTTGTGCCTGTCATACTAGGTGGTATGGGCAAGACGAAGAAATGGCCCCTGACCTCAAGCAGCTTGGATCTAGTTATGCAGACAAAACATGGATTCATTAAAAAGTTAAAGAGCAAATCATGATGGTGTATTATTAAGTTCTGCCATAAGTGGTACGGCCCATACGGTGTTCTTAGCTGGAGACTGGTAGCATGCTGCCAGCTTTCTGAAGTTTTCCCTGACATGTACCCAAACACCCTGTGATGACTGATTTGCCCTAGCACTTCTCATGCTCTCTATTTTAATTGACTTTGCCCCAAGATGTAGCAAATAATAATACAGACCCAATTAAGTTTGAATTTCAGACAAGCAAAAGATACATTTTTAGTATGTCTACTACAGTATTTGGGACATACACTAAAAAATAAATCCATGTTTTTCTGAAATTCAAATTTAACTTGGTATTCTGATTTTTATCTGGAACCCTTACCTTGGGGGCAGGGATCATGTCTACTAATTTTCATATCCCTGGTGTTTAGCACTGGTGTTGATAAAAACAGTCAGAATATGTAGACTAATAGATGAATGTCCTAGGTACAGCATTATACATTCTAGATTTTCTGGGCAGCTCTGATTTTTAATTTGTTGAAAGGTCATGCACTTTGATTTTTATTTATTTATTTTTATTTTTTATTTTTTTAAATTTTATTTATTCATTTGTGAGAGACACAGGGAGAGAGAGGGGGGCAGAGAGAGAAGCAGGCTCCATGCAGGGAGCCCGACGTGGGACTCGATCCCGGGACTCCAGGATCACACCCTGGGCTGAAGGCAGGTGCTAAACCGCTGAGCCACCCAGGGATCCCCGCACTTTGATTTTTAATTTGGAAAATACTACCTCTGTTATTAGGGAGCAGTGTTTTTATTTATTTATTTATTCTTTTTTAAAGATTTTATTTACTCATTTGACAGACCGAGAGAAAGAGAGCACAAGTAGGGGGAGTGGCAGGCAGAGGGAGATGGAGAAGCAGACTTTCCACTGAGCAGGGAGCCTTATGTGGAACTTGATCCCAGAACCCTGGGATCATGACCTGAGCTGAAGGCAGATGCTTAACTGACTGAACCACCCAGACACCTCTGGAGCAGTGTTCTCTAAAATGTGGAACAGGAGTGATCATTTGTGGCCCCTCTGGGATGCCCCTCTACCTTTGTCTAGTTTCAGGCGGGAGTGCTCCAGCCACAGCTGACTAGCACATCCCCCTACTCCACATACTTCTACAAAAACCAGCACTTTCCAAGACACGATGTAAAAATGGGTTCTTTTCCTTGGCAGCACGGGAGGCTTTTGCTCAGCATCAAATTTCCCTCCAAGGCATGGAGACACGGAACTGAGAATGACCTAAAGTACTGGAAAAGTCAGTACAAAATCCTTTGTCATCAAGTTGTGGGGACTGTGTTGTCACTTCGCTTCTCTGTTGAACGCAACATCAATGTGTGAAAAGCAGGATGCTTACAGTGTAAGGGTAAAGATGATGAGCAATAGTGTGATTGTGATATAGACCTAGAACTGATGCGGGAAACAAAGGCAAAGCAAATGTAGCTTAAATTAAAATCTCCTTACAGCTTGCAGCCCACTTGATAGATCCCTGAAATGTGCAGAGTGTGGAAGCCACTAAGGCAGCCTTCATGTTGAGAAAGAACCTTATCTTGGCAGCAACTGGCCCTCCCAAGGTCCTGAAAGCCTTGCTTCCAGATTCCTTGGAGACTTGCACTAGCCCTAACTCCCACCATTAAAAAGTATACAATGAGTCACTTCTCACAATCCCAGTAAAGCTCTTTCTGCCCACAGGTTCCTGTCCCGTGAGCAGCGAAGGGATGAAGGGATAAGCAGAAGAGATAGAGGCCCCTGACTCCCCTCACTAGGCTCCAAAAGTCTTTCTGGCAGGTAGAGGCTCTTAGACAAAGCAGAACAAGAGATAAAGGGACAAACCAACACAGCACAAGAATCTCAAGGCCACAAGCTTCCAAGTCAGTTCTCAATAAGACTGCCACTAGACGCCCTCAGTAGCAGCCCATTGGGACCCTTCTCACTCTAGAGAGCTTTTTCTTTCCTTTCTGTTCTCGCCTTCACTTCGTAAACTTTCACTTAACTTCACCTTTTTGTGTCCTTGAGATGCATTCTTTGACCCTGTGGAACAAGAACCCTGCAATCCTGCGACAAAACAGCACTCTTCTTTTCTCATGGGTCATTAAAAGCTCTAGTTTTCTGAGTAACTTATTTTTAGGTGTTCGTTTTTGAAGCTTAATTCGGCTGATTTTTGCTTACATTTAATTTTTTAAAATTATTTTAATTGAATGACTTGTTTTCATTGTATTTTTAGTTATTTCTGTTAGAGCAAGTGATACTTATGAAATTTGCTTTTTTAAAAATGAAAGTTAAAAATGAGTCAATGTAAAGAAAACCTATTTAGTAAATGATAGGACAAATATGAATAAGTGGAGTTTCCCAAACAGTCATTTCTCCCATCTTTAAGATACTCCTTTGGCTTTTGTCCCATTTCTCAGCTTCCCTTATGGTAAAATGTCTTGACAGAATTGTCTGGGGGGATAGAAAAGGATTGTTTTTCTCAAATTCTTCCGTTCACAATTGTGTATTTTTTAAGTGAGGAATAACTTATGCAGAAAGATGCACAAATGCTAAGCTGATTATCCCCCAAATGAAGGTAGCATGTTACCCCCCACTCCACCCCCCCAAAAGACCTCATTCCCCCTTTCCAGTTACAAACATCTCTGTCTTCCTCAAAGGTTACTACAATCTGTCTTCTAACTGCCTGTCTTAGTTTTGCCTTATTTGTAAAGTTTATGTAACTAGAGGCACACGGTTTTTATTCTTTAGCATTTGGCCTCTTTTACCTTACATTGTAAGACATCTATATTTTTGAGGGAACCTATATTTTTTTTTCTCTGTCATTTTTAAGTATGATTCAGTTATGGAAATACAATTCATTCATTCTGTTATTGGTAGATATCTGAGTTGTTTCCAGGTTTGGGCTATTATTACTGCTTCTGTGAATATTCTTGTGACTTCATGTGCATGTGACTTCAGTTCCTATTACTCTTACTTTTGCATATCTATTTTAGCCACACTAGTGTCCTTACCACTCCTTGAACAGTTACTACCATTGCTCTTGTTGATCTTTTTTTTTTTTTTTTTGCTCTTTTTTTTTTGCTCTTGTTTATCTATCCATTTTTCATCTGAGTATAGTTGACACACAACGTAGTGATTCAGTTGCTTACTCTGTTTCAGCTACAGTAGTGTCCTTGCTATTTCTTGAACATTCCAGGTACATGCCGACCTCCAGGCCTTTGTATGTGCTGTTTTTTCTTCCTAGAATGCTCTTCCTCTAGATATTCACATGGCTCACTCCATCACTTTTCTCAGGCCTTTGCTGTTAGGGCACTTCTCAGCAAGGTATTCTCTAACCACTCTACTGACATTAAAATTAAATTTTTATCCCCACCCAGGGATACTCAATTTTTTCTCCTTGGTTTATTTTCTCCACATTACTTGTTATGATTTGACATACAGAAGCATTTTAGTTATCTATTTGATTATTTCTCACCCTACTACAATGAAATCTCTACAGGAGCAGAGATTTTTTTTTAATTTTCTAGAACACAGCTTGACACATAGTAGACTCCCAATTAATAATGATTGAATAAATGAGTGAGTAAATATAATTAGCTACTAGCCTGAACGTAAAATGGTCACTGACATTTTTTGAGCTTTGGATAATATATCTATTTACAAAGCTCTTTTATAGTCAAATTGAACAATCAAAATGTTATCAACACAAGTATTATTTGAACTATCTAGGACATAGGATGCAGAAGGAATAATGTTGGTTTTCATTCCCTACTATGGAGAAAAAATATTTTAAACAGTCTCCCTTTTTTCCTTTGCAAAAATCTCCAAAAAACTATGTAGTGCATTTACAGAAAATGACAATTCTAAAATTAATATCTCTGGCTCCAACATAGCATTTTAGAGAAGCTAGCATAGATATTTGGCAAAGCTCTCTTTTGAAATTGGAATAAGCATGATCTACCTCTTATCAATTCATATAAAGAATAGTCTTACTATGAGAGTCCGAATTATAACATTTAGGAAGCACCTCTTGTATTTCGAGTTTGTTGTATGTTTCACCTGCTTATCTTGTTTAAATACTCATCACAATATTATGAGGTTGGTAAATTTATGATCCTATGTTACAGATAAGACAGCTGAACTACCAAGGGATCTGAATCCCCTCATCACCATGGCTTAAATCTGGAACTTATGCTTTGACCACTACCTTTAGATGGCCACTATAGATGTTTATCCACATGGACACAGACATCACATTAATGTTCAAAGGTATCCATTTACTGATTTCCCTTCAGAATTATTTTAATTTCTTCTTTTTCTTTAGTTGATTTGGGAAGAATAAAGGAAAGGAACAACTTTTATTTAGAATCTACTGTGGGGGATCCCTGGGTGGCGCAGCGGTTTAGCGCCTGCGTTTGGCCCAGGGCGCGATCCTGGAGACCCAGGATCGAATCCCACGTCGGGCTCCCGGTGCATGGAGCCTGCTTCTCCCTCTGCCTGTGTCTCTGCCTCTCTCTCTCTCTCTCTCTCTGTGACTATCATAAATAAATAAATAAATAAATAAAAATAGAATCTACTGTGTTTTGCGTGTGTTACTTCATTTAGTTCTCAAAATAGCTCTGAAAGATAATAATTATTGCCCCATTTACAGAAGAGAAAGCTTAAGCACAGAGAAGAAGTTATGCTCATCCTAGTCCTAATGCTATTATGTGAATCAAATGTGTATCAAACCAGGTCTCTAAAACCCCATACTCCTTACCATGACACATGGGGAGCAGAACAGGTGTTACCCACTGAACAGTGGAGACCCAGGAGAGGGGGAACTATAGTTCCCATTGTGAACAGGCAGTAATGGGGCTATGGAATCAGAAAGACAGGAGAGACACTCCTGTCTTTCCCATTTCTGGATCCAAGATGCCTTGTTCTCACTCTGGCCCTCTGGTCTACCCTGTTGGGTCAGTGTTAGGTGATGGGTTGGCGGGGCCCTGTGATCACAGCAGCGCAAACTCTCTATTCTCAGAGAAGGTCTTTAATTAGTCACAAGTCTGGGCTCAGTGGTTCAGACTGAGGAAGCTCCTCTTCCTGCTGTTGGAGCAGCAAGCACACCCACCTCCAGTGATTCTCAGTGTTACCATGACTTCTTCAGGGCCCAAGGTTACTTACTCATCTCAAAGCTTCAGTTCTTTGTTTTTGTTTTTTAATTAGAAAAACAAATGTGAGAGAATGTGAACCCCTTTTCTGGTGAGTTTGGGATCAGTCATGCCTATGGCATAAAATATATATGGCTTTGACTTTAGTGGGAAGGTGTGACTTGCAATAGATGAAGGTGGTAAGCTGATGGAGGACACTCTTTCACCAGATAGCTAGAAGGGACACTACCATTGAAAAACTCAGTGAAATACAACCTGGAACAAGAAGCGGACGTCAATACATCAATAAAGTGAGAAAAACAACCAGTAAGAGCCTGCTTAGTGAGGAGAAATACAAGATGGAGAGGCTGAGCTTGAACAAAGGAGTCACATTGATTATGACTCGACATATGATTATGAGGCGACTGAGTAGTCCTTGTGTTGAGAGAGCCAGATTGTGCATGGAGCAGCTGCTCTCAGAATGAAAGAATAATGAATTCGTGTCCACTTATTAGTCTTTCAGCCTCCAGGGCACTTACTCAGCCAGCAGTTCTATTTTCAGAAGCAGAAGATAAACACGTACTTTAATCTCACCATTTAAAATCTAATAAATATTTTTACCAAACATCTGTGGCCAATTTTTCCATTGTTCTTTTGTACATCTATAAGCATATTTTATCTCTATAGCTGTCATCTGTAATCCCTTATGTACTGCCTCACTTGGTTAAGAGCTTAAACTCTGGACATACTTTACCTGGATTCAAATCTGGACTGTACCACCCATTAGGTATTAATTAGCTGACTTGGGAAAATTTACCTACTCTCCTCATTTTTAAGTATATCTGAAATTGAGATGGATAATGGATCTAATAGGATTGTGAAGATTAAGTAAGATGATGTATGTAAAGCAAATACATTGTCTCAATATTGGTTAAGTGAAAAAAAAAAAAAGCCCACTATATATATATATATTTTTAAAGATTTTATTTATTTATTTACAAGAGACACAGAGAGAGAGAGAGAGAGAAAGAGGCAGAGACACAGGCAGAGGGAGAAGCAGGCTCCATGCAGGGAGCCTGATGTGGGACTTGATCCCGGGTCTCCAGGATCAGGCCCTGGGCTGAAGGCAGCACTAAACCACTGAGCCACCCACCCGGGCTGCCCAAGCACACAATATTTAATAGTGTGTAGTGATTTATAGTGTGCTGAGAGCTTTCACACGTTTTTTATTTTGTTTTCATCACTTAGTGAGACAGTTCAGGTTTGTCTTTTTCATAAAAAAGAAGGTTTTTAGCTCTGTTCAGGGGCTCATGTAATATATAACAAATGGTAGAGTCCGAATATTTTATCTAAAAAGACATTTTCGTCCTTAGATTAATGGCTTTTTATAGCTTTATGCTACTTCACTTTAAAATGAAATTGCTGTCGGGTTTTTTTTTTTTTTTTGTAGTTGATTTAGCCAACTTCTATTATGAAAACCGAAGAATCAAAATTAGAACCCAGGTGTCCTCCCACATTACCTCATCCTGAACCTCTGGTTCCCTCAAGTACTACTCAAAGGAACTGAATTGGTTAAATAAAAATTGTATTTATGCATACTGTCACCATTTCTGGAAACTTGCTGGGACTTAAAATAATAGTTATGCAAGGGAGGGAAATTGAAATTCACTGAGCATAAGTCTTTTAGTTGCAAATGACAGAAACCTGACTTAAACTAGCTTTTGTAAAAAGGGAATTTATTCCATTATGGGTTGAATTGTATCCCTCAAAAAAGATATGTTTAAAAAAAAAAAAAGGTATGTTGAAGTCCCAACTCCCAGTACCTCAGAATGTGACCTTATTTGGAGATAGGATTATTATAGAGATAATTAAATTAAAATGAGGTCATTGGGGTAGGATCTGATCCAATGTGACTAATGTCCTTATGAAAAGGGGAATGTGGATATAGAGATGTATATAGAAGGAAGACAATGTAAGAGACACCAGAGAAGCTGACCATCTACAAGCCAAGGGGAGAGACCTGGACACATCCCTCCTTCACAGCCCTCACCTGCCAACCTGCCAACACCTTGATTTTGGACTATCCTCTGAATTTCAAGATACTAAATTGCTATTATTTAAGCCACTTAATTTGTGGCACTTTGTTACAGCAGCCCTGGCACAGTAGTGCACCCTCTTATACCTGAAGAGTTCAGGAGTAGCTTAAGGATTTAGGCAAGGGTGGATTTAAGAGAACAAACAATATCATAAAGACTTGACATGAAGTATTTGCATCAGGCTGTACTTGGGGGCAATCTTGGCCACTCAAATGTAGATATCTAATCACTTGGCAACTTCCATGGAACAAGGGATCCTTTTCTCAACTGTTACAGCAAAAGGCCCAGGATAAGTAGTTATTGGCTCTAATCCACCTAGCTTTGGTTATGCCCAAGCCTGGAAAACAAGGTTGGGAGAAGAGTCAGGGATTCTTAGCACCACTGAAATCACATGTCTTAAGTGTGAAGGTAAAGATATGATATCCGAATGAGAAATTAATTAATGTTACCAAGAAAAGGAGGACTTAAGTGCTCAGAAGGCCCTGTGTCACCACACATATCTGTCTGTGCCAAGCACTGTCATACCACTCTTGCTTAATTGTCCTATCCATTGCACTAATTAGAAAACTGAGGCTCAAGGAATCAAGGCTTGTTGGTAGAGCTGAATATTACCAGATGGTTATAGGATGTTTATGATGTGTAAGACATGCTCCTAGGACTATAAATGCAAGGTCATGTATTGTCCTTGTGTGCAGTGGGGACAAGTAGGGAAATAGATCAAAACACTGAACAGCTTTTTGTAAAATAAAAGGGAGCCATAATAGGAATAGGAGCAATAGGAAATAGGAATATAGTACTATAAAAATAAATCTGCCCAAGCAGGAAGTGGGAGGGGGATCCGGTATAGTAGGCGGGTCGGGAAAGGTCCTTCTCACACTTGTCATAAAAGTCTTCTTACATTTGTGCCAGGTTAAACCATCAGAGCACTGGGAGGCAATGATATTATTAAACCTTGCAAAGCCTGGTACCTGGTGAGTATAAAGTATTTATGGAATGCGTAATGGGAAGGATGAAGTGGGCCTTATTTGAAGAAGCTAAATGTTATTAAGGTCTGGTCTTTATAGGTTCTGAGTCTTCAGCTCTGTGTCCATTTCCAGGGTCACTTGTGACATTTAAGTCTTCCTTCCTGCTCATTTCCATCCATTTTGCAAACAGAGGACTCAAAGCTTTGAAGTTTGCATGGTCTTTTCCTCTGAGTTTTGAACAACTTTCTTTGGTTCTTCTTACCCACGGTATTATGAATCATCTCCCACAGAACAATGTTGTCCAAACATTTGCTTTATTTAGCTTTCAAAAACACCTCAGCAGAGCATGATATAGTTCACCAATGCTCTGCTTGCTTAGTTTTCAGAAATAAAAAATGTGATGGTTTTATAAAATATGTAGGCCTTCATAAATCTTTGGGTCTCAGTCTAGGTGATATATAATTTTCATTTCTAGTCTACTGATTCTTGATGATCACATTTTCACAAAGACATGAGTAAGGGTACCTAACTTGTTCCCACACTGGTACCCTCCCAGCCTCCTTGCTCTTTCTTCTTTCCTCTTTCCGGGATCACTCTTTCCCACCTATGAGGTAGGTTGCTCACTGCCCTTAAACCTTTATGATGCCAGTGTCCTTCTCAGTAGGACCATGTCCACCACCACAGCTGATAATTTCAGTGACCTTTCCAGAATGCAAACTTGAACTCATTGACTCTCAGAGTTATTTAGGAGTTGGTTGGATTCCTTTTTTATGCACATTACCTACAGCTGGTCTCCAGACTGAGGCATTTCTGCTCACTGGGGACTAGATCATCAACTACTGAGGCTTGGCTCAAGAAATGTGTCATAGTGAACCCATCCCATTCCACTGGGAGTCTGTCTCCATTAGGCATAGCCTGGGTTTTCTGCATCAAAATTCCTATAAGGCAGTGTAGAATCTATAAATATTTTTGGCAAAAGCACTTCTGAGTTTGCATAACCCAGATATAGTACCCTGATCTCCGTGCCATTGTATCTTTATATATCTTTATGTAGCTCTTCAAGTGATAGAAATACTTTTTCTAAAACTTTGAATTTTCAGGTCTATCTGTAACTGGTACTGGTGAAATGCTGCTAGCAGCTTTCTAGAAATTATCAGACCTCCCTAAAAATCCCTTTTCAGTGGAAACTGCAATGGTATATAAAGCTTTTGTTTGGAAAGGGCACTGACTTTATCTATCAAAACTTCTCAGGTTGGGTGACCTTTCGATAGTGACCGTGAATGGACTGCAGACCATATGTTCCTTCTGTTTTACTCTGCCCATCATATCTCCTCTAAGTGATCTGGCTGTAGCAATGTGGGTCCTAGTGCAAGACAAATCCTGCTCAGTCTCTTTTTCCCCCCACTGTATACTTTGTAAAGATCTGGCTCCTAAAGTATAACATCCACAGAAATGCTCCTGGCAATTACTTTGTCATTCTTGGGTAGCACTTCTGCTTAGATCAGATGTCCTATCCTTCCTTAGATTACCTGTTCATGACAAGTCAAGCTGTCCTTGTGCATCTTAAATCAATATGTATGTTCTAATTATAATAGAAATACATATTTTTGCATTGTATATTTTATAGTGACCTTAGGTAAAAACAAGGATGTGTGGAGAAGGAAACAAAAATCCTTAGGAAAACTGTAATATGACTATTAAAGGTAACTAATGTTAATATTTTATGTATTTTTGGCATTATATATATGTATGTGTATATATAATCTCAAGTTTTTCTCATAAGTTATTATATCATGAGCATTTCACGTATTACATATTTCCTCATTATGAATGAATCCTAATGACTTAACTGTTTACTTATTGAATATATTTTTTAAAATTTATTTTTAATTTATACTTATTGAATATTTAGCTTGTTTTTATCTTTTCTTGTAGATAGTAGACATATTTATATCTTTAACCTCTTATCCCATGACTTCCTTGGAATGAATTCCATGGAGAGGAATTGGAGAACTTGATTATCTTGATCCTTAATGTCCTTGTCATTGGCAAATGATTAGCAATCTAAACCACCAGCTCTTTAGAAGTGCCTCTTCCAATGTTCCCCTGGTGATGTAGGATATTTTCATTAAAAGACATTTTGATCACGTGCTAGGTGAAAGATGTCACCATATTCTCCCTTTACATTTTATTTCTTTGGCTACTAAGAAGTTGAGCATTGAGTCTTGTATGTTTTCCATATTTGCATTTATTTTGTGTATTCACTCCTGATGTCCTCTGCTTATTTTTTTTCCTTTCTCTCTCTCTCTCTCTCTCTCTCTCTTTTTTGATGTTGGACCTCAGATGTAGAGTTGTGGAAGTGATATTGCTGTTTTCATGGACATTGCTCCTTTTCATATTGATTCTTGATTCCCAGCTTACTGTCTCTCCCCACACCCAACATAGGCAAACTTTCCAGGGTATTCATTCATGTGTGTTGTAAAATATATACATTATAGGCATGTATTTTAGATTGATATATGTCAAATGGTATTGCGTATAACCTTTACTTCTGTTTCTTAGTTTCACTTAGCACAATTATATTTTTTATTTTTATTTTTTAAAAATTTTTATTTATTTATTCATGAGAGACACACAGAGAGAGAGAGAGAGAGAGAGAGGCAGAGACATAGGCAGTGGGAGAAGCAGGCTCCATGCAGGGAACCCGATGTGGGACTCAATCCCAGGTTTTCAGGACCATGCCCTGATATGAGGGCAGATGCTAAACTGCTGAGCCACCCAAGGATCCCCCTCACTTAGCACAATTTTAAAGATCACCTTTGCTGCTCTATGTTTATGCTTTGTGTTTACTTCTAACTGCTGCGAAGTGATACATGATGGGCGAATATGAGTACATTCAACTGGAATGGAATTGCTAGGACATACCTAACGTGACTAATCACCCATTGCTGTTGAGATGGCTATTCAAGTCTAAATTCCCACCAGTAGTTCATGAAAATTCTTAAATCCCTACATTCTTTCCATACTTATTGGCTATTCTAACAGGTAAGAGTACTATGTTATTATTTTACTATATGTTTCTCTGATTGCTAATGAATCTGAGCATTTGGCTTGGGTTTTCTCTTGTGTATATTGCCTAATCTTATGCATTTTTTTAAAAAAATGTTTTTTAGTTTATTTGTTTTTTTAAGAGATTTCCAAATATCTCGTATGTTTTGCTCTCCTTGACATCATGTTTGTTAGCAGTGTTCCCTGCAGTTAATTTTAATTTTGTTCATATTATTTTATACATGTGTTTTAAATTTAGTGAGTAGTCAGATCTACTAATGGTGTTAGGTGATTTCATCCAATGCATTTATGATATTTGGCAAAATGCATTGTGTTTTGTTCTGCGCTAGCAGCCTATTTTATTGCTTTCCCCAAATATATTCTTCCCAATATGTCAGCCAGTTTAAAAAAGTATATTGTCACTTTTGATCCACTAGGGGCCAACACTTGCTTGAAAGAAACTGATGTCCTTTCCTAAAACTCATCCTTTCTCTCTGAAAGAGAGGAAAGTAGCTGAAATAAGCCTTTTGTAAAATTAAGTGATCTCCATTTAAATTAAGTGATTAGAAATTAAATTATATAAAAGAATCTGAATAAAATGAAAAGGCTACCAGTTAGATAAAAAGAATTCCAAGTTTTCTTTTTTTTTTTTTTTGTGAAAAAAATAAAAGCAGAAAATACAAATACAGCTGTTAAACTTTTTAACAAATTAACTTAGGAGAACATTTTTGTTTTAAAATATAAAATAAAAATGGTCCAGCTTCTATACAAAATCTACATCAAACATTAGTAAATAAAAGGTAGGTAATGAGAAACAGTAATGACTTTTTCTACTTTTCTTCCCCTCTTTGCTCTGAAAGGCCAGGAGGTGGGGCTCTCCGACCCTCCATATTCTTTAGGCTCCTATACCAAGTGGAAATAACCAAGTGGAAAACTGTCCTCAAGCAAGAAAAAAAAATCAGTTGTTTTAATTCAAATGAGGCAATCTGGACAAAAGATCCAGGCTGACCCTAAAGCAATCATTGAGAAGCCCTTCCTCTTGGAGTCCATTAAGGTTCTTAAAATCATATTTATGACATAGAAGTAGACAAATCCACAAGGGAGGAAGCAGAAAAAGAGAGAAGGAAGGACCAACTACCAAGGCTGCAATTCTCTTATCTATGAAAATACAAAGGACAACTGAAAACAGTTCTTTACATATAGATAGCTGCATCTATTTAGTCCTTAAAAAAAAGATCAAGATCAAATGGTGGCCTATATGCAAAATAATGAGGAAAGTAAGGCCCTATTATTGCTACAAAGATCATACACCAGCTTGGGACTTGGCTTCTGGGGTGCCCCTTCCTAGGTGGGGTAGCTATGTCATACCAAATATGACAGCACATGTTCCAAGAAGAGATTTGTACGTGAATTCTCTCTCTCTCTCTCTCTTTTTTTTTTTTTTTTTTTTTTTTGAGTGAGAGAGAACACGCACATGAGCAGGGGTTGGTCAGAGGGAAAGAGAGAGAATCTCAAGCAGGCTCCGCGCTAAGCACAGAGCCTGACTCAGTTTGATCTCACAACCCTGAGATCATGATCTGAGTGGAAATCAAGAGTCAGTCACTTAACCCACAGAGCCACCCAGGAGCTCTGTGCATGAATTCAAGCAAATGCATGAAAGATTTATGTTTGTATGTAAGCCAAGATAAAGTTTTAAAAATCAACTAAAACACATCTTAAACATGACAATTTACATTATAAAGAACTTTCAAATTAACATCTTTTCTGCTTACTTTCAATTTAGTACCTATAAAAACTGAGAATGTACAACAATAAGAACACATTTAAAAGTCCCCAAAAGGGATGCTTGGGTGGCTGAGCGGTTGAGCACCTGCTCAGAACGTGACCCTGGAGTCCCAGGATGGAGTACTGCATCGGGCTCCCTGCATGGAGCCTGCTTCTCCCTCTGCCTATGTCTGTGCCTCTCTCTCTCTCTCTCTCTCTCTCATGAATAAATAAATAAAATCTTTAAAAATAAATAAAGTACCAAGAAATACCACAAATTATTTCATAAAGTTTATTTTTTAACTCTTAATGGACAAGGTTCATTTTTTTATGTATGAGTAATATGCAGAAGGTGGAAAATGCAAATACTAGGAGTTTTCTCTAAAAAGCATGCTATCCTCCTATCTCCATTCCCAACCTCTGGTCTTCCAGTTTTGCTCTCCAGAGGTGGTGAAAAGTATTATTTTGTTGCCAGTTTTTTGCCATCTGATTCATACAAATATATATATGTAATATGGATTGTTCCATACCTTACTTTATTTATTTACTTATTTTTAAAAATATTTATTTAATTATTTGAGAGAGAGAAAGAGAGCACTTGCATACATGAGCAGGGGAAGGGGGCAGAGGCAGAGGGAGAAGCAGACTCCCCACTGAGTAGGGAGCCCAACGCAGGGGTGGATCCCAGGACCCTGGGATCATGACCTGAGCTAAAATCAAGAGTCAGATGCTTAACTGACTAAGCCACGCAGGTGCCTCCATAACTTGCTTTGAAACACCAGTCCACCACCACCAGAAACAATGATAACCACTTAAAATGATAGCTGATTTGAGCAACGTGGATCAGAAATGCATGTGTACACTTATCCGTGAACTGTTTAAAGTAAATACAGCACAGTACTGTAAGTGTGTTTTCTCTTCCTTATAATTTTCTTTTCTTTTTTTTTTTTAATTTTTATTTATTTATGATAGTCACACAGAGAGAGGGAGAGAGAGAGAGAGAGGCAGAGACACAGGCAGAGGGAGAAGCGGGCTCCATGCACCGGGAGCCCGACGTGGGATTCGATCCCGGGACTCCAGGATCGCGCCCTGGGCCAAAGGCAGGCGCCAAACCGCTGCGCCACCCAGGGATCCCCCTTATAATTTTCTTAATGGCATTTTCTTTGCTTTAGCTTACTTTGTTTTAAGAATACAGTACATAATACATATGCTATACAAAATTTGTGTTAATTGGCTGTTTTTGTTATTGGCAAGGCTTCTGGTCAACAGCAGGGTATTAGGAGTTATGTTTTGGGGAAGTAAACAGTTATACATAGATTTTGAACTATGTGAAGAGTGGGCACCCCTAACCTCCGTGTTGTTCAAGCGTCAACTGTAGTTTGGTTTCATTTCAGGTCAGATCAGAATGAAGTATGTCTCATTCTTTTTAACAGTTACAAAGTATTCCATTGGTTGAACTTGAACATGTGAGAGTTGATTTCTCCTCTCCAAGTGAAAGACATAGAGGTTAATTTCAATCACTGGCTATCAACACAATATTAAGTGATTTTCTGTGTACATACATTTCTTCTGTGGGAATGTAATTTAGGCATAGACACTTGGAAGAGTAATTGATGGATCAAAATTTATGGTCGTATCATGTAAAGATACTGCTGACATTGCCCTTCAGAGAAATGTGACACCACACTCTCACCAAGACTACTTTTTATCAATTTTTTTGTTCTTTTCCAATATGTTGGGTGAAAAAAAGAATCTTATTGTGATTTTAAGTTGCACTTCTCCTAATATGGGAAACCTTCAACATCTTCCTATTTTAAAACTATTTGTATTTTGCCCTATTTCTCCATTTTCCTCCACTTTTTAAAAGTGATTTGTAGATCCTTGTGTACTGTGAAAATATTTTCCCTGAGTTTATTCACAGAAATTAAAAATTTTTATGCATAAAAACTATTGATTTTTTTACATGGTGTTTGGGTGTTACATTGGGCTTTATTTTATTTTATTTTTTATTCCTTTTAGGGGCTGCACTGTTCCTGGAGGTACTGCAATACCAGGTTGATACAAGAAGTGGATGGAGCAAGCTCCTATTCCATCTCTTTGATCCAAAAGTCCACTCAATATACTATCCTCAGATAGAGATGTGTCAGATATTACACTGATAAGATGGTAGCTACATTTCTCTTGATCTTACCCAAATGGTGGAGAAGCCATGTCATGCCAGGCTTTAAAAAAACCCCAAGTCAGAGGCTGCTTTTTAAAATTCTTCCATATTTTCTTCCAGTATTTTCATTATCTCATTTTTTTCTTTTGTATACTTCATCCAGCTAAAACTTGTGTTGATGTAAGAAACGAGGTTGATAGAATATTTTTTTTCACTAGATGGCTCCCCAAAAGTCTCTGACTGACTTGACAATTCATCTTTACCATTGATTTGAAGTGTTCAAAAAGTCTCAAAACTGCCTTCATAAGTATTTGTATGTTTCTTGACTCTTCTGTTGATTTATCCTTATATCCCTTTGTGTGCATGTGGCAGACTATTTTGATTATATTGCATTTTAGTACATTTCAAAATCAAGATAACAGTGCCCATGGCCACCACTTCTGTTCAACTTAGTCCTGGAAGTCCAAGCCAGAGAAATTGGGTAAGAAAAAGAAAAAAGCATCCAAATAGGAAACAAGTAAAATTGTCTCTATTTTCAGAAGACATGATCTTACATATAGAAAATATTAGATTCCAGACACACACAAAACTTTTAGAACTAATAAGCAAATTCAACAAAGTTACAGAACACAAAATCAACATAATAAAGGCAGTTGCATTTATACACACTAACAGTAAACTATCGAAAAAGAAAATCAAGAATACAATCCCATTTACAATAGCATAAAAGAGAATAAAAGACTTAGGAATAAACAAGGAGGTGAAAGACACATGCATTAAAAGTATAAAACACTGGTGAAAAAAACCAAAGGAATAAACAAAAAGCAGAACCAAACCTAGAAATTCAGCTGATGGTTGCCAGACGAGGGGGATGGTGGTAGGTTGGGCGAATGTGTGAAGGTGAGTGGGAGATACAGGTTTCCAGATATGGAAGGAATAAGTCATGGGAATAAAAGGTACAGCATAAGTGCCTTTTAGTCAATGATATTGTAAAAGCGATGTATTGAGACAGATGGTAGCTACACTTGTGGTAAACACAACATAATGTATAAGCTTGTTGAATCCCTAAGTCTTACACCTGAAACTAACGTAACATAGTGTGTCAACTGTGCTAAAAAAAAAAAAAAGAATAAAACACCATGAAAGAAATTAAAGCAGACAAATACATAGAAAGAATTCCCACGTTCATGTATTGGAAAAATTAATAGTGTTAAATAACAGGTGCAAATTACTCCAAGAAATCTACAGATTCAATGCAATCTATCAAAAGTACCCCAATAGTACTTTTCGCAAATGTAAATTAAAAGCAAAAACAACCCTAAAGTTCATATGGAACCACAAGGCACTGAATAACCAAACTTATGTTGCGAAAAAAGAAAGCTTGAAGCTTTACACTTCTGATTTGAACAATATAGCACAAGTCTATAGTAATGAAAACAGTGTGGTACTGACATAAAGACAGACATATAGATCAATGGAACTAAATAGCAAGTTTAGAAATAAATCCACATATATAGTAAATTGATCTTCTACAAGAGTGTCAGAATATACAACAGTGAAAAGATAGTCTCTCAACAAATGGTGTTGGTAAGAATGGATTTCTATAAGCAAAAGAATCAAATTGGACCATACACAAAATCAACTCAAAATGGATTAAAGACTTAAATATAAAATCTGAAACTGGGATCCCTGGGTGGCTCAGCGGTTTAGCCCCTGCCTTCGGCCCAGGGCATGATGCTGGGGTCCCAGGATCGAGTCCCACATCAGGCTCCCTGCATGGAGCCTGCTTCTCCCTCTGCCTGTGTCTCTGCGCTCTCTCTCTCTCTCTCTCAATGTGTGTCTCTCATGAATAAATAAATGAAATCTTAAAAAAAAAAACCTGAAACTGTAGAACTCCTCAAAGAAAATGTGAGAGGAGGACTTCTTGACAATAATTTATTGGGTGACACCAAAAGCACAAGCAACAAAACCAAAATAAACAAGTGGGACTGCAAACTAAAAAGCTTCTTCACAACAAAGGAAATAATCAACAGATGAGAAAGATCCTACAGGATGAGAGAAAATATGTGTGAACCATCTACCTGATAAAGGGTTAATAACCAAAATACATAAGAATCTCCTATAACTCAATAGCAAAAAACAAATAATCTGATTTTTTTTTTTTTTTGTGGGAAAGGAGCCAATTTATGAAATTAAATAAAGTCCATGGAGGGAGTGAAGAACACAGGCCGGACACCTCTACCCCGGCTAGGCCCAGCACAGCTGGAGCTCAGCACACCGTGCATCCCCTGCTTTTTCTCCCCTCCCGGAAGGGGGCTTAAATAAGCCAGGGCCCAGCCTGGCCAAGGTCCTGGAACCTACGGAGGGCAGAAGTCAGAGAAGTAGGGGTGCTGCAGGGCCTCTTCTGCCGAGATGCGCTGGACGGGGTTACACTTCAGGAGGTTCTGCAGCAGGTCCCGTCCTGTGGCATTGAGCTTGGGTACGACATTCACAGGGATGTGAATATGGGCAAAGGACTCAAAGAAGCATTTCTCTGTAAGGACATACAAATGGCCAGCAGGTATATGAAACGGTGCTCAAGATCACTAATCTTCAGAGAAATGAGGTTCAAAACCACCATGAGACCATATCACCTCACATGTTAGGATGGCTATTATATTAAAAAAAAAAAAAGACAAATGTTGGCAAGGTTGTGGAAACACTGGAACCTTATACACTGCTATGTAGAATAGTGTAGCCATTACTGAAAACAGTATGGAGTTTCCTCAGAAAATTAAATATAGAATTTCCATATGATTCAGCAATCCCACTTCTGGGTATATATTCAAAAGACTTGAAATCGAGATCTTGAAGAGATATCTGTGCCTTTCTATTACAGCACTGTTCACAATAGCCAAGATATGGAAACAACCCAAATTTCCATCAACAGATTAGTAGATAAAGAAGATGTGTGTGTGTGTGTGTGTGTATTCATATGAATATATAATGGAATATTATCTAGCCTTGAGCACTGGGTGTTATTCTATATGTTGGCAAATTGAACACCAATAAAAAATAAATTTATAAAAAAAAGTTGCTATTTGTGACAACATGGATGAACATAGTGGACATTATACAAAGTGAAGTAAGCCAGTCACAGAAAGACAAATAGAGCATTATTATTATATATGAGGTACTTAGATTAGTTAAATTCATAAAGACAAAGTAAAATTGTGGAAAACAAAGCAATTAGGGGTACCAGGGTTTAAGAGAGAGGATTGGGAGGAGGCGGAGAGGGAAATTGAGAGTTTTTCAATGGGTAGGAAGTTTCTGTTACACAAGTTGAGTAAGTTCTAGAGGTATGCTGTGCAGCATGATACCTATGGTTAACAGTATGGTATTGTGCACCTAAATACATTAAGAAGATAGATCTCATGTTTAAGTATTCTTAGCAATATCCTACCTTCCCCCAAAAACCCCCAATAACTCACACACACACAAAAAAAAACACAAAGAGATTTTTGGAGAGGATGAATATGTTCAGTATCTGATTGGATGATATTATCACAGGTATGTGCATATATCCAAATACATCAAGATGTTTATATTAAAAGTGTGCAATTTTAATATGTCAATTATACCTCAATAAAGCTGAAAAAAAAAAACATCTGGAAGGGCTAGTTCTTTCTTTTTTAGATTTTTTTTTCCTGAAACATATAAAGATATGTTTTCCCTATGAACACTAGAAGTTTACTTTTAAAAAGTTTGTTATCTTTATTCATCATTTCAAGTTTATATAATAGTTTGGGGAGGATTTTCATCATTATAATGCTTAAGTTTCTGAGCCAATAACAAATACTATTCTATTTAACTATTTTATATCCCTCAGTTTAATTAATTAATTAATTAATTAATTAATTAATTAATTAATTTATTTATGATTTTGTTTATTTATTCATTAGAGACAGAGAGATAGAGAAGCAGAGACACAGGCAGAGGGAGAAGCAGGCTCCATGGAGGGAGCCCGACGTGGGACTCTATCCCGGGTCTCCAGGATCACACCCTGGGCTGAAGGTGGCGCTAACCGCCGAGCCACCGGGGCTGCCCCAGTTTAAAATTTAAAAAAAAATTTTTTTTTAAAGATTTATTTATTTATGATAGACATAGAGAGAGAGAGAGAGAGAGGCAGAGACAAAGGAGGAGGGAGAAGCAGGCTCCATGCTGGGAGCCTGACGTGGGACTCGATCCCAGGACTCCAGGATCACGCCCTGGACCAAAGGCAGGCACCAAACCGCTGAGCCACCCAGGGATCCCCCGGTTTAATTTTTTTTTTTTTTTAATTTATGATAGGCACATAGTGAGAGAGAGAGAGGCAGAGACACAGGCATAAGGAGAAGCAGGCTCCATGCACCGAGAGCCCGACGTGGGACTCGATCCCGGGTCTCCAGGATCGCGCCCTGGGCCAAAGGCAGGCGCTAAACCGCTGCGCCACCCAGGGATCCCCAGTTTAAATTTTTTAATTGACATTTCTAAACTAGGATTAAAATTGTTTAATATAGATCTTGCATTTTTTTTAAGTTAATATCTTATTTTTTTTAATAATAAATTTATTTTTTACTGGAGATCTTGCATGTTTATTGTTAAATGTATTTCTAAGAAGTTAGTATATTGATTGTTGTATAAATATTTTCTTCTGGTACATCTATTAGTTAATTGTTGTTTGTGTACTGGACACCTACTGATTTTTTTTTGTATTAATTTTGTATCTAGACAATTTACTGAATTTTCTTCTTGTTTACAATGGCTCCTAAGTTAATCCTCTCAGGTTTTCCAGGTATATATACACAATATATGAGAACAACACATTTAAATTTTTTCTGTCTTCGTTTTTAGAAAGCAAAGTAAGAATCTACTAAAAAATAAAGCTATTTAACTTTTTGATGTACATGGAACCATTATTGATAGAATAAACATCTGGGATACAGAGTAAAAGTTGTATATTTTAAAATAATTGGGGGGGGGGGGGGGCTAGAGAGAGAGAGAGGGTGTGAGAGAGCAAGGGAATTTACCAGGAAAAAAAAAAGAGTGAGCTCTTGGCAGTCATAAGAGAATTAGAAAGCATAGCTAATAGCAAAATATGTATAATAAAAGTAATGGACATTAGTATCTGTCAAATCTGTTATATTATAGCACCTACCCTGAACCTTAGATTAAATTCTCCATAACATTGTGAGTAACATGGTCAAGTCATGTGGCATGTCCTTCAGCCTGCTACAGCAGCAGCTAATGAAATGTCAGGACCTCTGTCCCCTTTTCTGGCAACAAAGCTGCAACGAATAGACAGAGATCACCCTGATCTGCTTCTTCTTTTTTCCTCAGCCAGAGAGGAAAGAATTCTCACTGACTTTTAATAAAAGGAAGGGGGAGAGAAAGGGTATGAGAGAACCCCTGGATTCAGACTCAGTAATGGACTGTTAACTAATGATGACAACCCTTTTGCTGTTATCAGGACAGGAAACACTGAGCATCTCACTCTTCGTGAGAAGAGTCACCTTACAGACAGGGCAGTTCCCTTCAGTCTTTTAGAGGTGCTTCCTGGCTTGTCTTGCTTGAAATTGGCATCATTGTATTGGCTGGCAGCCTGCTTCCTCCCTGCTAAAAAAAATTATTTTGCATTCAATTCATAGTTTGCCTCCTAATTTATTTTTACATTTTAAGGAAATTGGATACTCTATTTGCATGCTAAATAAATTTTATGTGCATTTAAGTATTGTCAGGCAGTCCAGTAAATTCTACAGACCTCTTTTTATACAGGCATAGAGGTAACCAACTTGAATGAGAAATAGAAGATATGCTGGTTGTGGAATTTCCCCTACATGAATGAGATTATGTGTTTAAATACACAAATGGACTTATCTGTTCAGACTTGCCTTTTTCACTTTAACAGTACAGTTTGACTTTTGATGTCAGTATGTATAATGTAACTCACTCTTTTTTTTTTTTTTAAGATTTTGTTTATTTATTTGCCAGAGAAAGAGAGAGAACACAAGCAGTGAGAGGGGCAAAGGAAGAGGGAGAAACAGACCCCCTGTTAAGCAGGGAGCCCAACATAGGGCTTGATCCCAGGACCCTGAGATCATGAGCCTAAGGCAGATGCTTCGCCAATTGAGCCACCCAGGTGCCTCTAAATGTAACTCACTCTTTTAATGACCTATAATTATGCACTGTGTGAATGTATTATAAATGAATTGACCAATCCTTTATCAAGGGAAATTCGGGTTCTGGAAAAAATTCATTACATTATATGTACCAACCTTTAACTCATGGTAGCCATAGTAGTTGACTTGGTGAGTTCCAGTACCCAGGCTTAGTATCTGCAGTACTGAACAGAAATGACAATAGCGGTCATATTTACATTTTAATAATCCGAAATACTGGCACTAATGTTGGTCTTACTGGCAGTATTTTATAAAAAAGATTGTATGGTGCCATCATCTTCTACACTTTGTCATGAGACACTGACGAACATGGGAGAGAGCCAAGGACTGTTGTTCCTGTGTCCTTCCAGCCTAAATATTCTAGAAAGGGTAAGCTGGGAAGAAGTTAGAATAAATTATCCAATGGGAGAGCCATCTGTTTCTCAGAAAATGGGTTCGGTGCTCACGGGAAAGGAAGGGAAGATCGCTAATCTACAGCTTTCTCAGCTTTTCTCCTCTTCACCCCAGGCCACTCCATTTTCTGTGGGTTCCCTTCTTAAGACCCTATGCCCACCCTCACCCCCATTCAAAGTCCATCAAGGGCTTCTGGAAACTGTGCCCAAACTAGATCTGGGAAATAAAAAGCTATGAGAACAAAAAATACTCAGCTTCACTAGTAATTTAGAAATTGGAATTAATACAACCTAAGAACACTGTAGAACAGGCCTTAGAAGGGAAGCAATGTAGTGAGAAAGCAGAAAGCAAGTCTGATTTATTTATTTATTTATTTATTTATTTATTTATTTATTTATTTAAAGGATTTTGTTTACTAGAGAGAGAGTGTGAGGTGAAGGGGGTGGAGGGAGGAGATGCAGACTTCCGGCTGATCCATCCCAGGACCCCAGGATGATGACCTGAGGGGAAGGCAGATGATTAACCAACTGAGTCACCCAGACACATCCAAGTCATTTCTATTTAATATAAAATGTAAATGCACTATAGAACTCTCTGGATATACCCCATACATAATACACATAATTTAGAGCTTTAATTTTTTGAAATACTGAAATAATGGTGCTACACTAGGAAAAATACCAGAAAATACTTGGATTTTCAAAAAAGTAGCACAATATCCCGGCACATCAGAATGCAGTTGACCACTGAACAATATGGAGTTTGGAATGCCAACCTCTGAGCAGTGGAAAATTCATGTATAACTTTTGACTCTCCTAAAACTTAAATACTAATGGCCTACTATTGACAGAAGCCTTACCGATATCATGAACAGTTAATTAACACTAATTTTCTATGTTATATGTGTTATATATTGTATTCTTACAATAATGTAAGCTAGAGAGAAGAAAATGTTATTAAAATCATAAGGAAGAGAACATACATTTACAGAACTGTACTATGTTTAGCAAAAGCAAATTCCATGTATAAGTGGGACCCACACAATTCAGACCCGTGTTGTTCAAGGGCCAAGTATACTGCAGAACTATATTTCCATCATTTATTAGGTCAAGGCTGGAAAGACTGTACAAGACAAAGTATCAGGATGGGCTACCAAACTGACAATTAGAAGAAATCCGTGGAACTGAGTGGCGTAGCATCACATAGCAAAGAGCGCCTGAATTTGGAGCCAACAGACTGAGGCTAAGGTAAGTCCTGACTTACCGGGGCTGCTGGAGCTTGGACACATTCTCCCATCTCATTGGGCCTTACTTCCTTCATTGGTACAATAAACACAGTAGCATTGCTCTGCTTCTTCGGGTGCTGTAAGATAAAATACTGGTAACAAAAACTGTGAAAATAAGACGTTAGGCTCTAAGGATGGAATCATCCTTTATTTAAAAATTTTAATGTTGGGAAGGAAACAACATTGTATGGTTTTGCTCTCAAACTCTGCATAAAGGTGACTGCTTTCTTGAATCTTCTCTTATCCTTATGTAGATGTAAATTGAAGGGAAATTTTGCATTACAGGAAAAGTTTCCTTCCTCACTAACAATATTAGCTGGTACCTCTCATGAATATGTTTAATTTTTAGCTATTGTCATCTCCATTCAGAATGATGTATCCTGAATGAAAAAAGAACTTTTTATATCTTACTGTTTGGAGGGCCAGTCTTGTTTAGTCTGTACATGTGGGATCCTCTCCCCATTATTTTGAAGCAAACTTCAGATGTCATATTAACAGAACCTTTGAAGTTGATGTTTAATTTGAACTGTCTTTGATTCTTGCATATCTGTTGGCTTTATGTCCTGTGGCTGAGCTGGTCTTGAAGCTTCGTTGGGCATAAAAGCTTTTGGCAGTTTTCTTGGAATGGGAGCTGGGCTCCTCCTGGCAATCATCCTATGCTGTCTTGTTCAGTTGTTCCTTGTTCCTGCTCTCTCAGCCCATCTTTGAAATCTAGAACTCTGGTTCACTCAGTCTTCAAGCCCCTAGTTGGTACTTGTTACCACTGAGCTGGGTTCTCACTGTCCTTAAGGGATAGGGGCTTATACTTTCTCTTCCAGGCTTTCCTGACTTTGGCTTTCCGAGGCAGTTCACACCAGCTCTACCCCTCCAATCCCATCCCTGGCAGCACTGATTCACTGCCAGCCCAGCATGCTGAGAAAAGAACAAAGACAATATGTGACAGCTTTCCATCATGTTGTGGTGGCACTTCTCCTTCATCTGGTTCCTTAAAGTACCCTCCAATGGACTCTTCCAGGCAGAATTAGCCAGTCCAAATTTCCATGGTTTAGTCATAATAACTACTGGGAAGAAGGCGATAAGTATTCCATTTTGTGTTAAACCCTGCCATTCAGCAACCATCTTGTTTTTGGCCTTATGAGCCCACTTTTAGGTCAGCAGCTCTTTCTCTTGACTTGAAAGATTATGATTCTGATTCCAGTACCATTGTATGGGTTCCCACAACCAAGCAACACTCCAACACCAGCACCAGCTGGGTGTCCTATAATTCAACTCTACTCTGACATTAGCTACCTAGAGATAGTGTCCAATCCCACAGATTAATGGCTCAGCCCCACAAGACTGTTCCCACTTCACATGCCAAATTGTAGGTCTAGACTGTTCCTGTTTATAGTTGCTTCTGACCAACTATAAACCGGAGGCTCCCATGACCTCCTCCTTGGTTCTGTTAAAAAACAAAATCCAACCAAGTAAATCTGAAGATCAAATTGGCTTTATTCAGTGATTCATGAATTGAGCAGGATCCCATCTAGCAAGTAGAGGGATGCTCCAAGAAGCTGTACAAAATAGAACCTTAATAAAGAAGAGAGAGGCAGGAAGAAAGGAGTTTATGAGTGAGGAATGCAGTTTTAGGCAAGCAAGCCCTCCTAGGGGACTAGAAGGACACTCAGCTTCTCTGTGTCTGTGGATCCCCTTCCACCTGAGTGAGTGACTTCCTGATGTAGTACAAGATGCTGGGGAGAAGGGGGGCTCATGTTTCTGACTGCCTTGGTGGGGCAGTGTTATCTTTGGAACCAATAATTAGCCCAG
The DNA here is from genome assembly GCF_053574225.1 of Canis aureus. NCBI lineage: Eukaryota > Metazoa > Chordata > Mammalia > Carnivora > Canidae > Canis > Canis aureus. Next base: position 47,898,703 of record NC_135616.1, read on the forward strand.
AGGTATTCAATATTGTCTCATTGTGGAGGCTAAGGCCCACAGGCAAACAATATGGCCAGCAGGCCCAGAGCCTGCTTAAAACACCATGTGATAGGTGTTGTTCTGCTGAAGATCTGTGGCCATGTAGGGAGTGGGGGCCAGCACACAAAATTGGGAGGTCTGTGGTTGAGCTCTACCTCTCCCCTTCCCATTTAGTTAGTTCTAATCCATTCCGAAACGATTGTTCTTTTCGTTTCTACACTTCTGACATGGAAGCAGTGATTAAGCCCCAGGAAAGTGTTAGAACACAGGCAAGAGTAAGCTTTCCATGTGCAACTATCCCTCCCCCCAACACACACACATATCCCCTGACCCCCACCCCGCTCCCTGGGCCTTCAGGGTTAGATGCTCTTCACAAGAGCTCCCACCCTATTCTATTTTGGGTTAGACTAGAATTGGCCTTCGAACTTAATCAGGGTTCATAGGAGAAAGAATTTTTCTCCAGACAGAAAGCTATGTGGGTTTGTTGATGTTTTCTAAAAACATAGCAGAAGCTGCTCCTGCCACAGGAGCAAGAATCTCGGAATTCAAATTGGTGAAGAAAAACATTATCGGTTACCCAAGCTATTTTTACTTATCTTTTTGTTATTTTGAGCCACAGGGGAAATGTCAGAAGTACTTATGTGGATAAAATCGGACAGTTTCTAGGATGTGAGCTTTGTTTTCTCTCTTTCCTTCTGGTTAGATTGCTTCTGTTCATGTGGCAAATAGCAGTGCAGAATGAAGAATGAAGATGGGGGAAAAATCAGAAAATATTTAGTGTACACCATTGGCAAGATGAGAACAAAGTGGGGTGAATGCCTGGGTGAAAGAAAACTGGAAAAAATATAAATGCACACACATCTCTCCATCCATAGTCTATATACATATAAATTGTACATTAACTAAGTATATATGTGTAATGTATATTTTGCTAAGCAGTTTTACATACACTATGCAATTTAATCTGCATAATAACACAATGAAGTAGGAACTATTATAAGTTCATTTTGGAGACAGATGGATTTGCACATGGAGATCTCAAAGGACTTGCCCCGAAGTGTCTGTGTGAAGTCAGGATTTTAACCTAGAGGGGTTAATTCCAGAACTTATGCTCTTTACCACAAAAATAAGTCTGATTTAGTTCTGTGAATTATGAAGAGCCCGCACTGACAGTTTCTTTGAGGATTCAGTGCTACTCAAGATAAGCGTGGTTGGCTAGTGATCTTTAGACTGGAGTTGATCCAGATAGTCAATCCCCTCCAGAAGAACCTTTAGAATAACCCAAAGACAGTCCTGGAACCCCAGGTCAAAAACATATTCTGGGTCTGGAATGAATTTGTCTGTCAATGTGAAGAGAAGAAGAGGGATTCTCTATATTGTATGTAATGTTTGATGGACTGTCACATGTTTATCATCTGTACAGGTGAATTTGAAGCATATATATTTTTTCTTTTTTTTAATTTTTTAAACATTTTTATTTATTTATGATAGGGACACAGTGAGAGAGAAAGAGGCAGAGACACAGGCAGAGGGGGAAGCAGGCTCCATGCACCAGGAGCCCAACGTGGGACTCGATCCCGGGTCTCCAGGATCAATCCCTGGGCCAACCCAGGGATCCCCCCATATATATTTTTTCTATTGTTCTGACTTCTGATCCAGTTTTGCAAAGAACTGTATGCAACATTTCTTATCATTCTCCTATTATACTCAGAAGAACATAAGTAGTAAAATTGATGAAATTCCTTATCTTTTGTTTCAGCATATAATTTTTGTCTAAGACTGTTCTAATAAAAACATCCTTTGTTGTATGTTGCAGAAACCTTTTATTTTTATTTTCTTCCCAACATGTTAATCTCCTTTTATTCATGAATGATTAATTCAGTATGGCAGAAAAATAATATTTCCAGACAGTGAACAGAAATGCCAAAGTTGAATTTACTAGCCAAGCACCAAATCTGAGTCATTATACCACAAATAAATTGTGTGTATGCATGAGCAATGCATTAACTTGTTCAATTTGTTCCGATAGCATAAGACATTTTAAGGAAATGTTAGAGACTTTTAGTTTATTTCTATTCATTGAAAAATTTTATTTAGCCACCTATGCCTCTGAGCTTTCTTGCAGTCTACAGCCTTTTATGTAGGAAAGTAATCCTAAAAGAAGATATGACATTTCTTTTAAAATCAAATGCTTCTTCAAACATATTGCCATAATAAAAATAGTAAGTGGTACAGATGGTATATGGCTGTAAACTAAAACTTATTTTGACTTGGATGCCATATGTAATCATCTATCTTTTCATAATATAAAATGGGGACTAGCTTAAGAATAAGAATCCTTTTCGTTGGTTCCTTTTATGTCCATTCCTCTGTATTTCCAAATCTTGCCGACCCTCATATGTATAGTTTTTTTGTCTTCCTGCCTTTAATGTGGTGTGCATTTCCCATAAAAATTGGAGAATGGCTTTCATTCAGCTTAAGAACAAATATTTCTTCCTTTCTGGCCCCCAGCACAGATGATAACCGTCACTGCAAGTACAGGTGTACATTTGTCAGAACTGGAAGGTTTCCTGTGTCCATGTGGTACCTGTACTGACTTACATCTTGGCACCTCAGTGCCCATATCTGATTCCATCTGTGTTTCTTCTCCTAGGCGATGAGTATCATAGAGATCATCTCTTATTTTCCTGGGTATCTCTTTTTTACACAATATTTGTTGAGAAAATTAATGTCTTTTTCTGTCCCTTACCTCCTTACTTAAACATACACTTAAAAACTAGTATCTCGCACCCAAAAGCATAAGATACCTAGGAATAAACCTCACCAAAGATGTAAAGGATCTATACCCTCAAAACTATAGAACACTTCTGAAAGAAATTGAGGAAGACACAAAGAGATGGAAAAATATTCCATGCTCATGGATTGGCAGAATTAATATTGTGAAAATGTCAATGTTACCCAGGGCAATATACACGTTTAATGCAATCCCTATCAAAATACCATGGACTTTCTTCAGAGAGTTAGAACGAATTATTTTAAGATTTGTGTGGAATCAGAAAAGACCCCGAATAGCCAGGGGAATTTTAAAAAAGAAAACCATATCTGGGGGCATCACAATGCCAGATTTCAGGTTGTACTACAAAGCTGTGGTCATCAAGACAGTGTGGTACTGGCACAAAAACAGACACATAGATCAGTGGAACAGAATAGAGAATCCAGAAGTGGACCCTGAACTTTATGGGCAACTAATATTCGATAAAGGAGGAAAGACTATCCATTGGAAGAAAGACAGTCTCTTCAATAAATGGTGCTGGGAAAATTGGACATCCACATGCAGAAGAATGAAACTAGACCACTCTCTTTCACCATACACAAAGATAAACTCAAAATGGATGAAAGATCTAAATGTGAGACAAGATTCCATCAAAATCCTAGAGAAGAACACAGGCAACACCCTTTTTGAACTCGGCCATAGTAACTTCTTGCAAGATACATCCACGAAGGCAAAAGAAACAAAAGCAAAAATGAACTATTGGGACTTCATCAAGATAAGAAGCTTTTGCACAGCAAAGGATACAGTCAACAAAACTCAAAGACAACCTACAGAATGGGAGAAGATATTTGCAAATGACATATCAGATAAAGGGCTAGTTTCCAAGATCTATAAAGAACTTATTAAACTCAACACCAAAGAAACAAACAATCCAATCATGAAATGGGCAAAAGACATGAACAGAAATCTCACAGAAGAAGACATAGACATGGCCAACATGCACATGAGAAAATGCTCTGCATCACTTGCCATCAGGGAAATACAAATCAAAACCACAATGAGATACCACCTCACACCAGTGAGAATGGGAAAAATTAACAAGGCAGGAAACAACAAATGTTGGAGAGGATGTGGAGAAAAGGGAACCCTCTTACACTGTTGGTGGGAATGTGAACTGGTGCAGCCACTGTGGAAAACTGTGTGGAGGTTCCTCAAACAGTTAAAAATATACCTGCCCTACGACCCAGCAATTGCACTGTTGGGGATTTACCCCAAAGATACAAATGCAATGAAACGCTGGGACACCTGCACCCCGATGTTTCTAGCAGCAATGGCCACGATTGCCAAACTGTGGAAGGAGCCTCGGTGTCCAACGAAAGATGAATGGATAAAGAAGATGTGGTTTATGTATACAATGGAATATTACTCAGCTATTAGAAATGACAAATACCCACCATTTGCTTCAACGTGGATGGAACTGGAGGGTATTATGCTGAGTGAAGTAAGTCAGTCGGAGAAGGACAAACATTATATGTTCTCATTCATTTGGGGAATATAAATAATAGTGAAAGGGAAAATAAGGGAAGGGAGAAGAAATGTGTGGGAAATATCAGAAAGGGAGACAGAACATAAAGACTGCTAACTCTGGGAAACGAACTAGGGGTGGTAGAAGGGGAGGAGGGCGGGGGGTGGGAGTGAATGGGTGACGGGCACTGGGTGTTATTCTGTATGTTAGTAAATTGAACACCAATAAAAATAAAAAAAAATAAATAAAAAAATAAAAAAAATTAAAAAAAAAAAAAAAAAAAAAAAAACTAGTATCTCAAAGAGCAATATGAAGATAGGCAAGCTCATAAATAGGCAAGTTAAAATTTGGGGACACAGGGGTGCCTGGCTGCTCAGTCAGTAGAGCATTGACCTGAATATTCTAGACTTGTTCTTCTAAACCCTCACTCCTGAGGGCTTGTAATTGTGTGGCTCTGCTCCTTCCATGTTTTTGCCAGCTCTTTCCTTAGCACAAGCATGCATGCATTCATGTGTGTGTGTGTGTGCATACATGCCTCCTACCTACCTCTCCTACCTGACTTTATGTGTCTTATCATTGCTTTTCAGCCTTTTGAAGTGTCAAATTCTCTGACTAATCTTCATGGACGTATTCATGGAGAAGGATGAAAGTCCAGTCAGGGCAAAAGTCAATTTTAACATTTAGGCATCCACAAACAATGTTTTCACTGGATGATTCAAGGGGATGCCCCTCAAATGCCACTAAAGAGCAGATTGTTTTCTTAACCTACAGGTAGGGTTGGAAATCTGGATTCAAGAATAATGTGCTTGATTAGATACTAGAAGACTAGCAGTCTGAATAATACTACACACATTTACAAATAGGATTGATTTGATGGATGAAACTGATCCCTGTAGGCACCACTTACATGTAATTTGAATGAGACCATGAGACCTTCCTGTCTTGGCCTGAGTAATCTTGCAGGGAATCTGAATAATTTCAACAGTTGATTTTGCTGACAATGAGAACATTCTCAATTGTCATGAGATGTCTGTCCTTTATTTTTGAGTAGGGGAGACCAATGAGGGTTCAAATTCTAGATCCCAAAGTCTGCATGTCATAGGTCCTTAGGCTTGGAACCCACCTTACAGATCACGTGAGCAGATTCACAGTCCACACAGAACTACCTCTACAGAACCTCTTCTTAGATAGCATTCTGCCAAAGCTGAGGCTGAGATGTTTCAGCAAGGAATATTTCATCCCAGGTGAATAAATAGAGCCTAATAAATCACCTTTTCTCTCTTAGATGGAATTTGTAGCTGTCATTCAGCAGCCTGTTATCCTGGCCAGGATAAATATTTACAGATTGTCTTTTCCAGGTTTTGTCTGTGTGCTAACATGCTGTGTAGAAGTTATGGTTGCATTATTTCATTTGCTCATCAAATTTACAGATACTTATTATATCTGTATCTACTGTTTCATGTGGTTTTCTGAATATAAAACATTTATGTTTTCCATTATTACATTTTCAAATCTAAAATCATTAGTTTGAATACATTTACTGGTTCTGGGTGGGTATGTAAGTAAATTTCAGTTGTCATGTACATATTTATTTCAAGGTTAGTAAATACAGGTACATGCTCTTATTAAATCCTTTTCGATGCTTGCTTAGGACAAGAGAAAAGGGAGGGAACACTTGTACCTGGGTACTGTGCTAGGCACCTTCCACCCAAGGTTCTGAGGGAGATTCTGTTTGAGGATATGCATGAGAAAATCGAATCCTGCAAAGGTGGAGTAATTGGCTCTGTCACACAGCTAGGATTGGAAACCAGCTCTACCAGACTCTGTGCAGGCTGTCTACCTGGGGCTTCCTGTTGGATGCTTTGTTCCTATGTAGCCTCCCCACTGTGTCTCACCTGCTCCTTCCATAGGAGAGACTCTTGGTGTTCTGTCTTTTTTCTTTCCCTATTCTATTTCCCCTTTCTCTTTGCATTTAATTTATTTTCCCTGTGAAGTCATATCCATGCCAGGGCCTCAACTCTCAAATATATGTCTTCAGTTCTAGACTTTCCTTGTAAAGTGCATACTGGGCATCTCCCAGGTGTGTCTCAAGATGCTACAGGCTTCTCTCCCCTCTCTCCCCATTGCCTTTCTCAGCAGACCCTTGGCCCCCAAACAGTTGGCTGTTCTGTACTTGGTGATAATGTGTTACCTTTAGATTCCTCTTGTATTACTTGATGTATTATAGTTATTTATTTATGCATCTGTTCCTCTGTGGTTGATTAGCTATGAAAGAGCTTATCTTCAATGCTTATAATAGTTTCTTCCATTTTTAGCACAGTTTCTGGCCAAAAGTAGAGGCTCAGGAAACATTTGTTGACTAAATGACTAAGACTGCAGATATGCCTTTATAGATTCAATTGAATCATTCTGCAATAAATCTGGAAGCACACTGATGAAACTCACCTTTATGGTTCTGTTTTCTGTGATCTATGGAGATAATCTGAATTATTGAGATAAAAATGAGGGCCACTTTTGTTGAATATTCTAAGCATCTTACTGAAGAACACTCCTCATTTCCTGGCAAAAGTTGGTTTTAGTATCTCATCCCATTGTAAAGAGTTATATAATCTTTGCTATGACTGTGATGACTTCATACCAAAGCCCACCAGAGCACAGCAGAACGTTCTAACTCAGGCCCAGATGTCCTGACCATGAGGCTGGATTGCAGAAACACCCTCCAGCTTTGCTGTCTGTGACACCTTCCCTCTTCTTTTTCAATCCTCAGTTCATGCTTATAATTATCCACAGCAGATTTGACTCAGCATCACTCTGGTAAGTTAGAAAGTTCTTAAGGTTTTAGGTGTAGCCATAAGAAGTTATGTAGACTGGATATTTCTTTACAATTTTGTATCTCCAACAAAAGTAAAAATATTATGGAGATGTTTTTCTCAGTCCCATACAGAGTAAAGCTGAATTGGGCAAGGTATGATGGAGCAGGTATCTCTGACTATAGCTAGTGGATAGTTAACTCTTAGAGTTAACTATAGTTAGCTCTTAGAGTGAGCAAGACATTGCATTAAACACAGTGGGTAAAAAAAAAAAAACACAGTAGGTAATAAAATGAAGAAAACATGTAGTTCCTATTTTTAAAGTGTCTGTATGCTGACTCATTAGAAATTGATCACAAGGATTATGTAATGTCCTGAATCAGTCTTAACAACCTAAACTTGTCTGTACATCACAATCACTTTAGTATCTTTAAAATAACTATGCTTTGAGTCCACATGACACAATTGAGTAAACATTTTTAGGGGATTAAGCCTGGGAATCTGTATTGGTTTTTGTTTTGGCTTGTTTCTTAAAGATTTTATTTTTAAGTAATCCCTATATACAATATGGAACTGATGGAGCTTGAACTCACAACCCAGAGATCAAGATTTTTTTTTTTAAAGATTTTTATTTATTTATTCATAGAGACACACACAGAGAGGCAGAGACACAGGCAGAGGGAGAAGCAGGCTCCATGCAGGGAGCCTGACGCGGGACTCGATCCTGGGTTTCCAGGATCACGCCCTGGGCTGAAGGCAGGTGCTAAACCGCTGAGCCACCCAGGCCGCGCCAGAGATCAAGATTTGCATGCTCTTTGGACTGAGCCAGCCAGGTATCCCTGTATTGTTTTTTTTTTTTTTTTTTAAAACAAAAAACAAAAAACAAAAAAAACAATTTATCAGCTGATTGTAATGCACCCAGTGGCTAGCTTTTAATTTTTTTTAATTTTTTTTTATTTATTTATGATAGTCACAGAGAGAGAGAGAGGCGCAGAGACATAGTCAGAGGGAGAAGCAGGCTCCATACACCGCGAACCTCATGTGGAATTCGATCCCGGGTCTCCAGGATCGTGCCCTGGGCCAAAGGCAGGCGCCAAACCACTGCGCCACCCAGGGATCCCAGTGGCTAGCTTTTAGAAGCTACTGGTCCATATTTCACCTAAGTAAAACTCAATTAAAGTGTCTGGATGTAGGAATAATTGAAGGAGCTGTGTTAATTTATCTCTTAATTTTTAGTGACATGATTTTTCGGAAACTCAGATAAAGGCAAATTTTTAGTTTTATAATTTGGTAAGGTGAAAGCTCAGAGAAAAGAAAAATTTAAGTCCATTTTTTTTTCTAAGTGAAATGTCTGCATTTTTTTCTTATGTGATTTATATATAATTTACTTGTCATGCTGGAATGGTTCATAATTCACCTTTGCTAATCAGTGCTAATAGGAAGAGCATCTGGCATATTGGAATGGAATTAGTTATGGCAATCATGAAATTCAAATCAAACAACAAATATTATCAAGTGCCAGCTATGTGCCAGGAACAATGTAGAAATCACCAAAAATATTTTTAAAATGAGCTACTAAGTAAAGGCAGACTATGGGAAAATAGTAAGTAACAGTGATTTCTAAGTAGTAGCATAATATCAGGGGGCTTATTATAATAATCCTTCTGAGTCAATCAAGGGCAAATTGAATTAAATCCTGTAGTGTTAGAGTTAATGCCATTGATGTTGGTTTTACTCATTTCATATTTTTAATATACATCAAAATGGAATTGAAAGATCTTCTGGTGTTGCATACATTCAGCTGGGTATTCATTGGTTACCCATGCTTAGGAACATTAATTTACTAACTTTTAAGACAGCTAAAAGAATATAGAGGGTAGAATAGTAGTTGGAGGGAAGTGTGAGAGGTATTTTGATCCATGACAATTGACTTAGAAGTAGAAACTAAATTATTCCTTTGGCAGAAGGGTGGGGTAGGGGAAGAGAAAACAAAGGAATAAATGAGGTTGGTTTTGGTAGAAGTCAAGTGTACGAAGTGAGGGAAATGTCTTTAAAGTAGAAGAAAATTATATTTGGAATCCATAATGGTATGGTATGCTGACCTTCTAGAATGTAGAAAGATGTGGTTCTTGGTCAGTGGAAAAGAGGAAGGAATGGTAGGAGGCGCTGGAAAGAGTCAGATCAATATCTAGGACTCTAAGTGTTTGAAGGAAGATTTAACTTCCTCCGTTGGCAGTACCTATCAAAGACAGTTTTGAAATTTTAATTGAGAACAATTTAGAAGTTAGGGAACCTTTCCCACATTTCTAAACAGTAGATTAGCTGTATGGTTAGATTTTTAATATAGCATCCCAAACTCCTGAAAATTCTTAAGTAATAGCAATTAAATCAAAAGGAACCTTTTACCTATTGACATAAAATATTTTTTTCTAATAGTTGCATATTTTCCAAAGGCCCTCTAAATGGCTTAGTGATAACACATTCTCTGTAACAATTACAGATCTTCCAAAACAAGAGGATTGTATTAATAAAAAAAGAATGCTTCATCAGTAATGACAAATGTCATTTATGCCCCAAGTTCTATTTTTGGTGGGTTTTGTTTTGGTTTATCATGATTAAAAGAATCATAAATAAAAAATAAATAAAAAAGAAAAGAGTTTTAATTCTTACTTATTTTCTCTTTCTCCTATATGCCTATTTATGTGGGAAGATCTGAGTTATTCTCTGCAATTCTAGAGGTTTCATGAGTCCCATTTTTGGGAGAAGGCACTCTTTTTTGCACAAACATTGGCTACTGACATTTGGATTTGCAAATAGACTGCTTTATTTGGGTTGTGCTTTATGGAAAACAGGTCAGTTTGGGGAGAAGGAATTTATTATTGACCAGAAGAACATCATAGAAACAGACAAGATCAATTCATAAAAGAGAACTAGAGACTTAGAAGGAAATTTAAAAACAAATTTCGTGCCTTTTTAAAAATTCTTTAAGTGCTGAAGTATAAAATATGTGTATGTAATCATCCATCCACACTCGACTTTATCCGATCAAAGGGCTAAATTAATTTATAAAAATATATACCATACAAAAAGTTAACATAAATTACTTAGACAATCTGGGCAAGAACATAAGATGTAGTAGTGTTCTAAAACAATTGCTAAGGAAGGATACAGATATGGCCCCAAACATTCTGAGCCATCAGAGAAGAGAGGAAACAACATTCACTTACAGGAACTATGGTGTTCTAAGATCAAAGCAGATCATTTCTCTGGGCAAAGCACAGCCTTCCCTAACCCTGAGACCTGAGAGCTCTCTTTGAGTCTTTGTAAAGGACCCTGTGTGATGTAGGCATGATGCTGTCATCTCTGCATCGCTGTGATGAGTACAACAGAGACTTCCATTTGGTTGTTTATCACAGTGTCCTTCAATTTAGGCCCAAGAGAGCCAAAGTACTATTCAGTAAAAGCAATTCAATGAGTGTTACCAAAATAAGGTAACCTGAATAGGTAGCTTTCAAACAGAATGAGGTGATACAAGGAACAAAACATGTATTTGAATTGCCTTTCGCATATATTGACATAGCTACACATGGCATGCACAATAAAACAGCTTATGATGTCAGTCCTGCTCCGGGCTGGCATCATTCTAGAACTTGGGAAAACAACAAGTCATGTAACCAGAGTCCCTACTTTTGGAGAGAGGGGAATAACAGATACTAAAAAACAAGCAAATGAATATTATCAACTGGATGCTAAGTGATATAAAGAACAGTAAGAAAGACAGCCAGGGAGTAGAGGTGGGTAGGGAAGGTGCCATTGCAAGTGAGAATCCTCAGAAAACGACTCTTAAAGGTGACACCTGAAGGAAGTGAAGTGCCTTGAGAGAAAATATTCTCCTTTTATGCCAGAGAGCTGGCTAAGATATATCACCCTCTTTTTTGATTACTTAGCTTATAATGAGAAGATGTGCTTTGGCCTATATATTTTAGACGTATATAAAAAATGTAAAAATTTTCCTTTATGTAAAAATTGCCATTGGTGATTATTATCACATTGGTAATTATTATGAAGTGTTTCCAGCTTGGTGGGAGTAAAATCTGCTAGACTGGAATATATCTAATTATGTCATCCTAAAATGTGGTAAGACATTGCCCAAAATATCCTGGCCACACACAGCCTCAAAACTGGGCTGAATCAAATAGCAGATGGAGTTTTAGGATTTTGTGGAGAAAAGATAGCCAGAATTTTAGGGCCAAGATTGTTAGCTTCCACAATGAATGAGTCCAATAATCCATTTCAATTGGAGTTTAAAAAATATAAAATGTCCCTAATCCCCAAAAGTTTGTAATTTAGTTTGGTTGAAAATAAGTGAAAGAACAAAGCAGATAAAACACAATGCATAAGTGAATTAAGTAATCGTAAATGCCATATAGCTGAGCTGGGCTTCAGTGGGAATTGGTAGACTCATGGATGCTGCTGAAGCAGCCAGTGTCTGGAACTGCTCTGGTTCATATTTCTTTCTCATTTTTGCCCAGTATCAAAGTGTTATACCACTTATTCTGTAATCTAGCACTTATTCTGTAATCTTGCATTGCTCTGTGAGTTGGACCAACTACATGATAAAGGCACTTCCTTTAGTCTCAGAAACTTTCCTGTTGTCCTTCACATCCCAGTTCAGTACTTCACAGCTCTGGCTGCAGGCAAGGGGATGTTATCTGGGAGATTAAGCTGGCAAGGACAAAAATGATGCCCGGGTAAAACTCTTCAAAGTGTAGGGATAGAGGGAGCATTCCTCAATATCTTAAAAGCCATTTATGAAAAGCCCACAGCAAATATCATTCTCAATGGGGAAACGCTGAGAACTTTTCCCTTAAGATTAGGAACACGACAGGGATGTCCACTCTCACCACTGCTATTCAACATAGTACTGGAAGTCCTAGCCTCAGCAATCAGACAACAAAAAGAAATAAAAGGCATCCTGATTGACAAAGAAGTCAAATTTTCCCTCTTTGCAGATGACATGATACTGTATATAGAAAACCCAAAAGCCTCCACCCCGAGATTGCTAGAACTCATACAGTAATTCGGCAGTGTGGCAGGATACAAAATCAATGCACAGAAATCAGTGGCATTTCTATACACTAACAGTGAGACTGAATAAAGAGATATTAAGGGACCCATCCCATTTACAATTGCTCCCCAAACCATAAGATGCCTAGGAATAAACCTAACCAAAGAGGTAAAGGATCTATACCCTACAAACTACAGAACACTTCTGAAAGAAATTGAAGAAGGTGTAAAGAGTTGGAAAAACATTCCATGCTCATGGATTGGAAGAATTAACATTGTGAAAATGTTTAGCTACCCAGGGCAATTTACACGTTCAATGCAATCAGTATCAAAATACTATGGACTTTCTTCACAGAGTTGGAACAAATAATCTTAAGATTTGTGTGGAATCAGAAAAGACCCTGAATAGCCAAAGGAATATTGAAAAAGAAAACCAATGCCAGGGGCATCACAATGCTGGATTTCAAGCTGTATTACAAAGCTGTGATCATCAAGACAGTGTGGTACTGGCACAAAAACAGACACATAGATCAATGGAACAGAATAAAGAACCCAGAAATAGGTCCTTAACTCTATGGTCAACTAATATTTGACAAAGCAGGAAAGAATGTCCACTGGAAAAAGCACAGTCTCTTAAATAAATGGTGCTGGGGAAATTGGACAGCCACGTGCAGAAGAATGAAACTAGACCATTCTCTTACACCATACATAATGATAAACTCAAAATGGTTGAAAGATCTAAATGTGAGGAAAGAATTCATCAAAATCCTAGAGGAGAACACAGGCAACACCCTTTTTGAACTTGGCCACAGCAGCTTCTTGCAAGATACATCTATGGAGGCAAGGGAAACAAAAGCACAAATGAACTATTGGGACTTGATCAAGATAAAAAGCTTCTGCACAGCAAAGGAAACAGTCAACAAAACTAAAAGACAACCTACAGAATGGGACAAGATATTTGCAAATGACTTACCAGATAAAGGGCTCGTATCCAATGTCTATTAAGAACTTATCAAACTCAACACCCAAGAAACATGAAATGGGCAGAAGACATGAACAAAATTTCACCAAAGAAGACACACACATGGCCAACAAACACATGAGAAAATGCTTCACATCACTTGCCATCAGGAAAATACAAATAATAAAAATCAAAACCACAATGAGATTCCACATCACACCAGTGAGAATGGTGAAAATTAACAAGACAGGATACAACAAATGTTGGAGAGGATGTGGAGAAAGGGGAACCCTCTTGCACTATTGGTGGGAATGTGAACTGGTACAGCCACTCTGGAAGACTGTGTGAGGGTTCCTCAAGAAGTTAAAAATAGAGCTACCCACGACCCAGCAATTGCACTGCTGGGTATTTACTCCAAGATACTGATGTAGTGAAACACCGGAACACCTGCACCCCAGTGTTCATAGCAGCAATGTTCACAGTAGCCAAACTGTGGAAGGAGCCATGATGTCCCCGACAGATGAATGGATAAAGAAGATGTGGTATATATTTACAATGGAATATTACTCAGCCATCAGAAGGGACAAATACCCACCATTTGCTTCGACATGGATGGAACTGGAGGGTATTAGGCTAAGTGAAATAAGTCAATTGGAGAAAGACAATCATCATATGGTTTCACTCATATGTGGAATATAAGAAATAGTGGAAGAAGTTATAAGGGAAAGGAGGGAAACTGAATGGGAAAAATTAGAGAGAGAGAAAACCATAACTCTGGGAAAACTCCTAACTCTGGGAAATGATCAAATGACTCCTAACTCTGGTTGTGAAAGGGGAGGTGGGTGGGGGAATGGGGTAACTGGATGATGGGCACTGAGGAGGGCACTTCATGAGATGAGCACTGGGTGCTATACTATATGTTGGCAAATTGAGTTTAAATAAAAAAAAAATGGTAGGAAAAAAAAAGAATGATGCCTGGGTCCCCTGGGTGATTGCAATGTAACTTTTAGCCCTTCCCTCATTGGTTTGTTTTCTATCACTGTAATGGTTTAAAAACAACACTGGGTATTCTATAAGACTGATGAATCACTGACTTCTACCTCTGAAATCAATAATACTTATATGTTAATTAACTGAATTTAAATTTAAAAAACACATAAAAAATAAAAGAGCACAAATTTATTATCTTATTGTCCTGGAGCCCAAACATCTGAGGCAGATCTTACGAGGCTAAAATCAAAGTGTCACCAGGATTGTGTTCTTTCTAGAGACTCCAGGATCAATGTGTTTTCCTGTCTTTCCCAAGCTTCTGAAGAAGCCTGCATTCCTGGGCTGGTGGCCCTTCCTCCATCTTCAAAGCACATCACTCCAGCCTCTGCTTTTATGGTCAAATCTCTTTTTATTAACTTTCACCCTCTTGCCTCGCTTGTATAATGACTTTTGTGATTACTCTGTGCTCACCTAGATAATCCAGGATGAGCTCCCCATCTCAGAATCTTTAATTAACCATATCTGCAAAGTCCCTTTGACATGTAAGGTGACATAGCCGCAGATTCTGGGGAATAGGATGTGGACACATTTGGGGGGAATTGTTCTGTCTCTCCCACTCTTCCTGTCCTGCTACAGACATATTGTGAAAGCTGCCCTTGTGATTCTATGAGAACAGTTGCCCTAGTTTACAGGTAGGATCTATACTACTTTTACATTTTTCTGAGCTATTGATAGGAGAGAAAATAATAATAACAATAATGAAAACAACAGGAAGAATGATGATAATAGAAAACACTTAAATAGTGCTTCCTGTGGGTGGGACATTGAGCCTTTCCTGTATATTCTCCCTTAATCCTCACACAACCCTCTACACTATTGTTCAAATCTTGCAATGGGTGACATGTCACACGACTCAGAGTCAACAGGAGAAGATTAGGAGTAACTTTATGTCATGGGCAAAGTTTGCAGTAGCAAGGTGAGGGAGGGACTACCCCTCATTCTTAGTTAGGTCAGCTTTGTTTGGAATTCTGGAAGTGGGTCTGGAGCTCCATGCCTTCATTCCCATGGTGTCTGGTTGGTCATGGATTTGTAAGATCTGTGGTTGTCAGATTCGTTTTTGTCTTTTATTAAAAAAGCTATTGCCACGTTCCAAAGGTTGTAACTACTGAAAAGTGAGTTTGGTGTTGCGAGTAATCAATGCTGCTGTATAAAAATGATAGAAAAGGCAATAGAAGTTCCTTGTTCAATGAAGACAGAAAGACTTCGTGCAGCGACTGGTTGCCATGTAGATCTAAAGGGTAGCTAAGATTTAGGAAAATGAAAGGAAGAGTAGAATTTGCTCTATTCCAGATCCAAGGAATAGATGCATAATGTGAAAAATGGTTCCCACTACTTTGATTTTCTCTATTTAAACTTTACAGAAACTAGAAGTCCAACAAGAGCTAAAATTTTTGTCCTGCCCCAAAATGGTGCAGCTTAGGGCATCACCAAGTAACTGTGCTAGCTCTCACTGAAATACCTTTATACAAATATTATAGTCAGAATGCTGATATTGGCCAATATTATTATTATTTTTTTATTTTTTATTTTTATTTATTTATGATAGGCACACAGTGAGAGAGAGAGAGGCAGAGACACAGGCAGAGGGAGAAGCAGGCCCCATGCACCGGGAGCCCGACGTGGGACTCGATCCCGGATCCCCAGGATCGCGCCCTGGGCCAAAGGCAGGCGCCAAACCGCTGCGCCACCCAGGGATCCCCCTGGCCAATATTATTTTATCTCTTGTTCTTGCTGTCCTTCACCCCAAATCCTGGGCCCTTCGGGTCACCTGTCCTCATTTATCCTTTATTTTAGTTCTGTTCTGCGCTTCCTCTCTCTTGGCTTGTCCCCATACTCCTGCCCTACTTGCTAATCCTTTCCACTATGCTTGCCAGATCCTCCATTCAATTGCAAACCATTCCATCCTTTTAGTACAACCCAAGGTCAGATGGTGACAATGACACATTCTAGCCTCCTGCCTCTCCCCCGTTTCTTTTTCAAAATCATTCCTTCTTTACCCGCATACAAAATGGCTCAAAGTATTTTCATTCAAATTCAGTTCCACCATCTTCCTGGGCATCTTTTATATCTCTTGGGAAATTTATTTAATACACATTTGAATTTCCTGATCTCAGTTTTAATGAACTTTACCTACACTTTCTTTCAGGGGTCCTTCCCTGTGGCCCTTCACTATACTTCCACATTAGGACTGTTCCGTTTCTGTAATCTAAAATTTCATTAACACACTCTGACTGGAAAACAACCTACAACTAACTCAGTCACTACTACTTTTCAAATACACTTTGAAAGTACTAAGTGATAAATGGCCACATACTTTCCCTGGGTTATCAGTACTCTGCTAGCTTCACCATCTTCTTGATCAGCCTCCATACTATGGTTCACCATAAAATACTGCTTTGCTGTTTCACTAAATCATTTACCCTGTCCTTCCCTTATGTTCATTCTGTAAAATCTCCAATCAAACCACAGAGCTTTTCAACTCAAATGGAGTTCTAGAGAAGATCCCATAACTCATAGATTAGAACCATTGCAAATTCACATTTTTAAAAACCCACTTGGACTTTTAATGCTACCTGGAAGTCTTTTCCATTCTTCCATCAATATCCAAGTTCCCTTTCAACCAGCACTAAAGCCCTTGTTCCAGTTTCACTACCGGTTCTGATTGGCTAATGATTTGGGCCTGGGAATCAGAATTTTATTCTCAATTACTTAATTTCTCTAAGTCTCTGTGTTCTATGTAAATTTATTTTTAAAATTTATTTATTTATTGTAATTTAAATTTTAGGTAGTTAATATACAGTGCCATATTTGTTTCTGGAATAGAATTCAGTGATTCATCATACAACTGCCAGCACTCATCATAGCAAGTGCCCTTCTTAATATCCATCCTCCATCTAGCCCATGTACCACATACCTCCTCCACCAAACCTCAGTTTGTTCTCTATCATTAAGAGTCTCTTTTGGCTTCTTTCTTTCTTTCTTTTATTTCTTTTCCCTTTTCCCATATGTTCATCTGTTTTCTTTCTTGAATTCCACATGAGTGAGCTCATATGATATTTGTCTTTGACTGACTTATTTTGCTTAGCATAATACACTCTAGCTCCATCTATGTCTTTGCAAATGCCAGGACTTCATTCTTTTTTAAAAAAAAATTTTTTTTTAATTGGAGTTCAGTTTGCCAACATATAGCATAACACCCAGTGCTCATCCCACTAAGTGTCCCCCTCAGTGCCCATCACCCAGTCACCCCATCCCCCTGCCCACCTCCCCTTCCACTACCCCTTGTTCATTTCCCAGAGTTAGGTGTCTCTCATGTTTTGTCACCCTCACTGATATTTTCACTCATTTTCTCTCCTTTCCCTTTATTCCCTTTCACTAATTTTTATATTCCCCAAATGAATGAGACCATATAATGTTTGTCTTTTTCCGATTGACTTATTTCACTCAGCCTAATACCCTCCAGGTCCATCCATGTCGAAGCAAATGGTGGGTATTTGTAGTTTCTAATGGCTGAGTAATATTCCATTGAATACATAGACCACATGTTCTTTATCCATTCATCTTTCGATGGACACCGAGGCTCCTTCCACAGTTTGGCTATTGTGGACATTGCTGCTACAAACATCGGGGTGCAGGTGTATGACTTCATTCTTTTTGATGGCTGAGTAATATTCCTGCAAGCATGAGTGTGTGTGTGCAAGTGTGTGTATGTGTGTACCACATCTTTATCCATCCATGAGTCGATGGACATTTGGGCTCTCTCCATAGTTTAGCTATCGTTGATAGTGCTGCTATAAACATCAGGGAGCATGTATTCCTTTGAATCTATATGTTTACTCTTAGTAAATTTAGATACTAAGAGCATCATTGTATTACAAGTATTCAATGAGAAAATCTATGTCTAGTGCTTAACATGGAGTTGATAGGTAATAAATACTAACTGTATGTTAGTTATTGCCACTATTCATGGGGGAAGCTGAGACAAATTGGCAGGAACTCCTTTGATTGTCCCATGGCAACTACTGTTTCATCTCTATTTGTACCACTGATTGTTTCCTGTTCCTTATAAAAGATAAGTACTGCCTCTGGTCTAAGGCAAATCTTCCTTCAACAAATATCACAGGCATCTCTGGTATCTTCAGTTTTTCTCTTAAATGTTTTGACTCCCTTCTCAGTCTTTATATATGTTTAAGCCTCTTCGCTCCTACAAGTCTATATCTGGCTACCCTACTTTCACAGCAAAAAAGATATTGTTTTTGAGAGTAATATGGGCGAGATATCTCAAAATTCTCAGGGCCTCAAGGAAGTTGAATAAAAACCATGAGCTAACACAAAGATCATCCCATCTTTTTCCTCGTTCTCATTGCCAAATGTCACACCATTGATAACTTCTTCTTTGAAAGTCTTGGCCTCTGTGTGTTCAATTCTCTTCTGATTTTCCTCTGACATTTCTAAGCAAGGTTTTTTTTGCCTCTTCATATTGATACTCCTTGGAGTTCTGTCCACTGCAGATATTTGGTTGCCAGGAGCAAGAGAAAAGGAAAATAAGCGAAAGTTTAGAGCTCATTGGGGAATGGTGAGTAGCCTGGATTGCCTAAAATTTAGCGAGGAGATAAGCCTGAATATTTAGTTTGGGGCTAGACTTGGCAGTGTAGTCTTCCTCAAGTTGTTAATGAACACCCATGAATTGCCAAAGGTGTTTTGGGGAGTTCTGTCATTAAAATAGTAATACTTTATATTTCAATTTCCTATTTTTTTAAAAAAAATGTATGTATTTGAGAGAGAGAGACAGTGCACGAGTAGGAGGGGCAGAGGAAGGGAAGACCCTTAAGCAGACCCCATGCTGAGGGAAGAGCCTGACATGGGGCTGGGTCTCATGACCCTGAGAACATGACCTGAGCCAAAACCAAACGTCAGATGCTCAATGGACTGAGTCACCCAGGCCCCCAATTTCCTATTTTTAAAAGTTTACAATTTAATACTTTAAATATTTCTTGTCTTTAAAACATGATGATTTTCAGAGATTAAAACAGTGTAGACACATGACAATTTGTGGAGATCACATTATTTGGCAGAGATCTCATAAGCTTTTAATCATTTTCATATTTTGTTGAATTTCTTCTCATAATGGATATTGACTGAAGGCAGGAATTGTAACAAATGTTGATGCTGAAATGCAATGAGGCAATGAAGACAATAACGTTTAATTCAGTAAATGTCCTCAAGGTCATAACTACATTCACATATTATATGTATTTGATCAACATTTTTAAATAGCACATCAATATGCCTCTAGCATTTCAAAGTAGAATTAAAGGAGAAAAAAATTCAGTGATGATTATAACTGTTTGGCTTTCTTCTTGTTAGAAATAAGACTATATACACCTATAATAATGTGTTATTTTCAGAGAAGAACTTATGATTAGCATTCCAAGCCTTTTTCTCATAGCTCTTTATTTAGAAATGAAACACAACAATTATTAAAGAAACAATTTTTTCATGTGTAAAGTGCAATAATTCTAAACAAGTCCTGACAGCAGTTTTGGTCTATTTTGGCTGTAACATGTAATTTAATTATTTTTTTTTAACTTTTATTGTGAAATATAGTATAGCTGTAGAAAATCGGTCTAAAGATAGATGGAAAGCTCATTTTATCATTACAAGTCAAAAAATAAAATGTTCCTAGCACCCAAGAGGCCTCTTTTATGCCTCTTGTAGATCATCCAAGGTTTCTTTTTTTTTTTTTTTAAATTTTTATTTATTATTTATGATCGTCACAGAGAGAGAGAGAGGCAGAGACATAGGCAGAGGGAGAAGCAGGCTCCATGCACCGGGAGCCCGATGTGGGATTCGATCCCGGGTCTCCAGGATCATGCCCTGGGCCAAAGGCAGGCGCCAAACCGCTGCGCCACCCAGGGATCCCTCATCCAAGGTTTCATTACAGAAAATGATGAAGATTGCTCTACAATATGGGATTTATCCTGACAACTGTGGGAGCTAATGGTTTACATACAGCTGTTTCTTCTGTCTCTCATGTTGGTTCTTAAGTCAGCAGACCAGACAGTCTGGTCCAGGAGTCAGAGAAGCCGAAGAAGGAGGTTTGGGATAGTTGTAGCACAGGACTGCCCCATCTGCACTTCTGTGCATAGGACCAAGATGAACCAGGAAATCAGGAAAATATGCACTAAATGCAACCATACCTGGTACCCTGAACCACCTTTTGGGTGTAAAAATATATATAGTTACTGCTTCACTTTTGCCTTCCATATTGTACTCAAGTTCAGATAGCCTACACTAACCTAGAATTATAGAACAGAAAATTCTGGAAAAAGTAGCTACAGATAAGCTAAGTTGACACAGTACAAATTCCCCCCATACTATCCCCAAAACTACACTTTCCCTCTGCCTAAAAGGTAACCACTATCCCGATTCTATAGCAGCCACTTTCTTGTATTTCTTTTTTTTAATTTACAAACTAGAATTCATACCTAAACCACTATAGTCTCTTGTTTTTGTTTTTTAATTTATTTGAGTGAAACCTGTAGCTTATGTTAATTTGTATGTGGCTTCTGCTCAACATTATTCATGAGATCCATCCATGTTTTGTGTATAGGTAGTTTATTCATTTTTATTGTGTTCTATTATATGAATACATATGAAAATTTATTTATCCATTCCACCATGAAAAACATTTGGATAGTTTCCAAAATGGAGGTATTATAAGTAACAAGGCTGTGAGCATTGTTTAACATGTCTTTTGAGGTACATGTACACATATTTCTGTTGGGTATACAGACCTAAGAGTAGAATTTCTTTTTTTTCCTTTAAGATTTTATTTATTTATGAGAGAGAGAGAGAGAGAGAGAGAGAGGAGCAGAGACACAGGCAGAGGGAGAAGCAGGCTCCGTGCAGGGAGCCTGACATGGGACTCGATCCCGGGTCTGGGAGGTGCTAGGCCCTGGGCTGAAGGTGGTGCTAAACCACTGAGCCACCCGGGCTGCACAAGAATTTCTGAGTCATGGAATGCACATTTGTTCAATGTTAATAGATACTAAAAAGTTTTCCAAAGAGCATTTTACACTTCCACTTCCACCAGAAGTATGTAAGAGTTCTTATTGCAGATCTTTGCCAATACTTGATATTGTTAGTCCCTTTAATTTTAGTCATTCTGGGGTTTGTGTAGAGGTATCTCATATGGTTTTGGTTAGCATTACTAGGGAGATGGAGTGCCTTTTCATACATGTATCAGCTATCTGGATATCCTCTTATGAAACGTCAGGTCATGCCTCTTGCTTATTCTAGTGGATTGTCTGTAATTTTCTTACTGATTTGTTGGAGTTTTTCATACACTCTGGACGAAAGTCCTTTCTTGGTTATATGTGATTCAAATCTCAGCCATTCTGTGGCTTGCTGTTTTACTTTCTTAATAGTGCTTTTGAACAGAAATTTTAAATTTTAATATGGATCAGTTTTTCAGGATTTTTCTTTGTGTTCAGGTACTTTTTGTATACTATTTAAAAATTATTGGGGTACCTGGGTGGCATCCAGCTCTTGATCTCAGTTCAGGTCTTGATCTCAGGGTCATGGGTTCAAGCCCCATGCTAGGCTCCATGCTGATCATGGAGTCTACTTAAAATTATTTCCCTTCTCCCAGCTCATGAAAAAATCATCCTTTAATTCTAAAATCACTTTATATTTTGCTTTTCATTCTTAGAATTATCATTGACACTGATTTCTATACATAGTGCAAAGTAGAGGTCATTTTTCATGTTTTTCAATAATTGTAATTCTCCTAATTCTCCCATGAACATTTATTGAAAAGATAATTTTTAAATACCTTGCTGCAGTCCTGCTTCTGACATAAATCAAATGTCTAGATATGTGAGGGTTGTTTTCTGTGCTTTTTACTCCCATCTATTTGTCTATTTGTCTATTCTTGTGCCAATATCACTTACTCTTAATGACTATAGGTTTGTCATAAGTCTTGATATATAGTTAAGCAATTCTGTATTTTGATCTTTCAAGAAGAATTGTCCTTTATATTCCTGGTTATTCTTGATCCTTTTATATTCTTTTTTTGACCCTTCTTATATTCTTTTGTTTTAAACTTTTATTTATTTATTCCTGAGAGACACAAAAAGAGAGGTAGAGACATAGGCAGAGGGAGAAGCAAGCTCCTTGTGGGGAGCCCAATGCAGGACTCCCAGGACCCTGGGATCATGACTTGAGCCAAAGGCAGACCTCAACTACTAAGCCACCCAGGAGCCCCAACCTTTCTCATATTATTAATTAAATATTTGAGAAGCTTGTCAATTTAAATCCTTATAGAATATAAATTTAAATTAAAATTTTTAAAATTTAAATGCAGAGATTTTGATTGAGATGAGATTAGATTTAAAGATCAATTTGGTGAATGTGGTAGATCACAAAAAAGCACAAATTTTTCCCATTTTTGTATGCATGCCCCTTTGTAATATTTCTTCCCCTGCCCTGGAATTGGGTTTGCCTTGTAACTTAATTAGGCTAATATAACACAATAGAAATAACATTTTGTGAATCCTCAACCTAGGAAGCCTAGGTTTCCAGGGGTCTTGTAGTTTTTGTTCTTCTTCTGAAACCCTGAGACTATCCTGTGAAGAATTCTGGCCTAGCTTCAGTGAGAATGAGAGACCATATATAGAGAGAGGTCCATCATGAGATGTGTGAGGAGGCTACCCTAAACCATCTAGCCCCCTGCTGCAGTGACTGACACTGGGGAGATCAGAAGTGCTCAACTGGGTCCAGCCCAAATAATAGATAAAATGGTTATTTTAAGCCACTTAATTTTTTGGTGGTTTTTATTACTTATTTTAATTTAAATACAATTTGCCAACATATAACACCCAGCCCTCATCACATCATGTGCTCTCCTTAATGCCTGTCACCCAGTCACCCTGTTCCGACCCCTACTGCCCATTCTGCAACCCTTTGTTTCCCAGAGTCATGAGTCTCTCATGGTTTGTCTTCCTCTCTATTTTTGGTGTTTTTTAAAGTCAACAATAGATGATTAATCTAGAGAGTATTGACATCTTTATAAAATTGCGTCTTCAAAACATGAACATAAATATACCCTTGCATTTATATAGGGTTTCTTTAATTTCTCTCCAAAATGTTTTATTGATTCCTCTTTAGACTTCTTTTCCTTTCATTTTATTGTGGAAAAAATGTGAACATCAGAGAATTTGAAAGGTTTCTATAACAAATACCTATATACCTACAACTTATTTTTCAGCTCACAGATGTTCTCTTCAGTTGACCTACTCTTTTGTTATAACCTTTTAGTTTTTAATTTTGGTAATTGTGCTTTTTGGGTCTAGAATTTCAATTTGATTCTTAACCAACAAATTCTAATTCTCTGTTGAAATTCTAAATCTTGAGTTTTATCTCCAATAGAGCAAGCACAATTATTTTAAAGTGTGTTTCTATTACTTGCTTTTTTTTTTTTGTCAGTTTCATTCTTGTTGTTTTATCTCCATGTGTAATTGGTCATTTATTTATTTATTTACTTATTTATTTATTTTTTAAAGTTTATTTATTCATAGAGACACAGCTAGAGAGAGAGGCAGAGACACAGGCAGAGGGAGAAGCAGGCTCCATGCAGGGAGCCCGACGTGGGACTCGATCCTGGGTCTCCAGGATCACGCCCTGGGCTGCAGGTGGCGCTAAACCGCTGCGCCACCGGGGCTGCCCTAATTGGTCATTTTTTTAGTGTGTCAGACATATACTTGGAATAATGAAAACATAATTGAAGGCCTAAAATGATGTCATTTTTCATCATAGTACTTACTCTTGTTTCTGCAGGCTCCTGGGGGGCTCTATCAATTTTGGAGTACTTTAGTCCGATTTTAGGAATTGAAATAGTTGGAAGGTGAACTGTAGTCCCCAGTAAAGATCTGTCTACCTTCATGTCACCCATATTTCTAGGTTGTAGTTCTTGGGAGCCTCAACCCAAAGTGACAGTGCTTTACCCCTTGATCCTAATTCCACTCACTGTCCCCTTGGACCTAATTACCACTTCAGCTTCTTAGCTTCCTACTCTTCCCTCCTGGAACCTGCACATGCTTGCATGGGAAAATTGACTTCAAAAGCTGGGTCCATCTACCTGAGCCTCAGTCTTCCCTGAGAATCTGGTGTCTTCATGCTTTACCACCTTATATGCATTCAGATGCCTTCACTGATATACCTTTTTATATATTGTTCATGTTTTCTAGTTGTCTTCAGTGAGAGTGATTGGTCCAAATGACCTAGCCTACCATTATCTGAAGCAGAAATCATTACCTATATTTTAGTAAACATTTTAAGCATTCCACACCAGACATCATGCAATGAAATGATCTATATTTAAATTTGTCAATAAGTCTAGCCTTTTCTTAAATGATTAATCAATCCATCATTGGATATCTGAATGATAAAGTTTTTTAGTATGTGTATCATAAAAATTACATTGCTATAGTGTCATTTCAGCAACATACTAAAATGAAATCACTTATTATGCAATATACAAAAGTGCTGAAATATATTTTTCTAATCTTAAGAAGTTCAAGAAACTGTATATTTGTTAAAAGAAGTTTGAGAGAATTTCTCAATCAAAAAGGGAAGGCAATGTCAATTGAGAGTCTTGAATGCTATGTTAGAGGGACTGAGTATGGGCAGGGTATCCAGTATGGTCTTGTTTTAGGATATATATGCCTAGGGATAAAATGACCTTCTTTTACAATGAGACTACAAGGTGGAAAATGGAATGATTTTTATAAACTTGGAAGTTTTCCTTTTTGCTTTTAGAATTCTTTAAAAAAATCTTCTGGGGCAAGATAGAAAAAGCAAGATCAATGGGTACAGACCTCCCCTAGTCATGGCATTGTAATGGACAGCATGGTGACTATAGTTATTAATACTGAATTGCATTTTGAAAGTTCCTAAGAGAGTAGGTCTTACAGGTCCTCAGCACAAGAAAAAAAGAAATGTTGTGAATACATATGGTGACAGATGCTAACCAGACTTACTGTGGTGGTGATCATTTTACAGTAAATACTAATATCGAATCATTGTATAATGAAACTAATATAATGTGATATGTCACTTATACCTCAATTTTTAAGAAAGGATCTTTTGGTTTTCTTAGGTATAGATAGATACTAATTTTCCTTAACTGTGCTGTTTTTCTATAGTCTCTTCTTTCACTTGAGTAAATTATTAAAATTATGTTTAAAAACTTAAAAACCATAATGTTCAATATTTTATCTTGGAACTTAAGTTTCTTATGTAATTAAGGTACATGAAGAAAAAAGTTAAACAAGAAAATTAGTAGGAGAAATTATCACGTTCCTACAAACACCAAAAATTAGTGCCTTTTTAGAAATAGACGTTTAAGTATATGTGAATAAAAATTTTATTTTATTTTTCCAAGGTTGTTAGGATCTTAAGAATTATAGAACCCTTTCAGAATGGAAAGGCAGAAACAAATACTATGAGACTATAGTTTTTTCTTACCAAGTGACATAGTGCTTTGGGTGCATACAACCCTTGACATGGGAATACTTTTATTACTCAGAGCTTTGAATCATTTCCCAAAGAGCCTTGGGTTAGCAAATCTGCAGGCTTCAATTCTGATACTATTCTCATGCCTTTGACTTATGTAAAGTCTCATTTATTGGGGCACCTGGTGACTCAGTCAGTTAACCGTCTGACTCTTAGTTTTGCTCAGGTCTTGATCTCAGGGTTGTGAAATCAAGCCCTTCCCTGGCTTGGAGCTCAGCGGAGAGTCGGCCTGAGGATTCTCTCCTTCTGCCCCTCTCTGAGTGGCAAACTCTCTCTTTCACTCTATCTCTCCCTCTCTCAAATAAATAAGTACATCTTTTTAAAAATCTCATTTATTGTTGATCAAATTTAGATGCTTTCATACAAACACAAAAAAAGTGTAAAAATACATGAATATCCATTGGTAAAATTAACCTTTTCACCAAATCACTGGAATCAATCAATGAGAGAATTAGTAAGAGATGAACATTGTTTTTTTTTTTTTTAATTTGGAGTCATTTCTAGATGAAATTTAAATAACATCTAACTTTATCAAAGAAAAAGTTTCTTCCATATGAAATTTCCTTAAATGGGGAAGACAAAGAGCTAGAGGCTTGCTTGTCACGTTTTTCTTTTTAATAATTTTCTTTGCATAACACATAGCATGACACAAGTAATTTGCCTCTTACTGAATACATTCAAATAATAGTATTGGTTATGAATTAGGGTGAACAAGGAGGGGAGGCAAAAAGCTGACCATTGGTAACCATATTATTTTAAATCTACTAAATGCTATTGATTTTCTTTGTTTCCTTATGTGTCATTTTGCTGACAGTAAGCAAGAAATATTGCCTGTTCCCTAAGTGGATTTCCATGTATTAAAGAAGTTGTACACTTGGCTGCTTGCTGCTTGCTTGTTTAGAGTTGAATCCACCTGAGCTCCTTGAGTAAACTTCTCCATTGAAAGGATAGCCTGAGGATATGGATATGGTGACAGTGTCTGGCGACCCTCACTTTCATCCTGAAATTAAGACTGGAGTACCATTCAGATCTTGCCATTTTATATGCAGGTCAGGCCCCAGCAGCCACTTCTGATTTTTCTCTCTTCACTTGGAGATGGACGGGAAGAAAGAAGTCAGATTTATTTGTGGGACCAAGTTTCTTTTCAGACTTCTCTTCCGTGGCATCTGTGAAATAAAAGATATGTCAGTTAATAGCTGGCGTTATATGATAAATACAATTTTTCAGAGTCAAGTAGCACCACTAATTTTCTTAGAGATTTTAATCCTCCTAGTAAGGAAGTATCGTTATTTATTTAACTATCCTGTGTGCCTCAGGATAAAAATGTGGAGTTCCAGAAGGGTGTGATGGAAGAGCAGAAGCTTTAGACTAACTACGTGACTACCATACTGGGACTCAACTGCCCCATCTATAAAGGTTTGTTTAAAACAAAGCAAATTATAGAAGCTTGCTAGACTGTTGTAAGGCATAGAAATATTGTATGTTAGTATCATCAGAGTCCATTGACTTACAGGAAAATAAAATCAAGTAATGATCCCACAAATTAGAAATGTAAATTAGTTTTGAATTGGGTATTTTTGGAACACCCAAAATAACTTTTTTTTTTTGACCTCAAAATAACTTTTTATATTAGAGATTACTATAAAAAGTTAAACTCCTTTGGTTTAAAAATTCAAAATAAGAAGTATCTAATTTTTTCAGTAATATTCAGCTAATATTTACAGTACACATCAATTTGATATTATGGCTTATTATGAGGAAGAAGAAAGAAAGACAAAACGGGAGAGTTTTAGGTAAAGGTAAAATACAAAGTGAGCCCCAAGGTCAAAATTCAACCACTTAAAGTTCTGTTAGGCTTGAACATTTACAGGGAACCCAACTACTCCTTCCCTTTTGAATTATAAGGTGGGAAGCAGTTCCCCACACCAATTCACTAACCAACCCATGCAGTTTCCCAAGCTGCACTCATGTTTCTTTAATTTTCTATCCTTATTTTCCTTCGCTTTCTCTTGCTCTCTCCCTTCCTTCTTTGGTCTCTTTCATTCAGCAATTTTTTTTTTTTTTGGTATGACTTATGTGTCAGTCTGTTCTGAATGCTGGAGTCCAGCAGAGAATAAGTCATAGTGCCTGCCTTTGTGGATCTTATGTTCTATTGAGATGAATCATTACAAATAAATGAACTTTTCTAGATTGTAATGTCAGGTAGTGACAGAAGCTATGAAGAAAAATAAACTAGAGCAAGGGAATAAGAGAATAGTGGGAAGGGTGAATCCGTCAGTGTTCATTACTTGCAGACTCTCATCCGGTTACTGCGACCAGGGGAGGCACAGCGGCTTACTTACCTCTGAATCACATTGCATGTATTTAAGTGTCCAGGCTCTGAAGTCGACCTGCTGGGTTTAGATCCCAACTTTATTATTTACTTCTTTGAGGATCTTAAATTACTTATCCTCTGTGCTTCAGTGTTCTTAAACATAAAGTGAGGATGATAATCCTAGCTACCTTAATGTTATGAGGATTCATTGAAAGAGTATATATCGAACGTTCAGTATGTACTCTAAAAACAAATGTTAGCCATGATCACTAGCAATATCACTCAGATGTAGTTTATATCCTCTTTTACCTAAAATAAAATTGTGTGAGTTTTTGTTATTCTTTGAAAAACTACAGAGTATGCTATCATGTATTACTATCTTTTACTTAATCATTTTTCTATTATTGGGTATGTTTCTATAATTTTGTAAATGGAACATGTCACAAAGTTCATATTCTCCCACTCTCTTCCCACATTTAAACTAAAAAGGAACTACATTTGACCCTTGAGCAATACCCTGCTCCCCACAGTAGGAAATCCATGCATAGCTTTTAACTCCCCTACACTTCACTACCAACAGCCTACTGTTGACTGGAAGCCTTACTGATAACCTGCATAGTTTATAAGCACATATACCATATTGTTGCAATAAAATAAGTTAGAGAAAGGAAAATGTTATTAAGAAAATCATCAGGAAGAGAAAATACGGTACAGTATTGTATCTATTGAAAAAAATCTGCATTTAAGTAGATCCTCCCAGTTCAAACCTGTGCTGTTCAGCTGTATAAAATTATGTTCCGAAGTATGTTTTCCTGTACTATGGTTAATATTTTGTACTTGTTTATTTCTAGAGATTTAGAAACCACTTAATGACATTAATAGTTGGAATCAGCATTTCTGTTAATTAAAAATAATAAGTCAAAGAGATGAAGATACTTGTTTTTGGACTATGCTCAAAGAATTTTCTCTATACCAGGAGCTCCTTGATCTATGAAAGGCTTCTTGATGTCTAGCACAGTACAAGGCACATAGTAGGTAAATTTATTTCAAAAATTGGAATTTGAATATTAAACTTTCTGAGGTAAATTTATGCTCAGCTTCTTGGAAGTACTTTTTATGAAAATAGGCATTTGATGAGTATTTATTGATTTGACTTCATCCACTGTTTTCCCAATTAGGCTGTATGGGTTCCTAAAATTGCAGACAATCAACATAATGGTTCATTATAACAGTTCCCAGATTTTATTGTCATATTGCTAGGTGCACAATTTTTTGAAAAGGACCTAATTTTATTTTGGAAACAGATTTTAGCACCTGACAACACTTAACCTTTTCTTTGTTAAACCAGAAGGAGTATTTTAAATTATGGTTTTGTGGTCCCCTTTCTGTAAGCAAATAGAGACATCTACTCCCTTTGCCCTTCTTGGATAATGATCTCTCAGAGTGTTAAAGACAAAATAAAGCATACATTAAAAGCAACAGATATATTGAAAATTCCTCTCCATTTGGACAAATAATTTATCATATTTCATGATCTTTGATAAAACTAATCATAGTGCAATTTCTGATTATCTAAATGTAAATTGTTCATTATGTACATTAACCATGACTAATTTTTAATTAAATTTTTTTCTTCCCCCTGGCATTTAAGACATATGTGGCTATCTTTTTTCTGTCACTTAGTTTGTATTTAGAGAATGTAAAGTATATTTAATATCAGATGAGGCAAAGCAGATAAGAATGCAAATGCAGGCATAAAATATGTGAATTATAGGACCCAAAACACTGTTTTGACTACTTTTTAGTTTTGGATTATTTATACCACTGTGTTTCATCCATTACTTAAAACAATTAAAATAAATTATAGTATCTTATGAAAACCCTTCTTTTGCCAAAAATTCTTAGAGTTGAGGACTAGTAGAAATCATTCATATTCTCATGATGTGCATGAGGACAGAATGATGGTCAAGTTTTCTATATAATTAAATAAAGTAGTGTTTTGTTGTTGGTGGTGGTTGTGATTGTTGTCTGTTATCCCGTTAGGCAGAGGCAATAAGAACCAGCTCCTCTCTGCTTTTAGTCTGACTTCATAGGATAGAGGCATATTAAATGTACCATATGTTAATAGATCTCCCCCTTAAGGTCTGATCTATTTTAATGATGGAATGAATGGCCACAGGTCAAGTTAGGCCCATACAAGCTTCCTAGAACTAGTAGATGAGTGACAGCATTTGAATTTTCTAGGCTGGACATTTGATAAGATGAGCATGACATTTGGAGTCAGAGTCAACCTCAGTTTATCACTTAATTCTTATGTGATCTTTGGCAAGTCACTTACACTCTGGTTAGGCTCCACTTTCCTCCCACTTTTTTGAGTAATTACTGTGAAAATGAAGGGAATCATTTATAAAAATGCAATGTAAACCCTAAAGCATTGCATGTTAGCTACTCCTATTAATACATGAGAATACTTCTTGTCTGGTGAGCCAGAAACTTACCAATATCATGGCTTCATCTTGTAGGTACAAGAATGGTTACACAGCCTTTACAGATATTATATCACATTGCCTACCTTTTAAAACTAGGCAGTAAATCTAAGTATTAAATTAGCTCTGGAAAAGTTTCATTTGTCAGGTTCAGAGGTCCTATTTGATTTTTCTCTCCATTCAGCAAATTCATGATTTCCATCTTACTGAGCTAAAATGCAAGCATCCTGGAATATTCATGACAAGAGTATGAACTGAGATAATTTCAGGCCCAGAATGATTCTGGGAACAAAGAAATAATTAACAATCCAGACAGAAATAGGAAACAATCGAATATTAAGTACTAACTTTTTCATGTTGAACATGACTTCCTTTCTTTTTTCCTACAATGCCATCTGCAGATTCCTTTTGTGCTTCTAAACCAATGAATGGAAGGAATCTTAGGCTGGTAGGGCTTGGTACCTAGAAGCCATAAGTAAAGAGTTAGTAGGTCATACTAAAGGCAATTACTTTGTAATGTGAATTCAGGGGTGGAGAATAGGGAACTAAAAGCTCCAACTGCTTTAAAATATACCCTCCTTTCCAGATGCCCACTATTTCTTCTTGACACTTTGTCCTTAACATCATCTGCAGCTTAAGTGTTTGATCCTGTTATAATGAACATGTTCTCAGGAAGGAGAAAGAACATTTTAAGAAATTATGAGTTAAAATTAAATTGAAATACTTCATCTTCAGTTAATTATTCTGGGTTTAATTAGTTCTTTAATTTAGCAGAGATTATCTGGAATGGAGACTGGAAGGATGAGTAAGGAGGAGAACATGGGCAAAGTCACAGAAGAAGGAAGAGCGATGATGCTTAAAAAATGCCAAGTAATTTAGCATAGCTGGAGTGTAGGGTACATAGAGGAATGTGGTAGAAAACGAGATCAGACAGTTCAGGCAGAGGCCAGATTATGAAAGGTTTGTACATCAGCCTAAAAGTGTTTGGATTTTATCTTGTAGGTGATGAAAAGCCAGGATAGAGTCTGAAATAATTTTCTGTGGTGGTGTTTAATGTGGAATGGCACAGACAAGTGATCGAGGCCTAGAACTAGAGACTTCTTTGGAGTCTGACACAGCATGCTCATAGCAGCAGCAGTTGCCTGGGTGACATATTGTCTTCAATCTTGTTTGGTAGCCCAGGGTCAGGAGTGAAATGTCAGATTCCCTATTGTTTTTTAGCTATTCTAGTCCCAGAAACCTCCAACTCACCCTATATATAGGAAGGGAACCAAATACAATCCCTGCCTCTCTGTTTTCCGTCATGAATCCTTCTAAGGCACATCGTCGAATCTGCAAAAAATAAGAGTGAAACTTTAAAGCAAAGGGCACATTTCATCAGTGGCAAAATTTCTGGGTTTAAAACCTGACTCTGCTGCTTATTAGCTGGATGATCTGGGGCAATTTTTCCCTTCATTGACTATTTATGAGGGTCCAATAAAATAACACATGTAGTGTGGTGCTGCTTAATGTAACACTTAGTATCATTGTATTACTATTACTGATTATGATATGTCAAAAATAAGTGAATGAATACATTTTATACAGTTGAAAAAGAAAAGAAATGGGCAAAACAAGATTCTGGTAAAAATCAGAGATTCCTAAGAAAAAGGTGTTTTAACTCAACTTTAGCATTAAAGTTTTATTATTTTACCAACTAGTTGAAAAGCAAAAGTGTATTAAGGAGAAGGCAATCCTTGGGGCATTTAATCATTTCAAGAGCTTTAGAACTTTGCTAAAGATTTCCCAAAATGTATTTAATGCTTCAGTTAATTTACTCTAAAAGATTATTTCTTATCTTCAAATTGGAAGAGAATATTAAAAGTATACACCAATCTTTATTTTAGGTCATGCTATTTCAATCCTGTTCAACAAAATTAAGTATCTGTTATATGCTATGCACATGTCTTTGGCCATAAAGAGCTCAGGACTTAGTGGTGGGTGGGAAGTAAGTGTATGTATACAAATACTCCAATTTTCGCTGGAGAACATGGTAAATGAACTATGCTATAAGACACAAAGCAGGGAGAGACTGGGGTTGTCGGGGAATGTGGAATTAGCATTTATCGAGTATCTGTGATGTAACTGGTATACATTTTTCTCAATTCTCAAAGCAACACTTTGAGGGCTATCTAATGAAGAAAGGGATAAAACAATTTATCTAAGTTTAAACCTAAGTGTGTCACACTTCACATCCTGTCCTTCTCCTGCCTGGCCTCTGCCCGTGGGAGCAGCTGGGTTCCATTTGGACAGAAAGGTAGGGCTTATAAAAATTGTTTCATTTAGAAAATATTAAGTATTTATCAAATATGAAGTTGGTACTGTAAAACAATAATGGCATAATAGACATCCATGGACTCACTGCTTTGTTTTACGAATTGAAACAACACTGTCAACTTTGAAGTTCTCAGTACATTTCATGTGCACTTAAATGTAATGACTGTCTTTAATTTTGTGCTTTTAATACTCTTGCTTTTATTTATATAGTTTTATATTAAATGATTTTTACCCAAACAATATTTTATTTAGTTTTGCCTCTTTTCGACTTTTATATAAATGAAATTATTACCTATATACTCTTAAGCAAAACTTTTTCATTCAGTAACATGTTGAAACTATTGTCCATACAGGTGAGTGTTATGTTGGTCCATTTATGTTCACTGCTCCATAGTATTCCAATCTATAGATACGCTGTAATTGTGTACTGATTATACTGTTCATAAACATTTAGGCTGCTTTCAGGTTTTTGTTACTACAAACGATACTGCTCTGAGCATTCTCGCACCTCCTCCTGAGCCTGTTTATGAGTTTCCCCAGGGTATATCTCTAGTAGACTATACCTATTTTCAACTTTACTCATTAATGCCATATTGTTTTCCAAAGTGGCTCTATTAATTTACACTACTTCCACCAGCAGACTAGTTTCTGATTGTGCTAAATCCATACTCACCCTTGATATTGTCAGACTTTCTGATATTTGGCAATCTGCTGGATGTAAAACCATATCTTATCATGTTATTGATGTGAATTTCCACATTTACTAATGAGGTTGAGCGTTTCATTGTATCCTTACTGGCAAACTTTGTTTTTTTCCTTTTGTGATAGATCTATTCAAGTATTTGACAATTTTTTAAATTGGACTGGCTCTCTTACTGATTTTTAAGGCATTCTTTTGTATTCTAGATACTAATACTTTGTCAATTACAAAGGTAGGATGGACATGACAGACATAGATGTGGCAAGGACGGCTCAGGCAAAGTGTCAGGGCACAAGACAGTAATGCTCAGGCAACAAGGACTAACCTGATTTGTAGAGGGTGGGGCAATGGTAGATTAATATTGGGAGATATGGTTAGAAAGCTTAAGTTTGGTTTACTATGTGGAAGATCTTGAAATCAACTCCTGCTATATCCACTCTTTAGGAATATTAGAAATAGAATGAATAGCAGCACCCATTTCTCTCCTAATTCTACACTGACATGTGTCTGTGATAGGTAGAATCATGGCAACTAAAGATGTCCACACCCTATTTCCTCCACCCCCAATCTCTGACCACACTGCCTCACTGGGCAAAAGGAATTTTGCAGATGTGATTAAGGTCAGGACCCTTGAGATGGTTCATCCAAGTGGGCCCAATCTATTGAGAGACATCCTTAAAAGCAGAGAGCATTTCCTACTCGGTCAGAGACCTGTGATCATAGGAAAACCATCAGGGAGAAGTCACATTTCTGGGTTTGAAGATGAAGGAAGAAGGCCACAGACTAAAGCATTGAGATTCTCCCCTAGAGCCTCCAGAAAACGAACAGAGCTCTGGCAACACCTTAGTTTTAGCTCAGCAAGACCAAGGGCAGACTTTTGACATATAAAAAAACTGTCAGATAATTAATTTGTATCTTTTAAGCCACCAAGTGTGTAGTAATTTGTAATAGCAGCAGTGAAAAACTAATACACTGGAGAGATCTAAATTCAGGAAAACAAAGTGTTTTCTTTCATTTGTTTGTTTGTTTTTGTTCATTTGTTTTAAGGCTACCTTGGGAGAAGAAAGAGACTTGAAAAACTTAAAGTCATGATCCACTTCAAAGGCCTTGGGAGGTGTACGTTTGAAAAGCAAAGACATTGAGCTCATTTTTTTCCATCTGCATAAAAAGATACAAGGAAAGCTGTTCAGTGTGTACCCAAATCTTTTATTCTCTGCCTATGAAACAAATATCTATTATGTCCTTCTTTCTTCGGGTCCCCAATTCTCTGGCTCCCATGGCACCAGTCCTAATGATGCTATCTCTGCACTTAGTAATCATTCTCTATCTGTTCACTGGAATACCTTTTGAGTGTCTACTGTGTGTGAAGCATTAAGCTAACAACTTGGGTGTATAAAGATGTACAAAACATATTCTTATCCTCAAAGAACTCATAGAGTTAGTGAAGGGGATGCATATCACCAAATTAGAATATACTATTGTGAGTACTAAGATAGATGGATGGTCAAAGCTCAGCAATTACCCAAGGGAGATCAATCAACTTTGCTTGGTGAACTTTGGCACATCTTGAGTCTTGGCTCTACCACACCACCTCCCACATTTTGGCAAAACTTCTCCAGTGCTCTTGCTGGCTAGCCAAGGCAAGCCTTGAGCACCTCCATGGAGTTTTGTCCATCACCTGGAATGCTTGTTGATTTTTCTCAACTTGCTCCTGTCTTAATCCAAATTCTGTGTGACTTGTGTCTCTTAGTTTCAATTCCTAGTCCTACCAGCTGTTGGACTAGATGATGGCACTGAGTCTCTCCAGCTTTGACTCACTTAGGATTTCCCTAAAATACTTTATTTTAGACAATTCTCTCTGATTCTTCCCACTTTGGGCTCCTCTAGTCATTTCTCCCAGTGCTGATCTGCTCCATGTTGCCAGTCCAGGTTGGTCTGGTCCCCTGAGGTTATCCACCAGGCTTTGCTCATGTTGATCTCAAATAAGCACTTATCTCTTCCATTATGACAAAGATCTAACCACATCAAAAACAGGACTGAACATTACAAAAGCACAAAACACCTTCTGCCAACACTCCATTCCCTACTGAGAGCTGTTCTCTTCCTCTAAGCCTTTAAGCAACACTCAAGTGTCCCCGAGGCACAAGTGAACCCATGAATAAAACTCTTAACCAACCGTAGAGCTATCTGACTTCCTTACAAAGTAATCTATATGATTGTCACCTCATGTCTCCTATTTATTTCTCAAGCACCATCCTGTAATTTTAACCCATCACTTCATTGAAATTACCCTCTCCAGGGTCATCCCCTAAAACAATGACAAATCCAAGGTTTACTTTTCTCCTGTCCTATGTGACTTCATGGCTACCTTCTGCAAATGTGTCCTTGCTACCATTTTACTTAACAACTCTCTCCTCCCTTGACTGCCATCATACCATTTGCTTGTGGTTTTCTTTTCAACATCCAGACAGGCTTATTTCAATGCTTATTAAAGATCTCCACTTGGGTGTCCCACAAGCATCTAGACTTAAATCTGTCCAAAACCAAACTCACTATCCTTTTCTTCAGACCTTTTTTTTTTCTCTTGTGTATTCTATCAGTATGGTTTCTGTAAAGTTTAAAATCCTTATGCTAGCCCATAACAAAAGCTCATTGTGATTTGGCCTCTATAAACTTTTCTTGCTCTATTTCCTACCATGTCTTCCCTACTTGCTCACTGGGCTCCAAGTCTTGAAAAATTTTATGTATCATACAGTTTCATAATTTAGTGCTTTTACTTAAATAGGATTTAACTAAATAAAGAAGACCAAAATTATCTCTTTGGTCTTCTTTGTTTGGTTACATCCCATTTGCTTTTCTATGATTATCTTCAGAATTAAATTTTCTTAGAAGTACTCATATACAGAATTGTAGCTTTTTGTTTACATGTTTCTCACTTCTACTGGACTGCAACCTTATTGAAAAGCCCTGGACTTTTCACTTTGGAATTCTCCACATCCAGCACAGTGTCACAGTATCCTGAAAGTTTAATTCTTGTCTGCTCATCTAAAAAACAAAACAAAACAAAAAATAACAAAGGTCTTACTTTTGCCGGTCAAATACCAAAGGATATTCATATTTTTGCTTCTTCTCTGTGAACTTGTTTTCTTCTTTTATTTCTACAGGATATTCATTAACATCACATGGCAGAATGAAATCACTTATTTGTGATAGTTCAAGCAGTCTTCGCTGTCCAAAATATCCACAGTAATGACCACTGAAGGCATGCCAGAGCCTGAGGAGAGGCAAAGAAAGTGGAATTCAGTGGAAGTTATTCTGTTTATAAGATCATTTATATGGATTTTCACTGGTCCAAGAGGGATTTGAAGCTTGATTCTAGGACTCTTTCTATTAAATACATGAGACTAATCAGAGCATTGTCATGTTTTATTAGTTAATCATTTGGAATTCTAATCTACAACAATATTGGGAAGTATTGACTTGAATCTGTACTTCTAATACCTATTCACTAAAATCAGGAAACAAAGAACAGCTATTTCCCCAAATAGCCCTGCTCATTCAAGGTGATCAGAACCCATGTTGACCGACAGTATATTAGCTGAATTAGGCCTTTGAATGGGTTACATTTCAGCTGCCTACTTCTGTATCAGCATCAGTAGAATGTGTGGGAGGTGTTTCCTATGGATGCTTTTCCTATTACCAACATCCTCTCAACCTCCATCCATAACTCCTCTTATTATTGAAACACCATACTAATTTTTTGTCACTGAGTTCTGAAATAGGGTGCCAGAAGAAGCAGCTCTTTATCTGTATGCATTATTTCTCCAGCGGTTCACTGCAGGAGATTCCTCTAAGTAGCCTACCTGCTTTAAAGTACTACAGAATGTCGTTAGCAGGAGTATGTGCCCTGGGTATCAAGGAAAGATAAAACAGTATGTGGAAGATTTTTCTTTTATGTCTTGATTTCAACCTCAGAATAGCAAATGATGGAAGCAGTCATCATGACCCATAAGGAGGATGAGCTAAATGAACTAAAGAGTTAATTGCATAAAGTCCAAGTGGTTTCCTATGTCAAGGGGGCAGGTGTTGAGGAGAAGGCAGAGCAGAGGTATTCACCTAGCACTCCTTGCATCTGACAGCCTCCTAAGAATGTAGCATGAGCACTTTACATCCTTACATAGTTGACTTCCCCAACACTGCATAAATGCTGTGGCTTTGCCAGAGTCTTTACCAAAGTAAAATGGACTAGCCCTTCCAGCATGGAAATTAGAGGGTCAGGACTATCTTCAGGACAACTCTCAACTCTGTTCTAGGACAGGACTGAAGCACTGTCTGCTCTCTTTGTTTAGTGGAATTCCCCCAGATGATTCTTCCTACCTCTCAGCCTGATTTACTGGGCCACAGATATGGATCTTCACCCCTTTGATCCTCTGTCCAAGAGCTAAGCCTTTATTACAGTTTTTCCTATTATAAAATCATAATCTTTCTGACAAGAAGGATTTAGAGTGTTAAAATTGCCTACTCCTTTAGAAAGTGGAAGCTAGTGTTTGCAAAAGGACAGAGCTTAGTTATAAAGAGAACTGTATCTGAGATAGCTATTTATAGAAATACTTTTTCTGAACTGTGTAACTAGGGAGATCTTCCCTTGAAGGAATCATGGAGAAAGTAATTTCTCCATGCCAAGGGCAACTAGTCTGAGCAGAGAATGCTCATAACAACAGAAGTGTGTGCACATATGACGTGTGTGTGTGTGTGTGTGTGTGCGCTACCATGTTCAATTAGCACTTCTGCTAATAGGTAGCTGAAAATAAGCTAGAACAGAGACCCAAGGGACAGAGTCATGAAAAACATCTATAATAATGAAATGCCATGTCCTTAATTATTCCTATGAATAAAACAACAGATTCCCTTTCTGGTGGAGGAAGAGCTCTATTTCACCCTGGTGAGGTCCTCACCTCCATGGACTCACCTTTAACTCAACATTTCTAAAAGTTTACCTTCACCCTTCCACACTCAAAATATTTTCCTCTTTTAGTGTCTCCTATCTTACTAAATGGTACAAATGTTCACTGAGTTGTATATGCTGGGAGGTATTCTTGCCATCTATCGATAATCTCCCCTTTCAGTTTACATCTCCTGGATCTTACCTCCTAGATAGTTCTCAGGTCCAAACTATTTACTTCCAGCACAGTTACCACTGCCCTAGTCCAGGCCACTGCATTCAGCACAGACTTCAAACAGTTTTCTCTTTGATGCTCTGATATCCACTCCCTACATGTTATTTTTTAAAAATGTAAATCAGATTATGTTAGTCCTTCACTTAAAATTTGGGGGCTGTTTCTTTCAAAGTGAAAATCCAAACCAGCCTCAGGCTCACACAAGATCTTTTATGCAACGTGAAATATTCCTTCCTTTTTTAAATTCACTATGTTTAAACTTACCATACACTTTGAAGTCTCTTTGCCTCTCTCAATCTTACATGACTTTATTCTCCCAGGAGGATTATTCATTATCATGATTTTGAGACATTTTAACATGCAGCAATTTGTCTCAAAGAATGTCATGACATTTCCTTACTTTTTGTATACATATGCATTCAGCATTTTGTATCCTTAGCATTATCCAAGCAATTAAAATAAGTAGGCTTTGCAAAATCAATCACACTGTCCATGAAAACATTACCTTGCCTTCACTTTTCTTAGTTAAGTTGCACTTTGCTATGACTTTGTGACTTCTGATCTTGTGTCTCCTGTGGCCTTCCTTGGGTTTGGGTCTATCTCTCTGAGATAATCATCTTGCTTAATTTTTTGAAATGAGTCCACAAAAAAACACTTCTATTAAAGTACTTGTTATACTTCTAACATGGATGAGCAGGGCATCTCATCTCCTTGGGCAAGGAAAAGAATTCCAAACCAGTGGCCATCTTTTCAAATTCTTTGTGTGTGCTACCTTTTGTTTGTTTATGTATCTATTTTAATTACCCAATCAAGAGTGTATTTAGGGTACATAAACAAACTTAACTTAAAAATTTTACTTCTCATGCTCAAAACCCTAAATTCACAATATGAAGGTCCATACCTTACTGAGCCGTCAATGGAGGCAGTGAGCACCACTTGTTTGTCTTCTATATAGATTACTTGAATAATTTCTAAAGAATGAGCACGCCAGGCAAGCAGTTGCTTCAGTTTCTAGAAAGCAACAAGAAAGTGTATCCCGTGGAATAAGTGTATGCTGATCAAAATCCAATCTTGAGCAAAACCATTAACCATCAATGAGCCAAGCTTATGAGTGAATGGTGTGGACATCTGCGCAAGATGAAGTCTCTCTCCCTGTGACCTCTGCTTCCCAAACCCAAACTTCATTTTTAGGTGTTTGCTAACCTGCACACATCCTTTGGAGAGGAATGATCTTATGTCTTTAGCAATTTCTTATTTAAGTGAGGATTAACAATGAGGATTACAAAATGAGCAGATGAAAGAAAAGGGAAGGGCTGTAGGGGAGGTCAAGGCAGAGTGGAATCAGGAGCAGGAGGAAGCAGAGATGAAAGGTGAGGACCAAAAAATAGGCTGGGAAAACCTTCTGGTTTTCAAATTTTATCTAGAGATAGCCCTGGGTATTTTGTTCTCTTTTTTTCTTGTGGTGGCAGTGATGGTAGTGGGGTTATATATGATAACTATATGCCACAAGGAACTGACAAAAGGAACCTGCCTAGCTCGTTCTCTTTGAAAGGCATCAGGATGCTTGATTGGTATGTTCTTTCAAGATGTGCTTTATTCTCAAGTTTTCAGCCCTTAAACAGGAACTAGAGTTGTCCTGTCTAGTGAACTAGAGTTGTCCACTGGGGAGCTGACTCTGCAGCAACATTCCCTTAGAGCATGTTCACTCTCCATCTCTGATTAACATCGACCAAGCACTATGTCTTCCTGGGTCATCTACCTAGAGCATTTGTGTGGCTAGAATTCTGGCAGCTTGGAGTTATCCTATGAGTCTTCTATTCATTTAGACTCTAAAAAAGGTCAGACACAATTCCTCCTAAATTTGTTGGCCTTCTGACTCCGTTCCCTCTAGTTCTTAGAAAACCAGAGTGAAATCTGCATTCTCCTATTTCTTATTGTCTCATAGCTAGTCAAGAATATTATCCAAGCGTTCTTTCTCTGCCTTGGGATGGGATTCTCTAAGGCAGGGGTTTCCCTATCATGGGCCATATCTATAGTAAGAAATACAATGTACTTCATGATCCAATAAACAGATATAATACCTACACATGCATCCTGAATGAGTTTCAGTATCCTTCACAAAAGGATACTTAACTTTACTCTATGCAATGCACACTGGTATTGCCTATTCTATTCTATTGCATTTCATTCCACTCCATTTGCTTTTTTCAATGAAAATATGGTCACCACTCACTAAACTGATTTTATAACCCATAAGATGGTTATAGCCTATATTTAGAAAAACATTGCTCTAAGACTTTTTTCCTTGTAGTCATGGGTATACTATCACATGTATGATTTCTCTTTTCATGGACATGTTTTGACTATCCTATCTCTTAGAATACCTATACTATATGGAGCATTTTTTTAATGGTAATGTTGCAAAAAAAAAAAAAACAACCTAGATTAGCATCTGATGTATAGACTGACTTAATAGGTTTTCATTGTAGTTATAATCTATAACTAAACCTGGTTTAATTCATGGTATGTGTCAGTGTAAAAATAGGCATCTTATAATCAGATTCTGTTGTATATTTATAAATAGGCAGCCATGTACAAAGCAGAAATATAAATTGTCCAAATACAAAAAAGGTTGAAATGAGATTGAATATGGAAGAACCTCAAATAAGTTTATTAAAGTCCTTGCTTTTAAATTGGTAAAAATGCTATAAGTCTAATTTAATATTATTTTATAACTTTGTTTTTAAGGTTTTCTCTAAATGTAAATGTCTTGTTTGCCAGTTTTTGGAAACTCCACTTACAAAACTAGGCTTTGGGTCATATTTCTATGTCTTAAAATTAGTAATAGAATATGATAATTATCACAATTCAGAGAAAACATAACTTCCTGCCTCTAAATGTTTCAAGTATGTTATTTGCTTTTATTCCTCTCACAACATGCCTTGATTATAGGCCACTTATAGCTGTTGGTAAGTGAAACTTTGTGCCTTGTGAGTTTGAACGTTGTTTTCTATTTGAGGACAGTGACGGTTCTATATAGAAGGAGTGCTGTGTTTGGGGATAAGAAGCCTGTTCTGGCCCAAGCTGAGTCACTAACTGTTTGCATGATCCTAGGCAAGCCAGTCTCTGATTTTCCTTTGACAAAGTGGAGATAATCATACTAAAACTAAACATCTGAACATTATAAAACTCTAACTGGTTCTTGGAAACAGAAAATTCTGTGGATCAAATGAAATAGTGTTTGAAGCAGTAACCATTCTGTGACACTCTGTGAGGAATCCAATCCTAATCTATGTAAACATATGTTACTACCTATGATCCAAAAGCAAAAAAATTACTACTTATTTGCCTTTTGGATTTGAAATATGAATTTAAAAGGAAATAAACCTAGGGTAAAATAGTGCTTCCTTTTTGCAACCCTTAATTAGTGTTGAGTCTTTATAATATATGTAGCTATATTTGTATATCCACATTCATGCAAAAAGTGCATGTTTAAATGGTTATGAATAAAATTGGTGACATTTACATTGCATTAACACTAAAAAGAGCATAAAGTATGTTTGAATTACAAGGAGGATTTAGACTAGTTGTAAGAAGGAGTTTGAATTACAAGGAGGATTTAGACTAGTTGTAAGAAGGAGTTTCTTTCTTTTTAATTGAAGTATATTTGACATACCATGTTATGTTAGTTTCAAGTGTACAATATACTGATTTAACAACTCCATACATTACACAATGTTCACCATGATAAGCATAGCTACCATCTGTCACAACACAAAGTTATTACAGTGCTGTTGAGTATATTCCCTAGGCTGTACTTTTTATCCCCTTGACTTATACATAGTGGCTGGGCACTAGATTAGACTTGTAAAGAAAAGTTATAGAATTTCTTTTTGTGAAGATATAGAAGCTATCTAAACTTGAAGGACTAGATGATGTGTGAACTCTTTGAAGCTCTGGGTTTCTACATAGATTCTCTCAAATATGTGGAAACATGAAAGACGCTATAAAGCAGCCCAGTGGCTGGCTCCCTTACTCCCTCACTCATCCTCTCTGTTCACCAGTAAACCATTGTTATTTGGCATATAGCTTGTTTCTCTTTTCTTTTTTTTTTATTTCAAATATAATTAACATGTAATGTTATACTGGTTTCATGTGCGCAAATTAATGATTCAACAGTTCTATACATTTCTTAGTGCCCTGAGATAAGAGTACTCTTAAGATTCAATAGTATCATATATGACTCCAGAGAAGGGAGTCTTGTCTTATTCTATTTCTAGCACAGAGAAATGATCAATTAATACATGCTGGTTCATGAATTAAACTAAAACTAAATTAACTAAATTTTAAATTAACTAAAATTAAACTAAAACTAAACTAAAATTACCTTTTCGTCATGAGGTGGATCTAGGAAGGAACTGATACTGAAAAGGATAACATGTCCTTCTGTATAAAATGCAAGCATTGGAATCTTTAGTTAGATATCCTATTGTCCAAGCAGATACTACCCAGACCACCAAATTAATTTGACTTAGGCACTTTTAACAGTAAATAAAATAGAATCTGAAAAACCAGAAATGAAAGAAAAAATTCATATCAATTTTTATATGTAAGAATTCTGTTTTGTTGAGTATACATAGCAACTTCATCATGACTTATTGTTGCCATGGATACTCAAAGTCAAAGTTCTTCTAGATGTCAGGATAGATGAAACATAAATAGAAATGAAAACATCACTAACAAATGGAGTCCAAACCGCTACAGAAATAATCATCCTACATTCCAAATGATAGTTACAAAGCTAGATTTAAAAATGCAATAGGGACTATATCTAGGCATATTCAAAATGCAGAAAGAAAAAAAAAACAATCTTGAAAGAAACCAGAGGGAAAAATTACCTTATCTGTAAAGGACCAACACAAGAATTACATCTAAATTCTCAGAAGCTGTGCAAGCAAGAAGACGGTGGAATGAAATATTTAAGTGTTGAGAGAAAAACCATCCACCTAGAATTCTGTACCTTGTGAAAGTGTCTTTTGAAAATGAAGGAGAAATACAGACTTTCCCAGACAAACAAAACTTGAGGGAATTTTTTGCTAGTAGACCTGCCTTTCAATAAATATTAAAAGAAGTTCTTGGGGTGCCTGGGTGCCTCAGTTGGTTAAGAGTCTGCCTTTGGCTCAGGTCAAGATCCCAGGGTCCTAGTTTGAGTCCTGCATTGAGCCCATATAAAGCTCCCTGCTCAGTGGGGAGTCTGCCTCTCCCTCTCCCTCTGCACCTCCGAATCATGTGCATGCTAGCTCTCTCTCTTTCTTACACATGTGTTATTTCAAATAAATAAAATCTTTTTAAAAAGTGAAATATCAGAAGAAGTTATTAAAAGAGAAGGAAAATTATATAGGTAAGAAATTCAGATTTATATAAAGAGAGGAAAAGCATAATAGAAAGAATAAGTGAAGATAAAGTAAAAATTAACAGCAGTTTATCTGAAGCAATAATAGCAATAATATATTTGATTATTGTAACTTATGGATATTTGAAATGAATGACAGCTATGACACAAGGGATGGGAGGGAGAAATTAGGAATACTTTGTTATTATAAAGTACTTGTAGTATCACTGAGGTGGTGTAGTGTTTGAAAGTTGACATGAATTAGTTGTAAATGTATATTTCAAACTCTAGAGAAAACACTCAAAAATTTTTAAAAGATGTATAATTGATATGCTAAGAAAAGATATGCTAAGAGAAAGTGGGATGATATAAAATGTTCACTTAAAACCACAAAGGCAGAAAAAGTGAAAGACAAAACTAAGAACAAGGATAACAGAAAATAGTAAGAAATATGGTAGGCATTAATGTAACTATATCAATAATCACTTTATGTCAACAATCTAAGTAAAACCACTTAGACTTACATCATCAGAATGAAT
This sequence comes from Canis aureus, assembly GCF_053574225.1. Taxonomy (NCBI): domain Eukaryota; kingdom Metazoa; phylum Chordata; class Mammalia; order Carnivora; family Canidae; genus Canis; species Canis aureus. The sequence goes on from NC_135616.1 coordinate 47,943,411, forward strand.
TAAAAAACAATACCCAATTATATGTTGCCTACAAGAAATCCACTTTATATGTGAGGACACGTATAGATTAAAAGCAAAGGGATAGAGAAAGATTTACCATGTTAATGTTATCCAAAAGAAAGTAAGACCAGCTATGCTTCAAACAGAGAAGACTTCAGAGTAAGAGAAATTATTAGGGATGACTAGGGGCATTGCATCACAATAAAGAGGTTAATTCTCCAAGAAGACAATGATCCTTAACATTACATGCCTAACATCAGGGCAGCCCGGGTGGCTCAGGAGTTTAGCGCTGCCTTCAGCCCAGGGCCTGATCCTGGAGTCCCACATCGGGCTCCCTGCATGGAGCCTACTTCTCCCTCTGCCCTGTGTCTCTGCCTCTCTCTCTCTCTCTCTGTGTGTCTCTCATGAATAAATAAATAAAATCTTTAAAAAAAGAAACAAACATTACATGCCTAACATTACAGCGTCAAGGTATGTGGGATGAAAACTGACAGAACTCCAAGAAGAAATAGATAATGTACCTTTATAGTTGGAAACTTCAGCACCGTTCTATGAGAAATGGACAGATCCAGCAAGCAGAAAATCAGTAAGAACATAACTGAACTCAAAAACACCACCAGTCAACTAGATATAATTGATATCTATAGGCCACTGCATCAAAAAACAGCAAAACACTCATTAATCTCAAGCTCTCCTGGAACATTCACCAAGATAGACCACATTCTGGGCAATAAACTATACCTTAACAAATTTGAAATAATAGAAATCATACAGTGAGGGCCTTCAAACTACAATGGGATGAATTGGAAATCAGTAAGAGAAAGAAAGAAGGTAAATCTCAGAATAAGTAGAGATGAAGCAACATACTTCTAAATAATAGATCATAGGAAAAAATCTCAAGAGAAATCTCTAAATATTTTGAACTGAATAAAAATGAAAATATGACATTAAAATTTGAGGGAAGCAGCAGAAGCACTGCTTACAGGGCAATTTATATGCACATGTTAGAAAAAAAGAAAGGTCTATAATCTAAACTTCCAGGTTAAGACTAGGTAAAAAAGAGCAAATTAATCCAAATCATCTTAAACAGAAACCATTAGGTCAAAATGGGTTTAATGATGATTTCAGCACATATTTAAGGAAGAAATCTTAACAATTCTCTACAAACTCTTTCAGAATATAGAAGAGAAAGGGAATACTTCCTAACTTAGACAATGAGGCCAGAACACTCTACTATCAAGACCAGACCAAGTTATTATATGAAAATTATAAACCAATAGCTCTTATGAGCATAGATGCAAAAGCTCCCAACAAAATACTAGCAAATTGAATCCAAGAGGTATTAAAAAAATTATACACTATAAGGGTGACTGGGTGGCTCAGTCAATTAAGCATCAGGTTATGATCCTGGGATCGAGTCCTGAGTTGGGGCTTTGCACTGAGCATGGAGCCTGCTTGAGATTCTCTCTCTCTCCCTCTGCTCCACACCCCTTCCCCCACTTACACACTATCTCTCTCTCTCTCTCTCTCAAAAAAAAATGAATTATACACTATGGCCAACATTTAAAAATTAACTAATGTAATTCATCACACCAATAAACTAAAGAAGAAAAATCACATGATCACATCAATAGATGCAGGAAAAGCAGTTAATAAAATTCAACACTAATTCATGATTAAAAACTCCCAATTTAGATACAAACCTTACACATTTCCTACACGTGCACACACACACACACACAAACCAGCTCAAAACAACTCTAAGTGTAACCTGCAAAATCATACAACTAGAAGAAAACTCTAAATGACCTTAGATTTGGCAATGACTTCTCAGATACAATACCACAGTCAAAATACATGAAGAAAACCATTGATAAACTGGACTTAGTTAAAACTGAAAACTTTCAGGGGCACTTGGGTGGCTCATTGGGTTAAGCATCTGACTCGTGATTTTGGCTCAGGTCATGTTCTCAGGGTCCTGGGATCAAACCCCTCGTCAGTCTCCTCACTTTCCCCAGAGTCTGCTGGAGATTCTCTCTCTCTCTCTCTCTCTCTCTCTGTCTTCCCTTCCCACCCCCTTCCCCACCTCTCATGCCCTCTCTCAATAAATAAAAAAGCTTTAAAAAATTTGAAAGTTCTGCTCTGCAAAAGACACTGTCAAGAGAACTGGAAGACAAGCCACAGCCTGGGAGAAAATATTTGTGAAAGGCATATCTGATAAAGTACTCTTACCTTAAATATACCCAGAAATCTTAAAAGTCAACAATAAGAAAATAAACAACCTGATTTTAAAAGTGGGCAAAAGATCAGAACAGATAACTCACCAGGAAAATATACATATGTCAAAAAGTATATGAAAAGATATTCCACATTATATGTCATTAAAGAAGTGCAAGTTAAAACTACAAGGAGATACCATTACAAGCCTTTTAAAATGGCCCAAATCCAACACATCAAGAATACCAAATGCTGATGAGGATGTGGAGCAATAGGAACTCTCATTCATTACTGGTGGGAATGCCAAGTGGCACAGCTGTTTCAGAAGACAGTTTGGCAGTTTCTCACAGAAATAAACATATTCTTACTATATGATTCAGCATTGTGCCCCTTGGTGTTTACCCAAAGGCACTGAAAACTTTTTTCCACAGAAACACACACACACACACACACACACACACACACACACACAGATGTTTCTAGCAGCTTTATTTATTATTTCCAAGACTTAGAAGCAACCAAGATGTCCTTCAGTAGGTGAATGGATAAATAAACTGTGGTTCATCCAGACAATGGCATCTTATTCAGTGCTAAAAAGAAATGAGATATCAAGCCATGAAGAGACATGGAAGAAACTTAAATAAGTACCTCTAAGTAAGAAGTCTGAAAAGGCTAGATACCATATGATTTCCAATATGATGTTCTATAACAAGCAAAACTGGGAAGACAATAAAAAGATCAATGTATGCCAGAAGTTAGGAGGAGGAAGGGAAGAATAGTCAGGACACAGGGGATTTTTATTGAAACTATTCTATATGGTATGGCAATGGTGGATGTACATCATCAGACGTTTGGCAAAACCCATAGAATATGCAACTCCAAGAGTGAACCCTAGTGTGAACTATGCACTTTGGATGATAATGATGTGTCACTGTAGATTCATCAGTTGTAACAAACATACCACTCTAGGATATCAAAAGTGAGGGGAGGCCAGGGGCACTGGGATGGTGCAGTCAATTGAGCTCCCAGCTCTTGGTTTTGGCTCAGGTCTGATCTCAGGGTGGTGAGATTGAGCTCCCCTGTAGGGCTCTGCACTCAGTAGGGATTCTGCTTGGGACATTCTTTCCCTCTCCCTCTGTCCCTCCCCTCATATCTGCTCTCCTTTCTCTCTCTCTCTCTCAAGTAAATAAAATCTTTAAAAAAAAACCCCAAAAAACAAAAAAGAGAATTCTGTTGCATGAAAGGACAACTGTATGAGTTATAGCAATCAATATAAAAGTCCCTTAGTGAGAACAAATAATCCTTTCTAATTAATGCCATTACTCCCTTTAATAATGAAGATTACTGCAACATAACTCTTTCAAGATTAAAAATAAAAACTTTACATTCTTCCCAATATGTAAGATGAGGGAATAGGTATTCCTGTAACCCCATTTAAAGGTGGAAAAAATAGCATGTCTTGCTTTAAATAAGGAGCTAGGAATGGAATAGGTTCTCATGACATTCATTCATTGTTCTATTTATTCAGCAAGCTATTCATAACACTCTCTCATGCTTAAGCATCCTTCTCATTCTTTTGTCTCAATAAATGTCATGTATTGTCCTACATCTATCTTTATGTCATGTAGGTTGTGGGGCTACTTGTGGCTGACTACCTAAGTGTGACTTACCCACATTGCCAGTCAGAAGTATCCTGGTACACGAATCAGTATACAGCGACGTCAGAGAAATGGCTGAATGTTTTGTGAAAGGCAGCATATTTTTCAGTAGTTTTCCCTGAATAGAGTATTATAATAAATCCTATAAAATACTAATTTTGGAGTTCAACTTTATAAATATTCCATCTAAGAATTATCTCTACTCCTGGAACATGATTCTCTTCTTTGTAATACAAACAAATTGAACCTATCTGTAGGGACTTATTTCCTTGAAATTAACTATTCATAAAGATGTAGCAACTATTAATTAAGAGCAACTAGACTCATTATTATAGACCATTGCTGTACTTGGGGATTGTTTGTGCACTTCCCACGACCGCTTCTGTGAACTTCCTCAGACCTCTTTTCCAGGTGCATGTTCTCCTTCTAAACAAACATTCTTTTCAGGTTTAAGTGTACTTCACTTGTTTCAAACAGTAATGTTATTGCATTTGCCTTTTCAGAAATATCTGCTGAATATTGGTGCAAAATAAGGAGATTGTAAGAGATTCAAATTCAGCAGATTGTTTTAGTGCTTAGGAAAAGTCAGCACCAGGAAGGACTATCATAGGCACTGCCTTGCTTAGAGAATAAATATCCATGCTTCAGAAGAAATAATTTGCGTCTGCTGCTCATTTCCTGAGATTTACTTGAATACAATCTTTCTTCTATTTTCTCTCTTTTACTTAGACATTGCTCCAATACCAAGATACACTCAGGGAAAGTTGTTAATAGTTCACATTTTCAAACCAAGAGTTCCCCACTGATAAGCTAAGAGCTACTGATAAACTTGGAAGTTTTATCCAGTTCTGTGATCTTGGGTCTCACTATCTGCCATATGAAATTGTTGTTCTTTCCTGGATTTCCCATTTGCCTCTTTCAACGATTTCATTGTCACCAAGTCTACTCAAGATTCTTTCTTCCATCATGTCTGTTTTCTCAATTTTAAACTCCACCACCCTCTGCTCCAAGTCATTTAAAATTTTCTGGTTATTTTTTCATTGTAAAATGTTTAAGGACACAGAATACAATGTAATAGCTTCTTCCAATACTTTGGATAAATAAAATTTTATAGATATTCAATATTTGAGTGTTCTTATATTCTTTACTATAGTACATCATTAATATCCTCTAATGATATTTACATATCCAGTGAAATATTTAGTGGCATGTAATCATAGCTCAATATAAAGAAAGGAAAGATTAGGGGTACCTGGCTACCTCAGTCCACAGAACATGTGATCTTGGGGTCAGGATCACTCCTGATCTTGGGGTTATAAGTTTGAACCCCATGTTGGATATAAAGATTACTTAAAAATAAAATCTTTAAAAAGAAAGGAAAAGAAAAGAAAGATTTAAAATAGTTAACTTAGTGGTTTTGACCTCTTGAGTTACAAAATGGTCTATGGTAAAGTTTGAGTAGCACTTTCAGGGAGCAGGCTGCAAAGCCAGCAATTTGTCTATAAGGTTGAAAAATACTAGAATTGGATGCTTTCTGGAACCTTAGAAGGCTAGGATTCATTCAGTAAGACTTTTTATCTTTCTCATTCTCTGCTGCTCCAGGTAAACAATAGGCCCCATCACCTCCATAGTCCACAAGCGAAGATGTCCATCCTCATGAGCAGTAACAATAATAGGGGGCTGAGCATCAATTAGATTGGTGCCTCCAGGATGTTTTTCGTCCACTGGCTGTTGCTTTTCTGCTGTGACATCAGTTTTCTCACCTAAGGAAAAGTTAATGAGCTACTATGTTTACAATACTTGGAATTCCAAATTTTATAGAACATAAAAGAGGAAGCAGGTAGGAAAATAGCAAAACAACACATTCTTTTCCCTAGAACGTGTTTTTCAACCCCAGAGAACTTCACTTGGGGCACAGAACAAAAAGGAATTAACAAATAGAATCTTGGCTCACTAGAGAACCTAAGAAGTTTATTTTTTATCCTATTACAAAAGCCTCTGCCCTGTACACAACAGCCAAAACTCAATATACGTCCCGTGTAAATCTTACATATCCAAAATGGCTTATGAATCCAGAGTAAATTTTAGGAAAACGGGTTGAAGACTAAGAAGCTCAGTAATGCATTGGATTTTTAAAAATCTAGAATTAGCACTTAAAAAGACATGATCATAATGGAAATTCTGCCTCTTAGACTACAGAATCTTATATCACCTCAACATTTAGTCACAAAAAGAATATACTGTGGGGTGCCTAGGTGGTTGAGTAGCTTAAGAGTTTAACTCTTGATTTTGGCTTATGTCATGACCTTGGGGTCCTGGGATTGAGCCCCACATTGGGCTCTGTGCTCAGCACGGAGTCTGCTTGTTCCTCTCCCTCTGTTCCTCCCCCAACTTGTGCTCTCTCTCTAAAATAAATAAATAAAATCAATTTAAAGATAGAATATATTGTATATTCACTAAGAATATTCTATAACCAAAACTCCCTATTGCAAAGGAATTGTTACAAGCCAGAGAGGTAATTTCATACTGACCTTTAATTTCATTGTCATGTATGCTCTGTTTGCTTCCCTGAATTAGGGGAGAAAAAGAGAAAGTATTTCTATGACATTGTAAGGAAATGAGATATACTGGATGAGTGAATTTACATTTTTTTTAATTTTTAATAATTGGAGTATAGTTGACACACAGTGTTACATTGTTACATTAGTTTTAGATAAATAACATGGCAACCAGACATATCTTTACGTTATGCTTATGCTCACCATAAGTGTAGCTCCCATCTGTCACCATGCAACGCCATTCCAATACCATTTGACTGTATTTTGTAGGTTGTGTCTTTTCTTCTCGTGACTTATTCATTCCACAACTGGAAGCCTGTTTTCCCTTCACCCATTTTTGTCCATTCCCCCACCTCTCCCTCCCCTTTGGCAAGTATCAGTTTGTTCTCTGTTAAATTTACACTTCAAAGCAATAATTTTAAAACTATTTTTGAATTAATTCTTCCGAAAAATGTATTGCAGAGATTGTCATGTTCACAAATAGGGGGTATCTGTAACAACATGCTAGTGGCTCAGGTAGAGTATAATGATGAGAGTAATTACATGTGTAATGCATGCCATATTCTTGGTGTACATGATCTCGAATTCTACTAGCAGCTTAGCAAGTTAGGCTTTATTATTCCCTTTTTACTGATGAAGGAACAAAAACTCAGGAATTAGGTGAAATCTCTAAATCTAGTGAGAAAATAAACAGAGCACTTGGATTGAAGTACAAGTCTGTCTGACACTTACAACACTGTAAGTTTATTCTTTTCACCATACTAGTAGTCCTAAAATAATTTTTGCAGTAAAAAGCTTCCTTTAAACAAAATCCTACCAGAGTTGTAATGTGTAAAATCTATAAAACTGAGACTGAAAACAGTTTGAAAACCAGTGTGTTACATTGTGTGTTGTCTCTTCCTCCTGTGAAATGTGTGTAATACTTTTTAGCAAAAAAGATTGCCTAGAATTGCTTTATTATTTCAGAAATGTGAAAATAGCCTATGTAATTTATTTTATTTATGAGTGTGTAACAATATGAAAACCTTAAAAATACAGGAAATAAAAGATGAACACAGTTTAGACATTACTTTTTAGGAAGTTTTTACAGGCACACGTCCACACAGCATTTTTCGACCTTGACCTTCTATCAAAGGAAGGAAAAATCACTATTTTTGAATCAACATTGGATGTAATAGGATATTCTATTTCTTGCTTACCTTGCTACTCTGTGGACCTTTACTAGAATCACATTGGGACGAAGAGCACACAGAATCCTGACTTGATTTCCTACAAGGAGAGGGAGGAAACCCAAAGAAGGAAAGTTAAGATATTCCATCACACCCAAAGTGTACTCTTCTGTGTTTTAATTTCTGTAGATTACTTCTTCTATCATCTATGAATACGGAGCCACTCACTTAAGAAACAAATCACACCTTATATCTTGTGTTACAAATGTTCATGTGTCTGGAATTGGTAGATGCTTTGGAGAGCCTCAGTAATTAAGATTTATTGTTGCCTGGGTCTGGGAAATAAAGATCTGCCCTGTACCATTACTCAGGCTAGATTTAGTCTCAGAAGCTGATACTGAAATGGCAGGAAGCAGGCTAGAGGTGGGCACCTGAGAAGCTTGGCTAACTTCTGTCCTATAGTATCTAGTTGTGGCCTGGTCATCTTGGCGATGCTCTGCTAGATCGGGCTGGAAAGTGGCTTAGGTTCTGGTGCAGGCATAGATATGGAACAAGTTTTCAAAAATAGTCTCCGAAGGGGAACCCTCTTACACTGAGGGTGTGAATACAAGCTGGTCAATCACTCTGGAAAACAGTGTGAAGTTTCCTCAAGAAGTTAAAAATAAATCTATTCTATGACCCAGCAGTTGCACTACTAAGTATTTATCCCAGAGATATAGATATAGTGAAATGATGGGAGACCCTCATGCCAGTGTTCATAACAGCAATGTCCACAATAGCCAAACTGTGGAAGGAGCCCAGATGTCCTTTGACAGATAAATGGATAAAGAAGATGTGGTATATATACAATGGAATATTACTCAGCTATCAGAAAGGATGAATACCTACCATTTACATTGACATGGATGGAACTGGAGGGTATTATGCTGAGTGAAGTAAGTCAATTGGAGAAAGACAATCATCATATGGTTTCACTCATGTGTGGGATATAAGAAACAGTGAAAGAAACCATAAGGGAAGGAGGGGATTCTTAGTGGGGAAAAATTAGAGAGGAAGACAAACCACGAGAGACTCTTGACTCTGGGAAGTAAAAGGAGGGGTGCAGAAGGGGAGGTGGGTGGGGAGATGGGGTATCTGGATGACAGGCATTAAAGAGGGCAGGTGATGTAATGAGCACTGAGTGTTATACTATATGTTGGAAAATTGAATTTAAATTAAAAAATAAATAATAGTCTCAGAGTAAGGCAATTTCAAGTCAAGGGGTAGGGAGGGTGTTACCTAGGTGTATAGGTATACTCACTGCTCACTACTGAAACTAGCACAGAAGCTTTGGATTTCTTCTGAGATATGTTTACCATTACGTGTTGCCTGAAAACCAGAGCTCTCAAGTATATATAAACAGGAAAAATAGCTTTTCCTAAATATTTAAAAAACAATGCCCTGTTCCCCCAGAAATGGATGGAGATGGGTCAGTTTCAGTAGATGTCATATGACACCCGCTGCCATAGGGTCTTTTACATTTACCCTGCAAATGTTTCCTTCTGCCTCATGTCAGTGCTCATAGAATTAGATTTTGGCCACAGTGAGCACTTGATTTTGGTCAAGTGAGCATTGTCTATCTCTTCTACTGGTGTAGAGATTGTTTTGAGGCTGACATGCTAAAGGAAGTTACAACCCCACACAGCAAATTAGATCTCTGGGGACCACCCACCTACAAAAGACAGCAACAGGGAAGACAGCTTAAGCCAAGTCATGCACCCAGTTTATGTCTTCCCTCAGGTGTACCTTCCTTCGTGCTGCGATAAAGAGAACTCCTTTTACACTGCTCACCCAAGTCCCAGACTCCCAAGTATTTCTTGATCACTAAGTACTGAGTTACCTTGCACATTCAGGGGTTCGAAAAAGGAACAGTATGTCATTAATTTTAAAGCGTTTGGGATCCAAATCCGGGTCTCCGGTGAAGCAATTTTCAGGTCTGTACCTGGAAGTAAGCATGCATTCACATAAAAAACATTTACAACTGAGGCAACTTCCATTCCTTATAGCATACATCCCATGCAGAGCCAATTGACTCCGGCAATGTTGAGATCACTGAACATGAAGAGAAAACCCAGATCTTAGGCAAGTTTGAACCAATCTTCTTGAATAAGGCACTGTGTAACAACATGACCATTCAGTGTTTAAAAGTCTTTTAATCCAATAAATAAACAAACAAACAAGTAAATAAATAAATAAATATAGTCTTTTAGTCCATTAGCTGGTCTAGTCAGCCTATTTACAGGTTTGAAGGAGTTTATATATAACCTCCTCGAAGTTTTGAGAAGTTTAAAGAGTAGAATTATCCTCTTTGACTAAATATTTGAATGAAATAGGGTGATTGACCTCAAGTTGCTTAGAAGTGAGTGAAGAAGACAAACAGGTAATTCAGTGATTACACTGCACTAGTTGCTCATCTCCTGTTGACCCAGGTTCCTACAAACCATACACCTTTCTGGGCTGGTTCCTGGGAACGCAGGGATAGCCCCTAAACCACCCAAACTGGCACTTCATGCTTGGTTTCTAAAGTCTTGCTTAACATTCCTTACTGCAAATAGATCTTGTAGCACAATGTTCCATTTCCTTTAGTGGAAATTGCCTCTGCTAACTTGGACTGATGATTGATGGAAGAAGCTCCTGGGGAGTGAACCAAGCTCTGAAGAAGAGCCTGTGAGCTTAATGACGTGTGGAGTTCAAACTTTTTAGATACTTCTGCTCTGTGGATAAGCCAAATGGTTAGTAATCAGCAAGAACAATTTCCAATTTGGACCCCAAAAAAGCATAAGGCTTTAAACAAGAAGAGAAGCCCTGTTTCTTCTGATTGGTGAAGGGTCTCAGGCAAGTTTGAGGTGGAGGTAGAGATGGCTTCAACTTTAGAGCCTTTTTAAGGGCTGGGCCCAAATTACATTAGACAGTTTTGTACTAAATTGTATGTTTTACAAAATACTAAAGTGATTCTAAATCAATTATTTTTGTAGAATCATAATCATCTTCTCATGGGAAGGGAATTCAATGTGTGGCTTGCTATACTGTTATTTTTCTCTGACTGTGTTAGGGTTTGCATGCATCCCTTGGCAAAGTGCCTAACCCTTCAATAAGGAGCATCTCCTCCTTCAAGTTGGGAATATTCTTAGAACAGCTTCCCTCTTTATGCTGTGGCAGCAAGACTAGGGTCTTTGCCTTTCTATCTATCTGCTTTCCCTTCATAGTGAGTCATGCACAAGCTGATACTTACAGTGTAAGAAGTGCTTTAATAAGAGAATAAAGAACTGCACAGTGCATATTGATACGGGTATCAAGTGACAAGCATACAGTCATGAGAAAGCCCAAGGGCAAAGGGTTGAAAGGGATGAACAGAAGGATGACAAGAATTCTAAGGGCAGTGCCCAAGAGAACAGAGGGTTGAGGTACAGAGGGAGGGCTCTGCAGAAATTGCTAATTCAACTAAAGTTCCAAAGGAGAATCAATCCAGGTCAAAGAAGAAAGGAATATGCCTCTTCAAAAGTTGGTTAAAAGTAATGATTCAGACTTAGGCAGGAAAGAGGCATGGAGTCCAGGTGGACCAGGAGTATGTAAGGCAGATGCATTCTGCATTTTCCTTTTTTCCTTTATCCTTTCTGTCTTCTTCCTCTTTTATACCTCTTCCCTTCCTCTGAATGCTTAGCTAGACTTGATTTTATATTTGTTCACTCATTAAGGTTCTTGACCATCTTGTACCTCAAAGTATAATATTACAAATTCCTTTGACATAGGATGTTCACACATGGCCCTTGCTTATAGTCCAATTAGACAACTGTGGAGAGCTTATTATTTATGACTCACTCAAAGCTAAAAAACCCAGTGTTACATCATTTCCTTTACAACCAATGGCAAGAACATTTAAAAATGGATAGCAGGGGGCTCTTGTATGGCTCAGTCAGTTAAGCGTCGACTCCTGGTTTCAGCTCAAATCATGATCTCAGGATTGTGAGACCAAGCCCAGTGTTAGGCTCCAAGCTCAGCAAGGAGATTGCTTGAGATTCTCTCTTTCCTCTCCTTCTGCCCCTCCCCGCCTTCACGCATGTCAGCTTGTGCATAACTCACTATGAAGGGAAAGCAGATAGACAGAAAGGCAAAAACCCTAGTCCTGCTGCCATAGCATAAAGAGGGAAACTCTCCTTAGAATAAAATAAAAAAGAAATGATAGCAGGGACTGGGTAAAACTTTTGGCCATGGTATAGGGCAAATCTAATTGGTTGAGATTCATTTTTTTAAATATTTTATTTATTTATTCATGAGACACACAGAGAGAGAGAGAGAGAGGCAGAGACACAGGCAGAGGGAGAAGCAGGCTCCATGGAGGGAGTCCAACCTGGGACTCAATCCCGGGACCCTGGGGTCACGCCCTGGGCGGAAGGCAGGCGCTAAACAGCTGAGCCACCTGGGCTGCCCGGTTGAGATTTATTTATTTGCATATGCCATCCTCTTGTTAGCACTGACCTCTAATACACTGAGTATGTTTGTTGAGGTGGTGAATAAAAAGGACAACCCATCTGGAATGCCACTTACCATTTGACTTTGGTGACTGAGTAGATGATGGTGGGAATACAGGAAGATAAGTTGCATGGGGGAGGGGTAGACTGGGACAATATTTTGGGCTTTAATGGTGTTGCTGGTAGTAATTGCTAGATATGTGTGTATAAAGCTCTAGGGAGGTTAGTGTTTAAAACATGTACTTTAACTTTTTTTTTGTACTTTAACTTTTTGTTGAGGTTATAAATTTGGACAAGATCACGCATGAAAGTACTCGTAGAAGAGTGAAAGTCAAGGCATTTGAGAATATGAATACTTAAGGTTCATCTTATTCACATTATTCTGGGATTTGGACATTCTGAACCAATCTCATGAATATAATTTCTAGAAAAGCCTCTCTTGAGAGTTATCACCGGTGTTATACCACTGTTACTTATTGCCTTAAAAAAAAGCATTGAGGGCTACTTTGGCTCTACTGCAGTACAACTTTTGTATTGTTTAAGGAAAAGATGCAACTTACAATTCTTTGACAGTAGAGTTTACAAAATCCCATAAGATAATTGCACCATTTAAAGTTCCAGCAGCTATCAAATTATATCCTTCTACTTGTAATAAATCAATGCAGTTCACTTCCATATTGATGGCAGGATTCTGAAGAAGAAAGGAAATAGACTCATGGACCATCATGAACACAGTATCTAACCACAGTACAAAAGCTATGTGTACACTTCATTATTCTGTCATTAAAACAAATTGTCTTATTTTTTAAGTTACTTAAAATTACTATTACTAATTATTATGAAATTTAGTAAAATAGAGTTAGTTTTGCATTAAAGCTTATTTTAACTTGTTGAATTCATTGAAACAACAACAAAATATACTCTTCCACCTACTTGCTCCTTCCACTCAGCCTTGATTTATTCTTCCTTGACCAACCAACCCTTAGATCACTTTATCATCCTTCTCTTCCTTCAAACTTTTTGAAAATATTCTGCATTGGCTGATTCTCCTTATTGACCTCCTTTTTACTCACTCTTTGCTTCTGCTCCATAGTACTCTCTGAAAACTTTTTCTTTCTTTTTTTTTTTTTCAGATTTATTTATTTATTTGAGAGAAAGAGAGAGAGCACGTGAGCAGGGGGAGGGGCTGAGGGAGATGGAGGGAGAGAATTCTCATACTTCCTATGGAGTGTGGAGTCTGACGCAGGGCTCCATCTCAGGACCCTGAGCCAAAATCAGGAGTCAGAGGCCTAACGGCCTGAGCTACTCAAGTGCCCCTGTGAAAACGTTTTCTATTTATCACTAAGCACTTTCTATTGCTAGCCCTTTTAGCACTTTTTAATTGTCTTTCTTCAAGTTTCTGTTGGGCACCTGCTGTTAGGCTCCTGAAATACAAAGTCAAATAGAATGTCTGTGACCTGGAGAAACATAATATGATGAAAGTATTGAGATTAAGTCCTGTACAATTTGAAAGAGCTATATTGGAGGCAGGCACAAGACATTATAGGAACATGGAAGAGTGAGATCTAAATAAGACTAGAGGTCTATTATATAGATGGCCAACAGGCACATACAAAAAATGCTCAACATCACTAATCATCATGGAAATGCAAATCAAAACCACAATGAGATAGCATCCTACACCAGTTAGAATGGCTAAAATCAAAATGACAGAAATAACAAGTGTTAGTGAGTATGTAGAGAAAAAGGGATCTTTGTGCACTGAATGTAAAGTGGCACAGCCACTATGGAAGACAGTATGGAGATTCCTCAAAAAATTTAAAAAAGAACTACCATATGATCCAATAATCCCACTACTGGATAATTACCCAAAGAAAATGAAAGCATCAATTTGAAAAAATATATGCACCTCATATGTTCATTGCAGCATTATTTACAATAGCCAAGATATGGAAGCAACCTAAGTGTTCATCAATAGATGAACAAATGGATAAGGAAGATGTAGTATACACACACCTCCCCTCATACACACACCATCACTACCACCACCACCACCACACAGGAATATCACACAGCCGTAAAAAAAACACGAAACCTTGCCATTTACAACAACATAGATGGAATTAGAGAGTATAATGCTAAGCAAAATAAGTCAGAGAAAGACAAATGCCATGTGATTTCATTCATATGTAGAATTTAAGAAACAAAATGAATGAGCAAAGGAAAAAAGAGAGAGACAAACCAATAAACAAACTCTTAACTCTAGAGAGAAAACTGCTTGTTACTAGAGGAGGTGTTAGTGAGGAGATGGAGGAAATAGGTGATGGGGATTAAGGAGTACACCTGTCATGATGAGCACCAGGTGATGTAGGAAACTGCTGAACCATATATTGTGTATATATTGTACAACGGGAAATAATATAACACTGTATATTAACTGTACTGAAATTAAAATTTTAAAAAGGATGAGATCATGCCATTTGAGAAAGCATGCATGGACCTAGAAGTTATTATGCTAAGTGAAATAAGTCAGACTGAGAAAGACAAATACCGTATGATTCCACTCACAAGTGTAATCTAAAAGAACAAATAAACAAAAAGCAGAATTGAACCTATAACTACAAAAAACAAACTGATGGTTGCCATAAGGGAGGCAGGTGAGAAGTTGGCAAAATGAGTGAAGGGGAGAGGGAGACACAGGCCTCGAGTCATGGATGAGTAAGTCATGGAGATAAAAGGCACAGTATAAGGAATACAGTCAATGACATTGTAATAGCAATGTATTAGGTCCAACGGTAGCTACACTTGTGGTGAACACAGCATAATGTATAAACTTGTCAAGTCACTAAGTTGTACACTTGAAACTAATGTGACATTGTGTGTCAGCTATATTCAAATTAAAAAAAAAAAAGATTACAGGTGTATTATTCTCATCACTCTCAACTGCTCTCTCCTTCCTGAAACTTCTTACTCTCTTGACATCCTTGACACCAGACCCTGAATTTTGCTTGTTTCTGTATGACCCTTTCTTTTCTTTTTTTTTTTTAAAGACTTTATTTGTTTATTCATGAGAGACAGAGAGAGAGAGGCAGAGACATAGGCAGAGGGAGAAACAGGCTCCTTGTAGGGAGCCCAATTTAGGACATGATTCCCGGACCCGGGATCACGACCTGAGCTGAAGGCAGATGCTCAACTGCTGAGCCACCCATGCATCCCAACCCTTTTCTTTTCCTATTTGATACCCTCTTATTCTGTCAACCTGTTAAATATTAATATGCTGAGGGTTTACCTCTAGCCCATTTGCTTTTCCTCTTTTCCAACTTCTTCTGGGCAATCTTGCCAATCTCAATGCCCTAATAATTTAATCAATCCCCTTCTATAAGCTTCAGGATTGTATATTTAATAACTTAGAAATTTTACAGGTGTCTCAAAGTTAATACGTGTAACCTTTAGCCTCCTTCAAGCATGTTATTTCATTCTATTCTGTAGCTCACTGGTAGCACCACATCGCAGTTCAGATTTCAAGTTAGCTCCACACTGTCCTTGATTCCTTCTTTTCTCTCAGGACCCGCCTCCCAACTGCATGACATCAACCACTAATGAATGAAGTCCAAACTCTGCTACTTTTGCCACTTAAATATTCCTTGAAACCTCTCCTTCCACCACCTTCCTTATCATGGTCTTATCTCCTTTAACCAAAACAGTGGATTATTGCCTGAACCTTCTGTCTGCAATCTTGTCCCATTCAAAACCATCATCAAAGCAACATCATAGGTGCTACCCACAACACCAGTATGATGTCACTTCTCATTTAAAGCCCTGCAGTGGTTTTCCATTTCTTATACAATATTCATATGTCTTAATATCGTGAGCTCGATCCAGCCCTACCTATCTATCCAGCTCTATCTCCCTCACTCCCTGTCTTCCTTGAGCAATGCTGAGATACTTGCAGTTATCCCTTGCAAACCAAGCAATTTCTTACCTTTGTGGCATTTTTCATTTTATCTCCCCCACCTGACATTCACTTTGCCTTCTCAACCCCCCCCCCCCCTTAGAAACTTCCTATCTGGGCTGAGCTAAGTCTTGATAATTCTTCCAAATCTAACCAGCAATTATTTTTAGGAACCTCATCTGGCCTAACCCTCCAAGCTCTCTGCTGTGCTGTCATAGTGCAGTGGTACAGGTCCCATACCTCATTAATCTTTGTATTCCTGGTGCTAAGAACAGTGCATGCTACATAGCAGGTGTTCAATAAACAGTGCTTCATAAATGGAAGAGTTTTAGAAAAAGAGAATTTCCAGGAACACCTGGGTGGCTCAGTGGTTTAGTGCCTGCCTTTGGCCCAGGGTGTGATCCTGGGGTCCCTGGATCGAGACCCACATTGGGCTCCCTGCATGGAGCCTACTTCTCCCTCTGCCTATGTCTCTGCCTCGCTCTCTCTCTCTCTCATGAATAAATAAAATATTAAAAAAAGAATTTCCATACACAGCTCATTTTTTTTCCCTAAGTGACTTTTGCAAACTTTCCATCTATAGAGTAATTTCAAAATATGTTGCAAAAAGAAGTGCTATAAACACTAATTATGATAAATACAAACCTTTAGGACTCAAAATCAGAGATAATTTACCTTTTTATTATAATGCTAAAAGGCACTTTCATTTATTATTTCACTAATTTATTACAGAAGTCTTTCCTTTTTTTCCCCAAAGCAAGCATTTATCATTTATCATCACCAATGTAATAACTTACCAACTGTATCAAATTTGAATAACTTGCATTAATCATCATCCTATTTTTATTAGCTCCTAACAAGGAATGTAGAACCAAATCTAGTGTTTCCAATTGTGTGGAGTTGGAAGAAATGGATTAGAATGACTGTTTAATGTGGAAGGAGCCATGATGTCCTTTGACAGATGAATGGATAAAGAAGATGTGGTATATGTACACAATGGAATATTACTCAACCATCAGAAAGGATGAATACCCACCATTGGCTTCCACATGGATGGAACTGGAGGGTATTATGCTGAGTGAAACAAGTCATTCAGAGAAGGACAATCATTATGGTTTCACTCATATGTGGAATATAAGAAATAGTGAAAGGGATTATAAGGGAAAGGAGGGGGAACTGAGTGGGAAAAGTTAGAGAGGGAGACAAACCATGAGAGACTCCTAACTCTGGGAAACAAACTGAGGGTTGCTAGAGGGGAGGTGGGTGGGGGGATGGGGTAACTGGGTGATGGGCACTAAGGAGGGCACTTGATGGGATGAGCATTGGGTGTTATATGTTGGCAAATTGAATTTAAATAAAAATTTAAACAAACAAACAAAAATCGAATGACTGTTTAAGGAGATGCATTCTGTTCTTCCACCCTGGCACGTGTTATGTGAAGATGTCATCATGACACAGTCACTGTGTATTTTTGATTTCAAATCCTTTGGCAAACAATGATTTAAACTAACAGTGATTGGAATTGGAATTGCAATGCTAAACTAACATTTAAATTTGAGGGAAAATAATCCAACATCTCTCTATAGCATAATAAAATAATTGTTTCCAGGGTTGCCTGGAGGCTCAGTAGGTTAAGCTGGTTTCAGTTCAGGTCATGATGTCAGGGTTGTGAGATCAAGCCCTGCGTTGGCTCTGTGTTCAGTGGGGAATCTGCTTGAGATTCTTTCCCTCTGCCCCTCCCTTTGCTCCTGCTCTCTCTCTCTCTCCCTCTCTCTAAAATAAATATATAAATCTTTAAAAAGTATTTTCCAAAATCTTTAAAACAAGCTATACCATTCATTCTCAAATTAACTTCATTTCTGTAATGACAGTGGCGAAAACAAGACTTTCTTTAATCTCTCCCTCTATAATTTATAATTTCTTGCATTCTTTAGTCTCTGACCACTTATCTTTGCAAAAACTGAAAAGTATAAATGGTTTGAGCTAATATTAGAGTAAGCAAATAAGGTTGATAAAGTCTAAAAAAAAAATCAATTGACCTAAATTTTTATGGGAACAAAGAAGACAGCTTCCTTATGTCTCTGTTCGTTAGCCTGAAACATGCCACACACTTTACCCCTCAGGTGTGAACACATGCCCCTGCCATACTGAGTAGATATAAGCCCCTCACAAAAAATCCTGGAGATTTTAAATTAATTTATCTTCTTTTTAAAAGAAAGACAACCAGTCATTTTGTGAGTCCTGATGGAAGTATATGACAGCATCAATGTAGTCTTACTAAAATAAAATCAAAGCTCATGCAGTGAAGCCAGGTTAGAGGAAGTACACACAGAACTCCTTAAATTACATGAGGTGAGTGCAATTAACAAAATATAGAAAATGTGAAACTATGGCACCAACTCTCCAGTAACTTCAATAAATAAATTGCAAGAGAAAAAGAGAGAAATGGAAAGATATTTATAGATTAAAAGAGATTTAAAAGACAGTTTCCACTAAGTGCAACAAACGGACCTTGTTTGGATCCTTGTAAACTATAAAAAAAAAATGAGGCAATCAAAGAAATTTGAACACTATTTAAATATGTGATGATACTAAGGACTTCTTAAAAATTATTTTAGAAAAAATCTTAAAAATAATGGTATGCCATTTTTTTGAGTCATTATCACATAGAGATACATTCTGAAATATTTAGGGATGAAATGACACAATATCTTGGATTTGCTTCAAAATAATTCTTTTGTAGTGGTTGTAGTGGTAGGAATAAATAGGAATAAGTCTGGCCATGCACACATAACTTCTGGAGGTGCATACTAGTTAGTATGTGTAAGTACAACACATTATTTTCTCTACTTTTGTATGTTTATCATTTTCCATAATAAATAGGAAAACATCAAGAAATGAAACTTACATTAACACTTTGAGAAAAGTTTTTCTCTACCAACTCGACATCTGGGAAAGGAATACGCAGGCTCCTATATTTAGGAGATGTCCTCAGATACACAGTGTGATTCCCATCTTGTAGGAAAGGCACAACATTGGGCAGCTCCCATATCACCATGAGATACATATCATCTTCTTTACCCTTCAATAGAAATACAGTGAGTACATGATAAAATTTATTTTATTTGAAGCTGTTTTAAAGGTATAGAGAAAAATAGAACATATAATGATGTACCCACCACCTGGCTTTATCAAATCTTAAGCCCCGTCCAGCCCTCTTTAAACTGTTTTTTTCTTCCTTACCAGAGGTCATTAGTAACCTGAATATGATGTTAGTTAGGGAAATCTTAATATTTCTACATAAACTTATATGTGTATTCTACGAATACATATATCATGTTATTGTACATATATACATGTACATTGTATATATGTAATATACTGCTTTCAGGCTTTTTAGTGAGGGGAAGAGCAAAGGAGAGGGAGAGAGAGAGAGAATCTTAAGCAGGCTCCTTGCCCAGGATGGAACCCCATGCAGGGGGTGTTTGTGAGCATTTTTCAGGTGTTTGTGAGCCATTTGGATTTTCTCACCTGTCCTTTGTATATTTTCCTTGATCCCACAACCCTGAGATCATGACCTGAGCAGAAATCAGGAGTCAGATTGAGCCACCCAAACACCCAGCTTTTAGGCTTTTTACCGTCTTATAAGTGTCATCAAATTGTATGAATTCTTTAACTTTTTTCACTAACATTACACATGTTTTTTAAAGATTTTATTTACTTATTCATGAGAGACACAGACATAGAGAGGCGGAGACACAATCAGAGCGAGAAACAGGCTCCCCGTGGGAAGCCCGATGTGGGACTCTATCCTGGACCCTGGATCATGCCTGGAGTTGAAGGCAGACATTCCACCACTGAGCCACCCAGGCTTCCCTTAACATATTTTTGAGATTTATACAAATTCTTACATGGAACTCTAGGTCATTTATTTTTTAGTGCTTTATAAGATTGTATGAATTTATTGTACAATTTCTTTATCCACTCTTCTACTGCTACGGTGTTCAGGTTGCTGCCAATTTTTCACTGCTTGTTTCATGAACAGGTGCATAGTTTCTGCAGCATATGCCTGGAGTAGAATTATTAAATTGTAAGATATGTGATTATTGACTTGACTAGATATTACCAGTGGCTCTTTGAAGCACTCTTACCCATTTCCACCCCAATGAGAGTCTTTTTAAATTTTTTTAAAAAGATTTTATTTATTTATTCATGAGAGACACAGAGAGAGAGGCAGAGACACAGGCAGAGGGGAAGCAGGCTCCATGCAAGGAGACCAATGTGGGACTCGATCCCAGGATCATGCCCTGGGCTGAAGGCAGGCGCTCAACCACTGAGCCATGCAGGCATCCCATCCCCATGAGGGTCTAGATAAGAGTTCTCCCTTCTTCACATTCTTGCCAACATTGGCTTAAATTGATTAATTTTTTTTGGGGGGGGGGGCTTATGATAGGTTTTAAAAGGGATATTTTAAAATGAAATTTAAAATTTATTAATTATATCAATCACATTTTCCTAATTTAGTGAGTTGAACATTTGTCAGGTGTTTGTGAGCCATTTGGATTTTCTCACCTGTCCTTTGTACAGTTTCCTCTTGCAGTGTTTTACTTCTGGATTTGTGGGATTCCTTTAGCAATTCTGTTTCCTAAAACTTTCTCATTTACCTGGGACACAGTCTGTTACCTCTTTCCACAGTGTGTGACTTGTGTTTTCACTTTGTTCTTTAAGACATGTTTATTTTTTTGAATGTAATAAAGAGATCTTTGTGATATCCCACCTGTGAATATAGTGTATCTTCCCATATATTTAGATTGTTCTTTATGTTCTTTAGGAATTTTTTTCATAAAGTTTTGCATATTTTTGTTAAATTTATTTTAGGTACCTTTTATTTTTGTTTGTTATTATAATGTGATCATTCTGTTTTCTAATTGGTTGTTATTGATGAGAAGCTATTAAGTTTTGAATTTTTATATTTTAATATAAAATATTTAAAAAATTAATTTTTAATTTTAAAGTCAAAATTTTAAGCTTGGTTATCTTGCTAGTAAAGCACAGATGTTTTAGGTTGAGAGCAGCTGTGATAAAGTAGAGAGAATATTGGTATAGATGTGAAGACAACACATTTCCAGTCTCAATTCTAGAGAGAAACTGGGCAAACTATCTCTTTCCCTTTGGGCCTTATTTACCTTATTTGTAAAATTAGGACTTCAGCTAGTGGATAGGTAAAAGTTCTTTCATTTTTCAGAAGCTTTACGTTTCTACGTGAAGGCCTCTGTTACCTCATACCTATGCTAATTTAGAAGTATGCTAGTGGCCCTCCTACCTGCTAGAGGGGTCTTTGGTTAGAGTTTGTGCCAGTGTGGAGCAGAAGGAAGCTCAGCAATAGCCAGAAAGTGGTCAGACATGGACATACTGAGTAATAGCTTGGCTAAGTTCATGTGCTACCTTCATGGACACGGTGGCTCTCAGACTTTCTAAATCCATGGAGTAGTAAAACCAAACCAAACCAAACAAAAACAAATTTTAGAATATTGACTTAGGATCACTAACATTTAATTTTACCAAGAGAGGACTTGGGGAGAGAAGGGGACTGGAAACTCTGTTATCATCATTTTAAGAAGAGAGGGTATAGTTTAATACCAACAAGTAGGAAATATACAACCTTAAATTATAAAAAGTAGGGATGCCTGGGTGGTTCAGTGGTTAAGTGTCTGTCTTTGGCTCAGGGCGTGATTCCGGGGTCCTGGGATTGAGTCCCACATCAGACTCCCCACAAGGAGCCTACTTCTCCCTCTGCCCATGTCTCTGCCTCTCTCTCTGTGTCTCTCATGAATAAATAAATAAATCTTTAAAAAATATATATATATATATATAAAGTAAATCTAGCTTTATGAAAAATTACCCTTATTTTTTTTCACAAGTTTCCTTAGTGGAAACTTTTTATCTCAGGTTGGTATTGGTAGCTAGACTTCAGGAATTGGTGCTCCCAGAAGATAGCAGTTCACATGATGCTATGAGCACGTATAACATTAATCATCTTGTAAAGGAAGATCTTTTGCTTTAAGGGAGTCACAAACAGGGCTATAGCACATAAAGTTATGTGGATGGAAAGACAGTAAAGGACAGTGAGTGAGTCTTCAGAATTTGAACTAGTTTTGGTTTAATTAGTCAAAATCTCTGAACTCCCACACCACTAGGTTCATGATGTTATGACAATAATATCTCACCAATCTATTTTTTTTTAAGATTTTGTTTATTTTAGAGAGAGTGTGTGTATGCTCCAGAGAGAGTAAGAGGTAGAGAGAATCTCACGCAGACCCCCCACTGAGCATGGAGCCTTTCATGGGGCTTGATCTTACAACCCCGAGATCATGACCTGAGCTGAAATCATGAGTCTGATGCTCAACTGACCAAGCCCAGGCACCCCAGTCTGTGATTTTTTATCAGCAAGGGTTTGGAGGCAAATATATCCTGAACTTATACAAATTTTTATATTGGCAGGATGTAATTCTGACTCCTTAAAACAGATCATGAAACGATTATTGTTTCCTTGTCTTGTGGTCAGAACGTTGCATTGACTGGCCAGTGGGTTCATAATCTGCCTCCCCATGATATGGCCAGAAGGCCAGGCCTGAGAAAGCTCTTGCAGTGACATTTGTGACTGGACCAGGCAGTGGCACAAACAGTTTGTTGAGACTTGGGAAAATAAAATCAAGAATATAAGGGCAAGGGAGACACTACAGGTCAAGCCACTAAGAACTGGTCTGAAGATGTTAAGAAGAAATACATAAAACTTACAGGGACTTCACCTTAGTGAAGCACATCACACATTAGCAGAGTTCCAGAATATAACTGGCGAAGGAGTTTTTGCTTATTTGTTTGTTTAATGCAGCTGAGCGTCTGGGAAGATAGAGGTTTGTTGCATCTTTCCTGCATTCCACTCCCAGCTCTGACTCTAAGAAGTAACTACCTTCCTGCCCCCCAACGGCTTCCGGAGGCAAGCAGAGAAGGAAGGCTGGAGTCTGGGGAGGAAAGTTATGGCATTGTTACCTTTTGGGCTGAACAAAAGCTTGGGGACCCAGGTGGGGAAGACTCTAAGGGTAAGATTTGAACATGATGATTATTCTGCAAATATGATTAAATCCCCAGGAGAAGGGGGGTACAGGGGGCAATGCAAAGTATGGCATATAGCTAGTGTCCCTTGTCACCAAGGAGTGGAGGAGTAGCTGAACTGAGCCTTCTGTACTTCTCAAATTGGGAGACTGGGAAGCAGGAAGGCTTCCTGCTGTAGTCTCCACGGGGGTGTGCTGTGGGCACTGCAACAGCCAGCTCTCGGAACAACCTAGCCGAACACCTCACCCGCCCAGGACTGCCACCTCCTGTGTTTTTCTAGTAGCCGAATCCGAGAGAGCAGAAAAAGAAACGTAGCCAAGAGGGGCTAGTATCCAGAGAGAGGTACAGATAAAACATGTGGAACAGATCTGTGACTTAGACGACTGGCAATGTGATAACTTGAGCAAAATTGAAGAGTACTTGGGGAAGTTCAGAACAGAAGCAAAACAACAACAAAACAGGGCCTTCAAATTTAAGTATTTGGCTGGTGAACTGAAGGAGAATTAATTTCTCTTTGAGATTGAACTGATAGCTTAGAACTAGAGAAAAATATTTCAAAACAGTCAGCATGAGTAAAAAGTAAAGAAAAATATAAGAAATTTAGAGGAGGGGGCGGGGCAGGGCAAGATAGTGAAGATCGTGGAGGAGCAGGGTCCCCAAGTCACCAGGCCCCACCAACTTACCTAGATGACTTTCAAACCATCCTGAAAAACCTATGAATTTGACCTGAGATTTAAAGAGAGAACAGCCGGACCGCTACAGAGAGAAGGGTTTTTGCTTCTAACAAGGTAGGAAGGCGGGAAAAAAATAAAAAAAGCGTCAAGTGTGGGAGGGGCCGGGCGAGGAGCCGGGCTGAGGCCGGGGGAGAGCACAGGGACCGGAGAGCCCTGCCCCGGAGAGGCGGGAACTTTAAAAATCCCACCGGGGATTCTTCCAGGAGGAGAAGGCGCTCAGCAGGGAACTGGGGCAGGACCGCAGGAGGGGCAGCGGGCCCAGTCCCCCGGGGTCACTAGGAGAGGAGGGGCGCCGGGGGGAGAGCGCCCCGCACACCGCGGGCGGCGCGGTAAAGGGCTGGAGCCCCCGGGGGGCCTCGGGAGAAGCCGGGGGGTCAGCCGGGGGCTCGGGAGGAGGGGGCTGCGCCCTGCTGCCTTCGGGAGCCGCGGCCCCGGAGCGCGATGCCAGCAGCGCAGGCCCCCGTCCCAGGGCGCCGGGGACACAGCCCAGGATCCCGCGCTCCCCCGGGACAGGCGGAGGCGGGGGGGGCCCAGGACAGCGAGGACGCCCCTGCTCCCGGGGGCCCCGAGCTGTGCAGGTCAGCGCCCCCGCCGCCCCGGGAGCACCTAGGCCAGTGCGGACTGGGAGCTGCGGGAGATACTGCGGGAGCTGACGCCAGGGCTGGGGAGCTGGCCGCCGCCAGTGGGGCTGTTCCTCCTGGTGTCACCCTGTGCCTGGGACGGAGGGGGCCGCCAGGGAGCAGGGGCCTCACGGGGTCAACAGCTCCCACTGAGCCCGGCACCCGGCAGGGGGCGGCCACTCCCCCAGGTGCACACACCTGAGCATCAGCACAGCAGGCCCCTCCCCCAGAAGACCAGCTGGAAGGACAGGGGAAGAGCGAGTTCTTGACCGAGCAGCGCTGGAAAGTTCCAGGGGAAGTCGAGGGATTTACAGTATATAGAACTAGAGGGTACCCCTCCTTTTTTTCTCCTTTTCTCAGTACAACTCATTTTTATATCAGACTATAAATTTCCAATTTTTTTTTCTGCTTTCCCACCTTAACTACAATATGTTACCACCTCTTCATTTTTAAGATTCTTCCTTTTGACTTTCATATTTCTACAATTACAGGTCCTGGATATATTTTCCACTTCTAGATTCCCTTCAACATACTCAACTTAATCTTGGGAGATATACAAGATATGTTTTTGTTTTGTGTTGTGTTGTGTTTTTTGTTTTCTCTGCCTCATTTTGTTCTACAATGGTGGAAGTTGATACCTTCTGAAACATGACCAGTATGCACCCAGAACCAAGTGGTATACCATGCTAGTTCATTCTGTGAGATTCCTCATTCCCATTCTGCCCCCCTCTTTTATCTCATTTATGTTTTGGTGGTCAGTGTTGGGGCCCTCTACAAGTATTTCTGGTTTACATAAATTTGGGACTGAGCATCTTCTAATATGTAGAGCTTAATATACACAGAAACAAGAGGATAATTCTCTAGAATCCCTCAGGTAGACTACATTCTCCTACCACTACAACTTCTTCACAACCACCATCTCCCAGTACCCCCCTTCTTTCTTTTTTTTCTTTTTCTTTTATTTTTTTCTTCTTCTTTAGGATTCCTGGCCTTTTATTTTTTACTACTTTGTTTTAAAATTTGTTTTTCATTTTAGTGTTCCTTTTGTTTTATTTTGTTCTGATCTTTGTTTTCAATTTCTGGTCTCTGACCTCAGCAGAATCATCTAGGGTGAAATTTACTTAGGTCATGGTTGATATTCTTGAGGCAGCCTGCTCATACAGCCACTCTGCACTGAGCAAAATGACTAGAGTTTCTAATGATGAGGGTTAATGAGGTGGAAGAAAGAGTGAGTGACGAGGAGACAAGTTCATGGCAAGGAAAGAGGCTGAGGAAACAAGAGAAAAATAATTAAAAGACCATGAGTAAAGGTTAAGGGAAATAAATGACAGCCTCAGAAGGAAAAATCTATGTATAGTTGGGGTTCCAGAGGGCGCCGAGAGGCCAGAGGGCCAGAAAGAATATTTGAACAAATCATAGCTGAGAACTTCCCTAATTTGGGGAGGGAAATAGGCATTCATACAGGAGATAGAGAGGTCCCCCTCTAAAATCAATAAAAACCGTTCAACACCTTGACATTTAATATGGAAGCTTGCAAATTCCAAAGACAAAGAGAAAATCTTTGAAACAGCAAGAGACAAGAGATCTCTAACTTATATGGGGAGAAATATTAGATTAACAGCACACCTCTTCACAGAGACCTGGCAGGCCAGAAAGGGCTGGCAGGATATATTCAGGGTCCTAAATGAGAAGAACATGCAGCCAAGGTTACTTTATCCAGCAAGACTCTTATTCAGAATAGAAGGAGAGATAAAGAGCTTCCAAGATAGGCAGAAACTGAAAGAATATGTGACCACCAAACCAGCTCTGCAAGAAATATTAAGGGGGACTCTGTAAAAGAAAGAGGAAGTCCAAAGAAATAATCCACAAACACAGGGACTGAATAAGTATTATGATGACACTAAATTCATATCTTTCAATAGTAACTCTGAACTTGAATGGACTTAATGATCCCATCAAAAGATGCAGGGTTACAGACTGGATAAAAAAGCAAGACCCATTTATTTGCTGTCTACAAGAGACAGCAACATCTACAAAGAAACAAGAGCTTTAAATGATACACTGGATCAGATGGGTTTCACAGATATTTACAGAACTTTACATCCAAATGCAACTGAGTACACATTCTTCTCAAGTGCACATGGAGTTTTCTCCAGAATAGACCACATACTGGATCACAAATCAGGTCTCAACTGATACCAAAAGATTGGGATTGTCCTCTGCATATTTTCAGACCATAATGCTTTGAAACTTGAACTCAATCACAAGAATAAATTTGGAAGAAGCTCAAATACTTGGAGGTTAAAGAGCATCCTGCTAAAAGATGAAATAGGCAACCATGAAATTAGAGAAGAATTAAAAAGGTTCATGGAAACTAATGAGAATAAAGATACAACCATTCAGAATCTTTGGGATACAGCAAAAGCAGTCCTAAGAGGGAAATACATCACAAAACAAGCATCCCTTAAAAAATTGGAAAAAACTTGAATACACAAGCTAAGCTCTCACCTAAAGGAACTGGAGGAAGAACAGCAAATAAAACCCACACCAAGCAGAAGAGAGTTAATAAAGATTTGAGCAGAACTCAATGAAATAGAGACCAGAAAAACTGTAGAACAGATCAACAAAATCAGGAGTTGGTTCTTTGAAAGAATTAATAAGATTGATAAACCATTAGCCAGCCTTACTAAAAACAAAAGAGAAAAGACTCAAATTAATAAAATCACGAATGAAAAAGGAGAGATCACAATTGATACCAAGGAAATACAAACGATTTTAAAAACATATTATGAGCATCTATATGCCAATAAATTAGGCAATCTAGAGGAAATGGATACATTTCTGGAAAACTGCAAATTACCAAAACCGGAACAGGAAGAAATAGAAAACCTGAACAGGCAGAAAATCAGGGAAGAAATTTAAGCAGTCATCAAAAGCCTCCCAAGACATGAAAGTCCAGGGCCAGATGGCTTCTCTGGGTAATTCTATCAAACGTTTAAAGAAGAAATAATACCTATTCTCCTAAAGCTGTTCCGAAGAGTAGAAAGGGATGGAATACTTCCAAATTTGTTCTATGAAGCCAGAATCACCTTAATTCCAAAACCAGACAAAGAACCCACCAAAAAGGAGAATTATAGATCAATATCCCTGATGAAAACAGATGCAAAAATCCTCAACAAGATACTAACTAATAAGATCCAATAGTACATTAAAAGATTATTCACCATGACCAAGTGGGATTTATCCCTGGGATGTAAGGCTGGTTCAACACTCATAAAACAATCAACATGATAGATCATATCAACAAGAGAAAAAAACAGAACAATATGATCCTCTCAATAGATACAGAGAAAGCATTTGACAAAATACAGCATCCATTTCTGATCAAAACTCTTCAGGGTATAGGGATAGAGGGAACATTCCTCAGCATTTTAAAAGCCATCTATGAAAAGCCCACAGCAAATATCATTCTCAGTGGAGAAACACTGGGAACCTTTCCCTTAAGATCAGGAAAACTACAGGGATGTCCACTCACACCACTGCTATTCAACATAGTACTAGAAATCCTAGCCTCAGCAATCAGACAATGAAAAGAAATAAAAGGCATTCAAATTGGCAAAGAAGAAGTCAAACTCTCCCTCTTCACAGATGACATGATAGAAATCCCAAAAGACTCCACCCCGAGATTCCTAGAACTCATACAGCAATTTGGCAGTGTGGCAGCATACAAAATCAATGCCCAGAAATCAGTGGTATTTCCATACATTGACAATGAGACTGAAGAAAGAGAAATTAAGGAGTCAATTCCATTTACAATTGCACCCAAAAGCATAAGATGCCTAGGAATAAACCTAACCAAAGAGGTAAAGAAAGGATCTATACCCTACAAACTACAGAACACTTCTGAAAGAAATTGAGGAAGACACAAAGAGATGGAAAAATATTCCATGCTCATGGATTGGAAGAATTAATATAGTGAAAATGTCAATGCTATCCAGGGCAATTTACACATTTAATGCAATTCCTATCAAAATACCATGGACTTTCTTCACAGAGTTGGAACAAATAATCTTAAGATTTGTGTGGAATCAGAAAAGACCTTGAATAGCCAGGAGAATATTGAAAAAGAAAACCAATGCCAGGGGCATCACAATGCTGGATTTCAAGCTGTATTACAAAGCTGTGATCATCAAGACAGTATGGTAGTGGCACAAAAACATAGATCAATGGAACAGAATAGAGAACCCAGAAATAGGCCCTCAACTCTATGGCCAACTAATATTTGACAAAGCAGGAAAGGATATCCACTGGATAAAGGACAGTCTCTTCAATAAATGGTGCTGGGAAAATTGGACAGCCACGTGCAGAAGAATGAAACTAGACCATTCTCTTACACCATACACAAAGATAAACTCAAAATGAATGAAAGATCTCAATGTGAGACAAGACTCCGTCAAAATCCTAGAGGAGAACACAGGCAACACCCTTTTTGAACTCGGCCACAGCAACTTCTTGCAAGATACATCTATGAAGGCAAGGGAAATAAAAGCAAAAATGAATTATTGGGACTTAATCAAGATAAAAAACTTCTGCACAGCAAAAGAAACAGTCAACAAAACTAAAAGACAACTTACAGAATGGGAGAAGATATTTGCAAATAACATATCAAATAAAGGGCTAGTATCCAAGATCTATAAAGAACTTGTTAAACTCAACAGCAAAGAAACAAACAATCCAATCATGAAATGGGCAAAAGACATGAACAGAAATTTCACAGAGAAAGACATAGACATGGCCAACAAGCACATGAGAAGATGCTCTGCATCACTGGACATCAGGGAAATACAAATCAAAACCATGATGAGATACCACCTCACACCAGTGAGAATGGTGAAAATTAACAAGGCAGGAAACAACAAATGTTGGAGAGGATGTGGAGAAAGGGGAACCCTCTTACACTGTTGGAGGGAATGTGAACTGGTACCAGCCACTTCAGAAAACTGTGTGGAGGTTCCTCAGAATTAAAAATAGAGCTACCTATGATCCAGCGATTGTACTTCTGGGGATTTACCCCAAAGATACAGATGCAGTGAAACGGTAGGACACCTGCACCCCAATGTTTATAGCTCAATGTCCACAATCGCCAAACTGTGGAAGGAGCCTCGGTGTCCATCGAAAGATGAATGGATAAAGAACATGTGGTCTATGTATACAATGGAATATTACTCAGCCATTAGAAATGACAGATACCCACCATTTGCTTCAACGTGGATGGAACTTGAGGGTATTATGCTGAGTGAAGTAAGTCAATCATAGAAAGACAAACATTACATGGTCTCATTCATTTGGGCAATATAAAAAATAGTGAAAGAGAATAAAGGGGAAAGGAGAAAAAATGAGTGGGAATTATCAGTGAGGGTGACAGAACATGAGAGACACCTAACTCTGGAAAAAGATCAAGGGGTAGTGGAAGGGGAGGTGGGCGGGGGGCGGGGTGACTGGGTACAGGCACTGAGGGGGGCGCTTGGTGGGGTGAGCACTGAGTGTTATGCTATATGTTAGCAAATCAAACTCCAATAAAAATATACAAAAACAAACAAACAAAAAAGGAGCAATGGTATTTTAGTTCTTCATTTACCTCTCTCATTCTCCACTTACACTAAAATTTTGATCGATATTTAGTTACCAATATTGTTAGCTCTTTAATGCTAGTTGAGAATTTCAGTAAATATTTTTTCCAGAACTTTTCATTGTTTTCAGTGGAGGGTTGGTCTGAATAATCTAGTTCATAAATACCTTATTTTCCATGGAATCTTGGGATATGGAAAAATATCTAGCACATGTAAAGCACATAGTGTTTCTTGAAATAGTTTGTATTTCATTGGAAATCAGTGGAAAAAGAAATCTACCCCAACTCTGTTTTGGGTAGGCACTGCCCACCACAGTAAATTCATGTAGTACTTTGTGCAAGTATTCATAACCCTTGTAATAGTTAGATCAATATCAACCCTTCATATGAATTGTAAGTTCCTCATTGAAAGGGAAGATGTCTTTCTGGTCCATGAGACACATTTACTAAATGCTCATTGGGAAAAAAAGGAATGAATAAAAGTACATCCGTTGAACAACATGCAGGTTAAGAGTGATGAGCCTTACTCAGTTGAAAATCCACATATAACTCTTTGCTCCTGCAAAACTTAACTATTAATAGCCTACTGTTGACTGGAAGCCTTACCAATTACATACATAGATGATTAACACATATTTTGTATGTTATATGTATTATTAGCTTTATTCTTACAATAGAGTAGATTAGAAAAAATGTTATCAAAATCATAAGGAAGAGAAAATACATTTATAATACTGTTATGTAAAAAATCTTCATATAAGTGGACCCACACAGTTCAAACCCATGTTGTTCAAGGTACAACAGTATTCTGGAAAATAAATATGTAAATCAAACCCTATTTTCTTTTTAATAGGCAAATAATAACAATAAGGCATTAACAATAAATAATAAGTAAATGTGCACTTGACATTATGCTTATTATAAAGTTCTTCCCTCCAACATTAATAAAAATTCCCTAAAACTGCCCAAACATTAGGGTTTCTGGGTGGCTCAGTCGGTTAAGTGTCTGTCTTCGGCTCAGGTCATGATCTTAGGGACCTAGGATGGAGCCCCATGTCAGGCTCCCTGCTCAGCGAGGAGTCTGCTTCTCTCTCCTTCTGTGCTCTCTCTCTCTCTCTCTGTTTCACTCTGGATCAAATAAACAAATAAAATCTTTTTTTTATCTTTTTTTTTTTTTTAAAGAAAAAGTTTCCCAAACATTTACTATTGTATATTTTTATAAAAGACTTCCTAAATTTCTTCATTCTTTCAATCCTTGAGCACCTGCTCAGGGCAGAGCAAGAATGCAATTCATCAAGCCCAGCCTATGGATTTTGGACACTTGGAGAACCAGAATAATCAAAGTGAAAAATGCTGTGTAAAACCAAAACCGGTTTTGATGTGGGAGCAGCACCAGGCTGTTTTTTGTAGTCATTAAAAAAGGAGTGTTCGTAATAGACATCATCTGTTAGGAAAAGCATCCTAATGGTCAACTGCACTATCTTAAAGAAAGGAAATCAATACGTTGCTGTGTTTAGGGTATGTTACTAAGAAATCCCATTCTATGGTGCTATTTGGATTGCTCAGACAACATGGGAAGAATATATTGAATTAGGGATGTTTTTCACTCCTTTTTTCCAGCAGCAGGGCCATCAGTCACCTTAATCAATGCTGAGATTTCATGATTGCAAACCTAATTTAAGATTTTTTTTTCCTTCTGATCTCAGCTTTCAGAAGAGGAATAATAAAGTCAATGAGTCCTTGAGCTCTAGGCAGAGAGAGAGAGAGATCCACTCTGTAGCCAGGATAAATGATGTAGCCTTCATTTTAAATATGAAGTAGGCATTAGCATTCTTCGGTGGTAATAGACTCACAGAAAAAATAAATTAGACTACCTCAATCCTCCTGAAATGGCCCTGAGCAGATTGCATCATTAACCTTACAGTAAACAAAGCAATTTTGGTGACAAACTGAAAAAGTGACTTGAACATCCCTGAATGCATTATGGGTTCTAAGGACAGAGAGGAATCACTGCTGCCTCTCACAGCGTCTGCTGGGGAGCAGCTCTGCCAGTGGATTATCCCTAGATGAGGGTGTAAACAATGTCAGAGGTGGTAGCTGTGGGTAAGTTTCACCTTTATGATACCTGCTCCAGAGGTTCCTGACTCATCTTCAGCAAACTCTGGGTGGGTGAGATGCTGTCATTAAGCAGCTACTCTTTTTTGCTCTTTGCTTGGACCTGGGCAAGGATGCTCTTAATTAAGAACCTTCTAGGAAGAATAGTGGAGAAATGCTATTCTCAGATGACTGGCAAGAGAAGAGTGAAATGGGCATCATCCAATAACTCCATTGAGCACATAGAGAAGAGCACATAGAGTACAAATATAAAACTGGGATTGCAAACCTGGATCATTTTGATCTTCCCGTTGCGCTCCAAGGTGAGGATCAAGTACTGGTGTTTCTCCTGAGCTTTCAGGAAAATCAGGTGCCGTAGCCAGTGTTCTTCCTCCTTCCAATCTTTCCCTTCTGGCAACATTTTCATCTTCTTCCCACTGCCAAAGTCCCAGATTTTAATTGTTCCTGAGCACACATGAAAAAGACTATGTAGATAAAAAATAATTTGTAGAAAGCTTGGCTTTTATCTTAGACAAAATTGATCTAATTGAAAGCTTTCTGCCAACAACTTACCCTACATTTATTTCCTACTAAGACTGACACCTGAGTCTCCTTAGCCTTGCTGTGCACAAAATACATTTCTGTATGCCTTGATTTTTCAAAGGCTGATAAAAATGAACAGGACTAGGCAATTTCTTGAAGTTTGCGACAGTTTTCTTGAAACACTCAGACTCCTAACTGAGCTTTCTGTCTGAAGATGTTTTCTGCCCCTATACTCCCAAACTCTTCAGTTTGCTAAATACTGCCCAATATCTTTCCATTTATCTAATATCATGCCAGAATAGTCATTCATAGTAAAAGATCATCCAATAACATCACATTTCCTAAGGTGCTGATGTGTTTGAAGACTTTTGCTCTTATTGGGTAATAAAACATTTAAGAGAATTCCAGCAGGTAGAAATCTATCAACTTTTGAGTTGTTTAGTTGGTTACATGGAAGGAAATGCAAAGGGGATATTGAGTTTCTTGAAATCTTACTTTCTTTATAGTTAATTTAAGTCATTCAATTTACGGAGCTTGATGAAGGGGCCAGGAGGTGTGATACACAGCATGGATGTTGAATGGTTGTTTCTAGATCATCACTCTGTGTAGGAGTCCTCTTCATGTGGCCACCTCAGGTTTAGAACCCAGTGGACTGCTCCTCACAGCTCTTTTCTTCCTTCATTTGCCTCTAATCCTACACCTCTGCCCCCACTTCTGATCCCCCAGCCTACTCCTGCTAGACATCAGGAATATTCTCACTGTGTTGTTTTTCTCCCCTTCTGCTAGGTTCTCTCTATCAGCAGTACTCACAACTCCTGCCATTTGCTCACAACATCATTAAGCACTGACTAAATTCTCCCTCTATCGTCAGCATTGCACGAGGAGCTGTGAATGCCAAGTGAACAGACATAATTCCTGCCCTCAAAGACTTTATAGTCTTGGAGAAACATAGTCGTATAAACAATTAAAAGAAGGAATGCTCTTATTCAGTCCTGGATATGTGGACCACAGTGTCACAGCCAAATTTCCTGCTACCTTATGACCTTGGCAGTCAGATTTAACAGGTCAGAGGTCAGGGAGAGGTACTGCTCAGGTTAGGTGGTGGGTGGGTGGGAATGAGGTGGACTGTTGGCTTGTGAGTAGAGCTGCTCTGAGAGTTAGAGAGAATCCTACTTTCCAGGGTATCCTAGGATGTCCCAGCATCTTTGTCAATTACCTCTGAGGAGGACAAATTGCCCATGTTTAAGAAATTCTAGACCCTGGCACTAACAATGAAATATGACTTGCTTGCATGAAAACAATACTATCTTAGTCATCTGAATGAATTGCTAATGCTTATGTCTAATAACAGTTGTGTGCATTGCTCAGAATTTTTATTATAACTAATTTTCATATGTATGTAGAATGTGCTCATAGAACAGTGAGACTGCTTTCTGAAGAACCGTTCCTCATGCAGAACAGGTACATATACTCACATCCCATCAACTTAGCATTCATGATTTCACCTCATGTGTATTGTTGTCTCTTACACTTTAAAAAAATCAGACTTTCACATCAGGATGTTCACTCATCCCACCAACTGGCTTACAAGCAAGAATTTCTTTAGTAAATGTATCCCTAGAATAAATAAACTATGAGCAGTGCATACAAGTTGGTCATATTGTCTAGATAAAGTAGTTCTTTCATGGGAGGTCAGAGCAAGGTGAAGTGAAAATTGAGGTAGGCTGGAGTGCTTAGTTCCAGAAAGTTCTACTCAGTGCTCTATAGCATGAGGAGGAGCAAGTGACATAACACTACCTGAGCTTGACATCTTCTCAAGTTTGACATGACACCCCCCCCAAGGAGCTTAGATTTATAAACAAATCCAGTATACAATTCTAGGTGTTATATAATAAAGTGGGCTGGATTTTGTCTGGTCCCCAAACCTACTGGAAGTGAAAATATTATCAGCAAGCACTAAATCTAATATCCATCTCTTAGCTGGCGGTACCCAGAAGTAAAAGGACAAGAGGAGTCAGTGCAACACAAATAAGTCCCAT
The DNA here is from genome assembly GCF_053574225.1 of Canis aureus. Classification (NCBI taxonomy): domain Eukaryota; kingdom Metazoa; phylum Chordata; class Mammalia; order Carnivora; family Canidae; genus Canis; species Canis aureus. Next base: position 47,978,245 of record NC_135616.1, read on the forward strand.
CAAAGATAGAATGAGATATGTGTGAAAGACTTTTGCAAACATTAAGGCAATAATATAAATGTGATGTGAGGTATTGATATATGGACTTTGATACCCATTACAGAAGAGCCTGCTGATGTTCAGTCAGGCAGAGCAGTCTCTGGCATGCTGACATATTCCAGCCTGATTCATGCTCTCTCTAACCCATATAACTAATGAGTTCCTAGCACAAATTTTCAAGGCACTAAAGCATGGAAGTCATATTCTGGATATGAGTCTAACCATTACATGCTCCTGTGGCAAAAAGAAATCCACTTTCATTAATAGCTGCAGAGGTCAGTTCAACATTGAAGCCATGAGGGTCTAAAATCTGGTATATTTGGAGGCCAGTCTCGAGTTCCCAAACCTGTAGTAGAAAGAATTTTAAAAAATCAAATTATTCATATACTGTTTAGCTCTTACAGAAATTTTATAATATTTGAAACAGCCTCAGAATTGGTACTATGCACTTCTAAAATCTTTCTCAATGTTCTGCCCTGAATGTCAGTTTGATCAAAGAAAGTTCTAAAAGATGCAGTGCCATCTAGTAGGTACCGTGCTACCCTGGAGTATGTCTGCTGCATATGTAGACAGGCAATGACTATTCCAGGTAGCCCTGGCTGTAGATGAAGGAGCCAATTTTGCTACTGTAAGCAGGAAGCAAGATTAGCAGCAAGATCGAAATTTAACAATTACAAGTACGACGGACAAAAAAACCCATCAAACTGGATTCATTCCCTGTTGACACTCATCCAAATTAGTCAGAAGTCACAGGACAGAATCTGTGGTGAACAGCATGGCATCTAAGAGAACCCTGAGAAAGATGTTCACTGACCCTTCCAAGAAGTGTTCTGATTAGGGACGTGGGCCTCACTCTTAGGGGGAGAGAGAATGATTTCAGAGAAGGCTGGCTGTATAATCAGGCTGGGTGTAATCAGAACATTCAGAAATGTGTCAAGACACATCATTATCTCTCTTCAGAAACACAGTTGAGGCTCTAGACCTTCAGCCTTTTGGTCTAAATCTCTCCTTTGTGGATCTGCCATGCTCACATGTAAACTAGACTGTCAGTGAGTTATGAAACTGAACTGGCAACACAGAACAATTGCCCTCAAGGTACGTGGGGCAGGGGCAGCATAAGCAAAGGGCCAGAGAGCTGAAAGACAGTGGTTGCAGCTGGAGTCAAAGAAGAAAGACAGGACGAGAAGGAGCTCACAGAATCATCTGGAGGCCAACCAAAGGCCACTGACTGATCTGAATGAGGCCAGTCTGGCCCTAGAGACCACATTCTCAACCTCTGAGAGCCCCCCCAAGTGCAGACAAGGTCCTCAAAAGAGAAGAGAAATGAGTGACACTGCCTGACTGGGTCTCAGAAGTCATCCATTTCCTGGCTTGAAGTATGATCCCTCTTCAACCAATGTCAGGTATGAAAACTCACCTAGATAAATTCCTTCCCTGCTTCTCCCCTTATAAGGAAGACATTTCCCCCCTAGAGGTCAGTATTTGTGAAAACGGAGTTGTTATTAGTGTTACTTTTCCTTTACTTATTCTGTAGACATTATCAGAGCTAGGTGATAATTAACTGAGCTCTGGAGATTTGGGCTTAAGAAAATCTCCAGTGGATGAGCACAGAAGGTCAAAGATCCAGAGGGGATTTAAAGGGTCTCCAAAGGATGTTCACTACTGCTCCAGATGTCTCCTTTTGGAGAGCGTGCATGGAATAAAAAGATGACCCTCTGAGGCAAACACTGCTGGCCATCACTGCTGGATGGCTTCGGTGATCAGAATTACAGATGCACTTAGGATGGCTGCGTACCCTGGCTCTGGGGAGCATGGTAATGACAGGGCAGTGGAATACAGAGGAACAGACACGGGTATCTACATTAGACAAACCTGGGTTCACATCCCAGCTACAATGCTTACTAGTTATGTGATCTGGGGCAAGTTGCTTAATCACTATGAGTCTTACTTTCCTCATCTTTAAAATGGACTCCTTTATCTGTCCACAAGGAACCAATGTGAAGATTAAATAAGAATCATGAATTTAAGGCACTTGTTACATATCCTGAACCTATAGGGGTTATACTAAACATTATAAATTCCTTCCCCTTCCTTCTTAACATATCCTCTGCTCAGAGCTTGGATTTAAAAATTATCTATCTATCTATCTATCTATCTATCTATCTATCTATCTATCCATGCTAGCTCTCTTTCCTTAGTATATTTCCTTTAAAGTTCCTTTCTGTTAGCAAAAACTAGCTTTATTTATTTATTTAAGAATGCAGCTTAATAGCAAGCAGTCTGAGCTGGCTTAAAATACTTGTTTTTCATGTGTTTGTGAGTCCTTAAAAATAGCTCTATTGTCAAGTCTCATCTTATGTACCTCTACATTTACTTAATCACTCAAAGACTTATCCATAAAAAGAGAAAATTTTGCTTTGCCTTTTTTTTTCTGAAGAGCCAATACATACTCACCTTAATGATGGATTCAGAACAGATAGTAAGTACTTGGTGAAAATAGCTGTTGTAAAGCATGACATTGATTTCTCGTTCATGAGTGTGAGGAACCTGTTTTGTATCTTGTACCATCCTAGTTAGAGGGTACATGTCCATTACACTAGATCCTGGAACAGAAATAGGAATCTCACAAATATCCAATATTAGAAGTTTTAAATCACAAAAGATTTTCCCCAATCAGTTGTATTTGGAAACAACTCATCAGTGAGATTAGTAATATCAATTCCTAGGATACCTAATGGGATGAAGATACACTTATTTTCTTTAAAAGCATTTTTGACAAATAAAGCCAATGTTATTCAACAAGAGAAAAGCATTCATTGAGGGCTTCATTAATTTTTAAGTGCAGGCCATTTGGATTCATTGATATCCCTCTTTTCGGTGATTCCTGTTTTTCTGGTTTTTTTTTTTGTTTTTTTTTTTTAATAGTCTGCATTTTTCCTTCTTAAGAGTGATTGCCACATACCTCTCCATCTGGTGTATAGTAATCACAGTGATGGGTGATGGTCAGCTTTCTGCTGCAGGTTAAACTTCCATTTAGCGATTAGAATTTATTGTTAGACTTTTCCGACCAACAAGTGATAAAGCAGTCTGTAAACATGGTCTTATTGAATGCAATGCAATGAATGAGAACAGTTACAAGCCAGTGCTTGCAGCATCAATATTGAATAAGATTAATTTCTAAATCAACATGGGGAAGTAGATGAAGAGTGGGTATTCCTTATCTTCATAAGGGTGCTGGTTTGGTTTTACAGGAATACTACAAATGTTATTTAACTCTCAAATCAACTATGTATTCTGCTTCAGTGTAATGTCTAGAAATATAAATAAGAATCTCTAAGTATTTCAAAGATCAAACAAGATGAAACTTCTCTGTTTTATTGATGTGGAGATTAAATTATCAAAGGTCAACTCTTTGTATTGAGTTTCTCATGACTTTCCAATTGCACCTGTAGAATATGATGCCCCAGGAGCTACTAAGCACTTTCCCGAGGCTGCTTAAATTTTAAGATAGAATCTATTCATATGTAAAGAAGGACTTAAAAGGTTTTTCTGGTGATATTTCTTAGTTCAAATATTCTTTTTTTTTTTTTTTTAAAGATTCTACCTATTTATTCATGAGAGACACGGAGGCAGAGACACAGGCAGAGGGAGAAGCAGGCTCCATGTGGGGAGCCCGATGTGGGACTCTATCCCGGGATTTCAGAATCATGCCCTGGGCAGAAGGCAGGTGCTAAACCACTGAGCCACGCAGGCATCCCTCAATTCAAATATTCTAATATGGAAATATGAGAGGAATATGGTAGCCAGATAACCAATACTAGGAGCTTCCTGGTAGATCCTCTAACATCATATTGTGACTAGCTTTAATCAGAACTGACATCAACAAGCTAGATACACTTATGAACCAGTGGTAATTCTCTACATTTTTAGCTAGTTATACTACTGCTATGGAAACTATGCAGTTACAGAGAAAGAATGTGGTTTCAAGAGCCAGATGCTTTGGGAAGGAATCCCAGTCCTACCTTTTAACCTAGTGGGGTTTTGTTGTTGTTATTGTTGTTGTTGTTTTATGAGAAAAAGAGAGAAGAGAGAAAAAAAGCAAGGGAGCAAGCAAGGGAGGGGTGGAGGGGCAGAGGGAGAAAGAAAGAATGCCAAGTAGACTCCATGCTAAGCACAGAGCCTGACATGGGGCTCAATCTCACAACCCTGAGATTGCAACCTGAGCTGAAATCAAGAGTCAGACACTTAACCAACCCAGCCACCCAGGTGCCCCAAACCTGGTGTTTTCCTACTAGTCAGTTGAACTGTTTAATATTTAGTTTGTCATTTAAAAATAGGATAAGTAATAATTTCTACTTCCTGTGGTAGTTGTGAAGGCCAAATGAAATAAAGTACATGAAAGTACTTCATAAAAGAACTTTACAAAAGGGAGTTGTTGTAATAGAGGAATAATACAAGTAACAGTAACAATAACAATACTATATTCTACAAAGCATTTCCAGAATGCAGTCCTGCTGTCATTGCAGTTTAGAAGATAACTGTGGCAGCTCCTTTGGAATCAAAGCACGAAGTATGGGAGATAAGCTTCATGCAATTCTGATATCAAATTGATGGTTGCAATCAATGTAAGTGATACACGGAGCTGTATATTTTGTAAGCAAAGCACTATCAGAATTATTTAAAATTGAGGAGAAATCTTGATTATCTGTTCCTCCTCTTTCTTCACTACTTCCTCCTCCTCCTCCCTCACCTCCTCCTTTTCCTTCTTCTTTTATCTTAATACTCGAGTCCTTAGTAACTCTGGTGATAAATGGATTGGAAATGCTGAGCCCACTAAACCAACATGCAAATGGGGGCACTAGGAGAAAATATGCTTGCAGTTATGAGTATGTTATTTTTGGAGGAGCTATATAGAGGAAGAGTGCTTATACCTAGGATTAAGTTCTGTTTTACAGGGTGGGAAATTATCTATCAAGCATAAAACGCTAGTTTACTCCTAATCCAGAAAAAAAAAAGGAAAGTTAAAAATAATTATATGCTCCACTAGCAGAGATAGCACTGATTTCCCAGCCCTAATTAATCCCACAGGAACTCAGAACAGGTGGTCAGTGAGAAAATGCTTAGGAAATGCATCCTGGGCTGGTGTTCCAGAAGGAAGAAGTATTGTTAACATTGTTCATTTTTCTTCTAAAGCCTGAAGGCATGCAGATGAACAGCATTTAACCTAAATGCCTAGCAGGATCTTTTGTGTCTTTAGAAATCATGTTTTCAAGAGGCAACAATAAATGGAGGTAACAAATATGTTGGCATCAGGACTGTGGATCTGTCATTTGGGACTCTATCCTCTCTCTCCACTTTACTGTCTAGAAGCAAAGGCAGGAGAGAGGGTTAGCACCTTCTAACTAACTGTCTCATTACCAGAATGCATGGGGCTAAATTGTCTCACAGAAGAAAAGGGGCATTGATGCTGGTGGAGCCCCTCAAAGACGGTTCATATTCCAGCTCCCAAGAGTCAAAACAGAGCTGGCTTTGCCTTAAATGCAACACATCACATCCCACTCCTTGCTTTACCCAAGCCATCTTCTTAGGCTTAAGAACTTAGAGGACTGACCTGGTCTTTTCAAAGAAGTACAATCACACATTTTTATCTACCCAGCCCTGGAGAGACGAGGAGTGGAACTGAATTACATATCTACTGTGATGAGTTACAGTTTACACATTCCCCTTCTCCTTTTGCTTTACTTCTAGTTAGTGCTCAAGTGCTAGTTAAAAAAAAAAAAAAAAAGGTTAAAAGTCTAGATATGAGTTTTGTCTGCCATGAATTGGGTACACTTACCTGTAATAAGCATGCCATGATTGGAATCATAGACCATAGAGTAAATCTGCATGTCTCCTGGTCCTCCATGGCTGTCATGGAAGACTTGTAAGAGTGAAAGAGTCTGTATATCCCACACTCTGAAAACCTGTGAGAATAAAGAACACAGTTCACCACTTTTACTCCTTAGTTCCCCACTCAAAGCTATGTAGGTGAAGCATTTTCAAAGTCTGCAGTATGCTCTTAAAAACTTGCAACAAGTATGATTTATGTGACAAGCATACATTTGCCAAACTCCAGTTTGGTTCTTGTTTCAATTACTGTTTGTCAATATCAGAGAAAAATAGCAGCAGTGATTAAGTTTGCTTAAAGGAACTGGATTTTTCTATCATTACAGAGCAATGTAATATTTATTATTCTTTAAGAATTTGGAGGACTGATCACTACTTACAGTTCAAATAAAGCCACCTTTCTACACTACTGGATTGGAAATTAGATAGAAGACCTATTTGAAGTGGAAAGTTTCAAATTGCTCTTTTATGACTTAAGAAGACAAAACTTCAGGACATCTAAGTGGCTCAATTGGTTGAGCATCTAACTCTTGATTTTAGCTTGAGTCATGATCTCAGGGTTGTGAGATAGAGCTCTGCGTTGGGCTCCATGCTCAGTGTAGAGCCTGCTTGAGATTCTCTCTCCCTCTGCCCCTCCCCCACTAAAGCTCATTCAATAAATAAATAAATAAATAAATAAATAAATAAATAAATAAAATCTAAAAAAAAAGAAAAGAAAAGGAAGATGGAAAATCTTATTAAATGAGGTTTTTAAGAGCTTCCCCCTCCTCCTGCCCAGGGATGTAAGAATTATAGAAAAAAGTTTTTAGGGATGTATTAGATATAGTAAGAGTTGGGGAAATAGGTTATTTAAACTCTCCTTTGAGAAAGGAAAGAACTATGTAATTACTCAAGTAGCACTTGGCTTGATATAAGAGAATAGAAAGAACAATGAAAGACAAATACAGAAAAGTAGGTCAAGTTTACCCCTTTGTCACTTGAAATAACTAGTCTGTCTTAGTCTTCTTCATTATTCTGTTTTGTAAGCAAGTTATTGTGTGACTGAATTTCAGAATAGGTGTCATTTAATCAAGGTGGCATTTTTTTTAGTATGCATCCTTAAGTAATATTTTTACTTTATAATAGATATTATTAACCTATTAAATTGGAATATTTGTTGAGTAAATGAGTGATCATTGTAGAGCTAGATATAAAACTTTAAGTAGTTTTGTTAACAGGGAGATACTGACCTCTTATTTGAGACGCTTGTTATTGAGTTAAATGAGTTCAAAACCTCACTGTTGCAAAGACAGTTTGATTCTTATATGTAGGAGCAAAAGGATGTTTAAGTCATGTGATTTAGGGAACACTGGTAAGGAGTTTTGCCTCAAACGCAGATCCTCGGTAGGCCGGTATTACTCAGAACTTGCACATTTGGAAGTTACTTCCTTTGTTCTAGTAACAATGCAAATTTGGGTGAGTAGCTACAACATTGAACCTTATCAGTCTGTTGTATCACAGGGTAAACAAGTATAATGGACTATTTATGAATTTAGGTTCAGAGCCCAGAATGAGAGACAAGTAGAAGAACGTAAAAGTGGAATCTAGGATTGCCAAAGAAATTTACCTCTATTCAAATTGGTTCTGATTGTATTGCTTTATCTGAGATGCATTCACGGTTGGCAGGTTTTTTGCCATATATACATGCTCTGAATTGTGCTCGCTGGAAAGAGCAAGGGATGAGGTGGAAGAGAATTTGGGTTTCAGTTTTAGCACATCACTTAAATTCCCGAAGCCTCAGCTTTCTTGTTTCTAGAACAGACTTACAACACCAGCACTCTGTTCTTCACTCAAATGCTATGAGCATGTTGTAAACTCTGTAATGTTTCTATAGAATAATACTCTGTTTTTATATTCCTCTCTTCTTCAGTGTTGGTGCTTTAGGTATTTTGTGAGATTTTAGGGACAGGGTGACTGTTGGGCTGGCAGATCCTGCTGCACCTGTCCTCAGGGTTTTCTGCTACCCTCCCCCATGGGTTGTCTTTGTTACTGTCATACCAAACTGCTCCCCATTTCCAAAACCCTCCTTCTCATTCTGGTCTCTGTGCATGCCACATACTTCCTATCACCTACCACTCCCTTTCAACATCTCTCGCTGTGTGGTTACCTGCTACTCTTTCTTCCAATCTGTCAGAAAGAGAATTAAGGAGTCACAGTTCAATAAGTTTATGCCTTGATATGCCATTTCTTCTCAAAACACAGAGAAATAGTAAAGAATATATATAAAAAAAGAAAGCAAAAAGAAACAGCAAGTCTTCAAAGCAAGACACATACCTCTACAGATCCAAGCAAGAGACACATATGAAGCAATGAAGAGGCTGCATCAGAAGGGCGTGTCCTGGATCTGACCTGCAGGGGCAGTAGGAGAGCAGCCCCCAGGCAGACAGGAGCAGAGGTACCTCAGCGCTCCATGGCAGAGGCCTGCAGGAGCTCTCTAACCAGAACAGTGAGACTGAGCAGCTATTGCTTCACCTTCATCTGGAGGTACAGTGTTTAGAAAGGCTGTGAGGCTGTGAACCACTGAGAGAGGAGGACATTCCCTTCTGACCAGGATCTAAACCAGAACTACTCTGGCTCAGGAACCTGACCAGTTTGTAGACTGGAGCCCAAAGGGCCAGGTGGGGGGGAATGTTACAGATATGGAAGAGTGAGCCTAGAGACATATGTAAAGGAAACTATAATTTTTAGAAAAACTTAAGGGAGGATATCTTTATGAACTTAAGAGTTGAAAAACATTTCTTCAGTAAACACAAAAAGCATGAGCCATAAAAGATTGGTAATTTAACTAAATTAGAGTTAAAAATGTCTGTTTTTAGCAGACAGTCACAAAGCCACAGTCACAAAGCCACAAAGGATAGAAGCAGGTCCAATGTTCATTGGCCAAGTTGGATAAATATGAACTAGAGCTATATGTAATAAGTGGATAAATCTCAAAATATAGTGCTGAGGGGAAGAAAGGAAATTTCAGTAGGATTTATTCATAGAGAACATAAACATGCAAAATAAGGCTACACATAGTTTAAAGACACCCAAATATGTACCAATGGTATAAATACATAGTACTTGTTCTAAGTTGAAAAATCTAAAAACCCCTCTCCTTTAGACAACTTCCACTGGTCATCTTTTTTTTTTTTTAATTTTTTTTTTTAATTTTTATTTATTTATGATAGTCACAGAGAGAGAGAGAGGCGCAGAGACACAGGCAGAGGGAGAAGCAGGCTCCATGCACAGGGAGCCCGATGTGGGATTCGATCCCGGGTCTCCAGGATCGCGCCCTGGGCCAAAGGCAGGCGCCAAACCGCTGCGCCACCCAGGGATCCCCTGGTCATCTTTCTAATTTAGATGTCTCACCTGTAGATGCTCATGATCCCTGTCTACATTAACAGCAATTAGCAGTTGTCATATTGCTATGACATAGCAATGACATAAGGCCACTAAGTGGCCTTCTCTACTAAACTATAACTCGCTTGAGGGAGGAACCATGGACTATTTGACTGTTTCCCCAGTGTCTTATGCCTTCTCTTTAGTTAGGTTGGTTATTTAGCTAGCTTTTGGTCTGCTTGCTTGCTTATTCTCTGTCTTGGTCCAGGACCTTGAAGGAGTTCACAGAGGTGCACTGCATAGACAGTCAGAACTTACACTGTAATAGGATAAATTAATTCATAAATGGGACAGGATCAGAAAACATCATTCATTGATTCTGTTTTTAGGTGGTCTTAATATGTTAGCTACTTTGGAGGAAAGGAGAGGAGGGACATTAATTAGGCTGTGCTAATTCTAGTCCTCTTCTCTACTCATTTCGTTCAGAGGTTAACAGTGTTGCTGTAGTATTAGTGCTTCAAAGCCTGAGAGACAGAATGTAGCCAGGTCAGGCCAGGAGGGGGTTAGGAAGGGCACAGTGTTTCAGAGAGAGAGTGAGTTGCTATAGAAAGAAAATTGGAGAGGACAGGTGGCTTCCACTAAAGGAGCCCTGGGATACACAAGAGTATTTATTAATCAAATATTAAATATTACGTATGTGTATAAAACTTAAATTACAAAAAAATTTCACCTTCTAGTAGCAGTAAAAATAATGATTTCCAAACAAATTGGGAATGCAGGAGTTAGGTGGAAGGATTTTTTTAAAAAAGATTTTTATTTATTTATGAGAGACACACAGAGGGAGGCAGAGACATAGGCAGAGGGAGAAGGGAGAAGCAGGCTTCCTGGAGGGAGCCTGATGTGGGACTTGATCCCAGGACCCTGGGATCACAACCCGGATTAAAGGCAGATGCTCAGCCACTGAGCCACCCAGGTGCCCCAGAAGGGTTGTTTTATTAACATTGGGATAAATTCAACTGAAAGGCTGCAAGTCTTTAGGATAAAGTTACCATTCCCCAAACATCAAAGAGAAGGAAAATAGAAAGCCCTCCCCTGAAGCTTTTTTTGTAAGGAATAATTAATAAATAATGATGAAGTAAAAACGTTTGAAAACTTTACATGTCTATGTGCCAGGAGTGAGGATTGTTTTGATTTAACCAAGTTTCCTGACTTTTCTTGCAACCTCGATACCAACCGCTATTATCCAAATGTATTAATAAAGTCTCTTTTTGGGGGGGCCTGCGTGGCTCAGGCAGTTAAGCATCTGCCTTCAGCTCAGGTCATGATCTCAGGGCCTTGGGATTGAGTCCCACATCGGGCTCCCTGCTCAGCTGGGAGTCTGCTTCTCCCTCTGGCCCTCTCCTCCCTTCCACCGCAGTGCTGTCTCTCAAATAAATTATTTATAAAATCTTTTAAAAAAAATAAACAAAGGACTCTTTTTTTCCATTGGTGAGTATTATAGAGTGACCTAGAGCAAAATGTCTGATATGTAGGAGTTGGTTTGAGATACATGAAAAAGGATTATAAAAAGGTGCAAAACTAACATGACACACACAATTCCTTATACAGCAAATAATTCTAGAACTCTGAGCTAGGTGCTACAGAAGCAAAAGATCAGTAGAACACTATTGCTGTTCTTGATCAGACCCTCATCTGGTCAGGAGAGTATATGCAACACAAGTAGTTATCACACATTGTAAGAGTTATTTGAATAGAAGTTTGAACACTAAAACTTACATTGGAAGAAATGTTTAGAATTGAAGTATCATAGAAGGAGGGACATGGGGCATTCAGCATTTTTGACTTGTCAAGGGAATCTGGGATTTTGCTGGTCTTCCTAATTTTACCCAACGACTACAAGAGGTTAATTAGATTTTAGACACCAAATGAATCAAATTAGGGCTACATGATTTTACACTGGAAGAGCCTGAAGATATCTGGTATTATGACACTTTTGAGGGTTGACATAATATTATAGACAAATATTGTATTTGAAAAGGGGTATGTTTAACAGTGCAGTACAAATGGTAGGCATCCAACCTTACTTGTATAGGGAACTCACCGTAAAACTGCATTTTTTAAATTCTTACAAATAAGAAGAAAAATTTTTTTGTCATGTGGAACTAAAAGTGTTAATTTCGTTATCTTGTTCTCACATTTTTTCCTGTGTGATAACTGGCAAACAGAAATGAAATGAAGACAGCCAGCATGCCTTTTAAAAATTAACTTTTTAATTACCAAGTTATTACATGTGCCTGGTGGAAAATTTCAAACGGTACCAAAGCCAAAGTCCCCTTTCCCACCTACCCCCTCCTTCTGGGCTCTCAGTTCTACTTCTTAGGTTAACTACTGTTGGTAGTACTGCCTCTGGAGGGAGACAAGCTCAGCTGAATCCTCTTTCACCACTTACTAGCTGTGTGACCTTGGGCAAATCACTTAACATCTCAGAGCGTTAGTTTTACATTTGAGGGAGATTATACCAAAACTTCTCTCACAGGATTGTCACAAACATTAAATGAGATCGCAAATAGGGGCATCTGGGTGGCAAATTGGTCGAGCATCTGCTTTCGGCTCAGGTCATGATCCTGGGGTCCTGGGATCAAGTCCTGCATCAGGCTCCTAGCAGGGAACTTCTCCCTCTGCCTATGTCTCTGCCTCTTTCTCTGTGTCTCTCATGAATAAATAAATAAAATCTTTAAAATTAAATTAAAATTAATGAGATCACATATAGAAAGAGCTTATATCTATATGAGGGTACATTTAACTACTTAAATTTACTTCATTCATTTTTGCAGCCATTAGGCTGCATAGGATTCTGTTGTTTGAATACTCTGTAATTTATTCTAATTAGTCCCCAGTTGATGGAGTCAGATTTATTTCCTTTATTTTCATTTAGTAAAGTAATAGTGAAACTTCTGTATAGGTAATTTTGTATAGTAGTTTAAATATACCTGTTTGATAAATTCCTAGAATTTATGTCAAAGGGTATGAGCATTTTAAGTTTTGTTAGGTTGCCAAATCCACCTTACCTTTTGAGAAGATTACAATTTTGTGACTTCCTGATTTCAAGTTGCAAAAACAGCTTTCACAATTAGCTCTAGTTCTTTAGGAGAACTGAACTTGATGTTTTTATCATTACTAGATTTTGCCATCAAAGATTTTTAGCAGTTTTGCCTCATTTACTCAACTAGATTTTTAACTCCTTGTGGGTGGAGATTACATCAAAAGATGTTTAGGCACTGGGCAGGATACAATATGAAGCACTTAGCAGGGGCTCGTATATTGATTGATTTATATTAACGCTGCGGGAAGTCAAGATTCCTAGTAGGAGAGCTCTGAGATACAATCATTTTACCAGCCAAAGAACGATGGCAGGCTTTTTCAAGAATTATATTTACTAAGAGATGAAAATTAATGTCCATAGTATACCCAGGTAGTTATCTTAGGTAGACTGTAGTGAATCTGTACATGTGTCCATGCAAATGTGTGTGTGTATTTGTGCAAGGGGTCTGAGGTTCCTGAAAGCTGATGGGAGTGTGGGTGGAGCAAAGAGGAAATGGTCTCAAGGGCAAAACTCAGAAACATCATGGCTCACCTAAGCAAATTCACAATGACAGCAAAGTGTCCCAGATTATATAGAGAATGAGAGCCACAAATGAAAGGAAGCTTCACGTAGGGACTGGTGCCCCAATGTCTCTGTTGACACATCAGCTCCTATGGCTCGGAACAATTAACAGGGTCTTCTCTTAAAGATGGTCAGTGAGCTCCAGACCTGGGGCTCCAGACTGGAGGAAAACAAAGCCAAGACATAAGCAAAAAGCTTACTTTTTTGCTTCAGACTCTTCAAGTTGAGTATGACTCCCAAAGCATGTGCCATCACCTTGTTTCTCCTAGTTTGTACTTTTTCTTCATGGGTGGTCACTTACATTTTATTAGCTCAAGGTTCCTAACACATATCTTCCTCAGAAAATAGTCTAACAGTCACTCTGAGGAAAGATCTAAGACAAGTAACTCTTATTCTTGAGGATGTTACAAATCACAGCTAACCCAAAACTAGAATGTCCCAAGCAGCAAAGGAAGGACAGAGGGTGGCAAAATGCTGGGAGTAGTAAAATCAGGCTCTCAATCATGGATGCTCCCAGTTTTCCAAAATGTAAGAAAAACCAACTGGAATTTAAATCATATATAATAATACCATACAAAAAGAAAGCATAAATATAGAACTAAAGCCAGAAAATAGTTCTGATTTTTACAACTTAAAGGTAACACATTTTGGGATGCCTGGGTGGCTCAGTAGTTGAGTGTCTGCCTTTGGCTCAGGTCGAGATCCTGGGGTCTTGGGATTGAGTCCCACATCGGGCTCCCTGCAGGGAGCCTGCTTCTCCCCTTGCCTGTGTCTCTGCCTCTCTCTGTGTCTCTTTCTCTATGTCATGAATAAATAAATAAATAATCTTTTTTAAAAAGTAAAGGTAACATATTTTAAAGGGTCAGCTTTTCTTCCTCTCCCTAAGTCTATTTCAAGCACCCTCATTTCTTACTCACCAAAGAGAGACGAACTCCATTTTTCTCTTGGTGAAGGTTTCATGGAGGATGCGATATGTCACTGAGTTTTGAAGGATGACTAGAATAGCTGGGTTATAGGATGAGAATGATTGTAGACAATGGCAGGAAAGCATGGAGATTGTGGGGAAGAGTTGGGTGAAGTTCAGACTATCTGAAGACAAATAAGTAGCAACAAAACTAGAAAGGTATCTGCTTCCTGACCATGGAGAACCTTAAACACTAGAAAAGAGAATTTGAACTTTATTTATAAGGCAAGAGGTGCCTTTGCAGATATGTAAGAAGATACTGACAAGGTTGTAAATGGGTTAGAGGATGATTAACATGACAGTGTAATATTTGGGTGGTGGAGAGATGGGAGAGAAGTAGGAGGACCACGAGTGACTTCTAATGTGCCTCCTTCAAATGGGCATCTGTCAGTGGGTCTGAACCAAGGTCCTAGTGTGGGAGGAAGAATGAAGTGCCGGATATGAGAAACGTTTCAGATGGGCCAATGGATGGTGTTGGGGAAGCAGAAGGTTTAAAAGTGACTTTGAAGTTGGTCATGGTTCGGTGGAAAACATATATCATTAACAGCTGGAGGAAGATCAGAAGTCAGAAAAAGGAGATTTGAAGAGGAAAAATAATTTGGTTTTAGAAAAGCAGAAATTTTGTAAAAGATAAATAAGAACCAAAAGGTCTTTCAAGAAACATTGAAGATTGAGACATTGAGCATAAGAAGAAGAGAGATGCTGGCTGATGAAAGAAGGTTCTGGATGAGGCAGTATTCAACTAGGAAAACAACAGCAGGGATTCGATTCAGGAAGTAAGAGAAATGTTTGTTCTTGGGTGGGAGGAAAAGAAGGGAAAGTAGCAAAAAATACAGAAAAACACAGAAATCTTTTGAGGTTGGAGAAGATGGAAGTTAATGAAGTGACTTGACATTCTCAACTCAGTAGAAGACAAGGTAGCTTGTGGAGAGTGAGGAGTGGTGTCAGGGGTTCAGGGAGAGTAGAGATTGTGTTTAACTGTCATGTAGACTTGACAGGTACTCAGCATGAGATGAATATAAATGACTGAGTGGTAAACCGTAAAAGACTCCTAAATACAGAGAACAAACTGAGGGTTGTTGGAGGGGAGTGGATGGACTAAATCATAATGGGGATTAAGGGGGGGGCATTTGTTGTGATGAGCATGGGTGTTATATGTAAGTGATGAAGCACTAAATTCTCCTGAAACCAATACTACACTATACGTTAACTAACTTGCATTTACATAAAAATAGAGAGATTGATCTATAAAAATAAGAAATAAATAAATAACTGAGTAGCATCAGAAACATGGATTTTTGGAAAGCCTTCTCCTATCCCATGCCACAGACCACACCCATAATCTACACCTGTGTGGCCACAAAGGAGATTCAGTACCAACGCAGATAAATCAACACAAGTCCCATCCCCACTATGGAGCGTGGAGAGCAATTGCCTTTCTGATAACTGCTGACGTTTACTGAGGACTGGTTACATACCAGGCACTGTGTTGTGTGCTCACTTGCTCCTCTCATTTCATCTTCACATCAGCCCTATGAGGAAGGTACTCTGATAGCCTCTTCTGTGATCTCAAGTAACTCAGCCAAGGTCGCCATTTGTCACTTTCAGAGTCAGATCTCATTTAGGTTTGCCTGATTGTAGAGGCCATTCTCTTAGCCACACTGCCTGGAAGCAGGACAGTAGCATCATCTTCACTTTGGATAATATCTTAGACACGGTCAGCAGTAGGATGGCATCCAGCCAACCTGCAGGCCAGGTTGGCAACCCCTCTGGTTTGCTCTGACATTATTCGCCTGGCACCTGATTTCAAGGACATTACTTCTGGCTCCAAAGCACACTCCCAGCCTTGTCAAGCTTCCCCCTTTCTTAGGCTCCCTCATATCACCTCCAAAGTGAAAATTAAAAAAAAAAAAAAAAAAAAAAAAAAAAGCAACTGTTAACCCATCTGCAATCTGTTAGAAGTCATCAAAGCACATATATTTCTCTCTTTGGCAGAAAGAAGAAAAATAACCTTTGCAATCTAGGCTCATGGTTGAGAAAGTTGCCAGCCATGGTTCCCACTGGTTTTATTAAGGAAATGAAAGGAAGTTTTTATTTCTTCCTGCATCTGTCAGTGTTCGTCAGCTCTTCGGGAGCAGCAGATGTGGCACGGTGGTTAACACTTAAGCTCTGTGACTAGAAATACAATGTTAGCCATCGCAGAGGTAAAGAATATCCCGCTGAAACGTCTGCAGAATAAAAAATAAATTTATTTAAAAAAAAAAAGAAATGTCTGTAGAACTTTCTGCAGGAAGAAGTTTTTGCAGACGGCAAGGTCTGCAGGAGGAAGGATGAAATTTGCTTTAAGTAGGCATGTGACTGGCTGGAATTTATTAAAACCTGAGGTGATGAAAGCTATGAGTTTATGTTTAAGTTTATGAAGAAATTTGAAGAAATGTTAGATGTGTAAAAACGTCTGTTATTTTCACTGTTATGAATGATGCTCCCACTAAATGGTGATGACAGTTCAGCCAAAGCACGTATGTGCCTTGTTTGCTGTTCTTTCTGCCTCAATTGCTTGTTTCTCAGATCTTTGAGGGGCCGGCTCCTCTATCATTCAGGTTTGCACTTTCATGTTCCTCTCCTCAGAGGTGATCTTCAGTCACAGCACATGATGGTGTTTTCTATTCATTATAATACTTATCCTGCTGTCTTCCAGTTTAATTGCTACTTTGTCTCTTCCCCTCAAATGGAAACTTCCTGTGAAAAGAGGCTTATTGCCTCATTCAGCATTCCCTTTCTGGAACCCAGAGCAGCACCTGTCACATAGTAGATGCTCAAGAAATAAATGCTTTCGAATAAGTCATGAATGAGCTCATTTAATCTTTATAACAACCCTGTGGGCAAAACTACATTATACACATGGAGAAACCCTGTGGAAATATATTAAATAATTTGTCAAGTGGAGCTGCTGGGATGCTTGAATGAGCATCATGTTAATACACTCATTACATTTACAAGAAATTGGAAAGCTGATCTCTTGTGTCTGTTTACCTCTGGGCGTGAGTGGCCTAAATGTTTGCTAGAAAGATATCTTTGTTTTCTCTAGTTTCTCTAGATGGGACTCCAGGTCTCAATTCATAACATGGTTTAATTTTAGTGCCTCAAAACCTTCACTGTCTTTCCAGTACCTTTAAAATTTCTTTTTAATTTGATTACAATTAAAAATAGTTTCCTTACTACAAAAACAATGCTTATTTACTGTTAAAAATGGATAATAAAGGAAAGAAAAAAACACAAAACAGAAATTTAAAAAAAATGTATCTACAATCATGCACCCAGGTAATCATGAACATCTTGTTAATCACCCCTGGCAATGTAGAATAGCCAAAGTTAGATTTTTAAATGGGTTAATTTTGGAGCACCTGAGTAGCTCAGCTGGTTAAGCATCCAACTCTTGATTTTGGCTCAGGTCATGATCTCCAGGTCGTAAGATAGAACCACACATTGGGGTTCTCACTCAATAATGAGTCTGCTTGAGATTCTCTCTCTCCATCTGCCCCTCTTCCTTGCTATCTCTCTTTTTCTTTCTCAAATAAATCTTCAAAAAATAAAATGGCTTAGTTTCTTATGTACTGTTTCACTATATTTCACATAATATATTACTTAGATATTTTCACATCATCGTTCATCTATAAGTCAATATGATATTTCTATTATGTAAAAGGATACATCATAACTTACTGATAGGGGGACAGGGAATTGAAGGAAGCGGGGTAGAAGGCACAAAATTCCAGGTATAAGATAAATAAGCACTGAGGATGTCATGGACAGCACGGTGACTGTAGCTGACAGACACTGCTGTGTGGTGTGGAGGGAAGTTGTGAAGAAATGAGAGTTCTCATCACAAGGAAAAAAATATTTTCTTTCTTTCTTCTCTTTCTTTCTTTTTTCCTTTCTTTCTTATGAGATGGATGTTCACTAAACTTCTTATGATTAGCATTTCACAATAAATGTAAGTCCATACCCTAAACTTGCACAGTATTGTATATCAATTATATCTCAATAACACTGGGAAATGAATATGTAAAATAACTTCCTGAATCAAAGCTTTATTTTTAGATTTTGAATTTCTCATTCTCCTTCCCATTCCTTTTTTCCTTCCTTCCTTCCTTCCTTTTTTCTTTTTTTCTTAAACCAGTGTAAGTAACTGTGCAATGAACACCCTTTTACATAGATCTTTGGGCACTTATCTGATTATTACATTAGAATCAATGCCTACAAGTTGTTTGCCAGTTATATCCCAAGAGCACAGTATACACATCCCTCCTCTTTTTCTTCCTGATTTGTGAAAATTTTTGTTTGTGTGAGGATCTTATTCCAGTTTCTGTCATTTTTGCTGCATTTTTGCCTGTCTGCTATCTGTCTTTAACCTTTTAAATAATGTTTAGGGAGACTGTGTGGGGTTGGGACAGATGGGATTGGCTATGTTTCTATGTTTACCACCAGGTAGCTATGTGACCTCACACAAGTCACTTAGGTCTCATATGCTTTTTTATATGCAAAACTTGATAATTATTTTATAGGGTTGTTAATAGCATCAAATGAGTTTGAATATGTACCACAGTGCCTGGTATTTGGTGAACATTTGATAAGTGGTAATTATTTTTTAAATATTTTATTTATTTATTTGAGAGAGAGATAGAGCATACATGCACATATGTGCACACAGGTAGGGGAAGAAACAGAGGGGGAGAATCCAAAGCACACTTGGGACCCTGCTGATCAGGACCCTGAGATCATAATTTGAGCAGAAACCAAGAGTCATATGCTCAACAGACTGAGCTACCCAGGTACCCCAATAAATGTTAATTATTATTATAATTCCCAGGAAGTTTGAATGTTTGGGTAGTCATATTAATTTTTTCTTTAGCCACAGGTGTTATATTAGCAGTTATCCTAAGGCTATATGAATATTCACCTGTATTTTCTTCTGGAAAATTCTAGAACTTCTATGGTTTTTTTTTAGTATTTTACATTTACAATCTTTAGTATATATGGGATATATTTTGTGGTTTATTATGAAGTGATCATCTGATTACATATTTTTTCCTTATATGATTAATCACTTTTCCCAACATTTAATGAATGAACTATACTTACTCACAGATTCGGAGTGCTACTTTTATTATATACAAACTCCCATACACACATGAACTAATTTTTGCCTCTTCTCATGGATGTGACTAACTAGTTCTGCATCAACTACTGCTTTGTTTTATTTATTGCAGCTTTAGAATATGTGTTACTATCTGACAGGGGGAAAAAGGTCAGCTTATAATGATATTTTCCAAAGCTTCTAAGATATTCTTGTATATCAGTATTTTTACATGAACTCTAAACTTGGCAAACAGATGCTTAAGTAACCATACATAGCATTAAAAATAGCTTAGAACCATAGTCCCGTGCAGAAACACAGCATATCCCTCTGTTCATGTTCTTAAATAAAAATACCTCAGGAAAACTCCATAGTTATCTTAATATTAATAATGAATATTGCATAGTAAGGTTATTTCTAGGTATTTCACTTTTTTTTGCTCTTTGAATGCTATCTCTTTGACCATTGTGGTTACTGCTCTTATGTACTGCTCTTATGTAGAAACTTATTTTTTAGAAATTGCTATTGTCACAAGCTTCCTTACTAACTTATTTGCTCTTAAAATTTCAAGCTGATTTTGTGTCAACTGTACTTCAATTTTAAAAATTTAAGCTGATTTTTAAAAATTTTTCAAGGATACAATCACATTATTTGCAAATATAATGATTTAATCTTAGTATCTAATATTTGTAACTCATTTTTCTTATCTGAATTCATTGGTAGGACATTTAAAACACTGTTAATGACATCCACTATGCCAGATGCCTCACGCTCTCTGTCTTTGCAGAAAATGTCCTGTCTGCAATGGGAGGGTGGTATTGGCTCTCTTCCCAGGGCTGCCTTCCTTAACGCTTGTCTTCCAATGTGCTCTTTCATGCGCCCTCGTCAGCAGAAACGGAACAGGACCAAGCTCATCATTTCCTTCTCCACACTGACAATATTTTTCTCAGTGACTAGCAGCTATTTCAGTCAAAGACTGTATATGTTCTAGATTTTTCAATAGTTCATTTTAGGGAAAAAGTGGTTGGTTTTTGGTTTCGTTTATGTTGTTTTCTTTTACCTTTGAAGAGGAAAGGCTGATGACGTGTTGATCTTTCTCATTCATCACTATCTCCATGATGCTGAACATGTGCCCTACTAGTTTCCCCACTGGCTTGGTGCTGATGTTGGGATGCCACAGCCGGAGCACCTTGTCATCTCCTGAAAAGGAGGACATGGGGGGATTATTCGTTTTCTCAGGGAGCAGCTGGTCAAAGTTTAGAGTTCCTTTCACTCCCTCATATCCTTATCACTCTTCTAATATCAAACTACAGCTTCTTCCAGGATGCCCTCTGTGATTATGAAGAGGCTAGCCTTGCTTTGGAGCCGCTTCCTCTTGTCAAGGCTGTTTGGGAATAATTGTATTTACACACACAAATGTGAATTTTTATAAATATTTTATGAGTCCATTTCTTGATTCAGTATTTCCCACTCATTCATGCATTAATGTATTATTTATACTTTATTTACTTCTCAAAGTATCTTAGACAGCTGTTCTTTTGTTTTCACACTCAGAGGAAGAGGAAAATTGCACATAATCTCTACCATTATAACAAATCAACTGTTTCCCTGTCTCCATCTTTCCTTCTAGCACGTACCCATAAGCATGTATAATTTACATGTAGTTACTGTCATAACACACATACTATTTTTTAATTGTTAAAATCATATGGGTACACAGTAAAATGTTTAAACAATATAGAAGGGTATAATTTTTGTCAAAAATGTCTTCTTTCCCCTCAGAATTCCTACTTCCACTCCCTATAGGTAATCGCTGTTAACTTCCCCCTTTTCCTCTTTCTTACAAATAAACTTTTTATTGTCAGAGTTAAAAAAAACACTTTTCCATTCATATTTAAATACTTCGAATATTTTCAGTAGGTATTTAGATTACCATTTCTCAACAACAACAAAATCACTATCACTAACTTTTATTTTTGATATACGCATTAAAATATATTATAAATGTTGCTAAAATACAAAATCATTGTTCTTAAAAGGTTTTTTTTTTTAAGATTTCATTTATTTATTTGACAGAGAGAGAGAGAGCACAAGTAGAGGGAGCAGCAGATGAAGAGGGAGAAGTAGATTCCCTGCTGAGCAGAGCCCAGACAGCGCTGGATCCCAGGACTCTGGAATTATGACCTGAACCAGTCAGATGCTTAACTGACTGAGCCACCCAGGTACCCTTAGAAGGTATTTTTACCAAGAAATCGCAGCATGCTATTTTGAGCAGAGAGAGACAGATCAAACCAAAATTTTATAGAATGGGTTTGTCACTTTGTTATCCTATGTGGAGATTGCAAGGCAAGTCCCTTTGGGTTTTATCCAGTTTTATTGAGATATAATTGATATACAACATTGTGTGAGTTTAAGGTGTGCAACATGATTATTTGATATAAGTGTAGTGCTCGCTTCAGCAAGCAGCACATACACTAAAATTGAAATGATACAAAGAAGATTAGCATGGCCCCTGCACGAGGAGGGTATAAGTATATATTGTGAGGTGATTACTACAGTAAGTTTAGGTAACACATGCATCACCTCAGGGTTATCTTTTTTCTTATCATGAGAACTTGTAATATTTGCTCTCTTCATAACTTTCAATTATAAATACTGTGTGTACATTACATTCCCTAGAACTTGTCTTCTAACTAGAAATTTGTACCATTTTTAAAATACAAATTTTCAATATCCAATATAATTAAAATAATAAAATATAATTAATATACATGCCCACCATTTTTTTTGGAATTTTGGAGGACCACAGGCCCACACCTTCATAATTATCATTTTGGTTGCTACATCAAAATTTCCTACCATTTGTCTATCGATAAATGTTCTTGCTAATTCTAGTTTTTCACTTTATTTAGCAACACTGCAATAAATAGTTATTTGTGGGTTTTTTAATCTTTTGGACATACACACTGAGGATAAATTCTCATATTGTTAGATTGCTTCCTAAAATGGTCGTACCTTTTTATTTCTCCTCTTTGAGTATTCCAATCCATTCTTTAAATTGTAACCTGACTGTACCTCCAAGAATATTTCAGACTGTCTTCATATTCTTTAAAACCAAGTGCCACTGCCTATGTGCCCCCTGTCCCTGGCATCTTTTATAATTATTCAATTTTCTGTACTACCCACTTAAAAGCAGAACTTCTTTTTTATTATGCTATCTCAAGTGTGTAACCCACAGTAGGAGTTTAGATATTTATTGAAAGTTCACAACTTGGGATGCTGAATCCTAGCTCAGAGGTTTAACTATCTAGTGGCACAATAGTGGGAAAACATGTACCCAAACAAAAACAAATCTTTGTTGAATGTTTACCTGACTCCTTAATAAAGGTCAGCTGTTTCATTCCAGAGATCCTCAGGGCCTGGAGTCTTAGTAGAAGCAGGCTGAAAAATCTCAGGGCATGTCTCTCTCTTACTTTCCACTTCTCTGACAATTGGTATGGATTGAATTGTTTCCCCAAAATTCGTATGTTGAAGCTCTGACCCCTAATGTGATTGTATTTGGAATGAGGCCTTTGGAAGATAATTAGAGTTAAATGAAGTTATGAGAGTTGTGCTCTAATGATGAGATTAATGTACTTATAAGAAGAGACCAGAGAACTTGCTCACTCTCTCCCTGGGGGGATATAGTGAGAAAACAGCCATCTGCAGGCCCGCTAGAGAGCTCTCACTGGACACTGACCATGCTGGCACTTTGATCTTGGACTTCCAACCTCTAAAACTGTAAGAAAATAAATTTCTGTTATTTAAACCCTCCAGCCTGTGGTATTTTGTTATGGCAATCTAAGCTAACCAAGACAACCAAGATATTTTAAGAACTATTGTCAGTGAGTAAGTGGGATATTTTTTTTTCTTTCTTTCTTTTCTTTCTTTCTTTCTTTCTTTCTTTCTTTCTTTCTTTCTCTCTCTCTCTCAAGATATTTTCTTAAATTTAAAACTTCTATGTTATCCTTACTAACAAGAAGAAAAATATCTTGAGAAATTACTGTAGACTTGGCATTTTGCTAGATGTTGAAGGTACAAAACAATTCTAGATAGTGACCCTACTGAAAGTCTTTTTCAGAAGACCAAAACTTATACTATTCCAGACTTAGTTCCAGCATTTCCTTCCTAATGCTGTCCCTGATCACTGTCCCCAGCCTCAGGTGGGGTTAAGGCTTCTTCCCATTCTGAGAGTGTTTTCTTCAGATTTTGTTTATAGCCTGAACTCTATTCAATTATAGTTGTTTGCATAATTATCTGATTGCCCACTATCTGGTGAGCTTTATATTTCTCATCTACAGCAGTGATTGACAAATAGTAAGTGCTTAGTACATGTTTGTTAAGTAAATAAGTTGGCTAATAGAGTAACTCATGAAGTGCTTTAAAAATCCTTATTTTGGGAAAGTCTACCTTGATTTGAAACCTGGCTCTGTCACTCATTAGCCTTATGGCTTTAAGTAAGTGACCTCATCCCTCTGTGTTTGGGTTTCCTTATCTGTATATATGATGGGGATGACTGGAGCTCATGTCATACCCTTATTGTGAGATAAAATGGAGTCATCCATGGATAATCTGAGCAGTTCCTGGACCTCGAGCTGACTATTCCTACTCTGCTCTTCTTCTTCAAAGTCCCTGCCATGTGCAACACATTTTATAAAATGTCTGGGGGAGAGAGAGAGAGGAACTGATAAAAAGATGTGTGAAACATGGGTCCTGCTCTCATGCATTTGTAATCTAGTGGTAGCACTAAGACAAGCATAAAAGATACAGAGGGAAAGTAAGTAGTCACAGACAATATTTCAAATCTGAAGGTAGGACTTAATACTATACATGATATACTATGGTTTATAAGGAGTTAATTCCTTATTGCTTTGTTATTTTCCATTTATTTTAGTTTCTCTCTTTTGCTCTCTCTCTCTCTTTTTTTTAACCAGGATTTAGATAAGGCCACATATAAAGATAGGATTTTCTTTCCTTATCCCAGCTGGTGAGTCAGTGGATCCAAATGCCTCACTCTTGATGAGATGAGCTGGCTCAGTGCGGAGAGAAAAGCAAGGGTGAGAGAAACTGTGTGAACCAGATTACAGTGGTCCTGGGGGTCTGGGCGGGGCGGGGGGGGGGGGCGCAGGGTGTCCCAGGGAAGAGCAACGGGCTGGGAACAAAGAGAAAAGACTGGAGCTCAGTTCTCCTAGCTCACTAGTCACATGATGAGTTGAGGCAAATATTCTCTTTCCTGGAGCCTCAATTTCCTTATCTGTAAAATTTTGATCTCCCAAGATTCCTTCCAACTCTAAAGTTTTATGATTGTGTGCTGTGGGGGGCGAGGTTACTCTGGAATTATAAAGGTCATGAGAGAAACTCCAGATTATCAGTTACATGATTCATACTGAAGAATTCTGATAATGCAGTATCTTGCCTGTATTTGCTTTCCATTGGCAATGACTGAGAGGTCTTACCTTACTCCAGTATGTTCAGAACCAGAGCCTCCAGCCCACGGGTGGTTGGCCAGATTGTCTCCTGAAATGGACCTTATCACTCCTGGAAGATGAAGTTAGGCTATCCCCAGAAGAAAACCTGTGACTTGCATGCCACAGGAAGAAGGATACAATAGAAGACTGCCACTTGAGAAATGCGGCAAAGAGTTTTGTCCAGTGTGCATTATGAAGGAAACCAGTTTTACAGAGGGTTCCTCTTGTCTGTGACCAGAGGTTGTCCAGTGCTCCTTATTTTCCATTGATAACAATGGAATCCTCATATAGTCTGGGTGGTGGCTTTTTGGAGCCAGAATGATCAGAAAGGGACGTGACACTAAGCTCTAAATACCTATAATATTTTATCTGTATTGTTAGTATTATGATTATGAATCTGTTGACTCATGCTCCATGTTTTATTGTAGCTGTGTATTGGCATGTCTTATTTGTACCATTAAATTTTGAATTCTTGAAGGTTAAAATACAACCTGATCTCTAAAATTCATGATACCTCATCTGTAGCAGTTGTGCAAAAAATATTTGTTGAATAAAACATTAACAGATGTATGCAGAGCTCCCAAGTCATCTTGGGTGGCAGAGAATTGTTTGTATACACTGGACCTTCCAAAGTACGGGTTTAACTCTTAAAATGCCCAATAGAGACAACTATGACTGAAAAACAAATTCTTGATGGTTACCAAAATAAGGCTCAGGAAATTTGCAATTTTGTTTTGTTTTGTTTTTGTAAGTACCTTGTCCTGGTTTGGCTTTTTCTACCCACCCTGCAAGAACTTCTGTGTTTTCAAGCTCATCAAATGTCCCTGCATATTTCACACATTCAACTACGCCTAACAAAGTTGCTTTCATAGTATATTTTGAGTCATCAGCTGGTACATACAGTACATTTAGCAATGGGCTTGGCTGAGTCACTAATCAACAAGAGTATTCTCCTGAGGAAAACGTGTTTTTAGTCACTGAAGAATTGCATTTTCTACTAATAGAGGCTCTGTAACTGTGACAATTTAATACTTTTTGCATCTTGAAAAAGTATTAGTTGCTTGTTAGTCATACTGCAAATGTTTTGTTTTGTAAGAGAGCTAGAAAAATAAAATTTCAAGCTGTAGCTGGCTAGCTTACACTATAATGACCACTGAGGTTGATGAGGGTCAAATATCTTAATCTATACACACTAAAATGGTTTGAGTCCCAGAACTTTACCATAGACATGTTTTTTTCTCAGAAATGATTAAAATGCTTACGATTACAAAATATATGGAAGCCAGTCAATTCTTATGTTTTGCATTATTAATGTGTGAGAACAAAGGGCTATTCAGAGGACTTGGTTGGGATTAATGTCACAACTTGTCTTCAGATTTTAGAAATCAGATGTCACTTTAACTGTGCCCTTTTGCTTTTTCAGAGGGTTTCCTGTGGAGGGTTTGAGTTGAAGGAAGATAGAAGGCCACTATTTTCACAGAACTGAAGACCTGCCCTGCTGGGGGCAGCATCCATTGCAATTCGATTCTAGGGCAGGTTTGCTGTTTCCTCTCTCACAACCACTATGCTCTTTCCCTCATTCCTGGAGCAACCCCACCTCCTCCTGAAGAGTGGTCCAGGCCTTTTCTCTCACAAGGAATAAGCCATGACAGTCATCAACTCCGCAAAGGGCAATGGGTATCAAGAAATTGTAATACAAGCACACCATTTCTTTTTCTGAAAAGATGTAATTTTAGTATTTGTTTCCTTATGTGTTTTAGACCTCAGTGTGGAGCTCTTTAAAAGATAATCTCAAATAGCACAGCTTACAGATGTGGATCCCTGTTCGTTCTTAGAACCATCACTACCAGACACCAGGAAACTTGCTCCCAGTCCAAGCCATGACTCCTACATACTACTCTGCAGACTTCTAACTCAAATGCCTTGCTTTCTTTCCTTGATGTCTTTACTTGAAATTTAGAAGTTTTTGGACTATTAATGCCTCATTTTTCTGAGTACACAAAGCTCTGACTATATATTGAGTAACATCTAATTGGCAAACGGGATTCCAAATTTTCCAAAAGATATTTTAATTTATCTCCCAAAGAACAGGAATTTCTTTAAACAACAAAATTGGGATACTTTAAGGTCAAGGGGGATCTTGAAATTTATGAGATCCAGGGCAGCCCGGGTGGTTCAGTGGTTTTAGCACTGCCTTCAGCCCAGGGTGTGATCCTGGAATCCCAGGATTGAGTCCCATGTCAGGCTCCCTGCAAGGAGCCTGCTTCTCCCTCTGCCTATGTCTCTGCCTCTCTCTGTGGGTCTCTCATGAATAAATAAATAAAATCTTAAAAAAAAAAAAAGAAATGTATGAGATCCAACTTCTTCATTTTACTAGATAAGGAAAGTGAGCAACAAGAGAAATTACGTGACTGTTGAAAACCATACAGTTGATTAGTGGCCAGGCTGTGACTAAAGCCAAGTCTTCTAACTTTTAGCACATTGTTTTTACTTGTTTCGCTTTCCAGTAGATTACTATGTAATTTCTTAAAAATAATATTCCAACCATAAGCTGGCTTTAAGTAAGTGTTGTGGAAGGCCCAAAGCTGAACAAATTTCAATATGAACTTCAAATGCATACTTTACTGGAAAAATTTTTAGCTTTATGTCCTCAGGGGAGATTATCCAGGTGTGAAGTGAGAGTATAACTATTTTTACACAGTTGACCCTTGAACAACATGGGTTTGAACTACTTAGATCCACTTGTACACAAACTAATTTTTGATAAATACACTTCAGAACTGTAAATGTGTATTTTTCTCCCTTATGACTTTCTTAACATTTTCTTCTCTCTAGCTTACTTTACTATAAGAATATAGTGTATAACATATAGAATATATAAAATACGTTGTGTTAACATAATCAAGTTTATGTTATCTATGCTTCTCTCTCTGCCTATGTCTCTGCCTTTCTCTCTCTCTGTGTCTTTCATGAATAAATAAGATCTTTAAAAAAAAAAAAAAAGTGGCAGTCTGGGTGACTCAGCGGTTTAGCGCAGTCTTCAGCCCAGGGTGTGATCCTGGAGTCCCGGTATCGAGTCCCACATCAGGCTCCCTGCATGGAGCCTGCTTCTCCCTCTGCCTGTGTCTCTGCCTCTCTCTCTCTCTCTGTGTGTGTGTCTCTCATGAATAAATAAATAAAATCTTTTTAAAAAACGTTTATGTTATCTGTAAGACTTCCAGTCAATAGGAGGCTATCAGTAGTTAAGTTTTGTGGGAGTTCAAAGTTATACATTGATTTTCTACTGTTGGAGGAAGGGGGTTGGTGTCCCTGACTACTGTGTTTTGCAAGGGAGCTGGATGATCCCTCTTATTAATTCCAATGTCATTCTAGCTTCAGGTTTTATGATTAATTTCTTTCCCATGAGATTGGCTCTTTCTTTTGTTTTTCCATTGCACCTACAATAATTCAGACCCTTGCCTCCTCACTCATGACTTCTAGAACAGCCTCCCAACTGGAACTTCCAATTTCATTGTATTCCAACAAAACCTCCACACATTTGTCAAAATGACTTTGCCTATGTGTTGCAGATGGATCGAATTAATATTTACTGAAAATCTACTATGTGCCAGGCATACATTATTTCAATTAATCTTAAGCACCACCATATGAAGTATGTTTGTTTTTGTTATCGTTAATATTATTATTAGTAAATTTGTATTGAACACGTATTATGCGTTAAGTACTTTATTCAAATTTGTTTAACTCATAATAATATTTGAGTAGGTACTATTATCAGTCCCACTGTAGAGTAGATTGAAGCTTAAAGGAATTAAGTGACCTGTCCAAGGCCACACAACTTGCTAGAAAGACAACCAGGATTTGTACCCAGACAGTCTGATTCCAGAGTCCATGCTCAAAGCCATCCTGCTCTATTAGCACCCCAGGATTATAGATGACAAGTCTGAGGCTCAAGGAACATTTCCATCCTCCACCTCCCCCTTCAAGCTGCTTCTTCTTCTTCTTCTTCTTTTGTATATTCTTTTATTGGAGTTCTATTTGCCAACATATAGTATAACACCCAGTGCTCATCTCGTTAAGTGCCCCCCTCAATGCCCGTCACCCAGTCACCCCAACCCCCCGCCCACCTCCCTTTCCACTACCCCTTGTTTGTTTCCCAGAGTTAGGTGTCTCTCATATTTTGTCACCCTAACTGATATTTCCCATTAATTTCCCCTTTGAGCTTGTTACATCATACTCTCCACAGATGACCTATCTTATGTTCCACCCTATGTAACCCTTAAATGGTAACATGCTTCAAGGCTCTCTCCCTGGCTTCTTCTCTGCTAACTCTAAAACATTGGCCCTTGACCTTTTTGGCCATAGATCCCATTGAGGATTAGATAAAATTTAGGGCCATCTCTGCAGAAAAATGCACATAGACATGGAAGTGTCATTAGGCTTCTAGAGCCTCCAAGACTCCTTTAAAGCCCATATAGTGGCCCCAGGCTAGGATCTCATGCTCTCACATGTTGAAATAACTTGTAGAGAGATTAATATCTAAAGATAAACTATAAACAAAGCAATAAAAAAGTAAGATACAGAAGAATTTATAACATATTCTGGGGCCAGGGAAGAACTTTCTAAGTGTGCCATCAAATCCAGAAGGCACAAAGAAAAAGACTGACAGATTTAACTTTATAGGAATTTTTTAATTCTCTAAAAAGTTTTCCCTAGGAGTAAAACTCTGTTAGCCACCATATCACTATATTAATCAAGGAGAACACTGTTTGTGAAGTAGAAAACCTTTGTACAGCATGAACTGCCCCCTTACCTCCAGTGACAATCACGTTTGCTTTTGTACAGTAACAAAAAGTGTTTGCTCCTCTTGGCATGGAAAACTCTCTGACAGGCCTAGGAAACACAAATTAGATGTAAAGCTTCTATGTGTTTCTTTATACAGCTAATTCTAACTTATACATAGGTTATGTTCAACTGGTTCACTTCTAAGCTGGTTATAAATCTATTTACCCACAGAAAATATTATAAGTAAGGAAGAAATCCTCACTGACCAACAGAGTCTACTTATCGCATAGTGTGGTGATATTAGCACAGCACTGTGTACTCTTTCTGCTGAACAGGAAATTCAGTCGTCTGCCCTGAGGTTGTGTTTATGCTGGTGGTAAGGATGGGCAGAGACTGATCATTCTTAATCCAGGAAGGATAGTGGATGGCTAACTGAGTCTGTTTGGTACACACAATGCCAGGAATGCCTTTGGACACATTCTCCTCTCCCATCACCCACATCCCACCTGCTGTCAAGTCTTGTTGATTTTACCTCTAAAATATACCTGAAATCTGGCCACTTCTTCCCATTCCCACTACAGTGTCTAAGTTCAAGCCTCCATCCCCTCTCACCAGACCTTCTGCAATAAACTACTAACTTCTTAGCTTCTACCATCGTCCATTCTTCTGTCCACCTTCTTATCTCAAATCCTGCAGTCATGTGATAGCCAGGGTGATCTTCGTAAAACCTGAATTAGAGCATAACACTTTCTTCATGGGCTTCCTGACGCTCCAAAAGGAGCTGAGCTCCTTCATCTGGCCCAACAGGCCTACCTGGCCCACTTGGCCCTGGATGGGCCCCTATCACCTTTCCAGGCTGGCCCCATGCCTTCCTTTTTCCTCTGCTGCTGTGACCCAGCCATGGCAGTTCTAGTCAGACCCATTCTGGCTGCACTGAGCACTCTCCCCACTCAGGAGATTCTGTACAGACCCAGGATATGCTGGCGCCAGATCCCAGCCTCTCTAGCAGCCATCCTCCCAGAAGTGTCAGCTCAAATGCTGCCTTTTCACAAGCCTTGCCTCAACTCTACCCTACTATCTCCACTAGTGAAGTAGTGTCTTTTGTTTTATTCTCTCTCTTAGTACCGTGTTATCTTCCCTACAGCCTGTAGCACCTATCATATAATTTTAGTATATAGGTTTTGAGTGTTAACTTAATATCTATGAGTAGTACCATGCTAGACTTAAAAGAGCCTGGGCTTAAGTGAAAATGTGTAGGCTTAAATCCTGTGTTCATCACTGTGCCTCAGAATTTATTAAATGGGATAATAACAATACTGTCTTCAGATACTAGCAATAATTGAGAGCTGTTACTGCATCTGACCAGATAGGGTAAAGGAGGAGATGTTTTACTATGAAAGGGGACACCAGAAAGAGTCCTAGACTAGGAGGTAAGTAGACCCTGAAGCCGGGAGGGGAGGAGAGGGAAGGAAAGCAGGTGGCTTTTGTCTCCTCTTCACCTTGGATGCATGTGTGTTCTTTCCTTTCCTTTTTTCTTAAACACACATGGAAGCATATATTATTCTGTTCTTTGTTTTTTCACTTAATATTATTTCTTGAAGATCTTTCCAAATCAGCACATAAAATACTTCCTCATTCTTTCTTTCTCAGAGTTCATGAAAAGCCTCAATGTAGTAACATAAATCTAAAGTCAAAATTTAGAATTGTGACAATGTTTAAATGTCCTAGATAAGAAGTAGAAAGATCTGACTAGGGACTCATTTCAAGTTTTTCCAATGACACACTTGGTAACTATAGCTGGTTGAGCTAAGCTTAACTATAAACCAGGAATGGTATAATCTTCTTCTACCTTTGTCTCCAAACATGGCCTCTTACTGCATCACCTTGTACCAAGAGGATGGCCTCTTGGGCCAGATCCCATAGCACACCTTCTACTAAGATACTTACTATGTCTCACAGGACATTCACGCAGGCCTACCACATGGAACAGTGTCAGTGTGAATGCAGTCTCTCCCTACTATCATGGGTCCCTCCAGCAAGGGAGGAAGGCGTCCATTAGGCATGGAAGGCACAGTGCCTTGGGCTTATAGTACTTTCAGGGTCCTATGCAAATGCTTTAATTGTTCTTAAAATCAGGAGGGGAAAAATGTAAGTATAGTGTCATGAGAAATGTTTTCATTTGTTCTCACATCAGAAAAAAAATAAAATTTTCAGAAACCATGAAAATCTATTGACTTTTTTCTAAAACAGGAAAAAAATATTGAAATATTTAAAGTCATATCAAAAGTAATATGTAATATTGATAGTATTATGGTGGGAGAGACCTGTGAAGCAAATGCCCGGGACCACTAAAGTCATAATGTAGCCCAGCCTGCTGTCTTCAGAATTCTCCATGGGGAAGCAAGTACTGGTCATCATGAGCAAGGTTCCCCACTTTTGGCTCTTTTGGAGCAGGTTCTCCTGGAGTTGGTTCTCCTGAAGCTGTCCTCAATTGGCCTGGAGTAGGGGGAGCTCTCCCTTCAAGCTCCACTTTCTACCCAGAGAAGGCAGTTGAATCACCCCAACATTCCCCTTAGTCCCACAGCTGTGTTCCTTGATCTTTCTTTGCAATTACTTTAGAATTGCTAGTTGTCCTCTTTTTGCTGGGGATTGACAATGGCAGAAGGGTCATCATGGGACTCATCTGACCACCTTGTAATAATTCTGAGGATGTTTCAGTATATCTCTTGGGAATGAGCATTAGCTGAAATCCCAAGACAACAGGAAAATAACCATTTGATACCCTGTTAGTTGATCATGAAAAAAAAAATCTATCAATCATTTTCTTCAATTTCTCAGCATGTGAAATGGGACTTATACATACTTAGCATTTAACTTTTTTGGTTTTTGTTTTTAAATATTTGCCCAATAGAATTATACTCTTTATTTTTCATAATTAGATGGATTACAAATGAATGAACTGCACCTTTAAATAAAACTATTTCAACTAGAAAAGCTATATTTTATGTCAACTTGGGAAAAAAATTGGAAAAAATGAATTGTTTTTCACAGGTATTTTATATACATATTCAAATGCATGACTTTGAATAGACTGCTTTTTTATTCTATTATTCGGTATATCTTACTCTAACTGGTACATACCAAAGTGTTCTAAGAAATCAAACCTTTGTGAGAAATCTATTATGATAATATCAGCTAGTATTTCTATAGCATTTTACATCTAAAGAGTGAAGAGCGTTCCTACTCATATCTTACAATGCAGGAAAATATTTGGTTTGGTGTTTGGGCTTAAGCCCAGGTCCTCCACACCATGCTTCCTCCTCAAGGATGAGGTGGTGGGTAAGAGGGACTAGGAGTGGGGCTGCTCCCTTGGCCAGGGTGCCTCAGTGAGCCCTCATTTGTAAACACCCCTCATAGCAGGATGGCACCAGGCTCAGTCTCATGTACAAGGTAGGCCATGTAGTCCATTCCATAGAAAATAAAATGTAAATACCATCGTACTTTGAGCATAGAATGCTCCCAATAAATATTTGTTTGAATATCCTTAAGAAATGAATACCTGATTGATAATACCTCTTTCCACAGTCACAGAGAATAGAAATGTATCCTGGAAAGTTCCCTCTTAAGTTTTCCCTGGTCCTCTTAAGACAACAGCACTTTTGAAAGGAAATATTTTCTAACAATTTCTTTACAAAAAAATAAAAACCCACTCTAGTGTCAAAAGGCCCTAACTGGGGACACCTCGGTGGCCCAGTGGTTTAGCACCTGCCTTTAGCCCAGGGAGTGATCCTGGAGACCTGGGATCGAGTCCCATGGAGCCTGCTTCTCCCTCTGCCTGTGTCTCTGCCTCTCTCTCTGTGTCTCTCATGAATAAATAAATAAAATCTTAAAAAAACAAAAAGGCCCTAACTGAATGATAGCGTCCTTCCCTTCAGCTTCCCTGCTGTTGTCACACAAATGCAAGCCTGGGAGAGAAGAGGTTAGTCAGATGGAAGTTAAAGGGGTACTCAAGGTGCATGCTACACCATGAGGGCAGTTTACCCATTGTAAGATGGTGCCCACACAAAAAAGCACGGGGGGAGGGGGTCCGGTTCCTGTGATTGATTGATAAAGAAGGGCCATTGAGCAAGAGGTGTGTGCTTCTATTTTTTCTCTCCTTAGGGGTGGGGGTCATTGGTGGAAGTGAAGTCAGGGAGTGAAGAAGAAGTCATTTTTATTTTCTCCTTGAAGAAGTGAAGTAAGAAATTTCAAAGTGCCTTACATTAAGGTATTTTTTAAAGTGGTCCACACTTTGCATTATTATCTACCATTGGATCCATATTGTGCCCATCCCCAAGGGACAAGGGAGAGTGCAACAGAAAACTCTAGATCAGGAGTTGGCAAACTTTTTCTTTGAGGAACCATATAATAAATATTTTAGACTTTGCCTACGGGCTCTGTTGTCACAACTTTTCAACTCTGCCACTGTAGCATGAAAACAGCCATAAATAATACATAAATGAGCAAGCATGGCTGTGTTCCCATATAACTTCATGAGCAAAGAAATCTGAATTTCATATAATTTTCATGGGTCACAAAATATTATTCTTTTGATTTGTTCAACTATTTAGAAATGTAAAAATAATTTTTGGTTTGCAGATGTTACAAAAACAGGTGGCCTGCTGGATGTGGCCCATGGGGTTTTATGTACTCTAGATGCAGGAGCAAGAAGCCCAAACCATAACAGCTCTACAATCACTCCACCTGTTCTCAGTATTCAAATTCATTTTTTGATACATTTCAGTATCTTTATGAAGGGAATAAAAAAAGGAATGTACACTTATTGAGTACTAACTTTATGCCAAGCATTAAGCCAGGCACTTCACATGAGTTAACTTTGGTACTTTTTATAAGACTATAAGTTAGGTATATTCATTCCCATCAAAAGACAGGAAAACAGATGAAGAAGAGCTAATGGTATTGTTTGTATGGTGTTCAGTGGTCACAAAGCTAGAATGCTCGGACAGAAACCAGGTCTGTCTGACTCCGTAGCAACCCTACTGTGGGGGTATCATACACTTTCCAATATAAGGACCTGCCACTGAATTGGGAAACTGAGAAAAATTAATGCTAAATAGCTGCTCATCCCTGGGAAATTGTCAAGCTATCAAAGGGTTAAAGGTTCAACTTCTGTCTTGCAACAGGCCAACCTGCTTTACATGGCATAATTAATTGCAGATGTTCATTTCCTTGCTGGTACGAAACTCCATTTGTGAAATTACCATACAAAATTACAACCAAAATGGTAATCATGTTTGAAATGGAAAATTTTTTCAAGAGGAGTTTTTTCCTGCCTTTTTGGGAGCTGTGCTGGCTCCCATTTTAACAGCTGGCCAATTATGTATTAGTATAATTGCAGTTTCATCTGGTTCAACTTAAGACTCATTATAGGAAATTGCAGAAATAGGAATATGTTGAATCTAGAGATGAAGTGGACCCGACTCTCCTTCTATTGAGATGACTCTCCAGTGGAACTGGCAGTTCAGGAAAACATTATTATACTGTATCACTTGAGAAATCTCTTTAGCTTCTAGATTTAGGAGAGTGGCCCAAGGAAATAGTTGAAAAGCTCAGTCAGAATCTGACTGAATAGATCAATGATCACCGTTTGCTGAGGCTGTCTGAATATTTTTACCTCCGTCTCCTGACTCCCTCAGGCTGAATGTATCATCAACCACGTTCCAGGCATTATGGTAAATACTAGGAAGCTCAGAATTGGGCTCAAAGACAAACTCCTGACTCCTGCAAAATAGATGCTTTTCAGAGCAAAGACCAGAAAGTACTGGCTAGTTTGAAAAATAAAACCTCTTAGCTAATCTAAGTGTTTACAACTACTAAGTACCAAATCTGTGGATCCCTGTGCAGAGTGGGAATTTAAATTCCCTATGATACCATTATACATATTAGAAATACATACATATATACATATTTTGAAGGAAACATATAAACAAAAAGATATACTAAACCCAATAGAATGGTTGCCTCTGTGTGTGTGTGTGTGTGTGTGTGTGCGTGTGTGTGCATGCACAGGAAAAATGGATTGAGATACAGGATAAAAAGGAAAAAAACAAGAGAAGGAGAATGTGAACAACTAAGTCCTCCTCTGGAGGTTGCTCCACTGGGGGGAAAAAAGGAATTAGATTTGCCTAGAATCATGCTAGTTGAAGGGCTTATTTTCCTTCACAAAAAGAAGGTATAACATCTAAATGAGATAAAAAAAGATTACTATCTTGTTTAAAACCTAACCCAAGAATCACCACTTGAATGACAAATCGTAATGCTTAGAGAACGGGAATAGTGGCCCCATGATACCTCGTTTCCCAAGGAAAGGACTAGTACCTTTCTTTTCGCCCCAGTATTGTCATTATTATGGATTTTGATTCTTTAAATATCATTCTTTGTGAAAAAGCATGAATGACTATAAGCAAATAATAAACGTTTTAATTGTTACAATACTTTACAGTTTTCAAGAACCTTCTCTCAACTGAGCTTATTTGAGCAGCACAGAAGTCCCAGAGATGAGAAAGTATTATCCCTATTCATTAATGAGGTTATTGAGGTTCAGATAGGTACCATGCCCAAGACCACAGGGCCAATATAAGTGTCAGAAGTGATATTAGAACTCATTTTCTTCATTGCAAAATTATTCCCTTACTCACATTCTCTCTTAGTGAACAGCACAGCCATGCAAACAGTCCTCCCAGATGCCTTTTGTTGCTCTAAGAATTCCTCTGGATCTTGCATGATTTGATCTTTACCTCATTCAGCTCTTGGCTCAAAGGTTAGCTTCCCAGAGCAGTCTCTCCTGACTATCCTATCAAAAATACTGCCTCCAGTCACTTTATCTGGTAACCCTACTTCATTTCCTAAATTTATATCATTTATTGGATTATGTCTTTCTCACTAGAATATGTGCTTGAGGAAAGGAGAGAGTTAGTCTTCTTTGCATACCATTATATCAATTCTTGAAACAATTTTTGGACTATAATACACATGCCATAAATATTGTTGCAAATGAAAAATGAAACTTAAATTCTTCTCTTTATTTCTTTTATCCAATAGGTCACTATTTCTTATAAAAAATGAATGTATTCTCTCTCTCTCTCTCTTTTTTAAGATGTTATTTACTTATTAATGAGAGACACAGAGAGAGAGAGAGAGAGAGGCAGAGGCACAGGCAGAGGGAGAAGCAGGCTCCATGCATGGAGTCAGACGTGGGACTCAATCCCTGGTCTCCAGGATCAGGCCCTGGGCTGAAGGCGGGGCTAAACCACTGAGCCACCTGGGCTTCTTTATTCTCTCTTCTTTTTTACTTAAACTGATTAAGTTCAAGCTCTCATTAGTTCCTTTCTGAACTATTACCCCATTTTCCCAGTCACCTCCTCCTTTTCAATCTGCCTCCTCCTTTCCCAACCCGTTCTCTATCTCAGTGCTAGGGCAATCTGTCAAAAAACACCTCGTTTTGCCCATTCTATTGACCAAAGCATTTAATAGCTTGTATAGTTCCGCGGTTAATATTCCAGCTCTTCAGTCTGGTATGCAGGCCTTATCATATTGTCCTTGTCCCTCCTCGTCTTTCTTAACCTTTCCCCCTTTCTGTGCTTCAATCATATTGAACCACTTAGAGTGTCTAGAATTCACTCTTTTCTTTTCACTTCTATACCTTTGCAAATGCCACTTTTTTAATATGGCTGCTTATCCACTCTCATGCAATTTGTTTGCCTGGCTAACTCTTACCAGTTCTTCAAAACTCAGCATGAATGATGCTTTCTTCAGGAAGCCTTCCCCAGTTTTTCTCCCTTCAAAATCCTGTGTAAGATGTTCTAGGAAGTCTCTTCTGTTCCTCTCTAATATCTATATCATGACACTTATCCTCCTCTGTGGGAATCTTTTTGTTTTCTTCCTCATTAGACTCAAGATCAAGGACCTAGTCTTATTCATCTTTAAATTCCCATCACATAGAAAGGTGCGTCGAATGTAGTAACTCATCAGTAAGTATTTGCTAAACAAATGGAGATTCAGACTCTAGAACTTCTTCTGGGGTCATCAAATTGCTCAAGTTATAGGACAATTACTTAGATGATGTTGGATATATTAATAACTCTCAACAAGCTTTGTGTCTTGGAAAGACACACCCTTAAACATAGTTGAGACAATAAATAAAAAGATGGAGGCACAAAAATGATACCTAACCCACTTGGGAGATGAAGTACTAGGAGAAGGTCAGGAAAATTTCCTAGAGTTGGTATCATCTGATTATTAAAGGATTTATGGGGTCAATTATACCTCAATAAAATTGGAGAAAATTAAAAACAAAAAATTTCCCTCTTTTCCAAAAAAAAAAAAAAAAAAAGATTATAGAGGTTGAAGGAAGAGAAAGAGAGGAAGAGTAGGAAGAGTATTTCAGACATCAAACATGTACAAAATCCTAGCATGGGGTATCCAGGGAACAACAACAAACTCAGAGTTATAGGAACCTAAGTACAAGGCACTGAAGAGAACAAGGTGGAGACACTGGCAGGACTAGACTATGGAATTGCTATAGTAGGGGGTGGAGAAACATGAAAAGTATTGAGGTAGTTGGATATCATCTTCATAAGAATACTCTGGGAGACTAATGGACAATAATTTTGGCAGGGATAAAGTTGAGACAAGACACTAGTTGGAGATAATAGTCTAGGGGGTTGTAGATACAGAAGATAAGACAGATTCAACAAGTGTTTGTAAGAGAATAGAGATGAATTTGTTGATTATTGGTTTATGGGCACTGAGGGAAAGGAAACAGTCACTTGGGGTTGCCAGATTTCTGTCTAGGATGATTTGATGGGTTAACAGAAATTAAAAGTCCTATAAAAGATATAGATTCAGAGGTGAGGGAGTTAAGTCCAGTTATAAATGTATGAGTTTGAGGGGCTATGAAATACCCAAGTGGAGATGGTAAGCAGGTATACTAAGTTCAAAATTCAAAATAACTCGGGTTTTATCAGCATATACGTGTTAGTATGCTAGAGAAGAGGAACATCACCCAAGAAGTGCCTAGAAAGTGAGAATTAAAGTTGGCTAGGCTTACTCTAGAGAAAACCCCATTTAACAGCAGACACAAAAGGAGGAGTCATAAGAAAAAAGACAAGTAAAATAAAAGGAGAAAACACTGCTTCCCAAATAGAGTTTCAGGGTGAGTGAGATCAGTAATGCTGAATGCCCCAAGGCTATCTGATATGTTAAGTTTCCATCAGTTTTACAATGCAGACATTACTGGCCAACTT
This sequence comes from Canis aureus, assembly GCF_053574225.1. NCBI lineage: Eukaryota > Metazoa > Chordata > Mammalia > Carnivora > Canidae > Canis > Canis aureus. The sequence continues at coordinate 48,016,892 of NC_135616.1, forward strand.
GAGAGTCCCTTCTACAGGGTAAGAAGTGGGTAAAGCTGTATGAGAGGATTATAGGGAGAAAAAGTAACACCAAGGTAGTAGAGATAGTGAGTACAGAATACTTTTTCCAAAAGAGGTGTAGTATGATAGTTCACAGGAGATTATACATCAAGAAAAGCATTACTCACATCAGAAGAGACTTGAGTATTACAGGCAGAAGTGAGAGAGTGGGAGAAACTGAGATTAGCAAGATCCTAGAGAAGGAGTCAAAAAAATTAAAGGCCAATGATCAAAGGTTTGATGTTTCAACCTCTAAAACAAAAGGAAAGATCAAGGATAAGTGTGGATACAGAAAATTCCTAATGACCTGGAGTGCTGGGAATTACTCCAAAGGCCTCAGGGTTTTGTGGTCATGCAGGATGGGACATCTGTGGAGAGCGAACAGAGACTTGAAGCTGGGAATAGTCTGAGATCCTCTGAGATCCTATAAAGGCGAAGGGCTTGGCGAAGGGCTCTGCTGAGCAGAAAGGTTGGGATTCTGCTGACTGGTGCATGCAGAAGGGATTGCATGGCAGATGGGGATGCACAACAAGAAGAAGGCTAGTGAGATATGAGTTCAGATGCCGAACCTGTGGTCCAGGTAGGGAGGGAGAGAAGGAAGTCAAGGAGAAACCTGATAAAATTGGAGCTAATGGGGAGAAGAAGGATCAGAGGCCTCATTGAGGTCATCAAGAAGGCACAGAGGGAGTCAGAGCCTTGAAGAGCCAATAATGTAAGACACAGAAGCCAGAGAGAGATACTGGGGTTTCTGAAGACAAAAATTCTAGGTGCTTGTCAATATTGTTTGGAACAATGTTTTGATTTCTATTTTGCAATGTGAGATTGCCAATACACAGCCAAACACACCAATGTAAAGATATTCTTTAAGAAGAAATAAGCCACTTAATTCATTCAAAAGCCAATTTGGCATGCTTATTATTAGCTGCCATAACCTTTCTCATTTAATAAAATCCCTGCCAAATTTATTTTCATAGTCCCCTATAAAAGACTTGTTCTCATCTCTATGGGCTTGCTGGAGTACTATCATTTATCACTCCTTTATCTGAGCTCCTATGATGCCTATAACCATAAACCTTTCAACTGAAATTTAACATGCTCTGCTTCACAAAGTTAATTATTCTATGCAATTGTATGCTGGTAAATGTTTAATATTCAGCAAAGGCCAGGGAAGTGGAGGTGGAGGTCATTGGTTATAACATTTGCTGTTTTCCATGGTATATTTATATACCTATATACCATATTCCTATGGTGGTCAATTTCAAACTAGCAATGTGAGTGACATCTCCAAACTTGGGGTTGGGAAAAGATATACAGTTGCACACCATTATATAGTATTCCTATATCCTTGAGGACATAAAATCCTCAGGCATATACATAAAATGTAGTAAAAAAAAAAGTGATGAGTTTTGAGTGTTTATTGCTTCTGTTTTTAATATACTGGAATTGTGAGGTTATATAAATTTAAATGATGGTCATGTTCAACAAGTTTGTTAAATTCCTGAAATCTTAGCAATGAGCTCTCATAAGCTGGTGTGATCTGACCTCAGCATGCCATTGATCTTATGGCTGTTATTTCTTGTCTTCCCACTGAGATTTCAAGCATTTAAATGCAGGGGTCATGCCTTAAACATATTTGTATTGTCCACGGTGCTTAACACATAGTGAGTGACTTAGTAACTATTTGTTGAATCACTGATATACTTCTGGATTAAAAGCTGAACTACATGACCTGTATAACTTTCTGGTTGCCATATTGACTGTTAGAATTACCCTGGTGAGTGTTACTGGAGATATATGTGTGAGTCATTTGTGTGGGTAAAATCATACTGTCTGTAGATTCATGTATCTTCAAGATGAAAATCCTTTCTCTGGATACTGAAGTAGAATATATATCTTTCATAGGGCCACAGGGCCTATTATATTTCATATGGTTCACAAATGTTTCTTTATGGTTATTAATTGCCAACATAATACAAGATCAATTAGAAATTAAGTTGCATCTATTTCTTAATTAAATGTTTCAGAAATGCACTTCTTTAAAATGCCAGAGTGTAATCACCAGTAGTTAATTATGTTACAGAAACTAAGTGAAAATTAATTATGCCATAGAAATGATATTTGTGGAATCAGAGCTAGTGTTAAGAAACGAAACTGTTTCTAATGTGCTGTGAAAAGTTGTTAGTTCATTTCTCAGTGCAATATGTTATATGTCAAGATAAACATTTTTATCTTTTTCTAAATGAGGGGAAAATATGTCTTTCACGAAGACTATAACTTTCAAGAAAATGTAGTCAGTCATTTTAGAGATGTGATATTCTTTTCTTCCATAAAATTTCTAATTTTGTTAGGCTGTTTCTTAAATTGAAAATGAATTTAAAGAAATTCTAGCTCTGTTATGTTTGGAGGCTATCTTTTCCTCTCACTTTTTTGTGAATTTCATTTAAAAACTCCATAGCGGGGGCTCCTGGATAGCTCAGTTGGTTGAGCTACCAACTCTTAGTTTTGGTTCAGGTCATTGCCTCAGGGTTGTGAGATTGAGCCCCACATCAGATTCTGTATCTTCCTCTGTCCCTCCCCCCCCCCCCCAGTTTGTGCTCACTGTCTCTCCTAAAAAAAAAAAAAAAAAGAACTCAACAAGAAGGACCTAGAAGTTATCATTTGTATTTTGTTAGTGGGACAAATAAACTATTAACCATTTTTCCTAGTACATATATTTTAGTTGAACTCAAGTCCTCCAGCTAAGACTCAATCTCACTGCAACTCACTGATCTTTAGATAGAAAAGCTGAAATTCACTAAAAATGATTAAAATCAAGCAAATGAGTTTTAAGAAATGGAATTAAGTCATCAAGGAGGGTTTTATAGTTTTAAGGTTGACCCTCAGTGTTTTGTTTTTATTTTATCTTTTCAGTTTTTTGGATCTAATATATGAATAAATTATGAAAGGATTTCTCTCCCATTGAATTAATTAACACATCCATTATCTCATATATTTATCTTTTTCTTTCTTTCTCTCTCTCTTTTTTTATTCTGAAAAAGTGGGGGAGGGGCAGAGAGAGAGAGAAAGAGAATCCCAAGCACAACCCTGAGATCATGACCTGAGCCATAATCAAGAGTCCAAGGCTTAACTAACTGAGCCACCCTGGTGACTCTCCTTTCTTTTCTTTCTTTCTTTCTTTTCTTTCTTTTCTTTTTCTTTCTTTCTTTCTTTCTTTCTTTCTTTCTTTCTTTCTTTCTTTCTCTTGAGAACATTTAAGTTCTACTGTCTTAGCAAATTTCAGTTATACAATACAGTATTATCTACTATAGTCATCATGTTATACATTAGATCCTCAGGTCTTACTCATTTCTAACTGAAAGTTTATACATTTTTCCAACTTTTCCCTATTTCCCCCAACACCCAGCCCCCGGCATCTACTTTTCCACTCTTTGTTTCTATGAGCTTGACTTTTTTTAAACAGTCCTCATATAAGTAATACCATGCAGTATTTGTATTTCTTTGTCTGCCTTATTTTGCTTGATATAACCCTCCAGGTTCATCTATGTTGTCACAAATGGCAAGATTTCATTCCTTTTTATGGCTGAATAATATTTCATTGTACATGTGTACCAATTTTCTTTATCCATTCATCCACCAATAGACGTTTACTTTGTTTCTATATTTTGGCTATTGTAAATAAAACTATAATAAAATGGGGGTACATATATCTTTTTAAATTAGTGTTTTGTTTTCTTCAGATAAATATCCAGAAATAGAATTACTGCATCATATGGTAGTTCTATTTTTAATTTTTTTGAGGAACTTCTGTACTGTTTTCCATAGCGGCTGAAGCAATTTACATTCCCACCAACAGGACACCAGGGTTCCCCTTTCTCCATATCTTCAGCAGCACTTGGTGTTTCTTGCATGCATGTGTGTTTTATTAGTTTCAGAGGTAGAATTGAGTCATTCATCAGTTGCATATGATACCCAGTGGTCATTACATCAAGTGCCCTCCTTAATATCCATCACTCAATCATCCCTTACCCTCATCCACCTCCCTCCAGCAACCTTCTTTGTTTCCTAGAGTTCAGTGTCTCTTATGATTTCCCTCCTTTCAATTTTCATCTGATTTTATTTTTCCTTCACTTCCCCTATGTTCATCTCTTTTGTTTCTTAAATTCCACATATGAATGAAATTATATGATCTTTGTCTTTCTCTGACTGATTTATTTCACTTAGCATAATACCCTCTAGTTCCATCTATCTATATCTATCTATATATATATATATCAAATGCAAATGGTGAGGCTTCATTCTTTTTGATGGCTAAGTAATATTTATATATATATAAATATGTATATATTTATATATATATAAATCACTTCTTTATCCATTCATCTGTCAATAGACATCTGGGCTCTTTCCATATTTTGACTACTGTGGACAATGCTACTATAAACATTGGGGTGCATGTGCCTCTTTGAATCACTATGTTTGTATCTCTTGGATAAATAGCTTGTAATGCAATTGCTGGGTTGTAGGGTAGCTCTATTTTTAACTTTTTGAGGAAACTCCATACTGTTTTCCAAAATGACTGCACCAGTTTGCATTCCCATCAACAGTGTAAGAGGGTTCCCCTTTCTCCACATTTCGCCAACATCTATTGTTTCTTGTGTTGTTAATTTTATCCATTCTGACTAGTGTGAGGTGGTATCTCATTGTGGTTTTGATTTGTATTTCCCTGATGCCAAGTGATGTTGATCATTTTTTCATGAATCTGATGGACATTTGAATGTCTTCTTCAGAGAAATGTCTGTTCATGTCTTCTGCACATTTCTTGACTGGACTTTTTGTTTTTATGGGTTTGAGTTTGATAAATTCTTTATAGATCTTGGATACTAGCCCTTTATCTGATAAGACATTTGCAAATAACTTCTCCCATTCCATAGGTTGTCTTTTAGTTTTGTTGTTTCCTTTGCCTTGTAAAAGCTTTTTTATCTTGATGAAGTCTCAATAGTTTTTGCTTTTGTTTCTCTTGCCTTTGGAGACATGTCTAAGAAGAAATTGCTGTGGCTGAGGTCAAAGAGGGAGCTGCTTGTGTTTTTCTCTGGATTTTGATTGATTTCTGTTTCACATTTAGGTCTTCTATCCATTTTGAGCCTATTTTTGTGTATGGTATAAGAATATGGTCCAATTTCATTCTTCTGCAGGTGGCTGTCTCAATTTTCCCAAAACCATTTGTTGAAGAGACCGTCTTTCTTCCACTGGAAATTCTTTCCTGCTTTGTCAAAGATTAATTGACCATAGAGTTGAGGATCCATTTCTGGATTTGAATTTGTATTCTGCAGTTTACTGAATTAACAGCTTTTGGTGGAGTCTTTAGGACTTTCTATATATAATATCATGTCATCTGGAAATAGTGACAGTTTTGCTTTCTTTCCAATTGGAATATGTTTTATTTGTTTTCCTTGTTACTTGCTCTAGCTAGGACTTCAAATACTATGTTGAATAAAAGTCGCGAAAGTGAGGGGCACCTGTGTGACTCAGTGGGTTAAGTGGCTGCTTTTGGCTCAGGTCATATCCTGGGGTCCTGGTATTGAGCCTTGCATCAGGCTTTCTGCTCAGCAGGGAGCCTGATTCTCTCACTGCTTGTGTTCTCTCTCTCAGTTAAATAATAAATAAATGTGGCAAAAGTGGACATATTTGTCTTGTTCCTGATCTTAAAGGAAAAGCTTTTTGCTTTTACTGAGTATGGTGTTAGCTATGGGTTTGCCACATTCCTTGTGGCTTCAATCTGCATTTTTTTAAGGACATATGATATGGAATATCTTTTCATGTGCTTATTGCCATTTGTATGCTTTCTTTGGTGAGGTATCTCTTTAGATTTTTTGACTTGTTTTTAATATTATGTTTTGTTTTCTTACTGTTGAGTTTTAAGAGTTCTTGGTACATTTTGGGTAAGAGTCCTTTATCAGATGTACCTTTGCAAATATTTTTCTCCCAGTCTGTGGCTTTTTGTTGTTGTTGTTCTCTTTCAGTGTCTCTTGCAGAGCAGTTTTTAATTTTAATGAAGTCTAGTTTATCAACCATTCCTTTCATGAATTATGCCTTTGGTGTTGTATCTATAAATTCGTTGCCAAATCCAAGATTATTTAGATTTTATTCTAGGAGTTTTATAGTTTTGTGTTTTATATTTACATCTATGATCCATTTTAAGTTGTTTGTGTACTTGTGTGTGAAAAATATAAAATCTGTGTCTTGATTTAGAGTTTTTATCATGGATAGATTTTGTCAAATTCTTCTTTGCATCTATTGATGTGATCATGTGATTTTTCTTCTTAGCCTGTTGATATGATGGGTTACATTAAATAATTTTCAAATGTTGAACCAACCTTGCATACTTAGTCATGGTGTGTACTTCTTTTTGTATCTTATTAAATTCAATTTGCTAATATTTTGTTGAGGATTTTTGCAAGAGACATTGGTCTGTAGTTTTCTTTGATTGTAATGCCTTTGTCTGATTTGGTATTAGGGTAATACTGTCCTAATTGAACAGGTTAAGAAGTTTTTCTCTGCTTCTATTATCTGAAGGACATTGTGGAGAATTGGTATAATTTTATCCTTAAATATATGGTAGAGTTCACCATTAAATCCACCTATGTCAAAATAAATAAATAAATAAATAAATAATAAAAAAAATAAAAATAAATCCACCTATGTCTGATGCTTCTTGTTTTAGAAGGTTATTTATTATTAATTCAATTTCTTTTTTTAATATTTTATTTATTTATTAATGAGAGACATGGAGAGGGGGAAGGGCGGGAGAGAGGGAAAGAGAAAGAGAGAGAGAGGGAGAGAGAGGCAGAGACACAGGCAGAGGGAGAAGCAGGCTCCATGCAGGGAGCCCGATGTGGGACTCCATCCCCGATCCCCGGGTCTCCAGGATCAGGCCCTGGGCCAAAGGCAGCGCTAAACCACTGAGCCACTGCGGCTGCCCATATTAATTCAATTTCATTAACAAATATAGGCCTATTCAGATTGTCTATCTTCTCAGGTGAGTTTTGGCAGGATAGTTTTACAGAAAAAAAAAAGAATTCTGCTTTGGCATATTTTTTCTCTCAACACTTTAAATATTTCACTTTTGTCTTGCTTGCATGGTGTCCAAGGAAAAGTTCAATATAAATTTTTTCTTTCCTCCTCTAAAGGTGAGATGCTTTTGATTTCTTTCAAGATTTATTTTTCATCTTTGATTTTCTACAGTTTTAATATGATACTCTTAAGTGTAATTTTTTTTTGGCATTTATCCTGCTTGGTGTCCTCTGAGCTTAGTAGATATGTGGTTTGGTATCTGACTTTAATTCGGGGAAAATTCTGTCATTATTGCTCCAAATATTTCTTCTTTTCCTTTTTCCATTTATTCTCCTGGAATTCCAATTATGCATATGTTATAACTCTTGTAGTTGTTCCACAGTTTTGGGGTATTTTATTCCATTTTTTTCAATCTTCTTCTCTTTGTTTTACTATTTTTGAAGTGTCTATTGATAATATTCTCAAGTTCAGAAGATTCTTTCCTGAGCTTTGTCAGTCTACTCTTGAGGCAATGAGTTTTTGTTATTTTTTCATCCCTAGCATTTCTTTTTGATTCTTTATTAAAATGTCTATCTTTCTGTTTATATTACTTTTTTTTTTTTTTTTTTTTTTTGCATGGTGTCTAGTTTATCCATTAGAGCCCCATATTACTGATAGTTATTTTACCTTCCTGGTCTACTGATTCCAACATCTCTGCTATATATGAGTTTCATTTGATATTTGCTCTAGCTCTTCAAACTGTGTTTTTGCATTTTGGTATGCCTTGTAATTTATTCTTGATAGTAGGACATAATGTATCTTGTAAAAGGAACTGCTGCTAATAGGCCTTTAGTAATGAGGTTGTAAGTGGGTGGGATGAAAGGGAAGTGGTCCACAGTCCTTTGATCAGATCTCAGTCTTTTAGTGAGCCTGTGCTTCTGAACTTTGAACTTTATGAGTGTTCTGCAGCCTCCCTTCTCCTTAGGTGGGTCAGAATGGCTAGAGCTAGCTGTATTTGGGTATTTCCCTTCTATGTGGAAAGCTAGAGTAGGCTAAAGTAGGCTAGAGTTGGATATTTCCCTTCTCCCAGGTCATTTAGTTTCTGATATAACTCCAATAGTTTAGGCTCTAGTAACACAGTTTCGCTTAAGGACAGACTTTGTTAAGAACAGAATGTTTGGGTATGTTTGAACGTGGTGCATTTTCCTCTGCCTCTGTTGGGCAGGAGAGGACTTTTCTCCGACATTCACTGTGAGAAACTGGTTGAGTTCCTGGAAATAAAATTCACAAAAGTGTAGGGACCCTCTCTAACTGGGTCCCTGGAGTTTTTAACTCTCAGATTTTTCTATGTAGAGCCCCCAGTGATTTGTCAGTCATAGTTCAGGTTTTCCTATCACAATATATTGGTTTCGCAGAGGTATCTCCTTGTGAATTTCTGCTCTGGTAAGTTGTGATTCATAGTATATGCCTGTCTCTCTCTCCAAATTTGAGGGCAGCAGTTTGGTCTGTGACCTCACTTCTTTGATAGATTTAAGAAGAGCTGTTGATTTTTTAGTTTGTTTAGTTCTTTTCACCTGTTGTTAGGGCTGAGTGATGACTTCCAAACTTTACATGCTAGACTGGAAACTAGAAGTCTGTATGCATTTTTTTAACACAGTTTTGTTGACGTATAACATATAACATAAAATGCACACGTTTGTAAATGCACAACTCAATTATTTTTAGTCAGTTTATACAGTTGTATAACAATCACTACAATAAGTTTTGGAACATTTTCAATATCCCAAAAACCTCCCCTGTGCCCTCTTGGGATCACTTGCTCTCACCACCACCTCCTGGCATCCACTTATCTACTTTCTGTCTCTATAAATTGCCTTTTCTGGATGTTTGATATAAATAGAATCATTTAGTATGCAGTCTTTTGTGTCTGGCTTCTGTCACTTAGCATAATGTTTTGAGGTCTATCCATGTGGTAGCATTTAACTTAATGCATTTTTAAAACTGAAAATTAAAGATAGCATCTGTTTTATAGTTCCCATATATTATTAACATATAGGTACTATATAGTTATGGTTATGATTATTACATAATAATAGTTATTAATATTCAACCAGATAAAAAATAAGACTACATACTCTTTAAATTCACCTGTCTATAAGAAAGTAATTTCATGTATTTATTACACATGAAACATGATATTTGTGCTACAGACACTCATGGGCTTGCCAATTGACCTGTAAGAACGATTTTCAAAGTATAGAGTTTTACCCACAGACCTATACTTGGAAAATATAGCTATAGATTGACCTGTATTGACTTATTCCAATAGATTGTGGCAAAAAAACAACAAATTAGCAAAATTGCTGCTAGGAGGACACATCATATTCAGATTTGCATGAGTAACTTTAATTTATTCCTAAAAATCTAATTAATCTTGTCAAATAAATGGAATCATTAACATCTGAATTTTCTAAAAACCAGTTTGGAAACTCCAAGATTGTCATTGACTTAATTGTAAAAACTCTGAAATTCACAGAATGTTCATGTATACAAACTATTGTACTTACAAATTATCCTCAAGTCTCTTCAAGGATTCCAAAACCAATGAATGAACACTGTCTAAGGAGCAGGATCCAAAGCAACTTAGGGCTGTAATATATCTAATTTTCATAACCCAGTCATTATGCAACTTCCTTTTAACACTGGCAATTAAAAGAAGAAAAGGAGTGGTTATGTTAGACATACAAAGCTTGCACTTGTAATACCATCCTATGCATATACCACTTTTAACTGTTTAACTAAATATTTATCATCTAGCATATTTAAAATGGAAAATAAAAATTAATCATCAAATATTAATCTGTAGGTGAATAATGTAGATGAATCCCTGTTCAATACAGACACTATTATCCTTACTTTACTGAAAAATTCTGGTCATCCAAAAGTACTGTGTTTCATATTGTTTTAGATGAATCAATTAGGGATGCCTGGGTGGCTCAGCGGTTGAGCATCTGCCTTTGGCTCAGGGTATGATCGCAGAATTCCAGGATCGAGTCCCACATCGGGCTCCCTGTGAGGAGCCTGCTTCTCCCTCTGCCTATGTCTCTGCCTTCTCTCTGTGTCTCTCATGAAAAAAATAGATGAGTCAATTCATTATCATATTTTCCATGAAGACTTTCAGAACTAGATAACTGGGAAACTTGTAGTCCCAGATCACCAGTGAAGCAGAGGCTGGGACAGTTGTATTCCTAGCCAAAGGCTTGCTAATCAATTCACAGGACATTTCAGTGAGAGCTTTAGCATTAGGGGACAAAACTTTTATAGTAAAATTCTTATCTTAACCTGTAAGAAGCCATCTTCATTTATTATATTTACTCATATTTTACAGTGTGTTTGTTTCCTCATTCACAAATATTTATTGAGCACCTACTGCATCCCAGGTAAAAGGACATAAAGATGACTGAGGTGAAATTCTCGTTCCCACGTTCCTTAGATTCTAGTTAAGGAATAGAGGTGTTGATAATTCAATCCCTTCAATATGGGATGAAACAGAGTAGAGAGATTTCTTTTTCCATATCAGACTGTGTTTAATTTTGCTCTCTGGGTACTGGCTATTTCTTTCCTTAATCTGTAAAACATTTTGCATGCCTGTATTTCCTACCCATATCTCTACTCCCACCCATTGAGTATAATTGAGTTATTAACTGAAGGGAAACATTAATGATGGCTCCAGAGTTTAATTACCCCTTTGGCCTTAATAACTTTCATTCTGTTAGGTTTGAGAATCTGTTGGTGTAAGAACGAACATGTCTCAATACTCAGCTTACCTATACAGTTCAGTCTTGAATAATTTAAGTCACATGCATGATGATCATATACATGATTAAATCATCTACATGTGCATAATTATCCAAAAGAACCAATGCAAATTTGCATGCATTTAGCTCAACTCAGATTCCTCAAATTCGTCAGATCTCCAAACTCATTTCAAACATATCCAGCTTAATGGAAACAGGGATGGAAGAGAGGCCATGGAATTTTCTACAGGTGATACAACTCTTAGAAAGAAAATTCATGTCTCAACTTCTATTCCAAGAGCCTATCATAATTGGAATGAAATACTTGATAGAGTATAGAGCAGCACATCACATGTTAGGAAAATGCCCCATCAGAGTCTAATACTTTGATGGGACTAAGTAGTATTGCTCATATATAAAGGATGGAAAATGGATTCAGTCAATTATTGTGCCATTTTTAGGATTCTAGCAATTGGCTAGTCTTAATTCCACTGTAGTAACAGCTGTAATGAGATTTTAATTGCATGTTCTAACTCTGGGATGAAATATTTGTTACTTTAATAACAAAGTATAATCCTGTATTTTTAAAAGTTGTTTTCTTATTCTATTTTTTAAAAAAAGATTTTATTTATATATTTGATAGAGCACAAGAAAGGGAAATGGCAGACAGAGGGAGAAGGAGAAGCAGGCTTCCTATGGAGCAGGGAGCCTGATGTGGTTCTCAATCCCAAGACCCTGGGATCATGACCTGAGCCAAAGGCAGATGCTTAACTGACTGAGCCATCCAGGCACCCCAAAAGTTTTTTCTCATCCTAAAAGAAAACTTTTCAGTGTACAATTTAGAACGTAGGAAAACATAAATAAATAAGGGGAATCCCTGGGTGGCTCAGCGGTTTAGCACCTGCCTTCGGCCCAGAGTGTGGTTCTGGAGTCCCGGGATTGAGTCCTACATCAGGCTCCCTGCTTGGAGCCTGCTTCTCCCTTTGCCTGTGTCTCTGCCTTTCTCTCTCTCTGTGTCTCTCATGAATAAATAAGTAAAATCTTTAAAACAAAACATAAAAAAGAAAATAAAAATCACCTCTCCGAAGTCACATAGAGAATCATAATTTATATATTGGAATATTTATACTCTATTTCCTTAAATAGAAATATACAGACACAGACACACAGATCTATGTATTCCTTTTTATCAAACTGGATTAAAAAAAACTGGATTCATATGTACATAGAGAAATTAATTTTTTTTACTTAATATTATATCATGAACATTTTCCATGTTATTAAATATATTTCAAAACATTATTAAATGAGACTGCATGGCATTCACTAATATGGTTATACTATGATTTACTGAATGCCCTTGGTACTTTACATTGTTAGACACTAGAGACTTGACTATTAGAAATAATGCTGTGATAACCATACTCATGGTTTTAAATGCATGGAGATCCTGGGTCAAAGGCTTATTAAGACTCTTGATGCATCTCCCAGACTGCTCTCCTGAAAGGGATTGAACTCATACCTCCACCATCGATAGTTTGAAAATGCCCATCCACAGAATCTATGCCTTTTTCGATCCCTTCCAATGTTAGAAATGCGAAATTGTATCTGATGTTAAGTTGTGCTTCTTTAAGAGAATAAATTTTAATATTTTTTTTCTTTATTTATTTATGATAGTCACAGAGAGAGAGAGAGAGAGAGAGAGAGAGAGGCAGAGACATAGGCAGAGGGAGAAGCAGGCTCCATGCACCGGGAGCCCGACGTGGGATTCGATCCCGGCTCTCCAGGATCAGGCCCTGGGCCAAAGGCAGGCGCCAAACCGCTGCGCCACCCAGGGATCCCAAGAGAATAAATTTAATACAGAATTTGTTTCTCTGCTAGTAAAAGTAATATATACTTACTTATTTATAAAAAAACTTCAAAGACAGTGGAATTATAAAGACAATAAAAATCACCTATAATCTCATCATTTGGAAATAATTGTTAGCATTTTTGCCTGATGATCACTTTGAAATGTTTATTGACTATTTGTACTGTGTGTGCCTGTGCATGAATTATCTTTCACAGTCTTTGCCCATTTTTCTTTGGGAATTATATTTTTAAACAGTTTATTTATTTATTCATGAGAGACACACAAAGAGAGGCAGAGACATAGGCAGAGGAAGAAGCAGGCTCCATGCAGGGAGCCCCATGTGGGACTAGATTCCTGCACTCCAGGATCATACCCTAAGTCAAATGCTCAATCGCTGAGCCACCCAGGCATCCAGAATTATTATTTTTTAATTGACCTGCAATACCTCTTAAAAAGAGTATTAACCCATTGTTTGCCATATTTATTATAAATATTTATTCTAGTTTGTGTCTTTTATTTTTAAGGCTTATTTCCAAATATTATTTATTTATTTATTTATTTATTTTTAAGGCTTATTTCCAAATAAATATTTATTTATTTTAGAGAGAGGAAGAGAGTTTGAGAAGGGGGAGGGCTGAGCATGGAGCCTTAGGTGGGACTCAATCCATGACCCTGAGATCATGACCTGAGCTGAAACTAAGAGTTGGAGGGTTAACCGACTGAGGCCATCCAGGCACCCCTCTAGTTTGTTATTTACTTTTAAAATGTTCTTTTTCGATGTCCAGAAGCTTTGCTTTTGCCAAATTTCTACAATTTTTTCTTTGAATTCTGCATTCATTGCTTTTTTTTTTTACCATTTTTTAATCATATTATTTATTTATTTATTTTTTATTGGTGTTCAATTTACCAACATACAGAATAACCCCCAGTGCCCGTCACCCATTCACTCCCACCCCCGCCCTCCTCCCCTCCTACCACCCCTAGTTCGTTTCCCAGAGTTAGCAGTCTTTACGTTATGTCTCCCTTTCTGATATTTCCCACACATTTCTTCTCCCTTCCCTTATATTCCCTTTCACTATTATTTATATTCCCCACATGAATGAGAACATATAATGTTTGTCCATCTCCGACTGACTTACTTCACTCAGCCATTCATTGCTTTTATGTTGAGGATCTTCTTCCATATTCAAGTGCTAGTAAATAGTCACATATATGTTTTCTAGATTTTTCATGGCTTAATTTTTTCACTTAATTTGCACAGTTTAATTCATTTCAGTACCTATAGATTTTAATTGTCAATAGCGCTAACAATTGGAATTTCAGTGGCTAATTTTCCTATCTTTCTTCCCAATTTTACTGCAAATTCTTTGAGGTAAGAAGTATTCCTTATTTGGCTTTGTATTTCAGGTTACCAGGGGTCTAGCACATTGTGTTCGCTCATAAATACTTGAACATTGTCTGTATTAGAAAAATATGAACTGTTCATATACTACCCTTACCTTTTAAAGTTCTTTGAGTCTAAAACTTGGTTTTGTAATTTTTTTTTGGACTTTGCCTGCTTTAGTCCAAAGTCATCACTATTTACTGTGAATTTGTTCACAAAACCACCATCATCCCCCAAGAGGATGTCATCCCTGCAGAGCTGGTCAGGCAGAGACACTACACACACACAGAGGAGGCAGTGATCCATAGGCTTTATGACAAAATAGTTTTCCTAGGAACAGAAGAATACTTAATAAGTTATTATATTGCTCTAAATATCCACATATTAAATATCACCCTTTGATTTGATGAAAATTTTACTTCCTGATGTTTCTCATTTTAGATATTCCCATGGTGTTAAACTTGGAAAAAAAAAAAAAAACAACTAGAGTTAACCAAGTAAAAGTTAATGAACATTCACTGTGAGCCCAACATTGTACTTTTGGGTGCTTTGTGGGGAAAAAAAGTGAGGTACCTTTGGCTCAATACATTAATGAGATTTTCTGTTATGTTATTGTGAATGTCCCTCTCTTGGATTTGTAAGGCAATATTAATGGGAAGCATAATGGGACCTGTAAGTGTTATAGGCCCACTGATGTAAAACTGTATGGCAAACAGGAAAATAAAGTATTTACGCCCCAATTATGAAGATATCAGGAAAAACATATCTTCATATCCAAGTTTACCCAGAAATATTCAGCAAGTATTTGTCAAGCTGACTCTGGGCTACTGTGCTGTGTTCACTGAACTATACAGCCAGTGCTCTCCCAGAATTCAGTCTCTATCTATCTATCTATCTATTTACCTAAGATAGAATAAAAAAATATTTAAAAATATTTTTGTCATTTCCTTTAGAATGAGTGAGACTTGAACATATTTAGAGCTTCATTCAGTTATTCAACAAATATTTGTTGAGCACCTATGATGTGCGTACAATGTGCCAAGAACTATTTTATGGTCCGGGCCATAAACTTGATGAAAAAGACAAGTTTCTGACTACTATTCTGGTGCAGGAATACTATATAAAAAAGTAAAAAAAAAAAAAAAAAAAAAAAGTAGATCATTTCAGATCATGGGAAGTGCACTGAGGAAATAAAGGGTGCTATGATAAAGAGTGACTGGGAGGGGCCGCTATAGGTCTTGTGGTCTGGGAAGAGGACCTTTGATCTGGCACATGAATTGGTTGATGGAAAGATTCAGAGGCGGTTGAAAGGAGGAGCCCAGAAGAAGCGATGAATGTTAAAAAGATGAAAAGGGAAGGGACATGTCCTGCACGAGGCAGGAAGGAATGGGAGTGACAGTTGCGAGGATAGTTTGCCTCCAGAGAAAGGAAGGAAGAAAGAAAGTAGGGCGTCCTCATTGAAGCTGTGGGTGGGAAAGCTGGAGTTTGGAAGAAAAGAAGCCTCCTAGACTCAGATTTCTCAGGAAAATAGAGGCAAGTCCATCTGCTGAGAGGGAGAGAGCCCGAGGACAATAATGGCCTTTGCCAGGAATGGGAAAGCCATTTGGCAGGGACAAGAAAGAGGATGACAGAAGCCAGTGAGCCCTCAAATGAGTCTACAGACCCTGAATTTGTAGTGATGCCCAATTGTGGTGGCTTTGTGTTTTCTCCAGGAGGGCTTAGCCACCATGAAGGAGCAGAGATAGGCCGTCACATCTAACCAGGACTAGAGTTTCAAAGGATTTAAGAGAATGGAGGGTGAGGATGGCTTCAGCCCAGATGATCCACCCACGTGGTGCAGGCAGTCAGGCAAAGAAAGGAGAGCCAAGAAGCCAGAAAGTGAAGAGGACTCTCTTAAGGACCTGGGGGCTTCCACGGGGCTGAAAAAGCAAGAGTGATAACTAGAGAGAGCTGGACATTGAAAACGTTGCAATCAAACTGCAGACTGGGACACAGTAACATACCACATAATAAAGGACATGAGGCAACAATCTGCCTTCTTTAAAGTCATCCTATATCACTAGCTGGTTACAACACTGGAGACAGGAATGAGAACTTTGGTTTTTCACTGAGCCTAGGGACAAGTAAGGCACAGAGAAAGGCTAATTATTTCTTAATCCTCCTCGTTCAAAGTCAGCCCGCTTTCTGAGGACATTTTTTACAATCTTGCCTCTTCCTGAATTCCTATTGCCCTTGTTTGTTGTTGTTGTTGTTGTTTTGTTTTGTTTTACTATATAGTTTGCTGTCCTATTATATATTATGGGTTTTTTTTTTTCATGAAATCCTTCAAGATTTAGTTTTGTTTGAGTACAGAGAACATGTTCATTACTTCTATATGGCTGCAAATGCTCAATAAATATTGTAAATTGCTTAAGTGGTAACATCCTAGCCACTGAAGGAATAACATTGGCATCTGTCCCACTAGATATTTTGCCAGAATTAGTCATTTGATTTTTAGTTATTTTCTTACCAAATGAAACTGAACTGGAAAGAAAGGATTTGAACTTGATAAAATGAGCATAATCAAAAAGCTAACACTTGGATTCAGAAAAGGTATAAAAGAAGGAAGGAATTACCTTCTCTCTCAAAAACAGAACAAAACCAATATAACCAAATTAAATATGCACTCAATGGAAAGAATATTCCTTTTTAATCATACAGAATATTAATGCTGAACTTGTTTAATGATGAAATTGATTACTTAAAATCATTTTATGTATATAAGGAACTGACATTCAGTGGAGGAAGTGGATTGCTCACATCCTACCATTCTGTCTAAAATTGGAGTACTTGGAGTATTTCTCTTGGCACAATACCTGGCCACCGCCTTGAGCTTTATAATCCCAGACAATCATGGTCCTTTCTGTAGTGGCAACGATTCTTTTCAACTGTGAGAGGTAATCACATCCTGTGATCCAGGAGGTATCCTGAGAGAAAAACAGAGAGTTGGGCATGGGGGCATAATATATTTTGGTCTATCACATGGTAATGGTTACTAAAGAGTAGATTCGTTACATTAAAAGCCTCATTTTGCCCTCCTACTTGCAGGAGAGCCTTGCGATGTCTGTTCTTTGATGTCTGGAGGAAAGGCTCTCATCTTTTGCCCTTTGACTCCTGTCTTGAGTTTCTCAGCACCGTCAGCTGGAGAGTAATGAACTGGTGCCTATTGCAGCTCCTGGAGCCCAGAGCCACCAGCAGAACGGGCATCTTTGTGCACCCTTCCCTTACATGAGAACAGCTCTTCACGGGGGCACCAGGAGGCTGGATTAAGCCAATTCTCTGGCCCTGTCCCCATGCACATTTTTTTTTAGCTAGAAAAGACCTTAGTGATCATCTGGTTAATAACCAAGTTAGAGCCCAATGAGTTGGTCTTGCCTTGCCTAAAGTCACCAAGTTGGCATGGGTAGGAGCTGTTATGTCAACGAGATACAACGAAGCAAGAACAATAGCTCCCATTTAGGAGCGCCTACTGTTCCAGACACTGCTGCATGCATTTCAGACCTCTGTTAGGAATGCTAATGTGTGTGGGTTTTGGTTTTTTTGTTGTTTTTTTTGTTTTGTTTTGTTTTATTTTCAGCCTTTGAAGCAAAGGCTCAGAGGCTTGGAGAGAAGGCAGATTCTTCTGCCAGGTGGCCTGGCACCCTCCTGTGCAGTTCAGGGCAGTCAGGGCATGGAAGCAGGCTGAAAAGGCAAGCATGTCCCCATGTCTCATGAAGCCACAGTGGGATTCTGAAAGCAAGTCATCATGGCTTTTCTCCAATTAGTGATAAGGATTAAGTAAATTACAAAATTAGACTCAATTTTTATATGCTATTTTCAAGTTTACAATAAAATGTTTTCAAAGTATTTCCCTTGGCCATTTCCTTGTTGTTCTCCCAGCTTGGATTTTGTCCATGTTTTACATTCCTCAATAGTAGGCACTTGGAAAAACTTCAATGAGACTTTTAAAATGGAAGCTTCTAGGGACACCTGGGTGGCTCAGTGATTGAGCATCTGCCTTTGGCTCAGGGTGTGATCCCGGGATCCAGGATCGAGAACCACATCGGGTTCCTTGCAGGGAGTCTGCTTCTCCCTCTGCCTGTCTCTGCCTCTCTCTCTCTGTCTCTCTCTCTGTCTCTCATGAATAAATAAATAAAATCCTTAAGAAATAAAAAAACAAAATGGAAGCTTCCAGGGAGTAATGTCTCCAAGCACTTCTCCAAAATAAATTTAGCTTCATCTTATTCTTAGAGCCTATTCGGCACTGCATTGAGATTGTGATTAGTTATGGAGGAACCATCACCACAACCCCAAATCGGACTTCATTAGGAGTTTATAACATGTACTTACCGTGACCTTGGTGCTGGTCTGTACTCTCATCTATAAGCAAAGGAAAAGAATAATGAAACCTAACTAAAATTAAAATTTAGGCACTACAATTAAAATCGGGAATGTTAGCTCTAAAAGGACACGTTATCTCCGTGGTTTAATCTCACTTGTCATTTCTACCTTCTGTGAAAAGCCTGGCTCTGTGGAATAATTCTGTGGAACCTCTTGCTTTGGACACGGTTAGGTGCTTCTGTGGCTTGTCCTTAACCTTGATGACTGTGCTCTCAGAGTCTTATACTGTACTAATGATTTTTCCCTATTTGCAAACTACCTCACCTTCTTTAGTTATTCAGAGCAACATAAGTTATCAAAAAGTGGAAAGGTGAAATAATACTAACTGCTAGAATAGTCCAAAAGAAGGCTAAATAGGTCAATATGGATACAGCTTAACGTGGGAAAAAAAAGTACTGCCTCATTTGATAGTTATCTCTCAGGTTCCTGAGAGACATAAGAACATTCTCTCCACTGGGCTTCCTCTTTTACTGGATAAGTATCTATTGCATGAATCTCATGCCTGGGTCGTGTGCTGGTGGGGAATCATAGATTTATTCCATGCAGAGCTATAATGTACCTGAGAAGTCTCTTTTCTCCTTAGGGCATGTTAATTGCTTCTAAGGTCAAGGTAAGTATTTGAAGTATATTAATGACCTAGCTTCTCTGGCATGGTCATGTAGTCTTGGGAAAAGTACAGAAAATGGCTGCCCAGAAGGAATAGATTATGTGAAAAAAGGGAAAAGTAAATTAGATCACTAAAACTGTTAGTCCTGGTCATCTCAGACTGTCTTTCATCTGAAGAGTTCAAAGAGGCTGAGCAGCCCAGGTGGCTCAGCGGTTTAGCGCCGACTTCAACCCAGGGTGTGATCCTGGAGACCCGGGATCGAGTCCCACGTCGGGCTCCCTGCATGGAGCCTGCTTCTCCCTCTGCCTGTGTCCCTGCCCCTCTCTCTCCCCTCTCTGTGTTTCTCATGAATAAATAAATAAAATATTTTTAAAAAAATGTTCAAAGAGGCTTTTCCAATCAGGAACTTTTTTCCAGGTGGGAAAAATTAAGTGCCCTCAGGAAATTGGTGAGCAGAGAATAGAACGCCTGTGGTTTTCCTCTCCTATTTTTCTACTTCCATCCTTAGTGGAAAGCACGTGTTTAAATTTCTTTTATCATCTTTAAAAATTGCATAATCCGTATAGATATCTCCTGAATTTTGAAAATCTAGCCTTTTTTGCAGGAATTTTCATTAATAACATTTACAGTCTATATCAGGAAGCTCTCTAGAGAGCACTCTGCAAATCCTTAACTGTGTTTATTTTACTTTATACAGAGCCTAAATCATGGATTAACATATTATATTTTGCATTACTAATGACTACCTTTTAATAAATTTTTCCTGTGACCTACCTTACTGATTATTTTTTCACAGAATGTGTCATCGTATTTGTAAGACATGCAACATTCAAAATGCCATTTATTCTTGGTGTATCAAATCTTCAAATAATTTCTAGCAATTTTTTCTCTCCAATTACATGGTTTTAGTAAAAACAGATGTGTTTGTGATATGCATGTGTGCACCTAGAAGCACATGTGAATGAATGTGTGTGGGTACACACATGCTCATGCACGGGATGTCTCTGGAAATATGAAAATGCCACCTCACTTGTTTTATATAATTCTGAGCCATTTCATTATGAAGATCATTCTTTTCCTTCTTGTGTTTTTCTTTACATTCCATCTTAGTTCTAATTTTGAGGAAATAGAGGTAAGGAAATAAGGCACCAAGGAGATAAAAGGAGGAAAGTTTTCATCTTTATATGAGACAATCCAGTTTTGTTTTACACCATTTGTCCGTAATTGCAACTGCCAATGTTTCCTGAGTGCTTACAGTGATGCTAACTAAGCACTTTGTGAATAGTAACTCACGTAAACAGCATAACCGTCTTGGGAGAGAAGCTCTCTGGTTCTGAATGACAGGAGCCAGGGCATGGAGATGAATAAGTAACACACAGGGCTGGCAAGTGTCCAAGCTGGACAGGGAGGCCAGGCTCCATTCCATTCCACACCAGGAACCTTCCACCACACCTCCTGAGGCAGCCTGCTTCTCTGACAGGATCCAGCTACTCTGATCCCTGAAGGGCTAAACATTACTGTTGCAGTTTTAAACATGTGATTATTTTTTTAGTTTACTTGTAAAGCTTGTCTCAGTTGCAAATCAACTAATAATTGGAATTATTTGTTTTGCTATTTAACACCAAATGTTCATGTTTACTTTCATAATGAAATACTGCATAGTTGATAAAATCTCTGATAGTTTGAAAGTGGAAGTCCAAAACTTACAAATTTAGAACTAAGTGACAATAATAGTAATACCCTACATGTATATGGGAATTGGATAAAGTCCTTTTACATTCATTGTGTCATTTACTTTCACTACAGCCCTCTGAGGGAGAGAGGACTTGTTCTGCTGTCCTCATTTTATAAATGTGAAGAGGTGTGAAAACATGTAAGCCAGCTCATTAAGTTCCCTATTTAACAGAATAGCTAGTAAAATAGAGGAGCCAGAATGTGAGCCGCCTTTTAACAAGTCCAAGGGTGTTGTCGGGACCTTCTATACTTGTTAGGATTATGACAAAATCACTTAGCTCGTGAATTTTTCTGATTTTATCTGAGAAGTTATCCAGGATCATCCTTTAATTATGCTGATGCCACATGGCTCAGTAAGACTCCTTGAGGAGTGCCTGGGTGGCACTCTTGATTTTAGCTCAGGTCTTGATCTCAGGATCATGGGATCCAGCTCCGAGTCTGGCTCTGTGCTCAGCACCAAGTCTGCTTGAGATTCTCTCTCCCCCCCTGCCCCGCCCCCGTTCATGTTCTGTCTCTCCCTCTAAAACAAATAAATAAATCTTAAAAAAAAAAGACTCCCTGAGGAACACTGCCAAATGCAGTTACCAAAATCTCAAAAATTGCTCCAGGGCTCAGCAATCTTCTCATTTTAGCAACATCTGGCTTTATTTTTTGGAATAACTCTGAATATGTTTATGTTTTCTGTTGCACCTGATAAATATGCATAATGCATAGGCAAAAGAGAAGAAAGGAAGGAACAAATAAATGAACTAACAAAAGGAGGAAGGAAGGACGGAGGGAGGGAGGGAGGATGGATGGAAGGAAAGAAGGAAGAGGGAGGAATCCAAGCTTTCAAATTACCTGGCTATTAAAGACTGTTATTAATCCTTTCTGAGAAGCTGTTATTAGTAAATCCAACTGAGGAATCTTGACGATACATTTAATCACATCCCGTCTTCTACTACCTGTCAACAGCATAATATTCATTTCAATTCCCAGTAGTAAAGATCTTAAAACTCATTTGTTAGGTTTGTTTTTAAAGAAAGGAGTAAGAAAACAACCTTTTTTACTTTTTTGCTTAAAATGTAGAGTAGAACCAGCAACTCTTGCTTTTTTTTTAGCAAAAATTTTTTAATTTAAATTCAATTAGCCAACATATAGTACATCATTAGTTTCAGATGTAGAATTCAATAATTAAACAGTTGTGTATAACACCCAGTGCTCATCAGATCAGGTGCCCTCCTTAATGCCCATCACCCAGGTACCCCATCCCCCCACCCACCTCCCCCCCAGCAACCCTGTTTGTTCCCTATAGTTAAGAGTCTCTCATGGTTTGTCTCCCTCTCTGATTTATTTCCATTCCATTTTCCCTTCCTTCCCCTATGATCCTCTATGCTATTTCTTATATTCCACATGAGTGAAACCATATAATTGTTTTTCTCTGATTGACTTATTTTGCTTAGCATAATACCTTCCAGTTTCATTCATGTTGATGTAAATGGTAGGTATTCACCTTTTCTGATGGCTGAGTAATATTCCATTGTGTATATATATCACATCTTCTGTATCCATTCATTTGTAGATGGACATCTCATTGCTTAATTATCCCCATAGATACGAATCTGAATCTATGATACTTTCCAACTCAGTATGGTACATGAATTCACAGAGAAAATTACACTCATGCTCCTGTCACATATTCAAATAGAAGGCATATCTTACAGAGAATGTGCTTTCCAAACATCTTTTTGTCATTTTATTTTGAGATTTCTGCATCTCTCAGGAATCCTTTCTTTGAACTGTCACCATCATGGTTTACACAGAACAAAAGCCTAATATGATCTCAGGCTTTTGGGCATAAAAGAATGAAAACACCGCATTTCATGGTTGGTGGTGCAGGCTCAGGGTCTCAACATGGCGGGCCCTGTGGGTAGAGCTGGTTTCAGGTGTACGATGACGTCATGATTCAACAACTCCGTGTTGTACAGTGTTCACAAGTGCAGTTACCATGTCACCATGTGGTGCTGTGAATGGTACACATCATTGACTACACTCTGCACTTCCTCCTCCTGCAGCTGGAAGCCTGTACCTCCCACTCCCTTCTCCACAGATTGGAATTACGATGTCAAATGCAAACTACATGGTTCACATTTTTAGGAAGTGCCAGAGGCCCCACCATTTCACATTCCCTCTACCAGTTTCTCCACCTCCTCCTCCACTCCTGAGGGACTGCTTACACATGAGACGGACTACAGAACAGCACGTCCCAGAGGTGGAAGTCCAAGTCAAACATAGAAGGACAGCCTCACTGAGCAACCAAGAATGTCAGCTGTACCGAAGACAATCTCAGCAGCAGCAAGTCCCTGTGGTGGATTTCCAGAAGGAACTGAGACAGGCATTCTTGGCTGGTGTTCCAATTCCCCAGCCTCCTGCTGGGTTAGCAGGTCCTGTCTGAGGCGCTGGGGGACCATTCCAGCTGGTAAAGACTCCACAGGGAAGAGGAACTGTAGCAGCTGCTGCAGTTGCTGCTACTGCCAACATTTCTGGGGCCCCAACTCAATACTTACCAGGACAGGGGACCCCACCCACTCCTGTGGGGTGAACAATACCACCTCCAGGCATTATGGCTCCTCCACCTGGTATGAGACCACCCATGGGTGCACCAATTGGGTTTTCCCCTGCTCAAGGGACACCTACAGGCATGCCCCCTCCAGAAATGAGACCACTCCACCAGAAATTAGAGGTCCACCTCCCCAGGAATGCGTCCACCAAGACCTTAGGATACTGTTGATCCTTCTTAAGTTAATTTTTTCCCTGCTATGTGTCTTGTGAAACTGTGTAGATTGTTTGTGAGCTTTTGTTCACTCCTTGTTGCATTAATATTAGCTAATAAATGCACAAAGCAATTAAACTGCAAAAAAAAGAATGAAAACACCTTAATACTGTTATTAAGGGTTTGTTTTTGTTTTTAATTTGTGCATTTTGAAAAAATATTGGACACCATTTTTTTTGCCTATGTACTGAATTGATAAAACCACATACATGGGACCTCTTTCCAGCACAATTAGTTTTTATAATTGAACACTCTTAGGAAAAGCAAGTGGATGGATCTCATACTCCAGTGATATCAGCCTAATACATGCATTCTCAACAGACAAAATATGATCCTCAAGTGCAGACTGGTTCTTGGGGGAATAAAATGAGTCTTGTTCTTTTTGTGTATAAAGCACAGCACAGAGACACAAACTTATGTAAACAGATACATAGTATATCTGACATATTAAAATGTCATGGAGTGAGGGAGGGGTGCAATCAGGTAAAAAATGTCTAAAAGACTCCTTAGTGACTCTTATAATGAAAAAATATGAATATAATGAAAAACTAATGAAGGTTGAGGACACTATCCTGTTCCAAGCCACTACCATTCTCTCTACTTGTGTCCCCCCTCACCCTGGAATATTTTCAACTTGGAAGCTGTAATGAACATCTTTTTTTTTTTCCTGAAGGTTATTTATTTATTTATCTGAGAAAGACAGCAGGTGAAAGAAGGCACGAGCAGGGATTGGGGCAGAGGGGAAGGCAGATTGTCTGCTGAGTGAGGATCACTACTCAGCAGGGCTCCATCCCAGGATCCTGAGATCATGACCTAAGCCCCATGCGCCCCCTAATGAACATTTAAAGTGTAGCTCAGACCATGCCTCCCTTCTGTGCAGGCCTTTTGCCCTCTCTGTTCCTCCACCCCCAAGCCCACACACCTGACCCCACACCTGCCCTCTCTTCTTGGGCTCCCCTACCCTATATCCCCCACCCCCCACTCTCAGCCCTCCCTCCCAGGTCTCCCAGCACCTGCTTGGGGTGGTCTTCCCCAGGCCCTCCTTCAAATGTCAACACCATGCTCCTATCTCCAAATCAACTTCTTCTCCCCACACTCCTATACAGAGCTTCTTCTCCCCACACTCCTGTACAGATCTGAACCTTTTCAGAAAAATGTGAATTGTCTCCTCCTCATATTCCTTATTAGTGTCCTTCAGAGCAATGATCATATTTCAAATAACTGCAGGTATAGGGACACCTGGGTGACTCAGAGGTTCAGCATCTGTCTTTGGCTCAGGGAGTGATCCCAGGGACTGGGATCGAGTCCCACATTGGGCTCCTTGCAAGGAGCCTGCTTCTCCTTCTGCCTGTGTCTCTGCCTCTCTCTGTGTGTCTCTCATGAATAAATAAATAAAATCTTAAAAAAAAAAAAACCTAATTGCAGGTATAATTTCTGTTTCATTCCCAATTTTTTGAGAAAATATTAAAACCCATATTAATTTGGAAAGGAAATAAAAAATATCACCTGAAATTACAACTCGCTGTTTTCTAGAAACAAGGAAAACCAAATTTTCTTCATCCATCTGGGAAGCAAGAGAATCTTCTTCCGAGGAGAAGTATCCAAAGATCTAAAATGCCAAACAACACACATAAACATGTACAATATCTCCAGGTAGGCTGTTGGTTGAATTTAAAATTTAAAATTTAATTTGGATGAATGGTCAATACGTAGCTTTCTAAATGCCAGGGGATTGCCCGTGGCAAGAGAAGGCAGTTAATTATGTTTAACACATCACATGCTGATAGTGCATAATTTCTGCACAGCTGCTGATCCTTCTTTCTGATGGATGAATCGGTGTACCAGCCTAGTGTCTTTGCTTACACTGATAGTTCTTTTAGGAGCTAACATTTGTTTGGAAATCAAATCAGCCTTCATCAGACAGGCTCCCCACTGACAATCTTGACATTGAATTTGGTGACTCTCAAATGACCTGTCCTACCCATTTTCCATAAATCTTCCTGGGCAAGTTTTTTTCATCCCTACTAAGGAGAGTTTGGGCATTTAAGAGATAGTGCAGTTTCTCTATTTAACAATTCCAAATCCTACTCTGAAGGCATGGCATGAAAATAAATTATTATGAAGGAATCCCAAGAAGGAAAAGTATTCTATGTGAATAAATAGTCAAATTCTGTAATTCCAAGGAATTTGAAGAATAAGGTAGCTGTTCTTCAATTGTCTTACAAATATGCAGAAACAAAATTCTCATAAATTAATGACACAATTATTTCTCATACTGTTGAGACTAAGTGGTGCTTGTCAGTGAATGAATGAATGAACTGTAGAGAATGTCTGAAACATCAATGTGTGTATAAACCACTGGAGATCCTTTTATTTATTTATTTATTTTTTGGGGAGGGACCATTTAAAGTGCAGATTCTGATTTAATTGGTCTGGGATGGGGCCTGAATGTCTGCATTTCTAACAAGTTCCACAGGGACCACACTTTCAGTATAAAAAAACCTGGAGACTAAGTCTATTGAAAGTAATAAAAACCAGCTATAAATATTTGTTTATTTTGATGCTAGTTTAGCATCTTAGGTTAACATTTCCTTTCATCAGCTGCTTCACAAATGGTGCTACTTCCTCCTTTACCTTCCCCACATCCAGATCTCCTAACACACAGTGAAAACTTTTATCATTTCCTATAATTAGATTTCATTGTGAGAAGTTCAAGATCATCTAGACATTCTCTCTTCCCATCAGCAAAATCACTCTCTAATAAGAGCTCAAATAATTTTTTATCTTTTCAGAAATCACCTCTCATTTTCCATGCATACAAAACCTGTGGATTTAGCATCTGGTGCCCTGGGAAGGATTGAGAAAGGAGAAGAGTGCTTTCAGTAGACCCATGTTGGAATGGACAGGAATCTTGTATCACTGTTGTTTCCTCATCCTCACTGATTGGTGTAATATCCAGTTAACAGTCATGTATTGGTCTGCAACTTATTTATTTATTTATTTTTAAAGTAGGCTCTGTGGAGCCCAACATGAGGCTCAAATTCATGATTCTGAGATCAAGACCTGAATTGAGATCAAGAGTTGGACGCTAAACCAACTAAGCCACCTGGCACCCCTAGTCTGCACCTTAGCACTGTGTCATTTGAACCCATGATATGGCCTCTGGCAAAGAGCATATGCTGTGGAATCAGACAGCTCAGTGTTTTGAGTTCAGTCTCTATAACTACCTGGCATTCAGAACTTGGATAAACACTTTCACCTCTTTACGTCTCAGTTTCCTCATTAGTAGAAGAAAAGGTCAAACTCCTTTTTTTTTTTTAACTGATGTCTAAATGAGGTGATGTGTGTAAAGCATTTTGCACTGTGTTTCGGACATAATAATTGTTTAAGACAAATATTAGCTAACACTACCATTAGAAAGCCTAGATTAAGGCCGCATAGAAATAATAAATTATATCAAGACCACAACTACTCATGAGAAAATTGACCTCTCTGGAGGATAGTACTTTAAAACTGTCAGTCCACTTAGGGTTGGAACTAGTTCTTTTCATAAAAAACACTAGTCAGGTGGGCACTGCAATAAATGGATAGTGTGGGAAAGGGTTACTGGGAAGAGTTTACATGACTTCCCCAGCCAACTAGAACTAGGAGGGAAACGCAGCGCCTTGCCCTCCTAATCCATCAGGTCCTTGTGGCCTGCGCTTCCTTTCTTACCCAGTTTAGAATCGTGATGTGCCACTCACTCATATATCCATACAGCGGTCCTTCCTTTCCCGCCACTTTGCCCTGGCTTGGCAAGAACCCCCAGTGCAGGGTAACACGACCGCTTGTGTGGCTTGCACCCATGCTGCTGTGGCTGATAAGCCTCAGAGGAAATTGCCCATTGGAGGAGCTCCTCAATCACTCAGGTGCTCCATCCTTCTAGGGCTTCTGTAGCCCCAGCCATCACCCATGCTTCCCTGGGTGATCTCGATCATGGTGCACAGCAATAGTATTGAATCTCTGCATTCCTATCCTACACGTGTGCCCACCTCCTTGTCCCTCTCACAACTTACCTCACTTCCCACTTCAGATGAGAGTGCAAGCCACAGATGAGAGCTTCCTTGGCATTTTTTTGCCACTCTATTTACAAAACCAACCTGGATTTGGACATACCCTTTCTTCCTTCTATCCCTTTCAGAGGAAGATGTGTTTCTCTTTTCCTAATCTCCATCTGCTCTCTGTCCCATCCCCTTCATGCTATCCTCAGAGCTTGTCACCTTTCCCCTCAATACCTCATCTATCTCTGCTTTCTTCTTACTTGCTTCCGGGATGTTCATATCTTGCACATCCTGGCTGGCTCAGTCGGTGCAGCATGTGATTCTTGATCTTGGGGTTGTGAGTTCAAGCCCCATGTTGGGCGCAAAACCTACTTAAAATTTTTTTTTGTGCATCTTAAAGACAAAAATACAACAAGCCTCCCAAAGGCAATTATGGAAAATAATCCTTAGTCCTTTTCTTGCTTTTCTGTCTCCAGCTTCATGTTCCAAGTGTTGTAACTTGTCCCACTGCCGTGGAATTTGAATTCCTCTTATAGCTACATTTTGGGTTGTGGTGGTTGTAACCGCAGACACACTCTTCTTGAACTTGACACTTTGCCCTCTATGTTAGTTCTCTACTGCTACCAAAACAGAGAACCGAAAACATAGTGACTTAAAACACTACCCATTTCTTAGTTCACAGTTCCATAGAAAGCCAACATGGGTCTTGATGAGCTAAAATCCAGATGTCAGCAGAGACATGTTTTTTATTGAGACTTGGGGAAGAATCTGTTCTAAGGTCATTCAGGTCGTTGGCCTGAGATCCCCTTTTCCTTGCTGGCTATGCACTGGGGCTGCACTTAGCACCCAGAGGCGTCTCTTTGGGCCCTCTGTCTCGCACCAGCAATGGCCCTTCAAATATTACACTGGGCCCATGCAGATAATCCAGGATAATCCCCCTATTTTAATTCAGTTTATTAGTAACATTAATTGCATCAGCAAAATCCCTTTGTAGCAGTACCTAAATTAGCGTGTGATTGAATAACTAGGGCATGGGAATCTAGAGTTCTGCTCTCATTTTCAAAATGCAGTACAATATGATTTACATCACTTGTGCAAAATACAACACAAAACATGCCAAATGCTAGCAACTGATTTAACTCCAGACAATAGTGTGAGATAATAAATTTTAGATAATAATGTGAAATGATGATGTTAATGATGATTATTTCTGTCTTAATAAATTTCATTGTTTTTCAGGGGTGGGAGAACTACACACCATATGTGTTGTCACAAAATTTGAAATAATGTTCTATATGTCTAGGACACCTATATTTTAAAAGCAGTTTACAGGCAGCTATTTGACTCAACTTGCAATTTTGGAATATTCTTACAGTGAGTGTGATGGCATGTCTGTTAAATGTCTGGTCATGGATATGAGAGGATGTTCTTTGAGAAGCCATATTGGTGCTTCAGACTAGCACTTAGGTCCAAAACCAGGTTTCATACCTACTAGTCACATGACCTCAGGCACATTCCTTAATTTCTCTGCTCCTGAGTTTTCCCCTCTGTAAGAAATAATTACCCCAACCTTATGCCTTAGTGTCAGAATCAAATGAGGAAATCATGATTAGATTACTTAGTAATTAGGAAGATTAGAATGTACCTAGATGGCATGAAGTACCAAGTTGGAACTCAACCGATGTCAATATTTGAGTAAATACAATTCCTGATTTAACAAGAGACAGTACAGAAAACAGTGCTCAGGTGTGTCTTCTTTGCTAGTTCAAAGCTGTCCACCAGGCACCTCTGCCCCCTGCCCAGACAGCAAGGCATTGTTCATGCAGTCTGTCCTACATGTGATATATAGTCACATCTATAGGTACCTGCCATCCTGTAGGACATCTGTTCTTATGGAAATGACAAATTTTTACTATTCTTACTTACAATAACACAATATTCCAATGTTTACCATAAATAATTTCCAAAGGATGCTAAAAACTACACTTTCTTGAGGAGAGATTTAAGAGCCTTTAACCAGATAAACTCCTTCAGAAAAGACAGCTAAAGCTTTACATGTTAAAAGGAAATGTTTCAATTAAGCAATATTTTTAAAGAGCACAAAACATCTTTCCTAAGATGAACTATAGCTTCAAGGATCTCAAATTTCTCTTTCAATTATTTAAATTTCAGGGAAGTAATTGTGCATGTGACATGCCTGGAGTACTTTGTAACTAGTATCAATAGTGCATTAGATATTAATTTTCTTTTAACTATGTTATTTAAAGGACTTGCTCCATGCTTTAAGTGATTCATTTATTTAACTACACTTTTTCCCCCTAATTACATAAGGAACATGTAGAACATTTGAGGAAAAGAAAAAGCAGAAAGAAGAAAATAAAAACCTGTATTCAACCTATTTTTTAACCTACCCTGGAACATTTTAAATATATTTTTGAAGTTAGCAGATACAGTTTTAGATTTATAATAATTCACTTTAAATTCACTATGGAGAGAACACAGTTAAAGGCATCCCATGGGGTGGTGCATGCCTCTTTTTAAAATTAGTTGAGTATGCTCCTAGAAAAAAAATGTGTTTGTGAATTGCCTCTGGAAACATAGAGTAACATTGTATTGTAGGAAAGTGGGTTGTATCTACATCAGGATTCCCACTGACTAGTTTTATAAATTTAATATCATTACATTCCCTTGGATCTCTTTACATCTAATTTTTCTCCTTATAGATTAAAAAGGCAGGTCTAAGTGATGTTTTAGTTAAGTTATAAGGTTTCATTATTCTATAAACGTCCATTTTTCCAAGTCCATTTGCATCTGAAACCTAGAAAAAAAAGTGCACCTTTTGTGGCATTGCTACAACAAAGAGATTTATATTCAGAATCTGTTTTGGGCTGCCTGGGTGGCTCAGCCGGTTGAGTGTCTGCCTTTGGCATGATCCTGGTATCCTGGGAGTGGAGCTCCCTGCTCATTGAGGAGTCTGCTTCTCCCTCTCCCTCTGCTGCTCCCCCTGCCCCACTTGTGCTCTCTCTCAAATAAATAAAAGCCTTAAAAAAAAAGGAATCAATTTTGTACATTTGTGTCTGACTTTAAAAGAATAAACATAGTTCTTATTACCTGGCAAGATTAACACTGACTGATTGAAAAAATGGTAATCCGTACTGAAACAAAGTTAGTCTCCCAGCACTGAATCTCCACTTCACAGATGATGGATCTGAAGCCGAAAAGTTTAGGTCATACAGCTTGGAATAGAAATGCCTCTTAGGAAAAAAAAAAAAAAAAAAAAGAAATGCCTCTTAGGAGCATTGGCACAGATAGTTTGTGAGGGAAGTGATGGAACAGAGAAGGAGAAGCTTCCTGCAATATTTTCTCAAACCTCATTGTTCTTCATGTACATACAGTGTGCAGAGGCTGCTCACCAGTGTTTCTGTTAAATTTGTGTGTAATTTATGAGAAGCCCAAGTAATGTGATAGAATAATGTCATATGGAAATACTGCAGAGAGGAGTAAGTCTCAGCTCTAGGACCAAAACCAATTCTCTCTACGGCTTTCGGTAAGTCCATGAACCTTTCTGTGTTTCATGTCCTTCATCTATATTACTGTAAAACATTGTCCGCCACAATCTACATGGGGGGGGGGAGGGTTGTTACAGAGATTAAATGAGAAAATAGAAAGGACACGTCTGAAAAAAATAAATGTAAGATAATTATGGTGTTCTAACTGGAAAGAGAAGGAGAAGGAGAAAGAGGGGGTAGAGATGGGAAAGATACAGGGCTCTATTTCCTCACTCACACAATGAAACAATCTGGATCTACTTCACTCATTGCTTCATCCATTTATTTCAAAGACAAAGAAGTGTTCTGTTTATCAGCAAGAAAACATTTGTAATATAATTCTCTCTCTTCAAAACAGGGAACCCTATAAAATACACAGAGGCCAAATTCTCAGTTAACATCGTGAAACTCCAGGTAAGCGGATTTACCAGAGTGCTGCGTCTCATTTGTTGGTGCCATGGGACATTTTTAGAGCATTTGTTTTCTGAATCCAAGGGTGTAATAGAATATCAACAGACTTCTGTATTTCATGAAAATCAAAAATTATTTGATGTTGACATGAATCATTTGTTATACATGCATTTTCATATTTTTAGTGACCCAAAAATATTATGTTAGAAATTCAAGCACATGAACAGTTGAGCATGTGAGAAATATTCATTAAAAAACTGAGAACAGTGAGGATATGTGATTCTCAAAATTGTGGCTACTCCAAGTTTAGTGACACAGAATTCAAGTTATCAGTAGATGAGATGGAACAGTATTCAAAGGATTTACACAGTGTGATTGAGCCCAGATCCTTGAAAAAAATGTTCATTTTGTTTACTTACAAAATGTAGAAAAAAGACAGCCATTTCTGTATCCCTACAAAATTACTGATTTTTCTCTTTCATTTGATTTCTTAAACTCTTCTCATCTTTGGGGGGTTATGGGATTTTGTTGATATATACATTATATATATAATAGAATACATATATGTATATATTTTATTCCATTTTCTTGAATCAGATATATAGAAAGATAGATTTGTGTTCTATTTTATTAAATCAGTGAATTAAAAAAGACAAAAAGCACCTTTGCCCTTGCAGACTCACTTTTAGGTCCATGCCCTGGGACCTATGCTTGTAGAGCAGCTCTGTCCAGTTGAACTGTCTGCAATGATGAGAATCTTCTTTTTTTTTTTTTTAGAATCTTCTTTTTTTTTTTTTTAATGAGACTCTTCTATCATCTGTCCTATCCAATATGATAGTCACTAGCCTCACTGGATATTGAACCTTTGAAATGTAGTTCAGTTTAGTCAAGGAGTTGAACTGCTAATTTAATTTCAGTGTAACTAGCACTTGTGGCTAGTGTCTACTGTTGGTCAGCTCAGGTTTACAGGGTCCCACTCTAGGTCTTTCCATGGTCCCACTCTAGTTCAGGAGGTTAAGGGATCATTGTCCACCAGGAGTTCATGCCCATGCTTTTAAGCCACATTCTAGATTCCTGGGGTCCCAGAATCCCCTACCTAAAGGACTCCAGGCTCCCCTCCAGTTCCATGAAGGCTCTCATCCAGATACATCCTCATGGGGGTGAGCCACACACCACAAACCAGGTGCACCTCTAGGATTGAGGGGTGTCCAAGGCAGGGTGTTGATGGTGAAAGAGTTTAGACACATGGGCTGGGGTGTCTGCTGTCTGCACGCATGGTCCCCCATGATGTGGGATGAGACCATTAGTACAAAAAGAAGAAGGTGTTCCAGGGCTAGCTCTTCCTCTGTCTCTATGTTTTAGTATGAACTGCAAGGTGTGAGATTTTAAATTCTAACTTGGACTTCCAGGGCCTTATTAGGGCATATTTGTCAAAATTGGAGGATAGAACATATTTGATTTAACAGTTAGCTGAATTTATATATAAAATATAAAAATATTTATATATTTGATATATGGGCCTCTATTTATACTTTTGCTCAAATAAACAGGGGGATTTTGCACATTTGACTTATCCGTAGAACTCTTTGTAAAGAATTTGACAACACTTTCTTCACAATGAACACTTTTGATCATGGTGGCTAATTGTATCATTTCCTTTGATCTTCTGAGATTTAGCCACTCTGTGTTAAATTCTTTTCTCTTATGTTTGTGCTCTTGGAGAACAATGCCAAATTTCCTCTTATACTGTCTGGAATTGTTCCCAAAGAACAAAGTTGAACTCTTTCTATGGAATGTGGTCTGTCCATCTTTCAGTTGTTTGTCAGCAAAAATCTATCTTTGCTAATCAGAAGGAATTCCTTTTATGTCTATTTTGACATTTTCTGTGAGATTTTGTGTTGTACCTTCACTAAGAATAAATTCGATATTTCTCAGTCATTCTTTGTTTTATTAATCCAGCTGTCTGGTTTTACCTGCACCATTGAAGGAGGGGGCATATCCAGATTCTGGTCCAACCTTTGCTCAGGTGGTCTACTTTTTTGGTAAGCTCCATCAGTTCCTTTGAAGTTCTGTGTAGTGTATTCTGACAAGATGACTAACATTCACTGTAATTTTTGCAACACAAACATTAACTCAGGATAGTTCCAGAAAAACAGGTCACCACTCTATAGAACCACACTGCAAATCTCAGAAATCTCTAGCTGAAAACCCAAGGCATATTGGAAAGTTGACCATTGAATATACGGCTAAAATATTTATAGGGCAAGCTCTGCTAAAACACTTCCATGGGCACAGCGGGCTCTAAAAAGAAAGAAAAAGAAAAGAAGGAAAGGAGAGAGGGAGAGAAAGAAAGAAAAGGACATATACCTGAGAATCATGATTCATTGTCTTTCATACATGAACCCTGTTCTCTGGTAATCCCTTTACACTTCTGCTTAGATTGTATGCATATTTATATACGGTGCTTTCGTATTTTCACTTTTGACATCATAATCAAGTAAATATCTAAGAGAAAATCATACTTTTACTTTTCATTTCTTGCAAAAAAGAACAAGCTTTAAAAATATGCTCCACAGTAGAATCTTCATGCTAATCTACAGGTATCTAGGGCTTGTTAGTACTTACCAGAAGTTTGTGAGAATGTTTTTCAATTTCTATAAGCAACCTAAAATATTTATAAGAATTATTAATTTGAGGGGCACCTGGGTGGCCCAGTCATTTAAGCTCTGATTCTTGATTTCAGCTCAGGTCATGATCCTCAGGGTTGTGAGATCGAGCCCTTCCTCAGGCTCTGTGCTGGGCATGGAACCTGCTTAAAATTCTTTCTCCCTCTGCCCCTCCCACCTCTCTCTCTCTCAAAAAAAAGAATTATTAAATTGACATGGGATGTATTAAAATTCAATTTGTGGTGTGTTGGGGCATTAACTCCAAAGATCTGTTTTATTGGAATTCTATTAAATTTATAAATATTAACAATTACTGGGGACACAGTTGAGATTTTTGCAAATTGAATCCCTTAATTACTTTCCAGATCTTCTCTTACTCCTTCAGTAAAGTGTCATAGTCTTATACATTCTTTAATAATTTTATCTCATGGCATTTTCTGCTATTTGTTCTCGTGAATGAAAACTTTGTTGTTGTTGTTCCCTGATAGTTTTATGTGCATACGTCCAGGAGAGAGTTCTTGCTTATGTTTGTGAAAGGTATTGAATCTGACAGATTTATCTTCTTTGAATTCTCTTGAACTCAATTCTGATAGTTTGCTATGTGATTCTCTTGTATATTCTTGGTAGAAAACTACATCATTTACAAATAATGAAATTTGCATTTTTAGTTACTATTTTTTTCATTTTTTTATTACACTTTATTACATATCACTTCCTTTTTGTTTTTGTCTTTGCATTACTTACAATTTCCAGTAAAGTGTTGAGGAGTAGTGAAGATAATAGGCTTCCTTTTCTTGTTCTTAACTTTAATGAGAGTGTTTCTAGTATTTTACCATTGAACATGACCTTGGTTAAATAGGTTTCTAAAAGTCTCTATAGTGAGTAAGGTATACAGCGAGCTAAGTACTAGGAAGGAAACCAATAGGGCATTGTGATAGGATTATCTGTCAGTGGACCTCAGGGAAGCTTCTGTAAATACATGAGTAAAATAATTAAGCTGAGACCCGATAAGCAAAAAGGATTCAGCCATGTGTAAAGCTAGACAAGAGCATTTTAGGTGGAGGCCAACAAACACAGACTTTAAGGCTGGACAGATTTTGTCTTATAACTCTCCTCCCTTCACACACAGTGAGTTACACCTTTGCAGAACCCTCGTCCCTTGAGTATGCCTAGAACCTGTAACTTACTTCTAACCAAATGAATAAGGCAAATGTGCTGCATTATTTCTCCCACGATTATGTTACATTATAGAAGACTGTCTTCAGGGACTGTGGAGAAAGAGATTCTCCAGCCAGTGTTGAAAAAGCAAAGCTGTGAACTGTCTATGTATTGGGTCATATGGCAAAGAACTGCAGAGAGCCTGGGAGATATGAGGGCATTTTCTAGTCTCCAGCTTCTAGACAATAAGAAGCTGAGTCCCTTGGTCATACAACAAGGAAATGCATTCTCTCAATGAAAAATGAGCCTGGAAGGAGATTCTTCATAAGTCAGGTCTCCAAATGAGAATATCTTGACTGCAGCATTATGAGACCTTGAACAGAGAACCCAGTTAAACTGTGCTCAGAATCCTGATCCAAAAAAAAAAAATAAAAATAAAAAAAATAAAAAAAAAATAAAAAAAAAAGAATCCTGATCCATAGAAACAGTGAGATAATAAATGTGTTTCTTCAAGTTGTTAAGTTTAGAGAGAAAGAAATCTTGCCATTTGCAACAGTATGGGTGGATTTTGAGGGCATTAGGCTAAGTGAAATAAATCAGACACAGAAAGGCATACTATCACTTATATGCGGAATCAAAAGAAGCTGAACCCAGAAAAACAGACTAGAATGGTGGTTATCAGGGGAAAAGGGACATGTGCTTCAAAGGGTCCAAACTTCCAATTATAAGATGAATGTGTTCGGGGATCTGATGTACAGCATGGCAATTATAGTTAAGAATGCTGCATGATATACTTCAAAGTTACTAACAGAGTAAGTCTTTAATATTCTTCCCACAAAAATAAAAGGGTAATTATGTGACATGATGGAGGCATCAGCTAATCCTATGGAGATGGCCATTTTGACATATATGAATATACAAATTAATACATTGTACGCCTTAAACTTACACAATGTTGTATGTCAATAAAGTTGAGGGAAAAGTTGCTAAATTTGTGGTAATTTTTTACAGTAGCTACAGAAAATGAACACAATCCTTTACCAAGTTCAGGGAATTATCCGTCATTCCTACTCTAAGAATTTTTTTTCTTTTTGAAAAGAAGAATGGCTACAGGAATTTGATTCAAATACCTTTTTTATTTCTGTGTTTGTTTAAAATCAAGAGTCAGCAAACTTT
The DNA here is from genome assembly GCF_053574225.1 of Canis aureus. Lineage (NCBI taxonomy): Eukaryota > Metazoa > Chordata > Mammalia > Carnivora > Canidae > Canis > Canis aureus. The sequence goes on from NC_135616.1 coordinate 48,053,585, forward strand.
TCCTGAAAAGGGCCAGGTAGTAAATATTGTCAGCTTGCAGACCATTCAGTCTCTGTCACAATATTCAGTTCTGTACATGTAGCAGAGACACAGCCACAGACAGTATACAGACGGGTGAATGTTCTGTGTCTCAATAAACCTTGTTCACAAAACAAGTGGCTGTAGAGTTTGGTCCATGAGCTTTAGTTTGCTAACTTCTAATTAAGATTATCATATTATTTTTTCTCCTCTAACATGTTGAATGAAATACATTACTAGACTTCCTAATATTAAATTGCCCTTACCTTTCTGGGGTTAAGTTCTACTCAAAAGTGATTTTTTTAATGCACTGCTGGATTTGATTTGTTAAAATGTTACTTAGGATTTCAGCATCTATAGTCATAAATAATATTGGCTTATAGTTCCCTGACATTTTATCTTTGTTCAGTTCATGTAGTTTCAGCTTCATGAAATGAGTTGGATAGCTTTTCAGTTTTTCTTAAGTTGTATGAAAATGTATATATTGAGGGAATTATGTATTCTTTAAAGGCTTAATAGGCTTTTTGTTTGCAGTCTTTTTCCCAAAATTAGTTGATTATTTTTTTTTATTTGGTCAGTTCTTAGCAATTTGGGCTGTCTTTTATTATTGATTTCTAATTTGATTATATTGGAATTTATTGAAATGTCCTTTTTAGCTTTATACATGCACTGTTTTGTCATGGCCCTATATATAATTGAGAAAGATAGGTCTTTCTTATATCTTGGGTTCAAGTTCTATTTATCACATCTACATATGTATAAATAGAACTATACATATCTTTGTAAAAGTGATAGTCAAATCCTTTAAATCTTTGCTTTTCCTTTTGTCTACTATAGCTAGTGATTTTTTTTTTTTTTTTTTTTTTTTTGAGAAGCAGAGAGGCAGAGAGAATCTTAATCAGGAGCCCGATGCACGGTTTGATCTGACAACCCTGAGGATCATGACCTGCGCCAAAATCAAGAGTCAGATATTTAACTGAGCCACCTAGATGCCCCTATATCTACTGATTTTTGAAAAAGGGCCTGATAATTTTTATTATTACTTCAATTGCTTTGCATGCATGTATGAAATTTTTATAAACATTTTCTTAAAATGTAAGTTACTTCAAATCATTTTAGAATAGGAAGAATCTGGTTTATAAACAAACCTAGATAGTCTTCTGTGAGTTCAACAAAGATCAGAGGCATTTCTTTCTCCTTTTCCATAGCCCATAGATCACTTAATCAAACTGCATATCTATATGTTCATCCAAGAAGAACAGAAGTTGGTGGAAGGGAGACAAAGCTACACGGACAAGGAAGTGACTCAGAAAATGTAAGAAGTGGTCAATGATAGTCTTTTTCTTCTTTTATATGATATTTCTACACATTGAAACTATTGAAAAAGAATATGTCATTGATAATGCAATGAAGACAATTAACAACTTGGTTGTTGTTAATGGCATGTATAGTTCTTCCATTTAGCATCTCAGTCTAAAAGTATTTAAGAATTACCCACTAATAATATAGCTAAATCTCTGTCTGTCTTATTCTCAGGAGCGGTGGCCATGTCTTTATGGCATTCATATGTGTAATATACTCACTGTGAGAATCACACTTTGATTAAATTATTTATTCTGACCAAGGAGAAATAATACCTGGATTTCTTGTGATAAACATGAAAAGTGACTACCTCACACCAGTCTATAGATGCATCGGGGTTGTTGCAGAGCTTCCTATAAAAGCTTTTCGCATCTTGATTCTTCACTTCTGGACCAAAGAGCTCCTGCACAGCAGCATAAAACTTGTCATAATCGATTGCATCTGCATCATAACAAAGTACAAGAACATTGTTACCAAATTCCAAGGACTGTATTGTTTGCTCAGCTCCTTTTCCTCTCTTCTAATCTATTTCATCATTTCAACCTATTAAAACTAGATTGTGCTGCATTTTAAGATTCTTTACATTACAAACATAACTCGGCCCTTGACTAAAATATTACTTAGAAGAAAATATTTTGCTTTGGTCCAAAGCTTATGTTTCAACTATTTTAGGAGTTTTGTTCACGAGTACAAAGATAAGAAAGTGGATTGCTTCTTTCCTATTGTGAAAAGTTTAACCAATCAGGAGTGTCTGCTAGAACTCATCTTAGGGTGGAGGGGGGACGGGAGTAAAGAGCAATTCTTGATCCGTTCTTTGACACCATGTGAAAACACACACACACACACACAGACACACACACAGACACACACACCATGCTTGAATATCAATTTTGCCAAATGTGGTGATTCACTTGGGAGCTACTGAGTCTAAAGACAAGAAGGAGTTAGACACAAAAATGCATTGCAAACTTGTTATGTGTAAGAACTGAGCTAGACACTGGGCTTAGAACTAAATAAACAAGTTCTCTTCTTGGGAGTTGATGCTCTAATAGGAGAAACATAAAATCAACAAGTAAACAAACAGAATATTTACTGATTGTGACAGGCAAGACTATTTACTACAGCTAGACATTAGATGAGTGGTTATCTGTATAAGGTGAGAAGAGATGACGGGACTCTTGGGATGCTAGGAATAATCTTTTGATCTGCCTGGTAGCTACAGGTATGTTTACGATGTCCACATTTATTGTGCTATACACTTAAGATCAGTGTGTTCTACAGGCTCTACTGTATGTGTGTCCATTAGTAGCAAAGTAAACATTATTAGGTATACAGTGAGCTAAGTACTAGGAAGGAAACCAATAGGGTGTTGTGATAGGATTATCTGTCAGTGGACCTCAGGGAGGCCTCTCTAAGTACATGGGTAAAAAATTTAAGCTGAGACCCGATAAGCAAAAAGGATTCAGCCATGTGTAAAGCTAGACAAGAGCATTTTAGGCAGAGGCCAACAAACACAAAGACTCTAAGACTGGACAGAGTTTGGCATGTTCTGAGAAGGTCAGTAAGTACTGAGTATAGTGAGGACAGGGAAAGCATTTTCGGGTGAGATTTATCAAGAAGGAAGGTCAAGCTGGAGTCAGCAATTTGTATTTTACTCTAAGCATGATGGTAAGCATCCTGGTAAGGTACTGCCTTAAACTTTCTTCAAGGCAAACTGGCTACTGTGAGGAGGTAACAGTGACAGCAATAAAGCCAGAAAGGCTAGTGCATTAGTTTGGGTTTTATATAGTGGAGGCTTGGCAGACAGAGCAATGCAGCAGTCGATTGCATATCTTGGACTGTCATGAAAAGTCTCATTTATGCTGATTGTCTCAACTTAGTTATTAATAACAACCCCTATCGCTCTTGAAAATTTCCTCAATTGGATGATATATATAGTCACTGAGAAGTAGCCCTGGAGATGGCAAGATATAGTTGGAAGTAGAATGGCAAAGAATTGTAATGGATTGGATACTGTTGAGGGCAGGAGTGGTGAGTGAAGGACAGGCAGGAACCCAGAGTGGTGGTTCTCATCTAAGAAGGGGTTTGCCCTCTGTCTCCCACAAGGACATTGGCAATATCGTCTACAGACGATTTTGTTTGTTAAAATTGGGGATGGGAGTGCTACAGCATCTAGTAGAGGCCAGGCTGAAAACCATCCAATGATGGACAGTATACCTCCTGCCCCACCCCACATTCACATACACAGAACAAAGAATCATCCAGCCCCAAATGTCAGTAGAAACAAAGTTGAGAAATCCTGTTCTGGAATGACACTCAGGTTTCTGGTTTTAAAACTCAGCAGATTTTGGTGCTATTACCCAAACAGGGGCAACTGAGGAAGAACCATTATTGTTGGGGAAAATAAAGCAATCCATGCTGGTCATATTAAACTAAAAATTCCAAATAGATTATCTGCTTTAAATTCACACCATTAAAAAAAATAATAAATAAATAAATAAATAAATAAATAAATAAATAAATAAATAAATTCACACCATTGTGGGTATAATGTATCTTTATGTAAATGTGTCTCATTGTAAATGCGGCTAGATGAGGATGATGAAACTTTTCTTTCCTGGGGTGATTTTAATTCAATCAGGTCATTGACAAGAAGATTAAAGAACAATACTGCACAGATGGATTCTTGGATCAATTCCTTGACATAATTTTTGAGCTAGACACTGTTACATTAAAAACATACTCTCAAGAAATAGTAAAAGAGACCATAAGGGAAAGGAAGGAAACTGAATGGGAAAATCCATGAGAGTCTCCTAACTCTGGGAAATGAACAAAGAGTTCAGAAGGGGAGGTGGTGGTGAGGGGATGGGGTAACCTGTGATGGGCATTAAAGAAGGTATGTGATGCGATGAACACTGGGTGTTATACGTTGGCAAATTAAACTTATATAAAAATATATTAAAAAATCATTCTCTCTAGTTCTTAGCTTCTTGCCGATAGTGAGTAGGTCCTATTTTCCAGTGTTTATGAATGAATATGAATGTATGCCAGTATTTACAGTCTGATAAAGTTAAGATTAAATTTCTCCCTCCCAATCTTTCAAATCAGTCCCTTTGTCATAGAAGGGAATTTAGCATTAATTAGTTTTTAAGGAATCTATACTATATACATATATACACACACACACTTATATAATACATAGTATTTTGTATGTCTACTATACATTATGCTACTATACATCATGCTGTAGTATATTATAGTACAATATTCTATAAAATAAACATCACATATATATCTATAAAATATATATGAAAATATATATTTACCATAACATATGAACTATAGAGAAAGGAAGTTTTTCAATGTGACTTTGTGACGACAAGGTCTAAGCGAAAGCAAGATTAGCTTGTTGGTTTAGCACTCTTTTTTTTTTTTCTTAAGTAGGCTCCATGCCCAGCTTGAATTCATGACCCCGAGATTAAGACCTGAGCTGAGATCAAGTGCCTGATGCTTAACTGACTGAGCTACTCAGGCGCGCCTGCTTAGTACATACTTAGGGAGCACTTCTGGACTGAGCTAGCCCTAGGGTTACAAAACCTTCAAAGCATTTGTAGTTCAAGTGCTGTGGGCAGGAAGAGACACATATACATCGATTTCAGCAGGTCAAGCGAAATCTTCCAGATGGCAAGAAAGAGCATTCACAGTGTTAAGGATGGCTTCATCTGGGGAAAGTTTTTACAAGATGACATTTGATTTGGGTCTTAAAAGATAAGCAAAGTTTACAGAGACAAAAAAGGGGAGGAAAGGCACTCTACATTGGGAGAATGACACATGCAATATTAGAGTCATTACCAGTATGAGGTGCTTGGGAATGCTGAAAAGTTCATATTAGAACAGGAAGTTCACGGAGGGAAGTTCCAACAGCTGAGGCTGGAAAGGTAGATTGAGGCATGGCTGGGAAGAGTCCCAATTGGCAAGGTCACATATGTGAACTTTACAGCTGAGTTAATAAGCCGGGAATGTGACAGTTAAAAATAACTTTTTAAGGAAAAAACCTTGGCAAGAAGATGATTATATCAAAAGGCGGTTGTAATAACCCAAGAATAAGAGTCCAAGAAATACAGATTATAGTAAGATATTCAGCTTAGGAGACTAGGTGGATGGCATCTGTGCGACTGAGAGAGAACACGGGTAAAGCTCAAAAAATAAAAGAGACAAAGAATGAGAAAAGGGAAAAATAAGAAGAGAGGGGTGTGATGAGAGACACAGAGGAGACAGTTTCTGGAAGCAGAGGAGTGAGCTCCTAATGCAGTGAAAGAGTCAAGAAAGCCCGAAAATAAAAACAATTGATTGAATCTGGCAGCCATATTAGGTGCTGGGATACCTCAGTAGGAACATTTTCAGCAAAGTGATGAGAGAAGTCGGATTGAGTAGATTGAAAATTAAGTGGTGATGCTGTGGGGAGATTTAGTGGAGAAGCATGGAAAGGCATATGGTCGTAGGTTATAGGGAAGAGAAAGTCAAGGTCAGGACATTTGGGTATATTTTAGTTTGAGAGGACAAAGCGAATGGAAAGCAGACTTTGAAGTTGTTGCACCAAAGTGATAGCCTTAGACAGGAGGACGGATGGATAAAATGACAGGTGCTGCTTTGTGGAAACTCAGAAGTAGAGGAAGGGGATTTTGAGGGAATTCTTGTCTTTTGGTCTTGCTTTTTCTTATGATGCTGGAAGCCTGGCTGAGAGAAGCTGAGATCCAGAGGGTGGTAAAAGTTTGGAAAATAAATTATAGAGACAGGTAAACAGGCTGACTGAGGAAAAAGAAAAGTTCTGTCTGGTGGTTTGGAAAGCCCAGCCAAGTTCACACTCATCTAAAAAGCACATCTCGAAGCTCCGAGTCTTAGCTCTAACACATTGAGGTTGAGTGATTCTGGCAGATATTTTACCTGTACCTGCCATCTTTTAACAAATAAAATGGGAGTAATAGCAATGATAGTAATGTTTGTCCATTAGAATAGTCAACAGAATCAATTAAATTATATTAAGGTGATTTGTAAATTCTTTTTTTAAAAATGATTTATAAATTCTTAAACACTAGTCAAATAATACCAGCTTGTGTTTGAACATCCAAAGTCAACCATTTTACTCATTTGTGGCTCTACAGTCTGGCACATTAAGAGGCTGGCCCTGCCGACCTCTTTGCAGCTATATGGGCTCTGCTCTTTTTCTTAGAACAGCAGGCTTTGTTTCATTAGTCTTTTATTCTGCTGGTAAGCCTTATTTGTCACTGCTGTCCTCAATGCCCTGAAGCTGTCCGCTTGAGCCCTGACCCTGGTGGTGTACTCCATTCTGTGTTGATATTTCTGCTGTTAATATCCCTGGCAGACCACTGCCTACCTCATTCCCCTTACCATGGCATGTTCAAAATCATTCCAGCCTAGAGACATGAGGAGAGGCCCAGACAGTGAAGCAAAATGTCAGAAAAAAACTTTGTCCTATTTATGAAAGTCTTTATGGTCTCACAATACTGTTAAGAGATGGCAAGGTGGCTTCCATGGCTTGCTAATGGTTATTGTGTACTTTTGAGAGTCCCAGGTCAACAGCAAGCCATCAGATATAGATCCCATGGAAGAGCCCTAAGATGTCACTTAATCCAATCTTTTAATTTTACATTTGTGAGACAATTAAGGTTGAGAGAAGTGAACAAAGCTTCCCCAGAACCACTTAGCTATTTAGAGACAGAGTCAGAACTCCGGTCCCCCATTTGATGTCTTTGCTATTAAGCTATGTTGCTTCTCTTTGATGGATTGAAACATTTCACGGTTCTAATCAACACACCCAACTGGTCTGCCCTTCATTACTGATCTTACCTTCTTTTTGGATAAACAGGCCTGCTCTTTCATCTCTTTTCTGGGCTGCTACACGTTCAACCAATATTTCAAACTCCGTCAAAGCTGTCCTGAAATTGGTAATCTGAAGTGCAATGCTTAAGCGCTTTTCCTCCATGATATCCATGGGGACATAGGGAATCCGCTATTTCTGTATAGAAAGAAATAGCACTAATTTGCCAACTTGAAAAATCTTCCAGCTGTCACAGTGCTTCCCTGCTGTCTCAATGTTTGTCCCAGCTCTCATTCCTTTGTTCTTAAAATCTCATACTGTGGGGAGGAGTCAGAGTTGTCAGTAGGAGAGTTGCCATTAGCAGAGAGGAACCTTGGTTTAGTCTAATGCATTTCATATAGGCAAGCATTTCAGTAAAAATCCTGACCTCATAATGTTACCAGTGTCTTTCATATGGTCCTCATTGCATCATAATATCTCTGTAACCTCCCCTTCCTTCAGAAGGTGTGCATTGAGTTTTCTTTCCCCACAAACTGTGTAAGTGATGTGTGTGTGTGTACACACCCTGAGAGGGAAGTAAAATTGGTAAAGGCCAGGGAAGGAAACTGGGCATTACTTTCTCTCTCCTGTATCTCCTCCCACCTCAAACCATTTGCCTTCCTCAAGATGATGAGGAGAGTCAAGTTGACACTCATTCCTGCAGCTGTACTGGATATCGAATCACAAGCTCCTAAAGATGAAAGTCTGTATTTCAGCATTTGTCATTTCTGTCCTCAAAAAGGTTTTTTAGAGGTAGTAGGGAATAAAAAAGTTTCTTCTTCCTTTATGAACTGATCTTCAATTAAAATAATAAAGTGAGGCAGGGATGGGGAAGGAATAGTTTTTGAGTGAGAGAAAAGTTCTTCAAGACGTTATTAGTTGAATACAGTATAGGGAATATAGTCATTAATTTTGTAATGACGTAGGGTGGTGACAAATGATACTATACTTATTATGGTGAGTACAGAGTAATGTATAGAATTGTCCAGTCACCATGATGTACACCTGAAACTAATATGACATTTTTGTCAACTATACTTCAATAAACAAACAAACAAAAAACCCTGACCAGTACTTCTCAAACTATCAAGGTTGTGAGAAATGAGGAATGCCTGAGAAGCCAGGAGAACACTAAGGAGATTTGATTACTCAATGTAATGTGGTATCCTGGTTGGGACCAGGAACAGAAAAAGACATTAGGTAAAAATTAATGCAATCTGATTTATTGTGTGTGGGCTTTAAGTGAAGAGCAAAGTATAAATATTCATTCATTAGTTGTAACAAATAAACCAAACTAATGTAAGATGTTAAGAGAAACTGGGTAGGGGCCACTGGGTGGCTCAGTCAAACATCTGCTTTCCACTCAGGTCATGACCCCGGGGTCCTGGAATGGAGCCCTTGAGTTGGGCTCCCTGTTCAGCCGGGAGCCTGCTTCTCCCTCTCCTTCTGCTGCTCCCCCTGCTTGCATTTTCTCTTTCTGTGTTAAATAAATTAATTAAACCTTTAAAAAAAAAAGAAGAGAAACCGAGTGAGAAGGTATATGGGAATTGTCTGCATTCTGTTTTTCTGTAAATCTCAAACTGTTCTAAAGGGGCACCTCGCTGGCTCAGTTGGAAGAACATGTGACTCTTGATCTCAGGGTCATGAGTTCAAGCCCTATATCAGATGTACAGATTACTAAAAAATAAATAAACTTGAAAAAATAAAGTTTATTAAAAAATAGGTGAAATGGAAAAAAAAATAGGTGAAATGGTTTCCCTGAGCTAGTATAAAAAGATGATACAAAAGAAGGCATCCTGATTTCATTCTTCTACGTGCCTGTCTCTTGAGTCACATTCCTGCAGCCTGGGCTGATGCCATCTGTGTGTCAGGACATAGCTGCTATCCCCCTTTGCCATCATTTTGGGAATTCTCTTATCCTCCCTATTATGTCCTTTGCCTTTCTTTTCCATGACTTATTCCTGCATTTTGGTGGCTTACATCCAGAAGTAGTGCCTGGAAGATAAATTTTTGAAATACCTTGCATGTTTGAAAACATTCTTAATCTTCTTTTGCATTTGATTGCTATTTGGTTGGGTTTAGAATTCTAGGTTGGAAATCGCTTTCGTTTAATATTCTGAAGATACTATTTCATTGTCTTTTTGCTTCTCCTGTTGTTACAAGAAGTCTTTTCGGATCAGCTTCTGCTGCTAATCATAAGCTATTCAATCCCTGATCCTTTGTACATAACTTGTTTTTATTTCCCCTGTGCCCTGCCACATGCATGAGCTGAGAATGCTATTTCACCCCAGAGAGTGATATCTTCATTGAGTTATTCTGATTTATCCTGATTATATATAAATCATGACTTCACTAACCAGTTCTTTTAAGAAACTTAAGTATTTACTCTTTCCCAACTCCATGGTCACTCACACTCTGCTTTTAAGAGCAAGGTTGTAAATGAGATTTCATTTTTAAACAAATATATGCATTTTGGGGAAGGAGAGTGTGGATATGTACACAGTTTATACATTAAGCTGATTGCTACATATCTGAGGAGCTATATGCACCAGGAGAATTGACATTCAGAACCACCCCAGATTCTCTCTCTCTTTTTAAAATTCAATTACATTCACTAAATGTTTTGTAAGGCAGGAAAAGGTACAGATACATTTGGCAAGATTTTTCTGTAGGGATTTCCTTCCTACCAGGGACAAAGTTTAGAGAGAGGGGAGATGTATGCATCCCAGTCTTTGGAAGTTTACTCAATTATATAAGGGTCGAAGTTACTTATCAGGTGACATGTGCCTGATGCAGAAGGCTGGGGATTATCAGTGTTCCCATGCAAAAACGACAGCTAAAACCTGTCTCCATTCCCCCTCACCGACCCCTTGTACCTTACAAAGGACTTGCTTGAAATAGAGGGACCCGGATGATTTAATACTTCAGTGAGCAGGATATTAAAAGGGATCCCTGAAGCCTTGGGAGATGCCCTACAATACGATTGAAGAACTCCCCCCAGTCTAAAAGATAGGGCAGCATGGCCCATACAGGAGGAGGCACAGAGATTCTGGGAAACCAGTTCTGCAGGTAGTACCTTATTCTCCACTTCAAACTACTGAAGAGAAGGCAGTGTCTTGGGAGGTTGAGGAGAGCACTAATTAGCACTTCCTTGGAATTTTCAGAGTAGTCAAGGGGCTGTGACTTTTCTCAACTTCTTTCCACACAGTGGACACTGGAGGGGAGAGACTGTGGCCAGCCAATTCTCCACCATAGTCCACATTCGAAAATTGGTGGGATAAGTATTCATACATTTCCAGAGGGCCAGATGCTAGACTCTGAGGGCCCCTACTGAAGATGACTGCCTGCAGGGTCTGGGGGCCTTAAGTAAGGTGTTAGAGGGAGGTTCAAGCAGCCAGCTGATAAAAGCATTGCCCCTGTCAAGGAACTTGTGAGAGAAAGATCTCTGTGACCTCAGGTCTTCAAAAGAACCCACAAATCATCCTAGAAGACAGTATTTAAAATCTGCTATAATGAGAGGGTCCCAACATTAGAGGACAACTTTACCAATCAGGGAGGATTTTTGCTTCAAATCCCAAAGGGGCCCAGAGTAGCATCTAAAGGTAGTAGATTTAGGGAATGGGAGCAGCTAAACTTGTTGTCCCCTCCACACCTAACATCTGAAGTTCTCCAGGCCTGAAGCTGGCTCTGTTTTGGAGGGTGGACAAATGAGTTTTCTATGAGTTTTGATGTTTCAATATTATAACGTTCAGGATGTTATATTAATTGAAAGTCACTAGTAAGGCCTTGGGACTTGATAAAATGCCATTCAAAGGCAGTTAAAGAACAGGTGCAGAGAAGACATTTGAAATCAGTAATGGGGTAGAGAGTAAAGTTACTTTCTGCTTATACATGCTGAGTCCACCTTGCTCAAAAAACTGATTACATATGTTTTCCTACTCTGTTAGATGCAGGCACAATTTGCATATACTTTTTTATTGTGGTAAAATATAAAACAAAATATATGTAACATAAAAGTGTACAATTCTGTGGCATTAAGTACATTTACAATGTTATGCAACCATCACCACGGACCATTTCCAGAACTTCTGCATCATCTCAAGTTGAAGCTCTGTGATCTTAACCACTAACTCCCAGTTCCTCCTATCTCAGCCTCTGGCAGCCATAATTCTGTGTCCATGAATTTGCCTATGCTAGGTACCTCACATAAGTTGAATCACACACTTGTCCTTTTGTGTTTGGCTTATTTCACTTAGCATAATGTTTTCCAGGTTTATCCATGTCATAACATACTAGAATTTCATTCCTTTCTATGATTGAATATTCCATTGTATGCCACATTTTATTCATCCATTTATCTGATGATGGGCATTTAAGTTATTTTCACGTTTTGGGTACTATAAGCATTGGTGTACAAATATCTATTCAAGTTCCTGCTTTCAATTCTTTGGGAGATCTATATCTATACACACATATATATGAGTGGAATCACTGGATCATATAATACTTCTAAGTTTAACTTTTTGAGAAACTGTCATACTGTTTCCATAGTGGCTACACTACCATCTTGCATTCTCAGCAGCAGGAGCACACCAGGGTTATAATTTCTCCACATCCTTGCCAACACTTACTATTTTCCTTTTTTTTTTTTTTTTTGGTCTAGAGTTTAGTTTTTGAGGATAGCCATCCTAGTCTGCATGAAGTGATATTTCATTTGTGGCTTTGCATTTCCCTTATGACTGATGATGTTGAACCTCTTTTCATGTGCTTATCGGCCATTTGTATATCTTTGTAGAAATGTCTATTTGTCTTTTGCCCGTTTTTTTAATTAGGTCCTTGGGGTTTTTTTGTTGTTACTGTTGAGTTGTAGGAGTTCTTTTTATATTACAGATACTAATCTTTTACAGAGCTATGATTTGTAATATTGTATGAGTTATCATTTCACTCTCATGATACTACTGTCCCTTGATGCACAAAAATTTTAAATTTTGTTGGAGTTCAATTTATTTATTTTTTCTTTTGTTATCTGTGCTTTTGGTGTCATATCCCAGAAATTATTGCCAAATCCAATGTAATGAAGACTCTTTTCCTGTCTTTTTTTCTAAAAGTTCTATAGTTTTAGTGCTTAAATTTAGCTGTTGATCCTTTTTGAGTTAATTTTTCTATATGGTATAAGAGAAGGGTTAAACTTCATTTTTTTTTTTTTTTCAGGTGGACATCCAGGTTTCCTAGCACCCTGTATTGGAAAGACTCTCCTTATCAAAAATCAATTGATCATGTGCATGAAGGTTTATATTTGACGATTCTGTTCTGTTGGACTATATGTCTGTCCTGATGCCAGTATTGCACTTTCTTTTTAAGTTGCAGTATTTTGCCATCATCTTATCATTATTCTGAAAATATATAAAAAATATATATACCATTATTAGTAATTTCAATGATATTTGTGGTAATAGTGCCTATTTCTCTCAAGTATAATAAATACCTTTAACAGTTAATAATTTTGTAAAAATGACTCTACCAGAATTCTTACACATTTGCCAAAAGCCTCTTACTCCTCTTTTTTTCCCCCTACTATTATTCCTCTCCCATAGCTGTTACTCTGGACTTTTTAAAAGCCAAAGTCTTTTTATTAAAATGGCCATGGCCTTGCATGATCTGCCCAGTCATGGCTCACCCACCTTTCTGCCCTCATTTCTTAATTCCCCTTCTGCTACCACCATATTGGTTTTCACGTTTTTTCTCTAATATGCTAAGCACAGTCCCAACCCAGTACATGTTCTCTGTGCCTGCAGAACTCTGCATGGCTATCCATAACCACTTGTATAAAATAACCCTTTTCCCTCTCTCCCCCATATCCTTTCTCTGCCTTATTTTTCTTGATGGCACAGCACTTGACACCCTGCATACATACTTATTTGATTATTGTCTGCTGTTCCAACACAACCAGAATGTAAGCTTTGTGAGGGCAGGGAGTTAGCACCGATGAAAGAAAGAAAAAAAAAAAAAGCAAGCAAGCAAACTTTGGAGACAATATACTGAGTTCTCCTTTATTCATTCAATGACTATTGAGAACTTACTGTAGACTGGGCAGGAAGTGTGATGAAAGCACAGTAAAAAACATACAGAACTTGTTAAATGGTCGCATACATCTAAAACAGAAAATCATATGAATTTTTTAAAGGTCTGGATGGGTTAAATAGTCTCATAGATGACAAATCCAGACTGGAATCTTTAGAGACAAATCAAGGTTTTGAGGGCAGAACACACTGCCCTTCAGCTATTGCTCAATGTCCCAGGGTGGAGAGATCACCCCGCCCCATTTGATTCTCTAGGTCCAGGGAATTTAGAATGCGGGTTCAGTGAAGCTAGTCATGCTCTGTTGGTCTTTCGAACAGAGGTGAAAGGGACAAACATCCTTGTAAAGGACAATTCCTTTGCCCTTCCACACAGTGTTAGTCACCACTTCCAGAGCTTCCTTCAGGTCTGGCTCGGGACTGTGGTCCTCCTTTGGGACCTTGTTAGGGGCCAGGCAGGGACAGCAGTGCGGCCCTTGCAGACTGATCACGTTCACAATCTATATTTGAATTGTACTATATTTTCATCACTACTGGGGAAAAGGCCTAGCGGAAAATGTGTGCTGTTCTAAATATAGCACCTACCTCTCTATACCTGCTAGATTTAGGTTGAAGCTTTGAGGGCACTGCCTGGGCAGCCACTGCCAGCGAAGGGCTTTGGCAGGCCGCAGTAAGAGGACAGATGCACCGCTACCCTGGAGCCCGACGGGAAGGTCAAGGTTGGCAGCCTCGGGTCGGCCTGGGCTCACCTGCGTTACCTGTGTGAGATGCGAGAGGCGCTGTGCGGGGCCGCGGACGGTTACAGCCTCCTGGGAAGCTGAGGGGCCCAACACGGCAGGCCCTCCCTCCCCCTCTCCTTAGCACGTGTTAGTGCAGGCGCTCAGAAATGTCAATAAATGAGTGAATGCACAACGTGAGTGAACGGGTGCGCGGGCCTGATGCTTTCCCGCTGGGTGCAGGGAGATGGGGTGCGGGGAGCCACTGCGGTTGGTTTGCCTCCCGACTGACTTCTCTCCGCCGGCTCGACGCGCGTCCACGCGCGCGGACACACGCCCGGGCAGGGGTACAGGGCTCTGGAGAGTCTGGGGCCGGAGGAGCGAGCAAAACCGTAGACGAGCCAGCGGGAGGGGCTGGAAAGCCCCCGGGGAGCGGCGGCCGGGGTCGGGGGAGCGGCGGGAACGCGGCGCGCGGGGGGGGCGGGGCTACAAGGGGTGCCCAGGGCGGAGGGGGCGGGGCTACGAGGGGGCGCTGGGGTGGGGGGAGCGGCGGGAACGCGGCGCGCGGGGGGGGCGGGGCTACAAGGGGTGCCCAGGGCGGAGGGGGCGGGGCTACGAGGGGGCGCTGGGGTGGGGGGAGCGGCGGGAACGCGGCGCGCGGGGGAGGGGGCGGGGCTACAGGGGCGCCCAGGGCGGAGGGGGCGGGGCTACGAGGGGGCGCTGGGGTGGGGGGAGCGGCGGGAACGCGGCGCGCGGGGGAGGGGGCGGGGCTACGGGGGCGCCCAGGGCTACGGGGGCGGGGCTACGGGGGCGACCAGGGCGGAGGGGGCGGGGCTACGAGGGCGCGCTGGGGTGGGGGGAGCGGCGGGAACGCGGCGCGCGGGGGAGGGGGCGGGGCTACGGGGCGCGCCGGGCGGAAGGGGCGGGGGAGGGCGGGCCCGGGCGACGCGTCGCGGTCTTGGCGCGCACAATGGCCCGAGAGGGCTGCCGAGCCGGAGCCCCACCCAGTGCGGAGCGCGCCGCGGGCGTCGCGGGAGGCTGAGCGCCTCTTCCGCCGAGCGCGCCGGCGCCGGGCCATGTACTCGGGGAACCGCAGCGGCGGCCAGGGCCACTGGGAGGGCGGCGGGGCCGCGGGCGCCGAGGGACCGGGACCGGCGGGGACGCTGAGCCCCGCGCCGCTCTTCAGCCCCGGCACCTACGAGCGCCTGGCGCTGCTGCTCGGCTCCGTCGGGCTGCTGGGCGTCGGCAACAACCTGCTGGTGCTCGTCCTCTACTCTAAGTTCCAGCGGCTCCGCACCCCCACCCACCTCCTGCTGGTCAACCTCAGCCTCAGCGACCTGCTGGTGTCCCTCTTCGGGGTCACCTTTACCTTCGTGTCCTGTCTGAGGAACGGCTGGGTCTGGGACTCCGTGGGCTGCGTGTGGGACGGGTTTAGCAGCAGCCTCTTCGGTGAGTCGGGCCGGGGGGGAAGCGTTCCCCGGAAACTTGGCGTTCCCTGCAGCGCCGCCCTCCCTGCGCGTCCCCCGCCGCCCGTCCCGCTGCGCTCCTGCTCCTCGGCGGGCGGCCTCCCCGGCCCTCCCCGGCCCTCCCCCGCCCTCGTCCACCCCGCGCTGCCTGGCCTGCCGCCCTCCGACTGCCCCTGCCGTCGCCCCCGCCCCTGGGGCCACTCCTCTCCCCGCGGCCCCCCCCGGACCCCCAGCCCGGCTTCGGCCCAGGTCCTGCCCGTCGCCCTCCATCCGCTGTCCAGTTCATCTCATTTCTGTTTTCATCCCCGGATACAGTTCGACAGGGCACGAAACAAGCGGCTTTACACTTTGATGAAAGAAACGAGGGGCTGTAGAGTCAACAGATTCAAGGAAAAGAGTGACTAACTCATGAAAGCTGGAGAGGGTGATGCGAAGAGATCTAATTCGATACTGTTTGTTTTCCTAAAATGAGAAGTAGAAATGTGGCAGAGTGGCAGTGTGTAATTTTGTTTTCTTTAATTTTGCTCATTTGAATGCTTTGAATGCTTCCTAGGAAGTGAAAGCGCTTCATTCAGGTCTCAAGAGTGCAAATCGGCATGTGGCCTCTAAGCCGTTTTTTACTGTATTTTCCTCCTCAGTGGTTCCAGCACACCCGAAATCTAAGGTGAGATGACAGCAGAAAATCCCACCCTAGATGGTCAGATAATTAGCTCTGCAGCCAGGAGATTTCATTAAAGTAGAACTTGTTTGTTAATTGAAAATTTGTTTCAAAATAGTCCTGATCCTGTAGAAGGTTCAAGTCTCACTGAGACTTGACATTTTGAAGGATGATCCACTCAATGTATCATTGAAAGTGTGATTTTTTTTTTTTTTCTAAGCTTGGGAATTAGCTTTCTGTGCGTGTTCCAGGAATTTAATTTGCACAAGATGTGAAATAGGGATGTGTATTTCTCAGGTCTTAAAGTTCCTTGAAAAAAATAATCCTGAAATGTAATGTTAATTTATTACTGCTTTTATCTTAGCACGTATTTGAGAACAAAACCTATGTAGCATTATCGGAAGTTGTCTTACCAACCTCATAAGTTGTGGCAAACCCAAATATGATGATATTTGTTATAATTCATTCTTGGTATTTTGAAGGAAAGAAAAAATGTCATAGAAATCATGGTTTCCTTTATTTGATTGACTCATTGATTCTAATATTCTAATACTACTCCCCCCCCCCCCCCCCCGTAAGCAATCTGAGAATTTTGTTTATACAAAGATTTGAAACTGGGTGGGGTTTCTAAGTGTATGTAGGTGGTGATATAGACGGCTATGTGCTTATACTCTACATTAATTTAAAATACCTGTCAGGCAATTTTTAAGGCAGGGCTAAGTTTTCATTTACGGAGGGTGATTGAAGCTTAGACCTGAAGTGTCCTCAGTAATGCTCCCTGGGGTGGGCAACAAGTGTTTGATCACAGAAGTGAAAGTTGGTATTTCCAAGAAGTGCTTTTTCTGTGCTGGGCAGTTCTGTTTCTATTTGGACTCTGTGCCTGGGGGTTTAAAAACAAGGGTATGTTGACTTCTTTATTAGGACCAGCATTCACCCTCTTCCTCATCTTTGCCTCTGTGACCTCATTCTGCTGCTGTGTCTCCTTCCATTGCTTCCTCCTCCTTCATTCCTCCCTGCTCAGTCCCATCCTAGTCCGAAGGGATTTCCAAGACTGCTAGAAATGCTCACCACACAGTGTTTTGCCTGACAATTGCTCTGTTTCTCTATTTCTCTGGGCATATAGTTACTGCTTTCAACCATGACTTTATCCCTGTTTTTAAATTAGAGGTGGAAACTCTGGGGTAAGAGGTTCAAAGACTTTGTTTAAGTCCTGGGAAACAAGTCAGTAGCGGGATTATGAAGGAACTGAAAAGTGCTTAGCCAAGATTAAGAATTTCTTTGCCTGAAGTAAATTCCAAGGATTGTGCTTCCAGATAAGGGTTATAGTTGAAGAAAGGGAAGATGCTTCCCCTGTAGTTATCCCTGAACAAGAACTAGCCAACCGTGAAGTGTTGAAGGAGGATGAAATTTGAAAATTTCAAAGAGGCTGCTTGTTCCAGAGGTTCCTGGAGAGGCTGCCCATCAGGTGGGAAGCGCACTGGTCTGATGACATGAGAGTGGGTTCTACTCCATCACCTGGCTAACCTGCTGTGTGGACTTTCCCAGTCACTTAATCTCTCTTGCTATCAGTTTTGTTCAGTTTTGTTACCTCTTGTATGGAAGAGTGAGCTAAGTGTTAAGATTGTTCTGTCCTATGTGCTTAGTATTTTGAGGACTCGACATCTGTAGGTTAGAAGGTGCCTGGTTTTTGCACTTACGGTTTATATCCTTTGCTCTATCTCCCAAGCCAAGAATAAACCCATGCTGCGGTTACATTTCTTTGTATACCTTCCTGGGTTCTGTCTTCCTCCGCACACCCTGCTAGAAGAAGGCAGGATAAGTAATGCAGACATACTTACATATGTGTATGGGGAGGCCAGGCAACTGCCTCATTCAGTGCTCAATTCCTGGTTTTTCAGGGAATGCTGAAAACAAGTAGAATCTCTGATATTCTTGAGGCTGAGGCTTTGACTAGACAGGACTTTTAAGATGGCCATTTCACTTAAGCTGACCAGTCAGTTTGTTCAGGGAGCCAGTCAATTTAATCCAACTTTCATTTGAATGGTTTTACAGATGTCCAGGCTAATTCATCATCTTACCCTAGACAGGCCCAGGTAGTACTGATCTAGATTTCAGCAAGTGTGATAATAGGGAAAAATAGAGTTCCAAGAACTCTCCCTCTTAACTGCACAATGACAGCTGATAGGCGCCCGTCACTTGCTGTGTATAGTGCTTTAGCCTAAAGACTTTCAGGTGAGTATGCCTTTCAAGCCCCCTTCCCCTTTATCTGTTGCACCTCTAGCCGCCCCTAGTGCCACGCAAATGTTGTGTGTGTGGTATATGACCAGTATTATGCCAGAAGTTAACAGGAGAGCCTTTCTACACTGCTACGTCCTATCCCTTCAAAAAACAGCAAAGAACGTGTTAATCTTAGCAGAGGATGTTGAGACAGGCCTTTATCTTGGGATACAGAGATTCAAGGTCATAGAGCCAGAGTCTGGCAAAATGCAAGTCACCCTATGTTCTCTTGGATTTTTTTTTTCTCTTGGATTTTAGAAGTAGGTATTTTTTATGTTAAGATATTTTAATTTACAAAGGTAGGAATTTTCTGTTTTAACTTAAACCTAAAAAAAATACATGTGCATATGTACATTCATATGAAGATTTGTTAAAAATGCCTATTTCCTTCAGTAGACCTGTTTGCACCTAAATATCTCGAAATGCCAGTTGTTTTAATGAATTAATCCTTTTGCAATAATCTGGCTGGTTAATTCAGTTGAAATGGTCTCATGATGCTACCATGAGATCCTAAGGGTGGTTGTGGCATGGAAATATCTTTCATTCAACTGTTCTAAAATCACCCACAGGCTAAATTGGCTGCAGAAATATTCCTCATCATGACAATGTGCACATAGTATGTAGTCTGTTTCCATAAACACGGCGGAACCACACATTTCTTACAGTCTAAGCTCACAGTTCTGTATAGTTTGTTCAAATATTTTATTAAAAGCAAAAGTTACAGAATTATATTATGGAAATCCTTTGCTTAATGGGACATCATGATGTCCCTTCCTCATTATTGCGTGTTTTGGGGGGTAAATCTCTTTTGTCCATTTTTGAGAAATTAGAAAATATGTAAGAAAGCATTTAATGACTTGCTTTCCTAGAGGCTTATGTCTTGATAACAAGTCAGACTCCAATGGAGTAATTGTAATTGCTGTTGCATGAAATTATTTTTCTCTTAATATTGTTTACAACTGTATTCTTTCTTGAATTTTCTTCTTTCAGAGAAGAGTTCCAGTCACAAATGCATGTGTGATGCATTTTGACATTTACTGCTAAGATGAAATGCAGGAATGAAAACCACACATCCGTTTTAGTGTTCTCAGATGTGATTAGATATACCTTACCTATTTTTATGCTACTGACTTATAAGGAAAACAATATTAAGAAAGGGTAACTGTTAAACAGTTAGGACCTGCAACCTCAGGACTTCTGGGATGAACTGGAGTATCACAAGGAGAGATTTTATTACAGCATATTCACACCTCCGCTGAGCCCTCAGCCTTGACTCACATACATTTCTTTTATCGACGGTTGTCACCAGACCCTTTATCTCCCAGAATGGCGGACAGTCTTCCCACAGAGTTCGATGTGGTCATAATAGGGACAGGTCTACCTGAATCCATCCTGGCAGCTGCATGTTCAAGAAGTGGTCAGAGAGTTCTTCATCTTGATTCAAGAAGTTACTATGGAGGAAACTGGGCAAGTTTCAGCTTTTCGGGATTGCTCTCCTGGTTAAAGGAGCATCAGCAAAACGGTGACAATGCAGAAGAAAGCACTGCTTCATGGCAAGGCCTGGTGCATGAAACAGAAGAAGCCATTGCTCTTCGCAAGAAGGATGAAACCATTGAACACATAGAAGTTTTCTGTTATGCCAGTCAGGATATGGATGACAATATTGAAGAGATCAGTGCTCTGCAGAAAAATCCTTCCGCAGTAACATCTAAACCTCTGGATTCTGTGTGCTTGTCCGAAGAAACAAACTCATTACATGTTACTAGCTCTGAAACGCATGCCAAAGACACTCCAAAAAGTGATGAAGAGATTTCACTAGAAGTAACTGATGTAGAGGACATCTTGGCAGAAGAAAAATATTGTGGAGATAAAACCTGTATAAACACAGCTTCAGGTGGAGATAAAGATGAAAACAAACCTATAGAGGAAGATAACACTGATCAACCAAAGAGAAATAGGATTACTTACTCTCAAATAGTTAAAGAAGGCAGGAGATTTAATATTGATTTGGTATCAAAGCTGCTGTATTCTCAAGGATTGCTAATCGATCTTTTAATCAAATCAAATGTTAGTCGTTATGCAGAATTTAAAAACGTCACTAGGATTCTTGCATTTCGCGAGGGAAAAGTAGAACAGGTGCCTTGTTCCAGAGCAGATGTCTTTAATAGCAAAGAACTCACTATGGTTGAAAAGAGGATACTGATGAAATTTCTTACATTTTGTTTAGACTATGAACAACATCCTGATCAATACCAAGCTTTTGTGCATTGCTCATTTTCAGATTACTTAAAAACTAAAAAATTAACCCCCAACCTCCAACATTTTGTGCTGCACTCAATTGCAATGACAGAGTCCTCTTGCACCACAATAGATGGCCTTAAAGCAACTAAAAACTTCCTTCGGTGTCTTGGACGGTTTGGCAACACTCCCTTTTTATTTCCCTTGTATGGCCAAGGAGAAATTCCCCAGTGTTTCTGCAGGATGTGTGCAGTTTTTGGTGGAATCTATTGTCTTCGCCATAAAGTTCAATGCCTTATAGTTGACAAAGAATCTGGAAGATGTAAAGCAATTATAGATCACTTAGATCAAAGAATAAATGCTAAATATTTTATCGTGGAGGATAGTTACCTTTCTGAGGAAACATGCTCAAATGTGCAATATAAGCAGATCTCCAGGGCAGTGCTCATTACAGATCAGTCTATACTCAAGAAGGCAGATTCAGATCAGCAAATTTCCATTTTGATAGTGCCTCCAATGGAATCAGGAACATGTGCTGTTCGTGTCACTGAATTATGTTCTTCAACCATGACATGCATGAAAGACACCTATCTGGTACATCTGACCTGTTCATCTTCTAAAACAGCAAGAGAAGACTTAGAGTCAGTAGTGAAGAAATTATTCACCCCATATACTGAAACAGAAATAGACAAGGAAGAACTCACAAAGCCAAGACTCTTGTGGGCTCTTTATTTTAATATGAGAGATTCCTCGGGAATCAGCAGAAGCTCATACAATGGCTTACCTTCCAATGTTTATGTCTGCTCTGGGCCTGACTGCGGACTGGGAAATGAGCACGCAGTCAAGCAAGCTGAAACACTTTTCCAGGAGATCTTTCCCAATGAAGACTTCTGCCCCCCACCTCCAAATCCAGAAGATATAATCTTTGATGGTGATGATAAGCAACCTGAGGCTCTTGGAACCAATAATATAATCATGGCCAAACCAGACTCCTCTGAGGAAAATAAAAACCCAGAAAGCCCAGAGAACCACCTTCAAAACTAGAAAGGAGCAAGCTGGAAATGCTCTTTTGGGCCTTCATCCTGACATCAGAATATTTTCATTTAAAGAACCATTTCCTATGTGATTAATAAGAATTGGTTATATGATGAATGCTATGCAGATGTTGTCTTTACTTCTATTTGAGACATTCAGTCACGGGATCTTGTTAACTTATCAGCAACTGATTGATTATTGGACAAGGTTAGCTCTATTTTAGTATTGAGTATATAAGTGTGGGTTCCAAATTAGCAACTGTGCGTACTGGGAGGTAATACATGTCTGCTAATGATCTTCAGATTTATTAGTCTATAAAAACAATAATATCTAAGGAATAGTTTAGTTATTTTTGTAATTATTACAGTTGCTACCATGTCTGAATAGTTAAACACACAGAATAAATTATGTGGGTCTTTTGTATATAATACAAATGTACAGACATGGTGGTAGCAATAGCAACTTATGCAAGTGCCAAGTGTTAAAAGATTAGCTTTGCATGATCCTTTATTTGTGAAGGTGTAGTGTTTACAACACATTGTGCAGTTCAGTTCCCCTACTTGACCCTTACAAGCAGCAGGGCAGTGACACCACCAGTCTTCTGTATTACAAAAAGTGTTGGACAGTTCATCTAGTCATTGAAGAGCTCATTCTTGGAAAGTTTGTCCCAAAGGAAATCTAAGGGTAAGGTTAGTTCTGGTTTAATACTTCAGAAAATTCCTGCAGAGCCTTGTGCTGGCACCTAAAAGAAAAGAACTTCCAACAACTAATTCAGGTCAAGAGAAAAAGAAAAAAAAAAAAAATATATATATATATATATATATATTTCCCCAAGAAAAGGTACCTCAGGTTGGCTGTTTTGAAATTCCTAAGAAGAAATGGAGTGAGGCATTTCTAACCTGGGATACCAATGGCTTTTCAAAGCCATCCATAGATTTCCCAAGGTTTCTTAGTGTGACTTATATCACCTTGTTGGTGCTACCACTTTAATTACAGCACCGACTATAAGGGGTAGTAGTCAATTAAAGGAGGATTTAACCATGTCCCCTCCTTTTTGTCCCACCTCAAAACTAGTGAGGTAACTG
Organism: Canis aureus; assembly: GCF_053574225.1. Lineage (NCBI taxonomy): Eukaryota > Metazoa > Chordata > Mammalia > Carnivora > Canidae > Canis > Canis aureus. Next base: position 48,076,395 of record NC_135616.1, read on the forward strand.
CCTCTGTGATCACTTCTGCCTCTCAGCTGTTATCTAGAGAACAAAACCCTTTTTTTCCAGAACCAGCAGAAGTCAAAACTGTTGTACTCCAGTGGAGTTGTCAGAAGAGGTAAAATGCCCCCTTCAGTCTCCTGTTTTCCGTTCCTCAGAATGGTAATCCAATAGAAGGGAGCCCTCCAGAGCTAATTTTTGTTCTGGAAGAGAGCATTTACTATGTGCTAGGCACTTTTGCTTTCTAGTTACAGTTTCTCAACCACGCTTTGAGGCTGATAGTATTGAATACATTTTTAAAGAAGAGGTAAAGAGTAAAGATGAGTGTTAATAATTGTCCAGGGTCTGATATGTAGAAGAGCCAACATTGGGATCCAAGTTTTGAAGTCCTTCCGCTAACATTAACTGTTAGAAGAATGCAGGTGCTGCTTATGCATATGCTTATGCAACATGCAGTGTTGCCAGTGAAGCAGAGTAGACAGACTCCAGTCTTTCAGCTTATTCTCAGATCAGGAAATGTGAAGATTAGGATTAATTAAAAATAAATACACTTTAGAGGTAAGGAGCTCACGGAAAGCAGAATTTGGCTAAATTTTAACTAATGCTTTTTAATAACCTATCTTTTAATCTGAACAACATGTTCTAAAAATACACAGATGTTACTAGGCCAAAATAAGCTATGAATAGTCTTTTGTTGCTCTTCTATATGTGAGGAAAATGAAACCAAGATTTAAGTAATTTACAGCTTATTGAAAATAGAGAAGTCATGACTTGGTATTAATATTTACGCATTTTTTTAAAATGGCAAAGTGGTTTTATTGGTTATATCCTAAGATTTGAACCTATCAAAATAATTGCACCATCTGTAAAACAAATGATATTTGAAATAGAATTTTTGTGAAGATTGTTATGTAATGTGTTTGAAATCATATCCAAAGGAATGCCACTAGGTGACATTAATAGGTAGATTTACTACACTTCTGCTTAACATTCCCACTGATATTTTATATAATTTGACAGAATTGTGGCAAATCAAGAAAATAGGCAAGGAAAGATAGATTTATCTTTTTAACTTAGGAAAAAAATGAGAGTCTTGCCCTTTAAATCCTAAAGTAACCTTTTTAAATATACTATGCTATGTAGGAAGCTTAAGACTAATAAACCAGTTAGAAAGAAATAATTATGTGATAACTACCGGGTGGAAAGACTAACTGGATGTCCGTATGAAAAAAAGAACTAGGCCTACTTTACATGTGATAAGACAATTCATTCTGTATGAATTAAAATGTTGATTTTAAAGGTAAAAATAAAAATACTACAATTCTCATCCCAGTATTACTAAAGGAGCTTTATGGCAGTGAAAAAATATTGGCAAGGAAGGTGAAATCAACTAAAGAAAAATGAAAATTGGACACTAAATAGGAAAAAGATAAAAAAAAGAAGAGACTGGATTTAAAAAAGCTACTTGCATTCTACATGGATAATGTGCTTAATATTTTTTTTAAAAGGAGATGCAAAACCATAACGTTTCTACTCTTTATGAAGCAAATTTAAGAAAGGATAGAGTACACATGAGAAGATACAAATAAAAGTCAATTCTTGAAATGATATTCAGGTTTCCTAGTATTAAAAATACAAATTGTAACAACTTTGACATAGTTTATGCTATTAACATTTTAAAGCTCATGTGTTTCTACCAGCAATATTATTTTAGTAATTTTTAAAAGAACTATTTAGATGAATATAACAGGAGCTTTGTAACCAGTTTATTTTTTGGCTAGATGAAGTCATTTTGAGCAGCATACACCCAGGAAAATATTTAGAAGAGAAAATAAGCTACATGAACAAAGATACTTTTAGCAACTCCATTCATACGGGTTTTTAAAAAGTCTAGTAATTGGGAAATGGATAAGTAAATTATGATGTATTGGTATTGCTGTTGTAGATTGTTACGTAGTCATTAAATGATATTGATATATGTGAAATTGTATGAAAAATGTTAAATGAGATTAAAAAGTGTTAAAACATTTTACGTACTGATTATATTTGTGTAAAAATTTAGGTGTCTACATTGAAAAGAATCAGAAGAAAACATGTAATTAGAGTTTAACAATAAGGGGTTCTTTTTTTCTGTAAAATTTGATGTGTATAATACAAATAAAAGAATAATTGGCAAAGTGATTACTTGAATTGGTGAAAAAGTTACTTTTTGGAAACAAGATTCTTCAAATTAAAAAATAGTATTTTAGAAAATTTAATTTCAAAAGGTAATCTCCAAAAATGTGGACAGAAAATTTCACAACTTTTGATGGAAAGGACTTCTTGGTTAAGATGGATTTTATATCTTGTATCTTTTCTCAGTTGCCCAGCATTAAGAAATAAGGTAGATTGTGACAGCCACTTTTAAAAAAAATGGAAAACCCAGAATCAGTGGGTTTATAGAAATATTATTAAGGCATCCTAGGACATCAGTATGAAAATATTACATACTAATTAAAAAGTATGGCCCCAAACCCAGGAATACAGTCATCATTTGGTAGTCTTGGAGGCCAAGGAAATGATGGATTTGGATTCATAGACATAGCCAAGCCTCTGAGGAGTGTTCTCAGGGAGACCAGCTAAAGACAGATCTCAGGTCTGAGGAGACCTTTCTTCCTGTCAGCCTGACAGGTCCGAAGCAAGGTGACTGAATTCAAATATCAGTTGAAGATCAACTGTGAGTTATGAATTGACATTCTAAGAATTCAAAAGAGAGAAAACGAGTAAGTTCTGTACCTGAGAACCATTCTGTTGGAGAACGAACATGCCTTTTTACCTTAATGAGAATATAAGATGTTTTCCATCCCTTATACTCCCTACTATAACTACCACCATACCCTTCCCCCAAAAGAAAAAGAAACAAATCTGATTTGAGATGCACAGCCTTCCTTTCAAGGGTGTCCAAGGCTTGTACTGCAGTCAGAAACAAGTAGCGTAAGAGTTAAAAGGTCAGTACCTTCTGGAGTCTATTTCAGCTGCCATTCAGTTAATTAAGTTTCTCACATTAATCAGAGGGGGTTTTTGTGTTGCTTGGGGGAAAACATGAAGAGAAGGTACAAGAGATTGGATCCCAGGGACCCAGGGCACTGAGAGCTCAGGGTGTCAGTAGTGTAAATAAACCAAAACGAAACAGAAGGTGAAGTTCCAAGGCCAAGAAATTCTGATTAGGATGAGTTTTACTTCCTTCCTCGGAAGATTTTTAAATTTTTATGCCAGTTTTACGTTCATTATAAAGAGGCATTGTGTCTAGTATAGTTCTTACTCTCTTAATCTAATGTATTCACATTTCAACAGCAGGGGACACAGTACGGCCAGCTCTCTGTAAGGTATGAACAAAGACCCTGACTGAGCTGAAAGAATTGGACTCTAACATGCATGTTATGAGAGCAGTTGTGCCACAGCACTGGTAGGAACAATGCCTTTTCTCTTGACAACCACATTTCCTTTCATGAACCTCAGGACCACTATGTCAGGTAAGAAGGGACAGGTATTTATGCCCATTTTTGAGGTAAGACTTGGAGGAATTGAGTGAGTGACCTGGACCACCCCTAGCAAGTATGGAAATCCACTGATGAGGATTGCAGTGTAACTGCCAGGTTGCCTCCGTGTCAGCAGAGCTGTGTGTTGCATGTATGAGTGTGTCACACAGAAACCACCACTTTTTAATAAAAGTGGCTCCTAGAATTTTAGAGTACATGTATTTTTCAACAAATAGCAAACTCTTCCTATAAATTAAGATTTGTGTGATTAAAGTGGGTTCAATGGTTTGGGAGAGGGCAAAGGGAGTTGATTATTTGAGGTCATACCCGAAATCAAAGCAGACTATGTCATTATCCCAGCATTTATTTCAAGAGCTTCATTTCTTTATAGGCAGTGTCTACTGGTTCCTGCTGCTGTCCTATGATTCTGACATTTTCCTGTTGCTAAATAGGTATTTAACCCTGACACACTCTGAACACCTAATATGAATAAAGGTGCGTACATCATCAGAGGAAACCATGAGCGGCTTCAGAAATACAGGGTTGATAAAGTATGATAGGAAGATAAAATACCTGTTTGTAGTTCAGTTGGGAGATAATCTTTAGGCACATTCTAATTTTAAAGAAATAGGAATCATTGGGCACATTACTGCCAGTTCTTTTTATTACTTAGCATATGATTAAAGCCCTGGAGTACCCCATTGTCTGAGACTTATTTGTTCCTTTATTTATTCATCCCTTATACTTCAAAATAACAAATATTACTAATGCAGTATGGGGAAGTATTTTTTTTTTTCAGCATTAAAAGTTAATTTTATCATTATGTGTAACTTTAAAGTTTTTATCCCAATTTCAGCATCTCTATTACCATTATAAAGAGAATCTGGGACAGGGGGTATCCTGCTAAGGAAGACCAGGGAATCTTGTCTTCAGGCAATTAATTTAACTTAATTTCCCAAAATGACTTCAGTGAAGTACTACAAGAAATGAGATGTATGTTTGTCTGTTCCTTTCTTTATAATGGCCTCTGTTGAAACATCAACCAGGTGTTTCTTAAACAGAAAAAGCAACAGGTGTGAACTACACTAGAAGTCATTTGTCATGAGATTATAATCTCCTTTAAAACAAAGTCTAAGTGTGCTGTAACTCTACATGCTCTACAGATTTGCTGGTTGAAAGGCCAGCTGGCACCTTAGCTTTAGGATGTCCCCCAGTTGCTGTGCTACATCTTTCCATGTCACCCCTTTACCTTCATCACCCCATTCCACACAGAGGACCAGTGGGGCCAATATATGTCAGAACCATGGTCCCGGGTTCTTTTTAAATACTTAAAAATAGGGAACATTTAAATAATCTGTAAAATCTTCCACCTAATACTTTTACTAATTTTTTCCCATCAAAGCAGTCATTCCCTTTGGGAGAATTTTGACAATGTCTGGAGACATTTTTGGTTGTGAAAAGTACAAAACTAGCAAGGGGTGCCAATAGCATCTAGTGTGTAGAGGGCAGGGATGCTGCTGAACATTCTACAATGCACAAGACAGCACCCCTCAAGAAAGAATTATCCAGCCCCAAATGTCAATAGTGCTAAGGTTGAGAAACTTGTTATTAAAGTTTTGAATATTTATAATGAATCTGTTTTTCTTTCTTTTACCTTTTTTCTCAACATCTGAGTATACATGCTTCTTCAACAGGGTCATTGTTGGTAGGAACTGCTGTCTTGGCTGCTCCTCTACATGCTGCCTCCCTCAATTATCAACAGTAACTTCCTTCTGAAGCTTTATGATAACTCAAACTCCAAAATAAAATTCAGAGAATTAGGCAATGTATCTCATCCTGCCCCAATTGTCAGTATAGATTAGATATTTCATGGGTTTTTTAAAAAATTCATTACATCCAGAAATAGAATACTGCAAAGCATTTCTAGAAATGAGAGGATGACGTCTTGTTTATTTTAGTGTTTTTTTGTTAATACTTCCTTGTTATCTTTTTAGATGATATCTTTATATATATTGCAAAAATCTAGCTCAAAATCAATGTAAACATATTTTAATATACATTTCTTTTGGAGGGGTACCTTTCTCTTGACAGGCTATAGGCAGATTAATCAAATTACATGTATACAATAATACCCTGTGAGTTTCAGAGAATCCAATCCAAGACTAAATAAACTACCCATAATTGAGTTGTACCCACAATCATCCTCACTAATGGTTCACCAAGCAATGAGACAATGTAGCAGCTGGACATTTTATAAACAGAGGTTGTCTATAGATGATACCTAAATTACGATGGGATGGGTCAGTATTCTTAATGCAGGGAAGAACTTTACATAAATTGCACTGCAGAGAGAAACATAAGGTTCAGTACAATGCAGCATTTCTTGAACATTGTCCCCCGGTTGCTGTGCTAGACTCTGGGAATGCAGACTTAATAAGTGTAGCTAGGACTCTCCTCATGCCAAGCACTGTTCTAAGTGTTTGCTGTATTTATCTTACTTAATCCTCATATTAGCCCAGTTGGGTAGGTTCTCATTATCCTCGTATTGCAGATGGGAAAACATACTGCGAAGACAAAAAAACACACAGCTGGTAAGTGACAGAGCTGGGCCTCAGTTCCAGGAAGTTCGACTCCAGAACCACATGCTGCGACAGGGATGTGACGTGGGGTCTTCAGAGAGGGCTCAGAGCAAGTCCAGGTACAAGTAACTGCTCATGTGCCAGGAACTGTTTTAATTTCTTTATACATATTATCTCATTTTTAAGATAGGTATTGATGAGGCAGGTATTGATGTTCCACATGTAGATGAGAAATCAAAGATATAGAACTGATAAGCAGTGGAACTCCCACTTCATTGGGGCTGACATTGGTGCACATTAAGCACTCCATTAATTAGGCCATGATCATTTTTGTGATATAGACCAACTTCAGTGGATGCACAGAGTATTTTGTCTTACTAGGGAAATCTAGGAAGCCTTCATGAAAGAAAAATCTGGGGCTCTTAAGGTTGAGTAGGATGTCTATGGGCCAAAATGGAGAACATTCTACATAGAAGAGCAGAAACAGGCATGGGGGCATTGAGGTTGTTTGCATAGCTAGAGCAGTGGCCTGGTGTGGGGAGCTGGGGCACAGGGGTAGGGCCCAGCACATCAGCCATGTTGAACCATACTCATTATCATAGTCTTAAATACCAGGAGACTTGTATTAAGTGGATAAAAAGGAGCTGTTGAAGTTTTTCTAGGTGAGGCTTGTGTTTAAAAGCATACATGTTGGCCATGTGAAGGGAAGCTGGGAGGGTGCAAAGATGCTGCAAATGGCTGGGAAGGAGGAAGAAATGGTATAGCCTGGGCAGAGCAAGGTTGTAAGAATGCAACAGGTAGAGAAAAATGTGGACATAGAAATGTAGGACCTGGAAAATGAATGCTATGGATAAGTAGAAAAAGGAGCTGAAAATGACTAAAATTTCAGCATTAGTACTTGAATGAGTGGAACACATTTAACCAAAATTGGGAGTAGGTTTTAAGGAAAAGGTTGGTTGTGCAAGGTGATCAGGAGGCAAGAGGTAGTTCTGGAAGGTCTTAGAGGATTTTTCATGCAAGGGAGGTTTTTTTTTTAATTTTTTTTATTGGAGTTCAATTTGCCAACATATAGCATAATACCCAGTGCTCATCCCATCAAGTGCCCCCCTCAGTGCCCATCACCCAGTCACCCCAACCCCCTGCTCACCTCCCCTTCCACTACCCCTTGTTCATTTCCCAGAGTTAGGTGTCTCTCATGTTTTGTCACCCTCACTGATATTTTCACTCATTTTCTCTCCTTTCCCTTTATTCCCTTTCACTAATTTTTATATTCCCCAAATGAATGAAACCATATAATGTTTGTCCTTTTCCGATTGACTTATTTCACTCAGCATAATACCCTCCAGGTCCACCCACGTTGAAGCAAATGGTGGGTATTTGTCATTTCTAATGGCTGAGTAAAATTCCATTGTATACATAGACCACATCTTTATCCATTCATCTTCCGATGGACACCGAGGCTCCTTCCACAATTTGGCTATTGTGGACATTAATGCAAGGAAATTTTGACTTTGTCCTACTGGCATAGCATTTCTTGTCATTAAACAAGAAAATGGGCTACATCTGGGTATATATAGAGGGGGAATCCAAGAGTGGCAAAAATGTAGAAAGGAGACCAGACAGACAGCTATTGAAAGATTTGAGCAAGAGATGTTGAGTCTGAACTGGGATCCTAGCAGGTAGGATAGAGGACAGAGTTGAGAACGACTAGGCACATTAAATCATGACTCAGTGATTGATTGGATTGATTCTCAACTGTCTTCTGATTTCTCTTGCTTTCTTGTAGCACTATTGGATGTGAGAAGGAGCTGGTAGATAGGGACATGTTGGGAATGCAAATATGGCGCTCTGCTGGGTTTGATGTAGTAACTCCTGCCGCTGGGTTAGTCCCAGACTGGGAAGATTCCTTTTCTAGAATTCCTGGGTATACATGGACTTGTTAAGCCTCAAGGATGTGTCAAAGACGGCCAGTCCATTGATTACTGGAGAGTCCGTCTAAGAATTAGGCCACATAGGAGCAACCAAGCAAATGACGGAAGGAGAGAGACAGCACTTTGATTAATTATTTCAGGTCCCTAGTTTACATGGCTTGTGCTTTATTTCTATTGGACAACATGCCTGCAGCCAGTGCCACTGTAGACTTCTCAGTTACATGAAATAATCCAGTTTCTTTTTCCCTAAAGGAAGAAAAAAAAAAAAAAAAGGTGACATAGAAGTAGGAAAAGAGGTATGAGAGGGGTTCTAGAAGCCAAAGGGAGTTTCAAAAAGATCCTGGTCTAAAATGTAGGTATTACAAAGGGGTTGGGTAAGTGAATGTTTTAGCAATTGATTGATTTATTGGTTGATAAAATTCTAGAACAATAGTTTTAAACTAGACTATGAATCAAATGAAAATGTCTTTAAAATACAGATTACCAGGCACCACTCTTGTTTTCTGGGTTGATGAGTATATAGGGGGCAACTATAATTGATTGCTGGGTGGGTGGTGGGTTGTCATGCATTGTGACATAAGTAAGTGGGAATAAAACAAGTATCTGATGATACAGTAGGGGAGATTTAATGTATCTTCTGGTGTATGTTTTGGCAAGTTGTATTACAAACATTAAAATTTTGTGCACCTTCTTAACCAACAATTACATTGCCAAGAATTTATCCTAAGGAGGTAATCATAGATGTAGGGAAATTTATAGCTAATGGATTATAATGTCCATGGCTAATGCTTATTAAGTGTGTACCACATGCTAGTTACTGTTAGAAGTGCTTCATGTGTATTAACTCTTAAACTTTTTCCCAACTCTGGATACTACTATTGCCCCATTATTCAGTTAAAAAGAGTAAAGTACCAAGAGATTAATTTGTTCAAAGTTTCATAAAAAGTGGAGTATTCAGAGCCTGAACCCAGCACTCTTGATGGTTATGTCATACCATCTCTCCTCACAGCCTTGTTAGAAAAGTCAAAATCTGAAAGTAATCTAAAGACCTGTAGTGTGACATCTAAGAGCACTGTTGATTCTGAAATCAACACAACAGCAAGCAAATCATCCAGGAATCAGACTCTGAAAGCAGTCTTTACCTCCTCTTGACCCTATTGATGATCACAACAAATCCCATCATACCTCACATCCCTGGTGAGGTCAGCTGGTGCCGAAAGGGAAAGCCTCTTCAGCCCACGATGACTCACCTCTTTATGGCTCAATGCATTTCTTGATCTGATCCAATCCTGAGCTTCTGCCATGTGTGCTCAACCTCCCCTCATAAGCAGCAAACTCTTCTGTATCTTCAGCATCTTCTCTGAACATTTTTCTTCACTTCCTTAGTTTCCTTTAACCCTGGAAGACCCCATGGGCCCAGATTTCCCACCACCGAGCAGAGCTGGGGTTTTTTCCCCCTAATACTTTATTATAACATTAAATTAACATTTGTTACATTAAATTAACATTTGTTAAGTGGAGTATGGGTGCTGGATGGTAAATCGGGGTTCAGCAACAGATCCCAGGAGAAACTGAGATAGTTGTTACTCACAGTCCTGGAAGAGGTACATGGTACACCTTGAGAGGGGTCTCACTAGGAGTCAAGGCAGGATACAGGCAGAGAGGCTAGACCCAGAGTGCATGCTTTTGTTAGGGTCCATAGGTAGAATGCTTCAAGGTTCCTGGGCCAAGGGAAAGTTGGTCAATCCAACCAAAAGGAGTGAGGTTTTAGTACGCTACGTGGAGATCCTTGTCTGAGGGGTACACAAGGCTTGATTATAAGGGCTGTTGGGAAAAGCCCAATGGGGAGCATAACATTTGCTTGTGACTGCAGGATACTCTGTAAGGCTTGCCTTTGCATGAGGGGCTAGTATGAAAGGCCCTGAAGGCTGTTTGGCCAAACAGAGTAGATGCTGCGACTGCAACAGTATGGTGTAGCTTAGCTAAACTTGACTACCCCAGAGACCCCAGGGCCAGGTAGTTGAAAAGTGACCCAGTAAGTATCACTGTGCCTTCCAAAGTATTACTCCCTCATTTCCCCCGTCAACGCCTGCCTGCCCACAGTGAGTTGGCCAAATTGGACTCAGGCTGTGACAGAGATGTGCAGGGAACCTTCTCTCTCCCTCCTGGGTCATCCTCACCAGTTTATGGTCTAGCTGCCACCCCCAGCTGTGTCTTGACTTGGGACCAGCCTATTCTGCTCTTGGTTTAAAGAACCCGTTTTATGAATGCCTACTCCTTGCTATACCTCTATATCCTCCATGAGTTTTGTAAACTATTTAAAGGTTATTAAATACAGAAAAGTGCAAAGAATGTCACAGAAGTGCCCATGTACCTGCCACCCACAGTGAACATACATGAACTTTCCTATATTCATTTTTATTTTCAAAGAATTGAAAATTGAAGATAAAACTTATATCTATGCATATCTCTCTCCATTCCATCTCCTTGCTCCGGGAGGTCACTGCAGACATGAATGTAACATGAAACCAAGCAATGTTTCAGTTTCTTTGCTCGAGATTTATTTACCCATTTCCCCTTTCAGTGGACATTAGTTATTTCCTGTTTTTCACTGTAATAAACAGTAACTCAAAGTATATCCTAGTATACATCTCTTTCTACTCAACATACAAGAGTTTCTCTAGGTCCATGCTGTCTGACACGATAACCGCTACTTCTATGCCTCTTGAGCCTGTGAAACGTAGGTAGTCTACATTGAGATGTATAAGTGTAAGAAACTCCCTGGCTTTTGAAGCTTTAGTATGAAAAAATACAAAATATTTCATGAATAAGTTTACATTGATTACAAATTGAAGTATTTTAAATATGTTGGATGAAATAAAATGTCATTGAAATTAATTTTATCTGTTTTTAAAATGTGGCCACTAAAAAAAATGTGAATAATATATGGCTCATATACTTCTATTGGGCAGCATCACTCTAGGGTATATAAGTAAATTTGGCATCAGTGGACATGGTGTATGCTGGGTAAATTTTCAAAGTTTTTTTTCATTATGTTTCAGTCCCAGCCCTTTATATAAAGCACCCCTCCCACACACACACTCCCCAGGTTCTTGGTAATCTTTCCTCTCCCTGAGCTCCTATGGCACTTAAGTCTGAATGTCTCATTTGGAATGTCAAATACACAATTTTATATTTTGGTTTGTCTTTTCAGGCTGCCTTTTCCCCTTTACATCAGGGGCCATATCTGATGACTTTGCTTCCCCAGCAACAAGCTCAGGACCCCACAGGTTAGAGCCACTTAAATATTTCAGGAAGGTTTAGATGCTCCTGGTATGGGACCTGTCTGCTTTTAAGCTGTGACTCGTCCTGAAATAATTTTATCTTATTCACCTAGAATATGCCTCCAGTTTCTTGTGCATCCAGGCTTCACTCTGCTCCTCCCTAATATGGGTAAATTGCCTGGGAAGTAACATGAGTCTTCTCTCTGCTTCCCTTTCTTTGAAGTAACTACTGCCCATGTCTTTCCAATAAACTTCTCGCTTCTAATCGGTTCTGGAGTCTTGGTAACTGGTGAGGCCAGGACCAGCTTCACGTGTACAAGGTCATTTAATTTAGTCAGATTTATAAAAAGCTGCTTGTCAAATGACATCACCTTCAGCCATTCTCCACCAGGCTGTACCTGGTTCTAGGAAACATGGCATCATGACAGCTTCCTGGGATATAGGAAGCAGCAGAACTGCAAAATACAAGGGCAGAGAGGAATTAAGCTAGAGGTAAGTAAACTGTGATGAAAACTCGAGCTGTCCATACAACATAGACAAGTCCCTTCCTCAGAGCTGGAGCTTTGCATGTCCCTGCAGAATATCATTTGGTGAAATGAAGTAGTGGTTTGTGTTCCTCCACTGGTGTTGGTTCTGGAGGAAAACCTGAGAAATGAGTAAATAGCCACAGAAAGATTATATTAAAGTTGATTTGATTTTTATCTAGACCTACCAGTTGGTCAGAATTGTCTGGGTAGTCTCTTAAACATACAGATTCCCGGGTTCCATCCCAAGCCTACTAAAGCAGAATCTTCAAGGGCAGGGCCTTGGAATCCACATTTCAACATTTTTCCCAGAAGATTCATTTGTAGCTATTTCAAGAGCTGGCATTTGGAGTCACTATTCCTACCCTGGGAGACAGACTCACTGCTCAGATATAGAAGGTTTAAATTAAACATCAAGGGAGAATCCATATGAAGCCCAAGGGGACAATGTGGGATAGAAGCTGGGAGCAGTAGCGTATGAATGGGTCTGGAAATCAGCCCGGGGAGCACCTGCTTTAGCGTCCTGGCCTTAAGCAGAATGCTTCTGATCTGTAAAGCTTCCCTACCCCACCTCCAATCTTTCTTTAGACTTTTTCCATTTGACACTCTCAGCCCAGGATGACTAAGACTTTCAAGAAAATGATTTTTCCTTGCCTATCCAAACTGCTCAACAGTAGTCACTGAGCTGGGTTTTACTTTACATGCCGACCTCCCAAATGTGCCTTTTAAACCTCCAGCATTTTGTCCCATCATCACACTGCCCAGGACACAACTATATTGGTCCCTAACACATTCTGGAAGCTTATTATCTTTTTTACTCATTCTCCTTTCATGGTCCCGAGGTGTATAATACCACAGTTTTTTGTGATTAGTTACTTAAACACACACACACACACACACACACACACACACACACTTAAAGCTGAGTATGTTCTATTCATTCTTTTTTTTTTTTTAAGTTTATTTATTTATTCATGAGAGACACAGAGAGAGGCAGAGGAAGAAGCAGGCTCCATGTAGGGAGCCTGATGCGGGACTCGATCCCAGGTCTCCAGGATCATGCCCTGGGCCGAAGGCGGTGTTAAACCGCTGAGCCACCAGAGCTGCCCTGTTCTATTCATTCTTGAAAGAAAAGTGATACTGGTCCTTGGTTGTATCTCAATACTTTTAACTTTATTTTTTTAAGTTTATTTTTATTTTTATTTATTTATGATAGTCACAGAGAGAGAAAGAGAGGCAGAGACATAGGCAGAGGGAGAAGCAGGCTCCATGCACCGGGAGCCCGATGTGGGATTCGATCCCGGGTCTCCAGGATCGCACCCTGGGCCAAAGGCAGGCGCCAAACCGCTGCGCCATCCAGGGATCCCTACTTTTAGCTTTAAAATGGAGTGTTACCACCTGCTATAAAACCTTAACTCTGAGCTCCTTTGAGAGTTTTGTAAATTATAAATAACTAAACTAAGATTTAATTCTGTACCTCTCAGATTTCCTCATATTTTTAATTTTTTCTTCTGGGCTATCTCAGATTTTCATCTCTTGGTGCCAGGTTAATAATCCAGAGAGTACTTAGAAACCAGGATCTTCATTGCAGGCAAGGGGTCACATGGCTATTCCACAATTTATTCATGTGTTGAATTTTTCCATAGAATTAATAAGACTTCATGCTTCCTTATTGATCACAACTAACTCAGTCAAATCTTTCTGAGGAAAATCCAAACAGAACTCTGGACTCACAGCCAGAAGATGTGGGTTCTCCTCCAAGTGAGACCTTACTCATCTTGTGACCTTAGGCTCATCCCAAATCCCAACGCCTTTCTCACACCCTAACCAAATGAAGACATGAGCTGTTCCTGTCTCACAGGTCTGTGAAGAACTGATGATAAACGTACACAGGGCAGTACTTTGGAAATTATAAAACACCATCTGAAATAGGTGTTATAATTTGTTATTGTCATTGGAGAACAAGAGATGACAAATCTAACAGGAATACTATTTGACTTTATGTCATCCATAAAAATGAGTATAGGAACTTTTTAATAATCAAATTACCATGTGGTGACTTTTAAAAAGTATTTTGAGATGAGGGGAATCCCTTAGGAAAAATATCAAGAAGCTCGTCTTGTTTTATGGGCTTCTGACCGATATGTTGTATTTTCCTTTAGAAACATTTTCCCTTTCTTTGAAATCTGACTGTGACTATTTCCAAGCATCATTTCATGTTAGTGCTTGTTTAATTACAGGGGTAGCCATGTTTACTTCAGGGTTTTTATTCCTGATTTGAGAAGAAATATGGTCACATAGATGTAACTTTTATCATCAACAGACATATAGTAATCTCTTGTTAACTATTGCAGAGGCCAGGGAGGGTATCAAGATTCAAAAGACATGGTCCCTATTTCTCTGGCATTTATAATTTAACTGAAAAAATAAGACATAGAATTGTCTGAATTGGCTGAGTACATAGAATTGTGATGAAAATACAGGTAGTAAATAGCAGCTATGAAGGTATGGTCTGTGCTGTGCATGAGCAGAGTGTGGTGCACACTAAGGAAGTTAGAAATGGTGAAAGAGGAGATGGACTAGGGAGTGGAAGTCATATGCAGAATTCTTTGAATGCCAGTACACTGTCAGCCATAACTTCCCCAAAACGGCTTATTGCTCCATCCTGTGGGACATCTTCAGAGAGGCTATATGAAACTAGTGCATCTTGAAATGACCCATGGAATGGTTAGGGGGTGCAAACAATTTAACTACTGGACCCTTCCTGTCTCTTGACTCGTATGGTCCCAGTCTGCTCTGTGAGGTGTTAACATCCCTCCACCTCTGAGTTGGGTCAGCTGAGTCAGAGCAGCAGCTGGAGAAGCTAGAGCCTCTACATGCATCCAGTCCAGTGAGGGCAAAGGAGCAGGTTGGTACTGCACATGGGCCTGTGGTGGCTGTAGCAGCAGCAGGTGAGCTTTGTGACTATAGCAGAACCACTGCTGCTGGGGAGCGAGGCAGATGGTCATGGCCTACACTGGGGAGTGGGGGCTTGCAAGCTGGCTCAAGGAGATCTGGGAAGGCACATGAACTGAATCCAGTCTCAAACCGGCATTTGGTGCAAAAGAGGATAGATGCTGGACAAAGAGGAAAAATATATCAATCAATTAGGAATAGGTTAGAGCAATCACTTGTGGGATGTGAGCCTCCATGGGAATAATGGGAGGTAGGAGGCACAGAATTGAACTTGGACATATTTCAAAAGAAAAGCCTTCTGTGAAATGAATATTCAAGGTAGAGGAAAGAGGAGAGAGAAGATGGAGCAAGTATACATGTTCCTAGAGTGGACCAGAGGCAAGGTCCTTGAAGAGGATCATTCTCTGATGCAGCTCTTCTGGATACATTGGATTATTGTAAGCTCTAGATTGCTGTGTTCAAGAAGTCATTTTGACTAAGTGGTAAAAGCAAAGAAAGTGCATCCTTCCCGTTTTACTTGTGGTGCCCATACCCACTTTATGAGTGCAGTTAGGATTAGGATTTAGAATATCTCAATTCCTGATAAATCCTTCCACCAGACTGTTTTCTGTACTTTGGTCCTGCTGTATTGTGTTATCATAAACCTTCAGTAATAACTGCAGAGCTGTTACTTTATATTCAAACCATTCTTTTGCACTGGGCCTGTAAGCTCTGGTCACAATGGGTATTTCTTGGGTCTTCTCTGGTGATGATTATCCATTTTTTTCCCCATCATGATCTATCTTGTTCAATATCCTCCCCTGACAAGCAGACATAAGTATAAAGTAAGTTCTAATGAGCTCTTATCCCCAAGACTCTCTTTCCCCCAAAAAACAAACAAACCCTAAAACAGAGGCAAGGTAAACAGTTTGAAACTGGGCTGTCTGTCCAAATGGAGCTACAGGAAGACAAGGAGCCAAGTTTGAAGCCCTAGAAGGTGAGACAGGGGTGCCAATATTGAAAGAATCAAAGATAACATTGGAGAAATGAATCTGAGATGATTTCCAAACTATGCGGATGCCCGAGTTAATGTAGGAGGATAGGACGCACAACTGTAGACAAACTCCCCGGTACTTAACCAACAGAATCAACAAGTATTTGCTCCCCACTCCCCTGTGAAAAATTACTAGATTATTAGGGGGAAATGCACTCCCTTGAAACCCTGGTGAAGGGCAGCATGAGCAAGAATGGACTTTACAGTGTGGACATGGTGCACTGTGTGGAGCTAGCCCACAAACTACATGCCAACAGCTGCCTGACAGATTCCCCCTCTTTGGAGGGTTCACAGCCCTTTCGTTCAGGTGATCCCAGTTCTTAATGTACAACAAGCATTTTTGTGGCTAGGTTTCCACGTGGTGGTCAAAACTAAATCTCTGTGTAAGCTGCTTACCTGAAATCATCATAATTTTCTGACCCACAGAGCTGTAGCTTTCACACTGGGCTAGATTTCTGTGGAACCAAGTTTATGTACTAACCCTGAAGAACTGTAACTTTGGGGAACAAATGACTGAAAAATTGAATTTGAAAAGAGGAGGGAAACAGATATGGAAGAAAGAATTATTAACTAGAACTAAGTTTCTGCCATAATTGATAGCTGGTGAATGCCTAAAATATGTGTACTAAAGATCATGCATCATTTGGGTATTTCTGAGAAATGCTCTTATTGATTGAATGGGAACTGGGCTTTCCAGTGTTGGGGGGAACTATTCCAATGAACATGGTCATCTCTAATTTCCTTTAAAACTCTTCAGCTTAAAAAATTACCTTTTCAAGGGGCACTTGGGTGGCTCAGTTGGTTCAGTATCCACTCTTGATCCCAGCTCAGGTCTTGGACAGGGAGCCTACTTTAAAAAAAAAAAAAAATGACCTTGTCGATATATGGTAGGTAACACAGGGATTGTATATGTTTTCTGTAGTGTCCACTTCACTAATACAAATTTTTTTTTTATTCCATTTAGAAAATGAGTCTATCCTAGTGTGGATTTTGGAAGCAGATGGATTTGAATATCAGCTCTGTTTTTCATTAGTTTGAGACCTGGGCAAGTTACTTAACCATGTTTATTTCAGTTTCCCCTACAAAATGGGAATGATAATAATTTATAAGTGTGTTATAGAGTTGTAAGAATTAAATCAGATAATACAGGCAAATGGCTTAGAATAGTATCTGACACCCAGGAGGTACCACCATGTGTTACTGGGCTGAAATTGGCCTTGTTAATTCAGTAAAGGGGAACAGGAAAGATTACTCAACTAATAAGCAGTGTAAACAAGATTTCAAAGAAGAATTGGTTACTTGCCTAAGAGAATAAGCTGCTTCAAGCATATTAAACATATTATTTTCCTTATTTAATGTTCAAATATGAATAGAGGTCACTAATTAATAAAGAAGTATCTTTATTAAGCAACTTCAAATAGCTTTGTTTCCATTGCTATATGTAGATGAAAGTAATTAAACTCCATGTTTAGAAATCTTCTACAAATCAATACATGTTTCTAAATGAACAAAATTAGAAATTTCTTTGGATGGAGAAAAAGTATATCCACTCAGTTTGCAAGATTTTAATGCCTTATCTGTAAGATTTTATCTGCTACAAGGCTGGTTTAACAGTCCTCTCATTTTATAGGTAGAGAATTTGAAATACAGACAATTCAGTGACTTGTTCAAAATCACCCTGGGGATCCACAGTGAAGTGCACTAACCCCCAGTCATCTTCCCTCCCAAATCCATCTCATCCATTTTCATTCCAAGTCACTGCACCAACCATTCATTGACCCAAGCCAGTAACACAAGACTTCCTTTGATTCTTCATTCATTCTCATGTTTAGCAGAGATTCATGTCCCTAAAATTTATTGGACCCTCCTTGTGTCTCCTCCCAGTGTCACTGTGTTGGTTTCATTCCTCATCATCAGAATGGTATTTCTCTGGTAGGATTCTCAGTAATCAGACTTGTCTCTCCTCACAATCCTTTTTCCACATCACAGCTGGAGGGAACTTTCCATAAGGAAAATCTGCAAAAGCAAAACCAAAAGAAAGTAAAACAAAATTCTCTAAAATAGTATAGTAATAGAAGAGAACAGGAACATTTTAATGGCTCCCTGGAGCCCTCAGGATGTATTCCAAACTCCTTGCATGACATTTAAGGGTCTTCCTGGGAGAGTCCCTAGTCTTTCACTTCTCTCTTTCTAGAATTCTCTGCTTCCACAATATTGAATTATTTGCAGGAATCCATATGGGGCAAGCTCTGTCCCCTCTCCATGTGTTAACATCAGCTGTAATAGGATTGACAGTCATTTCTCCGCTAACCCCTCCTTATTTTTCTGGTTAAAATGTATTTAATGTACAAGATTCCCTCAGGTAGTGCCTGCTTCCCAGAGAAAATCATCTGAACCGGGTAATCTTTCTCCTATTATCAGATTTGGAGTTTCTCCTCACACCCCCTTCTCTGGAGTGTGAGCTTCTTGAAGGCATGGACCATTTCATGTTAACTTTTTAATCTAACAGACGGGTATTAACAGGTCTGGAACCTGGTTCTGGCAGTATCTCTTCTAAGCTCTTCTATTTAAACTTGCTTAAGCAGAGTCTAGAAGCTATTCAATGTGGACATCTAGTGGCCAAAGGGGGAAATGACTGTTCTTGAGTATTTGTATATATTGTTAATACACATATATTTAAGCTTCACATATGTGCCTTCTGTAAAATTTCTATCACTTAAAGTAATTTTCCCCTGATAAACAATAATAGTGCCTTAATATAATAGTGCCTTAATATATTACCATCTTACTAAATACATTTATATTCTCAAGTAATACATATACACATGGCAATGAGAGAACATTTTGGTACTATTCTTTCTATTTTACTCTGAGCAAATTGAAGTTCATAAATATTAATTAATTTCCCCCAAATTATATGTATCTATGTGTAGAAATTGAAGTTGAGGGGCACCTGGGTGGCTCAGTAGTTGAGCATCTGCCTTTGGCTCAGGTCGTGATCCCGGAGTGCTGGGATCAAGTCCCGCATGAGACTCCCCGTAAGGAGCCTGCTTTTCCCTCCACCTATGTCTCTGCCTCTCTCTGTGTGTCTCTCATAAATAAATAAACAAATCTTTAGAAAGAAAGAAAAGAAATTGAAGCTTAATCCAAGACTGGCCTTATAGATATTCCCCTATTATAAAATTTATCACTCTATTATGATTTCTTTTATAGTTTATCTTTGTCCACTTCCTAGTAAAGTGTCCTGGTATATTGTATGTGCATGATACTGGATTGTTGATAAATGTTCTAAGTGAATGCATAATCATCAAGTTCTATCACAAAGAACTTTCCTTGACTCAAGTTGATGCACAGAGTTAAGGCTTGGATACCCCTTTTTGCTTCCATGCATTTTATATGCTTTATCTTTGGTCTTGAAATATCCTCACCCTTCTCAACTTGATAAACTCCTTTCCATACATCAGTTCAAATACTGCTTTCTCTTATAACCTTCCTCAGTATTTCGCTAGGCAGAGGTCAGTGCTTCCTCAATTGTATCCTTCAGCTCACAGACACAGTTCTGGATTAGCACATATCACATTCCTGTAATTACTTCTTTACACATCTGTCTTCTCCTCCAGGCTGTGAGATCTCTGTCAGCATGTCAGGCAGAGTGAACAGTGGTGTCAAAGCAGCCAGCTTTGAATGTGACTGGCAATTTGAGGCATGCCATCTATATCCCAGGGATGCAGCAAGATTAAAGCAGAGTTTCCATAATATGCCAATGAGAATAGTTTTTATAGACATCTGTCTTCAAATTGGCATATGCATACTGCTTGAGATACAACTCTTCCTAAGGGCTATGCAAGGACAGTTTTAGGAAAATAAACTCCTAAATTCTCAACTTTACTTGTATTTTCTCATAGAAACCAACTCCCTGTGATCCAGACCCTCCCTTTCTCCATAACCCCTCTCCCACATCCCACAGAATAATACACTCCTTACCTGTCCCAAATCTTATGGTGGGAAATTACCAGGAAGGGGTGGGAAGAAATCCCAGGATGCCAAGTTAAAATATTGATGAGGAAGCTGGGGGAGTGAATGACCACTCAGGTGTTTCCAGTTATTTGCTTTTAACAAAGCTGTTAGTTGGTAGATCATTAAATATAATTTTTTGATAATCACCACTCTGTGATTTTTGGTATATAAATTCAGGACAGTTCAAATAATTGAATATGGAGGGTATGTTCATATAATCAATAAGAATTGAATATAACAAAATTCCTTCTATTGCATCTATATATATGTGTGATAAAGAAATCATTAACTTTATAAACAGGAATAGCAAGAGAATGTATCCTTTAATCTCACATTGGTAATAGTAATTTGTGCATAGGTATATTCTTTGTGGTGAAGGAAAGCTACACTGATCACTTTAAGAGATATATTTCAAATTAAGTTTTTCACTTTTAATATTTAAAAAATATTTTGATCAACTAATAGCTCAATCTATAAGATAATTTTGTAAACATTTAGAACCTTGTTATCCAAGAAATTTAAAAATTTCAATATCTAAGTACATTTTTTGTTGAAAATAATAAGGCAAAAAATTTAAAATCTTTCGGCTAATATATTACACTAGAATAAAATTTTTAGGGGAAAAGTTGGATGGAAATGTAAGTTTAAATGATTGATCATTGCTTGTGTGTGTGTCTGTTGATATATATCTGTATATATACATAGACACACATATATACATACATATACATATATACACATACATAACGGGATATAACTATGAAATCACTAACATATTTATGAATTACTGAATTTATTTGAAAGAATAAGGTGAGAGTTTTATTTTTAAATGTTTATATTTATATTATGCAACCCTTTAAACTTAAGGTGAAAAAATTTAGAATAGCTTTTTAAATATATGGGAGTGCACAGTTTTTTCAGAATTCCATCAAGGAAAGCAATAGGAAAGGAAACTGAAGATTTTTGCTGTGGCCCACAGCCAGCCACAGAAGGCACGGGTAGGTCTGGAGCAGACTTGGTCATGCCTGACTTTTGTGCCTCTTCACACATCTGGAGTCTGACATGCTTGCCAGAATTCCAGGAGGGCTGCTTTGCCTTTGTAGAAATTCCTCCTTCCTTCACCCCTATTCTATCTTTGAAGATCCAACTTAAGTATTACCTCCTCTGACACCATCCCCATAGCATAATCCACTGGAATTTTGCTTTTTGGGGTTTTTTGTTGTACAGTAAACATATGATTTTGTATCATCTTTCTTTGTCCTCAAATGTTGCAGAGTTGGTCTTGAATCTACAAGAATGTTCAGTATTGTAGTCTCCTCAAGGGTAGGCACCACATGTCTCTGGTGTCTCCTAGAAGACCCTACTTGGCACAGGGAGACACACTTAGCACATATGTGATCAGTCTGCAGCTTTGCAGGGAGGGCAGGGACATCATACTGCTCCTAGTAGAGCTTGTGTGAAAAGGTGGATAAAGGCAAAATTATGGGTTGCAGACTCAGCCAGTTCCAGGTTCTCAAAACTCTCTACCTCCTATTGGTTCCTTATCCCTGTGAGCCACAGAACTCCCTTTCCTCAAAGAGGGATACTGTATATAGTGTGATTATTATGAGGCCTCACCTACAATGGGCGCTCCTTTTGGGGCAGACCCCTTCCCCTTCCCTGTCCACAGTGTTAAGGAAACAGAGAATTAGGCTCTACATCAAGTACATGTATGTAATTGCATGTATGTATGAAGTATGTATGTATGTATGAAGTATGAAGTACATGTATGAATTGTATGTATGAAGTAGTTGTAAGACAGTCCTGTCATTCACATTCTCCAGCTTACAGCAAATAATTTTGACTCAGGCAAGACCAAGTCTTGAGTAAATAAGTGTTGTTAAGAGGAAAAAAAAAAAGATGTAGTTTAAGTCTGCTCAAATGGGTTACCCTAGAAGACTGAGTCAGTCTGACTAATAAGCTTGCCATTTATTCCTGTGCAGTAGGGAAGGCCTGAGAAATTCAAGGACCATCCTAACTGGTTATGGTACTGAATGTCACCAGCTGAATTCATGCACTGGAAACTCATCATGCTTGCTATGATATAGGCATAGTCAAAAAGTGTATTATATTTAAAAAATCTCTTACCTCTTTGACCTAAACAATAAGAGGAAAAACTCACCACACTCCTATACCCTGATGGATCCTCCCTCACATCTCTGCACTGTCTCTCTCCTGGATAGCATGCTACTAGTTTATTTGTTTGACTTGATTACATGATCTTTCTTATCCAGTGGACTGTCAGTTCTAGGAGGTGCTTGTGTCACTCCCTTCTTTGTACTTACTTGCTAGCACACTGATTGACACATATAGATAAGCAGTAAATAGTTACTGGATAAATAAAAAAAAGAATGAATGACAACTAAAATTATCCTGGCTTATTGCTTTAATAATAAGGGCTTATTTATTTATCTGTAGAGTATAATGGGATTTGCAAATACAACATATTTGCAGCAAGTTTGTCCCTAAGAAGAATTAAATCATATTCAAGGTACATTAACTAAAAGTTGAAGGCCAAAAACTATATTCTAACATTTAAAGGTAACTATATAATTACCATTATATTTGATAAGAATGTAAACTACATAAAACCAACAGTATCTAATCTCATTAGAGTCTCATTATGCTACTATCTTTAGGTTTTTGGTTTCCCTCTGGGAAAATTATCAGTTAAAGTAATGACAGTATCACTCTTTAGGTAAAAATTTAGTGAGGTGAAAGTTGATGCTTAGTTCTGAAGGCAGCATATCCAACTTGATATTTTCCTTGCCTTCAGAATTACTTAATATAATCTGAATGTAAGTCCATTATTTGTTGCTATAGCACTACTTCCTGAAATATTTCCTTCTACCATATTCCAAAACCCTGTCTTCTTCCAGTCACTTACGTATTTATTAAATATTCATGTATTCAATGAACATTTATTGAATACCACAGGCATCAGACACGGGGAATTATGGTGCTCCCCTCCCCACCAAATAACAAATCTGTCCTGGTTTATAAATGAATATTATCTGTATTTTGCCAAAGGCTTTTTTTTTTTTTTTTAAGATTTTATTTATTCATGATAGTCACAGAGAGAGAGAGAGAGAGTCAGAGACACAGGCAGAGGGAGAAGCAGGCTCCATGCACCGGGAGCCCGATGTGGGATTCGATCCCGGGTCTCCAGGATCGCGCCCTGGGCCAAAGGCAGGCGCCAAACCGCTGCGCCACCCAGGGATCCCCTCCAAAGGCTTTTTGAATCTAGAATCTCTTCATTTCACACCATTACAGTGAAAATTTTATAATGCGAAGGAATTTTCAATTTTATGAAAACAAAACTAAAGTCTAAAGATATTGTATGAATTGCCAAAGTCACAAAGCTATTTAGTGGGGAACTGGGATCACTCCAGGCTTCCTGGAGCCCCACTCCAACACTCCTACCTACTTATCTGGCACAGGTCTTATTTTCTTTTTTTTTTCTTTTTTTTAAATTTTTATTTATTTATGATAGTCACAGAGAGAGAGAGAGAGGCAGAGACACAGGCAGAGGGAGAAGCAGGCTCCATGCACCGGAAGCCCGACGTGGGATTCGATCCTGGGTCTCCAGGATTGTGCCCTGGGCCAAAGGCAGGTGCCAAACCACTGTGCCACCCAGGGATCCCCACAGGTCTTATTTTCATTCTCTGTTAGAATCACTTTTTCTACAGTCTATCTTGATTCACTCATTCAACAAATATTTATGCCAGTGTGTTCTGGGGTGCTCACAATTTCATTTTCTCTCCAACTTCTGCTCATGACACCTCGTAGTTTTAATCTCTGTTAATGTCATCACTCTCAACCCATCACATAGGTTAGAAATCTCCAAGTTATTCTTGACTCCTTTCTCTCCCTCCCTCTTCACATTCAATAAGCTGATGGGTCTTGTTGATATTAATCACCAAATGTTCCTGGAATCCAGACTTTGCCATTCATATCTTTAAAAGTACTCTAATTTAGGCCCCGTCATTCATGCTTGGACGACTGTAGTAGCCCTCAAGCTGGTCTCCATGCACTGGCCTGGGATGGGAGTTCTATACCACTGCAGGAATGAGTATTTTTTCAGAGTAAAAAGGAGGAGGAGGAAGAAGAGAACTTAACTGTTGTCACTTCACACTTAGAAAACATGACAGTAAAAAAAAAAAAAAAAAAAAGAAAGAAAGAAAACATGACAGTAACAGGTTTATAATTCATCATTTTATACAGGAAAAGTGGTTTTAATTTTGTTTTTTAAAGAACAAAGAAACAAAAACCTTTAGCAAGAAATCAAAAGCCTTTCTCCAATGGCTTCATTGGCTCCTTCTTATTATTTCTTAAGATATTTTATTTATTTATTTATTTATTTGACAGAGATAGAGTGAGAAGAAGCAAGGGGAATGGATATAGGACTTGATCCCAGGCCCCAGGGATCATGACCTGAGCTGAAGGCAGTTGCTTCATGGACTGAGCCACCCAGGGGCCCTTCATCTGCTCCTTCTAACCTCCTTCTTTATATCCTCTGAGCCCTGGTACCTCTGAATCCTGCCATTTTTAGACCCTTACATGTTCTCCATGCTCTGGTACATAATTCTTAATTATTCCTGGAATGCTTCTCCGGCCTGGTTCACAAAGGCCCCCCGTTCTGTGACTCCCATGATGCATTTACACCTCCCACCTCTTACTGTTGTTTTCACAACTGGGTTCCCTCCAAGCATCTAGATTTCTGCATTTCTGTTATCCCTAAACCTCTGGTGTTGGCAAAGAGACTGGCACATAACTGTAGATGCTCAACAGAAACTTGTTGAGTGAATAAATTACTCTCTGGAAAGAGACAGGGAAATAAATGAATAATGCTGTTTAAGTATACGCAGAGAAGTCCTCACTACCTTGTCAGCAATCTTGCTCAAGAACAATTCATAGGCTGACATCTGCTTAGCAGAAAGGCTAACCCAGCCCCCTGCATACTTTTACCTTAACTTTGTCAGTTCACTCTTTTGAAACCCACTTCAGTTTCACCTTTAATCCTGAGTCAGATGCAACTGAGAAAAGGTCAAATCAAATGAGACTCAGTGACTCTGTTGACTGTCTTCAGAGTTTCTCTCTGGCAGAAAGTTTAACACAGTAGCTGTATCATTGGGGCGGTGCTGGCTTTAGGGCTTTTATTTTTGTCCTGCTGCAATCCATCTGCCATTTGTTTTCTTTTCTGGGTAAATGTGTTTCCAATAAAAGTTCCTGGGGACTGTGAGGCATTATTCCTCTTAGATATGTCACTCTTAGAGCACCTTGCTAGTTCCAGACACTCTAAAATATCTCCAGTGGACAGTGTATCCTCTGTTCTGTCCATCTGCCCCTGCACCATGTTATACTGTCCCACTTTCTCTTCTTACAGGGATCGTTTCCATTACCACCCTAACCGTGCTGGCCTATGAACGTTATATTCGCGTGGTCCATGCCAGAGTGATCAATTTTTCCTGGGCCTGGAGGGCCATTACCTACATCTGGCTGTACTCACTGGCATGGTCAGGAGCGCCTCTGCTGGGCTGGAACAGGTACATCCTGGATGTACATGGACTAGGCTGCACTGTGGACTGGAAATCCAAGGATGCCAACGACTCTTTCTTTGTGCTTTTCTTATTTCTTGGCTGTCTGGTGGTGCCCATGGGTGTCATAGTGCATTGCTATGGCCATATTCTCTATTCCATTCGAATGGTAAGTTGAAACTGCAAATGCCCCTCCCCTAAACCCTTTTCAGGGTGGAAAATTCTGTGTGGAAGAGAACCAAACTCTTCCTACACGATTAGTGGTTGTCTGCAACTAGAACAGTTCTAGGGACTTCCCACTCGATAGAATTGTGCACTGAGTCACTCTAAAAGACCAATGAAGAATAACATCTACTCTTTCTTTGCCACTCTCTAAACCACAAGGAGGAAGGAAAGGTATTCTAGACAGACAAAATCAGTAACAACCAAGAACACCTGCATTCTCTAGCACTCTTAGAATTAAAGAACTCTAACCAAGGAAATTCCACACTTCCCATAATTTTATTCATTCAAAGGTCACATAAACCCATGAGAGCTTAGTGCCCATATTTTGTCCGGAAATCACTTCTGAATCGTAAAGCACAAGAACAGACCATAAGCAGGTTTCCCACTGAGTGCTAGCAAGGAGTCTAGAGTGACAGTGTGGGGCACACTCCACATGCCAGTCTCCTGCTTTGGCCATATATGTTTTTCTTGCTCACTCACTGTGTCTTCCTGTTTGTGTCTTCCTTCTTGAGAACCTCTGCTCATCCATCTCCTGTGCACCCTGCTAAGCGCTTACCTTCTAACTTCCACCTTTAAAAAAAAAATCAAACTTGGCCACATGCATCACTTTAAATCATTACCCACTGCCCTCAACTTCCACATTTGAACTTACTTCAAACACCTATTTTGTAAAAATAAAAAAAAATCCCCACATCAATCTAATGATTGTTTTTACCCATGCCTGTAGTCAAGCTACAAAGAGGAGCTGGAGGAAAGTCCCTCCTCTGCCCTGCCCCAGATTCCCAGTGTCCATACCCAGATGTACTCTCATCAGTGTTTAGTACGTTTGGATCCCTAGATGGTCCACTCTCACTACAAATCCTCAGTGCTCATTTTAATCTCTTGTCCTATCCCCCATTCATTCTAACCAAATAATCATGCTTATTTATTGGGCAAAAGAAAACCATTATCAAGAAATTTCTCAATTCCCTGTCCCTCTTTATATAATCCTCTCTGTTCAGGCTCATTCTTAGGTCTCTCTCTTCAGTTATGGGGTCATGGAAGAGATCTTAGGACCAAGCTGACCCTAGATTCTGCTTTTCCCCCCAATCCCATTCTCTGCCCTAGGGACTGCTCTTAAATAATAGTTTCCTCTTTAAATCACATCTCCAATCTCTCTCTTACCTCTGGCTCCTTCTCTTTAGCTAATTTAATACAAAGCAAAATCTACTTTTGACTCCATCTGGCTATCAATTTATTGCTCTCCTCACTGGGGCCAGGCCGCTCAAAGAACCATTGGTGGTTTTGATGCTATATTACCACTCAATAAGCATTCATTTGGCCAAAATTTTTGAACATATAGAATGCACCAATTACTTACTATTATGAGCTGAATGTTTCTGTCTCCCCAAAATTTATATATGGAAGCCTTAACCCCCAAATGATGGTATTGGAGATGGGGTCTTTGGGAGGTAATTAGTGTCATATGATGTCATCAGAGTGGGGTTCTCATGATGAGATCAGTGCTCTTATAAGAAGAGGAACAAAGACCAGTGGCTCTCTCTCTTGTTTCTCTGTGTTTCTTTTGCCTCCTTCCATCCATCTCTCCATCCCTCCCTCCAACTCTCTTTCCACCATATGAGTACACAGAGAGAAGGAGCAATCTCAAAGCCAAGAAAAGGAGTCTCATACTGAAACCTACCTTGCTGACACCTTGACCTTAGATTTCTCAGCTTCCAGATTTGTGAGAAATACATTTCTGTTGTCTGAGGCACTCAGTCATATCATTATGGAAGTCCATCCTGACTAAGACATTTACTAAGCTCTGAGGGTACAATGTATATAAGATATAGCCCCTGCTTCAAAGAGTTTGTAGTTCAATAAATTTCACCTAACATATATTTTCTCAACTCCTTGCAAATTGGAGCCTCCTTCCTTAAGCACACTGTCATAGAAACATCCACCATTAAGGCAATCGATGATCTCTGAAGTGTTAGATCCAGTGGATACATTTCTCTCTCTTTTTTCTTTTCTGGTATCCATGGCATTTGACACTTGTGGCATTATTAACAACTTCCACTGAATTGTGTTTTTCTCCTCTGTTTCTAGGACCCCATTCTCTTCTATTGCTGTTGCTGACTTTCTGGCCCATCTTCTTGGTCTCTGCCAAGGGAGGCTTCTGGTGGGCCTCCCAGCATTCTGAGTGTGTAGATTTTTTCTCATACTACACACTGGCCTTAGGCCTCTCATATGCTCTTAGGATTTCCCCTTCTAACGATAGGTTGGTGACTTTGGAATCTCTATGACCCAGGGTGTTCTGACCTCTGTCAGTTCCCATGGTCAGATGCCTATTGCACACCTCTACTGGAATGGGCCCCAGACTTATCAGATTCTATGTGCATAAAGACAAATTGGTCATCTTTCCCCCCAGATCTGCTACTCCTCCATTCCCTTTCTCAGTGAATGGTCACTATGCCTCAGCCAGAAGTGAGAAAGTAATATTTGACTATTCCTCATCCTAGTGAGTCTCCCCCTACACTCAACCAATTATCTATTTTCATCTATTCAACCTTCTATTTTTCATTACATCCTTTTCCCCCTTCTCCTGTTGCCACAGGCTGAATTCAAAAGGGCCTTAGTTTTTCTTTCTTTATTCTTGCTTTCTTCTAATCCATTTTCTCCATACTTCCATCAGAGTAATTGTTCTCAAATGCAAATTTTCTCCTATCACCGCCCAGCTTAAAATCCTTTAGAGGTTCCTCTGCTTTGATGATTAAAAATAAAGCCTCCAAGTGTGACTACCAAGGTCCTGCATGGTCATCTCTTGTCTGTGTGTCCAGCTTTATTTCTTCACATGCCTTCCCTGTTGTCACCTCAGGCTCCAGTCAAGTGCAATATTTCTTGTTCACAGAACTTGACACGTGTACTTTTACCACTTTATCATAGCACACTTCCTGTCCATGGAACACTCTGTCCTTCCTCTTTACTTGGCTGCCTCCTGCTCACCACAGAAGGCTGAGCTCCATATCTTCTTGACTTTACCTATGTCTGAATCCACTACCCATCCTATATATTCCCATAGCCCTTTTTGGTCATCTCCCTCATGACATGTATCACCTATGAAAGCAGTCTGTGTGCCTGTTGCCCTCAACATACAGTGAATTCCTTAAAAGCAGAGACCCAGTCTTATTTATCTTTTGTACTTATAGTTGGAACAGTACTTTCATACAATAGTTGATCAGAGATTATTTTTGGAATGAGTTACAGTGTCCACAGGAAGGGGAAGTGGTACAAGTGTGATGAGATTTGACACTAGACCACAATATTCTCCACTCATAATCTGGTGACACCAGTACTTCTCTTTACTTATCCAGAGGGGTCACTCGTAGCAGTGATCAAGACATAGCTTTTCATATGAGAAGAGGACTCAGAGTAAAGTTTTTGAAAATCTACAGGTGTCCAGATCAATAAGCACTATTTATATAGGCAGAGAACACTTTTTATGGAGAATGCTGGGGGATTTGTTATAAATGGTTCATCCTTTAGAACAAATTAAACTGTGCATATGCTTTTGCTTCATCCATAGAAATTTTGAAAAATACCCACAAATCATTGAATAAATAGGGTGAAGTAGAGCTCTTTATTTGGAAAATGTTGAAAGAACAGAGTAAAGTAATAGAGAATGATAAAGCAGAGAGGCCAAAAGAGATAAATGAAAAATAATGAAAACTTCACATATACAAATCCAAATAATCCAAAATGTTAGTCAGAACTGTATCCTTATATCAAGAAGAAACTGGGCTTTCCCAGCCTAATATTTCTTTAAATTAACTTCTCTAGCATGCATGTAATTCCAAGATGATAAATGAGTGCTCTGCTTTGATAAATGGTGAGAGGATGGGGACTGAATTGCCCAGAAAGGGTAGAGACTGTGGGGGCCCTTGATGGTGGGGAATTGGGCTGATGATTGAGCCCAATTGAGCTGATTGAGCTGTGGTTATATTACTCATTAACTGAAACTCTGAGGAGCCTAAAATCATGATTTCAAATATTCTGTAATATCTTAAAAGTACAAATGCAGGTAAGTATGTTATTTTCAAATATAACTCCAATGTAAATAAATATTTAATCTTGAACATAATCCCTCAATGTCATGTGTGTAGAACTGGGACCCAACTTCTGTTAGGTCTAATTCATTTGAACCTCCTTTAATCTTGACTCAGAGGAAGTAATTGATTGCTTAATGTCACACAGGGGGCAAAAGTGGTGAATCTGGAATATGGGCCCAGACCTAATTCCAAATTGAAAGCTTTTACTACAACTCCGCAACACTCCTAAAAACTCTAGGGAAAATCTCCCACCCCCAAAAAAATGCTGTTCTGAAAATAGAATAATATCCTATCACATTAAATAAAATTTACTTTAAATAAATTTTTAAAAAATAGAATTGCAGGGATGCCTGGGTGGCTCAGTGGTTGAGCACCTGCCCCTGGCTCAGGGCATGATCCACGGTCTCAGGATGGAGTCCTATGTCGGGCTCCCTGCCTGAGCTCTGCGTCTCCCTCTGCCTATGTCTCTGCCTTTCTCTCTCTGTGTCTTTCATGAATAAATAAATAAAATCTTAAAAAGATAGAATTGCACACATAGGTAATAATATCTGACTTTGCAACCATGCCTATACATCCCCTCTACTCTATAGAAATTCAATCATTTTAATTATCCATATTCTATTCTGTAAATATGAATACATGATTCTACTAAGAATATAGTTTCTTTTTTTTTTTTTTGAGATTTTATTTATTTATTCATGAGACACAGAGAGAGAGAGAGAGGCAGAGACACAGGCAGAGGGAGAAACAGGCTCCATGCAGGGAGCCTGACGTGGGACTCGATCCGATCCAGGGTATCCAGGATCATGCCCTGGGCTGAAGGCTCAGCGCTAAACAGCTGAGCCACCCGGGCTGCCCAGAATATAGTTTCTTAATATAATTTTAGATTATATCAATAATTTAACTATCGATTCAAATATACTTTTAAATATTATAAGCACATGTTCTACCTGATTTATTTGGAATTTTTTCCTTAATTTTTATGATAATGCTAGAAATAAAAGGAACACTTAGAGTTTGTTGAAATAAAATTTATAATAAATTTTATTATAAAGCTCCCAGTTTAAAATTACATACTAAGTACAATCAGTATCCAAGATACCTTATTTTAAATATACAAAGCATTGGTATTTTTGTTGCAAAATTAGCTTTTTAGAGTGGTCAGAAATAACCATTTTATTTAAGAACATACTTTTGATGTAGAGGAATATTATCCATTTCCCCTTACTAACAAGTATATCATAGAAGGAACTTCTAAAGAGCATTTGTCTGAGAAACCCAAACAACTTTCAGACTATATGCCATTATTCCTTAGTGCTTAATAGGGACAAATTAAGAGCAGATATGCTGAGTTTATAGGAATGTGGCTACAAGTCTTTTCTGCATCTCAGCCCTGATAAAACCAAACACAAGCAAGGCTCCATCAAATCCCACTTTGTAGTCGTTAGCTGTAAGTTGGAAGTTACCATAGTTTCCAGCAAGAATTCACTTAGGAATTAAATTTCATCGAGACCAGCTTAACTTTGCAGAACTGATAGCACATATTTGCTGCCTGGTTTGAGATGTTGAGAATTATGGTCTGGATAAGTGTTTCCTGGACCATGGAGAAACTGTTTCCAATTTATCAGGACTCTTTTGGGCTATCTTTAGTGACTGGAAGATCTAGGCGAAATAATTTATTTTATTCTTTTTTTAAACAGATTTTATCTATCTATCTATCTATCTATCTATCTATCTATCTATCTATCTATCTATCTATCGAGCGCAGTGAGCAGGGGGAGGGGCAGAGGGAGAGAGAGAATCCCAAGCCTACTACACACTAGGTGAGAGCCCAATGGGGTAGGGTAGGGGTCTCAATCTCACAATTGCAAAATCATGACTTAAGCTGAAATCAAAAGTCTGATGCCCAATGAACTGAGCCACTCAGGTGCCCCCATTTTATTCTTCTTTAAATAAATTGGAAAGCAGGGCACCTGGGTGGCTCAGCGGTTGAACATCTGCCTTCGGCTCAGCGCGTGATTCCCAGGTCAAGGAATCGATTCCCACATGAGGCCTACTTCTCTCTCTACCTATGTCTCTGCTTCTCTCTCTCTGCATCTATCATGAATAAATAAATAAAATATTTTTAAAGTCAATTTAAAAATAAATAAAATTAATTGGAAAACATTAAAAATCCCTAAAGGATCGAAGAGGCTCAGTGGCTCAAGATACTATGTTAAAGATGCATAGACTGAGACCCAAAGAAATTAATCTGGCTGGGACCAGCTGCAGATTCTTGGATCAGGAATTGGCCCCAAGGTACTGTTGAGTTGTCCTTCCACTAAGGTGGGCCCTGGAATATTTTCTGAATACATATCATCAAAACAACATGAGAAAAGGGTTCTTTCATTTTCAATTCTTTCTTTCTCCTTTCTGCAGCTTCGTTGTGTTGAAGATCTTCAGACAATTCAAGTGATTAAGATTTTAAGATATGAAAAGAAGGTGGCCAAAATGTGCTTTTTAATGATATTTATCTTCCTTATCTTTTGGATGCCTTATATTGTGATCTGTTTCTTGGTGGTTAATGGTTATGGACACCTGGTCACGCCAACAGTATCTATTGTTTCATATCTTTTTGCTAAATCAAGCACTGTATATAATCCGGTTATTTATATCATCATGATCAGAAAGGTAAGCATGGTAAAAAACACATTATTTTCACTATGTAGATGTGGTTGTTGGAAAATACACTTTTATAGAGATTAATCAGAACAACTTCAATGATAAAAACCTAAATCAAGAATTTTAAAGGAAAATAAAGGACTCAGGAATAAGATATTCTCAAAGAAAATAATAACAATTCTAAGATCTACCAAAAGATCTTGTTAAGTAAAATTCTATTAAAATTAATATTTAATTCATCAGGAAACACATCTAGTGAAAATAATAGCCACAAAGTTAATAATTTGCTTAAAATTCTTACTATATTATGGAAGTTATACCCATTATCTTCACAAAAATACCATAAGATAGGCATTAATATTATTTATTTATTTATGAATTATAACACAGGTTCAAAAAACTTAAATGACTTACCTGATCAAGGAATTGTTGGTGCCTGGATTCCATCCTAGTTTGCTTGAATACCAAAGTCCATGTTCAAAGCTACCTGCTTAGGGTTGCAGTTACCATTATTCACATGCCATTGCCAGTGTTTAGCTCAAATTAATTCCAGAAACTCCTCTAGATCTAATGGGAAGCTTATAATCTGTTTTTGTGGTAGAAAGGTTTTGACTTGATGTCAGTCATGACTATGAGAACCCCCATTATGATTGCTGTCAAGCTAAGTTTCTGTTTCAAAGTTTAAAGATCAGAGAATTTAAAAGTTATGAATAATAGCTAATTATTCTATTGGAATTTTTTTATTTTTTTAAAGATTTTATTTACTTACTAGAGAGAGAGTGATAGAGCACAAGTAGGGGGGGAGGATCAGAGGGAGAGGGAGAAGCAGACTCCCTGCTGAGAAGGGAGCCCTCATGGGGCTTGATCCCAGGATCCCAGAATCATGACCTGAGCCAAAGGCAGTCATCTAACCAAGTGAGCCACCCAGGCACCCTTATTTTTATTTTTAAGAGTTATTTATTTATTTATTTTAGAGAGAGAGAGAGAGCACAAGAGTGAGGGGCAGAGGGAGAGAAAGGGGCAGAGGGAGGGAGAATTTCAAGCAGACTCTGCTCTGCCAGGGAGGGCCCAACTCCAGGCTCAATCTCACAATCCTGAGATCATGAACTGAGTAGAAAGCAAGGGTCAGATGCTCAACCAACAGTGCTACCCAGGAAAAAGTAACAGGTCATACTACTAACAGCCAATAATAGCTGCTTTGGCTACTAATGCTCAAGAGTTTGGAATAAGAGCATTTTCTTAATTAACCTTATAATGTTCACCGCTAAATCTCCCTCTTCTTTTTTTTTAATTTTTTTTTATTGGAGTTCAATTTGCCAACATATAGCACAACACCCAGTGCTCATTTCCCCCTCATTGCCCATCACCCAGTCACTCCAACCCCCTGCCCAAATCTCCCTCTTCTTACTTTCATATAGCTTTAATCTCTATTCACTGATGGTATTTCTTTCTCTTTAATATTGCTGTCATTATTTATCTATTTACTTAAAACCAGAGAATTTTAACTTAGAGTCCTTAAAACCTGAAAATTACTTGAATTGGCTTCAGGAGAGCCATAAGAATCCTTGAAACTGGTCATAACACTTTTTAGGAATATGCACATGTGCATTTTTCTAGCAAGATAGTTTGTAACTTTAATTTTCTGAATACAAGTGTAAGACCTCCATATTTTAAGAACTACCACTTCAACAGGCAAATAATTACATTTTAAATATATTACCTAACAGTCATTTTTTGTGTTCTTTCTCTGGACCAGTGGGCCATATGTCAGTTCTTTTAAAATTTTACTATATATACACCATACCAGGAGAGTTTGTAAACAAAGTGCATATTCAGATTTGGTATGCCTGGGTGTCTAAGAGTCTGCATTTTATTTTATTTTTTTCAATTTTTATTTATTATAGTCACACAGAGAGAGAGAGAGAGGCAGAGACATAGGCAGAGGGAGAAGCAGGCTCCACGCACCGGGAGCCTGACGTGGGATTCTATCCCAGGTCTCCAGGATCGCGCCCTGGGCCAAAGGCAGGCACTAAACCGCTGCGCCACCCAGGGATCCCCAGATTCTGCATTTTAATAAGCTCTCACATGCTCCCCGTGTTTCTGGTTCTCTGAAGCACACTTTAAACAGGAAGTCTAAAAGACACAATAAACTAACAAACAAAAACAAATAAAACAATGGTCTTTATCCTCAAAGAGCTTAACATTTATGTGAGAAAACTTTGGCATACTCTATAATAATGTATCTGTAGCACTTCGCCTGATATAGCAAACGCTAGCTTGATGAATAGACAGTCTCAAGCAAATACTTTTAAATGTGAATATAAAGTAAATGCTAACTTTATGTATAAATGAAGTTTAAAGAAGACAGAAATCAGTGTAGGTAGTTATATTCTTCATTGATATTTCCTGATCTGGGAAAGCCCATGTATTAAGCTTTTGTTTTTAAGGGGATAAAAGTTAAAATAAGTAACTTTTTATTTATATGATTTATTGGTCACGACAGACTGACTATTGTAACAAGGAAATTTACCATTTCAGTGGATTAATAAGAAAAAGGTTTTGCTCATTTATTTTTTAAATATTTATTTATTTGAGAGAAAGTGAGCAATTGCGGGGAGGGGCAGAAGGAGAGGATTTCAAGCAGACTCCCTGTTGACCACAGAGCTGCCCATTGGCCTCAATCTAAAGACCCTCACATCATAGCCTGAGCCAAAACCAAAAGTTAAAAGCTCAACTGACTAAGTTAGACAGGTACCCCAGGGTTTTTTGCTCATTTAGATCTGGGTCCCAGGGATCCTGGAGGGCAGGGGATCTGTCTCATACAGTTCTGTAGGAATCTAGGTTCCTTCGTGTTGACTTAGACTGACCTCTAAGGTCCAATAGGAGGGGAAGAGCAGGGAGGAGCCCCTGAAAGGGAGCTGAGAAATATGTTTCAGTGCTGTGCCCAGGACAGGGGGAGAATCATGTGTGTAGTATTTTTTCCTGCAAATGGCTTGTAATCTCTATAGAAAAAAAGAATTCTTTACCTAATCCAAAGAACTTTAGTGAGTACAGCAGACTGTGAACTCTGCAGTAAGGGCCCTGTCAGTCTTTGCTGACCACTGTATTCCCAAATTGTAGCACAGTGGCTATCACCTAATAGGTGCTCACTGAATATTTGTGGAATGGATTAATGTTCAAATTCCTTAAAGAAAAAAAATTTCTTAAAGAAACAAATTTAGTTGCCCTCAAAGATGGTACATGCAACTTGATCCATGGAGATTATAAGGTATTATAATATTTCCATATGATTTTTTTTAAAGAGAATTATAATAAACATAAAACTCCAGGGTTATTTAGGTACATATGAGCACTGCTACCTAAACCAATACCCATACCAGCTAACAATAAAAAAGAACAACCAAAATTAAAGTCAACTAATTTTATTGAATATAAATCCAGATTAAGGGCCAAATTTTTACTTAATATTCAACTTTATTTTCTCTCTGCCCAGTTTCGAAGATCTCTTTTGCAACTGCTATGTTTCCGACCGCTGAGATGCCAAAGGCCTGCTAAGGACCTACCAGCCAATGGGAGTGAAATGCAGATCAGACCCATTGTGATGTCACAAAAAGATGGGGACAGGCCAAAGAAAAAAGTGACTTTTAATTCTTCCTCCATTATTTTTATCATCACCAGTGATGAATCAGTGTCAATTGATGACAGTGACAAAACCAGTGTGTCAAAAGTAGATGTAATCCAAGTTCGTCCTTTATAAGAAGGAATAATGGTAACATAAGATGAGGCCTTATACTGGAAATCACTTCTAGACTTCCATTATAAGAACTGTTTTGGAATCCTCATTCTATGTAATAATTGTTGGGGAGCAAAAACTTTCCTCTACCCTAAAACTTTCTTCTGCCTGGTGTGGGAATTAAATTGATATATGAGACAGATTAACAAGAGAAAAAAAAAGTTTAATTCTATGTGCATGAGGCCCAACAATAAAATTGAGACCTGAAGAAATGAGCAAGGCATGTAGCTTTTATACATTTTAGACAAAGAGATATAAATCTGTAAGAATTGACGGGACAAAGAAAACTCATGTTTAGGAACTTCAATTAGTAAAGAATTCTAAGTAGGATTTGAACTGCAGTAGTAATTTAATAAAAGTAACAAGATTTGTTTATGTAGGTTTTTTTAGCCCTCAGTTCTCTGTCTCTGATGACACAGATGTCTCTGTACCTCATGGTGTAGGGAGATACCTTTCACATAAGAGATTTCCTGCTTTCAGGGACACAAATGAAGGACAGACTGTCCTTTTTGCATTTGGTATTTCTTAAGTAATTTTAATTCAAATTTGTGGCATACTTTGAGGCAGCCTGCCCCGGGCCCCCACAATATTAACAGAACTTTTGTGGCCCAGCAGAAAATCTGCATTACCCATATGCTTTCTGGACTCTGGAAGTAACTGAGCAAGACAAATTGTTTTAATTCAATGGGTGCTTTCCATTATGAAAAACCACTTATGGCACAAGATGGGCATCTGATACCATCAACTTCTAACATGTTGGAAATTTTCATCTCAAATATATTTTTTTAAATGACACTTTTTTCCAAGGCACATAATACATTTTTCTCAAAAATACTTAGGTGTATTTATAGCTCAAAAATAGCTTAAAAATAACTTTGTGTCATACATGTGTGAAATCACTAGGAAATTTCAAATTTTCTGTAGTGTTGGATCCTAATCACTGTCACATCCTATGTTGGACCAATCAAATTTATCAAAAAGAAAATTTCAGGGTGAAAAAGAAAATCAGCACCCTGGCTTCCTCTGAAACAAAAGACTTGCTATATATGCAATGTGATAAAGAGGAGCTTCAAGATGAATGTGCTGGTGAGCAAGCTCCAGAAAGGATATTATATTAAAAGCAACCCAGCAAAGAAAAGGTGGTGAATTTCAAAGTAATCATGGAGGCTAGGGAATCATACATCAGCAGAGGATGTACATGGAAAGGATATGTTGATGGCAGATATGTATTTCCATATGTTTCATTTCAAACATAACTTGGTTATGAAAAGATTATTCTCTTTTTGACAATTTGCCACAATTTTGTCAAGAGTTTTTGGTTTGGAGAAGGAATTCCAAGCAAAAAATGAAACAAACCTACATTTGAAGGGATGAAAATAACTGTAAAACTGTACTCATAAAATGTATTATTTATCTTTTTGCTCTTCAATCAGTCTACTGGTTAATCAATGCTCAGTGTTAGTGATGATGCCATTTTCCCATGAGTCATTGTTTAGACTAGACACAGCTTATTAGAACTCAAAGATTTCTTTGACAATATAAAAAAGAAACTAAATCATTTTATTTTATTGCCTAGTTTTTATTTCTTAGATGACTGTTACTGGTGTAGTATCATCATAATTAATCATGTTTGAAAGACTTCTGAATGATTCAGTTGGCCTACTGAAGAAGGAAGAACCAAAGAAAATGTGCTCACAAAAAGAACTTTTCAAAATCAAGTTTATTGCTGGTTAGTAAACTGCTTTGAGAGTCTCAAATGAAATAATTTCTATGAAAACAGTCTTCCCTTATTTCCTTTCCACTCTGTTGTATATATCAATGTTTAATTTGTAAATAAAACTCTTCTTATTCTTCACTTAGTTTGGCATTAATAGCCCCCCCCCTATTTTTTTAATCTTCAAAAGTTAATACTGGACTTTGAGGACTGTGAAGTAAAATTAGTTCATTTTGTAACTCTCCAGAGTGCCCTAAATGCCTCATTTATACTTCCAGTTTTGGTAAATGAAGCCGAGTTCTATATTGGGTAAGTTCCATCCAGGTGATCAAAAGTGTACTTAACATGTTAGGGAAATCATAGTTTTTAGTTTTTAGTCCTATCAATTCTTATTGATTCAGTCCTATCATGACCTTAATTATGTCCTTTAAAGAGAAGATGTGATCAGTGTCTTCCTTGAGGCCTCTGGCACTTTATTTTTTGAGAAGTGAAAGTGTTCTTAGTCATTGCACTTTTATATTTAGAATGACCACACCGATGTGTAGGTTGTGGGAAACCTGTGCTTTCCAACTTAAAATGGTAGTTTGGGGTTGTTGTGTCCCCCCGCCCCCCCTCCCCCAATAATCACAATAAACACACAGAGAAATTCTATACTGAATTTAATTATAAGCTGACATACTTTTTACTAGTGAATTAAATATGATGACGGAAACATGGTTTTGACCCTTAGTTTTAGTTACAAGAAATCCAACTATTTGCCACTTCAGAATCTTTATATTAACTGCTAATGACATTGGGAATTTTCTCTAGTGACCCCATGGAGTTTGCAGGGAAACACGTCCTGTTTTCTGGAAGTGAGCAAGCCAGTCCCATGGTCTTCTGAAGTAGTGTAGGGGTCTCAGTGACATGGCGCACATAAGTAGGTATGTACTACCAATGGCTATAAGTGTTCCAAAGAAAAAGAGTCCTTTGTTTATCACCTGTAAAAACAGCAAGAAATCTCATTTTATTTTTCAGAGACAAAAATCTTAAAAGACTTCATTCTTGAACAACCAAGGGGTTTACAATGTCTTCTTTGTTCTTTAACCTAAAACAGCAATTTAATTGCATGACCACTACAATGGTTGGTAAGGCCAGGAATTTGGAGATTCACTCCACTGTCTTTATCCTCTCTTACCCTTCCCAGAAATAACTGAATCCATGGGTTCTGTATAATGAATTCTTAGCAATCCACCTTTGTATAACCATAAACACACACACACACACACACACAGAGTTTAGAAAAAAAAGAATTCTGAATGCTATCTTAGAAGAGTACTGTGCTGAAGCCACAAGTGATTCAGTCACTGCTCAGACCCTGCACAAAGTCTCCATGAGAAGAGTGATTGGCTCGGTGATACTAAATGTCCCGCACTTTCACTGCCTGTCACTGTCGTTACCCTAGCAGACTTTTAACTCCTTGAGGGCAGAGTTTGTATTTTATTCATTTTTATAGGAATAAATCTAGATTCCTTCTAATCTAGTCTCCACACAGCAAAGCATTCTTTCTAAAATCCACACCTGAGTCTATTAGCCTCAGTTAGTCTCTCTCCTTCTCTAGACATAATAATCAAAATGCCTGAGGTCCTTCTTACCCTTCCAGCTGCATCACCAGCCATTGTCACACACCTGCGCTGCCTTCCAGCCCCACGAGCCCCACCCATCCTGTCCATTGCCATTCTCCTCCAAGGCAGTTGTGCCTCTTCACCTTAGCTGTCT
Organism: Canis aureus; assembly: GCF_053574225.1. Taxonomy (NCBI): domain Eukaryota; kingdom Metazoa; phylum Chordata; class Mammalia; order Carnivora; family Canidae; genus Canis; species Canis aureus. The sequence goes on from NC_135616.1 coordinate 48,116,042, forward strand.
CTGCTCCACCAACTTCTGAACTACATGAGGAAAGGGGTTGCTGCTGATTCATCACCATGCACAGCTCAGTCTCCAGATATTAAATAAAATGACTTGCTGAATGAATAAAGTTGCTGGATTTCCAAAGTCAAAGGTTAGGAATCTGAGTGTCTATTTACTGGCATCTCTGGGTCAATTGCCCAAAATGAACATGTTATGGCAGTAAATTGGAATTAGATTATATGTTTTATAAGTGATTCAATTCTGTCCAATTTTACAAATTAAACCCATAAGAATATTGCATGAAGCAAAGGTCAATTACTAAATAAAAGTAAAAAATCGCATTGCTAAAATAAAGTAAAATGTTTAGAAATATTAGCATCAGGGGCACCTGAGTGGTTCAATTAGTTAAGCATCTGACTCTTGACTTTGGCTCAGGTCATGATCTCAGGGTCTTTGGATCAAGCCCTGAATCAGGCTATGAGCTCAGTGTGGAGTCACCTCTACCTCTTCCTCTACTCCTTCCCCCATTTGCATTCACATTCTCTCTCTCTTAAATAAAATCTTTTAAAAAAGAGAAAGAAAATCACTAACATCAATTTCTTTTTTGAATTTCTTCACTTCAGAATCACTCACTTTCTCCCTTTTCCTCTTTCTCTCTTTCTTTCTTCCTTTTTGTAATTTTGTTCTTAGACATTTTTCCCTCTGTGTACCAAGGACAGTTTTTACTTGGAAGCAAACATTTGATGTCTGTCACATCATTTCAGAATCCACCTGAAGAATCATAACCATAACACAATGAACTTCAATTTGTTCTGACCTTTTTCTGCCAATGCCAGTGCAGCAGTGCCTCATGGTATCTTATTCTGGAAAAGGTGATCTGTAAAGAAGTTTTAAAAAGTATTATTGGGATTCTTTGATGACTAAACAGAAGAATAAAATGAAAAGTTGTCTTAAATTCAGACCTTACCATGGTATAGAGAGGGATAAAGGTAGATGGCATAATAGCATGAAGAAATTGCTCCATGTTCTTTTGGAAGATGAACCACCTCGAGTTGACATGTGCTCGCATCTGTAATAATGTAAGAGTCTTAAAGAACACCTCAAATGAATGACCTTTATTTCTTTGCTACAACGTTATACTTCATTCTTATTCACTGGAAAACTGATCACAAAGTAGTCAAATTCTTATTTCTTTAATAGTCATTTCTGATCCTTTTTAGTAAAAGTATAGGAGATTACCTTGAAAAGGTTGAGCAATTGCACAAAACCTCTTAGAGAACTCTATTTTCCTCAAGAGGCAATACAGGAACCTAATTCAGTGAAAAATTTGTACAACCAAATCTGAGGATAGTCTGTGGTTCCACAGATTTGACTAACTGCCATTGTTTCCTAGCTGGTTTGGAATCTTCTTCATGCCAAGAAGGGATCTTTCAGGCGACATCTGTCTTGACTTACTTCATATTGAGAACTAATACTGTGTTATAGCTGTCACAAAAACACAAAGCAGGTTACATCAGTGAAGCTTTTCAGTATCTTATAGAACTTCCTTCACCACATATGAAACAATTCTGCTCAAACTGAAATCCACTTTATTTTTTTCTGTCTTCAGGAGAGATGGAAAATACCTAGACTCTTTTCTTTAAATTTATCTTGTAAATTTTTTCATTTGATCATTTAAAAACTGTAACCATAGTTATTTACTGTGAACTTTTCATGTAACTGACTCAAAATGTAATTGTGTTTTTCTTCTGAGTATTAATCTTCGAACTATGTATTTCTTTGGTATATACATATTTTTTTTTAGTGCATAAGGCCCCAAAGGATATCTAAAGCTACTCCAAATTTGTAGCTTATAATGTTAAGAGTGTTAAGGTCATTTAAGGTTTCTTAAATCTTCCAAATATGTTAATACATATCAAAATTATAGTTTCCTTAAAATAAAATATGATTAGCTCTACCAAATGTCTAAGTTTTGAGCCTGTGAATTATCAATTATTGAAGCCAGACATTTTGTCATCTTTGTTACTTCCAGATGTCCCTAAAATGTAGATAGAGATGATGTGTGGGGATCATTGTCACATCTACAGTCACAATCCACCCATGTGCGAGGAATGCTCTGTGGTGTGTGTGTATGGGGGCGGGGGGTTGGTACCTATTTTTATTAGCATGTATGTGATGGGTCAGGAGCAAAGAAAAATTAAAGAACATTTATGATTTCTGGGGAATATCACAGAGTAGGAGGATCCTAGGGTCACCTCATCTGATGGATACACCTAGATAACAATGACATCAGTGTAAAAAACCCAGAAAATGTCCTGAAACTGGCAGAACAAATTTTCCATAGTTGAATGTAGAGAGGAGGCTACATCAAAAAGGGTAGGAAGGGCAGAGACACAGTTAGGAGCCAAACTTCCCCACAGGACTATACACAGGAGGTAGGGATACTGCTGGCATGGAGCGGGGTGAGCAGGACACTCCACACCAGGCACCTTAGGCATAGGGCATCCACACTGGGAGGACAAATCCCCATAACATTTGGCTTTGAAAATCAGAGGGGCTTAATTTGGATATTTCCTACCATCAGTGGGGCTTAACACCTGGAACTTCAAAAATCAGAGGGCTCTGCTGGAGGAGAGCTGGAGGGTGAGAAGAAACTGAGTCCCTACCCCTAAAGAGACAGTGCAACAAAAGCCTTACTCTATACAATTTAGCATAGAAGCAACAGTTTGAAAAGTGCCTGGGAAATGTGGGAAGATTTATTTACTAATCTCAGAGTATGTGCTAGAGGAACAAATATCTTTGGGAGACTTCACAAAACCCCAAAGAGCTGGCGCATGCCATTCGCACCTGCCCCCAGCCTCAACACACAGAACCACTGCAGCACCAACAAAATAACAGCATACCTACTCCCACATTTTCCTGCAGACTTGCCCCCTCCAATACACCCTTGGCAGGACTCCATCCAAAGCAGTACCACAAGCTGGGCAATGGCAAGCAGCCCCAACAGGGGCCAGCACCACTGCAAAGTGACTCCTGCCCTAGGGAGAAAGAAATATAACCACACATACCTGTCCAGACATCTGGTCTGACTGCAGGCCCTGCTCACCAACAAAAACTTTACAGGGGAAAACAGGGAGAGTGTGCACTTTGACGGCATCACAGCTCTGACCAACACCTTGTCTGAAGGTAATCCCAGTTTGGCTCACTAACTACATAGGAAAAAACTCTGTCCACAACAGGCAAAGACAACTTCTGCAGATGCTTGGATTGAAGGCAAATGTTGGTCAACATTTGGGCACAGGCGACTAACAGAGGAGACTCCCCTGAAGTGTCAGGTGCTGGTTGGTGAACAGGGGACACTGCACTACAGGGCACCGTAGGACCTCCTCTTCAAAGGGGTACTACTTTCTATGTTTGAGCAGAAGATGTAGCTGACTTTCCTAACACACAGAAATAGACACAGAGATTTAAAAAAACAGAGAGGAATGAGTCCCAAATGAAAGAACAAAAAAAATCAGAGCAAGAGACCTAAATGAAATGGAGATAAGAGGGGTGCCTGGGTGGCTCAGTAGGTTAAGTTGTCTGCCTTTGGCTCAGGTTATGATCCCAGGGTCTTGGGATCAAGCCCCACATTGGGCTCCATGCTCAGTGGGGAGTCTGCTGCTCCCTCTTCATTTGCCCCTCCCCCTCTGCTCATGCTCTGTCTCTGGTTTTCTCTCTCTCAAATAAATAAAAAATGTTAAAAAAATAAATGGAGATAAGTAATGTGCCTGATAGAGAATTTAAAGTAAAGGTCCTAAAGTTATCCATTGGACTTGAGAAAAGAGTGGAGGACCTCAGTAAGACCTTCAACAAAGAGATAGAAAACATACAAAAGAACCAATCAGAATGAAGAGCTCAGTAACTGACATTAAAAATATACTAGAGGGAATAAATAGTAGACTAGAGAATGCAGAGGAATGGATTAGTGACCAGGAAGACAGAGTAATGGACAGCAATCAAGGTGACTAGGAGAGAGAGAGAAAAAAATGAAAATAGACTAAGGGAACTCTGACACTATCAAGCATAATAATATTCAAATTATAGAGATCCCAGAAGGACAAGAGAGAGAAAATGGGGCAGAAATTTATTTAAATAATGGCTGAAAACTTCCTGAATCTGGGAAAGGAAATAGATACCAACAGAAAGCCTCCAACAAAATCAACCCAAGAAGGTCCACACCAAGACATGTAGTAATTAAGAAGGCAAAAACTAGTGACAGACTGTTTTAAAAGCAGCAAGAAAAGAAATCAGTTACACAACAGGGGAAACCTCATAAGTCTATGATTTAAGTTTTTAGCAGAAACTTTACAGACCAGAAGAGAGTGCCATGGTATATTCAAAGTGCTGAAAGAAAAAGCTTGCAGCCAAGAATACACTACCCATCAAGGCTATTATCCAGAATATGAGGAGAGATAAAAAAATTTCCCAAACAAAAGTTAAAGGTATTAATGACACTAAACCAGCCCTACAAGAAATGTTAAAGGGGAGTCTGAGTGAAAAGGAAAGACCATAAATAAGAGTAAGAAAAGTAGGAAGAACAAAAGTAGTAAAAATAAGTATATCTATAGAAATCAGTCAAGGGATTCATAAAATAAAAGGATATAAGTATACCCATACAACCTAAAATGTAGGATGGAGGGAGAGGAGTAAAAAATTAGTGCTTTTAGATTGGGCTCAAACTTAGGTGACCAACTTAATATAGACTGCTGTAAGCATTCTTTGTTATATATAAACTACAAATGAAAAACCCATAATAGATTTCCAAAAATAAATGAATCCAAGTATACCACTAAAGAACCAGCAGACCATGAGAGAAGGAGGCAAGAGAAGGAAGGAACAGAGAAGAATTACAAATTAACCATAAATGAAGCAACAAACTGGTAATAAGTACTACCTGTCAATAATTACCATGAATGTTAATGGGCTAAATGCTACAATTAAAAGACACAGGGTGACAGAATGAATAAAAAAGTAATACCCATTTATATGCTGCCTACAAGAGATTCATTTCAGACCAAAAGACACATGTAAATTGAAAGTAAAGAGATGGGAAGAGATTTATCATGCAAATGAAACTGAAAAGAAAGCCAGGGTAGCAATACTTATATCAGATAAAATAGTCTTCAAAACAAAGACTTAATAAAAGATGAGGACATTATATAAAGGGAATAATCCAACAAGAAGATAGAGCAATTGTAAATATTTATGCATGAACATTGGAGGACTCAAATACATAAAGAAGCTAATAACCAACATAAAAGAAGTAACCAATAGTAATACAACGATAGTAGGGGGCTTAACATCCAACTCATATCAGTGGATAGATCATCCAAACAAAATCAGCAAGGAAACAATGACTTTGAATGACACATTGGACCAGACGGATCAAATAATTCAGAACATTCCATCCAAACACACATGGAACATTCTGTAGAATAGATCACATATTAGGCCATAAAGTAAGTACCAATAAATCCAAAAAGATCAAAGTCATACCATACATCTTTGCTGACCACAATGTCCTAAAACTAGAAATCAATCACAAGAAAAAATCTAAAAAGAACACAAATACATGGAGGTTAAATAACATGTTACTAAATAATGAATGGGTCAGCCAAGAAATCAAAGAAGAAATAAAATACTTTATGGAGACAAATGAAAATGAAAACACAATGGTCCAAAATCTGTGGGATGCAGTGAAAATGTTCCAACTGAGAGAAATTAATAGTAATATAGGCCTACTACCTTCAGAAGCAAGAAAAGTCTCAAGTAAGCAACCTAACCTTACATCTAAAAGAACTAGAAAAAGAACAAACAAAACCCCAAACCAGTGGAAGGAAGGAAATAATAAAAGAGCAAAAATAAATGAAATAAGAATTTTAAAAATTCTTGGGCGGTCCGGGGTGGCTCAGCGGTTTAGCGCCGCCTTTGGCCCGGGGCGTGATTCTGGAGACCTGGAATCGAGTCCCACGTCGGGATTCCTGCATGGAGCCTGCTTCTCCCCTGCCTGTGTCTCTGCCTCTCACTCTCTGTATGTCTCCCATTAATAAATAAATGAAATATTTACAAAAAAGAAAGAAGAAAAAGAAAGAAAGAAAGAAAGAAAGAAAGAAAGAAAGAAGAAAGAAAGAAAGAAAGAAAGAAAGAAAGAAAGAAAGAAAGAAAGAAAGAAAGAAAGAAAGAAAGAAAGAAAGAAAGAAAGAAAGAAAGAAAGAAAGAAAGAAAGAAAGAAAGAAAGAAAGAAAGAAAGAAAGAAAGAAAGAAAGAAAGAAAGAAAATAGTTTAAAAAAAGAATTTTAAAAATTATTGATCAATGAAACCAGGAGTAAGTTCTATGAATAGATCAATTAAATTAATAAATCTTCAGTCAGGCTCATCAAAAGAGAGAGAAAGAAATAGATATAGAGAGGACTCAAATAAACAAAATCAGGAATGAAAGGAAAAATAACAGCTGACACCACAGAAACAGAAAGTATGATAAGAAAATATTTTGAAAAAAAAAAAGAAAATATTTTCAAAAATTATATGTCAACAAACTGGACAACCTAGAAGAAATGGTAAATTCCTAGAGGCATAAAACATCACAAAACTGAATCAGGAAGAAGTAGAAAAATTTGAACAGGCTGATTATGAGCAATGAAATTGAGTCAGAAATCAAAAAATCCTCCACAAACAAGTCCAGGACTAGATGGCTTACAAGTGAATTCTACCAAACATTTAAAGAGTTAATATATATTCTTAAACTATTCCAAAAAATAAAAGAGGAAGGAATGTTTTCAAATTCATTTTATGAGTGCAGCATTACCCTAATACAAAGCCAGGTAAAGACACCACAAAAAAGACAGCTATGGGCCAATATTTCTGATTAATGTCTATGCTAAAATACTCAACATAATATTAGCAAACCAAATCTGACAATACTTTAAAAAAGTCATTCACCATGATCAAATGGGATTTATCTCTGGGATGCAAGTGTGATTTAATATTCACAAATCAATCAATGTGACACATCACATCAATAAGAGAAAAGATAAGTATCATATGTTCATTTCAATTGATACAGAAAAAGCATTTGACAAAGTACAACATCCATTCATGATAAAAACCCCTCAACAAAGTAGGTCTAGAGGGACCATTCCCCAATATAATAAAAGCCATATATGAAAAACCCACAGCAAACATCATACTCTAGTGAAAAACTGAGAGGTTTCTCCCTAAGATCAGGGACAAGATAAAGATGTCCACTCTTACCACTTTTATTCAACATATCACTGGAAATCCAACTATAGCAATCAGAGAAGAAAAGAAATAAAAGGCATCTGAATTGGTAAGAAAGAAGTAAAACTTTCACTGTTTGCAGATAACATTATACTAGATATAGAAAATCCTAAAGACTCCACCAAAAAACTACTAGAACTGAGTTCAGTAAGGTTGCAGGATATAAGATTAATATACAGACATCCTTTGCATTTCTATACATTAATCATGAAGTAGCAAAAAAAAAAAAAAAGTAAGAAAACAATCCCATTTACAATTGCACCAAAAATAATAAAATATTCAGGAATAAATTTAACCAAACAGGTAAAAGATCTGTATTCTGGAAACTATAAAGCATTAATGAAAGAAATCGAAGATGACAAACAGAAAGACCTTCCATGCTCACGGATTGGAAGAACAAATATTGTTATAATGTCAATACTATAAGCAATCTACACATTTAATGCAATACCTATTAAAATACCAATAGCATTTTCCACAGAACTAGAAGAAACAATCTTAAAATTTGTGTGGAACCACAAAAGAGCCCCCAATAGTCAAAGCAATCTTGAAAAAGAATAAAACTGAAAAAAAAAAAAAAAAGAATAAAACTGGAGGTAGCACAATCTCACACTTCAAGATATACTTCAAAGCTGTAGTAACCAAAATAGTACGATACTGGCACAAAAATAGACATAGATCAATGGAAGAGAATAGAAAGCCCAGAAATAAACCCACAAGTATATGGTCAATTAACCTTTGGCAAAGGAGTCAAAAATATGCAATAAGAAAAAGTCTCTTCAACAAATGGTGTTGGGAAAACTGGACAGCTACATGCAAAAGAATGCAACCGTACCACTTTTTTATACCATACACAAAAATAAACTCAAATGGATTAAAGATCTAAACGTGACACCAGGGACGCCTGGGTGGCTCAGCGGTTTAGCACCTGCCTTCAGCCCAGGGCGTGATTCTGGAGTCCTGGGACAGAGTTCCACATCAGGCTCCCTGAGTAGAGTCTGCTCCTCTCTCTACCTGTGTTTCTGCCTCTCTCTCTCTCTCTCTCTCTCTCTCTCTGTGTCTCTCATGAATAAATAAATAAAATCTTAAAAAAAAATAAACATGAGACCTGAAACCATAAAAATCCTAGAACAGAGAGCAGGCAGTGATTTCCCTGATATCAGCCTTAGCAACATTATTCTAGATATGTCTCCCAAGGCAAGAGAAACAAAAGCAAAAATAAACTATTGAAACTACATCAAAATAAAAAGCTCCTGAAGAGCAAAAGAAACAATCAACAAGACTAAAACACAACCTACAAAATAGGAGAAGATATTTGCAAATGACATATTCAATAAAGGATTCATATCCAAAATATAATATATACACCTCAACACCAAAAAGCACCAAATAATCCAATTAAAAATGGAAAGAAGACATGAACAGACATTTCTTCAAAGAAGACATACAGATGGCCAACAGACATACAAGAAGATAACCAACAGACACACAAAAAGGTGCTCAGCAACACTCATTATCAGAGAAGTACAAATCAGAGCCATAATGAGATATCACCTCACACCTGTCAGAATGGCTAAAATAAAAACACAAGAAAGAACAAGCATTGAGGAGGATAAGGAGAAAAAAGAACCATTGTGCGCTGTTAGTGGGAATGCAAACTGGTGCAGCCACTGTGGAAGACAGTATGGAGGTCTGACAAAAAATTAAAAATTGAATTACCACATGAATCAGTAATTCCACTACCGGGTATTTACCCAAGAATATGAAAGCACTAATTTGTAAAGATATATGCACCCATATGTTTACTGAGGACTTATTTACAAGAGTCAAACTATGGAAACAGCCCAACTGTCCATTGGTAGATGAATGGATAAAGAAGAGGTGGTATATATGATATATATACTTGAATATTAGCCATGAAAAAGAAGAAAATCTTGCCATTTGCAACAAGATGGACCTAGAGTATACTATGCTAAGGAAAATAAGTCAGTCAGATAAAGACAAATACTGTATGATTTCACTCATGTGTGGAATTTGAGCAACAAACTAAGCAAAGAAAAAAAGGAGACAAACAAAAACAGACTCTTATTACAGAGAACAAACAAGTGGTTACCAGAGGGGAGATGGGTGAGGGGGTGGTTGAAAGAGGTGATGGGGATTAAAGAGTATATTTCTCATGATGAACATTGAGCAATGTATAGTATTGTTGAATCACTGTATTCTATACCTGAAACTAATTTAACACTATGTATTAATTACACTGGAATTAACATTTTTAAAATTTTGTTTAAAAAGAAAAGACTATTTGTTAGGCTATTAAGAATGATCTCATGGAATAGAGCTCAGCTCCCTCACTCACCTCTATATAGTTGTACATAGATAGGTCTGAGATGGCATGGTCATCTGGAATTCTCAATCTTGAATATTCCGGAAGACACATACCTAGGAGCCAAGTGAAATAATACATCATTTCCAATACAGTCTATGAAAATGTGCCAGGCTCTACACAGATCAAATTAAATGGTATATAATCTACCACTGTTCTAATCTTTTAAAACTTTGGGTAACCATGTAAAGTGACCAATAATCTATGAATACTGAACAATAACACACAGGCATTTCCTATTGTGATTAAATAAAACTTATGATAAAGTTAATATAATATATACTTACTTGTATTATTTCACAAATGGAAAACAGCTCCTTAGAAATGACTGTCAGTGGGCCCCCCAGTCCTGCTTAGAACCTGCTCTTCTCCTTTCTGTCATTTCTTGCCACCCCATGCACATTAGTTTCACTGCACACAAGACACCTTATCAACTAACCATCAGCTCCATCATTATTCTGTGATCTCCCAGAGGCAAGCCTCATGTTTTAATCATGTCCAAAATCTTAACCAGGTAAATGGTAAATACTGAATAAATACTTGATAAATGAACGACTAACATTATAATATAACCCTCATATGGCCAATCAACACTGGTTATTAAGGATGCTATTTAAAAGTCAGAGAACCTGGCTGCCAGTCCCTGCTTCAACACTTGTAGCTATATGACTTTGGGTGAGTTACTTTAAGTCTCTGAGCTTAAATTTGCTCAGTTGTAAAATAGGGACAAGAATAGTGCCTATTCCCCACGCTTTCCATGAAGACCAAATGCAAAAATAGGTTAAAAAATATAGCAAGTGGGACGCCTGGGTGGCTCAGCGGTTGGGCCTTTGGCCCAGGGCGTGATCCAGGAGTCCTGAGATCGAGTCCCACATGGGGCTTCCTGCATGGAGCCTGCTTCTCCCTCTGCCTTTGTCTCTCCCTTCCTCTCTATCTGTGTCACTCAAGAATAAATAAAATCTTTAAAAAATATATAGCAAGATACCCAACACATATGAAATGTTCAGTAATGCTAGTTATGGGTATCATTGTCATAATCAGTTTTGTTATCTTTGTTCTGTAGTAGCTGAGACCGGTGTTGATAGTATGTTCTGATGTTCTGATATATGAACCCTCCATTCCCTCCATCATCCCTATCATTTGCAGATTAATCCCACAGGGGCTGAGACGGGAGAACAAATGCCTCTGGAGCAAAATGACTGGAAAAGGAAGCCAGAAAACCAGAACTTTTCCCTGGACCCTCTAGTCTCTGATCCAGACATGAGTGTCCATGACTTCCTGTAACACCATCACAGACATTTACTGTGAACTTCACTTTGTGCCAGACTTTTTAAAAATAAGCTTTACTTAGCATAATACCCTCTAGTTCCATCCACATCTTTGAAAATGGTAAAATGGAGCATATCTTGGGCAAATATTGGTCCTGGGAACTCTTTTCTTTGTGGGGATCACTACACAGACCTCCGGTTCAAACTTTAAAAGAAACTACATTTCCCTCTCTGAGTGCTCCTTGTCTGACATGGGTAACAATGGCATAGGCTGCTAACAGAAAAGTTTATAATCCTGAACGTGAAATATGCATCATAGGCTTGCGATCATCCAGGGTCAGAATTAGGTCCCAATTAATCAACAGAACTGGTCTATGCCCATTTGAAAAATTTTACTTACTAAAGTCATTATTGAATTTATCCATTAACTCATCAAATACCAAGCAATCTTCGAAGCCCTAAAATAAGAAAAAATGGGGAAAAATAAACTGGAAATAATTCAAGCTTTTGAGTAATTCTGAACAGACTTTCCATTGGTAAGTATAATTCATAGGATGTTTGCCTTCAACCAGCACACAACAGCTACTTAGTCACATTTGGCATTAAATTATGATTACAAAAGACCATCAATTGCATACTTTATGGTTTGTTCTTGCCTAATCATATTGATTATAATGACTTGGAATTTGATAAAAATTTTAAATTGCTCTTATAATGTGGATTGGATTCCATTGCTTCTTTAAGAAGCAAGAATAATTATATTAGTCTATGGGTATTTGAATCATATTTAAACTATTCAGTCTTTAAGGTTCACATTTAGAGCAATTAATGAAAGGATAGAACTCTTATATTAATTTAGTTCCTTTAAGCCAAGATTAAAGCAAGTTTTCAACATCAAGAAGTTCACAAAATTAACCCTAAAAATGTTCTTTTCTGAATGCAGTGGGGAAGAAGAAAATCAAAAGCTAGATTTCCTACTTTCTAGGAATTCGAACTATAGTTTTAGAGACAATATAAAAATATGTAAAAGTTAATATTTTCACATCACTTATAGAGATTACATCTAAAGCATATAAATATACTTGTCAGCTATATAAAGTGTTAATGCTATAGGAAGTTAGAGATTCAAAATACCATATTGGCTGTGATAATAACACTTATAAATTCTTTACTTAATTAATTCGTTTATTCCCAAAGAACTTCTATGCTATAGTTGCTATTGAAAACCCATTTTACAGACAAAAAGTAGGGATAAGTTAAGTTAATTGCATAAGAACATATTCTAATAAATTCTGGAGCCAGGATTTGAACTGGGCCTTATAACTGCCAAGTCCCTTATTCACTATGCTAAAATGGGTGTGTTCTTATGTTTTCATAAAACAAAGTGTTTACCACTACTTTGTAGAAAATATAAGTGATTAGGGTTATAGCTTATTTATACTTGGAATATATCTCCATCACCAAAATAATAGAATACTGTGATTATAAAGCTATTCATCAAACATACACAGAATAATTATATTTAGAATTCCTTGAAATTACTATTTCATATTTGAGCACTATTTCTTTTCAGAAATATTTTTGTCTAGCCAGAACAATTAAAACTTCCATGAAAGCGGTAATTTTCAATGTGAAATCTATTTCATTTTCTTATTCAACTCTGTCAGTTGCGTTTTCCTTTCCTTTGGAAAGAAAAAGTGGAGAAAAAAACAGTTTGGGCTCTTTTTCTTTTTTGAGCCTAACATTTATATATTTATGCATAATCTCTAGAAAAAAATTCAAATTAAGTCTTGAATTCTTGACAGTAAAATTCCCAAATTTCAAGCTATCGATACATTTTCTAACTGCACAGAAAACCATCTTATGCTTTATGCTTTTTCCTACTTGAAATTACTGGATCAAGCAACCCAAGATTTGACCTTAGTTAGTGATCAATCTAACTGCTGGTAGGATTGTGGAATTGATTGTTTTCTAAGAGATTATGCGGGGATAGTTTTAGATATGACTGTTATTTAAGATTTTTTGGTTGAGGCAGACTTACTTGGGGAGAAAGGACTTACTGCATTCATTCCTTGCCCAAAAAAGGGCACTATGGCATGAGCTGCGTCCCCCATCAGCACACAATGTGATTTAAAGTGAAAAGAAGAGCACTTCACAGATATCATGGACTGGGCCGGCAACAGAAAGAAATCTCGCGCCAGGGCTTGCCTTCAGAGGGGAACAATTAGAATGCAACCATGTTAAATTGGGTGTTAAATCCTGCATAATTCTTTCAGCTGTACTGACTTCTTTACCGTTGGATTTTACTGAGAGACACACAAAAATGCCAGAAAGAAAACAGGAAAAAAAGAAACTGAAGTCCCTTCTAGTTCCTGAAATTCCATTGTTCTAATTACCTATGCTGTTTGCAACCATGTTAACCACAACCAACCAGGACAAATTTGACTGCATTTTGAGAACTCAGAATACATTTGTGTGTGTGTGATGAAATTTTATTATCATGCGTAAGGGTCATGCAATTTTCAACTATTCTGGTGTGTTTTAGGTTTTAATGGAAAAATCGAGATGTTGTGCATCTGACTAAACCACACAAACCAAAATTAAAATGAACACTAATTTATATATATTTGGAAGCGGACAATTGATATTCAGCTCATGCTCACCAGGCATCTACAGAAGTTTTTGGCAGCTGTAAGTAGAGAAACAGTATATACCCTCAAGAATTTTAAGTCTGGTTGGAGAGGCAAGAAATAACCATGAACCATTAGGGGTACATTGTGGTGTGCAGAGATTTCTCCTCAACATTAAAGAGGGAGAGATCAGGGCACACTGAATTTGGAGGTAAAAATGAAAATCAACAATTTTAAAGAGACTTGCTGTGGGCAGAGGCACTTAGTGAGATCAAATGATAAGCCCTTGGGAAAGGTGGGGTTGACAGGAGCCAGAGGGGCCAGAGGGGCTGCAGGTCATAAACCAGACAGATGACAAGCCGGGGCGGCTCTGTAAGTGCCAGACCCTGTGCTGAATGAATTATAAGCATGAACTCCTGCAGTCCTCATCAATTTTTGGGAGTAGATATTGCCATCTACTGTTATGTTACCGTGAGGGCCTTGAGAACTAGGAAAGTGAACCCAGCTAGTCAGTGAGGAGCCAGACGTGGCATCTGCTGGGCCTTGGACCTGTGTGTCCACCAGCATCAGGAAGCACAGCCCTGCTCTGCAGCTCACCAACGTCCAGTGGCCTGAGTAAGCCTACTCAGGAGGCAGAAGGGTGGGGGGACACAGGTGACTTGTTTTTCCTGGGGAAACTGACCATGGCCTGGGGTTTTCAGAATCCCTGCTCACAACACAACATCCGCTTAGACTTTTGCGCTAAGGCTGGCTTCCTGTCTAGGATCAGTTACGTTTAATCAAAACTAAAGTAAGGTGCATGATCTTTATTTGAATTTTGAATAACTCAAACCAGTAAAGCAAAAGGTATACTTGCACATCTTGAAACTTACTCTCCAATTAGAGGGATGGAATCTGGAAAGTACTTCTTGAAGAAATTCAGCACATCACTGCTGGTTAGAAGTTTTTCAAAGTCTTCAAAGGGCATGAACAAAGTACACGTGAAAGATTTGTTCTGCGAGAAGAGGAGGAAGAGTGTGAGAGAATCTAGTCTCAGGTTCTAGCTGTAGCTGAGGGGCACCTGGCACGAATGTACAGACCATCAGGAAAGACACACTGGCTTTCTCCTCTCACTTCTAAAGAAAAACCCCACCAAGCCCCAGAAGCTGCCCAGATTCCTGCTTACTAGAGTTCTACCAAGCAAACATTTCATCAAGCAAACACTATACTCTTTGGATTACTAACTGGCTAGTTGGATTGAATTTCTCCTTGCTTTTTCTGTCTCTTGTTCCTTTTCAGATAACACTAAGAGGCATTGGATCCTAGCATTGCTACCAAGGGACAGAAGAAGATCAACTAGAGAAATACATAGTTAGATTTATCGAACAAAAGAAGTTTCTAGGGTCTAATGGAAGAACAGCCAAGCCTTTTTTTTGACAATCTATATTCCAATGTCCCAGACACCTCAAAGACTAGAAGGACTTTCCTTGTGTAGAGCCGGAATCTCTCTGGCTTTATTTGAAGGCCATTTCTTCCTACTCTGTTTTGGGGGAGATGACAGGCACTACCACATACAACGTGCCATTTGTCATTTATATATGTTCAATCTCCTTTCCACTATAAATAATCAGGATTCTTCCAGGTTTTTCCTTAGGAATCCCATAGTTTCAATGATATAATCAGTAAATAGACTAAACAATGAGGTTAGGTACACATATGCTAAGTATAAAGGTAATTGGGCATACATACAAAATACAAAAGTAATGAAAAACTTTAATTATAGATGCAAAACTACATTTAAAAATTTTAGATTACCATGTTAGGCAGTGCAATCATCATAAAGGTATTTCTAGGCCAAATATGCAGATAATTAGGTTCCATGGCATACTGTAGGGGGAAAAAGTATATTTGTGTTAGATTGGTACATTAATGCAGCCTATCTATAAAGCTGACTCTGCTGGTATTGTAACTGTTTCCATAGCAATTCAAATAGCATCATACACATGGTGATATGCGCACCTACTGTTATTTTTTTTAAGATTTTATTTATTTATTCATGAGAGACAGAGAGAGAGAGAGAGAGGCAGAGACACAGGCAGAGGGAGAAGCAGCCTCCCTGCAGGGATCCTGACATGAGACTCCATCCCTGGTCTCCAGGATCATGCCGTGGGCTGAAGGAGGCGCTAAATCACTGAGCCACCCAGGCTGTCCACACCTATTGTCATTTAAAGTAGGTGCTTTCTGTCCTGTCTTTAGAAACTCATATTACTTAGGTGGGTTCGAAATACCAGATAAAATTCAAGATTTGAACAAGTTATGAAGTGTTCTCTCTCTCTCTCCTTCTCTCTTTATGTCCATGCACATAATCAGACACCCCCCACATACATACATACATACATGTATATACATACACACTATATACATACACATATAAACTATATATATGTACATATATTTGTGTGTGTGATATTTTTAAACTTTATTTTTCACATTACTTGGGGACTTAGTTGTATGAATAGAAAGGTCCTAAGTTTAAATTTCATGGGCAAATATAATTTTACAAACAAGCATCTTATCCTTGTTTGCTTGCTTCCTACTTGCTTCCTACAACATAAATAATAGAAAGAAGTCTACTCTTTTTAGCGACCCCATGACAACCCAATAGCAGCCTGAGTGAGTATTGATTGCTTGGGCAGATCAACTAAAGCCAAAGACCCAACTGATCCTAATCCTGGAGATTCCCAGGGGTATCATGCACATATAATCAGTTTTTAACCATTTCAATGTGCGTTTGTTACATGGTAAGAAGAACACAGAAAGCACAGCATAGGCTTCTAGCCAGCATTTTCACATTCTGTTAGAGTTCTCTGTGTCTTCCTTCCTGCCTTTTGTTCTCAGAGCCTCAAAGAAAGCTCAATGTGCAGACACAGGAATGAGTCAGTGCATAACTCTCTGGCCTCAAAAAGGTTACAGTGCAGTTGAATAGGCAGACGTTGAAGTAGAAGTATAGGAAATAAAAGTTGGGCAGGTAAGAAATTTGTAGGGCTGGAGTAGTCAGAACTACAAAGGGATTCATAGGTTAGATAAGAAGTGAAGGACTTCTGGGTGAGGGTGAACTTGCCAAGCAAAGCAGTGTTTTAGGTAAGGAGTTTAGAAAGTGTGAGCAAGGAGACCAGCCTTGATTAGGCAAGTGGTCCTTGCTTTTCCCTCTTGCTATCTTTGGACCACTTCTATGACCTTTTAGAACTCTAAAAGAGAAGAGTGAAGCTGAAACTGATTTAGTTTCAGTTTTATTGAATTAGTGAAGGTTCAAACGGCTGATAAAAAGTTTGGGAGACAATACATACCCCAACTCCTATCCTCACCATTGACATAAATAGTGGTATATATGTTGTTTTGATGTAGCAGCTATGATGCCAAGAATGTGTTGGTGTTCATTCATATTTCACGACTCTAGAAAATAATCCCTTAAAATTTCAGCTTATTACCAGGTCATGCTCTTAATAGATATCTTTATTCAAGAGCAGGCCCAAGGTCAGTCTCCAATAATCCATTGGGCCTTTACCTCAAGTCTCTCCAAATGTGAAATGTGAACAAAATAGGTGCTTGCTATGCAAAAGCAGGTTTGAGATGAGCTTCCCATCTAATCCTTGAGAGCAATCCCCCAATATTCAACCATGGTCTCCCTCAACCAATCTTTCTCCCCCACTCCAACCCCTGGAGATGGAATGAAGAATCCATTGTATTAAAGAAGGGGGAGGCAGAAAGACAGAGACAGATGGAAGGAAGGAAGGAAGGAAGGAAAGAAGGAAGGAAGGAAGGAAGGAAGGAAGGAAGGAAGGAAGGAAGGAAGGAAGGAAGGAAGGAAGGAAGGAAGGAAGGAAGGAAGGAAAGGAGAGAGAGGGAGGGAAGGGAGTTTTCCTAGGATTATTTTGCGGCCATGTTAAAATACTCCTAGGTCTGGATCCCACTGGTAGTCAAAACAGTGTTTCTTTAAGGGTAGATAGTTTTTGTAAACCACTAATCATCTGTATTAAGTATGAACACCTAGAACAAATATATGACTATCTTAGATCTACATTAGGAGGCATGATTGCACTCACGTCTGGGGCAATTTTTCAACAGAATCCTATTATCCTACAACCCAGAATGATCAGATCCTGGGCAAGGAGAACAAGGCTCACCTGAAAACATAAAATTAGTACTTCAGAATTACCAAATAATTTTGTGACCAGGAGGAAGAAATAGACAATGATTTAATGTTAAAATATGGATTTGACTGGTTGATACAGTTTGGTATATACCTGTTATGTAACAGGTGTTAATTAACTATTTTATAGATGTCTGAATTTCAAATAGGAAAGATTGCATCTTACCTTAAAAATAGACGTTTTATATGCAAATCAAATTTTAACTAACACTATTTATCTTTGCCTATAAGCCAAGATCCTTATTGCTTCCTTTAAAAAAAAAAAGATTATTTATTTATTTATTCACTAGAGACACACAGAGAGAGGCAGAGACATAGGCAGAGGAAGAAACAGGCTCCACACAGGTAGCCCAATGCGGGATCTGATCCTGGGACTCTGGGATCATGCCCTGAGCCAAAGGCAGACACCTAATGGCGGAGCCACCCAGGCGTCCCTTCTTATTGCTTCTGTTGGTATTTTAATTTCCCTTAGTAAGTTCCTGCATTTATTTGCTTCTGACAATATAAAACATACCTATGATGTTTGCCTCCGACCACATAGGGTTGAACTTGAGAATCAGGAAGTGCGAAAAATGCAATGGACATCTCTTTGCAACAGCTTGCTTTTCACTTTATTTAATAACTGTTATTTGATATAATCATTAGTATAAGAGCTCTGGATTACTAATACACAGAAGGATTCCCGACCCATTTTTTTCTCCCAGGAAAAAAATAGAAAAAATGACATGACTATGTCAGACTAATTCCCTGTGCATTTCGAGTAGGGTAGCTGTGATGCCTCTTCTTCCCTGCCCACTGAAAAAAAGCGTATCTTGATGGCAAAGGAGAGAAGTGATATTATTAAAGGGATATTTCCACACCCAACTTATTATGTCTTACAAAGGACTATGACAGACCTCAGAATTCATCCAGACATGTTGCCAAGAATGAGTGCACTGGAATATACGTCTTCGCTAGTCCACAGGGTGGGAGGACTGTGGGAGGAGCCAAAGAAAGGAAAGGACTTACATCCCCATTCTTGGGTGGAATCGTGAGCTCCATGTACCCATGAGGAATATACTGCTGACTGTAATCAAAACGAGGTTTCTTCATGAGGTAAGTTCTGACAGTGGAATAGGCTCCATCACATCCTACAATGAGGTCATAAGTGATATCTACAGGAACTTCGTCAGATCTGAAAAATAAAATGTACTATAAAAAAACAGTCTCATGGTAAAAATGATGATGGATATAAAAAGTAGCAACTCAGGGAGTGGCCACTCCTTACTTGTACATATCTGACTTTGAACTTGAAGTCAATAGCTATAGAATAAAGATGACAGCCGTCATCCTCATGACAGTATTGCTCACAAGAATAAGAATAACACCACCGTACTGATTAATAAGGACATGCCAGGCTACGGAAGTGTGACTAAAGCTTGAGGTCTCTGCACAAAGGGAGGGAGTCTCAAGAAGAAAGCTGAGTGAGGGAAGGGGTGGATCACAGCAGGGACGTTCTCAAGACTTGCCAAGAGCAATATGCTTAGCTTGAGTGGAGAGCATCAGAAGATAAACTCAGGAAAGGAATACAATGTGGGGATGGAAAGGAGGAAGGAGAAAAAGAGAATTTTAAATGTCAAGACAAAAGGTTTAAACACATTCTTCTGACAAAAGAGAGAAAATAACGTTTTCCTTTGAGGGGATGATGTATGAAGAATAGTAATTTAAGAACTGGCACTGGAAATATTGAACTGGAGGCAGAGTGAAGGAGGGAGGGGACAAGGAGAGGAAAAGGTGACCACAGCAGTCTGCATGTGTAGGTGTGAGAGCCCAGAAACGCAAGGCTCAGGAGAAAGACATAGGCTCTGAAGCCATCAGCTAGTAAGACAGACTGGGCAGGGGCCATAGATTTAATGGGGGGAAACAGAGAAGAGGGCGCACCAAGAATGATTCTAATTATTTGGGTTAGCACTAGGGAAGTCAAGAGTGGACGTGTTTGGAGAGAAATAGATGGTGAAGTTTTAATATGTGTTTGAGATCATGGCAAGAGATACCTATGATGATGTCGAACAGGAAAATAGCATGGAGTAGGATCGAATGAGGATTGAGAGTGAAGAGACTGAAGATAGAGACACGGCCTCGAGAAGTTCATTTTAGCAAAGTGAATTTATAAGTGGTTGCTGAACGGACTGGGAATCCATGACACAACCCAAGAATGGGACACGGGGCTAGTAACTTTAGAAGAAACAGAGGCAGCCAAGGAGAGTCAGTAGATAAATAGCTTCCAGAGAGAGAAGAGGAAACGCAGGGCAGTGGAGGGTCATCTGTGTCAAGGGCAGAGAGCCTTTGAAGAGGGCGGTCACCAGAGTGGAGCATGGTAGGACCCTGAGCCAGCCTGAGTATCAAGAAGAATCACTGGTGTTGGTATTGAGAAGGCATCCAAGGCTTTTTTTTTTTTTTAAAGATTTATTTTTATTTATTTATGATAGACATAGAGAGAGAGAGAGAGAGAGAGAGAGGCAGAGACACAGGCAGAGAGAGAAGCAGGCCCCATGCCGGGAGCCCGACGCAGGACTCGATCCTGGGACTCCAGAATCGCGCCCTGGGCCAAAGGCAGGCGCCAAACCGCTGAGCCACCCAGGGATCCCCCAAGGCTGGTTTTTGATCTGAAATTCTTAGAGTCCCTTTTAGTAATCATTTAACGCTTTCAAATAAGCCAGAGAACAAAGTTTACAAATGCAGTTCCCCACCCCAACCCTTCACCTCTGCTGTCAACAGGCTGACTGGTAATTACCCAACCACTGTGATGACTCCTTCCTCAGGATTACATTTCAGCAGCCTGTGGCCAAAGTGCACCTTCACGTTGGGATATTTCTCAACAGCTGAGGAGACAAAGAACAGCAAATAGAAATGGAATTCCAATTCTTGTTTCACTTATTCAAATTGAAATAGTAATCATTTTCTGAGAACAGTATGTTAGAGACATTTATTCTTAAGAACGTAAAAATGAATTAGTTAAAATGGTAATTTGACCACTATTTGGCAAATGTTCCAGGACAATTTGGTAGTAAAAGTGACGAATACAAATCAACTATCCTCATCCAAAAAAAAAAAAAAATCCAATTAATTCTATTATGCAAACTCTTACGTTGCTGTGATGATTGTCACCCTGGAAGAGAAGCAGGCATCACATATTTTTTAAGTTGCCTCTAATTTAAGACTTTATGCTTAGAAATACTTAGCCAAACTCCCTTTTACATGCTATGCCTCATTCTTTATCTCTTTTTAGTAAGTCTCTAGACTTCTGAGTCACATCACAAATATAGATTTTTTTATACTAATTATTTTTGTAATCAAACACCAGAACACTTAGGGGACAAAGAAATGAGTAAGAAGATTTAAAACTTCTCCATAAACAGAATCAAATTATTTTAGTGCTTTTTTATATTGTCTGCTGGCAATCTATAGAAGGTAGTGAATTCATCATATTCTTGTTGTAACAGTAAAAAATTATTTTTGTCCCCATTAATTCTCATGGATAGGATGCCTATAATTACAGGCTATTTATTGTTCTTAAGGCTACAAATCAGATTTATTTATGTGTAAGAAATCTTTTGGAAAATAACTTTGGAGAAATCAGCGTTTATGTGAACCACTAAGGATATCTTTTATAAACACAAAATGTGTTTGTGGAATCAATCTTTTAAAAAATTAAATTTTTTAGATTCATTTTTAATTTAAATGTATACTAATATATCCCAAAGAATTTTCCACAAACACTAGTCCTGGAATATGCCCCCTAACAAAAACCAGTTTGTAGTCAAAGCCATTTGTAAAATCCTGACACTTGGAACTTTCTTACTGTGCAGTCCTGGTCCTCAGCCATATGTGGCTAGTCTGAATGGAGATGTGTTGTGCACATTGGGTTTTGGTAACTCAGTACAAAAAAAAAAAGTTCTCACGAATAACCATCTTCTATTGATTACACATTGAAATGATAATATTTTGGATATATTAGGCTCAAATATATTGTTAAGCTCAACTGTTTCTTTTCTGTTTTTAAAATGTGGTAAATATAAAGTTTTAAATACACACATAGCTGGCTGGCATCTGTGGCCATGTATTAGACAGAGCTGCTCTAGAAAATCCACCACACAGGCCAACAGCATAAAGAGCCTGGGAAATACTGTAAGAAAACTTTTAAAACTTATTTCGTGCAACATTTATCAAATTTACTTGCCCACATGTCCTTTTCCTGCTTGCTTTGCTTTACAATTATTAACATCCCCTCAAGTAGTGAACCATGAAACAATCCTACAGGAAGTACAGGGCAATGATTTTATCCCCATGTCTTTGGTGGGGGGAGGTGTTGTTCAGCCAGGAGCAAGTGTTTGCACGCAGAGCGGGCAGTTCACACATTTGTGTAAAGGAATGACAGCTGTGTGAAAGAATTCATATGTCAGACAGCGTTTAAGAGCGAAGAGAGTCCACGTCCACTCTATTCACATATTAATGGCATTTATGAAGTTGCTCACCATGCAGCACATTTCTAAGGAAAAATAGGTCCAGGAGCTTCTGGTCTGTCTACCAAGATCAGCTCTTTCCAAATTGTAGTTCCTACTGTTAGCGGATGTTTCATGTGTAATATTGGAGGTACAGACTCTATGGGATAAGTGCATGGACTTTGGAGTAAGAGCTCAAGCTCCAGCCCAGAATTTAACACTTATTAACAGTGTGGGGTGCTACTCCGGGGAGCTCTGGAAGCCTCCTTCACCGTCTTTAAAGCTGAGGGAAAAGGAGTTCTCAGCTCCAGGAGCTTTTGAGATGGTTATATACATTGATGCATGTATAACACTTAACATACTTCCTGGTGAATATTTGCTCTCATTTTTATCTTAATAGATTCAGAGGATGCTCTAAAGAAATCGTCTTAGGTCTGCTATATACTACTTTTAAAAAAGCTGTTTGGGGACTTCTTGAGATCAATGAGTATATCCAGCAACCTATACCCCCTCCCAACATCTACCCATCCAAAGGATAGTCTTGCGAATATAAGTAAAGAAGTAGAATTAAGAAAAATACTAAGCCATATTTCTGAAGTCCCTGGTGGATCAGCAGGAGTGAGCTTCACAGGCTCCTCCTGCCAGTTCAGTTAAATTCAATTCAACAGACACACTGCAAACTCATGCTGGGTAGGGGCTGTGGAGAAACACAAATAAACCATGTAGAAGCTCTGCTCTCTACAACTCAGAGGCTGCTGGATTGCACAGAGGAATTGATTTAAAAGTCAGTAGAGTGGGTGGCTCAGCAGTTTAGCGTCTGCCTTCGGCCCAGGGCCTAATCCTGGAGACCCGGGATCGAGTCCCACGTCGGGCTCCCTGCATGGAGCCTGCTTCTCTCTCTGCCTGTGTCTCTGCCTCTCTCTCTCTCTGCATGTGTGTGTGTGTGTGTGTGTGTGTGTGTGTCATGAATAAATAAAATCTTTAAAAAAAATAAAAGCAGAAGTGTCTTGCCCTATGGGGCAAGTGTCTTGCCCTATGGGGAATGGATCTGATTAGCACACATGCTGATGAGAAGAAAAAGTGTTATAACCAAGGGCTACAGGGCAGGTACTTGAGCTGATTATCCAAGCTACAGATTTAATTTGCAATCCAGTGGCTTTTCCATTAATGGGTGGGTCTGTAACACATTGAAGTCTTCAGGGCATATTTCACAACTTCCTCTTTTTCAACCTCTTATACCCTCTACCTATTGGGTCTCCTACAAATACCCTGAGCTTCCACCCTCCCCTCCGACCCCCATGCTCTAGCTTTAGTCCAGGGCTTGGTTCACATGCAAGGGATTATTCCAAATACTCTAAAGACCACATCCCTCCAACGTCTGCTTTTCATCTTTCTGTAGTGTGGAGCTAACTGTGTCACTTTGCAAGGTGTTCGAGAGTGTCTTATCCTCTAGTCCATGAGTTCTTTAGGGAGTGAGCACTCATTCATCCCAATGCTGAGAAGACAATGGGAATTTAATGTGTATTGAACAAATGATTTTTATTTAGATCAGTGATAATATGCAAAAGAGACACTGGAGCATGTATCACTACAACTTTTCAAGGACTTTGTATTGTACATAGACTTGCACTAATAATAACCCATGAATGATCCATGAAAAGCAATAGTAAGCAGATCCCAGCAAATCATGTGACAAGGTTGGACTTTACTGAAATGACATTTGCTGGATAAGCATTGGACTTACCAGTCAGCAGATCCTTGTTAAGATTTTCTCTGCTTATAGAAAGAATATACTGCAAGAAAAATATAACAGATACTGTAGGCTTCTGGGCAATGGACAAACATACCTCACATCATTCACTCAGCAACAGGAAATAACTAGCAGGGGGTTGCAAGCTTAGTTTTGTAATCATCTAGCTAAGTAGCTTTTTAAAAAAACAAAACAAAACACTATAACCAAATACACATAATAAAATGTTCAATATTAAACTTAGGTTTTTTTCAAGGTTTGATGCCACAAAAACCAAATCCTTGTCTTACAGCAAAAATGTTATTTTAGCTAAGATAGTTTTGTTTTAACAACATCTCATACTTTCATGTTAGGTCTCCAAATGAGCTGTTAATGACGACAGTATCACTAGAATAAATGTGCAATTTCCTAAAGAGAATACTTTGAAGGTATTCATTTCAATGTGAAAGCACTGTGTGTGGGGTTAATGGCGGTGGTGGTGAGGAAAATATTGATAGAAGTGTAGGGTCAGTCCTCACTGGGGCACATGTTCTTTTTTCTCTTTTTCTTTCTTTTTTTTTTTTATAGGACAATTCAGCAGGCTGACTGTTCCATGAGGCACAGTGGGCCCAATGCCTAGGGGGTCACATACTTTTTGGGGCCCATGAAAAGTTTCTACTTTTAGTTGATACTAAAATTAGAAGAAAAAAATAGATTCAGAGGATGCTGAGATTCATTATATTCGTATATATATATATATATTCATATATAACAAATATATGAGAATGAATCTAGCCCGGATTATTTAATCTTTATACCAATGCACTTATGAAATCTAATTTCTAGTACCTATTGTTTCAGAGAGAGGGACCCACAAAGGCAAAAGTGCCTTTTCAGAGCCCCGGAAAGTCATAATGCAGCCTTGCCATTCAAGGATATGAGTGTATTCCTTAAAAATTTAAGCATACATTTCCCAAACTTAGAAGCATCTCATCATTTAATGCAAATATGGTAATTTATAAATCTTCACCTCACCCAAAAGTAGACATTTATTATTAACAGCCAAATCTATAGTTGGTATAAAAATAACTTGGTCATGCTACAAAGACAATGACTGAGAAGAAGCTTCCTGTGTCTTTGCTATAAATTAAAATTAATAGGACTTCTTCATTCTCGGCATCTTTGTTCTGTTTTCCAGTCTTCTGTGTCATTAATCTCCTCGTTTCGATGGAAACCACACTTGTTATTCAAAGTATGTTAGGAAACATTTAAACTAGGAAGGCTCATTTATGTGGGGAAAATATTCTGTCCATATCGGTTGCCAGGCTGGGTTGACACTTGCATCATTGGAAACCGATACGCACACTGGTCCTGTGGAGGGAGTCCCTGTCCATTCTACCCAGAGTCCGTGGGCAGCATTGTGTCATAAGCAAAAGTTAGAGCCTCCCCCACCAAGTCTCACTTCTCCAATGCCTATTCTAAAAGGTTGATGTTATGAAGAAAAAATATGAATGAGAATAAACAAGTCTTCACAATACATATAAATCAAACCATCATGCTGTTCACCTTGAACTTACAATATGATGTATGCCAATTATTTCTCAGTAAAACTGGGGGGAAAGCCCTCACGTCTGGTGAGGGCTACAAAGAAATAATTCTCATATTCTAGCTCCAGATTTCCTATGTGGATAGCTTTATCAAACTTATTTAATTTATCATAACAAAATAGAAACAAAAAGAACTCTGGTTGCCAGCTGGCAGCCACAAATTTCAAATGACAGTTCAAATGACCACAATTTAATCTATTTTATGAGTCATTATTCAACTGTCCTTACTCATCATATTGCATTTTTATAAAATTCTGTGTATTCTTCCTAGACATGTAGTAGCATAATTATAAATGAATTGTACTTTATTAATCCAACACTGAAATTGGCTGCTGTTGCTGCTTAGTGATTCAATTATATTTGACAGACTAAATTGTTTCAAATGGACCTTCACAAAAGTCTTTAATAAAATTAAAGTTATTTTAAAACTGCAAAAAAAAAAAAAAAAAAGAATAAATAAGTCAGGAAGTATAAAGTGGTCCTGGTAACCAAAACATTAATAATAAAACCTAAAGGAAGTTGGATTATCTCCTCTGGAGATTTGTAAAACAGTAGTTGCAGTGCTTTTTCAAATATATTAGAAAGCATGTTTACACTCTATATCCCAAAAGCCTTCAAATGAGGATGTTTGCTAGTAAGGGGGTGCTATTTCTCTGAGGCATAGGACATTAGGGGCAAGAATTGGGGAAGTAGAGAAGGTGGATGGGGGGATGGATGAAATAGGGTGAGGGGGATTAAGAGTGATGAGCACCTTATAATATACGGAATTGTTGAATCACTATATTGTACACCTAATTTTTTTAAAGATTTTATTCATTTACTCATGAGAGACACAGAGAGAGAGTCAGAGACACAGGCAGAGGGGGAAGCTGGCTCCATGCAGGGAGCCTGACATAGGACTCGATCCCTGGACCCCATGATCACACCCCGGGCTGAAGGCAGCGCTAAACCTCTGAGCCACCCGGGCTGCCCTACACCTGAAATTATATAACGCTGTGTGGGAACTACATTGGAATGAAATAAAATAAAAAATATTTTTCTGCATCATTAAAAAAATTAGGGGAGCTCTGACCTGCTCTCTATATCAGGGAATATTTTGATAGTTCCCAGGGCAATTTGGGAGGGAGACAACAGGAACCAGCAAGACTGGAAGAGCCTGGACCCCGCCAGGGAGAAAAGGCAGAGAAAATGGCAGGTGGAGAAGAGAGGCTCAGAGAAGGAGGGAGGCCAGCAGAAGGTAGGCTGCCTGGGGCCATGGGGAGGCCTTTGCCCTTCACAGGCTGTGGAATTGAGCGACCCAAAACAATTTTATATAGCTCTTAAAGAAGGTCCTGTGTTTAACCCCATTATAAAAGTAACAGTGAAAACCAAATAGAGGTGGCTGCAAATTTAGCATTAACCAAGTTCTAAGAATTGAGAATATGGGATCGGTGAGCCAGTGAGCATTTCCTCCCTCTTCTAATGTATTGAAGGCCCCACATGGGAACTCCCCCCAACACCTTCCCCTTCTTGGGCATCAGTGGGGATGAAGCTGCCCCCTTCCGCTTCCCCTGGTGCTGGGGGTGAAAAGGCTAGTTTCAGGCTCAAGCCCACATCACTCTGCTCATCTAACTTCCCTGATATTCTGAACCATGTCTTTTTTTTTTTTTTTAAGATTTTATTCATTTATTCATGAGAGACACAGAGAGAAACAGAGAGAGGCAGAGACATAGGCAGAGGGAGAAGTAGGCTCCATGCAGGGAGCCCGATGTGGGACTTGATCCAGGTCTCCAGGACCAGGCCCTGGACTGAAGGAGGCACTAAACCGCTGAGCCACCTGGGCTGCCCTGAACCATGTCTTACTCCTTGGTTTACTCATACTTTATTGGCTCAATCTCTGGGGAGGAGATGATGTCAGAATTGGCCTACTTGGCTAATTCCCTGTGAATCCAAGACAAAGGTGGGATGATTACTACGGTCACTCGCAATTTAGCAAAATCAAGATTGCCCAACGCTCCTGGGCGCACCTCCTACACCAGGCTGCACTGGCCACTGTGCTTGAGGACACCCATCCTGAGTTCCCCTTGGTGTTGACCTCATGTACCCATGCAGCCTCTTTCTTCATCTGTAAATCAAAGTGGTTGTATTAAGAGTCCAAGGTTGCTGATTACTGTAAGGTTCTGTTATGTAAAAGTGCATTACAAGTTTTCTTAGCCAATACACAGTGCTTAAAAATTTACATTCTTTCAGAATTCTAGTCTCACCCAACTGCCTGCCATAGATGGATGTGGACACTCATTTAGTTGGGAAAATGATATTTTGGTGCCAATTTAATATTTAAATGAAATGTCTGTCTCAAACTTCACTTTCTTTGTGAGATCTTTTCGGAAAACTAAAGCTACCTCCTCTCTGAGCCACACAGCTGAGCGCTCTTTCACTCAGGAGAGTTCTTCCGAAAGAACTTGATTACCACGTGTCCTCACCAGGCTGCCAGCTCCTCTCCTGGTTCTCAGCAACTCACACTAGCACGGGGGTTGGCACACAGGAGGACAGTTATTGCTCATGGAAGGGATACAGTCAGGATGCACAGCTTACACTTGCCTTGCATGTGCAAATCTTGTGTTTCTTTCCTGCAGCACCAAGCCCAGTTTGGGGCCGATTAAACAGGACATATTAGTTACTCAATTAAATAGGACATATTAATCATACAAAAATGTTTCTCTGACTATAGATGGTTGGTAGACTTTCTTCTGCTCCCTTCTCCTGCTGGGATCATGTAGTGAGATTCTGTATCTATGTTTTTATAAGGCCAAATAAGCGGGTTATTCTTTTAGAAAGTCACTAAATGGAAAATTTTGATCCTTCCCCACCCTTCTCCCATCCTCATAGGCCCTTAGTTGTTGGGATGTTTTACTTTTCAGCAGCTTTTTAAATGAACTTTAATTGCAGTAAACCACACATAATATAGCTTTAATCATCTTAACCCTTTTTTAGCGTACGGGTCAGTGGCGTTAAGGACATTCACATTGTCATGCAACCATCAGTATCATCGAGCCCCAGAACTCTATATCTTATAAACCTGAAACTCTATACCCATTAAACAATTGCTTCCCATTTCTCCCTCCCTCCAGGCCCTGGCAACCACCATCTACCCTCTGTTTCTATGAACTTAACTACTCTAGATACCTCACACAAGTCTTATATGGTACTTGTCCTGTAACTGGCTTATTTCACTTAGTATAAAGCCTTCCAGTTTCAACCATGTTGTGGCAGGTGTCAGGATTTCCTTTTTAAAAAATTTTTTTAAAGGCTGAATAGTATTCCAGTGTACATTGTATAGAAAACTTCCCCTTCTCCTCCGGTGAGTGTTTTCCTCACTCTCACGTACTACTCTGACACCAGATGCGTGTGTTGGGGCAGTGGGGCAGGGGGTGTGGGGAGCGTCCTCCACCAGGCCATTTCTCAGTGACTCAAGCTGGCTGACTTACAATTGAACAATTCTAACACTATGTGCCTGGAGTTAGCCTCAGATCC
The DNA here is from genome assembly GCF_053574225.1 of Canis aureus. Taxonomy (NCBI): domain Eukaryota; kingdom Metazoa; phylum Chordata; class Mammalia; order Carnivora; family Canidae; genus Canis; species Canis aureus. The sequence goes on from NC_135616.1 coordinate 48,145,147, forward strand.
CAAAAGTTAAGATAGTCACAGTCTCACGGGAGACTCACCCACCCCTCCACACACACACACACTTCAAAGGCCAATGGCAATGCAGCTTGGACCTGGGCCCAATTGGCTATAAATCAAAAGTTCCCATGACCTTCTCTTCAGGTTCAATTGACTTGCTAGAGCAGCTACCAGAACTCAGGAAAACAGTTGGCTCACTGTTTATCAATTTATTATTAAAGGATATGATAAAGGAAGGGTACAGATGAACATCTAGTTGGAAAGATGTGTAGGGCAAGATATATGTTTGTCCTCTATTGGTGTGCTACTCTTCTACCAGCATCTCTATGTGTTCATGGACCGGGAAGCTCTCTGAACTCCATGCTTTTGGGACTTTTATGGAGATTCCTTCCCATGGGCATGATGGTTCATTAACTCCATTTCCAGTCCCTCTCCCCTCTCTGGCAATGGGTGGGGCTGAAAATTCCAAGCTTCTAATTATGGTTTGGTCTTTCTGGCAACCAGCCCCCATCCAGGAGCCCACCAAGTTACCTGATACCTCATTAGAACAAAAGAAACTCTTATCACCCAGGAAATTCCAAGGGATTTAGGAGCTCTGTGTTAGGAATCACAGAGCAAATATTAGAACAAAAGATCTCCTAGTGCTCTTATCATTTAGGAAATTACAAATTTTAGGAGTTCTGTGCCAGGAACTAGGGGCAGAAACCAATATATTTTTCTATTATCTTACATATTTATATACTACATTTTGTTTATCCATCCATCCATTGATGGACATTTGGGTCACTTTTGCTTTTTGACTACTGTGAATAACGCTGCTATGATCATGAGTATTCCAATATTTCTTCAAGTCCTTGCTTTCAGTTTCCCTTTCCCCAGAAAGGGAACTGCTGGATTATATGGAGATTCTATTTTTAATTTTTGGAGGAATGACTACACTGTTTTCCATAGCAGCTGCACCATTTTATATTCCTACCAACAGCACACAGGTGTTCCGATTTCTCTGCATCTTTCCCAACACTTATTATTTTCTGTTTTTCTCCCTGTTTTCTGATAGTAGCATCCTAATGAGTGTGAGGTGTTTCAAGCACTTTTACCATCACAAGGTCTACACAGACCTTGTTCCCATGAGCACCTGTGTTTTATCTCTTGCTGCCCAAGGTGTGTGGTCCATGGACACCACCTGAGTGTGTTTAGAATGTGTAATCTTGGCCTCCATCCTGGCCCTACAGAATTAGACTCTGCATTTTAGCATAATCCCAGCAGAATCTGAGAATAGCTGATCCACCTGCAATGGGAGCTCAGTGGGAGCAGAGACTCAAAGAATATAAACCTCATTTGGGTTCTGCACTTAATAAAATGAAGCCTTGTTGGATAAAGCAAGTTGGGTTTTTCTTTGGTTGATAGATGTTTGGTACATCCATTCTCTCTCAAATAAACAAACTTAGAAGCTATAAATATTATTATTATTATTATTTTAAAGATTTTATTTATTTATTCATGAGAGACACACACAGAGAGAGAGAGAGAGAGAGAGAGGCAGAGACACAGGCAGAGGGAGAAGCAGGCTCTATACAAGGAACCCAACGTGGGACTTGATTCTGGGTCTCCAGAATCAGGCCCTGGGCTGAAGGTGGCGCTAAACCACCCACCCATCTAAGTTATAAATATTAGATAAAAATACATTCTTCCCCCCAACTCTGTTACAATGTAAAGACAAGAAAAACACAAGGTAAGATAAAGGATTTTCTTTTGTAAACTACATCACCATCTGCCTTCTGTTGTTTTAGAAGTCATACAGCACTGAAAACATTTCTGGTTCATTCTATAAAGTCCTTTATAATTAAATTTGGGGCAAGAGAGTCAATTTGGGGAAAACCCTCTAGAGTTGCTCTTGCATTTTATGCTTGATAATAAATACATGATAATCCTCTCTATGTAATTGGAAGGAGATGGGAGAGAAAGGGTGTCCAGGCCACCATGAACAATGCATATAGGCAAAAAGAGCTTCAGAGGGATGAAAATTTAACTAACTCCTATTGAGTGTTTATTAGGGAAATTGGAACCTATCTTAAAGTCTCCTATCAATTAACATCTTAACTAGTATATGTTTCCAAATTGTAGACTGATCCAGGCAAGGCCAAAGATAGATCTAGAGAGGAAAGGAGGGGCCGATGTTAGACTCAACTGAAGCAAACACGATCTTCAGGGTAAACCCACCTGTGACTTGGTCCCATAGGGAATTGCAGACTTTTTTCCTGAAAGAGAATGAATCATTCTTGCTCTCATGGGAATGCCTTGGGATACAATCTGAAATAAAATCAGAAATATCAAGTTCAATTACCATAACATGGCATCATCCAAATAAGATATACACCGGTTTTAAAATGAGATTTTTCAAATATTTTCAAAAAATTAAAAATTAACGCAAAGGATGATGGAAGTATGATGGAAACAATGAAAATTATGTTCCCGCAAATTTTAGTTTTTGGTTTTTTTTTAACTTTTAGATTTTGTAATTGACTTAGATTTTATCTGCTCTAAATCACATATTATCATTAAAGAAAATGGTTCAGTGTTGGAGAGTTTATAAGTGATTTTTTTTCATGATCACAGAAGAGAGTAAAACATTAGGAAGAAAACTTAGGATGCCCAAACCTCCATGAAGAGTGTTTTCCTACACACACATCTAAGGAAAACTGTGGAACTAGAACTGGTACCTGTACTGACCCATATTATCACTTCAAAGACACGTTATCCACAAAAGTATTATCAGCAAAATATATTACATCTGTTCACACTTCCAAGCTACATGTGAGACAGTGAGAAGTTTGGCAGCATTGAGACCACATCAGGAAAATCTACAGACCTACAGTACTTATCCAAACCCTGGGGGCACATTGGTTTCAGGGTTCAAAGTTTTCAAATTTTAGATAGGTAATGGAATGCATATCCAGATATCACAAAACACCCCGTGGACTGTGGGGGCACCACCCCATATCGGAGGATAATATATCTGTAGCAAAACATTTTACACTAAATGAGAATTTTAAAAAGGCCATAAGAAGCCTCACATCAGGTCAAGTTTGCTGCTGAATGGGTGATGAAAAGCTTTCTGTTTCCAGAGTTTTTTGGAGTATAGAATTGTGGACAAGAGACTATGGAGCTGTATGGTCAAAAGAATGGGATTTTCTGGCCTCTTCTCATTGGGATGCCTCCTCAGGTCACACTTTCTGTAGGCTGAGACCTACCCTCTCACTGAGAACTCAGTGTCAGAAGAGATCATTAGGGGGGTTGTAGGATCCCCCTGCTCCGCGTCATGCTCCAGGTCCCCCAGCTGCCTCAAGTGTCAAATGTTCATCATCTTGCCAAATTTAGAAGTTTGAAAACCTTTGTAGGATGCATTTTCATGCAAAGTTTCTTGGCATCATATGGTGCTTTGAATTAGGCTGAAATCAAGAGCATGTAATTGTTGGAAAATTACAAGTATGATCTTTTATAAGGAAAATATGTTAATAAGGTACCTGATCTTCCAGGCCAATGGCATTCAAGGCTTGTCGTCCTCTATAAGAAAGGGCCAGATTAATGCTTCTTCCACGTGCAAATTTAGCCACTCGGATATCTAAGACATGGAAAGTAGACTCCGTATTACAAAAAGCTCCTCTATCTTAGGACAGGGTAAGCACACAGCATCTGAACAACTGGCGCAATCAGGACCAAGCTAAAAGACCCTGTTAAGTTCTTTAAAGCAAACACTAATCATAGATTTTGTATTAAAATAATTTAGATAGTTGAAGTTGTTAAAAAAATTTAAGTTCCTCTTTCTAAAAAAATTTATTTTTAAAATTGTCAGAGAATCAATTTTCTCATAATTTTCAATATTTTCTTACCTTCCCTAGCTTCGTATACATCAACTTGGAAATTCTTCTTTGCAAGGAAGCATGCATTTAATGATCCAACCTAGGAATCAAAGCAATTTTTTTTCATATTTTTATCTGATTCCACAATTCTAGAGAATTTTTGGCAGTATACAACATTGAGTGTAATTGTACTTGTACAATTGTACTTGTACTTGTAGCCTTGACTGTCACATTGATTTACTTAATCACTAATAGAAAGCATCATTTGCAAAAATAATGGGATTAACTCAAGATTAAACTGTATGATTTTCAGAAGTAGCTTTGGTATTTTTCTTTTTAAGTTTTTTATAGTGAGATATAACTTTCATACAGAAAGATAATAAAATGTGTACAGTTTACAGAATACTTAGAAAGCAAACATCCATATAACTACCACTCTGGTCAAAAACAGAATATCACTGCCAATCCTTCATAGTTCTCCCCATTTGTTCTCCAGTTATGATCCCCAATCTTTCACCCAGCAAATGTTATTATGACTTTTGTAATAACCCATCCTTGCTTTTGAATCAGTAATTAGAATCACACTTGTATATATTCTCTTTTTTAACTCAACAAAATGCTTCTGAGATTCATATATGTGATTGTACATAAACCCCAGGTCATCCACTTTCTTTATTGTATGATTTCTTCATTGAGTGAAATCTCACAGATTATTTAGCTGTTCTACTGTTGAAGGACATTTGAGTTGCTTTGCTCTGAGAATATTTTTTCTCACTTTTATTGAAATATAATTGACATATAATATTGTATAAATTTAATGTATACAATATAATGGTTTGATAAATGTATACATTGTGAAATGATGGTCTGAGAGCATTATTAATGCTGCAGGGATGAGATAGATACCACCTCATACCAGTCAGAATAGATAAAATTAACATCTCAGGAAACAACAGATGTTGGCAAGGATGTGGAGAAAGGGGAACCCTCTTACACTGTCGGAAGGGATGCAAACTGGTGCAGCCACTTTGGAAAACAGTATGGAGGTCCTTCAAGAAGTTAAAAATAGAGCTACCGTATGAATCAGCAATTATGCTACTTGGTATTTATCTAAAGGATATAAACGTTAGTGATCTGAAGGGGCACCTGCACCCCAATGCTTATAGCAACAATGTCCCCAATAGCCAAAATATGGAAAGAGCCCAGACGTCCATCAACATGTATATATGTGTATATATATATATATGAACATATATGTATCCATGTATACCTACATACACATATATATACAATGGAATGTTAGCCATCAAAAGAATGAAATTTCACCATTTGCAATGACATGGATGGAACTAGAGGATATTATGCTAAGTGAAATAAGTCAGTCAGAGGAAGACTAGTATCATATGATTTCATTCATATGTGGAATTTGAGAAACAAAACAGATGAATATAGGGGAAGGGAGGGAAAAATAAAATAAGATGATATCAGAGAGGAAGTGAGACAAACCATAAGAGACTCTTAACTATAGGAAACAAACTGAGGGTTGCTGGAGGGGAGATGGGTGAGGGGATGGGAAACTGGGTGATGAGCAGAAAGGCAGGCACTTGACGTCATGAGCACTTAGTGTTATATGCAACTGATGAATCACTGAAGTCTACCTCTGAAACTAATACTACTCTATATGTCAATTAATTGATCCTAAATTTAAAAAAATTTTAATGCTACAGGGGCACCTGGGTGGCTCAATCAATTAAGTGTCCAACTTTTGATTGCAGTTCAGGTCATGATCTCAAGGTCATGAGACTGAGCCCCACATTGGGCTCCACATTGATCATGGAGCCTGCTTAAGATTGTCTCTGTGCCTCTCCCTCTGCTCCTTCCCCTTGTGCTCTCTCGATCTAGAAAATTAAAAAACAAAACAAAAACAAAACAATGCTGCAAAACCCAGTTTTGTACCTGTATCCCATATACAGTTGCAGAACTTTTCTCTAGGGTTTTATACATGGAAGTGGAATCCCTAGTCAAAGGTTTATGTATCTTCACTGTAATAAAGGTCAACCTGTTTTGGAATTTTGTGTGAATGTGTTTTCTTACCAACAGCTTGTGAGAGTCTTTCCTTGTCAGCACTTGGTGTTCTCAAACTTTTAAATGTTGTGATGGATGGGTAAGATAGGAAGGTATGTGGTTTTAATTTGTATATGACTGATTGCTAAAAAGGTTAAACTCTTTTTCATATACTGACTGGCTATTTGGATCTCTTGTGTAAAGTGCCTGTTTGTCTCCTGCCCATTTTCTATTGGGCTTTTTTTCCTGTAGATTACTTGAGTTATTCATAGATCTGAGTACAGAGTCCTCATCATTTTCAAATGTTGCAAATATTTTCTTCTGTTCTGGGGCTTGTTTTTAAACTTTATAGTATCTTTTACAAAATTTTGTTATTATTGAAGTACCATTGGGTTGACATATTGCTATATTTGTTTCAGATGTGAAACTCTACAGTAGCTTTTAAAGATGAGGAGCTCTTTATTTTAATGCAGTCACCTTTATCCATCTTCTACATTATTTTTTAAAATATATTTATTTATTTTAGTAAGATAGAGTTGAAGCATGAGGGAGACGAGCAGAGGGGAGAGAGGGAATCTAAAACAGATTCCCCACTAAGCACAGAACCTGACTCAGGGCTCAATCTCACAACCCTGAGATCATGATCTGAGCCAAAATCAAGAGTCTGACACTTAACCAACTGCACGACCCAGGCGCCCCCATCTTTTCCATTATTATTAATGCATTTGGCATCTTGTTTAAGGAATGTTTTCCTGCTCTGAGATTATGAAGAATTTTTTGCTGTTGTCTTCTCAAGACTTTGTAGTGTTGCCTTTGAACAGCTTTATGTAGGTCACAGTGATTTATTTGCCACCTCATCGCTAGCAACTTATATTTGGCAAGATCATCCATATTCAATTATCACACTAGAATTTTTAGCAGCACTGAATGGTGTTAACTAACTTTTCTTCTTGAAACACTAAACTTCCTTTGTTTTCTGATTTTCTTCATATATCTTTGGTCATTCCCTCTTTCTCTCTTTCATCCTCATAAGAAAGACAGACCCTGGAGTTTCTAAAGCTTCCAGTCTGGTCTATCCTCCACCCATGGGGATGCACTGACTTTCATCTCTTACACAGACCTCCTTTTTGGGCTCATGCATACAAATGCTTCATTGCTGTAGCCTCCTACAGGTCTCCAAGCTCCTCAGAACCAATAACTCCAAACTGAAACTTATGACTCTTGCCCCACATTATGTCAATTCTCTGCAAATATGTAAATGAATAATATTCGGATGGGATAGAAACCTAAGCATCATCCTTGGGACCTCTCTTCCTCATCTCCACATCCAATCCATTCCAAGTTCTGCCAATTCTACCTCTTGATGTTTTTTTACCCATCTTTTTTCATTTTTACCATTATGCTTCTATCATGTCATCATGATCACTATGCTTGACTAATGTCAAGCTTCCTGTCTGTTCTACCAGCATTCATCTGACTTCTTGCCAACCGATTATCCATGAGCAGCCATTTGGTGTGATGGCAAAACAGGTCATTTGAACTAAATCTTCTACAAGATAAAGGAAACAGAAGAACGTAGCATTTGGAGCCATGTCTGATGGTATCTACTGATTGCCAGACAGGCTGAGAACTTCAGCAGAGTTTATGACAGACTCATGAAGCCAGAGGATAAAATCTGGAATTCAGGACAGCAACCCAGATTCAGAAGGGTTAGTAAATCCCCAGGCTTTGAGTCAGGACCCTGAACAGGTACATCCTGGAAGTTAGGCAAACTGGAAATGAACCAATGATGGAAGGGACAGTAGACAGCCTAGAGATCATCTTTAGTCCTGATTGGATCACGCTCATCCAGGACTGTTATTAGCCACACCCACCTGACAGAAACAAACATAATACTCTCTAGAGAAAAATGCCTGCATCATAGGTCTCAAATTTTCTCCATGATATTTAAAAATTACGCAGATCATATCACTCTTCTGCCCTAGCTCTGCTAGCCTTCTTTCAATTGCTTGTACATACCATGCTTTCTGCTAACAGAGGATTTACCACATACTATTTCCATAGCCAACAACCTTCTTCCTTTCCCTCTTTACTTGGTAAACCCACATCCATCTTCAGAATTCCATGCAGCTTCACTTGTTGAGGAAGCTTCCTTGGCAACACTACCTCAGACCCCTTCTTATGGGTTCTCATGGTGCTACAGACTTTTCCTTTGAAAAAATGTTAAAGGTTAAATTGTGCACCCCCAAATTCATCTTCTGCAGTCCTATCCTTCACACATTAGAGTATGACTTCTTTGAAAAGGGGGTCTTTACAAAGATAATTAAGTTAAAATGAGGTCTTTAGGATGAGCCATAATCCACATGATTGGTGTCCTTATAGAAAGGGGACTTTGAATACTGATAGACACACAGAGGGAAGATGATATTAAGAGACATGGGGAGAGGGATGCCTGGGTACCTCAGTGGTTGAGCTTCTGCTTTTGGCTCAGGGTGTGATCATGGAGTCCCAGGGTCAAATCCCACATCAGGCTTCCTTCATGGAACCTGCTTCTCCCTCTGCCTGTGTCTCTGCCTCTCTCTCTCTCTCTCTCTCTGTGTCTCTCATGAATAAATAAACAAAATCTTTTTTTTTGGAAAATAAAAAGAGAGAGGTGGGGGAAGCTGGCCATCTGCAAGCCTAGGAGTGAGGCCTGGGACTCATCCCTCCCTCATACTTTCAGAAGGAACCAACCTGCTGACTCTTGGACTTCTAGCCTCCAGGACTATAAGACAATAAAAATCTGTTCTTTGAGCCACTTGGTTTGTGGTACTTTGTTATGGAAGCCTGCAGAAACTAATACAAAGAACTTATCACAATTGAAAGTTTACATCTTTAGGGTGACCGTATGGCCAATATCTGTCTACCCCACTGGGCTGCAAACTGGTTTGCTTGCCATTTTATCCCTAGCCTCTATCATTGTGTTTGCAGCATAATAAGTACCTGATTAGTACTTGTCAAATGTATAAATAAGTGGTAGAGGTTACATTTTTAAATAAAATTTGTAACCAAACCAAGTCAAAATTTATTGAGCATCTATTATGTATGATTTAAGCTACTAAACTTTAGGGATCGAAAGGTTATCAAGCTAAGTCCTTGGGCTCAAAAACATCAATTCAGTTAAGAAAAGACAAACATATAAACCAACCAATGCTTAGCAAACCATTTTTGAGTATAAAGGCCCACTTTTTACATAATAATTACAGTTGATTCTTGAAAAACATGGAGGTTAAGGGTGCTGACCCCAACCACTGTTGAAAATCCACCTATAACTTTTGACTCTGAAAACTTAACTACTAATAAGCCTACTGTTGGCCAGAAGCCTTACCAGTGATATAGTAACACATATTTTGTTTGTTATGTATTATACAGTGTATTCTTACATATAAAGTAAGCTAGAGAAGAGAAAATCATAAAGAAGAGAAAATATTTACAGGACTGTACTATATATATATTGAAAAAAAATCAGCACATAAGTGGACCCACACAGTTCAAACCCTGTTGTGCAAGGGTCAACTGTATATGTTTGGGTCACATAGTTTTATTCCATTTACCTAATGTTTTATATGCCTCTAGATTGAGAGGCCTATCTTAGCAAAATAATTTTGGGCCCAGAGGTAGAAATCAATGTTAAAAAAAAAACAACGGAATAAACACCTAGAGAACACACCAAGAAAGGATAAATTTTGCCCTGAGGGATGTGGCAGACTGTATTTGTCAAAGATGGCCAAAACAATATTTTCCATCTTATACAATCTTTTGCAGTTATGACCTTGACACTTTTTCACCAGAGAATGGAGTTCATTTCTCTACTTTGAATCCAGGAGGGCCTGTGATAGCCTTGATCAATAAAATGCAGTAGAAGTGACACTTGAGCTATTTCTAGGCATAGTCCTTAGGCTAGCCTGGAAGGGCCTGTGTCCTGCCTTTTGGAAGCCAGTGATCATGTGGGAAGAGTAAATATCTGCAGGTGCTGTGTAATGAAAAACCCAAGCAACAGGGAAGGCCACATGAAGTTGTTCAAGTCAAGAGCCTCAACTGAGCTCTTTACTCCCCAGTGGCCCATAGCAACTGCCTGCCATGGGACCACGCCATCTTGGACAGTTAGCCTGGTCAAGCTCCCAGATGACTAGGGCCATATGACAGACCATTGTCAGAGCTGTGAAGCATAGTGATAGAGTATCGTTTTAGGTCACTAGGTTTTGGAGTGCTTTGTTACATAGCAATAGATAGCCAGGACAAAGGGATTGGAAAAAACACAAAAAAACAAAAAATAACTTCCTGGAAAACATTACTTTTGAGTTGAGCTTTGAAGGGTGAGACTATTTTGACATGTAGAGAAGAAGCAAATTGATAAAGAGTAGGAATCCTTTTGGATATTTAAAAACAACTCTCAAGAAATCCAGAAAAATTATTATTTGAAAAATATTGATTTCCAAGTATTACAAGATTCCTGGCTAGACATTAAAAGTGGTCCAGAGAGGGCAGCCCCGGTGGCACAGCGGTTTGGCCCTGCCTGCAGCCCGGGGTGTGATCCTGGAGCCCCAGGATCGACTCCCACGTCGGGCTCCCTGCGTGGAGCCTGCTTCTCCCTCTGCCTCTCTTTCTCTGTCTATAAATAAATAAATAAAATCTTTAAATAAAAAAATAAAAAAAAAGTGGTCCAGAGAAAATAGCAGCCCTTAGGGAGTTCACAGTCCTGTCTAGGTCTTCATTTTTTTCTAATATTATTTATATATTTATATTTAACATATATATGTGTGTGTGTATATATATATATATATTTTTTTTTTTTTTCCCTATGTGCCAGCCCTGTGCTAGGTGCTAGGGATACAACAAAGAGCAAGATATACCCAGGCCTTTTGAGGTGATTATAGTTAATTATAACACAAGGTGCTCAATAATAGGAGAGTACAGAGAAAGAACCCTCAAGCCAAATTAGGGGTATGGAGTGGGATAGGGCATGATTTTCTGGAAAAAAAAAAAAGAAATCTAAACTGAGACCAAAAACATGTGCCAACTAAGAGTGAATGGATCACTAGGAGAGTTCTAAGTAAAAGGAATATGTGATAAAGATTAAAAGTAACTACTAAAAAGAATGAAACAGAGAAATCTGATTTAGAAAATAATGCTCATGTACAATACCCATGAAATGGTTGTTATGTATATTGCTCTACTCCATTAATCTTTACTGCAGCCACGTGAAGGAGGTACAGTTGATCTTGTCTGATGGGTACTGACATTGAGGTGCAGAGGAGCGAAGTGGCTCATCTAAGATAACACAGCTAGTGAGAGCTGGAGCTGGTATGGGGATTCAAATGGATTCAGTCTGGGTCTAGAGCATGAGCCCTTTACCAATAAATTAGAAATGTGTCTGAGTACCATTGAAGATACAGTTGAAGATGAAGACTGTGAATTTATAGTGGCACCAAGATGTGAGGTTATGTTATGTTATGAGGTTATGTTAGGTTATGTTTTTTTCTTATAGCACTGGACAGCCTGGGTTTCTACACAGAGGAAGAAACTCATTGGAACCAAGCAGGGTGGGTTTTGGCCACTTGGATGGGGTGAAAAGCAAGAACTTGAAGATTTTGGTTGGCTTGATAGTAACACCAAGTTGGATGAAATGGAAGGAACATAGAGGGGTGCTCCTGAACAGCAAGAAGTAGGAGGTTTCTGTGAAGAGCAGATGTAGCAGAAGCAACAGAAGGAATTAGGTTTTTAATCAGAGTCCAAGGTCTGACTCTATTATCTTGGATAGGGCAGTTCCATGGATGACAAGGTCTAAGTCCAACAGGAGTCATGGGGCTGAGGTATGATGGAGATGGAAGATAATGGAAAGCATGCAGTTCAAGGACAAAGGGGTTAGAGAATTGCATGGGTCAACAATGTGAGCTTTGATAGTCGCTTAGGGTGATGGCAGTGCTGGAATATACAGAAAAGATGTTGTGAACATGCTGAAGTCTTCAGGACAGAGAGGAAGTGGCTGAGAGGTAGATTGATGACAACAGAAAGGAGGTAGAAGGGAATATAAGTAGATGACACAAACCTCAAAGAGCATGCACAGAACACCGAGGCTTACAGGGCTGGAAGTTGCAGCGTAGAGTAAGGATACCAGGCTAGATTCCAATCCGGACATACCTGAGCCATGAGAGAAGGCTGCAAGGTGTAAAATAAAACCAGGAGTTTGAAGGGGAGAGTCAACAAGTAAAGTGAAGGGATCCCTGGGTGGCGCAGCGGTTTAGCGCCTGCCTTTGGCCCAGGGCGTGATCCTGGAGACCCGGGATCGAATCCCACATTGGGCTCCCGCTGCATGGAGCCTGCTTCTCCCTCTGCCTATGTCTCTGCCTCTCTCTCTCTCTCTCTCTCTCTCTCTCTGTGTGACTATCATACATAAATTAAAAAAAAAAAAAAAGAAAGTGTTAAAAAAAAAAAAAACAAGTAAAGTGAAAATGCTAGAAATTTTGCTTACCATAAAACCGGGGTCTGGAGAACCCTGAGGATGGCTTTGGAAGTAGGATTGAGGAATCACAGAGCTAGATGGGAGGCCTCAGAGGTTCTCAGCAGCTCCCTGGTGGATGTGGGGGCTAAGGAGAGGGTCACGCACCCGCTCTGTGTTTAGGGTCTATTTGTCAGTCCCAGATGCAAGCACAGAGAGACCTGATTCCTCTTCTATTTCCTGCAGTGTTTACTCTTCTGCTCCAAGGCACCTTCACATCTAAGCACCTATGTTTTTTGGGTTATTTTGTTTGTTGGTTTGGTTTGGTGTTTGTTCCTTTGTTGTTTTTTGTTGTTTTGTTTTTTAAATAATCTAGTGGTTCAGGCTTGAGCTCCTTTCACCATTTATTGATACTGTGACCACCAAACTTTCTTCATATCATTCAATTTCTGTAGACTGATGATAGTTATTTTAAGAACTTAGTCCCTATTTAAACGATTAAGTGTATGGAAAGGTTTCAAATTTAATTTTTGCAAAGCAATTCACACATTTAATATTCTGTAAGGTCAACCAAGAAATCCATGTTCAATTATTTTGGTAAAATAAATATACCAGAGTTGGGGTGAGGGATGAATAGATGGATCACAAAGGATTTTTGTGATGATACCCTAATGGTACATACATGTCATTATACATTTGTCCAGTCTCACAGAATGCATCTCAATGTACACTACAGACTTTGAGTGATGATATGTCCATGTAGGGTCATCTCTTGTACCAAATACCCCACTTTGGTAGGGGATGTTAATAGGGAACACTATGCATTTGTGGGAGCTGGAGATATTGGGAAATCTCTGTACCTTCTCTCTAATTTGCTTTGACCCTAAAGCTACCCCAAACAAAAGTCATAATAAATAACCATCTTTTCCTGTGCAGCCACTACTGAAATTATGAACACATTGTTAGCATTTGATGCAGCTGAAAAGATCATGACCAGTTGTTCTCTTTTTAATCCTTCAATCTGATTGCCTTCCTCTCAATTCCTCAATCTGAAGTGACTTCCTCTGATTGCTGGTGTTACTTTCTCAACAGTGGTCAAGCTGTCTCAACTAACAGCATGACTTGGTGCCTGGCACAGAACAGTGTGTCTCCACAACTTTTCCATCACTTTTCACTCCTTTCCAGCACAGCCCTAGACCCTATTATGTTTCACTAATCACAGCTCCTTTGATTTCACTGCAGGTGATTTCTTCCTGTTAAATATGAACTTCTTAAATCTCTATCTTCCTTCTCTGCTTTTTTCCAATTTATGAAAAGATGCTTGTCTATCTATATTCTTTCCATTTGTATGTTAAAGAATATCTAGCCAGGGCAGTAGCAGAGACAAGTTCGCATTAGGGAAAGGAAAACTGAAAGGCTACAGTGAAGTTGATACAATCAAATTAATTCCTTCCAAAGGCTAAATTGTTCTGTGGCATTTAGAAAACAAATGAAGAAGCAATTAAAGGCAAAATGGAGTAAGTTTCCCTGAAGGAAAGGAGAGGCTTGAGAAACTCCTCTGTCTTTCACAGCACATCATTCTCACTGCTCCTTTTATGGTGGAAAGCAGGACCTGGAAGGATATTGATCAGGAGACCAACAGGGTCGGGAGAGTTGGAATAAAGCTAGATGAAGTAATTTGGAAGTGAATCTTCCTTACTGGGAAGACAGGCCAGGGAGAAAGACAAATAGTACCCAAAAGCCACAGTCCAGGTGATGAACGATCAGTGAAAACCTAATGCGGGAAATGATCTAAGAGTAGAGAAAGAGGCAAGAAATCCACTAATCCATTTCTGGGAACCCAGCTACAAGAAGCCACGGACAAACAAGTCTCAGTGGCTGTGCCCAGAATAGACTCGGTTCCAACTCAAAGGTGGGTCTGTGGTCTACTTTCATGGTTTTCTTAGGCTCCTTTTCTTTGACTAAAACTGTTTCCAGGATCTGGGGAGAGGAGGTGGACTCAAGTGGATAATCTGCTTTAGTCCTTTCTAAGGCAGGTATTGATTTCTCCTTTTCCCAACCCCCCAACATTTCTTGTGTGTTTGCCAACTGAGTGTGTATACATGGCTCCTCATGGGGCAGAGGAGAGAGGTTGTGAACACAAAAAGATTAAATATAATCCTGGTTCATGAAAAATCAAGTGTTAGAATGAAGGCCAGGAGGAACTCTGATGCATTACTAGGGATGGTCTTGTCAACCACATCTCTCAAATCTCTGCCAAGTCTCCTCAGCAGAGGTCTGAGGAAATTCCTTGGTTATGTAATTACGGATTGTCCTAGTTGTTTGTTTTTCTGCTTTCTTCCCCCCCCCCCCCATCCTTTTACTTCCTTCTTCGCAAGTATGTGCTTTGACCCCACCCTGGTCTACTGTATTGACACCAACTTACCATTTAAAAACATTGCTTGTTTTTATGTAAATGCTGAAGTATGCTTCTTTGGTGTTTCACTGGCCTGATTTATTTTTTTTTAAGATTTTACTTATTTGAGAGAGAGAGTGCAAGAGAGAGAGAGCACAGGAGCAGAGGTGGAGGCAGAGAGAGAGGAAGGAGCAGACTCCTTGTTGAGCACAGGGGCTTGTTGGTCTTGGGGCTTCATCCCAGTACCCCATCCCAGGACACAATTCCAGGACCCGATGCCAGGACCCAGGGATCACGACCCAAGCCAAAGGTAGATGCTTAACAGAATGAACCATCCAGGTGCCTCATTGCTGGCCTCCTTTTATCAAGAGGATTCACCAAGTTTCTATGGATTCCCAGGTGACCTCTGCAGCAATGATCGTTCAAATGTCTAATGATAATGAGAAATGAGAAAATTGTACCTTTTAATTTACAAATGCTGACCCTAGTAGGAAGGGGCATCGTGACTATAAAAATGTCATGCATTTTATGCCTCTTTATTATAATGTGTTTGAAATTAATCTGGTAGTGTAATGTTAAACATATGTCAATTACTTTTGACTTAATGAAACATATAAAACTCTCCCTAAGACTCACAGACCTTACTGAGTTTGTCACCAAACAGAAAAATCTTTATATACCTCCCACTCATCCAACTATACTTTGATTTCTCAAGAATTTGATCTTTGAACACATCAATGTAATGAAAAGAAACAGATTGTTAACTGCACTTACTATGAAATAAGCACATAAAAATGTCTTCACACTTTTTAAGTAATGATTCCATCTGCTAAAATTGCATGTTCTTATTGCATGTATATTTTAATATGTATTTTATTTTTTTAAGATTTTATTTATTTATTCATGAGAGATACGCAGAGAGAGGCAGAGACACAGGCAGAGGGAGAAGCAGGGAGCCTGATATGAGACTCAGTCCCAGGACCCTGGGGATCATGCCTTGAGCCAAAGGCAGATGCTCAACTGCTGAGTCACCCAGGTACCCCTGTTTTAATATTTAAACCTTACCCTGAACTCGCCAGACTGTATCATCTGGATTTGGTCCCTGAGGCCAAGCAGCAGTCTCGATCTTCCTCCTTTGATGATGATGACTTTCTGTAGAGGTTCCTAGGGTTTTTTTCTAGCCTTGATCTCTCTCTTGCACTCCTCTCTGACTAATGAACCTCTTACTACCTGGCGGTCTTGGAGGTATCTCCATCTCAACATGTCTCAAATCCAACGGATTGCGTTCCCTCAACCTTCAAACCTCCTCCTTCTGTATTCCATTTTTTAGAGAATGACCACTCTGCCCACTAGTTCACCCAACCAGGATACTTCGGAACATGATTAACATCCCTTTCTACTTAGCAATATGCATTTAATTAGGCAACAAGTCTTTTTGATCCCCTTGAGTCTTTCTCAAAATAGGCCTCCTATCCATCCCTCCATTCTCTTTTCAGGGCTCTCACAGCCTTTCACCTGAACTATTATGACAATTTTCCAAAAACTCCTTTCTCCTCAGTCTCCACCTACTCAAGCCATGCTCCACACTAGACTAGGTGTCTCCTAAAACAAAAATTAGAGGATGCATTTTCTGTCTTAAAATCCTTCATTAGCTCCTCATAAGTCTGTAGGAAAAGTCCCAAATTTCAACATGACCTAAAAGGTTCTTACATGTGACCCCAACCTCTCTTTTCAGTTCATTTTTTGCCATTCTCTGTCTGTAACAGGCATACCAAAGTGACTATTTCCTGAACATGCTAGCATTTTGACACTTATATGCCTTTGAAAACAATGTTTCCTTTGCCTGAACAATCCATTCCTTCTTTCTCCATCTGGAAAATGTTTAGCCTTCTTTCAAGACTCATATTCTCGGTGCAATTTTTCTTGATACCTCTCCTCCTCGAAAAGACTTATTTGCCTTTCCTTCTGTAATTCCACAAATGTCTGTGTAAATATATGTGTTCCAATATTTCTCACAATGAATTGAATTAGTAGTTTACATTCCTTTCTGGCTTTCCCACAGGCTGTAAGTGCCCAGAGAGTAATGATATTTGTAAAACTTGTATTTTATCATTCTTTCTATTTCTTTTCCAAACCACAATACCTGTTACTTAGTAAGAACTCAATTTAAAAAAAAAAAAAAAAGATAAAATTAGATAAACTTAAAAAAAAAAAAAAGGCAATGTTCCACAATCTTAGCACCAGGGAGAACCAGTGTTAAAAATTTTTATGTATATGAAACACATAATATTTCTTTTAAAAAATGGCACCACATTGTGTTATTTTATGATTTCATTTTTAAAAGATGAATAGGATACTGTGAATATATTTCCATGTGAGAAAATATTTCAAGCCAAAATATTAAACAATTACATTTCATTGTATGCAATGTCCTTATATTTGGACACTGAAGTTATTTTACTTTTTTGGATTATGAACAATGCTATAGCATTATGAACAATCCTATAGCACCCACTAATTTCTTTTGATAGGAATTGCAGTAATGACATGGTGTCCCATTAGCTCCTGGGCCTTAGCACCAGGGAGGAATAAAGATAACAGGGAATGAAAGAGGACAGAGAAGAGAGAGGGAAGGGAATCCGAAATAAGCTGGAGAGACGATGCTGACAGCCTTGAGCATCGGAGGAGTTGGTCTGATCTCTGGTTTTGTTTTTGGAATAGCTGCACATCAGGCAAAAGACATCAGGAGTGTGTGGGACAAATTATTTTTAAGGATTTTTTGTGAGTACTGAATATCCTCCAGATTTGCTGTTTCTGAGAGACCACATTAAAGATTCTTCATTGCTTTTTATTTCTCCTAGGTTGAAGGACAGGTGTTTCTCTCAAGGCAATGCCTCACTGAGGCCAGCTTCAAGAGAAGGATAGCTGGCCTCTTTGAGTGGATGGACTCATGGGTAAATGTACGTGTAGATCATGGACAAACTGTCTTGAGAATATCTGGGGACAAATGACAAGGAAAGAAAAACAGGTAGTTATGCTTTGAGCTGCCTAACATCCATGGTTCCATTTCAGATGCTGCTCACAAGGCAGTAAATGAAGCAGATTCTGAAGGGTGAGTTCTCTTTATTACACAGGTAACAGCAGAACTTATGAGGTACCTTAACAGTTTGTCTGGGTAGCAAAATCATCTCAAAGCATTAGTCAAACCTGCTAAAGAAATAGAGATAACAGCTAAATAATCAGGGAGATGGCTAGAATAAACTTGCTGGATGAGAAGAATCAGAGCACACAGAAAATTACAAAAGAGATTGTGGAAACCTAGAGCATGGGATCAAAACTTGTCCCTAGGGATCTCTGGGTGGCACAGCGGTTTGGCGCCTGCCTTTGGCCCAGGGCGCGATCCTGGAGACCCGGGATCGAATCCCACGTCGGGCTCCCGGTGCATGGAGCCTGCTTCTCTCTCTGCCTATGTCTCTGCCTCTCTCTCTCTCTCTCTCTCTCTCTCTCTCTCTGTGACTATCATAAATAAATAAAAATTAAAAAAAAAAAAACAAAAACTTGTCCCTAGCATGGAGCAAATTCAGGAAGACTTCTACAGCCACGGAGAAATCCACTCCACTTCTGTTGGTAGAAGGTGCTAGATAATAGTGCAGAAATGGAATGAGCGTTTCTCACATAAAGGGCTCAGTGCATGGGGAGTAGAAACCAAGAGTGGAGTAAATAGAGTTTTATTTTCTTTCATATCAATACAATATGGAAAAGAATAAAGGCTCTTGGTAATTACGCTACTTACATGGTTTGTCTTGTTAATATTTTCAGAAAAGAAAATACAGGCCTTGATGCAAGTATAAGACATTTGATGGTTTATATGTGTCTAGGATATTTACTTTGACAAAAGTGAAAATTCTGGGTGACATTTGATTTCTGCTTTTGTAACGACTAGATTGAGAACAAAGACGGAGATGTAGATAAGGCAGTGTGAAAAGGAGGCAGACAAATTTTAGAACTAAAAGACATAGCAATCTGGTTGGTGGTCTGAGTGATTTCCTGGTCTTCCAGGTGATTACAGTCCCCTCTCTATCAGATGCTGCTTTGTCCCATTCAGGTGAGTAAAGAGAGAGCAGTGAAGTGGAAAGATCCTAAGAACACAGGACATAGACACAGTCTGGGGCCAATACAGCATCAAGACCACTCTGACCCTATAAATCCTCGAGGGAATCTAACATCTATAGCTGTGACACACAGCCTCTCCCAGAGTCAAGGTTAAGTTGCTTCAAAGGCCGTTTCATGAACAGAGGTCACCAACCTGACTCGCATACTAGGGGACAGGGTGTGATCATGGGCAACAAATCATAAAATTCACAAGTCTCCTCATTCTGATGTTTTGAAGGACTTTGCCCTCTAAATATCTTTTCAAGGAGAATTTTTCTGGTTAGAGAGAATAATGAATGACAAGACAATGTGTAATGGGGTTGCTTGTTGGCAGGGGAGACAGAAGAAAGGCCTCATTACTTCACAGTGGACACACTGCAGCAGCGGGCGACTGCCGAGCCTGGAATCCTCAGTAGTTCTTTCAGCTAATGCTCTTGGCTTTCCCCCAAAAAAGAGGGCTCAAAGAGCCATAGTTGTCACTGAAAGAGTGCCCTTCTGCTCCAGTCATCTCTACCATAGGGGTAAACACTGCAAACAGTCATCAGAAGCAGCATTTCTGAATACCAAGGACCAAGGTAGCCTGTGGCAGTTTTTCTTCCCTGAGGCTACAGAATCACAAAGCTACACTTGTAGACCTCTTTCCAACCTGAAAGGTAGAGGTTGTTTTTCTGATTCTTTTTCAAGATAGTCCTTCAAGGACTACATTCTTTATGACACTCTTCTCATGGAAAACATTGTCTTTCTTTCAATTGCTCACAACTTGTAAGCACACATTGATATACATGGTTTATTTCCCCATAAATGGTATCTAATTTTCTAAATCTTGAAATGATCTTATGGTTGAGTCTTGCTCCTTTCCTTTTTAAAAAGCTTATCCAGTGCCTAATACTGTCAAACACACTAACATATTTTGTGTGCATGAGTTTGCTTTCAGAAGTGGGGAATTGTGTGCTCATGACCCTGAGATCAAGACTAGAGCCAAAACCAAGCCACCCAGGTGCCCCTCTTTTGGACTTCAAAGGAAAAGTTCTCAACTCTGTTGCAATTTCCCCTTAGGAGACAGGGAGAGCCTTTGATATGCTAGACAGTGTAAGGTACTAGGATATGGCTCACAGGTGAGAAGAGGATGGGAAAAGTGAACAAAAAGATGCAAAAAAGAAGATGGGCAAGAAAATTAATTTGTCCTCTATATATTTAATTTAACCTTCTTGAATTGCTTTATTTAATACTTTTTCTCATAATGTGATCAGTATTCAGGGTTTTGTTCATTGTGACATTTCCTTCATTTTCCTATTTTTTCATCCCTCTCATTCATTCATCTATCAAATACTAACTAAATAATAACAACAAGTAATGCTGGGCATGTCTCCAGCCACTGGAATACATTGGTAAATGTAAGCTTGTATTCTAGTTGAAGTAGATATTTAATCAATAGGTCAAAACTCAAAGACAAAGAATACATGTGATTTTAGGTGCTGATCGATACTATTAAAAAAACACAAAACAGGAAAATGATGAAGCTGGGCAGGTGTATAGGCTCCATTCAAGTAGGGCCTTTGGTAAAGTGTTGGGTTTTATTTTATTCACAATGGGGAACCATTGGAAGGCCTTAACAAAGAGTAATAATTACCAGACTTATGATTTAAAAGGACAGTTGTGGCTGTTATGTGGAGAATGGACTGTCCGTAAGAGTCAAAGCTGAGGGATGACACAGGAGGCAGATGAGGGATGATGATGGTCTGGACTGGGTTGGTAGCAATGGCCAGATTTGAAATCAATTTTGGATATACAGTCACCAAGGCTTACTGGTGGAGTAAAAAAGGACTGGAGGTCTACATAAAATGAAAAAAGGAATCAAACATGATTCCTAGGCATGAGCCTGAGCAATAAGGTGGATAGGATTCCTTTGCAGAGGAATTTTAGTTGTATGTATGTATGTATGTATGTATGTATTTATTTATTTATTTATTTATTTATTTATTGAGACAGAGAGAGAGAGTGTGAGCAGGGAAAAGGAGAAAGAGAATCTTAAGTAGGCTCCACACTCAGCTCAGAGCCCAACTAGGGGCTGGATCCCTTGAGATCATGACTTGAGCTGAAATCAAGAGTCAGATGCTCAACCAGTTGAGTCACCTAGGTGCCCCAAGTTTTAGTTGCTTCTAATACATTTCTTCTATGTTTCAGCACACATATGTGCCCAGATAATGAAGTGATTCATGACAAAGAATTTTAGTGTTACTCAGCGAAAACCCATGGATGATACCCACATTTTTATGCCTTCTAAAATCATATATGCAATCACATATTTGTTATCTCCCCTTAGCTAAGAGGCATTTTAACAGGTGTCACTGCTGCTCCTCCAGTCCAAGTCTTGAACAAACACAACAGTGTCTTAACTGATCTATTTTGTCTTAAAATTTTCTGCTCCTTCTCCACATACTAGCTTGAGGAATCTTTTAAAATCACAGCTCGCTTTCCTGCCTAAAGTCCTCTAGGGGTTCCCCATTATGCTCAGAGTAAAATACAATCTTCTTGCTCTGCCCTCTAAGACCCTAGAGGATCTGGCTCTCCCAGCTCTCTTGCCATAGGAACTACCTTCTCCAGCCTTGTCCTTTCTGCCTTTCTGTCTACTCCTTGAACACTTCAGGGTTCCTCTTCTGTCTCTTCCTTCCTCCTGGAATGCTTCCTGAAGTCCCTCACATGGGTGCTTCCTTCTATTATTCAGATCTCTGGTCATATATCTCCTCTCAGCGAGGCTGTCCCTGACCATACTTTAAATGAGTGCCTGTGAAGACTTTTTACAATACTGTCCTATTTGCATCTCTTTACAATGTCTATCTCACACTGAAATGATTTATTTGTTTTCTTCTCTGTTCTCTTTCAACTCACTGGAATGCTCACCACTGTACTTCTTGTAACTAAAACAACGTTGGCAGATAGTGGGCACACAGTAACATTGTAGTGAATACATGAATCTCACTTTATGCAAAATGTTGATAGGAAAGAACTGGACGGAAGCCCAATATAAAGAAATGACACCATATGCCACATGCATTGACCAACACGGCATGTGATAGCATTCCTTAGTGTTTTGAAATTTAGAACCAGAAATATGTTAGAGGAATTGTCATAGTACTTTGGGGGAAAAGATCATAAGGAAGGCAGAACAAAAGACAAAATTAGCATATACTATATAAATAAATGTGTGGCATAAACTATACTAATCTCTATATAGCCTTTTTTTTTCTATATAGCCTTGAATAGTGTCTGGCACACATTAGACTCTTAAGAAATTTTTGTTGAAAAAAGAAAGAAATTTTTGTTGAGGAAATGAATGAATGAATACCTATGAGCTAAAAGCCTACAAATGAGTACAGCAAAGGTGAAAATAAAATGATGAAGCTTTTACCAATGGTGATATTTTTATTCCAAAATAGGAATTCTATTGAGGGTGGAACCTACAGTTTGCTTGAGGCAGCCCCACATTAAACAGACCACCTTTGGTAAGATACAATGGCAGCAGAGGAAAGACCCCTCCCACATCTAGGTGTGGGGCGAGGCTCTGCAGGTTCATCTCCTATACTCAGGGAAAGGGGAGCCCCTCACCCCAGAACATTATGTGCTCCATTGGACCAGCCAAGTAAGTCCAGTGACAATTACTCAAGTAACTAGTGAACATCCAACGCAGTGATTTTGCATTAGCTTTTATTCTTACTATTATTAGTATAAACTGAGTTATTCACCAAATAAATATTTGGATTAAAATGACTACTTACACTAATATCTGTTTAAAAACATAGCCAACATGGGGATAAATCAAATTCAACTTGTTCTGTTTTTCATTTTTAAGAAATGGACCAAAAGGACAAGAGTAAAATAGACAATTTTGTATTTAACGGAAATAAAAATACCTTTCCTAGAAAAGAGCAAATATCCATAAACATCATATTTAAAATAGATTTATTTAAATATCAGAGAAGTTTCACAAGAAGAGGAACAATCTGAACAAGAGATTTGTAATAATTATTAAGACTAATGATGACATAAACCACTAACAGGAATAATATATCCAAAGAGAGTCTTACCAAGCCACCACCAATGACAGCTATTTTTTTCCTTTGAACGTCTGATGACTCCATGACTTCCAAAGTTGTTGTATAACTGTGGTAGCTCCTGTCACAAAGGAAACTGTTTCCTGGCTGCTGACTTTCCTCCCTTTATACTCCCCGGAGCCCTGCCTTTGTGAACCAGCCTAGCCTGCCGCAGTGTTTGAGCTGGGCTAATTCCCCTTGAACTTAGAAGACAGCATTTAACTCCTTAGTAGCCTGAAGCACAATGGGACCGACTTTAAGAAAAAAAAAGAGAATTCAATAACCAAATTTTGAAAAATCCAGCCAAGTGAAGACATCTACTCTCTGTCTTGCGTATAAGACGGGAAATTTTGTAAAAGTACAGTGTTACCGGCTTTTCTTCTCTTTCTACAGCATGTATTCTTACTTCCTTTTTCATTCATGATTAACAGTGAATGCAACTGCCCTCATCTGAAGTCCCAAAGCGTCTTGCACTTGCCTTGGACAGTAAGGTGACTTTGGGGCACAACTGATGTGCTCTTGTTATTAGGACCAGTCAGGAAGCACACCTCGAGGGTCCTCTTGGATTGTCTTTAACAGACCACCAAGGAAAACTATGTTAATACTTCCCGAGCAAGATTTTGAATTTGTCACTGACCACACTTCCCTTTTTTTGCATTAGCTTCTAGAAACCTTAGAATCTAATTTGTACATTAAGAGTGCTTCTTTAAACTCATCCCTGAATTCATATTACCTCTCCACTTCTTTGTCTTCTTTCATCCCATTTTACATGCATATTATTTATTTTTGGTACATATTTGTGAATTGAGGGTTTTGTTTTGTTTTTCCTGGAACATGATGCGTAAAATAAAGTAAGAATGGGTGGCTCAGCGGTTAAGCGCCTGCCTTTGGCGTGATCCTGGGGTCTCTGGATGGAGTCCCATGTGAGGCTCCCTGTGAGGAGCCTGCTTCTCCCTCTTCCTGTGTCTCTGCCTCTCTCTCTGTGTCTTTCGTGAATAAATAAATAAAATCTTAAAAAAAAAAAAAGGGATCCCTGGGTGGCGCAGCGGTTTAGCGCCTGCCTTTGGCCCAGGGCGCGATCCTGGAGACCCGGGATCGAATCCCACATCAGGCTCTGGGTGCACGGAGCCTGCTTCTCCCTCTGCCTGTGTCTCTGCCTCTCTCTCTCTCTCTCTGTGACTATCATTAAAAAAAAAAAAAAAAAGAATGTAAGTGAGGAACCTTCCTCACTTCCTGGCGAGAGCAGAGAGCACACAGGTTTCTCCATGGTGAGGACCTACTTAAACATCATTGAATAGCGGCCCCTTGTGGATAAGTACTGTTACAGTTGCCAGAAAACTTCTTTGCTGTTAGATATTTTTATTCATTTATTTTGAATAGGTAATACATTCATATGGTATGAAACTCAGAAGACACAGCAAAAGGGTCTTAAAGTGAATAAGTCTTCTGACTCTGGCTCTTGGCCACCTATTTCTTCTGCCCAGAGACAACCACTGTTTTGGTGTTTGGGTGACTTTGTTCCTCTAAAGCCCCTGCCCCTTCCATCCCCTTCCCTAAATAGTAGCAAATTTGATACATTTTTACACTTTTCCACACCCTTTTTTCCCACAACATATAGCTTGAGAATTCCTATATGCTCTCTTGTTCTTCTTCTTCTTTTTTTTAATCATGGGCTGTAACACAAAAAAAGTAAAGTACACAAAAAAATATATACAGTAGTACAAGAACTTATTGTAAAGTAGACATCATTCAGGACCAGAAAAAAACATTGCCAGAACCCCAGAAGTCTACATGTGGCCCTTGCCTACCACCCCTTCTTCGTGAGGCTTTTTTTTTTTTTTTTTAAGATTTTGTTTATTTATTCATGAGAGACACAGTGAGAGAGAGAGGCAGAGACACAGGCAGAGGGAGAAGAAGATCCCCTGCAGGTAACCTGATGTGGGACTTGATCCCAGGACTCCGGGATCACAACCTGAACCAAAGGCAGACGCTCAATCACTGAGCCACCCAGGTGTCCCTCACTTTCTTGTTTTATTTATAATTTTACTGACATACATGCATCCCTAATATAGTTTAGTTTTATCTCCTTTTGAACTAAAATTTAAATAAATTCATGCTTTTTTTTCTTTGCAACTTACATCTTTTTCTCAATATTATGCTTCTTAAGATCCACCCAGGCTTTTGCATGTGATCCTAGTTCATTTTTATTGTTGTGTATTATTTATCCATTCTATTGTTGATGGATATTTGTGTTTCCAATATTTTAATATTGTGAATAATGCTGCCACCCTGATTAATTTTGCATATACGATGCAGTGCACTCATATATAAGTACCTTTAGAAATAGAGGCTTGTTATGCATATTTTTAACCTCTCTAAACAAACCACAGTTATGTTCAGAAGTATCCCACTCATTTTTACTTGCCACATGGAAATTCTAGTTTTTGCATGTCCCACAAGTTCGTGCTCTATCTCACGGTGGTTTTAATTTGTTCTTATTGTTGATGAAGGTGAGCACCTTTTCATCCATTATTCACCATTTGCTGTTCTTCTTGTGCACAGTGCTTCTTTTCTTGAGTAGTCTTTTTTTTTTTTTTAAGTGACACTGGATTTGAGTTTTATTCTTTATATATGTTGCAGATAATTTCTTTCCTTCTTGTACTCTTGTATGTTTTTCCTTTCCTAAGAAAAGGAATTAAGAATTATTCCTTTTGATGAAAAGGAATTTTCATCATATTCTTTTGATGAAAAGATATTAATTTTAGCAGATGCAAGTTTATCAGTCTGGCTTTGTGACTTTTGCTTTATGTCATGTTGTATAAATATTTTCATAGCCCAAGTTTCATTTTATTTTCCAAATGAATATGCAGTTTTCCCCAGTACTATTAAATGAAAGACTTTTCTTCTCCCACTGTTGGCTTTGTCCAGTGTTCAGTATATATGGGTATGGTTCTAGATTTCTGTTCTATTTCATTCCATTTACACTACACATGCCTATGCCAGGGACAATGCCACTGCCAAATTACTGTAGCTTTAAAATAAGCTTTTGATGTGTTAAAGAATTTCGTCTGCTTTGTCCTTCTTCAATAATTTTCTTGACTATTCTTTCTTAGTGCTTTGCATTTCTATCTAAGTTCTAGAATGAGTTGGTGAATTCCAACAAGAAATAAAAACAAAGAACCCTGTTGGGTTTTTGGTTTTGGGGGGGGGGGGTTGTTTGTTTATTTGTTTGTTTTTACTGAGAGGTTATCTGGAAAGCATACCATATTTAGCACACGGAGTTTTTCAATCCAGAAACACTGCTTATCTCTCCATTTGTTTGAGTCTTCTCCGAAGTCTCTCCAATTTTATATTTTCTCTCAAAGAAGTTTCACCTTTCTTTTGTTAGATTTATTTCTAGGTATTCTTTTGTTTCTCATTTGATTGTATGTGATATCTTTAAATTCATTTTCTGTTGATGGTATATAGAAGTACAATTCATTTTGGTTTGTTGAGTTTGTATCTAGCAATATTGCAAAACTCTTTAATACAAACTATAGCTTCTTTTTTTTCCCCCCACCATGATCATCATGATAATGTTTTATTCTTTTCTTTTCTTTCCTATCAACTGAATGACTGCCTACTGCTTTGGCTAATTCCACAGTTCAATGAAATAGAAATGTATTTCTTCCGTTTTAAATAGATAAGATTTCCTAGTTATCCTACTCATAATGGTTTTTAGCAAACTTTTACTGTAGTCAGAGAATATGCTCTGTGCATTCTTCAAATATTTGAAATTGGTGAGAATTGTTCTATGGTCAGAAAGGGGTAAATCTGTATAAATGCTTTATTTGCCTGAACAAAATGTGTGCTCTTAGTTAACAGCATGAATTTTCCTATACCTATTCATTAGGTCAAATCAAGTAATCATGTATTCAAAACTTGAGTGTTCTTACGGATTTTTGGTTGGCTCATTTGGTCAATTACTCAAAGAGGTATGTTTGAAAATCTTACACTTAATTAGTATTTGTCTATTTCCTCAAGAGTTTTGCCCTCTATGAAACAATCCACATTTAAAATTGCTATATGCTGGGGTACCTAGAAGCTCAGTTAAGCATCTGACTCTTGATTTTGGCTCAGGTCATGATCTCAGGGCCGTGAAACCGAGCCTCACATTGGCTCTGTGCTGAATGTGGAGCCTGTTTAAGACTCATTCTCTCTCTCTCTCTCACCATCTCTTGCTGCCTCCCTCTCTAAAAAGTAAAAAAGTAAAATAAGATTGCTATATGCTACTGGCAAAATAAAGCTTTTATCATTATGAAGAAATCTTTTTATCTGGGGATATGATTTTTGCCTTCAAGTTTAACTGCTTGATATCAATCTTACTTCTCTGTATCTGTTTAGTATTTATATATTATATCTTTTCCAGCCTTTCAATTTCAGCTACTTTGTATCTATGTGTTTTTAATGTGGCCTTTGTGAACAGCATTCATTTGAATTTTAAAAATCCAATCTACAATCATTGTCTTTTAACCTGAGTCTTTGGTTTTCTATAGTCTCACTAAGATGTATGGAGGTAAAGATTATGTATCCCAGTAGTTTTCCATGTTACTTATCCTTTCATCTTTATTTTTATTTTTGCCTTTTTGTGCTTCCTTATCCATAGCTTCTTTTAATATTACCCAATTTATTGATTCTCTCTTCTTCTGCGTCTAATCAGGTGATAAATCCATCCAGGGAGATCTCAATTTTAATTATTGTAATTTTTAGTTCTGGAATTTTTATTTGGTTCTTTTTCATAGCTACTACACTATTTTTAGCTTCTAGTATCTGTGCCAAAATTCTCAAGTTTGTCTTTTGTAACTTAACATAACAAACACGATTGCCTTAGGAGCTGTGTCTATAATTCTTATTGTGAGTTTGTTTTGACGATTATTTACTTGTTGACGGGGGGGTAGATACCTATGATCTCTAATTTCCACGTGCACATTTATTTATTTTTCTTAGAGAGAGGATGCATGCAAGTGCAAGCACGGGGGAGGAGCAGATGGAAAGGGAGAGAATTCCAAGCAGGTTTGGTGGGCAGGGTGGAGTCCAAATGTGGGGCTCAGTCTCATGACCCCAAGATCATGACCCAAGACAAAAATCAAGAGTTGGATGCTTAACTGACTGAGCCACCCAGGCACCCCTCCATGTGCACATCTTAAACTGAGTGCTCAAAAAAAAAAAAAAAAATTGAGCGTTCAAAATTGTGTTTGAAAAAAAATAGGGATAGTTTGAAGCCTATTGAGCCTATTATCAATATAATGCTTTAGAGAGGATTTTTTTTGCTTCTGCCATGTTCCTGTGGGTGATCCAGCACTTATTTGCTGGGTAAAGTGAGCAGGATCTGTCTATCTTTAGAAAAGTTATTCCTTTGGTATCTATACTAGCCCAGATGAGGGTCAACTGGTGACCTTCACTCTGTCTGGTCTCTTTCAGCCTAGGAATTCAAAGCTTTTTTCACAATACATGATGTTCTCTTTTTTTTTTTTTTTTTTTTTTTGATGTTCTCTTTTTGAATGTTATTTATTTGGAAGACAAACTCATAGAAGTACTCAATTGGCAGTTGGGCACAGATAAGATATACTGATGTTTACATGTAATTCTCTGTTGAGTAGCTAGAAACATACCCTTTCTCTTTTATTCAGGGAAGCACATCTGATAGTATATTATTTATGAGTACCATTTAATTATTAATTTAATTATTTAAAAATAACTTTTAAATTTTGTTAATTTATTATGGATGACATTACCGACCCACCTCACAAATGATATAGTTAAAACCATTTATCACATTGAGATTGACTCTGAGGATGCTGATAGCTGTTGTTCTAGGGCATTTCTACAGTATTTATGAAGTGGGTCAAATTACTTTCCAGTTTTGGGCCAAAAAACATGATCAAGCAAGTAGATGAGATAAAAAAGATTAACAGTGGGATTCCTGGGTGGCTCATTGGTTAAGTGTCTGCCTTTGGCTCAGGTCATGATCCTGGAGTCCCAGGATCGCATCCCATATCGGGCTTCCTGCATGGAGCCTGCTTCTCCCTCTGCCTATGTCTCTGCCTCTCTCTCTCTGATTCTCTCTCTCTCTCTCTCATGAATAAATAAAATCTTTTAAAAAAAGGAGATTAACAATGAGTTGTACATTTCTATGCAGCCTGCAAACGACATGCTGATAGATTGATGGGTAATATTTACTATTATTTTGCTATAAGTACCAGCCTTTTCCTCATTTCCCTCTTAGTGGAACAGAATATTATATGACTGTTTCTCCTGGTAGGGGGTATTTTCAAGTCTCATCTTGCCTTTTTTTTTTTTTTTTGACAATCCAAATCTAAATGAAATTTGAATTTATGAAGTAGCCATATTTTATAACAATATCTGAATAATGTGGATTTGATATTCCTTGGGTTGTAAGAAGGAAGAGATAATTAACTTTTTATATGAGGTTGGAAGGAGAAAACAGATTTGGGTAAAATGACATATTGATGACTTTTAGAAATTGAAGGACAGCATGAGGGCTTGGGTGGCCAGTAAGAGAAGAGAGGATTAAAAGCTTGAACAAAGTTTAGTGATTATGAAACAACATCTCTGAGCATTGTCATTTATCCCTCTATTGCTAAAAGTTGGGTAGAAAAAGTTGCCTTAGAAAGGCCTCAGGAAAGTTAAAGATTTATCACACCTTCTTTCTCTGGAGCTTTCTTGAGGCTGAAGAAATTAAGAAATTGGTTAATTTCCTGCATCCTCTGAGTTTGAAGAACTTGAGACTATGGGATGAACAAGGTACTTACAAGGTAACTGCTGTGTCAGGAGCAGCAACAGTTCATCCTCATGGGGATTAAGTTACTTGTTAATCCCTAAAATAGGTCCTTTCCATCAGAAATTACTCCAAGAGGATCATACTTTATAGTATGCTTTATAAGAGACACTGACTATTTCCACTTTTCTCTGCATTTATTAACAAACCTAACAAATTGGTATTATTGGAAAAAATAAGGTTGTAAAACATTAAAATTTAACCAAGACTAATAAAATATTTGCTTTGCTGTTTTCGTCATTCTTCTATGGTTGAAGTTGACAGAATATTGTCTTACTTTGTTTGATGAACTCGGCTTGCTCAATAATTGTTTATTCATTTCACCAGGGCCTCTACTTGGAGCCCTCTGCCTGGAACGCCCCTCTGTCTGCGTGCCTACCCTTCAGTGTCCAGGGCTCAGCTCAAACACAATATCCTCAGGCTGATCTCTCTGCATAAAAGATGAGCCCCTCCATCTTTCTTTAAACATCTTTCAGCTTACTTCCTTTGTTACATTTACTAGTGCATGAAATTTACGATTATATGAACTAGTACATGAAATTTACGATTATATGAAACCTGGTATATTTATTTACTATTTTCTTTTTTTTTAATTTTTATTTATTTATGGGAGTCACAGAGAGAGAGAGAGAGAGAGAGAGAGGCAGAGACATAGGCAGAGGGAGAAGCAGGCTCCATGCACCGGGAGCCCGACGTGGGATTCCATCCCGGGTCTCCAGGATCGCGCCCTGGGCCAAAGGCAGGCGCTAAACCGCTGCACCGCCCAGGGATCCTACTATTTTCATTAGCAAATAAATAATAGTGGAAATGAGCAGGGAGGAAACGAGATGGACTCAAGATATAATTTTGAGGTAGAATGGCCAGGGTTTGTTGGTAAGTTGGGGCATAGTGTCTTCATTGGTCAGGGAATAGGAGCAGAGTTTAGGGATCAAAGAAGACTCCCAGGTTTCTAGCTTGAATAACTGGTGATACCATTTACTGACTACAAAAAAATGTGCTGGGCATGGCCACTAAGAGTTTTCCTTTGGGGTATTATCAAGTTTGAGATATGAGTATTGAGTTAGGTAAGTAAATAGGGATATTAAGTCTACAGTGGATACATAAATCTGGAACACAGAGGAAGAGTCTAGTCTGGAAAAATAAGTCTGGAGGCATCAGTACCTCAGCATGAAGATGGTATTGAAAATCATATGAATGGAGAACCCCTCTCATGAAAGAAGAATGGCTGGAGAGATGGCTGAGAAAGAGACTAATGTGTGTATTTCATTACTATTTACATAAAATTTTAAAAACACACAAAACAACCATACATATTTTACAAGAATACATATGAATAAAATGAAAGAAATAAACACATTATAGTAATTTTCTGGAGACCAAAATGAAAAAAAAAAGGTGTAAGAAATGAATAGAAAAGGAAAAAATAGTGAAATCAAATATGAATGGACCTTATACTCTCTAATGTGCTATAAAGTTAAGAATATGGTTAACTCAACGCTCTCTATGGTAGATTTACTAAAAAATTTTAAAGAAAAAGGTTAACTAAGGTCATATCGGACAGAGCCCTGAGTCACTTTCTCATTTACAAGTGAAAGGCTGGCAAAGAATAGTATGAAGAAATAGCCAATGAAATTTGGTAGGGGGAGAGATTTCCAAATTACAAAGATCAAGAAAGATATTTCCAAGGAAAAGGCATGTCAATTGCCTTTCAATGCTGCTGAAAAGACAGAAAACTGCCCATTGGACTTGCACTATGGTTAGTGCAAGGCATTGGTAACCTTGACAAGAGCAGCATCAGTGCAGTAATGCTTACTGAAGGTCGCTGGCGCCTGGGACTGACCCGCTTATTGAAGAGAGAATGAGAGCTGAAGCATTGAAGATGGTGCATAAATACAGTGTTTTCTAGAAATGGGGATGTAGTTGAAGTGAGATGCAGGGTTGGGGCTGGTTTGCTTTTTTAAACACAAGAGATAATACAGGGAGTTTCGGTATCAATTCTGGCAATGGTTCAATAAAGAGAAATAAACTGATGATAGAGGGTAAAAAGGTGGAAAATTTAAGGAGCAATGTCTTTGTGAGGGTGTGGGTTCCAGCACATTAGTAGAAGATTTGATTTTTTTCCCCTTTATTTTTCTTAGAGAACAGAGGAAGTGTAGGTTAATTTGTGTTCTTATTGCTAATTTTAGTGTTTTCCAACGTTATTGTACATGAACATACTTTAAAGAATCAAGAAGTTCTACAAGACATTCAACATAAGCAGGGATCCCTTTCTACCTCTCCGCCATTTGTCCCCACTCAGATCCACCATTTCCAGCTCCAGGTATATGTCTGTGTCTCTCAGTGACATGCCAGTACAGTACTATTCTTTCTTATTTCTTTTAGTTTGTGGTTTCAGGTCATGACTTCCCACTATCAGAAACGAAGATTAATGTGTTTTCATATCCTTATTCTTTTAATATAACATTATAATTTTGGTTAGGACAAAATTCAATTTTTGATTTATTTTAACTATGACCACTCTAATTTAATAATGATCATTTTTCCTTTCCTGAAAGATACAACTGTTTTTATTTCTTCGTTTAATAGTTGTCTTCTTTTCTTTGCTGAATTTCCTAAGGCATTAGAAATTCATTATCCAAATTCTCCCCTAGTTCTCTAAATCTTTCATGAATATATTCAAGGCTTTAAACATTTTATACTCTGGAAGAAATAACCTCCTGGAGGTTCGGATCTGCTTCAGTCTGAAGTGGTTGCTCTTTATGCTAAGTGCAAGCTGTCATACATTCATTTAGGGAGTGTTCCAAGTCTTTGTTGCTTATGTTGGAGACTTTTCTGAAGCTCATGCCTGCCTCTCCCTTGGTTTACTTCCTAGTTTCAGTGGAGCGCTTTCTCTGGAGGTTTTCCGAAAAAGGATAGATGGAAGCAAATTTTTTGAGATCTTGATCACATGAAAATATTTTTATTCTATCCTCATACTTGATTTGGCTGGGTATAGAATATCAAGTTGGAAATAATTTTCTTTCAACAATTTGAAGACATCAATCAACTGTGCTCTAGATTCCAAGGTTGTTGTTGAGAAGTCATAAAGATTTCTAACCCTCTGTAGGTGGCTCATTTAATTTTCTCTCTGGAAATTCTTCTTTTTGCTCCAAGGGTTGTAACATCTCTCAACGATATATCTTATTGTGTCCTGTGTTCCCAACTGTTCTAGACACTTGATAGGCTTTCATTCTGAAACTCATGTCTGCTACTTTTAAGATATTTTCTTAAATTTGTTTGTTTAATGGTTTCTTGTACATTGTTTTCCAAAATTATTGAGATGTTGGACATACTGGATTGTCCTCTGGTTTTATTAATTTATGTCTCATATTTTCCTTCTCTTTGAATATTACCTCTACTTTCTGGAAGACTTTAAAGTTAAATCTTCCTATCTTTCTATCAAGTTTCTGAGAAATTCCTCAGTAATCTTCCAAGCGTGGAGGTATACTGAATTAGAATATTCAAAGTCTTTATTTAGAAGGAGGATATTTAGACTGATAAGAATAAGGAATTAGTATCAATTTTGTCAACTATGTTAGATTTGGAACAGAGAAAGAGAAAACTATTGCATTGTTCACTTGGCTTTCATAGCAAGGACAGTGAGTCCTGTGACTTGAGCACAAAGAAAACAGAAACACAAACAAACCACACAAATATCAACAAGAAAGCAAGTCAATATTATTATAGACAAAGTTCAAAGTAACAAACAACAAAAAAAACCCATCTACATAAAATAAAAAACATTTCACATAGATAAGAGGTTGTATCCTAAAACTAAAATATAGTGTCAATGATTAATTTAAAAGTAATTACATTATTTTTCATTATAAAGTAATGTAATAAATGAACTAGCCATTGTTTCCCTAATTTCAATTATTGCATAACACCTTTATAATATATTTAATATTTTGTTTCAAACTGATGTATATTTTATTTAAATAAAAATGTAACTTTATACTATGGCTGCAAATGGAAAATCAATTTCACTGATGAAAAGAAGGGAAACATATAAATTGTAGCTGAGAGGCACCTGGGTGGCTGAGTCAGTTAAGTGTCCAACTCTTGGTTTTGGCTTAGGTTATGATCTCAGGGTTGTGGACTGAGTCCTATATTGGGCTCCATGCTGAGTGCAGAGTCTCCTTGAGATTCTCTCTCTATCCTTTCTCTCTCTCCCTGCTTCTCCCCTGGTTATAGGCTCATGCAATCTCTCTCTTTAAATACATAAGTAAAACCTTTAATAAAAAAAAAAGAAAAAAGAAATTGTAGCTAAATTCTATACCTACAAATTAAATTTCACCAAAGACTTTCCCTCTACTTTTACAAAAGGATATTAACAAGTGTTCGAGAAGTATAAAATATACACTTGCACCAAAAAAAAAAAGAAAAAAAAAAGACTCTTTCTTACTAAATGGGTAGGGTTAGAAGAAAATAAAAAAATAGGATAATAATCAATATTAATTAATGTTGCATTCCTGGCCCACCTACAATCACCAAGGTACCAAGAATGGTATATATCCCACACTTACAGAAACTCTGAACTAGATTTCAAGTCAGGAAATTGGGAAACACACCCATATATATGAACAAAATGAATGAAATGAAAATAACAAGATATGAACCAAAGAAGCACATTAAAAAAAAGTTGATATATGAAGCCATAATTCCATTTCTCAAAAATTCAAATTGTCATTGGAAGAG
The DNA here is from genome assembly GCF_053574225.1 of Canis aureus. Lineage (NCBI taxonomy): Eukaryota > Metazoa > Chordata > Mammalia > Carnivora > Canidae > Canis > Canis aureus. The sequence continues at coordinate 48,179,759 of NC_135616.1, forward strand.
GAGCTGAGCTCCTTCCCCAAAAAACTCCCAAGTGATGATTGCCTTTTCTCTACTCTGAGAAATAAGCTTACTAGAAGTCATAGGAAATTTAAAAAGTATCTAGAACAACCAGTTACCTTTTTAAAATTATTTTTAAGAGTTCAATAAAACCAATATGCAATATTTCCAGGGATTAAGAGGAACAGCTGGGATCCCCGGGTGGCGCAGTGGTTTGGCGCCTGCCTTTGGCCCAGGGCGCCATCCTGGAGACCCGGGATCGAATCCCACATCGGGCTCCTGGTGCATGGAGCCTGCATCTACCTCTGCCTATGTCTCTGCCTCTCTCTCTCTCTCTGTGTGACTATCATAAATAAATAAAAAATTAAAAAAAAAAAAGAGGAACAGCAAACAAAGCAGAGATGACCTATTAAACTTGGAGAACTAGAAAGAGATAAGCTAGATGGGTAGCAAAGCAGGAATTGCTGAAATACATTGCAGGGTGGGTGCCAGTAAACAGATTTAGACACATGATTCTTTGTATAAAGAGTCTTGATCTTCCTGGAGTAGGCAAAGACATTGAATAGAGATGAGAATGAAGAATAAAATTGAAAATATTCCTCTCTCTAGACCACAATCAGTGCAGACTGGAACTAAACCTGTGAAATTTGCTTGGGAATGGCAGTTAAAGTCAGCTGAAATTCCGAAAATGGGACATTTCCAGTTGTGAATACTGAGCAAAAGGTTTGATTTATAATCTAAGTTTTACATCATCTAATATTTATGTTGCAGAAAGGTGACAAAGTAAAATGAAGAAAGGAACAAGAGATATTTAAAAATGTGGGAAAGCAAGAACTTTCAAACACATGCTCCATAAATATTTGTAACTGTGTCTCTCGTGGCTTTTTAAAAGTTTCAGTGAACAACACTGTTCATTTGAATTAAATGAAAACTTCTTGATGCACCTGGGTGGCTCCGTTGGTGAAGCATCCAACTCTTGGTTTCAGCTCAGGTCACGATCTCAGGGTCATGAGACTGAGCCTCAAGAGGGGCTCTGTGCTCAGTGTGGAGTCTGCTTGTCCCTCTCTCTACACCTCTGCCTCCGCCCCTGTCCTTGCTCCTGTGTGCAATCACTCTTTCTTCTTCTTTAAAATAAAATCTTAGAAATAAAAGAATTAAATGGAAATTTTTTATATGAGAGACAATACTAGAAAAGTTGTATTACCATGTTGAGTACATGCAATATATCTCTAATTTTTTAAAATGTTTTCATGAATTAATATTTTATTCAGATTATCCCATTCTCTTTTGCCAGTGATTGATTTGGAAGGATCATGTGATCTGATTTAGATCAATGAGATGTGATGAGACATTTGCTAAGAGCTTCTGGGAAAGTTCTTTCTCCTTTTTCGGAGGGCAGTTTCTGGAAAGAACCCTGTCCCTGTTTCATCAAAAGTTATCATCTGCAGGTATGAGGGCTGGCATGGCTGCAGCCATCCTGTCAAGATGAGTATGCACGACAGCTCACTCACAAGGCTGAGAATTGATGCTGGCTGTCAGTTGGGAGCACAGCCAGGGCTATTGGCTGCAATGCCCAAGTGCGGCCTCTCTGGCATGACTGTCGAACCTTTTTACTTGGTGGCTGGCTCACCATAAACAAGTGTCTCAGGAAACCACAGGGAAGATGCATGACCTTTTCTGACCTAGCATCAGCAGTCACTTTTCTCCGTTTCTATTGGTTATTAGCAAGGCATAAGGCTTGCCAGTATTAAAGGGGAGGATATTCAGACTCTCCTGTGGCAAATTCTCACTATAGAAGAGCAAATGGAATGGAAGATATTGTTGTGACCTGATTGGAAAAATAAATTTTGCCACAACCTATTTATTTTTTAACATTTAAAAAAAATCATTGGGCAGTGCCAGATACTGTTTCCTGAGAAATATTAATAGTGATACAGAAAATCGGTCCCACGTTGTGCCTGCAAAATAGTTAAGATTGTGGCCTAGTTGGATGCCCTTAAGCATCAACTTTCTCTTCTATGAGCAGAAACAACAGGACCTACTTTGCAGGGCTGCTTTGACTTTTAAAAGAATACATAAAATGCTTAGAAAATTCTCTGGATTGGGATCCCTGGGTGGCGCAGCGGTTTGGCGCCTGCCTTTGGCCCAGGGCGCGCTCCTGGAGACCCGGGATCGAATCCCACGTCGGGCTCCCGGTACATGGAGCCTGCTTCTCCCTCTGCCTGTGTCTCTGCCTCTCTCTCTGTGTGTGTGACTATCATAAATAAATAAAAATAAAAAAATAATAATAAAAAAAAGAAAATTTTCTGGATTGTAACACATATCAATAGGTGTTTATTGAAAGGGATTAAAATAGACCATTTATTTAAAGTCTAGCAATTTGGATTTAAAAACATTAAACTGTGGTGAAAACAGGAGATATGCTCAAAGTAAAAATGAAAGAAAATTATCCAAAATAAAACGAGAAACATACATCAAGCAGATAATAAATAGGTGGCATAGAAATATCATTATTGATAAAAGAGGTTAAAATAATAAGCAACGATAGGAGTACAGAGTGATGTCACTCCAGGAAGTGATGTCACTTCATGACCCATGAAGAAACCATAAACTTATGTTCACTGAGCATTGTGTATAACAGCAAAAAATACTCTTAAGAAATTGTATAAATAAAATGTTTAATATTTATGCGACAGAATACTCAGTAAAAATTTTTTTAAAGAAAGTGTGCTAAATTGGGGATCCCTGGGTGGCTCAGCGGTTTAGTGCCTGCCTTTGGCCCAGGGTGTGATCCTGGAGACCTGGGATTGAGTCCTGCATCCGGCTCCCTGCATGGAGCCTGCTTCTTCCTCTGCCTGTCTCTCTCTCTCTCTCTCTCTCTCTCTCTGTGTCTATCATGAATAAATAAAATCTTAAAAAAAAAAAGAAAAAAGAAAATGTGCTAAATTCATGTGATAGGAATACTATTAAGTTAAAAAGATCATGGATAGATCTCAAAAACAGTTCGGTTATAGAAGAGCAAAACTTTAAATTTTTAAAACCATCGTTTTTGCAGATCAATATGCAAAGCAAAAAATACACAGGTGAACCGAAAGGATATGTAGCAAGATAATGATAGTTTCTGGGATGATGGGAAGAAAATGCCTCTCCAGTATCAGTAATTTGTTCTCTCTTTTCTTTTACAAGGGATGTGGAGCAAAGCATCAAAATGTTAGCATTTCCTAGGAAGTGATAGTGATCGTTAGTAAATGTTCCTGTAGTTTCTGCCAAACTGATGACAACACCAGTACTACTATCTTCACCCTAAACTTTGTATTGTTTGCCTGTTAATGGTGGGACACCTAAGTATGTGGGAATAGGTGGTTCACTGGTTCCTAAACCCACTGTGTTATCTTTTGCTTCTGGATTTCTTTTATTCTGACGCTCTAACTTCTACATAGCTGCGGGGCTCACCTTTTCATCACGTATTCTGGTAATTTCTGAATCATTGGTTGACAAAGATATGAAGAGTTCAGGTGAGGCTTGGGAGTTCTGATTGTAGTTCAACGATCATGCTTACTCATTCAATTCTTCATATTTTAAATATAGGAGTGAAATTCATAAGCCACAAATAACATAAGCAGCATTACCCAGAGGGTTGACTAACTCTCCTAAGTCCTGGACGTTGGACTCCTGGACATCATCCAATGGTTCCCTTTCATGGTCAACTGCCATCTGGTTTCAAGCTATGGACAGGAGAAGAAGAGATAAACTGTGTTTCAGATGCAATTTAGTATCAGCTCGTGCTTTTCTGTCATACCTATTCTACTAAATAGATGTGAATATGTAAATATTACCAATGCAAAAAAAAAAAATCTTGGAGAACATAAATGTAAATAACAAAAATTCCTCAATCACCTATAATTATGGACATCTTCCTCACTAACCCTTTAAACACTTCTTGAGCGCGCCCGTTTAGAAGAGAAAGCAAATTGCAGAGACCTCAGAATGACTTTCTTAGGTGTCGGGCATCATGGGCAATTATTGGACTGTCTCTGCTTTGCTTCGATTTCCACAATTTCTGAATGGAAGATGTAATCTGGAAGAAGCCTTTAAAAGAGTCCAACACGGAATGAGTGATTCCGTGATACATGAACGCTCCTTTCTAGGATAGGTCCTTGACCAAGCCCTGATTCAGTCTCGTTCATCCGCTAACGTTCCCGCCCTCCCGCCTCCCGCGGCATCCCGGCGTCCGACTCTGCGGAAGAACCTCCCTCCCCAGAATGCCCTTCGCACTAGTTTCCCATGAATCCCAGGGCTTCCAGGCTCCGCTCTACGACAGGGAAGTTAAGCCCGCCCTCCTCACTCCTTACTGGCCATTCACGATTGGTCCCGCCCCACCCCCGGGTTTGAGGCTGTTGATTGGATAAGAGCGAGGCGCCGTGGGAGGGACGGGTTCTGACAGCCCGCGCGGAGGGGGCGTGGCCTCAACCCCCCCCCCCCAAATTCTACCCAGGCCCCCGCTGCACCATGTATCGCGCTGTGCGGCTCCTCGCGCGCTCGCGTCGCCTGGTGCGGGCTCCAGGCTCAGCCTCCGCCCCCGGCCTCGGAGAGGCGGCCGTGCTTCTGCTGCGGCCCCCGGACGCCGCTCGAATGGTGAGCGCGGGCCGCCAGAGCCCCGGCCTCCCGGCGGTGACCTTCAGTCCTGCGCTCGCCGGCCGGCGGGGCGGGCGGGACGGGTTCCCGGGGCGTCCCGGCGGAGGGCGGGCTTCCGGGCCACGCGGCGCCGCCTCCGCCCCGAGCGAGCTCCGGGGGGCCGGGCCGCAGCCGCGCCTTGTGCTGCACCCCTGCGGGTGCGGCGGCCCCCACCCTGGCGCCCCCCACCCTGGCGCCCCCCACCTGGCGCCGCCCTGGGGTCCGTGCGGGGGGCGGGGGGGCGAGGACCGCTGCAGCCCCTGCCCCTTAGCAGGCCGGGTGCAGCCGGCCGTCCTCCGACCTGCAGCTTCTCTTCACCCGGGTGCGGCGAGCTGCTCTCGGGCCTCCGGGCGGGGCGGGCTGAAAGTTCTTAGGAGCTTAAAAGACTGCTTTTCGTGAAATTGCATTTCGTCCGTTAGGCTGACTGTGGTTCCCCCCCCTTTTGTAAAACTTGGAACGTGTAGGCGGGGGACATTGGATAGGATGTGGCTGTAGCTAAATCAGTACTTTGTATTCGGAAAGGCCTAAGGAATTTCAAAGTCCAGTTCGAGTCTTTTGGCTCTTTACCGAGCGTCGCCTTCAGTAACTTGGGCTTTTAACGAGCATTTTCAACACTTAACGCACACGCGCGTGTTGTTAGGAAGGGTTTGGAAAATAAACGATAGTTGAGGAAAAGTGAACAGTTCTGCACAGACCACTGGGCTGTCGTGTGGGCTTTGCAGTCAGAGATGGGGTTTCAAATCCTACTCACGGTTGGGATTTGGGGCAACTTGTCTTTGTGACTCGGTTTCCACATGTAAAATGCAAATGAGAACAGGCCCTCAGCAGGATTGCTCCTGCGAAAGTACTTTGTGATTGCCAAGTAGCGAGCGCTCATTAATGCCTCCATCTAGTGTATTTCAAAGGCTCAAGTTATTTCTGAACTATAAGTAAACTTCAAGATAATTTCATGGCATGACTATGCCGACACTACAAAACGAGGGGTACTTTATGCTCATGCAGTGCCCTTCTGTAATAGTTTTAGTGCATGTTAGAGCCTTTTAAAAATTTATGTTTTTTTTTTTTTGTTTTTTTTTTTTTTTACTAATTTAGTGCTTTGTGAAAGGGAATCGGAGACTGGGGAATCTGCCCTGCTCTAAATGTTCAAAAAAAAAGAGCACTACCTTGCTTTTCCTGTTGTGGTGTTAGCTAAGATCAAATGAAAATAGATTTTTTCCCCCCTAATTCTAAATATATCTTCTGCTATCTAAGCTCAGCTCCAAAATCTTTGTGTTGACTTTATTAAAAGTTTTTCTTATTGCTACTATTGAGAATTTACATGACCCTAAATGCCCTAAGTTACCTTTTATCTAACAAATGTTTATCTAACAGGAAGATAACATATTTATTGAATGCTTTCTATGTATTGGGTGGGCCAGCTGAAAAAGTAACTACAGGAAAGAGTTTAGAGGCTAGGAGGGTGGGGGAGGGTGGAAATTAAATAAGCAAACAGATGATGCACAGTTAGTTACAATATGATAAAAAGGATCCAGGAGAAATAGCGCAGTTGAGAGTGAGAAACTAATGGAGAACAGCTGTAATAGTGTAGCTATGATACTGCCTTGCTAGCATGGCAGATAGGGAAGCCCTACATCTTTTAAATTCACTTTTCTTTATTTCCTTAATGATGCGCAGGTGGCTCTAAAGTCTGGAAATCTAGATGATATTCTATTTTGCAGTGTAATATCAATAAAACATTTATTATATATTTGTCAGTACTGGAAGACTTGATGGTCACCCCTACACTTTAAGACCAGACTTTTACAGAAAGAAACTGAAAACCTGAACACAATGATGTCATATTTTGGATTTTTATCTCTTGAGGTAGTCCTTTTATGTGAGAAATGATTTGGATCTTCTTAAGCACTGAAATATTCTTTTAACCCACTTTAAACTGAGAATCTGAAAGGCATCTTATTTTTTTAGGAGATGCCATGGTTCAGTTAATGGTTATCTTACACATGAATGTACATGGGGGACATCGTAGAGGCTCAAGGTCTGTATTTTTTTACCTTTCTGGTCTAGAAGGGCGTACAGATTTTGAGACTGCCTCATCAATTTCTGAGGTTCCTGGGGTTAGTGGCTGCTAACAGTAGTACTTGGTATTTCTAGGACCTAATGGCAATAAGACTGCAGTGAACATAACCATTATCCCACACATGCTCCTCGAGAAGGGGAGGCGATTTTTTTTTTTTTTTGAGATTTTATTTATTCATTTGAGAGAGAACATGAGTGGAGAGGAGAGAGGAAAGGCAGAGGGAGAAGTAAACTCCCCACTGAACAGAGAGCCTGAGGCGGGGCTCAATCCCAGGACCCTTAGATCGTGACCTGAGTGGAAGGCAGATGCTTAACCATCTGAGCCACCCAGGTGCCCTGAGGAGGTGATTTTAAATAAATGAGCATGAATCTCACAGGGACCCATGGGAAGTCACACTTTGTGCCTGCCCTATGTCTAGTGGGTTAAACTCTGTTAACCTGAAGTGATACACTGACTTTGGCTAGAAACCCTTTTTGGATTGTGGCATATAAAAGCATGGTTTTCAAAAACACTAGTTTTTTTTGTAACAGTGGTTTATATTGTACGAATTAAAAACTTACAGTAAGAGATACCATTCATCATTTCATTTTTCATCAGAAGCACTGATCATTTTCCCATTAATTCAGGATGAGTGTCCCTCCTCTTCTTGCCCAAGCCACTGGAAGAGTTAATGTACATGATAATGTGAAAGATTTTGAAAACCACACAAGTGCTTTTCAGACCTCAGGTGGACTCGTTATGTAGTGGGTAGTTACGAACATTATTATTATTTTGAAAGGATAGATTGGCATAGAACAGAAAATATTCATACTGTCTCATGAAACTTTTCTTTCAGCCTTTTGTTCATATAAGCATGTGTTTTTATATGTACCAGATCACTGTATAAGGGTTTTTTCTGTAGTTTTTTCTTTACTGTAAAGAACACTTAAAGGGATTTGGTTTCTGTAGGTTTTTGAAAAGAACATTTAGAGATTTGGCAAAGTTACCTGGTTCGTTCCTCTGTCCATACATATATGCACTTATCTAACAGATGCATAAGCATCTACATAAGCATAACCACCTCTGACATAGCTTTTCTCTAATTCCTGGTGCCTTACAAAGTGTTACAGCACTGCTTCCGTTTCTGTTCTACAAGTTTATGCAACCTGTATATATCCTGGGTTTAAAATAAAGGATAACTTTGGCTTTTTGCCATAGTTATTACCTACCTAAGCTGCTGCAGAGAATGTTTATTGTTTTAAAGTTGGAATGTTGATTTTTATTATAGGGACAGTAAGCATATTTTTTGAAGTTTTTGCTGAGATTGTGATTTCAGCCACAATTGACTTCTGTACTTTTTTTAATGATTACTGTCAAGGTCCTAGAATTTGATTTGTTTCCTGATTTGGAATTTAAAAATTGTTAAGGTTTAAGCTGAAAAACAAACATAGTAAAATATATTCATCTAGATCTTTTCAAGTAACTTTGAATGGATCTGAGTTTTACCATAGAAACCAGTTGGTTAGGGGACAAAGTTATTGCTGTTTTATGATGACAGTTTAATACTTTTGAATACAGAAAGTGATGATGTAAATCTAAGGAGTTGAACCTGATTTCACAAGTGACTAATTGAAACTGATCTCCCTTTGGAGTTGGCATCTTGTTGATGAGAGGAAGAAAACCTGCCTCACGTGTCCAGTGCCACTGCTGTCATTGCTGGTGTTATTGGGCCGAAGTATACTTTAACATACATGGATATTTCCTACGCTATCTAAAACAAAGATCATAATACAAAATATTTTTATTTGTGCATTTGAGATACAGAACCCCAGGTGCTTTTGGTCTACAGGGTAGGAAGCAAGTAGGTATACAGTGGTGTAAGTGTAACCAAGCTCTACTAGAGAGAAATCTAACTACGCATCTTCAGACTTCCTTTCTTCTTCAAGGTTTGGGGTACAACTCAGGGGCTGGTTGTGGCCAGTCTGGAGTTACTCCCTCCATTTCTTGGCTTATGGAAGTGGTAACCAAAAAATAGTAATCTGAACAGCTTTTGGATGTGGACAGTCCAGGGTTTGAGAGTTTCAGGCCCTTCCTCTTACTAACTGAGTGATCTCCTGAGATTATTAATCTCCTTTATCCTCAGTGTTTCCTCTAAGGTGGAGATGATAATAGTAAAATCTCCTAGAGTGGTTGTGAAAGTCAAATAAGGTGATACTTGGAATTTGTTACATAGCACAATAAATGCTGAAGTGTGATTATTAGCTGCTGCTTCATTTTGGCTTAGGCCAGTCCTCTGCAGACTTTTTTAGACATAGAAAAAAAAAGGACCTCATTGGTAATACTACTGTATTTCTACCTACATGCTTTTCTATTTCTGCAACCTCAAAGGCTTTATAGCATATAAAGGGGTTTTTTTTTTTTAATCCGTCTAGCTCCAGACATTTAACTACCAATTAAATTTTTCATAGGACTATTTACTAAAACAGAATTACTTGGCTAGGGATTTTTAAATCTTCTGAATCATCTGGCCATGTTTATTTCATAATTAATTCACATTAATTAAAGCTCTGAACATCTATCGTCTCCTTGACATAAATTATCACATGTAAATTCTAACTTTGTGTTTTATAACAAATCTTTTTTTTCTATAGTATTCTAAAATATTTGTTGAGGAGTTAACTTTTTTATTAGCATAATTTAATGTACTTGGTAGAATCCTAAGGTCTCCATAAAAGGTACTCTGGATCATGGGTTCTTATTCTGGGTGGTGGATTGATTTCAAGATATAAACTCTCTAAAATTATAAGTAAGATTTTTTCGTATATGTATTTGTGTTCATTTTTCTAGAGAAAGGATCCATAGCTTTCCTCATATCCTCAAAGGGTTCCATTGCCCAGAAGAAGTTAAGAACTGACCTAGCCCATCCTCTTTTATCTCTACATTTAATTTATAAATGAGGAAAACTGATTTGCTGAAGGTGACACACCTACTAAGTGGGGCACTGTTGACTGCAAAGCCTGGGTTGTTTATATCGCACTATGCTATGGCTCATGATTAGTATTTGTAGATCATGGCTAAACTCTGCTTAAGTATCTAGTATTTACAAATTTTAAAGTATCATTCTTAGACCATTTCTAAAGTTCTGACTTGGGTACTCTGAATTGGCCAAAGCTTGACCAATAAGAATTATACTCCTGAATTGGAAAAGATTACTATTTTTACTTCAAAGGAGTTCCTTTATCTTCTGCATAGTGTATGAATTCTACAGTTTGTCTTTAACATCTGCATTGTTTGCAAATGATATCTGATAAGGGGTTAATATCCAAAATATATAAAGAACTTCTACAACTCAACACTAAAAAACCGCAAATAATCTGGTTGAAAAATGGGCAGAGTACCTGAATAGACATTTTTCCAAAGAAGGTGTACAAATGGCCAACGGAGGCATGGAAGGATGCTCAACATCACTAATTGTCAAGGAATTCCAAATCAAAACCACAATTATATATCACCTTACACCTGTTAGAATTTTTTGACTAGAATCAAAAAGGTGTAAGAAATAACCAGTCTTGGTGAGGATGTAGAGAAAACAGAACCCTTGTGTGCTGTTGGTGCAGCCACTGTGGGAAACAGTATGGAGGTTCCTCAAAAAATTAAAAAAAAAAAAGAACTACCATATGATCCAATAATCACACTACTAGTTATTTACCAAAGAAAGCAAAAACACTAATTCAAAAAGATAGATGCACCCTTGTATTTTTTTTGTAAATTTATTTTTTATTGGTGTTCAATTTGCCAACATGTAGAATAACACCCAGTGCTCATCCCATCAAGTGCCCCCCTCAGTGCCCATCACCCAGTCACCCTCACCTTGCACCCTTGTATTTATTGCAGCATTATTTACAATAGCCAAATTATGAAAGCAGCCCAAGTGTCCATTGATAGACATATGGATAAAGAAGGTGTGGTGTGTGTGTACGCATGCGCACATGTGCGTGCAATGGACTATTACCCAGTCATAAAAAAGATGAGATCTTGCCATTTGTAGTGACATGGATGGACCTAGAGGGTGCTCTGCTAGGTGAAATAAGTCAGAGAAAAACAAACACCAAATGATTTCATATGTGGAATTTAAAAAAAAATGAGTAAACAGCAGAAGCAGACCCATAAATACAGAGAACAAACTGATGGTTGCTAGAGAGCAGGGGGATGAAGGAACAGGCAAAATGGGTGAAGGGGTGTGGGAGGAAGTACAGGCTTCCAGTTATGGAATGAAATCATTCATGAGGATGGACGGTACAGCATAAGGAATATAGTGGATGGTATGGTAATAGTGTTGTGTGGTGACAGGTGGCAAGCATAGTATGACCTACCAGGGTTGTTGAAACCCCATGTTATACACCTAGGGCTAACATAACATTGTTTGTGTCAACTATATTCAGATTAAAAGCAGAAAAACGTGACAAATTTCTCAAGAAAGGAACTGGAGAGTGGAATGAGAACCAATGGGATTTTTTTGTCTTTGTAGAGTGCCTATTAAGGTTTCTTTCCCCTCACACCTAGTAGGATATTATTGTTTTGATACTCTGTTTCTTTTCAAGCTATAACAACGTCTTACTTTTCTCTGTAGGCAAGCCAAAATTCCTTTAGGATAGAGTTCGACACCTTTGGTGAACTCAAGGTCCCGAATGATAAGTATTATGGCGCCCAGACTGTGAGATCTACGATGAACTTTAAGATTGGAGGTGTGACAGAGCGCATGCCAGTAAGTGGTTTTATGGAAGCATTGGCTTTATTCGAATGAGTCCCCTTATTTTATAAATAAATATTTTACAGAGTTAAATAGGAAGCTACTATGGAACTAGCCTTGTAATAACATGTTTCTCTTTAAGATATCAAAGAACTTTTTGAAGTTTAGGACTATTATTTTGAGCTGTGAATTTGGATATTTTAGAGTTTTATTTGACAGAACTAAGTGATTTATCTTTTTCTTTTTTTTTTTTTTAATTAGGCTCCACACCCAGCATGGAGCCTGACTAGGGGCTTGAACTCTGCAAGGCCTTTAGATCAAGGCCTGAGCTGAAATCAAGAGTCAGACACTAACTGCCTGAGACCCTCAGGCACCTCATGATTTGTCTTTTTATTCTTGCGGAGTTTTTTCAGATTTTTTCCAGAATTTTGCAGTTTAAACATTTTTAATTTTAATACCTAATTTTTTAAACTGATTCAAGACTGATTTTTTAAAAACTAATATAAAAGAAAACTTTTTTTAAAATGTTATACTTTCTGTCTTGGTTTTAGTTTCCAGAAAAGTATACACAAATACATAAAAATATTATTCTTCACCATATCTGCCATGTAATAGACAATATATATGTTCAAAGCCACATGAATAATTCAGTGATTAGAAATCTTTCTACCATATTTCATTAAATCTAAGACGACATCAATTAGAAGATGCACCAGTATGTAGCACTAAGAAAGAAAAAGGCTATCAGAGTTGTGACCTGTCATTGGTTATGTGATGCGTCTTGGTTTCAGAGCTGTCAGAGTGTTAAAAGAATTGATGGAATAGATTACATATGCTGTTGGAGCCCAGCTGCAATGTGAATATTAACTAGTCTGTGCCAGAGTGCAGGATAGGCTAGGAGCCTAGAAGTAGCCAGGCTTCATCCGGTGAGATGTTGTTTAATAGCTGTCTTCTAAATATACTTTTTATCTTCTAGTAATTTTAACCTCTATATTTTAGTTCATTTCTAAGCCTTTACAACTGAATCTTGACAAGCTTATATGATTTTACAACTGACTCTTTGAAGAAAATCTTTTTGTTATTGCCACTGATGGCTGAGTGGTGAGGTAGACCAGGACAGGGTTAGGTGACAAAGGGTAGCACCTGATCCTAGAATGTCCTCATCTAGTTCAACTCCTGGGACTAAGGAGATCAATCCTAAGCACTGTTGGTAGAGTAAGCACAACTCAGTTTTAATGGTCCTGCTTCAGGCAGCAAGGGGTGGGTTCAGGGGTGTGTGATTGCTGCCACTACTCCAGAGATGGGGCAGCTGTTGACATTATGCATCTGTAAGAGATGAACATGTGGGGTGTCTGTTTTGTCACATTTTGCTTTATCTCAATGAATATCCTGAACTTTTAAAAATACAAAGAAGACTATGATGTACCCTGACCTGGGCAGTATGAATAAACCTAGCCCTTTGTACCTGAGGTCCAAAGGAAAACAAAATAAAAAAAGATTATGAGCTTCTAACATGAGTAAATTAAGAATAAGAAGAGCCTTCTTTTCGCCCCAGTGACATTTTCCCGTTTTATTGTAATTGTGGTCAGTGAAGCTGTGCTTTAATTTTTCTCCGTCCACAGACACTAGGATTGGTCGCTTCACTCAGATGGCCGGAGTGGACAGGCTATCACTTACGACCTTGGCAGTGGTTTCAGCCAGCACTGCAATGTGCTGCCATAGAAATTTAAATTCCCGGGCAGCCCCGGTGGCGCAGCAGTTTAGCGCCACCTGCAGCCCAGGGCGTGATCCTGGAGACCCTGGATGGAGTCCCACGTCGGGCTCTCTGCATGGAGCCTGCTTCTCCCTCTGCCTGTGTCTCTGCCTCCCTCTGTCTCTGTGTGTGTCTCTATGAATAAATCAATAATAAAAAAAAAAATCTTTAAAAAAAACCCAAGATATTTAAATTCCCATCCATGCCGTGTTTAAAGTTTTCAAGTTTCTAATGCTGTGTGCCATTTGTTTCTATCTCATTTGGGTATACTTAAAAATGTTTTAATTCTTAGAATTCAAAATACAAATGTTCCCTTGTTTTATTTCCTTTTCTCTTTGTTCCTCAGCGTGTCCTCTCTTCAGCCCAGGTTCAGCATGTCCTATTCCTTCCTTTTCTTTGTTTCTCCACCTTGATTCTCCTTGAGGACCGTGGCTTCTATGTAATTCCTTCCTTTTCCCTACTCTTCCTTCCTCCTTTACACACTTTACCCTTTCATTTTTTTTTTTTCACTTTACCCTTTCAAATATCATGTGGAATCTAGACTACAATCTCCATTATTAATTTTGGCAAGAACATGTAATTCTCTCTTCTTACAAAAACCAGATTATTACTTCATTGAAATGTCATAAAAAGTTGTGCCATTTCATCCCTTTAAATTTGTTGAGGTGATTTAAAGCAGGAACTGAAAAGATCTGCAAACTGAATGGGTTTGAAATAGGGTTAGATGCATCAGAAGCCATCAGCCCCAAGGGTGTACCCTGGGTTTAAAGAAATATTCTGAGGGACATTCCAGTGACATATGAGGAGTGTCAAGACCTCACTGACTAACTAGAATATCATGCTTTTTGGCTTTAGGATGAAACGATATCCTTTAGTAATGGTTGTTTTGAACTTATCAGCAGTTAAATATTTATTGTTTTTAAAGAGAAGAAGGAAAAATTATAAAGTGACCTGAGTTCCAGTGAGGGAAAATAATGGTGCTTGCTGGTGAAATGATTGAGTGCCATTTGTGTTTATATGTATGAAATAAACACACGTCCATTACAATGTATCGTAAAAAAGTAGAATGAGTTACATTGTGAGTGCCTGTGTGAACAGATACATGATGAATCTTGGTTCCTTACATACCTCTCTGTAATCTTAATGTTACTATAACGTTACTTACCTTAGTGTTTTAGGTATAATTTTTGTACCTGCGTAAAATAATAATCTTAAATTTTTATGCTTAATGAAACTTGCAATTTTGAGATATTTTTCTGATTTATTTTAGATCCCAGTTATTAAAGCTTTTGGCATCTTGAAGCGAGCAGCTGCTGAAGTAAACCAGGATTATGGTCTTGATTCAAAGATTGCTGAGGCCATAATGAAGGCTGCAGATGAGGTAGGAGGTGATAAGTGTACTGTTTACTCAGTGGCATCAGACCCATGTCTCCAGTGGATGAGGTCAGGCTCTGGCAGGAAAAAAGGACACTGAATTCCTGAGTTAATGAATTTCAAGGCAGCATTCTTGTTTGGTGAGGATATTAATATGGTACTTAAAATATTGTGACAAAACTTCTGGATGATGTTATACCTTTTATTTTTTTATTTTCTATTTATTTTTTAAAGATGTATTTATTTTAGGGAGAATGAGAGAGCAAGCATGTGGGGGGAAAGGGCAGAGGAAGAAAAAGACGGAGTCTCAAGCAGACTCTGCATGGAGCCCAATGTGGGGTTCTATCTCACAACCCTGAGATCACAACCTGAGCTGAAACCAAGAGTCGGATGCTTAACTGACTGTGCTACTCAGGTGCCCCATATGTTTTATTTTTAATTCTCTTGACTTTTCCTTTTAATTTATATAGTTTGAAGAAAACTTGTAGAGATACTGTTAAACTTACATATTTGATTTTTTATTTTATTTGTAAAGGATTCCTTTTAAAACTAGTCAGTTATTTTTTGTTTTTTGTTTTTCCCTAAGATTTTATTTATGTGAGAGAGTGAGGGGAGAAAGCATGAGCAGGGGTAGGGGCAGAGGGAGAAGCAGACTCTGCTGAGCAGGGAGCCTGACGTTGGGCTCTATCCTGGGACTCTGGGATCATGACATGAGCCGAAGGCAGATGTCCAACTGACTGAGCCACCCGGGTACCCCACTAGTCAGTTATTTCATGATATGTATGGAGAATGTTATTTTACTAATACACTTTTTATGTAATCTTAAAGAAATAGTCAGAGATAATGATTGAAAACCTGTATTTACAATGTTGTTCATCGCAGTATTATTTATGATTATGACAAGTTAGACAGTACCTGACCATAGCAGATGCTTATATAAATTATATTATAGAGCTCTAGAAAATTAGTTTCTTAAAGAATGTCCTACGATAGAGCCCACTACATAAGAAATACGTGGTGGGGAAGGTAGCAAAATGTATGTATTTTATGATCTTAATTGTGTTTGGAAAAGATGGACAGAAGACATGTGTTTTTCTGTGTGTGTATATATGCACACGAAATGCTTGGGGCAAGCCTAAAAGGAAAAGCCAAAATATCAAGAGTCTCTGTTTCTGAGGGGTAGGGGTATTGTAACTTTCACTTTTCTCACTTCTCAAAAGGTTCCACATTGAACGTCTGTTATAAAACCAGGAAAAAAGTTTTACTAGTTGTCTAAGGTGGTAATGTCTTAAAATGTGGACTGATTTATTTTTTTAAGCTGAATCGTTCTAGAAGATGAAGTTAAGCACCTACCCTCTTAGCTTATAATTAAAAAAAACTTACAGATAACAATATGACAAATAGGGACAAATCTGGACTGTGTTTGTCTCTACAGTTGGCATTTGATACTCATTGGACATCTGTGCAGTGAAACAGCTATTAGAAAACTCATTTCCAAGTAACTCATTCATTATCATGCTGACTCCAGCTATAACATCTGTTGGATATTCCTTCTGAGCAGCACCACAGTAAATGTATCTAGAAACACGTGTGCCAGTCTTAACAGGTGGCCCTACCTGGATATTATTAGAGGAGCAGTTGAAAATACAGAAGAAAGATGGCCTTGCTTCAGGTTTCATGTGAAATCCATGAAATTGTTATATCTTTCAGAGTAGATAACCTTTCATTTTGTAAAGTTAGCAATGGTTGGAACATGTGTTGCAGAAGCTTGGACTTGCTGGACAACACAAGTTGTGTGGCACCATCTATAAATCATTTAGCATATGAGAAAAGTGAGCATCTTTAAAATAGCACTTTATAGGTGACTACTGAATCATAGCTGATCACAATAACTAAGTGAATATTGAATATTTCTTATTTTTAAAAATTCATTTTTTCAACTCTTTCTGCAGGTAGCCGAAGGTAAATTAAATGATCATTTTCCTCTTGTGGTATGGCAGACTGGATCTGGAACTCAGACAAATATGAATGTAAATGAAGTCATTAGCAATAGAGCAATTGAAATGCTAGGAGGTGAACTTGGTAGCAAGAAACCTGTGCATCCCAATGATCATGTTAATAAAAGCCAGGTCAGTATATGATCTTTTCTTTGTTAAAATTGAAAAGGATACCTGAAATTATTCTTGTCAAACAGGCATTAGCTTTTGGACAAAGAAAGTTCATTTGGCTTATATTTTTAGGTGGAAAGGACTTCTTATATGTTCTTTTAGGAATCTCGAATCAATGTCTTAAACTTACAAAAATCTCTATTAGAGCACTTGAATTAGTATATATGTATATTTGTATTGTTTGGTTTGTTTTTTAAAAATGCTTTATTTCTAAGTAATTTTAGAATTTTAAAAGAATTACATAGATACTTCACAGAGTTCCTATTTCCCCTCTCCCAGCTTCCCTTAATGTTAAATATTTTTTATAACCCTGGTACATTTATCTGTGAAATTAACATGGGTATACAGCACTCTCAACAAGACAGACTTTATTAGGATTGCCCTAGGATTGCCCTTTTTTCTTCCAAGATACTATACACACTACACGCTACATTTAGTCACTGTGTTCCCTTAGTCTCCAGTCTGACAGGTTGTCTTTTGTCACCTTGACAGTTTTGAAAGTAGTGATCAGGTATTTTGTGGAACATCCCTTAGTTTGGCTTTGTTTGATGCTTTCTCATGATCAGATAGAGACTCTGGATTTGGAGAAGACTGTTCAGAAGTGAAGGGCTTCTCTTACTACATCATGGCAGGGGCACCTGATAGCACCAGGACCTGGTACTGGTGATGTTAACTTTAATCTCTTGGTTAGATGGGTCTCCTGGACTTCTCCACCCTCTATTCTCTGTTAGAAGGGAGCCATAGAGGCTGCCTGCACCCAGGTACTGCGTGTAAGCTGCTCTTTCTAAAGGGAGGAGTATCAGGGAATTTTGGGTCATATGTTAAATTCAACACAGAACTACTAGGTAACTTTGAGGCTGTGCAAACATCCTCTTTCTCCTTAAACTTTTGTGCACAAATATTACTCATTAGTGGGTCTTACCTGTGGCAGTTAGGACTGTGGTGTCTTAGTGGTGATTTTGTACTTCCCTTATTCCTTCTATTGAAACTTTTAAGATTTGTCCTTTTCTCTCTCCCCCAATACTTACTTAATTCTTTATGTATCCATGGATTCATGAATATTTATTTTATTCTTAGGGTTCTAATCCGATGCTGTTATTTATATTGTTGTTTAGAGTGTTCTAGCTTCAGGAACCCCCTCAGTTGGCTATGTTCTTTGGAAGTATCCCCATTCCCCCTATTTTTCTTTCCTTTTTTTCTTTCTTAAGGCAGTTCTTTACTTTCTTCAACTACCAGGTGCTCCAAGCTTATCATGTTGTTTTCTCCCTGCCCCAGCACCTATTTTCCTAGGGAACTCTTGGAGGATCATACTGGAAAATATTTAGAAATCAATATCTGGCACTAGGTGTAATTTAATATATTTTTAAATATTAATGGGAAGCTTTTTCACATAAGTTTACTACTGTATGAAGGATTTTTCAAACTTAATACTTGCATTTTATATAAACTTATCTTTTATGTATACCATAGTCTGAAATCTATGTGAGAGTAATCCAGAATGTACAGTCAGGTGGAGGAGTGGGGTGGAGCTACATGTGAAGCATGATTGGTGTGCACCACTAATTGTTTGAGTTTAGGTTATAGGTACAAGAGTATTCATTATACCAGTTCATTCTACTTTTGTAAATGGTTTATTATTTTCCATAGTAAGAGGTTGTAAAAAATAATACATCTTTTTAAAATAGCATAATAATTTAAAAGTATGGGTCTCAGTTGAATGCAGAGCATGGAGTATGGACTACCTGGGTAGGTCCCAGTTCTGCCAATTCCTAAATGTTTTGGCAAGTCATATAATTTCTTTGAGAGCTTGGCTTTCCTAGTTTTAAAATGATGAACTACCTCACAAGAATTTTACTCAAATTTAATAAAAGACTATTTATACTGTATAACCGTAAAATATTTTACTATTGCTATCCTTACATGCACCTGTTAATTGTACTTCTTTATCTTTTGCTGTCATTTTCTAGCAGATATAATAATAATAGTAGGTGGCGTATAGAATACAATTCTGAGTTCATTAAACTATGTTGCTGCTTATTTGACCTTAAGTGACCTAGAAGTTGCCACATATAAATGGAATTGAGCACTAAAATCTCACTAAGTTAGTGAGACTTTTTAATAGAGACATTTAATTTGTTTTTTGTTCCTTCTGATTTAACAGTTTACATTTTTTGTAATTTTCCAACAGAGCTCAAATGATACTTTTCCCACGGCAATGCACATTGCTGCTGCCATAGAAGTCCATGAAGTGCTGCTGCCAGGACTACAGAAGCTACATGATGCACTCAATGCAAAATCTAAAGAGTTTGCCCAGATCATCAAAATTGGACGCACTCACACACAGGATGCTGTTCCGCTCACTCTTGGGCAGGTAGAGGAGTGTGACTGGGTTTGATTCAATTTAGGGATTGGTACAAATAGCCAACACATTATCCTCTAAATCACACTAGTTTAAAAGGCCAAATTACAACAGTTCAATTCAGTGGCAGTCACTATTCTGCATTAACCAGCCAGTAGTTTTATTGACACCTTCTGAGGGGAAGAGCGCAGTATATGGACTATGAGCCATTCTCGGGGCAGTCGGCTGGGGTTGAGAGCTTAGCTTTGCTTTGTGGGACCTTAGGAAAATGAGTTAGCTTTTCTGTGCCTCAGTTTTCTGAGTTTTAAAATGAGGAAAATAGGGCAGCCCGGGTGGCTCAGTGGTTTAGGGCCTGCCTTCGGCCCAGGGTGTGATCCTGGAGACCCCGGATCAAGTCCCACGTCGGGCTCCCTGCGTGGAGCCTGCTTCTCCCTCTGCCTGTCTCTCTCTCTCTCTCTCTCTCTCTCTCTCTCTGTGTGTGTGTGTGTGTCTCTCATGAATGGATAAATAAAATCTTTTTAAAAAAAATGAGGAAAATAGCATCTGTATCCTAGCCTAGTTGTGAGTTTCAAATAACTGGTTCACGTAAAGGGCTTAAAACCATACCAACATGTAGTAAGCACATATTGGCGTTAGCTGTCACCATGGTCTTCCTCGTCACCAAAATCATCCTGTCTCCCTTTGTCTCTTACTCTAGATTAGTGGGTTCTATAAAAATTACTTCTAAATTGATTAAACAAGGCATATCTGCCTCTAAGATTGTGTTGGGCCACATAGGAAAGAGGTATTACTCTGTCCCCCAAAATACCAGAAAGCATTTTCATGTTTCTTGATCAATGCCTCACAGAATGTCTAATAGCAAGTGCCATGAAGGAAATGAAAGGAATGCAGGCAATAATTTTTAATAGCAAAACTCTCCTGTAGTTAGGACTTGCACAAATCCAGTATCAACAGATGGTTGTATATACCATGTGTCAGATGATGGTGAGGTGAGTGTTTGCTGCTCTCTTGAGAAGATTCTCATCTGTAGTTTTGTTCAGATGAACACTGCAAGAAGCTTAATTCCTTAGCTTAATTTCATTACAGAAGGAATGAGGAAAACGAAATGATTAGTTGGGATATGGGTGCTATGAGTGAAGCAAGCTCCCTAACTTCAGTTGTGTCTGAAGTCTCTTCTCTTTGCATCGTTGGTTCTTAGTGCCAGGCGTGGTTTCTATGGAGGAGGAGTGTATGTCTGAAACTCTTGAGTATCCCTCTGGTTTCTAATGTTTTTTTGTTTTTTTTTTTTTTTTTTTTTTTTTAAGAACTATTCTTTTTTTTTTTTTTTTTTTTTTAGATTTATTTATTTATTCAGAGAGAGCGAAAGAGAGGCAGAGACACGGGCAGAGAGAGAAGCAGGCTGTACGCAGGGAGCCTGACGTGGGACTCGATCCCGGGTCTCCAGGATCACACCCCGGGCTGCAGGCGGCGCTAAGCCGCTGCGCCACCGGGGCTGCCCCTAATGTTTTCATTGTGTTGTATGTGTTACATGGTGCAAAACTATTGTGCTAATACCTGTTTGGGCCAAGACAGCCTCCTGTGTATCTTCACTGTAACTATTACATCAGAAACATGTTTCTGTTCGACTTTACCTTTACCCGAGCACCTACACTTGCTTTTATTGGAATTGTCTTCTGAGTTTATGCAGGTTTTTCCCAATAAAATTAAACTTCTTCAGTGATTCCAGCTGGTGTATGTATTAGTGACATTAGATTGGGTGGATTAGGTCTCCCTGAAAGGAGTTATATCTTCTAAAATGTTTTCTTTAAAATAGTAAGATATCCAGTACTAGTTACAAGTATTCATGGTTTTTCAGTGTCTTTAGGCAGGAAAGAAGATAGCTTTAGTGTAACCATATGTTCTGGCTTGCTCAATTGAGTTGTGGTTTATACCTTTTGTCCCTGCATAATTCTTATAAGGGCCCCTGCTGTGTTCAGACAATACAGCAGGGCTGTGGCTACCTTTCTTAAAGTGTGTCATATTCTGGGAACCCATGTGGTGTTAATAGCAGAATTAACTTACATTTTGAAGCAGTGGTCTTACTCTGGCCTGTTACCTTCTTGTGCTATTAATTTTCAACCTCTTGAATATTTTTAGGGTCCTCCTGTTCTCTATTAGGTTTTTAAGCTGAAATTGTGTGGAGAAAAGGTCTATGTTTGCATTTGTCTTAGAGAAATTCATGGTTTTTTCCTTTCTCGAAGTTGTCTGGGATACAGCAAAAAAATAAAAATTAAAAAAAAAAAAAAAAAGAAAAATCACCTGCAAACAAACCAATAATTTAATGTACTCAAGTCTTTCTTTTTTAAAGTTTATTTCCTGTATTGTTTTTCTTTGATTTCTATTTTAAAAAGGGTGTTTTAATAGGCTGCATATTATTCTCTGTGGCATTGTCCCACCTTACAGGTTAGTAAGTCTTCATTCTTCTGTATACTTTGTTCATGGTATGAATTAAAATGGTATAAATACCACTTGGTAGCTCATAATTTAGTACCTGAAACATATTTAAAAGAACTTCTGTTTAACACAGAGAAACTTGTAAACTGTTAGGAAATCACATGTTCTCACCTTAATTTCCTTCTCTTTCCAGGAATTTAGTGGTTATGTTCAACAAGTAAAATATGCAATGACGAGAATAAAAGCTGCAATGCCAAGGATCTATGAGCTCGCAGCTGGAGGCACTGCTGTCGGCACAGGCTTAAATACTAGAATTGGCTTTGCAGAGAAGGTTGCTGCCAAAGTGGCTGCACTCACAGGTCAGTGATAATATGAATTATGACTTATTTTCATTATACTAGTCTCTATTTTCTAGGTGTTTCTGTTTTGAATTCTTGTGAATTTAAAGTTAAAAATAATATTTTCCCATCAAACGTGTTTTATGTCTATTTCAGGAGCTGCAGTGTTAATCCTTTTGCTTTTTAAGTTTCCCATTTATGATTCATATAGTATGCAATTAAAATCCGTCAATGCAGGCTTGTTTACTATATGGTGATATTCAGTTACTTTCCCTTCAGAGCTGTTTCAAATACCCATTTTTCAAAGCAGGCAAAATCAGGGGATGGTTGTGACATATTTCTTTCAATGCTATATGTGGAGATATTGACAGGCTTAATTTCTTTTTTTTCCCGTATTATACTGTGATATTTCTCTGAGTTAATGGCCTTTTTGAATCTTGTTCTTCCTTTAGTAGAGAGAATGCTGTGTTCTCAGTAATAACTGTTATTACAGCTGAGTTGTCAGCTCCAGAAAACTTTTTTTTTTTTTTAAAGATTTTTTCATTTATTCATGAGAGACAGAGAGAGAGGCAGAGACACAGGCAGAAGGAGAAGCAGGCTCCATGCAGGAAGCCTGATGTGGGACTCGATCCCGGGACTCTAGGATCTTGCCCTGGGTGGAAGGCAGGCACTAAACCACTGAGCCACCCAGAGATACCCCAGAAAACTCTTCTGAAGATAAAGATGTTATTCACTGATCAGAGCAGACATAATTAGATAGTGCTCATTGTCTAATTCTCTGCTTTCTAGCAGAGAATTGTTTTTTAGTCAAGTTTTAAGTGAGAAGAACTGTCTTATAGGGATTAAAATATGTGATCGTTAAAATTTTGAACACAGGTGACATTGAGTTAAAATGTCTAATTCTTTTTGGCCCCCTGTCTTCTCAGGATTTGTAGAGTCCTGGCTAATAGCAGGACTAGTATAACCTAAGATGGGGGAAAATTGTACTAGCAAAGGAGTGTGGAATAAAGTGAACTTTAGCTACTTTTCATCTTTATTCAATAGTAGTTAGGTATCGGGCAGCCCGGGTGGCTCAGTGGTTTAGCGCCTGCCTTCAGCCCAGGGTGTGGTCCGGGAGACCCAGGATTGAGTCCTGCGTCGGGCTCCCTGAAGGGAGCCTGCTTCTCCCTCTGCCCGTGTCTCTGCCTCTCTCTCTCTGTCTCTCATGAATAAATAAATAAAATCTTAAAAAAAAAAAGAGAGTAGTCAGGCATCATACATGTATTTGCAGAAGAATAGTTTTTTTTCTTTCAAGGCATTTATTGTATTTGTTTCTTTATTCTTTAAACACACTGGTATCACTAGATTCTTCCTACTTGTTGAGGACTTCTTAAGGAAACCTAGACAAAGCTTGAAATCATAAAATAAGCATATTTTCTTGAAGTAAAATTTTTCTTCTGTTCCGTTTTTGCTTTTCATACCCTGGAACTTTCTGTTTAACTTGCTGATATTAGAAAAAAAACATTTAATTTTACCTGTTATATCAGAAAGTTATTATTTTTTTTCTTCAGGCTTGCCTTTTGTCACAGCTCCAAATAAATTTGAGGCTCTAGCCGCACATGATGCTTTGGTTGAACTCAGCGGAGCTATGAACACTACGGCCTGCAGTCTAATGAAGATAGCAAATGATATTCGTTTTCTGGGTTCTGGTCCCCGGTCAGGTCTGGGAGAGCTGATCTTGCCTGAAAATGAACCAGGAAGCAGTATCATGCCAGGTAATAACAGAGCTGATAAATATTAGCTCTGGAACTTGACAAGAACCTGGGCATTCTTATGAACAGAGCATGTCCCCTTGTGTTCAGCATGATCCCAGACATGGGTAAGGATATGTGTGGCACACTTATTTCAGAATGTCTTTGCAGCCACCTTTGATCTGAACTGGCAAGATCAACGAACAATGCAGGAAAAGAGAATTTTAGTTGGTACATGTATTTTGATTCCTACGTTAGAGAATATGTAATAGTTCCATCTTTCATAATCCAAAGCCAGAAGAATTCTTAGCCAGCTGCTAAAGTGTTCAGCATGGGTTGAATAAAAATGAATTATTCCACCTGCCTGTTATTTCATTTTTCGCTTTGGGTTTTGGCCTGTCAGATAAGAGAAGTGACAGACACTGGCTTTCTGGATTCTAGCAAGTCATTTGACAGACTTCTGTGACATTCACGGAATCCTGTGGGGACATGTGGGTAGCCCTGTTAGACAAACGTATTGGGTGAACAGTGACACTTAAGTGACACTAATGAGTTGACTTCAGACTGGAGGTGTGTCTTGATCGCAGGCCAAATGGCTCTGCCCCTCCACCACTTTGCTGCTGGCTGAGGGTAAAGGCAGGGAGTACGTGTGGATCACATCAGCAGATAAGGAAACAGTGGTACACCAGGTGACAGGATCAAGATTCATAAAGAAGGGCCTCTGTAGGTTTGACTAAAAAAGTGACTTTTAACAGTGAAAAAGAAAGACCTGATTATAGATTCTTTTAAAGCTATGCACACGTATAGAGTGAGAAGGGATCTGATTTGAAAATAGTTCACATTGCAAAATGATACGAGTTTAATTGACTGCATATTCAAGGTGATTGCTAGAAAAGGGAAGCCCAGATTCACAGATAAGGAAAGAACCTTCCCAGGGTGTTGCTTTGTACTGGTCAGAGGAATCTGGGGTGTCTTGTTCAAACTTGAGTTTGTCAGAGGGGTGCTCCCGGGGTGGCAGGGCTCTGGAGACTCATGACAATGAGTAGGAGAATTTCAGCATAACATCAGCTTCCTCTGTATCAGTGAGATGCCTCTTCTATAAGTATTCCTGTAGCAGCCTACTTCTCTGTATTTACCCCCATGTACTGTAATTGCCTGCTCTCTCTCCGTGGTCTCCAGATCCTGGAGGGCAGAGGCTGCATCACTCACTACAGTAGGTATGTTCAGTGCTTAGCTCTGTAAATGTCAACAATGAACGAAAGCCATGGAGATGGAGAGGGCCGTATTCAGCATGTGGGTGCGAGTACTCATTAGCCATTGAATGAATGGTTCATGGCTTGTGGCAGCCCATCCCTCTTTATTCACCTGGTTTGTTTCATTATATCAGCACGGATGCTTGGGGACTTGTTTTACTGAATGAAGTTAGATTTTCTTCTCATGATTATTTGACATAATACCTAATCTTAATGACACTTGAGTCCATGAGCATGTTCGATATGGAATCTTTTCTTGGTGGCTCTTTTAAAGGCAAGGTGAACCCTACCCAGTGTGAAGCACTGACCATGGTTGCAGCCCAAGTCATGGGGAATCACGTTGCTGTCACTGTGGGAGGCAGCAATGGACATTTTGAGTTGAATGTGTTCAAGCCAATGATGGTAAGCTTTACATTCGATTTTTAATGTTTTTTGACTAAAGGCTAATTGTGAGCAGGGTGGCATCATCTTTATCTTTTCATCCAGTTTCCTCAGCTTCAGATAACAGAGCTGTCATCATTTGGAGTTCTTAATTTGTGTAAAGTGTCGTATCTAAAATATATTAGAGGCTTATTATCAGTTTGCGTCTGGCGTGAAGTCTCGTTTTAATCTGATAAGGACACGCAAATGACATATTAATATTCATTCAATATATTTGTCAAATCTGTATCAGGCACTGAATTGGGTACTAGTGATAGAACAATAAGACATATTTTTTTTGCCCTCACAGAATGTACATTCTCATGAAAAATGAAAGACAGGCCAAAGCAGAACTTGGATATCGTAGCCTTTGCTTTCATGTCAGATTCCAAACAGTTAATACCAGCTGCCTGGCAGATGTAGGTGTGTAACAAATGTAAACAAAAATCTGTTTTTTGTCTTTAGTAGAAAATATATCAAGGTAATCAACATTTGCCTTATATTAAAGTCATTAGTATCAAATGAAACCTGGAAGTTCTGAGCCTTCTACTGGAGTCTATTGTCAGGACTATAGTTTTCAGAGGTTTTAGACCAAAAGAGAGTGTGATGTGGGTACATCTTTATACATATTGGAAATGTTACCAAAAAGGAAAGAAAAAGCTAAAGCAAACAAATTGATTTTATGTTGGTTTTAAATATTGTGTGAAAGGTTACTTTAAAGGGTCTGAGGAACATTTGTTTTATAAAGCATGAAAAATATGGTGACCATTAAGTCCTGGGAAGCCCTCACTGCATGGCTGCCTCCAGCTGCTGAACCTTCTAACCTCTACATCTTCACTTCTCTTCCAGAAGATTCTTTTTCCATCTCTGGTTATCTAAGGCCACTCCATCAAATAGGACTTCACCGATTCCTACAACTGGGATTAATTTCTCTTTCTTTGTGCTAACATTTCATACCTGTGTTTTATCACACTATAGGGTCTCTTGGGTGCCAGTTATTTGTATTTATGGCTCTTACCTCTTTTAGATTTCAGTGTCCTCAAAGGTTCATAATTTCTTTCATATTTGTTTCTGTGGGTATAGTCCTTTCAATTTGTAGGAATGCTATGCTATCAAATTACATATTCATTTTTGAACCTGCACATAATATGTTATTGGACAGAAAAGGCTCAATAAGCAGTTCTCTCTCTCTCTCTCCCTCTCTCTACCCCCTTCTCCCCGCCACATCACAGATCAAAAATGTGTTACACTCAGCCCGGCTGCTGGGAGATGCAGCTGTTTCCTTCACAGAAAACTGCGTCATGGGAATCCAGGCCAACACAGAGAGGATCAGCAAACTGATGAGTGAATCTCTAATGTTGGTGACAGCTCTTAATCCTCATATAGGTAAGATATAAGGAGTAATAATGTCATTTTGAATACAAAATTAAATGGTTAAAATACATTTTTTAATGATTTTATTTAAGGCTCCTAAGCAGGGAGCCTCATGTGGGGGCTCAATCCCAGGACCCCAAGATCATGACTTCAGCCGAAGGCAGATGCTTGAACCAACTGAGCTACCCAGGTGTCTGTCCCAAGCTAAATTTTTTTTTTAATGTTTTTTAAATTTATTCATGAGAGACACAAAGAGGCAGAGACATAGATAGAGGGAGAAGGAGTCTACCTTTGGGGAACCTGATGTGGGACTCGATCCTAGGACCCTAGGATCATGACCTGAGTCAAAGGCAGAAGCTCAACCGCTGAACCACCCAGGCGTCCCCAAGCTAAAATATTTTTAAGAGATTATTGGATCAGGAAGGGTAGGAGATTCCTTTTCAGACATTGTTTTAGTAAAATCTCATAAAATATTTGAAATTGTGTTGAGGGATCCCTGGGTGGCGCAGCGGTTTAGCGCCTGCCTTTGACCCAGGGCGCGATCCTGGAGACCCAGGATCGAATCCCACGTCGGGCTCTCGGTGCATGGAGCCTGCTTCTCCCTCTGCCTATGTCTCTGCCTCTCTCTCTCTCTCTGTGACTATCATAAATAAATAAAAATAAAAATAAATAAATTTATTAAAAACATGAAATTGTGTTGAAAGACACTTTATATATTAATATACTGTTATTCTTCATTTTATTTGAAGTGTGATAAACTCAGAAGTTCAAACTTACATAAATCTTAATGGTATTGAGATGCTGAACCTTCTGTGCAGATTACCTGGGAGAGGTCCCCTCGGTAATGTCAGCGTCACTAGGTGGCACTGGCCGATTAGCAATGTGGGATGAATTCATTTTTCTGCCTTCTCTAGGTGATCTACTACACTTTGTAGTTTTATTCAATTCAGAAATGGGAAGTTACCAATAAGAACAAAAGGGAAAAAGGCTAGCACTCATTGCTTATAGGGAAAGGGGGGGGAAATGTAAATATTTTATCTAAAACCATGATTCATATTGCAAACCTTTTCCAGAATTGTAAATATTTTATTATGTAAATTCAAACTTACCGACTTGGGATTGTGGAGAGACTATAGTGATCCTCACTAAAGGTACAGTTTGACTTGTAGTTTTAAGGTATTCACTGCATTGTTATGACACCTTGAAAGCCTTTCCTTTCCCACTTTCTTATTGCTGAGCTGAGATTGTTAACATTTTATTTGATTTTCTATTTTAAAATAAGTTATGATACAGTCCTTAGCATGATATGATTGCTGTTTAAAATATTCTTTTAAGTTCCCAAACTTTCAAGGCAGATTTTTCTGTTTATTGGCTTCACATCAAACAATTTCAGTTGTATAAAGTTAGAGCTCATTTGATTGCTTCAGGTAGCTCTGAGCCTAGTATGATATATATCGTTTTCTTTGGTGTAGTATTGAGATTGGTAATAATATTTTGATCCTTTTAAAATTATTGTATATTAGCATTCAGCCAGAGAGCTACACAGGGGAACCCAGAGGCTCATGTGAGAAATGTTCCCTCACATCTGTGCTTTAGAACACTTAAATGAGGGGGGTGCTCCCAACGCTGAATGATTGATTGATTAGTCTTTGTTGGAGTCAGTTTTCCATGAGGTAAAGGCCATACAAGGATAAAGGGACAGCGTGAACCTTGCAGCTGCTCATCAGGGGTGCTCTGTGCGCTCATTATGGAGCAGGCTAGCTGCTAACAGGCTCTGTAGGACCTGAAGAGAAGAACTGAATGGTTAGTTTAAGACTTACACTCTAACGTCATCAACATAAGAGTACACAATACCGAATAATGGCCCTGATCATTTGATGAAAATTCTTTCTCAAAGTTACTCAGATCAGTAAATGCCCTTTTCAACACGTTTAGTGTTCACAGGTTCAGGTGAGTACTAAAATTGCCCATAATTTGCTGCATAGATGGTTAATGGTTCTGTGCTGATATGTAACATCTTGCCTGGTTGACAATCGTGTTGCCTCAGCAGGCTTTTGTGTCTTTGACCGTAGTCCTCTGATATGGGGATATTTTGGGGTTTTTTTTCCTCCTCGTTGGTTTCATTTTTGTTTTTTCTGTTTTTTCGCTTTTTTAAGATTTCATTTATATGAGGAGGGGCAGAGGCAGAGGGAGAAGCAGGCTCTCCACTGAGCAGGGAGCCCTACTCGGGGTTTGATCCCAGGACCCTGGGATCACGACTTAGCGCAAGTCAGACACTTCACCAACTGAGCCATACAGGCACCCTTTTCTGTTCTTTCTTGCTTTTGCCTTCCTACCTTTTTCTCAATTGTGTTAAGTCAAGACAACTTGCAAAGCTGCCCTACCCTTTAATTCCAGAAGCAAATAACTGAAGCAAACAGTATACCTCTGGTCTTTGGCAGGAGAATAGATTTATGCTAAACCCCCCCCCCCCCCCCCCGTATCCTTGCAGTGTCTGGGAGGCCCCCCCACCGTCATGCACCTTGCCCCCCTCAGAGCCAGTTCCCCCCACAGCTCCTACCCAGTGGTGCTGTTTGCTGGGGCACTGTAGCACACAGCTCGTTATGCTGTGGTAGAAAGATTGCTTCCAGTTAAACATGTTTTTAGAATCAACACATATTTTGACTTTTCAGATGTATATTTTCATGTCTTCATGCTATTTTGTTTTCTTGTATTTTCCTCTCTGAATATAGGAGTTATTTTGTGGTGTAGTAATAATGTTTTTGATCCTTTAAAAATTATTGTACGTTAGCATTTAGCCAGAGAGCTACACAGGGGAACCCAAAGATGATTGAAGTGATCAATTATACTTAGGAACAAATCTGCTATAGAAAGTGAGGAATGTTTAGTCTGTGTCACTTAACAAATGTAAAGGTTTTATTTTCTATCAGAAATGACAGCTCTTGGGGATTTCTGGGTGGCTCAGTGGTTTAGCACCTGCCTTCGGCCCAGGGCGTGATCCTGGAGACCTGGGATTGAGTCTCACGTCGGGCTCCCTGCATGGAGCCTGCTTCTCCCTCTGCCTGTGTCTCTGCCTCTCTCTGTGTGTGTCTCATGAATAAATAAATAAAATCTTTTTAAAAAAGAAATAACGACTCTGAAGATCATGACTTTAATATTTTTAAGATTAAAAATGTTACTTAAGAGATCAGTAGCCTCAGTATCAAGTAAATAATGATGACCTTTTGTTTTAGAAAACCAGGTTTCACTATGAACACCTATATTGCCTTTTTATTTTCTCTTCAGGGTATGACAAGGCAGCAAAGATTGCTAAGACAGCACACAAAAATGGATCAACCTTGAAGGCGACTGCCATTGAGCTTGGCTATCTCACCGCAGAGCAGTTTGATGAATGGGTGAAACCTAAGGACATGCTGGGTCCAAAGTGATTTAAATAAATTTATAATAAAAACAATTATGTTCTAAAAAAAAGAGACAGAAATGGAAAAGACTTCTTATTCTTAAACAGAGATGGATGAATGTGTAAGGAAACTGCTTCTGAACTCGACTGTGTCTAGCAAGCAACTTGGTCGACCTAAGAAGCCCTAGGATGTGCTGAGTCCAAAGTGAATTTGAAAAGTGTAAAATGAAGCAATTAAATGTGTAAAGTCAAAGGAAACACTCATTTTTCTTCTATGTTAATTGACTACTATAGTCGAATCTCATTTTGGTGTATGTGTGTCCATTACTTCACATTCTTTATAAAAGAGCCATATACATTTTTAAAGAGTTTTAGTTTTTTTGCTTGGTGTTGTTTTCAGTTCCCCTATAATGAAAAAGTACCTGTTGTTTTGTTCCTAAGTCATATACTTCCATTTCTTTTCTTCTGTGATTTGGGAGCATAAGCTCACTTGCCCCTCAGATGTATGCGCATGCACACATGTGTGCATATGAGTATATATGCGTGTGTGTGCCTGAGCATATGTCTGTCAGGAAATGGGGCAGGTTTAAAATTGGGGCCGACATATTCCATGTGCTGCGGACACACACACCCCCCTCCTGTCCTTAGCTGAATGACCACAGAAGAGCTGCTGCCTATGGGCCAGGAATTGTAGGGTGTGCATGAGCAAGGACCAGGGTGCAGGCTGGAACTTGGGAAGAGAAGGGAGGGGGTTGTGATCTCTCTGCGCCAATGCCAGGATTTTTCAGCAGGAATTTATTGGAAACAACCACAGGGGATTTTGAACAAACCGGTCTGGGGAGATCAGGCCTGATTGAACTAAAACTGAAGCTAAAGGCTTGATTGAACATAGAATCCGCCTCCATTATGGAGGCAGTAGGACAGTTTGGTTTGTTATTTTCTTCATTCCTCATGTGGTAAATTATGGGATCGTGGAGACAAAATCCCGCCAGATAAAGCATCTCATTTGTAAGTAGTGCTCTATCAAGTGTTTTTTTTTAAAAAATGGGAAGCGCCACCTGATACTTCTTGGAAAATTGGCAGTCAGCACCCATTCCCTGTGGTATTTAGAAGGCAGCATAGATAGCATGTAAAATTGTAATTAAAGTTCTAGAACCTTTGTGATGAAAAATAGAATTATGTTCTTATAATTAATCTCTTAAGTCTGAGTGGGCACTCTTTTTTTTTTATCATAAAAAGGATTTCAAGCTTTTTTGTGGAACTGGAAACTATCAGATATACTTTCCATCCCATCAGTAGTCGTTTTTGCCAGTGTTCTTCACATGCTGGTGATATGATGCTTGCACAGTTTGCTTTAAAATAAAGCTTGCATTCTCTTTGTCTACTTTGTTTCAGAAAATATTTTTACTGGAAAAAAATCATATAAATTGCTTAGTAGTGCCTGGAAGTTGACAACCCAGCTGGCAAATGTGTCGTGGAACTTGGTGTTGTGGACGTTATGCCTTGGCAGGCATCCTCCGTCTAAATAGGCCGTCATATGAGGGCTCAACTAGAGACGTAAGCAGTTATGTAACATAACAGCAGATTGAGTTGCTCACCTCAAACAGTCTTTGCGCAGCATATCTCTCCTCACATATTGTACGCCATCACTGAGTCTTCTGAGCTGACAGTCATCTTTGTGTGATATTTCTGAAGGAAAACTGCTTTATGATATGATCCTAAATAAGTGTTTTAGAATTCCCTGGTGGGGGGTTGTACTGAAAAGTCCACCTCAGTGTTTTGTCTTCATGGGATGTTTGGCAATATTTAGAGACATTTTTGGTTAAAATGTCAGATAAACATGTTTAAAATGGACACAAAAACAATCCATTGATTGTGAACAAACGTAGAATGAATGACAGGGGCTTTATTGAGCAAACTAATTTCAGAGGAGGAAAGTCATGGGATTTATGAACTGATCAGTCTGGAACTACCAACATGACACACAGAAATATCAAGGAAATGAATAGTAAGTCATGGGGCAAATTTGCTCATTTAACTGTTTAATTTGGTTGACAGAAAAAAAAACTGTATTCACAAAAATGTATGAGAATATTTCATACCCAAACATTTTAAACAGCATGTTCTTGAATAGGGCTGTGTTATGCCTCTTTCATTTCCTCTTCAATTGTCCTTTTGATTTATAACCGTGATAGTGAGAAATCTGGGAGAGACAAATTTATTTTTTAAAAGATAGAAAGATTAAGCTTAAAATGGTAATTTAGAATCAATTTGTTGGTAGGGAGTAAGAGGTACAAACTCCCAGTTATAAATAAATCATGGGAATGCAGTATACAGCATAGGGAATACTTTAATATAGCAATAAAATATAGCAATATTGTAATACTTTAGTGACAGCCAGTAACTAGACTTGTGTGGAGCATTTTGTAATGTAAATATCTAATCATTCTGTACACCGGAAACTAACAGAATATTGCATTTCAGTTATACTTTGATAATTTTCTAAAAGTTTGGAAGAAAAACTGTGTCATGCATCATAGAAAAGGGTTTCTTATAGCAAATTTGTCAAATTTAATTCAGTAACTGGCTTTTGAGCAACTGATCCAGAGCAACTTGTGTGTGTAATTTTTGTGAGGAGAAAGAAGCTGCTGATTATTTCTTATCATTTGTGAGGTCAAGAGGCAAGGCACTGAGATCATGCAACTCTGTGTCAAGCCAGACGTGAGGCCACTGTGTTGGGGTCTTCTGACACTCTACCCTTCACATTAGGGTCCCCCCGACCACTGCCAAAGACTGACTATGGGTACCCAGCTACAGACCAGGATGCTGAGATGAGCACCAAAAAGCTCATAGTACCAAGCATTTCCACTCATAAGCCTCTGGAATGAGAAGCCTTCCGTCCCTGGGATTGAAGGGTAGAAGAGAATGAAGGTTTCCCATACCTACCATTACACTCTAACGGATGAGCCTCCTCTGTAAGAATCTGTCGTCGAGAGTGTTCATTTTGCCTCCATCCAGTGAGTAGGAATGTTCCGTTCTTGATGAGAGCTGCATGTTTTCATCAGTAACTCAGGGCTATTCCTCACATCAGATGTTTAAGCAGAGGTGAAATGTGAAGCTGTATGAAGAATGGCCAAGCAAGATGCAGAAGGAAGATGAGAGGTAACCACTGAAGGAGATAGATGTGATCATGGAGGTTAATCAGAGTGGCTCATGCTCTAGACACTTGGAGGAGAAGAAGGAAGCAGGTAGATTCAGTGGAGTCCAATTCCACCTCTGCAGCCTCCTGGTTAGCTTTCTGGCCACTACTTGATGCCTATGAACCCATATCCTTATCATTAAGATGGATTTCTTGATACATATTTGTACTTATTTCCCTAAACTCATGTATATACATGAAGTACCTAGCACAATGCCCACCCCAGTTAGCATCTCCATTTCACTCCTTGAAGACAATGGGCAAAATTGCCAAACATTGGACAGATTTTTAAAAGGATGAGACTGAGGTGAAATAAGATTCAGCCATTTTTTCCTTCGAGTTTGTTCAGCTTTATAATTTACCTAAGTGGGAGCACTTTGCAGAATTAAAGGAGTCGATAAAATAATTAAAATTGTACTATTTTTGAAACGTTTATGCACCAAACAATTGTTTTTATCATATTGGTGGACCTATAAGTAGTGCTACTCAAAAGCTAATTTCAAAAATAGAATTCTCTCCAAAATAATAACACATATGTATGTACATTAAAAAGCAAAATTTAAAAATAATTCTATTGATTGAACATTAAACATTGCAGAAGCAATGACTCTTGGTACCTGTTCATATAATTTGGTCAGTTCCTTATTAGTTTTCTCTAATAAAGTGTCATTCTTTTTAAAGAATGTATTTTTTCCAAAAGGGTCTTATTATTTTCAGTTTTTATATGAAATTGTCCGTAGTCTTTAAAATTGCATTAATGTGGGAAACTTAGGTGGCTCAGCTGTTGAGTGCCTGCCTTCGGCTCAGGTCGTGATCCCGGGGTCCTGGATTTGAGTCCCACATTGGGCTCCTTGTGGGGAGCCTGCTTCTCCCTCTGTGTCTCTGCCTCTCTCTGTGTCTCTCATGAATAAATAAATAAAACCTTAAAAAAATAAAATTAAATTGCATTAACAGTTAATAAATGTGAAATTTTGACATTTTCAATTTACTCTTCTTTGTATACTAATATTTTTAATTGCCCAATTAGTTTCTATAGCTGCGGATATACATGATAGGCTCAAAGCAAATTCTGTTAAATGGAGGATACTTATAGTTCTATTTTTTTGGATTGAAGTATGTAAATTTTAACCTAATACTCTTTTGCTTGCTATTTTAACCTAATATTCTTTTGCTTCCATTCAGACTAATTTCAATAAGTGTTGTTTTAATTTTAAAATTTGAGTATAGTTGACACACAATGTGACATTAGTTTCAGGTGTATGACGCAGTGATTCAAAATCTCTATACCTTATGCTGTGCTCACCCTGCCTCCAACACTATTATATCAACTACATTCCCTGTGGTGTGCCTTCTGTCCCCATGACTCATTCATTCCTCAACTGGGAGCCTGTACCTCCCACTCCCCTTCACCCATTTGGCCCATCCCCCAACCCCTTCCTCACTGGCAATCAATGGTTCTCTGTATTTACAGGTCTGATTCTGCTTTTTTGTTTGTTTATTCCTTTGTTTTGTTTTTATTCCACATATGAGTAAAGTCATAG
Source organism: Canis aureus (assembly GCF_053574225.1). Taxonomy (NCBI): domain Eukaryota; kingdom Metazoa; phylum Chordata; class Mammalia; order Carnivora; family Canidae; genus Canis; species Canis aureus. The sequence continues at coordinate 48,214,578 of NC_135616.1, forward strand.
GGTCTTGTCTTTCTCAGCCTTACTTATTACACTTAGCATAATAGATTAGACATTAATAAGTCAGGCTAAGATAAAGAAGTTGTTTTTATTTTTTATTTTATTTTTTAAGAAGTTGTTTTCATTTATGATTTGTTTGCCATACTTAGATGCTGTGAAGTAGATGTTTCTATTAATCCTATTCCAAAACAAAATATTAATTTGCGCAATTATAAGTGGGAATTTCATACAAAGAGTTTTCTCAAACTCTTTGAGATGCTTCTAATGAAATCATGCATGGTTGGAGCTCTCATCATGTAATTTGCTTAGTTTTTGTTGGAACAAATTTCAATGTCTTACTGTTTGCAAGCTTTGTTTTCAATCATTGCAATTCAAATTAAAAGCTGCAATACCTAAAGCTGCTGGTGCTCCATTCATCAAATATCTTGATCAAAAATCTCCAACTTTATTCATTTCCCATGGCTAATGTGACAAATTACTGCACATTTGGTGGTTTATGACACAGAAATTTAGTTCTAATTGCCTAAAGTCTGAAATCCATCTCACTAGCCAAAGTCAGTGTCTATGGCCACACCCCGCCTGAGACTCCTGGGGAGAATCCCTTCTTGCCTCAGCCTCTGGCGGTTGTCAGCAATCCTTGGACTGTGTCTGTATCATGCCCTTCTCTGATCTCACACTCACTTGGCTTCCTCTTCTGCTTGTGTCAAATTTCCCTCTTTCTCTTTTATAAGAATGGAGGGTCTACCTTTAGGGTTCACCCCGATAATCTAGGACAAACTGACCACCCAAAGATCCTTTACTTAATTACATCTACAAAGTCCTTTTTTACTGTGTGAAGCAACATTCACAGGATCTAGAAATTAGGACCCAGACATCCTTGCAGCCATTATTCATGATACTAAGCCAAATAATGTTGAACAACATGCAATTGCAATTTAGAAGGTGCATTTATAAAAAATTTAGTTCTGTTGTATGTCACTTAGGATGATTTATGAAGTCATTCTTTAAAAGCTTGAGGAAATGTGTGCACCACCAGTTTAAATTATTTTCAACATAAGCTTCATTGATTTTTTTTAAGTAAATATGTAACATTTATATATTTTGGTAAAGACATCTTCTATTTCAATTGGAAGAATACCACAGCTTGTTTGAATTGTGTTTAGACCTCAAACAGTTCTAAACACACTTTTGCTTTACTGGTTTCTTAATTTAGTGAAATCATTGTTTTTGCCACCACACTGTCTTCCACCAAAATAAGTATCTGTATCACAAGATCAATGTTGAACTTTTTAAAAGATTTTATTTATTTAATTGAGAGACAGAGAAAGCTGGGGGGTGGGGAGCAGAGGGAGAGGGAAGGAATTTCAAGCAGACGCCATGCTGAGCATGGAGCCCCACGTGGGGCTTGTTCCCAAGACCCTGAAATCATGACCTGAGCTAAAGCCAAGAGTCAGATGCTCAACCAACTGAACACCCAGGTGCCCCTCAATGTTGAACTTTTTAATAGCATTTACAATAATATTCATGATACTGTTTCACCTCTAACACACCAACAAAAATAGTTTTCAATCATTATTGGAGATAATGGACTTCCTGTTTGGAACAATTAGTGAATGATATAAAGAAGGCACCATGTAACTCTTTGATTAATGAACCCAACTTTGTGGCTTCACTTTTTTTTAAGACTTTATTTTTCTTTGAATAGTGTTAGGTTCACAGCAACATGAGAGGAAAGTATGGAGATTTTCCATTTACCCCCCACTCCCACCCATGCACAGCCTCCCCCATATCGCTGTCTCATACCAGATGGTACATCTGTGCCAATGATGACCCTACAAGGACACACTATTATAACCGAGAGTCCATAATTTACATTAGGTTTCCCTCCTGGTATAGCACATACCATGGGTTTGAACAAATGCATAGTATTATGGCTTCACTTCTGCTATGCACACAAAAAACTTGCAAGCCAAAACACATGAAATTCATTTCGCAGGATAGTCATTGAAGGTAAATGAAAAAGCCATGCTTCACAAAGCAAGATGTAAATGCACTTTCTACAGCTGCATATTTTAAATGATCTTTGTGCATTGTCTCTTAAAGTAACTATTAACTTTTGAAATAGGTACTCAAGCTTCTTCAGCAGATTTATGCCTTCTGGTTTTCACATCATCAGTGATACCCTGAAGGTAGATGTAAATGTGGACAAATATTTTGATAAAGTGGCATATTCATCCTTAACTTCCTTGATAAATGAAAGGCAGTACTTTTTTTTTTATTATTAAAAATGTGCTTCTTGGGGCATCTGCATGGCTCAGTTGATTAAGTATCCGACTCCTGATTTCAGCTCAGGTGTTGATCTCAGGGTCAAGAGTTCAAGCCTCATACGGGCTCCACACTGGGCATGGAGCCTACTTAAAAAAAAGAAAAAAGCTACTTTTGAGTTTATTACTTCTGACAAGGCTTATTAAAATCTTTAAAAAATATTTACCAAATAATTGAATAATTAAACAGGTGTAGATTTATGGTATACAATAAATATTGAAACTATTGCGGCAAGAGTGCTCCAACCATTCACTATATGCTCTATGGCAAAGACTGCTCAGTCTGTATTTCCTACCACGTGTATGTAATATAGGCCTGTACTGGCTTCCTTTCATTGCAATAACAAACTGCCACAAAATTAGTGGTTTAAAAACCACGCAGTTATTCTTCTATAGTTTTGGAGGTCAGAAGTCCAAAATCAGTCTCTCTTGTTGGCAGGACTGATTCTTTCTAGAGGTTCCAGGGAAGAATCCATCTATTGCCCTGCCTTTTCCAGCTTCTAGAGGCTGCTTGCATTTGCTTTCATCTCACATTCCCTACTGCTCATTCTGGCAGGGATGGCTGCATCAAATACACCTTCCCACCAGCACTATTTTTAATTTTTATTATTTTAACACTGTCATGAGCTCCTGGCCACCTTTCTAATTATTTTTCTAGATAGAGCAGTGAGGGGAGGTTTTGAGAGTCAAGAGCATGGACTTGTAAGAGTATTCTTGATATATTCTCATTTTTCCTGGCGGTTATATTCTATAAAGCCATGACGAAGACTGAGCTAGCAAATACTGAAGCGTTGCTCCTGGAAGAAATACAAAGTTAGGATCTTCAGGACTCTGATCTAAACATTTCATTAACTGATCAATACCTTGTGTCATGTATTTAGGCTTGAAAATCTTGTATTTAATATATGTTGTTGCTTCATTAATATGGAACTCATGGCCCACAGCGCTGTAACTCATGCCGAGACTAAGCATGCCTCACTTCCTCTGGGAAGCACATCACAGCCTCTTGTGATTGGGGGCTCCAGACAATGCATTTGGGGGCCATTTTAAACAGCAAAGTCAGCCACAAAAAGCACAAAAGTGAGAAAAACATAGGGCTAATAGACCATGAAAAGAACACTGTCGGGGAGGGAGAATTCGCTCTCCACTCTCAAGGTCTTCCAGCTGGACTAAGAGTTAAGTTGATGGGACAGATTAACAGGAGAAAAAAAAACACAAATTTTATTACATGCACACAGAGGACCAATAAGGAAATTGAGGAATTCTAAGTCTAAGCTGCTGTGGTAGTAGATAGTAAAAAGTAACAAGGTTTATTTCTGCAGCCTTTTTGACTTTAATTTTCACTATCTCTGGTGATGAGCTTGTCTTTTTACTTCTTAGTATAGGGAAGATATTTTTCATATGGGATATTTGTTTCCTGCTTTCAGGGGAACAGAGTAGGGTCTGAGTGTCTTGCACTGGTTGTTTTTAAAAATATTTTATTTATTTATTTGAGAGAGAACACTCATTTGAGAGAGAGCACAGGTAGGAGGGTGGGGGAGGGGCAGAGGGAAAAAGAGAAGCAGACTCCCCACTGAGCAGGGATCATAACCTGAGCAGAAGGCAGATGCTTAACCAACTGAGCTACCCAGGAACCCTGCACCAGTTGTTTCTTAACTAACTTTTATTTTAGATAAATAACATGCTAAAGTTACACATTTTGGGTGCCTGCCCTTGGCCCCTACAATGCTTTTTGCAGAACGAGAGCTGAAATGAGAAGACAGATTGCCTTGTCTGAACGCGGCAGGACTCAAATTTTGTATCAATCTGTTTATGTCCACAAATGACCTCAAAAGGGCTGGCAATACTGACTTGGGGGTAACAAATACATTTTAGCCAAGAGGTGAATTAGTAAAAATGGAATCTGCAAATAATATAGATTGTCTGTATTATCAAACTGTACAAATGGATGCTGCTGGTAGCAGTTGTGTGAGTATACTATTTCAGCTGACAATAAGCATTGCCATTTCAAAAATTGTTGGATTTTTTTAAGGTACCTCATTGTTTTAGTTTGAATTTGTTCCATTAATACTGAGGTCAATTTTTTCAATGCGTTTATTAGTCAATTGTTTTTCTATAAATTTTTTGTTCTTAAACTTTATTGGTTTTTCTATTGGAGCTTTTGTGTCTTCCTATCAATTTGGATGAGCTTTGTACATATCAAGTTGATTAACCTTTGACATATTTTATGTAGATATTTTCTCCCAGTTTTTTGTTAGCCTTGTAGCTGAGTTTCTGAATGTTTGGCATGCAAGAAATCCATCAACTTTCCTCTTGAACTCTTTAGAGATATTTGGAAACAGAAAAAAAGATAGGGCTGTAATTTGAGAGACAGAGAGTTGAGAGACAAAAGAGACAAAATTAACAATCCTTCCTAAGACTCGCTTGCAGGATTTTAATTCTGTATTGCACACTGGATTGCTGAGAAAACCACCACCCAAAATTCTGTGGACCAAACCAGATTGATTTATCGCATTAAGCAGGTCCTATACACTGGACAGGGAAGATGTAAAGGCTTCTTTAAACAAAACCTGTATGTTCTTGCGATTGTCAGACCAACAGCAATGATAATGGAAATAGTCACCTTCTCACAACAGCAGCTAAAAATGTGTTAATTTTAATTAAATCTATTTCAAATATGTTTCATAGTTTTTACAAGGTGAGAAGTGCTTTACAAGCAAATAGCTCAGTAGAGGATTGTGTGTGTGTGTTTAATTATTGATGCATTAATTAAGAAAATTACCAATATAGGGGATGCCTGGGTGGCTCAGCGGTTGAGCGTCTGCCTTCCACTCAGAGCATGATCCCAGTCCAGGGATTGAGTCCCACATCAGCCTTCCTGCATGGAGCCTGCTTCTCCCTCTGCCTATGTCTCTGCCTCTCTTTCTCTCTCTGTCGCTCATGAATAAATAAATAAAATCTTTAAAAAAAAAAAGAAAATTACTGATATAAGTTCTGATTTCTTGATTTGGGATTATGTAACTACATATTATTCTCTTTGATATATAGGTAGACACACAAAAAATACAGGTTTAGATTCAGATACTATAGTCGTTTTGGGAGGGGGATGCTGGGCATTTAAACTGACCACATTTTTTATACTAAAAAATCTTAAATGAAATAGGGTTAATTTTCATTTTACTAGGATGAGGTGATGATAAACTGAATTCTGATTGTAATCATCTTTAGTCATGTTTATACCTATAATTACTTAGTTTCAATTTTTTGACATTTTCTGGTATCCACTTTTATTCAAGTCCAAAAATACTACTTCAAGAGTGGAATTATGATATATCTTGCTAAATGTAATTTTTTTGCCAAATGTAATTTCTAATTATAATACTTATCTTGTATATGACATTCAATTATATTTGAACAAAAAGTAACTGTAACAGTCATTCTCACTCCAGCTGCTGAGGGAAGGGCAGCACATTAGAATCTTTGAAAAAATTTTTAAAATACTAATGTCTTACTCTGTTCTTCATGAATTAAATCAGAATTTCTGAGGAGGGACACCAGGCATTGACATTTTTATGAAAAGCTTCCCAGGTGATTTTTATGGATAACCAGGACTGAGGACCACCAATCTGCATAACACAATGATAAGTTTTCAATACATAAATAAGCAATTCATTATACTCCAGATAAAACAATAATCATTTTTAGTATGTCTAAAGAATGTGCCTTCCTGTTATGAAGCTGTTTAAGTCATCTGGCAAGATTTCATACTACCAGTCACTGTTGTTCTAAATTCTCCAGTTATTTCTTCTTTATTTCCTCAAAACTTAAAGGACTCTGATTCTTTTTTTTTTAGATTTTATTTATTTATATGTTTGTTTAGAGAATGCAAGCAGGGGGAGGAGCAGCAGGAAAGGGAAAGACAGAATCCCAAGCAGATCCGTGCTGAGCGTGGAGCCCAATGCAAGGCTCAATCCAATGACCCCGACATCATGACCTGAGCTGAAATCAAGAGTAGAATGGTCAACTGACTGAGCCACCCAGGTGCCCTGATTAAAGGACTCTGATTACTAAGGGAGAAAATTTCATGGCCATTTTATCTTAATTATTAAATGTGTTTCTCTATATCAGACTAGTGATGAGAATAGTAAGATCATAGTTTCTTGGGATTTTGTAATATTTTCCCAAAATAAAAAGTATTCTAATGTTCTCAAACTTAGTACATACTGTCTATGGTTATTCTGATTTTAACTTAAGCAATATTTGACTTTATGCTTTCATAATTTTTAGATGCAATTTTATTGACATTCCTCATCATCCATTTCAATGCTCCCCAATCATAAATGAACATGTATTACAGGAAATCACCCCAATTTTACATGCACAAAAGCTAAAATACAGTAAATAGAGCACATAATATCTTCCCATTTGTATAATTCTCCTTGTCATAGGGAAAATGAGGGACTCCATAAAAATCCACTTTTGCTCCTTTTTCTACTTCTCTTCTTGCTTGGACCTGTACCCCCTGGGTCCTCCGACCAGCTGCCTCCATTAGTAACAGTCAAACCTGAGCTAAAACTAGAGTATTTGTGTCTGGGTTGCTTTGGTTAAATCACAGGACATCTTTATTTCAATTTTTTGAATTGGAAAATTGAATCAAAACCTTCTTGTCATCCAGCTTCAGTTCATGTTTTTCAGTTCTTTCACTAACATTGTAACTCACTGACCAATACTATTTGGATTTTCCTTTTTTTTTTTTTTTTAAGATTTACTTATTTATTTGAGAGAGTGAGCGAGCACACATGTGTGGGGGAGAGGGAGAGGGAGACAGAATCGGAAGCAGATTCTACTCAGAGTACAGAGCCCAGCATGGGGCTTGATCTCATGACCCTGAGATCATGACCTGAGCTGAAATCAAAATGGGCACTCAGGTCACCCAGGTGCCTCTATTTTCCTTTTATTATTATTATTATTATTAAGCTTTTTATTTTGTACTATTTTAGACTTACAGAAAAGTTGAGGAAATAGTATAAAAAGTTATTTACATCCCTCAACCTGCTTCCCCTAATGTAAACATCTAACACAACCACAGTACAGTGCTCAAGATCAGGAAGTTAATATCAGTACAGTATTATTATAAACTATAATCTTGTTCCCAAATTTCCCCACTATGATCCTTCATCTGTTCCAGGATCCTATCTGACATCCCAAATTGCATTTAGCTGTTAATCCTTCTTAGTTTTTTTTCTAGTCCGTTTCTCAGTCCTTTCTTCTCTTTGATGATCTTGATACTTGGAAAAAGTATAGACCAGTTATTTTATGGAATGTTCTTCATTTGGATTCTTCTGATATTTCCTCATGGTTGGAATGAAATTATGCATTTTTGACAAGAATAGGACAGAAAGGACGTGGTTTTCCTCTCAGTACATTGTATCAAGGGGTTCGTGATGTCTATGTCTTATTACAAATGCTATTTACCTGGATCATTTGGTTGAGTTGGTGGCTGTTGGTCTCTATGGTAAAGTTCTTGTCTCTCCCTTTGCACTTGTTACCTTGGGGAGATATGTTGAAACTATCCAAATGCTATTTCACCTCAGACTTTCACCGACTAATTTTTGCATCCATGATGGATCTTACCTGCAATGATTATTATTGTGGCATTTGCTTAATGCAAATGCTTAAGCTACTTTTATTTCCCTTATACTTTTGGTAGTTGGAATTCTATAAGGAATATCTGTTTCTTCCCCCCCATTTACTTTCTTATTTATTTGTAACAGTATGACATTATGAATATTCTATGTGTTAAAATATCTACTATTATTATTTATTGTGTGATTTGGTTTGCTCTAAATATGACCATTTAGATTGGCCCCAGTGTTCTTTTGACAAGCTGTCAGATTTTTCTGAGTGTTTCCTTACTTTCCTGGTACCACAAGATATTCTTCACTTTGTGTCTGTATGATCCTCAAATATTTCTTATGATGAAATAAGGCTGATCCTATGAAGGCAAAGTGTTGCCTTTGAAAATTCAAGAACCAACTCAACTGGTGATTGTTTACTCCTTCAATTAGTTCACTTCTATGTTTTAATCAACATGACTGTAAAATAAAAATTGTGTGCCTCTCAGTGATGACAGCGCCACACAATACTGGTAGGTAAATAAATATTACCAAACACCACTCATATATGAAAATAATAAACTGAAATAATGTCTAACTTATGGAATTGTTTGCATGGTGTGTGTGTGTGTGTGTGTGTGTGTGTGTGTGTCCAAATGAACCTAAGAATACTTCAGATTATATTAAGGGAGTTTAAGGGATTTGGGAGAAAGTCAAGGAAGGAAATGACCACAAGGTGGCAGTAGTACACACAAGTCTTGCTGGGTGACCCTGACAGATTTGCAGGGAAGGAAAGCCCCTCCTGGGTCTTAGGTTCAGCGGGCCACCACTCAGAAAAGGAGGAGTGCAGGAGGGCCCCAGGGGGTGGGTAATCAGGAAGGGGGCTTCCATGTTCAGGGGAAGCTACTCAGAGCACAGCAGGAGTCTTTCAGTCAGAGAGCTCCAAAGGGCAGCTTGAGGTCTTTATGGCCCCAGCTTATCTTATCTATTGCTAGCAGATGTTGGGTGCAGTTTCATGCAGTACACAAAATAAGCAAGCTCTAAATGATGAAAAATCTGCTTTTTTTGGACTTTGTTTCAAACAATTGGATGTGTAAAAATTTGAGTTTGGTGCTGGTAGGCTTTTGAACTAAATGGTGTTTGTCTTCAGTGAAGAAACAAATAACCTAGGTACCAAACAAAATGCAGAAACTAATTTTGGCTTATTTATAGAATACATGTAAGGCAGTGCCATGTTCTTCCCATGCTTCATCAATGTGCCACCAATGTGATGCATGATTATTGAGGGTGAGCTGGGGGACTAAGCTACTTGTCAATCAGCTGACATAAGATGAGGATGACTAACGGATGATAGATTTGTGCCTAAAGTACGAGGCAGGAAAAAAAACAATCACAATTGACCCCCCAGTGCCCTATTGACACTTTGGGGGAAGACATGGGAATAGAGTGAGTTAATATATATAAAAATAAATGAGGTAAAGGACAAAGAAGGTGCTAGCTGGATGACTCTAGCCAGAATATTTTATACAATAAGAATGACATGTTAATAGCAGGGGGCTATTGCATAGTAATAGTTTAAAACTGCCTTATAGTCTTATCTCTCCAATGGGAGAGAATGGTGTGCGAACAATGAGAAATGGAAAACGGCATGTGATTCCTGATTATGTACCAAGTACATATGCAAGTGACCTTGGGACGGATCTGAAGTGACACTTATGGTGGAATGGACAGTGGTGGCCTTCAGTTACAATGTATTCTCCAGGTCCTGATACTGCTACTTGCTTGTTTTGTGACCCTAAGTAAAAGGACTTAACTCTGGGAAGTCAATTTCCTTTGCAAAATGGGAGTAGAGATTTCTGACTCACAAGATTGTTGTTTGTGCTGGTGTAGGTCCCAGGATGTAAATGCCAACAAGAATGACCAAAATTGTCTGCAGTTCATGTGGTGACCACCTAGTTCATCCTACAGGACCATTCAGACATATTTCATGTGATTCAAGAGGTATGAGAACTCTACAATGTTGACTCCAAGACCCACTACACCGTAAGACTCCATGAAGACAGGGACTAGCAGTCGTGTGCATTTTGTCTGCCTCTGGATATCCAACATCGTAGACAGCACCTGGAACATAAGTACTTCATAAATATTTGTTGATCAGATAGAGACTTTATTTGAATCACTTCTTTGAGAAAACCTTGATTTTAGGTGACAATCCCTGAAAAATACAAACATTATCTATTGAATTATTAATGGTTGGCTTGTAGTAATTAACCAAGTTAGCTTCAGTCACAGAGCAGTATCTTAGAGGAATGAGACATAATTTTTAGGAAAAGAGGCCAAGAGTGTGGGGTATTATTGAGTAAGGGAGGCATGGCTGTGGGGTTGGGGCAGGCAGTTGATGAGCAGCCACTAGGGAGCTAGAGGAAAGTAAATGCATTGGAAGAGTAACATTCAAAACAAGGAGTAGGTCATGAAAACAGCCCCTAAAAGCAGGTATGGACAACTTCCCAGGGATGAGCTCTGTACCTATACAACTCTTTTTAAAAAATATTCTATTTATTCATGAGTGACAGAGAGACAGAGGCAGAGACACAGGCCGAGGGAGAAGCAGGCTCCATGCAGGGAGCCTGATGTGGGACTCGATCCCAGGTCTCCAGGATCAGGCCCTGGGCTGAAGGCAGCGCCAAACCACTGAGCCACCCGGGCTGCCCTGCCTATACAACTTTTAATGTGTTTGAGTCTCAATCTTACTAAAAATAAGGTGCTGTGGCACTCATCCTATCCTGAGCATGGTTAGCATTTTCTAAAGATACAATCAGATAGGAAAGACACCCATTTTTGCAGGTCCCACATCCAATTGACTCTGAGGCATAAACCTCAGAAAGTCAATATACACAGAAAGAATGCAGAGAAAGAAAGACAGAGGAGGACAGGAGAAGTGAGAGACACTCAGATTGAGCAGAGGAAGGGAGAAGCCAGGGGAAACAGGGGAAAGAAAGAACAATGGGATGTGGGATGCTAGCCATGCCCAGAACTGCGTGCCATTAGCTACGTGAGCTGCATTTCAGAGTTTCTGCTCTACTCAACGATTTCTTGGCACAAGCCAGAGTCCTCAATGTTTTTCCATCTTTCTCACCCACAACCTCAACTACAATTGCCTTTGAAAGGTATTCATCTGCTTCTCAAATGTTGTTCCTACAGAAAAAAAGCCTTGAGAAGCTAAATATCATTGTGCGGCTCAGCCACCCAAAAGAACATTTGTGGAGAGTAATTGGGCAGATTGAGAGTATGAGCCCCAGAAGAAACAACGTATTTTGACAGGAAAAATTGGTTGGCAAATGTTAAGGTATTTCTGAGTAATCATAATGATTCTTTAAGTAATTATAATTTGTTCTGTACTCTGTCACAGTTGTTTCGATTTGTGGCTTTTACCACTGAATCAAGTTATTTAGTTGTCTTTATTTTTAGGAAGAGTTTCACAGTATTGAAATATTTCAAATGCCAGTGATGTTAAGTCTCTTGAATATTTTCCCTTTCTAGTGCCTGTGATGAGTCATTGGACTATCATTCTGTCCCAAGAACATTATGGTGACACCAGTCTTAGTCACAAAACCATTACTGAGGCAGGGTTTGGAAGGGGAGAATATGGGGAGAAATCTACACAATGCAAAGAATCCAGTTTAATCTGAAATTTGGAATTATTATCCACATTTTTCAAGCAAACTTATTTCAAAGTAGATTTCCAAATACACAATTGCTTAGCTGCCCTGTTATAATTCTATCCCCAGATTTATGAATCTTGTGTTTCAGGAACAGGCAGTTTGAATGCTGTCAAGTTTCATAATTCAATTTTCTTTTCACCACTGTGATAAATAGGGTTTGGGAGGATTTTCTCACAGGGAGACCAAGTGCAGTCATTGAATGTAAGCCCTGGTATGCTCTGTTCTACTATAGAAGCACAAAGCTGGAATGCATCCAAAGGTTATCTGGTTCAGTCTCTTGTTGAAATATGAAAATCATCTTTACAAGCCTCTCATACTCTGTTATACAAGGGAAACCGACACCAAGTGTTAGTTGATTAGTAAGGCATTTGCATTAGTAAAGCACTGCATACTATTGTAAAATCTAAACACAAGAGCTATTTTCAAGCATGATAAATAGATCAAATAGTTCTGTGAGAATTAAAATAGCTTCCCTAGTTACAACACATCAAAATATAACACAATATTGTGACTTTCATTTTTCAATGGGAAAATGAATTACAAGTGGAACATCTAGTAGTGCTGACTGTTATTCACCACATCTCAGAGCAGGAGTGTTCAAGGGTTTGTTACTGGCTGAGGAAGACAACGTGAATGGCGAATGCTGGAAACTTGTTTCTCTTATTAATACACACATTCACACTCAAGGGAACTGGTGAGGAATATATACGTCATGTAGCAAACATTCTTTCAACAATAAGTGTTTAACTCTTACTAGGTCTTTAGCTCTTCATTAGCCCTAAGGTTTAAAAGATAAACAAAACAGTCTTAACCTAAAGGATAGAAGGCTACTCCAGACACACACAGTGATGGGAAAATATCTCTAGCAAACAGCTTGGCACATAGGGAGCTGAGGGCCAGTGCCTCATTATATTTTTAAACTTTACTTTTAAAAATATCAGTGAACCCTAAGTAAGCCATGCACTTTCAGTGATAATGATGTGCCAATATAGATTCCTCAGTTATAACAAATGTACTGCTCTGGGGGAGGGGAGGACGTTGATAATGGGAAAGACTATGCATGTGTGGGGGCAGGGTGAATGTGGGAAATCTCTGTAAACTCAAACATTTCAGTTTTGCTGTGAGTCCAAAACTACTCTAAAAAATAAGGCCTATTTAAAAAAACAATATTAAATAGTTAAATATCTACTATAATTTCTGTTCTTTTACTTCTCATATACTTTTAATTAATTATAAAAACTATTAGGATTATCTCAAACAGTGTCACTGACATAGACATATATTTGACATATAGCATTTTGATTCATGTACACTTGAAGCAGCCTGAGAAATAAATCACATGCCTTTAGTTTTATTTTATAACAAAGAAATTTGTGTAAAACTAAATCTCACCTCATCCCTGACCTCTATCTATAGCCACAGATGTAATCAATTAGTATTAATCTGAGCTGAAAAGAGGGAAATTATTTATCTGACTGGTTAGTGACTTCACATTGTAAGAAGTTTTCTGGTGCTCAAAAAAAAATCTCATCTAGGGTACTTTACAGTGGAGAAAACTGAAATTCATTTCTTACTTAAAGATTATTTTAATTTTATTGTTAATGCAAATTTCTGATTCTGATGAAAATTATTTATACTTTGTCAATTATTTATTATTGCTGTATTGATTATTTCATTGATTATTTTCTTTGCTGTACAGAAGTTTCTATTTTGATGTAGTCCCAACAGTTCGTTTTTGAAATGTTGCTCTTGCCTAAGGAGACATACCTAGAAAGAAGTTGCTATGGCCAATGTCAAAGTTACTGCTTGTGTCCCCTTCTAGGATTTTTATGGTTTCAGGTCTCACATTTAGGTTTTTAGTCCATTTTGAGTTTATTTGTGTGTGTGGTCCAGTTTCCTTCTTTTGCATGTGGCTGTTCAGTTTTCCCAGCACCATTTGTTGAAGAGACTGTCTTTTTCCCATTGGATATTCTTTACTGCTTTATTGAAGATTAATTGAGCATATAATTGTGGGTTAATTTCTGGGTTTTCTATTCTCTTCCATTGACCTATGTGTCTATTTTTGTGCCAGTACCATACTGTTCTGATTACTGCAGCTTTGTAATATAATTTGAAGTTCAGAATTGTGATGCCTCCAGCTTTTTTTTTTTTTTCAAGGTTTCTTTGGCTATTCAGGGTCTTGTGTGGTTTTAAAACAGTTTTACTTGTGATTTCCAAAAATTAAACACAATCAAGATGTCCTTTGTTAGGTGAATGGATAAATAAACTGTGGTACATCCAGACAGTGGAATATTGTTCAGTGATAAAAATAAATAAGCTACCAGGTCATACATACAAAGACATGGAAGAACTTTAAATTTAGTGAAAGATGCTAAGTGAATGATGCTAAATGAAAATGGAAAAGTGCCAGTCAAAAATATGAATATGAATTCAACTGTATAATATTCTGGAAAAGACAAAACTATGGAGACATGATAATCCTTTAGTAATCCTGTGGTTACCAGGGATTTGGGGAGAGGGAGCGATGAGTAGGTGAGATATGTTTAGAGCAGTGGAACTGTTCTATATGATTCTGTAATGGTGCATACATGACATTATGCAGTTGTCAAAGCCCACGACTATATAACACAAAAAAAGAACCCTATTGCAAACTGTATACTTTACTTAATTAATAATGTATTAATATTGATTTATCAATTGTAACAAATGTACAACAACAATGCATGATGTTAATAATAGGGGAAACTGGGGATAGGGAAGAAATGGTATATGGGAACTCTGCTCGATTTCACAAATTTAAAACCTCTCTAAAAATCTATTGATTAAATTTTTGTAAATAAGCAAAAATGTACAGAAGATAAATGGATTATATTAATGGATTTTCACAGAGCAAATACTATAGAATCACCAACTGAAGAATAAACTTCTTCTAGAAGATTTAGTATAGAATAAGTGATTAATTAAAGTATATGATTGAAGCTATTGGGTGTGACACTCTGGTTTGCTCCTGAAATAAGGGAGTATCCTGTCTAGATGAGCTTATACTTTATTTGGGAAGACCGGAGGGTTTCTGTAACCATATTTTTTCTAGTTCTAAGATGCTATTTTAGATAGATATGGTGTCTCTAATATATACATAAAATATTATGTGTGTATATATATATATCATAGAATAGCATTCCTAAATATATATTATATATCTCTAGTATATACATAATTTATAGTAGCATCTGTAAAATTAGAATACATCTCATCATTAATGGAATTTTATAATTGGCAATCTTTCTTTTTCTTAGTGGTCCATAAAAGTTATGAAAGCTTGAAATTCAACAAAATGTGGTAGCTCCTCCTAAGAGAAGACTTTCTCTCCCAACTTAAGCAGAGCTATTTAGAGATCTAGGAGACCAGGGGCTGGGCTCTGTCATTAATTAGGTGTTGATTTTGGCCATGTCCATCGATTTTTCTGATCCATGGTTTCATCACCACTAGTTAAAATAGTGCTAGCTCAACATTTGAATCTAGGCCACTTGGTAGAACAGGGCAGGGAAGGTGCCAGAGTAATACAAATGAAATTGAATTGCTCTCTCTTCTCTCCCTGTGAAGCACCTGGGCTGTTTCCAAATAGATAATGCAGCTTAGTAATTATAAGCAAGAAAGGTCCTCGCCAAGCTCAGTGAGGAAATAGCAGAATCGCAGGACTCAGGGGATACGATCACACATTTTATATATTTGGCACCACCTTGGACTCATATGAATAGAAATAAAAGACTTTTTAGTTTTCAAAAATAAAATGTTTCAGATTTGATCTGCCTCTGAATTATACTTAGAAATAAGGGGGAGCTAGCTCTGTCTCCAAGGCACCCTCCAACTCCCCATCTGCCCGCTCACCCCCGTGCCTTCCCAACACCCCCTGCGCTCCTGCACCACCCTCAGGGCCACCAGTTATTGTTCCAATGCCCCCACCCCCTTCTCCAGGCATCTCCCTGGGCTCCAGGGCTCCAGTCTCTGCATACAAATCTATACTCTGCAAACTGTGCCACTTAAAGCCACTTGGAGCGAGGACTCCATCCCTGCAAACCCTCCCTCAGCAAGCCTATGAATAATATTCTAAATGTCTTAGCTAATATCACAAGCCAGCAAGCCTCCTCTAGGGCCAATTATGTAACTCTGGATTTTGTTTCCTATAGTTGTGATTTGTGAGCAAATTAACAAACCCAGAAAGGCTGCTAATCTTTGTTACTTGCCTGTGTGATACTGTTAACAAAGGAGGGCATTGTATGACTTGTTAATGATAATCATGTGTTTTGATATGGTAATGATTCTTTCAAATTAACTCCACAAGGGCATTAGTCTAGCCTCTAGTCTTGCCTAAATCATTCAATTAAATGGCCAGAGGTATCTGTGAAAGTCAACCACTTCACCCATCACTGAAACCTAACAGCTGTCTCCATGACACAGAACTGTTGATTACTTCATTGAGAATCTGTCTCCTGACAGTTCTGGCCAGAAATGAAGATGAGTAAGATAATGAATAAGCATCAAAAGGGGAAATTTAGGGGAATTTTTAAATTAAATAATTTCTGTTTTGCCGAATTTGCCTACATATTGTGTGATAGAGAAATTAATACATGATTTTAAATACTGGAGACATGAAAGCCTACTGTTTGCTTTCTAATCAATCAAGCCTTGAGAAGAGATATAAAGATCTGCCTTCTTCTTCAGCTTACTGTTATTTATTACTTTATAAATCCTATGCTCCTTGGTATCTTGGTTTGGGAAGATAATAGATATTGAGGAAAGCCAATTACTTCTGCTTTCAGATCTTCCACCCCCCAGTCCTTGGCAGTTTCAGCTGAATACAAAAATGATCACTCATTCCCTTCATTTTTCTCCATTACCTATCCATAATTACTCCTTTAGATTTAGATGATTACAGGGATTGAGATACACGTGTCATGGTATTTATGAGTTCACAACCAAAATTGATTTGATAACAGCATTGAATAATCAAGCTGAGCACTGACTCCCAGAACTGGTTCTCAGATTTTTCTTTTCTTTTCTTTCTTTTTTTTTTTTTTTTTTTGGTTGCTACCAAGTAGAATATAAAGAAATCACTTTTGAGCAAGATGGTGATGTGAGGAAAAGGCATTTTTATTTTTCCTCTCAAAATTCTATTTAAATGACCAGTAAAATATAGAAAAAATATATAGATCTATTTAAAGATTTATTTATTTATTTTAGAGAGAGGCAGAGAGAGAGCACAAGTGGGAGGGGCAGAGGGAGACATAATCCCAAGCAGACAGCCCACTGAGTATGGAGCCCTACATGGGGCCCAATCTCATGACACTGAGATCATGACCTGAGCCCAAACCCTATGAATTGGACATTTAACCAACTGTGCTATCCAGATGCCCCAGAAACATATTTTTTTAAAAGTTGAAAACTAGAGACAAAAGTCACCCTTACCCTGTAAATTCTGGTTGGAGAAATGCTGTCATGATTGTCTTTTTTTTTAAATGAACTAGATTTATTTATTTATTTATTTATTTATTTATTTATTTATTTATTCATGAGAGAGAGAGAGAGAGAGAGGCAGGAGACACAGGCAGACGGAGAAGCAGGCTCCATGCAGGGAGCCCAATGTGGGACTCCATCCCAGGACTCCAGGATCACGCCCTGGGCCAAAGGCAGGTGCTAAACCGCTGAGCCACCCAGGGATCCCCTGATTGTCTCTTTTTGAGAAAGCAGAGCTAGAAGCGGGTGGTGAACTCATTTGGGATTAGCTCAGGAACTAAAGGCAGCGGTTCTGGGGCTTTAACCTCTTCCTGCCTTTTCCTACAGGGAGGATTTGGGTTCCATAAGTAAATCCATTGTCCTGTGTTTGTTTGCATTTCATAGGAACTGGAAAGTAAGGATCTGCAGCTCAATTTGGCTCCCCATCCTGTGAGTGTAGAAGGAAACCAGGAGCAAGGACTTCTCTCCAGGGAGCTGATATTGCTAGTGGCACCGCTGAATGTTCATTAAATGACAGTCTATGATTTATTTTTTATTTTTTTTATTTTATTTTATTTTTTATTTATTTTTTTTTTCAGTCTATGATTTATGTTCCCTGTCCTCACCCCAGGCCTTTAGACCATGAGAATGGTTTGTATCTGTGGACTTTTCCTTGAAGGGTATATGGACTGAGACCAAAAATATCCATCCTAGTTCTTGCTTGAGTCAAAGCTTCACTGTGACATGTGTGAACTGAAATATTTTAGGATCCATGACAACATACTACTTTACATGAATGGGTGGCTCAAGAATAATTAGATCCTATTGCCTTCTTCTGAAATAGATTTTCTGCCTGACTGAGAAGGAAATTCTAACTCCTAACACAACCATGAGTCTATCATGTGTGATTTTATGATAAGTCTTTTTGATATAGGAATGACTACATGGGGATGGTGAACATAAATATTGAAAACCCTGTGAAAACACAGGGGAAAAGTTACTAATCAATGATTGTAAATAATTGGGGGAGGGGGATCAAGTTAGTCTTTCATCCCTGATAAGAGAATCTGAGAAACTACAGAACGAAGAGGGGAGAAATAGTTTCCCAAACTCAATCCATATAGCAGAATATGAAAAAATAAGAGGAGAACAGATATCTTTAAAACAAACAAAAAAAAGCCAAATGTATGATAATTAATACAAGTTAAATGTATCAGTCTAACAATGTAAATGGATTCACTTTCTATTCCTTTAACGTGAAAAACTTTCAGGTTGGTTTAAAATGGAAACAAAACGTAAATCCCATAACAGATTGTTCACACGGACTATACTTAAAATAAGGAAAATGAGTTGTTAAAAATAAAGAAATGAGAAGGTTTATTAGATGGACACAAAATAAGGGAAAACAGAGGCCCTGATATTAACAGTCATTATGTTTCTCTTCACTCACTTCCATGTTTACATCCTTGTCTGTGGCTGGTGGTTTCCTAGACACTGATGCTGTAACCCCGTAAAACAAAATTCACACCCTAATTGAACGCACTTTGTTCAACTGAACTAAACAAATAATTACATAATGTAAAGTTACATAATGGTCACAGCTAAAGAGGAAACCAAAGTGAGGTAAAGGAGGCTGAGGGAGACAGCCGTGCAGGAGGGAATGTTCTGGGAGGAAGTGATACTTGTTCAGGGAGCTGCATGAAGTGAATGAGAGCCGGGTAGTTATTTGTGAGTGAGCTGATGGTCTAGAACAGTACTCCTCGAAGTGTGGTCCACGCAATGTTTGCTTCCAGATCAGAATAAGGTAAGGAGACTGTTCCAGAGTGTAAACCAGCCGCGTTGTGAAGCACAATCTTCAGGCTGGCTTGCATTTTGTTTCTTATTCAAGGCTGTCTTGTGGGGCGAAGCAGTGTGTCTGGTTGCATTCTGGCTTGTTGTCACTGATGTTTACCGTGTTGCGCTGTGGGTGACACCGGGAGACAGAGGGGATGAAGGACAAAGGCCTGAGGCAAAAGCATAATTAGCATATCAGGCAAAGGAGACCCGTGGAGTAGGCAAAGCTAAATATGTATACTTAGCTACACAAAACAGTTATTTGACTTTAATAATTACATTTTAATTATTTAAATAATTAAGGTTAGATAATAGATAACGTCGGATATTAATGTTCAAAATCTGTAAAGATTTTTGTCTCAAATTCACGACTTGTATGAATATTTGTAATTTTCACCTAGAGCTCCACTTTACGTCTGATAAGCATACAAAGCATGACATCCTCCAAACTCCAGCTCCTTGGGTCCTGCCCTCTTGGGCTATAATCTGTCACCGCCGTCTTCCTACTGCAGGGATTGTTGTGCTAGTTCCTTAGATGTTTTCCCTGCTTCTCCCATTCCTCTCTCCCAGTCTGTTCTCCACTTGGACTCCAGAGTATTTTTGTGTTAAAATGTTCTATGAAGTGTTCAATCACAGCAATACTGCTCAAACTCCTTGTTGGTTTTCCATTTCGTTCAGAGTAAAAACGGAAGTCCTTGCACTGGCTTATAAAGCCTGCATGGTCTAGAACATGCCAATTCTCGAATTTTATCTCCTACCCCATGCTTCCTGGGTTCTAGCCACTTTGGCCTCTTGGCTATTCTTTGAACAGCCCAAACACACCCATAGTAAGAAGGCATCTGAGAGTATCTCAGAAGTCAGGCTGAAAGGACTTTTCTTTTATGGGGAGAGGTAGTGAGGGCTAGAGAGAAGTGGATGTTTGGGGGTGGGGTGGGCTAGCAGGGTGTGCGAAGTGACCACTTGGGCAGGAAAGAGCCTCTAAAGGGGAGGATGTTCTGCATGTCAGTACTCACAAAAGCCTGCTGCGGCTTAGAGGCAGCCAAAGTCCTGGAGCTTGGGGGAAAGGAGGGAAGCCTGATAGAGTCTAATCAAGTTAAATTAGTGGGCAGTTTTCCAGATTGGTCAGTGGGGACCACCAGTTCAGCTAATCATTTGTGGGAATTGGGAGGGTCTGTATCTGGCCGGGCCACAGGTCCTCAAAGAGGTCGTCCAGAGCCCTGTCTAATCCTATCACATAGAGCTGGGGTGGTTCTCTGAAGGCAGCAATTTCCGAGAACACAAAAGGGTGGGAGGGGATTTCTTGCCCTTCACCGTTTTCCAGATGCCCAGACTAAAGTTCCACCTTGTTAGCCCATGGGAGATTGGTCCCAGGGAGGCTGAACCCCAGCTTCAAGACGGAAGAATGACGGCTTTAGGACGATCCCTGAGCTAGCTGCATCCTCCACAACGTGGTGCCCCTAGAGAACTTGAGGGGAGGGCATCCTCTAACATTCTGCTCCCAGATCTGAGTCACCTGGAAGCATTAGCCTGCCTCCTCCACCATCCTGACTCTCACTCTGCCCCCTTTTCCTTGGGTCACTGAAAGAGACAGATGAAAGGTGATTCAACAGGGGGAGTCAGAATACGTATTTCTTATTGTATTCATTGCTCTGCCAACCAGCGTCATATGTTATTACTAGAGCTAAAACAGTGATGATTTGAGTCTTAAATCATTTACTCTACCAAAAGAAATCTGGAATTAAGTTGGTTATGTTTTCTTCCATTTAAATGGCTCGCTCGGGGAGCCAGCCCTGTTTTTGAAACCTAGTTTGGCACCAACTCACAGGATTCTGTAGATCTTATTAAATACATAAATCTTCTGTTTTCAAAAGCACTGCTTTCTGTGAACAAAGCACCTCAGGTTCTGACCCTATATTTTAAAGGAGAAGAATCTTGGGAAATGCTAGGAGTATACTGATCTTAGCTAGAAAATATTGACATTTGGAGCATGGAGGTAGTGGAGAAGCCTTATCCAGGCCACATCCAGCTGACCAGGTAATGTACAAGTTGTATTTATAGAGAAACACCTTGGGGCATCAGTGCCATGAGCATCCTCTCCTAGGCTCCCCTGTGATGATTCTGAAATATGTGGGAAAGTCAGGTGGTCCCAGAAAAGAAGGGTTGAACTGAACCGGCCTAATGGTCTGGCGCTTGGCAACGTTTTTCAACGAGCAATAAAAATAGTGCCTTACACTTGTCTGGAATTTATACTTTACAAAGTGCTTTTAAATATACCATGTCATTAAATTTCACAACAATTTAGCAAGAAAGAAATTATCGTCTCCATTTTGTTGATGAGTAATAAGAGCTATTATCTATTTCACACTTATTTCTTGCCAGGCACCATGCTAAGCACTCATTTAATCCTCACAACGATCTTATGACGTGTGTGCTATTATTATCCCGCTAATACACAGATTGAAATTTAGGCTTGGAAAAATTAAGGGATTTGCCTATGGTCGGGCAACTCGTAAGTGGCAGAGTGGAGATTTGAACCCATGTTTTCCTAACTTGTAGTACTCTAACCTGTGGCCTTCACACCCTTTTGTGCCACATAATTTTAAAATTATCTATGTACCACTGTAGTACCATGTACATTAAAAACATACAAAAAAAAAAAAAAAGAAATTTAAAGACAGAAGACCGAAAAACTAAAATGCAGATAGAAGTCCCAATAGTTTCTCCTCACATGCTAACGGAATACCTGGTACTTCACCTTGACCAGTGCACTCTTCTAGGGAGGCGCCCGGGCTGAACGTGAGGAGGAGAAAACAAGGCTCACTGTACTGGTCACTGGCCCACGATCCACAGTCAGTACAAGATTTAGTGGCATCTCTGACTCTGCCTTATAACCTTTGTCAGCAGGACCTTTGTCATCATTATATCCTACTGCCTTTCAGTCGCCTCTAGCCATGGTATTCATCACATTCTTGCGCTTGGCTGGATGCATATGCCCCCAGCATGGGCCCAAAGACCTACCCCTGTCAGAGTAGCTCCCTCTTCAGACTCTGTGAGGAGTAAGAGATGCTAGCAGTCTAGCTACTGTAATTATTTGTATGAATCAGGCCAAAGTTCTCCTTAAGGCCAGTTTCTTTGGGCAGAGGACTTTTTCTGCTTTCACTGGATAGTTGCTAACCTCTCCCCAAATGGGTTCTCTGGAGGGCTACCTGTTGAGCATGGTTCAACATAGATTTATGATTTGTTTTGGGGAATAGAGTTTGCATTTGACTAAACTTTTCTTTGAGGCTGAGCAGTCCCAAATTTCATGTCTATCACTTTACTCGGCGCTTTTGCAAAGTTCCAGTGATTCTATGAGTTTACTTTCATATGAACAGTATAGACTGCGGCTCTAGGCATTCACATACTCAAACAAATGTGATTGTGCTTAAGGTGCAAGTGTCCTCAGCCCACAGAATTCTTTGTTTGGAGCCATCAGGGCAAGGTAACAGAGTGGAGAAGCCCCTGGGCATGGGACAAAGCACCTGGAATTGTGCTTTTTCCAGAAGGGCATCTGAACATGAATAAACTATATCTCATCCCCAGGTGTCCTCAGCCAAGAGTCCACTAGGGACTGCTGCACACACAGTGGAGACAGCAGTCTTCAAGTTTCGGACTCCGAGAAGGCCACCAATGGCCTGCTATTGCTTTATCCAGCTTCTCATTCCATGGGCTCCAAACTTTTACCTTCAAGAGTCATTTAAAAACCTCCCAGCTCTAGCCATTTATTTTCTCAAAGCAGTGCAATCTCACCAAACAGAATACAAAGCAGATGATAACAGAAGTAATATAATCATTTCTTACATTTCATTTGCTTCAAGGAGTAGTTTATTGAGAAGAGGAGCCACTAGTGCTGCAAAATGTTTGACTTGATCCGGTCTAGTTTGTTCAACAGCATATTAAATTCCCTCCATGGGCCAAGCACAATGCCATGCGCTGGACAGTCAGATGAGGAACAGACAAGGTCTCTGTCCTTCAGGGTCTGGAGGTGATGACAGTCTGGGAGAGAAGGCACTCATAGTCAGTTGCATTACAGGGCAGGTGTGGTGTGTGCTGGCAGCGGGTCAGACCATAACCCTGGGGAAGTTCATACCAAGTGCTTCCTTTGTTAACTCCCTTTATGTCAGCCACTGCTGACACTGAGGGTGGGCCAGACGCTTCCTGCTAGAGTAAAAATAAATTCCTGTGGGTACTCTGGGATAATAACACTGGGGTCTCAGGATAACTAGAACGGTGCCTTCCCCCTGCCCTCCTCAGGGCTTTATGCTTGCATCACTGTTGGAAGATGTGTCATGTCTTCTTTAGCGATGGGCCTCTTAATCTAATAGCAGTGACAATGACTAATCCCTCACTTGGCTTCTTCAAGTGCTCTCTGGGGGAAGCTGAGTAGAGGCCCTAAAGAGCTGGCCTATCTCCATGGTGCAGAAAGGGAGTTTTCATATTTATTCCTTTAGAGCATCCAGCTCCAGCCATCTGCTTCTTTTTCACTGACCCTTGGGAAATGTGATTTGTCATGCTTTAGCTCATCCTGTGGGCCTAACCCACACCAGAATGATAATAAACACAAAATATATGTGATCCCTCTGACCACCTATCTACACTAGCACCCACCATCCTGTGTTTTATCTCTTCCCTGCTGTGCCCTGATGTATGATATCTTTATGTGTTTCTGTGCTTGTGGTCTGCCTCCCCTGCTAGGGTGTAGCTGCCTGGCAGCAGGGTGCTGATCTGGTTGGGTCCACTGTTGTGGGTTCATAGGACCCCACCTGGCCCAATAACTGTTGGTTGGTTAGTTAAGTGAATGGACAGAGGAACAAACAGATGAACATCTTACTCTGTGATTATCTTGCACAGAGGCTAATCCTATTTAATTCTTACCAGAAAGGAGCTGTGATATTCAAGGAAATCCAAGGTTGCCTCTATAGTCACAATCCTTCTTTCACTTCATTGAGTTGCATGTCCACAAAACCATGTAGACCATTCACTAGTGTTGTCTGGGGGACTCTGAATTAACAGAATGACCTTCATATGTTCCAGACATCAAGGCTCCCCCAGAGGAGGCAATTTTTCTGGGTGACAACGTGTTCACAATATTAGGATCACTGATAACCCCTCAGGGAAAGGTCTTTCCATCGTGTTTTAAGCAATCTTTTTGCTTTGTTTTGTTTTTGTTTTTTAAACAAGAAACAATGACTCCTCGTGTTATTTCAGGTAATGATGTAAGTGTGGAGGAGGGTGTGTGGTTGTCATTATATATATAACTGAAGAATGTAGTGAAATATGAACAATCAGGGCTTAAACGAATGGTTCTGGATGGAAGAAAATTGCTATAGCAAAAAATGGTGGATTTGCTCAGCTAGTTGCTACATGCATATATCTGTTGCTCTCTCATTTCTCCTAACCCTCAATTCTAGATATCAATGTAAATATGAATATTGGGATAGATGTCTCTGTCTACCTTATAGCCTCTGCTGACTCATTTGTTCTTTTACCACATCACTTCATCTCACACAGGTCCCTCATGATGATCCTCCCAACCTTTTTCTCTCTACATCAGGATCTTTGTAAGGACACACAAATTGAAAGTCTTCATTCTCTCATTGAAATTAGGAAAGATATTTCCCTCGCTTACTTTTTCTTTGAGCATTTACTTCAGAAAACTCTAGTTATAAGGGCATTCATTCTCTTCTCCGAAGTGGATGTAAATCCTTTTAATTTTTTTTTTTTTTTTTTTTTTTTTTTTTTTTTTTGAGAAAGAGAATGGAGAGAGGCAGAGGGAGAGGGAGAAGCAGGATCCCTGCTCAGTGGTACTCTGGGACCATGACCTGAGCCAAAGGCAAACATCTAACCCACTGAGCCACCCAGGTTCCCTGTATGTAAATCGTTTTGAAGATGGATAGGACTTATGTCAATTTGCGGACCAGGCATGTCTTCTGCAAGGACCAGGGAGCCATCTTTTTGGAATGTGAACCTCAGAAGAGTGAGGGCCTCCATCTCCTGGTTTCTGTGACAGGTTAGAAGCCTAACTTCAGTGGGTTCATTGACCCATATTTCCAATCTCCCTCCTGCCATAAAGATGTGAGAAACTTGTTTTTCCTTTGGAGAAAGCCAATTAGCTAACACAGATGGTTACCCCAATACCAAGTACAGTTAGGATAAACTCTGGATAACAAGTGGTGCTGGCAATTTGTCATACTGAGGACTAGTTACTCTTTATCTTGAGAACATCTGTGCAACAAGTTGTATCTGCTTAGCTATATAAAAGGGTAAGATTTCTTTCTATCTTTGCAATCTCTGGGTGGGTTGCCTGTGGTGCTCCTCCTTCTGGCTTAATGATTAACAATAACAAAGGTGCTTTCTTTCTCTATTGTCTTTGTAAAGAGGTTTTCTGCATTGGACAGAGACTTTGTTTCTTTGGGTTTTTAAAAAATATTTATGTAATCATGAGAGACACAGAGAGAGACAGAGACATAGGCAGAGGGAGAAGCAGGCTCCCTGTGGGGAGCCCAATGCAGGACTTCATCCCAGGACCCCAGGATCATGTCCTGAGCCAAAGACAGACACTCAACCACTGAGCCACTCAGGCGTCCCTGAAGACTTTTTTATTTATATTTTCCCTAGCACCTTTCACTTTTACCTCTCTCATGGCTACCTGCCTATTTTCCTTTTCCTCATTCAAATTCCTTTGAGAAAGACTATTATTATCCAGCTCTCCTTTTGGAGCAAGGCAACCAACATACAAAATGGCTGCCAAAGGGCAAAGTGCCTGCCCTTACTCCAACTGGGAAGCCGAGGTAAAGCTGAGTCTTCAGTCCACTTATTGTATGATGTCTACTCCATTGTGGGGATTGTGTTTGAGATGGATTCTATTTGTGGTGGTGTGCCAGCAAATATTTTTGACATGAACACATACCTACTGGCTTATCACCTGAGGCTCAAGTTGGCAATTAGAATTTAAACTTTAGACAGGCTTACCCAATTTCTCACAGAGAAAGAAATCCAACTCAGCTCTAGAATTCGGGTTCTACTCATAGCGTTAGGGAGCCAACTTATAACCTAAGACACTAGCTACAAAGAAGACCATGAGGAATGGGCAGGTAAATAGGACCCCATCCGGGAAAATCACTCAATGAGCAGCATATTGTTCTGGTAGCAATAGTAGCATTTTTACAGGAAAGGGGAACATTTGGTATATAATATTCACCAGGAAAGAAAGGATGTAGATTATAGCAGAGAAAAGAATGGAAACTGGGAGGAAACACCAAGTACACTATGGAGAAAAACAGGAGGACATGAGACCCAGAAGATGAATGAGCAGAAGCAGCAGAAAGTGACGTTCTACATTCAGATGATGGGATGGGAGGAGGGAGCCATTGCCTGGGTCAAATCACCTGCAGTGATTTTAAGTGCTATGGATACTTAGCATGTATTTTAAAGGTTTAAGTAGAATCATGTTTCTTTAACAAAATATTCTGTGATTCCCTCCTTTGATGGCATAGGTTTTGGGTTATGACCACTGTGCTCTGTGAAACTTCCCTCTCTAGAAGAACCTCATGCGGTTTCATAAAATTGTTTTTGTCTCTGGGATGGAGATTTATTGGTTCTCTGCATGGCCGGGAAATCATCCTGTTTGGACTATGGAGAGTCTTGATTACCCCTTCCAAATTAGTTTGTTCTTTCTCTATTGGAACTTTCCATCAGTACAGTTCACCAGGCATAAGGCTGTTTATCCAGAAAGTGGAATGCCTCCAGGCTGTGCAGACAGCCATCTCCCAGAGGGCATATCATTCCTTACTTTATCCTCACAAAGGAAATGATGGAGAAAGGAAACAAACACATATTGAAGCGTACTATGTTCCGGCCCTTATATGAAGTGCTTTTTGTGAAATGCTTCATTTTATATGATGTAGCTACCATTTTATTTATTTATATGTTTATTTATTTATTGAAGTATAGTTGCCATGCAATGTTTCCAATCTAGGACATAGTGATTTGGCAGTTCTTCCTTTTTTAAAAAAATTTATTTGAAAGAGAGAGAGTGGGGGAGAGGAGGACGAGGAAGGGCAGAGGGAGAAGCAGGCTCCCATCTTGCACGGAGCCCAACGACAGGGAGGCATTGGATTCCAGGACCTGAGCTAAAAGCAGATGCTTAACCAACTGAGCCACCCAGGTGCCCCATAGTGATTTGCCAGTTCTATGTATTATTCAGTGCTCATCACTATAAGTGTAGTCATGACCTATGACCATACAACTTTGTTATAATATAGATGCCTTTTTAAAAAGGGTACCTGGCACTCAAAAAGACTGAGTAATTTTCCTAAGGGCTACACTGTGTGAAGTGCTGGGACTTGGATTTGAATCCAGCTCTGACTCCAAATGTTTGCTGTTTGCAAGACAGCTGATTAATATTCATTAGCCTACAGTTAGGCTTGGACTAAAGACAACATATGTCTCTTCTATAAACTTCTGCATTAGTGAGACTAGTCACACACCCTGACCGTGAGGACAAGGATTTTATTTTGTTAACTGCTGTGTCCCCTGCACCAGTAGCAGTCTCTAACACATACTAAGGGCACAACGAATACTTGGGTTTATTTGTGATTGAGTGAATCTTTGTACTGTTAGCACAGCATCCAGGACAGAGTGCCGTTCAATATGTATTTGTAGAAATAAAATGTCGTTTCCCATCCAATATTGTGAGCATTTCAACAGAGATTTTCTATTTTCTAAGTAATGACCCCACCATCTCTAGACTCTTTCTATTTTTCCAAATGAGTTCTATCTACTTTTATGATTTTGTCTTATTAAATATGTGAGCCCAATTATTGGTGTCAATCATGAGAAATCATCTAAATGGAATTTATTTTCTTTGATGTTTATGAGGAAACAAAATAGTACTCTTGATGGAAAGAAATGTATCTAGTTCCCTTAAAACTGATGCCTAATAGCCTAAAATGGTCAGTTTGGAGATAATGGGTAAACTGCAGTCACTCTGTTGAGAAAGCCAAATGCTTTCTACAGACCGTTAGGGCAAAGGCAGGAAGATCTATCTATTCATTCCTTGAATCTGTGACTCCCATTTACTCTTAGATTGTTCTTCCTCAAACTTGTTTTTCGGTCTTAATAAAATCCAAAATACAGTTGAGGGGTACTGAAAAGTCCTTCACGAACAGTATAAAAAGTATATATCTCAGGGCCACCTGGTTGGTTCAGTCAGTTAAGCAACTGCTTTCAGCTCAAGTCATAATCCCAAGGTTCTGGGATAGAGCCTCTGTGTTGGGGTCCCTGCTTCTCCCTCTCCCTCTACCCTTCCCCACACTTGTGTGCACTCTCTCTCAAATAAATAAAATATTTTTAAAAAAAGTATATATCTCATTAGGACTAGAAAGGAAACCTATGTTTTAGGAACCAATGTGAATAATGACAAACATCTGAATCATATTGTGCATTTATTAGAACAACAACTTGCAAAGTTATGTGATGGTTCAAGACTTGAACCTGAATTTCCATTCTGTCACTTTCTAGCTGTTGACTTTGAGTATCTTGTTTAATTGTTCTGAGTTTTATTCAGTTGTTGATCTTTTTTTTTTTTTAGTTGTTGATTTTTAAAATGAAGAAAGTAACGCTTTTTCCTCTGATTTAAAAGATTTTTCTTTTCTTTTCTTTTCTTTTCTCTTTTTTAAGTAGGCTCCATGCCCAATGTGGAGCCCAATCCAGGGCTTGAACTCATGACCTTGAGATTGAGACCTGAGCTGAGATCAAGAGTCAGATGTTAAACCAACTGAGCCACCCAGGCACCGCCAAAGATTTTCTTAACAAGAAAGAAGGATGTGAAAATGCCAATTAAGTTATTAAAAGATATAAATTATCATTTATATAATCCAACAAACAGGCCTCGTGTATTATTGCTTGTGTGTATTTGTGTGGCGGTAAGTCCTACGTGCTCTATGTTAAAAAAAATACCTATGGTTAGACAAAATGAACCAAAATATCCTCTTGTTCCTATTATTTTTACCTCTAGAGATGTGTCAAGATGGAAGAAAGCCACCTTAAAGCTAATTAGGTTACAATAATTGCTTGCTGTGTTGAACAGGCTTTGGATAAAATTTGAGTTAATGATTCTACTAGACACTGGATTTTTTTAGATTCCACATGTATTTGCTTTATTTTACTTAGCATTATGCTTTCCAGATTCATCCATGTTGATGCAAATAGCAAGATCTCTCTTTATGGCTGAATAATATTCCATTATATGTATCCTATTTTCTTTATCCATTCATATATCATAATAATCAAGATTATGAGTGATGATCCAAAGAACATGGATGTGCAGATACCTCTCTGAGATACTGATTTTAGTTCCTTTGGTTATAGATCCAGAAGTGGGATTGCTAGATTATATGGTAGTTCAATTTTTTAATTCTTTGAGGAAATTCTATACTGTTTTTCATAATGATACAGATAATGAATTTGAATTATTTCAAATTCTCAGTTATACAAAGAATAAGTGCTGAAAATCTACTGTACAACATGGTGACTATAGTTAATAATGTGATATTACATATTTGAAAGTTGTTGAGAGTACATCTCAAGCATTCTTACCACAAGAAAAGATGCCTAATAGCCTAAAATGGTCAGTTTGGAGATAATGGGTAAACTGCAGTCACTCTGTTGAGAAAGCCAAATGCTTTCATAGCCAACCAACTATGTGAGGTGATGGATGTGCTAATTATCCTGACCTTGGTAAATATTCCACCATGTGTATATATATCAAATAATTACATTGTACCCTTTAAATATATAGCATTATATTTTTCAATTATTCCCCAGTAAAGCTATTTTAAATGCTACTAGACACATGGAGTGAAAATCCTCAGAGATTAGAGATTTGGAGAAAACATCCTGCTTCTTTTTTAAGAACCCGACAAAATTTTCATAGACTTATAGGGTCAGGGAATATAGATCATTGGCTCTATATATCTCTAAGGAAATGAGTGTCTTTCCCTAAAAAGAGTCCGTAGTGTCCTCACTACATTAAATTTCTAGATTCCACAAGAGACCAATACAACTGACTTTCTAAAAGGTCAGTAGTGTAGACTTTGTTATAAAGTGTTCTAAATGATAGATTTCACTAGTTTTTAGTTACCAACCAGGTGACTGGTTTTGGGGTGTCAGATATTTGACTTCAATCAGAATATAAATTTCCGGAAACCCTTTAGAAGAAAATATTTGATCCCAATAAAATTCTACAATTGTACATTTCCTCTGCTCTGGAAATGAGAGGTGAGAGACTATAGAAACAAACGCTAAAATGGGAAAAGTCTTTGGTGTATTTTAAGTTTGGATTACTGCTGAGTTATATTTTCACACCGTAGTGAGGGAGTGAGCATCTCATTTTGGAGCCAAGCACCTCATCAGTAACCATTAATGTATAAGTGGCAACTGATGATTCATTTTCTATATTGCAGATATATCTTGATTGACACTGGAAGAAAATATTCTCTAAACATTTTAGGAACTAGTTGATGCATTTTATTTGGCTTTAACCCATGTGTAATCATCAATAAGCAACAGTCTAATGCCATGGAGCAGATATTTACATGACAGTTCCTCTTTTTACAAGTTACAAAAACTTTTATTAGAACATTGAAAATGTTTCATTTAGTCTTTGCAAAAATTCTATCAGATTGGTACTTTCATGAGCTTCAACTCGTTAAAATATGAAAAAATCGAGGCACAGAAATTACAAGAGAACAATCAAAGCGTTTATTGTATGTTTGTGACAGGAAGTTAACATAGATACCCAAATACACAGTAAGCTAGCCCTGTCTGGATGCTGACTTCAAAAGTCAGCTTGGGAACTGCAGTGGGTTGCATGATGTTTCTTCAAAATTCATGACCACCCAGAGCTTCAAAATATGACCTTACATGGAAGTAAATTCTTTGAAATATAATTAGTTAAGGAGCTTGAGATGAAATCATCCTGGATTTTGGTTATTCTAAATGTAATGACTAAATCTAATGACTGTGGTCCTTAGAAGGAGAGGAAAAGACATAGAGTAAGACACATAGACAAAAAGTCCATGTGAAGACAGAGGCAGAGATTAGAGTCATGCTACCATAAGCCAAAGAGCACTTGTAGCCGCCAGAAGCTGGAGGAGGCCAGGAATAATTTTTCTCAAGCCTTTAGAGACAGTGAAGCCCTGCTGTCACCTTGACTCTAAAATTCTAGCTTCCAGAAATATGCAAGAATAAATTTCTGTGATTTTAAGCCACCATGTTCATGCTAATTTGTTATGGAAGACATAGGAGACTAATCCACAAACACAGAGGTGGGACTTACGGTATAGTAGAGAGAGAGATTTGGCAAATCTCTTTCTAAAAAGCAATAACTGCAAAAACTCATCTTACTACTCTAGAAATTTATAGAGCCATAAACTTTGAGAAGCAGTTATTCATGGAAAATGACTGAACTTTGGGAAAGAATAATCTGAGGCATGCCTCTCTCCAACTTGGGCTTCATAGTCAATTTGAGGTAATAGAAGAAAGAATCAGTAAAATTGAAGATTGGTAAATAGAATTTGCCAATCTGAAAAACCAGTAGAAAAAAAGAATGAGCGATCTGAATAGATCTTCAGAGGCTTATGGGAATTTCAGAAAGCAGTGAAAGAGACTAAGGGGCAAACAAAAAAACATTTGAAGGGATAACAGCTAAAAAAATTTCTTGAATTTGATAAAAAACATTAATGTACATATCCAAGAAGCTTGACAGACTCCAAGTAAAGCAAACACAAAGAGAGCCACATCTAGAAAATCATAGTCAAACTGCTGAAAACCAAAGACAAGGAGAAGATCTTGAACACAGCAAGACAAAACTGACTCATACACAGAGGAACAATAATGTGACTAACAGTTACTTGGCTTGTCATTTAAAAAAAGTCCTGAAAGCAAGAAAATAAAATACTCAATGTGCTGAGAGAAAAAAAAAAGTCATTGACTAACAGAAGAAATATTACTAGAGACAGGGGCTTCTGGGTGGCTCAGTTGGTTAAGCATCCAACTCTTGATTTCACCTCAGGTCATGATCTCAGGGTCGTCAGATTAAACCTCATGTTGGACTCTGCACTGGGCATGGAGCCTGCTTAAGATTCTCTTTCTCCTTCTCCCTGTATCATTTCCCCCTCATTCTCTCAAAAGAAAGAAAGAGAAAGAGAAGAAAGAAAGAAAAGAAAGAAAGAAAGAAGAAAGAAAGAAAGAAGAAAGAAAGAAAGAAAGAAAGAAAGAAAGAAAGAAAGAAAGAAAGAAAGAAAAAGAAAGAAAGAAAAAGAAAATAAATATTACTAGAGACAAAGAGGGACATTTCATAATGATAAAAGGGCTAATTCATCAGGAAGATATAATAACTGAAAATATATATGCAACTGATAATAGAATTCTGAAATCCATCAATCAAAAGTTTACAGGATTAAAAAGGGAAGTGTACTATTCAATTTTAATAATTGGAGACTTCAAAAATCCACTCTTAGTAAATGATAGAACAATAAAGAAAAATAGCAAGGATTTATAAGACTTCAACAAGACTGTTGGCCAACTTGTACTAATCAATATTTATAGAATGTTCCACCCAATGATAGCAGAAAACACAATCTTTTCAGGAGCACATGGAACATTCTTCAGAATAGATAATATGCCAGGTCTTAAAACAAATTTCAATAGACTCAAAAGGATTGGAATGAAATAAATTATGAGAAAATTAGAAATTAAGAATAGAATGAAATTTGGGAAATCCTAAAAAATTTGGATGTTTAACAACACTTTTAAATAATCCATTGCTCAAAGGAGAATTCACAAGAGGAAGTAGAGGATATTTAAATTGAACATAAACACAAAGACTATATATGAAATTTTATGAATGACTTTAAAATGATACAACTACTTTGGAAAACAGGTTGACCATTTCTTAAAAAGTTAAATGTAATTTCACCATATGACCCAGGATTCACTTCTAGGTGTCTAGAAGAAAAATAAAGACATATGTCCATAAAAAGAATTACACATAAATTTTTATAGCAGCCACTGCTCATTATAGCCCCTCAAATGGAAATAAATCATATGTACTTTAAAGGGTGAGGGGATGTATACAAAATGTAGTGTATCCCTTCAGTGGAAGGCCATGTGGTAATGAAAAGAATGAACCTCTGATACATGATATAGAATAGATGAACCTCTAAACATTATACTATGTATTGTATGATTCCATTTATATAAGATGTCCAGAAAAGGCAAATCTATAGAGACATAAAGTGAATCATTGGTTACCTATGTTTAGGTTTGAAGTGGGATTGAGTCCAAATGAACACATGGGAATTCTGGGGAGGTGATAGAAATGTTCTAAAACTAGATTTGTGTAGTGGTTGCAACCTTATAAAATAATTATATTATGCAGTAGATGGGTAAATTTTATGTTATATTATATATTGTAATATTGTAATATGTTATATAGTAATATTGTAGTTGTAATATGTATATTGGGGTATAAATTATATCCCAATAAGGCTGTAAAGAATAATAAACAGCAAGGGGTAATAGGTGAGGAGGATAGATATAATAAGATGGACAGTGTATTTATAATTGCTGAAGCTTATTGATTCTTGTGGTAATATTATACAATTTCTTCTACTTTCATGTATGTTTTAATGTTTTTTATAATAGGATATTTTTAAGTCAATATTAAAACAAAATTAATAAAATATAAACTTGGCTTTCCACATTTCTGATGTCTAAAGTACATCTACTGCTTTAAACAGACAGGAGATAGTCCTCAAGTGTCTCAATCATGACTTAAGTCAATTCCACTTAACAAATTTTTTTTTTTCCATTTAACAAATTTTGACTGAACATCAACTATATGCAGAGTTTTGTCTTGATACTTACAACATTCTTTTACTCCTCCAGTTCCTGATTGGTTTAAGCATATCATTGTTTTAAATTTGGTGGGGTTTTTTTTTTCTTTTCACTGAACTTTTATTATTGTCAATCATATCAACTTAGACACATTCTGTTCTATATCTCTCACTAGATTATCTTCCTTTCACATGTTTTATCTATATGATAGCAGTTTCTTATAAATAATGGGAGTTTTTACACCCACAATTCAAAACATCTAATTGCTAAAGTAAAATACTTTGCAATCTGCTATGAGAATTGGGTTTTAGAAAAAGTAATTAGCCTCCTCAGGTGATGTCCAGCAGAGACAGTAATTCAATGCTATGCTCTGAGTGGCAACAAAGTCTTACTCTGTAAAACTGATGTACTTTATCTAGAGATACATGGGTGATTTCCTTCCATCCAAGGGTAATGCACTCAATTAAAGTGGCCAATCATAATTCTAGCATGACCTATTTGAACATCTGAAAAGGAACAGAGGAGAGGAAGTATAGTTTTACAATACTGTGCATTATCTGTTGCTTATTTTTTTTTTTTTTATCTGTTGCTTATAAAAATAGACTCACCCTTAGTTGGAAATTGGAGATACTATATCCACAGACCTTATTGGAATACATATTTGGGGGCAATGGTTAGAGCCAAAGGAAGTTAATTTCTTTCTCTTGACAGTCCTAGGGATCATCAGGCTGGAGTAGTCTTAACTTTTAGAAATGTCAGAAAAGTCAACATTAAATGAAACAAATTAACTCTCTGTAATAGTATCTAAACATAAGAGACAAGATTTTGAAATCTTACAAAAGCTCAGTAGAAATGTGAGAGGATCTCTGAAACCTTTATCAACAAAACAAAACAAAGCAAAACAAACAAAAAACCCTCAGGTGTTTCTGAAATCTCCGCCCTTCTTAGGACCCAGTAAAAGAGCACCAAGACTCCAAGAGCTCAGTAAAAATGCATTGAACTGAATGTTGAATTTATCAGCAGTAACAGTGACTAACGTAAGATAAATTATATACCTATTAATGTTATACCTCAAGTAATATCAAAACCTAAGTATTGTGGTATGTATAATCAAGGACAAAGAAAATTAAAAAAAAAAAAATATATATAGTGACTAAGGAAAAAGACACCATCTCTGATGTCTATCTATCATCTATCTATCATCTATATCTGCTGTATATGTATATATATATGTTTTTTTACATACACACAATTTTTATGTTTAATTTAATTTTGTATATATGTATATATGTACATATAGTGACTAAGGAAAGATATCTCTGAGAGATATAATAATTTATGCCATAGGAGACATAGAAGTAAAATAGGAAAAAAAATCAAAATTACACCACCACCTAGATGAAATGTTTGATCTGTTTCACCAAACAACCATCTGATTATTTAATCTGTATGAGAAAACTTTTCAACTTAAAAGGAATAAGGGGATCCCTGGGTGGCGCAGTGGTTTGGCGCCTGCCTTTGGCCCAGGGGCGATCCTGGAGACCCGGGATCAAATCCCACATCAGGCTCCCGGTGCATGAAGCCTGCTTCTTCCTCTGCCTATGTCTCTGCCTCTCTCTCTGTGACTATCATAAATAAATAAAAATTAA
This sequence comes from Canis aureus, assembly GCF_053574225.1. Classification (NCBI taxonomy): domain Eukaryota; kingdom Metazoa; phylum Chordata; class Mammalia; order Carnivora; family Canidae; genus Canis; species Canis aureus. The sequence goes on from NC_135616.1 coordinate 48,250,151, forward strand.
AAAAAAAAAGACATTAAAAAAAAAGGAGTAAGGTAACAGATACAAGTACGTTGGTCAGTGGAAAGATACATGCCATTGGAAATTAAAATTGAAATTCTATTTTGTAAGTCAGTGTTTAGCCTTTTTTTCCTTCACGATTTATTTATTATTTATTATTTATTTATTTATTTATTTATTTATTTATTTATTTGAGAGAGAGAGCATGCATGAGCAGGGTTAGGAGCAGAGGGAAAGAGAGCAAGCAGGCTCCATGCTGAGCATAGAGTCTAATGGGAGGCTCCATCTATGACTCTGAGATCATGACTTGAGCTGAAATCAAGAGTTAGAAGCCCCCGCCCCCCCAAAAAAGAGTTAGAAACCCAAATGACTGAACCACCCTGGTAGCCCAGTATTTAGTCTTAATTTATCTCGTATGAGTTGTATGACCTTGAAGAAATAATTCACTTCTCTGGGTTTCAATTTCTTCATATGTGCAATGAAAGCAGAGTAGGTCAGCATTTTCCCAAATGTCTTCCTCAAAATGAAAGTTTTAGAACAGAATAGTGCTCAATCTGTTAAAATAACTAGATATCTGCATTTAAAAAAAGGAAAAGAAGAATCTAGACACAGACCTTATTATACCTTTCACAAAAATTAACTCAAAATGGATCATAGACTTCAATTTAAAACACAAAATGATAAAATCCTGAAGAATACATAGGAGAAAATCTAAGTGACCTTGGGTTTGGCAATGACTTAGATAAAACACCAAAAGCACAGTCCACTTAAAAAACATTATAAGTTGGATTTCATTCAGATTAAAAACTTCTGCCCTGCAAAACAACAACAACAACAACAACAACAAGAACAACAACAACAAAAACATTCAGAGAATGAAACAAGGCACAGACTGGAAGAAAACATTTGCAGAACACATGTCATAATGGATAAGTATCCAAAATATACAAATAACTCTTAAAATTCAACAATAAGAAGAAAAACCAAACCAATTAAAAAATAAGCAAAATATCTGGATATTTCACCAAATAAGATATAGAGATGGCAAATAAGCATATGAAATGATGCTTATTTTATCTTTATGCTTATTCTACATCATCTGTCATTAGGAAATTGCAAATTCCAACAACAAAAATATACCACTACACATTGACAAATACTGGTAGAGCAACAGCCCATTTATTGCTAGTGGGAATGCAAAATGGAGCAGCCACATTGGAAGACAGTTTGACAGCTTCTTACAAAAATATGATCCAACAATTGCTCCCCTAGGTATTTATGCAAATGAATTAAAAACTTATGTCCGTATAAAAACCTGCACAGAATGTTTATAGCAGCCTTATTCGTAGTTCCCAAAACTTGGAAGCAATCAAGAAGTCCTTCAAGAGATGAAAGATAAACAAACCATGGTGCACTCATACAATGGACTATTATTATTCAGTAATAAAAGGAAATGAGCTGTGAAACCATGAGAGACCTAAATGAACCTTAAACACATATTACTAAGTAAAAGAAGCCAACCTGAAAAAGAACATCTTGTAATGATTCCAACTGTGTGATATTCTGGAAAAGGCAAAACTGTGGAAGTAAAGTTATGGAGTAAAAAGATCAGTAGTTGCCAGAGGTTTGAGGAGTGGGAAGGAGAGATGAATGGGTAGAGCACAGGAGATTTTTAGGGCAGTGAAACTCTTCTATATGATGCTGCAATGGTGGATAGAGGTTATTATACATTTGTGAAAACTCAGTATGTACAACCCAAAGAGTGAAACTGAAGGCAAACTATAGACTTCAGCTAAGAATAATGTGTTGTTACTGGTTCATCAATTTTAACGAATGTACATCACAAATGCATGGTGTTAATAATAGGAGAAACCAAGGCAGGTTTTTTTTTTTTTTTTCTTAGAAAGCAAGATTTAATGCAATATTTTTTAAACATTAAGAAGGGACTACATTAACTAAATGGTAAGTGATATTTAAATAAGGGTCTTTCTTTATATTCCTTAGCTTCAGAAAATCTGAATCTGTATAGATTATATGTCCCAAAAGATCAAAGAGCTTATTTACTTAAATGCAGAACATAAACACATCTGTGATTCCTAAGCAAAGCCTAGATTTAGCAAGAAGGGAAAGCTACATTGTATGGCCCACGATAACTATTTATTCCCAGAATACACCTATCAGAGCAAATGCAATTCTTGCTAGGTTGCTCTCAATAAATGCATAGATCTTTCCTACCCATGCTCATTATAATGTATAAGAAAATTTGGTCAATGCCTCACTTTGCATTAGCTCTGGATTATGTCACAAACACCTTTAAAATTCCTTTGAAAGAAGTCGAACCTTTCAGATGATAGCAAGTCCCTTAAAAACAAAAGAGACAATGTAAACAGACAGTTTTCTAAGGCAGAAAAGCACACCCCATCTACCTTTCTAGAACCACATTAATTAAAAAAAAAAAAAACAGAGAATATATGGGAACTTCATACTATTTGAGATTCTCTTTGTGATTCAAATAGAATTTTAGATATGAAAGACTGGGAAGTTCTGTGATAAAGAAACATGTTTAACATTGTTTATCCTAGAATTTCCTAAACTTATTTGACCCTGAATTTTTTTCCCCTAAGGAAAATTATTAGCATCTTGAGGAACTAATGTTTCACAGAACATTCTTTGTAGATTATTTACTGAAATAGTCATTAAGATTCTTCCTAAATCCAAAAGGAATATGTTAAGGGATTCTAGATTGTTTGCTATTAAATTTATGTGGCTGATGTCCAAAAAAAATTCTTTGTAAATTTGAAAATCTGAATTTGCCTGTTTTGTGAATTTCTTTAGTGGAAATCAATCATCACCAGATGATCCTATAAAGTCAAGTTTCTGACCCTGCTGAGTGAGAGCCAGCTCTAGACCCAGTAGCCTCAGGAGAGGATGTTGGTGCTTTGTGAGCTCATTGTTCAGCTCTCTGACAGGTACCTGGTTTTACTACTACTAGTAGCAGTGAGTTCATTATTTTGTTAATGAATTTTATAAAACTTAACAGGTTAGCTATTTATTAAATATAAAAAATATCATATTCATATCTAAGATTTTAAAAAAAAACAGTAACAATCCCCATGTTGCACTGATTTATTGAGAGGATTTCTCAATCAAAATCACTCCTAATGTGGAACTCAGACCTGGAAGTGGTGTTTGCATGACAGGTGTGAAGCATGGCTGTATATCTTGGGGGCATTTACTCAATAAATATTCATTCACTGATTGTTCATTATGTCCATGAACAAGGATTAAAATTTACTGTATTTTTAAAAACATATTTTCACTTTAATTTCCTTTCTAACTTCAGAGTATCAAGTAATATTCTCTCTGATTTGAGGAAGAAAATTAATATTCCCTATCCTGCCTCTTTTTCTAATTTCTCCAGGCTGAAAGTCTTTTTTAGAAACATCAGAACAGTGCCAGTGAAGAAAAAAATTCCCTAGGCTGTCATTATGTGTAGGACTTTCTAACAGACCTGGGCCACCCCCTTCTAGAAGCACCTTATCCATTTGGCCCTCTCAATGCAGCTGTAGGACATGACCACTTGCAATGACTTTCACTGAATCCATTTCCCTCTAGCCACTTTCAACCTTTTATTCTTGACCCCTTTTCCACTTTCTTTGACTTAGCTTTTGGTTTCTGACTCTGGGTTCAGGCTGTTTTTGCTTTGAATATGTTTGGTCAGGTTTCATGGCTCTGAGTGGCCAGCATTTTCCACCACCATCTTGTTCATGCTCAGCCTAAAACTTCTTCCACCACAGTCATGGCTAAGGTATGCTCCTCTTGTCTGTCCTCATTCTCAGTACCCCCACTGGCCAGGCCTTCCAGTGAATGAGGGCTTGAAGAGGTTTGATACCTGCCTCTTCACCTCCCTTCAATCTTCTACACAATTTCCTGTGTAGAGAGGTTTGGGGACTCACTATGGATCTCTGCAAGTGCTTTTGACTTTCCTTTTTGCATCCTACCTTGTGAGAATTGCTGAGGGATTAGAGGAAGAAAAAATTAAGATTCATATTTATCATGTGCCCATTGCACCAGGAACTGTGCTCATCACTGCCATTTCACCAAGGGATAACTAGAGTCCACAGAAATTTACTTAACTTTTCCCTATGGAGGAGCACCAGGGTGACTCAGTCAGGTAAGCATCCAACTCTTGATCTCTGCTCAGGTCTTGATCTCAGGGTAATGAGTTCAAGCCCCATGTTCTACTCCATGCCCAGTAAAACAAAATACCCCAAAACTTTTCACTATGGAAAAAGTAGGAAGGGGTAGAACTGTGATTTGAACTGTGATCACCAAGCCTATTTCTTTCCTCTGCATCTCAGTGGAACATCTATTTATGGACATATGACCCAAAGCCTAGAGAATCATATATAATAAAATTTGAGTTTCATATTATTTTTATGATACCTCTTAATAAATGACAATCAATGCTGAACATATTCCTCCCTTCATTTATCAATAAATATTTATTGAATAATTCCTACCTATATGTCAGACACTGTTCTAAGCATTTGGGTATATCAATTTTTTAAAATGACAAAAGTCCCTGCTCTTGTAACACTCATATCTAAGGGGTGCAGGACAGAAAATAAGCAATAAACATAATAATAAAAAAGGTGTAAAGTATATTCAAAAGTGTAAATAAACTGGAGAAAAGAAATAGAGCAAGATAAGGAGGATTGGCCCAGGCTGTGGTTTGGGATGGTTACCTTTTAAATGGGGTGGTCATTGAGAAGATGACATTTGAACAAGATTCCAAGAGACCAATTGGTTGGTAGAAGACTACCTAAGGATACTGGCGGGACTCGAGCACAGCAAACAGTGTGGAGAGGGAGAGAAGGGCAGGATACAGATACAGAGAGGCACAGTGAAGGCCATCAGAAAGGTTTTACCATTTCCTTTTCTGCAGGAGGGAGCCATTGAGGGTGTTTGAACAAAAGAATCATTAAATTCAAAAGAGTGCCATGTTGAGAATAGACTATCTTAGTCTAGTTTAAACATCTAATGTTTAAATTTCCTTTTACATTGAAAAGATTTATAAATTAACCCAGTATATACAGATATAGATTTAAACAATAATAAGTCAATTATTGATTATACATTATTCATTGTGCATTCATGATATCTCATGCAGATTAAGGTTAGGTCTGACCTAACCAGATCAAAATCTTGGCAAAATTTCATTATCTTCAGATGCACCACTGAGAAGAGCTGGCTGTTGTGTGAAGTCTAGAGTCACTGTAGACATGGGATGTAGAAGACACAGGGCAGAGCAGCATTTAGAGGAGGAGAGTGTGCCTCTGACTTAAGCATCTCAGCTTGTTACCTCAGCCTTATTTCCAAGTTTGTTTTCTTTGATGTGCAACATTCTTATCTCCATTTTGTGGAATGATATCAGTTTAAGAAATTGAATTCGCTCTAAAAGATCCCACTTTCAGTAACATATAAAAGTTTAAATTACAGTGTAAATGACAAAAGAAAAACCACTTTGGGCCCAATTCAGATTTTTAAAAATATTTTTTGAGCATATGCCAGTAGTTACATGAAATTCTTACTGTCTGTTGATTGATTCTCTTCTATGTACTGTATTCCTTCTTTTGGCCTTTCTAGTTTCACTTGAAGTCAAGACAAGATATTCGAATTCCAAATATTAAGATTATTTCAAATAAATGTGAAAACATGGGCAGCCCAGGTGGCTCAGCGGTTTAGCACCACCTTCAGCCCAGGGCATGATCCTGGAGACCCAGTATCGAGTCCCATATTGGGCTCCCTGCGTGGAGCCTGCTTCCCTCTGCCTGTGTCTCTGCCTCTCCCTCATGAATGAATAAATAACATTTTTAAGAAATGTGAAAATATTATCCTTTCTATTTGTACTAGCTCTGTCTCCTCAAGTAAGAATTTAGGATGTGGAAGGAGAGGTATTCTCTCGAAGGGCCACATGTGGTACTGATAGTCCTTTCCTACTTGTCTAAAACATGAATCATATTTATATATTAAAATAAGTTAAAAATATGTATATAAAGCACCCTTTAAATTCAAAGCACCAGGCTGAGAAATGAAGTATGAACATGGGCAGGCATATCCTCTGGGATCAAGGAATTCAAAATCTAGCAGCTGTCACTCTAGTGGGAATTTTATTATAGAGCCATTGTTAAAAGTATTCTCTAAAACTTGAATTCTGCATGGCCATTGATGCTGATTGGGGCATCAATCAGCCCCTGGCATTAGGGGATACGTCAGATAAAATGTTAGAAATCCTTGCTAGTCACATTATAGCCCAGAGTCACCTTACACTCTTAGTGACTTCCTCTGCTCATTTTGCTCATAAAATCACTATTGGGATTCAGACTTGTAGGAATCCTTTTACATTGGAAAGATTTATAAATTAACCCAGTATATACGGATATACATTTAAACAATAATAAGTCAATTATTGATTATACGTTTTACCAAAAGATTCATAATTGATTACCTTAAGAGGCAAGGTCCTTTTATACATTTAAAAATATCCAATTCATTAAACATTCACAATTGACATGGTACTCTTTAGGGATACAAGTATTACACAGAGATATAGTTGTATTGGGTTGCAGTAATAACTCCTATTAGCTCTGTGAAGTGAAAAGATAACATTATTGGAATGGAGGATTTCACAAAGATAAAAATCTGTGTCGCAGAGACTGAAGGCAGTTCATTACACCACAGGGCGGTGGCAGGGGGAGAAATTCATTGTCATTTCCTCAAGGGTACACCAAGGAGAAGAAAAATGAGCTGTACTTTTCCATTTCCCTCTTACCAGAGGGACAGCTTTTAGATGATATTATATTTTTAAAATGCCTTTTCGGTTCCCTGTGATTGTGTTTATGTTTGCATATGTATGTATATACATAAAAACATACTTTTAGTAAATATTGTTAATATACAATACTGTCTATATTCTATTATATCTGTCATTTTTATCATATCTATCTATTGATATGGCCACTTACTCTCTACCCATAAAAACTCGGCTTAAGATAATTACGTTTTTCATGAAAATCCCTCCATTATTAATTCTAGCCCACTCTGGAATCTAGAGTTGTAATACATAAAAGTCACTTCAAAGGTGAAAGATTATTATGCGTCTTTTCCTCTTTTCAATATATCCGATTTCTGGGTATCTAGTAAATCAAATGGCAAAGCAGCCATGGCTACATTAGAGGTCATGGAGGAAAACCACACACAGTCACTCACAGATCATGACCTGTCTTAGGTTTATCATCTACAGAAGAGACAGAAACCCAAGATATGATCCAATCACTTACCAGGACTACATTTGGGAAAATCAGTTACTGCAGTAGGTAAGAGAGGTTCAAGGACAGGGAAGTGAGTGTGTCCTGGCCGACACCACTCTGCATTCTTCATGCAGGCTGAGCAGAACATCCTGAATTAATTGATTGGCAGTGTCCAGATGGGGATATTCCTCTCCTTTTTTCATGCTTGTACTGTATTTGGAACAAAAGAACTCTGCCTTGATTTCTTCTGAAAGAGCTGTGGGTTGCCCCCAGGGATTTGGAAGCCACTGCCCCTTATATCCAGCTCCTCAGGACACTGAGTTCCAGGCTACCTGTGACCAGCGTGGCTCACGGCCAAATGTCCTTCCCATGTACTATTAATACCACTGCCAGGATGCCCAGGTCCTGGGAAGCTATGAAATGTCCACAGTACATCAATGAAATTTATCCCATGTGTGCCATCCACCACCTTTTGATTAAAAGGTATTGTAGGGGAGAAGCTTAACAATTCAAACCAAGAAAATGCAGTCTATTTCCAAAGGGAGCAGGAGTCACAGTTTGAGAAAACTAGATTTCCAGGCTCCACAAGGGCATAGCTGGGCAGCCCCCAAGGGTAAGAAGAATGTGAAAACACTTAGCTTATTCCTATTGACCTCCTCAGGTGGGCGTCTTGCTCAGGTGCCCAGGTACTATGCCCTGAAGCCATTCTCTTACTATGGCAATTTGTTTGGCTTAAGAATGAAGCATATGCTTGGAAGAGCCTGACTCATTACTTTCGGATGTTTGTATCCCGAACAGTCTATTCAGATAAAAAATACTGTGTGTTTGGTGGTGGTGTTTGCATGTGGCTGTGGCTCAGTGCTGGAGGGCTGGCTTTGTTCTGTGCACATGAAGGACTCACTTGGTTTCCATCACGTAACCACCGTATCAATGCTATCATGTGGCAGCTGACTCGCAGTAGAGTTCTTTTGGCCTTCAATGATGCAGTTTTACCCAAACACAGATTAAATGATTTAAATGATTCAATGATAAAAGACACTGGCTTTTGCAACATTCCAATCTGGATTCAAATCCCTGCTCTGCTACTTAGAAAATTGGTGAAACCGAGCAGGTCACCTAGACTCTGAGCCTCAATTTACTCATCTATAAAATGAAGATGCTAACATACCACCCATTGCAGAGGATTATTATGAAAAATAAATTAGATCATGTACCTCAGCTGCACTTCAAAGAAATTGGCAAGGCCAGAGTGTAAGAAATCCTACTTATTACTATTGGCAAATCTGTCTCCAGAGCTCCTTTCTGTGAAAAGACAGAAACACAGGTGACTGTGTTTCTGCAGTTTTTTTCAGTAGCTGCAGCTGAATCCATTCTACCTGACAGGATATTTTAGCTGGGAAGCAATGCTGCCAGTAAGATTCTAAAATATGGAATTGACTGAGTGGGGCTTTGGATAGTGAGGATTCAGTTTAGGCAATAAATCTGGTGACCCTTACTAGGTGGTAGCAACATATTTGTTCAGGTGGTCACCTAGTGTTCTTTGGGATACAGATCATATGCCATGACATCTTTGCTATTAAAATAACTAGTGAGATAAATCCAGAGCCTTGTTATGTGGTTATAGATTCCCTACCTCTACCCTGATATTCAGACTAAAGTTAGCCAGTCTATCATCAGAGACAGACAAGAGAGGTATTCATTTTCTTTTTCTGTTTTAAGATTTATTTCTTTATTTCTTTATTTCTTTATTTATTTATTTATTTGAGGAGAGGTAGGGAAGAGGGAGAGAGAAACCCAAGCAGACTCCACACTGAGAACAGAGCTCAACGCGGGGCTGATCTCACCATCCAGAAATCACTACCCAAGTGGAAACCAAGAGTTAGGCACTTAATAGATTGCACCATCCAGGTGCCCTGAGAGGTATTTTTTTTTTAAAGATTTTATTTATTCATGATAGACAGAGAGAGAGAGAGAGGCAGAGACACAGGCAGAGAGAGATGCAGGCCCCATGCCGGGAGCCCGATGCAGGACTCGATCCCGGGACTCCAGGACTGGGCCAAAGGCAGGCGCCAAACCGCTGAGCCACCCAGGGATCCCCACCTGAGAGGTATTCTTTATCATTCAAAATTGACTGAGAGTCCTATATTTTGGATACATGCAGAATTTTAAAAATAAATGTATTTTTACCAAATTGAGACAGGCAAGGAGAGTGGCAGTGAAGCAAAGACTTGGTATCTTAAAATTTTTGTGTATATAGTCTCTTAAGACTTCTTCAGACAAATGTCAATTAACTGAGATCATATTACATTTGATATCCCCCTACTAATAATGCCTATTATTTTAAATGAATTCAAGGCATTGTCCATTAAGCTATAGAACAGAGGACTGAGAAAAGCTTAGAGACCAGTAGGTAAGGGAAAGAAATCTTTAGGCTAAGTACTGTGCCTAGATGAGATATTGTCCTGTGGTTATTCACACATGCAATTAACTGGCCAGGAATGTTGGAAGTGTAAATTTTTGAGGGAAATATATTGCCAAAAGCCTAATAAAGGGCTATACTTATTAAATAAATCTTCTAAGTTTCTTCTTATACCTCAAATTCAAACCAATAGAAGTGGGGCCAAGAAATCTGCACCTCCAAAAGAAAGTCATTCTCCATGATGCCCACTTAGTATATAGTCTTCAATGACCATAGTCAAGAAAGGATCTCCCAGGGAGCAGAACATGAAGATGGTGGATTGGGTAACCCAGGAAGGTACCCTAATGATAGAGCACATATTCTTTGGGTCTTCTGCTCAGCAATGTTTGGTATTTACCCTAGAATGGTCTCTACTGTAGGCTTTCCATTGTTCTTTTCCTAATATTGCTGTTAAACTGGTCTTTTTTTCTTTTTACCATTAAATAATGAGTATCCTGGGGAAAGATATGTTGTCTTTCAGTTTTCGGGTCACTAGACTGCATAAATTCCCATTTAGATCTGATGGAATTCCAGAAACTCTGACGAGTTGAATGAAGCAAATAAATTAGGCTTTTGGGTTGTTGCCTTTGGGGAGCAGTGCTAAGCATGTCTCCCTAATAGCCATTCTCCCTTCTTACTTAATAAAGGAACTCTAACTTTGTTTGTTTTGGCAAACAAACCCACTTGCCAATTACCTCTCATGTACCCATCACCAACCCAGAACTCCTTGTAGCTAGAAATGGCCATGTAACCCAGTCTGACCAATGAGATGCAAGATGAAATCTAATGGCTAGGTCTCTGGAGCTTTTGTTTACCTGATAAAAAAAAAGATAGACTCATTTTGCATTTGTTATTTCACCCTCATCCTTCTCTTTTTTATCTCAAATAAAGACTTGATGTCTAGAAGAGAAGGAGTCATCTTGAGATCATTAAAACAGAGGCCACATGCTAAGGCTAGTAGAAGGAACCTGGTTCCCCACATGACTTCCTTGAGCAATTGCACCAGCTCTGGACTGACTTTTAATCCCTTATTATGTAGGAAAAGAATCCCTTATGGTTTAATCTCCTGAAGTTGAGTTTTTGTGTAAATACACATACATGGCCACATTTTAATAAGCAGTGCTTGGCTGCCAAGAGAACTCAGAGGTCATGGAAAAGAGAGGAAGGTCAGACATTCTTAGTCTTGGGAAGTCAGAAGAAGCAGCAACTGGACTGTTGGAAATGGTAGTGGGGTAACACAGAAGACAAATGTGAAGTTCAGAGGGTAGAGGTGATGATGCCCGAACAAGGGAGGAGGCAGAAGAATGTGACTGTGCCAGAGACCAGAAAGACAGATGTGGTCAAGGAGGGGGCAATAGTAATCTTTTATCTAGATAAAAGATGCTCATGGCAGACAAAGACTTGTGCCCAGCAAGGTATGCTCTGCCTTGGCTCAGGTACATTCTAGTAAGCTTCACTTAGTACAGGTCAGAGCTCAGAGCTGGATGAAATCATTTGGATGATTGATTATTAGGGAGACATGCCTTAGGGAGGCATGTGCAACATGCATGTGCAGTTGGTCATATCATGAGTCTTCTGCTTTTCTGGATTTTTTTTTTTTTTTTTTGGGACAAGCATGAGAATAGTCATTCAGGTGGCTAACAGTCTAGGTTTAGGTTTTATGCTAGGGGAGTTGTCTGGGCATGCCACTTTTGAGCATCTGGTTAATCTGAAGTAAGCTGGGTTAGGGAGGCAGGGGGTGCTATCATTCAGGCCCCCCAAATCATCCTCAGTTAATTCAGTTTGGCTCTCACAGCCTGGGAAGATGCCCATTTGCCATCTATATCTATATCTATATCTATCATCTATATCTATCTGTATCTATATCTCCCATCCCCTAATTATCTGAGATATGATGTTAGGAATAGTCTCCTTCTCTAATGAAGATAAAAATGCCTTGCAGTCAGGAAAAACCATTACATCTTGGTTACCTTATAAACATCTAAATCATTTTACTGGTCTCTGATCTTTCCTGATTTCCATTCTTGCATTGTAAGAAATTATAAAAGAAAATTCCCTCTAAGACACATCAGCCTTCCAAGCTCCAAGTGGATCTCGATCTGGAATGGCTAAAGTTGAAAGCACTGATAACAGATTTGTTCAAATTAAGCAGAATAAAGTCCTCCCTCCTAAGATGAATATAAATTATCACAATATTTAAATAGCATGCACTAGATATTGTAATTCTCTACTTCCTTTAATCTACTGATAAAGAAAGCAATACGTGATATAAAGCAACTAAGAAGGGGGAGGTTCATTTACCCTGCTACATCCCTTTTGTCTTCCTTGTTACTAGCATCAACAGAGATCAAAAGGCTATAGTGGTTTATAGGCCAGACTTGGCTCCCAGGCCTGTTATAGCAAGGATGATTTTACTGTGGAGAAACTTCAGGAATATCTGGGGAAGGGGTTGTTGAGAAGGTCTTCTTTTGGAGGTTGGATGATTCTGAGGAAGAAGTGGGAAGCAGAGACTCACTTTGGATTTTGGACTACTAGGAAGCTAGGTCAGCTCAGACCCTGAGTATCTTAACCATTCACACCTAGGAGGCAGAGACACTAACATGAGTCTAGACATATGTTTTCAGCAATATGATCTGGGAGCACTGTGGTCTGCTTCTCAACAGGCGTAACTTTTTAGTGTCTCATTATCAACATTTAAAAATCAGGAGATTTTCACCTAAATCCAAGTTTTCTTCTTTTGAAAAACAAATGGAAATATTGGGCAATGGTGGCCTTTTATTTCCAGATGACACTAATTGGCTATCTGATTTCCAGTTGGCTACTCTCCACTATTATTATTTGATACCAGGCATACTTTATTCTTTTATTTTATCTCCCTGGCCTTTATAGACATACACATTTTACACTTCTGGCCTAGATAATTAGCTAACTACTGTTTTGCAATGGCCTAGATCTTTCCAATTATTGGAAATGTTTAATTCTTAAATTTCATCACAGTTATGAAAGTGAAAGTATCATCATTTAACTAAATCACTGCATTAAATTTTGGTCTGTATTACTTTTAGGAAAATAAAATGAAAACCTCAAAGTATCATATATCCCACTTCAATTAATTGATCAGCTTCTAAATGGCTCAGCTGATTTATGTTGAATTTAAAAAATAGTAAGCTGAAACATACTGTGCTTCTTTCTAATTAAATCCCATAGCCTTTAACTTGCCTATCAGTAGACACTTGAGGACAACTGACAAAATAATCTCACTCAATCTAGCTTAAACAAAAAGAATTTGTTGACTCATATAACTGAAAAGCCAAGAGGAAGATTTGTCTATGCAGCTTAAACTAGGCACGTAAATAAAGCCATCTCTAGATGCAGTCTTTTATAATTTGTTGTGTGGTCTCCTTTACATTGGTTTCATTTCCAAGTTCTGCATGGAAATGGCAAATATATATGAAACTATACAAATACAGTTTAATGTTTTAGTGTCTGTTTTCTTTTTGAAAGCTGTACATTCATGTTTTGAAAGTTCTCAATTTAATTTATCTGTTTCACCCCTCCTGTGAATAAATTAATAAAAATTATTTTTTCCCATATTCTTCTCCCTTCTCCTGTCCCCAGAAAAAAATTAATTTTTTTATTAATGAAAAATTCGCAATGTTGGTTATATTTCAGACACTGCTGAGTGATAGGATTGCTGAAGCAAACATAACACATTCCCTTCTTTCAAAGAGCTCATAGTTCATTAGGTGATTCAGACAAATAAGCAAATCATTACAATCTAATGTGATGAATGCTATTATAGCTGTATGTGAGTGAGGCTAAGTAACCATAGCTGCTAGATCTAACTCTGTCTGCAGTGAGGATGAATGGGCAGGGGAAGTTGCATATGGCAAATACTCACTGAGCAACTATCATGTTCCGGATGGTATGCTGGGGGATGGGGCCACAATGGTGATAAGAAAGCCTGCATAGACACCACCATCCTTAAAAGATGGGGAGGAGTTTATCAGGTAGATGGTTGTTGGTGACATTCCTAGCAATGGAATACTAACATGTGGTAGGACATGGGGATATGACTTGTTTCAGGAATGCCAAGAAGTTCAGTTTGCCCAGAAGTTGAGAATGGATAGAAAGAAACCCAATCACAAAAAGGCCTGAATGAATGGATTATAGATCATAAGAGATTAGGAATATTTGAAGTGTTTTAATTAGGAGATTAATGTCATCAAATTTCCATTTTACAAAAGTAATTCTAGCATTGGTATGGAAATGGATTAGAGGAAGCTGAGATAGGAGGATGCAGACTAATTGGAGACCATTATATGCATTGCCTTTTGAGTTGAGGGTTTGGACTAAGGCATGAGAAGTGGAGGGAAATTTCAAGAGATATTGTAGAAGTAGCATTAATGAAATTTTGTGAAAATATTAGAAGTTCACAAGTGAAGGCTGAGCTGATTCTTGGTCTTTGGTTTCTGATGACCCGATGATTAGTGATGCCATTAATAAAGACAAGGGAAAACAGGAGCAGAGGATGGATGGATGGCATGAGGAGAAAGAATTAATTTCATTTTGGAGATATCAAGTGTGATACATGCCAGAAAGCAACTGGATGCATGGATCTGGAACCCAGGAAACTGAAACTAAGATCTATAGATCTATTTATAGCACATCAACTAGGGAATTGAAGACAGGGAGAAGTTAGGATTACTCGGAGAAAGTGTTTAGAAATTTTAAAGGGAGACGAGGATGATGTCTGGGTTACACTACCATTTTGAATGTACTGGTTGGGCAGAGAGAATCTATGGAGAAAGGGAGATAATAGTGCCAACTGTTGCAGAAAAGTGAAGTAAAATCAAATGAGAAGTAGTTTTTAGATTTGGTCCCTTGAAGACTATAATAGTTTGGGGCATAAGTAAGGAAGTAAGTTTAAAAATCCAGAAGGGTTGAAGGATGAATGGAAGATGAAGAAATCGTGGGTTTAGATTGCTTTTTTCAAAAGTTAACCTAGTAAGGAAAAAAGCAGGATGATAACTAGAGGAATTTTCAGGGCAGAAGACTATTTGCATATTTGTTTGCTGTTGTTTGTTTCCTTCCAAGTGGGAAGAATTTAATGTGTGTATGTACAGACAACATACAGCCATGGAGAATAAGCTCTTCAGAGGTGTGAAAAGATTCATGGAGTAAGAACAAACTGGGAGCAGGAGATGATGAAATGTAAAGAACACCCAGAGGAAATGGCTCACTGGTTAACAAACCTATTCTGTGCGTTAGGTTCACCTTTGGAGCGCTAATGAAATACCAATGCTGAGACTCTGTTCTGGCCTATTAAATCAGAATTTCTGAGAGTGGGGCCAGGGTATTTTCTAAAAGGGCATTTTCTAAAATTATTTTTTTTCCAGATGACTTCAACATATCCTCAACACTCCCTAAGACAAATAAGACGTATCCAGCCTTGTCAGAAATGTTAAAGGGTGAGGAATATCTTTGATTATGACTAAAATCACTAAGAGAACTGGAGATGGTCCTCCCCCAATCCTGGACACTCATCAGGCTTTCTTTTCTTATTTCTTCCCGGCATCAGACAAGTTATGGAAGTAAGATATGAAGGCCATGAGTGGTCCAGAGGAGTGCCAGAAGATGACAAAGGTGAAGTATTTGTTCTTCTGGGCCTGAGTTTCTGGGAAGTGCATTACTTTTGCCAAAAGAGAAGGCTAAAGAGGCACTTATTGTGGTCACTGAGGAGGGATCAGCTTTTACTCAAGGGAGGTGGGATGTCTGTTCACTTTATTCACTGAGGACAAAGGAGAAACATGATTCAGCAAGATGTCAATGAAATATTGAGAAAAACCCTCTGCTCATTTATATGGTTTTGAGATGATGGAAAACTGAAGAGGATATTTTCATTAGAAAATGTAGGCAATATAGACAGAATAATGGAGTAGATGAATTCTAGGAATCCTTTGATCCTTGGGAAAACTTTTATATTGAAGGAATCTCATAAACTGCCTGTCATTTTTGTGAAGAAAGGATAAGACAGAGCTGTAACTCCTTCCACAACATTTTCCTGATACACACACAGGACACGCACACACACATATACATAGACATATGTGCATAAGTGCATGCCCACACACACAAACACGGAGAAAGGCAGCTAATTTTTATTAGTTATGTATATGTTTGTCTGGGGCAGTGGAAAATGTGACTCCTCATGACTTAACAGTCAGGAATTGTTGACATGATAAAACTATGGAAGCAGCTATTTGTGTTGGTTCAATGACTTGACTATGACAAGGCCACAAACCCTGCGATTCACTTGCCTTTGCCTTGCATCCCCTGCTTATCACCCCGTGCTGCAAGATGGGCACTCCGCTTCTTGTCCTCAATGCATATTCAAGGCTAGAAGAAGTAAGGGCAAAGGGATATGCAGGCTGCAACTTTTCTATTTTGTCAAGAAAGCAAAAGATCTTCTGAAGTCTCCCTCGGTGACTTCTGCTAAGGGCGCCCTGGCAGGGATTGCTAGCTGCTTACCCAACATTCATTCGCCCATATTCCTCAATAGCAGAACCCAATTTTATTTGGGGTGTCACTGTGCTCAGTTAAAAGACTATGTTCCTCAGGTTTCCTTGGAGCTAGGCATCTTCAGGCAGAGGGCAGGGAAGATGGGTAATTTCAGGAAAATTGCTTAGGAGCTGGTATGTGGTTTTCTTGTGTCCTCTTATCCTCCTCCGGCCCTCAAAGTCCTGCCTGTAATGTGGCATCCTGGCCAGAGCCTCAGAGACTTCCTCATTCAATCAGAAGCAGTGGTGACATGCCAGAGGGTTATCTTTCACTTTCTGATAGAGCACGGAGAAGAAGGAATGGTTCCTGCTGGCAGCCACATCCCAATTCTTCAAAAGTCCATCACTCTGCTTCACAGTTGGAAAATTTAGAAACAAACTAATTCCCAGCTTCGAGAATAGTTAATCCAGGCAGAGTTATTTTCTGACAACCTCATTCTCAATATGGCCAAAGATCAGTGGCAAAATCTCAGTAGTTTCAAAGAGAAAGAAGGTATATGGAGGAAATAATTTTGGATTTAGACATTTTTATAGGTATTGGGTGATTAGAATCCAAAAGGTGTGAATTTAAACTCACCTGGGAGACAAGTACCTGAGTGACTCAGTTGGTTAAACATCCAACTCTTGACTTCAGCTCAGGTCATGATCTCAGGGTCCTGGGATCCAGCCCCACATGGGGCTCCACACTCAGCATGGAATCTGCTTGTCCCTCTCCCTCTGCTCCTCCCCTCTCCTCTCCTCACTCATGCGCTGTCTCAAATAAATAAGTAAAATAAAAAAAATTAAAAATAAACTCACTTGGGAGAAATTACCCAGCAAGAGGTTAATATTGACACAATGTATATACTGCCACTGAGGTTGGGGCCAGAAGCCCTGAGATGCATCCCAGTTTTTTTCTTTCAGAGAGAGTAGCATTTGAGGTATTTACATTTATGCAAAGTTGAGCAATTTGCCAGGGTGATCACCAAGGGACCTGGTCTTATCTCAGGCACTGTTATTTACTAGCCAGCATATTCCACACACTTTTTTGGAAGCCCCTCTTTCTGGTTGGAATGTTAACCTGAGTGACACTCCAGGTTAACTGGAGTGCCCTGTGGCCACCACTGTCTCTAAGGTGTCACAGGGCTGCCTCAAGAATTGTTGGATCCCCTGAAACCCACTTCCCGTGGAATGGGTTTTCCTCCTCCCACCCTGTCGTAGTTGGACAGTCACTCAGCAGCTTCTGTGGATGTTTGGAAGCTTAGGAGCCTAATAAGAACTGAATTTTCTTCTGTGTTGCCCTAATATTCCAGGCTCTAAGTAGATTTCCTGGGACACCTTTTTCTGCAGGAGTGGGACACAGCTCTGCCCATTGTCTTCTTTTCAGAATTGCGCGGCTATGTTTTAACGCTTTAGCTTGTTGCTTTTTATTTTATGCTTGTTTCTCTAAAACATGTAGGCACCTCTTGGCCCAGGCAACACCGAAATGCTCAAGCTGCCCCTCCTTGAAAGCTCATTCAGTTCCCTTGCAGTGTTTTATTTTTATTTTATTTTATTTTATTTTATTTTATTTTATTTTATTTTATTTTTTTTCCTTGTAGTGTTTTTAAAACCCTTTCAGCCTTTGGACAGACTACATACATTCAAGGCTACCTATTTACAGTTTGCTCCTTAACCCTGAAAGTGGGGTGGAATCTGGGCAGTGGTGGATCTAGCATTTCCTTCTAGGCTTAACGTGACTACTTTAGGGTGGAATGTAGGTGCCTTCAGGTTTGAAAGCAAAAATGATTTTTTTTCTGCCCAACAATGTGTAAAGGGCTGTAGATGAAGGGATTCTGTGTGTTCTAAAGTTGAATCCTTACTTCAGCTATAACTGCTTAGAAAAATTAAGCCTTTTTTCAAGGTCAGCCTGCTGATGCCAGCACCCCACCTCACACTGTCTCTCTGCTGAGGCTTTTACACTGTTTTCCGAAGTTCTGGTGCATGCAGCTTGGTCTCTATAGAAACAGCAGCTCACTGTGGGCAAAGATGATGTGAACAAGCAGGATGAGAAATCCCATATGGCTGTGCCTCGGGCCTAAAGCCACAGACCCTGGTAATGACAGCTAAAGGCTAAATGAATGTGCAGTTGTAGGAAAGGCCTACACAGCCCAGGATAGCCTCTGTATTTTGCCAGGGTCAAAGCTGTGCTCATTGAAGTCAACACCTGAATTCCCATGCCCTGGCTTCAACTAAAGACCCACCACATTATTTTGGTTGGGTTCTCAGATTTTTGGCTCAACACAATAGGTATGGTACAGCAGATGTTATACACAGTGTGTTTCTTCCCACCCAAATATTGAACCAATTGAGAAAAAAGAAGTAAGAAAATAAGGCATGGTGAATAAGACTGAATGTGTCCCTCCAGAATTCATATAGCAAAACCTAATCACAAACATGAGGGTATTGGGATGTGGGGCTTTTGGGAGGTGATTAGGTCATGAGAGTAGAACTCTCATGACTAAGATTGGTGCCCTTGTAAAGAGGCCCCAGAGGGCTTCCTCACCCTTGTACTCACTTTGCTGTGTACTACATGAGGACACAGCAAAAAGATGGCTATGAACCATGAAGGGGCTCTCACCAGGCACTGACTAGGAATGACACCTTGATGTTGGACTTCTCAATCTCAAGAACTGTGAGAAATAACTTTCTGTTGTTTACAAGCCACCCACTCTATATTTTTCTGTTATAGCAGTCCAAATAGGCTAAGACAAGGCATATAGGAAACACATAGTTGTTCTGTTATGGGTAAACCTATATATTACATGTAATTGTGGCACATGCTTTCAAATAGTACGCACCCCGAACCTGAAAGGGGAGACCTCTACCACCATCTGGCAGGGAGAGGAGCAAATTCCTGGAATCAGCAGGCAGCCAGAAGCAAAGAAAAAAGAAAGAGGAAGGGGGCATTTGTTTGCTTTATGTCCCAAACTCACCAATTAAATTAAGTTACTTCTTTTCTGGAGAGGAATGAATATTACATCAAGGGACCCCTTTCCATTAGGAAGGAGACATTAGGCTCAGAGAGATGAAGTAATGTGTCCAAGACTGCAGCATTAAGTAGTATTAATACTGGAATTTGCCACTGTCCATTGTGCCCTAATATCTAGGACATGGCTAACCACTTCTTAATGTGTACACCTCTATTCCTTGTACTTAGAGCTCTTCCTGTGTTTGTAATTGCACTTTGCTGTAGTTGTTCACAATATCACCGACTCCCCTACTTGGCAGAGACTGTAACTGTACGATCTTGGAATCTGCAGGTCCTGATACCCTGCATGACACATAGTAGAAATTCAGTACATGCTTGTTGAGCTCAATTGAATGGAACCATTGTCTTTAGAAGGAACTCATGATTGTTTCTGTTCCAGTTACAATTGCTGCATAACAAATTATCTCCCAAAGCAAGAACTTAAAACAAGCATTTTAGTTTCTGGAGGATGTTGTAGGTCAACAATTCTGGCAGGATTGGGTTAAACTGTGCTTGTTGAGGTCTGTTGTGTAAGCTATATCAGATGTTGGCTTCAGTCATCTGAGGGTCTGGCTGGGTGGTGGTCCAAGATGGCTCTCTCTGGTGGCTGGCAATTGATGCTGCCTGTTGTATGGCTGGAAGCTCTGCTGAGACTGCTTCCTCTCTAGTCTGTTGCTCTAGAGTAGTCTGGTTTCATTCATAGTGGCTGATTTCCCCTGAACAAGTGGCAAAGACAACCAGGTAGAAACTACTTGGCCTTTTCTGAGCTAGCCCTGGAAGCCACATACCTGGGAAGACATCGCTGCTGCATTTTACTGGTATAATTTCATTATTAAGCACATCTCTCATTCAAGGTGAAAAAAAATAGACCCTACCTCTTGATGTTTTTTCCATCAATTAATTTGTGGACGAATTTTGAAATTGCCACATGACCTTTCCCATTCAATTACATATCCTCCTCTCTCCACTAACCTTCTCATAGGCAATCCATAATTTACCTCCTTTGAGCTGCATTCCTCACTTAAATGATAAATTAACTAATTTTTAGCTGTTTTAATGAACTTTGACAAATAAATATATTGTTTCTTTAAAGAAAAGTATTCCCACCAACAGTGCAAGAGGGTTCTCCTTTCTCCACATCCTCTCCAACATTTGTTGTTTCTTGTCTTGTTAATTTTCACCATTCTCACTCATGTGATGTGGTATCTCATTGTGGTTTTGATTTGTATTTCCCTGGTGGCAAGTGATGTGGAACATTTTCTCATGTGCTTGTTGGCCATGTGTATCTCTTCTTTGGAGAAATTTCTGTTTGTGTCTTCTGCCCATTTCATGATTGGATTTTTTGTTCCTTAGTTGTTGAATTTGGTAAGTTCTTTATAGATCTTGGATACTAACCCTTTATCTGATATGTCATTTACAAATATCTTCTGCCATTCTGTAGGTTGTCTTTTAGTTTTGTTGACTATTTCTTTTGCTGTGCAGAAGCTTTTTATCCTGATCAAGTCCCAATAGTGCATTTTTGCTTTTGTGTCCCTTGCCTTTATAGATGTATCTTACAAGAAGTTGCTGTGTCCAGGTTCAAAAAGGTTTTTGCCTGTGTTCTCCTCTAGGAGTTTGATAGATTCTTATCTCACATTTAGTTCTTTCAGCCATTTTGAGTGAGAATGGCAAAAATTAACAAGACAGGAAACAACAAATGTTGGAGAGGAAGTGGAGAAAGAGGAACCCTCTTGTACTGTTGGTGGGAATGCAAACTGGTACAGCCACTCTGGAAAACAGCACAGAGGTTCCTCAAGAAGTTAAATATAGAGCTACCCTATGACCCAGCAATTGCACTACTGGGTATTTACTCCAAGGATACTAATGTAGTGAAATGCCAGGACACCTGCTCCCCAATGTACATGGCAGCAATATCCACAATAGCCAAAGTGTGGAAGGAGCCAAGATGTCCTTTGACAGATGAATGGATAAAGAAGATGTGGCATATGTGTGTGTGTGTGTGTGTGTATACACACACACACACAACGGAATATTACTTAGCCATCAGAAGAGAGGAATACCCACCATTTGCTTCAATGTGGATGGAACTGGAGGGTATTATGCTGAGTGAAATAAGTCAATCGGAGAGGACAATCATCATATAGTTTCACTCATATGTGGAATATAAGAAATAGTGAAAGGGATTATAAGTGAAAGGAGGGAACTGAGTGGGAAAAATTAAAGAGGGAGACAAACTATGAGAGATTCCTGACTCTAGGGAACAAAGGGTTGTGGAAGGAGAGGTGGGTGGGAGGATGGAGTAACTGAGGGATGGGCAATGAGGAGGGCACTTGATGGCATGAGCAAACATATAGTATATGTTGGCAAATTGAATTTAAATTTAAAAATGTAAAATAAAAGTAAAAAAATAAAGATTTTCCCTTTATAATAATTCAAAAAAATTTTTTTAAGTTTCAATGAAAAATATAAAGTATTCATTTTACAAAGGGCTTTCAGAATTCAAAATTATAGCTTAAACTACCATAACTTTCAAGAATGATCCTGTGTGTAGAATATATTTTTGAGAAGACAAGGCTTTCAATGGGTCTGAAATCACACAGCATCTGTAAATAATACATATAGGTGCACCAAAATGTGAGGATTATGTCCTAAGTAAATAGATTTATGTGAAGTCCCAGAAAATCAAATGCAATTCATCCATTGCCATACTTAACTGAGGTAGAATTTATTGGTTATAGTGTATTAGCTGCCAACCTAGATAGCTACTACTTACCTGAAAGTGTGGAAAATTCTCAAAAAACTCCACTTTTTAATTTGAGAAATACATATGGTACAGTACTCTCTAGAAAAGTATAGGTGGGGCCAGTTTAATAGAATGCCATGATGTTCTAAATCCCTGTAATGGTTCATTTAGGTTGTTTGGTGATCAGGAGCAGAGCAAAGGGATCTAAGATTGAGGCCATATTCAGCAAAAGAGGGAAGATGCTATTTTGGAGAGTGGAAAAACTAATTTATATTTTAATACAAAAAGGTGCCTGTAGGTTTTCCATTGGGGGCTATGTATCAGACTAAATGTGTTTTTAAAGAAAAATCTCCTGATAAAAAAACCTAATACAAAATCTGTTTTGAGGATATATTTTTATGTTGAGATGTATATACAGAAAGTGCACAACTCATAAATCTATATGGCTCTAAAACTTCTGCATTTGGTATATTGAATATAACACAAGTGAGATAAAAAACATCACCATCATCCTAAAAGCCTGCCGTGTACCTCTTTCAGGCTATTATTCCCTACAAAGTTCATCAGTATCCTGATATCTATAATCATAGGTTTGTTTTATTTGTGTTTGAAGTTTATATAGAAAGAATGTTATAGGACGAGCCCTACTGTGTCTAGGTACTTTGGTCCCCCTTTTTTTGTGATATTAGCCTATGTCATTAAGTTATTTTTATTGATATGTAATATTGTAAAGAATTAATATGCTCCCATTATTTATCCATACTACTGTTGATAGGTATTTAGATTATTTACATTTTAGGGAAATGGTTTTCAACTGGGGGTGTTTTGCTTCCCAGGGGACATTGGCAATGTCTGGGAACATTTTTGGTTTTTATGATGGGGTGGGCGGGGTTGCTACTGGAATTCAGTGACTAGAGTCCAGAGATGCTGCTAACTATCCTGCAAAGCACAAAGAAGCTTCCCACAACAAAGAACTATGCAATCCATTATGTTAATAGTATAAGGTCAAGAAACCCTGGTTTAGGCTTATTGTTGCATGGGTTTTTGGTGAATTAACATTACATTTCTCTTGGGTAAATACGTAGACATGGAATTCTTGGCTAAAAGAGTAGGTTAATGTTCAACTTTAGAATATATAACCAAGTAGTTTTCCAAAGGGATTTTCGTGTAAATCCAAGTCACAACCCAACAAATAGTACAAAATGATTTTTAAAAGGATTTTATTTATTTATTCATGAGAGACACTGAGAGAGAGGTAGAGACACGGGCAGAGGGTATTCCCACCAGCAGTATAGAAGAGTTTCAGTTCCTCTATATCCCACAAACATGGTTTTTCTAAGTCTTTTAAATTTTTTTTTAAGTCTTTTAAATTTTGATTTTTTTTTTTTTAGGATTTTATTTACTTATTTGAGAGAGAGAGAGAGACAGAGACAGTCAGAGACAGAGATATGGAGGAGAGGGAGAAGCAGGCTCCCTGATGAGGAGGGAGTCCCATGTGGGGCTTGATCCCAGGATCCTGGGATCATGACTTGAGCCATTCAGGTGCCCCAAATTTTGGTATTTCTGGTGGTTGTGTAGTCATATCTCTTTATGTTTTTGATTTCCATTTCCATGATGACTACTGATTATGAATACTTTCTTATATGTTTACTGGTCATTTATATATCCCCTTTTATGAAGTACTTGTTCAAACATCTTATTCAATTTTCTATAGGATTGTTTGATGTTTGCTTACTTATTTCTCAGAATTCTTTATACATTTTGTATACCCATCTAGACCCATGATTTTTCTCTTGATACCACAATGTGTCTATACATATAAAATCTAAAAGTGCAGGGAGTGCACTTTTGGGTAACATTTTGATCACTGGAGAGTGAGTTGATGTATTTTTTTTCCTTTTTATCTCATAGTGAACAAACATCCTGAAAGCATACTATATGTTTACTCAGCCCATGGAGTTGAGCAACCAGTTGTCTGTGTCAGAGGCCAACTTAATCATTTATTTTTAAACTCCAAAATGAAACAAAAATCTTCAAAATAAAAATCACTCTTCCAAGACATTTTTAGAGTTGTCTTCTGCCAGAGCTCAGCTTATTTCTTTGTTGAACTGCTCTAAATATCATATAATATACATTTTTTTAATGAACAACTCTAACTTATTCACCTTTAACTTCCACACATCAGTAGGTAACTTTGGCAGTACATTTGCTATATTTACAGCACTGGGCTAAGCCCTTTATATATATATCAACAAATCCACAGACATACACACAAAATAATTAATATTATAAGCTCTATTTTACAAATTAAAAGATTGCACATAGGAGTTTAGCAACTTGCTCAAGATTATGTAGCTAGTATGTGCTGAAATGAAAGCCAAGTCAGATCTTTTTGGTTCAAAAATCCTGTTTGACTCATTTTATGAGGCCAGAATTATCCTGATACCAAAGCCAGAAAAAGACACTATTAGAAAAGAAAACTACAGGCCAATGTCCCTGAAAAATATAGATGAAAAAATTCTCAATAAAATATTAGCAACCTGAACTCAGCCACACATTTAAAAGATCATTCACCATGATCAAGTGGAATTTATCCCTAGGATGCAAGGATGATTTAACATATGCATATCAATCAAAGTGATACACTGCATTAATAGAATGAAATTAATCAATCATCCCTCATTAATGAAATGAGGGATAGATATATGATCATCTCAATAGATACAGAAAAGGCATTTGAAAAAATTCCACATCCACATATGATAAAACTCTTAACAAATTAGCCATAGAAGGAGCATATCTCAATGCAATAAAGGCCTTATGTGACAATCCCACAGCTAACATCATAATTGGTGGTAAAAGATGAAAGCTATCCTGCTAAGATCAATAAGGTATCCATTTTCACCACTCTTATTCAACATGGTACTGGAAGTCCTAGCCACAGCAACCAGAAAAGAAAAAAAATAAAAGGCAGTTTGAATTAAAAAAGGAAGAAATAAAATTGTCTCTATATGCAGATGACATGATGTTCTATACATAAAAGCCTAAAGACTCAACCAAAAAGCTGTTAGATCTAATCAACAACTTCAGTAAAGTTGTAGGATACAAAATTAACCTATAAAAATCAGTAGTGTTTCTATAAACTAACAATAACATTTCTGAAAAAGAAATAAAGAAATCAACCCCATTTACAGAAGCATTGGAAACCATTAAACCTTTGATAAATTTAACCAAGGAGATAAAAATTCCCTTGAAACTACAAGACAGTGATAAAATAAATCAAAGAAGACACAAATAAATGGAAAGATATCCCTTGCTCATGGACTGAAATAATTAATATTGTTAAAACATCTATACTATCAAAGACCATCTATAGAATCAATGAAATTCCTGTCAAGTTTCCAATGGCACTTTTTATAGAAGTAGATAAATTCTCCTGAAATTTAAATGGCACCACAAAAGAACAAAAAAGGAGGTATCACTCTTCCTGATTTCAAGCAATACTACAAAAGCTACAATTACCAAAACACTTATGGTACTTATAAAAACAGACAAATACACCAATGGAACAGAATTGAGAACCAAGAAAAATAAAAGAATTGAGACCCAGAAATAAATCCAAGCATATTTATTCAACTGATATTTGACAAGGGACCCAAGAATAGTCAATGAAGAAAAGATTATCTTTTCAATTAATGGTGCTGGGAAAATTGGATATTTACATGTAAAGGAATAAAACTGGACTCTGTTTTATACCGTTCACATAAATTAACTCAAAATGGATTAAAGACTTAAATGTAAGATCTGAAACCATGAAACGCCTAGAAGAAAACAGGAATAAACTCCTTTACATGAATCCTGGTAACGTTTTGAATATGACACACAAAGCACAAGCAACAAAAAAAAAAATCAACAAGTGGGACTGCACCAGACTGAAAAGCTTCTTTCTGCACAGCAAAAGAAACCATCAACAAAGTTAAACAATGTATGGAAAGGGAAAAACATTTTCAAGCCATATATCTGATAAAAAGTTAATATCTAAAATACATACAGAGCTCATACAATTCAATAGCAAAATAAATCAATTCGTAAAATTTTAAAATAACCCAATTTAAAAATGGGCAAAGGACCTGACTAGATATTTCTCCAAAGAAGATCCATGAAAGACCAATAGGTACATGAAAAGATGATTGATATCACTATCAGGGAAATGAAAACTAAAACCATAATGAGATATCACTTCATGCTGTTAGAATGGTCATCATCAAAAAGACAAGAGGGGGGCACCTGAGTGACTCGTCAATTAAACATTTGACTCTTGATTTTGGTTCATGGTTGTGAGATTGAGCCCTGCAACATTCTCTCTCTCCCTCTTCCTTTCCCCTCCCCCTAAGAGAAAAAGAAGGAAAAGAAAGAAAGAAAGAAGAAAGAAAGAAAGAAAGAAAGAAAGAAAGAAAGAAAGAAAGAAAGAAAGAAAAAGAAAGAAAGAAAAAGAAAGAAAGGAAAGAAAGAAAAGAAAGAAAGAAAGAAAGAAAGAAAGAAAGAAAGAAAGAAAGAAAGAAAAGAAAGAAAGAAAGAAAAGAAAGGAAAAGAAAAGAAAAGAAAAGTGAGAACAAATACTGGCAAGGTTGTGGAGTAAAGGGAACTCTTGCAGACTGTTGGTGGGATTGTTAATTGGTGAAGCCCCTATAGAAAGCAGTATACAGAATTCTCCAAAAATTAAAAACAGAACTACCATATGATCTAGCAATTCTACTTCTGGGAATATATCCAAAACTACAACAGTGTTTTGAAAAGATACCTGCATCTTCATGTTCAAAGAAGCATTATTTGTAATAGCCATGTTGCAGAAATAACCTAAGTGTTCATGGACTGATGTCTGGATAAAGAAGCTGGGATACACACAATGGAATACTATTCAGCCACGAAAAGGGGAAATCTTACTATTTGTGACAACATGGAAGGACCCTTGAGGAATTATACTAAATGAAATAAGTCAAACAGAGACAGACAAATACTGTATGATCTCACTTATATGTGGAATAAAAAAAAAAACAAAAACACCCCACGACCAACTCATAGAATGAGAGATAAGACTTGTGGTTCCCAAGAGGTGGGTGATGAGGAAACAGGAAACTGGAGGAAGATGGTCAAAAAAATACAAACTTCCAATTATAAGATAAATAAGTAGTGAGGATATAATGTACAGCATGGTGATTATGGTATACAGGAAAGTTAAGAGAGTAAATCCTAAGAGTTCTCATCGCAAGAGAAAAAAAATTTTCTTTATCCTTTTCTTCTTTCTTTTCTTTTTATTGTATCTGTATGAGAAGACAGATGTTAGCTGAACCTATAGTAATCATTTTACAATATATACAAATCATGCTCTGCATCTTAAGTGTATACAGTGATATATGTCAATTATTTCTCAATAAAACTAGAAAAATATTTTGTTTGGTTGACTGCAGTGTTTCATTGCTTCACTGTGATCATAGTTCTAAATCCAAACACGTTGAATCTGCTGCTGCTATCATTTGCCATAATTTCACACGTATGGAAATGGCCATCATGTTGCTCCTTAAGGCTTTCTCTTGGTGTTTTAATGTTGATGATGATTAGAAGGAGGAGGAGGATACAGATGAGGATGGTAGCAATGAATCACCTAGTCTGACTTCCTTTATAAAGTAAAAAGTAGGGATATCTCAGGGGGGTGGGGAGAAATTCACTCACTTCGAGGGGAACAGATGGCTCAAGTATAGATAGAGTTAGACAAACACAACAAGGAAACTAGAATATGTTCCTGAGCATACAATGGGCTAATAAAAGGAAACAAACATTTAACAACCAAATGTTGAATGAGATAACAAGAAAAAAAACAGTAGCCACAACAACAGGGCAAGCCAGGAGACCAGAAAGGGGAGTCTTACCCATGCAACAGCATCCTATTTACCTATCTTGAAAATGTTTAATCTCCATTTTCTTACTGGTGACCCATTGAAGGCAGAAATGGGAGTGAATGAACCAAAGGCTTTGGGGCTGCACATGTTTGGGTTTAATACCAGGACTTTGCCACTTACCAGCTGTATGTCTCTAGAGAGGTTCAATTTTCTCATCTACAAAATGATTGTTAAAAACTTTCTTTTCTGGGATTTTGTGAGGGATAATTTGCATGCAAGAGTTTTATTTGGCTCCTCTTGGGATCACACCTGTGGGGAGGGAAAGAAACAAAATTGGGTTGAGTGGGAAGTTGGCCTGCTGTGCAGTTGTAACAGAAACCTCAGCTGATCCTATAGGGTCCTGGAGCTGGGATGATCCTTCTGAGTTGTCCTGCCCAAGGCAAAGCATTAGGCCTTTAAAGCCGTCCTCATGGACCAGACATTGGCTATGGATTGTTTCCAGGGAAGATGGTTACCTTGAGTAGGTGGCTTTCTTTAGATTAAGCAGGTTTCCTGAGAGCTGCTACCCTCAAGGGCTAGGGGGATCTTGGTAGCGGCACACCGTCTCCACTAGAGTAGGTACAGCCCTGAAGCTATGATTCGTAGACGCCTCTTTACCTCAGCTCCTCTTCCCAGCATCTCATCATGCTTTTCCTTAAGATGTTGTAACCGGACAACCAGTTGCCACAATTTTGCTCTACCCTAGGGTTCATCTGACTTCCTGGTCTGCATCTCAGCTTTCTATCCTGATAGCCATTTCCTGAGGTTATAACATGCTTTTCTGGCAAGACTCAGCCACTTTATTCAGAGGTTGTCTTTGAGAGGTTACCAAGAGCAGTCAGATAGTCCAAGCCTAGGTTCTGGATCTGTTTACCCTGAGACATTTTGCACATTTATGCTCACTTCTGCCGTAGTCCAGATACTAGAGCTTAATCTCCATATGTCAGTCTGGCACTAGTAGGACAGGACAAAAAAGTACCAACAGCCATTGGTCAAGTAGTAGTCAATAAAACAGGTACCACTGAAAGTAGTTGCAAGATTGGGCTCTTAATTCCTACCCTACTTTCACCCCCTTCCCCATACTCTGATTTAGAAAAATCTTTCCAATCTTTTCTTTCTTACCTGGAAGCAAGAATGAAGACAGTGAAACTAATTAAGAAACTTGTAATTTTCCAGGTAAGAAACAATACACACTTGAATGAAGGTAGGAGTAATACTGTACAGAGAATGGCTTGCAATATTCAGGAGGTAGAAGTTAGGTATGTGAGTTGATCTGCAGTAGAGATTGTTGGGAGAGATGACACCTAGTTATGTGTCTTGGCAAGTGAGTAAATGGTGGTATTCTCCTTGGCTGGGAGCACAGGAGGAGAAGAGATAGCTTGAGCATAGACAATGAGTTCAGTTTGGGACATGTCAATTGTACCTCCACTCCTGTGGAGATGTTCAGTAGACAGTTGTCTAAATGGTTTGTATATTAGTATCAATTTTTACGTCTCCCAGATTTGCATGCCCTCTCCTGTTTCTCAAACACGTGGCCACTTGCTTACTGGAGAACACCTAGACTATTGCCATTTTAACTGTCAACACTGCTGAGAGTCTCAGTCACCCCAAAAGGGACCAGCCTCTGGCAGCCTCCATTGTCCCCAGCACAGCGGAAGCCACTATAACTCTGGCCTCCAAACCTGGACTGAAGGGATCCAGAGCTGCTGGCTCCTTCCACCACTTCTGGACTCAGATGAAATGTTACCCTGGGAGACTGGCCTCCCTAACAACTTCTCATAACCTGGAGATACAGGGGAATAATTGTTCCATGTAATAAGATTTGACTAATAAGAGGCAAAAGATGGAGGGAACCAGCAGAAGTTCTTTCTTCTTCCCTATGATAGGAGAAATAGTCCACACACACACACAAAAAATAGTTCCAATATGCTTGAGACATCCAATATGAATGAGCAAAAGAACAGT
This sequence comes from Canis aureus, assembly GCF_053574225.1. Lineage (NCBI taxonomy): Eukaryota > Metazoa > Chordata > Mammalia > Carnivora > Canidae > Canis > Canis aureus. The sequence goes on from NC_135616.1 coordinate 48,280,112, forward strand.
GCTTAGAGGCTGTAGCAACTTGTCCATGTACCACTTTGTTTTTGTTTTCCCTCATTTTCTTTTACCTTCATTCTTAATTTCCTGAATTGTGTGTTCTACAATTTCAAAGCATTAGTTTGTAAACTTAGCCTTTGGCTTTGTTTTCTGGGAGGCTTGGGTTATAGCAATTGGTATAAGGAGTGGCTCTGGGAATAAGACACTCAGCAAGGGTTGCTTTTTTTTTTTTTTTTTTTAAGATTTTATTTCTTTATTCATGGGAGACAGAGAGAGAGAGAGAGAAAGAGAGAGGCAGAGACACAGGCAGAGGGAGAAGCAGGCTCCACACAGGGAGCCGGATTCCAGGATCACGCCCTGGGCTGAAGGCAGGCTAAACCGCTGAGCCACCCAGGCTGCCCAAGGGTTTTTGACAATGGTTTTCCCACCGATCTGAGGCCTTTTGTGATGCTACAACCTCTCTAGCAGCTAGAACATAACAAATACTAAAGCTTTCATATACATTTAATTGGGAGAAGGTGCAGAAGGAAGGGGAAGAGACCAGATCAGTAGATGCTATCCCAGATGGTATAATAACAAGAATAATTATGAGGCTTGTAATAAGGGTAAGTATTTTTGAAAGCACTGAAGATCTCGCAAAAACATAAACAATAAGCCCAGATAATTGCTAATTTAAGAAGCACTGTAAATGTTAGGGATTTTTCTTTTTGTGACAGCTTTTAAGGGGAATATCATCTCCAGCCTTAGGCCATGCTCTGCTAAAATATCACGTCTGGGATCTGATTCCAAGTGTGGCTTAATTGCAAAGGAAGCTGATTTCATAACTCACCAAGTTTCCTGTGTCAAAGTCAGGGCTATCGTAAGGGAACAGTAGACCCTGAGACCTAGGATGGAGACAATTGGGTGGATTAACCTGAGCATCTTCTATCTGTAAACTCCCCCAAGCCCTTCTGGCAGGCAAAGTGGACTTCTTTCCTTTGCCATAGAAGAGTACATTTTCCTTACCTGGGAACTGTCTCATCTGAGTGAGGCAACTTACAATATAATGTTAAGGTCCCAAATTCCACCCTCTAGACTCCTCATTGGCTGAAGCCAATAAAGAGGGTCAGATTTCAGCACAGCCTGAGCAGGGAAGAAAACATGTCAGAGAAATGTAGCACATGACTAATATGTACTAGTAGGAATTGGGAGAATATTTATGAATAGGGAAGAATTTATTGACATAGAGTGTACTTACTCAGGACTTAAAATTTAATATTCTGTCCTGGAAAGTAATGCATGCCAAATATGGGATATATACCCCATGAAAATTGTTAGGGCGGACACTATTAGGGTGAGGATACCTGCCTGAAGCTGGTTCTTATATTTTGTTGGGATGATCCAGGGTGTGACAGTGATCTAGAACAAATGAAATAGGAATGCCAAAATCCCCTTGGTTTAAGATTAAGGAAGGGGTCAGAAGGCTCAGGGATATAGAGTAGTGAGGGTGGATTTATATGTAAAACCCTAACCCATCACTTGGCAATGTAATCAGATTATGGTCATTCCACCAAGGCCAATGCATTTGCAAAGTAAAGGAGGGAATGAAATCTTTGAGAAGCTTGATGGCATTCTCTTCTGTAGGTCAGGGTTGACACTGGGACATGCTGGCATGGAACTGGACTCCCTTTTATCAATGGGTATGATGGGGCTCTGGAAAGTCAAAGACCAGATGCAGCATTTAACTCTCAAGAGCTAAGTAGACATATGTGTCAGTTACATTTTGCTAAGTGTATTTATTAATTTTAGTAGTTTGCAGATTCTTTTGTTTTTTACACGTAAAATCATGTTGTCTGTTCATAATGAGTCATGATCCTTCTTTTCCAGGGCATATTGCCTTTTATTTCCTTTTGTTGCCGTATTGCTTTGACTTGAACCTTTCTTACAATGCTAACATCTTTGTCTCATTCCTGATCTCCAGGGAAAAGATTTCAATATTTCATAATTAAGTATGCTTGCTGTTGATTTTTTGTAGATGTCTTTGTCTAGGTTAAGAAAGTTCTCCTTTTTATCCCAGTTTGCTAGTTTTCCTTATTATCATTGTCATTATTATTAATGGATGTTGCATTTTTATCATTTAAAAATTATCAAAATGATTTCTTCCTTCTTCTAATGTAGTGAATTATCTTGATTGGTTTTTAAATGTTAAAACACTCTTACATTTTGGAATAAATTCAATATTATTGTAATATATTTTTGCTTTGTAGACTGATTTAAAATTTTTTTTGAACGTTTGAGTTCATTTAATTGACTTTGGTTTTTATATTTATTACTTACTTTCTCTGATTTTTAATTTTTCTAGTTATTGTGATAAAATGCTAGATTATTTATTTTATGCCTCTCTTCTTTAATAACATATACATTTAAATCTATACATTCTTTTTTCCTAAGCACTGCTTTGCTTTATTCCATGTTTTGGCATGATATATTTCCATTGAAATTAAATTCAAAATATTTTCTAATATTCATTTAAATTTATTTTTAAATTATGTGTTATTTAGAAGCATATTGGTTAATATTCTTAACATTTAGAAATTTTATGGTTTTCTTTTTGTTGATTTTTTTTTTTAGCATAATTGCACTACAACTAAAGAATGTACTCTCAATTATTTTAGTTCTCCGAAGTGTATTGACACTTGCTTTCTGATAGAGCATAGGAAAAGTTTTGGTAAATGTTCATGTGCATTCTGTAATTCTTGACATATTGTTATCTATATGTAAAGTATATAAGGTTCACATTTTCTATACTATTTCCATTATCTCTTAGTACTAGCTAAGGAAGGTATGTTAAAATCCCCCAATTTTGGGGGGTCCTGGGTGGCTCAGTTGGTTAAGTGTCTGTCTTTGACTCAGTTCATGATCTTGGGGTCCTGGGTTTGAGATCTGCATGGACTCCCTGCTCAGCAGGGAGTCTGCTTCTCTCTCCCTCTGCCTTCCACTCATGCTCTCTTTCTCTCTTAAATAAATAAATAAAATCTGTAAAAAAATAAAATCTCCCAATTTGGTTGAGGATTTATAAATTTATTTTAATCTTCCTTTCTTGTAATGCTTTTATCTGCTTTTGGTAATAGGGTAATGCTGGCCACATAGAATGAGTGAAAAAAAATGTTCCCTCTTTCAACTTTTTTTGAAAGTGATCGTAGAGAATTGGTATAATTTCTTCTTTGAATATTTAGTGGAATTCATCAGTGAAACCATCTGCGCCTGGTGCTTTGTTTTGCAGGGTTATTGTTTATTCAATTTCATTAGTAGATAAAAGCCTATTCAGATTTTCTATTTGTTCTTGTGTGAGTTTGGGTAGATTGTGTCTTTCACGGGATTGGTCCATTTCTTTTGAAGTTATTAAATTTCTGGTTATGGACTTGTTCATAATATTTGTATTTTTTCCTTTTAATGTCAATACTAGTAGTACCAACGGCCCCTTTTTCGTTTCTGATATTAGTAATTTATTTCTCTTCTGTTTTCTTGATTATCCTGGCTAGAAGTTTATCAATTTTTATTGATCTTATCAAAGAACCAGTTTTTGGTTTTGTTGATTTTCTCTATTAGTTTCCTTTTTTGATTTTACTGATTTCTGCTCTGATTTTCATTATATCTTTTCTTATTTTGGGTTTTTCTTGTTTCATATAATAGAAGCTCTAAATAAGTGATTTTAGATCTACTCTTTTTTTAGATAAAAAAAATTAAGTAATCTCTATACCCAATGCAGGGCTCAAACTTACAACTCTTAGATCAAGAGTCCTCTGTCTTCTGCCCCAGCCAGCCAGGCACCCTAGATCTATTCTAATGTATGTATGCAATGTTATACATTCCTTTTGCTACATTCCACAAATTTTGATAAGTTATATTCATTTTGATTTAAATGACTTTTTACTTTCTCTTGAAACTTATTCTTTGTCCATGTGTTATTTAGGGGCAAACATGTGGCTTCATCAGTTAAGTGTCTGACTGGATTTTGGCTTAGGTCATTATCTCAGAGTTGTGAAGTATAGCTCCATTTTGAGTGTGGAGTCTGCTTAAGATTCTTTCTCTCCCTACCCCTTTCTCCCCATGCCTCTCCCCTTTCTAAAAATAAAAATAAGAAGGATTTTGTTTAATTTCCAAATCTGTTTATATTTTTTAGCTTTCTTTCAGTCATTGATTTCCATTTTTTCCCTCATTGTAGCCTGAAAGCATACTTTGTATGGTTTCTATTTTTTCAAATTTAAAGTGTGTACTATGGTTTAGGATGTGGTCTATGTTTGTGAATGTTTCATGTGAGCTTGAGAAGAATGTATATTCTACTGCTGTTGGGTAAAATATTCTATAAATGTCAGTCAGATCCAATTGATTGATGGTACTGTTTGGTCCAGTGATATCTTTATTTTTTTTGCTTGCTGTATTGGTTCATTACTCATAGAGAGTTGTTGAAGTCTTAACTATAACAATGAATTTTTCTATTTCTATAATCATTATCATTGCTATTATTTCTTGAATGAACTTAATGAATAAGAAAATAAAATATTTATTTAGCCTTTATTTACTCCTTCTCTAGCACTCCTGTATGTAAATTTGAGTTTCTGACCTGTATCATCTTTCTTTTCTCTAAAGAACTTCTTTCAACTTTTCTAACATGTCATATTTATTGGTAATAAACTCCCTCAATTATTGTTTGTATGAGGAAGTCTTTACTTCTCTTTCACATTTGAAGAATAATTTTGCTGCATAGAAAATCCGATTGGTGAGAGTATTTTCTTTCAAAACTTTAAACATTCATTTCACTCTTTTTGATTGCAGAGTTTCTAACAATATGTACAAAATAATTCTTATGTATTTATTATTTAATATTATTTTTATTATTTATTATTAAATGTCTATTTCTCTTGAGTAATGCCTTTTGCTTAATGTGTACATTTTTGGATTTAATATAGCCCTACCACCTCTTATCTGGTTGCTAGTATATATTTTTCCACCCCTTTATTTTCATCCTTTTGTTTTTATATTTAAGGTGTGTTTCTTGTAAGTAGCATATAGTTAAGCTATTCTCTTTTTAATCCAGTTAGACAACCATAATCTTATAATCTTAGTATGCAGTCCATGTGTGTTTTTGCTATTATTGATGGATATAGATTTATTTTATCATTTTTTGAAAAAGATTCATCATTTATTTATTAGAGAGAGAGGGAAAGAGAAGGGGCAGAGAGAGAGGGGGAGAGAATCTCAAGCAGACTCTATGCTTAGTGCAGAGCCCAATGTGGAACTTGAACTCAGAACGTTGAGATCATGACCTGAGCAGAAATCAAATCAGAAGCTTAACTGACTGAGCCACCCAGGTACTCCTCAGTTGTCATTTTTAAGTAAAGTGTTGTGTTTCCTTTGCTGACGTAAAGTCTTTTCCTTTATCTTTGGTAAGGAACTGCTTTTCTTTTCTTTAAAGATTTTATTTATTTATTCCTGAGAGAGCGAGAGAGAGAGAGAGAGAGAGAGAGAGAGGCAGAGGCACAAGCAGAGGGAGAAGCAGGCTCTATGCAGGGAGCCTGATGTGGGACTTGATCCCAGGTCTCCAGGATCAGGCCCTGGGCTGAAGGCAGTGCTAAACCACTGAGCCACCTGGGCTTCCCAGGAAATGCTTTTCCATTAGATGTATTAAGTGCTTACATCTTAGTTGAGTTATTTAGTTTGTGGCTTGCAGTGATTTCTCTATAGCACTTTCCTTCTCCCTGAAGAACTTTCCACATTTCTTGCAAGACAGGACTACTCATGAGAAATTTCATTAATTATTGTTTCTCTGAGAAAGTTTATTTCTTTTTCACTTTTGAAGGCTAATTCTGATGGCTGCAGAAGTCTAGGCTGGTAGTTGATCCGTGGGTTAATGTCTTTGATTCATTCTGGAAAATTCTCATACCTTTTTCCCCCTTAATATTGTTTCTACTCCCCTTCTTTTATCTGCATATTATAACTTTTCACTGTAGCTCAAAACATCCACCACTGTTTTCTATATTTCCTCTTCATTTTTTTATCTCAATGCTTCTGTTTGATTATTTTCTGTTAACATGTCTTCCAGTTCACTAATCCTATCTTCTGCTGGGTTAAAACTGCTGCTAAGATACACATTTGGTTTTCTTTTTTTTTTTTTTTAATTTATTTTTTATTGGTGTTCAATTTACTAACATACAGAATAACCCCCAGTGCCCGTCACCCATTCACTCCCACCCCCCGCCCTCCTCCCCTTCCACCACCCCCAGTTCGTTTCCCAGAGTTAGCAGTCTTTACGTTCTGTCTCCCTTTCTGATATTTCCCACACATTTCTTCTCCCTTCCCTTATATTCCCTTTCACTATTATTTATATTCCCCAAATGAATGAGAACATATAATGTTTGTCCTTCTCCGACTGACTTACTTCACTCAGCATAATACCCTCCAGTTCCATCCACGTTGAAGCAAATGGTGGGTATTTGTCATTTCTAATAGCTGAGTAATATTCCATTGTATACATAAACCACATCTTCTTTATCCATTCATCTTTTGTTGGACACTGAGGCTCCTTCCACAGTTTGGCTATAGTGGCCATTGCTGCTATAAACATCGGGGTGCAGGTGTCCCTGCGTTTCATTGCATCTGTATCTTTGGGGTAAATCCCCAACAGTGCAATTGCTGGGTCGTAGGGCAGGTATATTTTTAACTGTTTGAGGAACCTCCACACAGTTTTCCAGAGTGGCTGCACCAGTTCACATTCCCACCAACAGTGTAAGAGGGTTCCCTTTTCTCCGCATCCTCTCCAACATTTGTGGTTTCCTGCCTTGTTAATTTTCCCCATTCTCACTGGTGTGAGGTGGTATCTCATTGTGGTTTTGATTTGTATTTCCCTGATGGCAAGTGATGCAGAGCATTTTCTCATATGCATGTTGGCCATGTCTATGTCTTCCTCTGTGAGATTTCTGTTCATCTCTTTTGCCCATTTCATGATTGGATTGTTTGTTTCTTTGGTGTTGAGTTTAATAAGTTCTTTATAGATCTTGGAAACTAGCCCTTTATCTGATACGTCATTTGCAAATATCTTCTCCCATTCTGTAGGTTGTCTTTGAGTTTTGTTGACTGTATCCTGTGCTGTGCAAAAGCTTCTTATCTTGATGAAGTCCCAATAGTTCATTTTTGCTTTTGTTTCTTTTGCCTTCGTGGATGTATCTTGCAAGAAGTTACTATGGCTGAGTTCAAAAAGGTTGTTGCCTGTGTTCTTCTCTAGGATTTTGATGGAATCTTGTCTCACATTTAGATCTTTCATCCATTTTGAGTTTATCTTTGTGTATGGTGGAAGAGAGTGGTCTAGTTTCATTCTGGTTTTCAATTTTAGTTATGTTTTTCTATTAAAGAATTTACATTTTTAAAGAAGTTACATCCTTATGATGAAGGTCTCCATCTTTTTATTTATTTTCTTCACCTTTGCCTCTATATTTTTGAACATACTAATCACTGCTACCTTGAAATTCTTAATTTTCAACTTACTATCTTTATTGCCTTTGGGTCTGTTTATTGTTTTGTTCTGCCTTCTAGCTTACAATAATTTGTCATGTGTCTTGGCATGCCTAGTAAAGTTTTTTAAATAAAAAGATAGACTTTGTACATAAAAACAATTTTAGAGGTCCCAGTTCCTATTTTTCCAGAAAGACTTTGCCTTTTTTTTTTTTTCTGCTGGGCTTAGAGAGGAGGGGCTTGCAACTTTTCTCCATTCTGGGAGTGTGCTGAATCAAAGCTATGTTTTATTTGTGAAGAGACTCTGTCTACCTCTGGGTCATGTCAAATCCTAGGATGTAGATTTTCAGGGCTTTCTTCTGGGAGCCTGATATGTTCAATGGGGCCCTCCCTCTAGCAAATCCTGAACTCTAATTCCTGTACCAATATTCCAGTGAGACTATAAAAAGCATTGCTCTGAATCTCAGAGGATGTCTGCTCAGGGTACAACCTCCTAAGATACTCAACCTCAGAAACAGGCAATTCATAGAGAAAAAGTGGCTCTTCACAAGACTCAGTTTCTGCTGTTCCCTACTCTGAAACACCACCTCCTCAAAATTCCAATGTTGTCTCTCCAGTTGTTGAGACTTACATAGTGTCTTCTGGTTTCTGTCTTTCAGCTGTGGCCCCCTGCCAGGGAAAACCTTAAATTATCTGCCTTTGGCTCACAAGTAAAATTGATAGGGGCCCTCAATTAGACTGGCTACTAAACACTAGCTTACATTTCTACAGTTTTTGCTCTCCAGAATCTTGGCTGCTTTGATCCTTTATTCTCTGACAACTGTAGTAAACTGTTAAACAAATACTTAATTTCTAAAATTTTTTCTAGTCATTCTCATAGGGATTATAGGTCTGCTGTAAGTTGATCTGTCCTACTTAGTAACAGAAATCAGAGTTAGCTTTAATTGGAGGGGAAAGGGATGATATGGGTGTCTCTAAGAATGTCTCTGCTTTTTCCTAAGAATTTAGAGTGTAGGAAGATATCTTAGGTGCCTGACTGGCTCAATAGTAGAGCATCTGATTCTTGATCTCCTGGTCATAAGTTCTAGCCCCACATTTGGTGTGGAGATTACTTAGAATATAGGAAGATATCTTAACAGAGTGTGAATGTTGAAATAGTTGGTTTAAAAAGGAAAGAAAGTGATCTCAGATTCTGTGTTCAGGGAAAACTGTCATGAGTGAAGATGAAATGAAGAAGGTAAAATATGGTATGAAATTAGAAATAATTTAAAAGTCTATCACACTAAATGAATAACATTAGACTGTAGAATGTATATACCCCCATTATTTTTGCTAGAATTATGATATACTTTTGAAATATAGTAATAATTGTTGTTTGATTTTTATAGAACTATATTAGACTAGATCTAGGACAGGTACCATAAGATAAAGAGTAATGGGTCATACCTAAATCCTAATGACCTTATCTTAGTGAATTCTTTATGATTTTTAACTGTAGCAGTTGAACATTATTTTGGAGAGGGGTCACAAATCAAACTGAAGAAGCCTTCTCTTACAAAGCTCACTGAAGTTTCCTGGTTTTCCATATGCAACTCCTTGTAAAGGTATTTATCTTATAAAGACAATTTATGGCAAGAAATGCAAAGGAAAAAGTCTGAAATGATGGCTTTTCTAGTACTCTGTAGTCTTTCAAATTTCTCTAAGTGTATGTAAAGTTAATTCTGTTCATTGGTTTGAAGGTTGTGTTTGTGTTTGCACACAGGGATGGGGATGGGTCTAGTTTGTTGCCTTGCATGGCAAGCAATCTCATTTCCCCGAGATAGAAGAAGTGTATTTATTGTCTCTTGTTTTTCTTCCATTCCCTTGCTACCTAACCAATAAAAACATTCTTGCCTGGTTTTCTTTATAAGGATAAAGTGTAGTCCTAAGGGACTGAAACGGTGCTTGGCTTGAGGTTAATGTCTAATTGTGATACTATTGCCTTGAAAAAAAGAATTTGGAGCTTTTGAGTTATTGGAATCTATTACTAAATAAGAGAGCTGTGGCAGAGTGTAGAAAAAATCAGCATGATTGAGGGCTGTTTGTAGATTTTCACCTTTTTATTGCTAAATGTCTAAAGCTAAATTACTTAGAAACAATATGCATATATAGAATTCATTATCAGCTGTTACATGATGTATCAAATACATAATTTCAATGTTATGGTGATAATTTTATGGTAATTTGTTAAGATTTTTGAAATCTTTTGAAATCATAAATTTGAAGAAAAAATATGGCACAAACTCATTCCTACTCTAAGGAAAATATCTCAATATTTTCATCTTGTGAAAGTTGGTTGGTGAAATTATTCTCCTACAAATAAACAAGAAAACTATTTTTAAGTGTTTACAGGTTAACTTAGCTCTATATATGATATTTAACACGAATTTTGTGGTGATTTCCTCTCAATCATTTAGTCATCCATCTATGTAATTAAAAAAAGAAACTGGCTGATTACTGTCAGAGGTCTTATAAAACTCCTACTCATTTAACAAATGCAAGTACTAAGCCCAAAGCAGTTAAATGGCTTATCAAAAAATACACAGCTGGTTTGTAATAGATAGAGAGGTTGAAAACAATAGAAAGAGCTATCTCAGAAGCTCTCCACCACCTCCCATGGACTGTGGTTCTAGACCTTGGGCAGCTAGATAAATCTCCATCTCTTACACGAGCCACTTGTTTTTTCTTTATCTGTTGTTAGCTTCTTAGAATAATTTGTCATTTACGCTCTGGGTGACACAATTTGATAAAATCTATTTTATTCAGGAGAATGCCTGAAAATGACTAATTTTTAACGTAATGTTCTAAAGTATTATTCACTCCCTTAGTTAAAATTTAAAAATATTTGAACTATGTTGTGGAAATCCTCCATGCCACCCTATCACTCAGCCACCTGATTCAGGTCCCCATGGTCAACCTGTGTTATTAGATTCTTGTGTAGCCTTGCAAATATATTTTATGTATATGCAGGGAAATAAACTTCACACATACTTATTCATTTATTTTTTTTGATAGCAGCTTTCACTGTGATAATAACTCCAAAATCAATAGCTTATACCAAGGAATTTTTGCTAATGGATATATGGGTCAGCTGTGGCTTCAAGTAGCTCTGCTGGTACTAGTTGGACTTGTCTGCATTTGAGCCAGGTCTGTTCCACATGTCTCATTCTGGGCCCTGAGCCCAGGCTGCAGTAGCTATTTGTACTTCTTCTCATGGCAGATGGCAGAAGCTCCAGAGAGCCCAGCAAAAATATACAATGCCTCTAAATCCGTTGCTTACAAATGTCACTCTTATTTCCATCCATATGCCATTGGTTAAAGGAAGTCACATGATCCAGTCCAGAGTCAATGGGGTAGGGAAGCAGATTCCTCACACAGGGTGGTAGGAGCAAATATTTAGTGATTGATGATGCTGATTATTAACCTAATATAAGCTTGCATTATATACACTGTATTTTTATTTAATGTATCTCGGGCAGATTTGAGGTATCAGTCCATAAACAGCTCTTTTCCCTTTTTTAATATCTGCACAGTATTACATTTGATGGACATCCATACTTTAATCAGTTCTCTATTGATGGACTTTTTAAAATTATTTACAGCATTTTGTTATTACAAACATTACTACAACGGGTAAGCTCATAATACATCATTTTGCAGTATGTGCAAGTTCTTTATGCAAAATAAATTCTATGGAGTTGGATTGTTGGGCCCAAAGACAGCTATTTAATTTTGGTAAACACTGCAAATTTCCCTTTTATAGACACTATGTTTACATGCATCTCTACCAGCAATATGTGAAAGGACCTGTTTCAACACATGTCTGCCAACTCATTGTCACCAAGCTTTTGAATCTTTTTCAATCTGGTGGAAACTCAGTGGTTTTGTTGTTGTTTTGTTTTGTTTTAACAACAGCTATGTTGAGATATAATTCATTTACCATAGATTCACCTCTTTAAAGTATATAATTCAGTGGGCTTTAGCATATTCACAGAGTTGTGCCAACATCAGCACCATGTAATTTTAGAACATTTCATCGTCTAAAAGAAACCCTGTATACATATTAGTTGTTTCTCATTCCCCCATTTCTAGGCGTTGGCAACCACTAATCTACATTTTGTCTCCATGGATTTGCCTGTTTTGGATGTTTCCTAGAAATGGAATCAGATCATTGCGGCTGGGTTTTTATACTTAGCATACTATTCTCAAGGTTTGTCCATTGAGCCTTGCTGTAGTGTGTATCAGTACTTCATTCCTTTTTGATACTGAATAATTTTCCATTATACAGGTACATCACATTTGTTCATCTATTCATCAGATGATGGACATTTAGGTTGTTTCTACATTTTTGCTATTATGAAAAATGTTGATATGTACATTTATGTCCAAGTTTTTATATAGACATATTCTTTCACTTTCTTGAGTAAATACCTATGTGTGCAATTGTTAGGCCATGTGCTAATTCTGTGTTTAGTAATACGAAGAACTGCCGAACTGTTTTCCAAAGTGAAAGCACAATTTGACAACCTCTTAGCAATGTATGAATGTTCCCATTCCCCTCATCTATACTAGCACTTCTTATTAGCTGTCTTTTTAATTTCAGCATCCTAGTGGGTGTGATGTTATAACTCCTTATGATTTTGATTTGCATTTCCCAAATGCTAATGATGTTGAGCAACTTTCCATGTACTTATTGGCCCTTGGTATATCTTCTTTAGCAAAAATCTATTTTTTTAAGTAGGCTCTACATCCAATGTGGCATTTGAACTTATAACCCTGAGATCAAGAGTCATGTGATCTACAACTGAACCAGCCAGGCACCCTCTTTTGTCCACTTTTAAAAAATCTAAATTCAACTAGCCAACATATAATGCATCCTTAGTTTCAGATGTAGAGTTCAGTAATTCATCAGTTGTGTATAACACCCAGTGCTCATTATATCATGTGCCCTCCTTAATGCCCACCACCCAGTTACCCCATCCCCCCCACATCCCTTCCAGCAACCCTCAGTTTGTTTCCTATAGTTAAGAGTCTCTCATGGTTTGTCTCCCTCTCTGATTTCTTTCCATTCAGTTTTGTCTCCTTTCCCCTATGATCTTCTGCATCATTTCCTATTTTCTGCATGTCAGTGAAACCATATGATAATTTTATGATAATTTTCATTCTCTGATTGACTTATTTTGCTCAGCATAATACTCTCCAGTTCCATCCATGTCAATGTAAATAATAATGGTAAGTATTTGTCCTTTTGGATGGCTGAGTATATATATATATATATATACATATATATATATATATATATATATGTATATATATATATATATATATATATATCACATCTATCTATCTATCTATCTATCTATCCCACATCTTCTTTATCCATTCATCTGTTGATGGACACTTGGGCTCTTTCTACAGTTAGGTTATTGTGGACCTTGCTGCTATAAACATTGGGGTGTAGGTGCCCGTCAGATCATTACATTTGTATCTTTGGGGTAAATTCCTAGTAGTGCAATTGCTGGATCTTAGGGTAGCTCTATTTTTAACTTATTGAGGAACCTCCATACTGTTTTCCAGAGTTTGCCCACTTTTTAACTGGATTATTTATCTTATTGTTGTAGAATTGTAACTTCTGTTTATGTATTAGGGATAGCAGCTCCTTATCAGACATATAATATCAAAATATTTTCTTCCATTCTGTGGATAGTCCTTTCAGTTTCTTGATGGTGCCCATTGAAGCACAAAAGTTATAAATTTTCATGAAGCTTAAGGAATCTATTTTTTCTTTTTTTAAAAAATATATTTAAATTCAATTTGCCAACATACAGTATAACATCCAGTGCTCATCATCATGCCTTCCTTAATGACTGTCACTCAGTTATATATGCCATTCTCTGTTCCCTTAAAAGAATTAGGCAGGCATACTGGTATTGTGGTACAGGATAGTTCTGATTAAAACAACCAGACCCACATTTCAATTAACAAGAAAAAGGTGGTTCTTTCTCCTTTTAAAGAAGACAAAATGTATTTTTTATAATGTCCACAGATTGAAAAATGTTCCAAAATAACTTTCATCAAAATTGTCAAACATCTCATATGTAGAAGGAAGTCATTTCATAGGGCAAGTCAATTTATTTTTATTGTATATTTTTCTTCAGTTTTTTTCATATGTTTTATTTATCTGTTCTCCATGGAGGGAATTTGTAGAATTCTTGCCCTCTCTGTTTTGAAGGAATTTCTCTTTAATTTTTTGTATATTATTTCTCTATTCTTCTTCCCTTACCTATGGGCTTGTAATTTTTCATGCTTGTCTTTCATTTTCCAGTTTTCTTTTTTGATTTTTTTATTCATGATAGACAAAGAGAAAGAGAGAGAGAAAGAGAGAGAGGGGCAGACAGGCAGAGGGAGAAGCAGACTCTGTGCAGGGAGCCTGAAGTGGGACTCGATCTCAGGTGTCCAGGATCACGCCCTGGGCTGAAGGTGGTGCTAAATCACTGAGCCACCCAGGCTGCCCACATTTTCTAGTTTTCTAACTATAATCTATAGGTCTTACATTTAGTCCAGTCATTCTCCGTGGAAGGAAAAAACCTTAGGCATATAGCTACATCTTGGTTAGAGAAACAAATAACTCCCAGAAGTGTCAAGGCCAGATAACCAAGCATCAGCTAGAGACACACAATGATGGAAGATCAGAGGAGCATCATCCCTCATAATGATCATGGTCATTTGGCAGCAATTTTGCTGTTCTCTCAACTATTCTATGAATGAGATCATAAGTTCAGGTCTTCAAGAGCTTTTGTTTCAAATATAAAGACTTCTTATTCTATCCCCATGAAATGCTAAAAAGGTGCATTTTCATTCACTCCAAACTGGTTCTCAATGCCAATGGGCATTAATCAATTCTAGATCACTAAAGGGATCTGACTGTCCTTGAAAATGCATTAGAGAAATGAATAAGGCAATGGCATTATAACATAATTAAATTTAACTCATGAGCAAGGTAAGATGACCATGCGTTTTATGTAAGTTTTCTCTAAGAGCCTGCTCTTGTCGAGCTAATGTTCACCATCTGTCCAGTCTCTCTCACCTCTTTATTCTAAGTTGTACCATATTGGATCTCATCATTATTTGTATTGACAGATACATCTTTTCTTTTCTTTTAAAGATTTATTTATTTATTTATGATAGACATAGAGAGAGAGAGAGGCAGAGACAAAGGAGGAGGGAGAAGCAGGCTCCATGCCGGGAGCCCGACGCGGGACTCGACCCCGGGACTCCAGGATTGCGCCCTGGGCCAAAGGCAGGCGCCAAACCGCTGAGCCCCAGATACATCTTTTCTAAATACCATCCTAGGGCTCTCATGGGGACATGGCTAGAAAAAAATAAAAATGCATTATAGAGTTTGAATGTGGTTGAGCATGGCATTGAAGCATTCAGAGCATGGCACTGAAAAATGGAATTTTGCCTGTGTTTAATCTTTCTCCTAAGGAGCTCAAAGATCTTTATAAGTGTGGCTGCAAATTATCTTTACATTGCTCAGAAACACTGGCAAATTTGGAAAACTTTTCATGGCACTAGTACTAATAGACAGCATTGACATTTGCCATTTCTAGTTAACCATGTTATCTAGGCCTTTCCAATTTAGTTGTTTTAGAAGATAAGATTTTATTCAGGTTGGCTAAGGCTATTTTATCAAATAATTGAGGAAAGAAAGGAACTAACCTCTATATAGTTCCTCATATGTACCAGCTGCCGTGCTAAGTAGGCCAGTACCATATTGACCCCTCAGCAATTTTATGAAGTACGATTTATTATCTCCACCTATTTCAGATAAAGAGATTGAGGGTTCTAACGTGGCAGAAGAGGGATTTGCATCCTGGTCTGACCCGACAGCCTGAACTTCCTCTTTCTTGCTCGCCAACCCACTCTTGTGGAGGCTGTATGGAGGGCCTGCACTCAGCACACAAAGGAAGTGGACTTTGCTTTCTGGCTAAGAGACTCCCAGGTCCCTCCTGTTCCAAATGATTACGTTTCTGTTTTGTTCCAATGTGGCATTTTTCCATAAGGTTTTAGAAAATGTTTTTCCTTTACCTTTTCTAGGACAGGGACTATTTCTCACACTCCTAGCCAAGTTCACCAGAAATGAGCATTTTACCAGAAAAGGCTATGCATGAAAGAAGCCCCTGTTACAAGTCAGCTTCACTGAGGATTACTTATGGATGGCATTTCTGGGCCACATCACTCTTTATGAATGGATCCAAGACTAAAATATTTACTTGTGGGAAGTCTATGCTTTCTGCTGCTCTGTAAGCATGGCCAGAAAAATGAACATGGAAGTAGCTTAGACTAAAGTCGAAAAGAATTAAAAAATCTAAATGTGCTGGAAAACTGATGGCTCTATCATGTCAGCTCCATTGCTGGTGCTGAGGCTGACACATTAGAGCTTGTCAGAGTTGGAAGGAAGCTTACAGGTGATCCAGTCTAATCCACCCATTTCTGCAGAAGGGAAAATTGAGCCCCAGGGAGATTAAATAACTTGCCCAATGTTATACAACTCAGGTCTCCCAACTCATGGTCCAATGCTCTTTCCATGACACCACAATTACTTCAAGGCTGTAAAATAGTGGGTGGCTTCTAATTTTTCTATATTCAGTCTATGATGCATTATCAGTAAAGTTATATATTATATAATAGATATGCATATATATTATATATGTAACATTTATGTATAACATTTAATTTACTAGCCTGGACTTTTTTTCTCTTTTTCTTTTTAAAAGATTTTTATTTTATTTATTCATGAGAGACACAGAGAGAAAGGCAGAGACATAGGCAGTGGGAGAAGCAGGCTCCCTGTGGGGAGCCCGATGTGGGACTCGATCCCGGGACCCCCAGGATCACGACCTGAGCCAAAGGCCGAAGCTTAACCATTGAGCCACCCAGGTGTCCCTAATCTGGACTTTTCTTGATAAGAAATAAACCCTTCTTATTTTAAGTGATTGAGAATTTGGGGCTTGTCTTATCAGCACAGCCTGCCTCTCCTGGATAATATATACATCTATTAAGATGATTACACATTTTTTCTTCTTGCATATATTTATTGGTGTGTTATATTAAAAGATTTTAGGATGTTGAATTTGCCTTGATTTCTTGAGCTAACCCCTAGATTATGATATAGTATATAGACATGATGTGTTTTATATATACTACATTTAATAAATTATTATTTTATCTTTTTCCTGAGTCTTGGACCACAAATGAGATTGGTTTATCTTGTGCACTTTTTGTCCTGTCCTTGTTCAATTTTCATATTAGGTTACACTAGATTTACACATTGGCTGACTTTTCCTCTTTTTCTATTCCCTGAAACAGCTTGTATAAAAGGGAGATAATTGAGCACAGTCCAAGATGGTAGGAAGACCCTGAACTTCCTTCCTTTTGTAGTCACACAAAATATACACCTACATATAGAGCAGTTCCTCCTGAAGGAAGAACTGAGGGCTGATTTAGCCAGTTCTGCACATCAAATAATGGAAGAACCACAGAGAGAAAGGGTAGGACAGAGATACACTAATGATGGGAACCTCACTGCCAATGCAGCAAACTACAGTAGGGAGAAATATCACTGAGGGGCCCATGCACAGACTAACCCAATCTTAGGGCACAGCAGGAAAAAAAAGTGGCTTAAAAGGCAATTAGCCTATAAGTGAAGAAAATCTATTTATTAACCCTATAGCATTGGGCACAAGCAGATGGGGTACTGCTGGAACTCTCTCTCCAGGGTCTCAGGTGCCAACCATCACTATTTATGCTTCCCCTCCACCTTAATAGTGTGATTGGGAACAGAGTCCCAGGAAATGTAGCTAGCCTGCTAGGGCACCCTTGCATGCCTCGGCCCCTGGCCCACACTAGATTTAGTTATGCCTCCAACATGACTACAGTGTGGTATGACCTATCCCACCCCCATCTGTGCCAGTCCTATTCCAGCCATCCTGCCAAGGTGGCCCTAGTGTGGCTCACCCTATCACCTGTCCACTCCAGTTCCAGCTATCTTGCTAGGACTGCTCTGGCACAGAGTGTCCCAGACTCCCTAGCCTGCACCTGCTCCAGCTCCAACTATCCTAGGTATGCTCTAGGAATCCCAGACTGTACCAGTTCCAACCATCCTGCCAAAGCAGACTGGTGCAGTGTGCTTTGGGACACCCCCTACCCCCCACCCCAGATTGTGCCTGCACCAGCTTCAGCCTACTCACTAGGCAGACCATAGCACTGTGTGCCCTGGGACCTACCCGTCCATTACATGTCCCTCAGCTCCAGCTTGTCTGTCAAAATCACCAAGCACATGCAGTATACACAGGAGATACTCCTACACAAGGTCACCATTTCCAGACCAGGAGATGTAGATGTGCTACCCAATTCATAGAAGCAAACATAGAAACAAGCAAAATAAGAAGACAGAGGAATATATTCCAAATAACAGAACAAGATAAAGCCACAGAGGGAAAAAAAAACCCTGATGAATCAGAGATAAGTAATTTAGCTGATAAAGAGTTCAAAGTAATAATCATAAAGATGCTCACTGAACTTGGGAGAGAAGAATGAAGGAACACAGTGAGAACCTTAACAAAGAAGTAGAAATTATAAGAAAGAATCAGAGGTGGTGAATACAATAATTACATTGAAAAATACACTATGATGCAGAAGAATGCATTGACAATCTGGAAAGCAGATTGGTGGAAATTACCCACTCAGAATAGGAAAAAGAAAAAAGAATTAAAAAAAAATGAGGTTAGTTTAAGAGACCTCTAGAAAAACATCAGGAATAACAACAGTCATTATATAGGGGTCGCTGAAGGAGAAGACAGAGAAAAGGGCAAAAAAACTTATTTGAAGAAATAGTAGCTGAAAACTTCCTTCAGCTGGCAAGGGAAACAGACATCCAGGTCCAAGAAACATAGAGTTGCAAACAAGATGAACCCGAAGAGATCCACACCAAGATATACAATTAAAATGGCAGGGTGCTTGGGTGGCTCAGTTGGTTAAGCATCTGCCTTCAGCTCATGTCATGATCTCAGGGTCCTGGGATCCAGCCCCAAGTCAGGCTCTCTGCTCACTGGGGAGGTTGTCCTCCTTCTCCCTCTGCCCCCTCCCCTTGCATGCTCTCTCTCTCTCACACTGTCTCTAATGAATAAATAAAATCTTTAAAAAAATTAAAATTGCAAAAGTTAAAGAGATAATCTCAAAGGGAAAAACAAATAGTTACATACAAAAGAAATCCCATAAGACTACTGCCTGACTTTTCAGCAGAAACTTTCAGGGCCAAGAGGGACTGCCAATACATATTTAAAGTGCTGAAGAGGAAAAACCTATAACCGAGAACACTCTACCTGGCAAGATTATCATTCAGAATTAAAGGAAAGATAGAGTTTCCCAGGCAAGCAAAAATTAAAGGAGCTCTTCACCACTGAGCCAACCATACAAGAAATGTTAAAGGGTTTTATTTAAGTAGAAAAGAAAAGGCCATATGACAATATAGCTACTTAAGGGGAAGATAAGATTTCTTTTTGTTTGAGTGTGATACTGTGACGTGTAGGAACTAAAGCTCGGCTAGTTTTTCTTTCCTAGTCCCATGCTGGCTTATTTTAACCGGACAAGGTAACCTATGTTGTAAGGTGTACGTAACCTAATGTTAGCCGTGTGGTCTCAAGTGTGGATTCCGTAGTAAGACCAAGTGTTTTTTTGTCACTGAGGTGTTCTGAGCTGTACCTTGATGTGTAAAAGAAGAAATACTGGTTAAAACAACTTTCACCTTCTAGGATCTACTTTTTAAATCTTCTGTCCCTTGTAGTTCTCAACTGCATGTACCAGGCCTCTAGAAACTAGTAGTGAAACTGAACCAACTGGATGGGAGTAGCCATGGATAGGGCTTGTTTTCCAAAGAAGAGCGTTGTTTAGAGTAGCGAGATTCTAAGCCTCTTTAGGCGTGTTGTAAAGCTGTTCAAGAAGTAACTCCACAAGTTTTGTGAGTGAAAATGTGTAGTGCTCAAGTCACATTCTGCTTTAAGAGGTTGTAACAAATACAAACAAAAAAAAAAAAAAAAAAAAAAAAAAAAGAAAAGAAAAGGCCATAACTAGAAATATGAAAGTATATGAAACAAATACATCTTACTGGTAAAGATAATATATAGCGAAGGCAGTGGATCAACAGCTTGAAAAGCTCATATGAAGATTAAAAGATAAAAATAGCAAAATAGACTATAACTAAAACAAGGGGTACATGATATAAAAAATGTAAAATATGGCATGAAAAAACATGGAGGGGCAAGTAAAAATATAGTGTTTTTAGAATACATTCAATCTTAAGCAACTATCAGTTTAAAATAGACTGTTAGATCTATCATCTATCTGTCTATCTCAATATATATTATTGTCCTAGTAACCACAAACCTACACTAGATGCACAAAAATAAAGAGCAAGGAACCCAAACATAGCACTAAAGAGAACCATGAAGCCATCAGGAAAGAGACCAAAAGAAAAAAAGGAACAGAGAAGAGCTACAAAAACAATCAGAAAACAATCAACAAAAAGGCAATAAGCACATACCTATCAATAATTTTTAAAATGTAAATGGACTAAATGCTCCAATCAAAAGACATAGGGTGGACAAGCAGATTTAAAAACACAAGACCCATCTATATCCTGTCCACTAAAGACTCACATAAGATCTAAAGACATACAGACTGAAAGTGAAGGGATGTAAAATGATATTCCATGCGAATGGAAATGAAAACAGAAATGGCAATACTAATATCAGGCAAAATGGACTCCAATTTGGATGTTTTTTATTTATTTCTACTTCTAGAAGCAATGAATAAATTCCCAGGCTGAATCATAAAGAAATACAAAATCTGAATAGGCTGATTATAAGTAATGAAATTGAATCATTAATTTAAAAACTGCCAAAAAAAACAAAAGCTCAAGACCAGATGGCTCCATAGGTGAATTTTAACAAGCATTTAAAGAAGAGTTAGTATCTATCCTCAAATTATTCTAAAAGATTGAATAGGAAGGAATGCTGCCAAACACACTTTTTTTTAATTTTTTTATTTTTTTATTTTTTTATTTTTTTTAATTTATTTTTTATTGGTGTTCAATTTACCAACATACAGAATAACCCCCAGTGCCCATCACCCATTCACTCCCACCCCCCGCCCTCCTCCCTTTCTACCACCCCTAGTTTGTTTCCCAGAGTTAGCAGTCTTTACGTTCTGTCTCCCTTTCTGATATTTCCCACACATTTTTTCTCCCTTCCCTTCTATTCCCTTTCACTATTATTTATATTCCCCAAATGAATGAGAACATATAATGTTTGTCCTTCTCTGATTGACTTATTTCACTCAGCATAATACCCTCCAGTTCCATCCACGTTGAAGTAAATGGTGGGTATTTGTCATTTCTAATGGCTGAGTAATATTCCATTGTATACATAAACCACATCTTTATTTTATTTTATTTTATTTTATTTTATTTTATTTTATTTTATTTTTAAACCACATCTTTTTTATCCACTCATCTTTCGATGGACACCGAGGCTCCTTCCACAGCTTGGCTATTGTGGCCATTGCTGCTATAAACATCGGGGTGCAGGTGTCCCGGCGTTTCACTGCATCTGTATATTTGGGGTAAATCCCCAACAGTGCAATTGCTGGGTCGTAGGGCAGGTATATTTTTAACTGTTTGAGGAACCTCCACACAGTTTTCCAGAGTGGCTGCACCAGTTCACATTCCCACCAACAGTGTAAGAGGGTTCCCTTTTCTCCGCATCCTCTCCAACATTTGTGGTTTCTTGCCTTGTTAATTTTCCCCATTCTCACTGGTGTGAGGTGGTATCTCATTGTGGTTTTGATTTGTATTTCCCTGATGGCAAGTGATGCAGAGCATTTTCTCATATGCATGTTGGCCATGTCTATGTCTTCCTCTGTGAGATTTCTGTTCATCTCTTTTGCCCATTTCATGATTGGATTGTTTGTTTCTTTGGTGTTGAGTTTAATAAGTTCTTTATAGATCTTGGAAACTAGCCCTTTATCTGATACGTCATTTGCAAATATCTTCTCCCATTCTGTAGGTTGTCTTTTAGTTTTGTTGACTGTATCCTTTGCTGTGCAAAAGCTTCTTATCTTGATGAAGTCCCAATAGTTCATTTTTGCTTTTGTTTCTTTTGCCTTCGTGGATGTATCTTGCAAGAAGTTACTGTGGCTGAGTTCAAAAAGGGTGTTGCCTATTCTTCTCTAGGATTTTGATGGAATCTTGTCTCACATTTAGATCTTTCATCCATTTTGAGTTTATCTTTGTGTATGGTGAGAGAGAGTGGTCTAGTTTCATTCTTCTGCATGTGGATGTTCAATTTTCCCAGCACCATTTATTGAAGAGACTGTCTTTCTTCCAATGGATAGTCATTCCTCCTTTATTGAATATTAGTTGACCATAAAGTTCAGTGCCAAACACATTCTATGAGGCCAGCATTATTTTGTTACCCAAACCAGACAAAGGCATCACAAAAAAATACAATTAGTAGCCAACAACCAGGAAGAACATAGATATAAATATTCTTAACAAAATATTATTAAATTGGATTTAACAATACCTTAAAAGGATCATATACCACGATCAAGTGGAATTTATTCCAGGGATGCAAGGATGATTCAACATCTGCAAATCAATCAACATGAAGCACTACATTAACAAAATGAAGGATAAAAAATTATATTGAGGATCAATTCAACAGATGCAGAAAAAGCAAAATTCAACATCACTTTATGATGAAAACTCTCAACAAAGTGGATATAGAAGGAACGTAACTCAATACAATAAACACCTTATATGATAAGCCCACAACTAACAATCATAGTCAACAGTGAAAAGCTGAAAGCTTTTCCTCTAAGATCAGGAACAAGACAAGGATGCCCACTCTCACGACTTTTATTCAATATAGTACAGAAGTTCTAGCCAGAGCAATTAGGCATGAAAAAGAAATAAAAGACATCCAAATTGGAAAAGAAGAATTAAAATTGTCAGAATTTGCAGATGACATAATATTATATATGGAAAACCATAAGGTCCCCACCAAAACACTATTAGAACTAGTAAATGAAATCAGTAAAGTGACATGATACAAGAATAACACTGAGAAGTTTGTTACATTTTTATACACTATGAATGAGCCATTGAAAAAGCAGTTAAGAAAACAATCCCATTTATAATTGCATAAACAAGAATAAAATACCTAGGAATAAATTTAACCAGGAGGTGAAAGACCTGTACTCTGGAAACTATAAGACAATGATGAAAGAAATTAAAGATGACAGAAATGAATGAAAAAAACATACATGCTCATGGATTGGAAGGATTAATATTGCTAAAATGTCCATACTACCCAAAGCAATCAAAGATTCCACACAATCCCTATCAAAATACCAATGACATCTTTCGCATAACTAAAATAAAGAATCCTAAAACTGTATGGAACCACAAAAGATCTCAGATAGCCAATGCAGTTCTGAGAAAGGAGAACAAGCTGCAAGCATCACAAGCTCTGATTTCAAACGATACTACAAAACTATGGTAGCCAAAACAGTACCATACTGGCATGAAAACAGACACATACATAAATGGAATAAAATGGAGATTCCATAAATAAAGCCACATATATATGATCAATTAATCTATGACAAGGGTGGTAAGAATATACAATGGGGGAAAAGGCAGCCTTTTTAATAAATGGTGTTGGGAAAACTGATCAGCTATATGCAGTAGGATGAAACTAGACCACTATTTTACATTATATAGAAAATTACTTCAAAATGGATTAAAGATTTGAGTGTAAGATCTGAAACCATTAAAACCCTAGAAGAAAACATCAACAGCTCTTTTACATTGGTTTTAGCAATATTTTCTGAGAGCAGCCTCAGGCAATGGCAACAAAAGCTAAAACAAGTAAATAGGACTAAATTTAAAGCTTTTGCGAAGTGAAGGAAATCATCAACAAATCAAAAAGGCGACCTAGTAAATAGGAGAAGATATTTGCATACATCCAATAAAGAGTTAATATCCAAGATATGTGAAGAACGTATACAACTAAATATCAAAAATACAAAAGACATTATAGAGTAGATAAAAGATTTGAATAGACATTTTTCCAAAGAAGACAGCCCACGGACTGTGAAAAGCATCTTTTCATGTTAAAGGATGCTAAACATCACTGATCATTAAGGAAATGCAAATCAAAATGATAATGAGATATCACCTCACACATGTCAGATTGGCTATTATCAAAAAGACAAAAAATAACAGGTGTTGGTGAATATATAGAGAAAAATGAACCCTCATACACTGTTGGCAGGAATTTAAATTGATGCAATCACTATGGAAAACTGTATAGATGTTCCTCAAAAGATTAAAAATAGAAATACCATATGGCTGAGCAACACCGCTTTTGGGTATTTTGCAAAGAAAACAAAAACACCAGTTTGAAGAGA
The DNA here is from genome assembly GCF_053574225.1 of Canis aureus. Classification (NCBI taxonomy): domain Eukaryota; kingdom Metazoa; phylum Chordata; class Mammalia; order Carnivora; family Canidae; genus Canis; species Canis aureus. The sequence goes on from NC_135616.1 coordinate 48,304,169, forward strand.
TATGTACATTCCTGTGTTCATTTCAGTAATGTTTATAATAGCCAAGATATGGAAGCAGCCCAAGTGTCCATCCACTAATGAGTGGATAAAGAAGATGTGGTATATATATGCAATGGAATATTAATCAGCCATAAAAAAAGAATGAGATCTTGCATTTGCACTAACATGGATGGACCTGGATGGTATTATGCTAAATGACATAGACGGAGTAAAACAAATACCACATAATCTCACTTATATATGGAATCTAAAAAATAAAACATGAATAAACAAAACAAAACAAAAGCAAACCTGTAAACATAGGAAACAAACTGTTGGTTACCAGAAGGGAATGGGTTGTAGGAGTGGTTAAAATAGGTGAAGGGGACTAAGAGGTATAAACTTTCAACTATAAAATAAATAAGTCATGGGGATGTGGTGTACAGCGTAGAGCACGTAGTCAATAACATCGTGATGACTTTGTGTGCTGATAGATGATAACTAGGTTTCTCATGGGGATCATTTCATAATGTGTAAAAATATTGAATGGCTGAAAACTAATAGGATATTGTGTTCCAATTATACACCAGTAATAAAAAGAAAGAATATTGAACTATTTGGGAAGTTCTGGGGATTTTCCACCCCCAACACCAAATAATGGATGGAAGTAACATCTTACTTCTAGGTGCATGGTTGCAGAGTAAGTGGTGGCCTGCTTCCATGCCTATGGGAACAGGGGGAAAAGAGAATTGGAGAGAAGTGGCAGGTGGAAAGTGGAGAAGCAGCAGCAGTTTGAATTCTCAGAATTTGAAGAGTGAGATAAGGATATGCGGATTTCTCATAGAGCAGTCAGTAGACATGACAAAAGTAGCCAGGACTGAGCATTCTTGCAAACATGTCACTTAAAAGGGATGGCCACAGGTAAGGGAAACTTACTACTGGGCAGTTCTGGAATAGACCACCAAGGTGGGACCTTATGGGAGTAATTCAAGCAAGAATGAATTTCCTACATCAGGGAACTCGACGGGTCAGAGACCCCTTCCAAAAGGGCCTTGCACAAGACACACACCATGGGCCCCACAGAAAAGCCACCATCTGAGCACTCACTACACAGACAGCCACAAAGAACCAGCAACCGTTGCTTATGAGAGGACTGTAGCGATGTTGATTCCTAGCACACTAGGAGGGAGAGTGACTCTGAGCAAGGAGAGGAGGGGTATACAAGAGAAGCCCAATCCCATCACTCCTGGTCCCTCAGGTCTAAATCAGTGTGGGCTAGGAGGAAGTGAGTGTTAAATTCAATGTGATTACAAAGTTTTTTTTTTTTAATCTTTTTTTAAAATTTTTATTTATTTATGATAGTCACACACATAGAGAGAGAGAGAGGCAGAGACATAGGCAGAGGGAGAAGCAGGCTCCATGCACCGGGCCCGACGTGGAATTCCATCCCAGGTCTCCAGGATCGCGCCCTGGGCCAAAGGCAGGCGCTAAACCACTGTGCCACCCAGGGATCCCGATTACAAAGTTTTAAACCAAGGCTTTGGGTCTGCCTGTGATTTCACTAAGGGGAAAAAAATGGGAGATTTGTCATAGAACAGTTGAAGGCAGAGTAGAGGTTTAAAAAAATTGTTTCTAGCAGATTCAGACTGTTCAATAAATTATTCATAAGCTTAAAGAATTAGGAAAATAGATTAGGAAATCTGCTGCAGGACAAAAATCATCTTTCAAACTGGTTTCTCTGTTCTCCGCCAAATCCCACAAATGTGTTGGTATGAAGTTGCCACTATTATCCTTGGTCTAAAGAATTCTCCAGTTAGTGGAAAAGTGTTTCCAAATTTTTGGTTTACTAATCAGAGTGATAGTAATGAAAAATAATGCTTAAGAAAATGGATGCTTTTAACTTTTATCATATTTAAGCCTTTCAAGTATAAGAGAAGTTCAATTGGTTAAGTGGTGGCTCTTGATTTTGGCTTAGGTCATGATTTCAGGGTCCTGGGATAAGCTCCAGGTGGGGCTCCACATTAAGTAGGGAGTCAGCTTGAAGATTCTCTCTCCTCCTTCTGCCCCTTCTCCTGTTTGTACTGGTGTGCACGCACTCTCTCCTCTCTCTCCTTCTCTCAAAAATAAAGAGATACATCTTAAAAAAAAAAAAGAATAAGAGATGTTAAAATATGCAATAAAAAGATACAGAGATGATAACCTCTTGAGTTTTGAGCGGAAGGGAATGAATGTTAAGATGAACTCGGAGAGGTTATGAGGGGTCAGATGACTTGTAAATTAGAGGGAGAGGTTTAGAGTTTATTCTAAGGGAATTGAGAAGCTATTGAAAGATTTAAGCTGCTGAACATCATCATGATATATTACATATTTTAGATATACCACTCTGGTTTTATCTGGAGAATGCTGATAAAACAGCCAGTCAGGAGGCTACTTAAGTAGTTTATGTAGGAGATACTAATGTCTTAAATGAGGAAGTGGCAGGCAAAGTGGGAAAATTGAATTATCTTGACATGATATTTATTTTGATCTATATTGACAGAACTTGTAAGTGCAGAAAAAAGAAGGATTATGACTTAATTGAATCATTTTTAGATTTTGTGTGTGTGTGTGTGTGTGTGTGTGTGTGTGTGTGTGTAGCTGGGAAAAGACTGCCCTACTTACTCATATGGGGAATTCTGGGAAAAGAAAAACTGGGGATGTAGGTTGGGAAACTAGTTCTTTCTTGAATCTCTTTAATAGGAATTAAGTGTCGCAGTGAAGATGTCAAGTAAATAGTTGGAAATGTGTTTAGAGCTCTGAGGTAGGAGAAATCAAGACTGGCTGTGTAAATTGGAGTGTCATCAGCATATCGGCATTTAAAACCATTGAACTGGATGAATTCAGCATAGGATAGAGGAAGTAGCCAGGGCAGCAAAGGTGAGCCAGGAAGAGATGCCCTGTGGGGCACTTGAGTGGCTCTCTGGTTCCTGTTTTGGGTCTAAAGAATTCTGCAACAACTTGGGCTCTGGCATTCATTCAGAAACTTCTCAGGCATAGGGTAGATGCTTAATGAATAAAGGATTGAGTGAGTTGGAAAAATACTGCTATATCTGGGGCAGATATTGGGGAATATTCAGGAGTTCTTTTGGTGGCTGCTCAGCTTCCCTCTACCTGCAGTGGTTGAGTTGAGAACTTTGGGTCTTCTCCTAAGGGACTCCTAGCAAGACTGTTCTGTCCTTGGTCAGGTAAGAATTGCGTCAGCTGTCTTTGAGTCCAACTTATGCTTCTTTGGGATGGAGGTTTGGGTGTTTAGTTTACATGGGTGACTTGAATGTAAACTCACCTATGGGTCTGAAAAGAGAGGAAGCTCCTTAGACCAGATCAGTCTGCAGGCCTGGAGTGCCATAGCCCTTGCGAGGGGCAGGGTTGCACATTCTAGCATTCCTTCTGCTGCTCCCTCAAGTGGTCACCTCTTTCTCAACATGCAGAGCTCAGACATCTGAACAAAAACAAAACTCAAAACTTTTTTGCCAATCAGGAAATAGATAGATGTTAGATTTAAGAGTTGAGGTATTTGGGAGGCTCAGTGACATGTGTTTAGAAGTCTGAGGGGACTGAAAGAGATGGACCCAGGGGCTTGGCCTGCTGCTCAGGGGCCCACTGGTTACCCTGGGAATCTTGAAAAAAAAAAAAAAAAACAGCTTTGTTTTCCAGGTATCTAGTTAATGAGCTCTATTAATCAAAGGTAAGTAATATGGATTTTCATACCTTGAACAATTATCCATGGAATAACCCATGATAAGAAATAAAAGGGTCTAATATTTAAGGAGATTGTAGAACACTACCCTGTGCCACGTAGATTGAAAGCTGAAGAGAAGACGACTAATGTAGTATGAGAGAAAACTACACAGCATGCAGAGAATCTTAATTCAGGTGCCAAGCTCTTTACCTTAGGTTGCTTTACAGTCTTTGAATTACAGTGTTATTCTTCTCATCAGACTTGCCTTCTTATGATATTCAAAGTTGGACATAGCAAACTAACTTAGGGTCAAGTTCCTGAATGTATTTTTAAAAATCAATTATAGAAGTGTATTTTGTAATTTAAGTAAGGCTTTCCATTCCTTCTTTTTATTTTCTTTCACTATTTCTTCTTAACACAAGGTAGATTTATTTTTATTTTTTTTTAATTTTTTTAAAATTTTTATTTATTTATGATAGTCACACAGAGAGAGAGAGAGAGAGAGAGAGAGAGAGGCAGAGACACAGGCAGAGGGAGAAGCAGGCTCCATGCACCGGGAGCCCGACGTGGGAATCGATCCAGGGTCTCCCGGATCCGGCCCTGGGCCAAAGGCAGGCGCCAAACCGCTGCGCCACCCAGGGATCCCTACACAAGGTAGATTTATAAAAATTCAGTAATGCTAATGCTTGGCTAGCTGGAAGTTCCAGGCAATATATAAAAGAAATGATGGAGAATCAGGGAATTACAAGTGAGGCTTGGCTTCAGGTGAGCAGGTGCCCTCTTGCTCTGAGCAGGATAAAATCAGCATCTCCTGAGGACCTCTAAGCATCTGACCAGCAGGTGCATTTAAAACAATCATGTGGTGCAGACCAACCAAATGAAGATAGGTAGTAAGTGTTCCTGCGTATGCAGCCTCCGTCATGGTCATACTTGAGCAGCAGCCACTATGTTCCCTTTCCATCTACCCAATGTTCACAGCTAAGTAAGTATCCTTTCTCACGTGAGGTCTTCCCTGACACCGCTGAAGCCCAAAATGAACTCAAAGAGAGACTGTGTTATTGGCATCACTCAGCAATCATTTTAAAGATCTCATGTCATTCTTGTCTCAGTTTAGATCAAAATCACTTTACATCGTCCTAAGGAAATGGTAGTGTTCAGTTTTCAAATCACTTCCTTCTATGCCATCTCATCTTGTAGTCAGACCACAGGGAGGTCGCCTAGACCAGCATTCTCAATGTAGCAACTAGCTCTTGCAGACTGGAGTCAACCAGGTGCCCTCAGATGCCTCCAAGGATGTGAGACTGACCTCCTTCTTAAGGCCAAACAACTTTACTGTTAGAAACTATTTCCTGCTGTTGAAATGAAATCTATCAGCCTGAGACTTCTACCCATTAGATTGAAGTTTGTCCTCTGGGGCTTGAAAGATTGTTTGATTCTTTCTCCACCTGAAGGTCCTTTAATGTTTTCAGATAATTATCCCAAATCATTCAAGTCCCTTTTTTCACCAATAAAATGTCTCTTTCTTCCAGTCATTAGAGTAGCTTTTTGGGGGGCAGATGCGTGCTCTTTTTGAACAATGTTGAGTTTGCTTTCAAGTACAACCAAAACAAACAAAAACCTTGTGTCTTTTTCATTTGAAATGATGTTCAGTCACGTCTTGTCCATCCTGTATTTAGTGCTAATCCAGCTCTCTTCCATCTGGATATGAGGCTTACTATTTCTCCATGCGATTTTCCCTTTTATGTGGTTCAGCCCATCATTCTAGTCTGCCTTGATCTCTTTGGGTCCCACTGCCATTATCCAGTGCATTAGCTATTCCTCATAGCTTTGTGCCACTTACAAACCTGATAAGTGAGTTATTTATACCTGTCATACAGTGACTATACATATGCCCAGTCAGAAGAGAGAAATTCTAAGGTCAGAATTCTCAATCTTTCCCACAAAGTTCTCCTTCTGGGTGTGTCTTGGTCAGTTAATCAGTGCTCTTGTTGCTGATCTTATTTAGTCTGTTATGAGTTCAACAAACTGTTAAACTGATTTTACCATCACGTTTACAAAGTTATCACAGAAGAACTGTTGCATGCCATATATTTTTGTCATATAGCCCAAATTCACCAGTCAGGAGACCATACTTACAGAGGACATGAAGCTAATCTGTGTGACATGTGCTTGGCGGGCTCTCATTGACTCTTTGTGATCACCACTTTTCTCTTAAAGTTTTCAAAACTCATCTACTTTTTGATTGCTTAAAGCTCAATCTTCCCAGCATGAGCTGTAGGTTCTTCACAATCTGTCTCCAATTTATATACCAACTTCGTCTCTATCAAAGGCATTCCCTCTCTTTGAAACCAGCCATAGTGAACAATCTGCTGTTCATCAAACATTCCTCCTTACTCATGTTTCTATAATTTAGCACATGTTCTTTCACCCACTTGAAGTGCTTCTGTGCTATTTCTCCTCTTTGTCCATATGGAAGATTCCCATCAGTTTTAGAGACTGATAAAATGTCCTTGACTCTCATCTGTGTGCTTTCTTAACACTTTGTATGCACATGCACTGAACATATCACACTACAGTGAGTGACCCATTTGTCCCTTCTACTGGACTCTGTCTTGGGAAGGTCTGTTCATTACCAGAGACTAACATAGTGCCTGGTATTATGGGGACTTAATAAACATTTATTGAATTCTATGATAGAACTTTCCTATGGATAGGGTCTGTGTACCAATTTGATTTAGATATCCATTTTCTCCCTTATTTCAGGCAAGTGGGCTCTATTTTGCTGTTATCTCTTCTCTACCACACTTTAGAAGTTCCTGAGAATTTCACTTCCAAATTCCCCCAGGGCAAATGACTGGAACTGCTCTGACTCTGGAGGCAAACTTTTTACAACAATCAAGTACCCTTCCTCCTTTCCCAGAGTCCTGGTTGCCTTTTAGAGGCAACATCACATAATGTGAGAAGCATAAGATTTGGAATGTAAGACTGGATTTAAGTTCTGGCTCTAACTCTGCTGAGCTGTATAAACCTTGAGAAAGAAAGTTCACTTCATCGAAGTCTGGTTTCTGTGTTTATTATTTGAGGATTATCCCTCCCACTTTTATTATTTATTATTCTAATCATGTCTTCTATCATTTCCAATTTGAAGACTGTTCCCAGATAAGTGGTTAGAAACCACATAGGAAATGAGTTGCTCTGTGTTTTCCCACCTTCTGGGGTCATGACCATAGTGGCCCTCATCTGGCTGGGGATGCTGTGCTCCCAGGCATCCCAACACCAGCCCTGCTGCCTAATGAAAGCTCCAGATGTGGCCTGTTCTTGCCATGCTTAGCCATCCTGCAGAGGTACTAAGTTTGATCTCTTGTTGTGCATTCTGATCCTGTCACTTGGTTTTCATTACATTCTAGATACCATACGCTGCCTGTTGGGTGGACTGTTTTCAATTACTGTAACTATAGCCACCCCTGGTGTCAAAGCAGCAGTAGTGATGGTCTATTTCAAGGCGACTGCTTCTTCTGATGTGGTCAATATGATCACTACCAGGCTGTCTTTCCAAATACTTCGTTTGCCCTGGAATAAAAAGATTTTCACAGTAGAGTAAGAGAAAGCAAATGATAGTTTTGTAATTAAGGAAACAGGAGCTTGGGATGGTCAAGTCACTTGCCCAATGTGATTTAGCTTTTAAGTAGTGGAGTCGGGGCTAACACTCAGATGTCCTGATGCTGTTTCTACTTCTAGTCCACCATTCCAAAAATGAAAGTGCAGTAACAAACTCAACATGTATCGTGTTTCTTTCCAATTAGTACATGGTGTCCCACTCATAGTACATGCTCAGCTAATTTTCCAATTAACTGAAAAATATATAACATTTAAAAATGGTGTCATTCTGGAAGTAATCTAGATCAGAGTTTAAACATTTCAACAGAAAGGAGAGAGGTATCATCTCCTGATAAGGACACATTTTGGTTTGTACTCTTCTTCTTTAGCCCTCTGACATTGCTATGGAAGCTCTAATTAGCAGGAAAATGGTCATAAAATGGACAAAAGCATGGTAAAAGTGGAGAGCAATTCATTAATAAGGGTATTGTGCTATAAATAATTGACTACAGCGAAGAAGGCATTTTTTAAAAACCTGTCCTTGGGGTAAGATTTCTCAAACCACTTTTCTTTTTTCACTCTGCTTATATCAGTCTCAAATCAATTATCTCTTAAAACGCCAGTGCCATATTGTGAACAGTGTAATCCCTTCAACATTGTTCTCCTCTTTCTGCATGCTCCTGTGTCACTTACAATTCTTTCATGTAATAAAAACCTCAAATTAATAAAATGCTTTCTCCTAGAAATTCAAAATGCCTTTTCCACATTACCATTTAATTAATTCTTAACCATTCTTCTGTGAAGTGGGTGTGTGGTGGGGAACGGAATAATTCTCCCCCTTCATAACACACAGGAAACAGGTCTGAAAGGTGGATCATTTCGATCCACAGTGAAACCTGATGCTTATTCACTTTCATTAAAGCTGTTAACTGGATTCTTCTGTCCATCCAGTCTTTCAACAGAATCATGTTCATGGATTTATCCACAATAAATCAGCAAATAATTATTGGGTGCCAACTGTTTGCCATATCCTGTTCTAGACCCTGGGAATACAGCAGTGAATGGGAGAGGAAAAATCCATGACCTCACAGAACTTAATTTCTTTCAGGGGGAGACAGACACAAACACAATCAATAAAATATTACAGTATGCTAAAAGGTGATAGATGCTTTGGAAAGCAAATAAAACAGTGTAATGAGAAAGGGGAGTGCAAGGAGAGTACATAGACTTTTTTTTTTAAGAGAGATAGAGAGACAAAGTGTGAGTTGGGGGGCAAAGGGAGTGGGAGAGAGAGAAAGAGAAAGAGAGAGAGAGAATCTTAAGCAGGTCCATACTGAGCATGGACTTGGGGCTTGATCTCATGACCCTAAAATCATGACCTGAGCTGAAACCAAGAGTTGGATGCTTAACTGATTGAAACACCCAGGTGCCCAGGAGACTACATAATCTTAGTTAAGGCATGTAGAACAGGCTTCACAGACAGGGTGCCATTTGAGTAAATATTTGAAGAAAAAAGGGAGGAGCAGGAGGAATAGCGAGTGAAAATATCCTGTGGCAGTTTCATGCCTGAAATATTTAAACAATCAAAGAGGGCACTGTGACTGAAATAGAATGAGTAAGGAGAGTAGCATACATTGAGGTCAGAAGAGGTAACATCATGCCAGATCATGAGAGTCTCACAAGCTTTTTGAAGATACTTTGAGTGGCATCCGGTGTCATTGAAGGATTTTACATGGAGAAGTGACATGACTTCATTTTAAAGTGATCACTGGCTACTATGTTGGGAATAGATGTAGATGGGAAAGGATGGGAGCAGAGAGAGCAGTTGAGTCATTATCTTCACCCAGGAGAGATTAATCTTGGCTTAAACCAGGGTGGGAGCAGAGGAGGTGGTGAGAATTCTGGACATAGTTTGCAGGTAGAGCTAAATGGATTTGTGGATTGGACTACGTGTAAACTGAGAAAGAGAAATTTTATCCTCTGAACTAGACTGGAAACTTCTTGAGGGCAAAAGTCACCTATTATATTTATATTCTTCATATATATACTCCATGTGTACATGTTATATAACATATATGAGAAGACTTTTTCATGTACAACATGAAAAAGTGTCTGTTTAATGGAAGGAGGAAGGAGGTAATTCACACTTCATAAATCCTAGAGCTCCATAAATATTTGCAAAAATAAATGCTGTTGTTATGGGTTATATTGTGTCACCCTCAGAAAAGATAACTTTGGAGTTCTAACCCCCTATACCTCATGGGGTGACCTTGTCTGGAGATGGGGTCTTTAGAGAGGTAATGAGGTTACAATGAGGTCAGCAGGGTGGGCCCAAATCCAATATGGCTGGTATTCTTATACAAAGGAGAAATTTGGACACAGAAAAACACAGAAGGCAATGTGAAGAGACATAGGAAGAGGCAGGCATGTACAAGCCAAGGATAGTGGCCTGGAACAAATCTTTCCTTCAGAGTCCTCAGAAGAAACCAACTCTGCCTGCACCTTGGTTTTGGACTTCTAGTCTCTAGAACCATGAGACAATATATTTCTGTTTAAGCCTCTTGGTTTGTGATACTTTGTTACAACAGTCTTAGCAAACTACTACAACTATGTCCAATATTTCAAAAATATAAGTCAAATTCTCCTTTTTTCCAAGATAAGATTGCTGAAGCTAAAAACAAACAAACAAAACAATAACAACAAAATCCTTAAATATCATTATTTGGGGTGGAATTATATTTACCTAGTGAAGTAAAAGGGCTTTTGTCTAGTACTCAGAAGTTCTATGTGGCATAGAAAAATAGATGCATTATTACATTCCACAATTTAGTTTGTTTGACAGAAATATCACAAAACATAAGATCCATAAGGAAAATGGTTAAAAAAATGCTTTTGAATGATGATAGCTGAGGACCACATATTTACATGGTTTTGGAAAGAAAAGAAACAGCAAAACACCCCACAATATCCATGCTGTTTGCTGTTTATAACATAAAGGGACATTATGTAGGAGGAAAGTACAAAAGAGAACATATTTAAATCTTATGTTCTAAGATCCAATTGGGTTTTGAGAGATGATCTAGTCTAATTCCCTCAGGTTATATATGGAAAAAATGTGAGTCCTAGGAACATTAAGGTGATGAACATAATTTTGGTCCCAATGCACAATAAACAAACGATGAGTTGTCAAATAAAGCTTAACCGTAACAAAGGAAGAAATGGTGAACTATGCTATTCCTCGAATCTTCCTCCATATTTGCCTTGCAACCATAAGTAGCCATAAACTGCCTTGAATCATTAATGCCCAGAAAGAAAGGTTTGCATTAGGGCTGTGGAGGAAAGACAGGTGAGAGGAGAGATGAGACAGATAATAAATAGAATGACAAGAATCTTCATGGGAGATCCTCAGATTTTTAAAAATTCATTCTGTTGCTAGAAGCATTTTACACCCCATGTTTTTCAGTAGGACTTTGGAGTCACACAGCAGTGTGTTTGAGTGTAGACTCTGATATTCAGAAGGCATACAATCCAGGTCAAGTTTCCTAACTTGAACTTTAGTTGCTTGTGGGGTAAATTTTGTCAGAAATGGTAAGAATATCTGAATGTGTTTAAAGATAGTAGGACTTCAAGAAATGGTTGTCTTATGATGGTAATTGTCTTAATGGGCTTCAGAATTGTTCTTTGGGCCTTACTAGAAACTCCTCCCTTTGTCATCTTCCATGTAGACCTCCTATTAGTCCTTGAAGAGCCTGATTGGAATGTCAACCCCTTTGATACTTTTGTTGTTCAGTATTTCACTTTCATGTGACATTGGCTTTAAGGTTTTTGTATCTCTAACTTGGATTTCTCACGGAATAGTGAAAAGGACTGGAAGACTTGGATTTGATCTCTGCCAGCCATTCAGTCAGAGAAGTAGAAGCACTATGAATACAATGGAGTATGAGGTGTATTATTGGAACAAGACCCTACATAATTGTGAGGGAAGCTGGGGAAGTTATTTTCTAGAAGAAGGAATTGAAAGATCTGAGAAAAGACTCTACTAACCGCTCCACCTCCCCGGGGTCTTAGGCAAGTGGATGGGCTTACTGGGGAAGCTGAGGAGCCATGGAGGGGGACTATACAGGGGAGCTGGCAGAAAAGTCGATGGCAAGCTGTGGTCTTTGTGAGGCTACTGCCCCTGCAGGTCCACATTCAGGTTTTTGTGAAGTGTGTGGTGCTGCCCTCAGGAGGGTAAAGAATTTGGAACATCTGAACATGAAGTGAGGGAGAACAAAGACATGCTAGAGACTTCTGGGACTCAGCACGTGCCAACACACAAACTGCAAAGACCTTCAGAGAGGAATAGGTACCGTCTCACTCTGCTTTCCCAGTCTTGCACAAATTCCTCTCCTCACTTTAATACAGGGAGGTGGATCCTGGGAAATGTAGTTCCAGCTAATTAAGTTGCCACAGTACAAACCATCACAGCCACTTAGGGGTTGTGTGGGTGGAATGGGGGCAGTTTACTTAACCTCTCAACTTCCCCTCCCTTGTTGGTGTATTGATGTATAAGAGATAACAATTACAACCAGGATTTTAGGGGGTTAAATGAAATAATAATGTAAACTATGTATTACCAAATATAAAAATTATGTGTCAGATTATTGCCATTAGGTACATTGATTCATTTAGTTAACATGCATCTACTGTGGGCGAGAAACCTTACTATGCTTGGGATACATGACAATGAGCTAAACAGACAATATCCGGGGAGCCTGGGTGGCTCAGCTGGTTAAGCATCTGCCTTCGGCTCAGGTCATGGTCCCAGGGTCCTGGGACCTGCCCTTCATCAGCCCCCTGCTCAGCGTGAGTCTGCTTCTCCCTCTGCCCTTCCCCTTGCTCCTGCTCTCTCTTTTTCGCTCTTGCTCTCTTTCAAATAAATAAAAATAAAATCTTAAACTGATATTATCCTTTTTGTTATGAAGGTGACTCAGACACCAATGAGATATCCAAGTAGAGATGTTAATTAGGTAGGTGTCTGGATTTCAGAGCACAGACCTACACTAGAGTATACATTTGAAAGTTATTAGTATTTAGGTAGCATTTAAAGGTAGGAGTATGATTTAGCTTACTTAGGGAGTACGTGTAAGTTGAGGAGAAGAGGCCCAAAGACTGAGCTCTGAGGCACTCCAAAATTTAGGGATGAGAAAGCTAAAGAGTAACTGAGAAATGGCAACCAGTAATGCAGAGGAGAAATAATAGACGTTGGTGTCCTGGCAGCCAAATGTAGAAGGTTTTTGAGAATATGAAAGAGATGAACATTAACTTTTGCTGAAAAGTCATTTGATATGATAATTGAGAATTCACTATTGGTTTAGTAACATGGAGGTTGTTGCCAGAATAGAATGAGCTCAAGACAAAATAAGAGGAGAGGAAGTTCTTGGTGCCAAAGAAAGCCAAAAACTAGAGCAAGAATAAGTGGAAAGTGTGTCAAGGGAGATTTTATACATGGCTATATCTACATATAGATACCTTATGCAAGATTATATATATGTAGATATACATACACATATCATATCTATATGATGGATAGATGGATGGGGTCGTCCCATGCAGCTGGGGTGTATTTTACACCCCATGTATAAAATATATACAGTTGCCTCTCTATTCAGTTAGTTTGCTCATTCGTGGGAAAGATCCATCAGTGCTGAGCATGGGGGGTTAGAACCTTTTCTAGTGATGCAAAGGAGAAAACCTGCTTCCTTCAGGCAGTTTCCCCTTAAGAGGAAAAATGGTCAGGATGAGTTAGCATGTCCAGTAATCCTCCCAAATTTATTAATTCCATTCATGTCAACTTCCCAGAAGTAGACTGAGCAAAGGGGAAGAGGTAGGTCCCGGCTACAGCATGAATATTAAGGAAAGAGTAGAGAAGGATTTTTTTAAATGGGAATTTTTATGAAAAACAGCATACTTTCCAGAGTACACATTGTAGAGATTTGGGGAACTGGTGGTGGTGGTGGTGGGGGGGGGGAGTGGGGCATGGGTCAGACTAGGGTGTGTGTAAAGCAATTTGGGATGGTATCCTTTGCCCTGTAGTATTCAGAACAGAGGCTACGTTAGATAACTCTGGTCCTTGGGTGAAACCTTCCTGCCTGGGTGGACCTGGGGAAAAACGCATTGGACCCTGCGGCGCTGGGTGTGCTCTGAGCAGCTGTCCCTGCCAGGGGTACCTTCTATTCTGTTTAGGTGTAGGGGGTTCGGAAGGGGCTGCCTCGCTTATCTGCTGTCTCTCCTCCACACCTGGCACAGCTGAGGAAAGGGATTTTCAGATATTTATAGCTTCCCAAACCTGCCCCAGAAAGCCAGAGACCCAAGTTTCTTTACCATAATTGGGACAACAGCGATTTTTTCCCTTCACGTCGTTGTAATCCTTACAGAGGAATCAGTGACATGGACCTGAAGAACAATTCCTTGGGATCAGCACCCCAGGCCTTCTCGGAGACCCGCGACAGGGGGAGGGCGGCGCGGGCAGGTGGGTCCCCGCAGCGCCGCCCTCCCGGGAGGCGGCGCCACTGGGGACGGCCCTTCGGTGTCACAGGTGCTGAGGTCTCCAGCTCCAGCCCGCAGCCTGCCCGCGCAGCGCGTCCCGTTTCTTAAACTTGGGAGGAAGCTGTGAACGCCGCAGGCAACAGGCTGGGTGGCTCCACTGGTCCTGGCCATTTTCGTCCCTCCCGGGACTCTCCGGGATCTCTGTCTTCCCGTCAGTTAAGCCCGGCGATCATCAATCATCTGCTGCCCTCGCACTGTCGGCGGCGCCAGCAGGCACGTGATGAAGCGCTCCGGCGGCGCGGGGCTCCCTGCATCCCTCCGTGCCTCCATCCCTCCATCCCTGCATCCCTCCATCCGCCCGCCCGCCCTGCCCTTCCGGCCGCCGCCCGCCGCGCCGACTCCGCCGGCCCCGCGGCGAGTGCCCCCAGGGGCCCGGGCGGGGCGGACGCGCACAGCCCCGCGCCTGCGAGCCCGCACCTCCGGCCGCCGGGCCCACGTGACCGCCCGCCTCCCGCCTCCCGCCTCCCGCCTCCCGCCTCCCAGGCGCGCGCACGGGCCGGCGTCTCGGCTCCCGCGCGCGCCCGGCGGGTCCCCGCGCCCGGAGCAGAGCGGCGGAGGGAGCTGCCGGCCGGGCGGCGGGGCGCGGGGGGGAGCGGGCGCGAGCGGCGGGCTGCCGGGGCCGCCCGTGCACGGTGGTGGCGGCGGCGGCGGCGGCGGCGGCGGCGGTGGCGGCGGCGGCGGCGGCGGCGGCGGTCGCCCGGGCGGCGCGGTTCCGCATCCGCCGAGTGTGATGAGGCTGCCCCCTCTCGCTGCTCCGCTCGCCGCCAGCTGACAGCGCCGGCTCCCAGCCCGCCCCGGAGGGCAGACGCCGCGGGGCCGTGACCTTGGCCGAGGAGGTAAATCCGGGCGGCGGGAGGGGGGAGGCAGCGCCGCCCCGCGCGCCCCGCCGCCCCGCGCGCCCCGCACCCACCCTCCCTCGGCGCCCCCGCCGCGCGCCCGCCCCGGGAGCCCCGCGCGCCCCGGCCGGGCTGCGGGCTGCGGGCGCCGCGCTCGCCCCGGTCCGCGGTGCTGAACCTGCTGCCATCTGTGCGGCCGGGAGAGCGGGGCGGCGGGAGCTGGGGCTCCCTGGTTTTCCCCCCTCGGGCCGGTGGCCGAGGTTCCTGCAGGCAGGCAGGCTGCGGCTCCCCACGGCGACCCAGGTGACTGCCCGCGGCCGGGACGGAGCCCGGTGCCTCCTGGGCGGGGACCGTCCTGACTTCCCAAGTGGAGTGGAGAGCGGGAGCGGGAGCGGGGCCGGGGCCGGGCAGCGCCGGCAGGTGGAAGTGGGCAAGGCTCCTCGGGCTCCGTGTGGGAGACACACACACACACACACACACACACACACACACACACACACACACACCCTCCGCGCGGAGTGGGCCTGCCTGAGGCGCTCGCTGCCCGTGGGGGAACGGCCAGATACCTGGGAGCCCGCGTCGGCCACAGGCTGCTGCTGCCTTTCCGCCCTTTCGGGAAAACACCATCAAGTCGAGATGCAAGTGTTGGGAAACAAGAGAACTCTAGCGCAGACATGGTGACCGTGGGGGTTTTCTTTCTTTTTTTTTTTCTTTCTTTTTCTTTTTGTTTAGGTGAGCATCAGACACTTTTTCAAATGAGTATCCAGAAGATCAAAGTCAGTTAAAACCATTGCCAAACGACTATTCTAACTAAAAGATTGTCATTTCTTACAACTTCCTGAGGGTACTGTAGGTGTAAATTCAGATTTAAAAAAAAACAAAACAAAAAACCAAACAAACAAACACTTTCTGTGCCACTTCCTCCAGCTAGCCCTGACATGTAAGTATGCTCCATGTGGGGTGGGTGCTGTGGATTCTGAAGAGGCTTCAAGTCACCCCTCTTGAGCACTGCCGTTTGCATTTCACTGAAGTCTCCCTAACCCTTTGCACCCTTTGCAGCGCAGACCACTAATCCCAGTATTTGAGAGCGCACCAAGTGTGGGGTGACATGGCCCAGGGGAATAATTACGGGCAGACCAGCAACGGGGTGGCAGATGAATCGCCCAACATGCTGGTGTACAGAAAGGTAAGAATTTCTTCACTTTCTTGGAGAGAGGGAAACTTTTGGCTTGGGTTTTGTTGCCCCCCCCCCCCCCCGTCTAGTGTATGTATCTACTTTGTGGCCTCATAGATTTCCCAAATTACCAAATACAGCACAAGTATAGCACACAATACTTGAAGATAATCTGGTATTCCCTACTGTGTAGAGACCCAGTGAAGTACATGAGGCCAGCCTTACTCTGCCCTCTTCTTTCCCTGCTGATTTCACACAGATTAAGCTGCGATCAGCAGTATCAGCAACTTTGGGCATCCCACATATTTTGTTAAATGTGTGATTTTATGCATCCATAATAGTTTTTAGAAGCTTTTTCATAACCCCCCCCCCCAGCATTTGGGTTGTAAGGATTATGTAAATGTGTAACATTTTAGAAATGAAAAGACCACTTTGCTGTTCTGCAACAAGAGGGGATGTGCTTGTGAATCTATGGTTGGTTTAAAGATTTTACTTGTGACTAAACAACTCTCATTTTTCTTTCTTTTTTTTTTTTTGTCTTAGCCTAAGTTATTTTTTACTTTGGGTCATTTTATTTTTATGATTTTGTTTATGGGTATTTAAGTCCTAGTGGCATATGACCATTAAATAAACTTTTATACTCAGTTTTTTTTTCCCAGAAACTCATCTGACAGTTTTATACATGCTATCAGCAACAAACTTCTAGACACTGAGCCACCATAATAAAGGTGCATTTGAATATTGTGTGTGCTTTAGAGTGGTTGCTTAGGTAACTTCATTCTGGTCACAACCAACCATGTTACTAAGATAAAGGAAGCGATATTCTTTAACTTCTGTACCAATCGTTTCTATTGCATTTTATGCTGGGATTATTATTTTTTTTGGTGTATTATCTGTAGTACTTATTGGGCAAGATTTCAGTGTAAATGTTAGCAGTGACAAAAAGGAAATCATACCTTGGAATCAAGAAAATTGTTAAAGGTTTAATTAGTATGAGCTCATTGAGGAGTTCAGGATAAGTTTGTATATGTTCTTTCATGAATACAATTGTAAAGCTATATGCTACCTTCACCTGTACTAAATCTAAACTCTCCTGCTATGTGGGCCAAAATCACTTAGAGGTGGTGACGAATATGTGTTTGAGGGAATATTGTTATTGCTTTACTGTGAAGGTTCATGAACATCCTGACACAATGTTAGCAATTTTTTTCTCTAGCCTTACAGACAGTACTAGGTTGTATACCTGTGAATGCAGTTTTATGTGTCTGGGACAAAACAGTATGATAGGAAATAAAAATTGGAGATTAGTTGCCTATTTTAGATCTAAAGCATCTGAACTGGATAAATTAAGAGCATAATCCACTTGTGCCTAAATTGTTACTATCGTATTCCTACATGAATTGAAATAACTGGATATTTGCCCATTCTGTATAGAGTTTGTTCTGAGAAGAGCTATTTGGAGGGCAGTTATGTGTTTTTTAAATAAGTTTTAATGTTTTTATTGTTTGGTATGCTTTTACTATTTTAATATGCAAGAGGTGGCAGTTGTAAATTCTATCTTATAGGTGTGTACCTGTGAAGAGCTGGACTTTTGGATGTAAAATTACAATAGTTAGCTGCTTTTATTCAGTCATACTATATTTTTCTGGTTCCTTACAGAAGATTAAGGCTACGTTGATTGGACACCTAATGCTTATCTTGATTAGAAATGAACAGTGTGACATGTATCCGCGTGTCTCATTTAGTCAATTATTATGAGAATAAATGAAAAAAATGAGGCTAGGGGTTTTAGAAATAGTTATTAGGTTATATAGTATACCTGAGCTTCTTATTGCTAATTTTGAATTTATTCTATAAGGTGTTGTAAGGCACCAGATTGCTGCTAGTGCTACTTATAAGTTGACAGTATTGCTTCAGGATGAGAGTATAATACCTCATTTTTTAAACATAATTTTGTTGGTTAAACTTGGAATTGCTTGTGCTACTTATTCTGTCATCTTTTTATTAGCTCTTTGTTTAAGTTGACACAATTTATTTTTAGAAATTATTTCTCTGATAAATCGTTAGTAGAAAAAATAACTCCATTCAGTAATTCATACTCCCAATTCATAACTATGGATTGCCTGTCTATTCCTTTTATTCCCTATGCTTATGTATTTTGTGTTTTTGATACAAATAATCATGTATAAATACTAGATAATTCATGTAATGAGACACACATCTGTCTGTGTGGAGACATACAGTCCGACATCATGGTTTCATTTGACCATTTTACCCATTTCTTGTGTCTTCTGTGTTCAATGGGCTTTACATTTAATGTATTTTCAGTAGAGGCCAAATATTAATATGAAGAACAGCAAAATAGTTGGAGAGTGGTGTAGACTACTATATGTTGCTAGGATATTTCATCTGCTCCAGCTGCTTAAAGGAAGAAGCACTCCATTACAAATGCTTATCAATCATGGAGTCAATCATGTTTAGAAAAGAACTTCGGTACCAACAGCACATTGCTCAGTAACAGTGGAGAGAGTGGATTAATTGCTGTCTTATCAATTCATGCCAGTTTTCTACTTCTGCTACACTATTGCAGCGTGGTTCTTGGAAGTAGGCTCTAGGCTGGAAACATTCATAGTGTTCTCACCATTTCCCCTCCCCCCACAGGACATCTCCTGTTTACTGTAAGGATTCTGGTGATTTACACGCACCTAAGATATGCATGTGCTGTTTCCATTTTGTCTGGATAGGTTATGAATGACGCATAGTAATGTTCCTGTGAGAGAGAGGAAGTAGTGAATGGTTAGCAAAGTGGAATGCACAGAAAAGAGCTGAGATGCATGCCTTTCTTGTGTTTGTCAAGTGTCCCTCTCCCTAGTATGATTATCCTCATACAGGTTATAGGATTTCTCCAAATGATAGAAAAATTTCAAAGGTCTCTTTTCCATGGAGAATTCTGTAGTGATGTTAGGGGAAAAATGTACAGTGTGTAAAATGATCATGCTCCAAGCAGAGTGAGTGCCACTGTGGTGCAGGCTGTGGTCAATAGTAATGCTGCCTCACGGTCAAGGTTGGCACCTGCAGGTAAGTCTGGGATATTCATATTTCACATGAAGCTTCTTGGCTTCATGTGAGGGATCTCAGGTGGAAAGATGGATGAACTAGATAAATGGGATTAAGAGATACAAACTCCCAGTTATAAAATAGAGATGAAGAGTATGGCATAGGGAATATAGTCAATAATATTGTAGTAATATTGTATGGTGATAAATGGTGATGACACTTACTGTGGTGAGCACAATTCCAATATAGAATTGTATCTGTATGTTGTACACCTGAAACTAATATAACATTGCAAGTTAATTATACTTCACTAAAAGAATTTTAAAAGTGAAGGGTCTCTGTAGGCTTCATTTGATGTTGTAGGTACAAGTTAAAAATCCATATGGACAAAATATGTGCCTTATCAATTTTTCAACTCATCATGCTGTGTTTTTTTTTTTAAATAAGGATGTGATTAAAGTTAGAGTGGTTATGCCATTTTATGTATTTGAGAACACCTTATTTAAAAGCTCATTATATGCAGCCCAGCCACATTTAATTTTGGGGCTTTCTAGCCTCCCTTCAGATAAGCCTTAACTAGAATGGAATTAGAAGTAATCAACTTCTTTAAGAAGAGACCCACCTATCTCTAACTTGCCTTGGCTTTAGGCTAGCTTCTAGAAACATTTGTAGAGGTGAAGGCTTAGAACTCAGTTTTGTTTTGGGTTAATGAAGCCCAAATACTGCTTGCATTCTTGCTGTGTTCTGGGCAGAGTCCTCGTTCCGGGGTGTGGCACTGGCTGTAGAGGATGGCTGAGCTGGAACCAAAAGTACGGGGAGACACATTCCAAATTTGGTGTCTGGCCAGCATGCTGCCCACTAGACAGTATACATCACTTTTTGTCCAGCAGCTGACATTCCTGCATTTGAAAAACAAAATATCTAGGGCACCTTGGGGCCAGTTTCTCAAATTGGCTGGAATGCTGACTTCTCACTAGCAAGAATGCTCAAAATGACCAATAATTTCTGATATTACTGCAGCAATCATTTATGCTCCAGGTGCCAGAAGAAAAAATAAAAAATGTTTTCCTTGTTTGCTACCTTAGTGGGAGGAACATGTTTTTGGAGATAGCTAATCTGCATGTCCACCACACCTGTGCCCTCACCTCACGTCCTCGTCTCTGCCCACCCTCTCCTTTGTCCTGTGTTCATCTCTTCTCTTCATCTTCCATGTACTCACAGTCTTTCCAGTTGCTTCTTTTAATTTCTTCTTTTCAAAACAGACCTCAGAGTGAAGGTAAGTTTTCCTTGTGATCATGCTTAGTTTAGTTGTAAAAGAAAAAATGATGCCTTTTGGAGAAGATAGCAGATTCCAGCCTTGTTTGGGTACCTGTTAGGCACAGGCTCTTGGAAGGGTGCTTTTAAACTTGGTCACATATGTGCCATGAGGTTCAGTATGTTGCTGTGTATGTGGTGTGGCAAAAGGTTAGTCCTTGGCGACCAACTGCTCTGTTCTTGAAGAGCAAGAGGGGCCCACTGGCCTTTCCTGCAAAAAGGTGCCATGGGAGATGTCACCCTAGTAGGACAATCACCTATGCTGATTGACTTTATCTAGACCTTGCCTTTGAAAGCTATTCGTGAAGTCCGTCTGTTCCATGAGAGTACACATACCCATAAGAAAGGAGAGGGACTTACTGCTTCTTTGGAAGGAATCGAGCCCGTTCCGTTCTTAGTCTTAGGGGTGGAGTTGGCTGACATTTTTTGCATTAACTCAGTGCTTTTGTCTCTTTAGGATTTTCCAATCTGGTTAACCTTGGGTGTCAAGGACAGGCTATGGATAGTGGCCTTGAACTCCATTATAAAAAAATAACCAAACCGCTGCGCCACCCAGGGATCCCTTTTTTTTTTTTAATTTTTATTTATTTATGATAGTCACAGAGAGAGAGAGAGAGAGAGGCAGAGACACAGGCAGAGGGAGAAGCAGGCTCCATGCACCGGGAGCCCGATGTGGGATTCGATCCTGGGTCTCCAGGATCACGCCCTGGGCCAAAGGCAGGCGCCAAACCGGTGCAGCCACTCTGGAAAACTGTGTGGAGGTTCCTCAAACAGTTAAAAATAGACCTGCCCTACGACCCAGCAATTGCACTGTGGGGGATTTACCCCAAAGATACAAATGCAATGAAACGCCGGGACACCTGCACCCCGATGTTTATAGCAGCAATGGCCACGATAGCCAAACTGTGGAAGGAGCCTCGGTGTCCAACGAAAGATGAATGGATAAAGAAGATGTGGTTTATGTATACAATGGAATATTACTCAGCTATTAGAAATGACAAATACCCACCATTTGCTTCAACGTGGATGGAACTGGAGGGTATTATGCTGAGTGAAGTAAGTCAGTCGGAGAAGGACAAACATTATATGTTCTCATTCATTTGGGGAATATAAATAATAGTGAAAGGGAATATAAGGGAAGGGAGAAGAAATGTGTGGGAAATATCAGAAAGGGAGACAGAACGTAAAGACTGCTAACTCTGGGAAACGAACTAGGGGTGGTGGAAGGGGAGGAGGGCGGGGGGTGGGAGTGAATGGGTGACGGGCACTGGGGGTTATTCTGTATGTTAGTAAATTGAACACCAATAAAAAAATAAATTAAAAAAAAAACATTGGCACTTTTGAACCTTTCTTATCTTGGTCTTTCTAGGTTTAGGGTGCTGGTGAAGAATATTTATAACTGATAAGAGAAAGGCCCATGAGAAAAGTGGGGGATGTTTGCAAGTAGATCATCACAGAAGCCTTTAAGCCCTCAGATTTCTAAATTAGGGGTTTCAATGGGAGGCAGAGACCAGGAGATATGTCTTGCCATTGCTGAAAAATTCCAAAATGGAAGGTCGTCTATGTATTAGATTATTTGAAAGTACCTTTCTGGACTAAGGGATATTATCTACTATAAATACGAATTTAATCTGTCTGAATCAAATGCCGACCGATTTTCCTCTCAGTTACATAAATACTGACAGTTGCCCTGAGATAGAATAGGACTATCATCTGTGATGTTTTTGCTGAGAAGTAGACATTTTATGAGTAATAATTCAATGATGGATTTTGGATAATAATTAACCTGCGTTCAGAGCAGGAAAGCCTTCCACAGTTGAGCTTTTCCCTCACCAGTTGTTGCTTGCCAGTGCTATTTGTGGGATTAAGATAAGGATTTGTGGCCTAAATTTTATTTCCTTTATTTCCCACCTCCAGCCTCCACGAACCTAATTGATCAGAAGAGAGTGAAGATGTAGGAAAGAGAAGCTATCTAGGGATTTTACTGCCTCCTAATAGCCTTTGTGGTTCTACTGAGTGATGGAAAGCAGGGTATTTTTAGGTGGTGTGGGTGATGGAATGTGATCACTGCGGAGAATATGGAAATATTTTGGATTTGGATAGTTTAGTGACATAATAAATATTAAATCTCCTTGAAAAATAGAATTGTGAAGAATAAGTAACACAGATACTTGGCTCTTGCTCCCCCTTTCATAGAAGTGAAAAGGAGGCATTAGAAGGTCAGGGTGACAGGGACTTCTGTTTTACAAAATACCAATCTAATTATAAAATAATTGTAAATGATAAAGTGGGTACTCGGTTCCTTAGGGAAAAAAAGGCCCACTTCTTTCTGCCATTTGCCCAAGGCTATATGAAAATTTAACTTATCCTCTTTTCAATTCCCCTTGTTTTGTGTCTAATTCAATTAACAAAGGTCTCAGGACATTGGAACTCTAATAGACATTCATGAACTTGGTTCCAATTCCATTAAAATTGCCACCTGGTCTAGGCTGAAATATTTTGTCTGAGGAACTCATCCAGAGAAATAAGTTGCTGTTCTGTCTTCTGAAAAATATGGAGGGAAATGGCAGCTTTGTGCCATTAGCTGGGTTCTTAGGAATAAGTGTAGGAGCCTTCTCATTTTATGTCCTTTCTGGTGATTAGCAAGTAAATGTTTTCTTAGGAGCCAATGTGCTGAAGCAGAAGAAGCATGTGAAGTACAGTTGGGTGGTCTTGGTTTTAAATCTTGCCTCTGCCGATGTTTACCTGTATGGTTGTGGGTTAGCAACTAACTCCTTTCACCTCAGTTTCCTTATCTATAAAGTAATGTAAACCAAAGATGCTCCTTTCATAGAGCTGTTTGATGGTAAAATGAATTATCTCAGGAACTGTCTTGTAGATACCCTAACATATATTAGATCCTCAATAAATACTATAACAACAATAATAGTAATTATGATTCCTGTTTATTTAGTTAAAATTATTAAACACCTTATGTGTGATGTGAACCACTAGGTTGTTAAGTTTTTTGACAAAGGGAAAAAGGTGAACGTTTTCATAATATTTCATGTTATTTCCTTGATAATTAGGGAGGCAGATTCTGTAGGATGCTTTGGTAGTACCATTTTCATGACACTTATAACGTCCTTTCTAATATTATTTAGTAGCTAGTCTCTCCTTTTTTTTTTTTTTGCCAGCTTCTACTTTTTAATAAGTTTTTTGATATCTTATGTATCTCTGAAGTCTGTGCAGTTCTTTGGATATTATATAAACTAAATAGAGCCTTTGAATCTAGGAATTTCAGAAGTGAAAAGGAACTTTGAATTTGTCTACTTTTTCATTTTGCAGATGATGAAATTTAGGATTAGATAATTTGTCTGCAGTCATACAGCTTGAATTTGGGACTTTGTCTTTCGATGGCTTTTTCTTTTAACATTATTATTATTATTTGTGAAACTGGGTTATTTTAATGTTTCTTTTTAAATATTTATTTATTTATTTTAGAGAGAGAGAGCATGTGCTGGTGAGTGGAGAAAGGGGCAGAGAGAAAGAATCTCAAGCAGACTGTGTGCTGAGCACAGAGCTGTCTGCGGGCTCCATCCCAGGACCCTGAGATCATGACCTGAGCTGAAACCAACAGGCTGACACTTAACCAACTATGCCACCCAGGCGCCCTTATTTTAATTTTTTTTTTTTTAACAGTAGGATAAATAGGTCTCTTGATGACTGCAGATATGTAAGGCTGTTTGGTGGTATTCAGAACCACCACAGTAATGGTGGCTTTCCTGATTGGTGTGTAGTCTGCAGTAATTATAAGGAGTTCTGTTTTGTAAGCTGCTGTCAAAGCAGCAAGACTACAGTCATGCATCCATCATTTTCAGGATTGTTGGTAACCTGCCATATTTTCCCCCAAATAACCTTGCCTCCTTGTGTCGCAAGGCCCAACTCACTTGTATTCACCTATTCACCTCAAGGACAATACCTTTGGTAATAACACCTAAAGTTGTATAATATGGAGATGAGGGATCCTTTTTTTTTTTTTTTTAGATTTTTAAAATTTATTTATGATAGTTACACACAGAGAGAGAGAGAGAGAGAGAGAGAGAGAGAGAGGCAGAGACACAGGCAGAGGGAGAAGCGGGCTCCATGCACTGGGAGCCCGACGTGGGATTTGATCCTGGGTCTCTAGGATCGCGCCCTGGGCCAAAGGCAGGCGCTAAACCGCTGCGCCACCCAGGGATCCCGAGGGATCCTTTTTTACACCAAACACTGGCAGGCAAATGGTGGATTTCCTTTTTTTTTTTTTTTTAAAGATTTTATTTGTTTATTCATGAGTGATACACAGAGAAAGGGAGAGACATAGGTAGAGAGAGAAGCAGGCTTTCCACAGGGAGGCTGATGTAGAACTTGATCCCAGGATTCCAGATCGTGACCTGGCAGATGCTCAACACTGAGCCACCCAGGCACCCCAAAAGGTGGCTCTTAGTTCAGGATGTGTTACATGGGTCTTTTTGACACATAAGCTCATTGTCCTAATGAATCTTTTATATTTAGGTGGTTTTTGAGTAAAGCCATTACCAACACAGCAGGCTTTAGTAACAATCCTCTCCATGCTTTCTTCTTTCTCTTTTCTGTTTGAATAAATTTTAATACTTCAGTTTCTTCCTTTGGGGAAAGGAACTTCCCATATTCCCACTTTCTCTTTTTGTTTTTCTTTAATCATATTGGAAAATATTTAGCTGGAGACTGTCCCTTCCTGTCCAGTAGATATGCAGGTACTGCCCCTTGTGGAGTCTTTCCATCATTCTTTTGTTTGGTGTGTCTCTTTTCATGCATCTTGATAGTCTTTTCGTAGATATATTCTCAGTATGGCACTGTTTATGGTAGAGCTTAGCTTTCTGGCCAATCATCTCTTTTTGCCTTCTTTGAATCCTCATGAGCCTCTTGATGGTCCATCTTTCTCTTTTTTTCATGGTAATCTGAACAATAGCCATAGCATAATGCCATCCATGGAGCCACTGGGTACACCAAAAAGCTTTCAATGTTCAGGTCTCACAGACCCATGAGCTGACTCCACATATTTTGGGATAGGAGAGACAGTTCTAAAATCACTGGTGCCAGAGAAAGCACAATACATCGCTTCTGAACCTCTGTTCTTCACGTTTTCTCTCTCTCTCTCTGTCTCTGGACACCAAGAAGCTCTCAATGTTCAGGTCTTACAGATCCATGAGCAGACTCCACATAACCTGTGACAGGAGAGACAGTTCTAAAATGACTGGCACCAGAGAAAGCACTACGCGTTGGTTCTGAACCTTTGTTTTTTATTTATTTATTTAATTTATTTATTCATGAGAGACACAGAGAGAAGCAGAGACACAAGCAGAGGGAGAAGAAGGCTCCATGCAGGAAGCCCGACGTGGGACTCGATCCCGGGTCTCCAGGATCGGGCCCTGGGCTGAAGGCGGCGCTAAACCGCTGAGCCACCCAGGCTGCCCTGAACCTCTGTTCTTCATGTTCTCTCTCTCTCTCTCAACAAATACAGTAAGTCCTTGTGTTTGTATCAGTGTCAGTAAGGAATCAGCACCCTGGTTACTCTGTGGCATCCTTGGGTTACCTACCACAGGATGCCTGACCACTCACAAGACATAGATTATTAGATTCCTTTTCCCTTCCACTATACTCTAGCTTTTGGAACCCCAGGAATGATAAGGTCAGGAGCTTGGTCTGCCCCACTCTGGGAATAGCTCTGTTATTGATTTGATTGTAGCTAAAATTCTAGGCAGATGAAGACATAGAACATGATGCTCTGTGGCAGCACTGTCCAATAGAACTTCCTACCATGATGGAAATGTCTTTACATGGACTGTCTGATATGGTCACCACCAGCCACAGGGGGCAGTCAGACACTTGAAATGTGGCTACCTGGGACCTGCATTTTAAGTTACACTTAGTTTTAATTTAGATTTAAATAACCCCATGTGGCTAATGATGGTTGTATTTGACAGAGTATAAGAAGTGAAGACTTTCAGGGAAATAGCATCAAACCCAAGAGAAGAGATAAAAGAATATGCTATACTGAGTCTGACACTTGACACACACAGTGCTTGCAAAAAAGTAGGGCTCCCCAAATGATTTTTTAAGAGGACAAAATAGCAGTGACGTTTTGAAGGAAGACGATGGCCTCTTAAAGAGATGGTAGATATTATGATAAATGACATCAGCTGCTTATCTAGTTTATTTTCTCATCCTGCAGAAACTTTCAGTGTCTGGAGAGGGTGGCTCTCCTAAGGTGAGATGATGCGGTTGTAGGACTGAAGCCTGTGGATACCATCCAGGAAGGGCTCTCACAGGTGCTTGGTTGATTTGCTGATGTCGGAGACATTTCAGCTAATCTCCATGTTGTTGCACCTTCGAGATGTATCACAGCCATTCCAGTTCCTAACAAGACTGAGAAAAAAACCAGAAGCTTCCAGATAAAAGAGATTTAAAGTGCTTAGAATCCTTGTTGAGAATTTAAAATGGGGGTATAGGGAATCCTTTTTAAAAAAGTCTATTTATTCATGAAAGACACAGAGAGAGAAGCAGAGACAGAGGCAGAGGGAGAAGCAGGATCTCTGTGGGGAGCCCAATGTGGGACTTGATTCCAGGACTCTAGATCAGGCCCCGAGCCAAAGGCAGACGTTCAACTGCTGAGCCATCCAGGTGTCCTCCACCTTTTATTTACTTATTTTATTCTTTTTAAGCTCACATCTCTTTCTTATGTCTCAGAAAGTTCAAAGAGGGTGGATAGCCTGTGGGGAAGTGGCAGTGGTGTGCAGAGTCTTCTAGTCCAAAAGGCTGGATGTGGATTCCTCTACTGTCCCTCACAAGCTGTGCCGGCGTGGGCATATTTCTTACCTTCTCTGAGTTTCATTTCTGTCATAGAATTGACAGAGACTACTTCACAGAATCTTTGAGAAGATGAAATGAAATAAAGTGAAAATGCCTGACTGAGAATAATTGACAATACTTGTGGACTCTTTTTGAGAATTGTGGAAATTACCAAGACTCCTTGAAAGAATGAACTTTGCAGGAGGCTTCCTGATAAGTCCTCCCCAGCTTGCCAAGTGTCTCTATGGCTGTAGGTCATTTAGAAGCTCAATTGACATGTTTTCCCTGGTTTGGTCATTGCTGGAAGATGTCAAAAACAATATAAATCTACATGACCTTCTTGGCCACACAGAGCTTTGGAATGTCAGGCAAACTAATTCAGTAGATACCTTTCCTCTTGTACATAAATCTAGGGAGATTTTTCACCCCTCTTTAAGATGACATATCCCAAACATTTTGAAGAAAAATAAGTACCACATAGAAAGAACATATTATTACCAACATTTCTGTCACTGAACTTTTCTAGGTGCATTTCCTTTGGAATTTAATGCCATAGGTCACTTGCTTTGCCTTATGCTTAGTATTTTGTTTCAGCTTTTGATTTATTGTTAATTAAAATAGTTGCATTTATTGAGTGCTTAGCCTGTATCTACTTCCTTACATATATTATCCATTTTCTTTAAAATGATATTGCATGTTGGTTATTAGTATCCTGTTTTTCTAATAAGACAGCTGAGACTGACTAATGCAGACTGGGTGAGTGCCCAGGATTGCTCAGGGATTAGTGGCAGAGCTGGTGTGCTTCATAGAGACTGAGATGTCTATCTTTCAGCCCATGTGCCCAGCACCTACAAAAATGGCACATAGTAGATGTCCCAAATACTGATTGCATAAATGCACAAATGAGTGAATGAACAAATGAATGAAAGCTTGGTCCAAAGACCCTACTCTTGCCTCTTCACCATGTTGCTTCCAGCTTTATTAGTGAAAAGTCATGGCACTCAGATTTTACTTCCTCTCACTACACGTGCACTGAGCCTTGGCTATGTCTCAGCACCGTGCTAAGCACTGCAGACAGAGCTATCTATAGACAAGGCAGACTGTGTCTGAGCCCTCACTGAGCTTATATCACTGTGGCAAAGACAGATGTCAAGCAGCTCATCATAGGGCGATTAATGACATAAAAGGGGAAGAAGTGGGTGATATGGAAATTTATTTATTTTCAGGTCATCTGGTTTCTAAAATAACTATTAGGTTGATCTGTATCTTCTTGTTGCAGTTCTGAGTGCCTAGCACAGTGCCCAAGGTCATATAGACTCTGACACTTAGTGAGTACTCAGTAAATGAACTGAATAGAGCTAAGCTAGTGTTGAAAATCCTTAGGGCTTTACTGAGACAACTGAGACAAAGGTGTTGATCTTATTGCTTAGAAAACTAAGGAATCAGATCCTTCCATAGTTTCTTAATCAGGCATCTCCGGTTCTGGCAACTCAGGATTGATGAGACCATCCTTAGCCAACAAGAAAGGGGAAAGAGAGTCTTGTAAATAGAGAAAGGCGCTTGTTAAGCTTAAGGCTTTGCAGTTAGATTCCTGGGTTAAAACTGACATAATACTTGGAAGATTGAATCAGATTATTTTGCTTTTTTGAGTCTCAGCTTCCTCGTCTGTAAAATGGGGATAATAATAGGTTATTATGGGGATTATTTAAATAGCACATATAAAGCCTGGATGAGTAGGAAAAAATTCAAAATATTTTAACTATTACTTGTAAAAGCCTAAAGAAAATGAACTGGGTTTCCCTATGAATGGATGTAGTAATATCTAGGGAGCACATCCCTTTGAAAATTGTCTTTCTTACATATATTTTAGAATTTGCCGCTCTTCAGTGACTCAATAATTTTGTTAAAAATCATTTCATATGGTAAATTACAGTAAAAATTACCTAAAATGTTCAGTTATGGTATAATTGAAACAGATATAGCAGTAGAAAAAATAATAGAAAGGATCTTCATGTGCCCATGACATAGTGTAGCAGACATTAACTGTGGGTAAATCTTGTTTCATTTGTACTTCCCCACGTATGCTATCCCTCAGGTGATTATTTTGAGGCAAATTTCAGAAAATGTATCTTTTAAGATCTAAATACCTTCATATATGTATAGCATACTTTTTAAGGAAGATAAAGATAAATGAAATGATTATTCTTTTATTCATCTTGAGTCCTTTGTATGATGACACATCCTACTCCATGAGGTTTTTAAAATTTTTAAAATATTTGCTCAAATAAATCTATCACTTTTTTTCTTTTTTATTGGAATAAAATATATATAACATAATTTACCATTTTAACCATTTTAAGTATACAGTTCAGAGACATTAATTATGTTTACCTTATTGTGTAACATTGTCACCCTCCATCTCTAGAACTCTTCTCATCTTGCAGAAATGAAACCTATACCTATTAAACACCAATTTCCTATTCTCTCCCAGCCCTGGCAACCACTATGCTGCTTTATGGATGTGACTGTCCTTGAGACCTCACATCTATGGAATCATAGCATATTTGTCCTTTTATGTCTGGCTTATTTCACTGGTATAGTATCATTAGTGTTCATCCATGCTATGTTAGGTGTCAGAATTTTCTTTCTTTTTGAGCCTGAAAAATATATTTTTTTTTGTATGGATATATATCACATTTTGTTTATCCATCATCTGTCAATGGGCACTTGGGTTACTTCGACCTCTGGCTATTGTGAATAATGCTGCAATGAACATTGGTGTACAAATGTCTACCTGAGTCCCAGCTTTGAAGTTCAGAATTAGAATTTCTGGATCATATGGTAATTGTATTTTTAATTTTTTTGAGGGACCGTTTTCTATAATGGCTGCAAAATTTTACATTTTGCAGTACATAAAGGTTATAAGTTCTCCATATCCTCATTAACACTTGTTATTTTTTTTTAGCACTTGTTATTTTTGATAAAAGTGATCCTAATAGGTACGAAGTAGTATCTCATTGTGGTTTTGATTTACATTTCCATGATGACTGGGCATCGTTTTATGTACTTATTGGACATATTCATATCTTCTTTGGAGAATCCATGAGCTTTCAAATTCAAAATAGATTGTTCTCAGGAGTAGTTTTGACCTATGAATTATGTGACCATTTAGATTTCTGTCTAACCAAAATTCTGTTTGTTTGTTTGTTTGTTTTTTGAGTTCTGAACTAGTTTTTTTTTTTTTTTTTTTTTTAAAGATTGTATTTATTTGACAGAGAACACAAGCAGGGGGAGCATCAGGCAGAGGCTCCCTGCTAAGGGATGCAGGACTCAATCCCAGGACCACTACCTGAGCCAAAGGCAGACACACTTAACCGACTGAGCCACCCAGGTGCCCCTGAGCTAACTTTTTAATGATGGGGAGATCTTTAAAGTCCTTCTATTCTTAGTTTCCTGGTTTTTAGCTAAGAGTGAAGCCTCTATAACTGACTCTTTTGGGTGATGGTAGTGATGTTAACTAATTAAGAAAATAATAGCACATCTAAAAATAAATTCAGTTTTATTTGTTTTGAGTCTAAAATAACTGCATTTGGGGGTGTTGCGATGGGACGGGAAGTCTTACATCTCTTAGAGAATTTTGTAACTGCTTTAAAAAAATATCCCAGACCCTCTCAAAATTATGATAATTCATTGTTTTTCTTTGGCTTTTATATAGTCTCCCATACTTTTATTCCCAATGCATTAAGTTTGAATAATGTTAGTGAGACAGATGTTTTCACGGTTATAACTAGAAAAGATAATTCCAAATGAATCTCTCTCTCCATCTTAAATCTTGGCCCTATGTAGTTATTTATTTATTTTCAGAATATTTCTTTTAGTTTTAATGAAGTCTCAGCACAGGTCATTTGGGCTGGGAGTTTTAATGGCTTGAAAACAAAGCAGTTTTTCTGTTAAGAGGTGGGTTCTGACTCTCCTCACTAACTAGCATTGTATTACATAAAGCCTTAAAACTCCAGTGATATTCTTACTCTGAAAACTTATTAGAAGTGAATTAATTTATCTGTACCATATTTGTTGACTCAAAGCTCATTGTCACTTTATAAAACTGTGGTAAACCTCTCTGTCCTTGACATTTCTGTAGTAATAGCACTAATAGCACTCTGCATTTACATGTAGGCGCATGTAGAGTAGGAGTAATGATTGCATTCTAGGCTCCCAAGGCCTGCTAGGCATGGCCATGTGATGCCTTATGGCCAATGAAAGGTAAATGGAAGAGGTGTGCATAGTATCTGAGAAGTGCCCTTTAAAAAGAAGGATATATGTTTTTTTTTCCCTTTTCTCATTTTCACTGGTTGGCATCTAGTCATCCTGGCCATGAAATAGAAGGTGACAGATATGAACAGTAGAAAAACAAAAGGGAGTGAATCTGGGTCCCTGATCACTGTAGAGTCAGCATACTGATCTGACTTGCCTATGTGCATTTTTTTGTTGGAGAAAAATTAACTTATATCTTCTGTTGTTTTTAAGATTTTATTTTCTAAAAAGATTTTACTTATTTATTCATGAGAGACACACAGAGAGAGCAGAAACATAGGCAGAGGGAGAAGCTGGCTCCCTGTGGGGAACCCAGTGTGGGACTTGATCCCAAGACCCTGGGGATCGTGACCTGAGCCAAAGGCAGACGCTCATCCACTGAGCCACCCAGGTGCTCCAAGATTTTATTTTTTTAAAGTCATTATTTGGTTTAAAACAAAATGGAGAGGAAAGTATAGAGATTTCCCAGTTACTCTCGTCCCTATGTAGAGTCCCCCATAATCAACATTATTCACCAGAGTGGTACATGGTTTTTTTTTTTTTTTTTTAACAAGGATGAGCCTGCACTGACACATTGTAGTCATTCAGAGTCCACAATTTACTGTAGTATTCTCTCTTGGTGTTGCACATTCTGTAGGTTTGTACAAATATGTCATGACATGTGTCTATCATTATAATACTGTACAGAATTTTTTCATTACTGCTCTTAGCTTCAAGATATTATAGTTTTCTGTCACTTGCAACAAACCCAGATTCTAACTAATTCAACAACTAAATCCAGTGCCTTTTATTTTGCACCCATAAGATGGTAATAGGGCTCAAGTTTTATTTGAAATATAAGTTTCATGTTTTATTTTAAAAACAATCTATTTGCTGTCTAGGAATAAATCTAGTTTCTTTTAAACAACTTAATTGAGAAATTTGGACTTTGAATTAATTATGCATATGGTTCATTTGAATTTAGCAAATGCTTATTGAGCAACTATTATGTGCAGAGCAATTTACTAGAAGTGTCAGGGGATAAAGAATCAGTGATGACGGTAATATGTTCTTTATCAGAGCCCTTTACAGTGTCAAGATTGGAGGATCAACCAATTCACAAGTAATTTAATACACACACACACACACCCTTCATAAAATTGACAGTGGAGTTATTCAGTATTTATTTATTTATTTATTTATTTATTTATTTATTTATTTATTTAAATTTATTTATTTATGATAGTCACAGAGAGAGAGAGAGGCAGAGACACAGGCAGAGGGAGAAGCAGGCTCCATGCCCCAGGAGCCCGACGTGGGATTCGATCCCGGGTCTCCAGGATCACGCCCTGGGCCAAAGTCAGGCGCCTAACTGCTGCGCCACCCAGGGATCCCGAGTTATTCAGTTTTTAAAAATTTCTGTTTTCCTTTAAGGAAACTGAGTCCTGGGAAGTTTATTTGCCCATGTCAAAAAACAAATGCAAATGAAAACCATATTATTTATTTTACTGCAAATTAAATATGGTAAGGGTAAGAGGAAAATGTTTAAAAATATTTAAACTAAGTTCTTTTTTTTAATATTTTATTTATTTGAGAGAGCGAGTGAGGGAGAGAGAACATGAGAGGAAGGGCAGGAGGGAGGGGCAAAGGGAGAGGGAGAAACAAGACTCCCCCGCTAAGCAGAGAGCCAGATGCTCCCAGGACCCCAGGATCATGACTTGAGCCCAAGGCAGATGATCCACCGACTGAGCCACCCGGATGCCCTGGAACTTATTTCTTTACCCTAGAACATGGTTATTCATACAGCAGATCCTATAGCTGAAGGTGCTTTTCTTGGAGTATCTTTGCTTACTTGGAAATTTGGCTAATTAGAAATGGAATAATTAAAGCTACTTAAAGTTGCAGAGATAGGCCAGTACTGTATAGATTTATTTGAACACTCCATTTTAACCTTGTTTTATACTTAGAAGCATTTTGTTGAGCATATTTATGAAAACCAGTATGCCTACTTTGGTAGCATCTTGATAGAAATTGCTCATTCTTAACCATAGGAATGAGGTGCTGAGTTAGATTTTAGCAAAGAGTTAAATAAGTGCAATGAGAACACTTTATTTGTACCATTTAGTCCATCAATTCATGGTACTTGAATACATAAAGAATAACCACTCAATGAAGCAAAATATGGGCATTTCTGCTGTAGGACAATACATTCTTTAAAAAGAAAAACCCACATTCTGCAAAGTCACACACTATAAATAACTGCCATTTTAAGGAAAATAGAATTGGAATAGATCACTCTAAACATTTTAACCGCTCAAAACATTTACTGTTATAATTAAACATTAGCCAGAACAGTAGTGATCTTATTAAAAATAACAGCACAACTGTAATAGCATACTTACTTCCCTTTAAATAAAGGAATCACACACTGATTCAAGACTTTACCTTTAAAGGAGGAGGTAGCTTGGTGGAGGAGTGTATAAAGAAGTATTGGGTCTGCCAAATTCTAAAAACAAGGACGGAGTGACATTAGCATCAGAATTTGCAAGTAGAGGAGCAGTGAAAGGCTTTGCACAAAATGGTCTGGCTCCTTCTCTAGTCTTTGCTTTGAACCAATATCTGAGAGAGATGTGCAGTAAACCCTTTTGAAAGCTAGTGTGTAGCTGGGTTGAGCCAAGAGGCAGGGCAGGCCACATGGGCAATGCCGCACTCTCTCACGGCCTGCTGCACCCACCTATGTGTGTGAGCTTCAGGTTCGGCTGCTGTATCGTGAGAGCACAGAATATAATGTGCTGAGAAAAATTGTGCATGAGCCAGTGGGACTTCTATATAGACTGACACATTTCCCTGATTTACCAATTGTGTGTGGACTAATTTTTGTTACAGAAATACACTGTGTGTAAAGCACACCATACGTCAAAGGACTATTGAACTGGGGAGGCCTTCCCAGTCAGGGCAAGAAGCAAAATGCATGTGTTTGAAATAGGGTGGTACAAGGGAAGGAGGCAGAGGAAATGAACAGCGGGCCAGGGCAAGTTTGAAAAGGGAAGGTGAATGTCTTAAGAACCCACCATGAGCTGAGTTTGGTTTTGTTGATTTTCATAACAGCTCCATGAAATGGGTATTGTTCTCCCATTCTCCAATTATGTTAATGAGGCCCAGAGAAGGTGAGGACTCTGCCTAAGGCCACAGGGATGGAAAATGATGATGTCAGGATTTGAAATCAAATCTATATGGGACGATTCCCTATTGGATTGGAATATGGAACCTGAAGCCCATGTGTTGAAGGCAGTGGGCTGGCCTCCTGTGGCTGTGGGCACTTGAAGGAATCTTATAAACTCCCTGAGCTTCTTTCCCATCATACAGAGGTGCGATGAACAGCCACTTCAGAGGGTTATTGTGACAATGATATATGATAAGACACGTGGAAGTACTTTGCAAACGTTCAAACATCATGCAGTAATAAGGCATTTTTTGTTTATAAGGTTTTGTTTTACTCCACAAAACTTTCAGCTCTTTATATTAAAAATAGTAATAAATATCAATGGTTTTTAAGATTGTAGGCTTAATGGTTTATATAGTCACAAGTGAAAAAGGAAAAAGAGAAGGGTTTTTGGGATAAGGCAAAATTGTTTGGTTCCAAAGCAAAATCCATCTGTATATTAAGAAAGCTGAAGGAGGAGCCATGGATTGCAGCTGCAGACACTGCAGACACTGTTGCGAATTCACCATAAAACTAAACAGGTGGCTTATCATTGAAGGCTGTCTAGGGGGTTGGCAGAAGCAATCAGGTTCTTGCCGGGATCCCTGCACTTTATTTAGAGATCCTTCTCCTCCTCGTGTACCCACTTCCCTCTCCTTCTTCCATATATATACATTGATGACTGAATGCTTAAAATCACTGAGAATGTTCTGTGGAAGTATTTTATAGGGTGAGGATCAGGAGAGCTCAGGGCGGAGGGAAGTCTTTCAAGGCTCTAAGTTAGACACTCTGTAAAGTACCTTTGTTAGTTTTGCCAAGACACGTTGCTCTAAAGCTAATCTGATGTGCCTTTGAGATGTTTTGGTATTTCTGCTCCTTGGATAATTTTAGCAATGCCAGGACTACTGCTTAGACAAAATGGTCTGGGATGAGGAGATTGGTGCTAATACTGATCTAAAAAATATTCTTTTTCCTTTATTTTTTGTGTCTATGTGAGATGATGGATGTTAACTAAAGTAATTGTGGTCATCAATTATGTAAGTAACATCATTATACTGAATACCTTAAACATACACAGCGGCACATGTCAATTATTGCTCAATTAAAATGGGCCAAAAAGTTAAAAATTAAAAAAAATACTCTAAAAAAGATTGGATGTTAAAAAAACATGTAAAGAAGAAATAAGATCAACCATAATCCCATTGCTTTAAGATAACAGTTGTAAGATATTTGGTTAGTTCTTTTATATATATGCATGTGTGTATACATTTACACAAATATAAATATAAATCTATAGTAGTGGTGCACTGGAGTCAGCTTCAACAAGCTTGTATGTCCATCTCTCCCCAAGGCTACATTCAGTGATGGCATGTTGGCAGATTGAAATTAACCATGGTAGGAGTATTTATAGCATGAGAAATGCTGTAAATCAGAGTAAATGCTATAAATCAGAGCTCTTTCAACCTCTTTTTTCCCTTCTTAATTATTGCTAAACATTTACCAGTGCATCATTGTATGTATATGTGTGTGTGTTTAATCTTTTGAGCTCCTTAAGACCAGGATCTGGGTCTGGTTTCACTTTGTGTCCCTCCAGAAACTAACACATCACTTTACATATTTAGTGGATATTTAATAAGTGTTTGACAGATGGTATGAAGGAAGGAAGGGTTAGAATTGTGGTTAAAATTTTTATAACAGAATCAATACATTTGCTTACTAACATTTTATTAGTAAGTAGATCTGTAAACCAAGACAAAAGTGACAGTTTTGCAGTTTGCTATGTAACTTGTTGAATTAATAGCAATGACATTTGCTCCAATTACAGGAGCATTAAGCAGCCGACTAAGCCTCTGCAGAGTAGAAAGTACATTGGACTAATCCGGTCCCTGGTCTCTTCTTGTCGTCAGTGGCTGGTTGGCTTAGACAGTAATTCCCCGGTTTGTGCAACATGCATGTATTCTGTGCATGTAGGAGGGGATAGTTGATGTAAAGATGATTTCCAAGCAGTGTTGAGTTTTTTTTTTAAGATTTTATTTATTCATGAGAGACAGAGAGAGAGAGAGAGAGGCAGAGATATAGGCAATAGGCAGAGGCAGGCTCCATGCAGGGAGCCCAACGTGGGACTCCATCCCAGGTCTCCAGGATCACGCCCTGGGCTGAAGGTGGCACTAAACTAAACTGCTGAGCGCCGCCCCCTCCCACCCACCCCGGGCTGCCCAGTGCTGAGTTTTGAAGATCTGTGTCAGGGTGCCAGAATAACTTCTCACTCTCTCCCAGTAACTTGAGAGAGGTAGTTCATCTCCTGAGGTTATAACCCCCAACCCCTGCCCCCTGCCCCTTACGAGTGGGCTCAGTCTTTAGTTTCTCAATGCGCTGTTTAATTTTATTTCATTTAGCCCTACTTATTAGTTTGGAGATTGGAATAATCAATGTGAAGGAAATTAATTGCCCCATGGATATCATTTTTGATTGTTTGGAGCATTAGACTGGCAGAACAAAATGCCCCTGCCTGCTGATTGTTAATGACTCCTAATATGCCATAATTTAATAATGCTTGTGGAAATGTTTGCTTTCTTTTGTATCTGCATATGTTAAAGCGTCTTTGTGTAACTCAGCTGATGATTCTTGAAGTGATTTTATAACTGGAACTACTAGTAGGGCCTTTTGACAAGATATGTCCCTTTTTATTGCAATTTCCTGTTTTGTAAAAGTACAGAATGGTCATAGTGTTCAAAGGAAACAGAAATCCGTGGACTTCCTTATGTTACTTTAAAAAATCTACATCATGGAAGGAAAGTTGTGTCAGTTGAATGAGTTCTGCTGTTTGGGGGGAATGCTCAGTTTGTTCCTCCCTACCAACTGCCCTATTATATACAAAAGAGCTTTTGACTCTAATGCCAGAGGAGGTTTCCTCTCCTGAGAGGGACACCAGTTCAGTGGCCATAAGCATGTGCATGGTACGAGTGTCATGGATATTTTTAAAGCCTTACAGGCATGGTCTAGAATGATCTTTGTGACCCAGCCAAGCTCATGACTGAGGATGAATCCTGTTGTCTCAACCACTGCCCTTGCAATTAGTGGAAACTTTAATTACTTACATTTATTTATTTATTTATTTATTTATTTATTTATTTATTTATTTATTTATTTATTCATTCATTCATTTATTTAATTTCAATTAAATTTGCCAACATATAGTATAACACCCAGTGCTCATCCCATCAAGTGTCCTTCTTAGGGCCAATCGCCCAGTTACCCCATCCCTGAGAAAGGAAAGGAAAGGGGAAGGATTTTTAACTCTTCAGTTCACTGCTGTCTTCATAAAGTCAGTCTAGAAGCTGAGAATTCAGAAGAACTTTTATTTTTCTCATCTGTCATCTAATTACTCAAGATAAACATTTGATCTCTGGTTTACCATTTCTTTTGAAGGGATTAAAAAACTTTCCAAAATATATGAATTATATATATGATGTACGTCACTGACATATTCCACCAATAGATTTCTGAGCAAGTTCCTTTGTGGTTTTGGCTTTTGTTTTGCTTAAACATTGCAGAGCCAAACAGTGTTCATGAGAACATAGTATTATAATTGCCATTTATGTCAAACTTTCACAGAAACTTATCAAAGCAGAGAAATATCAAGGACTACTTTTTGTAAACATAAGAAAGCTAAGATACAAAATAAAAACAGTTTTGCACTAATAAGGAAATCCAAAACCCCAAGTGGCCTTTTAATACTCTTGTTAATAGATCCTACCACCTGTGCAGCTAGTTTTAATATTCTTACACAAAATTAAGAAAATATAGAGTATTACTTAAATCATTGCTAAATTATAAAGATTTGAAGAGTCAAATCTTGATTATTAGGCATAGTGAAAGATTGCCGTAGCCTAATATTTAAGTACACTTCAAACTTTACAAAGTGGGACGCCTGGGTGGCTCAGCAGTTGAGCACCTGCCTTTGGCTCAGGGCGAGATTCTGGAGTCCCAGGATCAAGTCCCACATCGGGTTCCCTGCATGGAGCCTGCTTCTCCCTCTGCCTGTGTCTCTGCTTCTCTCTGTCTCTGTGTGTCTCTCATGAATAAATAAATAAAATCTTTTTTTAAAAAAAAACTTTACAAAGTGCTTTTACAGATATCATTTCTTTGAAGCCCTCACTGGTATCCTGTGGGAGTTATTATCCTCAGTGTATAGGGCAGATGAGAAACCTCAGTCTCAGACTTAGCCAAGATTACAGATGTGGGGACATGAACTCACGTTTTCTAATTAACAAGGTAGTTCCCATTCTCCTATTCCAGGTCTTTTCTTGTCCTTCAGTCCCCTAGATGTAATTTTGAATATATCTGTTCTAATGGACTCCAAGTAAATAAAAATTGGAAGGATCCAGATGAGACACATCGAGTTATGACTAGATTACCTGTGGCAAATTTTCACCTATGAAGACACAGACTTTGGGAAGTTACGCTCATCTTAGTAATCTCATCTCACCAGCTCAGTGTTTTTCTGTCAAAACCAGGAGTTTAGCAGGCCCTGAGATGGAAATGGCAGAGACCTGAGGGACGCAAATGAGTACTGTAGCAATTGATGCCTTTGCAGAGTGTCTGGATCTACCTGTTTGTTGACTTGCTTTGGAGATTCTTTCTAAACTATAGTTACTGAGTTCCCTCTCTGTGGAAGATCCTTCAAAGCAAAATAAAACCTTGTGTTTGTTATCTGGGGAATGAACTGAGGCAGACATAGGGCATGCTCCGAGCCATCACCACTCACCATTTTGGAATGAAATTCTCTGTCCCTGGCAGGAGGCCATAAAAACAAAAGTTGGTAGGAAAATGGGCTACCTACTGCCTTACTGTAATGTCAGGTACTCTACTATATGGTTCAGAAGTTGAAATTTTATTTTTTTTCCCTTGGCCCTATACATGTCAATTTGTGGGGAGGGTTCAGAGGCTTTATTTTATTGACATTCCAGCTAAACTCTCCAAGGAAGGTTAAGCCTTCAATAAGTTTCTGTTTCTCAGTTGCTTACAGATATGCAAATAGGAGAGATACACTACTATCAAGTTTTGATATTGACTGCCCAATTAATTAGGTTTTCTCTAAAAGGAAGCTGTTTCACTGTCTTGAGACATTTTATAAACAGAGTGTGAAGGGACCATGAAAGTTGTCTAACTCACTCCTCCCTCCCCAGCTCCCCTCTAGGTGACCTCCATCAGTAGAAAGGAGTCCACTTCCTCTGGAGGAAGCCATTGTTGGACACCACACACCATGATAGATTAGTTCCTTACATTAATATACAGTCTCATTTACATTTCTGGATTAACATAGCATACCCAAACCCTCTTTCACACAAGAGCACTTTGCTATATGAAAATAACAGTCCTGGCTTCCTAAGCCTTCTCTTTTTTCAGGATTAATGTTTCTATCTCATTTAGCTCTGATGCACATGATGTGATTTGCAGATCCATTTTCCTACTTGTTGATCTGTGGACAAGCTCCAACATGCTGATGCCTCCCTTAATTCCAGCCCTGTGCTTATAGTTTTCATGACTGTGTCTCATATGATTACCTTTTAAAACTACCTTGTACTTTTTGGAATAAATGTTTAAAAGTCAATCCCACAGAC
The DNA here is from genome assembly GCF_053574225.1 of Canis aureus. Lineage (NCBI taxonomy): Eukaryota > Metazoa > Chordata > Mammalia > Carnivora > Canidae > Canis > Canis aureus. The sequence continues at coordinate 48,344,400 of NC_135616.1, forward strand.
ACATTAGGACTGGAGTAGAGGCTGAGTGCCGCAGGTGGGAGGGAGACTCAGCATGAAAGTAACCCCAGAACGATTTTCGAAACTAGATTGCACTTCAGTCCATTACAATTGAGCCAACACAATTCTCCTTCATCTGCTGAACTCCTGCTAGCATTTTATTGATGTTTTTCTTTGACACTGATCATTTTTCATCTCTGTATTGCCATAAATCTTTTTGCTGTGTGTGATTGAATGAATAATTACCTTCTAACTCCTTAACTTGGGATACCTGGGTATAAGCTGTATTGTTCATTTTGCTGCTTTGTAAAACATTGCTGGTCACACTCCCAGCTGGCCAGTAGAATTGCCTGTAAGTAGTTGTTTATTCACTTCTCTCCTGTTAGACTGTGGATTAGGTGAGAATAGTTAAAAAAATGCAGAAATAAAGTAGCAGAAATGATTGCTAGGTCCTACGTCTAAAACTTAGTCTCTTAGTACATAAAGGGAATAAGTAATAGTAATAATAATGACACTAATAAGAATATCAATAACGACATAATAGCTAAGCTGTAGTTTTCTTTACCATGTGTGAGGCATTGTGCTAAGCACTTTATATATGCTATATAATTTAGTCTTTTTTTTTTAAATTTTTTTTTAAATTTTTATTTATTTATGATAGTCACACAGAGAGAGAGAGAGGCGCAGAGACACAGGCAGAGGGAGAAGCAGGCTCCATGCACCGGGAGCCCGACGTGGGATTCGATCCCGGGTCTCCAGGATCGTGCCCTGGGCCAAAGGCAGGCGCCAAACCACTGCGCCACCCAGGGATCCCTATAATTTAGTCTTTAAACTAGTTACGGATTTGAGAACTTAAGGAACATGCTAAGACCAAGCTGCCTGTTGCAGAGCCAGGATTCAAATCCAGATTTTTTTTTTCAAGTTCATTCTCTCAACCGTTATGTTATAATGCAGTACATCCAATAGGTCATCAGTGAAGTTTCATTAGCATACTTTCCTCTGTCAAAAGGAAGCTAAGAGATTCTGCAAACTTAATGATGACTTTCAGGCCAATAAACAGAAGCACAGTGGGTAAGTGGCTGTTTGGCTGAATATAATACCTTGCTTCTTGGATTAGACTCTCATTTCTTTTAAAGATTTATTTATTTATTAGTGCATGAGTTGGGGGAAAGGACAGAGGCAGAGAGACAATCTTAAACAGACTCTCCACTGAGCTCAGAGCCTGATGCAGGGCTCCATGTAGGTCTAGATGCAGGGCTTCATCTCATGATCCTGAGATCATGACCTGAGCTGAAATCAAGACCTGGACATTTAGCCAACTAAGATTCTCTCATTTTTGATAGAGAGGACCTGAAGTTGGCAACAAAATAATATGTATATTTTAAATGTCTCTTTAGTTGTAGGGCACCTGGTTGGCACAGTCGGTTGAGCATCTTTCTTCGGCTCAGATCATGATCTCAGGGTCCTGGGATCGAGCCCCACATCACACTCCCTACTCAGTGGGGAGTCTACTTCTCTCTGTCCTTCTGCCACTCTCTCTACTTGTGTTCTCCCTCTCTGCCTCTTTCTCCCTCACTCTCATAAATAAATAAATAAATAAATAAATAAATAAATAAATAAATAAATAAATAAATAAATAAAATCTTAAAAAAAATAAGTGTCTCTTTAGTTGTTTTTTGATATCTGCTATAGGAAATAGTTTAGAAAAACAGAAGGAAAATCCTCTAAAGAAGAACACATTTAATATAGGAATCATGGAAAAGCCAAACTAAATAGAGATGAAGTGATGGATTAATGAAAGCATTTGTTGTGTGCCAAGAGAAACAAGGTTTAATTTTGCTCTGTATTGTGGAAGAATGTGCCTCTAGATTCTGGAGTGAAATATAGTTTCCATAAGAAGATTCAACTACAGGGGTGGCTTGACTAGTAGAGAGTACAGTGAAATGTCTGCCACCTTTTTCTGGATATTATAATTCTCTTTTACGTGAATGTTTTCAACAGCTTTTCATTTGATCAACTCCCTTTCCATTTAGATCATCTTGAGCTTGCAATTAAAGGAAGATTCTGGAGTCTCTTTTCAGAGAAGCTGCTATATAACTGGACCCTCTTCAAGTTCTACTTTGGTGATTTGATTATTTAAACCCAAACCCTGGCCTTATGTTTAAATCTGTTTAATTATGGTTTATTAGATGCCATTCAGTTTTCTATAATGTTGGGTTTTTTGATGTGCTAGATTATATGGTACATTTCCTTTTACTCTCAGGTGTGTGACATGTGCCACTTGAAACTCATCACATCAGATGACAGAGCTGTGAGGCCTCACTTTAGTTAGAAACTTGGTACCACCTTTTAATTGACTTATTAACCAGTGTTTTCTGGTGTACAGCTGTAAAATCTAATTTTGAAACACTGTGTATCTTTTCTATCTACATTTCATCTTCAACTTTGTCAAATGTGTTGCAAGATCTCACTCCAGTTCCTAGAGCTCAGGAACATCCTCCTTTTATCTAGTTCCAAGGACTACCACATGGTCCAGCAATTAAGGACCCAAGGGAACCTGCTCCTTGCATAGCTATTGATGATTTTTAGCTACCTCATGCTCATTATGGAACAATATCAAAGGGAACATATGGTATGCTGACATCACCAAGCCCTGTGTGGAAGATTAGCTCTGCATTGCATTATCACAACCATTAAGTCTCCTGTGAACTATTTTGTATGGGACAATGCTGAAAGGAGACAAGTCTTTCACCATTGATGATGGGCATTCTGTCTGTAAAGACCTCCAAGCAGCCATAACTGGGTTTTTAAACATTTAAGTGTTTAAATCCCCCTTTGCAATGGAGTGCATGTTGCACACCTTTTCATTTTCATCGACAGAATGCTTTTCCTCCCTCTTAAACATACTTTCTTTTCTTTTCTAATGATATTGTCTTTGGATACTGTCAAGGTAAATTTGGAAATGATTCTGTTATTCCTTGATCTCAATTGATTACATTTGTAACTAACTAGTGGACCTTGGGTATGGAAGGTTTTGATGTGGATACAGGTTGCCGTCAAACACCTGAAAAATTAGGGGATAAATGACAGTACCATAAGTTGGCCAATGAGGAAGGATAGACTGGTTGCTAGTGAATTCTATGGATACGCTTTTTATTAAATGGAAACATATCAAGTACTTAACAAAAATGATTCTCTTCATCCTTTATGTTGTCCATAAGGAAAATGAAAGTATTGTTTATGAAGGTAAATGGTAATTACTTCAACTTCACATTTACTGATGATTTTTAGATATGAGTCTGTATAGGTGCTCTGGAGGAAAAAAAAAAAAAATCTTTGTATTCCTGGTAGATCAGTTGCCTAAGCATCATCTTTGTTTCCAGGATATTTCCACAAAATAAATCACCCAACTACAGATTTATTTTGGAATAGTTAACAAGAGGTAAGATAGCCTTTTCTGAAATGTTGCTATAAAGACCCAAGATTTAAAAAACTGAATGCTACAAGAAGGCAGCATAAAGTATTAAAGCAAGCATCCTAGAAAGTAGTCCAGCCTAGGAGATGAGCAAGCATGTGGACAAGAGGTAATCGTGATACAAGTTGGATCTGGTGCATATGAAAATTAGAGGTGAGAGCAGGCAAAAGTTTGAAATTCAGTCAGGCTAACCTGATCTTTGTTAAAAATTAAAGTGTAGCCATCAGAAGATGGCTGTAGGAACTCACCCTGGTACAAGAACTTGATTTAAACCTGCCAGGGCCTGTGGTTTCTGGTAGTTAAACATCTGCAACCTGGCTTAGAATTGGTGAGTGACTGCTAGTCTTTTCAAAAGCCTACAGAGTCACAAAATTTTAAGGATATGATGGACCAAGTAGTGAACACTTTTATTTTACACATGAAGAGATGAGACTTTCTAGAAGCTAAGTGATTTGTCCAAGGTTGCTAGCTAGTGGCAGAGCCAAGGCTCTGAGCACAGCCACCCACCACATATGAAAGACATTAAGAGGGATAGATTTTTGTGAAAAACTAGGGTGGGCTCTTTTTAACTGCTTGAAAGTGGGTCCACCATTGGCCAAATATACATTCCAGATTTTTCTGTGGCAGTGCTGACTTTATAAATTTTTAAAAAGGAATCAAGTCATTAAATAGAAAATCAAATTAATTTAGTATGTATTCAGATTATAATCTTTTATACAAGTAAACCTTCAAATTCAAACATTTTTCAAGCCATATGCCCTTATTTATGCTTTGAAAAATCTGATTAATTAGCTTTACAGTCTGTGCTGTAATGTGATAGTTGTACCTTGAGAAACCTTTTTATGTCAAAACCTTAGTTACAAGAATAATAATTTCATTGGGAAAATGATATTTAAGAGTTTCAGATCTCTAATTACAGTTATTTTCTTCCTGTAGGAATTTCAATAATAAGAGCTTTAAAAATACCTATAAAGATATGGCCACAAAATCTAAACACATCTAAGCCAATTTATCCTTGATTACTTCTACCTTCTGCTCAAGTAATGGCCTGTCTTTTCTTTGCACTATCGATTCTATGATCAGCGCAGCATTCCTTCCCATTCTCATCACATTGACCATGAATGGCACAGTCTCACTGACAGACGTGCTGTGGGGGCCTAGCTCTTGATGCTGCTAGTTCTGTCATTATAACAGTGACTCACATGATGGATTCATATAATAACTGATGTCCACCTACATGGTTCAATTATGAAAACTTATGCTACAGGGTTTTCTTCTTGCCTGTTCTGTATTATTTAACAAAGAATTCCATGCAAATATGGTTTTGTTTTTCAGGATGTTTTGTTCATCTCCTTCACTATTGTAATATGAAAATACCCACACCTAGCAGATGAAATCTTATAAAGTTTATTTATGACACTGTATGTTCTATAATCAATTGCATTGCCTCCCTCCCCACTGCCACATACACTGGGATGTTCAGAGGCCTTCCTTGAACAGAGGTGTATGAGATGACAAATAGGCATTATAATTATCTGACTGTATATAAGACCTGATCTTACCTTTTCTGTTATTTTTATTTCTCTGGGATTTTCTAGTCATTGAAATTTAATGTATCTTTGTAGTTAGTTAACCGTATATATATTTTAAAAATGAAACATGATATAAACAATTTAGATAAACTTCAAATACATTTTCAAAGCACAGCAATAAATAAGAACAAAATTTGGTAGAGATTTTGTGGGCAAATTATTGCTGTTGGTTTGTGCCCTCAGGGGTCCCTGGCTGAAATCTGAACTTGCCCTGGTGCACAGAGAGCAGGGAAGGAGGAGGCAGCCACTCCAGGTGGCAGATGGCAGGTATAGTAAGCTAGGGAACTTACAGTATAAGCCTTGATAGGGTAGCCACAGTTGAGTCAATTCCTGCATCTGCCCAGTAGAATTTTAAAGTTTATATAGCGGTCTTAATGAGGTTCAGTCACAAATACCCTACAGTGATGGTCTCAATGCCTCATTGCTATCTCCAGGCTATGCCCTTGAAAATGGCTCCCACTGTGGGAACAGAGGATAAAATGTACATTCCAAGAACCAAGGAGAGGTGAGGAGCCTCTGGCTGCCAGGAGCCAGCTCATGGGTCAACCTGTAGTCATATCCTCTTGATGACCTCTTCCAACAGACACCTGGAGAAACCCTCTGATACAGAAAAGAAGGTGATGGCTGGAGGAGTCTGTACATTTAATAAGCTGATGTGCAAATGAAGAAGAGGCCAGAGATGCCCAGAAGACAGTCTGGCTTATGTAGAGGGTCCCAGCGGAGGGGGATTTCATTGTTCCTTACTTGGGACTTGATGTGGTAACACAGCTGGAGTCCCAGAAGAAGCATTGTAGGGGGATTTCTTCTTTCCCTGAGTCTTTTCCAATTAGTGGTGAAACTGGAGATGAGGCTCCCAGTGCTTCTGGGTATGAATCCTGAGGGGGAAACTGAAGTTGCCAGTGCTTTGAACTGTTTTAGGATTTTCCTGAGGAACCTCTAGCCCCTGGGGAAGCTGACCTTTCCTGGAGAAGGTGGCAAAAGGATTATTCTGTTTCATCAGTAGATCCTTGTTACTCTGTATTTTAGTGTATTCAACAGTGTAGCCTGTAGAGTAGAGGGTACCTGGGACATAATAAGGAAAGAATAAAAAGTAGCAGTTGTTACAAGTCATTCTGTTTGCCTGGAGAAGTAAGAAAAATTATGTTTCCCCCTAATCAGTTTACAGATATGCCACCCTCCCTGTGTGTATGTGTGTGTGTGTGTGTGTGTGTGTGTGTGTAAATACTTGATGCTGACTTAAACACATGATAATGGCTTGTGAGCAGAATGTTGTCCTGTAACTTGAGACACATGCACAACAAATATCAGATCTGAAATCCATGCATGATGCCTTGGAGTCTGCCAAATGGTCTCTATATAAAGGTTGCCAGTGACCCAAATGGAGTGAGAACCTCTTGCCAACAGGCATATGTTGTTACTTTCTGATAGTAATGAAGTGAATGTCAAACAAGATTTATTTGGGAACAGGTTCAAGCGTGTGCACCTGTGTCTGGCAGTATGTTGTGCACACATGAAAGATGCCTTGAAGCTGTTCAGATTCTTTAATTTTCTCCTACTTCCAACTCTCACATTATCAACATAAATACTCTTTTTACTGTCCTGTGGTTATTTTGCAATTCTGTATTTAAGCAAAGTCATAATTATTGTATTTTTAAAATTTTTTCCATTTGAGATATAATTTACATATAATATCGTGTATGGGTAAGGCGTACAACACAATGATTTGATATATGTATATTGTGAAATAATTACCACAGTTAGTTGAGCTAACATCCATAACCTCACACAGTTATAATTTTTTTCCTTTTCCTTGTGATGAGGAGTTTTAAGATATGTTCCCTTAGCAACTTTCAAATATACACTATAGTATTGTTAGCTGTAGTCTTCATCTATATCATATCCCCAGAATTTATTTATCTTGTGACTACAGGTTTGTTCCTTTATCACCTTTTCCCAGTCCCCCTTCCCCTGTCTTCTGCGCTGGCAACCATAAATCTAATCTCTGTTTCTATGAGTGTCTTTTTTTTTTTTTTTTTAAGATTCCACGCAAGTGGAATAAGTGAGATGATACAGTATTTGTCTTTCCCTGGCTGACCCACCTCACTTGAAACAATGCCCTCAAAATCCATCCATGTCATTACAAATGGCAGGACTTTCCTTCCTCTGTAACTAAGCAGTATGCCTCCACCTATGTAACTGCATACTTTCTACCTATCCATCTGCTGATGGACACTCAGGTTGCCTCCATATCCTGAGCAATATAAACAACAAACACTGCAGTGAACATGGAGGTGCGGATATCCTTTTGGGATAGTGATTCTCTTTCATCCAGAATTGAGCCACTTGACCACATGGCAGCTCCGTCCCTAATTCTCCGTACAGTTCTCTGTGGTGGGTGCACAACCCACATTCCCACCAACAGTGCACAAGGCCTGCCCCACACCCCGCCAGGTCTTGCCATCTCCCATCCCCCTAATGAAAGCTATTCCAACAGGTGTGAGGTGACACCTTACCATAGGCCTAATCACCTCCTTGATATCTGGAGATGATATGCACCTGCATATCCTTTGTGCACCTGCAGGCCACCTGAATATCTTTTTTTTGGGAAAAATGTCTATCAGTATTGTATGAGTTCTGTGTAACTGATATGTACCTGAATCCTCTGCTAGTATGGATCACAGTAATAACTCACTAAGAATTATTTTAAAAGGCCTGATAGTTCCTGACCTCTAGCCTTACCTGTTGTGCTCAAGGGCACCAGGAAGGCTTGACATTGTAGTGAGTAGAGATGCTATAGGTGTTAGGAGAGTTAGTCACATTGTTGTGGCTACAACAAAGAGACAATCTTTGTTGTATAAATGATTGTTTTATCCTAGTTCCTAGAATCCTTTTAAACTCCTTAGAATGAGGTTGTTGATAGAGACATGTGAATATTAATAATATATGATGTGGAAATTTCTTTTTTTTTTTGATGTGGAAATTTCAAACATGTTTACCAATATTTTTCTGAAGCCAGTTACCTTGTTGACAAAATTTATGATCCCTTTTTTCATTCCTCTTCATTTGAAATGTAGTGATAGCTTTTTAAAAAAAATGCAATTATAGCTTTCTAGTAGAATGTGATGTGTTAAAATAGAAATACACATTAGCCTTTGACCATATAAAATATTAACTCTTAATAGGAATTAGATATATTTCACGAAGAAAAAAACAATGAGCTGAGGTTTACAAAATAGGTCAGATTTTCACCTAGACTTATAGGTCAGAAGTGGCCTCTAGGCAGGGAATAATAGCCAGAGAGAATGAACATATTAGAAAGGGCTATGGAAAGTTGGTGGGTAACAGAACGGAATGATTCCAGGATCTGAGATCACAGATTATGAAGGGTTGTAGTGATCATTATAACACAATTTAACTTTTATTAGGCATATAGTGGTGCTCTATGGAAGAGGTTTTAGTTGGAAATGACCATGAATTAGGAGGATCTTCTGAAGCAGTGAAAAGGATGCACATATGAGAAGGCAGGGGGCCCTCATAAAATCCCCAGGAAGATATTGAGAGCATGAGTTATACTGTTTGCAGAGAAAATGGAGGAAGAGGGCATGACTTATAAGATCTAGAATCAGTGGGTTGTGATAGAAAAGCAACCATAATCTAGGTTATAAGGAAAAAACAGTTCTGGGTTTCTGCTTCCATATCTATTCTTTTCCATTTCAAATTGTTTCCAAGGGAATGCATCCAGTGTTTAAAATATTAACTATAATATTTAACTATTTTAAGTGAACAAGCTGGTGGTAAGTGGCTAGAGAGTTGGTTTAAATTTAAAGCTCATTTATTTCTCTGTTGAGATCTTATACCAGTGCACAGAAAGAAACTCATTATCAGTATCATCATCACAATTGTGTTCATCATCCAACAACACTAAAGGCTATCTGTGCTGACCACTATGGTTCACCATGTCACCTATTGCTCATAATAACCCTTTGGGGCACTGTGATTGTACCCATTTTACCCATGAGATCTAAGAGGCTTGGAGAAATCGAATAGCTTGTCTAGGGCCACACAGGTAGTAAAGGACAGAGCTGGACTGTGGGCTCAGGCAGCTTGGGCTTTAAAAAATTGCACTGTTTTCCTGTCACTTTGCTATAGGAGTCTATCAAGAATAGGTTAAATTCTTTTATTATGAAGTTCCAGAATCTTTCTAAATTATTTAGGCAATTATGACTGAGTTTGAGGTATATTTGAGGAAAGTTGTAACCCAGTGGGTTGCCTGGAATCAGACTCTTAGAGTATCAGGACCTCAGACAGCTCTCAGGCCTGTTCCTGATTGGTAAAGGCTTCTCTGACTTCTTCATTTGCCTTTTTTCCTATTGATTGGCCTTCATTCTGTACTTCACCTTTTGTACTTCCTTATAACATTAAATTACACTGGCTCACTCTCCTGATTTTCTAACTCCGAATTTTTGAGTTTGGAATATGATTGCCTTGTTTATCTTTAAATACTTGGGCATAGGTTTGTTACAGCCTAGTCTGTGCATTGGCTGTTCTTGAGTGAGGGCTCACTTTTTTCCCCCAGTACCTGGACCTAGGGGGGAAGGAGAAGACGGGCATTAAGCCTGCTCCCACAGGCCCGCCCCTTCAGCAAGATGCTAGGTGACACAGGCTTAGACAGGTACCTCTTTGGTTTAGAGGAGGTATGTGATGTGCCTTGCAAGTGCATCACTATTTAAATGAAAGAAATTGTCACCACATCTACTATTGTTTAAAAAATTGTATATTAGCCAGAACTTGGTCTATTCCTTGGCACTTAATATAGCTACAGGAGAATATTATCAAGAAATTCTGTTATCACAGAATCAGGTGCTTCACTTTTTAAAAAAATCTCTTGTTTTATTTGTGAGTGAAAATACCACTTTTTGGAGACTATGTAGTATAAGAAAATAAATATGATATTTAAATGATCAAATAATAAAAATCCCTTGGTTTTTGTTTTCTACCTTGATAAATTTATATATCTGTTTCTGTCAGAAGAATTTAGAAATCATTTTATTTCCCAGCCCTACCAAATTGATTTCTGTCCTTCAGAATATTCCAGGGCTGCAACATAAAAATTCAAGGTCTGAGCAATATCCATGATTCTATTTTTATTTCCCTCTCATGTGGGAATTCATGAATTATAATATCTTTAGCTTGCATTTTATAGAATATTTTGCTAGGAGAAAGTAAGGCTATTGACAGTATGACCACACAGAGCTGACACTTCACTATGGTACCATCTAACAGGATTTTGAAAAGAAGCCTCTTCAATAGTAATTATGTTGGTATTTATCACTTAATACCAAGAAGGCTTTAAAATCTTCTGAGGTTGGAACTTAAAGAATGTGTGCGGAGTTGCTTAGCATCAAGGCTCTCAGTTCACCCATAAAGGTCAATTCATGCAGCTGATAATTAAATTCAGGGAGGCAAATAATAGTACATTCCTGTTTCAGTTGAATTTATACATGTAGGATATTAAAATATCAGGTTTTTTTCAGGATCTTTCTTTCTATGAGCAATAAATAAATGACAGATAGGCTGTTATCTGTTTTCACTAATGATGTCAGTTATGGGGAACACAGCCCCCAATATCTTACAACATCTGAGCCTATCAAATAATGGTAGTGGATATGTGTGATCATGCAGAGGAATGAAATAATTCTGGAATGTCTTCTGAATAATCATTTTAAGTGATCCTTTTACTTGCTTACTGTAGTTCTGTGATTATACACCCACCGTGTGCTAACTTATGTGGAAGTCTGTAAAAATGAGTAATACATGACAGAGGTGGGAAGAGTGACATAAACCAGAAAGGTAAGAGTGTGGAGGACAGCGACACTACCCTCAGATGGAAAAATCTGGCAAGCTCCATAGAGGAGGGCTTTGGATGAGTCAGGTTTGAATAGGTGAATTGAGAGGAAGGCTGGTGCTGTGGAAAGAATAGGGAGAGGGGGATCCCTGGGTGGCGCAGCGGTTTAGCGCCTACCTTTGGCCCAGGGCGCGATCCTGGAGACCCGGGATCGAATCCCACATCAGGCTCCCGGTGCATGGAGCCTGCTTCTCCCTCTGCCTGTGTCTCTGCCTCTCTCTCTCTCTCTCTCTCTGTGACTATCATAAAAAATAAAAATTAAAAAAAAAAAAAAGAATAGGGAGAGAGCATACGTGGAGGTGCAAGAGGAGCAACACAGGGTCTTTTAGGGAGGGAGTATTAATTTTGCTGGGATATGGATAATTAGTGAAGGAGGTGGACTAGTGTCAGCTTGTGAAGAGCTTGAATTCTAGAGCCAAGGCTTAGACTTTATTCCACTAATAATGAGCCAGAATTATACAGTTTTAATCAGGGACACATTTTTGAGCTTAAAATGTTTTGAGAGGTCTAATCTGGCTACCGTGTACAGAATATACTACGGAAAGTTGTTTAGGATTATGGCTATTAGTTCTAGGTATGATTTGTTCTTTATGGTTGGTAGTAAGTATAGGATATATGTGGTAATTTTCAGAACTGAAGTAACCACAACCTCCTATCATTGTGTTGTTATGTATCAATGACAGTATTCTATGGTATAAAGTAACAATCTTAGGAAGAAAACTTTGAAAGAGTCTGAATTGAAGTAGTTAAAAATCTGGCTTGTGATTCTGAATTCAGATAAATGTTTTTCATTATGTCTTTTGAAAGTAAATCTGATGTGTTCATTCACCCAGCTTTGTATGTGTGGAATGATATGGAGGTATAGTAGCTGGCTGAGGTGCAAGGGAGATTGAGTTCAAATCCAGTTGGGCACTCTGAATTACTTACAAGCTATAGAAACAAAAAGACCACTCGTGCTTAGTTTTTTGATATCAAGACAACTTCATTTGTTTGGGAGACAGGAAGGACAATAATGTTTAAAGTGGAGATGGCAAATGTGAACTCTAAAATTCTGCAACAGTTTGATCCAAAAGAATTTCTCCCTGTGGTGGAACAATTTAAGGAGAAATTTAGCCATCTCCACCCCCTAATAAATTAATATAAGGTTTAAATATTCATAAAATCTTCATAAAATTCCTTTTTTCAGAAAAGATTTCTTGCAGTGAGTATCAGTTAGCATGTCTTCCAATAGTCTATTGTGAGCCCATCCTAATAACTATGGGGTTTGCCATTTCCTTTGTTCAACTTCCAGAACATTGGGTGTTCACACTGATTATAATACTCAGGTATTGTCCAGTCCAATCTCTATTTTGCTTTGTGTTGTAAACACAGCTGCATTTTAATTTAATACATTGTTGGAACAGAGAAGGCTTGTCCCCAAACCACACACCATTCCTTTTTGCTGCTGCTATAGAAAGTGCATGCCTCAGTACCCCTCTTCTATAACTGTATGTCCACTTCTATCTCCACTAGTGTAAGTTTGCTGAGAGAAGTGTAAGTTTGCTGTCTATCCCTCCTATATTCCAGTGCTTAACACAGAACCTGGAACCTGCTGTGCCATCAATTAATGTTTACCAAAGAAGCACTATTAATTAAATTAATGAATTGAATTAGCACAAATCACTATACATAAATAACTTTTTAAGGTGTTAAAACACCTAGTTGGTTTAACTACTCTAGTCAAAGAGCCAGTCACTTAAGTGAGAGAACAAAGGCCAATCATTTGCTTAAATTATGGAAATATCAAAGTTGATTGTGATTCATTCATCTCTTTATTCAACAGGCTCTATGCTAAGTCCCTTGGGAATAACACACTTTCTGTAGTTATTACAATGGGATAGGTGCTTACTCTTGAATGCATAGAAGACTCTGTCCATTAAACAGAAATGATGAATCTTTATATTGCACTGGTGAGCCCAAAAAGTTTTCCTGGAGAAAGTGATACTGAGCTTTGAAAGAAAACTAGGAGTTAAATACTTGAAGAACATAGAGAAGGTTATGTTCCTTAAGATATAAGGAACAGTATCCAAAAGGGCACAAAGTTGGAGTCAGCACAGTGCTTCAGGAAACTACAAATAGTTCAGCATGGTTGGGAAAAGGCTAGGAGAGTAATTAGCTTCTTTTTGACGTTTAAAACTTTTTATGCAGAAATTAAATTATAAAATACTTTCTTAAAGATATATAGCAAGTGAAATGAGATAGGATTATGTTCTCTCTCTTTTCATTTATTCTATTAAAAATAAAACTTTCTGGAACATCTGAGTGGATCAGTTGGTTAAGCATCTTGACTCTTGATTTCAGCTCAGGTCATTAGATGAAGCCCTGCCTCAGGCTCCACTCTGAATGTAGAACCTTCTTAAAATTCTCTCCCGTGTGCTCTCCCACCACTCGCCATGCATGTGCTCTCTTTCTCTCTCCCTCCCTCTCTCTCTCTCTCTCTCAAAAAAAGAAAAATCTAAAAAATAAAACTTATATAAACTAACAAATACAACTACTTGCTGAATTAATAAAGTGATTTTTATGAATAAAAAATTAAAAAACAAAACAAAACTTTCTCTAATTCATTGGTAATACATAATCATTTTGAAATCTTGGACAACACAGAAAAAAAAAGTAAAACACCATCTGTAATTCTTCCATTTGGGGACACTACTGGCATTAATTTTATGGTGTATTTTCTTACAGATTTTAAAAATGTCAACATTTAGCAGATACTATTAACAATAATACTTTGATGTGTTCCTATATGTTTTTTCTTTTGTATCAGGACTTCATATCTGCATTTTATGGATTTAGAACATGGGAAAAATCAAAGTCAAGTAATAAATCATCATTACATGGCTTTTGTTTTAGAAAGGGAGAAGAAAGTTAATATTTATTGACAACCTACCAGGTTTTCATATTAAATATTATCAGTCAACCAAGTTAAAGCTACCATAGGGACCCAGACCACAATCTCTAGGAGATAGGAAGTGCCTGTGGGTGCTCCTTTGTCTACATTGATTTCTTGTTGTTGCTCTAGTTGTTCACTTAATCATTTTAGCAATCCAATGAACCATTTGAAAAATCACAGATGACCCGGATGTCTTACTTGAGTAATTTATGGATCAGTGCCCTTCATTTGATCATCTGTTTCTACCTTCTGTGTTTTAAAAAAAGGGAAATGCCATGCATTTTTTAAAGGGTTAAGCCTATGTGACTTTTTATAAATGAAGCAGAGAATTGAATAACTAAATTGTTATTTCTTTATTATGATTAAAAAAGAATATAAATGTTAATTATTTCTGTTTATAAAATAACTCTCCCATACTGAAAGTCTTCATGATAGAAGCACTTAAATAAATGCTGGCAAGTGCACAAATATATTGGAGGATACTTTAAAATGCCACCAATATAGAAACCGACTTTTCAAAGAGGAGAGTCCTTTAGGACATCCACTGGATATATTCGAGCCAAGTCTAATTTTTAATGTGAAATACTGTAGATTTGTATAATTTTATTGTTAAATTTTATTATGAAAATTGTGGATACTTCCCTAAGTGTTTGATGTTTGGATTCCAGTTTGGACTTAACTAATGTCAACCTGCTGTCCATATATATGTCTTTATATGCCCTTTTCTATCAGAATGTTTATGCTTTGGCATACTCCAGTGTGGCAGGGGGTATGTCTGTAAGATGTAGACAAATGTACTACATAAGGAATAAACGTGCTCCAACTCTCCATTGAGAAGGTGAAGTGGTTCCCCTGTGGCATCAAGGAAAGTGGCAGGAGATGGTTATCATGTGGAATACCCAAGAAAGGATTATAGTTTCTATAAGGAAGACAAGGCCTTGAAAATGAATCTCAGAAGAACTGGGGTGACATATGAATCAGTGTTTACTGCCAAATGTAATCTTTTGCTTTAGCAAAGGAGGTGATGATATTATTGTCCTTGTGAGATATGTTCAGAAACTAAAAATATATCCAACAACAGCAACTGATAAGTGGCCAAGAAGCAGAAGACTGAAACCTTGATAATCCAAGGAGATACATTTATAATGTCAACAACCGAGATGTTTGTTTCATGAAATTTTCTAAAGAGTGCATAGTGGGGCATGTGGATAGCCACTGATGGTCTCTCCTTCCCAAACCTGTTATCAGAATTCTAGGTAGGTGGGCATATGGTCCTATGCGTGGTGAGTTTCTGGGTGAGAAGCCTGGCTCAAGATTTAGGTTTGATTCAGCAGAAGAGTTGATAGCTGTCCTTGGGCACAGTGAGATACCCCAGAAAAGACAAATGTAGAAAGTAAGTGGTATGTCTTTTCCCTACATTAGGCTCCAGGTCATTCTAACGAGTTGTTACTAGTGGTGTTCTAGACTGGTGTTCTTTCATAGTAGCCCATTGTTAAGTTCTCAGGAAGTCTGTATGTCGTTAATATAATTCAATAAGTTGTGTTAAAAGGAGGTAATAAATACTCAAAACTCACCAATCCCTAATTGTTTTCCCACATTTTGTTATTACCTGTGCTCCAACGGTTATTTAAATCTTGTAAATAAACTTCTCCTCCCTTCTTAACTTTGGGTTCCATATCATACATTAGAAGCTTGAAATCAGCCACATTGGGAGCATTTGCACCACAGAAATCAACAAACAGTACAAATCAACACTTGCTTGATTATTTTATTTTTATTTTATCTGAAGTCTAGACTTCAGAAAGTGATGGAGGAAACATTAGCAATGCAGATATAAATTTATAAGTGCATTGTGTCTGTAGCTGATGCATTGTAAGTAGCCAAAATAAAGGGGGGGGGCTGTTTTCTGGGTATTTGAAAACTGCTACCTGAGTCAGCAAAAGATGGTTGCTCACATCGTTGATAAAGAAATAAAATTTGGACATTCACCTTTATTGTTTTACTTTTGTCTCACTTATTAATATAAATAAAAATAGCAACCAGCATTCATGCCACATACAAAATTATGACAGTAACTTTATTGGGAAAAGATATATGGATTGGAATACAACTCTATTTGTCAACTCCTGGTTGGATTGCAGTCATGGGTAGTTGGCTATGGGTATACGAATTAGATGGAACCTGGTATAAGCATCCTGGGAGTATCAAATAATTGTTTTAAATTTACAATAAAGAGGTATTGTCTATTTTATTCTTGATAAATTATATAGTACACATTCTTAATATCAGCATACAGTATACTTTATAATAAACATATTTATTGAACATACATTTTCATGTTTATATACACATACCTTTTTGGAGGGCCAATTATTAACCATTTGCCAAACTAGAGGCCAACAGCAAAACTACCTTTCCCTTAACTTTCTACGTTTGGGGATGCTTATGATATTGTGGAAAAGCCCTTTCTCCTCTTTATTATAGAAGAATAGAACTCTTTTTTTTTTTTTTTGGACTTAACATTCCTAAGATGTTAACATTCTTGAGAAAAGTGACACATTATTTATTAGTCATTTACACCATAGTATGCTTGAATTTGTTATATTGCTTCATTGATTAGAGAGGCAGGGATATTGTGGATAGTGAAGAGGTTCAGAATGGGGAGTCAGACCTCAAAGATGAATTTTATCCACTTCCATATTTTGTCTAAGGCCAGCAAGAAATTTAGAATTGGAGTTCTTTATGACCACTGGTCACAGGAGAGTTTACATCCCTTGTGGGATGGTGGTCTTAAATAGTTTGCTTCTTTTATCAGGGTCTTTTCTGGTCGCCCGGTTGTGTGTGACGGTCCTCAGCTCAGGAACAGGGAGGTTAATAAGGTAGGAATTGTTGGTATTGTTGAAGATGTATTTTAGCTGAATTACCAAATAGAGATCCTGTTAAAGAATACATTCAGATCTTTGGTACCATGAAAAAGCAACTCATTGGTTACTGACACATTTTTTTTTTTAGCAGTTAAGTTTTGGAAACTTTTTTTCTCCTATTCTGAAATTTTAAAGCAGTAAGGCTTAACTATTTTCAGACATCAAACAGTTAACAAGGGAGGAAATGCAAAACTTAAGGCCACTTTAACTAGTTAAAAAATGTATGTAAAGTTAAATCCTTAAAATTCCCCTGATAAATGAAACAAAGTAATTGACTTTGAGATTGATCACTATGAAATTTAAAATAAATCAGTGTGAGGCTTCTCTGAGGTTGAATTTTGGCTACTGCTAAATTGATCTTGATTTCTAGCTCCTCTCCACTCCCAGCTCCAACCCCTGTGCTTGCCATCATCTGCATCTCAAACAATGGTACCACCATTCATTCCACCGTTTAAATTGAAACCTCAGAGTTATTCTTGATTCTGTCCTTTTTCTCACCCTGTGTTCAATCCGTCAGCAAGTTCCCCTGTTTCTACTGTTAAAATACATCATGACTCCATGCACATTAAGCCATTCCACAGCTATCACTATCATCTCTTGCCCAGACTGTTGCTATCTACCATCTATTCTCTGTTGCACAACCAAAATGATCTATTAAACATTTCAATTAGCTTATGCCATGGTGTACTCCAAACCCTCAGGGTATTGTAGGCCCTTGCCTGAGTCTCAAAGCCTGTGGGGTCCTGGGCCCAGCCATTGCTCTGCCTGCCTCTCTCACCAAATCTCCTACAAGGCTCTCCCCTGGCTCTTTGCTGCATCAGTAATGGTGTCTGGATGGGGTTAGAATGCACCAAGTTCATTTTCCTCAAGTGATTTGCACCTGCTGTTTTTCTGTCTGAAATTCTCTTTTCTCCATGTATTCATGAGAACTGTGATTCCTCTCAGCTCAAATACCAACCTTCCTGAGCCCTCTCTTTAAGACAACCGGCTCCCCACTCCCTGCGTTACTCTGTTTTCACCCTGCTTTATTCTTCCTAGCATCGATCATGACCTGATACTATATTATATATGATTTTGGTGTTTATTGTCTGCTTTTCAGTGAAGATTCCTTGACCCCCATGTAATAATACTCTAACTGTTCCTTCCCTGATCTTCTTAGTTCCATTACTCTGTCCTCTACTCTTGTTTGTGGCATTTATTACCCCCTAACATTAGATGTAATTTCTGCATTATGCTATCATCCCTGATCTCTTTCTTTCACTAGAATGTAAGCTCCATGAAGTCAGGTGTCTTCATTTTGTTCGCTGGTGCATCCCCAGTGCCAGGAATAGTGCCTGTCATATAGTAGGTGCTCAATAAATAGTTACTGAATAAATAAGGATCAGGAATAAAAATTTATTGAGTGGCTGGTGAAAGAAAGAGCTTCCTGTGGTTAGTAATCTAGTGATCTTAATTTTGTAGTCAAACCTCCATTGTGAGGCTCCAAGTTAATATTTTAAGGCAGTCCTGGTCAAAGTGAAGTTCACTTTTGAAACCTTTAACTTTCCAAAATATCAAATGTTCATCTATTTGCTGATAGAGGAGAGAGGCTCAGAGCAGTGCTCAGCAGTGGCTGCTGTGTGTTCTTCTCTTAAGCATCAGGAGCAGAGAGAATCAGATGGTTTTCTGTTAACTATTTTGGGGTTCTATTTTCCATTTTAGGTACACATTCCACAATAAAGTCAGTTCTGCTATAGCACTTATTTGAAATTGCAACTTATTTCCAACACAATTGATATGTTAGGAAGCAGTTTGCATAAGCTGCAGGATTCACATTAGTTACACACGATTTCATTTGTGAGTGGATTAAGAAAACCACACCCAGCTGAACTGAGCCATATAGAAATTCATAAAACATACTTTTCAAACCTCTACCAACTGCCTCACAGTTCAGGCCTACGTGATGAGCCACATCCATATCCATCTGGTGTTAAAAATTCCTGGTTTCAGATGACTCTCTTTCCTCCACTTTGCAGTAGCTCACAAGTTGTAACCTTGCCATGCCCCATGCCCACTTGCATTAGCTAGTCAACATTAGATCTTTTTCAAGATGGAGACTATGTATTATCTTGAAAATACATCAATAGTACAGTGTATGGTATATACTATTAACCAATAAACATGTAAAAGCCTGTGCTACCATTTTTATTAGGTTTATATCTTTTTTTTTGTGTGTCACAGAGGCAGTTTTTGAGTGTTGTGCCCTTACCTATATTTACCCCCATAAGCTCTGTGATCTTTTATTGTACAATTTTGCATTATGCATGAGTTTTGGGAATAATTAAGCTCTGTGTTTTAGCAGAACTAGTTATCTTCAAAAGGGACCAGAAGACTGCCTGTAATAAGGGTACCGTATGGTTGTGTTATGCTCTGCCACATGTAGTGTCCATGTTTGTCATGTCAGTGTTTGTTTTCTTAATGGTTCTTTGAGGGACATATTTTATAAGTGAAGAATCAAAACTTAGGAGAGAGTGCTTGTCAAGGGTCAAAAATCAGTACATTCTAGAGTGATGGTCAAACCCAATACTCTGTCTCAACCGCAGTTCTTCTGCACCACCAACTCCATAGGACCATGATGAGAGGATGCTGGCTCATTTCTTTGATCACTGTCTTGCAAATATGCATCCCATATCCATCTGTGAGAAAAATATTTCTGGTGGCCAATGAACACCTTTGAGCAGTGAATTTTAAAAAGCAACACAAGAATATTAAACAGAAGGATTTTAAAATTGCAGCTAACAGTAGACCAAATAGGCAAGAGCATTTCTGAATCAGGCGGGGGAAGGGTTGAGAGGCTCAGGGAGGGTGCTGTACTCACCAATTGCTTCTATAAGCTCCCCTTCATGGGCAGTCACTGGCCCCCTGGGAATTTCATGATGCCATGACTTTGTCCTGGATTTGGTAACCTTCTTGACTATATGGGTGATATATTGGTAAAAAGGACATAGTCCTATCATCCTGTTGTATGTCTCTTTCTCTCAACACACACACACACACACACTGCTTCTTCATCTGGGTCTTAATTTACATTATTTCCTGAAATAAATGATACATTATTTCCTGAGATACATTATTTATCCTGAGATAAATACATGTAGTGGGAGATGGTTGACTTGACTAAAGGAGAAGATGGGTTTGCTACCAGGAGGTTCTTGACGTTTTATGTGGAGAAGCATTGGTTTCTTGTTCTTCTTAAAATTAATATTAATTCTTTGTATAAAAAAGAAAAGGTCTAACTTTTAGACATCAGGAAGAAGCAAACATGCTGTCTTCCTTGTACATATGCCTTATTAACTTGGAATTACTGACAGGACAACATCGATGGTGTTTTGGGGCTGGATGCATCTTTTTCCTTGTTCTGGAATGCTATCATGTTTTTGGAGTAGAATTGACCATGATGTTACAACCCAACTCACTAGAGTTCTTAAGGATACTTATGCCAGAATGACAAATGGATTCTTTTAAACTGAGTTAATAAGAATGTGAGCTCTGAGTGGTGAATAGTTACACTGAGGCAGCCGGGGCGATTTGTGAATCTGTGCTATTTCAATTCCCACGTGAAGTGCAATGTTGTAATATGAGATTGATTCTAACATTTGCATTTTGCCTTGTCTCCTATGCCAAAGAAGCAAATGCCACAATCTGTATCCCTTTCCACAACTCCTTTATAGGAAAATGCACTGTAAAGTATAACATGATAACATAATGTTCCTCAGATCTTTGGTGTTATACTGACTTTACCACATACAGCATTCTAGTGATTCTCTAAAAGATGAGTGTATTGTCTAAATCCTCTGTATCCAGTGGCAAATGTCAGATGCCTGCAATTTTAATACCAGATGCCATGACACTGAAATAATTCTTTTGATAGTGGACTTTCTTTACAGCAGCTTACAATATGACCAAGGTGATTGAATGATTGCTATTCCCTGGGTTGTTTATTGTAATTTTCTGTTGACTGCCTGCATACCTTGAATGTTACAGGAGAGGTTATTGTGACATAAGCAAAAGAAACAAAATGGGCAGATTTTGAGCTGGTTTGCTCAGATATTTACTGATTAATGCCACTCAGACACAGGCGATGGTGGTCCTCAGTGTGGAGAGGATGGTGGAGAGTGGGAGGACAAAGGACACCAGACATTATAAGGGCCAGTCATGCAATTTACATAATTCTAAACATTTTTAGTTTAAAAATCTGTAATAGCTAGCTTTCCCTTAATAAATTCCCATGTCTCTCCTGTGCTATTTTCCATATGCATTAAGCTCAGAGGACCCGCACATATTCTATGTGCTGTAAGTTTTTGTGGTGTGGACCAATGAACAGGCCTGAAAAGCATTCTGTGCAAAGCAGCCCAGAGTCATGGTGCAACTACTAGACTAAGGAGACTTACATTTAGGCTATGATAGAAACTTTAGAAAATACTTTGCAGCTGTTTTGCCCAAGCTCCCAAAAGTACTTACATAGCTGAGCATGAGCCTTTTTGGGTCTCTCTAGGAAATGGACCAGCTGATAAAAGATAGTTTGCTCTCTCTGTCTGGCTTGTCGCTGTCTTCTCTCAGGGCAAATGTCTAAAGTGGAATACTTTTTTTCAGGTGCTAATTCACATCTTTGTAAAAATATAAGGCTGCTTTGTCCCCCCCCCCCCTTTTTTAGCAAATGACAAATTAAAACTGAAATATGAGAATGTAGCTGAGTTTTATGCTAATATTTTAGCAGTTCTGTTTTAAATACCAAAATGCGATCACAGCTACTTCGATCCTCAGTGGACTATAAGGGATTTGATTGGGAGGCCGGGCTGGCCTTGTTTCCCCATTCTGGTCACTGTGCCCTGGGCTGCAGGCTAAAGAAAGCACTTAGTGCCTCCCTACCCCGTTCTCCTCATCTCCCTAGCAACTGCCTGTGGGGCACTGCTTCTAAGTGGCATCATTGCCTGAAACAGTCCTTGACAAAGAATAAAGATCATTGTGTCCAAAGTTATCCCTTATTTCCCCTAGGTAAGGATATGTGCATCCACATGTGTGTTTTAAGCATAGAATTTTAATAGTGAAATCAGTTTTTGGGGTGAGGTGAAGAGCTGAGTATCAGCATGCAGCTGAAATACTCATTGAGCACATTTCCTTATTGCTTCTTGTATCTGTACCCTGAGGCCAAGGGAAGATGTGACTTCTGTCAAGGGCACCTGCTGAGTGCTGTGGAGCTTTAGACTGGCTGCTCCTCTGGGAAGACATTCCATTCATTCAGTCTTTCATTCAAGAATATTGACTGAACACCTACGTGTGTCAGACACTGCAGGTGCTGGGAGATACCGCAGAGACACAAAGCAAACAAGGCTCCTGCTCCTGTGGGATTTCTGTTCCAGCACAGAAACATTCATGTCTTGATATAACTCAGAATAGAGCCTAGCAAAAGCGTGATCAATGACTAGCACCCTCTTGTTATCTTCCTCTTATCTAGATTTTAATTTTACTAAAGGACACCTATGTCTTGTAATGGTTTGCATGAGTAACTAAAGCTCTTCTAGCGGTTTGTCGAAATCCTTTGGTGAGTTAATAGGAATGTATTTGAAAGGCCTATTCACTGCCTTTGCTCAATGGAAAGTACCAGGATAATTGATGCACTCAAAACAATCTGATGTTTATTTTTATATAATATGCATTTGTTATTTATTTCCTTTGGCACTTGGTTACACAGAATTTCCATTAGAACTTTCTTCAGTGTGGCATTATTAATGGGTCAATGAATTTAGTAAGTTTGCCTTTAACCACTTTTAAATTCATTAGGATAGAGTGGAAAGCATATGCTTTCAGGTACCACTCATGGTATTTTGGATATTCTCAGGACCCTCTCTAAAAATGACTCAACCAGTAAATTGCAAATAGAGATTGGACAGGAACAAGAGCATTTTCTCTGGTCACTCTTACAACAAAGCTGAAAAAATAATTCCTAAATCATTAGGAAACACAATAGAATCTTTCAATAAAAATCTATTTAAGCAAAATACATCCAACAGGTGAACAAATACCGATCTGCCTGCCAAGGGCTTTGATTTCATTTTGCAGCCTTTCTCCTTTACAAACCATCTCATTATCTTGTTGTTAGTGTGCTAGGAAAGGAAACACTGTGACAACCAGTCATATAACATCTATTTTGCCGGTTAATCTCTTCTCTTCCAAACTAGGTTCCCAGTGGTGTGTGTGTGTGTGTGTGTGTGTGTGCACGCGTGTTTGTGTGTGAGACACACACACACAGAAAGAGAGAGAGAGAAAGAGAGAGAGAGAGAGAGAATATGATGTTCTCTTCTAGCTAATCAGGAAATATATTAATCTACCTTTGTTCTGATCTGAGTTCCATGCTTTAAGACCCATAAACCATTTCCAACCTCATTTCCCCTGCATAGTTACAATGACCTCACTTGAGATGAAGTCACTTTACCTCTCTACATCTTTTTCCTTCTATAAAAAAGAGGGTAAGGTAAAGAGAGTGATGTTTGTCAGAAGAATTTTGGAACTCATCCAGTTATAAGATTATTTTATTCCTTTTATAAATGCTTTGTGGAACATGTCTCCCATAGGTTCTCAGCACAAGCCCTGTAACATCCTGGCACACCCATTGGGGGCCATGTTAGAGCCTGTTGGGACCGTGATGGTCATTGAGATGGAAATTGATCTAGAAACATGAGCTTGAAAACATTGAAAACAATGTGGGGTTGAGCACCAGTTTTATATGAATACCTGTTTTTCCAGTTATGTTATTTTTTAATTAATAAGTTTGAGAAAACTAGTCAGTGGGAATGGAAATGCTTACAAAAATATATATACTTTTGTAAATTATATCATTAAAACTTAGAAAAGGAAATTAGAGAACATAGTTAAAAAATCCTAAGAGAAACTACCAGAGAAAACATGAACTATCCCCAGAGAAATTAGGCAATTTCTGTGTATGAGTGGTACAATACAGGTCTGAACATTTAAAATCTTTAAATAACACACCAGATGAGGTTTACTATAAAATTTGGTTGTTAGATAATGGAACACTTTTTTTAAATATATAAATCAAGAGCATTACAACAGACTAATTACTACAATTAGTCATTGTATTTTAATTCATGACATACCTAAATATAGGTAATAAATATTAAAGAGTGCTGGTAATGATGTGCAGTTAAGTACGTAAATCTTTGACACTGCATTCCCAGGACCTCCTCAAACCTCATATGTTTGCAAATACATCATTTTCTCAGCCTTCTTCACGTTTTATTTTCAAACCAGCACTGTAACTATTAGTAATGTTTGCTACCATCTTTCAGAAATAAATATCTATATTTTTAAACTAACTGCATATTTAGTGATAGATAGGAAACTTGAGTAAGATAGGAAATGTGTATGGTCAGTTCTTCCTTCTACACACTCCACTTCTCCCCTACTTCACCCTCTGGCTGAGTGCTTGGCCTTTATACTCAGAACTCAATTCCTATCTTAGCTGTGTTACACATTTCAACCATCAGGTACTTCCTGGACCATGTGCAAGTAGCAAAAACCACAACTCCAATCCAGTGAGAGCTGTCGTTGGCTGCACTTCAAGACAGATCTAGAATCTGAAGCTTCTCGCACTTACAGGGTTACACCTGAGTCTTAGCTATGACAGTGGCTCACACCTAACTTATCTGTTTCCACACTTGTCTCTAGTCTTTTCTATGCATAGTAGTCAGTGATCCCATTAAAATGTAAATTCACCAAATGGTTCATGAATGCAAATTTCTCTTATAAAACTATTCCAAGTAATAAGTGAAGGAAAAGTGATAGAATACAAAGTGTTATCATCTTGAAATAATCATTAGTAGACTGTTACCACCACAAAGTAAAATAACCTGCATTACTGTTGTTCCAATGTGAGTACTCTTCTCTACCTATGAAGTTTTGTCCAAAAATATGGACCCTGAATCGGAGCAAGCCACTTGTTCTTACTGCCAACTTGTAGGAAGCAGAGGAATATGTTAAGTGAAACCACCTGCATGTAGTCAGCAAAATCCAGACTGTGGAGAACACTGCAGGACGAACAGCCCAGGTTCTTAATTGTTGCCTAGTAATGACAAAGCCATGCAGGAAAGAAAAGCGAGATGTGGGAGACCTTACAGATTAAAAGGGGCTTAATAGATAATGAACTAAATGTAGATCTTATTTTGATCCCTTTTCAAATATACAAGCTAAAGAAGTTATAAGCTTACTAAGGAATTGTGACCCCACGGAGTGGACATACTGCTATCAACAAGCACTGTTTAACTTTTTAAGCCTGAATCAGAGAGGTGAAGTAATAAATATTTAACAGTTGGATCTCCAGGAATAGAAGCTCTGATTTGAGTGTTTTTGGATTTCCCTGGAGTAATACTCCCCCCATAGCCAAATTTCAAGTTACCAATGAGAAGCCAGGGATCCTGAGTGGAACAAGTTGTGCACACTGGTGGTTGCAGGCCAGGCCAATATGAGCTGCTACAGCTCACACTGAGGGTGATAATTATATCACAGTGGTGTTGGGAAAAAAAAAAGGGGTGCCTGTATTTTGGAGATTCCTACTGAAATGCTTGTGGTTGATATAACAAGATGTCGTCTGAGGTTTTCTTTAAAATGATCTGGGGTGGGGGTGGGGTAGGGAGTATAAATGAAACAGTATTTCAGACGAAGTCTTAGATACTCTGGGGTTTCTTACACATTTTTCTCTACTGCCCATATGTTTTAAATTTTCTAAAATAGAAACGATTTTAAAAGTAAATTGTTTCTTCTAACTGAAACCTCTCCAGGGGCTTTCTATCTAAGTAGAAGCCAAAGTCCTGCCTATGACTGAAAAGGCCTGTACCTGACTCTCTCCCGTCACTCTGTTCCACTCACACCGGCCTCCTTGCTGGTCCCTCAGTGTGCTGGACCTGCTTGCTCCATGGGGCCTTTGTACTGGACACTGTCTCAGCCCAGAATACTTTGCCCTAGGGGACCACAGAACTCACTCACTTCCTTCAAGACTTTGTTTAGATGTCACTTTCCTTTTTATTTTTTTAAAGATTTTCTTTATTTATTCATGAGAGACACAGACAGAGGCAGAGACAAAGACAGAGGGAGAAGCAGGCTCCTTTCAGGGAACCCGATGTGGGACTTGATTCCAGACCCCGGGATCACACCCTGAGCCAAAGGCAGACACTCAACCGCTGAGCCACCCAGGTATCCCAGATGCCACCTTCCTAACAGGGACTCCATGTCGTGCTCTGTTCTGCCTGCAGCGCCAGCTCAGCCCTCCTGATTTGTAGCACTCACCACCTTTTAACATACCATATTACAGAGTTAAATCAATGTGAACTTCACACATTTAAGTAGTTAGAACAGTGCCTGAAATGTAGTGGTTACTCAAAATAATTTTTTATTTAATGAATGAATGGATGGAGGTGACATCCATGAGTATCACTGAATTTTTCTTCCCTTTGCTTGACACTTCTCATGTATCACCCACACTGTAACATTTAAAGTATGTTTTTCAAAGACTATCTGCTGGAAACACTTTTTGGTATTGATTAAAGTAGTGCAAATTGTGTTAAATTTTCTTCAAAAGGTCAATGTAATTATGTTTATACAACAAAAATGCAGAGGTAGAAACTTTTTAAGAGACTATAATATTTTAAATATCTATAATATCCTAAATATCTTAAAAACAAAATCAATAAGCTTTAAGAGGAAAAAAGAATGATAATTCGATTAGTTCCAAAACATCTTGGCCATTATTTTAAGGAGCTTACAGTTTTTAGTTAGGATATTGGCTCTTTTGAATTCTAGTATATTTACTTAAATCAGAATGCCCCTCACCTCAGATTTCCTCATTATCCTGTAGTATATACTTAGATAGCTTAACATCTTTCTTTTTCTACAAGTTCATTTGGAAAAGTTAGCCTTCACCCCTCCTGCTCATCATCCCTAGGTGTTCAGGGGATCACTATTTGAGAATTCCAAGGAAGAACAAAATCTCACTTTTTGGACATCCAGGCAAACACTGATAATTTTAAATGAAGTCCCCGTATGTCATGGCTTAAGTAGAGAGATTGAGAGCTTGTTTGATTATTTTTTATATGTGTAGTTAGGATGCATGGATCCAAAAGCTGTATTCAAATTTCCCAGTGTTTGCATTATTTTTTTACTTCTGCACAGCTTTCTTTGCTCCAGCAAACAAAATTAGCTATTTTTAGTGATCCAGGAAGATGAGTGTTCCAGTGTAGAATGTGAGAAACCATGGTTTCTTTGCTTAAATCATAGCCAACTGATCACTGAAGGGCTTCTCTTCATTATCTTGCACAGCATTCAATGGGACATTAAGGCTTTGGCATATGAAATGACTAAAAAGAAAGGCTTAGGAAAATAAACATATGAAAAGACGTTCAAAATCATGTCTTCAGGTAAATGGAATTTAAAACAACAATAGGTTAACACTACATACCTATTAAAATGACCAAAATCCAAAATACTGACAACACGAAATGCTGGCAAGGATGTGGAGCAATAGGAACTCTCATTCATTGCTGGTGGGAATGCAAAATGGTAAAGTCACTTTAGAAGATAATTTGGTGGTTTCTCACAAAACTAAACATACTCTTACCATACAATGCAGCAGCTATTTTCCTTGTTATTTACTCAAATACATTGAAAACTTCTGTCCCCACAGAAACCTGTGCACAGATATTTGTAGCAGCTTTATTCATAATTGAAAAACTTGGAGGCAACCGTATGTCCTTCAGTAGGTGAGTGAACAAATAAACTGTGGTGTATCTAGACAATGAAATATTTTTTACTACTAGAAAGAAATGAGCTATCAAGTTATGAAAAGACATGAAAGAACCTTAAATGCACACTACTAAGTGAAAGGAGACAATCTGAAAAAGGTGTA
Organism: Canis aureus; assembly: GCF_053574225.1. NCBI lineage: Eukaryota > Metazoa > Chordata > Mammalia > Carnivora > Canidae > Canis > Canis aureus. Next base: position 48,372,179 of record NC_135616.1, read on the forward strand.
CGATTCCAACTATAGGGCATTCTGGAACAGGCAAAAGTATGGAGACAGTAAAAAGATCATGATTGCCAGGAGTTAGCAGGGATGGAAGGATCAATAGGTAGAGCACAGAGGATTCGAAGGACAGTGAAATCACTCTATATGCTACTGTAATGGTATATACAGCTCACTATACATTTGTCAGGACCCATAGAATATATAGTATCAAGAGTGAACCCCTTACATAAACAGTGGACTTTGGGTGATACTGATATATCAGCATAGGTTCACCAGTGGTAACAAATGTACCACCTTGGTGAGGGATGTTGATAATGGGGCAGGCTGTGTGTATGTGTGTGTTTTTGTGGGGGAAGGGATTTGGGAAGTCTGTATTTTCAGCTCAGTTTTTCTGTGAACTTAAAACTGCTATAAAAAAAGGAGTCTATTAAAACAGAAAAAGAGAAAGGCTCAATAAAACTGAGATGCCTTCATGTGACTAATTAAAGAATAAAAGGCTCCTCCAGGGCAGCCCAGGTGGCTCAGTGGTTTAGCGCCGTCCTCAGTCCAGGGCCTGATCCTGGAGACCCGGGATCGAGTCCCACGTCGGGCTCCCTGCATGGAGCCTGCTTCTCCCTCTGCCTGTGTCTCTGCCTCTCTCTCTCTCTCTCTCTATCATAAATAAATAAATAAAATCTTAAAAAAAATAAAAAAAATAAAAGGCTCCTCCATTGTGCTGGTCAGTGTACTAGGTTGTTATCTGTTGATTTGCAAATAGGAGCATAAATAGGTTTCAGGAATGAAAATTGAAGCTGTATTTTGAAATTTAGAGTGGATTAGATCTCATAGTCTTTTCTGTTTCCTGCAAAAGATGCTGGATATGTAGTGATACTCACTGCAAATCATTTCCGAAATATTCCAGTTGCCATAGCAGCCGAAGCTGATGATGGAATTTATATACAGAGCTCTCAGAAAAGAGATTTGCCAAAAAAGTCTTTAGAGTTGGCTTTTTCGTAGCTCACTTTCAAACATTTCTTTGCTTATAAGTTCTTTGCATTCTAGAAACAATGATAGTATTTATTGAGCTTAATGTATTTACCTATTATCTAAGTGACACTCATGACAAGGTCATTGTGGTAACTGGACAGAATAATTGAAACAGACTTTCCTGAGAATATAGAGACTAGTAACAAATCTGTGTGTGTCAGGGAAGCTCAAGAGTCTGCAGGACTGCATTAGCTCAGGTTTGTTAGTTTTTCTTTCTCTTTGCACATATGATCCTCTATTTAAGCTTGTCCACAATAGAATTAAAATTAAAACAGGGTAGGAAGTGTTCATCATGCCTGCAGAGATCAGTGTACCAGCTCTGAACTCCTTTGCACATGTAGTTTTGGAGCTTCTTATTCTTTGTCTGCTGGATTATGTGATGGTAAATGTGCCCCCAGACTTGGGTGCAGCTCATTGACCTCATTACATTTGTTTTTGCATTTCTTCTTTAGAAGATTATCATAAGGTCACCAAAATATTGTGGAAAGAATCAAAACAATGAACATTAAACTCTTTCTCCATGATTGTGTAATTCTCCTTGGAAGATTGGATGATGAGAATTATGGAGACTCGAAAGAGCTTCACCTTTTTTTGATATTGCTACTGCCAAATAACGTGGCTTTCCTGTGGCTGGTACCACCCAAGTTTTTGCTTAGTGTTTGACATACATAGAAAGGAATAAACTTTATTTGGGGAGGCATCTTTGTAAAGTACTTGTGGTCCACTCTCTGAAGCTCTAGAATTTTCTCTAAATTTGAGTCTTGGTTTTTACTTATGCTAATAAGCATCTCTTTAATAGCCAGTGAGAGCGCAGACAACTGTAGCTGGGTACTATAATGGAGCAGTAGATGGTGCCATCAGGAATGTTTGGAAACACTTGTAGTTGTACGAGTGAGAGAATGAAGGTCTCCTTGAAATAGTAACATTTAAACTGGAACCAAAAGAACAAGTAGGTGTCAATCAAGCAAACCCTACTGGGACTTACTGCCCTTATTTCAACTTCAAACAATGCAAGCTTCATCGTCATGGTCTGCACGCAGGCTGCTTCACATTGGCTTGGGATGCTGCTCTTCTCCTTGTTTGTAAGTAATTCTTTTGTGGTCATCCATTTTGCATTGATCTTCCCTAGTAATCAGGAGGTTAGATTTTTTTCTTTATCATCTGGATTTGAGTAATTTTGGATTATTTTGTGATTCTTTTTCTATATCCCATTGGTCTGTCTTTACTCAGCTTCTCCTTTAAGGGGAGTGAATTGATGTACTGGTAGTGAATCCAATGGGAAGTAAATGAGACTTGGCTTGAAAATTTTCTGTGCTGCTCAAGTTCCTTTTAATAATTTTGGTAGTTTTCTGATTGAATCTTTTTCAAAATGTATTAATATATTACTTTTTCTTTTATAGTGATAGCACACCCCACTTCAGCGTTAGATTTAGGTCTAGTAGTAATTAAATTTTACAGCATATTAGAGTTGTTCCTTCACCATTTCATTGGACACTTTCAAATGAATGTAAGTGCCATTTCAAGGTAGTTTGATTTTGCTTTCTTAGATGCTATTCATTAGAGAGAATTCCCATTACCTTGTACACTTACCTCTTGGGATTAGACACTTTTAAAATGCTGTAACTCCTTAAATCAACTAGGTATTAAAGCTTTGATTAATTAGGGACTTGAGGATTTATGAAACTAAAATACATCTATGGTTTAGTACTAGAATTGTTTTCATGTTAAGAATTCAGCAATGTTCCCTTTATAGACTTCACAGCAGCTCATGCTTATCACATAGTTCTTGCTAGTATTGGCCAATTACATTGTTGGATTTTTACCTGGCAGCAATTCTCCTAGTGACAAAGTCATTCTTATTTGCTAAGAAATTACTAAAATTCCAAAATGAGGTTTTTAGAATCACAAAATTTATTATTGATTTTTCTCTCAGTGGTGCTGAGTAATCAAAGCCACATTCATCTAGATAAAAAGAAAACTGATTTGATTATATATTCCTATACCTGATTATAACAATTCACATCTCCTCCCTATATTGGTAGAGCATTCCTGTATTCTCTTTGTATTTAATCCACTCACCTTAATCAGGTTCTAAGATGGTGCTGTTATCTTTCTGAAGATTCACTTTCATAATTTATCTGTACTTCCATCCTTCCTACAAATTCATTCCAAAGGCATCCATTGAGCACATTCTGTGGGCCAGACACTGCTCTAGGTTCTGGGGATGCACCAATCAACTGAAGACACAAAAATCATATGGAGTTCACATTTTAAAGGGCTAAGACAAATGAATAAGAGAAATAAGCACAATATACAGCATGTTTGTTGGTGATGTGTGTTGTAGAGACAAATAGAGGAAAGATGTGGAGTGTTGGTGGACAAATTGAAGTTTTAAATAAGATGGCCAGGGAAGAACTTTGCTGAGAAGCTAACTTTTGAGTAAAGATGTAAAGGAAGTGAGAAGGCACTATCAGGGGAAGAGTGTCCAAACAGAAAACAGCAAGAGGGAAAAGCTTAGGAGGAGGAAGGATGCACAGGATGGTCAGAGGACAACACGTAGCCCAGAGGGGCTGGAGTGGAAGGGCCAATAGGAGAGGGTAAGAGGGTAAAGTCAAATATGGAACATGTGGGCTACCTCAAGGACACTTTGACTTTTACTGGGAGGGAGATGGAAATTACCTGGAGTTTTGAGGAGAGGAATGACACGATCTGATTTACATATGGATGAATTTACTCTGGCTGTACTCTGGAAACTAGTTGGTAAGGGATATAATTGGAAACAGGGAAACCAGTTAAAAGGTGATTGTAACAATCCCTGCAGGAGTAGGTGGTGGTTTGGATCAGAGTGGTGGCCATGGAGGTGGTGAGAAGGAGAAGGATTAGGGGTATATTTGGAAGGTAGATCTAATAGAACATGGTGACAGATTGGATGTGGGATGTGAAAAAAGGCAACAAATCAGGGATGACCCAGGGTCTTTTGGCCCAAGCACTGGAAATGCATAGTTCCTATAAGGAGAGATGGGGAAGACTGAAGGAGTGTGGGTTTAGCAGAAAGAAGATCAGTAGTCTGAAACAAGGCATCCCTCTTCTACTCTTTGTCAGTAGCCAAGGCCATTTGTAGGCTTTCCTCAAGCCTGACCCCCACATGCACACTCATCCTCCACTGAAAGCAGTCTGGAAGGTGTCCAGTGGCTAGGGTCTCATTTGGTACTGACCTGAAGAAGGGTAGCAGATATATGCAGGCAGATTTTGCTGTTTTAACATTTGAATTTTGGATGGATTCCTAGAGGGCTAGGGACTTGAAGAAAAATAGAAATTATATAACAGTCATCTTTCATGTTAAAATGATACAACCTCACAAGGAATTAAATAAAGAACTTTGGTTGTAGTTTTCTGATATGTTGGTAGTTTCCTCTTTAATATTAGCTTTTTATCTCGAGTTAGAAACCATTGTTCCAGGGTTTCACATTTTCTAATTTCTCCTATGCCATCTCTAATCATCTTGGGCCCCTCCTGCCTGGTTTTATGTCTTATTCTCAGACCTGTTGGGCAGGAACCATATCTATTTGTTCACTGCTTGCTCTTTTCTTTTCTTTCTTTCTTTTTTAAAAATATTTTATTGCCCTTCATACCAAAGCGTAACTGGTGAAGTTGTTGAATGAATGGGCTCCAGATTTTATCATATGACTTGTGCCTTGAAAGGCTCTCTGGCTATAGCAGATTATCCTGTCATTTGTTTTTTTTTTTTTTTTTTTTTTTTTTTTATTTTTATTTTATTTTTTTTATTGGTGTTCAATTTACTAACATACAGAATAACACCCAGTGCCCGTCACCCATTCACTCCCACCCCCCGCCCTCCTCCCCTTCTACCACCCCTAGTTCGTTTCCCAGAGTTAGCAGTCTTTACGTTCTGTCTCCCTTTCTGATATTTCCCACACATTTCTTCTCCCTTCCCTTATTTTCCCTTTCACTATTATTTATATTCCCCAAATGAATGAGAACATATAATGTTTGTCCTTCTCCGACTGACTTACTTCACTCAGCATAATACCCTCCAGTTCCATCCACGTTGAAGCAAATGGTGGGTATTTGTCATTTCTAATAGCTGAGTAATATTCCATTGTATACATAAACCACATCTTCTTTATCCATTCATCTTTCGTTGGACACCGAGGCTCCTTCCACAGTTTGGCTATCGTGGCCATTGCTGCTAGAAACATCGGGGTGCAGGTGTCCCAGCGTTTCATTGCATTTGTATCTTTGGGGTAAATCCCCAACAGTGCAATTGCTGGGTCGTAGGGCAGGTATATTTTTAACTGTTTGAGGAACCTCCACACAGTTTTCCACAGTGGCTGCACCAGTTCACATTCCCACCAACAGTGTAAGAGGGTTCCCTTTTCTCCACATCCTCTCCAACATTTGTAATTGGGTTTCCTTTCCATAAGGATTTCACATTGAGATTGAGCTTCACTAAAAAAAGGACTCATTGAGATATGGGCATATAGGCTACTTGAATGATAAAGGAATAACATGCTGTGAAATTTTCAAGTACAAGAGTCAATGTTTAAGATTCAGAACTCTCAGAGGTATGAGCATGTCAGTGGTTTGATAAACTCATTTTGTTTGGACGTGTTTACTTGTTTTATACTGTAAGGTCAGTTGTGTTATTACTTTGAAAAAGGCTCAGCCAAAAATTATATAAAGAAAAATTAAATAAATATAGCACAAGAGGGTCACAATTATAGCAGAAATTGTAAAGGTGGGATATATGTAAGTTTGGGAAACAGAGTTCTAATCTAAACATCCAGTTGACACTTGGAAATCCTTTTCCACATCTCTGTTTAATGGTGGTCCAGTCTGGATCATTCTATACATTGAGGGCTGGAGATCTTGCATGGCACAAGGTCACATTCAGACAGTTGAGAATTATGAGAGTTCTATACTGCATTAGTGGTATTTTTCTACTGAATGTCTCTAGTAATTGTAAAAAACACAATACATGGATTTTCAACACTCAGTTACCCTGGACTGCTTTTCAAGTAGGTTTTGTTTGTTGTTTTAGTACTATTATTAACAATAAATAGATAGCATGGATTCAAACGATTTTAAATACAGTTGATCCTTGAACAATGTGGGTTTTAACTGCATGGGTCAACTTATACGTGGATTTAAAAAAATAAATACAGCATAGTACTGTAAGTGTATTTTTTATTCTTGATGATTTTCTTAACTATGTTGTTTTCTTTAGCTTACTTTATTATAAGAATACAGTATAGAATACGTATAGCATACAAAATATACATTAACAGTACATATGGCTTCCAGGCAACAGTGAGCTATTAGTAATTAAATTTTGGTGGAGTCAAAAGTTAAATGAGGATTTTTGACTCTGTAGGATCTGATACCCCTAACCCCTGCATTGTTCAAGGGTTATCTGTAGGGACGCCTGGGTGTCTTTTCGGTTGAGCCTTTGGTTCAGGGCGTCCAGGGATTGAGTCCCACATTGGGCTCCCCACAGGGAGCCTGCTTCTCCCTCTGCCTATGTCTCTGCCTCTCTGTGTCTCTCATGAATAAATAAATAAAATCTTTATTAAAAGAAGAACCTATAAAATTGTTTTAAAAAATATTTCTACTTCAGCATATAGAAACAGATAAAAGAAAAATCAATTTATGTGAAAAAGAGAATAGATCAAATAGCTGATTTTTGTCCTTATCCCAAGCTGGCCCTGGGGGGCATAAGCAAGACCCAGTCAGTTTGCTTTTGCAGGGATATTTAAATGAAAATTTCCTCTTTAATATTAAGGAAAAGAGTCAGTTTGATGAACAAATTGCTAAAACTGTGACCTAAAAACAACTAATTAAGACAAATCTAATTAGACTTGATAAATATATATTTTTAGTCCAGGAAGCTAGGAATGAATTGGTCTCTCCCGCCTGCTACCTAGCCGCATGACAGATTTCATCATTCCAGTAATTACAGAAAATACCCTAAATCAGGAAGTGTTCACAGACACCTGCAGTCAGGCTGAGTACCACACAGCGATGTCTGGAAGAACGACTTCATCTCCATGCAGGCCATGGGCTGGAATGTGGTTGGTAAAGGGCAGAACTGAGCTCCAGCAGCTGTTCTGTTAGTTAAGGTGGTACTGGTTGCGGCCTCCCAACTGTGATAGCACTCCAGAGATGAAGAGCGCCAGTGCATTTAGAGGAAGTGGAATGATGTGATGCCTAAGGTATGGGGCCTCAAGTGTGATTTTGTTTTATTTTATTTTAGTATTATTTTTTTAAAAAGATTTTATTTATTTGAGAGAGAGAGAGAGGGTACAAGCACATGTGGCAGGGAGGGGCAAAGGAAGGAGAAGCAGTGCCCTTCCCCTCTGATCAGAGAGACCCATGTGGAGCTCAATCCCAGGACCTCGAGACCACGACTGCAGCTGAAGGCAGACGATTAAATGACTGAGCCACCTAGGCACCCCTCCAAGTGTGTGTTTCTGGAAAGACATGTCTATTTTAATTATATAAGACTAGATGATTTTAGCTTTTATTTTTCACTCAAAAATGTTTGTTACTTGACCTCCTACTCACCATTTCCAACAGCCGTTACCTAGTGCTCAGCGTCTTTGAACTTTGTACAACATTTACCATAGAGGCTGACTCTCTGGATGGCATCCTCAAGCCATTCTTCTGTGGCATTTCTTTTGGCTCTGTCAAGTGCCTGCTTTTCTTCTCTTCCGAAGTGTGTTCCTCCCATCTGTCCTCTGTTCTAACTCCTCTGTGTCCCTTCTCTATTCTCGCTCTCCTTCTGTTCTTCATCTCCCTCTGTTATCTGACCACTTCTCATGTCCACACTGATGATTCCCGAATCCGTATCATCAGCCCAGGCTTCTCCCTCAAGTTGCAAATTCACATTTCTAATTCCCAGTTAGAATTCTCTCCAGATATTCTGTGGGCACTTTAAACTCAACATGTTCAAAGTGAACTTTTACTTCCTCAATTTTCATGACTAATATGGATCTCTAACTAGCCACTTGGAACTGAGACTTTGAAGCCATCTTCAATCCTCCTCTATCCTAGGTCATCTGTATTGAAACATTGGTCGAGTCTTATACTGACGCTCAGATCTATTACATCCTGAAAGGATGCCATGGAGACCACTCATTCCAGTTACTTTCTAACACTTGGGATATTAGAATAGCTCCCCACCTCTAATTTATTCAGAATGCTACTTGCTGGAGTAATATCTAAAACTTAGCTTTGGCTCAGCCTTTCCTAATACTCAAAATATGTGCTGTGAACAAAAGAAAATCTCTATCCTTGAGTGTGATGTTCAAGGCCTTTGCTGTCTGTTCTTGTTTCCTGCCTCTCCACAACTGTTGGTGCTCACACACCCAGTCCTCTGGCCACTCTCAGGACGTGGGTTGTATTTGATTATGGACTTATCCTTGTTGACATTTTACCTTTGCTTTGAAGACTTTCTCTGAACCTCTGATCTCTTTATTTTTTTAAATTTCTCTAATTTTCTTAACACACGACATATTTTTTTTTTAAAGATTTTTTTTATTTATTTATTCATGATAGTCACAGAGAGAGAGAGAGAGGCAGAGACACAGGCAGAGAGAGAAGCGGGCTCCATGCAGGGAGCCCGATGTGGGATTCGATCCCGGGTCTCCAGGATCGCGCCCTGGGCCAAAGGCAGGCGCCAAACCGCTGCGCCACCCAGGGATCCCCACACGATATATTTTAAGTCATGAAAGTAATGATCTCACAGAAACTTTGGAAGACAATAGGAAAATCTTAGGAAGGAACTAAAATTCTTGCATAATCAGATCACTCAGATGTGATATAATGTAAACTATTTATATCATTCAAATTTATTTTAATTGATATATATATGTACCACGTATGCAGAGTTTGTGATATTGGTAAACACTGTAAATGCAAGTTTTCATTAGCTCTTTTCACTTAATATTACATTGTAAGCATTTTCTGTTGCATTAAATGTCCAGAACATATGTCTAAATGTCTGCAAAATATTGTATCATATTGATCATATACTGTAATCTATTCAAAATCTTCTGTCTTTTGTAGTAAATAATTTTATTATTTTAAAGATTTATTTATTTATTCATGAGAGACATACAGAGAAAGAGGCAGAGACATAGTGGAGAGAGAATCAGGCTCCCCATGGTGAGCCTGATGCAGGACTCAATCCCAGGACCCTGGGATCACAACCTGAGCCAAAGGCAGAAGCTCAACCACTTAGTCACCCAGGCATTGCTGTAGTAAATAATTTTAAAGAGATATAGTTTTCTACTGACTTTTCTACTGTTTTTTTTTTTTTTTGGACACATGGTTTATTTCCCTTATTCCTTTCTCCCCTCTCTTTTTTGCCTCCTTATTTTCTTTGGGGTGAGGGGAATTTTATATAGATTAAGTATTTGGCTATAGCAAGGTAGATAGCTTGTTCATGGATCTACCCACTCTTGGCTTTAGTGCCCGTAGTGTTGTCTTAGACACCTAGTCTGGGGTTGTGGTGCTGTGACAAATCACATGAAAATCCACAGCCCCAGTGTCCTCTTGCTGTCTAGGTTCTTCTCTAAATTATTACACAAGACATCATATAGCATTTTGCTTCTTAGGATCACACCCCTTTCCAAGGCATAGTTTATTTTCAAATGACCCTCTGGACATCCTCCCTTTTTTTTGACGTTATGGGGGAAATTAGTTTCTGTAAGAAGCTGTAGAGTGAATAGAATGGTTAAACTAGAAGCCAGGACACAATTTCTTTTGGTGGTTGCAATACAGATGGAGAGCTCCTAGTGCTTTGGTTGAAACATTGGGAATGCTCTGGTTCAAAAGGAGAAGAATAAAGCATGATGGACCTTCCCTTAGGTTGTCAGTAGTGCCCTATTTTAGGCAGTAAACTATATTTTGCTCAAGGTGATCCTCAGTTCAGCTGCACAAGTTGGTGACCAGTGGAAATTCCTCCAACATTCTTTACCAGAGGGCCATCTGTCTTAGCTTCAATTTCTTTCTGTGTTACCATTTATATTTCAGTGTGAGGCTTAATCAAGGACTGTAAATAACACCTCAAGAAGATCCCTTCCAATTCAGTGGGGCCCATTTAAAATGACCTCTTCACATTCAGGGGAATGTGGCACATCAGCTTCCTCTTTTGTATTCTCATAGCATTTGGATTATTCTGCTGTTAAAGTGTATATTCCATTTGGCATAGCTTGTGTACATTTTATCTCTTTTACCAGTTTAAGTTCCTTAAGAATGTGGACGTGCCTTGCTTACCTTGCCATTTCTCACTAGGAATCTGATAAGGAGGTGGGATGGTTGGAAACAAAACCTAAGTGTTCACTCTGCAGTAGATTATATGCAGGATACTTTACTTGTGCCGTTTTATGCTGCCATTATATTTTGTTTAATTGAATACATGTGTGCACATCTTTGTTTTTTAAAAAAATTTTAAAAATGTATTTATTTATTCACAAGGGACACAGAGAGAGAGGCAGGGACATAGGCAGAGGGAGAAGCAGGCTCCATGCAGGGAGCCTGATGTGGGACTCGATCCCGAGTCTCCAGGATCATGTCCTGGGCTGAAGGCAGCACTAAACCACTGAGCCACCCTGGCTGCCCATTCTTTGAAGTTCTAATGTCACATTAACAAGTAGAGATCACATATGCAGATGTTTGTAAGTGACTAGTGTATAATCCATCTAGCCAATCCATAAGTTGTCTACTGTCATCCCCATTGGCAGTTGAGAAAACTGAACTTTCGGAAGTTTATGTGATTTTTATCCAGCTTAATAAAGCTGGAAAGTGAAAAAGGTGATATCCAAAACAAGATCAAGCCAATTGTAAGGACTCTTTGCCACCCTCCCACACCACTTCCTTTTTACAAATTTATGCTGAAGGGTTCAATTAATATGCAATTGTAGATAGAGTATTTATTATTCTAGGAGAGTCCCTTCGCCTTTTTAAAAATCTTTTTTATTTATTTATGATAGGCATACAGTGAGAGAGAGAGGCAGAGACACAGGCAGAGGGAGAAGCAGGCTCCATGCACCGGGAGCCTGACGTGGGACTCGATCCCAGGTCTCCAGGATCACGCCCTGGTCCAAAGGCAGGCGCTAAACTGCTGCGCCACCCAGGGATCCCCCCTTCGCCTTTTTAATCAATCAAACAACCTAAGTTGGGATGAGAACAGGCCAAAATTCCCTTTCTATTTAGTATAAATAAAAATGAAACAATTTTTATTTTGAGCCCTGAAATAGTGGGATGATGAGAGAGATATTTGGATCTCACGAAACCATGCTAATTTTCTAAGACAGTGCTATATTTTGGTAAGCTTTTGTCATATATCTTAAAAATTCAGTCTGTTGGCTACTGGGCCATGTCTGAAGGAGATTTGCACATGTTCTTCAGAATGCCGTTTAATTTTTGAATCCTCTGAATCACACATTTGGCATCAGCTGTTGCTATTTTTCCTCTTGATCGTCTTGCATATAGCAGTTCTAGGTGAGATGTTATTACATATGCAATCTCTAAAATGCAAATTTCTCATTTACAAACACCTGTATGTATGAACCTACTTTCTAATCTGGCGTTCAGGTTTAAAGAGAGATTTGCACACATAATGCAACTAGCTAGAATATAAAAATACTGAGGTAGAAAATGCGGTGTTGCTTTAGCCTTTGCATAGATATGAATGGTATTGTCCCTAGTGTGATAAGGAGTTCTACAACAGAAAATTTCTGCTAAGCTAGAATAAGTGATGGCATAAAGATCTTCTTCCTCTTTCAATGTGAGTATATGGGGCAGTATGGTGGAGAGCATCCCTTTGCCCTACCTTACCTTCATGGATCCTCTTCCCACTGAGGTAGCAGTAGGCAGTCATGCCCTACTCTGTCCTCCTCCTTTCCATGCCCTATTCCCCCCAGGCAGGTTGTATCAGTCTGTTTGATCTATAAGGCACCTGAGAGAGTAAGGTGATGAAAGCTTTCACAACTTAGAATCAGTGCTCAGGAACCCTAGTGCTTTCTAAATATGCTTTGTGGTTACTCCATAAATATTTTTCAGTCAGTGAGTGTGAGTCAGGTGCTCCATTCATTAAGCACTTGTTTAGCAACTACTGTGTTCTGGAATCTGGAACTATATAACTAAACAAGAAAACTTCCTCAAGTTACATAGAATCTAGTTGTGGGGAAGGGTTGGTCAATTCATTAGTTGTTACTGAACTCCCATTGGTAGAAGGAACACAGTGGGAGGACAACTATGTTGAGCTTGTGGATCAGGGCATGTTTCCCAGGGACTGTGCAATTGGACTAAGTGGGCATTTGCTAGGTGGACAACGTCCATCAGGCAGAAAGAGGGAAACTTTTATGCCAAGGAAAATGCAAAGTTAAGGACAGGGCGATGTGTTTAGGGCCCTACAATTAGTTTGAATCGACTGGAGAAGTAGAGTTGGGAGCTGAGGCTTGATAGAGAGGCAGGAGTCAGACCATGAGGGCCGTGTGTGCTAAGCATCTTATGGGAAAGGTGACTTACATTTTTCTGGGCATGGGGGCTGCTCTGAAATCAGGACCCCTCATGGATGGGAAGTATTGGTGTCATAGCCTATTTTGTGTATTGAACCTTGTACAACCAAAACAACAGCAACTAAAAATGGTCTGGGCATTTGCAGAAGCTGAATGGATTTATACAGTCACTAAGCAGTCAGGTTGCTTTGGTTTTGGCTGGCATCTAGTATCAGAAGGATGTGGTCACTGGGAGGCATCCTCATAGTAGTGGTTCTTGTACTCCAGAAAGGCTTATTTCCTGATGAATAGCTGGAGGATGGGGATGGAGTGGTTCCTGGGGCCAGAACCTCTAATTAAATATAGAACATAAGTTCTAGAATTCTATCGTGAAAGTACTCAATTTCTTGACCAGATGCTTTGGGAAGGGCTCAAAGAAGATGATTTTTAGGACTTCCCAGAAATGAATATATTCCTTTAGAGGATTTTTTAGGAACCCTCAGTTTGAAAAATGGATGTAGACATTTGGACTATTTTACTTTTACTTGCTGACAGATAACCTTGGCATCTTCAGCAATACAGCTTCTAACCTGAGGTGATCAGAAGGAAGGCTCCCTTCCTTTGCATCACTGGCCCCCGAATACTTAAGCACATTGACAGCAGATTCAAATGAAGTCATGGTGAGAATGCACTGAGCACTTTATAATGCTTGTGTCCTCCAGAAATCCTTGTCAGAGGGAGAATAAACACATGCTGGTCTGCTCATCTGCTCAGCGATGAAGGAGCCTGAACTAGATACATGAGAAAGAACAGGAGCTTTGGAGCAGGACAAACCTGGAATCCAATTCTCAATCTTCTAATTTCTAGGCATGGGATCTCAGGCAACTTGTTTTACCTCAGTTTTCTCACAAGTTTATACATCAAATAAAAAATTAATTGATCTAAAATTGGTGCCTTGATTTTCTTTTTTTTTTAACATTTGGATTTTTTAAAAGATTTTATTTATTCATGAGAGACACAGAGAGAGAAAGAGAGGCAGAGACACAGGCAGAGGGAAAAGCAGGTTCCATGCAGGGAGCCCAACGTGGGACTCGATCCCGGGTCTCCAGGATCAGGCCCTGGGCTGAAGGCGGCGCTAAACCGCTGAGCCACCCGGGCTGCCCTGTGCCTTGATTTTCTAGAGGAATTCCTCTTTCAAATGATTTGACCTCTGTCATATATCTTGATTTTTTTTTTTATTCAGGAAATGTGGCCACCACAGATGTCTAAGCCTGGTGGTTATTTCCCTTAGAACAGGGAAGGCATTTGACCCCTGGCATTGCATGAGGGGTCCATCTGTCACATAACAGATGTGTTTGCAGTAGGGATCCATATAAGTAACAATAATTGGAAAAATATTCCTTTGCCTTGGATCATTTTACGAGGCAAAACACCTCTTCGGAAAAGTAGATCCAGGAACTTATATGTCATACACTGTACTGGTGACCTCACTGTCACATAACCTTTATGCCCTGAGAGTAGGGTTCTACCTTTACCATAATTCTTTATGTTAAGAGGCAGATAGCAGTCCTTTTGTGTCCCCTGGACACATTGCAACTTTCCTAAGCATTGATCAGTTTATATTAATTTTGCAATAGCCACATGTTTCAGGGTTCAATGGATTTTTAAAAATACTGTAGCTTTAACTTGAGCATTAATGCCCGGTTATTTCATCATGATATACAGAAATTTATATCATGCAGCCTGTCACAAAAGTGCATTCAGATGTTGGAATCTGCAGGTACTCAGCACTAATATCTAGATGCCCTTTGTTGATTGTGGTGGGTGGTGTAGATCATGAAGCAGAAGAAGGCTGCAAATGGTATGTTTATGGGACTGTGAAGCATCTTTAGTGATACTGCCTTTCTTGAGCAATGTGACATAACTCGAGACTTCTGGAAAATTACAGTAAGTCAGGCCGGCAGCAGCAAAGCTGCAGGGGGCTGGCTCTTATTCAGGATACTGCAAATACCTGATAGGAAGATCCTAGTTTGGACCAGATGGAGAAAAGGAGAAGAAGCTCAGATGTTGAGTCAGACAGATTCCTGGTGAGGATAATCTGTCTGTTATTGAACAAGCAGACTGTCTATGCATTCAGACTTGCTGATGGAATAACACCATCATCCACCGCCCCCCTCTTTTTTTTTGGAGACAGTGGGAATTCTTCCTGATAGTGTTTCTGGATTAGGTTGTAGAAGGAAAGGAAGTGGCTTGTGTATGAAATAATAGGAAAGCACTTCACACTCCTTTACTGGAGCTGAGGAAGTGGGCCAGTGTGCTATGGTAGAAAGTGGACTGCATGGAGGCCATGTGTTTCAGTCTTAGTTTGACCATGAAGAAACAGTAGGAAACTGTCCCACTCACTTAGTTACCTTTTCACCTGTGCAGTGATCACTAAGGCTCTTTCTGCCTCAGTGCAACTATGTCTTTGGTATGGGAAAAGGTGATACAATTAGTGAGGTTGTATTAGAGGGAATGGGGATGATGGAGATGAAGACAGAGAGAATAGAAGTGACCTGAAAAAGAGAAAAGAAATTACCTTTATGTGATCAATAAACAAAAGGATTAAGATTACACTTTCAGTTGTTTTCAGGTTGTTATTAATGCTCATGGTATACCTTCAGAAATAAGGGGTGTGACCGATAACTTATTTTGTAAGAAACCTGAACCTCTTAGGTTTGGTGTATATTTGTGGGTGAGGGGTGGGGAAAGTCTGGGGCATGTAACCTGGAGGACTGTGTTCTGCAGAGGGCCCTCCCAGTGATTGGAGGATGTAATCAGGGAATCCAGCCCAGCAGGAAGAGGCCAGCCAAGACCAATAAGGGGCCTTCTCATGAGCATTTAGTACTTGAGAGGAGTTTTAAGATATTGTTTGAAGGCACTGACTATGGATTCAAGCTTCTTGAGTTTGAGATTTGGCTCTGTCACTTTTAGCTGTATGATCTTAGGATACTTACCCTTTCTGTGACTCAGTTTTCTCATGTGTAAAATGAAGATGATAATAATTTTATTTCAGAGGGTTATTGTGGAGGTAACATGTAGAATACCTAGGGCAGACTTTTGTTTTGAGGATGATGAAGTACTTTTCCCTCTTAGATCTTCTAAGTACAGTTATAAACCTTGGACTCTATATGTAAACAAACATAAGGAGATCATGAAGGGAGGAGAGCAGTCAGGCTGGCTAGTGACTTTGGGGCATGAGGAATGATATAGCTAATGAGTTCTCTAAGTTTTCTTTTTTTCACACACCCCAGACATGGTATAGGAAGAAGCCAGTGACCCAGATGTGCCAATGAGCACAGACAAGGAAAAAAAGAAAAAGCCCAACAAAAACCTCATCTCATTAGTCAAAGGAAGAAAAAGGATAACCCAGAAAGGCAAATACTTTTGGGTAATAGTTGCTCTGCTCCAGCCAAACACCATAGAAAAAAAATGTAGCCTCACCCAAACCATGCCAGCAAAGGCTTAAGTGGGGAGGCTAGACTGCTGTCCTCACAAGACTATACTGAGGTGACCAACACCCTCAGCAAGGTAGTGTCAGAGAAGAACAAGCAGAGAGTTGGGACTTCCCTCCACCACCCCACTGTCAGTGGAGACCAGGTATGGAGTCTGGACAAAAACAAGGCCCCCCTTGGGTGGTGTTAAAGGAGACCTAGTGGGGACTCAGGACTTTCCCCTTTTCCCAGGGGTAGCAAGAACACCCCCACTGTGCTGTCTGTGGGCACCATGGGAGGAGCTGGAAATACCACCCCGCTGAAGAGTAATGAGGAGTTTCCCCCAACCCTGGGTATTAATGGAGACCAGGTTGCAAAACTGCACTGTTGCCTCCACCTGGCAGTAGAGAGGTGGCACCCTTCCTCTTTCCTTGCCAGAACAGTGTCAGAAAAAGCCAACTAAAACACAATACTTAAATAAGAGTCTCCTAATGTGACAAAAATATCTAGATTTCAGTGTTTCTGTGCAGTGTTCTGTGCAGTATGATGAAAATCATTCATCATACTGAAGTTCAGGAAGATCTCAAACCGAATGAAAAAAGCCATAGATAGACACCATCATGAAAATGCTAGAGAATGTTAGAATTATCTGACAAAGATTTCTAAGCAGCCATGATAAGAATACTTCAGTAAGCAATATGAACACACTTGAAACAAATGGAAAAAAAAAACCTTCAGCAAAGAAGTAAAAATTCTCAACAAAGAAATAGAAGATATGGAAAAGAATTGCATGACAAATTAAAAACTGAAAAATGTAGTAACTAAAAGAAAAAGCTCAGGTGAGATGGGCTCAACAGCAGAATGGGAGGAGGGAGAGGAAAGAATCAATGACTGGAAGATAAAACAATAGAAATTAGTTAATCTGAAAAGCAGGGAAACTAGACTGAAATAAAATGAACAGATTTGGGGTCTGTGGGATTATGACAAAAGGTCTAATATTTGTGAGATGACAAAGAGAGTGGACTGAAAAGGTGATCAAAGCAATATTAGCTAAAAACTTTCCAAATTTGGCAAAAGATATACACCTATAGATTCAAGAAGCTGAATGAACTCCACACAAAATAAATCCAAAGTCATGCAAAAACACCATAATTAACCTTCTGAAAATAAAAAAGAAAAAAAATCCTAAAAGCTACCAGAGAAATATAATATTTTACCTATGGAAGAAAAAATTATATTTCTCACAGAAACATTCATTGGAAACTAGAGGGAAATGATATTTTTTAAGGGCTGAAAAAAAATAATTGTCAATCCAGAACCCTATACGCAGCAAAAATATCTTTCAGGAGTGTTGGGGAAATCAAAGCAACCTTCAAGATGAAGGAAAACAAAATTTATTGTCATCAAAACTACCTTAAAAGAATGGCTAATGGAAGTTTTCTAAACAGAAAATAGTGATAAAGAGGAAACCTTGGAACATAAGGAAGGAACAGAGTATATGGTAAGTAAAAGTGGTAAATAACTGTTGCTTTTCCTTCTCTTGAGTTTTCTACAGTATGCTTGACGGTTGAAGCAAATAGTACAACACTGTCTGATGTGGCTCTAAATGTTTGCAAAGGACATATTTAAGCCAATTATATTATAAAAAGGACAGGTTAAGGGGACATAAAGGGAGTTAAGATTTCTAAATCACTCAAACTGGTAAAATAATGACACTGATAGGTTGTGATAAATCATCTATAATGTAAAACCTGAAGTAACAAATAAAAAAAGTTATGCAAAGAAATTGGCTTAAAAAGGCTATAAATATATCAAAATAAAATTCTATAAAATGTTCAAATAATCCATAGGAAGATAGGAAAAAGAAAACCAAGGTACAAAAAACAGAGGTAATATAAAATAAAAGTAACAAAGGCAAACTTAAGCCCTGACATATTAACAATTACATGAAAAATAAATAGCCTAATACACAAGACAAAGACAGAGTTTGGCAGTGAATTTAGAAACATAACTCAAGAAAAGAAAATTAAAAATATCCCATTATGATCCCATTTATAATTGCTAAAGATAAAAATAAAATATTGCGTGTAAATCTAAACAAAACTTATACAAAAATTAAATGTTGAATCACTATTCTATGCTGATAAACACATAAAAAAGATTTAAATAAATGGAGAGACATACCATGTTAATGGATTAAAAGACTCAAAATAGTAATGATGTCAGTTCCTCCTAAATTGATAGAAAGGTTCAATATAATTCCTGTCAGAATCTCAGAAAGATTTTTTGAAGATATAAACAAGAATACTCTAAAATTCATAATGAAAGGCCAAGGAACTAGAATAGCTAAAACAATTTCAGAAAAGAATAATGTTGGAAGAAATAGTCTTATCAAAAAAAAAAAAAAGAAATAGTCTTATCAATTTCAAGACATTATATAACAAGTAATCAAGATTGTGTAGTATTGGCACATACATAGATCAATGGAACAGAATAGAGTAACCAGAAATAGACCCACAGAAATATGACCAACAGAGTTTTTCACAGAGGTGCCCAAGAATTTAATGGAGGAAAGAGCATTTTTAACAAATGTGCTGAGGCAATTGGACAGTCATGAGGAAAAGTGGATCTTCATCTCATACCTCACATAAGTCTCACATCTTACATAAAAATTAAATGAAAGTACATCATGAACTTACATATAAAGTGTAAAAACTATAAAGCTTTTAGGAAAAACATAGAAAACCTTTAGGATATAGAATTAAGGAAAGAGTTCCAGTATTTGATATCAAAACCATAATCCCTAAAAGCAAACATTAATAAAATGGACTTCATCAAAATTTAATTTTGCTCTCTGAAATACCTTGTTCAGGGGCAGCTGGGTGGCTCAGTGGTTGAGCGTCTACCTTTGACTCAGGCTGTGATCCTGGGATCCTGGGATTGAGGCCCACATCAGGCTCCCCCCAGGGAGCCTCCTTTCCCTCTGCATATGCCTTTCTCTGTATCTCTCATCAATAAATAAATGAAATCTTTTAAAAAATGAAATACCTTGTTTAGAGTTTGAAAAGACAAGCTATAGAACAGGAAAGGATATTTGCAAACCATTTATTTGAGAATGGACTAGTACTTAAAATATAAAAGTGTTATCAAGACTCATCTGTAAAAAAACCAAACAATCTAATTATAAAATGGCACACACACACACACACATACCCACATGCACACACATACCACATGGAATATTACTTAGCCATCAAAAAGAATGAAATCTTGCTATTTGCAACAACATGCATGGAACCAGAGTGTATTATGCTAAGCAAAATAAGTCAGAGAAAGACAAATACCATATGATTTCACTCCTATGTGGAATTTAGGGAAAAAACTGATGAACATAGGGGGGAAGAAGGAAGAAGGAAAAATAAAATAAGGTAAAAACAGGGAGGGAGGCAAACCATAAAAGAATTTTAACTGTTGGGAACAAACTGAGGGTTGCTGGAGGGGTAGGGGTGAGGGGAGCAGGGTAACTGGGTGATGGATATTAAGTAGGGCACCTGATGTAATGAGCACTGGGTGTTATATGCAAATGATGAATCACTAAATTCTATCCCTGAAGCTCATAACACACTATATGTTAACTAAATTGAATTTAAACAAAATCTTAAGGAAAAAAGGATGACTATGCAGGTATCAGAATGACTGAAATAAAGAACAGCAACAGCCAATACTGGTGTAAGTACAGAAAATTGAATCACTCATACATGACTCCTGGGAATGTAAAGTGGTGTTGGCATTCTGGAAAACAGTTTGGAAGTTTCTTTAAAAAGTAAACCTGAAACTACCATTTAATTTTCCAGCATTTGCAATCCTGAGCATTTATCCCAGGGAATTTATGGCTTATATTCACAGAAAAACTTGTACACAAGAGATTGCAACAGGCTTATTGGTAATAGCCTTGTATTTATTTGCTGGAGCTTTCATAACAAAGTACCAAAAACTGGGTGGCTTAACCAACAGATAATTATTGTCTCACACTTCTGGAAGCTAGAAGTCTTAAATCAAGGTATCAGCAGGGTTTCCTTCTGAGCTGTAAGGAGAATCTGTTCCATATTTCTGTTCTAGCTTCTGGTGGTTTGCTGGCAGTTGTGGGTGTTCTTTGGCTTGCTAATGCATCACCCTGATCTCTGCTTTCATGTTTACATAGAGTTCTTCCTGTGTTTGTGCTAGTGTACAAATTTCCTCCTTTTTACAGACAGACGTCATATTGGATTAGGGGTACACCCTACTTCAGTATGACTTCATCTTAACTGACTATATCTGCAGCAATCCTATTTCCAAAAAAGATCACATTCTGAGGTACTGGGGGTTAGCACCACAACATATGAATTGAGGACATAATTCAACCAAACTGGAAACAACCTCAATGTCCTTTAACAGGTGAATGATTGAACTGTGATATATCATACCATAAAATACTACTCATCAATAAAAGGGGGACATGCATACCTGCAATAGTCTGGATGAATCTTTAGAAAGTTATGCTGAATGAAGAAAGCCGATGCTGAAAGTTTACATATGGCATAATCCCATTTATATTCCCAAAATAATATTCCCCAAATGACAAAATTATGGAAATGGATAACTGATTATGGATTGCCCAGAGTGATGAAGTAGGTGGAGCATAGAGAAGTGTGTATGACTCTAGAAGGAAGGGCAGCATGAAAGATCTTTGTAGTAATGGAAAGACTCTGTGCTTTGTACCAGTATCAATATCCTGATTGTGATATTGCACTATACTTTTGCAAGGCACTATCTTTAGGAGAGATTGGCTAATGGAATAAGATTCACAGAGTCTCTGTGTGTTAGTTCTTAAAACTTCATGCCAGTCGACAATTATCTCAAAATAAAGTTGTAATACCAAAAATATATAAGACTTAAGTGCATGCTACATAGCTACGTGCTCTATAAATCAGCATTTACTCAGTAAATGAGTAAATTAGCACTGAGTGCTCAGTTATTACCTTTGATAAATACCATTTTTCCCTGTAACTCCAGCACAGGGTGTGTCTACACATATGCATTTAGCATTACCTTCCCTTAAAGAACAAACATAGAAATGTAAGAAAATCAATAGGAACCACAACCCACTTTTCACCAGAACTGGGCTCTGCTCTTCCTTTCAGTTCTAAATGGAGCTCGCTGAGCTTTCTTGGATACTGAAGGAAGTAACTTCTTTGTCCTAATTCTTTTTCATGTACTCCTGTGTATTTCTTGCTCAGTCATATTATAGGGAAGTTTGGTGGTCTCGCTGCCTTCCACATTGCCATGATTTCCCATGGTTTTCATTGATGAATGAACCACTGAGAGCAGACACTAATTGTTGCATCCCACCATGAAGAAGGCATGCATATTGGTGAAGGCCCCCAGGTGAAGGTTGTGGGTAGATGTTCCTTTTGTGGTGGAGTAAAGAGAGTGCTGCTCTTGTTTTTTCCTCAGGAAATAAGGAGATTGGAAACAGCAAACAAGATCCATTTTCAGTGGAACTATAAGTCATCTGGCACCCAATGCTACAATGTATGAGGAAGGGTGGGCAAGTCAAGGAGTCAAGGAGAAGTGTGCAGAGACACTGACTCAGGATGCTCACAATGACAGTTTATAGACAAAACACAACCTGAGGGGCAAAACTACCATTTACTATTGAGAATAGCAGTACTGAGGTGCGTGGTGTGGTGGGGGAAGGATTGCTGACTGTGGGCAAATAAGAAATCATACAGATGTGCCACAGTTGTGAGCTGAGGTAGTGAGGGGGCGTCTGTGCTTGTGAGTAGTCTGCAGCTGCTGGAAGTACCCTCACCGAGCCCTGTGTCCCAGAGAACCTGTCCAACAACCTGCTGATATCTGTTCCGAGAAGAATTTATGTTCAGAGACACATGATAAGTTATAGGGACAGATGAAAGAGATAAGGAGAAGAACCAGGAACAGGTTTTGTACAAAAGTAGTGCAGAAAAGATTAGACGAAGCAAAAACAAATGGCAGATGGAGAATGTACACCTAAAATTATTCCCTGAACAGAATGGTGTTTGTATTTAAATTTTTTTTTAAAGAAAGCAGTAACTTCCAGAAAATAAAAACTTAGATCATGTATATAAGAGGCCATGGAGGATGTGGTGAGGCAGTAGGAGAAAGTGAAACATGAGCTGATCAAGCCCAGGAAATAGTGAAACAAATAAAATCATTAAGTATGAAGTCATGCTTGATAGCAGCATGAAGGAATTTAGAGATTATTGAAAATGTGGTAAGAGAAATGGGGGAGTGTTCATCAAAGAGTACAAAGTTTTGGTTTCATAAGGTGAATAACTCCTAGAGATCTACTATATAGCACAGTGGCCATAGTTATCAATACTGTGTTGTATACTTAAAATTTTGCTAAGATGGTAGATCTTAAGTATTTCTATGATAAAAAAGTAATAAAGAGGGAAGTAGGAAACATTTACAGGTGTTGGATATATCATGGCAAAGATTTGGTGATGGATTCATGACTGTGTACTTATCTCTAAACTAACAATTTGTATACATTAAATATGTACAGCTTTTGTGTGTCAGTCATACCTCAAAAAGTGGTTTAATAAATATGGCTACAGATACGAGTGTGACAACATCAACTAAAGCAATCATAATGAAGATGATATAAGCAAGGGGTTAAAATGATTTGAAAAAATGATAAAAATGTGGCAAAGTGGATCAACATATAGATATTTACTTTTCCTGAGAAGAGAATCAAATAATGAAATTGAAAAAAAAATCTGAAGATGCAACTCAAGAAAAATTTCCATAACCAAAAGAAGTCTTGAACCCAGGACTCAAGTGCACATAATAGTTAAAATAGATCTATAACCTAGTAAATTAAATGACTTCAGAATTGAAAAAAAAATATTTGGGCATAACAAAATGAAGAAGCTGGGTCCAGCCTTACATCTTTCCACAAAATTATTTAGAGCAGAAATAGAAGAAATTGGAACATTGCTCCCCCAAATTGTTTTTAATAGCAAGAGAATAAAAACAACCTAAATTTCTATCAATAGGGAACTATTTAGATTATAATGTTATAGTATATGTATACAAGGGGAGATTATATGGCAGTTAGAGGAATACAGCAACTCTATGAATTGTCATAATATAGAGGTTTCCAAGATATATTTCAAGGGAAAAAAACGATGTATTGCTACTTTGTATGTATATTTTAGGTTATATTGTTTAAAACCAGTAGTAGAGATTGTCAGGAGGCAGCAGTAAGAGGAATGCCTTTCCCCTCTTTTACTCTCTTTTTGTACTGTATGCACATAATAATTAAGATAAAGAACTGAAAAGAAAAGAAATATACTTGTTTATTCAAAATATTGTCTGCACTAGAGCCTGAAAATTCACTGTTAGCGTCACTCTTCTCTTCTCTGCCTTCCATTTTAAGATGCAAATATTCATAGGCCAAGTAGCAAATTATGAGTCCCTTGGGAGAAAGAGACCATTATAATTCTTTTGCTTTTCTTCAGACTACTTTTATGAGAGAAGATGCTCAATAAACACTGATTTTCTGGACATTCACTAAGCTAAAATGAAGTGACAAAAGAGATTGCTTAAGAAGATTCATATTGTTGCTTGAGTGTGCAAATCTTACCACATTGTCAGCATTATTCCTGTTTAGCCAAATAAAACGGGGAATTGAGAATTGGAAATAAAATTAGCACTTCCAAGCCATTTCTTACTCTTCTTTAAGAACTGTATTTTTCCTTCTTGGGCAGAAAGGTGTATTTGTGCCTGTGAAAAAAATCATATTGACTTTTCAGGCCTTATCAAGAACTAAATGTACTAATGGCAGGAGTTGCCCCAAGTTAATTGTGTTTAGGCTAAACTGTTTACAGAGTATTTTTGAGATCCCCAGATTCTTCTGCACTCTGATTCATTCTGAGCCAATCTTAAAGTCGCTTATTTCAGTCATTTCCAAGATTTTTTGGAATCTCACTAATCCCTGTATTCCCAAGGTGATAAATCTAATTGGATCCCCCTAGTATCTCATGCACAACCACATCACTGTTTTTCAATCATTAGTGTGGCACATTTTGATCATGATTACATGCAGGCCTGTAAAGAGCACCTACGTAGATTCATTAAAAATTTCAAATGACTAAGTCTCCATTTGAAATATGAGTACTTCTACTAAACAAATAGGTCTTTATTTTACTGATTTGGTTTCATTTCCTACTGTAACTCTTTGCAAGAGGTACATACAACTGGCAGAACTGAGTGAAAAGTAGCAGCTGAAATGCCATGAGAAATGGCGGTGCTTGAGCTGTGGCTGGTAAGAAGTGTGCATGCTTCATTCTCTCCCTGTTGTCAACTAGAGCTCTGTGATATCAGTGGAAGGAGTTCCCTGACATGCTTTTATGGATAAATACCTTGCTTTCTCTTAACTCTGTGTTTCCATCTGGGGCCATTACCAAAGATCTACCGCTGATTTTAATTGCTACAAGGGAGAGAGATTCTCTCAAGGTTGGCAACGTTTCCTACCACAGAGGGTTTTAAAGAATCAAGTCAATATCTTAAACTACCATAGGACACAAACAGGAAGCCAGCATACTCCCAAGGTAACCATGTTTAAGAATATCTAAACAAGTGTTCTGTTAAGGGTGTGTTATCACATGTATTTTTACAGATGCAAGTGACTCCTTGCACAAACTGTTCCTACTAAATACTACCTTTCCTGAGACTGAAAAAATAGACAGCCTTCTTGGCTCATTATCTGAGTTAGTAGGTACTGAGAAATGTCTTATCAGTCCTTATCATTATTGCTGGACTGTGGCTATTAATGTGTGGTCCTAATAACCCACTCTATGCCCCCCAACTAGAGCTGAGTGGAGGTGAGCTAGCTATATTCAGTTGGTGTAGTGGGGAGGTCTAAAAATTGTTCTGCTGAGCCAGCCCTTGATTGCCTATGATATTAGATGCCATGAGTACACTCATAGTACACTGACTGTTCCGACCCTTGCTTCTCATTTCTGCCAGCAAAACAAAGTAGCTATCCAGATAATATAGGAGCATGTCTACTCTGCCAAAGTTAATTTGAATAGTCAATCCATCCTGTATAAGGAAATATTTTCTCAGTGCTCTGGTTGTGCTATAATCTGAAGGGGGATGATGCAGTTAGTTAAGCTTAATATGAGCTAGGAGGAATGTAGGCTTGCAATTTTCCATAGTCAATCATGAGATTGGGAGGAAATACTGAATGTACCCTCAGGGCATTTCCATGGGCAGTAACGAGTTTTTACTAATAATATAATTGTATTCATTTTAAACTTGGAAAAGTCATGAGTAATAAACCAGTTCAAACCTTCCATTAAAACCTTTTTTTCTAACCTAGCTTCTGTATTTTCCTTTTAAATACATTATAGTTTGTGTTTCCCTTCTCAGTTAATGTCGTAATCATATCTACATAGATTTATTAATGTTTCTTCATCTGCACAATCTTCATAGCTATCCATGTTACAAAATCATAATAAACAACATTACTTTCAAGTATGAAGTTGCCTTAGAATGGCAACATTACTAAAAATGTTTAAGCAGTTCTGTTATTTGTGTAGTCTTCACATCCTCAAACAATTCAGGTTAAGTTTAGTTTAATTAATCTTTGTTCAGTTAATACAACCAATTTACTGTCTCATTAATACCACCTTTCTCTTTTTACACATTCAACAAGAATTTGATTGAGTGGCTGGCTATCAAGTATCAGCACCAGTCTAGATGCTGAAAATACAGAGATGAACAAGACATGATGATGTCTCTACTTCCGATGGATGTAGGAAATTATGAAAGACTATCATTCTCACTCTAGTCTTGATGTCAAGCCAGATACTCTACAGTATTATAGTCTTTCAAACCCATCAGAGCTCAATATGCAAAATAAACAAACAAAAAACCCCCAAAACCAGAATTAACTACATTGCAGAAAGTAACAAGCCATTTCTTAGAGAAGAGAACCACAGTTACTTTTGTTCCTGATGGGTCAGTAGGAGAGGAAAGTTTTATCATAGATGAAAGGATAAAGAGAAACCACCTCAGCATTTGACAATTGTGTGTGAATTGCCATGAAGGATTAGAATCTCACATTCTAATCTCAGGTGCAGCATTTCTGCATCCATCTGCCAGCTCTTTTCTAGGGGTTTTCACTAAATGTACAGAAGAAGTTTGATGCCAAATTATGGAATCAGAATAGGTTTGCTGAACTAATTTACCCCTAAAGTATGAGAAGCTTTTCTTAAATACAAGGCAGAGGACTACTGAACGCTAGTGGTAGGGCAGAGAGATGAGACAGATCTCTCTTAAGCATTTTAGGACTTCATCAAATATACTACAGCAGTCCCCCAAAGGCTGGGAAAGGGAGCAGGAAAGCTGAGAGTGAGAGGCTTCATAGAATGTACTCCGTAGGCCTTCCAGAGGCTAGGGATCAGGCAGCGTGCTGGGTTATCTTGAGGAATACTGAAAGCCAGGGGTGGGATTGGAGGAAGAAGAAAACTCTCTAGAGACCAAAAACAAACCACCCAAAACAAGACAAAAACAAACAAACAAAACAGAAAATGGGCTGAAAAGTAAATTGAGACTTTTTTAGAGCTCGACAATTTGACGTCTAGGTGATATAGCTGAGCAATATTTCCAGAGACTTGCCAATGACCCGATCTTACTAAAGAGAAGATCTTGATCATGTTTTTAAATTTTTGAGACCAGCAGATAACTTAATCTAACTAAAGCTAAACTAAGTTTAGAATCACCTCAACTATAGGTTAGCCTAACTCAGCCTTGATGGAATAAGGAATGCATTCTTTCTGGGAATTACTATTATTTACTTTAGTTTCTAATATTATTATCTAGTAAATATTTAATGTCTAATAGATTATTATTTAATAATCTAATATTATGTATTAATATATATGATATATTAGATAATATATATTATCTAACAATTACCTAATATATATTATATAATATTCTAATATCTAGTATATGATATATATTATCTACTATATTAGATATATTTATCTATTATCTAGTATATCTAACTAATAATCTAATACATAATAATTTATATTATCTAATATACTACCATGTCTGAACCACAATAAAAATTCATGAAGTATGCAAAGAAACAAGAAAGGAAATAGTCAATAAAATTCCAAGGAATGGACTAGATTATGCAGTTATCAGAAAAACTTTTAAAAACCCTATGATATTTATGTTAAAGGATCATTGGAAAAGTAGACAATTATGAAAACATAGGAAATCTCAGCAGAGAGATAGAAATTTAAAAAAAGAAAGAAAAAAAGAACCAAGTGGCTATGCTAGAAATGAAAACTGCAATATCAGAAATAAGCAGTTTATTTGATGAGTTTAATCACAAACATTCACAGCAGAGGAAAGGATCGGTAAATTTGACTAAGTGAACAGGTGAACAAATGACTCAAATGATAACACAATGAAAAATAGAATGAAGAAAATAAAACAGGCTACTTGGAACCTGGAGAAATATAAAATGATCTAATAAAAGGTAATTAGACCCTATGGAAGGAGAAAAGAAGAGGAGAGAGAAAAGAAATATTTGAAGAAAGAATGGCTGAGAATTTTTCAAAGCTGATTAAAGACCTCAACTTTGGAAAAAGAGCTAGAGAAAGACTGGGTATAGATGAGGTCAAGGACTGTTTTTCAGATTTTCAGATTGGATGTTCAAGGAATACCTATATGAGGTTAGCATAATTTGAGCAGAAATCATAAGCCACAGTAAAATATGATTAAGAGCCTTCAAAGGTGAAGAAACAAGTGCAAAAGCCTTAACTCGATAATAATCCTGGGGTGTTTGTGGACAGCAGAAAGCCAGTGAGGGGGAAGATGTAGGAAATAATTTGTGAAGGTCAGAAGGAGTGAGATTGTATGTGACTTTGAGTAGGTTGTTGCAAGAAGTGTTGGGCAAATATCACAATGGGAAGACATCAGAGAGAAAATGCATTTGATGGCAGTAGGTTGAATTAAGGGGATACTTGGACAGCTTTTCATATCTGATTCCTTTTATTCCCCCTCTTAAGACACAAAAATGTTAATTTAGGAAAGATTCTCTAGTGGTCTGTCTAGTCAAGTATATCTGGAAGCATTGAGGTCATCTGGGTGAGGATTATAATACTTTTAAAGGTTATGAAATATGTTTACAATTTTGGACTTTTAAATTCATATTATAAAAGAGATATTTTAGCTAGGTTAGTTCTTACCAGTGGAAAACACACAGTTTCTCTTTTCACATAGGTCAGAAGGGAGATGATGAATGTTTTAGCCACTGCAATGACATTTAGAGTAGGAGCCAAGCAGAAGTCAAAAGGGAAGGTACATGACTGGGCAGGGAGTTTTATTTGTATGAATGTTACTTTGTAGTCATTCTGAATGTAAGGTCTTCTGTATTTTTCATGGTGTAGGGCAGTAACCTTGCTGAGAAAAATAAAGCAGACTCACCAGAGCTCTAATTGATCCCCCCCCCCTTTTTTTAAGACAGATACTTAGTTCTGAGTTATCAGTACACTTTCTGGGGCATCAGAATGGAAAATATTGCTTCAGTTTTCCTGTAAACCATGGGATTATGGCTTAAATTTTGTCCATTAAAAAAGAAGTTCAAGTAGGTTTAGGATGAAGTTCTATCCTTATAGGGCTTATAATGTGAACAACAAAATAACCCCCAAGATCATTAAGAGAGGGGCATTTCTGCACCCAGAGATGGACGGAGGGAATGCATTTTTTTTTGTTCCATTTGTCCAATTTAAAATATAGTGCTTTAGACCAAGGATATGGGCTTGCTTGCACCATAAACTGTCCTTCGCCCCACTATTACCTGCCCACCAAAGTGGAGAAGCTCAGTGGGAATTGGCCCCATGGGAGAGGGAACACCCCTGTAAAGCTAGGGGATTGTAAAATTAGGGAATTGTCAAGGAGGCAGAGGCGACATTCATCAGTGGAGACCGTGGAGTCAGGTAGGGCTGGCACCATAAGCCTCCCAGAGTAGGTGAGGCTTATGCCAGTTCTGAAGGAAGTGAGATGAATTAACTAAGATTTCATAATATTTAAGGTTTATGAGCTTATTTTATTTTATATTTATTTTTAAGATTTTATTTATTTATTCACTCATGAGAGACACACAGAGAGAGGCAGAGATATAGGCAGAGGGAGAAGCAGCCTCCCTGCCGGGAGCCTGATAGGGGACTCCATACTAGGACTTCAGGATCATGAGCTGAAGGCAGATGCTCAACCACTGAGCCACACAGGCATCCTTCTGAGTTTATTTTAAAAAAACATATCTGCTCCTGTGTGCTATCCAGCTCATTTCACTTGCTGACAAATGCACTGCCAGAGGTAATGACATTCAGAAAGAACGAGCTATATTGTATTCAGCTTCATAATGCCCTAAGTTTGCCAACCAATTTTGAGTCCACAGCCCTAAGTGGCAAGGGTGATGATGTACACTGCAGGCTTTGCTGTTGTATTGTTTAGGCAGTAGTGTAAAATTCCACTGGAAAATCTACAGATTAAGTTTTGAAAACCTGACTGGTCTAATTTGGGATACCTATGGTGCATCAAGATCGAGGACATATATTTATGGTTCAAAGAGTAGCAGATCTTCTCGTCATTGGAATCACCTTTCTTTCTTTTTCACTTTCTTTCTGCTTCAGGCTTTCTCTTTCATTCTCAATTTTTCTGACTTGATATTTTTTCTTCCGTTTTCCTTGCTATCTAAATCTGACCAGAAGCTTGTGGACATACAAGCTAAATGCACATTTTTGGCAATTATTCTTTGAAAAAGCTGTGGAAAATTAGGTGATGAACATATCACCACTCTTACCACCTACTGGAATCTATTATGACACAAACAGTTAATTGGGCAGGAGGCCTTGCTTGAGCTCTCCCCGAAATGGAATGTGTGATTGAACCCAGTCCTCTTTCAGATTTATTTTTACTTGCTGGCATCCTCAGACATTGTTGTATATGTCCACCAGAAGGTGTCTACCCACGTTTCCACAAAATGCAGCATTGTGTTACAGCGTCACCTCCACAGTCCTCCTACCATGTTCAGCTAAGGCTTTAGGCTAGTTACAAAACAGATTTTTATAAAAGAGACCCAGGGTTCTGTCAACTATTCCATTTTCCTTAAACTATTAAAACTCTGGAAACATGAGATGGTTGATTTGAGTTAGGGAAGAAAGTGGCAGGGATGGTCAGTGTTACTCCATATAATTAAAATCTCTAAAATAACTGTAATCAATTCCTTGTATATTTATTTAAACAAACAATCAAATGTGTAAAATACAGGTTTCTAATTGAACACGGACCATTGAACACATGGTTCATCTTAGCTCCCTTCTAAAAGTCTATGTAAATGCCAGTAAAAGACATAAAGATAGGTCAGTAGTGAAGAATGGAGGAGTCGGGAGTGGGTAAAGGTGCCCATTGCATTTTTAAAATATGTAAAGAGGTTGGAGGTGTGGAGATAGGGGAAAGAAAGCTGTAACTTATGCTTGCAGATGTCATCAAGCAACTCTGGCTCTGGATATCACAGAGAGGATGAGGCAAAATCACAGGAAAATCTGTACATGCAGTGTTTAGACCTCCACTTTCTCTCCTGTAGCCACCCCTACCCTTTCTTCTGTAGAAGCCCAGAACCCTAAACTGGAGAAATTCTGGCCTCAGGGAACCAAGGCACACCATTGCCATCATTCTCAAGCAGGGACTATTCTCCCCACCTTTCCAGGGGATATCTGTCCATATCTGGAGACATTTTTAGTTGTCACAACTTGAGGATGCTTCTGGCATCTAACTGTTACAGACCAGGGGTCTTCTAAATGTCCTATAATATATAGGACAGCCTTTGCAGGAAAGAACTCTCTAGCTCAAGTGTCACCAGAGTTAAGGATGAGAAGTCCCCTGGTAAGGGAAGCCCCCCGGTAAGGTGAGGAGAGAGGGCGAGTGCTGATTCAGAGAATTAAACTGGAGTCTGCATGTTGAACAGTGAGAGCCCCAGCTCCCCTTCCCACTCTGCTCCTAAATGCCAAATAGAAGGCAGGAGCATGGATGATTCTCTATGCAAGAGATAAGAAGAGGTCTTCATACAGGGGCTTTTGGGGCATGCTGGTAAAAATGCCTCTCATTGCCGAATTGTTCAACATTGAGGACTGACAGCTGGCAAGATCACCAATATCCACAAAGGTCCACTCAGCTTATTAACATATTAGTTTTTTTTAAATTTTATTTATTTATTCATGAGAGACACACACAGACACACAGAGGCAGACACAGGCCGAGGGAGAAGCAGGCTCCATGCAGGGAGCCTGATGTGGGACTCGATCCCGGGTCTCCAGGATCACACCTGGGACTCAAGGTGGGGCTAAGCCACTGAGCCACCTGGGCTGCCCAACATATTAGTTTTAAATATGAGTGGCAAGAAAGAATTTTAGAAGTATTTCAGAATCCGACATTTTAGAACAATCTCTAAAGGGAAAGACACCTAAATAAACTGAAATTTAAATTCGAAAAAGTATAAATACAGGAAACAAAGTATAGAAAAAGGAACTCTTCAAAAACTCTAATAATATCCTCAGAGATAACAAAACAGTGTATTCTATGCTAAAAAAGGAATCATAGAACAGAAAGAACATTTTGAAATTAAAAATATGTGGCACTAAAAAAAATTAGAAGAGTCAAATAAAAAAGTTGAAGAGCTTTCCTAGAAAGAAAAATAAGAGGCAAAGAAATTGACAATTGGAGAGAAAACAAAAACTGGGGCTCTACTAGGACTATGGGAAGTCCTGTAGAGAACATAAATAACAAGGGGGGAAAGGAGTGAAATAGTGATGTTAGAATAATTCCCCAAACCAAGGAATAGGAGTCTCCAGAAAGAAACACCTGCCAAGTAGCCAACACCAAAAATTGAAACAGAATAATCCAGCCAAATCATTGCAGATTTTTTAAGAAAAATAGGTCCAAACAAAGGACTGGGAGTAGAAGTGGTATTGAGCTTCTTAGCAGCACAGATCTCTAGAAGCTCATGGACCAATCCCTTTGAGTCCTGAAGAACAGTAGCATGACTTAGTCACAGTGATCTACCTAGGAATCTGGCCAGTCAGACCCTTAATTAGGCAAGGAAGGAGTTAAGACATTTGAAGACAGACAGAAACCTCCAAATCTACTTTCTATCCTTGTTTTCGAGTAGGCACTGGAAAAGAAAAGGAACAGAGAGATGGACTTGGTATCCTGGAAGCAAGGTACCAGCCTCGGTGAATGTCTGAGGACAGGTGCAGAACCACTGTGTAGGGGATTAGTGAGCATGCAGGCTAGCCTGAAGATGAAGACAGAGGTCTCCAGGGAAAGAAAAATGAAACAATGATTTCCTGATTTGTTGGATTAGTAGAGCCCAGGTTTTAACTTAGGCTGGCTCAGACCTGACTGACTTAATTATGACACATACAGAGAGGAAGAGTCTGAATTATAAAGCTCTTCTCATAAATACAATCCCAGATCCAATATCTGAGGAGGTTTTAGGGAGAGGAAGGAAAAAAGAGAACTTGTCTTGTTGTCACATTTTCTATCCAAAAGACATGCTTATATTACTGAAAATAAAACTGTGCCTCGGGATCCCTGGATGGCGCAGCGGTTTGGCGCCTGCCTTTGGCCCAGGGCGCGATCCTGGAGACCTGGGATCGAATCCCACGTTGGGCTCCCGGTGCATGGAGCCTGCTTCTCCCTCTGCCTGTGTCTCTGCCTCTCTCTCTCTCTCTCTCTCTCTCTGTGACTATCATAAAAAAAAAATGTGCCTCTTGTTAGGACTCTGAAATCTCTATTCAACGCTTATAGAATGTTAGATGTGCCATAAATAAGTATTAGATGAATAAGTGACTGAAGTTTTAAATATGAACCTTAGTACCACAAAATGTGGAAGAACACATAAGATCATAAGAAACCCTTAATACGTATATTGAAGACAGATAACATGCAAGCAAAATAAGCATGTCTCTGTATGAGAAAGCTAAAGAAATGAAGGGATGTTCAGCAGTGACTAAGAAATGGATAGAATTTTTAAGTTAAAGGAAAAGGAATGGAGAGATTTAGCCAATTATGGAGCAAAGATAATCTGATAAAAGCCACTTTCAAAAATTAGATAGTAATGGAGTCAGTGTGTGATCTTGACAATACCCAACTCCCCAGTCTTAGGGGTTTAGCTAACAGATTTAATAGGGCGCTTCCAATTGTCTCAAAATCATGGAAACCTGGCATGAAACCAGAGCTATGCATTAAAGCTGCAAAATAGTTTTTAAATAGGTGAATAACAGTCTTAAGAATTTGGTGTTAATCCTCAGAACACTAACATGGTTACAGTGAGGTAGGGCAGAAGAATGGTGTATGGTTCTGAGGCTCTCAGTTCCCAAGTGAGAATTTTGGATTGTTTCATGGCTCATGCTTTTCCTCGAGTTCTCCACAGGATCCTTGTACAGAACAGCTCTAATCCAGCTCCTGGAAACCAGGCTGTCTTGTACATTGAAAGGCAGCGAGGAGAAAGAGGGAGGTGGATGTAATTTGCTCTAGTGTATTACTCAGATAACTTGGGATCGAGGTGATGTGGGTGCTGCTATTTTTCCTCATGATGCAATCAGTAATCAAAGTTCTAGTTTTTCCTGGAACTAAATGCCTATCTCATGTGTACCATTGACTCATTTATATGTGGTTCTCTATGCCTCAGTCCTTGAATTGAATCTAGTCCGAGTTCATCCTTTTCCTTGTTCAGCCCTCTTGGAGCCTTGTCCCCCAAGCCTTGCTCTTTCACCCTAATTCTGCATTGTGAGGATAGATGTTGATCTTATAGGACTGCCTCTAGCTACACCTCTCATGGCTGTTGTCTCCTTGCCTATCAAAAATCTCTCTGCATCTTTCTGGCGTCTGATGCCTTCCTGGATGCCCTGTACTACACCACCTTCTGGATACTCAGAATCAGCTGTATGCTTTAACTTTGCACATGAACAGCTCTTTTTAAATTTTTAAAATTCCCTTCTCTTTGTCTTGGTGAGGGAGAAATTCCTATCCCAGAATTATAAGATGGCCAAATACATGGCACCCAGTACTGGAGGATGAGTTCAAGACAGTGTTTTAAGCACATACACTCATGGCCCAGGGGAGAACACTACAATGCAGAGTCACACGTAGCTGTACTTAGGAACAAAGTGAACAAGCAGGGGGTATGGGAACCAGTATTTGAAGTAACAACAAGTTGGGGTAACTGGTTCCTAGGGGGGTATGTGATTGGCTTCTTTGAATAATTCTGTGGGCTGGTAGGGAGCTGAAACCCACTACTCAGGGATAAGCAGGAACTGTGCCCATTCCCCCTGGAAAGGAGGGCTGTTTAGCTAGGTGTCCTTATCCATAGAAGCACAATTGGGAGGGGAATTTGTGAATAGTCCTTTAGAGGCCCCCTTGGTTTTAACCAGCTATCAAGACACATATAATACTGGGCCTTAATACCTCTGTCCTTTATCTCCTGCCCCCTTCACTGCATTAACCTTTCCCTCTCCTGGAACATCATGGGAGAAAGTGAATGCACATTCACTGCACTGATCTCCTTAGTGTTAGAAAATAAAATAGCATGGTGGAAACCTCCAGATATCTGCCTGGATAACTTCATTTCATAGCTGAGGGAACCAAAGCTATGACATGCCCTGATCAAAGTTACATAGTTATGACCAGAAAGTATATTCTCAAAAAGTGACTGTAAAGTTTTAAGGATTTTCCATCAATAAATAGAATCAAAGCCATATTTTTCTAAAGACATGTTCTTGTGAGAAACTATTTGTCTATAATAAAATTTATAGAAATTTAAAAATACTCAAAGCAAGATATTAAGAGCTAAGTAAATAATGCTATATATTAGATAAACTCTTAAGATCTCTCCAAATTCAGGGTGTTATATTGTGGCTACTAATAAGCAACTTTAAGATTATCCATTATTTATTTTAGTTTAGAAAGGACAGTGATTTCTTGGCCCCTCCCTTTAAAACCATGGAGGCAGCATTTATTTGAATCCCTCACATGAAGTTCTGTGATCTTTGACTTGTTATGGCAGCATTTTCTGTGGATATTAGACCACAAAAGCCTGTTTCCCCTTTTCTAGGTTCTAGCATTTGCAGCATCAGGATTTGCAACAATTGGGGAAATGTAAGTTCTATGGGGGCAGGCATCATGGACTCTTATTCTCTGATGCATCCTCAGTATCTGGGCACATACCAGGTTTTTTTTTTTTTTAAGGATTTATTTATTTATTTGTTTATGATAGTCAGAGAGAGAGAGAGAGAGAGAGAGAGAGAGAGGCAGAGACACAGGAGGAAGGAGAAGCAGGTTCCATGCCGGGAGCCCGACGTCAGACTCGATCCCGGGACTCCAGGATCACACCCTGGGCCAAAGGCAGGCACTAAACTGCTGAGCCACCCAGGGATCCCCTACCAGGTTTCTTATAAATGTCTGCTCAATAATGAGTAGACTGAGTGGTTTCCATACTAGTCCAACCTGCTTCCAGAAGCTGCTTCCTGGGTTAAGGAGTATACAACCCACCCAGATTAGTGAAGGCTCCTCTGTCTGTTGTATATTTGAAAGACACTGACATATGGACAGTAATGCTCTAGTTTGTGCTTGTATAAAATAAGAAAGAAGAATTCCAGGGACAAGCTCTATTGGTTTTACTCACTCTGCTCTACCCATCTTGTCTAGAACCATTCCAATGCAAATATTCCTATATGTTTACTGTGTTCCATTACAGGTTTCCTAGACAAGGGCTTTTGACTAGAAGTCGATTGGAGGAGCTGCAAAAAATGTGCTCATTATGAGATGTTGGTATTTTATTTTAAAGACATTTATTTTATCTTAGAGAAAGAGCGCTTGCAAGTATGCAAACACCAGTGGGAGGGGCAGAAAGAATGGGAGAATCTCGAGCAGACTCCATGCTGAGTGCAAAGCCCAGAGTTGGGTGCTCAACTGACTACACCACCCAGGGACCCCAAGATGTTGGCCTTTTAAATAAATGAGATAAATGTTGTGATATATTGGATTTCTCTATGAAATGTGAATAGCAGATATTGCATAAATATCTGGAAGAAGTGCAGCATCTCTGTAGAAATTAAGAAATATAAACTTGAGGAAGTATCATTTAGGAATAACTAGCCTACAGATCTCTAAACAACAATAGTAAAATGTAAAAACTGGTCATGATTTTGAAGTAATGATTCAGAGATTAAACTTAGTTTCTGTTTTGCTTAGTGCTATTTTGCTTTAAAGGTCACATAGGAATCTCTATTCCCACAGGGCTGTTCATTAAGAACAGGTAAAACAACCTCTCTCATGAGAGTTATTGAGATTATTGATAGTGTCCGTGAACTTCTGGCAGCCCTTTTGTTGAAAGGTATTACTGCCTTGTGTATGATGTTGTTAAGATAAAATATTCATTTACTTCACTGACAGTGAGACACTTGGCAATTTTATCCAGGAGCCATAGAATGCTTAGGTTCCTACCAGCCAAAAAGTGACCCTAAATATTTTAAGAATTCTAACAATGGGACATTAGTTATAGGCACACACATATCTCCTACAGTCTCTTTGTAGTACTTGGGACCCATTCAGAGATGTCTCCTTCCCTTTCCCTTGCCAGGCACAGTGTGAGTTACCAAACATTGCAAGAGAAAATGGGGAATGGGGTGGGGGAGAGTGCTCCAACCTTATGTTTGGGG
The DNA here is from genome assembly GCF_053574225.1 of Canis aureus. Classification (NCBI taxonomy): domain Eukaryota; kingdom Metazoa; phylum Chordata; class Mammalia; order Carnivora; family Canidae; genus Canis; species Canis aureus. The sequence goes on from NC_135616.1 coordinate 48,409,028, forward strand.
GTCTGAAATTCAGACTTTGAGGATATATAAAGTGTGCCCTAATGTTGACACATGATTTTATTTCATTCAAAAAAATCCCCTTTCCACCTATGCTTTGAAAATAAGTTATTTTCTCTGGCTTATCTGCATAGTATATATGCAGTTCAAATTTATTATTTTTGTTTCAATCATAAAATTACCCTAATTTACCTGCACACAACACACTATAAGGAATCAGGGAAAATAGCATTTTTGATTTCTTGCTTTAAAAGTCTTCTGTTGAAACATATATATCTTAGGAAGGAATCCCATCTTAAGCTGATTTTAGTTAACTGCTTAGATATTTGCTAGACCTATACAAGAAATTAGTATAGTAATTAGTAATTATACAAGAAATTAGTCGAATGAAAAATGGGATAGATTTCGTTGTAGGGACAGGAAGCATTGGGATGGACAAAATGGGAATCAGAATGTTTTGTGGTTGAACTTCACAATTGTCTTTAATTTTCACAATATTATCTACTTACAAGGTAGGCATTTTTATCTCCATGTTAGAGATGAGGAGCCCAAGATTCAGAGAAGTTAAGTGGTTTATGCAAGTTCACATATGGAGCAAACCCCACAAATCTCTGCCATCTAATAAACTATAATATACTCTACTTTTTTTGCCTTTCTAAACCTGAGTTGAATATCTTTTGAATTTTGATGCACAACTGCTTAGATTGGCTGCCCTGTGATAAAGCAAGAGTGCTACTTTGAAGAGAGATGTGGCCTTTTCAGGTAATAGCAGGTTGTTGATATATCCAACATAAAGTGGACAAAAATGGTTAGGTTCCATTAAATGATGACTCAACCATTGAGGAAGTATTTAGAGCTGCCTTGTTTGTGCCCAACAGAAGCCAGGAGCAGAGCAGCAGTGCCAAGTAACCAGTCCATACTTTCTAGTCACTCAGTCTTGGGAGTTTCCTATAGGAAACAATAGAATGTTCAATAAATCAGCCGTGTGGCTTAGCTTGTGGGAATAGTAGGAGCTCAAGGAAGAGTGAGACCAGAAAAGCCACAGTGGTTGGAAGAGCTCATGGTGATAGTGGGGCTTTTCAAGGACCAAGGAGTGAGAGTTCCAGTGAGTACAGGGAAAACTGCATATGAATGGGAGACAGTGTTTTGTAGCTGGAAGAGCACAGAACTGCCAGATGACTTGCATTCATTCTGGTCTCTGGTGTTCAACAGGTTGTGGGATTAGGAACCAAAATTTTAATCTCTAGACTTCATCCTAAAATGAGGGAATAAAACTAGAGGAGCTCTAAGGTCCTTTCCAGTGCTAATATTTTACAATTTTAAACTGTACCAGCTGAGTGGTATCAGTAGAGGCTGGGGTGCTAGGTAAGGAGGAGCAATGGTGAAGACAGATGGGGTTCCCACAAGGACCCAGTGTCCTGCTTGCTTTTTCTTGGATTCTTTTATTCATTGGTATCAGAAATGACTCTTGTTGCTATTAGATTTAGTATGTTAGTGGTATATAACTTGTTCCTAATCTTTGTGGTTTCTTTTTAGTCCTTGTATTTATCATACTTTTATACATCACTTTTTGCAGGCCCATTAACTGGTAAGCTCCTTGAAAATAGGGCCATGCCTAATTCATTCTTGTCTAATACGATGTCTGCCATAGATTTGCTGCTCAATAAATATTTGTCAGATGGGATTAAGCAGAATATTTGAAGTGCTATTTTCACTATTTCACTATTTCACTATTTTCAACTTTTTAAAACATGAGAAAAATAGCAGTAGGTCTTAAAACTGATGTTAGAAACTGAGAGGAGCGGAAGTGAATAAAGAACAGATAGGTGGCCTTGATTATGTGGACCAGAAAGCAAAAAAAAAAAAAAAAAAAAAGGAATTGGGTTTCATAGCTCTTTCTGTATATAATTTTCCTACTGTGTAACATGGTCCCCCATTGTGACTGGCATTGCCTACAGACTTGGAAATTCATCATCTATTTAGATGTAGAAATAAAAAAATGATGGTATAGATTTAGACTAATTTTTTTTTTTTTTGAGGTCCTATTGGATAGCACTAGGGAAATGTGAATTACCGTTTTGCTAGGCATAGTTCTATTGATGCAGGAGACTTTCCTTGTGTCTTGCCTCCTGCAGATCATTTGAGTAGTCCTCCCCACCTCCTGAGTTTTTACTTGTTAAAATTCAGGCTTCAGTGATGTTCACAGAGTTTCTAGCCAAAATCAGTTCAATTAGAACTTCCAAAGGGTTGTCTGTTCCTTGCTAGAACTGTAAGTCTGACTTGTGTGACCTTGGTCTTTGCTCACATAGACATAGATTAAGAAGAACCTGGCTACCTGGGAAAGAGTGTTGCAATTTATGATTTCCTCATTTTATCTACTTAATTCTGTTCCTTAAAAGACATGGCATGCATGCTTGACTACTGAAACAACCTGCTGTAGCTCTCACTAAACATTTAAGTAAATTAATTGCCTTGGAAAAGGTCACCAAGAGCTCTAAACATTATAAGTTATGAAATTCAGTGAACTAAATTCTACCACTAAAATTCTTCTATTGCTTCTAATGTCTGAAACACACAAGAACTTAGTCTAGAGTAGATTTCTCATTTCTCTGCCACCCACATTCACTGTCAGTCTGCTTTATCTGTTTTTTGTCTAAAGCTTTACCCTCATTTTCACAAGGAAAATGGGATTCATTGGGATTACAGATGTTCTCCAATTAATTCCACTTCTTCAAAAAAAGGAAGTCTTCCCAGTTTCCATAAATCAAAATGAACGGAATAAAATGAAAAAAAAGAATAAACCTCTTGCTAACCATATATATTAGAATTGTCAGAGACAGTCTCATTTGATAGTTAAACTTTTAAAAAATTGTACCTGAGATTTTCAGGAGATCTAAATTTTAGAAGGTTGGGCTCTATGTCTTTAAATATACTATTTAAGGGGTGCCTGGGTGGCTCAGTTGGTTGGCATCCGACTCTTGATTTCGGCTCAGGTCATGATCTCAGGTTTGTGAGATTGAGGCCTGAGTCAGGCTCCATGCTCAGTAGAGAGTCTGCTTGAGGTTCTCTCTCTGGCCCTCTGCCCAGTCCATTTTCTCTTCTTCTCTCTAAGATAAAAATAAATAAATCTTTTTTTAAAATTTAAAAATATACTATTTAAGTTCTTCTACCTACATGATGTTATGGATTGTTCATTTTCAGTAACAGTAAAGGTAATAGGTTCTTCCTACTTATTTAATGATTAGTCTAATAGAATAAAAGGTAATTCTAGTAAACACTTTCCGCATAAAATTTGGCAAGGCATTTTAATTCCCTGTGCCTCTGCTTCCTTATCTGTAAGCCAAGAGCATAGCTTTACTTTTTTCTCCTTTGTGTGCCAAAAGCTGGTAAGAGAATGAGGGGTGGGAAGCAAAAGGAGGAGGAGGGTTGGGGGAGTAGCCTAATTGTTAGCCTACTGAATTAAAAATTGAGGGGTGCCTGGCTTAGTTGGTAGAGCATGCGACTTTTGGTCTTAGGGTTCTGAGTTCAAGCCCCACAATGGGGACCCACATTTTATTTGCTTAAAAATAAAATATTTAAAAAATTGATGTTTTACTTCCGCTTGGACAGAATTAAATTCCTCAAAGGGATGTGTGTTGTTTTCTCTTCAATTAGATTAGAAGCCTTTTGAAGATAGGAACTTGTGCCTTCCCCATATTGCCCAAGATTATACAAGGAAGCCTCAATAATTGCAGACTTTTACCTCATAGATTTGTGCGTTCTGGCACAATCTTGATTGGTTGTTTAATGTTTTTGGAAAGTGTTCCAAAATTTCAATCAGGAGATAGTAGTCTTAGAACAGTAATGTGCACATATATTATTCTAATAACAGTTTAAATGCAGTTGGGATTTCGATCTATTGAAGAAGTTTGAGAATCTGCTTGTTATAGATTGAATGTTTGTATCTGTCCAAAATTCATCTGTTGAAATCCTAACCTCCAATGTGATGGTATTTGAAGATGGGACTCTTGGGGCCTGCAAATTAACTCATGAGTGTGTGGCCTCCATGGTTGGGATTAGTGCCCTTTAAGACCAGAGACCAGAGAGATGGCTCTTGCTCTCTGTCATGTAAAGATACAGCAATAAGACATCCATCTGCAGACCATGAAGCATGCTCTCATTAGATTCCAAATATAACAACATCTTGAGCTTGGATGTTGCTTGTCTTCATAAACATGAGAAATAAATTTATGTTGGTTAGGCCACCCAATCTATGGTATTTTTGGTATAGCAGCCCAAACTAAGACAGTCATTTGAGAGAATAATGCTGATTGTAAGTAAGTGGTCAACAAGAATACCTCAGAATTACAATGGATCCTCCTCCTTAATGATTGACTGTTATGTGTTCAGTAGGTACCAGTTCTTTGATAGTTCTCTATGCAGCAAGGCTTTTTGAAACCACACCAGGTGTTGGACAAACATTTTGTTCAGAACATAAAAGCATTTTTGGTAATTTCTATATCTATGAAGGATTAATGTAAATTTTTACAAACACCCACAACCACTCTAGAGATGAATATATTTTAAAATTTTGACACTCTAATTGACTAAATCATCTTACAGAAACCACATGGTTTGATGGCCTAGGCTTACTGCAATGATTTTTTTTTTTTTTTTTTTTTTTTGGTTTTGGAAGGCTGTAGGATTCTAGAACAGGGGTTCCTAATAGGTAAAGGTCATCAGAGATCTTTAAACTACCTCATTCATATCTACTTGTATTATTTTTTTTTGTTTTTTTTTTTGTTTGTTTTTTTCTCTACTTGTATTATCCTAATATCCTCTTTTTAGTGTCTATAATTGTTCAGGGACTTAGTCTTCTTTTCTCAACCTCTAACATCTTAAGATTTCAATAAATATAGATTATTGTAATAAAAATATTTTGGAGAACCAGTCAGAATTTGTTTTCTTTCACTAATGGAATTACTCATGTCCTGTTCCACTGTGCATATTTACATCATGAACTCTCACTTGAGAGTTTTAGTGAAGTGCAGAAAGATAAGGAACATCTTCCTCTAGTCAAACCAAAATTCAGAGCTCACTCCTCTTCACATCCATCTAAAGAAGGAAGCACATCACAAATCCCTTAGGGATGGAACCCTATTTGTTTTTACATTTGTGGACAGTGGTGCCCCTAAATGCTGTTGGCAGTTTTTCTTCAGCTCCCTCACGCAGTTTAAATGTAGAGATAATTATCATCTTAGCTGCCTCAAATTCAATGCCCACTCATTTTTCTATCTGCCCTTAGAATGCCTTTCATATTAGTGTTTTCTGCAATGGACAGTTCCAGGAATTCTGTTTGGTTCCATTTGAACAACATTGTATACAGTCTTAGGTATTACTAAATGCATCTATTGATGACATGGTGGAAGGTTTTTAGGTGGTGATTAATGCCAGTCATTACAAAACCTAGTTTCAGGAGTGAAACAATAGAGGTATATTTTCATTCGCAAGAGCAACTCAAAATGCATATATTTTTACCAGTGCTACTCTGCTTGTTGTTTTTCACATGTATCAATTGGATAAGTTTAAAAACAGTAGTTGCTGACAAATAATTATGTCAACAAGATCAGAGGAAGGTATTGTTTATTTATTTAGAAGAATAATGAGAACTTCAGCAAGCTACTTCATCTTCCATTCTTCTTGAAGCCTACTTTCTTCCCCTTTTAAAGGAATGAAGATGAGATAATTGGATAGCATGATCTACCTACCCTGAATTCTGTGATGCTGTGTTGTGGGTGTTTCTGCATAGAGTTGATGAGTTTTAGGATCAGTTTTTGGAAAACATGGAGTATTTCTTGGAGAATATCAGAAATGTTGGTTTTTAGCACTTTCTGGGTAAAATGCCAGACAGTATAATTTTTAGTATATCATTATTGGTTTGCAATTTATTCAGTTATTATTCTGAGAATATTCTGAGGTTAGCCAGTATTATTCTGAGAATTGTTGGCATCTTGTAACTAATTCATGGGAATTATAAAATAACCCAAAGCCCAGCTTCTCAAAGCCCAGCTTCCTATGGACTGAAAGTTTGTATTCCAAAATCATGTGTTGAAGTCCTAATCCCCATTGCAATGGAAGTCAGTATTTGGATGTAGAACCTTTGGGAAGTAATTGGGCTTGGGTAAAGGCAAGAGTATGTCTTAAGATGGAATTGGTGCCCTTATGAGGAGATGAGCAGTCTAGAGCAATTTCTGTCTCTCTACCATGTAAGGGAACAGTAGTAAGGCTATCTGCAAACTAGGAAGAAGGCCCTCACTAGATTCCAACTATGTTGGATCCCTGATCTTGGGCTTCCCAGCCTCCAGGATTGTGAGAAATAAACTTCTGTTATTGAAGCCTCCCAGTCTATGGTATTCTGTTATAATACCTGAATGGGCTAAGATACATCTCAAAAAAGTCTCTCCCCCTCTTTGGATTACATTATTATAAAATGATCTTATAATCTCCTTGAGCTTCTCCACGTTCTTCTTATCCTTTACAGCATAGCTGTAGCACTCATTTCTTACCAGTACCCATCAGCCATCAAAACCAAAGGCCTCAGTGTACTGTGCTTCTCATTTCTTAACCAAGTGGGACATTGTCTTCCTTGTTCCCGGAATTGTGATTTCTTAGGTCTATCTGAGACGGCTCCTTTTCTACCTCTTTGATGGAAAGAAGAGGTGCCTTTTCTACTTGTAGCCTCTAAATCATTAGTTTTGTACCAAAGAAGAGAAAGGGCTACAGAATCAGGGATCCTGGGGGAGCTTATCAACATCCACATGCTGCACATTATTCTCAACTTCATGCCCCATAAATCAGAATTGTAGGGGGGAAAGAAGCATGTGCTTTGGCCCATGTGTACAACTGGCACAATGGTGGGAATGAAGTCCTCAAACAGTAATTCTAATGCCAGGTACTATTTGCTGGAATGTCAAAAGGAATGGTGTTTTTTCATCTTTGCCTCTTACGCACTTAAGGATGCATTTTCATGTCCATTTCAAGTAGGAGGTGATTCTTCTTATCGAAAGAGGTTTAAGCCCTCCCTTCTATCATCAGAATGCCCCAAAGGGTGCTCACATCATAGAGATCTGCAGCCACCAGGGAGACATCAAGAAGCAAAGAATGTGTCAGCTCCACATCAGACTGTATAGAACAAAGCCCCACAACATGGAGATCCAAGCCAGACCCAGAACATTCTTCAAGCCATTCTGGCTTTCAGTTCTCACCTGTCTCAGACTGAGAGGAAACCTGGAGACTGACATCAGTCTGCTGTTTATCTCTTACTTATAGTGTGTTATGTAGATGTGCTTAGTGGTGCATTTCTCCAAACAACATTTTTTCCCTCACATTTTAAAGTGCTTTAGTTACAAAGTAACTAAAGTAACTTTGTAGGAGGTAGGTGTCAAAAAAACTACAATATTAAAATGTTTACATTGGTGACACCAGCTATTATTTAGGACATTACTGTGCAGTTTATAGGTCAAATGTAGAAAGGTATAAATAAAGAATCACTTACATGATTTTAAAAGGAAAAGAACTCAAGTGTTTGCTGTGGACTGAATATTTGTTTTCCTCCCAGACTTGTATGCTGAATCCTAACCTCCAAAATGTGATGATGATGGTGTTGGGGTGATTAGATCATGAGGTTGGAGCCCTCATATATGGGATCAGTGCCTGTATGTAAGAGATCCCAGAGAACTTTCTTGCCCCTTCTTCCATGTGAGGAGCATGGAAACAGCCATCTGTGAACCAGGAAGCAGACCTCACCAGACAATGAAAATGTTGGTACCTTAATCTTGGTCTTTTCAGCCTGCAGAACTCTGAGAAGGAAATTTCCATTGCTCAAAAGCCATACAGTTTATGGTATTCTGTTGCAGCAGCCTGAATGGACTAAAACCATGCTTTTGTCCTCTTTCACTAGTGTTATTTTAGTTTACCATTATTTCCCTTCTAATACAATTACTCTTTCCTTTAAAAATGAATTTTTAATTAAATATTAAATAGAAAGGCATAGTATAAAATATATGTATACTGTATAGAATAACACTTTAAACAACACCTATGCACTTACTATTAAGAAAAAAATCTTTGAAGCCTTCCCAATCTCATCACTTTCTCCTTACACTAATAAGTTACCCATATCCTAAAATTTGTATTTATCATTCTCTAGCATTTCTTTATAATTTTACTACATATGTTTGCATTCTTAAACAATATGTCACCAGTTTTACAGATCTCTTTGTGTAATATTAATAGAATCATACTGTATGGAATGTTTTTTTAAAAAATTAACCATTATGTTTAAGAATAAATTCATTGTTAACTGCCATATAATATCCCATAATTTATTTATGTACCAATACACCACCATTTATTTATCCTCTTTGCAGATGAAGAAAAAATTCTAGTATTTTTCTGTCACAAGCAGTAAAACTAGGATCTAGGTGTGTTGTCCAAGAGCTTCTAAGATATATTCCTAGGAAGAATATATGTGTCATAAGATAGGGATATATGCTCAGAAGATATAATATTATTATACAATGGAATATTACTCAGCCATAAAAAATGATGAGATCTTTCTATTTATGACAACATGGATGGACCTAGAAGACCTTATCCTAAGTGACAGACACAAATATGATATGAAAGACAAATACCATATAATTTCACTTATATGTGGAATCTAAAAAACAAACAAAAAACAGACTCTTAAACACAGAAAACAAACTGGTGGTTGCTAGTGGGGAAGTGAGTGTGGGGATGGGCAAAGTAGAAAGAGAGGATTAAAAGGTACAAACTTCCAGTTATAAATAAGTCACAAAGATGAAAAGTACAGCGTAGGGAATATAGTCATTAATATCGTAATAACTTTGCATAGTGACAGATGGTAACTATACTTACTGTGGTAAGCACTAAGTAATGAATGTATAGAAATGTTGAATCACTATGTTGTTCACCTGAAACTAACATAACACTGGGTGTCAATAAAAAAAAAGAAAGCACAAGATTTTAAGTATTTAATTTTCTCCAGAAGATCATAGATTTAATATATTCTCAATCAAAATCTCAGGAAGTTTTTTAGATAGACAATGACATATTGATTCTAAAATATACATGAAAATGCAAAAGGCTCAGGAGTGTAAAAACTACTGAGAAAGGGGGGTCAAGGTTGAAGAATTTACACTACTGATTTCAGGACTTACAAAGTAGACAGAATGGTGTGTTGGTATAGACAGATCAATAGAACAGAATAGGGGTCTAGAAATAGACAACACTCATATGGTAAAAAATTTTTTGATGAAAATATTAGGGCAATATTAGGGCAATTCAGTGAGGAAAGGATAATCTTTTCAACAAATTGTGCTGTAACAATTAGGCAGTCCTAACCAATAAAAATGAACTTGATTCTTACATTATACCATGTAAAAAAATTGACTCAAAATGAATAATATACTGAAAAATCAAAATCTAAAACCACTAGAAGAAAATTTTAGAGTCCTCTGATTTGACAACATTTTATTACATGCAACACAAAAAGCACAAACTGTTAAAAAAAAAAAAAGCCAATAAGTTAAACTTCATGAAAGTTGAAAATGTTTGCTCTCTGTGAAGTCTTGTGAAGAACATGAAAAGACAAACTATGGACTGAGAGAAAAATCTTTTCAAAATAGATGTCCAACAAAGTGTTTGTACCTATGTTATATAAAGAACTCATAAACTCTTACAACTCAACACTATCCAATTAAAAATAGGGTAAAATGGTTTCCTTGTTATAGGCCATATTTAATATCCCTAAAAGAAAGAATGCTTAAAACTCAATAATAAAAATAAAAGAATGCCATGGTAGAAAAATGTGGGTAGTGTATCAGTAGGTAGTAAACAAGAACAACAAAAATGCAAATGGACAATAAATTAGTTTATTTAAGTTCATAAATAAAGATGCAAATAAAAGCATGTTAATATTTTTTTCATCCACCAGGTTTTCAAAAAGTAGAAAATCTCAACAAACTGAGTATAAAGCAAAACAGGCAACCTCAGGTACTTCTGATGATATATATTCATAGAACCTTTTCAGAGGACAGCCTACTAAATATGTATGGACATCTCAATGGTATTCTTTTGGACCTAGCAATCTCACACTTAGAAAATAATTACTTATCTTTTAACATACATTTACAGTGCTGTGGTTTATATTAGTAAAAATTTTAGAAACAACTGAGGATTAGTTAACTGTCCATTAATTGAAGATTAGTTAAATAAATTAGGAATATGCATAATGTGGAATATGTAGCCACAGAAAATGATGATTGACATATTTCTCCTACTTTCAACCAACCAACCATCCATGCATTTATGCATGTGTCCATCTATCCTTCCATGCATATATCCATCCATCCACACATTTATCTGTGTGTGTGTGTGTGTGTGTGTTGTATAACCAGGTGAAGTTTCTTCTGAACTAAGTGTTAATATTAAATGTTCTGAGATAGGAAATTAGAGTTTTTGATAGATAAAAGAAAACTTCCTCTGATTGAGGTGGGATGGGAGGCTTAGGAGAGAGAGATGGGGGATGCCTGGGTGGCTCAGTGGCTGAGTGTCTGCCTTTGGCTTTGGACGTGATCCTGGAGTTCCAGAATCGAGTCCCTCATTGGCTCCTGCATGGAGCCTGCTTCTCCCCCTGCCTATGTCTCTACCTCTCTCTATGTCTCTCGTAAATAAATAAATAAAGTCTTTCAAAAAGGAGGAGAGAGGAATGGGTCTAGGAAAAGGTGAGAAGATGCTCCTCAACAAGTGACAATGATGAAATGGTGGCTGTAAGTCATGACAGAATGTTTGGCACAGCCCAAGGTACTCCCTGTGGTTATGTCTGCATCTGCCCCATGGACTTAGTGAGCCTCCCTTCAATGAGTTTTTAATTAAATATTAAAAACAGAAAGAATCTAGAGAAAGAAGACAGCCTTTTAGGAAGGAAGAGAAAGATGCAAATATTCAGAATTAATACCTAATTTAAAAATTAAAGGAAATGTAAGGTTATTTCATTCCCTAAATTGCTGAAGTAAAGCATATGGGCTACATCATGTGTGCTTATATGAAAAGATGTCTTGAATACAGTTAGTTACTTAGAAGTTCATGTGGTTGTCACTGGGAAGTGAGATTTCTATGACTTTGATTTTCTTCTTTCAACTTTTTTATGTTGTTTGATATTTTCCCAACAAATATTACGTAATATTTAAATAATATAAAATATTATTTTTATAAAATCCAAAATATTATTTTAATAAAATGCTATCAAATTTTGCATGTTACTTCATTAAGGAAATGGAGCTAATTTTAATATGTTTAATTAGCTTTTGAACATTGAAAATGGTTTCAAGTATCTACAGGTACTCTTGTACAATATTTTTTTCTTTTTTTTTTAAAAGATTTTATTTATTTATTCATGAGAGACACAGAGAAAGGCAGAGACACAGGCAGAGGGAAAATCAGGTTGCATACAGGGAGCCCGATGCGGACCCGATCCCGGGTCTCCAGGATTACACACTGGGCCGAAGGCAGGCGCCAAATGACTGAGCCACCCAGGAATCCCCTACCCTTTTATAAATTACCATAAATAAGTTCAATAGGGTTGCCAGAATTTCTGAAAATTGTGTTTTTTACAAAAATTTACTTTCTGAACTCAGAGATCAGAGATGACCAACTAGTAGTTTCTTTTTTTTTTTTTATTTATTTATTTATTTATTTATTTATTTATTTATTTATTTATTTATGATAGTTACAGAGAGAGAGAGAGGGAGGCAGAGACACAGGCAGAGGGAGAAGCAGGCTCCATGCACCGGGAGCCCGATGTGGGATTCGATCCCGGGTCTCCGGGATCACGCCCTGGGCCAAAGGCAGGCGCCAAACCGCTGCGCCACCCAGGGATCCCCAACTAGTAGTTTCTAATCTACGAAGAAATTGTCTTGAGATAACTTTTAGCAGGTATGTCAATAAATATCAGAGATTATTTTTATTTCTTTTATTAAGTTCTTTAAAAGCCAATAGACTATTTAAAGCAAAAAGTAGCACAGATTTTGAGATTAATATTACACATGAAATTAAAATATATAATTATAACATTAAAATATATGATAACAAGCTATGTAAATAATATTACAGTGCTTTAAAGATTCTTACAATATTCATGACTTAGCATGATATTAATTAAAGGTAGATTGTGACAAGTTAAGGATATATACCTTTATTCTTAGAGCAACTAAAAAATGCAAAGACATTTAGCTTAAATACAGTAGATCAGCAAAATGGCCAAATAAGATGTCCTTGACTTGTGCCCTGCTACCCTCCCCAACAACAATTTGGCATCCACCTGTGAATAAAATTGTCTTTGTAAAAGCTGTGGAATATAAAGAGTTCTGAAACTCTGTTAGAGTCCATGAATGAAGAGAGCCATGTTGAGAAGATAGACCTCAACCATGCAGATGACTTAACCATTGTCCTAGCTATAGACAGGAGAACAACTATGAAGATGTTGCTATAGCCCCTGTTGGCTTTAGTTCCGTCACTAGTACCACATGCCATGAGACATGGGAGGAGTCTTTCCCACCAGTGCATTGGATGACAGGCACACAAGCCTGAGTCCTGGTTGTAGACTCTGAAGTGACCTGTGAACTCGCTCCAGCTTCTCTTGGCCAGATGAGTCAACACGGATTTAGATGGCCATCCATTGATAAGACAGTGTTGGTGGAAGTCCAGGAGTCTAGTGGGGAAGTTTCAGCCTACCACTGGATGCATCTGAGAGGATAAGAAGAATGGTTTGACTTTCACTTCTGTCACCCTCCCTCAGCTCAGTGCCAAGGAAGACCATGTTGGCCCATGATTTCTCCTATGGGGGAAAGTGACACTATGTGAGTGAGCACCTGGCCTCCCCAGTTGTGACGGATGTTGGGAGAAAGATCTTTTTCTCTCTTGTCTCATCCAGAGGACTGATTCATAAGCTTCATGACTGGGAGGCAGTGAGTGGCAGCTAGGGCTTGGGACACAGTGTATCAGAGGAACATGTACCCTGTTGACCCTGGCATAGACTCCACTGGGAAGCCTGCCCATGAACCACTGGGAATGCTTTGCCTGCAGGTCACTCCATTAGGCCCACAGCACTGCCAGTGCTCCTTGCATCTCATCCAGACATTCTCTGTTCTATACCTGGTTCGTGTACGCACTCTCAATGGCAGCAGGAGCAAGATTTTGCAGATGGCTAGAGAGCAAGTGCAGAAAGCCGGCCTGGGAGAGACCACAAACTTGAGCATTTGGCATCGCTCCTGGGAATACAAAAGGGAGGATGTCAGCACTTGAACTCATTTGGCAGGATGAAAAAAAAAAAAGGTATAAAAGCTTAGAATTCTGCCACAAGATAGAGCAAGAAACGTGGAGCAGGTGAATCCATAGAAGATCTGAGGAAACCTCAGCACACCTAGCAGGGCTAATAGAAAATATTTGTCTACTGAAATAAATCAGTAAAACTGGTGAAATCAACTGCTACTCTCAAATGTGAATACAACAATGCAAGACTTTAAAGCACCTGAAATCAAGGAACATAATGCTACCAAATGAACACAGTAGTTTTGCAGTAACAGGAGATCTGTGATTACCCAATTACAGAATTCAAAATAGTTACTTCAAGGTAGACAGTGAGCTACAAGAAAACATGGAAAGAGAATTCAATGGAAGCAGGGAAACAATGCATAAGAAATTTAAGAAAGATCTAGAAGTGATAAAAAAGATCAAACAGAAATTCTGGAACTGAAGAATACAATGAATGAAATGAAAAATACCATAGGTAGCATCAGTAGCTGAATGAGCTGGGCAGAAGAAAGAATCTGTGAAGTAGACAATAGGACCTATGGAGTTATTCAGTAGGGAAGAAAAAAAGATTGAAGGAAGCCTATATTAACTATGAGATAATACCGAGAGAGACAATCTGTGAATTATTGGGTTCAAGGAGAAGAGAGTTAGAAGGTGGCAGAAAGCTTATTTAAAGAAGTATTGAGTGAAAATTTCCCAAATTTGGGGAAAAATTTGGACATCCAAGTTAATGAAGCTCATAGGTCCCCAAAGAAATTAATTCAAAGAGATCTTGTTCAATACACATTATAATAATAAAACTGTCAATGGTTCCATCAAAATCCTAGAGAAGAACACAGGCAACACCCTTTTTGAACTCGGCCATAGTAACTTCTTGCAAGATACATCCACGAAGGCAAAAGAAACAAAAGCAAAAATGAACTATTGGGACTTCATCAAGATAAGAAGCTTTTGCACAGCAAAGGATACAGTCAACAAAACTCAAAGACAACCTACAGAATGGGAGAAGATATTTGCAAATGACATATCAGATAAAGGGCTAGTTTCCAAGATCTATAAAGAACTTATTAAACTCAACACCAAAGAAACAAACAATCCAATCATGAAATGGGCAAAAGACATGAACAGAAATCTCACAGAGGAAGACATAGACATGGCCAACATGCATATGAGAAAATGCTCTGCATCACTTGCCATCAGGGAAATACAAATCAAAACTACAATGAGATACCACCTCACACCAGTGAGAATGGGGAAAATTAACAAGGCAGGAAACCACAAATGTTGGAGAGGATGCGGAGAAAAGGGAACCCTCTTACACTGTTGGTGGGAATGTGAACTGGTGCAGCCACTCTGGAAAACTGTGTGGAGGTTCCTCAAAGAGTTAAAAATAGACCTGCCCTATGACCCAGCAATTGCACTGCTGGGGATTTATCCCAAAGATACAAATGCAATGAAACGCCGGGACACCTGCACCCCGATGTTTATGGCAGCAATGGCCACGATAGCCAAACTGTGGAAGGAGCCTCGGTGTCCAACAAAAGATGAATGGATAAAGAAGATGTGGTTTATGTATACAATGGAATATTACTCAGCTATTAGAAATGACAAATACCCACCATTTGCTTCAACGTGGATGGAACTGGAGGGTATTATGCTGAGTGAAGTAAGTCAGTCGGAGAAGGACAAACATTATATGTTCTCATTCATTTGGGGAATATAAATAATAGTGAAAGGGAATATAAGGGAAGGGAGAAAAAATGTGTGGGAAATATCAGAAAGGGAGACAGAACGTAAAGACTGCTAACTCTGGGAAACGAACTAGGGGTGGTAGAAGGAGAGGAGGGCGGGGGGTGGGAGTGAATGGGTGACGGGCACTGGGTGTTATTCTGTATGTTAGTAAATTGAACACCAATAAAAAATAAATTAAAAAAAAAAACAAAAAAAAAAAAACTGTCAATGGGCAGCCCGGGTGGCTCAGGGGTTTAGCACAACCTTCAGCCCAGGGCCTGATCCTGGAGACCCGGGATCGAGTCCCACGTTGGGCTCCTTGCATGGAGCCTGCTTCTCCCTCTTCTTGTGTCTCTACCTCTCTCTCTCTCTCTCTCTCTCTCTCTGTGTTTCTCATGAATTAATAAATAAATAAATAAAATCTTTAAAAAAACTGTCAAAAATATAAGAAAGCTAATCTTAAAAACAGCAAGAGAAGATTGTCACATATAAGGGAACCCCCTGATAAGTTTATCAGTGAGTTTCTCATCAGAAGCCTTTACAACTCAGGACAGAGTGTGGTGACATATTCAAAGTGCTGAAAGAAAAAACTGCCAACCAAGAACACTTTATCCAGAAAAGTTGTCCTTCACAAATTAAGAGAATAAAAACTTTCACAGACAAGAGCTGAGGGAGTTCATTACCAGTATACTTGCCTTATAACAAATGTTGAAAAAAGTTCTTCAAACTGAAATGAAAAGATTCTAATTGCTAACTTGAAAGCAGGAAAATATACAGCACATTAGTAAAGGAAGGTATATAGTCTCTCTATACCGTAGTTTGTTGATATATAAATCATTTGATCCTCATATAAGTTGAAGAACAAAGGTATTAAAAATAATTATAGCTACAATAATTATTAGTGAATACACAATATAAAAAGAGACAAAGTATGACATAAGACACATAAAATGGGGTAGAAAGTGGAGTTTTTGTATGAGATCAAAGTTATTGGTATAAAAATAGTCTACCAGCAGGGCACTTGGCTGACTCTGTTGGAAGAGCATGTGATTCTTCATCTGGGAGTATTACTTAAGCCCTACATTGGGTGTAGGGATTGCCAATTTAAAAAAACTTAAGCTTAAAGAAAACCAGACTATTATGTAAGGTGTTATATGTAAGTCTCACAGTAATCAAGAAACAAATACAGTAGAAACAAGATAAAAAGAAGGGAATCAAAGCATAATACTACAAAAAAAAAAATCAACAATTCACTAAAGAAGGCAGCAAGAGATGAATAAGAGAATTGCAAAACAGTCTGGAAACAATAAGATAACATTAGCAAATCCTTACCTATCAATGATTAAAAATAAATGGATTAATCTTCAATCAAAATGGCATAATAAAGTGGCTGAATGGATAAAAAAAAAAATACCCAACTCTACATTGCCTATAAGAGACTCACTTCAGACTCACATAGGCTGAAAGTGACGGGGTGGTAAAAAATACTGTATGCAAGTGGAAGCCAAAAGAGATCAGGGCTGCCTATTAGACAAAATAGACTTTGACTCAAAAGAGACAAAGATCATCATATAATGATAATGGGTTCAACTCATCAAAAGAATATAATAATCATAAATATATATGTATCCAACATTGGAGTGCTTAATATATTTAACCATTAACAGAACTTAGAAATTGATTAACACTATAATAGTTGGGGACTTCGGTATCCCACTTTTAATGATGAATTGATCCTCTAGACAGAAAATTTTAAGGAAACATTGAATGAACTTGAACTATACATTAGACCAAATGGACCTAAATGACATATACAGAACATTCCGTTCAACAGCAGCAAAATAAACATTCTCCCCAAGTGTACCTGGAGTATTCTCCAGGATAGATCATATGCTAGGTTACAAAACAATTCTTAACAAATTTAAGAAGATTGAAATCATACCAATGATCTTTTTTCAACTACAATGGTATGAAACTAGGAATCAATAACAAGAGGAATAATGGACATTTACAAATATGTGGAAATTAAGTAGCAACAACCATGAGTGAAAGATAAATCAAATGGGGGGCACCTGGGTGGCTCAGCAGTTGAGCATCTGCCTTCAGCTAAGGGGATGATCCCAGGTCCCAGGATCGAGTCCTGCATCAGGCTCCCTGCGAGGAGCCTGCTTCTCCCTCTACCTGTGTCTCAGCCTCTCTGTGTCTCTCATGAATAAATAAATAAAATCTTAAAAAAATTTTTAAAAAGATAAAGCAAATGGGAAACTTAAAAAAAAATCTTACAGGGGTGCCTGGATGGCTCAGTCGGTTAAGTATCTGCCTTTGGCTCAGATCCTGATCCCAGGATCTTGGGATCGAGCCCCATGATAGGTTCCCTGCTCAGTGGGGAGCCTGCTTCTCCTGTTTCCACTGCTTGAGCTCTCTCTCTCACTCACTCTCTCTGTTAAATAAATAAAATCTTTAAAAAACTCTTAAATGAAAATGGAAACACAACCACCAAAACTTAAGAGACTCAGCAAAAGCAATTCTAAAAGAGAAGTTTATCTTGATAAAAGGCTCAGCAGTTGATCCTTGAACCACTTGGGAGTTAGGGGCACTGACACCCACCTATACTCAAATATCCGCATATAACTTTTGACTCCCAAAAAACTTAACTACTAGTAGCCTACAGTTGACTAGAAGTCTTACCAATAACATCAATAATTGATTACCACATTTTAAAATATAATATATACTATTTCTGTATTCTTATAATAAAGTAAGCTAGAGAAAAGAAAATGTTATTAAGAAAATCATAAAAGAAAATAAATTTACAGCATTGTAATGTATTTATTGAAAAAAGTGCATATAAGTGGACTTGTGTAATTGAAACCTGTGTTGCTGAAGGGTCAAAGTTGTTAAGAAAAGAAAAAAGCTTAAACAACCTACCTTTGTACTTTAAGTAACCAAAAACAGTAGAACAAACTAAGCCGAAATTTGGAACAAAAGAAAATATATCAGAGCAGAACTAAATGAAAGGGACCAGAAAATAATGGTCCAAAACTAAAACATTTTATTTTTAATATTTTTAATATTTTATTTTTAAAAATAAAAAATTAAGAGCTTGTTTTCTGAAAAGATAAACAAAACTGACACACCTTTAGCTAAGCTAAGAAGAAAAAAAGGAAAGACCTAAAGAAAATAAGGAATGAAAGGGAGACATTGTAACTAATACCACACAAATTCCCCCCACCCAAAAGGGCATTGTTACAAGAGTACTATGGGCAATGTATACCAGCTGGCAAAACCTGTAAGAAATGGATAAATTACTAGAAACATACAACCTACCAGGACTGAGAAAGAAAGAGAAAATCAGAACAAACTAATAATGAGTAAGGGGATTGAATCAGTAATCAAAAACCTCTCAACAAAGAAAATCCCAGGACCAAATGGCTTCACTGATGAATTCTACTAAACATTTAAAGAGAAATTAATACCAATCCTTTTCAAACACTTGCAAAATTTGAAGAGGAAAAAGCATTCCCAAAATCATTTTATGAGGCCAGCATTAGTGTGATACCAAAACAAAATAAGAATACTATAAGAAAAGAAAACTATAGGCCAATGTCACTGATGAATATCTATGCAAAAACTTTCAACAAAATATTAGCAAACTGAGTTTGTCAGCATATTAAAAGGATGGTACACCATGATAAAGTGGCATTTTATCCCTGGGATGCATGAATAGCTCAACAAACACAAATAAATATATATGATACACTACTTCAATAAAATGAAAGATAAAAACTATCTGATAATGTTAAAAAATACAGAAAAAGCATTTGACAAAGTACAGCATCTTTTCATTATTAAAAACAATCAACAAATGGGATATAAAAGAAACATACCTAAACACAATAGAGCTAACTCAGCTAACTTTGTACTTAATGGTGAAAAATTGACAGCTTTTCCTCTAAGATTAGGAACAAGACAAGGATGCTTAGTCTCATCAGAGCAACTAGGCCAAAAAAAAAAAAAAAAAAAAAAAGGCATCTGAATAAGAAAGGATGAGGGAAAATTGTCTCTATTTGCAGATACCATCTTTGATATAGAAAACCTTGAAAAAAAAATGAGAAAAAAAAAGGAAAAAAAGAAAACCTTGATGATTCCACCAAAAACTGTTAGAAGTAATAAACAAATTCAGTAAAGTGGAAAGACACACAATCAACATAAAAAAGAATTTGTTTCCATATACTAACAATGAAATGTCTGAAAAATAAATGAAAAAAACAATCTCATTTATAATAGCTTCAAAAAAATAAAATACTTAGGAGTAAATGTAATCAAGAAAATGGAAGATATGTAAACTGAAAACATAAGATATTGATTTTTAAAAATGAAAAAAAAACCCCAGAAGCAAATAGAAAGCTGTCCCATGCTCATGGATCAAAAAAACTAATGTTGTAAAATGTCCACACTGTTCAAACTTATCTATAGACTCAATGAAATATCTATCAAGATTCCAATGGCATATTTTACAAAAATAAAAAAAGAACTTTAAATTTTCTGTGAACTACAAGACCTCAAACAGCTAAAGCAATCTTGGGCAAGAGATCAAAGTTGGACACATTACACTACCTGACTTCAAACTATATTACCAATCTGTTAGTAATAAAGTGTTATTGGCCAAAAAAAAAAAAAAGAAAAAAAATATAAATATATAAATATTCTTTGATATATATATATATATATAAAGAACATAATTGAGAGCCCAGAAATAAATTCATGCATAAATAGTTAACTAATATTTGATAAATCCAAGAATACTCAATGGGGAAAAGAGACTCTCTCCAATAAATGATGTTGAAAAAACTGGATATTCACATATAAAAAATGAAACTAGGTCCTTAGCTTGTACCACTCACCTAAATTAATTCAATATGGATTAAATACTTAAATGTAAGACCTCATATCATAAAAAATCCTAGAAGAAAATTGGGATAAAGATCCTTGACATTGATCTTGGCAGTAAGTTTTGGGATATAACACCCAAATCACAAGCAACTGAACCAAAAAATAAACAGTGAAACTACAGCAAACTAAAAAAAAAAAAAAAAAAAAAGAAACTACAGCAAACTAAACAGCTTCTGCATAGCAAAGGGAAACATCCAGAAAATAAAAATGCAACAAACTGAAGGAGAGAAAATATTTGCAAACTGTATATCTGCTAATAGGTAAAATCCAAACTATATGAGGAGGACTCCTATAGCTCAAGAGTAAAACAACAAGCAACCCAATTAAAACAAAGGGCAGAGGAACCGAATAGACATTTTTTCAAAGGAGATATATAAATGGCCAAGTACATGAAGGAGATGCTCAGCATCATTACTCATGAGGAAAATGTAAATGAAAACAACAATGAGATATTTCCTCACACATTTTAGAATGGCTGTTATCAAAAAGATAAGACAAAAAAAAAAAGATAAGACATAAGAAATGATGATGAGGATGTGAAGAAAAAGAAACCCTTATCCCCTATTGGTTAGAATATAAATTCAGATGATCATTATGGAAAAGACATTTTGACATTTCTCAAAAAATTAAAGATAGAACTGTCATACGATTGAGCAATCTGACTTCTGGATATATATCCAAAGGGAAAGAAATCAGGATCTCAAAGAGATATCTGCACTGTTATGCTCATTGCTGAATTATTTACAATAGTTAAGATATGGAAATAATATGTATCCATCTACAGATGAATGAGTAAAGAAGTTGTGGTGTATATACATACATATACTTACTTATTGGGAGATTTTAGTCAAAGTGTTCAAACTTTCAGTTACAAGGTGAATAAATTCTGAGGATCTAATTTACAGCATTGTGATTATAGTTAACAATACTTTATTATATATTTGAAAGTTGGTAAAAGAATACATGGTAAGTGTTCTTACAACTTAAGAGCAGGCTAATTATTTAAGGTGACAAGAAATGTTAATTAAGCCTAATATGGTAGTCATTTTGCAATATATATGTGTGTCAAATCATCATGCTGTGTACCTTAAACTTACACAATGTTATATGTAAATCATATCTTAAGCTAGAAAAACAAACAAAAACTTTAAAAATAATATTTAACCCAAAAGAATACAGGAAATGAGACAGAAATGAAGGATAAAGCAACAAAGGTTAGGGGAACAAATATTAAAAAACAAAACAAAACAGCAAGATTGGAGACTGAAACACAACCACATCATTATTTACATTAAATGTAAATGGACTAAACACCTTATCTAAAAAGCAAAGATTGTCCGAAGATTAAAAAAAAACCCTCAGGATCCATATGGTGTCTATAAATAAATATTTTATGTATAAAGACACACATCAATTGAAAGTGAATGAATGGAAAAATGTATATCCTTGCAAACACTAAGATAAAAAGCTTGGTTGGTTATGTAAATATCAAAGTAGACTTTAAGACCAGGAATATTACCATAGCTAATAACAATTCTAAACGCTTATGCACTTAATAATGTAGCTTCAATATAAACAAAATAAATATCGTCAGAAACAGAGAAACATATTTGGACTTTGCTTTCTCAGTAATTGACAGCACAAATAGATGGAAAATCAGGGAAGAGATAGAAGACTAGATCAACACCATTCATCAAATTGACTGTATTGGCATTCATACAATAATAATCCAATTCATGAGAAATACACATTCATTTCAATATACATGGATAATTTATCTATAAAGCCTATATATTGAAGCATAAAACAAATCTATTGATACAAGACACTAATTCTTTAAATTTTAACCCAAGGAAAAACATTTTAACATTGTTTTTCTTATTAAACTGTCATTTAAGAGCAGAGATTTAGCACCACTATTCCTATTTTGTTTTTTGATTTTTTGTTTTTCAGTTGGAGAAAAAAAAACTCTGTTAGTTCCCAGATTACACTAGCTAAGTCCATTTTAGTTCTTGTTTCTGATAGTGACACACACATCACTTACATGATTGCATTATATTAAGAAATTTATTACAGGGACTTAGCCTCTGGACCTCTTTGTCTAGCTGTCTCTTGTACTATTGGTAAAGAACAGTAGCATGTGGCTATCTCTTTCATCTAAATGATTTATGCACAGAAAATCCCTGTCTTCCTGATATTATAACTTCAAGCTCATTTAAAAGCAGATATTTCATAACATGCATAACAAAGGAATTCTTGGTCATACAATTCAAGAAGTATGACTTGGTGATGCTTTAAAACAAATTGAGCTGTTTGAATTAAATGGTTTAATTAAAGATATCTTTAGCCTTTCATTCAGAAATAATTATCAAGTCTTTCTTACCTGGTATATTCTTGGTTTGAAAGAGCCTACAACCTAGAAAAGGATATAGTCAATGTTCAAGAGATATCTCATTTTCTAGACAAATTGAGGACACATTCTCTTTTAAATACCAGATGTACAATAGCTCCAACATCCTGATCATCCTGAGAGGATGGTTACTATTAAATCAATTCCTCTGGTTGCTGCCCTGTGCCTCAGTTAGCTGCCATCTCAACGGTGCCTAGGGGCTACAGCTTGCATTCTTCTATGGTCTCATTTTCTGGAAAGGCTTTCTTTGGTCTGCTGATGCTCTCTCCTGTGATGCTTCCTCCAAGTATGGGCATTTAATTTTACAAAATTTACAATACATTTAGGAATAACAGAAAGAAACAACCAAGAGAGCAATTTATAATGGCTATAGATGTGGCCATCATTAAAGCTGACATGCACAGATGCCTCAGATTCTAGCCTATTACCAACCTTGAAAGGACTGCTCATATGCAGTTATTGCTCACTTGTCATCCAGAGCCATGGATCCTCCAAGTCTCCAAGCAATATTTGTTCTTATCGTCATTCCTTCTAGTTAAAGACATGCCTTCCTAAATCTTGTATTGGTACAAGAATGAATCTCTCCATTGGAAAATGGGCAGCAAAAATACTTATTTCCTGCAGAAGAATTTTCATCTTTGACCTCTACAGGGACATGGGCTGGCCCCAGTGTTAAAAGCATATAGTCATACTAAACCACAGTGGTGAAGCACCAGTATATATTTCTCTATGTCTAAGTTATTGTCTGGAAATACACAAGTGTAAAAATAAAGGTAAATTTAATCAAGCCAGGTTTCATTCTTTTTTATGGTCATGTCTAACTTTGAAGTGGATTCTGTGGCCTACATATACTTCTTGCTAATTCAGGGATATTAATTTCTGATCTCTTCTGAGATAGCCCACCCAATCTTTGTCCATGCCCTATCACCAAAGACATGCACACATTTTTAAAGAAAATAGTATATAATTTTTTAGGCCAGTCTAAATCCATACTTGGGAAAGGAATTTTTCTCTGAAAAAAAAATCTGCGGATATTCTACACTGCCCACCACAAAGGAGCTCTTTTACGTCAGTCTGCTCTATTATTTTTGGCTTTTAACACCTTTGCATCCAGAAAAATTTCTGCTGTGTATTTGCATATCTCATGGTCCTTCTGAAAAAAAAAAAAAAAAAGTTCTCTGAGTAATGAGATGTGCTGCCTCCAAGGCAAAATCAAGTGTTTACTTCTTGTAATAGACAATCTCTCTACTGGATGCTCCAGTGTCATGACACTTTCAGATTCTTGCCTTTCCACTAAAAAGAGATGACTATTTTCATCTCATTTTTATTTGCTTGTTTAGTAGGCATCTGGAACATAATGTGGCTGATAACAGAACTCTTGATTTCCTTTCCTCTCCCAGACTTCTCCTATTCCTCTGTACTTATCTCATTAAAGGCAACCTTTTTACTTTGGTTGCTTAAGTGGATCCTATTTTCTCATGGCCCTCATTGTCTCTTCCTTCCAAGCTATTAGCTATGGCCTTGTTGACACCACACAAAATGTATCCCAAATTTATCTATTTCCCTCCTCCTCAACAAGTGACTTTGAAGTTTTGTACAGAGCCTCTAACTGCTTTCTCTGCTTCCATGCTTGTACTTCTTAGAAGCCAGGCCATTCTTTTTAAAGTGAAAACCATATCATATCACTTTCTTGCTAAAACTGAACTATGGTTTCCTACTGTATTTAGAGTAACATTTAGATTCCTTTCCATGTCCTCTGAAGTCTTACATGATGAGGGAAGGATTCTTGATTCTTGGTGACTCCCTGGTAGGAAGATAAAGAGATTGTCAAGATGGAGCTATGTTTAACGAAATGTGTGACATAATTCAGTGGTACTTATTAACTCTATTCTCTTTAGTTCAAATACTATATATAGGTTTCTGATGAAATAGCCTTCTCTAGGATAAAGAGAGAAATCAAGATTGGGTTGGGGAGTAGGAGTGGGAGAGGAGTAAGCAAAAGACAGAAAGGAGAAGAAAAGATCAGGAAAAGGTATTACAAATGTTTACGAAAGAAATTTCAAAAAGCAAATGTATTGACACTTCTAAGGAAACAAAATAGACTAGATTCGCCCTAGGTTGCTGTTTCTCAGGTGACAACCCTGTGAAAGAATAGGCTTCATAGAAACATGGGTAGTAGAGATCTATTAATATACACGAACATATGTATTAGTTCCAGTGTCTGAGTCATTAGTAGTAAAGTTGGGAGTGTAGGGATCATATATGGCTCATGCACACCTGAAAGGTGGATAGTTCTTCAAGATCACCAAACTCCCAGAGGTATTTTTTTAAGTGTGGAACAGGTCTGGTTGCTATTCCATGAGATTGCCAAGCACTCCCAGGAGCAGAAGGGTGAAGATCAAAGCAGCCCCACCTTGAAAGGATATGTGCTGTCTTTGCTCTGTGATGTTTAGCCCATGGAATGTTGAGGTGAGAATAGAAAACAGCTTCAAAAAGTTTATGTTTAAGAAAAATTGAGCCAAATTTATTTTGCTAATAGTGTTTATAGAAAAATAAAGCAATTCTTATTTTTTAAAGGATTTTTATTTATTTATTCATTAGAAACACAGAGAGAGGCAGAGACAAAGGCAGAGGGAAAAGCAGGCTCTCTATGGGGAACCTGATGAGGGACTTCATCCCAGGACTCTGGGATCATGACCTGAGCTGAAGGCAGACTGTCAACCACTGAGTCACCCAGATGCCCCAAAGCAACTCTTATTTGAAGTCAGAAGACTAGGCATGGGGCAAGGTGTCAGAGAAGGACTGTTCCCTTTATTGTATTACCAGGTGAAAGGAAAATTTCTCCTCTGTTGCATAAATAAGACTCTCTTGAGGCTGTAATTCTCCCACTACCTCCCTCACCGGAGACAAGCAGGGAATCTTCCTGCAGAGGATCTGGAAGGAAGCAAACAGATCATTCTAGCTGATTAAGAGTTCTGGGAGGGCGAGCTGAGGCTATCCTCTTAATTAGCCCTGACCTCCTATGGACGGTAAATGGGCTACCTGTAATGAAGATGAAAAAATGATGACATCTGTCAGAAGAAACCTAAAGACACTTGGATGTCAGGTTTTTTTGAAGCCCAAGAGGCCAGTGTGAGTCCTCAGGAAAATGCTTAACATCAGCAAGAAATGGCTCAGGGAGTGGGGCACTGATTTGTGGATACTGATATTTGCCCCCAAATAATAGCATTTATCTATTTTTTATGTTATAATTTTAAATTGTAATGCTATTAAAGCATTATAATTTAATGTTTAATATTATCATTTTAATCTCATAGCTATATATATACTCCTAATTATATCTATAATTCCTGACTCTGTCTTTATATATATATACACATACACACAGAGGAACTTAAAATATAACATATGTATAATATATAATTACATATGTATCATTCCTAAATACATACAATATATGGTTATATATATTAGGCCTTTATTTATACTTATAAATATTCATGTACATTCTTACATGTATTTATCTACATCTCAGTGTACATATTCATAGACACTGTTTATATATATTCAGTATATTTATTTATATATACTCACTATGCTCCTGAGTATTTATATATCCACTTCATATACACAATGTATTTATTTATATATGTATACATACAAATTATATATATATATATATGTGTATAAATAAAACACATTTGATCAACCCATGTTTCTCTGAGATCTTTTCTTTTACATGGTTACTGTAGCCTTAGAAGCAGCAATGAATTGACTTTGATAGGCCCTCATTTCTTACAAGTAATGTCCACACACATACATTTATATGTATAGTATTTGTGTTCATGATTACAGAACACCTCACTCTTATCTATGACTTGAGTCTGATGCTGGTTAGAATCATGTCAGCATAACTGAGTATCACTTTTACCATCAAAACTGCAAGATCACTGAATTATTTTGAGCAGCACATGTCATGCTTCTCATTCTGCCTGGGTGGATTGTGTCAGGGCCATTAGATGACTCAACTGTTTTGCCATGTAGTCTCTTCTTCCTACAACACATTTGTTTTAGTTTTTCTCTGACCATCTGTCTGACCCTCGTAAGCCACTCACCTTTTGAGGCCTCATGTTCATTCTCTGTGAAATGATGAGAGTGGACAGTTTGACCTTCTAGGACTCATGAGGCACTGAGTCACTGCTTCTCTAATGTTTATCTGACTCCTCAAGTCCCAGGGCCCCTCTCATTATCCATTTACTCTCCTTAAGCACTTCTGTTTTAGCTTGAACAAGTGACCCGATGGTTTTCAATTCAGCCACGTGGATGCCAAAGTGCAGACAGTGTAGTAATTGATGACATGCTAGTTCTTTTTGCTGTTATATACTTCCTATCTTCTTAGATACAAGCACACCAGGTGGAGGTATAGATATATAATATCTATTTATAGATTGCTGGTCCCACATCCCAAACTCTGAGTCAGAAGTCCTGAGTGAAGGCAGATATTTTGAAAATTTTACAAGTTTCCCTTGTTGATACTGCTGATATTCCTTGAGAACTACCAATCTAGACTAAGTACAGGGGCAGATAGTCCTTGGCAAGAAGAGTGTCCAGTAAAAGTGATGGAGCCACAGAAAACCATGGGATGCGTGAAGTTTAATAGATAGTTCATATGTCTGGAGCATAAGCAACAAGACGATCAAGTAACAAGAGAAGAGTCAGGTTATGGAGAGTCATAAAAAAGAGTAAAATGTATGTACCTTATCCTACAGGCTGTTGGGAGAAGTCATTGAAGGGTTTTAGTAGGAGGGATGCCATCACATTTATAATTTACAAAGATCATTCTACCTGCTGGGTTGAAGGACAACCTGGGTAGGATCCACATCCACAGTAGAAGCAAGGAGACCAACCAGCAGGTGTTGCCATCTGGATTGGAACAAGAGAGGTAAATAGCATGGAATCAATATGGTGACCATAGGATTAAGAGTGAGAGAGATCCAAGAGCTATTTGGGGAGTTAGCTGCCAATTAAATCTGGAAAACAGATTAAAAAATGTTTTATAACAAATTTCAAAAACTCATCAGACTCTTTAGTGCTTCATTATCTTATCTTTCCACTTTTAATATTTCTAGACATTCATATATTTCATAAAATTTTAAATTTTATTTTCTGGTATTGCTTCTTCCTGGATTGTTCAATAGATTTAGTGCAGTGGGCTAAGAGAGGGTTAGCAATGGTGCCATGAGGGAAAATGGTATTTATTAAAATTCTTGAGGCAACTATATAGGTAATAAAGCTGTCCTTGGGGCCTGTTTTGATGCAAAGTCACTGGCCCCAAAGTAGCTCGTCCTAAATGGCATATTGAAAGCAAAGTCATGAGATATTTACAAAAATGTACCTGTATGAATTGTAATATCTTCAGGTAGAAGTTGCAATCATCTTTTTCTTCCTTCTTCTCCCCAGACATTGAAAGAGATATGCACATACACACACATGCATGCACACACTAGATAAACACAGGCTGGCTGGCCCCATGTAGCTCCCTCTCCTGCCCCCAGAGCACCTGGAACTTCATTTCTGTTACAGCCTTTTCTGTACTGCAGTCTTGTCTTCTCCAAGTGCACATGGGCCTCTGGTGGGAAGGGACTGTTATGAGGAACAGGAGAAGGGAATTAACCTTCAGCTCCCAGGCTTAGTCCCAGAAACTATCTTGGTAGATGGAATTTCAGGCTCACACAGAAAGACTATTGATTTCAGGATATCTGCAAAGCCCATGATATATCTAGTCTTGCTCAAGCTATTTGGAAATCTCTGAGGAGCCCAAGAAAAACCTTCCTTTCCCAGAGGAATTCTAGAACAGAGTAAAAATGTGTATTAACATCTTTCCTGGCCCAAATTATTCTTGAACACTATGTCTAGGGGTTTTACCTTGTACTATCTTTTCCTCAGAGAAAGTTTAGAAACGATATGCACAATACAGGTGGAGCTTCTCTGGTTAACTGGTCCTGTCACCCTTGCTTCTCCTGTCATCCAATACGGAAGAGAGCATTTCTTAACATTTAAGGATTTGGAGTCTCTCAATGAAGTTTTCTCAGTTTATCTTTTGTGTATTCATTCCTCTGGAGAAGGATTGGTGGAATCTTAGTTTTTGTGTTTTATATTAGACAAATGTAAGAATAAAAAATAGACTTCTAATCATAGAGATTCTGAAATAGAGATTCTGGTGGGGGTTCCTAAGGAAACACCATCACTGTGGGTGGAGTTTGAAATGTGCTGATCCATGGTCATGTGCACAAAGCCTTCAGTTGGGCAGAACTGGGTGACAGTTGCTTGCCTAGTGTCATTTTTATTATAACCTGAGAGACACTCTACATTTTATAGTTTTCCTAAGTTATACTCTCTGTATGTAAATTAGTTTTAAATTAAATATTCTGACCTGTGATTAAGAATTCTATAGTCCAGAAATAATGCCATTGTGTTAAGAATGTGGCAAAGATCTCTAGGTTTCAATTTTGTTGTACTTCCTTAATAATTGGATTATTGGCTAACTTTCCTCCCATATTTTTTGTTCTTTCCTTTCTGATTTATACCATCAGCTTTGACCAGCACTTGTCTGTGCACTTAAATCACTTTCTTAAAAGAACATTATCAAGTGTTTGATGTACATTTTCCTTGGCCTGCTCTCCACAGAAAATACTACATAATGCACTAAAAAGGACAAAGCAGAACTTTTGGGAAGAAAGGAGGGTTTTTCTTTGTAGCATTAACAGGTCATAGATTTTGCTTCAATTTATATACATTGAAAATAAGATGTATTTTTTTAGACCCTAGAATTATGTTCAGTTCTTGAATTTTCTTCCTGTAGGTTTTCTGCTCAGCCCTATGTTCAAGTTTTAACCAATGTCAGCCTCAAATTCAAACAATAATCATATTGCTTCTTTAGTGAATGTAACTTGGGCATGATAATAATGCTAGGACCTTCCACTTGAATTTACTTAGTGTTAGATTGTTCATATTCTGTCTATTTGAATTATGCTCTGCCCAAGTTTGACTTAGCTTGTGGTTTAGTGGCAGATACCATGCACAATTTAATAAGATAGGAGGTCTTTTTTGTCTGTAATCAAAGCTCAAAGTTTAAAATCAAATAAACACTATACTATACATGTAATGGGTGCGCAGAAGTCCTTACTTAGGGTCAATGACAAGGTATTAACAAGAGAAAAAAACATCTGTGGGAGATTTAACTGGGTCATTTGATATCTGTAAATTTGTTTCATGGAGAATTCTACATGCCACGGAAAAATAAAAAGCTTGAATTGCAAAATTTCATATTATGTAACATATTTCTGAGTACATTTCACTTTTTACTTGTTTTCAGATGAAAAGACAAAGTGATTGATGCGTTTCTAAGTGTTGAAAGGTATACATTCATGAAGTAGGCAGTTTGCTTTGTGATAGTCATGTATCCAGTTATGTTTCTACAATGTCAACAATTGAGAAAGCATATATTAGGGACATTTATTTTGGGGGTTCTACTTCCTTCTCCCCTTCCCCACAGCAGCTCAGTGGGAAGGCATACTCTGGTGCTTGGCTTCACGCTGGTAAACCTGGATGATCCTAGAGGCTCCTTCCACTGGATCGTCCTTCTTACTGCCCCATTTCCACTCATGAGCAGGCACTGAATCCCAAGTTGGCCACTCAGACCTTTTGTCCATGGACTTAAAACCCTGAGTGACATATCAACTGGGATGCTTTGTGGCTGAAAGCAGGAGATGAGCTGCTTATCATGCTCTAAGCAATAAATATGTGATCTCACGTAACTAGAGATCTGTACGGAGGTAGTTGGTGGTTGAGGGCTGAGTGGTGCAGTAACACCACAGGAGACTCAAGCATTTTACAGCTTTTCCTTCAGCTGTCCTCATTGTGTTGGCTTTCATTCTCTACTTTGTCATCTCATGGGCCCAAACTGGAGACTTTTCTTATTCACACCAGCACAAAGGAGTACATAAAAACAGAAAGTGAAGGGGAGCCGGGAAACCAGAAAACTCTCTCTCTTTCTCTCTCTGTGTCTCTGTCTCTCAGAAAACAAACATTTCCCAGAGCACCTTCAAGAGACTTTTCTTAGATCTTATTTCTCTACACCAAGTTAAGGGAAACAGGAAAAATGGATACCTGGTATCTTTAGTCACTAACTTGGGAAGCAGATTAGTCAGCAAAGAAGGAACAGAGGAATGGGAAAAATATATGTGTATATATATGATATGCATAAAAAGATATGTGTATGTGATATATATGAAAAAGTATGTATATATCTTCCACAAGCAAAATGAAAAAAGAACAGTAAACATTGCTGGAGTTTATCCATTCATTCCATTGGTCACATCAACATGAGCTCTGCAGCTGATATTGCCATGGAAACCTCATAGAACTGCCTGGTTCCTGTCTGTTCCAAGTTTTTGATCTTGTAAATTCCCAGGTTTAGAAAAAAAAAATATTTCCCTTTTTGCTTAAATTAGCCAGTTTGCTCTTCACAGCCAAAAGACCCCTAACTGATTCAAAGAATACCAAGTTGGAAGTCAAAGGATCTGAGTTCTGACATCAGCCCTGTCATTCAGTGTTTATTTGACCTGGAATTAATCATGGTACCTTTCTGAACCTCAGCTTTTCATCTGTGGCATCCAGCTGTTTAATGGCTTGTATGCTACTGTCACTAACCATTCTGATTTTGTGAGATCTATTATTATATTCAATTATAGGCCTTCTGTCTCTTGAATATCTGTGGAGTCATTGAATAAATTTGCTATTTTATGCTACTTCCAAAAAAACAGTACCCCAGCTTATTAGTATCATGATAAGTAAATTAGAATAGAAATTAGATCTAAAACTGAGAAGTTTCTGAAGGTCATATTATATACCTAAAAATTAGGAGTTTAGTACCCTGGAAATGGATTTGGTGACTATATGGTGCAGCATGGAATTCAAAGTTGATATCCTATGAAGGTTCCCCCCTACCACTTTTGCTTCTCCTTTGGAATACATAACTAAATATCACCTCCAGTGATAGCATCTACAGTGCGTAGGCACTACAACACCACACCACATCCAGTAAGGTGTGGTGTATATGTTTGCTTTGAATTTGGCACTAGGTAACAGACACCCAGAGAAACAACAGCTTAAATCAGGAAGAACTGTATGTTTTTCTAATGGAAAATATGAAACTAGGCAGTCCAGGGTGGTGTATGGACACCCAGACTCTTCCCATATTGTTTCCCTTGTGTGGTCCTCTGTTCCCAAGGTCACCTCATGGTCAGGGTGGCTGCCCCAGGGCAGCGTCAGCTATCAGGTCTGATTTAGGTAGCCAGAAGGAGAAAGACATAAAGGAAGAAAAGAGAAAAAAAATGTACTTTGTCTCTATTTAGAGAAGATCTCTGCAAGCTGCCTCACAAACCTCTGCTCACTGGCCACAGGGAAGTCACATGGCTACATTTAATTGCTGGGAGATACAGTCTTCAGTTTTTTGCTATATGCCTAGTGGAAATTAGGAGTTTTATTACTTTGGAAGAAGGTGAATATTGATGAACAACTAACAGATTTTGCTGCACATGGTGTCTTAGTATCTCAAGATGTTCATTTAAGTACCTAATTAAAATGCAATATAGAAAAAACAATGACATCTCTATTTTTAGAATTTTGGGAGCACATAAGAGGAACTCCACATGTATGTATGTGTACGTGTATTTCACAGTTCAAGGGGAGTTGTAGAGCAGGTAGAAAGAAATTAGGAAAGGTTTCTAGGCTAATGTGTAGTCTAGACTTGAGACATAAGTTGAATTTAAGTAAGGAACATCACAGACTGTAGGATACTACTGAAGGTTCAGCACTAAGGAGATGAGCACCATGAGCCATGGACGATGAGAAAATGATGCTAAAATAGCAGACGGAGACTGGGGCATGAAAATCTTTTCATACCATCATATGAATTCTGTAAAAAGATTGTAAGATTTTATTTTATAGAGAACAGTGGTTTACAAATGTAATTATGTTTCTGTATGCTAGCAACGGAAGATTGAACAATGAAAATAAAACCATGATTTCATTCACAATAGCATCAAAAAGCCCCAAATACTTAGGAAGACATGTAACAAAAGAAGTGCAAGATGTGTACACCGAAAGCTATAAAATATGGGTGAGAGGTATTAAAGAAGATCTAAATAAATGAAAAGAAATTATATGTTTATGGATTGGAAGATCTATTATAGTCAAGGTGGTCATTCTTCATTTGACCTGTAGATTCAACACAATCTCTAGCTAAGTCTTCTCAGGCTTTCTTTTTTCTTTTTCTTTCCAGAAGTTGATTTTAATCCTAAAATTTAGATGGGAATGTTAAAGGACTCAGAATATCCAAATCAGTTTTGAAAGAAGAGAGTTGGAGGACTTACAATACCCAATTCAAAGTTTATTATGATTGATCCTGTATTAATTAGTGTGGTATTGTATTAAGAATACACATACAGATCAATGAAACAGAATTAAGAGATTCAAAAATAAATCTTTATAGTTATGGTCAACAAAGTTTTCAACAAAGGTGTCAAAATGATTAAAGGCATTAGGATAGTTTTCTTTTCTTGTTATTTTTCTTTTTTTTTTTTTTAACAAATAGTAGTGGAACGATGAGATATCCACATGGAAAATGGTAAATTTAGATCCTTACCTCCATCATGCATAGAATTATTGTAAAATGGATCATAGATCTGAACATAGAGCTAAAGTGATAAAACTTCTAGAAGAGAACATAGCAGACAATCCTTATGATTTTAGGTGAGGCAGTGAGTTCCTAGATATGACAAAAGCACAGTCCATGAAAGAGAAATGAATATATTTGGATTTTGTCAAAATTAAAAACCTCTATTCTTCATAAGATACCATTAAGAACTGAGAAGACAAGCTACAGCCTGAGAGAAAATATCTGCAAGTCATTTATCTGATAAAGACATGTGTTAAAGATATATAGAGAAGTCTTACAACTCAATAATACGATAATTCATTTAAAAAGTAGAAAAAGAGGAGTGCCTGGATGGCTCAGTTGGCTAAGCATCTTGATTTCTGTTCAGGTTGTGATCTCAGGGTTGTGGGATCGAGCCCTGTGTTGGGCTCTGCACTGGATGTGGAGCCTGATTAAGATTCTTTCCCTATTTCTCTGCCCCTTCGCCCCCATCTCTAAAAAAAAACAAAAAAAAATGTTTGGAAAAGAACTGAATAGATATTTTACCACATTTACCATGTGAGTGGCCATTAAGCACATGAAAAGATGCTCAACATCATTTGTCATTAGGGAATTACAAATTAAAACTACAGTGGGAAACTAAACTCCCCCCCCCCCCCACCCCCCCGGAACGGGTATCATCAAAAAGACAGACACTTACCAGCATTGGTGAGGCTGTGGAGAAGATGAAGCCCTCATGCATTATTAGTGGGAATCTGAAATAATTCAACCACTGTGGAAAACAGTTTGTCATTTTACCCCAAAAGTAAAATATTAACTTGAAATACAGCTCAGCAATTTGACACTTAAGTATTTGCCCGAGCAAATTAAAAAAAAAAAATATGTCCAACACAAACATATGTACTCACATGCTCAAAGCAGATCTATTTAAAGTAGCCAAAATGGAAATAATCTAAATGGTGAATGACTAAAAAGAATGAGGTATATGCATATCATATCATATTTATAGCAATAAAAAGGAGCAAACTAGTGATAAAAGTTATATCATGTAGGAACTTCAGAAACATTATCCTAAGTGTAAGAAGCCAAACTTAATAGATGATATTTATCTGAAATGGCCAAAATGGGCAAATCTGTAGAGACCAAATGTTTCCTGGTGCTGCGGTTTGGAAGGAGGCTTCACTGTGAATGGACACAAGGAATCTTTTAGGGGTTATAGAAATGTTCTAAAAATGGATTGTGGTTAGGGTTGCCCACCTTTGTAAACTTACTAAAAATCATTGAAATTAAAATGGTTGAGTTTTACAGTATGTAAGTTGTATTTCAGTAGTGCTCTCAAAACAGGACACAGTGATCTGAATCAAACTGGTTTATGGTCTGAATCAAAGACACAAATCAGAAACCCTGAGAAGATTTCTGAATGTATACATGTTCAGACCTTGTGCGTATCTGAGAATGGAAACAGGCCCCTTGGCTGTTCCCACTTTGGGTCTGGTCACTCACTGTGCTCGAGAAAGCAGAAAGCACACTTCTGTTGGCTGAGATGGGCATAGTAGTGGATGTAGAGAAGCAACTTAGTGCTAAATAAATTCTTGTTCCCTTATCTTTTCAAATTTTACCTCTGATCATTAACACTAATGTCCTTGTGACTAATCTAGAATTCACTACTCCTTGAATTCTCTGCACTAGTGTCTTTTCCTTATATTAGAGCTTTCTCAAGTCATTTTTGATGAAACTAGGTCTGAAATGGCCTCTATTTTAGTCATTTGTTCATAAAATAAGCTGTATGACTGGTCAAGAGGATGACATAAATGTCCCTGAGGCCAAACAGGGAAGACTCTGCCAGTATTCTTGCATTGTACAAAGCAAAAGAGCATCTATTTATTTATCCCTTTTGAGGACATAAGACATAACAGGCTATTTAATAGTATACCCTCTTTAGTTCTAATGAAAAGTTTGCTTATTACTATAATATCTTTATAGATAGGAGGTGTCTTCCTTTTAATGATTTTCTAGAACTGCAGTGGTGGAATCACATCTTGCTTCATATTAACTCTGAGAGATAGTTGGGAACAGGTATAATGCAGCCTGAACAGGTAACTGTAGTACAGACCAAGAACTATTACTTGTAAGAGTAATTTGACATCTCAGGGAGATAGTAAGATGGGAGCTAACTTCATAAATAATAAAATCATTGAAGAAATAAAGGTATAAAAGAGAGATAATTTCTCTCAGTATATAAAGAAGTGAAGATGAACAATAAATAATATTTGTATAATGAAATAGTTTATCTAGTATGGTTGGAGAACAGTGAATTCTAGTTATGTATGATTCTGATGCAGAAGAGATTTCCATATAAATCCAAGGACAACTAATTTTCAAAGAATCAGAATAAAACAAGCATATTGGACCCTATGGCTTTATTAAATATCACTGAGTTTTACTTAATCATTCAGAAAATGCTCAAGCATTGTGTAGGCCTTGGGGCCAATATCATTGCTCACTCAGTATAGAATTGTAAGAGTCCAAGATGGGTTCATAGTTTATGTCTATACGGCATGCCCAGAAATTTTTTCTAGAAAAGTGAGTTTTTATGCTCCCAAATTAGATTTATTTTGTCACTACATGGACTCATATCAAGTAGAAATTTCCAAAAATGATAAGACAAGGCCTTTTGGTAGAAAATCAGCCTAATATTAGAAAAACCATAGAACACTATAGAAAGAACTTCAAATATGGACGGATGGAGGTTATTTGTTTTATAAACTGATAAAAGTTGATCATCTTGTCACCGAAATTCTGGCTATTGAGCAGAAGCCATTCAGCTGAATTGTGGAGGTTATCTATTTCATGTCATAGACCCACAATAGTATATTTCAGAACAATTAATCCCTGTGGTTTGAGGTTGGAGGCCAAGCCCATTGCTATTCTGTTTATTCAGTATCTTTATCTTCATAGATAAGTTTTATGAATTTTCCCAGGGTTTGAAGATTTACATTGGTGAAAATATTTTAAAATGATTCTGATAATTTCCCAGAAAATTTCCTTTCAGTCTCCTGTCCTGATATGGCCAGGTTCCCAGACTAGTCAGGTTCAATTCTGATGTAAACAGATAAGATGCATATTTCCCTGAGGAGGAAGAAAGACGGAAGTGGCTAGAAAAAAGCACTTTAAATATTTTATTAGACCATCTTTGGTGCAGCCCCATTTCTGTCTCTTCAAATATTTAGAGCAGCTCAGTTAGCTTTAGAAGGCTGTTTCAGAGAGCTTTCAGCTAGCTCATGGCCACAGACAGATGGCATTGGATGACCATGGTATGGAGGATGTGTAACCTCCACATGAGGGCAAGTAGATGTGGAAGCTATATGTGTGAGGATTCTTGGCTGGAACAGAGTTTGTCGCTGCTGAGCAATCAAAGGTCAGAGAAAAGGTTTAGAGATTTTACTACTATGGGAGGAAATCTTCCATTTCCTATTGCCTACTTCCTAAGTTAATTTTCTCAGAAATGTTCTGGCTGCAGTGTGCTTGACTAGAGCTATGGTATGTGAGGACAGGGCCTCCAAGAGTGAGACCTGAACCAGGAATCAGACCATCTGTTTTGGCTTTATTAGCAGGTTGGGATGGGGTAGCAAAGGGAAATTTTATTTGAATGCCTTCTAATTACCGAGCATGACATTTTCCAAACACTGTCTTAAAAAAAAATCTCACTTGTTAGGTATTGGTTGTTTTTTTTTTCTTTTTAACTTTTTATTTAGATACAATTTTAGACTTGCAAAAAATAGTACAGAAAGTTCCCATTTATCCCTCACAAAGCCTCCTTTAATATCAGTATCTTATATAATCATAGCTGAATGATCAAAACCAGGATATTAACATCAGTACAAATCTATTAAACCACATACCTTATTCAGATCAGTGGTTTTTCTACTGTTGATCTTTCTCTGTATTCTTCCTATTTTAAATGTAAGGACACTGAGGCATTAAGTAAGGGTATAATCAGCTCAGATCTGATTTCAAAACGTGTGATCTTTTTATTGTATTATACTTGGTCTAATATTTTGGAAAGATCTCTGGATTCCAGGAATCTTTAGGAAATCTAAATTCTTTTCCTGAAACTGCCTTCAACAATGTGACTTGATCTAAGTCATTTTTTTCTCTGGATTTCAAAGTCCTCAAATGAACTTTAGATTATCATTTGATTGCTTTGATTATATAATTCTATTTATGATTCTGTGATCTAATTTCTCTTTTGTTCAATGGGCTCAATGCCCATAATAACTTTTAAATATGTATATATATATATATTATATGTGTATATATATATGTAAATGTAACCTTACAAACATTCATTCCAATAATTTCTTTCTGTGTAACAAATCCCTTTAAGCCTACTGCTTTTATTTATATTTATTATATTATTTATTATATTTACACTATAATTTTATTGTGCTTATAGTTTCTATAAGTCAAGAATTTATACAGGGCACTAGAGGTTGTTTTTCTGCTTTGGGATGTCTAGGAACTTAGGTGGGAAGACTCAAATGGCTCAGGGCGGGAGGTCACTTCTAAAATGGTTCCTTCATTCTCAATATATGGCATCTTGGCAGGGATGGATGGAAGGCTGGGCTCACCTGGACTCACTACCAGCTGGAGGATCAGTATGGGGACTTTCTCTGTGGCAATTACAGGATGGGCAGACTGCTTCCATGATGGGTGACCTCTCCAGAGTAAATGTCTCAGAAGAGCCAGGCAGAGGCCCCATGGCCTTTCTCGATCTGTCCCAGAGCATTGAGTGTCACCAGCCACATTCTGCTGGCTGCTAGCAAGTCAAGAGGTAGCATATATTCTAATGGAGGTGAATTGTACTTCACCTCTTGATGAGGGCATTGCAAGGTCATATTGTAGAAGAGCATGTGGGATAGGAGATATCATGGGGAGAGCTTCAGAAAACAACCTGGCACCACATGAAATAAAATAATGATAAAGAGTTCTGAGCTTAGTGCAAGATTCCCTCAGGGTACCTGGTTAATCATATCGCTATTGATTGTTAAAGTGCTAATAGTTGGCTGTACCTTTAATTTGACAAATGTCTTTCATTGACCCCGAAATCTGGCTTTTTGCGTAATGTAGTCAAATAAAACTGTCCTGGGCTTTGAGGCTCCATACCAGTCACCTGCTAGGTAGACTTTACCTTTTCCCTCTATCAACACATTTCTACACAGACCTTGATTTACTCTGGATGGATTTCATGGCTTTCTATGGATGGTGCCATTGGCTGCCACATTGACCACATTGGCTGGACCTGGGAACAGTCTGTGAGCCTTCTTCTGAGTTATGGGGAATCAGGCAGATGGCTCCTGTGGTCCTGACAGCTCTCATTCTCACTGCATGTATGCACAATGAAATACCCTACATGTGGCTCTTGCTTTACCATGCTGGATCCCCCCACAGAAGATGTTTCACCAGCTGACCAAAGTGGATTTTAACATTCTTGGAATTCCTTGAAGAGCAGACCTTCATGTTGTCAGTTCATAGTCATTGCTACACACAGATCCCGGGCTGCCTTCTGGAAGCAAATGCCACACACATCCTTGTGCATTTGAAGGTTCATGTAAGTAACATGAAAGGATGATGACAATTTTCTCTGGTGTCATCCAGGAACATAAAACCTACTTGTCTAAAGCTTTTCAAATCTTAGAATTAAAAGAAATAAAAAAAGTAAAAATAAATAAATAAATAAAAGCTACATGCAGAATAAATTGTTAATGTAAAGAATTTTGAAAAATAATTATTTGCTTTTCCTCTCAAGTGTGATGATGACTTTCTCTGATCAATTCGTGCTTATCTTTCAATATTCAGCTCAAATGTCGCCTCCTCATGCAAGTGACCAGGTCACATTTCCCTGTTACATAAATTCCTGTCACCTTGGTCTCCATCACATGGGTCACAAGTGCTATGTAACAGAGTAATTTTTATTTTTATTTTTTTTTTCAGAGTAATTTTTAGGTAAGTGAATGATATGTTGTTGATTATCTCTTACCTCTACTTTTGTAAAGCTCCATGGTGACCTGACCAATTTATTCTGTGCCCCGTGCCTCCTATACTGCCTGGCCACTGATAGGTTTTCAGCTGGGGTTCACTGTATGGATGAAGAGTGGGAAATGCACTCATTCTTTTAGGTTGAGATAGATTACATTACACACCAGACTCTGTGAGACTTGCCTTTTCCAGAGCATGCCTGGAACAAGTGCTCACAGATGAGGACACAGGGCTTCTCCTGCCC
Source organism: Canis aureus (assembly GCF_053574225.1). NCBI lineage: Eukaryota > Metazoa > Chordata > Mammalia > Carnivora > Canidae > Canis > Canis aureus. Next base: position 48,448,496 of record NC_135616.1, read on the forward strand.
TTCTTCCTACTGTGATGTAGGAAGCCTTTTATTTCACTGTTTTGGAGGAGCAAAACTTTGATATTTTGGCAAAACTTTTGATGTTTCTCACCTGGAGAATAAGATGGATTTCCTTATTCTCACTTTCCTTTTTTTTTTTTTTTAGATTTTATTTATTTATTCATGAGAGACACAGAGAGAGAAGCAGAGACATAGGCAGAGGGAAAAGTAGGCTCACTGCATGGAGTCTGATTCAGGACTCAATCCCAGGGCCCAGGATCATGACTGAGCCAAAGGCAGATGCTCAACTGCTGCCAGGTACCCCTCATTTCCTTTTCTGAGGGAGCCTCTTCATTTGGCTAACAACCTCTTTTGTTAATGAGTGTCTTAGGGATTGTGAGGGACTTGGGTGCTCTCTCTGTTCCATCACTCTTCGTTTGAAATTAGACACTGGGCTGCCCTTGTAGACAAATCCGTGCCCTTTTGTCCACCCATAGACTTTCTCCTGGCTGTAACTCAAGTGTTGATGGCTATTGCAAAAGACTGTACTCTGGAGGAGTTTTGAAATGTTTAGCCCAGTGGACCCACTTTCCCTAACTCCAACCACCACTAAATGGCACTCTTTTCTCAGTGGCAGCAAAACATAGCCGACACAACATGGAAACTGCAATGAGGGAGTTGGCATACAATTCCTGTTTATATCCAGCTTGGGCTGGACTGTTATCACTGCTGTTATCAGTACCTAACAAGTCAGAAATAACTGAGCTTCAAGAAGTGTGCGTACTTTCACCTTCTCTGTCAACATGAACTTTAAGGTGCTAAATAAGTCATATGCTCCAAGAGAAGCTTGGTGGAAATATCATAGTCACTCAGAGGCCTGAAATATTTCTCTAAAAGGCATATCAAGCATTTCACATCCAAAGCCTGCTCATTCACTCATGTATTCATTCATTCATTCATTCATCCAGCCAGTCTTTGTGGAGCAGACATCCTGTTCTAGGTGCTGGGGTAAGAGAGGCTGAACATGAGGGAGGAATCTCTCCTGCCCTCAGATGTCCTGGCCATTTATGAGGGGGGGAAGTAGAGCACAGAATTTGAGGATTTTCTAAAATTCTCATGTTAGCAATGAAGTCAGGTATAGTGTACCTTAAGACAGTTGCTGCATGTGTCTTTTTTGCAGAATTACTTGAATGATTTCCATAATATAATCCCCCTTCTTTTACTTTTCCCTGAATTATAGGAACCTATCTAAAATGTATTTTTCCCAAATCATACATTTTCCTCAGTTCTCCACTATGATCTGAGTGCTGGACCACAAACAATATTTCTACGGTCTAGGTCATTTCTAAATAAAACTTTTGTTGAAAGCACGCTATGCTACTTTGATACAGAGTGTAACACACTGTGCTACACACTGTGCAGGCTTCCAAATTGTGATGCCTGTTTGAAAAGCTTGTCCCGGAGAAGATGAGGCAAAGCACAGATGCAGAAACTAAATGGAATGATTGGTCATGGTACCTTCCAAAGGGGAGAGACATGGGTCTCCATTCTGTCTCTGGAAGTATTTTATCTACTAACATGTTCTGTGGTAATTATATTTAGATGTGGTGAGTGTTCCATAGTTAGCCTTGTGTTAGGGCTTCATCATGCTACAACTGTGCAAAGTATTGCTGTGAATCTTCTTTAATGTTAGTGATGGAAAGTAAGAGACTGTATGTTTTTGTAAATGGCTTTGGAAACCATAGACTATAAATGTAGTGTGTGTGCTCTGTTTACTAGTCATTAGATAAGGAGTTTCAGAAAACATCTTTTCTTGGGATTCCCAAGACGTAGAAAGATGGACTTTCAGGACTGGAATGGGCCTTGATTATCTTTTATCTTATTCCTTTCTAGTGCAGAACCGCCATTTCAGTATCTACTTGGATGTTTCAATGCCTGGAAACAAAAATACCCAGAATTTTATATGCTTTTACAAAACATATTTCTCATTAAATTTTCATAGCAACATTGCTTGTTCTTTTTAGAACAGCACTAGTGATTGGAAAATGTTCTTTTTAAAATATATGTTTGAGAAAGAGAGATAGCGAGCACATGTGTGAACAGGGGGGTGGGTGAAGGGAAAGGGAGAGAGAGAATCTCAAGCAGACTCCCTGCTGAGTGTAGAGCCCAACGCAGAGCTTAATTTCATGCCCCTGAGATCATGACCTGAGCCCAAATCAAGAGTCAGATGCTTAGCTGACTGAGCCACCCAGGCGCCCCTGGACAGTGTTCTTCATATCAACTAGAACTTTCTTTTTTGTTACATCACACTTATGATCTACAGATTTAACTCTCTAGAGATAAGCACAAAAAGCTTATTTTATCTGGTGATAAGCATAATAATATCTTTCACATGATAACTTCTCTAGTATTTGAAGGCACTCTCATGTCTTCTTTTTTCCAATAACTTTTTTTTTCTTATCAATTTAATTTTGTCTTTTCTTAGTCAAAGTTTTCCATATTCTTTTACCTATTCCTTGTGGGACCTGCTGGCAGACTCTCCAGTCCCGTGGTTGTACCTCTCTGAACACAAATTTACTATTGTCTTTAAACTGGGATTTGACATAAAATACAGTATTCCAGGTATCTGGTGTATTGCATGGTGAGATTCTTGCTTATCTTCACCTGGACATTTTCTTTAAGTCAATAGGAGGTATTGTAGCCTGGGAGAGTAGGACTATGGGTTCAGCCCGATTACTCTTTAAAATGTAGCTCTGCCCTTACATGTATGACCTTGAGTAAATTACCTAGCCTCTCAGGGTGAGCTTTGGTTCTCTCATCCAAAACATGGGAATCATAATTTTTATGAAGTAGCTTTATTGAGACATATGGGTATATCTTCTTGTTACCACAAATAACAACAATGATAATATAGCTCAAGAACTTTGATGTGGGGCAAGCACATCACACTTTTCACTTATATCAAGTTTTTCACCCTCTTGGCTTCTCTTCCATATTACTTTGAAGTCTGGTCTCTGTCATCCTGCACGTCAGTGGTTCTTCAACTTAGCTGCATCGTAGAATCACCTCAGGAACATTAGGAAATTCTAGTCCCAAGGCTGTATTTCAGAAACCAATGACGATATACTTTCTGAGAGTGAAGAGCAAGCACCACCATTTCTTAAACCTATAAGATTTTTTCATATGCAGCTAACTTTGAGAACTGCTGCTGTAGAATGTTAGAGAATCAAGGGAGCTTAAATACTTTACTTTCTACTTCAACATCTGCTATGTTAACTAGAGTAAGTAATGCTAACAACTGTAACACGTAAGCTCACGAATCTGCACTGTGAGGGTTTCTCACTCACCCATGTTCAGTGGACATTCCCAGTTGTCAAGAGGAGTTCTGACATAGAAACCAAGTTTCTATGGTTTCTACTCTTTTTACTCTTCTCTAATTCTTCATGTTCTTCCTAAAAAGTCATAGTATGAGTCAGGGCTCTGCAGAAATGGAACCAATAGGGTGTGCACATACATGCACACACACACACAAATACACACACAGATTGATTTATTTTAAGGAGTTGGGTCCCATAATTAGGACAGCTATCAAGTCTGAAATCTTCAGGGTGGCCTGGCAGGCTGGAGACCCAGAGAAGGGCTGATGCTGCAGTGTCCTCTCCTACCCAGAGGAGGCCACTCTTTTGTTGTGTTCAAGCCTTCAACTGATTGGATGAGGACTCCCCATATTATGCAGGGTAATCAGCTTCACTCAGAGTTCACCAATTTAAATGTAAATTTCTTTGTAAACACCCTCCCAGAAACCTCTAGAATAATGTTTGGCCACATATCTGGGCACCGTGGCCCAGCCATGTCAACATATAAAATTAACCTTCATAGTCTTGCAGGAGTAGTTTTCATTAATCAGGCCTAGATGTAGCATTTGTGGGATCCCTGGGTGGTGCAGCGGTTTGGCGCCTGCCTTTGGCCCAGGGCGCGATCCTGGAGACCCGGGATCGAATCCCACATCGGGCTCCCAGTGCATGGAGCCTGCTTCTCCCTCTGCCTGTGTCTCTGCCTCTCTCTCTCTCTCTGTGACTATCATAAATAAATAAAAATTAAAAAAAAAATAGATGTAGCGTTTGTTATATCTGTCTATACTCCACTGGCTAGAACTCAGTCACATCACTACAACCAAAGATGGGGGGGGGGGTGTTGGAGAATCTAAGTCAGGTATGTGCTTAGGAAGAGAGGAAATGGGTGACCATCTAGCCAGTCTGTGCTGCTTCTGCATTTAAGAAATAGAAAAATAAATGTTAGCTTTTTCATAGAAGAGGATGAGTTTTTCTTTCTTCTTCTTTCAGTGAGGTGCAGAACATTATGTTTGTATATATTTTTTAACTTTGCTCCATTTCTTCTTTTTACTAGAACCTCACTCCCTAATATACTTGTAAAGAATATTAACAGTATTAATGATACTAATAATCACACTGTTAACTACAGGAAGAGTCCACCAGTCCCAAAATGAGAATGGTCCTTCTGAAAAATCAGTAGGGTTCATAAAAAAGTAACCACTTCATATAATTAGAACATCCCTCTTACAGTATTTTCTTTCCTTTGGCCCTAATTTGAGAGGCATTTACCCCCTTTCCTTCTTAAGAAAAAAAAGAGGGGGGAGGGCAAGGAAACAAAAATAATTTTCTCTCAGGAATATACTCTACTTTCAAAGGTGCTTAGCCCTGGCTACACAGCAGAAATACCTGGGGAGTTTTAAGAACATTCTATGTCTGAATCCTACCTCCAGACATTTTAATCAGTCTTTTAAAAAAGATACCTAGGTGAATGTGATGGGGAGTAAGAATTACTTCTTTAGGCTAACAGTTGTTTCTTTTCATATTTCCTTTTGTTGGCAGGAATCATATATATATATATATATATATATATATATATATATATATATGGCAAAATAAAGCAGTCCCATAGCAATCAGGTGGAAAAAAATAGATGACAGAAGCTCTGAAGTAGAAATTTATTTCTTATTTACCAATCAGGTTAGAGATTAACAAGTATTCTTGGCATGGAATTCAGAGGTTTCATGTGGTATAATATAGAGCACATAAAAAATGTGCATTATCATGTGAATGTCAGTGTAAAATCAAGGATGACAAAGCAAGTCACCTTCTTCTTTCATTGCCCTGATCATTCCAACTGGTGACTTGAGATTCAGCTACATCAGGACTGTAAAATGGAGAAAATTTTGGACATAATTTATTTTTCATTTTTATTTAGTTTTTAAAATAGGAGTATAATATGAATAGAGATATGTATGCAGTGGGCAAAGGTGAACAAAGCAGTCCTTTTCCCTTCTGCATGAAGATTTGGCCTTCACTCATCTTCCTGGCTGTTTCTCTGGAAACATGTAAAGATGGTTGGGTCAACTTTGTTACTGGGCAACATCGTCAAGTTGACCCCTGATTAGTACTGATTGGTACTGCCCTTGGACAGGGAGGCCTATAAATGCCTGACTGGAAGCCATAATTTTGGTCCCAGATGATGACTTGAGTAATCAACATGTCCCTTTTGGGATTCCTGGAGTAATTTAAAAAAGATGTGAGGCATGTGGTCTCTACACCAAGATGCCGCTCACACCTACCAGATGTGAATCTTGTAGCTCCTGACAACTGGATGGCCTGCTACAAGGCCTCTCCCAGGAAGGGGAACACTTGATGCTTTCCTACTGGCAAGTTATATCTCCTGTCCCCTAGCTTCTAGTTAGTGGTTCTCAAAGTGTGATTTGCCAGTTCAACACCATTAGTATTTCCCAGGAAACATGTTAAAAATTCAAATTCTGGGCCTTACCACAAGACTACTAAATTAGAGACCCAGGTAGAAAGGGAGGGATGGGGAGCAGTGATTTAACCACCAAATGATTCTGATGCATGCTCAAGTTTGAGAACTGTCACTCCAGGAGAACCTGATGGATCTTATTGTTTAATTTAACCTATAAATCTTCTCCAGTGAGCATTGTGCATTACCTATATGTGAAGGCATGTCAAGTGAATGAATGTATTTGTCTTCCTAGTCGGTGAGAAATGGTTTTAGCATTTACTGAGGGCTTACTTCAGCATATATATTATGGATCATAATGTGAGATAAAGTTCCTATTTGTGGTGAAACTCACTGGGAGTCACTTGACCCATTAAATCCCATTTCCCCTAGAACAAAAGTTCTCACCTGAGGAAGGGGCAGAGAGGAAGCATGAAACAGATACTTGAGACTATTGCAGGAAACACATTTGTGCTCTTCATCAATAGAATATACCAAAATTTGAGGGTAGAGAGGATTGTTATTCAAAAATACACATACACATGTACACACATACACATGGGCCCACACATACACGAACAAATGAATGTGTTTATTTATTTAACCAAGTATTTAATTCTCATGTGAATCTTTTTATTAAGGCCTCGATAGAAAAGAATACACCAGCTAAGTGGTTAGCTTTGCTCTTTTGAATTTTAGAACTTGCAAAATCAATTGAAGTCCATCTGAGTGCTTATCCTTCAGTAGAGAATTTTTTATAACCATTTTCCATATTACCCTCTTGTGTGTCAAGTTGAAATAATCATGAGTGGCCTGCTCTGAAATGGCTCTGGTGTGAGGGGAATGTAATTAGCTTAGGCTTAACACATATGTAGTTAAATGAATAATTGGTGCCAATCATGAGATTCGGAAAGCCCTTTAAATTTAATTGGATCTTGATTTTTGCAAGTGAGCCACTTGGAAAGGTAAAAGGAAAATTTAGAAAGTGCTTTTGTTGGCACAGAGTGGATTTTCAGTCTCAGTGGGGTCTCTTGCTAGTCCCAGTATGGGTTCTTTGAAATCATTTGGGTTTTAATTGAAGGGAAGTTTTGTCAGTGGAGTGAATTGACATGACAGGGTTGCAATACAAATTTACTTCCTGTATTATGTAGGGACCCACAGCTTTAAGTAACTCTAACTATATTAGTCTACTTGGGCTGCTGTAACAAAATACTGCAGAATGGATGGATTAAACAACATGTATTTTCTCACAGTTCTGGAGGCTAGAAGTCTGTGGTAAAGGTCCCAGCAAATGCTATGTGTGATAAGATCTCCTCCCTTCCTGGCTTATAGGCAGCTGCCTTCTCATTGTGTCTTCACCTAGCCTCTCCTTGGTGCATTCTCATGGAGATGAATGGGGAGGAGAGAGCACTTTTTGATGTCTCTTCTTATAAGGACACCAATTCTGTGGATAAGGGTCCCAATCCATGATCTCATTTAACCTTAATTATTTCCTCAGAGGCTTATTTCCACATGTAGCCACCCTGGAGTTACAGCTTCAACTATAAATTTTGGGGGGCGCAAGTAGTTTGTAACACCAACTTAACTGAAAATGTCTTAAGGACAACTGGAAGGTTCAAGTAACTGAATGTTCACGTATATCTCCCAGAGTTGCAGGATTTGGGTTAATGAAGTTGCCAGGACTCTCCCCTTCTTTATTTCTAAGCATTGATTTTCATTCTCAGGCAGACTCCAAGAGGTGGCAGGATGGCCACCACCAGTTCCAAGTTTATGTTTTACTCAGTGAAAGAAAGCTTCATCTTACCATTTGTTTTGTTCAGATTCCCAAAATTATATCTCTCAATTTATTTGGGCCTCAAGCTTATTTCTAAGTCAATTACAGTGATCAGGATGCTAGGATGCTGATTGCTCAGACCTGGGTTATGTGGCTAGAGCAAGGTTTGGGGTGGACATGTCCAACAGCTGAGAATATCTATGAGAGAATAAAGGATAATAAAGGAGAAGTTACATGCAGGAAACTATATGTTACTGGGGAAAGAAGAACCCATACTTATCAGCAGAAATAACATACCCATCACACTTCCTTGGCAGAGTGGACTTTATCCTAGAAAAGCCTCATCTGTCTTATCACAGATTGGCTGGTGTTGACAGGATCCTATCTCAGTGGTTTGTATTTTTTCTGAAAATTAGCTGGATTTAGAGTAAATTCACAAATACTATTTGAAAATTTAATATGGTAAATCATCATCTACTCAGGTGTATTTTCAATCTATAGAAATAAACTGGCAATATTTCTTTTCTTTTGTAAAGTTCAGTGAGGTTCCCAGTTTTCAAATGATGTGGGGCATTACTAGTTTTAATTGGTAAAATTCTCTAATATTCTACTCAACATTCTTATGTCTATAATATGTGTGAATATTGATGCTTTTCCTCCTAAGTACTTTGGAAAAGTAAAGTTCAGTTATTTTATGAATTTTATTTTCCATTAGCTTCACTTTACTTATAAATTTGTAAATTATATTGCAGTCTATTCTTGCAGGTAGATGAGCTGAAAGATGAAGGATTTTAATAATGCCAGTTTTGGGAGAATGCTCTTATTAGGGATTTAATTATCTTCCTCACTCATGAGAGATGAGAGGCTCAGGCATTGGAGAGTAACTGACTGATATGGAAGATGTAAAAGACGTTATAGGATTGTACTCATGGGCGCTGGTGAATAGAAAGCCATAGTTAAGGTATTCCCATGAAGGGGTTTACGATCCAGTCTGAGAGGAAATCCACTGAAGAGAAATGCAAAACCATCTCAGTTTTCTTGGGTGGAAGGAAAAGGAGAGGCTAGTGCTGAAATCAAATACCCTGAAATAGCTCTGTAATTAATTTTATGAACTTACACAAGTTACCTAAAATTTTTGGGCCTTAGTTTCCTCATTTGTAAACTTACAATGATATAATCTACCTCATAGGGTATCATGAGCCACGCCTGGGTGGCTCAGTGGTTGAGCGCCTGCCTTCAGCCTAGGGCGTGATCCTGGAGTACCCGGATCAAGTCCCACATCGGGCTCCCTGCATGGAGCCTGCTTCTCCCTCTGCCTGTGTCTCTGCCTCTCTCTCTCTCTCTCTCTCTCTCTCTCTCTGTCTCTCATGAATAAGTACATAAAATCTTTTTCTAAAAATATTCCCATTTCCATTCCTGTGGCTAACTTTCACCCTCTGTAATATGTGGTTTAATTTTACATGATTAGCAACAGCCTGAATCAGATAACTGGATTTGAATTTGGGATTCATTCAGATTTGTATATGATGAACATAGAGTAATGATTGGAGCAAAAGGTATTTCAATGCTTAGCCATTGCAGGCGAGATTTATGGCTGGTAATGAAGCTGCATAGATAAACAAGACATTATCAATGAGTCCTCATTCTTCAGAAACATTTTAATAGATAAATAACTCAGCACACTGAACATGCTCTGAATAAGCAACATCAGCACAGAGCCCACAGTATTATTTGTGTAAAGGTTGTTCTCAGGCATTTCACCCACAGGCCATTAGTTCTTGAGGATAAATAGGAAAGCGAAAACCAATAACACTCAGATTAATATAAAAATCAGCCCATTTTCTCAGTGACTGGTTTTAGGGGCTTTTCAGAAAGGCAAGTTACCAACTAGATGATAGCTGTGACCCACAGAACACTTACCCACAGAGTGTTATTATGAGGGACACCTGGGACACAAAGCCAGTCCTGTAACCACACCTGCTTATTTCGGGGCAGGTCATTCATTAGACAGAAAGTAGGCAACACACCACTGATGAGCTGGGGAATTTGGATGAGTTGCTGCAACTCTGGAGAGAGGCCTCAGTTTCTTCAAATGAAATGAAAGGGTGAGTCTGAATAATTTCTAACGTCCCTACAATTTGGATTCAGTGCTGCAGTCAGGTGCAACTGAGCTCTCTCCTTCTTGCACAGACAATTGGGAGCTTCCATCACTGAGCCTGCCTTTTCCTCAAACTCCTCTGCCTCTGGTAGCTTCAAATTCAGTGTTTGTTCCACTGGCAGGATCAGCTACAAAATTTGTAATGTCTTGTGCAAAATACAAATGAAAGGGTCCTTGTTCAAATACTAATGAGAATTTCAGGACAGAGATGGCAGAGAATTAAACCAAAAACACGGCCCTTCTAAGTGTTGAGACCTGTGTGACTAACTGGGTCACCTGTGTAGGAAGCCATCTGTGCTCTCTGGGATTTGGCTATGAACACTTAGTAGTGATACAGAATACCCCAAGTGACAAATATGCAAGTATTACAGACTTGATGTTGGAATATTAATAAACTGTAATTGTATACACCTGCCTCTTCATAGCACAAATTTGTTACCTGGCATATTAGAGAAACGGCAATCATGGTGAGCCATAATCATTATAGACTGAGTTAACTACTAGTAATGATACTGCTTTAATAAGAGACTTTATTTTTTAGAGCAGCTTTAGCTACAGCAAAATCAAGCAGAAGGTATAGAGCTTTACCATATACCCCCACCCGTACACATGCACAGCCATCCCCATTTATCAGCATCTCCCACAGAGTGACACATTTGTTAGAGTTGATGACACTACACTGACACCATAGTTTGCATTACAGTTTACTTTTGGTGGTGTGTATTTTTTGAATTTAGACAGATTTATCATGATATACACCTGTCATCACAATATCATGTAGAGTAATTTCACTGGCCTAAAAATTCTCTGTGCTATACAGATTGCTTCCTTCCTTCCTCTTAATCCCTGGCAACCACTGATCTTTTTACTGTCTGCGTAGTTTTTGTCTTTCCCAGAATGTCATGGAATTGTAATCATACCACATGTAGCCTTTTAAGACTGACTTCTTTCACTTAGTAATGTGCATTTAAGTTTCTTCTATGTCTTTTCATGACTTGATAGATCATTTCTTTTTAGCACTGTATAATATTCCATTATCTGGATCTACCACAGTTTATTCATTCACTTGCTGAAGGATATCTTGGTTGCTTCCATATTTTGGCAATTATAAATAAGGCTACTCTACATATCAGTGTGCAGGTTCTTGTATGGACATAAGATTTCAATTCTTTTGGACAAGTATCAAGGAGCACAATTGCTGGATTGTATTATAAGTGTGTTTAATTTTGTAAAAAACCACCATACTCTCTTCCAAAGTGGTTGTATCAATTTGCATTCCTACCAGCAATGATTGAGAGTTCCTGTTGCTTCATGTCCTTATCAGCATTTGTTGTCAACTTTCTGGATTTTGGTCATTTTAACAAGTGTGTAGTAGTATTTTGTTGCTTTATTTTGCATTTCCCTGATGAAATAATGGAGCACACATTTTCATATGTTTATTTACCTTCTGCATGTCCTCTTTGGTGAGGTGTTTCTTCAGGTTTTTGGCCCATTTATTTTTTAATTGGATTGTTTTCTTGCTGTTCAGTTTTAAGAGTTCTTTGTATATTTTGAAAATAATCCTTTATCACATGTATCTTTTGCAAATATTTTTTCCTAGGAAATGTCTTCTCATTTTCTTGATAATGATTTTTGCAGACTACAAAACCTTAATTTTAATGACATCCAGTTTATCAATTCTTTTTTTGATGGATTGTGCTTTTCATGTTGTATCTAAGATGTATTGTCAGGGCAGAGGTCATCTAGATTTTCTCCTACCTTACCTTCTAGGAATTTTATAGTGGTGTCAATTTTTTTTTCTTGTATAACTTGTTACCGTACACAGAATGCTTTTCACTTAACACAATTATATTGGATTCATATAATCCTGTAAACAATATTTTTATTTTCTGGGTTTAAGAAACTGAGGCACTGACATAGAACAATGATTTTTTTTTTTTTTTTTTACTCTTGGTCCAGATTTCCTTCTATGACACTGTGATACCCCCATTACATGACATCCCTGCACTAAAGTTTGGTAGGACATAATGATACTTCCATTTGGAAAGTTCAAGCTGTTCTAGGTACAATTTCACATGGAAGATTGATCTGACTGCTTTGTATAAGTAGGGCTGGTACATCAGCTAAGAAGCTAGCCTCTACTCAGCAAACTTTCATGAATACCAATCATATGGTGGACAAGCCTTGGCTGCAGAGTCTTTTCTGATGTCTTCTTTTGTCAGGTACAAAGGAGACCTACCTATGAATAGGTTTGGTCCCCACTGCTTTGTGTTTCTTGCTATTGAGCTAAACTGTTGGAGTCTTTAATTATGAAGTTCAGGGACTGCTACACTTTACAATTCAAGAATGAGGTAGCATACTTCCCAAATAGTTTTAAAACTATTATTTACTTGATACTGCACTATGCCACCTATTATTATTTCATGGTGGAGCATGGGGTGGGTAGAGAAGGATAGCTTGGTGACTTAATATACACGGTTGGAAGTTTAAATTCTAGCTCCATCACTTCTAATTGTGTGACCTTGGGCAAGTTATTTAGCCTGTCTGGTCTACTAAAATATTGGAAAATATTTGTATGACCTAAACAGGATTATTATGCTCCCTAAAAGTTACATAATTTTTTTTAGAAGGAAGTGAAGTGCAAAGTTGATAGAAAAATGTTCTAAGAGTAATTTGGTTTTTTTTTTTTTTTTTTTTTTTAATAGTGATTCTGTTAACCACTTGATGACACACCCAGGAATGGAGATGGGCCAGGTCAACAATATTCAAAATGGGGATGTGTGAGAAGGACAAAAATGGAACGAAAATGATAAAACCAGAATTTAGAGAAAAATCACAATAGTGAGGGAACTAAAACAACAAGCCAACAAAAACAAAAAGCTGAATTAAAACCAAAAAATATCTGAACTTCAGAAAGGCAAAATCAGTCAAAGAAGATTATACAAGAAAATAAGAAATACAGTCTTTAATTCAATTAATTTATTTGCCCAGAACATGCATTATACTGAATAGCAATTTAAAAATAAATGCAAAAATGGGTTGAGAAATTATTGAAAGCAAATACAGTTAAGCTTTCTGTGGCCAAATTCAAATTCATATGGATATAGTTTGCCTTTATGTCAGTGCACTGTTGAAATATCTATTTGTAGCTTGTTTCAAAACAATAGGTGATAGTTCTTTTGATGTAGCTATTTCTATTCAGGGGAAAATAAGCCGTAAGCTTCTAAATAAGGCATGATCCCTGCCTTTGGGTAGTCAGACATATAAAAGTCAATAAATATTTGACTTTATTTAATTGAATACTTAGAAGTTTCAGGTAGAGGCTTTCTCAGAGGACTTTTAGTTTGGTTACCATAATTTACCTTTAGCCTGGAATTTACTTATGTTGATGTGTTACCAAAATAGTGTCTGCAGTTGATTGCTTTAGAATCATAGAGTAAAGATCCTTGACAGTCACTTGGTCCCATGTCATCTGCTGTCCATTGCTTATATATTTGTCAGTGAGTGGTGATTCCCATCTTACAAAGCAATCTCACTAGGAACATTTTTATTGAGCACATATTTATTCTCTTTTGCTTCTCATTCTTATTCTTTGTAATCTGGGAAACTGTGAGTAAATAGTCTATAGAATGTGTTACCGTGGTTCCCATGGCCTACCTTTGGAACAGCACAGCCCAAGTCTAAGGCAGTCCCTTGGGTTTGAGGACCCCCACCGGCTGTCATGTTCCTCTCCACTTTGTGTTCTTTAGGTACAGATTCACCGGTCTTTGCCATTTATTTTGTTTCTTTCAAAGTCATTACTTTTCTCATAGCCCAGAATAGAACACAGTAATTTAAGTGTAGTCTGATGTCATTAATCTCTTGTTCTGGGCACTATTCTTTAACAATACCTAAGATAACATTAATATGTTTGACATCACATTACATTATTGATTAATTTTGTTATTTTATGTCTTTGTGCTTCAGTTTCTTTTTTTTAAAGATTTTATTTATTTATTCATGAGAGACACAGAGAGAGATAGAGAAAGAGAGAGAGAAAGAGAGGCAGAGACACAGGCAGAGGGAGAAGTAGGCTCCCTTCAGGGAGCCGGACGTGGGACTCCATCCCAGGTCCCCAGGATCAGGCCCTGGGCTGAAGGCAGTGCTAAATGGATAGGCTGCCCAGGCTGCCCCTGTGCCTCAGTTTCTTCACCTATAGACTGAGGATGCCAACAGTTTATTTCAAGGGTATTATACAGATTGAATGAGTTAATAATACATTTTAAATGGTTAGAACAGTGCCCAGTAGATGGTAATCCCTCAATAAATGTTAGCTGTTGTTACTGTCATGATTATTGTTAATAATGGTCAATTAAAACTCCTAAGTCTTAATTGTGCTGATGTTCAATCACGTTCTCCCCATTCATTCTTACAGGGTTTTTGTTTTTAAGATACGTTTTGGATTTACTAAATATTATCCTGTTAAAATTCTGCTATGGTCTGTTATCTGGATCAAGTTGCTCTTACTCAATTTATGCTGTGTTCCTCTAGGCTGTGTGTTACTCCACAGATGATAAGTGTGTCATCTGTGTGCCCCAGGTTGTCAAGTCACTGCTGAAAGTGTCAGACTGGACATTGCCTCACACAGTGCCCTGCAATGGACCACTAGAGACATTGCTTCAGGTTAACTCTGATTTAACAATTAGTTTTCTTTAGGGATAGATGCTCAACCACTAAAAAGCCACCAGAATTTATTATCATTCAGCCTATATTCTGTAAGAAATGGGTTCTGCACTCAGAGACATGGTGTTGGTGAAGGCAGCATCTTTATCTACAGAGGAGCTCCTATCCTGCCTGAGTATTCACAGGTTTCTAGCAGTGGCTCCATGTCTTCAGCAAGTTCTTTTAGTGCCTGATAATGTGGTTAAAACAACCAAGGGGCCCCTTACCCTCCTGAAGATCTCTCTGTTAATTATTTTTTTTAATCTCTCAGGGCTTCCTCCCTTTGTCTGATCACAGAGGCTGATTGGAAAAGAACAGGAGTATTGCAGTGTTGTAAGGATATTCTGGATCTTGTTTCTGATTTTGACAGGGGGCTAGGGAGGGAGTAGGAAACATACAGTATACTTTTCATCTGAAGTGTTCCTCTTTGTTATGGCAGAGCAAACTGCACAGGGACCAGGCCAATTGGGAAGGGCTGAGGATTAAAATTAGACCAGCTCATTGAGGTGCTCATTGTCACTGAGGCGGCAAATCTGAGACAGGTGTTGGGAGGAAATTCAATCTGTCAGGAAACACACCTACACACAGCATGGCAGACAGAATCAGTGCCCTTTGTCCATCTTCCAACATCAGAATCCTGGTGTGGTTCTGCAAATGCCCTCTGGTCTGTGGACATCAGTAAGCCTTTTACGCAATCCCTTTCCAATGGCCAGTGTTGGCTCAGACATGGATATGAGATATGTGGTGTGGAGTAAGGGCTAAATCAGAAGGATTATGTCCTCAGCAAAATGCAAGAATTATTACTTTATTTTAGAGAAAAAAAAACAGAAGGCAAAGATAATAGGGGTTCTACTCAAAACCTTAAAATAATCAGTCTGCATTCTGATCTTGAGCATTGAGCCATAATTTTTTTTCCAGTGGCAGCAATTCAGTGAATCTTCCACTTGAGCATAGAATATGGACAATTAACTGCTTCTGTTTGTGTTGGAGATATAGAATAGGATATAAAATTCTAAAACACTTGAACATCTCACTAGATTATTTGGTGGGTTCAGCTAATGAACCCTCCTGAATGAGTCCATCATAACTTTTTTGCTATTACTTTTAAAATTTGATTCTCAGCAGTTGTCACAGCCTAAAATTTTCTTACTTGTTCTCTGTCTCCTCTAGCTAGATGTGGGCTGCATAAAGATAGTGACCTTGTCTGTCTCGTATTCCAATGCCTGGATACATAGGTGCTTGATAAATATTCACTGAATGAGCAATCGGATTTTCTAGCCATCTCTATGACATCACATGTAAACTATACACACACATTTCTAAGTGCACAATCTGTTCCTGGAACAGTGGTGGAAAAATAAAACGCACACACATGCATGTCCTTTAACCTTTAGAAGGGAAAAGCAGAAAGGAAAGAGGAGGAAGGGAGGAAGAATGTTGGGAGGGAGGGAAGGTGGGAGTGAGGAAGTTAGGAAGGAAGAGCAGGCCAGCTTGGGCTGCCATATTAAAATACCATATGCCAGATGACTTAAACAGAGAACATTTCTCAAGACTGAGAGATTTACGATGAAGGTCCTGGCCAGTTGATTTCATACTGAGGCCTCTGCCTGGCTTGAAAATGGCTGCCTTCTGTTTTCACTTTGCCTTTTCTTAGTATCACACTGGGCATTAAAGCTTCAGTGTATGAAGTTGGAAGTGGGAGGCATGGGGTGTGCACACAGACATTCAGTCTATAACAGCAGGGAAGGAAGGTAGGAAGGAAAGGAAGGGAGGGGAGGGAAGAAGGAAGGAAGAAAAATTTGAGATAGCATTGAGTTCTATGGAGACAATTAAAATTAAACCATGTAACGTGACTAGAAAATTATGTTAAATAGGGTGGTCACACAACCTCTCCAAGGTAGTGACATTTAATTAAAGATTGACTGGTAAAGGTGATGAAGGAGGAGAGTTCCAAGCAGAGTGATAGGCAGTCCAAAGGTCCTGAGGAGGAGGTGGATCAGTATATTTGAAGAACTGAAGGCCAGTGGGATGAATATGGTAAGATAAAAAAGGTGGTGATGAGAGGGATAAGATTGGGCAATAGTTGGAAGTTTCATGAAGCAAAGATTTATAAGTCAAGGTAAGAAATTTCTAATTTACACTGAGAGTATGAGAAACCACTGAGAAATGTTTAGAAGATAAGTGAAACCATCTGATTATGTTTTTAAAAGTTCATTCTTGGCTCATGTGGAGAACAGATGGCTGCTGGGTAATAGTGGCAGCAGAAGAAAATTAAGCTGGCATTAAGAGTTAATTCCCTAGTAATGGTGTGTGGAATCAGGGCGATTGTAGTGAGAATGGGAAGAAATAGATGTCTTTCAGGTATATTTTGGAGGTAAGTCAACTGAATTTGCTAATCAGTTAGTTATGGGAACATGAATGGAGAGAAACTGTCTAGATTTTCAGATTGAGCAACCAGTTTAAAACTGTGAGAAATCAGCTGTCTTGAGACCTACTCTTCCATCCAGACTGTCAATTATCAAGATTCTACTGGTGGGCCTTGTGATGCTTTTCTAAGGAGTTTTCTCGAAGTTAGTGTCAGAAAAATATTCAAGATAGGAGATTCTATAATACTTTTTTTTTCATTAGATAATTCTCATTTGAACTAGCAAAAATTTTCAAAAATAATGACTAAAATGAATTTAGAGGGCTGGAATTAATCCACTATTGATTCTTGAATTTTATGGTCATAGATAAAAGAGATTAATCTATTTTAAATAATTTTACTTTTGTGTACCTACATGTCTATATTATTAATGTGGATATTATTTTAAACTCAATATTTCTGATACCAAGATATTCAAATAAGAATTTTTAGGGTAAGGCATCTTAAAGCTCTCAGAGTATTTCATTAATGATACAGTATATTATCTATTTTTATAGCTCATGTAATTGTTGCTCTATAAAAAACAATTTGAAACATTAGTGAAAACTCCAGAATTTTCTACCATTAGCATTTCCATTAACATACTCATTCTTTTTTTATAGAGGATATGAAGAAGAAACAACAAAAAGATAATTGAGACAATAGTGTCTTCTCTTTGTTGATAAATCTGACTTTAAAGAGAGTTCTCTAAATTGGATTCTTTTGTTTTTAAACATTTCTATTCTAAATTGGCAGACACCACAGAAAGGAAAAGAATGCCATCATTACCTTAAATTTAAAATTTTTCCAGATGAATTTCTCCTTGATCCACTAAGGTTGTACTATACCCACCTCAAATATACCCACCTCAAATTTGTAGTATGTGCTATATATTTTTATGTATTTTAAGAACTTGCTCATCACATCTCACCCATTCCAATCCCTCCCTATGGCCTATCAGATAAAAGAATATTCCAGAAAAACCAAACCACACTAAAACCACAATATTCTAGAGCTTGGCAGATAAACACAATGCTTTGGCCTTCTTCTTCTCCAACTTTGTTTTCCTCTGGGATCCATTTCACAACAACCAATTATTTTCTTCATTGTGTGTTGACTCTGATTCTTTAGCTCCCATATTTGTGTTGTTCTAAGAGTATCTTACTATGTGTGGCTCCATGCCTTCCCCTCCACAGATATCTAAATTCTTACCATGTCAGAATCATTGCCCTCTAAAGTTTTTCTTGAATTCTGGTCTACCAAACTTTCTCCATTTATATATAAATATAAATATAAATATAAATATAAATATAAATATAAATATAAATAAATATAAATAAATATATATATACACACACACATACATACATACATATATTTATACATATACATTTGATATTTAGTCTGCGTGTTGAGATTGTTGCCTTTTAAAAGAGTAACAGTAAGTCCTATTAGGCTTGACCCTTTAGGAAGTTAAAAATCTGTTTCCAATTAACATCCACATCTGGACTATATGTGTTATATCCTTTGGTTGTCAACAACAAAAATATCAAAGGAATTGTAAATTCTGTGAGGGTTAGCACTTGTTTTATCCTGCTACTACTGTATCTTCATTATTTAGAAATGTACCTTCCCTAAATGGATGAATTAAGAACAGAGGGAAGGTTATTTTTTGGAATTAATTATATTTTAACAGAAAAAAATAGAGCTGTAGGATTTTTTGGCACACTGGCTTGGTGATTGTCCTGTATATGTCAATCAGAAGATTGGGATTGTATCAGACAGGATTCTTGATTTCAAGCCACAGAATCATACTTTGGTTTAAGCAGAAAGAAATTTGTTGAAAGGATATTATTTGGGGCATTCAGTGTTCACAAAATCAATGGAAAACTGGAGAACCAGCTTGAAAAGAAGCAGGCACTAAGGTTCCTGTAGATGATTATGACAGCTAAAACTGCAGATGCCTTCTAGAGAGAGGACGATATTACAGAATGGAAACATGGCTTGGGTTTGAATGAGAATATTACACAGATAAAAGACAGAAAGATTACATGGTAAGTGTTTAGAACAAAACATTTCAGGAGGGACACCTCCTTTTTCTAGATTCCTTATATTTTTGGTGCTATGGCAAAATAATAAGTTGTCATTATTCTGGTAGAGACCTGTTTTCTTATTAGGGAAAAGAGAAAACGTATTAAAACATATTGTCTCATGTATGAGCTATTCTACTAGATGAATAATTATGCCAGCTGATGTTATTTTACTTTCGTTGTTCTCTGTTTGTGAGTTCCACAGGGCCAGAGCCAGATACAGCTTTTTTTTTTATCATTAATATCTATCATTAAGGCTGAGTAGGTATTTGGGAATGTATCCTGATAATGTATCCATTCATTTGCTCAGCATTTACTGAGTCAAATTGTTATGGGAGAAACATAGATGTGTGTGTGTGTGTTTGCTGAATTGAGGGAGGGGACCAAACTAAATAATTCACATTCTCAGAAATCTGAGAACCTACATTCTCCCTAGGGAGAGATGTATAGACAACCACTTTTGGAAATTATTCTGAAAAAAGAAAGAAGAAAGAAAGAAAGAAAGAAAGAAAGAAAGAAAGAAAGAAAGAAAGGAAGGAAGGAAGGGAGAAAGAGAGAAAGAAAGAAAGAAAGAAGGAAGGAAGGAAGGAAAGAAAGAAGAAAGAAAGAAAAGAAAGAAAGAAAGAAAGAAAGAGAAAGAAAGAAAGAAAGAAAGAAAGAAAGAAAGAAAAAGAAAGAGAAAGAAAAAAGGAAAGGAAAGGAAAGGAAGAAAGGAAGGAAGGAAGAAAGAAAGAAAGAAAAAGAAAGAAAGAGAAAGAAAAGAAAGAAAGAAAGAAGAAATGATTCTGCAAAGTATAAAGAAAATTGAATTTGAAGTCACAGAGTTCTGAATTTTAGTTCTGTCTCCTCTGTGTGTCTGCCACAGTAAGATCTGGGCGGTGAATTCTGACCTGTTCAGTGTGATTGCAGTGCTTTTCCTCAACTGAGGTTCAGAATGCAATTTTGACACTGACTAATATCTGTGAAAAACAGCATAGGTATGTATATTGTTAATACTTAAGGACTGCGAATCATTAAGAGAAATGTAGTGGACACTTGCTCTTGTTTTCATTCTCAGCCTTCTTTCTCTTTTCTTCTGGAAACAATACCCTGTTTTCTTTTTGGGAACTAACCATCTGTCATTCTGTTTGGCTCTTGTGAAGTTGCCAATTATCCCCACCTCACTCCTCACCCCAACTCTATGAGTGGAATGTGATACATGTAGTTTTAGCACCTGTTTCCCTGGGATTTTAAATTCTGATGCCAGAAGAGACAAATTCTCTCATTTTGGGGAGCCTCACTATCTGAGAAGATACAAGCCTGAAGTCTCTGTAGCCATGGCCATTCTTCTCCCTCCCTCACCTATGGGAAATGCATCTGCAGTAGAAGAGATGGAGGCAAAGACCTGGAAAGACAGGAAGGAATGAAGAGAGGTCGGGGGGAAGGGGAGAGAGAGAGAGAGAGAGAGAAACTATTTAAGTCATAGATATATGCTTATTCATATTTTTATATTTTGGGGGGGTTATTTTGATTAGCTTATATTTTTCTAGGGATTTGCCCATTTTGCTTAAATTGGCACACAGCTATTCATATAGCCCCTTCTTAATCTTTTTCATGTTTATAGGATTTGAACTAATGTTTCATCTTTCATTGTTAATAATATTTATTTTTGCCTTTTATTTTTTCATGATTAATGTTGCTAAGTGTCAATTATATTAGTCTTTTCAAAAACTATTTTTGCCATCCTTCTATTGCATATTTGTTTCAGTTTTATTAATTTATACTCTTATTTTGTTTCATTTAATACTTTTTTGCATTGAATATACCCTTTTAAAATTTCTTGATATTGTTTTATCATTGATTTAAGCCTTTAATGTATTTTTAAAGGTTGTAAATTTCTTTGTAAGCACGTTTGTGCAAAATATCTAAGTGTTGAGATGCAGTACTTTCACTATTATTTCATTCAAACTATTTCCTAACTCCCCTTTGTGATTTCTTCTCTGAGTTACAAAAAGTATAGTCTATTTCCCAAGCCTATGGTGTCTTCTAGTGATATTTTTACTCATTTCTAGCTTAATTCCACTAGGGTCAGAAAATATGCTCTATAATTTCAAAGCTTTGAAATGACATATGGCCCATTATTTGCTTCATTTTGGTAAATTGTATGCTTGGAAAGGATGTTATTATATAATTATTGATTGCAATGTTCTATGAATGTCAACTAGATCAAATTTGTGATTACATTTTTGTTATCTTGTATCTCTTTACTCCTTATTCCTGTGTGTCTGGTATATTAGCTACTGAGATAAAGGTACTGAAATCTCCCACTATACTGTGAATTTGTGTATATCTCCTTTTACTTCTGACAGTTTTCTTTTACATGTTTCAAGGCTGTTTATTAACTGCATACAAATTTTAAAATGTTTATCTTCCTTATAGATTCACTCTTACCATTATGAAAAGCCATTTTATCTCTAGTGGTTCTTTTCACATACAGTTTACTTTGAGACTGATCAAACTACGTTAATGAGTATTTTTATGGTTATATATTTCCTATTTTTACTTTCACCCTTTGTATATTCTGCTTTTTAATGTGGGTCTCTTGTAAGCAGCATATAATTATTTTCTTTTTAAACCAGCCTGAAACTTTTAAAATTGAGTATTTAGTTCATTTACATTTGATCTTATTATTGATATATTTAGTTAAAAACCATTTTTTTTCTAGTTATCCATTCTGTTCTATATTTTTCCTCTCTTGTATTCATTTAGGTGGATTTGGTATTATTTATTTTCCCATTTATCTCCCATATTAGATGGTTAGATACACATTCTTTTACCATTATAACATTAGTTACCTTAGTTTATAAAACACATCCTTGAATTATTGAAGTCTAATATAAATTACTCTTTTTTGCCATTACCGACTCAATGAAAGAGCTACAATACACTTTAATTCCATTTGCTTACATTCTAGTTTATATTCTCATGTATTGTCATTTTCTACATATTTAATACTCCACAATATATTCTTGACATAACAATTATTATTGTTAACACAAGTATTATTATTTTATACAATCAATATTCAGTTGGATTTATTCACATATTCATCATTTCCATTCCTTGTCATTTCTTTTTGCATAATCAGGGTGCTGGTATAATCTTTTTTCTTCTCAAAGAACAACATTTAGTATTTTCCTCAGTGTCCATCTGCTGATGGTGTACTGAATTTGTATTTGTGTGAAAATATCTGTATTTTGTCACTTTATTGAAATACATTTCCAATACTTTTTTTGAAGTATGTTTCTAACCTTTATTATAGCCTAGCACTTTTCCCCAGTGGCCCCCAATCCTTTAAAGATATCTTTCCATTGTCTATCAATTCATCTGTCAATGAATGGATAAAGAAGATGTGGTACACACACACATACACACACACACACACACACACACTGAAATGTTACTCAGCCATCAAAAAATGAAATCTTAACATTTGCAACAATGTGGATGGAACTAGAGGGCATTATGCTGAGCAAAATAAGTCAATCAAAGACAATTATATGATTTCACTCATATGTTGGAATTTAAAAAATAAAACAGCAGACCATAGGGGAAGGGAGGGAAAAATAAGATGAAATCAGAGAGGGAGACAAACCATAAGAGACTCTTTAACTATAGGAAACAAACAGGTTTGCTGGATGGGAGATGGGTTGGGAGATGGTATAACTGAGTGATTGGGCATTAAGGAGGGCATGTGTTGTAATGAGCACTGGGTATAATATGCAACTGATGAATCACTGAACTGTACCTCTGAAACTAATTAAATACACTATATGTTAATTAATTGGATTTAAATAAATAAAAAAATATTTTTCCATTGTCTCTGACTTCATTGCTTCAGCTGAGAAGTCAGCTCTCAGCTGCATTCTTACTTTCCATATCACCTTGTAGATAATATACTTTAGCAGGTAGAATAGTAGGTCTAGTAGGTAGATCTAGCCTCCCTGCAGGTTATATACTTTTATTATAGATCTTATTTTATGGCTTTCTCTTTGACTTCGGTCTTCAGCAATTTTACTGTAATGTTCCTAGCTGTGTTGTTTTCTTTATATCGGTTTTTATTAAAGCTCACAACACCTTTTAAAATTAGTAGCTTGCAGTATTTGATCAGTTTTTGAAAATTCTTAACAATCATCTTTTTTTTTTTACAATCATCTTTTAAGATACTGCCTGTGCCTATTTTTCTTTCTATTCTTCTGCTGAAATTTAAATTACATGTATGTTCATCTTTTCATTGTGCATATCCTACAAATTCCATATGCTCCTCATTTTCTATCATTTTTTTCTCCTTTTCTTTTTCTTTGGGTCTTAACATTTTCTTCTGACTCATTTTCCAATACACTGATTTTTTCCCTTCAGTTCTCCCTATGTATAACCTGTTATTTATATCTATAAAATCCTTAATTCAATTCTAGGATTTACATTATCTTAATTTTCATCATTTTTTTGCTCTGATGAATTTTATCAACTTATTTATCTCTTCAATCAGTTATTTTGAATTTCCTATCAGACAAATACAATAATTAGATTTCTCATGGGTCTTTATGTAGGGTCTGTTTTTCCCCTCCTTGTTATTTGGTTAGATATTTTTAATATGCTGACTAATTTTTACTGAGTATCATATACAGTAGATGAAAACTTCTAAGATATTTGGAGACTTAATGATCTTTCTCTAGGTAGGAGTTAGATTTGCTTCTGGCAAGTAGCTTGGTGAGATGCCAATCACCTTAATCCTTTAAGGGTTTGAGCTGACCTAAAGCTTTTCTTAAGTTCTTATGATGGCTGATCTGTTCTCTGTTAACACTTACTCCTAGGCTGAAATGCCCTGGGGTCCCTCATGTTATCCTCTGTCTTTACCCAAAGCTATTCATCCCTGGAAGGCTCTGCACTCAAGTTTTTGTTGCCTTTCCCTGTACAACTTTTAAATATTTCATTCTGTCTCTAAGCCTTTCAGCTGCTGTTTTGGGGGTAGACCTCTCTTGGCTCCCCATTCTCTCAGGCTCTTGGCCTTGAAGCTTTTCTTTATCTTGATGATTGTCTGATGACTTCATACGTATAGTTTTATATATTTTGTTCATCTTTTATAGTTATTTTTAACAGGAAATTGGTGAGAAAATGATTTCCATTGCCAGTAGCAAAAATCTGCTTCATTTTTGAAGAACTAAAACTTTGTCTTTGAATGTTTGTTAGATTGGCCATTTTCTGAAAGTCACTGGCTTCATTGTAATGAAATGATTGACAGTAACTGCTAGAGGGAAACAGTATTTGGAAACCCCACTAGCTATTTTTCATGATCCAGGATGTCAGAAGATATCATTGTAGGAGACCTGATCAAACATGGCAGGAACCAAGCCCTCGTGCTGATACAGGAGGGTGGTAGAGTGAATCTGAGACTCAGATCAGCAGGGCTATCCAGGACCATCCTGTGGTGCAGCAAAGGATGAATGAAGTTCTGCGGGGAGTTTAGGAGGCCAGCATTCTTGGATTAACTGTCTCATTACAGGCTTAAAGAGGATGAATTCTCAATTGATATACTTCTAGCCTCAGTCAGAATTGGCTTAAGAACTGATGTCTAATTTTATGGGTGTTAGATTTGGTTATAAGGAGCAAGGAAACTTGAGAAAAAGAAAAATGTATGATTCCCAGTACAGACATTTATGTCATATTTAAATAACATATTTAATCCTATTCTAGCAATGTGGCCCATTTTATGTCATTCATTAGAACTTCATCATTATTATAGTATTTTTTTGTATAATAGTTTTTAAGGGATTCTGAGAGAGACTGCTTTTGTGTCTTAATTTTCTCTATTGTGTTCAGCATGAAAGTACCTAAAAATAAGTGCTTAATGTATGTCAAATATAGATAGATACATACATAACTACATAGATGAATGATCTCTAGAGGCTAGATTGATGCTGAATTCAGCCTTAGGAATTGCCTGAACTCTTGGTCTTTTGGGATCATACACTTGTCTTGAGAGTAAGGTAGGAGTAAAATAAGGAGCGACATACAGAAACTCTTCCATTTTCTCTTCTTTTCTTTCTCTGTTCCTCTCCTGAGCTCTCTTCTCATGAGGCGTAGCAGACTGTCCACCAAGGGGCAAAGGATTTATTTCATAGGTAAAGATTTATGCTTTAATCAGGCTGTTTAATGCACCATAAGTTCATCTCTGTCAATTTATTTAAAACTAAGCCCTGGATGACTTCTGTTTCTGGGAGGTAGAACAGTCATACTTTTCCCAATTCATTCCACTAAATACAACTAAAAGTGTGAACATTATGTATAAAACATACATAAGAAGACTCTGAACAGTGGAGAAAATAAGCAGACTGGCTAGAGTCTTCGGGACCTGAGACACAGAAGGGTGGTGAGCTTTTAAAGCTGAAGAGCTGGCATCACAGAAATGTCACAGGCACAGACAACAATACAAAACCAGAACAAAACCCAAGGCAAACCAAAACAGTAAGGAAGGCCCGCTCTCTCTAGTCAAAGGACCAGGAAAGGGCAGTCTTCTAAGACAGAAATTTTTTAGTCAATAACCTCTCTACCCCAGCCAAATACTACTACTCATGTCACTAGAGGCCAAGGGGAAAACCTAAACTTTCACCTCATGAGGCAGTGACCAAATATTCTCATCAGCCTAATGACAGAGAAAGCCAAGTTGGGAACCTGAGTTTCTAGCACCATTATGGTTGGTAATAAAGCATCCCTTCTCACCACTGGAGCAACTTTTATATACAAATTCAGCAACTGGTCCAATTTGTCACAAAAACTACTACAACTATCCCAATATGGAATAGATAATTTAAATGGTGCTATAACAATTAAGGAATTTAAATTTATAATTAAAAACTTCCAAAGAAGAAATCTCTAGACCCAGCTGATTTCATTGGAGAATTCAACCCAACATTTAAAGAAGTAATACCAATTCTATATAGTCTCTTCCAGAAAACAGAGTAAGAATCAATACTTCCTAATTCATTTTATGAAGCTAGTATTATCTTGATGCCCAAAGACAAAGACAATTAACAACAACAAACTATATACCTGTATATTGAATGGGTACAGGTGAAGGTATCTGTAACAAAATATTAGCAAATAAAATTCAGTAATATATAAAAAATTATACTCTATGATCAAATAGAGTTTATTCCAAAAATGCAAAGCTGTTTTGATATATGAAAGTCAGTCAGTGTATTCCACCATAGTAACAGGCTAAAGAAGAAAAAATATTATGTGATCATATCAATTGATTCAGAAAAAAGCATTTTAAAAATTTGATAATTATTTATGATAAAAATTCTAATAAAAATAACAATACAGGGAATTTTCTCAACTGATAAAAACTTTTACCAAAAAATCAAAACAACAACAAAAAAATAGAGGCACACAGAACAGGAGAGAAGAAACAAAGCTGCAACTATTCACAGATGCACTGACTGTCTGCATGGAAAATCCCAATGAATCTACAAAACAATTCCTAAAACCTATTAGTGAGTTCATTAAAGTAACAGGATATAAGATAAACATACAAAAACCTATTTTATTTCTCTATCATAATAATAGATACATGGATATGAAAATTAAAAAGTTAATACAATTTACAATCATTCAAAATTTTAAAGAAGTAAATATTTAGATGTAAATATGACAAAATGTACAGGACTTATATATACTAAAAACTACACAATGCCCATGAAAGAAATCTAAATAAATGGAGATAAACAGTTTTTTATTTGTTTTTTACTTAAGACAACAAATTTATTCTGTCACATTTCTGGAGGCTAGAGTCTGAAATTGGCGTGTCAACAAGGTTCATTCCTTCTGTGGCATAGTCTACTCCTTGTTCTTTTCCTAGATTTGTCCTTAGTGACAGCCCTTGGCATTTTTTGGCCTGTAGAATCATTAATCTATGCCTCTCTTATCACATGGCTTTCTCATCTCTGTGTGTTTGTATGCATTTTTTAAAAATTTATTTTATGAAGATGCCAGACCAGTCATTGGATTAGAACTCATGATTACATCTGCTAAGACCCTATTTCCTACAAAGATCACATTTATAGGTTTCAGAGTTAAAATTTTGACATATCTTTTTGAGGGACAAAATTCAACCCATAACAGTATGCCTTACTTTTAATTATATTTTTATGGGTTGAAAGACTCAACATAGTAAAGATATGAAATCCCTCTGAACTGACATACAGATTTAACACAGTTCCCAAAAAAAAACTTCCAGAAAGATTTTTATAGATATAGAGAACATTAGTCTAAAATTCATATGGAATTCAAAGGAGCTAGAATAGCTAAAGCAATTTGAAAAAGAAGAATAAAATGGGAGAATCAGTCTACCTGATTTTAAGAGTGTATTGCTACATTATCCAGACCGTGTGGAATTAACAGTGGGAAACACACATAGATCAGTGGAATAGAATAGATAGTTGGAAATATACCTATACAATTAAGACCAATTGATTTTTGACAAACCTTCAAACACAAGTCAATGGAAAAAAGATAGCCTTTTCAGTAATTAACACTGGAGCATTTGGATGTCCGTAGACAAAAAAATAAGTCTCAACCAAAGTCTCATAGCTTATACAAAACTCAAGTATATTAACTCAAAATGGGTCATAAACTTAAATACAGAATGTAAAAGTATAAAACTTTTTAAAAATGAGGAGAAAAGCTTCAGTATCTAGGCCAAGGCAAATAAGACTTGATACCAAAGGCATGATTTATAAAATTAAAAAAGAATAAATTGAACTTCAGCATTTAAAAAATTTTGTTCTGTGAAAAGCCCTGTTTTTTTCTTTTTTTGTAACCCTTAAGAGGGTAAAAAGACAAAAACAAAACAAAACAAAACAAAACAAAAAAAGAGGGTAAAAAGACAAGCTATAAACTAGGAGAAAAAAATTGCAAACTTCATATCAGACAAAGTCCTAGTATCTAGTATATATAGAGAGAGAACTTACAAAATTCAACCATAAAAAAAAGGAAACAGTTCAATTAGAACATTGGCAAAGATATGAAGAGACATTTTACCAAAGATGTACAGATGGCAAATAAGCACATGAAAATATGCCCAGCATTATTATCCACTAGAGAAATACAAATCAAAACTGCAATGATGTATCACTGCACACCTATCAGAATGGTAAAATAAAAAGTAGTGATAATACCAGTTGCTGGTGAGAACAAGGAGGAATGGAAAGACATGCATGTGTCATGCTTGTAATAATATAAAGCCTTTTAAAGGTTTTATTTATTTATTCATGAGAGACACAGAGAGAGGCAGAGACATAGGCAGAGGGAGAAGCAGGCTCCCTGTGGGAAGCCTGATGTGGGACTCAGTCCCAGGACCCGGGATCATGACCTGAGCCAAAGGCAAATGCTCAACCACTGAGCACCCAGGTGCCCCCAGTTTGGCACTTTATAAAACTAAATATGCGACTAGTGCACTGCTGGGCATTTCTTAGAGAAATGATACTGTATGTTCACACAAAAACCCATATGCAAATGTTATAGGACCTTTAGTCATTTGGGCTCCAAATGGCAAAAAATTCAAATGTCCTTCAGTGTGTGATTAAGCAGAGAGTGGTACATGCATACTGTGGAATACTACTCAACAATAAAATGAAACAAATAATTGATACGGACTACAACCTGTATGACTCTCCAAAGAGTTATGCTTGGTGAAAAAAAGCCAATGAAAAAGTGACATATATTGCATTTACATAACATTCTTGAAATGCCAAAACTAGAGAGATGGAGAATAGATCAGTAGTTGCCAGGAGTTAAGGAGGGCATGTGGTGAAATGGGAAGTGAATATGGCTATAACAGGGCGACCTGAGTTTGGTGGTGATGGAAATGCTCTGTAGCTTGACTGTATCAATGTTAATATCCTGATTACATTATAGTTTTGCAAATGTTACCAGTGGGGGAAACTGATGCATGGCATCTTTCTGTATCATTTCTTACAGCTGCATATGAATCTATGATTATCCCAAAATAAAAATCCTGATTGAAATGTAATAATTAAATAAATTGTTAAGAGGATAAACTTAAACCTATTGAATACATTGATTGAGACAACTACTTGCAGATGGATTTCCTTGATCTTACCTGGTTTCTACTTCATTGCAGACCATTTCTTATTCTTTATGCTTGTTATCTCAGCCTTCTCAACTGGACTATGGGCCTCTTGAGCAGGAGAACATGTCTTTTATATGATTTTGGCAATATTCTCCACAACTCCTAGCATAATACTGAGCAGGTGAAAGTGGGCCTCAATTAATGTTTTTGACAGCTGGCTAAATAACCAAAATAGAGGGCATTATCACAAAAGCCCTATTATTTCATTCAGTTGGAAATGTAAAATTAAGAATAATAGGGTATTTCTATTTTGTTTTTTTACCTGTAAGAGACAGAAAAGGATTAAATTTGTATAGCAAGGCATTTTGTAGGTTTGTTTTGCTGGTAGTTTGAATTTCTGATGAATTTCTCAATATTAAAAGTATCTTTGTAGGATGCCTGGATGATTCACCAGTTGAGAGTCTGCCTTTGGCTTAGATTGTGATCCCAGGGTCTGGGATCAGGTCCTGCATCAGGCTCCCTGCTTCTTCCTCTGCCTATGTCTCTCTCTGTCTCTCTCTTTCTCTCTGTGCAACTCTCATGAATAAATAAATAAAATCTTTCAAATAAATAAATAAATAAATAAATAAATAAATAAATAAATAAATAAATAGTGGGGGATTAATTTACTACTTAGGATCGCATATCAGTGTTGTTACTGAACTATGACATCAGTCAATACCACTCCTACCACTTTCTTTCTGTTTTTAATGATTGCCACTAACGTAATTCTTACTGTTCCTGTCACTGATTTATACTATTAAACATGGTTTATTTGTAAAGCTTGTGAGAAGAATTAGTAAAACTATGGTCATAAAATTCCTTAAATAAAATTTCCATGGATTGAAAGCTGACAATCATATTTTTTATTACTACTATGTTATGATACTTTGCTATAAAAATATCCTTATAATTGGTGTTAACTTTTCATTCCTGTACATATTTCATGCTTATTAAAGTTAAGTATCTTTTTCTTCCTGAAAACCTACCCAAGTATTAAAAAGCATATTGATTATGTCAATAATTAACATATTCACATGTGAAAAACATTCTGCATAATTACTTAAGGTCTGTCTCTGTTTTTGTTAGCACTAAGGTGCTTACACAAATATTGTTTTATTCATTTTTTTCCTGAATAGTAAAATTTACTTTTTTGCATTACAGTTCCATGAGTTTGGTCAAACATGTACAGTGATATAACCACCACCACAATTAAGATAGAGAACTGTTCCATCATCCTAACAAATTCCCTCATGCTACCCTGTTATGGTTGGTACTTTTCCCTGCTACCAGTCCCTGAAAACCTTTTATCTGTTTTTTTGTCCCTATATTTTTGCCTTTTTCAGAATGTCTTATTGATGGAATCATACATTATAAAGTCTTTTTAATCTGAATTCTTACACTTAATATAAAACATTTGAAGTTCATTCATGGTGTTGCATGTATCAGTATTCTATCCATATTTATTGCTGAATTATAATCTATTTTGTGGATGTCCCATTGTTTCTTTATTCACTAGATAGAGAGTCTGTGTGGTTTCCAGATTTTTGAAATTATGAATGTAAATCCTGTATAAACTTTTATGAACAAGTTTTTGGGTGAGCATAAGTATTTTGAGTAGTAGGAGTGATTTAATATCTAGTTCTCAACATTTATTTATTGTTTTTTCAATACATATAGGATCTATTGTGATGGTCCCTTCCATCATCATGCCCCGATACTGGTAATTTGTTTCTCTTTTTCTCGTCGTCAAACTGACAAGATGTTTGTCAATTTTACTGATTTTTTTTTTTTTTAAGAACTAGGCTTTGATTTTCTCTATTGGTTTTCTGCTTTTGATTCCATTGATTTATCCTCTTAACTGTATTTCCTTCCTTCTCTTTAAGTTTAATTTGCTCTTCTTTTCCCAGCTTTTAAGATGGAAACTTAGATTTTTTTCTTATTTTCAGTGTTTAATGCTATGAATTTTCTCCTAGCAATGTCTTGGATACATCCCACAATATTTAATATGTTGGACTTTCATTTTAATTCAATTCAAAATATTTTCTAGTTTTCCTTGTGGCTTTTGTTGTTGGTTCATGGTCATTTATTTTTTTTAAGATTTTTAAAATTTATTTATTTGGGAGAGAGAAGAGAAAGTAGGCAGAGTGGTAGGCAGAGGGAGAGGGAGAAGCAGGCTCCTCACTGAGCAGGGAGCCCGATATGGGCTTGATTCCAGGACTCTGGGATCATGACCTGAGCCAAAAGCAGACGTGTAACTGACTGAGCCACCCAGGAGCCCTCGTTCATGATCATTTAGAAGCATGTTTTTAAATTTCAAAACATGGGAGGCAGTTTGCAGCTATCTTTCTGATACTGATTTCTAGTTTAGTTTTATTATGGTTAGAAACTTTGTATGGTTCTAATTTTTATAATTTCTTAATCTTTGCTTTATGCCCAGAATATGGTCCAGCTTGGTGAATATCCCAAATGTACTTAGAAAGAATGTGCATTCTGTTGTTGTTCTAGAAACTTTTGTCAGGTTGGTTGGTAAAATTGATCAAGTGTTCTATATTCTAGTTTCCTATTTGTTATATTGATTACAAAGAAAGAATTGCTGAAATCTATAACTACAACTGTGGATTTTTAAATGTCTTCTTTCAATTCTATTAGGTTTTGCTTTTTGAATTTTGAAGCTCTGTTTTTAAGTGAATAGAGATTTCATATTAAAATAGGGTAGAGTGGGCATCCCCGGTGGCGCAGCGGTTTAGCACCGCCTGTAGCCCAGGGTGTGATCCTGGAGACTTGGGATCGAGTCCCATGTCAGGCTCCCTACACGGAGCCTGCTTCTCCCTCTGCCTCTGTCTCTGCCTCTGTCTGTCTCTCTCTGAATGAATAAATAAATAAATCTTTTTAAAAAATCCCTATGGAAATATTAAAAAAATAAAATAGGGTAGAGTAAATCCTACAGGCAAGGAGAAACAATAGAATTGTCTTTTAATTCCTCTTTAGGAAGTTACTTTAAAAATTATCTTCACATGTAGGTGCACATGAGTGGCTCAGTCAAGCAGCCAACTCCTGGTTTCTGCTCAGGTCATTATCTCAGAGTCCTGGGATCTAGCCCTGCTTTGGGCTCCATGCTCTGTGGAGAGTCTGCTTGTAGATACTCTCTCTCTCTCCTTCTGCCCCTCACTGGTACTGGCATGCTTTTCCTATCTCTCTCTCTCAAATAAATACAGAAATCTTTCTAAAAAATATCATGCATAGACTATGTAGGCATAGTTTCTTTCATTCTGTCCTTTAGATTGACTTGGTGATTATCAGGCTTTAAAGTTAAAAACCCTACAGGATTGTAGACTCAAATCCATATATACTTCATGGATGATTTTAGGGATATATAAGGATAAATTTTACTCTTATAGATTTTTTTCTCATGTACTTACTTTAGAGCCCAATCTCCTGTAAAAATGCACCTGTACAGTATTGTCATTCTCTTTATTATACTTGGGAATATCCAAATTAAAGGTTACTTTCTCAGACAAATTTCTGTGAACTATTTTTTTCATAGATTAATCTAGGTTTCCATATCTCTTCAATCATGTCTCTATCATGCCATCTGAAATTCTATTATTTTTGATATATCTATGAACTTCCCTCCAAGAATAACTTAAACATCTGTTTCTCTATTGCTTGTCATAGCAACCTGACATGTGTTTATGTTTTTAGGGATTATTTTTAAATAAATAGATGAATACATTAATGTAATTTTTTGTTATCTTCAACAAAGTGGCTAGTAATTTATATTTTCTTGGTTGTTGACCTCATTTAATAATTTTGGAGTCATGATCCTTAGCAGAACATTTCATCAATATATCTTTTGCTGATTAGCCAGAGCTATTTATAATCATTGGGTATACAAATTATCCAGTCAACTACTAGGTGACATCCATTATGTCTTTTCTCCTTTCTCTGTTTACTGATGCAGAGTTGCATGAAGTGCCATACCCATACTTATAATCCCCAGAGGTGAGCTAATGCCAGTGAGCAGCTTTTTCACTCCCATCATTCTTTGCTTTGTCCACCTACTTCTACTAGGCAACATTATCACTTCTTTTAAGTACTTCTGTCTTTTCCTTGAATGATGCCACAACTGTGCTTGGGTTTGAAGATGCCTATGAAATGTCAAATTCTTTGTCCTTCATCTGCCAAGTTATACAGAAATAGAAGAATGCTCTTCTTACATTAATGTTCCACTTTTCCATATGATTTCCATGTAGTTCTCTGAAGTTTTTCCATGTTTTTTCTACATATAACCTCTTTTCCACTGCTTTATGGAATTTAGACAGGAATACATGGGAAGACAGGACTGGAGGATAGATTTGAACTTGTAGAATCAGTCCTTTTCTCTACAGTTTAACTTTGTACTTGACCCAGCTTGAGTCCTTCCTTGAGAGCGGTTTTCCCTGCCAGAAGACTTCAATACTAAATGTAGATAGACTTCCTGCAGGCCTGACTCACCTGTCTTCCACAAACTTAGATCACTGGATTCCAGGGCCATCACAGCTGTGATGGAGCATGGTTTATTGTACTTTGGGTATCTATAGGGCATAGTTAGTTATTTGCAAAACAATGGGCCAGACCAGAAAGGTCCAATCCTGTCTGCTGAGATGGAATGAAGGTGGCTGGGCCAAACCTTTTGCAGGTGCTGGTAGTAGAAACTGGCTACTATAGAGCACACACTCAAATCATACTGCAGTCATTGATAGGGTAGTCGGCATATGTATGAAGTCAAAGGACTAGGAAGCTGTAACATGGTTTACTTATATGTCCAAGCAGAAAGGCAAGTGGTCTTTGGGTGCTCTCTCCTAGAGAGCAGGGCTTGGTTACAACACTCAGTTCTTAGTCTGGGCTTCAGGCTTTATTTAAGGGGCCAGTAAGCACATGGCAGGGACCTAGTGCTAGCAGAGGATTATCAAAATGAGAGCAAATGAATGCAGACCAGAGCATATATGCATACACTTATTCATCCCTTTTTTAAAAATACATTTATGGGAACTTAAATGTGCCAGGTGTTCTGTTACAAAGAAGCTCATTTATAAGGCCTAGCGAACTAAGGCTCAGGAATGGAATTGAAAAGTCAATTTTCAGAGCAGGGATGTAATACCAGGGTCAGAATAACAGCAAATATAGTTCGGTGCTGGTACCTAAAAGTGTGAGCTGTCATTTAGAAAGCATTCCTATCCAACCAACACTGATGTAGTACCTATTATATGCTAGGAGTTGTGTGTTCTAAATGATTTATATGCATCATTTCATTCAATTCTCTTAACTGCCTTGTGAGGTGCATACTGTCTCCATTTTTAGAGTTGAAGAAATTGATCATCAATCCTATCTGTAACAAATGGAGTATGATTTATTCTGTGGATTTCTCTGGGGCCTACTTAGCTTTTTACAACAGGATGGGCCAGGCCAGAAAGGTCCTAGTCCTGTCTGCTGACATGGAACAGACAGAAGCTAAGCCAAATCTGTTGATGGTAGGGACCCAGTGCAGGGTAATGAACTTAGTCAAGGTCTCAAAATTATGGAAGTGAAGGAGAGTGAGAATTTCCAACCCTACTTCTCTTACTTCACAAGGCCATTGATTGTGTTGCTGGTCTGCTAAGATCCAGAGCATTGTGTTCCCTGTGTATAGTCTTCACACAACACTTTTGGAATTCTTATGCTTCCTGATGTCATTCTCCTGTGCTCTCATGTAATGTCTTTTCACTATTTGTGTGGCTCCTTCTAGCAGTTCTGACTTTTCATTCTAGTCAGCAGCTTTAGATCTTCTGTTGGCTAAGAAACAAGATCATAGTAATAGGTGATATTTATTGAACACTGGCTACCTGGCAGGTTTTGTGTAAGTCCCTTATGTGTTTCATCTTGTTTAATTCTTAATACCCTATGGTAGAAGTACTATTCTTTGTTCTACACAGACTTTAGTTTTTAGAGCAGTTTTAGATTCATAGCAACATTTAGAGAAAGGTGCAGAAATTTCCCATATACTTCCTTTCCCACACATATACATAGCCTCCCACATAATTAATATTCCCCATCAGAGTGGTACATTTGTTATGGCCTATGAAGGTACATTGATCTGTCACAATCACCCAAAGTCCATAGTTTACATTCGAGTTCACTCTTCATGTTGTACATTCTGTGGATATAAACATATAGTGACATGTCTCCACAATTATAGCATCGTATAGAATAATTTCACTGTCCTTAAAAATCCCCTGTGCTTTGTCTATTCATCTCTCCCACTAACCTGTGGAAACCACTTATCTTTCTATTGTCTTCAGAGTTTTACCTCCTCCAGAATGTCATGTGGTTGGAATCACACAGTATGTAACCTTTTCAGATTGGCTTCTTTCACTTTGTAATATGCAGTTCAACTATAGAGGTACTATTCTTCCCAATTTATAGATGAAATAAATAGAGTCTGTGAAAGCTGAATGACATGCCTGGGGTTACACAAAAAGTGAGTGGCAGATGTGCCTGACTTCAGAGCGGGAGAAAGCTTCTGACTCCTTATGCTCCTACAGCCCCCTCAGAATGATTGTGGAAAGGACACATATCAAGTTGGTAGCAGAGTCAGGAAGGTACAACCCCAAACACTTTGACTCCTGACCTACAATGCCATTCTTCTTCTCAAATGAGGTGTTACTATAATATAAGAGGGATTATAGAGATAGAAACCTTATTCTCTCCTTGGAAACATTGTACCATACCCAAGCTATTCTCTAGAGATCTGTTTGCAGCGTTGCACTTCCTTGTGGTTGCCATGCAACAACAAATGGGTATCCAAGTGGGTTTCTTATAGGTGATGCTCTGGAGCTAATTTTTGTTTTAAGGGAGAACAAAACATATGTATATACACTTTATGTTACTGTGTTTATTTTTTCACTTTCTGTATTTACCAAAAATTCTACTAAAGATCTTATCCACCTTATATCTGAACCACAGTGTTGAAGGGATGATTGTGAATTATATGTAACCTCATAACATTTTATTATTTCCCTATTATTGTAATGTTAGACTATTATTTAACATCCCACATAATGAAAGGCATCTCTTCAACTAGATTTTAGGACCCCTGAAAGTCAGAAAGTGTATCTGTGTATCTTATATTCCTTTATGTCTTTCATAATGCCTATCAGAGTGCATCCTATGAGTATTTTTAATATATATTTGCCAGTTAACCTATCACAAAAACTAAATGGTACTAATAACACACATATAAGAAGGAACTCTTGGCAAAGTAATTCTTGTGAGTCAACAGACTATGATGTCATATTTTTCTGGAATTTGGTGGGAAATTGGAGTAATGTGCTTTTTTAGATAGACTATAAATCACTAGACTTTCTTTTGATAATTACTGTGTTGAGGGAAACTCTGGGTCACATGTCCGTCTGAATCTGTGTAGTAATGAATCATGTGTTTGTGGAGATTTAATATGTGGTAATATTATGAATAATGAAAGACCTTTGCATCTAGAATGGGATTTACCTGCCTACAAGACTCTGCTTAGGGGACGCCTGGGTGGCTCAGCAGTTGAGCATCTGCCTTCGGCTCAGGGTGTGATCCTGGGGTTCTGGAATTGAGTCCCACATTGGGCTTCCTGCAGGAAGTCGGCTTATCCTTCTGCCTGTGTGTCTGCCTCTCCCTCTGTGTCTTTCATGAATAAATAAATCTTAAAAAAAAAAAGACTATGCTTCATTGTAGCTGCTTTGTTCCAGTATGCCAAATGGGAGTGGTAGTAGTTCTTTCCTTGCCCAAATTTGGTGCTGCCATAACTCATAACATTAATTGATTAATGATAAATCACCTCATCAACCGAAGTTTTTGAGAATCTACAAAGCACCAGACATTTGTTAAATTCTAAGAGTGAACATATCAGGCATGTTCCCACCCTCATAGAGCTTATATCTCAGTAGAAATGTAGCCAGTGAAGTGCCATGGTGGAAGGTAATTATCATGTGTTTTTAGGTCGAGCTACAATGGAGTAGGCACCTTTAGAATTCTACCCAGTGAGCACTGAAGATATAGTCATGTGGGTGCATATGAATCTTACACTAGGTTCTATAACAGTCGCACAAGTAATAGAAATGGTGATGAATAAAAACTTTATTTCTGTGATTCCAAACATCTGGTGTGAATAAATGGAATTGTTCCTACCTCAAGGCCATTGTAACTGCTATCCTTCTTGCACCAATGTCTTCACCTGGCCCTTTGCAAACTGATTCTTTATCACTCCAGGTTCACATGTTGCCTCTTCAGACAACCCATCCATGGCCTGCTCTAGGAAGTAGGCTTCCACTTAGTTACTTTAAGACAGGATTTGATTTTATTTATTTCACGCCCCCTTTCATTTTCTCTTTACAGACTGTTACAGGCATCTTTATCCCTGCATTAGAACATAAGCCCCTTGAGAGCATGTGCTTATCCATATTGCCATCCTCTGCTTTGTCCTGGTCAGTCAGAGTGTGTAAATCACTTAGCTCTGTGCCTGCCCTCAGAGTTCTCAGCTTGGTGAGTTAGTGGCATGTGAACTTTACTTATCACCCTTTTAGAACCTGAAAGGCAAAGATGCATAGAGTTTTTCACTGGAGAGTGCCTCATGCCCAATCCAGAGTTGAGGCTGTTTTCATTATAAAGTAGATAATATAGTTAGTTAGTCATATCAAAGGTACACTATATCATATAATGGGGAGACTACACAATGTGTGAGTTTTGGCTACCTGAAGTGCAGCTTCTTTCTATCTTCATGTAAAATACAAGCCTCAGGCTTCTCTATCCTGCCCTGTTGGTTGAGCACAAATCTTAGACCCTCACTCACTATCAAGTTTAGAACTCTCAGCCAAATAGAAAAGTTGATCTGACTCTTCAAGGTGATTAATGATACTCCAGATATGGGAGAGGGTGAAATAAGCATTAGAAAGATACTGACTCAGAAATAACTAATCATTCTTTCCTCCATCCTTGAGGTGAGCTTTTAAACAGGTAAACTAAAAACCCAAGTTTTAAAATAGTTTTCTGGGCAGATTTAGTTTTTCCAAAGCTCTACTCCTGGTTTGATCCCCCCTTCCAAGGCTTTCTATAACTCACATATCTTATTTTAGGATGATATTCAAAGGCTCCTAATTTCAGACTGTGACCCCTTCACAGCCTTATCTCCCATATCTTTATTTCAAAGGACAGCTGAATAACAAAGGGAGCTGGGGGCAGGCTGCTTGGTGTTCCTTGGCCATTTAACTGGTTAGTCTAAAGTCCAGTTGTAAAATGGCAATAATGATAGTTCTTGCCTTCTACTCTTAGTACCTACTTTATAGCACAGAATAAATAAGATAATTGCACGTAAATCATTTAGGATAATTCCTAGTAAAG
Source organism: Canis aureus (assembly GCF_053574225.1). Taxonomy (NCBI): domain Eukaryota; kingdom Metazoa; phylum Chordata; class Mammalia; order Carnivora; family Canidae; genus Canis; species Canis aureus. The sequence goes on from NC_135616.1 coordinate 48,486,983, forward strand.
AATCACTGTTCTTTAAATGTTATTTGTTTTTATGTATCCACTATGCCTCTTAGCTAAATGGGTCACTAAAATGGACAGATGCATTCTTATTTCAATGGTTTGTTTATGGCTGTTATCTCCCACCCCCACAGTGCCCTCTTTTGTGTCCTCCCCAACTATCACTCCCCTCACTAAATAAAATTCAGTCTTCTTAGGCATCTGATCTTCCACGTTTAAAATTACTGACAGCTTATGCACCTCTGCCTTTTCTGTCATGGATTCCTGCCACTACGTGGCTTGGCATACTCCTTTCTTTGAATTCTCACATTTCTCTACTGCCTTTTTACCATACGTACCATACTCTGCTAGCATTCTGCCTTTTGTGCAGTGTCCACTTTCCTTTTCAGACTGCAAGTACATTGAGATCTATGGAAACTCATTAACCTTAGACCAAAGCCTGGTCTTCCCTCTGGAGAGGACGTCTTCCACACATGTGGAGCCTGGGAGGCTACCCAATGAGCATTGAGTGAGAAATCTGACACGCAGCTAGAGTCCCCGCCAAACTGGTGATAACCAAAGTGTCTCTGCTGTGACACTTAACTAGTCTCCATCTACTTTCTCTACAGTTTGCTTGCAGTGATGGTACCCCTGATTGGAGTATTCTTCCTGTTGACCACAAGGATGTGGAGGAGAAAGAAGGAGTTATCCTAGTATAACTTTTTTGTTTACTTTTTAAAAACAGTTCAAGACTGTGATATATTCTAGCTTTGGATTTACCACCAACTAGCTGTTTTCCTGATGTGTGAAATGGGAAATAGTGATAGCCTCATGTATCATTTTGTTTTAAGGATTAATTAAAATACTTCATACAAAGCTCTTGGCCCAGTGGCAAAGAGGATGATTGAATTGAGATCTTAAAAATAAAAGTGTCCCTTGGGTGTGCTATAATACTTTGCATTCTCATCAATATTAATGGCTCATTCTAATTCTGTGGATCTGAACAAATCAGTGTCTTACCTGGCATTGGGAATAAAAGAAATGGTGGCAAATTTGCAAAGTAAATTTAGACAACACAAAGATTTTCTATCCTAAAGCTGCCTCTTGCTTTCTGACTTTGATTAAAGCATGTAGAAACTGCTTTTGTGGAATATAACTAAAGCAATGAAATGCTTCCATAATGTGGTACCTGGGATAATGCCCTAAGCTCACCATTTTTTTTTTCTAAAATTTGGATACTGTCTTACTAATTTCTTAGGATCACTACAAATGTTGAGAAAGTTCTTAATGCAGTCATGAAAAAAGATAGACAAAATATTTTTTAAAAGTTTTTATTTTTCTTTGTTTTTTCCTTCGGCAGACTGCAAGGTGGGTAGTAAGTGCTGAGACTCTTATTGAACATATGAAGTTGATGCACTTGGGAAAAATTTGCATCCTTAAAGAGTCAAACTCTGTGTACACTATGAGTGTTAGGTTAAAACTGACTCAGAAACATGAGCAGTATTTTCTAACTCATCCTTCCTCCAGGATAAATATGAGTAGGTGTTGTGGCTGAGCGTGTTCTAAAAGGATGAGAATGTGGACCCTTGTGGCCCAGTACTGCCTCAAGAAGTATGTCTTACTATAAAACTGGGTTTCTCCAGCTTGACTAGTGGAAGAGCAGTAGTGGGGTGGGAGACAAAAAGTGCGCATTTTCAAATTACCATAAAAGTTATTTAGTTAGTAGCCAAATAGCCAATTTTCTCTCAGATTAATCAACCATACCTCCTGCATGCTTTGAAGTAAAAACTTATGGCAATTAAATTTCTAAAATACATTTCTATATATTATGATATTTGATATTCATAACAACCCTGTAACCTAGGTAAGACAGGCGTCTTTGTACAGAAAGGGAAAGGAGGAGTCAGGTGATGAAAGTATTAAAATTCACTGAAGAAGGGAACTACAGTAGAGGCCTAAGTGTATAGCCAACACTGTGATTCAAATCCTAGATCTGCCCATAGGATGGTGATTTTTGCCAAGGGATATAAGACCTCTGAGCCTCAGCTTATTAATCTGAAAACTGAAGATAGTAATAGTCATCATGTATACTATATTACAAGGACTATAATTTTGAAGCTGTATTTAAGATACTAAGATGGTCTCTAATAATCTCTAAAGGAAAAAAATGCCATGGCCTATTTATGCTTCCCTTTCTAGGACCAAATAGCTATACCAAGCAAATTCCTTGGCTCTGTTTTATTGCAATAACCTGACAGAAGGAAGTCCTGACTGTTACATGTATTCTTAAATTTGCTTGCCTTTTGTGTTCTTAAGGGAGTATTGTGAATTTTTGGGAAAAAAAAACAATAGCATAGTTACTGGTAAATAATCTCTACTATTTTTTGCATACTCTCTGAACTTTGAAAATAAAATTTCCTTCCCTGCTGATTTTGTCCTTATCCACCTGACAGAAACAAATGACTCATTTCTCAAGGTTTGAAGATGACAATGATAAAAGTTTTCAAAGTCACCAGTGAATTAACTGGCATCAAAATCAAGGCTGAGTTCAGATACGCAACCAGATTTCCTTTGTCCTTGGGTTGTCAGTTCAAAACCTGGCTAATTCTATCTAATGTGAGTCTAACTTGCTGTCCATATATCATTAAACTATGTGTAGTACCTTATTTTTAGTCAGTTAGAAAAAGACAAATTTCAGTAACTGGATCCTATTCTTTGCCCTCCTCTTCTTGTTAATTATTGGATTTTAATATATTTTTTTTTTCTGTGAGCAAATGTCATTATTCAAATCTGAATATAGTACATCTTTTTATTTTACCAGTTTAATCTTTATATTTTGTCTTCTCCTGTCAAAGTCAGTGTGTTCATTCATCCAGAAGCATAATTAACGATGTCAGGAAAGACTTTGGACTCTAGATTGCCAGATAAGCTGTGCCTTTTTTTTTTTTTTAATTAATAACTTGGCAGAATCAGAAAACAGAAGAGAAAACCAGCAAGTATCTTGACAGCACAGAAGTGATTGTATAATCAGTGGTAACAGTGGAAAAGCAGCTTCGAGTGCAGCTGAGTCCTGGTGGAGAAACTCTAGTTTGCTAAAGGCTCATCTGAAACCAATTCGATTGAGATTTCTACTCCACAATTTTTCACTTATTAGTTAAATGTACTTTTTACTGGGTTGCTAAGTGGGATATTTCAAGAAGGGTACATACACAAAATCTACACAATATCAAGAGAAATCCATTGAAAAACAAAACACATTTGTCTACAGATGCATTAACTTTGCATTATTTTCACTTACTGAACTGAATGATTAACAAAGCATTACAAAGTTGCTTAAATTAACTAATTATCTGATGAATATTTGGAGGAAGCTGTAATCCTTCCCATTTCATTTACTTATGTCACTTGGGGGTTAGGTATAGAAATAATCTGTTTCTCAAAATACCCAAGGTATTCCCACGTGTAGCTCCATGATAGATTTTATTTTATTTTATTTTTTATTTTTTTCCATGATAGATTTTATAAAGTAATTTAGAAACCTCTTGAATTCACTTCTTGCTATAAAACCAACCTCCAGAGGATCTTAGAATCAAATCATACCTATAATTATAGATTTACATTCATACTTAAACTGTCGTATGTTTTATTTCATGGAACTGTGGGTGATATCAATGCTCAGTAAATATGTGCTGAATTAATGTATAGATGGGTTAATGAAGGACCATTAATAAGAGTTAAAGAACAGAGTCGTTGGCATGACTAAGTTTAAGTGACTGCATCTCAATGAGTCATTGGCACAAGGGGAATTACCTTGACTTATGGGATTATGATGAAACAGAAAATACATTGGAAACCATTAATAACTATTCAAACATAATGTGATGCTTCATTTAGTATGGTAACATTGGATTTTTCCAACATTATGAGAAAATGACATATTTGATGAATGAAATTTCAAGGCATTCACCTATTTAGGTAGCATTAAAAATAATTTGATGGAAACATTTCTAAATATAGTACATGTTTCTTTCCTTTATTAAACAGAACATAATGAACGTGATTTAACTTTATTTTAATGACTCATGGCTATTATTACAAAGTGGGCTCCAAAGCAGCAATTTTTTTCTTGATTATTAAAGTTCATAGAAGTGATAGCTGCTACATCCGGTGGCCCCAGCAGGCTTGGCTTGCTTAATTAGGTTATCCCTCTCACTTGTCACTTCTCACTATCCTAAAAAGATGACATTATTGCTTCTAATCTTGAGTTCTTTGTAGGCTTGGGTGACATCAGATTTACAGGAGAAAATAGGAATATAAGCCTGTTAAGAGTAATATTGGTTTACCTAACATGAAAAATAAGTACTGCCCCACCTCCACCCCCGCGCCCGCCCCAGAACTTCAGTGATTCTCTGTGCCACAATGGAAGAGTGAAACCTTCCCTACTGCACAGGCAAAGCCACTCTGATGGCTTTGCACACTGGCCCACATTTGTCTCTGCATAATTGCTCTACCAACCAGTCTCTTCCTCAGTGGTGCAGTAAACTGAAACAGGAATCACAAACTTTATATTATACCTCACACCACAACAGTACCTCACATATATAATAAGTTTAAAATAAATGTTTGTCAGGTCACCTGGCTGGCTCAGTCAATGAAGCATGTGACTTTTGATCTCCAGGTCATGAGTTCAAGCCCCATATTGGGCCTAGAGCCTACTTAATATAAATAAAGAAATAGCTTAAAAATAAAATAAATGAAGAAATAAATGCATCTTTTCAGGCTGATTGCAAAGTTGTCTATAAAAATATATTAAAAGATAATTATTTCTGATTATAATATTCCATAATATATTCTGATATAATATTCTGATTCATTAAAGTTTCACTTTTAAAATGACAGTTTTGGGCAGCCCAGGTGGCTCAGCGGTTTGGCACCTGCCTTCGGCCCAGGGCCTGATCCTGGAGACCCAGGATCGAGTCCCACATCAGCCTCCCTGCATGGAGCCTGCTTCTCCCTCTGCCTGTGTCTCTGCCTCTCTCTCTCTCTCTCTCTCTCTCTGTCTCTCATGAATAAATAAATAAAATCTTTTAAAAAAATAAAATGACATTTTTTTGAAAGACATTATCCATGTGATTAATAAAAGAGGGGTAGGTAAGAGAGAAAGGAATATAAATGAAAATTAAATTTATTCATTATTTCAAAATATTTAGAAATTAATTGAGAGAAAAACCTGAGTAGTTACTAAAGTATAAATGGTCTCCCTGACACACTGTGATGAAGAATTGGCCTGTCAAGGGAATTCCAGAAAACCTGTATGTGAGGATACTGCTATTGTTTGTATTAGTTAGCTGCCATAGTGGTTCCCTTCATGCTGATCAGCCTTTCTGAAATGAAAGCCACAGGTAACTATCTGACAGAGTCATTGCAGAATTTCATTAGGGATAACACAAAGAGACCAACTGAGATTTGGGTAGATTCCTTATTGCTACAGCAAATACCTTATTTATTCATAGCTGACTTAATGCCTAAAGAAACACACATATACATGCATACATACATTGCCATATTCAATCACATATTTGGATGAAAAAGACTTTTGATTTTCTTAAAGAGCATAAAGTTAAGGAGTATAGGCGCATATATATATGTGTATATATATATATATATATAGTTTTGTACATAAATTTCTTTATGAACATATATAACATTTATGTGTGTATATATGTATAGTTTCCTATAGCTGCAGAACAAATTACAACAAATTTTCTAGTGACTTAAGGCAGCACCCATTTATTATCTCCAGGGTCTGTGGGTTAAAAGGTCAGGAGTCTAGAGACAGCTTAAGTGGTTCCTCTGCTCAGTGACTCAGAAGATTAAAATCAGGATGTCATTTAGGCTGCATTCTCATCTGAAGGTTTGACTAGGGAGGGATCTGCTTCCAAGCTCCTGCAGGTTATTTGCACCATTCACTTCCTTTTGGCTGTGGAACTCCTAGTGATTTGCTTCTTCCAAACCAGCAATACAGAGTGAATGTTTGCTGCTACAAGTCTCTGACCTTTAGATGCTTTTAGTATATGTGCTGCTGAAGCGAGCACCCTTTAGATGCTTTTAAAACATTAAGTCCATATGGGATAATCTCCCTTTTGATGAACTCAGTAGGGGCTTTAACTACAATCTGCAAAATCCCTTGACCTTTGTGATCTAGCATAACACAATTATGGAGGTGACATGTCATCACATTTGCCATATTCTGTTGAATAGAAGGAGGTTGCAGGCTCAGCTCACACTCAAGAGGAGGGGACTTTATATAGAAAAGGTGTAAATTCCAATAACAGTATCCTATTCTTTGCCCTCCTCTTCTTGTTAAGTATTGGATTTTAAGATACTATTTTTTCTGTGAGTGAATGTCATTATTTCAAATCTGAATATAGTACATTTTTTTATTTTACCAGTTTAGTCTTTATATTTTACATTCTCCTTGTCAAAGTTAGTGTGTTCATTCATCCAAAAGCATAATCAGCAAGGGAAGACCTTGGACTCTAGATTGCCACATACACTGTGCCTTTTTTTTAAAAAAAAAATTAATAACTTGGCAGAATCAGAAAAGAGAAGAGAAAACCAGCAAGTATCTTGACAGCACAGAAGTGATTGCATAATCAATGGGAACAGTGGAAAAGCAGCTTTGAGTGCAGCTGGGTTTTGGTGGAGAAACTATAGTCTGCTAAAGGCTTATTTATATAAGGGCTCATATATCCCAGAGAAATTTCTTCAATGAATTTGATTGAAATAAGTATCTTTTGTATTTTCCACAAGTCATAGGCAATATTTTATTTTTCTTTTCCTTTAGTCTCTTCATCCAGTTCATCAAAAAGTACTGGATTTTATCTCTAAAACATATCACTAATGTATCCCCTTCATCCCACCTCCATCCTTACTGTCTTTGTGCAGGCCACCATCTTCCCCATGGACTGCACTCCTGTCTCTCTTTCCCATCATTCGTCACAGTAATGGACATAAAATGTAAAGTGAGTCCTGTTGTAATTGATGCCTGAAACTCTCTCATGGGTTGCTAGTGCATTTAGGGTAAAATCCAAAGTCCTTATAATGATCAAAAATTACCATTTTATTATCTGCAAATAACAGAAACCCCAGATTGACAAATACATTTTATTTCTCTCACAAAAATCTTGAAGCATACAGTCCAATGCTCTGTTCCAAGAGTTTTTCCATTGCCTACCCTTCTTCCAGCTCCCACTACTATACCACCCTACAGTATAGCCCTGGTTCTCTCTGTCCAAGGTAACATTTGGGTAATAGCAGAATCAAGGAAGGGAGAAAACAAAAGGAGTCAAATCATGTAACTTGTATTTCTATGGATGGCTCTTGGATGATGTCACGCAACATTTTTGTTTATATCATATTGGTTAGAACTGAGTCGCAAGGTCCTGCCTGACCTCAAGGAAGGCTAGATAATGTGGTATTTACCCTGGGTGGCAATATAGGTGACATTTTAATATGTAAGCAAATTCCCCATTGTTATTCTATAAATTCTCCATTTTGGCTTCTTGTTTCCCTTATGCTGTCTTCCAATGGATGATGTTAAAATTTGCTTTCTGTAGTGGGTTGAGTAGTGCCCACCCACTCCCAACAAATTTATATCTACCCAGAACTTCAGAATAGGATATTATTTGGAAATAGGAACTTTGCAGTTATAATTGGTCACATATCTTGAGATGGAATCATTTTGAATTTAGGTTGGGCCCCAAATCCAGTGGCTGGTGTCTTCACAGGTGGAGGAGAAGGCACAGAAAGTCATACCAGGAAGAAGGCCGTGTGAAGATGGAGGCAGAAATGAGTTATGTTGTCACAAGTCGAAGAATGTCAGAGGCCACCAGGAACAGGAATAGGCAAAGGAATATTTTCCCCTAGAGCCTTTGGAGGGAACATGGCCCTGCCAATGGATTTCAGGCATCTGGACTTTGGAACTGTGAGAGAGTCAATATTTGTTGTTTTAAGCCAGCAAGTGGGGGTTATTCATTATGACAGCCCTAGGAGACTAATAAACTTTCCTTTTTGTTTTTTATTTTTTATTACTATTTTTTTTACTATCCTCTAGAATGTTGCGTCTCAGACATGAACCTATATCAGAGTCACCACAAAGTCTTAGTAAAACAGATTGCTGGATTCTACCCTCAGTGTCTCTAAGATGGGGACTAAGTATTTACTTGCATTCCTAACAATTTCTCAGCTTATGCTGATGCTTCTGGACTGGAGGTGGGGGTAGGGTCAAACTTTGAGAATCCCTTTTCTTAGGTACAAGTTTTTGAGGGTTAGGACTAGATTTGTCTTTTTCAACATTATGTGCTCAACGCCTGGCATGGAGTCTGGCACAGTGTACAACTACTAAATACTTGTTGAGTGGCTTATTAAACTGATAGGGTAGGAAAATCCTATCTGTATATATTATTCATCCAACATATTCCATTCCCAGAATGAGCACTCATTAAAAATATAGACTTCCGTGCCACCAAATCAAGTTATATACAAATTTAGTACCTACCTCCTGCTATAACAAATAACTAGGTCTCCTAGCTCTTTACCAAAATAAGTCCCTCAGATGATGAAGATTCATGCACAGAAGGAGGAAGCCCTTTACACAGAGGATGCTGAATATTTGAATGGAATGGAAATTTGACCATTGAGATTGCATGTGAATAGCATAGCTCAGAACTATGGTTATGGTAATGGCCATTTGAGTTAGATGTTTTTCAGTGGTGTTCAGGTTGTATAAGACTTTATTGGCAACTCTAAGAATAGTTCCTTAAACTCAGACTCCTGAGGATAAAAAAGGTTTCCTCAATAATAGAATTTATTGATCCCAAGTACATATTAGTATGTGCCAATTGGCAGCCATGGGCAGAATCTGCCTAGCAGATGTGTTTTGTTTTGCTTGCAGAATGTTTTTAAATGTGGAAATGTTCACATACATTCTCAGATATATAGTTTCTTCAGAAAAGTCCTTGTAAACCGTCTGCTGGATTTAAATAGCAGCTGCCCCGTTTAGTTCGGTCAAGGGCTCCTTAGAGTGACAATCCCCCCACTGCTCATCTTACACCTAGCTTTCATTCAGTTACATTACATCCTTGGCCCTCCTATAGGCAACTGAATTTTCAACCTGTTATGTTGTATAACAAATGTCAGCAAACATGTGCTGTGTGTTAGGAACTGGAATTGAATATGAAGAGATGATTAAGACAGCCCTAGCCCTCCAAGCACTCATGATCTGCTGGGAGAGCCAGGTGCTGAAGGAAATCATTGTAATAGTAAAAGCATTATAATGGAGGTTTGCATAAAGTATTATAGGAAATACTGCTAATTACTGCAAAGAATCAAGAGAGAGAAAAAGACAAAAGAATCCAGAGGTTTTTTGTTCTTTCTTAGATAAAATGCCATAGATGTAAAGAAGATTAAAGAAAAAAAAAAAAAGAAAAAAAAGGGATCCCTGGGTGGCGCAGTGGTTTGGCACCTGCCTTTGGCCCAGGGCATGATCCTGGAGACCCGGGATCGAATCCCACGTCGGGCTCCCGGTGCATGGAGCCTGCTTCTCCCTCTGCCTGTGTCTCTGCCTCTCTCTCTCTCTCTCTCTGTGACTATCATAAATAAATAAAAATTAAAAAAAAAAAAAGCAATGCAGAATGATTCCCAGAAAAGTGCATGATTTCCACCGGGATTTTCCTTCGCTTTTTTCCCTTTTTGTATGCAACTATTCTATTTGTTAAAAACATTTAGTTGTACTCTTCTTATCTTTGAATATTGTGGTATGATTACAAGGCTACCGATTTTGGTTTTTCCTTTCTTCATAGTGTCAAGCACATGATAAAGTATTTCATTTCAAAATGTTGCTTTTTCAGTGCCACTAGAAACAAATTATAATAAAAAATAATGAAATAGGGACATCTGGGTGGCTCAGCGGTTGAGCATCTGCCTTCAGCTCAGGGCATGATCCCGGGGTCCTGGGATCGAGTCCCGCATCAGGCTCCCTACAGGAGTCTGCTTCTCTCTTTGCCTACGTCTCTGCCTCTTTCTGTGTGTCTCACATGAATAAATAAATAAAAATCTTTAAAAAAATAATGAAATAAAACACTACTGCCACCACCAATGATATGTTTTGTACTGGCTAACAACATTGTTTCAGTTTTAGCTAACTCCAGCCTACAAGCTTCTCTTCATCAATGACTTGTTTTACTTTCCATTGGAATTACCATTCTTAACCTGGATATATGGAGCAGGATAACTGCCTGGGTAGTTATGACAGAAGTACTATTTCATGTAGGATTTGGCACAGGAACACCGGGATAAATGCCTATATGTAGTTTGTGATGGCATTCATGCATCTTTCTGCTTGTGACCTCTGCTCAAAAGAATTTTTGTTGCCTCTCAGGAATATGCATCTCATTATCTGTGTTAGTTACTGGTGGAAAGAAAACAAAACACCAGGACCAACACTGAGAGAGGAAAGGTTCTCAGACTAACTTCCATAGATTTTTGTACATGAATATGATCTTGAACAGCATAGTAGGGTTCACCAACAAAAAATTTTCACCAAAATTAAAGCTGGATATTAAGTATAATCACTATGTCCAGGGATTTCAAGGTAATCTCAAAGTGACTAACCATACCAATCATTTGACTTTGTAAGAGTCTCATTTCTTGACTATGTGTGCTCCATACTCCCTGCACTAATGCTCCTTCTGACTCTCTCTCTACTTCTCTGCAGTTCTACTCAGTATTTCTGCCAGTGTATTCTTTCAGTCAAGGATACTTCAGTTATCTTTGCTGTATGTTTTTTCTTTATAAAAATAAATATTTTTTTGCCTCATGTAAAAAGGTAGTGATTAGAATTAATCTGATAAAATGCAGAGAAGAATGAAATATACATTATTATCAGATTATTTCAACCAAATAAACACCATCCTTAAAATTCCACAGAAGTATGGCAAATATTTCTTGAAAGTCATACTCTCAAAACATGAAAAGCACCACACATTAATTTGTGCTTAACATGTTTAGAGTAGTGTGAATTCATTTGGTGTGGAATATTTCTTTAAAAGGTAGTATCGTCTGATATGTCTGGCTACACTGAGGATTTGGAGCTTGTCAGTCTGGTAAGGAGATCCTACTGAGTGTGTTGTTAAAACTCCTGCTGTGCTTTTCATCCTTTGCCTTTTCCTGGTCCTGGCCTCTGGGTCAGCACATGGGAAGGATTGTTATGACTAGAATTGGCTACTATGTTTAAATTTCCAGCAGAGCCAGTGTTCTTTGATTTTCTGCTGGCCAATCCACATGTTACTTGTACCATACCAAAATGAAATTTTATTTAAAGAGTGGTAAGCCTCAGAAAAACTCTAAAGAAAGTATAGGAAAGTAGTTGGTAAAAATCATTAACCTTCAAGATAACTATCGTAGTGTGTTGGAATCAAAGTTCTAATTTGATCTGATTTGGTTTTAGGAATTTTGAATATGAAGCACAAGGGAAGCTCTCAGAGTCACCAGGCTCTGACTTTGTCCTGTTCCCAGTCACTGAGCATGATTTTATTGAATTCAACCCACAGTGCTCCAGGGGCTGATCTGGCCTGGTGGACTCAGAGACCTGATTTGATTGGCACAATCCAGAGTCAGCCCAACCCTAGCATGGAAATACATATCATCCTAGCTTCTACAATTGGACCTAAAGCAGAACAGAGTTTATTAATTTGCAGTGGAAATTGGCAAGAATGCTGCCAACTTATGTTCTCTAGTCAATTCAGATACTCTTTATAGACAAAATACTTAAGAAGCCAAATTACAAATGGAAAGCTGGTTGTTGACCTTGTGTTTCAAAAGAAGGGTGTTGCCTTGCTATCTCCACAAAGCCACATTTAGCCTTAGTATGGAAAGGGTTGAGCTAAATCACCCTTCTTTTTCCACCGGAAGGGTTGGAAGGTCACTGGAAAGGTTTGCTTCAGGCTCCTTCTTTTCCTGGCTTCCTCTGATTAAGCCCTTTTGTCACTGCATTGGCTATGTTAAGCCTCAAGTGGTTATGCTTTCCTGGCCATGCAGTCAGGAGACTTTGCACATATCTGTTCTGATCATAGGGTTTTCATAGTGGTAAATCCCAGGACAACCTAACTCATCTTTTTCAAGTTTTTGGAATGTAATACTGTCATTTCTAATATACCAACTCTAGGTCTGCATTCTCAAAGTAAGACAGGCTTAACAAAGGCAACAATGATCAGAACTAGAAACCAGTTTAAAAGCAGCTTCAGATTCTCTTAATTCAAGTAACTACTCCACTATTTACTGGCTGTGTAAACTTGGCAGAGAAACAACTTTAAATTTCAGTTTTTCATCTGTAAAATGGGAATAATAATAATACCTGCTTAGTAGAATAGTTATGATTCAGTGAGATGATGTACACATGATGTTATCAAATTTCCTGGTGCATATTGAAATAAGCATTATGTTCAATGTTAGTTATTATTACTAATACTGTTATTGGTCCAAGTCATTTGTGTAAACATTTTTAAATCATGTTTTATTTTATTTATTTATCCATGAGAGACACAGAGAGAGAGAAAGAGAGAGAGAGAGGGAGGCAGAGACACAGGCAGAGGGAGAAACAGGCTCCATGCAGGGAGCCTGACATGGGACTTGATCCTGGGTCTCCAAGATCATGCCCTGGGCTGAAGGCAGTGCTAAACTACTGAGCCACCCAGGCTGCCCCTAAATCATGTTTAAAAACACCATTCAGTGAAAATGGGCTTCCCATATCCAAATGAGGATCTTGGTTCTGTAAGGGCAGCGAGCTCCCTGTGTCACTGGCAGAGATTTCAGGAGTCCTGTGACCACTACTTATAGGTACATAGTTAGCTCTGGCCCGTTTCACATCTAAGTCCTATCAAAGGTTGTATTTTAGTTATTCTGGTACACCTGTATATACAGACACAATCTCAGAATTATGTAGTTCTTATTTTGGAACTCCTCCTGAAAGAGGGTGCTATATTTTATGATGGTTTCTTAATCACTTTAACAGATTGTTTGGGTGTCATTAATTCATGTCTAACCAAACTCCAAATGCATCATCCACCATAATTGTTCTCTATTCCTTCCATATTCCATCATCTACCATAGACCTTTCAAACAACCAAAATATGGCAACAGTATGACTCTACTTTGAAAAGTCCTGCTGTAAACAGCAAGGCCTAGATGGTTTGACAAGATCAGGAGAGAAGAAATTGAATTTAAATTAAAAGATTGAATAAGCTGGAACTGTGCAACAGGACATGCTACTCCTCCATAATTCCAAGACAGTTTTAGATGTCAAATTAACTAATCACCATTTTAATTCTGAATTGATTCATTATCATGATGAAGCAGCTCTTATTTTATTAGGTATATTGATGATACATATAAAGAACCAATACATAAAACTCACAGAATTTTTTGAGCATGAACGTTACAACAACACTATTTTAAATTCAGATACATCTTCCACATCCCAATTTTTTGTTGCTACTCATTTTACCCATTTCACAGACCATTCAGGTGATGAGTCACTCACTCTCCCTCATTTGGAAGAAGAATAAAGTAATGTCTATCATTTAACATCTGACATGAATTTTGTAAAGAGAGTGAGAATCTTACCCAGAGCTCTTTGGACTGTTAGAAGAAAGGTATTTTGTCGATCTTGAAGGCTGAGTAATGGTTTGCATCACAAGATGATAAGGCAAAAATGATGGGACATTGTTTTTCCAAAATCACTTCCAGGACAATGACTAACCCAAATGCTTCCAGATTGATACTGTACATCTGACAAGTTATAAAAAGAAGAGCTAAAATAGGAATCTCAGGTCCATATTACTTAATGAGAACATTAAATTCTAAGTGCTCTGTCAAAAGTATGACATAGTGGCCCCAGGAAAAGGTTTTCCTCCTGCCATGTTCACGTAACCTTTTCCAGAGGTTTCGTGGCTTCTCACCTCCTATACCTTGGCCCAGAATACCTTCTTTGCTTCCGTCCCTCATTCCTGCATGTACTTAACTCAGCATCAGCTCCTCATAATGATGTTTTCTACACTGGTATACTTCCAATCTGACTTATGTGTCTTTCTTCTCTGTTCTTTTTTGATCTCATAACACTTTGTTCATATTTCAGTGCTCTTTTTAAATTTTTAATTTATTTTTTATTGGTGTTCAGTTTACCAACATACAGAATAACCCCCAGTGCCCGTCACCCATTCACTCCCACCCCCCGCCCTCCTCTCCTTCTACCACCCCTAGTTCGTTTCCCAGAGTTAGGAGTCTTTATGTTCTGTCTCCCTTTCTGATATTTCCCACACATTTCTTCTCCCTTCCCTTATATTCCCTTTCACTATTATTTATATTCCCCACATGAATGAGAACATATAATGTTTGTCCTTCTCCGACTGACTTACTTCACTCAGCATAATACCCTCCAGTTCCATCCACGTTGAAGCAAATGGTGGGTATTTGTCATTTCTAATAGCTGAGTAATATTCCATTGTATTCATAAACCACATCTTCTTTATCCATTCATCTTTCGATGGACACCGAGGCTCCTTCCACAGTTTGACTATTGTGGCCATTGCTGCTATAAACATCGGGGTGCAGGTGTCCTGGCGTTTCATTGCATCTGTATCTTTGGGGTAAATCCCCAACAGTGCAATTGCTGGGTCGTAGGGCAGGTCTATTTTTAACTCTTTGAGGAACCTCCACACAGTTTTCCAGAGTGGGTGCACCAGTTCACATTCCCACCAACAGTGTAAGAGGGTTCCCTTTTCTCCGCATCCTCTCCAAGTGCTCTTATTAATCAAGCAGAATTATCTCATTTTCTTGTCTATTTGTGAATATATAGTAGATGCCCAGTATGTTTTTCCAATAAAGAATAAATTAATGGATGAGTGGAAGTAATGTTTATTTATCCCTGGAGAAGTTGGAAAGTTTCTACACTTGGATTGCTCTAGAAGGATGGGTAGGTGTTTGTCAATAAGGAAAGAAAGAGAAGAGGATTCTGGAGAGAAAGAACAAAGGACATAGAGTTAATGAAGACACATGATGAATAGGGGAAGGACCTAATGGTTTGGTGTATAGTGGGGCCAATAGATGAAACAGTGTGGAATCAGGTAGGTAATAAAATGTAATGTTGGACAAATCAGGTGAGATTAAATTATGAAAGGTTTTTAAAGTTAAAATAAGCAGACAAGAAAGCATTGTAACTTCTAAGGTAAGCAACTGACATAATAAAAATAGATTATGAGTTCACAAAAATGTAAAAGATAAAAACTATTTTTCATTTCATTGTGAACTCTGACTCCCTGAAGTTCAATATACCTTGAAAAATGAGAATAAACGTAAGCTTCTAAAAGCTCTTTTGAGAAATACTGGATAAATGTATTGATGGGTGGAGAGACAGATAGATGGCTTCATGGGTAGATTTGTAACAAATTGATATTCATGATTTGCAGTGCTTAAAGGAATCCCAGATGTTTTTGTATTTAATTGACCTTTAATGTGGCCTTTGGGATTGAACATCTCATTTCTAATCTTCAGATATCCTTGACTACATAATTTTCGGAATTTAAAGAGTAAGTGCTATCGTGTCAAAGCCATTAACTCCCAGGGATGAATTAAAATTTTGGAAATGTTAAGGAAAAGGCCAGGGAAAATATTTTCTACCTTACTTTGGGAGGCAAATCTAAAATATTCTTTAGACTAAAACAGGCATGTTTCCCCATGTTGGAAGATGCAGCCATTCATTCATCTCTTCAACATTAAAATGACTCCCATTTATTTGACAAATGTTATATTTCCATCTCCATACTGAATGCAGATATTTTGATGTGAAAAGATGTGAAGAAGGGCAGCCTGATTTGGGATCTGTGTACTACTGTGGAAGGTGGGTAGTGTTTTGTGAGAGGCTAGATACTTACATGTGTAAAGGTAGCAAGTATATCTATATGAAGACCCAAACTGGGGCATTCACCAATAAGCAGGTATGTGATATTTTGCCCGTGGACTCCTAAGTCATATAGTTCAGGAACAGGAAACTTTTTCTGTAAAAGGCCAAACTGTAAATATGTTTTTCTTTGTGAGCCATATGTTTTTGTCATAACATCTCATCTCTGTTATTATACGGCAAAAGTGGCCATAGAAAATATGTAAATGAATAAGCATGACTGTGTTCTTATTCAAACTTTATTTATGGATATTGGAATTTGAATTTCATGTAATTTTCACGTATCATGAAATACTATGTTTTTTATTCTTTTAAACCATTGAAAACTTTTTAGCTCATGAGCCATATAAAAACAGGTGTCAGGCCAGATATGGCCCATAGGCCAATATTAGCTGATCCCAGACAAAGAGGATCATCTCTGCCTCTAGAATGGCCATCTGGATCTGCTGGATGGATCTACTCGTAAGCTGTATGGTTGAGAAGCATCCCTTTCCTGGAAACCAGTTTTTACTTAAGTGTTTGTAGGAATGATTCTCACACCAGCTCCTAACCATTTTCTATAGCAGGTGGTTTACCATGTGGAGCAAACCAAGGAATACACTCTGAGTTGTGGAGGGAAGGCAGTGTGGGAAATCCTCTTGCCTACTTCCAAAGCTTTCCTACCCTCAACTCCTCACCTCTAACTCATTGAGCAACAGACTTTTCAGGATCTGGTGCTAGGCAAGGGTCTTGGAGGCAGGTAGAAGCAGTAGAAAGGGATGTTCAGCAGGAGCAGGGTGGCACTTGTTTCTGAGTGCCATTTTTTTCCCTTTTTTTTCTCTCCTTTCAAGACCTGCCAATGGTATAGGGATTCAAGTTGCCCTGGAGGAAGTACCAGTCCTAACAGTTGAGTGATAGATAGCATGCTTATCTTTGGTAAAGATTTTTAAAATATGTGTGTGCACTCACACAAATGTGTGTTTTTGTGTATACATGTATGCATGTACAGGAAGCAGACTGTAGTCAGAAATTGGGATATGAAACACTAATGATTAAGAAGTATTCTTGGGACCAACATCTGGAGGGAAAGAGAAGGAGGCAAGAGGCAGGAGAGAGAGAATTCAGGCTGCAGTGCAGGCCCAGTGACAAAGGGACCCCCCCCCCCCACCCCGCCCCACCGTGGGGAACCGGAATTAGAATGACATTCAGAGTTGTCCCAAGTTGGGCCAAGAGAAGGAGGTCTTTATGCCCTCACTTGATTGTGTCATTAGATTTTGAGCCACCCAGGAAGGGGTATGACTATGCATGAGGCAGTTCTCTGCAGTGGGGGCAATCCTTGAAGTGGTTGACAGCTGACCTCAGACCAGGGCTGCATGTCCTTCAGTGCTGGAATCTGTCCACTTGTCCATCTGTGCATCCATCTATTCATCTATATA
Organism: Canis aureus; assembly: GCF_053574225.1. Taxonomy (NCBI): domain Eukaryota; kingdom Metazoa; phylum Chordata; class Mammalia; order Carnivora; family Canidae; genus Canis; species Canis aureus. Next base: position 48,504,389 of record NC_135616.1, read on the forward strand.
TCAGTCTAGAGTGTGTGTGTGCACATGTGCAAGTGCATGTGTGTAAATTTGAGAATTCTAATATTATAGATACTAGCATAATGGATAGCACTTGGAATGATTTGCTGGAAGGATTAACGATGATTGCTATAGGGGTGACTTCAATTTAGTCATATAGGAAGGACTATGAAGTAATTGAAGCTTAGAAAAAAGAAGAGAAAACTCAAAAGAGGGATTTCTGACTCAGCCTGTGATCCATTTGGCCTTTTCTAAAAGCCAGAATATTGGATTTGAAGAGTCATACTACCTGAAACGCAGTGTTCAGTTGGGAGATTAAGTGTCTTCATCTGTGTTTGTTTTTCATATTTTTAAAATAGAATGCTACTGGAAATCTCATCCTGAGACTGGGGAAAGAATTTTACTTTAAACATATGTATTTTAAACCTTATTTTAGAGGGTTTGGTTCTTAATTGACTAGGCAGCACAGGCCATTTAGATTATTTTTCTTTAAATGAGCATAAATTTTGGAGAATGTACTTCTCAGGGCTTTCTGGACAGTATTCAAATTTCTTGGTTTTTCATTGGGCCCTGAAAAAGACAAAAGAAGCTGTATTTTGTTTCCTATTAACAAATTAATCTATGCAAATCTTCTCCACTGTTCGGGATACATAATTAAAATGGTTGTATTGTAGTATTAACTAGTTAAAAGTATTTATTTTGTTTTCATTACTAAGCATGACATTTGTCTTTTGGCAGCTTATCTTGAGGTTGGTGAATATGTAATAAATTTTTTTTATTACCTTTATTTTGATTTTCTTTTTTGCATCTTTTCTTGAAAAAAATTTAGCTGTTTGGACAATACATTTTTTTAGCAAGTTACTGTCATTGTTCACTATCTCTCCCTTTGGAATGATCATTTATTAGATGCCCGTATGTCCCATCTCTGCCATCACTGACAGTGAAATCAGGTCAGTAACCCTGACTTGTCTGTCATTTCTCTCTCCTCTTTGCCCTTGTCATCTAATATGTTGCCAAGATCTGCTAACTTTATCTTAGGATGAGTTTTCAGATTTTGGCATCTGCAGTAACTGCCTAAGGCTAGGTTCTAATCATCTTACACCTGAAATATTTTAATGGGCTCTGGCCAGTTTTCCTGGCATTTCTGGAGACACCCTACGCCCAGCAGCAAGATTTTCAAGAAGGTTCTAATCATTTTGCTTTCTCTGGGCACTGTCCCGGCTGTCACTGGCCCTTTCTTGCAGTGTCCCTCCTGCCGCTGCCAGCCTATTATCCCATATGTTCTGGGCACCACACCCCTTCTTTTGCTCTCAGGCCATCCTGGCCTCCCAGGAAGCCAGATCAGTTTTCCCTCAGCGTGTGTACAGCTGCTCTTTCCTGTGTCTGAGATTCTTCTCTCTCCATGTCTCCTAGGGACTCTTTCTGTTTCTGCTCAAATATCTTTCTTGCAGACCAGAGTTCCCTAACCACCTGTCCAAGAAAGCCAGCCCCAGTATTCTCTGTCTTCCCACCCTCCTTTATTTTTATTCATGGGATTCATTAGTATCTAAAATGCTTTATATACTTATCACCTGATTTTTTCTGTCTTCCTCTGTTACAGTGTGGCCCACAAAAGCAGGACCTCAATCTGTGCCCTTCACTGTTAATCTTGTGTCCCTAGAAGAGGGCATGCAGTCCTTACACTGACCATCTGGAAAATTATACATTTCTATCATGTATGTGAAAGCACTTTAGAGAACTGAAAATATATTCAGCTAAGAATATTCATCCTTGATTTTGTGCAGCAGTACTGCACCCTGGAATATTCCGCACCCTCCTCACTTCCAAAACATATTTCTTGTTTCCTTCCAAGCTCAGCCTAACACTGGTCTTCTCCATTAGACCTTTCTGTTGCTGCATTTGAGGGGCCAACAGCAGTGCTCCCTTCCCCGCCCAGATTCTGGACAAATAGAGGCACAGAGGAGTGAGGGCAAGGAGATCAACTTACCACCATTACTACTGATAAAGGCCACATGGGAAAATGTGGATCTGCAGGTGAAGTGCTATTTAGGGCCTGCTGGACCACAGACTGTGGTAGACTGGGCCATGCCCCTCATCTGTTGAAGACTTCCACTGAAGGAACAGAGCAGAATATTTCCTTTAATGTGTTTTTCCTGTAAGCCCTTTGTGACTCTAACCACTTTATGTATTTATGTATTTATGTATTTATTTATTTATTTTTAAAATTTTGGGGTCAAATCATATGATCTTATATGTGTAACTTGAGTAACTCTCTTCTTTAGCAAATTGTAGGCACCTCATCATGCATGTTATGTTGCGATACTCATAGAAAACACTTGGTGATTATTTTAAATTTTAAAGGAGATTGAGCCAAATTGTGTGCAGCTTCAGGCAGTGGGTGGGTCTCCTAGGAATGCTCAGTCCCTCACTATGGCTGTCAACTCTTCTGACATCATTCTCTGCACTGCTACAACTCTCAACAGCCTGACAAACCCATCTACCTTCTATCCTACAACATGAACAAAATCCATCTGTGGATTTTGTGTAAATCCCCAATGACTGTTCATTATTAGCTGATGTTTATTTTGAGTGGCACTTAAATGGCAAACATATTATCTACATTACCCTGAATTCCAAGATCTTTACAAATTCCATAGATATTTACAAAATAAAAATATGCACCAGCCTGCAGTTCAGGCATATTTAGTAAGTGACCTGGTCAGCAAATATCAGTAAAGAGGCAATAAGACATTTGTTTCAGCAAGAGTAGCTTAAGATATGAAAACAAATAACCTCAGCTTCTCAGTGACATAAAACAAAGTTATCTTCTGTACTCTTGTTACATGTCTGCACAGGCAGCTGGAGGTACTGCCTGCCTGCATTGTCTGTATCCACTGGAAACTGGCTGCTGAGGTAGGCAGAAGAGAGCAGATATGGAAACACCAGCAGATATGGAAAAGGCATGGCAGGAGTGACACATCCTTCCCACTCACAGCTCGTTGGCAGAGCTACCACATGGCTCCATTTATCACAGGGATCCACCTTCCATTTTCTTACTATTTCCCTGGATAGTGGAGAATGAGAAATACTTGGTGAGGTACATTAGGGACCATGTCAGTGTTGCTGGCTACACTGAGTCAGCAAGACCAAAGCACACAATAGCATGGCTGAAAGAATCTAGAATGTTCAACAGGTTTTGCTATTGGTGACGTTCTCAGTATTTTTGAACAACTTGAAAGAGTCTTTACTCATGTACCAATGGTTTGTCTTCAACAAATAATAACATTTTGAACTCTGAGTACCTCAGTCATAATTATTTTTTTTCTGACCATCTTTTTTTTTTTTTTTTTTTCCAAATCTTGGGAGGCCTTGGTGCTTCAGGCAAAACTGAGATAGAAATAATTCCATTTTAAATGGAATTTAAATTTTAAATGGGGAGAGTATTAGTTCAAGGGTACAAAGTTTCAGTTATATAAGATGAGTAGGCCTAGAGAGATGTATTTGACAGTATAGAACCCATAGTTAATAAAATTTCATTGTATACTCAAAAATTTACTTAAAGGGTTAGATCTTATGTTAAGATTTTTTTTAAAAGATTTTTATATATGTATTTGAGAGAGAGAGAGAGAGAGAAAAAGCACAGAGGGAGAGTAAAAGGGAGAACCAGACTCCCTGCTGAGCAGAGAGCCCAATGCAAGGGCTTGATTTCAGTACCCTAAGATCATGCTCCGAGCTGAAGGTAGACACTTAACTGGCTAGGCCACCTAGGTGCCCCTGTTAAGGGTTCTTATCACACACACACACACAAAGAATCATCTTAAAAGATAAAATACATTTAGGAGAACCTTAAAAACATGAATGGTGGTAAAATAAAATCTTAACAATTATATATATAAATTCTCTTTTTTAAGAAAAGATTTTATTTATTCATGAGAGACACACAGGAGAGGCAGAGACATAGGCAGAGGGAGAGGCAGGCTCCCTGCAGGGAGCCTGATGTGGGACTCCATCCCAGGACCCCAGGATCATGACCAAAGCCAAAGGCAGATGCTCAGGTGAACCACCCAGGTGCCCTGCATTATTGAATTTATAATACCTTGGGATGTCTGGGTGGCTCGGTGGTTGAACATCTGCCATCAGCTCCAGTCATGATCCTGGGCTTTTGGGATCAAGTCCCACACTAGGCTCCCAGCGGGGAGCCTGCTTCTCCCTCTGCCTATGTCTCTGCCTCTCCTGTGTGTCTCTCATGAATAAATAAATAAAATCTTTAAAAAAATAAATTCAATAATGTTTTAAAGATTTTTTAAAAAAGATTTATTTATTTATTTATTTGAGGGAAAGAGAGAGCACGAGTGCAAGTAGGCATAGCAACAGGGGGAGGGAGAGAGAGGATCCTCAAGCAGACTCCCCACTGAGCCCATTTCAGGGCTCAGTATCACAACCCTGAGATCATGACCTAAGCTGAAATCAAGAGTCAGATGTTTAACTGACTAAGCCACCCAGGTACCTCCTCCTTTTTAAAAAAAAAGATTTATTTTAATAATGCTTTTAAATACTACTCATTTTCTTAGGCACAAAAATCTACATATATGTGAAACTGTTCTGTTATTCTGTTATTATGTGTGTATGTGCATATGTGACAAATAATGCATTAAGTCTTTACATAAGGCTTAGAATATATATGAATTTTTGGGTCTTTACAGTAACTCCAGTTTTGACCCAACTGGTTGAGAACCACCAGCCTGTCTATCTGTATCATCTTGCAGGTGAGGGAGACATCAGGTGAAGTGAGCTGCGTCAGGTTATATACAGTGAAGGGACTATTGCCGGTTAGCATTCTGATTATTTTTTATAGTTCAACTAATACCTAAGTCTATCTTGTGCTAGGTACATGCTGAGCACTGGGAATAAAGTAATGAGATCTAGTGCATGAGAAGTTAAGATATACATAGGGATATCATAAGGAGTTTCTATCTTATACTGACCCTGATTATCAATAGAACCTATACATTATCATTTGACTAAATAGAAGGAAAGTCAGTAGAAAATTTGAAATCACCATATAGCCAAAGTCATCTTGTCATCAGACACATAGATATAGTGATAGCCTGTGAGGCCCAGCACATTTAGACTGGGCCTCACAGGCTACTGGAAAAATAGTAGTCTCTCAATAAATATATGTTGAATGAGCAAGTTGAGAAAAAGTAAAGAAGAGTGAGGAAATAGTATATTGTGTAGGTATTAGGTTGATTTCCTACATGTATACACTTAATCCAGATGGTATCTTTCTTTAATCTGCCAAAAAAAGGGGAAAAAATCAGAATTCTATTGCTTTGTGGAGTGACTCTCAAAATGATTTAAAGATGTATTTTTCTGGCACCTTACATAGAAATTACATGTTGAAGCTGTGTGATTTACCTACCAGTATTGGCACTGTTTTCTTAATCATTTATATCTATCATTATCAAACCTTTTTCTGTTTTTTTTTTCCTTTTTCTGTTTTTATCCTTAATCATAAAATAATGGAGAAGGGAAAATTCATTATGTTTCATAGATGGCAGAAGAGCAAGACAGGGAAAGGTAAGTGATTTATCCAAGGTCATATAACAAGCATATTCAACCTAAACTGAGAAAATAATCCTACTTCTAGGCTATGGTTTGTTAACCAAAATGAATGATAAAGGTGGTCTTAACTTACAACCGATTGAAATTAATTAGGATTATGCAGTTTTGGCATAGAAGGGATTATTGCATGGGATACAAATGAGTGAAGGAGGAAGGGATAAAGGCATGACTTTCTTTGCATTATTCATTGCCTCTTCTGATTTTTATAATGATCTCTGGATCAGCTGAAGAGCAATTTCTTTTTATCTCTGTCTCTCTCCTTTTCTTTCTTTCTCCCTCCTTCCCTCCCTACTTCTTTTCTTTTCTTTTCTTTTCTTTTCTTTTCTTTTCTTTTCTTTTCTTTTCTTTTCTTTTCTTTTCTTTCTTTTCTTTTCTTTTCTTTTCTTTTCTTTTCTTTTCTTTTCTTTCTTTCTTTTCTTTTTTCTTTTCTTTTCTTTCTTTTCTTTTCTTTTTTTCTTTTCTTTCTCTCTCTCTCTCTCTCTCTCTCCCTTCCTTTCCTTTCCCTTCCCTTCCTTCCTTCCTTCCTTCCTTCCTTCCTTCCTTCCTTCCTTCCTTCCTTCCTTCCTTCCAATTTCTTTCTGGAGGTGCCTTTAGTGGAAACCAGAATCTATGTGTATGTGCTAATCAGTTCCATGTGGCAGGCTGGAGGTGGTGATTGGCAACACCAGGGATGCTTCAAGTGTGAAATAAATGTGCAAGCAGGATGACAAAACTTAGCTAGTTAAGAGGCAAGGGGGGGGGGAGAAAAAAAAAGCACTATGTTCTTGGGAAAGACAGTGGCTGACCTCGGGGGAGAAAGAAGGTAATTTTTGTTTTTCTTGCTCTGGCATATATGTAGGTTGGGACTCTTGTCCCTAGATTATCTGTGGTCAGAATTCAGCTCTTGTGACAGGACACAGTTTTCCAGATATTTCCTCTGATGCTGACATCTTACTGAATAAGGGTAAGGTAGCAGTTGTATGGCTGCTCTACTCCTAGGTCACTGGCTTCTGGAAGTGCTTCAGCCCAGAGTACACTTGTCTTCCTTCCTCAGCTGCCTTCCCTACCCCCATAGAGTAGACCTGTGATTACCTCCTTCTCTTTAGCCAACAGATAAAGAGAACTTACCCTCTCCAAACTGTGACTTTTCCCCTTCAAGGAGAACTTAAATGAGAAACATCTTATAACTTGTATCTTCCTCAAAATGAAGAGGAATATTAGGAAATATGTAAAGTTGGAAAATGCAAATTTCACTCTGATATCACCATTAGAAGTGCTAATTAAACCGGGAATAAGACCATGCAATCAGAATTTTAAAATGGCAGAAGACTTTAAAGGTTATTCAACCAACCTTGAACCAGAAGTGGAAACCCTTGTCAAAAGTCCTGCTTGAATATTTCTAGAAGTGGTATGAATGATCTGTTTCAGGTCAGCAGGCTCCCTTTATAGAGATCTAATTGGTATGAGCTTCTGCCTTTCGACTATGCCTGGAGCTCCTTCTAGGGGCTTTGGTTGGGGCTCTGCTCCTCTCTTGCCCTCACTCCTCATTGGTAGAGAAGTTTGATGGTCAACAATCCACAGTTCCAATCTAGGTAGAGAGCATCTATTGTAAAAGCACATGGGCTCTTAAGGTATTAGGCTCCTTTAGGATGGAGAAAGCTGCGCAAGAGACTTTACGGAAACCAAAGTGTGGCTTTCCCATTTTTATGCCACTTAGTGTGGAAGTAGCGGAATTGTCTTCTATTGTGAGTGACTATAAAGCAAGACAGAGAGTGACAAGTCCTTAAGAGAAGCCCAAAATACTGTGAGATTAAAGAGGGTTGGACACTAATGAGTAACTGCCAAATTTGGCTGATGCAACTACTTTAAGATAATTGTTAGTATTATCTTTTATTTATATGAATCTGTGTTGCTAGTCTTACATTTAAATGAGTTTTGCTTACTCTATGTATCAGTCAGGGTGCAACAGGAAGGAGAATACACACAGGGAAGGGCGTACTTGAAAAGAATAAATGATGCTCTATCCAGAGGATAGCAAGTTTAAGGGGTCATCAGGGAATGGAAAAGAATAAGGAGAAAATCACCACAAAGCCCTTCCCACCACTGGAGCTGAAAGAACAAAGGTAGGGATGTCTTAATGGGAGCTTTCAAGAACATCCAGCCACAGGAAAGGACCTGCCTGTCAGGACTGTCCTTAAGAAGGGAAAGACAGAAGCCACTGCCAAACTGTAGCCCACAGGGAGGGAGCAGAGGGAAGATATTCCCCAGTCCCACTCTCTTCTTGCCCATGTCACAGGTAGCTTGGCACAGAGGCCACCCTCCAGAGCACAGAGTGGGGAGGGAAAGAGCAGGGAAGACGTGGAAGGCCAACAAGACATCTGCAGGTCTCTCTGCAGGGTTGCTCAAATAAGGGGCACCTCAGAAACAAGATATTTATTGTATAGAATCTACTCAGGCTGGCACCAAGATCATGACTGTATATATTAGTTGAGGCAAAACGCCTAAGATAAGGAGAATTTCTAAGGTGGGTATTTATAATAACAAGAAAAGTTTAGTTGAGAGTAGTCACATGAATGTTTTCAGAAATGAACACTTTACTTGAAAGCGTGGCATAAACACATGAAAAGATGCCAAACATCAGTAGCCATTAGAGAAATGTAAATCATAACTACAATGAGATACAGCTACACATGCAGTACAATGATTGTCATCAAAGGGACAGACAATAACAAATGTTGGCCATGATGCAGAGAAATGGGAGTCTTTATACTTGCTGATGGGAATGTAAAATGGTTCAGCCAGTTTGAGAAACAGTTTGACAGTCTCTGAAAAAGCTAAACAGAAGCTTATCTTCTGACCCAGCAATTCCATTCCTGTTCTATCCACAAGAGAAATAAAATATATGTCCACCCAAAGAATTGTACATTAATGTTGATTTTAGCATTATTGATAATAGCCCCAAAGTGGAAACAACCCAAGTACCCATCACAACTGGTAAATAAACAAAATGTGATTTATTCATACAATGGGATGCTACTTGGAAAAAAAAGAATAAAGGAAGCAAGGAAGGTAGGAAGGAAGGAAAGAAACAATCCACTGATAAAAAAAAAAAAAAACATTATGCTGAGCGAAGAAAGCCAGACATATATTGTACAATTCCATTTTTATGAAGTGTGCAGAAAAGACAAATCTGTAGCTTCAGAATTTTTTTGTTTTAATATTTTATTTATTTATTCATGAAAGACATGGAGAAAGAGGCAGAGACTTAGGCAGAGGGAGAAGCAGGCTCCAGCGGAGAGCCCAATGTGGGAGTTGATCCCTGAACCCTAGTATCATGCCGTGAGCCAAAGAAAGATGCTCAACCACTAGGCCACCCAAGTGTCCCAGCGTCAGAATTTTGAACCATTTTTAATTTTGGATGGTATTTCACTTCTCCTTGGTCCTAAAGTTGAGCATTATTAATGACTTATATACTGATTACAGGAAAAGGCCAGGGTTAGTACTCTGCTTAATGTCAGGTGCATTGATTTGGCCCAAATCTCAATTATGAAGGTTTATGACTTTTTTAAAAAGCAAATTATGGGGAATAACCCCACAAAGCTACTTAAGAGGAATGGAAATAACCCCCCAAAATTTTGGAGAACTGTAAAAGAAGTATTTATGATGAGAACTTCAAGCAGTAAGTGGAAAGAGTGGAAATAACTTCTTTTTTACTTTTGTTGGAGATGATGTTTTAAATGAGGGATATAGACGATAAGCATGATAACATGAAATATAGAGGATATATAATTTAGAAATTATATCAAATGCTAAGCATCTGTGACTCTGGTATTGCTCTATTAAGGCAATAAAATAATCCTTTTTAAACATTTGTTTATTATTTTTTTAAGTAATCTCTACACCCAATGTGGGGCTCAAACTCATGACCATGAGATCAAGAGTTACTTCTGACTGAGCCAGCCAGGTCCCCAAATTCAATATATATATATGTTTTTATGTAGGCTCTACACCGAGTGTGGAGCCCAACAGGGGATTCCAGCTCAAGCTCTGAAATTAAGACCTGAGCTGAGATCAAGAGTTGGGCACTGAACTGACTGGTCCAGCCAGATACCCCATGATGTAGTACTTTTAATAACCAAATTCTACTTACTCTGTTGTCCAGTTGTGCTCAGCGTGTTCTGTATCCTTAACTCTCTCCCTTTCCCTGTCCCTCTCCCTCTCTCCCCATCTCCTCTAATGTCTCCCTCATAGTTTTGGTTGACTGTGTGACACTTCCCTTTTTGGGCCCTGATATCATGTATTATCTGTGTTATAACGTTGGCTCCTAATAATATTAAATTTAGGGCTTGGTTACATTTTACTTTGTTATTATTCTCTAATTGCTTTGTATTGACTTTTATTGTCTTTCCAAATGATAGCATTTGAGTTTCTCTTGGGTAGTGTATAAACACACTTCTTTGTGACCCTGTGGAAACTGTGATGTACTGGTAAACTAGCTCTCTGAAGAAAAAAATGCCCTGATTTGTAGAATTGGCCAATTTCTACAGTATAGAAATTGCCATGGCCAATTTCAAGCTATTAATGGTTTAAGATTCTCTTACACCACTTCTGAAAATTTATTGAGTACTGCAAGCAGGTGTGTGCCAGCTCCAGCAAACACTAAAACTAGTGTATGGTCAAAAAGGTCCAGCAGCCCTGGGAGTCTGAGTTGACTTATGGTGCAAGTTGTAGCAGCTGAATCTTTAGGATACTATCATGAATATAAAGTTTGGGAGCCCAAAGTCATTAAAAAGATCCCTTGTAATATATTCATACTTCCCAAACCAATAATAAAAGGAAACATAATAAAGATGTCAGTAACATTCTATATATATTAAAGAGGCCCAGAGTTTTTAACTTGGTTATAATTCATTATTTGTTTACTGAAGACTACCACTCTCTGATTTAAACTCTAGAAATATGAAGACCAAAGCAACATAACCACTCCCCTCAAGGAACTAACAGTAGGAAAGAGAACAGTAAAAAGAAATGCCAGTAAAATGCAGTCTTTGCTGGTGATTGAGGAATATCCATTTCAGATTGGGGGTGAGGGTGTGGGGGGAGAATATAAGGATAGAGAAAATTGTTCTGAAGTATGATTTCCGAACAGAACCCTCAGAGACCATACATCATTTAGAACCGATCCTCTTTGGCCAACCTGGCCAGAACAGTTAAATATAATAGACATTGTATTAATAATTAGGTTTATAATAGAACTTTACATTTGCTTTAGTGGACATTAAGCTGACCCCGATGACCAATAGGTTACTGAAGGCTCATCTTCATGGATGCTTCGGGGCCCTTCTAGGTGTCACATATGAAAATTATGCATTTTTTTTTTCACAAGGGAAAGAGATAGTCTAGATGCTAACATCCTGTGAAAACTAAGCAAGGATAGTATGATTCCCCATTTCTAATTTTTTACACAAGTCGTTGACAAATGCACTTGAGCTGAGGCTAGGGCAGTCCTCAAACTAGTTGGAAATGAAAACAAGTGGAAAATAATTTTTGTTCCTTAAAAATTGAGATTATAGCCATTTTCAGGTAACCAGATGGTTATGTTTCTTCTTTACCCCAGCTTTATTTCCTAACGGGCTTTGTAGCTGAAACTCAGTACCAGACATCACATGTACCATACGGGCTGCTCACCATGAAATCGAGCGGGGTCTCTGTGGGACTTGACAGTGCTCTAGGCTTTACCCTGCCTCCACACCACTAGAACGGGTTTCACAAGGGGCTATCCCAAGAAAATTCCATCATGATCACTTGCCTGGAAAGGGAAGGTTTGCTGTATCCCCACCACTTTTCTGGGATATCTCTTCCCCTTTTCTGCAACACTCTTTTGAGAGAATACTGGCACTGTGTTTGCCTAGGAGAGAGGACACCTAAGCTCCAGGACTCCCAAGTTTGGACAAGGCTCCTAGGAAGAAAAGCTGAGTAACCTTCCCTTTCTAATTCTGGCAAATCTTTCCCTCTTCTGGGCACCTGCTTTGTTTCTACCATTCATTCCTGCCAGCCACTATTCTCTCTGGGAAGATTTAGGATGTCTCAGAGTCTTTATAGACCTAAGGATAACTTCTTTTTCTAAGGAGTAGGTGTGAGGTTGGGGTGAGGGTGGAAGAAAATGAGGCCAACATCTGTTAAGTTTTCAGAGTTCCCTGTTAGTATATCTATGTGCCCTTATTCCAGAACATCCGTGGAGACATTTGTCACTTCCTTCTCTCATTCACCTTAGGAAATAAATAACCTTTTTTGTTTTTCCTAACACAACTCCATCTCTTCCAACACACACACGCATATGGACATACACTCTGCATCCATCTGCTACTATTGTTTCCATTAGTAAGAAAAAATAAATGAAAAGATTTATCAGGGCTCCCAAGTAGATTTCATTGGTAAATCCAGAACCAGAAATTGGACTTTTGTAGTGAAACTGATCATAAGTTAAGGTCAGTGCTATTAGTGTGAGACCCCAGAAGTCCTACCTAGAGTCCCAGCCTCTAATTTAATCTGCATTTTTTCCAATTTTTACTCAGAGAAAAAATACAATTTCACTCACCTTTATTTTGAATAATTCCAACATTCAGAAGTGTTGAGGGAATAATACAGTGAATATCCATACATCACTTCAGTTCAACATTTGTTAACATCCTGTATCTTAGTTTTCCAGAGCTGCATCACTGCAGTCTTCTTAGACTGGAGCAGCATGCCTTTCTTAGCACAGTTCTGTAAGTTGGCAGTCCAGGAGGCTTAGCAGGATTCTTGCTCATGGTCTGTCCAGGCTAGCCCTGGCATCACAGTGTTACACTCTGATATAATGACTTTTGGGAAGAATTTCCTTCCAGGCTCATTCTGGTTGTAGGCTGACTTCAAGTTCTCATGGTTGGAAGGCACTTGGGAGTACTAGCTCTCAGCCTGTCCAGGCTGAGGGGAGTTCCCTGCCCTGGGCCTTCTCAGAGGTCCTTATCAATGTCACTGCCTTTGCCAGGATCCTCAGGTGCAGTCCCACTCACCTTGATGATTAGATGAATAATCTCCCTCTCCTGAGGTCACTGATTGTTGGCCGTTAATTACATCCACAAATTTTTTTTTTTTTGTCATATGATCATGACACAATCAAGGAGGGAGAGATCCTGGGAGTTATCCTAGGATGATTGGGGGAACAGAATTTAAATTTATTTAACTTAAATTACTTTAAATCTAAATAGTTACATGTGGTTAGGGAGTGTGGTATTGGATAGTGCAGGTTGAGATGCTTGGTTAGATTTTGGCAGGAATACTTCATACGTGATGTGGATTTCTTATTGCTTCCCATTCTTTCTTGGCTTCTCTCTCTCCTTCCCTCCCTCTCTCTTATTGTGAATTCATGGAAGCTCTTTAAAGCTCCTTTGAGTCCTTTGATATTGTTTGATTAGTTTTTGTTGTGAGGAATTGTCCCAAGTTCACCTTGTGCAGACTAAAACTTGGAATCCACGGGCTCTTCATCTGGCAGAAAATGTATTCAGAAATGAGAATCAGGGAGCTCAATTTTCTCATTGCTACTGTGTCAATGTTTCTAAACTTCAGTAGAAAGAATGGTGAGAGGAAAATATGTATATATTTTTTAATTCACAGTAATTTAAAACTTTAAAATTTTTAAATTGTGAAAAACAATACATGGGAGAAAATTAATATTATAAGTCTTCTTTTCTCACTTTGTTTTCTGTTCTTTTTCTTGCTTTTTTTTCTTTTATATTTGTATTTCCTTTCCCTTGGAGTAAACATCATAGTTGCTAATATCAACACATCTGATTAGTTTCTCCATTGTACAATATGCACCAAAAAGTCTAAATATTAGAGTATCAATATTATTATAAATAATAAGCCCACTAATAAAATGTAGAGTATGTTTTCAGACTTTTTTTCTTGCCTTTAGACTTGTAAATCACTAAAACTGGAGAAACAACTATATTCAAAAGTTATTTGAAATTATTATTTGTTCTATGTGGTTGTCAATTTGAAATATAGGTAATCTCATTACTTTCCATTTATAGTCAATTTTAGAGGGAAAAAACCAAAGGTTTTATTTTTCTTTTAAAATGATTACTCTCAATACTCAATTTTCTATTCTTTACTAAGGTAAATAAACACTATTTGATTTATGACTTCTAGCAATGTATTAGAATATAATTATAGTATTTCACTATTTTTTAGAGCTTTTTCTATAGAGAATCCATTCTTTTGAGTTATTAACACCTTTAACAAACTGATTTTTAACTTTGAGATTGCTTGTGTTCTATGAAATTTTGGGCCAGTAATGTATCACCCTCAAACACAAGTATCTCTTCTCACAAATTTGTACAGTGGACTCCATGGTGTCTTGTCCTTCTGGAAATTGTATTTAGTTATTTAGTGTGATAATTTTTTCCTTTGATTAAAAAAAGCATTGATTGAAACTTTGCCCTTTACCAGTTGGTGTAGTTTTGTTAATAGTTGATAGGTTGTGAAATCCATTAGAACAGGGATGTGGTTTTTTTTTTAAGATTTTATTTATTTATTCATGAGAGAAAGAGAGAGAGAGAGAGGCAGAGACATAGGCAGAGGGAGAAGCAGGCTCCATGCAGGGAGCCCAACGTGGGACTTGATCCCTGGTCTCCAGGATCACACCCTGGGCTGAAGGTGGCACTAAACCTCTGAGCCACCTGGGCTGCCCAGAACAGGGATGTTTTTGCCTGCCCAAAGCACAGAGCTGTACCAGTGGAAGTGCTCTGTAATGATTACTGAGTGATTAATGAATGAACATTTCTCCAGGCTCCACTCTACATGTGGAGATGGGGGACCCATTCCATCAAGTCTATGTGACCTTCTAACAAAATTCCCATGCATTTCTGCCTAAAGAATAAGTCACTTCACTAAATTCTCTGCTTTTTAATTATTTCTGTGTATGACACATAAGAGCAAGTATAATCATGTCTACCATCTTCAGGCTTTTAAAACGGCTTGAACTGTGTCCATGGGAGTTTCTCATTAATTAAAAAGGAACAGAATCTGTGGCTTGTGAGCAGTGACAGTCCTTTCAGAGGTATGCATCACACATTGCTGCTCCTTTCTTTCCTTTCATTAAATCCAATCCATCACATTTTCCAGTTAGCATAGATGATGATGCTACATTTAGTTTGCAGTATTTTTAAGCATCATCTATTCTTAACAGGATATGTAATGTGATTCAAGTTGATGTAATGAACTAGACCATTAGCAAAATCTTTCATTCTCTGCTTGGCTAATAACTATTTCCTCTACATTTTATTATGGGATGGCTAGCAAAGGGAGCCAAAGTTTTTTATTTCCTTAAAAAATAATTAGTGACATTATATGGATGTTGGGCAAAGTCAGGTCCAGCTTGTACGTTTTTACTGCTTACATTAGGCAAAAAATGAGGACTGAATGTAATGATATTCAAACTTCCTTATATTTCCAAATAACCATTTGGCTTCTTTCCCTGTGTGCTCTGAGTGCTTAGTATAATTTGACAATCAGTATGACTCATGTGTGACTCTGGAAAGGTGTCTTTATTTTTTAAGTTACAGAGAGTGAAGTCTAAGGAGAAAAACATATTTTGCTCAATTTTTTAAAAAGTGAATCATGTCATTGATATAAAGACGTCATTCTCCAAACTAGCATTAAATAACTCTGTAATTCAGTTAGTGTAGCTTTCTAAGTCACTGCCATCACTATTATGCCACAACCAAGTTACCTTTCAGAGCAGAATTATCCTGACCTTTTGTTTTCTTTCATTTTGTAATTAAATCTATTTTTACGTTTAACTGCTTACCAACACCTGTCTCCAAAATGATTGAGACAGAGAAAGGAGTTATTACCTTTATTTTTTTAAAGATTTCACTCATTTATTCACGAGAGACACACAGAGAGAGAGGCAGAGACACAGGCAGAGGGAGAAGCAGGCTCCATGTAGGGAGTCTGATGTGGGACTCGGTCCCGGGTCTCCAGGATCATGCCCTGGACTGAAGGTAGTGCTAAACCGCTGAGCCACCGGGGCTGCCCAGAGTTATTACCTTTAGATTATGTCTGGAAAGAACAGTGAAATACCAAATCCAAACCCTCAATGGATCAGGTAAGAAAACCAGTGCTCAAAGTCAAGTGAATTCAGGTCTTTGATGGTTTAGCCAAGTTGCTGTTTAGCCAACAAAAATCCACTGTTTATTGTTAGCAATTCTTTTACATAGTTAGAAAAAAGATTTTGAAGAGATACTAAGAAGTATTTATTTTTGTCCTCTCCTTTCTTAACAGACATGAACAATTGAGTTTCCTGCAGGATTTGTAGATGTAGTTACTAGGTCAATATTGCCAAGCAGAATAGCAGATTCATTCCAGGACTTTTCCCCTTCTCCTCCTCCTCCTCCTCCTCCTCCTCCTCCTCCTCCTCCTCCTCCCTCCTTTCTTCCTTTTTTTTTCATGTCAAAATGATTCCAGTTCTTAAAAATGCAAATGAACAATGGTCCATAGTACAATTAAAAGCATCAGCACAGAGCTTAGTATTTTTTTTCTTTGTTGTTGTTAATCACTTAAAATGGATAATTAACTCTTATATTAAACCCTGGAAAATTAAAGGAACATCTGGTGAAGGCCATTCTTTTGGACTTTTGATGTAAAAGTGGTTACCAAGTGGATGCCTGCTGGGCTAGAAAAATTTTAACTTCTACCTCCTTTTTTCCATTGCTTGCTTGAGTGATCGATTTTATTTATTTGAAAGAGAGACAGAGATGAGAGAGAGCACCAGCAGAGAGGAGAGAGAGAAGCAGACTCTCTGCTGAGCAGGGAACCCAAAATGGGGGCTCCATCCCAGGATCCTGGGATCATGATCTGAGCAGAAGGTAGACACTTAACTGACTGAGCCACCGAATGCCCCTTTTCCACCTTTTTAAAGTCAGCCAAACAATATTCATTCTTATTAGAAGTTTTAGTAGCACCATCTGCAATGACACTGACAATCTGAAGAATGCACTTGTTGAGCGGTGATAGTAAATTCTTGACAGTATTTTGCCCAGAAGAAACATGGTTACATCATTAATTTGATATAATAGTTGTTAAAAAAAAATCCAACTGAGTAAATATGAAAAATCTAATTGGTTTTATTAAGCGATCATCAGCAGCCCATCTAGCAAGTAGAGGGGAGCTCTGAGGAGTTGTATAAAATGGAAGATTTTTATAGGAAGGAAAGTAGGACAAGGAAGTTGTAAGCAAAATAAAAAGGATTGTTCTTCTAGGCTTGGTCACTTTCCCTCAGGGGGCATGTGCACATGTTCTTATCATGGAGATTAACTCTTTGAGGAATGGAAAGGGCCCATGTGACAGATTACCTCCTTAGTGCTTGTCAGAAGATTCCTGACTGATCTGTTAAAACAACGTTTGAGGGAAGATTGAAACTGCAATCAGATTAGGTTTGGTGACTCAGCCTAAGTGACACCATTTTAGGCCTGTGGTTTGCTTTTTAACATAGCAATTCTTGAAAAACAACTTTAAAATAATGCTAAGAGATCTAGGATGAACTTTAGTTGGTTACTTGAGTCATTGCCCCTGCCCCTTTGCTAACATACCTGGATTTTTATGTTTCCACATGCTATGGGGCAGTGCAAGGCATGCTTGAAAGGACCAGAATCCCTGGGAAACTTGTTAGAAATGCAAACTCAAGAGCCCTATCCTAGAGCCACTGCTTTCTGGGAGGAGCTCGTCTGTCTGTGTTTTAGTAAGCTCTCCAAGTAGCTGGTGCACACTGAGGCTTGAGAACCACTGCTTTTTTGGAGATTGATTATATGTAGTCCATTTACTTTGCCAGTAATTGGCTCAGGAAGCACATGTAGCCCAAATCTGGTTGATCTGACCTAACGTGATTTTTTTTCTCTGTGGTTGCTAGGAAAATGTCTTTGCTATTTAAGGAAGCAAAAGTAAAAGATGGACTTTTTTTTTTTTTTTCTGCTGTCTTTGAGCTTTGGTAT
The DNA here is from genome assembly GCF_053574225.1 of Canis aureus. Taxonomy (NCBI): domain Eukaryota; kingdom Metazoa; phylum Chordata; class Mammalia; order Carnivora; family Canidae; genus Canis; species Canis aureus. The sequence continues at coordinate 48,522,022 of NC_135616.1, forward strand.
GTGAAAATGTGACTCCTGGGGCTGCTACAGTCTTCTAATGTTGAAGGTCAATGCTGATAGTATAAAAGAGAAATGTGGAAGGACCTTGGTTAATGAAATCTGGTCACCCTAACTCAGGAGTTTAAAAAACTGCTTAAAGAATTTTCGATTTTTTTTTTTTTTTTTTTTTTGGTGTACTTGCTCATTTGTTCCTATTAGCCAATAACCTCTAGGTACACTTTACACAAGGTCATTTATGGCATACTATAAGTCAGTCTTCTGGGCAATGTGACTGTTACTTAAGGGAGAGATGAAGGGTAAAAACTCAACTCTTTCTATATCACTTCTGTTTTGAAAATTCTTTTTCAAAATGTTAGAAAAGTATAATTTTGAGAAATTCTTTGCAGTTATGTTTACCCTTTCTCCACAATGCTGATCGGCATATAAATAGTAGTTGTCCTTCTGTTATTATTTCTGGGTAGGAACATCAATCTAATTATTTACTTGTTTAAATTATTTAATTTGTATTCTCTCTGGCCTAAGAGGGTCAGTCCAGATGGGAGGAAAATGTGAGCTGTATCTAAGGCTGAAGATTCTTAAAAAAGTTACCACCTCTTTATATAACATTCCCTACTCACGCCTCAGAAGAGCTGCTTTTTTGGCTTATTATTCTCATGTCCAAATAGCATTTACATAATCAGTTCCTGAGAAAAAGCTTTACAAAATAATTTTGAAATAGCTCATAGGGATGCAAGTTATTCATACATACTTACATATATACATGTATTCCATAGTTCAAAATTTTGTGTTGTGAAATTTTTTGAACTTTTTTAATAATATACCCCTCTATATTTACCCCTTCAAATCTATTCAGCTATACTTTTGAAAGCTCAGTTTTGTTATTTCCATTTGAAAATAGTATTTTTATATATTTATGAAATATGTTAAATTATTTGAAGAGAACAACTTCTAAAACTATGATTTATATTTAAATATATCCCCCTAGATACACAACAGTACTAATATGTGTAGTCTGTACTATTTCAATATTTACCTATATTTTTTAATTGATAAATATCGTGGAAATTTATTTTTAAATGGCCATCTAATATGCATTGTTAATTGTTTTAGTAATTGATTTATAGCTTAATAGAATTGTGCTTTCTGTATGATTTCAATCCTTGAAATGTGTTGAGATATGCTTTATGATCTAGTATATGGTTGCTTTATATTTGTTGCATGTGAACTTCTAAAAAATATATGTATTCTGGCAAAAAATTCCCCCAAATATTGCAAATATTCTTTATTTGGTAAACTATCTATCCTTTGAGATTCAGCTCTATTGCCTCCTCCTCAGAGAAGGCTCTCCTGCTGGTTTTAGGTACAATTAGATACTCCTTCATCTGTGTTCCTCCTATAATTATATTGAGAATAAATTATCATTTACACACTTACTAGATCTTAAGATCCTAAATCAAAATTACCTTCTAGTTTATCTTTACTACTTATCTAATTTAATACTGTACCATTGTTGCATAGAAGGCATGGAGGAAATATTTCTGGAAGGAAGGAAGGAGGGAAGAAAGATGGAAAGATAGAGAAAGAGTGGGGGAAAGAGACAGGAAGGGAGAAAGAGAGAACAAGAGAAAGAGGAAGGAAAGAAAGAAAGAGAGAGAGGGAGAGAAAGAGAGAAAGGAGAAAAGGAAAGAGGAGGGAAGAAAGGGGAAGTGAACAATAGAATGGTAATATATTGGAGTTAATCATATGCTCAGGATTCTTCAAGTTTGGTTTCTATAGTTAGACAATGCTGTCACCCAGACAAAAAAATCAACTCAAGGTTACTAAATAAAGAATGCACAATTTCAAAAGAAGAAATAATTATAGCTAACACTTTTGTGGTGTTTCTCTGAACCAGACACTTTCCTAAGCTCTATATTGAGTGGATGGGGGGCTGGGAGTAGGAGGGTGTAAACTCATTTAATCCTTATAATAACCTTGTGAGGTGGATACTATTATTTATCATTTCTACTTTTCAGATGCTGAGATTGAGACACTAAAATGTCAACTAATGTACCCAGGATCAGATGCTGGAGAGTAGTAGCAGAATCGTGGTTTTTACCCCAGCTGTCTTGTTCTAGAGCATGTGATTTGAACCCCATGGTATACTACCTCAATAAGTACAAATGGGAGAAGCTCAAGTTTTAGCATTTTTGAGAGCAGGAGCAAAACTTGAAAACTCTTTGTGAGGTAACATTGTCTTCTAGCCTTGGACTTGGGTTTCAAAAAACTCAGGGTCCTTGGGACACCTGGGTGGCTCAGGGGTTGAGCTCTGCCTTTGTCTCAGGTCGTGATCCCAGAGTCCTGGGATCGAGTCCCACATTGGGCTCCTTGCATGGAGCCTGCTTCTCCCTCTGCCGATGTCTCTGCCTCTCTCATGAATAAATAAATAAAATCTTTAAAAAAAAATAAAACAAAAAACTCCGGGTCCCAGCTGAGGTTCTGTCCTGTGCTTCCTGTGGGCAAGCTTGGGAGTCCTAGCTCACCTCCATCTGTGGGCTCCACCTGTACATGGGGGACAAGGGCATTTATTCTTGCCTTGGGAGTGTGGGGATTAGTGAGATAGTGTCTGAGAGTACTTCAGGTACCTAAGAGGGAATAAGATCTATGTAGTAAAGGGGATTCGATATGTGCCTGTCCTAATCCCTTAAAAATTAGATGGGGAGCATAAAACTCACCCTCAGCTCAAGGCTGCTCCTGTGCTAGGTCACAGTGAAAAGGACTCTACCCAGAGCAATTTATGTACCTATCATATTCTAAGCACCTACTATGTGTCTAAATTACTTTAGTTCAGAAAACCAGGAAGATTGTTTTATCCTTTTAACAGCTGACAGAACTTTTCTTAAATGCAGAATGACTCTGGTGGGGACATTCTTTACCAATCATACTTAGCGTAGAAGCTAGAAGCTGGCTGTGGGGAAGCTGATCTCAGGAGACCAGAGGAGGTTGGGTTCTGTGCGGAGGAAGGGGAGGCCAAGGTCATTGCTTGCGTGTGCCACTGAGTATCTGGACACAGAGAAACTAAAACACTGCTGTGGGATGTAGGCTGCCACTCCCGCAAATAGAAGACGATCTCACATGATCCTGGAGTAAGAAGCATTCTTACTTACTCTCTTATGGAGACCCGTGTAAAGGCTGAGTTTGAGCTCAGAACGATGTAGGCACAGAATAATGACCCTGGTTTAGACAGAGCTGAGCCAGAAAGGGAATTCACAGAAATCTCAGGGTGGCTTGCAACCTCCTCAGATTGTTACTGGAGGGTCAGAGCAATCCTCCATGTAGTCAAGGACACAGAATCGCAGCTGACATCTGGCTTATGGTTCATGAAGCAAAAAGGCAAGACCCTGCAAAAATATGGATGATCTCTGCAAGCATATTCTGTGTGACATCTTGGGAGAGGCCAAAGCTTTAGTTTCTGAATAAGACCCCTCATCTTCATGTAACTAAGCTTCTACAGGCCTCACCAATCTGATGGTACAGAGAGAGGCAGTAATCAGCAATAGTCTGGTTTCCAAGCACTCCTGAGGAGCCCTGAGGTGTGTTTCGTGTGGCACAGGATCAGAGTTTGTTAGGTTTGTTAGGGACCAAATGGACTCTGACCCTTCTGCTAAGCATCTCCTGCCATGGTCCAGGTCCTATAACTCTTAGAAACCATAGTACCAGAGGTTGAGATTGGGTTTCTCCTAACGCTGTAGTTTTAACGAAGAACAACTTTTTATTATTTTGTTTTTCTTTGAGTGCCCTCCTACTCCGTACCTTAGCCTCCTGTAAGAATGAAACAAAAATCTAAAGGGAAAACCAACTGTCCTCAGAAACTCTCTTCCCACCAGTTGACTAATGCTTTGATAAAGCTTGGTAATAGAAAGTGCCTTTTCTTTATTTCTGGTTCTTATAAGGAAGCATTTCTCCTAGCACAGCCCTTGCTTATCACCACCCCTTTTTTCATTGTTGGCTTGGGAAATCAGCATGATTGGTGTGATCAGTAACTTTTAGAAGGATGACTAAGAATCCTAGGTCCAGCTCCACCTTTATTCTTTCTCTTGGGATCAAACTTTCTACAAGGAGCATAAGATATCCTGCTTCTCCAGGAGTAGGCAGGAGGGTGGAGGGAGTAGGAGGATGCCCAGTCCAGTGTGGCCATCACTTTTTGGGCCTGAGCCAGGAGGCTGTGAGGGAAGAAAGGAAGTGGAGGCTGTTGAGAGTCTGGGGCCATGAGCTCAGCACCTTCACGACCAATCCTACCCAGGCTCTCATAGGCTGGGCAAGCCCCAGAGGACCCTACCCCCTGCCCCTTGACTCCACTACTCATTTCCTAGTGAGAAGTTCTTGGGTCAACTTGAGGACAGAAGGTGGAGAGGGAGAGACAAATCCTTAGAATGAGGACCCAGAGGGCACGGGAGGGAACAAGGCAGGAAGCTGCTGGCAGCTGTTGGCTACCTCACTCTTGCCTACATCCCCCTCTGGCCAAGCATGAAGCAGAGCTGAGCTCTGGAGAACCAGGACATCACCACTCCCTTGCCTTCCCTCCCAGCAGGTGGCAGAAGGACAGAATACAAGCACAGAACAAAAAGGGCTGGAGGGGGGAGGGGATGGCAAAGAACAGAGCTCCTTGGGCTGAGGTTTGGGAAGGGGTTGTTGGACTGGATCTAGCTTGGAGAAAGGGAGGGATCTCAGATGAGGCGACTTTGGTGGGGAAGCCGTTAAACCCAGTTCTAGATCACCCCCCCCCCTAAAAATATGTACATCCATCTGTCAGAGTTAGCATGATGCTGGATCAGGTTCATCAGCACCTCCCATGTGGGGCATGCAGGGGGGGATGGGCTGGAGGCTCAGGGCACTGGAGGTAGAAAGGGGCCGTCCCACCTCCCCTTTCCCTAAGCCAGGAAGGTCAAAGACACATCTAAGGCAGCCCAGATTCCAGCATGGCTAAGGTCAGAAATACTGGGCTTCCCAGGGGTGGTCCAGGTCCTGGCTGACTATGACGCTTCCCCATTCCCCACCCACTACCATCCCCCTCAGATCTGGCAAGGTGAGAGGGACCCCCAGAGCTGGTTCCCTCCAAACAAAAGAATATGGTCACCAGCAGCATCTGCTGGGGGCTGGTGGCAGGGGTAGGGCCTTCTCCCTGGACACCCTCCTATCCCTTCTCCCACCTTGTCCAAGAGTATGGACCTCAGAGCAGAACCGAGCCCTAGAGAACAGGTCTGGCCAGGCAGATGGGTAAGGTCTGGCCAGGCAGATGGGTAAGGGAGAGATAGGGATGCTGGTCACTTTGGCATCTCCAAGACAGACACTTGAGGCTTCACCTTGAAGTACTGGTGAAATCAGATCCCTGCATACCTAAGGAAATCAAGCTTGATGGTGGAGAACTGGTTCTGGATGAGGGCCCACAGTGCCCAGAAAAAGTGAGATACCAGGGCAAACTTGTTGACTTGCATGTAGAGCCTCTCCACCTCCCTGGGGTTCATGGCCATCACTTTTTGCGCCTGCAGGTAGTAGCTAGGGAGTAGAGGGTGAAAGAATCCCAAGCAGACTCTGCACTGAGTGCAGAGCCCATCTCAGGGCCCCACATGGGGCTTCATCTCATGACCCCTGAGATGATGACCAGAGCTGAAACCAAGAATTGGAGACTTAACACACTGGGCCACCTAGGCTCCTTTTCCCCCAGATTTTTATATTGGAAATTCAAACCATAGTTTATCACATTTGATGTATGGCTGCACCAGCTAAGATTTATTTCTAGGCAGATTTTCAAGACAATTTTATTATTGCTGCTTCCTGGAAAAATTATGTTTTGTTCCATTTTCTTTAGTTGTTCTTGTTAACTTTTACCCACGCATACCTCCAAGTGTCTTCTACTAAGTATTAGTCCTTGACATTCTCCTACAAAATAAGCTTCTGCAGTCCCACTATTTTGGAAGCACTGCATGCCACAGTCCTCTCTTAGGGATCTTGGTGCAGGTGAGAAAAGTAAGACCCCTGGAAACCTTATATTGGAGACACCTATTTAAAACCTTTTCCACCCAGTATTCCACAAACAATTTGTCTCTGAATTCTATGTCCTGACATTATCTACACACTGTCCAAACCACTAGTGACACTTGTGGCCTAGGGGAGACACTTGAGGCCTAGGCAAGGTGTTAAGTGGAGTCATGACAGTGGTGTTCATGGGGACACATTATCCTAGGATCACAGCCTTCTCCAAAGGTCTAAGCACGTGTGGAATTCTGGCCTCTAAGTCAGTCTCTCTCCCAAATCTAAAGTGGTGTGAAGCAGGCTCACTCAATCTGTATAAAACATGCTGATCTGGTGCACCTACACTTCAAGTCTTCCATGTGTGCACCAGACTCCTTCACTTGCTGCTTAGTGTCTGGAATAGCCTCTTTCTGCTCAGCCTACTGTCCTTAGGCTTATGTGTTTTTAGGTCTGAGATGCATTCTGTCCATGAATGGGAAGCAGAAGGGAATGCATGGGATCTCTGACTCACTCATTCATTCGACAGGTACATTTCAGACATATTTATGTGTTAGGTAAAAAGATTTCTGTACAAGATGCAATTTCTGTCCATAAGAAATTCACAGTCTATGGGGAGAGACAGATCCCAACAAATACAATATCAGGTAATAAGGACCATGATAGAGATCAGGTGCATGAGAGAAAGTGCCTCCTAGTCATGGACATTTGAGCAGAATCTTGCAGGATAAGCAGAATTTCCCCAGGTAGGCAGGCATGCCAAAGACCACAGACATGAGGACAGCTTACTCGGGGAAGTGACTGAAAACTGTGATTTGGGAAGGAATTGCAGTATGAGGAGGGCCTCATACAATGCCAACCACTTTGAGTCTAAACACAAAGACAAGGGAGAGACACCAAATTATTCTTAACAAAAGCAAATGATTACATTCATTCACAACACATCATTCTACCCACAGTGTGGAGGATGACTTTGAAGAGGTTGAAGCTGTATACCCAAGTACCATGGTTGTCTCTGGGAAAAGCACAGTGCCACCCTTTAATGGACAAGTTGTGCTAGTCTCCCTTTTCATGGAACATCATTGTTACTTGAAAGAATGACTAAAGGACAGATTCTGTTGTTTCAGACATGAGTATTTGGCAGACTGGTTCATTTTTTTTAATGAACAAAATGAGGAAATTCAATTCAATTAAAAGGAAACAACAGACAGTATTAGTTGCCCATAACAAACATTAGGCTTTTGGAAAACGTATGATTGTCATTCATGATGAACCTTGCAGCTTCCCCAAGTGAAGACTTCTCATTGGATTGGTGGTGATATTAACAAGTGTCATTTTTGATATTGTATTATGGAATGTGTCAATATTTGAAAGATCTTCCTAATTCATTGAACCAGTATTTTCCAAATGACCAGTGGCACTATATTCCTGGGTAAAAGACCCATTCAAGGTGCAAAATAGATCAATGAACTTTAATATAATAGAGAATCAAAGTTCACGGATAAGGTTTTAGATTCTACAGCTCAACTAATCATTAAGAAACTACTCTCTAGGGGATCCCTGGGTGGCTCAGCAGTTTGGCACCTGCCTTTGGCCCAGGGTGTGATCCTGGAGTCCCAGGATCAAGTCCCACATCAGGCTCCCGGCATGGAGCCTGCTTCTCACTCCTTTTGTGTCTCTGCCTCTCTCTGCCTCTCTCTCTGTGTCTATCATAAATAAATAAATAGATAGATAAATAAATAAATAAATAAATAAATCTTTAAAAAACTCTCTATAGTGTTTGGTGTATTATTAACTGTGTTCTCCTTTGTCTAAAAAGGCTATTAAAATATCTCTTATTTTTCAAAGTATCATTTATGTGAGGCCAGATTTTCTTCAACCAAAAAATATATTGATGGTTGCCGGAGAAGAGGTGAATGGGAAAAATAGATTATGGAGATAAAGGAATGCATTTGTTGTGATGAGCACCAGGTGATGTATAGAATTGTTGAATCAGTATATTGTATGCCTGAAACTAATATAGCACCGTATGTTAACTGGGAATAAAATTAAAAAACCTAATTAGGGGATCCTTGGGTGGCTCAGTGGTTTAACGCCTGCCTTTGGCCTAGGGCATGATCCTGGAGACCTGGGATCGAGTCCCACGTCGGGCTCCCTGCATGGAGCCTGCTTCTCTTTCTGGTTGTGTCTCTGCTTCTTTCTCTCTCTGTATCTCTCATGAATAAATAAATAAAATCTTAAAAATAATTTAAAAAACACTGGTATCTTAAATATATATGTATACATGTACTGCAACAGATTGAGTGCAGTATATGAAAATCCAGTTGTTCTCTCCTAAGCCAAACTTTGAAAAGATTTACAGAAATGTAAAATAATGTCACTCCTCTCACTAAATTGCTTTGGTAAATGCAGTTACTTTTTGATAAACATTTACGTTAACATGTAATGGATTTATTATAATTTTGATGAAATAAGCATGTATATGCATATACGTATTCTAGATTACTCAGTTTTAATTTAAAATGGTAAATATTAATATATATAACCCATTTGATCACAAACTCTTTAGGGTTCTCAATAATTTTTAAAAGTGTGAAGGGTCCTGAGATTAAAAAGTTTCAGGACTGTTGGGTTGGTCAACTCTTTCTAGACGGTAGGAGGTTTGACTTTAAATGAAATGGGATAAAATAGTGGCCAGAGGAGGAAGGAATGTTTGTTTGTTTGTTTGTTTAATTTTTGTGATTGAGTGGATCTGAAGGATAGAAGCTACATGCATATGTGTACTTTCTCATGGAGTACACCTGATAGAGTAGTATTTTACAAACTACCAGTTTAAATGTGCTCTATTAGTAGGTTGTGAAAGCAACTGAGAAAGTTGTAACTAGTGTTTTTATTTTAATATGATGAAATAGAATGGAGAATGCCAGAGGGTATGGTAGGATAAGTGTTGCTTTGTGGAACTTTTGTTTCAATTAAATCTATGTATTAGGGAATAAGCATGTTTGTACTGAGTCACAATGGAAAATGTTTATCCTACCATAGGTTGCTATAAAAGTGTGAAAGCCTTTGCAAGAGCGAATCTTTTATCCCTCTTATAAATCGTCACATTAGCCCAGCCTTGGCTTGGATTAGACCTCATGCTGTCTTCATTCTCTGCAGTACTGGCTGTTTTTCCCAAAGCCATTACCCATTTTCTTGCCCATGGTCCTTTCTGTCTTTGTTGGCTTCTCCATCAAGACATTAGATTATCTAGATTAAATTATATTGCAGCTTTTCTTTTTCCTGTGGTTTTCTGTCACCCCTGTCAGATTTCCACTCAAGCCTGTGTGTAATGCTCTTCAGTTTAATCCTACAGATAGCACCGCACAAACTCTGTTCTGGTCAAGTTCATCCAAAGTCTTGTCATAGCTGTAGTTTTGCTGCATCCCTCCACACGGTGTCTCTGATTTGTATTCAGGGTTAAAAACAACTCAGCCCCTTCTTTGGGAAATCATCCCTCATCTCTTCTCCTGTCACAAACCACAGACCACAAAAGTCATTTAACCCTTTAACATGATAGATTCACAATAAATACCAGCTACTTTAGTGAGGCATTTTGAGAGAATCATTACACTTTTGTTCTAACAACTGCCATGGAGATTAAATAACATGGATTCTGTAGTTTCAAAAATTATATTAATCCTAGAAGCACTCCCAGGAAATGTATTGAGAACAAGTAGAACTTGAAGTGAGAGCATTTCATGGTCTCGATTGAAATGCAAAGGATTGCTGTCATTGTGTGCAATCAAATGGAAAATTTTCAGGATGGTATAAATCTTTTCCCCAAATTTCCCTAAGAGGAGACTATATATTCCAAAAACATTTATATTTTACTTGAAGAAAAAAAAAGACATTCATTTTTCTTTTCTCAGCAGTGTAGGTTTTTTCATATTCCTTATTGTCCCGCTCTATAAGTGTGCCTTACTAGGGGTCCGTTTCTTAACAACATGTAACCTTGAGTCTATCCTTGACTCTATTGTTTGACTTTCCAGACCCTTAGTTCCATCATTTGTACAAAGGAGTTAATAAAAATTATGTTATCTATGAATGTATATAAAAGTAGACTATAAATTTTACTTTATTAGTATATGAAATATTCTTTCTTGCTCATTAAATAAGGTCACATCTGGTGCTAAAGTATCCACAGTGGTAAGAGACTAGCAGCTGAAGCATGTGACATGAACCCAGTCACTTTTTTTTTTTTTTAAGTAAGCTTCATGCTGGGCATGGAGGCTTGAACTCTTGACCCTGAGATCAAGGCCTGAGCTGAGATCAAGAGTCTGACACTTAACCAACTGGGCCACACAGGTGCCCTGAACCCAGTCACTTCCTATGTGAGAAATTCACCCTAATTGAAAAATCAGTATATATTTACTTAAATAATATCTTTTGCAAAGGGAGTTTATATTCCTTTTAAGACATAAATTGGTGTAATAAATTGATGATTGCTACAGCTGAGTGATGAGTACAAGGAGGCCCAATGTATTCTGTTTATTTGTGTGTCTATTTTAAAAATTCCATGTATATTGCTAATTTTAGAGCAGTCTAAGTATATGTCATATAACATTAAATTTCATATGACTCCAAGAGCACAGATTTCCTAGACAGAATATTTTCATTGCCTCCCTGCCTGTCGATCCCTAACACCAACTACAAAGACAGAGACGGCCCGTTAGCAGGGAGAACAATGTTCATACTCCCCAAGGGAAACTGATCCAAAACAAGTAGCCAGGGCTGGTGAGAAAATAAAGAGAAGTCAGCCTAAGCCACACAATACAAACACAATGGGGAGAAAGATTGTTTTTCTCCACTAGGGTCTGAATTCATTACTAGTGCTTTCACTCTTGCCTCTCCATTTGAGAATTAGCATTCAGGGCCCTCAAGAGTAGGCAAGTGGATTTTTGAAAAAATGAATTGGTATTTATTTAGTAGAAGGATAAATGTGTCCTGGAAGAAATCATATAACTTTTTATCATGGCTCTAAAATGAGAAGTACAGCATTGCTGGGTTTGAAGTGGTTGGAGTTTAATCTGGTCTTTTAGAACTTCTAAGGTAAAACCCTTTAAGCCTGCAACTTATCTTCAGATTCAAAGCAGCTCATTCTTTTACATAGAAGCAACATATTTATGATCAGTTGCTTAACTATATACCAAATCAGTATTTTATTTGACCTGAACATCTTGCTGTTAGTCATAGAACATTAGAACTTAAAAGGGACTTTGGTTTTATAAAAGGCTTCATTTTGGACAAGAAGTTTATTCATTTTGGACAAGAATATATATTCAGACATGCCCTCGTGAAAGTTTTGGTATGTGGAGGCCATAGTTGAGCATCTTGGCTGATTGGTTGAGGGATCATAGTTAGCTCTCTATGGTTGATTCTGAGATAGATGCAGGAGTAAAAATTAAGGAAGCCAATAGTGATTGCCAAGGTCCTGACTATTTTGGGTTCACTGATTCTATGATTTTGGTTTCCTGGGCTGGATGAAGAGGTTGGTGGGGGCAGAGTTTCATCGTCGTGTGTGGTCCGGTCATTTCTCTTTGTGTATTCAATCTCTCAAAAGGGGCTGTTCACGATACATATACAGATGTAATTAAATCAGTATTTATCCTCAATAAAAAGGGGCAGAAGAAATAAGAGATGTACAGAGATGACTATAATATAATACAGACTGTGACATAAAAGTATATCCGCAGTAACATGAGCTCATTCCTTGGTGAGTTACAAGGAAAGACTACACCCAAAGTAATCTTTATTTGCAGCAAATGGGGAGATCATGGGGAATAATTTCCAAAGCCATGACTCCCTGAGCAGAGACGAGGGAGTTCTTTTTGTTTAGGATTTAGGATGAATATTCAGAAAGGGTAGCTTTGTTATCACCTATAAAGGTTGTGCAGGCATAATTAAAAAAGAGGCCCATATGTACATCAAACATTATGTTAATGAACCTTGTGCTCCCCCCTGAGGCAGAGACTTTAACATTAAGATGAAGCAGAGGTGACTGTTGGACAAGGAGAAGGGACAATGGGCATGTTTTGAGAGTCCACATAAACTGGATGGAGTCCTGGTCTCCTTATGTCAGATAAGGAATGTAGGGCCTTGCTTGTTCATAGGCTGTCAGCCTATCAGTTGACCTTGAGTCCAAGCTTCTGCAGAGAGAGCTAGTAGATTTGTTCATGGGATCTGAAAAGAAACAATAACCTGTTAGAAACAATTCACTGAAAAATGAGCTTTAAGTTTTCTGCTACTTTCAACTTCATTAATCCTGTGGGTATTAATAATAATTATTATTAATTAATAATCAAAACGGAATAAAGTCATTATAGCCACTCAGGTAATAGGACATTTTCACTTCAGAGTAGGCACTTCTGGAAATAGTGTCATGTCAGAGTTTACACAAGAAGAGGAAAGGGAAGCAAACATTGACAAGCATACGTTTCATCAAGGAATTAGAATTCTCATCTTATGGGAAAGGAGGTTAAGGCTCAGAGAGGTGAAACTACAGTTGACCTTGAATAACATGAGTGTGTACTGTACGTGTCAACTTACATGCAGATTTTCTTCAGTAAATACATCCAGTGCTGTAAATGTATTTTTGTCTTCTCTGTGATTTTCTTAGTAACATTTCCTTCACCCTAGCTGACTTTATCATAGGAATACAGGATATAATACATACAACTCACAAAATATGTGTTAATCAACTGTTTATGTTATCGGTAAGGCTTCTGGTCACAGTTGGCTATTAGTAGTTAAGTTTTGAGGGACTCAAAAGTTATATGTGAATTTTCAACTGTGTTTAGTGGAGGTGTAGGTCAGTGTCTGTGGCCCTCATGTTGTCCAAGGGTCAACTATACTTTCCTAGAATTGTTCAGCAAATGATAGAACTGAGAGTTCCACTTGGTTCTCCTGGACAACAAAGGTCGTAAACCTCCCCCTCCTAGATCCCAAAGTTTTATATTCATGAGAGTATCAAAATGTTAAGGCAGCAGGTACAGTTTTAAGAATATATTCAATATTTTCATTTTTCCTTTAAAACAATAAAAGTCAAAGGTGTTGTTTTCTTTATTCCAGCTACAAAAAGTAAAGTTCACAAGCTATTCTTGACTGGTGGAGACCTGCAGAAATTGATGATTCCCAGTGGAGGGTGTTTCAGACTATCTTGGAGTCCCTGTGGGGCTTACACTTGCCAAAGGGGGAAATTACTGTCAATAGTTCAACATCATTGTGGTTTAGTATAATCGTGCAGATGGATTCACAGCTATGTATCCTTGGGCAGGTCCCAACCTGCTGAGTCTCTCTTCTCCCTCAGTAGCATGAAGACAATACCATATGAGGTAAATTTTGAGCATAACTATCTCCCCTCACCCCCTCAGCTGACTTCTGGTGAATATTTATACTTTGGAAAGAGTTACCACTTAGTATATTGTTTAAAATATGCTCTTTACAAGTTTGTTTACAATACCTAATATTTAAATTGTAAGTAATTATTAAATGTATGTTAAGTTGTATTTGCCTCTTTTAAAAATTCCGTTACATAACCTACATAACCTTTATAAATATCTGCAAGTAGCAGTGATTAAACTCATGTCAGCACTTTGTGGAGGACATGTTATCTCTACATTATCAGGAACTTAATAAGGCTTCATGTATAAGAACCCCCTGTCTTTTCTGACTGATAGTTGTTGAGGAGCTATCACTTTATATTTAATCATATTGAATAATCCCTAATTTTCAGTTGTTGTGGATATGTAATGAAATAATGTGTATGGAGTACCTATGCTGTGTTTAGTGCACAATAAATGTTATTTTCCCCTTTCATGTATCAAGCCTAGTTAAAAGTTCTATAGACTCCTAACACTTAAGATTAACCCCGTAAGTATTATAGTCCATGTTGAGGTGGTTTTTGAGTATATGTGTTTCTTGTTGGAATACCCTTAGCTATAATTCTTACTAAGGTCCTTACTATTTGTCAATAGACATTTGATTACACAAACAATGAAACAACAAAAAGACTAAACAAAAATTGTGTGTGTGTGTACGTGCACATGCACATACATACATATGTATTGTTAAAGATAAACTGAGGTGTGTTAAAAATCTTAAGAATTTGAGCAAAAATCGATTCTGACAGGCCATTGCCAAACCAGAACTGGCAGCACTCTGCAGATGGAAACTGGGAAAGACATACAGACAAGGTACAGAATCAAAGAAAGGAAATCGATCAACTATAACTTAAAGCCTACTTGGCTGTTTGTGATTGGCTGTCCTTAGCATTTGCCTTATTTAGGAAAGGGTAGTTGGCTGACTGTGATTGGTTGGCCATATGTTTCAATTTCTTAACACTGAGGTATTTACAAGCTTAAGTTTTGGTTTGCTTACATAGGCCACCAAAGCCATAGGGCCACTTTGGTCTAATAGCCTCCCTGTTTAATTATTAATTAAGAGAATAAATATTGACTAATTAATAAAATTGATATTAATTTAAAAGGTTCTTAATTATTAATTAAGACAATAAATTAACATGCACATATATAGACGGTATGTCAAATCCCAAACACTTGGAGATAAGAAACATAATAAAAATTCTAAATATTGTATTTATTTGAGAGAGAGAGAGAGAGAGAGAGAGAGCGCGCGCGCATGAGAAGGAAAGGGGCAGAGGGAGAAAATCTCAAGCAGACTCCCTGTTGAGCATGGAACATGATGTGGGGCTTGATCCCAGAACCCTAAGATCATTAACTGACCCAAACTCAGCCACTTGACCAACTGAGCCACACAAGCACCCCAAAACATAATAGAAATTTTAAATCATACCTAATTCAGTAGGCAGTGTGGAGGCACTGAAGGTTTTTAAGTGTGTGGTTAGTGGTAAGGGTACATACAGTGAGCCCACTGGTGTGATTTGACCTGTGCTTCAGAAAAACTGATCTGGCAGGATTATCCAGAAGGAAATGACTGGAGGAAGCGGTGGCTAGAAATGGGAGAGTAATCAGGAATGTATAGCTGCGTGTGGGTGGGGTAGTGACATTTATGATGGCACAGTAGTAAGAGAAAAGGGATCAGATGTGAAAAAGTGTGTGTATTGATGTGGGGGTGAAGAGGGGTTGTCAGAAATCAGACTTCCCTGAAACTGCAGCAGGCTATTGGACAGTGGTGTATGCACATAACAGCATGTATGTGAGTGTGTGAGTGTATCACGGGGCACATTTTTAAGCCATCACTGAAATGTAGATTTGTGTATTGTATGGAAACCCATCTACTCCAGAGTGGTTCTTCTTTACCCTCATACTACTCACAACACTACTAACTCACAACACTACTACACCAGATGTATGGTTTTTTTTCCACATCAAATAATTCTTTAAGACATCAGCTGAGTGTTCTGCAATTCAATTCAACTGTGACACTAACTGGAGTTAGTGCAGACCCCACAGGTTAAGGAGTCAGTCCCTGGAGATTGCCACTACCTTAGATGTTAATCACAAGTAGGGGGTCCCAAGGTTACTCACAACTTCTGAACTTTGACCTTTCCCCCTTGTATTCAGTTATTTACTAGAACAGTTTACAGAACTCAGGTAAATTCTGTCCTAAGAACAGAAGCCCCTGTCCCCTTGGAGTTGAGATGTGCTATATTCCCAGCATGTAGATCTGTTCACCAACCTAGAAGTTCCCTGAACCCCATACTGCTGGGGTTTTTGTGGGGGCTTCATCACCTAGGTATGGTGGATCATTAACTCCATTTCCAGCCCCTCTCCTCTGAAGAGTAAGGGGGTGGAACTGAAAATTCCAAGCTTCTAATCATGGCTTGGTCTTTCTGGCAACCAACCTCTGCCCAGGAACCTATTAAGAGTCATCTTATTAGAACAAAAGATACTCTTTCACTGGGGAAATTCCAAGGGATGTAGGAGCTCTATGTCAGGAACCCAGCGCAGAGACCAATATATATTTTTTGTATTATTTCATTCCTGTGCTTTAAAAACACGAACATCTCATTAACAACCATCCACCCACCAAAAAGATGCATACAAATTCCCATATACATACAATGTGGAGGAAGATCTTGTTCTCCTCTGTAGCTGCAATTCCCAGTTTATCACAGCTGTCCCCTTAATGGCACCTCCACTTTGATTACCTTCACCTGAACTCTTTTTTCCATTCATACAACCATGTGTTGCATAATTACACTAAGCCATATTTTACCTTCCTTCTTTGTAATGCTAGGTAATTGTCCAAGGTTAATTTCTATTTTCTCTGCTTGACATAGAGCTCTGTTGTTACCTTGGCAACATATGCATTACACAGCATGTGATACTGTGCTTTGTAATAAGGAACATTGGCTTAGAGGAGAAAAGTGCTGTGTAATGAAAGAATGCATCCTGGCAAGGTTTAAACACATAAAGGACATTGAGATCGTTCCCAGCCTTTTAGGTGAATTGATGCTTTTAGCATTTATATCTGTTTCATCAGTATTTTCTATCTGCACTTTAGCCATATTCACTAGAAGAAATGGAATGCATTTAGGAACTGAATAAGTTAGTCAATATGAATGAAAAAAAAAACTTCATCATAAATTTTATATACACATTCAATCAATCCTATTCCATTTCCCAGGAATGTGACTTAGTTTTTAGCAGTATATGGTGTTATACATGTGCATAACATGCAAGGAAGCACATTACTGGTTATAGAGAATAGACAGTTTTTGCCTGTGAGACGCTGTCATAATGTGGCTCCTTTTTGCATATATTGCAGGTCAATTAAACCCCTGAGACCTTAACAGTTGTAAACCTCACACACCTTATGGAGTCTGGAAGGGAAATGTGGTTGATCTAAGGACTATTCCTTCAAACCAGTATTAAAAATGATTACATTCCAGGGCACCTGGGTGGCTCAGTCCATTAAGCTTCCAACTCTTGATTTGGGCTAGGTTGGGAGCTCAGAGTCCCTGCTCAGCAGGGAGTCTGCTGGAGGTTCTCTCTCCTTCTCCCTCTGCCTCTCCCACTTATACTCTCTTTCTCTCAAATAAAGAAATAAATCTTTAAAGGAAATGATTACATTCCATAATTATGTTAGACACACAAATATAAATAATATAATAATTAATTATGACATTACTTGAACTGTTTTTGGAACAGTGCATGTGCTTCTGACAGAAGCCAAATACATTTAGGATTTCAGATTAGGATTTCTGACTAGTGTCATGAAAAAACTACAAGCCAACCATAGTTGCTGAGTCTGCTGTGACTTTCTGAAGTCCAAGTTGTCTATACACAGGTTATCTAGCAATAAGTAAGACAAGCTTCTTTTTTTTTTTTTTTCATTTATTCATGAAATTGTTGAGAACTGTTGTCAGGAAGAAGGCATCCAGGAGTTCTGATTTCCTTGGTATGGAGAAAATAGAATCATGGGGGATATAAAAGAAAGTTACTGGACTAGAAGTTATCCATTTGCATGTCTAGGCTTAGACCTACTTTGCTTAAGGATTTTATATAAACTAATCCACCATGCATCCTAATTTCTCTTTTGAGAGTATAGAAGAATGAGTGAGCAGTTGCACTAAGCCCTGTATATGGAGCTTTCTTTCATAGATGGATCAGCCAGGAGGCAACTTTGCCAACTCCCTATGCCAGCCTTGCACATGTAAAGGATGAACCAGAAAAGTCACACTTAAGTTTTCTCTTCTTAAGAGCTGACTGTTCAGTGGGTTGGGAAGATCAATATGCCAGTTCTGAAAAATAAAGTCCATTTCAACTTTATAGTGCCTTGAAATGGCAGCACTAGTAAAGGTACAGTTAAAGGGGAAATTCTTTTCCTTTTGTCTTTCTACAAGTTACTCATAGATCTCAAAAGAATTCTAAGAAATTGAAATTTAAAAATCAATCTATGAAATAAGTAAACGAAGGAATATTACACAGAGGAAAGGGTCAAGCTCCACAGCAGCAAAAACACATTTAAAGCCTTGAAAAGCATGAAAAACATAAGGCAAATAGCCAAATCACCATTCAGGTATTTATTTTTAGTGTGTGCATCTGAAGTAGATGAACCATCATTGGCATGATTATGCTTTTGTCCTTCTAAAGTGCTTTTGCCTTAAATTCAGGTTATGATCCTTTTTAAAAAATGTTTTTGAATGAGAGTCACAGTCAGGATATTAATTCTTAGACTAAGCAGACTGGATGAACCTCTGCTAACTCTAATCCTATACAGGTATCCCTGCTTTTAGAAAGTTCTTTTTATGCCACTTTGCTCTTATGAAAGACCTACATTAGTACCTGTTTTTACTAACCAAAATAAATCCGAAGATGATTTTTGCTTTTGCCAAAAAAGGCAAAAAGTGAAGTATTCAGCACCCTTTCTGCAGCAAGCCCTTACAGAGGCAGCAGTCACCCCAGGCAGCAAGAGTGGCACCACCTCGTGCCATTCTCGGAAACTGCACCATCACACCACCAGAGGTTTGAATTGTATCTGTGACCATCTATGCTTTATGTTCATTTATTTTGTATATCTGTTGGCAAAATGTGGGCTAAGTTTTCATAAAAGCCTAAGAGAGGTTACTTTGGGGGTCTGGAAATGTTCAAAAAACTTTCCTGATAAATTAGTGGTAATAGTTTCTTCACTTAAAGCCATTTCATCTTACAAGAGGTTTTGTAGGAATGCTACTTTCTGATAACAGAGGGGAACCTATATGTGGTGGAGGTGACTAAAGCTCATCCTTTCTATCACTCCTGGCAAATCTACACTAAAATTGTCCCAGAGACATCTCTGGGCTTCCATTTTACAAAAGAACATACCATAAAGTAATTTACTTAAGTAATATATCATGGTATCACATCATTATAAATATTTTTTAGCCCTTTTGTTTACACTTAATCCAAAGCCCTCGTGTTTCTTCTCAGTGGAAGCAGAGCACAGCTATTGCTTGTAGCTCCAAAAATAGCACACCATGCACTAACTGAGGGAGCCCATTGTATGTGATAAATTAACTCTCTGCTATGCATTGGGAATGCTACTAGTCCTCTACTAACCTTGAGAGAATTGAGAAAATAATCACATATTCTGAAGGCTTAATTCTCTTACAAAACTCCTGTTGAGAAAGGAGGCTGGGAAGGGCATGACTTCATCTTATATTGTCCTTTGAATTTTTACAAAAGAAGCATCTAACCCAGGTGAACTTGCACATCAATGAAACCACTGGATGAGCATCTTTTCCTCATCCTTAGAAGGGACCTCAAACCTCTGTCTCCTTGTCCCTGGCAAGAATGTTTATACTCGAGGTTTTCAAGAAGACATATGGGCAGAGAGCTGCCCAGTGGTTCCAGGTTGGAAAAACAGTGCATTCCAGGGTGAACACAGGTCCCTTGTTTCTCTAACTCAGAAAGTTCACCATGTTTTCCCACCATGATCAGTGTCTCTTATGTTCCCTCACTCAAAGGGTCCTTCTGGTCTTGAACCTCTTGATTATTTTCTGTATCTGAGCTCTCCCTGATGGTGAATGGACTCTGAGACCCCTTCCCCTCACATTCATAACTCTAACCTGACTAAGGGGATATAAAGGACAAAAAAAAGTATAAAATTAATCAAAGATCAAGCTCCTACTTTTTACTTTACCACTCAATGTTTGATTTTTTGAAATCAGAATTCAACTTCACTTAAGAAGACTCAGGGACATGTATGTGCTCAGTGACTTAAGGATGATATTCATAATTATACTTGATAGTTTTTGTAACTATATATCATATACATATAATCTATTTTATCCTCATTGAACATGAGAGATAAGTAGAATTATTTCCATTTAATGAATAAAGACACAAAGATTTCAAACAGGAGGCTTCCACATGAAAATTGAAGTAATATGTCTCCCAGCTGAATCTCTAACTTAGCCTCATTTTATTGTTTCACATTTGGACTGGACTACTACATACACCCTCTATTGTCTCTAGAGCCTGGGCTAACTATGGAGCTTTACTTGTTCAAATTAATTGTACAGACTTCTTGCCTCCTATGTTCTATCCCAGTGTTCCCAATATTATTCCACATAATGCCAAGCATCATTATTAAAATTGTGTAGTGATGAGAGACCTTGAAAGAACTTTCAGATCTTTCTCTGAGAACCTCTATAGATTCTTATGGTATGAATAATGAATGTGTGGTAATATTTTTCATAGAATGATGAAACACAGCATCCATATTCCTATGTTTACTTTTACTAGGTTGATTTCTACACTGTTATCCACTTTATCCCCTAGCCAAAAATATTGTTATGTAGGCTTCATAATATGAGAACTCCTTAATGAGGCTAAGAGGAGGAAAAAGGAAGGTAAAATAAAGTCAGTTTTTATTGTCTTTCTTGTTATTTCAAATTCAGTGTCATATTAATGACATTTTTGCTCACAGATATTGGATGTTTATTGAATTTGTGGAAGACTGGACTTCAGTGCACTTTAAAGTTTATAGATAACTTCATGTTGAAACTGAATTATAAATTAAATAATTTGTTTTAACATAACAGCTAAAATGAATCAATGTCTCATGATTTAAATTCCATCTTTCTTTCATAACCATTCCTGTCTCTGTTACTCTTATGAATACTTATGAATTTATAGTCGTCAAATCTTTTTGAAGCCATTCAGCTTTTTCTGTATCAAGTGAAGATTTCAATGACTCTGATAATTTTAACATAAATTTTTTATCTAAGAACTCAAAAATATATCAGAGGTGATACCTCTTTGAGCAAAAGGTATGAATGTTCTTAAACTATGCTTGGAAACTTTAACATTAGTGATCCCTGAAAACATAGGTACCTAGAAAACAGTGCTGGGTGGATTTCTCCTGAGGGATAAATCTGAGAGGTGAACAATCATTAGCAGAGAGAGAAAAGATGAAGGGCAAAGTCAATGATGGAAGCATCATTTGTTTTAACACGTTCTAGGCATGAAATTTGCAACTTTGTGAGGTGTTTATAGAATCACAGGTGCATTCCAGGCCTTTAGCAAATGTGGCATTTTCTGAATCACAAAACACCATGAAGAGAGCTTTCTTTCTGCCACTGGTTAAATCTCTAATCCCAATCACTTTGTGTGGTTGGCTGAGATGCTGTACAAGAGTGTTCTTAATCTCTGGTTTTCAGTGAAGGAGAAAGCATGTATTTCTGTTCTCTCAAGTGTGAAGGTATTGGAGAAAGGGAGAGTTTATTTCATAGGCTCCTAGGAATGGATCTGTGGTACCTAGTGGCCAGCAGTCAACCAAACTTTATAATTATCAGACAGGGTTGGCACTGCTGAAGGAGGTGCTCTATGCAGAGCTATGCAAGAGGGCAGATCTCCTTATCTCATAAAAGAGATGAGACAGGGTCAGAATTTATACATTTATGTACTATAAATATGATAAAGTCTTAGTCACTAAATTCTGGAACTTTATGATGAGAGCATGTATTTTATTTTATTTTTAAATTTTGTTTTGTTTACTTATTTTTTTTTAAGTAGGCTTCATAGTGGACTTGGAACCCAACATGGGGCTTGAACTCATGACCCTGAGAGTAAGACCTGAGCTTGAGACCAAGAGTTGGGCACTCAACCCACTGAGGCATCCAGGGCGCCCCAAGGGCATGTCTTTTAAACTAGAGTGAAGCAAATATTGAATAATAGGAACTATGACTTCAGGTAGTAGGTAATTTAGTTACAGAATTTATTACCCAAGAAGCCACGAAACTTAAATGGCTTCAAAAAGATTTGAATGAATTTATGAATAATGATGGCATTCATGGCTATAAAGAGAAGCCAAGATTTAATCAAAGAACTGAAACACTAGAGTAATTCTTACATTCCAAAGCCATTGTTGAGCTGTTGTACTCTGTGACAGTATTATGAGTCCCCTTCCCTTAGTGAGACTATGTTAAAATGGCCAGCTAGGTGGAGAACCCTTTGGCATCTCTTGTTGGCCCTTCCTGCTAAATATCAGAGGAACTGCCTTTTTCTCTCACACAAAACAATGGCTGTCTTTAGATAATTTGTTTCCTAAGTATTTACCAACAAGTTATTTTAAGAGAATGAGTATCCTATCTTTGCTAAACCCTAGAGGTTGAGGTATTTCAAGTTAATTCCAGAAGCTAAAATAGGGAAAGAGCTCATCTGGAATCAAGGATCTGCATCAATGAGAAGGTTATCATGAAAGACTTTCCACTTATCAGGATTTCTCCTGTGCCCTGAGTAAGGGCTAATGATGAAACTATTGATTCTGTCTACCAGTGTGATAAGGATGTGTGACTAATTTAAAAAGAATCTAAACAGTTTAGTCCATTAGCTCTGAATTTAAAAGACAGGGGGGTGGGGGAAGGTAATTTCTAGGTAGACCAGTTTAGTTGCTGAAGACTATGAGCCATTGCACAGAATGATTATATATAGTATATTATAGCAGGAAGCTGGGGACATTTGACCCTTAAATGAGTGACAATAGATGTTTGAATAAAGGGCTTGCAGGATAAGATTTTAATCCCATTAAAAGTGAGCATTCTCAATCCAAAACTCTAATGAGAAAAAATTGTAAAGGTAATACACGCTCATGGTTAAAAAACAAATGGCATACAAATAGCACAGAAATATATACAGCAAAAAATAGAGGACCTCTGGCACCAATTGTTTATGGTCTATACCCCAAATGGCAAAATAGCCAAGGAGGGCTCATCATCAAAATATTTATACTCTAAAAGGAATGATAAATAGGTACAGAATTAACATATATAAGTCATATAAAGTAAGGTGGGAGTAAATATTGAAAAATAATTATAATAAAGTTATCTATGAGTTCCAAAGGAGCTATGATTATATTCAGTTGAGATGACAGAGACAGATGAAAGTATTAGGAAAGATTTCAGTAAGAAAGTTAACATTGAAATTATCCTAGAAGTTTAACCAGATTTCCCAAGACAAGCTAGGAAAAAGAAGAACATGGATGGCAGAAGGAATAGTATGGGTGAAGATGAGGCAGTGAACCATGGCCAGGCATGTGTGGAGCATGAGGTGTGGTGAGGAGAGTAGAGTTACAAGGCTGGAGTGATTGTCTCGGACCTTACTGTGGAGAAAGTTGGGTTCATGGGGTTGTCAGGTCAATCAAAATTTTTAATAAAGGGTGACATCCTCAACTCATTCCTGAGTTAATTTGTCAGTTGAGTGGACTAGGGTAGGTGCAAACAGGAATCCATTACAGAGAAAATATCAAGCAGGCTATCCATGAACTAAGTGATGACAGCAGTGGAAATATATTTGGGAATTACTGCAACCTTTAGAGAGTAGGTGGAGAAGGAGAAGGATTCCTGTAAAGGTCACCACTGTCAGCAAGAGTCCAGCTCATCCTCATCTTGAAGCCAGGATGAAGCAATTGATTTCAGATTCGAATGTCCTGCATCCTTCTTCTCTTTCCATCACTTTATCTTGGTTACCCTCTAGGCTCAGCTCAGTCTTATCTTTCTCAATGAAGCCTTTTCCGGTATTTCAGGAGACTCTGCGTTTTTTACCTCATGAGCAAATACTGCCATGGTCAAATATTATATATAAATTAGCCAAGAGCTTCTTTACCTCTTACAGCTGTGAAAACTACTTCTGTTGATTTGCTTGTCTGCCCCATGATTCTTCTCTGCATCACTTTTCTTTGGCTCTCTATTATTACGAGAGGGTATCTCTCTTTCGCTCTCTCTCTCCCTCCTAAACTACTCTTACATTTTTTTCCTACTATATAACTCTATCCCTCTGCCTTTCAATAGGTTTTTCTTATTGAATAAAGCTATCGTGAACACCATTGTTTTGTCTGCCAGCACCCCTCCCAACCTCAGTCCCCCAACATTATAGAGCAGAATTTTGGCCCAAAATTCAGATATGGGAATGAGAGGGAGAAGCATTTCTTCTTGGATATCTGGGGTGTAAACTATAAAACTCAGAAGGTTGGGGCATCAGGTTTCCTGCTCTGTGCATTGGAGAACTAGGAGAAGCTTCTAGTCAGTGGAGAAATGTGAGACAGACATGAGAGGGGCCAAGATGGAATGCAGAGAGAATGTTCTACAAGTCAGTTGTGCCTGAAACCCGTTCACATTCTGATTTTTCAGTTACACAAAACATCCCACAATGCTTACAACACATTTCCTTGTTTGTGACATTTTAAGTCAGAATTCTATCACTTGTAAGCCAAGTAATCCTAACAAATCTAATGAACATAGGTTTTAATTTATCTATTTATTTATTGAGAGATTATATTCCTTTATATAGATGAGAGAATTGCTTTACTTAAAAATAAATGAAAATGGCATCCATAAATCAGAAAAAAATACTTCCTGGGGCTCCTGGGTGACTTAGTCTGTTAAGTGTCCGACTCCTGATTTCGGCTAAGGTCATGATTTTAGGGTTGTGAGATCAAGCCTGGTGTGAGACTCTATGTTGAGCATGAAGCCTGCTTGAGATTCTCTCTCTCTTTCTCCCTTTTCCCTCCATCCCTCGAAAAAAGAAATAAAAAGTCTATTTCTGTAAAATCACAAGTATAAAATCTCTACCTTTTTAAATTAATTACTGCTTTTGAAAAAAATAAATCTTCATTCAAGATGAACTAGGACAGATTTACATGTAACTAGATTTTATGTGTGTATTTTTTAGTCATAATTATTCATGAAGATGGTAGCTTTTTCATAGGAAAAAGTAATTAATCCTGAGTTGAGATACTGACTACCGTCAACAGTAACATGAGGGAAAATCATACCAATTAGAAGCAGCTTTAATTGAATTATTGTAGCAGAAAACAGTTTGGGTTGCAAATTTTAATCTCATTATTCTTATTTAACCTTCATTAGAGGCTGACTCTGCTTTCTCGCTGTCACCACTGAATTCATAAGTGAAAATCATATTCTTCTTTAGCAAAGCTTCTTGGAGGAGGAAGAATTATAGGGAAGTTTAAATTATGTAATACCTGCCACCACCTAGTTGTCTAAGATATCTGAGAACCACTTGACTCATCGTTTCTTCTCATAGCTAGCACTTAAAATGATGGTGGCACACAATAATTTGAAAGTATGTGCACACAGCAAAAAATCCATTCAATATGCCCATTCAAGCTCTCATTTATGTTTCCAAATGCCTGTGCTTAATGGTGAATTACAATAAGTAATTGGAAAACTTCCTTTGAGATTTTGATTGATTCATTTCTCTTTCAGAACTACAGAGTATGAAATGTTTTAACTTTTTTTCATACAAATATTTCACCTACAGTCAGGGTGTCTCTGTAAAGCTATTGGCTGATTGAAATCAATTGTACTGATATTATCATAAAGTGATGCAAATATAGCTACAAGTAAATTTAATTAAACTCCTTTCATTGTTTAGAACATTACAAAACTAGAAAGGTTTTAAGGCAGTAATTTTTCTTTTCATAGGGATGTGGGAGTCTCCTGTCTGGCGGGCCCCTTTTGACTAAATAGTAATACTCCTCAAAGATGTACCTGCGTAATCTGCTTTCTCTTTCATTCTACCAAGCGTGAGGGTGGGCACTGTTTAACCTGAGCAATATTTGAAATACATCACAAGCATTGAAGTGACATCTCAACTATTCCAGAGGAAAGGCTAATTATGAGATCTTGGAAAAAGAGCAGTGTGTTGAAAGCAGTGCCTTTCGTCTCAAGAGCTTATGCCTGACAGTGAACTTGAGTGTCACATCTACAAGTAGGAAGACAGCCTCATAAACAGCCTCTGATTTACCCTCATGTTTTGAAGGGAGAAATTCCTCTAATAAACAAGCTAAAGAATCCCTGCAAGAAATGAAACAAAAATAATAATATTTTAGCTTATTAATATTAAGCTTTTCTGTTCTAGTATTTCTGACTCAGCCTATTTTTTCCAATATTTTTCCTATTTATTTAAACAAATAAATAACATGTTCAATATCCCAAGATGAAGTCTTGAAACAATTTAACTTGCACTTTTGCTTTGGGTCTCAGAAAAATCAAACATGTGCTATAAACAAAGATTTAATGCTTCTCTCCCCTCCTATGTATTAGTAATGCAAAAATGAGTAAGATGAGATTTCTTTTTTTAAGAAGTTCACATCTGAGGGAGAACAGACAGTTATAATAATGAAAATGTGAGGGTTTTGTAATAGAGGTATAAAAAAGTTTTGAACAAGTTGAGCCATAGATATTCACAAAAGTACTTTGCAAGAGACAATTATTTTACTCTTTACACACATAGAGGATTAGTTTGTATACAGGAAAGATTACTTTTGCAAAGAGTATGCAATCTCAATTCAATTTTTTGACTTCAAGAGTCAAATTCATCAAGAAAATATGACAGCAGAGACATTTTCACTTTGTCAAAATGAATGCAATCTCATTTCTCCCTTTCTTCTAAATACTATTTTCCCATAGTTTACATAGTCTTTGCTTACATGCAAAAATATTCTTCTTGACAGTCCCCTATCTTTTGAGGGATAGCACAAACCCAGTCTTTTTTTTTTTTTTAAGATTTTATTTATTTATTTGAGAGAGAAAGAGAACAGGTAGGATAAATGACAGAGGGAGAGGGAGAGGGAGAAGCATGCTCCCTGCTGAGCAGGGAGCCTTACTGACTTGGGGCTCTATCCCAGAACCCTGGGATCATGACCTGAGCTGAAGGCAGAACTTAACCAATTGAGCTGCTCAGGAGCCCCAACAAACCCAGTCTTCTATAAGAAATCTAAAACAGAACTTGTCCATAGGTATCTTTTTCTACGTCGTGATTCACAATAGGTTGCTTCTAATAAATATTTGGCATTTAGCTACAACTGTCTTTGCTAGCTGACTTGTCAATAAAAGAAAAAGGGCATGTGGCTTCCTAGTACAGTGATGAGGGAAGAAACATATTGATGAAGGTGAAGATGATGATGATGATTATAATGATAATATTATGGATAAACCTTTATTTAGCATTGTTTCATCAATCCTCACCCCAGATAAGATGTATAATGCTATTATCTCCATGTTACAGAGGAGAAAACTGAGTCTCAGAATTTTAAAGTAACTTACCTGTTCATATAATTTGCAAGTAACACAACCAGAATTCAAACTTAGATTTGTGTGGCCTCAGTGGTGTTCTTAATCATGTTGTTATTTGCATTGATGTTTATTAAAATGTGCTGGGGAAGCAATTTGTAAAAGATCCTGATCAATTTAATGCGCTCATCTATTTGTCTCTGATAGGGAACTGGCTCTTTGACTTAAGTGAGGAGATTTGCCCAGTTCTGATTATTTCCAGATTTCAGTAATTTTATAGCTAGAAGAAATCTTACTGATCAGATCCCTCCAACTTCTTATTTGAAGGGTGAAGAAGACTCAGAGCGAGCCTCAGTGACCAGGCATGCCCAGCTGTCCTGTCCATAGCTCAGCATTCTGTCATCCTGTGCTGAAATCTTCCTCACCCTAGAAATAGGCTTATGAGATTGAAAACAGTCTAGCCCTTTACAACTCAATGGCACCTTCATGAAGATGACAGATGATAGCTTGATCAATCAATAGATGTGTTTATGTGTAAATATCTTCTTTGGGAATGTTTGAGATATCTGAGTCCTTTGGCCTTAAATTTAAATTGTCCCAAAGAGGGACACCTGGGTGGCTCAGGAGTTGAGCATCTTCCTTTGGCCCAGGGCATGATCCTGGAGTACCAGGATCGAGTCGAGTCCCACATCAGGTTCCCATTATGGAGCTGCTTTTCTCCTGCCTATGTCTCTGCCTCTCTCTCTCTCTCTCTGTGTGTGTGTCTCATGAATAAATAAATAAAATCTTTTAAAAAATAAATTGTCCCAAAGAGTTTTAGTATTTATTGGTGTTACTTTGTACAGTGTCTCATCCCTCTTGCTGCCCAGCTTGCTCTATTAGTTTGTCTGCTTTTAATTCTCTCTCACTTGATTTGCTATTGCAAATAGTGGAAAAGCAGATAACCACGTGTTAAAACCATACTTAAGATAAAAATAAATAGACTCCAAGTGAATTTAAAGGAGGCTTTATTAAATAAGATGGATTTAAAAAATTTATTAATTTACATTTTTTAAGGATTTATTTATTTATAAATAAATATACTCTTTCTTCAGAGGAAGAAAGAGTCCTAAGCAAGCTCTGAGCTGAATGCGTAGTCCAACGCAGGGCTCAGTCTCACAACCATGAGATCACACCCTGAGCCAAAACCGAGAGTTGAACACTTAACCAACTGTGCCTCTCAGGGACCCCAAGGATGTGTTTTTATATTTAAACTTTGGGACCATTTCAGCTTTTAGAAACTAGATTGTTTTTATCTTGGTCTTTGCTTTTGTTGTTGTTGTTGTTGTTGTTGTTGTTTTGTTTGTCTGTTGCCCATTGTAGACCATGGTAAGATTCATGAATAAATCATATCTGCATAAAGATAAAAATACCTGAATACATTTTAATGACCACATTTTCAGTTTAGAACACAAATCCTCTTTCACATGGAGTTTTTTTTCTATTGTGGAAATTATGGCTCAGAACGATTGAAACTTTTAAAATACAACCACAGAGCTCACTTTCAGTTCCCAGATTCCTAACCTCATTCCTTTGGGAATCTAATAAACTGAGAGGCAGTATGACTTTGCAGAGAAAATACCTCTCTTCTCATAGCAACCAACCTTAATTGAGTTCCAACCAGAGGAGATTGTTGCCACATCCTGGGGTGTGCAGTTAGTAACGGGGTCAGAGAGTATTCCCTCTCTGTCTAATATGACTTGGTTTACACTGTTAAACTCATAATCCAAGTATTTATAAGCTGCCAGTTGACAAGGTGAAGCAGCTTTTTCTTCATTCCTGGACACTGTGACAGGTGAATGAATGAAAGGCAAACAGTAACAAAACACAACATCAGAAAAGTTTAACTATTTTCATATTTCTATACTTAGAGAAGATGTGTTTATTACATGAAAAGATTTAGCTATTAGTGGGATCTTTGGAGGGCCAATAGAAAAAAAAAATCCCTTCATTTTCTGAATTCCGAACTTGTTGAGAATCACAACCAAAGCCTAAGGCAGAAAGGCATCATAATATCTCCTGTATTTGCTGATGTATTATTGAAGAATATTTGCACACACATAAACTTTAAACCTGAAACTCAATCCTGACCAGTTGTACTCACTCACTAGGACAGGTTTCTCACACCAGCAGAGTTGGATGTAGCCTTCCCCATGAAAGGGGGATGGGCCCACAACAAATTTCTCATCCCAGCTCTTTCACCTGGTAAGTCAGCCCAGTTTCCCTGGAGTGGCAGGTGTGAGGGGCAGAAAGAGGCAGAGAGTGAGACAGTGGTGCTTCCTCCACATAAAAAAACAAAAAAACAAAAAAACAAAAAAAAAACAAAATAAAACAAAACAAAAACAAAAACAACAAACCAAAAAAAAAAGAAAAAATAACCCTGAGGAGTGGGGAATAAACATCCCTAAGCATTGGGGGTGTATGTGGACATTTGTAGTCCAAGGCTTATTGTCTATGTGTTTTATAGTGTCTACAGTGTTTTATATATGTTGTATCATTTTTTTATTTTATTTTTTATGTTTTATCATTTAATCTTAAAATACATTATCCCCCACCCAGGCCCAACTCCACCGTATGAACATTGTGAAGGTGTTACTATAAATATTATTAACACCACTTAAAGGTGAGAAAGTGGACTTAGAGAGGTTGCTCACCTTGCTCAAAAGTGAACATGAATGGTCACAAGAAAAGCCAAGTCTCATGCAGACCTATCTGACTCAGAAACCCATTCTTCCCACATCTCCAGTTTCCTGTGAGCAGTTTCTTATGTTAATACATCTGGAAACACTTATCCAGGCAAATAAGAATTCTTAGTTGAAAATCCTTGTAAAGCTGTGTTGTTGGGAATTTGGTAATTCACCAATATAAAGTTTAGACTGTGATTTTAACTTTTTTAAACATAATTTTAAACTTACAGAAAAGATGCAAAAATAGTTCAGAGAGTTTCCAGATGCCCTTTACATAGCTTCTTGTAATGTAAACATCTTATAGAATCCTAGCAAAATTACCAAAAACAGAAGATTGATAGTGGTACAACACTATTAGATAAATGACAAACGTTACTCAAATTTTACATTGTTTTCAATATTGACTCTGACATCTTTTGAGGACAGTAACTGTATTCTATTCATTTTCATATCCACAGTGCCCATTGGTAAGTCTGATCTAGAGTCGGTGATCCATAGCTGTTTGTGGAATGAGTGAATGGATGTCAATGAGTGAATGGTTGTTGAGCTCCGTAATACAACTTCTATGTATTTGTGTGTATTAGGCTTGCCACAGGTATAGAAACACACAGGGATTATGATCTGAATAAATGTTAGATCTAAATTCCACAATAGGCTTTGTAAAGTATGATTCTTTAAAACTGTGAAAACTTTTCAAAAGCAAAAGAGAGTGTACTAACTGGATTGAAACAGATACAGCAGAATTTACTAAATGGGCAGAAAGCTACAGTACTACATTCATTTTATCATGAGTGTGTGTGTGTGTGTGTGTGTGTGTGTGTGCATGCATGTGTGTATTTCATATCACATTTCAGTAAATGCCCAGGCAAGAGAAGCAGCAGTTGCTAGCAGTGGGTCCTGCATTTCTAGGCAGGTAAAAGGATTTCTCATTGAACCAAATCATAGAAACTCTCTTTCTGGAAGACGAAATCTACAGAGATGCTTTTAAGGCTTCTATTTTCTTCCTCACTGAGTTCCACAGAGATAACATTGACAAAAGTGAGAGTTTTGCTATGACAGTGAAGCTGACAGCTTCAAAAATAAACACTCTTTTATCTCAACCTTTGTAACCAAAGAATATGAAACCAGGAGAGAGGTAATATTCAAAGCACAGAATTCCTTCTAGTAGCTTAATGGACCTTAAAATGGCCACTTTTCATACTCTTTTCTCTTATTTTAACCAAACTAAAAATATTAACGTGACAAAGTATAGGAAGGCAAAGATATGGCATTGTACTTAGTTGGGCAAGACTGGTATAAAAAGTTATTATGAAAACTGATTTTTCTCAGAAAGTTCAACTTTTAAAAGATTTTAATTATTTTATTATTGTTATTTAGATGGAAGACGTCATAGCTCGCATGCAAGATGAAAAAAATGGAATTCCTATTCGTACTGTCAAAAGCTTTCTTTCCAAGATACCTAGTGTCTTCTCTGGTAAGTGTGCATTCAGTGCAGCACTGTTTTCTCTAGCACCTTTGACATAACTATTTAAAATCAATTCTAGTCACTCAGTATTGAAATTTTCTCTCTAATTATTCAGTAACTCCTTGTGAAATAACCCATACCATGTTCAACATCATGTTGGACCCTTGGAGTAATAGTAAAACAAAACAAAAATCATGACTTGACTTTACTCTGGGTCAGTTGCAGAGACATAATGAACAAATGTGAAATAACAGAAGATGATATTAAAGGTGGATGAAATAATGTGGTATAGATTATATAGAAAGATTAGGAGGATAAGGGATGCCTAGGTGGCTCAGTGGGTTAAGTGTCTGACTGTTGGTCTCAGTTTTGGTTTTGATCTCTAGATCATGTGTTTAAGCCCTTCTTTGGGCTCCATGCTAGGCAATGAAGCCTACTTAAAAAAAAAAAAATAGGATGAAAAAAATCAGTCAGGAAGGGGTTCCTGAACAACAGTGGTGAGCCCAATTTGAAAAGTGAAAAGTCAAAAAAATAATAATAAAATAAAATTTAAAAAAAGAAACTTGAAAAGTCATATCAGCTTTAAGACCACCAACTGTATAGAACTGGAGGTGACCAGGGTGAGAATATGTAGACATAGAAGTGTGCAGAGAAGCTGTAGAGATGGAAAAGAAAGACTTGGGTCAGGATGAGAGTCTTTGAAAGCCAACCCAAGAATCTAATTCTGATGCATGGAAGATGTGGAGATGTGTCATGCTCTCGCAGAGCATGTTATGATGAAGGTGCTCGGGGGAAATTGGTGTTGAGTGAAGGCTGTTGTCACCATGGTAGGTCCAAGGTCTGTGTAGGAATAGTTCGGGTACCAACGTTCCATTATCTGAGGAGTGAAGGAATACAGAGGAAGAAACATGAGCATCTGTTAAATAACTAGACATATAGGCTATAAGAGGACATGACCCAATATTGTTTGGTTTTGTTTTTTAATTGGATGACTGTGAGACTAAGGGATCATTAGTAGAAATAGGGAAACTCCATAGTTTGATTGGAAGTGACTGGAGAAACTCTAGAGAAAATGGTAGTGATGAGTTAGAAATCTGTGCTCTGGCTCCACAAGGCTGGGGATGCCCAAGCTGTGGAACATAGGCATGCTGGGCCCAGGCTAGCATGGCTTGGAGAAGAAGCAGAATCAGACCAGAGCCCTCAGATCTGGTGAGTCAGCAGGGTAAGGAGGCTGGACTGAGCCTGTGGAGGAGATGCATGATGGGGTTCCTGAATGAGGGAGGGTTCTGTGATGCTTCCTTGTGGACAAGGGTTGAAGGAAGCACAGTGGCCAACAGGTCTTCAGCCTTGATGAGAGGTAGTGATTAGGACCAGAATACAAAGAGGCAGGCCCAGATGTTGGTGTTTAGTGGCTGCATTACTCTTTGATGAAAGGGAGAGAGAACAAGGACCAGGCAAAAGCTGCAGTAGGAAGACATTAGCTCTCACAAAATATGCCCTCTTTTTCCTATTACTGCCTTTCATGCCCACTTTGCTCCAGTTTCCGGCTCTTCTTTGATGTTAGCCTGTATTTTCTCACATCTGGGGCTTTACTCCATCTCTTACTTCCTCTCACTGACTCACTTCCTGACTTCAAGGTCATTCTGACTATGAAATTCTGTCCATTCCTTAACAGTTCAGAGAACTCTTTTGAGAAAACTATCCTGAGCCTTCATTCTCTGTGCTCTCACAAAAACTTGTTTTTGCTTCTCTTATAGCAGTTATTATGCTCTATTTTGTGCTACATTTTTGTATAATGTCCTATATCCCCTAGGAAATATTAAGCTCCTTAGAGTCAGCAACTTAGAGAGTTAACTTTGTATCTAAACACAAATATGAAAATCAGTCATATTTTAATGACCAGTGAGAGAACTTACCTCCTTAAATACTGTAATGCAGAAGTTGCAAACTTAAATGCCATCAGAATCCAGACATATAAATGCTGAGTTACCCACCCATCTTCCTGGGAACTGTGGTCAGGTCAATAGTGCATGGCCTTTGTGAAGGCATGGCAGTTCAGGAGTTCTTAATGACAATATCCATAAACAAAAATGACTAAGCAAAAAAATTTTGCTCAACAGATTAAGCTGGGCTGCAAGTTTGAGTTATCTGCTCTCATGGTAAATCTAAAATTTTTGGTTGAGTTCTTCAAGTAGCAATACCTCATACAATTCCAATACAGTACCATAATTTTCTACAGTTCTGATGTAGCATCCTACTGGAAGAATGCTTAATTGACAATATTAAGATCTTAAATAAAAGATAAGATTGGACACATAGATGCAGAATGAACCATGAAGTGCCTGAGGCTTATTTTAATGTTGATTAACATAAGACAACAATGGTAGTTATTACATAAAGAGAATATCAATGACATTTTCATATTAATGTATTTAGTTTCTAATTACCATTGTGTGTTTCCTAGAAAGTTTTCAGGAGGTCTCTGCGTCACAGGTTTAATTACCTGTTTTGCTGTAGATTTAATTGACATAATAGTATTGTGTCTAGTATTTACCAACCTCTTTGTTGTAGTATCACCAAATTATAATGGTCTGAAGCCCCATCTACTTTGCTAGCAGATTTTGATCTTCTGTAGTGATTTTCTTCTCCTGATATTTCTTATAATTATTTGGGATTAATCCTTCTGTTCTTTTGTGAGCCCACTTGCCACCTGCTGCTTGATCTTCTGCCTCTCTCTGCCTTTCCTTCCTCTCTCTAGGCATGCTTCATGTTCTACTGCAGAGCTCCAAAAGAAACAATGATCTGCTAACTTCACTGCCCTTAGCAGAATCAGAAATCAATTGTGATGAATGAGTGATGTCATGTGTGAGAGGAGGGTGATGTGATTCTCAGGAGTCTGTCTTGTTGTGGGCTGTTCTACAGGGGAAAAGAGTCTCAAGTATTGTGTGTCCAGCTCTTTCAGGTTACCCACTAAAACTCCCTAAAGTCTTGATGCTCAAAACATGTCCATGGACCAATAGAATCAGCATCATCTGGAAATTTATTAGAAACGTAGTATATAAGCCTACCCCAGACCCACTAAATCAGAACCTCAATTTTAACACTACAGCTTAAGAAGTACTGCCATAAGCAGGGCAGCAAGGCCAGACTGGGTTCCAGACCAACACCTGTGTTTTACCCAGAGTGTCGGGTACAGTGGCCAACTGGCTTATGCAGATTTTTCTAGAGCTTCAAGGGCTCTGATTATTCTTATTGTTGTTTTTAAGATTTTATTTATTTATTCAGAAGAGACACAGAGAGAGAGGCAGAGACATAGGCAGACAGAGAAGCAGGCTCCCTCTGGGGAGCCTAATGCAGGACTTGATCCCAGGACCCCAGGATCACACCCTGAGCCGAAGGCAGACTCTCAACCACTGAGCCACCCAAGGCATCCCTTATTATTGTTTTTTCTTTTTAAATTTTCTTTCATCTCACCTCAATCAAATCCATCCCAATCCATTCAATGTTTTTTTTGTTGTTGTTTTATTTTTGGTTTTGTTTTGATTGTTTTGTTCATGGAAAGGAGAAGGGATTAGGAAGAAGAATCTAGTTCTTTTATTCTCTACCTAAGAACTTCCTCAGCATCTAAAATTGATGAATGTTAACAGCCATCTGGAGGGAAGGGCACTATCCAGTGACACCTGGAAGGACCTATGCATAATATATATGTAAGGGTAGCCAAGCAGTTCCCCCACCTGCCTCTGGTGAGAACAGCTATATTGTGAAAGTGATAATGCAATCCTGTCCTCTCCCACTATCTAAGATCCAGATCCAGAGTCATGTCAAAGAATATCATTACACAGATAATATAAATGTGATTTGGGCTTTCAGGTTTTTGTTTCATGGCTTTCCCCCTCCTGATAAATGTTTTCCCTTCAGCTAAACATCCAAGCCTTTTTCTAACTATTTAGGTTTTATAACTGTTAATTTCGGCCTTCTGGTTTCTGAGGTGCCAAGATCAGAGGAAAAGTCTTTGGATGAATCCTCCATGCTGATCCTTGAACTGTGGGGTAGGAAATATCTTTGGGTGGATCCAGTCACATTGCTTCTCACAAAATTACTTTCTCACCTGCAGAAGTAACTCAGGCAGTTCTGATTGTTCTGATTGTGGTATGTGACTGGACCCCTCCAGTTTAGCTCTGGCTCAGCTCCCCAGAGCCTGGCCTATCAGTTCTCTTTCCTGGGACTCTTTCTGTTGACTTTCCCAAACTTCAGTTCATTTGTGTGTGTGTCTGGCACTGAGATGATGTAAAGTTGCAGGCTGGATAATGGGCATGGGCATGGGCATTTGCAGAGAAAAGCAAAGCAAGCCTGTCTGCAGATTGAGAGCAATGGAACAGAGGGAGAAAAGAAGCAGAGGACATGAGGCAGAAAGTCCTGGCTTCTGGTTGGCTTTGCAGCCCTTGCCCAGTCTCCTGGGAGACAATGTTGCAGTCATACACCTCCTTTGGGGGTGCACATCTCCCCCAACACACACACAGTAAAACTTCTACCTTTTGTTTAGCTGTGTTCTCTTTCCTT
The DNA here is from genome assembly GCF_053574225.1 of Canis aureus. Taxonomy (NCBI): domain Eukaryota; kingdom Metazoa; phylum Chordata; class Mammalia; order Carnivora; family Canidae; genus Canis; species Canis aureus. The sequence continues at coordinate 48,557,822 of NC_135616.1, forward strand.
TTCTGTTTCAGACTTTTCCCGCATTTGAAACAGATTCAGTGGGGGAGGTTCTTAGAATGCAAATTTCCAAACTCTAACTGGAGATATTTAGGACTGAGATGTAACCAGGGAATCAGTATTTCTTAGCTAAAAAATATGTATTTATAGGATTGACGTCTTCTAGTCTTGAAGGCCTGATAACCTTATTTTTCTTTAGGATTTTTATTTCAGGCAAATAGTGATCAAATACCTGCTGTTTTATCTACTATACTGGGTTTTGAAGGCTAATATTTTAATATTAGTGGGAAAGAGACATATTGTATATATGTTGGTGCTCAAGTTTCAATTAAGTACAATCAACTAAGGTGAGTTCTCTTCACAAGGGTTTAGTCAGTTGTGGGAGCATAATTGTTTAAATGCCTTTACTATATAATTGGATCTTCAATCAAGAATGCTAATTACATGTCCTTACCCGCCAAAAGAAATAACTTTATGATGTTTGAGCATAATGATAAGCCTTTAAAGTAGGCAGGGAAATGATTATTTACATACTACTTTGTTAACTTTTGCAAATGTAAATCAAAGATATTTACCTCATGTTCATCAAATTGCTTATGAGAGGAACCATGGCATATGCTTCTTTGATCATAAATACTAAGAATATTTTTTCTTTGAAGATAAACTTGGCTTTTCCTTTTATAAAACAATAAGTAATGTATAAACTGTATTTTCCTTTTCCTGTTTTCTCTAGTTTCTAGGAAGTTCATTTGCTAAATATAACATTTTATTGGTACTTTCTCACCTTACTCCTCACTGATGTATTATCTTCTTTTTTCTTCCAATTGTTTTGTTTTGTTTTGTTTTTTTGGCTTTTATTGCTGTTGTTGTTTTAATCTGGTGTGTGTGTGTGTGAGAGAGAGAGAGAGAGAGAGAGAAACGGAGAGAATGGGAGGGATTAATATTGTAAATTGCTTCAAGTCATGTTTTGAAGGTAGATAAGGAATAAATCCAGAAGTATCTGAGGAGTGGGGTTTTCCCTAAATGAATCTCAGAAGCCTTATTCCTATGAGGTAACTATTGCTCTAGAATTCATATCCTGTAACTTACAATATTTATTCATCTCTTGCCTAAAATTCTTTGGTAAAGCAAACTATGACACTCATATCAGCCATAAATCCTTTGTATTTAAACTCTGAGTGGAAGCAAAATATAGATCCAAATCCAAATGGAGCACAAGTTTGTGGACAAGAGGAAATGATTAATTTTACATTTTTCATGACATTTAGTTCATCTTTGATAGTATTTTACTACTATACCATTCACCTTGGCTATATGCATATTTGAATGAATTAAAACTGACAGCGTAGTTTTCAGTTGCTTAAGAACAAGATGTTGAGGGATCCCTGGGTGGTGCAGCGGTTTGGCGCCTGCCTTTGGCCCAGGGCTCGATCCTGGAGACCCGGGATCGAATCCCACATCGGGCTCCCGGTGCATGGAGCCTGCTTCTCCCTCTGCCTCTCTCTCTCTCTCTCTCTCTCTCTGTGACTATCATAAATAAATAAAAATTAAAAAAAAAAGAACAAGATGTTGAGATAGGGCTTTTTTGGTGCTTTATTTCTGGAAAATACATTATATCACAATAATATGGAAAATTTTTTGGATGTAGATTTTCTGATGATTCACAATCATGGACACTTGTAGAATTTAGGAGTCTAATAAACATAAAGTAAATAGAGTGTAAGTCCTGATGAAATAAATGTTTCAGTAGTTAATGTTTTAAAAGTTTGAATCAGGGATCCCTGAGTGGCGCAGCGGTTTGGCGCCTGCCTTTGGCCCCGGGCGCGATCCTGGAGACCCGGGATCGAATCCCACGTCGGGCTCCCGGTGCATGGAGCCTGCTTCTCCCTCTGCCTGTGTCTCTGCCTCTCTCTCTCTCTCTCTCTCTGTGACTATCATAAATAAAAATTAAAAAAAAAAAATAAAAGTTTGAATCAAACATTGGGATTTTGTTTTTAATAGTAATAGTTTTATAAGTGTTATTTTGATTCTCTATATTAAAATGTCAGCTACTTATATATTATATATAATTACAATAACAATTAGTTTTATATTAGATAATTATGTATTATATATTACATTTTATATGTTATTTTTATATTACATATCATGTATATAATGGAGAAAAACATTTCTTTCTACTTTAGAGGAAAATATTAGTAATTTAAGAGCCTTCTATATGGTTAGTGGCTTTTAGTATATTAGTTTTATTCCTTATAGCACTTCAAAGTAATTATTGTTTATCTCTATTTCTTTTTTTGTTTGTTTGTTTGTTTATCTCTATTTCATAGGGAAGGAAATGGGAGGGGTCAGAGAGTTCAACTTTTTAGCCCAATTTTGCACAGCTTATTGGTATTCAAACCAAGATCAGCTCAATTCAGTGCTTCTGTTTTGCTAGCACTCTGGATTGTTCCCATGAGTTCTGTCCTTTGCTGCAGCCTGTGTCTTTTCATCATGATGAATGAACACATATCAGAATCTGTAGAATTATAAGTACTGGAGACCCTTACATTTATCTCCCAACATGTCCTCATTCCAAGTAAAAACTAGAATGCTTGACAAAAAGACCTGGCTTTTGTTTTACCTCTCTGATGACTTCATAACCTGGGGAAAGTGGCCATGGTTTCTTTTCCTCTAAAATAGAGAGATTATGCATAATGATATCCAAGTTTCCCTTCCATATACACTCTGTGATTCAGAGAAACCAGAGTGTGTTTTGGGGTGGGGAGGGGAATACAACAGACTAGACTATTCATGACATAGCTAGAATGACAAAGCATTCATGGAAATCTTACCATAATTTCTTCCTCATCAATGCCTCCATGCCCATAGATTTAATTATAAACTTTATGCAAATGTGTATATTCCTCTAGTGTAGCTCTCTTGTTGGAACTTCAGTATATTCAACTCCTTATGCCACAGATGTCCCAAAGAATCCTCAAACTCAATATGTCAAACAAATTCACTTCTCTTTCTCAGCCCCTTCCTGTGCTCTGTATCAGGAAAGAAGGCATATGGCAGAAAGTACTGGAGTTACCTTGGAGTCACCCTGACCTCTCTTTTATAGCCCTTTCTTTTCATAACTGTTACATCAAGTCTTGTCAACTTTTTCTTCTAAGCAGCCATCAAATCTATTAGCTTTTTGCCATCTGCTCTTGCATTGCTGGAGTCCACTGTATAACCTATGCTCACCTGAATTATCAGCTTGATTCCTAACTGGTCTCTACGTCTACTCTGCATCTTATACTTTCTTTTTCTTTGAATAAGGTTCCTGACTGTGGCATTGTGCATCCCCTGCCTGCCTGTCAGACCTCATTTCACAGAGAACTCTCTCTTATTTCTTTGGTTGTGGCCACAGGGGCCACTTTCATCTCTTATACTTCATCATGCTCCCTCTTGCTCTGGGGGCTTTCCACTGTTAGGCTTTTTCCTCTGTTTTTTGGAATGCTTCTTCCCTTTCTCTGTTTGGTCAGTGTAGACCTACTCATCTTAGGTCCAGGCCAGTTTCCTTTCTTATGTATTCTCATAACATGACATTACTTTCTTTTGGAGTACTTTATTCCAACTTACAAACTCATTAATGGTAGTATTTGATTAATGTCTATCTTCTAGACATTTATAGTACTACATGTAAACTACAAGAAGGTTCCATATTCAGTTTTGTACCCCTGCACCAAAAACAATTTCTAACATAGGCGATGTTAATTAAATATTTGTTAAGTGAGTAACTAATGCTTGTAATTTTAGAGGAAATATTGGCATTCATATGGATTGTGAAAGTAGTTACACTATTGTGTGGCTTTATCAACATACATAAGTTACTTGGGTTAAAAAAAACTTTTGTCAATGTTTTTGGCCTTGAAATTTTGTAAAAAAATTTTTTCCTCTGGAATCTAATGTTATTATCCTTATTTATAATATAAATCACATGAACAAGAATTTGGGCATTAATTTCATGGTGTTTTGAGGTAGTTCTCTAGAGCAGGCTATATCTCAGGTTCTATAGATTTCTATTTGTTAATAATAAATTACACATACCTCAGGAGCCTCCTGTGTTGTGAACATTTTGCCAGGCTTGGAGATACAAAGAAGTAAGACATGGTCTTTGACCTTGAGGAAACCACTCTCTAGTAAGCAGACAGACAAATAAGGTGAGATAATTTTCATGATATTTCAACACCCAGAGTGCTGAGGAGTGTGTGAAGTCTAACCCATGCTCTTGGGGTCAGAGGTATTTCTTGGAGAAGGTGACATCTGAAATTCATTGTAAAGGATGAATCAGAGTTAGTCAGACAAAAGGGGAACAGTTGTTCAAAAACTCAAGGTGTGAAAGGGCCCTTTAAGCTCAGGGAACTTCACAAATTGCAGTGACCTTGACACAGGATGAGGCAAGCGGAGTCTAGAGCAGAAGTTAGAACTGAAAGCAGTAGTAAGAATCTTGAGGAATTAGACTTTTATCCTGTAAAGAGTCAGAAGCAATTGATGACTTTTAAGCAGGGAAATGGGATTATAAAAATTTTTTAATGGCAGTTTCTCTGGGGAAAATGTAGGAGTAAATGCTGATTTGCAGAGAAGGGAGACAAGGATGGGAGCTAGGCTGCAATCTGCAGCAGATTACAACAGCCTGACCCATAGGGTCAGTGGAATTGAAGAAGAAATCTGATGTATAAGAAACCTTAAGAATTTAGGAGGGACTTCATTAGCAATTCAGGAAGGGGCCCATGGTGGTGATGAGGAGGGAGATTAGTGAGAGTTCAGATTGGTTAATAAAGAAGGCACTGCCAACAAAGACACCCGTATTTATGATCTAACAATGAATGCACAATGATGCCTTTTACAAATGAACTGATAAACAGAAATTCTTTCTCTCTCTCTCTCTTTCCATGGAGATTATGAAGAAGATATGATAGGTTTTGAACATCTTGAGTTTCAGATCTTCACAGAACAACCAAGTGAGATGTCCAGCTATTGAATATATATGGGTATTTAGTAATACAACAAGTAGATGATACAACAATCTGGGTAGATTGTTGGTTAGAAGCTAAATAGATAAAATATCTTTTCAAGTTTTGCATAGGAGAAAATCAGAGGACCAAAGATGGACCCCTGTGGAATAGAATCACTTAGGAGTGAGCAGAATATGTGGTTCATATATGCTTGCTCTTGAAGTCCTGGCGTGTAGGACTGTTGCCTCAGTTCACTTGGAACAGCAAGGGAGATGGGCCCAAGGTGAACCATCAAGTCCTCATATAAGTGACTAGGAATCATATTGTTCTGTGTCTGGAGATCTAGTATTCAGGGGATAAAGACTCCAGTGGTTTTCTTTGAGAACAAATCAGCACATGAGGTTTAAACTCTCCATTTCTCTGCTTTATACAAGATGGATCATGGTCTGTGCACTATGGAAGATTGTGGGGGTGATGCCATCACTGTGTTTATGATAGATAAACTAAAACCAAAGCTTGACCAAACCTCAGGTAATATCTCTAGAAATATCCAACACCAATACCACCCTACTCCCCACAGATTAATCTAGCTGAAAATGAAATGTATTTCTTGTCATGACACTCTGTGATTCTTTAGGGCATTCAGATGTTCTTGTATTCTGGATATTCAGAATTTCAATTATTCTAGATCATGGTGAAATAAGCCTTCACCTATTGTTAAGTTGCATTTCCTTGAATTAATTGACTGTGAAATTGCTGTTTCCCATGTTATTTTCTAAGCAGGAAATAAACCAGAATTCTCTTCTCAATTTTTTGTAAATGGTGTAGTTTCAAACTTGAATTGGACCATGCCTATGAAACAGCCTACTGAGGTCAGAAAAGTCTGGACTGCCTGTTGACAGTTATCAAATAAAAATACTATTAATTCAGGTTATTTAACATATTTGAAGATTGAACTTATTGAACAAATTCTCAGGAGCCAAAAAGCTGGTGCCTGTTCTAAAACACCAAGCACTGTAAATAGAGGAGAAAATGGTAAAAATTAAGAGGGAGTTCTGGTCAGCCATTCCTGCATTTCATATATTTCTATCTTTTGTCTTTTATTAGCTTGAGAAGGTTATCCATCACAAATGTTGATAATTAAGGTGTTGAATTTCCTTACTATTCTTCTTTTGTAACTAATTCCATTCCTCATCTGAAATGATTACTTTATTTTTTTAAGATTTTTAAAAATTTATTCATGAGAGACAGAGAGAGAGAGAGAGAGAGAGAAGGAGAGAGAGGTGCAGAGACACAGGCAGGAGGAGATGCAGGCTCCATGCAGGGAGGCTGACATGGGACTCCATCCTGGGTCCCCAGGATCATGCCCTGGGCTGAAGGTGGCGTTAAACTGCTGAGCCACCTGGGCTGCCCTGAATTGGTTACTTTAAATGTTCTCTTGTAAAAAGACTTACCACCAATTTGCAAGACCAAAATTTGTGATCAGAAAAGGTGTATAACAGTCTGTGTGGGTTTGGCTGGCCTCAAGTCTTTTTTTTCATTTTAAGTTACTTTATGTATGTAAGTATTAACATAAGAAAGCTAGGGGTACCTGGGTGGCTCAGTGGTTGAGTGTCTGCCTTCAGCTCAGGTGGTGATCCTGGGATCCTGGGATTGAGTCCTGTATCAGGCTTCCTGCAGGGAGCTTGCTTCTCCCTCTGCTTATGTCTCTGCCTTGTTCTCTGTGTGTCTCATGAGTAGATAAATAAAATCTTTATAAAAAAATCAGAAAGGTATACATATTTAATGTATACAATTTGATGACTTTGGAGATAAGTATAAACCAGTGAAACCATCAGCAGTATCTATGCCATAAACATATCATCCATCACCTCCTAACCTTTCCTCCTGCTTTATTTATTTATTTATTTATTCATTCATTCATTCATTCATTCCTTTGGGGGTGATAAGAACATTTAACATAAGAGCTACCCTCTTAGCAAATTTTAAAGTTATACAATACAATGTTAACTCAGGCACAATGATCTCTAGGACTTACTCATCTTGTGTAACTGAAACTTTGTACCCTTCCACTATACCTCTTCATTTCTCCCTTTCCCCAGCCCCTGACAACCACTGTTCCACTCCCTACTTCAAGGAGTTTGGCCAGTTTAGATTCCTCATATTCATGGCATCATGTATTTGTTCTTTTGTGTCAGGTTTATTTAACTTAGCATAATGTTCTTCAAGTCCATGTGTATTGTCACAAAAGTCAAAAGTCTCTTTTTTCAAGGCTGAATAATATTCTATTAGTCTCAAGCCTTAAGGCTCAGAAAAGTATTTTAATTCTCTTGAATTCATTCTGACCACATTTTTTCCCTCTCTGTCCTACTCATCCTCTCAACATGTTTGGTATCAAAGGAAGTGACATGTTGAGTTACTCCAATTGCATAGAAATAGGAACTGTGATAATTTATATCACTGGATATGGAATCACTTATTATTAATTTGATCATCTAACAATGTACACAGTTCTCTGTGATGCCTTGCTGTTTTCAGTCATGTATATGAAAACTAGGCAGTCTATATGTGCTTAAAAATCAAGTTGCTTTTTGGAGTACCTAGGTAACTCAGTCAGTTAAGCATCCAACTCTTGGTTTTGGTTCAGGTCATGATCTCAAAGTTGGGAGATCAAGCCCTGTGCTGGGCTCTGCACTCAGCATGGAGTCTTTTTCAGATTGTCTCTCTCCCTCCTTCTCTCCACCCTCCTGCCTCGCCACCCTGTTTGCCCATGCTCACCCTCTCTTACTATAAAATAAATGAAAAAAATATATCTTTAAAAAATAAAGTTGCCTTTGAATGTAATAAGTTAAGTATGCCCTGCCTCTTTTCCTTTATTCCTCTAAGGGTTGTGTGCATATTTGTTAGTATCATGGAGGAACAATCTATGTAGGTTTAAATTTGTCATGTGGATAGTTGCAGAAATAAGAAGAAAAAAGAGCAAGCTTGGTCATATGAACTAGGCCAATGCAAGTTTTAGTGAGTACATATTTTGCATCTAAATATTTTTGAGAGCAGCATTAAAGATGCCTTGTATAACTTAACCCTAACTATATTTGGAGTCAATTTAAAGACAATAAAAATGAGTAATCTGGAATGTTTCTCTGTGGAGCTTGTAAGGTAATTATAAGATGCTTCTTTTTAAAACTGACAGCTTACTGTAAAATATTTTTTTTACTTTTTTTTACTTTTTTATCTACCATTGGAATGGCTATCATGGAGTATAAAGAAATTCAGAAAGAGATTGATTTTGAAAATAATTCTAAAATATGTTGGCAGAAATTATGCCTGTAATATTTTGTTTTTATGCTATCCCAAAGAAAATTCAAGAATGCAGAGGGGAAATTTATGAGGAATAAATTTTTTTAAAGTACTATAAAAATATTGGCAGTTCTTAGAGTTTAGTCCTGAAAAAGAAATTCTTGTAGAAAACAAGAAATGCTAACTAGATCTGCAAACCTGAACATGAACATTTACAAAAAGCCCATCCTTTCTTTGAAATCTTCTTGCTACACCTCTCTGACAAAGTGACAAAGCAACTGGCACATAGTAACTACACAGTCAACCAAACTGAGGAACAAGAGGAGAAGATGAATTGTCTGTCACATAATCAACTAGGTATTTAAATTATCTTTGCTGTGAAAAGATTTTTTCACTCTCTCTTGGTTGTCACTCTTCCTTGTTATAAAATAGCACCAGTAAGTGATTAGAAATAGTAAAGAATTCTAATCTCAGCCACTTGGACTTTCTGGCATATATTCTAGATAATTATTTTTTTAATAGCTCAGTACTACTGGGAAATGATAAGCTTAGACTTTTATTGGGCTCTCCCTATATTTATAGAGAAATGATTTATTTTATAATATGGTTGGATCAAGTTGATATGACCAAGATGAAAGGCAAGCTTTTGCTTATCTTATTTTCACCAGAATGTTGGAAGAAATACTGCAAGTTGAGGAATATCCAAGCACTTTGATTTTAGCTTTGGCTTTTTGAATAAACATATCGACAAGGACTAGGAACTGTTTCTCTTTCCAGGTAACTGGGAGATAGTGGTTCTGCTTCCCTGCAGCATTTTCTGAACATCTGATTTTGCTCTTTTATATTTCAAGTGAATATAATTGTAATTGGAGTTGATTTTGTTCTCCAAATAACTCCATCCCAGGTCGGGAAAACTCTGTCCAAATACAAAAGTATGTCCATCAAAGTCTACAAATAAGACTTCTCTCTGACTGCCAACCATGTTGGTTGTCTGGAATAGTTCTATTACCTTATCTTTTACTCAGAATACCACAGCTTCTCCCTATGATGTCCTCCCTAGAGAAAAGCTTCTCTCTAACACAACTGACCCATTTCATTGCTGTATGGCCAGCAGCCATAAATCTCTGGAGATGGATTTCTCTACTTCAAGAGTAAAGCATTAACAATGGGCCAAAATGCATAATTTACTGGACAAACACCCCTGCACCTACAGAATACTGAATTTCTATTCTTAAGGAACTTTCTAGAAAAGAACCATGTGGATGTACCTTTAGTTCCCCTCCCCCTCCCCAGAAATCTGACAGGATTCCTAGTTAAATACGAACATATAACCACGATTCTATGAGGAAATATTGAGACTTACTGATATTGTAACTTCTTTTTTTTGACGTCATGAAAGGAGCAATTGGTTCACTATTTTAGGATTTCCAAAAGTCATCACTACATTTCTTTCTTTTTTTTTTTTTAAAGGACTATACATGGCAATGTTGGGAGTATTTTGGCATGGTTAAGGGACAATAGAAAAGGAAGAAAACATAGTGCGGTCATAAACAGTGTTTTGGAAGTCTGGGGAATCCCAGCTTGTACTGCATTTTATCTTAGCATTTAAATGTTATCTTTATAGACATCTGGACTCTTCAGATTTACAGATGATTCCAAATTGTACTAAAAGGTGAAAATTCAAGCCAAGAAGGGAAAAGTGCAGAGATGAGAATACCAGGATATGTGAAATCTCTGAAAGTTATCAATACAGCTAAGATTTTAGCCACATAGAAAATAATACCATTTTAAGAAGTAACACAATATCAATCTTTTGGAAGACAGGTTCAGCACTAGAGTTGAGACCCATGAAAGGAATGAGGACCACCAATAGTCTAGTATCCTAAAGTCACTTCAGTGTGCTCCTTTTATAAACAAGACCACATGCAGTTTTGAGGAAGGTATTTCATATAAAAAACAGGAGGAATTTGGACAGAAAGAGAAAACCATCTTACCCATGTTCAAAACCAAATGAATATGAACTCCTCAGAGTTTGGACCATTTCATGCCATTAATCCAACATCAAGGTTGACTTAACAGAGTTTGAAAAGACTCAGTAAAAGGGCATCCCTTAAAAGGCAGTTTTAAATGAAAGTGATATTAAGAATTTATATGGTCTAAGTAATTAAAAGGTATAACTTGTTACTGGTCCTGTGTTAAAAATATAAATAGTTCGGAAAGGGTTAGATAATTAGATATAATACATGCATAAGAGATGAACAAGAAAAAAAGAAGGGATATTTAAGGTTTTTTTTTTTTTTTATTTTGATGTTACTGGGAAATTCACTATTTCTGCATCTGACACAGAAAAAGTGAACAATAAATGGAAACATCATTATAGTTAACTACTGTTACTATTATAATTTTTATTACCCTTCCAGAGGTTTGGTTTAGGCCCAGGTTTGGAATTTTCTTCCCTATTAGGTAGTAGCTAATCTGTTGCAAGACTAAGGAATGACCTATGTTGGATGCTTTGTAGCTTTCCCTAGTAGGTGCTTAAAAGATACTAGTTTAAGTCCTATTACTTTCATCAAATAATTATCATTGTGCACATTCTCAAGGTACCTTATAGCCTTCAGTACTTTTTGATATGTCCTATCTTTTATTCCTCACAACAAATAACTATGCATATCGAAGTGAAATCTTCTAGGGACATAAAGTTTAGTTAATATCTCTTTTCATATCTTATCATTTAAATTTAAGATTATTACATATTGATATTGGTTTTCTTCCTTAAATAAATCACATTTTTACTGTCTTAACTAATTTCTGTGTTATTATAATGTCAACACTCAGTGGGTTGTGCCATCTGGACAATTACTGAAAGAATAAAAAATAGTGAAAGTCATAGGCAATCTTGCAAATTTATCTTGGGAGATTTCACTGGTGCAGACATATTAAATTTTCATTTTATAGTAATCTACCCTGGAAATTATTTCTCACAGTGTCAACTTGTCTTTAAGTCAACAGACCTGAAAAGATTAATTTTGTTCCTTGGTGAGTTATTTTCTAAAATCCTAGAAATGATAGGTTGCTAAAGAAAAACCTATTAAAGAAGAGCTTTACTTCTTTGAATTAATCCATTAACATTGCTTTCTTTTGAAAGAAGATCCAAATTAACCCTAGAGCTAGACATTTAGTTAAGATGACACTAAAGTCTTAATTATCCCCAAGTGTGAATAAATCTTGATGATTGAATTGCTAGTGTGGATATGTTTTTTGAAATAATGAATTAGTACACATGTTCAAGGTGTGTCTATCATCTACTGTTTTGTGCTTTTTTATCCTGATGACATCTGGTTTTTCCCTTCATCTCTTTCTCTCTCAGAACAGATGTAAAATGGCTCTAAATTAAAAACAAAACAAAAGAAAAAAAATGGCTCTAAATTCTCACTTCCCAGAATTCTAGGATAGAGAGTTGTCTCATCCTTACTCCCTCCCATCTCCTCCCCATCCCCAGGCCAGCGTGCATTAATCATTCGTACCTGTGGATTTTCCTAGCACTTCGTTCTTCTTCATGGAATTTATTTTACCTGACATTTTATCCTCATGGACATGTGATATGATTCTTACTAGAGGCTATAAGCATCTGGAGAACAAGAATAATCTTTCATTTCAATTTGTATCCTCCATAGTACTCAGTGCCTGGTACATAGAAGACACTCAGCAAATGTTAATGACTTCTCATAGGACAGTGGATGTCCTGGGCATTCAGGTACATTCACAACAAATTTCACTTCTTGATTCATTGGCAGCGGAAAGAGCACTCAGTCTAATTATTTGCTCTGTTGGCATTCAGCGCTGTACGATGCTTTTATCTCAGTGGGGAGCACTAGAAAGATGGCAACTCTGCTCTGCTGTCTATTACTAGCTTAGATGGGTATCAAGATGGAGAATCAGGAAATTGAACACAGTTTTCAAATTTCTCTAGAGTCCAAAAACACTCTCAATTTAAATTTTATTATTTGGTTTAAAGCAAGTTTTTAGAATGTTGGACATTCCCATATTCAAATGTAAAAACATCCTTCAAAGTCTGTCTGGAATAGTGGAAAGAGTATAGACTGGTGGGAAAGAGACCTGGATTTTAGTCCTATTTCTCCAGTTTCAGACAAGAACACTATACGCTAAATGACAGTTCTGGTTCTGATATGTATATGAATATGAATCCATTTGGGTCAGAACAACTATTATAGCAACTACTAGCATTCATCGAGTGTTTAAAATGTACTTGGCATTCAGTAAATAATTAACTTTTTAGATGTATTATTTTATATATCAGTGTCCTTACAAAGATAAATAAAAGAACAGGTAAATAACTTGCCCCAGGTAATACCATTAGTAAACAGGAAAGCTGACATTTGAATCTATGTTAATTTAATGATGTGTATATATTTCTTTGTATTATTATGTATATCATATATGTTATATGTCATATTATATAAAATACAGCTAAATATTATATATAATATATATCATAATCTGATTCCCTAAAATAATCTGAATTATTTATCCTTCCTTATTTCATTTTGCATTCAGCTTGGAAAATGTCTCTTTCTTTATTGAGAAATCAGTCCATTAAGAGACTTCTCACCGTGAGGTGACATGAGTAGTAATCAAATGGCCTTTTTTTTTTTTTTTTTTTTTTTTTTGGTTTTGAGACTTAATTACAAGTATCAGGTTGTTTACCGCAGGACACTGGTGCCTTACTTGGTAAGAAAGTTCTGTGTTTACATAGGAGACAGGATCAGTCGGTAAAGGAGAAGAGAAACAACATGCTGACCTGTGCTGAAGAAGTATGGTGTGGTGCAAAGAAATAGAACAAGACAGAACAGTGGCTGCTTTCATAAACTTTCCTGGGGACCCATCACTGTACCTGAAGTCCTCTCCCTTTTGCCTTCTCTTCCTCCTCTCTCCTCCACTGATGGAGCAGCAGACAAAGGAACAGAGTATCGAATGTTCCCAGAACCTGGCCAGATCTTGGCACATCCAAATTCCACAGCGGGATGCCCCATAACTTCCCTCCAAATAATCATGATTAGCACATTATACAGCTTTCAAACTTGTTCTTATCACTCATCACCATGGAACACATTTGTAGCCTTGTTAGCCACTTTGTCTTTTTCATTTATTCTCTGGGTCAGATTTCTGCTAACTCCTATCATTTGCATAACTCTCCTCCTGTTTCCAGGGAAACAACTGTGCTTGCTGTGTAAATATAAGATTTTGTCCTAACTCCCCTTTGCCACATTTTGTTACAATGAAATGTTTTGGGTAGTTGTTTGCTTTTCAATTTCTTCTTCCAAAATTATGTACTAAATTATTTTTCTGTGCCAATCCCATTTTTTCTCCATACCCAGCACTCTATTGAGAAAGGAGAACAGTTGATTTAAGAGGGTTTGTTTGGTCCAGGGAGAGTCAGAAGAGGAAGGTTATGGGGTTGGACTTTTAATTTTGTCTCTAACCTGTGCTGTGGGATGGACTTAGAGCATAATCTTTCTCTTTAGCTGGAGATTTGGGAAATTATTGAAACAAGGTCAAATTTTACCATGTGAACAAAAATGACAGTTTTTAAAACTACACCCTTTCTTTTACAGTATTAGAATTCCTCACTGAGCATAATTGTCCTCAGTGTTTACTGCAAAGGGCTGAATTCTCCTGTGAAAGTACCTAATGTGCAAAGAATTATCAGATGTAAATAAAAATCAATTGGCCATTAAGTACAGCATCAGATGAAAGATAAGATGTTCTTCCTTTAAACAGAAAATGTATACTCAGACTCAAACTAAATAGACACTAAATTAAGCCCAAAGGTCACTTTAATGTGATTCTTACCTCATAATAGTACTAGGGATTTAAACTTTAATAATCATTCAAACCTAAATATATAGTGAGAATGCCTATGTATAGAGCTTCAGTTTGTTCAGAGATTGTTCAGATAAGGTATCAAAACAGAAAGTATTAATCACAACCATACAAAAGTTCCTGTGAGAGCAAACTTCAACATTTGAAATAGTTAGGGAGGAATGTAATACAGTATATTGTTAAATGCTGAATTGATTGTGTTGTGGGGTTCAGGGTGGAAGGGAGCCATCAAGAAGGGTGGGACGGTCAGTGAAAGACTCATCAAGGAAGAGGAGAGAGATGTGGAAACAAATGAAGAGACTCAGTCTGAGAAACATCACACTTGAATCAAATGGAACCATCTTTCCCACACATCACAGCAGCTATGGTTCTGCCTCTGTAGGGTCCTCCAGGTGAGCTGCCCCATGCTCAGTATAATCTTAGTCTTGTATGTTAAGTCACTGCAAGTTGAAACCTAAATCTGCCAACTTCAAATGAATTTGGAGCAGAATTTGGTGATGGATGTACCATTCCAAGAGTTGACGTAGAAGATACATTTTAAGGAGTTGTGCTAATGATTTAAAATGTTTGCAAAGCAAAGCCTGACAAAAATTGGATGCAAAGAATCATTGGCCTCTTGATCACTCTTGCTCTACAGATGGCTATCTTAAGGTGACACACTAATTTAGCAGCTTTTTAAAAAAAGGATAGTTTTCATGGCCTGTGCATCTGTCTTCATAGATCATGTACTTTGCATGACCTTTCTCTCTCAGAACAAAATCCCTTTCAGAAATCTTCTAGGACCCACATATGGACAATACAGAGGTTAGAGAGGACTGGATTGCATGTGGAATGCCTGCTTTCTTGTTTCCCCCCTTTGTCAAGGACTTGTTAATATAGGGTTAACAAGCCCTAGGTATAAAACCTTTGGTTTTTAAAGCTTTTTGCTACCAGACCTATTTCTCCTCTTAGCCTAAGCCTTAGAGAACCTAAAAAGGGAGTTAAAAATAGAACTAACATTTTCTTTAGAAATTTAAGGAATCTTCCTCTTTTGGATGAGAGCAAGGTTTCCTTTAATATTTGACTTTTTCCCCTTCTCTTTTTGGCAGCCTTCAGATGTACAAATCTCATTGAAGTCATTCCAGGCTGAAAGCATTTATGATCAAATACCAGAAAGCTAAAAATAAGCATTCTACCCTTCCTCTAGAGGTTACTGAATATTTCTCTTAACCTTTCTGGTCAGGTGGCCTTTTAGCAAGAGAGAGATGTTAATGGTTGATGGGGGCAAATGCAGTGGAAGATCAGTAAATAATCCAAAAATAGCTGCACTCAGAACCAGCCCTCCATGCTGAGGTCTGGCTTGTTTAAGAATTTCAAGAGTTTTTGAAAAGGGTGATACAGCCAAAACTCGAAGGCCAGTGTTGTCTTATACCAATGAGTAGCTATCATATCTGATGGCTTGAAAGCCATCCCTGCTTTTCTTGGCACCATTGACTTGGATTTCCTCTGGGTAGCCACCTCGACATGCTCTTGGTGGTGTGAGTGGGACAACCTAATCGTCGCATAAAGGGTGAGGGAGCAAACGTGACTTAGGCTTAGGAAATCAGAGACTCGTGGCTGTTGGTCTTGCTAGAGAAGACTCTCTGTTCCCGCATGTTGCTAGGCTGGCAGGTGTAAACCTGAAGGTGAAAAATGTCTAGAAGGGAATCTAAGACAGAAGAGAGCAGAGCCATTTCCTCCTGACAACAACTTTTAAGTGCCTGGATCCAGTGGTTCCTATAACTTTTCAGCTACTGAGCAAGTAAATTCTCTTAAATTAGCTTAACCTGGGCTTCTGGTCATGAGTCCAGAATAATATATTCCTTTTAATTGTTCTAAATCCTCATCTGTTTCCCAGAGGTTCTTTAAGTCTGGTACCAAACTTGGTTATTTCGATTTTCTTTTTCCTTTGGGTGAAAATTTCTGTAAAGTGGCATTGTTTTTCCTTTAGGTTGAAAGACCAAAATAAAGCATCATTTTTCCCCCTATTAATACTAAAACAATCTAAGACACAAAGCCAACTAATCATCTACTTCTGTCCCTGAGATCTTTGGTCATCCTTGATTTACCAGTTGCAGGGATTGAAAGGAGAAAGACGGCATTTCTAAAGGATAAATCAACCCGGCAGGGTATTGTCCGTTAACTTTAAATTATCTAACTGTAATTAGGTTTCCACAGCTTTCTCTTCCTCCCAGATGCTAGAAACCAACACTAGGAACAAGCCTGGGTGATGCATACTCTTGTTAGCCCTGTAATTTTACACATTTGAAATTTTGAAACTTTCCAAGGGGTTTCACCACAATATGGATCACAAGAGGCAAGAGTTGTGTTTTGTTTGTCCTCATGTCCAGTATCCATGGTCCTGGCATGGGATATGTGCTCAGAAAATATTTGTGGAATCAAACCAGTCTATCTAACTTTGTAGTTAGAGCATACATTTGTCCTCCACAGCTGCCTCTTTTTTTTTTTTTTTTTTTTTCACAGCTGCCTCTTAATGATAGTTTCTTGTTGAGCACCTTCTCTAGTCAGGCACTGTGAAATGCATGGTTGACACAAAAATCAGAAGGCTTACTCCACCCAATTGCACTGGGAGTTTCTCATTATACATGGAAGACTGGCCAGTAGAATTTATCTTCTGTTCTTCAAACCCACAGAAGTGGCAATAAAGGAATGTTCAAAGGTGTTAATCCACAAGGACAAGGATAACAGGCAAGAGAGAAGGAAAAAAACAGGTGAGATATACAAATATTATTTTTGGTTTTGGATAAGGAAAGTGATGGTAGAGAAGTAAGCGTCCACTCTTAGCAGAGTAGATAGAACTATAACCCAGCTTCCAAGAGAGGACACCAATAGGAAATGAGCCAGTTTGCCCCACAGAACTCTGTACTGTGAAAGACTTAGTTGAGTTGCTGGGCTGAAAAGAGAAGGATTTATTGAAAGAATGGATCTAGAGCAATTGGACCTCATGCGACCTTTCAATGAAGTCAGTTTTATTTTCTGGAAATTTTGGCAATCTCCTGATATGAGAATGTCAGGTACAGTAAGGAGGGCTGGGGTGTAAAAGGCAAATAAATGCACATCTGTATTACTGAACTCAGGAACTTTGGTCCCCTTTTCCCAGCCTGCTTCCAGAATGCTGATCATCATATGCACATTACCTAGCTGGGATCTTAGGGGACATCATTCTGAAGGAAATTACTAGCCCCAGTGCAATGACCTTCCTGTACTAGTATTTGTTTTAGTCCTAAACTTATTTGGAATATATAAAGGAATAACAGTACACAGGAAGACAGGTGCACACATATACATATCTGGAGAAAGGCAGTGATTCAGATTCAATAATTCAGCAAATATTTCTTCAGAGTTGGTAATAGTGCACATATAGTGGAATCATAGGTACCTATAGGTAAGAGAGTTTCCAGGACTCACCAGGAAGGGAAGTATATTCTCTTTTTGAATCAAGAAGCAAATGATGGAACTTAAAACCTGTTTACCTGTACATCTCCAATAATTTTAAACTCTAATACTTTTATTCTGAACTTTTACCTTATAGATAGTATAGTTTTAATTGAAAAAAAAAGTTCTGGGTTTGCATAATTCAAAGGTAACTTAAGCCTTATATACCTTTTTTCCTGTCTCTGGAACATTTTTTATGCATTGCATTTTTCTTAAAATTAAAAAAAATTATCATCTTCTTATATTTATGATCATCTCTTTCTAATTTTGAGAGTCCAGTGTTCATTTCTATTTCATTAATTTTGGTCTGTGAATTCCTTGAGATTAGGACTAGATCTCACCTACTTCTATATTTCCACACACAGAGATGCCAAGGGAGTGCTTGTTAACTTTTTAATAAATCTACTGTTGAGACATTGAGCAGTCCTTAAGCAATAGCACAGTATCAGCTACTAGTATGGTATATTAACCATGTTTTTATTTCCTGTACTGGGGTCTTTCTACCACTGAGACAGCACAACCTTCAGAGTACCTTTCATATGCAAATCAACCAGTCCAAAACCCATACCACTAACCACCACCTCTATCTGGCTTTCACAAGCTTTTCCACTCCTAGGCCACTACCCCCTGATGACCAGGTACCAGAGAAATCAGGACAGCTCCTATTCCTCATAGCCTCCTGAAATTATTCAAACCAAGCAATCCTAATTCTGCTAATCTCATTTTACCTTGACTAACCTCTGAATATGACAATGAGGTTGCTCATGCTTTCCCCCTTGCCCTCTCTGCCTCCTGATTGATCCTGGTGCTTCCATGTGTGGTCTTATATGACCACCATTTCTGTGTCTGCATATCTTACTATGCCTGATTAAAACAAAACCCAGATATATTTTAAAATGCTTGGCTTGCCCCATGTCCATAGATTTGGCTAGTAAGGAGACAGCAAGCCTAAATGTATGCAGAAAGTTTCTATTTACACAGAGAGCAAAAGCAAAGTTAGCATGGTGTCAGCTCCTGACACCCCTGTTCCCACAGAACACCATCGAACTCAGTGGACCAGATGACACATGGCATAGGTGGCAGGTCATTTTATAGTTGAGAAGTCAATCCTACACTGCAGCTAAGGGGTTTAGATCTGAAGCTCTGTCCAGAGAAGGACAAAGTGAAAAATTTCATGCTTCACTGGAACTAGAGAGGTGGATAGAAAGCAGCCCCATGGCAGCCTCTTGTGGGACGGAGTTTCCTGTGGCATGGACAGCCTTCTGCAGGATGGAGAGTCTACTGTGGGATAAGCCGTGTGGAAGCTCTTCACAGCCCAGCATCCTGCCATGTTCCAGGTAGAATCACAGAGAGCATTCCACCAGACAAGATTTAGACTGCAGTTGAATGAGCCTTTGCCTGTAGGGTCTGTGTGGGCACATGCCAGGTCACAGGGCACTCTGGCAGAGCTGTTCCCTATGCTTATCACTTCTCAAGACCTGGGTTTTCAGCACTGTGATATTTTAAGGAAAGCTTTAATTTTACCTCTACTCAGCTTAACTTATTGTGTACTATGGGTTTATTAGATGCCTTCCAAAATGTCATAAACACTATCTTCTAGTTCTATCCATATCTTAAACTAATAAGAGATTAGTAATTAATAATTAATAATTTTGCATTTTACTCTTTTTGTATAATGTGAAAGTGTTAATTCTTCAGGAACTGGAGAATGCTAATTGAGAATAAGCATCATATAGCACTTCATTTTCAACATGAAAATCTTCCTTCTTTCCTTTCTTCCTCATTTCTCCTTCCTTTCCATCCTTACCCTCTCCTTTATTTTTGCCTGTAGTGGGGTAGATAATGTAGTCCCAAGTTCATCCAGGGAATACTTCAAAATGGGATTTACCTGACTTTAGAGAGTGAGAGTTAGGATGTATGCTTGAATATCTATCTTGTATTCCTTGATTGGACCTTTGATTATTAATTGTTTTTTTTCTTTTTTGCCTTTGGTGCATATAATCAGATTAGGAAGTTAGGGAATATGTGGAAATTTAAGTAGCACAGCATGTTTTCATGCATACTTAAAATATGTACCTTAAAATTATACTGTAAAATTAATTTAGGACCTAAATATTAACAAGTGAAGCACAGCTGAGTTTTTTTGCCATTTTACAGCAAAATAAGTGAAAACCGGAGGACAAAACTGTCTTGACCACACTGTTAGTGAATATAGGAGTAAAACTTGAACATAGGCTTGGCTATAATTACTTAGTTATAATTATCCTTAATCTCATACATGTCCTCTAAGGCACTGTTTTGCATGATTGCATCACCTCCAAATTCATAGTTTGAAGTCCTAACTTCTAGTACTTCAGAATATGACTGTGTTTGGGAATAGGGCCCTAAAGCAATGATTAAGTTAAAATGAGGTCTTTTGGGTTGTCCTTCATCCAATCTTATTGGTATCCTTATAAAAAAATATTAAGACACACACACACACACACACACACACACAGAAACACCAGGGACAGGTGCATACAGAGAAAAGTCCACCTGAAGACATAGTGAGGCAGCTATCTCCAAACCAAGGGGAGAGACCTCAGGAGAAAATACATTTCTGTTGTTGAAGCCATCCAGTGTATAGTATTTTCTTATTATAGGTTTAGCAAACTAATACAGGCAGAACAGCAACTGGGGAATTCATTAGTTAAATCACATTCTATATTTCTGTTAGACCGAACCAGCCTTCTATTTAGGATCAGTTCTTAACACAAACCATAGAAGATCGATAAAATTAATTACAGGTGAATGGATATATTTTTATATTTGTGATGATTTTCAAAAAGTGCCACTCACAGCTGTGTGGAAAACAGTGTTTCCTCAGCTTGATGAAGCATTTTGTGAGATCATTTTTAGGTCAAAGTGAATTTAAAAAGCATTTTGCATAGGAGCTTGAAGACAGTTGCTTGACTAACATTGGAAAACCTCTAATACTCTAGCTTCTAGAAGTGACAGATCATAAATGAATTGATTTTGTTTGGCCTCCTCTAATGACTTCTTGGCTTGAGCCTTTCTTAAATTTCTGCCAAGCTGTGGAGAATCCCACAGGTTTATTTGGATTACTCAGCTGTCCAGAATAAAATAGCAGATTATCAATAAGCAACTGATCAATTTACCTTTCATAAAAGTGGCCAGTTCAGTGTGCCTGGTGAACTTTCTTTTCCAGTTCACTTTTCTGGATGTAACAGTTCCTCTCCATTGTCTTCTCCAGTTCTGCCCACAGCTTCTGGGGTTGCGGAGTAGGTGTGCTGGTAATCTCCCTGTAAGTAGAGAGAATGCCGTCCTTCTTTGGATGGCCCTGTGTTACAGTAAACAAAGGCCATCTGAGCCTCTTTGAAACCTTCCTAATGTGTGTGTCCCTGGGCAAAGTACATAGTTTACCTGAGACTCAATTTTATTATCAGTAAGATGAAGGTAAGAATACCTTTCTCATAAAGTTGCTATAAACATTAAATGATCATATATGTGTGCATGTGTGTATAAAATGTAGAGATATTACACATAACTATGTAAATATAAATACAAATATATACATACCCAGTAAATATAAGATACTCATGATATGTTAATTACTCCTAATACAGATTCTATTTGATTTTTTCCTGTCATCTATTTTTATTTCAATGTAATTTTCCAGTATCCTGGTTCTGGTCCTGGTCTATTAAGAACACTTTTTATTTCAGTTTCAGTTTTATTGAGTTAACTGTGTAACTGACATTCTACAGCATTTTGCCCATTTCTGGATTCAACTTTTCCCCCCAGGTCTACCTAGGAATGATGCAGTGAATTAATTTCATATGTAATGCTAAACCCATAACTTTACGTCAGAATAACTTCTTGTTAATTTCTGCCAAATCCATCCCTACATCAGTGATTACTTTTTAATTGATTTTCATATGTTTTTTAATTAAAGAAGTTATTTGCTCTTAAAGAAACACATTTATCATTTACACCAGTGGGGCAGTACTCAGAATACCTTATAATTGGTATTGTACAGGCATCTGACCCTCAAACCAGAAGCTGGCTATCTCTGATGTTCAGCTACTCTGCTGGGGAGGGACTCTCTGGGTTGCATCTATTCACCTACCTACCAGTGGCCAAGTAAATGACAAGAAGAAGGTATATACCAGTGCTAAACTTCAATAGCTTTACCCACATCAAGGGCAGTTTTGGTTAGCACAATTTCACATGTCTCAGAAATAAGTGAGCAAGATACTCAAGTATGTTTCTCTTACATTTTCATACAGCCCATAATATCATTTTCACCCATGTTCTCATGGATGATTTACCATTTCAGTAGTACAAAACACCACATATAAAAAATTGAATGAATGGGATAGGTGTTATGTTCTCTCCTCTTCCCAAAAATGATCTGATGTCAATGTGTAATTTTTCCTTAGTAGGGTGGCCATTCATGTAATTCTTTCACTTCTCTCTTATTGATTCATATAGGGAAGATTTACCAAGATGTAAGTGGTCTTACTAGTAATTTGTATTAGCATATTTTCTCCTGTTACTCTTTATTGCTCTGAGGTACTAAAGTATCTCTGGAGTATCATGGAATATTTTAAGGCATCCACTATTTTAAATTAGTGTTTCTGCTTCTTCATCTGCAAAAAGGGAGTGAGCATAATTATCATAAGGATATGCATAATATATTACTGTATCATCTGGCTTGTTGGTAAATGCTCAGGAGATTTTAGGTATGGTTATTGGCTATCACAGAGCAGAATAAGGAAGAGAAGACAAATGAAGTCCACAGTGTCCACATTTCTTTAGCTTTGATTATCGTATGGGTCTTTAAAAATTATTAGATTAACAAGTAGTATTCAATTAGTATATATAGCATATAAATAGAATCAAAAGCTCACTCTCTGGTAAAATTCTGACCTACCCACTGAATTAGTATTGTGAAGACTGTGTTAGCTTCTCTATTAACTTCAATCTGCAATGGGCTGCTAGAGAACAAAACTCATGAGTTGCTGTCAAGCCTGCCCCATTCTATACTGTTGCTTTTCTAAAAACCTCAGTGTGAGGCTTCACTCTCATGATTCAATCTTCCTGAATTCAGCATGTCTGTTCTACTCTGTCTAGATCATTTAGATGGAAGCAGTTACCCTTGCATCTAACCTATTGGCCAGAAACTAGTTACAGAAAATGTACAGTTTTATTTTTCTTATTATAATGATCCCTGTAATTATTAACCTATTTGCAGATCTTGTTCTTAGAAAAAAATTCTCATTTCTCGGTTTTCTTCATCAATGTTCACTAACTGGATTATGTTGGTGTTCAAAATTTTCAGTGCTCCTCACACACTCTGCTTATTTAACAAACATTTTTTGAGGGTCCACTAAGTGTCAAAATAGGATCATGGGAATAGAGTTAAGTCAGGTGCAATCCTCTTTGTACCTATGGATTTTCCAGCTAGTGGGGACAGAGAGATACACAGTGATCTTCACAATACAGTGACACAAAAATGTTATAATAGAAAAGAGAACACAAGTCAAGCCCCAATACATAATAGAGGTCATTCCTTTAACTTCATTTAACTATTGTGGCATTTCACCATAAAAGAGAACATTAAGGGGCAGCCTGGGTGGCTCAGCGGTTTAATGCCGCTTTCGTCCCAGGGCATGATCCTGGAGACCCAGGATTGAGTCCCACGTCAGGCTCCCTGCATGGAGCCTGCTTCTCCCCCTGCCTGTGTCTCTGCCTCTCTCTCCCTCTCTGTGTCTCTCATGAATATATAAATTAAAAAAAAAAGAGAGAGAACATTAAGGCTTAACACTCAATAGCAACTTCACACAGAGGTTACCAGTTAAGCCCTTTGGAAAACCCAAACCACTGATGCTAAGTTATGCATAGTTGGAAATACTATATTTAAGTCCAGGAAGGAAACATTTCTTCTCTTCCCACCACAAATAAGTTGATTATTTCACTGATTCCAGAGGTTCCTTAACAACCAATGTTGTCCAAAGATTCTTATTTTCTCCCACAACAAGAAAAGTAAGGGACAAAAACAGTTCAGTTTCACCTTAACTGCCAGGAAGTCTTACAGTAATAGTCCATACAATAAAATAGGTTCTGGTTTTGGTATTCTTGTTCCTGAGTTAATCAAATATCTTAATTTAAAAGCTCCTGTGAGTGTGTTTAAGGGGTCTCAGATATGATGGTGATTATTATTTAAGGAGCAAGATAAGAGGAGTAGATAGTTGGGCTCATCTAAATAGATGAACGTCCTTAGGAAAAAGAAAGAAGGCTGTAAGAACTAAGTGTTGAGGGCACAGTGTTGCTAAATGAAAAAAAAAAAAAGATTTAAATTAAATTTGCCAACATACGGTATAAACCCATTGCTCATCACATCAAGTGCCCTCCTTCATGCCCATCATCCAGTCACCCCATCCTCTCACCCACCTCCCCTTCTGCAACCCTTTGTTTGTTTCCCAGAGTTAGGAGTCTCTCATGGTTTGTCCTCCTCTCAATTTTACCCACTTAGTTTCCCTCCTTTCTCTTATAGTCGCTAAATGAAAATATTAAATCAAGATCTCACATTGAGATTTTTAATAGTAATGAACCTGGAGTGTGGGTAGAGAGAAGCAAATAGAAGTGAGCTGTTCAGCTAACCACTTGACCATAAGAGTCCTGTGAGTGTAATTCCTTCATTTGCATCTCTTATGCTAGGGAGACAGAGAAAACCAGAACTGAAGGTGTCTCCTTTTCTTCAGGATGATCTGTTTGAGTGGAGACCACCCTAGAATGGACTAGATGCTTCAGAAGTCTAACTGACCTTCACAACACGGATCAATGGAACATGGATCAATTCATATCCATTTCTGATTGCTCATCCATTCACTCATGTAGACAGTCTCAAGGAGGGTAAATGAGAAATACTTTTTGGGTAATGGATTAGAGCTAGCAGTGATATCAAGATCAATATTATATAAAGCTGGTAGTTGAGTTTTCTTGCATGAAATGAAGGAAAATATCATTTACTATATTATTCATTTATAACATAGGCATTATATTACACTTATTTTCATGTGAACTTTGAGGTGGTTTATATGCCCTTTTACCATGTATCTTTAGTAACTCCTCTTTGTGTGGTAAATAATCTTAAATAGCATTGTTAGAGTGCATACCAAACTGCCAGATAGCTTTCTGAGTGCTATATATAATTTGTTTTATTTAATTCCCACAACAATTCTATGAGATATACTATTATTAGCCTAATTTAATACTCCAGGAATTTGAGGCTAAGAAATAGTTCATCCAACATCACTCAGCCAAGAAATGAGGTTTATTCACACCCAAGCTGTTCCACTTGACAATCTACCCTCTCAATAAATCTATTGAATGGCTAAAAAAAATGTTGAATAAATATATTTTAAAAAATAAATGCAAGCAACCTAGAGACAGTAAGAAGTGTTTCTGTTATTGAGTATTAATATTGCATCCAAACTTTGTGGTAACTTAAGGTAAAAGAAAGTGTGGTGGTTTAAATAATTCCTATTGATGTTAAATAGAAATAATGTTTAACCAAAACAATTAACTCAATCCTAGTACCTCATTTATAAGAAATTTAACATTTGATTTTTCATAACATAAAGGCCAATGTCTTCAAGAACAGAATTTTATAGAACATTTACAAAGAATTTTTGTATGGCTACTCTAGAAAAGCTGGCAAAATTGGGGAGGCGTGAGGCTTAGAATCTGGAAAGCACCCAGTATAAGCCAGCTTCTTGGTTCAGTATTTAGCTATCAATCTTTTAATCTGAACAACTACCTTGTCATCATTCCCTGCTATTCCCCAGTTTCATAGATGAGAAAGCCAAGAAAGATCAATTAGCTTGTCAAGCATGCACAGCTAGTAAGTAGTGCAGGTCTGATTCTGAAATCCATGCTTACTCCACTGTATGATGCTTAAAATATGATGGGTCAAACTAGAGTCTCATATATATGACTTTCTGGTGACGTTACACCTAACAGAAGTGATTTTCCAAAAAGCTCTAGCACTGAAATCCATTTTTTTTTGAGACTTTAATCAAGAACCCCAATAAAGACTTAAGAGTGGAGGTACTTCTGTGGAAAGCTGTGTGTGCAGAGCTCCATCCACCAGGCCTTTTGAGGAGGATTCCTATGACACTTTAGGTGTACAAAGAACACCAGGAGTACTGGTGGAAATGGAGATTCCTGGGCCATGACCCGAGATAATCTGATTTGGGCCTAGGAGTCTGCATCTTAAACACACATTTCAAGTGATTCTGAAACAGATGTCTTTGAAAAATACTGACCTACAAAATGCACAGCCTGCCCCTTATCTGATTTCCTTCAAGTATCTGTTGTTTTTGATAAGATCTCTTAGATTCTTCAGTATAGATAAATTTTTATTGGATTGCAAAAGCAAATGATGATTTCATTTATGATACACACTATTATTTGCAAATATAATATAAAGCCAGAGCAGTGTCTGACTGTCAATATTTGCCAAGTGGATGGATGAATAAATAGTATAATTGCAAGAAATTATTCCATGTTGTAAAAGAGGAAGAGACTCAGTACATCAGTTCAGTGAAAAAGAATATTAAATTGAGTTGGGATGCTAAGACCTGAAAGCCAAAGGTTGCCATGGATCAACATCTGAGGTTTATATCCATGATTTCTTGCTTGTGAGTATTTTTCTATTTTGAATATTTGCAATAATTTACAGTGAGATTAATAACCAGCTTTACTGAAACTCGAAATTCTATTAATTCTCTAGATATTTGTTACGTTTAAGCAGCTTCTGGAAATAGAGGTGGCATCAAAAGAAATGAAAGGCAGATGAAAACAGGCTGTTTAAAATGGCTATCAAATAAATAAACCTGTGCCTTTAGAGAGACCAGTTCCCATGTTTAAAATAGTTGCTTTGGGGCCTATTGACTAAATCACCTGCCCCCTGGGATCCCTGTGAGAACCTATAATTCTCTGAATCTCTGTGTGGGAGCCTGAAGTTCTCCTGGCAATTGGCTGAACCCTAACCCAAGCCATAAACAAGACTCTTTATAAAGGAGAATATCAAGTGAGTGTATGGTGATCCAGCATCCACTTTGTATTCACTGTCAACCCAATAATGAAATGTCTGCTTAGATTGCAGCACTATGGTTCAGTGCTAGTGTTTCCCTTTCATAGAATTTCTATGTTTTTTATTTTTGCTTCTTTTTCATTCAAGCAGTAACTGCTACAATTGTAAAATTGGAATAAACTCCACTAGATTATATAAGTAAGCACTTAGCATTGAAGAACTGTCTGGTCTGTGCTTGTTTACTGTGGTTTAACACAATAGACATAAAAAAGATATTTGCTACTTTAAGCTTCTATGTAAAGTCAAAATAAATGCTTCAGACTACACAGCATTTATCTGTCAGCCTATGAAGTCATTGGAGGGAACAATATAGGCAGCATTTCCCAATCTGATATCCCATGCAGGAGAGTTTATAGGGATATTGTTGGGGGAGAAAATCTAGTCTCACTTACACTTGTGAAATGAAGGGTTTAACAAAGTAAAACTAGGCTATTTACTGAGATACAGATATCTTTAACATGCTACTTTTCATTGTGCATCTCCAAACCAGGGGTATCCAATGCAGTGTTTCCCAAAGTTATTTCTAAAAGAAGCCTTTTCTCTAGAGGACCTCACAAGATCAGTGGTCTATGGAATATCCTTCATAAAATATTGCTTTTGTATTCCTAGGGGAGTAAAGAGTGATTGAGGAAAAAGTGGATTGCATTTGCTTATTTTCCTTTTCGAAAAGAGCATCAAAAAATATTAGCAGCCTCAGGAGACAATTCAGGAACTGCAGAATCTGGGGGAAACAAGTTTTGTTTCAGGTCATCTATTTTGATATTGTTCCCATATGAAATACTCTAATTCTTCAAAACTATTAAATTCCATCAAGAGATTTAAGTAATTTCCTACTCTGCTCACTCTGATCAAATTTTTGCCAGTAATCTAATGTTGGTGAGAAATTGTGATGGAGTAATGCTAAATAAAAACTAAGTGAGGTTTTTATGCGCCATTGTGACCGTACAGTATACATGCACTACCAGGCATTTGAGATGATAAGACAATGGGAAGCAATGAGAGATTGGATACCTTCAGCTGAGAAGTTTACAGTCATGGTTAAATGACATTAATTATCATTGGCAATGCAGATACCTATTGTCTTTGAATATATATTTATGAATACACAATTCTAAATGCTATGTATTTATCACTTTTCACTGGAAAGAAGGCCGCTTGGGGCACATGGCTGGCTCAGCTGGAAGAGCATGTGACTCTTGATCCCAGGGTTAGGAGTTCAAGCCCACATTGGGTGTAGAGATTACTTAAAAAACAAAAACAAAACAAAACTAAACAACAACAAAAAAAACTTAAAAACAAATTAGAAGGAAGAAGGCCTTCAACTGCATGCTTCCATCCACTGTGAAAGACTCCTTAAGGAAGAGAATTTCAAATAAGGTTTTGAAAGAAGTGATAATACAAGCTGACATTTGTTTAATGACGAAAAGGAGTGCAGGTGATTATTGACAGATAAGCAAAATCCCTGAGCAGGGATCCCTGGGTGGCGCAGCGGTTTGGCGCCTGCCTTTGGCCCAGGGCGCGATCCTGGAGACCCAGGATCGAATCCCACGTCGGGCTCCCGGTGCATGGAGCCTGCTTCTCCCTCTGCCTGTGTCTCTGCCTCTCTCTCTCTCTGTGTGACTATCATAAATAAATAAAAATTAAAAAAAAAAAAAAAGAAAGCTTTAAAAAAAAAACCAAAAAACAAAAAACAAAACTCTGAGCAGACCAGCCTCACTGGGATGGATGTTGGGACACAGCCAAGCAAGCTGCAAGCTACATAAATCTCAGAGGTGACATAGACTTAGCAGTACTCAGGGAGGAAAGATTCAATGTGGCAGATTGAATAGATAATAGAGAGATAAGGGATGATGGTCTAGGCTAGGAAGAAGTATTGAAGATCTGATTAAATGTGATGAAAGAATCTTACCAAAAGGTTTGCCTATGTCTCCCAGCTCCCTAAGCCTTCACCTGGTTCATTTGTCCCACAACACTTAGCTCACACATCACTTCCTCTAAAATGCCTTCTCCTCTTCTGTAGCCTATCCTCCCCTGCCCTAACTGATGTGATTGTCTTCTTGTGTGCTGCATAACATCCTATTTATGTCTCTATCTTAGCACTTATTAGAGATGGATTGAGGCTCTTAGAGGCCCTTTGTATTGGATGAGACTATTGTGTAATCCTCCATGTAATAGAAATAAAAATAGTATTAAATGATAATATGAGGTTAAGGAAGTTCACAGAGCTCTGCAGTTGTTTATTGGTGCTTGTTTTGTTTCTTTTATACCAACTATATCAAATTTGTCCACTTGTTTTCTCAGTGTCCTTAGGGCTGCACTATGCTAATATTCCTAATTACAAGTTTTATCTTCCTGTCAGAGAACACTTTTTTACTTAAATGACTCATTTGCATATACATTTCCACTAGGGTACTGTGATTTCTTAAAGGGAGCGCATGACTTGTTCATCATTGTATTCCAAGAGTTTGTCAATCGATATTTGTTGAGCTGAACTTAACTGAACCTTGGTAGACAACTGAGAATTTAGGCACTAAGTCAATCAATAGGCTTTCGTGAACTGTGTGAGTTTTGAGGTTTGGGACATTTCCAGTTTTTAAGAAGGAAACTAGGTAGTAAAGGAGGAATGAGAGGGGAAGAAAGGAATTATACACTTCCCTAAAGAGACAAGAGAATGAGACAGTGAAATGGGAATGTGGGGTTCAGTATCAGGACTACAAAAGCAACAGGTGTGATTTAGTATTGAGCCTAAAAGTATTACATCACTGCTTCTTAAATCCACACTATTCCTTACCCCCAACTTAGATTGCAAATTGATTCTAGAAACCAGATTCTAGGACTCTGGTTTCATTTGTTCAACAAGAGTCAATCATATATCAAGCTAAGTGCTAAGGATACAAAGGTTGACACTGACATACCCAATCTACAACACCGCAGAATTTACAGACCATTAGGGGATGAGATCACACAAATACCCTGGCTTGTTCAAAGTGGTATTTACTACAGTTTCTCATTGTTAATGGGTTGACATTTGTCCTGACTAGTTGGTACTATTAACAGGTATTTTGAATGTAACCCACATTTTGTGCTGAGTAAATACAGTATAATTAGAATACAGATTGACATTTTATGAGTCATTGATGTATAGAGAATGAAGTAGAAGGAAGTAGGAGGGGCAAGACAGGTGACAGAAAAAAAAAGCACTTAGAAAGTCGTTGTAGTAACTCAGGAGAGAGAAGAGTTGGTGGCTTAGATTTGAGAAGGGCCTGTGAGATGGAGAGAAATGGGTAGATTAGAGATTAGGTAATAGAATATATGGAACTTGGTAACCGGTTGAATGTGGGAGAGGAGGGAATGGGAGAAGTTAATGGTAATATCCAGATTTCTGATTCAGACCCGAGTGAATGTAGGTACATTCACTTGAGTATGTAAAAGAACCTTAAAGGGAGCAGCAAGTTCACACAAAGATGATCAGTTTGGTTTGGGAAATGTTTAACTTAAGATACAAAGGACTATCCAGTAGGTGTTCAAGATACATGAAATCTATCTTAAATTTTGTGTCTGGTAGGACCAGTCAGTTATAGGGTCAAGTCAGATGACAATATTTTTTGCGAAAGAGGGAGACACAGGTCCATTAAGGCTAGTCCTTGAGTGATGCTTCAAAGGAATAGGCTACTAGGTTTGCTGGATCTTTACAGCCAAAAATACAATATGTACATCTCTCATTTCACAAATAAAATTTTATTTAGAACACTGGAATCTAATTGAGCCCTCTGGGATACACTGTTACAATATGAAGCAGCTATGAAGCCACCACTGGAATGGATCCTTGATTAACTTCAAATGTTAGTTATCCATCCCTAGATGATGGATTCCTTATTTGGATGCTTCAGATGCTAACCCACTCCACACATACATTGCACTATCTATATGAAAGTATTCTTACAGTAAATTATCAGTTTTTACCATTATACCAGGTCTTGAGCTCTTGAGAGAGATCTGCACTGGAAGCATAGATTTAAAAATTATTAGTGTTTAGATGATGGAGCAAAGCCAAGGAAGCAAATGCAGTGTTTAGAGGATAGCATGTAATGTGAGAAGAGAAGGGACCATGACAGAGTCTTGGGAGATAATGATATTGTAGGTATAAGGTAGTGAAAGTAGATCCTGAAGTGGAGACCAAGCATATAACCTTGAGAGGTGAGAGAGATGTGGAGATGGCTCTGTTTCACCCAATCCAAGAGAGATGAGTGCTTTAAGAAAGACAGGGTAGTCAAAAACATCAAATGACCTCAGAAGAGATGGTAAATGAGGAGAAGAAACTATTTTGAAGTTTGTTTTTTACTTTGGCAAGAGCAATTTCAATGGCATGAATGGGGTGAAAACCATATTGCAGTGGATTGAAGAATAAGTCAGAGGTGAGTTCATGCAGACTCAGCCAATCCCTTCAAGAAAAGGAATTCAACACCTGAATTACAGACTCTCAAAAAGGACCTTAGATTTGATCTAGTTTATCTCAAAATTGTGACCCGAATCCATCTCCATTACTGGCAATTTTTAAAGTAACTATTGAATCTTACTGCATGCAAGGCAGTAAGCTAATTGTCCCTGATTATTCACATATGGGCATTGCCTCTACATTTAAATAGTTTACAATCTGCTGGATGAATGAAGTAAGTATACAATAAGCTAACATAAGATGCAAGGATTCAAAACTTGTAAATTTACTCTTAGAGATGGGCAAGCTTATAGATCCTATAGAAACATAAGTGGATAAGTGTGAGTTCTGGAATCAGACTACCCAGGTCAAACCACCTCCACCATGTAACTTCCTGTGTTATTTATTCTCTCTGCTTCCTTTTCCTCATATGTAAAATGGAAGGATTAATATAACCTACTTCAGAAGGTTTTTGGGGAGGATTAACTGAGGATCAATTTAAAATAGCTCTTGGAGTACAGTAACTCCTGATGAATAGTAGGATTTTTTTTTAACCTAAATTGGTGTCTTATTGTACAGATGAGAAAAGTGAGGCTCAAGGAATTTAAGTGACTTATCCAAACATTTCAGCTAGTTAAGATTAGAGGTAGAACCAGAGCACCAAATAACTCACCTCTCATCTGCTCCTATCAATTTTCAATGAACTATGTTCCATCTACTTTCAATGAAAATTCAGGGAATTTCAATGATTATATAATGCATATGATATAGAATTATCAATTTGGCTAATTCTCTACTCTGACTTTAATGAATCAAAAAACTACTTAGTGCATAAAATAATATTAACTAAATAATAAATAAGTAATGCCAGAAAAGAAGTCACTGTCTTGGAAGTAAATCACTAGAATAAAGAGTTATTTTGATCATAGCAGTGGTGTGCATGTTGGCATGAGCTAGGAAATCAACTGAGATGAAGAGCACAAAAGGACTCCTTATTCTAAGCAGGTAGTATGCATGAGAGTGAATAAAAGACAAATGGAACCTATTTAGTCAGTCTGTCCTAGTTTTAAATAAATAGCTTTATTTATGTATGTGTTTGTGCAATTAAATAATGATTGCTCTGAAAGAAATCATTGCCTATTAAATAATTATTTTATAATAACTATTTATCCTTTCTACATAATGGAAGAGAAGGCAGGCCCCATAATTAACAGTTTAACGTGCTGAAATGAATGGCCTCTTGGACTGAATACAAAGCCAACTTTACAAAGCCAAAGGGAGGAGTTTTGAATACTAATCCCACGCTTCATCATCTCTAAATGGAGCCCTCAGAAGCCCAGGAGAGATCACAGATCTCCCTTCCTCTGCCTCCATTGAGGAGAATTGGTCTTCAGTCTCCTTTATTTGTTTAATAAATACTTACTGAGCACTTACTGTATGATACACACTGTTCTTTGCACTGAAGACAAAGTAGTAAATTAGACAGGTGTAACTAACCTCTGCAGTCATGAGGTTTATAGTCTAGTACAGAGATGCAGAAAATAGGTACAAACAAATGAGTGAATGGATAAGATGATATGCATACAGTATCAAGGGGAGGTTAAATAGAGTGATGTGATAGTCACAGGGGACAGCACAAAAGGTACCACTTTAGATAAGACACCTATTGGGGGTTGACTCTTGAATTGAGAACAGTAATAAGAACCAACCATGTAAAAATCTAAAGATACATCATTCCAAGCAGAGGAAGTAGTATGTGCAAAGGTCCTGAGGCAAGAATTGCAAAGGTCCTTCAGGCAAGTTTGCTTAATTGAAGACTAGAATGAAGGTCAGTGGGGCTACAGTGAAACAAGATAGAGTGTGATGTGAGAAAAGATTGGCAATGTGGATATGAGCCAGAGCATGTAGGTCAGGGACTTGCAAACATGCTCTTTTAGATGCTACTCATATTAAGAAATATATTTTAGGGATGGGGGGTGTTGCAGTCAGTTAAGCATCTGATTCCTTTTTTAAAAAAGATTATTTATTTGAGAGAGAGAAAGAGAAAACACAAGCACAGGGAGAGGCACAAGGAAAGGGAGAGAGAGAATCTCAAGCAGACTCTACACCAGCACAGAGCCTGATGTGCTGTCAGGGACCTTGAGATCATGACCCAAGCCAAAATCAAGAGTTGGACACTAAACTGACTGAGCCACCCAAGTGCCCCGAGCACCTAACTCTTGGTTTCAGCTCAGGTTGTGATCTCAGGGTGGTGAGATCAAGCCCTGCACTGGGCTACAAGTTCATCATGGTGTTTGTGTAAGATTTTCTGTCCCTCTCCCTCTGCCAACCCTCAACCTCCTCCCCTTTCCCTCAAATAAATAAATGAATAAATAAATAAATAAACCCTTTTTTAATAAATCATTTTTTAAAAGGAAATATGTTTTGCATTGCAAACACATATGTATATAGTCTACATATGATATACATGGCATTTTTAAATCCACACTATTTTTAACACAGGTCATAATGTGCCAACTGATAGGATTAATGGTTCATCATTTATTAGAGTGGGTTCTTATAGAGCATGGTAAGAAAGTTTGGATTCTTTTGTTAGTGATCAAAGATCAGTTAGAATATTTTAAGTGGAGTGCTGATTTAAGATTTTCAAAAGATAACTTTGCTTGGTGGGTAAGCAGGCCTGCAGAGTAAAAACAGAGAGACCAGCTGAGAGAGAGAATGGTGACTTGCACAAAGTGGAGACAGCAGACAGGGTGAGAAGTGATTGGGTGAGTTTGATATGAGTGCTGACAAATCTACTGATGAAGTATGTACAATAAAGAAACGGATGAGTTCTAGTTTCTGGTCAAAGCAACTGGCTGGACTTTGGTATCTTTAATGGATATGTGGGGTACTGAGGAAGTATTGGGAGATACTGGTGAGATACTGGTGACATTTGGGAGACTTTAAAAGTTCTGCTTTGCATGCGTTATACATCTGAACTGCCTATTAGATGTGGAATATGGAGCTGTCAAGTAGGTGGTCAGATCCTTAAATCAGATGCTCAAGGAGGAGGTTGCCATAGGAGACATTGGTATGCTCCATGGAGGAGAGCAGATAGAAGTGAGAATGATGAAGATTTAAGCCTAGAAATCTCCAGCATTTGGAGTCTGATAGAAGGAAGGAGCAAGCTGCGCCAGAGCTTGGCCACCTTTGGTACTAGGGATCTTTTCTTTTACACAGTTATCCCTCAGTGTAATTCCTTCTGACTCTTCTGCAACAGGTGGTCTACCCCTTTGCTGAGCTACCCTAACCAAATAACACGTTAGCACTCAGTTGTATTTCTGTTGTTCTGGGATCAATTATGAATCCTCAGTTTTATATATTCTCTTCCTAACTTTACTATAAGTCTAATGAGATCAAGGACTCTCTTCTACCTCTTTTATTTCTGTCATACCCATTAAATCAATACTATTTGTTAAGCAGAATAGCCATAGGTACTAGAACATTTCTGAGCACTGAAGGGTAGATGCTTAATATATATTAATATATATTTTATGCATCAAAAAACTCATGTTGACAATAGTGAGCAGTGAGCACCTTCTTACTATGTAGGATCCCCAAGGTAGAATTATTTAAATATATTTGCAGTCAATCTAGAAATAATAGGTGGCCTAAAGGTATATTATATTATAACCGGCATTTGTTATATTCTTTGACAAATAATGATGAGAATTTCATTTTAAAATTGCCAAAATTAACTTTATAAATTTTTAAAAATTTGTCTAGGGAAACCTATACAGATTCCCCAACTTCTAGGGCAGTATGGGCAATATTCACAAATCAAATTAAGCAGAAATCTACAAGGTCACAAGGGAGAGTATCCAGCAAGTAACTGAGCAGGTATCTGCTTATCCTATAAGGCAGGTGTCTTTCCCGAATAACCTTGCTATAAATATTTGAGATAACAATTGAGGTTTTGTTTTGTGTGGCCAAGAAAGTAGGAGGGAGGTCTAAGAGCAAGAAGGAGGGGTTACTATTTTGATTAGAAAGTTTTTTGGCCTCAATTTTCACTGAGTTCTGGTGAATTACTTCACTGTATGACATCAATCTTCATTTTATTCCTCAAAGTCTAAATATATGTCAAGAGGTATTTTCAGTGCTATTGCTTTATGATAATGGATTTCTCTTTCAGATTCATATGCCTTTAGGAAGAGACAGTATACATTTTTGAAACACCTGGAATTTAGTCAAATATATGTAGGTGTCTTTCAAATCAAGTGGAGGATGGTGTGAATTAGGGTGAAAAATTGTCTTATTCTGGCAGATGACATGATTAGGCTGTTTAAGCTCAGCTGTGCAGCTTCCTTCTACTCATTTTCAGAAATCAGTGTTCTGTCAAAAAAAAAAAAAAGCACGCACACTATGCAGTAAAATTCAAGTTTTTAAGACCATTTCTACTGAGAGAACTGCTTTGTCTCAGGGGAGAGCTGTTAATTTAATACTTTTTCTTGGGAATTGCTAAGAGTTAGGTCAGGTTTATTGTAGGATCCCTCAGGTTAAATCATCTCAACCAATTTTGAAATAAAGTAGATGGTTTCTAAACTTGACGTGAAGCATCGGGGTGGGAGGAGGAGTGACTTCATCATTTATCTAAATAGAGAAGGTGAAGCTGAGACATTTGGCTTTCCTGAGTGTGTATGGCAAAGGATTCACATACAGCTCCATGTGTGGGATGTGCTTCCCATACCACTGGGCCTCAATGGTGCCATTATCCCTGAGTGGAAATACCTTCCCTTCCTTCTTTACCTTGTATTCAGCCATTAAGATCCATATTGACTGTTTCTTTACCTGGAAACTTCAATCCCCCCACTACCCGATTCCTTTCTCCTCAACAATGTTGGCAGAGTACCTCTCCATTCGGCTTCTGTAGCACTATGCATACCTCTGTCCTAAGCCCTTAATACACTGAATTAACATTTCATAATATTTCCATTTTCCCTAAGAAACTGTAAGATTTTTGGAGCATGGGTATTTGCTTGTTTACATTTGTATGCCCAACATCTAATTCAGGCCCTGGTACACACACGTTAGGCTCCCGGGAAACGTTGAACTGATTTGAACCAGCTGGTCATGCCTGTTGAATATTATATGTTTGTGGAGGATGTACACATCCCTGGGGAAGCTCAGTGAGGATTCACAGGTAAGATTAGAGTGAAAACATACATTGTGAGCCTACAACATGGCCATGAGGGGCTGAGTGTGGGAATCTAGAGGGTGGTTTGAGGACTGACTTCTCCAGTTAATACTCCATGTGTGTGATTGCAGTCTAGTTATTTAACTGTTCCAAGTGTTTTCATCTGTGAAACGAGCCAAGTGTTATAGTAGTCCCTATTGGATAAGGAAACTAAGGAGTAAGATAACACACATAAAGTGATTAGAAAAGTATCCGACATCAACACTTAACATACATTAGCCATTGCGTTATTTAGCAGGTAAAGTCATGTATCTTGGTTCTCTGATTTCCTTTGTGACTTAGAAAATCAAGTCCTAGAGCTTATTGCATTGACACTGTTCTCTCTTGATTTTTCTATACAAAGTTTAATAAATGTTAAAAAAGGAAAATCTATTTAGTTTTTGTATTTGTCTTTTAAGCTCTCCCTACCCACAAAAGCTACTTAAACAGTTTAAGTTGGTAGTCCAGTTAAGCCTATGAGGAAGAGGGAGAGGAGAGGAGAAGGATGAAAGAGAGAGACACAGAGAGACTGACATTTTATTTCACTGAGGAAAGAATCAGTGGACAAGGGCTTGGTCTTGGAATCCTTGCTTCACTTCTTCCACCCCTCTCTCTTGCTGTGAGGGCTCCTGTCACTGTCACCACAGATTGTGACTCATCCTCTGCCACCTGGTGATGCACCTGAAGGAGTACTGGTGACTAAACTGTGGGTGGCTGCAGCCTGTGGTAGGCAGAATCAGGACTCCAGGGCACCTGGCTGGTTCAGTTGATGGAACATGCAACTCCTGATCTCAGCATTGTGAGTTCTGGCCCCATGTTGGGTGTAGGGATTATTTAAAAAAATAATAATAAATTCTTTTTTTTTAAATAAAATCTTTTAAAAAAAGGAATCAGGGCTCCCTAATTAGTCTGGTCCCCAGTCCCCAGAACCTGTGATACATTGGGTTACATGGCAGCGGGATTAAGGCTACTAATCAGCTGTCCTTGAGATGGGAGCCTGCAGTGTCCTGGGGGGGAATAAGGGGGTGAAATCACAATGATCCTAACAAGAGAGAGGTGGAGAAAAGGTCCTGTGACAAAGAAGCAGTAGGAAAGATGCGATGATGAAAGCAGAGGTCAGAGTGGTCAGGGAGCTAAAGCAGCCACAAAAATCTGGAAAAAACAAGGAAATAATTTCTTTTCTGCATCTCTGGAGGGAAAGCAGCCCTGCTACGAACTTATTTTTATTCCCAAAATACCAGCTTCAAGTCTCTACTCTCCAGGCCTGTGAGGAAATAGCCTTGATTTGCTGTAAGCTCTGAGTCTTGTGACCCTTGGTCTGAGGCAGCTCCATCTGTTGAATAGAGGCAAAGCTTTGCTGTCAGATCTGGGACTGAAAAGACTGTCACTGTCTGCTTTTTAAAACTGAAGTAGATTATTAGTCTTTTAGTATCTCAGTTTCCTCAGTTATGAAATGAAGACGATAGTGTGTAACTTATTGGGGGGATTAAACAGTACATGAATCACCAGACACACAGTGCGAACATTTTCCAGTTTCCTCCTGCTATGGAGTGGCTAATTTGTCAATGCCAGCCTTTCCATGGAGGGGCCACATGTCCTCACGAATAATGATCATTTTATCCCCTGGTTGTTGAGGACTAGTGGCTTTACTTGAACGTGGATTTGCTAGTCTAATGCCAAAACTTCTTTTACAAAACAGATCCAAGTTTCTTGTAATAGAGGAAAAAAGAAAACTGGGTATCTGAATATAGTGTATTTCTTAGGCCTACTTTATTTTCCCCAATATTTCAAAGTCAAATAGTGGCTACTAGACTCTAAAATTTAAGTAATTTTCTAAATTTCTTTTTTTTTCTATATTTTCTATTAATACCAAATTTGTTCAAATGTTAGTGAATGTTGGCTGGGGATATTTAGGGCATCATTAAGGGGCATCATTCTAGTCAAGATCAATTTGGATCTTATTAATAACATTTAGTTTTTTTTTTACCTTAATATGTTACCATTATAAAAAAAATTCAACCCATGTATTAGCAAAATGAAAAATGGGAACACTGTGAAAGGTTTCAGTGAAAACAACCTGATAAGATAAATAAATAATAAAGCCAAATCTTGTCTTTCTTAACATGTATCTTTTTCTTCAAAAAAAGGGGGGGGGCATATTTTCCTAAAGATCTCAACAACTTCAAATTTAAAGCCAGGCTCCAGTAAAAGCAATAGTGAGGGGAGTGTGAGAGGCTGCAGAGCTCTGGGGCATTGGCTTCTGTGCAAATCCCAATTCCATGGCCCCTGAAGTGGGTGTGTCTGAATGGTTCTGGCAGGTCTTCCCAGAAAAGTCAGAACAGCATCAGTTTCAAGAGAAATAGCTAGAGCTCCATGATGATTTGAGTGGTTTGTGTGAATTATGGAATCTGGTTAAGATAAAAGGAAATGAAAATCACTCTTCTAAAGTAACTTAATAACACTGCAGGGAAAATGTTGGCTGGAGATGTGAACATGATTAACAGCTATTATTTTCTAATAAAAGTGATGATTAAAGTCACTATGAGATGGTGAGACACCATGATATACAATGAGAAGAAAGAACCCCAACTAATTCTAGACTTTGTAATACAAAGAAACTGGAATGCAGTGTAGTAGATCTGCATGTGGATCCTATCTCTACCCTTCACTAGATATGTGACATGGGACCAATGACCTGACCTGACTTCACTAACTACTGTTTGGTCATCCAGACTACTTCCCTGCTGCTCTCTGTTCTTCCTTGGACCTACAATTACTGCCTCCCTCCCACATACTTTTTAGGGGTACACTCTGGTGGAGGAGCACCTAGACCCACCTTTAACATTTGTAGGGCAGGAGGGCAAATAGGGACCCTCATAATCTAGGCTTAAATATTTGAGTTATGAGTCAAAGAAAATGTTCAGTAATATATGTTCTACCCTCCCATCTTAACAAGTTTACCTCTATAATGACCAGGAAGGCCAGATTCATATTTGCAATTCTTGCATTCCTCAGACTCCCATAATGGATGGAATGCCTCTTGCTCTCCTGCTGCCCACTCCTGCTTCTCTTTTTACCTGTGTTTTTCTCTTACAAGCCAAGCAACCTCATGGAAAAATGTATGGATGCTCCACTCTGCATATCTTTTCTTTCTTTCTTTTCTTTTCTTTTTTTTAGAGAGAGAGAGCAAGCATGTGGGAAGGGGCAAAGGGAAAGAGACAGAATCTTAAGCAGACTCCATGCTGAACACAGAGCATGACACAGGGCTCAATCTCATGACTCTGAGATTATGACTTGAGCTGATATCAAGAGTCAGATGCTAAAAAAATAAATAAATAAAAAGTCAGATGCTAAACAAACTGAGCCACCCAGGTGCCCCCATTCTGCATATCTAATCACTATCTTTTTTTTAAAGATTTATTTATTTATGAGAGACATAGGGAGAGAGAGAGAGAGAGAGAGAGAGAGAGGCAGAGACACAGGCAGAGGGAAGCAGGCTCCATGCCGGGAGCCCAACGCAGGACTCAATCCTGGGACTCCAGGGTTGTGCCCTGGGCCAAAGGCAGGCACTAAACCGCTGAGCTACCCAGGGATCCCCTATCTGAGCACTATCTACACCACCTCTATGAATAGCCACCACCAGCCACCTTTCAAGCCTGTTGTATGCATATTGCATAAGCCATC
Source organism: Canis aureus (assembly GCF_053574225.1). Taxonomy (NCBI): domain Eukaryota; kingdom Metazoa; phylum Chordata; class Mammalia; order Carnivora; family Canidae; genus Canis; species Canis aureus. Next base: position 48,597,976 of record NC_135616.1, read on the forward strand.
TGCCATCAAGATGAAAAAATGGGGGACTGGACCTGGGAAGGCCATAGACATAGAATCAAGTCTATTTGGGTAGAGAATTTCTGAGTACTAAAAGCATGGTCTAGAATTAAGAGCATAAGCAGTAGATGAATCCATTCCCTTAGCTGTGTGGAACCTTCACCCTATGGAGATCCAAAGAGGTGGGCTCCCGCCTGATTAAATCAGATACCAGGCCCCTTTTGCCCAGGTCTAAGTGAAGTTCTGGATATATCCAAGTAACAAATCCTTTCTGTGCCTGTCTTTTGGAGAGTCTTAGTGTTCATAAAATAGTTCTTTTGACCAATAATAAGTGAAACACCCCCCCCCCCCCCCCCCCCCCCGAGTACCACAGATCTCAGACTTCAGTCCCAAGGGCCTGGAGACATACCAGAGGCATTAAACAGACTGAGGTATTCAGCAACTCTCTGGCCTTTGTATGACCACAGCTTTTTTTCTGTGTAAGTTCACTGAGCCAAGATTCATGTTCCCCCACAAGAATTTCTTACAGGAAGAATCCCCTGCTTCCTGGTGGTCTACCAACAGTTTTCAGATAGATCATCCTTTCACTTATAGTCAAGCTAAGTCTTCTGCAACATTGAGATATGACCCATTACAAGAGTGTGCACAGTAAATTATGATTAAAGGGGAAAGGGAAAGCCCTTTTTATCTGGCCTCCTATTATAATAAGATATTTGAGACACTTCAATAGAAGCATGAGGACTAAAATGTCTCTTGAGATTTGAGCCAACTGGGTAGTCTGTCTATTTTTAGATGTATTACAAAGGTAAAGAAATGTCTAATAGAATAAAAATTGCTTCTAAGGCATCTATGTTGTAAATGAGAAGCTATAAAGATAGCTCAGAACTCTGGAAACATGTATATGGGATACCATCAGTAATGATCAGTTCATTGTAAAAGGCATAAAAATCAGATATTGAGGAACACATTCAAATATATTTAGTTCAATGATACCAGTTTTCCAATCTTAGTGAATATTGTGGGTTGAGTTGTGTTCCTCAAAAAAGATGTATTAAAGATCTAACCTCCGGTACTTATGAATGTGGCCTTATTTGGAAAGAGGGTCTTTGTTGATGTAATCAAGTTAAGATGCGATCTCTGGGGTGGGGCAGAATTGAATACACCTGATATCCTTATATGAAGAGAAGAGATATAGGCACAGAAACAAGAGTTGAGACACCATTATGACAAAGACAGGTTGAAGAGTTGTAGCTGTAAGCTAAGGAATGTCAAAGATTGTCAGCAAAGCACCAGAAGCTAGGAAGAGGCAAGAAGAATTCTCCTATATGTTTCAGAGGCAGTATGGCCCTACTGACATGTCAGTTTTAGACTCCTAACTTCCATAACTATAAGACAATACATTTCTCCTGCCTTAAACCCACCAGTTTGTGGCATTTTGTTATGGCAGTCCTAGAAAGGTGATACAGTCTGAAAAATGGGATGAAAAAACCAGAGACACACAAGACCTTGCATATACCATTCTCTTAGAAACATAGAACATTGCTCCACTGCTCAGGACAGTAGCAGTACTTTCCCTATACTTATTGATTGATTGGTTACCCCAGAAAGTAAACGACTCACCCAGGTGATGAGCTCATGGTGTATCAGACAAATGCTGCTGGAATTCAGGTATCCTGACCCACAACTGTTATGCATTCTTCCATTTGAGCAATTGGCATTTCCCTTCAGTAGATGTTATTAAATAACCCTGATGACAAGTAAGGAGCTATGCAGGTGCAGAGATTTGCTAAATGTTATTGGATATGAATGTGATTTTTTCCCCAGTGAAATGGGGCATAAATTTAGTAGCAAACTTTCTAGCTGCATCCAAGATGTTATAAATGATTTGGCATTATTTAGCAAGTTTAGAAACAAATTTGCAGCAGACTTATATAACATCTTCCAGAGAGTTTGACTAGAAATGGGACACAACATACTATTACTAATAATAGTACCATCACAGTGACACCATGACCTATGGGTAAGAGGCTCGGAGGCCATGCTTTCCTGGTGGGCTTCTCTCTCCATATTTATTCAGACATCAACTGGAGGTTGGGGCAGGGGAATTAGGAGGAAAGCAGATTCCTTTACTTCTTAGGAAAATTCTCTAAAAGTTTTTTTAATCCTTAGTAATTCTTATGAGATTATAAGAGTTGATATTGGCTCATTCGGCTCACATATGAAGAAAGTTGAGTCTTGTTTCCAGATTATTGACCCTGTCCTGGGGTTATTGCATATAGATAGACCTAAAGCAGGGACATGGGAACATCATATGAACATTGTTCTGAGATTTGGTAGTGACTCCTACATGCGTGCGTGCGCACACACACACACACACACACACACACACGCATACCATGATGGTTTCTACAGGCCATTCACAGACGACTGGGAATTGTAAACAATTATTTGAGAAGATTTGAATGGTGCGTAGTTTTTAATGGCTTGGATATTTGTGTAACAAGTTGATTTGTTCATATGAGAATGCTCCTCTTCATCTATTAAGTGGTAAGTACTATTGGTGACAATTGAATGTAAAGTCCTCTGTCTGATGTACATTAGACAGTATAATATATAGTACAAATATTTGAATGTTATTGTGATAAATAAAAGCACGTTTGCCAGACCATGGTACAAATCTGACCCTAGGGGAAAGAGGAAAAGAAAGAAGGAAGGTGGGAAGGAAAGTAGGAAGGAGGCAAGGAGGAAAAAAGAGAAAAAGGAAAGAGAGGGGTGGAGGGTTGAATGAAAATGTCTTAGATTCCAGTGCAGCTCTATGAAAAGTTCAACAAGGCTATTTGGAAGGGCTTAAGTTAAAATCATAGTCAGAAATGCACTGTGTCTCCCAGGAATGCCCTGTTGTAGTAACCCCATCATCTCACTCATGGTTTGGTAGAAACCTGGGGTGGGAAGCATATGGCTGCAGTGCAAAGCTCAGAGTAACTTGTTTTCTGAGCAAAAAGTAATCAAGACCATAAATACAGACTTTAAATCTCAACAGCCCTCTGCCTCTAGGCAGATCTGAGTCTGAGGCCTGTTGGCTACTCAGAAAATTTGCTGCTATTGGAAGAATAAGCCATTGGAGGAACACTAGCATTTATCTTCATCCTGATTCTTCTGAGCTCATCTGAGATTTAGGGGTAGTAAAATTTAAACTGTGAATTTCAACCACACAACTGCCTGCTGTGCATCCCTTTCATAGGGAATTGCTAGTTTGAGAAGAGATTAAAGAGGAAGAAAAAAGCCTAGTGGCTAAAGAGTAGCATAAAAACCTGTCTATGATTTGAGGTATGGACCATTTGAGTTACCCTCCCAGGGAGAATTAATCTTTACACAAAGCACCTGGACATTGAGAATACAAAGATCAGTAGAGGAGATCTCACCCCTACCATAAGTGAGAGTTACAGTTTAGTGAGAAAGACATGTGTGAGCAGGTGATTGCAAGTACCGTAGGGAGTGCAACGACAGAATCATGCAGAGGGTGCTTATGGATGCCCAAAGGACTTGACTTAATCTGAAGGGTCAGGGGTAGTTTCTAGGAGGAAATGACTTCTCAGCTGTCTTCAATGTTTTAAGTCAGTATTTTGCTTTTTATTGTTTTTACTTGATAATTACTATTTTTGGAAAATATTTTTATACTTTTTCCTCTTAAAGTCCAAAGCTTCTTAAGTATCTTCTTGCAGTGAATTTTAAATATTCACTGAAAGATGTTCCAAGCTCTTTTTGGCAACTGGAAATCACTACATGGCTGTCACCTGACCTCATTTTTCTTGTAATGGTAGAATTATTGTTAAATGAACGAATTAAGGTAATAAGATGATAAGTAAAAACTATTATTAAAAGCCCCTTTAAAAAGTAGCCCCAGCTCTTTAGAGAAGTGATTTTCCTGAAAAGTAAGTATGGATAATTGAAAGAAAATGGGGATCCCTGGGTGGCGCAGCGGTTTGGCGCCTGCCTTTGGCCCAGGGCGCGATCCTGGAGACCCGGGATCGAATCCCACATCGGGCTCCCGGTGCATGGAGCCTGCTTCTCCGTCGGCCTGTGTCTCTGCCTCTCTCTCTCTCTCTCTGTGACTATCATAAATAAATAAAAATTGAAAAAAAATACTTAAAAAAAAAAGAAAATGAGTATTTTCCTTTTAAAAGGCTTACAAATTATAAGAGATAATAATAATACTCACAAAACAATAGCATAATACAGACAAGTGCCCAATTATTATTAGGTTTTTTTTTTTTGTTTTTTGTTTTTTTAATGATAGTCACACAGAGAGAGAGAGAGAGAGACAGAGACACAGGCAGAGGGAGAAGCAGGCTCCATGCACCGGGAGCCTGACGTGGGATTCGATCTGGGGTCTCCGGGATCGCGCCCTGGGCCAAAGGCAGGCGCCAAACCGCTGCGCCACCCAGGGATCCCTATTATTAGGTTTTATTTCTAAGTTATTTTGTCATCTATTGGATAAAATGCGTTCCCCCATAATGTGTCATTAATAGAATTTCATTTTTTAAGGCCAGTCCACAAAATGGCATAAGATGGCTAAATGTAGCACTAATAATCCTGATCCATAATTGTTTCAAAGTCCTCAGATGGTAACTGACAGGCTTATGTCAGTGGCACGGCAGAGTTAGGATCAGGAAGAAATTTTCCAGAAGAAACACTGGGTTTTAGACTCCAGATCTGTAGAAAGGATGCTGGATTTATAAAACGGCCTATTTTCAGGGACAGTTGAGGTCAGATAAAACACTTCCAGAGAGAAAAGGCAGGCAATAAGTCCAACAAGCACTGGGTGTTAAGAGAGAATTAGAAACAGTTTGGCTTCCTCAACAACTCTGGAGCCACTGTTCTTAAAAACTTCAGGCTTCAATGAAACTTTCCAACCCAGTTGTCTCCTCATTTATAAAATTTTCTTAGTATTAGGAAATCTCAGACAGACTTCCAGGAAAAATGATAATTTTATACTTAAGTTTATGGTGTTCCACTCTTATGAAGCTATGAAGCAATAGAAGTAATATAAAATCTTTTTTTAAAATGCATTTTCGTCTTTAAAAAAAGTTCTCAGTAACATGCTGTGCCCTTTCAGTATCACTACAGAATAATTTATACCAAATTGAAAGGAAGACATGAGCATTTAGGAGATCATTCCTATTTGGAGAGATTTGCAGTATGAGGGGAGTCTCAGGAAAGAATTCTGAATACACTGTCACTGGTATTCTTTAATTTTGAGAGGCTGAAGTATTCAAGGTGTGGGCAGTTCAAGGAAGATATGGAATAATTCAAAATTCTTCCTCCCCACTAAAGACAAATGGTTTGTCAAGGCCTTCGCTTAAATGGCACCACTTCCCTCCTTTGGCAAGCCAAGAGACATATCTTTAAGGGATCAAATGTCTCTACCCAAAATGTCAGGAGAAAATGAAATAGTTGGGAGAATATGAGAAAATATTGAATCACAAACCACAAGGATATCATAAAATGTTTGGCCACTCTACCCCAACTAGAGAAAGAAGTCAAAATCCTAAAGGTACTTTCTACAAAATTCCATGGCACACTTTCAATTTTGTGGAGCTGGTCCATGTTCCTGGGGATTCAAACTAATTGGTGGAGGAAAAAGAAAACAGAATCCCTGACTGTAACTACTCAAGGCCCCTTTCCTTTCCCTTACAAACGCCTTCTTAAAAAAAAAAAATTTAAAAAGAGTAGAAACCACAAATTCTACCCTCTGGCTCATGTTCTAAAGATATTTTCCAAATAACATACAGAGAAACAAGAATTAGTTTCAAGGAGAATCCACCCATTCTAGTTTTGGGCAAAAGCCAGGTTTGCATAGAATAGCCCTTACTATTCAAATATATCTAGACATAATATGCTTCCTTATTTTATGAGATTCAGCATTATCCTGATACCAAAATCAGACAAGGATACTACAAGAAAAGAAAATTACAGACCAATACCCCTGATGAACATAAATGCATAAATCCTCAATAAAATACTAGCAAAGCACATACATCAACATAGTAAAAGGATTATACACTATGCTCAACTGAGATTTATCCTTGTGTTGCCAGGATGTTTGAACACACAAAAATCAATAAGTGTGGGGGCACCTGGGTGGTTCAGTAGTTGAGCATCTGCCTCATGATCCATGGGGAGCCCGCTTCTCCCTCTGCCTATGTCTCTGCCTCTCTTTCTCTCTCTCTCTCTCTCTCTTTGTGTGTGTGCGTGTGTGTTTCCCATGAATAAATAAGTAAAATCTTAAAAAAAAAAATAAATAAATGATACACCATATTAACAGAAACAAAGGATAAAAATCATGTGATCATCTCAACAGAGATGCAGGAAAAGCATTTTGCTAAATTGAACAGACTTTCATGATAAAAATTTTTCAACAAATTAGATATAGAAGGAATATATCTCAATATAATATGTCAAGCCCACAGCTAACATCATACTCAATGATGAAAAACTGAAAGCTTTTCCTCTAAGATTAGGAACAACACATTAAAACCCATTGCTACCACTTGTGTTTCACATAGTACTGGAAGTTGTAGACACAGCAAGTAGATAAGAAAAAGAAATAAAAGGCATCCAAATCAGAAAGGTAGAATAAAATTTTTCATATGTAGATGACATTATCTTACATATAGAAAACCCAAAAGACTACCAAAAAAAACTGTTAGAACCAATAAAATAATTCAGTAAAGTTGTAGGACACAAAATCATTGTAAAGAAATCAGTTGCAATTCTATATACTAACATTAAGTGTTTGAAAGAGAAATTAAGAAAATAATCCTGCTTGCAATAATAATAAAGAAAATTAAATACTCAGAAATAAATTTAGCCAAGGAGATGTTGAAAGATCTGTACATTAAAAATTAAAGATGTTTATGAAGAAATTTGAAGAAGATACAAATATATGGAAAGATATTCCATGTTCATGGACTAGAAAAATTAACATTGTTGAAATGTGCATTATACCCAATACAATCTACAAATTCATTGCCATCCCCATAAAAATTCCAATGGCAGTTTTTCACAGAAATAGAAAAGAAATCCTAAAATCTGTATTAAACCACAAGACTCCAAAAAAGCCAAAACAATCTTCAGAAAGAACAAAGCTAGAGGCATCACACTTCCTGATTTCAAGCTAGATTAGAAAGCTATAGTAATAAAAACAGTATGGAGCTGGAATGAAAAGAGACATAAAGAGCAATGGAAGATAATAGAGAGCCCAGAAACACACACACACACACACACACACTGTCAACTATTATTTGACAATGGGGAAAGGATGCATTTCTTAAATAAATGATGCTAGGGAAACTGGAAATCCACATACAAAAGAATGAAATCAGACCCCTGTCTTACACTATACACAATAGTTAACTACTTGAAATGGATTAAAGACTTAAGTGTTAAGACTTGAAAACGTGAAACTTCTAGAAGAAAACACAGAGCAAAAGCTTCTTGACATTTGTCTTGGCAATCATTTTTTGGACACCACACCAAAAGCACAAGCAAAAAAAGCAAAAGTAAACAAGAGGGACTATCTAAAATTTAAAAAGTTTCTGTATGGTAATTAATCACCAAAATGAAAAGACAACCTATGAATTGGGAGAAAATATTTGCAAACCATCTCTGATAAGTGATAAATATCCAAAATATATTAAGGAACTCACAACACAGTTCAATAGCAATAAAAAAAAAAAGATGATTGAAAAAACAGGCATAAGACCTGATACTTTGGTATTGTAGACCTTCTTGGTATTTTCCATTTTAGATGTAACATCTTCCTGTCTGAAGTGCGAGCAGTCCAACCCTGAATAGTGCAGGCATGAGAACCTAGGCTGCAAGCTTAATTCCGGGAGCAATCCAAAGGTACTTCTTGGTGGAAAAAGGGATGCTTAGATACTCACCACCTGTAACCATCACACTCTTTGATGATCAGGTTTACCACATGACTTTAATCCACATTTCTCATCTCCTTCCCTGTTTGGATGAGCTGAACAGACTTTCCAAGAGCTGGAGAACATGAGAAGGTGCCCTTGCTTCTCCTTGCCTTCCTCTTTTCCCTCCTAGAATAAGTCTCACTTACAACCAGAACACCTAAAGCCTGCAGGCTGACTTCATCTCCCTGGGCTTCATTCACACAGCTAATCACGGACAGACCAGAACCACTTACTTAACATTTGCAGAACATAATCAGTGTCAGAAAGATAGCCATCACTTAGGGTAATAAATCTGAGTTTTGCTTCTGCTGTTTCTATCTGTAGTTCATTTGTGACTTAAGGATACTTGGAACTGAGGAGAGAAATCAAGAGATTATGGCTGCCTGATTTCTAGTGCCTGATTTCTAGGCCTAAGACATTTTTTCAAAAAAGGTATACAAATTACCAAAAAGTATATGAAAAGATGCTCAGCATCATTAACCACCGGGAAATGTAAATTGAAACTACAATAAGCTATCGCCTCACACCTGTTACGATTGCTAGTATCAAAATGGCAAGAGATAAGTGTTGGTAAGGATGTGGAGAAAAGAATCTTTGTGCACTGTTGGTGGGAATGTAGATTGGTGCAGCCACTATGGAAAACAGTATGAAGGATCCTCAAAAAATTAAAAATAGTACTACCGTATGATCTAGCAATCCCATCTCTGGGAATATATCTAAAGGGAATGAAATCAGGATCTTGGAGAGGTATCTGCACTCTTGTGTTGACTGGAGAATTATTCACAATAGCCAAGATGTGGAAACCTAAGTGTTAATCACTAGATAAAGAAAATTAAATTTTAAAAAAAGAAAATGAAATAAAATGGAATGGAATGTATACACACACACGCACACACACACACAAGGTGATATTAATCAACCTTAAAGGAAATCCTGCCATTTGTGCCAACATAGATGAACCTGGAGGACATAATGATAAGTGAAAGAAGCCAGAGAGAAAAAAGGCAAATACTGTATGATCTCACTTATATGTGGAATCTAAGGAAAAAAAAAAAAGTGAACTCTCATAGAAACAGAAAGTAGAATGGTGGTTGCCAAGAGCTGAGGGTATGAGAGATGGGAAGATGTTTATCAGATGGAACAAATCTCAGTTATAAGGTGAATGAGATCTGGAGATCCGATGTACAGTGTGGTGATTATAGTTAATAATACTGTATAATAGGGGTCCCTGGGTGGCTGAATCAATTAAGCATCCAACTCTTGGTTTCAGCTCAGGTCATGATCTCATGGTTGTGAGATTGAGCCCCACATCTGATTGAGCTCCACACTAAGTGTGGTGCCTGCTTAAGATTCTCCCTCTCCCTTTGCTCCTCCCCCACACTCTTTCTCAAATAATAATAATAATAATAATAATAATAATAATACTGTATTGTATACTTGACATATGCTAAGAGAGGAGATCTTAAGGGTTCTCATACATGTAACTTTGTGAGATAATAGAAATGTTAAGTAACTTGATCATGATAATAATTTCACAATGTATGCATATATCAAATCACATTGCTCATATATACAATTTTATTTGTCAATTATACCTCAGTAAGGCTGGAAAAAAAATAATTGTGGTAGGTTATTGTGATGCAAAGATCTATAAATATTTCTACAAGCATACACATAAAAGAAATTATAAAGGAAAAAACTACCTTGGATTCAGACTTTTTCCTCTGCAACATTGTATCACAAAGACAATGCAGCAAGATATTCAAAATTTGAGGCAAAACTGTATAATCAAATTATGGAAAGAAAATAGAAGTACACAAATTCAAAGACAAAGTATTTCAAAGACTCAGGAAATATTCTAGAAGGTATAGTTTAATGGACTGAAAGTGGATAATTATTTTAAAAACTCATTTGTAGAATGAATGGACTAATAATGAGCATTTTAAATCATTTGAACATATAATTTTTCACAATGTCTATTAGAAATACTAACTATACAAAAGAAGATAATGTTATAATACAATAATTAATGATAATTTCTCTAGGGTAAGAGGGTGTATAAATCTTGAAGCGTGCTACAATGAAATGGAGATGAGAGGAAATATAAGTAAACTAGCCTTAGTCTTTTACATTTTTTTCAATAAGCATTGTTTTATATTTGAACTTAGTAAATTAAGAACTTTATTAACATGTACCATTTAAGAACCAAAACAGATGAGCAAAGGGAAAAGAGAGAGAGAGGGAAAGAGAAACCAGGAAACAGACTCTTAACTATAGAGAACACTCTGATGGTTACCAGAGTGGAGTTGGTTACAGCAGGGATGGATTAAACAGGAGTTGGGGATTAAGGAGTGCACTTGCTCTGATGAGCACTGGGTGATGTATGGAAGTGTTGAATCTGTATATTGTACACCTGAAATTAATATAACACTATCAACTACCTTAAATTAAAATTTTAAAGATGTACTATTTAAAGCTCCAAAAGTGGCCACTAGTAAACTAAAAGAAGATACATATTCCCTTTCATTTTACAAGAGGAAGAGAAGTAGAAACCATACAGCAAAAACAGAAATAAAAATAAATTCTAGGAAGCATAAACACAGACAACCTAAAAAGACTTACTTAGAAAGATGCATACACAAATGTTGGCAGGAGTGTTTTTCTGAGTGATAGGCTTTTGGGGGATTTTTACTTCTTTATTATCTCTTCTTGTGTTACCTGAATTTTCCATAGTAAATGTGATATATCTTTGCTAAACAAACTAAATGCAGAGATTGTAGTTACCTGTCCCACACACATGACAGGATTCACTTGAAGAAACTGCTGCCATTATCCTTTCCTCATAAGAGTTTTCTGTCTCTGCATTATATGGGGGATTCATATCATTTTAGGTAATTTAGAAATAGCAAATGTTGCATTGTGATATCTTAGTCACAATGGTTGGTCAAGGAAGTCTTGGCTTCTTCCTTATTTACTACATCGAATAATCTCACAGACATTTTCAGACAGTCCACCATGTCCCAGTACTTGATAGAATTTAGGGATACAACAAATAAGACATGCTTTTAATCCTCCAGAAGTTCAAAGTTCAAAGTCTAGCAGGACAGTATGTTCTCAAAGGATATCATCTGGGTAACCCCGGTGGTGCAGCGGTTTAGCGCCGCCTGCAGCCCAGGGAGTGATCTGGAGACCCTGGATCCAGTCCGATGTCGGGCTCTCTGCATGGAGCCTGCTTCTCCCTCTGCCTGTGTCTCTGCCTCTCTCTCTCTCTCTCTCTCTCTCTCTCTCTCTGCATCTCTATGAATAAATAAATAAAATCTTTAAAAAAAATCAAAGGATATCATATCTCCTTTATCAAAGGTGGTACTAAGTTCACAGCCAGGATCCTGAGCTTTTGACAGTGAGTGCTGGGAGCCTCTAGAATCCTAAGTGTAGTAAGTAAAGTGGTTCTCCAGTCATTGTGATTAAGAGTTTGTAGCTGTGACATCAGGCTAGTTTAGGGTCTGATGCCTGGTGGCTTCATTTCTGCAGATGATATCTGCATGAAGGGATTAGGGAAAGTCAGAGTTTTGAGGTCAAATATAATGGGGGGCACCTTTGCCACTGGAGGGAGAACTCTGCAGAAAATATCGAATTTTGGGGCTTAACCTCAAAATAGGGGGCAGAGCACCATTCTAGGGGTCATTGCTATGTTAAGTGTTCATAAGAGAGATTGACTGCACATCACCCAGGGACATTAAGTCAGATAAGCTTTTACAGGTAGTTCTTTCAGGTCTCAGCATATCAAGTTACTACAGTAAGAAATGAGGTGATGAGAAAGGATAGCATGTAATACCAAACTCTGGATTTTGAAGTGATTGGAATGAATTTGATGTCAGTGAAAGATCATTATAGTAAAACTTAATTCCCAGTAATGCCAGAGGATTCATAAAACTAAAAACTGAAGCAGTAGAAGTAAAAAGTCCCTTGTCAATTTTTCAAAAGTGTGACTAGTATAATCTATTTTTTTCTTTCAGTTCCCTTTCAAAAAGTAATAATCAGAATAAAAATATGCCTTTAAAAGCATGTTATATTTTCAGTCTCACAATTAAACTTTGAATCCATGAATTCTAGCACAGACTTCTATCTCCATTTACTTCTGAACTGCATGTATAATTGAACTAAACACACAAGCACACACACACACACACACACACACACACCTGTTGGATAAATATGGCAGCTTTACTAAATGAGAGTTTCAGAGACATGTTCCTATGGAGGTGTGATATGTGCTCTTGGTTATTTAGAACAAGATTTATAATAGCTGGAGCAAGATATCTGAGAACAGAAGTTTTTAAAAAGGTAAAAATGTGAATCTACATATGTTTTCATAGTTATCTACACATGTCAAGCTACTTGCAAGAAAACCTTGGGGAAAAGGGCATTCAGTAAAAAAAAAAAAAAAAAAATGTTCATTAAATAACCCCATTGCCTGTGCATGTCACATGTATTTAGGGACACATTTGTCAAAATCGGTAAAACTCTTTGGAATAGGACCTTAGTCCAGTGGTTTGGGCACAAATGATGCCTCTTTACTTTTCTGATGTCTCTAGTTCATAGAGATAGTTGGAGGTTTTCTAAAGAACAAATTTGATTTACAGCACTGAAAGACCAAGAGTGGCCTCAAGAAGATATGCCACCTTGGGTTATTCATCACAGTTGTTCTGCAGGTGAAAATTGTCTTAAAGAGTAAGTAAGTGTGACTAATTTCTGTCCTTCCTGGTGCATCATCATAGTTAGATTTGGGGATAGGATATAGAAGCAGCAATTAGGCTCTTGAAATTGTTTTATGTTTAATTTTCTTTAACACAGGTATGAATATATTGTTAGGGTAATACTGTCAGTTGTAACAGCAAAGACTCTCAATCTTAGTGTCTTAATACAATAGAAGTTTATTTATTGCATATATAGTCCAAAGCAGGTGTCTTCAGTCAGCAGGCAGCTCTCTTCCAAGTAGTGATTCATGGATCCAGCATTCTTCCATTTTATGGGTCTGTCATTGTCACCAGGTTGCTTTCAAGGTCTCTGGCTTTTCTTCATCTTGCTACAAAAGGAAAATATGCAGAATATTATGTGCAGGCCTAGAAAGCAGCACATATCACTCCACTATTTCCTCATGGCTGGAACTCAGTTATACACCACAATGAATTGCAAAGGATCATGAGATCTAATCTACTGCATGCCAAAGAAAAAGATGTGCCAACAACAGCCAATTGTGATAAATACAGCTGTGAATCTATCTTTCCATATCCACTCCCCAGAGCACTTAGTTGACCTTCATGTCATTGTGCATGATGGACTTAAGTTGTCCCCAACTACCACAGATCTCCATCTTTCTAGCTTCAGATACATATTTCCTAGCCATGTACTCTGTGACTACAAAGCTGAGGGTTTCTATTATAGCAACATCTCACTTGTAGGTGCCAAGTTCTGTGTTAGTTAAGGTACCTTAGCTGCTCTAAAAGATAAATTCTCAAATATTAGTTCATTAGTTACTTCATTATAATAAAAATTGTTTTCTTATTCATATAAAGTCCAAAACAGTTGTCCCTAGTCCTCTTTTTGCCAGGTTGATTCAGGCACTCCATCTTCTTCTATCCTGTCCTTTTCTTTGACTTAACTTTGTGGCTCCTGTGATCACCATGTTTGTCTATGGATTCAAGTGGGAAAATGCCCAAAGGTCCATACATGGGAAAATTTTATGAGCCAGGCATGTGAATTTCTGCTCAACTTACACTGGCTAGTTCTCAATCACATGACCATAACTGCAGGGGAAGCTGGGCATGTGTGTCCCTGTGTTAGTCTCTAGTACAGTACACATATTCAAATCTTTGGATCCCTGCTCCTTATTATCCATATTTATAAAATGGATCAGTGAATCACTTATCAAATAACATAACAAGTTTCTTTGGGAAGTTGTATTGGTTACTCAGATCAAACTGGGCAAAGGCATTTTTGGAATGAAAAGTATATTAACTTTGTATGTGTTTTAGAATTAAACAGATTTTTGATGTATAAGCACCCAATAACTACAACAATTCTAGATGACACTTTTTTGCCCTTTATACCTTTGGTGGCATGACAAATGAATAAAAATTGTTTGCATATCAAGAAAATGATGTATAAATATCCAGAAGCACAATTGTTCTGTGTTTCTTTCAATGTCGTATGTATTTGTACCCCTAATATGCTAATGATCAACCCATACTTTGCTATCATAATTAACATAAGATTCATTTGTAATTTGTTCTTCATTTTCTGGGAATTTTGAAGATACACAGTCTGACATAGGTAAATTAAGGTAATTTATTGACCTCTTTGAATGATCTATCCAAAGGCATATTTGTATTTCAAATGACAATGAATCTTAAAAATGTTAGATCTTGAGGCGTTTAGTTTTACTTTGCCTATTTACAAAAAAAAAAAAAAAAAAGTTTATTGTGGGATTACCAGTAGTTGGGTAAAGGGAGACAAAAGGTAGAACCAATCACAATATATCCTTTAAGAAGGTAAATAAGTAACATATTTGTATCACAGTGTGGAGTTATATTCTTTTTCATTAAAGAAATGAGTTTATAGAGGAAGAGAAAATCTCATTGAAGGAAGAGAAATGGCATTTCAGCTGAAATTTTGAAGAAAGTTTACATTGAAAGAGCTAATTCATGTAAAGGGTTAAGAATAATGATAAACACATATTAAGTATTCCATCTATGTTAGTTATAATGATGACCAGGATGATGATGATAATGGTGGTAATGGTAGTGTTGGTGATTAAATAGGTTGATTCAGCTATGACTTTTTGTTTTTTGTTTTTTTTGGCTATGACGTTTAGGAAAACAATTGGTATATCCATAGAACTCTCAGTCACTGAGAGATGCCATTGAGAAGGCACACTATGAAATTGTCTTGAGTGTATTTTGTACCCCCGTTCTGAAATTTTTCCTAATCATCCTAGAAATGATTAATTATTTTGGATCCTTCTTTGAAGTGATCTTAGAGTGTTGTTGTTGTTTAGTATCCCTCTATCTGATCTCTGTATTCAAATGCTAAAGATAAATGCATTGTATGCATACCTGGAGAAATTCTGCATCCCTGCCTTCTTCCATATTTTAATGAACTATATGGCCTGGAAATTTGAGAGGTGAACTTAGACATTCCCTTTACATCACATCACTTGACTTCAGAGCAAAGACTGAGCTACATATGACCTGATGCCTATCTGCTGTGATCTAGCCTTGCTGTTCTGTTTCCCTGCCACCACACACTACCCCAACAAGAAAGGATGATTTCCCCCCTGTATCCTGAGACCTACAGCCATGCTTGCGTCCTAAGTGTGCAGCAAAACCACCTCCCCTCTCCCAATAATCCATCCTGTTCAGTGCCTTCTCTCTTAAAATAGTGAACATTATACCCTGAGTATCTATTAATCATAAAAAGAACTGCAGGATTAAAAGGGAACAGGATGGGTGTCCCTAAATGAGTATTGCTTCATACTTTCATTTTCTATCAGTGATACAGATATTTATTAACATCCATCATTATACTGGATTTTATTCTTTGCCCATTGTCCAGTCTACTTAACATTAGTTTATTGCCTCCCTTACTTCTCCATATGGCCTCAATAAATTCTGAGTGAATAAATCAGAAGCCTTTTTACCACTCCATGCATGACACAGCATAAGACTTCCATAAGCTAGTGCTAATTATAAAACTACTTGTGTCCTCTTATGTAACCAGCATGGCTTTACAGCAAGAAGCGTGTTATCTGGTGTTTTTAAAAGTATTTATTGTTTCCTTTTGTAGAGTTGCTGTGTAACTGTCTCATGATTCTTTGTCATTAAATTGACCTTGTTAGCTCTAATCTACAGGTACCGGAATGATAGTGTTCTAACATCCTTTTCCATCACAAGTTTCCAAGCCTCTTGCTTTGTTCAATGCTTGATACCTGAAGAAAGATTTTTTCCCCTGCTTTCCCCTGCCTGGTGATACTTGATAGTTACTCTGGCAACAGTAACACAACTTCAGCAATGGTCTAAGGATACTGTTTCAGATTTATACAAAGACTTCATATTTCAGTCATTTGGGAAAATACAAGCATATGGGTGAGAGTTAATTTTTTTTTCTTTTTTCTTTTTTCTTTTTTTTTTTTTTTACAAATGTGCAGACCAAGCTAAGAAAAGACTATTTTGAAAATACTAAGGTTGTTGTCAAGGGTGATATGTTACTAAGAATTTACATCTTAATTTCACTCGTGTTTCTTAGTTTCCTCTTTTTATAAAAAATGTAATGATGCCTTTATATTTACCAGCAAACATCAAATGTTTGATGAAGTATTTCGTGTGTCTCTAGACTAGCAGTTCCCAGGAGAAGTATCTCAAGATGACTCTTCATGAGAGAATTCCTTTGTTAAGTAATTGCGGGATATACTATATACTGAATCTTTTTTGGGAGGGATTCACAATATGTACATTAGCATTTTTAAGTTTCTGAGAAGTCCTGTAGGAGGATACCTTTTTTTCTTACAGTATTTTTTTAACCTAGAACTTCTGAGCATATCTGACAGTAAACCAATAAACTTCTCTTATCCTTTTTTAGCAGGCAACCTCAGTTGCAGTTTGAAATGCACTTTGGAAATGTGTGCTCTAAATTAATGATTCACAAAGGTTTGGATATTATGAAAAAGTGAAATTAAATAATATATTTAGGGATTGTCAGTGTTTTATTTTGCCAAGTAAAGACATCAAAAAATAACTATAACTGCTATTGCTATAATTTATTAGAAGGAAGGGCATTTTATCACCAAAAAATTAGAAAGAGGTGTAAAAATACAGAAATATTTAAAATTTGATAATATTTAGCTTTATAAAAATTTCAAGGCAGGGGCTGCCTGGGTAGCTCTGTGGGTTAAACATTTAATTCTTGATTTTGGCTCAAGTCATAATCTCAGTTTCATGAGATTGAGCCCCACATCAGGCTCCACAGTGAGCCTGGAGCCTGCTTGAGATCCTCTCATTCTGCCCCTTCCCCATCCCATATGCACTCTCTCTCTCAAAAAAATTTTTTTTAATTTAATGTGTCATATTTGTTTTTCTCATTTTGAGCCAGTGAGAATTTCATCATGAGCATATAATACCTATCCATTATTTTTTATTATGGAGCATTTCTTTCCCTTTTCTTTTGATATCAGAACACCCCTTCTCTATAAGAAGAATTCATTCAACATGGTTAGTTTGAGGTGTTGTTGGGGGCACTCACTTTATCTATTAGTCAAGGGGTGAGGTGTGACTTGGGCTGGCCCAATTGGGCCCACATCCCCTGATCACAATCTTGGAGTGTCAGCTTCTATCTTTGGTAATATGTGGAGAAGATTTTCCAAAGGAGCATTTTTAAAGATTGTTTTGTCTGCTTTGTGGAGAATGGCTTTATAAGGAAGAGTGGAAGCCAAGAGACCATTAAGAGACCTATAGAGAGATGATGGTGGTTTAGACTAGGGTCGTGACAGAGAAGGTGAGAATGAATCAGGTTTTGAGATTCTTGTGCTGACAAAGCCAATAGGACTTGATGATGATGGGGGCAATGAAGAAAAGAGAGACAGAACAGGGACTCTCTAGATTAGGATTTCTACAGCTGGATGGGAGGTGGAGCCATCTACTGATGGGCATGTGTCTGTGTACATTTTTATTTTTATTTTATTTTATTTTATTTTGAGAGAGAGAGTGCATGGAGGAGTGGGAGCAGAGGGAGAGAATCTTTTTTCTTTTTAAAATTTTTATTTATTCATGAGAGACACACAGAGAGAGGCAGAGACATAGGCAGAGGGAGAAGCAGGCTCCCTGTCCTAGATCCTTGATCCTAGAACCTCAGGATTATGACCTGAGCCAAAAGCAGACACTCAACCACTGAACCACCCAGCTCTCTTGGTGTCCCAAGAGAGAATCTTAAGCAGCTCAGCACAGAGCCCAACTCAGGGCTCAATCTCATGACCCTGAAATCATGACCTGAGCTAAAATCAAGAGTCATATGCTTAACCAACTGAGCCATTCAGGTGCCCCAGCACATTTTTAAAAATTATATAAGTTGTGACAATACCAAACCAACTTAAAATAAATTTATTGCAGTGCCCTGGGGAAAGTAGAAATCCTCATCTCTTAATCAGTATCGGATGTACCTGTTGTCTCAAAAGATGCAAAAGAAAATAGAAACCCCTCGGAAGCCTCGCAGTCCATCCTGTATTATCATTGCCTTGATAACAGGAGGAAAAATACTATTTAAATAAAGTGCCAATACCAGTGAGAAAGTGTCACACTAAGAAGAGTAATCTTTTTTTTTTTGTATGTTTTATTGGAGTTCAATTTGACAACATATAGTATAACACCCAGTGCTCATCCCGTCAAATGCCCCCCTTAGTGCTTAGAAGAGTAATCTTTATGCTCAACATAATAGTTTAATCAAACGCTCTTGGGCAAACATGGATGCTATAGCATGTGTCATGCATCATTTGGGAATGCCTTCAGCAAAAAGCTGCAGAACCATCATCAGTATAATGGAGGTGTCTGTTGTTTGTGCCTCTCTGTTTCACATATTGCCACAATCAATTATATTTAAAAAGGTGAACACCACCAAAGAGAAATGAAATAAGATTAGGCTAATGCAGTCTTTTTGGCAGCTGTGGCTTATATCAAACCTGGTGTGCATAAGCAACTGTTTCTGTAAAGTATATTTGTGTATCAATGCTGTGAAATCAGGGAGTTTAGGGAAAAGTTGTCAGTAAAAGTATGTTATCTCCTTTTGGGAGAATTATTCAATTTACCTATAAATAGATTAGCATGCTGGGAAAACTGTTGGTAAATAAGACCCAGGGATGCAAGGTAATGGAATAATCATGGCATTTATTCATGTTCAGATGTAACATTCATCTTGAAAGCTTGAAATATTAAATCTCTTATTTTGCACTTAGAGTATTCTGCTCAAATGGCAACAACAGGTTCTATAGCAAATGTGTGGGAACTTATTTCTAAAATGTATTATGCTGAGTGAAATAAGTCAATCAGAAAAGGACAAACATTATATGGTCTCATTCATTTGGGGAATATAAAAATTAGTGAAAGGGAATAAAGGGAAAGGAGAGAAAATGAGTGAAAATATCAGTGAGGGTGACAAAACATGAGAGACGCCTAACTCTGGGAAATGAACAAGGGGTAGTGGAAAGGGAGGTGGGCGGGGGGATGGGGTGACTGGGTGATGGGCACTGAGGGGGGGCCCTTGGTGGGATGAGCACTGGGTGTTATGCTAAATGTTGGCAAATTGAACGCCAATAAAAATAATTAAAATAAAATAAAATAATAAAATAAAATAAAATGTTTGATTTGCCACCTAAATTGTCTTAAATCATAATCACAAGACCTTTGTCAGCCTTTTTTTTCTTTATTAAAAAGCTAGATTCTTTTTTTTAAAAGCTATATTTGTGGAGTGGGGGCTTTGTTTAAAATGAGTGAATGTAATGACATTGTTTTTTTTTCTTAATTTCATAAAACAGCACTGAAAATAAATATTGGTGTCTGTACCTGAAGCTGAAAGAAATTGGATGCTATTCATTATACTGCATTGCTACTCTTCCCCTCCCCACCCCATGGCAAGTGTTGTATCAGTGAGAAAAACATTGGATTTGTGCCACCTTATAGAACATCTTTCTTTAGTTTCTGCATTTTTTTTCCACTTCAAAAACCCTGCCCTAGAACCCTACTGACCCACCTCAAGAAGGTTGTCCCATTGATCTCTGCCTCTTCGGTCATATCTTCCATTATCCTGAGAGGAAAAAAAATCTCTTTTGCAATCCAAAAGATCAAATGATTTTTACCCATTTTTTCCACATTGATCAAACACCTTGTGTAGAATATCCTTTCTCCCTTCTTTTGTCATCTAATTACTAATTTCTTGAAAAGAAGGATCAAGGCTTGTATCCTTGGAAGCTCTCCCTGGCCACCCAGGCTCATCCTTCTCTCTGGCTTTCTGGATCATTGATGGCATTTGGCTATAATTGCCATGTTTGTTTTAAAGTTTGTCTCATGGATATGTCCTGTCTTGCTTCCCAGATTGTAAGCCCTACAACGACAAGAATGTTGTTGTTGACTTTGTTGTCCGTTTTGTGTCTCTTGTCCTCTGCTTTTCTACCTATCCAAAGTCATCTGTACCCTCAACAAAACTCACCATGCCTGGGGGCACCTGGGTGGCTCAGTTGGCTAAGCATGGGACTCTTGATTTGGGCTCCACACTCAGCTTGAAGTCTGCTTAAGATTCCTCTCTCCATCTCCCTCCACCCTTCATCCTGCTCATGCTCACTTCCATGCACATGCCCTTTCTATCTCTCAACTAAGTAACTAAATATGATCTTTTAAAAAGAAAAAAAAAAGCTCACTGTATCTGTCTGGGTTCTCACATGTATCTACCTTCTTTGCCTTCATCTTACCTGGCTCATAAGCATATCTCTTGGCAGAAGCACTTTTTTTGGTTGGCCTTTGTAATGCCATGCCCTCCTGCCTCCCCTATGTGTCATCTGCAGTCTCCATTCCTGGCTCAAAATCTAATATTGATGTGAGCTCAGGGGCACAGGGCTGTGTACTATGCTCTTCTTTCTCATTCTCTTATTATGCATAATCTTCAACTATATAACAAGTATAATATTACAACATTTAAGCTTTGTCTATGCACACACTGTAATTTTATTTGTTTCTATAAACTGGGTATGCATTCCAAACTCTTTCCTATCAAACAACTTAATGTAGACACTTTAAATTCAATAAAGTGATTTCTTGGCTAAAGGGAATATTATTATCATACCTCCCTTACTTTGTGATTCCTCTCAGAGTATCCTTTTGATTTTCTTCACAGTATTTAATATCTGAAATAATTTCATAATAATTTTTATACAAGATTACCGTTATCTGTCTACCTCACTATAATATATGTAAGCACTGTCAGAGCATGACTTTGCCTGATTACTGTCCATGGTTACTGTCCATCCAGAGCTTAATTTCAAATGAGAGAAATAGACATTAAACAAATAATTGGTTAATTATTTATGAATTGCTGAGTGCTATAAGACGTTAAAAAATACATTAAAGAGATAACTTATATCCACTCTGTGCTGTTACTTTAAGAATGTATTCCTATATCACCATATGCAATTCATTCTATGTGCTGAGTAAACAGCCTGAGAAATTTAGGCTGTATTTCACCTGAGGGATTTGTCATCCTATTGTGATTCAGTTTTAACACCAGCCTGCCCTTGCATCCAGGAGGTTAGTGTACTTCAATTATATTTATAGTATTGACTTTGTTCATTATCTAGTAGACATCTGATTGTTTACATTCTGTATTCCCCTCCAGCAGCTCCACTAGGTAACTGAAGAATCACTGGAAATGATCCTTGTGATAGTTATGTTCTTACCATGAACTGTCATATCATCCACTCAAGGAAAAGCTTTTTTTTTTTTTTTTAAATTTTTTAAGATTTATTTATTTATTCATGATAGATGTAGAGAGAGAAAGAGAGGCACAGGCACAGGAGGAGAGAGAAGCAGGCTCCATGCCGGGAGCCCGACGTGGGACTCGATCCCTGGACTCCAGGATCATGCCCTGGGCCAAAGGCAGGCGCCAAACCGCTGAGCCACCCAGGGATCCCCAAGGAAAAGCTTTTTTAATTTCCCATACTTCACCTCTCTGGCTTTCTAGGCACAGATAAAAGGAAAGGACAATCCTCCGTCCCACAAATTTGTTCTTAATGATATTCAGCAATACAGAGCATGAAATGCTCCAGGCCATAATCCCAATACCCCTAGGCACTTCAGTGGTCAAAAGAACACGAACCTAGTATCAGCCTGTGAGTTCAGATCTCAGTTGTTTAGCTGTGTGACCTTGGGCAAATGACTGAACTTCTCTATTTTACTTTCCTTTGTTGTAACAAGAAATAGTGATAGCAACTAAAGGATTGTTATGAGAATTAAAATCCCGACACATATCAGGCCTTTCAGCCAATCATAAGCACTTAGTAAACATTCAATAAAGCTTAGATTGCACTAAACAGTTGCAACTACTACATACTTACCACTGGACTATCATCTTCAACTATTGTGTATTTTTACTTTCCTTAAAAGCTAGTCTCCTCAAATCTTTTGTGCATTTGAAAGTACATTCCATGATGTAAAATAATTTGCCTTTCATAAGTTGAAATGTGTTTTCTCCACCAAGATGGCATTCACTCTTCCTGAGAGTATTTTAGACTTCCTCATAATAGAGCCTGAAACCAATTTATCCTTGAGGCAAACTCCTGGGGACTCAATAGAATGAAAGCTACTGAGGCACTTGAAAGTTTCTAAAATCAGTAGCTCTCAGTAGGAATATATCAAAAATTAAAATGGGTAGAAATTAGCATTTTAATTTGCAATCAGTGGTTGCTTTGACTTATTCTCGTTCTTGATAAAGGGATGGGAGTGTCACATTTGCTTTTCTAATGTGGGCACAATACAAAGCTTGCCTAAGCTATCCTCAATTGAAATTAATACATAAGCATTTCAAATCAATGAGTTACAAGGTCTTTTGAACATAAATAAACATGTCTCTCCACAATTTCCTTTGTTCTCTGTGCTCATATGCTAGTTTCTTGACTGAACTTGACTTTGCATTCCATAATTTAGTCTTCCATTTGGCATCCTTAAACCTATCAAATGACATTTAGATTAGATTTGATTGTCTTTAAAATGGGCCATTCCCATTTCTTTCTTGACCTTAGTAAGTAATATAGTGAGATACCACTCAGAAATGTCATACATACTAGCTCATCATCCCTCAATGGTGTTTGTGCTTCCTGACAGATGGTCAAGAGAGTGGAAAAGCCAGTGGAGGTAACGAGGGCTCTTCTACTCCCACTCAATCACAAGGACAGACAAACACAAACATCAGGAACTGCTACTATGATCACCCAAGGCTTCCAGGTTACTGAGAGGAACCTCCTGATCTGAGCCAGATCTTCTTTATTTGAATCATTTTTCCCTTCTTGCTCTTCCTAAGAATGGCTCTCAGCTTTCAAGTACCTATTATATGATGGCATATATTTTTCCATAACACTGTGAATATTCCATTTTCCTTTGAGTATAACAATTCATGCATGACTCTAAAACTAGACCGCCTGAGTTCTAGCCCTGACTTTATACCCATCATGTGATCTTGGAGGAATTATATCATCTTTGTGCTTCAGAGTTCTTATCTTTAAAATGGGGATCAAAAACACTATCACACCAAAAATTGCACTGGAAAAATTTAAGTAGGCAAGGAAAACTGTATTCAGGCTATTGCAATAGGGAGAGAAACCAGAAAGCAATCTGAACTCAACTCCACTGAAACAAAGGTGGGAGAGTTTTTAAGACCCGGGTGAGCAGCTCATAGGTCATCTGGGTTTGCCAATTGGCCTAACTCAAAGAGAAAGTCATCTTTCTTGTATTTTTCTGACAGGAGATAGTTGTACAACTTGGAGCAAGACTCCACCAAGGTTAGGTTCCTGTCCTCTCACAGAGACTGGGACTTAGGGGGTGCTATCTCTCTTGATAATTACACTTTACAGGGATGGCTCTCAGTTCCTTGAGAAAGGTAGTCCTAACTTATAAAACAGACAAGAGGTGTTAAAAAGATTTTTAACACTAAAAGTTAAAGAAAGGATTTAGAATTACAGGTTATCAAAATTAAATGCTCTAAAAAAAGAGAAGTCAGAGGCTCAGAGTCAGGAAGAAGCCTGTCTAACTTTAGTCAAGCTGAAGAAAATGTCATGGCCATCTTAGTCAGTACCTATCTTGGTCAGTACCTATATCCTGTAGCTGTTATACTTATTAAATGGATAAAACCATGTAAAATACTAAAAACAATGTCACAGGTGGTTAAAAAAAAGTATAACCAATTATTCATAATCAGTATTACATCTGTGGTTTAGAGGATGGGGTTTGGAGTCAAACAGGTCGGCCCACAAGTTCTGGCTTAGTGAGGCCATTGGCAAGTTACTTGACCTTTTAAGCCTTTATGAGATTGAAAGTATTTACCTGACTGGGCTGTTGTGAAGATTAGCAAACTCTTGAATGTTAAAATATTTATGTATAATCAGTTCTCAAGAACGGGCAACTAATGTTGCCATAGGTCCCTGCACTGCACCTGAAATGGCTTCCTTAAACAGTACAGTGGAGCATGCAGTTGTCAGCTAGAACCCACAAGGCAAATGGCCACCTCCCTTGTCACTGTTCTTACCCCCACCTCAAGCCATCCTTTCCCACCATTTTTCTCGGGTTGAACAGAGCACATACTTGTATATTGAAAAGTAAAGTAGGGCTATGGTGATGGGATACCAAGTGATTCATGATTAATGGAAACACATAGGTTTTCATAAGGTATAAAACTTTGATATTATCATAGCCAATAGGAATGTTTCCTCCTACATTTTTAATAGTAAAGAGAAAAACAGTAGGTCCTAGTTAATAGTGTACCCTCCACTTCCTTTTTTTTCCTATATAGGTTGGTAAGTTATGGAGAGAGAATCTAAAGGTGTCCACATGCCACTGATTCAGCTAATACCTAGTCCTTACTCCGAAATTGGATATTCTTGTTCATCCATCCTTCCAGTAAGCTGCACAATTTGGCGTTGCTCTGCACCAATCAGAGGTGTGCTGCTGTCCAGATGCTATGTATATTCTCAGAAAGGAAGCCAAAGCATTACATCCAAGAGAATATCTAAACATTTTTAAAAAGAACTACACATCTTGGAAATTAAGTGGCTGAATTTTGAAACAACCTTTTTTATTTAGAAATGGAATGCTGTTGTCTCCTTGCTCTCCTGTTTACTCAGCCCTCCACCCCACCCCTGGCATGAGTACTGAACCAGTGAGGAAGAAAACAGCAAACCTGCTTATCACAGTAGAATGAGGACTCCCAAGCAGCTGCTGTGGTTTTACAGACGAAGATAGCTAAGTGTAAATTGCTCATTGTTACTGATGCATGCAAAATAGAACTTCTTTGGTTCTGGAGCCCAGATTAAAATTCGAGAAAGAAAATAAGAAGATGAGGCGGTACAGCTATGTTGACAGCACTAATAGGGAGCTCTACCAACACGGCAAGTC
Organism: Canis aureus; assembly: GCF_053574225.1. NCBI lineage: Eukaryota > Metazoa > Chordata > Mammalia > Carnivora > Canidae > Canis > Canis aureus. Next base: position 48,623,147 of record NC_135616.1, read on the forward strand.
TTTCTGTCAGCATTTCTAATTAAACTGTAAACATTAACTGGATTACCCTTCCGTCTTAATTTTCCATTTACAGCATAAGAGCCATATTATTTGCTTCCTCTGTATTCAAAGGAATCATCTAAAATTGCTTCTGGAGATAAAATATTGTGACCCACTCTGGGAGAAAAAACAGTAAATTGATACAATTGATCATGTTCCTTTGAGGATCTGGCCTGATAATTGTGTCACAGAATCCATTGGATTGAAAAAGGAATAAAAACATCCTTCTCTGTTCTAGGGTAATCTAGGACTCTACTTGGAACTTTAATTCTTTCACCAAACTGATAGGTTTGCCCAGGGCAACAGCTAATTTAGCTAATGCATTTTATTGGGTCAAATGGTTGCTTTCCCCAAATATGACCATACCCTGAGCCCCAGAACTGTGAATATGAACTTATTTGGAAAAAGGGTCTTTGTAGATGTAATGAAGTTAAGAATCTTGAGATGAGATCATCCTAAATTAACTGGGTGGGCCATAAATTTAATGAGAAGTGTGCCCTTGTAAGAGACAAGAAAGTAGAAGACCAGGTGGAGATGGAGACAGAGACTAGAATTAGGCAGCCACAGGAATGCCTGGCACTGTCACAAGCTGAAAGAAGCAGGGAAGGATTTTCCCAGAGCACCTTCAGGGAGAGGATGGTCCTGCCAATACCTTGATTTTGGACTTCTGGCCTCCAGAACTCTGAAAGAACAAATTCCTTTTTATTTAAGCTGCCAGGTTTGTGATAATTTCTATGGTAGCTCTAGAAGAAGGCATATTTTATTGACTAGACAGACAGCATCACTGGAATGAACAATTCATTGGATTATTCTGTTTGTTTAGATACAGCTTGTGAGACAATTAATATACTATCATAAAATAAAATACACTTGGTTATAAAAATATGTCATCTTTATATAACTCTAAATCAAGGGAACAAATCAATAGTTCATTCCTTTCATTCAGTCAAACTGGTTACATGGCATTATGGTGGATGGAGATAGCATTGATTGAGGCACTACTTCATGCCATGCTTTGTGGTTAATGTTTTCTAGAGCTTAAGTCACTCTGCACCCATGCTTTCAGATGAAAAAAAAATGATGCAAAAAGAGATTTAGAAACTTGCTAAGATTCTCACAGATAAGATGTGATTTCCACTTTCATCTCCAATATGTAAAAAGCTTGGAATTCATCAGTCTTGTCCTTACAACAGAAAAAACCTGAGGAAACTGAAAATCAATGATCTTTCTTAGACTCTTCAGAGAACTAAGGTTATAGATTGGTCTGCTACCCTGAAACCTGCAGATATAGATTCATCCAGGGAAACACTGCATGGGGGTGGTGGTAGGGACACAGACTTGCTTATAAGGAGCAGAAGACGCTAGACACCACAAGCTGGCAGGAACATTTAAATAGTAACTGCAATAAATTGCTGGAGGCTGAGGCAGACTAGCATGAAAGCAAGAAGCTCCTTGGGTCCAAGTAGGACCCTCACACATTCTGAGTTTTCCCTTCAGAAATTGGATCAGGTCCTAGGGTTAGGCTCTAAGAAAGATTTCCACATGTCATTGGCAATGGCTGTCTCAAACTCTTTTGCCCAAAGAAGTTCTTGTCTCCAGGAAGAAGGAATTTTCCAGAGGGAAGTTCTGGAAACTTATTCTCACTAGGGGAAGATGATTCTGCCCCACTTTAAGCACTATCTAACTTGAGGGGGGAAAAGAAAAACAAAAACCATAGTCACCAAGGGGCAGGACTTCAAGGAAATATATTGGAAACACTGCAGCTAAGGAAGGGAACAGGGACCCCTTGGGGAGCGAGGGACAGAAAAACATGTAAAGACCATAGCCTCAAGTACCAGTCCCACTGAATGCCCAACAATTGAAAGATTATAGAATGCCCCCATCTGCTATACCCTACCACCACACCCATAATATTCCATTATAGCAGTATATTACCATTAGAAGATGTGCCAGATCTGTAAGGCACAGACATTACTGAAGAATAGTATCAAGAGTAACACTCAAATCAAGAAGGAAGTCAAAAACAAAAACAAACAAAAATGGACACTAGGGGGAATTTGAAACCTCTGGTCCTACAGCTGCAACAAGTATGAAATATAGCTGAGCTTAGCCATATTCATAGAAATCATCATGGTAAAACCCTGTTTACTTCAATCCTGATTACCTGATAAAACATGTATGGCTTTCATCAAAAAATTACAAGTAATGCTAAAAGAGAAGAAAAAACACTTGTCTAAAAACACAAAGTAATCATGAAAAGCAGAATAAGATATAGCAACAATACTGGAATTATCAGATAAGGAATTTAACATAACTATAACTAATATGATAAAGAATGTAATGGAAAAAATAGATAACATAAAAGGAGGAGTAGGATTTTTTTAAGCAAAACAAAAAATAAAATCTAGATATAGCATATTCAAACTGCAGTAAACCAAAGACAAAATCTTGAGGGAAGAAAGAGGGGGATAAAAACCAATGTATCTATAGGAAAATGCATGAGAATTACTACAGACTTCTCATTAGAAACTATGCAGTCAAGAAGAGAATGGAATGGAATCTTTGAAGTAGTAAAAGAAAAATCTGCATCCTAGAATTCTGTGTCTAGCTAACTTATGCTTCAATAATAGAGGAATAAATATTTTTCAGACACATGAAAATTGAAAGAAGTCACCACCAGCAGACTTACCTTTGAAGAAATGTTAGAAGTAATTCCTCAGGCAGAAGTAAAATGACTTAGATCAGAAACTTGCATGTACACAAAGAAAGCAGGAGCATCAGGAAAGACATTAATGAAGATTAAAATAAAATTGTTTATTTTTCTTGTTAATTCATCTAAAATATGACTTTTTTATAAATTTATTTTTTATTGGTGTTCAATTTGCCATCATACAGAATAACACCCAGTGCTCATCCTGTCAAGTGCCCCCCTCAGTGCCCACCACCCAGTCACCCCCACCCCCCGCCCTCCTCCCCTTCCACCACCCCTAGTTCATTTCCCAGAGTTAGGAGTCTTCCATGTTCTGTCTCCCTTTCTGATAAAATATGACTTTTTAAAAGCAATAATAGTAATAATACATTGGGTAACTATAGCATATGGATAAATGAATTAAATGACAGCAATGTCACAAGAGACAGAACAAATTAGGAATTCTCTGTTATAAGGTACCTGCATTTCTAATGAAGTGGTATAGTGTTATTGAAAGTGGATCTAGAGAATTTCATTTACATGAAAGCTCCAAAATAAGCAAATCTGCAGAGGCAGAGAGGCAGTTAATCATTTTCTAGGGCTGTGGATGAGGGTTGGGTATAGATTTAGACTGACTGATAATGGGGATGGGATTTCTATTTGGTGTGATCTAAATGTAAAATTGTGGGAATGGTTGTCCAACTCTGACTAAAAACTACTTAAAGTATAAACTTCATAATGGTGAATTTTATGGTATGCAAATTATATCTCAATAAAATTATGAAAATTTAAAAAATGAGGACCTGCAAGAAATATGCCCAAACACTAATGAAGTCTGTGTTGTTAGAAGTAGTATAACTATGAATAGTGTTGACACTATGCCACACACTAAGAGCTTTAAAAAAATTTACTCATTATTCATTACAACTCAAAGAAGTAGGTACTATTACAATATCATTTTGACACAGGAGAAATCTAAGTAGAAAAAGATACACAGTGTGGATTTGAGCCAGGAAGACTGGCCCAGAGTGCATGCTCTTCACTCTGCACCATGTTACGTCAGCACCAAGATCTTGAGTATTATCTTTCTTCATCATCTCCAAAATTTATTTCTCACAGTTATGATACAATTATAGGAAAGATGTAAATAAAACTTAGTTTGTCCTTTCAAAAAAGTGGATTTAGATTCTTTAAAAATGTATATACTCTATTGTAGAGTAACCACTAAAAATTAAAAATAAGCATCAATTATAAACACCAAGAGAGGAGATAAAATACAATCATATAAAATGTGCAAGTAAAAGAAGAGAAGGCAGTAAAAGAGGGAAAAAAAAAACAGAATAAATGCAATGAGTAGAAAATAGGTAGGTACAAAGATGGTAAATTTTAATGCAAATTTATAAATAATCATTTTAAACATTATCAATAGTATGAAAATTCAGGTAAGTACAGAGATTGTCAGATTGGACTTAAAAAATTAGACCCAACAATATGTTGTCCATAAAAACCCACTGAGAACATAAAGACTCAGAAAAATGCTGCATAGCAGGAGAGAGATTCTTCTAGTCTGTGTTCTCTCCCTAAATTGGAGTGCAGTAGAAAGTCACTTAATCTTTCTAGACTTAATTTCCTTATCTTTATTTATTTTCATGTTATGAATTTTCACATAACATTTTTACTGAGTAATTTTAGCCTGGTTTGGTAGGACATAGGCACCAACTCGTTATCATTCCCCGTGTTATCCCATCCTGCCTCATACCCTACATGTATGTAGTCTTCTGAGCTTGTTCTGCCTGATTCCTGGTTTATTATTTTTAGGGGAGTACTTTTCGGGTAATCTTATAAATGAAATAATAAATTCAGACCCACTTATGGATTGGGCAAACAGCTTGACTAAATTACATAATGGTCTTAAAATTCTGTGATTCTATCTATATTGGAGTTTTCTAACTATAGTACAAGTCAGAACTTGGTTATTTTTCAACTTGAAGAGACAACTAAAATGGAGAAAATAATCAAATGTCTTATTCTGATCTGACTCAATTTTTGGAACAGATATTATCTTAGTGTTAATCACTGGAATGAAAGAAAAATAATTCTTCTTAAAGAGATGAACTATCTAAATGAAATTATCCCAAATATTTAATGTCATTTCTTTAATTAAATTAATTTAAATAAATTCAATTGATTGTAATTGACCAAAATTTTGAGGAAACTAACATGAAAAGAATGGATGTTGACATTTGTTCAGTACTTTCAATCAGTATAAGATCAATCATTTAATCAACAATTTACAAGGATGTAACCTTCTGGGAAGCAGATTTAGCTCAAAGCAGGTGCTTTGGTTCTAAGTATCTCTGTGAAATCAGGCTATAAATGTCAATGGATTAACGTGTTATTATTAGATTTTTTAATTGTATGAATCAATATTAGGCAAATTGAATACACTTTACCTCTTTAGCAACCAAGTGGTGAAAATCTTAATTCAGAATGGGAAGTTGTATTGAATAATTCTTGCAGTTTATTTTGTCTTCTAAGCTATAGCAGAACAGTGAGCCTAGAAAGTATGGGACAAATGAACATAATGAAATTTAACATTTCAGGTAAGATGAAAGTGTATCATTGAAAGTCATGGCTTTCCCTCCATTTCCAAAAGATTGCTTGCACTTTCTGCAAGAGCCTAGAGATGAAAAATACAAGGCTTTTAAAACTGTGGATCTTTGTATTTAGAGGTATCTTAATCATGAATAAGAACATAGGAGAAATTTTCAACTCACTGTTCAGTGATTAGAAACATATAAGAGAGGGCTGTCTTAGTGGGTAGAGCATATGACTCTTGATCTTGAGGTTTTAAGTTTGAGCCCACGTTGGGTGTAGAGATTTATTAAAAATAAAATTTAAAAGAAAACATACAGATGGGGGCACCTGGGTGGCTCAGTGCTTAAGTGTCTGCCTTTGGCTCAGGTCATAACCTCAGGGTCCTGGGATCAAATTCCATATCAGACTCCCTATGGGGAACCTGCTTCTCCCTCTGCCTGTGTCTCTGCCTCTCTGTGTCTCTCATGAATAAATAAATAAAATCTTTTTTTAAAAAAAACATACAGATAAATGAAGGGATCTTCTAAAATCTGTCAACTTTTTAAGTTTTATCTCATACTCTATCCCATCTAAATTGAACTATGTGGCATTTCCATTAAAAATTTTGCCTTTAGTGCAAGCTGTAGAACCTGCTTTTTTCCATGTGCTGGTCTCATCTCAGTCTGGTGAAAACCTATTCACCCTTCAAGCCCAGCTGAAACGCCTTTTCTCATCACCAGAAGCAGGAAGAATTTGTTTTTCCCAAGATTTTCATAGTTATTTCTGCCACTCACATGGAAACTTCCATAATGTATATATGTATGTATATATGTATGTATGTATTTCCTTCATACGACTATAGGAATCTTAGTATCATGGTGCTTCCTGGAATATAATATATATTTAAAGAATATTAATGAATATACTAATGAGTTGAACCGTTTTCCTGTGTAGGAAATTACTGTATACTTACATAGTTGCCCAGGAATTTTTGCTGTCTCTGTCTTATAACAAGATTTAGGTCACAGCCAAAATGACTAGAAGCAGCTTGCAAAAGTTTAATTTTGTACATACGTATATATAAGTAATAAAGAGTGCATTTGTCCAGTGAATTTAAAATTGATAAGTTCTGTGTGACCTGTTAATGTTTAAAATTTGATCTTTAGATAGCATTGCATGAAATGCTAATCTCATAAATACATATGATACTATCTAGACAATGCAATCTGATATCTGATTGATGGATAGACTCAAGTTTTGTATGCTGAAGGGTGGATTTAAACATAGAGCATGCACAGAAGGAAATAATTTTGATTTTCTATATTAGGTGCTATAGTACTGTCTAGACTTTGCATTTTAAGACTTCAAATTAGTTAAATGTAGAACATGAAAGATTGTGAAGGAAAAGAGAAATTATTTCACTGAGAAAAGAAGGAGAAAATGTAGGGTTGATGTTGGGAGTGTGATATTTGACAGCTCAGACCTTTTTAGAAACTGTTTTATCTTGGAGTAAACCATCTTAGAGTCTTCTATCTTGGAGCAAACCATCATTGCCATTCCTCAAGTTAATGCCCTGATGCAAGTGAAGTTATTTGAGAAGGACATTCTTAGTAGCTCTCACTCCTTGGAATTTTACTGAAAGTAGGATTTAAGAAGGTTTAGTTACATTATCAGGCAGAAAGGTCCCATTAATATTCTGACTCTCAGAAGTGACATTGACTTACTCTGTCCCCTCCTGCCATTATGTCTTTTACTAATACGATATGGTAGAGACGTTTTAATTATGCAGTGTAACACAAAGGAACTGGTTATAGGTAACATTCCCATTGTTCCATTTTAAGGTAATAATTTCTTAAATCCACTGAAAAGGGTCATTTCCTTTGGCTCTGCATGAGTGGGAAGAGGCTCATTTATTGAGCTGGATTTTCTCACCAGCAGATGGGAGGCAATAGTCAAATCTTCTGAGCTATGAAATGGAAAGAAACTTCCCTTCCAGATCCCTAGTGTAGCTTTTTAAAATTCACCACAACACAATGATGTTGAGCAGAGTATACATCTTTTTATTTCTGTAAAACTGACCTGAACTTCCTTATGAACCTTATTTCTACTTGTAGTTGAAGGGTCAGGAAGAGGGATAGAGACTGGGACTGTGGCTTAAATCTTGTCTATTATATAAAGCTGAATCACTTCCTCTTTATACTGTCACTTCCCTGGAGACTTGCGGTCATTTGGGTAAAGTTTCTAAGTCCCTTTCCCTTTTTTCCTTTTCTTAGATGACATTCTGATCCAGCCCCCAAAATGAACATCTTCCCACTCATGCAGAACAAACAGAAATGACCCTTGTTAATTGATTTAAGAAATTATTACTGTAAAATGTAAAAATAGAGACATTACCTACATCCAGTTCCTTAGTATAACACTGCACAATTAGGTTACAGGACATCATGCCTTCGCAGGAGGGGCCTTGAACCTCTCACAGGCTTCTTGTCCTTGTCTGTCCCTCAGGCTTTCATTGGTCTTCATTGAGATGTCTTGTCCTCAGTCTTGGTCTTTGGGTGTTGCCCTCCAGTGTGGCTGCACCCACAGTTCCCAGCATTGGTGCAATTAATGGTCTAGTCTATGGGTATGATCAATGCAAGGAACCCCCTTTCCCACCACCACCACCAGCACCATCACTACTGCCTGTAACTGGTTACCCTCACCTACAGTTACCTTATGTCACATTGGATAGAACCCCAGTAAGCAACATAATTCTTAATTCTCATCTGGCTCCCATGCTCAGCACCCCAAATCTCAAAAACTTTCTAGATCTCTTTCACCTCTCCTAGATACTCCTTGAGCAAACAAGCCAGATGCTGCTATTTCCCTGCTGAGGCTATTCCACTTTGCAATCAGGCATTCCATGAGCCTGTCCCCTGCCCTGGCACTAAAAAGTGGCACATGCAACATTCTGCCTTTGGATCCACAAGCCTATCTGAGCTATTCTTGAATGATGGGTTCTGCCCTTTTGTGCCAGTCAACTAGTGCTTTATGTTACATGTTGCAATCCAAGAATTGGGAGAAAAAAATGTTTTTATGTTTCTTAGACTAACTCAAAATGACTAGCTCTCCCAGGGAGCATATTCTTTTACAGGCTTTTCTCTGCTTTGAGACAAAACAAACCTTACTTTTATATCACCAGAGTTATGTATTCAGTTTCAGTTAAAATAAAACACATACAGTTTTGCTTAGAGGTCAAAACAATCTATTTGTTGCTTACATATAATTTATGAAAACTGTCTCATTATAAAGATTTTCCAGGCCTAGGGGCCAGATCAAGAGAGGGGAAACCCATGTGGAAAGAGAGGTGGTAGCAACATTTCTGATAAGGGGATCAAGACCTGGTGGAGCTTCTCACTTTTCCTCAGGAGCCAGTCTGCACATTTTCCCTGTCATGGCATCTTAGATGCACAGATTCCCAGATAAGATCCATTGATAGAATCAGCAGGAGATTGGAGCATTGGCTGAAGAAAGACATTGACTTAAAAGTTGCACAACCACAACACAAATGTTAACCAATGTGTGGATGCATTTCTGGAAGACAAATTAAGCTTTTTGATTGATCTATGGGTTTCTTTTTTTTTCTAAGATTTTATTTATTTATTCATGAGAGACACAGGCAGAGGGAGAAGCAGGCTCCCTGTGGGGAGCCCAATGCGGGACCCGATCCCAGGACCCCAGGATCACGACCTGAGCTAAAGGCAGGCACTCAACCACTGAGCCACCCAGGCATCCAGATCTGTGGGTTTCAATTTAATTTCTGCCTTTTGGCCTCCTCTCCTGGGAAGGAGGACAGAATAAAATATTCTAAAATGCAGTTATATTCTTGGCATAATACAGATTATCAGCAATTGTTCTTTCCTAGGTGTTGAACTTGCCATAGAGAGATCATTATGAAACAGGTTTCTTAATCCATTTGGGACTTTCTCCTTGTGTGTTGGGTTAGAAACACAAAAGCATAAGTTGTTAATTTTTTCACCTTAAACATTTACAGCCACATAAATGTTTGTATTTTGCTGCCAGCATGAATCGCTAGAGGAGTCTCAATGCTTTGGCTCTTCAACAAACACATCATCAGAGATTTATCACAGCACCAATGGGTAACCGCTTCAGGGCTACATCCCCTTCAGATCCCCCAGACCAGAAAGACACATGAAGCCTCTTACACCATTATTCTAGGCCTTACCCAAATACCTTCTAATCTTGCTTGGGCCTCCATAATAAGGTTTCACAGATTAGCTGCCAGTGGCAATAGAAATATATTGTCTCACAGTTCTAGAGGCCAGATGTCTGAGATCAAAGCATCAGTAGGGCTGTTTTCAGGTGAGGCTTCTCTTTGGATTATAAATGGCCACCTTCCACCTGTCTCCACATGGTTTTCATCTGTGTATGTCTGTGTCCTCATTTCTACTTGTCATAAGGACACCAATTATATTGGATTAAGGCCTACCTTAATGACCCTACTTAATTTTAACTATCCCTTTTTAAATGCCTCAGGTCACATTTGAGGTACTGGGGATTAGGATTCCAACATAGGAACTCAGGGGGACACAGTTTCAGCCCATCACATTGACTGAACTCTTCAGTTTTCTGCTATACTCTGAACCAATCCTTCTTCCTTAGAGTCTGTGCTCCTTTACTGTCTCTGCTCCCTGCCATTTTCAGTAAGCTTTCCAACATGCCTACTCCATTTTAAAGGTGACTGAGATGTCCACTTCCCATTTCTTGGTCTACTGTTATATGTTAGTCCACCCCTGGAGTACTGGCTGATGCTGCCAGTTGTTCTCAACTCAATAGCTACTGATATATTTGCAGATGGCACCTCCTATTGGAACTGTAATCTCCAAAGCTATTGAACAATCTTGGAATTCAGCTCAGTGTAGACTCCTGCACCATAGAGACACAAAGGACCTGCTATGTTCCTTTTGTTCTTCCTCTGAAATCTGGCACCTTCTCTTCCTAGATTCTCAAACACAAAAGCCCCATTAAGTCACTCAGCATTGATTCACACTTCTCAAGTGGTCCAAGCTATTGCTATTCAAGCGCTTGCTGTAAGCAACACAGGTTCTTTGTAGGAACTTGTTAGAAATACAGAATCTTAGGTACAAACTAGATTTACTGATTCAGAATCTGCATTTCAAAACATGATTTTAACAGTCTGATTCATATATACATTAAAATTTAGGAAGTGCTAGTTTAGGTAACTTTCTATCATTCAAGAGGAGACCAACTAGTTTTATTTCAGTTACTGAATCTTGCTTACAAGTTCAGTCTCTTTATCGAAGATTCTTATAGATTCCTGGCTTTAACAGAAACTTGGTCTTTCCTAAAGAACACTGCATTCTTTGCCACTGTATACAGTAAGGGTTGACTATTCGCCCATACGTTACATATTTGAGTGTTTGCTATGAGCCAGGAAGAACGAAAGAATTTTCCAAACTTTATTATCACTTTAAGACTTTTGAATCTCCCATTACTCTTTCAGCAGTTTCCCTCAGCCCCCCTCAACCAATGAATGACTTCCATGGTTTGTCCTTGCGCCATATACACCTTGAAAACCTCCTGCTGCCTCTGAACTGAGGGGTGTGTATGTGGGGGGAGGTGTGATGGGGAGTTGATGGAGTGGGGGGTAATGGGGGAATAATGGGAGGTTTGGCAGGGTGGCAGGGGAATGGGGGGATAATGACGGGGAGTGATGAGGGGTTGGGAGGATGCCCACAGCCCAGATCGTATGCTTCCCAACCTCACCCAGCCAAGGCCCTCAACTAACTCTGCACTGCTCCTGTATCAGTAGCCTCTCCTGCTTCTCTTCTTGTACAAGCACTTCCAATTCCTCACATCTTTCTTCAAATTCCAAATGTCACCGACAGCTGACTCAAAAAATTGTTATGCTTCTCAATTCATAGGAAAAATTGACACATAAACATACCAGTTTCCACACTTTGAAAATACTTTCACTCTCTAGTCACGCTTTTTCTTTCCATCTCAGAAAAAGGGTTTTGTTTCACTTCCTGCCTAAATCATATCACTTGTACTTTGATTCTGATTCTGTCCTATCTGTTCCGGGGCCTTTCTTCACTGTAATTCTCCCTTATATGTAGTTCAATGATTTCTATCCAAGTGCTCAGAGAGAAGCCTCCCAAGCTTGCAACCAGGATCTTTCATTTTCTTCTTTCCTTGTTCCCTTGACTTTGCATTCACATTTGTCAATTCATATATTTAATTGTAAGATTGTTAGTGCAATATCTTCTCACTTGCTGGAGTCTGAATGCCATACTGTTGTCTATGAAACTTCATTTTTTTAAGTATGAAAAAGACTTGAGGGCAAGAGTACAATGAAGCTCTTGGGGGAGATGGAAGACTAAAAAGATAAGGAGGGGTTTGGCTTGGAAAGGGAGGTAGAACCCTCTTCCTCAAATTGGGAGGAAAGAAGAGAAAGGAGCTTTAAAGATAGACAGATTATACATGTGGATTCAGTAAGTTGATGGAGTTGATATTTGTTAAATGCTGTATTTTAATTGAAGTGAGAAGCAGTGGAGGTTATCATTTAGGCCACTTGAGTATCAGATTGAGATTTTTTGACCCACTGATACCACGGCATTTTCATTCCCACCTTCTGACTTCCAAGGTTCAGAAATACTACATTATGTATTTGTCAAAAGCAGGTGGAAGGTACTCACAGAAATAAAAAAAGAAAATAAAATGAAAACATATGTCCACATTAAGACATGCACATGAATGTTTACAGCCATTTTATTTACAATGACCAGAAACCAGAAACAATGCAAAGGTCTGTAAACATACTGTCATATATTTATTCAATGGAAACAACTCGGTTCTTAAAAGGAACACTGATACATGCAATACTATGAATGACTATCAAAAACAGTTTCTTGAGCCAAAAAGAAGCCAAGCACAAGCAAGCGCATACTGTGAGATTTTGTTTTATAAAGTTCTGGGACAAAGCAAAAATATGGTGTTAGAAATGAGAATCCTAGTTTTCTCTGTCAGTGCATGGGGTCATCTTGACTGGAAATAGTAATATGGGTATTTAAGTTAGTGTGATGATGCAAATGGTCTGTATCTTAATTGAGGTGGTATGCACATGTGTCAGAATTTACCAGATTTTATACTTAACATCAATGTGTATAAATTATAACTCAGTAAAAGTAGGGCTATACAATTTAGTTGACTTAAACTTCCATCTTTTGCTTTCATTTTGAGCATCCTCAAGAGAAATTCGAACAAGCAGTTCAAGATTGGAACAGCTCTATAAAGAATGGGATAAGAGCTGACCATGGTATTTCTTCTCTTCCTTTTCTCTCAATCCATGTTAGGTACCCCATGTCCTTGCTCTGTAGAGGGCTATTCTTAGATCTATCAGAACATTTACCACATTGTAACATTTCCATCTGTTCCTTTGCCTCAACCACCATTCAGTTAGTTGTTGCAAATTACCATCGTATTCGTTTTACTTTTTCTTTCCAAGGTATCAGTGTTTCCTTTATTACATGGTACATATTCATGATTATGGAATGAACAAATAAATGAATCACTGAGTACCAGCAAGGAAGGCTGAGGTAGAGGCTGTAAATATGTAATGGAGCTCTACAAGTTACATAAGTTCTTCAGGATTTTCATCTCTGAATTGGAGTAAAGGCCCAGGGTCAGAGTGTTTCCATTTTTTTCCTCCTTACCTTCTCTTACTATGCAGTGAGCTTTTTTCTGGGTAGAAAAAAGGTTTTTCTTATGTTATTCTCATGTTGCCTCGAAGAGTGCTAAATGAATTTTGTTTAATAATCAAGTGAGTGGATTGTTGAATGCTTTCCTTGGAGGCAGGTGCAAAAGTGAGAGGGGGAGCCCAAACCAAAAACAAGAGATAGAAGTTTAAGTTTGCTATAGGGTACAAGAATAAAATGGAAACAGTAAAAAGTGGAACAGTAAGGATAAAATCTAAGCAAGGTACAGTCCCTAGAAGCTGTAAAATAAATGACTGATAAATATAAATTCATGTAAATTTTAAAAATCTAGAAACATACAACTTCCCAAAAATGAATCATGAAGGAATAGAAAATCTGAAAAGAATTATTACTAGTAAGGAGACCAAGTCAGTAATCAAAAACTGTCAACAAACAAAAGTCCAGGACCAGGCAGCTTCACTGGTGGATTGTACCAAATATTCAAAGAAGAACTAATACCAATCCTTTTCAAACTCTTCTCCAAAAAAATGAAAGGGGAAGGAACATTTTCAAACTCATAAATCGCTTTCATAAAATTAACATTACTCTGATATCAAAACCAGACTAGGATAACACAAGAAAAAAAAAGTTGCAGGCTGAAATCCCAGATGAATATAGAAATCCTTAGCAAAATACTAGCAAACCAAATTCAACAATACACTAATAAATCACACTCAATGACCGAGTGAGATTTATTCCAGTGATGCAAAAGATGGCTTAATCTGCAAACCATTCAATACGACACACAACATTAGCAAAATGGAGAGTAAAATCCATATTTTTTATTCAACACAGTATTGTAAGTCTTAGCCAGAATAATTAGGCACAAAAAACATAAAAATTAAAAGCACTCAAATTGAAAAGGAAAAGGAAAAGTATCCCTGATTTCAAACTACATTACAAAACTATAATAACTAAAACAGTGTGGTATTGGCATAAAAACAGACATATAGATCAATGGAACAGAATAGATGGCCCAGAAATGAACTCATACATGTATATGGTCAATTAGTTTTTGACAGAGGAGCCAAGAATATACAGTGTAAAAGGCCAATCTCTTAAATTAAAGGTATTGGGAAAATTGAACAGCCATATGTAAAGGAATGAAACTGGACTATTATTTTATACTCCTCACAAAAATTACCTTAAAATTGATTAAATACTTAGATATAAGACCTTAAAACAAAAGGAATATAGGCAACCTCCTTGATATTGGTCTTAGTGATAAAGTTTTATGGATTTGACACCAAAAGCAAAGACAGCAGAATCAAAAATAAACAAATGGACTACATCAAATAACTAAATAACTCCTGCACAGCAAAGAGAAGCATCAAGAAAATGAAAAGGCAGCCTATTGAATGGGAGGAAATACTTTGCAAATCATATATCTAATAAAGGGTTAACATCCAAATATAGAAAGAACTCATACAACTCAATAGCAGAACAAATAAACAATGCATTAAAAATGAGCAGAAGACTTGAATAGACATTTTTCCAAAGAAGATATACAGAAGACCAAGATAGTCAATATCACTAATTAAGGAAATGCAGATCAAAACCACAAATGAAATATTACCTCACACCTCCTAGAATAGTTGTTACCAAAAGAAGTAATGACTATTGGAAAAAAATCTAGAAAAAGACAACACTTGTGCACTGTTAGTGGGAATGTAAATTGGTGCAGCCTCTGTGAAGTTTCCTCAAAAAATTAAAAATAGAAATACTGTATGTTCAGCTATTCCACTTCTGGGTATTTATCTGAGGAAACCAAAAACACTAATTCAAACAAATATATGTACTCTCATGTTCATTTCAGCATTATTTACAGTAGCCAAGGTAAGGAAATAACCTAAGTGTCCACTGACAGATTGATGTATAAAGAAATTACAGGATAAATATTGGTACAGATATAGATATCATTCAGTCATAAAAAGAGAATGAAGCCTTATCATTTGTGACAACACGTATGGACTTTGGAGCCTTGTGCTAAGTGAAGTAAGTCAGACACAGAAGGACAAGTACCACATGATTTCACTAATATGTGTAATCAAGAAAAGAAAAGGAAGAGAAAGAAAAACTCAGAACAAATTAGTGATTGCTAGAGGCAGGCATTAGGTGTGGAGTGGAGGGCAAATAGGGGAGACAATCAAAAGGTACAAACTTCCAGTTATAAAATAAATAAATGTGGAGAAGAATGTACAGCATGGTGATTCTAATTATAGTTAATAATATTCTATTGCATATTTGAACTTTGCTATAACAGTAACTATGCCAACTCTAAGATATCAGAAAAGTTAGATTATCTAACAAATATGTGGAGAACTTAAACAAAAATTTGAATAAGTAGATTTGATAAAATCAAATCTTACAAAGATTTGAAAAAAATTCTTCAATGAGTAATCATAATCATGCTTTAAACAAATAAAAAACTAGAAAGCTTCAGTAAAATAGAAATTCTCAGCAAAGAAATATAAGATATAAAGGCTCACCAAGTGCAAATTTTAAAACTGAAAAATATGATATCCATATGAAAAATATAATTGATGTTGAAATTATATTACATACATAAAACTTAACATGGCTGATTGTCATCATTTTACCACTTTGAGTGAGGATAAAAATCTTGCATTCCTTTATATCCCTTTAATCTCCAGTTTATAATCTTTCCTAAGCAATTATTCTATATATATTTATAACCACATCAAACTTTGTCTTATTTTTTCTTCAACAATCAAACAATTTAGAAAATTGAAGAGAAATAAAACCTACTGTATTTGCCTGTGTGCTCATTTACTGTGTATTTCTTTTCTAATCTTTCAAGTTTCCTTTTTTATTGTTTCCTTTGAATTTAGAAAACTTCCTTTGGCCATTCTGTTGAAGTAGGTCAGCTGGTGACAAATTCTCTTATCTTTCCTTCATTTGAGAATGTTTTTATTTTACCTTTATTTCTCAAGGAAATGTCTGCTGGACATAGGATTCTGGGAGAACAATTACTTTCTTTCAGCTTTGAAAATTTTTGTTATTTCTTCCTGTCTTCCATAGTTTCTGATGAGAAATCTGCGGTCATTCAAACTGTTTTTCCCTTCCGACAAAGGAGTCATTTTTCTCTGAAAGCTTTCAATTTTTTTCATCAATTATGAAAAGCATTACAAAATGATCCCCTGAAAAACACTTAGATAAATCAAAATATAATTCCAAGATAATGTTAATACAACCCACAGGAAGGTAAGAAGAAAGAAAAAGAGGAAGGAAGGAAGGAAGGAAGGAAGGAAGGAAGGAAGGAAGGAAGGAAGGAAGGAAGGAAGGAAGGAAGGAAGGAAGAGAAAGAAAGAAAGAAAGAAAGAAAGAAAGAAAGAAAGAAAGAAAGAGAGAAAGAAAGAAAGAAGCCATATATTTAATTTATACATATAAATTTATTTATTTATATAAATATAAGTAATTTATTGATTTATCAGGAAAAAATAAAATAGCAGACCTAAGCCTTAACTTATCAATAATTACATTAAATGTAAATCATCTAGTACACCAATTAAAAGACAGATTTGCACAGTGGAAAAAAGCATGACCCAAATACATGCTTTCTACGAGAAACTCAATTCAAATGTAATGACATAGGCAGGTTGAAAATGAGAAGATAGGAAAAGATATATCATGCAGGTGTTTAAGCAAAGGAAAGCTGGAATAGATATATTAATTTCACAAGGAAAAGCATAGATGTAAAGAGGAGTATTGAATAAAGAGTTTAATCAAACTTAAGTGTGTAACTAACAAGAGAGCATCAAGATACATTATACAAAATGGATAGAACTGAATGAAAAATTAGACAACTCCACTATTACATTTGAAGGCTTTGACACTCTTTCAACAGTAATTGATAGATCAAGGAGAAAGAAAATTAGTAAAAACGGATAACCTTGAACATAACATCAGTCAACTTGATATAATTTGCATTTATAGAATATTCCAGCGAACAACAGCAGAGTACAGACTCTTGTCAGGCTCATATGAAATATTCACCAAGATAGACCAAATTGTGGGCAGCATAATACAGCAGAGTAAACTGAAAACTATAGATATCATATAAAGTATGTTCTCCAACCGTAGTAGAACCAAATGAGAAATCGATAATGAAAAGCTAATAGGAAAATCTGTAAATAATTTCAAATGAAACATTCTGAATAATCAATGTGTCAACATGGAAGTCTCAAGGAAAATTTAAAAAATAAGTTGAATGAAAATGCAAAGTGACAAAATTTGTGGGACATTGCTAACGTAGCACTGAGAAGGAAATTTATAACCTAATTGTAACATCACAAAAGAGGAAATATTTCAAATCAATAATTTGGACTCTCAACTCAAGAACCTAGAAAAAGAAGAGTAAAATGATCCTGAAGCAAATAGAAGGAAAGAAATGAGGATAAATGCATTAATCAATGAAATTTGAAATAGAAAGAAAATAAGAAAACTAATGAAACAAAGAGCCGTGGTTTTTGTGTATTTGTTTATTTAAAGATCAATACAACTGACAAATCTATAGTAAGGCTGATAAAGAAAAAAGAGAGAAGACACAAATTACCATTTTCAAGAATTAGCTGGGAAATTAATACAAACTCTGCAGACATCAAAAGGATAAAAGAATACTACAAACTATTCTGAATATATAATTTGAAAACTTACAATGGATCAATTCCTTAAGAAACACAAACTATCATAACTCAGTCAATGTGAAACAGATGATTTGAATAGCCTGAAAACTATGAAGAAAATTTAATTTATTATTTAAAATTTTCTTTTTTAAAAAAGATTTTATTTATTTATTCATGAGAGACACAGAGAGAGGCAGAGACATAGGCAGAGAGAGAAGCAAGCTCCCTGCAGGGAGCCCGGTGTGGGACTTGATCCCAGGACTCCAGGATCATGCCCTGGGCTGAAGCCAAGCACTCACTTGCTGAGCCACCCAGGCATCCCAATTTAAAATTTTCTTAGAAAGATATCTTCAAGTCTAATGGCTTCACTGGAGAATTCTACCAAATATTTTTTTAAAGAATTAATGTTAATTTTATATAATCTCTTCCAGAGACAGAAGAGATGAAAACCCTCCCCATGAATTTTATGAAGATAAATTTACAAAACCAGAAAAAGAAAATACAAAAAAACCACTACAAATATTTCATGAATATAGATGTAAAAAAATAAAATAAAACACAAAAACCCACTACAGACAAATATTTCATGAGTATAGATATAAAAATTCTTAGCAAAATTTTATCAATGTATAAAAATAATTACAGATCATGGCCAACTGGGTTTATTTTAGTCATGCAGGCTGGTTAAATGTGCAAAAATTAATCAATGTAATCCACCATTATAATAGGCTAAAAAATCACATATTAGTCAATATAGTAAGGTTTTCAGACAAATTTCAACATTCATTTATAACAAAAAATTAACTCAAAAATAGGACTAAAAGAGAAAACTCCCTCAAATTGATAAAGAGCATTTACAAAACAGACAAAGAAAACTACAGCTTGCATTTTACATAATGATAAAGACTGCATATTTTTCCCATAAGATTAGGAACAAGGCAAGGATTTATTCAATATAATGCTGTGAATTCTAGACAGGACGATGAGAAAAGAAAATGAAATAAAAGACATATATATCCAAAGGAAGAAATTTTAAAAAATTTTTCTTATTGCAAATAATATGATTTCTACATAGAATAACCCAAGGAATCCACAGAAAAGCCAAAAATTGAATCCAACAAGTTTATAGGATATACTATAAATATGCAGTCAATCATATTTTTATATGTTAAGAAACACCATGTAGATCCTGAAATTAAATATATAATACCACTTACAAGCACTCAAAAATTAAATATTTAGTTGTAAATTTAATAAAATATGTATAGGACTTGTACTCTGAAACTGTAAATTCTGATAGAAAACATCAAAGATGTAAATACATGGAAAGACATACTATATTCATAGACTTGAAGACAGAACCTTATAAAGATGTCAGTTCTCCTCAAATTGTTATAAAAGTTTCGTGCAATTTCTATCAAAATCCCCAAAATATTATTTTGTAGATATAGGCAAGATAATTCTAAAATTTACATGGAAAACAAAGGAAATAGAATAACTAAAATACTTTTGATAAAGAAGAATAATGTGAGAGGACTTTATGAAATATTTATATCATATAATCCAGACTTATCATAACTATAGTAATCAGTACTGTTTGGTATTGGTGGAGGGAAAACAGATCAATGAAACAGAATTGAGAACCTACAAACAGACTCCACCAGTAAGCCCAGTGAATTTTTGACAAAGGTAGAAAATCAATTTAATTGAAGAAAGATCTACTTTTAAACAAATAATATTGGAGTGATTAGACATTCAGAGGCCAATTAAAAAAAGAAAAGAAAAGAAAAAAGAAAAGAAACCTCAACGTAAGTCTCAGACCTTATTCAAACATTAACACAAAATAATTAATGGACTTAAATATAAAATTTAAACTAAAAAACATTTAGCAAAAAAAAATAAAAAATAAAAAAAAACATTTAGCAAATAAAGAAATTTTGGGGTATCCAGGGCTAGGCAAAGAGTTCTTAGATTTGACACCTGAAACATTACTTAAAAAAACTTGATAAGTTGGATTTCATAAAAATTGAAAATCTTTGTCCTGCCAAAGACCCTGTTAAAAGGGTGAAAAGGAGGGTGTCCAGGTGGCTCAGTCAGTTGAGTGTCCAACACTTGGTTTCATCTCAGGTCGTGATCTCATGGGTAGGGGATGGAACACCATGGTGGACTCTGTGCTCAGTGAAGCATCTGCTTCAGAATTCTTTCCCTCTGCCACTTCCCCCTCTAAAATAAATAAATAAATCTTAAGAAAAATAATAACAAGAGGGTGAAAAGACCAGCTACAGAATGAAAGGGAATATATGCAAGACACATTTCCAAGATTCTAGTATCTAAAATATGTAAAGAACTCAGAAAAATCAACAGTTGAAAAAAATCCAATTATAAAGTATGTCAAAAGACATGAAGAGACATTTCACTGAATAGGGTATGCCTATTTCAAATAAACATATGAAAGTATGCTGTAATTATTAGCCATCAGGAAGAAACAATTTAAAATGACAGTGAGCTATTGCCACATAATTTGACAGAATGGCTGTGGAAAATAGACACTATGGAATATTGCTTTAAAAAAATGAAAAAAAAAAGCAATACCATATAACCCAGCAATTGCAGTTGCAGGTATTTATCCCAAAGAAATAAAAAACTTATATTCATACAAAAATCTGCCCAGAAATGTTTATAACTTCTGCATCTTTATCCATAATAGCCAAAACTGACAAATATGTCCTTCAACAGATGAATGGTTAAACAAAGTCTGATACACTCATACCACAGTGTAATACTCAGCAATAAAAAGGAATGAACTATTAATATGTGCAACAACTTGGGTGAATCTCCAGGGACTTATGCTGAGTAAGTGAAAAAGTCAATGTCAAAAGATTGCATATTGTATGACTACATTTAATAATACCCTTAAAATGACATAGTTGTAGAAAGGGAGAATAGATTCATGGTCACCAAGGGTTAAGAACAACTGAGTGTGACTATAAAGAAAGTGTATCATAAGGGACACTTACAATGATGGAGATGTTTTATATCTTTACTGTATCAGTGCCAATATCCTGGTTGTGATATTGTACTATTTTTTTTCAAAATGTTATCTTTCAGTGGAAACAGTATAAAGGATACGTGGAATCTCTCTGTATTACCTGTTACAACTGAATATGAATCTATAATTATTTAGAAATTAGAAGTTTAAGAAAAACCTTAGGTATAAATCTAAAAAGCATGTGTAGAAGATCTGTATGAGGAGAATTAAAACTCTGATGAAAGAAAAAAAGAGCTAAATAAACGAGGAGAGATTCCATATACATAGATAGAAAGATTCAATACTATTGGGATATCAGTCCTTCCCAATTGGATCTATAGATTCAGTGGAATCCCAATCAAAGCCACAGCAAGTTATTTCATGGTTATAAACAAATTGATTCCAAAACTTATATGGAGAGGTAAAAGATCCAAAGTAGCCAACACAACATTGAAAGAAGAGAACAGAGTTAGAGAACTGGCACCTGACTTCAAGACTTCCTATGAAGGTACAGTAAGTTGGCAGTAATGATCAATGGAACAGACAGAGATCCCAGAAATAGATCCATGTAAATATAGTGAACTGATCTTTGACAAATTGGTAAAGGCAATACAATGAAAGAAAGTCCTTTTAACAAACAAATAATGCTGGGACCATTTGGATATCCACCTGCAAAAAATAACAATAACAACAATAATAATAAATCTAGACACAGATCTAGAAGGGTGTGAAGACACACCCTTCAGAAAAATTAATTCAAAATGGATGACAGAACTTAAAAGCAAAATGCAAAACTATAAAAATTCTAGAAGATGACATAGGAGAAAACCTAAATGACCTTTGGTAGGGCAAGGACTTTTGAGATACAACACCAAAGCCATGATCCATTAAAGACATTTTTGATGAGCTGGAAATTATTAAAATTAAAGACTTCTATTCTGTGAAAGACAAAGTCAAAAGAATGAGAAGATAATCCATAGCCTAGAAGAAAATAGTTGCAAAGACACATCTGATAAAGGACTATTACAATATACAAAGAACACTCAAAATTCAACAAACAATCTGATTAAATAATGAGCCAATGACCTTAACAGATACTTCACCAAAGAAAATATACAAATGGCAAATAAGCATATGAAAAGGTGTTCCACATCATATATCATCAAAAAAATCCCAATTAAAGCAAATTACCACTATACACCTGTTAGAACAGCCAAAATCCAGAACAGTGATAATACCAAATGCTGGTAACCGGATGAGGAGCAATAGGAAGTCATATTCATTGCTGATAAGAATGCAAATTGGTACAGCCAGTTTGGGAGATGAGCTAGTGATTTCTTACAAATTAAACATGCACTTACCATACAATCAAGTAGTTGTGTTCCTTTGTATTTACTCAAAGGAATTGTAAACTTACATCCACACAAAACCTGCACACAGATGCTTATAGCAGCTTTATTCATAGTTGCTGAAACTTAGAACTTGTTATTCATCTTATTTAGGCTCAGTTACCATAAACTGGATCTCTTATGAACAGCAGAAATTTGTTTTTCACAGGCCTGGAGCCTGGAAGTCCAAGATCAGGGTGCCAGATGGTTGGGTTCTGATAAGAGCCCTCTTCCAGGCTGCAGACTGCTCACTTTTTGCATCCTTACATGACAGAAAGAGGGTTAAGGAGTTGCTTGTCCTGTTCTTATATTTATTCTTCCCCATAAGCTTTTTATTGATATATAACTGACAAAGATTATATATATTTAAGGTGTACAGTGTGATCTTTTGATATATATGTGCATTGTGAAATTATTATTACAATCAAGCTAATTAACATATCTATCCCCTCACATAATTGCCATTATATGTTGTGAGAACACTTAAGATATACTCGAGCAAATTTCAAGCATATAATACAGTGCTATTAGCTATAGTCACCATGCTCTACACTAGTATTCATAGTGTATAACTGAAACTTTGTACACTTTGGCCAATATATTCCATTCTCCCACCTTCCATGGTCTAGTCACTAGCAACTACCAATCTTTTCTCTTTTTTTTCTCTTTTTCTCTTTCTTTTTTTAAAAGATTTTATTTATTTATTCATGAGAGATACAGAGAGAGAGGCAGAGACATAGGCAAAGGGAAAAGCAGGCTCCCTACAGGGAGTCCATGTGAAACTTGATCCCAGGACCCTGGGATCATGAACTGAACTGAGCACTCAGGTGCTCAACCACTGAGTCACCCAGGTATCCCTGTTCTCTACTTTTTTGAGTTCAACTTTCTTAGATTCCATATGTAAGTGAGCCCATACACTATGTCTCTTCTGTGTCTGGATTATTTCACTTATCATAATGTTCTCCATTTTTATCTGTGCCATTGAAAATTGCAGGATCTCCTTTTGTAAGACTGAATACTATCTATCATACCTTTTCTATATTCATCTATCAGTGGACACAGGTTGTTTCCATGCTTTGGCTATTATGAATGATGTTCAATGAACATGGGAGTGAAAATACCTCTTTGGAGTACTGATTTTATTTCCTCTGGGTGTATACCCAGAAAAGGGATTGCGGGATCATATGGTAGTTTTATTTTTAATTTTTTGAGGAATCTCCATACTATTGTCCCTATTGGCTATACCAACTTACGTTCCCATCAATAGTGTATAAGGATTCCCTTTTTTCCACATCCTTGCAGACTTGTTATATTTTATTTATTCATTTTATAATAGCCATCCTAACAGTTCTGAGGTGATAATCTCATTGATTTGTATTTCCCTGTTTATTGAGAATCTTTTTTTGTATACTTGCTAATGTTTGTGTATCTTTTTTAGGAAATTATCTATTCTGGTCCTTTGCCCATATTTAGTCAGATTGTTCCTTTTTTTTTCTATTGAGATATAGGAGTCTCATATATTTTGGATATTAACCCCTTATGAGATATATAATTTATAAATATTTTCTTCCAATAAATATATTGTGTGCTCATTTTTTAAATTATTTGCTCTGCTTTTCATATATTTATTAGTTTGATATATTTCCACTTATTTATTTTTGCTTTTCTTGCCTGAACTTTTGGAATCACACCTCAATAACTATTGCCAAGGCCAATGTGAAGGAACTTTTTCCCTATGTTTCCTTCATTAGAATTTTTATGGTTTCAGGTCATGTATTCAAATCTTTAATCCATTTTGAGTTGATATTCATGGATGTATAATATTGGCATCTAATTTCATGTTTTTGCATGTGACTATCTAGTTTTCTAAGCATTGAAGAGACTATCCTTTCCCCCATTATGTTTCTTGGCATCCTTAAGCAATATAACAATAATCAGGGCTAAGAAAAAAATGAGCTATCAAGCCATGGAAAGACATGAAAAAAATTTAAATGCATATTACTAAGTGTAGAAGTCAATCTGAAAAGGCTACCTAGTGTATGATTCCAATTATATAATGTTCAGAGAAAGGCAAAACTATGGAGACAATAAAGAGATCATTAGTTCACAGAGGAGAGGTTGAGATGAAAAGGTAGAACATAGAGAATTTTCAGGGCAGTGAATCTACTCTGCATGATACAATATGGTGGATACATGCCGTTATAAATTTGTCCAAACCCATAGAGTGTAGAACACTGAGAGTGAACCGTAATATAAACTAGGGACTCTGGGTGATAATGATGTGTCAATACAAGTTCATCAACTGTAACAAATATAGGACTGGGATGTCTATACTGGGAAGGGCTATGCATGTGTGAGGACAGGAGATATATGGTAAATCTCTGCACTTTCTGCTCAATATCATGTGGACCTAACATTTTTCTGAAAATGAAGTCTGTTTTTAAAAAGTTTAATTAAGAAGAAGGGCAAGATGATGGAAGAGTAGGGGTCCTCAACTCATCTGGCCCCACAAACACCTAGATAACTTTAAAAACATACTGAACACCTACAAAGTCGACCTGAGAGTTAAAGAGAACAGCTGGAATGCTATAGAGAGAAAATTTTTTGCTTGAAACAAGGTAGGAAGGTGAAAAAAATAAATAAAAAAGAATAAAGTGAGGGAGGAGCCCCATGAGGAGCCGGCCTAAAGCAGAGCAGCGAAAGCCTCCAGGGTGCAAAAGCCCAGCCCTGGATAAGCAGGAACTTTAAAAATCTGTGCCAGGATTTTCCTTGATGGAAAAATGCTTAGCAGGGAAATCAGAGAGAATCGCAGGAGGAGCCATGAAGCCTCAAGATTCCCGGAGTCACTTATAAGAGTAGGGGCACCCGGGGCAAGTCTCACCGCAAACCGCGTCCTATATCGGTAAAGGGCTGGAGCGCCACAGCTCTCGGGGGCATTTGGGAGAAGCCAGTTGTTAGGCTGGCTGGCTGCAGGCATAGGTGGCTGTGTCATGTTCCCTTCAGGAGAGGAGGCTCCCCTGGGAGCACGGGTCGAGCAGCACAGGGCCCTGCATCCCAGGGCACCCAAGCAGACAAAGCCAGAGCTCCTGTGTTCCCCCTGGGACAGGTGGAAGCAGGGAGGGCACAGGAAAGCAAGAACTCTCCTGCCATTGGGCACCCGAGCCTGCCCCCAGGAACATCTAGGCCAGTGTAGACTGGGAGACTGCAGTTAGTTACTCACGGGGAGCTCAACTTCAGAGCTGGAGATCTGGTGCTGCCATTGTTGTTTTTCATCTTTGTTTCACCTTGTGCCTGGGAGAGATGGGGCCTCTAGGGAACAAAGACCTCACAGGATAAACAGCTCCCACTGAGCCTGGCATCTGGCAGGGGGTGGTGCATCTCCACCCAGGCATACACACCTGAGAATCAGCACAGCAGACCCTGCCCCTAGAAGACCAGCTGGAAGAAAAGGGGAAGAGCAAGTTTCTTGACCAAGCAGTGCTGGAAAGCTCCAGGACTGAGGGGAAATAGCATATAGAACTAGAGTGTACCTTTTTCTTCTTTTTTTCTCTTTTTCCATTACGACTCGTTTTTATATCAGATTAAAAGTTTCCAATATTTTTTTCTCTTTTCCCACCTTAACTGCAATATTTTACCAGCTCTTCATTTTTAATTTTTTTTCCTTTTTGACTTTTGTATTTCTATAATTACATGTTTTAGATATATTTTTCACTTCTGGATTCCCTTCAACATATTCAATTTAATTTTGGTAGATATATGAGATATGGATTTTGTCTTTTGTTTTTCTGTCTCGTTTTGTTTAACTCTGGGAGTTAGTACCTTCTAAAACATGACCAACAAACAACCAGAACCAAGTGGAATACCGTGTTGGTCCATTCTGTGAGATTATAAACTCTCTTCCTTCCCATTCTGCCCCCCATACTTTACCTTGTTTATGTTTTTGTGGTCAGTGTTGGGGCTTTATATAAGTATTGCTGGTTTATATAAATTTGGAATTGAGCATCTTCTAAGATACAAAACAAAATACACTCAGAACCAAGAGGATCACCCTGTAGGACCTCTCAGGTAGACTACATTCTCTCTCCACCATCACTTCCACCACCATTCCCCCTTTTTCTCTTTTTCGTCTTTACTTTTTTTTCTTTTTTTCTTATTCTTTGTTTTTGGTTTTTGGCTTTTTATTTTTACTATTTTGTTTTCAAATTTGTTTTTCACTTTAGTGGTCCTTTTGTTTTATTTTGTTCTGTTCTTTTTCTTTTATTTTCTATTCTCTGACCTCTTTGTAATCATCTAGGGTGTATTTTACTTAGGTCGTGGGTAATATTTATGACTCATCCCACTCATATAGCCACTCTGCACTGTACAAAATGACTAAAAGGAAGAATTCACCACAAAAGAAAGAACCAGAAACAGTATTCTCTGCCACAGAGTTACAGAATTTGGATTACAATTCGATGTCAGAAAGCCAATACATAAGCACAGTTATAAAGCTACTGGTGGCTCTGGAAAAAAAGCATAAAGGACTTTAGAGACTGTGTTACTGAAGAATTGAGATCTAATCAGGCCAAGATTAAAAACAGATTAAATGAGATGCAATCCAAACTGGATGTGCTAACTGCTAGGGTTAATGAGGTGGAAGAAAGAGTGAGTGACATAGAAGACAAGTTGATGGTAAAGAAGGAAGCTGAGGAAAAAAGAGAAAAGCAATTAAGAGCCCATGAGGAAAGACTTACAGAAATAAGTGATAGATTGAGAAGGAAGAATATATGTCTAATTGGATTCCAGAGAGGCCAAGAGAGAGGACCACAAAGTATGTTTGAACAAATCATAGCTGAGAATTTCCCAAATCTGGGGAAGGAAACTGACATTCAGATCCAAAAGATAGAGAGGAACCCCCCCAAAATCAATAAAAACCATTCAACACCTTGACAGTTAATAGTGAAACTTGCAAATTTCAATGATAAGGAGAAAATTCTTAAAACAGTGTGAGACAAGAGATTCTTAACTTATATGGGGAGAAACATCAGATTAACAGACCTCTGCACAGAGATCTGGCAGGCCAGAAAGGGCTGGCATGATATATACATGGTACTAAATGAGAACATGCAGCCAAGAATACTTTATCCAGCAAGGCTGTCATTCAGAATAGAAGGAGAAATAAAGAGCTCCCAGGATAGGCAGAAACTGAAAGAATATGTGACTAGCA
Organism: Canis aureus; assembly: GCF_053574225.1. NCBI lineage: Eukaryota > Metazoa > Chordata > Mammalia > Carnivora > Canidae > Canis > Canis aureus. The sequence continues at coordinate 48,650,498 of NC_135616.1, forward strand.
AACTGGCTTTGCAAGAAATATTAAGGGAGATCCTGTAAAAGAAAAAGGAAGCCCAAAGAAATAATCCATAAAAACAGGGGTTGACTAGGTAATAGAATGACACTAAATTCATATCTTTCAATAGGTACTATGAGCATGAATTGGCTAAGTGATCCTATCAAAGGATGCAGGGTATTGGACTGGATAAAAAAGCAAGACTCATCTATATGCTGTCTACAAGAGACCCATTTTAGACCCATTTTAGACCCAAGGACACCTCCAGCCTGAAAATGAAGGGGTGGAGAACCATTTACCATTCAAATGTTCCTCAAAAGAAAGCTGGGGTAGGAATCCTCATATCAGATAAATTAAAATTTATACCAAAGACTGTAATAAGAGATGAAGAAGGACACTATATCATACTTAAAAGGTTTGTGCAACAAGAACTAACAATCATGAATATCTATGCCCCTAATGTGGAAGCTGCCAAGTATATCAATCAATTAATAACCAAAGTAAAGAGATACTTAGACAATGATACACTAATAGTAGGAGACTTCAACATGGCACTTTCAGCAAATGACAGATCTTCTAAGCAGAACACCAAAGTAACAAGGGCCTTAAATGATACACTGGACCAAATATATTTCACAGATATATACAGAACTTTCCATCCAAATGCAACTGAATACACATTCTTCTCAAGTGCACATGGAACCTTCTCCAGAATAGACCACATACTGGGTGACAAATCAGGTCTCAACTGATATCAAAAGATTGGGATTGTCTCTTGCATATTTTCAGACCACAATGCTTTGAAACTAGAACTCAGTCACAAGAAGAAATTTGGAAGAAACTCAAATACAAGGAAATTAAAAAGCATCCTACTAAAAGATGAATCGGTCAACCAGGAAATTAGAGAAGAATTAAAAAGATGTATGGAAACTGATGAAAATGAATATACAACCATTCAAAAGGTTTGGGATAAAGTAAAATCAGTTCCAAGAGGGAAATATATCACAATACAAGCCTGCTCAAAAAATTGGAAAAAACTAAAATACACACATTAATTTCTCACCTAAAGGAACTGGAGAAAGAACAAGTAAAATATACAACAGTCAGAAGAAGAGAAATAATAAAGATTCGGGCAGAACTCAATGAAATAGAGATCAGAAGAACTGTGGATCAGATCAACAAAACCAGGAGTTGGTTCTTTGAAAGAATTAATAAGATAGATAACCCCTACCAAGCCATATCAAAAAGAAAAGAGAAAAGACTCAAATTAATAAAATCGTGAATGAAAGAAGAGAGATCACAACCGATAACAAGGAAATACAAACGATTTTCAAAACATATTATGAGCAGCTATCTGCCAACAAATTAGGCAATCTAGAAGAAATGGATGCATTTCTGGAAAACCACAAATTACCAAACTGGAACAGGAAGAAATAGAAAACCTGAATAGGCCAATAACCAGGGAGGAATTTGAAGCAGTCATCAAAAACCTCCCAAGACACAAAAGTCCAGGGCCAGATGGCTTCCCAGGGGAATTCTATCAAATGTTTAAAGAAGATATAATACCTATTCTACTAAATGTGTTTCGAAGGTTAGAAAGGGATGGAATACTTCCAAACTCATTTTATGTGGCCAGTATCACCTTAATTCCAAAATCAAAGACCCCACCAAAAAGAATTATAGACCAATATCCTTGATGAACACAGATGCAAAAATTCTTACCAAGATACTAGCTGATAAGATCCAACAGTACATTAAGATTATTCACCATAACCAAGTGAGATTATCCCTGGAATGCAAGGGGATAAAACATAAAACAATCAATGTGATAGATCACATCAACAAGAGAAAAAATAAGAACCATATGATCCTCTCAATCAATGCAGAGAAAGCATTTGACAATACAGCATCCATTCCTGATTAAAACTCTTCAAAGTGTAGGGATAGAGGGAACATTGCTCAATATCTTAAAAGCCATTTATGAAAAGCCCACAGTGAATATCATTCTCAATGGAGAAAAACTGAGAGCCTTTCCACTAAGATCAGGAACACGACAGAGATGTCCACTCTCACCACAGTTATTCAACATAGTAATAGAAGTCCTAGCCTCAGCAATCAGACAACGAAAAGAAATAAAAGGCATTCAAATTGGCAAAGAAGTCAAACTCTCCCTCTTCACAGATGACATGATACCATATATAGAAGACCCTAAAGACTCCATCCCAAGATTGCTAGAACTCATACAGCAATTCAGAAATATGGCAGGATACAAAACCAATGCCACTGATTTCTCTGCACAGAAATCAGTGGCATTTCTATACACTAACAATGAGACTGAATAAAGAGATATTAAGGAATCAATCCATTCACAATTGCACTCCAAAGCATAAGATATTTAGGAGTAAACGTAACCAAAAAAGGTAAAGAATCTATACCTTAAACACTACAGAACACTTCTGAAAGAAATTGAGAAAGACACAAAGAGATGGAAAAACATTCCACACTCATGGATTGGAAGAATAAATATTGTGAAAATGTCTATGGGCAATTTACACATTTAATGCAACCCCTATCAAAATACCATGGACATTCTTCACAGAGTTGGAACAGATAACCTTAAGATTTATGTGGAATCCGAAAAGACCCTGAATAGCCAGAGGAATATTGAAAAAGAAAACCAATGCAGGGGCATCACAATACCAGATTTCAAGCTGTATTACAAAACTGTGATCATCAAGTCAGTATGGTACTGGCACAAAAACAGACACATAGATCAAGAGAACAAAATAGAGAATCCAGAAATGGGCACTCAACTCTATGGTCAACTAATATTCGACAAAGCCAGAAAGAATATCCTCTGGAAATAGGACAGTCTATTCAATAAATGGTGCTGGGAAAATTGGACACCCATGTGCAGAAGAATGAAACTGGACCATTCTCTTAACACCATACACAAAGATAAACTCAAAATGGATGAAAGATCTAAATGTGAGACAAGAATCCATTAAAATCCTAGAGAAGAACACAGGCAATAACCTTTTTGAACTTGGCCACAGTAACTTCTTGCAAGATACATCTATAAAGGTCAAGGAAACCAAAGCAAAAGTGAACTATTGGGACTTAATCAGAATAAAAAGCTTCTGCACAGCAAAAGAAACAGTCAACAAAACTAAAAGACAACCTGCAAAATGGGTGAAGATATTTGCAAATGACATATCAGATAAAGGGCTAGTATCCAAGATCTATAAAGAACTTTTTAAACTCAACACCCAATAAACAAAAAATCCAATCATGAAATAGGCAGTAAACATTAACAGAAATTTCACTGAAGAAGACATACACATGGCTAACAAGCACTTGAGAAAATGTTCCACATCACTTGCCATCAGGGAAGTACAAATCAAAACCACAATGAGATACCACATCACACCAGTGAGAATGGCAAAAATTAACAAGACTGGAAACAATAAATGTTGGAGAGGATGTGGAGAAAGGGGAACCCTCTTGCACTGTTGGTGGGAATGCAAAGTGGTACAGCCACTCTGGAAAACAGTGTAGAGGTTCCTCAAAAAGTTAAAAATAGAGCTACCTATGACCCAGCAATTGCACTACTAAGTATTTACCCCAAAGATACAGATGTAGTGAAATGACAGGACACCTGCACCCCAATGTTAATAGTAGCAATGTCCACAATAGCCAAACTGTGGAAGGAGCCACAATGTCCTTCGACAAATGAATGCATAAAGAAGATATGGTATATATATACAATGGAATATTACTCAGCCATCAGAAACAACGAATACTCACCATTTGCTTTGACATGGATGAAACTGAAGGATATTATGCTGAGTGAAATAAGTCAATCGGAGAAGGGCAATCATCATATGGTTTTGCTCATATGAGAAATATAAGTAATAGTGAAAAGGATTATAATGGAAAGGAGGGGAACTGAGTGGGAAAAATTAGAGAGGGAGACTAACCATGAGAGACTCCTAACTATAACAAAGGGTTGTGGAAGGTGAGGTGGGCAGGAGGTTGGGGTAACTGGGTGACAGGAACTGAGGAGGGCACTCGATGGGATGAGCACTGGGTGTTAAACTGTATGTTGGCAAATCGAACTTCAATAAAAACAAAACAAAGTTTAATTGAAAAGTAAAATTGCCAAAATGTACTTGTGGGCTCCCTGTAATTCCTTTTCAACTCTGAATATATTGACTTTATTCACCAAATGTGGCAAAATAGCAGTGCTTAAATATAAATATCGTCTCTACAGGACACACCTATTTATTTATATAGTATTATTCTTATTTTTCAAAATGGAGACTTTCTAGTTTTAAAGGTACTGTTCAAAATTTACATTTTTAATTTTATTTAACATTTATTAGAAGTATCTGATTATTTTACATGACATTCTTAATCCAAAGATATCAAATGATTCTTAATTTTATAGTATTGAAAACTTAAAGCTTGTTTGGGTAGTAACAGCAGCTAAAAAATCCCAATAACTAGCTCAAAATACAATATTCTGAAGTGCGAAGGAACACTATATTCTAAGTTTGGTCTTTGAGAAAATCAATTCAAATTGTTACTTGTAGTTCTTGAGACTCTACCAAGTACTGTACTTAGGTCCTTGAGGATTTTATAATCTAGTGATACGTGTATAGGTACTATCTGTCCAACGTGGTAAGTTGTAACACTAGAATGGACATGGTGCTGTGAAATCCTAGGGGAGGAACAGGTGCAACAGAAGGTGAGGGACATAATAACCAAGACAACTTCCAGGAGAAAGGGTTACTTGGGCTGTGTCTTAAATGGAGGAGGTTATTCCAGACAGAATGTACACTGTCTGTAAAAGCAAAGAGTATAAAACATCATGCTGTGTATGGTTAAGGAAGATCAAGTTGATGCTCCTGTTTTAAGTTGTAAAATCTGGGAGAGGGAAGGGTGGGATCTGAGGCTGAGAGGTATAAAAGGTAAGCCGTGAAAGGATCTCGTATGCCATGCAAGTTGTCAGACTGTACCCAGGCACCAATGAGAAGATCATTGCAAACTTTTCATTAGGAGAGAGGCATATTTAAATATACATTTTGTTTTATTTTTATTTTTTTTATTTTTTTATTTTTTTTAATTTTTTATTTATTTATTTATGATAGTCACAGAGAGAGAGAGAGAGGCAGAGACATAGGCAGAGGGAGAAGCAGGCTCCATGCACCAGGAGCCCGACGTGGGATTCGATCCCGAGTCTCCAGGATCGCGCCCTGGGCCAAAGGCAGGCGCCAAACCGCTGCGCCACCCAGGGATCCCTAAATATACATTTTGGATGATTCATTCTTATTTTGATTCTGGACGTTTTCATTTGTTGTATTTCTGAGAAGTTACTATTAAAAGCTAAAGGAGAGGTTTTAATGGGAGTTTATGTGAAATATCATATTCTGCAACAAAAGCTCAATAGATTTTAGTTTACTCTTATTTCCTATTGCAGCTATAGAATGCACTAAAGGAAATTTTTTTTATCAATCAACATATTTTCTTCATCCCCTATGACCCTCACAGACACAATTAGACAATTAGACATGGCTTATGTCCAGTTTTAAAGAGATTATGTATTCAGAACAAGAATGGTCTTTGAATCTCTTCTTTATGCCTAGCAGCTAGCATATAGAACTGATTAATCAATTAATCAGTCACCCAATAGTTTAATTTACTGTTGGTGAGTTCCAATGTATTAGCTAACTCAGAATTCATAGTTGTATTTGAACATTTTACACTTTTGTTACTTATTTTTTGTGAGTCTAAAGAACTGTAAAACCAGAAAAATGCAATAACATTTTAAAAATGTTCTTTAAAGGGATCCTATATCTCCATTCTGAGGAAACATTGCAAACTCACCTTTCTCTTGATTTTTCACAATGTTCTTTATCACAATAAAGACAACATCAAGGAACCACTTTTCCCTTCCTTTGCCTAATTCAATAGCATTCCCAGATGTATTCATATCATCTCATACACAAGAAAAGTTGTGTTGCTCAGAACACAATTTGGAAAAAAGCTTCTCTGACTGGTCAATAATTATCTTGAATTTTGTGAGAGGGAGGGAAACAGTCCTTAGAATCATCTCAATATTCTTGTATCCTCTGATTATTATCATCTTTGCTGCTTTGCTATTTCTGTTGCCTTTCTTTAAAGCTTCTTAGGCTTTGAAGAGGCACAAAATCTTTACTTTGTGTCTGAAGAAATCTTTTTATGGCTTATGGAACTAACACAACAAAAGTTTTAAAAAAAACAGATAAATTGTCATGATCTTAATTAAATATCTACTTGAAAAACAACCCAGGAGCTTTACCCTAAGCAAACAGCCTATTTATTTTCCTAAAAGAGAAATATTAAAAAGGTCAATGTCTTTGCCTCAGGAATATTTGGGCCTCTTCCACTGATTAAGAGCTAAAGTTTTTGTTAATGGCTTTAGTAGACCTTACAAAAAGAGATTATTTTTGCAAAGGATACAAATCAAAAGTATAACATTTTGTTTGCTTACAAAATCCTCATATATCATATGTACAAAAGTTTCATAATATTTTCCTTTTTGTGACCCTCCAATTCAGGTTTAGGATATGGATGGCTATAGATGACAGTTGTAGCTGAGGATGTGCTCTAATCAGTAGAGGCAATGTGGCTGTAATGGAAGCAATACAGGCACAGGACAGGACCTGGTTCAGGCCTTGTCATTCTGCAGTACAGCAGAGTTGGGGAAGCCCCTTTCCACTCAGGTCCATAGCATGGGTGAGGAAATAATACTGATGTCTTTCATTGATTTGCTTAAATTATGGGTGGAGGTAAAGTGATAGCATTGAAATGGGAACTTTATCACTGCAAAAGGTGATTATGGCAGCTGAAAATTATATGCTGGCCAAATATTCTTTGTATGATGGATGCCATCCTTTTGTACATTTTTTTAGAGAATGATCTGGAGAGGGAAGCTTGCTGTCAATCATCCATTCTTTTAACATTTACTGATCAACTTTTACATATCAGGCACTGGTCTGTGTGTTTGGGATCCAAAGATGAATAACACTCCCTTGCAGGTGGGGTGGGTAGAGAAGGCTTACTGGAGTCATCAGTGTGTGTGACCTGAATTATATGGACTGAGTTGGAATTGGATGAAGAAAAAAAAATGGGGTTAGGATATCATCAACAAAGTCATGGAAGTGAAAAACAATACAGCATGTGGGCAACTATAAGCAGTGTATGAGGCACTGTCTTGTTTGTTTTGATTGTTTTCATTTTTCAAATCATAGAAAACTGGAATTACACAATAATAAAACCTTTACTTCTTCCAAGTAGAGGGAACACATAATTTTGTAACTGTGAGAGTTACAAGAGTAGCTTCTAAGAATTCAAAGCCAGAATATAGACTCTGCTCTGGGCTCAAGTTCCCAGTAGCTATAGTCATAGAGGAGGTTTTTTTTTTTTTAATTTCTTGGGCTTTAAGATACTATTGCATTTCTCAACAAGTTTCACATTGTAGCTATTCAAGAGCTCTTTTGCTATTTTTTTAAAGAAAGGAAAAAAGTACCAAAAAGCAAAAAAGAAAACAAAAAAATCTGCATTTTATTGTGAGGCCCTGAGAATAAAGATGGATGGAAGTCTAAAATACTCTGGATGTGTACATTTACACAAGTATATTAATTTATTCATTAAGCAAAGGTTAAGACATTGCTTTGAAATGTGCCATTCTTTCCTACACTCCTCTTGGCTGTAATGCACCCTTTTAAATTTAAATTGTAGTTCTCAATGTGACTATGATGCACATTTTTATTTCAGTTTTCTGGTTCCATCAAGATGCTGAAATTTTTCTCTCTGTCTCTACCTTTCTCTGGGAGTTAAGGTCTTGTTGTCATACATGCAGAATAGGTAAATATGGTAGATTTGGGTATACATTTAACAATAAAGTAACTTATAATGTTTTAACTTAAAACCATAAATATACTGAAGTGACCACACAACAATAAAACCATTGTAATAGCATTTGCTAAGTGATACTGACAAGTAGTCCAATCATCCTTTTTCAGAACTGAACTGAGAATATGACCATAACAGATATACTCAAATCTAGACTAGAAAAAAAGTTTCTATTTTCTGAGTTAAATGTGGTTTCAAATTAGGCTTCTTTGTATTTCTTTCTGTTCAGAAATAAAAGAAGAAAACTTAAAAAAAATTTCTCCAAAAGCATTTTTAAATCATTTTTCACACTAAGAGAAAATTATAGTCTTGGAACCAATGTTTGGCTGTCTTCAAAATGATGGAAAATTTCCAATGGCTGCTCACATATGTTCTCCAAGTCGATGCTCAAATGTGGAAAATGAGCAAGGTACCTGGAATTAGTGCATAAGATTTGGGTACCTGGAATTCTTCATTGGTCAAGTGTCAATACATACATACGTATTTGAAAAACTGAGTCCCCCTTCTCTTTTTTTAAAAGGATGACCATTCCTCAAGATAAGTTAGGTTATAAGGCTGAACATGACATTTTGAAATACTTGCATTCTTGTGAGTGGTTTCCCTTCCTTCCTTCCCTCAGAGCTACTTTAGGATATAGGTGAATCCATCTTCTTATATGTATTGAAATCAATGACAGTTGTAAAAGTAACAACTATAAAGGAATACAAGTTAGATTCAACACATGAAGTCATGTTAAAAATGCATACATATGGAAACCAATGTTGGGTATGAACGTTTTCATAACTTTTAGGATATTGTTGTCAAGTTTGATAAAAAGTTTATTTAATTTTAATTTTAATTTTTAAAGATTTTTTTAAGTAATCCTTTCATCCAACATAAGGCTCAAACTCATTACCCTGAGATCAAGAGATGCATGCTCTACTGACTGAGCCAGCCAGGTAACCCTAGGTTTATTCTGAAGATTTGCACTATTTTGCATCAAGCAGTGAGAATTATTTAGACTTTGTTAACGTCAGTCATATGCTACATCTCAGGTGCAATGGAAGCCAGTCTCCAAGAGAGGTAGAAGTGGAATCTCAGGTCACACAAAATTTCATCCATGCAACCCTAATGCAGTTTACTATGTATACAAAACTATTTTCATACATATTTTATGCTATTTTATGTAGAAATGAATGATACTGAAAACCAAATGTAAATAGAAATGAATATTTCAGGTAAATCAAGTCCTCTTCCTGAATCTCCCATTTCTGCTCATAATTCCACCATTCTTTTCATCCATGATGCTCCTATGTTGGAAACCTTGAGTTATCTTACTGTTCTCCCACTGGCCACCCACATACCTAATTTGTCACAAAGTCCTGAAGCAAGCTTCTAATTTTACTTTAATTCACTTGTACACTGAACTAGTTCAGTACTTTTCCTTTCAAAATGGGATCTCAACTAGTAGAAATGTTGGCTGCCCTGCTTTCTATTTGACTGGCCAAAGGCACTCCACATGTATTGCCTATCAAATTCCTTTAACTTGTTTTGATAAGGTCATTCTTCTGTTTAAAATAAAACAGCAGACATACCATGTCTCCCTTTCTCTGCCTGACTTACAGAAAAAAATTTAAATTCTTTCACCTGGAGTTCAAGATCTGCTGAATACACTGTGAATACATTTATTAGTGTCAAGTTCCTATTATTCTCGGCATTTGTTATATAGAAAGAATGCTATAAATAGTTCTTATTGACTATTGCCCCCCTTTTAACTTGGACATAGGCCTTCAGGAACTAAGTTTTGTCTTTTTCATATATCAAAATCTAGCTCAAACATTACATTTTCTGCAGACCCTCATTTTATTCTGTATGAAATGAAAACCTATATTTACTCATGTTTTTTATTCATCACACATTATCCAACACTTGCTTCAATCCAAATATGGAAAGATGAATATCCTTCCCCACTTCAAGGTACTTACTAGGTGGCTTTATTCAAATAAACAGTGGCACTATTGTGTGATCTGCACTACAATACAAGACTACACAGAGACCAGTGTGTTTTTTTTAAGATTTTATTTATTTATTTATTCATGAGAGACACATAGAGAGAGGTAGAGACATAGACAGAGGTAGAAGTAGGCTCCCTATAGGGAGCCTGATGCGGGACTCGATCCCAGGACCCTGGGCCAAAGCGTCTGAGCCAAAGGCAGACGCTCAACCACTGAGCCACCCAGATGCCCTGAGACTGGTGGGATTCAATGGAGGTTGTTGTAAACTCAGCAGACAAAAGTGAGGGTCAAGAAAAATTCTATTGTGTAAATGAATCTTGAGTGTCTTGAAAATAGTGATAAGACATTTCAGTCAAAGAGAATAGTACTATAAAGGCGTGGAGACTTGAAACACATAGGAGTGTTCAAAAGCTAATAACAAGTCTGGCTTGGCATAAGAGAAGATGAAAAGACCATCTTACAAAATATTGGTTATGACATCCTAAGAATTGTGCTTCAGACATAGTGATCACTCAATAAGAATTTATTCAATGAACACATTAATGAATAATTTTATTCACTACAGGTATATTGAACCTTTGTGTTTAAATATTTAATATTCAATAATTTACTAGTTTTCACCTGGGCTAATCTTGCCATTTTCAACAACATGAATGGACCTCCATGGAGGTATTACATTAAGTGACATAAGTCAGACAAAGGAAGAGAAATGCCATATGATTTCACTAATATGTGGAATCTTAAAAACAAAACAAAGCAGAAACAGGCTCAGAGAAATACATAGAACAAACTGGGGTTGCCATAAGGGAGAGGGTAGGGGGGAATGGCAAAATTGGGGAAGGGGAGTGGGAGATATAGACTTCCAGTTACACAATAAGTCATGGGGATGAAAGGCATAGCATTGGGAATATAGTCAATGGCATTGTAATGGTTTTGTATGGTAACAGATGGTAGCTACACTGTGGTGAGCACACCATGACATGTAGACTTGTTGAGTCACTATGTTGTATGCCTGAAACTAATGTAACATTGTGTGTCAACTATAATAATAAAAAAGATATGTGCAAAAACATAAAAAAACATTCCTGCTAATATGAACGCCAAAAGTTGAGAGTTCTTAAAGTTAACATGTGTATACAAATGTATAACACAAATATTTGTGTTTTTCTTTTTTCTTTTTCTAGGGTCAGACATTGTTCAGTGGTTAATAAAGAACTTAACTATAGAAGATCCAGGTAAATCAATCATTTTCCCATTGATAGAATTATTTACTTTGTGGTTTTAAGAAATATGTTTCTCTTAGGGCTAATATGGCAAGCAAGCAAATCTAAAAGATAATTACATTTAAACTATGCTTTTAGTATTTATACAAATTTTATGGTAGTCAAAATATATTTAACTAAAATCTAGTTAGTATATTTTAACAATTTTTCACATATTTAATGTTCCATTTCATAAAATTTGATTCAGGTAATTGATTATTATAGAATGGGTAAATTATACATGTGTTCATAAATAATTATAGATATAATATATAACAAATGATTATGAAGTAATGAAATTTCCCTTCATAAAACACATAAAGGTAAATTTCATTAATTTATCATTTTTCCCTAACTCTGTTTTCGCATGAGGTTTGAAAACGATGTTATTTGTAATTTTTGTTTTTTTGATCATGACTACATGATTTTTTTAATGATCTTATTAAAGTCATGGAGCCATTCACTGTGGTGGATGTTACGTCTGCTGTGTAGCATTAGCTAATTTCCAGAGTTTGGGAACAGTTGCTGCCAGCCAATGTTGTACATTGCCTAGAACAAATTCCTACATGTGAAGGACATTTAATGACTTTTTTAAAATGTCACATAAGAGCTTTCATATGCAGCAAAAAGTTTACATCCCTGAAGTGAATATAACATGTATTTTGTTTAGAGAAGATGCAAAGAAAACAAACAAAAAGCTTATTAAAATTGATATTACAATGACTGAGAATGACATACATAGTAGGGATCGATGGCAATACACCAACCACACAGCAAACTGTCAAGTCAATTAGAAAAGAATTCAGCATGATTTTTGTTCTTGCCTCTGTTGGTTACCACCTTAGAATGGTTTAGAAATAACAGTATATTGAAAGGCAAAGTTTCTAATTTTCCTCATTCAGAGCTAACTTTATAAAGCCATGTTATCGGAAAATGTAGATGTAATTCTATCATAAATGCCTGTGCACACCCCCTGCTCATCTGCTACATGAGCTTTTAGAATACTTATCCTAGCAGGTTAAAAAGGATGAAAACAAGTAAAGATGAAGCACCTATTGTCAGCATCATATTGTTACTAAGTAAAAAAAGAGATGATTCCTGGGACAAGTAGTCACAGTCTTAACAAGTTTACCTTTTGGTCTCAACTCAGGCTGACTTTACAAACTGTAACACCAGACAAAATCCCCCAGTGCTAAAAAACAGATTGACATAGTCATGGACAATCAGGGAACTATGAATTTACAAAAAAAAAAATGCTGTTGCTCAAAGGGTGAAGTGGATTCAAGAGTATTTCTTGTGAGTTAAGACCAAAAAATGTACTTTAATCCTTTAGTCCTTTTTAGTCTAAAAAGCAGGGGAGATATGTGATTGTAAGAAACAGCTTATAAGAGATAGTCATTGTTCATAATTTACACCAGATAACACTTTAGCTATAACGTGTATGAAAAACTGATTTTATTTGCTTGCTCCGCAGTTTAAGGAAGTTGTAAATCTTCGTTAGAAGCTATATGGAAAGTTAAAATCAATCATATCCAGGAAGTATCATACATGTTCTTTGGTTCATATTTATGACTGGCCAAAAAACTAGTTGTTGTTGGTTGTTTGGTTGGTTGGTTGGTTAGTTTGAATGAACTAATTCAGCTTCTACGAAGTAAAACACTAGATTTTAAGAAGAGCAGGAAGCATTGGTGACTGTTCTGAAGTTATAACAGATTTACACACAGAGATGTATCAATCTGGAAGCATAATTTTCATGAAATATGGCCAAGGACATAACTGACATAATTAAAGTTACTCTAATAGCTGCATATATGAAATTAATCATAGCATTTTGTAACTGCTCATTAAAGAGAGACTAAATAGTTATTATAGTAACAGGTTTAATTTTAACCCTATAAATTTTCTAAAAATTTAAAAATAAATTATGCATCATGCCAGGTTTCTATCTGGCTGTCAAGTAGTTGTTTGAAGACCTCTAGGGGTCATTGGAACTTCCAGATGTCAGTCATTTGTTGAAAGAGGATTTTGTGACAAGTTGGAAGACATCAATGTCTGAGTGTAGGAACAGGTTCTGTGGCCCATCTGGGGACAGGGGGAGAAGGTTGCATGGTGTTCAGGGTCTTCATAAGACCAGTAAATCCACATTATTTGTACATTTAGTGTTCAATATTTTGTTATTGAATATTTAATACCTTTCCATTTCTATTGTAATTCAGTGCACGTTTGGTTGTATATTTTACTAGAGATTTTGATACTATTAGACAAGTGGCTTTATTGTATTATTCTTTTTAAATAAAGCTATATTTAGACCTTTAATTAGAATTTAGGATTATTTTGACATTTATACACACATATATCCACATATCCATGTAATACACATGCAGGATTCATCTAAAAGTTTTGTTTTCATTTACATCTTGGGTCTATTTTCATGATTAATAGATTTTCTAGAAGAAATTTATTTCTTCATTGATCTATTCATACTTTTATCCATTTAACACATATTTTCTGAATTCTTACTATAGGCTAGGCACTGGGAATATAAGAAGAAATTCCCTCCCTGATTGATGTGATTGTCTTTGGCTTCTAGGGTGTCACACTCATGGCTTTTGTTCCTTGTCACTGCCCACATAGCCTTCTGTGACAGTCTGCACTCCTAGATAATCTATGGAATGTTGGAATGTCCAAGTTTCTGTCCTAGGTGCCTTTCTTTTCTCCATATACACACTTTTGCTCAGTGGCATATGTGGGGGACTCACAAGTTCATAGCTTTCATGCTGACCTCTCCATGCTGTTCCATACTGGTCTATTTGATGCGTATGTGGCCTCTCTTGGGGGCTAGTCTCAACATGACCAAAGTAGAACCCTGATTTATCCCCTCAAACCTGCTCCTTCTGTCTTCCCCAGACCAGTTACAGACTTCGATTGTTCAAGTTTGCTTTGTGAGTTCTTTCAGGAGAGTTTCTAAGTTTCCTCATAGGGATTTTGCATGTTTCATATTAAGCATGTTCCTAGTTATTTTATGTTACTATTATATGCAAGTTTTTCTCTTCACTTGTATCTACTAACCAGTTATTTGTACATATGAAAAATTTTAATTTATGTACGCTAATTTTCTATATCACTACTTTACTAAATGTTATTTTTGTTAGTATTTAAACTAATTTATTGTAAAGCTTCTTCCAGCAGTTTCTCAGGATTATATGTACTTGTTCAATTCCTGAATCCCTGTGTATCTGACATTAACTTTTGTTGCCTGTGTGTATGTTGACAACTTAGCTAAATACAATGTAGGTGAGATAAGCTTTTTTCTTTAAAACTCTGTGGATATTATTTCATTGTTCTCATTCATTCACTATGGTAAAATCTGAAAACTAATTTTTCATATATATGTGAAATATATATACAATTTTTCATATATATATGCATATGTATGTGTGTGTTTTCCCCTGCCTAGATCTCTGTGATGTCTTCCCTATCTTTGAAATTCAAAACATAAGTACACAACTGCTAGGGGTTTGTTTATTTGTTGGTGTATTTGTATGATCTGCTAAATCAGTTAAGTCTGTTGATTCATGTTTACTTAAGTTGAAAAACAATTTTCCTGATATATTATTTAGATTTCATTTCTTCATGCCTAATATGCATACAATAATGATGTCTACTACTTAGTGCCTTCCTGAAAATTAAAGAATTAATGTATATAAAGCAGTTACTACTAAAAAAGAAAGTAACCAGGAATTTATTACTATACTTATTGCACAATAATTGCTCAGAAAATATTAACATTTATGGTTGGTATTATATTCATTTTTTATTTTATTTAATCATTTTATTATATTTAATCACTTTCCTGTTTATTTATTCTGGTTTATTCTTTTGAAATAACATTTACTAATATGTTTTATTCTACCTTTCACCCATTTATCATTTTCTTCTCTTTCTCTCTTTTCTTAGCTCTTTCCTTTCCTTCTCCCTCTAGGTAAACTTGTTAAGTTTGCACATTATAGAGTTCATTCTAATTTCCTCCACTGGCAATTCAGATCTTTATTGCTATTAATGGAGAATAAATCTATTACATTTCAAGTTTTCATCATTATGTCTAGTTCTGTATTTCCACCTGCCTTTGGCATGCCCCCTTATAGTCACAGCCTCTTGTCTTGTGAGTCATCTTTCATCTCTTCTTTCATGACATGAGTGTCATTCACTTTTACTGTTTTAATTGAACATAGAAGAGACTGTTGTTAAGCTTACTTCATGCCATTTTATGTCTTAGAAATGTCTGTGAGTTTGTTTTATGAATTGTTTTCCCATTTATTTTCCTCAAACATAAAGGATTCCTCAACAGATGTTTGACTTTTGACAGAGTGGATGGATTGTCTTGGACAACTCAATGCCATAGTTTCCCTTCTTTACAGCAGAAGCTGCAGTGATGGTAATATTAATTTGCATTAATAAATAGGTTAGTTTTAGTTTTTAGTTAGACTGAGTATAGTGGAGAAGGAGTGGAACTGGGAGTGATCCCAGCCTCAGGACGTCTTCACGGTGCCATACTGTCTCTGGATGTGATGAACCCTTTTCATTGGCCACACTTTCACTCTGTATTCTGCTTTGTCAGTTGCCAGTCACCTGAACACTGGGGTCATGCCAGACTTCCATGTTATGTGCTCTTCACATGGTAGAGAGAAGCTACTGTTTAGTGACTCCATGAACAGCATCCAAAATGGTGTGTTTCCTTCTCTTCTGTTCTGACCTTCCCACTGCAGACTTGGAGGATTCATTAGTCTTCCAGTCTTCTCCACTTAGTACTGTGGTGCTTTCTTAGGAGGGTTTTGCAATCTGGTCTAATATATAGTATATTGTTAGACTTTGGGGGCATGTGTTTTGGCACCCTTCCCAAATTTTTAATGTGGATACAGGTGTCTGTTTATGTGATTTCTTGTTGATGATGATGATTTAATTTACAAACTTTGCTTATGTTGTAATGCAGAGAGTTAATAATTTTGTTAATACCTTACAACTCTACTACTGAGAACACAGAATATATGTGAAAATACAAATCAGAATAAATTGCACTAGCCTCAGAGTTAAAGCCTACCTGATAAAAGTGAAGTGGGAAAGTGTGCTGTGCTTCCCAAGGCCCTATGGCATTTTTCTATTTTACTCTCAGTTGCACAAGAATATTCTGCTGCTCTCCTACCATTAGAGTCATAGGATTTTTGGAGGATGCCCAAACTCTTTCTGCCTGAATACCACACAGTCCTTGTAGTATGATTCTTCTTGTCTATTACCAAGTCTCTATTTGGAAAACAAGGATGTATACCTTTTGTTTGTTTTTCCCATTGCTTGAAATGGTGTTCTAGCATATCAAATAGCTTTTGCTGTGTAAACTTCTTGGCTTAAAATAAACAACTATTTATTTAGCTTATAATTCTGTGGATTGACTGGTCATCTCTTCTGGGAGTTTGCTTGATTTTTTTTCTGTTGGGTTTTCTTCTGGATTATAGCCAGGTGGATGAGTGGATGATCTAGGATTTGGGGATATATTGGTATTTGATAATTTGTCAGTTAGGTGCATCTCATTCTATCATACTCCAGCCTACTAGCACAGGTTTCTGACTATAGTGGTTTTCAGATTTCCACGTACAACACAAACACTCTGCCAAGGCAAGTACCATGGCCAAGTCCAGAACCAGTGTAGGGAAGGACTACCAAGACCATAGGTGCAGAAATATGTGAGAAAATTTGGGTAGTTACTGCAAAAATCTTGCACATCTAAATTTCTTCTGCCTTTCAGATCTGCCTTTCTATGATATGTACTATTAGCTTTTAGCTTAGGTGCGCAAAATTTATCCTCCAGAACCTATTCATCATTTGTTAGTAAATATGTTTTGTGTCTAATATGTCATTAATTGTGGATGATATTTTGAGATAATTTATGAAAAGACACGGTTTCAGTGAAGGTTGGCACCATTTACAAAATGACTGACAGACATTAATAACTTCTTGACATCACCTTGCTCATTTGTGATCCTTGCTGCCTCTCATTGGAAGAGTCATTCTTGCCCAGCTTTTGAAGTGATGCTGACCAATGTAGGGAGTATTTTAAGATCCTCAGTCTAATGTGGGCTAGAATTTGAAATGAGCCTCACTATGACTCCTGGATACTGAAGAACATTAAGTATCTCTGTGTTCTCTGAGTGCTACCCTGCTTGTTCCACCTTTCTCTTTCTCTCTGTTCACTTATGCTTCTTGATATTCCAGTATTCCTTGATAGGCATCCTGAAATTTGAAGTTGAGTCATCAGCTTTGCAGAACTACTTGAGCTCGAATCTTGGTTTGGTTACTTACTGGCTATGGGCATTGGACAAGTTGGTTAATTTCTCTCTCTCTTTTTTCTTCATCAGCAAAATGCTTTTAATATGGTGTTTTGTGAAGCTTAAATGAGTCAGCATTCAAGTGTGCCCGAATCTTGATTTTATTTTTAAACAGGCTGGATTCTTTTAAAATTCTGGACATTTGCAAACACATTTAGTTAAATTGAATTCTTTAAAATGCATGCAATTTTTTATACTAGCCTTCAAACACAAACTATTCTGTGAACACTTCTCTCCATTATTCAGCTCCCAATTGCTTTTCTTTACCATGAATTATTTACATTTGCTGCTACTCAGTTTGTTGCTTAATTTTATCTTTTATTTCACATGATAGTCTTATTGCTTTAGTCAAATCTAAACAACATAATGGCAGAGAACACATATCTCCAATCATTGACTGAAGTGCCAAGATCAAACAGTTCTCAATACTCACTTGATTTTTACTAATGAGAATCCATTGAAGTGATATTAAGTTTATGGTAACCAATGATTCAGTTTATGTTCTCCTAAATAGGTGGGGAAAAGTGAAGAAAAAGAAATTTAAAATGAACTTTTATCTAAACTACACCCAGTGTGAAAGAAATGGTTTAAAGTGCAGATAGAAGAATAAGATTAAGAATAAATACAGATTTATCCAGAATAAAAACTTAATGCTGAATAGTTGCAAAATTTCTTCCTCTAGAGATATTATCTACTGTAAAAATATCTGGAAAATTGAGATTCAGACAAATCAATCAGATGTTTTGTTTACACATCATTCAACTGGATTGAGTATCTTAATTGTCACTGAATTAATTAACATAACTATTATGTTCAACATTAGAGTCTGTCATCTACCTCCTAACCCTCCACAGTCTTCTAGAGAAAGTGACCAAAATTCTGTTAATGAATATAATAAAACTCTGTTACAAACAGCCTTCATATCTCATGGTTTTGGTTGACTAGTCAGAGAAATCAGTCTGAGGAATATGAGTATGTATCAGAATTGAGAAAGTATAGAATTATTCCATCATTCTTGATAATGTTTTGTACCTGAAAAGTATTTCATGCTATTCCAAATCATTTTAAATATATTATTTTATTTGATTACTACAACAATATCATGAAGTAGTCGTGCAAGATATACTCATTTCACAATTGGAAAGTCAACTGAGAAAAACACAAAAAATCAGATTAGATTTTTCACAAAAACAGTATCAAAGATATAGAACCTTGGTATCCCAATCCATTGCCTTTGTGTCTTCTTTTGGCACAATTATTTTAGGCTTAGATTCTGCTTTTCCTTAAGTGTTTGACAACCATGAGTGGTGCATGGATCCACCTGACCAAATGGTCCTTTACATTGTGTTTTTTGGAATAAAGTAATTGATTTTCATAGATTTGATGTTATATTTAGATACTACATCCTGGGCACACCTTTTGTTAGAGGTGTTTTCTACATAATCCAATGTGTATCTATTGAGTCAAAATTTAAAAAAAATATTTTCTGTATGTTCTTCATACTATTTCAAACAACAATCTTGCTTTGGTGGCAGGAGGATAGGAGCTTTTAAAACACTTGCAAATAATCAAGACCCTCATGTAAAAAAAAAGCTTTTAAAAATACACATTTTATTGTCCATTCTGCAAGCTATCATGTTAATATGAAAGAAAGTGATTTCTTTATTATTATTCTAATGCCAGTGAACTATTATAGGAATATATTCTGGGTTTCTAAGGCATCATTTAACATTCTGGTGATAACATGCAAGAAATCATAGATTAGAACTATCACATACACCTCTAACAAGATTGATTAGTTTGCTCTAGTTCAGGATAATAAACATTACCCAAGCATACATCTTTCAAATGTACATTTTCTGTTATAAATAACAGTTAAATTTATACTCATATCTTTAAGCACCTGCTCCCAGCCCATGTCTCTGCTATTGCAGCCAAATCTTCATAGTTATGTACACAAGGAATACTATATGCTATTCTAATTATTTTCATGTGAGATGAGCAGGAGCCATGGTTTCCTTTATGTATTCATTTCAGTGTGTTATTAGTTTCTCCTCACAAGAGAGCAGTAATTCTTTTTTGCCTGTATTCCATTAGTATCCACCTTTTAAAAAATGGCATCTTGTACATTTAATATCATCAGGAACCTCTCACTTGATGACCATTGGCCCTTAGGAATACTCTATCAAGGCAGAAAGTGAAAAAGTCTGCAGATGCTTGCTCCATGATGTCTCCCATTCAAAATAATCAGTACCAACAATTAAAACTCAATCACACCCAACCTGTTAAGACCAACTGTCTCATTTAACTTATTATCTGAATGTACCGATTTCTTCATTATGTATCTATATGTGTATGTTTTACATTTATATTTAAGTACTATACTTCATAATGGAATAAGAGATTGCTTTTATTGTTTGACTAATATGACTATGCAGTTCCTCTATACAATTAAAACTCAAAACCCAAAGTATATACTGAAAAGTCTTAATAAAGTCCAAAAATAGAAGTTTTCATTATCAGAATAGGAGTAATTTCTCCCAATATGTCTCCTATGGTTTTAAGCCAACAAGAGGCCATTTTCCTGTTGATAGAAGTATTTTCTGCTTGGGCTTCTGGCTGCCTTCATATTCCCTCTCCATGAGGAAATAACAATGGAAAAGAATTACAATATATTAGCATTAATTAATCGGTTCCTTCCAGGTACCATGCTGGATGATTTCATCTTATTTAATTCTTGTAAATAGGAAGGAGACAAGAGAGTTCACATGTACTTAACACCAACAATATGCCAACACCATGTTGAGAACTTGATATATGTTATTCAGTCTTAAGGAAAAAAGAGAAAGAAACTTCATGAAGTAGGTGGTATATCAGAAAACTTAAGTCTCAGACCATGAAGCTACTAAAAGATAGAACCAGTATTCAAATCCAGATACATTTGATTTCAAAACATTAACACTTTCAGATCCAGAGAAGGAGTATCAATTTCATTTTACTGCTGAGATCCCTAAGGCTTAGAGCCAAGTTGAGATATGGAGCTGGGATTCACATGTGATATGTATCAGACATGATGCCAACATACATGCATTTGTTAGAGATTCAGTAGGTGCCATTTCTTTATACCAATACCCTCTTTTGGTTTGTACTGGCCAGCACATGCATCTATAAATACCAGTTCCAGAGTTTTATAATCTTTCCCATTTATACCTGATTGGCAGATTTTTTTATATACTACTTATTAGAGTTTCCAACAATTAAGGAAAGTACTAAAAACAGCTGGGAATCAAATTAGAATTGCCATCTTTTTGCTTGTAAAACTTGAACAAGCATAATGATGCCAGAGTTACTTTCAAATAGTTGTTTAACTTCACTTAGGCACATTTCATATCTCAGCAGAGATTGATATTTCTATCCTATGAACGAGACAAAAACAAAAATAAAGACGAAATGGAAAAGCTCAATTGCCCCATAGCATTGTCTAACTCTTCTGGCAACTGGTTGATGTCTTTGTGGGTTTCTTCTTTTTAGGTCTTCACTGTCTATTTTCATTAACCCTTTGTGTACACATGTTCCTTTTATACGCCAACTTGAATTTTTTTGTTTCAGGAAGAAATAGCATACACATTTTTTAAAAAGTAGGAGGCTTGGAGGAAAGGAAAGGAAGAAAGGAAGTAAAGAAAGAAATTATAAAGAGGAAAAGAAAAGTAGAAAGGATTTGATAAAGTTAATAAGGCCTGGAGCATAGGGCATCACTGAAAATAGGCCAATTCATCAGGATTGGCTACTCAGAAAAAGGACAGGGAAATGTAGGTGATTATATTCGTTATCCAGAGGTAGCCATAGACTGTTGTGTAAGCGCTGTATGAAAAGTCAGGCCCCTTTATCTTTTATTAAGATAACAGTATTTTTTATTTCCCAGCTGAAGAATGAGTTAGGATTTTCTCCTCTCTATTTGAACTGAGAACAAGCCTACTTGTCCTATTCATAAAGCTTTTCCAATTGTTATATCTAAGAGTGGCAGGAAATGTCACAAAAACAGCACAGAACGCATGATAGCGATTCTCATAGAAGCTTTTGACCAGAATGTGATCCTACCATGGCATGAATGTACCTGTCTCTTCACTATCATTTGGTTGCAAACCATACATTTTTTTCTGCTTTCACAGAAAAAAAAAAAAAAAAAAAAAGGCCTTTTTAAAATAATGGGGCCAAAACTCAATGTAACATACAATATGAGTTTTATATTTTGAGAATTCCCCTATATGCAAAGAAGGCTTTATGTCTAATAAAACTAAAATGCCTTTTAAAATTTGCAGTTATTGGGATGCCTGGGTGGCTCAGCGGTTGAGCATCTGCCTTTGGCTCAGGGCATGATCCTGGGATCCATGATCGAATCCCACATGAGGCTCCTTGCATGGAGCCTGCTTCTCCCTCTGCCTAGGTCTCTGCCTCTCTCTCTCTCTCTGTCTCTCATAAATAAATAAATAAATAAATAAATAAATAAATAAATAAATAAATAAAATCTTTTAAAAAATAAAATAAAATTTGCCGTTTTGCTATAATCAAGTCATCTCTGTAACTACCCAGAATTGCTCCTTTCCAATGTGTAGACATTTGAGACCCACTGGTGTGCACCATGTACATCATGTAGAATTCTGATTAACTCTATTTCATGTAAGGCACACACTTGGGCTGTGATTTTGTCACTTTCTATAAATAACTGCTCTTTTAATTTTAAAAGGGATCTGCCAGATGTTACTAGCACTTTGATCTTATGGAATAGCCACGAA
Organism: Canis aureus; assembly: GCF_053574225.1. Taxonomy (NCBI): domain Eukaryota; kingdom Metazoa; phylum Chordata; class Mammalia; order Carnivora; family Canidae; genus Canis; species Canis aureus. Next base: position 48,672,877 of record NC_135616.1, read on the forward strand.
AAGAGGGGGGTGACAGATTTTCAGGCTATCAATAGTTGCATGGCTATTTCAGAAAACCTGACATTTGATTTTTCCTCTGCTGGGGTTCATCCATGAAAACATCTGTGATCTGGATAGTTGTGAGCCTCTTTCTAAGCAGTGATGGACACACACTTGTTTATTATCCTCCTGAGAGCTTCACCACTGAAGCCTTAGCCTTCACTAAGTGATCTGCCAGGTGTCTCTTGATTATTGCCTCAGGGACCCCCTAAGAACTGCTTGTATGTTGTTCAACAGACTTTTTGTGGGGATAGATGTCAGATGTCACATATAGTACCTTATAATGCACACAGTTTTCTTAAAACATTTTGAATTATATAAACCATTATAAACCCACTGTAGGTAATCTGGGAAATATGAGGAGGAGAGTAAAAAGCATTCACAAAAAGCACTCAGGTAGCCACAACTAAAATTCTAGCATATTTGCCAGTCCCACTCAGTGTCTTCCCCTCCCCGTATGTGATCATTTTCCTGGACCACTCATGAATCAGCATCTCATATCCCTTCCTCCCACCTATTTATGATGCTCACATTCTTGCCAGAGCCTCCATTGCCCTTTAGAAATTGCTGTATACCAATGACCCTCTGTTGCTATCACTTTGACCCCAACCATGGGCACCACTCCTACCTGGGTGGTGGGAAGCCTGTACTTCTTCACAGACTTCACTTTCACCTACCAGACTAACTTTTCACAAGATGTTTTTGAACCTCACAGGAAGTAGAAGGAAAATACATCACAAACAGTAACCGTTACCCCCTTCACAGTCCAGATCTGTCTGTATCTCTTTAGAAGCTGTTTCCGTGTTGCCCTCTTCAACTTCTAGGGACAGTGGCCAACATCCCCAACACTGAAAATCCTCCAGGCATATTGAGGCCCAGAGTCTGGGATTAACTGATTCCTAGTGAATAAGAAAAGGGTACAGTTTTCCTTCATCCTACTGGTGGCTACAGTTTCTGAATTCTCATATCTGACTCCAGGATTGATCTCTTCTCAGGACATCTTAGGACTGACCTCTTCTAAGGATATGTTTGAGGATTGACCTCTTTCAAGGGTGTATTGACATAACACTACCCTGTTGACAGAGGCATGGACTGTCCCTCCATTGTCACATGATGGTCTCACTTTAGGACATTTTACAAAGTCTGGGGCACATATTCACTAGAATAGGTGCTTTATGAGTAGAAGGTCTTCATTTTGCCCTCGTTCTGTCTCTGGCATTTTTAGAGTGCCTGGCACATATTGGGCATTTAAATGTTCTTGAATTGAATATTTTTAAATAAAATGATTAGTAACATAATAAATAGCCTGTTTTTATCTTTTATATTTCAATATTCATGGTTCATACTCTAGATGGAGGTTTACCTCAAAGTGAAAACCTGTAGGCTTCCATGTTCCTCCATGACATACAGAGTGTTTAGCTATAGAACAGAAAGAGAAACTTCCCAGGGTTGTCAATCCATAGGTTTCAAATAATCTATTTTTATCTAAGTAAAGTCAAGAATAGATGTTATCCAACCACAGCTGTAATGTTCTAAAATAGCCTAAGGAGGTTGCTTTTATTCTATGGAAAAAATGAGTTTTATGAGCAAATAGTAGCTCCTATTAGAAACAAAACATGATTTAGTGGCTGAAATATCACAACATGCTGGAAAACCCAAGCGAAAGGCATAGCAAGGATAACAGAGTCACGTAAAAAAACAAATTTATCATTTGGACATTTATCTTTAGGCCTGAAATGATATTATATTAAGTGAAATAACTGCTTTAGGTTATGCTTTGATTTTTTTTCTTTCCTGAGAATTTTTCAACAAATGTAAAGCCACTGGAAAGTATCCTGACACCCTGCAGATATCCTGTCTTTTCTAACATGATTCAAGGTCAGACCATTTGCTTCCAACTTAGAAAAGTAGCAGTTGTAGACATTTATTTTCCTACAGTTTAGGGACAGAAAGTAGGTCAGCTTTTCTGGAATGACACTTTTATGCTGGCCAATAGCAGGAGATAAGATGGAGGTGTTGGGTGGTTGGGCATGAAAAGCTCTGATTTCTCTTCTGAGACATTTCTACAATATCTGGTAAGCAATGATCAGCCATCAAGGAAGGAGAGTATCTTGCCCCCCCTAAAAATAGGTCAATTTCCATCATCTTGCCTTTGTATAAATATGAACCCTAAATTTTATTAATGTTTTCCAGCTCCTGGCTGGGCTCTCAAGTTGATAAATAGACCTAATTTACAAACATATGGGCAATGGTAGCCTAATAAGTTTTTGGTCACTGATGCAGTACCATAAACAGAAAGAAATTATTGAAAGTGCAAAAGACTTCTTAACCCAGTGCCTTAATTTTCCTTTCACCACACCCCAACTGTTCTATCCAGCTCTTTCCAAGAGAAATAAAAGCAAAGATTTGGGTATGAATGCTTGGCAGCTGAGGGCCCCTTCTTCCCTGGGATTGCTGAGAACAGGAGCTCATGCAGCTCCTTCTCATGCCCTTGCTCATTACCCACCTGCATCTCCTGCAGTTCTGTCAAATGTTCCCACACATTACATATTCTCTCACTGAAGCAAATCCCAGGGACATGGCTTGCAGGGGCTGCCACTAAAAGTTAAATAAGGCTGCGCGGTTGAGAATACCTCTGTAACTAGTAATTGAAACATTTGAGCAAACCATCGATTGTAAGCACAGCACCTCACGGGAGAAGGTGCAAACACACTGACAGGGATGTAGACAGTTTAAAAATAAAGTATAGGGAAAAAATAAATAAAGAATGGGGCAGAAGTGTAGCTATTGCTTAGCCTAGATTATATCATACAAATTTCTCCCATCATCTTAAATAAGACCTCTGTGGAATATTATATTCTGTGATATATGAGGATGGTAGAAGCCCAGGCTTCTCTCTGTGATGTGATGCTATAATAAAACAGTAACAGGAGAAACCAGGCTTGCAGATAGGATCATTCATGCATTTAATAATTATGTACACACAAAATGTGCTTGTCCCTGCATTGGAGGCGCAGTGATAATCAATATACCCATACTGTCCCTCTCACGGGAAAAATAGACATCCAAGGAATCCTTATACCAACAGCAAAACAACCAGCCACTTCAACTCACAAATGCTTCCAATTTTCTCTCGGTTTGTCCTTCTAGTAATACACCGACTCTCTAGTCCCTGGTCAATCTCACTATGTTCCCATCTCTACATGAAATTGTGCATACATTATGAAGAAATTACTCAATGCTATAAATTATTGCCCCCAAGATGTTCACAGCTTCCAGCCTCAATCAGACCTTCGGAGTCTCCTGGCAATCGTGTTTTCCTAGTCACTGCTTCTACTCAGTGGTAGTGATTATTCAAAGCTTTCATTTTCCTGAAGTCTCCCAAGCGGACACATTCTCTGTCATTCTCAGCATTAGACCATAACTTGTTAGAGAAAATATAAATCAAAGAGGAAATTTGTCAATTTTCTGGCTTTGTGCCTCACAAAATATATGACAGTGTCTACAGCCATTCTTGCCTCCTTTCCCATCTGGTTTAGGCTTCCTGTGCTTACTATCCTTACCTCTAGCACCACCTCAGGGTTTTTGTTTCATCCGTCCTATTTCTCTTGTCAAATATATGGCTGAACTACCATATACTTAGTGGTTTATTTACCACTATTTTTTCCCATCACAAAACACTCTTGCGTTGATAGATAGTCCATCCTAGCTACTTTCCTCTCTTCGTTTTACAAACTCAGTTGTAATTTCTGTCCTAATCCCTCTCTCTATAATTCCTCTCTCACTTCACTGGAATCTTGCTTGTATCCTCCACTTATAATCTGAAACTTTATTCAGTACAGCCAGTAATATTCTTCTTGTTGCTAAATTCAACTATCATTTCTCAGCCCTTAATCTGTCCTCTTTTAGCATTTTTTGCTCCTTCTTGTCTTCCATTACTCCATCCTCTGGTTTGCACTAAAAATTTCTCACACTCCAACTTAGTATTCTTAGTATTCTTCACAGATTTCTCTACTTGCCTCTTTACTCTCAGGATTTTTGAGACCCAAACATTATCTTTCTCATTTATTGACTTCTTTATTTTCCTCATGACTGGTGCGAATACACATTAGAATTCCTCCTGAGCTCCTGGTCTATAGATCCAACTCTCTTGTAGAGATTTTCACTAGGATTTTTAACAGGCTTTTCATTTACTCAACAAATCAAAAATTGGACTCAATTTTATCCCCAAATCTGTGTAGATTTCTCTTTAATATCCCTCCACTGCTCTTCCTGACATATTTCCTTGCTGCCATCATGGTGCAAATGAATGTTCTGGCAGATGCTCTTAAGATCATTAGCAATGCCAAAAAGAGAGGCAAATGCCAGGTTCTTATTAGGCTGTGCTCCAAGTTCATTGTCCAGTTTCTAACTATGATGATGAAACATGGTTAGTTTCATTGGTGAATTTGAAATCATTGATCACAGAGCTGGGAAAATTGTTGTGAGCCTCTCAGTCAAGTTAAACAAATGTGGAGTGATCAGCCCCAGTTTTGATGTACAATTCAAAGATCTAGAAAAGTGGCATAACAATCTGACCCTATCTTACCAGTTTGGTTTCATTGGACTAAGAGCCTCACCTGGCATCACAGACCATGAAGAAGCAAAGACAAAAACACGCAGGAGGGAAAATTGTGGGATTCTTTTCCATAGGGATACAATACATATGTGCATATAAAATGCCTCAAAGAGAAAAAAATATCTCTGCACCTCATTATAACCAGTCATATCTTCTGGGAACAACCAGTCTTCTAACTCATACACTTTTTTCTTTGTCCCACACCCATAGAGTCATTGCCCTGGGTCTAAAATGACCTTTCCAAAACTCTACTTGTGCGTGCCTTCTTCAGAGATTTCATAACTCCCGTTGATCCCCCATTGCCCATAGGATGAAGTCCAAGCTTTTTAGCTTGAATATGAAGCCTATTTTTATGTAGCTATGTTTGCCATTGTGTCTGCTCAATTCAGAACTTTTTGCCCCGCACTGTGCCTCGTAGCCACCAGATTACTGGCTGTTTGTTAAATGACACTATCCTCTTGATCACAAGCATTTCCATGTGCTGTTTTTCTTTGCTTGCAACCTCCTCTTTGCTTCATAGCTCCTGTCTTTTATTTAGGATTTGAATTATGTATTAAAATTTTCAGAAAACTTTCCTGGTCTCCCAAGATTGGATTGTATATCTTTTTAATGCTTTTTCCAGAACACTGCACTTACCTCATTGAAATTCTTATTCCACAGTGTAGTCTAGTGCCCGTTTATTTGCCTGTTTTGCCTATTAAATAGACTACACACTACTTAAGGAAAGGACTGGCACTTTCTTTGGTACTTTTCCCCCATGTATTGAATAAACGAATGAATGAGCTATACAGTTGGAAATCAAAGCTTTGAAATTAGATGAGCTTGACAAAGAAGAAAGCATATAGAAAGAGTAAAGGCAAATAGGAACCATAGCAAATACAGATTTCAGGAGACTTCTTCACTGTAGCTTTTGGGAGGACAATGGCAGAGAAGCGTGTGGGAGCCAAAGGGAAAGACAGCAAAGTAGATTAAGTGTGGAAGGCATCAGATGGAGGGTTTCATGAAGAAAGATTCATCAGTGGCTTGTTAAGGAGAGAAGACTGAGAGAGTGAGGGGAGGCTGTAGTACATCTACATTGACTCTTTTCAAATTACATTTTTAATTTTAATTTTAGTATAGTTAACAGACAGTATTATATTCATTTCAGGTATAAAATATAGTGATCCAACAGTTCTATACGATACTCAGTACTCATCATGATGAGTGTACTCTTTAATCCCCATCACCTGTTTCACCCATCCTCTCACCTCCGCTCTGGTGACCCAGTTTGTTCTCTAGAGTGAGAGTCTATTTATTGGGATTTTTTTTCTCTTTATCTCTCTGTCTCTTTCTCTCTCTCTCTCTCCCTTTTCCCCTTGTTCATTTCTTTGTTGTTGTTGTTTCTTAAATTCCACATGAGTGAAATCGTATGGTGTTTGCCTTTGACTGACTTATTTCACTTAGCATTATACTCTTTAGTTCCATCTATGTTGTTGCGAATGGCAAGATTTCATTCTTTCTTTGTTGTTGTTGTTAAGATTTCATTCTTAATGGCTGAATTATACACATAGACCCCCCCACACACACACACACATCTTTTTTATTGCATTCACCTATTGATGGACACTTGGACTTGCTTCCATACCTTGGGAATTGTAAATAATGCTACTATGAACGTAGGGGTGCATGAATCCCCTTGATTTAGTGTTTTCATATTTTGGGGGCAAATACCCAGTAGTTTGATTGTTAGACTGTAGGGTAGTTCTATAGTTAACTTTTTGAAGAACCTCCATACTGTTCTCCATCGTGGCTGCACCAGTTTGCTTCCCACCAATAGTGCAAGAGGGTTCCTTTTTTTTACACATCCTCAGCAACACTTGTTTTTTGTGGTTTTGATTTTAGCCATTCTGACCAGTGTGAGGTGATATTTCATTAATAACCGTTAGATTTTGGGGCACCTAGGTGGCTCAATCAGTTAAGTACTTGCCTTTGGCTTAGGTCATGATCCTAGGATCCTGAGATCCAGCCACCCCTCAGGCTTCCTGCTCAGTGGGGAGTCTCCTTCTCCCTCCCGCCCCCCACTCCTGATGCATGTGCATGTTTTCTCTCTTTCAAATAAAATCTTAAAAAAAAAAAAAACGGTAAATTTTTAAAGAGCCCACTTAAAGCTAAAATGAGTTCCTGATTTATAATAGATTCTTTTGATATAAGGCAGATAGAATGATGGTGTTCATTCAGACACCTAGCCTGGTTGTACCCACATATTGACATTGCTGTTGTATTACCTAAAAGAAAGGAGGAAGTGGCAGAGAAGAGTAAAAAGGGAAACAGATATTACTCTGAAGCTTTTATTTCTCTGATATAGTATGTTTCCCTACCATTGCATACTTGTTAACTTTTAAAAAAGGATGATGTTTTAATATCATTGATACTAGTATTATTTTTAGCAACTTTGCTCTCTTCTTATTAAAGTTGGCTGCATTTGGGGTGCCTGAGTGGCTCAGTCAGTTGAGCCTCTGCCTTTGGCTCAGGTAATGATCCACGGGTGCTGGGATGGAGGCCCGCATCAGACTCCCTGCTCAGTGGGGAATCTGCATCTCCCTCTCCCTCTGCCACTCCTCTGCTTGTGCTCTTTCACTTTCTCTCTCTCTGTCAAATACATAAATATATAGGGACGCCTGGGTGGCTTAGCAGTTGAGCATCTGCCTTTCGCCCAGAGCATGATCCTGGAGTCCTGGGATTGAGTCTCACATTGGGCTCCTCACAGGGAGTGGGGACCCCCCACAGGGACCCTGCTTCTCCCTCTGTGTCTCTGCCTCTCTGTCTCTCATGAATAAATTTTAAGAAAATAATACATACATACATAAATAAAATCAATCTTAAAAAAATAAAGTTGGCTACATTTATATGCTGTACTTTACAAATTATTTTTACTACTTCCACCATTTTAATCAATAAAAACTAAACAATTCAAATAATTAGTTCTATTACTAATTATTTAAATAAAAATTTCTGGACAAAATAAATAAAAATTTCTGGAAGCAACCATTTGTTATTCGTAGCTTTTGTCTTTTTTCTCTCAATTTCAAAACTTATTTTAATATTCAAATTCAAATTCTGAACATGCTAAAGAATTAATATGATTAAAATGGATTCTACCTTTCAACATATTTTATTCATAACCACACTTCACAGACCATTCCAGTCAGACAGTTTTGTAATTAGACTGAAATTCTTACTAACATTTTTTTCATGTGAATAAAATATATTTGCATTATTTAGCATAGTTAAGGCTCAAGCTGTGTTGCTTTTATAAAGTTTTCATATTCAGAATTTGTTTCAGTTAGTTTCTTCTAAAACTATGTTTTCAGCTCACTGTTAAGCAATGCAGCATCACTTCACGTGGGCAAAATTAAGGGACTGAGCCTCTTTATGTCATTGATGGAGAGATGGGTAAGGTTGCAAATTCCATGAGTCTCACCTCAAATGCCATTAGTCTCCTGAGTTTTTTTCTTGATTTTTAAAAATTGGGTTCAAAGATTTTTGAAAGAAAAATAAATTGTGTTTAACCATTAAAATAATTTTTGTGCTCACACTAGGTGTTAATTAAAAACAGAGAAGATGTCTTTGAGGTTTTTCTATCCTCTATTGCTTTCAAAATTTAATAAATTCTCAAAGTTTCTTTTGCACTATGATTTTTAGATGCAAATAACAAATTTTAAATCTTTTCATACAAGTTACAATCTATGGCCATACCACCCTGAACACCCAATCTCATCATACAAATTACATATTTTCTTCTTATTTATTCTTAGAGCAACTATTAGGTGTGTGGCTTCAACCAAGACATTGACTCTTAATTTAGTCTTTTAAAAGCAATATATCAGCCCCTGAAATGCAAGCTTTAATCATATCTATTATCAGAGAAAAGTGGGTATTTATTATAAATATCAAAGAAATACTCAAAAATACTTTTTAAAGTTAAATTCATTTTCCCTTACTTTGTTTTCAGTACGAATGATATATTCCACGGGTAGCAAGTGTAAAGTGCATGGCCAGGGAAACAGAAGAGTTTAAGTAGAGTCCCTATCCTTCAGGAGCTTTGTGAAATAATAGAAAAGACTGATACCAGAACACAATTAGTTACAATAAAAGATATCAGGCATCAGGAGTTCATTGGGAGGAGAGCTCACTCGTGAGCAAATTAGAAAAGCCTTCAAGAGGGAAGACTGTATTTGAGTGGACCTTGAGAATTGCACAGAATTTTGCCTGGTGAAAGTAACCCAGAAGGCTTTTCTGGATGTAATAAATACTAGAGTAAAGGCATAGAGGAGAGAACCAGCCTGCTTCAGATCTAGTCTGACTGCAAGAATGAGTGAACATAGTGTAAAAGCAGGGCTTGGCCAGGATGAGTTCTGAGGAGTAAGTTTGCTCTAGAAGGATGTAACTTGCTCCAAGGACATCATTAAGGAATAAGCTGAGTGATGGGGAGAAGTTGTAACCTTACAATAGATTTAAGTTGGAAAGTAACAAAATAATTGCCACATTTGTTTGTTTCTACTATGTTCCAAATACTATGTTAAGTAACTTTAGCTGCATTATCTTTGATCCTTAGAACAAATGCAAGGTTAGAGTTTGTTCTTTAGAAGATCAAAGGACAATATTATGGAACATAGATTAGAAGACAGCCAGGCTGGAAGCCCTTTGGGGAGGTGACGGATACATCTTTCATCTCTCTTTTTCTATTGCCTTTATTCAGAGTGCTTGAAAACAATATAAACTCTCCCATATTATTGAATAAAATTCCATTGATTGCTGTCTGCCCATCTCCTATTCCCCTTCCCTTGTTATTGATGTCTTACATTAGTATGATATATTTGTCACAACTAATGAACAAATATTGATACTTATTAACTAAAGTCTATACTTTATTCAGATTTTCTTTCCTTTTTCCCTAATGCCCTTCCTCTGTCCCAGAATCCCGTCCAAGTTATCACATTACATTTAGTTGTCATGTCTTGGTAACCATCTCTAGACTGTGAGAGTTTCTTAAACTCTCCTGTTTTTGGCGACCTTGACAGTTTTGGGTAATTGTCAAATATTTTATAAACTGTCTCTGAAGTGGGAATTTGTTTGATGTTTTGTTTTTTGTTTTCTTTTACATGATTAGACCAGGATTTTAGGTTTGGGGGAGGAAAACCAGAGATAAAATGTCATTTTCATCATATCAGTCAACAACTGATCTATTTACCATCTCATTACTTTGTCTTTTCCAGAATGACATATAGATCATACAGTCTACAATCATTTTAGACTGGCTTCTTTCAGTTAGTAATATGCATTTAAGAGTACACATAATAATGGACAGATGCCAAAGTGACACAAGGAGCCAACTGAAAGAGTTCCCTTCCCAGTAGCCAAAGATGGAACAATTTTTGCAGCAAAATAAATCAAGTAGCATTGGATTATATCTTAAAGTATAAAAGCTACATCCATAGGTTTATGCTGATATAAATAAATGGATAAATAAATAAATAATATAAGATAATATAAACAAAGTTTCCTCTGCCAAAAAATTCCAAATAATTTATGTATATATTTTATCTTGAATGAAATTAAGCATGACTCCTTATATCTTTAAGTTTGGGCTATGTTTAGTAACTTGTTTTCAGAGAATAGTATGAAAGGGGAGGGGACGTCACTTTACAGTGAGCTTTACATCATCAGTGATAAAGTGTGTGTCTAGGTTCATTTGGTTTCTTTGTACACAACTATTGGTTATGGAAAATAACAAATAATGCTGGGAAAAAAGTATCCTTTCTTCTGTTAAATACCCCTTGCACCTTGGTCTAAGATTAAATACCTATATTTGTGTGGGTTTATTTCTGGGTTCTATATTCTGTTCTGGTCATCTGTTTGTCTATTCCTTCACCAATACTATACTATCTTTATTACTGTAGCTTTATATGACTTTGAAGTCATATAATGTGAATCTTCCAACTTTGTTTTTATTCTTTAGTATTTTGTTGGTTATTCTGAGTCTTTTGCCTTTTATATGAACTCTAGAATCATTCTGTCAGCATCTACAAAATAGCTTGCTGGGATTTTGATTGATATTGTAATGAATTTTAGGGCAAATTGAAACAAAATGGCACCCTAAAAATAGTGTTCCAGTGCATGAACATGAAATATATCTCCACTTAAAATTTTTATTTGATTTCTTTAGTCAGTGTTTTCTTATTTTTTTCAGATAGATCCTATATATATTTTGTTAGGTTTATCACTAATGGAAAGAAAAGATGAAGTGATGCTCCAAGTAAGTAAATCGGGCTGTGTCTCTGAAGGAGCCTATCTCCACAGATTTTCAGGTTGAAGGTGTGTCCTGCAACCTCACTTGTCAGAATGCTCCAGGAAAAGTTCATCTTCACCTTCAGCTTTTCCTTCTTGTAAGGATAGAAGTGATACCTTCTAAGCTCTTTATCATGTCTCAATTGAAACCAGAAGTCATTGTTTGCTTTTTAAAGCATAATTATTCTACTCCATTGTGATTTTTGAAGATAGAAACAGAGAGAATGTGATATACACTTTTGTGTCCATGGAATGAAATGAAGCAGAAAGTAAAAAATTATATGTTAGATGGATAGCAAGATGGATGGATAGATGGATGGTTGGATGAATGGATGGATGGATGCATGAAGAAATGAAGGCTCATGGAGTAAATTGCTAAAAGATACTATGAATCAATAACAGAAAAAAATGAAAGGAAATAAAAAGGGGCTATAATTTAATTAACTATTTAAGATATGTAAGTGTAGGGAACAAAGTGAAGAATTAGAAAGGAAAGAATTTTTAGGAGAATGGAGAGAAATTGTAGGACATCACTCTTCCCAGAAGTCTAATACCCTTCCATGCCTGACCCAACCTTTCTCAAAGCCTTCACCGGTAACTCTGGACATATTTTTCCTTCACTCATACTAGATATAATAAGACTTTGCTTTAGCTAAAATTCAGTATGTAGGTACAACTCAAATTGATTCAAACTAAAACAAGACACCATTTATTCCAGCAAATGAAGAATGAGGAGATAAATCCTAATGCTAAATGGTCCACAACTTTACATTTATAACCTCCTGGTGAGAATTTAAATTATATGCATTTTTAGAAAAGAAGTTTGCAATATATAGCAGTGCTTTAAAAATGTCTGTAACGTTTGACTCCATTATATTATTTCTAAGAATTTTTCTATGAAATAATATAAGATTCATGTGTCTGTGTTTGCTGATATATTTTTAGATGCTTGTAATATTACAGAAAATTAAGGCATTGATACAATAGCAAAGCAAAAAATTAAATAAATGAAAAACAACTTAAAAATGTTCCAGCTCACACGGAGCTTACATGTTCATTTGAAAAGATTAATAATAAATAGATAAATGTGTCATACGATAAGTGGTGATGAGTGCCGTGAAGAGAAGACAAAGTAGTAAAAGGATATGTAGAGATATGTAGAGAGTGAATCCTGTTTTATACTGTGTCAGGTATGGAATGTCTGATGTGGTGGCTTTGACAGAAGATCAATTAAAGGAATGAAGTGGGATGTTTAGTTCTTTGGAGGAAAAGTGCTGGCATTCCAGGCAGAGAAGACAGGAAATGCAAAGCCTCATGGCAGGCACGTGCCTGGTATATTTGAGGTACAGCAAGAAGGTCTGTGTGCTAGAGCAAGCTGTGAGAAGGGGTGGATAATACAGAAGAAAGAGAAGTAACTGGTGGCCAGATCATGTAGGATTTTCTAAGGCCAAGTCAAGGAATTTGAGCTCTATTTTGAGAAATATGAAAACTTATTGGAAGGTTTTACTAAGAATAACATGATCTGATTTACATTTTTATTGAAGAATAATGGACATACACTATTGTTTTAGTTTCAGGTACATAATGCAGTTATTCACTATTTATATACATTAGAAAATGCTCACCACAGTAAGCCAAGTTACCATCTGTCACCATACAAAGGTGTCACAATATTATTGACTATTTTCTCTATGCTGTACACTCTACACTATATTTCTGTGTTGTATTCATTTTATAACTGAAAGATTGAACTTCTTGCTCACCTTCACCAATTCCATCCATCCCCCAACCCCTTCTCTCTGGTAACCATCACTTTGTTCTCTGAATCTATGAGTCTGTTTCTATTTTGTTTTGTTTGTACATTTGTTTTGCTATTTAGGCTCCACATATAGATGAAATAATATGGTATTTGGCTTTCTCTGTCTTAATTAATTTCACTTAGTGTAATATCCTCTAGGTCCACCCATGTTATCACAAAAGGCAAGATCTCTTACTTTTTTGTGGCTGAGTAATAATATTCCATTATGTGTGTGTGTGTGAGAGAGAGAGAGAGAGAGATCACATCTTCTTTATCCACTTATCTATTGATGGATACTTGGGTTCCTTCCATATCTTAGCTATTGTAAATAATGCTACTGTGAACATAGGGGTATGTATGTCTATTTAAAGTGTTTTCTTCAGATAAATACCTTTAAGTGGAATTGCTGGATTTACATTTTAAAATAATCAATATGACAAAGAGCAGAGCATGAATAGAAAATAGTCTGAATGTTATCTCAGTGATTCAGCCAAGAGATACAAGCTTGGATTTGGTGAGGGGGATGTGTAGATTCTGGGTTCACAAGGAATGATTATCAGAATGTGCTCCTGGACTGGATGTGATAAGTGAGGGAAAGACAGACATGAAAAACAATTCAAGTGTTTTGGCTTGAGAAGCTGAATGAAAATCTCTGACATCTACTGATATGAGAAAGACTGCAAGAAGAGCAGATTTGAGATGAAAGTCAGTGGTTCAATTTTGCCAAGATAAATACAAGATGCCTATTCAGTATTCAAGTGAAGATGTCACAGAGGCTCTTGGAAATACAATATGGGAATTCAGGGAAGAAGTGGAGCTGTAGATATGTGCAATGACTATGTTGTAAGAATATTTATCACTTTGGTGTTCATGATAGTGAAAATTTTTAAAATTCAAATATCTGAAACTAGAGGATTTCTAATATGCAGCAAAGCTAGACAACATTGCTCAAAGTCTGTGCTCTGACTACTGCCCCATAAACTGCTTGGCTCTGTCCAGCAGGTGCACGTACAGAATTCTGGCAGTAGAGTTATCTACATACTTTATTTGAAGAAACTTATGGAGCCATATATTTTTAAATTTGATTTTAATCCTTTAAAAACATCTGGTGTTTACATTCTGACTTATTGTGTGAAAATAGAGACTTTTTTCCTAAGGGGTGCTAATCCTTTAATTAGCTCATCTGTATTTCTTCATTCTGGTTTCTGAACCTGCCTTATTCTCACTACTGTGCAGTAGTCACAGTAGCCAATAGTAGTAGTCACTATTGTGCAATAGTCGTGATTTTTTTGTGGTATTTAAAATTAAAATCAAATTATTGATGGATAGTTGTGCTGTTTTGAAACAGCAAAAAGAGCAATTACTTTAATGAATGCATCTCATTTAATAAATTTACCCCCTTTGGTTTCCAAACTTGTTCCTTGCAAAGGACCATCTCTATTGATTATATCCATGGCATGTATTGTATATTAGAATTCAGGTATTCCTAGAAGTTGCTTATTTCCAAGTTGTTTTCCAACACACACATAAACCAACATATAGACACAAACATAAGAAAATGAAACTGATAAGTGTATGTGTTTTTAGAAACTAGGTTTTTTAATTTAAAAATAAAGTAGAGTGCCTCTGCTCAGTCAGTTGAGTGTCGGACTCTTGATTTCAGCTCAGGTATTGATCTCAGGGTTGTGAGTTAGGCCTTACATTGGGCTCCACACTGGGCATGGAGCCTACTTAATTAAAAAAATAATAATAAAATTAAAATTAAAAAAGACATCAAGTGATAAAGATGATCTAGAGAGTTTCAGACATCTGTACTGGTGTTCCAAATTTCTCTCCCAGTGGAAGCATTGACTTCTGCAAAATATATATTAAAGGAAATTACATCTGGCTTTGTTTAGAAATTTCATAACTCTATTTCTATGATCAAGGCTGTAGCTTTGAAATTAGTCCTAATCATGGTTTAAATATGTTTAGAGAAGCTGTTAATGAGTATTATCAGAAGACTATGTTGCTTATTCTTTGGGAGTGACTTTTGATTTTCAAACCAAATGCATTCAGGGCATCTTGTTACATTGAGTGTGTTACTGGTTATTCCCATATCATGCCGACATTTTTACAACTAGCTTTAGAAAATATATAAATAGAACACACATATCAATCCAGTTCATGTCTATTTAAATAAGTATGTCATTTGCACTGTGCACATGAAATTATTTACACATGATCAGCCCTAGATCATCATGAAGATTGAGTTTTAAACAAATGAAATTCAAATCAAGTACTGTATTTTATAACATACATTTCTAATTTTTGGAATATTGGCCATGGACATGGCACGGTTATATATGAAAGGAAGAAAAATCGATTTCCCTTTGACAAGAGGCAAACTAGGGAGGCAGCATTTTTGCCATGACTTCCAGTTTGAAGGTTGGTTGCACACTGTAGAATCAGAGTTGGAAAGAATTTGGTGATCCAGCCCTGCATTTATGGATGCTGACTCTAAGGTCCAGAAAAACAAAATGATTTACTCAAGATATGCAGTCACAGAACTAAATTAGGATTAGAATTTAATCCCATGACCTGCAGTTGAGCATGTATGCTGAATTTTAGAGGGAATGTTGCTTTCCACAATAATTTCCTTGCATACTGTTGGGGATTTACCCCAAAGATACAGATGCAATGAAACGCCGGGACACCTGCACCCCAATGTTTCTAGCAGCAATATCCACAATAGCCAAACTGTGGAAGGAGCCTTGGTGTCCATCGAAAGATGAATGGATAAAGAAGATGTGGTTTATGTATACAATGGAATATTACTCAGCCATTAGAAATGACAAATAGGGCAGCCCGGGTGGCTCAGCGGTTTAGCACTGCCTTCGGCCCAGGGTGTGATCCTGGAGACCCAGGATCGAGTCCCACATCGGGCTCCCTGCATGGAGCCAGCTTCTCCCTCTGCCTGTGTCTCTGCCTCTCTCTCTCTCTGTGTCTCTCATGAATAAATTAAAAAAAAAAAAGAAATGACAAATACCCACCATTTGCTTCAACGTGGATGGAACTGGAGGGTATTATGCTGAGTGAAGTAAGTCATTCGGAGAAGGACAAACATTATATGTTCTCATTCATTTGGGGAATATAAATAATAGTGAAAGGGAATATAAGGGAAGGGAGAAGAAGTGTGTGGGAAATATCAGAAAGGGAGACAGAACATAAAGATTCCTAACTCTGGGAAATGAACTAGGGGTGGTGGAAGGGGAGGAGGGCGGGGGGTGGGGGTGATTGGGTGGCGGGCACTGAGGGGGGCACTTGACGGGGTGAGCATTGGGTGTTATTCTGTATGTTGGCAAATTGAACACCAATAAAAATAAATTTATTTAAAAAATAAAATAAAATAAATAAAATAAAATAAAATAAAATAAAAAATAAAAACATTTTAAAAAAATAATGATTTCCTTGCATAGTTTTTGGATGAACTCAAAGTGATTTTCTCTCATCTGGATACCATTCTATGCACCTCTCACATATATAAATATAAAGTCTTGTTAAGATTCAGTTATTTTTTACAATGATAGAACTACTGGTTATATGGAAAGATATACTAGCTGTGAAATGAACATCCTGATACCATGTAATAATTACAGAACCTAGATTTTTAAAAAGATTTTATTTGTTTGTTTGTTTGTTTGTTTGTTTATTTAAGGAGGGGAGGAGCAGAGGGAGAGAGAGAATCTCAAGCAGACTCTGCACTGAGCACTGACCTCACATGGGGCTTAATCTCAAAACCCTGAGATCATGACCTGAGCCAATATCAGGAGTCAGAAATAACCTACCAAGCCACCCAGGTGCCCTTTATGTGGACAATTCTTAAACCAGTTCTTCACAACTTTGGTCTCTCTCTCTCTTTTTTTTAAAAAAAATTTAACATTGCTCTTCATATTTAAATAATTTCTTAAGGTGTCATATCTGCTGATATTAGGCAACCAGACTGTTCCACTCTGTGTGTATGAAAAGGGTCACTGATTTATGATCATGCCAATTGGTTTTTCTTAAAGGGATTTTTTTGAGTCCTGAGCAAACATGCTTCCCTAATAATTCATTGTGTTCTGGCTGCTGTCTCTATGATTCCTCTGTCACCATTATTTATCAGCATTGTCAGTTCCTCAGCAGTCACCTCTGCCCACCTCTCTCCTGAACCATGAGCCTTCCCAGTGATGTCTGGCATTGTCAGATTTTGGATTGTAAACCCAGTGTGCAGAATATATTACCTTTGGAAATCTTTCTCTTTAATTATAATACCAAACCTTTGGAATTTTTGGTAGTGTTCTTTGCTGTCTAGGAAAAAAATGGAAATGTATTCCAGAGCAGATTCATCGTCTGTACACAAAAGACCCCCAATCTGATCACCTGGAGAGCTTTAAAGATGTTGAACTGTAAGTGTTTAACATGACTGTTAACATGTTAACATGTAAAATACAAGCTTTAACACTAGCTACCAGTTCCCTCATTGCCTTAGCACTGGACTAAACTACACTAAGTGCTATTGAAAGCGTCCTTTTGTATCAACTAACTGATAATAATTCCAGTTTTGGAACACTTCTATGTTAGGGGCCTTATTTTAAGTACATTACACATATTATCTCAGTTGATCCTCACAACAAAATTTTGACATCCATATATTATCCTCATTTTACAGATGAATACACTCAGGCCCAGGGAATGTAAGTCTGCTGCCAAGTCATGTAACCAACAAGTGAAGGAGTCAGGATTTGAACCCAGGCAGCAGGCTTGTACAGCTTGGCTGCTTCACCTCTGTACTCTGCTTCTTTGTTTGGAAATATTATTTACTTGTCTTCATTACTTAGTGCACTCCCCAAAGTTAATCTAACCTATGCCTCTGTTTTTATTTCTTCCAAATGGAATCTATTTTACCTTAATTATTCTATATCACCATATTATTCACTGCTACATCCTGATTATGATTGCTAAAAAGCAAGTACCACTTGATTTTTCTATGTGGAAATGGTGCTTTAAAAAAAAAAAAAAAAAAGATGAAAGCCCAGATACTTACTTCTTTAATTAACTCTTACTATTGAGAAAATTTACTTACCTCAGAAATTCCTAAATATAGTAACAGTTTACTTTTATTTGGCTTTGGAGAATAAAATGTGTTGCATATTTAATTTTTCCACATGACTAACCTTACCTTTCCAAGTGCCAATTCTAAAAAAAAAAAAAAAAGTTATAATATTTTAAAGTATTTCTAAAGTAACCACTTCTGTGTCTTCTTAAACAGAGTAATAATCTCAACAGAATCTTTATGACTCAGAAACATCATGATGAATGCCTGTTATTTTACTATTTAGTAACTTAACCTCTGTCTGCTTTTTAGCTCTTACACTCCCTAATATCATATCATCAGATGTCATTTTTTTCTGAGTGGGTTTCCTTCTGAAATATTTCTCCTCACACACTAGTAATATTTACCACATCAAGTATGCTGTGTGCTAATAATGAAACAATCCCAGTTGCTAATGCATATGCAGAAAATAAAAATAAATAATATGATAGGAATAAAAACATAATTTAGTGAGGTTTTTTATTACTATTTTCTTGACTCATTTTCCATCACTTCAAAATTATGGACTGTATTTGGGGGTCTGACAAGAATTGGACCTCTGGATAAGAAAAATATTATTGAGTTTTGAAATGTGTTGTAAGTATAGAACTGAGTATAGAATTCTAATCACTGAACAATACAAGCCTATTTTATAATATGCTTTTCATCCTATTAACTTTCTCAAGTAGTTGTGATTCAAAAGTAAATTATGTTATGCAGAATTCTCTTTGCTTTTAAAGGATTTTGATAATTCTATTGCTTCAGGGTTTGGGGTGAAGTAATACGATGAATACATCAGGCTTAACAAAGCTATACCAGGCTGTTCACATAGTAACAGTTATTTGGAGATAGATTTTTCTCAGTTTATTCATGGCTTGACTATCCAAAAGAAAAATAAACTAGAATTTTATGGTAGGTTTGTTGAACTTTATTTAGCTGTGTGGGTGACGTGAATAACACATGTACAAGATTAATTAGTGATTATTTTGCCGAGAAGCATAATGTTGTGAAGCCATCTGGTGTGTCATTATTGGGAGGGCGATCTTGATGGATTACTCATTAAACTCTTTCAACACTTTGTTCCAAGACTGTCAGCAGTCCTCTGGATTCTTATTAGGTTAAGGCTATGCTGGGATTCAGAAGCAGAAGGACCATGGGGAAGTGTAGCTTCATCTTTATCACCAGCAATAAACAGTTCAGCCTTGAGAACACTACCTCATGCTCTCTCAGATCGGTTAGTGGTGCATAGGCCATTAATCTCACTATTACCTTTTCTTCCAATAAAATACCTATCACAGCCCCACCTCAATGGCTTATAAAAGAATCTTGAAATAAGATCGTGAACATCTGCATTATCTTGGAAGAGCTGAACAAGCTGCTCATCATCACAGCACAAAATAACTAGTTTCATCTTTTGTCATGCAGCACTCCATTTTTCATATTTTTGTGTGTCTTTGATTCATAAATTTATTTACTTATTTACTCATTCAGAGAATATGGTTTCGATAGCTACTTTTACTCATGATATGCTAAGTTCCAAGCTTACAGTCTGAAATAAAGCAGACAGTCTACCTTGACTCCCTGACTTTTCCTCTAAGCATTTTTCCTGTCCTGGAGCCACATTGTCTGGTGGTCCTGTGACAAAGCATATGACTTCTACAATCTGATCACGTATGGTAGTGAGGTACCTGAGGAAAACTGGCACATGTGCATCCAGTCCTCTAAAAATGTATGTTCTCTCAGAATCGGTATCTAATGGATGCAGGAAGGTAAGAACATGCTTATGTTTATTTGCTTCTGATTTTTTTTTCTGCAGCTTTGCTTTATTTACTTCCACTATATTTTCTTAATCCTCTTCAGCCCTTTAGCACCCCACTGATTTTTGTTGTTTATTTTATTTTAGTTACACTCATTCCTATGATTAGAGTTCAGAGTCTTTTACTATTTATCTTCTGGGCATCTCAGTTTTCCTTTCTTGAATCTATTTTCTGCAAACTTTCTCATGTGCCATAACTCAATTCCATTTCTGGAAAGCAGTGCTAATAATATTTTCCTAGGCCACAGACTGCTGGGAATAAAACAAATAAAGATGGTTATAACAAGATAGTTGGGCCACCTGACTTGGAAATTCTAAAACAGATATAATGGGTTGATCTGACTGGTGGCTACCTGACAGGAGCATCCAGGGACTCAGAATATGAGCAAGGCCGTAAGCATCTGCTCATTGTTATGGGCCACAAATCCTTATAGACTATTCACTATTTCAATTTTATAAACAATCCACACACACAAAATAATATTTAAGTGGCTATTTAGGATGCTGTTTAGGACTGCCAGCTTCTCTCCCTCAGCCTAGTTGAGGCAAATTTTATGCAAGTGGATTTCCTAATATTGCTTTGGATAAAAGTGACATGAATTCATGTGTAAATAATGAAGCACAACAGCTACCATCTATTGAATGTTTCCTATGCATGGGGCACTTTTCCAACTTCTTTACATATATTCTTGTTTGATTCTCATATCAACCCTGCAGAGTGGGCTTACTACCTTTATTAATAGCACAGAGTTTAAGAACAAAAGTTAGTGAGTATCTCCAAAGGTTTTGTTCTTCCTGTAACACCCAACTAGCTCCTGAGTTTCAGCAAGAGTCATGGAACATTGGGTATATACCTGTAAGCATCACAGACTTTGATAAGGTCTTGACTTTGAGCTAAAAGAATGCAGACATGATAAATATTACATACACAATGTATGTAATTATATATATATTGAAATATATATATATATATATATATATATATATACATATAATGAAAAATTGCTCCTTTGTAACAAAAGAACATTCTATGCAGGAAGGGACTCTATTGGAAGTTGGATAAGAGGATGGCTGAGACCCTTAATAACAGTCTTCCGAGGGCATGGCAGAGAGGATGATTGACAATTCTTCTTTATTATTGACAAGACAACACAATGAGAGTCCAGAAGTAGAAGTTACCAACTGAAATATTTGCACGATACTAGATGACAATTAAAAGGGGCACTGTAATACCTCATGGTGGATAAAATTTAATGATTATTTTATTATTGGCCCACATAGACATGGGAGGATAGAGGGGAGAGGCAGATTTCTTATGCTTAGCTGCACCATACCAAGCAGTTTAGTGACTTGGTACTGGCTGGAGTATCAAAGCTCTGCAGAATTGATAGCTGGAAAAACAGATAGATCCACCCAGTCCTGGAACTACTATAAGAATTCTAGAGTTAAGGGACGCCTGGGTGACTCAGCAGTTGAGCGTATGCCTTTGGCTCAGGGTGTGATCCCGAGTCTGGGGATCTGGGGATTGAGTCCCGCATCAGGCTCCCTGTGAGGAGCCTGCTTCTCCCTCTATGTCTTTTTTTTTTTTTTTAAGATTTTATTTATTTATTCATGAGAGACAGAGAGAGAGAGAGAGAAAGAAAGAGAAAGAGAAAGAAAGAGAGAGAGGCAGAGACACAGGCAGAGGGAGAAGCAGGCTCCATGCAGGTAGCCCGACATGGGACTCCATCCGGAGACTCCAAGATCACGTCCTGGGCCAAGGCGGGCGCTAAACCGCTGAGCCACCCAGAGATCCCTCCCTCTATGTCTTTGCCTCTCTCTCTGTGTATCTCATGAATAAATAAAAAGAAGTCTTTTTTAAAAAAAAGAATTCTAGAGTTAAAGAACCATTTTTACTTGTCTAAGAAACAGAAATAAATCCATAAGTAAATTGTAAATAAGGATACAAAAAAGATCAATAAATCCAACTTCCTGATGGACTGAAAAACTATTGTGCACATAGTTCCATGATTTCCAGACTCTAAGTTAGGAAATGTTATATTGTTCCTGCACAAATGTAATAGTAACTTTGTTGACCAAATTTTATTAACCATTTTATTGGAAGAAATTGGTGACTGCTATGAAAGGAGAATGAGTATCATAGTGTTATGTTCCAGCTGTTTCTCAGCCCTCTGGAAGAATATAAGCTTTTCATTGTCAAATGAACCTCTCCATGGTCCATATCTAGAACACTGAATATAGAGTAGTAGAAGCTACAGCAGTCCAGATGATCACAGGAGTATAAAAGTGGCATAAGTGATTGCTTAGCACTCACTTAATGTAGCAAAAAATGGTTTTGGATGCCTTAACTTTCCCTGATGACATCATGTAATAATAATACATACCATTAGAAAAATTGCTTATAATATCAGATTATCCATTATATAGTCTGGGGAGTGATGCAAGTGAGAACACTTCTAAAAGTTTAAAGTGCTATATAAATGCCAAATATAATTGTTTGTGGAAGACTATTAACATAGCAAAAAAAAAAAACATAGCAAAATATATCCCATCTATAAAATGAAGGCATCAGGTTCTGTGACTTCAGACTAACCTTCCAGTCTCAATGTCCTATAGCATTATGGTCTTGTGCACTGGTCATCATGCTGTGTGGTTGGTCATTGCACAGTTACTACTAGGAACAAGAGCTGCCTTAGTACCTTCTGTGAAAGAGCTGGAAAAAGAAAAATTTCAGAGCCAAGTTGTTTAGGATGCTAAGAATTTGTATGTAAGAATGTGCTCAAAAGGGAACAAGATAAAATCCTATACTCCTGTAAATTAACGTTTAAAAAAAAAAGATTTTTGTATACATTTTTGTTTGTTTGTCTTCATGAAACAGTGGAGGCTCTCCATTTGGGAACATTAATGGCTGCCCATGGCTACTTCTTTCCGATCTCAGATCACGTCCTCACACTCAAAGATGATGGCACCTTTTATCGGTTTCAGGTAAGTTTAATGAAAATATTCCTTAACGGTAAATTAGAAGTCTGCATTTTGTTTGTTGATAGTTTTTACAAAAATTTTGAAAATATGACCTATTGTATTTGATTTATTCTAGTTAGAAACTAACAAATGTTAAATATAAGACAGGAAAAAATAAGCAGGGAAAAATAGAATGTGCTTGGTTAAGACGATTTGTGAAAGCTGAATTGTGTGATGATTGAAGTTATGTTTTATATTAAAGCTTGAGAAAAATTCAGAGTGACTTTCTGGAATTCAGGACATGGAAGAGTTTTCATGCATAAGCTGCATTAGCCACTGGGAAGTTGAGAGGTGTAAATGAATTGATTATACTCTGGACCCTATCCATGGTACAAGACTGTCTTCAGTCCAAGCAAATTCTCATGGGAATGCTTGAAGATCCAACGCAGAATTTAGCTAATTATACAAGCCCTCTTCATGTTGGTATCTGAGGCCCTTGTACAAGAAGACTGTGAAACCTGATGTATATGATGCTTTGTGTGTGTGCATTCATCTGAGACAGAACTATACCGTAGATGATATGTGAACTGAGAAGAGTTGTTTGGGTTAGTTTCAAATGAGACAGTTGCTATTATTCTTTCGGAAATGATTGTGGACTCTGATTTTGGTCCTTGAGCATGTAGTTGACACTTAATCTCACAATGATATCCCTGAAGTATGTTCTACATTTCATTAGGCAATATGATTCATTAATAAATGAGTGATGAATTCTAGCTCATAAAATTAAGGCACATATAATACCAGAGTTCAGAGTTTAGCTCTAGGTATTTTTAGAGGATTGTCCCCATTGTCAAACTCGTAGACATTGGAGCATTTTTTTTTCATTTGTTCTAAATATCATTAAATGTTCTATATCTACAAATGACAAAATAGTAACTTGGGTGCCAAAGAACTTGGTTGGACAAATAGAGAACAAAGAAGAAATATGTTTTTAAAACATATAAATATCTTTGTCTTCCTATAACACTCTCACTGCCACTTCCTTAGGACCCTTTTTATCCAAGACAAATAGAGAGCTTTATGCACCGAATAGCTAGGAGATAAAACAGTCTCCTGAAATCATGAACAATATAAATTAGTTAAATTAATTGATTTTAAAGGGCTTTAAAATAAAGAAGCATTATCCTATACAGTTAAAGTAATGGTAGCTTAAAATAGCTTATTAATAAGTTAAAGTAACCTGTAGTCCTAAAGGTAACTTACAATAAATAAAAACTATTAGTGATTAGCAAACGCAATATTTTGTAACACTTTTTTATTTTTTAAAGGAGTTTTTTCCTACTGCAGGATTATATTTTCCATATAATCTCACTTTCTCTGAAAATTTTTTCATATAGAGACTATAAGTAAACTTTAGGCCTAATAAAAATCTCACAAATTCTGAATGAAAGGATTTTTCTTTTTACCAGTATAACAATTTTTATCTATCTTTGCAGTCAGTATTACAAGTAAAATCATCTCTGTGTAAAAGAACATATATCTATGAGGGAAGCATTGAATATAGTCTGTTTATCTCTGGAGAATTATCTAATTTAAATTTTTTCCTTAAAGCAAACTAGCTCAGAAATGGATCAAAGTTGATGATGATGTCTTGAGTGAGTAACATAATTTGCAATCTTTAACTCTGCTCTTGTCATTCCCAGACTGAAATTAGTAGGCAGACAAGGTTTACATGTCTTAGTCATGGTCATGGGTCAAAAATATGCAGAGTTGGGAATGGGCCAACTATATTCTAGAGAAAGGAAAGACAGTTTTTAAAGAGCTTTAGAACAAGACAAGGGAATGGGTACAAGTGGTAGATGTATTATGTCACTAATATTTTAATGACCTATTCACATTTTAAATAGGATCTAAATGTGACATATTTGTAAATCTAATAATCATAGGATCTTAAAACCAAGACTTTAAAAAACAAACAAAAGACACTCCAGAAAAGTCAGGAATAATTGAATTTCTGCTTTAATGTCTGTGAAGGCATTAATCAGTTTATATTTCAACAGCTCTAATAATAGAAAACACATTATTGTTCAAGGTGTCCACTTGCATTTTTGTGTTGGTTCCAAGCAGCAGAAAGTTCTTTATTACATTGAACTGAAATTCAGCTCCCAGGCAGGATTTTTAAAATCATGAATTAAAATAGGAAACTTGCAATCTCATGTTTACTATTCCTCTAGTGAATAATTGAGATTTAACCATCATTAGGAATCTGAAGAAGCTTCAGGGCATGAGTTTGAGACAAACAGAACTCTTCATTTAATCTCATTGATATGCTGCAGTATGTAAATTTGTCTCAGTTTCTCAGCACATTTTAAATCTTGTGATTTCTGTATTTATTGTAAACTTGCAATTGTCTAATTATCCTCTAATAGCTAGCTGGAATTGAGATCTGATATGATTCTCCAGGTCCTAATTTCATGATTTTCATTACATTAGTATATGTGACAAAGGTTATTGAGCAGCTGCTGGATCAGTTTTATCATAACTAAAGAAGCCACCTGTGAAAAGAAAAGAGAAATTCATACATTAAAATGTCCTAAAGTCTAGTTGGACTTTAAAAATAAAGTTTTAAGTTTCCATAAACTATTAGCATGTGTTATTCTTTAAGTTCTTTTTTACTATAAATTAAAATACCTTTCCTAGAAAGAATATCTTGCAATGTTAGTGAAGAATGTTGGTTTTATGGCATTTCCACCTAATATCACAGCATAAAATAACTTCATTCTTTTATTTTTAGTCAGGAGATTCTCACTAAAGTAAATGATAGAAGAATAAAGAAAAATATAAGAATTCAGCTAAGAACATTCCTTATGGCTTTGAAGAAAAAAAGTATATGTCTGACCTGTCTGACTAGAATAAATATTTTATAAGTTAGATAGATATATACAAACATACACGCACTCACACACACACACACACACACACACACACATACACAAAATAAAGGGAATAATGCTTTTGAGAAGTATCTCAAAAACTAGTGGCCACAAGATTTTAACTACATTGTCCCCTCTGGTTCCCCTAGATCCTGACCCAATTTTACCCTCAAAGCTCTATTTCTCAAAGAGTCAAGTGGGATTCATGTGAGAATGGGGTCATAAAAATCCTCAAATGTCTTCCTTTGTCTAGTTTTTCAACTCTCCCCACCCCACCTAAGTTATTGTCATTTTGTTCACTTGTGTACAAACTAACATCAGTAGATTTCTTTATTCTTTATCTTTAGATTTCTTTATTCAGTAGATCAGCAATTCCTAAGAAAATTTAGAAAATAGATCACATCCCCCGGAAGTCTTGCATAGTTTGAAAACGCTCAGAGATTCAAACAGTTCTCCCCAATTGTCCTTTCCCCATTATTGAGAATCCCTCTTCCAAAGGAAGGATTCTTTTGGAGGGAAGGATTCCCAAACAGTTAATCAGACTGCCTCAAATATGCTTAATACACATGGATAGTTAATATAACTGACTAATAAATATAATTAAGCCCACAAGTTTGATGTCTGTACTTACTTGTTTCATTGAATCCTGGAATCATCATCAAAGTTTGAAAAAGTAGATATGTGGTCATCCAGTTTCCTCATGGTCTGAAGCTATACATATCCATCTGCAGGCATGGAAAAGCCTATGAGAAAATACCAAATGCTGATGATAACAGGGTTTCCCGATAAGACAATTTCTTTGTACTTTTGTCAGTCAGTTTCTAGAACTTCACAGAATGAGATTTCTGTTGATTGTTAATCACATCAATCAAATTGATTAAAATTGAAACAATTAAAATCAAGTAAAATTAGTTTTTAAAAAAATCACCTCTGGTTTGTGCAGTTTAAAAATGCAAAGCAATAATAAGTGTTTTATGGAGAAATATTTTTTAAAGTGAGACAGAAAAGTCATTTAAATCTAATTGGATAATGTTAAGAGCTGTATGATATAATTAACAAAGCCAGACAAAAATGATTGCCAGATTTTAGGGAAAATTTTGATGGTTGACTACTGAAGGATCTACTGAAGGTAAAAATGAGATACATGAATCATAGAAAACAATTTGTTATATTTAAACATATTTCATCCTGAGTCCTGCTGTTTTTAGTGTTTGTGGGCTAACAATTTTTTTAAATGATGCAATCAAACCTTTTACCTTTATGTCACTCGACATAAAATTGCAGCAAATTTATGACATTTTAAGTACCTGCTTGTGCTGCACACATTTGGAGACTGAACAATTGCTCAGCAAAGTAAATATATTAGTAAAGCCTTACAATTCCTCTTCGGGTTATTTTCCTGTATTAAAAAACATACATCATTAGCAATCTGTTCTGGATAATTGATGAAAAGGAACACAGCTCATAAACCAAGAACTCTACTCATTTTGTATGTGTTTAACCTGGGTTCCACTTCTTTTTATTCCACAGACACCCTATTTTTGGCCATCAAATTGTTGGGAGCCAGAAAACACGGATTATGGTCAGTGCAATATCTCCTCATTTTATTATTAACAGCCAGTTTATATGAATGAACACATGCTCACATTTTATTGCTCTGTAACTGAGAAAAGAAAACCACAGTTATCAGTATAGGGCTGATACTGATAACTATCAGTTATATTTCTAACATTAAATTTGTGGATGGCTTTGTTTGGAAAGGCACAAGCCTGGTGGCAACTTTTTCCATGGCATAGCGCCCCTTACAATTATTTTTTTTTTTAAAGTTTCTTCTGAGTAGGTTAAGGAGCTATAAACAAGCTTTAAAAAGTTTTAATGATTATTCTCATAGCACCATGGTCCATTAGAAAGAGTAACCAGGGAGCTCAGAGTTCCAGAGTTCTGCTTTACTCTCCTACTCAGCTATGTGGTTTCTGTTAAGTCCCTTGACTTTCTGGGGCTCCATATTTCTCACTGTTATTTCAAGCACCCTATGATTCTATAAGCAGAAGGTATATTAAATGTAGAGAAGCAAGCAGAGGAAAAGATATAATAGGAAGTTTAATTGTAATAGAAAATGTTTAGTGAACGCAGTTCAGCAGCTGTGATTTTAGTTAAGCCCTTGAAAGAAGTAGGCCCCTAACAAGTATCCATCTTTTTGCATCTTTCTGAAAGCTAGTGTTCAAAGATAAGACTGAATGGTTTTAAAATGTGATTTCTATGAAAATTTTTAAGGATTTTTTTCCTATGCCAAGTATCTTTATAGATGCTGGACATCATCTACATGGTTAGGTAACTCATATGCTAGATGAGAAGAAAAGAATGATGCAGAAAGAGTTCCTGTAAAGTGCTGAGTGACTATAACAGTGGTGGGTGCAGAATTATACAAAAGTTTAAAATAATGAGAGATTGACTTTACTTGGGGCATTACAGAATTATTTCACAAAAGAATTGAGAGCCATTTGAGTTGGATTTTAAAGGAAGAGGGGAAATTTGTCAGGAGACAATGCAGTGAATGCATTTGAGGTGGAGGCCCAGCATATGCAAGGGCAGTGAGAAGCCTTATAGCAGTCTGTCTTTCTTTGGCATTGCTCTTAGAGAAACCTTTTTGTAAGGACACTGTAGAATAATCCATAGAAAACCAATGGATCTATCCTTTATGTCATTTCAGAAATTTGAATTTAGTAGTTCATCCAAGATTGATCAGGTACCAAAGATTCAAACTAACATAGGAAACAATAAAAACATGGGAATACTTATAAATTAATAGAATAGATGATTTCAGTATAAGAATACTGACATTAATTCAGGGCACAAACTCTTCAAAACTGATGCACTTAGAAAAAAAAAAAAGGGTGTTTTTAAAAATAACTGCTGATTTGTGGGTCTGAGCTGGAGAATATTGTGGAGATTTTGCCTAACCTAGGATGTTGCCTGAGAGTTATCTCACTAAAAAACATGAAATTCTGGTGGAGGAAACATTTGGATGGCTGAGAAAGAATATTTTCTTTCACTATATTAGCATCCCAATCTCTGTTTCTGTGGAGAAAGACCCACATCCTGGAGGCAGACAGATCTGACCTCAAATGCTGTCACAACTTCATACCAACTGTGTGACTTTGGATGAGGCATATGACATTTCTGAGACCCAGTATGCTCACTTTTCAAGCAGAAATAATATTAACTTTCTTTAGTTGTTTAAATAATCCAAATTAATATGCCCAAGGTCACTGATATTGCTTCTCTCATATTCAGTAAATCAAAATTGTTTTGTGCTCATCATCATTATTGTCTGCCAGATATATTGCCTCCATTCCTTGCAGAAAAGCAAATTTTTATCTCAGTGTTCTCTCTAGACATCTTTTGTGTTTTTCACAAATATGTTAGTGTTCACAATAACAGTTCATGTTTCATTTCACAGTAGATTGATGTTTCAATGCTAAGCCTGCGGAAATGGCATGGCCTACACAGCAAATCATTTACAGAACATCCCTCAAAGTCAGTCATCTCAAAATGATTAATGTCATTCAGTTTCACATTAACTCTTACTGTGTCCATTTCAGAGAGGGTCACCCTCTATTTTCTACCCAAAGATGGAGTGCCTGTAATTTGTTAACTAACCATAGACGTAGCCTTTGATTGTTAAATTAAACCCTCCTCCCAAATAAACATATACCTGCTTGTGTCTAGCTTGCTTTGGTTATATACAAGTGAAGAATAAAATAGTTATTCAGTAGGAAGTTATGAAAAAAGAGAGGAAGTAAATAATAGTGATCTCAGACACTCCTGCAGGTGGTGATGCTGCATTTTCTATGATTTTTCTTTTTAGGTACAATAAATCATACCAACAATACAAATTACCCAACTTTGAATTTCCTATCATCATGTTTCTAGAGAACAGTGTTATGAAATGTGGACCCCTGTTTATAAAGATAATATTGATGGTGTTATATAGTTGGGCTATGGAGCCCAAAGCACAATGATTATTTAGGCTGTCATTTCTAAGACAACTTGAGGCAGACAGGAGTTTCATGCCCAAAACAGGTTTAAAGAATGTTTTCATTTCCTGTATTAGCAGCCCAACCTCTGTTTCCATCAACAATTTGAACTTATCCAGTATCCAAACTGCAAAATATAAACCTTTACAGGTCAGTTTATGTGGAGAAATGCTTTTCCTTGCTTACCTTCGTCTTGTAGGAAAATAGAACACATTTGTCATGTTTAGTGCCTAAAGCAAGCCAGTATGGACTGCAGGACTACATATCTATGAACACCATCTTTTGAAAATCAAATTAGGTGATATTTCTGGTATTTTTCACCCAAGTACAAAAAAACATTCCAAGTCAAGCCAATTAAAATAAAGTCAGGAATGGGCAGCCAGGTGGCTCAGCGGTTTAGCGCCGCCTTCGGCCCAGGGCATGATCCTGAAGACCTGGGATCGAGTCCCATGTCAGGCTCCCTGTATGGAGCCTGCTTCACCCTCTGCCTATGTCTCTGCCTCTCTCCCTCTCTCCCTCTCTCTCTCTCTCTCTCTCTCATGAATAAATAAATAAAATCTTTAAAAAGAGAAATGGAGTCAGGAATGGACTTCCTCAGGTGTACCTGCATCAAAAATGATCTAGTGCAACGGGCTCACAGTAAAGGGGCACAGAGAAGCTTAAGAGAACTGTTCTAAGAAGTAGACACAGTAGCAGTGTTGCAAACTGAAACAGACACCATGACAGGATGTTTACTGCTATATCTAGGCACACACATTGCACACTGACGTTCCTATAAATGAACGCACATTCAATGTCTTCAGACAGACCCCTTTTGAGGGTGGAGTCTTCAATGTTCAAATATGACTAGAACCCCAAGAAATCAAAATTTCCAATAAAGACAGGAGCTGATTCTGTATTTGTATGAATAGCCCTGTTGAAACCTGTCTTATTTAGTATTTCTATATTTTGTTCAAGATTTTCTGCATTAATTTTTATTCTTCTAATATCATATTATTTTTTTCCTGATTTCTGAGTGTTTTGGCACTCCCTTAACTTCTTCCTCCTAGGGAACTATCTCACTCAAGCTACCCTAGGGGTAATGCAACTGAGACCAACACATGGTAGTTGCAAACAGACATATGTATTCTCAGCATAAGGGCCTTTTAACAATGGATTATTGACAACTTTGCATTAAATTGTAGGATGATGATTTGTGCCTTAGAAGATACCAACCAAAGGTCAGAATTTCTCCAGAACAATGGAGAAAAGACTTAGGCCTACAAAAAGAGAATGTATTTATTGACCCCTAAGAAGTAGACAATACTCAATTCCATTTCTCAAAGCCATGCTAAAATAATATTAAAGAGATGCAGAGAATTCATATACTTTTCATAGAAATAATAAGAGGCCAGCAAAAAGAAAGTGTTCTAGTTGACCAATCACAGCAACTAATTGTATGCTGATATAAGTCAATCGGAGAAAGACAAACATTATATGGTCTCATTCATTTGGGGAATATAAAAAATAGTAGGGGGGAATAAAGGGGAAAGGAGAGAAACTGAGGGAAAATATCAGTGAGGGTGACAGAACATGAGAGACTCCTAACTCTGGGAAATGAACAAGGGGTAGTGGAAGGGGAGGTGGGCAGGGGGATGGGGTGACTGGGTGACGGGCACTGAGGGGGGCACTTGACGGGATGAGCACTGGGTCTTATGCTATATGTTGGCAAATTGAACTCCAATAAAAAAATTAAATTAAAAAATAATAATTACAGCAGCTTTGATATAAATAGTAATTTTTCCTTCAGGGATAGATTTTAAGTTGATCAGTTAACATTGGTAGAAAGATTTCTATATCAAAAGTTCTGTGTTTTGGGGAGGAATTTATGATTAATTAGAGAGATCATATAATGTTTGTCCTTCTCCGATTGACTTACTTCACTCAGCATAATACCCTCCAGTTCCATCCACGTTGAAGCAAATATAAATAATAGTGAAAGGGAATATAAGGGAAGGGAGAAGAAATGTGTGGGAAATATCAGAAAGGGAGACAGAACGTAAAGACTCTTAACTCTGGGAAACGAACTAGGGGTGGTGGAAGGGGAGGAGGGCGGGGGGTGCGGGTGAATGGGTGACGGGCACTGGGGGGGGCACTTGACAGGATGAGCACTGAGTGTTATTCTGTGTGCTGGTAAATTGAACACCAATAAAAATAAATTTATTAAAAAATTTAAAAATAAAAAAAATTCGAGAGAGCAAATACACAATGATGCAATTTAAAAGAACTGTGAAGTAACTGCAGAAACAAAACCAAATAGCACAATGGCTTCAGAACTGTCTCTTAAATCATGAGTGACTGACAAAGTAACAGTGCCTTAAATTATTGTATATCAGTGCAGTGATCATTCTGTAGTGTATAATATTTAAATATGGAGAATTCAAGATGCTGGGGGAAATGGAAGAACTCCACTTTTTAAAAAGTAGGCATTGTTTATTTCTTGACTTAAAACATTGCAAAGCTTTCCAATGAATCCATCCTATTAATGAAATTGTAGAGGGGAAAGTGAGTTGCTCCAGCTTCATTTTTTTGGTGCTTAATTTATATATTGTTTATTTCATAAAAGCTTTAATTGAAGAGCCTCTACAGTTCTGCTTCAGAGTCCTCCATAGAACTCCCAAAGTCTTTATCATTTACTTTTGATGCTGTCCTGGTATATCTATTTTTGAAGCCAGATGTTAGTTGCTGTTAGTTAAATAGGAGATTTTTTGAAAAATTCATAGGTTTTGGAGTAGAATTAAAA
Source organism: Canis aureus (assembly GCF_053574225.1). Lineage (NCBI taxonomy): Eukaryota > Metazoa > Chordata > Mammalia > Carnivora > Canidae > Canis > Canis aureus. The sequence continues at coordinate 48,705,301 of NC_135616.1, forward strand.
AATCAAACAGAATGTACAATTCCAAAACACCTTAATCCTACTCACACTCTTCCATATTATTAATACCTTACATTTAATACCTTACATTAGAGTGGTACATTTAGTATTATTGATGGACCTATACTGATGCATTATTATTAACTGAAGTCCATGGTTCACATTAGAGTTTAATCTTTGTATTGTACATTCTATGGGTTTTGACAAATGTATGGTGACATGTGTCTATCATTACTGTGTCCTACAGATTAGTTTTATGACCTTAAAAATTTCCTGTGCTCTACTTATTCATCCCACTGTTCTCCTTCCTGAACCCCTGGCAACCACTGTACCTTTCCTGTCTCCATAGTTTTTCTTTTTCCGGAATATCATGTAATTGGAATCATATAGTAGGCAGCCTTTTTAGATTGTGTCTTCTACTTCATAACATGCATCCAGGTTCCTCTTAGTCATTGCATGATGGGATAGTTCATTGCTTTTTTTTTTATCATGGAATAATAGTTCATTGTATGAATATACTACAGTTTATTTATCCATTTACCAACTGAAGAACATCTTGGCTGCTTCCACATTTAGTAATTATGAATAAAGCTGCTGAAAGCATAAGTATTCAGGTTTTTGTGTGGGCATTAGTTCTCGACTCATTCAAATAAATCCTTGGGAGAGTGATTACTGGATTTTATATGGTAAGATTATATTTAGCTTTGTAAAGTACACCCAAATAATTTTCCAGAATGGTTGTACCATTTTGCATTCTGACCAGCAATGAATGAGAGCTCCTATTGCTCCATGTCCTTACCAGTATTTAGTGCTATAGTATTTTGAATTTTAACCATGCTATTAGACATGATGTCTCATTGTTTTAATTTTTAATTCCCCATTAACATACAATGTTGAATATTTTTTCATACGCATATGTGCCAAGTGTACATTGTACATCTTTTTTGGTTGAGATGCCTGTTCAGAGTTTTGCTCACCTTTTAATTGGGTTGTTGTTTTCTTACTGTGAGTTTTAAGAATTCTTATTATATTGTGAATATCAGCCCATCATCATATATGTTTTGCAAAGATTTTCACTTAGTCTGGGGCTTCTGTTTTCATTCTGCTAATGGTGTCTTTTGCAAATAAGTTATAAATTGTAATGAAGTCCAACATCAATTTTTTTCTTTCATTGATTGTGCTTTGGTGTTTTTTTTGTTTTGTTTTGTTTTGTTTTGTTTTTGGTGTTGCATTTAAAGAGCCATCGCCAAACCCAAGATCACCTAGATTTTCTTCTATGCTATCTTTAAGGAGTATTATACTTTTCTATTTTACGTTTAGGTTTATGACTCATTTTGATTTAACACTTGTGAAAGTTGTTAGGGCTGTATCTAGTTTTATTTTTATTTTCTTATGCAAGTGGATGTCCAGTTTTTTCAGCACCATTTATTGAAGACTATCCTTTCTCCATCGCATTGCCTTTGCTCCTTTGTCGAACAACAGGTCACTATATTTATATGATTGTATGTCTGGGCTTTCTGTTCTGTTCCATTGATGCATATGTCTATTCCCTCACCAACATCATAGGGTATTTATTACTGTAACTTTGTAATGGGTCTTGAAATTGGTATTATCAATCCCCTAAACTGGTACTTACCCTTCAGTATTGTGTTATATATTCTGCATCTTTGCTTTTTATATAAAGTTAAGAGTCAGTCTTTTGTTATCCACAAAACAACCTACAGGGATTTGATTGGAATTGCAGATCAAGTTGAAAAGAATTGACATCTTGACAGTATTGAGTCTTCCTATCCATGAACATGAGTTATTTCTCTATGTTTAGTCCTTTCTCCAATATTTTCCATTAGAGTTTGCACTGTTTTAATAAATATCTGGCATTTGTCTCAGTTCATCTGACTTATTCCACTTAGCATAATACCTACTAGGTCCATCCATGATGTCATAAATGGTAAGATCTCATTCTTTTTTTATTGCTGAGCATTTCATTTACAGGTTTCTAGTTTTAGAATGAATAAGTTATGAGAATAAAAGGTACAGGGTAGGGAAGTGGCCAATAGTATTGTAATAGTGTTGTATGGTGATGATGGTAGCCATGCTTGAGAATATAGCATAATGTATAAACTTGTTGATTCATTATTTCACACACTTGAAACTAATATAATATTGTATGTCACTATACTTTAAAATCTTTCCATTAGAATATAAAATAAATGTCAAAAATAATTTTATATTAACTAAAAGTTAAGATAGTAATATTTTGGATCATTAGTCAAATGAAATATATTACTAAAAAAAACTGAAAAAAAAACCTCTGGTGCTCATTTTGTTAAATTCTTACCTAAGTATTTTCTTTTTTTAGCACACTGTTTACCTTTGTATGCTAATGCCAATGGTACTGTATATTTAATTTCTAATTTCATTTGTCATTACTGGTATACATATATATTAACATATATATTTATACATATACATATATAGATGTCATATGATGTTAGCTGTAGGGTTTTTGTAGATATTATTTACTAAGTTGAAGAAGTTTCTCTCTATTCCTGGTTTGTTGAGAGTTTTTGTTGTGTTTGTTTTTTTTTTTTTTTCAAACGAATAAGTGCTAGATTTTGTCAAATTCTTTTTCTGCATTTGTTGATATGATTATATGTTTTTTATGTTTTATTCTATTGATATGCTGGGTTTCATTAATTGGCTTTTACATGGTCAGCCAGCCTTGCATACCAAGAATAAATCTCACTTGGCTATGGTGTATGATTCTTTTTTCACAGTATTGGATGTGAATTAATATTTTATTGGAGATATTTGCATTTTTGTTCATGAGAATATTGATACATACTTTTCCATTTTTGTAATGTATTTTTATGATTTTTTTATTTTTGTGATTTTTGGTGCGAGGATAATACCAGCCTTATAGAATGTTAGGAATGACACCTTTTGCTTCTATTTTCTGAAGAAATTGCGGGGAGTTGGATCATTTCTTCCTTAAATGTTTGATAGAATTCACTAGTGAAAACATCTTAGCTTGCACTTTCTGTTTTGGTAGATTATCAATTATTGATTCAAGTTATTTAATAGATACGAGCCTATGCAGATTATCTTTTTCTCCTTGTGTTTTTGGTAGATTGTGTCTTTCAAAAAATTGGTGTATTTTATGTAGATTGTCAAATTTGTGACGAGTTGTTTTTAATATTCCTTTACTATCTTTTCAAAGTCCATGTATCAGAAGTGATAGCCATTTTTTCATTTATTATTTTAGTGATTTGCATCTTCTTCATTAGCGTGGCTAGACATTTATCAATATTAATCTCTTCAAAGAACCAACATTTAGTTTTGTTGAATTTCCTTGTGGTTTCCTGTTTTCAAGTTCATTGATTTCTGCTGTAATTTTTTAGTATTTCTTTTCTTCTGCTTGTTTTGGATTTAATTTGCTCTTTTTTTCCCATTTCCCATTTTGGAAGTTCAGTTTATTGGCTTTAGATCTTTTCTCAAATATGTGCATTCAATGCTATAAATTTCCCTCTAAGCGCAGCTTTCACTGCATTACAGATTATGATAACTTCTATTTTTATTATCTTTTAGTGAAAGTCTTTTTTTTAATGTTTCAAGATTTATTTGACAATATGTTATCTATGTTGTTTAACTGCAAGCATTTGAAGGCTTTCTAGCAATCTTTCTGTTAATAATTTCTGGTTTAATTTCATTGTTGTCTGAGAGTATGCTTTGTAAGATTTATGTTTTTAAAATTTATTAGAACGTGTTTTATGGCCTAGAACATGGTCTATTTTGATGCATGTCCCACGGGAACTTAAGATTATATGTTCTGCTGTTTTTGGATGGAGTATTGTATAAATGTCAATTAAATCCAGTTGATTGATGGTGCTCTTTTGTTCATCTTGTCTTTACCAATTTTTTGGCCACTGGATCTGTCAACTACAGTCTTTAATTGTAATAGTATTTACTTACTTCTCCTTGAAGTATCTCAGTTTTGCCTCATGCACTTTGAGGTTCTGTTGTTAGGTGCATAAACATGGATTTTTATGTCTTCATGAATAATCCCTTTATCACTATATAACATCCCTGTTTATTCTTACACTTTTTATTTTTTCTGAGATATGTTTTGAAATTAACTAGTGTTATTAGTGTTAACATGTCAAGTTTTTATCCTTCCCTTTATTTGTAATCTATCTGGTTCTTTATTTTTATGTGGGTTTTGTAGACAGCATATAGTTAGGCCCTGTATATTTGTCCACTCTGAGAGTCTTTATCTTTTAACTAGCATATTTAGACCATTCACATAGAAAATAATTATTAATATAATCAGATTAATATCTACCCTATTTGTAACTATTTTCTATTTATTTTCATTTTCCTTTCTCTCTCTCTCTCTCTCTCTCTCTCTCTCTCTTTTCTTCTATCCTTTTCCTACCTTCTCTGTCTTTTTTTTTCCTTCTCTGTCTTTAATGGAACATTTTATGATTCCATTTTCTCATGTTTCTTAGTATATCAATTATACTACTTTTTAATTGTTTAAAGATTTGCCTAGAGTTTTAAATATACATTTACAACAAATCTAAGACCACTTTCAAATAACACTATACACTTTATGAGTAGTACAAGCACCTCATGAAAGAATATTCCCACTTTATTCCTCCCAGTCTTACAACATTGCTGTCATTCCTTTCACTTAATCATAAACTATAATCACTGAATATATTGTTGCTATTACTATTTTGAACAAATGATTACCTTTAAGGTCAATTAAGAATAAGAAAAATAAAATATTTTGTTTTACTTTCATTGATTCCTTCTCTAAAAGTCTTCCTTTCTTTTGTAGATCTGTGTTTCAGCCTATATCACTTTCCTTTTCTCTGAAGAATTTCTGTTAATATTTCTTATAAGGAAGGTCTACTGACAACAAATTCCCTCAATTTTCATTTGTCAAAAAAAATCTCTATTTCTTCTTCACTTTTGAGGGATAATTTTGCAGAATAATGAATTCCAGGTTTGTGGGTTTTTTCTTTCAAAATGTTATTATTATGTTATATTATCTCAGTCCACTCTTTTTGCTTATATGGTTTCTAATGACAAACTTGATGCAATTCTTATCGTTTGTCCTCTATATGTGCTCCCTCCTATCTCCCACCCCAGTTTCTTTCAAAGTTTTCTCTTGGTCTTTGGTTTTCCGCATTTAGAATACAATACACCTAGATATAGATGATATAGATAGAAGTATGTAAAGAGATAGATGATAGATAGATAGATAGATAGATAGATAGATAGATTCATTCATATTTTGGTATTAATCATATTTGATGTTCTCTGACCACCGTAGACTTCTGGTTTGATGTCCGTATTAGTTTGCTAGGACTCCCAGAATACCACAGACTGGGTAGCATAAACAACAGAAGTTTATTTTCTCATAGTTCTGGAAGCTGGAAGTCTGTGATCAAGATGCTATCAAGGTGATTTTCTCCTGAGACCTCTCTCCTTGGTTTCCAGATGGCTATCTTTTCACTGTGTTTGCTCATTGTCTTTTCTCTGTGCATCCCTGGTGTTTCTTCTTATAAAGACACCAGTCATATTGAATTAGGGCCTCAGGGCAGCGCCAGTGGCCCAGCAGTTTAGCGCCACCTTTAGCCTAGGGTGTGGTCCTGGAGACCTGGGATCGAGTCCCATATCAGGCTCCCTGCATGGAGCCTGCTTCTCCCTCTGCCTGTGTCTCTGCCTCTCTCTCTCTCTCTGTGTCTGTCATGAATAAATAAAATCTTAAAAAAAAAAAAGAATTAGGGCCTCACCTTTATGACCTCATTTAACCTTAATTATTTACCTAAAGGCCCTATCTCAAGTCTCATACCAGAGTCTACACTACCTGGGGTAAGGAAAATACCAAGCTTCAACATATGAAATTTGAAGGGATATAATTTGATCCATAGCACTGCCTATTATTAATTTGGAGCAATTCTTAGTCCTTATTGCTTCAAATATTTCTTCTACACTTTCTTTGTTCTTTTCTGATATCCATTACATGTATATGACATATTTTGTAGTTGACCTACAATTCTTGGATATTCTGCCTCTTGTTCTCATTCTTTTTTCTTTTTTTTTTAATTTTTTTTTTAAATTTTTATTTATTTATGATAGTCACAGAGAGAGAGAGGCAGAGACACAGGCAGAGGGAGAAGCAGGCTCCATGCACCGGGAGCCCGACGTGGGATTCGATCCCGGGTCTCCAGGATCGCGCCCTGGGCCAAAGGCAGGCGCCAAACCGCTGCGCCACCCAGGGATCCCTCATTCTTTTTTCTATTGGTATTTTAGTTTTGGAAGTTTCTATTGACATATCTTGAAGCCTACTGATTCTTTAGAAGCCCATCAAAGGCATTCCTCATTTCTATTACAGTGCTTTGATTCCTGGTGTTCCCTCTTGATTTTTCCTGAGTTTCCATCTCTGCTTACAATGCTCATCTGCGCCTGCATACTGCCTGCTTTTTCCAGTACAGCCCTGAGTATTTTAATCCCAGTTGTTTTTGATTCCATGTCTGATATTTCCCAAATCTCTTCTATATCTGAGTCAGCTTCTCATGCTTGCTCTGTCTCTTCAAACTGTATTTATTTTTGTCTTTTTATACCTTGTAATTTTTTGTTGAAAGCAGGACATGATGTAAAATAAACTAAGATAGATAAGCCTTTAATGTGAGGTTTTATGTTTCTCTATCTAGGATGTAGTCTGTGTTTACTGTTGCTGTAGCTATAGGATTTAGAGGCTATAATTTTCTCTGGTGTCCTTGCTTTTGTCTCCCCTGTTGTCTTTGGGTTTCCTTAGATACTTCTAACATAAGGCCTGAGACATGCAGGGGTTTTCTTTCCAGTTGCTTCATCTTCTATAGTGGACCTTATTATTGTAGTAGTAAATTTTGTATATGTGTGGGGAAGGAAAGCATTGTATAATCCTATGATTAGGTCTCCATCTTTTAGTGTGCCCCTGAGCTGTGACCTTCACAGATGCTCCTTGGTTTTATTTGTTTCCCACTTCTTCCCTTAAGTGACATTGGAAAGGTATAAGGGGCTTAAATTGGTAATTTCTCTATCTGCAGGTGGAGGACTAGACTGGGCTGGGCCTGGTATTTCCCTTACCCCAGGTAGTTCAGACTCTGGTATAACCTCAGTTTACTAGATACTGATAGTATAGTTTCCCTTGAGAAAAGCTTTGTTAATAAAGAATAGATGTTATGGGTGTATTTCAAAATGGTTTTTGTTACCTTCCTCTTATTGGAAGCATGAGGGAATTTTTCTGAGATCCTCACTGTGAGAAGCTGTGAGTGCTCCTGGAGGTAAAATTCGCAAATGAGTGATATTCCCCCACCCCTGTCCACCACTCCCTGGAGTTTTTGATGCTCTAGGTTGTTCACACTGAGCCTCCAGCAATAAGGCAGTTACAGTTTTAGTTTTTCCTACCCCAGATGGAGGTTTCTGTTCTTGGGAAAGTGTCATGATTCCAGTGTCATGATTCTCCATATATGTCTGTTTGTCTCTCCAGTTTGGGGGCAGCGATTTGCCCTCTGGCCTCCATTCTCTGATGTCTATAGGGAGAAACAGTTGCTTTTTGCTATATTCAGCTTTTTCAGTTTGTGAGGATGGATAGGAATAATAATTTCCAAGCTGCTTACATGTTGGACCAGAAACCAGAGAACAGATTTTTATCACTACTAAGCAAGTTGTTTCTATCTATTTGTTTCTGCTTTTATTTCATTTTTTTCTTCACTATTTCATCATGGGATAGTCTCTAAATCAAGATCTGAGAGAAATGGGAAACAAAGTTGGTTGTTTCTCCTCCATATGTTCTCCACTGGCCTTTTGAGAATGTCTAAAGTCCAACCATCATTGTCATGGAAAATTTGCTGTTGTTATTTTCCCTTTGATTTCCCTGTAGCTTTGGAAGTGGCCTAAAACAGAAAGGAAGAGGAACCTGGCATGCTTGATCGGCAGACCTTGACAAAAGGGTAGAAAAACAAAATAAGTGTACATCTAAGCTGAATTCTAATAAGACTTGCATGGTTTTAAACTTTATATATGTTCCACCATAAACCTGAAAAGAACAGAATTTACATTTTAATATTCCAACATGTTTTCCCCAAAGCTATCATGATCAATGGTCATTTGTAAATTAATTTTCCCTGAACCAAGATCAGAGGTGCATCTAGAAAGAAAGATAAAACATTATATCCCACTAGGAATATCACATTATCATTCAAAATTACAGATGCTCTGGGACAATTAAAATTAGAATTTTAAAACATAAATTTTTTTAAAAAATGAAAATTTTTCACTGATTCAGCCAAATTACAGTAATCTCCTAATTTATGGAAATGATGGACTCCTCTACATCTCATAATAAAAAAGAAAAGTTATACTATATTTTTATTACTGTAGTTATAAATGGTAATGTTGATATTATAATCTATTTGGTAAATTAAATATTCACCATGAACTAGTTTAACCGAAACAAAAAACAACAAACTATATCCTAAAAACAAAACACATTTACCCAATATAACACTGAGAACTAATTCATCATACAAGACTATTCATTAAAAAGAACTAAAGCATTTATGGCATCTTCAGAATACAAATATTAGCACAAATCATTGTCTTCCTTTATAAAATGTCCCAAACTTTTGTCAACTCAGACACAAAACTTGCTGATAAAGAGTAAGCCACTAAACAGTTTGGCTTTTACCTGACTTATGCCAAGAGTAAGACACCTGATATTGACATGTACTTATATACTAATGTGTGTATATGTGTGTGTGTATATATATATATATATGAATATTGCACATTTAAGTATATTGTATGTATACTTGCATCATGCCTACATACAATACACAAATGGAAATGGTTATCCAAATGGGAAATTTAAATATTCCTAAACATAGTATATATATAATAAAATTAAGACTACATTGGTATTTTTTAGATGCATCCCTAGTTCATAATTTCAATCTTTAGAAAAATGCTGTCTGTTGTCCTGAAAATAATTTCACATATTAACTGAGCAACCAGCTTAGAAACACCTTGCCTCTTGTCTGTCCAAGTGGTGAAGCAAGTCTGTTGAAAAGACTAGTACCTAATGACTTAAGCTATTTACTGGTTTCTGGTTTGGCTCCTTCCTTACAATTCCCTAGGCCTCTGCTGGCTTGTAGTCTTTTCATTATGCCACCTATAAGCAACAATATGAAAAGAGAAAGAGAAACAATTTGACATTTTATAGCAATGCATAGTCAACTTTTAACTGCCTAATTAATGTCTGAATTTTTATTTTGTGTCTTTATTCACATATTTTCTATTAATTGAGCTATGATACATATATGTAAATATATTATGTATATGTTTTTGTATATATATATATTGGGAGCGGGTGATGGGTGATTGCTCTGTACCGAAAGCCCAAATTTGGAAGCCTTGAAATTCATTATAATATGAAATATGCAATATAAGCAACATGCTCCTAATAGGGAACTAGTCTGGGTGCCTTTGAAGGAGGAAGAGGTTTGGGGACCTGCTGTCTCTAAAGTGCCTTATACTTCACTGCTGCGCAAAGTATGCCCACTTGTATCAAGTGGGATAATTATAAAATGCAGATTCCTGGCCTCTTTCCCCAACCAATTGAGTCTGAGACTCCTAATCTAAGAATTGACATTAACAAGCTATTTCAGATGTACACTAAAGTTTGGAAACCAGGCAGTCAATGTATATTTAATTTATCAAGTCAGATTAACTTGATATTTGCATTCCTGATGGTTTCACATTTTGTCTCATTTTTTTAAACATTCTATCTCATTTTGAATGAGTATTCATGTTTGTCCAATGACATTTCAAATAATAGTATGTCAGACATTTGAATAGCACTTAACAGTTTATATTGCATCTTTACATGAATTATCTCGTTTAATTCCTCACAAAACAATCTTCAAAATGGTACTAGCCATAATCAACAGATGGAAAAAGAAAAAAGATTCAGAGAGTTAAAGAATCCATCCTATTTGCTAAAAATGACACCCTAGGATTTTTGACTGAGTTTTATGCTTGCCCTACTATCCCATACTTGCCTTACTTTCATGATCCATTTATAAGACTTAGAACTGGGGATCCCTGGGTGGCTCAGCGGTTTAGCGCCTGCCTTTGGCCTAGGGCATGATCCTGGAGTCCCGGGATCGAGTCCCACGTCGGGCTCCTGGCATGGAGCCTGCCTCTCTCTCCTCCTGTGTCTCTGCCTGCCTCTCTCTCTCTCTCTCTCTCAATCTGTCTATCGTAAGTAAGTAAATAAATAAATAAATCTTTAAAAAAAAGGACTTAGAACTATCTGGATGTTTAGCTACACACGATCAGTGTGCAGCTGCCAATGCAATTCTGGGGTAAAGGACAGAGGTTGGTGTCTGACAGGAAGATTTTTGAGTCCTAGTGTCTATAATGTAGTTCAAGGCATCACCGTGACAAGGTAAGTCAGGGAGGACATGCAGAATAAGACAAAGTAGAATTTCAAGAATATCAACATGTAGGGAGAAATTACCAGAGGATGAGCCAGCAAAAGAAAATTAGAAAGGGATGTGGAGATCAGATTCCAATGAGGAGACATGCAACCAGGAAACAAAGACAGCTGGGACTGCTTTCCCCAGTACTTGGCAATGGATTGAGAAGAAGAAAAAGAAATGAATAGATAAATGAGAGAGGAGAGAAAAGAGGTAAAGAGTAGGCCTTCTCGCTGAATGGAAATGATGCAGCAGGGACAGTGGCATGGTATTCAATATGGAAGAAAGTTGAGATTATTTGGAAAACAAGAGAAAGGTTCAGTGAAGGAGAGATATTAGAGTAGGATGAGCAATACATCTATCACTGATGGTTAGCTTCTTGATCAGAATAGAGTAGGAAGAAGAGGATTCTTACCTCCGTCCAGAATCTAGACTTCTCCCTCTCTAGGATGCTGATCCTTAATGGATTATTCACTGGGCTCAATCCCAGGGCCCTGGAATCATTACCTTAGCTGAAATCAAGAGTAGACTGCTTAACCAACTGAGCCACCCAGGTGCCCTTCATTTAAAGTTTTGGGAAAGAAAAATAGCTCATTATGGTGGCCATGATAAAAACAAAAATTATTTTGGAGTCCCCATGGACACTTTTTGAAGACCAAAGAATAAAAAGGAAAATTAAAGAATAAAGAAGACTATTGGCAAGATCGTTTATAATTTAAACAAATACTGGGGACACCTGGGTGGCTTAACGGTTTGGCGCCTGCCTTTGGCCCAGGGCGTGGTCCTGGGGTCCCGGGATTGAGTCCCACGTCGGATTCCTTGCGTGGAGCCTGCTTCTCCCTCTGCCTGTGTCTCTACCTCTCTCTCTCTCTCTCTCTGTCTCTCTTGAATAAATAGATAAAATCTTTAAAAAATGCTAATAGACATGGGTTCTATGACTTAGTGCAATTTTATGAAGACTCAATTTTCTTAAGTCTAACAATTGAAGCTAAAAAGATAGTCTTGGATAATAAATATATGAACAGGACAGGCATTATTTTTTATTGTTTTAATATTGAGTGGCAGGAGAAAACAGACTTTTGTAGTCACTTAGTTTTTGGTCTTTGAAATTTTGTCAAACTGAGAAGTTAGGTAAATAGTCTACACTGTGTGAGTCTCTGGCTGGGTAACAGAAGTGTTTTAGACCATGAGCTGAAACAACAAAACAAACAAAACTACTTCCAAGTCTACGTGATCTGAAATTTTTTAAAAATCTCTTATTTAAAACCTGCTTAAAGGAAGACTTGAATATCTGTTTTTATATTTTCCTTGAGCAACAGGGGATAGGGGGACTTTAGTATTTTGTTTCTATATTCTCTTAACAGAAGGGAGATCTAGACAAAGGCTCTCATGAGAACCCTGGAGAGTGAAGCAAGTAAGCAAACCTGAGGACCCCCTGTAGGACCATGACTTCTTCCAGCCATGGAATGTCAGAGCTGGAGGGAGCCTGAGAGATGATCCAATCCATCTGTCTCAGCTAATGATGAGGCAGCAGAGTTCCAGAGAATGGCAGGATTTGCCAGGCCAAGGTCATGACCCTCATTATTGGCCAAATGTAGAGCACACTTAAAAAGTGAGATAAGTAGGAAAATAGCTGAATCCCTTTTTAGCAGAGCATTCAATAAAGATTTTCAATAACTCAGTTTTATATGATTGCAGCTTTTCTCAGGCTACTAAGTATTCCAAATCTGCTCTGCTGTTGTGTTTCTATTACTGTTGTAGAGAAAATACTGGCAAGCTGAATTTTCTGTGATTGACCTGGTCTATGCTTTCATGCTAAGTTTGAGGTGTCAGATTCTTGTTAAAGAAATTTCTCTTTAAGCTAAGAAATATTTTTCTAAGGCTGCCCAAACTCCTGCTGTTGCATTCTGGTTTCTTTGTAAAGTGTTGGCCAGCATCCAGCTGTTATAAAGAAAAGTGATAACACATTATATTCCTGGATCACTTTGCTATTTATCAAGTTCAGTGCTGTACCTCAGGCTGTTTCCCTGGGCAGATGGGGAGCAAAGAGCAAGACTCTCAAACTCTTCTTTTTATTGTTGTCGCAAACCCTTTTTAAGCATATTTCTGTTTTAGACATATTTTGCTAGCTGAGGAAGAACAGTGTCTTTGCTTAGTTTATGGGGAATGGGGGAGGACCGAGAATTCCCCTGCGCAAATGACTATTCCAATTTGCTGTTCAAACCACCCCGTGAAATCCCCTGAAGGTAAAATGTGTCAGAAGTGGATTCGAGGAATGGAATCACCAGGACACTACTTAGCAATTGCTAGGTGCATTTTAGAGATTAAGTCCAACAGGACACACAGTTGGTGTAGTACCAGAAAAGGCATTTAATAAGATACTGGCAGCTTGTCCAAAGCATAGATACACAGAAACACAAGGAGGTATCAAAGTGAATAGTTCTACAGCCTCTTTCCAAAGTGACCAGCACAAATTTGGAGCAAACTTTATAGACATTTGCTCAGAGATCCAGGTCCCCATGTAGTATTTCTGTGCCTCGGGCCACTGTAGAGAATGCAGACACAGAGGACTTCCCTACTGAAGTAAGTCTGTGTCACGGTGTAAGTACCAGCACCATGCCAGATGTCAGATGGACACTGAGAAATTAGAAGTTGAAGATTCAAAGCCCCAACTGACATTCTCACCAATTGATTTTATTTCACACCTGACACAACCAATTCTGTCAATGCAATTCAACAAATACTCACGGAGCATCTGGTAGTGTGCAAGGCACTGGGCTTATGCAGCAACAGAAACAAAGGTAAGTAAGAGATACTCTCTGATCCATGTCAGCCAACAGTTAAGGAGAGGGAGCAGGCAAGGTCCAAAAGTGAACTTTACCCTTCAGCATACCTCCAGCATGACCTTTCTCTCACCTGTAGCTCTTTATCTAGGACATACATTAGCTCAGAACTTAGAACTTCCACTGAGTACCCTGAACACATTACACTTTGTGTGCCATTCTTTCTGTATGATGTACTGGGAAGACAGTTTTGGAATCAGAAATACTGCTTCAGGGGCACCTGGGTGGCTTGGTGGGTGAGCATCTGCCTTCAGCTCAGGTCGTCACCCTGGGGTCCTGGGATCGAGTCCCACATCGGGTTCCCCACAGGGAGCCTGCTTCTCCCTCTCCCTATGTCTCTGCCTTTCCCTCTGCGTCTGTCATGAATAAATAAATAAAATCTTTTTTAAAAAAAGAAAGAAAGAAACACTGCTTCATATCTTTACTCAGCATTTAATGGATGTTGCCTCGTGTCAGTGATTTATCTTTTTAGAATTTCAGTTTCCTCATCGACAAAACAGGATCTCAAAATCAAATCTCATTTTATACCTAGCAGAATATCAGTCATGTTTATTCAATTAGTACTTTTCTATCTTCCTATCTCTTTGCATCCCCACAGATTTCTTTTTGATCCCCTTAGTCTTTCTTTTTTTAAAGTTTAACAAAATCTTAGTCTAAAACAAAGAACTCTTTTACATATTCTTCATTATATCTGAAATATGTTAACAAAGCAGACAGAGAAGAAAAAGAGGGTTGATGTTTCAGTTATTGCAGGTTCATGAATATAAGATTTTTTTTTTCTGGCTTTCTAAAAAAATGTGGCAAGTACCAATTAACACATAATGCTACGACAATAGTCTTAAGTGGATTATGATTTGCAAATCACATTAATCTTGTCTTGAAATATCTTCATTGGTTTCCTTGGAAACTTTGAAATTGATTTTAAGGTGTGCATTCTGAGTTTCAAGACTCATAACCATAGTGATATGGATCATTTTAGCACCTCATGGTCTTTAATTCTTCTGCCCTCTGAGCTGGAAAAAAGTATTAGCTTCTGATAATCTTTAATAGTAGGTGCACTGCAGTGTTTTAGTATCATTTATGATATTTGTATATTTAACAGTGTGTGAAACAAAAAAAAAAAAACAGTGTGTGAAACATTTTAAATAATGTGAATTACACCCTGAAATTGGAAAGAATCAGAATTGTATTTCATTCAGTGTTTTAAAAATAAGTGTATATCCATTTGCCTATATTATTTTTCTACAGTCTAAGCTAATATCACATATTATCCAGCATGGTTGACTAATGGTCAGTATTGCCAAATAGTGTTAGGCAATGCACATAAACTTTTCTAAACCTTCTTTGCCCAGCCCCCAGGGGAAGAACAATTTACATCATAACAGAATAATAGTATTCTCTTTTAAAGCAGATTTTCTAACATTTAGATTTCTACTGCTTAATCATTCTGAGCAATTTGAGAGGAACCAGAAGTTAGAGAATAGGAAGACATAAAGAAAACAAATGTTCTCTTTTTGTAAAACTACAGGTGACAAAAAAAAAAAAAAAAACTACAGGTGACAAACATATATTCAATAAAAATGCTCAGGTTACTCTAAATTTTAGACTTACTCCAAAACCACAGAAGAAAGTATGTTTTTTTTATACTTCTCACATATGGATATATGTATATTAAAGAGGAGCTGTTACATGTGGACCACATAAAAAATGTAGCAAAATATGCTTTAAGAAATGTCAAAGCTTTATATCATTAACAGGCTCTGTCTTTTCTGGGAGAAGGTTATGCACTGCTTGCTTTATTTCGTGTATTATTTTGCTAACAAAAATTCAGTGAATTCTGGTCTCTTCTCCACTCTGACTCCCCTCTTCCAAAAAGAAGGAATGACTTACATTTATATCTTGGAAATTACACCAAAAAAAAAAGAATGAAATGCAAGAAGCAGTGATAAGAAATTGATAAATGCCAAGATAAACACTGATTTTTTTTTTTTTTAATAATTAACTTTAGGAGCACCTGGGTGGCTCGGTATCTGAGCATCTGCCTTTGGCTCAGGGCATGATCCTGGGATCCTAGGATGAGTCCCACATCGGACTCCCTAGAGGGAGCCTGCTTCTCCCTCTGCCTATGTCTCTGCCTCTCTCTGTGTGTCTCTTGTAAATAAGTAAGCAAAATCTTAAAAAAAATAATTTTAGAGTTTAAATCAAGGTGGAATTAAAATGATAGACAATAATGTATCATTTATGGAAAAACTCAAATATCTCATGTTTGACAACTTAAAGTCATTCTTTAAAATGATATTCTCAGGGGAGAAAATCACAATGGAAATTTTAAAACAGCAAAGGGCTACATTTTCCTCTGGAGGTATTCCCAGACTTCTCAAGTTTTCTGGGGGACCATAGATTTAAAGGATGTTTCCTCCATTTTTTAAAGTAGTATTTCTAAGTTTTCCATTAAGAAAAGGCTTTTATATTAAGGGAACATTTTACAATAAAATTTCACTGTTAAAAATAATTATTTGGAAATTTTGTAACATATTTATTTTCATAAACTATAGATCAATAATAATTTTAAAGATGACTGAGGTCTGAAGAAATTTTTCATAGAAGTCTTATGCCCATAGGGAATTTTAAAATTTCAACTAATTTATAAGTATATTGTTATAGAGAAAACTAACAGGTGATCAATTCTACAGGGATAGTGTAAATAACACAGGAGTTCAAGAAAAAAAAGAATAATTCAAATTCCTCTTACAGAAGAGCTTGTCCATGTATTTTCTTTGATATTTGGAGCCCACTGGATACATTTAAAAGAATAGTTTAACAGTTATATTTTTAAATGTGGATGCTTACATTTCAGAATTCTATGATCATGAATATTTAAATTTATGGTAAAATTTTTAGTCAAATTAAAAATAATGTTTTGTTTTGTTTTGTTTTGTTTCGCCTGAGGTAAGTGCATGTGCAAAAGCATCCATCCATTCATTCATTCATTCATTCATTCATTTTTGTGCGAAAGTTTTATTTTTTTATTTTTTTAAGATTTTATTTATTCATGAGAGAGAGAGGGAGGGAGAGAGGCAGAGACACAGGAGAGGGAGAAACAGGCTCCATGCAGGGAGCCTGAAGTGGGACTGGATCCCTGGTCTCCAGGATCTGGCCCCAGGCTGAAGGCAGCGCTAAACTGCTAAGCTACCAGGGCTGCCCTGTGCAAAAGTTTTAAAGTCCACACTTCCATAGAGTGCATCTTTGGAGCAGTGCTGGGCATGACAAAGTTCAAATAAAAGGATATTAAGACTTACTCAAAAATAACACCCAGAAAAGCATAGTTAAATATTTGTTTCAAGTTCTATTATGGGAGAAAGATGTAAGATTTTAACATAAACTAAATAAATAAAGGAAAAGAAAGGGAATTGAGTCCTACTGAACTCCTATATGTAAAATATCCATCTGCTGCTTTACCTAGAAGCAGATTTTTTTCTTAAGAATTTCCTTATGTATAACTATCATAATTTACTTATTCCCATAATGCAAAGGAGAAGAAAATCAAAGAAAAACGGAGTCATGTGAAAAGTTCATGGCTAGATAACACAGCTGGTCCTTTAAGACTCAGCAAATGTATCCCCACATTAGGGAAACCTTCCCCACCCTCCACTCCACCCAGATGAGAGAGCAGTCCTGTTGTATGGGCCAGGCAGCTGTCTTTCGCCCCAGACTGTGAGTCGTTGAAAAGTTTGAAGACAAAAACCTTCTTTCACTGTGTCTTCCCTGTGCCTAGGAAAATATCCATAATTTCAGTAGGTGCTCAATAAACATTTACTGAATGAGTGAATAATTGAATGAATGAACAGTTTTGATTCCTAGGATTTATAATGTGGTCCAATGCATTACATTTAGCTTTAAAGACGCCAACTATCTATGCTCAAATTGGTAGTAAGAAAACAATGTAAAATTGTCAACAATTTTTGAAATGACCAAAAATTGTGAACAACAACCATCTCTGAATTGAATACAATGAGTACCTTTATGCTTGTCCTATGGAGCTTAAATTACAGATAGATAGGCATAAAATAGCCCTTGTCCTATAACATCGAGAGAGATTTTAAGGGACAAATTGTAAGATGTCATAAGCTTATCAAAATTTGTCAGATGATGAAGGCAATTTAGAATACTTGGTTTTAATTTTGTATTCTAAATGGACATATAATCATTATGAACCTCAAAAGAGAATAGAAGCCAACAGTATGAGAGAAACATAAGATATGTTGGGGAACCATTTACTGAGAAATATAGTATATGTTATACATACTCTGATCTAATTAACTTACATGAACACTAAATAAGGAAGAGTATATGGATTTTTACCACAAACTACCACCACCAGGGCTACCACCTTGCTAGATGATAAGACTCTCCCATTCTTGCTGAGGCTTTGGGGTACACTAGGTATCTTGTCCTAAATCCTTGAGCTAAGCCCTGCCTCTTCTGTTTGCTAGCTGAGAACTTTAGCTAAACTCTTCCATCCTGAGCCTTGTATATATATAAAACCTATGCTTTGTAGCTCACATCATTACTGTCAGGCACAGAAGAGATGGACAGGAGATACATGGAAGTTACTTGTACACTAAATTGGCTTGGGAAGTAATGGTGGTTATTCACTTACCTATGAGAGAAGTTTTTGCTATAGGAAAACATTAAAAATAATTGTTTACCTAGGTATATTTTTCTACTCCCAGTTTAACATAAGGCAACTAGGAACATTGAATTGTCTATCTCTGTATCTTGGTGCCTAGAATCTTATCTGGTATACTGAATGAAGAAATGAATACATTTCAGTTACTATAAAGTTATATCCTACATTTGAAAAAAGTGCATCCATTTTTAATATAGTTTGGCTAGTCATAGCTTAAAAGAATGTATGCATTACAGAGAGATTCTAAACTCCAGTATACTGTTGAATATTTAAAATGGAATGCCGAGGTCAAGAAGTCAAATTCTAATTTATTTCTAAAATTATATGTTCCTTTGAATCTGAAGTATACTTAGAATTTTCATCAGACTTGACTGAAAAGCTGATTATCGGTTCCACTGCAGATCCATTTAATCTTACATTTGCATAATGCCTTATAAGTTTTCAAAGGCCTTTACATTGATAATTTCCTTCAATTTTCAGAGCCATCCTATGAAGTCAGAAAAAAATTTATTAAAATTCGCAATTGTCAGGAATCTGACTCAGAAAGGAGAGAAAACTTTGTCACCCACCTAGGAACAGGCATTACTTACTGACTTTTGAGATTGATGTCTCATCTATCCATCTGTCAAAGCCCTGACTTTTACCTATTGTGTGTTTTTCTTGTGTTTGTGGAACAATCTGGCTCACTTAATTTCTTTATAACCTTAATTGGGATAATTTACCATTTGCAGACCTGTAGTACTACTCTGGTCACAGATCCCTTTTGTTAATATCCTGTTAATAATCAGGACACCTCTGGGGGAGTTCCATGGAAGGAACCTATCAGAAGTTCCAAAGGAGAGGGAAAAAATACAATAAACAGATGAAATTGAAGAGCAAAATTAAACTTTATAGAATTAACGAAGCAGGTCCTTAGATGTTTAGTGAAGTTCTCTCACCCTAATCCTGTTCTGCCTTGATCAGGCCACTTTATTGTTCTCACTTTGTACTGTCCTCTCATTTCAGATGGGAGATGTATAAAACTGTTCTCCAAGATACTTAACATTTTAGGATACACCCTTGATTCAGGATTTGCACTGAATATTTCTCCAAATAGAATGCTTCTTTCCAGACAAGTAGGTTCATATTCCAATTCAGCTGCTTAGTAGCTATATACTTGAAAAAGTTAACTCTGTGCCCAATTTTAACCATAAAACCCCCACCTGATAGGGTTGCTTGAAGGATTAGTTGGCCAAGGTATAAACCATTAAAATGGTGGCTTGCACATAGCACCTGGTACATAGTAAGTGTTAGCTATTACCATTAGTATCAGTATTTTCATCATTATTGTTTTCCTTATTTTTATTATTTTCAGGCTTTTATTACTATAATCATTATCTCTGCTCCTAAAAATAAGAGAAAGGACCTTAGAGATCATTGTAGTTCTGTCAGTCAGGAAGCAGATGGTTTCATTTTATTAAGGCTACTTTATGCAGTGATGAGGAGGGGAGTATGGGGGTGGTGAGGGAGCCAAGATGCTCAAAGCAGTTTTTGTTTTGGCAGTTAGGAAAAGTGAAGAAATAAGAGATGGAAGGAAACTTTGAGAGGGAATTAAAAATAAGTTAGCCATGCCACTTTTAAAAATCAACTTTTTCTACGCTATTGGCTGCTTTCCTGAGCCACCATCAATCTCCAGAGCATATTGGGAGGGATTACCATGGAACAGACCCAGGCCATTTTGAGATTCACTGTCATGTAGAGGTGTTCTGGGTTCGAGTTCCAACCATATCAGATTGCTGTCTATTTATTTACTTTTAAGATTTTATTTATTTATTCATGAGAGACAGAGAGAGAGAGGCAGAGACATAGGCAGAGGGAGAAGCAGGCTCCCTGTGAGGAGCCCGATGCAGGACTCGATCCCAGGACCCCAGGATCACACCCTGAGCCAAGGGCAGACGCTCAACTACTGAGCCACCCAGATGCCCCAGATCGCTCTCTTTTTAGATAAATAACAGAAAATAGGTGCATTATTTTCTTTTTTTATTTATAAATTTATTTTTTATTGGTGTTTAATTTGCCAACATATAGAATAACACCCAGTGCTCATCCCATCAAGTGCCCCCCTCAGTGCCCATCACCCAGTCACCCCCATCCCCCCACCTCCCCTTCCACCACCCCTAGTTCGTTTCCCAGAGTTAGAAGTCTCTCATGTTCTGTCTCCCTTTCTGATGTTTCACACTCATTTTTCAAAAAATGTATTTCAATCATCAAGATAGCAATTATGTTGTTTTGTTTTTCTGTTGCACTATTATTATTAAACATTGTGCTATCCACTCTCTCATTTACTATCCATTTGCCTCATATGAGCTTGAGCAATTTTTAAAATATGAGTAAATTTTTTAAATGTGAGTGGCACTTCATACTATTTCTGTGTCTTACAATCCTTAGTTCTCATTGGACTACAGGCCATGCCTCAGCCCTGGCCAGAGTTCCTGCCTTCCCTGGCCCAGCTCAGTACTCACCCTCACCACCTCCCACCCTCTCCATCCTCTGGCCTCTCTACCTTGAGGACACCCTGCTTATGTCCTGCTCAGGGCAGTCCCCTTGCTAGACTCTGATAGGTGCCCTCTATCCCCAGATCTTTCTGGAGCTGGTTCCTTTTCCTAATTTAGGTTGCAACTCAAAACTGATCACTGCAGACATGCCTTTGTTGATCCTGTGATCTAAAGAAACAGCCTTCCACACCCTTCTGCCCCTCCCACCTTTACTCCATCTCTGCATCTATCACAGTTGGGTGACTGACCAGTAGTCTTTTGTGTCTAATGCTTGGCTTTGACTCTTGCTTCAACCAAGAATTAATTAATCTCATCCTACCTTCATTGCTTAATCTGCAAAGGAAAATTAATAGTATCTGCTTGTTAGTGTGGTCACACTGCTTGGACAACATAACCTATGTGAAATATTTGAATAATTCCTGGTACATGGAAAGCATTCAATAAATATTGGCCATTGCTGTTACATTATACTGTATATTGTTCATCACACTCTAGACCAACTTACTGTAAGCTAAGAGCAATGATGGTCCCCTGGGCATATCACTGTATCCTCAGGGCTTAGAAGAAGCCTGGCACACTCTAGGCACTCAAAGAACATTTGCTGAATGAAAGAATAATGTATCCAATATCCATACACATCTGTCACACTTTTCCTTCTTAAATCCTCTCCCCATAAAGGCAGATTCTGTTCTTCTCCAGGAACTGAAGATACTTTGGAGCCTCATGTAATTACTACACATAGACCCCCTCTCATTGTAATATTCTTAGAATCTTTGTAAAACCCTCGATTTACCGGCTGAGGCTGGGTCACTGATACCATGTGGCCTCCTGTGGGTAGAAAACAGTATTACAGCAAATCCAGCTCCAGGCTTCTGACCAACCCCCCACCCCAATCACCCTATTCTTGGGCAGTTGGAAGCTCTGTCTTCTTTGCCCTCTCCAGGCACTCTTCTATTTGAATTTCTTTGGAATGTAAGCTCATTGAAAATAGAACCCTTGTCTGTTTTGTTCACAGCTGTACCTCCTCCACCTAGATCAGAGCCTGGCACATAGCAGGCATCTAGTAAATGCTTGTCAAATTGAATAAATAACTGAATTTTTAAAAATAACTTTCTCTATTTTTCCCCCCCTGGTGGCTCAGAAATCTGCTGCAGCTATTAACAGAAAATATTGGCCACTTACTCAGTTGTATATGGAGTTTCAGTATCAAGATGATGAGATATAATAGGAGTAAAAAGAATGAGGAAGTAGAGTGAAAAATGAAATTAAAAATATAATTTAATGATACCTAGCTGCCTATTATAAACAAAAATAATCATATGTTTAAAGTTGAAGTATATTTTAACATAATATTTGGAAAAGATAAGGTCACTGGACAGTGTACTCAGATGTAACAACACATGTACTTAATATTTATTATTTTAAATTCTTGGCAGTGCTAATTTATGGTTGTTCTGCAAAGAAGAATTAAAAAAAAATCAATAGCCCTTTCTGCAGTGTCCCATTTGAAGGAGAGCAGTAACTTTATATAAAAAAACTATCCCCAACAAGGCTTTTAAAAGGATATACTTTTAAAAGTACTCTGTAATTTTCTTTTAAGTAGAAACTTCTTCAGTCAATATAAAGGACAATATAGCTAATAATTCCATGCATTACTTTCCCTTTGGAGTTAACACAGCACTCTCCAATATATCGTGTCCTGTAACCCTAACCTCAGTCCTGGAATAGATGCACCAAATATTTTCATACTCATTACTCAAATGAGCAATTGGAGTCTCAGAAAGTTTAAGTGACTTTTCCAAAATCACAGTTAATGAGGATGGCCAGAACCCCAGATCTGAAAACTATACTCCATGGCCTCTTCTAGGATATCTGTGAATTTGTCTTTCCACACTGATGATCAGGGGATTAGACAATAGGCATAGTATGAGTCTTATGTCCTAAGTAATTTAGCCAGTAATTTCTGATGTCAGTCTCATCCTTTTATAGGTTCTAATATTATTTTATAACATACTGCCTATACCTCTTTCTTTTTTTATCTAAGAAACCAAGAAAAGGGAGTAGGGAGGATAACAAGTTCAGATATACAAAAGTACTGTTCATGATTATTTTGATCCCAATTCAATGAATATAAATTACTTGAATTGGGATCACAATGAATATAAAGCCCTTTGGCATTATCTGTTAGGTTTCATATTCCCACTGGATGATTTATTGATGTACTCTTGTGAAAGGTGAACTCAGAATTTATTGCTTAATTTGATAAATTTAAGTAAAGAGAAAGAAATTAAGAACCCTTCACGTGTATTATGGGAAATTTGCTTGAAAGTTAATATTTTTATTATAACAGTGGTTCAGAAATATCATGAAAGTTAAATTATGGCATTTCTTATTATGCTACATTAAAAATATATATTGATTTAAAATTCTACTAAATGCTACAAGCATTTATAATAATGCTTGTAATAATGCCACATAAGAAAGAATGGGAAGTCAGGTACTACTGCAGATAACTAGCTGAGCATCTGAAAGTTTTGTAGGTATCTTTGTTATCATAGAAAAGATCTGTTTTATTCAATACTATCCAAGAGAGGGAATGACACAAACACATGCAGTTGATTCCTGTTCTTTGAGGTAGTTATGTTCTATAAATTTACCAAAATATGGAATTAGTGACTACTGAGCCATTACTTCTAGGAGAAATATTGTGTTCAGGTCCTGCAAGTCTCTGGAGACATGTTTTATGTAGGTTTCTTTCAGCAGACAACTTAGTTCATATATATTTTTAAATTAAAATGTTAAATTAACATTGACCTTACAACTAACAGCATCCTAACTCATTCATAAATGAAGTTTATCCAACATATATATCATCTCCAAAAGAACATCAGAGTCATCTTGCACTTAGGAATGCTAGATGCCACTATAGCACTATCCCTGGGGTTCATTTTAGACAGCAAAACCACTAAGAAAAAGTAAAAAAATGCCAAAAAAATTAAAAAAGGTGGTACTAAATACATCATAAAAGGGGCATTTGTTTACAGAATGAGCTGAAACAGGAAGGTAGAGCATTGCCTTGTTCCACCTCAACTGAGACCGTGTGCATTAGCAACTCTAGTTTTACTGCTCTAAATGGCTGTGAACCATCATAAAAACACCACAAGCGCTGATTGGGGAGCTACAAATAAATTTTAGCAAGTATGCAAATTTGCAGATATGGAATCAGCAAATAATGATAATTAGCTGTAATTTTTAAGAGAGAGAAAGAAAGTAAATTTGGGGAGAATAAAATATCCACAGCAATGTAAGGAATTACAAATCGCCAAAACTCATGAGCCTTAGAAAAGCAATCAAACCTTTTAGGAGCCATTGATATATTTACAAAGGAAGATAAATTAAACAGCTCTGTTTCATTTGTTTAGCAATTTAAGTGGTTGGAGCTTACAATCTGTAATATAATTTGTGGATGAATGCACAGAGAACTGGATTCAAATAAGATTCACAGTGACAGTAATAGTTCTTACATTTAGGAGCAACATTCTCAGAAATTAAGAAAAATGGATGCATGTAGAAAATAGATGCAAGAGAGTTCTGCTCTTCTCAGCACTCTCTGAGAGTCAGTGTAATGCTCCCACTGCTGCTGCCTTTGTATTTTATGTGTGATAAGCATCTGCTGTGTGATCACAAACCCAAGAACCCTCTGACTCACCTAGTTATTTGTATGGTTGTGGAAAAGGATTTCACTTACTGCCAATTAAATAAAGATGACAATACTTTTTTTTTCTGAGATAACTAGATAACTTAAGTCAACTACTTAAGGCTCTGGATAAAATAATACATGTAAACACCTTAACTTGCAGCAGTCTACATGGTAGAGTCATCAGAGGACACTTCCTTTTCCTTTAGGAGGAGGTACGAGTCCACAGCTCTAATTCTTTTCATCCTCATAGTGGTTCGCTATTATCCCACAGGTATCCTACAAGAATTCCTTCTTCTTAAGACCTTCAAGGCAGGTATTTGAAGATTTTCATGGTCCAAGTGTTCAGTTACCATAGTAGATCTTGCTTATCTTTTTTTAAAGATTTTATTTATTTACTTGAAAGACAGAGGTAGCACGATCACAGAGGGAGAGGGAGAAGCAGACCCCCATTGAGCAGGGAGCCTGATGCTGGGCTCAATTTCAAGACCCTGGAATCATAACCCAAGCTGAAGGCAGAAGATTTAACTAACTGAGCCATCTAAGTGCCGCAGATCTTTCTTATCTTGATTAATCTTCTTTAGTCGAGGTATTTGATCTCATACAATAGTGTATTCCTTCTTCTACTTTATAATAACATGGTCTTCATTAACATATATCAGAAAATTTGGGTCATCTGGGTGGCTCAGTCAGTTAAGCAGCTGCCTTAGGCTCAGATCATGACCCTAGGGTTCTGGGATCAAGCCCCACATCAAGCTTCCTGCTCAATGTGCAGCCTACTTCTCCCTCTCTACTGCTTATACTCGCTCTCTCTTCCAAATAAATAAATAAAATCTTTTAAAAAAATACCTTCAAATTATTATTTTGGAAATACTGTTCTCGAAGATAATTATCTCTTTACTTTAGAGTGAAATTAAGGATAATGTTTTTGTTTAAGTTTTTTATATTATAAAAAAATCCAAAAAAAAATCCAAAAATCATTGATTTCTTAAAGGAGCATTCACTCAGCATAGATATAATCACAAAACACATTTGCATCTTGAAGTGGATGTAAGAAGCAAGAACTGACTCACACACCATACTTACTGGACACTTTCCAGAATTACTCCCCCTGCCCCTGCATGGAATAAGAAGAAAAGAAAGCAAAACTGGAGTAGAAAGAATTATTAGGACAGCACAGAAATTGGAAAATGGTGCCACAAGCCACTCACTTGAAAGATGTATTCTTTCTGGAATCAATAGAATTTAGCCAAAAGAAAGGAAGATGATGATATCAGACTTAAAATTTCTCTTCTCAAGAAATTAGGGCAACTTTACAGAACTGGATGAAGTTCTGACCAATCCTATGAATGATTCGTCAATCTACATGAGCTGGAGTGAGTAAGTCTTAGGAGGGTAGAGAAAGACTTGCCCCATCTTGGATTAAGGTTTCTTAGGCTTAAACACAGCATTCAAAGAGACAGCCCTATGCCTTGCCTGATGTTTTGTCTCTGACCTAGATTTCATAAAGCAGCTCAGGCTCTCTCCCTCTCATTCAGGGAGCAAGCCTAAGAGTAAAGGGGAGGAACCGGGAGGAACAATGTCATATCCTTGCAGAATTGTTATGCTGCTGGCCAATAGTTACAACAGCAAACCCAGGATTTTCTAGGTCAGCTTCACCAGTGAAGTAGCCTCAGTCCAAAATGAGTGAACAATGCCAAAGGAAACCGGAAATAAAAAGGATAGTCACAATAGGTAATAGCCCTCTTTTTTGGAAGATCTGAGCCATGATAGAATAGTTTTAGCAAATCTAAATTTTTTAAAATGTGCCAAGGCAATGTTTTTTCTCACTCTGATTTTCCAAGACAACAGCTTTCTCTCCATGTCCTCCAGGATCTAAATAATTGTGATTAAAGCAATCTCCAAATGGAATGTGAATACTATAATTAATTTTTTAAGAACTAGAAAAAATGGAGCATACAATAAACTCCAGTCACTAAAAAATTAGAAAGACAGAGAGTGTGAAATACATTATGGGGGATAACATTAGGCAGTGTTTATGGGAGATAACATTTATGGGGGTAACAGGCAATGTTTAATTTCTAAGACTAAAATTCAAGGAAAATATATTAAATAGTTATTTAATGGCCACTGATGGAATGGTAACAAGTTTTATTACTTTTAAATAATTGAAAGAGGAATTAAAGAAAATATATATCATGTAACAAAAGATAGAAAACAAAGAAAATACAATCATGAGAGAGAGAGATGAAGATATAAGAAAAGGAAGAACAAATATAACTTATAAGAATGAATGTAAATATTTAAGTTTATTTCTTAAAGTAGATGGTATCTTTAGGTTAGGTCATAAATAAAATCCAGTGATATCTGTCTGCAAGGAAGATGAGCCAAACATGCTGACCCTTTAAAGTAGGTTGGTAAAGCAAAGAGATACCAGGCAAATAAAAGAAAATGAAACCAGGGTTTGCAATATGAAAAATAACCCAAGGTAAAAAGTGTTAAATAGAGCCAAGTTAGTGAAAGTGGCAATCCATACATATTTTTTCATTAAAACCAGTCATTAAATATAAGAAAACAGATTGGCATAATGAAATTGTCCCACTTGAACATACCACTCTAAAAGTAAATAAGCTAATAAGCTACCTACATAAAAGGATACAGAAGATGTATGTCAAGAGGTAGAAAGTTGTGTAGAGGAAGACAATGGGGAAAAAAGGGCTGTTGGGTGGAGGTAGTAGGTGTCACTGAAAGCATAGGTCTGAAGGAGAAGCAGCCACCATCTGAGTGCAGTTGGAAGCAAGGTCCAAGGATAATGAAACGGGCACGCGAGGACTTTGGCTTTTACTGGAAGTGAAGTAAGATAGGAAGTGGTTGAAAAATGGGAAGTTTAAATACAATGAAATCTGATTTGTCTTAACAGAATAACTGATTGCTTTGCTTAAAATGGACTCTTCAGAGTTGGAGAGGATAAAAGACATATTCATGCTTAAAGTCTATGGAATTTGGTTACACAGATCATGTAAAATCACATTCATGATTTGAAAGGTGAACACACCCTCATTCAGCAATGACACTTTAGGAAATTATCAAATATCTAAAAAATAAACATACAGCCATACATACATGTTTGCAGAAGAACTAGTAAATAATCACAAGATGAAGGACATAATCCAAGTGTTCAACAATAATGCCATATTTAAATAAATAATAAATGGATTATAATGAAATAATTTTTCAAGATATTGTGGAATAGCACTTACTGACATGAAATTGTCCAAATAGAACATTAAAGGTAAAAGCTCATAAGATAGCATATGTAGTACTGTTTTAAATAAATATATGCAGATAAAGTTTTGATATAAATACAGTCATGTGTATGTTAGTAGATTTGTATAGAATGGAAAAAGCCAGAATATATGCAAAATAATGACAGAAGTAAGATTAGAATGATTTTTTCTTTAATATTTATACTTTTTTCTGGGACGCCTGAGTGGCTCAGTGGTTGAGCATCTGCCTTCGACTCAGGGAGTACTGGGATCGAGTCCCACATCAGGTTCCCTGCATGGAGCCTGCTTCTCCCTCTGCCTCTGTCTTTGCCTCTCTCTGTATCTCTCATGAGTAAATAAATAAATAATCTTTTTTAAAAAGATTTAATATTTATATTTTTTTGAATTGCCTTAACTTTTACAATGAGTAATAAGGATTTTAAAAATTAAATTATTTCAACTTTAAAGTAAAACAATTTGTGTGAATCATTTTTAATGATGATACAACATGTCATTGAAGAAATACACATGAATTCCTTGCCCCACTGTGTTCCTATATTCTGTATCATGAAGACTTACACTTCTGTATTTCATGCTATTTCCTTGGGTTACATTCTCAGAAGTGCAAGTACTGGAAGAATGCCCGTGATTACTCATTGTCAAAATTCTTTAAAAAAAGACTTCACTGTAAAAAAAAAAAAAAAAAAAAAGACTTCACTGTTAGGTGCTCACACTCAGTGCTGTTTCACTTCTTTATGGCCAGAATGGATTATTGCCAATCAGTAACATATCTGCTCTTCTGATGAGTAGAAAGTGATTTTCGTAACAGGATGCTAAAATGGAAATCCAGCCAACGTGTTAAGTGGATCAACACCAGATGTGAAAGTGCTGAGCTAGACTGACATACAAATTGTCACACTAGCTGCTGTCAGCTCCCATTGAGGGCATTAAAGGGTAAAATGTTGGCTTAAAGACTGATTTTGTAGCTGTTAGGATGTCAGGAGTCATTGCCCCCATCAGTCCCAAGTGGGAAGAATGAGTGAGAATGTCCCTCATCTCAAGCCCCATGACAGAAATTTCAAGGGCTTTCTGAGAGTGCTTGACAGGAGTCACCTAGTCCTGGGAACACAATGGATCATGAACTGCAGGCCTTGGAATTACAAGGGGCAGGAGACAGGCTATCCAGTTATGGGTGGAGGAATTGAAAGGGAAATGGCTATATTCCGTGACCTACTTTTAGGACAAAAAGTGCATGAGTGTTTCTCTTGTGTGCAATCTAAGCCAGATATGACAGAGTCCTCTCCTGGAGAACAGCCTGGACAGAGAGAGGCCAGGGGTATAGTCCAAGGGCTGTGGCAGTGATCAGCCCCTATAAAGACGCTACAGATGAGAGATTCCCAGCATTGGCACCGTGTGATTTCTCCAAAGCATCCCACAAAGTAATATGAAAAACATAATCTGCCTAACAACTCTGCCAAGACCAGAGAATGGCAGCATTAGATCACCATGCTGCTATCAGTCAACAAAGAATGGCAGCATCCTGTTTCCTCCCTATATTCCAACTTCATAAAGTTAGAAGCCTTGGTCAGCAATTCTTGGTGGGGACGCAGAAGCACAAGGTGGACAAAGAAGATGGTCACATCTCTCTCACCACAGAAACTGGGGAAAAAGGGAAAGGGGAAGACCTCAAGACTGTAAACCAGCCTTGAATTTTTTAATATTCCTTGGGATAGACACCCTTTTTAATAAGTTGGGGCTCACTCTTTGAATTACCCGAGTGACAAGCAAGACTGAGGATGCTGCTTGAGTTTTTATTCAGGGACTAGGGAAGAATTTGCTCACACAATGAACTTGGAACAATAAAAAAGTTTCATGACAATATGTGTTATATTTGTATGACAATATTCACGTGGCAATTGTATTTCTAATCTTTGTGAATTATACAGTTACGTCCTTTCCATGTTTAGATATTGGGATCTTAGTAATTTTCTCACAGACCTCTGTGATTCAACTCTGCACACTTTTGTCATAGATACTAGTTTTGGGGGCAGCCCCGGTGGCCCAGCGGTTTAGCGCTGCCTTCAGTCCAAGGTGTGATCCTGGGGACCCAGCATCGAGCCCCACATCGGGCTCCCTGCATGGAGCCTGCTTCTCCCTCTGCCTGTGTCTCTGCCTCTCTCTCTCTCTGTGTGTGTGTGTGTGTGTGTGTGTGTGTGTGTGTCTCATGAATAAATAAAATCTTTAAAAAAATAAAAGGTACTAGTTTTTGTTCAACAGACTATTCTACCTCAGAGAACTTTAGGAAATTTCATGGAAAAAAACTCATGCCAGTATTCACTTTCTGTTAAGTTAGGTGTGTGATCCAGAAACTTTGATACCTCAGTCTTAAGGTGTATTCACACCAGATTGTATGCATTTACTATACAGCTATTTTAGCCAAAGTGATACGGTAGGCCTTCTCAAACTTTCTTCCACTCACTGGCATACCCTCCTATTAAATTACTTGTTTGTTTGATCCTCAAAATTGTATCATATGGTCTGAAACTATTGCAGAAAGATATATTTAAACTTAAGATTTAAATTAAATCTTCAATAATGGAGAACATTAAAAAAATCCACCAATGGCTTTTTTAGTTGTTCTCAATATGTTGGCGCTGCAGAAAAAACACAAGGGTTCTGTTAAAGACCACTTGCACTCAGGCCTAGGTCCATATGGGACGCCCCATAGAGCACTTTTGGCACCTAAGAAAATAGGGTTTAGTACAAAAACACTTGGCCTGAGTCATAGTTTTGAAGATGCAGAGCTACTCTCATTTTTTAAAACTTTTGGTAAACTGTAAAATCACTGGAATTGAAACCCTCTTTTATTTACATGGACCTCCTTCTCATCTGCATCCCATTCAATGCTAACACTCTGCTGATAAAGAATAAAAGGATCATCTGTACCTGTCTACTGTCCTGTGTCCACACTGGATTGGTGAGGTTTGGGACCTTTTCGTCATAATTGTATTTGCAGTGCCTTTAACAGTGTCCAGAATGTTCCCTACTTGCTAACCTAGCTTTTTCCTTCTTCCTCTTTACCAAGAAGACTAGTAGAAATCATGAATTGTTTTAACTGCTAAATATCTCCTTCTAAAAAGATCCCATTCATTTATTCATTCATCATTCACTCATTCAATGGATCCATGTGGAACAACTACTGTGTTTACTGTATACCCGGTGCTGCCTGTCCATACCTTTGTTTTGCTTCCTAGAGAATTAAGAAAAATCACATTAAAGGATAGCAATATTAAAGGGTGTGTAACTTCTTAGTGAACAGCCATCTAAAAAACATCACTCTGCTCCTGATTAGTTTACCTAATGAGGGTAGAAATATGTTTCCCAGAGGGGGTCTGATTTTGAAAAGAGCAAAGATTAGATGACCAGAATCAATGGAACAAGTAGTGGCTGGTGCAGCAGGACACATGGAGGAGGGCTGACCCAAGGAGTGGGTAGCTCAGGCGTGAAATTTGATTAAAGGTAAGCTAGGAAAGCTGAAATTATTTAATTTAGATATTTAGGCAGATTTTATCTTTCTTTCATGAAGAGATACCCTCAGGGGGATTGCACAAACTCTACAGTCTCTTTTACCAACTGCTGAGAACATTTTAGATATCTTCTTAAAATCATTGTCCTCTACAGTAAGAGTCTCTTCAAGGGTGAGTGAAAACTATGGCCAATTAGAAAATTAATGCATCATGTCATTTTTGTTTTTGAAGTTTGACTTTTACTAATTTCGAGAATTCGTGATTTTGAAAATTACTAGTATTAGTGAAAAAATAAAATTCCCATGATCAGTTGTAGAAAGATGTGTTCTCAGATTATCTCCTGGGTTCTTGGTGTCTGTAGTAATGTTATCATAGGTTCATGGTTGGCTTTCTCCTTGGCTTTGGCCTTCATAAAGGAAACTTTAGAGCAAATTGAATACACAGCATCAGTGTTTGCAGTGATTTCAGGCTTTCTGTGTAAGATAGTTCCTTAGTGATATCAGCTGGACTTCATAATCAAAAATTGAGGATGACACAGGTTACTTCAATGGTGGTAATTACAAGGACGCCCCCAGAACTAACCTCACAAAAAGTAGTATTTGACAGTCCTCATCCAGCAGATTTATTCAGCACCTAAAATATATAGTTTATCTTGAATTTCATGAGACTCAAATATCACATTATGGAAATGTCCTGGAAATCAGGACTGTACCAGAGGGCTCTGAATGCCTTGATATTATCCTAAAAGTTGCTAAAAATCCTGAAATAACTAAAGAAATATGATTTTTCAATGACGGTGCTGCTGTAGCCCTCTTCTCTCCCTCTGGCACCCATCTCATAAATCTGCTACCCAAGTGGGCTTTCCCTGGCAGCAAGGATATTGAGTCTTCAGAAAAATGGAATTAAAAGGTAGTCATATTGTAGTTACGAAAGATATTATAATTTCCTCTCTCCTAGTGGCAAAACAAATGATGATGGCAAAATATAGCAAAGGAGATGCCAAGAAGCCTTCAGTTTACATTAATAGAGTCTTTCAGTTGACAGAAGAATATGAAAATAATTAAATGTGCCAGTGATTCCCTCTTCATGCAATTCTTTTTAACACAGTAGTGTTATTTGTATATCTAGATGTTTAAGTTCATTTAAGGTGCTATTTAGAGGGCTACATTTTCCCCTTATTTAATAAAAATAAATAGTTACCAACTTTCTAAACATAGCTAGTTTCTCATAGGTACCACTGTTTGAGTTTCAGTAAAAATGCTACCATTATTTATTTTTGTCAAAAAAATATAAAGATAGAAAATTATGACTGAAAAAAGTGATAAAGACCAAGATGTCTTGATTTATAATGCTATATTTTTATTTTTAGTGAGTGCCTTCAGTTAATAAGCAGGCAAGAAATGATTCATTTTTTTTGTTTCCTTACAGCGGTTTACCTATGCAAGAGAACAATGCAAAATAAGGCAAGGCTGGAACTAGCAGACTATGAAGCTGTAAGTACCAAGGGCTTTCTGGCAAAGAGAGTCATAAAATGAACAGGAATAAAGTCTATGGTCATTTCTGGAGATTCTGTTGACTTTTCACCCCTGGATTTTAAGGACCAGATTCTAGGGATCAGGCGTCAGAATGGCTCAAATCCCTGACCTGCTTGCTTCGTCTCATCATTCACACTGGAGACAGTGAACTTCTAGATGCACAAACTCACAAGAGAAGGGACAAACATGTTTTGCTAACCTTGACATAAGGGTAAAAACATTAGATGTGTCCTATATATAGTGAAGACATCCAAACTTAGAGAAATAAAGAGCATTTGCTATGGGTAAATAGTTTTTGCAAAACCTTCAACTTGACCACCATCAGCAGATAAAATTAATCTGATGTAATTTGTTCAGACAATTGCTATTTGTGATTTACTGACTTTGAAGCACTGACTAGAAATGGCAATAGGCTGCTGAGGGTTTACATTCTTATCAGGAACTGGATAGACTGACGGAATCGTTAGTAGAAAAGTATTGCTTTCCTGTTCCTCACTAAAATGGCACAGAAAAATCCAATGGATTAGTCTTGAGCACTTTTTTTTTTAACAAAATAATGTTAGTATTTTAGATGTTTACTGGGTTCTCTAAAGTCAATTATTCATAAAATTAATATTTGTGATAGGTTTCCATGTTTCCTCTGTTAATATAAATGAAGATGAGCTACATTCAGTAAGCATGACTTATCATTGAGAACCAAAGTATACATACTACGTTAGAATTTGGTATTTGTTTTCTTGATAAATGCACACAGTAGATAAATGAGAAGGGAGTAGTGAAAGTGAATACCAGAACATCTTCACCTGTGGTATATTTTTCAGGAGAGCCTGGCCAGGCTGCAGAGAGCATTTGCTCGAAAGTGGGAGTTCATTTTTATGCAAGCAGAAGCACAAGCAAAGTGAGTCCTTGTGAGTCTTTTGGAAAATTTGTTCAAGTTGTGTTGTGACCTTTGTTCATAGAGGGGCTACAATTAACATTATTTATTATTCATTGTTACGATGTTGACAGAGTGGACAAGAAGAGAGACAAGATTGAAAGGAAGATCCTAGATAGCCAAGAAAGAGCATTCTGGGACGTCCACAGACCTGTGGTAAGCAAATATGCAAACATTATCTCCACTTCATAATCTGAGCATTTGGGAATTGAAGGATGCCTGAAAAAGTGATGGAAGAATGTGGTAGCCCCATCACTCTTCCCCAAATCTTGGTGATTTAGCTAAGAAAAGATTGCCACTTTTGTGTAAGATAACCAGAACTCAGGAGTGTAATGTTTAATTTATAAAGCTATACATTTTTTCCACCACATCACTCTTGGCATTTGAAATACTTGATACTTTTATATCCTTGAAAGAAAAAAGACTGCAACAAAGCAAGACTTCAACAAAGCAGTCTTACATAAACCATGTGACTCAGAGTAACAAGTAATGAATGTCCTTGATTAATACCAGAAAGCTATGTGCAAGGAATTCAACACTGGTTATGGGCATTCGTAAGAAAACATGTCTAATCTCATATATTTCTTTCTATTTTGATATTATGCATTTGTCTTCCACATACTTCTTTAAATACAGACAGGGCATTTGGGAGTAATATTTACATAAATATAGAATAAATATCAAGTTCATAGCATTGGACAAATCAAGATTGATGAGAATATTTTAAAAACTTTCCTCTCAACTACCTTCAGGATCAGACCAAAATATATCTGCTTTCCAAAGATTTCTTGATATGTGTGTTTCAATTTCAGATAGCAATGCAATTGTTAAATTCTATATTATTGAATTTTTCTGTTTTTGAATACCCAAAAGATTAGAATTAGAATTAAACTGGTTTCCCTATTCAATATTCAGATTGAGTTTTGTTCCTCGTGGTGAAAAAGGATTATAAGGTCATGTGCAGAAGTGTTACAAGAATATGAAGTAGGATTTTTGTTTGCTTGTTTGTTTGTTTTAAGCAATGTAGAAACTACTCAATACATTATGTTCCTGTGTTTATCCACTATATGCCTCTGGACATCTGGTGGCCCATCTCTAGCCTTGTTCAGCTTTGATGGCCTGCATCCTCCTGCAACCCAAGAGAATTCACTCCACAACTTCCTGCACTGCCTATGTCCATCCTATGGCAATTGCTCAAGCTCACAGAGCATGTCAATTGATCCCACCTCCATGCACTCCCCTGCTCCATCCCCTATAAGTTACTCAGCTGCTCCCTGGCCTTCTGTGTGCCCTTATTGGAGGCAGAATCTGTTTACAGTTGTTTTTGCTCTATCCAGTCCTCCGTGTCTCCCCTCAGCAAGGAGCACATATGAATGCTCTCCAGGGGCTCCCCTGCTGCATCCCTCACTAGGCTTACAATCAGAAAACCATCCCAAGGAGCACCTAGAGGGAGAAACCACCTGGGAGCCATGGGCTTCATCTCCGTTATTCAACTTCTATTTGCTGATGACATATCGCAGGTGCAGATGCTGAGGAAGCTAATCTGTGGGATCTCTTTGAGTATCAGTCTTTTATTTCTAAACTCTTTGTTTCTGCTATACTTTCCATTTTATTTAGGCTATTCTTTAGGAGCTTGGAAACTATGTCCTAGGTTTAGGCAATAGGAGAATTACAACAACGTGGCCTTCCTTGATGTTTACCAATTAGCTTACCTAGGATGATCTGATTGTGTTGACTCTCCTCTTCAAAGAGGTTATTCTCTATTCACCTCTCCAACTTTTTGAACTGAGTGGTAGCCTTTGTCCTCAACTTTTTTTTATATATCAGTCCTGTGGCCATCTGCCAGTACAAAGACTAACCACTGTTTCCATAAGAAGCCATATCTGAACATGGCATACCTGTGCAACATCTTATGAAAATACCATTTATTCTGTATCAATATGTGCCAGACATTGTATTGCATGGAATGTTGATTAAAACAGTCCTTGATTCCTAAAACTCACATCCAATGGAAGCATTTTAGTCACAAACCCTTTAAGATAGATATGACCACATATTTGTTTTCTGGAGGAAAATACACATGGTCATGGGATTTACATGACTTGCCCATATACACATAGCTAGTAGTGACAGAGCCAAACCTGAACCAACTATCTCCTACTCCAGAGATTGAGTCACAAAAAAGGGGAGCACTGAAGAAGTAGAGTAGCTCTAGTTAAAGAAAGCAGCTATAGCAAGAATGAGACCCTGCATGCCTCCATTCTGCAAAAAAAAAGGGGGGGGGAGATAAAGAATTAGCAGCACTGCATATGTGATATAGCTATGTTTACAAGTGTCTTGTTATATGTATATTTTACTTTTATATTTTATTCATAGTTTTTGAATATTCATTTTCATTCATTTTGCTGTTTTCAAGAGCCTGGTTCAAGCCATCTTTCAAACATTGTAGGCCACACATTCCTGATCTAGGGGAACCCAACTGCCATATAGAAAACACCATGGTCAGGTGTAGTTATACAATATGAACCCCAAAGGACCAGTTCCAGTAGTGTTGCTGCAATAAGTCCTATCCCCTATATTCAAATAGAATAATCTTGGGTAACCTATATACTATTTCAAGAAAAATCTAAAATTTTTATAAAGATATAAATAACTCTAGTTGGCATAAATTATTAATACATGAAAGAGATCACAAAGAATGCCCTTATTTTTATTTTGGTTTTGAAATACTAGTTATAAACATATGAACTGACCACTGTAAGTCTTAAAATCTGGAGGTCAATATTTCCATTAGAATAAAAAACACTCTATTCAAATTTCACAGATTTATAACACAATTTAATTGAAAGGCTTTTAAGTTACAAAAAGTATATTTTCCTGGAAGGATTTAGTTTCATCAGTATATAAAGTATCTTTGTTTTCAAAAACCAGAAATGGAGTTATTTCATTAGTAATATTTATGGAGTTTTTCATTTTATTTCTTGTACAATCCTACTGATAATGTTACAATAAAAAAAGTAACAGAGAACAATTAATCCTCATGAAGCTTTATCTCAAGTAAAGGTGATCTGCTACATTGTGTTGTTTGCTTTGCTTTGCTTTCATCTGGTTCTACTCTGGCATTTATGTAATCAAAAATAGATTGGAAGTCATTAGCTAGAAATGTGGTAAGGAGAGGGGAATCTCAGAAAGCATCTCAGAGTATATAAAGTATACTTTAAAAATAATTTAAAATACTATATTATATTACGTGAATTTCCACTTGAAGATATAGAACATATGTGTATATATATATATATATATATAAAATATGATTTTACTTTTTAAAAAGCCATGAGGTCATGTAACACAGTGTAATCAATCTATTGCACTTAATGCCGTTATGAAAAAAATATAGTATCTCTGAGCGTGCTCATGTTTACTCCAAGAAAAATAAATAAATGAAGTCATTAACACCGAGAAGGACTCTTCGGTTGTCAGGGATTCCAGATAGAATTGTCAAAAACTCACTACTCAAGAAGATAGTGGGAGAAATACACCAAATTGTAATAAATGTCAAAGGTAATTTGGAATTTGGGTTAATTTGTGTATTTGATGTTTCAATATTTTTATGAAGCCCCTTCAAGAGCTAATGCATTCATGGTCTGTATTAATAGAATTTTAGCAACTAGTTTAATTGAAGTAAAAATTATGCTTGTCACAGCGTTAAGGAACTCAGTTTTAGAGTGTGCCCAGTTCTAGAAACTATACTTTTAAAAAATTGCAGTTGGGGCAGTCTGGGTAGCTCAACGGTTTAGCACCGCCTTCAGCCCAGGACGTGATCCTGGAGACCCGGGTTCATGTCCCGTGTTTGGATCCTGCATGGAGCCTGCCTCTCCCTCTGCCTGTGTCTCTTCCTCTCTCTCTGTGTCTCTCATGAATAAATAAGTAAAATCTTTAAAAAAAATTTAAAATGCAGTTGAAAAAAATAAAATAAAAAATACAGTTGAACTATCGTTGAGGTGAAGAGTGAAGGGGCAAAGTCAAAAATAAGAAAAGAAATTGTGAAATTAAAAAAAAGAAATTGTGAAATTATTAAAGAGATTAGTGTACTTAAGAGTAGGAAGATTCAAAAAAGGTGTCTTCATATTTTGGAAATTTAATTTGGTAGGATTGGAATGAAGCTTATTCTTTTAAGCCATGTTGGATTCTGGGTGACCAATGTGGAAACAACTAGAAAGTAAAATTTCAGTATAAAAAAGAACTTATCTAACTCAACACCCAAAAAATAAAAAATCCAGTTAAGAAATAAGCAGAAGACACAAATAGATATTTCTCCAAAGAAAACATACAAATGGCCAACAGACCCATGAAAAATGTTCAACATCACTCTGCATCAGGGAAATACAAATCAAAACCACAATGAGATACCACCTCACACTGCTCAGAATGACTAAAATGAACTACTTAGGAAACAACAGATGTTGGTGAGGATGGGGAGAAAGCAGAACCCTCTTACACTGTTAGTGGGAATGAAAACTGGTGCAGCCACTCTGAAACAGTATGGAACTTCCTCAAAAAGTTAAAAATAGAACTACCCTACAACCCAGTGTTTGCACTACTGGGAACACAAATACCTAGTGTTTATCCAAAGGATACAAATATAGTTATTCTAAGGGACACCTATGCCCCAATGTTTATAGTAGCAATGTCCACAATAGCAAAACTGTGGAAGCAGCCAAGATGCCCATTGGCAGATGAATGGATAAGGAAGATGTGGTATATGCATACAATGTAATATTACTCAGCCATCAAAAAGAATGAAATTTTGCCATTTGCAGCAGTGAAATAAATCAGTCAGAGAAAGACAAATACCATATGATCTCACCATATGTGGAACTTAAGGAAAAAAACAGATCGAACATAGGGGAAGGGAAGGAAAAATAAAATAATGAAAACAGAGAGAAAAGCAAACCATAAGAAACTCTTCACTATAGGAAACAAACTGAGAGTTACTGGAGGGGAGGTGGGTGGGGAATGGGGTAATTGGGTGATGAACATTAAGGAAGGCACTTG
Source organism: Canis aureus (assembly GCF_053574225.1). Classification (NCBI taxonomy): domain Eukaryota; kingdom Metazoa; phylum Chordata; class Mammalia; order Carnivora; family Canidae; genus Canis; species Canis aureus. The sequence continues at coordinate 48,743,914 of NC_135616.1, forward strand.
ATGTAATGATATGCAACTGATAAATCACTAAATTCTACCCCGGAAACTAATAATATAGCATATGTTAACTAAATTGAATTTAAATTAAAAATTTTAAAATTAATAAATCGAAATCTATATTTGCAAGGAAAAAATAGTGACTTGAAGGGGCACATGCACCCCAATGTTTATAGCAGCACTAACTGCTATAGCCAAAACAAGGAAAGAGCCCAAATGCCCCTCAACTGATGAATAAATAAAGAAGATGTGGTATATACATACAATGGAATATTACTCAACCATCATAAAATGAAATCTTCACTTTGCAAGGGTGTGGATGGCACTAGAGGGTATTATGCTAAGCAAAATAAGTCATAAAAAGACAAATACCAAATGATCACTCATATGTAGAATTTAAGTAACAAACAGATGACACATGAGAAGGGAAGGAAAAATAAAATAACGTAGACAGAGAGAGAGGCAAGCCATAAGAGTTGGCTATATATAATATATCACCCTTCCACTAACCTGGAAAATTCACAATTGCCTAGTGGGAGCGCCAAAGTTACACTCTGGAGACAGTACTATAAAGGAACATCATTTGTACCACAAACTGTAAAGCACAAGACCACAATTACAAATACTCCTGCAGACATGCTATGGGAGGCAGCACTGGTTCCTGTAGAGGCTATGTTTACATATATAGTAAGAAAAAAACAATAGTAGTTTTGAAAAGAGAATCAAGACTTTCAGTCCAGCATATAAAGACCTTGGAAGCTGTGACTTCAATTCTCATTACAAGAAAAAGCTGAAGATCAGCAATTGTTCTTAGATCCAGCAAGGAATGATGTCTTAGGGAAAACTAGTGTCCTCAAAATTGGAGAGCCAGATAAGTGGTTACAGTAAATCATAACTGACCAGGGCAGAATCCTGGGAGCAGAAGCCTGTACAGGAACCAGTGCTGGGGTAAGAAAACTTGAGGTCAAATGGACAAATTGCTGCAGGCTCAGTGTAGCCAAACTTGACAATGAAAACTCCAAAGGAGCCCAGTTTTAGGGGCAGGCCCCACATTTTTTGTGAGTGTTAGCTCCAGAAGATTTACTCTAAATTGACACCACAAAGATCTGAGAAAAATCCTGTCCTGTTTCTCACAGAGGAAAGGGAAAAGGAACTATTTTTAGATCTGCCCAGAACATTATCTTCTTCATAAAAAGACTTGCCTTCAAGAGAACTTGTAAATGTTACAGCCCAGGGACCACAGGTTCCTTAAAAGAGTAAGATTTAATTGTAGCATCATAGAGTTTCTCCTCACTCAGGCAAAACCACCATATCAGTAGTGCTCCTAAGTAACGACACGGGATTCCAAGGAAAGAAACTGTACATCTCAGGTCTTGTTTAAGATGTATAGACTGTTTCCCCAAGACAACTGAGAAGATAAAAACAAGGATCTCAGAGAAAATTTTAGTGCCTAATAACTACAGAAACAGAAAACAATAAACACAGTCTAACCCCTAGTCAGATAAACATAAACTACACACTGAATGCCTACTTACCTCAGTTCCTTTTACTCAGTGCATCATGTCTGGTTTTCAAAAAGAAATTGCAGATATCATGAAAGAAAAGAACAGTTTGAAGAGACAGATCGAGCTCTAGAATCAGACTCAAATATGTCAAAGATATTGAGATAATCAGACCAGGAATTTGAAAAAAAAGTATGATGAGTAAGCAAAGGCTTCTAATGGGAAAAGTGGACAATTCAAAAGAGCAGAGGTAAGATATAAACAGAAATAGGGAAACTCTAAGAAGAAATCAAAAGGAAATGCTAAAGACAAAAATAAATAAAAAATACTATAACAGAAGTGAATTAAGAATGCATTTAATGAGCTCATCATAGACTGGACATGTCCAAAAGAAAAAAGTTTGAAGAAGTATTAATAGAAAATTCCAAAACTAAACTAGAGAAGAAAAAAAAGACTAAAAAAAATTAGAACAGAATATCCAAGAACTGTGTATTATTAAAGGTGTAATATACATGTGATGAGAATACCAGAAAGATAAGAAAGACAGAAAGGAAATAATTGCAACAATGACTGTTGATTTCCAAAAATCAGTGCCAAACCATAGAGCCAGGAAGCTCAGAGAACACCAGAGTAAATAGAAAATCTGAACATAGACATATTGCATTCAAACTGCAGAAAATCAAGACAAAGAAAAAATCTTGAAAGAAGCCAGAGGGGAAGAACTCCTTATCCATAGAGAAGAGCAAGTATAATAATTACATCAGATTTATTTTCAGAAACCATACAAGCAAGAAATGAACTAAAGTATTAAATATTGGTACAGCTAATTTTGAATAAAGTTCTGTGGTTTCCTACAAAAGTAAACATGCTCTTACCTTATGATATAGCAGTCACGCTCCTTGGTATTTACCTAAATGAGTTGAAAATATGTCCACAAAAAAAACCTGCATACGAATGCCTATGGAATCTTTATTCACAATTGTCAAAACTTGAAAACAACCAGAATGTTCTTCAATAGGAAACCATGGTTCATACATTGGAATGTTTTTCAGCAATAAGAGGAATTGAGCTATCAAGCTACAAAATGATACAGTAGAACCTTAAATGCATAGTGCTAAGTGAAAGGAGCCAATCTAAAAAGACAAAGTACTGTATGATTCTCTGAGACATTCTGAAAAAGGCAAAACTATACAGATAGTTTTTAGGGGTTGAAGGAGAGGCAGAAAGTGGTGAATAGTGGAGCACAGGAAATTCGGAGAGCAGTGAAACTAAACTGGAGGATATCGTAATAGATACATGTCATACATTTCTCAAAATCCTAAAATTTACAGCACAGGTGTGAACTCTATTGTCAGCTATGGACTTTAGTTAACAATGATGTATCCATACTGGCTCAATGATTGTAACAAAAGTACTATGCTAATGTAAAATAATAATGGGGGAAATGGGTGAGGGGTGTGTGAGAGAGCATTCAGGACATCTCTGTACTCTATACAGTTTTTCTATGAACTCAAAGCTGGTCAAAAAATGTCTATAATTTTTTTAAAGCTCAGATAAAAACATATTTTTTAAAGTGAAACAGAGGGCATGTCACAGAAGCAATGAACAAAATGTCTGCTCACAAGGACATACCAGTGTTACATGACGGTGGAAGATAAAAATGAATTTTATCTACTAAGTCAGGTCCATTCTTGGAGAAAATCTGCTAGTTCTTTCACTGTGTATCTTTGTTCACTGTATATACATGACCTGAATTAGAATATGATGAAGTCTATTTATTGGTTTTCTGTTTTATTCAGTGTACTTAATTTTATTTGCCTTATATGTTGGATGCATTTTTGACATATGCAATCAGAGTGGTAAAAAGTAGAGTCCCACAAAAATGACTTGCAGGCATTTTTATATCTTTCAAAGGATCAAGCTAATGCTCTGTAGGCCATGAACATAGTATTGGGAAATCTCGTCATTAGTTTCTCCTGGATGGGAATAATTATATTCAAAATAATTTTTTAGAGAATGGGAAAAATTCACACTTGCATTTTTAAAGAATTAGTTGTACTGCTATAATGTGTACACTCCCATGCTATTTTGAGGCAAATTATGCTTTACTGTGCACATTAAACAAACAAGTACATCATGAGATTTCATTACTCCTATAGAATACATTTTTCTAAATATACTATTACTAGAAGAATTGATTGGCAAGAAAAAATGGAATAAAGTAAAAGCATTAAATTTTTATTGCAACAACTTATTTCCTTAATTGACTCATTCATTTGGTATATCTTTGAACCAACATTTATGGAAGCTTACTGTAAGGTTAAGGACACAAAGATAAATAAGATACTGTCCCTGTGATAGAGAAATTTTTATCTTGAGACAAGTGGGATGAAGACTTACATCAATAATTATCATGAAAATGATGAGCTAAGAATATAGTGCTCAATGAAGTACAGGAATGACTGGAATCATTGGTCAATTATGATTATCCCAAGGAAAAAGGACTTCAGGGAACAGAGATCTTTTTCTTACATATGAAAGGCTATCCAAATATGGGGTGGATTTGACATAAATATGCTGAAGTTAAAATGGTATGGTATATGCCAGTGATTGTAAAGAAACTATTTTAGGTTCCCATTTTTCCCTTTAAATATACCCTGTCGAAGGGAGAAGAAATGTGTGGGAAATATCAGAAAGGGAGACAGAACGTAAAGACTGCTAACTCTGGGAAACGAACTAGGGGTGGTAGAAGGGGAGGAGGGCGGGGGGTGGGAGTGAATGGGTGACGGGCACTGGGTGTTATTCTGTATGTTAGTAAATTGAACACCAATAAAAAATAAATTAAAAAATAAAAAAATAAAAATAAATAAAAATAAATAAAATAAAAAAATAAATAAATATACCCTGTCATGCTAGTTCTCCTACAGCCAATAAAAAAATAAATAAAAAATAAAAAATAAAAAAAAAAACATGATTTCTCTGTTCACTCTTAGGTGAAATATCCTAGAGTTCCAGTGATTCCCAAACATAGTTTTGATCAAATATGCAGTTATAAGACATAATCAAACTACACATCTAATCTGAACTTGAGGCTTCTTTTTCCTAGGGTCCTAGATGTGGGGAAGGAGGCAATTGTTAGTTTCTTCTGTCTTTTCCTACCTAGCTTCTTTACTCCTTATTCCCATCTCACTAGCCCTGATTTCTGACACATCCAGAGATGGAATGGAAGGAGCTGGAGATGCTGAGAACAGCCGTCTTCTTAACTGACTCGACTGCTAAGTTGACTTAAGCTCTCATAACCTCTGGACTTGTTCATAACCTCTGGACTTGGAGACGTGCAAAGCTACCTGTCTCTTCTAGGAGTTTGTATAGGCTTTGGCTGACCACACCCCTATCTCTGGGGATTTACTGCTTGCAACTGTCTTTGATTAGAGAGAAGAGATCCCTAATCTGGCTAGCTATGTAATTCTTCCTCAGCCCTCAGGATTCCAGCAATATCTATAATAAGTCCCTGCTCAAGTGTGATTTGATTTTCTACAGTTTCAGTTACCCACAGTCAACCATGTGTCCAGAATCAGATGATCCTCCTTCTGATGGATTGTCAGAAGGTCAATAGTAGCCTAATGCTACATCACAATACCGACATCATTTTGCCTCACCTCATCTCATCATGTAGGCATTTTATTATCTCACATCATCACAGAAAGGGTAAATACAGTACAGTAAGGTAGTTTAAGGGAGGGAGCAACCACATTCACATTGCTTTTATTACAATATGTTGTTATAATTCTTCTATTTTATCATGAGTTATTGTTGTTAATCTCTTACTATGCCTAATCTATAAATTAAACTTTATCATAGGTGTGCATGTATAGGAAAAAACATAGCACATACAGGGATCAGTACTATCTGCAATTTCAGGCATCCACTGGGGGTCTTGGACTATATCCCCTGTGGATATGAGGGGATTATTGTATTGCTTTTCTTGGCTGCCTCTTCATCCCTCCACCAGGAGGACCTCTTGGATAGGCACTTTAGAAGACCCATACCAGCTCTCTCTTGTCTGGACTATGACTGGCCCTCTGGAAGCCCATATTCTCTGTCCCATTGAACCCTAGGAGCACACTCACTTGCAAAACTTCAACTCTCTCTTTTCTTGTCACGGGCTGATTCAACAGCCTTTTGTTCTGTTTTCTCAATATTGTGCCTTCACCAATCTAGCTGTCCCTAACACTATAGGAAACACATGTTAAAGTCTCACATGAGTCTCCTTAAAGCCCTTCTCTCCTGACTTGAGCAGAGACAAAGCGAGACTTACAGAAGTCCCCACTTGTTCTCTGACTCCTGACGGATTCATTCTGCCTATCCATCCTCACAGTTAGCAAGGCATTTAAGATTTCTCCGTTGCAGTAGGTGGTACATCCAGTCCAGTGTTGACAAAACCATTTTACCTAAAATGAACCTTAGCTAAAATTTCGATTCTCAAAATCCTGCTATACTTGGAAGTTACTGGAAGCATATACGTCTGTTTATTCAAGTTAAAATTTTGTTTTCATTAGCTCTATACATTAAGAAAAGATAAACCATAACTATATGCTGTAAGTGCAAAAAAAGGATATTATGTGTGCTATCCAGGAAGGAAAAAAATGGTTAGCTACATACAATTAAAATTGAGTCTATGCTGCAAGACAGTGAAACAACCTCTATGTAATTTAAAGGAGTAAGATTACATGTACGCAATTTGTCTTTCATGTACAATGGAAATACAGAAATTCTCAGGTAAAATGAAATTGTATTACTATATTACCCACATACTCTCTTGGAGGAAAAAATCTTACTTGAAGCTACTCCAATTGACCAAAGGTATATGGAATTAATAATTAAAATAGGTGAAAACCATGATCTAAAAGATTGGGGATAAATGTGAAAATCATTTTAAGAGGCAACAAATAAGTCAATAAATATGCAAGAAATAAATTCTACCGTTATGATAATGGTAGAATAGATAGTTCTAAAATGAACATAAATATATTTAAGCTCTTAGCATATAATAAACATCACACAATAAATAGAACAAGATTGATTATTCAACAAATGCTCTTAAAATAAATTAGTCAGAAAAAAGTAATTTATCACTTTATTATTCACATCAAAACACTGAAAATTCATTTAAAAGGCATATCTTTTTTAGAAATGAAATAAAAGAAACGAAGGAAAGAAGAGAAAGAAGAAAAGAAATCAAAAGAAAAAAGGAGCAAACATCCTACTCAAAAACAGGTTTACATTTAGCTAATGTTAGGATAGGGGAAACTTTTACGCATAAGAACATCAAAAGAAATCACAAAGATAAGTGGCAAATAAATTTAACTTAAAAATTTGTTTTTATGTTTAAAAACATAATCAAAAGAATAGGTAATCCTTGAAAAATATTTGGAGTAAGCATGATAAATAAATATTAGTATTCTTAATGTATAAAATAACTATATAATTCAGAAAAAAATATTGTGATTTCATGTAACAAGTAGACAAAAGATGGGGCATCTGAATGACTCAGTCAGTTAAGCATCCGACTCATGATTTTGGCTCAGGACGTGATCTCAGAGTTGTGAGATCAAGCCCTGAGTTGGACTCGTGGATGTCAGACCTGCTTAAGATTCTCTCCCTCTCTCTCTGCTCTTCCCCTGACTCTATCTCTCTAAAACTTAAAAGATAATTAATTAAGTAGTTAATTAATTAGAAAAAAGGCTTAAACTGACAATTCACACAAAAAAATACAAATAAGAAAATATCCTTTCTAGTCATGAAAAAAGCAAATTAAAAGAAAGATATGCCAATTTTCTTTAGTCCCTTTTTTTTTAAACTTTAAATTAATCCTAGTAATCCTGGCAAGATCAGTAGGAAGAGAATCTCTGCTAAATGTTATGGTAGATGTGTGCATTGACATTGCATTCCTGAAAATTAATTAAGCAATATGAATAAAAAGTCAAAATGTTTTGCACCAGTATGTTAACTTATCCAAAATTTCTAATTTCTAATTTCCATGCAAAGAAATTAGAGTGGTTAAATACATAAAGGTAGCTAAAAATCTGAGCTAGCATGAGTATTCAGCAATAAGGGGTGGTTAAATAAAATAGATCTACAATATAAGCTGTTACCTAACCATTCAGGATGAGAAATTCAAAGAATTTTTAAAATGTTGAGAAAACCTAGAGTGAAATATGAAATGCAATTGTCTGAATATATAATTATATGTAATATGATCCCAGGTTTGCTTTAAAAAAAATAGCTGCCTGGAGAAACAGGAGAGAATATGCCAAATATTGATTTGTAGTAATCTGGGGTATTTGATATATAGGTAATTTTAATTTTACAAGAAGCATGTGTCACATTTATACTTGACAAAATATTTTAGAACCTCTTAATTGACCCATAATGCCCCAGATAGGGAAGGCACACTTCTTCCACACTCTGAGATGGTCAAAACACACTTGGGAGAGTGGTATCCCACCCCTGGCACTGTACTTTCAGGGGTAACATTAGAAATCCTGGCCATCTTTTGAGCAGGCTGAGTGGGATGATGGGGGGTGAGTAGGAAGGTGTGATAAGATATGCTAGAGTGAGAGGATTTGAGAAATTAAGCTTAGGGCACAAAAGCTGGATGCTTTTAATCATCCATTTTCAAGTATTTGAGCAGCTGTCACTGGAAAAAGAGTAGATTTATCTTACTTCATTTTGGATAAAAGGAGACAGATTTTGTCTAAATGAAGAATGTTTTCATCCTTGTTCAGTGGATGGTATCAGAGGGCAGAGAGATCTCGTGTTCTGAATTGTCCAGGGTTGCCAGCATAAGGATCCCTTCTCTTGGGTCAGTGCTTGGACCACCCTTTATGCCTAAGATTGATTTAGTGCTTTCCCTAGGAGAAGACTGCAATCGGAAAGTTATTGCTTAATGGACTTTGGACAGAAATTTGAAAACATCATGTTTCAGTTAACTTAATGAGAAGAAATGGTACATAATGCTTTTTATCAATTCAGATTTTAAATTCCCTGTATTATAGATTATATGGATAGTAAGCTCTCTAGGAAATGAGGAGGAAGAGGGTGGAAGAAAGGCTGGAGGTTTAAATTCTAGGTGTTATATTATCAACAGTGAAGGTCACTCCTTGATTGTACATTTTTTCCATGATCAAAGTCTATAACTTTGCACAAGGAATTAATAGCTGATTGATTCCCTTTTAGCCTGTGAGGTAGTATTGAGTAGGACCAGGGTGTGATTTTCACACATTAGAGCAATCATCTAAATTGTCTCGATTCCACTCAGCCTCAGAGACAGAGAGACCTGACGTCTCTCTGGAGTGACTCCAGAAAGCAGGCTGGATGCATTCCCACAGAGAACTTGACTGAATTTTTTTTAGTATGTTTTATAATCAGCATAGCTTTTCATACATTTTCCATTTCTAAAATAGATAACGTGCTTTTGAAATTTAGTGTACATTAAGTGACTGCTCCTTTTTCTTACTGGATGAAAAACTGAATAGATTGTGCAGGCTATTGTTATTGTGAGGAGTGGTGTTAAATTTTCAAATAATTTCTGTCATTGGTTTCATTAACTAGAATGTTGAGAATGTTGGTATTTTTTGTGTGAATCTGGACCAAGAAGCTGCATCTTATTTTATGTTTGGGGGAGTCTTATCATGATAAAAATAATATAACTTGTTATAATTATTTCAGGTTCATACCATCTTTGATTATCTTGAAGAGGAAGTTCCTCTAAAAAGGTTCCATTCCACTATAGTAATTTATGATAGGACCATCCTTTATTTAAACTTTATTTTTTAATGAAATTTTTTTTTTATTTATTCATGAAAGACACACAGAGAGAGGCAGAGACATAGGCAGAGGGAGAAGCAGGCTCCCTGTGGGGAGCCTGATGCGGAACTCCATCCCAGGACCCCAGGATCACGACCTGAGCCAAAGGCAGACGCTCAAACCCTGAGCCACCCAGGTGCCCCTACTTACTACTTTAAAGAAATGGTTACAACTTGGATACACTCTCCGCCTCAGACAATACTTTATTCAGGAGAAAATATACTTAGTATTTTTTCTTTCTGAGAAAACCAGGTCTAGAAACCTCTTAAAATGTGCAGGTAGTTATCTTATTTCTTCATATGATGTTCTACATTTTATCTCTTCATTTTAAATTACTTAAAAATGAACCAGGAAAGAACCACATGATTGTGTGGTTATCCTCAGCAACTTTCATTAATGCCTGATATTTCACCACACTAACAAGGGTAATAGCAGACAATAGTTACCTGTCGTCTAGGTGACCTAAAACTGGTCTTTCCTCTCATCAAATTTCAAGTTCCTGAAAAGTAGCACATTAAAGCAAAAAGCAAACAAAACAAAACAAATTTAAAAATAAAGCAGCCATCCCTGAGACTGAATGGTTGTTTCTGTGCTTTAGAAACAGGGAGATGTGACATTGATATTAATTATTTTTTTCTTGTCTTGGTTGGTTCTTTAGTCTCCTTTAATTATGAAGGAAGAGAATGAGGTCCTGTACTCTTGGGTCCTGCAGCTCTCTCCCCAGAGGGAAGGCAACATTGAGAGAACCAATACCTCTGTTTTCCCAATGATGGGAAGAAAGATGGGCAGTAGATAATAGCACTCAGAGAGCATTCACCAGGGGCTGGTCACTGTTCTGAGCACTTTATATACATTAATTACCTCAAACAATACTCACAACAACCCCAAGCAGTACTGTGATGTTCTCCTCCTACTAGACGAGGAATCTCAGCCACAGGGACACTGGAGTTGCACAAGATCCCACAAGGAATAAGTAAGAAGCTAGTACTGAATGCTAGGTGGTCCTCAAGACACCTTTGCATCTCTGAATAAATCTGATATTGGCAAGGAACGTGATTGCTTACACATTTTCTTTGTAATCTTCACATAATTCTTATAGAGGAGCAAAAATCATTTTTCTTCTACTCTTCTGAGCTCTCAGCTGAGATCTCTATAACAAAAGACAGATTGAAAAAATAAAAACAGAAGTTTGTTAACATATATACCTCATGCAACTGTAAAAGATACCCAGAAAAAATGAGTAACTTCCTGAGGTAGCTTGGAATACAGACTTAAATATCATCTTGATAGGGAAAAGGAAGGGGATGTAGGCCTCTTAGGGAAGAGTAAATGATTTTTAGGGGAGGTGACTTCCTCGGAAGTATAGATAAGAAGTTTGATAGTTTGTGACTGGGTTTATCCGGGTGTGGTGAGGACCTCTAGTGTCCTCTCCTGTGATAAGAGTCAGTGTTCTTGATTGACGAAACTCCCAGGGAGGGAATTTATGACACTTTATATTCTTTTGGAGGATATATCCTTAGGCAGATAAAAGAAGTTTAGAGAAAGCTGTTTTTTAAGTGACCACTGCTCAAATATGCCAAAGTGAGATATTTTGGGGTGGTATATTCTACTACCATTCACTCTGTTAGTTTGACATTAATTTTAGCCCTCATTCACAGATGAGGAAATTGAAGAGAGGTTGAGTTTTGTCTTGCTTTTTCCTTCCCTTGGAAGGAGCCAGAAATGAGCTCTTCCCCATAATAAGCCAGGCCCTGAGGTTAACAGGACAGTTCAGGAAGAGAAAAAAAAAAATAAGATAAGCTAGGGCTTACAATAAACCAAAGAAAACGAAAGTTGTAACTTGTTCAATGAAACCAATTTTATTAAAGGTAAAATAAGCCTTTTTAAGAGATGAACACATCTGGAAATCCACACCACAAAGTAGAATTATGCTGGAAAAGTGAAAAATGTGAAGTGAAGGAAAAGAGACAAAACAGGAAGTATGATCATTGGACATTGGATACCAGAGAGCCATGCAGGTGGGGAAACAAAGTATAACTTAGATAACTAAATGGGAGGAAGATGTCATCCAGGCTGGGGATCTCACCTTCTGCACCACGATGTTTTGATTTCAGTCCGTTGCAATGTTGGTGAAGCTGGCTCCCTTCACCCCTACTGCACTCCTCACTTAGTGTCCTTCATTTTAGTATTTTCCTAGTTATTTTTCCATAGAGCTTTGGAACTATTCATCTGGAAAAAAAATTAGGGGATGTTAAGTTTATATAAAATTTGGGAGAATCGCCTTCTTTATGAAGCTGAGTCATTCCATCCATTCCATTTATTCATGTCTACTTCTGTGTCTTTCACAAGCATCTTAAATTTTCTTCATGCAGTTTTTACACATTTTTTTCTTAACTTGCTTTCAGTTTTTGGTGTTACAGTGTTTTCTTTTGTATCTTAAAAAAAACAATGTATATAATTAAGAAAGTGGACGTTAACTGGTATCTTATATAGGTGTGATTTTTCAAACATTTAGGTCTTATGACTTCTTTTCAATCCTAAAAATTACTGTGTACCTTAAAAATTTTTTTGTCTATATGAGTTTTATCTGTTGGAATTTACTGTAATAAAAACTAAAACTGATATATTTTAAAAATATTTATCTGTTGATTTATTTAAAAGAACAATAAGTAACAAATTATGTAATTAATTATATACTTTTGGTGAAATATGGCATATTTTATATACTAAAGAAAAATTGGTGAGAAGAGTGGCACTATTTTACCCTTTTGAAAATCATGTTAATCTTTAGCTCAATAGAAGACAGCTGTGTCCTCATGTCTGCTTTCCCATCAATCTGTTGTTTTATCATATGCCAGTAACCTCTGGGAAACTACTGAGCACTCTTGAGAGAATGACAGTGAAAAAGGACAAATAATGTCATGGAATTTCATGAAAATATTTTTGATCTTGTAGAACCCTTGAAAGAGAACTGATATAGAGTATTCTTTTGCTTTAAGTAGGAATAATTGAAGAATTTTTTCCCTCAGGCTTTTTTACATGTTTTTTCTTTACATTGTTAATAATATGTGAATTCTATTAATAGAATCCTTAAAGTTGATTGAACCTGAAATCCCAGAATAACCCTCATTTGGTTACGATACATTGTTTTCTTAATGTGATACTGGATTTTGTTTGTCCTTATTTACTTAGGATTCTGACATGGACATTCAAAAGTGAGATTGGCTCATATTAGATTTCTTTTTGATTTCTGCAACAAAATCTTTACTATAAAGAAGAGCAATAGTATTAATTTTGGCCTGCTTTTACATAATTTAGAAAAGCCTGATAAGGGATTATGTTAGTTCTTTGTGTGATGAGAGAGTAGAGCAACATTTGATTGTGAACTAATTTCAAATGATGGATTACATAAAACTTGACAGACAGAAACGTTGTGCTTCTCACTTCCATCCCCGCTCCTCCTACAAGCAAAGCTCTACACACCACAGCTTCTCTCCAGTTATATTCTTTCTGTCCTAAATGCTGAGGGCCTGGGGGTAGCTAGCATAGCCACCCAGTTTGATGGAGAATCACATATCAGGAGAACACTGCATCTAAAAATACGTGGCTCAAATACCAACTTGCCAAGGTATGTGATTTTATTAAACACTTTGGAGTCTCAGGCTTCTCATTTATTAAAGATGGATAATAATACCTGCCTCATAGTCCGTTGAGAATGCACTGAGATAAAGTGTGCAGGTTGCTTATATGTACATAGCACATAGTCATTGTTCAATAGTTGATGGTTCTTTTAGCAATCGTGCTTTAGAAGGGAGACTAGAACACAAAGGGTAAGGTTGTGAAGAAAAGTTGGCAGATAACTTTGACCCAGTGGAATCACTGAAGACTTTTGGGAACCAAAGAGCTGGATTTGGGGTTTGAAGCTTGAGTAAATGTACTGCTGCATAACAAATTACCCCCACTTAGCAGCATGAAACAACATACATTTGTTATTTTACACAACTTATGAGGGTCAGGAATCTGGGAGTTGCTTTCCTGGTTGGTTCTGATTCAGGGTCTCCCATGTGGTTGTAGTCAGGATGTTGACCAGGACTGTAGTCAATGTGAAGGAGTTGGGGAATCCACTTCATTCACACGGTGATTGGGAGAAGGCTCCAGCTCCTGACCATAAAGAGCTCTACAAAAGGTTACTCAAACCTAGCTCTCCCATGGCTCCCTAAGATACAAAGGCATGTATCCTAAAGATACATGCCTCAAGTCAGAAACTGTACTCCTTTGTAGCCCAATTTCAGAAGTATCATATCATTACTTCTGCCATAGTCTGTTATTCCCACAGACCATTGGTGTTACAGTGTGAGAACTGCACTGGAGTGTGAATACCAGGAGAAAGAGATTACTAGGGACCATCACCTACAATCTTGGAGGATGACTACCATAGTGGAATCTAAACAATGGAAAGAATTTGGAAATTGGATGGAAATGAGGAAACTAGGTCAGACCATAGCATGAATGAAATTCCTGTCATTGCCATGGGTGATTCATGCCAAGTGCTGATGGAACCATCTCCAGTAACCTCTAAGCAGGAGGTGGAGACACAGAGCTCTAGGTCAGTAGGGGAGGGCTGACCATCTACACATTTCACAGTTGTGCCAGGTGATTTCCTTGCCAAATCCCCAGAGAAAGAACATGAAGGTGTAATTCCTAAACTAAATAATGCATCTTACTACCCATGTTAACTTTTAAGGCAGTTAAATATTTTCAACAGTAAGTTTGTATTTTTAAGAGAGAGCTGATAATCTCTCTTAAAATACTAAGCAACACAAAACTTTAAAGAGTAATATGAAAGCATCTTATACAAGTGACTTTTATTACTGGGAATGAGATGGCAGGCATGCGTGCAGTAGTATCCATCCTCCGTAAGAGGGCAGAGTCTTCACTCTTACAGTTAGCTTGCTCCTCACTATATTCAGCACAGTACCATATAGTGGACACTAAATGCATATAGTTTGAATTTATGAGTGAATTAATAATACCTGCTCTCCTTCTTTCCTGCTTACACTCTTTTGGATGACACTCAACATACTGATGCAGGACACAGGTTTAAAAATTACACAGGTTTTGGGATGCCTGGGTGGCTCAGCATTTGCATGCCTGCCTTTTGCCCAGGGGTGATCCTGGAGTTCCGGGATCAAGTCCCACATCGGGCTCCCTGCATGGAGCCTGCTTTCCTTCTGCCTATATCTCTGCGCACCCCCCACCCCCCGTCTCTCATGAATAAATAAATGAAATCTTTAAGAAAAATAAATAAATAAATAAAATTGCACAGGTTTTGCTGTCACAGGACTCTGATATTTGAGAGCATCAGTGACTAGTCCTGAATCAACAGAACTTTGTCAGCTGTCACAAAACTCATTGATTTCTGGCATTGTCTGTGAGCTCCAGATTCTTAGCTATACAAGCTGTGTCTCTGTTCAAATGTACAGTATTCAACTGAAACACGTGTAAAATACATGCCACATGGACTTCTGTCTACAAAATGTAAGCAAACAATAATTGTAGATTTCTGTCAATAACAATTAATAAAACGATTAGTACCTTTACACCAAAGCTCCTTACATTCATTATGTCATTAATTATTTACAGAGATTTTGTAGGGTGGGTAATTATTGTCCTTAATTTATAAACAAGAATCTGAGGAGTTGAGTTTTCTTAACTATCATAGGGCTTAGACTCAAGTCCTTACTTAGGACTAAAAGCCTAGCATTTGCTCTAAAATCTCATGCAATCTCTATTTAAATAGTGTTCAATTTTTCTTTGTAAATTCATAATACATAGCTATTTTATTGCATCAGGGCCACCTTTGTGTACATCAACTAGTTTTTTTTATTTTACAATAGTAAAATGCAGTTAAATGATTAATTGAACTTTTCATTCGTTAGGTTTTTTGGTGCCTTTCAAGTGCCCTTCTTTTTAGCTCATCCTCTACCCACCTCCTCTCTGGTAACCTTCAGTTTGTTCTCTATAGTTAAGAGTCTGGTTTTTTGCTTTACCTCTCTCTTTTGTTCCCTTTGCTCATTTACTTTGTTTCTTAAATTCACCATATGAGTGAAATCATATGGTATTTGTGTTTCTCTGACTTACTTTGTTTAGTGCAATACTCTCTAGCTCCATCCGTGTTGCAAATGGCAAGATTTCATGCTTTTTTATTGTGCTTTGTATATTTGCTTTATCTCTGAGGCAGGCAAATGGCACTATATGTCTGTCGTCACAACATCTTTGAGAAGGAACTGAATATCATCACCCATATTAGGCTGCTGGAAAGAGCCACAGTGTGAAATGTGCTGTGTAAGTGGGACAGGTATCAAACCTAGAAACCCCCAAGGCTAATTCTGGACTTGAACCAGCAGATATAGTAATCTATAGATTGTGTATGTGTCAGATGGGTAGCTTTTACTTTTGTACTGTATGTATAATTTACATACATAATTTCATGTGTTCACTTGGAGCTTTGTAGCAGAATGTTAATATATTTCCCAATATTGGTGAAAAGTCTCAGTAATATTCCTATTATAACTTTTGGCATTGTCAATTTTGAGATGTCCATGAGAAATTATGCTGAAGTCAATAGAAATGTTGCAGTTTTCTGTCTTTAATGCTCAAATAGGCCTGTGCTCATGATGCTGCCTCCTCCTCTACCAATAGTCCATGATCCAGCTATTGATTCTTAACTGTTTTAGGAAATCCAAGATGTGTTCATCCAAATTTAAATCTCCTTTTGTGTTATGAAAAAAAAAAAAAGAACAGCGTTTCTGTCTATTATTCTGATCTGTTCCTTTGGATTAAAAAATATTTTGACAATGTAACTATCATGAGCCTCTGTGAGTGAAACTGTTTCTTTTTTGCTCCCTAGTTACATCTTTTATCCTTTGTGTGTTCTTTCTATCCCTGAATAGTTTTGGAGATACAGTGTCCTATTATTATGTAATATCTGATGCTATTTATGTGAGCCATGGGTAGAGTGAGAATAAAAACTGTTTTCCCCTTTATTAAATTGGTGTTCCTACAGCTTGTGGGTTGGCAGCTTTTCAAAATGTAGTGCTCAGATTTCTGTCTTATTCCTTCTGAAATGGTGAAGATATGGTTGTGCCTGGGGTGATGCTGGGAGCAAGGTCCTGAGGACCAAAAGCCAACATCTCAAGGAGGTGAGGAGAGGAGAGTATTGATCCCAAATACTGATGGTATCTTGCATCTGCTGGGGGTCTGGGCAAATGCTGGGAAGAAAAGAAAAGCCTTAGCTCTGCTGTGCTACTGAGAAACCAGCCTCTTGGACCATTCCTACGATCGCTGAAGTGAAGTCCTGTTTGCTAGCAGAAAGGGTCTATAGGCAGAGAAATTGAGTAAAAATAGTTGGAGAGTCTGGGAAAGAATCTGTGGAGTCCTTTGAACTTTCATGCAATTTTTTCTATAGATTTGAAGTCAAGTGAAATTAAAAAGTTAAAAACATGCATACACAAACACATGCACAAGTGCACATAGTCTATAAACCAAGCCAACAAAAGTGGACTCAGCCTGCCAATACTGACAGGACCAGCATGAATTCTGATTCCATAGGGAGCAGTGATTATTTGGGCTCTGTTTTTGCTGTTCATTTGATTTTCCTCGATACAATTTCCCCAAATTGTACTGGGAAAAAGAGACAAAAGAAAGGCTGTGTTCTCTTAATCTGACACCATGTGTCCGCTTCAAATGAACTTTCCTGAGAAAAATAAATTAAAATTAAAAACAATCTAAATTAATGAGAAAAAAACAAATTCTCTCTCAAACCCAGAAAGCTCTAGAAAATTTCTCCTTAGCTCTTCTATTTCCCCCAACAATTTTACATACCTTCTCACAATTAAAAACTGTATTTTTCAAAGCAAATTACATTTCATTATCATCAACTTCAATATAAAGACTATTTGCCAGTACATATTTTCAAATGTTAGAAGTTAGCCCTTTGAGAAATGAAAAGTTAAAGCAGCCATTGAGGAAATGAAACTCAACTGTATTAATCTGGTGCCTGACTTGATGTAGCTGAAGGATTTTGAACTGAAACAACTCTCTACAGTCTTGCCTCCCACACCACCATATAATTAGTCCCAAAAAGGTACTTACTTATTTATTTTTAAAATATGGTATCTCATTTTAAATTGCTAAAGTTTGTTCATTTTGTTTATTTTTTTACTTCCATTCAGTAGAGTTCAACTTGTTTTTAATTAGTAGCTTCCTCGAATCCTACCAATCTGAAAGACCCAGTTCCTTGCTATGTGATTATTTTCTGTATGTCAAACTTCACTTTCAATAATAACAGTAATTAACATATGTGCTTTATGTATCAAAATATGCTAGTCTTTTTCCACATTATTTCATACAGCAGTGAATTTGACACCATTACCCTTACCTTCACTGTTTAGGAGAAGACACGCAGGCTAACCCAAGGGTTCCTTATCTTCCAAGAATATATAGCCCATGATCTTAACGATTTTGTATTCATGCTGTTTTGTTCTTTTCATATAGTAGTAACATTTTAAAACATAGCATAACTCTTTAAATAAGTGACTCACAAAAAGATTTTCTACATTCTAAAGAATGTGCCATAGATGGGGTTGTTTTAGGGAAAGAAGGATGCCCATTGCAACAGCTAAAGTTGAATGACTTCTGTCATAGAAATTATCAGAAAAAATCATGAATTGAGTGCTAAATTTGACCAGATTAAGATTGATGACTTCTTCTAATGTGCAAGTCTTTGATATTATGTTTCAGTAAAAATTAGGTTCAGAGTGGCTGACCTGTGTAGTTTGTGAAATGTTTACTAAGCTCAAATGGGATAATAGTTGGAAAATGACAAAGTAGTCCACCATGTAAGAACTGCTATTATTATCTGTATTCTTTGAATTGCTTTACATCTTGAATGTGGTTTTTTTCTAGAGATTTGGGGGTTTAAGATTATTTATTTATTTATTTACTTACTTATTTTTTTATGAAATAGAGAGAGCATGGAGATCTGGGGAGAAGCAGAGGGAGAAGCAGACTCTCTGCTGAGCAGGGACCCAATAGGGGGCTTGATCCCAGTACCCCAAGATCATGACCTGAGTCAAAGGCAGATGCTTAACCAACTGAACCACCACGGTGCCCCATTCGTAGAGGTTTTAATCTTTAATTTCATAATACAGAGCAAAGAAGAACAGTGGTAATAACAAAATGAGTCCTTTAGAAACTAAGTTCTTTTATTCTATGTCTAAAGCTCACATTCTGTTTAACTTTTTATTGTGGTAAGAATACTTACCATGAGATCAGATCTCTAGAGCTTGTTCATTTTCCTTAACTCAAATGTTATGCCTGATAATTAGCAAATCCTATTCCCCACCCCTACCCCTAGCCCCTGGAAACTATCATTCCACCGTTCAATTCTGTGAATTTGACCATTTTAGATACTTCATAAAAGTGCAGTCATATAGTATTTGTTTTGCTGTGACTGGCTTATTTATGAATTTATTTCTACTTTATTTAATTTTTTGAGTATAATAGCTGATACACTATGTTATATTAGTTTCAGGTGTACAACTTGGTAATTTGACAAGTTTGCACATTATGCTGTATTCACAAGAATAGCTCCCATTTGTCCTATTACATCACTACTACAATATCATTGACCATATTCCTCATGTTCTGCTTTTTATTCCCATGACTTAATCATTCCATAACTGGAGGCCTGAATCTTCCTCAGCTTTTCACCCGTTTTGCCCAACCCCCCACCTTCCTCCTCTCTGACAGCCATCAGTTTGTTCTCTGTATTTATAGTGATGATTCTGCTTTTTATTTGTTTATTCATGTTTTTTAGATTCCACTTATGAGTGGAATCATATGGTATTTCTCTTTATCAGTCTAACTTATTTCACTTAGCTTGATACCCTCTAGATCCATCCATTTTGTCATAAATGTCAAGATCTCATCCTTTTAATGGAAGCTTAATATTCCATTGTGTATATATGCCACATTTTCCTTATCCATGCTTAAGTTGTTTCATGTCTTGGCTACTGTAAATAATGCTCCAATAAACATAGGGTGCATGTATCCCTTTGAATTAGTGTTGTTGTATTCTTTGCATAAATACCCAGTAGTAATTGCTGGATCATTGGGTAGTTATATTTTTAACTTTTGAGGAACCTCCATGCTATTTTCCACAGTGGCTGCACCAGTTTGTATCCCCACCAGTAGCGCATGAAGATTCCTCTCTCTCTGCATCCTCACCAACACTTGTTGCTTGTCTTTTTTATTTTAGCCCTTTTAACAGGTCTGAGGTGATATTTGATTGTGGTTTTGATTTGCACTTCCCAGAGGATTAGTGATGTTGAACAACTTTTCATGTATCTGTTGGCCATCTGCATGTCCTCTTTGGAAAAATGTCTATTCAAGTCCTCTGCCCATTTTATTATAAGATTATTATTAGTTTTTTTTGGTATTGAGTTGTATGAATTCTTTATACATATTGGATTTTAACTCCTTATTGGATATATCACTTGCAAGTATCTTCTCCCTCCCTTTCAGTAGGGTGCTTTTTTATTTTTGATGGTTCCTTTTGCTGTGAAAAAAGCTTTTTATTTTAATGTAGTCTTAATAATTTGTTTTTGCTTTTGTTTCCCTTGCCTTAGGAGATTTATCTAGAAAAATGTTGCTATAGCTGATGACAGAGAAACTACTGCCTGTATTCTCTTCTAGAATTTTTATGATTTCAGGTCACATGTTTAGGTCTTTAATCTATTTTTGCTTTATTTTTGTATATGGTACTAGAAAGTAGTCTGGTTTCATTCTTTTGCATGTATCTGTTTCCCCACCATCATTTATTGAAAAGACTGTCTTTTCCCCCCATTGTATATTCTTGCCTCCTTTGTCATAGATTAATTGATTTTGTAAATGTGGGTTTATTTCTGGCATCTCTATGCTATTCTGTTGATCTATGTGTCTATTTGTGCCAAGACCACACTCTTCTGATTACTATAGCTTTGTGATATATCTTGAAATCTGAAATTGTGATACCTCCAGCTTTGTTCTTTGTCATGATTGCTTTGACTATTCAAGGTCTTCCAAGGTTCCATACAAATTTTAGTATTATTTGCTCTAATTTTTTCAAAAAATGCTGTTGGCATTTTGGTAGAGATCACATTGAATCTGCAAATTGCTTTGCTAATACAGATGTTTTGACAATATTAGTTCTTAAAATCATGAGCATGAATATCTTTCCATTTGTTTGTGTCATCTTCAATTTCTTTTATCAGTGTTTCATAGTTTTCAGAGTACAGGTCTTTCACTTCTTTGGTTAAGTTTATTCATAGGTATCTTAATCTTTTGCTGCAATTGTAAATGGTGTTGTTTTTAAATTTCTCTTTCTGCAACATCATTGTTAGTGTATATAAATGCCACAAATTTCTACTTTTGTATCCTGCCACTTTACTGAATTCATTTGTTACTTCTAGTGACTTTTTGATGAGATCTTTAGGATTTTCTATGGATAGTATTATGTCATCTGTACATAATGACAATTTAACTTCTTCTTTATCGATATGGATGCCTCTTATCTCTTTTTATGTCTTATTGCTGTGGCTAGGACATCCAGTACTATGTTGAATAGAAGTGGCAAGGGTAGACATCCTTGTCTTGTTTCTATCCTCAGGGACATCTTGAAGATGATGTTGGCTGTGAATTTTTCATCTATGGCCTTTATTGTGTTGAGGTATATTCCTCTCCATTTGGTTGAGAGTGTTTATCATGAATGGATGTTGAATCTTGTCAAATGCTTTTTCTTAATCTATTGAAATTATTGAATTATTTTTATCCTATATTTTGTTGATGTGTTTGTCTGACATTGATTTGTGAATATTGAACTATCCTGAACCCACTTGATTATGATACACAATTTTTTAATGTATTGTGGTATGTGGTTGCTGATATTTTGTTGAAGACCTTTGCATGAATGTTCATGAGGGTTATTGGCCAATAGATATTTTTCTGTGATGTCCTTGTGCTGTTGTAGTATCAAGGTAATCCTGGCCTCACAGAATGTATTTGGAGATTTTCCTTCTTCTTCTTCTTCTTCTTCTTCTTCTTCTTCTTCTTCTTCTATTTCTTTGGAATAGTTTAAGGAGAATAGGTATTAATTCTTCTTTAAATGTCTGGTAGAATTCACCTGTGAATCCATCTGGTTCTGGACTTTTTATTCTTTGGAAGTTTTTTATTACTGATTCAGTTTCATTAATTGTAAATGATCCATTCAGGTTTTCTCTTTCCTTCTGGTTCAGTTTCAGAAGACTGTATGTTTCTAAGATCGTATCCATTTCTTCTAGGTTGTCTGGCTGATTTAACAGCATAATGACCTCTGGGTTCATCCATGTTGCCATATATCGCAGGATGTTTTTTCTTTCAGGCTGAATAGTATCCTGTCACATGTATTTACTACAATTTATTTTCCTTCCTTTGTCAGGGGACATTTAGGTTGTTTCCATACCTTAACCATTGTGAATAGTGCTGCAGCAGTTAACATGAGAGTACTGATATCTCTTGTAGATTCTGATTTTAGTTATTTTAGATAAATACTCAGAAGTGGGGTTACTGTGTTTTTTGGTAGTTCTATTTTTAATTTTTAGGGAAATGTCCATACCGTTTTCCATAATGGCAGCACCATTTTGCATTCCTATCGATAGTGTGCAAGGATTTCCAATCTCTAACCACAAATTATCTGAAAGGGAAATTAGGAAAATAATCCCAGGACACACAGAAAGAACAAAATACTTAGGAATAAACTTTAAAAAGGAGATGAAAGACTTGTATATCGAAAACTACAAAATATTGATGATAAAAATTAAACAAGACACAGACAAATGGAAAGACATACCATGTTCATGGATTGAATGACTTTATATTGTTAAAAATCCACATGCTTTTGAAAATCAAAAACTGATTCATGAGATGTATTATAGTGTCCTGTAATTCAGTTGTTTTCTCTTAACTCTGCTGTACTTTAAACATCCAGGTGAGGAAAATGCAGAGAGGCACAGTTTTTTTACTTGTCTTTGAATGTTTATAAGTCAAAATGGAGATAAGTTTGAAACAAAATTATAAATGCAGAGGCAGAAGAGCTTGCTCATATTGCCTTCTCGAAAACTGAACCTTTGTAAGTTCCCAGTGTACTCCTGCTTTTTAAATACTCAACCCCCATAAAATCTGGAAGCAATATATTATTAGCCATATATACTTACCAAGCAACTACTTAAATTTCAAGAGAAAAACATTTGAGCTAAATTTTATTGTACCAGAATTTTTTCTTTTAAGTCTAACTGAAGAGTTAGACCATATGTTTCTGGCTCAATTAATGCATGATAATAATGATAGTTAATGACCTATTGGTCTGAAAGTTATAGGTACCAGTAGTCTCAAACACGCACACACAGAGAGACACAATATACCAAACATGGTAAATAAAACTCATTTTATATATTTAACATGAGTAGCGTTCAAAAATAAATATTATATATAATCTATGATTTCTCTCATTTATTTATTCATTCATTCATGAAGTATTCATTAAGCACATAGTAGGTAACAGAAAAATTCAGTCTCTGGTGATAATATTAAACAAAGCAGACAAAGTATATTTGAGGAGCTTACTTTTTGGTAGAGAAAAAATAAACAAATATAATATACAAGAATATTCCAGATAGAGGCAAGTGCACTTAAAAACAGGGTGATATGGTTAGGAGGGTTGAAGACCAGGTAGTCCAGTAAAGGCCTCTCTCAGACCAGAATAGAGTACTGGGGAAAGAAGTAGCAGTCAGTCCAAAGGGAAGAAACTGACACATGTGAGGAATAGGAAGAAGGCCAGTGAGGTTGGAGTGAAGTGAGCAGAGGCAAAGAGATACCAAACAGATTTGGAAAGGTAGACAGAAGCCATTATGTAGCAGAGAGTTTGCCTTTTATCTGAAATATGGTGAGAAGTATGCAGAAGTTTGAAGAGGAGCATGATGACATGGCTATAGTTTTAAATGGCCAGTAAGACTGCTGTACAGAGAACAATTTGGGGGTCGGAAGAAGAAAGCAAGAAAGGATTGATAAAGAGAAATCAAAAGGCTGCTGAGAGAGTCCAGTGGGAGATAATAGCAACTTGGACCAGGTTGGTGGCACAAGGAGAGCAGATAAGTTCAAGATGTGTTTGGAGGTAAAGTGCACAAGACTTGCTGTTGAATGACGTGGGAAATAAGGGAAAGTGAGGGGTCACTGATGACTTCCAGGTCATGACATGAACATCCTGGTGGATGCTGATGGCCTTTGCTGCAAAGGCAATGAATAATGGAGTGAGGGAGGTGAGAGGAGCTCTTGGCTTGTCAGTGCCCTTTCTGAGCAACTGAACTAAAACTAGTGCTGTATCTGGAAGGCTTTCCCCACAGGTGGCTGGTATAGAGCAGGGTGCATGATTGTTCACTTGCAGAATTTGGGGCAGACACTCCTGTAAGATGCCCAGTCTCTCACTGCACATATATTTTCCTCCCACCCCTGAGAGCACAGAATGAATCACCTTCTCCCTTTCCCTGTGTCTTCCTGTATCTCAGAACTCCAGACAAATGTCTCATGTCATCTACTCTGATCCACTCAGTTATAGCTTGTAGAATATTTACGTCCTGATAAACTTTCCAGGAGATATCATGAGAACTTGTTTGCATTTCCTTTGTCATCATTCTTATACTTCCTTCCTCACATATCCAAACTTTTCATCATTCTATCCAAAACTTAGCCAAGAATAAACTCCTAAACTTATGCCCAAAGAATTTGTTAAAATAGCTACATTCTAACTTGGGTAGTTTGTTTGGCTCATTCGCTAAGATGTGAGATACTGTGTTCAAGAAGTATTTGTCTAGTTTCCTGACCGCTGTCAGAACCCAAGTAACAGATAAGAAGATGATGGGGTGGTGCTTGGGGGCAAGGACACTGAGAGCAGCAAAACTGACAACTGACAGGCAGAAGGCAGAGGCATTTTAAAAATGGCATAAAATGACAAAAAAGCTCAAAAAACATTGAATTAGGGCCATCTAGCCTCATAGACATACCATCTTAAGGATGGCACAGTGTCATTCTCAATAATGACCTTGAATCAATAAGAAAAGATTGCATTGCTTTGGATATAATTATGTAAGAATGTAGAAATGTGTGGGAATTACTTTAAAAGATCATTTTTTAGTATGAAAACAAAATTGAGTTTTGGCTCTTAGTGATAAATATGTAATCTGGAAAATAACTTTATAGGAACTTCTCCTTTCTGACACCACTAGATAAATAAAATACTTATCTTTTCCTACTTTTGGAAATCAAATTTTATGCAACAGAGTGTGTCTTTGAAATTCATCTTCTTTATAGAGGTCTTGCTGAGCTGAAGTGTGTGTTACAGACAGCCTTTCTCTGTGTGTCTGGCCTGGAAAAGGAAGTATGCTTTTTTTTCCATTTGGGAACATATGGCTTAGCCTCCCTTATCCTTTGTAATGCAAGGCTATTGAATTCAAGGCCACTTGCAATATCCACTGATTTTCATGAACTTGTTATTTTCTACTTGTCCCACTGTTATTTGTTATAACAATTATTATAAGCCTTTTGAACTTATTGTGAGTTACTCATATTATTAGGAATTTTATTTGGTTCTCTTCACTGGTTACAGCATGCTATTAAATCACCAGTACTAAAGATAGTAATATCTATAAAACCATTTTCATAAATTCAGTTAACTGACCCATTTTCCTACTTTTTGGCTCTTAACTTTTATGCTAGGGTAATTTCCATTGCCATTAGAGAGCTAGTTTAGGTTCATGCCCACATTTAACAAACACCTCAAGAATTAAAGTCAAAAGTTTTAAGGCATTTGATGATAATAAGCATATGTACCAGGAATCCCAAAATGTTGTTGCTGCTCACCTTCCCATGAGTGAGATCCGAGAGGAACAGTGACATAATGCAAACCCAAATGCCACTTCACTGAAGGTTACGGAAGTGCCCTAGATGCCAACCCAGGACTCCACAGTGTACAGCAAGTTGGAATGTGTGTTTTCAATATTAGAGGGCTCTTTTATTTCGCCTAATTGAAAATCTTTGTATGTCCTCAAATTGTAACCAGCATAAAAAAATAATAAAAAATCAACCACTTGTGTGAATGGCAGACCCAAGGGTAACAGAAAAGAAGGGTTCATGCATGCCTGCCTCAGAACTTTGTCACTTTCTGAAAGAGCTCATATTTTATTCAAGGTAAGTGTGACAACTCAACCTCTACCGAATGATTTTTTTAATTCCAAAGCAATTCTAATTGGGAATATTTTAACTATTTAAAAGCTGAACATGAAACAGAATTGCCAGAGATAACCAAGGAGCCATAACAAACTTACTCATTGTAGTCTTCTTGATAGCTTGTTGAGAACTGTGACAGTCTGGCTGTACTTGTGCCTGTGTGGCAGCTGCAAGTTTATAAAAAGGGACTATCACGGAAGGATGAACAGACAGTTACTAGATGTTAAGTGGAAGTAGTCTGATTTCAACCAGAGCTGATTAGGAGAGTCTGGTAGGATGCATTGGAGGAGAATTTAGAGAAGTGTAGTAGAGGCTCTGAGTGGGATGGCGCTCCACCAGGTTCTCCATAACTGACCATCAGATGTTGCTTTTTCCATTCAGTGATATGCTTATATTGCCAGTAGTGAAGTAAAATGTCAAAGACACAAAAGGATGGGCCAGGGACAGATTATCATACAAGCTTTAATGCTGAAATGTTCTGAGTCATGAATCTTGACAGTGACTGCATAGAGAGCTATATTCTAGTTGGACAACTTAGTAAAGATACTAAAATTGTATGTAAATGCAATCCAGGAGCCATCCTTGATTTTTCTCTTTGTTTACATCTGTTTCTTTCCCAAGCTTCTTCATCTCAATAAATGGTACCATCTCACCCAGTTGCCAATAACTAGGAATTGTGGTCGACTCTTTTCCTCCCACTGTGCTCCCTGACCCAGTCCATCAGCAAGTTGTATTGATTCTAGCTTCAAAATGCATCCCTCACCAGAGCAGTATCGTTGTTGCAATCAATGAAACTGCACAGACACATCTTTGTCATCAGGAGGCCATAATTTATTTACATTAGGATTCACTCTTATTATTGAACATTCAATGGCTTTAAACAAATGTATAATGATATGTATCCACCATTATAGTATCATACTGAATAGTTTCATTGCCCTAAATATTTTCTGTGCTCTGCCTACATCATCCATCCCTCTCCCTAACCCCTGGAAGCCACTGATCTTTTTACTATCTCCATACTTTTGCCTTTTCCAAAATGTCATATAATTGGAATCCTACAGTGTAGCCTTTCCAGACTGACTTCTTTCACTTCATAATATGCATTTGAGGTTTCTTCATGTCTTTTCATGGCTTAATTGCTTATTTCTTTTTAGCCCTAAATACTATTCATTGTGTTCCATACTACAGTTCATTTATCCATTCACATACTTTAGGACGTCACGTTCTGGCAATTATGAATTACTTATGTACAGAACCCGGTAATTACATGGCACATTTAGCACTACGTAATGAGGTTGAGGAGACAAGGGAGTACATGGGCCTGGGGTAATACTTTTACTGGGGTTGAGACTGGAGGCCTAAGGTTTCATCGGCTCCCTTTTTATTGATGAATTTAAAAGATAAAAAGAACAAGAATTTAAAGCCCTGGAAGAGAAAGACCAAAAATAAAACAAAAACAAGTAACCAAGGTTATCAGTTGTTGAAATCAATCAAGATCTCTAAAACAAAGGAACTTCAGTGTGGGAGGCAGCCTGCCTCTTGAGTGGAGTAGCTGAAGCTGTGTTTCTTTGAGATAGCAGGTCTTTGAAGTGGGTGCCTCTTTGAAATGGTTGCTCAGTCATCAAAGCCTGAATCAAGCATTTGCATTACAAAAAAAAAAAAAGAAGAAGAAAAAACACCAGTCTCTGGCTTCCAGTACAGGGCTGTACCATTTTGCATTCCCACCAACTAAGAATGAGAGTTCTTGTTGCTTCATATGCCCTGCAGCATCTGATGTTGTCAGGGCTCTAGATCCTGGCTGTTCTATTAAGTGTGTAGTGGTATTTCGACTTTGTTTTAATTTGCAATTCTCTAATGACCCATAATATATAACATCTCTTCATACACCTCTGCCATCTATATATCTTCTTCAGTGAGGTGACTGTTGAGAACCTTTACCCATTTTTTTTCCTTTTACCCATTTTTTAATTGGGTTGTTCATCTTCTCATTGTTTAGGGTTATTTTTTTTAATATTTTATTTATTTATTCATGAGAGACATAGAGGCAGAGCCATAGGCAGAGGGAGAAGCAGGCTCCTGTGGGGAGCCTGATGTGGGACTCCATCCCAGGACCCAGGGATCATGACCTAAGCCAGAGGCAGACACTCAACCACTGAGCCACCCAGGCATCCCTCATTGTTGAGTTCTAAGAGGTTTTTTTGTATATTTGGGATAACAGTCTTCATCGAATGCACCATTTGTAAATGTTTTTTTCCCAGTGTGGCTTGCCTTTCATAGCACAGAAGTTTTTAATTTTAATGAAGTCCAACTTATCAATAATTTCTCTCATGAATCACCAAACTTGAGGTCACCTAGATTTTCTCTTATGCTTATCTTCTCGTAGGGTTATAGTTTAGCATTTACATTTAAGTCTGTGATCCATCTTGAGTTAATTTTTGTGAAAGGCACAGTGAGTTTTTAAAAATATAAATCATATCAAGTCACTTACATTATGACCTCCACTTATCTTTAGACTTAAACTGAAATCCTTACCATGGGCTGCAATTTCTACCTGGCCTGACCACTATCCACAGCTCCAAGATGTCATGGTACATTTCTCTCCCTTTTGCTGCCAGAGCCTTCCTTCTGTCTGTGGACTCTCAGAATTCATTCACAGCTTGTGCTAAAGCAGAATTACATAATCCAGAATCTGTGCCCAGCAAATAAGGTTGATTAGTAACCAAATGAGTAAATATTATAGAGGAGGTTGAATGGAAAAAATTTTGGAGCAGTTTCCTTCAACAACTTCCTTTGCATGGAGCATTTAGTAAGCCTCAATGACCCGAGGACAGAAATAAAAGCATCAATTCAATGTTTAAAAATTATCCTGAGATAAAACACTCTAAAATCTGTAATCACTTTATGTAAGGGTAAGGAATCATTTTCACTGAAGTACAATACATTGAAAATTGAACTTTTAAAACTTGTACTGTGTTAGTTACAAAATGACAAATCTTTTCCAGTAACTTAATCTCATTTGAATTAATAATTATTCAAAATATCTCAATATTCAATATTCAAAAGATTAATTTTCCCAGATCACATCTTTTTTCTAATTTCCAGGAATATGTGTATCTCTTATTATCAGTTCTGTCTGCCACCTCATTCTTAAATCTGCATTCATTTATCATTTAGGACATTGTTTGCACCAATTCACTTCAGCCACTGGGGCTGAATTCAAGAGAGTGGTTCTCTATTATTGTGTCTTCATGCTGCTCCTCACTCAAGAGTCCTCAACTTTCCCAAGTTATCCTGAGCACAGAGTGCCCTCTGCCACAACTAATAATGGCATTTTGCCATGATGGGAACTGAATAGTATTCAGATTCTTTTAAGTAAAATATCAATGATGAAACCAAATTTTCAGCTCTGGTTCGCAATTCATTAAGACACTTACATGAGCACTATGACAGTAATATTTCTCAGTAATATCCTTTTGTTACTTCAGGAATGGATTCCAAGGCATTAAACTCTACTTTTTAATAAATAGGGTTACAGTAATGTCACAATACAGCCTAATTCTGTTGAAAATAAATACACCTTTGAATGACTAGAATAACTTGCGATTCTTTTCTAGGCTAATGTAAATATTACTTCATTATTATTCCTTAAATTGAACAATACTATGAACTTAATATTATATCTGGCCAGTAGCACATATTTGAACATTTTTATTTAGTGCTTACTTGGTAATGGTAATGTTATTTATTTCTCTTTGGGAAGCTGTGTTTAGTAGTACAGAAAACCAATTTAGGTATAACACTTCACATGGATCTGGTGCCAGCTAGTGGTACCTGTTATATATGCCTTAAAAAGATGACTGCCTTTTTAAAATAACCAAAGACCACATGGTCTTATTGAGATAAAATTTGCTCAAATACCAAAAATATATATTTATCTTCCATGTTGGTGGGAACCAAGAGGATGTACATAATAATGGAAGTATGAAATGTTCTGTTGAATAATGCCCATGCCAACTTCTCTCCAATCCTGTGCTCCCATATTGTGATGATTCACATTTTGTCATGCTTATTAGAAAATTGTGCATTCATCCTTGTATTTCACCATTGGTCACAAGATCTGGCAATTAGATGCAGAAATAAACATTTCTTGAATAAAAAATAAATGGTCTTTTTTTTCTCCAGGTCATGTCTTCTCTTTCCTCTATATCATATCCTCATTATTCCCACTCCTTAACATGTAGAAGAAGATCTCTATAATCTGTCTCACCATACTTGGCTCTTGAATCAATAACAGCTTAAAGAATTTCAGTGTTTCCTAATGGACTGAAGCTTACAGATGGAAGGCTGCAAGGAAATGGAAATCTAATAGGAAATGAAAACATTTTAATGTTGCTTTAATGTTTTCCTGACATTATCTTTGTTACATCTAGATCATGGTTGTGAATCCTGGCTGCATATCAAAATCACTGGGGGTCTTTTTAAAAATATTCATTCCCTGACCAACCACAGAAAAATTAAATCAGATTATCAGATATTGATCAGTTTGATGCTGGGGTAGCTAAAGTGAATTGCTGAGTGTCAGTTAGTAAATACACCCCACCCAGGTAAGTGCTCTTCCTCCTATATTGCCAAGCAGACCATAGTGCTAAACCAGCTATTTCTATTTAGATATGCAAACCAAATTTGTGATTTATTTAACATTTTAGTGCAGTGTGTGTGTGTGTGTGTGCACATGCATGTGTTTATGTGTTTGTGGTTGTATATTTCATATGCAACATATGTAGGAAAAAAATCAGGAAAAAAAGGCTTTCCTTACTTACTCCTTTATCCCTTACACTCCTATAGTGGCATTTTGCCCCAATGGCTGTGCTATCAGGACAGGGCACTTTAAGAAAATGCCCTATATCCTCCCTATCCAGAGAGTGAACCCCCTTGCCTGCCAGTGGAGAACAGCTTATTTCTGGAATCACGCCAGTGTTACCTTTTTGCCCCTATGCCTTGCACAACATCCCAACTGCGTGAAAGTCTTTTTCCACATTCGTAGTTTCTCTGAAATCACTTTCAATTATATCTGATGTTTTAATGATCTTGCAATCTGTGGGGAAAAAAAATAGAGAAACTGAGCAGAGTTGTACAACATAATACTTTTTACTAGCACCAGAGATCCCTATATCTAGTACCAAAACTTGAAAGTTAATGAAACACAATCCACATTAACCACTACCTTGCAGTCACTTCTAAAGACTAAATGATGTCTAAGGACCTTTCCAGATATAAGGTCTCCTGTATTCTTGTATCTCCTTTCTTCTTTTTTTCCTGATTTATCATCTCCATCTCTCTCCCACCACCCCCCTCCTCCCCTTCCCCTTCTCCCTCTTCTTCTCTTCACCCTCACCATCTCTCTCTTCTTCCTCCTTTCCTCCTCCCCTCTCCTCCTCCAAATACAAAAACAAAGCTTTATAGCTCTGTGTTTCTGTGCAATAGAACAATACATCCAACGAAAAGATACTTTTGAGGTTGTCAGAGAACCAGTAGCAGGCTGCCCACACTCCGATTCTATGTATGGAAAACAAATATTCCCCTGATTTCATGAATCATTGTAAAAAAAATTCATTTTGGGACTTAGCTGGGCCAACAGATTGTATTTTTCCAACTTGGGAAGCAAACAGCTTTTTAATAACAGTGTCACCTCACATAGAAGGGCACTGTGAGCAGGGCTGTGTGCGGGTACCAGCTGGGCTATGATCCACTTGGTCTTTGGACACCCTTGATATGAGTCTGTTGGGTTGGCAACTACTAATGTCAATACCCACTTTCACAGGCAAAGACCATACATTTCTTTTCCTATTTTTCTGGAAGTTTTTCGAGAATATTATCTGAAGTCCTTTTTATGCAAAGAGTGAATGTATAGTATATATATTTTTACTGGCTCTGCTGAGAGGGTGGTTGTAGCCATTTAGAAAGAATAGTCAGGTACATGGATGGCACATCATTAATGCATGCATCAAAAACCTCACCACCAAAGATTCCTTTGTTTCTCTGTTTTTCCATTTCTAGCCTGGATGTGTAAATACCACTGAAGTGGACATTAAGAAGTCATCCAGAATGAGAAACCCACACAAAACACGGAAGGTAGTATCCACGTTTGCTGCGCTGATCTTGGTATGGGTTGCACTGCTTGGAGGACAACAGTCATAAAAACCTTCTCCCGCTTCCTGGAGTATCTTTTAGCATCTTCCCCTGCTTGTCCTTGTTCTTGGCTGGAAGAAAATCTGGGAGCTTAAGATTTTCTGTCGGTCTGTCTGTCCTGAGAAAGAACGCCCATCATGGTTCTCCAGTACATGCAGGTCCCAGGGCAGGCGGGTGGCTGTGATGGAGGGCAAGGATACCAAGGGCTCCTCCTCTCACCATCGGAGGGAAGGATCATCAGTTAAGAAAGGCTTCTCTTTCAGAGCCCAGGGGATGAGGAAACACAGATGGGGATTATCTGAGAAAAAGTGATATTGATGAAAGAATGGTATTTTTTGGAGAAAATTATGAGGGGAAAAGGGACATCATAAAGGTGTATAACTACAGAGTTTGTGTGAGGATCCCCTTTTAACACCAGAATTTTGTGTCACAACATAAGATAGTGATTATATGTTTGTTTGGGGTCTGCTATGTGAGAGAATACATAACAAATAAACAAACAAAAAGCTATCCAGAATTCAGTGGCATTTTAAATAATCTGTTAAAAATACACACCAATAGTACTTCTATATTTTTTTAAAGTAACACATACACACAGAAGGCATTTTTATTCATTCCATGGAAAACACTTGATGCACATCAGTATTTCTGGGCTGAGGACAAAGACCAAGGTTGGCACCTCTGGATTAAAGCATTCCACAAAGTTCAAGACCTTCCTTTTCATGGCTTTTTCCTTATGTAGCATTAGAGTTTTCCAATAGACACTAAACGTTTTTTGTAGTCTTATTTCTTGTTGTCTTTTTCTTATATCCCTAGAAATATAAACATCATGTTTCAGAGGCCCCAATATAGCCAAGTACCTTTTCTTTCTTTGAGGCAGTTTACCTTGATGTCAGGATAAAGAACCCACAGGAAAAGTGCCACAGAACCCTCTCAGGTGCAGTGCTTCAAAGCTTTTGCCTCTAGGAGCTCTCTCAGAGAAAGAACAGGTTTGTTGTCCCTGCTCTTCTGTGACTGGCCTCATGCAATTCCTACCATCCTCTGTACACAGCATAGCCTGAGTGCCCTGGGGACTGGCTTTGTGCTGTGGAACAGCCTTCAGAGCTGCAATCAGCTCTCCAAAAAGCACATTCAGCCACCCATCACTACTTCTAAATTTTGAAGAATTATTTTTCATAATACCTTACTTTGTGTCAGGTTTTCCCAGCAGAAGAGAATATATGCTCTGACTCAGAAGAGAAAGCACATGGATGGACAGATAGGACTTAAAGATAAGAAAGCCAAAAAAAAAAAAAAAAAAAAAAAAAGATAAGAAAGCCATCATTTACACTGTGTTCTTAACTCTACACAAGATTGATATCTTACCATTGCCACATATGGCATCATGCTTTTTGAAAGCTTAAAAAGCATTAATGAGCAATGCTGTGCTTCACATATCATCAGCCCTCACTTAACGATGGGAAAACACTAGGCCTAGCAAGGTGAAATGCTGTAGAGGTGGAATCACAGAGTTCTGTCTCAGTTGTGGTCTAATTTCATATGAATCAATAATGGTAGAACTACAGGACCTAGCTACAGAGCTCTATAACCTAAAATTACCAGAGAAAAACAAATATTCTGAAGAATACTACAGCAAGTAGCATGTATGCCCTTGTTTTCAACAATTAAAGAATGCTTGGTTTTCTTTGTTTTGTTTTATTTTGTTTTTACTTTTATATATATAGCTTCTCTGAGAAATATTGAATTTACTAGAATCTTCACAAATAATATTATTTTACTTAGAAGGCTATAGGACTCTAAGTCACATACTGGTTTATCTTGTAGAATTATGGCCACTACTACATTAGCTCATATTTGGTTACTATTGAAATTACCCATCCAATTAGATTTAACAAGTCTCTACTTTATGCCAAGTATGTACTGGTTTTTAGATATCTGATGGTAAATGGAACAGGGATGACCTTGCTTGCACAACTTATGGTCTAATGAGAATCCACACATTGAACAAGTAGACAAATGTCTATACATGTATCACCACGTAATTGTGTTAAGTGGTATATATTAATCTGCCCAAGCAACCATAACAAAATGCCACAACTTGGATGGCTTACATAATGGGAATCTTTTTATTCACAGAAGTCCCAGATCAAGTTGGGTTTTTGGTGAGAGCCCCCTTTCTGGCCTGTACACAGCTACCACCTTGCTGTATCCTCACATGGCAGATAGAGCTCTGGTGTCTGTCCCTCTTATAAGGACACCATCTCCATAGGATTAGGTTGCTACCCTATGAGCTCTGTTAACTTTAATTACCTCCTTCTGGACTCCATCTCTATATACAGCCACATTGAGGATTTGGGCTTCGACATGAATTTCAGAGGGATGCAACTAAGTCCATAACATATTGTCAAGGGAAGTTGAATGATTTGGGATTCTAAATCACCACACCATTTCATTACCAAAAAACTACACGGTAAATAAGAAACTGTCCCATCATCCTCTGAAGCTTTCACAGTTCTGTCCTTGTGGAGTGGGCAATTCTGTGGGGTTGCAAGGCTTAGATAGAAATGGCAGAGGCCAGCCTATCACCTTTGGAAACTGTCTTTGCCTTCCACAGCTAATAGGCTGTGTCCTTTGCTCATTCTCTTAGTGGTATGACCATCCTCTGTTTTAAACTACTGCTGGTAAGAAAGTGGAACCCATGGATTATAATTCATTTTTACAAATAGATGCTGCCCTTAGCAAAGAGAGCTGCTGTTCATTTCTTTGGCATTCAGTTGCAATAATATTTCTCATGATTATATATCTTAACAAGAATAAGGGACCCAGTAAATCCCTAAAGCAATAATCCATCACATGTACCTAAAGAATGTCAGGGATTAGAATGCTATATTTAATTGTTGCATTTCAAATATGTTTATCGAATATGTGAAGAGAAGGCTTAGAAGTACATCTGATTTGAGATATTTTTAAGTATTTAGGATTAGTCAGTTTTTAAATCTGTCTTTACTAAAATACAAAGAAGTAGGCGGAATGTATTTCCTTATATCTCTGTGAAGGAATGATAATATAGCATAGCCAGAAAGAAATCAGCCTAATATAGGCAAATTTCAAGTGGCACTGTGTACCTGATTTTCTCCAACCTGTTTCTGAAATTTTAATTATAATAGGTCAGGTTGTGTATTAGTCAGATTTCCCCAAAGGGGTCAGGAGAGAAAGAGAGAGAGAGATAAAGATTTATTTTAAGAAATTGGCTCATGCAGTTTTAGAGGTTTGCCAAACGCCAAATCTGATGAGGTAGGGCAGTGGCTAGAGTCCCAGGGAAGAATTGGCATCTGCTGACAGAATTTTCTCTTGCTTGGAAGAGGTCTTTTGGTTCTCTTCAAGCCTTCAGGTAATTGGATGTGGCCCACCTACATTATGGAGGGCATTTGGCTTTATTCAAAGTCTGCTAATTTAAATTTTAATCTTATGCAAAATACATCCTCAAAGAAACATCCAGAATAATGTCTGATCAAATATCTGAGCATTGTGGTGCAGCCAGCTTGACACATATAATTAACCATCACAGGATAGATCCATCTGTAAGACAATAGTAGAGGAGCCCTAGGACAACACAAAACCTGAGGAAAATGAAAAATCATTTGTATATACATGACTAAACCCCCACTTTGGATTGTTTCCTATAACTTCAGAACCCATGTTTCAAAACAACAGTAAGCTGTTTCTTATTTCATTACTTTTCTTTTTTCTGTCACCTATTTAGGCATTAAGACACTTCATATTTTAGGTAATAGCTAATGTGCAGGTTCTGGAAAAACAGTTAGGAAATTCATAATTAAATGTCTCTGTGTCCTGCTTTTAACCCAGTGGCTATAGCTGTTTATACATAAAAAGATTGTCATTTCCTTGCTTCTATATGCATAATGTGGAATTTTATTTTTAACAGAAGAAATTATTCATGTCTTAGATTAACACAAATGGGTTTTAAATAAGAAGTACAATTAAGTGACGGGCAAGAGATATTCTGCTCAAAATAGCAAAACTCAGGGCATATACTAAACTCTTGGGAGTTGGCAGAGGTAGAGTTAGCCCTCAGAGGTGATGGACCTAGGGACTCATCAGAGTTCTCTCTCACTTTCGCGTGCCCTCTTTTCTTGGCCCTGGCTCTGCATTGGCTTCTTCCACATGGCAGCAGATGTGGTCACAATCCATTCTCTAGTTGAGCTGAGAAATCCAGAAGAAAGAGAAATATCCCCTCCCTCCACCACCAGTTGAAAAAATCCCAGAGATTTCACTCCATATAGAAAGGCATAAAAGCTTCCTGCACTCTTTACTTTCTGTTTTAAAGCCCTCTCTCCCACCAAAGATAAAAGTAGGAGACCATTTTCTTAGACTTCTCCTAAGATGTGAAGGGAAATCATATTGAACAGGTTTATGTAGAAAGTCAGATCTGTTTCATTTTATGAATAACTTACCCAGTATTCATTTGGATGGTATCCTATGTGAAAAAAAGCTGTTTTGGGCACGTTGAATTTGAATAAATGGACATATTCATCAAGTCAAAGCATCTTGATTAATAACTAGCTTTGCTAACAACTCAAAATGGATCCCAATTGGTTATTTTCCCCCACAGAGACAATGTCATGTCTCTTCCTCTCCAGTCCTATCTGTTGCTAGCTCTACTCCACCCAACATTGTAATATATTTCCTTTTTCAAAAAAGATTCAAAGCCTTTTACATTTCAAATGATCCTCATAACTTGTCTGCCAGAATAGGATCAATTTCCTTACCTCCTTTGTCCATAAAATAAGTCATGTACATAAAACTTTATTAAACATGGCCATTTGCACTATGGCCAAGAACCAAAGTTAAAAGCTATCACTGGTCCCTAGAAAATGAAAGGCACTCTGACTGATGAAAGAGAGAACTCTTGTTTACCTGCATGTATGATAAAGAAACATGTAGGAAACTCCACAATAACTTCAGAGCCAGTAAGCTGCTAGAAGACTGTTTTAAACACCACTTCCCAGGGATTTAAATCTTACATAGACTGTCATGAGCCTATGTGCTATGCATGCTTACTGAATCAAAGAAATGTAGAAACATAAGATAGCTTATAGATCATTTTACTTCCATGATACCATAAAATGCAGTATTTTTCTAGCAGTCATTTTAATTCTTTTTAGTCTTAACCTAAAAACTTACTGTTAAAACAGTCAGCTATCTTACCTTATAAGCATTTTTTACATGAGTGTAGATTCTTATTAAGAACTTTAAGTAATTAGGGTACCTGGGTTACTCAATGGTTGAGCATCAGCCTTTGGCTCAGGTCATGATCCCAGGGTCCTGGGATCGAATCCCCTGAAGGGAGCCTGCTTCTCCCTCTGCCTATGTCTCTGCCTCTTTATGTGTCTCTCATGAATAAATAAGTAAAATCTTAAAAAAAAAAAAAGAACTTTAGGTAATTAAACTAAGGTAGAAAAGAATGCAGTGTTCAAGCCATAGAGTCCTTTTATTTTCTTTATCAAAAATTAATGACTAGATGGTATGAGCACTCGGTGTTATGCTATATATTGGCAAATTGAACTCCAATAAAAAATAAATAAATAAATAAATAAATAAATAAATAAATAAATAAATAAATCAACTGAAAAATTGTAGACATTGGAAAATGTCTACAGTTATTGAATAATTGGTTATCTTCTACTTGCCTAATTTTTTTTTAATTTTTATTTATTTATGATAGTCACAGAGAGAGAGAGAGAGGCAGAGACACAGGCAGAGGGAGAAGCAGGCTCCATGCACCGGGAGCCCGATGTGGGATTCGATCCCGGGTCTCCAGGATCGCGCCCTGGGCCAAAGGCAGGCGCCAAACCGCTGCGCCACCCAGGGATCCCTACTTGCCTAATTTTTAAGTCAACCTCAACTGTTCCTTCAGAGTTCAAAGTTCAAATATGACTATTAGTAGTTCACATAGGCCTTTTGTTTCTTTGGTGAAATTTAAGTCTCCTTGTACTTCAGGCCCTATGCTCCTATTATCATCTTCCTTCATAACACTTAGCATAGTTTTAATCATGTGTTTATTTGTGTGATTATTTGTGTAACATGCTTCCCCTCCACTAAGTTGTGAGTTCCAATGGAGGAGAAAACATATCTATCTTTATTTACTTCTATATCCCTAATGCTCAGCATTATATCCAGCATATAGTAGGTGTTCAATAGATGTTGAATGAATAAATGAAAGAACAAAGAATATCTGAACCATTCAGTTCAATCCTATTAGTAATTAATTCACAGCATATGTGCTGCTTATTGGGTTGAAATGGTTGCCTTGTACCAGAACCTGCTTTCACAGAGGTTGAGGCTAGGTCAAGAGGGGGCGGATTGATAGGCTTAGTAAAGATAGTCTAAATTGGATGATTCAGGTAAGTTGAAGCCAAGTCAAAATCTATTGAAGAAAGCCTAAGAACAAAGTAATGGGGAGTTACAAGGGAAAAACCAAATCTGTCTAAAGGGCCCAGGTATAGATCCGAGAGGTGAACATTAAGAAAAGATAGAATCTGAGCGAAAATAGGTCCAGAACAGAATATATTTGAATTTAGAGAATTAAATTGGCTCAGTTAAGCATCTGGATCTACCTTCTTCTGATTTCAAGAGTTTCTTCCAAACCTATCTGGTAACTTTAATTTTGTGGGCTCATAAAGTTTTATTATGTCCTTATCTTTCATCTTCATGTCCAAAAAGCCTTCTGTAGCTCATATCAAATCCTTTATTTTAAAATAATAATTCTTTGATATTAAAAAGTTATTTGGCTTCTCCCTTAAGTTGACAGATGTCTCACCCTCAGTTAAAAATTGTTTTGTCTCTTTAAGTCTCCAGATCTTTATTTATACTTACTAAGCAAAGGTCTTTAAAAAAAATTATTTATTTGAGAGAGAGCTGGAACAGGAGGAGTGGCAGAGGGAGAGGGTGAAGCAGACTTCCCACTGAGCAGGGAGCTCAACTCCGGGCTCCATCCCAGGCCCTGGGATCATGACCTGAACCAAAGGCAGACACTTAATGGACTGAGCCATCCAGATGCCTTTGTAATACATCTTTCTCAAAAAAGAACATTCCTAAGTAGTAGATTTGACCTTTTGACAAAATACAAAAGAAGCACTAGGGCATCAAGATTTCCAACGATATATAAAAACTTTGGGGCCCTTGTGTTTACAAAAGGCACCCCCAATGGTACTGAATGTCAAGGCCAGTATGAGTAGGAAAACAACCCAGTGCTGAGTTGGGAAAGTTGGAGCGCTCTGGGGTGTCTTTGATCACACTAGCAGAGACTAATTCAACAATGGAACTAT
Source organism: Canis aureus (assembly GCF_053574225.1). Lineage (NCBI taxonomy): Eukaryota > Metazoa > Chordata > Mammalia > Carnivora > Canidae > Canis > Canis aureus. Next base: position 48,783,179 of record NC_135616.1, read on the forward strand.
TAACTAGTCTCTTTCCTCAGTATCCCATTCTGTAAAACTCAAATTACTTTCATTTTCTTTTAGCTTATTACATTTTTATTCTATTCTATTTTACTCTAAAATCAATACCTATTAAATGTTATATAGTGTTGTTGTTCCCCAATTTAGGAGTCTCAGTCCATCCCCAAATCTTATTATCAGACTTACCATGTTCTTTCCACATAATCAGTTTTCTGTCACAGTTAATAATCTAACCACATATTTTTTCAAAGAGCTATGCTTCTATTTTATATTCATATGATATTTATGATAGCAGTGCCTTTGAATTTTAATGAGAAGTTTCATCAAATATGCAGCAAAGCTTTGAGTTACCTTGCTAAATATGTAACGCAAAATTACCTTTTAGAAAGTCTGTGACTATAAATGATATTTTGCCCTAATATATTTCTTTTTTATTTTAATATAGTCTGTCTATGGTTTACAAAATGACATTAGAAGTCACAGTCCTACCCACACACCCACACCAGAAACTAAACCTCCAACAGAAGATGAGTTACAACAACAGGTGGGTCTGCCTATAAAATGACCTGCCCATGGTTTCAGAGTAGTAGCTATGAAAACTACATGGTGAATGTCAATAGCAGAGATTTTTAAAAGGTTATTTGTATGGTTAACTGTTTCATAGAGAAGATTTGCAGTTAAAAGTTAGTGAAATCATTTAATTTTAAGATGTATCGATCAATCTATGGAGATGGTTTTCAAATCTCTTTACTCTTTAATTCCCCAACCAGTTTTTTAGAAGGATGTACACTGATGTTTAAGTATCACCATTTCAAGAGGTATTTTGTACTCTGGAGCTCGTCTTAAAGAATAAAAAGACAAGAAGCCAGTGACGTTAAGTCACATGCTTTACGAATGCTTCACAGAGTGCTTTTTCTTATTTTTCCAGAACTGCTCTCTATAAGCCTCTTGAGGTTTTCCCTCATTAACAGTGGTGTACAGTTATTATATACATCATTTCTTGTTTCACTAATTGATCACTAGTATTGGCTCAACTAATATTTCAAAGTAAACACCAGTGTCTCTTATATCAAATAATAGTGAAATCTCTTAGTCAGCTTTGGTTATGGGGCTTTTTCCCCTTGAATTATTTTCCCCTGATATTTTATTGTGTTTATCAATAGTGCAATAATACTTTTTCTAGTATATTTATAATCACCATGAATGGAAAGTAATTTTGAAAGTTCTAAGTTTTCCATATGTGATTATACCTAGGTGAGTGTTTGTCCTGAAATGTTGATAAAATTATTCCTAAACACATAGCATTGATGTTTTCTTGGGCTAGTGGTAGGAAGTAGGATTTACTTTGAAATTATAGTACAAATAACAAATATACTTATTTTCTGAATTTAATATTTGGGGTGATTCTGATCTGGTCATTCATGATGAATAAATGTTTATAATCTCTACAATACATTTAAAATAAGGTTACATTTTGCAAAAGCACGCAGAATGCTCAAATTCATTGCTGTTCTAAAGTGATATTGGCTATGTTTATATTCAAACACTTGAATTTTCAGAGCCGTCTCATTTGATTTTTGAGACTTTGAAATTTTACTGACTTAGAACGTGTTCTTATTTAGAATTGTCCAGTCTGTCAGAAGGTAGAGTTGAAAATTATGAGAATGTCATTAATTATTTAACTACTTCTTTAACTCTTTTCAGATTAAATATTGGCAAATACAGTTAGATAGACATCGGTTAAAAATGTCAAAAGTTGCTGATAGGTAAGTATTTCAAGACTCCCATATAAATAAAATAATTTCATGTGACAGTCAAATGTGCTAAAAATGGAATCCTTTAAGAGAAATGTTATTTTGTTTTCCCTTTTCATACATAGAAAACTTCCAAAGAACTCTTCTGTTGTAGTTTAAATGACAGAATGATCATTTCTGTCTTCAATCTGTAGAGATCCAATCCTGCGCAACCAGAATCAGATACAGAAGATAATTCCAAGGAGTTGAATTTTTCACTCCTGAAAAAGAGAAATGAAGCTTTCAGTTCATCAAGTTACTTTTTGGCAGCTTAGAGCCTCTCTGTAAATTCATCTTAACATTCACACTTTTCAGTTACTGCAAGACTTCAAAATTTGAATTAAACACAGATATTTAATTTTAGATATTTTCCTTTTCTTCATTTAAATCTGTTATTAATGGCACGTGTGTTCTTCACTTTGGAGCATTACCAAATCCTACCTGTCCAACTTCTTTCCTCTCCTCTCCATCCTTTTCTTTCTTTTTTGAACACAGATTTTTTTAAACAGTTAATGATTCCCCCTTTACCTAACTCCTATAAATACTTTTGACAAAAATTCCCATTTAACTCATTCTCCAAGTTGGCTAAAATCAGTTCAGCTGCGAGTGGATTGGTTGACCAAGGATTAGAACTGACTCTTAGCGCTGCTTTTCACACTCTGACATCCTCCATTTTGCTTCTTTTGAATGGAGAGATGTTGCCTCACTTGACTTAGGCATGGGCAGACATGGACTCCTTAGCCACGTCTGTCTTCCAAAATGCACAATAAGTTGATGCATGTAAGTTATTGAAACATGAAAACTGCTGTTGGGTTTTACACTATAAGCAAGCAATTCCTTGACCAGACCTTTTCATATTATATCCTTATTTTGGGCTGGGTATAACTTCAGCCAAAAAAAAAAACTAAGGAAGATGAAAATATTTTTTCTCTCTAGCCTGTTAAGTTACACGGAACAATATTTAGAATATGACCCATTTCTTGTGCCACCTGACCCTTCTAACCCATGGCTGTCTGATGATACTACCTTCTGGGAACTCGAAGCAAGGTATGTGACATTTTCTCTTCTCTTCAAGTATTTCACTTATTTCAGGGCTTAGGTGAAATAGAAAGAATTCCATAGCTGATAACTGTAAGGTCAGTTTCACTCCGTGTCTCTATTAGCCCATGCTATAAAGTTCTCATTCAAGATAATGTTTTTTGAATCTTAAATACTTGGATTTGCGGTCAGATTTGCATTTCTGGAGGACTGGCACCAAATTAGAGGACCAAAAGTTTCAGAATAGGCTATTCAGAGTTGAGATCTTCAGTTCTTGAAACTTAACACATTGTTTTTAGCTTCTTTGAAAATGGACAGGGCTGCAAAGCCCCCTGTATTCAAGCAAAATGAATGTTAAATCCATACTTATATAAGCCCAATACAAATATGTCTTTATAAATTCAATTTTAAAACAAAATGAACTTACCATAAACACTCTTAAAACATCTGACAAAAAAAGACTGACTTTTTCAGAAAACCAAAGCATAATTTAAGACGTCCTGGTTTCCTTCCCTTATATAAGGGAAGACTTAGATTACTGATCCTGACAGAGTCATGAAATGAGCAGTGCCTCTTACTTTACAGAGTGAGGATTTTGTATCTAGTGGCACCTCACTAGACTGTGTTTATGGACCTTTTCTTTCTTTTATTTCCATCAGGTGTCCTTAAATGCTTGACAAGTGCAGACTCTTCATCCCTAAGTTCTAGATTTTATAAATGAGGAATCTGCGCCCCAGAATCTTGTGACTCAGCTAGGATTAGGTCACATATTTCTTCAAAAGCAGATGTATAACCAGAATTGAGGCCTTTTGGTTCCCAACACGTTTTCCCCAAGTATAACATACCACCTCAACACTGCATCATACACTGGCTAAGAATTGAGCTGTGAGGTCAAAATGTCTAGAATATTGCCCCTTATTACCTGCCAGACATTGGCAACTTAAAACTCTCTTTGTGCTTTACTTTCTTCATCTATCTAGTGAGAATCGTAATACTGCCTGTCTCATAAAGTTGCAGAGAAAGATCTAAAAGAGAGAATCCATCTAGAGCACTTAGCACCAAATGCTCAATAAACATTAGATACCACTGCGAATGCCTAACTTATACCTCAGTAATTTCATACAGAACCAACCACCAGTCAGATTTTTTTTCCTGAAAGATGTTAAAGATGGGAACTTCAAGGTATATATGATCCTAAGGGGAAATGTAATCGCAGATGATAGAATTGGTAATGAGAGGAATATATATTTGTCTTTGTTTTATCTCCTATAGCAAAGAACCAAGCCAACAGAGGGTAAAACGATGGGGTTTTGGCATGGATGAAGCACTGAAAGACCCAGTTGGGAGAGAACAGTTCCTTAAATTTCTAGAATCAGAATTCAGCTCAGAAAATTTAAGGTAAGACACATTGTTTGTATCTTATTCTATGTCAGACTTACTGTAATATGTCTGATTATTTTGCACTAAATAGATCAGTTACTCTTACCAACATGATGATGATATGAACCCACTGAATTTCTGCCTCTTGACGGAAGGAAAAAAGGTAACAAAGGCAAAGCCTATCCAGCATTATCAGTTCCTATGATGGTTTATTTTTACACTATCTTTTGATCTTATAAGTATATAAATTTGATGCATTTGAAGTGAACTCCTTAAAGAAGTGTAATAGTTGGACTAATGTATGGCAAAATGAAGTATGGTCAATAATATTTATGTAGTTAAATTATCGATATTTAAAGAAGACTATTATCAACATTAGTCTTCTTTAAAAAAATATTAGTCTTCTTTGCATATTGCTTCCTAAGGTCTAGGAAAAGAAATTTGAGGGCCTATTACAGAGAACTTGAAACAGAACTATGGGGCAGCTGATCCACTTTGCACATTTAAGTACAGCCTCAGGACATGTGAGAGCCACACCACACTGAGCTGTTAGTACAAGACGGCTGTGCATTCTACCCATCTGTTGTGAATATCATCCTTACATATTTTTGAAATTTCTCTAACTTAAGAGGCACCTGGAAATTGAATTTTTAAATGTGAGACACTGCAATAGATTTTAGTGGCTCTGTTTAAGATTACTGAAATGAGTGATAACTTTCCACTACATAAAAATGTTTTTCCATGAACTCTTCCATTCATTATTCTTTTGAAACATGATACCCTAATTTACTGTCCCATGACTTATGCAGTCCTGTGAAATTCATTTACAGGGAGGCCTCAGCATTCATTTATTTTCATTGGAACACTACAGCTCCAGGCATTGTCACATTCTTTTCAGGTGATTTAACAGATACCAATACCAAACCATTCAGAAATATGTAGAACTTTGACAGATGTCCTATGGTTTAAGCAAGATGACCACAGACAGAACCTGGAGGAATGTTATTGTATATGTGTGCCTGTTGTGAATTGTTGGGATTCAGCCTCTTATTCTTTCAAGTTTATGGGAACCCTTCTTGACAGGGCTTTTACAAGATCTAAAGTTGCTAAGGATTCTTTTTTATATTGAGGCCACATCATCAATTATTAAGTATAAGAATGCATAAAAAATAGAGCAGAGATAAAGGATATGGTTAGCCTTTTAGTCGAAGGAGAAGTGGAATTTCCTCTAATTCTCTAAGTTTTTAAATAAGTGCTGACATCATTGGTATCATGATGAAGAAATAAACAAGTAATGAGCCCCACCAGTATCAAATAACCAAATAAAAATGGTTCCTGATCTCATTAAAATTACAGCCTAGTGGTGGATCCAGAGAAGAGATCAATACACAAAATGATGGTTATTTGGCTTGGAGAAGTATAGAGGGATAGCTAACCCAGAGCTGGAGGTCAGCAGAGGCATCCCAAAGAAATGGCTTCAGGCTATGTCCTGGTTGTCAAAAGATAACCGGGCCAAAATTCCACCTCCCCATCCACTAAAAGGAAGAGGGAAGAAGCATTGGGCAAAGGAAATAGTATGGGCAAACTCTGTTTCAAGAATGGATCACTGTTAATTCCTCAGTTCAAGCCTTAACCATTTCTTATCTTGATAATTCTATGTAATGCTAGTTTTTTAGCTAAGTCATTTCATATTAGAAATATGATATATTTTATATGTATATTACATTATGATTATATCCACCACTGTATAAGTATGCCATGCTATATTTCGTGTTTTCTATTTCTGATTATCACACATCTAATCATCACAACAAAAATGAAGTGTAAATATTCTTGCCCCATTTTCAGATAAGTGAAATAAGTTTGGGGGAGGCTAAGCATCTTGTCCAAGTCAGATTGGCTAGTAATTGGCATTCTCGGCTTTCTATAAACCAATATATGTTATACCCTACTGCTCCCCAAATCTGAGCTCCACTTCTTCTGCTTAGGTATCTGGGATTAAGATAAGAGAAACAGAACAGATTAATAGATTAAGGGAAACAGAACAACCCAGTTTACTGGCAGGGCTAATAGAGTTTAAATAAGTCTCAGTGCATCTTATCAAGCAGCTGCCTGCAAGCACCTGCTCTTTATAGAAATATGATGCTCATATGAGCATTTTCTTCAAGTATTAAGACAGTAAAAAGACGTCAAGAAATAACTGCTTATTGATCACTCCTTATTCCTCAAATACAACCTCTGCTATCCATTGGTGTGTTTTTGTTCATTCTTTTTTCAGGTAAAGCATGTAGCATAGCATAAGTACTAATTAAACATAGTAATGTGAATTTTATTGTTGAGTGTCTAAAAATATGTCAAGCCCTCAAAAGTGCCTTTTACATAATTTATCTTATTTAATCTAATGGAAACCTAATAAGATAGACATTATTACCCATTTTACTGATGAAGAACCCATGGCTCAAATACACTTACTTCCTCATATTCCAGCTACTATGTATTAAGAGTAGATGGGATTTTACCAGAGCTCTTTCCATTCTACTGTTACCATAGCACCTACAGTAAGGCCAAGAATAAGAAAGGTGATGATGCTGTTAGGGAGACATTCAAGGGAGTGGTTATGAGCATGCCGTCTACTGCAAATTATCCAGAGGCAAACCCTAGCTAGGACACTTATAGTGGGCAACCTTAACTTAATCTTTATATCCTCAGTTATCTCTTCTTGAAAATGAGAAAAATAATAGTAGGTACTCTAGAGTTGTAGGGACTGCATGAGTTAATATAGTTAAACCACTTAGAATAGTGCCTGCACTTACATATTAGTATAGATGTCATTATTAATACCTCCTCAATCCTTTATTAATTTTTCTGTATTTTCAGGTGCATTAAGACATCATTGCGTCTATAACGGCTTTCTAGAACTCCCTTTTCCAGTCCAGTGCTTGCCCAGCAGAAGGTTCTTTCTTGCTCTGCACTCCCACACTGTATAGTTTGAGCTATTCCTTGAGAGCTCCTCCTGGGCTTCCTAATATTAGGCAGCCATTTGAGTGGTATATCTTTTTCTCTAGTGGTTCCTTGAGGACAAAAATGTTCTTTTGATTAAGGTGTTAAAAGCATGCTGGAGTGAACTTGAATGAGCATGGATTACAACATTTGTGCTCCCTCAGATGGCACATGCCATTCCTATTAGATTACACAGTGTCCAAATCTTTTATTTTTGGAAGAAATGGTCTTGAGCCTTCCCCTTCTGAAAGCAGTAATGGTAGTTTCATGTGTAAGACATTGTCTAAATCAACTGTTACATCTATCTACAGGAAAAGGGTCACTAGAAACTAGAAACTCACTAGATTGAGTAGTATTTGCTATTCTAACTCTAATTCAATTGCTTGGTTGCTTATTTATGACCTTTCATTAATGCCCAAATTAAAACTAAGTACTTATGAAAGTTCTTCTTGTCATGTACCTCTCTTAAGACTCTATAGCCTACAGTGCCCTTCATCTTTGTGGCCATTTTCTCATTTTGTGCATGACTACATCTGCCATTAGAGCAATAATTGATGATGTTGAGGATAACATAGACCTAGTAGTTTCTCTTTTCAGGTACTTTTTCATTTTAACAAATTATAATGATATACATATTCATCTTTTCAACATTATTTCTAGTTCTAACCAAAACATATAACTTAGAGCAAAATTTAAAGAAATTAAACCCATTAATACAATGTGGCCCTTTATTATTAGACTTTTCTATTTGCTCTTATCAACCAAAATATGTTCTAGTGTTCTTTGCTTACAGTATATATATATTTTGTATATATATTCTATGCAGAAGTATATAAAATATATTTATATATTTAGAAATAACTCAGTATATATTTGTTTTTTTCAGAGCTTCTGAATTGCTATGATGTCTCCACAAATTTAAACCTTTCAAACAATGGCATGGGAAAGCTTGTTGCTTCTGTCATTTCATAACTCTCTGAATTAAATAGCCTAAAATTAGTTACTTACCCTGATTTCTCCAGCTAGGGCCTTTTCTGATCTTGTATCCAGTCCTCTTTTAATTCCAGTAAAGCTTCACTGTAATTCTTTTGCCAGATAGAGCAGAAAATCCTTTCCATAGGATTTTCTCATTGCTCAAATGGACAAAAGATCCAAAGAATACAGTATAATGCCCTACTTCATCCCCCCAAGCAGATGCTCTATGTCACCCACCCTAATTCCCTTCAAACTCCTCTCCCTTTCTAAATGATTCTTTAGCAGTGCCATTTTGCTCTACTAAAAATTAAAGTATAAGAATCAGGGCTCTGGGAGAACTGGTTTTAACAGCAAACACTTAAAAGAGATTGTTTTCAACATTTCCTTTTGAAAAATTTATATATTTGAATACAACTAATGAAGAAAAGGCCATCTATGGGAAGCCCTCAGAAAAAAAGGAACTCATTATTATGCATTATCGTGAATAGTATGATCAGTCAATATGTTAGAATTTGCAGATTATGAGGCGTCACAGTAAGTGATTGGTGTTTCATTTTGCATAGATTCTGGCTAGCAGTGGAGGACCTGAAGAAAAGGCCTATTAGAGAAGTCCCTTCCCGAGTTCAAGAAATATGGCAAGAATTTCTGGCTCCAGGAGCCCCCAGTGCCATTAACTTGGATTCTAAGAGCTACGATAAAACAACACAGAATGTGAAGGAGCCTGGACGATACACATTTGAAGATGCTCAGGTTGGTATATGGGTGGGCCTCACCACCGTAAGTCACAGATGTGCTCCTGGGAAGTTAACATTTGACATACTTTTGCTTTATTTTCATTTAATTGGCGACTAGGCTTAATATTTTCAATTTAGATAACTATATGTAAATAACTCCAATTGACTTAAAAGAAAACAGACACGTTAAAAAGAACAGTTACTAGAGCCTGAGAATGCTTTGTAAATTTGAATGTTTTTACCTGAATATTCCTTAAAGGGGAATGGTTGAAATATTGGAACAATTTTACTTCATTTTCTACTTTGTCACTCAGTATGTTAGAAAACACTTATCTAATGGTGGTCCCACCTCAGTAGCACATATTTGAAATCTTAAGTTGTCTTCCAATGTGGAGATTTTAAGTTTCTGGCATTCTTAAATTATTCATTATGATGACTTATCAGAACTAAACTAAGTAGCTTAGAGTTATGTCACACTCAAGCCAGTTTTGTCTCTGATGATACAATAAAATGATAGATTTAGGCATGTATGAATTTTCCAAGTTATCTTTTTAATCTGTGAAAAGAAAAAAAAGGAAATTTATGTTAGATGTTAATTTCCTTAGTGTTTTTTTTTCTCAAACTGGACATAATTGCCTCTTTAGACATAATCTGAATTTCTATTTTCTCTAAAAAATTGTGCTCAAGAAGAACAATAAACTTGAAATGAGAGGATATTATTTTCCTAATGATATGCTGAAATTGGCTTTTAAATCAGACCATTCATACTTCTTAATTTCTTAAACCTCTTCTGGAGAAGAATATTAGTTCTAGAAAGTATCTGGTTTTGAAAATAACAACATTACTAATATAAAATATAGAAGATGAAAAATAAGATACACACATGCCCTTCCTTGTTTGCAGTCTCAGTGGAAAGTACATTTCTCCTGGCTTTGGTTAAAAGAAAAGAGCCATCGTATAGAAAACTAACAATAAGTAAGTAAGTGCTCAGATCTGCTTATTAGGCTGAAACAGCTAACCAGATACCCAGTCTCTCTGGCTCTGCCATGTCCTTCTATTTGGAAATAATTACAGATACACAGAAGAAAGAGCAGGATGAAAATTGTAGCCCTGTTGCTTACTTCTCTGTTGATTTATCTTTCTTTCAGTTCAAGATAAAATTTCAAACATTTTTCTAGAGCCAACAATGTATAAAATGTTTGGGTTAACCTTCCTAAAGTCCTAAAAGGAACATTTCTTTGTTATCTGTGGCATTAAAAATATTCTTGTTTATTAGGCGTTCAATAAAATGAAAGGGCACCTGGGTGGCTATTGGTTAAGCATCTGCCTTCGGCTCAGGTCATGATCCCAGGGTCTTGGGATGGAGTCCTGCATCAGGCTCCCTGTTCAACAGGGAGTTTGCTTCTCCCTCGCCCTCAGCCCCTCCCCACCACTTGTGCTTGCTCTCTCTTTCTCTCTCTCTCTCTCTCTCAAATAAATAAATAAATAAAAATCTTTTTTAAAATGAAAAGGCATAATTTTCTACAGAAAACATTACCACCTGACCCTGTACTTCTTTTTCAGTTAAGTTCAGCTATTTAACTCCAGTTTTTGCTAGTTTTTTTTAAACCTCTTCTTCAAAAATATAGTAATAGAAATTCCTGGCATTATTTGAGAAAAGACCCAGTGTAATGGCTAAGAAAGCCATTTCTAGAGTCATCATTGGCTGAGTTCTAGTCAGAGCTCTGTTGTGTGTCCTCTTCTTCATATTTAAAATGGACATAATAATGGTTCCCAACCTCACTGAGGTTTTGTGAAGATTAAATTTACTAATATAGGCAAGCATTAGAAGTGTGACTGACATATATTCAAGCAGATCTGAGCACTTACTATGGATAACTCCCTTACTTTGCTAAACGTAAGGCCTTTGGGCCTCACAACAACCTTTTTTATGTATTAAAAAAATGAGAGTCAGAAAGATGAATAAATTGGCCTAAATGTATATGTCTGTAAGTGGCAGATCTTGAGCACAGTAAGATTTGAATCCCAAAAAGCTTGACTCCAAAATAGGACATCACCCCACTTTTCCAACAACAAATTCTGATAGGGTCCCAAATGTACCATACTCTTGGAGATGAGCCTTAGGCTAAATATTGAGCAAGAGTAAATCCAGATTATTGCCAGTATGTTTGAGATCAGGGAAATGAGTCATTTCCTAAAATATATATTTTCTGCAAACAGAGATTAGGACATCCAGGATACTCTCTGCATCTAACTGGTATTTCACTAGACTAGAAAGATGAAGGAGTTTTTATGCTCCATTGAGCTGCAGTGGGCGAGAGCAGAATCTACCTCGATTGGGCTAGCAGTGAATTGGATGAATACACTTTTTTCCTTGACTTCTTCATCTACCAATCTTCATCCTCAAGATAGAGCACTGCAGACTGATTAGGATTAAATTTTAAATATTTACCTAATCTGTCACTGAAGGAGTTTTTTAAAAAGCATACAAATCAGGAGATTTAGCAATTAAATATCCCAAAACTTATTTTTGGACTTGTGCTCTGGCCCAAAGTGGACGTGGATGACAATTTTCCATATAATTTGCACCAAAGAGATGACTCATCTGGTAAGTCTGCATCCTCCAAGAATATGTAGATGCCAAAGGTATCTAAGATGATTACTCAATCTTGACTTCACATCATTCACTTTTGGCCTGGAATAACTTTAAGAGAGAGCAGATTTATATTCTCAAATGACCTATATAAATCAACCACTTGATTAAAATTATTTCATGACATTCCACTAACTGAATTCCATTTTTTTTAAAGGATTGGATGTGATTTTTCTCCTCTGTAGCTCTCAAACCAGTTCAAATATTGATCCATGAATAAAACAATAAATTTGAAGATTTAGGTGTTCTCTAAACACAAAATATTAACATTGTCAACTTTAGCTGCCTCCAGATTTGTTTTTGGACCATATCCTATATTCCTATCATAGTATTTTATTTTCCCTGAGAAATAATAAAGAAGCACTTCAACCATTATTTCTTTTTAGGAGCACATTTACAAATTGATGAAAAGTGATTCATACCCACGTTTTATAAGATCCAGTGCCTATCAAGAGCTTCTACAGGCAAAGAAAAAGGTATTGGTTCTTTGTGACCTTTTTCGATCTGGTTCTCAGTTATAATTATATGGAGTAGTTCCCTCTGCTGAACCCAGGGTATTGGACAAATGGTAAGTGAACACACTCCAAGACCTTCCCCAAACCTTTGCATTTTATAAGGGCCATTTAAGGTGTTTTTGTTTTGTTTGTTAATTGCTTATTTTCTTTTTTGTTTTGTTTGTTTCTGCAGATGTTCATGCTTTACAACGTTTTTTAGAAGCTGTTTTCTTGTTTCATGTTAGTCTTCTGTATGTCTAGTTTAAAGAAATAAAAATTACAATAATGAAAAGGAAGGAACAACATCATTAGGTCAAAAACTTGAAGAAGGTTTTCTTTTTCCAGTAAGCTTAAGTGTATATTTTTAGCCACATGCCCCATAATTAACTATAGACTCATTTTTTTCAATAATAGCTGTCAAAACAGCTATATTATATATAATGGTTGCTTCAGAATATTTTAACTTGGCATTTATCCTGGACTTCTTAGTATCCCTAAGTGATAAATTTTACACACCTAACAAGGTAGCCAAACATTTTGGAAGGGCAGCAATATACCTCATTATTCAATTAATATTTATAATCAATATAAACAATAAAGCAGGATATGGAAAATCTGAATATAAAAATCAACACTCTTCATTATTTTTAATGTTAAAATAGTCCATAACTTCTTGAAATTTTGAGATTAAATTGTAATTTTGTGTGATTCATGATTGTCATCTAGGCTAATGGGATTTTTCAAAGTCCATGGCCTTTGCAGCTGGAAGCAGATACTCTCTCGTTGCAGGTGTTTAGTACAGCAGCCACTAGCCACATGGGTTATTTACATTTAAATTTAAATTAATTATAAGCACATAAAATTCTAGCCAGATTTCAAGTGCTCAGTGGCCACAGCTAAAGGCTTCTGAAATACTGGACAACATAGAATGAAATTCCCATCTTTTCGGAAAGTTCTGTTGGACAGCAGTCCTCTACAGAATCGATGTAAGCAACAGAAATCTAGTCCCAACAGAAAATTATGAGGAAATTTGGAAGATATTCCACTAGATTTTCAAATATGTAGGATTTACACATCAGCGTAAAACCTTCACATATCTATTTCATTTCAATGTCATTTGATTTTGCTTGAAATCATGCCATTTTATTTGCATAGGAAGTGTTTTGGTATTAAAAATAAAAGTACTCATAAAAACAGAGGCTATGCCCTGTATCTAGAATCCTTCCTTGGCAGCTTTCTACCTTCCTGGTCCCTGTGATTTAGAACATGGATTTGCTGTCGCATCATTTCATCGTCCTGTCTTTTTCTGTTCTGTTTTCTTTGCTTTCTTTTTATTTATGTTCCCTATTTCCCTTTGCCCCATCCCACCCCACTCATGTAAGTCGGAACACTCAATGGATCGCAGAACATCTTTTGAGAAATTTGCACAGAATGTGGTAAGTTTTATTTTTTTGAGGAATTAGAAATCATTAAGTCCAATTGGGAAAATTCCCCAATTTCTAGCCCCATCGCTCACCTTGCATCCTTTGATGTAACAACAAAAGCATTGCCTTTATTCAAATTCAGAACTTTGTGCTTCCTGCTTATCTTTCTGTCCCAACTCTTTCTAGAGTAAAGATGTCATCCATGAAAAGCCACATGTATCAAACTAAGGTTTGGAAAGAAGTGTATATTATGACATATAAAATGAAGAAATGATTATTTTTTTGTATTTTAATTTTTATTCTATTTATCCCTTTCTTAAAAATAGTGCATGCATTTCTACATGCTCTTTCTCTTAGCCCTTCCTAAGGCTTAAAAGATAAGGAACAATGAGGGTTCTGTGCTTTTTACCTCTGCAGGGAGAAAATGACCTAATGAGCAGTTTAAAGCCAAAAACTTGTATGAATGGTGGTCGGTGACAAGATATGCCCCACCAAAGACCCACCAGCATGCCTCTCTTATGCTTTATTTTTCAGGAAGGTGTTGAAAACTGTTGCATAAATCATCCAGGAAACCAGTAGTTTTCCTACCACTGTTTTCCTAGTATCTTGCCATGTGTTTTGGTGATATTTTGGTGATATATTTGTTTGTGGGATTCTTTTTTTTTTCTTTTTGTATTGTGCCAGTGCCTTTGGAACTTTCTGACGTTGTATAAACTCAAACTAAAGCCTTCAACACATTTATTTTTATAGGGCAGAAACATCCCTATTTTCCCATGCCATAAAAACTGTACACCAACACTGAGGGCCAGCACTAACCTGTTATGAAAAGAGGTAGAAAAATCTTGGTTTATACTCAAGTTTGTCTGCATTGTCTGTTGAGTTGTGTGGTTAGCTCCATGCTGCTGTGTGTGTGTGTGTGTGTTGTGGCTTTTGCTGTGATGGCCAGTTAAGTGGAGTTATGTGTGTTGAAATGTAAGCAGATTGGATTCAACAAAGATGCTGTTTTTGTTTTTAGTTTCCTTCAAGGATCTTTGTGGTGGGGAATGTTAATCATTTCTATTTATGAATTGCCAGTTGTGACTCGGCACAGAGTATTTGAAAGAGTTTAAAAAGCAGTATATGCTTTGAACATTCAATGTGATTGCACAAATTAAAGGGCTGGAAAATGAAGGACTCCAGGAATTAATCACTCTATAAACTTCACAAAATTTTGGCTGGCTTTATTGGAATCTCTGACCTTTAAAATAAAATTTTCCTAAACATGCTTCATAAGTCACCATGGGAAGATAAAGACAATATTTTTAAAAAGCTTCAAGATTTTTCTGGAGAAAGTAGACATAAGGCTGTTGCACAGTGGTCTGTGCAATGTTTAAGAATTTTTTTCTAAATTCGTCCCTTTCTAACATAATGCTGACAGAATATTGTTTTAAAGATTGGAATGGAAGTTTCTGTGGTATAATTTAAAATAATAACACAACATAAGGAAGATGGAAAAGGGAAGCAAAATGGTTGTCTTTCCTCCAACACCATCCCCAATTCTAACTTCCCCAACTCTTAAAATAGTACCCCATTGTCACACGCTGCAAACTTTAAGAAAAGCTAGGAAATAAGGGGAAGACAGGCTCAATCATCTACAGCCTTCAGTCAAAATTCATACATGAAATGACAGCCATATTCCAGCCATTGTGCTATTTCTCAGGAGCATGTAGAGGGTAGAGACTTTAACTGCTAAGGAGCCTGGAGGTATAAACAAGATGTGACACACAGGAGAAAGATAAACTATTTCTACTTGGTATTGGGGTAGGGAGGAAGCACCAACAGATAATGTGAGAATTCTCAGAGGAAATTATATTTAACTGGACATATTGGATTTCACTAGAACAAGAAGGGCAACCATCCTTTTAAGGGGAAGTGGAGAAAAGGCTGGAATTACTGGAGAAAGAGAAGTTGTGTAGCATCTTCTTTCATACAACATACAAATAAGTTACAGATAATCTTCAGACACCATTGTTCACGGTCACTTTTTCCATCCAGGAAAACAAAAATTAATAGTTTTAATTGAATATTTTGTTTCTGTCATACTTCTGAAGAGATGGAGTAAGGAATTTAGAAAATCTCTCTGATTCCCTCAATAGAATACAAACAAATATATTTATGAGTCATGAGAAGTGTCTATCCTGAAAATTATCTAAATACAAAAACAAAAATTGATGTATTATACAACATTAAATCTTAGGATGGTTAGTTTCTATTTAAAGTTCCCTTTAATTCTTTCTATTCTTATTTCTTTTTTACTTTCCCTTGGTCTTGTTTTGCTCCATGTTTATGATCACTTTTATGGTCAGCATTATGTAAGTACTACATAATAAATTAAATAGGATATCTTTACAGGATCAATAAAGTAATTCTTACACAAGATGAAGGATGAGTGATTTTATTATGACCAGGTAGACATAATGAAGGAAATTTGTAGTTTAAATAAACATTTTAAAGGACTCCTATGTGCAGGTTAGTCTGGTAAATTACAGGGAGGCTACAGGACAGACTATTCAAAAAAGAAATATAGTAGGGAACATATAGGTAAATAAGTATGTAGACTATGAAAAGAACATGGCAAAGTGAGATCATAATAGTTCATGTTCACTGAGTGCCTGCCACTGAACTAGGCTCTGCCCTAGGAACTTTATCTTACCTAACTTAATATAATCTGACCCTGCAAGTTAGGTATTATTATACCCATTTTATTGTATTATTATTGTTATACTCATATTATTATACTCATTTTATCAGTGAGAAAACTGAAGAGTCAGAGGAGGTGCATAATTTGCCCAGAATCACACAGCCTTAAAGGAGCTTACACTGACCCAAAATTCATTTTTCCCAAATTCTTTCTTTTTCCATTGAACACTTTTCTCCTTAATATTCTTCCAATAGCAATATTTAATAGCTTAATAGCATCACTGTTTTGTTACATACGAGATCAAAAATTTTTTGCTAGACAGTTCTCAATACCATTGGAACTTCTGTTGGTTACTGAGAGTAACAAACTCTTACCAGCACCTTGGAGAATAATTATAATAAACAGTTAACAGTTGCACGGCATTTTGCAGTCTTCCAAAGACATTCTTTTTTGTTTGTTTTGTTTTGTTGTTGCTGTTTACATACATGGCAGTCTTGGGAGATGACCAGGCAGGTGCCACTACCCTTTCACAGATGAGCAAATTAAGAAATAGTAAGATGAGATCCCTTCACCAGTATCACTTAGTTGTTGAGTATAAGACTCAGAACTAGAAGCAAATTCTGATTTTAAATTCATTACTCTATTGATTACTCATTTTCGTTCATTATGCCCAACACTGGAAGGAAAAATAAAACTCATATTTGTGTAATACCTTCACCTTGCCCTATTGTCTCAAGACATCTCATTTCCTGTGATTTACTTTTTTATTATTTTGTTTTCCTTGTCATCAGATAAGACCTTAGGGGTAAAGTCTTTCAAGATTTACTGTTCTCTCATGCCTTTAAATGTTATTAAGTTGATGTCTCCATCACCAAATCTGACCCCATTTCTGCAACCACTAAAGTCTCATGACATCTGCCTGCCACACAAACCTCAAGTAGAACACACAGAAAATACGAGGAAAACAGGCTATGAGGATTGATTGTCCATGCCTTCAACCAAAATTCATAAATCAAGTCCTGGCAGTACTACTCACCTCCTTTCCTCAGTTGGTGTGAAGGGGAAGTTAAATCAGCTGGACTCTGGGCTAGAAAATGAGAAATGAGAAATAGAGAGTGTTCGCTATTGAACTCCCAGGAACTCAATAATCCAATTGCTTTTAGGGAAAAATTTTACCCTTTCTCAATGAAGCCCAGTATCTGCAGAGCCTTTAAAAGATATCATGACCATTTGTTATCCCATTTCCACTGCCCTGATGGGGAAGGTGTGCTCTGGAGATGGCCACAAATTACCAGAAGTTGTGGAAACTCTGTGAGAGAATTTTAACAAAAGCACTGAGTTGACCCTGAAATCAGTTGACCTTTTGGGATCAAATCTTTATTTAACTCTATAATTGATTAGTATGCATATAGATAAGAAGAAATGTAAATATAAATCCTATAACTTGCTTGGAGTGTTAAAAAATGTGAAAGATATAACACTTAGTTCTTTTAGAATGTTCTTTTTGGTTACATCTAATTAAATTCTTTTTTAAAAATACAAATTTAGGTTTTATTTTTTCAAGTCTTTTAAAAAAAATTTTATTTAAACTCAATTTGCCAACATATAGTGTAACACCCTGTGCTCTTCTCGTCATGTGCTCTCCTTAATGCCCATCACCATCTAGCCCATCCTCTCCCCATCTCCCCTACATCAACCCTCAGTTTGTTCTCTATAGTTAAGAGTCTCTTACGGTTTGCTCCCCTCTCTTTTTTTTTTTTTTTTTTTTGCCATTCCCCTATGTTCATCTATTTTGTTTCTTAAATTCCACATATGAAGTAATCATATGATTTTTATCTTTCTCTGACCGACTTACTGCAATTAGCATAATATACTCTAGCTCCACCCATATCATATATATCTCACAATGTCTTTATCCATTCATCAGCTAATGTATATGTGGGCTCTTTCCTTAATTTGGCTATTGTTGATAATGCTGCTATAAACATCAGGGTGCATGTGCCCCTTTAAATCAGCATTTTTATATCCTTTGGGTAGTGCAATTGCTGGGTCATAGGATAGTATCCAAAATCTATAAATATCTTATCAAACTCAATACTCAAACAATAAATAATCCAATTAAGAAATGGTAGAAAACATATAGAGACATTTCTTCAAAGTAGACATCAAGATGGCTAACAGACACATGAAATGATGCTCAACATCACTCATCATTAGGGAACTACAAATCAAAAACTGATGAGATGCCACTTCATACCTGTCAGAATGGCTAAAATTAACACAAGACACAACAGATGTTGGCGAGGATGTGAAGAAAAGGGAATCCTCTTACACTGTTGGTGGGAATACAAACTTGTGCAGACACTCTGGAAAACAGTATGAAGGTTTCTGTTATATAATGAAGTCTTTCATTATATTTTTAAGATACTGTCAATGACCCTATGGGTTGTTTCTAGTCCTGATTAAATGATTTTTAGCTTGGTTTTCATCAAATGTGAAATCTAGCATAAAATATTCTCTAGGTCTCCCATCAGAGGTGGGACTACCTCTCTGGTAGCTAAGCATCTGCTCCTCAGCAACCTTCATGAGGATCTCTGTCTTTGGAGCATCTGTCCGTCCCTCACTCTCTGCACCTGCTCCCTGGTGCCCGTGCCCCCTTCTTCGCACCCCCCCTCCCACCTCCCTGAAGGTTCCCTGCAGACATTAAAGTGGTGATTCACCTGGAAAAAATATTCTCTAGGTACCCTAACAACCATCAGGATTATACACTGAGACCACCCTGTCACTTCAGTACAACCCCATTAATAATACAGATTCCAGGTTTGGGAAATACAGCCCCAGATGAGCTGTGAGCAATGCTAGCTAGGAGTAGGTCAATGCAGTGTCAAATCTATTCATGTGGACCCCCATTTGGAGTGGACACTGGCTCTGCTTAAACCATGGCACTTCTGGTCAAGTGCTCTAGATTTTGCTGTTTGGGTTTACAGGTACATTCGTGTAGATAAACTTTGTTGGATCCCAAAGCACCTAAAGGGAAAATGTATAAACTTATCACTTGCCACTTGTTCATTTTTATTTTTATTCACCATGAATAATACCAATAGGGAAAATTGACCTAGTAATCTAAGATCCACTCATATGCTACATTTTTATCATTGTTTTATATACCATTTTACTGGGTCCAGATTATTCATTCATTTAACATACATTAAGTTTTACTATACTACAGCCTATCTTTACTTTCATTTCCTTTGATAGCAATTTCTACCACAATGAAGTCTCTACTTATACAAATCTTATAGTATTCAGAATGGTCATTCTCTACATTGTGTTTATACTAATGAAGTTGCATTATAGTAAGACCTCCATGGAGTTAGTGAGATCCTTGATTCACATATACATCCCTCATAATGAAGCAGATAATCTTCTTCACATAAACGTCTATCATGATAGGATTATGAACTATGAGAGGGTAGGTTTTGATTTTATATCTGTACATCTTTGAATTTACCATAAGGAGAACTTTGTGCATATTTTTTTCTGGTTGAGTTCTGTAGACTTTGTTGCTTGAGATTACAGGTATGTTCATAGAGATCTGTGATAGAAAATTCCTAGAACATCTTAGGTAACTATAATTTATAAACTGGGTATTGGCTTTCCCACCATAGATATTATCAGAAAACCTAAAATCAATCCGCTCAAGGATGAACCATTTTCTCCTCTTTCTTTTATGGACCTGGAACTCACCTCATTTATCATTTTGTTATTGGCATATATGGCTATCCATCTTCTTTTACTGAAACTATTTACGGTGATAACTTAGCTTAGAAAGCAATTTCAGGTTCCCTGCAGCATGATGTAAATTGATCGGTGTGGAATGTATCAGACTATGTAGCCTATTTCGTTTGGACAACTTATCTTTATTTTCCCCTAGTAACATCATTAGATCTTAAATTGCCACTCAAGTTCTATAAACTGTGGAGTATATAGTGGTTTTTGGTCAGGGAGCATCCAGTGCAACCCTGGGGGTTTCTAGGGAATGATCTGACACTGCTGAGTAGGAAGTCCCCAGTGGGAAATTTCCCTGTTGCTAGCACATATGTCAGAGGCAGAAGTTTAATAGCATTTCCCAAAGTACTGTTTTAATATACTGAAGGCCTTGGATTTACACCAATGGTTACAAGGCCCCAGCTTCCTGTGTAGCTAGAAACCATCCTGGAGGCTGTATGTAACAGGTTTATAACCCAGTAGTACCCATGTATCCAAGCACTATTGAATTCTTTAATCCAATAATAACAACAGCAACAACAAAAACAGTTATTAAGCATCTACTATGGGTCAGACACTTTGCTCCTTATCTTAGAATACATAGATAATAGCTGTAAGCCATTCTGATGGCTTAAACATTCTGATATAGCCACTGCTATTAGGAAGTTTACAGTTCATAACAGATAAGATATTAATGGAAATAACTACTTTTGGGACACCATTAACATGTGCACCTAAGTTGGTTCATTCTCAAAAAAAGGTAACTGTTCAATGAACAGATATTCCTACTAGCTTTCTGCTAGCTTACTTCATGTAAATCATGACCGTTTCTCTTAAAGCAGCACAGAAGAGGCAGGGAGAAAGAAAGTTAAGGCCTAAGCAAGAGACCCACTTACTGTATAGTTGGGGAATGGCTCTGAAGGAGAGGGGACAAAGGTAGAACCAGAAAGAGTTCTGAGGACCTGACAAATGCAGTAGTGTTGCAGGCAAGGACTGCTATGAGGTCTCCAACTTAGAGGAGCATAGTACAAAAGAAGGTAATCAAGGAGACACCGTGTATCCTGGATCCACACACTGGGCCATCTTCATCTCTGCAGAAGATGCAGGTAGAAAGCAAATTAGGAGAACCTAGAGACAGGAGGACATGTCATATGTTAATTATTTCTAGATATGATGTCATTACTAGGCAGCCCTGTATCATCACCAAGTCATATATTTCTTCTTTTCAGTTACCCATTCTAAAGCACATGTACCATCATTACGTGTTGTTGGTATTTCTTTCTGAAACATTTTTCAGAAAAGAAAGCCATTAAAGAAAAGAAAGCCATTTTTATGCTGATGTCCAGCTATGCATGTGATTTTTACTTTTCTGTAATTTTTGCTAGTGTTTAGAGGCAATAAAACTAAAATAAACAATTTAAAATACATAAACAATAGACATATTTATATAAATTGTATACATGTTTAGATATAGATATATTATGTTCAATTCTACAGACACCCTCCTGCATTTTCTTAGGCACTTGCCAAGTACCATAGTGCAAGCCCAAACTGGACAAAATCCCATATCCTCTGCATTATGTGTCACATTTTGATGGCTGTTTTTTTCATTGTTGTTTTTCAATGGCCAGGATCTAAGAGTAATAACAAACATTGAACAACTCTAAATACAATACTTGTACCTGTAATTCCAACCAGAAAAGACCATTATTAAGATAGTCTTGTGATAGTTATTGGAATTTTAAAATACCATTTTAAAACTACACTGACTATTGTTTCTGGAGAAAATTTCTACCATTTTTTTGGTTTATCAAGTAGTTTCAGTTTATTTGCTTTGATATGAAAGATTCTTTTCCCATCTATTTCATCAGCAATAGAAAAAAAATTACCCAGTAGACATGGCTGAGATACAAAGGGGAATACAGGCATCTATTATCAAGACTATTCACTTGAAATATACTTATTAATATCTAGAAGGAACATATTTCTAATACCAGACAGTAAAGGCTGTTGGGAAGTCTTTATCCTTTCTAATTTAAGAGTTAAGTCTTCAGGTACTTTGTGAAGATACTGAGAAAGATGAATTTTTTGGAGCCTCCAAATTGAAAAAAAAAATGTAGAGGCTCCAATTCCTGCAGGTCCAGCTTCCAGCCCATTGTGTGAACCTCTTCTGTGGACTCAGTGACAAGTAGGCATCTAGCATTTGCTGTCTCCCAAACTCCAGAGATGTGGGAGCCCTAGATGTTGCAGACACTCCACACCACCTTCTAGAAATTCACTTCTTATTTTCACCCTAATCTGCTTCTCTGTAACTTCCATATAATGACCCTACTTCTGTCTCCAGAACAGGACAGAATAAACCAAGCACTCATCTAGATCTAGACAGCTGTCAAATTACTTGAAGGTGTGATTATATCAACTCCTCTCAAGTGTTCCTTTTAATTCCTTTAGTTAAAAATCTCTAATTCATTGTTTTTCTGTGTGTCAACTACCCATATCCCATATCTCAAAATCGCCAGGGACTTGGAAAACACATATTTCACGACTTCATCACAGATAAACTGAGCCAGAATCATTTTCTCCACCCCCTCCTCTTTTTCTTTCCCTATTTGCATTTGTTACAAACATATCAGAACAAAATAATGTTTACAAACTGTGATCCAGGTAGAAGCATTCCTACCGGACCTCTCCTTACCAGGGATCAGTGGTTCTCACATTTGACTGCAGCAGAAACACGTGGTAAGACAGATTGCTAAACCTCTTGCCTCTTATGAGGTCTGATTACTATTTTTCTGGTGAGATCCAAGAATTTTCATCTTTAATTCTTAAGTGATACTATCTATTCCTACTGGCTTTGATACTACCCTCTGAAAACCATTGCCCTAGACTAACTGATGGATGCTCTCTTCTCTCCAGTGATAGATGCCAAGGGCACACTGTCACAGCTGAGAGGCTACTCTCCAGTTGTGCCCATAGCATTTTGCAACCACCAGTTGAATTATATGATGAAGAGTCAATTGTGTTTGTTCCCATGTTCAGTTTATAATTACTGAATTGATAGTAATTACATAATTTACTTAAATATATTAGCTGCTGAAATTTGAGTATGAAAAGAAAAATAGATGTTCCTATGAAAACTAAGCTAAACACAATAAAACTAGATAAACACTTAAAAATTGCTATCAAACTAAATCTGAGTGAGACTTGCACAGGAAAGTGTATTTCTAATGTTTCTAATTTAATAATCTCCTGTTCTTTTATCATCTTAGTTGCTTACTTCCTACATTTGTCTGTGAATAGTCCTCCAAAACAACTGAACACAATACTCAAGATGTAACCCAACCAACAGACATTGGGAATAATGTCTTCCAATAGGAAAGGAAATAGGAGGAAAGAACATGTCATGTAACTTTTACAAACCAGCCTGAAAATTGCATCAGTTCCCCCACCCTAGCTTAACGCAGCCATGTCAAAATGGAGAGTCATTTGGGACTTAAACTTAAAAAAAAAATTGTTTTTCTCATGAAATGAGATCTCCTCAATCTTGTCTTTTGCAGCTAGAATTTTGGTTTAATGTTTACTTATTTTAATCTAAGTTTGGTTTTTATCCTTCTTTTCATTAAACTCTATCTTGTGAGTTATAGCTTTATAAAATAAGTTTTCAGGGATCCTTGGGTGGCTCAATGGTTTAGTGCCTGCCTTTGGCCCAGGGCATGAATCCTGGAGTCCCCGGGATCGAGTCCGACGTCGGGCTCCCAGCATGGAGCCTGCTTCTCCCTCCTCCTGTATCTCTGCCTCTCTCTCTCTATGTCTATCATAAATAAATAAATAAATCTTTTAAAAAATAAATAAAACAAGTTTTCACGGCATTTCTTTGTTACCCAGCCTTTTAACCAAGGTTGCCAAATTTGCATCATACATACATTTTATCAGAACTACATCAGTTTAATGGTGAAAATAACTGATTAAAATGCCATAAAGAACAGAGAGGAAGGCAGATTTCCACTGCTCCAGTAACTAGCACACCGTGAAGATAGTTGTTTGTTTAGTTATGAACTCACCCTTCTCTGTCTTGGCTACAGAGGTACCATGAAAGAGCACTACATATCTTATTCCATAAACCTTTGTTTTAGCGACCTCCTGTCATCAGGTCTGGTGAACCCATGAGCATGTACATGACAAAGATCTAACATAGTTTACATGAGGAGTTCTTTGCAAACAAAGAATTAGAAGGACAATATGCCATTAGAAAAATGAACAAAGCACTTGAACAGTTTTAAAAGGATACAAATAATAAATACATGAGAGAACAAACAGAAAACCTATCTTCATTAGTAGCCCCGTATAATTTAAAAAGCAACAAAATAACTTTTTCCTCCAAGTAGCTTATTTTTAGTATTTTTTTCTAGTGTGAGAAAAGGGGTAAGTAAATCAGTGATTTAATACACTGTTAATAGGAATATGAATTTCTAAACACTTTTTTCAACAAAACTTTACAGAATGTGTCAAAAGTTTTAAAATTCTTCTTGCACTTTCAGTCAGTAATTCAACTGTTAATAATTTAATCTTAAGAAAACCTACATGCATACAAGAATATGCATTGCATCATATATAAAATATAAAACACAACCTTAATGTACAATTGTGAATTTCTTAAATACATTAAGGTAGATATACCCGATGGAATATTATGCAGTTATTAAAAATTAGATTTTAGAGCAGTGACTGTCATCTTTTTTCCACCCACATTTGACATAGGAATGCATATGTGTTTGTGTTTGTATGTATATGTAATATATTGTATTACTATATAAATGCTTGTGTGTGTTTATATGTGTAACTAAAATAACATTTCAGAAACAGTACATTCCTTTATTATATGTGATACACTTTGATATATTCCTATTTATTCTATAATATTTAATTTTTTTTCTTAATGTTAGTAGCATCTATCTAAATTGATCTTGCCCACTAATGCAATGAATTTGAACAAAACAATATTTTAGAAAACACATGTAACATGAATAATTGACCAAAATATAATCATTTTAAGATGTCTGTTAATGATAACAAGCCAATGCTATGCACAGTATAATTTCATTTCTGTAAAAAAATGAAATTAAAATATTTTTATAAAAAAGGATACATAGTAGGTAAATAACTATTCAAGTAACATTTATTTCTTCTCTATATTTTTCTATGTTTTCCTCATTTTTTCTAAATATTTTAAGCTAAGGAAATGAAAGTATTTGGCTTTAAGTTTTCTTTCTCAGTCTAAACAGGAAGCTAGTAATAGATACTTAAATGTAAACATGTTCATAAACATGAACATAATACATAATACATAATATTATATTTTTAGTACATAATAATAGAACTTTTTCCGTGCTCCACATTATACATACCAGCTCCCAAACTATCTATAGTTTACCTCCTTACCTATAGTACCTCCTTCCTTCCTTCTTCTCAACAATTTGAGCTTATCTTTTTTTCATTTGTTTTTATTGAAGTTCAATTTGCCAACATATAGTATAACACCCAGTGAATTTGAGCTTATCTTTAACTTTCTAGGAACTGACACTCTCCATAGTTTTGTTAAAATTATTCACACGTTTAGTAAACTCAGCTACAAGGTTGCCCAGGAGAATTGGTTCCATTTCCAGCAGGGAAGAGATTTCCAAACACCTACTTTCGCTTCAATTCTT
This sequence comes from Canis aureus, assembly GCF_053574225.1. Taxonomy (NCBI): domain Eukaryota; kingdom Metazoa; phylum Chordata; class Mammalia; order Carnivora; family Canidae; genus Canis; species Canis aureus. The sequence goes on from NC_135616.1 coordinate 48,808,823, forward strand.
TCTTAACACCTTCCCAGCTAGTGTTCTTGATAGGAACAACCAAAGCAAAATGAGTTAAACAGGCCCAGATTCTGTCAATTAGTCTATATTTAGGGTGTGACCAGTATTCCCCATATGTCACTCCACTGTGTCTCTCTTCCCTTAAGGTAAAAGTTACTTAACCCAAGATATTTGAGTCTTGTTACCTTAGTTTCCAGGAGCTTATTTTTTAAGTATAATTTCAGCCAAGGAACTCAATCAGCTCAGGCAAAGAATCAAGTATGTATTGAGGGATTCTATAATGTGAATGTTGTTTAACAGCTGTTGATTGTTTCACCAAGCCAGTTGACCTAATGAGTTATACCAAATGGCTTATAAATATGTGAGGTCTGATTCTCTGGGCAAGACAGTCCAGAGAGAATCACCAGAGGAGTTTAGGGGGCAGTTAGAAGGCTCTAGCAAGGACATGGATAAGAAGGTCATCTTTGAAAAGTGAGTACAATCTGAACAGGTAGATACATGGGTAGGTGACCAAGCTGATAGAGTATCAGGTGCAAAGGCCAAAGAATCATTCATTTTGTGGAGTGACAACAGGCAGTTTGAAAAGCCAGGAAAGCTAGATTTTGGAATCCAGGCAAAGGCGATAGTATTTATAAGTGAAGCAGGGCATTTTCAACATGAGAGTAAAAGAACAAACAGTATCCTTAAGTTCAGTGCCTCTAATTGCACTCCCTATCTCTAGTCCAGCAGTATCACATTATCACCAAGCAATCAGCACCTTATCATGTAGCAGTGGGCCTGGGCCTCTCTCTGGTCAGACAACTGGATCACGTACAACAGACCCTGAGATGGCAAAACTTGCACTTTCCTATTCTTGGTCTGTGGCCTCTGGAGCCTCTGGAGCCTACAGGCATTCTAGAATGTACTTCTGAGTCTACAGCAACACAAAACAGAGACTAGGAGGCAAGGACAGGAAACATACAAGTTGGAATTATAAGAGAGTGCAAGAGTTAAGAGGTTACCTATTTTTTTAATCCCAAAGATGCTGATAATCCCCTATTTTTCTCCTTAATCTTTTCTTTGACTATCTTCTAAACATTTTTTTTAACTTTCTTTTTTTTAATTTATTTATTAGAGATACAGAGAGAGAGACAGAGAGAAGCAGGCTCCAGGCTGGGAGCCTGACGTGGGTGGGACTTGATCCCAACGTGGTGGGACTCCATCCGGAGTCTCCAGGATCACACCCTGGGCTGAAGGCAGCGCTAAACCGCTAAGCCACCAGGGCTGCCCTCTTCTAAACATGTTATCCCTTCGTTTCTGTTTGGTGTCCTATAGATCAGGAAAGACTGATGTGTGTGTTTTTACAACAGTAATAAAACAAGTGGCTTAATTGCCCAAGAAAATCCAGCTTATCTCCACTCCTTTTGTGGATAAGTGTCTGCAGGAAAGGAGGATGGAGAGTGGCCTTCATCTCCCTAGTGCCCCAGGCTCTCAGACTGGAAGGAAGAGCCTGGCTTTCATGTTCGTTTCTGCTGACTCACAGCTCCTTATTGTCAACTTTCTGTTACTACTTTAATAAGAACAAGAAAAACTTTAGAGATGCATGGGTGGCTCAGCGGTTAAGCATCTGCCTTCAGCTCAGGGCATGATCCTGAAGTCCCAGGATTGAATCCCCACGTTGGGCTCCCTGCATGGAGCCTGCTTGTGTCTCTGCCTCTCTCTGTGTTGCTCATGAATAAATAAATAAAATTAAAAAGAAAGCAAGAATTTCTAAATCATGTAAAATTCTTAACTATTGGTAGTTACCTTGGAAGAGCTAAGAACAAACACATAGGTTGCTTGTTCTGGCGGCTTTCTTTTTTTTCTTTTTTTTTTTTTTTTTTTTGGTCAGGGGAGGTGAATATTTTCCTAACTATAATAAAATTTCTATGGAGCATTTAAGAAGTCAAATTCTACCGTGAGAGACCAGAAAGCTCTCTTTGTTTATATGCTTTTATAACTATATTGCAGATTAGGTAGATGCTCTGCATTCACTTAGATGCAAGAAAATCTGAGCTGTATTTTTGTCCTGAAACTGATTATGTGCTGCTTTTTTTAAGCTTTTTGCCCAATAACTGGATATTACAAAATCTCATAGAATTTTGAATTTTTGTCTTGTTTTGTTCCGAGTTTCTGTCTTTGTCTTTCTCTATGGATTGCTGTTTCCAATATAATCCTTTTTCTTTAGAATCTGACAAGAAAAGGTATAAACAACATAACACATATATAGTGATTTGGTTAAAAATAAATATTATTCATACAGAATTCAGTTGTAAACAATTTAGTAAAAAAATAAATAAATAAATTTAATTGGTAAGGATTTTTTTAGCCCTCGGTTTCCAGAATTAAGATTTTAGAACCTAGCTACAAAAATTTCTTAAATTCTTCAACTTGGGAAAATTATGAAAAGTTAATTGGCAGGGGCTGATTGCATACAGCCTCCAAAGGAACTACACTGAAAAGGAGTTTTACAAAACAACAGGTATGTAAATGCACACTTCCCTAACTACAAGAAAGGATCTTCTTTTTAATATAAGGTTTGCCAATAAAATAAGCAATGTATTTCCTTGTGCACCAGAATAGTGCCTAGTTTTTCCCCAGTATGTAAATAAGGCAGGCTTTTCACGGGATTTACAGAACAGATCCCAATGATCTAGATCTTCAAATCCACATGACTAATTGGCACCCATGCTATTTACTTTGACCCTAGACTGGGGCATGTAATTTTTTTTAAACTGTTAGCTATACCCAAATTTGCCCTTTAGTTTTCTCAATGCACATAACAAATTTCCTTATTACATATTTGGTCAGTCCTTATCACGTACAGTGTTTCATCGTGTGACTGTTTCCCATTTCTGTTCATTTGTTTTTCTATCATCATAAATCCCCAGGTTGACTATAAGCCTGTGCTTTTCTGTGAAGTTCCATGAATGAGTATTTTTTAATTATCTCCTAGGACAACAGCCTGTCAAGCTAACCTTGTACCTCACCCTCTTTTAAATGAAACCCATACCAGGCCAAGTACTAATAGCATCAAAGATATTTCAAAAATCTGTAGAAAGAGAGCCGTGGTAATATTTATTAGATTTACAAAAATGACACTGGTTTTCACAGTCCAAACAAAAAATGATTATATGAATTTCAAATGACTATTTCAACATGACTATTTCACACTTCTTCCCAATAGTTTTTAACAAATCACACTAATCTGCAGTTTTAGAAATAACAATTTTATATCAGCATCTTTCCCCTCCTCCTCTGCCATATAAGCATTCACTTTTATGCCTCAACCAATATGGCATTTTCTCCAGCCCACAAATGGCATTAGAAACAGTAAACTCTTTTTAAAAATACATTACTATTTCTCAGAAGAAATATATATAAACTCATATACACACTTATATTAACAGCACAAGAAATGAATACAGTAGTAAATGTAGGAAATAGTGTGGTCTTCAAATGTAGGATGGTAGCTTTTAGATTCCAACATTATTTAATCAATCTATTGTCTAGGTTTGGGATAGAAAAGCAGTATAATTTTAGATTCCAATTCATTAGCAACTTTATGCCTTTTTAGAGTCAGAATAGTGACTTTGGGTGTCAGTATCCTAATGAGAAAGCATATAACAATAAAAACAATAATAGTAATAGTATAATGAGATAATAGCCAACATAAACTTAGTACATAGAATGTTCCAAGAATAGTTTTAAGCAATTTAGTTTCATTATTCTTTAGAAAAAGCTTTTAGTAGGTACTGTGATTATATTCATTTTATGAATGAGAAAACAAGCACAGGATAGGTAGCAAGAAGGAGCAAAGTATATCTTATTTATAAGGCCAATATATAATGTAAAATAGGGTGTCTTGTTAACAAACTGCTTTTTTTTTTCTTCCATAAAGTATCTAAAGCATAGCCAGCAATGAGAGGCATCTTTTACTATTGCTAAAAGCTAAGTTTTGAATCATTTTCCCCAATTAAAAGAAAATAGTGCTTGGTTTTCATTGCTCCCATTCATGTCAGCCACAGGGCCCTTGTCAGTTACTGTGAAGTGTGTAAAGAAAGCTTGATTTTGAAATTATTGATCACTTCTTAAACATATTGCTCTCTTCCCAAAACATGGCCAAGAGTGATAATCTCTTTCCAATACCACATTCCCTTTTATCAAACTCTCATATTACGTAGTGAATCAAGACTATTGTTATGACTAATTTATTAATAAAATATTATATTTCTCAAAAAAATCTCTTGGCTTTACCTTATTATTTTATCCACTCAGAAAGACAAATTCCATTCAAATATGTGGATGACCATCTTACTTTTATTACTAGAATGTATAAAATGAGCTATGAAACAGAAACCACAAATTGAGGATCTGCAACCCTGATCAGAAATTCAAATTTTTTTCTCTCCAGAGTACTAGTATTAACAGGGACAATGTCAGCTTTCAAGATTTCAAAAGAGTGAATATGTACTCTAGGTATTAACACAATATATGGAATCAGAATATATGGAATTTTTCTGGGGTTGGGGTTGGAGGAAATCAGGTGGAAAAAGATAGGGAGATGTCTATGGTTTGAAGTAGAGAACAAATAGAATTTTATCTGTAGATGTATAATTGGCATTATTTTCTCCATTACGTAGGATGGAGGACAAGCCCAATCTTGAATTTCTATCAATTACACCTCTAAAAATGAATTCTGTTTAATTAAAATAATATTTTCTGCATTACTAGATATTTATAAACATGACACTAATTCCAGCAATTGAACAAGAATGCATTCACATTGCTACCTTTTAGAGCAGTTTACTAAGGTTTGTTTTAACATGTTTATAACCAGTTGCAAATCTAGGTGTTGCATCATTGCTAAGCCTTGATGAAATGTTTATGGACATGTTTTATTATTTGCTAATCTGTGCTGTGAACCCATCAGTCTGTTTGCAGTGGGGAGGAAGTGGGTAGAGGGGTGGGCGGGTGGAAGTCATTTTGTTTAATGTGTTTGAACTAAGAGAAAGTTTGAACTAAGATGTACTTAAAGGGTTTTGTTTTGACCTGTGCACAAAACTCAGCTGCAATAAATAAATGCTACTCATAAGCAGGTTTTCAGTGATCATACTCTGTTTTTTTTTTCCCTTTGTTTTATATTCTTTTTCTCAGGGGAAATCTCTCACCTCAAAGAGGTTAACAAGCCTCGTTCAGTCTTACTAAAAGGATCATCCTGTAGCATGGAAGCAGACTGGAGTCATTGCATATACTTTGTAGCTCTTTGTTGTTACCTGGAGCAGAGGACATTAGACCAAGATGTTGCATGAGCAAAGGACCTGAATTGTTCTCTTTGTGTACATTAAGGCATTGCCATTCCAAGTGACTCTACCATCTCAATGCCTCCATTTCAAAATGTTGTCTGCTTACTTTCTCCTTGTATTAAGCTGGATCTGTGTCTTTTCCTTTTTGATGAGTTCAAGTGAAGTACACCTTTTTTTTTCTTTCTCTTGCTCTTAAAACTTCTGCTAGACACACAGTTCACTGAAAATTCACTGTCAAAAACTGGAAGAATTGTAAAAGAAAAAAACATATATCAATAAGTATACATATGGCTTCACATTTATTAAACAATAAATTAGCACAGAAAGTTTCATTTTCACCAATGTGTTCATAGTCAGAAACAAGCTCATGTGTTCGTCTGTTGTCTGTACATTCTCGGTTGATGTTTCTTGCATTTATTTTTATACCATATTTAAATAAGAAACACCTTTTACTCCAAATGTATTAAAGTTGATCCCTTCTCTGTAAATTTGTGTATGTTTATATTGTTGTTTTATCTTTCATTAAAAGATGCAGAATCTCGTTGTTTTTGTAACTTTTGACTTCTACATGCTGACAAGATAATGCTGAGAAAGCATCCACAAATGTAGATTTGCAATTTAAACTATCACCCCGCACATTTATTTCAGGGCTTCAAGGCAAGCTTAGATGGCACAGTGGTTAGGAGCTGACTGAAAGTATTTCATCTGGGGACTAGCCCAGAACCAGGTAAATGCTTTTTCTCCCATCCAGGAACAACACAAATGGGCCTTCCACATTTTTAGACCTATTTCCCAGACCTTTCCGACACATTATGAATATGCGTCACTGTTTTGCTAATGAATAGTTCTATGAGAATTAGGTTTGAGTGTGACTTCCCAACTCAGGAACTGGTATTTCTCCTTAAAGTGTAATTCTCAAAATACCTTAAGTCGCTTTTACCTCTATGGTGGTTACTAACTCTTTTGAGAACACAGTGGTAATTACTAATCTTTAGTGAATGCCTGTCACAGTACTATGGGTTTTACATGCCCATAAAATCCTCACATTTAATCCTCACTTCAGCCCTATAAGATTTCTGCAATTTTGAGAATATTAAAGCAGAGAGAAGTTAAGTAACCTGTTCAAAGTCACACAGCCATGTAGTGAGTTGATATACTAATAAATCCATATACACTCTCACATAGGACGCATTTACACTGAATTTCAGGGCACTGACAGAATACCCTCTGAAACTCCTCTATGGACCCCAGATAAGAAACCTGACTCCCTTTAAGAGTTTGGTCAGTGACAGAAAGTTCGTGCAGTAGGGGAAACGGGCCTAACTTGTTTATTTTTGCATCCATGCACACATTGCAGACTCTGGATATTTAAAAAAAGAGAAATGTAGTTATTGTAATTAATGTAATTATTAGTTGCTGTAGGTAAACTTAAATTCTGAAAAAAAAAATACCCACAACAGTGAGAAATTAGTTGTGAGTCTGTGAGCTAGTGTATAGAACTGTCACAAAATGGGAGAGACTTGGTAGGAGATATTTCTATATGGGCAATAATCAGAACACTGTAATTACTTTAAGATTTTAAAAGTGATTTAATTATAGGCCCTATGACTTCTTAAAAAGAAAATATAAAATGCACATAAGTCTAAAACTTAATTCAGGATAGCCTTGGCCAGATGGCACTAAAACTAGGTTGAAACACTACATAAGAGAAACAGTATTTAAAAGAAAGCAATAACCCATTAGAAGAATAGGATGAATAGACAACGAATGTTGCACAAATGGGATTGGTTATTTTGGAGGCTCTTACAAGTTATCATTCCTTAGGTGTCCATCCTTACTAAAAATTTTAAATCACAAATTTATACAGAAATAAAAGGCATAAAATGGCAATGGAGGACAAGAAAGAGAAATATCCAGGCAAGTATTCCCAAGTCAGGAACTCCTGGTAGACATGTAAGTCAGGTTGAATTCAAATACATAAAACTTTTAATAGTCTAATGACTCTATTTAAGATAGTTTAGAAAGGCTTAGTTTACAAAACAGTGTATTTCAGGAGAAGCATATAGAAAAATGTTGACATTCTTGCAGTTCACTCAAATAAGCACATGGTAACTGTCTCCCACCCTACTCTGGGATAATTTGACCTATAAGGCACAGAAAAAAAAGCTCTCAAGCCTCTAATGAATAAAATGGTTTTTAAGAAGCCTTTTTCTACCTTAACACAACTTAAAAAGCTACCCACTGAAGAAGTGGCCCAGAGTTTCCATACTCAATCGCAAACTGTTTAATTCATCCTCTAAATTGCATTTACCTGATTCTTCCCTTTGCAATGTTCACGGCAATGTTTCCTGTGGATCTACAATGGATTATCTGCTTGAACAAGAGTAACAGAACTATGGTCAGCAACTCTACCCCTGTCAGGTGCCAGGAAAATAAATGAAGGCAAAAATGCTCCCTCTTAATTATTACAAATGTGTGAAGGGATGTTCCTACTCAGGATTTGCACATGCATCCCCCTCATTCTCCTGGCTGAGTGTACACTTCTCTTTATAGATGTATGCTGGTTTATGAATAATTTTGGTCTATGTGGAAAACGAGTCTTGGCAACTAGTATAAATTTGGTCCAGGTACATGCGCTAATTGATTCCATACATAGGATTTGTGTGTTCTTGATTACACACTTGAAAGAGCACATTAACAATAGCCAATGACTTTTCTGTTGCCAGTGACTGTCTCCTTGCATATTCTAACCCCCTCTAAAACATCCAAAGGAGGTAACCAAGGGTACTCATCCATCTTCTAAGCCATCTTAAGAAAATAGAAATAGTGAAGAATTTGATGGATATAAAGGATGGAGAGAGATCTAAAGTTGTGTATCACACACAAGTATCCCATATATTTTGTTGTGTACCATCATGTTTTTGTATCTTTTTATTCAGAATTTTGTACTCCAAATTACCTTTAAAAAGATAACAAATTATGTATCAAACATGACATATCATTATTTAACAATCAGCTCAAGACAGAAACTGTTGTATATGCCCTTGAATACCTGGGGAAGTTTCCCCACAGCTGAAATATAATGCATTTGCAAGTTCATCTTTACAAGCTCTTTAGTTGCTGGGTGGACGTTAGTACTCTTTGCTTGATAAACTGATTAATAAACCTTGACATCTTTATGAAGTTATGAGACCTTAATAATTTCAACTTGTTTGGAAATCAAATAAATTGGACTGCGTTTCTATCTTTTTTTGTATATTTTTTTTATTGGAGTTCGATTTGCCAACATTATAGTATAACACCCAGTGCTCATCCCATCAAGTGCCCCGCTCAGTGCCTGTCACCCAGTCACCTCATCCCCCCGCCCACCTCCCATTACACTGATCCTTGATCGTTTCCCAGAGTTAGGAGTCTCTCATGTTTCGTCACCCTCCCTGATTTACCCCATTCATTTTTCTCTCCTTTCTCCTGTAATCCTTCACTATTTTTTATATTCCTTGTATAAGTAAAACCATATAATGATTGTCCTACTCTGATTGACTTACTTCACTCAGTATAAGATCCTCCAGATCCATCCATGTTGAAGCAAATGGTGGGTATTTGTCATTTCTAATGGCTGAGTAATATTCCATTGTATATATACACCACAGCTTCTTCGTCCATTCATCATTTGATGGACACCAGGGCCTCTTCCACAGTTTGGCTATTGTAGACATTGCTGCTATAAACATTGGGGTACAGGTGTCTCAGCTTTTCACTGCACCTGTATCTTTGGGGTAAATCCCCCGTAGTGCAATTCCTGGGTCATATGGTAGCTCTATTTTTAACTCTTTGAGGAACCTCCACACTATTTTCCAGAGTGGCTATACCAGTTCACATTCCCACCAACAGTTCAAAAGGGTTCCCCTTTCTCCACATCCTCTCCAACATTTGTTTCGTGTCTTATTCATTTTTACCATTCTCACTGGTAAGAGGTGGTATCTCATTGTTGCTTTGATTCGTATTTCCCTGATGGCAAGTGATGCTGAGCATTTTCTCATGTGCTTGTTGGCCATGCGTATGTCTTCTTTGGTGAAATTTCTGTTCATATCTTCTGCCCATTTCATAATTGGATTGTTTGTTTCTTGGGTGTTGAATTTAGTAAGTTCTTTATAGATCTTGGATACTAGCCCTTTATCTGATATGTCATTTGCAAATATCTTCTCCCATTCTGTAGGTTGTCTTTTAGTTTTTTTGACTGTTTCTTTTGCTGTACAGAAGCTTTTTGTCTTAAGTCTCAATAGTTCATTTTTGCTTTTGTTTCCCTTGCCTTCATAGATGTATCTTGCAAGAAGTTGCCATGGCCAAGTTCAGAAAGGGTGTTGCCTGTGTTTTCCTCTAGGATTTTGATGGATTCTTGTCTCACATTTAGATCTTTCACCCATTTTGAGTTTATCTTTGTGTATGGTGTAAGAGAGGTCCAGTTTCATTCTTCTGTAGGTGGCTGTCCAATTTTCCCAGCACCATTTATTGAAGAGACTGTCCTTTATTCAGTAGATATTCTTTCTGGCTTTGTCAAATATTAGTTGACCATAATATTTTGTCAATATTAGTTGAGTACCCACTTCTGTGTTCTCTATTCTGTTCCATTAATCTATGTGTCTGTTCTTGTGCCAGTACCACACCGTCTTGATGATCACAGCTTTGTAATACAACTTGAAATCTGGCATTATAATGCCCCCAGCTCTGGTTTTTCAATATTCCCCTGGCTAATCAAGGTCTTTTTTGATTCCACACAAATATTAAGATTATTTGTTCCAACTCTCTGAAGAAAGTCCATGGTATTTTAATAGGGATTGCATTGAATGTGTAAATTTCCCTGGGTAGCTTAGACATTTACACAATATTAATTCTTACAATCCATGAGCATGAAATATTTTTCCATCTTTGTATCTTCCTCACTGAAGAGTTCTGTAGTTTTTTTGGGTATGTATGCTTTACCTCTTTAGTTAGGTTTATTCCTAGGTATCTTATGATTTTGGGTGCATTTGTATATGGGATAGACTCCTTAATTTCTCTCTCTTCAGTCTCATTGTTACTGTATAGAAATGCCACTGATTTCTGGACATTGATTTTGTATCCTGCCACATTGCTGAATTGCTATATGAGTTCTAGCAATTTTGGGGTGAAGTCTTTCGGGTTTTCTATGTACAGTATCATGTCAACTGCAAAGAGAGATTGATTTCTCCTTTGCCAATTTGAATGCCTTTTATTTCTTTTTGTTGCCTGATTGATGAGGCTAGCATTTCTAGTACTATGTTGAATAGCAGTGGTGAGAGTGGACATCCCTGTCACGTTCCTAATCTTAGGGGAAAAGCTCTCAATTTTCCCCATTGAAAATGATATTTGCTGTGGGCTTTTCATAGATGGCTTTTAAGATGCTGAGGAACATTCTCTCTACCCCTGCACTCTGAAGAGTTTTGATCAGGAATGGATGCTGTATTTTGTCAAATGCTTCTCCACATCTATTGAGAGGATCATATGGTTCTTGTTTTTTTCTCTTCTTGATGTGATCTATTTTGTTGATAGTTTCACAAGTGTTGAACCAACCTTGCATCCCAGGAATAAATCCCATTTGGTCATGGTGAATAATCTTCTTAATGTACTGTTGGATCCTATTGACTAATATCTTATTGAGAATTTTGGCATCTGTTTCCAGGGATATTGGTCTATAATTCTCCTTTTTGGTGGGGTCTTTGTCTTGTTTGGAATTAAGGTGATACTGGCCTTGTAAAACGAGTTTGGAAGTATTCTGTCCCTTTCTATCCTTTGGAACACCTTTAGTAGAATAGGTATTGTTTCTTCTTTAAATGTTTGATAGAATTCCCCTGGGAAGCCATCTGGCCCTGGACTTTAGTATCTTGGGAGGTTTTTGATGACTGCTTCAATTTCCTCCCTGGTTATTGGCCTATTCAGGTTTTCTATTTCTTCCTGTTCCAGTTTTGGTAATTTGTGGTTTTCCAAAAATGCATCCATTTCTTCTAGATTGCCTAATTTATTGGTGTATAGCTGCTCATAATACGTTATTAAAATCGTTTGTGTTTCCTTGGTATTGGTTGTGATCTCTTTCATTCATGATTTTATTAATTTGAGTCTTTTTTCTTTTCTTTTTAATAAGGCTGGCTAGGGGTTTATCTATCTTATTAATTCTTTCAAAGAACCAACTCCTGGTTTTGTTGATCTGTTCTACAGTTCTTCTGGTCTCTATTTCATTGAGTTCTGCTCTAATCTTTATTATCTCTCTTCTTCTGCTTGATGTAGGTTTTATTTGCAGTTCTTTCTCCAGTTCCTTTAGGTGAGAGATTAGCTTGTGTATTTGAGTTTTTCCAATTTTTTGTGGGATGCTTGTATTGCAATGTATTTCCCTCTTAGGACTGCTTTTGCTGTATCCCAAAGATTTTGAATGGTTGTATCTTCATTTTCATTAGTTTCCATGAATCTTTTTAATTCTTCTCTAATTTTCTGGTTGATCCATTCATCATTTAGTAATATGCTCTTTAATCTTCATGTGTTTGAGTTTCTTCCAAATTTCTTCTTGTGCCTGAGTTCTAGTTTCAAAGCATTGTGGTCTGAAAATATACAGGAGACAATCCCAATCTTTTGATATTGGTTGAGACCTGATTTGTGACCTAGTATGTGGTCTATTCTGGAGAAAGTTCCATATGCACTTGAGAAGAATGTGTGTTCAGTTGCATTCAGATGTAAAGTTCTATATACATCTGTGAAATCCATCTGGTTCAGTGTATCATTTAAAGTCCTTGTTTCTTTGGTGATGTTGTGCTTAGAATATCTGTCATTTGCAGAAAGTGCCATGTTGAAGTCTCCTACTATTAGTGTATTATTATCTAAGTATGTCTTTATTTTGGTTATTAATTGATTGATATACTTGACAGCTCCCACATTAGGGGCATAAATATTCATGATTGTTAGGTCTTCCTATTGGACAGACCCTTTAAGTATGATATAGTGTCCCTCTTCATCGCTTACTACAGTCTTTGAGATAAACTTTGATTCATATGATATGAGGATTGCTACCCCAGCTTTCTTTTGAGGACCATTTGAATGGTAAATGGTTCTCCAATCTTTCATTTTCAGGCTGGAAGTTTCCTTAGGTCTAAAATGAGTCTTTTGTACACAGCAAATAGATGAGTCTTGCTTTTTTACCCAGTTTGAAACCCTGTATCTTTTGATGGGATCATTTATCCCGTTCATGTTCAGAGTAACTATTGAAAGATATGAATTTAGTGTCATCATAATACCTATTCAGTCCCTGTTTTTGTTGGTTATTTCTTTGGGCTTCCTCTTTCTTTTACAGGGTCCCTCTTAATATTTCTTGCAGAGCTGGTTTGATGGTCACATATTCTTTCAGTTTCCACCTATCTTGGAAGCTCTTTATCTCTCTTTCTATTCTGAATGAGTCTTGCTGGATATAGTATTCTTGACTACATGTTCTTCTCATTTAGTACCCTGAATATATCCTGCCAGCCCTTTCTGGTTTGCCAGGTCTCTGTGAAGAGGTCTGCTGTTAATCTAATATTTCTCCCCATATAAGTTAAGAATCTCTTGTCTCTCACTGCTTTAAGGATTTTCTCTATCTTTGGAATTTGCAAGTTTCACTATTAAATGTTGAGGTGTTGAATGGTTTTTATTTTTCTTTTTTAAATTTTTTTTTAAATTTTTATTTATTTATGATAGTCACAGAGAGAGAGAGAGAGGCAGAGACATAGGCAGAGGGAGAAGCAGGCTCCATGCACCGGGAGCCTGATGTGGGATTCGATCCGGGGTCTCCAGGATCGCGCCCTGGGCCAAAGGCAGGCGCCAAACCGCTGCGCCACCCAGGGATCCCGAATGGTTTTTATTGATTTTATGGGGAACCTCTCTATGTCCTGGATCTGAATGCCTGTTTCCCTCCCCATATTAGGGAAGTTCTCAGCTATGAGTTCTTCAAATATGCTTTCTGGCCCTCTGGCCCTCTCAGCACTTTCTGGAACCCCAATTATATGTAGATTCTTCCTTCTGAGGCTATCATTTATTTCCCCTAACCTTTCTTCATCCTCCTTTAATTGCCTTTCTCTTTTTTCCTCAGCTTCCTTCCTTGCAATCAACTTGTCTTCTATGTCATTCACTCTTTCTTCCACCTCATTAACCTTCATTGTTAGGACCTCCAGTTTGGATAGCATCTCATTTAACTGGTTTTTAATTTCAGCCTGATTAGATCTAAATTCTGCAGTCATTAAGTCTCTTGAATCCTTTATGTAAAGCTTTTTTCCAGAGCCACCAGTAGCTTTATAATTGTGCTTCTGAATTGGCTTTGTGACATCAAATAGTAATCCATATTCTGTAACTCTGTGGCAGAGAGTACTACTTCTGATTCTTTCTTTTGTGGTGAGTGCTTCCTTCTAGTCCTTTTGCTCATTGTAGAGTGGCTGTATAAGTGGGCTGAGTCAAGAATACCAACCATGACCTACGTAAATTTCACCCTAGATGATTCTGATGAGGTCAGAGACCAGAAAATGAAAACAAAGATCAGAACAAAACAAAACAAAAGGACCACTAAAGTGAAAAACAAATTTTAAAACAATGTAGTAAAAAATAGAAGGCCAAGAATCCCAAATAAGAAGAAAGAAAGGGAAAAAAAGCAGAGGAAAAAAAGCAAAAGTAAAGAGGAAAAAAGAAAAAAATGGAGAAGAAAAAAAGGAGGTACTGTGAGATGGTGGTGGTAAAGAAGTTATAGTGGAGGGAGAATATAATCTACCTGAGGGGTCCTAGAGTGTCATCCTTTTGGTTCTGAGTGTATTAAGTTCTATATGTTAGAAGATGCTCAGTCCCAAATTTATATAAACCAGCAATACTTGTAGCCCCAACATTGGTCACTAAAACATAAATAAGATAAAAGAGGGGGGCAGAATGGGAATGAAGAGAGAATATAATCACGTAGAATGAACTAGCATGGTATATACCACTTGGTTCTGGGTGCATGCTGGTCATGTTTTAGAAGGTATTAATTTCTGCCATTGTAGAACAAAATGAGGCAGAGAAAACAAAAAACACAAAACAAAACAAAACATATCTCATGTATCTCCCAAAATTAAATTGAGTATGTTGAAGGGAATCTACAAGTGGAAAATAGATCTAAGACATGTAATTGTAGAAATGTGAAAGCCAAAATGGAAGAAACTTAAAAATAAAGAGGTGGTAAAATATCGTAGTTATGGTGTGAAAAAAGAAAAAAATTGGAAATTTATAGTCTGATATAAAAATGAGTTGTACTGAGAAAAGGAGAAAAAAAGGAGGGGTACCCTCTAGTTCTATATACTGTAAATCCCTTGACTTCCCCTGGAGCTTTCCAGCGCTGCTCGGTCAAGAACTTGCTCTTCCCCTGTCCTTCCAGCTGGTCTTCTGGGGGAGGGGCCTGAGGTGCTGATTCTCAGGTGTGTGCACCTGGGGGAGCGGCCGCCCCCTGCCGGGTGCCGGGCTCAGTGGGAGCTGTTGACCCCGTGAGGCCCCTGCTCCCTGGCGGCCCCCTCCGTCCCAGGCACAGGGTGACACCAGGAGGAACAGCCCCACTGGCGGCGGCCAGCTCCCCAGCCCTGGCGTCAGCTCCCGCAGTATCTCCCGCAGCTCCCAGTCCGCACTGGCCTAGGTGCTCCCGGGGCGGCGGGGGCGCTGACCTGCACAGCTCGGGGCCCCCGGGAGCAGGGGCGTCCTCGCTGTCCTGGGCCCTCCCCGCCTCCGCCTGTCCCGGGGGAGTGCAGGATCCTGGGCCGTGTCCCCGGTGCCCTGGGATGGGGGTCTGCGCTCCAGGGTCCGTGGCTCCCGAAGGCAGCAGGGCGCAGCCCCCTCCTCCCGAGCCCCCAGCTGACCCCCCGGCTTCTCCCGAGGCCCCCCGGGGGCTCCAGCCGCCCGCGGTGTGCGGGGCGCTCTCCCCCCGGCGCCCCTCCTCTCCTAGTGACCCCGGGGGACTGGGGCCCGCTGCCCCTCCTGCGGTCCTGCCCCAGTTCCCTGCTGAGGGCCTTTCCCTCCTGGAAGAATCCCCGGTGGGATTTTTAAATCGCCTCTCTGGGGCGGGGCTCTCCTGTCCTGGAGGCTCTCGCCACTGGGCTTTAGCCCGGCTCCTCGCGGGGCCCCTCCCCCACTGGATTCTTTTTTATTTTTCTCCACCTTCCTACCTTGTTAGAAGCAAAAACCCCAAAAACCCTTCTCTCTGTAGCATTCCAGCTGTTCTCTCTTTAAATCTCAGGTCGAATTCATAGGCGTTCAGGATGGTTTGGGAATTATCTAGGTAAGTTGCTGGGGCCTGGTGAGGTGAGGCCCCTACTCCTCTGCCATCTTGCCCCGCCCCTGCTATTTGTTATCCTTTTAAAAGTTAATGACATCTAACTCCAGTACTGGTTGGAAAGATTTAGACAATGCATCTAAAGTACTAAGTCCAGAACTACATATATAATTAGAAGTAAAAAAAAAAAAAAAAAAAAAAAAAATTTACCTTACTTTCTCCCTTTCTTTTCCTCCAAAATTTCATTTTTCTAAAAAGATAAAAGATATGTTCAAACATCACTCTCACACAAGTGGAATCATTTGGTTTGAAGTTCGGAAGGCCAAAGCCAAGTGCTGAATCAGGATACCAAAACCAGGGTAAAGACCTGAAGAGCAGTCAGTTGTGACTGTAGGTTGGTAACCAATCCTATGGAGTCAATAAAGCATTGGCATGGAAAGGGTGACCAAAAAGTGAAACTTGGCTAAGTCAAACAGACTGCATTCTGAACAAGTGAATTTTAGAAACTGCATCTCTGGAAAATAGGAATAGTGCTTGTTAGAAAGCAGCTGTGGCCTCACCTATATGTATGATGGAAACTTTTAAAGGAGTCAACGTGATGGCGGGGAGGACAGGTGGTAGTGATAAGGTAGCAGGAGTAAAATCATCAGTCTTTATCAGTGCAGGATGACCTTTGTCTAGCCTCAAAGTACAAGTAGAGGAACTTCTCCTTCCCCATACACTAGATATCGAGGTCTTCTAGACCAAAAATCGGTATTAAGTATAAGCAAACTGAATGATTTGTCATGGGAGGTCTTAAAGATTCTGCAATCTCTTGATTCCACAATACAAGGTTGGAGTGTTTGCCAGATGATCTCTCAAGTCCAGGCTGAGTGATAGTCCCCATTAAGTAAAAACTGACTATTTGGCAGGTGAGATTGCAATATACAGTCTACAGAAAGCTTGGTTTACAAGATGGAAAGTGGATCTAGAAGAGTTGCCATTGGCCACAGAATTTGAATCGACTCTGTGGGGTGACATGACAATGAGGTACACAAATCCATTCTACATACCAGCTCTTATTCTAGTTGTATGCCCTGGCACTTTTGGGACTGCAGACATATAATGGAACCAAATATATCATGGTACCTACTGCAACTTGCAGTGCTCAGTCTCTATCCCCTTTTCCTAATTTCTTTCTGCCTTTGACCTTCCCAAACTTCTTCAAGTGTTCAGGCACAAAAGCCCCTCTTTCTACTTTTTTTTTCATAGTAAACCTTAATTGCCCTAGCACAAGTTTGACAGGAAAGAGTCTCAGCCTCCTCTAGGCTAAGATCTAATATTTATGAAGATAAACACATTCTACATTCACTCCAAATGGAAATGATTTTTAAAATTTCAAAATTAACAAAGATGTAGTTTCTTATGAAAGTGGGAAAGGGAACCATTTCTTACAAGAAAATAACCAAAGGGAATATTTGGTATTGTTGGAGACTAAAGTCAGCTGGCATTCGATAGTTAGGCATAGATCCAAGCAGAAACCACAGTGGGAATAGCCAGTTAACACACATCCATGTCAGCAGACCCAGTTAATATTATCTTCAGGGAACTTGGAGTGTGCAACACACACTCTGCCATGAACAGAGACTAGGAAAGGTTTGCACAATTCCCAAGGTTACCAGAGAACTAAACCATTTTCAATGGCCATAGTGTCCAGTATCATTCTGCATACCTGAAGGGTAGTATCATGTCACCAGCATGTGCAGGGCAGGAAATGTATCATGAATGCAGGAGCATTCCCTGACCATAAAAAGCACCCTGGACTGAAGCTATGAAACAGATTATGATTTTTTTCTATGAGAGCAAATATGGGAGAAATGTGTGGAATATGAGCTTACAAACTATAATCATAAAAATACTTAAAAGGATAAGCATTGTGAATGACACAGTGAATGGAAGAATTTACACCAAAGGAAATAGACAAGATCAATCTGAAGAATGCCTCAAATAAGTAGTTCTTAAATGTTTAAACAATAAAGTATGTAAACAGGAGAAAAGAGGAGCAAGATTATTTTTATAAATGCATATCAAGGGTTTCATAGTGAAGCTTTAGAATATTAATGAAAAAGAATAGAAAAAATATCACAAAAGTTGCCAGGAAGCAAAGAAACATAAGTCTGGTTGACATTGTATTTATTTTTAGAAATGTAAAATGTCAGAAGTCAGCAGAGTAAACTCTGATTTTAAAATTTTATATTCAACTGGACTTCTGAGCAAGATGGTGGAGTAGGAGAACCCTAAGCTTATCTCATTCCACAGATATGACAAGATAATACTCACAGCATGGTAAATAACTGAGAAAATCACCTGAACACTGGCAGAACAGACTCTCTATAGCTAAATGTAGAGAAGAGATCACTCAAAGAGGGTAGGAAGGGTGGAATGTGGTGAGGAACTAAATGAACCCACAGGACTTTCCTGGGGAAAGAGGGAAAGAGATATGCCATGGGAGCAGAAAAGTAGATCCTCAGACCAGCCACTCCAGGATCCCTATAACATTTGGCCTTAAAAACCAGTGGGGCATAATTTTCAGTTCTTACAATCATCAAGTCTTAACTCTTTGAACTATAAAAAGCAGGTTCAAGAATGGGAGAGTCAAGAGGGTGAAGGGAAATTGAGTCTCTGCACTTAAAGAGACAGCACAAAAAACAACCTCAAGGAGATAGAGCATGAAAGCAGCAGTTTGAAAAAAGCCTGAGGTATATGAGAGGAAGTTTCTTTACTAATTTTAGAGCCTGTGCTAGAGGAGTAGGGAACTTTGGGTGACTTCTACAGGAACAAAAGAATGGTGGGTGTCATTTCTCTCCCTACCAACCTAAACACACAAACACCTGTGGGAACCAACAAAGTGCCAACATTTACTACTTAACTTGCTAACACTACTACCCCCACCCTTGTATTCTCCTGTGGATATGCCCCTTCCCACCAGGCCTCAACCCCAGGTCCCCTCCCACAGCAGACCTACACAAACTTTGTTAACACCAGGTACACCAACCTCACATCCTCCTTCAGATCTACCTCCCAATATGCGCTTGACCAGAGCCCATTGAAACCAGTATCACAAGCCTGGCCATGTGCAAGCAGCCCTAACAGGGACCAGAACCACTCCAAAGTAACTCCTGCCCCAGGAAGAGGGGTAGATAACCACATAAACCTGTCCAAATCTTGCTGTAGCAGTGGGCTAGGGGCACACAGGTGATTGGACTTCAGGGCCCACCCAACAAAGAACGCTTCTGAGGGGAAAATACTGGGAAAGTGCCCTGCAGTTCAGAGCTACTGCATTTATGGCAAATACCTGGTCTGACTCAACTCAAGCTCAAGGAGTCCCAAGACTGGCCCACTATAGCACAGGGACCAAATCCTGCCCACGACAGGCAAAGGAGCCATTGTAAATGACTGGATTGAAGGCAAAAGCAGCTCAGCCACAGTTGTAGGGCACATGCAACACATGTAGGAGACACTCCTGAAGCACCAGGTTCTGGTAAACAGGGAATATTGCACTACAGAGCACTACATGACCTCTTACTTATAAAGCCGCTACTTTCAAGAGCAGATGTAATGGACTTTCCTAACACAGAGAAACAGACACAGAGAGTTAGACAAAATGAGGAGACAGAGGATTATGTCCCAAATGAAAGAACAGGACAAAATCACAGCAATTTCCATCACGAAATGGAGATAAGTATATGCCTGATAGAGAACTTAAAGTAATGATCATAAATATACTTACTTGACTTGAGAAAAGAATGGAGGCTATCAGTAAGACCCTTAGCGAAGAGGTAGAAAACATTTTTTAAAAAATCAATCCAAGATGAAGAACTCAATAAATGAAATTTAAAATATACTAGATAGAATGCATAGTAAGCCAGAGGAAACAGAAAAATTGGACCAAAGACCTGGAGGACTGAGAAATGAAAAACAATGAAGCTGAAGAGGAGAAAGAAAAAAAAAAGAAACGTAATAGAAAATGAAATAGACTTAGGGAACTTAGTGACAGCCTGAAGTGTAATAACATTCACATTATAAGTATCCCAAAAGGAGAAGAGAGAGAAAGGGGGTAGAAAATTTATTTGGAGAAATAATAGTTTAAATTTTTTTCAAATCTGGGAAAGAAAACACAAGTTCATATCCAGGAGACAAAGACAGCCCCCAACAAAATCAACTCATGAGGATCCACACCAGACCCATAGTAATTAAAATGGAAAAATAGTGATAGAGAATTTTAAAGCAGCAGAAGAAAAGAAAAACAGTTATATACAAGGGAAACCACATAAGATTAAAAAGGCCAGAAGGGAGTGACATGATATATTCAAGGTGCTAAAAGAAAAAAAAAAAAAACCTGCAGCCAAGAATATTCTATTCAGCAGGGTTATTATTCAGAATAGAGGGAAAGAAAAAGAGTTTCCTGGAGAAATCAAAAGTTAAAGGAATTCATTATCAATAACCAGCACTACAAGAAATGTTAAAGGGGATTCTTAGAGAGGAGAAGAAAGACCATAAGCATAAGATGTTATATACAAACCCAATAGTGTAATAGGTATGCCAAAAATAAAAAGAAAGGAATCCAAGTGTATCACTAAAGAAAGCCAGTAAACCAGGGGAGAAGAGAGAAAGAGGAAAAAGGAACAGAGAAGAACTACAAAGACAACCATAAAGCAAGGAACAAAATTTCAATAAGTACATATCTATAAATAGTTAATTTGAAAGTAACAGGACTAAATGTTCTAATCAAAAGACAAAGGTGACATAATGAATAAAAAACAAAACAAATTTATATGTATACAAGAGACCCATTTTAGACCTAAAGACACCTGCATATTGAAAGTAAGGTGGTAGAGGAATATTTCTCATGCAAATGGATGTCAGAAGAAAGCCAGAGTACCAATACTTATATTAGACAAAATAAACTTTAAAACAAAGGCTATAACAAGAGACTTTATAACAAGATGATATACAATCATAATGGGAAAAATCCAACAGGAATATCTAACGATTGTAAATATTTGTGCACCCAACATGAGAGCGCCCAAACACATACAGCAGCTAGTAAGAAACATAAATGATCTAATTGATAATAATACAATAATAGTAGGGGACTTTAATATCCCACTTACATCAATGGACAGATTGTCTAAACAGAAAATCAACAAGGCAACACATTGATTAGAATGACACATAGAATAACACATTGGACCAGATGGATCTAACAGACATATTCAGAACAACCCATCATAAACAGCAAAATACACATTCTTTTCAAGTGCACATAAAACATTCTCCAGAATAGATCACATGTTAGGCAATGAAACCAACCTCAAAAATTTCAAGAAGGTTGAAGTCATACCATAGATCTTTTACAATTGCAATGCTATGAAACTAGAAATCAATCACAAGAAAAAAAAGCTAGAATGACCATAAATGCACGTAGGTTAAATAACACACCATTAAACAATGAATGGGTCAACCAAAAATTCAGAGGAAGTTAAAAAGTACATGGAGACCAATGAAAATGAAAACACAACAGTCCAAAATCTTTGGGATGCAGCAAAAGCTGTTCTATGAGGAAAGTATATAGCAATACAAGCCTACCTCCAGAAGTAAGAAAAATCTCAAATGAACAACATATCCTTACCCCTAAAGGAACTAAAAAAGAACAAAATACAAATCCAGCAGAAGGAAGGAAATAATAAAGATTAGAGTAGAAATAAAATATGAACTTAAAAAAAGAGATGAATGAAACTAGTAGTTGGTTCTTTGATAAGATCAACAAAATTCATAAACCTTTATGCAGATTCGTATTTTTCTAATAAACAAAATCAGAAATGAAAAAAGAACAGTCTTCCTACTCCTCCCCTTTCAACAGACATCCACATCTTCTGGCGTAGTGCCAGCCACATCCCTGAGACACAATGGTGAAATCAGAGGAAATGGATTTGGCCATATTGGGTGCCCAGCACCAGGGCTACTTTTAACTCTGGTAAAGTGGATAATGTCACTATCAGTGACTCTTTCATTTACCTCAACTACATGGTCTACATGTTCTACTATGATTCCACCCATGGCAACTTCCACAACACAGACAAGGCTAAGAATGGGAAATTTGTCATCAATGGAAAGCCCATTTTAGAAGATACAGATCTTCTAAGAGTGAGCTCCTACTGGGTTGATGTTGGTGCTGAGTATGTTGTGGAGTTCCCTGGGGTCTTCTTTACCATGGAGAAGGCTGGGGCAAACTTGAAGGGTGGAGCTGAGAGGGTCATCATCATTATCATCCCTTCTGCTGATGCCCCCATATTTGTAATAGGCATGAACCATGAGAAGTATGACAACTCCCTCAAGATTGTGAGCAATGCCTCCTGTACCACCAGCCACATGGCCCCTCTGGCCAAGTTCATCCATGACAACTTTGGCATCACGGAGGGACTCATAACCACAATACATGCCATCTCAGAAGACAGTGGACAGCCCCTCTGGGAAGATGTGGTGTGATGGCCAAGGGGCTGCCCAGAACATCATCCTGTCCTTGCTTCTATTGGTGCCACCAAGATTGTAGGCAAGGTCACCTCTGGGCTAAATGGAAAGCTCACTGGCATGGCCTTCTGTGTCTCTACCCACAATGTGTCAGTTGTGGATCTGACCTTCTGTCTGGGGAAAGCTGCCAAATACAATGACATCAAGAAAGTGATGAAGCAGGCAGTAAAGGGATCCTTGGCTACACTGAGGACCAGGTTGTCTCACACAACATTAACAGTGATGTCTACTCTTCACTTTCGATGCTGGGACTGGCATTGTTCTCAATAACAACTTTGTCAAGCTCATTTCCTGGTACAATAGTGAATTTGGCTTCAGCAACTCAATGGTGGATGTTATATGGTCCATATGGCCTCCAAGGTGTTAGAGCCCCCAGGACCACCAGCCCCAGCAAGAGCAAGAGGAAGAGAGAAGCTCTCAACTATGAGGGAATTCTGGACCCACTCATTTCCAACACACCAAGAACCTCCTGACCTCCACAGTTTCCATCCCAGACTCTCTGAAGAAGGGGAGGGGTTTGGGAGGCCCCACCCTGTCATGTACCATCAGTAAAGTATACTGTACTTCCCAAAACAAGAAATAAAAGAGGAAATAACTGATACCACAGTAATAAGAAGAAATATAAGAAAATATTAAGAAAAATTATATGCCAACAAATTGGATAACCTAAAAGAAATAGATAAATTCTTAGAAACATAACCTACCAAAACTAAAGCAGGAAGAAATAGAAAACTTGAACAGACTGATTACCAGCAATGAAATTGAATCAGTGCTCAAAAACTCCCAACAAACAAAAGACTAGGACAGGATGGCCTCACAAATGAGTTCTACCAAACATTTAAAGAAGAGTTAATAGCTATTCTTCTCAAACTATTCCAAAAAATAGAAGAGAAAATAAAGCTTCCAAATACATTCTCCAAGGCCATCATTACTTAGATATCAAAACCAAATAAAGACACCACAAAAAAAAGAAAAGAAATACAGTCCCCTATATCTGATGATGCAAAAGTGTGAAATAGATGCAAAAATACTTGACAAAATATTAGCAAACCATATCTAACAATATATTTTTTAAAAATTATTCACCATGATTAAGTTGGATTTGTTGCTAGGATGCAAAGATATTTCAACATTAACAAATCAATCAATATCATATAGTACATCAACAAAACAAAGGATAAAACCATATGATCATTTCAAAAGATGCAGAAAAGCATTTGGCAAAGTAAAGTATCCATTCATGATTTAAAAAAATCAACAAAGTAAATTTAGAGGGAAGATAACTCAATACAATAAAAGCCATATTTGAAAAACCCACAGTGAACATCATCTTCAATGAGGAAAATCTGAGACCTTTTCCCCTAAGGTCAGGAATAAAAAAAAGGGAAGTCTACTCTTACCAGTTTTATTCAATATAGCACTGGAATTTCTAGCCACAGAAATCAGACAACAAAAAAGAAATAAAGGGAATCCAAATTGGCAAGGAAGATGTAAAAATTTCACTATTTGCACATGGCATGATACTCTATATAGAAAACCTGAAGACTCCACCAAAAAACTGCAAGAATTGATAAATGAATTTAGTAACGTCACAGGATAGAAAATCAATATAGAGAAATATGTTGCATTTCTATACACTAATGATGAAGTATCAGAGAGAGAGAGTAAGAAAATAATCTCACTTACAAATGCACCCAAACCAAAAAGATACCTAGGAATAAATCTAACCAAAGAGATGAAGACTTGTACTCTGAAAACTATAAAACACTGATGAGAGAAATTGAAGATGACAGAAATAGACATTCTATGCTCATGGATTAAATATATATATATATTTTAATATATATATATATAACTATATATATAGGGATCCCTGGGTGGCGCAGTGGTTTAGCGCCTGCCTTTGGCCCAGGGCACGATCCTGGAGACCCAGGATCGAATCCCACATCGGGCTCCCAGTGCATGGAGCCTCCTTCTCCCTCTGCCTGTGTCTCTGCCTCTCTCTCTCTCACTGTGTGCCTATCATAAATAAAATAAATAAATAAATAGTCATATATATATATATATATATATATATATAGTTTAAATTTCTATACTACTTAAAGCAATCTACACATTGAATGCAATCCATATAAAAACATTGGAATATTTTTCACAGACCAAGAACAAATAATCCTAAATTTTTTTTAGGAACCACAAAGATCCCAAACAGCCAAAGCAATCTTGACAAAGAAGAACAAAACAGGGGGGATCATAATCGTGGACATGAAGCTATGTTACAAAATTGTAGCAATCAAAACATTATGATACTGGCACAAAAATAGACATATAGATCAATAGAACAGAAGAGAAGTTCCAGAAATAAACCCATGATTATATAGTCAATTAATCCTTCCACAAAAGAGGCAGTAATGTGCAATGGGAAAAAGAAAGTCTCTTAAACAAATGGTAGTGGGAAAACTGGATAGTTACATGCAAAAGAATGAAATGGTACTACTTACCAAAAATAAATTCAAAATGGATTAAGGACCTAAATGTGAGAGATCAGTCAGTAATCTCTCCTCAAGTAATCTCTCCTCAATCTCTCCTCAATCTCTCCTTTTGTTTTGAGAAACAAAAACAACATAAAATATTGGAACTATATCAAAATAAAAAGCTTCTGCACAGTGAAGGATAATCAGCAAAACTAAAAAGCAACCTACGGATTGGGAAGAGATATTTGCAAATGAAATATCTGATAGGTTAGTATCCAAAATATATAAAGAACTTACACAACTCAAAACCAAAAACACAAATATCCAATTAAAAAATGGACAAAAGACATGAAGACTTTTCTCCAAATAAGCTCTCCAGATGGTCAACAGATGCATGAAAAGATGTTCAACATCACTCATCATTACTCATCATCAGGGAAATGCAAATCAAAACCACAATAAGATATCCCCTCACACCTGTCAGAATTGCTAAAATCAAAAACACAAGAAACAGATGTTGGCTAGGATGTGGAGAAAAAGGAACCCTCGTGCACTGTTGTTGGGAGTGCAAACTGATACAGCTGCTGTGGACAAAAGTTTGGAGTTTCCTCAAAAAGTAGAATTACTCTATGATCTCATATTTCTGTTATTTACTCAATATAAAAACACTGATTGGAAAAAATATAGGCACTTCTATGTTTACTGCAGTATTTACAATAGCCAAATTATGGAAGCAGCCTAAGTGCCCATCAACAGGAAAATAGATATAGAAGATATGTTATATATATATATATATATATATATATATATATATATATATATATATAATAGAATATTATTCAGCCATAAAAAATAAAAAATCTTGCCATTTGTTATAACATGGATAGATGTAGTGAGTATAATGCTAAGTGATATCACCCAAAGAAAGGCAAATACCACAAGATTTCATTCATATGTGGAATTTAAGGAACCAAAAAAAGATGAAGGAAGAAGAGAGACAAACAAACAAAAAACAGACTCAATTATAAAGAACAAAACGATGGTTTCCATAAGGGACGTGGGTGGAAGAATGGGTAAAATAGGTGATGAGGATTAAAGAGTGCCCTTGTGATAAGCGCTGAGTAGTGTATGGAATTGTTGAATCTCTATACTGTACACCTGAATTTGACATAACACTATATGTTAACTGTATTGGAATTAAAACTTTTAAATAAAAAAGAAATCTACATTCAACTAAAGAATTGTGCAAAGGTGTCAATTACCAACAATTTCAGACAAGTCATATTTTAGACTGCTTGCCTCAGCTACTTGACAGAACTAGCAAAGAATGGATTCTATAAAAAGACAAAAAAGGAGGTCTAAATAATATATGTGGATAGAAGAGTGAATGATGAGCAAACAAATTAGTAAAAAATATTAGTGCATTAAATAAATATGTTTTATAAACAATATTATAAAACCAACTGTGTTTTGTCACAAGCTGGGAAGCAAACTTAGAAGATGAAAGATGGGAGAGAGTAGGGGGAAATAAAATATTTCAACTTTTATTTGTGAAGAGGATTGAAATATAAATTAGCTTTCTATGTAACTAGAAAATACATTTTAAATTTTTATTAACTGTTTTTATACAGTATAGAATTTAAATATAGAAATGAAAAAATAACTTCTTATACATAAAGGAGGGAAACAAAGAAAACTAGACATACAAATTGGAAATAAGAAAGAAGAAGGGAAACAAAGACCATATTAAATAGCAAACACAAAAGATGGCTGTGGAGTAGGAGAATCTTAAGCTTACCTTGTCCTGTGAACACAATTAGATAATTATCAAATCATCTTAAATATCCCAGAAATCAACCTGAAGACTGACAGAACAAATTCCACAGCTAAAGCTGGAGAAGAAGCCACATTGAAGAAGATAGGAAGTCCAGAGGTATATTTAGGGGAGAAATAGATCCAGGCTGCTTTGGAGGGCAGGAAGTCATGGTTTTAGAGAAGGGCAAGAGAGAGGGGAGGACCCAGGGGAATGCACAGAATGTCTCTCCATAGACACTAGCATGGAAAGTGAGAAGGCCTGAATTTTGTGAGTTTTTGCAAACAGGGATGCTTAAAGCCTGAAGCTTTAAGTGTTGGCAGGCTGGGGTCCAAGAGAGTCTGAAAACATTGGGCTGCTCTTGGAAAGAGGCAGACAAACAACCTGGGGACATACAACCTGGAAACAGTGATCTCAAGAGCATCTGGGGCACACAGTGGGGAAAATATTTGCTCTTCTTGGAGCATGTCCCAGAAAGCAGTATTCATGGAGAGACCCTTCTGGGAATAAACCACTTGGCAGTACCATTTCCTTTCCCACCCTTTGGCATAAGCATAGGACCACCTGTGGGAACCAGCACAGCACCAACACTGGATGACTAACTTGTTTACACTGAGCCCCACACTGACTCTGATGGGACAGTCCTTCTCAGTAAAACTAGCCTCCAGCACAGAGGGCCCCCCTCTCCCAGAAGACCAGCAGAAAACCCTCCCGACACCCCATCTTCTGACCAGAGGTTGTTCTGCAGGACTTCACTTCTACTGGAAGTAGTATCATGTTTTATTTAACAAGCTGATCAGAGCACACCTAGTTAAAACTTGCCATACTCTGGCCAAGGTCCAAACTTTGCCCACTGCAGGTAAGGAGAATCTCTGAAGACAACTGGCCTAAAGGAGAGAGCAACCAAAACACAACAATGGAGTGCATGCAGCACACACCAGAGACACTTCTTGAAGCACCAGGTCCTGGATACTACATGATCCCTTCTTCAGGAAACCATTACTCTCAGGAGCAGGACACATAGTTGGCTTTTCTAACACAGAGAAAAGAAGCAGAGACTTAGGCAAAATGACAAGACAGAGGAACTCATCCCAAATGAAAGAACAAGACAGGGACTCCTGGGTGGCTCAGTGGTTGAGCATCTGCATTTGGCTAAGGACATGATCCTGGGATCCTGGGATCAAGTCCTATAACAGGCTCCCTGCAAGGTCCCTCTGCCTATGTCTCTGCCTCTCTCTGTGTGTCTCTCATAAATAAATAAATAAATAAATAAATAAATAAATAAATAAATCTTTTTAAAATTAAAAAAAAAAAAAGAAAGAACAAGATAAGGCCAATGCCAGAGATCTAAGCAAAACAGATATAAGTAACATGCCTGATGGAGAATTTAAAGCAACAATCATAATGATACTCACTGGACTTGAGAAAAGAAATGAAGACATCAGGGAAACCCTTCTCATAGAGATAAAAGAGTTAAAAAAGAATCAGTCAGAAATGAAGAGTGCAGTAACTGAGATTGGAAACAGGCTTGATGCAATAAACATCAGGCTGAAAAAAGCAGAATGAATCAGTGATATGGAAGGCAAAATAATGGAAAATAATGAAACTGAACAAAAAAGAGAAAGAAGAATTATGGAACATGAGACTAGAAAATGAATTCAGTGATTCCATCAAACATAATAATATTCATAGTATAGGAGCCCCAGAAGAAAAAGAGAAAAAAGAGGGCAGAAAATTTGAGGAAATAATAGCTGAAAACTTCCTTAATCTGGGGAAGGAAACAAACATCCAGATCTAGAAGGGACAAAGAACTCCCATCAAAATCAACAAAAGCCCATCAAGACCAAGAAATATTGTAATTAAAATGCAAAATATAGTGATAAAGAAAAAATCATAAAAGTAGTAAGACAAAAGAAGTATTTAACTTACCCAGGAAGATCCATAAGGCTACTTGATATTTCTCAACAGAAACTTGGCAAACCAGAAGAGAGTCGCATGATATATTCAAAGGGCTGAATGGAGAAAACCTGCAGCCAAGAATGCTCTATCCAGCAAGGTTATCATTCAAAATAGAAAGAGAGATGAAGAGTTTCCCAGACAACAAAAAACTAAAGAAGTTCATGACCTCTAAAACAACCCTGGAATAAATATTAAGGGGGACTCTTTGAGTGGAAGGTAAAGAGCAAAAGTGGCAAAGACAAGAAAAAATCAGAGAAAATCACCAGAAACAACAACAAAACAAGTAATAAAATGACACTAAATATATATTTCTCAATAATTACTCTAAATGTCAATGACTAAATTCTCCACTCAAAAGACATAGGGTGTCAGGATGGATTAAAAAAAATAAGACCTCTCTATATGCTGCCTACAGAAGACTTATTTTGGACATAAAGATACCTGCAGATTGAAAGTGAGGGGATGGAAAAACACTTATCATGCAAATGGACACCAAAAGAAAGCCACAGTAGAAATACTTGTGTTGGAAAAACTAGACTTTACTTTTTTTTTAATTTTTATTTATTTATGATAGTCACACACAGATATATAGAGAGAGGCAGAGACACAGGCAGAGGGAGAAGCAGGCTCCATGCCCCGGGAGCCCGACGCGGGACTCGATCCCAGGTCTCCAGGATCGCGCCCTGGGCCAAAGGCAGGCGCCAAACCGCTGCGCCACCCAGGGATCCCGGAAAAACTAGACTTTAATACAAAGAATGTAACAAGAGATGAAGGGCATCATATCTTCATAAAGAGGACAATCAAACAAAAAGATTTAACAATTGCTCCCAACATGGGAGCTCCCAAATGTATAAAACAATTAATGACAAACATAAAGGAAATAATTGATAATGATACAATAATGGTAACAGATTTTAACAGCCCAATTCCATCAAGGGACAGATAATCCAAGCAGAAAATCAACAAGGAAACAATGGCTTTGAATGACAAACTGGGCCACATGGACTAACAGATATATCCAGAACATTCCATTCTAAAACAGCAGAATACATATTGTTTTCAAGAGCACATGGGGCATTCTCCATAATAGATCACATATTGGGTCTCAAATCAGGTCTCGACAAATACAAAAAGATTGAAATCATACCATGCATCTTTTCTGACCACAACACTGAAACTTGAAGTCAATCACAAGAAAAAAATTGGAAAGACCACAAATACATAGAAGCTAAACAGCATGCTCCTAAACAATGAATGGGTCAACCAGAAAATCAAAGAAACTTAAAAATATTACAAATGAAAATGAAAATGCAACAGTCCAAAACTTTTGAGATGCAGCAAAAGTGGTCCTAAGAGGGAAGTATATAACTATACAGGCCTACCTTAAGAAGCAAGAAAAATCTCAAATAAACAACCTAACATTACACCTAAAGGAGCTAGAAGAAGAAGAACAAACAAAACCCAAAACCAGCAGAAAGAAAGAAACAATAAAGACTAGAGCAAATCAATCAATGTGAAACACTATATAAATAAAAGGATAAAGACCATATGATTATTTAAGTAGACACAGAAAAAGCATTTGACAAAGACAATATCCATTCAGGATAAAAATCCTCAACAAAGTGGATTTTAGGAGAACATACCTCAACATAATGAAGGCCATATATAAAAAATCCACAGCTAATATCATCCTCAATGGAGAAAAATGGAGATCTTTTCTTCAATGGTCAGGAACAAGACAGGGATGCTCATTCTCACCACTTTTACTCAACATAGCACTGGAAGTTCTAGGCACAGCAATCAGAAAAAAAGAAGAAATAAAAGTCATCCAAATTGGTAAGGAAGAAGTACAACTTTCACTATTTGCCGTGACTTGATACTCTATGTAAAAAACCTGAAAATTTGCTAGAAAAATTTGCTAGAAAATTTGCTTAAAAATTGCTAGAAAAGATACATGAATTCAGCAAACTCATAGGATAAAAAAATCAACAGAGGGAATCTTTTGCATTTCTATACACAAGTGATGAAGTAGCAGAAAGAGAAATTAAGGAATCAATCCCATTTATAAGAGGACCAAAAACTATAAGATACCTAGGAATAAACCTAACCAAAGAGGTGAAAGACCTGAACTCTGAAAATTGTAAAACACTGATGAAAATTGAAGATTATAGAAAGAAATGGAAAGACTTCCATGCCCATGGATCCAAATAACAAATATTATTAAAATCTCTATACCACCCAAAGCAATCTAAATATTTATTGCAATCCCATCAAAATACCAAAAGCATTTTTCACAGAGCATTTCCTAAAATTTGTATAGAACCACAGCAAACCACGAATAGACAAAGCAACCTTGAAGAAGAAATGCAAAGTTGGAGACATCACAATCCAGATTTCAAGTTATATTGCAAAGCTCTACAATGATCAAAACAGTATGGTACTGTAACAAAAAATAGGCACATAGATTAATAGAACAGAATAGAGAACTCAGAAATAAACCCCAACTGTATGGTCAATTAATCTTTGATAAAGCAGGAAAGAATATCCAATGGGGAAAAGACAGTCTTTTCAACAAATGATATTGGGAAAACTGGACAACACCATGTAGAAGAATAAAACTGGACCAGAAAAGCAAATAATCAGCAAAACTAAAAGGCAACCTACAAAATGGGAGAGGATATTTACAAATGAACATCTGATAGAGGGTTAGTTTCCAAAATTTATAAAGAGCTGATACATTCAATACCCCCCAAATGAATAATCCAATTAAAGATGGCAAAAGACATGAATAGACATTTTTCTGAAGAAGACATCCAGAAGGATAACAGACACATGAAAAGATGCTCAATATCACTCATTATCAGGGAAATTAAAATCAAAACCACAATGAGATATCACCTCATACCAGACAGAATAGCTAAAATCAACAACAAAAGAAACAACAGATGTTAGCAAAAATATGGAGAAAGAGGAACCCTCCTACCCTGTGGGTGAGAATACAAATTGGTGCAGCCACTCTGGGAAACAGTATGGTGGTTCCCAAAAAATTTAAAAGTAGAACTACCCTATGATCTAGCAATTACACTACTAGATACTTACCCAAAGAATACAAAAATACTAATTCAAAGGAATACATACACTCTGATGTTTAAAAAACATTGCCCAAAATAGCCAAATTATGGAAATAGCCTAAATGCCCATCAACTGATGAATGGATAAAGAAGATATTAGATAGATAGATAGATAGATAGATAGATAGATAGATAGATAGATCTCCAATATATATTGAATATATTTTAATATATCCAATATTCCATTTTTTTGTATATATAAAATTGAATATTACTCAGCCACCAAAAAGAATGAAATCTTGCCATTTGCAACAACATGGATAGAGCTAGAGAGTATGATGCTAAGTAAAATAAGTCAGAGAAAGACAAATACTATATAATTTCATGCATATGTAGAATTTAAGATACAAATCAAATGAGCATAGTTTTCTTAAAGAGAGAAAGGCAAACCAAGAAACAAACTCTTATGTAGAGAGCAAACTGATGGTTACCAGGGGGAGGTGGGTTAAAGGATGGGAGAAATAGGTGATGGGGACTAAGGAGTGCATTTGTGATGAACAGTAGGTGTTGTAGAGAAGTGTTGACTCACTAAATTATACACCTGAAACTAATATTACACTGTATGTTAACTAACTGGAATTCAAATAAAACTTTTTTTAAAAAGAAAAAAAAAGTTTGGTGAGGAGTGGGACATTTACATAAGTTCAGAGAACTGTCCATGAAATCCTATTAATTGCAAAAAGAAAGTGAATGACTTTACAATGGAGAAACCTGCTAAGTGCTAATCAAATCAAGTTCCTACTTTCTTGGATGCAATGAAAAGAAATTTATTAAATGAAAAGAATCATTTAAGTACTATTCCTACCAAAGATACACAACCTGAATCCAATACAGGTGGAAACATGAAGTTCAAATTGAATAACATTCTACAAGTTACTGACTTGTCATGTGCAAAATCACCAGGGTCAAAAAATCAAGGGAAGCCTGAGGAACTGTTCCAAATTAAAGGAGACCAAGGCAGCACAATAAGTCAGTGCAATGTGCAGTTCTGGACTGGATCCTTCTGCTATGGAGCACATTCCTGGGCAGTTGACAAAACTTGAACTTGCTTTGTGGTATAGATTGCAGTAATAAATCAATGATACTTTCCTGACACTGATGGTTAGTTACATTGTTGGTATGTAGAAGAATGTTCTTTTTTTTTAAGATTTATTTATTTATTTATTTATTTATTTATTTATTTATTTATTTATTCATGAGAGACACAAAGAGAGGCAGAGACACAGGCAGAGGGAGAAGCAGGCTCCTCACAGGGAGCCCATTGTGGGATTTAATCCCCAGACTCTGGGATCATGCCCTGAGCTGAAGGCATATGCTCAAGGGCTGAGCCACCTTGGCATCCCAGAATGTTCTTATTTGTAGGAAATAAACACTAAAGTATTTGGGGGTGATGAGGCATCAAGTCAGAAACTTACTCTTGAATCATTCTTAGGGAAAACATTTTTTGTGTGCTTTCTTGCAACAATTTGAGACTTTAAAATTTTAATTGTTTCAAATAAATATAAATTTTTGTTTGTTTTAGAAAAATAAGAGAAGCCCCTGAATAACTTTAATACTTACCTGAAATGGATGAATTTCTAGAACATGGTGAATAGGAATTTTCAATATTATTCTGATAGATTTTTTGCAAATTAATTTAAAAATTAAAAGCAAGCTCAATTGGGGAGGAGTTCAGATGACAGAAGAATAGAGAATTCTCATTGCCTCTATCCCTAGAATTTAGCTAGTTATCACACCATTCTGAGCACCAGAGATCTGAGAAAAGAATTGCTACAATTCTACAATTAGAAAAGGGACCATTTTTTGCAAGGTAGGAGGTGTGAAGATGTGAATCTGGGGCATTTTTTTTGTAGATAAGCTGAGGAGAGTGGGGGAAGCCAGCTTAAGGAGGCTACTGGAAAGTATAAACAGCAGAGTGCAGGGCAGCCCCGGTGGCTCAGCGATTTAACACCGCCTTCAGCCCAGGGCCTGATCCTGGAGACCCGGGATCGAGTCCCACATCGGGCTCCCTGCATGGAGCCTGCTACTCCCTCTGCCTGTGTCTCTGCCTCTCTCTCTGTGTGTCTATGAATAAATAAATAAAATCTTAAAAAAAAAAAAAAAAAAAAACCAGCAGAGTGCAAAACGGGAACTTTTAGAAGTCTGCTCTGGTAGGAGACGTCCCTGCCTGAAAACTGCTCAGGTGGTGAGGCAGGGCGGGATCTCAGTGGGAGAGCATAGTCTCAGGATTCCCAGGGTCACAAAAAGAAGAGAGGTGCCTGAGTGAGGCAGACTTCCCAAGCATCTGAGCAGGGTAGCTGGCTGCAAATAGTGAGTCTGGGTGCCGGCTTTCTGCTAGGTGTTACCATAAACTGCAAACCACTGCATGGTCAGGTGACCCCTCTCCAAGCAGGGCCCCAGCAAAAGGCAGAAATGCAGTGAGATACACACACGTGTACACTCCTCCCAGGAAGGAATGGCATGGATCTACACCATAGGAGTCCCCAGAGTTTGAAGACTTTAAACAGGGTTTTGTGCCTGAGATAAAAACACATAGTCACAGGCTAGGTGAACACAAAGTTTGAACAGAAATCAGGGAGACAAGAGTGATTGACTGCTTTTCTGTGAGGACTCACTAAAGAATAAGGGGTGTGGACATTTAGCTGCAGGGCTAGAGATTGGGGCCTCACCATTTTCATCACCCCCATCAGTGCTAAAAGCCTTCAGGTGAGCAAAACAGCACCACATAGTGCAAACTGGAGCCACTTACACTGAGCCTGGCCCCCAGGCAAGAGTGGTGTAATTCTGCCCTGGGCAAAGACACCTAAGAATCAGCTCAACAAGCCCCTCCCCCAAAGACCAACAGGAACATTCATCTAATACCAAGTTTACTGATCATAGAAACTTGCAAAATTTCAGCTCTTGGGGAAAACAGTATTAGTGGTTTTTAAGTTTTTCTTCTTCTTTAGTCTTTCAGGGTTTTTTTCCCCCCCTTTTCAGCTATTTTCTTATTTTATCAATTCTTTTTTGAAGTCTTTTTTTTATTTTAAGTTTTACATTTATGTTATATATATATTTCAGTTTCTTTTATTGTATTCAGTTGTATTTTTGTACATATACAAGTTTCTTTCTTTCTTATTTGAGGATCTAGTTTCTTCTAACAAACAGACCAAAATAAACCAAGGATCCAGTTTATTATTGTGTTCTGTTTTACTTCATATTTGATTTTTTTCTCATTTTTTTCCTGGTTTCTGTTTTCTTCTGATTTGTTTTGAGGGTATTTTTCTGGTGTTGATATTTTTGTATTTTCTGTCTCTTTCATCTATGCTTTTCTGAACATAATGACAAGATGGAGAAACTCCAAGAAAGAACAGGAGGCAGTACTCACTGCCAGGGATTTAATCAATATGGATACAAGATGTCAGAACTAGAATTCAAAACAATTATAAAGATGCTAGCTGAGCTTTAGAAAAGCATAGAAGACACTAGAGAATTCCTTACTGTAGAAATAAAAGAACACATGGAATATTCTCCAGAATAGATCACATACTGGGTCGCAAATTAGGTCTCAACTGGTACCAAAGATTAGGATTATCCCCTGAGTATTTTCAAATCCCATTTCTTTGAACTTGGACTCAATCACAAGAAAAGATTCGGAAGGAACACAAATATATGGAGGTTAAAGAGCATCCTACTAAAGAATGAATGAGTAAACCAAGAAATAAAGAATTTTAAAAGTTCATGGAAACAAATGAAAATGAAAACATAACTGTTCAGAACCTTTAGTATGCAGCAAAGGCAATTCTAAGAGGGAAGTATATAGCAATACAAGCCTTTCTTAAGAAACCAAAAAGTCTAAAATACACAACCTAACTTTACACCTAAAGGAACTGAAAAAGAACAGCAAATAAAGCCTAAATGCAGCAGGAGAAGAGAAATAATAAATATTAGAGCAGAAATCCATGACATAGAAATCAAAAGAACAGTAGAACAGATCAACAGAACTAGGAGCTGGTTCTTTGAAAGAATAAGATCAACAAACCCCTACCAGGTTTATCAAAAAGAAAGATAAAGGACCCAAATAAATAAAATCATGAATGCAAGAGGAGAGATCACAACCAACAACAAAAGAAATACAAACATTATAAGAACATATTATGAGCAATTATATATGCCAATAAATTAGGCAATCTGGAAAAAAATGCACATAGTCCTAGAAACATATAAACGGTCAAAACTGAAACACAACGAAATAGAAAACCTGAAAAGTCCCATAAACAAAAAAGAAGTTGAAGCAGTAAAAAAAAAAAAATCTCAACAAGAGTCCAGGACCAGATGGCCTTCCAGCAGAATTCTACCAAACATTTAAAGAAGAATTAGGGGCACCTGGGTGGCTCAATGGTTGAGTGACTGCCTTTGGCTCAGGTCATGATCCCAGGGTCCTGGAATAGAGTCCCACATCAGGCTCCCTTCAGGGAGCCTGCTTCTTCCTCTGCCTATGTCTCTGTCTCTCTGTGTGTGTTTCTGATGAATAAATACATAAAACCTTTGAAAAAAATAATAAAGAAGAATTAATATCTATTCTTCTGAAACTGTTTGAAAAAATAGAAGTGGAGGGAAAACTTCCAAACTCATTCTATGAAGCCAGTATTACTTTAATCCCCAAACCAGACAAATATACCACCAAAATAATTACAGGCCAATATCCTTGATAAACATGGATGTGAAAATTCTCACCAAGATACTAGCTAGTAGGATTCAACAGTATATTAAAAGGATTATTCGCCATGACCAAGTGCAATTTATCCTGGGCTACAAAGGTGGTTTAACTTCTACAAATCAATCTATGTGATATGCTACATTAATAAAAGAAAGGATAAGAACCATATGATCCTCTCAATAGATGCGGTAAAAGCATTTGAAAATACAGCATCCTTTCTTGATTACTCTCTGCAGTGAAGGGATAGAGGGAACATACCTCAATACCATAAAAGCCGTATACAAAAAACCCACAGCCAATATTATCTTCAATGGGGAAAACTTGGGAGCTTTTCCCATAAGATCAAGAACATTACAGGGATGCCCATACTCACCACTGTTGTTCAACATACACTAGAAGTCCTAGCCCCAGCAATTAGACAACAAAAAGATATAAAAGGCATTCAAATCAGCAAAGAACAGGTCAATCTTTCACGCAGATGACATGATACTTTGTTGAAAATCCGAAAGACTCCTCCCAGATATTGCTAGAACTCATACAGCAATTCACCAAAGTGGCAGGACATAAAATCAATGCACAGAAGTCGGTTGCATTTTTATACACTGAGACAGAAGAAAGAGAAAGCAAGGAATTGATCCCATTTACAATTGCAACAAAAACCATAGAATACCTAGAAATAAACCTAATCAAAGAGGTAAAGGATCTGTATTCTGATAATTCTCATGAAAGGCATTGAGGAAGACACAAAAAAATGGAAAAACATTTTATGCTCATGGATTGAAAGAACAAATGTTGCTGAAATATCTGTTACCCAAAGCAATCTACACATTCAATAAATACAATCCCTATCAAAATACCATCAGCATTTTTCACAGAGCTGGAACAAACAATTTCAAAATTTGTATGGAACCAGAAAAGACCCCGAATAGCCAGAGGCATGTTGAAAAAGAAAACCAGGATGCCTGAGTGGCTCAATGGTTGAGCATCTGCCTTTTGCTCAGGTTGTGATCCTGGAGTCCTAAGATCAAGTCCTGCATCAGGCTCTCTGTGGCGAACGTGCTTCTCCCTCTGCCTATGTCTCTGCCTCTTCTGGGTCTCTCATCAGTTAATAAACAAAATGTTTTTTAAAAAAGAAAGGAAAAGAAAACCAAAGCTGGTGGCATCAGAATGCCAGATTTCAAGCTGCATTACAAAGCTGGGATAATCAAGACAGCAAGGTACTGGCACAAAACCAGACAAATAAATCAATGGAACAGAATCCAGAATCCAGAAATGAACCCTCAACTGAGGTTCAGCCAATCTTCAACAAAGCAGGAAAGAATATCCAATGGAAAAAAGACAGTCTCCTCAACAAATGATGTTCAGAAAATTGGATAGCCACATGCAGAAGAATGAAACTGGACCACTTTCTTACACAATACACAGAAATAAGGTCAAAATGGTTGAAAGACCTAAATGTGAGACACGAATCCATCAAAATCCTAGAGGAGAACCCAGGCAGAAACATCTTCAACCTCAGCTGAAGCAACTTCTTATTAGACATGTCTTCAAAGGCAAGAGGAATAAAAGCAAAAATGAACTGCTGGGACTTCATCAAGACAAAAAGCTTTTGCACAGCATAGGAAACAATCAACAAAACTAAAAGACAAACTACAGTATGGAAAAGATATTTGCAAAAGTCTTATTAGATAAAGGGCTAGTATCCAAAATCCATAAAGAACTTATCAAACTCAACACCCAATAAACAAATAAGACAATCAAGAAATGGGTAGAAGACACAAACAGACATTTCTCTAAAGAAGACATACAAATGGCAAACAGACACAAGAAAAAATGCTGAACATCACCGGGCATCAGTGAAATACAAAGCAAACTCACAATGAGATACCCACCTCACAGTAATCAGAATGGCTAAAATTAACAAGTCAGGAAACAATAGATGTTGGAGAGCATGCAGAGAAACAGGAACCCTCTTACAATGTTGGTAGAAATGTAAATTGGTACATCCACTCTGGAAAATAGTATAGAAGTTCCTCAAAAACTTAAAAATAGAGCTACCTTACCACTCAGCAATTGAACTAGTAGGTAGGTATTTATCCAAAGGATACAAACATAGTGATTCAAAGAGGTAGCTGCACCTGACTGTTTACAGAAGCAATAGCCAAACTATGGAAAGAGACCCCTAATGCCCATCAACAGATAAATGGATAAAGATGGTAGATAGATAGATAGATAGATAGATAGATAGATAGATATTACTCAACCATCAAAAAATTAAATCTTATCTTTTTCAATGACTTGGATGGAAATAGAGGGTGTTATGCTAAGCAAAATAAGTCAATCAGAGAAAATTATGATATGATATCAATCATATGTGGAGTTTAAGAAACAGAACAGATGGACATAGAGGAAGGGAGAGAAAATAAGATGAAATCAGAGAGGAAGACAAACCCTAAAAGACTCTCAACAATAGGAAACAAACAGAGTTGCTGAAGAGGTGGTGGGTGGGGGATGTGGTAACTGGGTGATGGGCATTAAGGAGGACACTTGATATAATGAGCACTGGGTGTTATATGCAAGTGATGAATCACTAAACTGTACCTCTGAAGCTAATAACACACAATATGGTAATTAATTGATTTAAAATAAAATAAAACATAAGCAAAGAAAAGAAAAAGAAAGGTAAGTTCGATAACTAAATATGATTATCTGTGGAAATTTTCAAATGGATTCTAAATTTGTATGGAAGGATAAATGTACAAAATAAATAGGATGAAAATTAAAATGAACAAAGGCCACTTATTTTGCCATTTAGCAAAAACCTTTATAAAGCTATGTAATGTTATGGAAGTAAAATTAGCTGAGGCATAAAAGAATAGGTAAAGACAGCAGAAAAAAGCCCACATATAGACAGAAGGATGTATGTGTGATAAGGAACCATCACAGATCAGTTGGGGAGGGAGGGTTTGGATTATTAAACACATGTTACTGAACCATGTCACAGTAGCCATGTCACTGTTCTGTATCTATGAAAAAAGTAAAATCATGAAATACAAAATAATGTCCAGATAAATAAAAAATACATATAAAAAGATGAACAAGTGAGTTAAAAAGACTAATTTTATGAATTTAGGTTAGAAAGATATTAATTAAATTAGCCCAAATTATGAAAAATAAAACAAAAAATTAACAAATATGGCTATATTAGAATTTAAAACTTCTACTTAATCAGAAATAGCATATACAAAGACAAAAGCAAATTACCTAAAACATGTAAGGTATACCAAGAGACATGTATACCAAGAGAACTCCCAAAATTCAAGAAGACTACAAAAATCTTGTGCAAATATATCAACAGGCAATTTACAGAATCCAAATGATCAATGAACATATAAAAAGGTGATAAAAGTCATTGCAGTCAGGCAAGTGTAAGTTAATGATAATTATTTATTATCTTTCAGATAGGCCTATATTTTAAGATCTAACAGTGTTAAATATTGGTGAAAGTATAAAAAATACACATTCTCCAATACTTCTCTAATGGGAGTAAAAATCATTAAAACCATTCTGGAAGGCAATTTGGTTGTATCCGCTAAATGTGAAAATGTACATAACTAATCTATCAGCAATTGTCCTTTCAGGTCATAATGTTAAAGAAATACATATGGATAGAGAGATGGAGACAAAGGTGAGTATTGCACATGCTTTATTATAGAAAAGAAAGTAACCACAGAATGCAGTAGGGAAATAATGAAATGAAATAAAATGAAATATCAGTTGTTATAAGAATGAATTATGTCTGTATTTACCAATATAGAGAGTTCTCAAAAATCATGTTGAATACAAAAGTAGGTTGTTAAATAATGTGTACAATTATTTTATATTTTAAAAACTCAGAAAAAAATCACTTTATCTCTGTGTGTGGTGTGTATAAAAGTGCATAGGAATATTCTTAAAAAGCAATTGTCTCTGCTTGGAGGTTGAATCAATACGGATCATGACAGAGGTCAAGGTGAAGATGCAAGTTTACTTCTAAATGGGAGTAACACCCTAATTTTTAAAGAAATGATTGTATGTTTATATACAACTTGTGCTTTATATATATATATATATATATATATATATATATCTTATGTTTATATGTACATATAATTATATATAAAAGTTATATATAACTTTTTTTAACCTGAGGGGGGGTGAAAAATAGAAGTAAATATGCCAAAAAGTTAATACTGGTTAACACCATTTGGTGAGACTGTGGATGAGTTTTCTTACATTTCTTTCAAAAAGTACTCTCTTTTCCCTATTCCAGTAAAAGTGAAGTTGCTCTGATTGAAAATATGTAATTACTACATTCACTAGTTTAATTTATAAATTCTTTTATGCCTAAGAGATTAAAATGTCTGTAAGTCCTGCCCTAAATAAAAAGTCTGAATTACCAAAAAGTTCCATTTACTTTGGACTCTTCTTTTTTGCCATATGTTTCCACTAAAAAAGATCAGTTTGAACATGAATGTTAAAGTATTCAAATACATTGCATTTCAGATTAATTATAAGAATGAAAAAGCAGAATTCTTTATTACTAATAAATATAAGTTATCAGCTGTTACAAGAAGAAAGCATGGTATTTTCAAAGGGGTTGTGGGGAGAGAATCAGGCAATTATTTCTGAAATGTAACTCTATAGAGGAACAAATTAAACTAGTAGAGATAAAGGAAGATATGTCACCTGCAGTTTTTTCATTCCATTTATAGGCACTTGAGTACTTAATACAATGAATCTTTGTGCTGTATAATACCCATTTTGCTCTTGGGTTCTGGCTGTAAAAGATGAGTGATAAACTAATTGTGGAACCAACAGAGCTTCTTACAGGCTTCAATGGCATGGTGTATCCAAATGCAGACTAGTCTCAGGGATGCCATATCAGTTGAGATTAATCTACAACCCTCTCAGTCTCTTGATGGTTTTTGCCTGAGATTTGAAGCCTAAAGCCCTGAACTCTGATCTTCTAGATTACTGAGTGAGGAAAAAATATCCCAAAGGCTTAGAGCCCCAGATCTGTGTGCATGGATTTGCACTCCAAAGACTGAAAACACTGCATGTGGCTGCTATGTCTGAGTAGCATCTATGACATGATGGCCATCAGCCATGAACTGAAGATCCTGATCAGCAAGTAAGGAGAGAAAAACTTCTGACACACTTATCTACTTTCAGTATAGATATGATATCCAAGCAACCAAATAGAACACAGACTAGAAGATGTATGCTTATTGGGAGAACATGTGCTGGCAAGTCTCAATCTTGTGGGGTTTCTTAGGCAGGTCTTGTTAATACAAAATCCATAGCAGAGAAAAACATGTATTCTTTCTGTATCGTATTTAGACAGACCTCGTTTTTTCCCCTATATCCATCATCAACACCACTACCTATTTGAAGAGCTAGTTTTTAATCTTGTCAAAATCAGAACCATTAAATATCATGATATATGTGAATTGCTGTATATCCTGTGCATTAACAGATTGAACACCAGTTTGCTGCTTATAAAACTACTTCAAGGGGCACCTGGGTAGGTGGCTTAGTTGGTTAAACATCTGCCTTCAGCTTAGTTGTGCTCCCAGGATCCTGGAATCAAGTCCCACATTAGGCTCACTGCTCTCCAAGGAGTGTGCTTCTCCCTCTGTCTCTGCCTCTCTCTCTCTCTCTCTCTTTCTTTCTCTCTGTTTCTCATGAATAAGTAAATAAAATATTTTTAAAAAAATAAATAAAATGCCTTCAATGTTCAAAGCCCTGATCCACTGTTTCTTCTATCAATGATGCCTTGAGGAAATAGACAAGCTGTACCATGCAAAAAGACCAGTCATGAGCCTGTGGCTTACTTTGTCTTGTCTGTTCTCAGATGAAGCAAGTATAACTGGAAAGGCCTTACGATTTAAAGGTATAGTGAAAGTTCTGTCTTTAATTTCTGGGTCCCAAGTTTTAATTTATGAATACACATGAAGGTAACACAAATTCAAAACTTGGCCATGTGCTTCTCTAACCTTCAGACCTTTGGACAATTAAAAATTAGGCACCTGAATCAAAGAAATCATTATTGATTTTTTTCAATAATGTCACCACAAGATCCCCTCATCTTCCCTTCCAGAGCTCCCTACCAACAGAAAAAAGATAAACTCAAGGTATGTATATAAGCAAATAGAAAGCAAATGCTTTCTATTCAGGATTAATGACTAATAAATTAACCAGGAAGAGTCACTGTAAATTCTCTAGAACAAGGACTTTCAGACAAATGATAGAATGGAGAAAATGAGTTAATAACTGGGCCATAGTGTGGGCATTCTAAGTCCAAACTCAAGCCATGGGAATCACATTCTCCATATGTCTGTAGGAAGAGTTAGGTCTGCAAGGTGGACTCTAAGATTTCTTTTCTAGCCAGACTCTAAGACCTCAGATTGCTTATTGTAGCCACTTGTACGTAAAACAGAAACAATAGAATCATTATTTCTCAAAGGAAGGCTATGCCTATGTGAGTTAAACACAGGTGGACAGAAAACAGAGGAGGTACCCATACTTGCTTTTGAACCAAGGTAATGCCTTCCAAGATTTCTAGTTTCTCAGTTTACTCTAACATTTTCTTCTCAGAGGATGAGTAGAGGCTTAGAAGCTGCCAGAGTCACTGTATGGGGAAGAATACGTTTATACTTCTCTAAACAGCCTTATCCCAAAAAGATTTGTCACTCTTGGATCTGTCTGGCAGCTTCCTGAAAGGCTCATTTTTTTGACCTGACTCAGAGTTTGCACTGTGAGGAAAGATGATCACTAGGTGTTGGCCAGAAACAATCAGTGGTGATTGCTTAACATCACAGCTGCCTGGGGTGATGATTCTGTTGGGTCTTATAAGATGCTGACCAAGAAACATAAAAAGAAAATCTGAGGAATGAGATGTCTTTAGAGGGCTTTGAAAAATTCTGATATGGTCCTAGGAATCAAAGTCATATGCAAGTGCAGGGCTGGACACATGACCAGGAAAAAACTGAGAAGGTCCTAATTTCTCACCTCTGACTAACGTTCAGCCTCTGTGAAAGCAAGGAAGAAGAGTTAAGACAGAATTGTAAGCCACCTGCCAGAGCATTAAAAATATGCACAACACATACATACACACACGCAGACACAAAACGCCTCTCAGCAGATGCTTGGACATTTATTCAATATATCTGTCCAATTTTAGGTAACCACTAAACTTACCTAGCAGAGACATGTCTACACATGACAAAGAATACAGACTTAACAGAACTAGCCCAGAAAAGTCACAAATAAACAGCAAAAATGATGAAAAGAATAAACAACAAACTAGGGGAAGCTGATTTCCAAAATTGCCCCATTACATTATATAAAATGTTCAGTTTTCACTAAAAATTATAAGACATGCACACAGACAGGAAAGTATGATCTATATATGCGGGTGGGGAACAGCAACCAATGGAAACTGTCCCTGATGATGCCCAGACATTAGACTGACTTTACTAAGTTATTATAAATATGGTCAGTGACTAAAGGAAACCATGACTAAAGAATTAACAAGAAATATGAGAATGATATCTCATCAATTAGATGATGAAATAACCAAAATAAGCAAATTCATAGAGACAGAAGTTACATTACTG
The DNA here is from genome assembly GCF_053574225.1 of Canis aureus. Lineage (NCBI taxonomy): Eukaryota > Metazoa > Chordata > Mammalia > Carnivora > Canidae > Canis > Canis aureus. The sequence continues at coordinate 48,852,769 of NC_135616.1, forward strand.
GTCACCAAGGTCTGTGGGAAAGGGGGAACATTGAGTGATTGGTAATGAATTTCTTTTCTGGGTTATGAAATGCTTTAAAATTAGTGGTGATGGTTGTAATATTTATGAATATACTAAAACCCTTGAAATGTTAAAGGAACACTAACATTTAAAAGGACAAATGTTATGATGTGTGAATTATATATCCATAGAGTTATAGTAAAAAATCATTTGTGTTTCTATATAGTAGCAACAAACCATCAGAAATTGAAACTTAAAAGAAATACTATTTACAATGGCATCAAAAACAAGAAATCCTTAGGAATAAATAAAATATGTAAAAAATCTGTACAGTGAAAACTTCAAAAATCCCTGAGGGAAATCAAGGAAGGTCTAATTTAACAATGAGGTATGATCCATGGGTTGGGAAAAATAGACCCACCTATGTTGATAACTGATTTTTGATAAAGATACAGAGGCAATCCAGTGGAGAAAGGATAGCCTTTTCAACAATCATTGATGGAACAATTAGATATCTATATGCAAAAAAAAAAAATTTGAACTTAAATCTATACACAAAAATTACCTCAAAATGGGTCATAGACCTAAATTAAAACAAACACAATAAAACTTCTAGAAGTGGGTGGCTCAGTGGTTGAGCATTTGCCTTTGGCTCAGATCATGATCCTAGGGTCCTGGGATTGAGTCCTGCATCAGGCTTCCTGGGGGTAGCCTGCTTTTCCCTCTGCCTGTGTCTCTCATGAATAAATAAATGAAATCTAAAAAAAAAAAAAAAAACTTCCAGAAGTAAAAAAAAGGAGGGGATTTTTTTGTGACCTTGTGTTAAGCAAAGATTTCTTAGATATGAGACCAAAAACATGATCCATGAAAGAATAAATTAATAAATTAAATTTAATCAAAAATTAAAACTTCTGCTTTTCAAAGTGACTGTTAAGAGGATGAAAAGAGAAGTCCTGAAATGGGAATTTGTGCTTTACTAGTGAATTAGTAAAACCACTTTCACAGCTAGTAACTAGTAGAAGCTAGGATTTGAACTCAAGTGCACCTGACTCCAAAGACCTTATTCGTCACTGTATTCAGACATGTCCCCTCATACAGGAGTTACTACTGTATCCTGCCCATGGTGTATGTTTAATAAATGATGCTGCATGAATGACATCTATGTAGGAGGGAACTCATTTGTATGAATATGATCTAAGACATTCAGGTAAATAATAAATGTTGAGAGACAATAAAGATTATAGTGTTTATTTTATGGTTCAAAAAGAGAAGTGCTTAAGATACAGTAAACTAAGAGGCATTCCAGGAGTAAGATCAGTAGAGAGAGCATGCAAGAGAGAGCACAAGCAGTGGGGAAGGGCAGCGGGAGAAGGAGAAGCAGACTCTCCCCTGAGCAGGGAGCCTGACTTAAGGCTCCATCTCAGGACCTCGGGGTCATGACCTGAGCTAAAGGCAGATGTTTAACCAGCTGAGCCACCCAGGTGCCCCCAAATCACTTACTTTTATATTAGACTGAACGAAGAAAGGTAGTTTGTAGGGGGAAGTAACTATGCGGAGAGGCTAAAGGAAGAAAAGGATTATTTTGACAATGTCTGTGTATATAGAATTCTCTCAGTCTCAAATTCTCATCTTTGAATTACTTTCCTTTTGGTTTAGGGAGAACATCTTTCATAAAGGAATTTCATGCACTTTTAAGAAAAAGAAGAATAATTTTCTTATGTTTACTGTTTTTCCTGTGCCTATAGCCCCAAATGGTATATATGGCAGACAAGGCTGGGAGAATTATTACTTTTTTAAAAATATTGTGTAGATGAGAGGAGGAGGAGATGGTGGGGGAGTCCCACAAATACAACTAGATAACTATCATATCATCCTAATGTCCCAGAAATTGATAAAGTCTGGCAGAAAAAACTCCACAACTAAAAGTAGAGAAGAGGCCACATCAAAGAAGGTGGGAAGTGTAGAGATGCAGTTTGGTAGGAAATGGATTGTGGCTGCTGTAGTGAGGAGGGAGTTAAGGTCATGGAGAAGAGCAGGAGACAGACTAGCATACAAGGGGCTTATGGGTTAGATGATACCCCATAGCAATTGACTTGGAAAACAAAAGGGGCTAAAATTTCTTGACTTCTGGCAACCAGTGGGTCTTAAATCCTGGAATTGTAAAGGTCAGTGGGTTTGGCTCAGATAGAGCCCAGAGACATTGTACTGCTTTTAGAGAGAAGGCAAGCAAACAGCCTGCAGACATACTGTGTGGAAACAGCAATCTGAAAAGCACCTGGAGCACACAGTGGGGGAGGTCATTTGCTCATCTTGGAGCATGGTCCAAAGAGGCAGTGTTCATGGAGAGGCTTCTCTGGGAACAAAGGATCTGGCCTGTGCCATTTCTCTCCCACTACTCAGGGCCAACTGTGGGAACCAGCACAGCACAGACACTCACTACTTACCTTGCTTACACCAAGCCCTGCTTCCCCCAGGCTCCAGTGGAACTGTCCTTCCTCGTCTGGTTTGCCTCAGTCACAGAGCAGTGGACCCCATCCCCCAGTCCAACCCAAACTCCTCCAACACATCTCTTGACCCAGGACTTTTGTGGTGACTCAGTCCCAGTGATGGTGGTGACAGATCGCATTTCACAAGCAAATCAGAGCACATCTAGTTAAAAACATGCCACATTCAGGCCAGGGACCACACACTGCCCACAACAGGCAAAGAGAGCCACTGCAGGTGACTAGCCTGAATAATAAAGCAGCCAAGACAAAAGAATAGAGTACATGCAAGCATACATTGGAGATGCACCCCAAAGCACCCAAAGCTCCCCAAAGCACCAGGCCCTGAGGAGTACAGGACACTATATGGCAGGGCACTATAGAACCTCTTCTACATAAGGCTGTGACCCTCAAGAACAAGAGATGTAGCTGACTTTCCTTACACAGAGAAACAGGCACAGAGACAGGAAGACAGAAATGGATTCCAAAGAACAGGACAAGGCTACAGCCAGAGATCTAAGTGAAACAGGCATATGTAACATGCCTGAAGGAGAATTTAGAGCAATGATCATAAGAATATTCACTGGATTTGAGAAAATAGTGGAGGACATCAGTGAGACTCTTAACATGGAGATAAAAAAGAAAGAAACAGTCAGAGGTAAGGGGTGCAATAAATGAGATTAGAAAAAGGCCTCATGCAATGAACAGGCTGGAAAAAGCAGAGGAATGAATTAATAATTTAAAAAACAGAGTAACAGAGGGGCCATGAGTGTCATAGTTGGCTGGGCATTTGACTTTTGATTTCAGCTCGGGTCATGAGACTGAGCCCTGCTTTGGGCTCTGTGCTCAGCATGGAATCTGCTTAAGATTTTGTATTCCTCTTCCTCTGCCCCTCCTGCTCATGTGCTCTTTCTCTCTCTCACTCTAATAAATAAATTCATCCTTTAAAAAAAGGGAAAACAGAGTAATGGAAAACTATCAAGCTGAAACAATAGAGAAAAAAGAATTATGCAAAAGGAGAATAGACGGGAGCTACTGGGTAGCTCAGTGGTTGAGCATCTGCCTTCAGTCCAGGGCTTTCTTCTGGGCTCTCCATTCTGGATTGGTATATTTATTTCCTTTAATGGATAGATGCTGGCCTTTTCTTGATCTTACCAGAGAGTGTCAGTGGAAGGTTTTTCAGGCAACAACCAAGTCTCTTACTCCTTCCTCAAATGGTCTTTACGTGTATGTTGGCTGAAGCATTCCAATCCTACACCAGGAATAGCAACTGAGGGCTGCTTACACAGGCAGTGACAGCTGAGACAGGAGAAAGTGATTGCATGATGCTGTTGGTTATAGGATGCATCTCAATTTCAGAGAAGTAAAATACACAAGAAATGTATGTCTTAGAGCCCTTGGGCTGCTGCTCACTATTTGTGTCATCTTGGGCAATAGAGGAAAATTGTTTAGAGCCAGTGTTTGGAGTAAGACCCTCATCAGCCGTGGGACTTTAGACAAGGTATTCAATTTTCTACAGATTCAATTAACCCATCAATTAAATGAGGATAATGGAAATATCTGGCTGAAGTATTATGGTGAGAAATTAATTCAAGATACCTAATAGAAGTTCAGCAAATATTAGATAATTATTATTAATATCTTTGAGGCTGCACTTCCTCATTTATATCACAGGAAAAATAATGATGACATTTATCTTACTCTGTCCACAGAGTTGTTCAATGAGTATCAAATGAGTTAACATTTTTAAAAATCACTGCCCTAGGCAAATATATAATATCAAAGAATTAGTATGCATTTATCTGCATCTCCATCACCTTATCCATTATTACAGAAATAGTCTGTCTGACTTACAGGCAAGGGACAGAAAGAGATGAACTTCCTTCCACAAGATGAGACCCTCCTTGTCACTCTTGAAATCAAAAAGAGCTAAATACTCAAAAGTATCTTAGTAAAACATTATGCTTGAGAACAGTTTCATCTTTAAAATTACACCTAATTTCATCCACTTGAATGTTAGAATACAGTGAATCACAAAATATTAAAAAATTAGAATATAAACAGAATGTCCCTTTTTATAATATAATAGTGCTTATATATCATATATATATATATATATATATATGATATAAAACATATATCAGAGTAGTTTTATTTAAATGTTGTAGGGACAAGAGCCTGGAGGGCTTAGTAGTTTGAGCATCTGCCTTCGGTTCGGGTCATGATCTCAGGGTCCTGGGATTAAGCCCTGCATTGGACTCCAGGGAGTCGCTCTACCTCTGCCCTTCATCACCACTCATACTCTCTCTCTCTCTCTCTCTGTTCTCTCTCTCTTTCCCTCAAATAAATAAATATCTTAAAAAAATTTTTTAATGTTAGGAATGGGCATCATCATTATTATTATATATTATAATTATCACTACTTGTCCATATTAATGGTGTATCTCTTCAAATATGATACAGACTTTTCACATTTTTACTTTCAAATCTGAGGGAAGAAGTGCAATTTAAATATACTTTAACAATTAAATCTAATTGCTATTCATTTTAATAGCCAGGAATTTTGGAATATTTGGAAGCATTGGAAGGGAACGTATTCCCTATTATGCCAGTTGAAATTTAGGGTTGATATTAAGAATAATTTTCTGTGTAAAGCAGAGAAAACAAAGCAGTATATGTGAATCACTTAGTCACTTGTATAAAAAGAATATGGACTAATTCATTATATTATCTTTCTTCAATGCCTTAAAAATCTTTTTTTCCTTAACATCTTAAATAACTTAGAACATAAGTTTGGGTTTTTTTTGTATATTTTTTATTGGAGTTCGATTTGCCAACATATAGCATAACACCCAGTGCTCATCCTATCAAGTGACCCCCTCAGTGCCCGTCACCCAGTCAACCCAATCCCCTGCCCACCTCCTTTACCACCACCCCTTGTTTGTTTCCCAGAGTTAGGAGTCTCTCATGGTCTGTCACCCTCTCTGATATTTTCACTCATTTTCTCTCCTTTCCCCTTTAATCCCTTTCACTAGTTTTTATATTCCCCAAATGAATGAGACCATATAATGTTTGTCCTTCTCTGACTGACTTACTTCACTCAGCATAATACCCTCCAGCTCCATCCACGTTGAAGCAAATCGTGGGTATTTGTCGTTTCTGATGGCTGAGTAATATTCCATTGTATACATAAATCACATCTTCTTTATCCATTCATCTTTCGATGGACACTGAGGCTCCTTCCACAGTTTGGCTATTGTGAACATTGCTGCTATAAACAGTGGGGTGCAGGTGTCTTGGTCTTTCACTGCATCTGTATCTTTGGGGTAAATTCCCAGCAGTGTAATTGCTGGGTCTTAGGGTAGCTCTATTTTTAACTCTTTGGGGAACCTCCACACAGTTTTCCAGAGTGGCTGCACCAGTTCACATTCCCACCAATAGTGCAAGAGGGTTCCCCTTTCTCCACATCCTCTCCAATATTTGTTGTTTTCTGTCTTGTTAATTTTCATCATTCTCATTGGTGTGAGGTGGTATCTCATTGTAGTTTTGATTTGTATTTCCCTGATGGCAAGTGATGTGGAGCATTTTCTCATGCCCTTGTTAGCCATGTGTATGTCTTTTTTGGTGAGATTTCTGTTCATGTCTTTTGCCCATTTCATGATTGGATGTTTGTTTCTTTGCTGTTGAGTTTACTAAGGCCTTTATAGATCTTGGATACTAGCTCTTTATCTGATATGTCATTTGCACATATCTTCTCTCATTCTGTAGGTTGTCTTTTAGTTTTGTTGACTGTTTCTTTTGCTGTACAGAAGCTTTTTTCTTGATCAAGTCCCAATAGTTCATTTTTGCTTTTGTTTCCCTTGCTTTCATAGATGTATCTTGCAAGAAGTTGCTGTGGCCAAGTTCAGAAAGGGTGTTGCCTGTGCTCTCCTCTAAGATTTCGATGGATTCTTGTTTCACATTTAGATCTTTCATCCATTTTGAGTTTATCTTTGTGTATGGTGTACGAGAATGGTCCAGTTTCATTCTTCTGCATGTGGCTGTCCAATTTCCCTAACACCATTTATTGAAGAGACTGTCCTTTTTCCAGTGGATAGTCTTTCCTGCTTTGTCAAATATTAGTTGACCATAGAGTTGAGGGCCCGTTTATGAGTTCTCTATTCTGTTCCATTGATCTATGTGTCTGTTTTTGTGCCAGTACCACACTGTCTTAATGATCACAGCTTTGTAATACAACTTGAAATATGGCATTGTGATACCCCCAGCTCTGGTTTTCTTTTTCAAAATTCCCCTGGCTATTTGGGGTCTTTTTGATTCCACACAAATCTTAAGATTATTTGTTCCAACTCTCTGAAGAAAGATCATGGTATTTTGATAGGGATTGCATTGAATGTGTAAATTGCCCTGGGTAGCATAGACATTTTCACAATATTTATTCTTCCAATCCATGAGCGTGGAATATTTTTCCATCTCTTTGTGTCTTCCTCAATCTCTTTCAGAAGTTAGAACATCAGTTTGGATCCTTCATTTGCAAGCAACAGAAATCCACTATGCTAACTTGCAGGAAAGGGGAATATCGGGGAAGCTGTTTGGCACTCACACAAGATCACGGGAAGCTGGAGTATCAGGCTTGGAAAAGAATATTCCTGGTGGTCTGGGCAGTGCGAATACTGGTCACGTCAATCACAGGGCAATCAGAGGACTCCAGCCATCCCCCTACCCTCTGTTCCTCTATGTTACACTCCTGGTGGAAAGTTTCCAATGTTTTACATAGAAGTCAGAAAATTGCTGGATGGCAATATGGGGACTAATGAGTGGAGACATTTCTTTAAAACAATATGGGGAATAGCATTTTTGCAGGTAACCAGGTAAATCTCCCAAAGCGAGTGACCTAGATGAAGCCCTGCTTTGATCAGGCAAAGCTCCTCCATCTCTCCCCAGCTGGCATACCCCCAACCACTACTTTTGGGCCAGCTCCTCCAGCCCACATGGCCAGATGCATGTGGGTGGGAGACTTCAAGAAGCACCTAATATGAATGTATGACTTTCCTAAGAAAAACCTCTTAATAGCCTTCTGGGTAAGAATCCAAGCTCCTTATCTGGTCATTCATAGTCTCTGGAGTCAGAATCTTTATGGCTCAAATTCTGGCTCCAGCAATTGTTATCTCACTTTCTGTGCCTCACTTTTATTGTCTGTAAAAGGAGTATAATAGTTGCTCTATGATTAAAAGAATTAAAAGACATATAATGCTGTTAGAGCAGTGCCTGACACTTAGTAAGACCTCTGAATGCATGATTATTAATCTTGCCAGTACTGTTATCTTTATAACTATCTATTGAAAAAGGCATCCAGTCTTAGTCTCAGCAACAGGATTAAAGCACCTGAAGTCCCGCTGTGAAAGATGGTGTATGTAATATGTTTGCAGTATTAGTGAAATAATTTTCAGAAAATACACTGAGTTGCTGTTAGGAAGGAAAAGTAAATGTTAGATGGTCAGAGTTCTCCAGAGAAACAGAACCAGCAGATTAGATGATAGATGATAGATACATAGATAGATGATAGACAATAGATGATAGGTAGGTAGGTAGGTAGGTAGGTAGGTAGATGATAGATAGATAGATAGATAGATAGATAGATAGATAGATAGATAAAAATATATATGGGTAAATAGGTAAATGGATATAGATACAGATATATAGAGAGAAATTGATTTATTATAAGGAATTGATTCATGCAGGGATGGGGGCTGACAAGTCCCAAGATCTGCATGGTAAATCATCACCCAGAAGATCTGATGGTTTGGTTAGAGTTCAAAAGCAGGGGAAAAAAACAATGTTCCAGTTTGAAGGCTATTAGGTGGGAAAGAATTTTCTTACTTAGGGGATGGTCAGCTCTTTTGTTCTAGTTAGGCCTTCAATGAATTGGATGAGGCCACATGAGGGAGTGATTATCTGATTAACTCAATCTACTCCTTTAAATGTTAATCTCATCTAAAAACATCCTTACAGAAACACTCAGAAGAATGACCAAACATCTGGACACTCCATAGTCCAATCAAGTTGACACATAAAGTTAACCACCACAGGTGGCAAAAATATAAATAGAAGCAATGTTCTGCATACAGAAGTTTGATTTTAGCACCTTGACAGAATATTACAATGTATTTAAGTAGCTCAAATTCATAGGCAACACATCATTGAAATGTCTTTGTTTAAGGAAAGTGGTACAGGCGGGGTGGAATTAAATATACTAGCTATATCAACAAGGCTAAAATTTGGATATATCACAGATAGCTTCTTTTGGAACTGCAATGCATACCAATTTAAAGTTCATTTATTAGATATTAGGAGCCAAAAATGTTCTACGTCTAAATGTGAAATGTTCATAGGGTTAGTAAAAAACCCATTCCGAACTAAACTAATAATGATGGAGTTAACTAAGGTAATAATTATGAAATTAGGGATCCCTGGGTGGCGCAGCGGTTTGGCGCCTGCCTTTGGCCCAGGGCGCGATCCTGGAGACCCGGGATCGAGTCCCACATCGGGCTCCCAGTGCATGGAGCCTGCTTCTCCCTCTGCCTGTGTCTCTGCCTCTCCTCTCTCTCTCTCTCTCTGTGACTATCATAAATAAATAAAAATCAAAAAAAATTATGAAATTAATAAAAATGAATAGAAAGCCACTATTCTATTGGCTTTCAGTGAAAAGCCACTGTCAAAACTGGCTGGGACACTGATAATGTCTCTGTACGAAACATAGCAGGGATCACATAGGAAATGGTGCACAGTAAGGTAGAGGTGTGTGACATTGCCAGGTGTTAAATATCAACAAAACTTCTCAACCTGGACAATATGATCTAAATCTGCTAGATTTCAGTAACTGATGCTTCATGCACAAAAAGTAAAAAGAAGTGTAACTTCATGCCTTTTCCAACAAGAACCAAGGAAGAACTTGAATTTTGGCCTCAGTTTGAAGTGTATCCGAAATAAACTTTTTTCCCAACAATAGGCAAAACAGATTTCCCACATGCCTGTTACGAGATTTGGGGAAGAGGATGTAAGTGGCTGAGTCAGACTCACTTTGTATTTCAATATATCACTAGGACTGTTAGTTCAAGAAGTAACAGACAATTAGTTTGAGTACTTTTGATACATTTATGCTTTCCCCAGTATTTGCTGTTTGTATTGGTTATTAGCAAATGAAACCTAAAGAGAGGGAGGACAGGGAGGAGAGAGGAAGAAAAAACAAAAATTGAAAAGGAAATGAGAAAAAAAAAAAAGGCAGGAGAAGGGAGAGAGAGAGGGGAAAAGGAGGACAGGAGAGGGAAAGGTTCTTGCATTTATATCACTGACATCAGGAAGGCCTCTGGTAGGAATCTTGATATTACTGCTTCCTCAAGGAAGAATTTAAGCAGGACTATTAAGAATTGCCATAGCATCCACAATAGGGCAGCTCCCCAGATTTCATCAGGAGTCATCCGGGGGTCGGGAGACAGGCCTCAGGGTTCCCTGAAAGCCTCATCCATTTATATCCTTTATTGCATACCCAGCTCAAAAGTCCATTTTTTTATTTAAAATTTTTATTTTAGGGACACCTGGGTGGCTCAGCAGTTGAGTGTCTGCCTTTGGCTCAGGGCATGATCCTGGAGCCCTGGGATCCAGTTCTGCATCGGGCTTCCTGCATGGAGCCTGCTTCTCCCTTTGCCTATGTCTCTGCCTCTCTCTCTGTGTGTCTCTCATGAATAAATAAATAAAATATTTTAATTAATTAATTAATTTTAATTTTAACTCTGGGTAGTTAACAGACAGTACTATATTAATGAAACCCTTCTGATTTTCTTCACCAAAGTAATCACTTCCCCCAGAGCTTTCAAGCAGGTTTTTGCTCTTCTATTATTCAACATATAATGAGAATATTTTTAGAAATAAAAATCCCCAATGAGTTTTTACAGCATTTTCATGTGTTTATATGCAAATACATAAGGACATGCTGACTAATACAGCTAATTTTATTTTACTTGTAGTTATGTATTTCTATAAGCCATTTTCAGTTCCTTAGAAAAGAAGGCTGGTATAAATTAAAAATCCACACACAGAAGAAATCTTACAGAGGTATAATAATACTTAACATATAGTTACACATTTAATATATTCTGTTACATGAAATTTCACACTGTCCTGGAAATCCAGAAGATGATTCCTCAGATGATCTGTTACCATGTTTTATGTTGCATGAGTTGTGCCCATGCGTGTTTTTTCCTTCCAAATTCTGAACAAACTACCTTTCATTCTGACTGTAATAATAGGCTAATTGAGCAGTTTGGATCTTAACAATTAATTTCCCTGACACTCAGAGAATTAGCTCAAGGCTGATTAACAAGTCATACAGGCTTTAACTCAGGCCATGCATTCCAAATCCTGTGTTCATTCCACTAACCTACAGAATTTTACTTGAGCTCCTTTGAAATGGATCTCCACTACAAAGTTATGATCCACCTGTCCTTCCTCCCCCATGTCACCAGTAAAGGAATAAACCTTTTAGCAAGAGTAAGTTGAGTCTGCCAACTGTTCTCAAATTCTAAAGATTCATAGTACGGTTCCCCTTAGCCACTATTATTAAGAGATATTGTGCTATATCACACCAGGGAAGCCTCCCTCTTCTGCTTGCTTTGTGAAATGTTGAAGAATCCTTGTCTGATATGACCAATAAAAATGTTTATAAGACAGAAAAGAATTCCAAAAATTCAGGCTGACCAAATGTAGTGTCTTGAGCAGTTAATAATAAGTCCTGGATATATTTCCTTCTCTTTGAGATATCAGTAATTGGAATGGATACTCTCTAAGTTTCCTTCACCAGAACAACAGAAACACCAGAAGAGTGTTTTCTAGGATTACTTTCTGGTGTTTTGAGAACTAGGTTGAAATACAAGGAGAATGATATGGCCTTTTAAGGGACAATGTTATAGCTGCACTGAAGTGTGCTCTGTGGGGTTTTGTGGTATAATGGATAGTTCTGGACTATGAAATGCACTGTAAGTTTGGGTATGACTGTTCATAAATGAGTAAGCTATATTTTTAATTCACAGCTTATACACATATATAGGGAATAAAAGTAAACTAATATGAATAACTTTCTAATCAAATTTATTTTTTTTCTTGGTTCATGTACTTCTAGACCCTAGGAACCTACATAATTTATTTTAAAAAAATTGTGTTCCTTGGCAAACATTCTTGCCTCAGAGGTCTTTCTTCTGTCATTCGTTCTTCTTTTTACTCTTTCCTCAGTTCTAACTCATTTCCATCATTATAATCAGACAACTTTTAAATACCTTTTTGAACCAGACACTAATGTTGTTAAGCAAAGGCACTCATGCAGGTTATCCTCTAAGCCAGTTCACTTTTCAGCCCCTCATGATTCCAAACTCACACATGTACTGCCCAGCTTCAGGGCCCCATTGCAATTAATGGAAAAGAAGACACCTTTTACCCCACGAGTCTTGATATCTAAAACATAAAATTTGATGACTTAAAAAAAATCATAATAGTTGTTATCTTTCAGATGCAACCTCTGATTGTCACTTTCTTTGGACCATTCTCCAAGCCTAGTCTCTTGTCACCATTTTATTTCCTTAGGACTTTACAGTGGTGTGTATTCCTCAACATAATTTGAGTCCAGGGAAGCCTGGGTGGCTCAGTGGTTTAGTGCCTGCCTTCAGCCCAGGGTGTGTGATCCTGGAGACCTGGAATCGAGTCCCACGTGGGGCTCCCTGCATGGAGCCTGCTTCTCCCTCTGCCTGTGTCTCTGCCTCTCTCTCTCTCTCTCTCTCTCGTCTCTCATGAATAAATAAATAAAATCTTAAAAAAAAAACATAATTTGAGTCCATGCATGACTGTGTGTGTCAACTGCTTCATCACATGGACACAAAAACAGCAGAGTCTGTCCTTAAAGTTTTATCTTCGAACAAAACAAATTATACTGGCATGAATCATAGACTCACAAACTCAGAAAAAATTGATCAGCATATTGGAATATTCTAAAACAGCGAGAATGTGACCCTTGTAAAAAGGTTGTCAAAGTCACTGAAAGTTTATTTAAAAGATAAACATTAAAAAGAAAAAAAAATGTTTCTGTGTCCTAGGGGTGAAAAATGTAGTACATTTTAACTCTTTAACAAGCCTGACATCTAGTGGTCAATTCGTATTTCCCAGGTAACTGAAGGAGACCGATCCGTTCCGGTTCACTAATAGAAGCGTTGGGTAAAGTATAGTTCTGATTGACAGAATCAAGGCAACTTTGTTAAAAGGTGAAGAATGGAAATTGTGAAAATCACTCCAAAGTCTGTTATACCAGTCTATAATCAAATAACTTAATTTATGGTGAACTCAATGATACAAGTTCTAGGGGGTCATTTTTCAAGGAAAAGAGGGACAGAGAAAGGATATATGCACAAGGTAGGACATATTAGTTACTAATAATCTCAATAAAAACTATTTTACATGATATTATGTGACAGGCCTCATACCAAATGTTCCACACATCACAGACTTCCTAGCAACCTTGAAAAATAAACATTACAATATTTATAGCTGATAGAACTGATAGGCCAAGTGACTTTCTGAGTTGCCCAACTTTTTATAACAACTATTAGTGAAACCAAATAACTACTCTAAATCCTTTACTTTCCAGCTGATGTATAATAGCCCAGCACACTATAACACACAAAGAGAGGAATTTTTCTTCTCTGAACTGGTAAATTATTATGGGGTCATCTACCCATAAATTGAAGAGAGCTAAAGGGGGGGTGGGCACTCTAACATAATGCAGAGTTCTTGATTTATATGCTATTCAATTAACACATGTATGTGAATTAGATTCTCTTTTTTATCCTATCTTTTTCCTTTAGGACATCATAATTTCCAACTTGAGACTATATTTGAATAGAAAGGACAATCATAGAAATCCTTACTCCCTTCCTAACCGCATTTTCTGACCAGAGGGTAAATTTCAACGAGACATGGATTGCTTGCCATTTGAAATATCACCATCCCTTCCCTCTTGCAGAAGCCTTTGGCAGCTCCTTGCCGTGCTGTATGGCTGCCAAGGACAGTGCTCACAAGGCCCAGTGGCCCCCTCTAAGATTTTAAATTTAGAGATTATGGGCCCCAGATGATAAGCACACTGGGCCTTAAAGTGATTTGTAGGCTGAGATTTGTTTTTTTAAGATATATTATTTATTCATTCATGAGAGACACATAGAGAGAGGCAGAGACATTGGCAGAAGGAGAAGCAGACTCCTCACCAGGAGCCTAATGCAGGACTCAATCTCAGGACCCCAGGATCACAAAGCCAAAGGCAAACGCTCAACCACTGAGCCACCCAGGCATCCATGTAGACTGAGGTTCGAATCACTATGAAAGAGAGATGACATAATTCAGTTTGTAGCTCACAGTTTCTGGGAGAACTCCTCTGGATCCCTGAAACGTCTGAGAACCTACTTAGATGGTCTTTCCAGATCACTTATCTGCATCAGAAATCCCTAAAGAGCTAGAGTGAGGCTTCCAGGGACATCATCATGCAAAAAAGGCACCATGCAAATGACCTAGAACATGTGCACACGTGTGATAACAAGGAAACGGTGGGTGGTGACATGCAGGAGGAGTCTGGGGGCAGGTGCCCACAAAGTCATTGAGCTAAGGTGCTGTCACTGTTTATAGCAGTGTTAATTTTGTTAAAATTAACAAAATTAATTGTTGTTAATTTTCTTTTCCACAGAAAGAAATGCCAGGTCAGGAAATTGGCAGGTCTGGAGTCAGGATAGACATAAACTTTCTCTCCTGTCCCAGGCCAGGATTTGCTTCATGTGAGAAGCTGACTCTGGGTGCTGGTCTGCCACCTGACTCGAGGTTGTGCCTCGTAGATAATGTCTGTGAACCTGTTTGCTTGAAGAGCAGTGTGTGCAAGCTCACGCAGTGGAAGCCCAGCCTGGGGTCAGGGAGCACCACTAGCTGTTAAATACTAATAGAGAGGGGCTCTTTGACTGCTACCTGCTGCACAGTGATCGCCGACCCAGCAGCGGCTGTCCAGGCCCATTGCTGCCAGCTGCAGCAGACCCCTACACCTCTGGGAAGCCAGGGGGTGGCGTTAGTTAGGTCACCTGTGGGCAAATCAGGCTGCCGGAGATGGTTTCAACAGCCAGCCTTTGTGGCAGCAGCAGCCACAACACTAAAAAACATCAACATTGCTCTGATGAAATGGGAATTATCTAGGAATAAGCCTCTGGACTGAGAATTAATAATGAGGCTTTGGACTGATAATCATGGTAGGTTGGGCTGGGCTCTTAAGAGGATGAAAGATATTCTCACAAGAACAACAAAGCAGCTTAGGTAAATTTTATTCAGATGTATACATAGGTCAGTTTGACTTCCTGCCTAGAGTAAGTAAAGTAGGATTATAGTTGGAATCCCATGATATGCTTGTTAAAAATCATCAATTCACTTCGATGGGCCACTTCAAACTTTCTGTGTTCCTACGCTCGCTCACAAGAGTTACAACTGAGAAGGTGCTTTCAATTTAATTATCATGTAACTTCCAGCTATGAAGGGGGGCAGGAATTAGACCCTAGGACTGGAGGTTTTCACTCTAATAACAAGTTTTAAGGAGGGGGTGTATAAATATAAAATTTATTTTTCTGGATGTATTTGTTTTCCTCAGCATTTTTAAGTTTTTTTTTTTTCCCATTCATTTGAAGTATATATCTTTTAGGTGGGGTATATAGGGATATATCTTCATTCTTGGAGTATTTACCTCTGACCCTGGCCTCTGTCCTGACCAAATGTTGAAAAAAAAAGTACTTTGAAGAAATTAAGATAAAGTGAAAGCTTCCTCTGTGGTGTAATCCATATTTTCTTCCCATTTACAGTGACAATACGTGGTAGCTGAGATTCGCAGATCTGGGCACTTGGTTACCACCATGTCTCCCTCTCCTATCTAGCTCTCCTTCTTTTCTGCAAAGAGCCTGAACACTTGTTTCCTTACATCATGTTTTGTTCTCTGTAGCTCCTTTTATCGGTTCTAAGTTCTTTCAATTCCCTATTTTTGCTATCTAGTATTTAAATTGTGGAGGTAGTTTAAATCTTAATTCTAAGTGTTTCATATGCCTTGGTAAGGAAAATAAATACATAGTTGAATACATGCAAATTAGTGAGGAAGTTTATACTGAACTTGGACTTCATCTCTTCTCTTCATTTCATTTCTAGGTGATCTCATCATTTCCTGGCTTTAATTTAAACTGTATGTGCCAGTGACACTCGAATGTATAATCTCCTGGCCAAACTCCAGCACCTCTCCCCTTGCTCCCCCTTCCAAGCACCAGTTTCTAACTTCCATGCAGATGTCCAAAATATCCCAAACCCAAACTCTTGATTCCCATAGGGCAAGGGCTACAGCACGTCACCCTGGTGACCTTGCATGTATCCAAAGAGGCCATGTAGGCAAAGTCTTAAACCACAGCTAATCTAAGTCTTGGCAGAATGCCTTGTGATTCCCAAGAACACAAGATAATGGGAGGCCTGGAAGTTGTGAATACAAGGCCATGCCTTACTCCCTCCCCATATCCCCTGAGAGGCTGTCATGAGACAGTTGCTCATTGCCTCCCGGGTTCTGATGAGATGTGGAGTTTTCTGTCTACTTACCCTGAAAATAGAGTTGCAGACTATAAAACCACTTTGCATCTGTCAAGATGCAGCTTGAGCAAAGGGTTGTTTTGTGTGGGACATGGGTCACTGGGAACTGGCATCTTAAGACTTTTCTTTTTGCTATGTAGGTAAGTAATGAGCAGTTGAAATCTAAAAGTATGCTTTACCAGTAGGATCAGTCTAATCCAAGCCCAGGTCTCGGCCTCTCTTGTGTGAATTTCACGGTTCTCACACCACCCTGGCGGGCCTTCTTCCCCTGAAATCTCTTCCACCTCAATAAATTGGGATATCAACATTTGAGTTTCCCAAGCCCTAAAGTGTAGATTCATCTTTGTTTCCTCCTTTTTTCTTGCAGTCCACATTCTATTATTCAAAATCCTATTGGTTCACATTACAGAATGTACTTAGAATCTGGCCATTTCTCCCCAATATAGCCAATGCAAGTCATCAGCTCCTCTTCCCAGGGCTGCAACATTAGCATCTTACACAGTCCCCTTACTTTCTCCTTGCTCCTCTTCAGGCTTCTCCTCACAGCATCCAGGATGTTTCTTTTAAAACATAAGTCAGAGCCACCTTTGCCCTATTCAGAACTCTGTACCTTCCTACCCCATCACCTAAAAGTCTCTCCATGATTTGACTTCATTCTCTCTGATCTCATCTCCTGACACAGTCTCCTCTTACTGGTCACTACCCCTCCTACCCTCCTTCCTGTTCTTCAGAAGCCCTGTGCTCTCCTCAGGACTGTTGCACTGAAGTATTCTTTGCTGGAGCATTTGCCCTATATTGGCGTGGCCAACTTCTTTAGCCTTTGTGGATATACCTTGCAAGAAGTTACTGTGGCCGAGTTCAAAAAGGGTTTTGCCTGTGTTGTCCTCTAGGATTTTGATGGAATCTTGTCTCACATTTAGATCTTTCATCCATTTTGAGTTTATCTTTGTGTATGGTGCAAGAGAGTGGTCTAGTTTCATTCTTCTGCATGTGGATGTCCAATTTTCTCAGAATCATTTATTGAAGAGACTTTCTTCCAGTGGATAGTCTTTCCTCCTTTATCGAATATTAGTTGACCATAAAGTTGAGGGTCCACTTCTGGATTCTCTATTCTGTTCCATGATCTATGTGTCTGTTTTTGTGCCAGTACCACACTGTCTCGATGACCACAGCTTTGTAGTACAACCTGAAATTTGGCATTGTGATGCCCCCAGCTCTGGTTTTCTTTTTAAAAATTCCCCTGGCTATGCAGGGTCTTTTCTGATTCCACACAAATCTTAAAATAATTTGTTCTAACTCTCTGAAGAAAGTCCATGGTATTTTGATAGGGATTGCATTAAACGTGTAAATTGCCCTGGGTACACATAGTACTGGAAGTCCTAGCCTCAGCAATCGACAACAAAAAGACATTAAAGGCATTCAAATTGGCAAAGAAGAAGTCAAACTCTCCCTCTTCGCGTGGCCAACTTCTACCCTTCTGTGCTTCTGCCCAAATAACCCCTAACCCATGAGGTCTTCCTCGTTCACTCTACAGCAAGCCCTGACTTCCATCCCTTGCATTTCTTTTCCTTCTTATGCTGTCTTATTTCTTTCCACAGAATCTATATCATCTGCCATAGGATTCATTGTCTGACTCTTTAAAATAGAATATAAGACCCATGAGGTCAAATTTTTTTATTATGTCTCTATTGTTTCTCCAGAGACCTAAATCAATTATTAGGTACCTGTCAGGTGCTCAGTTAAGTGTGACAAAATTGAGTCACAAAAAAATGGGAACAAATTCTTGAACAAAACAACAATAGATTCAATGTTATAGAGTTTATACTCCAGATGTGTGAAGTTGAATGAAACTGCCATGGTCTTGACTAAATTTTCCCATTTTGAAAGGATAATATCTCAAAATTTCAATGACAAAACTGTCAATGTTGATATTTAACTCCATTAACGTTGGATAGGTGTATATTATAGCGTATCAATCACTGATCTCAGGAAGCCCCAATATATTAGGGTAAATAGACCCAGATAAAAATAATTCAATTTTTAACCAGGGAGTTTTTTCCCATTAGAGGGTGAGCATTAACCTTATCAGGTACATGAAGTGCTGGCATATGCTGGGCACAAATGATAGCAGATATTCTACTTGTTTGGGATTAGAGGACAGATGAATTGTTCTGAGAGGTAAGAAAAACAACACCTTGGGCCTTCTTTTTTCTTTTTTTTTAAAGATTTTATTTATTTATTCATGAGAGGCAGAGAGAGAGAAAGGCAGAGGGAGAAGCAGGCTCCATGCAGGGAGCCCAATGCAGGACTCGATTCCGGGACTCCAGGATCATGCCCTGGGCCGAAGGCAGGCGCTAAACTGCTGAGCCACCCAGGGATTCCCCTTGGTCCTTCTTTTTGAACTGGCCTCCTTGGGGAAAGGTCAGGGAGCTGATGTGGTTTCTGGATGCCAAGTCACACTGCCTGAAGACAGCCAGTGTGTAGCAATAAAGATAGAAACTGTCCAGGTGTGGGGTTGAGTGAAAGTGGGAGATCAGAAACAAACCTTAAATGTTTTGAATTTTTTGTCTTTGCTTTGAAAGTAGGATTTCTGAATTGCTTTTTTTTTAATTCACACACAAAAAATAAGGATAAAATTATGTCAATGGAGAATCTGTGTTGTTCACATGACAACTTTCTACTGAGTGAGAAAATATCATCTTTCTTTAATTTCATTTCCCTTGAAAATAGTGGTTTCAATTAAGTGAGGAAAAAATAACTTGAAGAACTTAAGCTTCAGGAAATAGATTTTTTTAGAAAATAAAAATATACAAAGTAGTTTGGTGAAATGAAACCTTTACCAGATTCTTTCTTTTCCTCCTAAAACAGATTTGATAGTTAATCTAATTGGCTATTAAATATATTCTTCTTATAAAATCCATTATGTGGTACTCTGTTTCAAAGCTTTGGAAGAGAAATATAAATAGCATTTAATCCTAAGTAAAATTAAACAAGCATAATTTTATTTGGAAATAAATACTTAGGAAAACTTACAAACGTTCAAAAAGGCAAAATCTATCAAGAGTCTGACAAAATTGTCCACAGTAAGATGGCAGCCTCAGGAAGAAAGACTACCTCCTGTCAAACTGGAAAAATACAATTAAACAAGAGACATTTTCCTGAGAAAAGAAAAACATGAATTGTGAAGAAGTCAGGGGAAACAAATGATATCATGCTAACAATAGGAGAGACAGATCCCTCTGTAAAAGATGCTGTCGCCAATAACAGACATGTTTTTGAAAATAGCCTGTTTCCTCCAGTTTACATTTGTAAAGTATGACAGTTGAGCCCACTAAATTCCTAGCCATTGCCTTGGGGAAAGAAATGGAGACCGTTTCCCCACTTAGCAAACATCAGACCCTCTTCTGCCTCCTGAGCTACCACCCCAAATTCCCATCTGCCATGTAGGACAACGGGACTTTTCTTAACCTATGTGTCAGACGAGCATCTCACAGGCCTTAAGATGTCCTGGAATTCATCCTACTGCCTTGATATGTAGTGTTAGGTGGCTTTACATGTTCACTACTTCTCCTAAGAATACATTATTCTAATAGTTTCCAACTCTTAATATTAGGAACTCTTCTGAAATGTTTACCATGCTCTGGAGCTTCCAGCAAATCATTCCTTTATGCTCAGGCAGTGGTGGAAAGATAAAAAACAAAACCTTAGCACAGCTTCTCAAATCCTACCCTTTCATGTACGTTACTTGGCTTTCCTCAACCCTAGGCTCTATGAAAGCGCTCATGTCTATCTATCCTTAAATCTTCACCATCATCATTGATCTCCTTTAAACTGATTGTAATCCACTTTTTAAAAATTAATACAAGTTTTAATTAATTAATGCACTAAAGGTGCCTAACATTAGGTCCTTCATGAAGCCACTCATCCGAGGCAGGGTACAGCCAGCTCCTGAAGTAGGAACTCCTGAAATGAGTAATTCCAAATATACTCAGAAGAGTAGAAGATAAAACTTTCTACAGACTAAAACAGAACTAAATGGCCAGAATTCACCAAGACAAAGCCACTCAGATGTGGGTTCAGGAAGAGACAATGACTCTTGATTCTAAGGAACCAAAGATTTGTGTGGGTACTTTTGTGATCTCGTGTGTGTGTGTGTGTGTGTGTGTGTGTGTGCTGCTAAGAGGGCTCCTAAGTCCTGTCGAGGGCCAAATGACTCTTACAAAACAATATTTTGATGAGTTAAGTGTAAATGAATCAGAAACATACGGATTAAATTTCCCTTAATGCACATGGATTTAAAAATTAAGGGAAAAATGCTTGGTGAAGCCAATTTTGGCTTTTGCCAACCCCAAAGCTTTGGAAAATAGTTGGAGATGTCCAATGATCCAACTCAGGAAAATGTGGCCCACTTCCCCCTCTTCCTTTTATAAAATCTTTATTTGTTCACACACATGGTATCAAAAAAAGTCCATGGAGACATTTCTATTGGAGGTGACGCCTGGTTCTAAACAAGACTTTATGAGAAAACCCTTTGTTTATTTGTGAATTTGCCATGCATTTGCATTTATAGTGCATAATTAATTCAGGAATCTCCTGAAGAAGTAGTGCTCTTGCTTATCCCTCAGGAGAGAAGAAGCAGCATCCGTTTCTGCCTGTGTGCTAGTGTCTGTCTGTCTCTACATCATAAATATATTTCCAAAGGATTCTCAATGGAAAAATATCTTCTCTTAATTTTCTCCAGATGTTGTTCTTAGTAGGGATGATTTTTCTGACTGAGTGTCTCCTAAATCCTGCTGGGTAATTCTGCACATGGTCATGGTTAACACAAGCGTGTGACGAATCCCAGATGTGGAAGTAATCAAAGTGATGTACAGATCTAAGGCAATACTCTGGGGAACAAATGAGGGCTGTTGTGAGGTCAGAACAATTAATAAGAGTCACACTGAAAGGTTTGGGAGTTGTGGGGTGGGAAGGAGTGTGAGCAGAAAGTGGGGGTGAAGAATGTGAATCCTTCCTATTAGAGAGTCTCCCTTTCTGTCTTGTAGAACATGGATGGGTAAAGGAGAATGAATATGAAAAACCTTTATAATTTAGTTATTATGTAGGTAGGTATCCTTCTACATGTGTTCTGAAGGAAAGATAACTAAGTTTCTGTTCCCTATCCAGAAAGCATTGATTGATATGATTGTTTGAATGAAAACCACTAGACCACTGTATATAGATATATAAAATAGGAAGACTCAAAATGGACATAAATAGTTGGGGAAAAAAAGAGTCTAGATAATATATGGCAGAAGAGAAACCCAGCAGAAATGTCTAAATGGTTTGGGATGGCAGAAAGTGGATGTGGAATGGGAAAATCTTGGATGCAAAAGTTGGCAATGACACCTATTTGTAGAAAAACAGGGCACAGTTTTTTCACGTATAAAATGAATATAATATTACATATCTCAGATATTTAGATGAAGGAAAAGAAGTCCTATTTCAAATGTTTACTCAGTAAGAAGTGCCATATATAATTGATTTGAGGGACTTTACTGAGGAGAAATAAAGTTGTCTTGAGTATTTTATTTAATGTTATCCTTCTTAAAGAAATATATAGAATTTTTAAAAATGAAAAAAACATATAATATATGTATATAATTATAAGTATATAATGTGCAAAATATATATTATTATATGTATTTCTAGTCTAGTAGGAACAAGAGACATTTTAATTTCATTCCATTTGGCAAGAATTAAGTTATTACTTGTGAATATAGATGCAAACATCTGAATTAAATACTATAATAAAAGAGTAATACCATTGTAATTTAATTAAAAATGCAACAGTGGTTCAATATTAGTTAATGTATTTTCATCACGTTGATGAATTGAAGCAGACAAACCATATGTTCACTTTGAAAGATGGCAAAAATTCTTTTGGTAAAATCCATCAGTTTATAATTTAAAAATATCTGTTCATAATCCATTAACAGAAGGATATTTTCTTAATATGATAAGTCATATGTGTATCAAATAATAGGCAGCCTCATATTAAATGTCAAAAACAATAGCCTGATCTAAATATCTGAGGAGGAATATAGAGATTTTTGCTGTTACCACTTTAATATTTTCCTGAAAGCACGATACAATGCAATGTGAAAAAAATGAAAATGCTCATATACAAAAGGAAATGAAATGCTATAAAATTCTGGGACACCTGGGTGGCTCAGCAGTTGAGCATCTGCCTTTGGCTCAGGGCATGATTCCAGGGTCTGGGATCGAGTCCCACATCGGGCTCCTTGCGGGTAGTCTGCTTCTCCTTCTGCCAATGTCTCTGCTTCTCTCTCTCTGTCTTTACCTGTATCTCTCATGAGTAAATAAATAAAATCTTTAAAAAAAAAGAAGTGCTATAAAATTCTGATTGTCTTTTTAAACTTAATTTTTCCTAAGCTCTAGAAGAATAAATGACAGCTTCCAAAAAAGAAAGATTGGCATTATTAAAAGAACTAATATTCAATAAAGGAGGAAAGACTATCTATTGGAAGAAAGACAGTCTCTTCAATAAATGGTGCTGGGAAAATTGGACATCCACATGCAGAAGAATGAAACTAGACCACTCTCTTTCACCATACACAAAGATAAACTCAAAATGGATGAAAGATCTAAATGTGAGACAAGATTCCATCAAAATCCTAGAGAAGAATACAGGCAACACCCTTTTTGAACTCGGCCACAGTAACTTCTTGCAAGATACATCCACGAAGGCAAAAGAAACAAAAGCAAAAATGAACTATTGGGACTTCATCAAGATAAGAAGCTTTTGCACAGCAAAGGATACAGTCAACAGAACTAAAAGACAACCTACAGAATGGGAGAAGATATTTGCAAATGACGTATCAGATAAAGGGCTAGTTTCCAAGATCTATTAAGAACTTATTAAACTCAACACCAAAGAAACAAACAATCCAATCATGAAATGGGCAAAAGACATGAAGAAATATCTCACAGAGGAAGACATAGACATAGCCAACAAGCACATGAGAAAATGCTCTGCATCACTTGCCATCAGGGAAATACAAATCAAAACCACAATGAAATACCACCTCACACCAGTGAGAATGGGGAAAATTAACAAGGCAGGAAACCACAAATGTTGGAGAGGATGCAGAGAAAAGGGAACCCTCTTACACTGTTGGTGGGAATGTGAACTGGTGCAGCCACTCTGGAAAACTGTGTGGAGGTTCCTCAAAGAGTTAAAAATAGACCTGCCCTACGACCCAGCAATTGCACTGTTGGGGATTTACCCCAAAGATACAAATGCAATGAAACGCCGGGACACCTGCACCCCGATGTTTATAGCAGCAATGACCACGATAGCCAAACTGTGGAAGGAGCCTCGGTGTCCAACGAAAGATGAATGGATAAAGAAGATGTGGTTCATGTATACAATGGAATATTACTCAGCTATTAGAAGTGACAAATACCCACCATTTGCTTCAACGTGGATGGAACTGGAGGGTATTATGCTGAGTGAAGTAAGTCAGTCGGAGAAGGACAAACATTATATGTTCTCATTCATTTGGGAAATATAAATAATAGTGAAAGGGAATATAAGGGAAGGGAGAAGAAATGTGTGGGAAATATCAGAAAGGGAGACAGAACGTAAAAACTGCTAACTCTGGGAAACGAACTAGGGGTGGTAGAAGGGGAGGAGGGCGGGGGGTGGGAGTGAATGGGTGACGGGCACTGGGGGTTATTCTGTATGTTAGTAAATTGAACACCAATAAAAAATAAATAAAAAAAATAAATAAATAAAAGACATAATAAAGCCATAATTATCAAAACAGTGCTCAATATTGTAGTCTTCCAGAGACAGGCAGAAAGTAACAGGAGAACATGGATCACTCAGGAAAAAAACCCATTTATACTTAATATTGTGTTAAATGCCAAAATAACATTTCTAATCAGTAAAAAAACTGTGGATTATCCAATAATTGGTGTGTACTTACTGGCTAACTATCAGAAAGAAAGAAGGAAGGAAGGCAGTAAGCAAGGAAGAAGGGAGAAGGCAGAAAGCAAGGAAGTTTGATCTTGGACATCAACCACAAAGTCAATTGCAGATGCATTCAAGTTTTTAATAGCGAACTGAAAATCAAAGAGGCATTTGAGAGAAATTCAAGAGAATATTTTCCAATATTGAGGCCTGAAAAACTTTCTTAATTCTTAATGTAAATTAACAATGGAAAGAATGGGTGAATTTAGCTAAATTAAATTTTTAAGCTTCCTGTATATATAAAAAAGACAAACAAAAACACAAGTCAATATTTGCAGCAATGATGATGGCTGGTGAATTTCATTGCCATCTCCATTCTTGAGCTCTAGGATCTAGTCATGGTAACCTTCTTTCCTCTCAAATATGCTCCATACTCTGTTGCTCCTCGGTGTCTATGTAATGTTCTCTTTTCTGATAAGGAAATGCCATTAACTTTCCAAAGTTTCTTTTAGAACGTATCACATGCTCTTATACAGCTCTTCTTCCCAAATCTTCCTTTCCGAAGAAACAGTCTTATAGACACACAAAGAGATTTGTTTACAAAAATATACATTGCCACTATGCTGAAAAAGTGTAGTGTTCAACAACAGGTGATTATGTATTTTCTATTTGAGTACCTCCCCAGAATAAAGTGTGCTGTCATTTAAAATGCTGTTCTAGTATGAAGGTTCAACCCTGCATGCTGTTTTTGTAAATAAAGTTTTATTGGAAAGCAGCCAAGATCACTCATCTACATATTGTCTAGGGCTGTTTTCTATCAACAACTGCAGAATTGAGCAGTTGGGGCAGAGACTTTGCGACCTTAAAAGTAAAAAAATATTTACTATATGTGCCTTTAACAGAAAACATTTGCTGACCATGTTACAGTAGAATATTTGGTGGCAATATAGATGTTAGCAAAAAAATGTAAATTTAAATATATATTAATATACACATTATATTTAATTGCTATTTAACTCTAATATGAAATACATGTTGTATCACATTGGAAGACCATCAATGAAAAATGTTACTTTGAGATCTTGGGATTACCCAGTATTTTTTCTTTTCTGTTTTATTCAAACTTTCCATAAGGAATATATATTATTTTTAAGGCAGTAAGGATATTAATAAATATTATTTAAAAGCAGAATGTCCATATTACATGAGAATACCAGTCTCGATTAGCAGTTCCCCAAGATTCATTTTTTTGGACTTAATGAAACCCAACTCCAATTTTCATAGTGTATGCATACCTCACTACCCCCAATTACACACACACACACACACACGCGCGCGCGCGCGCACACACACACACACACACACTGGGTCCAGCAGTTTGCATTTGTGGTTAGCATCACAAGTTGGGGCTTGGGGGGGGGGCTCAGAGGGAACAAGAAGTTTCCTGTTTTCTCTTAATTTAATTGTTGCTCCATGCCTCCACCTACCTCAAGGAAAGAATTGGTTTTCTTCGTATTTATGGACTCAGTGTTCATCTACCCTTGGGAAGACAAATTGCTTCAATGTTTCTGGGGTTTAGTTTGGTAACTTACATCAAAAAGGTATTCCATTAAGTTGATGGTGAAGAAGAAGAAAACAAAACTAGTATACTAAACTATGGTAACGGGTGAAACCACAGATCTTAGGGGCCTCATCCTCCATAGCTAGTTTTACTTTGGGGTCATTGAGTGGAAGCCCACTCCTCACAACTAAGTGGTAGAAAAGCTAATTCTATCCTCATTCTCCCCCAAGTTCTCAAGAAGACAGTTTCAGAGTTGATAATTAGCTTCTTAGTTTTTCACTGAAAGGGAGGAGTTAAATAATTTGCCTCATAGCTATTAAATACTTATTAAGTAAGCACTGAAGTGAGTATCTAAAAATAAACTTATTTCTCTCCTGGAGACTAATGTACTTTAAGTTTTTTAATGTATTAATGTTTTAAATTTGCATAAAAATCTTACATCCCAAAACAGTCTGCATTTCCAAGTTTTTTTTTTAAAATGCCAAGTTGAATTTGGCATCCATTTAATAATATGCAAGACAGAAATGAATAATAATAATATGTGCCCAGTTATACAGCAGAATGTGAGATTAAGAAAGATTTTTAGCTTTTTCTTCCCCTCAAGAAAACAGAGCTAACTCCTCATTAGAGTTAGGAAATGAGTGAAAATCTGAATCCTTCCAATGATTTTGCCAGTACTTTCATCTACACCTAGTTGGAGGGGAGACTTCCAGGGAAGGTGAAATCAACTCGAAGAATCTGAGACCACTAGAGCTGAAAAGGGCGCTCACATGCTCTCCAACCTTATATTTCCAGAAGGGGAACCTGACAATCAGAGAGATGATATCAATTGTCCAAGACCACTCAAAGAAGTGGTAGTCTACTGAGCTCTTGAACAGAAGGTCTTTCTATTTCTCCATATACTGCCTTTTCAACTAACCTTCTCTTCTCCCCTCTAGTCCACCCCTGGGCTGTGTTACTTCCAGAGTAATTGCAGCATGGCAGGCAGGGTGCTACCTAGCAGCCTTCTCATTGAGATTCTTACCACAGCACTACAAGGTATTGTAATTTCTTCTTTCACAGATGAAGAAACAGAGAAGTGACATAACTTGCACACAATCTGGAAGCCATTTCTGTTTAATTTTCAAACCAAAGATCACAACTACTTCGGTTGGCTGTATTCCACTTGTCCTTGCCTGTTGGGGTCTCTGAAATAAGGTTGTTTTAAAGGTACAAATGATTACCACCTCGCCCCATGCTTTGAAAAGTAAACTTATTTCCTACCCTTTTATGCCTTTCTCTACCTACACATTTTGTAAAGCATGCAACAACCTTTTCACCCATACCTAGGGAGTAATAAGCATAGTCACCATTCAGATTCTCAGAGCTCTTTTTTACTGAGTGCCTGCTATGTATCATGCAATTTAAATATACTATCTCTCTGAATGTTAGAAATGACATCATTTGCTTCTTTTGTGTCTTACCTCCCCCCAAATACCTCGGTCACTTACAAGTGCCTAATAGGGCCCAATATAATATGATGAGTTTAATTGAATTGGCACTAGTTTCCCTGGAGACGACAGAGCACTTGCATAACTTTCAAGGCCCTGGATCTCACCATTAATCACTGGTTTCGGTGTCTACAGAAGGGAGAACCAAAGTCCAGCCAAAATATGCACAGTGCCATCTCCAAGCAGCAGGGTGTAGCTCCCACTGGCTCCGTGTTGTTTCACAGCCTGTGGCATCTTGTCATCCGTCACAGTGGGGCCAGAACTTCCCCCTCTAGCTCTGAAATATGTGGCTTCCCCTCGTGTGCTGGTCTTTGTCACAAAAGCAGCCTTGCTTCTGACAGCCTCCCCTTGGACGTAGACAGGCTTGGAGCCTGCCTGCTGAGTTTGGAATTGATGTGACTCCAACCCTAAACCAAGATGCAAAGTCTTTTATAGCTAACTTTAGAGAGAGGAGTGAATAAGATAGTGGGGGAGGAGGTAGAGGTGAGATATGTTGAAAGGTGGAAAAGACTTAAATAATTCTATTTAGAAAGGCTTTGGAGGAAACTGTTTCTCTGTTAACCTTGAAACACGAAGGCAGAGGACTCTGAGGGTTCCCAGCCCTTGTGCAATTGAGTCTTATTGCCCTGTTCAGACCCACTTCAGTCTTTTGTTCAAGGCAGTGAGGAGTATAGAACAAAGTGAGGGGTCAAAGCTTCAGTCAGCCTATTGTGTCACAAGAAAACAATGTGCCCTGAGGACTTTCATAGCCTAAGTGACTTAAAAGGATTTTTCTTTTTCTCTGGGAAGATGCTTTTTCCATTCTGAGAGGCATGGCATTTCCAGAGAGATGATATCATCTCATGTTCTGGCTGCTGTTGTTGGTAGTTTCGCTTTAATAAAGTATATCATCATCCCAACCACGTCATCTTCCTTCTATACTGCAGGATGATTGGGTACACACCTGTCTATGGTGGTTTACTGTAGATTGTACAGTGGAAGGAAAATGAACATGGCCCCATTCAGTGGGTACTAAAGTTATGATGCATGTCAAAGCAGCCAGCACAGACAGTGCTTGGCTCTTAGCAGTTTTTAAAGCTGTGTTACAGCATCCCTTCCTGCTATGGAGATACGGATAGCTTAAGACAGGACACTGATATTGAAACAGATGAGATTAGTGTAAACTCTATCAACAGATCACCAAAAAAATAAAAAATAAAATAAATAAATAAATGCTTTATTTAAATTATATCTAAGCAGAAGAACATTGAATGGAAAGAAAAAAGGATAATACACATTGAGACAGGATAATATTGTATCTCAGTCCCTTTGGGCTCCTATAACAGAATATGATAGCCTGGGTAGCTTAAAAACAACAGAAATTTATTTCTTATAGTTCTGGAGGCTGACAAGTCTAAGATCAAGGCTCTAGCAGATGTAGTGTCTGCTGAGAAACTGTTTCCTGATTGTCTTCTCACTATGTCCTCACATAGCAGAGGGGAAGGAAGTTTTCTGGAATTTCTTTTATAAGGGCATTAATTCCATTCGTGGGGGCTCTGCCCTCATGACTCTCATTGTCTCACGATGTCTCCCCCCCACACACACCAAATACCATCATACTGAGGATGGGATTTCAACATAAGAATTATGGGGAATCCAAACATTCAGTCTGTACCAGATCGCACAAGAGTAAGTAATCACTTACCTTTTATTTAACCTGAAACTTATCTGGACAAGATTTGGACAAAGCAAGCCTGGAATGAGAGAAGTGTGATTAAATAGCACCTTGTACAGAGGTTCACTAGTATGGGTTTTTGGAGGAGCAAGGAGAGCATCCTTTAAATTTCCAGAAGAACTCAGAAAATTAGTAGGAAGAATGGGAATCATGATGACTTCAATAATGCTGACACATGGGTGAAATAGTATAGACTGCAAATGGATAGATGGGTTGATGTGATTTGAAGGAGGGCAATAAAGTTTGCCAATAGATTAGAATCCCTCTGGATACAAGATAATGCTGTGCCTCTCAACCACATCAAGTTGATGCTGACAAAATTTTCTGATGTCATTTACGTTACCCACAGATGGGTTGGAAAATCTAGATCGAATAAATTCTCCTTTATCAACATTATCAAACTAGGCTGTGTAGAGAGGCTTAGCACACTGTCAGTTAACACCATGCTTGATTTTTTTTCGATCCTACTGTGAAAACAGTCCTTAAGAAGCCCCTGTTCCTGCTCTCTATGTGAGCAAGGCACTTCTATGATTCCTCAAAGCTCTGAGAGGTCAGAGAATGCTGGAGGTAAAGCCCCTAAACAAACAGCACCAGGCCATGCCCCAGAAGGCAGTTGGAAAGCTACAGGATGGAAAGCAAGAGGGAGGAACATAGCAGGAAGAAGGGTGGAGAAAGGGTGTATAATCATACAAATCACCTCAGAGCTGTTGGAGGTGAATCTCTACTCCAAAATACCACAGCATGGAAAATATTATAAAGACTAAGATCTGTTGCTGTATTTCAACAATCATAAATTAATTTATCCTGGGACATTGAGTGCAGAGAGTTCATCTTTTCCTCAGCATTGCTATCGTGCACTGTTATGCCCTCTTTCAGATTGATTTGTCCTATTAAAACTTGTTTTAGAGAATGATAAGGAAAGTGAGGCAACAAATTAGATTAGTCTGTTATGTTATTTGCTATTACTCAGTGAACTTTGAGAAGAGTGGACAGTAAGTGCTTTGGAGGTCTTAGCTGAAACAGTCAGTAAACCAATTGGCATTTAGAATACAAATTCCATATTTAGTATGGATGGAGGAAGGGGGACTATTTTGAAATCAATAGGGCTTTTAAACCCTAACTAGAATGACAAACATGTAAGCACAAAATGACTAAAAGAGAAGGAAAAGTATTGACATTGAGTAAAATACAAGAGAAAAGGGTAAGTAGCAATTGCAAAAGAAGAGAAAGAAGCCATTAGGACCAGTTTTGTTTCTTAGGGAAGAGGCAGAGCAATGCTGAACCTTATAGCATTGGTGATTCAGATAGAGCCATGAGCAAGAGTGTGCTGGTGGGTGTATCCTGGATTCGAGGAAGACCATGGCACAGAGACTAGAGGGCAAGAGAGAAGGTGCTCAGTAGCGTGGGAGGAGAGTATAAAGAATCTTTCCATCCATACTTGATGTAATTCAAAGTAATCAACACATTTAACACCTTAAATCTACAGAATGTTACGTATCAATTATATCTCAATAAAACTGGTGGAAATAAAGGAAGTAGCCATTGCTCAGTGTTGATTAATACAATTAAGAATAGAAATGAAAAGAAGTTGGAGGCAAGACTCCGGAATGGAGTGAAAAGGCAATTATTTAAGCATGAGATGATGAGAGCCTGACTCTGCACAGATATGTAGTAATAGCTGTAGAGAAAAGTTTGGTTGCTGAAGACCACAGCTAGTACACTGGATTTACTTTACAAAATGGAAATTCTAGTAGCATCTAAATATTATTTCTTTTTAATCTGGATTTGGGTACGCTTGTATTTTTATTATGC
This sequence comes from Canis aureus, assembly GCF_053574225.1. Lineage (NCBI taxonomy): Eukaryota > Metazoa > Chordata > Mammalia > Carnivora > Canidae > Canis > Canis aureus. The sequence goes on from NC_135616.1 coordinate 48,883,487, forward strand.
AAAATATTTGATTGGTTACCTTAGCTGTGGGACTCCTACTGTTATTTTTGTACCCAGTAATTCCTTTTAAAACTGTCAGTAAAATTTCTGCATTATGTTGCTTCTGGTTTAGTGGGAAAGAATGTGCTATTTAGCTTTCCTCAGTAGGAAAGGAGACTGATAGCTGTTTATTTTAAATTCTGAAGTTTAGAAAACTAAGGCTGGTGCCTTCATGATCAATGTTTTTAGTAAAAGCCAGTCTGGAAAGAAATGGAATGGATATTTTACCTTTTAAGAGTTATCTCTGCTTTTTCTCCATTTTATGCAGGAGACAATTAGATGAAGCTTTTTTTGTATGTCTGCTCTAAGGATAGAAAAATTTCCAAAAACAGAAGAAACCCCTTCTTTCAGATAATGTCTTTCTTCCAGAAACTGCTTTACTGGTTCTTTCAGGGGATTTTCTATCCTGCGAACATAATTCATTTTAGTGTAAGAGATGGAGAATCTGTCGTTCAATATATAATGACTGGGATGAAGTAGGATTTTTGCGCAATTGGCCAGGGAGAGGGAAGGAAGGTGTGTAAATACACATCTGTTCTCAAAAGTTCTTGCTGTGTATTTCTAAAGAGTGATCTAGTATCTTTAGATTTAAATCCAGAAATCTGTCTGTACTTGGTCACTCAGTATTATTAGTAATTATCCTTATCCTAGGAAGTTGTAAGTGACTTTCCAAGGAATAAGGGAAAAACTTTCTTCACTGAAAGTCAATCAATTCTGGTGCTGTCAGTTTCCTCAAGACTTTACTAAGAGTACCAAGAAAGATTTATATTTAGGGTATGTCATTTCCTAGTGAGTTTAGTCTTTTTCATTTTGTCTGTTAAAAGTCTGATGACTAATCAAATTACCTTGTTGGTTGAGCATTCACTCTTCTGCTAGTCTTTCCCTGTTTCCTTCATGACATTTACTGATTCTTATCTCATTGTTTAATTGATTATCCCTCTGAAGAGCATTCTCTTCTCTCTGAACAATGTGTCACAACCTTTATAAATCAATTTAAAGTTTCCCCTCTCCAGTAATCCTAGATTAGTGGATTTCCTCAGCACGTAAGTATTCAGTGTGAATTTTAAAAGATGGGTAAGATTTTCCCTGGAGAAGTGATATGGACTGAATTGTGTTCCTCTTCCACTCTCTCCCACCCCATTCCCCCCAAAAGTTCACATGTTAAAACCTTAATCTTCAACGTAACTGTATTTGGAAATAGGTCTTTAGGGGGGTAAATAAAGCTAAATTAGGTCAGAGGGTGAGACCTAATCTGACAGAACTGACTTTCTTACAAGAAGAGAAAGGACTATCAGAGATCTTTCTCTTCTAATGTGCACAAAGGAAAGACAGCTTGAAGATGCAGGGAGAAGGTGCCTTCTGCAAGCTGAGAGGAGAACCCTCACCAGAAACCATCTCTGATGGAACCTTAATTTTGGACTTTGAGCTTCCAGAACTATGGGAAAATAAATTTCTGTTCTTAAGCCACTCAATCTGTGATATTCTGTATGGCAGTCTAAGCAGGTTAATAAAACCAGTGTTGCAAGAAAGAACATCTAGGAAGAATGAGAACTTCTTGCAAAGACCCAGCATGGAGAAGTGCATGTTGTGTTGATGTGGTGTGATCAGAGTGCAGGGTGCTTGGATAAATTATGAGAAGTGGAAGGTGAGTTCTGGAGAGATGGAAAAGATCTTGTATGTAGTACAAAGAACTTTGCTCTATAGGCAGTGAGGGAGCCATTAGATCATTTCCACTAGATAGTCAGATATTTTTTGTGATTGAAATTTCCAGCATTTGCCAAGAATTTTGGCTAAAGAATTGGCTGCCTGGTTCGTAAACATGACTGTTGTCCATCCCTTCAATTTTCTTCACCATCCATGTTCAAAGAAGCTTCATTGAATAAACTCTGGTTTTGTCCAAGTCTTTTCCACCTTGGCCCTTTGTATCATTGTAAAATTTCCTCAGGATTCTTCAGCATTTTTGAAAGTTTAGTCTTCTCTTCTTTAATGTGCTGAGTGAAAAACAACATACCAGACCGGATGTCAAACTGAACTTGGATCGTGATAAATCAATTATGAGGAGCTGATAAAAATTTTGCTTAGTGTGGAAAACAAAACTGCAAATATGTAGTTTTGCAGCCATATTATGTCTGAATGAACTAACATGGATTCTGTGAGATGAACATTTTCTGTTTTATAAAGGTAGAAAGTCTCTAATCATATGAAAATGGGGTCTTTAACCAAGTCTCTATGTGTAAGATTGACATAATATTGCCTACCTTACCAGCTTCACAGCACTGCTGCACAGGTCCAGTGATTAAAAGAATAAGAAAAATGTTCTTTGTGGTTTATACCACTATCAAATTTTTATTCAGATTCTACTTATTTTTTAACTCATTCGTTTACCATTTCATACTTTAACTAATACTCATTAACACCCAACCATGGTCCAGGCTATTATGTTAGATATTGAGGCTTCAACACTGAACAAGTGACAGGATCTTATGACTGGGCTAGGAACTGCTACACCAAGTAAGTCATTCTAAGAATGGTGTGTGTTACTAAGAAATCCAGGGCTTAGGAAGCATAAAACAGTCTCTCCTAACTAAAGGGGGCTGGAAAAGCCCTCATGGATAAAGTGATATTTAAACTTAGACTTGAAAGATGAGTGGGAATTAGGTAAAGAGCTACAAAGGGTCTGGAATGAACATCCTCCTAAGAATCTACAATTAATTGAAGTGCTTTCTGACGTCATGTAAGAAACGGTTTCAAAGAACGACCCTTGGATCAGCCATCCATCTCTGCATCTTAGTTGAAATAAGCTCATCTAGAGATTTAACTAAGACTGGTGATTAAATATCGCATGGAGAAAGTAAAGGGATGCAAATATCTAACATGCTTGGCTCCATCCCAGCTTTGTGTCTATAAAGAGGGATAAACTTAGGAGAGTCCAAGCCAGGGAAAATGTGCTGGCATCTCATCTTGGCAGTCAAAGACTTTTGAAATCATTGGCAACTATGTTTAATAAGAACATGCAAACTTCATCTAAACTAATTCATAATACCCTGATCACATCCAAATTATCAAACTAAATTTAAAAATTGATGAAACTCCAACCTCAAGAGAGTCAAACATCATTTGATGACAGTGTTTGCTGATGGCAACCCTATGCCCTACTTTTCATCCCAGTGCATTCAGGTACTTCAAAGCTCTATATAATTCCTTTTACAAGAAAGATACAGACATCTGACAATCTAAGTTTTTTTTTAAAAAATCTTTTAATATCCAGTTTTAAGGCATTTTATTATGTTGAGAACACAATGTTAAAAAAAATTGTTTTTACTTCTAATCCTTGCTCTGAATTAACTTTCACCTTTTTTTTATTTCCTACCCAATTTTTCTATCCAGCAGTTTTTTGTCCATGAGTCCCATCTTCATTGGATTTATTCCATTTCTCTTAGACATGTTTTCTCCTTTCATGGTGCCAGGCTTCTTTGTGGTCTTGTCTTTCTGCTGTATGCAATTTCTTCCTTCCTTTCTTTTGCCATAAATATTCTGGCTTTTTTTTTTTCATTGAATTTTCCCAGGATTTAGATTTTTTTGTATTCACTTCTTTCTGTATCCTCTGGGTTTTGAGATCTCCATTTATATCTCTTTCATACTACCTTGTTTGTTTGCTTTTAGTTTATTGGCACATGTAAATATCTTCCCATATTTTTTACCCCTGCTCTATATGCTACTTTATATATTCAAATAAGCTGACAGCTGTACCACCGGAAAAGAAAATACCAACTCTGACATCATTCAAGGCTGCTTAGAAATCATCGAGCTTCAGTGATCAGTGATAACCAGAGTATTTTCACATTCAACAATTTATGTTTCAAAATTACATGTATTTATACATCTATATATGCATGCATAAATAATGAACATTTTTAAATGTTCGTATTATGTACTAGGAAATTTACAGATTTCCTCTTGTCCATTATTTCTGTTGATACTTACAACAAGCTTTGAGGTATAGGACCATGTCCCTCACAGGAATTGGAGCACAGAGGGGGTAAAGAATGCTCCTAAATACTATAATCTCCGAAGTGGGCAAGCCAGAATGTAAACCATGGCATCCTGCCTTTATATCCAAGCATCTTTCTGCCTCTGCTATTGTTCCTTATACTGTTATTGGCATGAGGTAACATATGATGAAATGCTTCATATAAATGAAAGTGCTAAATAAATATTAACAATAATAGCAATAACTTCCTGAAGGAAAACTATTTCTTCTTTGACTTATAGTTGGTGGCATTACATTAGGTGTGTGTGTGGAAATGGAACAAGGATGCAGAAGAGAGAGAGAGTTCCTTTGTGAGTCAGCTTATACTTGCATCCCCTCAATGGTCATCAAAGGGAACAGGAAGGAGGACCACAGTGATTTTGAGTGTACCTCATCTTTTCAATGCTACATATCTTTTAGTCACTCTTTCTTAACATCTTTGTAGATGAGAGCATCAAGTATGATATACCAGAAGTCATGTGCTTCATGCACATGCACTTTTTCTATCGTTTGGATACTGCTATCTGATTCTGGATCTGCCTTTCTTAGATCTATTTGTCTGGCTCCTTACTCTTTAGAATAGATATACTGTCTTCTCACATCAACTTTATTTGCTATTCCTGCTCTCCTACTGCTTAACTCAACTGTACTTTTCCCCTGAAATATATTATAAGGTTACCACACATTCAGTTCTTAACTTAGTGTGGTTCTACAAAGTTGGACATACCAGCAAGAAATATGGTAGATCATAAGCAGATATTGAAGATTTTAGACTATTATGTCAAAAATCACATCATCATTACCATCATCACAATCATGGTTGTTTGAGAGTGGGGGCAGATCACCTGTGCTGGTTACTTTATGTGTATTTTCTCTCATCCTTACTATATATGTGAAATATGGGTATCATTAAACAGTTTATTAATAAGAAAACTGAGTTTATTTAAATTTTTTTAATTTACATATAGTTGATACACAAGATTACATCAGTTTTAGCAGTATGTCATACCCAAAGTCAACCACCTGGTCCATGGTGGAACTGAGATTCAAACCCTGGATGTAACCCATTAACAAGATCTACCCCCTTGTCTTCATCCAAGTAGCTCAGTCTCTCCCCACCATCTCCTTTCTCCTTGGTTTCTTCAGAAGTCTGAACCTCAGATTAAAGTATCACTGCATAGACACTCCCCCAGCCCACATACATCTATAGTTTCCCTAATCTAACCCCATCTTCCACCTTCTCCAGTTTCCAAAGCTTTCCTTGGTGCCCTAAGGAACCCCCGCAATATCCTCAAGCTCATCTTTTATGAAGTCAAACTCTTCTCAGCACTTTCTTGCACTAAACAAAACCTTAGTGTCAATTGAGGTCCTTGCTTCCTCCATGACCTTTTTTTTCTTTTTTCTTTTTTTTTTTTTTTAAGATTTCATTTATTTATTCACGAGAGACACACAGAGAGAGACAGAGACATAGGCAGAGGGAGAAGCAGGCTCCCCATGAGGAGCTTGATGTGGGACTCAATCCCAGGACCCAGGAATCATGACCTGAGCCAAAGGCAGATGCTCAACCACTGAGCTACCCGGGCACCCTTCTTCCATGATCTTTTCAAAAGGAAGCTGCTTTTGCTTCCACACTATTTTAAGTTGTAGGTTTTATTATTTAAGCATGGTGAGGCCAACAAATAGGGATATGACTGCCATTGAAAAGATAGTTTACCCATAGTTCCCAAAGAGGAGAGAACACACCACACCATGGGGGTGGGGAGGGTGGGAGCACATGGAGAAGCATGAAAGGTCAGGAGGCAAAGGGAAATCTGAAAATTACATGGCAAGAGCCTTTATTGTACTTTTCATGTGAAGAAACAGGTCAAGCAGGGTAAGCAGGTTTAGGATTGGCTAGTTTTAATTACAACAGACTCTGTGGTCTAGGGATTATCCCCAGTTGTCTAGTACTTGGCCCTGGGGTGATCAGAGCAGTGGAATATTGGCCTGGAATAAAAAAGCCAGGTTGGATAGTGGATAGAGGGGAAGCTCTGCATTCATTAGTTTGCATATGAAAGGCACACCCCAAGGTAAGTGGTTTGCTATCTTTAAGAATTGGCTAGCCCTAGGAGAGGCAGTCTCTCCTCAGTCACTGAAGCCTCAGATGCATGACCATCAAGAACACAGAAAGTAAGAGAACACAGTTAACACACATACTCCTGAATACCAGGCTTTAGAGATGCATTAGGCTTCCCTTGCTCTTCACTGATGCCTCTAAAACACCTCTCCTTCATTCTTCAATACCTCCATATGGCTTGAGACATAGGTGATCAGAAGCTTCCACCCATTACTCCTGTTGGTGCTTTCATCTGTCAACCTCTTGGTTACCCGCCATCAGTACTGATTAATTTTATTATGTGACCATCTTTCTTTCTATTGCTACTATCCCTGTTATAATTCTTGTCTATGCAGTCCACACAAGTGATTTATTTCTTTTGCCTGGGTTTTTCCAACTGTGTCCTCCTTTGCTCTAATAATCATTTCTCCTACTCCACCCTGGCCTCACCCTAAATGTGGTAACATGGTCCAGCCACTTCCTACTTGTATCACTAGAACAAGTTTCTTAATATTTTGTCCTGAAGTTTCTTCTGTAAAATGGCTGCATCTGTGGTTGCTGGCTCAGAGAACTGCTGTGCCGTTTGAATGAATTCATGACTATGAACCTCCTAGTATTTTGCCTGGTACAGTGTAAGTAAGCAGTAACAGTTACTATCATTGGAATTAATGTTACTGTTACCACCTACAATATCTCCAGTTTAGATATCTCATATTTGAACATCACTTTCTACTAATTTCAACCAACTTACTCAATTTCTCCCGTATAACTAATCTCCACCCATTCTGAGCCCTCTGGTTCATTCCTTCTATAATTTTCCATGATTTTTCAGCTGCACATTTTCTTCCTCTCCTCCTTATCAAGCTTAGCTTCCATGATGCAGCTCAATAACCACTCTTCCACCAACATCCTCTCTTCTGTTTCTCCTCTTTCCCATGGCCATACTTGTCTGGAATTTACAAACATTTTCTTACTCCATATCACCTCCCTCCCCAAAGCAACTGAACGAGTCTGAGAAAAGTCACCCAACCAGGATAACTGAATACATCTTAGATTCAAGACTACAAGTATGAAATAGGCATTTAGCAAAGTCATACAATTTTTCCACGTTGCCCTTTTCCATGTTGTCACTTCTCTTTTTCTTCATTTTATAATATTCAGTACCTCAATTCATCTCACTCTCAGATGTTGACTGCACCTCATGCTTCATCCAGAACATCTTTATTGTGCCCACACCTGCCTCCCTGTCTCAAAAGAATAAGGATCCCTGCTCCTGCCTAAGGCGACTCTCCACTCTATGTGCTAGATCTCTCCTTGACATCTTAAGACCCACATATCTCCAGTTATCCCCTTTCCAACTGCTTGAGAAGTGCTTTTCCCAGATGTGCCCACAACTGTTTTTCTCATCATTCAGCTAAAAATTTAAATGTTAGCTACTGGGACACCTGAGTGGTTCAGCGGTTGAGTGTCTGCCTTTGGCTCAGGACATGATCCCAGAGTCCCAGGACAGTCCCACATTGGGCTCCCTGCATGGAGCCTGCTTCTCCCTCTGCCTGTGTCTCTGCCTCTCTCTCTGTATCTCTCATGAATAAATAAATAAAATCTTAAAAAAAAAAGGATTTCAAAATAAATACATAAATAAATAAAAATAAAATAAATGTTAGCTACTCAGAAATGTCTTTCCTGCTACCCTAAAGAGCTCCCTCCATTACCCTCTATCACATTGCTGTATGTTCTTCATTGTCCTTATCAGGGCCAGAAATTATCTTAGTCATTTTGTAGACTACTTTTTCTCTCTTATTTGAATGACAGTATGCTCCATAAGGATAGGGGATACATCTCACTCCACTTTAACACTTGCACCTTGAATAGTGCCTGTTACATTGCAGGCACTTGGTGAATATTCTCTGAATAACTGACCCAAAAGCCTCTGTTATTTCTACTACAACAGACTATCTCTCCACCCCAGACAATCTTAAGGAGAAATATTGGATGAACATTTCCTGGAGAAACACAGGCCCCTTTTTACTGTGATAGAGCTTGTCTGAAGGAGCAAGGCAGCAAGGAAGCAAGAAATTTCCCAGTGGTGCCACAATGAGGGAGAGAAGAACAGGTTCCATGAAACTGAAACTACCTGAAGAAAGAGCTCAGATTCCAAAGGATTTCACTGGTAGATGGGCAGAGCTTGCATAGAAGTATTGTACAGGAGCAGTATGCACACAGAGACAGTTTAAAGTAACATATAAGTGCCTTTAGATATTTGACTCCTAAAGAGAGTGTTGTAGTGCTGCAGAGCTGTTTTTTTGTTTGTTTGTTTGTTTGTTTTTTGCTGTAACCAAGTGAAATATGGAGAGCTCCATGATTAACCATGTGTCTTAATAGGGTGACTTTTGGTATTTTCATTAACCCCACTCATTTCAAAGGGCTAAAATAGAACAATCAAACAAAAAGTTTCCTTTGGATATGAACTTGGCTGAGAAAGTTTTGCCAGTACCAAATATTGTTCATCAAATATTTAATTGCCTGAGTATTGAAATATGGCATTATTGGATGATATTTTCAGTTCATATAACAATACTTTTGGTAGGTAATTTTTATAAAATACAGAGTATGTAATTAACTAGTTTTATTCACAAGTTAGAAAAAAATAAGGTGCATGTATCTTCTGCTATGATGGCTAAACTCTCTAATTTTACATGCATTTCAGTTCCACTATTCGAAATATTCTCACTTTTAAAAATAGTTGTAGTAAATATCTAGCTGTCAAAGAGGTAAAAAATTTTAATTTACTAATTTTATGGAACATGAAGCATTTCATTGTTTTTAAGAATTTTGAAATCTTGCTGTTTGTTTTGGTCTAGTTCTAAGAATAAGCATATTTCTAGTTTTTATTTTTATTTTCAGGATTTTAATGAAGGTAACTTACTTAAATTTAGCAATAAATACCAAGCCAGATGGTTACATGAGTGTTTGTTGTATAATTATTTGAACATCTCTATTTCTTTAAATTTCTCATTAAAAAAATATCAAAAAGCTAACTCCATTCGAGCTAATTAACATGATATGTTAATTATCAGCAGCAGTTTTTGGTTCTCTGCTGATTATGCCTTTGTCCAGGTGTCATGGAATTAGTTTTTTGACCAAAAGTTATGGATAACTAAACCTTGAGAGAATGCATTCTTCAGTTAATGGAAATAATGATATTAACTCTTGGTTGATATGGGATATGACTCTACTATTGGCTGGATTTTTAAGTAGAATATTATGTTGTCAAACTTATGGGAAAGGAGAAATAACCACTTACTTGGAATTGATTTCATGTTAAGTCCTGTGTTAGTGGCTTTGTGTGCATTCCCTTATTTAATTTACACAGCAACAGAGTTCGGGAAGAGGCTCACTATTTCACAGATGAAGAATGTGGGGTTCAGAAATAGCAAGTAAATTATCCAAAATTGCAGTTAGAAAGTGGCAGAGTTGGGCTTAAATCTAGGTTTGTTTGACGCAAAGTTGTACTCTTGAAAAGTACTTTAACACCTTGAGAGCCTTATTAAATAATCCATGTTGTTTGATACAGAATCTTAGAGCTAGAAGAATCCTCAGAAACCAGCTATTACCAACCTCCTTGTTTTATGGAAAAGGAAATGTGTAAAATCAAGCTGAGTAATGTACTCAAAGCCATATGGCCTATTAGTGGCAGAGCTAGGAAAGATTTAAATGGCCATTCCATTGTATCACAGTGCTATTTTAATATAAAATGCAAAATTAGAGGTGTAAATTAAATTCATCTGATTGTTTTGTTAAGTGCCACATTGAGTCTAAAATCAGCAAACTGTGTCTCCTTTGGGATGCCTTGATTTCTTATATCCATTCCAATTGTTGATTTAGCTCATTAGTGTTGGCAGCATTCCACTCAGAGATGGAAAGAAAACAGCAGAACAAGCAAGTAAATAATGATTTTATCCCCATATTATGGCTTTGCTATTTAAACACAGACGAAGTTATGTCATGCAAAATAGTGTCAACAATATATTTCAAGTTTTTATGGGAATTATGATTTTCAATGTGTAAATTTAAATGAAGGAAAAATTGAAATCCCCTCATGGGAGAATTCAGGAACACATTTCAAAGCAATCTGATGGCAAATATGTTACCAGGACTTCAATGACAGTACAGGGCAATTCTTTTTTTTTTATAATAAATTTATTTTTTATTGGTGTTCAATTTACCAACATACAGAATAACACCCAGTGCTCAGCCCGTCAAGTGCCCCCCCTCAGTGCCCGTCACCCATTCACCCCCACCCCCCGCCCTCCTCCCCTTCCACCACCCCTAGTTCGTTTCCCAGAGTTAGGAGTCTTTATGTTCTGTCTCCCTTTCTGATATTTCCCACACATTTCTTCTCCCTTCAGTACAGGGCAATTCTGATATGTATTTGAATACACTAGCATTGATGATAGACTCACTAAACACTAAATCAAAATCCTAATAATATGGATTGATTGATCTTCTGCCAAGATCTCTTTCTAAACATGATGTATTGTAATTTTTGAAGACAAATAAAGGATAAAGAAACTCATAAATAGAGACTTCCAGAGAGAAAAGGAGCTAGTCAAATTTCCTCTTACTTGTTTCCCAAATGTCAGAGTTCCTCATTGCTAAACATGGTCTGTATGACTGAGAGTCAGTAAAAGTCATACTCCACAGACATTCCCTGCAGGATCCGGTAACATGTTTATTCATCACCAAGGCTGGTGTAATGGAAGAAGAAATCAAGGAGAATAAAGTGAGCTTCCAGTAGGAGGGGATCAAATCAAAATGACAATAGATGGCATACTAATCCAAGTATTTTAATTTGATTCAATAAAATTATAATTTTTAATGATCACACGTATTCATCCTTCTCACAAATGCATACTGAAAGGATAAAGCAAGGCAGAGCCATAATACCTATCACACTGCAGACACACAACTAGCAAGCTGAAAAATACATGCAATTTTCAGAGCATGGGGAGATTTTAGTGCTAATTCTAAGCAGATAAAACATCTGTTTATCTTGGATAAGTCTTTTGAGCTTTATAAGTCCTTCTTCCCCTCTCTGCAAAATAAACATATTAGACTACATTATCTCTTCTTACTTAAAGATTCCCTGACTCTAAGACGAAAGATAAAAATACAACAGTAAATGCTTTTGGGTCCAATCTTAACACATAATACTCTTCGGAGGATTTGACACATACTTTGACTTCTTTTTTGCATTTCATATGTTTGAACCTTTTGTGCCTATCTATTTGAAATCTGAAACTGTTAATTCATTTGTTCAATGAATATTTATTAAATGTCTACTAAGTGCAGTGCAAGAGAACCTGGAAATCCATAGTGATTAAAGCACAGTGTTTCTCTTCTATAAGATTACAATCTAATATGTGAGAGATATATATAGACAAAAAGTTCAACAAGTATTATAAGTCCACAGTAGTCTGTATGGAGTCCAATCAAAGCATGAAAGAATGAGATTGTTTATACTATGAGATGGCAGTGGTAAGTAAAAGTTTCACAAAGGAAGTAAACACGGTTTCAATTTTATCATTCTAAATCCCATCAGCATCTATCACAGTGTTTGACACTCCCCCCACCCAGGGTTTTTTGAGATATAATTGATGTATAACATCGTATAAATTTAAGATGTCTAATGTGTTGATTTGAAACACTTATAGGATTATCATTGTAGTGTTAACTAACAGTTCCATCACATCACATAATGACCATTCTTTTTTTGTGATAAGGACATGTAATGGGACTTCTAAAATAAGTGAAAGTTTAATAATCACTTCCAAAAGATTGTCTTTCAAGGTATAACTTAGATTTTGTGGTTCATGCACATGCATAGGTCAGTAGATGCCCACATCATTGGACCATGACAATCACAGCATGGTTTTCTCATTTCCACTTTATAACACTGTCTGTTAGATTTCACAAAGGAATCAATTGCTCATCAAGTTACTGTTAGCTTCTCCTCAAATTTCCTGATATTGACAAACTACCAAATAAACTTCCAGAGGATAGATGTGTGTTAGTACATTCAGTGAAAGAAATATTTCATACCATCCTACGCAAGACTGAGAATAAAAAGAATTGCTTCTCACCATCAGTTACACATGTAAAGATGATATGGTTCTTTAAAGATTGATGACACTTTAGGAAAGTATAGTACTGGATCCTGGATATGTAGCCAGGATAAAAGTCATATAAATAATCATTTATTTGGGGAATATAAAAAATAGTGAAAGGGATTAAAGGGGAAAGGAGAGAAAATGAGTGGTAAATATCAGTGAAGGTGACAGGACATGAGAGACTCCTAACTCTGGGAAACGAACAAGGTGAAGGGGAGGTGGACGGGAGATTGGGGTGACTGAGTGATGGGCACTGAGGGGGGCACTTGACAGGATGAGCACTGGGTGATATGCTATATGTTGGCAAATTGAACTCCAATAAAAAAAATATTATTATTTCCCAATGCAGCCTGGGTGGCTCAGGAGTTTAGCATGGCCTTCAGCCCAGGGCATGATCCTGGAGACCTGAGATCGAGTTCCATATCGGGTTCCCTGCAGGGAGCCTGCTTCTCCCTCTGTCTGAGTCTCTACCTCTCTCTCTGTGTCTCTCATGAATAAATAAATAAATAAAATCTTTAAAAAATAATAATTATTATTTCCCAAAAGCCAAATGTTACCTGTGGTTGTTCATTTCAATCTGCTATAGAATTTGTATAGCTCATGATATAAACTTATGGAACAAAACTATTTTTTATCTCACAAAACAGTGCTAGGAACTGAGAAACTCAGTCGTGAAGGAGGCAAAATTGAGATTTTCTATATGAGTCTTTAGCAAATTCATTACTGAAACTGAATAACTGGATGAAAGGGAAAAGAAGTTCAAAGTTGGAAATGCAACACCCAAGCTCAGATCCATTCCTAATGCTTACAATTTTTTAAAAGATTTATTTATTTATTTGGGAGAGAACAAGTGAGAGAGAGAGCATGCATGAGCCAGCGGAGGGACAGAGGGAGAGGCAGAAGCAGACTGAGCAGGGAGCAAGATACCACGACCCCAGGAGCATGACCTGAGCCAAAGGCAGACGCTTAACCAACGAAACCATCCAGGCACCCCTCTAACGCTTACAATTAAACAAAATTGAGTCTTTGCTTTGAGTTTCCAAAATTAACAGACAGGACACAAAGAAGTGAACAGGTCATCAAAAGGAAAGATCGAAGTTTCTCAGAGACCAGCAGCAGACTATGTTTAGGAAACTGGATTTGGCATGAGTCAAGGAGGGCAATTTCCGCAATCAAGAACTAAGTAGACCATCAATGAATTCAGATAAAATTTCATTTTACCTGTTTCACTTGTGAGTTGCCACTGGGAGACATGTTATGGTGGGCATCTGGAAATTTAAAAATGGATCATTCAAGAAGTCTGATTTAGGAAGAAAGTAATGTGACGAGGCTGTTGGAAGGGAGAGAGTAATATGATGACTTTTTCAGGACAAAAGACTTTTAGACTGTATCTTCCAGACTGACTTCTAGAATCATATTTATCAGCAATTCTCTCTTTAAAAAACAAAAGATTTTATTTATTTGAGAGAGAGAGCACGCGCACAGGGAATGATAACACAAGCGGGGCAGGGGTAGGAAGAAAGGGAGAGGGAGAGGGAGAAGCAGGCTTCCCACTGAGCAGGATTGCCTGACATGGAGCTTGATCCCAGGACCCTGAGATTATGACCTGAGTGAAAGGCAGACACTTAACCAACTGAGTCACTCAGGTACTCCTCACCAGTAATTCATTACTCTGTGTTTTAATTCAGCATTTAATGAGGAGAAGTTCAAAGCCTGTAATACTGATCAATGGATTCTATTGTCAACAATACAAGATACTTTGCATTCTATTGGACCTCATCTATATTTGTTTGCATATACATTTTCTCTTCTTACCCCATAGTCATAATATGGAAGGAATAATGACATTTTACTCAAAAGGAAAACATATTCTAAGTCCTGAAAAATTACTATGGTTCATAGGCAATAGAAATGGTGGCTGCTTTTGTGGCATGAATCCATAGCTGCATGACCATAGCCATCTCCCCTGTAGAGGGATGCTCCCCCTCCCTTGTTTCCTCCAGTTCCCATTCCTTCTACTCTGTGAGCTACAGTCAGGTGCTTGCTGGCAGCAACGAGCACAGTAGAGGGCAGTACCTGCCTGCTGCCCTCTCCAACGTTGGTCTGCAGTTCATTGCCAAGCCAACACAGGCCTAGTGGAAGGGGAGTCCTGTGTTCATCATCCTGTGTTCATCATCTCATATTCTGCTTCCCTTTCTGCCCTTCTTGGTAATGAAGAAACACCTCACTTCACAGAAGCACACTAAAGTGGAAACAAGAGGATGAAAGAAAAGCCTGGGCTTGGCTGTACCAACTGAACTGGCCTAGGGCCAATCTGAGGTGACCTAGCAAAGCTTGCCACTAATGTGACAGATCTTCCTTGGCCTCCATAGGCTGTTGAGCAATTCCTTGGACCCACATCTATGAGCACTAATTCCATGCCAAATAATACTTTTGCAGTGTTATTTTATCATCTTTGCAACTACCATCCTTGCACAGAGCTCCCTGAAGAGGCAGGTAGCAGAAAAGACCCAAAATCCCACTGCACTCAGCCCAGAAGCCAAGAGATAAGCCTGGATTTTACTAACTCGGCCTTGGCAGACCACATCAAAGCTGTCAAAAGGCTATGAACTGCTCTGAGCTCCTGCCTTTAAACTTGCCCTGTTTAGTTCAGCTCAGAAGCCAGGAATTTGTGAAGGTAAACATCTCTTATCCCATGGATAAACTGGATAATGCAATTTAAAATACAGATGTATATTCTTCAGACAGACAAACAAAACTACCCTGACATTAACAGGGCCATTTATCTATGTTGAAGTCAGTGAGACGTAAGCAGTATCAGTGATGTTGGATTTGGGGACTTGCTTATATTTGGATCCCAAGTGACCAACAGGAACAAGGGGTGGGAGGTGAGACAATTGCTCTTATCTTTTGGGATTATTAGATAACTTGCATCCTTCCTCCTTTGTGCTAAAATCTAGAAGGTAAATTTGATCTTTTGTGCTTTTTGTAAAACACTGGTAGCCTGGCTTATTTTTTATAACTAACAAATATGTACTCATTATGATAATTCAGTGTGGTGATCCTATTATGAAGCTAAATTATGTAAGTTTAAATGAAGCTAAATTATGTAAGTTTAAATTTTTCACATGAAGCTAAATTATGTAAGTTTAAATTTTTCACAACAGCTGCCCTTTAGGAAATTAGGATGATAGGAGTTAAGGTTAGTAAACTTTAACCCCCTGAGTTTAAGGTTATTAAAAATAACTTCATTACTGAATGGCATTTGTAACCCGTACATGCTTCTGGGTGGGTCACTGACTCACAGTTCATACTTTTGTATGCAGTAAGCCTTGGCTACCCATGGCTGTCCATTCTGAGAAGCAAAGCAATCATTTTATCAAAAACCAGCCTATGGATTTCCAAATACTGGGTTCATAAAACCAAAACTGAACAAAGAAAAAGTAGTTTTGAGAAAAACACTCAAATATATTTTCAAGTGAAGCAAAATTAAGGTGTTCACAGTCACTAGAAGTTTTAGCAAAAGTTGGGAGAGAACCCTCTCATAAACAACTTTTGTGTTTTGCCTCTTTGCAGTAGGAGTTGTTTGGCTAAGTCTTTGGTTTCTCTCCAGTAAACATTGACTGATTAGGAAGATGAGTAGTATAAGCTAAATGATCAATTTCCATCTACTTTAATATATAAATTATGAAATAATACTCAATATATCAGTTTTTGCCAATTCCAAAATGTGAACCTATTAACCACATTTTAACATCACAAGAGGTGTTCCCTGATAGTCTTTCAAAAACACTTTGGAGGGGATCCCTGGGTGGCTCTGTGGTTTAGTACCTACCTTCCACCCAGGGTGTGATCCTGGAGTCCCAGGATCAAGTCCCACATCAGGCTCCCTGCATGGAGCCTCGTTTTCTCTCTGCCTGTGTCTCTGCCTCTCTCTCTCTCTCTGTGTCTCATGAATAAATAAATAAAATCTTAAAAAAAAAAAAACACTTTGGAAAATCTAACTTTCAAACTTTGACTTTTGTCCCAGTCCATTGTCTTCTGGCCCTGCTATTAACAAATCATCTCCTCAGAGATCTTGTGGGAAAGCAATGGGTGGCCATAGGCTGGTGTCTTTGAACCAAGAAAGAACTGGATGAACATTGCCAGGCTGTAGGCTACCCCAGTAGCTTTGTGATCTGTGATCCAAGCAAAGTTGGGGATAGATGAAGGTGACCACATTTTTCTTTAGTAAATGGAAGATAGCAGTTCCCAACTACTTCTCTTGAGTGAGAGAGCAAAGTCCCTATACATTTGGCAATTTCATTGAAGTGAATTATGGAAGCCAGATAGCCCTTAAGATAAGTAGGAAACTTATCATTGTGTATAAGAAAGGAAGGAGAAACGCAGAGAAGGGCTTTCTAGAATACACCAGCATAAAATTTCCCAAGAACAAGTAATTTGTATAAATTCCTCTAAGCTAAGAAAGCTGAGGATATTTGAGAGAGGAAAGGAAAAAATGAGTATTTTTAAAGCACCCCAGAAACATAATAACTCACAACAACAACAATCCTGTCACCGCCGGAGTGGACAGTCACTGTTCTATCAACCCTTCATGAATAAGATGAGATGCCAAACATGGGTTTCTGCTTTTCTGAAAGTTGCCCATAGGTAAGAGTAAAATAAAAACCATAAAATGCAGAACAGTATGATCCCTTTACTCTGAATAATTTAGAAGGTAAAGAGAAATGATGGTAGCTTAGGTGAGAGAGGCCTAAAAGTTCAATACTTGGTTTAAAACTCAGAAGCCAGATGTGTTTTCAGAAAGCAGCAATTCATTTCTTTTTTTAAAGATTCTATTTATTTATTCATGAGAGACACAGACTAAGAGAGAGAGGCAGAAACACAGGCAGAGGGAGAAGCAGGCTCCATGCAGGGACCCCGATGTGGGACTCGATCCTGGGAATCCAGGATCACACCCTGGGCCGAAGGAAGACGCTTAACCGCTGAACCACCCAGATGTCCCATGAAAGTGGCAATTCTAATTATAGTGGCTGGGAGCATTGAATTGCCCTGAGAATCTGAAGAAAGCTATGCAACCTCCCCGAAAATAGAAACCTATACACCTATACATGATTTTTTGCATTCAGTTCATGAAATTTCACTGCCAATATAATTCTTTTGCATATGTAATAGATTAATATCTCCTGCTGAGCAGACTAGTTTTTTAAATGAGTTTTGCAAATGCTTGAGATTATAAGATTGGTCAAGATTATTAGTGAGGGGCAGTGATTAGCTGTGTCCCACAGATTTATTAGTGGTGGATCATTTCTTCCTACCCTGCCTCAAAGAAAAACTAGGTAAATAAAATAAGAAAGACAATGGCAGACCAAAAGCAGTGAATGCTCTTCAGTGTAAACTGGCACTTAAGCATGTGGACATTTTTCTTCTACCTCTATTTTTTGGCAGCTTTTGTTCCAGTTATTAAGATCTTTGAGAGACAATGCATGACTGTGTTGGTCTGTATCTTTTACCTAAGACAGTTACCTGCCATGGCACAAAACCATGTCTACCAGACTCTAAAATATAGTATTGTCTCACTCATAGTTTGCTGTGGGAGTGTCTAGTTATCTGGTCACATCCCAGAAGCAGGGGGCGGGGAAGATCCCTTCTGAAGCCAATGATTTCCAGTCACTTTAAGATTGTAATCTGAAAGGGCAGAGCACAATGACTGTCGTTCAGAGAAAAAGGAAGAGATGCACATCACAAACGGGAAATGGGAGAACAAGAGGCAAAGGTACCGAAACTTTATTCAGTAAATATGAAACATATGTGGTGCCTGGAGCACAGATCCAGTTTCCTAGATGCAAATTTCATGGCAAAGCAGCAAAAGCCTGAAGAACTACTTAGTTTGTAACTGACTTAATACTGAGCATCACTTTTCAGTTTTCCTGCTATAATGTTTATAGCCAGAACACATTGATCACTCAAAATCTCAGCACAGAAAGGTAGTGGGCCTGACTTTGAAGCTCCAGGGAATTGTGCGCCTGGGCTGACATCAGTATCCAAAGCCTTGAAAACACAAAATAGTTGAAGGCTCATCTCTCTTATTAATAGAGTTCCTCCTGATAGAGTGGACTCCTTAATGAAAAGTAGAGAGAAATCCCCTAAAATAATCTGTGTGATAACCAATTCAGCATCAGCATTTCAATTCTCCAAGTTTCTTTACCCTAAATAGCTAAGCAGTAATGTCAAGTAGAAACACTAGCGGTTGACCATACCCTCTCTCCTTTCCTTACCCTGGTCAAATGGGGCTGTTTGATACAAGAAAGGAAACTGGATCTAAACATTTACTATTTGTAGGTTGGTAAATAGATTCAGAACAGCTGCATAACAGAAATTTAACTAAGAATGGCATGTTAGGGACACAGATTTAATATTAAAACCAACACCAAAAGAGTTATGTGTTTCTTTGACACTTTGTGGAGTTAAAACCAAGGACAAAGGCTAATTACAGGATAGCATGGTAGGTCTGGATAGTTGATATTTGATAGGACTTGCAACACACACACACACACAGGCACGCACACCCCCAAAGCCCTGCTTTGGCTGGAAATTAAAGAAAGCATGGCCTTCAGACCAAGTCAGATACCTGTTCTGCCTGCCAACCTGATCAGTTCCCACTCTTTTCTCCTCGTACCAACTAAAAAGTATAAGAGATTGGAAGTTGTGAAAATTTCAGTAAGAGGTATACATGGCCTCAGTGCAAGGCACTTGATCTGAATTTGAAGTGTCTTTATCACCGGAATGGAGATTTTTTTCCATTTTGTTTCATTCCAAATAATAACGAGGCATCAGTTTAGCTCTGAATGTCCTTATATGTTAGGGAGACACATAATCAGTTGCCCCACAACTGACTTGCATTTAGGAAACTAAGAATCCTTCAGTTGTTTGTCAAAACTGCTGTAAAACTAGGTGCTACTTTTTTTTTTTTTTTTAAAGGTGACTGAACTGTTCAGGTATTGACCAATGATGCTTTTGATTTCAAAAGGAAGTAACATGTTTACTGATAAAAGACAATTCTTAAAATTCTTGTGAACAGCTTAGTTTTTTGGCTACAATCCCACAGTACTGCAGTAGGATGTTTTGTAGGCTAAATGACTTCATATGAGTGGATTTGTTTTTGGTATCTTTTTTACATTTATAACTGATTTCCTTATCTGTACTTCAACCAATACCACACGGTTTTAATTACTATAGATTTAAAGTCATTCTTGATATTTGTTGGTACAAGTCCTTTGATTGTTTTTTTTCCCCCTTCAACAATGACTTAATTCTCTTTACAATTTCCATTTTAGTATGAAATTTAAAGTCAATTTGTCATTTTTCCCATTCACGGAAAAATACAATCAGGACTATTACATAGATTATATGTTCAGTTTATAAATGAATTTGGGGTCAATTTATAATCTTGCAATATGGCTATGATTTATCCCTCTATTTACTTCAATGTTTTAAAATTTCTCTCAATAATGTTTGTAATTTTACATGTAAAAGCCTCATTCATCTTTAATATTATTACAAATTTGATAAGAGACATTAAATATATCAAATACTTTACTGAATCTGTTGAGATGATGTTATTTTTTCTCCTTTATCCTATTAGTGAGGTGAGTTACATTATTTTCTGGATATCTAACAACTCTGCACTCCTGAAATCAACCCAATGTGATCATTATCTATCATCTAATTGATACATTTCTAGAACTGACTTACTACTAACGTTGTGGAGGATTTTTTAGGTATGTTCACTTTCCTTTCTTGTAATATCTCCTTCAGGTTTTGGTAGTCAGGTTTCACTGGTCTCACAAAGTGAGTTTGTAAGTGTTCCCACATTTTCTATGCTCTGGAGGAGTTTCTGAAGCCCTTATCTCTTCCCTAAATGTCACAAATACTTTCCAGTAAGGACAACTGAGCTTGGAGTTTTTTGTTTGGGGTTTTGTTTTGTTTTGAGGTGTGTGCGTGCGTGTGTGTGTGTGTGTGTGATGGGGGAGAAGGTTTATAATCACAGATTCAATTTTTCATTATTTCATTTTTCAGAATTTCTGTTTTTACTTATTTTGGTTTTGCTAAATTATCCTTTATGTTTAAAGAATTTTGTCCATTTGACCATAACCTAATTTTGGTCAAAGCTGATCATTATATCCTCTTTTTTTTTAAAGACTTTATTTATTTATTCATGAGAGACAGAGAGAGAGGGAGAGAGAGAGAGAGAGAGAGAGAGAGAGGCAGAGTCACAGGCAGAGGGAGAAGCAGGCTCCATGCAGGGATCCTGACGTGGGACTTGATCCCAGGACTCCAGGATCACACCCTGGGCCAAAGGCAGGTGCTAAACCGCTGAGCCACCCAGGGATCCCTCATTCTATCCTTTTTAAAACCTCTTCATTATCTATGGAACATGGTAATGCTGGTGATTGTGTTTTTCTCTTTTTATGATATCAATCGTAGTCACTTATTGATCTTAGGTTTTACAAAGAACCAACCTGTAGCTTTATTGATTTACTCTATATTATTTTGCTATTTCACAGATATCTGCCATTTGCTTTGTTATTTCATTTCTTATTCTTTCTTTGGGTTTAATTTGCTATCCTTTCCCTAGTTAATTTGGTGAATACTTAGATCTATTCCTTTCAGCATTTTTTTTCCAGATATGCACTCATATCTCCCTCAAGGCATTGATTTAGCAGAATCCCACCAGGTCTGTATTATTTTTCTTTGTCATCTTTCAAAATGTTTTCTTATTTACTAATATTCTACTCCTTATGCTGATGCCATCTTTTTAAACCTGTGAATCATTTAGAAATATATTGCCTGATTTGCAAATATTTATGGAT
This sequence comes from Canis aureus, assembly GCF_053574225.1. Classification (NCBI taxonomy): domain Eukaryota; kingdom Metazoa; phylum Chordata; class Mammalia; order Carnivora; family Canidae; genus Canis; species Canis aureus. Next base: position 48,904,694 of record NC_135616.1, read on the forward strand.
TTTCTAGTTCTCTTCCAACTGAATATTTTGAGTACTTCCTTGGCCTCCTCCTCCATAGCATACCCTAAATTGCTAGCTCTATCTTTGCAGCACTACAAGATTGACTAAATCTCCTTTATCCTCCAAAGAATATTTGCCCCACCTAGGTATATCTTAAGCATTAACAAAAAACTCGATGAAGGATTTCACACAGAATTTTAAGTTCAAGTCTCTGAAGTTCTATTTTCTTCTCTCTGTGATCTGGTTCTCATAAGTAGTGAATGCCTTGGAAGCATTGATCCTTGTTCTCTAGCTCTCTAGCCCAGAGACACTACAGCAAGCCCCACACACATGTGGCCTCTAATTCATGCCTGCAAATGAGCACATGCTCCAAACAGAAAAAGAAAAGGCTATGTGGTGTGCAATTCAATGTGCTTCTCTTGTCTCTGGTTTTTGGCCTCTCAAGTCCTGGCTGCCTTAGCTACTTTCTGATGTCTTCAAGCAGTTGTTTTTGTAGTTTATTCAGCTTTTATAGTACTTCTCAATGAGAAACTTAGTCCAATTGAAGCTACTTCATCATGGCCAGAAGCAGGTTTTTTCAACCAGCATTTTTACCTACCACAGTGTGATAGATTTGATTATTATTGTTCAAAATATTCCACTCCTTCTTTTAACCACTTTGGGAGAAGGGTACTTCCTTTCCACTTGGCCTTGGGTTTGGTCTTGTGACTTTCTTTGGCTATTAGGATATTAGCAAGAATGATGCAAGCGGAGGCTTTAGATGCATGTGTTTGGCTCCATAAGCCTTCTCAGTCCTCTGCCATGCCATCAGAAGAACTTGCCCAGTTGGCTTGTTGCTCCAAGGAGGATGAGAAACATGTGGAGCTGAGCTTCCTGGCCAGCCCACAGACCTGCAGCGAAGAACAGAACTGCAGAGCTAGATCAAGAAATTCAAGTCACCCCACATGAATGAGCTCAGCTATAAGTAACAAAGTGACGCTAACCAATTAGCAATCCTTGAGAATAAGTTATTATGATTGTTAAGACACTGGTTGTGGGGATGTATGTTATGTAGCATTATTTTGGCAACACCAAAAAACTTACTGATACATAATGACTTCCTGTTATTTCCTTCTCTTCCACCTGCAGCAGAATCAGCTTCCTGTGAACATGCTACAATATTTAAAAGTGGGACAATGGGACCAAGGGTACATGCAAGCTTGATAACTCCACACACAGTTCAATATTCTCTCTCAACTCAAATGGAAAGCATTAGTTATTCCTTGGAAGCATGGATGCCAAAGATACAAATACTAACACAGATTTATTTTCACAGATTTTTAAAAATTGAGATACAGTTGACATATAACAGAGTATAAGTTTAAGGTATACAATATGTTGGCTTGTACTTTTATCATGTCACATATTTATCATTTCTTTTTGAATTAAAAACAGTTATGATTTAGTCTCTTAGCAACTTTGAAGTTTATACTACAATATTGTTGACTATAATCACTATGTTGTGCATTAGCACTCCTGAACTTATTTATCTATTAGTTGTAAGTTTGTCCCTTTAAACAAAATCTTCTCTATTCCCTTAGCTCCCAGCCCCTGGTAACCACCATTCTTCTACTCTGTGATCTTACAAGTTTAGTGTATAGATTCCATATATAAGGAATCTTTTTTTTTTAAGCAAATAACTTTATTTCTATCATTCCTTTTTCAAGAACCAAGGAAATATAGAAAATATAAAACAACACAAACAGCTGCAATTTAATTTGGGGGTCGGGGAAGGCGGGTAAAGAAGGAATGGCACAGCCCTTTAAAGCAACTTCCAGGACGGCCTGAGCCGCATCAGGTGTTGGGGGGGGCCTGAGAAGACAGGCTCCTATGTCCCAGCTTGGGCCCCAATACATCAGAATGTATTGCTCAGTTTTTTTTCCTGACAACTAGAGAAAGTTGGGTTCAATGTACAAGATTTATTAGTTCTAAAAAACAATTTAAAGTAGAAAAGTTGTACAAGTCAGCAAGACAATCTTTAGTGTTGCTAACTTTTAAATCTGATAAGAAGAGTTATTCTTAAAATGGTATGAAAATTGTTATTCCACACGCATAGAGATTAGTTAACGCAAGTCCAACCTTAGCCCACGGGTCTGGAAAAAAGCAAACCAAAAATATGAGTATATTCTCATGGCTTACATTGTGTCTGAGAATTGCCTGACTTATCTTGAAACATCCAATTGTGCAAATACTGAGCTGCCTACAAGCCAATGAAACCACAATGCGCCATTGGCATGGATCTGTTTATGTGGGGAAAAAAGTCACATTATCACTAGTAGGTTCTTTGAATTGGAAAGACTGAATGGTACCACAAATACCACAACAATCTCCATCTGAAGACGAAGTGTGCCGATCATGGAATCCCTGAGAAAGATTATTGCTGACAATAGCCTCAATATTCCTCAAAAGAATCTAATGCGTTTGCCAAAGCATGATATTTAAAACAAAAAACAGAGGCCCACAGAAATCCTAAAGCAGTGGACTTAATGAAAAAATAAATTTATGCAACAAACCATGCTTAGTATTGTTTATTGTTTGTTTGTTGGGAACCACTAAACACGTTTAATAAATTGTCAACTGGTTTAAAAATTTTGTGTTATAAAATAGAGAATAATATGTTGAAAGTGAATTTTTAAACATTTGTAACTAAGAAATCAACCACTAATAAATGCACCCTGTGTTTCAAACACACTTCAATAAAGGGTAAAATGTAAAATATAAGGTAGTCCTCTTGCTATTGTCTGAGACTGAAAAGCTAAAACAAGACTGGAGATGGTGTTTTTTTACCACAGTCAATTCCTTAATATTCTTTCTTATTAATTTCTTTAAACAGTTTTTTTTCTTTTTTCCTGATATAAAAGTAATACAAGTTCATTGTGGAAAAATATACATAAAGCTATGCTGAAACTAAAAACAATCTAGAATTTCACCTTTTAAGTATTTGGGTATATAGGTGTGTATGTAATTTTTAACTGAAGTTGTGTTCATAGTGTACATCTAGATAGTGCCCTGCTTCTTACACTCAATATCAGATCATGAATACATGTGATTTAACATTTAACATTTTGTTTTTTATGTTTTCTTTCTGTGTGTCTTTTCAACAAAGACTGTCCACAGATTCTATTCATAATAGTCCTGAAGGCACTATGGCAAATTATTTTTTAATTATTATTTTAATAAGGCATTTTCTTTCAAAAATACTTGTGATATAACTTTGATTTGCAATAAATATACAGTACTCATTTAGACTTAATTGTTTTCAACACACTTCAAAATCTCTTAAACTAAGCTTTGTGCAGTGGCAGTATCGTAGCCAATGAGGTTTATCCAAGGCACGATTATTGCCAAAATCTCTTAAACTATGTATTTCTGTTTTGACTTCTTTACATCTTCAGATATTCTTTGAATATACTAGTAGGATATTTGAAAACATATTTCTAGTATCCTCCCAAGTAAAAATCAATTTGGTTTGTAATGAAATTCTAAATCACAGCATTTTAAAGGAAACATCTGTAAGTCCCTCCACTGGATGGAAAAGTTTGAAGTTACTCTGATGTATGTACTCTTCAAAGTAAAATTTTTATTCTCTCTACCTGAGTACTTGTCATTATTTTGTCATTATTATTTCCAAATAACTTGTTTCAATTTGTGTAGTCTGTTTCTCTTACAATTTTTTCCTAGAAATGTCATCATTCAGGCTTCATATATTTTCAATCAGATCAGATATTTTCTTCAAATATATTTTTGAGTATTGCTTATAATTTTTTTTGGCATTACCTCAGAAATATGCAAAATCCCAGGTTCTCTCCCTGTTCTCTATCCCTTAGCATCTTCCTTCTCATCATTTTCATACACTTTATTTTTCTCTGCCTCCTAGAAAGGAAAAAGGTTGTCCTCCAACGTTACTAATTTGACTTTTGGGAGTCTCATTTCTATCTTGATATCTGCACTGTGAATTATAATCTAGTATTAGATCTTTAGTTTCTTACCTCCTTTCTCTTATCTAGTCTACTTTTTAATCTTACCTAGCATCTGTTTATTTCAAATCACTGTCTCCTTAAGATTTTCTGCTTTTGTTACATGCAGCCTTTCTATCTCTTGCCAAACTATTTAGCATTCTTCAATAATTTTTTTCTGGACCTGGTATAAGTCACATTCAGAAGTCTATTTTTATTCAGATTTTTAAAAGATGCTGATGGTTCCATTCCCTTGTTCTGCAGTATTTTCATCACATTCATACTTTTTTAAATTCATTCTAGAATGACAGAAGACCTCACTTCTTCAAACCCAACAACCTGCCTAAATTATTTTTGTTTTTTCTACTCATGTTGACTTTGGCTGAATCCACATTTCTATTGATGGAGAGAAGGTGGGTTGAGCAATCAATTGCAAAAGTCTGGAAGGCTTTCTCAGCTAGCATTAGACTGGATCTACTATCTCACTGCCTGGTGACTTCAGAGTAAATTTTGTTCTTCATGATCATAGTCCTCAGCAAGTATGCGTTTCAGACTGCCTTTTCCTCCACATTTTGTTCATTGCGTGTAAAGATCTTGTGCTTTTCTTGTGAGGGGTTCTCTTCAAAGGCAGTATAACACATAACTGCCTCCTCTCTTTTTCTGCCTCTTCATTTCCTGAGTTAGCCTCTAAGTTGGCGCAGGAAAGAGCTAGAAGAAGAGTCCCTGGGGAGTACAGACTGCCTTCAAGAACAGTACCTTTGTAAAATACAGTTTTATAGTTTTTCAGCTTACTTAGGTTTGTTTATAGTAAACAGTTGGAGAAGCACGAAGTGTTTTCTGACTCATTTCAGGCAAGCAGTCTTGCTCTGTTTGATAGAATAACCCTGGCATCTGCCTTTCTTAAGTTAGGCATTTAAAAATTCCACCCAGATTCCTATCTTTTCCTATGCTTGTTTTTCTGTCTTGTTTGGTATTTTGATGGGGCATTGGTTAGGAAAGGCTGGATTAGAAGCTGCTAACAGAGTGTCATTTTAGCCTAAGCTCTCTCTTTACATCTTTAAGTGTGAATAAGAGTGAATGTCTTTCCTTACAGCTGCTCTGACAGTGCCATGGCTGAGACCTGAAGCATGAATCTTCGAGAGATGCAAACCAGCCTCACTATAAAATGATTCAGGCCAGCCTCCCATCCCATAGGAAGTCCTCTTGCAATCTGGCCATTGCATATCAGATACATACACTGCTATTGTGTATAGCTCCTCTTTTATTCCTGAATGTGGAACAATGCCATTTATTTCTTATATTTCTTAGATGTATGTTAGGGAATCTTGAGAATCTTTATTCTGCATTGTCTATAAATCATCCCATTATGTCAAACAAAACCTGTTTACTTGTGAGTTGAAATTGACAAGAAATAGTTGCATTATATCTGACAATGTGTTCATATGAATCAAAAATAGTTTTTTTTGCAAAGTGCATTAATTTTACTGTTATTAGCAATAATAGCTATTATTTAATAAATAACCATCACACTACTTTCAATGGCACTTAATATCTCAATTGATTCAAATATAGAAATATAATTAGGCCACCATTATTATGATAGATCTTTGTTAATAAATAAATGAATGAATCTTGAATTAAGGTTTCAGGATTCTATGGATTTCATGAAATGGGATATGAATTACTATATATGTGAGTTTTTCTATTGATCAGAGTTTTCAGCAGATTCTCAAAGTGGTTTATAATCCAAAGAAGATTAAGAACCATCTTTATGGGCTTAAAACATATTTGATAAAGTCAGGGTTTTTTTTTTTTTTCTATGTGAAATAGCACAGTGCTCATGAAACAACAATTAAAATGTTATCAGGAAAGCTAGAGGGCTCATCTCAGGAAAACATACCACAAAATCACTAGCAATGGCTATGTCCTGGGGCATGTCCCTCACTAAACTTCCAGGACATGAGTTGACTTATTTGTAAAATGAGAAGTTTGGAATAGATGGATAAATTCTAAGATCACTCTTAGCTGTAAAATTCTAAGACTTGTCATGAAGATTCACATATAAACTTTTTTAAAAAAAAAATGACATGCAGTTAAAAAATCCTTGCAACAGATACAATTTTATTAACATAATCAATGAAATACTTAAACAGGAAATTAAACTCTTTATAAGTTCTCAGAACCTCATAAAATCGGTTGTCTCTCAACTTCAAGTCTCTTGTAAGCTGGACATTTGATTTCAGATGAAATTACTTGATCAGTTTATGTAGCATACTGCTTGAATAATTTTCTGTTGTAATGCTTTGCGTGATGTTCAAAAGCTTAATGAGCAAAAGCAAACATTGTGGTCACCTACTGAGATAGAATAAGCAAACTAAGGAGTAAAAAATGGGATAAACACAATGGCTCATACAATCTAAACATGCGGTCAAAAGAAAAGGAAAACAACTCTTGTCCCTTCTAAAATACTTGCTATAACTTAGCAGCAGGACAATCAAAATGTGGTTGAAAATGAGTGGTATATAATCACTATGAGGAGACAAGAGAGAAGCTGGCTGAGAAATAGTGGACAAGTTTAAATACTGTAGGGGATTCTTGTTTATTTGCTCTAGAAGAAGTCCAGGCACTCTGTTAGCCAGCACCCTGGGATAAGCTTATAAATATTTACTCTCTTCTTGGCTCAACCACTGGACAAGTGACTGAAAATTACTCACTTCATTTGACTGGAGCTGGGACCACACATCTGACATTTTCAGGCCATTCTGAGTAATTGATCACATCATAAAGAGCTATTTTATAAATGAAGTGGATTTTTCAGTTTGCAGATAAACCATTACTCCATGTGCAATGGATGGGCTCAGAATGGATTCCACTTGACAAAACAGAGGTGTTGACAGCTCTTTATATGTATGTCTAATACTCTATTTCCTTTCAAATGGAGCCATTACCCTAAAGAGTATTGCCAGATATAAAGTTTGAGGAAAATTCTAAACCAGAAAATAACTATGTCTTCAGGCCAGAAATCAACATACATAAAGTGGAAATTTTTTTGAGCCACATAAATTGGCTAGTTGTTGATCATTAGGAAAATAACTAGGAAATGAGAATTTATTTTCCTATTTTAAAATTTTCCTATTTATTTATTATTAGAAAAATAATACTTAGAGAACACTTACTGTATATCAAGGAATATACAAGATGCCCTTTTGTATACAAGCCTAAACTAGAGGGGAAAGAAACTGTGGTTGAAAAGAAATTAGTTTATTTTCTTAGGTTCAGGCTTGTCCACTGTCAGACCACAGCATAAAGCTACTTCAGACATAGGCTCAAGCTAAAACTCTTTCCACTACAACGTTTTACCAATCCACTAATTAATCCTGATGTTGTTTTACATTTGGACCTTGTGACAACCAAAATAACAAAACAATGCCCTTTTTTTGTGTTGATGGTGTTTTGTGGGTGTGACATAGATAAGTAGTGAAAATAATAACAGTCATGGAATCCTGAAAATAAGCACTAGAAATAAAAAAATAAAAACAAAAAAATAAGCACTAGAAATGGCAACATATCCTTTTAGAAGAAAATGAGGGTGAGTGGCCTGATAATATAACCTAAAGTTATTGCCCAAAAAATGTAGTGTTATTAAATATGCCTATTATTTGTACATGCATTATAATGTGTTTCTTTAATTGCATGTGGATAGTGTAATGACTCACTGTAATAATGTATCATAAAGTATCATAATTTCAGTGTACTGGTTTTCTAGAAGAAATAAAAGTGAAGCATTTTCCATAATCCAATGTTTCCTCCATTATTTCAATAAAAAATAATAAATCCTGTAATGTGTAACATTTTTGAGAAGTAGCTTTATATTAGAGTGCCATTGTTGCCCTCAAAACTCTTACAAACCATGAAGAATAAAGCACACATTCAACTGATTTCAACAAACATCTTTATTTATCAATCATCTTCTATTTTCAATTTTGTACTAGGCACAGAGGAGTTGTGATGCTTAATAAAGACAAATAATTATAATATTTCACTATTACAGCACGCATTATATATGTTACTTATTCACTGAACAAAACTGTATTACAGGCCCTCCAATCCAATGGATGAAAATAGATAATTACTAGGCAAACAAATAAATGCAGCAGTAATTATATCTTGGAAAATGCAACATATAGATAAAATGGAGAGTAGAGAGGGACATCCACTTTTTGAGGTTTATTAAGGAAGACCTACAGAAGGAGTATCTTGAGAACTGAGACAACTTTTACCATGTAAAGTCAATGACTGGGCATCCCATCAGACAGGAATACGTTGGCAAAGGCTCCAAGGCAGAAAGGAGCATGGTGGTCCTAGAGATTGAAGGGAAGCCAGTGTGGCTGAAACACAGGGAGCATGGCGAAGGGCTCTTGAAATAAAGCGAAAAGGTAAATTGGAGCAAGATGAGGTCCACAAGAGGTGCAAACTACATTAGAATGCAGAGGATGAAGGAAAAAGCAGAATCTAGAAGCTAGTATTTAAAATTAGATTGTAAAAAATGACATTTTGAAGGTGTATAAGAGGCTATGAACAAGACTGCAATGCAAAAATGCTTTCAACAGTGGCATATAATTACAGATGACTCAAACATTGGTGCAGAGAGATGTGATAGCTTAGTTTGTAATGAGTTTGAGAGGTTTTAAATAATAAGGTTTATGATTTTAAGTATTTGAGCAATAAGGAAACCACTTAAGCCTTATAAACAGGGAGTGGTATGATTCGAGGGAAATTTTGAAAGATTAGTCTAGGGGAATATATGAGACAGGCTGTTGGCAGAGACACCAATGTAAGAGCCAGGGTAATTAAATAGATGTGAGGCAGCAGGTCTAAACTGGGGTGGTCACAGGGAAGTGTTGATGAAGAGAGGAATACAGATACCACTATATTGCTACTAGTCATTAGGTTCTGCATCAATGATCTCAGCTCACTGCCACCCAACGTCCAAGAACCACTGTGCAGAGAAAACACTTTCAGGATAGATAGACTGTACACTCAGTCATTTCTCTGGTTACTTTAAAATTTACCGGTTTTGGAAGCAGACCTTCCACAAGATGTAATTCTGAACCTTGTCACCTTGACCTCCCGTCAAGTCACATGAACTGAATTTCATTTTCATGTAGTACCTCTAAGAAGAATGAGTGAGGTATGTCATGAAAGATGCCCCTGTGGCCTGCATGATTGCACTCATGTTAAGAATGTTGTTGAGGCATGATTCATAATATCACACTGTACAGTCTTTATGATAATCTGGACTGATATTCTATTCTAGTCTCTTAAGAATGCTTGTGCTGGAGTGCCTGGGTGGCTCAGTCAGTTAAGTGTCTGCCTTCAGCTCAGGTCATGATCTCAGGATCCTGGGACCAAGCCACGTGTCCAGCACCCTACTCAGCGGGGGGTCTGCTTCTCCCTCTGGCTGGTGCTCTCTCTCTCTCAAATAAATAATAAAATACTTAAAAGAAAATAAAAGAATGCTATGCTTCTTCAGAGTACTTGATTTGTTTTACTCTGATCGATAATTATGAAGTTAGTGACTAATCAGAATTCCCTGTTAGGAGTCACTACTGGATACTCCATAAGCAATTTCTGATCCTCATCTTAAATACATCAGTCTCTGATGATTACCTTTCTGTCTGAGCTTCCATGTTATGCCCTTGCCTCTTTCCTTTTTCTCTATTTATCGCATGAAATCCTCCTGAAGTTTGTAAGACTTTGTAAATTACCTTAACTATTTTTTAGAACAAGTAATAATATGATTAAGAAAATGGGATAAAATGCTGAATAGATGCTCATTCTTTTTCTTCTAGCCCACTTTTCCTACTTGCCTTAATGGACAGGGGTTTTATAAGGAACTGACAAGACCAAAATCTATCTTTAAAAAAAAAAAAAAAAGCATAAGCTGTTCTTATCCATTCATTTCATGTCTGCTATTAAAAAAAAATTATTTACTTATTTTAGAGAGAGAGTGTGTGTGAGTCACAAGAGGGGCAAAGGAAGAGAATCATTTGAAGAGGATCCCTACTGAGCACAGAGTCCTACACAGAGCTCAATCTCATGATCCTGAGATCATGACCTGAGCCGAAACTAAGAGTTGAATGCTTGACTGACTGAGCCACCCAAGATTTCATGTCTGCTATCTTGGAAACAGAAGGCCAAAAATTGTAAAACCAAAGATCTATAATCTCAGACAAGTCTGCATTTATAGAAGGCAGAAGATCTGGAGGAGACTAAATGACCTAGATTAGGGAAAATAAATTTTAAAAGAAATTAGAACAAAAGTAAGGACAAATGGGAAGAAAGGGAAATACCCAACTGAAATATTTCTGATTTTAACCACTAGATGGAGTAAAGCCAAAAATATCTGCTTCATTTTGGAATGTTGAGACTATCCCATTACCTACATAATAAAATGCTCTCACTGACATGGACATAGTGAAATTCATTCCAATAAGAAATTCTGAATGTATTCCCTGTCACGGTCATAATTCCCTAGACTTTCAAGTAAGAAGGATGTGATATTCCATTTGTAGGTGGTAGAAAGGACCCAGCAAGGTAAAAGGACTCAAACTGTCCCAGGGACATAGAGTTGGTGATGGAAGCCATCATCCTATGCAGTGGTTGACAGTTGATTCAGACCTGTATTGTACATTCTGTTGGATTAATGAAAAAATATAAAATAGTACTATAAAGTGAGTCTCTTTAGTCACTTGTCAGCCCCTCATCTCCAATGAATGGATGTGGGAAGTAACTACAATGCCCTCCCTTCTCACATATAGCATTGGCCCCATTTGCTTATGATCTGTTGTAAAAGGACCACAGACGTGAGCATAGTCTTATGATTCTAGAAGGCAAAGAGAACATGTGATATGTTAGAGATTACCAAAGTTTTAGTCAGTCTTCAAGGCCATTTAGTCAACAAATATTTATGACCTACCCTGTGCTAGGAACTGGTGAGCAGAATGAACAAGACAGACCTGGTTCCTGATCTTGTGTCCTTTAATAGTAATGCTAATTGCAAAATTTACTATATGTCAGGCACTGTTGCAATCTCTACTTGACTAATTTAAACCTCACATAAATACTTAAGGTAGATATTACTATACTCATTGTATAAATGAAGAAAGTGAAGCACAAAAATGAAGTAATTTGGAGTTCCAGTTTCTGTTCCAAAATGTAAGGGGCTTGAAAGTCATCTTCCCTGTCCTCCTAACAAGGAAAAAAGAGTTGAACAAGTTAAATCTCAAGAACTCTTCTTAGATTTATCAGATAATCGAGGCAATGAGGTAAACTGTTGCCCTGAAAACTGGAGAAACACGTAGACACAGAAAATCACAATTTGTGAGAAACAGAAGCCCAGAAGCAAAATTCCACAGCTGAGTTCCGTATCAGCTTGAACACTTAAAACTGTAATTGGTGAGTTGTTAGATGCTCAGTGTATACTAGCTTGAGGAATAAACACTCTGGGGTGCAGTCTTGCGTGACTTCCACACTTTTGTGAGTTTTACCTCCAGGATCCCTACCAAGCTCTTATAGTGAAAATCTGAGAAAAAAATCCTTTCCTACTTCTAGCAGAAGGGAAAAGTAAGCATTTTGAAATATGACCAAAATTCTCTGTCCTCCTTAAAAAGAGGCTGCCCTCAAGGAAAACTATTTTGCCAGGTCCCAACTAACAGGAGCTCTTAACAAGCCTAAACAACCTGGAAAAATGGAAAAATCCAACTCCAGTTTCCTCTAACCAACTGAGTTAGGAAATAGCTAGCTTGGATGCACTAAAAGATTGAGACCTAATTGTAGGACTATAGAATATGTTCCCTGCTTCACACCTTACCTATCACTTCACTAGAGTTCCAGTACAATACCAGAGGATTACAGCTAAAATAACTGCAAGCCTCAGATCCTGTTTAAGGAGTCTATAGAAACACTCAAAGGCCAACAGGGATGACAAAAACAATGATATCAGAAGAAATTTTAGCCTCTGATACCAGAGCTACACAGATTAACTCTTAGCCAGAAACTTGTAAGACCTCATACTAAAGGCCTATCTATCTCTATTCCTTTGACCAGATATATTACATTCAGCTTTCAACAAAAAATTACAAAGCATGCTAAAAAGCAAAAACAAAAACCAAAGAAAAAAACCAGAGTGAAGAGACAAAGCAAAAATCAAAACCAGACTCAGATATGGCACAGAGTTTGGAACAATTAGGCCAGGAATTTTCAATAAGTATGATTATAAGCGAAGGCCACTAATAGAAATAGTAGACAAAATACAAGAACAAATGTGTAATGTAAGTAGAATGATGAGAACTTTACGAAAGAATCAGAGGGACATGCTAAAAATTTTTTAAAAACTATAACAGAGATGAGGAATGTACCTCATAGGCTGATTGGTAGACTGGGCATAGCCAAGAAAAGAATCAGTGAGCTTAAAAATATATCAATATATCAAACTTGCAAAGTTGAGAGGCAAACAAAACAAAACAGAACAAAACAAAACAAAACAAAACCAATGACAACAAAACTTCAAAACAGCAAAGACAAAAAAAGAGGGGAGAAGAGAATTTCCAAGAAGTATGAGGGCAATTACAAAATATAAAATATGCACACGATGGGAATACCAGAAGGAGAAGAAAAAGAGAAAGGAATAGAGGAATAAAAGATAACATAAAGATAAGTTTCTTGATATCAGTTTTGGCAATGATTTTTTTGGATTTAATGCCAAAAGCAAAGGCAACAAAAACAAAACAAAATGAAACTCCGGCAGGACTACATCAAACTAAAAAAGCTTCTATACAACAAAGGGAATCATCAACAAAATGAAAAGGCAACTTATTGAATGGGAGAAAATATTCACAAATCATAAAGCCTATAAGTTTTTAATTATACATATTATATATATTTATATATAATATATACATATATATACTCATACAACTCAAAGGAAACAAATAAACAATCTAATTAAAAGTTTAAGATCTGAATAGACATTTTTCCAAGAAGCATACAAATGGCCCATAGGTATATGAGATGTCCAACATCACTCATCATCAGGGAAATGCAAATCAAAACTATAATGAGATATCACTCACACCTGTTAGAATGATTATTTTAAAAAGATAAATAAGTGTTATATGTAGAATGTGGAAAAAAGATAACCATGGTGCACTGTTAGTGGAATTGTAAACTGGTGCAGCCACTATGGAAAACAGTTCAGAGGTTCCCCCCGCCCCAAATTAGAAAGTACAACTACCAAATGATTCAGCAACTCTATTTATGGGATTTTAAATAACCTATTATAAAGCAATTGCATTAATAGGTGAAACATATAAACAACTCAAGTATCCATCAACAGGTGAATGAACAAAGAAAATGCAATGCAATATTATTTCAGCCATAAAAAGGAAGCAAATTCTGCCATATGCGACATCATAGATGGACCTTGAAGGCATTTTGCTAAGTGAAATAAGTCAGACAAGAAAGATAAATACTGCATGATATCATTTATATGTGGATTTTAAAAAATCAAACTAATAGATACAGAGAACAGATTGGTGGTTGCCAGAGATTGCAGGTAAGGGGTGGGCAAATGGGTGAGGTGATCAAAAGCTGCAAACTTCCATTTATAAGAAACATAAGTCCTGGAAATGTAACATTTGAAAAGTCAAGGGTGCTTAGATGGTTAAGCATCCACCTCTTCACTTCAGCTCAGGGATGTGAGATGGAACCCCATGTCAGGCTCTGTGCTTAGTGAGGAATCTGCTTGAGATTCTTTCCCTCTCTTTCTCCTTCTCCCCTTCCCCCCACTCACATGTGTGTGCTCTCTCTCTCTCTCTAAAGGAAACAAATAAATAAATCTTAAAAAAAATTTAAATGCAAGAGAATATCCAAGAACTATGAGACAGTTACAACAGATACAACATGCTTATAATGGGAAGGCCAGAAGGAGAAGAAAAAGAGAAAGAAATGGAGAAAATGTTTGAAATAATAACGGTGGAGAATTTTCTAAAATTAATAACCAACCTCAATTCACAGATTTAGCTAGCTCAGAGAATACCAAACAAGTGAAATACCTAAGAATTTACACATAAGCATATTATATTCAAACTGCAGATAATTGAATGAAAATAAAAGTCTTGAAAGAAAGATCTAGAATTCTATATCCAGCAAAACTACCCTTTAAGAATGACACAGGAGAAAAAATAAAAAGACTTAGACAAATAAAGATTGAGGAAATGTGTTGTCAGTAGATCTGTCCTGCAATAAATGTTAAAATAAGCTTCAGAGAGAAAGAACATGACATAGATCAGAAACATGGATCTACATAATTAAAAAGAGAACATTAAAGAAAGAATAAATAAAGGTAAAATCTGATCTCTTATTTTTCTTATTAATTGGTCTTGCAGGGGTGGAGGAGCCGGAGAGATGGGCAGGATGAGCCCAGGAATTTTTAGGACAGTGACATTATTCTGTACAATAGTGTAGTGGTGGATACATGCCATGATGATAAAAACTAGAGAACTGCACAACACAAAGAATGAGCCCTAAACTATGGACTTTAGTTAATAATAGTATATCAATATTGGATCATCAATTGTAAGAAAAAAAATGCAACACATCAAAACAGGTTGTTAAGACTTTAGTTAATAATAATGTACCAATATTGGATCATCAATTGAAAAAAAAAAAAAAAAAGGAGCACACCAAAGCCGAAAACTGTGCTGAAGGGGAGGGAGTATATGGGAACTCTGTTTTTCCAGTTCAGTTTTTCTGTGAACTATTTTTTAAGGTTAAGTAACCTTTCAAAGTGCATATAAGTAGTAAATAGTACAGCTAGAATGTAAACACAGAAGATCTGACTCCCATGCTCATACTCTTTTTTTTTAAAGATTTATTTATTCATTCATTCATTCATTCATTCATTCATTCATGGAGACACACAGAGAGAGAGAGGGAGAGAGAGAGAACGCAAGAGAATGGCAGAGACACAGGCAGAGGGAGAAGTAGGCTCCCTGCAGAGAGCCCAACATGGGACTCTATCCCGGGTCTCCAGGATCAGGACCTGGGCTGAAGGCAGCGCTAAACCGCTGAGCCACCCGGGCTGCCCCCATGCTCATACTCTTAACTGCTATGGTATACTGTCTGTCTGTCTATCTGTCTAAATAGGGGGAAAGATATTAAAAAACAATGACAAGTGTAAAGAGTGCCATGAAAAAATTAGGGTGTAAATGAGAGTACATAAGTGGGAAATCTAATTGAACCTGGACTTCTCTAGCATGTCAGAACCAGCAGAAAGAGAGATAGGGAAATCCGAGAAGTTTCAGCTTAACAGCTTTATTGCTGGTTAAACTGGTTCAGAGAAAGTGGCTTGGGCCCAATGACAAAATGGACTTCCAACTCCTGCTTGTCACAAATTGCGTTAACTCCCTTAGTCACAACAGACATGCTAAATCATTAGTGGTCCCTCTGCAACGCTTGTTTTGCCTGAAGAAAATCAATAATGATAATAGGAATAGTTCATAAGTGGTCAGCGACATGAGATACAGCCAAAGAAATGGAGAGCTGCACCCTTTCCCCAAAGTTTCCAGCCAGGTAAGTTACTCCTTCTGTGGAGGAAAGCAAGTAGGGAATATGGAAAAACAATTAAATGAAAAATATCATCCCCTCCTGGGATGGGAGAGCTCTACCCTATGTTAGAAATGTGAGGCATGGAAACTAAGCATCCAGCCGGGAAGGAAGCAACCTCTGTGAAGGGGTGGATGCCATCTCATCTCATTAAAAAAAAATGGTTGTTTATGAGTGAGCATGTCTCTCTTTAGAAAACCATTTCAACCTTCTGCTGTACAGTTACATGTGAATCAGCATACTCACTGTAAACAAGGAAACAAAAGGGCCAAAGGTGTTTGACAGCTGAGCTGTTGTTCACAGAGCACATTACAAACTCCATCCACTGGTCTTATTCTTGATTGAATGCTTTTCTGCTCTCTGTTGAGCATCACCTGTTTAGGGATCAAGTTGGATGATTATTTTTGTTGTTATTTCCACTGCTCTTCCTGCTCCTGCTTATAACAGTCAATCCAATTTCTTAAACTTAATACTTAAATGTTCATCCACTCAAAATATTCTTGTATTACATGCCCCATGTGTGTAAATTGAGGGAAAAATGCATAAATATCTAGTGCGATCCTTTAGGATCTAATAATAAATAACCTTGTTGTCAGACTAATGAACTTGATCAAGTGCTGTTGAATCAATAATATCAAGAGAAATTTGTCTCTCTCCCAAAATAATCTCTCTCTCTCCCTTTCTCTCTTTTCTCTTATTGGTAACAATAAACAGTATCCAGAAATTACAGAGGCTTTACTCAGATCCTTTTTTATTTACTCTTTAAATGATTTCTATGTTTAGAAATGATCTATAAGCAGGCAAAAGAAAGAATATCTACTTAGGAGAATTTTAGGAATGTGAAAAATATTTGCTGCCTCTTGTAGGCAGCCTCCAAGATGACCCAGTGGTCCCTGCTTTCTGATATCCAGACCCTTGAATAGCTTTCTTCCACATTGTACTAGGGTTGGTCTGTGAGTTCTACTGGACAATAGAACACAGTGAAGTAATGCTATGGCACTTCTGAAATTAACTTATAGTAGACATTGTGACTTCACTTAGATTGGGCTCTGTCTTTCTCTCTCAAATCACTCATATGGGTAAACCCAGCTAGCATGTCACATGGAGACGCCCATGTGGAGGCTGACTAAAGTGTCCTGCCAACAGTCATGTGAGTTGAGCTTGGAAGTGGATGCTCCCGCCCTTCCCAAGTCCTCAGTTTACTACAGCCCCAGTTGACATCTTGACTGCAATTTCATGAGATACACTGAGGTAGACCCATCCAGCTAAGTCATTGCTGGATTCCTGATTCTCAGAAACCATAGGAGATAATAAATGTCTATTATTTTAAGCCTCTAAATGTTGAGGTAATGAAGCAACAGATAACTAATACATGCCTATGAATTAATTCATTTATTCACTAGGTATCTGTAGACATTTGTCTGCCCTTTAGGAGCTCATAGAACCATTTGAAATGTAGATACACAAATAACTTTAGTTCAGTTGAGTGCAGTGAAGAAGTTACATAAAAGCACACACAAAAAGAGGGACTTAACCTATCCAGGAGAGTTTGGCAAAGCTTCATAGAATTTTTATACTTGAATTATGCCTTAAAGAACTCATAAAAGTTAACCAATACGGAAAGAAAACATATTTTTAAAGAAGAAGAAATGAGCCAAAAACAGAATTCACGAAATAGAATGGTGTATGCAGGAGTTTGGAATCTGTTTTATGCTGCTGCAATGAAACATTGGAAGCAGAAAATGGCAAGATGTGTATCCATGTATCTAGTGAGGGAGGCTGCCCCCAGATTACAGAGGGTCCTAAATGCAGAAACTACCAAGTTTATTCTGTAGGTCTTGAGGACCAAGGAATATTTGTAAAAGAAAAAGTGTCACCATCAAATTAACACTGATATGGTATAAGTGCAGAGGATAGATGTGAGGGGAAAAGGACTGGGAGCAAGTATACTACTTAGGAAGCTGATCTTATAGTTGTCAGATAAGAGATGATAGGGGCCTGAATTTGGCATTGGTGGTGGGGATAGGAGGATAGGATGACTGAAGAAAAATAAAGGTGGAGCAAAGGATGATACCTTCAAACTGAATAATGTGGTAAAATGTGATACCATTATGAGAGAAAGTATGTGCAGGGAAGGAGATTGTAGGTAACATTTGTGAGTTCAACCTAGGATATGCTGAAGCTGGCACTATTTCCTCTTTTCATGAAAAAAATCACATAATCAGTATTAATGCTCTTATCTAAAATTAAAACCTCAACATTCCTGGTAGGGAGGCATAACATACCAGTTGACACCATGAGGCAATGATGTGTAGAACACTGAAAATCAGGATATATACACACATTTGAATGACAGTCTTCCATTAGTAGGAAGAAATGGATGTTACATAAATTTTGGTGTTCTTTTGGGTAGAGGCAGAGCAAAGGATTAGTGATTCAGTGAGGATCTGGGGAAAATAAGAAGAAATGCTATCATGATCAGTTAAGCCAAATCTCTGACTTAAAATAAAACCTGCCTGAATCACATTTTTTAAAAAATATTATCAAGAGTAATTGGATTATTTCAAACATTTCTAGAGTTTCATTTTACAATGAAATTATATTGGCCATTCAAAACACAAATGGGACCGCCATTTATTTCTTCCTCCAGTATTTTCTTGCCATCTGGGAATTTGCCTTCTCTGAGAATGAAAGAGAAAGCAAATAGTTTGGAATTTAATGCACTTATTAAAGATGGCAGCAAAACCTAGTTCTTCCTCTTCTCATTTGAGAAATCTAGTGCTGGGGGAGAAAGAAAATGTGAGAAAGAGAAAGAAGTTAACATTTTTTTTTTAAAGCAGTGATTGTAGATCAGACTCTGCTAGGTGTTTCTTAATCCTCACACACTTGTAAGGTGTGTGTTACTAATTCTCTTGTAGAAATAAGGAAATAGAGTTTCAGAGAGTTAATTTGCCCCAAACTGCAAAGAATATGGCTTTCAAAATTTTGTTTTTTCTTTAATGTGGGTCAGCTGTTGACCCATAGAAAATGTTAATTGCAAGGACAAAGTTATCCATTCATTTGATAGAAATACATTCTTGGATCATAATTGGAAGAAACTTTACTCCAACAACCCACATGGAAAGAGCCAAGAAACCTGACAAGCTAGTTAAGAGAAAGGCTTAAGCCTACCCAGTCTCAACATATGAATAACCCCTCCTTCTAGAATTAAGTCATGATTTTTCTAGACTATTCAAATATTTCAAAGTATTCCAACTGAAAATATCCTCATTGTCCTTTGGAATTATAAATCTAATATTTACTTATGTAGAGGAAGAGAAAGAGACAGAAATGGATAAGGAGAAAGTATAGTACCTGAGTAGTACCATGCTTCCCAGAAATAATCTGTTGAAAATTTGTACATATTTGTATGAACCTTTTTCTAGACAAGAGTGTATGTATGTATGTGTGTATGTGTTTATGTATATAATAAGCACATACACACAAAATGTGAGATTTTTCTATGAGGACTTCCCTAGAATCTGCTTTTCTCTTTCATTTAACAATACACCATGTAAGCATGTTAATATGCACATATCTTCACTGTATTCTGTTATTCAGAAATGGTTGCCAAATTTAAATAGCATTTCAAGAGCAAAAGGAAACTAATAAAAAGTGCACTATGCAAATCTGCAACTACTTTCTAGTTAGTTGGCTCAAAAACAAGATATTTTCGGATGAAATTTTACTAAAGGAGAAGAAAACTAAAGCCTTAACTGGAATACAAATTACTGGAGTCAATTAATACCTTAGGTGCTCCTCAACCTGGCTTTTGCTGCACCTTTTCTTTGCAATGCCAGCCTGATGGCCCGTGTACCTCATGTCACTCTCCTTCCCAACTTCCC
The DNA here is from genome assembly GCF_053574225.1 of Canis aureus. Lineage (NCBI taxonomy): Eukaryota > Metazoa > Chordata > Mammalia > Carnivora > Canidae > Canis > Canis aureus. Next base: position 48,924,240 of record NC_135616.1, read on the forward strand.
CTGTGAGGATGTAACCTTTCTAGACATACCCACTAGCAGAGTCCTCCTCCTTCCGTTGTCTCAGCTTCTCTGTCCTAGGGCTCATTCCCATGGTATATTGTCCTCTTGCACATGAGCAGCATCCTACAGAGTGTTGCCTACATAAGAAGCAGCAGCCTGATTCTGATAAAAATCTAGTTGGGGCTTATACTTGAAACAATTGTTTATTTATTTATCTGTTCTTATTGTGTGATATAGTCACTCATTTAGAAAACGATTTCTTATATTTTTAGCATGACTCTAGAGCCATCGGAAAGAATTTTTCACGAAGTACAAAGCTAATCTGTTACATCTGATCATTCTAAACAAATCTGCCAAATTTCCTGAAAATTTCATCCAGCCATTTTCAAATTAAATGGTGAGAAAAGTAGGGAGGGAGAGGGAGGAGGAGGAAAAAATAAAAATATATAGGTAAGCATGGTATTGCTTATATAGATCAAGATTCTACCAACTAGGAACCAGTCCACTGCCCGTGTTTATAAATAAAGTTTTATTGGAACACAGCCACACACATATACTGATGTATTATCTATAGCTGCCTTCACTCTATGATGGTACAGTTGAATTGATGTAGCTTAAAAGCCAAAGACATATTTACTATCTGGCCTTTACTATACAAAAGGTTTGCCAATCCCTGATATATATAAATCTTCAATAATAGCTTCTAATTATTTCATGTGTTCTCTCTCCTAGAATTCTAATATTTTTGGTAGAGACACAATGCCTTAGTTTAATGAAATACTCCCAGTGGTAACAATTCTTAGAAGGATAGCTGCTTAACGAGACAGGTTTTTTTTTTTTTGGGAACAGTGAAATGCTTTCTTGTCCCCTTTGATGACATCACTCTGAGGGTTTCTTGAATGCCTTCTTACTACATTCATCCTTGGCACCACAACTATGCTTGGAAAGAACCATACCATACTACCAACAAGTTTTCTCTCTGCTTACCAGAAAGGAAGAAAAAAATTAAAGAAAATGTGGGTGGAGGGCAGATGACTTACTAGTATCTCCTCCACCCTTCCTGTCTCCTATCCCTATGCTGATCACCAGTGAGAAGCCTGAGGTGTGGGAGGGGTCACAGGCAAAAGCATGAGTGCCTGCAGATGTGGGTGTGTGCATATGAGAGCAAGGCTGTTGGAGAAAGGCTGTGTGCTCAAAGGAAAGTGAATGTGTCTCCAGGGACAGAGAGCATCTGTAGGAAATTACAAACTTGAGATCATGTGTATTTAAGAGTGAGAAACTCAGTGTGTAAGAGGCTTCAACAGAATGAGTGATAGGGATGTGCATGTGCCCAGGACAGTGAGCATGTGAAAGAGTGAATAAGGCAAGGATGAATATGTGTCACAGAAGCACCATATGTGTGACTAAGTGTCTGTGTAAAAGAACAGAGAAGGAAAATAAAAATGAAAGAAGTGAGAAGAGAGAAAAAAACATGGATGAAACTGAGATTCTTTCCAGCAAGAGGGAATTTGTGTACATACGATGTCACGTTAATATAACTACATTGGATATCAATTCAATGCCACTAACAAGAAATTCATTCCCAATCCAAGATACCTCCTCTGGGATGAAAAGTATAATAGAATTAGATGACAAGAAGATTAACTAATCCCCTGCATTTTAATAAGCTGATGTAATTTAAATAATGTAGACTGGAAAAGTATATTAAGGACAGAAATAAGAACCACCTCACAAAGTACGTGGTCTTTAAATGTTTCATTGAGATTTCTATTCCATCAATTATTGTACTGTATTTCCCAGATTAAAAGCTGAGGCTCATATACAATATCCTATACGTAATTATAATTATTAATTCATGCTGGATGAATTAATGTTTGGACTTGGGTTGGTGCTGGAGAGTAATCAGCTCTCTTATGTCTTATCTATGCAAAACCCAACTCCAGGCATATTCTTCTTCCACAAGGATTGATACCCAGGCCCCCAAAGGGAATGTTTTATTCCTATTACCTAGGATCCAGGTAACCATAAGCCAGTTCTAATAGTTTGATGTTCTGAGAGTGATGTTAAAAATCATTGCAGTGAAGACACTATGCATACGTCATTATCTTTTACTTCTGGTGATAATAACCATGATTCTTACAATCATATATTTATCATTGGAGGAGGTACTAGAGTCTAAAGGAACCTAGGAACACCAACCCAAGTCCAAACATTTACATCTGCTGTACCTAAGAAACAGATGAACACTTCCACCAAGTCAAACTATTCTCCAAAGCAGAAGAGACATATCCTGCCCCGAAGGATGTTAAAACATAAAGACCAACCCAGTGATTGGATTTGGGTGCAGTAAGCCTAAGCGCCATACAGTTACAGAGCTTCAAAACTCCTTAGAGAGGAATGGCTATATATTCTAGTCTCCCCAGGATAGCTCCAGTTCATTTCTGGTGCTGGTATAATTCACAATAGAAAGTAAATTGTATGATCAACCTGCTCAGAAATAACCCAGTGTTTCCTTTACAGATGAGAAGTTTGCCTGGAGCACAGTGAAGTGACTTGCCCCAAAACACAAAGCTGATATATTTTGTTAGTTGCACTTTAGCTGAAATTTCCTAAATGAGAAGAACACTTTTCATTCCAAACTGTAGCCAAAAAGTTCCTTTCTGCAGGGAATTCTGGAGAAAGCTTTCACTTCTCTATCAGGCAAAGTACTTGAGCAAAAACTGAACAAAAAACACTTCAAAGTGTTTCCCAGGGCTTGAGTTCTAGAAACATCTCTTCATCCCTAAAGGAAATGCATGTATTTGGGAGGAAACATTCTGATTTGACCATGATATTGGCCTCATCTCAAGTGAAACTCGTAATCATGGTCACCCTGAGGGTGGTGAATTTCAGCTTGGTGAGCCAAGCAGAACTGAGTCTGTTTCTGGCATGGGAGCCAGGATGGATAGTCTGGCTACCAGGAATAACGTTTACTGCCTTTGTATTAGTGCACTAGATATTTACAGGCATATTTTTAAAGGATTTGTTATAAAACATTATACATTCCTTACTACATAATATTTTAGACCCTAAAACAACTTAGTACACAGATCACATTTTAGAGGTCAGGGAAAGTCTCCAGTAATCTTAAGCAATTCATTGAAACTTCACTGATAAAAAAACTATTGGATCATTTCACAAACACAGAAAGCACAGTGAAAATATGTGTGGTCCTTATGTCAGAGGACTAGTTCGTTATATGGCTGGCAGATTTTCTTAGTTCAAGCTTCTCACAAAAATATGGACTAAACTTTCCGTGGATAGTTCAATTGATTATATTAATTCCCTAGTTTCAAACACAGAGAACTCATGGGTCCAAAGGAAATTTTAAAATATTAGCAAAATTTAATAAATATGTATCTTGCAAAGGCCCAAATACTGGGCCCTTTATTTCAGATGTCTTCCATCCCCCAATTTTGCCTGCGATACTATCCAGTAGTGTCCACAACTTTAGAAATGGGAGACCAGGTGATTCTCCACAATTAGGTCTTTCCTTTCATTTATAGTTTATTGCCTGAGCATACATAACAGTTGCAAGATGTTTCCTACCAGCCTAAAACTTCCTTCTGAATCTCCCTAATGCTCAGTTATAGAAGAATCTGGAGCACAGATTGTTCCTATTCAGAGTAGATGAAAACTCCTAAACCTGAAGGATCCCAAACTCTCAATAATAGGATCTGTGTGCCCTTTTTCACAACTTCCAAAATCAAGATGTTAGCAGAGTTATGCTTCCTCAGAAGCCTCTCAGGAAAGATCTTTCCTCATGTCTTCCAGAGTCTAGTGGTCCCAGGCACTCCTGGGCTTGGGGAATAAGAACTCCAGTCTCTATCTCTGTATTCACATAGCTATATTCCCTTTGTGTCTATGTCTGTTTCCAAATTTCCCCTTTCCTATAAGAATATCACTCATATTGGATTAAAAGTCCATGCTCACGACCTCATCTTAACTTGATTTCAACTGCAAAGGCCTCAGTTCCAAGTAAAGTTGTATTCACAGATACCCAGGGTTAGGACTTCAAAATATCTTTTTAGAGGAACACAATTCAATTCATAATAAGGATAATTTTTGGTTAAAGATCTCTTCCTCCTGCCCCATCATCTTGTATTCTTTCTTGGTTCTTCTCTTTCTATATCTTTTCTCATGGAATTCTGGTCTCCTCCCATGACTTCAAACTGAATCTTTGTTCAGATGATCCCACTGTGAATCCTCAGCTCAACTTGCTCCTGAGCATTTTGGAACTCCCTGCAAGAAATATTACCTAGATGATTCACTGTCACTTCAAACCCATTATTTCCAGAATACTATTATTATGGAATATTATTTTCTCATCCAATCTAATTTTCATTCTGACTTTCCAATTTCAATTAACACTGCCTTAATTGACCTTACTCTAGTACATTTTTTACTCCTATATTCTTCATATTTTTAATCATAGTCTTCTTATCTCTTCCATGATGATCTACTTCTTCATTATCCAATTTGTCACTTCCTTCCTCCTCATTCACGTGATCCTATCCTGGTTCTGGTTTCATCACTTTTTGTATGATAATCACATAGCCATCTCTTTTTCACTCCTGTCTATCCTAGAGATCACTACAATCTATGCTTTGTTTGGCGTATTTACTAGATAAAACACCTTTAATGATTCTCCATTATCTATGTGATGAAAATAAAAGAAATGAATATATGAATGAGTGAATTGATTTAAAAAGACAAAAGCTCTTAGCCTGGTGCAATACATTGTGGCTATTACTACTCTTGTTTGTCCAGAAAGCTTGCTCATTTATCATAAGATGATAGGGTCGGCACGTGACACAGGCCTGGCCAATCATAATGCCCATTCCCTTTGTTATGTGATTAGACTAGGGTAACCATGTGACTGAAGCCAAGTAAAGTAGAGCCTAGTCACTTTGTTTCCTGATTTAGAACTGGAAAGGAAGCAGCTTTGTCTCTAATAGCACAGGAATAGAGGAATGGGTAGCTGGGGCTGCAGGTAGCAGTCGTTTTAAACTCTATTCTGCAAAGACTTGCATAACAGAAGAGAAGACAACTAAACAAAGGGAAGAAAATGAAACAAATCATTGGAGGATTTGGAGTTCTGGAGCCACTGAAGGCTGGTTGTACTCCTTCTTCTGGTTCCTGTAGTCTTCTCTTGATTCTTTGAAGTGCTGTAGGGTTTTTCCAACATGTTATTTTCCTGAAGCCTGGAGTTTTTTGGTTGTTTATTTTCCTGAAGAGTTCTGAGTCATTAATTTATTTTGTATTTAGTTACTTACAAATTTATGAATCCTGATACAACTGCCATACTTGACCTTTCTAGTAACTCTTGTCCACTTTGCAAATATTCCTTCTATTTCTTCCCAATATAAAAGTTCTGTTGTGGATAAATAGGCCCACATGCATCCTGGAGCCATCCTTGTTTGCCAGCTCTGTCTTTGTTCCTTGTTGAACTACCTTCTGGGAATGTTCTTCTAGCATATTTCTTCTATTCCACTGACCAAAATCCTCCTCATAGGTCAAGACTGAGTTCAAATTTCACCTCCTCCAAAGCCTTTCCAGCTCATTAGAACCAGAAATAATCACTCTGTTTAACTCCATAAGCTGTGTCATATCTGCTTTGCTTACATTTTGGATCATTGTACATAACTGGACTCATTCAGTCAGAGCTTTGTTGTATCATTATGCATTTTCCAGAATTCTTATCAGAATCCTATTCACAGAGTGTTCAATAAATATTTGTTGAACAAATACCCCATAGGCTTATGTGATTAGTTTTTCAGGAACCAAATGAATCTTTCCAGTATGAACATATCTTATGAAAGATGACCACTTTCTAGAAATGAGAAAGAAAAATCAATAAAATCTTTTGAATATTCAAGCATAAACACTACCTTTCTACCTCTCACACACATAAGAATAATAATGTAGGGTCACCTGGGTGGCTTAGTGGTTGAGTGTCTGCCTTTGGCTCAGGTTGTGATCCCAGGAACCTGGGATCAAGCCCTACATTGGGCTCTCTGCAGGGAGCTTGCCTCTCCCTCTGCCTGTGTCTCTGCCTCTCTCACTGTGTCTCTTATTAATAGGCAAATAAAATCTTTAAAAAACAAAAGAATAATAATGATGTAAGTTGGTCACCTCATAAGGAGTACATGTGGATTTAGGAAAATTGCATTATTCCCAAAGGAAAAATGTGGAAACTTTTTAGATGGAAAACTGCACTTAAATATAGAGATGTATGTGATAGTACGCCTATAGTTTAGTGCGTTTTACCACACTTAGAAACAACAAGCCCGTAAGTATGAAATTGAGTTAGAGAAACTTTAACTTTGAAGATGGACATACATGTTTGCAGGCCTTTCTTACTCCAGACACATCCATTTGGAAGTTTTTAAAATGTGCTTTCAAAAACAACTTCTGAAATCCTTTGGGAATCATTTTGGCTTTCTTGTTTTTCAAGTGCATTTACATGGCTCTAACACCTCAGGCAAAATATGAACTAAAACCATGCTGGCATGTCCAAATGGCCATGAGTTTGGGAACAGTTTTCTTGCCTTGATGTTAGAGATAAATTTAGGGAAACAAACTGTAAGCAGAGAGAAGGCAAGTCATTGGATAGGGGACTTGCCATGGCTGGTCAATTAAAAAGTACATGAGCATAAGACTGAGGCTTAGCTGGCCCTCTGCTACTTAATGCGATATATCTGGAAGGCGTACCATCCAATTCTCTTTTTCCAAGTTCATGGGGATGCTGACAATGTGTTGTCCCAGACCTGGTAAGGAAAAAACTCTGGCTTTACCCCAAATCCACTGCATACTTTCCATTTTTTAAAAAAAGTAGCCAAACACATCTTCCTGCAGGGATACTTCAAAGCAGTTGCTGATTCATCAATCCATTCATTCATCAAGCATTTATTGAGGACCTGATATGTGCCGGACATCATGGTAGATGCTTAGGGAAATTAACAGAAATGATATATGGCCCCTGCTCTCTAAACTTGCTCATAACCTGAAAGGAAACAAACATAAATGAACAGTTAATTATAGAATAATAATAATAATAATTAATAATGTCAGTGGGTAGCAATTATTTAAAAAGTATAACACATGTTAAGCATAATGCTAACCTCATTTATGCATTATTTAATTCTTACCAAACCCTATGAGTTTGATTATTATTACTCCAATTTTATAAATGTGGAAATTGAGGCTTGGAGAAGTTAAGTACCTGCTGAAAATCACAGAGAATTTATTCTAGATCCAAGACTTGAATCCCAGTTGATCTGCCTCAAGGGCTTATAATCTTAACTCCTGGGTCAAAGGAAAAGGGGGTATTTACCCTCTGATCATGGAAATGAGAGGAAATTTGCTTGTAGAATCAGAGGGAGTTGGGCAGCCCAGGTGGCTCAGCGGTTTAGTGCTGCCTTCAGCCCAGGGTGTGATCCTGGAGACCAGGGATCGAGTCCCACGTCGGGCTCCCTGCTTGGGGCCTGCTTCTCCCTCTGCCTGTGTCTGTGCCTCTCTCTCTGTGTCTCTCATGAATAAATAAATAGAATCTTTAAAAAAAAAAAAAAAAGAATCAGAGGAAGCTGAGGTGAAGAAAATGGTGTGAATCTCCTTCCGAGGAGCTACTTAGGTTAGGCCTTGTGATAAACACCTGGTATAGCTCAGGGCTCACCATGTCTGGGCAGTTTAAGTCTTAGGCCAGAACAGGCAGGGCTCCATGCTGCCAGTCTTCTGTGAAAACATGGATTATGTTCTCAAAGCCTCAAGGGTCAGAGTATGAGCCACAGCTGGCTGCCTCCCTATCCTATATTCCTCAGCCATGCTCAGGTATGCAGTGAAGGAGCAGGCGTCTTTTGAACGTAATGCTTGGATAGGAGTCTGTAGAACACACACAAAGTCTTGGATTATCTCTACAACCAAAGTGACAGAATGATTTTGGAAATACTCTCTTGGTATCTTGTTCATAGACCCTTACTCTTCTCTGTCTCTTCTACATTAGGCCTCCAAACTGACTCCTTCTTTAGTTTTTGATCCCCTGTTAAAGCTCATTTCTTTTAAAAACACTTCCTTGATACCAAACTAGGGAAACCTTTCCCTAAAGGATGGCTTTCATATCTGGAAAATTAAGGAAGAGATAAGGAAAGTAAAAAACAAACATTCTAGGTTTTTCCAGGTATTTTATTATAATAGTTGTTTAAAAAAACAAAACCAAAAAACAAAAATACTTCCTGACAACCTGATTTCTATTTGTAGCTGCAAGGCCAAAGGACCTTAAGCAAGTCATCTAATTTTTCTGAATGCCAATGGATATATCTGAAAATTTGCAATAAAACTCATCCTGTGTCTCTCTTACATTTGAAAACCAAGTTTAAAAATGTATGTGAAGAGGGGTGTCTGGATGACTCACTTGCTTAAGACTCTGACTGTTGATTTCAGCTCCCAGGTCATGATCTCAGGGTCATGAGATTGAGCCCCATGTCAGGCTCCATGGTCAGTGGGGAGTCTGCTTAAGATTCTCTCTCTTAATAAGTCAATCAGAGAAGGACAAACATTATATGGTCTCATTCATTTGGGGAATATAAAAAATAGTGAAAGGGAATAAAAGGGAAAGGAGAAAAAATGAGTGGGAAATATCAGAAAGGGAGACAGAACATGAGAGACTCCTAACTCTGGGAAAAGAACTAGGGGTGGTGGAAGGGGAGGTGGGCGGGGGGTGAGGGTGACTGGCTGACGGGCACTGAGGGGGGCACTTGACGGGATGAGCACTGGGTGTTATTCTGTATGTTGGCAAATTGAACACCAATAAAAAGTAAATTTATTTTAAAAAAAAAAGATTCTCTCTCTTCGTCTCCTTCTGCCCCTCCTCCTGCTTGCTCCCAGTATCTCGCAAAATAAATATTCTCTTTTAAAAATGTATGTGGAGTGTTTGAAAGCAAATGCATATAAATGCTAGGTGTGTTCATTTTATCCTGCTGCATAAACATAGATGCTAAATACCTATTACATAAGCTCAGCATTCTGTAGATCCAACATCCAAATCAGCTCACCTCGGTGTGAGGTGCAGGATGTCACAAAGCCAAAATTGAGGTGTTGGCTGGGCTACATTCTTAACTGGAGACTCTAGGAAAAAATTCCATTGCCAAACTCATTCACATTTGGACAGAATTCAGGTCCTTGCAACCTTCTCATCCATAGTCCTCTAAGCTACCCACACTCATCATCACATGGTCCTCTTCCATCTTCAAACTCAATCATGGAGTGTGGAGTCCTCACACTTTGAATCTCTCGGATTCCTTCTTCTGCCCTCTTTTTCTGTCCTCCTCTTCTGATGTCAGCTAGGGAAAGCTTTCTGCTTATAAAGGCTTATTTGCTTAGATCAGGCCCACTGGAAAACCTTTCCATCTTAAAATCAGTTAGGTTCTATAGAACTGTATACATCACAATATAATCATGGGAGTGGAAGTTATTTGTGTTCATAACTTCCAGAGATTATGGTATGGAGTCTTGGGGACCAGTTTTAGAATTCTGTCTACCACATTAAGATATTAGGCTCAGCCTAAGGGAATAAAAGAAAGTATAGGATACCCAGCTAAACTGAATTTTAGGAAAGCAACGATATATCTCTTTAGGCTAAGTATATTTCATGCAATATTTGAGACATACTTATACTAAACATTTTTGTTGTTTATCTGAAACTCATGTTTAACTGGGCATTCTATATTTTACCTGGCAATCTTAACAAATATAAACCACTAGTACCATACTTCCCTTGCCTTATGCCAAAAAAAGTAATATTCCATATGTGTAGATACATTCATTTACTATAACTCTTGGTTTGATGAAAAGTTATGTTCTAATGAATCTACTCTCACAGAGAAACTAGTTTATATACTAACTCAAAATTATTATTATATTTAAATACAAAGGAAAAAAATGAACACTTTTGAGTGGGTACTATATACTAAGCACCAAACTAGGCATATAAATAGGGGAGAGAAAGAGAAAGAGAGAGAAGATAAAATTATAGACATACATTCTACTTTACGCCTCACAGCACAACTACGACAAATAATTTTATTACTCAGATAGGCTATCCCCATTTCTCAAACTGTATTAATCATTAATCACATCTGTCTATTTTTTGTATTTTTGGTGCTTTGACATCTTTGGGCCTGCCAATTCTGGAGGGACTAACCTTCCCAGAACCAGCCAATTCCTAGAGATAGCAAACAGTTCACCTTTGAGTATGCCTTTCATGTGCACACCAACAATCCAGAGCCCGTATACCCAACCACCTACTTCATAGACTCTCACACTCTAGGCTACTTCTATTCACCTGCTCTAATCACCCCAGGGCCAGGAATCAGACAACTAAGGACAACTAAGGCCCCAAGCCCACTGAAATAATTCAAAGTAGCTAATCCTAACTTATTGGCTTGTTTTACACATTTCTTCACATAAACTTCATGTCCTCCACAATAAAGTCCCATGTTCTTCTCTTAACTTTCTCTGCCTCCAACTAACCTTGACGCTTCCCCATGTGGTGCTGTATGGCATGCTGTGCTTCCCATTTCTGGAATTTGTGAGTATAAAGCACTTCTTTTTTTCATAACAGTCATTTCTCTGTCTGCATGTCTTACCTTATCTGACCAATATAAATCCCAGGTCCCCATGAAATGCAAACATTTAGTGAAAAGCCTACTTCATACATATTTTTTTGAGTCACTGGGTAGTGAGAAGGATGGAGAACACAGGGAGGAGAGTAAGATTCCAGGTTGGCTCTCAGAGGTGTTGGTGTTCAGGACGGAGGATGTACTCCTATGGAGAGCCCCAGAAGGTGACTGTTTCACATGGGAGACAGAGGGCTGAAAATGCACATTTCCTGCTACACGTTTCCAGGTAGAAGCCTTGGTCTTGAAGCACTGCCTTAATATTGTGCTATCATTGCATAGCTAACTCCTCACACATATGCTAAAGACTAGATAGCAGGTCTGCTAGAGCTTTCAAGTCTTCCCTATTGGGCATTTTCAGGATATTTTAAAGCAGAATTCATAGAAAGAAATATAGTTTTCTGAATTATATTTGTAACACATAAACAAAATTCACATTGCAACCGTGTATACCTATATAAATCATAATCACATACAAATCTGAAACAAAATTCACGTAAGAAAATTTATCCTTATTATGTGCATTTCAAACTTTTCTCCTCATTTCTCTTTTCTCCTACGTTGTACCATTTCATTAATCATGCTGGTCACAACCCACTAACTTGATTTCATGACTCACTGATGAGTCAGGGCATAGGATTTAAAAATCATTACTCTGAACACAGTGGATGAGAAAAATATGGTGGAAGAAGTTTTCTCTGTAAGCTAACAAATAGGACAATGCTCACTAGTAAAACAAAATTTTCAGAGTCTGGGACCCAGTTATAAATATTTCTGTCCTTCCTTCACAAGCAATCAAATAGAATTATCATTTGGAGGAAGATTTTCCCTTTTTAAGGTGGAATAAAGATGGCAGGATTTTAGATTGAAGATCTAGAGAGAAAAAGAAAGGTTTAAGGAGTTGTGTATAAAAATTTGCAGTAGGCTTCAACTGTGCTTTGTAATGTGTGAAGTCATGTTGGGTTGTAGGTACGTGCTTATTCATTATATTATTCTCTGTACTTTTTATATCACAGAATTGCATTTTAACAATAAAAACCAAATGGTAAAAATAGGAAATAAATAGCAAACACATTCATATAATGAGAATGAACTCAGCTATGAGAGATGAGATCTTTGAAAAAGAATTTTATATGACATATTAAATTAGAAACTTAATACCCAAACAAGCAGTTTCTTAATATAAGCTAAAAACTTATTTCTCATCTATTTTCCCATATCCACTTTTATCCTCCTCTAAGACTTATTAATCATAATCCATTACTTATATATTATATAGCCAATTATATATTAGTAATAGTTAATATTTATTGAATATATATTATATACCGTAAACTATACAATTTGTGTTACCTGCATTTTCTTACTTAATCCTCACAATAACCTTTAAGGGAAGGACACTACTACTATTACCTCTTTACATGTAAGAAAAATAGGGTTAGGAAGATTAGGTGATCTGCACCAAGTTACAAAGCCATTAAAGGACTGACCAAGCTAAGATCAAATTCAGGTGTATTTCCTTAACCTCCAAAGTCTACTGCCTCACAGGAAATAATGATGAAAGAAGTTAGGTAATGTTTAATTTAATCCTTGACTGGAATAGATCACCTGTTCAGAGAGAGTACATTACACTATTAGAATGCCCAGTCATTAAAGGGTAGAGCAGAGATAGCTGTGTTTATGGCTACTTGAGACTTGATGATGGAGAGTCCAGTAAGTAGAGTAGTTGGGAAAATCTGGCATCTTCTAGGCAATCTGCAAGGCAAAAAGAGTTTATTAATAAGCCACATATGGCTACACTCACCACATCAGTCAGACACATGTGACATAGACTGCCATAATAGCTGCCATGGGGCCTGAGCTAAAGTATTCCAGTATCAGGTTTTACAAGGAGTTGGTAGAGACTTCACACAACCACACAGTAGCAAGTCTTCTTGGGACAGACTCATTCTTTTGTGGTTTTGCCTTTTATACAATTTCTATTGTAAAACCACTTAATTCTCTACCTCTCCACCCTACTGAAATAAAAGCACTATTCAATCCAATATCCAAATGCCAGAAACTATAAGAATTGTTATTATCTATAAAGAAGCATCCAGACCTAGATGACATAAAAAAGAGGTGCTGAGGAACAGAGGAGGGTCAAATACATAAGAACATTGTGTTAGAACTTGCCAGAATTCGTCTCCACTTATCAGCTCTGTGAATTCAAGCAAACAAATTCATAACTTTTTGAGTTCTTTCTCTGATGAAAAATTTTGTCTAACTTAGTCCTTTAATATACTTCCAAATTTGCCTCCCTGAAGTATAAAATATCTTTTTTCAGTTAGATGCATCTATTATGGGCTAAATTGTGTCCCTCCAAAATTCATATTTTGAAGTCCTAACCCTAAGTACCCCAGAATATAACTATATTTAAGATAGGATCTTTTAAGAGTTAAAGTTAAAATGAGGTCATTAGGGTGGACCCTAATCCAATTTTACTGGCCACCTTATAAGAGGAGATTAGGACTCGGAGACACACAGAGGAAAAACTATTTGAAGACACAAGAATTTTTTATATGCCAAGGAGAGAGGCCTTAGGAGAAACCTACCCTGCTGATACTTTCATTCTGGACTTCCAGCCTCCAGAAGTCTGAGAAAATAAAGTTCTGTTGGCTAAGCCACCCATTCTGTATACTTTGTTATAGTAGCCCTAGCAACTTAATGTAACACTTGATACAAATTATGATGTTGGTGTTACAGTGGCCATGAAGGCCTACTCAAAAGGCCATGGACCCCAGCTAAGACTAGCAGAGCCTCTGTATTTTGCTGTGTGCCCAGTGCTGTTGTGAACATTCACCAGGGATTAAATAATTCCACCCTAACAGTGAATCCTGCAAGTATTACTATTACTGTAATTATACAAATGAGAAAATGGGTAACTAAAGAGCTTGTGGCACTTGCTTAGAATTTTGAAACTAGTGAGTAATAACAGCTGGGATTTAAGTCCATAGGCTATGCTCCTAACCAATAACAGTTTTTTTAGAACCTGCCAGAAAATAGTGTAACTATTTCAAAAGGACAATTTACTTCTATCGCCACTTTTCCTTCTTACTCTTCATTTCTTACCTATTCAACTTGCTTTTAGATCTTACCACTTTACTAAAACTGTTCGTACAAGAGAAAAAGGTACCTCTGCATCCCAAATTGCTGAATAAGGTTAGTTAGCATTTGGTATCCATTTCTCCCCCACGTACATTCCTCCCCTCAGCATCAAAAGTGATAAAAGGATAAAACTACAATTTCCAGACTCCGTTGCAGGTAGAGTTCCAGGTATGATTAGGTTCAGCCAATGAAATGCATTCTTATAAGATTCAGAAAACTGAGGTGGTGCCGATGCTCTCTTCCTGCTGAAATGGACAAGTGTGGTGCAATCAGTTTTAGGGCCAGCTCCCTGGGTGGAGGGGAACAGAACAGCAGAAAAGGAACAGAACTGTGCTGACCACTGGATTTCCACGAGGAACATGTCAGTTTGAAACTAGTCATAAACCCCTGATTTTCACTATTCCTTCTCTCTCAACAGCTTCACAACACCTAACTCCATATAATAACCCCATTTCTGCTTGAAATACCCAGTTTATTTTCTCAATGCAGTCTTATTCACTCACATAGAATCCAGCAGATTCTTCTCTTTTCTCATCACACTTGATTTCTGTGGCACTTAACATGCAAGACTCCCTCATAATCTTGGTACTTCTTCTTTCCCAGTTTTGTGAACATATTATTTTCTTCCATTTTTTTTTCTGAAAAAAAAAAAAAAACAAAAACAAAAACAAAAAACAAAAAACATTCTCCCAGTCTCTTTCTCCATCTCTGATTTCTTTGTCTTTATCTCATTTGTTGGGATCACGTCTTCCTTCCAACCCTTAAGTGTTATCATCCAGGGTTCTGGCCTTTATTCTCTCTCTCTCTCTCTCTTTTTTTTTCTCCACATATACTCTCCCTTGATCATATCTTCTCCCATAGCTTTGTATACATCTTTTAAGAAGATATTTTCAAGTGTTACCCAAACTCTGGAGCCAAATGTTTTGTGACTACTGGAATCTGTTCATAATATACCCTGCTGTCACTTGCAAGCCAATTGAACTCAGTACTTCGCTAGCTTTCTCTGCTCTATGTCTACCTCGGTCCCATTCTTTCCAGCTTCTGGTCATTTCCAGTAATCCCATCACTACTCATTTCCATCATGTGGGCTCAAAGTGCTCTTACAGATATATACATGTATGTGTAATACTGTCATTTATGTGTATATACAACTGCAACATGAAGTAAATTGACATAATAGTGATGTGAGTACATTGCAATGGGATCGACTAACTCTATAGCAGCAACTAACTCAAACTTTGATGACAGAAAAGGATTAACAGAGGAAATGATACTTGAATGGGGCCTTGTTGAATGGGGAGGATTTAGATGGGAAAACTAGGAAGGAAAGAATACTTCAGCTGAGGAAAGGGCAAAAGCTATGTGCATACCTGTTTGGGAGAAAGTCAAATTTTTGGAAAGCTGAAGGATAGGATGTGTGTGTGGTCAGGATATGTCAGGAAAAAGAACTGGAAAGTAAATTAAGTAATATTAAGAAGACCTGGGTATAATATTACAGAAATTCATACCTCAGCTTGTAAGCAATGAGAGATCCATTCAATATTTTAAGCCATAGCCATGGTATTTTTATATATATATATTTTTAAAGCTCCATTAGAGAGCATTCAGAGAATATACTGGATGTATGGTTTTCTACCTGGATTCTACCAATCCTAAATAGGGTTATGGAGGAGAACAATTAAATATGAATTTAAACTGTGTATGTCATTATGTGCATTTTTCTAAAGAAAATGTCTATACTGACTGAGACTGTCCAGTAAAATGTAATGTGAGCCACACATGTAATTTTAATTTTCTAGCAGTCACATAAAAATAAAGGAACATGTAAAATTAATTTTAAGCTAAAGTTTGTTTAACCAATATATCCAAAATATTATCATTTCAACATATAATCAATAAAAATTAATTATGATTTATTTCACATCCTTTTTTGATATGAAGTCTTTGAAACCAGGTATGTATCTTACATTTAAAGCACATCTTAATGTGGACTAGCCATCATTCAAGTGTTCTTTTTCTTTTCTTTTATTTTATTTTTTATTTATTTTTTTATCATTCAAGTGTTCTATAGCCACATGCAGCTAGTGGCTCCTGTATTGGGCAGTGCAGGTCTATGCATTTTAATAGACTGTCAAATGGATCCATGGCTTACCAGAAGATTAAGAACCAGTGAAATGGGGAAGAGGAGTGGCAGGAAGAAAAAAGTCATTTCACAAGTGCATGAAAGATATAAAAAGGAGCTGAACTAGAGCAAGAAGATTCAAGATCACGGTAGGACTTGGTCATTAGCTATCCAGGAGGCTTGGCTGAGGGAGAGACAAAAACAAAAATGGCTGGAGGATTTCCAGTATTGGTAACTGTAAATTTGGAGATACCATCTATATCCCTCCCTTTTTTTTTTTTATCCCTCCCTTTATATATCCTCTATAACTCTATCAAAATTATCTTCCAAATATAGAGTATGATCTTGTCACACACATCCTTGCTCCACGGTCCTCAGCCTTTACCCTTTCCTTGTCATTTCCTGAAACTAGTTATTCCCTGCTCACTCCAAATGTCTGTTCACACCAACATCTGCTCTTTCATCCTCCTTGTCCCCAGTGAGGGGCTTTACGAGGTTTCCTGGCTCTCCATGTACCTGTTTCACTCTTTTGGCTGCTCCCCATGCCACTCTGTTTGGGCATGGTCCTATGATCCTGCTTGAACCATCTGTGCCTAAACTTAACCTAAGCTATGTCACACTGCAGGATAAGAATAACTAGGACTTCGTAGGTTCCCTCTACCTTCAGGGGATTTATCGCTGGAAGGGAATTGGGATATCCGCTTAGAATCTCTTCCAAGGGACACTGAATAATTCCTAACATCCATTGAATTTCTTCATATTGTCCTTTCACCAGTTCTGAGGATTTTTTCATCCTCTTACATTTGCATGTATTATTCCAACTCTATCATTTGTGGTTGGAGTAACTATGAGTCTCTCAGTGTTTCTGGGGACAATCCAGACCTAGCCTCTTGTCCCAGCATACTTAATCGTTCCTCCTCTCACAATAAAAAATGTTCTGGTGTGGAAGACAGACCTGTTTTGACACTCAAAAGCTGAGCATTGAATAAATTCTTTTTCTCCTCAACCTTACCCCAAAGTATGGATTGCTATAAAAATTGAGCATAAGGAGGAGTGCACACTAGCTACATTTTCAAAATATTCTCTTACTGCAGAAGAATGTTTCCCTATCATAATTAACAAATATAAAATAAGATATAAAATACTTTTATAACATATAAAATAACATATAATATAAATATTATGTATATTTATACATATAATAACAAATATTACAATATTTATGAGAAATTTTTATATGTACCAATCACCCACTTTTCATAATGGAGAAACAGTAGAAGTTTCATTCATTATCATTAAAATCAGGAGAAAAACAAACCAGCGTTGATTGGTATCTATGTTACTGTGAAAATGCCCATAGCCAATAGGATCAGGACCATTATTTTGTTAGTTTAGGACTGACTGAAACAGAGAAGTGGGGAAATCATTTATATAAAATACAATCTATATGTAAAACACATATAATCTAACATACATACAAAAATCTAGTCTGATATAAACTAGGAGCATTAGTTATTCACCAACAATGTCACCTCACACTACGTAATAAAATACATTTCACCTAAATTAAATTGAATTTATTTAATATTTCTTAAAATTAACCTATGTTAATAAATTACTCTTATTAAACTATTAAATTTTACAATGCAAATATAAACAAAAGAAAATATAGGCAAAAATTGGCTTCATCCCTGAATCGGAAATAGATTTCAAATATTGCCAAATAATGAAAAAAAAAAGAATAAATATGTTGATATATTGACAACACACACTTTAAAACTTGTATGCTGTATTTCTAAACTAGCGTGGGTAGATGCATAGGGAAACAATACACTGTGGAAAAATTTATGATAATCATGACAAAGGGTTAATACCATCACTGTATAAAGGGCTACTTCATAAATTCAGAAAAATACATACTAAGATCTTAAAAGTTAAAGGAATAGAACGTATACAAATAAACAGTTTACAGAAGCAAATGTACATGGCTATCATAAACACTGGCTCCTACAGTACAGATGAAAATAACAACCGAATTTGGGAAACTTGCCCAAGGCCTTCCCCTTGGTGAGTGTCTGACAGTGCATCCGAACCCAGGCTCACATTTGGTCACCATGCTCTACTGGCTCCTGGATGGCAAGAATGAATGGCAAGAGGCAACTGTAAGCAAATAAATTGGTTGACATGCACTAATAATTTAAAACACACACATTTCATTGTCCTGTCATTAAAAACAGGAAACAACAAACAATAAATCCCAACTTGAACAAATGAGAAAAAATGAATGACCACTAATAAGAAACTAGCAGTTTCATGTATTATAGAACAGCTGAATGTAGAAGGTTTTCCAGCAATTTTAGATACGTGTATGACTAGCCTTTAACAGTATTATGTACTATAGACATTCCTTGAATTTATCATGTTTCTGAAAAACCACTCAAATGCCAAACATGGGAAAGTGGACCAGTGGAAAAATAAGTTTTAAGGGCAGTTGTTTTCAAATTTTAACGTGGCTAAGAGTCTTCTGAGGAATTTATTGAAATACCATTTCTAGTTCCCACCCTTATTCCTGGTGGAAGCAGAGGAATTTACATTCTTGAAAGTACCCCAGGTTATTCCGATGCAGGCTATCCATAGGCCACATACTAAGAAATAGTTTTAAGAAGTTTCAATGATCGAATTGCTAAAAACATTCTAATATTCTTAATTTCACCTCACATTTTAGGCACTATCTTTTACATGTATTTCCAACATTTTATATGTTTCTTAACTTTGTTTTCATTACTGAACACATAGCCAATGACTGAAGGATAGTAAGGGTCAAATGAGGATAAAAATTTGCCACTTTGGCTATACATAATTTCCATTTTCTACCTCCCATATCAGTCTTTATTAATTTTTATAAAATAAGTGGGATAAATACTATAAAATATTAAAATGATTGACAAACATTTGGTGTCAAAGAGACAAATGAAAGTTCACAAAGAAATGTACTGGAATCTGGAAAATAACTGAAATCTCTTTTCTGGGCAGAGAAGATGCAGAGTGGTGAACCATTCAGGATTATAGAGGACAAAGGTACTCAGAATGTGATTTATATGAATCCCTTTAGGTTCGCATTAAGTTTAGCTCTGTCTGGAATCCTCCCTAAGGGGTGTTGAATGCCAATAAATAAGTGCACAAATAAATATTACATTAAGGAAGATATTTCCAGAACTGAAGAGCTTGAAATATTAGTCAGTTAGTGCATGGAATTCCAAATGTAGCATGTAGTAGGATGTCACCTTGAGATAATTAGAGTTACTTGAAAGCTGAATGTACAAAAACCCAGAACCATCTTTCAGAAGGTATCTTTTAAAATAACCCAGAATGTACAGATACTTTTACACAATAAAATTTTTTCAAGATTTTGTTTATTTATGAGAGAGAGAGAGAGAGAGAGAACAAGCAGGGGGAGGAGCAGAGGGAGAAGGAGAAGCAGACTGCCTGCTGAGCAGGAAGCCCAACATGGAGCTCCATCCCAGGACCCTGAGGTCATGACCTGAGCTGAACACAGACACTTGACTGACTGAGCCACCCAGGTGCACCTACATAATATAATTTTTACAAATTTATTTATAATAGTGAATCTCTGGAAATAATTTAAATGTCCAATAAAAAGGTTTGGCTTAATGTATCCATAATCTAGAATATTATACAACCACAAAATGATGTATAAATAATCTTGTTTTAGATTTGAAATGCTCAGATATAATATCAAATAGAAAAGCAATATGGAAGTGTAATATATATATATATATATATATATATATATATATATATATATAGTGTGATCTCAATTGAGCAAAAAATGAATAGTCAGAAAACAATACTAAAAAATGGTGGAATTATGACTGATATGCTTTCTTTTAACTGTGCACTTCTATACTATAAAGAGCTTTACAATAAGAATGCATTACTTTTTTATGGGAAAATCTTTATTGCAAGACAGAAAGCATAAGTTGTGGAGTATGGAGGATTCAAATTCATATTCTAGATCCTCAGCTTTCCGGTTGGGGAGGCCGCTTGTTTCTTTACCTGTAAAATGAGAAAAATGATACCTAAATTAAAGTATTATAGTTAAGTTTAAATGAGTTAACCCTGGGGCCCCTGGGTGGCTCAGTAGGTTAAGTTCCTGACTCTTGGTTTTGGCTCAGTCATGATCTCAGGGTCCTGGGATGGAGCCCCACATCTGGCTCCACACTCAGTGGGGAGTCTGCTTGAAAGTCTCTCTCTCTCCCTCCTCCCTGCCCCGCCCCCTGCTCTTTCTCTCTCTCTTTCAAATAAGTAAATAAATAAATCTTTTAAAAAATTAGTTAACCCACTGAAAGTGCATAATGATCAATACACCCTTAAAAAATGTTAGATCTTTCTCTTAATTTACCCCAATTCCAGTGAAGATGTGGTAAGAAGTTATTCAGTAGTGCAATTCAAGAAGAGAGTACAGGGCCAAGGCACTGGGGTTTGTTATGTGATTTATATGAATGCCCTGGGGTCTCACACTAAGCTCAATCCTGTCTTGTGTCCAGTCTAAAGGTGACTGCCAATACACACATACATAGATATTAAATTAAAGAATCTTCTAGATAATATGAAACAAAAAAAATTGACTCTGCCTGCAGATCTATTTGCAAAGACATGGGGTGTGTCTATTGGTTTTGATTTCTTTACCCTCCTAAGATCTGATTCTATTGTCTGAGCTAGAGATCAATGTTACCAATCAATTTAGTTCACTTTATTAACTCCTAATATGCTGACACTTGGGTACAGAAGTTTAATCGATATTTTCTTAGGGGGTGACCACATGCATTTCTTCAATATTCATGAATTTCTGAATTCTCAAGATTAACAGGACGTAAGCGTATTGTTACCCAGTCCCCATAGATCTGTGACTCCTCGACCCTGGCTCTGTGACTACTTTTGATGAGAAAGTCTCTACCAAGGCACCAGCTGGGAAGGAGCCTCTCACCCTTGCTTTTCTAACAGGACAGCCCTGCAGTCCTTATGGGGCCAAGCTCGTTCTGAGGCTGGCCAGCTGTCTCCCTGTCACTGATCCCGCAGGGAGATATGTCACTTTCGGAAGTTCACGCAGGGCAGCCTAAGATTCACATTAATACAAGACAGAGGTCAAATGCTGTTCTGTACTAACTTTTGTTCCCTTCCAAATATATCAGGAACGTTTGCTTCGGCTCCTTTCAGACAGCAGGAATGTGTGTGGGGGAGAACAGGAGCCGCAGCGAGGACTGTTTTATTTTAATTCTGGCTCTGGACTGGAGAGAGGAGACCTGATCAATCTACTTTGTAAATAGCTTGGACCAGAGTTTAAGAAATAATAGTACTGTATATTGTCATTCTTAAGAGAAACTAATTAAAAATTAATGCTTCTTACTATTGTAAGCACAACTAGAGAAAATGTCTCTGGAGTATTAAATTCCATCCGACCCTCCAGAAATTGCTCTGATATGTAATCAATGAATGTTATGCAGCAGTTAGGCAACATGTCTATTAAATAGAATATACCAGAAGAAGAGGAGGAGAATTGTTTCTTACCACAATGGCACAAGCAGCCTTTTATTCATTTAACAAAGCTGATTAGTATGTCTACTACCAAGAACTCTGCTGGATACCTCTATGGGGAAGGGTTATCGATACCCATCTTTCATAGATGGGGAAACTGAGTCAGAGAGAGGTCGAGTGAGAGATGCTGATGGAGGTAGGGCTTGAACCTGAGCTGTCTGAGTCCAGGATTCGTTCTCTTTAATTGTGAAGCTAATCTGTCTGGGCAGTTTGCAGTAAAGTAGGGGCATAGACTATGTTCACTAAGAATAACAAGACAAAGAGAGACTTCCTATAATGGGAATTTTAGAAGGAAGGGAATGCCTGACCTACTACAAACAGGAAGGTGAAGGACAAGGCGGCATCAGGCTGAGACTAGAAGGAATGGCATGAATTTTCAAGGTGGAAAACTACTTCAGAAAGAAGAAAGTGCATGGAAAACCACAGAGGTATAACTCTATGTGTCATTGCTCAAAACTTTGCTTATATAATGGGTAATTTTTACACAATGTTGGGCGGTAAGTCTTACTATTCCCATTCTGCAGATGTGGAAACTGATTTCTGTAAAGTGATAAGTCATTAAGGCTGGTAAGAATGAGAGCTCCCCCTTTGCTATTGTCTTTCTGAGAGGGTACTGAAGAAGGAAAGGATTGGTCAAGACACATTCAGAGGGCCTGTTAGTCTGGATGTTCATTACAGCATGGGCTCTTTCCACTGTTCCAGAGGATCACGGTCTTTGTGACCACGTGTCAGAAAATGAGCTTCAGCAACAGTCACCAAGTGATTCCTGTGTACACATGAGCCTTTTATTCAAAAAGTATATATGGCACTGGGATGAAGAAAGATTGAACACAGAATGGAGAATTAGGTGCCAAATCTGATACATTTTTTGTTTGCTCTTTTATGGGAATTTCATTACATAGTGTTCACATTAGCATAATATCTAGTGTGAGTGAGAAAAGTGGACACTTATCTACTAATAAGCATACTGGATCTTATCTATGCAAAAGAATTCTGGTATCTGAAAAATGACTTAAAATGTATGTGTCAGTCAGCTGAGACTATATTAGGTTACAGTCACCAAGTGACCACAAAATCACGTGGTTTATGACAACTGAGGTTTACCTCTCATCCTCATATCTGTCTCAAATTGGCTATGTTCATGCCATCCTGATTCAGAGACCCAAGGACCTTGCTGGTCTCCTGGAACAAAACAAGAGCAAGTGGGGAACTGGTAACCATGCATGCCTCTAAAAGCTATGTTTGAGAAGTACACGTGTAAATTGTGACCAGAGCAAGCCAAATTGCCAAGCCACAGTCAGAAGAGAGGGCATATATAATCCCTCTTAGGGATGAGTCCTGCAAGGTGGGGAAATGAATATCTTGAACAATAACACAATCAACCACCATTAACCACTTAATTCAAACAGTATTTCTATTGAATAAAATAAAATTCTCTTTCTTTAGAATTACATTATGAGTCAGTTTATAATCCACATAAAGTCATATTTCCATTAACAAGCTAACTCATCAATCAGTAAATTTTCTCACAAAAGTAATTATAAAATAAGTCATTCAACTAACTTTTACTGAGTGCAGCTATGTACCAGGCACAGTGGTAGGGGCTGGATATAAAAAAAATCAAATGAGCCATAGTCCTTACCCTTAAGCAGTGTAGAGAGACTCATCATATAATCACACTACCTTAATCTGTTCTAAAATGGAAATAGGCAGCTTAGTCTCTTCCCATAAGGCATAGCTCAGAATGACTTGAGATTATTTTTAAAAATTGAATCAGTAGACTACACTGTGGGTGTTAAAGCCAATCCTAGAGAGGACACCCTCCCCCCAGTTCATTTTGAATTGCATAGATTCTCCCCTCCACATTCAAATGCTGATTAATGAACTTCAACATCTTCTGCTACCACAGCATATGAAATGCCTGCTTTGTGAGCTTGGATTCTTTATCTTACAAAGTATTTTCTCTGGACCAGGCATTGCATAATCTCTCTGAAGCAGAATCTACTTTATAATCTTCCTAGAATTCTGCATTATAGGTATTTTTAACCCTATTCTATATATGAAAAAATCAAAACCCAAGAAGAAAAGCAGAAATCCCAGACAGCAAGTGTTTCAGCACCTAAACCCTGTGTTGACATCAAAGTCCACACACCAAATGATAGTGCAATCATCATCTAAAACTTAGCCTGAGGTTATTTTCCTAACTTTTCAGATTATGAGAGCTGCCTCCATACTTCACTGGGCTCTTTTCTTCTTGTAGTCTTCTTTCCTAGGAGGAGAAATTCACAAAACTTACCTCAAGCATTGGGGGATTTAGTCTAAGAATGCATACAGAAACATATAGGTAGCTAAGAAAGATTGAACAACTGGACCTCCTATGGAAGCTAAAGAAAGACTGAACAACTGGACCTCCTCTTGTCTTGCATTCTTAGTGCTGCATTCTTAGTCAAAACTTCACAAATGATCATTTTTAGCATACTTGTAAGTTTTATATTCTCTTTTCTCTGATTTTCAGACCCTTTTATATAATATTATTGCTATCAATTGCCAACTATGGATGGATAGATATAGCTAGGTGGATGGATAGACAGATAGATGATAGATAGATACATAGGCAGAATGCTATGTAGATGGCCTTAGTTCAAGATCCCCAAAAGAGGAAATTTGATTGACAGCTAACCACTATTATCTCTGCATAGATGGCAGATTGGCTGCCTTTGAGCCTTGTCTCGTATGATAACTATAGCCACAGGGACATGAGTATGAGGCATCTGTATTCACGTATGGAACTATCTGGGAGTGCTTCCTTAGCTGGGCTGTGTGGTTGGGCAATGAGCTGTGGGGTAGCAGGCACAGTAATTGAGACTGTCCTGGCCATTATCTCAACTACACTTGTCATTACTAAATCTTATTCTAGCCATCTCCTGTGTTTGCTGTGTCATAAGCACATTGAGGTCAAAGGTGGCTCTATCATCCCTTCACTCTGATGCTGCCCTTTTCTCCTCCTTCCATTCATATCTCAGAACTAAGAGTACAGTGCAGAGGCTTGCTGACATCTAATAAGCATGAATTAATGAATCAAAGAAACCCACAGCCACCTGCTCCCTGGGTCTTAAGGGAAAATATAGGGCTTGAGCTGAATATATGGTCACTCCCTTTCCTGTTAATTTCCCAAGCTCCTCTGTGGGTTGTGCTGTCTGCTCCATTGGGGTGACACAAACATGACAGATGGCACTCTCATGCCCAAGCAGTTTATTCTGCAACCCAGTAAGGGCTTTATTTTTTGCTATAAAACTCTTATAAATCTTATAAATCACTCTTAATCATTTGGGGCAGGAATATTGTGACACAAGAGAGATACGTGCTATTCCATACATGTAAACAGCAGAAATGTGTGGGTAGTAAACCTATAGCTTCATATATATCAGTGAATCCTAAATATTAACTCATTTAGAGATTTTGGTGTATGTATGCAATGTTAATAAACAGAGTTTCTGCCTTTGTATAAGATGAAGATTTTAATTTGATGGAAGAATATATATTTAATTTGAAGAATTAAAAATCTCATATATCAAACTCATTTGAATAATTTTAAATTTAAACTGTTATGATAACCTAAGGAAAATGATTATAACTATAAAAGGACTAAACAAGCACTTACAGATTTATCAATAAATTGATAGGTTAGAAGAAAGCTACTAAGATGAATATGAGATAATCAAGAAAGAAAATCAACATTAAAAAGGCATCTACTACAAGTTGGAAAGAAAATGATAAGGAGGTATAGAAAACATCAAGAGTATGATGCTTATCCTTACTAGAAACTCAATCAGTCTTCAGTATACCAGTATGTGGAAATCTCATATCTTTAAATAGTAGAGAAAAAATTGTAACCTCTTTTATTCTTTTATATTGTTTTTAAGAGTTTTTTTCTATTACAAATGATTTACATTCATCACATGTGTAAAAGATTAAAAGGCCATCTATAATCATCTTTAGTCCATAAATATACTTATAATCATAACCCTTTTAAACTTAATAACATGTCATGAAGATCATTCAGTGAAATCATTAGTTCTTTTATAATATTTTAAAGGTCCATAATAGAGTCAAAGATGCTGTCAAACTGAAATAAACCCTGGATCATGTAGTTTGACCTTTTCAGTAATGCTTTAGTAATCTCTTTAGATGACTGTGAGCCCTTTCTTGACCACTTCAGTCACTGGGAAATCATCAGTTTGCCAGGAAATCCTTGCAATTGCTTACATGCTCTAATTATGAGAAGTCCTACCCTATTCTGAATTTCGTTCACCTCCTTTAACTTCTCCCCAGAAGAGCACCGGGCTTGGAATGCATTTCCAGTTTTCCCATCCTCTAGTGGCATAGCCATAACTAAATCATGATACTTTACTATACTTTCCTACACAGACTTTATCTATAAAATCAGGCTAATACCATCAACTCTGTATTCCTTAGAGAGTGGTTAAAAGATTCAGGTAAAAAAAAAAATTGTGAAATTGATAATACATTTGAAGTACATACGGATGATAAATGTGCCTCCTTTTTCACATGTATGATTTGCAAATTGTTATGTCCACCTCAAGTCCCGTCTCCAACACAAACTGCCCAATTCTTTTCATCATCTCCTATAAATTACAATATCTGGAATCACTATCTTATGGACTCCTCTGGATACATGCCAACTTGCAAATGTCTCCTGTAAAAAGTGCCACTGTGAGCTAAACAGCATGATCGTGATGTGGCTGAATGAGTGGAAAATGAAATAGGATCGTCCTGCCGTTACTCTGCTCGGCAGTCTACTGCGGTGCCTTCTGAGATGCAGAGTTTTTCTTATTACCGCCACCTACGTCGTTTATAAAGAGCTAACTGAATTGCAGCATTTGAGAAATGTCTTTGGAAATAATCTTTAAAAGTAGCAAAATGGGGATCCCAGGGTGGCTCTGTGGTTTAACGCCTGACTTCGGCCCAGGGCGTGATCCCCGAATCCCGGGATGGAGTCTCGCATCGGGGTCCCGGCATGAAGCCCGCTTCTCCCTCTGCCTGTGTCTCTGCCTCTCTCTCTCTCTCTCTCTGTGCGTCTCCTGAATAAATAAATAAAATCTTTAAAAAAAAAATAAAAGTAGCAAAATGATAAAAAGAATAACATGTAGAAAAACAAATACTAATAATTTATTTTCTCGTAATCACATGACTGGGTATAAGAGGTACATCCTTAACCATCCAGTTTAAGGAAAGACTTGGATTAAGACCTAAAATAAAGTTTAAGATTCATCTGTGAGGTTGTTATCCGGTATTTTATTTGCACTGTCTTTCCAGGAATATAAAGAGTGATGATGTTCCCCTCAAATAACAAGCAGAAAACATAACATCCTGCTTGTTGTTATCAATCACTTCTTTCTTTTTTGAAGGCAACTCTTAGAAATTACAAATTATTGGCGATTTATCAGAACGTATCATGATCTGTCCCAGAATTATGTGTAAAATAACTATTTACCAAGTTGGTCAGATGATTTCATGAATTGTTAGCTTGTTTGTGCAAAGGCACACAGGAATCCAAATCTGCTGCATTAACACTTCACTTTCCTTTGAGCTGAATAATTTGTATAGAATGGTAATCTCAAAAAGATAAGAAGAAATGCAGTCATCCAATCTCCCAGCTCTGTTTGCTGTCTACCTTCATAACCTAAGGCAAGTCACTTTATCATTCTCTGACTCTGTTTCTCCACCTGGAAAATCTGGAAAGTCTTACCTATGACTCCCTTCTTTCTACAACTGCTGAGACCTTTAAAGGAAATACACTTCACACATTCAAAGATTTATGTCAGTGTTATTTTTTTTTAAACTGTTTACCTAAAGGAAGGGAATAGATTAGAATTGTAAAAGTAATAAGGAGATGCCATTTGAAGTTGGACTGTTGTTGGCAGAAACCAGTGTGGCCAAATGTGGTTTTGTTTTATATTTCTTTTGTCAAATTCAGCTGGTTTCAGGTTAGCCTACTCTGAAAATAAGCCTTCTTGGAACATGTCCAAGTAAGAAAAGCAAGCAGGTAGTTGGTTTGGTGATAATAAATTTCAAAAACTAATTTTTATTTCCTGTGACTTCGCAACAAAATGTGTTGTGAACAGGGCTGAAACCAGATCATCAAATACCAAAATAGTACACAAAATCCCGTAACACTGGGGGAAAATTTCAAGTCAAAAATCAAAACAGAGCTCAGTGACTTCGGAAGCAATGTTTCTTGTCATTAAATTTAACTGTCATTAAAATTTTAACAGGCACAAGTGAAAATGATTTGGTGGGGGGGAAACTAAGGGAGGGTCTGTGTTAGAAAACACAGTGAAGTTTTATTTTATTCTTAATTTTCCCAGCCAAGTTTGTCAGATCTCAGAAAATTTTTCTTGGGCTCATTCTCTAACTGAAGGTTTATCACTCTTGATATACACAGATTGAACATTTTAATGCAGGAAACTTTATCAGTAGAGTGTCACCAGCCTTCTTTGACCAGTGAATCACACTAAGAGAGTGTCTGTCTTGAGACCATCAGTAGAGAGAAGACCAAAAAATTTAAAAAAATAAAAAATAAAATAAAAAAAGCAGCAGCAGCAGCAGCATGCAGGCGTCACTGGAGCCTTCTGATATAACACACGGAGCCCACGCAGCACAAGAATTGGTCTGGCGTCATTGTTCATGTTCGCTGGATGCTGTAAAGTCTGATTTGCATTAGAAACCTCTGCATTCAATAAACAAAAATAGGGATAATGACCAAAGCGCTATTTGGAACAGAAAACAAACTCAAGCAATGAGTGTTTTCCACTGAATTCATTCAAGATTTTATTAGTTGAGCTCTCACTTAGGTTATTAGGCTCAGCTTGCCTTTAATTTCTTTGGCCTCAGTTATTCAAAACAAAAGGAGCCTAGTGTGTGCGCGCGTGTGTATGTGTGTGTGTGCGCGCACACACACACACACACACACACGGACGCATCACACACAGGCTTTGTACATTCTTCACATTGCAAACCCATCAACAAAAGGAGGAAGAAGATCTGAGGGGAATGAGTGGTTTTTGCGGGTTTAGGGATGGAGAATTTCTCTGCATAAACAAGAAGGTTTGGATTGGAAGCCTGCTAAAAAAAATGTTAACAGCTGACCACAGGGTTGTAAATCCAGACTGGAAGGAGAAAAAGAGAAACATTGCAAGTGAGTGAAGTGTGTGTGGCTGCAATGTTTGTGGGTTAGATGAGAAACAAGCGCTGAGTGAAACCGAGAAGGGGGGTGGGGGGTGGCTGGTGTGATTTGTTTGGCGTGCAGAGCCAATAGGAATCCCAGACTGCGATAATATCCCGGTGCAGCGCCGCGCGGAGTCAGAGCTGAGCCCCGGGCCGGTGCACATCTGCGAGCCGCAGCCCAGCGCGCGCCGTGGAGCCGGCGCCCCGCCGCCCCCAGCCCCAGCCCCAGCCCGGCCCCCGGCCCCAGGCCCCGGCCCCGGCCCCCGCCCCGGCCCCCGCCCCGGCCCCGGCCCCGGCCCCGGCCCCGGCCCGCGCGCCTCCGCATGCGCGTCCGCGCCGCCCCGGCCGCGGGCCCCCGAAGGCGGCAGAGCGAGAGCCGGCGCACCGCGCGCAGGGGACTGTAGAGCGCGGAGGAGCGGGACGCGAGGAGGCGGCTTCCATCACGTCATTGCAGGTACGCAGCTTGTCACCACGAGCGCGGCACAGACACGGTTTCTGATTTCTACCTTCGCAAGGCACTTGAAAGTAATTGACATCGTTGTTCCCCCCGCGCTGGCCGGAGTAGAAAGCACCGAGGGTCTCTCCCGATGCCCCCTAGATGATCAAAGCCGTTACCGTGTGTCTGGGGGCTGCAGGGTCTGTCCACCTATTGAATTCTCTGTGGGTGTAAAGCAAAGACCTTCCAACTTGACCGTCATCTCTTTCTTTAAAACCACATCAGTATCTGCATGTTGTCATGCTGCCCACTTGTGTATCTTGGTGACCCCCCCACCCCCCCGTTACAGTTGTGACCTGTAGCAACTCAAACAGCATCTGATGGTTAGAAAGCAGGCGTTGAACGTTCCCACCTCCCCATCAGGTTAATACCCTCCCTTGAAGGAGTCAGGAACCAGAGAGGACTTGAGCGTGGTTTTCATCTCTAAAGCCTGTGGCCAACGTGGACTAAACTCATGAGTTGAAATAGCACTGTATTGCTTCGCTGTGGTCCAAGATAAAGAGAGGAAGGAGAAAGATTTCTCAATGGAATGGTCAGTGGCTCTTCTTGTGTACCTGATTTATCTCTACATTGTCTTACCAGTTGAATATGCAATTCTGTTCTGCACCCTCAGGCAGGATGAGTTCCAAGACCTCATGTATTATTGCATTAAAGAGTCATGAATTGGAATTGTGTCATAAATGTGATACTTGTAAGGAAATGCCCATTTTTGGTTTGATTTAATTTGGTACTAAAATCGGTAGGCATCTGGCCATTTCTTTTCCTTTCTTTATTCATTTTATTTTGAGACATGAATTTTGTAAAAAAAAAAAAAGAATTCTGTGTCTTGGGATTTTACAGGGTTTGATTTCAAATTTTGAAGATGATTATATAACTTTTTTTCCCCCCGTTGATTACTTGTGATTAAATTAACATTGCTTAATGGGTTCAGTCTTTGCCTTGGAAAAGCCAGTGGGGATTGAATGAAGGCTGAGTTAAAAGATTAGTCTTGCTTTGGGCGATCCTCAAATAACTACTATATAGCTGCTCTGAATCCCTGGATAAAGAGCTTTTCCTGCAGTTCAGAACAGACACAGATTGGGACTCTAGTTCCACAGGAGAATGGCACTACAGCAGGTGCAGGACCAATAGAATATGTTACCTTATTAGCACTTTTCCCAGTGGATTCTTGGTGGAACATATTCAAACCATCCATTGGTAATTCACAATCAGTTCCCCACTCTGTCATGCCTGTTTTTTAGGGCACTCCTTATCCAAGACATGTGCCTGCCCAAGGTAGATAAGGAAGTTATAAGAAAGGTATTTGCTTTACATATCTCAATGGGGAATTTACACTGACCTGGTTTTTATCAAATTAACATGTTCTTTTGTCATTAAGGAAACTGCATGCTTAGCTCTACCATGGAGTCATGAAAACTGCTCATATTTTTGTCCAGTGCCGAGTTTGAATGATTTAGCAGGTATTTTTGAAATCATGTCAAGGAATACACATGGCAAGTGAATGTTTTATTTAGGAGAGAACATTCTGATTTTATAGATGATATTTTTCTCTTTTTACATCACAAAGGAAACTAGTTGTCAAGAATTTACCTATTTAAATAAATACTATTTAACTGACCCAACGAAATTCTACTTCCAGTTAAAAGGGCAGTTTTGCATTACTATAAACATTTTTTAATCTACAAATATAATAACTGAAATAAATTGAGACTCATTTTCCCCTTGCCATTCAAACTCTAAAGCAATTTGGGGCATGTCGGTAGTGACAAAGTAAATGTGAGGCTGAATATATAAACACACTTTATCTGGACTAAGAGACGCTGATGGTGTTTGGAAGATAAATGTAAACAATGCTTTGATTACTCATTGTTTTGTGCTATCATTCTTCACTGAGAGAAGTAATGAAAAGTTCATTCCCTGTGCATTTTAGTATAGCCAGCTAGAGCTTTAGATATCCGCCAGTTATAAGTTTGGTAAAATTTAAACAAGATACATGCCTTTAAATCTCTTTAAAGTAAACACCTCTTCCTTAGATCTCTTCCTCTAAAGCAAAGGAATGGAATTAGGTTCCCAGTCTGGGCACCGAGTTCTTATTGATATGAAAAGGGCTGGCCGGCCTAGGTCAAGGACAAACACTTAGAGTCTGCAGAGGCACAGGCACACAACAGATTAGACCAGCCACATTACGCCAGCGTTGCTACAGCAATCATGCGAGGTTGCAAGCATTTTCTCAGTATCAGGGTCCTTTAAGTATTTAGGAGAAAGTGATGAATTATTGCAACCAAACGTGCCAAGTGTTGGGTTTAAAAACAAGTTACACAAAGAACCAGCAAATAAGACAAATTGTTTTGAAGGGGAAGGTATACAATTATGGACTTGGCCTCTGGTGCCGTCTACTTCTGTGTTTGCTTAGCTGTTTCTGTTCCTACCACAGAGTTCCCTCTTATAAAAATCAGACATGCTGACCTAATAATGTGTAGAATTAATTTTGATCACAAGTCAGGCTAAAGTTTGGTCTTCAAACCACTAAGCTAAATACAGATATTTCCCATGGCCACACCTTCTAATTGGGAATATGTCTGTGATTGGCCAGCTCATCTATAGGACCCAGCTCATGTGGAACACTGATTTGCAGTGTAGAGTCCCAGAGCCACGTGGGAGTAAGAGGATGAATAGGGAGAGGGTCAAGGCACTAAGGTATGAGGGGAGATGGTATAAATATGAATCCAAGAGTAAGGGGAATAGTGAGTTTGTTTCCTCAAACAAGCTTCAAATATAAACTCTTAGTGAGATTTCCTAAATATTTTAAACAAATTCTCATGTATACACACACACCTTGCACCCAGGTGTGGGATGAAAATAAATACATTTGACGTGCTGGTAACATTCCCAGACACATAGGCCAGGAGAGGGCAGCATGCAAACTGTGAAAAGTGATGTCTTCTCTTGACCAGGGGGAGACTCCAATCTCCAGAATAGCTAAACCAGTCTGCCTAACTGTATATACCTTCTTCCCTTTGAAAAGTAGAGTCTAGAGCCTTACTTAATAAGGGATATACTGGAATGCCTGGGTGGCTCAGCGGTTAAGCGGCTGCCTTCCAGCTCAGGGCGTGATGCTGGAGTCCTGGGGATCGAGTCCCACAACGGGCTCCCCGCGTGGAGCCTGCTTCTCCCTCTGCCTATGTCTCTGTTTCTCTCTCTGTGTGTGTCTCTCATGAATAAATAAATAAAATCTTTTTTAAAAAAAAAAGAAGGGGGATACACCATTCAGAAGACTTTTTTCTACTTTTGCTTCCAGAATTGGTGCCGCCTGGCAAAATAAGAAAAGCAGCATATTTAAGAGAGAACTCAACTTCTCTTTCTTTGAATTAGCTTCATTCTTTGAAGTTATTCAAGTGATCTTTATCTTTACTCTGCTAGGAGATGGATGAGAGAAAGGGAAGTAGAATACAGAGAAAAAGAGAAGAGAGAGAATAGGGTTTCTTGAGTTGGTGCTCCAAGGGGAAATTCTTTTTTTTTTTTTTTTTAAGATTTTATTTATTTATGAGAGACAGAGAGAGACAGAGACACAGGCAGAAGGAGAAGCAGGCTCCACGCACTAGAGCCAGACGTGGGACTCGATCCCTGGTCTCCAGGATCACGCCCTGGGCTGAAGGCGCACTAAACCGCTGAGCCACCCAGGCTGCCCCAGGGGGAAATTCTTATGAGCTACTTTATCCATAAACCTAGCCTTTGTTTTAAACATGTCTCAAAGGTAGGTTCAGGGCCACAAGAATACATTTTGTACAGTGATAGTCAAGTGTGTCTCTAGAATCCTAGCAAATTTGGTTTCAAAACAGAAGAGCTGGAATAGCTTTTTTAAGTGTTTTTTTTCAGAGTCTAAGACATGTGGTAGAATAACAAGAATTATGCATCTATCTCTTAGAATCTCAGAGATGGTCAGACTAGTCCCTACTACACCTAGTCTGGCTTTTTAAAAATTCATGGCTAATAAGCCTCGCACTGTTGTTACTTTCATGATCAGCCATATTCTGGGGCCAAACTATAAATGTGCATAGAAGAGAGAAATAATCACTCAAAGTGGGCAACCTGTGGCTGGCAGTGATAATTCCTGTATGCTTCATCTTAATTTAGCTAGGTTGGTGATTTTAGCTTTAGGAACACCTTTGTCTCTTCACCATCTTTGGGTCAAATGCCATACAACTTGCTGCTAAATATGAAGGCTAGGGGATACAGCTCAGAGGGGGCTTTAAAACAAAGTCTGGGAGGCCCAGAAAAAAGTTTTCTTGGTGAAAAGCTGCGGTTCTTCCTGAGAGCAGAGGAGGGAGAAGGGACACTGGGGTGGGGGTGGGCAGGCAAGGTTGAGGGAAGCTGTGACCTCTGTGTCAGGAAAGGGTAGGGAATCCTGGGACTGCCCATCAGGGGCTCGGCCTGTGCGCAGGACACTGCTTCTTTCTAGTGCCACTGTGTTCTGCTGGGAGGTATGGTGTCCTTGAATCAAAGCAAAAAGTTTTTTCAAGGACAAAGTAAAGATTTCCTGGTGTCTGGGAAGAAAGGGAGGTCACACTGTGTCTCCCCCATTCTCAACCGTGTTAACCTCTAACACACCCAAGTACTGTATGGAATTACACGGTGCCCCAATAGTGCAGAAGCTTGGATGAAGGGGGAACCAAACACAATGTTGTAATAGTGAGGTATCAGCAACAAGGGAAGGAGAGATAAATCCTAGAGGCTGAGAAGGTCCACTGCTGCTTCTCAGTTTTTGATGTCACATCCCATCTCCTTTCAGTCAGAGAAACTCTGGATTCCATCTCTTTTTTCTAGATTACTTTGTAATAAAGGAATCCCATGGCTAAAGGGTAAATCTCTTTGAAGGCACTTACCTGTTTGAGAGGCAAAGCAGGGTAAGTAAGATCATAGTATGCTCGCAGATATAGTAACCCTCAGGAGAAGACATACCTGAGAGTATGTTACACTAAGAAAACATCTCTGAATTATGAATGCAAGGGAATTAGAGACAAAGGAAATACATGACTTAATGAAAAACTTGTCCCCAAAGAGAGCTTTTAAAGGATATGGTGCCAGGAGCAGGAATATTCACAAACATGACTTTCATGTTATGGATTAGTAGCAGTTCCAAGCTAAAATTCTCCTCTCCTGTAATTTATTTAAACAGCGGGAGGGGGGCGGAAAAAGAGAACACGGTGAGCAAGGGAACACTTGACTAACTCATGTGAAATGCTAAGCTGAGTTGACTTTGTCTAGTACAAATACCATCTGCATTAAAAATTATTCCACCTGGTTCTACAGCTGTGACTCTAAAAGCTGGAGGAAGCTAATCTTATCACCTATGGGAAACTTGCCACCTCACTCTGCTTTTATGCAATTACAATACATACTCTGGATAATGCATTATATTTTCTAATTGTAGTAGCAGTGTTTTGGGAAAGTTGATAGATGTGTTGATATTTTACTTACAGTTAATAAAAACCCAGCAGCTCTATAATGAGATTTCATTGCCAACTGCTTTTTCTAGGAATCTAAATTTCATCAAATTTTCAAGCTATCTTTAATTTTCCCCTTATTGATCATTTTCAAAATAAGATTGATCTAACATTGATCTAACATCAATGCTGAACACATACCAGATTATACTAGATACATTCCTGCATAATATGTAATTTAATCTTTACCACCACCCCAAGGATTTATCTCTTGCAAGTTTTATTAATTAAGGCAATTGGTTATAACATTTGATAGCTAAGAACATAACCATTTATGCAAGCATTCATTCAACAGATAGCTACTGAGCTGCTTCTTTGTATAGTAGAAACAACAGAAATAGTAATAAAATAGTCTGGTTATTATCTCTAGCATGATCCTTTACATGCATTGTTGCATTTAATCCCTAGATAAACCAGTTACTCACACATGTAAACACAACAAGCAAACATCTTCCTATATAGTACCAACTGGTTACTAAGTGATTACAATTGTGTATATGGAAATAGTCTTGATTGACTATTGCTTGATTTAAGTCTATTGGCATAGGAGTGTTTCATTTGAGGAGATGAAAAATGAGTATAAACAGATGAAAAATACCCTCAAGCCTACTACTTGAAAGAGAACATAGATTGGTGTCCATTTTAACCTCTTTGCTGAGGATATATTTATGTCTTAGGGCCATATCCTCTGGCCTTCAGAGAGCACTCTTCACTGTTCTTCGTTAAATATATGGAGCAATACAGAAATGTGTAGCTTCAAATATATATATATATATATATATATATATATATATATATATATATCTCCAAGACTTTAACTTGACAAATAATATGGAAAAAGTACTTAAGATATCTCACTTCTGTGAATTCAGAGAATGTAAACTTTGGAGAAAACAGACAATTGCTGACAATAGTATCACTGTGTTTCAGAGGCCCAAAAGGTATTAAGACCCCTTTGACCTAGAAAAGGGTTATCTAGTTATTCATAAAAGTTATTAAGCTAGGAAAGTCAGGAGACAAGGTTTGCACCTGTTCCTGTTTTTCATACTGGACACGTGGCCTTAGAAAGAGGTAGAGCCTACAGTCTCTTGAGTTTACTCTTTCAAAAGAAAAAGCGGAAGTGGATCATTGTATTTGATTCCAGCCCTAAACATCAGTTCTGCGTGTTTCCTTCTGGGACAACAGCTGACATTCCTTGAGGGATGACCATTTGTTAAATATTTAATAGGTATCATCTAAATCTTTAACAAGAGCCTAGGATTCTTACTATTATTCCCATTTTACAGGTGAGATAACCAAGGCTTAGAGAGCTCAAGAGCTTTCAAAAATTAACACAGCCAAGCAAATTGTCGAACTGGGTTTCCACTCCCTCCTTCACCTCTCCCATTGTATGTTGCACCTTCATTCACTTATTTATAGTAGGTATGGAGAAGATACCATGTGCAAGGTGCTGTGCAAGATTCTAGGGGATAATCACGAAGAGCTCAAATAAGTGGGAAAGACAGGGAATACCCTAGCAATTATAGTGGTGTTTGCTGAGTATGATAATATGGAATGCTTTGAGAATCTATAGTATTATTTTGTCTTGTCAACAAAACCATTTGACAGTTTAAGTCTACTGATTATAATAGCACAACTCTTTTCTTTATATCATTTTGGATATTCCTCCCCCTCCAATATAGTGTGGTTTTAGTCTTCCTTGTATAATTATTTTTGTCATATATCTATGTCTGTTACTAAATTTTAAATTCCCTTGAGGACAGAAGCCATTTCTTATTCATCTTTTTGCTTCCCAGCACAGAATTGGTGCTTAATTAATCGTACCACTATTGAGCTCCAGCTACATCTAATTTACAGCGAGGATCAGAGACTCCTGCTTATCTGCTGGAAGGCGCAGTCTTCAAAAAGCTTTAAATACACACATCCAGCATAAGCTAAACAAATGACAAACTCAGTCATTCATCTTGGGAAAAAAAACCCTTTTTTTTTTCTTTTAGTTTTGTGTTACTAATCCCTTGTGTTACATACTTGTGTTTAAAATGATCATTTCAGTAAGAAAATCAAACTGTCACTAAAAGTCAATCCTCTTTTTAAACAACTTACTACTTTGACTGTAAAATAGTTAATCAGCCATTTTGACACATTTTTCTCCCCAAGAGACAACTTCATCATGAGAGGGTGCCAAGGTGTTCCTTCAAGTTTATCCTTCATTCCTCTGGGGTTATGTGGGCTGGTCATAACATACTGGAATGTTTGCTTACTCTCTGGGTTTTGTGCTTTAATTTGGAAATTAACAAACTCTAGCTCAATGCAGAGAAAGTGTTACCAAAGATTACCAAAGATTCTGGAAACAAAGTCAGTTTTTTAATTGGATGCCTTAATTCAGGAGAAGCAGGAGAGTTAAGACTGATTTGCTGTGTGTGGTTGCAAAAAGCAAATTTTTAAGAATCTCTGTGAAAGAATTCTTTACCTTGAGGTAGTTTGTGACAATTCAAGGAAGTCTATGAATTTGGGTGGGAAAAAATTACATCTTTGGTTCTGCTACCCTGTAACTGAAATTTCCCATCCCCTTTAGTTATGAATGT
Source organism: Canis aureus (assembly GCF_053574225.1). NCBI lineage: Eukaryota > Metazoa > Chordata > Mammalia > Carnivora > Canidae > Canis > Canis aureus. The sequence goes on from NC_135616.1 coordinate 48,961,670, forward strand.
GAGTAACACACCACAGTAGTATTAGTAGAACTGTCGCCTTGTCACCAATAGAAATCAGGGCTATTTTCATATCATATTAGAGTTGATACAGATGTTTCAAAATATCACTTACACATAGCACTACTTCAAAATTATGATAGTTATACCTATTTCTAGACATGTTGTAAAGAAGACCACATAAATCTGTGTCTTTTGTTTTTAAAACATATTGATATACATACATATTTGTATACTTATACACATATACACACATACATATATACACACACACATACATGCATAGTTTCCTATTTAGAGTATATATTTCTGAGAGTGCCTGGGTGGTTCAGTTGGTTAAACATCTGACTCTTGATTTCGGCTCAGGTTATGATCCCAGAGCTCATGTCAGACTGCACTGAGCGTGGAGCCTGCTTAATATTCTCTTTATTCTTCTCTCTCAGCCCCTCCCTGCTCATTCTTTACATCTTAAAAAAAAGTATACATTTCTGAACTTAGGAACATTATCCTAAGGAAATTCACTAGACTCAAAGGCAGTCCATGGGAAAAAAAATGTAGAACACCATACTCTATAGGATGGTAAATTTGGCTTATTAGATGGCAAATTGTTTCTCACCTTAAGTTGCCCCAAATGGAATGGGCCACACTGTGAGCCAAGGAAGCTCGTGCTGGCAAGAGGTGGTGCGGAGATTGGGTTCAGTTGAGGGGAGTGATACATCTGATATGGAGTGGGACCTTGATGCTACCACCTAACACTGAGGCTACGTGGTTGAGACCAAGAGGCAAAGAAAAGTCCATTGCTTTCCTCAATTTAAATTTTCAAGGGTTTGAGCCAACTGGCTTCTGTAAGGAAAGAAGAGTCCTTCAAAGGCATATATCATGCCACATATCTTTGTGTTTGTTTCTAACGTAGACTCAAATATCAGTAAGTACTTGTGAATTGGATGGCTGAGAGCCATAGTTGCTGATCAGGTCTGGCTAGTACCCTTTATAAAGACTCAGAGACTCACCACGTGGGTCACCACGTGAGGTTCCTAGGCATAGATAGCTCTAGGCTGCATTGTAATTGTCTTTTCATTTCTTCTCTCCCCTGAGGTACTGTGAGATATTTAAGGGGTCATGCATTTTCATCTTGATGTCTCTAGTCCAAGATAGTTCATGTTTGGCAAATGAATCAATGAATGCCCCTGTAGAGGTCACTGTTGTTGCAGAACCAGTGGCCCTATATTTTAAAAATAAATTAAGGAAGAAAATATGAGAAAGAATACTTCTGATTTTACTCAATAAAAGTATCATTATGGTATGGGCTCATGAAGAACATAGTTCTGGACTACTGAGTACCGAAATAAAAACATCAGGGAAGAATTTTGTTCATGGCAAAATGAGCAACTTCTCTTCTACTCAACTCAATGAAAGTGTTGATAGCAAATACCTTTCAGGATGGCTAGGGCCTTGATGGGCTCTGGTAACCTCTAGTGAGGTAAAGCACTTTATTTAAGCTGAAGAGGAGAGAAGTTCTCCTTAATAGAGGATGCCAAGACGTTCCTGCCAATGTATAGTTCATTCTTTCATTGTTAGGAATTTGGGAAGGCAGTGCTTACACTGGAAGGCAGAGTTGGGAGAGGATGAGAAAGGACTTATCGAGCACACACTATGCATTTTTAGGTATATGAACACACTATGTCGTTGAGTTTTTATAAAAACTTCTTGTGGTACGTGCTCTTGTCCACATTTTACCAACAAAGAACTGAAGTTTATTAAGCTTCAGTAAATTTCCTAACTTCGCACAGCCATTAAGTGGCTAAGTAATCGAATAGCTTACGAACTCCAAATAAAATTCATTGCCTCTTCACCACAACAAAGCTCTAAAATATTGCCTTTTTCTTCAATAATTTTGGCTCTGTTGCATCACAGTGATGTAGGGTTCATACTAGACACTCACAGAAATAAGAGTCTAGGTAGGTTGTGTTGGGTAGATAATCAAACACAAAGGAAGTGTGCACTACTTGTTTAAGGCATGAACTTTGGAGTCAGATAATCCTGGCTCCATTCCTATCTGAGTGGCACTACTACTCAGAAGCAGTGATCCTCATCTAAATGTGCATAGTATTAAGAATTTTATAAAATAATGCTTTCAGCCCAGGCACAAAAAAATGCAGTTCTTGTTATTATTTGTTTATTTATTTACCAGGCTTTTGATATTAGTGGATTGGCAGAGGGGGAGGAGGGCGGAGAAACAAAGGTCTTCAGAATGAGCATCTGTGAATTTTAATAAAAGAACAGCACATTACTGTGAATACTTGAGAACTGGGGTTCAAATCCAGTTTTATGAACTGAGATAAATAAATCATTTGAGACTTAATTTTATCTTTTAAATATAATAATTATCTAGAAGCATTAAACACTCCCACCAGAACCATTGATTCTTCTGACAAATATTTATAGATCCAGAGATTTATAAATAGTAGAATAGATGGATCATATTTTCAAGGAGCTTACGGCTAATGGAGAAGACAATATCTATATGTCAGTTATGAGAACGTCAGGTAAGAACTGGATAAAATTGACAAAGATGGAGACAAAGTGACAAGGGCATTGGAGGAGTGAGATGTTACTTCCAATGAAGAATTTTTGATGCTCCAATAAGGCTGGGGCAAATCACACTGTGTGCCACTTTGCATTATTTTCTTTCTGTTTTCTCTACCTTATGACTTGTGTTATGTATTAATGTCTTCTAACTCATTGAGTTTTAGAGATACAAAGAAACAACTTATTAAATCTTATCATCTTACACATAAGAACTGATAGCCCAGAAAGTTGTGTGCCCTGTAAGACTGCTAACTACTTATTTTGTAGAACTAGAAGTAGTTCCCAGTTTCTTCCATCTATTCCTCTTTCTACTACACCATGCTCCCCAGTGGACCTCTACCATTAAGCTAAGCCTAAATCAACAGTACACAGAGTGCTGTAGGAGATTTCACAAAGGTCCAAGGTGCAGCCTACAGGGTGTGCGCCAGAGTGGGGGAGAAATCATTTTGCTTTGGGGACAGTAGAAGGATTTTGTATAAATGCAGTGTAGTCTGTTTTTGTTTAATTTGAATGAAATTTTCTCCTGCTCTCTGCAATAGTAGATAATTCCAGAGCTTGAACTCCCCAAGGCTGAGGTTCATTGAAATAGTTACAATCAGTTTTAGAAGTCCAACAATGCCTTCAAACCAAGTGGTGAACAAATGGAAAATGGAATAAAGTATTAGGAGATGTTCTCCTAGTACTTGCGTTCTCCTTCCCAGGTCACCAAGTGTCATGACAGATTCCGGCTTACTGAAGTAATAACAATGACTTTCCCTTCCCTCTGTTTGGGGGGGTGGATGGATTTATTATTGTTATATACGTAGTCAGGTTTTTCCACATCCCCAACAATTAGTGTCTTCTCTAGTTCAAATGGCCTAGCCAGACAGGTTTACTTGGTCACATTTAGAATTACTTTAACCAACAAATGCAGCCAAAGAAGAGAAGTGGTGTCAGAGTCCACCCAGAATTTTCCCACTCTTTTTGTCAGAGGAAGGTCATTCTCAGGAGGAAAATATTATGATCTTCTTTAGCCAGGTTATGTTGGCACAGTGGTCTGTCTCCCTCCTCTTTCCTTTTATTTCTGGAACCAAGCATGCACAGAACCAGACATACACCTAGGACAGGTCACCACAGTAAACAGTGGCACCTCCCTCCTTTCCTTTTTATGAATGAATGTATGAGGTGCAGCAGTCCCTACATGTGGTAATGAGGGTCAACAAGAGATAGACTGTTCACTGTGGGAGAAGTACTATCCCTTATACAGTCAGTAGGATGCTTTACTCCAGGAGAGAAAGCAGTAGGATGTAGGGCATGGATCAAGCAGGCTGTACCCAAGACAGGAAAGCCACACCCTATGACTTTCATTCATGATTGCTGCTCTACCCCAGCTGAGTCTATATGCCATTGATCTCAAGTAATTGGGTCGTGGAAGATGAAACAACTAACTCTTCATAAAACTTCTTTTTATCCAAATTTGGAGCAAAAATTGTGAACTCTATTCTTGGGGTTGAATGAGACGGCACTGGTGATGACTGATGTCTGAATAGGCACCATATGGATTTGTACAAAGGGAAGAAAATAATCCTCAGTTGTAAAAATATCTTTGGTCTTCATAAGGGTGATATGCACCCACATGTTTCTGTCAGGTGGTTTTGCTATAAACGATTATTCTTGGACTAATAGGAAAATTTCCTTTTATAGTGATTGTACATTTTCCCAGATTATCAGTGTAGCATGCAAAATCCCACAACTTCAGAAACTCAAAAGATCAAAGGCAGAGAGGCCAGTGGAGTCTTTAGACTCACCACACACCAGAACAATAGTTTGGCTACCAGAAAGCCCCTTTAATGACAACAAGAAAGTGTACTCTCATAATTACTAAACTGCACTGTGAAAATTGATATGCATTCCTAATTCCTGCATTAGATATTCCTGTTGTTTCTTGATGGCAGTAAAATTCAGATTGTCTCCATATGATTAAAACATTGGCCAATTGAGGTTTGGAGGCATTTAGTCAATATTAACTGCTGTGGTGTTGAACTGATTTTCTGTTTCAAGTGACAGCCAAGACTATCAAATAAACCCCAAACTATTTATTAGGGCGGCTTCTGAATATATAGGCTGTGGCTCGTGACACAGATTCAATAATCTCATTAAAGGAGAGGAAAAGATTTTTTCCATCTGTGTAAACCCCCTCAGTAGCTGGCCTATAGGGTAGGTAGGTACATTAAAGTGTGTTGGGGATACATGAGAAAACGAATAACTTGGTGTATATGAATTTGAAAGTAAGGACCTGTAACTGTTTAAATATATATAAAAAAAACCGTCACGGATAATGTATGTTAACAAACTGCCTATCAGTTTAGAACTTTAGCCCTGTTTTGTCAGGGTTATGATTTATATACAATCAGCAGACATTATTGTTTTCAGTGTGCCAGGCACTAGGAATATAAAACAAGGACTAAGATACGGTCCTGCCCTCCAACAGTTCCCAGTCCACCGGGAGAGACAAACACTAAACAGACAATAGCCACATTCAATAGGAAGGGCTACCTCTGAGCCACGTGAAGTGGGAACAGAGCAAAACGGCAATGTGAATCACTAGTTGTGTTTTGTAGAGACTGTGAAGCACATACCATCCTGGAGGAGACTGTGTGTCTATTATGCTGGGCAGTTTACTACTCCCACACATCATCTGTTTCACAGTTTCGTTTTTGTTTTGTTTTGGTTTGGTTGTGTTGTGTTCTGTTTTATTTGTCCCTGTAACAGTACAATAGATCTGCTGTGCAACTTTTTCCTAGTTCCTTGAACTACTAGTAAATGCAAACGGTTTGTGACATCTAAAATGTCCTGCTGGTTCGCCTGCCCGTGGCTCAGTAGGCTCCTTCTGCACCACACTCTGAATGCTCTGGCTTCTGAATTTTGCTGCACACCAGAGACAGTGGTCTCATTCCTGGCTTTTTCCGAAAAGATCGTAACCACAATCATAAAAAAAGGATTATTGGAAGCCCAGCAAGTCACATTCAGGTGTAGCTCTTTGGAAAAACATGATCTGAAGAAGGCAATGTGCCTCAGTAGAGTAGTAATGCTGCTTGTTTCTGGTTTCATATCTGGTGTTGGCTGAATTTTAGTTCATGACGAAGAATGGCACAGTGGGCTTGTAGTTCCCAGCCTTTATTTACTTGTGCACTGGCCAGACGCAGGATGGAGAAAGTGAATATCAAAAGGTCAGATCCTTTTCTTTTTTCTTTTTTTTCCCCTCTCCCCCAAGTATGCACAAGGAGATAACCAAATGTTTGTTTTTCTGTCAGAGCATAAGTTTGGGTACATCTACGTGACTAGAGGCAGCTGAAGTGGAATCCTGTTTCATAACAGAGGCTTACCTGGAGTGCTCTAGACTGTTCTCCACAGCCCAAGATGACATTAAAAATAAATTCAGTCACCTTGTTATGTGGGTTGGGTGCACACAAATGACTATGGTAAGTAGTAATGGGGGACAGAAAAGATCAAGTGATTTATCTTGTTTTGCATTTCCTTCGCTTCACTCTGGAAAAATATAATGGATTTCAAACACTAAGTTTCCCTTACATAGGAAATATTATTATATAAAATGATTGATTAGACTCAGGATTCTATCTCATGTTTAAACAAGGAAGATACCGGGGATCCCTGGGTGGCGCAGCGGTTTGGCGCCTGCCTTTGGCCCAGGGCGCGATCCTGGAGACCCGGGATCGAATCCCACATCGGGCTCCCGGTGCATGGAGCCTGCTTCTCCCTCTGCCTGTGTCTCTGCCTCTCTCTCTCTCTCTCTGTAACTATCATAAATAAATTTAAAAAAAAAAATTAAAAAAAAAATAAATAAACAAGGAAGATACCTGTCTCCCAAAGGAATTCAGAAATTCCAATGATTCACTAATAATGACAACAAGAATAATCTCTACTTCATTGAGCTCAACCATAGTAGATTAATATAATTTTAACTGTTATTATATGTATGTAGTAGGCCACACCTCATTTAGAACTTACTATATTTCAAGAATTGGAGTCAGTCTTTTTACATGCATGTAAGCCTTAATAACAGTCCTGAAAAAAGCACTGCTATCTCTCCAGAAATCTGAGAGTCAAGTTATTTCCCCCTGAGCAAAAGTTAGGCCCTCTATCTATCTACCTCCAAATCCCTAACTCATAATCCTCATGCAAGACTACAACCTATGCATACTATTAGGTGTTTTACAGAGACAATCATATTAATTTTCAAAGCAACCTTAGAGTCAAGTCTTATTATTATTCCTTTCACACAAATGAAGACCCAAAGCCACACTGCCAATAGCAAGGAGCCAGAATTCAGACCCAACTCGGCCTGACTCCAAAGCCCATGCTTTCCATCTACTCAATATGCTGCCTCCAGACGTGTTCCAGGACGCTATCCTCATCCTCAGATTGCTTTTCTTCCCAGTGGGTTTTCTGGTGCCTGAAATTTCCTTAATAGGAAATAACACCTTCCTTTCCATAATTTGGAAAATGACTTAGAAAGAAAAACACTCCTGGGGTATTTGAAGATTGACCAAAGAACTCTGGGTTGCCAAGGCCAGTATACAGGTGCACAGGGAGAGGGGAACAAAGGAAAAAGGGTACGCAGGGAGGGCACAACACTGAGAGAGCACAACACTGAGAGAGCAAAATGAGTAAGAAAAGGAGCCTGAGGATTCATGAAGAAAGCAACTGCTTCACCATTTTTCTAAGGGCTAGGTCAGTGAACCACACTGCCTAGTATTAAGCAAACAAACATGCAAACAGAAAGCTCTAAGTTTTTTCTTTAAATTTCACTGCAGCATTCCCTGAAAATAGTATTCACAAGTAGACATAAGGCCAAAGAGCATGTATACCCTTAGCTTGGGTTTTTCTTGGGTCTCGCCCTTATATCTTGTTTTGGATTTATTATTAAGTTCTCTAAAGTTCTACCCATGTAGGGTTATCCCACTTCTAATTCTAAATGGCAGAAAGAACTTCTTGGTCCAATATTCCTATCTTCCTAGGCTCATACCCAATATTCTACCCTGTTTTATTTTTCAAAAGAAAAAAAAGGAAAACAAAGAATAACCCAATTTTCATTCATTTGTTCTTTTATCAGCTATTTATTGAACATTTTCTCTGTAGGAGGACTTCAACCCCATACAGCAAATGATTGACCACTCCTCATAATGTCAACAGTAGCATTCATTTTGCACAGAAAGGAACTTAAGTTCTGAGAATAAAACTGATGAAGCACCTCTCAATACTACAGAGACCATAAAATTTATTGTCTAAACCAAACACTTTTCAGAGTGTTTGGTTAATAATTATTTCATTAATAATTATGAATTAATTTCATTAATTATTATTTTCATTAATAATTATGCAGGCAGAAGGCAGGCCACTGCATAGCAAATGAGGTCATGGAAGAAGAGTGGTCTGACCTTTAGGGTAGTGTAAGCCCTTTAGGAGAACAGAGTCCTGGAAAATCACATATGACACTGAAAGCAATCACATATATTCATTGACAAGCACTAAGAACCTTGTGTGTGCCAAGGCGGGGTGGCTACTATTAAGGATCCACTGATGATGCTCACAGTCTAGTAAAAAAAAAATGACACATACATGACATGTTAGTAAAAGCAACAGTGCTAACACCAACATTCATTGAGAACTGTCCACACGACACACACTCTGCTGATTGATTTTTGTTCATTACCTCATGTAATCCTCATTCAATCCTATGAACTAAGTAGTGTATTTATGCTGGGTTTTCAAACTGGGGTACTGAGACTCAGCAAGGAGGACATGTCCAAGGTCTGGCAACATACAGCTGGTGGAAACAGTGTTCAATCCTCAATGCATGCAGGTTCTAGGCCTGAGCTCATGGCCACCATGCTTTGCTGCTTCCCTGTGGTGGATACTAAGACACACATCACAGTGGTGTTAGGAGCTGAGTGATGGTGGAGCACAAAGAAGCCTCCCACCCTTTCCTGTGGTGCATGTGGAACAGGAGAGGAGGGGAAGTGTCAAAAGGTGGTAGCATTTGAGACGGGCCTTAAAGAAACCTAGAATTTCATCAGGGAGCAGAGGAGTGGGATGGAGACATTCTAGGCAAAGGGCCAGGGGAGCAAATTTCTCCCCTATAGCACCAGGATGTAAAGGGCAGTGACAAAACCCGTGCCTTCAAATTACTTGTCTCTGCAGTGGAGAGCAAGAGACGGTCCAAAGCTAATAACATTTTGGAGGCACATAAGCTTATGATTGGAGGCAGAGTTGTGCTTTAGGATCAAGATCACCACTAAGATCAGAGCTGGACGCAGAACCTTGGTCCAAACTCTGTCCTGAGCTCTTCCTTTCACATGACAAATTGACTTCAAATATAATGTTGTTTCTAGAAAGTAGTTTCTGTCACATTTCAGAATTTGATAAACATTAAATCAGGGAATAAATCAAGAACAAAGACTTCAAGAAACCCTATTTGTCAGATGACATTAAATGGAGTTCCACCTAGAGTTTGAAAATAACTAAAATATACCATTTTAACTTCTATTTTTGAGTTTAAATATTTTTTTCTGATGGAAATATTTTCAAAAAGTGGTGTTTATTTTCCTGCACTCTTAAAGATGATGTATGAAAGGTGATGAAGCTCTCCTTTATAAAAATCATTGTCATCCTAGAGAACATCACTTGTTCTCTAGGCACTCGTTTTTTATTAAGAAGCACATTTATTTATATTAATTTAATAAGCATCTATAGAGTGCTTGCTCTGTGCCAGGTACTGTTCCAAATGCTTTATAGTTAAGTCATGTCATCTTTATGAGGCTGAGACATTCTCATCTGTATGCTGTGTGCTGAATCACATAAGAACACTATGTATGCTTTTTCCTCCCTCCAATGCTGTGGTTTCATTTTTTAAAGATTTATTTATTTATTTGAGAGTGAGAGTGTGTGCACATGCCAGGAGAGGGGCAGAGGGATGGAGAGGGAGGAAGCAGACTCCCCACTGAGTGCAGAGCACCACACAGGGCTCAGGACTTGATCCCAGGACACTGAGATCATGACCTGAGCTGAAACCAAGAGTTGGACACTTAACCAACTGAGCCACCCAGGTGCCCCAATGCTGTGGTTTCTTATTCCTTACTCTTACGTGTGGTGAATTTGCTTTATTAGCAACAGCAAACTGAATAACAGAGCTTATTAAAGTTAAGTATGAAATAAAAGTACACAGCTTGTGGGAAAGATAGTAGAAGGTGAAGGATGGTCTTCTAAAGAAATGTGGAAGATTCTGTGCATGAATTTTGTGCCACCTGTTTTTGTTATTCAGAGATCATTTTGACTTGGTTTCCAGTTCTTGACTCTGTTTAAAGATGTCAAATAAATGATGTTTAGGTGTATGAGGAGCCACTTTAATAGTCCAGCTCTAGGAAATACAAACTTTTAACTTCCACTTAGAACCATGGATGCTGACCTTATGCATAACACTGGACAATTCATGTAAATACGTTCTTTGGGTTATCCTAACATTGAAGTGGTGAGAATGAATTATATTGTTTGGGGAACTATGGAAAGAAATCATATGTTTGAAAAGGAAGAAGTCCCACACGATAAAGGTAGAGCTTCCTTTCAAATATCCAAAAAGCCAGTATTTGGGTGGTATCCCATTGTGTCCATTGGCACAATTAAAATAATTTTAAAACTAATAATCTCTTTCCACATGACCTCAGTTTAGGAACAAATCATGTCTTATAGTTCTGATTGCATTTCATTCTAGAAATCATAGGACGTTAACTAGTATCCTTTTATTCACCTTCCAGGTTAAATTTAATTTTAGAATTAGTCTCACATCAGTCTACCTACCTTTATACATTGCTTCTTTAGTTTGATGAATTATTTATTCCAAAACCAGGAAGGAGTGTCTCTCAGCTGTAGCCTTAGCTTTTATAATTCTTCCAGTTGTAGCCTGGAGTAGAGGCTCCAATCACAGATTTTTATATCCTTGAAACAAGACTGTAAAATTTTATAGCCAATTGTAGAGCCATGGTCTGAAAAACCTATTCAAATATTTCAAATATGAACTTCATCCTACGGTAGAATTAAGAGTCATTTATTTTCTATCAAAAGCATCATAAACAGCTCCATACCTCGTAGTAAATCAGGAAACCAGATTGCCAGGGAAGGTACTGGGCCTACTAGTTTGGCTGCTGGAGCTGTTTCAAAAGCTGCTGGATGACCTCCAAAGGCCCCTTCCACTTCAAAAAACTCCCTTTCTTTTCAGCAAGTCATGACTTATGACCGGGTCTTGGGCAACTCAATCCATGGCCATCTGCAAAAGAGCAATCCATTTCCAGATCATTAGGAAAATTACCAAGCCTAGCACTTAGCTGAAATAATGGCCAGAAAATGTTGGAGGTGGGAAATGTGGGGAAGAAGGAACAAATGTACTGAAAGGAAATTCCACCTAGAAACGATGCATCAACTAACATGAATAAGGAAGGCCATGACTATAAGATATTCTGCACAATTGAACCAGTATGTTCCAGAATCCTTGGTACAAACCTCCATAATCAGGGGCTGAACACTTTATTTAGATATATCTCTAAGCAATAAAACATCTTTCCAGTTTTCTAGCAATATTAATCCTACTTCATTCAATTTATTTATTCAACATTTTTGTAGCTTCTTTATGTGTTAGTCACTCTGCTGAGCTCTGGAGATACCCTGAAGACCATTACTGTATGATCCATGCCCACATGAGCCAATTACAGTGGCAGAGAATGAAACAAACAAATAAATAATAATTTTGTTAGTTTCTATTTAGAAAATAGCATGAATGTTGTTTTAGATAGGGTAGACAAGGAGATTTTCTTTAAGAAAATGTCAGTTAAAAAGAAGCCAGTGGGGAATTGGAAGAAGAGAGTCAGAAGGTATAAACTTCCAGGTACAAGACAGGTAAGTACTGGGGATGTAACATATAGCATGGTGACTATAGCTAACACTGATGCATGATATATAGGAAAACTGTGAAGAGAGAGCAAATTCTAAGAGTTCTCATCACAAGGATAAAAATAGTTCTTTCTTTTCTTTCTCTTTTTATTGTGTCCACATGAGATGATAGATGCTCATTAAGTTTATTGTGGTAACCATTTTGCAATATTCATAAGTCAAACAATTATCATGTATGCCTTACATTTATACAATGTTGTATGTCAATTATATTGCAAAGAAAGTTGGGAAGCCAATTATATGGAAGCTGGAAAAAGAAGCAGTGCAGAATCCCTGGGCCAGGGCCGACCAGAAGTGGGTGTTTTCTAGGAACTTCTAGAAGCAAATGTGCTCAGAACTTAGTGTGCAAATGTCAGTGGCACAATTTAAGGTGGAAGAACAGGCAAAGGCTAGATGCTATACAGTATCAGAGTCGTGGTAAAGGACTCTATATTATTCTATGTGAAATTGATTCTACAATAAAAGGATGACTGAGTATAACAATTGATAGTATCTAATAAAAAAAACGGCATTTTCAGGCAAATACTCTTGAAATATAGATTTAATTATGACACTTCCCTGCTAACAGATCTGCTGTTCACCAAATAAAATGGTAACTCCCAGACATTGAGGGGAGAGTTCTTCACCATATAATGTTAAACATGTCTCTTCCATCTCTGATGATGTGCTCTGTGAGCCCATTACCCCACTCCACTCAACATTCCCTGAAAACATATTGCATTTTCCTTTGCTCATGCTGCTCCTTTCTCCTCACCCCTCCCTACCCTGACATCCGCCTGTTGAAATCCTACCCATCCTTCCAGATCCAGCTTAAAGGCCACCTGTTCCATCAAGCCTTCCCTGCTCCCTCTGCCAGAATTTATCTTTCCTTCCTCTGTCCTCCCAAAGGACTTTCCACCTCTCTTAGAGTGCTTACCACACACTGCCTTTAGCTACAACTATTTATGCACATCACTCTTCCCCATGAGTCCAACTTACTAAGGTTCACCTAAATGGCACTTGTGAGTTTATGAGCCCATAGAGTGCCTGGTAGACACAGTTCACCCTTAGGTGACAAAAGAAGTGAAAGAGGTGCCACAGAAATGACATAAAGAGGACAAAAAGTAGAGATTAGAATCCCGAATGAAACATAGTTATTAAGCAAATAAGTATGCTTTTAAAATACTCCGAATAGACCATAGTTCAAGGTTTAGGCTTCCTAAAAGTAATTCATATTTGTCCCAAGTCAATCTCACTTTTGACACATAACTGCTACTTAATAAAGATACAGTTTTTTAGTAAGAAACCAGATCTGGTGTTGGTTCTTCTTCTAACTAGCTGCATGACCTTGTACAATATTTGCTTCAGCTCAGAGTCTACAGTATTTCCATATGCAAAATCAACATGGTGTTAAGTGCTCTGCTTTTCTGTGAATGCAACAAATGTTATACTGATGTGAAGTAAGAAAAGTGTTTCTGTTTGATGACTGGATGAATTCCTACATTACCTCTGCAACAACACAGAGGCCATGCCTTCAGAATCCTGCTGGTGAAGAGACCGTAACAGGTGTCTTAGTTTGGGTAATCCCAGACGCAGACACTGAGCCAAGGATTCAAGTGCAAGCAGTGTATTGGGAAGTGCAAGGAACACAGGACAGGGACAGAAGTGACCAGAGAAGGCAAGGCAGTCAATAAAGACTGCATTTTAAACCAGCAACCACAGTGAGCAAATGGTACTCAATCCAGTGGAACAACACCAAAAAAAAAAAAAAAAAAAAGTGCAAAATACAGCCTCAGGTTAATCTTTGCCTAAAAGCGAAAGAGTTGAGATATTAATACCCCTACACTTGTCAGTCATTGGTTGAGGATTGACCCAGGAAGAACATGGATTCCCAGGCACTGCCAGCTACCTTGCAGTAAGCATGCAGGCACAGTGGGCTCAGGGTGGCAGGTTGACAACAGTCAACCATCAAAGAGGAGGGTGCTACCCCGAGAACCAGGCTGGAATGCATAGAAGTGGGAGGAGACCGGGAATACAGTGGGATTCTGACAGCCTTTATTCTAACATGCCTGCATGTCAGGTCAAAGATTAGAGATTACACCACATGAGTGGGCTCAGGGTAAAGACTATACATAGCATAAACAGGATATTTTTTCAAAATTTTAAAAGAAGAAAAAAGCATTTTGCAGTCTATCTGGACTAGTAAAGATGCCACTCATTATAGTTTATTTCAATCTAATCAAAACTTAACATCCATAAATCACACTACATCTACACAGTGCAACATGATGCAGTGGATAAGAATAAGGCATTAAAGTTTATTTATGGGGACACGTGGGTGGCTCAGTGGTTGAGCATCTGCATTCGACTCAGGTAGTGATCCCAGGGTCCTGGGATGGAGTCCCACATCGGGCTCCCTGCAGAGAGCCTGCTTCTCCCTCTGCCTATGTCTCTGTCTCTCTCTCTCTGTGTCTCTCATGAATAAATAAATAAATTTTTTAAAAAAAAATAAAGCTTATTTATTTACATGGAAACATGCTTATGAACGTGAAAACACAAGTTAAAAAATTTCTAACATAAGCATGTATATAGAAGTATGCATGAAAGTCTGGAAGGAAATATTTACATACAGAGTGTACATTTTAACCCCCTTCAGGTAGGTTTCTCAGTGATTTCATTTTCCACTTATCTCTACCTTCTCATTTTTCTTTAATAGACATGTACTGCTTAGAACAACTTAACTTCAGAATAGAAAAAAGTAATCAGACCAGAGGATGATCAAATAATCAGACTACAGGGTAAAACCAATGTAATCCAGAAATATCTATAATATATGCCACATATATTTCCAGAATTCTCCACTGATTGCTTTGGTAACTGATGTCTATTAAGTCTTTTCCTCACTTTTCTGCATTCTCTGATTTTTCCAGTTTAAATTCAGTTTCAGTAGAAGAATGGGCTGACTGGAATGGAAAGCATTCTCAAACACGTATTTCTTTGCCTGAGGCATCTTTAGAGATTGAATAAAGCACTGAAATCAACACTTTTGAACTTCCTTCTTTAAGGGCCATCTTTTTTTTTTTTTTTTTTTTTAAGGGCCATCTTATTTATAGTGAGACAAATATAGTGAGTTCCTCTTTGAAGGAAGCAACATTTGAAGGTTGAGGGTTGATGGATCCCAACTCTATATTCTCTGGAGAATCACCATGAATCTGTGGGGTTTACATATCGTTTTCCTTTGGGGTTGGGAGCCTGGTTCATGAGTTTTTTTTCCCAGGCCCACCTCCTCTTTACATAGCAGCCATTGGGTACTGGGTATCTTTTCTACTAATAATCATAGTTCTAGACAAGTTTGGGCACTTGGAGAACTCATTGAACAGAGGGTATGATAAAGAGAGAGAACTATGCTTTAAGATCTACTTGTTCTTTACAGAGAAGGGAGTCGGCATCCATTTTCTGCTAAGCAGCAATCAGGAGAAAGTCAAATTAGATTAATTACCTAGAATAAAAATGGACATGTACTTTTGCTAGTAATGGATTTCTAGTCCAGAGAACTTCGCAAGTATTAATAGCATGCTAGTTCTTGGCAGATGATAATCATTAGTGAGCAAGGAACTCTATCCTCCCGAGATGATTTAGCTTTGTCACTATGTAGTAATCTTTGTCTTAATGTTATGTTGAGGCAGGGAGAAATTTTCCTTCAATCTGTTTGTGAAGCATAACAGTTTCTAGGATAAGACAGAGAGAGGGCTTCCTGCTCTAATTACGCGTGGGTTTTGTTTCTTTGTTTTTAATGTGGGTTCTGAATTAAATATAGTGAAATCCTTCTAAATTCTTTACTTTGAGGACCCAAGTGGAACGATTGCTCTGAGAAGGAGTGCAGTCGATGCAAATTCTTTTTAAATGTACAAGCTAAAAAAAAGAAAAATGTACAAGCTTCCTGCCTGCTAGCACTGTTAAGTCAGTGCTCTTGAAACCCAGGACCATCCTTATTCCTGGGTAGGGTAGGTTGCCATGAATCCATTGCAAATTTTTGAAGGGTCTTTCACCAGCTAGGAACTTTATTTCTTTTTCTTTAATCCCCAAACTGCTGTTTCTGTTAAGTACATCTGCCCTGGGAGAAAGAATAGCTATTTAATCTATATAATGCCAGTCATTCACTGATTTTAACCCTTTGGTCACAGCTCAGTTGCCTGTGACATCAGTTAAAGATGGAAAATTGAAGGCAGCCTGCTTTGGCACAACCCTGAGAGTGAGTGCCTCCTTAAACTTTGCACCCTAGGCAACTCACTTGCTTCACCCCTAGTCTTGGCCATGACATGTAAGTTATGCTTACATAGTATACAAAGAGCCTCTACCTAGATTGCCTAAGTTGATTCTCACTATCATCTTATGAAATCAAGCACATACAGTGACCCCTAAATTTTTAAGGAACCTAAAGTTGCAGATAAAGGTCTTGTAGGTAATAGATGGACTGGAACCTACAGCTTCATTTTAAGATGAAATGAAGATATACCAAACCATCCTCTTTTTTCCAAATGGAAATGGAACTACAAAATGGGAGGGCATGGAGAAACAAGATGGCAGTAATGGCAAACCCTGCAGAACTCCTCACTCACTCTTGTTCAAGAACCAGGAGAGGAAGGGGATAATGATGTCTCTAGAAGATTCAGCTTCAAAACTAGATGTGATGCAGAATCAAATGGACATGAACAGGATCAAGGAAGAAAGTAGGATGAAGGTGATTAAGAAATTTGAATTGAGGTAGAGCATATTTGGCTGTTAGAGCAAAATTATGGAAGGCAATTTAAGCTCTGCTGTTTGAATGGAGCATTTGCCTTAAAAAAAAGGCACCGATATCAGGTATATTTGGTGTCAGCACATGCAGGGGAGCTCCTAGTAGCAATGTTTGCTGAAACAGGAAAATTGGCAATTTTTCATTACCTACTTGTCACATCTCTTTATTTTTCCTAAATAATGTCTGCATTTTTTTTTTTTATGGTTGGATGTTTCTGATATTTACTGCCGCACACATTCTCATTCTTTTTTGCCCTGTTTCCTCCATGTGATTAATGCATACTATGCTGGATAAGCAACATTTTCTGCAATTAAGGATTATTTCCAAAGTGTCACATTCCAGAAATTGTTCTTTTAAATGGTGGTTCAGTGTAATAAATTACAAGACAATGTGCAGGTAGATACAAAGCAACTTTTCTCTTAGGACTTACCAGGCAAAACAAAATCCTAAAATCTCATAAAGGAAGATTGTCATCATCATTAAAATGAAGTATGATGAGGAGAGGAAATAAAATATAAGAGGTCTTAGTAGAGTATATCTAAAGTCAGTTGTGGAATCCAGAAATAGTTTTCTGAGAAACAGATTTTCCTAGATTTTACTTACCCTTTGGAATACAAGACCATAATATATAGAGAAGTTGAATCACTATGTTGTACACCTAAAACTAATGTGACTTTGTGTGTCAACTGTACTCAAAGAAAAAAAATCTAAGAAAATAAAAAAGGAAGACAAAAGAAAAGCATACACACAAATATTTCATCCTTGGTTCAAAGAAGAGAAAAATACATAAAATAATTAACAGATTTATTAAGAAATCCAACGTTTTAAATTCTCATCATGAAATATCGCAGTGGTTTTCAAAGTGTGGTTCTCTGACCAGCATCATCAGAATCACCTGAAAACTTATTAGAAAGGCAGATTCTCAGCCCCTATCCAGACCTCCTGAATCAGAAATCTGGGGATGAAGCTCAGCAATCTGTCCTTCAACGAGCCTTCTGATGATTCTAAAGTTTGAGGACCACTTTGTTACAGAATCTCCTTGCATGCTCCAAATAGATATCTACTGAAGAGTTTACGTAAATTATTATAAATGTTTTGGAGAACCATCAAAATAATTTTGTAATTAATATCTTTTTAAAACTTAAAGGCAGAAATCTTTGTGTTGAAAATTCAAAGTCAAAACCCTTACTCAGTAAACAGCTATTTATATATGTAAATTGACAGGCATAGGAAAGCTCAATTCTAAGTTTAATTCTTTATCTAAAGAATATTTCATGCCAAAAAATGCTTCTTGAATTCTAAAGCAATACACTTGAGAAAAATAATCTTTTTTAATAAATTATAAATTATCTATTACATGTGTATTATTTTATAATATTATTATAATTATATAACTAGTGTAATATTTACTTATATTTATATTATTTATTTTTATATTATTTTTATATTTTTGTATTATTATTATAATTCACTATGTTCATACTATCTATATTGTTTACAATTATATAAATTGTAAACAATACATTATATGTGTTATTTATTGCATTATTTATTATAAAACGTTACTTTTATTTTGTAAATAAAATATAAATTAAGTACAATTATTTTTACAAATAAATTTTAGAAGCTATTTAATATATTTTCATTAACATCATTATGAGGCTATAAAACCCTCTTTGAAACTTTAGATAAGAGTCAACTTGATTTAAAATATTTGGACAATAATATTAGCTACAATCTATTCAGAATTTACTACATATCAGGTCCTCCTAGTCTTTACAGTGGCTAACAGTACCTGTACTTTGCATATAGTGACTGACATAGAGAGGTTCGGTAACTAACCTGAGATCAGAGGGCTACTGAATCTCAGAGCTGGGTTACAAACCCAAGCTGTCTCATCCCAGATTTCATGCTTTTTACTAGCAGGCTATTCTCTTCATTATTTCGTGTTTTTAAAAGTCAATGTTTATATAATACAAACACTATCTTGAATATGTTACAACTAAATTTTGCATAGAGGATGATGTATGTAGTAGTAATTTACTAGTTAAAACAAGTGTCCCCATATACCTTTTGTCAAAGAGAGTTATCAATTATTTAGACAAGACCTTATATCTTAACTAAAGATGCCAGCAAGCGAAAATATTAGTTGATCATTGGTATGAAGAGAAAGCTTGTGAAAATTCAAGCCATTTTTATTTTAATAAGCTAAGAATAGACATTTAACAAAAGCCTAATTTATTTATTCATGCTTCATCCTTGTATACATATTACTGTGAAATATTTTAGCACTGACATGAACTTTTTTTTTTAATTTTTATTTATTTATGATAGTCACACACAGAGAGAGAGAGAGGCAGAGACATAGGCAGAGGGAGAAGCAGGCTCCATGCACCGGGAGCCCGATGTGGGATTCGATCCCGGGTCTCCAGGGTCGCGCCCTGGGCCAAAGGCAGGCGCCAAACCGCTGCGCCACCCAGGGATCCTTGACATGAACTTTTTATACTGTTTTAAAGTTGCCCTGATTTCAGCATCTTGGAGAGAACTCTCTATTTTTAGAGGCACACTGCCGTTAGATTTCTTTAAGTCTCATGAAGGGCAACAAGCATGTATGATTGACTCTAGCTACTTTACTTTTATAGCTGCTCTCCATACTGCCACATTTAAGTGTATGGTCCCAAGGTAGAGATGGACTTGGGTATCTCTACCTTGGTATCATTTCCCAAGCACATCTTCCATTCTTTAAGGTCTACATTATTCCTCATGTCCTTCCCTTTCCCAAAAATGCCCTTCTACTTTGTCATTTGAGATCCTAACCGCACTTCGGAGCCCAAATGATATGCTAACATGCGCTGCAACAAAACTTTGCTGGTGATCCCAGACAAAATCCATCACAGCTCCTTTAGTATTTCATCATTCACATGACATTCACACTATAGCTGCTCATGTAGATGTCAGCCCCCTATGACACTGCCATTATTATTTTTTTAATAATAAATTTATTTTTTATTGGTGTTCAATTTGCCAACATACAGAATAACACCCAATGCTCATCCCGTCAAGTGCACCCCTCAGTGCCAGCCACCCAATCACCCCCACCCCCCGCCCTCCTCCCCTTCCACCACCCCTAGTTCGTTTCCCAGAGTTAGGAGTCTTCCATGTTCTGTCTCCCTTTCTGATATTTCCTACCCATTTCTTCTCCCTTCCCCTCTATTCCCTTTCACTATTATTTATATTCCCCAAATGGATGAGACCATATAATGTTTGTCCTTCTCCGATTGACTTATTTCAACTCAGCATAATACCCTCCAGTTCCATCCACGTCGAAGCAAATGGTGAGTATTTGTCATAACAAATTGTGCAGGCCGTAGAGTTTATAAAGTGGCTTCACCCCAAATATCACTTCATTCTCACACCTATCCTGTTAGATAGACGTAATCATGATTCTTTTATAATACATGAAGAATCGGAGAGTAAGACTTAGAAAGTGCTTTGCTTAGTGTCACTCTGAGTCTTCTCACCCTGGGTCTGTGCTCCTTCAGTGCACATCTGTCCTCAAATATTTGTTGAATGAATCAACAAATCTAAAAATAAATTAATCAATTCTGGGCTAGTCAGGCTCCTAATGCAGAGTTGATTTGTGGTCTTCCATTGTTGTCCCACAACCTTCTAGATTTCTCTACAGATCTCTAAGTTTCTCCACAGATAGTAGTAGCAGAGGGAATTGGGTATGAATGTAATTGCCATGTGGAATCTGGCAGCTGTGCCTGGAAAATTCATCTCCCTTCCCCAAAGGTTTTCGAGGAATGCCCTGACAATGAGTGTCCGAAGAGGAGGGAGAAGAATCTTCTTGTCTCAAAAGTGCCAAATACCAGATAGATTCCTACCTGAGTATGAAGATTTTTCCCTTTCAATCCCAGTCCCCTTTATGGAACTCAGTATATGTTATTTATTATATTGTGGATAGCATCACCCCAATAATCAATTGCCTACTATCCCCTACAAGTGATTTCAGTCAGGTATCTAATGCGAACTATAAACTAGCTATCTAACTAGGGAAAGGAAGAAGCTGAGAACAGTAACAATGAATGACAGTAATCACCCTGATTTCAGCTCTGACATACAGCTCAAGCTTGTTCTCCATGTCCTATTGTGTAAAGAAAGTCTGAGATATAAAATTCTCAGATAAGATTCACCTCCCCCACCTCAATCTTGAGATTGTTTAAGAATGTAGATTCCCAACCTCTGCCCTAGGACTTCTGATTTATTAGTGTCTACCGGAAAGTCTTATAATCTGCATTTTAAGTAAACTCACAAGTAATTCTAATAAAAGTGGTTAGTAGATCACAATTTGGAAAACAATGAGATACAATGTGCCTCTGTTAAGTCTGGCACGTGGGTTACTTGTGTGATCATTTTAACCTGCTGTCTCCTCCCAAGATCCCTTCATAGATGTTAATCTTATTAATCCTCATAAGCAGCTGTAAAGCTTGCCATGCATTTGACTGAAGCCCATAAGAATTTATGGCATAGCATCTGTTAAGAATACCAATATCATTTATTTTACTATCAGTGAAATTGAGGTCTCAGAACCTGGGTAGGGGCAGGTTGGAAAAAAAACAAGACAGTTGACTGGGAAATACAACATACTAATCAGAAGCATTGTTCGGAAAGCCTCTATAAGGCTAAACAGTGTAGAAGCAAGTTTTTCATACCCATTGTTTAGATGAGCAAACTAAGAGAAAGAGAGTCACCTTGCCAAAGGTCATGGGCTGAAGAAGCCATAAAGAAAAGAATAAGCCAACACCCTACAGCCTTCAACCAAACCACATGCCTTCAACTTCCTGCTCTTTGAACTTAATGCCACATGTATACAGAGATCCATGACTTGCTCTCAAGAAATGATGACCTTGAATTCTTGGATATTTTGTTTCTAGAAAATAAGTTGTTTACTTAGCTCAGTTATTCTGAAAATGTAGATTTGCTCAAAAAGATTTAGTCTGTGCCTGAATCATTTTCATTGTGAATTTCTGTGAATCTCATAGCTAAAATTACAAAATATATAGAATATACACGTAGGTAGCCATAAGTTTATTATTTAGAAATTGCTAATATTGTTAACTATATAATTTAATAGTTTGTGAAATAATCAAAATATCTACAAACCTGGCATTAAGACTAACATCCCAAACTATAATTTTTCAAAGAAATGTTTCATGATGCTCTGGTTTTCAAGTTAGGACCAAAACCCTATTCAAGAAACAACCATATAAATAGTAGACCCATCTCTCATCATCACTCATATATATAAACTTTATTTTTGAATGCAGTGTTCAAATGGTGGGAACCAAAATTTAAAAAAGAAATTCCTTCAATACTCAAGAGTAGCACAACATATTTATGTGTCGTTGTTGGAGAAAGTTATGTTTATAGTAAAGAAGATGAATCTAAATTAGGAACACGCTAAGATTTCCCCTATATCCATTTTTTTCTTGTATGACACATGACAGAAAAAACATGTTTTTAATTTTAGAACTTCTCTTTGTTGAAATAAGTTGCGACAACATCACTTTTATAGCCGACTCAATTCCATGTTAGTTTTCAAGAATGGAACTTCTATTTATTTTGATATTGACAGTGCCAGGAATGTTTTTAGAGCTCAGTTAAAGAAGATCCTGGCTTTGCATGACTCTGAAAGGAAAATAAAAAAGATCCACTATAAACCAAAAACTAATGTTTGTGCCTTCTTTAAATAGAGACAGAATAATTCATTTGGAAATTTTGTGTAAATATTTCAAATATGCATCCATTGATTTGCTTATAAGTACTGAAACAGCAAGGAAAACCATGTGGCATATTACTAAAAATATATATATCAGAAACAGAATAAAAAATCTTGCCAGGTAAATTCTTATGTATTGTTTCCTGAAATATTGATTACATGGTTGTTTTAAAAAATAAAATACTGCAAACAAATGTAAAAAGAACTAGTAGAGTTTAATAAATCTTAATTCATTGAGTTTAATTTAGTCCCAATTGGGATATCTGAAATGTAAAGAAAAAAATTGTTATAATGTCCGATACATCCTCCATCATGTCCAAATATTTAATTGTTTCTACTTCAAAGAGTTTAGTTTAAAATGTTTGAAAGTCTTCTGAATATTTTAATTAAAGTTGTGTTGACTTTCACTCCTCCCCCATTTCCACTACAGTACTAACTAGGTCAACCAGGGATGCTTGGCAGCCTTTGGGACTGTGGACTACTTGTGTGGTTTCACAGTTTCTTAAAAAAAAAAAAAAAAAAAAAAAAAAAAAAAAAGTTTTGTAACCAAACCAAACCAAACCAAAGCTATGATTCTCCAGAGTTTGTGGCTTCCCAGAAATCTGAACAGGAAATATGGAGGGGTGATGGTAGTAACGTGACCAGCTGTCACAAAGGCTGCATTACATTCCCTAGATGAAAGCAGGAAGCTCAGTCCAAAAAGGGAAGGCAGATCCATTTACAGGATTTGTTAAAGACTACATTTGGGAGGAAGGGGGTGGAGGGGCCAAACCAAGGTGCAGAGAGAACACAGCCAATTCTGTTGCTGGCCCCAGTAAATTAAAGTGGGTTATCTATGAATTTAAATTTCTAGTTAAGCTTTCATGCTACCTTGGTGAATTCACTGGTGTACATCACTGAGCTCATAGGTTTTGTTTCTTTCTTTCTTGTCTGTTTTCTCCAGAGAATTCATTTCTACAAGGTGTGTGGCTGTTTGCCTTGAGGAGAGGTTGCAAGAAATGTTTTTTAAAAAGTTATTTCCATAGGACACATTTGATTAATTTTTCTTCTTAGTTTAGGCAAATAGCCTTTTTATCTTGGAGTTTGTCACTGATAAATGCTCAATGATTTTACAGAAGTGATTTTGCTCTTCCCTCTTTTTTTCCTAGCATAGCACATATCACCCAAAGTCTGATGTTGTTTTTCATTCTCCTTCTGTGTTTCTTTTAAAAAATGAACAATCCTGCTAGGATAGTTTTTGGAATGAACAACATATTAATAATATAAATGTGACAGCATACTAAATATGAGAAGAGTTACTCTTTAGGAAATTTCCAATAAAAGTCCTTGAAAACTAAGTTTCGCTTAAGTAAATCTTAGGTTCATATTCTTTTTCACCATGTAATCTCAGATTTGTTCCCACTGGAACATGATCTCGTGGTCTTACTTTTTGTGAAAAAATTAGAAAAACACTTACTACACTTACCACAAAGAGTCTTCCAAAACTGTCCACTTATCTTTGCCCTCTCCTTCCACATTCTTCCTGCCCCTATCTGCCCACCAATAGTTCCAGCATCCTACTTCACTGATTTCTAAGCTGGCTGTCAGGAGCAACTTTCACTTTATTAGTTCTACCTGATATTCCTCTTCTCTTCTGCAAGTAAACATTTTCCCTTATTTTTATCCATTGACACCTTCTGTCCTACCTCAGAGGAAAAGCACCCCTTCCTCTTCCAAGGGTTAACCTCTGTGTCCAGAGCTCTTGACTGCATCACATAAATATATGGGTGAGTAAGAAAAGCACTAGTACTATCTTAGAGAAGTTCTTATTTCATCATTAGGCTCTACAAACCTTCTCTGAGAATTTACTCCTTAGATGATACCTTTTTTCATTATCAGTTCCCTTTTTTGACTTTTTAGGATTGAATCCTGTCCAACAACAAAAAATAAATAAATATTCCTCTCATTTAAGTGACCCTTAACTCATCCCTGGATCCCTGTCAAACCTAATCTCATCTCTGAGATTGTTACCTCTGAATTTACCATCCCAGTCTGAAAAGAAACAAAATTGGTTCCTCCAGAGCTATTAGACTGCACAGTGGCTTTGGGAAGTATAAAAGCGCAGTCTTGAATAGAGGGCCTGATGAGGACTGATGTTGAATCCAGACTCCACCACTTACTATGTGACTTTGGAATTTCAATTTCTCATCTTGGGCATCGAAGTAGAAAGCCAAGGCTGGACAAGGGCAAGATGAGAACACCTCTGGTAAAATATTTAAAAGTGTTCCGAAAGCCTCAGTAATCAAAATAAATAATATTTTAATGCAATATTTTAAAGAATCAAAATTAGTGCAAAAATTCCATGAACAAAATATCAAAATTTTAAATACAGATGATGTCAGCAATGATACTGTGTGGTTATATATACTAAGTTCAAACCGAAGGGGAAAAAATCCAAATAATATTGATCTTATCTTTATTAAAATTTTGATGTTTTTATTCATCATGGATTTTTTTCATGAATTTGGTGTTTGTTTGGCATTCTCTTAAAGTGTTATTTATCTTAATTACTGGGGTTTTTGCTCCTACTTCAATTTTGATTTCAGGGAATTACCTTACTTGCCTCACCTTGGTCCCTACTTTGTCCACAGATTAGCACTATTTTGATAGATTTGCTTCCAAAGACCAGTGATTAATTTTAATATAAGATTAAATTCTCTGATTCAGTTAAAAGGAACATCATTTTATTTTTCCAGTAAGACAAATTGAGAATTAGTGTCAGCCATGTTAATACAACAAAAATCCTTTTTCAGAGCATTTCCCTCCATATACCTCATTGTGTGCTGCCAGTCTAGACACTTGGGTAAAACAAATGCTTAATTCAATGATTATCCAATTTAAACAGTCACCTTATTTGACTGCTTGACTGAAATATTTAGGTTAGTCAGTCAACATTTTTGAATTGATGATTTCCTATACAACCAATCCTCCAAGAAAAACAAAATAAGAATTATGGGAGATTACCTCGCAACTGTAAGAAAACTGACTTTTAACTCTCTATAATCATTAGTCAAAGATAAAGTCCAGCAGGGGATAAACTAAACTAGATATTGGCAATGTCTCTCCTTTGGTGACATAGGGATGTCACTTGTCAGCTGCTGGAGAAGACTTGACTCTTTAAGGAAATTTGAGTTACCAGTGGTGTATCTAATTGCAAAGAATGCAGGAAAGTAAGGCTTAGAAAAGTCAATCTATGTCTTATCCATGTAGAGCAAACTACTTCCATTATTATTCTAGTGCTACAGATTCACACTAATCATTTTATAGACAGTTAAAGTGATGGGAACACATTGGTGAAACAAACTCAATTTCCTCATTAGCTACTACTTGAAATAAAAGATTTATCTGACTACACCAGAACACAAATATACCTTTTTTAATGTAAAATTTTAAAAAAAATTCCTAGTAAATCTATTGGAATATTCTAGCTATAATTTAAAGTAGAGATGACAAGAGAAAGGAAAGAATAAGCTTATTTATCATTAGTTCAGCATTAATTACATCTTGGATCAAAAGGTGCCAAAATCCTCATGGGGCCTTGTGGGTGTAATTAGACTCGCTTCTGGAATCAGCCAATTCTGAGTGGTGATGCTGACGTAGGTGACTGGTCCTGGCAGTCAGAATGTCTCAGGGACTAGGAAATTGATGATGAACCCAACACTTGCATTTGGCTTTATTATCTCCTCAGTGCTCAAACAAAATCAATCATTCAAATTCCTTAGTTTGAAAACTAAGAAGTAATTGGTAGTGGAACTTGAACGCCCATGTGGCACCCCTGAAAAGTTCATTGCAGGGCAGGGACTACAATACATGCCAGATAAGAAATTGACCTGCATCCTTCTCTAAAGATCTGTCCTAATCAGATATTTAACACTGGGTAGGGTCTTGGAAATCAGTTAATTCAAACAGCTCTCATTCTATAGGTGATAAAACTTCTTTAAGGCCACACATTTTTTAGAATACAATCTAGATTTATGGAATTCCTTTGCCAGTGTTCCTTCCACTAGTTAATTCTGCTCTCTCATAAGGAATAAGTTGAATATAGTTAGAATATCATGGAATAGAATCAGGAATTTTCTTTCACACGAAGTAGAAAAATATATACACATGAATGTTTCTCTTACAGACATACTGGTTCTATATAAAAATCAATGACAACAATTTTAGAGTGTTCCAAATGTTGAAATATTATATGATTGAAATTGTTAATATGCAGAGGTTTAACCTGGATAAGCCAGGACTCTCCTGCATGCACTGTTTCCCGCCTAAATCATAAGTCAGCCTTCATAAATTTCATGCCCATAGGGTATGGAACACTAAGCTCAGAACAGTGATGATTAATATCAAAAGAGAGCAAGGAATTGTATATTGTATTGCATGCAAATGATTACATCTATGTACATTTTACTAAGGTACTCACTCAAAAAGAATGTAGAAAAAAAAAAAAAAAGAATGTGGGACCTGACCTCCAAATACATGATTTCTTAGGTTACCTGGCATAGTCATTTTCAGAATGACTTCATTGATGGTAGTAAATAATGAAGGGAAACTACAAAACAGAACTGTGAGTACTGTATTAACTTCTCCCGGAAGACACTCAGAAGACCTCAGGGTAGAGCACAATTCCAACAGGAGAGTATTGCTATTCGTGGACAGTTAGGGTCTCAGGCCTTCTGAGGCATATTTGTCCTTTACTAGAGTTTCTTCAACTTCCTAAACTTTTTCATATCCTAATTAATTTGGTTTTTAAAAGACAGTATCAGGGACCTAAAAACACCAAGCTTTCCAGCAAAGGCATTTCAATACCTATGAAAATCAAATAAGCACCCCCATCTATACCTCTGCAAGTAGAAGCACCAGAAGAATGCAAGAGATTTCCAATCAAATTGTAAGAACATAATGAATCAGAAGTCCATGTGACCATCAGGAAGACAGTGGGAGGCAAATGATAGCCAATACAGAATTGACACACATTTTCAATTGCATTTTTAAAAAGCTTTAGGAAGGTATGATTTTCTTACAATAAACTATGCTTAGTTAAAATGTATGATTTGGCCTATATCAAAACAGTGAGCATATGCAACACCCTCAGAAGTTTCCTTGAACCTCTTCTGAATCCTTCCACCATCCAGTGCATTTTCTAGAGTCTTGTGTAAATGGAGTAAGTATGTCTGGCTTCTTTAACTCAGGTGATTATTGATACTCACCCGTGTTGCTGTGTGTATCAATAGTTTGATCCTTTTTCTCTGAGTCCATTGTATGGCTCTACCACAATTTGTTCATCCATTCACTTGATGATGGGCATTTGAATTATTACAAATACAGCTACTGCAAACATTCTTATGCAAATCTAGATATAATAATACTTTGTTTTCACTTGGTTAAAGCCTAGGATGGAATGACTATATCAAATGGTAGGCACAGTTTTAACTTTTTTAACTGCCAATCTGTTTGCTAAAGTGGCTGTACCATTTTACATTTGCACCAATAGCAAAATACTTAGAGTTGCTAACACTTGATATGGTCACCCTTTTTAACACTTTAATAGTTATGCAGTAGTATCATTATTATATGATTCATATCATTATGAATTTGCATTTCCCTAATGACTGGTGATGTTAAGCATCTTTACATGTGCATTAATGAAGTGGTGATTCAAATCTTATGTTCACGTATTGGGTGATTTTCTTACTAATGAATCTGGAGACTTCAGGATATAGTCAGTCTAGATACGAGTCCCTTATTCTGAAATCTGCTCTCTATATATTGCCTCCAATTCTATGTCTTATCTTTCACTCTTTATTCTTCTTTTTAGATTTTATTTATTTGAGAAAGTGAGGGAGCACAAGCAGGGGAATTGGCAGAGGGAGAGGGAGAAGCAGGCTCCCCGCTGAGCAGGAAGCCAGACACGTGGCTCCATCCAGGACCCCAGGATCCTGAACTGAGCCAAAGGACGCTTAACTGACTGAGCCACGCAGGCACCCCCCTTTTCATTCTTTAAATAACCTCTTTAGCAGTTTATTTTAAAAGAGCAGACATTTTTAATTTTGATAATAATATCCAATTTATCAATTTTTAAAATACATTGTACTTTGGGTGTCATATCAAAGAAATCTTTGCCTAGTCTAAGGTCACAAAGATTTTATTCTGTTTTGTTCAAGGAGTTTACATTTTAAGTTTTACATTCATATCTACCACAAGAAAATTCTTGCATATAGATAGCACAAAATGTAGATCAAAGTTCCTTTTTCATATGTGAATATTTGGTTGTTCCAGCACCATTTGCTGAATAATCTATCCTTTCTCTAGTGAATTGCTGTACATGCTTGTCAGAAATCATGTGTGGATCTATTTCTGGACAACCTATTATTTTTCTTTGATTAATTTGTCTATCTTGATGCTAATGATGCACTATCTCCATTACAGTAAATTCCTAAGAAGTTTTGAAATCCAAAAGTGTTCACATACCAACATTGCTCTTTTTAAAAATTGCTTTGGGGAATCCCTGGGTGGCTCAGCAGTTTAGCGCCTGCCTTCATCCCAGGGCGTGATCCTGGAGACCCTGGATCGAGTTCCACGTCAGGCTTCCTGCTTGGGACCTGTTTCTCCCTCTGCCTGTGTCTGTGTGTGTGTGTGTGTGTGTGTGTGTGTCTTTCATGAATAAATAAATAAAATCTTTAAAAAATAAAAATAAAAATTGTTTTGGCTACTCTTTTCATTTTCTTTCTTTTTTTTTTTTATAAGATTTATGTATTTATTTGACAAAGAAAGAATGCCAGAGAGCACAAGCAGGGGAAATAGCAGAGGAAGAGAGAGAAGCAGGTTCCCCACTGAGCAGAGAGCCTGATGTGGGGTTTGATCCCAGCAGTCTGGGATCATGACCTGAGCCAAAGGTTGACACTTAACCAACTGAGCCACCCAGGCACCCCTTCTTTTCATTTTCATATGAACTTTAGACTCAGCTTGATAATATCTACAAAGTAAATAAATAGCCTGCTTGGATTTTTAATTTTTATTGAAATTGAATCGAATCAGTTGATCCACTTAAGGATAATTGTCATCCTAGCAACATTGAGTGTATCAACCCATAAACAAGATGACTCTCCATTTACTTCAGTCTTCTTTAATTTATGTCAGCAATGTTCTGTAGTTTTCAGACATATTTGTGTGGCTTGTGTTAGTTTTATTCTTAAATATTTCATATCTTTGTTATTATTATGATATAACTTTTTAATTTCAATTTCCAAGTGTTTGTTCCTAGCATAAAAGTACAGTCGAAGGGGCCAGCACCTGTAATCCCTGTGTCGTTCAAATGTCGACAATAGTTTCTATTGCTATATCCTCAAATTCATTAATCTTTTATTTTGCAATATATAATCTTTCATTAATTCCTATCCGGTGTATTTTTCCAGGGTATTTCTAATCTCAGATATTGTAGCTTCCATTTCTAGAAGCTGGTTTGGGTATTTTATTTCATGTCTCAACTCTCTAAACATATGGAATATAGCTATAATGACATTTAAATGTATTTCTCTGCTGATTTTATCATTTGTGTCCATTCTTAGTTGGTTTCAATTGATTGCTTTTTCTCTTTATTGTGGTTTATATTTTCTAATTCTTTGCATTCCTGATAATCTTGGATTGGATGCCAGACATTATGAATTTTACCTGTTGGGCACTAGATAATTTTATAGTGCTTTAAATAATCTTGGGTTTTGTTTGGAGAACAGTTCAGCTACATGGAAGCAGTTTGATCTTCTGGGATCTTTAGTACATTTGGATAATTCTTTTCCTGGCCCTGGGTAGTTTCTTTACATGAATTATCTGATCAGTACTCAGCTGCTAGAAGAGGACCCACTAAAGATATCTGAAGTTTTTTCTCTGTGCCACTCTCTACTCTCATGTTATGATAACTCTAGGTGCCATGATCTCCCCAGACTTGCAGCTTTATCTCCTCAACTCAGGAGATCCATTGGGCTTTATCTGTGTCCCATCCCCCTGCAATACAATCCAGAAACAATCTCAAAGCAGTAACCTGGGACAATCATAAGGTTCACTTTACTTATTTTCCATCTCTCAAGGATAGGTGTCCTTTGTTTCCTTGGGTTCATTGTCTTGAAAACCACAGTTTCAAATATTTTGTCTGCTTTAGTTTGATTTGGTTTTGGTTTTGGAATTTGGTTATTTCAGGCAGGAGCATAAATTCGGTATCCTCTTTTCTAACTTGGCCAGAAACAGAGGTCCTCAATTTAATTTGTAACCTGTTATAAAACTAATCTGCATTTTCTTTTGAAAGATGTAATTTATATTTCTCAGAATCTTTAACTAATAATTTAAAATCTGATGCTGAATTATAAAAGGAAAAAAAATGTTCCCTGGTTTCAAAGAAAAACGCAAATCTCAAAGATTAAATGATTTAGTGTCCATCTGTGGCTTTGATGCAAACTACTACAAATAAAAACTCTTACTTGAGTGTTCAGAGTTAAGGATGACTATTTCCTAAAATGTAAAATAATTTAGTGACATCAAGTTTATGGAGGAAACAATAAATAGGAATAACTTCTTAGTATACTTATTTGAAGTAACTGAACCCAACACATAAATAATAGGTATGTACTCCCTAAAACATTGCTTTTAGTTGTTGACACTTATTGAATAGGTAAAAACATAGCCCACAGAACCATCTGTAAAATGTTTTTCATATCTCAAGCTTCCTCATGTAAATTTATAAAATATAATGAAAAAATAATATAGCCAATTTGGGTAATAGAAGGTGCATTCAATTTTAGTGATTTATATTGCAATTTGACACTGTCATTTCATAAGTAAATACAGTATGGCATTAGAAGATATAGAGGCTATGCATAACTCCTAAATAGAACATTGTTCTGAACTAATTTTATAACATGTAATAAGGATCCCGCAGTTATACATTTAACAACAGGGAATCCTCTATCCATGTAGGATAAAACATTAACATAAAGCAAACACCAAGACACATCTAAAATAAAGTCAGGGAAAGATCCAAGTGTGGTGGGGCTTAAAACTTAATTTGAGGAACTTCTTCGAGGAATAAAATCTAACATTACAAATATAGAACTCTGACAAAAAGGAAGTCAATGCACTATTCCTAAAAGTCATCCATTACTGGAAGTTCATTCATCCTATACAGTAGTGACTGTAAACCACATAAATACATCCTAACAAACCCAAAATGAATGTATATCTAACTCTGCTTCTTTTAGTAGAGATGAAAAATGCGAAATATGCGCATGGCCATGCCAGTATTACTGACACAAGGGAAAGTGGAAGGAGAGGTTGAAATGGAAAGATATTCAGTATTAATCAACCTTGCTTTTGCAAATGTTACAAAACCATATGATCATGTGAAAATATTGCTAGGCTCTAAGGGACCCTCAGTTTATACTTCATTAGCTTTATCCTAGATCCAACTCAGAAAAAGAAGCATAAGGGATATGGCAGAAGTACAGACCAGTAATAGGACTTAAAACTGTCACACCTCCACCTCTCTCCAAAGTAATTTTAGAAAGCTCAACATTGGGTACTCATATGGATCTTGCCTTTAATATATCCCTAAGCACTGAAAGTTTGAAAGCCATTGGAAACAAGTTTGCTTCTATCTCTTATTTAGCCAGGAACATAAAGTAGAAGGCAGGTTAAAGGAAGTAAGTGTGTAAGGATTGGGAAGGTGGGCTAGGCAAGGTCATCCAGATATGTGGTCCTGCCAACACAGACATTTGCAAAATGATGTGTGATTCCAGGTTGACCTGGTCATACTAGCAGTTGCTATGGAGACTAAGTTTCACATGCATCCTCTTGACTAACGTCCTGGGAAACTCAGACAAAAGGTAGCAACCCTATCCCATACTTGGATTAATAGCTGGGCACAAAACATTTTTTTCCATCCTCAGCTATTTTGTTCTTGTCTAAATCAATTTGTTCTGCCATTATATTACAGAATGTATTCATACAGCCATTTTTGCTAACTTGCTTCTTTCCCTTTAATGTGCAGCAACAAACAGACAGAAGTCCATCCTCCCTGAGTTTAGCCCGAGGAGCATTGTGTTCTTCAGTCACAAGACTTCATACTTTTTGGCATATGCAGTGGGTGTGTAAAGAGATGTTAAATTCAAAGCAAATATGTTTCTGCACATGCACACACATACACACTACAAACTCTGTAGTCCTACAAATGTCTGTATAGGGAATTCTAAAGGGAAAGCCCTACATCAGATATAAATAATTTCCTCTAGAGATATTGGAAATCCCGGGACATTCTCCAGGATCCTGTCTCTTGGTGTCTTTCCCACAGAGAAATATTAAACTAATGGCATGGATTACACCTACAGTGAAAGGCGAAACTGAACACCAAGGCAGCCCCTGGAGGATTAGGTTCTGCTTTCTGACACCACCTGTTAGTGTAGGAATCGTAATCCCTCGGAGCACAAAATGTCTGTGTCTCAGAAGCAGGGCCGCTTCTAAAGGTTATAGCAGGTCTGTCATTTTTCAGTTTCAGTCATTTCATTAGACTGACAAGGTAAAATGACTGTAGTGAAAGGGCATCCAGTGCCACAACTGTAGATTTGGTGAGCTGGGGTCATATAGTTCACAAAAGGAATGGGGCTTTGAGACCATCTGTTTATGTTTACCATTTCTCTGCACATCTGAGTCAGCAACAAGCAGTCAATTGCGTCACCTCCCTCTAAACAACCACCGGCCCCTAAATGCACACCTCATCCAAAGAAGTTTTTTTTTTTTTTTTCTTTCTGTAGGGAATCTTTCAATTAGCAAGAAGCAGCTTAGGATTGCATTTAATATTTACAGAGTAGCATGTAGTATATTTAGTCAATTTTTCATTAGGTTATTTGACATCTTATTAAAACAAGAGATCCTTTTATTGGGTAGAGAAGAAAGAACAGGACTTTTGGGTTCAAACAACACTTCCCAACACTGAACCCACAACTTAAATATTTTGTGACTTTCGTCAAGTTTCTTAATCCTTCTAAATAGTGGTGATCTTTTCTCCAAATGAGGATAATACTACCTATTTTGAAGACTTGGTGGGAAGACTAAATGATATCCAAGTATCTGACACATAATAAATATACAATTAGTATTTCCATTTCACAGCTCCTATGGCAGTTTTTCCTTTTTTTTTATCAAGTGCAGCATTATTTTGTGTGATTAATGACAAAAATCTCAGTTTTCAGCAAGTGTCTCAAGGAATTTTTTCAGTAAAAAAACTTGTATCAGGACATAAAAATGATTGATTTTGAGAAAATTTTAATTTATTGTTTTTTTTTTAATTTATTGTTTTATTGAAAGACTATTTAATGTGAATTTGCTTATGGAACAAAAAGGCCTTTTTCTTTTTAACTGCATTCTCCATGTCAACTCTTACTTGGGCCTATTATGGTGGACAAATAAAATGTAATGAAAATCAATTGGAATATGGAATCTACAAACTTTACTTGGCTTTGCTCTGTTCAAACATACCACATACAATCCTTCAAGTCTTTTAACTCCCTGTGGGTAATCTTTCTCCCAAATAGCAGCCCTTACTTTCTGCATTCAATTAAGATAGAAGTGTTTACTGAAGACCTACAGTAAGCCTGTACCATATTCAATACTATGGAGTCTGCAAGAAAAATAAATGATGACAGGTTATATAGTAATTATTGGTACACAAGCCACTCATGGAACCCGTCTCCTTCCTTCTTGGTCTGATCTTGAAAGAGATGATTTCCACACTCCAGGAACTTGATACCCAGGGAGGTATGATTAATACACTTGAATGAATTAGCAAGCAATTGGTGACCTACTTATAAAACTTTAAGTTATGTGACCTAAATCTAACTTAAATCGTTGCCCAGGGATGGCATATGTCAGTAGGGTCAGGTCACCTGGACATATACATCATTAAAATGTTTGGATTTTAACCAGATATGAAAGACAAGGGAAAACAGAGAAGTTGGAAAATCACGAAAGGTTATTACCTATGGGGGGCTGGACCATCAGCGATTTGAAAGAAGCCAAGTGATTAACTAGGGATCAAGGAGAAGAGGCTATAGGAAAAGACATTGATTTTAACTGGATGGGGAAGTCTTGAATGCAAGGCTTGGTGGTACACTGGTTTGTTTTGTAGGCCAATATAGTAAAGTTGAGAAGCAGTAGAAGGGTGGAGGATAATGAAAGCCAAATTTTAAGGAGAATAGTAAACACAGAAATAACATAAAGAAGTTTTAATTTGTTTTTTTGAGGATCCACCTCTTGTCATGTTCCCCCATTAATTTACCCACTATTTTTCCACATAAACGTTTCATTTACCTATCTTCATTCATTATACTTTTTGACCACCTATTATAGAAACAAAGAAGAGTAAGAAAGAATTAATTACCACTCTTCAGGAGCTTATGATTTAGCCCAGAAGGAGTCCCTGAGATGGTTTCTGGCAGTCCAAAAGGTCACAATAATACTAAGACATTATTGGTCTTTTTAACTGTGTTGACATTGGCACTGATGGTGCGAAAGCAGTGGTGGCTAAAACTTCTGATGTCTTAGCACCAGGGCAGTGTCTCCAAACTGTACTGTAGTCATATTCAGCCATGCAATCACAGGGGGAAAAATTGCCAATTTTACCTAAGGACATTCTCAACACAGTGGTAAAAATTCCTAATTTTATTAAATTTCAACCCTTGAGTAGATGTCTTTTTAATACTGTATGAGGCAAATGAGAAGCACACAAGAAACATTCCTGCTGCATGATGAAACAACACAACTGTTTCAAGGTAAAGCACTTAGGTGATTGTTTGAGTTGAACACCTCTGAATACCATTAAACACCAGTATCAGAAAAACCAGGACTACTTCTACGTGTATAGCTGGGAAAATTTAACAAAATTTAACAAAAGGAGTCTGTGACTTCAAAGAAAGTAATAGTATTTATTGCCAATGAAAAAATCTGAGCTTTCAAGCAAATATTAGAATTTTGGAAAATTTTATCTGCCACCAGTAGCTTGACAGCTTGTCAAAGACTTTTAATGAAATTGGCAGTGATATAAAGGCTGATTTCTTTCGTATTTTCAGGATCTTTGTATTTCAGTAAGCCAGTGCATGATGTTGATAAAATCATGTTTGAATAAAAGATCCATTTGAAGTGAATGGCAGACCAATGAGTTTTAATGTAGCAGAGTTCAAGAAGTTCATTCATATCATTTTAAATTCCACATTTCAACTAACCCTTAAGAAACAATTTCATGTCAGGTTTTGGTGTACTACCAAAGAACATTCACAATAATTATCTAGAAAGGCTACATAATTACATATCTTTCTAAGGCCAGATTTTCTTCATATACTTCAACTAAAACAACACAACAGCTTGAATGCAGAAGAAGATAAGAAAATCCAGCTGTTTTCTGTTAAGCAAGATATTAAAGAGATTTGCAAAAGATGTAAAAGAATGCTATTCTTCTTTCTATTTAAAAAATGTAGTTACTTTTCACAAAACATATAGTGAATTTATTATCACTATTTGTAAATGAATTAATAAATTAATATTTAAATTTTTCTAAGCTTTAATTTCTAATCTGATTCATATGATAGATATAACCCAGAAACTAAAGCTCTTCGTGATTCTCAATAATTTTTTAAGAGTAAAGTTCAGAAACCAAGCTCAAGAATTGTTGGTCTAGCCAATTGTGGAATGTCCGGGGAAGACTTTTTCTACTTATTGGTTGCTCCCTTACCCTTTCAAAATTTAATAGAAATCACTGTAAAAAAAAAAGAAAAAGAAATTAATGTAGTTCACTAATTATCAGAGTTGCAATTATACTTCAGGATTTGACAAACTTCCTCAGTCTGTTTTTATATATTATGTATTTCCTTTCCACAATTAATGTTTTATTTATTTAATTTGAATGCTATATATGCTTTTTAGGCTTTTTCTTTTTGAGTTTATTTTTTATTTCCTCAAAGTCACATTTTCATTGTTGGGAGGCAAACTTTTCTACAAAGCTTAATAAAGAAATCAAAAATCTCTCAGCTGCTAGCCCATTCCCAAATTTTCAGCTTCCAAAAGGCAATTAATTCCAAAGTTTCCAGCTAATCTGGAATTTACCTCT
This sequence comes from Canis aureus, assembly GCF_053574225.1. Lineage (NCBI taxonomy): Eukaryota > Metazoa > Chordata > Mammalia > Carnivora > Canidae > Canis > Canis aureus. The sequence goes on from NC_135616.1 coordinate 48,997,994, forward strand.
ATTTCTCAATATAACATACTTATATTTTGAGATCTTAATTTTTTTAGCTGTTAGCAGGGTGTACTGGCTCCCCACTGTGGAAGATGAGGATTGAGCTCTCTGTCACCTTATGCCCCCAAATCCATCACTACCACCTCCCAAACACACACACACACACACACACACACACACACACACACACTCCTCAAGCCCCATCCTCCTAGTACTAAAGTTTTGATTGGATAAAATTTTAACTTCTTATACCATTACAAATATGCACACACAATTCATAGTGGAGTTATGTAGTGCACTATTATTAATTTCCCTTTCCTGCATTAATTTTTTTTTATTTTCATATTCTTTCTTCTCCAGCCACAAACTTTCTGTAGTTGCATAATCTCCTGTTGATATTTTAATCACATTAGCAGTTCTCTGATGTTCATCTTCCTAAGGTACTGTCTGAAAGCGCTCTCTGGCTCCAGTCTGGAAGTTAGTGGCTTCATGGTAGTCACCTTTGAGATCTCTCTCATCAGCACAGCTGACCCAATACTGCCCTGTTTCTGATCCCATGTCTTTCTCTTTCTTATTTTTCTCCTGTGTGATACAGCACTCTGATTACTTCACCAAAAAAAGTACATGGAAGATTAAGTTTCCTAGAATGTGCATGTCTGAAAATACATGTATTAATAAATTATTCATGAATAAATAAAAATAGGTTTATTAACTTGGAAGAGAACTGCAACTTGAAAAATCATTTTATTTCAGAATTTAAAAACTCTTGTTTCGTTTTCCTCTGCTTTTGGTACAGCTGTTGAGAAATCCAATGCTATTTTCATCCTTGGTTATTTGTATAAAAACTGTTCTTGTTTTTTGTTTGTTTTCCTTTCTGAAAGAATTTGGAATTTTCACCTTGTCCCACTTTTGAAAATTCTTAACAATGTACTTTGGGGATGTAGCCTTCATTCATTATGCTAGATACTGGTGGATCCTTCTGTGTCTGAACATTTTCTTCGATTATTTTCTTGATAATTTCTTCCTTTCTAACTCCTGAAATTCCTTTTATTTTGATAAATCTTCTTGGACTGGTCTTTTGATTTTTTTTTTATCATCTCTCTCTTGTTTTCCATCTTTTGTTTCGTTTTGTTTTTCATTTGTAAAGATTTCCTCAACTTTACTCACTTTTATTGTTTTTTTTTTCATTTTTTTGCTACAGTATATTTATTATTACTATAAATTATTTTGTTTTAGAATTCCCTAAGTTTCAAGAGCTCTTTTTTATTTTGTGGAGTCCTTTCTTGGAGGTGTCTTTTTTTCCAAGGGTGCAATAGTTGTCTTACTTGAGGATTTTGAGATTTCTTCTCCCCGAATAATTTTCTTTACTCTGATTGTTTCTGCTCATTGGTTGGCTTATTTGAGGCTTTCTTTAATGCTGAAGGCTTTCCTCAGATGCTTGCCAGACATCCTGGCAGTTTGTGGTGCAAATTTAAAATTAAAGCACTAAAAAACTGATTGGCAGTACAGTACTGCCAAATAGACTTACAAATAATAAAATGTACCGAGTGACCTACTTTCGTTCTTTATTTGGGGAGACCCCAAAGGCAGTATCATTAGGCCTTTTTTATCTCACGTTGTGTTAACAGATGTCCCAGCAAAGCTCTTCCTATCCTGGCTGGGAAGTATAAACTTGGCTGCCAGAGTTCTGGTTGCTGAGTTGGGAAGATGTCTGGGGACTTCCTATTCCAACATTCACTCAGTCACCCTCTTTTTAGCAAGTGTCCTCACTTTCAAGTTGTGCCCTATAGTCCAGAGACCTTCTGCTTTGAGTTCTCCAAAGAATGAATGTATGTATGCACATGTGTATATGTAGAAAATAAATATACATCACACTGTGGGGCATGATGATCTTCTACGTAGAGCAGTAGAGATGCTGAAGTTTGATTCTGTTGCAAACAGACCTTAAACCAACTTCCTTGATTTTAGCCGCCCCCCCGATTCACCCCTACCTGTGAGATTCCTGGTGTACCCAGTTACTCTTTGAATGCCTTTTTTTTTTTTTAATTTTTATTTATTTATGATAGTCACACCACAGAGAGAGAGAGAGAGGCAGAGACACAGGCAGAGGGAGAAGCAGGCTCCATGCACCGGGAGCCCGACGTGGGATTCGATCCCGGATTTCCAGGATCGCGCCCTGGGCCAAAGGCAGGCGCCGAACCGCTGCGCCACCCAGGGATCCCTTTGAATGCCTTTTAAAGAAATGCTGGCTTATGGCTTTTAAAGAAATGCCCACCCCCATTCTTGCAGCCTCCAAAATTTTGTTGCCATTGTCTGTTCTATTTGGATTTATATCCATTTTGATTTAAATCGCTTTTTTTAACCTAATACCTTCCTCCCTTAATATCTGGTTATTTAAAAAGCTTTTTGAGAGGCAGTGGCAGTTTTTGTATATGTTCAACTTATCTTTAAATAAAGACCCACTTTAATTTTTTTGGCTTATTGTTTGGCAAAATTTCCAGAAATTGTGAGAGATTTCATGTTCTAGCACTTGCAAAGAATAAGAAAAATCTAAAATGTTATTTAATTTGATCTGATTTATAACAATAACCAAAGATTTATTCAATTTTCAAACATCAAACATGACTTAAATGAATATATTATATAAAGCCTTTTACACATATTAGAATCCAATGACAGAAAAAAAATGGAATTTGTTAATAAATGATGACTAAAATAATCCCTCATCATTTGCAACAAGTATTTGTTGATTAAACACTTTTAGGATATACTCTACTAGAAACTCTTATAAACTGTAAGGAGATACCACAAAGCTCATTTTTTTGTCCCACTTTAGAAAAATCAATGTGACAGAGAAAAGAAAAACCAAGGGCTATTAAATCAAAGGTGACTAAAATATCCTTGCAATTAAAATCTATCTACTCTGTGGGAATTATGAATTAACTGTAGTTTTTGCATCTGTTTCATATCATACTATTCTCCAAGGATAGCTGGGGTGAATAGTTAATGAATAACATACTTTGAATATCTTCCCAGTACAAATATCTTAAACTCAAATCACTGAAGGTCCATTTTACACTTATCTCTTGATCTGCTGATAAATTTCTCCTAAATATATCATCCACGTCCAAAATGTGGGTGACATCAACATTCCCTGATGTATACACTCAATTTTAGTGTATGTACAGCTTTCTTTTCCATCCTCAGAGATACTAGAAGGGCCACCGAACACTGTTACAGTTTCATCTTACATCGTTCATTTCTGATTTATCTGGGTCCTAATCATTTTTATTTTTAAAAAATATTTAAATTATTTACAACCCTTTAGAACCCAACACATACTTATTTTCACATTGACAATAATTTTAGCTATTTCTATTGCTTGCACTTTGTGCCAGGCCTGTGTGGCATGCTTTGTACGTATTAACTGTATTCAGTCCTTCTAACAACCCATTATTATAGATGAAGAACCAAAGCAGTGAAGCCAGTACTTAAATACAGTTCCATCTGCTCTAATTCTGCATTATTAAAAATGGCAAATATGGTCTCCCAATTATGTGGTCATAATTCTTAAATTATGATTGATTCTTAGCATTAGCATAACTAATGGCAGGAAATAAAAGGAAGGGGACAAGATATGCCAGTTCAAATTCCAAAATGGAAAATATGCTGTAATTATGGGAATGAGATAAAACTGTGAATAATATGTGAATTCCAGGGTACAAACTGTGAAACTTAAATCCCAATTCTGTTTTCTGTGACAACGTAAAACTGAAATTTTTATGACAATTTAATAATCACTGGTGCTCTGCCTATGCAAATGTGTCTGTCCTTGTCAATATTTACTCATAGAAACTGATGCTTATTGGATAGTTCAGCTGTGGTTAGGAGCTATGACTACTGCAACTAAGTAATGCAGGCTCTATAAAAAAAAATTATCACACTGTTCCCTATGTTGCTGTACCCATTCTGGAATAAATTTCAATACTCTGAACTAATGCAACATTTGTGTGTTTACCAGTTTTTCTGTCAGTATTCGTGGGCTGAAGTCTGAAAATTCTTAGGATTATACCAAAAAACTGTCAGATCTAAATTAGTACAACTCAGGAATTATGTAATATCTGAAAATTGTAGAGCATGAAAATTTTCAGCTTATTCAGTGATTATCTATAGTCCTAACTTTTCCTTTGAAATTAACTAGGAATTTCTAAAATATGAACCTTAAGTTTAGCTGCTGAAAGTGTCCAAATTTAAAATATACTTTTTCTAGAAATTATAGGCTAATATCCCTAATGGACATATATACAAAAAAATCTCAACTAAACATTAGCAAACCAAATGTAGCTATACATTAAATGGATCATACACCATGATCAAATGGGTTTTACTCCTGGGATGCAAGGATGGTTCACCATACACAAATCAATATATATGATATACCACATTAACAAAATGAAGGATAAAAATCACATGATCATCTCAGCCTAAGTGCTGGTCAACAGATGAATGGATAAAGAAAATATGGTGTATGTATGTATACAGAGCAGAATATTATTCAGCCTTTAAAAGAAGGAAATGCTGCTATTTGCAACAACCTAGATGAACCTGGAGGGTGTAATGCTAAGTGAAATAAGCCAGGCAAAGACAAATAATGCATAGTATTAAAAAAAAAAATCGAACACATAGAAAGAGTAAAATGGTAGTTGCCAGGGGCTGGAAAGTGGGGGAAATGGAAAGAGATTAGTGAAAAGGTACACGCTTTTTGTGATAAGATACATAAGATCTGAAGATTGAATATACACCATGGTGATTACAGTTGATAACGCTATTATATAATGGAGATTTGCTGAAAGAGTAGAATTTAAGTATCATCATTTTTTTAAAAAACGATAAAATAAAGATTAAGAAAAAAACCATTTCTACCTTCTATTTGTTCTTTTTTTATTTTTATTTTTTCCTTCTATTTGTTCTTGATTATTCTTCTGAGCCAGAAACAAAAACAGTAAAATTTTAAGAATATCCTATGGAGTTATTTGTAATACATTTTGATAGTTATTGAAGAGATACACAGGCAAATAAGATCCAGTTTCTACTCTAAAAAGAACCTAAAATCAATTGAAAGAAAAATCAAATGGAGAAGGGTTAAAACATGTTTATAAATCATTATAACAAGAGGCATGAGATGAACTTCAAATTAGGTGCACAGTGGAAGAGAATTGCTTATGTGACTGGAGAAGGAGGCTCTTATCTTTAATTTCCATGGGCTAGTCAAGGCAGAGAAATGCTTTGCCTATCCTGGCATTATTAATCCTCGACAGACTGTGTGTCATGAATCCACTGTGTGCTTTGCTCTTTTTAGTAGTTCTAGTGCGTGGAATATAGACAATGATCAATAAATATGTTTTGAGTATGATCATCCATTCTTTTATTAATCCATTCAGTCTTTTATATCTTCCCCATTGCTCTTCCAGAGTCACTAAATTCTCATGTTTGTTTTTGTTTTTAATTGTCAAGGAATTGTTTTTTAAAAATCTAAATGTGTTACCACATTTTTATTTGGTAAAGGGAAGGAAAGATTATAACAGAATGAGATAGGTGTTCATGAGTTGATTTGTTTCTGTTTTCAAAGGTTTAAGCTCCGAGAAGGATTCTGCAGAGTGCAACTCTAGGTGTTCAGTAAGTTCTGCTTTTTGGAATGGAGGATTTTTAGATAATGACTTCAAAGAGAAAAACAGTAAACACCTAAAAGACAGCTTCCTTAATTTTTCTTTATATTGTCCCCATATTTACGCATTTACTTCTAACTCTTTAACTCTGTGTCAAGTGTCTTTGAAGACTCAGGTTAGAGGAAATTTTTTTTTTTTAATTCTCTACCTGGGATGCCTGGGTGGCTCAACAGTTGAGCGTTTGCCTTTGGCCCAGGGTGTGACCCGGGCATCTGGGATCAAGTCCCACATCAGTCTCCTGGCAGGGAGCCTACTTCTCCCTCTGCCTGTGTCTCTGCCTCTCTCTCTCTCTCTCTCTCTCTCTCTCTGTCTCTCTCTGTTTCTCTCATGAATAAATAAATAAAATCTTAAAAAAAAATTATCTACCTTCCTCATTTGCAAAGTGAAAATCAAGTGAACATATTTTTGTTTTCCTCCTTTAATTTGAATTGGAATAAATGAATTTTTAAACTTGCTCTAGAAGCTATTCCTAGCTAATTGCAAAGAACATAGGCTTCCTTCTGGGGTCATAAGTGGTATTTGAGGAAGAGGTGTTGACCTAGAGACTAGTCCAAAAAACCTGGAAAGTGATAGATCATAGGTCACTGCTTTCTTCCAGGATCAAAAAGAAAGAAATGATGCAAAAAAGAAGACATTACTGCATTTAACATCCAAGTCTGGAGCTGATGATTCAAGCAACAGGGCTGATTTTTCACTCTTGGATAAGAGTTCATCCACTCATACACAGAATTTGTTTTTCTTGTTCACTTTTTTCTTCTAGGTCAGTGTATTCTAAAGCAGATTCACATTCTCATAAATCTGTGGAGTATTTTCCATGGAAATTTAGGAGGGGAATTAAGAAAACCAAACTCTGTAAAGATTAAGAATTCAGATGTTATCCATTGAGGAATATGAATTCTGCTTTAGATTATTTATAGGCATATGCACAGCATTTCTTTATACTTCTCCATATACATTTCATTTCAATTGGTCTAAAAAATATTCATTGTGTAAATAAATGGTGGCAAGGCTGAGACCTCATACCAGATTAAACACGAAGTGTTAACTGTTTAAAGTGTGTGAACTCGTTTATGATTCCTAATTGGAAACTTGTGCCTAATTAAATGTGGAATCCTGTCAGATTGTGTCAGTGTTCATATTGCATGTTGAATTTAGAGTCTTACCCATCTGACAGGTTGGCAGGTAGGTTAAGAGCCCTAGCAAAGACATGAAAAGAAAGTCATGTAATTTAACTACTAGGCAATAGGGAAATGACAATAAAAATTGCATGTGTCATTTGTCCTGTGGTCCTAAAAGCTGTACACATCCCAACTGCAAGAGAAATGAAAAATAATTCAGCCCTCCACACTCAGGCTAGATTCTCCTTTGAGCCATATCATGGTCAAGATGGAAAGTACCTTTACTTTTACATTGTATAAGCTTAAGGTGTATATCATAATTTTATGTACATATATTGTAAAATAATTGCCACAATAAGTTTAGTTAATATTCATTACATCTAATTACAATCATTTTTCCTTGTGATAAGAACTTTTAAGATCTACTCTCTTAGAAACCTTCAAATACACATTATTATTATAGTCATCATTTTGCAAATTTTCTCCCCAGAACTTAATTATCTTATAACTAGAAATTTGTGCCTTTGCCCATCTTACCAAATTCCTCCATCCCATTACCCTTCCACCTCTTCTACCTTCACCTCTGGCAACCACAAATCTGATCTCTGCTTCTATGAGTTTGGTCTTTTTAGATTCCACACATAAGCAACATCATATAGTATTTGTCCTTCTCTGTCTGATTTATACCACTTAGCACAATGCCCTCAAGGTCAATCCACATTGTCACAAATGATAAGATTTTGATTTAGGGGTCTCTTTGACTCAGTGGTCAGGATACAGACACTTCAAAGCCTCTGTGATTTCCCATAGACTTCTAATATTCTTTGGCATTTCAGAATGCTGAAATCAGGTTGCCATATATGATTTCCCATATAAAGTATCTTGAAAAAATACCACTGAATTTCTTTCTTGGAAGATATTTTCCAAGTACTTAGGCAAGAAATGCAAATGATAGAGGAGAAATGCTTAAAATGAGCTTAAGATTTTTCAAATATATAAAATGTGGTTACCAACTACTCTTAATAGCCATGGAACACTACGTAAGAGAAGAGCTTAATATTAGGAAAGAATGTTTTAGTTAATGCTATATTAGTTTACACATGGATTTTTCAAGAACTTTCAAATATGACATCTTAAAAGATTCATCCCTACATCAAAATAGTTGAGAAGAACTTCATCATTCTGCATTTACAGCCAATGAATATGATGTTCAGGAAGGCTGGATCTTGCATCACACAGCTTGTACATAGCAAATCTCTGACAAGATCAAATCTACTGATGGCTGTCCTGGGACTCTTTATGCTCCACCAAAAAACTGCCTTTCTGCATAGGGAAATACATAAAAAAATAAAGGCCACTGCCAGTAAGATATACAAATGGCAAATAAGCATATGAAAAGATACTCCAGAACACCTGGGTGGCTCAGTGGTTGAGTGGCTGCCTTTGGCTCAGGGCATGATCCTGGGATCCTGGGATCCATGCTCACATTGGGCTCCCTGCATGGAACCTGCTTCTCCCTCTGCCTGTGTCTCTGTCTCTCTCTCTGTGTCCCTGATGAATAAATAAATAAAATCTTAAAAAAAAAAAAAAAGGAAAAAAAAAAGATGTTCCTCCACATCATATGCCATCAAGGAAATGCAAATGAAAACAATAATGAGATACCACACAACTATTAGAATGGCCAAAACCCAGAACACTGATGATACTAAGTGTTGGCAAGGATGTGGAACAACATGAACTCTCATTCATTGTTGGTGCAAATGCAAAATGGCACAGCTTAGCAGTTTCTTATAAAACTTAACCTACCTTATTAATCAGCAATCACACTTGGTATTTGCCCAAAGGAATATTTCCCAAAGTTATATACACATAAAAACCTGCATAAGGATGTTTATAGTGCCTTTATTCATAATTGCCAAAACTTGGAAGCAATCAAGATGTCCTTCAACAGGTGAATGGATAAATTGTGGTACATCTAGATAATAGATTTATTATTATGCATTATGTATTATTCAGCACTGAGAAGAAATGAGCTATCAGGCCATTATAAGGCATGGAGGAATCTTAATGCACATTATGAAATGACAAAAGCCAAACTAAAAAGGCTACATACTATAGGTTTCCAATGATAGGACATTCTGAAAAACACAAAACCATGAAGACAATAAAAAGATCAGTGGTTGCTAATGAGGGGTGGGAGTAAGGGTATAAATAGGCAGAGCATAGAGGATCTTTAGGGTACTGAAAATACTCTGTATAATATAGTAATAGAGATACATCATTATATATTTGTGATAATTTACAACACCAAGAGTGAATGTTATGGTAAACTACGGACTTTGGATGGTTATGATGTGTTAATGAATTAGTTGAGTTAAGAGAAATTTACAAGAGGCAGCATGGTGCAATGGAAAGTGCTAACTAAACCAAAAGTTCTGGTGTATGGTCCTGGATTATTTATAGTATTACACACTAAATAGGTGTGTAAACCTAAACACATCATGTTATTTTTGTAGTCACAGTTTTCCTGAGCTACAAAATTCATAAGAAATGGTGGCATAATCTGTATGATCCCTTCTGGCTCTAAGAAGCCATGATCTAAATGATTCTTCCTCCTGTTTCCATTAATTCAACAAGTATGTGTCTTCAATAGCCTCACTAATCTTAATTCAGCATTCAAGGAGGGAAGAAGAAAGAAAAGAAACAGATCTTATTTCTAGGTGTTTTTTTTCATTCTTATTTGTATTTATACTTTGCACCTCATTCAATCGCGCATTTAAAAAATGTTTCATGACAATCAGACCCCAGTAACTCAAAATATGTATTCCTCACTGAGCTCAGATCTCAACAGAAATCAACTAGATTTTTTTCAGATGTCAGAGAATTAAGATTCACAGTCATTTCATTCCCAAGAACCAATGTTTCATCTAACTTTGAATCCTGTGGATGAGATCCAAATGCAGTCTCTTCCAATACTAAAGAAGACTCTGTGCTTGGATCAGCTCCACTGAAAGCATGGGGAAGATGAGAAACCAGCTCAATTTCAGAATACAACAGAATAAATCAAATTAAGGAACATTCTGTAATATTTAGCTGATTATAGAACACTTTTAGTAGGTTCTTTTGGCCATGGAAGAATTTTTTTCAAAATCAGCATTTCTTTTAAATTCTAAGTTTCCATTCTAATTGATCTTCATGGTCTTTCCATAGTAATTGTAATATGTCCAAATATATGAAAGACCTAATTTAAAGAATATAGTCTGGGAATGTTTGAAAATATTCATTTATTGCATATGTCAGCATGGTATTTGATTTCCATCATTCAATATATTGCAATATAAAATGAAAACCCTTTTAATTAGCATATAACAAAAGTATCATTAAAATATTCTCAGACTGACCCAAAATATCAGTCTACAATGTAAATATGGAAAAGAAAATGCCATTGTAAAGCAAGAAAATTAAAGATTAGAGACTAGGTGTTGATGCTATTAAATAGAGTTCTATTTTCCTTCTTTCATTTTTAATAGAAAGCAATCCTTTCTAGCTTTTGAGTTAATGCTATATTTGGCCTTCTTCCATTTCCTCTTACTCCCCAAACTCCCACACCACATCTCATCATGGCATTTGGTTATGCTGCGCCCCATCCTGAATCACACCCACATTCATTCAATCTTCTGAGCATTGCTGGAGAAAGCAGGAAATTGTGTCGTGTTTTTTACACAAACATAAGTAAAAATTCATATATAATGCTCTTCCCTTTTTAAAAAAGCAAGTATTTATCAACAAATCCTATTGTCTTCCTTTACAGTAACTTAACATTCCCTCCTCTTTCTCCTATCAGATAATATATTTGTGATTCTCACATCTCTTTAATCACTTACTCAATAGTTGGTCAGTTAGTGTTTACTGTGCTGGAGCCTGACTTCTTGGTGGTTTTTAAAATTATATTAAATAATTACTTATTATATAAGTAAATGATGATAATTTTTTCCCAAATACTTCTGTTCTCAGAATTTTCCTTTAAGTGCCATATCAATCCTCTGAAAACACCTCTCCATGTACTCACTACTCTATAAAAGTTCATCTATTAAAGGGTTTTTAGTTACCAAGATCAGTCTAACTTCCTTTACGTCACATCTGACATTCTTAGTCTGAATGCTCCACTCTGCTCAGAAACCCCTTCTTAACTTTCTTTTATTTTTTCCTCTAAATTTTTAAATTCTAGTTAACATATAGTATAATATTGGTTTCAGAAGTGGACTTTAGGGATTCATCACTTACATATAACACCCAGTGCTCATCATAATGAGTGCCTGCCTTAACACCTGTCACCAATTAGCCTATCCCCCACCCACCTCCCAATATAAACTGTTCTCTACCATTAAGTCTTTAAAAAACAAAACAAAACATTTTATTTATTTGACAGAAAGAGAGAGCACAAGCACAAGTAGGGGAGTGGCAGGAAGAGGGAGAGGAAAAGGCAGGCAGAGGGATAGGGAGAAGCAGACTTCCCACTGAGCAGGGAGCCTGATGTGGGGCTTGATCTCAGAACCCTGGGATCATAACCCAAGCCAAAGCCAGACACTTAACTGACTGAGCCACCCAGGTGCCCCTATCACTAAGAGTCTTATGATTTGTGTCCCTCTCTCTTTTCTCCCCTTACCAAATGTTCATCTGTTTTATTTCCTAAATTCCACATAAGAGTGAAATCATATGGTATTTGTCATTCTCTAATTGACTTATTTAATTTAGCATAATACAGTCTAGCTTCAGCCATATCATTACAAATGGCAAGATTTCATTATTTTTGATGGTTGAATAATATTCCATTGTGTGGACATATACCACATCTTCTTTATCCATTTATCAGTCTACGGACAGTAGGGCTCTTTCCATAGTCTGGCTATTGTTGATAATGCTAGTGTAAACATCAGGGTGCCTATACCCCTTCAAATCTCTATTGTTGTATCTTTTGGATAAATACCTATAATTGCTGGGTTAAGGATAGTTCTATTTTTAACTTTTTGAGGAAACTCCATACTGCTTTCTAGAGTGGCTGCACCAGTTTGCATTCCCACCAACAGTGTAAGAGGGTTCCCCTTTCTCTGTATCCTCACCAATATCTGATGTTTCCTGTGTTTTTAATTTTAGCCATTCTGAGAGATGTGAGGTGGTATCTCATCGTGGTTTTGATTTGTATTTCCCTGATGAAAAGTGATGTTAATCATATTTTTATGTGTCTGTTAGCCATCTGGATGTCTTCTTTGGAAAAATATCTATTCATGTCTTCTGCCCATTTCTTAACTGGGTTATTTATCTTGGGGGTATTTAGTTTGATAAATTCTTTATAGATTTTGGATACTAACCCTTTATCAGATATGTCATTTGCAAATGTCTTCTCCATTCTGTAGGCTGCCTTTTAGTTTTGTTGATTGTTTCCTTCACTGTATAGAAGCTTTTTATCTTGATGAAGTCCCAATAGTTCATGTTTGCTTTTGTTTCCCTTGCCCGTGGTGATGTGCCTAACCTTTCACATCAAAATACTCCTCTCCCATCTCTCCATGGTAACCATGCCATATACATTACAGCTTCTAAGGTATTTCTTGACAAGAATACCTTTCATCATCCCCTCTCCTTTAAATCCCTTTCTTCTTTTTAACATCAGGTCAATTTCCACCTTCCCCATTAGGCCATCAACAGGTATCTCCGTGTTCAGTGTCTTCTTTCTCATCTGAATTCTGACGACACTATTCTTTCCTTCCATCAGCAATTTCTACATGATACCCTATATCACTATGCATTTTTTTTCACATGTACGTATGCAGTCTACCTTCCTATTTTATAAGACTACAAAGAACAAATAACTTTTTTTATGCTCCTGACATCTAAAATGGTACTAAAAACATCAAGCAGACAAGGCAGGTGATTAATATTTATGAGTTCACAACTACTTCTTTCAATGAAATAAACATTTTATTTTTTCCTCCCATTCCCAAAAGAATACCATGGACAGTATCAACACATCACAGTACATTTACAAATCTCTGAAAAGGAAACATACTTTTGAAGCACAGATGCAAGGAGTTTTATTTACAAGCTTCTCTGTAGTGCATACCTCCACTGAATTTAGTGAATTATATGCTATATCCATCATAGATACTGTGGGAGGGTGAGATAAGTGTGATAACCTTCCCCTTAAGGAGCTACAATCTTGTAAAGACATATGTACATGTCCCTACCTTTTAGATCTGGCAATGAGGTCTTGTGAGACATATATAAAGTGGGCAAATGATGAAGTGACATATTCTTTCTAGAGAAATTGGAGCGACTATGAAGAAATTAGGGAGAAGTTGGGAGTTGTTAATTAATTAGTTTTGTTTTAAACATTTATCTAGCTAATGAATAAGTAACTTTGTTAGTTAAATAACCACCAAGGCTTTTTGTTTAGTTTTATGAAAACATTCATGTTCTGAATATATTATATTTTAGTAATATATAATATTCAATCTAATTTTATCTTTATTAAATGAACTGGTGTGATTATGTTAAGTTTTAAACTTTGAGAATTGTATAATTTTTCATGGGCTGGGCAAATGAGAAGATCCAGAGAGGTCTGATAGTTTAGTTCTTTACAACATGTACACAAATTACACATAAAACAACACTGGCAGTTGAGATAGAAAGAGGGAATCTCTATAGCACTGAGGATACCAAAGACACATATTTCAAACTACAAAGATCATAAAATGAAGTAAAAGAGTTGTTTGAAGGGATATAGGTGAATTTGAAAATGCATAAAAAGCAGGAGTGGAATCATTTTTCTTATAATAATAGAAAACAGATAACCATAAATAATATAAAGAGTTTTCAAGTCATAGTTGGAGCTTTTTGAATATATGAGCCACCTTAGTTTTACTCTTGCTTCCATAAGAAAGCATATAATGTACATTTCTTAAAAGTATTATAGTAGTCTCATATTATATATGGTATTTCTCTCAACATATCAAATTTCAGAAATAGTGCTAGGCCTATATATCAAGCCCTTTTGAAATGTAATTAGTTATTCCTATGAAAGATCAATGTCAAGGTAAGTTTCGTGTTATAGCAAGTTAACTTAATGACATATTTTATGTTCATGTCAAATATTTTTTTTTATTTTTTTAAAGATTTTATTTATTTATTCATGAGAGACACATAGAGAGAGGCAGAGACATAGGCAGAGGGAGAAGCAGGCTCCATGCAGGGAGCCCGATGTGGAACTTGATCCCAGGACTCCAGGATCACACCCTAAGCCAAAGGCAGATGCTCAACTGCTGAGCCACCCAGGCGTCCCCATGTCAAATATTTTTTAAAGATGTACTTTGTTTCTAAAACTGACATGAAATATTTGTGATAATTTCTGGATTCATCTGACACATTTTACAGAGCACTTTGTTTACTCTGCTGGGCTGTAGAGTCATCCTAACATGAAGCAAGCTTGACCCCAACCTGAGGTAATTCACAATCTGATGCAGGAGATAAAATTAGACAAATAATCAAAATATAGTGACCCAGAAAATTCAGCCTACAACATTTAGGGATACTTCACAGAGGAATTAATGTTTTAATGAGATCTTGAGAATGGGTAGGAAGTAAAGTAGAAGGCTTCAAAAAGAAGGTGAATTTTGTGTGGGATTTTATAGAATTTGTATAGGTAGAAGGAGATTTTTCTTTCTCAGAGGTGGTGAATAATTTTGAAGAATTTCAATTTACTAGGAAAAAGTCTAGAGACAAATCTACTAAGCACAAAAAATTATGACACCTTTTGTCCGAAGTCAGAAGCATAAGCAAAGTGTTATGTCAGATTTGCTTGGTTTTAATCTTCTTCTGCCAAAGCTTCATATGATTCTAGTTCCTTTAAAAACCAAGTGAAAAATCCAAGGAGTTACCCAGCATTGTAAGAAAAATGTATCACCTCCTAAGAAAGTAAAATGCTGAGTCAGTTGCCATAAAGTGAATAGAGATAGCTCTGAATTTCATCACATCTGTAGAGATGTGATAAAGTAGCAAATTGTCAATCTAATTCATTATTTCTCAGTCTTGATGTTATTGACATCAGGGACAAGATAATTCTTCCTTGTGGAAGACTGTCCTGAGCACTGAAGGATGTTTAGCATTAACCCTGGCCTCTACCCTCTAGATTCCAGTAACACTCCATTCTCCAGTAGTGACAACCAGAAATGACTCCAGACATTGACAGATATCCCCTGGGGAGCAAAGTCAGGCCTGGGTGAAAACCACTGATCTAATCAATATATAATTATCTCTCTCAGAAACAGGGCTCAGAGCAATGCCATGGATAAATGAGTGATGAAGATAGCAGCAGCACTGCTCATTTCCAAGTGTGTACCTACCCAGGCCAGATTATTTACAATTACCTGCGGCCAGTGACAGAAGACACATTTTGGTACCTTCACAATCTTTGCCTCAATAGTTCACTCAGATTTAGAAACAGAAACCCAATATTTAATCCAGGAAAAATATCTTTATTATGCACAATGTATGAAGAGGCAAAAAAATAACACTTTAAATTTTGGGCCCACTGACAGTTAATTTAACCAAACTCAAAACTAGATCAATCAAGGGAAATATAATTGAAACACAAGATAGTAGTAAAATGAAACCCATCATCATATCCTAGGAAACCAATAAGTTTTTGAATATGCAAATGGAAATAAATGTAATGTTCCCAACAGAAGAGAGGTGGGAAGTGAGTTAACCAGCAGGGGCTTGAGAATTTGGTTAAAGAGAGTGTCCCACAGGAACAGAGCCTCTAGGGCTTGCAGCCAGGACCAGTGTTCCCATGGCCTTGGACTGCTGGCAACCAAAAGGGCAGCTGAGCCCAGGAGGGACCAGCTTTGCCCTTTGGTCTTTCAATCCACCGTTGCAATCTATGAGCACCTTTGGTGTTCCTCTCCCTAGCTTAGAGCCATACAGTCTGTAAATATCAACATTTGCTTTCATCTATAACTCTTAAGATGTGAAAATGCAGCCTGCTATTATTCAAGCTGATCCAACCCCTTTATCCAAGGAAAAAATTTTCAAAATGGCTAATAGCTGAAATATTACATTTCTCTTAGTGTTCACCACAAGCATGAGCCAAAGAGAAGCCAGGTTATTCCACACAAACCCATTTTCTTTCAATCTGAAAAGACAAACTTGGAAAATGTCATGAAAACAGAACAAAACAGAAGAATTTTCATTATTGCTGATGATGTAGGGAATAGACTGATGAGTGTCATTTTCCTATTTACTTATTGTCTTTTCTTATGAAACACCTTTCTTCTCTGGGTTTATATATTGCTTAATGTGTTTTCTGCTGTTAAGGGTAGAGATTCTGGTCTTACTAGATCATAACCTCCCAGATCAATTTTAAACCAGTGTGTGCTCTAGGAAACAGCCCACTCAAGGGCTAATCTTCTCGTTCTGTTTTATTTGTTTTCTTGGTTCTATTCATGTTTTTCTCTCCTCTTTATTTGGCAGGAATTGAAGGACTAACGATGTCCCTTTTACCCCCACCCCCATCCCTTTAGAAAAGGAGCTCTTCAATGCAATAAGTTAGTCTAGACAAAGAAAATTAAGGTAATTAGTAGAAAGCTTGCAAATGTGCTGTGTAGGAGGCCCTGTCATTACAGACCCTCACCCAGGCTCCTGTGGTTTGGTGTGTGTACAGAATAATAGTTCTGGGTTTCCTCTCTGTAGAGAGGAATAAAATAATTTTGGCTTTCAATTAGAGACATAACTGCAGTTTAGTCAGGGGCATGGAACAGGGTAGCTGACAGCTATGCCAAGCTAATGTCATAAGACATGAAATCCCAGCACATAGCAAGGGATCCTGAGGCATCTGAGTTACCACAGCCCTCATACACAATAAGACACCAAGACTAGCAATTAGGATGCAGACAGAACAAATATTTACATTTTGAGAAAACAAAAGAGGAGGCATCAACAACAGAATGAATCAAAAGCCACAAGATCTCTGATGTGGGCAAGCAATGTGTCGCTGTCAGTGTGAAGCAGGAAGGCAGAACTGGTTTCCAGTATTTGCAATTCAGAAATCTAGATTACTGGAAAATTTACAATAACATTGCAGTTTAAAATCTCCACTTCATCCGTGTTATACAGAGTTTAACATGACAAGTCAATTGCCGTTTTCCTCCTTCTACCCTCTACAGCCTACTGTTAGCTCCAAGTCATTTCTTCACCATGTGTATATGGATTATGTGTTCCAGGGAGTATGAATACATTATTTCAAGAGGTCTTTCAATGTCCTGGAAGTGCTCAAGTATATTTTAAAACTGTGTATTGATTCATAAATTTATTTTGTTAAAGAGCCTTTTATTCTCAGTGAACAGAGAATGTGGTAAGATCTTATAGAAAAAAATTGGGCCTTGGTGAGGGTCCAGGAAAGGAGAGAGATGTTTGTCTCCTCCCTTCTCTAGAAGGAGTAAACACATATTTTGCTTTTTTCTAAGTACTTTTAGATGGTTCACTCATGCATACTCATCTGGAGAGGGGGAAAAGTTCTGGCTTGTCAAGCAAATACAGAAACTTGTCACCAACAGGAAGACCCTAAGTCAGGCTTTGTTGTAACTGGAGTGAAGCATTTAGTTTTGACCAATTCTGTATGCATTGGCTATTATAAGAAATCCAAAGAGGGTGGTAAATAAGAATGAAATGACTGGGGCCTGGCTAGTGAGGAAAAGCAGCTCAGTGCACATGGCTTGGCTTTCACATGGCAAATGATGCTAACTTTTCCCTTCCAAATGTCTTTAATTCTGAAATTCTATAAGCATGAGATGGTGTCTCAGCCCCTTTTGATCTACATCAACCCATAATGGATGTCTGCCATGTGCTTGGCATCAGTACTTGGGAAAATGACTTTGCTGCCAATTATCTGATACTGTTATTTCATTTCTAAAATGTAATATCTAAAAATTGTTCATTTGAGAGATGTTTCAAAGCATTCTTAGCCAGTATGCCAAGTTTCAGATTCATTTTGAGAGAGACACATACACATAGTATTTCATTGAATATAATATTTTATAAATAGGTAATATTAATTGAGTATATGCTAGCTACCAAACCCTGTTCTAAAAAGTCTTTGTGGGTCCTTAATACAGATGTGGATGGAAGAATAATTCAATGATTCCATACTCTTGTTTCCCCAGGTTAGTGAAGCTAAGGAAGTTACCTTATATTAGTTCTACTTTATTTTGTTTTTTTTTTTTAAAGATTTTATTTATTTATTCATGAGAGTCACAGAGAGAGAGACGCAGAGTCACAGGCAGAGGGAGAAACAGGCTCCATGCAGGGAGCCTGATGCGGGACTTGATCCTGAGACTCCAGGATCACGCCCTGAGCCCAAGGCAGGTGCTAAACTGCTGAGCCACCCAGGTATCCCCCTAGTTCTACTTTAATGCACTGACATTGTTAATGGAATAATAAATCAAGAAAGAGCTAAGAAAAAGCATTCTCAAGAGGATAAAAAAATCTCTTTTTATCAAGAGATTCAAGACAGAGCCACAGACCTTGGCATCTGGGGACACGCTAAGCCTGAACTCCCAAACATTTTAAGTTAGTTTACAGGTAAGAATAACTAAATTTAAGGTCAGTGTAACCAAGAAATTTTACTTTCTAGACAATCCTACTTCAACTTTTTCCTCTATTTATTGACTTCTATTAGTTTTAAATTCTGTTGTTTTAAGTATATGAAATCTATTGAGATTTAATGTTTCTTTAATTTTAATAAAGCGGAACTTAGTCTTTTTATCGGAGGAAGTGGAGTCTGTCAGTCATTTCACAGCTTAATGTCTGACCCAAAGTTCTACAGAACATTATAGAAGTTATTCCACAAATCATGGATATTTTGCAGAATCTATATTGTTAATGCTTTTCCATTTTTATAATAGAATAATACACCTTCACTTTTTGTAGAGGTTACTGAACTCTTTCCATTGTTTCCTTCGGCATTAGCTCCCTTCTTCCTGCCCTGCAGTGCTGTTTCCTTCATTTATCAATCTTCTTAAGCTTCATCCCATGTCCACAGCTATGTTCTCTTAGTAGACATCTTCAGAGAATGGAGAGGCCACCAGACAGGAATCTTCTCATCCTTAGAACTTACTTCCCCGCAAAACTCACCATTCTTTATCCTTAGTTCCCATTTTAGAGAATGCAGTATCTAGTCTTGTCCGGTATCTCTTTTTCCTCTATTTTCCCACTTTATGTTTTGCTCTCAATTTAAAATATATTCAAATAGCTTTCATTTAAAATTTAACTCCAGGAGCACTTTGGTGGCTCAGTCAGTTGAGCATCTGCCTTTGACTCGGGACATGATCTTAGGGTCCTGGGATGGAGTCCCTGCCCAGTGGGGATTCCACTTGTCTCTCTGCCTCTCCCCCTGCTGGTGCTCTCTCTCTCTCTCTCTAATAAATAAACAAAATCATAAAATAAAATGAAATTTAACTCTAAAAAAGGAGCAAAGAAGAAAAGGAAAAAAGGAAGGAAAAGAAAAGGAGGGAGGGAGGAAAGAAGGCTGTAATTTCTAAAGTCTGTCTAGTTTATAGGAAAAAAAATGTATTTATTTTCTCTCCCATAACACAACCAAAAATGCTTTAACTAAGTTATCTACTTTGTTAGGAATTAACTGGTCATTTCCATCATATTTTCTCTAACATGCTGTGGCAGTACACTTTGTTCAGCACTCAGCTCTTTGCTACTGTTGCCTTTCTCAGATTCTGAGTGCTACTCCTTCCAAACTTCTCCATCTCTTTTGAAGGGATTTTACCCTCTGCTTGTCTCCAAGAGTCAACGGTTTACCTCTTTTAAACCTCACATTAGTACTGGAAGGTCTTCTTCTTATGCACACAACTACACATGGCTTCCAGATATACAACCCCAGCTGGAATTTTCTCTTATACTTGTACTTGAAACCCATATTTTCAATATTTCATACTAGGAAAAATTGCCATAGCCTCCCCTGGCTGGAGAAAATTCAATTACTCATGCACAAGCATCAATTTCTCACCCTTCCTCATACCAATGTACCAATTTACTCTTCTATCATTAAGTATTTTCTCTGGAGTCAAAGGCTAATTACCCATTGATCAATTCAAGACAAGGTCAGCACATCTACCTGTGCACTTGACTGAATGCCCCTTCCTTCTCATTTTATTATAGACCTTGCTTCAGGATTCATGATAGTCTCTTACTAGATGATTTGACTATGACTATTATGATTTAACCCTCATACTGCCTGCTACTCTTTACTTTTCAGCTTTAAAAATACATGTACTTCTAATCTAGCCAAGTAAATACATGGATAAATAATAAATTACCTCTCTGGCACTGCCTTTCTTGTAACCATTCTAATTGAGGTCTGATCTTTAGCCATCTCTTCTTTTTGTTTTTGTTTTTGTTTTTTTTTAAGTCAATAAGTTTTCATTTAAGGAATTTCACATGTGATTCCTTCCACTGCCAATCACCTTAGTTTCTTAAAAGTCTGAGTTATAATCTTTAAGATAGCACTTTTAAGGAGAACTTTTAGTCAATGCCCAGTTGTCATTATAAGTCCACAATTCTTTTGGTGGTTGTATTTCTTTGATCTCTACTTGAATATGGATATATTACAAACATTTGCCATCTGTAATCTTTAAGGTCCAGTTTCTTCAAGCAATTTACTTTAAGGCCCTAGAAGTCAAATTATAGGAAATATATTGATTGTTATTTTGGGAAGTGATCTAAAATGTATTATTCCCTAATGGTTTCTAATATTGAGAAGTCTTATTATAGCTACTCTTTACTCATAAGCCTAGTGAAAAATGTTACATTGTCACCACTACAATAAACTTGCTATGATAGAAGCATAACCTGTGTCTCAATGTAGCCACTCTTGCCTTCCCTTCTTAATCATTTTTCTTGAAAGACTAGCCTATACTGGCAGCCAGACAAGGCACCAACCCCAGCCACTCTTCTTGCACCATGGATGTGGCCACCAAGACAGCAAATGCATATGTGCAGCCCACACTGGGGTGATCCTTGAGCACTAGCTCTAGTAGTTAGAGGGAATTGTGTCTTCACTTCCACATGAAATTTCCTACAAAGACCCCCTCCTTCAAAACTGAGAGAGGTAGTTGATGTGCATAAAACAGAGTCAGCCAAAGTAAGGAGACAGAGGGATACATTCCAAACAAAAGAACAAAACAAATCATCAGAAAAGAAGACATTAAGGAAATTGGAATAAGCAATCTATGATAGAGTTCAAAGAAATGGTCATAGAGATACTCATAAAACACGGGAGAGGGATGGATGGATGGATGGATAGATAAATAAGACAGAAAATATAAGAAGGATTCAAACTGAAATTACAGAACTGAAGAATACAACAACTGAACTGAAAAATACAGTAGAGGGTTCAACAGCAGACTGGATAAAGCTGAAGATCAAATTAGTGACTTGGAAAACAAAGTAATAGAACTCACATGACAGAACTCACAGCAACATAAGGAAAAAAGACTTCTAAAAATGAAATGTTAGAAGACTCTCTGAGACAACATCAAGTGGAATAACATTTGCATTATAGGGGCTCCAGAAAGAGAAAAAGCCAGAAAACTTATTTGAAGAAATAATGGCTGAAAAATTCCCTAATCTTAGGAAGGAAACTGACATAGAGATCCAGGAAGCAAGAGAGTCCAAAATAAAATGAACTCGAAAAGAGTCACAATGAGACACATAGTAATTAAAAAGGTAAAGATAAAGAGAGAATCTTAAAATCTGTGAGAGAAATACAACATAATATATACAAGAAAAGCTCCACATGGGTATCAGCAGATTTCTCAGCAAAATTCTTTCTTTGCAAGCCAAAAAAGAATGGCATAATATATGTAAAGTGCTGAAAGAAAAAACCTTCAATCAAGAATTTTCTAACCAGTAAGATTATCATTCATAACTGAAGGAGGGATTAAAAGCTTTTTAGATAAGTAAAAGCTAAAGCAGTCATTAACACTAAATTCCCTTATAAGAAATGTTGAAAGGACCTCTCTAAACTGAAAAGAATTAATAATAATTAATAACAGAAAACATACAAAAGTAAAATTCTCACTGGAAATGGTAAATATATAATAAAGGTAGTGGATCAATCACTTTCAAAGCAACTACCTTAACCTTCATAGTAAAATTGTTAGTAAAATTAACTAAAACTATAATAATTAATTGAAAGATAAATAAAATATGATGTAAAATATGACATCGAAAATGCAAAACATGCATTCATCTGTCTGGACACAGGTTGCTTCCATATCTTGGCTATTATAAAGAATGCTGCCATAAACATAGAGGTGCATATATCTTTTTGAATTAATGATTTTATTTTCTTGAATAAATACTGAGTAGTGGAATTACTGGATCAGATGGTAATTCTGATTAATTTTTTTCTTTTTTAAAAAATTTTTTTATTTATTTATGATAGGCACACAGTGAGAGAGAGAGAGAGAGAGGCAGGGACACAGGCAGAGGGAGAAGCAGGCTCCATGCACCAGGAGCCCGACGTGGGAATCGATCCTGGGTCTCCAGGATCGCGCCCTGGGCCAAAGGCAGGCACCAAACGGCTGTGCCACCCAGGGATCCCCCCTGATTAATTTTTTGAAGAACCTCCATATCCACAGTGCTTCCACAAATTTGCATTTCCACCAATAGTGCAGGAGGGTTCTTGGTGAGATTTAAGAAACAAAGACTAAAAGGGACAAACAACAACACAAACACCCAGGCTGAGGTTTGGAATTTCAAAACAGAACAGACATGGTGGCTAGAAGGGAGGTGTGTGTCAAGGGGGAATGGATGAAATAGATAAAGGGGGTTAAGAGTACACTTATGCTAATGAACACTGACAAGTATACAGATTTACTGAATCATTATATTGTACTCCTGAAACTAATGTAATATTGTATGTTAATTATACTTGAAATAAAAAATATAAAAAAATTTAAAAAGCAAAACATTTTGAAGGAGAGGAAAAGTATCAATTTTGGAATATGTTCAAATTTAACTTTCTATCAACTCAGTTATATACATAGGAAGTTATTTGCAAACCTCATGGTGATCACAAAGCAAAAACTTACACTAAATACACAAAAGAAAATGGGAAAGGAATCTAACATATGACTAAAGAAAGCCAGTAAACCACAGGAAAGAGAGAAAGAGACAAAAGGAACAGAGAGGAACTATGAAAACAATCATAAAGGAATTAACAAAATGGAGGTAAGTACATACAAACCAATAGTTAGTTGAACTGTAAATAGACTAACCTGCCCAATCAAAAGACATAGAATGGATGAATGGATGAAAAAACAAGACCCATCTACATATTGCCTACAAGAGACTCACTTCACAGGTAAGCACACAGACTGAGAGTAAAAGGATGGACAAGATAATCCCATGCAAATGGAAATGAAAAGAAAGTTGGGGAAGATGTACTCAGATAAAATATACTTTAAAACAAAAACTAATTGAAATTTTTTTTAAATAATCAAGACTAATAAAAGTCAAAGAAGGGTATTACATAATAACAAAGGAGTTAATCCAACAAGAAGTTATAATATTTATAAACATATTTGCACCTAACATAAGAGCACCAAAATATATTAAGCAAAGATTAATAGACCTAAAGGAAGAAATTGACAGCAATACAATACTAGTATGGGACTTTAATACCCCATTTATATCAATGGATAAATCATCAACCAGAAAATTAATAAGGAAACATCAGCATTAATTGACACATTATAGCCAATGGACTTAATAGGATTTATACAAAACATTCCATCCAAAAGCCATAGAATACACATTCTTCTCAACTGCACATGAAATATCCTGTAGGGTAGATCACTTGTTAGGCCATAAAACGAGTCTCAAAAAATTCAGAATGACTGAAATTATATCAAGCATCTTCTCGACCACAATAGTAGGAAACTAGAAATAAATTACAAGATGCAATTGGAAAATGACAAAAATATGGAGATTAAACAAAATGCTACTGAACAACCAATGGGTCATGGAAGAAATCAAAGAAGAAATTTAAGAACTCCTGGAGATAAATGAAAACGGAAATATGTCAAAATATTTGGGATGCAGAAAAAGCAGTTCTGCCTCAGAAAACAGTAGCAGACCTCCCTCAGAAATCAAGAAAAATCTCAAATTAACAATCTAATTTTATACCTAACAAAGCTAGTAAAAAGAATAAATAAAGCTCAAAGTTAGTAGAAGGAAGAAAATAATGAAAATAGGAGTGGAGATGAATGCAATGGACACTGAAAAACAATAGAAAAGATCGATGACACTAAGAGTTAATTCTTTGTAAAGATAAACAAGCTTGATAAACCTTTAGCTAGACTAACCAAGAAAAAAGAGGAGTATAGTAAACAAAATCTTGGAAATGAAATAAAAATGACAATTGACACCACAGAAATACAAAAGATCATAAGAGACTACTATGAACAGTTGTATACCAAAAAATTGGATAACCTAGAAGAAATAGTTAAATTCCTAGAAACATAAAATATGAGTTGCCTGGGTGGCTCAGTGGTTGACTATTTGCCTTCATTCAGCTCAGGGCATGATCCTGGAGTCTCAGGATCAAGTCCCACATGGGGCTTCCTGCATGGAGCCTGCTTCTCCCTCTGCCTCTGCCTCTGCCTCTGTCTCTGTCTTTGCCTCTGCCTCTGCCTCTCTCTCTCTCTCTCTCTGTGTGTGTCTCATGAATAATAAATTCTTTAAAAAAAGAAACATAAAATATTCTTAGATTGAATCATGAATAGAAAATCTGAATAGACCAATTACTAATAAGGAAATTGAATCAGTAATTAGAGACCAACCTCCCAACAAACAAAGTCAGGGCCAGAAGCTTCACTGGTGAATTCTACAAAACATACAAAGATTTAATACCTATCCCCAAACTCCTTCAAAAAATTGAAGATGAAAAAAAAATTGAAGATGAAAGAATACTTTCAAACTCATTTTATGAGATCAGCATTACCTTGATACTAAAACAGGCAAAGAAAATTACAGCCGGTATCACTGATGAACATTGATGTAAAAAACCTCAGCAAAATATTAGCAAACTGAATTCCACAATACGTTAAAAGGATCATATACCAAGATCAAGTGGGATTTATTCTAGGGATTCAAGGATGGTTAAACATCCACAAATCATTCAATGTGATACTCATTAACAAAATGAAGGGTAAAAATCACATTAATGATCATCTCAGCAGACACAGAAAAAGCATTTGAATAAAATTCAACATCCGTTTATGATAAAAGCTCTAAACAAAGTGGTTATAGAGGGAGTGTTCCTAAACATAATAAAAGATATATGTAACAAACCCTCAGATAGCATCATACTCTCTAAGATCAGGAATAAGATAAACATGTCCACTTTGACCTCTTTTATTCAACATAGTATTAGAAATCCTAACCAAAGCATTTAGGCAAGAAAAAGAAATAAAGTGCAACCCCATCAGAAAGAAATAAGTGAAACTGCCACTATTTGCAGATGACATGTACCATATATAGAAAACCCAAAAGACTCCACCAAAAGCCTGTTAGAACTAAAAAATGAATTCAGCAAAGTAGCTTCATGCAAAATTAACATACAGAAATCTGTGACATTTCTATACACTAATGAATTATCAGAAAGATAAATTAAGGGAACAGTATTTTTTAGGGGGGGGGCAGTCTTATTTAAAATTGCATCAAAAGAACAAAATACCTAGGAATAAATTTCATCAAAGAGGGAAAGTTCTGTACACTGAAAATTATGACATTAAAGGAATTTAAGAAGACACAAATAAATGGAAAGATATTCAATGCACAGGGATTGGAAGAATTATTATTATTAAAATGTCCATACTACCAAAGAAATGTAGATTTAATGAAATCCCTATCAAAAGTCTAATAACATTTTTCACAGAACTAGCAAAAAATTCTAAAATTCATATGGAAGCACAAAAGATCCTTAATAGCTAAAACAATCTTGAGAAGGAGTAATAGAGGTGGAAGTATCATGCTCCCTGGTTTCAAACTATACTACAAAGCTATAGTAATCAAAACAGTAAGGCACTGGCATAAAATAGACACATATCAATGGAATAAAAATGAGAGGCAGAGTTAAACCTTCACATATATGGAGAATTAATTTATGACAAAGTAACCAAAAACATACAAAGGACAGTCTCTCGATAAATATGCCAGTGAAAGTGGACAGCCACATGCCAAGCAATGAAACTAGACCACTATTTTATACTATACACAAAAATTAACTCAAAATGAATTAAAGACTAGAATGTAAAACCTGAAACCATAAAATTCCTAGAAGAAAATATAGATTGTAAGCACCTGGACATCAATCTTGACAATATTTTTATGGATCTGACTCCAAAGGCAAGGGTAACAGAAGCAAAAATAAACAAAGAGGATTATATCAAACTGTGAAACTGCACAGTGAAAGAAACCATCACTACAACAAAAAGGACACCTATTGAATGGGAAAAGTGTTTTTTAATTTTTTATATCTGATAAGGAATTAATATCCAAAATTTATGAACAATTCATATAACTCAAGAACAATGAAAACAATTTAAAATGGGCAATAGGGGGCACTTTGGTGGCTCAGTCAGTGAAACGTCTGCCTTAATTCAGGGTCCTGAGATTGAACCCCATGATGGGCTCTCTGCTCAGCAGGGAGTCTGCTTCTCCCTCTCCTTCTGTCCTTACCACTACTCATACTTGCTCACTCGCTCTCATGAATAAAGAAAAAATCTTTTTAAAAAATGGGAAAAAGATCTGAATAGGCAGCCATTTTTCCAAAGACATACAGATGGCCAACAGGCACATGAAAAAATGCTAATATGACCAATTATGGAAATGCAAATCAAAACCATAATGAGATATCATTCCATCCCTGTTGTCAAAACATAAGAAATAACAACTATTGCAGAGGAAGTGGAGAAAAGGAAAAACTGCACACTGTTGGTGAGGATGTAAATTGGTTAGGGCACTATGAAAAATAGTATGAAGACTCCTCAAAAAAATTAAAAATAAAACTACCATATGACCTAGCTATTTCACTTCTGGGTGTATATCCAAAGAATACAAAAATGCTAATTCAAAAAGATATATGCCTTCCTATATTTATTGCAGTATTATTTACAATGTACATACAATGTAATACTACTCACCCATAAAAAGTATGAAATCATGTTATTTGCAACATGGATGGTACCTTGAAGGTATTATGCTAAGTGAAATAAGTCAGAAGAAGAAAGACAAAAACTGTGTAATTTTACTCATACATGGTATCTAAAAACAAACAAACAAAACAAAAAAACAAATTCATGGATACAGAGAATAGATTGGTGATTAACAGAGGGAACGGGGTGGGGAATGGGTGAAGGGATCAACTTTATGTGAAGATTTTAATGGTTATCACCCTGTAGTGCATAGAAATTACTGAATGATGATACTATACACCTGAAACTTATATAATGTTATATAACAATTTTACCTTTAAAATGAGAATAGTCTGTACTGTGGTGCCAATTTCTCATGTCTTTGTCAGTCTTCAACCATGTGTAATTTGGTATCTGTGACACCTGCCAGCAAAATTGCTCTGACAAAGGTCACTCACATCCTACATATTCCCAATTCAAAGGACTCACTTGAGTCCTTATCTTACTCCTCCTGGCCACAGCTAATGGTAGATCACTCCCTACTTCCTGATAGTATCTTTCCCTTGGTTTACATGAAACCCCTGGCTGAGTTTTGCCTTCTATCTTTTTACCCAAAATCTCCTGTACAAATCCGTCTTTTTCACATCTGTTCTTTAGAACTGTCATTCTTGGAACTTTGATCTTTTTTGCTCTCTCCTTTTTATAATTTTCCCTCTTTATGAACTCAAAGAAGTGTTGTGGCTAAGAAACAAACAAATATACAAATAGAATACTGGTTTTTGGAGACCTAGACAAACCTGAATTTGAATATCAGCTCTTACACTTACTTTCACTAACAGCATAATTGTGGATAAGTTACACAATCTCATTTTTATTTATCATCTCTATAAAAAGCATTCATATCCAGGTGTTTATATTTAGATCATTATCGGGGTAATGTATGCATTAATATAAAGTATATATTACTCAATTCCTCCACATAGTAATTAAAATTATACTCCTTATAGTTTTGTTAGTATTATTGCTATTGTAATTATTTTTAACTGATATCTCTGCCCAATACATATTTGACACTGTTATTTGTTTACAAAACTCTCCTTCTCTCAAATACATATTACCTAAGGGTAACACCATGTCTTGACTTGCAATAGGAACATTTATCTACCTGAATGAAACTTCACAGACAACTCAAGAATGTCATGCTCTAGACTGAACTTAGGTCTCTTTAGGTCTTTCCTCCTTCTAATGACTAGTTTCTTAAAATAGAGCCAGCTACCATCCATTTTGTTAAGCTAAACCAGAAACTTTGGTGACAGTCAATAGTATCTTCTCTTCTACTTCCAATATCTGTTCCACCACCAAAATCCTTTCTATCCTGCTTGCCTACCTCCAAACATCATTAAAATTCAGCTGCTTCTCTATATTCCAATAGTTGATTCCTCTGATTTTTGGGAGGGGGCTGCACATCCTGCAGTAGATTCCATCTCTTCTTCCTACTCCAAAGCAAGGCCAACAGCACACTCCATCCCACTCATGCTTCTTCACTGCTTCCAAAAGGACTTCCCTATTACATAAATATATCATGTTTCAAATTCTAGAGGGACTCCCTAATGTCTTCAGGATAGAGTTCCATACCTTTAACATGAGATACCAAGGTCTTCTCAGTTGTAGAATTTCTCAGATTAATCTCCCAGTATTTATCATGCACACTGTACCTCATTAATAAAGACCTATTCTCAGTTCTCAGAAAATGTGATGCCCTCACAAACCTCTGAACTCATCTGTTCTTTTCGCTGGAATGCCTCTTCCTTTCCTTTTTCAGCTAGCACATTTCTACTGGTTCTTAAAGTGTCAATTCAAGTATTTTTCCACTTCTTATTCTCCGAGGAACTGATTTTTATTTCCCTGATCTCTACTCCCATGTCCCTTTCTCCATGTGCCATGCACACCTGTCTCATATATCTCATAGTACCTATGACATTAATATATTGTAAGTGCCATCTTGCTCAACTCCTTAATAAAACTATGAGTTCTTCGTAGGTAGGTTTAATGGCATAGTCACTTCTGTATCATAATATCAATCATAGTACCTATGGTACATAAGCACTTGATTGCTGCTGGTTGAATGAATGAATGGACCAATACAAATAAGGTTTAGAAAAGTTAAACAACTTGAAAAGTATGAAGGAATCAATGTACACTTCAAAGCGGAATGCTAGGGGCAGCAGCTGCATTGGTTCTGAGCATAAATTTGGAGGATAAAGAAAATGGGTTTGAATTCCACCTTGGAGGGGATTCCTGGGTGGCTCAGTGGTTTAGTGCCTGCCTTCAGCCCAGGGCGTGATCCTGGGGTCCTGGGGTCAAGCCCCACATTAAGCTCCCTGCATGGAGCCCTTTTCTCCCTCTGCCTGTGTCTCTGTGTCTCTCTTTCTGTGTGTCTCTCATGAATAAATAAATAAAAATCTTTAAAAAAAAAAAAGAATTCCACCTTGGCTATCCATATTTAGATAGGTACTTCTCAAAACATTATTCCTTATCTGTAAAATAATAGTGATGAGGTTCTGGCAAGGATTAATTCATAATAACTTCTATGATATGGTTATTACAGTACCTGACATACAATGGCTCTTAGTAAATGTCACTTGCCATTTTTACTACCTTGTATCTGGCAGGTTGCTTTAAATTGCACTGTCTAACTTATCTTTTAATTAAAATTTGTTTTAAGAATAAAAATAAACTGTATATCTTTGGTTAATTATGGAAAGCTGCCATTAAGTTCAAGACATAGATACTTGGAATGGAAGGGACAATAAAGATCATTTAGTTCAAAAGCCTCATTTTCTATAATAAGGGCTAAGAAGATTAAGATCTAATAGATCATATAGCTTATTAGAGGCTAGTTAGTAAAGATCCAGGACTAGAACCAAAGCATATACCAATGCCTATTATCCCCAGTTGGTTGGATTGATGAAATTTATGTGGCTATTAGAATTGAAGAACAATGAGAAAACCTTGAGACTCTTTTGTGTGTTTTTTGTTTTGTTTTTTGTTGTTGTTGTTGTTGTTGTTGTTTTGTTTTGTTTTTCACCTTGAGACCCTTGAGTCCATGTCAGGGAGAAGGAAGATGCCAAATGGGTGGAGAAGTGACTGGTCTCACCACATAACCACACACCAACTATATTATTCTGTTTCTTTATTTCCTTTGTTTGGGAGGTTTTACTTTTCTGAAGAAAGGAAAAAGAACTCTGTGGAAAATTATGAAATACTATTACATACAAATCTGATTAAAACTGCAGTGACTATAAACCGTGAGTTGAGATGGACACATTCCCCAGGGCTGGCATGCAGATCCGATATGTTTAATCTCACCACTTCTGTCTAGCTTTAACTATGTTGCCTTCCCCTATGAAGTTATCTCCCAGAAAAATCAAATTTTTAATTATATCGTCAATTTGTTTGAGGTATTCCAGAAGGGTAGGGTAAAGAAAGAGAATCTCTATAAATGGAGATTGAGAGAACATGTAAGAAAAGTATCATTTTGTGCCAGAAAGAGAAAAAAAATGCTAAGCAGCTGGAAATATTTCTTCCTCTTGCAGAAATCTAATCGGGAGCTTCTAAATGAGTTGTCCTTGGTTAAAGGAGTTTCCTAATCCCACAAACTTCTTAGTAATAAATGCAGTCATCCCAATTATTTGTCAACAGATCTGATTGAAAACTTAATAGAATAAAATAAAGCCCTTAATAGCAGGCTTCTAGATATCTGTCTGCATTTTGAAGTTTCCAAGATTGTCTACTTTTGCTCTGAAATTTCTTTAAAACAGCAGAAGTTAGCTCTATAAAGCACTGTGTTTTTTCCATTCAGTTTATTGGTTCACTTTGTACTATTGTTCACAAGTATTTGGTTGCTAGACAAAATGAACAATTCTCTCAAAATGTGAGGCCCAATTTTTGTAAGGAAAAATATGACAGAAAGAACAGCATTCAATTTGGAGTTCTTTTTACATATCCACTGTGGAAAGACTCTCTGTGCTTTTTGGTAGAAGCTACTGTCCATAGAACTTATTATTGCATTGCCTGGCATACATTGATCTTTTCATTATTTAAAAGAGTGATTTCATTTGGGATTGTTCCATGTCAGAATGGTTAGCAATGATAACATTATTTAAAACTGTGTTAAGTTCCCCATGAACCGTATATGTCTTATGCACACAATTTCAAAATACCTTTGTTTTCATGGAAGCCACATGTGATCCTTTTGATCCTTACAATCATAAAGGAGTCATATATTTTAGAAAGGAATGTTGAAAGCTAAGTGTATAGGAAGTATCTGGAGAATAGCTTGTTTTTTCCTGTGAACCAAAGATTATCAGAGAATTTAGAGCAGGAAAAACTCCTAGAAATCGTCTTGTCTGGAAGGTCACAACGTATGTCCCTTGCTTGTAACACTAGTCCAGTGAGATACTTCTCCGAAGTTTCCATTGTCCAAGAAGTCAGGAAATCCTGCACAGTATAACTCTTTTTTAGTGACTCACATATCACCATTAGTCACATTTAACTCTTTCAGAAAAGGAGGCTCTATAGTCATATTAACCCTAATCATCATAATTTATTTGGTCACAGAATTTGATTATTCCGTGGAACTAGCATTCTGAGAATCGTGTTTTAGGAAACATTGAGCAACTCCCTTTTCTTGAGAAATTTGGGGCCCAATAAGATTGTCAAATGGTGGGTTAGTATCTAAAACCAGAATCTTGGAATTGAAACATTAACTAGCATTTAGGGATAACCTGTGCCCTAAGATTACCTTGGAAAAGTTCTTGGGTAGTAAATGTAAGGGATGGCTCTTTGCTTATTGGATACATTGTTTTTATGTAAGCAGCAACAATATTTTCAGTGTCTTATAGACTGCAGATCAACCTGGGAAAGCCCAACCTAAGTGGGATTAATAGTACACTAGCATCACTTGAGAGGTAAATCCCAAAGCTTCTACTTTCTAGCTTAGAGAAATTTATACAACTAGTCTACTGATTCTACTACTACCACTCTTCTGAGTCATTAAATAAATTTACGGGACTTTTCATAATCCTGGAATTTAGTGAATAAAACAGAATTGTGAGCAGATTTAAGTTGTTTCTGGGTTTTTTGTTTTATTATGTTTTGTTTTCTATTCATCCAACACATTTATTACTAATCATTTTGCATAATAGATGTGTCAAGTAGATTATTTACACTAGCTTGCTGTAGGGCAGAAGCCCACATGGCTTAGTCTGCTGGGAAGTCATTTCAAGATGAGACTGTTTTTTAGTCCTGGGCTATGAGATCAGCAATATGGGAGGATTTGCTGTTTTGTTAAATGAGCTGTCATTTTATGATGTTCATTCTGGTTCTGACTTTCCATGCCTTGTTGTCATTTTCTAAATTCTTTGATGTAAATATGTGATCGTTAACAAACTTTGTAAGAAAAACCATAGTCACTGGCAATTTTTCAAAAGAGAAGTCTATCCAATGGTTTAGTCAATCAAAAAGGCACAATATAAATCACCATGCCATCTCTGTCTGGGATACAACTTTGTAAGAACCCATGCATTTGACCACCTCCCCACCACTTCACCAGAAAGTCTGGCAGAAAATTTTTTTTCCCCAACACCCTCACATACCTACTGAATTAAAGAGTTTCATGTCATGATAAGTGGTCAAATAATAAAGGAAACTGAATTCAAACAGTTTGACCCTGTTTAACCTTAGGGCAACTTTAGCTGCTGATATAGGGATTCATCAAATGCTCCCTTTAAGAAAGCCCCAAGAGCCCTTTCACTGGGATGCAGCAGTCAGAGATGGAAAACAATTCAAGTTAAATGATTCTCCTTGATGTGGCTTTGGCAAAACTTGATGCTAAATCTAAAGCTCTACTTGCATATAAAGGTCTGTTCTAAGGCTAGAAAGTCATAAAACTCTAGCAGGCAGGCTGTTTATCATTTCCCTGGCAAGGCCCTGGGTAATGTTGGAACTGAGGAGCCAGAACACTTAGACATGCACAGATGGGCCCAGTGAGACATGTTTTCAAGTTAGACTTACCTAAGGAAATTCACTGAACATATGAAGAATGGGCTTGGTACTAATTACTTAATTTATTTAATTATCTTGATGTCATGTTTTGTGGGTCTTAGGTTTATTCAAAGAAAATTATTCTTACCATTCCTAAAATACTCCATTTGAATCCAGGTACAACTTTCTCCCTGTGGCCAGTGATGTTTCTGAAATTTTAGGGCTTAGGGACAGGTGAATAAAGAAGTGACCACTGGAAACCATGATCATTTGGGACTTAGAATGTACTAATGTAGCAAATATTATTGAGCATCTACTTTCCTAGATGCACCTAGTAGGTCCAATCTCAGAAATTTCAAAATTCCATAGGAAATCTCATTACCTAAAAGGCAATTGTAAAAAAAAAAAAAAAGGCAATTGTATCCCTCTGAGTAAAATTTGATATTCAAATAAATAGAGTTCAAACTTCTAGAAGCCTTGGTTTCCTGATACAACAGTGGGTTAAGGAGCGAGCTTACTGTTCTTCTAGAGGCCCCTATAAGGACTAAATGAGATGTGTGTTCAGTTCCTGGCACATAGCATCAAGGATTAGCTATTCCTTTTTTGTTATACCTAAATTTTCTGTATCTATCTGAAAAATTTGGGGGGGCATTTCTGCATTAACCCTATTTTCTTTCTATAATTTCATATTCCTCTGGTAAGAAAGCAGAACAAGCCCATGGATGATTTCAGTAACTTTATTTTTTTAAGATCTTATTTATTTATTTGAGAGAGAGAGAGAGAGCGAGAGAGAGCACAAGCAGGGAGAGAAGAAGGAGAAGCAGGCAGGGCCCCTCACATGGGGCTCAATCCCAGGAACCCAGGATCATGACCTGAGCCAAAGGCAGACACTCAACCAACTGAGCCACCTAGGGGCCCCTCAGTAACTTTATATATTGCATGATAAAATAAGCAAAGACTTAGAATTCGGACACTTTGGGATTTAACGTTTGTCTCCACATCTCAGTGGCTGTGTGATCTTAGACAAGTAATTAATTAAAGCCTTAGTTTGTGTATCTGTGAGGTTAGGAAAACAGTATCACATGTGGGTGCCTGTGGTAAGAAGGAGAGGTTATAAACATTTATTCCTGCTTACGGTAAGCGCTAACTAAATGACAGTCTAGAGACACCTTCCTCTCTTTTCTCCCTTGCTTGTGCAAAACCACCAACATGCATATTCAAAACACTTTCTCCTGTCCACAGCAGAAATGGCATTATAAAATATTTTTATTTTCTTCCTCGTTCTATTGATTGTCATAAACAAGGTGTTTTCTGTATAATCTGAGTATACCTAAGAAGTGGATCCAACAGCAAACACACTAAAATTAATTCTAATCTTCTTTAATGATATAAAATTGCTGTGATTATCTTTAGGTAGGATTATTTTAAAGACTCTCGGTGAGACCTATAAATGGTTTCAAGTTACAAATAGTGAATGATACATGAAGATAAACAACTGTGCATCTTATTAAACCTATCAGGATTAAATTTCCCTTTCTTTAATAAAAATCAATGCCATTTCATATCTGAGATCCTGAGACAAGTAGAAAAAATGCCAACAGACTTAGAACAAAATTAATCAACACGCCATGGATACAAATGAGTGACATTGAAGAGGTACCCTCTCCCTGAAGTAGACTTAACTCCTGTTTCCTGTTCACGGGCTCCTTTTCTGTTTCCCTTCCTTGAGTTCTCAAACCATCTCACCATCTCGCTAGTCTGGACTTTGAAGATCGCTGTTAGTAAGTACTGCTTAGCTAGTGGAACATCAGCTAACAGAGTTCAAAGGTAACAAGATAACTGACCCCATCCTAAGGGCTCAAGTTTCTCTCTATCCAGTGCTCTGCTCTTAGGCCATCTCTTCATCTGCCCAGAAAAGCAGTTTAGAAATGCAATTTTAACCTGGCAACATTCACTTTTTCTGCTGTGTGTCAATATTGGGAGACTTACAATAGATACTGGATGTTTTTGAAGCAGTAGAAGAACAATGTGCATCTGCCCAGTAGATGCTCTTAAAGACATGTTCACATAAGCAGGGAGGTTTGGAATTGTCTCAAAGATAGACAGGGGTCAGAAAGTGCCTGGTAGATCAGTAATAGAATATTTAAATCAAAGTACTTCTTGGGAGAGAGCCAAGTTAGAGAAGAAGGCCAAAGTAACCTGATCCAGGCCATGGCACTGATGATAGCCAGAGCAGCTGCACCCAGGGCCCTTTGGACTGCTTGCCTGGATGGCCAAGCAAGCCAGGGAGAACACGGGTTTAAATGCTTACTGGAAATAGTGATAAAGGCAGAGAAGAGATTGAGTTGCTTTGATTTCTACAGAACCCAGCATATTAAACTCATGTACTAGGTATACAAAGAGCCTTAATTTTGACAAAATTATCACCTCAAACCACTGAGGCAATGTATTTATCATGACACAATTATAAAATGTGACCCCTAATGCTCAGGGATGATTTACCCACTCCTCAGATCCTGGAATCATTATATAGGTATAGTAGACCAAATAATGTCCTCCCAAAGATGCATACATCCTAATCTCTGGAAAATATGAATATGTTACCTCACATGAAAAAAAGGGCTTTGCAGTGGTAATTAGATTAATGATCTTGAGATGGGGAGATTATGCTGGACAATCTAGGTGGACCTAATATAAACAAAAGGGTCCTTAGAGGAGAACTTTTTCTCGTTGTGGTCAGAGGGAGGAGATATGAGTACAAAACAGTGGTCAAAGAGATGCAACCTTGCTGCCTTTTAAGTTGGAGAAAGGGAAACATGAGCCAATAATGAATGTGGGCAGCCTCTGGAACCTGGAAAGCAAGGAAGTGAATTCCCTCCTGGAGCCTCCAGAAAGGAACACAGCCCTGTAGAGTCCTCTATTTCAGTCCACTGAGGCCCATGTCAGACTTCTACAGAAGCATAGGGTAATAAATCTATGTTGATTTAAGCCACTCAATGTGTGGTAATTTGCTATGAGAGCAATAGAAAATGAATACAGGAGGATTACAGGTTTCAAAGGCAGGGTCCTTACCTTCACTCTCAAAAAGTCCTTTGTAGCCCCAAGCTGAGAGCCAAGAGAGCCTTAAGAAACACATGGGGAGTTTGTTGCTCAGCTTTTCAAAGGAAGGACTTCAGAGAGAAGACAAAGAAACATAGTCCTACCTATAGCGTTGTCCAAAAATGGAGACTCAGCACCAGGGTAAAGCTAAGCAAGCTTGAGCTGAGAAATCATGACATCTCCTGCCCAATAAGTGTGTAATTGGAGATGATGTGGGGAATAGAAGGAAGCCTGTACAGAATCTGATGTTACAGGGAGAAGAAAGAGTAGGGGAGTAAGCACCAGTCATTTAGCACCTCCACCCTCGAGGTGCTTCACAGGCTTTATCACATTTACTGAAGCTGAGGTTATGAGGAAGTGAAGAAAACTAAGCCTCAGAGCAGTTGTGTGAACTACCCAAGGTTATATAGAGTCTCTTAGCAGCTGAAACACAAGGTGAAAACCAGGTGTGCCTGGTTCAAATGCCCCTGGGTTCTCTGCAACTCTGAGCTGCTCCTGGTCTGGCTGTTAATACCTGTGGCTTCAACATCATTATCAGGAGGTCACTTTCAGCTTTTGCTAAAGGGGCTGAGGCCCTGCTGATATGTCTGTTTTGGTCTTGGAACTAGTTCAGAAAATTATGGTAGGAAAAAAGGATACAAAAGAAAGGTCATCAAAAAGTAAACATTTCAGCCTAGTATTTTTTTCTTTTTGTTTTGTGATATTTGGGAACACCTTCTCTGTATCTTGATTATTGAAAAAAAATACTTGTATGTCTTCTTCTGATACTTTACCCTTTCAGTTAAATCTTTGATCTATGGGAATTTATACTGGTGTAATGTGAGCCATTGATTCAACTTTATATTTCACAGATGACTTTTCAGTTGTCCCAACACCATGTATTGTATTCCTCATTTAGTCAAAATACCAACATAAACACTTTCTAAATATCCTGTGTGTATCTGAGTATCTTTTCAAACCCCATATTCTGTCCCATAAGCCAATCAAAGAACAATAAACTGGATAAAAAAATATATAATTAAAGGGATGCCTGGGTGGCTCAGTAGTTGAGTGTCTGCCTTTGGCTCAGGGCATGATCCCGTGGTCCGGGATCGAGTCCCACATCGGGCTCCCTGTGGGGTGCCTGCTTCTCCCTCTACCTATGCCTCTGCCTTTCTCTCTTTCTGTGTCTCTCATGAATAAATAAATAAATCTTTAAAAATATATATATATATAACACATATCATAGATGAAGGCATTGTATGTAAAGAATTTTTAAAAATCAATTAAAATGAGCAAAGGATATGAACAGACATTTCATAAAAAGGGATATATAAATAGATCTTAAATAAATGAAAAGCTACTTAACGTCTCTCAATGTGGAAATGACAACTAAAAGAACAATGAAACACCATTTTAAACTATAAGATTGGCAAGAGTCTAAATGTTAATAACACACTATGTTGGCAAAAATACCTTATTACTAAGAATATAAAGTTATATGGACCCTGAAAGAGGCTGTTTAGAAATACCTATCAAAATTACAAACTCACATAACCTTTGATCCAGCAATTTACTTCTAGGAATTTATATTAAAGGTGGAAAATACATATATATTGCAAAAACCCACGTGTGAGATTTTTCACTGCCACCCTGCATATAACTGCAAATAATACAGAAAAAAAATCTAAAGGACTATCAATAAGTTGCTAGTTAAATAAATTCTCATAATATATTTAATGAATTTTGATGTGACTTCCCCAAATAGTGAGAACTCTCTTTATGAAGAGTTACTATTATGGAGATTTTTTTCTATGTATATTGTTAAATGATTCCCCAAAGAACATTTGAGACTACTTGGGGGACATTTTTGGTGTCAAGTCTGGGAGGTAGATAATGGCTGCTACTGGTATCCAGTGAGGGAAGCCAAGGATACTGCTAAACATCTTACAAATATAGGATAGCCTCCCCTAGCAAAGAACTATCCAGTCTAAAATGTCAATAGTGCCAAGAAGGGGAAACCCTACTCTGGAATAATGATTAGAAACTAATAATGATTATAAACTGATTATATTACATGACTATTAGGCTAAGGGGCAGAGATGGACAGAAACTTTTCCATTGTTTCCATTGTTTCCATTTTGCAATTGGTGACTCATGTACTTGCATGTATATATACTATTTAAAAGTAAATAAATAGTACTGCTTTTTATTAAAAAAAAAAAAAAGTCACTTTTGGGTGCCTGGGTGGCTCAGTTGGTTGAGCATCTGCCTTCCGCTGGGTTCATGGCCCAGGGTCCTGGGATTGAGTCCTACATCAGGCTCCCTGCTGGGTGTGGAGCCGGCTTCTCCTGCTCTCTCTCTCTCTCAAATAAATAAATAAAATCTTTTTTTTTAAAAAAGTCATGTTGAATCTTCAAAAAAAAAAAAAACTGTAAGGAGTGTGAAGAAAAATCTTTGATTCTACTTATTTGGTATTTTTCACTTGTGGCCTCTTGTCCTTTTGTAAAGTTCAAGGACATATATATTGATTCTTTCAACAACTGATGGAATGTTCTCTCCTGGAAAGGTACTTCAAACAATAGAGTAAAATAGGAGAATGAAGTTACAGTGTATTGTATCTGACCAAACAGGCTTTGGTCTTAGCAAACACCAGAGAAAACTATAACCTAAATTACTAGAAGTTACAAAGGTGTAAGTCAATGTTTTCTCAGGGGCAGGACAAACACTCTTTTAGAAGAGAACTGATAGGGCAGAGGTGCCTTTTGAGTAGAACTCCTGACAACAGTACCTTTAGAGGTCAAAGGACCTCCAAAAATTTCTCTGGAATCATTTCATAAATCTACTATAAATTCATTATTAGTCATTCTTGCTCCACATCATCACTAAAAGTTGACAAAAAGGTAGTAAAATTGTATTTACCATTAAATGTCTACCCTCCTATTTAATTACCACTGTTCCAAAGCTGCTTTATCAGGGTAAAGCATTCTATAGAGCCTTGAATGTGTTGGAAGCCAAATTCATTGTGATCAAGGCAGGAGCCTGCCCAGAGTTTTATTCATGGCTTTCCTTGATGAAAGTGTTCCACAATTCTAGGTTGTATATTTACTTTTTACTTTAATTTCAACACTTTCTCAATCTTTCTCTCCCAGCCTCAGGATTTTCTGTGACATTTCAATTATTATTAATTATTTCAATTATTATTAAAATTATACCTAAAAACATATCACACACACACAAATACGCTTATATGAACAATCCAAGGTGTAGTAAATATTGCTGGTTTATCAGTTTCTTCTCTGTTTTTATGAGTCTATTTCTAGTTTTATTTATTTGTTCAGAAGAGGATTAAGAGATACAAACTTCAAGTTATAAAATAAGTTGTGGGGATAGAAAGTACAGCATAGTTAATAATACTGTAAATACCTTTGTATGGTGACAGATGGTGACTACATTTATTGTGATGAGCATCTCATAATATATATAATTGTTGAATCACTCTGTTGTATGCCTGAAACTAATATAATATTTATTGTATTCCAAACTTCAATTAAAATAATTCCAGAGGCACCTGGGTGGTGCAGTTGCTCAAGTGTCTGACTTTACATTTCAGCGCAGGTCATGATCTCAGGGTCTTCAAATTGAGCCCTGTGTCAAACTCTCAGCTCAAGCAAGCAATCTGCTTGAGATTCTCGATCTCCCTCTCCTTCTACTCCTCCCATTTGAGATGCTGTCTCTCTCTAAAATAAATTTTGAAAAATCTTTTTAAAAATTCCAATTCTCTACTTCAAATTGTAAGAAAACTTGGTTGAATTGCTATCTATCTATATATATATATACACATATATATATGCAATATGTATATGTGCAGGATATATGTGTGTATATATGACCTATATTGCATATATGCATATATATGAATATATATGCATATATTCATATATGACACATATATACATATATTGTATACATTGTGTATATATGTGTAGAATGTTTACAATATATGTACATATATATGTATGCAGTATATATATACACACATGTATACAATATATAAAACCAAGTTGAATATATTTTATATGTATATGTATATAGATATGGCCTTAAGGGTAGAAAGAATTGGACATTTTAAGCACAATATGAGAGAATGAAGAAGGCTCTCCGTTGTGAATAGATAATATCCTAACATGTCATTAATGTCCAGCTATTTGTACTTCCTTTGAGATACTTACTGTCTTTTCCTGTTTCATATTTAAGATACATAAAAATAAGAAACTGGGGCACCTGGGTGGCTCAGTGGCTGAGTGACTGCCTTCGGTTCAGGTCGTCACCCCAAGGTCCTGGGATAGAGTCTTGCATCAGGCTCCGTGCAGGGAGCCTGCTTCTCCCTCTGTCTCTCTCTGTGTCTCTCATAAGTAAATAAATAAAATCTTTTTTAAAAAATAAGAAACCATAAGCAAGAGCATACTAATGACATTCATAAGCTGCTACCATCACTCAGAAGACAGAATCAGAAAAATACAAAGCCTTT
Organism: Canis aureus; assembly: GCF_053574225.1. Lineage (NCBI taxonomy): Eukaryota > Metazoa > Chordata > Mammalia > Carnivora > Canidae > Canis > Canis aureus. The sequence continues at coordinate 49,038,747 of NC_135616.1, forward strand.
GTAACTCAGAGCAGAGAAACCAGAAGAGAGTAAGGGATTCAAAGAATTCAGTGGGATCAAAAAACAAAGTTTACCCAAACTATAGTTATATTAGGAGTTATTTTGGCACTTTAGTCTACTTTTTCTATTTTCCAAAAAAATATGAAAGACAGGATGTTGAACCAGATTGTTGGTTCAAACTGGCTTTAAAAAATAAACAAACAAAACTTTTTTTGTCCACTAATACAAATTCTATAAAAAAAAAAACTTTAAAAACTTTAAAAAGATAAATAATTCCTGCTCTCAACAAATTTATAATCTATATGGAAAAAAACACTCTATGAAACATCTGTTTCATAGCTGTCCCGCAAAGCAGCCTATCTGCAAGCAGAGTCTACATTCTACTCAGTCCCAGAGTCTCCCCCAGCAGTCACTGTTCTGTGAAAACAGTCAAGAGCAAGGTGTGTATTCTACAGCTTGGATTCCTGTGTATAAAAAATGGACAGGAAGACCACTAGGGCCCATTCCAATTTTAAGACATGACACCTACATTCAAAGACTTTAAGAACAAATTAGAGAAACTGAACATAAGGAAAATGCAAAAATAGTGATGAGTTACCCCCTCCCAATAAAAGGAGAGAGGGAGAAACATGAGCTTGGGATATAAACAAAAAATGTTTTCCGAAGTAGATGAATTTGAGCTGGCTTTTATAAGTGACTGCCTTTTCATACAGCATTTTTAAGTCTTTTTCATTTTATCTTACATTATTTTGCAGAAAATGGAAAAATATTGATTATATTATCAAGCAAGAAGTGTATCTTTCTGTGCCCAGAACATATTAGACAAATACTAAGGATTAAAATCAGGAAACTAAGAGAAATAAAAAGGTAAAGGAAGAAAGAACACTTAATCTCTATCAATACAAATATGGCTTCAGAGTTTTTTATAAACAGGTGTTAAGTGAATACCATATATGCTAATATCCAGCTTATCTTGATCTAGAAATATAGAAATTTAGTATGATTGGTTGGTTTACCAGTGAGAATAAAGCAGTTTTATTTTTGGAAATGGTGGTCATAAAAGCTAGGTCCTATTACCAGGAAAAAAAAGTGAGGAAGTAAAGATAATAACTAAGAAAGAAAAGAAAAGAAAAAAAGAAGAGAGTCATGATAGAAGAATCACTCCAAACAGCGACACTAGCAAAAAGCTATTACTATGGGCAGGGAGAGAAAAAAAAATACCAATTACAATTATACCCCCAACCTAAGAACATTGAGTGTATGAGCAAACGATCTCATACACATCACTAACCTCTGTTTTTCACATAAACTAATATGGGAAATGTACATTTGGAAAACTTAAGGGGTAATCCTTAAATTTCCAAAAATACCTGCTTTTTAAAAGAATCTATTGCAAGAGTCTTACATGTACTTAGGAGCTTTTAGCCTAACACGTTTAAAATGAATAATTTTCTAAAATTGGTTTCCACCAAGACTGTTACCGCTTGAAGCTGACAATCAGCTTTCTTCCTCCCCAAAACTCAGGAAACTTGAAAAAGCAAAAACATCATCAACAACAGCAATTTAATACACTCTGAAAACCCACAAGAACACTGGTCTTTAGAATTAACTGACATTCTTTCAAGAAATAAATTAATCAAGAAATAAAAACATGCTGTCCTTACATAAAGACAATCTGTACTTTGAGAGGTTTTCTTTTCCAATTATTGTCCAGTAGTGCCAAACCATCCATGCAGGTTTTTTTTTACTCAAAGCTTCTTTTAGGATCAGAGTGAAACATGTTGCTCCACAGAAGGATGTTTCTTTTTTGTGAGGTGGATGTTTCTGAATGATATATACTTTTTTGGTCAAAACATAATTTTTAAGCAGCCCTGGTAGCTCAGCGGCTTAGCGCTGCCTTCAGCCCAGGGTGCAATCCTGGAGACCCAGGATCGAGTCCCATGTCAGGCTCCCTGCATGGAGCCTGCTTCTCCCTCTGCCTGCGTCTCTGCCTCTTTCTATGTGTGTCTCTCATGAATAAATAAGTAAAATCTTTTTAAAAATATATTAAAAAAACACAATTTTCCAATGGAGGTAGCTTTTCTTATGAATTCATCTAGACAACAAATCCAGAAACTGTTAGGCTTCAATAGTCCACTTTGACCTTCAGGCATTGGAAGAATTAATAGTTAAAAAGTGCCAATGGCAAGAATACATTTCTCTCCACATAATATAGACTAAGGAGGACCTATTTTCTGTTCAGAATTGTTGCCCATCCTTTAGAGTAAAAGCAAGTATATTTAGCAAGGAAATTATTGATTTTTTAAAATAAGAGTGAATTAGCCCTGTCCCTCTAACTGATGGCAGAATTGGATAGATGATAATATTTCAAAACTACAGTTTTCACTTCTGCACCAGCATCTCTCTGCTCCATTGCATTCCAAAAATATATATTCCTTGGAAAAGCATAAGCAGGTCAGTTACAGCCTAAATTAATTGGAAAAAACTGATATCTTTAGTTATGAGAAGACCAACTCTTTGGCATACATGAAAGGAGTTGAATAGGCATGACTTGCAGGATAATGGTATTTTGTTCTTAAGACTATGAAAGTGAGCGAAATAACACTGATGACAAAACCTCCTGCTTCATAAAGTACCACCTCCACTGTCTTAGCATCTCTAAAATATCTTTGAGCAATGCCACATAGGATTTGGATTTTTGAAAGGTGAGGGTTTACATAGTGGGTATATGTCACAGGACTCCTATTTTCTCCTGGCACTATGGATGTTCTTAGCTATAATGTAATATTTCTGATTTAAAAAATTTTTTTCAACAAATTCATAATTAAAGAGAAATAAAAGAACTTATCTTAAAGAAGAGTTGTTATGCAGTATTAACCAAGGACACAAGAATGGGCAGCAACAGATGATAAATATGCTGGAATAATCAGTTCCTTCAGAAATACAGGACATCCAGGAGAGAAGCAGATGGCCCCTGCATTCTGTGTCTCTAACTGTGAATACCCAGAGAAAATAAAAAATATGGGGCTCCTTGTACAAAATTTACTAAGAATTTCAAAATGGCATGCTAGAGTGTTTCCATTTTTAAATATTTTATGGTTTTCTTTGGACATATAAATAATGTAATTATAAAGGCACATTGTTAAACTATAAAAAGGTAAAGGGAATTTTCATTTTTGAGTAATTGGGATATATTTGGAAAAAGCAAGGAACATTTTGTAAGACATAAATTTGAATCTCAGCCCTTAATAATGATGGAGTTTCAGTTTTCTTATCTGGTTATTGATGAGGAAACCATGATACAAGGAGAGTTCAAAACATGCTTGAGTTTTTGCCAGTGAACAGTGTTGGATATGGGGTTGCAAGCCAGGCAGTCTGACTAGAGGACAACACCAATCACAGCTTAACCATCATCTTTCCATATATACCATGTATGTTGCATCACTGGATCATACTGGACACTAATCTTCATAAGAACAAAAATAAAACCCACAATTCAAGCACAGATTTGAGGCTCAAGTTACTATACGATGATTCTCTTCTGTTTCTATAGTTTTCTAGGTCTCTGACATTAAACCCTTGAAACTTTTGCATAATTTAGAAATAATATAAACTAGGAGATAGGCATTTGTTTTTATTGCTATTGTTTAAATCTAGACATATGATTATAAGAAACAAACCAAACAATAAGCAAAACAAAATGATTGATCAATCAATACATCAAATAAGTCCATAATAAATATTTTGAAGACATAGTATATGGTACTATATTTGATGGAAATCCCTATGAACATTATTTCTTCCCAGATAACCTCAGATGTATCTTTTCAGCTGTTTTGATATCACTATTTAAAAAGAAAACAGAAATAGAAATAAAGTCTAATGAAATCCCTAAGGAAGATAAGTAAAATTAGGGAACAACAGAATAAAAATAAAATCACTGCTATCTATTTAATGCCTCATTTTGATAAAGAGAAAACAGAATGGATTTTCATTATCGAATATATTTATTGATTATACAGTTGCTGATAATTGTGAATTTGCAGATTTGACCTGGAAATATTATGCAGTTTCCAAAGAATTACTATTAAGAGTCAGGATTGGAGAAAACTCAATGACCTTGATTCTAAACCAAACTTCTCAGAAGTCCATGGAGCACACTGGGGGCAGGAGTGGGGAGACTGCATGGGAGGTCTACCATAGAGGCTTAGATCTTTCTCATTAGAAGAAAGATCCATGATTTCAGTGACTGAGATCTAGAAACCTTTAGGAGCCAGAAGAGTCATCACCTAGTAATTTAGCATCAACTCTGTGGTTTAGTGGTGGTCTTTTTCATGTTTAAGAGGGAGAATTGTTCAAACAATATAGTTGGTTTGAAATACATCCAGGACCAATGCAAACACCAAGTGGGCTGCCCAGAAACCACACATTGTTTCCTTCAGACAAAAGATAATGATGCACTAATGAGTTTTACCCTTTATTGCCCTCTCTGGAACACAGCCTCAGGAAGAAAACCCACAAAACAAAATTGTTAGTCCCAAAATTTACAATATTATGCAATGACCCCTATCCCTTTTTCTTTAAGTGCTAGTACTTGTGTTAAGTATTTGTGTTGTTTAACTCATAAATCCCAACCTCGTATAATCTCAAAAGTGCCCTCCCAGAGAGAGAAAGGAAATGAGTAAATGAGGAAAAATAATAAAAGCCTTACTGATATAGAGTACCTCCAAGAGACTTAAAGTACTTTTGAGATATTATCTTATTCTAATGTCTTTTGACCTCATCAAAGTGGGGGAGTAACAGAAATTAATACTTTAAATTATGGAGAGGGGAAAGTGAGGCAAAAACACATTGGACTAAATAGGTCCGTTTAATAAAAACCATTTAATAAAACTGTGAGTGGAGAAAAAGTTAAAATTCAATTGATTGGCCTTATAAGAGTATGACATATGTTGAGGATTTATAGGATTTGTTGGAGTCATTTGTTGTTGTTTCAGTGAAGAATAAGCTTAATGGCACCACTGCACATCACGTACACTGAAATAATCCATAATCGTGCCGTAACCTCACAACCTGACCCCTCTCCATTCCAGCCACCATCTCCTTCCTGTGTGGCTCATGTATAGCAAAATTCCTTTAGTCACTGTTTCTACTTTCTTGTCTCTCATTTTCTCTTTATCACTACTGAATGTGGCTTCCTTTTAAAGCATCTCCATTGAAATTTCTCTTGTTCATTTGACAGTGGCCTCCATCTTGACAAATTCATGGGTGAGGTTTTTTTCTGAAATTTCACCTACTTGATCTCAGTAGCATTCCAAAGAGTTAACTCTTCCTTCTTGAAACATCTTCTCTTGGCTTATGTGATATTCACTCCCCTTTTACTTTATTCACCTCTGGATGCTTTGTTTCAATCTTCTTTACTCTTCCTCCTTCTCTGTGTAACTTTTTAAGGTAGGAGGGCCCCAGAGCTGTTTCAGGCACTCACTCTTCTCTAATATCTGCCTAAATATGCATACTCATCTGTGTCCCTGGCTTTAAACACCATCTTTCCCCCACTGTTACCTTTAGACTCATATTAACAACTTAACTGATCCTTTCACTTGGGTATCTAATAGACATCTCACATGGCAAAAAATCAAATCCTTGATTTATGTCCTAAAATTGCTTTTCCCTTAGTCTTTCTTATTTCAAAAAAAAATTTACTTCATTTCAAATCTAACCAGATATATGTCATGTTGTTTTTATCCTTGAAATATGTCTCAAAGTCATTTCCCTCTCCTTTTCTCCATCACCATTCTTTGTTATTTCAATTATCCCAATAGCTTCCTTTATGGTCTTCCACTTGCTTTCTCATCAATATATTCTTTTTTCACAGAGCAGTAAGAGTGCTAAGGCTTTTAAGACATGAAATTAGATTATATTACTTTGCTACTTTAAACTCTGTGCTGGCTTCTTATCAAACATACAATAAAGTCCAAACATTCATTTTAGTCCATAAGACCATGTATGATCTGGTCCCCACCTGCCTCTTCCCCATATCTTGATATGCTCCCCAGCTCACTAATCACTAGCCACACTGGTCTTTCTCTTGCAAGGACCCAGTCATTCCTGTGCTAGCTCTCGCTTCTTTCCAGAAAGAAGAGTGTCGGTCCTTCTTGGTATTGAGGTCTCAGGTAGTATGTCCTCCTCAGAGAGACTTTCCCTAACTAACCGCTCAATCTAATGACACCACAAACAAATCATTTTTTTCCTCCCATCAACTTGTTTTTGGGGGTTTTTTTTTTGGTTCTTCATAGCACCTCCAGCTACCTGAAAATATCTTAGTTTTTTATTACTTACTGGTTTATGACCTGTGCACCCTCACTAAAATGTAACTTCCAAGAAAAGTGGAGTTATGAAACAACAAATGAGCTATGAATTTTAGAAGAAGATTTTAGTGAGTATTTTACTAAGTATTTTAGATGAAAACTTTATAAGGAACAATTAACACATTTTTTTTTTTTTTTTTTACAGAGCTTGTATTGCTTTTTTAAATCAATGTGTCAGGGAAGTAAGAAATGTACTGCAGGTAGCAAGGAGCAAAGTAATTGCATCCAATTATTAAAAATTCTTATTATTACAGCCCTCTGCCTGTAAGTTTTGTAACAGAAAGCTCATGTACACAAACCAGAATCATCAGCAAGCCTTGTTAAAATGATTGTTGGACCCCTAAAACATCCCATCTCCTCTCCAAAGTTTCTGATTCAGTAGATCTGGAGGGTGGAGGTGAAGGGCAAGTTCTAAAACATTCCCAGGTGATATAGATGTTATTAATCAGGGAATCACACTCTAAGATCAAAATTTATACATAATTAATTGTGAAAAGAAGAAAAAGGCCCTAATAGAAAGAAAATAGGGGGAAATTTTATTCATAACTTCAATAATTAGTCTACTAACCTGTTATTGAGTTATCCAGATAAGTCATTTTTTGTATTTTATATGTATTTTAATATATAAGGATCTTGTCTCATTTGATGTCAAGGCTCCTTTTATTACTAGATATTTATTAAACACACATATAGATGTTTCATACTGATATTTACATGTTTCCTTTACTCTTCACCAGCAAATTCTTCTCCTGTATTTATTTAAAGACAACCTTCCCCAAATAATGTTTGCCTCTCACTATTCCCTTATATTAGAATTTCAGTATTTTCTATTACACTTTCAATCACGTGACATGGTAAACTGAGAAAATAGACAACCAATCAAAGGTCATTCTTCTGCTTCTGCTCAGAAGTAGCAGAATAGCTTCTGCTCTGGAGTAGCCCTGTCTCTTCTGTAGGTTCTTTGGAAGGAGTTCTGAACTGTTTCCATGTTCATTCTCATTAGGACCTGCAGCAGCTACCAAAGACACTTGACTTCCTAAACAAATACTCAAACCCATTAAATCTTAGAATCCAAAGATCTCTTTGTGATAAAGTAATGTTATTTCTGGAGAACTATGTTAATGTGATATTCCAAAATTCACATACATAGGTATTTATAGCAGTATTACTTTAAAAGTTGAAAAGTTGGACACCACCTAAATGGAAGAATAATAAAGTACATTGAAAACACATATGTGTTAGAAGATTATATAGTCATTGAATTTATTTATATTTCTCCTTAATGTTTCCCAAATTCTCCAAATTTTCTACAAATAGCAAACAATTTCTGCAACCAAGTGAAATTATTTTTGAGAAAAATGGTTGATTTTTACTGATTTAGATTTTAACTGGACACAGAATTTTGTTCAAAAAATAATTTTTATATCAATTTCTCTGTTGTATTTTAAATTAAGACAAAATTCACAAACCATAAAATTAGCCATTTTAAAGTGCACCATTTTGGGATGCCTGGATGGCTCAGCAGTTGAGCGTCTGCCTTTGGCTCAGGGCGTGATCCTGGAGTCCCAAGATCGAGTCCCACATCAGGCTCCCTGCCTGGAGCCTGCTTCTCCTCCGTCTCCCGATGTCTCTGCCTCTCTCTCTCTGTGTGTGTTTGTGTCTCGTGAATAAATAAATAAAATCTTAAAAAAAAATAAAGTGCACAATTCAATGACATTCTAGTATTCACAAACTTGTGCAACCATAAACTCAATCTAGTTTCAAAACATTTTCACTACCCCAAAAAGAAATCTTGTGCCCATTAATCAATAGTTCTTCATTTCCCACTCCACTCCAGCCTCTGGAAATTACCAATCTGTGCTCTGTCTCTATGGATTTATGTATTCTGGACAACATTCACTTTTTATAGAGTGATAGTTTTTATCTTTTAAAAAATGTACACATTCAGTAAGAATATTTGGCTCTGCTCTACCTGCTTGTTGGCCTTCGCCTGATCTGGAGTAGCCAGGCGAGGCTTAACTGTGTCTCCCACATGGCAGCCCCTCATATACTGACTGCAGCTCTGAGGGATCACTCTCCCTCATCACCCAACACTACCATATCCAGTGCCTCTACCAAATACCTATGATTTTCTTCATATTAAATATACAGATTTATGTGGCCCCTTTCACCATAGTTACTGCTATGGTTTCTCTTTATCTCTTTAAGCTCCCACTCTATATGTGTTGCCTGAAAGAGCCCCAGACTCATGGGAAAGTGGAAGGAGAGAAGGGGAGGCAGGTCATGAGAATCAGACAAGTTGATCTTTGTGCAGGCCTGAGTGTATGTGACTGCCAGCCTCCACTACACCTGAGTCGCAGTGGCCAGGTTCCTGTGCAGATCCTCTCCCCTGGGCCCCACGCAGGGATTTCTCTCAACATTGAGATCTGTGGAGCTGCAGAAGCTGCAGCACACAGGCTTGAGAAGAAAGACATCCTAAGTGGAAACATACATCACAATTAATTGCAAATCATCTCCCTCACATCTTCCTGTCACAAACCATGAAAGAAGTCCTCTACTCTAAACATGGGGAAATTGCTCACAGAAAGAAGAGATGTTAGATCTAAATTTCAATTAACTTTAACACTGATTGCTATGTACCACTGGATTAGTCTCTGGTCCTTATTAATGAGGATATAATTAATGAAGTTTGCCCTGGGCACTGGACCAGAGCCCAGATAATTTTATTTTAGACAAGTAATTTAGGCTGTGTTTTTTAGAATATGGAATGATTATTATAAATGCCATTTCTCAGGTTCTAGCCCAAATCTTGGGAATCAGAACTCCTGAAGTATGTGGTCCTGGGATCTGCATTTTGAACAAGTCCCCACATGTGTCTCATTTATAATGAAGTCTGAGGACCACTTATTAAAGAAAAAGAGTCCTATATTGAATTTGTATTGAATGCAAATAGTAGATATTGTTATAGAACTTTCTCTAAAGAAAAATGTGCCAATCCTTGTGTTTGGAAACAATATACTAGAAAATATTTGATAAGCTTGGCTTAAGGTATAACTGGCTCTATTTGATGTTAACAAGAAACATTCCCTAGAATTACTTCAAAAGTTCAGTAAAGGCCCTTTTTATTTATATTATTTATAATTAGGCTGATCCAAGGAAAGATCTAAACAGAGTTATAAAAAGCAGAATGGACACCAAACATATCATGAGCACATGTGCACTTAGTAAATATTTGCTGCATGAATGGTACACTATAGTTACTTTATTTCCCAAATAAAAGGCAAAGGACTGATTCCTAATCTTTCAGGTTTTCTTTTTCTCAAATATCAGTTGTATTCTGGCTGTTTGAATATGAGCAATTATGACATAATTTAGATTTAAATAATTCTCTAAAATATTAGATCTTTGTTCATTTATTCAATAAATATTTATTGGTCATTTTTCTTTTTTTCTTTTTTAAAAAATTTTATTTATTTATTCATGAGAGACACACAGAGAGAGGGAGAGAGAGGCAGAGACACAGGCAGAGGGAGAAGCAGGCTCCATGGAGGGAGCCTGATGCGGGATTCGATCCCAGGTCTCCAGTATGCCGCCCTGGGCCGAAGGCGGTGCTAAACTGCTGAGCCACCTGGCCTGCCCCAATTGGTCATTTCAATATGCGGGGACCTGGGCTAAGTTTCAGAGATATGGTAGTGAACAAAAAAGACTTGATCTCTACATTGATGGAGTTTTCCATTGAAGAGGACTAGAAGCTTAGGTGTTTGGAGGAAGATAATTATTTGAAAATCCAGGGCAATCTCAGAAAGAGTATTGGGAACTTCAAGCCCAGGCATCAGGTTGGCACTTGCTTCATTTTGCTCAGCTTTCCAGGGTGATATTGCTTGGGTTTCTGAGGTTGTGGTTCAGAAAGTACTTTCTGTCCTTTCCAATTGGTCCTTTGACTTCACTTAGAGTAAGTTGTTAAATATTTGGAAGGCTAGATGATTACAGTTTACCAACAACATTTCAAAGTATGAAAATCAGAATCCATTACATATTATCTTCACCTTCTCTCCTCTACAATCTTGCTCTCACCCCACTATGTCTCTAAAACTCCCCAGCCCAAAACTGGTGGACCATCGATCCAGTGATTACATGATCACGTGTCAGTGTTCCCTCATCTGACTTCTCACAGCCTGGCTATCCCTGCCTTCCCTTGGCCTCCTTTGTAGGTTTCCTTTTCCTCAGTTCCTGGAAGAGCTTATGATCCCAGAGTTCCACCTACCACCCACTTCTCCTCTTGCTCAACCCATGAGTGATCTAATCATCCCCGCATAATGACATCCCTTCAAATCAACCCTGTGAAGCCCATCTTGGACTAGACAGCTTTCCTGTGCTTGGAGACTTCCCTGACCCCACCAGCCAGCTCTTCCTCTCATGTTCTTGGTCATGGAGAGCTAGCCTGGTCCCCAGCTTCCTGTTGTCTGAGGCAGATACCCAGGTTTTCCAATGTCCCTCATCTCATAGCCATTCAATTACTTTCAACATGTTAAAGCTCAAGTATCTAAAATGTTTCCTTCTGTTCTATTCCAATTGCCCCTTAGTTACATCCCACATTGTTTCCTCCATGGATTACTCCAACAACTAACTAGTCTCCTACTTGACAGTTAATGCAACTTTTTGTTCATTTATCTTGTTCCTGACATGAAATCGATGTCTTATTCATCTTTGTATCCCATCACCTAAGAAGGTGCATAGAACACCTTCTATGGTGGAATGAATGAATAAACCAATTAATGCTTACAGTATAAGTACTGCCTGTTTTAGGTGTATAGAGACAGGTTTGGTCACTGGATATTAGTATTCATTTTAAGTACATTTGTGATACTTTCTTTTTTTAATTTTTTTTTACTTTTTCCATGACTCCATGTCCATTGGCATAAGTCTCCTGGTTGTCTCTGATTGTGTTTGTTTTTTTTGGTCAAGAGCCTTGAATTTACCCTTTAATTTGTCTGAATTCAGCATCAGTTGTCAATAGGAGCTAACATGAAAAAGGCAGGGTGCCTAAGACTTAATACCAACCAAACCAGACTTCTTGTTTTAATTAAATTACTTAATATGGGACTTTCCAGGCCTCTATGGACCCATTAGCCAACAGTGTTTTGAAAACCTGTCAGAAAAGAGAGGTTGCAGAATTTGGGAGACATGAGTCCATGACTAGGACAGAAACAAAGTCAGAGCTTTCTTCATAACATTTACTTGGGGACATAAACTTTTTATGTATCAGAGAATTCGAGGATGAATTATTATTCTTGCCTGGTATTGTTAACACAATTTTCACGGTTAGAAATAGTAATATAATAATATACTTAGTGTACTAGTCTATAAACATTTTTAGTTCTAAATCTATATAACCTCTCACAAACTCTTTCACTGACATATAAATTGCAGCAAATATCATTTAAAGAATATTGCAACACTGATGTTTTAAAATGATGATGGTTAAAATACTCTTTTTAATGTCTCCAAAGGAATCTAAATACCATAATAGCTAAATACAATAGCTATATTTTATGCCTATTATTATACATTTAAAAAAATAGTTGTAGATGCACTTCCTGTAAGGAAATTTGACATTATTTTTTCCTTGAATTCATATTTCTCTCTAGTTCTCCCCATAGATTTATCCTATGATGACAGGTTTTGGGTTTGAAAGGCTTTTTTCTTTTTAAAGATTTTATTTATTTGTTTGTTTATTTTTGAGAGAGTGGGAGAGGGAGAGGGGAGGGCAGTGGGGAAGAGGGGAAGGAAAGGGAGAGAATCTCAAGCAGATGCCAGGCTGAACTCAGAGCCCAGGGTGGGGCTCAATCTTACCACTCTGAGCTCAAGACCTGAGGCATAACCGAGAGTCTGACCTTTAACAAACTGTGCCAGTCAGATGCCCTATCCCTTCTTATATTCTTAATTAAAAAAAAGCTTGTCGATTTAAATTTTTTGAGATTCTCTCCCTCTACTTACTCCTCCCCCTCTACCCACCCCTCAACATGTGCAGGTGCGCTCTCTCTTTAAAATAAAATAAAATAAATAAATAAATAAATAAATACTTAAAAAAAAAAAAGATTTTCAAATCCAAAACCTCTAAAGTTAAGATCGAGAGAAGAAAGGGCACCTAAGTGATTAGTCAGTCTCCTTCTCTTTCCTCCTCTCCCTGCCCTTCCCTCCACACTTGCATGCACATGCTCCCATGTTCTCTCTAAAATAAATAAAGAAAAATCACAAATTTAAGAACTGATTATTAAATGCAAAAAAGGTAAATTTTAATTATTTACCTCTCTTTAAAAGATGCTTCATACATGGAGATTTACTGTTGTTGTTTATATTTTCATGAATAAATAGTAGTTATTGCCAGAAAGAAACAAGATTCGGCAGAAAGTCTCTACCATATACTGTATGTGTGGGTATGTGTATGATTATATTTTATATATAATATATACTAAGTAAATATGTTCACAAAAATAGGCTGTAACAGAAATGTGTTTCCTAATAGCAATGTCTCAATTTCTTAAAACTTTTCAGACTTACTTGCATGTAAGTAATCACATAATGCTCATCATCAAAAAATTATTTTTGGTGATATATATCACCTGACAATTTAAATCTTCCTTCAATGTTGGTTTAAGATTTTAAAAAAATTTTATTTACTTGTTTGACAGAGAGAGAGAGACATCAAGAGAGAGCAGGAGCATGGGGGAGAGGGAGAAGAGGCTCCTTGCTGAGCTGGGAGCCCAATGTGGGGCTTAATCCCAGGACCCTGGGCACATGACCTGAGCTGAATGCAGACATTTAACCAACTGAGCTACCCAAGTGCCTCTTCAGTGTAGATTTAAAGCAAATTATTGGGAACAATCTGACATGAAAAAGAATTTATTAAGGTGACTTTTACCTTTTTAGTGAGAGTTCTAATATTTAAAATTGTCCTTTCATTTGATGCTCTGGAACCTTTCTTTTTTTTTTTAATTTTTATTTTATTTATGATAGTCACACAGAGAGAGAGAGAGAGAGGCAGAGACACAGGCAGAGGGAGAAGCAGGCTCCATGCACCGGGAGCCTGATGTGGGATTCGATCCGGGTCTCCAGGATCACGCCCTGGGCCAAAGGCAGGCGCCAAACCGCTGCGCCACCCAGGGATCCCTGGAACCTTTCTTATACTCCAGGCAAGACAGCCACAGTAGAAGTACAGGTGGATGACAGCCTGTCCCTTCCTTTTATCAAGTGGAGGAAGGGATACTGTTAGAGGCAGGGAGGGAGAACTTGTCTGGCCTGTTGCAGACAACTTTAGCATAAAGACAACTTCTTCGGCAGATCTCTTAGAAGGAAGAAATGGAGGCTGAGGATATTAACGTTGCTTTCACTAAAACCATCCTTGCTACCCCTTGGAAAGACTTTCTTTAACCCCCATGACTGTACCAAATACCAGTTGGAAGATGACAGATGACAAGAACACTAGGTCAGCGGCAGAAAGAACAAAGAGAGGTGGACAACAGTTTGAAATAGAAGGACAGTAGGACCTGCAAAAATATTACTACTGAATCATAGGCACCAGTCTATTAGGTTGTAAAAAAAAAAAAAAAATTACTCCACTTTAATAGTTAGGTTGACATCTGATTTTGATAACTTGATATATATTAAATCATTATGATTAAAGACTTGCATAAAAGTATAATTGCTACTGAAAAGTTAATCCAGTCTCAAGTTCTTCTTTATAGTTTTTAAAAATAAAAACATTCACATTTATACTGGTGTAGCTAGAACCCATGTAATCATTCACTCTTTCATTCATTCATAAGTATTTAAAACTATTCTGTAGACTGACCACAAGTCACTATGGAAACAAAGATTAAATATCACATCTTCTAAAAGAATAAATAAATAAATATCATGTCTTCCAATAACGTGCAATCCAGTGAGGGAAATGTGCAGCCAATAGCCACACAGTGGCCTGTTCATTGTGATGAGGCAGGTATGATTATGGCAGAAATGAAGAACACGGGAAGCACAGATGCCGTCGCAAAGGAAGTGGAATTTGAATTGAAACTTAAATACCCACCAGTTGTCAGAGAAACAGTATTTCAGGCAAAAGAAATAACTGCAAATGTTTGCAGGTGGAAAATAACCTTGCATGTGGTAGGACACATAGTTTTGTGTGTTTCAAGTGTAATGTGATATTGTGAGGGGATAACATGATGAGACTAGAGGGGAAAAGATCACAGGTTTACCCACTGTGCCAAAGACTGAACTTGTTTGTGATGGGAAATCTGAAAAGGGAAGACTGAAAGGGATAAGATAGACTGCTCTGCATGCTAGGATGTTCACTCGGATAAGAGCCTAGAAGGTGGATGTGAGTGTGAATCTGGAGGCAGGGAGGCCAGTGAGGAGCCTGGTGTAATATTCAGGTGATGAGGACCCAAATATAACAGTGGAGTTTGACAGTGAGGCAAGAAAGGCAATAAGGTCTTTTTAATGGATTTAATATGTGAGAAAATAAGTTTGGATATTCTCCATACCCAAATAAAAGTGATTTAAATATTGAAGGGTTTTTTTAACTGACATCATTGAAGTCCAGAGATAATGCAGTTATAGGGTTGGCTAATTCAATGGCTTACCAATATAATCAAGAATCCAGCAGCTTTCCATTTTGTGCTTTATATTATAAAGGTTTGACTTTCATCCCCTGCTGTACCTTCCTGGTGGCTGCTGTAGCCTCAATCACCAGATCCTTGTACAAACAAACCCAGACCAGAACAATAACTTCTTCTGGCATCTCTTTTTATCAGAGAGTAAAAATCTTTCTCAGGGGGCTATTTCTTACATCTTTTAGTCCCTGACTTGAACCTATCAACTCTGTACTCCATGGTATGTAGACGTGCCCATGAAGAACCTGGACACCAGTACCTAACCAATGTTGTGCTCCTGTTAGCAAGAAGAATGAGGACATTGGCTCTCAGGTAGTAAATCAAATAGGGCCTGCCCTCACTCTCAGCTCTCTGACCTGGGGAGAAAGAATAAACGTTGTGCTCTTCACTGAGATAGTTACTTTCAGAAGAGGAGCTGAGTGAGAAAACAGGATGAGATTTGGAACATATAAAATTTGGGGTGCCTATAGGGAATGTTTGCCAGGCAGTTGGGTATAGAGTCTGAGAGTCAGGAGCAGATAGCAGCCGGTGGCTGAAGTCTTGATGCAAATGAAATTCTAAGTAGGAATGTGGAGAAGGAGAAAACAGGGTTATGGAAAAATCCTTGGGGAACACTAACTCTAAAAGGAAGCCAGAGAAAGAAAAATCAGTAAAAGATATCAAAAGATTAAAGAAAAATAATAAAAATACTTTTGTCATGAATTCCAGAGGAAGTGAAAGGACATACACAGCTTTATCAGGCTTTACCACATGCAATGTCCCATTGCTATGCACTGTCACACAAGTGAAATAAAGTAGCGTGGGGTAGAGTGTGTTGGTGGGGTGCATGGGCAGGATGCTTCTGATTTTACTCACGCATTTTAGACAGGCCCCTCTAATTTTTATGTATACATAGACAGAAAAATCTACACCCTGCTGTCAGAGAACTGGAAGCCTTTTGTTTTAGAAGCTCACCCTGAACACACAAGGCTGTCCTAGGAAGACATGAGAAAAGAGGTTGAGTAGGACAGAATCATTGAAGTATGACTGGCCCCCCGAGCCACAGCCTAAAATCTTCATCTGAAAATAATAATAATAATAATAATGATAATAATTAATAATAATAATAATAAAAGTTCTGCCTAATGGCTGCAAGAACAATATCACTGGCTACAAAATCCTTAATGGATCGCTCATAATTTCTTCCTTCCTTTCAAATAAAACTCGTAACTCTTTTCACTCAGAGAGGACTCGGACTATGACTAGATCTCAGTGCCACCTTCCTCATAACAGCAACATGGAAAGGGGGTGGGAAGTGCCATTAACATCATTTTACAGAGGAGAACCCAGGGAAGCTCAGTAGTGAGTCACACAGTGTCACGAGATGGGCAGCTCCAGTCCCAGAAACCATGTTCTCACTCCCATTCCCAAGTGGCTCTGCTCTTGAGAAAAGCAACCATGTGTGTATAATCTTACAGCATTCAGAGAACTTTCCCATCCATTTTCTTATTTAACTTAATGCTTTGCTGCCATCTTGCCTCGGCGTTACACATCCTAGATTGAGTTTATCCCAACAATTGTTTCAAAGATTAAGAACTCTGATTGCAAATTCCTAAATGATACACTTGCTATCCAGAAGTCAAAGCAAGTAATGATAGTATCATTTCTTCTTTGGTCGAAAACCTTTTTTCAAAACATAATGTAATTTTTCCAGATGAAATTAAACTTCTCCTGGAACAAAATGATAGTCAATGTTCCACTCAGGCAATGTCACTTGGAAAAGTAAATGAATCCATTTGGATTTCAAAGTTCTGAGTCATATGGGATGCCCTGATCATTCTGCTTTGAAATTGCAAGCCACTTCCTATTCTTCTCATGATAGTTCAGAAGATTTATAGTTAGTACTTTTTGTTTTTCCTTTACTAATATTTTAACTAGAAAAGTTAAAATATACTTATAGTATAAGTTATACTTATAACAAGTATGACAATTTACTTATAAGAAGTTGCTATTACTCCCTTTCAGTATTTGAGCTTGGTGATCAACTCCCTTGTAATCAGAAGGATGCAAATTAAAATAACAATGTGATGCCATTTCAAATTTTTCAGATAGGCAAAACATAATAAATCTGGTAACACCAAGTGTTAGCAAGTGTGTGCAGCAGCAGGGACTCACATATTACTCAGGGGAGAGAATACTGGTACAAGTACTTGGAAAGTAACTGCGCAAAACTTAGTCACACTCAAGTTGTACATATCCTGTGACCCAGCATTTCCACTTCTCAGTGTGTCCTTTAGTATAACTCTAACAGATAGGTGTAAATAAACAGAGAACTGTTCAGTACAAAGTGCTGATTAACAGTGACAAAGTAGAAGCAACTTCGCTGTCACTCAGTAAGGTGAATATATAAATTGTGCTTTAGGATTTAGCAGTGGAGATGAACAGACTTCTTCTAAAAACATATCCATGTGTAAAATCTCAAACACCTATTGTTGAATTTAAAAGTTGCTCAAAAAATAAAATAAAATAAAATAAAAGTCGCTTAAAGGTGTAGCATTATACATATGTGAGGGTCAAATGTGTGCACACAAACATGCCCTCATATGCAAAATATGTAAACCAGTAAACATGGAAAAGCATTACAGGAATGACACCAACTTCAGGATGCTGGTTATCTCCGTCAGAGTAGAAGGATAGGAGAACAAAACTTTACCTTTTCCTATATTGCTTTATTTCTTTCCAAATGGAAAGAGATTGCAAAATAAAGATAGGAAATATTAATATTGTTTTCATCTTGGTGGTGGGCGGACAGGGTTTATTATATGTTCTAGCTTGCTCTATGTTTGAAATGTCTCATAGTTAGGAATTTTAAAATTCAAACTCACTTTTCTAGCAAAAGAGCACAAAGGTAAAGGGAAAACAGTGACCAAATTAGAGAGGAAAAATTAGGAACAGGATTTGGCAAAATTTCTCTGTGAAAGACCAGATTAAATATTTTTAACTTAGTGAGCTGTGTCTCTGTCCCCACTAGTCTGTCTTTGTAACACAAAAGCAGCCATAAAGAAAATGTAGCTGAATAGCCATGGCTGCATTCAGTATCACCGTATCTACAGAAACAGACCACAGGTTGGGGTTCGGCCCATGGGCCACAGGGTGCTGCAGGTTCCAGCTGCTGAAAGTAAGTAGCTTCAGCAGACACTTGATTTGGGGCTAAGAGAATGATCCCAGAGCCAAGGAGCGCCTACCTCTAGTTGGAGAGCTCCCCCACAGCCTCCCAAACTAAGAATCCATGTCACAGATGAAGTACCTTTGGCTGTTGAGGTTCTAGTAATAAAACTCACAAAAATAATCTTTGAATTCTCGCAGTGTCGAGGGTTTTATTTGGAGTTTGCTGTTGGATTTAGATTTTTGTTTCCACTTGGGCCGTGAGAGCAAGTTCATCTGAGATGTGCCTGCCCACATTCAGCCTTGGCTGCTTCCCTTCAACCTGCCAAGGATGTCTAGAATTCTTACTTAAGTCACAGAAAATGTTTGAGCCTCATCCCATTCACCATTCATGCACAGCCCTGTACTGCCTTGACCTGACCTCTAAAACTCAACAAGGTCACTCAGGGAGTAAGTTAATCAGCTGAGCTGAATACTTGGCCGTTGGTCACTTACACCTTTTGGCAGGGAGGATTCAGCACTGCCACAGCCTTTCCTAGAAATGAGGAAGCATCAGTGCTCAAGCTCCAATTGTGGAACCCCTTGACATCTAGAATAGGCTGACGGAAGGGGCCAGTTATTCCTTAGCTGCCTAGATACTATCCTGGCCTGTGCCGCCCTCGTTCTGACACCAAGAAAGGCCAGGCCTCAGGGCATTACAGGAAAGTGCTTTTGCTTCCTCTCTCTCTCCACAACCCACTTTGACCAACCCAGACTGCTTAGCATATCAGCATTTACGGGCCTGGCACCCCTTGCAAATTTACAACATTGTCAGCCCACAAGGATGGTTAATAAAACCAAAAAGACTTATTTACAAGTTTCTTCTGAGACAAGACAAACACAAGATGTGAGGATAAAATGAAGGATGTTCGTGCTGTGGTACCAGTGGTTATGGCAACATTTCTGAGACGTTAATTGTATGCAAACCATTTCTCTGAGTAGCAAAGTGATTCAAGGCAAAGCAGGACCCTGAGTGCTAAATTCAGGTCCTGGTGGGGCCACTGACATGTGTGTGCAACTGTGTGTGAAATAGTTAGTGAACTGAAGAAAGGGACATGTGTGTTCTCTCCCCTGAGGAACCCCACACACCCCAGTGCCAGTGGAGGATATACCGTGAGCAAAAACTGGCTCGGTTGCTTTAGTGCCCTTGTGCGAAAAGGATACAGTCACTGCAGCAAAATACCTCTTTTCCTACTTACCTGTCCTGACATTGAAGTTCCAGATCCTTGGCAATCTTCCTGTTGCTACGAGCGAAGGAGTAAAGAAACGAGTTGGAAGGAAGGAAAGAGAAGAGCGGGGGTTGGTCTGTCACTTCACTATCTTCAGCCTCTTTTCCTGGTCTTGAAAATGGGAGGTTTGCTTTCCTTCGTAGGTTCTTGTGAAGCATAACTTCGAAGGGTGATCGCCAGATGTTTTGAAAATGTTTCAAAGCGTTCGAAGAATGCATGTTGTTAATCATCACATCTAATACTGTGACTCTAAGAGTTTTTGCCCTAAATTGATCGGAACATGTTTTAGTTCTGTTCTCCCCGACAACAGCTAGGACCTGTTGAGTGAAAGCATGCATTTTTGGGCCCATCAAAGATGCATGTGAAGCTATTCCTGGAACTAGGGGTTGAAGACCAGGCTGACTCTGTAAATCTTTCCTGGCTGGGACTTAGAAACTTTTGGTTGTATTTACTCAGATTGTTAATAATTTTGGAAATTATTAAAATGGAACCAACATACTTTCTTTTTAAGAGACTACTGAGATCACAAATCATTCTGCAAATATAAAAAGCTGTGTAAGTTGAATGAGTCCAATACTCAATGCTTGCCATGAATCTGCTGGAAGTGTGGCCATTTCCATATGACAGTTCATGTGTGGAACTAAGGAGGCATGAGGAAAGTTCTTTAAAAATTCGGCCTCAAAATTTCAGTAATTGTATTGCTTTAAAAATCATTACAAAAAAAAAAAGAAGAAAGAAAGAAAGAAAGAAAGAAAGAAAGAAAGAAAGAGAAAGAAAGAAAGAAAGAAAGAAAGAAAGAAAGAAAGAAAGAGAAAGAAAGAAAAAAAGAGAAAATCTGTCCGCTTTTCCCCTCTCTGCTCTCAATGTTTTCACTTCCTTTGCCTCTTGTCATTACATTTACCTAACTCTGCACTCCAGGCGGGGTCACTGCCTGAAAGAATCCTGTTGGAGTTTAGCTGTCATTTCCTGGGCCTCTCCGGTTCCCTGTCCAGGAGGAACTGCTGCTCTTTCCTTGTGTTCCCACTACCCCTGGGGCACTGGCCCATGGAATTCACCCAAAGCAGTTCTTTAAAATACGGAACTCAAACTCCACCTCAACTCTACTGATTCAGAATGTTTTGGGGGTGGAGCTAAGGAATCTACATTCTAAAGCATCCCAGTGATTCAGATGTTCTTGGTCCCAGGATCACTGCCGCGAGAACCTATGCCATCACTCCTTTAGAGCTATGACACTGTCATCTCCATGCCTTTCTCTAACTTCTGAATTATAAGTTCATTGACAGCACCAAAATGCCTGGTATTCGAATTTCCTTCAACACATACTTATTGAGTACCTACTATGTACCAGGCACTGTTCCGAGTGCAGGACATGCAATAACGGATAAACAGGTGGTCCTTCTCAGACCTTATGTTCCAGTTGGGGAAGTCAGACAATGCAAAAATCAGTAAGATTATTCAATACTATCTCATAAGATGCTAAGGGCCACGGAGAAAAATAAAGCAGGGACAAAGGAGGCAATGACTGCCAGCTCTGTGGCGAAGTTACCCGTTAAGGCCTAAGGAGGCAAAAACTGAGCAAAGACTTGAAGACTGTGGTAGAAGACCATGTAGATATCTGAGGGAAAGGCAAACATAAGTCCCTAGAGCAGAAAAATGCCACCTACATTCTGGAAACAGAAATATTGTCAGGTTGCTGGAACAGAGTGAGCAAGTAGGAAAGTGTAGTTGAGGAGGCCCATGAGATGAGAATGGGGAGAGCAGATCTTGTCAGGGCTCATCTGACACTGGAAGAACTTTTCTCTTTGTCTCTGAGGATGGTACTGGAATTCACAAGGCTTACCACAGAGTTTGTTTCAGAATAAATACTTAACAAACTCGATAAATGAAGGAATTCTCAGCTATGTGATTTGTAAGTCTCTTGTAGTTTACATTTAGACCAATAAGAATGACATACAGAAATATTTTAGCATAGATATTTTAACATAACTTTTTTAAAGATTTTATTTATTGGGAGCACCTGGGTGGCTCAGTGGTTGAGCATCTGCCTTTGGCTCACGTCCTGATCCCAGGGTTCTAGGATCAAGTACTGCATCAGGCTATCTGGAGGGAGCCTGCTTCTCCCTCTGCCTGTGTCTCTGTCTCTCTCTGTGTGTCTCTCTTGAATAAATAAATAAATGTCTTTAAAAAAATGAAGATTTTTTTATTTGTTTGAGAGAGAGTGAGTGAGAAAAAGAGCATGGGCAAGGGCAGAGGAAGAAGCAGCCTCTCCACTGAGCAGGGAGCCTGATGCGGGGCTCTATCCCAGGAGCCTAGGATCATGACCTGAGCCAAAGGCAGACGCCTCACCTACTGAGCCACCCAGGTGCCCCTTAACACAAATATTTTTAACAACAAGAAAACTATACTCACCTGGAGCCAGGGTGCATGGAGCCAGGATTCAAATATATCACATGCTTCGCATATGATCTTGGTAAGTTGTGAAGCCCCTCCATGCCTCAGCTTCCTAATCCATGAAACAGGAGAAATAATGATACCTATTTCATAGAATTTTGATGTTTACACATGAAAGGAAACTGTAAGAAGGATTGGATTGAACACAAATATTAACTGTTATTATTAGCAAAAATATATGTAAGACACTGATTATAGTTCAGGGGATTAATATATCTAATATTAAATTTTAGTCATTATGTTTATGCCTGTGATAATGTAATTAATATGCATTATAGAACTATATAATGTTTTATACATATGTGTATATATATATATATATTTAATTTCTACATGCCATTTTGGGGGTACACATTAAAGGAATGAGAGTCTTATGCAGTTCTACAGGTGGTAAAATATCTGCAGCTCTACAGAGAGGCAATGAATAAGTGTGAATGTGATGGTGAGGATGACAAGGATAATGAAGGAGCTACAGTTGTCCGGACATAAGGATCATCCCTACTGAGGGGTATTGTTGTCCCTTAAGGGTATTAACAGAAATATAACAATGGAAATGGAAACTGTGAATTAAACTTCAAAGAAGTCCATCTTTCAGTCAGACTTGCCTTGCTTCCTACATGACATGGTTCAAAGTCAGTTTCTCCCTCACTTCCACCCCTGCACCCTTGTGTCACAAGCCCTACTACACAGACAGAAGAAATAATCTATTCATGTGGGTTACCACTGCATTGTCTAAGGTGGTTTAAAGACAGCCTTGGAAATTTCTTAATTCACAACTGGGAAGTGGTTTCCACTACAAGAATCTAATTCGTGACTAGCCTGAATTAACTTAACTATCTTTGTGCAGATGTTAGATGCAATTTTTCATTCCTAACAATTAACAGAGGTGTACACATTAGTTTTCCTGGTCTGTGTCCACTCCTCAGTTCAGTACTGATTTTTTTTTTTTTTTAAGATTTCATTTATTTATTCATGAGAGATGGAGAGAGGCAGAGACAGGCAGAAGGAGAAGCAGGCTCCAAGCAGGGAGCCGGATGTGGGACTCGATCCCAGGACCCCAGGATCAGGACCTGAGCCAAAGGCAGACACTCAACCGCTGAGCCACCCAGGGGTCCCTCAGTACTCATTTTGAAGAAACATGTGACCATGTTCGCTTTTCCTTTGCCTTTTGCCAACATTCCCGATCAGATCCACATCGAGTGGTACTTTTGGTGGCCCCGGAAGGCAGATGCCTGGCTCCTGGACATTTCTTAGTGGTGGTGCAACCTGGGGCAAATCACTAATGCCTGTGTGCCTCCGTTTCCTTCACCGTAAAGTAGGTATAATAACCTCCAACTTAAAGCTGTTTTGAGGATGAAATAAGGTATACATGTAACGAGTATAGGACAGCCCTGCACCTATGAAATGAAAATGCAGTGAAATTTATTAACTATTCTTGGCACTTCAGCAAACGGTCTTGGGCTATTTTTTTCTGGCAACCTTTGCTCCATAATTCTTCTTTTTTTATTTTTATTTTTTAAACGATTCTATTTATTTATTCATGATAGACACAGAGAGAGAGGCAGAGACACAGGCAGAGGGAGAAGCAGGCTCCAATGCAGGGAGCCCGACGGGGGACTCGATCCCGGGTCTCCGGGATCAGGCCCTGCGCCGAAGGCGGGCGCCAAGCCACTGAGCCACCCGGGGATCCCGAACCGTAATTCTTCTTTAGTTGTTGAACATGCGTTCGTGTTCTAACCGTATTCATATTTACCCCCCTCCGGCCCCGCCTGGCCCCGGGACGTCGTGGGAGCCGCCGCCTGGGGCTCTCCTGCAGCCTGGCCCACCTGCCCGCAGCTCCTCCGGAGGACCCCGGGGGCGCCTGCCACGCGCCTGCGCCTGCCCCTGCCCCTGCCCCAGCCACCCCTTCTGACTCTTCTGTCGTTGCAGGATGTTCTGGAAGCTCTCCCTGTCCCTGTGCCTCGTGGCCGTGCTGGTGAAGGTGGCGGAGGCCCGGAAGAACCGGCCGGCGGGCGCCATCCCGTCGCCCTACAAGGACGGCAGCAGCAACCACTCGGAGAGATGGCAGCACCAGATCAAGGAGGTGCTGGCCTCCAGCCAGGAGGCCCTGGTGGTCACCGAGCGCAAGTACCTCAAGAGTGACTGGTGCAAGACGCAGCCGCTGCGGCAGACGGTGAGCGAGGAGGGCTGCCGCAGCCGCACCATCCTCAACCGCTTCTGCTACGGCCAGTGCAACTCCTTCTACATCCCGCGCCACGTCCGCAAGGAGGAGGAGTCCTTCCAGTCGTGCGCCTTCTGCAAGCCCCAGCGCGTGACCTCCGTCCTCGTGGAGCTCGAATGCCCCGGCCTGGACCCTCCCTTCCGACTCAAAAAGATCCAGAAGGTGAAGCAGTGTCGGTGCATGTCCGTGAACCTGAGCGACTCGGACAAGCAGTGAGCACCTGCGGCGGGACTCGGCGCCCCGCGCGCCCGGCCCTGGGGCGCCGCCGCCGTGGTCCCCGTCCTCCGAGCCCTCGCACGCGCCGCCCGCCGGCCCCCTCCGCGGCCAGCGCGTCTCCGGGGGCCCACGGCCGCCCCGGGCACACGCGCGCCGCCCATGGAGCTGCGCCCAAGCGTCCCCGGCCGACCGCGGGCCCTCCTGTGCGCCCCGGACCCGAGGGACGCGGCTGGAGACCCCCCAGCCCGCAGCCAGCCGTCGGCGAGGACCTTCCCGGGGCCGCCCTGCCAAGCCGGCACTGATGTTTCCACCGTGTGGAAAAGCGAGTCTTTCCCCGGCCTCACCCCACACTCCAGCGCCCCTCTGCCGAGAAGTGAAGGGCGCGGCCCTCGCTGCTCTTCCGCTGGGCCCGGGCCCTGCGGCTGGGAGGTGCCCTGGTGGAAGGGGGGCGGCCCTCGCGCCGCTGCGGGGCGCCCCGGACAACGTCCGCGCACAGGGAGGTTCTCTTAACAAACCCGACACCCGAGAAGACGACTTGAGCCGCTGGGATCATGAAATGGGCTTCCTTGGGGACCTTGCTCACAGCAGGCCACACTTCCCCACCCCCAGCCACCACCGCCTCTTCTTCCGCACTCCCCCGCACCCCCACCCCCACCCCCACCCCCACCCCCATCCGTGGACTCTGATGAACTCTGGTGTGCATGCTATTATCGCTGCGATTAGAATATTATTACACACAAAGGTCTCCATATTAACGCTGGTTTTGTAATTGACCTGTATTGTAAAGAGCTGTTAAAAAGCACTATAGACCTATCCATGTATTGTTTCACGAGTTTGGACTCTGGCTTTGCAGCACCCTTCTGAGTAAGGCTCACAAGGGGTCTCACTCAGAAATAATGCCTGGTCAGCAGTTCATTGTCATGCACCTATTCTTAGATTGGGCAGGGAGACGGCAGGTGATTTTACATTGCGATTTTACAATGACTATTTCACTGAAGGTACTAAAGCATTGCAGCACAATGTAGGAAGTGGGTTGGGATGGATGGGTGTAGGGAGGGGACTCACTGGGAGGTCGTTACCAGGGAACTGAAAAGCCCTATGATATTTAATATGCAAATGTGGTGTGAGAAGGGATACGGTTTGACTGCCATGACACTAAACAAAAAAACAAAAAAAAAACATTTCCTGGTAAAAGAAAGAAATATTTAAATATATGAGGAGTCAGGTCACTTTGTGGTGTAGGAGGAAGTAAAAGATAAAATACATAGAATATAAATCTAGTTAAGCTGTCCTACAGCAGCTTCCTTTTCAAAGAATGGACTTTAAAAAAAAAAAAAAAGGATCACACATCAACTTACCCTTCATTTTTATAATGAGCTCATTGAGTTTTTCATGTTGTGGTCTCTTGGTATCAGAAAGCTGACATAATTTATTTTCTTGCAAAATTATACTTACTTTGAGTCCCTTTGGTAAATTGCCCACAGAGGCTTCCCTGTGAATATATTATGTTTATGGAATCTGATAAATGTGAATGAGATGCCATTGGTGGGAATCAGAGCATTTTGAAAACCTTTCATTCGTAATTCCTGAGCACTGGGTGTTAAGCGCTGCTGCCAAGGGCACTCAGAAAGCCCATTTCCAGGTGTGTGAGACCCTCTATAAGCTGCTTGGGGAACTGAGGCTTCCTGACAGTAGACAGTGATGGGGGGGGGGCGGTCAGGAGAGCAAAGGGTGGCATGTCCCTGAATCCATTTCCTGCCTCCCCACTGCAGGCTTCATTTCTGTCTCTTCTGTAACTCCGTGAGACTTGAGCAGAATGTGCTGTTGTAAAAGGGGGTATGGGTTTTGGAAATGGGTATATATAGCCCTAAATCAGGAGGCAGAACTCAACAGAAATCCCTGAAGCCTGGAATCTTGGAATGGAGAGAAAGAGTGGAGACTGTGTCCAAGTTCAGAATTAATTTTTGCCTTTATCGGGAAGCCTCGAGTCAGACTCCGTGCAGAACACACAGCAGAAAAGCAGTGAAGGAAGGAGGTCCACAGGACTGTACGGGAGGCCAATGGACTCAAAGTAGGGTAGGAGTGAATGGGAGTCTCTGGCTGACTGCAAAGCCAACCCTGTCATTTTATTAACACAGAACCCAAGCAGACAGAGGAAGGATTAAGCTATGAACCACAGAATACAAACATGAGCACACTCTCTTTGAACCCAATTATGGGTGTAGCAATGGAAGCAATATGATATGCTGCAGTGTGAAGCTCCTTCTGGGGGTTCTTATATGTACAAAGTTTACCTTATAATGGCTCAAATTGTATTTAATTGTTTTTTGTCTGTTTATAAATGAAGAAAAGCTATAAGTATAATGTAATTATTTTATAGGTGTACTATTAAATTATAGAACAAATAAAGATACTCTAGGATTATATGTGATCCTGGTGTGATGTGCCATAAAAATTGAATTAAGAATTTGTTTCAGTGGGCCATGAGGGAGCATTGTGTGTTCAAAGTGCTTCTGTCCAGTCATGGTGAGTTCAGTCCTTAGCCCACATCATGCAACCTCCTTTGGGGCCTGGCATCTTCAAAGAGAATCAGAATCAGGCATTCAAGGACCAGAGGTGATGGGGATAGCTCTCAATCCTGGTCTTGGGGAGTTTCCAAGCCTCTCACAGATTGCTCAGCAGCTGAGGACAGAATTCTTAAGCTCTTTTCATTGTACCCTTTGAATAAGAAATACTGAATGAGGAAGTGTTGAGAAACTGCTGCAAATAGAACTTCATCTTTTCCTTGTACTGGCCAGGGCTCTTCAACAAGCCAGAACTTGTCTTGAGTGTCGTCCGTTTTCACATTCACTTTTCACGTTTCAACATTTCTTAATTTAACTACTCTTAGTTTCACAGTGTCTCTATTTTTCAACTAATTGACTTATATCCCATTCAAGTAATTCAATTACTAATAAAAAATAAGCACTATAATAAAATTGCATATGGTTGATTTACTCTATGGACTTCAAAGTAATTAAATTTAACTTAATAATAAATAATTTATCTTAATTTATTAAATGGGACAGAATATTCCACTTAAATGAGGCTAAGATATTTCAATTCACTTGTTTCTGAAGCTGGCTAATAGATTTTTAAGTTATAAAGTCAATGAAAATGAATTTTTGCTATTAAGTGAATAACTTAGAATGTATTTCCATAAAACTCATTTGATAATTGTCCTATCACCACTGATGATTAGCTCTACATAAGAGATAACCAATAAGACCAAATCATAAGTAATACAGTTAAATGCATTGATCTTTAGGTTATCATTTGGATCCTTCTTAACCTCCACCCACCTTTGCCACTCTCTTCACCCAATTCCACTGCCACTACTTCTCAAATCCAGCAGGCCATTTACCAAAAGGGAAAAATGGGAAACCAAGTAGTTTTTGTTGTGGTGGTGATGGTTGTATCCATTGGCATTTCTGGGCTCTACTCAGTCTGGGATACATGATGGGAAGGTGGGGTGGGTGTGGGCAGTCAAGAAAATCATTGTATTGTCATTCCTTAGATCCTGAGGTTCCTACCTGATTTGCCTTTTTCCCCCAACTTTTTTTTTTAAAGATTTTATTTGTTTATTCATGAAAGACACACACACACAGAGACAGAACATAGGCGGAGGGAGAAGCAGGCTCCTCACAGGGAGCCGGATGTGGGACTTGAACCCCAGACGCTGGCATCATGCCCTGAGTCAAAGGCAAACACTCAATTGCTGAGCCACCCAGGCGCCCCTCCCCCAAGTTTTAGAGCCTTATTATGTTGAGATTATATATACATATCTATATATACATATATAGATATATATATATATAAAAATATTCCAGGTCTTTAGTAGAGGAATAGGCAAAATGTGTCTACTCCATTTCGTCTGGAATCGGACGTCTTATGAATCTCTGTAAGATTTACTACCTATTCTCTAAATTTTATAGTATATAACCCTTAGAGTTTGGTGTATATATTATGTATAAGCCAAGACTTCCAACATACTTGCTCCATATTCCTCATCTGGTCTGATTACATGATGCCAATCATATGGTCAATCAATGTGACATTGTACAGAATGTCCATAAAATCCAGGTTATTTTAGACTACATCTTGATAAAGGGTGGAAGAAACTAGCATAGACGTGAGGGCAAGACAATAAGCCCTTGTTTATCCCATGGTAATTAATGTCAATGGCATCCACTTCTTCTTGATAGGTGTGGCTAGAAACACATTTGCCAGATTAAGTGCTGGGGGCTGTTGTAACCTAGTCTAGCAAGACAAAACCAAAAATATACAAACAAAAAATACTTGAGCACAGTAGCTGCAACTGGAGCTACCGTCCTATCACCTGTCATGTTCTATTTGATTTTTGCAGGAGCTGGCCTGATGAAATACATAGAGTATGATAGGAGTAACCACAATATTCAAGTCTTTGAAAGTTTCATTAGTTTCCTCCATCCCCTTTGAAATTCAGCATTGTTTTTTATTTACTCTTTTTGCTGGAATAGGAAGCCTCAGAAACTTTAACTTGCCCCTCCCCACAATAGCTCTTACTCAGGAAGTCAAGGAATCATTGCAAAGGTTCTTCAAACTACCATTCAATTATGCATTGAAGATTAGGGGAAGGATCACCAGATTGGTCAATAGACCAGTGGACTCTCTGAGAACCAAATTTGGGCTAGTAATCTGATGGCACTTATATATGGAGCCATGTTTGTTTATTGGGTCTCTAGGTATTTGTGTAAATTCTAAACCAATGTTCAATAAGCCTCAAAAGATCTGAGTATTCCTCTTTTTCCACATAGCACATTTACCTGAGTAACTAGTCCTAACTTTTTGCTGGTTAAGTACCAGGGGAATAATAAATGAATATATCTGTTATTAAAGGGTCCTGACTTCTAAAGAATTAACCCATCCCTCAGCTAGTGGGTTCCAGTCTGATCTGGAAACTGAACAAGAAATTGTGATCTTTTTAAAGATTATTTATTTATTTATTCATAGAGAGAGAAAGAGAGAGAGAGAGACCAGAGAGGGAGAAGCAGGCTCCATGCAGGGAGCCCGATGTGGGACTCGATCCTGGGTCTCCAGGATCACGCCCTAGGCTGAAGGTGGCACTAAACCGCTGAGCCACCCGGGCTGCCTGAAATTGTGATTTTTACTGAGATACTGCCCTCTGTCTCTGATAATCCATCATTGATTTCTTTTGACTACATAAATTAAGCAATCCCCTTGTTGGCAGTCCATCTATCTCATAGCTGGGAACACCATGTTCTATTAATCAGCTCCAAGTTGGGACTCTCTGGATGCCACTTCAATGCCATAACTCTTTGGAACAATTATGCTCACAATACTCCTGAAAGTTAAGCACTGACACCTGACATATTATTTTGAAATCTTGTTATTCTCAGATTCATCGGGGAGCCTAGTTTTTTAATAGCATCTCTTCCTACTGTTAGCCCTGGGGTTAAGACAACAGGCATGACTGAGCTTCTCCATACTGCTGCTGCTCCTGAAACAAGCATAGGCAACATTGCTTTGGTGAATGTAGGTTTTCCTGGGATTGTCATTGGCTGGTGGGTTTTTTAGTGTTTTATACCAGATGCTTTTCCATGCTCACTTCTCTGAGCTTGTGGATGCTTTCCTCCACCATCCATCACGGAAGCTCTTACATTTTTATATAATTGAGTATGTATGGATCAGTTTTTGTGATACTCTAGGAATCATACCTTAATACCATCCCTGGGATAGTTGCCACAGTGTTAAGTCCTGACTCATGGGAGTGTGCTCCCATAGCGATATCTAGCTTAATTCTCTGCTCCCTTTCCTTGATCCAAGACCCTCAGGACACAACCCCATACCTACATACCTGGCTCCTGCAGTGACTTTACGCTCATCCCTTAGCTAACCCAGCACATCCCAAGAGGGATGGGTGCCTAACAGCAGGCCAACAGGTTTAGAGGAAGTGGGGAGTTTGAGATTCTTGACCACATTTATCAAGGTATTCCCATCCCAGTTTTAGGATTTCAATCCTTCCTTATTAGGATGCACAAAAATTTTGCTGGAGCTAAGAATCCAAACTTTTCTGAAATAGCACTACTTCTACAATTGAGTCTGCCTGGCTGCAGGATACTAGGGCTTAACTAAATTCTGCCAAAGACCATATTGCTCTCATATTCTGAATGAACTGGTCATCAATCACCCCAAGTCTTTTTTAAAATTTCTTCAATAAATCAATGCCGCTTGAAGTTGTTACCCAATTCCACAGTCACGCTGTACCTTATAATTTTTTTGGTGTACCTTATAATTCTTAAGCATCAGAAGTATTGCACCAGATAGGAGTCCCCCCACCAACAACCTATCTCAGTTTATCCCTGGGAAAAATATTAACAGTGCATGCTATAGCATGCCAGAGGCCACCTTTGGCAACTGACAAGTGATTCATCTCCAAATCCTGTTTTAGAGTACACATCCTAGACCACTCCTGGAACTGCCTATCTTAGATTGGTTTCTCAAACTCTGAGATAAATTGTTTTGTGCAGAAGGCTTATTGGGGAGTAATTTCAGAACATAGACCTGTAAGGGAGTGGGGAAATAGGATTGTGTGGCAGAAAGATCAATTTGATTGTAATTGAGGCTTCATTTGATCCTATGCAGAAATGTAGTGTTAGGATGGTGCTTAGAGTTGTTCCAAATGGTAGCAAAGAAGACAGGGGTTTGGATCCCACATCAGCCAGTCACCGGCTTCAGGGCATCCCCTGGAGGGAGTATGTGTGCTCTTTCACTAAGGACAACTCTTAGTAAGGGACCTAGCTTTGAGCTATTAGCAGTTAATTCATTGGGGTCAGCAGGTGGGGTGAGATGGGATGGGAGCATCAGGCCTGAAGAGGGTATCTGAGTGGATCTCATAATAGCCACCTTCACATGTGGTTGACAAGGATGGGCAGGGAAGTTGATTGTGGGAGGAAGGGGAAACATAGAGTAAAGAATTTGTGGATGACCTTGAAAGAGAAGCAAAGGAGGTTCCACTTGATTTTATAGGAAACAGAAAATTGTTGACAATTTTGATTGAGGATCATTCTGGTCACAATATGCAAGATGACTGGAGGCAGCAGAATCCATATCCAGACAGGCCAACTCAGTGGCTCTTATAAGAGCTTAGATGGAAGATTAGGGCCAGACAGGGTCAGATTCAGAATCGAATCTGAAAGGAAGAGACAAATATATGAAATATTTGCAGAATCTGATGACCAAGGTGAAGTATATTAATGTAAAAGATGAGTAACCCAATATAAGTGAAGTGATAACATGGGTTTTTGTAGATTTTTAAGTCTGCAGTGATAGTGAAGTAATCTAAATAAAACTGTCCCATTTGAAGAAACAGGACTGGAATCAAATGACAAGCTAGAAGCAAAAAAAGTGACTAAATTCATGAACACAGTTGAGATGTCCAAAAGAGAGGGAGAAAGGAAGAGAGAGAATGAGAGAATAGAGGACAAAGTTACCTTTGGGAATACCAATGACCCTTGAAAACAACACAGGTTTGAACTGTGCAGGCCCACTTATACATGGACTTTTTTTCAATAAATACAGGAGAGTACTGCAAAATGTATTTTCTCTTTCTCATGATTTACTTGATAACATTTTCTTTTCTCTAGCTTACTTTATTGTGATAAAA
The DNA here is from genome assembly GCF_053574225.1 of Canis aureus. Taxonomy (NCBI): domain Eukaryota; kingdom Metazoa; phylum Chordata; class Mammalia; order Carnivora; family Canidae; genus Canis; species Canis aureus. The sequence goes on from NC_135616.1 coordinate 49,070,792, forward strand.
CAGTATATAATGTATATGACATTAAAAAATATGTGTTGACTACCTTGGGAAGACGGCAGAGTAGGAGGACCCTAAGCTCACCTCATTCCACGTTTACAACTGGATAACATTCACTTCCAAGTAAATAAACCAGAAAGCTATCTGAAGCTAGCATAACACACCCCACAATAAATGTAGAGATGAAGCTGTATCTGAGAGGTTAGAAAGGACAGAAAGGGTGGTCTGCAGCTGCCCGCAGGAGGAGGGCACTGTGGGCGCAGACAGGGGAAAGCACCAGGGAGACCACACAGGAAAAACAAAACCCTATAACGTCTGGCCTTGAAATCCAGAGGGGCTGAATTCCAGAGTTTGTATAACCAGCGATTCTTGGAGCCTGGAACTTTAAAGTCAGCTGACTCAGCACTGGGCGAGCCTGAAGGGCTTGAGATAGCCTGGTCCCTGCCCTTAAAGAGACAACAGCCCTTGGAGAGACAACATAGAAGTGACAGTTTGCACAATCGGAGGGAGATACCTTTTTACAGATTTTGGAGCATGTTGGGGGACTTCTCCAAGGAAAAAAGGAACTGGCAGTTTCCATTTTCTTCCCCTGCCCCCTAGCATAAACACAGAGGCATCTGCCGGAGGTGGTGCAGGAGCACAGCACTTGCTACCTGATGGATTGCAGTATATCCTGCCCATGAATTCTCCTGAAGACTGCCTACTCCAAGCCTGCCAGCCCTCAGCCCTCAACACAAATTTTATTAATGTGTGCATACACTCTGCCCAGCCAGTGCCTCCACACATCATACCCCTACAGCCATTGTGTTTCAGGTGATCCAGCCTGGGATTCAGTGCAAATTTGGTGGTGCCACACAGGTGCATCCTGCCCAGCTGCCCCCCACAAAGACACTGTGCACCCCTAGCCACCGTCACCATCACTCATGGCCACCAGGCTGTGGAGGATATGGCCTAGGACTAGCAGTTTAGTGCAAATTTTCTAATACTTGATGGTTACCAGGGGGCAGATTGGTGGAGCAATGGGTGAAATAGGTGATGGAGATTAAGAAGTGTACTTGTAATGAGCACCAGGTGTGGTATGGAAGTGTTGAATCACTATACTATATACCTGAAACTAATATTACATTGTATGTTAACTAACCAGAATTTAAATAAAAACTTTAAAATTTTTTTCTAATACCGCTGCCTCACCCCCAGGCCCTTCTGTGATTATGCCCCCTTAGAGCCAGTCTTCCTGGGTCTCGCTAACATCACAGAGAGCAAGCACAGCCCACAATAGGCAGAGAGTCAGTGCAAACATCTGGACTGAAAGGCAAAGCTACCCAGACACAATAGCATGACGCAAGCAACACACATAGGAGACTCCCCTGAAGTGCCATGTTCTAGTAAACAGAGGATACTACCCTGCAGGGCACTACAGAACCTCCTCTTCATAAAGCCACTACTTTTAAAAGCAGAAGATGTAGCGGACTTTCCTAACACAGAGAAACAGACACAGAGAGGTAGACAAAATGAGGAAACAGAGAAACATGTCCCAGGTGAAAGAACAAGACAAAATCACAACACGAAATCTAAGCAAAACAGAAATGAGTAATATGCCTGATAGAGAATTTAAAGTAATGTTTATAAAGATATACACTGGATTTCAGAAAAGGGTGGAGGATATCAGTGATATCCTTGACAAAGAGATTTTAAAAAATAACATATCAGAGATGAAGAATTCAGTGAATGAAATAAAAAATATAGATTGAATACATAGTAGGCTATAGGAATGTATCAGTGACCTGGAAGAGAAAGTAATGGTCAAGCTGAAGAGGTGAGAAACAAATACTACATAATGAGACTGACTTAGAGAGCTCAGTGCCTCCATCAAACATAATAACATTTGCATCATAAGGATCTGAGAATGAGAAGAGAGACAGAAAAGGTACCTAAAGAAATAGCTGAAAAATTCCTGATTTCTGGGGATGGAAACAAATTCAACAAATTCAATCCAAGGAGGTCCACCCCAGGTAATTGAAATTGAAAAAAAAAAGTAGTGACAAGGAAAGAATTTTAAATGCTGCAAAAGAAGACACTTATATACAAAAGAAACTTTGTAAGGCTATAAGCTGTGACAGATGAAAAAAACAAGACTCATCTATATGTTGCCTACAAGAAACTATTTTAGATTTAAAGACAACTGCAGATTCAAAGTGAGGTGATGGAGAAACATTTATCATGCAAATGGATGTCAAAAGAAAGCCAGAGTAGCAAGACTTACATCAGACTTTAAAACAAAGTCTGTAAAAAGAGACAAAGAAGGATACTATATAATCATAAAGAAGACAATCCACCAAGAAGATATAACAATTGTAAATATACATGCACCCAACATGGAAGCACCCAAACACATAAAACAGTTAATAACAAACATAAAGGAACTAATCAATAGTAATACAATAACCGTAGGGGATAGGGGACTTTAACACCCCACTTACATTGATGGACACATTATCCAAACAGAAAACCAACAAGGAAACAGTGGCTTTGAGTGACACACTGGGCAGATGGATTTAACAGATACATTTAGAACATTCCATCCTAAAACATTAGAATATTTATTCTTTTCAAGTGCATATGGAACATTCTCCAGAATAGATCACATCCTAGCCCACAAAACAAGCCCCAAAACTCAAAAATATATTGAAGTCATACATGCATCTTTTCTGACCAGAACACTATGAAACTAGAAATCAACCACAAGACAAAATCTGGAAAGACCACAAATACATGAAGGTTAAATAACATGCTACTAAACAATGAATGGGTCAATCAAGAAACCAAAGAAGAAATTTTAAAAAGTACATAGAAAAAAAGAGAAAAAAATAAAAAGCACATGGAAACAAATGAAAATGAAAACACAATGGTCTGAAACCTTTGGGATGCAGCAAAAGCAGTTTTAAGAGGGAAGTTTATAGCAATATAGGCCTACCTCAAAAAACAAGAAATATCTTGTTTAACTAATGTTGTTAGTTAAACAACCTAACCTTACACCTAAAGGAGGTAGGAAAAAGAACAGCAAATAAAACCCCAAATCAGCAGAAGGAAGGAAATAATAAAACTTAGAGCAGAAATAAATGAAATACAAACTAAAAACAACAACAACAAAAACCAGTAGAACAAATCAATGAAACTAGGATCTGGTTATTTAAAAAGATCAACAAAATTGATCAATTTCTAGCCAGAATCATCAATAAAAGAGAAGAGAAAGAGAGAACAAGGACTCAAATAAACAAAATCACAAATGAAAGAGGAGAAATAACAATCAACATCACAGAAATACAAACAATTGTAAGAATATTATGAAAAACTACATGCCAACAAATTAGACAACTGAGAAAGGCTAAAATCATATGATCATTTCAATAGACATACAAAAAGCATTTGTCAAAGTACAACAACCCATTCATGATAAAAGCCCTCAACAAAGTAAGTTGTGAGGGAACATGCTTCAACATAATAAAGGCAATATATTGGAAACCCACAGCAAGTATCAAACTCAACATGGAAAATCTGAAAACTTTCCCTATGGTCAGGAACAAGACAAGGATATGCACTCTCACCACTTTTATTCAACATAGTACTGAAAGTCCTAGCCATAGCAATCAAACAACAAGAAGAAATAAAAGGCATCCAAATTGGTAAGGAAGTAGTAAAACTTTCACCATTTTCAGGGGACATGATACTATACATTAAAAACTCTAAAGACTCCGCCAGAAAAACTGCTAGAACTGATAAATGAATTCAGTACAGTCACAGGATAGAAAATCAATGTGCAGAAATCTGTTGCACATCTACACGTTAATAATGAAACAGAAGAAAGAGACATTAAAAAATCAATCCCATGTACAATTATACCCCAATAATAAGATACTTAGAAATAAACTTATTCAAAGAGGTAAAAGACTTGTACTCTGAGAACTATGAAACATTGATGAAAGAAACTGAAGACAATGCAAAGAAATGGAAATACATTCCATGCTCATGGATTGGAAGAACAATTATTGTTAAAATGTCTATACTACCCAAAGCAATTTACAGATTGAATGCAGTCAAATACTATCAAAATACTGACAGCATTTTTCACAGAACTAGAAAAAACCATCTTGAAATTTATACAGAATGACAAGAAACCCAGAATAGCCAAAGTGATTTTGAAAAAGAAAAACAAAGCTGGAGGTATCACAATGCCAGGTTTCAAGTTATATTACAAAGCTATAGTAATCAAGAGAGTATGGTACTGGCACAAAAATAGACACATAGATCAATGGAACAGAATAGAGAATCTGGAAATAAACCTGCAATTATATGGTCAATTAATCTCTGACAAAACAGGAAAGAATATCCAATGGGAAAAAAGGAAGTCTCTTCAACAATTGGTGTTGGGAAAACTGGACAGCCACATGCAAAAGATGAAACTGGGTCACTTCCTTATGCCATACACAAAAATAAATTCAAAATGGATTGAAGACCCAAATGTAAATCCTGGAAACATAAAAATCCTAGAATAAAGCTCAGACAGTAATTTCTCTGACATTGGCCATGAGCAACACTTTTCTAATATGTTTCCTGAGCAAGGGAAATAAAAACAAAAATAAATGATTGGAACTACATCAAAACAAAAAAGAATCTGCACAGCAAAATAACATCAAAAAAACCCAAAAATCAACCTATTGAATGGGAGGAGATATTTGCAAATGATATTTCTTATACAGGGTTAGTATCCAAAATAGATAAAGAACTTACACAATTCAACAACCCCAAAAAAGAATAATCCAATTAAAATGGGCAGAAGATATGAACAGACATTTCTCCAAAGAAGACATGCAAATGGCCAAGACACATGAGAAAAGCTCAACATCACTGTTCATCAGGGAAATACAAGTCAAAACTACAATGAGACTATCACCTCATACCTGTCAGAATGGCTAAAATGAGAAGCACAAGAAACAAGCATCAGGGAGGATATGGAGCAAAAGGAACCCTCTTACACCATTGGTGGGAATGAAAACTGGTGCAGCTACTGTGGAAAAAAGTATGGAGGTTCCTCAAGAAGTTAAAAATAGAACTACCCTATGATCCAGTAATCACATTACTGTGTATTTACCCCCAAAATTACAAATTCCAATAATGGAATATTATTCACTCATAAAAGAGAATGAAATCTTGCCATTTGCAATGACATGGATGGAGCTAGAGTATAATGCTAAGCAAGATAAGTCAATTAGAGAAAGACAAATACCATACCATTTTCACTCATATGTGGGATTTAAGAAACAAAACAAATGAGCAAAGAAGAGAGAGAGAGAGAGAGAGAGAGAGAGGCAAACCAAGAAACAGGCTCTTAACTATAGAGAACTAATAGTCACCGGGGCAGGGGGAGGTTGGTGGGAGGATGGGTGAAACAGGTGATGGGGATTAAGGAGTGCACTTGGTTAATGAATGAGCACTAGGTGATGCATAGAATTGTTGAATCACAATATTGTACACCTGAAACTAATATAACACTGTAGGTTAAGCATACTTAAATTAAAAAGTTTAAAAATGTGTGTAAGGGACGCCTAGGTGGCTCAGCAGTTGAGTGTCTGCCTTTGACTGAGGGCATGATCCCAGGGTTCTGGGATCGAGTCCCACATCAGGCTTCCTGCATGGAGCCTGCTTCTCCCTCTGCCTAAGTCCCTGCCTCTCTCTCTGTGTCTTTCATGAATAAATAAATAAAATATTTTAAAAATAAAAGTATGTGTTAATCAACTGTTTGTTATTGATAAGAGCCAGCACAGCAGGCTATTAAAAGCTAAGTTTGGGGGGAGTCAAAAGTTAAGTTAGAAGTGGATTTTTGACCGTACAAGGTTGATACCCCTAACCCTATGTTGCTCAAGGGTCAACTGTACTTAAAAAGAATAGGAATAAAGGACATGAGTGACATTCTTCAGGAAATGTCGGCTTACTACTTAATGTAAAAAATGAGGCCTTACTCCCATTTCACTATGCCACTCTTGTCTCACATAATGCTCCTACCTTTCCCCCTTTCCCTTGTTCTGTGTATCTCTCTGCTATTTGGGCAGTGCCACTCCTTCCTGATGAAGCGCTGTTGGCTTGCGTCCCAATCCCAACTCCAATCCTGAAGGAAAGAAGCACGTTTAAAAACCTGGCACACATAGAGTCCTTAACCACTACCTCTAGCCATAAAATTCTGCTGCCAGGACATTCTTCATCTAACAAGACATAGCCATGAGAATGATGCAATTTCTAATGTCTGGGGAATAGGTATTGGATACCAAATTATGAATTGGGTGTCTAATCAAGGCTAGAAACTTTAAATTTTATGTTTGAAAGTTCAGCAAAAAAGGTTTGAGAGTTATCCAAATATTTACATCTTGTAGTTTTTTGCTTTCTGTTTTTGTTTTGTGGTGGTGTATATTTTTTTCTAATTTTTGTTTTATTTGAGGAGCCAAACAATATACAACTTGTGTTCCCATAAGCACCGCATGTTTGTTTTTCCATGTGTTGGAAGGCACTCTATTGATGGGGTCTATTTCTAGATTTATCCTGGAATTCTGTAAACTAAATATTAAAATTCTTAATTCTTACCCTTTGCTTGACAAAAGAAATAAGTTCTCTAAGAGTATACTGACAAGTTACAGATAGCGTTTACCAAGTGAACTACATGGATATGAAATAACCAGTGTTATGGAGCCCAATTTAGATTAATTGAATTCTATTGTAATATGGCTTATTATAACATGGATTAAACATATTGCCAGTTTCTGAATCCAAAAGCCTAAAACCAACAGGAAAATCTCATTCATTAGCCTGTAAGGAGTGAGTTGGCCCTGGGATCCACTGCATGGATTAGAAAGTGATGTTAATCTCTGGAAAATTTACCTTATATGATAGGATTATAGTTATAAATTAGAAACATTTACATAAAGTCAATGAGGGCTGTATGAAGTAACTCCAAAATTGAAATGAATGGGGTTTTTCATGAGAATTACCAAAATGGGCCATTGTGAAATAAAAAGCCCAGTGTTACTGTAACAGTCAGACCACCATAGGAGAAAATGTGTCCAGTGGCCTACAGACCACCCTGAGATTTTTTTTTCCTTTCTTCATTCTATAACAGATGAGTAAGTTTGGCTTCCCACCCTTACAAGTCTCCATAGTGTGAGAATTTTCCAGATCTTCCCCGTGAACAATATCTGATTGAGTTGCTATACTGATGTGCAAGCATCATAAATTACCCAAAGCATATTGTCTCGATTCAATGGAATTGACCATACAGGTGTTTCATTTGATAATTGAAATGAGACACATTCCCAAAATTATAAAATATTTCTGTATTGACTTGCTTTTCAAAATTATACAAAATCCAAAAGATCCAAAGGAAATAACAGTGAAGAGGTCTTTCTCTCACCTATTCCACAGCCCACCAGTGTCCCTTCTCTAGAACCAGCTCATATTAGCAGTTTATCGTCACTGCCTCCAGAGATCATCTATATAAGTTAGTTTCTGGATTCAGTAATCACATTGCCCCCATTTTTACATAAAGTGGAGTGCACTATACAGTTTTGCTTCTTGGTTTTTTTTTTCCACACCAAAATGACAAAGATATAATTTTTTCATGGATTCTTTTCTCTAACAAAATGTTGTACATCTTTAAAACAGTACATAAAATGCCCTACATTCTTGCCTTTTTAAAGCCTGTGTATTACCTCTTTATTTAGAATTTCCACTATTTTGCTGTTACAAATACTTATTGTCACTTTCTAATATTTTAATACATAGTTGGGCCAGTTCCTCCTTCTACTGTTCTCCCCACCCCCCAAAAAAACGTTCATGACAGTTCTTGTTTATTTTAACGTATAAAATTTAAAATCAGCTTCTTCATTTCTTGCTGTCTTCACACCTCAAAATATTCTGTTGATTATTTGGATTTCATTAAATTTAAAGATTCATTTAGGGTGGACTGATATTGCTGATCATACACCTTTTTATTTTTCATGTGTCTCTCAGTTATCTTCATATAGATCTCACATATTATTTATTTATTTTTATTTATTTTTAGTTTTTGAAAGATTTTACTTATTTATTCATGAGAGGCACAGAGAGAGAGGCAGAGACACAGGCACAGGGAGAAGCAGGCTCCCTGCGGGGAGCAGACGTGGGACTCGATCCTAGGTCTCCAGGATCAGGCCCTGGGCTGAAGGCCGTACTAAACTGCTGAGCCACCCCAGGCTGCCCTCATGTATTATTTATTAAATTCATTCCATGCTATACACCCTTTTTGGTCGCTATTTAAGTGGGAGATTTTCCCAATTATATCTTCCAACTGAACATCGTTTGTATACATTAAATATTATTTTAAAATACATACATAATAACATACAATGTGATACACATATGATCGTCCCAGTACTCCAGAAATAAACCCCACTTCTTTGTGGTCATTCTTGTGTTTGCTAGTATTTTACTCTTTATTTTTGTAGTACTACTTATAAATATGTTGGTCTATTTTTCAAATAATTTTTAACGGGGTTAAGCTCGCCAGCTATTGGCGGGAGATGTATGTTGGGGAGAGGATTGGGCTGTGTTTCAAGCTAGCAAATATTTCATGATGAAGTAATATGGAGAGGATGACTTATTCTTGCACTTAGTACTCCAATTCAGAGTAATTTTCTCCCCCTTGTTGTATTGGTAGACATCTTACTACAAATCTGACTTGTCTGCCTCATTGGTCATTTAGGTCTTCTCCTTGCTTTTAAAAAAAATAAACCTGGGGCAGCCCGGGTGGCTCAGCGGTTTAGCGCCACCTTCAGCCCAGGGCCTGATCCTGGAGACCCGGGATCAAGTCCCACGTGGGGCTCCCTGCATGGAGCCTGCTTCTCCCTTTGCCTGAGTCTCTGCCTTTCTCTCTCTGTGTCTCTCATGAATAAATAAATAAAATCTTTAAAAATAAATAAAATAAAATAAAAAACAAAATAAAATAAATAAAATAAAATAAAATAAAATAAAATAAAATAAAATAAAATAAAATAAAATAAATAAACCTTATATAGGGAAGCTTCTTATACCAACTGGTCTACCGAGGTCCATTTGGCAAACAGCATTCTGAGGTGGCACCTAAGACCTCATCTTGGAGAAGACTTTCCTGGCTTTTTCTGAGATCTGCCTCCATGAGCATCCCTTCTCTGCCTCCTTCCATACCCACACATTTGGAAGATCTTCCATGTAATTTGTGGTTTGGGTTTTCAATACCTCTAATTTTAATCAAAGATGAAGTTTGTGTTTTTGCTCCTTATTGCTTTGGGATGATTTCTGAGAAGAGAAAGGGTAAATATTCCCTTTATCACACCATTTTAAGACTTAAAACTCTTCCTATTGCTTTTGATTATATAATACACAAGATGCATTTCGTGGAAAACAAAAATTAAAAAATAACAGCCTCTCAAAGTCTGAGTTCGCTGATTGGCTGGGAAGTGAAAGTGATCATGACAGATGGATGTAACACGAGGAAGGAAGGATTGCATAGGATTCCAGGGTTGCAAGGAAGGGTTGTGTAGGATTCCAGAGCATGGTCCTGACAATTTCTTTTCTTCCCTAGTCCTCATAACTAGCATCTAGTCACTCTTTTCTTACCATAGTTTGTTTTGTTTTGATTTTTCTTGCCTTTCTGGACTTTAGTTGAATGGATAGTTTAATTCCCTCTTTGTTTTTAGTTATTTCCATTATTTTAAAGAATACCCTAAATTTTTCATTTATATTTAATTTCATATTTTTGACACAAAGTATAAACATATTCAGTGTTTCTATCCTCTGCCTTTTTTTCATCATAGCACTTAAAGCTTACATAGCACGTACACACAGGGTGGCCACAGTTTGTATGGGATGGGTTAGTTTGTGGCATCTTCCTGGCATAAGAGTACCTCTCTGCACCCTCAAGGGTATTCTGATTTGGAAAAAAAATTATGATCCAACTAAATTATCATAGCACTTGACATTATTTTTCATGATTTTGTTTTGTTTTGTTTTTTGGATCCTCACCTAAAATATAAGTTCCATGAAGATAGGAACTTTCACTGTTAGTCCATTACTCCCAAAGCCAACAACAGTTTCTGGCACATATTAGCCACTTATGAATATTTTCTGAGTAATATGAATGAGGAGACTAGGCACACTTGAATTATAGCCTTAATTTCTCCTATTTATCTTATTACTTAAAATTCTAGTCTCCTTTACAAACACTTTCGTTATAGTCACTGTTTACAATTTAGAGTTGATCTATTTCACTGATTTCTATACTTTTTGTCATTTCTTACATCCCAACTCTTAACTTTATCTTTTGTCCTCGCTAAAGTGTGCCCTCGAGCAGATCTTTCAGGAAGGTTTTCATATGTCTGAAAATATCTCCTCTTCCATATGAATGATACTTAAACTGGGTATAATGATCTTGATTTGTTATTTTCATTACAATATTTGAAGGCAGTATTACCCTTTGTTAATATTTATTGTTGCTGAAGACAAATCTGCTTCCAGTATAATTATCATTCCATTGTATGTGATGTGTATTTTTTTCTGGGGGCCTTGAAATTTTGTCTTTATGTGGCTGGAGATTCACTTTGATATTTCTAGGTGCAAATTTATCAGTATTTATCCTGCCTGGAATTTGTTACACATTTTCAAGCAGAGAATTCATGTCTTTCTTTGATTCTCTGAATTCTCAGCCATTCCTCAAGCCATCACCTGGCTGCTCATCACCACTTCCTTTCATTTCTCCTTATGGGATGCTTCTATGATTGGTTTCTCAGTCTATCTGGTTTCTAACTCCTCTTATACATTTAAAAATGTCTTCTCTCTCTGTGGTAGGTTCTCAGTGAATTCCTTGGTACTGTCTTCCAAATTACTAATGATCTCTTGAGTCCATCTAGAATTATTGGCTTACATATGTATTTCTATTTCAATGATTATATATTTCAAATTATTTGCAAGTGCTAAACATGGTTATTAACTCATGTAAATTTTACCCTATTGTTTGCACTTTTGAAAGTGAATTTGTTTTCACTTATTGAATTGATTTCTTCTTTCTTATTGACAATTTTCTTTAAGTGGTTTGGGAAGTGTATTTTCAGACTTGTCTTGAGGGGGTATTCATGCTCTTTCTCCCTTAGCTCTCTATATCTAGTCATTTTCTGTCATTTCCATCCATTCCCCATTCAGAACAAATTTTTGTGGGGGACACTTGTCTCCTGTGTAGCAGTGATAATTGGAGATATTGCAGGTGTAGACATGGGCCAAGTTAGCCGGCCCAGTTTGCTCTGTGTGGCTTTCTCCTGTTAGGACAGTTTGCTCCTGTTAGGAGTTTGCTCCTGTTATGACTTGCTGCTTTCTTTGCCATACTGTGTGGCATCCACCATAATTACTTTTTATTGACTCTCACTGATAGTTATTTATTGACTCTCACTCTAGTCCCACATCTCTGGTGGTAAGTCTAGTTTGGTTTCCCTCCATAAGTGGGGCTTGATTAGCTCACAGTACCCTATAGAGATTCTGCTCTCATTCACCTACACTCCCTCCTTCTCTTCCTTCCTCCTTCCCGGTTTACAACCCCTTCTCCTGTTCCATCAGTTGTCTAGTTCTACTAGTTGGTGGGAAAGGAGTATTAAAACCTCCAACTAGGATAATGGAGTTGTTTCTTCCCTAATTCTGTCAATTTTTACTTCATTTATTCTAAAGCTGTTATCAATGCATACATATTTATGACTACATCTATTTGTATCTTTCTAATTTGTGTTTTTGTAGGCAGCATAATGTTGTCTTTCAGAAAAAAATAAGAGTGATTATCTCTGCCATTTACTCATAAAATAACTATTAATAAGATTGCATTTAAGGATATAATCTTACTGTTTGTCCTGTCCTTTCTAATTCTGTTGTCTCCAATCCTTTTTGTCCCCAAGTATTCAAGTATATTTTGAATTCCATTTCAATGTACCTGTCGGCTCTTTAGCTATACTTCTTTCCCTTACATTTTAGTGGCTGCACTAAAGGTTACACTATACATTCTGAGAGTGTATATCCTTACCTTTTCAGTCTATTTGGAACTGATTTTTTTTTTAAGATTCCATTTATCTATTCGTGAGAGGCAGAGACAGGCAGAGGGGAGAAGCAGGCTCCCTGCAGGGAGCTGGATGTGGAGCTCCATCCCAGGACCCCAGGATCACGATCTGAGCCAAAGGGAGATGCTCAACCACTGAACCACTCTGGCATCCCTGGAATTAATATTTTACCAGTCCATGTGAAATACAGAAATTTTGCAATTTATTCCCTCATCCTTGACATCCTTTGAAATTGCCTTATGCACTATATTAAATACGTTATAAACTCTTCAACAAAATGTTATGTATTTTTTGCTTTAAGCCGTATTTAAAATAAAAGCAAAAGGACTAGTCTCATATTTTCCTAGGCATTTATTATTTCCAATGCTTGTTCCTTCTTAAAGATGCACATTTTCTTTTGGTATCATTTTCCCTCAACTTAAACTTATTTCAGTGTTCTTGTAGTACAGTTCTACTTGTAACAAATAGTAGGTTTTTTTTTTTTTAAGATTTTATTTATTCATGAGAGTCAAGAGAGAGAGGGATCCCTCCAGAATTCTATTTCCCATGAAAACAGACTTCACCACTGAAGGTAAAGTAAAGATACTTGAATTTATAAGAAAACTACTGGGGATCCCTGGGTGGCTCAGCGGTTTAGTGCCTGCCTTCGGCCCAGGGCATGATCCTGGGATCGAGTCCCGCATCAGGCTCCCTGCATGGAGCCTGCTTCTCCCTCTGCCTGTGTCTCTGCCTCTCTCTCTCTCTCTGTGACTCTCATGAATAAATAAATAAAATCTTAAAAAAAAAAAAAGAATTCTGGTCGACAGGGCCTCTCCCCACCCCCTACTCCCAGGACTTTAAAGATGATGTCATCTGGCCAAAAAGACTGCCTGTTTGGGAGTTTTTAGCCGCTGAGTGCAGTACTATTACTGACGCCTTCTCTTAGGCCCTTGTCTTAAGGTTCCATCTTCTCTGTGCCCCAGAACCTACCTCCTTTGTTCACTATTCAGGGCCTCCGAGTGATTGCTTTTATAATTTGTTCAGAGGTTCCATTTACTGTCTGGGGGAGGATTGGCATCTTAGAAGCTTACACAGTCATACCAGGAGTAGAACTCCAGAACCCATGTGTTTTGTTGGTTTTTTAAATCTCTTTTCTACACCGCTTCTCTAAAGCAGTTTTAAACAAAATGTTGAATAAGTCAATCCATTATATATTTTTTATTACATTTGTTATTTACAATGGTTGTATGTTTGAAGGGCAAAAGGATGGTGACCATGGAAAGTGTTTCTTTTTGACGTGTTGTTTACTTTGGCTTCTGCAATACTACCTTGTGGTTCTCTGCTTTTAATTCCCTGGTTAATCTTCCTGAGGTTCCTCTTATGACCTATTTCTGTTTTTCTTTTAAACACTGGTTTCAACCTCATCTCAGTGATTTTTTAAAAAAATTTGTTCTAGGTTTCCAAGACAATTTTAACAATCTACCTGATTTCAACTTATCACCCAAATATAGATGGCTCTTACCTGAAATTCTCCAGGATTAAACCTCCCTCATGAGTTCATCAATATTTTCCAGCTACTAGAAATATTACTGCATGTCCAGCACACATTATGGATTCTTCATTCCCTTTCAGATCTGAACTTTTCCCTTCTCTTCCTCTATTTATTTATTAAATCAATACATTTTTACTGAGTGCCACATAGTGCTTTTAATGTTACAGATTTAGTCCTAAAGGAAAAAAGTCTCTGTCTTTCTGGATTTAAACTTGAGTGGGTGACAGACTATATATGAATAACTATATAACTCCTTAATATCAGGTGTTCTGAAGAAAATGAAGCAGATTTAAGGAGATAAAGACTTGAGAGTTGCTTTTCTTGTTAGGCTTATCAGAGGTATCTCTGAGGCACTGACATTTTTGAAGAAACTGGACTGAAGCATCTCCTCCTATCACCTTTGTTGATGCACAAAGCTATATAGTTTGCCAAATAACCCAGTCAAGAAACCAGACTGTCATCTTAAGTTCAATATGCTTTCCTGTTTTTCACATATAAAGTTTTAAGAAGTTCTCATATATATTTTATCTCCTTAACATATCTTTTCTTCAGCACCAAGTTTCTATCTCTACTACTTTTATCAAGTCCTATTTCTTCCTTTGAGTTGCAATAGTTTCTTTAAAGTTGTTCTGGCCTCTGGACTTATATTTCTCAACATTGGTACCAGAATAGTGCTTATTATATCAAAACCAGTTCATGTTACCACTTTCAAATAACTTATTAGTTCCACAATGTACTACATACTTTTTTCCTTTTTTTTTTTTCCATACAGTTTCTTCTTATTCTTGGTGTAGAACTAATTCTACTACAGGTGTGGCAGACTATTTTGCACCTGTTTTCCATGCTTTTTTTTCTCAGCTTGCTACCTCTCTCAGAAGTGCATCATCATCCCCTCCTTACCAACCATTAGGAAAACTTTTTTTTTTTTCCATTAGGAAAACTTTTAAGACTGTGTTTCAAACAAGCTCTCAGGTGATGTCAATGCTGCTGATTCACTGCCCTACTATGAGTAGCAAGGGCATAGATAACTCTAAGATCCTCTTGACCCCAAGTTGTCATAAAATTCTACTATAAAATTTGTTTTACTATAAATGTTTTTCCTGTCTCTAGCAACATCTTTTGCCATTCTTTCTTGAATTTTATGCTCTGCTCCCTCCCTCTAATTTGAATTAGGTACAACTCCTAAAAGAAATGATGCTTTCTATGCCTTTGAGCACTATCTTTCCATTTGCAGATTTCTCTTCTCCTCCCTTCACTTGCCTAATACCCACTCATCCCTCTAGATTTAGCTTTTTGTGCTCTTGTTCATCATTTTTTAAAAGTAGACTCCACTACCAACATGGGGCTTGAACTTATGATCCTGAGATCAAGGGTCGCATGCTCTACCAACTGAGCCAGCCAGGCACCTCAGCTTTTTGTGCTCTCTGAATTAGACATTACAGTGAACATAATTGTTGCTTTATACTCTTCCCCTCCTCCCAGCTTGCTGAAGATCTTTGAGACATTAATAGCACCAGGCCTTCTTGACACAGTAGATAAGCCAATGTACAGCTGATAAAAGAGTTTATATTGAAAAATGATCAGACCTACATACAAAGCTTACCTTATGAAGTAAGAAAACTCTTTTCATGCTTCTCCATTAGCAGAGTGCTTAGTTTTCTTCTATTTCCTCTTCTATGTACATCACATCTGCACCATAATTTTCCCCTTTTTCCCCAATAGCCCTTCACCACTTAATCTATATCCAATGAATTTTTGGATCTAACTTTTAACTTTTGGAAAAAGGATTTCTCAAATATTAATATATTTCTGCTCATAAGTGGGAAGTACTTCTTCCTTAAGATTGAATAAGAAGCATTTCAATTTTTTTCAAATACTCAACTACTAACAACTGTTATACTTGAAATAAGAACTTAAAAAAAAACTTCAAAGAGTCTAACTTATTTTCCTCCAGTGTTAAATATGGTGACTACATTTTGCAAGTATCCTTAGGCAATACACACACAACAGGCACAGAACTCTAATTTTATTATTCATTTTATTTTCATATAAATTAACATCCTAGAAAAATCGAAATAGAAACACTAAATACAGTATTGCACATAGCGATCTTTGTTAAATGCCCTATTATTTCAGTGAAGAATGGTAATATACACATTGGAGGGACTGAAGGAGACAGGAAGACTACAAAACAAACAAAATCCACTACTCTTTCTTTGCACTTAAACTACAAACTAAAAGGTAAGAGACCATATTTCACATAAATGCAAACAGAGTTATGATTCAGAACATTTTCTTTAAGTTCCTTTCCATAATTGGTTTCCAATAGCAAGAAATTCTCCCCTTTTATCAATGACCATAAGTGCCAACAAATATCATTAAAAAGAATCTTACGGAACCCCATCTATTAATATTAGACAAAACCATCACAATGCATCATGAGATGACTTTAACATACTCTCACAAAGAGTGGGAGATTTACTTTTTTACCCCTCAACGTGAAATAAAATAAAGTCCTTTCCTATGCTCCTTCAGATAACAAATCATTACATACTCATTTTACAGCTTTTAGTCACCTGCTATAACATATAAAGATAATCCAATCATGTAAAAATAGTCAGGCAGGTATGTTTAATTAACAGATGCCAATCCATCCAAAAAGTTACTTTTTTCCCTTTTTTGGCCAACAATTAGTTATGTTTGGCAATTTTATGAGCATCATTTATTTCAATTCCTTCAAAATATTGAGTCATGTTTTATTTGTGAAGGCCAATAGTAAAGTTAGAGAGGCACACCTTTAGTTTAACTTACTTTAGCTGAAGATAAGCTTTATGTAGAGTCTCAAAGAACACAGGGCTGATAAAAGCCCTCATTAAACTTAAAACTCTAATTCCTGCCTATATTAGATGATTTATAGGAATGGGTTTTCCTTTTGCTATATTTCTTCTATTCATTATCTGACTTGAGTAAAAAATGATAATCTTCTTTCACAAATATATAGTTATGGAGAGCAACCCAAGAGTTGGGAAAGCCTTGATCATGATATATAAATGGTACTTAAATTTTAAAATAGAAAATTTATATGTAGACATGAAACTGATACAAACAATTCACTAGAAATAACATTTTAACCATAAATCTAAATGCAGTGACATGGAGTACTGGTTGTCAGTAGAAAGTAAAGTGTTTTGCTGGGATAAGGAATATTCTCACAAAAGTAAATTTTAGGTTAACATTTAGCATGTTCAGCATTAATGCAAATATTGCCTCTTATACATGCTGTTTTGGTCTATCAATATAATACCATAAACTTTACAAAAAAGAAAAGGTGTCAAATTCTCCACTGGTCTACTGATTTTGCATTTTTATGAATGTACAGTAAAATTCAACAATCAGTGAACTGTCTAGAAAACACAAAGATTATGCAAGAGGTCAAGAGGAAAAATGAACAAAATGATGTAGTTTCCTTCCCGCCCTCAGGTCAGCTGAATTTTGTGGAAGTGGTTGCAGTGACTCATATTCATTCTGCTTTTCATTGTTCAGGTTTTCATGCTTATCTTTGCTTTCTGAAAATAAATGCACCAGATAAGAGTTATAGTTAGTAAGAAGAACTTTAAAAAATGTACGGAGTTTAGAATAGCCCAAACAAGATCTTTTCATTTGGATCAAATTCTCTGGGAAGAGGTTAAAGATCCACCAACCGGGCAGCCCTGGTAGCTCAGCGGTTTAGCGCCGACTTCAGCCCAGGGTGGGATCCTGGAGACCCGGGATCAAGTCCCATGTCGGGCTTCCTGCATGGAGCCTGCTTCTCCCTCTGCCTGTGTCTCTGCCTCTCTCTCTCTCTCTCTGTCTCTCATGCATAAATAAATAAAATCTTTTTTTTTTTTTTAAAAAAAAAAAGATCCACCAACCCATAAAGGAAAAAGATATAAGTAAAATCTGTTTTATCTTTAACAATTTTCACCAGTCAAAGGTGGTCTGGGTGGCTCAATCAATTAAGTGTCTCCCTTTGGCACAGTCATGATTCCAGGGTCCTGGGATCAAACCCTACATCAGGCTCCCTGCTTCTTATCCTCTCTACTTGTGCTCTCTCTCTCTTAAATAAATAAATAAAATCTTAAAAGAAAAAAAAAAGATTTTTCACCAGCCAAATCACCAAATGTTTTTTAGGAAAAAAAAAAAAAAAAAACCTTTAAAAATTTAGCTTCTAACCAACATGAAAACATGGCAACTCATCTTTCTCATTCTCAATTCTATGCATAAATACAAAAATATGAAAATTGAACTGGCTGCTTCATTTCATGGTTAATGATTTAATTCTTTTCTATCCTTATAATGGCCTGATTGAGGTTAATTAATAATTATTCCTCCTCATTCAATGCATCCTAAGGTTGTACTTTAATCAAAAAGAAAATAAACTAAATCATAATATAATACTTACTATTAGAGAAGACTATGATGTAGAGAAACTAAAGGAAAAATATCTTTTAAATGAGGATATACTTCCTAACATTTAGGGTTCCTAAAACCCTAACATAAATAGGGTTTAATCACAGTTTACTCAAATTTCAATCTGGGTATTTTGATATCTTTACCATTTACACCACAATTAGACTAATCTGATTCAAAATGTTCCTCTTTTAAAGCCCAACCCAACTTTTAAAACAGCATCATTTACTTATTCTTGTGGTATCGTGATAAACTCTCAAAACATTCAAAACAATATTGACAGTGTCACAAGGGAAAACTCATTATTTTTACCAAGCCTTGGCTTCTAGGGTGCACAATATGGCATTTTAAAGAAGTGGGCAAGGAGGAATCTTAGATTAGTTTGTTAAACTCAGTCTACTGGCTGACAGCTGTCAAACAGCCAATTCTCTAGAGCCACTGATGGGTTCAAGCCAGGTCTGAGCTCCCTGGTCTGAGCAAAGGACAATACCACACTTGGCATTTTCCATCATGTTTTAGATCCCATTGGTGCTAACCCAATAACAGCCACTCTGGATTCAAATGCAGCCCTGTGCTGGTGATGCTTATGTAATGGAGAAAGTGAGAAACTGCCCCCCAACCCCCGCCAACACACACATATCCAGGTATCGCATTCCCTTAGTAGATTTGTCTTTATTCTTAAGCTTCAGGTACTAGATACTGAGATTCTCCTAGCCTTTTAGGCCTGATTAAAGGCATAAAGAAAAGGAGATCCTTCAGTCAGAGCATTTCATTCACACTTAGGAGAAAAACAATTAAAACATTATTATGTGAGTTTGTATATATTGTGAAGACAGTGTTTAAAAGTCAAAGCAAATCACAAGTTAAAAAGAGAAGAGTTAAATACTTACAATTCCAGAGTCATGTCTTGGTTTTATTTTATAAAGTGATTTTCCCTTTTTCTGTCTACACACCTCTTCGGCTTCTTTTACCCTGGGTGGAGAGAAGACACATGTATTTAAACAAAGACCTATACAGATCACTGCAAGCCACCTTATGGTAGGTGAGCAAGTTATCAACTCATTCAGAATTTGAATTATTGGAGAAAATAATAACGTATACACAGGAACATTATTAACATGTAATTCAAAAACACTGAATATTAGAGCTAGAGACTAACTCATTCAGGGGTTCTCACCTTGGAATCAAAGGATGTCAAAAAGAATGTTATACAAACACATTAAAAAATTTAATTATCTACATTTCATCTTATATTAAAGGAGTCTCATGTATATTAAAGGAAATAGCGCTCATTTTCAGGTGAGGGTACTGAGAGTGGCTCCATTAAACAGGATCGGCAACCATTACATAAATCTGAAACATTAAAATAATTAAACAGTATTATCGAAAAACTCATATGCTTATTTAAAATTATTTCAGATTCACTTTCCACATCATACTTACCCATGCATAAAAGTCATCAGCAGTAAATCCCTAGGCAGGTTTTAAAAAATTGAGCTTCATTAAGCAACAACCAATCATTTATTTGAAAACAGAAAATAGAGTGTGTGCAATAATAATGTTTTGACATTTCTTTTTAAAAACACATCCCAAAGAAAACAGCATTGAATTTACCAGAGGAACAGTTAAGAGATGTTATTTGGAGGTAAGTTCTCCATTACATTCTAGATCTGCTATTTGATTTTGGGTAATGTCCTGATACCACCAACTCTTGTATTCCCTGAAATACTAAAAGGGC
This sequence comes from Canis aureus, assembly GCF_053574225.1. Classification (NCBI taxonomy): domain Eukaryota; kingdom Metazoa; phylum Chordata; class Mammalia; order Carnivora; family Canidae; genus Canis; species Canis aureus. Next base: position 49,090,659 of record NC_135616.1, read on the forward strand.
TTAATAATATATAAAGGCACTATTATTATTACTACACAGAATTGTTGCAAAGATCACAAAATTTTTATTTAAAAAGTAATTTATAATTTGTAAAATGCTATAAAGTATATGTGATTGTTTTAATTAAACAAATGGTAAGGAATCTGTAAACTAGGATTATATTAGTAAAAAGGGGTGCCATAAAAAGGAAAATAACCTGCCAGGTTAATTTATTTATTATTACAATTTCCCTTGGGAATTAAAAATGGAGTATTCCTAGAGAAACTAAAAAGGCCATGACTTATCTTAATAAAAGACTTTTTATATAGATCTTGAAGCTTATTTCCTGAAAGAAATGAACTATAAATATATTTTTTTAAGCCCTATGGTCAAGAATTCCTCTGCCCTACAACTGAATGAATCCTGTTTTGAAACAGTGGAATGAAGCAAATGATCCAGCACAGCAGCTATAAGACTGATACTAGAGTTTACATTAAAACATAACAAATGAAAGTAATTCCTTCTGGACATAAAATGCCTGCTGAGTTGATATTGTTAGTAATTCCAGAAAATGATGACAATTTAGAAGACACTTCATTGTTACTACTTTTATTACTTTCTACCCAAGCCATAAATTGCCTTTAATCCTTCCTCCAAACATTTGAAGACAAAGACATTTTCTTTACAACAAACAAAGGATTGCAGAGTTACCATCTTCCTCTGGAATAGCTACCAGTAAATTTAAGTTGAAATATTTGGACAGGGAATTAAAAAACCTTTTTTTTAAGCACTTAGCCAAAATCCAGTAGATCCCCTCTTAACTTTACTTGGAACTCTAAAGTATTTTATAACATTTATTTAAAAAAATATACTTTACAAGTATTTAGATCACCAAAGCATCTTAATTTTCTCACCATCATATTTATTTTGTTTTTAAAACACATTTTTTCTAAGGATCACAGGGAGACAAATCTAATACAAACAGATTTAATTTTTTACGCAAAAAGAAATTCAGCCATTCCTTACAGTAGAGATGACAAAAGCAAAAGAGAATGTGCGTCAAGGAACCCTCACAAGATCTAGCTTACTCCTTCGATCATTTATGGAGCAGTAACTCCAGGTCAGGCACTGGGCTCGGCTGTTTTATAAGGACAATTACATTCAATGTCTAATAAGAGAGCTACACACACAAGCAAGTAAATATGAAATGTGCATTAAGCACCACCTAGGTTTGGAGAGGTCCAGCTGTGTCCCAGGAGGGTAGAGGTTGTGAAAATCTTTCTGGAGCAGGTTGACAGCTGAGCCTTGCTTCAAAGAGAAATCTTAACTGCTCATACTTTCCTTGGAAGGGGAAATGGGACAGAGGATGAAGAATAATACAGGATGATACGTGCAAAGGCCAAGTAAGACAAGGAGTATAGCAGAACATACACACTTCTGGCCTGTGCTGCCATAGGATCTCCATTACCCTAGAGGCCAGTGCTAGAGAGCTGGCTGGCTTTATGCTCCGGGTTCTGATGCCCATGGCTGAGGTGAGTCAGTCACTGCATCCTAGGCACCTCAAGACAGGCACAAATAAATGATGTGAGGAGCTGAGAAACTAAGCGCCAGAACCTCAAGGAGCTGTTCTTTGGATTTGGAAGCACAAGCATGGAGCATGTGTTAAAATGCAATTTTCTGGATCTGTTTTACTCTGGTGCAGTCCCCGGTGGGGGGTGGGTTGGGGAGAGGGGTATATTTCTAAGTAGTTCCTAACTAGAGGACATGATGAAGACAGCCTGTAGGCCACACTGCTTGCCCCGGCCCCGAGGTATTCCCCTGAAGCCTGGACTGGGCAGCTGCACTGAGCCCCGACCACTGTGTTTCCTCACCCCTCTCTCCTTCCAGTGCACACCGGGTCCCAGCCCACACCCTGAGATCTTGCTCACTTCAGCACTTTGTGCTAGTGCCCCTCCTAAGCTTCCCAGCAAATGTGGCTTCTTACAAATGCCAATTTTATTTCAACAAAACTCTGACAACAAGAAATTTTTTCCACACTTTAGGCAGGAAAAAAGAATGTGTCCCTGGAGGTGAGATACGCTGCCAGAGTTGGCAGAAATAAGAAGCATAACGAGGGAGAAGCCGGGAAGGAGGGGGCCGAGGCAGCTGTCCATATGAGTGTCTCCTGCTCGCTCTCCATCTGGGCGAGCGTGGCGGGCTCGTCAGCTGGCTCGTCCAAGTTAGGCCTATTGAGTAACTACTTGTACATGTTCCATCCTCCTTCCCTCCTGCCTCACCCCTCATTCAATCACACTGAAAATTTCTTAAACTGAGTAGGAAAAAGATGTATATCTCATAACTAGACATCACTAGGCCTTAAGTGAAAAAGCATGGTGGTGATAACATTTCAAACAAGAAGTAAAAATGGCCACCACGTCCTGCTTGGAAAGGAGGTGGGGAGTAAAAAGACGAATGATACTTTATAAAGAGAGAAAGGAGAGAGAGGAAACAAAGGCTAGGTGGAAGAAGAAAGTCCTTGGCTTCCAAATGTCGTCGGCACTTGAGTTTAAACTCCATTTAGGGTGAGGGCTATGGATGGTATGCAGACAAAGCTCTAATGCTTGATTCATGAAGACATGTTCTTTTGAATCTGGCTGCCTTCACACAAAGGAGACTGCCAGGGCATTTATAAATCACGATTTCACCCTCTCAGAGAACTAAAAAGGGAAGTAAAAAATTTCAGATGACATCTTTGATAGGCTTACTTAACAGTTGCAACTTCCAATCAGCAATCTAGATTACAGAAAGAAAACATGAGCAAAAAACAAACCATATGATAATGAAAATTCTTCATTCATCATTTTTAGTGGTCTTGGAAAAACAACAACACAAAAAAGCAGGGATTAGAAAACAAGAAATACAGCATTACCAAAAAAATAAAATAAAATAAAAGGAAATATAGCATTACCTTTTAGAAGAGAAGGAAAAGGATACTGAGCAGTATATAATGGCTATAAAATTTGATGTTTATGTTAATATTTCACCGCCATAGCTTCTATTGACTACAGAACTTCCAAAACAAAACTATGCTGAATAAATATCAAACGTGTGTACTTATCCCTTACATGGAAGACCAAATGTAATCAGAAAATGAGGCATTCTTTATTTTTAAGGGAGAATTTAATTATAGGAAATAACCAGAAGACATATATGGAATCAGGTTCGGCAAACAGAGTAGGAGACCAATTTGAACAAAACAATTTTTGTCACAAGAAAGGTTTCATTCAGACAACAATTGGGAAGAGTGACAGGAATCACTGCGTGATTCCCAGAAAATAGAAACTTGGTCCACTTAAGGGCCAACTCTGTATAACCAATTTTGAATAAAGTTTTTCTGAAAAAAATAAAACTTTTCTCTTTAATAACTAGAATGATTTACCTCATACCTGATAGCCCATGCTTGTCCCAGCCTTCGTCACTGCTGTAATGTGCTGATACAGGGCTATGCTCACGGCCTCCTAAGATACATACATACATCGTGGCTTGCCCCTGCATGGATTTAACACTGACTTGGCTTTGCTTTGTGTCCACTTGTTAAGGTTTGTGTTTCTGGCTAACACAGCAAGTTGTGCTCTCATCTTGCTGGTGCCAGTATGCCTGCCTTGAGTAGAGACTTTATCTTCTTCTAATAACTTCTATCTTCTCTAGACAGGAAAACCAGATAACAGAGCTAATTTAAATAGGCTTCAAATTAGAGCAGTAAGACTGAGTTCAATTCTAGCTAAACGAATAGAGTTCCTGGACCTGGAGGCAGTACTTCCAGCTGCCACAGGGGCTTCTCCCTTACGCCGCATACCTCCCACATACTTCAGAGTTCCCAACTGTGTCTGGAAGGCTGGGGAGGCCAGAATTCTGACTTACAGATAGGCAGGGCTTTACTGCTCTAAATGTCTAGGAGTATAAGATTTTAGGACCATGTCACCATATTGTACCACCCAACCTGCTTACTCAGTGGGTTGTCCACAAAGATGGAAAGTAATGCTGGAATCAAGGTAAAATCTGAAATTCAAGCTTATCAAGGTAAAGGAGTGTGACATCATTAATTGGTAATGACAGATTTTGTGATGCATCAGAGAACCACTTACAGGATAGGGAGGGAAGCATTTGGTGAGGAACAGGACTCTGAGATTATCCCTCAGTTGAAACTGTTTTCTCAGTCCAGGGCAAACCGACTGAGAAAAACAAAACATCTTTAAGTACTAAAGCTTAAATTTAAGCTTACTTAAAAAACTTTACATTAAATTTATTTTCTAAAAAAATAAAGTTGTAAATATAACGTAAAAAAGAAAAATACATATTAATACATCCATAGGATTCTTTTATTCCTTCTATGCAAATACCCTAAGTTGTAACATCTTCATTTGCTTTTAAAGAGTTATGAACTCAGAAGTTATGAAGCATAGAAAATTTGCCCAGGACAATGAAAATGTTTTTAAAGTCTATATTAGAGACAAGGCAGAGGTAGATGGTAGAATGAAAAAAAATACTTTTTAATTACAGAATTTCCTGAAACTAATTTGCATTCCAATTATTATTTTTATTTGGGTATTTTTAAAAACAAATGAAAAGTTTCTCAAATTTTGTCCTTAATATAACCGGACACATTTGACCTAAGGGTTATTCTAAACAGAGAGAGTGGTTTCTTATTTCTCTCCTAATAAAGATGTATTTTTTTCTGCACGTTTCCCCCCATCCCCAGACCCATTTATTGTCAGGCAAACATATACAAAAAGTTCAGTGTGATTAAGTTTAAAGACAGTTTGTGAGATGAATAAGGGAGATACACTCTGGCAGAGAAACAGAGAAAAGAAACCAGACATCCCTGAGGCCTGCAGGCAGAATAATTTTTATCTACCTTCTAGAGCAAAAGCCAGGCTGGCCACAATCTTATCAAGAAAACAGATACGCTCTCATCATTCAATCGAAGGAGAAAGGGAGTCACTTTTCTGCCACTAAACATTAATAATTTGGTCTAAATAAGTATCTGTGGCAGACGGATTCATTTCCTGCTGGCTCCAATGAGACTTGCTGGGAGTAGCCTGATTCCTTACTGGAGCCTACAGCCTGCAAGAGATTTAAGCACAGCCTGGCGCTGGGATGTCACATGTTGGAGGTCTTGATACACAGATTAATAAGCTAAGAGTAGACGTAATTATCATTATTACCAATTCACAATGTACTTCACTGAAATACAACACCATCATGTCTGCCAACAAATTTACAATTTTTTTAAGAGAACGGGGGGAAAAGACACACATATATACACACAGAGAAGGCAGGCAGCCTTTAGACAAAGGCTGGTTAGGAGTGCCAGCTTTAAAGTTGTGGGTCTCTCTCCCTCCAGGTAAAAGACAGAAATAGGTATTAGATGCCTTCTGGAATTAAAGGTAGATCTGGGGGAGGTTACTCCTGTCTATCTTCTCTCCTGTATAACTAATGATCTAAAATACACACACAAAAGTACCACAAAGCCCCTGACAATATAATGGGAACAATCAACCAGAAATGCCACTTATCGTTATCCTCAAGTAAAAAGAACTTCAGTTTTCTCAGGCATATATGAATTTCTGAATGTTATTATTGACAATCTCAGACTTTTCAGAGAGAACATTATACTTGTTACCTCAAACAATTATGGAGAACAATCAGAATGAACACAAAATTGCCCTTGACTCAAGAAAACCAAGCTTTAAGAATACCTTTCAGTTTCTTTGATGTAACAAGAGAACAGCTCAGTATGAGCTGAAGAAGGGGTTGGCACAGATGCCTCACACATGGTACTGTACTCATATCACGGTAAGACATGGTGCATGCAGGCCACTTCTATCAATGATAGTAGCTGAATTTTGAGAAATATACATGGTGTAAAATCTAGGATTCCATGACAAAATACACGTTCTCTGTTTATGTTTTAAAAACTGCAAATATATACATAAAGCCAATAAGCAGAATGAGGTTCATCAGTGTTTCCTAGAGGTATATGTGGGTAAAAAGAGATGCACCATTTATTCAGAAGAAAACATATTCAACCAATCAAATCGATCCCTATGGTCTAAATCTCTTTGGTGACTGTCTAAGATTCTAAAAATGTAGAACATGGATGAGCTACCTCAGAAAAAAAACTTTCCTATAGTTTTGGAATGGTAATAGATAACAAAAGATGGCCATCGATGTCTGCCACTATGCTCTCATTTCAAAGCAAACAAAACACCCCTCTCCCCAACAAACACAAATCGTCATTCATATTAGCCCTTCTGTGGAATAAAAGTTGTCAATCCTTTCCTAACTGGCAAGCCCACTAGCACTTTCTAGTTCTTACCTCCTCCACCACGATAATCACTCTGAAGTGGTTAACTAGTCCCTAATTTTAAAATTCTCTTATTCTTTGTCCTTGAAGACTTTCTGAGTTTTCCAAGTATTTTTTTTGGACATGCTTCCTCAATCTCTTTTGGTGCTTATTTGTTAAACTTCTCTCCCTTACCCAGGGTCTAATCTTGACTCTGTGGTATCTATAGGCAATCTCTACTTTATAATTCCAACTGTAATGAAGACTTTCAGATCCATACCTCTAGTTCTGATCTTTCCCCTGAGCTCCAGATACCAGTGGACATTTTTCTTTCCTCCCTTACCTGGTCCTCCTTGGTTAAGAATATAACCATCCATAACCATTCATCCTCTGAATCCTTTCTCTCCCTCCTCACCAGCCCTCCATATATATGCAAATGGTTAACAAGTTCTGTTACTAATGATTCCTTAGTAATGATTTTTAAATCTGTCCCAAGCTAAATTCCACTGTACCTGATTGTTTTTCAAGCTTCTCCTTATGTCTAGACCACTGCTTGAATGGCATTCACACTGGTCTAATCCATCCTTTACAAATGTCCAAAACATGGGAATCATCTGAGCCACTTATTCATTTGCCAAGAAAATAGTTTAAGTTTCTTAGTAATGGTATTCAAGGCCATTTGCAACTAACCTAATTTCTCCTTAGTCTCTACAATGTTCCTTTGGTTCCAACCATGCAGAAACACTCCCCACTCCAATGGGAGGTCTTTGCTAAAACTGTTCCTCTGGGTCTACCCATTTTTTTCTCCTCCTTCCATGGCTCCTTCAAGTTAAGCTCAAAAAAATCTTCCTATAGAAAGTATATCTGACCATCTAGGAAGGCTTATTTTAAAGACTTACAGCTATTCATATATCTGTCTTTTGCTTTGCTGAATAGTAAGTCCTGTAGATTAGGGATCATGTACATTCATTTTTACATTCCCATGGATAATAATAAAGCTGATACAGGTAAGTATTCACTAGATGTTTGAAAAGTAACTGACTAAATGAATAAATGATGATGAACAGGGAAATTAAAAGTAAGCTAAAAAAAATCACAGGGATAAATTTTGACAAATAACTAGGACTTTGATTTAAATCTCTTGTTTCTGCCTTCCTCTTCCAGTGAACTCCGCAGCAATGAGTCTGGATGTCCAATTCACATTTTGAGTAAGCTATGCAGAGTTCTATTTGACCTGACCTTTGAGTTTACTGATTTACTATTATAATTCCATCCATAAATAACAGTGTAGTTAAACGAATGTACATAAAATTTATGAAAGAGTTTAGTATATCATATTCATTTTCTCCCATCTTAAAGAAAAACTAAGTTTATATACATTATATGAATCATTAGGAGCCTTTAAGGATTCCACATGAAATCATGTTACTAACTCTTATTAGCCCTTAGGTTAGTAGCAAAAGATAAATGACATAGATGTAATAAATCTTCTTTTCAACAAAGCATTTAAAGAATCTCTAATGGGATGTCTGCAGACTAGAAAGAGAAATGATAGGGAGTTGGATACTTAGATGAATTTATGATGGTCAAATATACTAAAAAAAAGATAACAGGGTGTCATTACATATGATTATGTTCCTGTTTTACAAAGCAACCCATTGAAGAGGATCAAGCACAATTAACTAGTAAAATTTATACAGAGACTGTTTTAATAAACTGTCTTAGCAATCACAGATGTCCAAAAGTTGATGATTTTTTATTTGAAGAAAGTGAACATTTACAGTAAGCCAGTGGTGTACCAGACACAGTGTGTGAGTGAGTGAGTGGTTCATGTGTACCACTTCATCCAACCATCTGGCAACCAAGCATGAGAGATGCCATTATGCTCTTCTGAAAAGGAGGAGCCTGGGACTCAGTGAGGTTCTTGAGGTCACATGATAATGGAATGAATAACTTGGTCAACTTCAGAGTCTGCACTCTTTCCATATCATTCCCACTAGAAAGGGTACAAAATCATGGGCTTAATGTCTACCTATTAGTACTGTAAAAAAAATGGTATTCCCATAATGGGAAGTAAACTAGGGTAGATAATGTTCATTTTACTTCCTATTTTACTTCTCTTTCCTTTTAGAAAGCTTCCACAGAGTAAGTGTCTTAAAAGACACTATGATATAAGCTCCTTGAAGTCAAAGAATGCAATGTCTTTCCTTTTCATATCTCATGCCCAGCACAGCATCTGGCTCATCACAGTAACATCTAACACTTACTAAGGACTCCTTATATGCCTGGCACTAGGCTAAAAGGGTTTTACAGATGTTACCTCCTTTAAATAGAGGAGAATAATAATCCCATGGAGTAGATACTATTGTTTCCCAACTTCTACAATGAGGAAACTGAAACCTAAAATGGTCAAATTACTTGCTTGGGGCCATATACCAATTTGTGGCAGGGCTGTGGTTCAAATCCAGTCAAACTAAGAAAATCAACCTTCACAGTTTGGTTTTAACCACTGAACTTTGCCTTTTACTACCCAAATCCATAGGTAAGATGAAATACATAACTATTGATATCTTCTATTTATTTCTATGTATGTATTTATCATATACCTATATATTTCCACTTGCTATATTAATTTATATTTATCATTTATATATTTAGAAGCATTTGATGCTTAAAGACTGAATCTTTTACAACTCTGAACATATAAAGTGTTGCAGTTCAACGTGATGTTTGAGAAGAGAAACTATTGAGAAAAATGGGTACATGTATTTTATTACATACTGGGGAGAAGTACTATAATTGCACAAATTTTGAACTTTACTCAAGGAAAAGTAGCAGTGGAAACACAACAGGCTATAGTGTTCATCTTTGAAAAAGGAAAGTGTGTAAGACTGGAGAAAACAAAGCTACTACCACATTTTCTTGATTCTAATTTCTAGAAGATTATTTTTGATGTAGTTCTCTGAATAAGCATGTGAATTGCAATCAGTACTAACCTAAAAAATACAGAAGGAAGAGGCTTTTTTTACACAAATCTTCAATATATATTTTAAACTATTAACTCAGTAAAGACATTTCTGAAGACAGGGAAGTCAACACACTCTTCAAGTATGTTCAGGTGCTTATTGGTGACCTAATCTGATACAGACATAAAAGTCTGAAAAATCCAGGATAGTCAGCATATTTCCTTAATTGCAGCACATTGCAATGCTCTGAACTAAACAGGAGTAGGTGGCAAGTGCTGGAAAGGCTGACATTCTGTGCTACTGAAGAAGGAAAATATAGTTGCTTCACGGAATCAACAGCAAGGTTCACATTCCAACTGTGTAAATAAAGAACCTGAACTAAACTCTGTCAAACCAAGAGTATCCTTTTTTTTTTTATCATGTTCTTCCACAGGAATTAAACATGGCATCAGAAAAAGCTGAGAAATCTGGAAGGTACTATTTAGAACTTTTTGAGATGCTTAGACAATAAGCTTTCAGCAGTCATTGAAAATAGGAATATTTGTGTTCATACACATGCTAGGACTTTTAAACTCCTCATCACATATTTTTCATCAGTAATTCAAAATCTCTGGTTTATTTATTTATTTATTAAAGATTTTATTTATTTACTCATGAGAGAGAGAGAGGCAGAGACACAGGCAGAGGGAGAAACAGGCTCCACGCGGGGAGCCTGACACGGGACTCGATCCTGAGATGCCAGGATCACGACCTGAGCTGAAGGCAGCACTAAACCGCTGAGCCACCCAGGCTGCCCAAATCTCTGGTTTATTAAAAAAGGTTTGTTTTTCTCATGGATCTTGCAATAGAGACTATTTTAATTCTATATTAGATGTGGATTTACATGGAATTTACAAAAGTAGCTCAGCTGATGTGCCCTTTATCTGAGTCCCAACAGAATGACCATGTTCTTTCTATACATATTGAAGATTTTTAGATTTCCTAAAAAAAAAAGGTCTAATAACAATCCCTGGTTCTACAAATTTATGATAGCAAATAAAACAAATTTCTGTCATACATGATGATCAAAACTATAACAAAATCACATGTGACAGCAAAATTAATCTTTTATTGCAGGAGAATAATGGTGTTTACTACATTTGACATTTTTCATGCAAACATCGTTTTACTCTTTCCACATGTTATTTTCTTAATGTCAGTGATTTTTTTTGCATATGGTTCAGAAACATTTTTGATTATAGCTAGTGAGATATAAACTCAAGCTGCTGGTACATACACCATGGCTTTTGTTTTGACACTTCTCTAGCAAAAGATGACATGTATGAATAACTTGGATCCTATTTTTTAAAGACCTTTTTTTTGTTGTCGTGGGGAGGAATTCAAGGGCTATTAGACATGGAAATTAGTTTATAGAGAGTTTATCACATTTCCTCCCTGTAAAACTCATAAAAGAGTACCAGAAAGCTATTTATATCATGATGCTTTAGGATTATGCAAGAGGAAGTACGGCTTAATTAAGGGGAAGATGTGGGAGATACAAGGCAGGAATGGGATCAAGGAAACGCACATATTAAGGGAGAATAAGGGTCATAATAGTTCCTCTCCTGGATTATTCCTATCCGGCTAAAAATATGCTGTTTATCCCATCATCATCAAAAAACAAAAAACCCTAATTCACCTTCCTCTCCAGCTGGACTTCTTTTCTCTGTGACCCTTTCTACGCACAAGTTCCTGTGCTCACTGTCTCCACTTTTCTGCTCCCTTCTCATCAGACATCTGTACCCAGCCACTGGATAGACTATTCTTGTGGATGCCATCAATTCCAGTTCCAATTCCAAGGTCACTTCTTGGTCCTCACCTCCTTCATGTGAATACTAGCAGCATTTCACATGGTTCTTCTTTTAAGCTCCTCCTCCTTAATTAAGCCCCTTCTGCACCCTGCCTGGCAGGCACACCCTTTCCATACCCACTTTCTACTTCTCCCTCCTTGCTCACTCTGTTCCAGCAACTTCAGCCTCCTCCCTAAATATGCTCCTTCCTCAGGCTTTGTACTTGCTGTTCTCTCCGTCTGAAATGTTTGGTCTCCAAGTATCCACTAGTTTATTCCCTCACAACCCTCAAGTCTCTGTTTATAGTCAGACCACCACCTCCTACAACTCGCTTTTTCCTTCACCCTACTTTATTTTTTTGTCAAAGTCTGCATCAGTCCTCCTAGGGTATGTTAATTTAGATTCAGAAGGCCAGGATTTGGTTTTGTTTACAGCTCCAGTGCCTGGCATATAGTAACCACTTAATAAATTCTTGTTGAATGACCTCAGTAAAACATGCGAACAAGTCATAAGTTCACAGTGAAGAATGCAGAAATGGTGTTCAGAATTGGAAGAAAGTAGAAGGCACCGCAGGGAACAATTATAAAGGACAATTAAAAGTTGCATAAAAGCATTCTTGACTTCTCATCCCCCTCATGTTTCCCAGGATTTATCTCAGAATCTCCATTCCTTAGAGAAGCTACCTTAGGCTGGAGAACACTGATTTTTAAATAGCCTTGCTAGGAAATTTCTCCTAGAGCAAGAAAGGTGAAGGGTATGGCCTTGCTGATACTGGGAGTGTTAAGAAGTATAATTGGTTGTGTAAGACATAATGCCAGTAAGGGCACAGCAGGAATAACAGATGATGTGGCCCAGGCTGGGCAGGAAGCTCCATCCATGAATGGATGAATGGATGAGATTCTAGAACAATGGAAAGAACCACAAATGTTCTATCATGGTGATGGAGAACTTGATAGTATTTTCATAGCTAACCTTAAATGTGAAGACCCATTACATGGACAAAGGATTGGATTTGTGTGTTTGAGAAGGAGTAGAATTAGGACTAGTGAATACAGTGCTCAGTCAGCCAGATAACTCTTCATTCTGTGATCCTTTACCCCAAACCTCTGGGGCCAGTTGGATTACAGAATTCAGAACCTTCTAATTTCAGACAGAAAGATGGTACATAACACTACCAAATGGGTCTGACATAGCATGAAGTAATCAAACATGTTACCATTTCTGTAGTAGACATATGAACATTCATAGTAAGTGGGATGAATAAAAAGTTCATAAATAGTCTCACATAAATTGAGTTTGCCAAAAACTTATGAAAAAATGTTTGATGACAGAGGTGTTTTGGATCTCCAAATTGTAGACAAGGAATTATGGCTCTGAACTATAAAACTATGAATAAAGCCAAATCTGTAATAATACTTGTTCTCAGTGTTTGTGAACTCTATTATCCCTGTTAGGGAATTCGCTATACCCTCAGGTGGAAAATAGGAAATGGACACTAATAATTGAGAATTTGGATGTGACCACTTAATTCTTAATTTTTCTTTGATCAGCATTACTAGGAAATTTGATTTTAGTAACTACCTGCAAATGCTGAAATATATATTTTATTGAAGTCAGCACATTTTTTTCCTTTTTACTATGATCCACTAGCTCTCTGATGGTCCCATTCTTGTCTCTCTTAAGCTAAGTGGTTGTGCATGGTCCTTGAATCTCATGTGAATGTTAGGGACACAGTAATAGACCATAACTACTGGTAAAGTATGCTGTGAGTTCTTTTTCTTTATTAATGATAGATGAAGTAGAAAGCTTTTAAAAAAATAGAAGTCAATTTAAGCTTTCTTCATAATAACATCATTTTTACTTATTTGGATTTCTATTTTTTTCCTGAATGGTTTTATGTGAAATTTCCAATAACTCTCGATCCACAGCCCATCCACCTGTTCAGCCATCTAGTCATTTATCTATGATATTAAAAAACAATTGCCTTTTGACTTTTTTATCTAATTAGTCCATCAACATTCTCTAGCTTCTAGTTCATGCTCTAAAATATTTTAAAAAATTAATAGAGACCATAAAAAATAAACCCATGTACACACTCAATACAGAATTAAGAGTATTTCTGCTCTAAAAACAACACATGAATTTAAGAATACATTGATTACATCTAGGACTTTCAAAATGAAAGCTTTTAAGTTATCTGTGAGCATCTGAAATTCTCTTACCTGCTGAAATACACTTTTTTAACTATTCTTCATCTCATTTACCTCCCCCATACATTTGGAAAACTTTAATGTGGCCAAATGGAATTTTATCAAAATGTTCACCCCTAGGCCAATGTTCACCCCTTTGAACCAAAGAGGTTAATTTTTTTAAAGAAAGTTAAGAAAAACTATGAATATGCTTTCATTTCTGATGTTTTATCCTTGCAATATATGTATTACCTAAATGTATAATGATAATTAGAATATTTTAAAGAGTTAGTACTGCTACTCCTTCCCTTTTCCTCACCTGACAAATTTTAGAGGCTGATCTCCATATACTATATGACAAATTCAAGTTTAGATATTAAAGTCTAGAGATTCTCACAGGCAAACTCCTACTTTTGGATATTTTAAATTCTAAATGAAGGTCTCTGATAAGGATACTAATTCTGACCTGTGGGTTTTTCTCATACTACCAAGCAATTTATTCAATTCTGACCTAGAGATAGCTTTAGATCCCACAGGTTGAGGGCTCAGCCTCACAAGACTGCTCCACCACCCTTCAGACGCCAATGGCAAGTCCAGGTTGTCATTGTACTTCTGAATCACAGGCTAGAGATGAAAGGTTAGAATAACCCCCTCTTTGGGTTCAATTAATTGGTTAAAACAGCTCATAGAACTCAAAGAAATATTTTACTTACTAGATCACCAGTTGATTATAAAAGGTTTGAATTCAGAAGAGCCCAGTGGAAAAGAGGCATAGAGCAAGATGTGTGGGTCCTTTTGGGATTTTATGGAAGCCTTATTACATAGGCATGATTAATTAAATCATTGGCCATTGGTGATTGATTCAGTCCTTCTTCTTTTTCCAGAGGTCAGGGGATAAGACAGAAAGTTTCAACCCTCTCATCACAAGTTTGGTTCCCTGGTCATCCTTAGGTGACCCAAGGGCTTTCTAAAAGCCACCCCATAATATAACAGAAGACATCTTTATAACTCTCATCACTTAGGAAATCCCAAATGTTTTAGGAATTCTGTGCCAAAAATTCAGCTGAAGATCAAATACATATTTCTTATTATAAACCATAATATTACAAAGCCTAAAAGACATGAGTATTAAATACACTTTTAAAAAAGTATGAATGTAATATGGCATAATTTTAAGTTTTATCATTTTTCAAAGTGATGGTAAATGCAGCCCACCTTAGATGCCCATATTATAAAACAATAGAAGAATGTTAATAGGACTTAAATATATGGAATAAAGCACTAATTCATTATTATGATGATAGATTATTCTGTTTATTAAAAAAGATAGAATAGCTGGGGACACCTGGGTGGCTCAGTCAGTTAGGCATCCAACTCTTGATTTTAGCTCAGGTTATGATCTCAGGACATAAGACAGCTCTGGGTTGGGCTCTATACTCAGTGGGGAGCCAGTTTCTCTCCCCTGCCCCTCCCCCATCACATGCTTGTGCTCGTGCCCTCTCTCTATTTATATGTATAAAATAAATAAATCTTTAAAAAATTCAAAAGATATTTTTTAAAAAACTCAAAAAGCTGAACTTATGTCTTATTACTGGCTTTTGCTACACATGACTATGACACAAGATTACCCTGATGGAATACTAAATCAAAGAAACTTCTACTGCCCCAGTTCTTTAAATTTTTTAAAAAGATTTTATTTATTTATTCATGAGAGATAGAGAGACAGGCAGAGACATAGGCAGAGGGAGAAGCAGGCTCCCTATGGCGAGCCTATGTGGAACTCGATCCTAGGACTCTGGGATCATGACCTGAGTCAAAGGCAGATGCTCAACCACTGAGCCACCCAGGTGCCCCACCACTGCCTCAGTTCTAATTTGGTAGAGATGAGGGTCATCTTAGGTTAATGGAAGTCAGGGGATCGAGCCCTCTCTAACCTCACTGCCACCTTTCCTTCCAGGGCACTCTCCTATTATCTCATCTCCTACTTCCTGTATAGAAGCATGCCAAGACAGAACAACATTAAGAAGCCCAGGAAGAGATAGTCGTGACCTCTTGGCTCTGGGTTCACTCTGCTCGCCGCAGACAGCTATGGCCTCCACCAACATACCCAGAATTCTGTCCTCTGAGATTGCTACTTTCTGAAAATTACTATTTCCTTATAAAAAGCCAGAGAGCTTGAATCTGCCTCCAAAGGACATGGCAGGTTTACTTCCTGACTGTGCACCAGATACTTTGATTCTCCTCTGAGCCTTAGTTTTTACTTTGCCAAGTGTAACCATCACTTAATTCCATACAATGCAATAGGAGATGCAGCTCATGTAGGAGAGGATTGTGTGCCCTTTCTGTAAATGCAAAAGTGGCATGACCCTCATTCTGTAAGGCACAGCTATCCAAACAGGACTTTATATAGCTCAGCATCAAGTTTTAAATCACTCAAAGAAGGAATCTGTAAGGACACATACCAGCCTTTCTCCAGAGAGAGATCAATGAGCTGTGGAGACATGTTGGCCAGGAACACTTTCTTTCATCTAGATATAGAGTGCGACACATGGGTGCCAGTCTGTTATTCCTAAAGGAAGGGCAACCTTTATAATCAATTGGAGGTGGAACATGTCCATGGGTGTGTGGAAGAGGATGGAGACAAAGCTGATGGATTATTTAGAGAATGTTTAACATTATTCAATAAGATAAAATGACAGATGAAATTGATTAAATACAGTTTTCAAACTTAGAAAGACATCCAAGGCATCAAGGATCCTAAGTATTTTTTTACAGTGTCTATTCAGGAGACAAAAGCAAAATAAATCCCATTGGAATGCAATGAAATGAGATAAAATAAAATAAATGCTCACAGGTTTCATGTAACACAACATTCGAAAGGAATAAGCAGACAAACTCTCCATGTATTTATATATTGATAATATTATAATTAGAAAACCTAAACTGCAAAAAAATTACCATTTTAGGAATTATATTTAGGTATGATGCAATTTTCATTTTATAGTTCTGTTACATTATTAGTCTTAAAAATTACAAAACCATAGCTCCTAAAACTTTAAGAGCACTAGAATTAGAAGTGAAATTATGATATGCATAAAATAATAAAAATGATGATGATGATGATGAAAACATTGATCTGAAGGTCCTTTTAAGGAGGAGCAAATGGTAAACAACAGCTTTCTATATAAACCAAAGAATCCAAGCTTATGTGATACCAATTTGCCATGACAGTTGTTCAATTGATAGACACTTGAATTGACTGGAAATGGCAATATCCAAGACCACATTATAATTCCACAGCTAGTTCTTCGGCATCAACAGGGTTGGTTTTCACTGAGTGCCCATTGGCTAAGGTGCACCACATCAATGGTCTGTCCTTATTATTGTCTGCCTTAAAGAAATGTCTTCTTTCCATGGGTCAAAATTCCACTCATGACCTAGCAGCTGCCCATGATTCACACTGCTAACCCAACTGTTTATGACAAGCAGAAGCAAAAACCTTGAGCAGCACATTGGCCAGAAGGCCTGTGGAGTAGGGTCCTGAATGAGCACTAAAAAGACCAGGAAAGGGCTGGAGACATTACAGCAAGAGGGTAAAGGAAGGGTTAACAAGACAGAAGTGAAAGACATAAGGCTTTACCCCATAGCAAACACAGACCAATTTCTTTCCCTTTTCTTTTTCTTTCTTTCCCTTTTCTTTTCATTTATTTTAACCATTTATTATATCCACTATTTTTGTAGATATTTATCACTTCATCAGAAATATAAGTTAGGAAAACTTGACAATCCCCTCCCATGGAGATAAGATTTGAAAAAAATGTTTATTTGCAGTAGATGAATAATTTCAAAATACACACATACGTAAACACACACAATATCTATTACATTGTGTGTATTTTTAACATGACTTGTGATTTCCTGAAATGGATTTACATAGAAAAAGCACTAGTTCATTTCATCACTAGAGTCAAGTTATTATAAATTATTAATCATCTAAATTGATGGGGGCCTTTCTGATTTTGAACTGAGCTGTACAATTTTTCTTTTCTTTTCTTTTTTTTTTTTTTACAGATTTTGCCAACAGATTTATCTCTCTATTTTTGATTTAGCTAATGTTCATGTTAGTAGTTAAAAGACTTATGTGGTCTGTGTTTATGTTTAGAGCTCTGATGTGAGAGATCTATTTACTTAAAAAATAAAGGCTTATTGAGTTATTAACATCTTGTAAAATTTACCCATTTAAAGTGGACATTCAATGTTTCTTTTAGTATATTCACAGGGTTGTGCAGCCATCTAATTCTAGAACATCCCATATATTCCAAAGAAACTTCACTAACGATCCCTCTCCTCTCCCTCAACCCCTGACACAACTAATCTACTTTCAGACCCTATATATTTGACAATTCTGGACATTTCATATAAATCAAATCATACTATATATAGCCTTTTGTGACTGTCTTCTTATTTTCTTTTTTTTTTTTAATTTTTATTTATTTATGATAGTCACAGAGAGAGAAAGAGAGAGAGGCAGAGACATAGGCAGAGGGAGAAGCAGGCTCCATGCACCAGAAGCCCGATGTGGGATTCGATCCCGGGTCTCCAGGATCACGCCCTGGGCCAAAGGCAGGCGCCAAACCGCTGCGCCACCCAGGGATCCCTGTCTTCTTATTTTCAAGGCTCATTCATGGCACAGCATATGTATCAGTGCTCCATTTCTTTTTATTGCCAAATAATATTCCATTGTAATATTCACATTTTATTTATCCACTCATCAGTTGATGGACATTTGAGTAGTTTCCATCTTTTGGATATTATGAATGATGCTGCCATGATCACATGTGTACAAGCGTTTGGGTGGATGTACGCTTTTACTTCTCTTTGGTATAAACCTACGAAGAAGTTCCTGGGTCCCACGGTAACTCCAGGTTTAATTTTCTTAGGGGATGCCTAACAGTTTTCCAAAGTGGTTGAACCATTGCCACATTCCCACCAGCAGTGTGAGAGTTTCACAAGTTCTCCTCATCTTCCCCAACACTTGCTATTGCCTGCTTTTTTTTTTTTTTTTTGTATAGCCATCATAATGAGCATGTGTCTCTTTGGGGTTTTGATTTACATTTCCATGAAGGATGATGATACAGAGCATCTTTTCATATGTTTATTAGCCATTCTACTTGCTTAAGACCATTCTCCATTTCCTCTCCACAAAGACATACAAATATTACCTTATTTCTTTTATGTGCCCTATATTAAAATACACACTCTAAAATTTCTTCAGTACTGATCTCCATTTTGGGGTCCCTCCACACATACCCTGTCCCCTCTCCACTACACATGCATATACACTCAGCACATGCTTTCACAAATGATTTCTTTTAAAATTGAGTTTGATGCCTTCTCACAGTTGCTTCTAAATCAACCAGACTTCAGCAGCAAAACCAAGTAAGTTAATTGCTATTTGTCAAATATAATAACTGCCGACATGTCTTGGTCTAAACTTTGCCATCAACTTCAAACCTGTTGTAGAGACCAATACCTAAAACATTGTGAGACAATCTCTTCCATCTTTACCTCTCATGACTAGTCTATGACTATCCATTATTTACCTTAGAATCCCAAACTTTTAAGAAGCATTTCTCATTTCTCTAAAGCTTCACTATCACTAATGGGAAGAGGAGTAGTGTCTTGAGAGTGGAATCCTGAAGCAAAGCAGGTGGAATTCCCTTGCTTAAAAAGGTCAGAGTCCGTATGGAGAGCATTATAGTGAGAATGAATTGTGGGGAGCCTCTGGCTTCTAAAATTTGTCACTATCTTAAAAATTCAGGCTCTAGCAGAAGCCCACACAAATTTAAGATTTTGTTAATTTGACGTTATACAAATCTAGCAGATCTAGATCTCCTCCTCTAGCAGATTATAATCATGACATTGTTTAAGAATATCCTAACAAAACTTAAAGTGACCCCTTAAAAATACCATCTTGCTTGTAAAGGAACAGCTTATATAGAAATTGTTTTCAGCCCATATAAGCTACATGATGTTATTTTTAATGGGTAATTTGAAATATCTCCTCCATAAAGTATATTTTGATCCAAAACGGTTTTACTACAAACTTTGCTAAGACGTCAAAAACTATTTTTAGCAAACGCTGAAGAGAAATTAATAATTGCTCAGATAACTTTACAAGTCTCTACAAATTTACTGGAAGGTACCTCAATGTTAAAATCCTTTCAAAGCAAAAATATCTTTGGACAGGCTACTTTCTTGGCTCTTAGTTCTGATTATTTGATGGGGAGCTGGAACCAGAGATTCTGAGGGTGAGTTTCTTCCATTTTTGAACATGAAGCTTTTGAGAAAGGATTTTCTAAGATTTAAAAAACATGTCTTGGAACATGGCAAGATCAAGAAGAAATGCAAAGATCTTTTCCATCCTACGTTCACCTTATGATTTTACATCATTCTTGGAGAACTAAGTTTTGGAAAGTGAATTTCCTAATATCTGAGGTTTCACATCGTTCCCTAACCTTGTCTTTGAAAATCATTTTAGAAGAGAAAGGGAAAGTTTGCATTCTTGATCTCAAACATCCTGGCTAACATGAGCTTGTCAGTATCTGAGCTGACACTTAGAATTTTCTGACCCTCTATAACTAGTAGAGGCTGTAATCTGCAAATAGCAAGTTTGTATAGGTATACCTCCAAAGTATATATCCAACACACCCATTTCCTCTCCTTTCTGTCACCTTCCCCCTGGTCCACAACATCACATCTTTCACCTGGCCTACTATACTAATTTCCTAACTTGTTTCTCAATACCACTGTCCAATTTATTATACATTTGAATTAATAATCTTTTCATTACATGAATCACATCAGGTTATTCCCTTTCTAAGAACCCTTTTGATGATTTTTCTATTGCATTCATAATAGAAGTCAATCTCTTACCATGATCCACAAGGCCTATTTCATTAATTCATCTCATCACCTTCATCTTTCTTGGAGTCCACCCGATCTTTTTTGTCATATTATCTTGAACTCCTACATCTCTGCCTGGCAGGCTCATATACTGTGTTGCCCCTTAACATAGCCGCTCTCACAAATTCTTCAAGTGTCAGCATAAATGTTGCTTCTTCAGAAAGGCCTCCTCTGACCACACTTTCTAAATGAACCTCTTCTGCTTTTTGCTTTGCAAAAATGGCTCATTATTTTCCTCATAGCACTAATTTGAACCTATAATTTAAAATTGTGGGTTTTTTAAATTGTCTGCTTCTCTAACTAAAGGGTAAGAACCATATAGCCAGAAAATTTGGCCATCACACAGTAGGACAAAAGTACCTTTGAATAAATTAATAAATAAGTGAATCGTCTATTATGTCTTAATGCATATTAGTTACTCCTTCAGATCACATTTCCTACACTTTCTCAGGTCCCATTAGCCATGATTCTATCTTGTTTGCCAGCTCTTGTGCCAAAGTTTCTGCTATAAAAAGACAGAAGTAGGAAGAGAATTTCTTTGTGTTGTTTTTCTAGACATTGGTGGCTCAATTAAAGGGGTAAATGGTTGGATAAATTCATTTAATGCTGCAATGCAACAATGCAGTCCAAGAGGCAATTTCATCTAGGTATTCAGCAAATAACGTTATTACATAACAATAAACCTTCCTCCCTTACCTCAATTCTTCAGATTTATTTTCAATCGTTTATAACGGTCACTTTCTTCTACACTAATAATGTCCTACTTAAATCTGAACATACAGCTCACTCAAATATAAATTATGGAAGCTGGAACGTTAACATGGCATGAGGTGCTCTCCAATTTAATGCATAACCTTCTAAAGCCAAGCATTGAAATCCTTTCCCTCTAATTGCAGATTTAAGCTGGGCAGAAACTAGACCTGATTACCACGTGCTTGCACAAATTAGAGGAGTAGTTATCCTTTCTCCTGGGTTATCAAAGACTACCTGTCTCAAAATAAAATAAACCTGTAAATTAAGTTAGACAATACTTTAAACATAACCCTTCCTAATGTCACAACTGATTTATTAAATTAAAATGTCTTAAGCCCACTAAACAAAATTTTGAGAGGCTATACTGCACACTATGGGGTTTGAGGTACAGTTGCCAGAGCCACATTATCTTGCCTACAATGCCCTTACCACACTGGATTGCCTGTGAAAATCCTAGTCCAACTCCAGTCTCCTTGTCATAAATCCTCTGGACAGAATTAACTCCTGCCCGCAGTTTCTCCCACTGCATATAACACCATACCCGGCTAGGTTGTTAGCTCAACAAAGACAGGTCTGTCACCAATTGCACGGAGTGTCTCTTGTGCATAGTAAAAACTCCATATGGAATGTGAGAATAATTACAAATAATTTTACATAGCCAAAGACTGCCAAAAAACTAAAGGCCACTTACAACAGAACAAAACAGTGAGAAGTGGAGTTGTTTTTGGGCCCCACTATCTTCTCCAAGAACCACAATCCCATTAAGGTCAAAAAGCACAAGTATTCCCAATCAATCCATACTTCTTTCCTCTAATTAATAAAACTCTTATTGTTCAAGCTCCGTAGGGCCTCATTGGCAGCTAGGTGATACTAATGCTACTGCCTACCTGAAAATAAAAGAGATAAGAACTGCCCATTTCCTGCCATATTAACACTGTGCTCTGTGAGCCTTTTGGAGAGATGTTTAGCAGAGTAAAAAAGGTTGGTTTATCTCACCTTCTGGATATAGTTGAGTTCGTTTTTTGAAATGATTTTTTCATATGTTTTGGGCTGTTCGGTGATAACAAGTCTAGATTTCTTTTTAGAGAAGGGTTTCTTATTAACAATTGTATGTGCCTAGTTCCAAGCATATGAAAAAAACACTTTTTCTGACTCATGACAAAACCAATGGGTCACTTGTCTAAAAGCATTACAACAGGAATTCTTTTGCATAGTATGATGTAAATAATGGAGGGGTGGACTGTGTGAACATTCTTGAACAAGTTTTCCCTTGGACTAAGAATCAAAACATTTTACCTAACCAAAAAGTAACTGAATTACAAAAATGCCTTGTATCCACTGAATACATTCTTAACATGCTTTAACAATATGTTACATTTGTAGGTAGTCATGATCAGGAAATCATTTATATTAAATGATAGAGGAAGAAAGATTGAGCATTTGGCATGTAGATACTGTGTTGTATACCCTAATTATATTATCTCACTTAGTGTACACAATAATGCCTCAAGAGAGATTTTACTATTTCTATTTTGCAGTTTAGGACACTATGGGTTTCTATGACTAGGCGGGTAAGTGGAAGAACTAACATAAAAATCCTCATGTTTTCCAAACCACATCAATTAGAAAGAAAGCAGACCTTTTTAAGACCTTTCATGGTGTGTAGAAATTCACCAATTCAAGAAATACATTTACTCAGTCATAGGAATCATCAGGACAAAGCCAGAAAACACAAAGTTACTACCACTCTATAATCAGAACCAAACAGAAATTATAGGATAAGAAATATTCTTACAGGATTTACAACTTTAAAGATAATCAATCTGTGAATTCCAAATTAGATCAAGGAACAGGGGAAAGTAAACATTCAACTATAGCATGAAACCATTCAGGTTTCTTTCTACCATGCTAAGACATTCTGCTAATTACACAGGTTATTTTTAAAGGCTTAATAAATTTGGGTAATAATAATATTATTTACTTTTTTTAGACATTGCTCTTCCCTACCTAACTAACTCCAGTGACTGCGATGAAGGAGAATGTCAATCATGGCAGCCCTCCTCTCTGGCTGTACATCAGGGTTTGTGAATTGCTGAACAATAGTACTCCAAATCTCTGGCCACAGTGCCTGATCCAGAACTGGGCACAACTCATCTGGAGTTCTTCTTTGGAATTTTTCTAGATTGTGGAGAATGCTCTCTCCTACTGGGCTGTGAGAATGTGAGTCATGGCTGTGACCAGTGGCCATGGGGCCACCCTTAAAGGAATAGCCTGGCTTGGAAACTAGGATAAACCACAAAGGAGAGTGATGGTAGGGAGATGAGAGGGGGAGAGAGTGAGAACATGAGAATTAGTGTGAGAGAAAGAGAGAGAGGGAGAAGAAGAGGAAGCAGGATGAAAGAGAACATTTATTAAGACAGATCATGAGAGATAGGCATGGACACATCTGACCAATTCCCTCAGACTGCAGTTAGAATTTCTGTATTCAGGCAATCCACACACAAGTTCCATCCCTGCCCTTCTGTGGTTTGACTATCTAAACAATGCCTTTCCTTTTGCCTAAGGTATTTGGAATGATATTCTTTTTATTACTTACAATGATAAGCTTAAGCTATGTAGAAAAGCATGTTCATTACTTCATAACCTAAGTTCTTATTCCTGTGTCTGTGTCAAATACAATGATGTAACTAGTCAAATCAGCAAATATTTATGGAGATCAGAAGAGTGGAAAGGCACTATGACTTAATGACAGTGAGAGCTATATCAGAAATGAAGATGTGAAACATCTCATTGGGAAATAAAGACTAAAATGCAAATATCAAAATGGTTATGGTATAAAATAAAAACAGACACATCATTAGGCATTATCATAGTATAAAACTGACTAGACAAAATATGCAGATAATAAGTACAGGGTACAGAGGAGGGAACAATCAGGTTGCAGAACAACATCCCATTTTAAGTGCTTGAAGTTAGTGCTATGTGAAGCTCTACTCAGATCAATACAGTCTGTACCAGAAGTGTAAGACCCTTAACTGACCACATCCCATTTCCAATTCATGTCTGAGGGTATGAAGCATTCCTAAAATATCCTTCCATTTACCTACAGAAAATATGATACAAAGCTTACACTAGGGCAAAGCTGGCTTCACGGTTGTTGTTTGCACACTTTTGGAAGAGCTCTGTACTTCCTGTTTTGAAATTGTTTATTAATTTTTGAACAAGGGGCCCAATGTTTTCATTTAGCACTGTTTCCTGGAAATTGTGTCACTGGTCCTATATTAAAGGAAAGGGACAAAGTTTCTCTACAAATGAGTCAGACCAATGGTCTTGCTTATCAAAGCAGCTATTTGCCAGGAGGTATAATATATTTCAGAAGTTAAAGGGCAAAGAAGCACTGGCTCACCTGCCACATAGTCCTCCTTAGCTCTTAAATAAAGCAAATGATAGTGAATGATGAGAAGTCTACAGTGAAGAGCACTTGTAATCTGCCAAATCACAACACTGCCACCAAGGGGTGAGCAAAGTCACCAAAGTTTGCATCAAAAAGCAAAATCAACCAAGGGTTGGGTCAAAAAAGCCACAGCATAGTCCTGGGACATGACAAGCATAGGAAGCATCTGTTTGATTTTATGAGATACTCGGTAAAGAAAAGCTAGTTTTGGTTATGTTAAATGCATAAAATATCATGGAACAGTGGATTGGTATCAATGTGTTACCTAGAGACACAACTCTACCTCATGGAGCACAGGCTAGATGAGACTGGGTATCAATGGAGAGTTGTGTAACTGAATTAGTCAGTTTCAACAACTCCCCTGAGATGGCATCTCACCAACTCATGTACTCATGTACAAAGTAAAGGCAAACTACAATGAGAGTGTCTACCTACCTTCTTGCCCTAGGATCTCCAGAGGTGCCACCATAGGAATATGCCAGCCTTTTGCTATGATTTACTTACTTCCCTGATGTGCTAGCAGAATAGTTACTCCAAAACTACAGCTCTACCAGTCTTATCTTGTGGATGCTGACCTCTCTTTACTTCCACTCTCATTCTCTAGCCCCAGCCACAAGCAAATAGGTGTACATGGTGAAATACTCATCTGTCGGGGGCACCTGGGTGGCTCAGTCAGCTGAGCATCCAACTTCTTGATTTCAGTGCAGGTCATGATCTCAGGTCATGAGATTGAGCCCTATGCCAGGCTCTGCACTCAGCGCAGAGTCTACTTGTCCTTCTTCCCTATGCTTCTCCCCCTGCTCATGTTCTCTCTCTATCTCCCTTTCTCAAATAAATAAATAAATAAATAAATAAATAAATAAATAAATATCTTTTTTAAAAAAAAAAAAAAAGAAAAAGGAATACTTATCTATCAGATTTGTACATTGATGTGACTGAGCTGTTGGCCCTTTTCCGGGGGAATAAACTGAGATTAGAGATGCAAGGAGGCCAATGGGAACCAGTGAGGGACATGAAGGGATATTGTAGGTGCGGGGCTGCAGTAAAAAAAAAGATTCCTCTTTACAATTTTCCAAACTGACAGCCCTTGCTCGGTAAAAACAAAAACAAACAAACAAAAACAAAAACAAAACAAAACAAAACAACAAAAACAACAAACAAACAAACAAAAAACCCTCACAAAGATAATATATAGCTAAATTTGAGGACATGAATGACAATTTAATGTGCTTATATTTCAGCAGTTATCTCTCCTATCTTACCTGCATGGACTTTTGACTAAAATTGTGTCTCTTAGGTTAACCCCTAATGAACCAGTTTTAAGTAGAATACTCTCATTATCTTTAGAGTGGATGCTTATTTTCCCTTCTGTTCAGACCACTCTCTTTTTCCGTCTACTAGTCACTGAGGTAAAGTTTCTTCTATGATAACTCTATGGAATCTAAGTAATTAATTATATGAGTTAGCGCTCATAGCAGTTTGTGCACTCAATACATGCCAGCAAATTTCATCTTATTTAAGGATGTACTTACAATGATAATGGATAATCACAGTTAGGTGGATAATCACAGTTTGTATGTAAGGAAGACAACAAGCAGAAATTGTGGAATTTTGTGGTATGATGAACAAAGTCCCTTAGAATGTTAAGTTTTCTAAAGATCTAAAGCAAAGTCATTGTTAGTGTAGGGATGTTGGAAAGTCCACTAATTGGTTCAGTATTAGGGTTTGGCTTACAGTGCTGATCGTGTTTCATTTTCATTCTCCTGGTAGACCCAACTATTTGGGGCTGCTGTCCTGGGAGGGCTAGCTTTCCTCCTGAATTAATATTTAATACGTCTCTATGGAATTTCATAATCAGTGACAGAGACTTTATTTCATATATTTAAGAGAAAAAAATTTTCTTTCAATCCTGAAAAATTTACTTTAGGAAATGTGGTGTAATTCTACAAGAATCCTGGAAGTTCTTTTAAAAAATATTGATCATCTGTTTCTTGGTGACATCTGGCAGAAATCTTAATACAAATGGTGAAATTTGGACAATATCTTATGAATTGAGCAAAAACAAAATAAAACAAAAAATGATTCATCTTACCTTCATACAGTCTCTGCTACTGATCTTTTGAGGTGAGTAGGTTTATCATCTCAGCAGGGTTGTTCCACTCCACTTACATGGTCTACTTTTGTGTGGTTTCCTCATCACAGAAGTTGTTCTACCAGACGGTGGTCCTGGCAAACCATCTCCCCAGCTATTCTCTGTAGCATCATAGCTTCTATGCCAACCTTTCTTATTCAAACTCCAAATTTTGCCAGTTCTTAGCACCCTGTTTGACTTGATATCCCAGGTTGAGGGCTATCTAATTTTTCATTCAGGCTATAAAAGTTGGCAACCCCGATGGTGTCACACTTAATAAAATACCAGTTTTAAAATGCCATTGTGAAATGAAAAAAACCTACCTTTCTTGTAGAATGAGTTTGTTCTCTTTCTTCCAAAAGTCTTTAAAGTCAGAGCTGAATTCATGCCAGATACTGAAGAAAACATTTGGGGACACCTCCTTCTCTCCAATTTTTGGTTTCATGAAGAAATAGGCTGTAGTCTCCAAAAAGCTGTCAAAGCACACACACACAAGCATAAAAGCTATGATTATTTTCCAATATGGGATATTCTTTCTTCATCCAAATGCTGATTTCATTCATGCAGTTATTGTTACTAAGAAGACTCAGACTCTTCAAGCATGAACAGTAGTCTCTTACGGTTTCATGTTAGAGTTTTGGATACAGATATTAGCAGCTGATAAGAATCATTCACATACTGATAACTATCCTTGATTCAATTCCATTTTCAAAGTGAATCACTAAGTGCCTGACATATTTCAGAAATAAACTTGTAGTCAACTTGGGACATGTTGTAAGTAATGGGTCTATACTTTTTTTCTACACTCTAAAGAAGTAAAATATCAGCCACTTGTCCCCAAACTAATATGTATTCTACATGTATTTTACATTGCTTACATGTACTTCGGCTTCCTACATTGCTGAAGAAAAAAAAAAAGCGAGTCCCAAGAAATGGTAAAGAAGTCTCTCATCAGATCATGGAAATATCATTGAATGGATACCAATATACCAATATGGCAGCCAGCACTGTGACAATAGACAGATAGTGCCAGTCTTTAAAAGGTGCTGCTTCATACTACAACTACATGAGGCTCCAAAGAGTTTCAAAAGGCCTACTTCACAAAGAACATACAATTGGTAAATGGTAGCTTTATGACTCAACAAAAAGTCTTCCATTCCCATAAAAAATGGCCTGGAAAGGACTTAGGCCAATAAAACTGGTAATGTCATAGTGAGACACCTGGGCAGCTGGTCAGTGTATGGCCAGAGTTGCTGCAAAAAAGGAATGACAGTCCAATAGTCTTTGCCCCTCCTTCCCTTTTTTCCTACCCTGGCAGAGGGCCAGCACTTTTGCTGTCACACAAAGCTCAAGTTTGATTTACTATGAAGTAAAAATTTCTAAGGCAATTTGATTTTGCCATATTGCATTGCTTGATTAAAAATATGTGTATATACATACATACATTAACACACATTTGTGTATATATTCAATTTGTCATATAGCTGATTTCAAATCCTTATCCTGAAAAATATATGAAAAATGTCTAATTAAGATGAGCATTAATAAAATGAGACGTGTAGGGTGAATCTGCTCAGAAGGTAAAGGAGACTGAGCATCACACACAAAATCAAGAATTCACAGACACCTTGACTATGACCAATGGGCTAGTCTGTTCTGTTTATAAGCTTGCCTCATGGTAGTCTCTGAACATCAAGATTCCCCAGGACACCAGTTTTTAGATTCTAGGGAGAGATGGCATCACATATTTGATCAAATGTGTAGCTCCTGGGAATTACGTATTTCTCCCTAGTTAGCCTAGCAGGAAAATTGATGCAGTAAAGTCAGTCAGTCCTGAGAGTCAGGCTGTGAAGTGGATATGGTATGTGAGAATCTGGCTGCCCTGAGCTGTCGTAATGACATCAGAATGTGTCCGCAGAATGTGTTGATGGGGTGAGGACTGCCAGGAGAGTAGATGGCAGGGAGCATGAATAGTCTAAGACATATCTGGGTCATATTTTACTAAAACTGATAAAGTATACACATACTTCCATCCTAAGAAAACAGGTCATTCTCCTTATGTGCCTAAAGACTATTTATGACCTGAATGGCAGAAATTAGGTCTCAAATCCTTTATTCTTTCCCATTATTTCTTGGTATTTATACTTCATAAATTGATTATTACAGACCAAGCCAATTTGTTTGAGCAGACATGTCTAAATTTAAGAGTTGGTTCATCTGTTCAGCCACTTAAACCATTTTGAAAGTTCTATTATGAGGCAGCAGGGTATAAAAGAGGGAATATAGGACTTAGAATGAGAAGACACAGGGTATTGAATCTTGACTCTGATTAGCTACATGGACAAACCATTTCACATCATTCTGACTCAGCTTTTTCATCTATAAAGTAGTGACTATAATAAACAATTGAATTCCGAAAAACTAATTTTCTTTTTTTTTTTTTTTTTTATTTATTTATGATAGTCACAGAGAGAGAGAGAGGCAGAGACACAGGCAGAGGGAGAAGCAGGCTCCATGCACCGGGAGCCTGACGTGGGATTCGATCCCGGGTCTCCAGGATCGCGCCCTGGGCCAAAGGGAGGCGCTAAACCACTGCGCCACGCAGGGATCCCCTAATTTTCAAATTGTTCTAACACGAGACAAATTTATTTTGTACTGCATATTATTTCCCATTACATATACTGCATATTCTATATTGTATATTAAGAAATACAAATATATATTTACTAAAAATTATCTCTATACTGTAACTAATTCAATTGAAGTTGATTTATTTAAAAATACTCACGTGATCATGTTCCCTAGAGATATTTTTTAATTACTGGCATGCATAGAGGTTTCTGACACTGGTAGTAATTATTCTAATTATTGAATACTTTCCCTTTGGCTTTGTCATATATTGCCTACATAGCTTTGTCTTAAAGCAACTTTTGAGTTTTTCAGTTTCTTCTCTAAAGTGAATGATATGTTTGCTTTTCAAGGTTATCATAAAGATTAAATGAAAAGTACTTGCGTATTATAAACTAAAATAGCAATATATGTATTAACTTTATAAAATCAAGCATTTTCCACTGAGTGCTCTTTGTGCAAAACTTAATGAATTTGTGAGACACATTAGCATCCTACAATTGAATTGAAGTCAATGCATGACTGCTGAGTATGATTGTCAGTGACAATATATATGTAGTCATTTTTTTGGAAGTGGCCACAGTGAAAGAACTTATCAACTAAGTATGACACGAAGAGTAAAACATTATCTGAGGATCCCAAATGCTATCTCAACTGTGTTCAACCACCCCACTCCCTAGAATAAAGCAGAAGCACTTTTCAAAAATAACCAAATAAATTATAGGCAATAATTTCTACAAGTTATCAAGGCAATTTGCATACTAGAGGCATTTTTGGTTACATAATCCTGTGCAGTATTAGGTGGCAATTCAGCTAATTCAAACTTATATGACATGAAAGATACCCACTTGGATAATGGGTAGAAAAGATAGGTTCCATTCTTTCTGAATTATCCTTTTTTTCTAAATCTGAATCCAGGAGGGTCCCATCTACCACACAGCAACATAAGAACACAAAAGAGGGCAGGCATTTTATTTGGAGCCTTCCTCACTACTGGCTGTTCTGTGAGACTTTCTTGAAATGACCATGACACACTAGGAGCCAGTAAGGAACTGTAGTTATAACACAAAGAAAATGGAGCAATAATAGTAAGAGACAACTCCAGAGGTCACCAAACAATCAAGAACCCTATAATCAGGATTCTTAAAAAGCTCTTTCTAGAAGAGATCAGTACTATGCTTCTTTCACCACAAACACAAAACAGTATAAATATACTGCTCTGTAATACAACTGAGCTCGCCATAGAGCTCTGAAAAGAGTTCCAGCAGAATTGTTTTGAAATTTCTCTGAATCCCCACATAAAAACGGAAAGAGCACCTGAAATATTAAAAATCAAAGCTAATAGAAAAATATCTGCAAAGACACTGTGTTCAATATCACCACATACCTCAAAATGCAAACAGGGGAGACAAACCATTGATAACACAAAACCCAACTAGTAACATTGTCTGTATAGAAAGAGGCAGAAGAAAGTGACAGGGGGACTTCCCTAAAAGCAGAAGAATTCCTGAATCACAAACAGGCACTCCTGAAAATTGTTTAAGGGACATCTGAGAACTGTAGCTGAAATGGGAAGGGGTTTTATACACTTTAATGCATGGAAGAGGAGAAAAGATCTATCTACAGTAAGTTCTGAAAGGGCTGGCAACAGTCTGGAATATATCAAGTCTAAGTACCAACCAAGAGATACTCCCTCTTATGGCAAAACTCTGCATTGATAGAAAATGCTGGAAGTAGATTCAAATTGTGCAGGATAGCAAAAGGACAAAGGAAATTGAAAATGCAGATATATTAGAGGGCAAAATTTGCAGGCAGTATGAGGTCACTTTTTTTCTTTTTTACCATTGTGCACAAGTAACAAAAGGGAAAGCTAAAAAAAAAAACAAAACAAAACAAAAGGGAAAGCTTAGAGCAGTAAAGCTACAAATGAACTAAAATTGAAAACATAAAATATCAAAATATGTATGAGCAGATAAAATACTTAAAAATTTATAACTTTAAAATACTTATAATTAGAAAAATAGAGGTATAAAATGAATAATGTGGGCATCTAACTCAAGAAACTAAAAAGGAACAAATTGAACTTGACTAAGCAGAAGAATGGAAATAATACAAAGAGCACAAAACAAAGAAATGGAAAACAAACCTTACAGAAAATTAGCAAGATCATAAGCTGGCTTACTGAAAAGTTTAATAAAATTGATAACCCTTTACCAATAACTTTAATAAACTTTAATAGTTATTTAAATAAATAATAAATTATTTTTTATAAACTTGTTAATAAAAAATACCCCTTCCCAAATACTTATAGTCCAAATTGTTTCACAGGTACATTTACAAACATTTAATAAAGACATAATGCCACTTTAACACTGACTCTTTCAGAAAACAGAGAGCACATTCTCAATTTATTTTATGAGGCCATAGTTACTCTGATGTTGATATCAAAAACTGAAAACAAATGAAAGGAAAAAGGGAAGGTTTATAGACCGATATCCCTTGTGAACATAGGTAGAAAATCATTCATAAAATATTAAAAAATTGAATGGAGCAATTTCAAAACTGCATACTATGTCATGTACAACTGGAGTTTATCCCAATACAAAATTATTTTAACATCTGAAAAGCCATCAATGTAACCTGTCACATGAGCAAAGAAGTCACATTATTTCAATAAATGGAGAACAAAAATTGGAAAAATTCAACATTAATTATTATAAAAAGGATAAATTCTTCATAAGATAGGGATAGTACACAATTAGATAAATGACATCTGTGAAAAGCCTATAGCTAATATCATTCTCAAAATTATGCATATGATTCCATTTATATGAAGTTCGAATATATACAAAATTTATCTATGTTGATAGAAGTCAAAATAATGATTGTCTCTTCAGAGGGGTGTGGAGTAAACAGATTGAGGCAACAGAGCTGTTCTGAATCATGTTTGGATGGTAGCTACTCATCGAACTTGTTTTATTATATACATTATGCCTTGATGAACAAAGAAAGAATGAAAGAAATTAAAAAAAAAAAAACAAAAAAAAAAAAAGAGAGGAGAGTGAAAAAGGAACTGAAAGGAGATTGTGATTAAGTCCTATGTTTAATAGTTATTAAGAGAAAAAAGAAACCAGGGATAAAATAATGGCTCTATAGACCAATTGAGAACCTGCCAGAAACAGACCTTTAAACAGATGAAAACTGTTGGTTAATAATTTAAAGACAAGCTAAAAGAAATTAATAAAATAATAGAGGCTATAAAAAAACACAATTTAAAGTAGAAAAACTCAAAAATGAGGTGATAGGATTTAGGAAAGAACCATGGATTTAAAACATTTCACATAAAAAAATAAAAAATAAATAAAATAAAATATTTCACATATGAACACTAAACTAGAAACCAAAGAGTTAATAAAAAAGGGCATCATTTATAGTAGAAATAGAAGATAAAATGAAATAAAAAACTTTAAATCAAAGAGAAATGAAGAAAGAAAAGAGAAAGTTACAAATATAGAAGCCAAGACATTCCCACAGATGTATTCTAGAAGGCCCTACAAAAGATAACCAAAGCAATGGAATAGAACACATATTTAAAAATAGAATTCAAGAAAATTATTTTGAAAGAAATAAAAATATTTAAAACTACATGTTAAAAGGGCATGTCAATAATCAACACTGAGACATATTCTAGTAAAACTACTGTATTTTAAAAAATTAGAAAAAAACCTGCTTTGGTCATCATGCAAAAAACCCAAGTTCCTTACAAAAAAAAACCAAAAAGAACAAACCTTACTATCATCATATATTTAGCATATATCCAATGTCAGAAGACAGTGGAATAATATATTTAAGATACTAAAGAAAGAGTGAACCAAATTGTTTTATATCCAACCAAACTTGACTTTTGAGTGTAAAGGGCAGAGGACTGTTTTTAGTATGAACAAATTGAAGAAATATTGTTCTAACACCCAATTATTGAAGAATCTACTTGAAAATGAGATTCAGGAAGTCAAGACGACAGAAGAGACTCTGATGTAAGGATGGGCAGCTCAGGTTTCTCAACATGGGAAAGGATGCAGGATGTCGAATCTTACAGTTAAGAACTCTGTCCTGAATTCGAACTGGAAGTGCTGGTATGAACTAACAATGTACTTTAATTCTAGCTCTGTTTACTAACAAGTCTAGTTACAGTACTAATTACAATACCAATAAACCTACAACCCAGGTTTGTGATCTCCAAAGACCATTCTAAATAATGAACCCAGTGCTGCTTCAAGAAATAGCTCAATCCAGGACGGGGGAAAAAAGGTACAAAATGAATCTGGAATGTACTATCAAAGAAGATAGTAAGGAAGGTCCTATCAAAAATAACTCAGAAGTGAACTTAAAGATGGGATATTTTGTATTAGTAAGAATAATAAGTGTAAAGAACTGAAATCTCTAAAAATATATTTCATTCAATGAACTCATCATAATGCTTAAAACTTTAAAAAATATATTTACCTAATGTTGGAAGATGCTAGATAACCATCTCATTATTCTGAAAACTGGAAAACTAAGGAAAAAAGAACATTCATTTCCCATATGAACCAAATCACTGAATAGCTCTATGCCAAATGAGAGAATGTTTTTTTCTTCTATAACTGAGAAAAATGATAAAATTGTCACCATTTTACAATTCCTTATAAATTAATCCATCTATACATTGATTGTCAAAGGCTAGTAATATCACAAAAAAAGACAACCAAATATGATATACTTCCACTTGGTAACATACCACAATTTACAAAATAATTGTCAATATATTCAAATCGGAAACTGACTAAGCATCTAGAGCTGTTTACTAATCTTCAAGAAATACAGGACAGAGGATCATGTTTACCTGCATTAATAGGATAAAATCAGGAAAATCCAGACATTAGAGAAACACCATACGACTGGTATGGACTGAATGTTTGTGTCCAAAATTTTCACATGCTGACAACCTAATCCTCAGTGTGATGGTATTTGGAGATAGGACCTTTTGGAGATAATTAGGTTTATATGAGGTATTGAGCATAGAGCCCCCCAATGATGAGATTAGTACTTTTATGAGAAGAAGAAACCAGAGCTATTCCCTGAATGTCAGTCTCTGCCATGTGACGAAACAAGAAGAAGACAGCTGGGCTGCAAGCCAGGAAGAGGACCCTCACAGGACACTAAATCTGCTGGCACCTTGATCTTGGACATTCCAACCTCCAGACCTGTGAGAAATATATGCTTATTATTTAAGCCACCCAATATATGGTATTTTGTTACAAAAGCTAGAACCAAGACAAGAAAAAATGATCTAGTTTCCTCAATAAATAAATTTCAAGGGGAAAAGAAGTATTGAAGAGGAAACTATTAAAAGACTTAAAAGATATAATCTAACTATAAAGATTGGAATTTCTTTATATCCTGTTTCAAACAAACTGTAACGAATTAAAAACATTTATAATATATATGAACTGATTAGATTTTTGAAAGTGGGTGTTTTGTAACATTAGGGGTTCTTATTATATTTAGGGATTAAAAGTGGTTAGGTTATCTCTTTTTTAAAAGATTTTTATTTATTTATTCATAAGAGACACACACAGAGAGGTAAAGACATGGCAGAGGGAGAAGCAGGCTCCCTGTGGGGAGCCCGATGTGGGACTTGATCCCAGGACCCCGGGGTCACGACCTAAGCCAAAGACAGATGCTCAACCACTGAGCACCCAGGTGTCCCAGTTGTTATGTTCTTTAAAAGTGATCTTTCAGAGATACATACTAAAATAGACATGGATGAAATTAGATCTGTTGAGGATTTGCTTCAGAAATACCATGGGAGGGCCAAGTTGGTAGGGGTATAGATGAAACCACATTGGTAATTGTTGCAGTTGGGTGATGGCTACATGGTGGATCACTGTACATTCTTTAACTTAGAACATGTCTTCACTTTTCCATAATGAAGAATTTTTTTGAATTGCAAATACATATACAAAAGGCTAATACAAAGAAAGGCTATTATAAGCACCTTTCAAGATGGCATCCTAGAAATATTTTTAAAAGGTTAGAACATTGCTTGAAAGACCTCTAGTGGGTAGCGTTTTTGACTATGAGTTATGTTCCACAGATAATCAAAACAGACCACTTTGATTTCCTTATTTGAAAAGGGGCCATACCACAAAATGAGAATTATATTCTTTTAAACTCCTCATCTGTTTTTAAAGCAGTTCTCTGTCTGGGAACTGTGTGCATAAAGAATGACTCAAAACTTGGTTTTTATTACAAAAGAGGTGCTAGTAATTATCCTAAAATAGCATTTTCTAGCCACAGGTTATGATCTATATGGAGAAGCATGTTCTTTGCAAACAAAATATTTAAAAATAATATATTGTCTGTTCTTGCTATCAGTTATTTCCCATCTATGAGCAGAGCTTATCCCCAGTCAAGCACTATATAAAACCTTGCCTTTAAGCCTAACAATTTTGGTGGCACCTAACTCTGTTCATGATCTCTCTCTCTCTCTCTCTCTAAAAATCTAAAAAAGAAAAGAAAAGAAAAGGTTGATTTTCAGAGTCATCAGTATCTTTATCGATGTCAAAGACACTTTCCACTCCAGTTAACATAATAATACCACATGATGTTTACCCACTGGCTTCTTGCTCCCATTCATCTAGACTCACAGGCCATGACATTCCAATTTTGCATTTTTGCATCTGCTTGCAATGCTCTTCACCCAAACTCCACATGGCTGCCTCTCACCTCTTTGAGATCTTTGCTCAAAACTTACCTCCTCATGTGAGATCCTACATGAAAAGCCAAAGAAAAATTGCAACACTGGACTTATCTAATATCCCTGCTTTATTTTTCTGTAAGGCACTCACTGCCATCAGAAATAGGGGATAATTTGTCTACTTGTTCACTGTTGGTTGTCCTCCTCCAGAATTCATCCTCTATGAGGGATGTTTATCTCTCAGAATTCATCCTCTATGAGGGATGTTTATGTTCACTGCTTTATCCCTAACATCTGAACAATACCTGGCACATAGAAGTTGTTCAGCAAATATTTGCTTAGAGAATGATTCTCCACTGAATGACTGGCATAGATAGTTCTGGGGAAAAAAAACTCTGATCTTTAGAAACTTAGTAGTAGAAAAAAATGTTAGGCCTTGTATAGCTTGACATAAAAAAACATGGTTTTTGAATCAGAAGAACCAAGATTTAGTTCTGGCTCTACCCAAAGTGGACCTTTGCTGACTTAATGAACTCTCCTGTAAGCTGTCCCCCCATTTGTAATGTGAATATGGCAGTGCTTCCTGCCTATAGAGATCCTTATAAGGATTAATGAGATCAAGCAGGCAATATGCTTCACGGAGTTGCCAGGAGTATAGTAAGATCTATAAGTGATGGTTCTATTATCACTAGCCACCACTTCTTCAGACTTTTTGGTATGTTCACAGAGTATAAAAAGATTTGGTACCTGTTGCTTGTACAGATAAGTTAAGGAGAATGATTGCTTTCTTTCTGATACCTCACATAATTATGAGACAATACAGGGCTAATTTACAAATTAAAACTAATATCATTGTGTCAGTCTCCCAAGACAATAGGCCAGTGCCCAGTGGGGTGACCACATTACCCATTCTTCCCTACTCATCTGCGCAGTTTATCTCATTCTGTTTAGGAAAAAGTTCACAGTAACTCCTGTTGAAAGAATTCCTCTCACTTCATTTATGTAGAGAGAAAAATATCCTTTTACCCTGGCACCATGTAAGAGATGAACAGTAAGGGATTTCATCCTTTATTCTTGGGTCTATTTCTTTTTTCTAAAGATTTTATTTATTTATTCATGAGAGATACACAAGAGAGGCAGAGACATAGGTAGAGGGAAAAGCAGGCTCCCCTCTCAGGGGCCTGATGTGGAACTTGATCTCAGGACCCCGGGACCACGACCTAAGCTGAAGACAAACGCTCAACCACTGAGCCACCCAGGTACCACTCTTGAGTCTATTTCATGTGACTGGCTCATATTCCATGACATATATTTCATTTATGTGTGTGTGCACATGCACAAACACAGGCATCCACACAGGCACCAATTTTCCTGGCACCTCGTTAACAGACATAGCACAGTCCCCAGCTAAGCAAAGAGGCCTGCTGAAAGTAATAAATCCATTTAATCCAACTTCCCCTTCTTCCTACTACAAATATAGCTGGAGTTATCAGTAAAGCTAATGCCACAATTTACATCTGAGTTGTTCTTATGTTCTGTTGCTTCTCCAAGCTCTGTGCAGACAGGAACAGGTCATTTATTAATTTCCCCTCTCTCTAATGCTAATGCCAACAAGCTTTAGGACCAAAGTCCTCCCTCCCTGGCTCAACTGCCAACGTGGCAGTTCAGGCTATTTTGAGACACCGCTATGTTTGTACTCGTGGGTGGAAGTGAAGGGGTCTGATGAGGTCATTTCTTATGCACATTCTATGATCAGAGTGGCCTTTCAGTGAGTCAGCAATTTAATCCTGGCCCCATTTGAGTGGGCCCGGGGTGGGGAGGGGCTTTCCTTTTTGTTGCCTCTGCGACTATCCCTTCCTTCTCTCTATGCCATTGTCCATTTGGAGTATAGCAAAAAGGTCACATGCTAAATGACAGTTTATACACAGAATAAGAGTTGCACATTTATGACTTAATTTAGTTCATATAGGCAGACCCAAGAACATAAAGCATCTCAGTATTAAAAATGAGGCCAAGAGAGCATACCAGTTTAAATGAACTGCCAAGGATCATCATCATAAATCTTCTCTTGCTTTTGCCTTTTTATTGTGCAATGTTGGATTTTGTAACATTATTCTCCAGAACAAACTAAAATCTCAAGAGAAAGATCTATTTTCAGTTAAAACCTTTCACAAGTAACTGCAGTTTTTGGAATCCAAATCATCCTCCTCACTTCCACGTCCTTCCTCCACCCCCATAGGAACTTACATGAAGTGTAACAAATTTTATTACCCCAATAAGGAAGAATAAATCCCCTTCGTTCATCATTAAAAGGCCTTTGAGGGGTCTTCCATCCCTTCTAAAAAGCACACAGAATACTCTCATGCCAATGATTTTGCTTCAGGCAATGGAAAGTCAGAGGAATTCAGAATGGTAAGAAGACAAACTGGTATTTCTTTTCTCTTAAAATGAAGAACTATGGTATTTCCACCTTCAGGGTAATTGTGTTCTCAAAGCAACCAACTGCTCTTAGAAAAATGTAGTTCAACACAAGAACAAGTATCAGTTTATATAAAACATGGAAGAGAAGCTTAAAAATGTATATGACACATTTTCAGGCACTGATTGGCCCTAAGAGGACAATGTAAGTCACAGAGATGCCCAACACCAAGCAACTAAAAGTCTCTAAAACTAGGAACCGGACAGTAACTATGGTCAACAATGTGAAGGCAGTTCTTTTTCCATCTCCTGCAGCTTATACATATATATACTCTAAATTTGTTACTAAATTATTTCTATTCTTTACGATGTCCTGAATTCTCTTCCATGACAACCTCACTTTGCTAATCTACATAATTAGTAAAATCATCACTCTAATTTTTTTTCTATATATATCATTGCATTTTTATTTCTAAAGGCAGGGGGACTTTTGGCACCTCTCAATCAAGACTAAGTTCTTTACCTACATGGCTTTTATCCTATCTACAACCATTTCTTTTAGGAAGGTATCAACTCCATTTTTTCCTATTTCCAGCATTTAATAACTCTCTTATTATCATAAGTTTTTTTTCTGATCCTGAAAGCAAATATAGATTTTTCCATTAAAAAATGGAAAAATCAAAAAAAAAAAAAAAAAAAGGAAAAATCCTCATAGTCATGTAGACTCATTGAGAGACACCATAATTTATGTATTATTGCTATATGACTTAATGCTTCTGTGTCCTCACACATTTGGAAATCTGGCTTCATAGGCTACCCTTCCATATTTCTTCTCTCAGGGTTCCGCAAGAAAAACCTATGACTTTTAGCAATTTTCATCCTCATGTCCTTAAAATGGGACCATTACTATCTTGTTTACTTGAATTCAAAAATAAGAAGTTATTAACAGAGCATCTTTTTTACTCCTAACAGTGACCTATGCAAATGGAAT
The DNA here is from genome assembly GCF_053574225.1 of Canis aureus. NCBI lineage: Eukaryota > Metazoa > Chordata > Mammalia > Carnivora > Canidae > Canis > Canis aureus. The sequence continues at coordinate 49,130,027 of NC_135616.1, forward strand.
AAAATACATTATTTCCATTTTCCCTTCATGAATCTCAATTATGGAAGCTTTGGATTACCTATGTCATCACCTTACTTTGGATTGATTTTATATTTGTAGAAAAGTTGAAAATATACAGAGTCCACATATAGCTTCAACCAGCCTCTTCCAGTATTAATTTCCTATATAATCACAATACATTTGTCAAAGCTAAGAAATGAACATCAGAACCATGAAAGTGAGAGAAATTCTCTTGGCAGGAGCTCCTGCAAAGTTTCTTCTGAGAGAAGGGAGATAAAACTGCATAGATGAATATGGAGGAATGAGTAAGGGTGGTCATACCCCACTGGCATTGGCCTCCTGTCCTTAGGATACTGAATAATGATATCAGTTTTAATTTATATAAAGGTCTTATGTTGTTTCATAATTATTTGGGGTAAAAAAAAAGAGAAACAGGGATGGAAATCATACGTATGTCCTCTGACCACATTGGAATTAAATTAGAAGTCAACAAGAGAATAATAGGGAAATCTTCAGATTATTTCTAAATAATTTATAAAGAGGTCATTTCAAGGGAAATTAGAAAAGATTTTGAACTGAAAATACAGCATATAAAAATTTTGGAGAGGCAATTAACATAGAATTTAGATGAAAATTTATAGCCTCCCACGTTCATATTAGAAAAGAAGAAAGTTTTAAGCTCAAAAACACAAGATTCCACCTTAGAAAACTAGAGTAGAAAGTGTAATTTAAGCCTAAAGCAAGCAAAAGAAAAGAAATAAAATTAGAGCATAAATCAATGAAATTGAAAGTAAGAATACAGAAAATAAATCCAAAAGATGTTATTCCCCATCCCTTTTTCTCTTTTAAAAATCAATGAAATTGATTAACTTCTAGCTGGACTAAGGAAAAAAGAAAAGGTACAAATTAGTATTATAAAAATAATGAAAGAAAAGTTATCACTACCAATCCTATGGGCATTTAAAGGAATATTATGAACAATTCTACAAATTTGATAACTTAGATAAAATGAATCAATAGTTTGAAAGACACAAACTACCAAAACACTCATAAGGAAAAATAGATCATCTAAAGGCATATATATCTATTAAAGAAATTAAATCAATATTTAATAGCCTTCTTAAAAAGGAACCACCAGGACTTGGTGATTTCACTGGTGAATTCTATCAAATCTTTAAAGAAAAAAATGATAGCAATTCTCTGAAATCTTCCAAAATGTAGAATCAATTCCTAACTCATTCTATGAGCCAACATTACTTTAATACCAAAACAAGCTGCAGGCATAACAAGAGACAAAAACTATAAGCCAGTATCTCTCTTGAACACAGATGCAAAAATCCTCAATAAATATTATAAAATAGAGTTCAACAAGAATAAAAGGAATTATACACCATGACCCAGTGAGATTTATTCCAGTTATGCAAGTGAGTTCAAGATTCTAATTGAATTGTGTAGACTATCACATTAACAAACCAAAAAAAAAAATCATATAAATTGATGTAGAGAAAACATTTGACAAATATCTAACAGCATTCGTAATAAAAATCTTGGCAAACTAGGAAAAGAGAACTTCCTCACATTTATAAGGAACATCCTCAAAAAACTACCGCTAACATTATGCTTAAGATGAGAAGACTGAATGCCTTCCTTTTTTTTTTTTTTTTTTTTTTTTTACTGAATGCCTTCCTAAGACTGGGAATAAATTAAGGGCATCCACTCTATTACTCCTATTTCACATTATGCTGGAAGTCCTAACTAATAATAAGATGAGAAAAGGAAATAAAATGTATACACATAGGAAAGTAAGACATAAAACTATCTTTATTGGCAGATGAGTAGGTCTATGTACAAAATGCCAATGAACTTACAAAATAACTTCACAAAATTAATAAACAAATATAGCAAGATTGAAGGATATAGGTCAATAGATAAAACTCAATTGCTTTCCTTTTGTTTCCATTACTATCAGCACTGACCAGTTAAACCTTGAAAGTAAATAAATATATACGTAATATATATTATATATACATATATATTTTTTACTATAGAATCCAAAATGGAATACAAAGGTATAACATTAAATAGACACACATACACACCCACACACAAAGATCTAAAATAATTGATCAGCAACTTGTGGAATGAGGGTAAGAAAAGTTAAACAATTTGAAGATTGTATGTTATTTTGGAAAGCAGGAACAATATTAAATAAATTAATAATATTTGTTAATTTAAAGGTAATCATTAAAAGTAAGAGAAATAAAATGTATTCTTTCTATGGCTGCCATGAGTATACATTTTTCAGATCTCCCAGGTTTCCAAGTGTGGAAAACAAAAATGACCAAGGTCCCTCAGATGCATGCTCTGAAGGCAATCATTTTACTTGCACAGAAGTCCAGTAGTGCTTCCCAGCTAGTGAGTGGACATGGGAGAGATATGGATTCAGGTGTAATCCCAGTGGACAAAAGACTCCTCTAAAGGGCAACTCTGGCTCCAGAACTTCCTTTGGCTTTGCCAAAACTTTCTTGTAACTAGCACTGCAGCCTAAGATTTTTCTTTTTTTTTTTTAATTTTATTTATTTATGTAGTCATCACACACACAGAGAGAGAGAGAGAGAGAGAGAGAGGGAGAGGCAGAGAGAGAAGCAGGCTCCATGCACCAGGAGCCCGACGTGGGATTTGATCCCGAGTCTCCAGGATCGCGCCCTGGGCCAAAGGCAGGCGCTAAACCGCTGCGCCACCCAGGGATCCCGCCTAAGATTTTTCTGATCCATGTTTCCTTCCTTCCCTCTCCTCCACAAGGGTTGGATCTGCATCCAGGCCTAATAGCTGTCCCAGCTTTCTCTGGCCCCCTTCCTAGTATTCCCAATAAAGCCAGTCTTAGCACTTGTTTCTTGAAGAACCTAAAATAAAATAAGTAAGGCTGTAAGTGTCCTGAGAACACAAGCAGTGAAGTGGGGTTCTAGAATAGGCTCACTCACCACACCATTGTCCTGAGTGGTATGTGGGGTACAGACAGATCCCAATACAGTGATGGCCATGAACTGCAAAGTATCACCTCAGCTGAAAAAAATGTCCTGGTCTGGGAATGTCGTCACAGGTGTGATGATTCAAGCTGTTGATTATAAGGGGAGAACAAGGCCATACAGACAGTAGAGTTAGCTAACTACTGCTAAGTTGGATAGACACCCTGAAGAGGGATAAGGAGAGAGGCAGGGTGTTAATAAGCAATTAAAGACTGCCAGAGGGGATTCCTGGGTGGCTCAATGGTTTAGCACCTGCCTTTGGCCCAGGGTGTAATCCTGGAGTCCCAGGATCAAGTCCCGCATCGGGCTCCCTGCATGGAGCCTGCTTCTCCCTCTGCTGTGTCTCTGCCTCTCTTTCTCTCTGTGTGTCTCTCATGAATAAATAAAATCTTAAAAAAAAAAAAAAGGACTGCCAGAGGGCTTCCTGGGTAGCTGGGAAAGGGGCACCTATCTCCTGCAAGGAAATGATAGACACAGCTGAGTAAGAAGAAGATTGAAGAATTAGAGTTGCGGAGCTCCAGAGATCTTCAATGCTCAGAAAAAAGTAAGTCTGCTAAGCTAATGTTGAGCCCTGGCTGGGAAAAATTGGATCCTGAAACAAGGGATGGAGATCCTTGAAACTCTTCAATGTTTGAAGAGGTAGCCCACTCTTCCCTAGTCCCTCCCTGTGCTAGAAGACACTACGAAAAGCAAAAAAAAAAAAAAAAAAAAAAAAAAAAATTGGTGCCCTCAGAAGCTGCCTTGCCTCTTCTCTTAGCTGCTAGGATAATAATTAAGGTAAAAATTAAGGTAAAATCCCAGCATAACCCAGCTAGGGAAGTGCTAGACTTGAGAAAAGAAAAAAGAGATTATACACCCAAGGAGCTGTAAGAATTAGGAGTCATGCCATGGCAGGAGTCAGGTAGTGGCTCTTATAGTCCTAGAATAAGTGATGGCCAATGCAGAGGAAAGCAAAAATGGTGAGTTCCCCAGGCAAAAGGCAGAAGAAGGAATAAAGACATTGAGAGCAATAAGCATACCTGTATATATTGCATGGTCTAGAAAACTGAGCAAAGGATTTTTTTTTTATGGAAGGACAAGGCACTAGTAACAGGAGCACCAGCATCACTGAATAGTGCAGATGGTGCTCTTCTTTGTAGGTCTGGAGAGACAGGAGGAGAGGGTTATAGCTTGAACTCATTCATATCCATGGAGTGGATAGACCCCTGAGGTTAACAGGGGCCAAATGGTGAGGCTCTATGGCCAGAAGCCTGGGGATTGTGATTACCTTAGTAAAAGGCAAGGTAAGGGGCAGATATGGAAGCTTGACCTGCAAGGAAGATGGAGATGGTTAACAGATCATGTACCCTAAGGGAAAAAATAGGGCACTGCTTAAATCTACAACAAAGACAAGGGCAAGAATAGAGAAACAGGAGGATAAAGGAGGAGAAGTTGTTCCTGTTTTCAGAAACAACCCTGAAAAACAGCATGTAAGTATATACTGTAGTGATTCCCTCAGTCCTTGTCCAAAGGAATCGGCAGCCATCACTCAGGTGACTGCACACTAGATAAAGGGAAATATGCAGACATTTTGAGGACTATGAGACACAGGGTCTGCGCAGACACCCACAGCTTCACCATGGCCATTTCTACTAACGCAGGGGTTCACATGGCCAGGTAATAACAGAATCCTGGCTAAAGTATAAAGTTCAATCACACAGTCTCACTGAGCATACAATTGGGATGACCATACTAGAGCACTAGGAATAATCTGTAAATTGTTTTTTTTAAATCCATAAGGATATAGGAAGGTCGAAAGTAAATTGTGGCAGTGCCATAACAAATAAATATTAACTGAAAAAAAGTTGAGGTATATTTATATTGATGTTAGACAAAATAGAAATTTAGACAAAAAACATTACCAGAAAAAAAGGCAGCATTAAAAACAAGATTTAATTTATCAGGATGATAAAAAGCAACTTTAAATCTGTATGTACAAAACAAAAACATGTGCAAAATAATACACAGAGCAAACATGGCAAACTGTAAGAAGAAAGTGACATATCTACCATGTCTTCACTATCCATTCTCAGTAATTGACAGACAGAAGCAGGAAAAAAAAAAACAGTAAAGATACTGCATATTTGAACAATTTTTGAGTCAGTTTAAAACAGTAAGCAAATAGAGAACATTATGCTTAACTCTGAAACATTGTATTCAGACTCAGCTGGTATATTTGTACATAATTGATCTTCTTCTGGGCCATAAAGCATGTCTCAAAAAATTCAAAGAATTAATCTCATACAGATAGTGTTCTTTTAAGTAACCTTTATATAATTAAAAAGCAGAAAAAAGAGACAACTTTTAAAATCTCTTACATTTTGGAAATTTAAAAATACACTTCTTTATAACTCCTGAGACGAAGTCCTAATAAGACCTTCACTGAAAGAACTACTAAAGAAAGTTCTTCAGAAAGAAAACAAGTTTAATCCAGAAGAGTGGAAACAGTTGTAAAAAGAGTCATTAAATACAGTTATTTGTTCAATAAATTTAAAAATAAATTCTTAAATGTTCATTTTTTTGTGTCTAAAAACTGGTGACTAAAACTAAGGTAGGAGAACAAACTATTCTTTGAATTGTTTGGGAGTAGAGAGAAAATTAAAGACTTCATTATCTGCTAGAAAGCCTATATTTTAAAGGTAACTACCAAGATACTAGAAATAAAATCAACAAATTTTAATCCAGCAAAGGGTCAAAAGGTAGAATAAAGACAACTTTTCCTTCTAGTAGAGGGAAGGAAAAAAAGAAAAGGAAAAAAAAAAAAAAACCAAAAACCCCAAACACTTAAGCATATACTAAGTTGGTAGTAATAAATCAAAATATATCAACAATCATAACACATGTAAAATCATTTAAATTACCTATTGAAGAATGTCATTCAGAATGGCTATTTAAATAAAATCTCAGATACATGTTTACAAAGACATGTCTAGACCAAAATACCCCCAGAAAAATAAAAATAAAGATGAAAAAATTTATACCAAGGGAATATTAAAAGAAAGCTGGTAAAGAGATTCTAATATTAAGCAATATAAAATGTAAGACAAATAACATTAGTGGCAATAAAGAGGGACATTGTGTGATGATTTAAAAAAACCCCAAACATTCCACCAAGATAATAAAAATCACATAGTTTCAAAATATATAGTTTAAAAACATGGAATTAAAAGATAAAACTGAAAAAGTCACAATTATAATGGGAGATTATAATGGAGTCTTCTAAAAATTACTAATGATGTAGATTTAATAACTATAATCAATTTCTATTTTTAAAATGTTAGATTTCACTAATTTAATATACTATGGATTTGAAAAAACTAACATTATTTTAAGTACCATTAATAAAGAAAAATAAACCAATATGAGGAATCTTTATAGAAGAATCCCTCTCTACTACTTCCATGCATCATGAATCAAGACACCAAAGAGCTCTTATCAAAGGCTCATAACAAGATACCAAAAGCTTCTTTCTAAAAGCCCCACTGCAGAAAGGCACAGTAAGGAAACTTACTGTCTCAACTCAGGCACTAGGTAAAGAGATGAAACCCAAACCAATCAAACAAACAAACAAAAAACAACTTCATTGACAATCTGAATCATAAGCCAGACAGAAATTATGCAAGTTTTCTTGTGAACTCACACTACCAGGTCTCATAAAACAAATAATCTCAGACAAAAGCCAAGAATTTAATTTAAAGTGGTTTGGGGTTGACAATACCCTCAGTTGACTGGTGAAAACAAATTCGAAGCCCTCTGGAAGAAGTTGACAGGCCCACATCAATCATAAAATGCAGCCAACTGTAAGATGTATTCTCAGTTTCAGAGATACAAAGTGTGAAAAAAGTGTGCATCAGAAAATTGATAAATTATAGATTCACACACACAACTCACTGTGCACAAGGAAATATGAGTATTTACTAAATATGAGTATGTACACTAGTTTAAAAAGGAAGTCTTAATGGATTTTTAAAGAGCATCATACTGACTCGATTTTGACTGCAATGCAATTGACTGAAAATCAATAGGAAAATGACCGCAAAAAAAAAAAAAAACAAAAAAAAAACAAATGAAACCCATACACTTGAAACAAACACAATGAATGTACACAAAAAAACTCATTACCTGAAGATGAAATGACAAACAACTTATAACTTAACAGCAATGACATATATTTTATTTCTAAATATATTTTTATATTTCTATATATATTTCCAAAAATATATTTTATTTCTAATAGGATGTAAAGTAGAACTTAAAGGCAAAGTTATAGCTGTAAATGTATGGTTTAAAAACAGGAAAATTTAAAATAAATGAATTATTCATTCAACTGACAAGTCCAAAAAACAACAACAATGGCCATAAATTGTAGAAAGATGGGATAATTAAAGGGTAGAAATGTGTGAAATAGAAAGAACTCCTCCTCCAAAGGGGCAGGAAAGGAGATAATAAACTAAAATATCTGGTTATTTTGCCAGAATGGTAAAATAGACAACTTTCCTAAAGGACTGGTCATGAAATTGTAAAAGAAGGCAGGAAGAAATATTAGTTAGGAACCTAAATACAGATACAATGAGATGGTGGATGGTGACAGAAAGATATTGAGGCAAGAGACCACTTTTTGTTTCTTTGTTTTTAAGCAGCTATTTCATGATAATAATGAAATAGGGGCATGAATGGCTGTAAGGGAGAAGGTGAAATCAAGCAGAAGGATCCAGAGGAACTGTCTGATGGGAAAAGACACTTCTAAGAAGAAAAGAAGACAGTTGTATAACAGAAAGAGGAAAGAATTCTGGCCTGGGCGATTTACTCTATGAAATTAGGAGTGGGTAAAATTATTAGGGCAAGCAGAACAGCAAAGAGAGAGAACAGAAGTTTAAGGAGTCTGGATAAACTGTGCAATAAGAGTGATCTGTTTTGTTTTGTTTTCAAAGATTTGATTGATTGATTGAGATACAAGAGAGAGCACTGGGACAGAGGAAGAGGGAGAGAGAATTCTAAGCAGACTCCATGCTGAGGGAGGCCCTTGCAGGGCTTGGTCTCATGACCCTGAGATCATGACCTAAACGAGACCAAGAATCCAGGTGCCCCTGAAACAAGAGTGTTTTGGGGAAACATTTCTTGCATTTGACAATCTCATAGTGGTGTTTTGAAAACAGGCACGTACCTTAAACTTCAAAGTTCTTATGGCAGTTATCACAGTCCTTACCTGTATTAATCACTGAATAAGTATGGACTGCATTGCACTGCAAACTTCAAGCCTACTTCTCATGAAAGGCTTATCATCCCTGTTTTCTAGGTGTCTTTACACATAATTCTTCACATTGAAGCTAAGGCATCTAATACATTCACTGTTTTGACTTCACACATACAGTGGAGATACTGTATAGAACCGATACTATAGGAATCATTATACACAGAAGAGAGATTTCCCAGCTCAGGTGGAAACTTCAGTATTAAATTTTTTCCCCAGCTTTTTCTTCAGAACAGGGTATTTCATGGCCAACAGTACAAAAATCTTATTATGCCACATCAATGCTAATTCTCAGAATGAAGATGACGGTTTTAATTCCAGACATTTGTATTTAGATGTAATTTTCAGAAGAGACATATAGAATAGACATATAGACAACCACACTCTTTAGAAATATAACAGATTTCTCATCAGTCTTAAAAGTATACTACTATGCAGGGGTTCCACTTTTAGATGCAAGGCCTTCCTAACACAAGTCAAAATAATAGACTTATATGAGCATCACAAATACTATTTATGTCTGAACTCTCACTGACATAATTAAAGGCAATAATAGCCCATATACTTGTAAATAAAGTAATATCAGTTCAAATATCTCATATTTATATTTCACCATACAATTCACAAAGTAGTTTTTTAAAGAGTTTACCTATTTATTTTGGGGGGTGAGGGGCAGAGGGAGAGATAGTCTTAAGCAGACTCCACCCTGAGCACAGAGCCTGATGCAGGGCTCAATCTCATAACCGAGGTCACAACTCAAGCTGAAACTAAAAGTTGGACACTTAACTGAATGTACTACCGAGGAGCCCTGTAATTCACAAAGTGTTTTAAAATATATTGCTAGTTTTATCTTTACATTTCTGTCAGCAAGGCAGGAACACGATAAGAAATGAGTTACAGGCTATTATTTGGCAGAATTAAATAGTAGCAAAAATGCTCACAAACACTAGTTCATTTTGGCTTTAAAATGTCATAACGCTGCAACTTCATAACAGACTACTTTCAACATTTAACATTTAACAACTTTTAGAGTGGCCTGAATTCCATTCTTGGCTTTGTGCTACTTCTCTCCTTGATACAGGGGAAATAATTTAACAGGAATAAAATTCTCTCTGTTTCCTCATCTGTAAAATGGGCATTAGTAATTCCCCTATCCTTTTCTCATAAGAACAGTGTGTGAAGTGGTGGGTTCAGGTCCCCAAGCCCTCCCATCCTTGGTCTCAGGTAGAGAAGATACAACCTTCATTTCTGTGACAATAGGAATTAGACATGTTAGAAAGCTCCCTTCACAGGCAGTAGCAATTAATCACAACCAGATCCATGGAAACCCAAATTCCACGGAAGTAAATTCAGAATCTGAGTCTGGAGAAAGAAAATAATAATAATCAAACAATATCTGGCATTTAAAAAATGTACTTTTGCTGCTCAGATAAATCTCTGCATTACTAGCTCAACAATATTTGTAAGATATTTGTGGCATGTGGAAAACTGCATAGCTTGTCATACTGAGTGGAATACCTTTTCTTATGAGAGTGAGCAAGGAGCCTCATGGCAGTTGTTGAGGTGGAAAACAAGCCCTACCACAGAAGTATCTGCAAGCTAATCAGATTATTTGGCCTCCTGACATTTTTGAAGACACTAATGCAGTTTGAAACATAAAGAAATATCCCATTTCTAGACCATCTGTTACAGGGCCTATCTCCTATGATTTCTGAACATATGAGAAAAAAGAAAGAGTGCCATCAAGGAGACAGCATTGTAAGGTAACATAAGCCACTGGGTAACTCTGACACCCTTCTAGTGTATTGAGCTTGAAGATAAACCCCCTATTTATTTATTTGTTTTCCCATTCTTTCTGATTCAGAGGAAACGAGCCCTTCTTCTCCCAAGAATGCCAGTCAGGATCTACTTCTATTGGCCATTCCTAGACCCATCTTAAGCCCAACAAATCCAGGAGGTCATGTCACAGTGGATGTGCTACCATATTCCCCGACAAATCAATGCACCACAGTCAACTTATTAACACTCACCATTAAAATAATTTAGTCAAGAAAGCACTCAGTTCTTGTGCTACTATTATGAACCTCCAGTCTACCTTTCCTCACTGACAGACAAGCTTGTTTTTCTAGGTACAAAGCCCCTCCAACCTCGACTCCCTTTCTTCTTCTTGTACCTACATCCCCATGGATCAGAGTCTGTAACACCAATCACTGACTGGCTCTACTAGCTCTATTCTCAAGTGCTCTGCTTCCTGCTTGTTTGGGAGTGGGGAGATATATTTATAGCCACACTTTCTTTCTCCAATATATTTAGTTGCTTTCTTTTTTTCCTTAATAAAAGTACAGCTTTCACTAGACGATCCCATGTCACCCATAATGTTTGGTGGAATCCTTACATTTCTGTCTCAAAACCCTCTCAAATTCAGGGAGTCAAGAAGGGATCTCCTTGTTTTTTGTCCTCCAGTGCCCTTCCCAACCACTGTTTCATCAGATGAGCCACACCTCACTCATAGTTACTCAACTTCTTCCATAATTCTAACTCCCTCACACCCAAGAGCAATTAGATCATAGCTTTCTTCTGTGTTGTGGCTATTGTAACAATTGTCTATCCTAAAATGTGGATTATCTCTCCAGTTACGGAGCTATATCTACATCTTCAGGTGTAGCAATCAAAAGTTATTTGAAAAAAAATATATATGTATATATATATATAAATATATATATACATATATATATATATTCCATCCAGTCTCTCCTTCTGTCCTTTTGCAAACTTCTGATAAAAGTGGTCTACCCTCAGTTTTCACTTCCTTATTCTCTTTAGCCTACTGCAATACAGCTGCTGACCCAATTACTTAAACTGGGTCAAGACTCAAAACTATTTTTGATAAGGGTACAAATTGTTTTGCCATCACTAAAACAAACAGATACTTTGTTTTTAACTGTGGATCATAGTTGTTGTTGGGCTTTCCTGCCACCTTTGATTTACTAAGACCTCTAATACCTCTAATACCTCTCCTCTTTTTTCTTCTCACTGCTTTGAAGTGACCTCTTTCTCTAATATGTGCTCCTTCTCTAGTAGCACCTTGGATGTGATTTTTGTGTATGTGTGGTTTGGTCTTTTTTTTTTTTTTTTTTTGTGGCCCTGATCATATGGGGACATCATCTCCTTGGGTAGTCTCATGCACTTCCATGGTTTCTGCTTCTGTTGGGTTATACTGATGATATACAAAGTGCAATCACTTCACTATCAGATTGTGATAGTGATATTACCCAGGCTACATTCCTGAGCCTCAGACTCAAATACTGAACCAAATAGTTATCATTTCTACCTGGTTGATTCATACACACCTAAAGCTTTATCCTATCACTACCTCAGTTTAGAAACACCATCTTAGTCCTCTACATCAGAAATGTGAGGATCATTCCAAGAGCAACCCCAGAATAGCACATGAGACAAAACAAAAACAAAAACAAAACAAAACAAAACAAAAAAACAGAAAAAACTCACCAACTTTCCAGAAGAGTAAAAAAGGCAACCACGAGGGCCTAAGAAGTATACACTTCTACACCACAACAGAGTGAAACCTAAGTGTTCCTGTGAGAAATGCTGTAGGACAAACTTTACAAAGGGACTGCCTGCCGATAAGAATATTTTAAGACTTCTGAAAAGTAGAAGACAAAGAAATGATGCCTTTGGGTTTCTAAGAAAAAATGATTTTCAAGTTAGGACTCTATGTCTAACAAACTATCAATTAAGAGTGAGGGAAGAATACATTTTTTGAGATATTGTGTGTCTGAAAACATCATCTTGCAGATAACTTTCCTAAGAAGTATATACTCTAGAATGTACTCCCTCTTCAAAAAAAGGGGAGGGGGGTGCCCAAGAAGAAGAAAAACACAAAATCTGAGAAAGAGATGCCCAACAAAGGAGAGTAGCTGGCAACAGTCTCAGGATGATATCCGAGCAAAAAGCTCAAAGAAATCCATGCAGATCGAATCAAGAGGATGCAGACCTTCAAGAGGAAAATAAAAATAAATATCATAGTTTATTAGATCTGTCTGACCACATGGAAAATAGTATAGGGAAAGCCTTTTGGACATATGGTTAAGTGAGAACTAAGAATGAACTCAGAGGAAACTAAGCAAATGAAAAAAAAAATAATTCTAAACTTCAAGTGAAAAAAAATCATTTAAGAAAGAAACAACCATATCACACAATCTGATAGACCAGTGAATAATATTGAAATAGTGATATTAAGCAAACACTAAAACACTTAACTAAAAATTGCATGAAGGTTAGAAGAATAAAGAAATAAGATGGGGATAAGAGTGAACTAAAAGCTTATTATTGTAAAATAGTAGATAATGGCTAAGTTAATAAATAATGACATACCAGTAGGATATGATTGAGAATTATGGCAGAAAATATCAGAGGAAACAGCATAGGGAAATGTAGAGGGAAAAGGGGAGGGCAAGGCAGGAAGCTGCTGCTTTTTGTTATAAGCCTTGTGCGAATAATTGAATTTTTTCAAATATGTCTACACTTAAAACTGAGAGATAAAATTAACAAAAAATGGAATGAACTAGAGAGGAAGTATATGCTTGAAAAAATATAAGGGTAACAATAGCTGGCAATACTTTTCTAAACTAACTTGACTACTATGTATCCTCTGCAATTTGTTACTTAGTAGAACACCAACCAACAATGATTCACTTAGAAATAAGTAACAAAAATAGAAATAAACATTGATATTCTGAGAGTATGATGCTTACAAACCTCTCAATTCTAAACCCTATAAGTATTTCCCAATATTTTCTTCTTGTTAATGTTTCAATTTTAATGTTTATTTCCTTAATTCTTTTGCAATTTTTCTGTTTGATGACCTGAGGCAGAAATTCAGAAATCTGTATCTACTTCCTGCAGAACCTCATTATCCTAAGGTTAACTTCCCTTCTGAATTCTAGGACCTTGCTTCATCATTTCAAAACGTCTTCATTTTGCTGCTCTATCATTGTCAATTTTTTAGATTGCTAGATTTATTTATCCAGTGAAAAACTGCAAACAGAAAACTTTAACAGTAGTGTTTTGCTTCTAAGCTGTAACCTAAATGTCTTTTCTAGAATGGAATTAAGAAATAATTATTTTTAAAATGCTGGTACCTTTCTAACTTTTATCTTTTTTTTTAATATTAGCTAGCTATATAGCTGTCTCTCTTTTTTTTTTCTAAATTATCAACTACTAGTGGGGAAGCAGGATATCTCACCCTTCACTCAATGTCCTTTAAATCTTATAATTAGCTAAATTTATTCTGTTATCATATGCTAAACATTATACTTGATATAAACTATCAAGTTCTGGATCCTGACATTTAGTTTTCTTTAAAATTAGATTTTTAAATTTTTTGTCAAAATAGTACTAGAGTAGCTAGTTACTGCTTTAAAAAATATAAAAATTACTGAGGTATGCATTTCCTCATACTGCTAGTACATTTTGACCTTGAACTACGTATTAGATTATGGAGGGGAAATGCCATTGTCTTAAATCAATATAATATTTACCAACTGCAGATTTAGCAAACCAATAAAGACATTTATCACTATTTAACCTCTTACATGCCTTCCTTATTATTTGGCATTTCCATTAAAATACTGCAATGCAAGATAATTTATGGAGTTTATACAATTATTTCAATGCTGAATAACTGTGTGCACACGTGATCTGGGAGGACAGGGAAGGGATGCTAACCCCTACCTCCAAGGATTTACATTAGGAACTTAAATCCTATAATCCATTAAAACAGAATCTCACATTTTCTGTAGGCACTGTGTATGAAATGCCTTTTACCATTATGAAAATGTAAAATGTCCTATGCAAATGCATACCCAAACTGTAGAGGTTGCTTTTAAAATGAGGTTGAAATGCTGTAAGCCTACATCTGAGAACATGGGTTAGCCACTTAAAATAGCAGAGTTGATAAAAATACATATTTCAAATAAAGTTGAGAGGTTTGGAATATTATCTTAATTTATTCCTATCTAACCAGGAACAAATGGGATGCAACTAAAGGGAAGAAAGAGAGATAAGTTGCATGAGTTTTGAAAAAAAAAATGAAACCTCCATTATATGTTTGTAAATAAGAATAGAAATTAAAAGGTCTTTAACACAGATTTTAAAAGTATGTATGTCAAACTACAAGATCCTGTTTCTCCAGAGACATAACTGGAGGATTCTGAGAACCTTCAGAAACAAAAGCAGCTCAGTTTTAAGTGCAGATTTGGAGGTACAAAGGTACCTTTTTTCTTTTGGTTATACCAGATAGGTGACTTACAATTGAAATGTTAGAAACAATGATTTCTCTGGTTCTTATTTTTAATGAGCTTATATTTTAAGTTCTTTAAATAACTAACTACCTCTCTTACCAATATGCAGCCTCGTTTTCAGCTATCATTGAATACGTGAAATGAAAATCAACTTTAAACGGGTTAACTCTACATTTCAGGCTGTAAAAAATAACATGGTCTATGACACTTCTAGTTACTCAAACACCCTCATATAAGAAAGGAAAAGAAAAGAAAAGAAAAGAAAAGAAAAGAAAAGAAAAGAAAAGAAAAGAAAAGAAAAGAAAAGAAAAGAAAAGAAAAAATACAGTAATTGTTGCAATCTCTTTATCTCCAACTTCTGCTTTTCTCTCCCTTTCTCTATTTATTAAACTTATTTTCTGATCTTGTATTGCCTTTTCCATCCTATATTCTCCTCCTGGTGGATTCTTGACTGTGAGTAACTCAAAGTCAAGAGTCTTCTGGCCTAGTTTCTCTTACTTTTTTTAGATCTATCTTGAAAACCATGTCACATGTTCTCTTTTTATTTTTAACTTGATTTCAATACCTTCAAATCAAAGGATTTTTATTAATTTGGGAATTTTTCCTCAAAATACTCATGATTTTATTTCTATGTAAAGACTACAAACAAACAAAAACTTGATGAATTATTTTGTAAGGTTATATTTTCATAACATCTAAAAATAATCCCCAGTCACTTTGGGAACCGTTTTAGTGGGTTAAATAATATACAATAAGGTTTGGCAACTTTCTGGAAGTAGAATGTAAAATCTACATCTATTTATGCTAATCTTGGGTTTTATGTGCCAATAATAATCTTACTCTTTCAAAACTGGTATAGATGCAAATTTCCACACCACAGTATTACCAGAGGGATTAAAATATATTTTCATTGCAAATATGCTAATGTTTCTGTTTAGGAGACTGTGTGACCAGAATTAGGAGTGTGACCTTGTGGTCTCACCCAGATGGGTTGATGCTATTTGGGGGAGGAAGTAGAGGAGCTGTGGAAAACTGTGGACCATTAAAAGAAATTGCTATTTGAAAAGTAGAAAGCTGCATACTCCTTGGGAAAAAGCTGTGTTTATTTTACACATACTACATGTTTAGCTACTGTGCTAAATACAATATTTATATGATCACATTGACTTCTCACAACAAATGAAGAAAAACCAAGATCTGAAATACTAATTAGCCTGCCACAGACCTGAAAGTAGTTGTTATCTTCCTCCTTGACATTTTCTGCAGACATATAACTTCAGAATATATACACTATGTCCCTCCTCCACTTCTGATTAAAAATCTGCAAGGTTAATGCAGCTATAATTTTTATTGGCCTCAGTCTATAACTATGTTGCCATTCAGAACAGATGATGAATAAACCAGTTGCAAAAATTCTTTTTCTTTTTAAGATTTTATTTATTTATTAGAGAGAGAGAGAGAGAGAACAAGCACAAGTAGGCAGAGCAGTAGAGGGAGAAGAATATGCATACTCCCCGCTGAGCAGGGATTTCCCAATGCAGGGCTCAATCCCAGGATCAATCTGGGATCATGATCTGAGCTGAAGGCAGACACTTAACTGACTGACCCACACAGGCACCCCTCAAAAAAATCGGTAATACTATTTTTACTTAAGTTTATCCATATCTGATAAAGGCAATAAAAAATGAGATGATTTAAGTGCCTTTTTGTGTCACACAGACACAAAATCAATTTATAAAAGCTCATTCATCATTTACAAAATTATCTCTTTTCAACCTTCATTTTCATATATTGCAAGTTATTAACTTTAGAAAACTTGCCTCACCCATAGCCCATGTTAGGGCAGCCCATGTCACCTGTCTAGGAGTCAATCAGATTCATCTTTTGAGAATTTGCAATAATCACAACAGAGAAAATTCAAATGTGAGCTTTTATTGGTAGGTCAATATGATAAACATTGTAAAGTAACAATATCAAGTAATTTTATTATGCTTATTCTGTGCAAGGCACTGTTCTACTATTCTCATTTTAGAAATACGGAAACAGAGGTACAGAAAGTTTCAATAATATTCCCCACATTAAACAACTTTGAAACAAAAAGGTAAACCTGGATTTGTTGAATACTCCACTATCCACCTGGCCAGGGGTGGGGACCCTGTACTTTCACCTGCTTCTTCTCCTTTCACCACCCCTCCGAGGCTGCTTACCTTTACTTGGACTCCAGAGGACTCTGGGAATCTCTTTGGAGGTGTGACTTAATTTAAGGTAGTTCTCTGTAATGTATAACCAAATGAGTCTTCTAATAACTATTTTTAAAGCAGATTTGTAATTTGCCTTATGAAATATGTATATAGATAAAGTCACCTAGAACAGTTTCATTTTCTCTTAATTTCATTTACCCATAAAAAATCTTTTTCTGGCATACCTGGGTGGCTCAGCACTTGAGCATCTGCCTTCAGCTTGGGTCATGATCCCAGGATTCGGGATCAAGTCCCACATGGGGCTCCTGCAAAGAGCCTGCTGCTTCTCCCTCTGCTTGTATTTCCCTCTCTGTGTGTGTGTGTCTCTCATGAATAAATATATCTTGTTTTAAAAAATATTTTTCTCCCTCTGTAAATGATTTTAGATTATTTTTGTTCAACTGTTTTTCTGGAATCTACCGTCCTAAAAGCATGGTTTCTAAAACCATACAACCCTAATGGAGTCATGATACTACAGTTAAATATACCTGCTAGCTTAAATTAACCCCTACTATTTCTACTTTCTATTTTCTAAAATACAGAACAGTGGTCAAAATAGCCTAATCTGTCTTTCTTGCATTATCTTCACCCTCTCTACCCCCCCTCCTAAGAACATAACCATCAGCTTCCCCAATGATAATATGGCGATTTCATTATTCTCCTTTAAACTTCTTTAGGAGTTTAGGAGTTTTAACTTTTATCAAGTTGGAGAATGTAGCTTCTGGAAAGACTTTAGTCGACTCAAGGCCAAATAGATTTTTGAATATTGGAATGGAGAAGATCTTCCCAACTCTGCACAATAGGGTGAGTTTCTATTTTGAACTATTGGGACTTCATCAAGATAAGAAGCTTTTGCACAGCAAAGGATACAGTCAACAAAACTAAAAGACAACCTACAGAATGGGAGAAGATATTTGCAAATGACGTATCAGATAAAGGGCTAGTTTCTAAGATCTATAAAGCACTTATTAAACTCAACAGCAAAGAAACAAACAATCCAATCATGAAATGGGCAAAAGACATGAACAGAAATCTCACAGAGGAAGACACAGACATGGCCAACATGCACATGAGAAAATGCTCTGCATCACTTGCCATCAGGGAAATACAAATCAAAACCACAATGAGATACCACCTCACACCAGTGAGAATGGGGCAAATTAACAAGGCAGGAAACCACAAATGTTGGAGAGGATGCGGAGAAAAGGGAACCCTCTTACACTGTTGGTGGGAATGTGAACTGGTGCAGCCACTCTAGAGAACTGTGTGGAGGTTCCTCAAAGAGTTAAAAATAGACCCACCCTACGACCCAGCAATTGCACTGTTGGGGACTTACCCCAAAGATACAGATGCAATGAAACGCCGGGACACCTGCACCCCGATGTTTCTAGCAGCAATGTCCACAATAGCCAAACTGTGGAAGGAGCCTCGGTGTCCATCGAAAGATGAGTGGATAAAGAAGATGTGGTTTATGTATACAATGGACTATTACTCAGCCATTAGAAGTGACGAATACCCACCATTTGCTTCAACGTGGATGGAACTGGAGGGTATTATGCTGAATGAAATGAGTCAATCAGAGAAGGAAAAACATTATAGGGTCTCATTCATTTGGGGAATATAAATAATAGTGAAAGGGAATAGAAGGGAAGGGAGAAGAAATGGGTAGGAAATATCAGTAAGTGAGACAGAACAGAAAGACTCCTAACTCTGGGAAACTAACTAGTGGTGTTGGAAGGGGAGGAGGGCGGGGGGTGGGAGTGAATGGGTGACGGGCACTGAGGGGGGGCACTTGACAGGATGAGCATTGGGTGTTATTCTGTATGTTGGCAAATTGAACACCAATAAAAAATAAATTTATTATTTAAAAAAAAAAAAAGAAAACAAAACTTTGCAAAAGGGTAGTAATTCTGTGATGCATTCTTTGCCCTTTACAATTATCAACCAAAATTGAAAGGAAACATACCAAACTCTGAGAGAGAAGGTCCTGAAGTCCTCCTATTCAGAATACACAAAAGCTAACAAAAATGCTCAGGAGAGACTAACAGGAATAACTTTCTATAAGTGACAAAAGCCAGCAAATCTGCACCAGATGTCATAGGCACCCACATTATTGAAAATCAATGGATTTTATAAAAATTTAAATAATGCAGCCACAGAGAAAATCCCTTTGTACAAAGAAAAGTGCCACATCTAAACTTTACAACCTCGCCTGAATTAAAGGTATGGAAAATGGAGTCTAACACTGAGTCTAGGAAGCCTTCCTCCTATGATCCTCCAACTGCTAAACGTTCTAGCAGGATTTGAAGTAGTTAACTAGAAATCCAAATTGGAAAATAACAAACTCCAACTTTGTTTTACTTTATCAATATTGTTAAGAGAATGATGTAATTGTTTGGGGGTTTTGCAAAGACATTCCATGTCACTTCAGTTTTAATACCAGGCTGGAGCCTGCCTGGTCTGCCAGCATAAGCCAGATAAACACAGACCTGTAGTCTTTCTATTCATCTCCGGATAGTTACTCAGAAAGATTCTGGAAAATATGCCTATTATGAACTAAACATTTCACTTTTCATTTTATCCATGTGCCAGAAGTCCATTCCTTGGATAAACACTTTACAAACTGACACTCTAAAAGTCACTAAACATGATAAAGTATGTGTGCATCATTTCAGGACTGATTAAATATTTTCTCTCCCATGACAAATGAACAGTTACATACTATATGAAAAGATTGGAACCAACATTCCTTTTCTTTCTTTCCTTTATTTTGTCTCTATTTTGCACGAAAGATTAATTTTCCATTTCAACTCATTCGTTATGCAATCTTGGCTTTGGTAAAATACCACTCAAGCAATATTACACGCAGAAATAGTATTTATTTTTTTAAACATGTGATTGAAAATTCTTTCACAAATGTGCTTTCTTCCCCTACTATTTCTCAGCTTTTATTACTGGTTGTTTCCAATTGCCTTTGTTATTATTTATATTAAATGGAGGAGAGAGGGGAACTAGTATATTCAATTTAAAAATAAAAAAATATTAGTAGTATGAGGTACATTAAGTGTATGTTAAAATTATACAGTCATTCTTCATCACATCAAAATGCCAAACTGAAGCACATTAATTTATTAGTTCTGAAGTATGATTATAATCATTGCTTTTCTAGTTAAATTTACTGTTATCTCACTTATGATTAGAAGATTAGTTACATTCTACTCTTTTTCCTGTCTTTAGCTCCTGGGATAGCATTGGGGACTTTCATTCTGAAATACATTTTAAAAACAGAACTTTACATAAAAATTTCAGTAGGATATATGTCCTGTTGAAAAATATAAACATATTTGAATCAAATGTTTTCATTTGTAAAAAAAATCACATACTTTCTTAAAAAATAAAATATTTCCTTTTAAAATAAAGAAGTGCTACAAACAAGTTACTTTGTTTACTATTATCCACATAAGGTGTCACAAGTTAATTATATCTTTCTCACCTTTTTTTTACTTTATCTGGAACTCCATATAAATTAACTGACAAAGGTAAACTATCTAATGTAATAGTTATAATCCAAATTTTATTTTTGATCATTTGTATCTGCTTTATTGATGCCAGAATAATAAATTTAGTGAAACTACAGGAACTGGTAGCTGAAACAAATTGTTTCTAAAATCTGCTCTTTTTCTATTTCAAAAGCCAGTTTCACCATAAAATATGTATTTTACCAGTGGAACATAATAGTAAAAATTCTAAGAAAAAATTCAAGCTAGTCACAATTTACAAAAAAAGGATCTCTGAGTATTAGAAACCAATCTTATAACTCCCACTCTCATTATTCTTTAAGTAGAGATTTAAAGGAATGGCCACTTATTAGACAAATCCAGAATCTCCACATTCTCTGCTTGTGAGCTGAGACAGACACTGAGTAATTCTGTGGGAAAATAAAAACAACATATTTGGTCTGGTAATATTTTTCCACAATTGAAGAGAGCGCTTATGTTAATTAAAAATAAAATAAAAGCAGAAGCTGAAATAAACACATACAGTATGTATGCAGCCAATCTCAACAAGATTCTGCTGAAACCCATCTTGTAATACAATACGATAGTTTGGCTTGCCCAGTGAAATCATCTGAAGATGAGAGTGTTCATCCATTTGTATTTGGGTTTTGGGTAATGTTCAAGAATCATCTACTCAGTTGTTTTACTTTCTGAGAGAATTGAAGAGTTCAAACTATTTATTCAAAAGCCATACATTTTTGTTATGTGAAATAGGAACACAGTCCTACTTCTCAGATTCATAGCAAAAATGTGTGAGTAAACAAAAAAATTAGCATATAAAACTATGTTAACAAATGGCACATGAAAAAAAGTCTGATTTGCTTTAAAAAATTTACGAACCATTGTTTCTTTTGAATATTTTTATTTATTAAGGAAATTATAAAATGACCTAAAAACCCCATAATATTCCATTATAGAAAAAATTCTAATTAGTATCTTGATAAAAGTTCACTTAAACATTAAACTAAGAGCCCAGACTTCTTTTTTTCTTTGTAAGTACTCAAATATAAAGATGAATTAGTATACAATTCCTTTCAAAGCATGCTGATTCAGTTTGCCTAGTTCACGAACCATTCTCATGAATACACTTTTCTAGTAAAAGCCTCTTACTGGCCTCACTTGAGGGAACTTGAGGAAACTTTGTATATTGCAAAGAACAAGCAAGGTATTCTGTTCCTACAGCCCTAGAACACAGAAGGAAGAATTGGGTTATATACCTTTTACAAACAAGGAAGCTGAGGTCCAGGCACTGGTGGTTTTTCCAACTGCAATTGTAAGGTAGAACTGTCAGGACCCTGTCCACCACACTGGTTTGCCTTCTTTCATAGTAACTGCAGTGAGTGTGTGGAATGCTAAATTGCCTCAAAAACTTTGAGAAACAGAAAAGTTCTATCACAATATGATCTTCAGGACACTTAGAGCCCAACTCAGTTATCACAATTATTTCTAAATGATTCTCAACTAGTTCTAAAAATAAAAGCATATACATTTGTCACTGATTGTCACAGGGCCTCCTGTGATAGGGTACAAAGTAAAACTAAAATGTCTTATGAAAAAAAAAATGTCTTATGTTGTAATAGCATCGCAGAAAT
This sequence comes from Canis aureus, assembly GCF_053574225.1. NCBI lineage: Eukaryota > Metazoa > Chordata > Mammalia > Carnivora > Canidae > Canis > Canis aureus. The sequence goes on from NC_135616.1 coordinate 49,152,055, forward strand.
AAAAACAGCACCTCACAAAGAAATTCCTCTGATGAAGATGCTTCCAATATATTCATACAACCAAGCTTTACTGTATATTCACTGCCTCAAGGTCAGGAAAATGAAAAAGTTCAGCTTTGTTGGTACTTAGACATGCAGACCAAGTAGAATTAGTGTGTTTATATACCATCTTACCTCCAAAATGGATTGCAGCTGGCTTAATAATATGACACATAGAACATAATAATAACCTGTAATAAACAGAAAATAAAGGAAGAATGGGAGACTGAGAAGCTCTCTGCTCAAATACATATTCCTGGCTCTCCTCTCCTTCAGAGCCTTGCCTAGGCAACTCAAAGAGATCAAACAAAATATAGAGTTGGCATTTCATTTTAAATTTAGGGTTTTTTTGGGGGGGGGTGGGAGTGGGGGATAGCCTAGGTAGAGGGATTTCTTCACAAAGAAACACAAGTACAAAGAAACTGTAAAAGCCTGAGGCCTTGTGTTCCCAAGAAGTTTATACTGGTAGAGAGAGCCCTTGGAGCTAGGAATGAGAAGGGGGGAGGCTAACCAGATGGCCAAGGCCTCATAGCTGGGAAGGAGACCCAAGACTTGAGAATTTCAGTCGAACTCACCATTCCCTCAGCTGCAGGAGAGGAGGCAGCCAACCTGGCTGAGTGAAACCCCCTTAGCATGTCAGGAAGAAGCGCTTTTGACTGCTTTCATACAGTTCTAGGAGAAGCCATGAATTCCACAGAGTCTCGTATATTCCAGACTGCCAGGCATGTGTGTGATTTTATTTTAAGCTTAGCTTCCTAAAACCTGCCCCTGGCTCAGAAGAGCTATCATCAGCAAAGGACTGGTCAGAGGTTACACTGAAGCCCCTAGCGCCTGAGAGGCTTCTATCATTTGCTGATGGGTCTGAATACATCCTGGAGAATGTTCTCAAGTCAGCTCTACACCCTCGTCTGATGGCTCATGAGGAAGTGCCACCTGGGAAACTTACACACAGCCTTCCCCACCCTCGGGTGGACTGCAATCCCAGGATGATCCTATCTCCTTCCTGATTCTGTCTGTTAAATCATTTTGCTTGTTGCTCCTTGTATCCAGGAGCTGTGAGTGGCCTCTTAATTACTTTACACTAAGACCTCCATTGTTTCAACAAACATTTAGCCATGGAATTCTCCTCTGTCCCAAATACAGTCAGTCTTCTCAGATAGAGCTGCAGATCTCTGGGCAGGACCTCTGTGTCTCTGCACAAGAGCTAAAGCTGGAGATGAGAAAGTGGCCCACTTGTCCTAAAGTGAGACTTCTGTTCTACAAGCAGGAGCTGAGATGGGTAGCCCCTACTCATCTTGGCTTGCACTTCTTGGTGTATACAGAACCCTCATCCTAACAGGCAGCTGGAGCAAAAAATTGGGGGCCCAATATTCTTCATTTGCCACCCTAGGGAGAGAGCTTACACCTTGCAGATGGGGGCTGGGTTAAGGAAAGGAGCCCCTCCTCTCTACATCATTCATCTAGAATAGAACTTCTACAGTACGCTGCAGCTAGCAGGATGAGCAATGTTGGCAGTCTGCTGATCCTAGGGTGAAATAATAGACTGGTACCTAGGACAGACTACCTGCTTGGATTAGAGTTCTGAGAGCAGTTTCCATAAGATCAAACCTTGAAAAGAATGGGTTGTGGCTTAAATGCCACAGACTCGCACTGTTCTTGACAAGATTTAGTAGATTGTCTTAAATGAATGATTCTCCATTTGCTGGATGAACATTTTCTCGAGCTGTTAAATGATTGTTTTAGATTATTTTCTCCAGTTAACTGTTCATTTTTTGGGATGGGAGTTCATTCTGGAAGTCAGTCTCCTAAGCTCAAGTATTTTATCTTATTTTCAAGTATTTTAGTAAAATCTATATGACAAAGGAGTTCTATATATATATTTATATTATATATATATATTACAATTTTTATTATATATATATATATTTACAATCTAGGTATTGTTTCTCTTATTTCACAGATAAGGACAAAGATTCAAAAGTTATGATAAATCCTTGAAGCCACAGCACCAGCACTTTGGGGTAAGTGCAGATACACAGAAGTGATACCAAAATCTATGTTCTATAACCATATGAGGCTGCCCAATGTCTGATCCAGTGGAGACAGTAAAGAACATAAACCAAACAAATAAATACAAGGACTGAGTCTAAAATCTGTCAGTGGTTTCTATTACTACCACAAAATTTTTCTTATCTCTAATTAAGATAATGTGAATATAATATAGCAATTAACATCTACTGATCATTTACTAAAAACTAAGCATCTGGCAAATATTAGCTAACTCAATTCTCACCTACAGAAGTAGGTACTATTAAAGTATTGGCCCAAAATCACAGAGCTAACACGTGAAAGGCATGATTTGGACTACAAGGCCATGAGGCTGGGGCCTTCCTGAATAGAATTACTACTGATTGCTGACCTGGTCATGTGAGATTGCTACGAACATGGAACAAAGATTTATTTCTTTGAGAAATGCTATTTTTATTTTTTTAAAGATTCATGTATCTATTTGGAATAGAGAGAGGGGAGCAAGGGGAGGGGCACAGGGAGAGAATCCTCAAGTAGATACCCCAGTGAGTGGAGTCCAACACAGGGCTCACTCCCATGACCCATGAGATAATGACCTGAATCTAAAACAAGAGTTGGACACTTAATGGACTCAGCCACCTGAGCATCCTTTTATTTTTATTTTTGAATTTCATAATTGTTTAATTATAAAAAAAATGGCTTTTTCCTAACAGTTGGCCATTAGGCTGTTTTTCTTTCATGCAACTAACTGAAAATTCTGTTACAATGTAAGGACATTTTTCTTCTTATTCTGGTATAGTTGATGTACAATGTTGTATTAGTCAAGTGGACAATATAGTGATTCAGAAATGCCAAACTCAGGGCTCATTTTGGTAAGTATTCTGTTAATCCTCCTCACCTGTTTCACCCATCCACTGACCCATCTCCCCTCTGGAAACCATCAGTTTTTTTTTATAGTTCAGAGTATGTTTTTTGACTAGTCTCTTTTTTATTTGTTTTGTTGCATAATTCTACATATGAGTAAAATCATACAGTATTTGTCTTCCTTTGACTGACATTTCACTATGCATTATTATCTCTAGATATATCCACCTTGTTGCAAATGTTAAGATCTCATTCTTATGGTTGAGTAGTATTTCACTGTATATATAGCACATCTTCTTTATCCATTCATCTAGCAATTGGACATGTAGGCTATTTTCATAATGTAGATCTTGTAAATAATGCTGCAATAAAGATAGGGGTACATATATCTTTACAAATTAGTATTTTCATATTCTCTGGTAATTGCACAGTAGTGGAATTATTCGATCATATGATAATTCCATTTTTATTTTTTTGATTAACCTCTATAAAAGTTACACTAGTAGCATCCTACCAACAGTGCATGAGGGTTCCTTTTTCTCAGTGTCTCCACCAACGCTTCTTATTCCAGTATTTTTATTTGTTTTTTATTTTGGCCACTGTGACAATTATAAAGTGATATATCATGCTGGTTTGGATTTGCATTTCCTTGATGATGAGCGATGTTGAGCATCTTTTCACTTGTCTATTGGTCATCTGGATATTTACTTTGGAGAAATGCATGTTGAGGTCTTCTGCTTTTTAATTAGGTGTGTGTGTGTGTGTGTGTGTTGAGTTGTATCAATTCTTTATATATTTTGACACTCTTTATTGGATAGGTCATTTGCAAATATCTTCTCCCATTCATTAGGCTGGCTTTCAGTCTTATTGAATCTTTACTGTGTAAAAGTTTTTATTTTGGTTTATTCTTTTTTTTAATTTATTTTTTATTGGTGTTCAATTTACCAACATACAGAATAACCCCCCAGTGCCCGTCACCCATTCACTCCCACCCCCCGCCCTCCTCCCCTTCTACCACCCCTAATTCATTTCCCAGAGTTAGCAGTCTTTACGTTCTGTCTCCCTTTCTGATATTTCCCACACATTTCTTCTCCCTTCCCTTATATTCCCTTTCACTATTATTTATATTCCTCAAATGAATGAGACCATATAATGTTTTTCCTTCTCTGATTGACTCATTTCATTCAGCATAATACCCTCCAGTTCCATCCACGTTGAAGCAAATGGTGGGTATTTGTCATTTCTAATGGCTGAGTAATAGTCCATTGTATACATAAACCACATCTTCTTTATCCACTCATCTTTCGATGGACACCGAGGCTCCTTCCACAGTTTGGCTATTGTGGCCATTGCTGCTATAAACATCGGAGTGCAGGTGTCCCGGCATTTCATTGCATCTGTATCTTTGGGGTAAATCCCAACAGTGCAATTGCTGGGTCGTAGGGCAGGTCTATTTTTAACTCTTTGAGGAACCTCCACACAGTTTTCCAGAGTGGCTGCACCAGTTCACATTCCCACCAACAGCGTAAGAGGGTTCCCTTTTCTCCGCATCCTCTCCAACATTTGTGGTTTCCTGCCTTGTTAATTTGCCCCATTCTCACTGGCGTGAGGTGGTATCTCATTGTGGTTTTGATTTGTATTTCCCTGATGGCAAGTGATGCAGAGCATTTTCTCATGTGCTTGTTGGCCATGTCTGTGTCTTCCTCTGTGAGATTTCTGTTCATGTCTTTTGCCCATTTCATGATTGGATTGTTGGTTTCTTTGCTGTTGAGTTTAATAAGTTCTTTATAGATCTCGGAAACTAGCCCTTTATCTGATATGTCATTTGCAAATATCTTCTCCCATTCTGTAGGTTGTCTTTGAGTTTTGTTGACTGTATCCTTTGCTGTGCAAAAGCTTCTTATCTTGATGAAGTCCCAATAGTTCATTTTTGCTTTTGTTTCTTTTGCCTTCTTGGATGCATCTTGCAAGATGTTACTGTGGCCGAGTTCAAAAAGGGTGTTGCCTGTGTTCTCCTCTAGGATTTTGATGGAATCTTGTCTCACATTTAGATCTTTCATCCATTTTGAGTTTATCTTTGTGTATGGTGCAAGAGAGTGGTCTAGTTTCATTCTTCTGCATGTGGATGTCCAATTTTCCCAGCACCATTTATTGAAGAGACTGTCTTTCTTCCAATGGATAGTCTTTCCTCCTTTATCGAATATTAGTTGACCATAAAGTTCAGGGTCCGCTTCTGGGTTCTCTATTCTGTTCCATTGATCTATGTGTCTGTTTTTGTGCCAGTACCACACTGTCTTGATGACCACAGCTTTGTAGTACAACCTGAAATCTGGCATTGTGATGCCCCCAGATATGGTTTTCTTTTTTAAAATTCCCCTGGCTATTCGGGGTCTTTTCTGATTCCACACAAATCTTAAAATAATTTGGTTTATTCTCAATAGTCCATTTTTGCTTTTGATTCCCTCGCCTCAGGAGACTTATCTAGAAAAATGTTGCTTCGGCTAATGTCAGAAAAATTACTGCTTGTGTTCTCTTCTAGGATTTTTATGCTTTCAGGTCTCATACTGAGGTTCACAATCCATTTTGAGCTTATTTTTGTGTATGGTGTAAGAAAGTGCTCCAGTTCCATTCTCTTCCATGTAGCTTTCCAGGTTTCCAAGCACCTATTTGCTGAAGAGATTGACTTTTTCTCATTATACAATCTCAACTTTGTCAAAGATTAATTAACCATATAATTGTGGGTTTTATTTCTGGGCTCTCTTTTCTGTTCCATTGATCTATGTGTCTATTTTTGTGCCAGCACCATACTACTATGATTACTACATTTTTTTAGTGTATTTTGAAATCTGGGACTGTGATATCTCCAGTCGTGTTCTTTTTCAAGACTGCCTTGGCTATTTAGGGGCTTTTGGTATTCCATACAAATTTTATTATTATTTGTTTTCATTCTATGAAAAATTCTGTTGGTATTTTGATAGGCATTTTAGTAAATCTGTAGATTGCTCTGAGGAGTACAGATATTTTAACAATATTTGTTCTTCCAATCCATGAGCATGGAATATCTTTCCATTTGTTTCTCTTGTCTGCAATTTCTTTCATCAATGCTTCATAATTTTCAGAGAATAGAATTTCACCTCCTTGGTTAAGTTTATTCCTAGTTATTTTATCACTTTTGGTGCAATTGTAAAAGGGACTGTTAATTTCTCTTTCTGCTGCTTCATTATTAGTGTATAGAAATGAGATGGATTTCTGTACATTGGTTTTGTGTCCTGTAAGTTTACGGAACTTATTTATCAGTTTTATTATTATTTTTTAAAAATATTCTATTTATTTAATTGAGAGAGAGAGAGAGAGAGAGAAAGAGAGAGGCAGAGGGAGCAGGCTCCATGCAGGAAGCCTGATGTGGGACTTGATCCCCAGTCCCCAGGATCACACCCTGGGCTGAGGGCGGTGCTAAACCGCTGAGCCACCGGAGTTGCCCTTATTTATCAGTTTTAGTAGTTTTTTGGTGGAGTCTTGCAGGTTTCCACATACAGTAACAGTCACCGCAAATAGTGAATGCTTTACTTTTTCCTTATTGATTTAGATCACTTTTATTAATTTTTCTTGACTTATTTCTGTGGCTAGAACTTCCAGTACTATGTTGAGTAAGAGTGGGCATCCTTGTCTTGTTCTCATTCTTGTTCTTAGGGGGAAAGCCCTCAGTTTTCACCATTGAGTATGATGTTTCCTGTGGGTCTTTCATAATGGCCTTTACTATGTTGAAGTATGTTCCCTCTAAAACTACTTTCTTGAAGTTTTATTATAAATGGATATTTTACTTTGTCAAATGTTATTTCTGGGCCTATTAAAAAGATCATATGCTTTCTTTTGTTGATACAATGTATCATTTTGATTGATTTGTGAACATTGAATGACTCTTGTACCCCAGCAATAAATCCAACTTGATTGTGAGTGATTTTTAAACATATTGGATGCAGTTTGTTGAAATTTTGTTGAGGATTTTTGCACCTATGTTCATCAGAGATATGGACCTATAGTTCTCTTTTTCTATAATGTCTTTATGTGATTCTGCTATCAGGGTAATGCTGGCCTCAAAGAGTAAATTTGTAAACTTTCCTTCCTTTTCAATTTTTGGAATAATTTGAGAAGAATAGGTATTAACACTTCTTTAAATGTTCAACAGAATTTGCCTGTGAAGCCATGTGGTCCTGGACTTTTGTTGGTTGGGAATTATTTGATTCCTGACTCAATTTTGCAGCTGGTAATCAGTCCGTTCAAATTTTCTATTTCTTCCTGGTTCAGTTTTGGTATGTTCTATATTTCTAGGCATTTATCCATTTCTTCTAGGTTGTCCAATTCATTGGGATATAATTTTTCATAATATTCTCTTATAATCCTTTGTATTTCTGTAGTGTCAATGATTACTTCCCTTTCATTTCTGATTTTGTTGTTTTGAATCTTTTTCCTACCTCTCTCTTTTGATGAGTCTGACTAAAAGTTTGAGATTTTTCTTGCTTTCTCAGGTAGCACTGTGTTGCTGTAAACTTCCCCCTTTGAAAAGCTTTTGCTACATCCCAAAGGTATTGGATTGCTGTATTTTCATTTTCATTTGTTATCATGTACTTTTTTAATTTCTTCTTTTATTTCCTGATTGACGCATTCATTGTTTAGTAACATATTATTTAACCTCCATGTATTTGTGGTTTTTCCAGAATTTTTCTTGTGGTTGATTTCTACTTTCATAGCACTGTGGTCAGAAAATATGTATGGTATGACCTCGATGTTTTTGAATTTGTCAAGACTTGTTTTGTGGGCTAATATGTGATCTATTCTGGAGAATGTTCCATGTACACTTGAAAAGAATGTGGATTCTGCTGTTTTAGAATGGAATGTTCTGAATATATCCGTTAGACCCATCTGGTCCAGTTTGTCATTCAAAGCTACTACTGTTTCCTCACTGATTTTCTGTTTAATTTGTCCATTGCTGTAAGTGGATGTAATGTCCCCTACTACTATTGTACTACCATCAATTACTTCCTTTATGTTTGTTATTGGCTGCTTTACTTTTTGGCCCCCGTAGTGCTAATATCTGGAGCCACTTTGGGCTTCAGTCTTACCAGGTGTCTGTCAGATTTTCAGTGCACTGAACTTTAGGACACAGTGAAAGCAGGGTGTGTGGTGCCAGAAAGGTCCACCTAGGTGGGAGGTGACCTGCAGCTCCTGGGGACTGAAGCACGCAGGGTTGGAAGGGGGGTATCCACAAAAGTAGGTGGGAGCAGGATGCTCAGTGTTATCAGGATTTGCATGGGTCTACTGTGGAAGGACACCTGGAGCTGACCCAGCATGTCCACAGGAGAATGCCTGGGCTGGGCATGCTCTTATCACATTAGATAGTGAGCATCATGGAATGCTGGCTCCCAGAAGTGCCATGTGTTGAGGCTATGGGGTGGAAGAGTGAAATGGTGCCTGTCAGGTACTTTGTTCCTGAAGAAATCTCCCAAAGATCCCTGCCCCTCCAGCATATGCTCTGATATTGGTAAACAAATCTCCCTCCTATATACTGCAGGTGTTTTCTAAACTGCTGCCTCTATGCTGTACCTCAATAGGGATGTTTTGCTATCTCTTTAAGAATGGAAGATTCAGTTTCCTCTCTGTTTGCCCTGCTGACTCTTAATGTTCCAGGTTTTAAGCCCTGCTGATTTTAAGATGTCTCAAAATTTGACCCCTCTGGTTTTCAAAGCCAAATCTTACAGGGATTCATCTTTCCTGTGTGGGATCTTTGGTGTGAGACTCTGTTTCTCTTCTTTTTCCATGTTGGTGCCGGCAGTGTCCCTCCCTCCTGTGGATCGTCCTATAGGTCCCTCTAGCTCCCAACTGTGTTTCCACCCTTCCTATTCTCTTCAATGTGGCCTCTTCTCTACATTTATCTATAGAGATTCTGTTCTGCCAGTCTTTGGATAATTTTCTAGGCTATTTACACTGAGGTGGCTACTATATTGTTGTATCCATAGGACCAGGTGAGCATAGGGCATCCTACTCTGCCATCTTCCCTGGAAGCTGTTGTTGTTTTCACCTGTTTTTGCTTTTCATTGAAATTGGCCAATTCCCCAACAGACACCTGAAAAAATGCTCCACATCACTTGCCATCAGGGAAATGCAAATCAAAACCACAATGAGACAACCTCACATCAGTCAGAATGGCTAAAATTAACAAGGCAGGAAACAACGAATGTTGGCAAGGATGTGGAGAAATGGGAATCCTCATACACTGTTAGTAGAAATGCAAGCTGGTGCAGCCACTCTGGGAAACAGTATGGAGTTCCTCAAGAAGTTAAAAATAGAGCTACCCTTTGACCCAGCAATGGCACTACTAGGTATTTACCCCAAAAATACAAATGTAGTAATCCAAAAGGGTACCTGCACCCCAATGTTTATAGCAGCAGTGTCCACAACAACCAAACTATGGAAAGAGCTTAGATGTTCATCGACAGATAATTGAATACAGAAGATGTGATACACAATGGAACATTACTCAACCATTAAGAAAGAAAGAAATTTTACCATTTACATCAACATGGATGGAACTGGATGGTATTATGCTAAGTGAAATAAGTCAATCAGAGAAGGACAATTATCATACGGTTTCACTTATAGGAGGAATATGAGAGGCAATACAGAGGATCATAGGGGAAGAGAGGGAAAATGGAATGGGAAGAAATCAGAAGGAGACAAACCATGAGAGACCCTTAACTGTGGGAAAGAAACTGAGGGTTGCCAGAGAGGAGGGAGGTGGGGAGATGGGGTAACTGGGTGATGAGCATTAAGGAGGGCACAATGATGTGATGAGCACTGGGTGTTATATGCAACTGAATTACTGACCTCTACATCTGAAATAATTGATGCATTATGTGTTGGCTAATTGAATTTAAGTAAAAAGAATTTTTTTAAAAAAAGGAAACTGTTGAATTCTCTTCATTAATTTGTCTAGCACAATATGTCATATTAAATAAACAACAATTAAAAATGTGATATCTGTTCACAGAATATACAGGATCTTGCCTAATAAAGTAATGGTAAAGAACTTCTTTAATCAAAATTTTCCTTCAGGAGTTGTCAGATTTCTTTATAGAATATGATGGTTAATTTGTTATGTGTCAACTTGGCTAAGTATGGTAACCAGTTTTGGGTCAAAAACCAATCTATATGTTGTGAAAATATTTTTAAGATGTGATTAATATTTAAATCAGTAGACTTTTAGAAAAGCAGGTTACCCTCAAAGTGGATGGGCCTCATCCAATCAGCTGAGGGTCTTAGGGAAAAAAAGACCATGGTTATCTTAATAGGAAAAAATTCTGGAATCCTGTCTCCAGAATACTCTCAGACTCGAGACTGTAATATTAACTCCTTTCAGGAATTTCCAACCTGCTATGGGGCCAATTACTTAATCTCTCTCAGTCTCTCTGTAAACACACACACACACACACACACACACACACACACGCACACACACACACACACCCTACTGGTTCTGTTTTCTGGAGAATACTGACTAATATAGAAAGAAAGGAGAAAAGGAGAAAATTGAGGCAGAGAAGCCAAGAGATTTGTGAGATACTTTTCTATGCACACTCACTCATGATTGCCAAATCTCCATTCTGAAAGTAAAAGTCTATGCAAGGGAAGCGCCAGGCTTCCAACTTAAACTCCACTCTTAAATGTGGAAACTCAATAGTTTTCCATAACCAAACTCTTCACCCTTCTTTCTTGAAATGGGTTTCTGCTATCTTCCCTTCTCTTGTACTTCCACAGTCCTAAATCTCATCCAAAAGAGATGGTACTAAAGCATTCACAATAATTTGGTACTTAACAGATGTATACATCATTCAGAGTCATAAAAATAAGATTCAGAAATTCAATATAATATTAAAGTAAACTATTATTTTCTTTTATGCTTGAAAATAAAAACTGAGCTAATAATTGGTTCTTTCAGATACAACATACTAATAAGTACTTTATAAACCTCTTCTGAGAATAAATTTTTATATTAAAGTAATTTCTCACCATTTATGAGTTTCTGTCAGTGAGTTTTCCTCTGCCTCTTGATCGATTTTAGCTGAAAATGCAAGAAAAGAAAAAGAAATGAGATACATAATAATTATACTATCTTAAGCAAAATATGATCCAAATAATATGAAATATACTTTTATTCATTAATTAATTCTAATGGATTCCAGGGTTTGTTTTAAATATATACATAAATATGGTTAAATAGATTATATTTAATTTTCATTATGTTAAAAATATGTATTAACACACATAAGATATATAATGAATTACAAATTTAAAATTCTAATTCCTTTTTCTCTAATTTCTTTAAGTCAGTCGTATTACCTTGAGAAAACAAAACAGTAGTTAAATTCATATCCACATTAAATGTGTTTGTCAAGGATATAAATGCTAATAATTAGTTAAAAATAATTCTCCCAAGCAAAGGTACAGCAACTAAGTCAAGAAACTAAATAGAAATGGTATGTGACCTTGACCAGTGTTCTCTGCACCAGATCACAAGTGAACAGATCCAAAGACTATTTCTACAGAGGTACAAGATACTAACATTTTCTACTAATTGAAAGTAGGGAGGCAGTAGTATCCTCATTTATTTGCTATCATTTTTGTCTAAAAATAAATGGTAGCCTGACATAAACCAATAGATCACATTTGAGAAAGCAATTATATAACTATTTGAAGTTATTTAAAATAACATAGGAACTCCATCACACAAAATAGGTGTGGCAGTGACTTTTACTTTTTTTGACCAGCAAGCATTCTAGGAATTTATGTATCACTCTAACATGCACACACACCTGACACAAAAGTTTCACAAATGCACTTAGTTCATGCAATACTCTCAAATATTTTTAGTCCATTCTATTAGATTTCAAAGTGTAGTTGTGACCCACTAAATTGATTTCATGCTTCACTAATAGTTTGTCACACACTCTGAAAATCACTGAGCGACAGAACAAAACGTTAAAAAAACTCAAAGAAAACCTAGAACTGCTAGAAGAAGTTGCCTGTTTATAATCACTCTCTTTTGGGTCACACTTGTGACCATTTGGAGAAATGAAGAGAAAGTGGAATAGGGAAAGTTGATTATAAAAAATCAGAACTGCATGAAATCAAACCCATGGTCATTTGAGAATTGTCAAAGTGTCTCTATCACTACTTAAAACACAATAGTCCCCCTTGGGCCGGTTAATGTTTTATAACCTCAAAATAATGTTTGTTCAAAGGTCTGTACAGTATCTGCAAAGCCATAATCGAGGGTCACACTGCCACTCTTGGCCAGGATTGTCGAATTTAACAGGGATCATCTGAGCTGGCAGCAGAGAGCATTGTTTCCCTCTTTTCATTTTTGTACTTTAGTTGTTTGCGTGAACTTACAAGTCAGTTGTTAACCATATTAAAAAACAGAATAAGTGTTCCATGATTTTACTTTGAAAAGGTTCTAACATGAGCATATCATCTTATAAAATCTGCTCTGGGCTGCCTAGCTTAATAATGGTTTACTTCAAGAAGCAATTCTAGAGCCATATAAAGTGTATAAGGGGAAACAACATAGCACCATAATGCATGTCATTTTCAGGAAGGACATTCTTCTAATCACCCTCATGTGTATATTTATCCCCTTTTTTTTTAAATACAGAGATTAAGACTGAGATTGGAAGAAAAATTTCTGGATTATGTTAGAAGAATCAAATAAATGATTTATGAAATTTAAAACGTGTTAGAATAAGATACTAGAGATCTATGTTCTATTCCTGATTCTTCCACTAACATTAGCTATGTAATCTTAGGCAAATAGATTAATCTGTTAACATATATAAAATATTTAGCATAGTGCCTCCAATAATAAGCAGGGACTAAATATATGTTCTTTGAAAATGTTGGACGTTAAGCTCTTGAAATTCATAAAGTGATATAATATGTAACTATCTATAATTGAATACATCAACTGCTATTCTATTATGTCTCAACTTATATACAGATAAAGAAAGCACACACAGCTTTTCAAAAAGTGTAAGCCCCTAAATTGTGGTGAGTGGAATGAACTGAGTTTCATATGTTCGTAATGATTCCTTTTGATGTGTACTAAAACAGCTCTTGCCTCACTGCATGAGCAAGTTTGGCTGAAAAATCACTCTAACCCAATGTGGCAAAAGACTGGATCTTACCAAGGGAACTAAACATAAAAACAGACTCTCTTCCCCAACCTAATAGCCATATTACAATCATAAAACCAAATTGGAATAGCAGAGAATACTTTAAAATGCTCTATTATCCATTATTTTTACATGATTTTGAAACTAAGAGGATTTGTGTATCCAGAGTTTAATCAGCTTTGATAAACAGTCAAATGAGAGATCAAAGAAAGTACATCAGAGTACACATTTCAACTGTTGATATAGAGTCAACAATTCAATGAATTAGATTTTCCTTTGTATGGCAATCTTAGAAACAAAAATTTTTGGAAAAGTTGGGGTGCAATTCCGTTTTTAGGAACACTGAGATACCACTTTCAAACATGCTGCTTGTATAAACACTCCATCAATATTTTGTTGTCATGATTCTTTTAAACACTTATTATGTTAACTTAGTGACAAATGCAGGATTCAGTTTCTTTAGTTAATGAGGATGAAATCTACCAAAGTAAAATAAAATGTAATTAAGTTAGTGAAAATTAAGGTATATTTTAGAAACAAAATAAGAATAACACAGCCATTCATTTAGGGAGTACTCAAGCTAGTCACATGCAGTGACAAAATCTTAGACTGTGTTTTTAAGTCTGAGTAAAAGCTTCTGAGAGGTTGTGGCCATCTGTGTTATATATACATCTTTTTAAGTAAAAGCTAAAGGTGACATAGCAATAAGATTATTTTCTATAAACCAGGTTAATATTTTATTTCTAATTCTTTTATTCCTGACCTACTTTTTCAAAAATATAAATATTGTTTTCAGGTCATTTCTAATGACACAGAGGGCTTTGTGACTAGTTCTGAATGCCAATTTACTTTTAGTAGCCCTTTCCTATATATTTATAACCTACTGTCAATAAACTTTTATAACAAAATATGTAAATTTGATAGATGAGAGATTGAAATGGTTCCACTTTTCTATTTAAAGTAAGATTAATTTTCCCATTCTTTAAAGCATATCTCATTTCTTTTTTGACCTATCAAATGAGGATGGTGGCCTTCTAGTTGTTCATGATAATGATAACTATAGAAACATTTTTAAAAGCATTTAAAATAGACCAACATGTCTGAAGCTTGGTTTGGAGTGATGGTCATGTTATCCAATCACCCAAGGCTCCCTGCACCCAGCTGCGCAGGAAACTGGAATTGCTGTGACCCCTAACCGACACCAAGGGCCTCCTTGGTCTCAATCTCTGGGAACTACCTCTCTTGTATCATTTATGAAAAAGCCACACTTCCTTGACAAGGTTCTTACCACTCAAACTCTTGTTTTCAGATCCCATCGGGCTCTGTTTGGAATTAGAGCATGATATTCAGAGTCAGACAGACCAATATATGAGTTCTAGATCAGCCACTAAATTATGTGAGACTTTAATAACCTTAGTAATCACGTTTGATTTAATAACTTTTCTTTATCATTAAAACTGGGTAATAATTTCTTTTACATTGAGTTGCCTAATTAAATAATGTATAAATCACCTGCTCCATAGGTAATAATTTTTCTTTCTTTTCCTCTCCACATTACCTTGACTATAAAAAAGGATTGGGATATGCAAATACTTCTCCATTGTAGGAGCACCAAATACCTTCTTCTTATGCTTCTACAGATAGAACCCAGATTCAGAATGAGACATATATTGTTAAGATAAGCGTGCCTCCTTATAACAATATAAAGAAGTTATGGACCAAGAAGTATCACAGGAGACTCAAACACTTTTACAAAAATCAAGGAGTAACTCTGTATTTAATATCTTTGTTTTTTACTTCTACTTAATTTGGTGTGTGTTGGGGTTGTCATAGGCCTATAATGGAGAACTCCCAATCCTTATATCCTTATAATGCAAGCAGAGGCTAACAGTTTCTCAGTACCTTTTTTGAAGAACAGCAGTAAATGAAATTGCTGTATGGAATAAGACAATACCTTTTGTAAATTTAGGGAGAAACTACATAAATTCAAAAGATAAGATGATATTTTCAAAGGCTGTAGTGTTCCTCTAAAGCAAACATTTTTTTTTTTTTTTACTCCATATATATACTATGGGCAACCATCCTCATCTAAGTTCCACTGCCAAGAAAATGTTCTGAGACTCGATATCCTGAAAACAGAGTCTGAAGTACGGAGAAGAGAAATGAAATGTTGGAATAAAGCAATTAATCCTATACTGGTACTGGAGGGAAGAAAAGTGCAATGTAGTGCAAATAATTAGTGGTTTCTACTGAGAAATAATCGCCAGAGAATATTCATAATTCACATTAACAGACCTAAAATCTAAAAGTGTAGAAATAAATGGACCTTACAGAAGTGGATCAAACAAATGGTGCACTTCAGGGGCAAATAGGGTCTTAGATATTAATCAAAATATTCTAATTGTTGTAGTGATGGTTTCCCTCTGCTCCCCAAATCTCAAAAACTAGTAAGTGGCAATTTGAGGCAGAGGAAGCTTGTGGTTAAAATCATATAATAAAATAAACACTGAAAAAAAAATAAAATAAAATAAACACTGAACTTTCTAGCAGGCAGCCTTTATTTATTTATTTGGTTAGTTTCCCCTCCCCTCTTTATTTATTTTAGGGCTAGGGCATAAGATTACCCTTCAAATCCAAATCTAGCAGAGGCCATTGGCATGATCATTGCTATGTCCCCAAACCTGCAAGTGGTTAAAAAGTGTTTTAATGACTCTGTTTCAGCACTTTGGCATTCAGTGATAGCTTCTCCAACAGCACAAATACTTCCTCCCTAAAATCTCTGCTTCCACAAATATTTTCTGGCAGTTGTTGTCCTACTAAGTTACTATTTTGACCCAGTGATTAGCGTCTGTAGTCGCTTGTCTGGCTCCAGACTCTTTTGCAATGTTAAATATTTCTGCTGAACTGGTTCCAAATGACTGTGAGTAAGCAGAGGCACGGAATGGACGCCCTTTCTGATCTGGAGCTTTCATGAGGGAATACCACATATTCCCAGGTAATTGGAGACAGAGTTGCATTTGAGTAATATCAGATGGAAGGCAACTTAGAACCCTTTCATCTGCTTGTCTAGGCTCTAAATCTTTTTTGCTATTTTTCCTTTTATTTAAAGTGTTAACTAGTTTTTGTTTATAATTAGCTATGAATGTGCATTTCAGTTGCTTTTAAGTGCAGCCAGTATGGGTTATTTTTTAGACATGCAGTGCCTTTCTTCTGAGTCATTTAAAGTTGTCATTTAATTGCAGATATATTGCTTTGGTTTTGAGATTTTTGAGACACTGCTTCTGGACAGTTTGAGACACTGTCAGTTCAGACAATGAACTGAAAGTCAAGTAAATTTAGGCAGTTTATATATGTCAGAGAGTAAATGAATATCAGAATTTCTTTCCTTAGACAGCAAAAGAAATACCTAACTCTCAATGCATTCCTTCCTTGATGCTGCAAATGTTCTTAGGACAATAAAACAAATGTTGTAGGATATTCCTGGGAGGAAGAAAAACAATATCTAGAGTATAAAATTACAACTTGGCCTTTGCAATAGTCCACAGCCAACTTTGAGTCAATATTGAGGGTTACTCCTATTTTGTGCATAAAAATATATACGATTTGTGTCCCTAGGAATATAGGTATCTGTAAACATAATGAATAGGTACTTGCTATAAAAATTCAAGAAACGTACATACTATAGTAAATGATGCATACTTTAAAAGTTTGATATATGTGGCTTCTGGCCAAACCTAAAATACAAGAAAGCTATGTGCTATTATCACCCAGGCTGATGTAGTTATTGAAGTGGTCCTCAGTGAAATTCCTTTCTAAATCTTTATTTTAAACCTAAAGTGAAAACGACATAGGAAAACGTAATGTGCATGCATGAGTTTCACATTCTGTGAACAATACATTATAAAATAGCTATTGATTTCTAAATGAAATATTGTTTACACCACGTAATTTTTAAAATAAAATCACAAAGTCTACATATTATTCTACCTATATTCTAAGTAAATCTCTCATAAACTTTCACTAATCTTAGCATAAGCAAAAGATCTGTAGCAAATCCTGTTCTTTTTTTATCAAGTAACAGCTACCTCACTGAAGATGAATTAAGAACACCCTCTCTCTAATTCTAACCTTAACTTAAATTAGCACCCTTCAAATAACACAAAAATTTCTGAGTCTTTAACCAAAACTATGTAAATGCATGCTTTAAGACTGAGCTTTCCATATTAAATGCAGTATTAATTAATTCTAATTTGTAAATTCAAAATATCAAAATGCAAAACTGCTTAAACTAAAAATCTGAAAATCTTTCCTGATGTATTTTCTCTTCCTCTCAACTTTACTCACCCACACAATGCAACAATTACAGTAGAAAGGTTAGGGTGCTGCAATCTTAGAAACAAAAGCCACATGATTTAATGTTACAATATTTCAACCAAACTTTGAGCATCCAGTATGTTTTGGATACTTTGTTAGGGGCTAATGTGTGGATAACTATTACAGCATCTTTCTTTTCAAGAAAATGTTTGAGGAGAGGGACAAATCATCATGCAAATAAGCATTACAGAGGAAGCTCAATGAGAATACAGATACAGCTGATGGCATTACCATTCTAATTCTTTATATATAATAATCCACAATAATAAAACCTATAAGAAAGGCACTATAATCATTCCCATTTTACAAGAAGAAAATTAGCTGTTCAATTACTTGCCCCCCCAAAAAAATAAAAAATAAAAATAAATAAAAATAAACTACTTGCCCAACATATCAGAAATCCAGAAATATTAAGAGAAAGATACAGGATTCAAACTCACACAGTCTGACCCCAGAGCCATACTGCCAAGTCAGTCATAAGAACAATTAAGTGAAACATTTACCTATTGGGAGAGATGTTAATAAGGAAAAGAGAAAGGCAAAATGCTGAGCCAGGACTATAATGGTGGACAAGCATCAGTCAAATGAAAAAAGTAGAGATTACAGAGGACATTTAAACAACAAACAGCAGGAAAAAATGAACAGACATAAGTGCTACAGAGTACAGGATTTCAAGAAGAAAGGATATAATATAGACAAGACAGGAAACATAATGGAAAATAGTTGGCCAAAAAGCTGTGGAACAGAGACAGATTCTGCCTCTTATGGTGTGATAGCATAACAAATGAGGCAAAGGAGACTGAACTTTGTTCACTTTAAACCAATGGAAAGAGATTTTCACTTCTGGATTTTATTAACAAAAACTAAACTTACCTATTTCTGTAATCAACCAGAAAACTGTATAAAATATATGAAACAACAGTTCTCATATACTAGACAACTGGCAGCATAAGGCTCTCCTTTCTGGAAGAAGGTAATAAACCAACTAGTTGAGTCCTAAAATCTTCCTGGATTTCTGTCTAAAGGCAATTTCCAGACTGTG
This sequence comes from Canis aureus, assembly GCF_053574225.1. Lineage (NCBI taxonomy): Eukaryota > Metazoa > Chordata > Mammalia > Carnivora > Canidae > Canis > Canis aureus. The sequence continues at coordinate 49,170,628 of NC_135616.1, forward strand.
GGGCTGGAAAGGGAACCCAAATAAGCCAGTCAGTCTTGCTGAGTTGAGGAAATACAGATAGGATTTGGGGGAGTCAAGTAGCTGAAAGTTATGGGGCAGAAAGCCAGAGAAGAAAGGGCCTTGCAGAAAAGAAGGCCAGAAATTTGTACTGAGGTCTCTTTGAATTTTTGCGGAGTATTAGGTGGAACATATATAGAGTAAAGCAAAGACTTGGTTAGTCAAAGCAAAGAATCAAGGAGCTATAAGCTGAATATTTCTCAGAGCTCATACAGGGAGCCAAGAGATGTTTCAAATTGGGAATGGACAGCTGTTGTTGACCACCTGAGACAGGATAGCTACTGGAGACCCCAGCAGGGGATGTGGGGTGGGGATTGTGGAGGCACCTTATTAGGACTGAATTATCACTGCTGCAAAAAATAAACTAGCTGCAGAAAAGTTCATAAACCTGACTTAAAGAATCAAAACTGAGAAATAAGTAATTTAAATTATCTACACAAGTAAATCCAAATATTCTTTAGAGTAATACACAAAATCCACACAGTCAACAATAACACTGCCTTAGATTTAATAAAAAAATTACTAGACCAATCAAATATCAGGAAATGTAATCAATAATCAGAAGATAAACAAATCAATAGAAAAAGAACCAGGAATAACAAGAGATGAAGTAACAAATAAAAGCATTAAAATTCAAGCAATCATTATAACTATGCTCAAATATTAAAGAAAAACATAAACATAGCAGAAATATGGATGTCTCAGACTGTTCAGACTGCTGTAACAAAATACCAGACTTGCTAGCTTAAACAACATTCATTTGTCAAAGTTCTGGAGGCCCAAAGTCTGAGATCAGAGTGCCTGTACAATAGGGTTCCAGTGAGAGTTTTCTTATTGGTTTGAGACAGGCAACTTCTTGTTGCATTCTCACATACCACAGAACAGAGAGGCATGCTCTCTCATGTCTTTTCCTACAAGGGCATTAGTCCCATCTATGAGGACTCCATCCTCATAACCTAAGCACCTCTCAAAACCTCACCTCCTAATACCAACACGGTGAGGTTTCAACATATGAACTCTGGGTGACACAAATGTGCAGCATATAACAATGGGTGATACAAAAGAAAGAACCAATTGGAACTTATAGAGATGAAACAAAGACAGTATCTGAAATGAAAAACTGACTTGAATTAAAAATGAAATTCATGGGCAGCCCGGGTAGCTCAGTGGTTTAGCACCTGCCTTCAGCCCAGGGCGTAATCCTGGAGTCCCGGGATTGAGTCCCACATCAGGCTCCCTACATGGAGCCTGCTTCTCCCTCTGCCTGTGTCTCTGCCTCTCTTGGTCTCTGTCTCTCTCTCAAGAATAAATAAATAAAATATTTTTAAAAGATGAAATTCACTTAAAAATGAAAATAACATAAAGCTAGATATTTCAGAAGCAAAGAAGAATTAACTTCAAGACATAACAATAGGATCTATTCCACCTGAAGCATACAGAAGAAAAGACTGAAAATACTAAGCAAGACTTGAAGACCTTGGGACAATAGTCGACAGTCCAGCATAGACGAAATTGGAATAGTGAAAGAAAAGGAGAGAGCCAGGGCAGAAAAGTAGATAAAAGAACATTGGTCAAAGATTTTTCAAATCTGATAAAAACTGTCAGATCCCACGGGTCAATTAATTCCAAACAATAAAAAATATATATAAATATACACAAAAATGCACGTTATAATCCAAATCTTAAAAAAATCAGCAATAAACACAAGATTTTAAAATAGCCACAAGTGGGAGGAAATACTTCATATCAAGGAACAAAAAATAAAAATTGCCAAAGACTTTGTGGGAGGCAGAATAATGGCTTTCCAAAAATGTTTATGTCTTAATCCCCAGAATCTGTGAATGTTATGTAACATGTCAAAGGGGAACTGAGGTTGCAGATGGGATTAATGTTGCTAATCAGCTGATGTTGAAATGAAAAGTCATTTTGTATTATCTAGATTGGCCCAAAGTAAACACAAAGTCCTTATAAAAGTGAAAGAAAAAGGCAAGAAAGTCAGTGTCAAAGTGATACAGCATAAGAAAAATTTTATCAGCCATTGCTGACTTTGAAGATGCAAGAAAACCCAGAGTCAAGGAATGCGGGAACCTCTAGAATCTGAAAAAGTCAAGGAAATGGATTCTGCCTTAGAGTCTCCAGAAGGAACAAAGCCCTGCTGACATCATAATTTTAGCTCAACAATATCCATTTGGATTTCTGATCTTCAGAGCTGTAAGATAATAAATCTGTGTTGTTTTAAGTGAACAAAGTTGTGGTAATTTTTAAAATAGCAACAATAGGAAACTAATACATATTTCTCATCAGAAATTATACAAACAGAACACAAGAGAAAAATATCCTGATGTGTGATAAGAAAAAACATAACAAAACAACAAATCTGTCAATTGACAATTCTACATCCAGTGAAAAGACCTACCAAAAATGAAGAAAAAAACAAATATATAAAACATTGTAAGCAATCGAATGCTAAAAGGTTTGGCAATGGCAGACCTACATAAGAAATGAACTAGAAATGCTAAATATGTGGAAGCATATAAAAGACATTTTCTCATTTATACATTTCTTTAAAAGACAAGTGATTGTTAAAAGCAAAAGTACAAACAATATATTATTTTAGTTATGATTCATATGAAAGTAAAAATGTGGCAACAACACAATAGGAGGGAGAGTGGGAATATACTGTCATAAAGCTCTTAGATTATATTTGAAATTGAATAAAATTATTTGAAGGTAGACTGTGATAAATTAAAGAAGTACAATGTAAATCCTAGAAAAACCCCTAAAAAGAGAAAACAAAAAGATGAAGCTAATAAGCCAAGTATACAAATAAAATACTCAACTAATCCATAAGAAGGCAGGAAAAGAGATAAAAAGGAAAATAGGGATGCCTGGGTGGCTCAGGGGTTGAGCGCCTGCCTTCCACTCAGGGCGTGATCCTGGAACCCCGGGATCGAGTCCCACATCGGGCTCCTTCCATGGAGCCTGCTTCTCCCTCTGCCTGTATGCCTACCTCTCTCTCCCTGTGTCTCTCATGAATAAATGAATAAAATCTTTAAAAAGGAAAATAGTGTGACAGACAAAAGACAAATTTAAGAGAGAGTGAATGAAGCAACTATTTTGACTGTTATAGTAAATGTATGTGATTCAAATATTTGATTCAAAAGCAAGGATTTTCAAATTGGCTAGAAAAATTTTAACTATATGCAATCTCAATGAATCCCACTTAAAATATTAATATACACTTAGGTTAAAATTAAAAAATAGATAAAGGTGCATTACACAAGCACTAATCAGAACAAAGCTAATTACTCAAGCTACTCTTTAAAATTCAAGAATCCAGTTAAAAACCTAAGAATTATCCTCCAAACAAGACTCCAAGAAGCCATTCATCAACTTATTAGATGTGGCACATGAGAGGATATCATTTGCCATCTGGGTCAGATGACTTCTCTCTTAGATTAATATGCTTTATGAGTATCTCACAAAAATTTTATTCCTTTACAGTGGAGAGAGGGGTCATCATACCTGAGCACTCCTATGTGCCATGGATCTATGCCTCATAAGTGTAGACATCTTCAGAGTAGACACAGATAATCAGAGACATCCTATATGGACATACTTCCTTAATTCTAATGTCGCTAATAGTCCTGTTGCCCAAGTAACCTCCAAAAAAACCTGTCAAGCAGAAAACTAATAGACTGACAGATTTTTAAATATTAGTGAAAAATCTTTATAATTCGAAATGGTTAAATTTATGAGTATTTCCCTCTGCATCAACATGTTGCTATTTCCTAAGTAATTACAGAAAAGGATTCTTTGGTTTTACTACACCAGAAATGCTTTAACAAAAAATGTTTATGATTTTAAAAGTAATAGTCATCAGTTCCATTTCTAGCTGAGTTTTCTTCAAAAAATCTAGAAAGTGCCATATCATCCGTTAAGGAATGTACTTGGGTTTCTGCTATAAGAACATAACAATCTGGTCAGGATTCTCATAGTGGATCCTTTCCAAGCACCCAGGACCTATGGAAAGAAAGTTGAGGTTAAATTATAAAAAAATATGCAGTTAATAGTTTATTATGTAATATGGAGGGCAAATAAGGAATATATTTTAAATATGGGTAAGATATTTGACATATTTTAAAATATATTAGATATAATTTAAATAGATCTAAATTATAATGATCATTTATATATATTAATAATCATGGTACTGAACATAATTCAATCTTTTCCAGAAGAGAATATGTTATTATGAGGTTCATTGGTGATTGTGCTACAACAGAATGAAGATAACAAGGAAAAATGTGACCTTTTAGGAGGGGGCTAGCATTATAGAAACAAGAAATATTTTGAGCTAGGATATGGTGAATGCAATGGGGCTTGAGAGAAGCTGATATGTTTGAGAAAATATACAGGATTCAGTCATGTGCAGACAAGAGAAGCAAGTTTGGGAAGAACAATAGGAAACAGAGGCATAGGGAATAAGGCCAAAATTGCTTTTGACCTAATATTTAGGAATATCCTGTACACATATACAATATGAGAAATGTGCATGTTTATCCTCTATAATTTTTCTCTTTTGAAATCAATGCTGTAGGAAAGAAGATTTGTAAGTAAAAAAAAAAAAATGAGGAAGTAAATGATGCATTTTTATAATGAAATACCATAAAGTCATTAAGAAGCATGTACTGATACAAAATCATCTCAAAGATATTTTAATTGAAAAAAATCCAAGATAGACCTCTATTTTCAACCATACTAAGGACCAGATATCAAAGTTTTATAACAAAGCCCACAAAGATACTGGATGAAAATAAACTTGAATGCATGAGAAAAAAAAAAAAAAAAACACTTGAATGCATGGCTGAGTTGGCTGGAAAATAAGGAAAATTCTCTGAGGCCATAAAAACAAACAGAAGCAAGACTCCAAAGGGGTGTAAAAGGGCACTGACTTAGGGACATCACTAAATCCAGCAACTTAGAGCTGTAGTTTGAAAGGCCATGGAGGGACACTTTGCATAGGACTAGAATTCTCAAAAGTGTCCAAAGAGACACTCCCTCCCTCAGTGAAGAGGAAACTGAAAATCATTATACCTCAGTAAAGTACACACTGAGAAAATGTGTCCATTTCCCCGTGGATCTGTGGGAGGGGAAAACCTCCCACATGAGAAGCCATAATCCCAAATGGGCAATCACTCTGCATTTGGCCTCAATCCACAATATGTGATCCTAAAATGCAAGGGAAGAATGTATTTTAAAATAGTTCTCAGTTGGTAGTGCCCCCTGATGATTAGCCAAAACAAACATAAAGAGAAATAGAAAATATGAAAGAGCCTGAGAGAAAACTTAGATTAGAAACAAATTCACAAAAATTGGACAAAGCAGAGTTGCTAACCCAATGACGGAAGAGTCTAAGGCACCCAGACCTGAAAGGAACTATTTTCCTCCCAGAATTTTATAATTAGCAGACCTATCTCTCAAAAATAACGTGATGTATATTTCAAGACAGACAAAAAAAGGAGTCTACAATCCAGAATCTCAAACCAAACTAACTTTTAAAGAATGTTCTTCAAAGAGAAGAAAAATCATCTTAGAAGGAAGGCACAGTATGAGGGTAAGGTGAGCAAAAAAGACAGTGTTGTGAAGGAAGGCATAGTATGAGGGTATGGTGAGCAAAAAAGTATTATTTATACAAAACAGAAGATGATAGTGAAACATTGGAAAAGAATGGCATTTAAGATAAATGGATGAGGTTATAGTTGAAGCATTCTAGGGACTTTTAATATTTTAAACCTTAGATTTTGTTAAAGAATCCTATTGAAATATCAAAGGTATGCATTAAAAGAATAAAGGTACAGAATATAATCTGCAACATAGTGGAGGAGAAATGTTGAGTGAGAAGAAAACCATCAATCAGTGGTAATGTATTTACAAAGTTCCATTCCTCTAACCATACCTCTTTGCAATAGGACATTTCCATGCTTCCTGTCCATATTATACTGAAGGTACCAGCCAGTACAACACAGCCAGAAAAAAAGAAACTAAGAAATAAAATGGACAATATTTATAGTGATCTCTATGAGAAAACTTTTTAAAGTTCACAAATTACTATATTAATAACAGAGTTCACCAAGTTTCTAGGATGTAACAGCTTTATACAATAGTTATTTGAATTTTAAATATCTTCAGAGACTAATAGGACATGCAATTCACAAAATGTATTATAGTAAAAAATAAGATCTTTAGGAATATACTATAAAAAAGTGATGTAAAGGCCTTTAAGGAAAATTGTACAACTTTTTATACCAACTTTAAAGGAGGCATAAATGGATGCTAGTCTTCCTCATATTCATAGTTTCAATTCATAAGATGTCAGTTCTCTCCAAGCTGATGTATAGCCTAATGGTTTCAAAATCCTAACAGAATTTTATTTTTGGTGGAACTTGACAACTTGATTCTAAAATTATATGGAATAAGTTAACAATAAGAGGCATAACGCTCTTAAAGAAAATGGAAATCTAATCAAATTTCAAGTATTCTTAGAAGGCTACAGAAAATAAGATAGTAATAGGTTACATTATGTAGATCAATACTGGAAATAGGCCAATGCAATCATACAGAGAAAACCCAGAAAAACAACATACACATATACAGAAAATTTGTACATGACACAATAGCACTGCATTTTAGAAGAGAAGGAATGGCTTATTCATTACATGGTACTCAATGACTAAAACATTATCTATGTAAAATAAATCAATTTGACTTTTATAGACCATGCATTAAAATCAATTATACACATACATAAAAATCAGATAGGTTAAGGATTAAGTTTGAAAGTAAAACTATGATATTTTTACAGGATAATATAGGACAATATCTTTACGACCCTATAACATGGAAAGATTTCTTAAATAAGATAAAAATTGTATCTCATCAAGAGGGAGGTTGATAAATATCACTATACAGAAATGAAGAACTTCTGTTCATCAATTGTCAGCACAAGAAGAGTGGAAAGGGAATCTCCAAAGTGGGAGATATGCATACTTGCAACATTTTAATATCCTAAATACATAAAGAGTTCCTAATAATTCAATAAGAAAAAGACAGAGAAATAATTTACAGAAAAACAGTCAAAAGACTCAAAAGGTAGTTCATAGAAGACAAAGCAACTATAAAGACATGAAAATATACTAACCTCTCATAAAAAAATCAAATGCAAATTAAAACCTCTGTTGAATATCATTTTAAATAATAGACTTGTTGTATCTAAGGCCCACATGCTGACAAGTATTTGATACAACTAGAACTCAGCTGATACAAGTGTAGATCGGAACTAATCACTTTTTAAAACACTTTAAAACATTTAAAACTTTTTTTAAGCTTTGTCAAGGAGCCCGATGATTCAAATACCCTAATGTCTTTTTTTCTTTTTTTTTTAATTTATTTTTTATTGGTGTTCAATTTGCCAACATATAGAATAATACCCAGTGCTCATCCCATCAAGTGCCCCTCTCAGTGCCAATCACCCAGTCACCCCCACCCGCCCGCCCACCTCCCTTTCTAGCCACCCCTAGTTTGTGGGAAATATCAGAAAGGGAGACAGAACATAAGAGACTCCTAACTCTGGGAAACAAACTAATGTCTTTTTCTTAGTCTATATTGTGACTTTTCTTGCATTTTGGTGTCTTTTTCCTTTTTTTTTTTTTGGTAATTTATCTTTTCAAAATGGCCATCAATACAGTGCTATAGTGCTGTCTAGTGCTCGCTCCTAAGCACACAAAAGTCTGTGACGTGTCTTACAGAGAAAGTACATGTGTTAGATACGTTTGGTTCCGGTACAATTATGATGCTGCTGGTTATTGGCAAGGTACTATGAATCAACAATGTATATTAAACGAGGTGTCTTCAAACATAAGCACACATAAACTTGAGAAAAATAAACCCTATTTAATAAAAAAAACATGAACACACATACAAAACAATATTGTATGTTGACTGATTGATGAAAATGAGACCAATGTAACCAGATCCTGAAAGAAACTGAACCTTGTATTTGCTCCTATGAGTAATGGTTCAGTGTTAATTAATTCAGTATTGTGGCAACTTTATAAAACATACTTAATAGCAAATAATGAATAATAAGATATAGTTGTTTTGTGTTATATAAAAAATGAACATAAAACATACAAAATTATAACTTGCATGCATCCATGTATATTTATGCTATGTCTATTACATATAAATATAAAATACACATAAAGATAAAATATTTTGTAATAAAAATGAAAAACCAAGGGACAAAAACAACAAGTAGGATTTAACAACTGGTAAAATATATATAAATACAAATGTATATGTATATGTATATGTACATGTATATGCACAAATTACCTCTGGAAGGATAGAACATTGTCCAAATAGAGGAAAGTAATAGTAAGATGATTTACATTTCATTATATACCTGAATTTTATAATAAACTCATGCATTATTAAAAATTATTTCTTGTAATCATCCACTAAAAAATGGACAATGAGGCCAAAGTCCCTGTTATGAACAACCAGATGGGGGTTCTATCACAACAACAAGGAATACAGGAAGGGCAGAGGACCCGAGAGGCTTGACTGAATTGATAAAGTCATCCCTTCATTCATTTATCTATGAAATAAACATTTATTTGGAATCTGTTATGTACTGAATGCAGAGGATACAGCATGGAACATATTATGGAGATGTTTAGTATGAGGCATCAGTGGGAACATCTAAGTAGAAATATGCAGGAGGTAGTTGTTAGCAAATCGCATATGGAATCAATTCCCACCACTCCTCAGAGGCTCTTTGATCATTTCTCATCCACGACACAGAATGAATGACTGCGGCTGGTGGAAATCTAACCCTCAGAGAGAAGTAGTAATATAGACTACTCTTCTTTTCAGAAGAATCACTTCAAATTTATGCTTCTACTGTGTTAAGAGTAACAAGAGCAATACAATGGAATCATCATTTATCAATATACCAGGGGAAAGAGCTTTGTCTATCTGGTACAAAGTGTCAGCATGCATACTGCATGAATATAGAAGTGTCTGCACTTTCTGATTATGACTTATGGGTTTAATTAATTTATTAATTACATGTGATTTTTTTCTGCATTATGGTTTCTACCACCTGATATTACACAACTGACTTATCCACTACCTCCTGGAGTCCTGAATGATAGTGTTTAAATTAAAATAAAATATAGCTAAAGCTTCTTATGGAAAGTCTCAGTTCTAACATGCCTTTGCCATCTCTTTTCACGATTTTAGTCAAGTATCGAGCCCTCAGAGCATTCATTTTCTTATTGGAAAATGAGGATAACAGTGGCTACTTAAGACTGTTCTGAAGAATTATGAAATTAAAATCATGTGGAATACAAAACGACTTCAGTTAATTCTTTACTACAACAAATTGGTATTAATGCTCAATATTATTGTTGTTATATGAATAATAAGTTAAAAAGATGAGTGCTTAAATGACAATTATTTCTTTTTTTATTTTAAATGGTCAATGAAAGACTTTCAAAAATTAGATACACCTTTTTTGTCATCACTAAAAAGTGTTCTCATTATATTTTCAGAAAAAGAAATTAAAACACGACCAAACATGCTCATGCTGAATATGGAGTACTGCTTATTGGATGCCATGGGCACTGTTTCCAGTTGAAGATACTTCTGTCAGACTTCTCATCTAAGTCTTTGGCATGATTAGTGCTACTGCCTTCCCAATCCCTTCATTCTCAATCGTAGAATTGCCAATACTAAAGATTGTATATTGAAAGTTGAGGTTTCAATACCCTTGTAATGATAAGCATGCGATTACAGATTTATGCATCTTCACTTTGGTTCTATTCCTCTAGTTCAGCTATAATTTACTTTGCTTCATTTAAGGAAAAATGTTTGGGAAGGGAGGGGGTGGGGATATAGAGAACTAGGCTAATAAAAATATCATTAGCCATTTCTGATTTATAAAATCACAATAAGGACTTGACTTCATTTAATAGCGGGGGACTACCTTTTTACAAAATTTGCCATTCACTTAAAAACACAGTTGGGCTGAGTTTTAAAATATACACTTATCAAAATATATCATATGAGTAAAAAGGCTGTGGAGGCCAATAGCATAGAATTAGGATGGTATTTCTTTACTGGCAATCTTACCATACTCAGACACCTATAAAGACAATCCACTAGATCTAAGTTACTTTTAGCTCCGAAGTATGGTTTTCATGTGCATACTTTGTCCATAATACAACTTGGATTCAAATAGAAAGAGGAAAAATTAAAAGGAAGGAGAGTGCTGAGTTCTGAAAGAAATATTAGCTTAGCATGAGATTCCCTAGTTGTCTCATTTACTTCTTCTCTCGTTTTCTATTTAAAAAAGAAGAAGCACAAAAGAAAATTTAACAAAAATGGTAGATAAAGGCTCAATAAGAGTCAGGTGATTACTAATTAGTTTTCATCATAATACATCCAAAAAAATAAAATCATCACATATGTTGGCATAAATCAGAAATAAGCTAAATTATAGTAACAACAGTTGTCTAACAGTTATGCACATTATAATATCCTACAGTAACTTTTAAAATTGTTGCAGAATTGTGCCCTTCTATATCCTCACTTCTCTTAAATGTTAAATGCTCAGAAAACTGGTTTCTGTCTCTTTTCTTTCGATCCAAGAAAAATGTTCCATCCAGTAACTACTTTTATCACTCCCTCCTTTCTGAAACTCTTCCTAATTCTGGCTTCCATCACAACAGCCTCTTATTTTTCTTTCTACCTAAACTCACCACTAACACCTGTCATGGCTTCCTCTGTTCATCCTATAAATGTATCCTCCTTAAGAATTCTATCCCTGAGTCTATTTTTCTTTTCTCAACAATCACCTGGCTTACAATGCCCAGTCCTCCATTTGTACTCTTTGCCATGTCTAAGGCATATATCCACCCGCTCTATGGTCATGTTATCCACTTATGGTCATGCTATCTATTCAGATCTTTTCCTATATTTACATTCTCTATCCTAGTGATTAACACCACCAATCCCCAGCCACAGAAACCTGAAATCTAGACACCTATGCATCACCTCTAAGTTTCTTCGGTCACCAAGTACTTTTTCTTTTTTTTTTTTTTAATTAATTTATTTATTTATGATAGTCACAGAGAGAGAGAGAGAGAGAGAGAGAGAGAGAGAGGCAGAGACATAGGCAGAGGGAGAAGCAGGCTCCATGCACCGGGAGCCTGATGTGGGATTCGATCCCGGGTCTCCAGGATCGCGCCCTGGGCCAAAGGCAGGTGCCAAACCGCTGCACCACCCAGGGATCCCCTACTTTTTCTTCTATGTTATTATTACTCCTTAAATATGTCCTCTCCTCAGTACTAACACTATGTCCTTAGAACAAGGCCACCTCATTTCTCTAACAATGTTTCATACCAATTTTACAACTCCTGCCTCCAAGTCTGATCTATCTCCATTGAGTCCATCCTACTTGCTGCCAGTGTAAACTTTCTAAGCCTTTAAACGTCTGGTCCCCAAGGATTCAGGATGAAGCCCAAATCCCTCAGCCAAATTTGTAAACGTGTGGTGGGGAGGTGTGGGAGCTTCTGTATAACAGCATCTGTTTTCTCATCCCAGGATAAAATGAGGTTATCATTAGAGTCATGAGGAAGCAGAAGAGAAAGCCTGTGGAGGTTTGAGAGAAAAATAGAAGAACAAATCTCAGAAATTGAGAAAATCAAATTTGCAAGGACAATCTTATAGAAGTGCTGAATAGAAATGTGAACTGGTGCAGCCACTCTGGAAAACTGTGTGGAGGTTCCTCAAAGAGTTAAAAATAGACCTGCCCTACGACCCAGCAATTGCACTGTTGGGGATTTACCCCAAAGATACAAATGCAATGAAACGCCAGGACACCTGCACCCCGATGTTTATAGCAGCAATGGCCACAATAGCCAAACTGTGGAAGGAGCCTCGGTGTCCATCGAAAGATGAGTGGATAAAGAAGATGTGGTTTATGTATACAATGGAATATTACTCAGCTATTAGAAATGACAAATATCCACCATTTGCTTCAACGTGGATGGAACTGGAGGGTATTATGCTGAGTGAAGTAAGTCAGTCGGAGAAGGACAAACATTATATGTTCTCATTCATTTGGGGAATATAAATAATAGTGAAAGGGAATATAAGGGAAGGGGGAAGAAATGTGTGGGAAATATCAGAAAGGGAGACAGAACGTAAAGACTGCTAACTCTGGGAAATGAACTAGGGGTGGTAGAAGGGGAGGAGGGCGGGGGGTGGGAGTGAATGGGTGACGGGCACTGGGGGTTATTCTGTATGTTAGTAAATTGAACACCAATAAAAAATAAATTAAAAAAAAAAAGAAATGAGTTCTAACAGTAGGTCTGTGGTCATGACTTCTACATGATACCAGTTGGTGTTCAGACCACTCCCACATTAAACAAAAACAAAAACAAAAAAATGTTGAGCTACCCTGGTGCAAAGAGTTGGGTTTAATGAGGGCTGTTGGGTTTTGTCAGGTGAGCAGGACAGTGTGTACAACATGCCAGGCACTGTTCTAGGTATAAGCATAACTGGGAGCAAAACAAGGATGCTTTCTTAATGGAGCTTACATTGTTGAGAGGCAAATAAATAATACAACTGTAGAAAACATTAAGTGTTATGGAGAAATGATGCTGGGTGGAGTTCAGGACATAATCAATAAATAATTCAAACACTTATTTATTAGTGTTAATATCATTAATTGAGCACTTCAATTCTCCCAAAGATCATACATAGCTGGCACCATTACAAACAATACATGCCTTGTAGAGGCAGGACTCAATTCTCTAAATCGGCCTCTTTTAGAACAGGGGTGAGGACATTCCCAAGGAAGAAATATTTAAGCAGAGACCATAAAAATCTTGGCTTGAGGAAAACTGGGAAGGCAGGGAGTAAAAAATTGGATGAATCACTGGATCGTAGGGCTAGATGAAATCCAAAGACTGTTACTCTGTGTCCATAGGTCACACAATAACTGAATTATGAGGATAAGAGATGTTTCTATAATGTTGTGGCAGCTAATGCAATAAAAATGTTTGGCCAGTATTGGGCATAGTCTCCTAATTGCTGAAGAGAGATTTTAGATTTTGAAATGTGGCACATTTAGAAAGACTTTGATGGGATATATAAAACATTAATATTACCTATGTAAGGTAATCTGAACACAGAGGTTAATGTAAGAATACTATTTATTATTGAGGAAAGTCTAATTATAAGCAAAGATTTGGCATATATTATTTGTACTAAGGTGGAATTCATTTTTCAGAGTATAAACCTAATTGCAGAATATGTACTGATAACTAGAGGGCACATGGGACCAAAAAATAAATTGGCTATATTCTAATATCTTTATCTTAAGAGAAACATTTTGAAATCTATTGATTATAGATTGAAATCATTGAATATAGGCTCGTAAGTACTCATGTTTAAAGCTGGACTCTTTTCTTCTACATTTTGACATATTTGATCTACATAAAATGTTCCAAAGAATGTGCTATTGTCATTGTCTGTCTTCTGGATAATGTATATTTTCTTATTCATTGCTATAACTCAGGAGCCAAAAGAATGGCTAAGCACATAGGAGGTATTCAAATTTTTCTTCAATGAACATGTAATCATAGAACACTTGAATCGGACAAACATAAAAAGGTCACCGAAAGTACTGGAAGAAGAACTATGAAGAAAGATTCATTCTTTCTTTACTGAGTTAATGAATTAAGGACTCCTTTAGCACATAAGCAAAAAGATGATCTCTTCCTTTACCTATATAGTCCTCTAAAACTGCATGTTCTTGATCCTAAAACCTCACTGAATGAAGAGAGCAAAACTCATTTTTATTCACCATTAAGACTGTAGTGAGCTTATAGTGTCCTCTAATATATAACCAACTACAGGACTCTGATTTTATCCCAAGGACTATTTAGGAATTACTAAGTAGATTTTCCACTCTAAGTCATGAGGACCTGATAATTTAGAAATAACAATTCCTTTGATTTATGAATCTGACCAAAGTTTTGTTTCAATCTTCATGATTGTCTTGTGATTAAATAGCATTTTCCCATCTTTAAAATAAGCTGTTTAATGGTTTTTTGTGTGTTTAATGTTTAATCAAATTCCAATACGACTCATTCATTGTAAATTATCATTAATGACACTTGAACAACCTATAAAAACCATAACCTAATAAACACAGGATGGAGCCAATCTTCAGAGTATTACTTGGCCTCAGTCTGAAGCCATGTCTGCCTCTAGGAAAATTCCTGACAACAAGAACTTTCGAGAGCATGGCATGACACAAATCTGATCTTCAGAGGAGATGTAACATTCCAAAGCAGAAATGTTTTGAGTAATAAATGCTTTGATATAATTGTATGTTTAAAATGGCAAGATGTTTTTATTTTTTTGAAGATTTTATTTATTCATGAAAGACACACACAGAGAGAGGCAGAGACATAGGCAGAGGGAGAAGCAGGCTCCCTGTGGGAGCCTGATGTGGGACTTGATCCCAGGACTCCAGGATCAGGAACTGAGCCGAGGGCAGATGCTCAACCACTGAGCCACCCAGGCATCCCAAACAAGACTTTTTTAATAGATATTCTGTCCTACAATTTTTAAATATATTTTCTGAAATTATTCATCCTTGCTTATGTAACAGGAAGAGTCAATAAGATATTTATTAAGTATTTAAGTTTTCTAGAAAAAAGGTGTTAAATATCTAGAGGTATTTATACATCCTACAAAAAATAGAATGTAATGTTTTAAGATCTGGAAAACATAAATATACTTTGTTTTTTGGCTCAATGTTTGGACAAACTAAATAAATACAAAGTTGAACTGAAGTCATAAACATAGTTAAAATTCAGAAGAATGTCTAATTTTCTATCACAAAAAGCATACAAATTTTAATATCTTTATAAACAGGTGCTATTTTAACCTAGTACATTTACTGTCATTAAAAAACAATAATGATAATTATCCATAGTAGAATGTTTACCAAATTGCTACTCACACCTGTATGACTCTTGATTAAACATAATTTGTTTTTCTGTGATGTCAAAATAATCTGCTTTAAACCAATGCATATTTTTAAAAATGCTTTCTACCTACCATTCTGCGGGGGGGAAAAAAGGGAAATGCAACATGTCTCTTTAGAATTTACCTTGAATAATAAACTGTTCCATGTTTTCTTTGAAAGGCTGGATGTGCTCTTTTGAGGATACCTGGTATACTTTCCCCGCCTCAACTTCACAGGCTGAAATCAGAGAAAGACATTGTTTAAAATGTCACAGTATTAATGGAGTATTAAAACAATTTTTAAAACATATTAGCTACTGCTAAAAATCCCTGTTAACCACATTAATTGATATATGTTCTACATATTTTGGAAACATCCAAATACTGACATAAGAAGTCTATGATCAAGTCTTCACTTTGGGGGACTATAAAAAGTTCTTAAGAATCTATAATCCAAGTTTGGTCACTACCAAACTGTGCAAATTTAGAAAGTCCCTTAAGTTCTAAGTTTCAGTCTCATCTGTAGAATGAGTACATCACTAATGTTTACTTCTCAGGACTGTCACGAGGATCATATCAGTTAATCGATACAAAGTGTTCAAGTAGTACTTGGCAGACAGTAAAGCAATATGTCAGTATTTCCTACAAATAACAACAAATGATAACTGCTAATGTTAGTATAGAAATCAATAATTACAGAACATCTATTGGATGGCAGATACTTTTAACCTATTAGTTAACCTAATCTTAAGAAGAAGTTAGTAAGAGTGGACATTATTCCATTCTATTGGTGAGGAAATAATGGCTCAGAGGGTACTTATTTGCTGATGCATCCACAGATAATAAGTACCAGACCCATAAATGAAATCCTGGCCTGACTCGAGAGCTTATTTTCTATGTCCATGCCATCGTAAATGCCTTAGTGGGCTACAGATCCCACAAGGGTTAATTAGGAAGTACTTCTAAGAAAATTTCTGAGGAAACTCCTGCCATTATGGTGATACTGGCAAAAAGAAATCAAAATTTAAAAAGCACATATGTGAAAGACAAAACTTAGGGCAGATAAATGTCTGAATCAGGAAAACATACTTCTCACTACAATTCTTAAGGTGAGGTTGTCAATTAATTCCTCAAGGCAACTTTGAAATTCCACTCTTTAAAATATGTTTTTCTCTTATTAAATATAGTTTTCTTTTCCTTCCAGGTTATTAGCTTGTCTAAGCAGGAGAATATAGGGGAACTGTACTGTTAGAACTCATTATTCCCATCAAATGTGAAGAACAAGTAGGCCTAGTAAGACTTAAGACCAGTTAGACATATGCAGGGTTCTCTCTGCCCACATTCCCCAGCACTCCTCACTCTGCCAGAACAGGCTCTCACAAGTTGTGACTAGCCAATCCACATTCAGTCCAATACCTATATCTTCAGACTCATACATTAAACTTTCTCACATATCAATATTTTCATTTAGAATTCATCACAGCCTTCTCTAGACTTGCTACTTCCTTATTTATTCTTCTATTGGTGGCACCATGATCTGACCTAAGTAACTCACACCAAAGCAGGAGGGTTACCCTGGACTTCCTCTCCTTATCCTAATATCTTGTTTGTTTACCTCCTAAATGCTTCTGAAATCTACCTATTCTCTCCATTACTGCCTTATGCTGGTTCAAATGCTTTCATCATTCTTCACTGGGCTACTAGGAAAGCCTCATAACTTAATTCCACCACCAGTCCTACATAGATCAACTCTCCTCCTAGCAGAAGAAGAATGCATAAAGAAGATGTGGTGTGTGTGGAATATTGGAATATTACTCAGCCACACAAAGAATGAAATCTTGCCATTTGTGACAACATGGATGGGTCTAGATGGTATTATGTTAAGTGAAATAATATAGAGAAAGATAAATGCCATATGAATTTACTTATATGTGGAATTAAAAAAACAAATGAACAAAAACAGACTCTTAAATACAAAGTGATGGTTGCCAGAGGAAAGGTGGGTGGGGTGATAGGTGAAATAGGTGAAGGGGATTAAGAGATATAATCTTCCAGTTATAAAATAAATAAGACACGGGGATATAGCATACAGCATAGGGAATATAGTCAATAATATTGTAATAACTTTGTGTGGTGACAGACGGTAATTACACATATAATAATGAACACTGAGTAATGTATAGAATTGTTGAACCATTATACTGTACACCTGAAACTAATGTAACACTTACTGTATGTCAATTATACTTCAGCAATAAACAAAAATTAAATTAAATTAAATAATAAAAGTCATCCATAAGAAACCTGACCAATTCCCTAAAACTGTTCAATGACCTCAATCCTCACAACCATACCCAGAGTAAAGGGATGACTTAAAACCCTACAGTATATGGGGCACCTGGGTGGCTCAGTTGGTTAAACATCTACCTTCGGCTCAGATCCTGATCCTTAGTTCCTGGGATGGAGCACCCATATAATGCTCCCTGCTCAGCAGGGAGTCGGCTTCTCCCTCTCCCGCTCACCCCTACTCATGCGCACACGCAGGCGCATGCTCTCTCTCAAATACATAAAATCTTTTAAAAAAATAAAATGCTATAATACAAAGTAGAGCACTTTTCAAAGTCTAGGCCTTGCCCAACTTTCTACTTATCCACCTCTACTCCTGATGTTTTTTGCAGACTCAATACATATTGAGTCTCCATAACCTTGGTTCCTCTACTTGGAATGCTTCGCTACTTTACCTCCTTTATCTTCTCTCCTTCATCTCACCCATTCTCAATATTACTTCATGACTTAACCTCAATGTAGTTGCCCCTAAAACGTATTTCCTCAGTTTCCTACAACCCCTGCTTTCCTCCATTTCTTATCTCCTGTCTTCAGCTAGGACTGGGTGTCTTTCCTCTGTGACCCCACAGCATCTTGTGCATACAGAATTAAAGTCTTTGTTGGGTACTTTCTATATGTCAAGGACTGCTACACACTTTGCATATGTTCTTCATTATCAAAAAACCCTTTGAAATAGATTAGTAATATGCTTGCTTTATGTCAGAGAAAAATAAAATACAGAGACTATCCAAGTTTACACAGTTCATAAGTTGAGAAGGTGGGACTCTGTATCAGCTACCACACTTTTTAAAAAAAAATTTTATTTAAATTCAATTTGCCAACATATAGTATAACACCCAGTGCTCATCCCATCAAGCACCTTCCTTAGTGCCCATCACCCAGTAACCCCATCTCCCCACCCACCTCCCTTTCCACAACCCTTTGCTTGTTTTCCAGAGTTAGGAGTCTTTCAAGGTTTGTCTTCCTCTCTAATTTTTCCCCACTCAATTTCCCTCCTTTCCCTTATAATCCCTTTCACTATTTCTTATATTCCACAGATGAGTGAAACCATCTGATGATTGTCCTTCTCTGATTGACTTATTTCACTCAGCATAACACTCTCCAGTTCCATCCATGTCAAAGCAATTGGTAGGTATTTGTCCTTTCTGCTAGCTATTATTCCATTGTGTGTGTGTGTGTGTGTGTGTGTGTGTGTGTATATATATATATATATACACATATATATATCAGATCTTTATCCATTCATCTGTCAAAGGACATCAGCTACCACACTGTTTTAATCTTATTTGTGATTGTATCTATTCTATTCCACAAGACAGAGCTACATAGAGGAAATCTAATTCTCATCTGTATTCCTAGTACCTGATACAAGCAACAAATTGTTGTTGGATGGGTTAATGGCTGGATAAATAGCTCCTGCTGAAGAAAGAACATTCTAGATATTGGAAACTAGTAGATGGAGATAGAGGGTTTATATTCTAGTTCAGCATGCACTGAATGAGCTTTAGCTTGGAGAAGTCTGAGAAGAAATATCATAGCTGCTCTTAAAATGTGGTCTCAGGGACAAAAGTGTGTAAATTTTCATGTTGATGCCAAGGAAGGAAGGAGTTAAACAAGCAAAAATTAGAGAACAGAAAGATTTTGGTTCTAAGTAAAAACATGGCTAATGTTTAGGACAATCCCACAGTGAAGTAACCAGCCATATGAGGAGATGAGCATTTCATCACTGGTACTCTTCAGAAAATAGTGGGCTACTTGTCAGAAATGTGGTAAAGAGGATGAGTCTGAGGAGAAGACATGCATTCAGCTTCCTCTGTAATGTTCACTTATGACAGCCCCATGTAACAGAAATTCCATGTTCTGTAATATCTCTACATGGATACAAAAGACATATTTAGTGTCGTACTTTAGGTATCTTCTAAAAGTAACAGTGTACATTATTTAAAAGGAATGAGGTAGAAATTTATCAGCCCTTCCCATCATGCAATGAATCATTTTTGGAAAAATCACATGAAGAGCTGTTCTGAATGGTCTTCAGTAGCTTGTAATTGCTAACCAACCTACTCTCACATGATGCAACCTGGGACAAAGCTGCCATGACAAAAATCCTTGTCCTCAGAGGGCTTGCCTTTTTTGAAAATACACAGTCTTTAATGAACTGTTTTCCAATTCCAACAAGAAAAGTAAAAACTAATAGCCTAGTATCTAATAGATTAGGCCAACATAAAAAATAAAAACAAAAAAGGATCTAGTTTTCCACTTGGTCTAAGTTTCAAAACTTAAAAGCTTTAGGCAAGAAAGATTAATGTTTTGACAATTAGTTGCAATTGTTTCATCTGCTACTTTTTACTAGAAAATGAAAGTAGTAACTGGCTTTGTTTTCATGATACTACACTATGTCTAGAAGCATAGTGAGCTGTAAAACCCTAACACTAGGAACTTGCAGAAGTTCATCTGATGGATCTGGTGACTTAAAAAGGATTTCACTACTTAGGAAAGCAGAGTTAGATCAAAGACAGTCCATAGGAAAGTCTTCTAAAATGTGCCAAAATTTCTCTAAGTATTCATTTGTACTCAGTAACTTTGAAACAACAGAATTTATAATAAATACTTAAAATGTAAAAAAAACTAAGGGAAAGTTCTATTTTAATTTTCTCTTATTTTCACAACTGTCCTTGGCCCATTCATACAAACTTAATATTTTTAACATAAATTAAACAAAAACTATTTTTTCTATTTCTTCTTTTTACCTCACTTATAGATTTTCATGTACACAGTAAGAACAAGGTAGAATTTTAGTTTTAGAAGTTCTTTTGGGTCATTTACTAACAACCTCATCTCATTTTCAGTCTTCTTTCTAGAAGGCAACAAAAAATGCTTGTAATATATCTCAGTGATGTCCATTCATTTCCCTACCAGGCAGCTTCTTCCTTACTGAGTTGTTTTAATTACTGGAATTTTCAACTACATATTAAGCAGAAATCTCTCTTTATGATACATTCTCCTATGGAATGATATATCTGGAGTTTGCTTTGAAATACTACAGGAAAATAAATAAATAAATAAATAAATACTCCAGAAAGAGTGCCTTAGTGGCTCAGTGGTTGAACATCTGCTTTTGGCTTAGGTCATGATCAGGCGGTGCTGGAATCAAGTCCCCCATCAGCTACCCTCAGGAAGTCTGCTTCTCCTTCTGCCTAAGTCTCTGCCTTTCTCTTTGTATCTCTCATGAATGAATAAATAAAGTCTTTTATAAATAAATAAATAAATAAATAAATAAATAAATAAATAAATACATAGATACATACATACATACAATACTCTGGATATGGGGCACCTGAGTGGCTCTGACAGTTAAGTATTTGACTCTTGATTTAGGCTCGGGTCATGACCTCAGGGTCGTGAGACTGAGCCCCATGTGGAGCTCTGTGCTGGACGTGGAGTCAGCTTGAGAGTCCCTCTCTCCCTTATCCCGCTACACCCTCTCGAAAAAACAATAGTAATAAAATGCTCCAGATATATTCATATAATTATTTATGTAATTTTAAAAATCGGTAAAAAAAAAAAAATAAAGTCCACCATAGATAGTTCAGGTCTTTAGTGAGTTACAGACAAATTCTACCCTCTTTAAAGACAGATGAAGACCTTGATCTCCTACCATTCTTCATTTACTCATTAACATTCCTTGGTAGGCAATAGGCATCCAACAATTATCTGTGGAATGAATGGATAAATGAACTAGACCCTCCTGGCACAATGAACTTTTTCTTAATTTTCAAAATGTCATGCCTATTCAAATTTCTTCACACCTTATGTATACTATTCACTCATCTGATATACTCTTACCCCTCAGAACCAATGTACTTCTACTTATCCATCCCAAGTTTCAATTTTCACCCCAAGCCAAGAGAGTCAATCTCCCCCTGAACGTTCTATCTCTCTGCTCTGTACAACATGCGTAAATGATATAAGATAAAAGCAAATCTTAGGATAAGAGATGTGGACCCAAGCCTAGTTCTACTAGTAGCTATGTGATCTTGAGGTGGTTCCTTAAGTTATCTGAGCCTAAACTAAAAATTGGGATGATGAAGATGTGGCACTTCAGTGCTAAAGCATTGAGCCATTGAAAACTCCCAAAAAACCATATTGCTGTTAATGATATTATCTCATTGCATTTATTTGTTTATGCATCTTTGTCCTTGACTTACTTTTATTTTTCATTCCTGAAGTCAAGAATTGTCTATTTACTTCTTTGTGCCTAGTGTCTGCAATATAAGGAAAAGCTAAAGGAAAAAAGCACATTGTGCTTTTCTCACATTCAACTATGTCAATAATTATGACTTTCCTTAATCTGGATATTAAGCCTTCAGTTGTGGATCATTTGTAACTTCACATAAGTCTTATGCAAAATGTACAAAAACCCAATCCAAATTTCCAAAGTTCTTCAATGTGATACACAACCTATACAATTATTTGTACATGGTTGTTGTTTTACTTATTCACTGTATTAAGAAGGAAGAGGCTGTTGGAGAAGTATAAAAATAAAATATCAAGCTGTAGAGTTTATATATACTCCTATATAGACATAAATCTTTTATACATCTAATATATTCAATAATACATATGAATATATTTAATGTGCTATGGAATAACGAAATTTCTTCTTTTAAGATTTATATATTTATTTGAGAGAGAGAGAAAGAGATGGAGTGGGGGAGAGAGACAGAGGGAGAGGGAGACAATCTCAAGCTCTCCACATTGAGAATAGAGCCCAACACAGGGCTCAATTCCATGACCCTGAAATCATGACCTGAGCCAAAATCAAGAGTTGGTCACTTAACCAACTGGGCCACCCAGGGGTCCCAGGAATAAGGAAATTTGTTTGTAAGACTGAACCCCATTCCTCTCTTAACTGTAGTGCATCAAGGTACATAACGTATCATCCTAGCTATCACTTATCATCTTCAAAATTGGTAGGTGACTATGTAAACCTAAAAAAAAAAAAAATGCCAACTGCTATAATCTTACAAACTTGGTCATTTAGAAACATTACTAAAAACATAACAATGACAGTGTTCCTGGAAAATCTGTATTATAGTCAAATCTAAATTTTAAAACAATTGTTAAGGGATGTTGGTATAACTCAATAATTCCAATCAGCTGGCTTTTTGTTTGATTTAAAGAAGTTCCTAATCCCAAATGATTTTGTATTGGGTTAAAGAGCTAATACTGGAAAGCATAAATTAGGTTTCCAAATGCAAAGAAAAAATCTAGCTAGGGGACTGGAAGAACAAAAATGTCTTAGACATTTTCACTGCAATATGGGTTCTAAAACATCAATGCCATCCACAGACTGGCATGTTTGGGGTCTCGGCAAACACCATCTTATCACTTTCATTTTAAAACAAGAACATTACATATCACTCTCTAAAATGAATCATGTTCATGAGCAGTTTAGTTACTTTTTTAGGGAAGTGAAATATTCCAGCTATAACTTTTACAAGTCTCCAAGTTCAATCAATGTTAATCAGTTTAGAGTCATTGCTCTTCTATGAGTTCCAGAAGGTCATTGGAATTTATAAACCTGCTTCAGCAACTTTGAATGAAGCCACATAACAGACACATAAGAAAAGAAACAAACTTGAGTAATCAGACATATTTTCTTCTAACACCAAATTGTTTCCCATGTACACCTGGTTCAGATTATTATTTTGGATTCAATTTCTGGAAACAGAAGTCATTTTAGCTACCTAAAGCAGATCAATGCAGCCAATGATACTTATAAATATTTGCAAGAACAGAGAAATTGGCTCTGCATTTGGTCTTCAGGAACAGCTCCCAGAACAAAACTGCAGAAGTGGCCCTAGGTGAGCCACTCAGTATCTAAGCTGTATAGTGGATACCACAGTCTCAACTGTGGTTTTAGACTCAAATCTCACCTGATAAATATGCACCATCAAAAAAATGTGTCTCAACACTCAGGGAGCTGGTGACGGCGGCGGACAGTCATACTGCTTCAGTAAAATCCAACCTCTCCATGTCATTACTTGAAAGCCTAGAAACCCCCCAAAAAACCAAACATGCAAAACAAAAAGTGACAAACAAAAAATAAAACAAAATCCAAACCACAAAATAAAAATAGAAGCAGCAAAAAGACACTATCTGGCTTCACTATATCTCAAGAGTATATGCAATGACAAAAGCAAAATCATATGCAGACACAGAAGGAATATTTAGGGGAAAACAGCAAAGCTTGGTAACTGACTAGTTTGTACATAAGCCATCCCTTCATGAAGAGACAAACCTGAAAGTCAACTGGAGGGCCTTTTCAGAATCTGCCTGCCAATGCTCCCATCTCCTGGGAGATACTTGGAGAAAAGTAATCTCCAGGATAAGGCTCAGAAAAAGTCCATACAATGATTCTAATGCACACAGAAGTGTGAAGTAAGACTGAGGGGAGGAATGAAGGATGTCATCTGGGTTCGCAGTGCAGGTGCTTTGTGGAGAGAGAATGCAAGAGGAAAAATAGCTTGTAGAAGGAAAGAAAATGAATTCGTCTTGAACTTGCTGCATTTTAAGATGCCAGTGGAACATCCATGAGTAGTTTTCCACCAAGTGCTTGGGTGTATAACTCTGCAGATCAGAGTGACAATAGAAACACTGAATAAGATCACTTGGGAAAGGCTTCAGTGAGAAGACTGAGCCAAAGCAGCATACCTGAGGTATATCAACTTTTATGAAGAAGCAGAGAAAGAGAAGGCCCTGCAGAAAGAAAATGTAGAAGGAATTGTCAGATACTATAAGGAGAATCAACAGTAAGTAGGACTAATGAAGCCAACAGGCTAGTGATAGCAAGTCAAATGCAAGTTGGCAAACTGTGACAACAGTTTCGGTAGTGCTAGAGAAAAAGACACACTGTAGCAAACTGAGGAAGGAATGGGAAGTAGTGAATCAAAGAACCCAGAAATAGACCAGGAAAGTTAACATCTTGGCCTATGAGCAGAAAAGTCCCAGAAAACCTGCTCAGCAGAGGTGTGCTGTGGGCAATGGGAAGAATGATGAATAAATGAACACAAATCCTTTAAAACTTCTGAATAATATTCAAAATATCCTAGTCTTGCCAACAATGCATCCATAGATTCAGCTGTGTGTTAAGTATAAAATTTGTGTATCTGTCCTAAAGATGGATTTCAGAAGAATCTGATCCCTAAGAATTAAATGTCTGCAAATTAATGTCAAAGTAGTCCTTTAGCATGTAAATATAATGAAAGAGGACAGAGACACCACACACACACAAATCCCACAGTACCTTAGTTTGGACATGGTAGACTTAGCAGTATTGCCAGTGCAATATATTAAGGTCATGCTGAGCTCGTCAGTTTATACCTCAAAACAAAGCTAAACTGAACTGAACGATTGTATAAGTATACTTTTTAACAGGTGTTTCACAGGTGTCCTCTTCAAACTGAGGGGTTTTGGAAGTGAACACTGTTTTAAATTGAAATGATGAAAGCACAATACATATAGTTTTGCTCCTTAAATAATCATTCCTATAAGAGGAATTATCTTTTTTTTTTGTCAATTCACATATACAAGTCACTGTTTTCAAATATGATATACTTCCATGGACAAATATAATCTACAGGTTACAAAACAGTAAGACATAATAGCTATGATTTTCAAAAAAGTAGTCTTTTCTGTTCCTCAGTTCTTCATCTGTAATATGAGAGATAATATCTGCTTCATGCTTTGTAAGAGTAATATGTTTGCTATAATTCCTGTGACACTATTACCACCACCATACACCACAATTACTAATACACAACAAGGAATTGGACCATTATTTCTATTTCTAAATCTAAAGAAGCAGAGAAGGCCATGCTTCAGAATATGAGTATGATATTTCCATAGGGACAACTGAAAATGAGTTGTATATATATTTATACACATACAAACACATGACAAATTGTGAGTGTACATCGTTGGCAATACATTTGCTTTTCACATTTGGCCTTGGGAAACATGAAAACTTAATGCTTTATTATCATAAGCAATAACACAGTGGTCATTTAGATCATTTAAATGGATTCACTCTGTTAATAAGGGGATTCAAAGTCAAATTGAAATAATTCAAAATCAATTGATATATTTGGTATCTGAAAATAACATCATTTTATAAAACAAGACTTTCCACAAGTTTGTACTCCATACGCTTTGGGGGGAGACACTGGTGTTGACTCAACCTTCCATGTACTGAATGAAACAGAAGTGTCTTAACATTTGCAAGCAATAAAGTCATGACAATTATAGACCATACAGTTATTCTGAGCCTGTACGTAAATATTTCTAGTGACGCGGGGCTCACTACTTTTAATGGTAGCCCTTCCACTGTTTCAGTTCCTATCTGGAGACATTCCTTTATATAGAACTGAATTCTCTGCCTTTAGCTTCACATATTGACCTTAGGTCTTGTCCACTGGTACAACACAGAATGAGTATAATTTTAGGATAGCAAGTTTTATTTCAAATATCAATTCTGGTTGTATAATAGGGGGCACTTGAAGCATGTTTTTCAAAAGGATTTTGAAGAGTCTATGTGTAACTCAACAGAAAAGACACCGTTAAATAGATGTTTGTCACAGGATCAAAGGAAGTAACTAAGATAGCCTTTCATATATTTGAAAACAATTCTGTCTACTTTCATTTCAACTTTAAAATATCACTCCATCTACTTTACTCTCCACAGGCTGGAAGGAAAAAAAAAAAAAGATTGGTTAAGAATGCTAAAATAACTGGTCTCCACTAAGACATTCAGAGTCTGTTTGGGTGAGGAGTGATAACAGATGTATGTAATATTGCAAATACTGATGAAACGACTCTCAAGACTATAGAATAGCGATGACTTATAGTGATAGATCTTTTAGCAGTTTTGCATCTACCCAATGCTAATGCATGCATGTGCACACATAATTTTAAAAAGGATATTATAACAATATCCTACATAAAACACAGACCCACTTCACTCTCTAAGGACTAAAAGAAATGATGCAATATTTCTGTTGTGATTTTTCCAAAATGACTATTGTTTTTATATTTATTTGGATGAGGTTTGATGTTCTAAAATATACTTTCCCAGGACACCTGGGTGGCTCAGGGGTTGGGCATCAGGTTGGCTCAGGTCATGATCCCCAGGGTCCTAGGATCAAGTCCCACATCAGGATCCCCACGGGGGGCTTGCTCCTCCCTCTGCCTATGTCTCTGTCTCTCTCTGAGTCTCTCATGAATAAAAAAAATCTTGACAAATATATGTATTTATACATATAAATATAAATATATATATTATCCCATTGCCTGAATATTTATTTTTTTAACAAGGTCAACAATGCAAACAGAAAAAGGTATCAACATGATGAATCACAACACTTCCTAAAGGTGGAGATCTGCTCTTATTTAACTTCAGAAGGAAACATGATGTTCCCTTTTAAAACAATACATTTGCCACAGTATTTCCTTTAGAGGTTAAATACATAAGATACATATTTCTTCCATTAGAATAGATCATGCATCACTTATAGTATGAAAAAAAAGTGAAAAGAAGGCATTTATGTAGTAAAGAATGATCTGTTTATTTCCAGATCATTGTATCTCTTCTAAATTTCTGAACCATCCACAAACCAGCCAAAGGAAAGGTCTTAGGGAATTTTTATATTCAGTGATAAATTTCCATAAAACCATACATAAATCAAACTTAATCTTTTAAAATCAAATGTCTTTTGGAATACAACAATATGATAAATGATGACATAATGACATTACTAAAGACTATTTTCTACTAAAAAAATAAACTTGACTATTTCTAGCATCTCTCCTTTTCCACATTATATCATATTTCATAGGGGCAATTTTTGATTTCTGAGAATGAACATTAGTACTAGCTCAGAATGTTTCACAGAACATGAAGCAAACTATAGAAATTTGCAGGAATTCTGAAGATAACACTGAGACTTCATGGGAACAAGCATACCAAGTTTTCCTTTAACATCTCCTCAGTTCATACTGACTAATCTCTCACAAATTTTAAAGATTAAATTAACGTAAAATGGAATCAAAAAATGCCAAAATCTGTTGAAAGAAATGCATTCAAAAGAATGGCAAGCTTTTAAAGATGGAATAATGGGCTAGAAACCCTAATAGACACTAGAATTCCTGGGTAAAAGGTGCTGAGAAATAAAATATTTACATACTCTCAAAGAGTCACCTCACAAATTACTTACTAATTATTAAAAACAAACAAAAAATCCTATATAACTTCATAGTGGAGGACTGGCAGATACCACCTAAGCAAAGTGACAAGAGTGGCCAAAATGATGCATCAGCATTAGCAGTAATGAGACAAGCTGGTATCATGGACCTGCATAAGGAACACATACCACTTCTGCAGACAAATCCAATGGAGGAGATGCCTACAAAATAAGTAGTTTTTTAAATATGGTAGGGTCAAGAAAGATAAAGACTAAGAAACTGCTCTAAATTAAATAAGCCTATGGAGATATAAAAATTAAACGCAATGTGTGATCTAGGGATTGGCAAAATAGCTATAAAGAATACTTCTGAATATGGTCTTTGGATTATTATCATAATAGTATTTATCAGTGTTAAATTTACTGAATTTGTCATTATACTGTGCATACATAAAAGGATGCCCAAATACTTAGCATATATACACTAAAGTCTTCAGGGGTAAAGAAGCATTATATCTCTGACTTGCTGATGTATGATTCAGAAAAATAAAATTATGTACACCCACATCTGTCTTCATAAGCATGCATACATCCATGTCTATATATGGGGGACAGGAGGACAGGAATGATAGAGCAAGTGGGACAAAAAATAAACAACTGATAGTCTAGGGAAAGAATAGACGAGAATTCCATGTACTAGGTTGCATGTTTTCTATACATTTGACTTATATCAAATAAAAAGTTGTAAACAAACAACAAAGAATGACAACATGCCCCAATTTGTCTAACTTAGACTTTTGAGACTCCAAAGGACCTGGTTTTAGGGGGCTTCCATAGAACTTCTTTAGAATGTTAAGAACAGTTAAGGTATGCCTCAAAAATAGTGTGAAGCTTGGTTTTCTTTTACATCTGGCTTCGATTTAAGAGTGTTAAAGGATCTACAGCTGCAGATACAAGTGTCTCTTTAGCTGATGGTTTGACTGGCACTTCAGGGTGACAGCAAACACACTGGTAATGGTTACCAGGCAGATTTTTAAAGATGACTACAAACTCTACTCTTCCAAATAAGTAAAGATATTCAACTTCCCTAAGATGGTTGTAAAAGGTTATTACTTCATAGTTTTAAACCATATTTAAGATGACAGATGTAGCATCTTACAATAAAATAATAAGAGTACCCTTACCACAAACTAACCTGCTTATAATATTTGACATATGGTTCTAGAATTCTTCAAATATGTATATCCTTAACCATAATATTTTCAAGAATTAGCAAGTTGCTCAAATATTTAGGATCTGTCAAATTAGTTCTTTTTTCTAAATTTTTTGCTTTAAAAAAATGTATTTATTTGAGAGAGAGAGAGCATGTGAACATGAGCCAGGGGGTGGGAAAAGGGAGAAGGAGGAGCAGGTTCCCTGTTGAACAGAGAGCCAGACCAAATGACTCAGAGACTTGATCTCAGGACCCTGAGATCATGACCAGAGCTGAAGGCAGACACCCACCACACTGAACCACCAGATGCCCTGCAAATGAATTCTTTAACATTAAACAATACTATAAACATTACAATGTCTTGAGTATAAAAGTGATTTACACAAAACTGAAGTATTATACAATGTACCTAATATTCTGCATATGTGAGCTTAATGCAAAGCCTCTGACATTTTCTAAAGATACAGTAAAACCATAGGACTAGGTGATAATGTTTATTGAGGGTATAAATGACTTTCACAGAAGGAAATAACAATATCTTGATAATACTGGCCAGGTACGTGGTTGCATATTGACTGCCCCACCATACTCGTTATTAGATGATGACTTGAGGTATAACCGCAGGCATCTATGACTGGCCTAGAAATCTCAGTCTCCTTGAGAGTTCTGGAGTAGTACTGTCACTATGGTTGCCAATATTTTCCAGTTCTGATGTGCACTGGTGCTGGAATTGGAGTAACTGACATGGCAGGTGTTCAATGAGATAGAAGAGTTTAGTAAATGTCCCATGCAGTCAAGCTGCAGCGGGTGGCATCCATCAACTCAAACAGATCCCAATTAGGGCTGTTATTTGTTACTGGAATGGTGTCTTGTTAGTGGGCTCCATTGAGGTATAACAGTAGTTTATAATTTTAAAAATAATTAAAGATGAAGCATATTGTACCCAACGAGTAAAACTCTTAACTGGTGTGTTTTCAAGATATAAACCAAAATTTTGTCCAGTGCCTAAGAAATCAAAATTCAAGACAGACCACCTCCAAATGGAAATGCTTTCTAGTTTGGACCTACAAACATAAAGTTAGCAAAAGATATATTTTTTTTTAAAAGCCATCTTTTTTTTTTTTAATTTTATTTTATTTATTTATGATAGGTACACAGAGAGAGAGAGAGGCAGAGACACAGGCAGA
The DNA here is from genome assembly GCF_053574225.1 of Canis aureus. Lineage (NCBI taxonomy): Eukaryota > Metazoa > Chordata > Mammalia > Carnivora > Canidae > Canis > Canis aureus. Next base: position 49,200,786 of record NC_135616.1, read on the forward strand.
GGGAGAAGCAGGCTCCATGCACCGGGAGCCCGACGTGGGATTCGATCCCGAGTCCCCAGGATCGCGCCCTGGGCCAAAGGCAGGCGCTAAACCGCTGCGCCACCCAGGGATCCCTAAAGTTAGCAAAAGATATTTAAAGCAAAGTCTTGGGGCTTAAATGTCTTGTCTTGTTCCTTTGAGTTTCCTAAAATCATAGAATGAAAGGAGGAGGAGGTATGGAAAGAACCATAGAAGAGAAATATATATGCAGGAGGAGAGAACAATAAGAAATGCTGAGAAAATTATGAAGCATTTGAAATGTAGAGTGAGTTATCAAAATACTTAATGATGCACCCGCTAGTCTCTCATTCAAAGGAACAGTAAGTGTTAGAAAGAAATAGGATGAAGTTAAAGATTAGGGGATTTGTAGGTTTTAAGTTTGGGAAAGTAGTAAAGTCTACTAAACATATCTCAAAAACAAAACAAAACAAAACAGAGAGAGGGTAGTAACTCTGACTCAAGTATTTGAAACTACTGTAAGAATTCAAAGAAATTTATCAATGCAGTTGTGATCATCTCTAACATTCCCCAGTGGTTAAGAGAGAATTTTTTTGGAAATTACACTTAGGATCCAATCTTCTGGATTTATGACCAGTATCTCTAGATATCCTTTAATATTCTATTAATGTAGATGAAGAAATGGGAAGCACTTTTATAAACTAGAGAAGTAGCACACCAGGATATTCACCCAAGATTGGGAACTAGATTCAAACTGTTTTTTCACTATTCATTATCTGAGACCTCAGACAAGTTCCTGAATCTAGTTCACCTCAGTTATCTCATTTGCAACATGGAGCTGGCAACCTTCACCTCCAGCAATTTAATGCAAGGGTCAATGTATATGAGGTGCACAGCACCTGTGGGAGAGCTTCAGTACATGTTAATCTATTATTCTGCTTTTACTTCCATTAATTAGAAAATTAATTAGAAACTTCTATGAAGTTTCAACTCTTCAAATACAGCACAAGAACTTTAGGCATTGTTGATAAATTATAGGGTTTATCAGAAGCCATGAGTTTCAAAAGACACACATATAAAGAAGACACCTTGTGATGCAGAAGTAAAGAACACGCATAGCCCAGAAAGGTGGCAGAGATCTGTGAAAAATGACACACAAATCATGGGGATAACTCAGTTAACAAGTCAAAACTGCCAGAACCAAACTCTTTTGGTACACATAGGGTACCATTAACTGTAATGTGTTACTCGAATAGGCATACCATTTTTCTATTGTACTAGACATTGGTTAGAATTATCTATCCATCTTCTATTCTGATTTTTTCTTCTCTGAGTTTTGGAAATGGATATAATCACCTGTGAGATTGTCTACAATGCAGCAAAGAAAGAACTAAATAAAGAGGGAAGACAGCAAAAGAAATGTTGACTAGAGAAGAAAACAGGATGGTTTAAGCATTTCCAAAAACTATAAACCTCTTTGACTTATTTTTAGCTTTCAGAGCCATAGCAGAAACATGTAAGGCCATCTTAGAATAATTTAAATAGATAAATTAAATAATAAAATAAGTAAACAGTCTCTTAGCTCCCAAACTACACATCCATACTGAGGTCTGGGACACTGGGTCTCAGCAAACTACCTCTCTCCTCTGCTAGCAGGCTTTCTCACAGGTTTCCCCAAGGGGAAAGAGAGTGAGAGGAGTGCAGCTGATTGGGATTTGCTGCTCCCTTCAGCACAGCCCCCAGACCCTCCTCCGCCGCCAATATCAGTTCCAGGTCCTGGCTTGTTTCCTTGGCCTCAATCCAGCACCATTGCACCCCTTGAAAGTACCAGTCAGCCAGGCAGAAACTCTTCCTCTAGGTTCCCCAAATCCAGCTGTGTGGAGCCCCTTCTCTCCAAACTCCTTTGTCCCAGCTCTGCTAGAACCACTCCCTGATTTCTCTTCTGAAGGATCTTTCATATCCTGTTTTCTTCAATTCAGCTCTGCAGAGTCCCCATCCAACCTGCTCAGGTACTCTTTGCCCAGGCTGTACTCTCTCCACAGAGGTCTAGGGTCCAGCCCCACAGAGCACTTGCCTAGAATTTCTAGGTTCTTTGATAACTTAGTTCTTTCTTCACTTGGTTCCCCTTGCCATAGGAATGAGAGCTGCTCCACTACTTATCTGAGCATTCCCTTTTTGATTTTTCTGTCCTAACATGTGCTAACCTAATTCTCTATATTAATTCTATTAAAATAATAAGTGTGGTTCTGCTTTTCTGACATCACTCAGAACTAGTGCAACAGTAAATCAAAATGAATGAGCTATCTTTTTCTAAGTATTTAGCAGCTTTCTGGCTGGCACTAGTATTTAATCTAATTTTTATTACTTGCTTGTACATAATGTTTTTTTGAAATGTTCACCAGAAGATGCACCAGTTTTTCAGATTAATATTCTACCCAAAATGTTATATATTATTAGTACCATTCACCTACAAACATATATTTAAAGTCATTTAAAACATAGCTTGTGGGGATGCCTGGGTGGCTCAGCGGTTGAGCACCTGCCTTGGGCCCAGGGCGTGATCCTCAAGTCCTAGGATCGAGTCCCACATCGGGCTCCCTGCATGGGGCCTGCTTCTCCCTCTGCCTGTGTCTATGCCTCTCTCTCTGTGTCTCATAATAAATTCTTTAAAAAAAAAAAAAACAACATAGCTTGTACTTTTAATTAAATTTCATATGTTCTTTAATTATGTTTACTTTTGAATTTGCTAGGCTATATAATTTCTTCATAAAGAATAAAAAAAAGGCTGAGTAATCAGACATTTTAAATTAGTGGGGCCCAGATGACTGAATTTCAACTCTAAAAGTCTATTCCTGGGTGGTTGCCTATTTTTATTTCCTCTTAAATAAAATTATTAAAAATGTCATACTATAGAGGAGCATATTTAGCATGTACTTAACATTTATCCAGTTTCCAACTTAACAGAACTTGTAACTGATGAATCACCAAATTCTACCACTAAAACTAATAATACACCGTATGTTAACTAAACTGAATTTAAATAAACAATTTAAAAAAGAAATAAAACTTACTCAATACTTTGGAAAAGTCCCATGTGCTCCCTACATCCCACCCTGGGGCCCACAGCCAATCATTACCTTCAAGTTTTCAAAACAAAGGACATCAATTTCTATTGCCATTATCAGTGTAATAAGACTTCTCACTAATCTATCCATATCTTTGCCAATTTCACATTCTCTGACTTTTTATATTTTTGAAAAGGATACTAATCTATATCGTGAAATGAAATGCTAGGTGTGATTTAAAAAGTTCATGACACTTACACTTTCATGTTTAACAAGCTGTCATGCACCTGCAAATCTCCATCTACCAGTATACCTTTATCAATGTTCTCCTATAGGGCAAGTCCAACCAGACAGCTTCCTGAAGAGAAATCATTATAGCTGAGTACAGAAGGAGGAATAGGAGTTTGCTAATGTTAATGAAAAAAGAAATAACTGGAGAACCTCAGTCATAGAGGATGTAACATTCGCATGCAGACTGTTATAAATGACTTTAATCCAATAGTGACCACATACTACATATGGGAAGACTTTGCTTCCAAATTATCAAGTGATGATTTGCTTTTATGGGGTCCCTGTGCAAACATGCATTTTACGTCTTTGAATTAATCTAAGTTGGCTGTTGTACAAAAAGAAAAACATTTTTGTAGAGTACATTTTGTAACACAATCATGGGTAATTTATAAAATTAAATATATCTTAACTCAAAGTGTCAGAGAACTAATCACCTTTAATTATCTGTGTTTTTCTCAAGAACCACAGCCAGGTTAGAAAAGCAAGTGATTAGTGAAAATGAGGAAGTATAACTTTACTAGTTTCTTCTAATATGGATAAATGGCATCAAATCTTCAAATTGAATGACTGATGACCTGATTTTCTTCTCATCAACTCTCCCTTCCACTAGCAAAATTACCACTGAAAGTAATGGAGATTCAAGAGATTTACAGTATGAAAAGTCCAAGGATCTTGAAAAATGTTTATCTGAATTGAGTGCATATGGGTATGAATATGGGGGAGAAAAGACAGGGTGAGAAGAGAAAGATATTTGAAGCTTACTAACTTTGGAAAAAAATATCAAAAATGAAAAGTTTCTTTCAAAACTTTTGTAAAGAAAAAAATGAAAACAAAACTTTCGTAAAGGAATGTAAACATCTCAAACAGCAAAACATTATGGTAACCTGCATAGTGTTGACTAGAAGATTATAGAGTAATACTTTACACTGTCCTCACTGCCCCTAACAATTAGAAAGATCTGTTAGGTTCTCTCCATCTTCTCTATACAAAATTGGGTAAAAACCACTATCATCATTTGAGCCCCTTTTAACTGGTCTCCCCAGTTCTATGCCTTTCAGAGCAATGTTTTCATGACATAAGTCATATCACTCTAATTCCGTAAGTAGAATCTTTAAGGGGCTGGATATTGCATTTGGGATAAAATGTAAACTTATAAAACACATAAACTTGTATACTCTATATGATCAGAAAACTTTCTCACGTCATGCTCACTGCGTTCTCAGAATACAGAGGCTTTTAGACTTTTCCACTGCCCAAAATGCTTCTCTGCTCTTCTTCATTCTCCTTCCCATCTATTCCAGGTACATACATGCTCCTTATCCATTTCCAGTCCTCCTGCCCAGTATGCCTGTGTTGGCTTTTGTGATCTAGTTGCTGCATATCTCTGTGGTTTTATCACTTTCTCCTTCCTTGCACTAAGCCTGTATTTGAGTCACAAAGGATTGTTCACAATTCCAAGAACATACTCATCTTATGCAATGGAACTCAGTGATTTGCCTCAAATCTCCCTCCATAAATTTTTCACCTGTAAATTATTGTCATGATTCCATTTAACAGCAATTGCTAACTCAAGCCTACCCTAACCAATTAGGTAGCACCAGGCTTACCTTCCACTCTGCTCTCTATACCAATTTGTTAACATGATTATGATACGACGGTATAATTACATGCCAGTGTTAGGCTTCTTGATTACATAATACATTCTTAAAGTATAACAACCAATTTCATATTCATCTTTTCACTCTAGGAATGGAGCAAAGCATCTTCATTAAAAGGTGCTCAAAAAATGCCAGTTCTGAGTACAGCTGAGAACACCTATTTGGATAAACTTTGACTTAAAAAGACCAAGCTCAGTACTTTATAGACATGCTTGATACATACTAAATTCCAACAATAAAATTACATACAGTAAAAATACAGCTCTAATATTTCAGATGAGAATATAAGAATAATGAAAATGATAGATTAGTTGTAAAAATTTCACATTACAAAAAAAAAAAAAATTTCACATTACATGAGACACACATAACAGAAGACAAGGTCATATAGAAATGCTATATAAAAAGAGAAAACAGACCATAAGGGAAGGGGGAAAACTATGAAGGGAAAAATTAGAGAGGAACACAAAACATGAGAGACTCCTAACTCTGGGAAACAAACAAAGGGTTGCAGAAGGAGAGGTTGGGGGGAATGGGGTAACTGGGTGATGGCACTAAGGAGAACACATGATGAGATGAGCACTGGGTGTTAAACTATATGTTGGCAAACTGAACCTAAATAAAATTTTTAAAAATGAAAAAAAAAGAAAGCAGAGCTCAATAACTACTGTGTAATTCTATTAGTATCCCTTCAACTCTTTCATATGCCATGCTAAAGTACACTATAATTTCAAAGATTCAAGTTCTCACCTATTTCTAATTAAAATTAGAATACCTTAATAGACTCATTTTAAAATCATATCATCCTTATAATAAGGGTGCTCTTGACTTTTAGTAGGAATAACAATTCTAGATGTAATAGGAAATGGGCTATAGAACTCACTATAAGTGGGTAAGGTGTGTTGAACCAAAATGTGTGTGTGGGGGTCTTTGATCCTGACTCAGCTTGGAGCTCTTATCTTAGCCAAGTCACAGCAGGATTGTGGGCTTTTCATGCTCCTTGTGTATTTTTTTTTTACTTCATTCTTGACATAATTTCCTCAAGTTCTGAAGAACTTTAACATGTCTAAAATAAGTCAGAGACTACTTTCCATCTCTATTTACTCCTCCTGTCTTCCCTTCTGTAATAGTTTTTTATCAATCCAGGTATACAAGCTAAAATTTAAAAAATCGTGTACCTCTCTTTTCTTTACCTTGTATAGATCAGTACAATTACAGAATCTTATTCCAGTGTATCTTGGAAAACTCCTATAACCTTTTCTCCTCTTCATTCTAACCACAAGGAACTTATCTTTTCTTTTTTTTTTTTTAAGATTTTATTTATTCATGAGAGACACAAAGAGAGAGAGAGACAGAGAGAGAGAGAGAGAGACTGAGACACATGCAGAGGGAGATGCAGGCTCCATGCAGGGAGCCCAATGTGGGACTCCATCCCAGGTCTCCAGGATCATACCCTGGGCCAAAGGTGGTGCTAAACCGCTGAGCCACCCGGGCTGCCCCACAAGGAATTTATATTATGCCCTCAACATCTATGACTAGTTACGTCTTCTGCTTCCAATCTCCCCTGTAAACCATCATTCACACAATCCTCATGATGGGCTTTCAAAGATGCATGTCTAAATATGTTTGTTGCATCCTTGCCTCAAAACATTTCCATGTCTAAGCAACAATTGCAGAATCAAGTCCAAACTCCTCAGTCAGTCCTCAAGATCCTTCCCAAGGATGCCTTGACATCCTCTAATTGCACATTCCTGAGCACTCTATACTCTAGTTTTATCAGATTTTACCATCCATTTCTTTCCTTTATTGGTTCACTCACTTACTTACTGAGTCCAGATCAAGTCAGGCATCTGCTAAAAGCTAAGCACAGTCAATGTCAAATCCTCACTGAAGGGTTCAATTCCAATAACAGGGACCTATACTAGTGTTGACATAAAGCTCTGGATTGGGTTCCCCTGGTTCAAATAGAGCCTCCTTTGTAGGGTATTTAACATCTCTAATTTGTAGCTACCTTATCACTGAGGAGAGGATTAATGATAATATCAACATCATAGGAATTAAATGGAGTTAATGCATGTAAAACACGGACACTGAGTAGGCAAGCAATCTACCTCGAAAAGCAACTCAAAATTACTGGCTGAGCAGCCTTATCAAACCATATATATGCACAATTCTGACACTACTTATGAATTCTTCTTCAATGAGCCAACTCAGGTATGAATATTCTTATCCATCAGATGTAAACCTGATATAAATTAAGAAAACTCTGACCTCATGGGTCAATAGATAATCAAAGCCAAAATAGTTGCAAGACCAGTGACTTGCTCATGCTCTTTGCCATTGTTGAAATTTTTTCTTTCTCCTGGAGAAAATTTTACTGATTCAAAGTCTGATTTAAATATAATTTCTCAATTATACTTAATCATTACCTTTTCTGTGTTTCTATAGTATCTTATTTATATAACTAAAAAATATTTGTTATACTACAAAGTAGTTATCCATATAATCATTGGCCTCTTATTAATTGATGAACTATGAAGGAAAGGTCTATTTTTTATTTGTACTTTCTAATAATTTAATAAACATGTGTTGAATGATAATTAAGGTGTTGGACTATAATATCTCTAAGATTCCTTACAATCTAAACCTAATAAATTATCAAGAATCTGAAAAAAAAAAAGTTCATCGCTTCTGATCTCGTAATTATGAGTCTATTTTTTTTAAAGATTTTATTTATTTATTCATGAGAGATACAGAGAGAGAGGTAGACACAGGCAGAGGGTAAAGCAGGCTCCACGCAGGAAGCTTAACGCGGGACTCAATCCCGGAACTCCAAGGGTGACACCCTGGGCCAAAGGCAAGCGCCAAACTGTTGAGCCACCCAGGGATCCCCTCTAAGAGTCTATTAAGGAAATAATCAGAGATATAGTAAAAACATTATGAATAAAGATGTTCAACATATTTCTTAAGAATAGGGAAAACTGGGAAAAGTCTAATTTCTTTCTTACAAGAATCAAATTACTCACTAAATTATGGCACAATCATAAGAAGGATTATTATGAAATCATCTGAAATGGTTTTTGAATTGTATTAAATGGCATGGGAAAATGCTCATGTTATAATTTTTAGTGGGAAAAAACATGTAAGTTATAAAAGTGAATACAGATGTCCAGTCAAATGGAATGATGAATTCATAGGCTGAGCCTTCCTTCTGCTGAAAACACATAGCAATAAATGAAAACATAAAAAGAGAAAACCAAACAACACAGTATGCTTTAAAAACTGTAATATCTCCTTAGACCAGAAATATTAGAGTAGCCCAAGTTAATAAACAGACCTAAAGTGAGAGGTCACTGTAGTATGCATGTAGAGAAGGTAAAGATCTTGGCTTACAAAGAGACTAGTGAAGGAAGAGTTCACATAGCCAGAAATGGAACCAGTCTCACTACTAGAAAACAGAGCTGTGACTGAGCTCTCCAAATCATGAAAGGAGGATGAAAACAGCTATTGACTACATGCAGCTGTGTGACTGGAGCAGGATGCACAGGCAGACACAGCCTTCAGGTAAGACCTCAGCTAAGTCATTCACTATCTTGATACTGAATCTGTAATAAGCCTAATATGCAAGTATACATACATATACGTGGGCATACTAATAGAGGCTTTGGTTCTGGCCTACAGGCCAAAAACAGGCCGTGTCAAAGCAATTGAAAAAAAAAATGAGACAGTTAAGGATTGCGGGGGTCAGGAGAAGGGAAAGAACAAAAGACAGGCAGACTGGCAGTTTCTGTCAAATCCACAACTTGCAATACAAAGGCAATCCTAAACAATACAGACATAACTGTGTGCCTATGCCTATGTACCAACTGAACTTTATTTACAGAAAGAGGGCTCAATTAACAGATAGGCTGTGAATTTCTGACACTTGATTTAAATCAACATTGCAACACCAAAATGAAACTAATGAATAGAAAGATAGCTTGTAACTATTAATAAATGAAATATTAATTCGTTTCAGGTGAAACAAAAGAAAATCCAAAAAGGTCTTCAATATGGTTTTATAAATATCAAAGAGATAAAGGAAAGATAATATCTAAAATAAGAACAAGAAATTACTTTAAATTTAAAAAGGGATGTGATAAAAATCACATTAGAAATATTGCAAACAGGGATGCCTGGGTGGTTCAGTGGTTTAGCGCCTGCCTTTGGCTAAGGGCATGATCCTAGAGTCCCGGGATCGAGTCCCACATCAGGCTCCCTGCATGGAGCCTGGTTCTCCCTCTGCCTGTGACTCTGCCTTTCTCTCTGTGTCTCTCATGAATAAATAAATAAAAAGAAAAAATATTTTTCTTTAAAAAATATATTTAACATTTTTTTCTTTAAAAAAAGAAATATTGCAAACAAAAATATTATCATGATTAGTTGCATTGTTAACACAAACATCAAATTGGACAAAGTCAAAGAGAGACAAAGAGCTAGAAGACAACATTGAGGATTATAGCAAAAAAGGTGGGGGTGGATTTTTAAAAGATGAAAGAGAAGTTAGGAGACAGAGAGGTAAGCTAAGTATCTCCAATGTACATCTAAAAACAGCATCAGGTAAAGAGAGAAAAGTGATGAACACTAACAGATAACCATTGAGAATTCTGAAGACATTAAGGAAAATATCAGTCTTTAAGCTGAAAGTTCTCACTAAGTACAGAGCAAGACAATGAATGAATGAATGAATGAATGAATGAATGAATATTGTGCACTTAAAGCAAAGCCAAAGATGAATAGGGATAATAAGAAAATTATCAGGGAAATACAAATCAAAACCACAATGAGATACCACCTCACACCAGTGAGAATGGGGAAAATTAACAAGGCAGGAAACCACAAATGTTGGAGAGGATGCGGAGAAAAGGGAACCCTCTTACACTGTTGGTGGGAATGTGAACTGGTACAGCCACTCTGGAAAACTGTGTGCAGGTTCCTCAAAGAGTTAAAAATAGACCTGCCCTACGACCCAGCAATTGCACTGCTGGGGATTTACCCCAAAGATACAAATGCAATGAAACGCCAGAACACCTGTACCCCGATGTTTCTAGCAGCAATGGCCACAATAGCCAAACTGTGGAAGGAGCCTCGGTGTCCATCGAAAGATGAATGGATAAAGAAGATGTGGTTCATGTATACAATGGAATATTACTCAGCCATTAGAAATGACAAATACCCACCATTTGCTTCAACGTGGATGGAACTGGAGGGTATTATGCTGAGTGAAATAAGTCAATCAGAGAAGGACAAACATTATATGGTCTCATTCATTTGGGGAATATAAAAAATAGTGAAAGGGAATAAAGGGGAAAGGAGAAAAAATGAGTGGGAAATATCAGAAAGGGAGACAGAACATGAGAGACTCCTAACTCTGGGAAACGAACTAGGGGTGGTGGAAGGGGAGGGGTGAATGGGTGACGGGCACTGAGGGGGGCACTTGACGGGATGAGCACTGGGTGTTATTCTGTATGTTGGCAAATTGAACACCAATAAAAAATAAATTTATTATTAAAAAAAAGAAAATTAAAAAGTCATCCAAAGAGAGGATAGATTATCTATAGTAGAATGACAATTACATTTAATACAGTCTTATCAGATGACAGAAGAAAAAAAGATATCTTCAAAATACTGATAAAAACAAGTCAATCTAGAATTATCTATCCAACAAAATAATAACTAAAAATAAGGATTTCTTTTCAATCATCTTTTGGACTAAATTTCAAATGTACCAACCTTCAATGAGAGAACAATCAAATGAGAAGGAGAAAAATGGAATGCAATAATGGCAGCATAGTGATTGATTTAATACCGATAAATGTTATTAGGTAATGATTATAAAACACTAGTAATTTTCAGAAGAAAAATGTTGGGACTAGAAGCCTGAAAAAAATCCTAGAAGAAAGATGAGACTTTATTAGTTAGAATGTTCTAAAACTTCCATCTTATTTGGGAAGATACACTAAATAAATTTATAGCATATTAGACATTATATAAAGAAAATATGTTAAACATTTATGATCAGCCCACAAATTAATAGAAATTATCTATAGCTTCCAAAATGCATTAGAGGAATCAGAGAGAGAATACTGAAAAATTTGTGAACACAGAAGAAAACCAGAAAAACAGAATGTAAATGTTAATTTACCCAACTATAAAGCAGAAAGTACAATAGACAAAATTTATATGTGTCATGGCTCCAATGGTATAATTTGTGCTTACGTGTGAAATAAACACTCATACTAGATAAAAATATATCAAATACTAATATTATTTATCACTGCACTGTAGAATCACAGATAAACATATTTTCTCTACATTTCTCAGTGTTGTTTGATGTTCCTATGCTGAACTGATATTTATAATCATAATAAAATGTTGCTTCTTAAAAAGCTATTGGTTACATTTGAATGGAGTTTATATCATTTATCTGTCAAACAAAAATCATTAGAAATTTACAACTGTAAATAAAATTGCTATGCACAAATATGTCTATGTTAGCAATTTTGAAGGCTGAATTTTCCTGTATATCTCTGAGCACAGACATGACTTCAATTTGAAGATATAGTTTATGAATTTCAAACATTTTCAAGTTGATTATTGAAAGCAGGGGTAGGAGTGGAGGATACAGAAATAATTTGCATGAGAACATTCTTGCCCAGTTCCGGTAATTTAATTACCCAATGCCCCGTACATGTTGAGTTGATTTAAGTCATGTGGCAAGTGCTACAATTTCTAGCTGAGAAAGGCACTGGAATAGAAGTCGTCATTTGGCAGGACTGCATCAAGAAAAGCTGCTGACAGCCAGAAGGATCAAAAGCAGATCAGGTTGCTTAACAAACTACATGTCACTGAGCTAAGAAAGCCAGGGGAGCACCCTGAGGAGCTGTGGAAATCTTGGGAAACAAGTATAGAAACTAAACTTAGTGGATGTTCTTATCAAATGCTAAGACGAGATTCAGTTGTTTTATTAAAATGCCTAAGCCATAACACATCATTCCCAGTATTTCCTTAGAAATAAAAATGACATCTGTAAGCAGAAAAAAAAGAAGTGATAGAGGCAGAAGACAAGTAATTTAATGGTTATAGTTTATTTTTTATCAAACTAATCACACCATTTATTTTTTCTTTATTATGAGTAGCCAATATTTATTGGACATTTACAATGTGGGAAGTAGTGGGATAAATTCCCTATACACATCATCTCTCATTTTCTAAACCATCTTGAAACAACTTGCTTCTGCAAAAAAAAAAAAAAAAAACTGAACAGGCTATTTGACTCTTCCTAAATGAATTATCTAATTTGATCACTTAGGAGGAGTCATTTTTAATAGGCTATTTATCAAAGTAGACATTACTTTAAATTATATCAAAAATAATACAACCCAATATTCTCCCATTTGACTCCTATTCAGTAAAATTAATGTATATATCTATTTATACCCATCGCATTCCAAAAGGGACACAAGGCAATTTTGTTTTATGCTTTGTTGATATAAAATGCTGTATTCATATGCTAAAACTTTCCCAGAAATTGAATTTAAATTTCAGCTCATAAGATTTCCTTCTTTGTATCACGAAATGTTTTTTTAAATGGAAAAACTCAAATTCTAGAAAAGCAAAACATAATAGGTATGATTAAATTATGATTTTTGTCAGTATTTAATGGATGCCTCAGAGTCTGACAGCCTTGTAAAGAGTTCTTCAAGCTAATATCATTTTACAAGAATAGTAATACATAATTACATTAGTTCTTAAACTATAGTTTCATTTCCCCACTTTCACTGTGAGCTCCTCTGAGGCAAATGCCATGCTTCTGTTACTAACATGGTACCAGGCTTGCATTTCTTAAAATGTGTTCCACCAACTAGAGAAACTACCAGATACTCTGAAAAATGTACTCTGTGGTCAAATAAATTAGAGAACTGCTTGCCAACCCTTCTTTCAGAGAAGACTGTGAATTACCTTTAAATTTATCTTATCCCAGCAGTTCTTATCTTCATTTGGTCATGAAATGTTCCATTTCTAGAGCAGCAAATTTTAACAATCACACACAAATGAGGAAATATACTGGGTGAGCAAATGCTATCGGTCCTAGTTTAGGGAAGAGGCTTTTTAGAGAAATTAGTCATATCCCAACAAAAAGTATAAATGGTAGGGCTTAAAATCATCACCTTCTCACCCCTCTGAGGTACTAAAAATTGCCAAGATGTCCCCTCAATGCTTAATCTGTGTAGTTTATCACAAGACAGATGTGCAAGAGGAAACAGTACTCAGTGGCACTGGTAACTTGTCCTTTTCAAAACCACTATCTGGTATATGCTAATTTCTTTGTTTTAGCTCAAAGAGACTTGTGAGAACGTGGCATTTTCAGGGCTATATGTATATTTAATAACTATAGTAAAAAACTATGTAGATAAAAAACAAATGTGGTAACATTCCAAAGTGATGTACAGGAATCCAAAGCAAACAGGAATCCCCTGGTAATAAGATTACCATTCCTATCATTTGTTAAATCACCTGCAAACTACAGAATTCTCTGCAAGACCAAATTGTTAATCAAAGTGAAAAGTATTTTGCAGATATTCCAGAAATTCCCCGTAGCATCACATTAAAGAGACAGAGAGAGAGGAGAGAGAGAGAGAGAATACAGAATTTCTTAAGGAAACCAAGATACCTGGCAAATTTTGAAGTATAATACAATACTATACATGAAATGTTGGGTTGTTTACAAGGCAGTCATTCTTGGGCTCAGTTAATGAGCACCCATATTTGAGGTTCTAAGTGAGAACATCTACAGGACAGAATTTCACCCCTCCTTGGCAGTGATGATTATAACTTTTCTTATGCGTAGCACAAGCAAATGCCTAACATGCATCAGGGCTATAAATAAATGTTGTAGAGTGTTTAGAAAATATAAGCAAACTATATAATGTTGCTCTGTTGATTTAAGTTTATATAAGCATCTGTGATAAGAATTTAACAACTTCATAAATTTCCTTACAGATCAAAATCTTTGGATGACTATTTCAAAACTAGGATTCAATCTCTTAAAAAGTGATATCATATTTGATTTATGGAAAGAGGTAACCAAGTCACTTCTTCTCATCTAGTAATACAACCTCAAATGAAAATCTCACATTTAAAAAAAAAGAAAAAAGAAAAGAAAATCTCACATAAATCTATTTATTCCCTGTCTGTGCTTAACACACTTAGCAAGAGTGAGCTGAAACAAACAGCAGAGGCACTCTCAATTCTGCAACAAGAACCCTCATGATCATAAAGGGAATAAAGAGATTTTACATATAAAACTAAAAAAAATTATAAACTATTTGACTCCCTGGAAATGTTACCTTTTTTCACTATAACTCTCTTTATCTTAAAAATTATCACTAAAGTATAATTGACATACAAGATTATTTTAGTTTTAGGTGTACAATATAATGACTCAACATTTCTATACATTGTGAAATGAACACCACAATAAGTCTAGTTAACATCAGTCCCACATATAGTTAATTTTTTTCATTGTGATGTGAGTTCTTTCAAGATTTATTTATTAGATAGAGACAGAGAGAGAGAGAGAGAGGCGGGGAAGGGCAGAGGAAGATAGATCCTAAACAGACTCCACACAGAGTCCAGAGGCTAACACAGAGCTTGATCTCATGACTCTGAAATTCCAACCTGAGTCAAAACTAAGAGCCAAGCACTTAACCCACTGTGCCACCCAGGCACCCTAACTGGGATGGGAATTCGTAAGATTTCCTTTCTAACCATTTTTCAAATTTGTAATACAGTATTACTAACTAAATTCACTACACTTTATGTTACACCCCCATGACATATTTATGTCATAATTGGAAATTTGTACCTCATGATCCCCTTCACTCATTTTGCCCACCATCCAAACCCCTCCCCTCTAGCAACTACCAATTTGTTTTTTGTATCTATGAGCTTTGTTTTGTTTTCCTACTTTGTTTTTTAGATTCTACACATAAGTTAAATCATATAGTATTTGTCTTTTTCTGTGAGACTTATTTCACTGAACAAAACACACTCAAGGTCCATTCATGTTGTTGCAAATAAGATTTCATCCTTCTTTATGGCTGAGTAATACTCCTGTGTGCATGTACACACACTATATACATACACACATAAATAAAACATCTTTATCAATACATTTCTTGATGGACTCTTCTGTTGCTTCCATATCTTGGCCATAGTAAATAATGCTGCAATGAACAAGAGGGCTGCATATAGCTTTGCAAATTAGTGTTTTCATTTTCTTCAGATAAATATCCAGAAGTAACACTGCTGGATTTGATGACAGTTCTATTTTTTAATTTTTGGAAACCTCCATACTGTTTTTCACAGTAGCTGCACCAATTCATAATCCCACCAACGGAGTGAGCAGATTCCTGTTTCTCTACATCCTTGCCAACATTTGCGGTTTCTTGTCCTTTTGATAATAGCCATTCCAATAGGTGTGAAATGATAGCTCATTATAGTTTTAATTGGCATTTCCCTGATAATTAGTGATGCTGAGTATCTTTTCATGTGCCTCTTGGCCATTGGTATGTCTTCTTTGGAAAAATGTCTATTCAGATCCTCTGCCCATTTTTTAATTGGAATGTTTGTGTTTTTGTTTTTAAGTTGTAGGAGTTCTTTATATATTTTCGTGGCTAACCCCTTATTGGATTTATCATTTGCAAATATCTTCTCTCCCATTCAGTAAGTTGATTTGTCCTATTGTTAACAGTTTCCTTTGCTGTGCAGAAGCTTTTTAGTTTGATATAGTCCCATTTGTTTATTTGGCTTCTGTTGCCACTGCCTTTGGAGTTAGATACAAAAAAATATCACGAAGACTGATACCAAGGAGCTTGATATTTTCTTCTACAAGTTTTATGGTTTCTGGTCTTACATTCAGGTCTTTAGCCTATTTTGAGTGAATTTTTGAATATGATATAAGATACTGTCCAGTTTCATTTTTTTGCATTTAGATGTCCAGTTCTCCCAAACTCCATTTATTGAAGAGACCATACTTTCCTCAGTGTATATTCTTGCCTCTTTTGTCCTAAATGGACTGTATATGTATGGGCTTATTTCTGGGCTTTCTATTCTATTCAGTTGACCAATGTGTCTGTTTTTATGCCAATATTATACTCTTCTAATTACTATAGCTTTGTAATATAGCTTGAAGTCAGGGAGTGTAATATCTCCAGTTTTATTCATCTTTCTCAAAATTCCTTTGGCTATTTGGGATCTTTTGTGGTTCCTATACAAAATTTAGGATTTGTTCTAATTCTGTGAAAAATGGCATTTAAATTTCAAAAGGCACTGCATGGAATCTGTAGATTGCTTTGGGTAATACAGACATTTTTAACAAAATTAAGTCTTCCAAACAATAAGTATGGAATAGCTTTCCATTTATCTGTACATTTTTCAATTTCTTTCACCAATGTCTTATAGGTTCTACTGTACACATCTTGTCTTTCCTTGGTTAAGTTTATTCCTAGGTATTTTTTTTTGATGAAATTGTAAATGAGATCAAATCCTTAATTTCTCTTTTGAACAGTCTGTTGTTGGTATATAAAAATGCAATAGATTTTTGTTTATTGATTTTGTACCCTGAAACTTAACTTATTGGTTCTAATAGTTTCTGGTGCAGTCTCTAAGGTTTTCTTTTCTTTTTTCTTTTTTCCTAAGGTTTTCTATATACAAAATATTATCCTTTGCAAATAGTGAGTTTTTCTTCTTCCTTTCCAATTTGGAGAGCTTTTACTTTAAATGTTACTTTTTTTTTTTTAAGAGAGAGAGAAAGGGAAAGAGATAGGTAAAGGGGCAGAGGCAGAGAGAGAATCTCAAGCAGGTTCCCTGCTGAGTGCAGAGCCTGACCTGGGACTTGATCTCACAACCTTGAGATTATGATCTGAGATGAAGTCAAGAGTTGGACTCTTAACCGACTGAGTTACCCAGGTGCCCTTTAAATTTACTTTTAATTTAGAAACCTGAAAAATTCCAGACTCAGTTCAAAATGATTTGATACAAGGTTTCTCTACTAAAAATAAAATGTTACCAAATATGTGAAAGAAGAATATTTTTTTGTTCCCAGGAAAGTTCATAAGCCACAACATCTTGTGCAAAGAATACCAAGGGAGTATAGGAGGAACTATTTCTCTTTTAACAATAACATGATAAATGTACAAATGCTTGGCTTAAAGTGAAAACAAGATGATCAAATTTGCTTCTGATGAAAGGGATTGCTATTCAAATAACCAATATACTACTCAATAGCTAAATGTCTAATACATATAACTTTTTAAACAACAAATGAATGAGGTCATTTTTCTTTTGCCACACTAAAAAAAACTGTAGTTTTACAAAGCTATTAAAGATTTACGTTCTTGAAAAATACTGAAAAGTCTGTGTTTTTCTCATTAAAAAAACATAAGTAGTACAAAACATGATTCTTTAAGATTATGAGTTACCTTTCAAGTCCTTCTTGAGTTTTCTGAGATCTTTTTGAAAATCTTCAAACTTCATCTGTGAGGCCTGAAAAAGGTCCTGGGGTTCTGGCAGTGGAAAAACACACTGTTCTTTTCCAGCATCCTAATTAGCAAGAAACACATAATTTTAAAACAAATCAGCATCAATATAAATAAGAATAACACAACAATGCTAATGGTGAAACAACAACAAACACTGCCAATCACTCAACAACAAAGAATAACAAAATCAACTATATGTAAAAAATGTCTTACCTCATCAAAATTTCGAAGATAATAGGAAACAATATATGATAAAAGGCTTCTGCTATTGTCCTAGGCAGAAAGACCAAAGTAAGTAAAAATATATTTTTTGAAATATTAAATATACAATGTCAAATAAAATAAATACCAGTAAATCAATATATAAATGGAAACATTTAGAATAAAATGGGAAAGTCCATGTTTCAAAGTACTTCAGCCACTGCATCTAAGGAGTTTAATGGCACAGAAGATCTTGTTTTTCCCAATGTTCTAATCTAAGCTCCAAGTGGAAGCACAGCTGTTCAAGGGTGGAGTCTCAGCTGTGAATACTTTCCTGTTTTTACCCTCCTCAGTCAGAAAATTAGTTCGTTAACTGTCATGTTTTATTATTAAAAGGTATAACTATTATTTTAGCTGAAATGACTAAATATTGCCAGCATTTCTATACCATTTCTGGACCAGCAGGTATCACTCCAACAGTAAGTTTGACAAAGGCTTATTAGTATATAGATTAGGAAAATAAAGTTAAGTATTATTTTAAGTAAGCAGGAACTTAAAAAAAAATAATAATAATTTTTTAAAAAATTTTTTAAAAAGCAGGAACTTTACTTTTTCTAAAATTTTAAAAATTTACTTATTCATAAGAGACACACAGAGGGAGGTAGAGACATAAGCAGAGGGAGAAGCAAGCTTCCCGCAGGGAGCCTGATGTGGAATTCGATCCCAGGACCCCAGGATCACGACTTGAGCCAGACATAGACACTCAATCACTAAGCCACCCAGGTGCCCCTAAGCAGGAGTTTTAAAAATGCAAATATGCATATTATAAATTGCTAGTCAGCAACTGAGATTGAGAAATTAATATCCTCACTACTATAAATAATGCAATGTATTTACTACTATAGAAAAACATGTAGAATTGTTTCTATTCTAATAGTTTTCAAGGAATAGTTTTTCACTCTTTTTCTGGCATACTTAGAGGTATTAAGTTTTAATTATTTCTCTTTTTTGCATCACTTGAAATTACTGCTAGATAATTTGAATGTGGGAAGACAAATATATATATATATTTTTAAAAACCTTATGACACAAACTACATCTCCTAAAGTGTTCAGCCTAAACATCATTTTCCCTCTATTTATAAAAAGCAATATCCTTTTATAATTTAATTTGATATGAATTCACCTTTTAGAGACTTCCCTCATAGTAATTTATAATAATAATATATTATGCAGTAATATATTACAATAATAAAAGCAGTGTATTTATTAGAAAGAGACTTTGCTTGTAAATAATTTAAGCAACTTACCTTTCTCTTTCCTAACATATATCAATGCAATGGTTAACAGTATATGAATCAATTAACAAAGCATTTATTAAATGTGTGCTGATACGCATGCTGAGTGAAAATTCTAAGTCATCTAAATAACAGCTCTGTCCATGTAGGCCTACAAATACTACTAAGAAATAGATATAGTTATATTTGTTTTATAGAGAAAGAACCAAATCAGGAAGACTTTATATATTGTGAGACTGCAAGTGAAATTATAAAATAAAATCTTGCTTCTTGATTTTTTATGTAATTTTATCTAGATTTCTCCTTAGTTATTTAAATTAATAAAATTTAACTTATTGGGGGATTGAATAAGATATATCAAACATAAAAAACCAAATAATCCCTTATTCATATATAATTATGATTACAGAATCTATTTCAGATCCACTTTTGTAAGTTAAATATTGTGTTGATGATATTTATATTCCAGTGTTATTTGCAAATGTTACTTGTTTCAAACCAGCCATCATTCTTACTATGAACCACATTCATAGTGCTTTGAAGAAGAAGAACTATGAGCCACATTCAAGTGCTTCAAAGAGAGCTTTTGCTTTTGGATAAATATGATTTATTAGGTTGACAAATTGGAGGTTCCTGTGAAAACTTGTGACATACAAATATGATAGGATCTGAATTTTAAAAATCACGAAAATTATATGCTGCTGGTGTTGCAAAACAGGATGATAGCTTTATTGAATTTTGGAAGAGCAGTGTGTTGCATATCACAGAACTCAATGAAAGAATGGTAAATGGATGTATGAGTAGAAGTATGAATGAATGAGCAAATTATTTGTGGGCCAATAGAAAAAACAAAAAGAAGTATGTCTTTCTTATGTGGGAGATTATAGTTGACCCTTGAATAACATGAGTTTGAATTGTGTGAGTCCTCTTACACATAGGTTTTTTCAACAAATACAGTACAGTACTGGGAATATATTTTCTCTTCCTTTTGATCTTGTTAATAACATTTTCTTTTCCCTAGCTTACTCTATTGTAAGAATACTGTATACATTACATGTAACAAGAAATAGGTGTCAAGTAACGTTATCGTAAGACTTCTCATCAACAACAGTAGGCTATTGGTAGTTAAGCTTTGGGAGAGTCAAAAGTTATGTGTGGATCTTCAACTGAGCAGGAGGTCAGTGCCTCTGCATCATTCAAGGGTGAACTATATTCATTATCTAGGAAAAACAATTCTAGTATTTCCATTTCTATGAGTCAGTTGTTTACTTAAATTTACTATTTTAAAAACATGACCCTAATTTCCTTTATCAAACAGTTCTGTGTGGAGATTCTTCTATCAGAGAAACAGAATTCTACTATTTTCTAAGTTTACAGTCTCAGACATTAACTCTAAACATCATAGTTGTTTCCTTAATCTTCTATTTTTACTGACACTCTCATAATCTGAGATGTTAATTTTAAACAAATACAAGTATAGAAGCAGATCAAAAATTAATTAGTCCTGCAAAAAGGCTTAGACATTCTCACACATATCAGTATAAAGGGGAGAATGATATGTAGAAAAGCAGGATCATCTTTTACATTTTATTTACAATCTATTTTCACCCATCTTTGCTTTGTTTTAAAAGCACAAGCCTGTTCGCCTCCATTATTTAACATAGAAGAGAAGAAGAATGTCTAATTTATGAAAAGTAGTCCTCAGAGTCCAAAGCGATAAATATTAGCAGACATGGTAATGATAAAAATCATTATTTTTCATTCTATTTAAAAGTTCTCTACTCAATTATTCATTAGTCATAGGATTCACAATTACTCATTTTAGAAAGTATTATTATTCACAAAACCATAAACTTTTGATGGCCATATACTTTTATCTGACTCAGAAGATAAAGAATTCGGAACATAAAGAAACATTTATTGCAACAGGTTTAGAGTCAAGCTTATTACTAAACAAAACATCTAATCCTCAAATTGCCTACATTCATTCATACAAAATACTTACACTGCTTTTGACATCTTTCAGCTTCGGAAGAATGTCTAATCCAAAGCCATCCGCCTGTCCTCGAGTCTTGTTTCCACCATTCATGTAGTTGCCAAAAGCAAGAACCAAACCCAGAATCTGCATAACCCCTGGACCATTTTTTAATGTCTGCAAAACAGCATAAAGAACATTTTCTCTCTCAGACAAAGTTTTCTTTGAATTATCTTAAATCAGTGGCAGATATTACACTAATAATTTTGGGTGACAATCAAAATGTATCAGTGCTTATTATTAGGGTATTTTAAGAGCAGTGTTTCCAAAGTTAATTTTAAGAAGTTGCCACCTACAACATTCAGATATACATTTGTAAACTGAGAGATACCATTCTAGGCTATTTCTATGATATAATTGCACAGAAAACAAATAAGGTTGTAATAGGAGAACTACTACAAAATAATGTCATTGCCATCACCCTAATTGTACCTAACTCTGGAGCAATAGAAACTTTTGGCACAAGCTGTGGGAAACCAAAACACGGCTATAAAGATTAATTCCAAATTTAGATTTATCCCTGAAAAGTTCACACTCACTTCTTCCAAAACACAAAGCTCAGCTGCAATTTGCATGTCTTCTTTCCTCTGAAAATGTGTCTTTAATAACATCTTACTAGTTTTCAAAATGATTTACCACAACGAGAACGAATGGTACAATTGATTTTTGACAAATTGTTTTAAATGGTAATATTGGTAATTTCTGCCAAGCATTTATTCTTTATTTTTGGAAGAATATTTATCTGCTGTTGAGTCATACAGCTGTTCCTAAACTATTTGGATAGAATCATTAACAGTTTGTTGAAGACCCCTTCCAAAACTGAGGGAAAGTAAATGAAATGCCTTCAAATCACATCGAATCTGGAGTCTGAGGTAGGACAGGATCAGACCATTTTGGCAAAAGCAGAGGGAACAGAAATCCCTGGAGGTAGGAGCCCAACCAGCATACTCCAGCGATAGCACCCTGTGACAGTGTGCACCAATCATCATTTGCTTTGATCTGGAAGCCATTGTGGTACCTTCTCTTCTGTGGAACTGCTCTCCTGAAAATTTATGCATACTTAGAGAATACAATAAAAAAAGTTTTTAAAATATAAACACGACTGAACACAATTCAACATCAGAACTCAACTGTCAGCATTCTACAGACCAGAACCCACCTCACACAATTTCTGTAGCAATTCCAGTTTACGACGAATTGAGCAAATACTTTCTGAAAATGTGGACTGGAACAGGATACAAAAGACTCGCTCTGAAAAGTTGGGGATTAGTGACAGTTCATAAAGGAACCTAAGGAAATAAAGCCAAGTTAAGAGGAAAAATATAATTCATATAAACAGATGTCTATTCTCCTATCAGAACAATTATGAAGACACTATATTTTCCATATGGAAACAGGCTGTCCATAGCCTGGCCACCCTCACAAGCTTTCAAGGTGTGCTTACTGTTCAGGTTTGTCCAGAGACTTGGCATTTTCCTTGTCTTTGGAGGACCGGCCATGCTTCTCGATTTTTTCAAGTTCATCTGACTGTGCTCTCTGGAAAAAATAATGCCAAGCAGTGATTCAAAATCTGGTGAAATTAATCTCTTAGATTATGGTAATTTTAATATAGAAAACTTCTATATATTTTCATATTTCTTAGCATCTGTTTGCCGTAAAGCTTGACTTAATTCATGAAGGCATTTTAAAGTGTAAATATGTTTAAATGCAAACCAGATCACCTCTAAACCTTCCAAATAATGTTATTGGCTATTAGTGATCTGCAAAGCATTTATTTATTCAAGTATGCTTTAAAACAATACAGTTTTCCTCTCTTGTTTCTTGGCTGTTTGTAATACTCTCTAGAATACAAGAACTTCATTTTAAAGTGGTATGTCTTATTCAGAAATCAACCAAGTTAAATTTGGAAGTAATGTGAACCTAATGTTATAAGAAATTTAAAGGGAAAAAAGTACTTATTTACTATTACAATCATTGTTTATGGCTTTTTTTAAGGGAAAAATACAATAGAATTATTAAGTGCTGGGACAAAAATAAAAGGGTTTTATTCTTCTGCTGAGTTTTCTTTTTGACACAAAAATGGCTTCAGGCTTCTCTTCTCCCAAAGTATCTCCTTTTATCCTTCCTACTAAATTTCTTTGTAGGAGAGTTTTTCCTGAATTTTCAATATACGATAGAAGAGTTTATAGACATTGAAAAACACAAATCTATTCTTCTTTATGAAAAACTTGGATGCTTTTTATTTGTAGTCTTGTCTTTAGTTTAGAACTCATGGAGATGTTCCAAAATAGCTAAATAGAATATTCCTATGCATTAAGAAATGTCAGTAGACTACCATACTTTTTTCTTTTTTTAAAGATTTTATTCATTTATTCATGAGACATACAGAGAAAGAGGCAGAGACACAGGCAGAGGGAGAAGCAGGCTGCCTGCAGCAAGCCCGATACAGGACTCAATCCCAGGACTCTAGGATCACGCCAAAGGAGGACGCTCAACCACTGAGCCACCCAGGCGCCCCAGACTACCATACTTTGAATTTGAGTCTAATCATGAGAACTTAAATTCCCTTCACATTATTTTTTTGTTTAAATATTAAGCAGTTTAGCCAAGGACTACTGTATAGAATAGAATGTGATAGATTTATAGAAACTAAAGATTTTATCTGAAAAACAGCTATGTTCTGTTTCTTATTGTTTTGAAATACAAGTTTTCAGGTAATAGGATTAACTGGCAAAGACTAGTTTCTCACAAGAAGCTTTAAAAAAAACTGCTCATTTTTTTAAAAGACTTTATTTATTTGAGACATAGAGCCAGAGAGAGAGCACAAGTGGAGAGTAGAGGAGAGGGAGAAGTAGACTCCTGGCTGAGCAGGGATTCCCCATGCAGGGCTAGATCCCAGGACCCTGATCAGGATCACCTGAGATGGTGATCCAAGGCAAAGGCAGACAGTTAACCAATAGAGGCCTCAGATGACCCGAAAGCTGCTCATTTTTAAATTTTATTTATTTGCTTTTAAGTAAGCTCTATGTCCAATGTGGGGCTCAAACTCATGATCCCAAGATCAATAGTAACACATTTACCAACAGAATCAGCTAGGTACCCCAAATGAAGCTTCTTTTGACAGGGGATTAGATAGCAGATCAGGAAATCTTCTGAGGATTTGAATTTGAAAATAAATTTTCTATCTGAAATAATACAACAAAAGATCCAAAGGTATAAAAGGAATATGTTTAATGCAAATATCCCAAGCTACTTGAAAGTTTTAGAACCTGTTCCTAGAATTTAAATTGCATAATAATCTTACTTTTTTCCTTCAGTTTATTATGGCTTTGCCCCAGAATTTTAGGGGGGTAAATACCACTTCATTTATTTATCATAGTTACCATCCAGAAGTCAGCTCGACGGATACTATCATTATACCACTTGAAAACAAGTAACAAGATGACCTTTAATAATAACCATGCTTGAGGATGCCTGGGTGGCTCAGTGGTTGAGCATCTGCCTTCAGCTCAGAATGTGATCTTGGAGTCCTGGGATCCAGTCCCACATTGGGCTCCCTGCATGGAGCTTGCTTCTCCCTCTGCCTGTGTCTCTACCTCTCTGTGTCTCTCATGAATAAATAAGTAAAATCTTTAAAAAAAAAAAAAAAAAAAAAAGAATAATGACCATGCTCATCTTTTGGCAAATGAGTGAACAGAGTGATATCCTAAAAGAATATTAAATTAAAAATACAGATAAAGCAAGGGTTGTTTTAAGAACTATAGGTCCACACCAAATTATACCTTATAAAGGCTTTTAGTCCCTATAATCTCTCATTCTTTTTTTTTTTTCTCTCATTCTTTTAAAAGAAATAAGTTCTACCAAAGCAGAAAATTAGTCTGCTATCTTCAAGCCCAAGCACATTCAATACTCAAACATCAGGGGCGGGGTTAGGGTGGGGGGTGGATTGGAAATCCACCTTCTTACAATCTGATAAAGTAATCAAATTTGTTGGCTTTATTTTTGTTTTTTGAACTTTAGATACTTTGACATAGACTCAACCTAGTTGAGTGCTGGTACAAGAAGATCAAGGACTAGAAGCTGACTCCACCGACTCAGTAAATTTCCCTAGGGCTTAGATACACACACACACACACACACACACACACACACACACACACACCTCAAGAGACAGCGACAAGACAAATGAAGATGGCTAAGTAAATCTTAATAATAATTAAATACACAAGAGAAGGAAAAAGCTCCCCAATGTCTTGAGAACATAGTGACTTTCTGGCAATACTATAGAGTTATTCTCTAAATTATTTAGTACACATAAATTACTAATTGCAAAGTCCTTTATACTTATGCTCTACTAAACCATTTCTGATGACTCTAGAAAGCAAGCTACCCTGGGTTGACAGTGCTGCTTTATGGATGATAAAGGGAACTAAATGCCACTCTATGCCATACCACATTGGGTCCCTGGACTCTCTAAACAATAGAATTGATCAGAGGCCAAACCAGAGTTTCAGGCAAGGCTTTATTGGGGCTCATGCTGGAGCACAAAGGAGAGAGCACAAAAGAAGAATGTCCACAAGCTGACTTCTGGAGGAGAGGTCAGGGAGAGGTGTTTTTTTTTTTTTTTTTTTTTTTTTTAAGAGTTAGGTGGCACAGTAACTTCTTGCAAGATACACATCAATAAAGGCAAAGGAAACAAAAGTAAAAATGAACTATTGGGACTTAATCAGGATAAAAAAGCTTCTGCACAGCAACAGAAACAGTCAACAAAACTAAAAGACAACCTACAGAATGGGAGAAGATATTTGCAAATGACATATCAGATAAAGGGCTAGTATCCAAGATCTATAAAGAACTTTTTAAACTCAACACCAAGAAACAAAAAATCCAATCATGAAATGGGCAGAAGACATGAAGAGAAATTTCACCAAAGAAGACAAAGACATGGCCAACAAGTACATGAGAAAATACTCTGCATCATTTGCCATCAGAGAAATCCAAATCAAAACCACAATGAGATACCACCTCACACCGGTTAGAATGGTGAAAATTAACAAGACAGGAAACAGCAAATGTTGGAGAGGATGTAGAGAAAGGGGAACCCTCTTGCACTGTTGGTGGGAATGCAAACTGGTACAGTCACTCTGGAAAACAGTATGGAGGTTCCTCAAAAAGTTAAAAATAGAGCTACCCTACGACCCAGCTATTGCAATACTGAGTATTTACCCCAAGATACAGATATAGTGAAACTCTGGGACACCTGCACCCTAATGTTCACAGCAGCAATGTCTACAATAGCCAAACTGAGTAAGGAGCCATGATGTTCTTTGACAGATGAATGGATAAAGACGACATGGTGCATATATTACTCAGCAAGCAGAAAGGATGAATACCCACCATTTGCTTCCATGTGGATGGAACTGGCGGGTATTATGCTGAATGAAGTAAGTCAATTGGAGAAGGACAATCATCATGTGGTTTCACTCATACGGGGAATATAAGAAATAGTGAAAGGGATCATAAGGGAAAGGAGGGGAACTGAGTGGGAAAAAATAGAGAGGGAGACAAACCATGAGAGACTCCTAACTCTGGGAAATGAACAAAGGGTTGCGGAAGGGAAGGTGGGCAGGAGGTTGGAGTAACTGGGTAACAGGCACTGAGGAGGGCACTTGATGGGATGAGCATTGGGTGTTATACTATATGTTGGCAAATTAAACTTCAAAAAAACAAATGGAAAA
Organism: Canis aureus; assembly: GCF_053574225.1. Taxonomy (NCBI): domain Eukaryota; kingdom Metazoa; phylum Chordata; class Mammalia; order Carnivora; family Canidae; genus Canis; species Canis aureus. The sequence goes on from NC_135616.1 coordinate 49,227,652, forward strand.
AAAAGAACTTAAAAAAAAGTTAGGTGGCAAAAGGGTGACATCTAAGCATGTAGAGGCAGGGACTTATTAGCTCCTGTGCACTTAAAGATTATACTTCTTCATGCATCACATATCTAATAAACATGTAAGATCTCCACCCCTGGGCATAATTTTTAGTATTATATTGAAGAGAAAAGTTGGGAAAAGGTCAGTGCTGGGGTGCATCTTGGCACAGACTGGTTTGGTCCAGTCTTCACCAATCTGTGGTAAGCATCCTCTTTCCAAATTCCTGCAAGATGTGCTACTCAAGAGGCATTGAGTTTTAGCTTCCCTCAGCCTCCCTTATGGAGGCAGCCAAGAAACACTGAATTTCACAGTCAGGGCTGAGGGAACTGGAATCTGGTGCTTGCTTTGTCTCATATCCATGACCCATAAACTGCATTCTTCTTCCAAATACTGGCATATGTAACTTTATGGCATTAAAAATAAAATCAATTTTGGGGGCGCCTGGGTGGCTCAGTAGGTTAAGTATACAACTCTTGATTTCAGCTCAGATCATAATCTCAGAGTTCTAGGATGGAGTCCCAAGTCCCACTTCACACTCAGCAGGGAGTCTGCTTGAGGATTCTCTTTCCCTCTCCCTCTGCTCCTCCCCCACTCATTTTTTTTCTCTCTCTAATAAAAAATAAATCTTTAAAAATAAAAAAATTAAATCAATTTTTAAAAAATCAGTATTCATCTTATTTTTAAAAAGTCTTTAAATATAATGAAGCTATCAAGCTTATGGTAGCAAACATAAAATTTCCAAAATTCTATTGTTTACTTCAGATCTTGAATTTTATGGTTGGCAACAATCATCAATTGTTTTCCTTGAAGTGACCACTTACTTTGTACATTTTGAAGAAAATATCTACCAAACCCCAACTTACTAATAATCCCAGTTTGCCAATCAGATTTTCAAATAGAAATGGTGTCCAGTGACAAGGGGCTACCTTAAATCACAAGTGGTTTTTATCAAACTATCTGTTGTACTGTAGCATGTAACAGAAACACTTTGTGTGTACTTCCCATTTTATCACACAGAGCATTAAAAAGACATACTCAAGAGTTGAATTTTAATAAATATAATAATTTTCGCTGTTCATTAAGGACACTCTTAAACTAAGTCATCTTTTTACGCCCCTGCCAATTGCATGGCAATGAAGAATTATAATGACGTGTAAATGTGTGGTTCTACTGCCTTGATACTGGCAGAGGTGCCAGAATGTTTACCTTTCACTGCCTTTGAGCCATCAGTACAAACACTTACACTACCAGAAAAGCAAGTAATATCTTAGTGTTATTACGAAAATCATTCTTATCTTGCAGACCCCTTTGGGGAAAAAAGTAGAGTCCCTGGGCACCCACGGAGCAGAGTTTGGAAACTGACATCTGGTAAAATCTTCTTATCCAAATGATGATTATATTATCTTCAACATTCACCATACTCAAACACCTCCAGTGACAAAAACTCATTCTCACTCTAAACAACTGAAAATTCCTTTCAAATATTTGGGAAAGCTAAATTTTTCCTCTTTTGTCTTCTAAGTATTTTGGTTCTTTACATTTCCTATGGTATGAATGTGAGCCTATTATAATTACAGTTGCTGTTTGAGTAGTTTTCTGATGGCTTACAAATGAGGCACACACAACAGTGTCATATAACTCTCCCATCGTACAGTCTGCTTCTCAACTACATCATTCCAGAAATACTGCTGCTGTTAGTGTAGCCTAAAATTAAGGACAATATTTGGAGAAGCCCCATATTCTTTAAGTTATCAGTGGTCTAAAACCTTTGCATTATTTTTCATGTTTATAGACTCTATTCTGCCTCTCCTATTCTGTACTTATGAAATTGATTATCTTGGACTCAAGCACAACAACACACTTGTTATTTTTTTCTACATATAATCAACTATTCTAAGATTTTATAGCTTGAGATCATAAATTTGTAATACTATGGAGCAAATACTTCGGGCTAGGGTAGCGTGGCTAGGGTAGAGCTTCAGAAAAAAGAGGTAAGACCTGAGTTTGAAGAATATGTTGACCCTAAATAGATGGAGAACTAATCTCATTGATTTGCCTCTAAAATTTCTCTGCTTCTTGTATTCGCAGTCACCGCTGAAGACACAGGACCTGATGACTCTATCACACCAGATCTTCTACCTGAATATGTAGCATTCACTTTGGCTTGCTGCTCTTGGCTTGGTTTATGAATGACCTCCTCTGGAAAGCCTGCCTCAACCACCTTGATCTCCACTATAATTATTTTCTTTCCAAAATGATAACAGAGAACCAATAGTTGCTTTGTTTTATGCTATGCTTATCACAGCATCTTAATGGTGATATAAATATATGTCTACACCTTCTATTGATTGGAGCTCCTTAAGAAAGATCACATCTCACGTATCTTTATTGTCCTAGTAACCAGTAGAGCTTATGGTATGTGGTAAGCAGTCAGTGATATTTTTTTAAACGCTGAAAAATTGTATCAGTAATTGAATATGACAGAAAAAGGCCTCCAAGTCATGGAGAGCAGACAGGAAAAAGAGGAGGCATAATGACAGAACAATCTAAGAAGTATTGAGGACATAATGATATGCAGATAATTCCAACTGCTTATCATCATCCTAAGAGTATAATGAGGGCAGCTATGAGGTCATTTGAACTCCAAAATTGATAATGTGAATGTGTGAGACAGAGTGAGTCATTTCAAATGCTAGTACAACATAAGTAAATAAAAGTAATAAGAAAGCTATGCCCAGCAGAAGTACATATGAATTCACTCATCTATACATTCAACACAACTCTCGTGCCCCATCACTCATCTCATGCAAAAATACTTATGTGTCTAAAGGTACAATAAGCAGGACTAAATCATAATAGGTTTAAGCAATGTTAACCAATTCAGCAAGACTCTGCTATTCATTAATATACCATGATCAGTGTTTCTTGCCCAGCATCTTGGCTTGCTCCTTGCAAAGCATGAGAGATCAAGCAAAAGTCAGTTATTTTTATCTGCTAATGCCCCCATATTATTGTTCTTAATAGCTACCACACAATTTATGTCAAGCTAGTGGTTATAAATTGGTACTAGAACCAGAGGTCATCTGGATACTTTTGGCTCTGTTTGGCCTTCACAGCAAATTTAGTGTCAAGTGTTCTCTGGTCCACTAGTAGGTAATCATCAAGATCAAACTTTAAAACAAATGACTTTTAGGGATTCATTCATCCATTCATTTAAAGGCCCAGCATTTACCAGCATTACACCAGGTACTGGGGATAAAAAGATATATATCTTAGCCTTCAGATTCAAGCAAAATGCTAAAACATAACGTACCAAGTAGCTCATAATATCACTCTTACTTGTTTAACCCTTCTATAGTGATCTTCCACTGCTTTTTAAAACTATATATGACTCCCCATATATGAAGAGGATGCTAATGTTCTCACTACCACACCAACAGTGATTTGTTGAAATAAGTTCATTTTTCTTCTTCTTTTTTTAAGATTTTATTTATTTATTCACGAGAGACACAGAGAGAAAGGCAGAGACATAGGCAGAGGGAGAGGCAAGCTCCCTGCAGGGAGCCTGATGCAAGACTTGATCCCAGGACCCTGGGATTACAAGCTGAGCCCAAGGCAGACACTCAACCACTGAGCCACCTAGGTATCCCAAGTTCATTTTTCGTTATGGTCAAAGACCTGGGCAACAACATCACAAACTTAAACATCAATTAATAAAATAAAGGAATTTCTAGCTCCATATATTCAAATTACAAACTTTCCTTTTCCCTGTCCCACTCACTTCAATGATTAAATCATTTCAGTCTCTTTCTTTAATGTTAGCCCTTCCTGCACCTTCCCCAATCACCTGCAGATTTGTACCAGGATTCAGTGTGTTTGCCTATGAATGAAGTGGACCTCAGTTGCTGCTAAACTGGATGTTTTCAACAGTTACCAAAGATCCATCACATTTAAAACCCTGTAGAACTCTTTATCTAACCGCTGGCCAAAATGGACCCAGATTCCAGGCTGTCAACACTGATTTCACCATTTATTTTGACTTCCACTACCCTTGGCCCATACACCCCCTTAAACTGAATCCTGCTATTCCAACTCCTGGGAAGAAGCATTACTTCTAGAGAGGAAGGGAATGGGGAGCAAGGGGTAGAGAGGGAGGGAAGAACACTGAAATCAGTTGGTATACATTTCCATGGTAAGCATTTCCACTGCATTAGTTTATTAATGGTGCTAAGCAAATGTTTCTCAAACAGTGTTCCAAAGAATACAAACTTAGATTCCTGAAATTCATTAGGAATTATATATCCATTTTTAAGACTCACATGCTAAATACTCGTAGAAGTTATATTACTGAAAAGACTATTTCAAGAGCAATCCTCATACTTAACTGATACCAAAAATGCATGCATGCCAGAGACAGCCAGACAGAGGAGAAAATGACAGTAACACTCCCAAAGAAGCAGTGTTCTAGGGATAGAACATGGAAACATTGTCCCTAGCCAAATTTTAGCAGTTCCTTTGTCCAGTTTCTTTCAATATTCACAATAAAGCTAAAGTCAATCTTTAAATCTTTATCTTTTTCTTTAACATCATCATCCCTGATGTTTACTAGGTGATTTTTACCTCCAATATTGTTCCCTTTGATTACATTACATCTTTTCCTAGATATCCTCCTACCACTCTGCAGGACCTTGTCAGTCTCCACTGCCAGAATTGCATCCACTATCTGAATACTATATAACAACTGTCTTTAGCCCATGTTTTCCCTTTATATCCAGACATGCAATTACTTTGTCCGCATTTTAACCTGGATACTTAAGAAACATCACGGACAAAAAAAAAGTCTAAAAATAAACTCATGTATACTTTCCCCAAACACTCAGTCATTCTGATTCCAGTAAACTGGAAAACTAGTCACCAATCAGAAAGCTGGGCATCATGCTGGATGTCTGTAATTTACTTCTACGTCCTATGAATCACCAAGACCTGTCTTCATTTCCAATGTTATCACCTTTGTCTAGACTGCTGCCACCTTTCAACACCCACTTTGATACCATGCCTGGTCTCTCCATAATCATCCCTGGCTCTAACAGATGTCCTACACAGCACCCAATTTTTTTAAAGTTGTTAAGTAGAATATGTATAGTCTACTTTAAACTCTTTAATGGCTGTTATTCTTAGAATAATACCACAGACTTTAAGGTGCCTACAGAGCCCACATGGTTCATTACCCCCACACCCCACCTCCCTCTGCATTCCATCTCATGCCATATATCCACATGCTACATACATTCTATTCTCCATGGCTTCCCTTCATTCCTCAAACACATCACAATTCCTCTTTCATACTAGCTTCTCCCTGTGCCAAATACATTCCCCATGCTTCTCATCTTCCACAATATCCACCTTCTCCTTGTTTCAGCTCTGAACTCTCTTCTTTGGGGAGGCCTTTCTTAAGCTCCCCATCAACAATGAATCTTCCCATTACCTCATTCTCACTGTAGAAATGCAATTTCCTTCATAACACTTATGACAATTGTAAATGAATATTTGAGTCTAACTCCATATTAGAAAGAAAGCTCCATAAACACAAAGATAATATCTATTTTTTGTTTATCACCATAAGACGGCACACGCCTGCAGTAGACACTTTATAATTATCTGATGAAATAATAATAAATGAATGAATGGAGTTCTTAAATATAAAAATTCTTCCAAATTCCCTCATTTCTTCCTATTATCCTATCTCCTCATTCAGTCTCAGTTTTTCTTCTGTGTCTTTCCTTTCTGCAATAAAAACAAAGACTACTAGGAACTGAAATGGGGAGGTCACACTTCCAATGACTATTTTTGGAGAAGTAGAGGTCAAGATATTTGGTGACATCAATGATAACACCCAGGAAACTGGTCTATATTGGATGATGTTGGCGGGAAGAGTGAGCTCGATTTCCAAGGAATAAATTTGTCTTTTCTTTATACCTGTGCGGTTAGTCCAGCATCATCAGCATCCTTACCATTTCTATAATTTACATGTTCGTTTCTCCCTCAGTTTACTAACCCCTTCCCCTCAGTCTTTTGTTCATGTTCAAATTTATTTGAAATAATCCTCTCTTTTTTTCTATCTAAATCTCAAACTTACTTCTCCCTTAACCAACCACATTCCTGAATCCCTCCACAACCCTCTACTGCCTCCTCTACTTTTCCAACACAGTATCCTGAAGGCATACGGACTTCTGTCCTCATATTTTGTTCGCTTTTTGAATCCTGGAAATCTAGCTTTAATTCTCATTCAAATCACTCTCACTAAACTCAACAACGATCTTCTCAAAGCCAGATTTCTCTGCAGATAAAACAAGAGCTGATATTATTGAGTACTCAGTATTTGTCAGGCAAATCCTGCAACTGTTTTACATGCATAATCTAATATAATCCTTACAGTGCCCTAATAGGTAAGCAACATCATCCTCATTTTTATGATGAGAAAGTGGAGTCTTTTTTAAAGTCTTAACTAGTAAATACAGGAGCCAAGATCCAAACAAAGAGTGGCTCATCTAACATCTATTGACCTACATTTCTTCAGAAAACTCTACTGAGCCCCAAGCTACCTACTGAAGGATCCTAGATCCTTTAAAAAAAAAAAAATCAACATGAAGGCCAAGATAAAGTAATTACACTAAAAGTCCTTCTGCAACTAAAAATCCTAATTCCACAAACAGAGGAAGGCTTTCAAAAATATAGGGCAGTTTGGGTGGGCAGCCCCCTCACAAATCAAAGAATGGTGTGAGCTCCCTAGGTTTTCTTCCCCAACCATTCAGCTCAGATAGGATATTGAAGAAGTCAGAACCTGGAACTACCAGCAGACACAGGTTAAAAAATAGGTTTTAGGAAAACCTATTTCTAGGAAACATTATCTAGCAAAACAGAATACTTTTCTCTTAATACAGCCCTACTCTAGCCAAAAATCAAATGGAAAAACTGACCCTTCATTGAATCAGTGTGGCAAAGTACAGAACTGCCCTTCCACCCAATGTGTCAGCAATGAGGTAAAGCTACTTGGTAGGAGGCAATGCTATTCAGCAATCTGCTTCCCCCAATGTCCTCCTATCCTGGTGTCCAGGGGGCCTAGCTGCCAGCTGAACTTCCACCCCTGACCCAACAGGAATAAGGTAGAATTAAGTGGTTATTGGTAGTGTTAGTGAGCCTCACAATCTAACTAGAAAATGGGTCAAAGACATAAACGGATATTTCACCAAAGAAAAGACCTAGAAGAAAAATAAGCACATGAAAGATGTTCAACATTGTTTTCCATTAGGAAAATACAAATTAAAACTGCAATGAAATGCCACTATACATCTATGAGAACAGCTAGAATGAACAAATAGTGACTATACCAGGAGAGGGTGCAGCAAAACTGATCTTTGATATATTGCTGCTGAGAATATAAAACAGAATAGCCATTCTGTAAAATAGTTTAATAGTTTTATAAAAACTAAACATACACTTAACATGCAAAACTGTATTGCATTCCTGGGCATTTATTGCAAAGAAAAGAAACTTAAATCTCCACACAAAAGAATTTAATCTATATGAATGTTCACAACACTTTTATCTGTAATAGATAAAAACTTAAAACAATCTCAATGGCCTTCAATGAAGGAAACATATTGGTATGTCCATACCATGGAATACTACTCAACAATGGAAAGAAATGAGCTTTTGATACACTCAAGACGTGGACAGATCTAAGGGAATTATAATGAGTGAAAAAAGCTAATTTGAAAAGGTTATGTACCATATGATTCCACTTATATAGCATTCACAAAATGACAAAACTGAAGAAATGGAAAAAAGATTAATGACTGCTAAAGGTTAGGAATGGGAAAAGGGAAGTTAGATAGCATAATTATAAAGGGATAGCATCAAGAAACTTTGTAGAAGTGGAACAATTCTACATCCTAATTATAGTGATGGTTACATGAATCAACATGTGATAAGACTGCATAGGAGTATGTCCACATACATGTGTGCGCACACGTGCACACACACATATAGAAGTGCATATGAAACTAGTGAAATCTAAAGAAATGTCTATGGACCATATCAAAATTAATTTCCAGTTTTTAACACTATACTATGATTTTAAGATGGTATATTGGGGAAAACTAGGTGAAAGCTAATGGGGCTTGTATGTATTTTTCGCTATGTCCTTTGAAATTATTATTATTTCTTTTTTTTAAAAAAGATCTTTATTTATTTACTCATGAGAGACACACAGAGAGAGAGAGAGAGAGAGAGGCAGAGACACAGGTAGAGAGAGAAGCAGGCCCCATGCAGGGAGACTGATGTGAGACTCAATCCCAGGTCTCTAGGATCATGCCCTGGGCCGAAGGCAGATGCTAAACCGCTGAGCCACCCAGGGATCCCTGATTATTATTTCAAAATGAAAAGTTAAAAACTCAACATGACCCACTGAGGAACTGTTCCTTTATGTTCCCAAATCTGTTCATCTTTTTAGGACCCTAATCTTGCTTATGACCATCCTCTCCAAACACCCAAGAAGAAAGCCTAGTTCCAATCCTTCCCCTCCCACACCCAGTTAGGCAACACTTCCTATTTAGTTCAGCCCTGAAGACTCAGAAATAATTTTCTCCCTCCCCAATCTCACTCCCACCCCAGAGCCATCTGACCACATCCACACCTGTCAGTTTCAACACCTGCCCCAACTCCAACTCTAATTCCCCTATTGTACAACTTTCCAGCAACACATTCCTTACCCCAAATACATTATACTTTTCCACATGTAAGCCTTTGATCAAATTGCCCCATCTGCTGAGAACATCTCTCATCTCTTCTCTTGAGCATATTATCATCCAACATTTAAGAACAACCCAGAACACTATAGCCTCACTATGACGATTATTCTAGCTCCCTTGACAGTAAATAATTGTTACCTATTTATCAACTACCCTGCTCTTTCTATAGTATTGTAGTCCACCACTTACCATATTAGCCTCTAATAATTGTTAGAGGCTATAGCATTCAACCATCTGATCTGACAATCCTCCACCTGATGGTTAGGTTTTCTCATTTTATTTCAGTTTTAAAAATCTGTATGTTATGGACATTATGGAACAGACTGAGGACTTCTCAGGAATTGTAAGGGGAAATGCTTCTGCATTATTAAATGACCACTTAAAATATACTTTTGCACATTACATACTCAAGAGTTTATGGGTGGTCTGTATACTTATTTGTTGGCTCATACTTCCTCTAATCATGAACACTAGCTTTTTAAGAGATATACTTTCTATAGTCAACAGACACGAATTATAGTCCCACAGATCTTTCTTCCTTAGGTACAATAAACAACTGGGATATCTTTAAATACCAAGGGCTGAGGGCAATTTGCAAAATGGTTGCCATATACACATAGCAAACTAAAGTTGTATGTCTAAGGGCTGAACAGCTCTTCAGAGACCTGGAAACCTTGAACACTTAACCATATATTGGCAAATATGCTAGTAAACAAGAAATTCTGAGCCAAATACACAAGAAATGCCATCTGGAATCATTCAACTTCCTAAATAAGTTTATTGAAGGGAAATATGATAAGAGTTTTATTAAAAGAGTTAACTACTTACTCCCTTAATAAATTTGTTGCCCACTTAAATTTTAGTTGTTGCAATCATGGGCAACAAGGAGGGAAGGCTAATGATGCTCTCAAGCTGATATGTCAAAGCCATCAAATATTATACCTGTCATATAATTTCAAGTCACGACCCAACTTTAGTATTAACCATGGCTCTTAGCAGGTACTTAAAACAATAAATTTTTTGCCACCACTGAAAGCTTTCTACTTTATATGACCATACACAAGCCAAACTAAAAAGTCTTCTACATAAACTGTAAGTAAGATTCCTACTCATAAGTACATTCCTGTAATATTAGTAGAATACAGGGATTTAAGAAGGTATAGTGAACATTTATGGCATTAGGTTGGAAAAGTATATCATGCTGCTAGCCAACTGCACCATTTTTATTTTTCTTTTTAAGATTTTACTTATTTATTCATGAGACACACAGAGAGAGGCAGAGACAGGCAGAGGGAAAAGCAAGCTCCCTGCAGGGAGCCTAATGTGGAACTTGATTCCAGGACTCCAGGATCATGACCTGAGCCAAAGGCAGATGCACAACCACTGAGTCATCCAAGTGCCTCCACCATCTTTCTAATGCCTGCTAGCCATCATGAAAAAAATACTGGGAAATGTTTAGTATATGTGTGTCAGAAGAGACTGGGTGGATCTGCAAAAAATACTTTCTCTGCCCTTCCAAGCTAAGAGGGTTGTTAATGTTCTCAAGGAGAGAAACAAGAGAAAGATCACAGTAGAATAGGATTCATATAAAAAGCTGGTGGATAGACAGGGTGCTTATAAACAATTTGACACCACACATAAGGATATACAATTCATGTTCTGAGGGGAGACCTCCTGAGGGATCAAAAGAAGTTGGGATAAAAGGAGAAGCAAACAAGTGCTTCTATTATCAAACAAGATTTACACTTAGAACTAAAACACAAGAAAACATAGCAGGAATTAAAGCTAGTGTTAAGCCAACATACAAGCCATTCTTCCATTTTTTAAAATTTATTAAGGATTTATTCTCCATCTACTTTTTTAAAAAAATATTTTTTTATTTATTTGCATGAGAGAGAGTGCATGCACAAGCAGGGGAGAAAGGGTGAGAAGCAGGCTTTCTGCTGAGCAGAGAGCCCAATGCAGGGCTTGATCCCAGGACCATGAGCCAAAAGCAGACGCTCAATTGACTGAACCACCTAGGTGCCTCTCTCTATCTACTTTTATAAGGAATTTAGGACAGCAGTAATAGCATAACCTTTTTCTTCTCTCTTCTTCTCTTTGCAAGTAGTAGAAAACTGGAATATCCTGTAGTTTAAGGTTAGTACCTATTGAAGACAGGCTTGTGATTTGTAATAGGTCAGTAGCTGACTCAGAACTTTTCAGGGAAGTATGAAATATGGCATACGTAATACAACAATCCTTCATTTTTTCCACTTAAGCTTTGTTTGTGCTCTTAGCTACATTTGGGGGCCACATCTCCTTTCCACAAGATAGCACAGCCTTTATGGTCTGCCCCCTTTTTAGGGGTAGAGACTTAAAGCATATTACATTTTATGTTAAACTGTTATTTCATCACATATGATAGCACTTGAATTCTTATATGATAGCCATGTTTTTATGCATATTTTATCTCCCCCCAAAACGATGCTCTTCTTGCAGAGGCAGGTAATAGGTATTAGGCAGGTAATAGGTAAGTGTATTTTCTAGATCATATACAAAAGCATAAATTGGAAAACAAAACATGTAAGCATGAAATATTTTTTGAGGTATTAATAAATATTATTTTATATATAATATTTTAAATATTTAAATATTCAAGACCATAATGTACACATTATTATATATGGAATTTTCCAGAAATGCAGCAACCAGGCATATCTCAGAAAAAAACACACTTCAACTTTACCAAGTATCTACCATTTTATAAAATCCTGTAAGTTGTAATAAAGCTATTTTTAGTTGCTATAATTAAACTATTATAAATAAAAGGACAAATATCTTTTTACTTCATAATATCTTTTGGTTCAATCATTTTCAAGCACTTACCTAATTAAATGGATCATATAATACTGTGGATTACTTTGTTACTTCTATTTTATATTATAGGGCATACATGAGATGATTTGTTATATATGTAGATAGATTGTATTATCCATCAATTTATCTTCAGGTTGGTAAAAGAAACATTATAAATATTTGTTAGAATAAGGAAGCAGTGGATGGGTAGGATGGAGAATTAATGGCATAGTCTAGCAGTTGTGCATTCAGGAGGACTCATCCTTCTATAGGCAGCTCCCCTAGGAAAGAGATTCAAAAGGGAAAGTGTAATTGCTAATACTGTTAATTTGGAAGGCAAATGCTGCACATTAAGTAACATGGTAAATTTCAAGGGACTAGTTTCTGCAGTGAGTCTAATAATTAAAAACAAGATGAGTGGGTATGTGGGGGGGGGGAATAAAGGAGGTCAGAAACAGGAAGAAGTGCTAAAATTCTCACTTCTCCCTCATTGGCATACAAGAAAGACAATAATCTTGATGCGAAAATAGTTTAGCACTAGGGAAATGTGTGAGGCACTCAACAACTATATCTTACTTGGGGTAGCAGATTCTGTAACACACCATTAGATATTTGGCTATCTGTCACAACTGACAAGAAAGCAGAAGTGTTTCCTATGTAAAAGTTAAAACTCATCCTCGAATTAACATTGTGGAATATCTGATCATAGTTACTGTTTATTCCTTGATATACATGACATCATTAATGATCAAAATATTAATATTTTTAAAGATAGAGTTGACCCTTGAACAACAAGGGCCTTGGGGGCTAACATCCCATTAAGTCAAAAATTCACCTTTAACTCCCCCAAAACTAATTACTAATAGCCTACTGTTGACTGGAAGCCTTACCCCCAACATAAAGTTAATTTGTGCATATTTTATATGTTATATGTACTGTGTATTCTGTATTTTTTATCTCACTTTTTCTTAATTTTTTCAGAATTTCTACGCAACACAGTTCAGCTGCAAGGTTTTTCAAATTGTTGCAAGTCTCCAAAACATTTTCCAATGTATTTATTGAAAAAAACTATATGCAGAAGTGGACCATGCAATTAAACCCATGTTGTTCAACTATAGTCTAAATAAGAAAACTTATCAAGGCTAGTATTATAGTTTGCATTTGCATTTATTTATAAAAAAATAATTTTTTTGTAGCACTTACTGGGTGCCAAAGCAATACAAAATACTAGGGAGGAAAACAGACATAGATATTTCATGAAATTAGAGAACTTGAGAGTAAGGATAATCAATATATGGGTGTGGAATATCTAGGCCATGTGCTCTACAGAGGAGGTATATGTTGCTATAAAACTATAAGAGGAGGATTTGTGACAGGGAAGAATGCTTAAGGAAGGAAGGACTAAGACTTGAAGATTCAAAAACGTTCAGTAGGGTGAGATGGTAGTAGAAATTTGCTATCTGAGAGAATTGTTTTGTCCATTCTGTTCTAGTAGAGAGTCCAGGAGGATGTGAAAAACGGATAGGCCAGATAGCTGGGTATTTGTGTAAGAAGGTGAAGTAGAAGAGATGTCTCAGAGAACTTACCTGCAAATAATAAATATCCATAAACTCTACAAGCCAATAGTGAACAGGAAAATATTAAGTGTTCTCCAGTAAGTCAATATATTAAAATAATCAATCAAATTAAAATCTCATATTAAAGTGAAAATGTATATGAACAATCTCATGCTGTTTTTTTTCCAATGCAGTAGTGTTAATCATGTTAACTCTCATTTTCCAACAAATTCACTGGAGATAGTTATTTGTTCAAAAGGGGCAGAGCTATCAAAAAGTTAGTCAATAACATTATGATTTGGCAGACATTATCACATCTTAGATGAACAAAAAAGAAATGTATTTTCTGGTTTTTATTAAGTCTACAAAGTCAATCTGTAAGTGATTCAAGATCTAAAGCTTTTCTTTTTTAATTCTGAAATTCACCGTAAGCACATTTTTAGTTGAAAATGAGCATACTTGCAGGAATTCCATGAACCAACTCAATAAAACAATGAAATATGAGTATGGTTTTCAAAAAGCTATGTGAAGAAAGCCAATACTCTTCTCACGTGTTTGAAGAAACTAATGATTAAATGTTTCTTAAAACATGAATCAGTTAAATACCTCTAGGAAGTTATGGGAACACAGATGGTTAATCCAATTCATTTTCATTAATGTAATACGGTATACACTTTTGAGGATGCTATATCATGTGACATGTGCTATATTCTTCTTTCAGATTAAAGTTTATGGTATGTCAACTACTACCCTAAGTAAAGATTACTAAACTATAAAGCCTGCCTGTGAAATCCAATCCTGAGAAGTGTAAAGTTAAACCTCTAATTCTTTCTACCCTACTTGCTTTTTTTTTTCTCCTTCTAATTGGATTAGAGCTGTTTAATTACAAAGGGGTGTGGGATATTTTTCTCTTCCTATATTTTTTATATATTTTTTTCAGCTGAACTTCTAATAGGATTCACTTCAGGGTTTGGTTTGGTTTGAATATTTAACAGTTTCATTTCTTGAACATGAAATAAAGGAAAAAATGAACCATTATCTGAAAAAATTCAATTGATAGTTACACATGGACATTTTTACAGACACATTTTTGGCTTCATGTTAATCACTCAAAACCCTAAAGAAAAAATAAGGCTCCACTTCAACTATTCCTCCATTCCCTTTCCACAGTCCATCACTTCCCACCTACTCACAAACTCACTTGGGCACATATTAAGAATTGGGAACGATAGGTATTTTTAGCCAACTATAATTATTATATGCTATTTATGAAGGGACTTTACTCTCTGAATTCAATGATAGTCACTAACCCTAAATAAACTGTATAGATTTTTGTTTTAAAAATCCTAGTAGGATGTACTGTATTTAGTAACTATGTGGTTTTACTAGGTTTTAATTCCTCAGTAAACAGGAATTGGGCCCTGAGGATTGTGGTTTTTGAAATTAGGGTGTGTTTAGATTTGGAGACTGCCCAAAATTCATTCACATCTAGAAGAGAAAGCTGACTGCCAAACATATGCAATGAGGGGAGAAAAAAAGATTACATTCTAAATAAGGTTTGTATAACAAATACTTCCATCTGTTTCACAGAGATCAAATAGAACTACTTTAAAACAGTCCGATGACATTTAAGCATCTGGCAAAAAGAAAGCATGTATTTATGGGAAAGGATTCAGGTTAGCTATGTTTTTTATCCTTAAGAATAAGTAGTGGAATGGTAAGTATGATTATTGCTCATATTTAACAACATAAATGAGTTTAAACATTAATTTATTTTTTATACATAAAATTTAAATGTCCCCTCAAATACCACTATGAACCTGTTAAAGCAAAATTAAAACTCTACCAGGATACCTTTCAGATACTCTTTTGGATCTGAAACGAATAATTGAAGTTATTAACACAATAAACTCTGAAAGATTTCCAAGGAGAACTCAAGCCAAGTATTAGCATGAACATATCACTTTTTCCTTCTGGAGATACCTTCATATGAGCAAGGCTCATGTATATGCAGTGACGAGTCACCAAATAAAAGCAAACCTCCCCATGTCTCAACCCTCTTTACCATCCTTGCCAGTTATTGCCTCTGAGCCTTCAATTTACCACAGAGAACCCACTCTGAGATAATGGATGGAGCTCTTAGAATTTCCTCCTTTACGGTGAACACAATGTTAACCTTTACTGGTAGGAAGCTCTGGAGAGACACTGCAGGAGGAAGGGAGTTCCTCTTTCTGATTCTAGTATATAGGTGTTTGCCTTTTCTTCCTCCTGCTGCACAGGTAATCAGCAGTATGAGTGTCTAAGGACCCCTAAGGGGCCTCTGCCCAAATTGCAGCAGCACCACATACAGAACATCATGCAGCCTAAGCCTGGTGACCTCTTTGTGCCTGATGTGAACACCATGCACACTATGCACTGGTACCAGCCATGGCTTACCTATGAACTGAAATTTCTCTCCTGGGCTCTCTCAACACAGGTAATATACACTCTGGGCTTCATGCCCTGTGCAGCATACTGACTTCTCCTGCATGTCTGCTCACCAGCTGTGGCTTACCTGCCACCCAGAAGTTTGTTTCCTGCTCACTCAGAGACTGGGAACCAGCTTTGACCCAGACAAACCAGTGGGCTACAACCATACCTTCTCCAGGGAAATCTGCAGCCCAGCCTTAGTGAGAAAGCTCCCCTTTCAAGTCTATCCTTCCTTGGGTACATTCCCTCAATCCTAGGGTACCACTTAGAGTTACCTTTACATCCTTGTGCTCTCCTATCACAGGCTAATCATTCATTATATTAAATTTCCATATATATTATGCCATGGTTTCTGTTCCTTGACTGGACCCAGACTAATAGACCATCCCACATCTATTTTCTGGCTTGAGACTACTAGACATGATATCCAATCGACATAATGTATTTGTATGAATTAATTGACAACTCAAACCTAACAGGATCAATACAAAATTCTTATTTCCCTATCCTTAACCAAAGAGCTTCCACATAACAGTTAATTGCACTCTATTGTTTCTACTGCCTGGGCCAAAGTTCTTGAGATCACCCTCAATTCTTCTTTCTCATAGTCTGTATCTAAATCATCAGCAAATTCTATTGACTTATTCTTCAAACTATTTCTAGAATCTGACCACTCCTCACCAGTTCCACTACTTCTACTATGGTCCAGGTCATTATCATCTCTTATCTCCTAACACTAACAGTCTCTGACATTTTATCTTGGCTCCCCATAATCTATTCTTCAGTAGTCAAAAGTTTCCTTCTAAAATGCAATCCTCTGATTAAAACTCTCTGTGTATTAAATTCCTATTTTGCACAGAGTAAAAGTCAAAATGTTACAAAGGCCTATATGGCCCTAGAGAAGCTGGTCCCCCTCAATACATCTTTGATTATCTCTGACTATACTTCCCTCCCTGGCACCATTTCACTTGGGCCTTCCTGCTGTTCTTTGAATAAATCAGACTTGCTAACACCTTAAGTGGATACCATCTCCAGGACATCCACACAGCTTTTCTTCCTCATCTCCTGCAATTCCTATTTAAAATGTCATCTTTAAATAATATTTTAAATTGTACCTACCAGCCTGAGCAATTTCCATTTTCCTCAAATTGATTTTTTTTTCTCCATAACACAAAAAAAGTTTAAACTTTATACATGCATCTATTCTAAAAAAACCCTACATTTGAGGTCTTTAAAATAATTATACTGACTTTTTATAATTACTATTTATATCCAATTATTATAAACATCCTAAAATTCTAAAATGACATTTTCATGCAATGATTCTTACAGTAAGAACTGTAAATGGAAAAAACACATAAAAGGGCTACATATTCAATGATTTTTAATAGGTAGGATAGTAATAATATTAAGTTATAATTATATAATAGATACTTCTTTGGAATTACATAATAGACATAATTCTGAAGGTCTGAGTTTACTTCAACTGTGTTATGGTAACATTTCCCAAACTACAAAGTGTTAAATTGTTCTCACTATGTTAATAATTTGGTTGAAGGTCTTGAAAGAAAAACGAAACAAAACAAAACAAATTTGATTGAATGAAGGATTCAATTAAAAATGCCTCCCCATCTGAAGATTATCATTTAATTAAGCATATATTATGACTGGACAATTTTATTTTTAACTTTAAGTTAACAGTTCCCTCAACTTATTTGATTATGCAACACATTTTTCATTACAACCTAGAAGAAGAAGAGTGTTTCACTGAATTTATTTTAAAAAACACAATACTGGGGAATACACGCTTCCAAAACTGAATGTTTCTTTTTCAAAAAACTCAAACTGTAGAGTACTAAATTCACTTAAATGTTTTGTTCAGAAAGAACTGAGTATGATTATACATATAAAAAGTACACTATGTTGTTCAAGATACAATACAAAATTATCCTATGTATGAAAACTTAGGAAAATGTGACCACCTGAAAAAAGTAAAAAAAACAAAACAAAACCTGCAGATGTCAACACCAATGACTCATATGTTCAAATGATCAGACAAAGATTTTATTTATTTTTATTTTTTTTTAAGATTTTATTTATTTATTCATTAGAGACACAGAGAGAGGCAGAGACATAGGCAGAGAGAGAAGCAGATTCCCTGTGGGGAACCCGATGCGGGACTCAATCCCAGGACCCCAGAATCACACCCTGAGCCAAAGGAAGACGCTCAATCACTGAACCACCAAGCCACCCAGGTGCCCCCAGACAAAGATTTTAAATCAACTGTTATAACTATGCTCCATGATGTTAAAAAAATATATATTAAAAATGCACAAAAAGGACTGTCAAAAATAATCACAAAAATAGAACTTTATTTATTAAAAAAGTAGCCAAATGAAAATTTTAAAGAAGAAAATTACAATATTGAAAATGAAACTTTGTTATTGTATGAAATAAAGATGACAGAGGAAAACAAATGAACACAGCTGTAGGGACCATTATGAAAATATCAAAAGGTCTAAAATATATGTCACTGGAAACTCAAAAGGAGAGGATTGCAAGATGCAATACAGAGTATTTGAGAGTTGAATGATGAAAGGTTGAATATTTTTCAAATGTGATAAAAAACAAATAGATGTTCATCAAACTCAATCACAATATAAACAAAGAAAACAATGCCCAAATATATCTTAATGTTACCACAAGAAACAGTGAAGTCCAGAGGTAAACAGAATATGCTTAATATGCACAAAGAAAGAAATTGTCAACTCATATTTCTATATCCAATGAAAATGTCATCCAGAAATTAAGTAAATAAAGACATTCTAAGATAAAGTAAAATAAGGAGAACTCACTATGGAAAGATCTGTACTTAAAGAATATTAAACACACTTCTTCAGACTGAAAGGAAATTATATTGGAGGGAAATCTGATCTTCAAGAACAAAGGAAGAAGAAATAATGGTAGCAAGATGCTGGAATGAGAGGCTGTGAACTCTTTTTTCCCACATAACACACAGATTCAACACAACACATTTATCATTTCACTTTGTGAGAAATATAGAAGCTAGATGAGAGGCTCCTGCACTCTGGGCAAGTATGAAGCTAGCCATAGTGAAACTAATAGGAAAAGCTGAGATGCACTCTTGTCGTAATCTGCACCACTGGCACAGTGTCATACAGTTGGGAGACAACCTCCATCATTCACCTTCTCCAAGAGTAAGTATTTTGGGATATACAGAAAGTAATCCATATTTCTGGTTACCACCCATGGGTCTAGCTTCTAACTCATTTGTCCCTGAGAACTGACAGACCCCAGCAATCACTGTTACCTGTGTGAGAGTGAGAGAAACAGAGACAGAGACAGAGACAGAGATAGAGAACAGAGCAACAGTTTCATAGGTCACTTGCCATAGACCTTCCTTTAGGCCTACTGCACAATGAATGGGCAGCAAACTCCAGCTCCCAGCTTCTCTCTAAGAAGTAAGGGAGTTGGACTAGTCATCTAGAATTACAACTTTTCTGGTTATTACCAAAGAGATTGACTCCTAATTCATCTGTCTCTGACAGCAGCATTCACTAGTCTCATGGGGAGTTTACAAAACAAATAGCAGTTTGAAAAGCATGCAGGCCCTTGCCACAGCTACTTCCCCTGGTTCAGCACAGAATAAACAGGCAATAAATTCTACCTCCCAGTATTTTCTAAGGAGTAAAGGAGTTGGACCATACATATAGCATCCCAAATTTTTAGCAGCTTCTCAAAACACCAGCCTCCATCT
This sequence comes from Canis aureus, assembly GCF_053574225.1. NCBI lineage: Eukaryota > Metazoa > Chordata > Mammalia > Carnivora > Canidae > Canis > Canis aureus. The sequence goes on from NC_135616.1 coordinate 49,247,148, forward strand.
AACCTGTCTCAGAGAACTAATGGGTTGTAGCATATTCTAGATACCTAGAGGCCTCTACAAACAAAGATAGTAATTTGGACTAGCATGAAGGTTTAAGAGGTACTCAGAATCTTTGAATAGGTGACTGGTAAGGGTCTTCTGTACAAAGCCAGGCTGTTTTGTCTAATGCACAAACATCAACTCAGGGAGTCAAGGAAAGTGAATAAATAGAGAAATAAGTTCTAGATAAAAGAACAAAATAAACGTCAAGAAAATAACTCTAATGAAATAGTTATAGAGGATTTACCTAATAAAGAATTGAAAATGACTATCTTAAAGATGATCATTGAGGTCAGGAGAGCAATATATGAACAAAGTGAGAATTTCAAGAGAGACAGAAAGTAATTAAAAGGACAAATACAAATCATAGAGCCGAAGAATCCAATAACTGAACTGAAAAATTAAAAAATGGGATTCAATCATACTAGATCAAGTAGAAGAAAGTATCAGTAAACTCAAAAACATTGGAATTAATCCACTAGGAGAAAGAAGCAAAAAGGGAAAAAAAAGAATGAAAAAGAATGAGGATAATTTGAGGTACTTATGAGACACTTTAAGCAGATTGATATATACATTATGGTAGTGCCAGTAGTTAGACAAGGAAAAGAAAGGGTGGAAAGCTGATTTAAAGAAATGACTGGGGATCCCTGGGTGGCTCAGCAGTTTAGCACCTGCCTTTGGCCCAGGGCGCAATCCCTGGAGTCCTCGGATCGAGTCCCGCGTCAGGCTTTCGGCATGGAGCCTGCTTCTCCCTCCTCCTATGTCTTTGCCTCTCTCTCTCTCTCTCTCTCTCTCTCTCTATGTCTATCATAAATAAATAAATAAATCTTTAAAAAAAATAAAGAAATGACTGAAAATTTCCAAAATCTTAGAACAGATATTGACAGCCAGTTTCATGAGGCTCAAAGGATCTTCCACAAGATCAATACAAAGGGGCTTATTTCAAGACACATTATAATCAAAGTCTCAAAAATCAAAGAGAATTTTGAAAACTGTGAGAAAAACGTGACTTGTCACAAACAAGAAGATCCCCATAAGGCAATCAGTAGATTTTTGAGCAGACACATGGTAAAAGAAGAGGCACTGAGATGATATATATTCAAAGCACTAAGAGAAAAAAAATTGCCAGTCAAAGCACTAAGAGAAAAAAAAATTACTGTACTCAACAAAACTGCCTTTCAAAAATAAAAGATATTAAAACATCCCCAGAAAAACAAAAACTAAGGGAGTTTAGCATCAGTAAAAATATCTTACAAGAAATGCTAAAGAGAGTTCTTTAACTGCAAATGAAAAGACACTAAATAACAACATATCACATATGAAAGTATAAAATTCATTACTAAAGGTAAACATGTAGATAATCTGTATTACTAAACTGGAGGTGAAAAAATCACTCAATCTAGGTATAAAAGTTGAAAGACAAATGTATTAAAAAATTAATAAATTAATAAATACACAATAGGAATATACGTACATTGTGAAATCAATAACAAAATGTGGGAGGCAGAGTAATAGAAGTTAGGTTTTCCATGCAAGTAGAGGTAAATTATTATCAGTATAAAATCAAATAAATTAATTATAAGATATTTTATATAACCCCATGTAACCACAAAGACAAAGGAATCATAGCATGTGAATAAGAAACAGAAAAACAAAAAACAACAAAACACAAAAGAAGACAGAAAGAGCAAAGATGGGTGAAAGATCTAAAAGACAAACAGAAAACAATTGCCAAAATGGTAACAAATACTTTGCTACTTATAATCACCTCAAATGTAAATAGATTAAACTCATCAATCAAAGAGAGTAGCTGAATGGTTTAAAAAATAAGATGCAACTATATGCTATCTACAAGACTTACCTTTAGATTTAGGACACATAGGCTGAATGTTAAGTGATGGAAAAAGATATTCCATGCAAATAGTAATCAGCAAAAGAGGTTATACTTACATCAGAAAAAAAATAGACTTTAAGTAAAAAACTATTTATAAGAGCCAACAAAGGTCATTATATAGAAAAAAGGGCCAGTTATGAAGATACAACATTATAAATATATACGGACCCAGCATCTACACATATAAAAATATAAAGCAAATACTGACAGATCTGAAGAGAGCAATAAACAGCAAACAATTATTAGTAGGGAGCTTCAACATCCCACTTTCAATGGTGAATAGATAAGCAGACAGAAAATCAACAAAGGAACACTGGATATGTTAACACCATAGACCAAATGGACCAAACAAACATGTACAAAAATTTTAATCCAACAAAATGGAATATACATGCATCTCTAGCACACATAGAACATTCTCAAGGACAGAAAACATGTTAGAGTTCATAAAACAAATGTTTAGAAATCTAGGAATACTGAATTAATACCAAGTATCTTTTCTGATCACAGTGGAATGAAAGTAGAAATCAGTATCAGAAAGAAAACTATAAAATTCACAAATAGGTGCAAATTAAACAAGACATATTTAAACAACCAATGGTTCAAATAAGAAATCAAAAGAGAAGTCAGGAAATATCTTGAGACAAATGAAAATGAAAATACAACATATCAAAACTTATGGAATGCAGCAAAAATAGTACTGAGGGGAAAGTTTATAGCAATAAACACCCATATTTAAAAAGAAGAAATAAACAACATAATTTTGCATTTCAAAGAACTAACTACAAAAGAATAAACTATATCCAGAATTAGAAGAAAAAAAGAAGGGATCCCTGGGTGGCACAGCGGTTTGGCGCCTGCCTTTGGCCCAGGGCGTAATCCTGGAGACCCGGGATTGAATCCCACATCGGGCTCCCAGTGCATGGAGCCTGCTTCTCCCTCTGCCTGTGTCTCTGCCTCTCTCTCTCTCTCTCTCTGTGACTATCATAAATAAATAAAAATTTAAAAAAAAAGAAATAATAAAAATAGAGCAGAAATAAAATAGAATACAGAAATAGAAAAAAAATCAGTGAAACTAAGAGATATTTTTAAAAGATAACCAAATTAACAAACCTTTAGCTAGAGTAGCCAAGAAAAAAAGGGAAGACTCAAATAAATACAGCCAGAAATGTAAACAAAAACACAACTGATACCACAAAAATAAAAAGGGTCATGAGACAACAATGAAAATTGTAAGCCAACAAAGTGGAAGTGAGTAAGTTTCTAGGAATATACAACCTACTATGACTGAATCAAAAAGAAAAAGAAAGCCTGAACATAATAACTAAGGAGAATGAATCAGTAATCAAAAAACTCTCAACAAATAAAAGCCCAACATAAGGCTCAATCTCACAACCCTGAGATCATGATCTCAGTTGAAATCAAGACTGGGATGCTTAACAGACTGAGCCACCCAGGTACCCCATCAACCAAACATTTAAAGGACACAAAATCAACATGGAAAAACATCAGTTGTGTTTTTATAAACTAATGATGAACTATCTGAAAAGGAAATTAAGAAAACAATCCTATCTGTAAAAACATTAAAAAGAATAAAATATTTAACCATAAATTTAATTAAGGAAGTGAAAGACTTGTACACTGAAAACTGCAAAACATTGATGAAAGAAAGTAATTAGGACACAAATAAATAGATATTTTATGCTCATGAGTTAGAAGACTAAATATTATTGAGATGTTAAAACTGCCCAAAGCCATTTACAAATTCAGTGCAAAATCTCAACTGGATTGTTTTGTTTTGAACAAAAGTAGGAAAAATAAATCTAAAATTCATTTGTAACAACAAAAAGCCCCCAACAGATAAAACAATCTTGAATAAGATGAACCAATCTAGAGGCATCAAACTTCCTAATTTTAAATTATATTACAAAACTACAGTAATTAAAACAGTATGATACAGGCAAAAAGACAGATATATTGAGCAATAGAACAGGACAGAGAGCACAGAAATAAATTTATAGATATATAATCAATTCAATATAATCTTCAACCAGGGTGCCAAGAATACATAACAGAGAAAAACAGCCTTTTCAGCAAGTAGTGTTGGAAAATAGGATATCCGCAAGCAAAAGAATGGAACTGGACTCTTATACCATACACAAAAATCACTCAAAATGAACCACAGACTTAACTGGAAACTATAAAACTCCTAGACCACATAGGGAAAAGATTCATCACATTGGTCTTAGCAAGGATATTGTGGATATGACACCAAAAGCACAGACAACAAAAGCAAAAACAGACAAGTGGGATTACAATATTTGCAAATCATATAAATTTTATAGGATTAATTTTCAACATATATAAGAAACTCCAATAACTCCATAGCAAAAAAAAAAAAAAAAAACTCCTAATAACATGATTAAAAAATAGGTTAGGGACACCTATGTGGCTCAGTTGGTTAAGTGTCTGACTCTTGATTCTGGCTCACATATGATCTCTGCTTAAGATTCTCCCTCTCCCCCTGCTTGCACTCTGACTCTCTGACTCTAAATCTCTCTCTCTCTTTAAAAAAAAAAAAAAAAAAAAAGGTAGGCTAAAGGCTTTAACAGACATTTTTCCCAATGAGACATACAAACAGCCAAGAGGTATATGAAAAGATGTACAATATCCAGTCTTCAGAAGAATGCAAATCAAAACTACAATCAGATATTATCTCACCCCTGTTAGGATGGCTATTATCAAAAAACAAAAACAAACAACCAAAAAACACAAGAACAATAAGTGTTGATGAGTATGTGGAGAAATTGGAACATTCATCGTATACTGTTAGTTGGAATGCAAAATTGTAGGGCTATCCTGGATCTCATAAATAAATAAACAATCTTTTTTAAAAAAGACACAGGTAAGTTGGAAGTACATGGATAGAACAAGAAAATCCATGTAAACAGTAAGTATAAGAATGGTAGAATGGCTATTTAAGTACTAGTTAAAATAAATTTCAAAACCAGGTAGGTATTACCAGAGGAAATAATTTCATAATGATAAATGTGACATTTAACCCAAAAATACATCTAAATGTGTATGGGTCTAATCAGAAAGCCTCCAAATATAGGATGTAAAAATTGACAGAATTAAAGGGAAAATTTTTAAATTTCACAATTCTCTTAAAATGCCCTAAAATCCCTAGCTAAACCTAGCCACTGTCTGCTTCCACATCTTTCTGCCCGTTCCTTCCAGAGCTATTTACTCAAACATACTTTCTTCTCCCCAGTGTGCTAACTCCTTTCATGCTTCCTAATCTTGGCACACACTGTGCTCTCTGCTTAGAACATTTTCATTTCCTTCTTGGGTGACTCCTATTTTCACTCTCAACATCCCTTCCTCAGAGATGCTTTCCCTATCGATTACATGTGTTCAGAGCCCATTTGTAGTTGGACTCCTCTAACTCTCCTTCTCTCTCTTTCTGAGTGTGTGTGTACATGAACCAGAGGAAGGCATCATTTATGAAATCTGGAGGAGACAAACCACAGAAGCTACTACTACTGAGCATTGGTTGTAGCATAGTGTCTGACATTTAGTTAGCATTCTGTAAATATTTTTAATGAGATAAATAATTAAGCAAAGAGAGTAAGCTACTTATTTATTTTCCTTTTAAATTTGAGTGACATCTGAGCATGCTTTGACAAAGGAGAGCTGGGAGAAGAAATGAGTACAGAATGAGAACATCTCACTGGTTGGAACATAAGAAGACACAAAGGTATTTATAGAATTTGTTTTAGAAAAAGAGAAAATGGTAATGGCCAATGAAGAAAAACTGGTGTATATGAATGAGATGGCTTAATCTCCATATATATGTGAGTTAGGAAGCTGGAAGTGTGAAAGGGAAAGGAATTAGAAGTGTGAAAGGGAAAGGAATTGCAGTGATAAATAGCTTGAAAATTTTACTATGCTGAGCTGCTGTTTCAAAGAGCTCATTCACTCATTCATTCCACACCAGTAAATAGCATAGAGAAGATATAAAACTTCTATTATAGTTACATAGGTTGCTGCCCTATCTGATACACTGTAGATAAAAATAGGAAGAATCTGTCACCTTAGGATAGTTTCATGTAGCTAGAATTATAACTTCTTCTGGGTATGCGTTTGTGTGATTTGGAGTAGAGGAGGGAAAGAGTACTAAAAGTATGTTCATATCGTCACACTAAATGAAACTATGGTGTATTTTAATCTAGCTATGATACTGCTGTAAAGTTTGGGAAGTGGGAAGTAGGACTCCCACTAAGGTACGCCAGAAATGTGCATTCATACAGCATGCTACCTTATTTTTATCAGTCACGTGTAAATATACAGACAGCCACTAAAAAACATGGAAAAAATTATTTGCACTGTGCACAAAAAATAAACTATAACTGGTTCTATGGTCTTGGGTTCATCTGGGTTCACTGAAGTATGTGTTATTTAGTGTCAATTGAAAAAGAAAGCCCAAGCTGCCTGACAATCCCCTGGACACTCAAAAGGTTCAAGGTAATCTAAGAAAAGGCAAGATTTTGCTAGCAACAAGGGACTCTTGAGGCAATAATCTCCAAAATTAGAACATAAATGAAACAAACATGCTGTTTACCCTACAAAAGAATGTTGCTATTTTAATTCAAACTGCTTTTTGGAAAACCACACATAATATAATGAAATTTCTGGTATAGTAATGGTTAACTTTATTTACACAGTAACTCTGAATCTTTGAAAATATATTTCTGAGATCATCACATTTATACTGATCTTTCAAAAAAATACAGCATTTGAAATATAGTGATATAAACAGTATGCACCTCCATTATAAAACTATATCGAGAACAAAAACAGGTCATTCCTTAATTAATTAGTAATTATTATATTATATGCCAACCATTATGTTAAATGTGAAATATACAAATCCTCCTAATAAGGAATTTATAGTTCAGCTGAAAGATATGATATATACACACATAATGATAATTAATATAAAGCACAAAAGAGGCAAGTTCCCAAAGAAAGGACAACAGGAAGCACAACAGTATTTGAAAGATGTCCAAAATATAAAGGACACGATTGGAACAACTGGCAAAATTTGACTGGGTTCCGAAGATTACATGATAGTAATATATCAACGTTAATTTCCTAATGTTGATGGTTGCATTATGGTTAAAGGTTTGTTATTTGTAGATAGTATGCACCCAAGTATTCAGAGAAAATAGAGCCTAATGTTGGCAATTTATTTGCAAATGGCACTATATATATATAATTTATAGCTATGATATATCTATCTTTGTGCCACACCTGCAACTTTATTTTATCTTTGAGATTGTTTCAAAAGGTAAAGCAAATTATAAAAGGATTGTGAGTAAAGTAGTATCATTGTGAGTTTTATAACTTAAAAAGTATTCTCTATTAACTCATGTTGCTTGTAAACATGTAGTGTTAATCTGCTTCACTTGGCAAAATCTTGAGACCCTTGAGGGAAAGGTCCAATTTTGCATTAATTTACGTGGCACACAAACTTTGTTACCCTCAATCTTGCCAATCCTAGATGAAATCATCTGCAATTTGACATAGTTCTATACCCACACCTATTTTTATTAAAAAAATTAAAGTATAAAAGTATTGAGTAATCTAGAAAAGTCTTTCTACATCTATTTGATAGTGATGAAAAAGGTGATATTATTATGAATTATTAGGAACCCCATTTAGAAATGAGAATCTGGAAACTGAAAATAATGGCATATATCGGGATCCCTGGGTGGCGCAGCAGTTTAGCGCCTGCCTTTGGCCCAGGGCGCGATCCTGGAGACCCGGGATCGAATCCCACTTCGGGCTCCCGGTGCATGGAGCCTGCTTCTCCCTCTGCCTTTGTCTCTGCCTCTCTCTTTCTCTGTGTGTGACTATCATAAATAAATAAAAATTAAAAAAAAAACAATGGTATATATCTATTTAATTGTGGTGCTAGGACCTGAACAGAGTTCTTATGACTTTTTATCTCGTGTTCATTTTCACCACAAAGTGCTATCTCAGGCCCCCTGAAGGCTCTATTCAGTTATCACCATGAGCCAGGAAATTCTGTGCTTAGAGCACATTCCTGAGGGGAAGTGACCAGGTGTCAATCCAGCTTGGAATTGTGAGAACTTCTCTCTGTCTCATTTTTCCTAAAAGGGTTAGATAACAATAGTATTTCTTCTTCAGAAATCATAGGCAAGGCCACTTAGAGGATTAAATTAATTCATACATATAAGGGACTTAACTAAGCAACTGAAAAGAAGGAATTTGAATAAATGCATCTTCGCTGGAGCTGGGAATATGTATTTCAATTATTTAATTTAAGAGATCCTTGCTTTGTTATAGGCATATTCATTTGCTAAATGAGGAAGACTTTATCGACAACTGTTGCATATTACTCAAAAATGCACAAATTTTTTTCTCAGCATTTATCCCTAGAAAAGAATCATTAATTATTTTGGACACTAAATCCTCTTAAGTTACTAAAGAAATAAAAATAGCACAAATAGATATTCAATATAGATCCTTATTTCTAGTGGGTATCAAACAGTTTGAACAGACAAACTGGATCTTAAAACTACATGATAGCCCAAAAGAGGTTTTGAAATAAACCCTATCAGTAGATTTCACTCATTAACTCATATAAATATTTATTTAACATTTACTAAATACTTCCTATGTGCCCAATATTCCTTACCTCTAGATGCTGGAGATATTGTCAATGGATAAAACAAATATTTCTCCCTCTTTGGGCTTGTACTTTAATGGAAGTTAACCAGGCACTAAAATGAGTTCTATTTGTATATGTTATATACAATTATCTATTATTCATAATGGATTCTTTAAGTTCTTCTACCATAGATAGCTATCAAAGAAATCTAGACTATTCCTACCTGAACTAATATTACTGTGAACCATCCTCACTATTGTTTCCTTGACACAACGAAAGCCTGAACCACTGTTTGACAACAACAATAAAAAGAAAGCCACAAATTCAACCAGTTCCAGCTAACACTCAATGGACTTTCACAAAGTATGATGATGAGAAATTAGACACACAAATTCTGGGGAGCTATGTAGTTTGTTCAATCAGAAATTTATATTTCATGAAATTAACTTGCTCTTAAAGGCTAAAAACTTCCAAATAAAATACTTTGAATCACTGCAAATTAAACTTCCCTCATAAATATACTTGTGCCCAATTTATGTATTCTTTCTATGTATACTTGTGCACATGGATATACCAAGTTAAGACATTCATCTATCTTCATATAATATACACAACACATGCATATACACACACATAAATTATGTATATAACTAACCACTTGTATATATGTATATGTAATGTATGTATAAGAAGCAGTTACACATATACCAACATCATATATCATTATGATTTGTTGAAGAAATTCCTTTCCCTGGTATTTCCTCATTTCTTCCATATGGCTCTCCTGGTTGGGGGAGGGTTAGTATCAAAGATTCAAGAGAAATGAAAACTCTCTATACCTCTGAATAGATATGTTTTAAATACCCACTTCACTAGGATACTAATATACTAAAAACATGATCTATTTTTTACAGCTTTCCATCATGTAGTGGCAACTCTATAATCAACTATTCAAATCTGCCCTCTCAAGGTTTCTGAATGACTCCATCTAACTGCTACGTTCGCTGTGCTGACCAGGTACCAACTCTACACTTGACCAAGAGATTCTATGTGATATACCATTAGAAATATTTTCTCCTACAGAGGTCTAAATTTCACAGGGGAGACCACATATGCATAAGTTTAAAAAGTACCAAGCTCAAGAGTGGACAAGCCGTTGCAATACACTGTTCCCAAGGGAGTAGTCAGGGAAGAAAGTCTGCATCCTTATTGACCATGTGTGTCTTCCAGAGCCAGGAAGTCTTTAACTTGGGGCTGAAAAGTCAAGGACCAACTAAGGCCATGCCCCTAAAGAGAACAGAGGCTTACAGACCAGGTGCATTAGCGTCAAGAGCAGAAACAAAATGAAAAAAGAGAGAGAGAGCCCAAAGATACCAAGTACAAAATATAGCCACGATGAGACTTTCTCCTAAATATAATCCAGAAGCATCTTTACAGCCCCAATAAGATAATCACTTTTTTACTAAGTGAATCAATGTTATTTAATGCTATGTGTCATCTAAAACCATTTTATATATCACCACACAGATCGCACTTTCCAAAGGCACAGACTACATCATGCTACAGTCATACTTCTCCGTTACTTATACATTTTCCTGCCTAACTTAAGAAAAAGTGCTACAAGAAGAAAGCTTGAATGTTCAGCCACTTGGTGAAGCAAACTATGCAGTTTAGAACAATGGAGCCAGAATGAATTAAACCCCAGCTATGCTACATTTGCTGTATGATTTTGAGCAAGTCATCTGACCTTGCTATGCCTAAACTTCCACAAAATTCCTAAAGTTTGGAAAATGGAGATAATAGTAAATCCTACCTAGAGTTTTGATGTGGAGTTAGTGCACAGAACAATGCTTAGCTCAAATTAACCCCTACATTAAGCATTGACTATTATATTTCAAAAGAGGGAATGTGAATGACTTCATATGCTGCAAGCTTTGAACCACAATCTTTGAAATTATGAGACTGCACATTTGTCCAGTAGGTTGCCTAGACCATATCTTAATAAACTTAGACTTAAGTAAATTCAGTACACCCAGATCAATTTTTCTTAAAGGACATTAAGGCAATGAGTCTAGATGTGCATATTGGCAAGTATTGTGTATGTATTATATACTCACACATAAAATTCCTTCTATTACTCACATTCTCATAGAGAGCTTGAAGGGTCTCCAGATCAACCACAGAATTGTCCAAGTTCACAACAGCTGTAGAAAAAAAAGGAAAAAACACAAAAGAATATAAATTGCCATAAGCCAGCTGTGAAAAGATGTTTGACCATCTTGAATAACAGTGACCATCTCCAGAATAATGTTCTAACTTAAATTTACACACTTACCCCACTACCAATACTGTGCCCAGAGAATTTCAATGGGTGCAGGGGTCTTAAAACTTTCACTTATTCCTTAAATGCAAAATCTCATGAATATGACCCAGTCTAAAGTCAAAGATAAACTGTGAGTCTGTCTTTCAAGGCCCAAATGCATGAATTTGAAAAATTTGCTTAATACTAGAGAAACAGGCAAATCAGTCCTGTTACTGCAATACCCGATTTTGTGAGGTAAGCACTCACATCTGCCAATTCTTAGACTTATGACAAAGGTGAAATTAATCACTAAACTGAAGGACTTCATATAAAAACGAAAGATGCATTTTGTTATAATTTTTTAAATTGTTATAATCAAGGGAGAATTCATTGATTATGATATTGAGATTAACACAGATACAACCTTAAAAGCTCACTTTTTTTTAAGTAGGCTACATGCCCAGCGTGGAACTCAATGTGGGGCTCCAATCATGACTGTGAGATCAAGACCTGAGTCGAGATCAAGAGTTGGACGTTCAACTGACTGAGCCACCCAGGCACCCCCAAAATCAATTCTTAAAGTACAAACTACCCACATTTATATAAGAAGAGGACTAGATAATCAAAAACTGGGAAATATAAAAAATTAAAAAAAAATTTTTTAAAAACTGGGAATATGTTCTTAAATACATTTCTTTTGGCCTGAGAGCATGTTGGATTTTGGAGTCAGTATGCTTTATAATGCAGTTTGGGCACAGATTAATCAAAAGCATTCTGCATTACCTACATATATATTTGCTGGAAATGACATGAATTTGCCCTGATCAGATATGTGCCAAGTAGCCAATGAAGCTCCTATGGGATTAAAGATTTCTGGGAGAAAAATCACAAAGTGGATCATCACAAATTAGTTAGATTTATTCTGATAATTGAGGCGTTTTATACCGTCTTCTCTCTTAAAACCTAAAGTACATGAGACATTTTCTAGTTGACTCTGGCAAAATACCAAGAAAGAATTTAAAAAGACAAGTGGGAAATTGAAGCATATGATGGATCAGAAATCTAACCAAGATAATTTAGCATTTCTATTTGGAGCTGGGAACAGAGCCCAGATTCACTGACAAAGATCGTAGTAAGTAGAATATGATACTTCCACCCTAATAATATTCCACTATCTCCATTTCCAAAAAATTATGTCTCAAATATCAATCTAAGAATTTGATTAAGATTTTCAGACAAATCTACTCATTCCTTAGACCACATAAGGTAAACATATCACAATCTATTTAATGACTCAAAGTAGTAAAAACATGACCAAACTAACTTTGATTATATTTCAGAAATTAATTAAAAGGGACTAATAAAAAATTTTCACTGGTGGTAATATGGCTATAATGTAACAAAATGAATTAAACTCAAAAGACAGCAAATTCATGTGTGGAATTATCCCTTTGGATTTATGCATTGTCGAGCTAGCCCTTAAAGAAAATCTTACACTAAATCCAAAGATCTCTGACTTTGGAATTCATTAGATAATAATCCAGTATTTCTACATTCCTCTGATGATACAGCAAAAGGTTGATGGGAAAACAATGAAGGAAATGCCAGTAGTCAACTTAGTGTAAGATTTCATTCTTGGAACAAGGTAAAATGACACAATAAAATCATTCATACTTATGTCAAAATTCTTTATAAAAGTTACAATGGTCCTCCGACTTTAACCATCCTCTTAAAACATGTTATTCCTACAAGCTCCCACACATGAAGCTTTTTTTACATATATACTGAGGTTTCTCACCTATTTATCTCACACGATGTCAGATCCTGAAGAATATCTTAATAAATGGAATGTGGTCCTAACCATAGGTGTATGGCTTTAAGTCCTCCAAAGTTCCTAATCCATAAAAGTTCACTTTTAGTCATCCACAAGGAAATCACCATGGAAAGAAATACTGTTACTATTTTTCCTCACAATTTTCTCCTAGTTAGCTTTACACTTGAAAGATGCTAACGCAATTTGATGGGAATTGCAATTTTGAGAGAACAATATAGTCATGTTTCAGTAGCTGAAAATTAGAGATGATTAGATACAGGCAGATGAATGAATGGAATGACAGGACGTTAAGATGGGCAATAAAGGCAAAAGAAGTAATGGGGGAAAGGTTAAGGTTACTGAAGTGCTATATTCATTCAATTTAAAAAGCACATTTTAACATTTCAGAAATCAAAACTCAGACTAAAATTCATATCTTACTATTTAGTGGTGCCTTCTAGTGCTCCCTTCCTTAAAATCTGTATATTTTTAACTGATAAAATTCTAAAATCAAGGAAATAAAACAATGCACTCACTCATGTACTCAATAATATGTAAAGTGTTCTTATCATTCGGGCAACGTACTACACAGGTTAATTGTTACTTGAGAAACAATGACCTGAAACTGGAGCTATTTGATGTGGATGTTCTCAATTTCTCAGCCTCAAAAGGCTGCAGACAACCAGATGTTCAGAGACCACTCCAATTAGGATTTCCAGGTATGGCAATGCTAAGGAATTTTTGTAAATAGAAATACACATACATTTTTTAAGGTGGCAAAAGATTCAAAGAAAAAGCACCTCACAAATTCCCTGATTCCATGTACAAAATTTCAGCCTTCTTTGAGAGGAAAACATCTTTTTTTGAGATTATAACAAGGTGATAGTTCATCTTTTCCCCCAAAAAGGAATTCTATCTTTATAGGATGGTTTACTGATGTAGAAAGAACCCAGGACATAGAAATGAACTTACTGGGTTTAAATTTTTCTTTAGTGCTGCATTACTTCAATTGTCAGTTAATTTGACAATCTTTAGTGTCTTTAAGGGGGACAGGGGTGAGGGGAAAAGGAAATAGTAGAAAATATTAGGATGATTTTGGGTTTCTTGGGGACCAAAGGCAGGAATAAGTAAAAAAAAAATCTAGCGGGATCCCTGGGTGGCGCAGCGGTTTGGCGCCTGCCTTTGGCCCAGGGCGCGATCCTGGAGACCCGGGATCGAATCCCACATCGGGCTCCCGGTGCATGGAGCCTGCTTCTCCCTCTGCCTGTGTCTCTGCGCCTCTCTCTCTCTCTCTGTGACTATCATAAATAAATAAAAAAAAAATTTAAAAAAAAATCTAGCATGTGGGGGCTCCTGGGTGGCTCAGAAGTTGAGCATCGGCCTGTGGCTCAGGGCATGATCCTAGTCCTGGGATCAAGTGCCACACCGGAGTCCCTGCGAGGAGTCTGCTTTTCCCTCTGCCTGTGTCTCTGCCTCTTTCTGTGTATCTCAAATAAATAAATAAATAAATAAATAAATAAATAAATAAAATCTTAAAAAAAATAATCTAGCACGTGGTTGGTTAGTTATATTTCTCTCTTCAAGTTTTCACAAAAGTTCAACTGTTCTGGCTCTAATAAACTTTATTATCTAACTTCAGGTTAAACAAGTTCCTTTCTTCTCCTCCTTCTGTTTTGTGCCCTCATAAACCAAAAAGAAAAACTCCACCTGTATTAATATTAAGGGGTTCACCTGAACAATGAACTACCACAACTAAATGACAGTCTGGCTTACATTACAGCTACTGTAATCCATTCATCATAACTCTTTTTACTTGGCCTTTAAACTGTTAGGCATAAGACTTAGATTTCAAAACACAAATCCCAAATTAGGAAGGATATTTAGTGATAAATCTTGAATTCAGATTACTTTATTCTCTAACAGTCCACTAGGTGTTTATGTGATTATGCTTCAGATTATGCAAATATTTCATACTCATTTCCTACACTTTGCTCTAGGACTTTCAGAAGCAGCCATCATTGACTGGGACTCATCACACTTCCCACCTCAACATTCTGTGGGTCTACCGAGCAGTTTTAATTGCTTTCCCATAAATATATATAAATTTGTTACTCGGAATTTATCCAAGAAGCACCTGTTTTTATGCAGAAGAGTGCAAGACTAAGTGTTGAGAGGAAATTCTAGCATGAGGAAATTTTTTGCATGATAAAAGATTATTAATTTATTTGTAAAGGACATGGACTTTCCAGGATTAGAACATATGGAGGTTTTAACCATTCTCTTTAAACAACCTATAAATGATCATGTGTTAATAGTCACTCCAGACCAAAGTAGATAGCATCTTTATTTTTAAGTTTAAACTTTTATAAAATGCCAAGGATGTGATAAGTAGAACATGGTACTCTTTCTGGCTTTTCTACCAACAGGCTGTGTATTGTTGATCAAGACACTAATCTTCTCTGAGATTTTATCAAGTGGGATAATAACTTTTGTCTGTAGCATATGTTTATCATGTGGAGAAAATAAGCAATTTTATAGTAAGAAGGATAATTCAAGAAGCCTTGAAATAATTTGTGTAATTAATTTTAAAATGTGTATTATCTGTGAACACATTGGTTAGAACTAGAGACAGGCTGGGAATGTGTTAGATTAAAATTAGGTTTGGGATTGAACATTTGTTTTCAATAATCAAAAGTTAAGACCAGTCCTTTAGTTCATGAACTCCACTGGTACACACTTGCTGACATCCAACGCCTTCTCATTAGACCATGCTGTTACAAAATGAAGAGTAAAATAGCCTATTTTAGAATATAAAAAGTCAATTTAACCTAAGATAATAAAAATGTATCAAAATGAACTATGCTAACAGAAGAAAAAATCTATTTCCTTCTAATTTTAAGATATCACATTACACAAAAAGAATTCTAGATCCAACATGGGAAATGATGGTGTGTTGGACACGTGACATTGTACACACAATGACACAAACAGGTGATAGTCATAAGCCTGTATTACATTCCCTGGATACTCAGTCTTTGCTATTTACACATAGCTACCTTCTTCAACACCAGAAACGTGGGACATGTTGCTTATTCTAACTTACTACAATGTTAAATCACTCACAGACTAGAGTGTGACATAACATATCTGTCTGAATTACTGCATGATAATGAGAATCCAGCCTCTGCTTCTGATCAAAAAAGTGCATAAAAGAGGTTATGTTAAAAGAAACTCACACAAAAGTTCCCAAAACATTAATTATTAGCCAAATTGTAAATGTTTCATATATTTTGAGTAGCCAGATGAAGTAGTTCACTTTATTGGTGTAATTCAGTATGATACACTCACTGAATGCAGTATTTTAAGCAATGGAACACTGTTAGTGTTTGATGACTCCACTCTTGTTTATTTGGGTTTTCTTAAGCTGGGGTCTCCCCAGTGGGATAGGACAGCCCTGAGGCTGCTTTTGATGGCCTCTTCCCTCCATCAGCCCTGAACACTGACTCCAATTGCTATGATTTCCTGCCTTAATCCCTCCCTCCCACATGACCTGCTAAACTGAAGGTAGAGACCCCCAAAAGTAGAAAACCTCATGGTGTTTATTACTGAGAATATTAGTTATCCATCTCTGCATAGCAAATTACACTAAAGCTTAGAGGCTTAAAACATATTATCAGTGTATTATCTGTGGGTCAGAAATCCAGGTGCAGCTTAGCTGGGTGCCTCTGCCTCAAGGTTTCTCATAAGACTTCAGTCATGGTATTGGCTGGGGCTGAGATCTTCTATGAAGCCTCTATGGGGAGATCCATTCCCAAGCTCATGTGGTTGTTTGCAGGATTCAGTTCCTCAGAGTAAAGGCTTCAGCTCCTCACTGCCTGTTGGCTTAAACTGAGCCTCAGTTTCTTGCCTGATATGTTTCTCCGTAGCAAAGCTCACAATAAGACAGCTGGCTTCCTTCAGAGGGAGTGAGACAGGGCACGAAAGATAAGCACTTTCTCATTGTAACCTAATCTTAGAAGTGACATTCCATCATCTCCATTATATTCTATTGATTATGAGTCTCTAGACTCAGCCCACATACAAGAGCATGAATAAGAGATCTTTGGAGGCCATCTAAGAGGCTGCCCACCATGCCAGGTTGCTAATTCTGGCTCTTTGTTCCTTAGATTTCAAATCTCAACTTGTGGCTCTCTATTATTCTCTACCATGTATTAATTTCATCAATGTTTTTGTTTTTCTATTAGACTCTAAGGGCACAGAATAAATGGGAGAGGCATCATGATTTAACAGACAGAAGAAACGCACTAGTCAGGAAAGCTGACTTCTCATACAGGCATAGCCTATCAAATCAGCTGAGCCTCCTAGTCTCAATGGGATTGAGTTTATCTGAGGCATGATATACAGACATACAGAGACATGAGATAATATTAACAGATCCTTCCCTATACAATTACATGATCATGCCTAATTTATTGTTATGTACTTCACCATATATATATAATAGAAAAACAAGTACATAAAAGGAGGCTTGGAAAAAATCTTTGCTGGATGTTGACAGGCTGAAATAGGCTGGGAGGTTAGTAATTCCTGGAAATTAACAGTACCTTTAACTTGACTAGACAAACTAAATATTCTATGCGCTTACCCCAATTGCCCTTTCATAAACAATTAACTTCATTCTAGATGACTTTTTGGTGCAAAAACATAAAACGCAAAGATAATATGTAACGTCATATCATTTGACAAGTACCGATGGAAGGCAGTAGAACACACAGGGCTCTGAAGTCAAACTGGCCCCACCAATTATTATTATCTGTGTAACATAGGATGTCTCAATTTGCTTGTAATCTACAAAAATGGATGGAATAAAAGCATCCACCCTATAGGATTCTTGCAGGAGATTATTCAAGTAAAACACCCAGAAGCACTGCCATTCCTGTAGCAAATACTCAGAAAATGTTGATTGTGTTTGTTATTATGGCCCCTTTAACATTCGTATATGAAAAATATCATACTGTTATCTCTCCAAATCAGTATTTTGATTGAGAGATTTTAGACAAACTAGGTTGAAAACACTCCCAGCAAAAAGAAAAATGATTTTTACTTGTACCATAGTAATATGGGAGACTAAACATGTCTCACCCACAGGGAAACCATCAACACTAATTTTGGATAAGGTATATGAGAAGGGAGCAGAGTCAGCAGAAGCTTAAACAGAAAAAATGGGCAAATCAGCCTGTATTTACAGTTCATGCCCTCTTCTCACTGACATAGTAAGAAAGAGTGTAAGGGCTTAGAGAAACCATCTTAACTTCTGAATTTGGAATTCAGAAGCCACAGGAAAAATTAAGACGAAGTCAGCTCTGCAAATTGCTTAGAAGCAAAGCAAAGACCTTTGTTCAAGTAGAAGCTCATCTTAAGTAGCAAAGATCAGAAGCATCTCTTGGTTAAAAATGGTTCCAAGCTTGTCATCATCTCCTAGCCACTGAGAACCAAAATCTTCTAAAAGATCTCTTTAAGGAATTGCAAACAACTTGTCATTATACTTTAAAGTCAGGGAAAAGGACATATGTGAAGATAATTTCTAACTCACTGTACATTTCAATTAAAAATTTCCCCTTTTGAGGGGGGATATAGTTGCTATTCACTTTCTCTGAAAATATTTATTATCTCTTCTGTAAATGCAGTGGTAAACCATTTTGCAGATCTGGAGATGTAAGCTCCTCTGTCTAGAGGAGCTCACAGTTTGGTGAAATGGAAAGACATTAGCATACAATTATATGGCAATGTAAGTGCACAGCAGAACTTGTGCGAAGGGGAGACAAATAATGCAATCATCAAGTGGAAAAGATCCTCAAAGAATATTCTGAAAGTGAATGAATAATAGACGGTATAGGGACGCCTGGGTGGCTCAGTGGTTAAGCGCCTGCCTTTGGCCCAGGGCATGATCCCAGTTTGGGGATCGAGTCCCACATCGGGCTCCCTGCATAGAGCCTGCTGCTCCCTCTGCCTCTCTCTGTGTCTCTCATGAATAAATAAATAAAATCTTTTTAAAAAATAGACGGTATAAATCCTAATAGCATTTAAATTGCTTCATTTTATTTGGTGATACAGATACACTGACGGAAGCATCTTTGCCTTGGATGGCAGAGGGAAAACGTGTATTCAGTTCTGCTCTCCCCTAAAGTTCCACTCTCTATTCCATAGTAGAGAGATTTTTTTTTAAATATAAGTTCATAAGGATTGAAAGATGAGGTGGTGACAGCAGTAAAATATGGAACTAGTTGTACCTAATTTAGCAGACCTGCAAATGGCGAATCTACAGCTGTCCGGGGAAACATTGAGAACTAACTCAGAAGGCCAAGCAACTGGCAGCACCAGATAGCTGTCCAGCTAAGAGTAAAAGTGGGGAGTGCCAGAAACAAGGAGCTCTGGGTGAGTGGCATCTGTCCATTGGTTATATCTCCATTCTGAAAATGTCCTCCCCAAGTATGTCAGGTTCATTTTCTTGAGAAATTAAAACAAAATCTCTGGGCAGAGGGACGACAAGCACAATTTTAGACCAGAGGACTACACGGAAAACATGAGGACAACATGCAGTACTGCATTATTGAAGACAGAACCTCTTCCCCATCCTGCATCCCCCGCTACCTCTAGCCAACTCTCTTCCCAATCATGGGGCCCAGAAAACTACCAAACAGACCTTTATTCTCTCAGGCTAGAAACTGGAAGTCTCTGGAGCATCTCACCACTCCAAGAGGAAAGAACAAAAAGACTTGGGTGGTTGCCCAACAAATAACATAGCCAGATAATAACACATTGAACTGAGTGAGAGTCAAAGGCTGTGGAAGAGGGTTCACAGCTTCTCATTAGCTTTTACCTCTGCCACTTTTCAGCCAGGAGAGCCAAAGATCAAATCATCTACAGAATGCCTCTAACACAGATACTGAGACCAGAAAACAGGGGAGGAACACTACTCTCCATAGTTTCCTAAGGTATGCCAATACCCATTGTCCCCACATTCTTCTCTGCCCTTATCTTCTTAATCCCACTCCATGAGGCTTTTGCTCGAATTACTAAATCACCAGTAATTTCAGTCCTGTGAAATCCAAATGCACATTACTCCATCCTCAGCAGCATTTGATGCAGTGACTAATTCCTTCCTCCAGATACACATGCTTAATTTGGCTTCCAGGATGCCACTCTCTTCCTCTTCCTCCTGTTCCTAATGCTTCCCACTCTTCATTCTCTTAAACTGGCTCCTTCTCTCCCCAACCTCTTATTATTGAAGGATCCTAGGGCTTGATCCTTTTACCTCTTTTCACGTCCATCTACTCTCCAACCTTCGTGATGTCCCTCTAGTCTCATGGCAGATTTGAAACATTTTCCTCTCTAGCCTCCAACCTCCTTCCTGAACCACCAGCTTGTAGAACCAACAGCCTTCTCAGCTAGCTCACCTGGAACTCTAGGGGTAGACACACACTGCCCATACAATCCCGTCTTACATGATGGAGACTCCATAGGCAGACGGACTATCTTTAATTACTTTCTTTTGCTCACATTCCACATCCAATACATTATGAATCCTCCTGGTTCTACATTCCAAATACATGTAGAATATGACTTCATTTCATCACTGTCATTGCTACCAACCTGTTCCCAGACACTCTTAACTATCGCCTGAATTGCTGCAATACCCTCCAAATTGGAAAAAGAAAATGGTTCTTCACACATAAAAACATGGTAATATAAGTAGAAAAATTCAATAGAAAGAATGGGAAATAAATGTGAGAGCATTGCCCAAAGTACATCAAAAAGAAAACATTAAGAACATTGAACCAATTCAAGAAAGCCAACATCCCAATAATAAAGGAGTTTTAGGAGAAAAAAAATAATTTTGGCCAGTTCCTCACAGAGATCCCACACACTCTCTTCTGATCATATTCTGCTAGATATACAGCACCTGACTCATACTCTAGCACAGCAAGAAGCCCTACCCCCAGTGATCTCGGTATTCACAAAATTCATTCATGATATTGCCTACTCCACCAAAAGTGCTCTTAAAACTTTAGGAACTCTGAAGCTAGAAGAGAGACCATAGGCTAGAAACTTTGATCACCTTATTTTCTCTTATAAGCCTTTCCTTATTAATAGAAATATTGCCCTCTTCTTACCCAACTCAATTTGTGGTTGTCTCTAGTTTTTGCAAAAGTAATAATATGTTGAGAAAAACTTACATAGGGCAGCCCAGGTGGCTCAGCGATTTAGTGCCACCTTCAGCCCAGGGCGTGATCCTGGAGACCTGGGATCGAGTCCCATGTCAGGCTCCCTGCATGGAGCCTGCTTCTCCCTCTGCCTGTGTCTCTGCCTCTTTCTCTGTCTCTCATGAAAGAATAAATAAATAAATCTTAAAAAAAAAAAAAGAAAAGAAATACTTACATAGGTGGAGCTTCCTCCAAGTGCAAGGGTGATTAATGCAAACTGAGGACAGTTGAGGAAGGGAAGGAGATTTTTAAAAAAGAGTATCTAGATCCTGGTGGAGTAAGGAGAAATAAGAGCTGAATTCCAAAACCTTTGATGTATTAGGAAGTAAAATGAAAGACATGCGGACTAGGTGGAGGGAAAAAAAAATGTCATTCTTCATGTTTGTTTATAACTTAGTCCTCCCTCCCTCCACCCCCCTCCACCCAACTTAATAGTTTGGCTCATTTTAGACTATTGTAGGGAGTGATGTCAACCATTTAGTTATAGTAGAGTAAAAAGACATGTGAAATATGAATAAATTCTTGACAATTAGCTACCTGATAATATGGCAAAAGTACTAAATATATTTGCACTGACTAAAAATTGTCTTTAGCTATACAAAGAACACCTGAGTAAATAATGACTTAAAAATGAGATAGGTTGGCATTGATTCAGAAAGTAAAAAAAAAAAAAAAAAAAAAAAAGGTTAGGGACAAAAAAGTTTTTATGGTCTTTTTTACTTATTCCTCATGTGGAAAAATAGCTGCCATAGCTCCATCCATCACTTTCACATTCCAGGAAAAATTGAGGGAAAAGGAAAGCAATAAGAAAACATATGCAATGCTTATTAAATATGAATTCTTGGGATCCCTGGGTGGCACAGCGGTTTGGCACCTGCCTTTGGCCTAGGGCGTGATCCTGGAGACCCGGGATCGAATCCCACATTGGGCGCCCGGTGCATGGAGCCTGCTTCTCCCTCTGCCTATGTCTCTGCCTCTCTTTCTCTCTCTGTGACTATCATAAATAAATAAATAAATAAATAAATAAATAAATAAATAAATAAATAAATAAAAAAGAATTCTTAGTGAATTTCTACTTATGTCTCACTGGTCAGAACAGTTTCCAGTGGTTACCTAAAATGGAGGGTAAGCTGAAAAGTGTGGGCAATGTGACAAACCACCATCTTTGACAAATAGCAACTTCAGGCCCCAGCCTAAGTAATCTCTGAAATATTCCCTAAGTGCCATGGCTCATGATGACATCCTGACCTCTTCTTTGAACCCTTTAACATAAATACAAATCACCTGATAATTTCAAGTACTTCTTTCATACAGAATTTAGGTGCTTTGTCCCTCCAAGGAGATTTTAAATAGCCTAATAGCAGGGATCCCGCTTTAGATATCATCAGCGCATGCCAGTGTTCTACATAAAGTGAAAAACTAAAAGAGCTTAAAATGTGAAAAATAAAGTCATTACTGAATCTTCGGAGAGAAGCCATAATCTTTGACCTTAACAAAGAGACACTACCAATCACCTATCTGTGTTATTGGTCCCATCAATCCATGAAGACAGCAACACCTGAGAAAGCTAAAACCAAATATTGGCATGGGCAGTGATAACTGCTGCAAATAATACTATAAGCATAACCATCCACACGACAATGAAGGAAGAAATTGAGGCATACAGAGTAAAAGATATTTCCAGAGGAAGAAGCCTCCTCTTCCTTCTTCATATCTACAAAATGTGGTGGATGCGAATGGTCAGTTTTTATGGATTCAGGAATTTCTAGAAGTGCTTTATTTGTCCTGCCAGGAAGATATAAAAAGGAAAACAAAAGAGGGAAAAACAATTTAGGTAGAAATGCCTAGAATTACTTTCCTTTTTTTTTTTTTTTTGAGTGTTAGTAAAGCATAGAAACCTTTGGTAAGTGTATGTCACTGTGCAATCTGACGACAATGGAATCAAGAATCCTTTATAAGGAAATACTGATGTGTTAATCCCCAACTGAGAATCCACACACCTGGGGAGTTACTTTAAAAACTGTTGAAATATATTATTTAACAAAAAATTCCTAATGATGCAGTGAAGCAATTTTAAAGATTTTGTTTGATTTTGCTTGGTTTAGTTAACCAAACATACCCAACAAGTTAAAAAACTAACATTTCTCAGAAAGGAAAATACTCGGTACCATATTCATCTAAATTTCACCCTTGATAATAAGAGGAAACACTACATTTGCAGTGTTTACACATCCTACTACCAAACATGCTTGTCAAACATACACCCAGCATGTGCATACCGTGGGAAACTTGCCAGAAGACATGTTGCTACACATTTTTAACATACATGGAAAACACACAAGTTCTTCAATAATATTTCAAGTAATTCTGGATTATCTAAAGACCATATAAACTTTTTTTTTTAAGACCATATAAACTTAATGGCAAATATGCCAATAGCTTTCTTTTAAAGATTCCAAATTAAAATACCGGTACTCCATTCCTTTTATTTATAAGACTTCTAAGTTTTATTATTGCTCCTTCCATTCAAATCCCTGGTTTACGCATTAACATATTTATTGAGTTGAAAAGTTTTAATATACTCAAATAATAACTCACAAGCCTGGATTTTTTTCCAAAATTACTTGAAACCTTAGACCTCAATGCTTTAGATTCACACAGACTAGTGCATGTCTCTTGGGAGAGACATGGTAAGCTCTCGGAGACTTATTCACATGTGAAATGGGTAAATAATGGTGTTAATATCTCCCTCAAATGGTTATTATCAGGATTAGAAGTAATTCCTGTACTGTGTAGCACACAGTACTTGTCATAGCAGGCACTCAAAAATGGAAAGTTCTTAGTTGTCTCTAAATGTCTCAATATCATACACACATTTGTAGATATAATTGCTCTTACAAAACAACATAAATTATGTTATGTATCATGTTCATAAAATGAAAATATATATTTTATATCATTGTTTGGGCCTTAAAAATAAAGGCAGCACATCAGCATCCCAATTCTATACCCAGCTGGGCTAATTCTCAGATGTGCTAAAGGTTAAATTCAAGTAGGTGAAGATGTACTTAAAGATCAGTGAAAAATCACCAAGCAGTGTATAAATTACGCTATGGTCAAGAAATGCACAGAAGTCAATACTATCTGACAATGACTGAAATAATAACATCTGTTTACTACTGATTACACATAAATAAACTGCCAATTAAATAGTGTAACATTGAAAGGGAACCATTTAATTCCATGATAAAATGTATTCACTTCAGAAACTTACTTTTAAATATCAACAACTGATTAAATAATTATGAAATGTTTGTATTTATCTGCAAAGTAAACAGCCTCTTCTTGAAAACATCATTTACTCCTTCACTGAATAAATACTCATAGAGTTCAAACTCCAGGCCAGGTAGTCTTCTCTGCCCTGGGGATATGATGGTAAACCTGACAGACATACTTCCTGCCCTCGTAAGAGTATACATTTTATTAGCAATTAAAATGATGTATGCCCTAAAAGGGAAGAAACTTGCATTTTTATAATAGACTATTAATTTAGAAATCATATCCATTTATACTATCTTCTCTTTTCAGGAAGTTTAATCTGGTGGGGATTTGTTCTAGGGTACAGACAATAAAATGCCAGAATTCTATAGATTTTGTACTTAGGCTATATAAAGAAAGACTTTCCTGCTGGAAAAAATAAATCTGATACTCAATCCACCACTGGTACCTCTCAAGCATACTTGCTTATACAAGGATAATGACATAAGTTAGTGATTAAGTCAGTAGGCTTCATACACCTATGGGCCTTGTTTATAAGAGCCGTACAAGTTAAATTGTTAGAGAACAAATGCATTTTGTTTAACTCAGTATGTCTCCTTCTTGTCTAGGCAGCGGGGAGAAAAATGGATACCAAGACTGTAATCCTTTTGGAATAAAATCTTTAAATGCAAACACGATTGCCATTGTAGACTGTTTAATCTAGCGTTATTGTATTTCATTTCTGTTTTTGAAGAGGTTTGTTGATTTGACCATACTGGGTACAACTCAAAGCTTATCTCAACTGTTTAGATAAGATTTATTTGACTTTGGCAGGTGACAAAATCTAGGGTGTGGAATTAAAAGGTAGGGGAAAAAAAAAAAGACTGGCATATTCCCAGACAGTGTTTATTTTAAGCATAGTGTATAGATGAGCAAATAGTTTCAAACAACGCACTGTACTTTGTGTAAAAGATCCACTGTCTGTTAAATGTTTTCCGTAAACCAGCACTCCAAAATGTCCTTTATTGGGCATAACGGACTTCACCTTCTTGCTTAGGTAAACATTTATGCCCTTGTAAAATAGAGCTTAGTGAGTCTCCCTGAAAATAGGACCCTAACTCTGATCACATTTTGCCACTGTTTTCTAACACATGCTGTAAAAGGGGAACACTATTAATTTTTATTTTGAATGCATGCATATACACTGCTCCAGGAATACACAATCTATCAGAAATTTAAAATGTCTGATGCTAAAATAACATCCACACAGATAATACTTATACTTTTTCAGTGTGATTCTTCACAAACATGTCTGACTTCAAAAGAAACCCTAAAGAGAAAGTTCAAATTTACAAACACAAAGATTATATTTGTGGTTTAGAAAAATAATTTTTAAAAGAATTTACTCAAACATGCACTTACATAGCTTCCTCAGTATATTATATAATAGCATTTATGTACTGGCAGACATGTTGAGATAGGGAAAGGAACCAAGAAGCTTAGTCACTGAAAATTAAAAATTCACCAAAAACCAAAGAGAACTTATAGTTTTGACCTTACAATATATGACTGAGAATATGACGAGCTTGCATACCAAGATGTGACATGGTAAGGTAATTCCTTTCATTGCACCACAGACATGACTTTGACTAACAACTTCTGTCTCGTGACTAGTTTGCCCAAAAAACCTTAAAAATATGAAAAATCTAAAGACTACACACAATACTTTTGTTCCCCTAAGAATAATTTTGTGGTTTGCTTAGCTTAACATGTAGTTAATACGTACAAAAATGTGATGCACTAGTCTATGTGTGTGTTAAGTCTATTTTGTCATCGTTCAGTTAATGAAGGTCTCTCTTTCTTCTTTTATGATGTATATATTTGTGTGTAAGAATTAGTGCAATGTTTCATTGCCAAGAATGAGAGATCAGATAAATATGGGGAGGAGTTCCAAATATTCTGATTTCTCTGATATGCTTTTAATGAATAAAAGTCGCTTCTAAGAAAACAAAAACTCTTTAAATGTAAAATGGAACTGCCTCTGTTCTAATTCATCCACTCAGACTTTTGTGCCTTAATTAAGCTTTAGGGGCTGTCTGGTGAATGGTAAGGCCACCCTTGGGGCAATTTTCCTCCTTGTATCTGCTATTCGGTCACCACTGTGCCCATTCTCTAGAGTTCAGTAATGACCACCCACTGCTCAGAATCGTGCCTGGACAAAAGAGACTATTAGTTTTGCTTCTCCTCCTCCCCCTTCTTCCTTCATTACTTTCAATATTCAGTGACTTCAGCATTTCTGCAACTACAATGCCTCAAAATGTTTCATTTAATTGAGCAAGATGCATCTATTCTTTTCTTCTTGTGGCTTGTAAGAAATTTTTTAACTAAAGAAAGCTTTTATCATGGTCAGAGCTTCCTGACATTCCTTGGATGACTAGCAATATGTGCAAAACAGAGGGTGGGTATCACCATTTAGAAAAGCTTTAGATGGAAGACATTGGTGGGAGAAGAGGTTTAACCTACCCTGGGCATCCTGAATGTTCATCACAGTTCTCCTCCATCGTAAAATACAAGTTACCAGTCTCTTCCCCACAACTAGTTAAGAATTACAGTTCAAAATGAGAGTACTCTAGAGGCACATAGGTGGCTCAGTGGTTGAGCGTCTGCCTTTGGTTCAAGGGCATGACCCCAGGGTCCTGGGATTGAGTCCTACATCAGGCTCCTCTCAGGGAGCCTGCTTCTTTCTCTGCCTCTCTCTGTGTGTTTCTCATGAATAAATAAATAAAATCTTTAAAAGAAATGAGAGTGCTCTATGAATAATAGATGTTTCTTCAAGATTCCACCCAAAGAACTGAATCAATATTTAGAAACTTTCTCCACATTCCCATACCTATTGCTTCAACTGACCAGGAGAACCGTTTTCCACCATCACAATAATTCGCTAATGTCTTTTCCTTAGCTATTCCGTACATATATAATCCCATGAAAAATTCAACCATTCAAACAAAACAAAACAGAACAACACAGACCTCAAATTTCACAATTCCCATACATATTCTTTTGTATGTTTTTGTGTCTGTTCCTTACTTTCAAGGTGGACAAAGTCCATCTGAGTGTATCAGATGAGGCGAAATGGTTGCTGAGGCGAAATGGTTGCTGAGGCGAAATGGTTGCTGGTTGGCTAACATACTTTGCCAAAGCACTAAAAATACACTCAGCTGATATCATGAACCTCACTGTTCAAGAAGAAGCAATTTCCTATTCTTAGATTTCCCAGCGAATATCACATCTCCTTCCATTCTCCTCTCTTCTGAGTAAAGAGGAGAGTAGGTGTATTCATCCCCACTAGCCAGGCTACCATAAAGGAAAACTCATCCTGTCTTGCAAAATTCCTTTCTGGCACAGAATAAAAGAGTTAGAGATTGAGACTAAAAGTTAACTCCCCAGACTACATCATATTTCAACAATGTAAGCCTTTTGCTAAGTATTCTGAAATTACTACTCGAGGGTATCACAGATGCTAGAAAACTGATGTCATTTCCTTGTGACACCCAGACCTTTTGCTACGTGCAACAGATGATGGGAATCTTTCATTCCAGAGATTATGACTGAGATAAGGATGACTGACGCTCTGCTTGCTAGTTTACACTGTTCGGCAGTGAAGCCAGAAGGCCCAAATGTCTGTTTGCACAGTTCCAAGTTAAACTTAAAATAGGGCACTGAGCAACCAACATTAACATACACATATTGTAACTGGCATTAGGACCCAGAAAACTGCCAATGAGTGAATTTTAGTTAAAAATAAATATACAATTTATCTCAAAAAGGCAAAGTATGCTGTTTTAGAACTATTCTAAACATCTCCAACACTTCAAAACATAGCAGAGCCTGTTCAGATTTAAATGAATATCTGGGTTTCATTTAAATGAACTCAATATTCTTAAATTTATGTTTTCTGCCAAATATCTAAATAATTTAAATGCCTTAACTCAGTTATATAAAGTAATGTTAGCAGATCCAGGTATTTAATGTTGAATGAGACATAATCTTTTTTTTAATGTATTATAAGTTATTTATGTGGCTTTCAAATTCCACATTGCAACTAACCATTAGGAAATTATTACTTATTAAGTTATGGTGTAGTATGAAAGACTAATAACTTCACTCTTTTCAACTACATATCTGTGTGAACACAGATTTTCTTCATACATTTCAACCAAAACAACATATAACAAAAGAATAAAAGCAGAAGCAGATATGAGACTCTGGCTATCTATTAAACTGGACTATAAGAGATTTTCAAAAATGTAAAACAGGGACGCCTGGATGGCTCAGTGGTTAAGCTCTGCTTTCAGCTCAGGGTGTGATCATGGAGTTCAGGGATCTAGTCCCACATCAGTCTCGCTGCAAGAACCTACTTCTCCTTGTGTCTGTGTCTCTGCCTCTCTCTCTCTCTGTGTCTCTCATGAATAAATAAATAAAATCTTAAAAAAAAAAGTAAGACATTTTTGGTTGAGGCATAACCTTTATGAAACACACTTCCATTCTCGATTAATTAAAACTTTTTAAAGGAAGAAAGACATAATTGAACTACATTGATATATAGCAGTTCAAGAGCATATATGCCAATAGGTCTAAAACAGATTGATAATAAAATTTTGAATTTCAAAAGAAAAAATGGTAAGAATTAAAAGAAATTTGTTCCCAAAGGAAATACTATCAATGTGTATAACATAAATTATTCAATTTGTATTCTCTTCCAAATGGCTATTATGACAAATTCGCAATGTTATCGCACAGTTCACTAAATAGAATCAAATTTTCTGCTTGTATTTTAGCTACTAATATTTTCTCTAAAGATAAATATTTCAAATTTATATTCACATGAGTGTTAGCAAATCAAGAAAGCTGTTCCTGTTTATGTTCCTCTTTATGAAAGAAATCATTAATAGAACCAACTGCTTAGTGGAAATAATATAAAAACACAATCTGATTTTAAACAATTTCCAATTATCCTTTTTCTTAGTGAATCAAGTTTGATGCACAAATGAGGAAAAATAAAGAAAGCTTATATAATGTCCTCTTTCCAGATAGAACCACTAAAAATATAGAATATGTTCAATATAAATACATCTCTCATTGCTCTTCATTTTCCACTTCATCTAATTCCTAACCCATCTAGAATACTCTAAGCAACATCACAGTAGATTCAAATAGGCTATAATCCTGAAGGTGTTGTGAAAACTCACATTATTTCTGGAAACTGAGGACAATGATCAACTCAATACTTGATTTCCATTCTCCTCCATCTAGGAGGAGTGAATTTGAGTTAGAAACTTTAAAAAAGTCTTCTTCCCTTCTGGAATGTAAGTTCCACACAGCCGTGTGCTGCTATTGTTGTTGTTTAGTCTTTTTTGTTCTCATTTTAATGTCCTAGTGCCAGGAATGGAGCTGGGCACAAAGTAAGTACTCAGTAAATATCTGAGTAAGTGAATAATTAACTATGGGAAGAAAAAAAGAAAAAAGGAAAGAAGATAGTAGAATAGAAATGAATGAATCAAGATCTTCCTACTATAAGTTAAATATCAATTCTGACATCTTTATAATAGGGGCTAATGGTTATAACAATATAATTAGTCACCCTAATACACTCTGATACTTATATGAAAATATGTTGCTAAAGTGGTCATAGCCTTTGAATACATTTTCCTCCTTATCCCTTTAATTGGCACAGAAGTTGGGCATAGAGACAACCTCTACTCTGCAACTTTCTCTGGCAAAGCATATCTGAGCATCACCTAAGTCACAGAACTGACAAAAGACAGGACAAGACGTGATAATAAAAGGAATTTTAAATCAAACCTTCCACTATCCATTAAGTAACCTCTTTGCTGATTTGGTAGTTATGAACCATGGAGGATAAAAAATCATGCACTATTTTCTCCAGCTTAAGTTACTGATACAATTACTACCATTTGAGAGTTCTTAGAAAGTACAGCACAGGGCTTCAAAGCAGACTCTGCAACCAGACCACCGGTGATTAAATCACAGCCCACCACCTGCTGTTTAACTTTCTTTTGCCTCTTTGTCTCAATTTCTCATCCCTAAAATAGAAATAATAACTTACCTACCTCATTGAGTTATTGCAAACCCTACAGCAATGACTTTACATGCTGGCTATTAATATTATTATCATCAGCAATTGTGAAATCATAAACTTAGAATCACAAATCTTAGAATTAAAAAAAAAACTTGCAGAAAATACATTTAAACATCACGTTCAATTTAGAATTCGCTTCACAACAATTTAATTCATAAGGACTTCATACTGTCATTGACGATAGAGAATCCTCCTCTTAAATTCCACCATTTCCTTGAAAGAGGCTGCGATTATTCCACAGTGGCCCAAATAAGGGGAAAATATGCCTTTACAATCCATCATGGAAGTGACGAAGCCCATATGGAGAACTGGGAACTGGGGTTTTTCATTGCAAGCCCTTCTGTACTATTGGATTCCTAATTACATGTAAATAACAATTGACTGAAACTGTTTAATAAATTTTACAACAAATTCAAAGGTATTTGGCTGAAAATTGCTACTGGGGAAGTAGAGATCTTATTGTATTCATGTTTGACCATGAGGAAAGAGGAAAGATAGTCATCAGCATGAAATATCATTACTGTAGTCATGCTCAAAGATAACATGCCATTATGTAACATTTTTAGCCATTTTATCTGATGTCTTAGCACGCAGGGCTGATTATATTTCTGATATTTCTAGAATGTACCTAGTAGGAATAGGACACAGGTGGCTTCTAAGGGAAATGTGGAAAGTAACAATCACTCCTTTCTCTCCTCATCTCTAGTACTCTCAGATTCTTACTTCATCTCAAAGGATAAAGAAAACCAGAAAGCATCTTGAGGGTGGCCACTTTGGGTGCTGAAAAAGCACTTGTCAAAACACACAGAATTTTAAGAAGTCAATTTTAAAATACACACGGGACTCTAGTTATCAAAAAGGCTCCCCTGCAAAAAATAACAGTCTGAATCCCCACCCCTCTCAAGGATTATGCAAAAGGAATATTTTTGCAATAAGTGCACCTTTAACACACAGTGAGTCAAGAGTCAAAGTTGGTGTGATTAATTTTGTACTCGGATACTAAGTTTCTGAGCTCAGATTTGAGCTCCACCTTTTACACATGCCCCATTTGGTCCTAGACAAGTCCTTTAACAATCACTTGATAATTGTGAAGAACAGGTAAAGCATTATAGGGGCAAAAATATACTGAGCTGAGCTGCAGTGGGCTGTCTTGGGGCCTCAAAGAGCTAACAGGGGAGAGAGGGTGAGAGGTGGGGGAGGCCAGCAAAAATAAACACCCAAACACTTGATACACAATCAGATACTAAGGGCAATGAAGGAAAAGAATATTCATATCCAAAGCTCACAGTTTCAGAACAGCCTTAAGTATTGTGTTTCTCCTTCCCATAAAAGCATAATCAAAAAGCCCAACTGTGGAATAATGTCATAAAAAAAATATAAGCTAAGTTCAACCCAGGTTTTTTTCTGAACCTGTAATGAAAGACTTCTAATAATTCATTTTCCCTTGATTTAATAATCTATGTGTGACTTAAAATGATTTAGGAGGTCTTTCTTTTTATAAGAAATTCTAGGTAATGAATTTATATTTTAAATTAAAACATATTCTGATATTAAATTTCTAAAAGTAGGTTTTAATGAAAGTGGACCTATTGCACATGCACTTTTCTCCATGACAAGGCTACAATTGATGAAAAGGTTACACAGCTCACTGGATGGAGCCCACTTTCTTCTCAAATTTCTAATTCTAAGTGACTTTACATTTCAATGAAAACCATTCACTAAACCTCCCAACAGCATTTACTAGATTTTAATGTCTCAATAAATATAATAAACAGGTCTTAAAACTCCATATCCCATGTGAGGAAAACACTTAAAATAAAGGTAAAAAAAAGGGCATGAAGCAATTTCTAAGTGAGCCTTGTAAACGTGAGTTTCATAAAGAAACCAGACACTGGAAAACCTACTGGGAAAAACATTGCCCACACTAAAACCAATTTTTGAAAATATTACAAAAATAAACAAATGATTATGGATAAACTTTCTTATGGTAATTAATAGGCAAGTGAAAAAGCTGGTGTCTCCAAGAATGAAACCAGAAACTCCAGGAAAAAGACCAGGAGTTTGTAATCTACAACTTGTTTGGTAGAAAATTTCATAAGAAAAACACTATTCAGTGGCAGCCCAACAGGGTAAAAAAAATTGCTACGTGTGTAGGCTATCAAAATTCATGGGAAGACTTACCATAAGTTCCTGTAGTTCAAAAGGGAATTTCCAGATTTTTAAACAAGTGTTTTTATACTTTACACTCAGACCTAGAAACCAGTTTAACTGTCAGTTTAATAATATCTCAAATCAAGAAACAGAAGCGTCTGTCCATGCCTCCACTTCTACTCTTGCTCCTTACCAAGATTCATTGTAGTAACAATGCTAAACTCCCTTCCCCAGCTACCCTCAAAAGCCACCCAGAGCCAACAGCAGAACATGTGGAATATGGTGAGCTCACAGTGCCCAGCAACAATGATTAAGAAACCACACAGTTAGGGGAGATCCCCCCACCTTTCAAATTTCAAAAGCAAATTGCTCTCCTTGCAGATAAAGTACAGTCCAAAGGTGTGCCAGGGCTCAATGTTAAAGGGCTGCTCATATAAATAATCCTCATATTTATCTCCATCCAGAAAACAGAGATGGACACAGCCCAGTACTAACTCATTATTTCAGTAATATTGACAGAAAACCCAAGCTCCAGAACAATTGAATCTGCCCCAGTTATGTGCCCCTTGAACTTAGACTCCCACTTCTTTCCTCTCATCTGGCTCTTAAATGCCATCAGGAGCAGCTTCTGCATTCCACCACCTGTTTCCTCACGGTAAAGGCTTGTAGCAGACCTCTTCACAACAGAAGGGGGAATAAATAACCTTTATGTTCTCTTCTCCTCACTAGGGTTAGCCAACTTCTGAGTTTCAAGCACCTCCAAAGCCTATTAACACAACTCATTTCCTAAGAAATGCAGAAAGGCAAAGACAGAATGAATATTGACTAATGTATGTGTGTGTTTACAGGAAATAACTCATTTAACAGTCTTTTCTACTAATGAGGAAATGGAACCATAGAGATATGAAGAGAATTGCCCAGGTTGTTACTCAGCTAACCCGAGGCAGAACTGGGATTCCAGTCTGTTTTAGTCAGCTGGTGCCACTAACAAATCTCCCAGACTGGGTGGTTTAAACAGGAATTTAGTGCTCATAGTTCTGGAGGCTGGAACTGGTAAGGACCCTCTTCCTAGTGTGCAGAACCTGTGGCCTCTGTTCCTTTTCTTACAGGATGTTAATCCTATCATGGGAGCCACCTTCATGAGCTCATCTAAACCTGATTATCTCCCACAGGCCCTGTGGTCAGCACAATCACACTGGGGATTAGGGCTTTCAACATATGAATTAGTGTTTGAGGGGAGACAAATGTTCTGTCCAAAACAAAATCTGAGCAGTGTGGCTCTGGAATCAGGCTCTTAATCAACGTTAGTCTGCACTTGAAAATAAAGGGGAAACCCAGGGACTATAGACAAAAGGAATAAAGAATTATGCTTAGAGCATGAGTACAAAATGAAAGCAAG
Organism: Canis aureus; assembly: GCF_053574225.1. Taxonomy (NCBI): domain Eukaryota; kingdom Metazoa; phylum Chordata; class Mammalia; order Carnivora; family Canidae; genus Canis; species Canis aureus. Next base: position 49,281,128 of record NC_135616.1, read on the forward strand.
CATCCCCAAGGATTTAACGAGGATATATTTCCCTCTAAACTCTCTGACCATCAGTAATTTGGAAAAAAAAAAAAAGGCAGGGAAAGTCCCATGCCCTATGTATCACAAGCTTTCTACAAGTAATCACAACCTGCTTTTGCTCATTGATAAGCTCAGCCCAGCTTGCTTTCTCTCTAATAAATGTGTTTATCTTTTCTTGGTTCAGTCAAGAATAAGCAACTTTATTAATAATTCCCTTTAAAATATTTTTCCCCCTAATTCGTAGCTGTGAAAAAAATCCATTTCATTCTCTAAGGAACAGAGTCAATATGCAAACTGGGGAATTTGTATGAAATGACAAAGGAATAAAGGAAATTTGCTAAATATATTTTCTAGTGCTTTAGTAACTCAAAAAAAAAAAAAAAACTGCTGGCCAGAAGTATTGTGCCTTTTTGCCAGTTCTCTTTTTGCATATGTTGCATATTCTCATTTTATTAGGAAACACAGGTCCTCATTCTGAAAAAAAGCTAAAATGCTATGGAGGGCAACAAAGTGGGATCCAAAGGAACTGGACACCAATTCTGGTCCTATTAAGGTGAAGCCCCAGGCAGGCTTAATCTATAAGCCTTCATTCCCTCCATTGTATAATGAAAATTAACTCCCTTCTGGACCACTTTATACAGCTACAGGCTTACCTCATTTTCTTGCCCTTCATTTTACTGACTTGGCTGTTATTTTTTACATATTGAATGTTTGTGGCAACTGGCTTCAGGCAAGTCTATGACCACCATTTTTCCAACAGCATTTGCTCACTTCATGTCACTGTGTCATATTTTGGTGATTCTTGCAATACTTCAATTTTCATTAGTATTATACTTATTACAGTGATCTGTGCTCAATTATCAAAACTCACTGAAAACTGAGATGATGGTTAGTATTTTTTAGCCATAAAGTATTTTTTAATGAAGGTAGATATATGATTTTTTTAAATAAATGCTACTGTGTGCTTAATAGACTATAGTGTAGTGTAAACAGATTTTATTTGCGCTGGAAACCAAAACATTCATTTGACTCAGCTTATTTTGATATTCCCTTTACTGCTGTTCTGGAACCAAACCCACAATATATCTGAGATATGCCTATATTGGCAAATGATAGAAAGGGGTGGAGAGGTAAAAACTCAAGACAATGTTTAATTTCACCTCTACAGATACTAATAAAAAGATCTGATTATGAAAGAGTATGTGTCCTGTTTGTCAAAAGTAATTCTCTTTTTAAATACCTGCAAAACTAGATATCTTCCTACACAGTTATTGGGATAAGGCTTCTAATAACTCTGAGCCCTATTGAGGGAGGTCAGTGACAGAAGATCAAAAAAACATCAACATGATACAGGATCCAGTAAGGAATCAGAAATTAGCACACAGACTTCACTGGAATTTCTGATTTTTTATTTAAGGATTTATTTATTTATTTGAGAGAGAGAGAGAGAGCGCAGGAAGGGCAGAGGGGCAGGGAGAGAAAATCTCAAGTTGATTCTGTGTGGGTGCAGAGTGCAATACAGGGCTTGATCTCACGACCCTGACATCAAGACCTGAGCTGAGGGTAGCCTGGCTAGGTCAGTGGTTTAGCGCTGCCTTCAGCCCAGGGTGTGATCCTGGAGACCCGGGATTGAGTCCCACTTCAGACTCCAGGGTGTATGGGGCCTGCTTCTCTCTCTGTCTGTGTCTGTGCCTCTGTGTGTGTGTGTGTGTGTGTGTGTGTGTGTGTGTGTCTTTCATGAATAAATAAATAAAATCCTATAAAAAAAAAAAAAAGACCTAAGCTGAAACCAAGAGTCAGATACTTAACCAATTGTACCACACAGGTGCCCCTGGAATTTCTGATTTAAACCTAAAAGAATGTCATTGTCCTTGTAAGGTAGCCTACCTGCATTTTTTTATTTAAAGTGTTTGAAAAAAGCAGTTAATAGGCTTAGAGACCAAAGAAGAAAAATATCCATGATTTTATTGACCAGGGAGTTAACAAAATTATCATATTTGATGTCAAGATACATGATCTCGACAAATCATGATGAAAAAGGATAGAAATTTCAACAAGGACATATATTAGTATTTGTTGCCCATGGGCTCACGATACCAGGTGGCTTTAGATAGGGCAGACATTAAAAGGAAGAAAGGAAAAAAGGAACAAGAACCATTAATACTTTGGGCTGGACAATTCTAGAAGGTTAAAAAAACTTATTTCTATGGGTGAGATCATTAAATACATCTTAGGTTTCCTTTGCTACAGTATCTTTAATCTATTATAAAACATGCATACTGAGGGAATGTAATAGTGTATATGAGCCAGTTAAAGCTTCAACTTAGAGGCAGTCATCCCTACCTCAGAGATGGTGGGCCAGCACTCTGTAAGAAAAGCCATACTTCAGAGATAGTTATTTCAAGTCTAGATCAGTAACTGAGGCTTGCTAACTAATAATTCTAACAGCTCAAGTAGGTATTTAATGGTGACACTAAAAAGATACAAGACACACAGGCTAGCTAAATCTCTTAGGGATGCTCCACCCATTTTCACAGACAGAGCAGGAAAATTTAGTGGAGTTCTATCGCCTGGATCTTTAAGGATGCTGTTGGAGGTTTGGTCCCTAACTGGTCCTGGGTCCAGCTACTGGCTAAGTTAGATTTCTAGTTGCCAGCTGCAGACTGTAAGGGTAACAGCTTCCTGCCTCTGTGATGTGTTTGCATCAATCTGGAACAATCCTTTTGGACACAAGTACCAAAAGGACAGAGCACTAGACAACCTCAGGTTTACAAAGCAGGCTTTTCAAACTGTTTAGTTCCCTGGCCAATAAATAGTTGTTTTATAAATGAAATATAAAGGAAGCTATAAATACATAAATATATAATGGAGAATCATGTCAGAAATTTATCTCCATTTGATCTGATAGGAGAGAGTTACCCTACTCCTGATGTGCCTGCAAAATTTCCACTTTGCACTGACTGCCCAGGTTATATTAGTCATAGCAACCCCCTCCACTCTCAAAATTATCACAGTTCAATATTCTACCTAGTACTGAGACTGTGGGACATAAAACTGAGCCTCATGAAATTTCAAACTGCTCTGCAGCTACTATTTTCTACCAGAATGAGCCTGAAGCTGTGACTACCACACTGACTTCTGAAATACGGATGGAATGCTGTACAGAAACTTTCCTCTCTTTCCACACAACTCGATTAGAGAGCTACAGGATACTCTCATAGTGACAATAATAGGCTAGATGATTTGAATTAATCCTCCCATTGAGAGCAATTTAAAATCATGGATAAGAAATGTTTATCAATTACCTTAAAAGCATCAAAAAGCAGGCAAGATAGGAATTACCATGCTAATCAAGAGAGAATGCAGAAAAACAAGCCAGTTCAGAAACTGCTTTAGCTCTATCCCAACAAATCTGAACTTACTATTGACAGCCAGATGCAGCCAAAGGCCAAATATTAAAACACAGGGCCCACCCAAAGTACAGATTCTAGACCTACATATGTGACAATAAACTGGAACTCAAACCAGGGAAAAAAAACTCAGGCATTACTCCAGGGGATCCTTAGAGCTCAATTTAAGGGGATCCTAAAGCCACAATGACCCTACACTCTAGCACACTAGGTAAGTCATTTCTGAAAAGCACCTTCATCCTAGACTCCAAATTATTATAAAGGATTGGAGTGTTTTGTTTTCTAGAGGTGGCACACCACCATCTCACCATTCCCATTGGAAAACCGCTATAATTTACAGGATAGTTTAGAAGGTACCAGACACATTTACACTGTATTAGAGCAGCTCAGGTCTTCACCATAACCTTCACATGCACACATGGGCACACGCACATGCACACAGTTAATTATTTGGGACTGCTTCACTTGTATTGTTAGTAAACTTAGGTAAGAAACTGATCCTTTCTCCCCTCTCTGCCCTTTGACTCTGTGTGACACTGAGGACTCTACATGTGCTATTGTAGAAAATACCTTTGAGTCTGGAGCAGGGTGTGGTGTTCACTGGATATGGTGGGAAGACCACGATTAGACTTTTGGCACCTCTCATCCAAACCTTCTACACTGATGACTCTAATGTGGCACTTTAAAAATAGAAACATTACAAAGTAAACTCAACTCTAAACTTTTCCAGAGTTTTGGTAAGGGAAAAGAGAAAAAGAGAAAAAAAAAACTATTCTTGTTATACAAGGTTACATAGATTTTGTTTCAAGATACTGATGCTGCTTGTAGAAAAAGCATAATCTTGAAGGAGCAGCTGATATGAATGAAAAGAACAGGACCAGAGAGTGAAGTGGGCTGAGCCCAAGTTTAGTCTGTTCCACTAACCTGCTTTGTGACCTTGAAAAAGAAACCTGATGACCAAAAAGGTCTTGTTTGCTCTTCTACAAGATGACACTGAGGTCTAGATAAATTCTGTGGCTGCTTCTACAACCAAAATCAATGATGTTTATGCTTCTGTGGATTTCTCAGTGGAGGCATATCCTGATAGAAGTCAAGTTTATTCTAGAGGCCACAAGTGATTCACACATGTAAATCATGGTTCCAGACAACATACTGAGACAGAACAGGACTTTGTTCACTGAAAGGCACACTACTTGCTTCTTCAGACTTTAATTTTAAGACGGCTGTTTTTTAGAAAACCGTGTACAGGGTTTCAAAGTGACTCAAGCAATCACTTCATATCCTAATAGGATAAAGTTTATGCATAATTCTGTGTGACCCTTCAACTACTGACGTTCATGCCATGTTATTGTTAGCGTTGCATGTTAAGCTAGCAAATTTTCAATGAACTCTCACTGGCTTTACCACAGACACAGATGTTAGGCGGACTCCTTTGTTCATAAGGTTCTCATTATTAACTCAACCCGGGTTGAATATTTGACTGAAGGAAAGGACCATATCATTATTTTCAGATTTCATTCTATGACTTAACTGGACTACATCTGCCAGCTTTAGAAACGCCAAGTACTTCTTGGCGCCAGCCTTGGCGTCCTGTTCTATGACTACTACCCCCAATGCTTCAGTTTGAGGAAGTCTCCTCACCATCAAAACAGTTTAATAAAAACTTAAATTATGATTAAGAGTTACTCATCAATTGACAAAGCATCCCAGGCTTGTGCTATTTATGAATTATTCCACACAATATTTTAAGGCTAACAAACAGAATCCACATTCATACAGGGGTAAGCTAGAAAGCCAGTTAAATGTTTTCATGATTTATAAAGTCTGTGTTATACTTGAAACCACATTTCTTTAATAGGTAAACTGGCATTCCATTGGATAATTCAATCTGCTTTAAATCTATTCTAAGGCTATGGGGGCAGCTTATGGGACAATCTGAATATAAATTTAATTCCTCTATTCACCTTTGGACAATATCTCTCAGCACAAATGTGATAGGAAGATACAGTATAGGAATGCCTGTTAATGAGAGGATGGATTTCAAGTATTTAAAATATTGACATTAAAGCCACTTAGAAAATGTTAAAGTCACCCTAGCTCTAAACATAGGAGAATATTTTATAAGCCTGGTTAAAAATATAAATTAAAACAACAACATGAAAGAAATAACAAAGGCCATGATATTACTGCTTCCATATGTCTGGATCACCAACAATATCAGTGGGCAAGAATCATTTGAAACTATCTTTGATGCTTATTAAAAAAAAATAATTCAATCCCTCCATGCATAGAAAAGCCCAGGAGTTTACATATAGTCACAACAAATAACTGAAAGAAGAGGAACAGTTTTCTACCCTAAAAAGCTATACACGATAAATTTGTTTTTGTGATTCTTTCAGCATCTCATCGTATCTCGGAAAAGGAAGACTAAGAGAAAATGCCTCCTTACTTGTCCAATGCTTATAGACATCTGCAACAAATGATCATTCAGCCTCTTAAGCACTTCTGAGTTTTCATTTAATTACTATACATAGCAATCCAGTCTACTAGTCAACATCTCTAATCATAAAAACATTCTTAAAATAATAACAATCAAAACAAGCATCCATGTAACTCCTACATTGGTTGAAGCCAATCTGTTAGAACATTTATGTTAGCTCATCAAACACTTGAGATTGAAATCTCAACATATTTATCTCTCCAGTACACTATCTTCAGGTATTTTCAATGGCTGAGACATACTCCACTATCATTCCTGTTATCAGTCACTCTGAGCAGGACATCCAGATGTAAATATCCTCAGATATTATCTAATTAGCTACAAAGCACAGTGGGACTAGTATTTCTGATGAATTAAAAATTAAGTATTTATTAATGCAGACTATGTCAACTGGGAATTAGGCTTTTAGCAAAATACAGAAACAACATAAAAGACACATTACTAGTAACCCCTCCAGAAACAATCATGATAGAAAGTTTGGTAACACTTATAGGAAACATACTAACCTCAAAAGCTCTAAAATAACTTTACCACCAAACAGCACATCCTTCAGCCCAAATTTGGGTATTCAAAACCTGAATTTTTATTTTTATACTTACCATGTTGTATATCTTTCATATCTAAATGAAGGCTAGACATTAATATTCCAACTGCTTGTGATCTTTTGTTGCTTAACAACTTGACCACCTGCTCAAAGAAAGGAAAAGGGGGAAATGTCAATTTGAACTCCAATGATATGCTTGATAACATGTTCTTTTTAATTCTAAATGGAGAACATACAACTTAAGGTCTTTACTTAAAGTATTCAAAACTGATCTAAAAAGAACTTTTGTGTTTTATGTCTTACATCTTCAAAATCTACCATCTTCACTCCATCAGCCTCAATGGCATGCCCTTTACCAGTCTTTTAAGAGACTGATCTGTCATTGAGTAAAATTTCTAATAGTTTAGGATATTAGTTTGGTCTCTGTGAAACAATAAACACACATTCGATAATTTGCAGCCTGAATTTTTAAAAGTATTCAACAAGTGAATAGTAAAGTCTATACACAGAGAATCTGTTAGATCAGATCTGTTTGAGCACAAAACAGAAAACGTGCTTTGATTCTGGTCCTTCAGAAAACTCACTCTTTTACTGGCAGTCCCTCTCATTCTGCATTTGGCCATGTTTTGTGGGGAACTTTCCAACTAATTAATAGAGGAATACAAGCAGCAAATCCAAACGGCTATGTCTGCTCAATCTCAAATCTGGCTTTCCAGAGAGTCCTAACGAGTCAGTCAATCCACATACCCCACAAGAAGTTTTCCTAAAACAGAGGTAGGCGTGCTGCTATTGGACATACACATTTAAACTATCTTCTCCAGATACTAACACACCACTGATAAATCCTGCTTATGAAACCATTATCCCAGGTCTTGAAGGGCAGCAATTTCTATTTTACTCTCATGGTTTTGTTATAAGTCTGCTTAGAAAAAAACACTAGAGGAAAAGGAAAAAAAGGTTATGGTCAGATTACCAGAAGTGACAGCTGCCCTAACAGTTATCACATTTGATGACCTTGTCTTTCTTTTTCGTTTAACTTGGACCAATCAGTAAACTAATAAAATAATCATGCCCAGCTGTCACAAAGTCACAGAGTAAAACAATATTCTTAATAGAAATAACAGCATTCCTGGTTCCCCAGAAGGGATGAGGGTGGAGAAAAAAACGAAACACTTTCAGAAGGACCAACCACAAAAACCTCCACACTCATTTATGCAAGCTTCTTGTAGAAAGGAGTAATACCCCACAAGAGACAGTGCTTCTTCAAAAGAATATATATGTATATATACACACATATGTATATAAATTATGATTCTTCATTTGCTCTTTAAACATTTTATTAAATTTCAGATAAAATATTAGCTTAGAACTTGAATATGAATCCAGTCATACACCAAGTATTTTTATCAACAGTGTTATCTTCTTCAGAAGTGAATAGAAATTTAATACCAGAAAAACAAAAGGCATGTATCCTGTCCTAAAAAAAAACACTTTCTAAATTCAGATAAATACAATCTGGGTCCCATCTATGATACTGACAAAACTAAATGTATTTGAATCCATATATCAATTAACCTTTCTGCAGTGGTGACAAGCTAATCACATCTTTATAGAAACTCTTTATTTCACAGCTCCTGGCAGCCTTTCTCAAGCCTTTCAAGGTGAATTATTCTGACTTCACCTTAAATATTGGCAATCTTCAGAGTTCTATTCTCAGCACCTTATTCTGTTCACTTTATGACCTATCATTTCTCCTCTATAGATATACATGCCAGCACTTATAAATTCATTCTTGTAACTGTATCTTCAACTCTACAGTATCCTACTTTCCTAACAGGCATCTGCACAACTCCATTTGACACGTCTAAAACCAAACTCATCATCAGGTCCACTCCAAAACCTATCCATCTTCTCTTTTTATTCCATATGTTGAGATAATGGCACCACCATTTTCCATCCACCTACTAAACTTAGAAATCTAGAAATCAATCTAGATTCTTACCTCTACTTCAGCTGTATATTCTGCCCTGTTAATTAGTCTTGTCAATTATAATTCCTCTATATTTTTAGAACCCACTCTTCCTCTTCAATTCTATTATCAGCATCTATTTATATGTTTTATCTTACATAGATCAATATAAAAAATTTCTAACAAGCCTCCCAAATTTAGTGCAGTAGCTCTCAAAGTGTGCTCCCTGGATCAGCAGGCATGATCATCACCTAGGAACTTAATTAAAAATGCAAAATAATGGGCCCTATCACAAACCGACTAGCCAGAAAATATGGGCTTCAGATTTTCCTCAATCTGCACTTCAAAAGGCCTTTTAAGTGACTCTAGGATCACTGATGATTCTCATTGCTTCCTGTCCACTTTCCAAACTGATTTCCAAGTACCATATCTAAGAGTTCTGATATTTGCATATCCTTCCTTGTTCTTTAAACCTGAGTGGCTCATGTTTACATGTTAAGTCTTTTAAAAGGTCATACAGACCTCCAGTCCATGAGCATAGAATATCTTTCCATTTGTTGGTGTCATCTCCAATTTCTTTCATCAATTTTTTATAGTTTTCAGAGTATAGATTGGAAGAATTAATATTGTTAAAATGTCCATACTACCCAAAGAAATCTACAGATTCAATGCAATCTCTATCAAACACCAATAGAATTTTTCACAGAACTACAACAAATAATCCTAAAATTAGTATGGAATTACAAAAGAAACTGAGTAGTCAAAGCAATCTTGAAAAAAGAAGAATAAAACTGGAGGTATCACAATCCCAGATTTCAAGACATACTACAAAGCTGTAATAATCAAAAAAGTATAGCACAAAAAAACAGACATATAGATCAATGTAACAGAACAGAAAACCCAGAAATAAACCCACAATTATATAGGTTAATTAGCATACAACAAAGGAGACAGGATATACAATGAAAAAGGACAGGCTTTTTAATAAATGGTGCTGGGAAAAGTGGACAGCTACATGAAAAAGAATGAAACTAGACAATTTTCTTATTCTATACACAAAAACAAACTCAAAGTAGATTAAAGACCTACACGTGAGATCTGAAACCATAAAACTCCTAGAACAACAACATAGGCAGTAATCTCTTTGACATGGGCCTTAGTAACATTTTTCTAGATATGTCTCCTCAGGCAAAAGAAACAAAAGCAAAAATAAATCATTGGAACTACACCAAAATAAAACGCTTTTGTATATCAACAAAATGTAACATTACATTAAATGTAAAAATGTACCTTTTGTATATCAAAAAAAAAGGTAACCTACTGAATGGAAGAAGATATTGGCAAAAGATCTATCCAACAATATATAAAGAACTTATATAACTCAACACTAATAAAAATAATAACTATTATTATTTATAACAATAATCCAATTAGGAAATGAGCAGAGAACTTGAATAGACATATTTCCAAAGAAGACATAACAGATGCCCGAGACCTATGAAAAGATGCTCAACATTACTAACCATTAAAGAAATGCAAATCAAAACCATAATGAGATATGATCTCACATCAGTCAGAGTAGCTAGTATCAAAAATACAAGAAATAACAAGTGAGGATATGAAGAAAAAGGAACACTTGTGCACTATTGGTAGGAATGAAAATTGGTGCAACCACTGTGGAAAACAGTACTGAGGTTCCTCAAAAAATTAAAAATAGAAATACTATATGATCTAGTAATTCCTTTACTGGGTATTTACCCAAAGGAAATGTAAACACCAATTTGAAAAGACATATGCACCCCAATGTTTACTGCAGCATTATTTACAATAGCCAAGATATGGAAGAAAGCCAAATACACTGGAATATTACTCAGCAATAAAAAAAGAATGAAATATTGCCATTGACAACATAATTGGACCTATAGGTTATTATTTTAAGTGAAAGAAGTCAGACAAGACAAGACAAATGGCATATAATCTCACATATATATGTGGAATCTAAAAAAGAAAACACATGAACAAACAGATAGCAACAACGAAAAAAAAAACAGAAATAGACACATAAACACAGAGAACAAACTATTAGTTGTCAGAGGGGAAGAAGGTAGGAGGATGGGCAAAATGGGGGAAGAGTGGGAGAGATAGACTTCCCATTAGAAAATGAATAAAATCATGGGATTAAAAGTATAGCATAGAGAATATAGCCAATGATACTATAATAGTGATGTATGAGGAGAGATGGTGGTTATAATTGCGGCAACATAGCATAGCATATAAAAATGTTGAATCATTATGTTGTACACCTGAAATTAATGTAACACTATGTGTCAACTATACTTCAATTTAAAAAAAATGTTTAAATGTCTCATAGACTGTTCACTTGCTTTTTCTGTTATAATTCAAATGAACTTATTATAAACTGTATTTTACATTTAAATGCCTAAGATTAAAGGTAGAAATAATAAGCTATCATCATATTCTAGAAGGCACGTACACAAGAGAGGATAGATGTCTAAAAATATCAACTCTGTAATTCTGTAGATTAACACTACCATAGTCACTATTTATCCTTTAAAAAAACACCTTGGATAACAAGAACCTGAAGCTATCAAACTAGAACATTCTTAGAATCCCAGTGACCACAGGTGTGATGGAGAGGAGAGAGTTGACTCTTAGAAGATGATCTCAGAAAACTTAGCTGAAAAATGGAAAATGCAGAATTAACAAATTTGAGATCTACAAAATTAGAACATATAACAAAAAAAGGATTATTTTGAAGTTATCTAAATTCACATATTAGATTCAGCTAATGTTCTTACTAAAATTTTTATCTTAAGATTATCCAAGGAGGCAGGACTATGTAGAGATTATGAACATGGACTCTGGAAAATAAAGCGTTATTTCTCAAATTTTATTATGCACATGAATTATTTGGGATCTTTTTTTAAATGCTGATTCTGATTCCTAGGTCTGGATACAGCTTTCTAGAAAAGCTACAGCAACATCCTAAAGTCTCAGTTTCCTCATCTTAAAAAATAACAGCACCATTGATTTCAAAAAACTGTAGTGAATATTCAGCATAATGCACTTGACAGTCTTGGGAATACACTTAGCAAAAAGTGTACTCACTTGGACAGTAATAGCTATACAAAGTTTAAATAATTAGGGAAGCATTTTAAATGGCTTCTCAAAAATAAAATATCTGCCAACTTGTCATTACTCAGTTTAAGTCTATGAGAGAATTAATAAATTAATTAATAATCTCTTCTTCCTCCAGATAATTTCCTAAGAAATCCAGACTTTTATTACTTCAAAATAGTTTTCCAGTGGTGGAAATGTGCAAATGACTTCTCCCTTAATTCTCTTCCTGGCATTGTACATGACCAATGGCTGTGACCAGGTGCAATTTTAGGCCATAGAAAGAGAACAAAAGCATACACATGGCCTCAGTCAAACTTTTACAACCCTAATATAGTTAATATAATTAGACTGCATAACTAGAAATGTGTTTCAAATTAACATTAACTAGTGTGTATCATGAATGATTATCATATCAAGGAGATATATCCTTGGTCTACTTCCACTGTCTGTACTATTAAAAAATTTCTTCATTAAATTATAAACTAAGCCAGTACTGGAAAATTAAGAGTAGATGTATGATGGTAAGAGCAACAAAGATAACAAGGATGTGTTCACACATATTTCTGTAGATTGCTAAACAGTTTCTGTGTTACCTTGAACCCCCATAACTTGGCTGACTGTATGGAAATTTCTAATAATTGGAGTTGCAGGACAGCATACAGTAATTAAATAGGTACACCAAAAGCTTAAGGTTGAACACAACTTGAAACTAGAATTCTGAAAACTACTCATTTTCACTAAATAAAGTTTTGTTTTATCTCAACTTTAACCACCTTTCTATGAAAATGTACAGTGGAGGGATGCCTGGGTGGCTCAGCAGTTGAGCATCTGCCTTTGGCTCAGCTCATGATCCCAGGGTCCAGGGATCCAGTCCTACATTAGGTTCCCTGCAGGGAGACTGCTTCTCCCTCTGCCTATGTCTCTGCCTCTTTCTGTGTCTCTCATGAATAAATAAATAAATAAATAAATAAATAAATAAATACTCTTTAAAAAATGTACAGTAGAATGACAGAGACAAAACATAGTCTGCCCTTTACCTCTTCTTCTCACTGCTCACTCACTTACCCTTCTATCCTGGCAAAGCTAGACAGGGAGAGCATGAGTAAGTCTGACAGGACCGTATCCTACATTGTTCAGGCTATGCTCCACAATGCACGTAGAGTGAGGGCAGGGAGCCAGCCAGCCCAGGGGAAGGGATACCTTTCCATAATTCTAACAAGACTCCTTGTGAGTTAGCTGCAACTCTGGTTTAAAATTCCAGCTCCATCACTGTCACATCCTTGGGCATCTTACTAAGTCACTTTGATAGTTGTGCCCTGATCTGAAAAAGAGAGGGCATACTTTATATGCAGGTTAATATGAGGATTACTGCAGATGTAAAGAAGTGCTGCCTACTCAAAATGTAGATCATAGGCTGCTGTCAAGTCCTCTGTGTTACCTGTCCAGTACGAAATTGAGAGCAAGAACTAGAAATTTTACAGCAATATGATGGGGTGATGTTTTATCTGTTGAATTTGGATTTGTATATCTTTCTTTGGGTTTTTCTAATTTCATTTGTGTGGTAATTCATTTATATTGTAGTTTACAAAAGTTTCAGAACATAATGGATTAGGGATTTAAAAACTGCTCCTCCACTATGACAGCTTGAGATGGGAGCACCTGGGCAAAGGACAGGACTGATGTGCCACAGATTGAATATTTGTGTTTCCAAAAATCTATGTTGAAGCCTTGTGTCCAACATGATGGTATTAGGATGTGGAGCCTCAGGATGGTAATTAAGAGTGGAACTCTTAAAAATGGGATTAATGCCCTAAACAAGAGGCCCCAAAGAGACCCTTCATCCCTTCTCCCATGTGAAGGTATAACAAAAAGATGGCTATTAGGAAGAAGGCTCTAATCCAGATGGTGAATCTGCCAGTGCCTTCATTTTGGACTTCTCAACCTCTAGAACTGTGAAAAATAAATCTGTTGTTCATTAGCCACCAAGTCTATGACATTCTGTTATAGCAGCTTGAATGGACTAAGCCTGGGGAAGGAAGGCCAGAATGATAAGGATGACACTGACCCAAAATCTACTCATAATTCCCCGTACCTTTCCCTACAACCTCAGGGTAAATAAAGATAGCAGTAGGACTCTCAAAAGATGACTGATGAATTCTCTAGAGCAGTGCTGTCCAATACTGAACTAGTTCATACAGCTAGTAAGGCACTTGAAATAAGCAGACTTAAAAGAGTTGGTTTTTTTTTTAAATTATTTTGCCTGTCTCTTCATGCATTTTTTTAATGTGGCTACTAAAAAATGGAAAATTGTATATGTGGCTTGCATTATATTTCTACTGGGCAGCACTGATCAATAAGATCTAACAAATTCAGACAAATCACTAAACCATTTAGCTTGTACCTAGATTTCCTTTCTATTAAGTTCAAAAATAAAGGAAGCTAATGATGGCATGTGTCAAAGTTTTCTTGGCTGTTAAACAGGTCTCACTTCCAGGTCATTTAAAACAAAAAGAGAAACAAACAAAAAAAACATGTCAGATTTGTTCCCTATTAGATAGTATAAGCAAAACAAGTCAAAAGTATACTTCGAGGGAATGACATGACACAAATGCCAGAATATGAGGCCCCTGAGTTAGTTAGGAAGATACTTCTCTCCACCACACAATACTACAGAGAACTGAAACATCATATATTGAAAATCATTTTAGACTGGATTTGAACTTTCCAATTAATCAAATGTGGTTCACACTACTTGTTGATTATAATCAACTAACCTAAATGAAGCTACTTATAGAAATTAAAATAATGTGTTTTTTTTACTGTTTACAGAAATTATAATCAATCTTTAAGTGTCAATTTCAGCATTGAAATAGTAGGAAATAATTATCCAGCATAGTATCAGCTCTCACACACAACCATACTAACAGTTTCATAGACATATTTCCATACTTTCAATAGAACCTTTACTTTATTATATATCTTTTAAACAATGTCTTTCTGTGACAGAACAGATTCCTTCTGTAGACTGGGCCATCTGATCTGAGACTCTGAATGGAGTCTAATGCTGGCAAGCTAGAAATCTTAGCTGAATATTCTGTTCTGTTCAGTAGTCAGCTCTCTCCCCTCATACATTTGCCTTGGCCCCTACATCTTTTATTTTTGTCCTTCTCAATTTTGTTACCCCTTCCACAATATCATTTCATCTTGTTTTTCTTCCTGTCTCAGGAAACAATATTTTGCAGTGTCTTTAGAGGGTTACTTCTCCAATTATTTCCTTGGATTCTCTCTCCACTTCCAACCACCTAAACTACAAGAACCTCAAGACCCTTCTGCTGCCTTTTTTTAAACTGCTTTTCTCTCTAGTCTAACAAGCACATCTATAGTCTTTAGAAAGGCCTCACATATTTATACTGTATGGATTACTCACAGTTCTGACTACAAGTCTATGTCTTCAATTTCCTCCTGGGCACTTCCACTTGTAGGCCCTCTCTCCTTCAACTCAGAATTGGCCAAATACTAACATACTTAGTCAACAAAACTAATGACCTTTGCAGCAGGTCCCATGTTTAAGAACTTATACCACAAAGTCCTCTTGGTTATTTAGCAATAGAACTTCTGAGTTTTAGTGGTTATATGGCTGGCCAGCTAACACAACATTTTTCACAGCCTACTTGATACCTAGATATAGCCATGTGACCAAGAGAGACAACAGAATATAGAAAGCAATACAACACAGCCTCAAAAAGGAATCTCTTTGCTTTCTATTTCCTCTTTCCTTCTTGAATCCTGCTTAAAGGCAGAATTATGGAAATAAGCTATCTTCCGCCATAATATATCCTAGGGGCAGTGAAGCAACAAGAGAGCTTAGAAATCAATCCCTGGACAACCTGGTGGAATTGAAACACTCTACCTCCCTGGACACTTACCTGCCCAGACATTTCCATAAAGAGGGAGATTAACTTTCCATCCTTTATAGGTTCCAGTAGATGCAGCCAAATGAATATTTTAACTAAGGCATCCACTAAGTATAGGCATTCTATTAGACACAGGGGCAAATGCACATAAGACCAAAAAGATGGAGGAATTCATCTTCCTCTGTTCACCTATCTCTATTCCACAACCCCTGTATTTCACCCAGGAGCACCACCAGCCTGACATCGAGGTGGAGAACTTTGACCCATTTCTCTTCGTTTCCATAACAAGTCACACATCAAAATCCACTGATGTTTCCTTTTCTTACCTTCCTCTCTTCAACTACCACCACCTTGCTACCAATTCTTTCCCCCTACTCACACAGCATGGGAACTTCCTGCCTCTAGAACCACAGTCCTGCTCTCACAAAAGGCTGCTTTCACCATGCCACTCCTCTTAACAGACATGTAGTGGCCTCTTATTTTTCTGTTCTATTTTCTACTATCAAAAGGACAAACTCAGACAACTCTCCAGAAAGGATGTTCAAGTATCATTCCTCTAATAAGAGATTTTTTCTGAACCTCCTCCCATTTCTCATGCAAGTCTTATCTGGGCTGACTTAAGACCTTCTTCTTTAATGTCATCAAACTGTACATTCTCCTCTATAATATACACACCATAAAGTACTTGTTGGGGTAATTCTCACTATAATACCAGCACCTCCAGATAGAAGCTATCCTACCATGTGCTTCAGTTCCTCCAACAAAGATGAATATACCACAGGCATATATTCAGTACATGTCTGCTGAATAAGTGACCTTTGTCTAAACTACTCAGCTTACCCCAGAAGCATTTCCACCCCCATAACCTTCAAAAAATAGTTTTCACCCTTAGCTATAGATCAGAATGATCTAAGTAGCTTCTTAAACAAAAGATCCTACTCTCTACTTTGAAAAGTCATTTTTCTCTAGGATAAAGCTCTGGAATATACATTTTCTTAAACACTCCACAGCTAATGGTGATGCAGTTAAGAAAGTATTCAAATATTTGCTAATTTATGTGTGATTCCACAACTAAACTCAAGTCGAGAACTGAAAGCTAAAAAAAAGAACTGAAAAATAAGAACTTATGTAATTTGACAGTCATGTTAAGACATAGTAGAAAGCCAATATGAACTATATTTATTATGTAACTAAAATCATGTTTAAATGATTAATCAGTCCACAATGGTGTTTGTTGTTAATTCAGAACTTTTAGTAAAGTATGTATTTTATCTAGTATTCCATGCGACATACATAATTAAGCTGATGCATCAAAGGCTTACACATTAAGTATCCAACAAACATATAACTTGAAGTTGCAGTTTCTTACTACAATCTATTGAAATCACACACTAAAGAAAGAAACCAAATAACTTGCTCATAGCCTAAATGCAGTCACAGCAAGGGTTTTGTTTCCTAATTCCCAGTCAGGGAGAGTGCACTGCTTTCTTCTGAAATGGTTTGGCAGGGCCTTGCTGGAAACTGATATTAGATTAGAGGGATAAATGGCCAGATCCAATAAGGCAAATCCTTTCTGAGTAGGGTAAGATAAGAAGAGTCAACTACAGAGATTAGGTAGAGGTAAATTCCAAAGCAGAATTATAGAATGTAAAAATTGCTGTTTCTCACACAGATATTAGAGCACAAGGCAGTATATCAAATGGTATGCAATGCACTCAAGGAGCAACAGATGCAAAAAGCATCCAAGAATACTCTAATGAAAAAGTAACAAGAGAATATGAGAAATATGAAACAGTAAAAACTAAAAAGCTTAAGGATAGGAGGAAATGCTGAGAGAGCATAATTGCCAGTCTCAGAATTCCCAACAATTTGAATTGTGTAGAGGTAAGAAATCTGTATTTCATTTCATGTCTTTGCTTAAATTAGCAGCTATGTAACTGTGAATGAGTTCTTTATCCAGTGGATCTCAACTTCCCTATCTGTGGAATATAGTTAATAATCCACATGCAATATGCCAATAATTTAAGACAATCAAATATGCAACATGAAATAGTTTTAAAGTATAAAACATCTAGCAAATACAAGGTGTTGGTATTAATTTAACAATCCAGTAAGTAGCAGTTATATTTTATAATGTTGTAAAACCACTTGAGCTTATTCCAACAAAAGAAAAAACAAGCAATAATAGAAAGTTATATGGACTAAACTAAAGAAAGTTTGGCTAACTCTAGAACTGAGAGAACAACTCACACATTAGCTAATCCCCACCCCCTCACAAATTTGCAAAGTGCTGTTTTTCTAAGAACTCTTTATACTGTTGGTCATCTCATAACCTTGATATGGACTCAGTTTTTTTACTTTGGAAAGATATGGTCATCTTTAGATATTTGATCCAATGAGTATCAGGAACCAAGAGACTTCTCTGTACTGTCTGATACTATTTCAAGAAAAAAGCAAACATCTTAGATCTTAAATAGTCTGCACTCAAAAGTAAAGAATGTTTGTATGGGATTTTGCAGAGCAAGAGGTTATCAGGGATTTTTTAGTCCACATACACAGGCAAGGAGGACTGCAGTCTTATTTACACTACCACCTTCTCCTATTCCGATTACTGTTAAGCCTCAGGGCAGGGTGGTCGGCCTCACAGGCATCCAACAGCATTCCAAGGCACTACAGACCAGAGGAGGCATTGACACTGACCATGCCCAGGAGTGATATCTCCAGACTATCTGGTTGGCACCAGACAACCCTGTGTACTTGGGCAGCTTCAGCACAATCTGGGAAACAAAACAGGTACAGACTGCTAATTGGTGAGATATCTGAATCCTTCACTGACTAAGAATCTAGAAGTCAACCTTGAAAATCACATTCTATTCTGATAAAAACTACCTGCTTCTTAACTTAGTCCTGGATGAGTATCTTGGCTTAGGTGTCAAGCTACAGCTTCGATGGGAGCTACTTGCTCTTCCAGAGCTGCCTGTGAGTCTGAGTCAACCTCAGGAGGAGACAGAGCTGTAGAGTTTGGTAAGGTCATCAGTAAGAGCCTATGTGTGTTCTCCCTGCCTGTCAACATCCCTCACTTGGTTGTGTTAATATAATTTTTAGATGTCAGTTTAAAAAGCTGTGTTTCCTGGTTCTATTATAATCTGGGTGCTGTTCCTTGACTAAATGAGTTAACTGTTTCAACCTGTTCTGGCACCATCTTTTTGGTTCCTGCTCTTATTCTCATTTAGTCCACGATCCTGAGACCAGTGTCCTGCTCCTGTATCCCAGGTTGTCCCAAATAATTGAAAGCGTGAACTTCAAGTAAGTGCAATAAGTCTATGGGCCATCTCACCAAATAAAAACTACTATCCACCTGGATCTCCATTGTTTTTCAATAACAATATCTTCCTCTGCTATCTTTTGTACACTCATGGACCATTATAAATCATTATATCAGAAATCAAGTTAGACACAAAACTCATAATTAGAAACAGCAAATGTATGTTACATAAAGCTCATTTGATAAACTCTAAGAAATATGTGTCATTCCTTGTTTCAGGAATGGTGCTCTCAAATAGCCATATCTATCTGGACTACAAGATCGCTCTTATTTATCCACTCAGTGGTTTGATTCCTCTCTTCTGCACCCTAAGATGCAGGCAGGTAAAGAAGAGGAGCAGAGCCACAGGCCTGTGCTCAATAAATTCAAACTGAATGAAGTAATTAAGTATCCTAAAAATTTCGGTCCATAGACAGCATATTCAAATCACGTGTGCCAAAAAAATAACGATTATGTATTGATTCACAAAAGAAGAAAGCAACGTTCAGAATGTAAAATTGGCAAAAGATCTACAACAACATGGAATAGGCTGGAATTTCCACTGAGCTCTGTCTGACTCCAAAGTTCACTTGTTGCCCCTACTCTAGGCCCCTTCAGCCACTCACATGCACACATGTGTGCATGCGCGCACACACACACACACACACACACACACACACACATCCCTTGCAGCACCCTTGACATAGAGTACCAAACACTGTATGAGAATCCACTAACAATAAAACAAGGGGAAATCTTGGGCTTTATGAGATATTTCGTTAAAGGGAAAAATTTAAAAGAATTAGAAATTCAATTCCTGGGTCCCCTGGGTGGCTCAGTCAGTTAAGCATCTGATTCTTGATTTCAGCTCAAGTCATGATGTCAGTGTCCAGCTACATGCTGGGCATGGAGCCTCCTTAACAATCTCTCTCTCTCTCTCTCTTTCTCTCAATCTCTCTCATTCACTCCCTTTCCCTCTGCCCCTTCCCCCCCTCCACTCCTTTCACTACCTCTTTAAAAAAAAGAGAGAGAGAGAGAACAAAGAAAGAATTCCATTTTTATTATCTCAACTTCCCCTTTCTTATATTATAGTGAAGTCTTTAGAATGATCTTGGCTAACAGAACAAAACCAATAAAAAATAATTTTAAAAAAAGAATCTAAAATGATACTTAAATTAATGAGAAAAAAGGATATTAAGTTAGATTTTAATAAAATGCTTGTTACATTTCCAAATTTCATATTTCATTTAATAAATATAGTAACAGGGAATAAAACATTGAAATAAATAATACTATGATCTTATAGTATTTTTCTAATTAAAACCAACTACCATAAATCCCCATCTCTCTCTACTTCTTAAACACAGAGAAAACATACAGAGATGTTTAAGCTCCTTGAATTAAAAACAAAAAAACAAACCACACATACACAAACTTCTCTTGTGTTCTTTGGACATAGCCTTTTGCCAGTGTAGCCAGTTTTGTCATATAGATACATGAAAGATATAACTTGGTCCTTCATTTCAAATATCTTGGTGATCAGAAAACAATGTTGCATCTATCTGATAACATGCAAGTCTATTAAATTGCATTTTTCTCTTCAAAATTCCTTCTAAAAATCTGGTTTTAGATATTTAAATGTTAACTTTATGTTTTTAGCATTTAAAATTCAGTGGGAACTCTTACAGGTTAGGATTAGAATTAAAGCATCAAAAAAACATCATCAGTACATCTAAATATTGCATAATATTACTAAAAATATTTGGATCAAATGGTTCTACAGAATATGGACATCAACATCTCATTTCATATTTTATTATTATCAATGAGTGATGCTAATCATCACAAATAAAAGATATGATGTAGGTAAAATAATGACAAACCCAAATGAATAAACAATTCTTATTGAAACCATTTTCACATTTATTATTATCTTATGGCAACTACATTGAGACAATACTACTTGGCATATAATAATAAAGTACTTTATGCCATTGATTCTTGGAATTGCTGAAAAAACCTAATGAAGCAGTGACTACTACTGTCCATGTTTTACAGCTCATCACACACCCAGGTAGTGACAGAGCAGGATGTGGTCCTGCCCTCTGAGCCACTCTCTGCACCACCTGGAACCTTCTATACGGAGAGCACACTTTCTGACAAAGCACTTCACACACCATGCCTCACTTTTCCCACAACTTCCTCAGTATCCTGTGTTATTATATAAAATGAAGGACAGATAAAACACATGGGAATAAATTTATTTTTCAAATTGTTAGCTAAAATGCAAACCTTAAACCAAAACCCCTGTCTGGATATTCTGTTTTCTGTATTACTCAATTTCAGGCAAAATATTAAAAACAAAAGCTGAAATAGTTCCCTTCCTTTGTAGTGTAACAACATGTCAGAGATAAATTCAAATTAAAAGTGTTATTTTTTTTAAAGACTTTATTTATTTATTTGAGAGAAAGAGAGATTTGAAAGAACACAAGCAGGAAGAGGGACAGAGGAAGAAGCAGACTCCCGGCTGAGCAGGGAGCTGTATGCAGGCCTCAGTCCCACTGGGTTCATGGCCTAAGCCAAAGGCAGACACTTAGCCAACTAAGCCACTCAGGGGCCCCTAGATTAAAAGTATTATATTGAAGAAGTTAAATATTCAGGATATGAATGACCACCTAACTTAAGCTTATTGAGTAGAATCACATAACAAACTTTTAATTTTTCAGTGAATGTTTTTCAGTTTGTGGCCTACTCAGGCTGCTTTTCTTCCTATTCTTCTGCCATTGGCAATGACATTATTTTCTGCCCTCAGAGAGAGACAAAACTTGATTTCTGGCTCTATCTATGATTATGGTGCTTTTAGCAGTGTGAAGATATATAAGAGTGAAATTGATTTGATCCTACCCTGTTGAAGAACACATGTCCAGCTTTCTTGCAATTGTACAATCTTTATTTTTGGAAATGACATACTGACTAAGCAACTGGCTGATTTTCCAAAGACCTCCTAGAGTTTGGAAGTAAAAGAGTGATAAACATGGACTTGTCAGTGAGCTAATTTATGATGTTCATTTTTAGAAAATAAAAGTTTCAATATGTGATTTTAAGCCTTTACATACCAATAGTCTTCTTTCTGATGGCACCATTTTGAGGGATTGTGTGTTAACATATTCCCTTTCTTCAAACATTCCATTTACTTACTTACTTACTTACTTACTTACTTACTTACTTACTTTATTTATTTATTTATTTATTTATTTAAAAAGATTTATTGGGGATCCCTGGGTGGTGCAGCGGTTTGGCGCCTGCCTTTGGCCCAGGGCGCGATCCTGGAGACCCGGGATCGAATCCCACGTCGGGCTCCCGGTGCATGGAGCCTGCTTCTCCCTCTGCCTGTGTCTCTGCCTCTCTCTCTCTCTGTGTGACTATCATAAATAAATAAAGATTTAAAAAAAATAAAAATAAAAAAAAAAATAAAAAGATTTATTGATTTATTTTAGAGAGAGGGTAGGAGTGGAGGCGGGAGGGGCAGAAGGAGATAAAAACTTAAGCACACTCCCCACAGAGCCCAATGCAGGCCTTAGATCTCAGGACCCTGAAATCATGACCTGAACAGAAACCAAGAGTTGAATCTTAACTGCCAAGCCACAAGGGTACCCCTCAACAATTCCACTTAAAGAAACTTTTACTGTACTAAATAATTGTCACACTCTCATAGAACAACAGTCTAATCATTCCCTCCTAGAATCTGTGTGTAATATGTTCAGAAAAGACAAGTCAGATTAAATTAATCAAAACTACAAACTAAGTCAAATCAAAATAATAAGGAAACAAATTATTTTTCTTAAAAGGATTCATTCAAAAGTCAAATAAAAGCAATATCAGAATCAGATGTTATTTGGGATTACAAGTTTGTTTCTCTCAGTTCAGCATTGTTTTCTTGAGTCTAGGGCAGCAAGAAGGCAAAAAGACTCAAGTATATACACGGAATAGAATTCTGTAGAATTCTATAGAGAGAATTCTCTATGTATACAGAATTCTAAATGTATAACTCAACTCTGACCTTTCAAAGCCCAGTCTTAATCTGCAACCTCCTTGTCCTCCTGCAAAGCTTAAGTGCTAAGATCAGTGCTTGGAGCTGTTGGTATTGACTAAATAAGCATGGAGTGAATTAATGTCACTGGAATCTCTAGTTATCTAACTGCCCTTATGAAATTCCCTTTTGTCACTACACAATGACTTAATCTGTATCCCAGTCTGGAAGTGATTCCATCCCAAGATAAAAAGGGGCTTTACTAATCTTTAGTCTATTTCTAAAAATACAAAGAAGGGAAAGATACTGAAAATGCAGAGCAATAAACAAATATATAACAAAAATGCCCCTGGGCAGGAAACTGATAATGGGAAAGATCCAGATGCATCATCAAATAACACAGTATGTACAAAGGGATGAGCTAGGGCCACCAGCAGGTAATGCACTAGCTGAGCCAAGGCTGAC
Organism: Canis aureus; assembly: GCF_053574225.1. Classification (NCBI taxonomy): domain Eukaryota; kingdom Metazoa; phylum Chordata; class Mammalia; order Carnivora; family Canidae; genus Canis; species Canis aureus. Next base: position 49,304,426 of record NC_135616.1, read on the forward strand.
CTAAACTACAGTCAGTGGGGCCCTTATAAAAATCCCCAAACATTTCCCAAGTTGGCCGCAACTCATCTGACTATACCTATTAATTATCTGCTCAAGAATCATCACAGAGACCATCAGTAGTCAAATAAATGGATTATCTCTTATGAAAACAAAATTGTTACCCCAGTCTTCAGATTACTGTTTTGTTTTGTTTTGTTTTATAGGGCAAGAGGTGGAAATATAACCTGAGAACCTAAGTTCCAAATGCAAGCCTCTTCCATAATTGGTCCAATTTGTCTAAAAGATCACCTGCATCCTATACATAGCTATTCTTAGTAAAGGCAATACCAAATTTGCAGAAGACATGGTAAAGACTTTCTTTCATGTCTTTGAATTTCCTAAGGCACTTCCATAAAAGGCTAAGCCCAAGATGGCAAACAACAGGAAAATGAAACTCCTGAAACTCCAAGAACAATTTAATTTACATATGGCCTTTTGTCAAAAAGTCTAATGATTAGGAAACACATCATCTATAAGACTGGTAATGGACCCATTCCATGAGCTATCTTACAGTGTTAGGGGCCTGAAGTATACAGTTAAGGGCCAGGCTAAATTCCCCAAAACTAAAACCTTCCGGTGTAAAGAAAATAGATGTTGCTAGAGAGGAGGAAGAAAAATCCATTTGTAGGTAATCCTCTAAAAGGAAACTGTTCTTCTACCAACAGAACTAAGTGAATGCAAAGAACAGAAGCCATGCAAAAGAAGCTGTGACTCTCAAGAGAACCTCACCTAACTTTCACAGGTCACTCATTAACTAAATTTGCTTGAACAGAATCATCAACCCACACTTTTATGTCCATCCCACTATAAACACAAGTTAATTCTATACCAAAAACAGTTTCTTAAGGGGGAAACAGAGACCCCTCACATGTAACATAATAGACACAGGGATCCCTGGGTGGCACAGAGGTTTGGCGCCTGCCTTTGGCCCAGGGCGCGATCCTGGAGACCCGGGATCGAATCCCACGTCAGGCTCCCGGTGCATGGAGCCTGCTTCTCCATCTGCCTATGTCTCTGCCTCTCTCTCTCTCTCTCTCTGTGTGACTATCATAAATAAATAAAGAAAAAATATTAAAAAAAAAATAGACACAAATATCCTAGAGTATTAAAATATCATCACACTTTTTTTTTAAGGATATATGAGTAATCATGAGTAACTAATGAGTAAGTTACTAAACTTTCTGAGTGGAATTCTATCTGCCATTCCAAATTGGATATTGGAGGAGAGGGATGAGAACAGAGGTGGACCCTTATTCTCAGAGGTTATCAGGTGACTTCTACCACCTGAACACAAGAAAATCTTCAGATTCACTGATGCAAGATTACATATTTAACAAATCAGTAACTGATCGAAATAAAAAGATCTCTTAAAAGAAAAGCAAATAAAGGGATGTCTGTATAGCTTAGTTAAGCATCTGCCTTCCACTCGGCTCATGATCCCAGGGTCCTGGGAGCATCAAACTCCCCAATTCTCCCTTTTCCTCTGCCCCCTCTCCCTTGCTTGTGCTTTCTCTCTCTTTGTCTCTCTCTCTTTTCTCTCTCAAATAAACAAATAAAATCTTTAAAAAAAGAAAGAAGTATCACAAAAAAAAAGTATCACAACAATTTTACAAATATTCTTTAATTTCATCTCAGATTGAGAAGTTGACCTAGAAGTCCCTCTATTTAATTATGCAAGAATGATATCCAGGCTTTTTTCCTCAACTGCTATGGAGACACCCTAGGACATTAAAGAATCATTCTATTTACTACAATATCTCAGGCTTCTTTTTCTCCCATTTCAATTTTTGAACTGAAGTAAAAAACATAGTAACTAAAGTAAAGGCAGGAAAGAGAAGGATTCAAGTTTCTACAGTTGGTCCGATAAAACATGCCTGATATGATAAAACATAAGGTCAGAAAGCTAGCCAGTAAAGAGCAAAATAACCTCTTGTGTTTTCTCAGGATCACAGGAAATACAGGAATTATTCTCATCTGATTCAACATGATTTTCTAATTACATCTAATCTGTGGAGAGACTGGTACATATGTACCTTTTTGGTAACAACAGAAGTTATATGATTATTCTGCAACATACAATTATGACAAGTGTGACATATGTCTCTGTGATAGAAAAGAAACAGACATGCAAACCCAGACTGGATTTGGGCTTAAAGAGACACAAATTGGCATCTTCACATATAATGCTCAAGTGCACTCACCCTTCCAAGGCCTCTTTCCCTTTCTTCTACAATGGGTTTTCCCTTTTCTGGAAGTTCTCTATACCCTTGATATCTTCTCCGACAGAAGTTCTGCCCAGTGTGTAAAATTTCTTTGGCCCTCCTCACCTTTTCCTCCTCTTTTCAGGGTAAGAATCATGGCGAGGGTAGGGGGGATGAGTGTCACCTGAGGAGGTTGTTAATGCAAAAAAAATTCAATAATTTCTTCGAATTTTTTCTGCCTTTCTTTCTTTCTTTCTCTCTCCCTTTTTTATTTTTTTTATTTTTATTTATTTTTTTTGCTTTGTCCCCACAGAAAACCAGCTGACACTGTGGGCTAAAGGACAGGCTAACCGGAATGGATGAAAAGGAACCAATTATCACAGCCATCAAGCAATTAAAAAATATCTTTTCAATTAAGAGGATCCAGGGAAAAAGTGAATTCATGCACTGTAGCAATTCTATTGTACCCACATCTCTTTCATCCATCTGAAAGGTTGACTCACATACACCCCCCCCCCTTTAAAGAAACTATGAAATACACACATTGTTACCAGTAGGTATCGCAATAGTTCTCAGGAACCCATTTCCAAAGTTCCCAAATAATTGGAATGGCCCACTTTACTTGTCAAGGTAGGGAGATCAATGTGTAATGTTTGAGATCATTCTCTTGCTTCTGATTCTTTGTTTAAAAACATAGAAAAGGGAGGAATTTAATATTTTCATTTTATCCCGAATTAGTAAGGGAAACTAGGTTCTATTCCCTCTAAGATAATTGTATTGAGTTTTTCAGAATAAGTAATCTTTTCAAATGTCAACTTCTCTGAACCTTAGCATGAGTCTTCATAAAGATATTATGTTAATCTCTAAAAATGACCTGTGTAGTTAAAAAAAAATCAATAAAGTAATCCTAGCAAAAGAGTTTCACATGCTTTGAGAAAGGAACTTAAAGAGAACACAGACGAACTCTTATCACTATTTTTCAGTATAGTATTTGAAGTCCAAGCCACAGCCAACTGAGAAAAAAGAAAAATAAAAGTATTCAAATTGAAAAAGTAAAACTGTTGCTATTTACAGATGACATGATACTAAATATAGAAAACTCTAGGGACTCCAAAAAAATCTAAACTAAAAAATGAATCTTTACTGAATCTTTAGAGAATCTTTACTGAAACTTTACTGTTGCAAAATTAATGTATATAAATCTGTTGCACTTTCATATACTAACAATAAATTTTCATAAAAAGAAATTAAGAAAACACTCCCATTTATAATTGCATCCAAAAGAATAAATATCTAGGAATAAATTTAATCAAAAGAAAGAAAGACCTATACTCTGAAAACCATAAGAACTGGTGAAAGAAATTAAAGACAACACAAATAAATGGAAAAATATACTGTACTCATGGACAGAAAAAAATAATATTGTTAAAACATCCATACTACCCAAAGCAATCTACAAATTCAATGCAATCTCTGTCAAAATACCAATGTCATTTTTCACAGAACTAGAACAAATAATCCTAAAATTTGTATGGAACCACAAAGACCCTAAATAGCCAAAACAATCTTAAGAATGAAAAAGAAAACTAGAGTTATAACACTCCCTAATTTTAAACTACACTACAAATCTAGTTAAGAATGGTGCAGTATTGACACAAAAACACACAGATCAATGGAATAGAATGAAGACTCCAGAAATAAAACCACATTTATTTGATCAATTAATCTATGATACAAAAGGCAAGAATATACAATGGGGAAAAAATAGTCTCTTCAATAAATGGTGTTGGGAAAACTGGACAATTGTACACAAAATAATGAAACTGAATGACTTTCTTATATCAAATTCAAAAATAAATTCAAAAGGTTTTAAAGACCTAAATGTAAGACCTAAAACCAAAAAACTCCTAGAAGAAAACATTGGCAGTAAACTCTTGGACATTGGTCTGAGCAATATTTTCTTGGATCTGTCTCCCCAGGCAAGTGCAACAAAAGCAAAAAACAAAAAAAAAACAAAAAACAAAAAACTGTACTTTTCTAAAAACTTGAGATTATGAAATGCCTGTGAAAGTTTAATCAAAAAAAAACGGATAGACAATACATAAACTACTAAAAATTTACACCAGATTACATTTTAAAAATACAATATTGGTGTAAATGAAAACACATATAAGATTAAATAAATATATGAGCAAAGGGCAAGACCACAGTAAGATGAGTAAGAAAGACAGTGATGACCATGAGAGACTCAATGTAGTCCTGGGTGGCCTAGTGGGGGGAAAAAGGTATAGGAGACTATTATGAAGGAGGAATGGTATAGGTATTAACACAGAGCAATGAAATCCATGAAATCTTATTAGTAACATCAAGAATGGCAAGCATAACTTACTAAGTGAGATTTTAAAAAAAGAGAGAGAGAGCAAACAACAAATTAGGTATGAATCATGTGTTAAATTCCTTTCTACAATTTTGCATGCACTATTGATTGCAATAAATGAAACAGTAATACTACCACAACAGGAAATATACAAGAGGACAGATTCTTATAATCATGTGAAATTTTAAGTATAATTAAGATATCCATTCTCATTCTTGGAAACATTAGGAGCTGATGTGGCCTGGCTAAAAATAAGGTTATAAATATATTTTTAAAAAGATTCTTAAAGTAGGTTTTGAATTCCATCATGTTGCATGAATTCAAATTAGGTAAAAAAATGATCAAATGGGGATCCCTGGGTGGCGCAGCGGTTTGGCGCCTGCCTTTGGCCCAGGGCGCGATCCTGGAGACCCAGGATCGAATGCCACGTCGGGCTCCCTGCATGGAGCCTGCTTCTCCCTCTGCCTGTGTCTCTGCCTCCCTCTCTCTCTCTCTCTCTCTCTCTCTCTCTCTCTCTGTGTGACTATCATGAATAAATAAATAAAATCTTAAAAAAAAAAAAAGAATGATCAAATGGAAGAGATTCGGTAATATAAATGTTAGGATACTCACGGTTAATACAGAATATAAGTAATACTTCCTGGAAAAGTGGAGGAAACACATGAAACATGTTACCCAGAAGAAAACCACCCAATGAAGATAAATGAGTGTAAGAAGTGCCTAGAAATGCTTTGGAGAACAGGGGGACATTTTAAAGGGGAGAAACTCAGAAGGATACTAAAGACCTGATAAATTTGACAAGAAGACTTATTCCTAACCATTATTTCTGGTTCCTGAAGACATCTGTTGAATAACATGAAACCAACGAGGATCACCTCATAAGGGACTTTATAGTGTTTAAGTAGAAAATCTCTCAATTAGCTATTTCGTGAGTTTAAAAATGCAAACCATCAAATCATTTCAAGTCCTACCTGTAACTACTCCAAGCCCCTGGGATACCACTTTGGATTCAACATCTCAAGGTCTCAAATGTCTATGCCTTCAGAAGCTGTGTTTTTCCTCCAAGTTATATGTACTATTCTAATTTAGCCAATAGCATAATTTGCATTTTTTAATTGAAGTACAGTTGACAAGGTTACATTAGCCTCAGGTGTACAACAGTGATTTGACACCTTTATATGTTATGCTCTGCTCCCTAGTGTAACTACCATCTATATATCTTAAATTAAATTAATTATCTCCCTGTTTAATTTTTTATATCACCAAAACATACAGAATAAACTGAATCCACTTTGTCATTTGGTTATTTTCTTCCTGTGTACTGTGTAATGGTCAGATTTTGAAATAACACCAAGCTTTACCCATACTCAGCATAAAAAGGAGGAAATATTTCTAATCTTTATAGAATGGGAAATTTGTTTTGGTTTTATACTTGGCTGCTTTGCATTGTTCGGTTTTGGGGAAACAATATAGAATGCAAAAAGAGAGTCTAATGAGAGTTTTATTGTTGTCATCAGAATATGAGTCCTCTCTAACTGCTTCTTGTGTGGCAATATTCAAAAGGAGGCTAAGCATTACAGTAATATGAAAGTTTCTGCTTACAAAAAACCAGCAGTCTGTCTGATATTGGCAGCAGAATATTGCAATCTAACTTTTAAAAAAAATGTCACTTTGTTGCTGAAAAGGAAAAAATCCACAAACAAGAATACTTTACCCAGAAAGGTTGTCATATAGAATAGAAAAAGAGAGTTTCTCAGACAAATAAAAATCAAAGGAGTTCATGACCACTAAACCAGTCCCACAAGAAATATTAAAGGGGACTGGAACTCTCTGAGTGGAAAAAAAGATCATATATGAAAGTGTAAAAAGAAGAAACACAAAAACAATAAAAATAACTATTTCTATTAAAAAATCATCAAGAGATTCACAAAATAAAAGGATATTAAACATGACACCATAAACCTAAAACCTGAGTGGGAGAAGAGTAAATAATGGGATTGATATTAAGCAACCATCACCTTCATATAGAATGCTAAATGCAGAAGAGGCTATATATACAAATCTAATAGTAACCACCAATCAAAAACCACTAACAGGTATGCAAAGAATGTAGAGTAAGAACCCAAGTGTATCACAAAAGAAAATCAGCAAACCACGAAAGACAGCAAGAGAAGAAAGGATCAGAGAGAAACTACCTAAACAACCAAAAAACAAGTAACAAAATAGCAATAAATATATATATACATATCAATAATTACTTTGTTTTTTTTAAAGATTTTATTTATTTATTCCTAAGAGACACAAAGAGAGAGAGAGAGAGGCAGAGACACAGACAGAGGGAGAAGCAGGCTCTATGCAGGGAGCCCGATGTGGGACTCAATCCTGGGACTCCAGGATCACATCCTGAGCTGAAGGCAGATGCTCAGCCGCTGAGCCACCCAGGCATCCCTATCAATAATTACTTTAAATTGAAATGGACTAAATACACCAATCAAAAGATATGGGGCATAAGAATGATTAAAAAAAAAAAAAAACAGGACTCATCCGTAGGCTGCCTACAAGAGACTCATTTCAAACTTAAAGCCACCTGCTGATTGAAAGTGAGGGGATGGAGAAATATTTATCATGGAACTAGTTGTCAAAAGAAAGCTAGAGTAGCAATACTTATATTGGGATAAAATTGACTTTAAAACAAAGACTGTAAAAAGAAACAAAGAAAGACACATTAAAATAACAAAGGGAACAATCCAACAAGAAGATATAACAATTGTAAATACTGATGCATCCAACATAGGAGCACTGAAATACACAGTTAATAAGAAATGTAAAGGAACTGATCAATAGTATACAATTAAGGGCACATGAGTGGCTCAGCGGGTAAGCATCTGCCTTCAGTTCAGGGTGTGATCCTGGGATCCTGGGATGAGTCCTATTGAGCTCCCTGCAGGGAGCCTGCTCTCCCTCTGCCTATGTCTCTGCCTCTCTCTCTCTCTCTCATGAATAAATAAATAAAATCTTTTAAAAAGGTACTAATACAATTATAGCAGAGGACTTTAATATCTCACATATATCAATGGACAGATGATCCAAACAGAAAATAAACAAGGAAACAGTGGCTTTGAATGACACATTTGGCAGATGAAACTATCAGATATTTTCAGAACATTATTCAGAATAGATCACATATTATGTCACAAAACAAGTCTCAACAAATTCAAAAAGACTGAAGGCATACCATGAATATTTTCTGACTACAACACTATGAAACTAAAAATCAACCATAACACAAAATCTAGAAAACCACAAATACATGGGGGTTATATAACATGCTACAATGAAACAATGAATGGGTGAACCAAGAAATCAAAGAATAAATCAAAAAGTACATGGAAAGAAATGAAAACACAACAGACCAAAAACTTTTGGGATGCAGTAAAAATAGATCTAGGAGTGAAGTTTATAGTAATACAGGCTTACCTCAAGAAGAAAAATCTCAAATAAACAACCTAACCTTATACTTAAAGGAGTTAGAAAAAGAATGAATAAAACCCAAAACCAAAAGAAGGAAGAAGATGGTAAAGATTAGAGAAAAAATAAATGATATATAAACTAAAAATTAATAATAATAATAATAATAATAATAATAATAATAATAGAACTGGTTAATGAAACCAGGACCTGGATCTTTGAAAAATATAAAATGAAACTGATAAACTCCTAGCAGGCTTATCAAAAAGAAAAGAGAAAGGATCTAAATAAGGAAATCACAAATGAGAGAGGATAAATAACAACCAACACTAAAGAAACACAATTATAGAGACACTGGGTGGCTCAGCAGTTGAGCATCTGCCTTTGGCTCAGGGCATGACCCCGGAGTCCCAGGATCCAGTCCCACATAGGGCTCCCTGCATGAAGCCTGCTTCTCCCTCTGCCTGTCTCTGCCTTTCTCTCGCTCGCTCTCTCTCTCCCTCCTTCCTGTCTCTCATGAAAAAATAAATAAAATCTTTAAAAAAAAAAGAAACACAATTATAAGAGAATATTAGGAAAAACTATATGCCAACAAACTGGATAACCTGGAAGATATGGATAAATTCCTAGAAACATAAAACTGAAGCAGGAAGAAAAAAAAATTGGACAGATTACCAGCAAGGAGATTGAATAACCAATCAAAACACTCCCAACAAACCAAAGTCCAGGACTAGACAAATTTAAAGGTGATTTTATGAAATATCTAAAGAAGAATTAATATCTATTCTTCTCAAACTATTCCAAAAATTAGAAGAGGAAAGAAAACTTCCAAATTCATTCTATGATATCAGTACCACCCTCATCACAAAACCAGATAAAGAGACCACAAAAACAGAGAACTACAGGCCAATATCACTAATGAACATAAGCACAAAAAATCCTCAACAAAATACAAGCAAACCAAATCCAACAATACATTAAACAAATGAATCACCACAAATAGTAAGATTTATTTCCCAGATATACAAGTGGTTGAATATTTGCACATCAATGTTGATACATCACATCAATAAGAGAAAGAATTAAAACCATATGATCATGTCAATACATACAGGAAAAACATTTGGCAAAATAAAATATCCATTCATGATAAAAATCCTCAACAAAATTGGTTCAGAGGGAGCATAGCTCAAAATAATAAAGATCATCAATGACAAGCACATAGAAAACATCATACCTGATCAGAGAAACTGAGAGCTTTTCCTCTAAGGACAGGAACAAGACAAGGATGTCCATTCATCACTTTTATTCAATATAGTACTAAAAGTCCTAGCCACAGCAATCAGGCAACAAGAAGAAATAAAAGGTATCCCAATTGATAAGGAAGAAGTAAAATTTTCACTGCTTGCAGGTGACATTACACTGCATATAGAAAACTCTAAAGACCTCACCAAAAAACTACCAGAACCAATAAAATGAATTCAGTTAAGTTGCAGAATACAAAATCAATAAGTAAATATTGATTGCATTCCTATACAGTAATAATGCAGTAGCAGAAAGAGAAAACAAGAAAACAGTCCCGTTTACAATTGCATCCAAAGTAATAAGATACCTAGGAATAAACTTAACCAAATAGGTGAAAGACCTGTACTCTGAAAACTATAAAACACTGAAGAAAGAATTGAAAAGGATGCAAAGAAATGGAAAGACATTCCTTGCTTGTGGATTCCAAAAAAAAAAAAATGCTACAATATCTAGACACCCAAAGCAATCTACAGAGTTCTTGTAAATCCCATCACAATACCAATAGCATTTTTCACAGAACTAGAACAAACCATCCTGAAATTTATATGGAACCATGAAAGACCCAAAATAGAGCAATCTTGAAAAAGAAAAACAAAACTGGAAGTATCAGAATTCAAGAGATTAAATCTATCAAGACAGTATGGTACTAGCACAAAAACAGGCACATAGATCAATGGAACAGAATAGAGAACACGGAAATGGACCCTCAACTCAATAGTCAACTAATCTTTGACAAAGCTGAAAAGAATATCCAATGGGAAAAAAGATGGTCTCTTCAAGAAATGGTGTTAGGAAAACTGGACAGACATAAACAGAATGAAATTGGACCACTTTCTTACACCATACACAAATTCAAAATGGGTGAAAGACCTGGAACTATAAAAATCCTAGAAGAGAGCACAAGCAGTAATTTTTCTGACATTTGCTATAGCAACATTTTTCTAGATATGTCTCCTGAGGCAAAGGAAACAAAAACAAAACTCTGACTCTATCAAAATAAAAGGATTCTGCAGAGTGAAGTAAACAATCAACAAAATGAAAAGGCGACTTTGGGAGGAGCAAGATGGCGGGAGAGTAGGGTCTCCAAATCACCTGTCTCCACCAAACTACCTAGAAAACCTTCAAATTATCCTGAAAATCTATGAATTCGGCCTGAGATTTAAAGAGAGACCAGCTGGAATGCTACAGTGAGAAGAATTCGCGCTTCTATCAAGGTAGGAAGACGGGGAAAAAGAAATAAAGAAACAAAGGCCTCCAAGGGGGAGGGGCCCCGCGAGGAGCCGGGCTGAGGCCGGGGCGAGTGTCCCCAGGACAGGAGAGCCCCGTCCCGGAGGAGCAGGAGCTGCACCGACCTTCCTGGGCGGAAAGGGGCTCGCGGGGAGGTGGAGCAGGACCAGGAGGGCGAGGATGCCCTCCGGCTCCCTGGGACAGTAACAGCAACTGCGCGCCCAGGAGAGTGCGCCGAGCTCCCTAAGGGCTGCAGCGCGCACGGCGGGACCCGGCGGGACCCGGAGCAGCTCGGGGGGGCTCGGGCGGCGGCTCCGCGGAGGGGGCTGCGCGGCCCCGGGAGCAGCTCGGAGGGGCTCGGGCAGAGGAAGAGGCTCCGTGCAGAGGAGGCTGCGCGGTTCCAGGAGCAGCTCGGAGGGGCTTGGGCTGCAGCTCCGCGGAGGGGGCTGCGCGGCCCGGGAGCGCGAATCCACCAGCGCAGGCTCCGGAGCACAGGGCGCCGGGACACAGCCCAGGATCCGGCCTCCCCCAGGACAGGCAGAGGCCGGGAGGGCCCAGGACAGCGAGGACGCTCCTGCCCCAGCTGAGCACATCAGCGGCCCCGCCCGGAGCCTCCAGGCCCTGCAGACGGAGAGCTCCGGAGCTACTGCGGGGGCTGAATCCAGGTTTCCAGAGCTGCCCCGCCACTGGGGCTGTTCCTCCTGCGGCCTCACGGGGTAAACAACCCCCACTGAGCCCTGCACCAGGCAGGGGCACAGCAGCTCCCCCAACTGCTAACACCTGAAAATCAGCACAACAGGCCCCTCCCCCAGAACACCAGCTAGACTGACAACTTCCAGGAGAAGCCAAGGGACTTAAAGTACACAGAATCAGAAGATACTCCCCGGTGGTTCTTTTTTTGTTTGTTTGTTTTTGTTTTTGTTTTATTTTGCTTTTTGATTTGTATCCTTCCCCCACCCCCTTTTTTCTCCTTTCTTTTTCTTTCTCTTTTTCTTCCCTTTTTTTTTTTTTCGTTTTTTTTTCTTTTTCTTCCCTTTTTTTTCTCTTTCTCTTTTCTTTCCTTCTTTCTCTCCTCTCTTTTTCTCTTTTTCCCAATACAACTTGCTTTTGGCCACTCTGCACTGAGCAAAATGACTAGAAGGAAAACCTCACCTCAAAAGAAAGAATCAGAAACAGTCCTCTCTCCCACAGAGTTACAAAATCTGGATTACAATTCAATGTCAGAAAGCCAATTCAGAAGCACTATTATACAGCTACTGGTGGCTCTAGAAAAAAGTATAAAGGACTCAAGAGACTTCATGACTGCAGAATTTAGAGCTAATCAGGCAGAAATTAAAAATCAATTGAATGAGATGCAATCCAAACTAGAAGTCCTAACGACGAGGGTTAACGAGGTGGAAGAACGAGTGAGTGACCTAGAAGACAAGTTGATAGCAAAGAGGGAAACTGAGGAAAAAAGAGACAAACAATTAAAAGACCATGAAGATAGATTAAGGGAAATAAACGACAGCCTGAGAAAGAAAAACCTACGTTTAATTGGGGTTCCCGAGGGCGCCGAAAGGGACAGAGGGCCAGAATATGTATTTGAACAAATTCTAGCTGAAAACTTTCCTAATCTGGGAAGGGAAACAGGCATTCAGATCCAGGAAATAGAGAGATCCCCCCCTAAAATCAATAAAAACCGTTCAACACCTCGACATTTAATTGTGAAGCTTGCAAATTCCAAAGATAAAGAGAAGATCCTTAAAGCAGCAAGAGACAAGAAATCCCTGACTTTTATGGGGAGGAGTATTAGGGTAACAGCAGACCTCTCCACAGAGACCTGGCAGGCCAGAAAGGGCTGGCAGGATATATTCAGGGTCCTAAATGAGAAGAACATGCAACCAAGAATACTTTATCCAGCAAGGCTCTCATTCAAAATGGAAGGAGAGATAAAGAGCTTCCAAGACAGGCAGCAACTAAAAGAATATGTGACCTCCAAACCAGCTCTGCAAGAAATTTTAAGGGGGCCTCTTAAAATTCCCCTTTAAGAAGAAGTTCAGTGGAACAGTCCACAAATACAAAGACTGAATAGATATCATGATGACACTAAACTCATATCTCTCAATAGTAACTCTGAATGTGAACGGGCTTAATGACCCCATCAAAAGGCGCAGGGTTTCAGACTGGATAAAAAAGCAGGACCCATCTATTTCCTGTCTACAAGAGACTCATTTTAGACAGAAGGACACCTACAGCCTGAAAATAAAAGGTTGGAGAACCATTTACCATTCGAATGGTCCTCAAAAGAAAGCAGGGGTAGCCATCCTTATATCAGATAAACTAAAATTTACCCCAAAGACTGTAGTGAGAGATGAAGAGGGACACTATATCATACTTAAAGGATCTATTCAACAAGAGGACTTAACAATCCTCAATATATATGCTCCGAATGTGGGAGCTGCCAAATATATAAATCAATTATTAACCAAAGTGAAGAAATACTTAGATAATAATACACTTATACTTGGTGACTTCAATCTAGCTCTTTCTATACTCGATAGGTCTTCTAAGCAAAACATCTCCAAAGAAACGAGAGCTTTAAATGATACACTGGACCAGATGGATTTCACAGATATCTACAGAACTTTACATCCAAATTCAACTGAATACACATTCTTCTCAAGCGCACATGGAACTTTCTCCAGAATAGACCACATATTGGGTCACAAATCGGGTCTGAACCGATACCAAAAGATTGGGATTGTCCCCTGCATATTCTCGGACCATAATGCCTTGAAATTAGAACTAAATCACAACAAGAAGTTTGGAAGGACCTCAAACACATGGAGGTTAAGGACCATCCTGCTAAAAGATAAAAGGGTCAACCAGGAAATTAAGGAAGAATTAAAAAGATTCATGGAAACTAATGAGAATGAAGATACAACCGTTCAAAATCTTTGGGATGCAGCAAAAGCAGTCCTAAGGGGGAAATACATCGCAATACAAGCATCCATTCAAAAACTGGAAAGAACTCAAATACAAAAGCTAACCTTACACATAAAGGAGCTAGAGAAAAAACAGCAAATAGATCCTACACCCAAGAGAAGAAGGGAGTTAATAAAGATTCGAGCAGAACTCAACGAAATCGAGACCAGAAGAACTGTGGAACAGATCAACAGAACCAGGAGTTGGTTCTTTGAAAGAATTAATAAGATAGATAAACCATTAGCCAGCCTTATTAAAAAGAAGAGAGAGAAGACTCAAATTAATAAAATCATGAATGAGAAAGGAGAGATCACTACCAACACCAAGGAAATACAAACGATTTTAAAAACATATTATGAACAGCTATACACCAATAAATTAGGCAATCTAGAAGAAATGGACGCATTCCTGGAAAGCCACAAACTACCAAAACTGGAACAGGAAGAAATAGAAAACCTGAACAGGCCAATAACCAGGGAGGAAATTGAAGCAGTCATCAAAAACCTCCCAAGACACAAGAGTCCAGGGCCAGATGGCTTCCCAGGAGAATTTTATCAAACGTTTAAAGAAGAAATCATACCTATTCTCCTAAAGCTGTTTGGAAAGATAGAAAGAGATGGAGTACTTCCAAATTCGTTCTATGAAGCCAGCATCACCTTAATTCCAAAGCCAGACAAAGACCCCGCCAAAAAGGAGAATTACAGACCAATATCCCTGATGAACATGGATGCAAAAATTCTCAACAAGATACTGGCCAATAGGATCCAACAGTGCATTAAGAAAATTATTCACCATGACCAAGTAGGATTTATCCCTGGGACACAAGGCTGGTTCAACACCCGTAAAACAATCAATGTGATTCATCATATCAGCAAGAGAAAAACCAAGAACCATATGATCCTCTCATTAGATGCAGAGAAAGCATTTGACAAAATACAGCATCCATTCCTGATCAAAACTCTTCAGAGTGTAGGGATAGAGGGAACATTCCTCGACATCTTAAAAGCCATCTATGAAAAGCCCACAGCAAATATCATTCTCAATGGGGAAGCACTGGGAGCCTTTCCCCTAAGATCAGGAACAAGACAGGGATGTCCACTCTCACCACTGCTATTCAACATAGTACTGGAAGTCCTAGCCTCAGCAATCAGACAACAAAAAGACATTAAAGGCATTCAAATTGGCAAAGAAGAAGTCAAACTCTCCCTCTTCGCCGATGACATGATACTCTACATAGAAAACCCAAAAGTCTCCACCCCAAGATTGCTAGAACTCATACAGCAATTCGGTAGCGTGGCAGGATACAAAATCAATGCCCAGAAGTCAGTGGCATTTCTATACACTAACAATGAGACTGAAGAAAGAGAAATTAAGGAGTCAATCCCATTTACAATTGCACCCAAAAGCATAAGATACCTAGGAATAAACCTAACCAAAGATGTAAAGGATCTATACCCTCAAAACTATAGAACACTTCTGAAAGAAATTGAGGAAGACACAAAGAGATGGAAAAATATTCCATGCTCATGGATTGGCAGAATTAATATTGTGAAAATGTCAATGTTACCCAGGGCAATATACACGTTTAATGCAATCCCTATCAAAATACCATGGACTTTCTTCAGAGAGTTAGAACAAATTATTTTAAGATTTGTGTGGAATCAGAAAAGACCCCGAATAGCCAGGGGAATTTTAAAAAAGAAAACCATATCTGGGGGCATCACAATGCCAGATTTCAGGTTGTATTACAAAGCTGTGGTCATCAAGACAGTGTGGTACTGGCACAAAAACAGACACATAGATCAGTGGAACAGAATAGAGAATCCAGAAGTGGACCCTGAACTTTATGGGCAACTAATATTCGATAAAGGAGGAAAGACTATCCATTGGAAGAAAGACAGTCTCTTCAATAAATGGTGCTGGGAAAATTGGACATCCACATGCAGAAGAATGAAACTAGACCACTCTCTTTCACCATACACAAAGATAAACTCAAAATGGATGAAAGATCTAAATGTGAGACAAGATTCCATCAAAATCCTAGAGAAGAACACAGGCAACACCCTTTTTGAACTCGGCCATAGTAACTTCTTGCAAGATACATCCAGGAAGGCAAAAGAAACAAAAGCAAAAATGAACTATTGGGACTTCATCAAGATAAGAAGCTTTTGCACAGCAAAGGATACAGTCAACAAAACTCAAAGACAACCTACAGAATGGGAGAAGATATTTGCAAATGACATATCAGATAAAGGGCTAGTTTCCAAGATCTATAAAGAACTTATTAAACTCAACACCAAAGAAACAAACAATCCAATCATGAAATGGGCAAAAGACATGAACAGAAATCTCACAGAGGAAGACATAGACATGGCCAACATGCATATGAGAAAATGCTCTGCATCACTTGCCATCAGGGAAATACAAATCAAAACTACAATGAGATACCACCTCACACCAGTGAGAATGGGGAAAATTAACAAGGCAGGAAACAACAAATGTTGGAGAGGATGTGGAGAAAAGGGAACCCTCTTACACTGTTGGTGGGAATGTGAACTGGTGCAGCCACTCTGGAAAACTGTGTGGAGGTTCCTCAAACAGTTAAAAATAGACCTGCCCTACGACCCAGCAATTGCACTGTTGGGGATTTACCCCAAAGATACAAATGCAATGAAACGCCGGGACACCTGCACCCCGATGTTTCTAGCAGCAATGTCCACAATAGCCAAACTGTGGAAGGAGCCTCGGTGTCCAACGAAAGATGAATGGATAAAGAAGATGTGGTTTATGTATACAATGGAATATTACTCAGCTATTAGAAATGACAAATACCCACCATTTGCTTCAACGTGGATGGAACTGGAGGGTATTATGCTGAGTGAAGTAAGTCAGTCGGAGAAGGACAAACATTATATGTTCTCATTCATTTGGGGAATTTAAATAATAGTGAAAGGGAAAAGAAGGGAAGGGGGAAGAAATGTGTGGGAAATATCAGAAAGGGAGACAGAACGTAAAGACTGCTAACTCTGGGAAACGAACTAGGGGTGGTAGAAGGGGAGGAGGGCGGGGGGTGGGAGTGAATGGGTGACGGGCACTGGGTATTATTCTGTATGTTAGTAAATTGAACACCAATAAAAAAAAAAAAAAAAAAAAAAAAAAAAAAAAAAAAAAAAAAAAACAAAATGAAAAGGCAATCTACTGAATGGGAAAAGATATTTGTAAATGACATATTTGATAAAGGGCTAGTATCCAAAATATATAAAGAACTTATACAACTCAACCCCCCAAAAGCAAATAATCCAATTTAAAAATGGGCAGAAGAGAGGCACCTCAGTCAGTTAAATATCTACCTTCAGCTCAGGTCATGATCCTGAGGTCCTGGGATCTAGCCCTGCATGGGGCTCCCTGCTCAGCAGGGAGTCTGCTTGTCCCTCTCCCCCTGCTAGTGTTTTTTCTCTTTCTCTTTCTCTCTCCCTCTCCCTCTCATAAATAAATAAAATCTTTTTTTAAAAAATAGGCTGAAGACACGAACAGACATTTCTCCAAAGACAATATCCACTTGGCCAACAGATACATGAAAAGATGTTCAATATCACTTTCAATCAGGGAAATGTATATCAAAAGTACAATGAGGTATCACCTCACACTTCTCAGAATGGTTAAAATAAAAAACACAAGAAACAACAGGTGTTGCTGAGGATGTGGAGAAAAGGAACCTTCCTGCACTGTTGGTGGGAATGCAAGCTGGTATAGCCACTGTGGGGAAAACAGTATGGAAGTTCCTCAAAAAATTAAAAATAGAACTACAATAGGATCCTGTAATTGTACTACTATTTACCCAAAAATTATAAGAATGCTAATTCAAAGGGATACATCCATATCTATGTTTGTTGCAGCTTTATTTACAATAGCCAAAGTATGAAAGCAGCTCCAGTGTCCATCAACGAATAAATGGATATAGAAGATACAATAAAGTATTAGTTGGGCATAAAAAAGAATGAATCCTTGCCATTTGCAACAACATGGGTGGAGCTAGACAGTATAATGCTAAGTGAAATAAGTCAAAGAAAGACAAATACCATATCATTTCACTCATATGTAGGATTCAAGAAACAAATGAGCAAAGGAAAGATAGAGAGAGAAAGACAAAACCAAGAAATAGACTCTTACCTATAGAGAACAAACTGATGGTTACAGGGGTGGGGGGAGGAGAAATAAATGATGAGGTTAAGGGATACACTTGTGATGAGCACTGAGTGATGTATGGAATTGCTGATTCACTATATTGTATACCTGAAACCAATATAACACTTTATGTTGACTACTATGAAATTAAAATAAAAACAATATTTAAAAATGTGATTT
Organism: Canis aureus; assembly: GCF_053574225.1. Taxonomy (NCBI): domain Eukaryota; kingdom Metazoa; phylum Chordata; class Mammalia; order Carnivora; family Canidae; genus Canis; species Canis aureus. The sequence continues at coordinate 49,322,375 of NC_135616.1, forward strand.
TGTCTTTCCTTGCCAGTTCAAAGGATGGGGACATGCTCAAAGCCAACTTTTATGAGGCCCTGTGCCAACATAGGCCATAAAAGAAAGGCTGATAATTTTAAAAGCCCGCAATTTCAAGTGGATATCAACTCAAATTCTAGCTTCCAGTGATGCTTGAAGAACATGCTAGTTTTATTTTTTTGGCACTAGAAAAAAGCGGGAGAAATTCCATCCTAATTACGAAAAGCTTTACTTGTAACAGTAATTGATTAAAGTATACAAAACTTAGTAAAGGGACCACTAGTAAAAACATCAACATTACATAGAAAAGTTCTAAAATTTAAGGAAAAAAAAAAACGATTTCGTACTATACTTAGAGCTACGAACTATAAAGAATGACCTGTTTATGTTTTGTGAAAAAGTTTTAATGACATTAAAATCCATATGGAGAAATACACAAAATCATACATAAAGGTTGCCATATGGATCAATTAAAGAAAAACCTTGCCTACATTCCTGCTTAACATTCATCTCAAAACAATAATTTTTATGACTATAACAAAAAATGAGGAAAAAAATACCTAAATGCTCTGCAAAGCCCTAGCTGACTTCGGGTCTTTCTTGTTTTTCTTTCTTGCTCTCATTTTTTTTTCCTTGCTCTCAAGTTTCTTTATACTACTTCCATTTTATCTTCCAATTAGTTTTAGATAGCATGATTTAGTCTAGAGTTTGTTTCTATAACTTGATATTTCTAAGTCACATTCCCTACCCTCGTTATAATTTGCCAATTATGAAAGGATAGGCATTTCATTCACTTTTAATCCTGGCCCAATTTCATATAAAACAATTCAATACAAATACCAAAATAGTCATTTTTTGCTTTGTGCCTAAACATAAACAAATATTACAATGGTACCATAATCAGCAGCAAAATAAGTGCTACATGTTCTGTGGAGGCATCATTAACTATGTCATCAGGAAATCAACAGTTTTTGGTTTTTGCTCTCTACATTTGTGTAAAGGGTAAGAGATGCCAGATCACAGGACAGCATCAAACATCACATACCACCGCATATTAGAGAGAGAGAGAGGGAGACTGAGAGAGTAATAGAATGAGCTGAAGAGTGGCAGTATGGGCTAATTTTAATTTACTCACATAAATTCATCTTCAATAATGGAAAACTCCTCTGCAGCATATATAAGTTAAAAAGCACAGAAGTCTTGAAATTCTGTTTTTAGTTCTATTTCAGATATGAAGACTTGAAGGAAGAAAAATTATTCAAAGCTCTAATGAAAATAAGCAATAAGCCAGTTTACAGTCAATACTAAGCTAACAGCAGATGTCACTTTTATAACACAGCAAATCTATCCTCTGGGGGAGTCTGGTGACTCTGTCCCAAAGCATTCACTAAAGGCCAGTGGGTTTCTAAAGGGGTTTAATTATATTCCCAGGATTTACACACTTAAGGAGAAAATCATAGTCCATATGTGTCTAGCCTCTTCATCAAAAGCAAAGAGAAAATATATCGATTTCTCTGTCAGATGTTAATGGATTTTTTGCCTCATAAAATTATATGTGCTTCAAGTTAAAAATAGCTTACACTTTTGACAATATATTTTAGGGGAAAAAGTTTCATCTTAAAAGTTTTCTGAGCTTGAAAATTTATCTCCCCAAATTATAATCTGATATTATAACTATTTGATGGGTAATTAGAGCTGTCAGAAAAAATATTTCTCTTATGAAAAATAGAATTTTATGGTAAATATATGAATTAGTGGATTAAGACTTGAATTCTTACTGAAATCCAAATGGTTGCGCTATTTTTATTTTTCTGCCATCAGTGTATAAGTTCTAATTTCCCCACATCCTTATCATTCCAATTATTGTCTTTCTCTTTGCTTTTAGCCATCCTAATACATATGAAGTAGTGTTACATTGTGATTTTTTCATTTCCCTAATGTCATTGACATTGAGTAGCCTTTCATACATGTATTGGCCACTGGTACAATTGCAGAAATGTCTATTCACATCCTTTGACCATTTTTTAACCAGTCTGTTTTCTTGTTGTTGAGTTGGAAGAGTTCATTATACATCCAGAATATTAACTCATCAAGTATATAGTTTTCAAATATTTTCTCCTAATTTGTGAGTCATCTTGTTCATTTTGATAGTACTGTTTGTAGCACAAATATTGTTCATCATCCCATTGTATAATTTATTTTTTTTCTTTTGTCATGTGCTTTAGGAGTCATATCTAAAAAAACCATTATCTAGCCCAATGTTATGGGACTTACTCCTATGTTTTCTTCTTTTAGCTCTTACATTTAGTCTATGATACTTTTTGATTAATTTTTGTTCATGGTATGAAATAAAGGTTCAACTTCATTTTTTTTTGGTATGAATATTCAGTTGTCTCAGCACCATTTGTTGAAAATACTTCCTTTGCCCTTGAAATGTTTGTAGCACTGTCAAAAATCAAATCCTAAAGATTTATTTCTGGACTCTTAATTCTATTCCATTGACCAGTATGTCTATCCATGTGAGAGTACCACACTTTAATTGCTATCTTTGTAATAACTTCCACATCAGAAAGTGTGTGTCCTCCAACTTTGTCATTTTTCCAGATTATTTTGATTACCTTGGGCCCCTTGTGTTTGCATATAAATTTTCAAGATCAGCTTGTTAATTCCTGCAAAAAAAGACACAACAACAAAAACAGAAAACTTGGGATATTGCTAGACATCTGTTGAATCTATAGGTCAATGTTGAGTCTTCAGATCTATGGGCATGGCATGCTGTACATTTATTGTGATCTTCCTTATCTTCCTTCAACAGTGTTTTCTAGTTTTCATTTCATACGTCTTACATATTTTTTGTTAAATTTATACTAAATATTTTACTTTTTTGAGTAAATAAAGGGAATTGTTTTCCTAACTACATTTCACGATGTTAATTGCTAATGTCTAGAAACATAATTGGTTTTTATTCATTAATTCTGTATCTTATGTAATCACACTGAATTCCTGTCCTATCATTGGTTTTAGTGGATTCCTTTGGATACTTTATATTAGAGATGTCACCTGTAGTTTTTATTTCTTTCATCACAATCTGAATGCCATTTGCTTCTTTTTCTTAACTAAAGAAGTGCTGATACTGCTAAACAGAAGTGATGAGAAGGCACATCTTGTCTTCTATTTTGGTCAATCTAGCTAAAGGCTTTTCAGTACTCTTAATCTGACAGAACCAACTTCTGACTTTGTTGATTTTCTCTATTGTTTTTATATTCTCTATTTCATTATTTCCACTCTAGTGTTTATCACTACCTTCTTTCTATCTGCTGGATTTGGTTTATTCTTTTTTCAGTTTCTTAAGATGTAAGTTTAGATTATTGATATCAGATTTTTTAAGATGGGTATTTTCAGCTATAAATTTTTCTGAGCACTGCTTTACTTGCAAACCATAAATTTTAGTATGTTATGATTTCATTTATGTGCATTTCAAAGTATTCTCTAATTTTTCCTTGACTTCTTTGAAACATTATTTGGGAGCATGAGGTTTAACCTACACATATCTGCAAATACCCTCAAGTTTCTTTGTTACTGATTTCTAATCTAATTCCACTGGGATCAGAAAACTACATTTTCTATAGTTTAAAATTTATTAAGTCTTTAATCTCCTCAAATTTATTAAGGCTTGTTCTGTGGACTTTGCATATGGTTTGTCCCAGAGACTGTTCTACGTATGCTTGAGAAATACATTTTTCTGCTGCTACTGGGTGGTATCTTCTAGAGATGTCAGATCTAGTTTGTGTATACTATTGTTCAAGTCTTGTCCTCCTTGCATGCTGATCTGCTTACCATCTATCCATCATTAAAAGCAGACTATTGAAGTCTCCAAATGTTACTAATTTCTCCCATTAATTCTGTCAGTTTGTTCTTTATGTATTTTGAGACAGTACTGTGAGATGCATATATGTTTATAACTGCTGTATCTTCCTCATAGATTTAGCTTTTATTACAAGGGAACACCCTTCTTTATCTCTAGTAATTTTTTTTCTAGTAATTTTTTTAAAGTCTATTTTATCTGCTATCAGTATAGCTACTCCACCTTTTTTTACGTTTGCTTATAGTTGTTCTATCTTTTTACTTTCAACTTATTTATATCTTTGAATCTGAAATGTGCCTCTAGTAATACAAAAACAAATATACTTGATTTTTTATGCAATCTGACATCTACCTTTTGAATGGATTATGGAATCCATTTACATTTAATGTTATCAATATGGTTGGATTTACATCTGTATATTTTTAAGTTTTTAATATACCTCATCTTTTTTATTTCCCCATTCTTCATTACCTTCTTTTTTATTAAAAAGATTAGTGATTTTTCTTATACTTCAGTTTTCTTAGTGGTTGCTCTAGGGCTTGCAATATATCTTTAATTTATCAGAATCTTCCTCAAATTTTTACTGATCTAATTCCAAAAACATAGAAACTTTATTCGTCTATAGCTCCATTCACTTTTATACTATTGCTGTTAGATATACTCTCTGTGCATTTGTTTAATATATGATACAAGTTGTTATAATCACTAGTTTATATAATCTTACAATTTTTAAAGAAGTTGAGAGGAGAGGAATATTCATACAGTTGTTATATTAACCATTTTATTTACCCTTCATTGTTCATTTCATTCTATAGCTTTGACTTTACCTTGTATCATCTCCTTACTCCAATACAGCTTTGTTTCCACTGGTCTTTTGTGTTATTATTCTGTTACATTACATTTCTGTATGTCATAGGTTCAACAATATACATATTGTTTTAAGAAGATGTTTTTAAAGTCAGACAAGGGAATAAAGGAGAAGAAATATACAATTATAATATCATTTGTGTAGATAAAAATTATGTATACTAGTGCTTTTGTGTGTGTGTATATGATTGCAAATTACTGTCTGATGTCATTTACTTTGAATCAGAAGAACTCCCTTGAGCATTTATTGAAAGGCAAATCTGTTAGTAAAAAATTCTCTGCATTTGCTTATGTGAGAATGTCTTTATTTCACCTTCATTTAGGAAAAATTATCTTGCTAGACATGAGATTTTGGGTTGATCACTTTCACTTTCAACACTGTAAGTCATCCTTCGGAATGCCATTCATTCTGATATGTCTGCTGTTATTTTTGAGGTTTCCTTGTATGTGATGAGTTGTTTTTCTCTTACTGCTTTCAGGAATTATTTTCTATGTCTTTGGCTTTCAACATTTTGACTAAGGGATATCAAGGTGTTGATCTCTTGGAGTTTACTACTTGATGTTCACTGAACTTGGGTATATTTATTAATGTTTTTCATCAAATTTCTGGACACTTCTTCAATTTTTTTCTGCACCTTTCTCTCTCCTCTCTTCCTGATACTCACATTTCATTGATATTTGTCACTTGATGGTGTTTCACATTTTTCTAAGGTTCTTTTTTTTTTTCACTTGTTTTACTCTGTACTTCTGATTTCATAGCCTCTATTGATTTATCTTAAATGTGGCTAACTTTTTTTCTGCTACCACAAATCACTTGTTAAATTACATAGTTGTGGGTTTTTTTTTTTTTCATTTTGGTTATACTTCTCAACTCCAAAAATTTTTTAATAATGTCTCTTTATGGTATTCTCAATTTCATGAAATATTGTCATCATACCTTCCTTTACTTCTTAGAAATAGATTCCTTTAATTCTTTGGAGATATTTAGCATGAGTGCTTTAAAGTCTATGTCTGTTAAATATCCTATCTGGGCCTCTTTGTATAATGTTTCTAGTACCTGTTTGTCTATTTTTTTCTCCAGTATATGGGTGACACTTTATTATTTTTTGTAGTTCTCATATTGTTGAAAACTGGACATTCAGATAATATACTCTAGCAACTCTGGATACTGATTTCTCCTTCCTTGCCCCAGGAGTTGTTGTTGTTGTCCGCTTACTTATTTTTTACTTGTTTATTTTGGCCTGACTAGTTCTGTGAAATCTATCTACTACAGTGTATGATCTGATGTTCCTACACACATTCTTCCTCTATCATTTTATCTTTTAGCCTGACTACCTAGGTACCATTTATTGAGCCAAATATTATACTAAAGTTCCTCTCACTCCTTAAGAGTTTTACCCTTAACCATTGTGTGTATGTTGGGGGGTGGGGTAGGATGCGTGCATTGGAGGCGACTATCACAGTTTCAAGTTTATGAAATTTTTCCCCACATTCAGCCATGAAGAAGATAGCAACTTGGATTTTCTCTAATTGCTTCAGGCAAAGTATAGCCCTGGGCATATACATAGCTTCCAGACTTTCAGGAATGACCAATTTTATTTTTAACTCTGGCTTAGCAGTTGCGTTTGGGTCAAAGTAGCTTATGTTCAGTCAATGTTTCAACAAAGGTGTGATTAAAACTTGTGCTGGTGAAGCTTTTTGCACTCAGTTCTGATGAATCTGTATGAGGTTTGAGGAATGCTTTCATGGTATCTCATATCTTGCTCTGACTGTTCCTGAGAGTATACCGCCTAGCACAAGTGCACAGTCTTCCCGATTCCAGAGATGTCTGATCCCTGGAGGGCCCTTTCCTTAGTTTCCATGGTTGCCTGGTTGCCTGGAATAGAGTTTCTGCAACAGAGGACTGGGGAATTAAGAATGCTTTTCTCTCCTAAAGTAACCATAACCTGAGTTTATGTGTTCTCAGCTATACACACCAGGGATAGAAATCTCCTAACACAGAGTTAAGGTAGCTCGTATTAGAGTGGGTCAGAACTCAAATACCTCAGACATTCATTATTCTCACTGTGTCTTGGTAGATTTTCTTGAATGACTATTTCTCTATTTCCTTGATACCCTTAGGCCAACTGTCAGAGACCTTAAATGAATATTTTTGTTATATTTTTCACAGTTAATTGCAGTTTTGCTGATAAAAGAACCCACCAAATTCCTTGTTCTGCTGATCTAGAAGGCCCACCTCTTTTGTAAAATAATACTTCAGATAGTTTTGAGTGCCTGGGTGACTCAGTTTTTTTTTTGTTTTGTTTTGTTTGTTTTTTTTTCTGGGTGACTCAGTTGATGAAGCATCTGCCTTCAGCCCAGGTCACAATCTCAGGGTCCTGGGATCGAACCCCAAGGTGGGCTTCCTGTTCAGCAGGGAGCCTGCTTCTCACTCTCCCTTTGCTCCTGCCCTTGCTTGTGCATGCTCTCTCTCTCAAATAAATAAAATATTTTTTTAAATACTTCAGATAGTTTCTAATTATAATTAAGTAATTTTAAAAATTCTTATATTAACATTTAACAAAATAAAAGCAGAAATGATGGAAATCTTCATTATAAACAGGGTTTTGGAAAAAGAAACAAATCTACATTTTAGTTGAAACCACAAAAAAGTTTTAAATAAAAATATAGAGACATGATAAAACTTCATCATTTTCTTCTAAGTCTGAAACTTGTATCCTCAAATAATTGGAATCATTTTTCAGCTTACCTTACAGTAAAGTATAGTGTGAACTATCCAACTATTGTCATCTGCATCACTTTCCACAGGGAAAAGGTAGGAGCTATAATAATTGTAACTATGTGAATCAAATCAGATAAATTCTCCACTCTAGGATAATTTAACACACAGTTGCTGTCCATGGTAAAGAAACATACCTTCCACTATGTAATATCAAGACATCAGAAATCAACTTCAGGTCTAATTTATGAAATTCCATTCCACTCTTATGTCTAAGACAAGTCTAAAGACTTTTTCCAATCTTTGGGATGAGAAGGAAACATACTCAGCTAAGGAAACAAATTATCTGCAGTCCTGAAACCATCAAACAGGAGCTTTCCACACACACAGGAGTACTAAAAAAAAGGAAAGAAAAAGAGAAAGAAAAAAGAAAAAAGAGAAAGAAAAAGAAAAAGAAAAAGAAAAAGAAAAAGAAAGAGAAAAAGGAAAAGGAAAAGAAAAAAAGAAAAAGAAAGAGAAAAAAAACTGACTGATTTACTATGGTTTTAAATAAGGTTCAAGGAAATTTTTGCACATGGTGCTATTTTCAAAATTCATCCTTAATCCTCTCTACATATCTAAACAATAAATTCAAGGCCTACTTCAAGCCTTGTCTCTTCTACACAGCCTCACACTAAGTCCAGCCAGTGTGCTCTGTTAAACTCCTCCTGACCACCCACAACACTTACTATTTTAGTATATAGTGTGAAAGTTGAAGAGTAATTCAAGTCACTAAACCTGAATTACTTCATACCATGTCTCATGGTAAATCAACCCTCCAGAAAACTTCTCTGGCCTGGCAGCCTTCTCTTCTTTACTGTATTCCTTGCTGAACTGAATAAACCCTACTCTCCTCGGGGTGCTCCCTTTCTTTGGTTTTTCAGGGCTGTCTGTAGTATTTGTCCCACACAATATTAGTAGTACTGAGAAAATACCCTCCCATCACCTGCTCCAAATTATACAATTTAGACTCTGTGAATGATGAAAAATCTTTCCTTACTTTTGCAAGGATGACATTCAGTGTTCATAAATAATGATAATAAGGTAATGAATTGTACATGAATTTTCCAAACAACCATTTCTTCAATACCTATGGATTGTGATAAACAGAACATCTCAGTCATTAAATGCCAACAACTCTTTCCTATACATCTAGTACAAAAGAATCTTAGTATCCAAAAAAAAAAAAAAAAAGAATCTTAGTATCATTATAATATATGAATATAAGGTCCAAAACAATTAACTTTCAGGATCATGATTAGGTTTTGTGCGATTTCAATGCATAATTAATCAAACATAATTTTCCTAATATGTAATATAGCAAGGTCAAGGAACTTTAGCCTAATTATTTTTCCTTTTCATTATGCCAGTAGTTTTGGGGTGGTTTTTTTTTTTTTTTTGCCATTTACTTAGAAGTATAAAAACAATTTTTTGGCTGAAAGAAAATTTAAAAATAGACATTATTATTTTTGCATTCTTTGAATTGATTGGGTATGCTCTACAAATAGTTATGGGAATAGCATCTTCAAAAAATAATAAATCTTTCAACATCTAAAACAAATCCAGATTCCACAAAACCTATGTTTGTCTAATTATAGCTTTGTATTTTGATGTGGTTTTCTATGTAAATACATTTTAAGGCTTGCAATAGGAATGTATTCTATTAAAAACAGATGTTATGCTAAAAGTTACAAAGTACCAAATGTTTATTATGTATCCCCAAAACAAATCTAAATTGTCTTATTGTAAGATATTTTGTGTTTCAGACATTATTTTAGGTCTTCAGTCTAGATCACCAATATAACTATCCAAATCAACCAAAACACACCCTTGTCAGCTACAATAGGAAAAATTAACATCAGTTTAAAAAAAACTAGATTTCTACTACTCAGATTATCACCCAGCCTACACTAAAATATCCCGTGAGGATGGTAAAACATTTGCAATAAATAGAGATTTATGAGTAAAATACATACCCCTTTTTCCTTTTCATGCAGGCCAATACTACAGCAGCAGACAATATTTGAAGTATAGTACATACAATTTCCCAATGCCTCCACATGGTAGAAAGCAGCCTTAAAATGGCAATTACTATTTCATGTAAGAACATTTGAAAGCATTACATTATATACCCCTATATAGGAACATCTGAATAATGAACACTTCTTTTTCCATTGTGTTAATGGGTTTTTATAATACACACAAAAACAGCCTTTTTAGAGGTTAGGTTCGCAAACACAATGGAAAATAGAACAAGATACCAAATGTCTAATTCCTTAACATTTATATTTGTATTAAATGGGAATTCTAACAAATTCTGTTATTACCTCTCCTTAAAATAAGTAGCAGATTTAACTATTTTTCTAATCATATTTCCAGAGGCTAAATCCCAACAAATACTTAACTATCATGACTTGTTTTGCTCTGCCATTCTCTGGGCAGAGCATTTTAATCTGATAAATAGAAGAAGTCCAGAAAGAGATTCATTTGTGTTACATTAAATGACTATACAAATGTCAGTTTACTTTAAAAATAACACAGATTCTTCTTATTCACTCTTGTTAACTTCTGTGTGTAAATTTCCATTGTGCGTAGCATGTTCTTTTACAGACTTTTAAAGTATGATTAGATTTTATTTACTTAAGACATATTTATAGAGATGGCTCCTTTCTGTGTCATGGAATGAATCAAAGGTATCATCATTTGGCATTTGGTGAGGTTTAACCACTGTGGCTGTGACCTCCAACCAGTATTACTTGCCAAACAAGCAAATGACGCTCATTCTTACTGTTTGCAGAAATTTTTGTGTCTCAAGTTCACATCTCTCAGATAAACTTTTACTTAACTGGGCAAATGTCATGCTTGGTGGCATCATAGTTTATGTATTTGTCAAAATCTGTTAGAATATGGAAAATGCTTTAAAAGTATCTTCATATACAATTTTGTTAGTGTAACTAGTCATTTAAATATTGAGCATATATAAAAACCAAAACAAATTCAAATTATTTTCTAAAAGTATCTATTCTGGTTTCCAGATAAATAAAATAGTATATTCATAGTTACATAAAATACTTCACATTCATACATATTACTTAATGATCAAGAGCACAGTCTCTGGAGCCAGATGGTTAGAGTTTAAACTAGCCTGGAAGCATTAATCCCTTTACACCTTAGTTTTCTGTACTCTATACTGGTGATAATGCTGTCTACCTCATATGACAAGGAGGATTAAATGAGTCAATCAATATAAGCAGAATGCTAACAGCAATGACTGGTACATAGTAAAGTATAGTATGCCTTGTGGTTTCTTGTCATAATTCGTGCTATTATTAGTATTGTTGTTGCTACTACTACAACTGCTGCCATGTTTACCAAAATATACTTGTTTATGACCTCGTTTGACACAGGATTAACTAGAAACTTCTTTGTGAGGCAGCTCTTACTTTACTTTTCTGCTCAGGTTAAACTTAACCTTTAGTGAAACACAGAAGATCCTGAAGTAACTTAAGATCATTATTGTCATTAATATTTCTGTATTACCCCAGCAATAGAGAGGAGATTGGGCTAAGTGTTTATTAGTTCTAGAGCATTCCCTAATAATGGTCAAGTATGTATGCCTATCAGCATTTAAAACAGGCCTCATAAGGGATCCCTGGGTGGCGCAGTGGTTTAGCGCCTGCCTTTGGCCCAGGGCGCGATCCTGGAGACCCGGGATCGAATCCCACGTCAGGCTCCCGGTGCATGGAGCCTGCTTCTCCCTCTGCCTGTGTCTCTGCCTCTCTCTCTCTCTCTCTGTGACTATCATAAATAAATAAAAATTAAAAAAAAAAAAAAAAACAGGCCTCATAAAAAACTATTTTTCCTATTTCCTCCTGATTCTTTATGAAATGGAGTTATTGTTATTAAATTAGTAGATTGACATTTAATTGTGATGTATAAGTATCACACTCATTTGGTTAAGAACTATGTCAAATCAAAGTCTGATAAACTCACATATACCTTCTCAGCTAATCCTCTAATGTTTTAAATACTTTAAAATAAAGAATAAACTAAGAAGTCATCACAGAAATATATATGCTATATGAAAACAATAAGAAATGCTTTGTTTTAGGTTCCTTGAGGAAAAGGGGTCTGGAAATACAAGATATCCATCATTACTACTAGATACCCAAAGAGTAACCTTCTTTCTCCTCATGCCAAACGGCAACGTGCCCAGCTAAAGAATCTTCTATTATCAAGCTGAAAATGCCTCTTCTGAAAGAGTAAAAACAGCACAGGCACCTCATTAAATACCAGTGCATTTGACCACAGTCTTACTTTCAAGAAGACAGATCACAGAAAAATTATTTGGCTATTTTTAAATATTTAAAGAAAAACAGAACTTCTAGCTTCCATTGTATATAAGAAGAATTGCTTGAAATACCTCCATAAACATATGCCAGAGCATTAAAGGCTATTCATTTCACCGGACATGAATCATGAGGTACCAAAATGTCTGCACATACAATCAGTATACATTTCCCATAAAAAGGGGAACTATTTGCATGCATCCTGAAAATATATTTTCCTTAAACAAAATTTTAAATGTCTCAAGTAGATGGAATGAATAGATTTTTCTTCCAAATACAACAAAGTTAAATAAAACTAGGTTTCTTCAGCAATATATCACTTCACAGATTTTTCTCTCTCCAACATATGAAAGAAAGAGAAAGAAAGAAAGAAAGAAAGAAAGAAAGAAAGAAAGAAAGAAAGAAAGAAAACAAATCTTATCCCTTATCCCTCCAAAATCAGATCTGAAGTGGAGGGCTCAGTACCAAGAGCCAGGCCAAAGAGACGCAGAGCAAGCTTATCAGGAGTCATGATAGAGACTATTCCATTAACCCTGTTTGAAGTTGAAGGTCAACAGTAGCATCACCGTCAATAAGTGCTAACTATGACATTGGTGAAGTCTCTTACCCACAGTTTATGAAATGTCCTAATAACAGAGTAAGGTAATTGTGTCCAGATGATGTTCAGTACAGATGAACTGTTCATGTGCAAAGAGGCCATCTCATGCCAACTAGTTGAATTTCAAGTTTTGATGATTTTAACATTGTATTTCAGTAAGCTAAAACTGAATATTATATCAAATAAGTCATGAAATCCGATAGTTGCTGGCAACATATGAAGCATCTTCTTTATCTGTGTTCACTCAATAGAAAAAAGTGATGATGGAAGGTGAGGGAGGTATCATTTGCCTTTCTGAGCATTTCATCCCTAGACGAGAGACATTCTGTGTCACATCTGCCCAGCACAGGCACCTCGTTAAATGACAATCCTAACTGCCTCACTGGCCTTGATACAGTCACTCTGACAAGATTCCTTGCCTAATTTTCCCATCTCTGACAGTCCATGAGAAGAAGTATGATTCAGACTAAGTGTGCTATATGCAAATGTACTGTGAAAAATATTTTTTTAATATTTATCTCTGCCAGAGAAAATGTGACTTCCATTTACCTTTATTCCCCTTAGCACTGCCACCTTGACCATACTAATTATTATGAGATGAATGATTTTCTGTTTTTTTAATAATTACTAGGCATAGTCATTGATATTTATAAGGTCCTCCTCCCTCAGTTAGTTGGTTTATTTTTAAACAAAATTTTATTCAGTGCCTACAATATGCCAGGTGCTGTATACTTCATCATAGTTCCTGAACTATGGTTACCAGAGGCCAACTTTACTACAATAAATGACTCTCAAAATTCAACTGCGTAATGTTTAGATTTGCGTCATTTTCAGATTAATAGAAATGCCTGGGGTGAGCCTGCCAATTCACTTAACTAGACATTCAAGGGGTCTAGTTGTGCCATTCAAATCCATCCTTCCCTGGCTAGATTTGGCAGTATCCATATGCTGGGAGTTGTCTGCTCTGAAATAAGTATCAACGGAAAAAACTGGGTCACACTACTAGCTACAGCTTTCAGGTCAGAGGCAAAAATTCCATTGGCTACCACTCATCTGGAGATAACAGTCCAGGAGAACAATGGGAACTTTGGGTCTCATTTCTCTCTCTCTTACTGCCCCCTAAGACCATGCACCATTCTCTTACTTCCATACACTTTTTCACTCACCCAGTAAAGTTAAGAAATGTAGCCACACCCCATTTTAGGGTAAACGATGGATACCAATAGCAGTAACTCCTATCTGGGGCTCATTATTGTGGAGTGTTGCTATACTTTCCTGAAAATGACACCCTTGAGAAATTTACAATATCATTTCATGATTAAGTCCACTGGGTGGATCAGTTGGGAAATGTTGCTTGGAAATGTTTTACTCCAAATGCACTATTCTTTCTTTTTCTAAGTCAGGTGTCACAAGATAGATCAAAGGATCTATCACAGAATAGAGATGTTGGTACTAGATATAAGACTTTCTTTCAAAAAAAAAAAAAAAAAGACTTTCTTTCATATGTCAAGTACAGTGTGATTGTTTAGCTGGACTCTAAAGAATGTCCAATTCCACAAAATACCAAACACATTATAGATTACTAAGGCCTGGACTTCTTACTTACTTGTATTTCTTTGCCTACTTTTAACCTTTCTTTCTATCCATACTAGTTCTCAGATGAATTTCAATCAACTGACAGTTTCTTTCTAGACAACCAATTCTAGAAACAAGCAATAGCTGAAATTTTGGGAATATGTATCACGAGGTTACAAATAAAATCATCAGGACATTATCGCTTGGCAGAGACAATGATTTATTGTTCTATTTGGGACAGTCTTATTTATCCACATGTCCCAAAATTCTAACTTCTACTATCTATAAGGAGTATGGAGGTTACACAGCTCAGAAAACAATTTCATTTTTTTATTCTAATCAAAGTTCACATTTATGCCCAAAACAGTTTCCAATATCAGGAAGCGCACAAAAGTACTCACTTGTTTAGCCTTGGTCTTTGTAATGGTGTCAGAAATAGGTTTCTTCCTCTCCTTCACAGCAGTTTTAGAAAATAATTCTTCAAATTCATGACAATCTATGGATGGCTCTTCAATTTTCTCCCAAATAAGTGAAGCACTGGAGTCTCTAAAGTTAAGCAAAAAACCAATGAAATAGCTATCAAATTGAACTATAAGATATCATTGTGAGTATAATAAACAAAAATGAAGAACAGAAGGAAAGAAGGGCAAGAGAGAAAAAAAGATGAGAGGTAGGAAGAAAAGAAGTATGGAAGGAAGGGAATAGGAGGGGGCAGGGAGAAGGGAGGACAAGAGGAAAGCAATAAGGAGGAAAAGAATACTCTTTTTAACACTGCCATTTGTTTTATCAACTTGATGATAAAGTTAAAATACCATCAATACAGAATGAAATCTTTGCCTAAAAAAAATAATTTCTAAGAATTCTTAGTTATCAAGTCCTGTATAAAAATGTAGAAGAAAAACCCCTCTCAGTATAAGCTATAAACGCAGGAATGCTTACTATCTCACAATTCCAACTTGACTCATCAGCTTTGTGGACTATGCATATGTTTAAAAAAGAAATTATTAAAAAAAAAAGAAATTATTTTATGATCCAAGGTAGCATCCTCCATCTCCCTACCACTTCCCTTCACTCTACAGTGACTGCAGATTCATGTCATACCACCTAAAAAGGGTAGGTCTATTTTTTAGAGCAAAGGAACAACAAAATAAAATAACTTCATATAATGTATCTGGATAAAACGAGTTTGGAGCATGATTTGAAATGAAGCATCAGTGTATATAAGTGACATGGCAATTATACAGAAAATAAGCTGTGAAGTTAGAAGTAGTCAAACTATATAGATTCTTCTCCCCTAGTCTGATTCAGTGAAGAGAAAATTAGTATAACATATGAGGAGGCCTGGTAAATATCCTATTCTAAATGCATGCCATATCATACAAAAAAAAAATTCAAGGAATCATGAAAAGGTGTAACAACGAAGTCCAGTGAAGTTTAAAGAGTATGTTTTGTCCCCCACTGGCACATTCCTCAACCAAGTATCACAGCACTGTCCTAGGAATCAGGGAAACCAACTATAGACTATGCATGGATAAGTATACCATACTTAAGCTTACCTTCTGGGAAATATTCTTTTATAAATATCATTCCCAAGTATGATTTTATAACTTAACACTGTGTCACCAATTATCTATAGAAATGCCAGGAAATTCTCAAAACTAAATTATTTCACACATGGCATATGGATTTGTGTATTTTTGTATAGCACATCTTTGAAGATAAAGACTATTGCAAGTAAAACTGGAATAGTAAGACAAGGCTGTGCCTTCAAAAGGTTCCAAAAAATATTCTCGAGGCTCAGTCTGTCTTAAGAATTTGATTTATGATTTATAAGCTATTTGTCAGAGTGAGGTTCTAAAACTATTCAATAGAGCATGTATGCTAAGAAAAATATATCCCTTCATCTTTACAGGGTTGATCAGACAGATATACAGATGGATAGCTGTACACCTTTTGATACATGTATGTCATTTGTTTTATATCTCTGATAATTCTGGAGAAAAGTCTAAAAATCTAAATAACAGATGCTTCACTAAACATTAATGTAAAAATCTACTGAAATGTTTCAGAACAGTACTAAAAAAGTCATTAAAATATAATTTCCCCAAGAGTTGTAAAGACAAATGTTCCCTCATATTGACAAACTGTGCAAAGATGAGCTTCAATTCATGTTACCTTTTACTATGCAGTTGAATTCTCGTCCAATACAGAGGCTTCATGGGCCGACAAGGCTCTACTGGCTGCTTCCTACTCCCTCTGTCTTGGTTCAGCCCTAATCCAAACAAGCCAGCTGGCAATGGAGGAGGAAGAAAGCCATATACTTGTGGTGCTGATAAAGTGCTACTTCCAACTTGAGGGGGGAGTGGAGGGCCTGATCCAGGAAGCAGAGGGGGTGGGGGAATGCCTGCTCCAGAAGTGGGAGGGGGAGCTGGAAGGGGTGTAATCCCCATACCTGGCAAAGGAGGGGGGGGAGGTATTCCCACATGGGGAAGAGGAGGAGGAGGAGGTATTCCCACTCCAGGAAGGGGAGGGGGAGGGGGTATCCCCACTCCAGGAAGAGGTGGGGGAGGAGGTATTCCCATACTGGGAAGTGGAGGGGGAGGAGGTATTCCCACATGGGGAAGAGGAGGGGGAGGAGGTATTCCCATACCGGGAAGAGGAGGAGGCGGAGGTATCCCCACTCCAGGAAGAGGGGGGGGAGGAGGTATCCCCACTCCAGGAAGAGGTGGAGGAGGAGGTATACCCATACTGGGAAGCGGAGGGGGAGGAGGTATTCCTTCACCTGGCAGAGGAGGCGGAGGAGGTATCCTCACTACAGGAAGAGGAGGAGGAGGAGGTATTCCCATACTGGGAAGCGGAGGGGGAGGAGGTATTCCTTCACCTGGCAAAGGAGGGGGAGGAGGTATTCCTTCACCTGGCAAAGGAGGGGGAGGAGGTATTCCTTCACCTGGCAGAGGAGGGGGAGGAGGTATTCCTTCACCTGGCAGAGGAGGGGGAGGAGGTATCCCCACTACAGGAAGAGGAGGGGGAGGAGGTATTCCCTCACCAGGCAAAGGTGGAGGAGGGGGTGGTAGCATTTCTCTACCAGGCAGAGGAGGAGGTGTGGGGATGGCTGTACTGGGCAGAGCAGGGAAAGGGGGAGGTGAGGGAGCCACTATGTCCACTCCAGGCATGGAGCTGGAAGACTCTGTGCAAGGCAGAGGTGGTGAGGGTTGGATGCTATGGCTGTTTTCAAAGGAAGAGAAAACAGACTGTTCATGGCTGGTTTCAAATTCAGTATGAAGAGAAGGATGGGAAGGTTGTAACCCAGCCTGTCTTTGACCGTCAGACAAAGGAAGGGATGGAGGTGGTGGAGGCAAACTGGGCTGATGTGTGTCGAGCTGTACTGATATTCGCCTTGGAGACACAATCAAAGAAATCTCTGAACAGAATTTTGTCTGAGGTCCAGAAGGTGAGGAGGGCACAGCTGAGTCTCCACTTTCGGCCCCAGGTGGGTGGGGAGGACACTCTGGCAGTGCATTAACAGAAGGCAATGTTGGTATCCCACCCTCTTCTGTCGGGGACGTCTGGATTGACTTTGCCTCTAAAATCCTTTGATGACGTACATCCTTTTCTCCTAACCTGAGAGCTTCAAGACAGACACCTTCTAAGGGTGCCATTCCATTCTGAGCCCCATGACGGCCGCTGGCCACCTCCATATCCAAGGCAGGATATTGCTTTTCCAGCTCAGCTATTTTGGTCCTCAGATCCTCAATGGTCTGTTCCAGCTGCTGAATTACAGTTGCCTGTCCTTCAGACTTCATCTCAAAATCTTCCTGAGGGGCAACAAAGTTAAATATAGTTAAATATAAAATGTGATCAAAAATATTAAAATAATAATTTTAAAACTTGCAAATTATATTTGTTTGTTGTAATACTTCCAGAAATATCCCTCCACAGAAAGATACTATTAGTGTTTGTATGTATCCCTTCTTTCTCACCCTTAGACTTCAAAGTGGTTTACACACACTGCCATAAAGTCCAAAGGCTCTTGTTTGTTCAATCTTTAAATGATATTACTAAAGACAAGCGGATCACTGACAACAGGGAGAAAAAATTCTGAGTAATAAACGAATTTATTTCCAAGACAGCCTCCTCTCATACCTGCCCAGTAACACTTGCTACTACTATGTTCCCTAAAGACATTTTAAATCCTGTTTTAAAAATTATCACTACCTTTTAAAGGTAGTCATTGAAAGAGTCTCCAATAAGATTATTTGAAACAGCTCTGACATCCATATGCACATGTTACCATTTCACTTACATCATGTTTACTAAAACTTTAATTTTTTACCGAAGACATTTCAGAACGTGATGTCTATGACTCTGCACAATTTATAAAGACTCCTGATAACAACTGTGCCAATGTATGGATCACCCTCACCTCTAAACAGTGTCTTTCTTTCCCAAGGCATAGAATCAACCAGAAATACTTTAAGAAAAAGAAAATGCTTTGGGGGTCAATGGAGGGGAAAAGCCTTATGGGTAAATTAAATAAAAATAACAGATGAGCAAAATGCATTTAGAAGAATAAGGTAGGGGTAAAGAAAAAGGAGGAAAAAAGGAATAGGAGAAGGTAGAAGAGATAAGAGACAAACCCCAGCTATGTGAAGCTGCAACATTGGACAACTGCTCAGGCAGACATGGATTTGCTCATTCAAGGCTCGCATACAAGGCAAAGAGAATGTGGGAGAGTTCTCATAGTAAGAGCTGTTTCTACAGAGTGTCCCAGGGCTTTCCGCAGATGATCCCAACAGGGGTCTCCATAAAGAGCCATAGTCCACAGACATACACATCTATTACCTTCCCCATATGGGAGCCTGAACCTGCCACTTCAGACCTGCTCTTTACAAATAATGCAAGAATAATTAAGAGGTAATATCAAGATTATGTTAAGTATAAAACTAAACTCATATTCTGCTTGCCCAAGATTAAACTCTGGATACAAGAAAACTCTCCACAAAATAAAAAATAAGTTTTTTATTTCCCTTTTATTAAATCCAAAACAAATAACCCATCTGCAATGGAAAATCTGTAGATGGACAAGACAGAAATGTTCTTTCTATAAATGTATGTACAATATTTACTATAAATGAAGAATTTTTGGTGCTATGTGTATAGTTCTTAAAAAAAAAAAAAAAGTCCTCAGAGCTAGTTCCCTATCCCTCCCATGGGAAGTAAAGAAGGTATAAACTTGGTAGTCTTTTGGTTTTTTAAGATTTTATTTATTTATTTTTTATTTATTTATTTATTCATTCATTCATTCATTCATTCATTCATTCATGAGAGGCACAGAGAGTGAGGCAGAGAGATAGACAGAGGGAGAAGCAGGCTCCTTACAAGAAGCCTAATACGGGACTCGAGCCCCAGAGCAGGATCATGCCCTGAGCTGAATGCAGACGCTCAATCACTGAGCCACCCAGGCATCCCTTAATTTAGTAGTCTTAATACTAATCCCTGTAACTTCTTCCCTGGAAACTCTATCTTTTATTACAACATTTAACTTCCTTTAGATCAGTTATGATGCCTGTTGAGAACTAAAGAGAACTTGTAACCTCAAAGGCATGGCCTTTCCACAAAGTGCTTTGTCCTGTAATGCCACATAGCCCTTACTATGGAAGAAAACTAAAAAGGAAACTAATTTACTTTTCAACTAATAAAGGAATGTAATTTACTTTAAACAGGCAAAATTTGAGGGACTATTTATTTGTAAATATAGATTTTATATATATATATATATACATACATATATATAGGTACTTTGTTGCTACTTTTCACCGATGTCTACATTGGTGTCTACAAAAGTATTACAATGCATAGTTTGAGAAATCATGTCATTTTCTAAATAGTTCATGGTAAAAAAAAAAAAAAAAAAAACTATAATAAAGAATACCCTTTTTGAGCACTCATTTCTTAAATGTTATTACCGAGACCAGCTCTTTTTCATTGTAGATTTGAATATAATGAAAGCACTATATGACCTCTTCTTCATAAAGCCATTACTCTCAGGAGCAGGAAACATAACAGGCTTTCCTAACACAGAGAAGAAGACAGAGACTTAAACAAAATGCCAAGATGAAGGAATTCATCCCAAACAAAACAACAAGATAAGGTCATGGCCAGAGATCTAATTGAAACACATATAAGTAATATGCCTGATGGAGACTTTAAACAACAATCATAAGGATACTCACTCACTGGACTTGAGAAAAGCATGGAAGACTTCAAGGAGGCCCTTACCACAGAGATAGAAGAGTTAAAAAACAGTCATAAATGAAAAGTGAAATGACCAAGATTACAAACAGACTAGATGTAATGAAAACAAGGATAGAAGAGGCAAAGGAATAAATAAGTGATATAGAAAATAAAATGATGGAAAATAATGAAGCTGAACAAAAGAGAGAAAGAATAATTATGGAACACAAAAATAGACTTCGGGAACTCAGTGACTCCATTAAATATAATAACATTCACATTATAGGAGTCTTAGAGGAAGAGAGATAAAAGGGGGCAGAAAATTTATTTGAGGAAATCATAGCTGAAAACTTTCTGCATCTAGGGAAAGAATATAATGAAAGCATATAAAAGTAAAAGACAAGAAGGAGGACAACAAATAAGAGGAGGAATTAATCCTAAATCATGACAGCTTAGCAACTATTGTAATAGCAACTATTACACTTCTTTCTACATGAATTTATGCTCCCACATTTACAAGCCAACTAGTCCAACACAGCACTCAAAGACCATGAGCATAGAAGGTCATAGTACCAGCGACTAGAAAGATTCCTGAGATTTTTAAGCTTTTCTGATTACTTATACAGCCAGCAAGAAAAAGGTAGAAGAGTATTCCATTACATATGCTATACCAGAAAAAGACTTCTTAAATGGAATCAAGACAATTTTGCAGTTATTGTGGATTGACTCTCCCAACCTCCAGCTCCTTCTCCTTCTATATGCAGAAGTGGGAAGAAAAAGTACATTTATAGCTCCCTTGCAATTAGGTTCATCCAATTAGATGCAGTTGCCCAGAGATTTAGCAAGTGGAATAAGACAGGAGCCATACTCCAGTGTCCTTAACTGTTCTTAGCAATCAAGATCTGCTAACTGGAAGCTGCTCTAGAACAGTGTTCTACTGTCCACTCTCCAGTTTCCAACAGTAGCCTCAAAGATTTTAGCTTCCCTGGTATACCAGTTGTATATGATCCCTTTGAAAAGTTTCAGGCTAGACACAGATCTTTCAAATTTTTTAACCTTTCCTGAAAAAGTTAACTTTATATAGTAAACCCTTCTGTTTAATATATTTAGTATGGTTTCTTGTTCGTCAATAAAGCCTGATTGATAATAACTAGTTACTAATACTTCAGATTAAAATATGAAGGGAAAAAAGGATCTTCCTGTAAGCAGCCCAAGGTGATCTCTAAAAATGATTCACTTTCACTTGACCCAGAAAATCCAAAAACATCATGCAAATCAAGAGGTTCAAATCTTCATGTTCACTTTAAGAACATCACCCAGGGCACGCATATGGGAAAAGCCACTAAGTATCTGAAAGATGTCACTTTACAGAAGCAACAAGCGCCATTCCATAGACACAATGGTGCTATTGGTAAGCATATCCAGGCCAAACACTAAGGCTGGACACAGGGTCAGTGGCCCAAAAAGACTGCTGAATTTTTATTTATGTGACTAAAATGCAGAAAATAATGCTGAACTTAAGGGTTTAGATAATGATTATCTGGTCATGGAGCATATCCATGTAAACAAAAGCTCCCAAACACATACTGCCAGATTTATATAGCTCACAGTCAGATTAACCCATACATGATCTCCCATTGCCAGAATGAGATGATCCTTACTAAAAATGTAGTTTCTAAACTAGAAGAGGAGATTACATAGGAAAAAGGAGAGAGAGAGAGAGAGAGAGAGAGAGATTCCAGAAGAAAATTAAGAAACGAAAACTTAAAGCCTAAAAATCCATTCAGCATAAAATAAATGCATATACAAGTGGTTTTTTTAATTGTGGAAAAAAGATTCTTCCTTAAAAAATGAAAAAAATAAAACAACTATATTCTTATTTCTTAAACAATTTTTTCTCCTAATGGTAAGCATGAACAAATTGTTAGAATTAAAATGACCCAAGTTTAATTTTCTACAGCACAAACTTTCCAGCAAAAGTATATAATGCCATGATATACAATTTTTATGAAAAGACGGTCATTTTTTTATAATATCAATTATAACATTAGAGAAATTCATCCTTTTTTCCCAGTGGCCTCTGACAATCCTCTGATAAGCAAAATAATATTTTCATACATATATGTTAATTACTATCCTTACCAAATTAATTCTGTCAGGTACTCATTAATCAATCACTTTGCATGTGATTCAGGTTCTCCATCACCATCCCCTGACTTCAGGAAATTCTACACCTACTGCAAGACTAACAATTTAACCTTACATTGTATTTGTATCATGTGGCTTAAAACATCGAAAAACATTGATAAAATGACACTGCCCAAACTAAAGCATGGTAGATAATAACAGATGGTCTAAGTTAAGTAGGGATAGAATTGGGGTTGGACCTAATTTTATAAGTGGTCAATTTATTAGAGTATATTGTTCTGTTACTTATTTTACTTACGTTCTTTAAAAAGTGATAATTGAGGGCACTCAGATAAGAAAAAGATGAGAAAATAAGGGAATGACACATTCCATAAACTTTATAGGTTTTCAAATGTAAGATACAATAAGAACTAGAATGAGGAGGAAACGGCAGGGGAAATAGACAACGAAACTCAAAAACTGACTTTGCAGTAAATATAGTGATGCTAAACTTGTGGTGCCAGGAAGGTGGTGAAGTCAAAGAATTCATAGAGAATAAACAGACCACAAAGACAAAAGGCTGATATTTGCATAGAGGATTGTTTTGTAGAGATAATTATTACAGAGGACATGGAAAAAGGTTGGAATGAGAGACTATCTGCTTCTTACATTAATTCCAGTGTAGAGAGAACAAAAAACCAATTTGCTAAAATTTAGATTCCCCCTCTATGACCCTATCTTTACATTCAACATCCCAGCCCTAATCAATGTTACAATCCTCCTTTTCTATTCCAGGAAAAAACAATTAAGCTCATCTCAAACTTTAACTGATTAACCCATAAAATAAGGCCAGCCAGCCATCTATTCTTACAGAGTAGCCAAATGTATGTAAGATTTTTGGTTTTGAATTCAGCGGGGAGTCTTCAAAGAATCTTATCTGACCTTCCTTATCCAGAGTTATCAATGGAGGGCTGGCTGGCTCTCAGAGAGTACCAATTTCATCAGCTGAGACATTCCTATACAGCTATTTAGTGAAGGCTGTGTTGCCTATCATCAGTAAGAGTTGGCTTCTATTTGGGTTATATTTTTCATTTTTTTTCAAAGATTTATAAAGAAATTTACATGGTAAATAATAATTCCTATCAAGAAAAAAAAGACTGCCTATTCTCTGGCCATTTAAACAAAAGTCCTCTTAGGGCCCACCCACAAAGCTCAGATTTAATCTCTGAGAGCCTGCCAGGCACTCAGTGGTCCATGGAAGGCCCTCAAGTGGAGAGCCTGTTCCTTGTGTCCTGTGCCTGGTACTTAATCTTCCATCTCTTTAGGATATATACCTAGATAGAGGCCTATCAGATCCTCAAAGGACTTAACAATGGTAAAACACTACTTTCTATTACCTTTAGACTTCTAAACTTTTCAAAAAGACAGCATTTCCAATAATTATGTGACGGTTTACCCAACACTAATGGTTCTCACTATTAAAAATTAAAATAAACAAATTTTTTAAAAGGAGAATAGAAAATAAGTAATCTATAATTTTGCACAGAATCCAAATAATGGGTACATCCTATAAATGGGGAAAAGATAACAAGTTGACTTTAGTTATTCAAAACAGTATGTAAAAAAAAAAAAACAGTATATAATACACCTTATATATTACTAATGTTGAGATTGTTTGTATTTTAAAATATTACTTCAATCCCCTAAATCACTATAAGTAGTAAAGTCTGCCATCCACTTTGGCTGAACAATTATATACAATACGTCAGCCAAAATTCTTCTATTCCTGTATAATCTTACATGTGGGTGGTGATGGTTAGTTCTTATAAATTGTTTGAACACTTGCATATCACAAAATACAAGTTTCCATTAAAAAATAAAATGTTCACCAAAATTTTTTTCCAATTACAAGATTATCTGATTCCCAGAAAAAGAAACATTAATGTAACATTAAGGCTAAAACTGTCAAAAAGGAAGCCAAGATACACTCAAGTAAAGCTTTTGGTGAAAAGTTAATTTGCTCGTCTTTGAAACTTTATGATGTTTATAATGTAAGCAAGATACTTTCAGAGCCTGGAATACAAAAACAGCTATTGGTAAGTTAACACTGTGATAATTTATTTTGTAAATGTTAATATGAGATATGTAATTTATTTTCTATCATATTCAGATTTTCAAGTTCTGCTAAATTCTAAGGCCATGTTACTGGCAAGTTAAGATACCTCTAGACATCTGTAAAATATAAATCCTACTCTTCAGAGAAGCATATAAATTCTCTGTCATGATCTAAATTCTAAACAACATTCTAAGGTTTTTGAACAAACCAATGGCATTCCAGATTTACAATAAGCCAACAGATGCTATACATGATTATAGGCAGGAAAAGAAATCCAGATTTTAAATAGATAAGATTATGGACAAAAATAAAGTACCATCAATTTCAAGTTTGAAAAGGAAATCTCAGGAAAGGAGAGAATATCAGAATACATGATAAGTAGAAAATAACTTACCTAGGTCTTCTTTAAACAGAACATATTACAGGAAAAAAAGAGCTTCACACAGAGAGCTAAAATGGTATCTCTGGAATCCTTACAATGAAACAGATGAACTAGTGAAATTATAATATCATCAAACTGGAATGGATATGACAAATCTCTTCCAATCCCTTCATTGCATAGATGAGAAATGTGAGGGGGAGGGATTAGTTAGAACTCATAATTGGCCGTATTCCTTTTAACATCTCCTTATTGCAATAGTTGATAACAATTTGATCAATGGAAAGTCAACATCCCTAGTGCATAACCAAAGTAGAAGTAATAAACATGATAAGGAAAGGGGGTCAGGAAAAAAGAGAAAGAAATGGCAAAGAGAACCTGCCTTTTTGGTATCCCTACATCTTCTGAATTTTCTCTCTAGTTATTTGAGCTAGAGTTGTGGCAACATTCTGAACCATGTTCTAAAGCAATATAGTCCCAAATAGTGCAAGGAAAAAAAAATACTATTTTATTATAGTTTTATTTTCATTAATGATCTATGGATATAAGGTACACCTCAGTTTTCCACCTCCTTACCACCTTCCTTAACATCCAACTAATCCCCAACATCAAAGACTTCATAAAAAGCAAAGTTTGGAGGAAATCAATGGATTAGATATGTTAGCCAGAGTGGTAGAGCTGCTTTGCACCTTGCTATCCTCTTACATTACTGTCCCCATAATCCCTCCTGTTCTTCTTTTGTCTGTAATTTTATGCTCTCTCCTTCCCATTTCTTTTTCTCTGTTCCCTCTTTTTATTTTTTGGGGGGAGCAGGGTACCAAACCTACAGTAACTCCCAAGACTTTGTCCTTTAGCCCACTATCTTTTCCATGAATGCTGCGAGAACATCAATTTTTACGTCTTTAGTCTTCATCTCTATATGATTATTTCCTTGTTTTCCTCACTTTCTTTTCCATATTGTGATCGTTTAGCTATCATTGCATTTTGATTACTCTGTATTTTCCTTGAATTTAAAATGCATTTATTTCCAAAGAAATATCAACTCCATGCCTTATAGTTTATCTAGGAATAGTAATATCTTTCAATTATTTTTTCTAATTCACTAGCCCATGCTGTGTACCAGAATCACATGGAGGACTTGTTAAAACACAAATTCCTAGTTCCCACCCTCAGAGTTTCCAATTTGGTAGTTCTGGAGAAGGGCCTGGGAATTTGCATTTCTAACCAGGTCCCAAATGCTAATGCTGCTGGTCCAGGGACCACACTTTAAGAACTACAACCAAAGTATACCCTAGACGTGGTTGCCAAATCCATTATTTCAACTTTTGGCTGCTACCTTCTCTTTTATCAGATCAGCACCTTAGTTCAGATTCTCCTTACCTGACTATGGGGACATAAGGAGAGTTTAATAAGTGGTCCTCTTTTCTGGCTCTATTTTCCCTCCTATTTCCCTATTAATTCTCCATTCTCTTGCCAGATAATTGTATCTTAAGCATTAATTCATGTACTTTCTTGCTCAAAAACTTATGGCTCTTATGCTCATATGTTATGCATAAGACATTTTAAATTCTCTACTTGGCTCACAAGGTCTTTCACAGCTTGTAAAAAGTAGATACCCTATTACATACCCTGCCTACTGCAATGGGGTATTGTGAGGATTACACAGATACAGTCAGTTATCATTATTCACAGTTGTTATACTCTATAAAGTGGATAATTAATTAGTGAATACTCAACCATAGATCCTAGGGAAAATACAGAGTTAGGTTCCTACAAGCCTTTGGCAACAACATTTTCATCAACTGATCAATACATAACTTTGTTTTCTCTTCGTTTCTATTTAAAGTCACCTTGTGTAATATATATTGTGGATTTATAGCCATTTTACTCACACAATAGCACTATTAACTCCTGTGTGAATGAAGCGGATCTAATATATGCATTGTCTCCCTGAGGCACGTCACATCTTCCCAAACATGGGAACACTAGACATCACTGAAGCACAATGCCCAGGGGGTCATTATAAACAGTGAGAACAAAAAGCACAGAGGCAAAAAATATGGCACTAAATATATTGCAAAAAGGATACTTGTTTACAGTATAAGCTGAAACAAGAAGGTAGAGTATCACCTTGGTCCACCTCAGCTGGGAAAGTGCATGTAGGGCAACTCAAATTGTTCACCGCTTTGTGTATGTCTACAAATGAACATGAAAGCCTGTGAGTATTGATTTTAGGGATACAAACATTGCAGAACGTATTCTGCATATACAGAATCTATGAATAATGAGAATCAACTAAATTATGAAAACAACTTTCAAAATCAGATATAACAACGATAATAACAAAAATAACAGCTAACATAGAGTGCCTACTATCTGTCAGGAGCACTTAAATTAATGCTTTTAAATGAATACACTTGAATTAATTCATTTAAATCTCACAAAACCCGTATGAGATAAAAGTTTATAGATGAGGAAACTAAGGCACAGGGAGTAAAATAGTATGCTTAGGTTTGCCAGCTAAAAGAATAGTGGTATTTATGCCCAGGGAAACTGGTCCAAAGCCCACATCCTCAACTACCATGTATGAATAGAGGCGAATTTTCTATCACTCCCAATAAGCACCTTCTGCTCTAGTCAGTGTGGTCTCCTACTAATTAGCCCTTCATCAATATTTTCTGAGCTCCTAAAAAAATGTCAAGCGCTATGTTAGATACGGGAGGCACAGAGAAAATAAGGACAGTCCCAGAGTAGGGATGCCAAAAGAACTCTCCAGACTGAAGTCTCAGGGATTTTCTCTAAGTGGAAGTAAAGTTTAACATGAGTTTAGATTAAGAAACAGGAATTAGCACAAAAACATATAAAAAGACAGATATGAAGGATCTCAAAACTAGGCTATTTTTCAGAAAACTAGGGTATTTTTTAATGCTAGAACAAACCAAACATAGGAAATAGTGGGTGGTAAGGCTGCAGATGGAGGATGGCAAGGAAAAGCCTGTATGTCAAGCTCAGGGGCCTGATTTTTTTTTTTTTTTTTTTCCCTCAAATACTAGGAGCAGTCATTGAATGAGTCCTAGCAGATATCAGACATAAGTAAATCTGGAGTTTAGAAAGATGACTCAAGGCATTGTGGAGGAAAGATTAGAGGGGATTAAGAGAGGAAGTATAGAGTCCTGTTGGGGACTATCCCTGCAATCCAGATAAGACTGGGCCCCAGGCAGAGGCCCAGGAGGTGGAAAGCAAAGCTGGGTTGCTAGAGGAATAAATTGAGCCACCTCTTAATGTCACCTGGTCACCCGAACTATTCTATTGTGTCCTCCCTCAAGCCCCCTTGCCAAAATGCGACATTCACGTTCACCTTTGTGCCTTTATTCTCTTTTCTCACCTGAAATTCACTCTCCTTCCCTCCATCTGTCCAAAACTGATCACTTTGAAGACTTGATCTAAATTTCAGCCTCCCTAAGTTGTCCTTAATTACATTTTCTCAATAATATTTCCCCTTTTTTTTTTAAGTTCTGCAATACATTATTACACTAAACATCTCAGCAGGATCACATTATATCTTGCAAATCATTTCCTGTATATGAAAGAGCCTGGGACCTTACAATTGTGTGAATTTCCTTCAATACCTACCACAAATACCTTGTGCATAGTATTTCAACAGATGTCCAATAAAGGTTAAGCAACCAAGCTAAGAACTTCT
The DNA here is from genome assembly GCF_053574225.1 of Canis aureus. NCBI lineage: Eukaryota > Metazoa > Chordata > Mammalia > Carnivora > Canidae > Canis > Canis aureus. The sequence continues at coordinate 49,350,946 of NC_135616.1, forward strand.
ATTGGCTCGGCTATTCTTTCAGGTCAGTTGCTTGAACTATTTGTCATTCTCTGTAGGACATCAACAATGTTGTCTGGCACAAATGAGGTTTATACCATCTAACATTCAACAGAACAAAGATATAACGTCATTTCACCTCCCAGCCCTACTGCCCTAGAGTAAAGAGAAAACAGTGTAAGATCTAATTCTTTCTTCACATTCTCATCTCAAATTTTAACTGTTTTTCAGATGCTAATGGCTTTTCATTCTTAAAATTAAGAACACTTTCTCTTTTCTCTTTATTTCTGTAGTTAAAATGTCTTAATTTTTCTCTGAGCTAGTAGAGGGTTTCCACAAAATGAAAATATATTTTCCAGAAAAATCCTTTCTTCCTCTTAACATATTATGGTAAATACCTTGCCCAAATATTACCCATTTTCAATGTGAGTGCCTCCACCACTGTGTCCTGCATCTCTACCCTTCCCAACCACCTCTTACCCTGCCCCTCTCCAGACTCACTGGGTCAATGTGTTTGTCAAACGCCTAAGAATGTTCAGCCTGAGGTAACATCAAGGATGGCTAGACTGACTCATGTTTTCTCCCTTCAACCATCTCTCTGCCTCTCTCCTTTAACCTCTATTTTCCTTAACATGGTTTATATTTTGGTTGTTTACTTGTCTTGTAAATCATCACTTTGTAGGTTTATAATAACCATGGAAATTCATCATTAGAGTTTTGAAGGAACTTAAACAATTTTTTCCAACCCTTTGATATGTGTAATACATTCCAACAAAATTCAAGTGGCTTCTTATTTTTATAAGTCATCATTATCCTTTCAGAATTATATTCACCCCACACATTTCTTTTGATCTGACCCATACTTCTTTTACTCTCTAAATTTTTCTATCCCAAGACACATGTGAGTAACTCTCAAGCACCATCAACTAGGCTACCTCATATTACTCACATCTATTTCCTTGATTTGTTCCCAAATAAAGATGTTTCTGAAACTAATAATAAATTGTACTGGGTGGGTTTTGTATATGAAGAGCACTATAATAAACACTTTTACAGAGAACCAATGGAAAAAATATTTAATTCCTCAAATGAGTTTGTGATAAATTAGGCATTGAGGAGATCCAGGAGCACTGATCAGAGCAGGATCCTAAGAGAGAGTTTTGTTTTGAAGATTTTTTTTAATTTATTCATAAGAGATACAGAGAGATCCATCAAAATCCTAGAGAAGAACACAGGCAACACCCTTTTTGAACTCGGCCATAGTAACTTCTTGCAAGATACATCCACGAAGGCAAAAGAAACAAAAGCAAAAATGAACTATTGGGACTTCATCAAGATAAGAAGCTTTTGCACAGCAAAGGATACAGTCAACAAAACTCAAAGACAACCTACAGAATGGGAGAAGATATTTGCAAATGACATATCAGATAAAGGGCTAGTTTCCAAGATCTATAAAGAACTTATTAAACTCAACACCAAAGAAACAAACAATCCAATCATGAAATGGGCAAAAGACATGAACAGAAATCTCACAGAAGAAGACATAGACATGGCCAACATGCACATGAGAAAATGCTCTGCATCACTTGCCATCAGGGAAATACAAATCAAAACCACAATGAGATACCACCTCACACCAGTGAGAATGGGAAAAATTAACAAGGCAGGAAACAACAAATGTTGGAGAGGATGTGGAGAAAAGGGAACCCTCTTACACTGTTGGTGGGAATGTGAACTGGTGCAGCCACTGTGGAAAACTGTGTGGAGGTTCCTCAAACAGTTAAAAATATACCTGCCCTACGACCCAGCAATTGCACTGTTGGGGATTTACCCCAAAGATACAAATGCAATGAAACGCTGGGACACCTGCACCCCGATGTTTCTAGCAGCAATGGCTACGATAGCCAAACTGTGGAAGGAGCCTCGGTGTCCAACGAAAGATGAATGGATAAAGAAGATGTGGTTTATGTATACAATGGAATATTACTCAGCTATTAGAAATGACAAATACCCACCATTTGCTTCAACGTGGATGGAACTGGAGGGTATTATGCTGAGTGAAGTAAGTCAGTCGGAGAAGGACAAACATTATATGTTCTCATTCATTTGGGGAATATAAATAATAGTGAAAGGGAAAATAAGGGAAGGGAGAAGAAATGTGTGGGAAATATCAGAAAGGGAGACAGAACATAAAGACTGCTAACTCTGGGAAACGAACTAGGGGTGGTAGAAGGGGAGGAGGGCGGGGGGTGGGAGTGAATGGGTGACGGGCACTGGGTGTTATTCTGTATGTTAGTAAATTGAACACCAATAAAAAAAAAAAAAAAAACTGAAAAAAAAAAAAATAAAAAAAAAATAAAATAATCTAAAAGGTCACAAAAAAAAAAAAAAAAAAAAAAAAGAGATACAGAGAGAGGCAAAGACATAGGAAGAGGGAGAAGCAGGTTCCTTGTGGGGAGCCCAATGTGGGACTCCATCCCAGGATCCTGGGATCACAACCTGAGCCAAAGGCAGATGCTCAACCGCTGAGCTAACCAGGTGTTCCCTGAGAAGAGTTTTTAAGCCAATTTCAAAGAAAGTTAAAATTGGACTGATATAGGATTTTGCCAGTTATCTCAAGTCATAAGCATTTTGCTGAACTTTGAGAATTTATTTGCAGATGAACTATCCAACATATGGGGTAAGAGAGTGCTGATATTGTTTAATTTCTTTTCATTATCCAAGACTTGTAATAGACATGGCTATACACAATTCATAAAAACCATAATGTGTAGAGAGCCTTAACTTTCAACTGTCTGATATTATCAATTCTTACCCAAAGCTTGAATTTTTAAACATCAAATTTTATTCTATTTACCTTTCAACTGGTCCATTTGCATTAGAAAGGTATAAGGAGTTTTAGGAAAATGCTTCATTTTATAGGTATAGTTGACTCTTGAATAGCACAGTTAGAGGCACCAACCACCCACACATCCAAAAATGTCTGTATTACTTTTGACTGCCCCAAAACTTAACTACCTGTAGACTAAAAGACTTAGTGATAACATAAACAGTTGATTGACACATATTTCATATGTCATATGCATTATATACTGCATTCTTACAATAAAGTAAGCTAGAAAAAAGAAAATAGGATTAGGAAAATCATAAGGAAAATACATTTATAGTACTGTATTTATGGGAACAAAATCCACATATAAATGAACTTGCACAGTTCAAACCCAGGTTGTTCAAGAGTCAACTATAATTTCAAATGCAAAAAAAAAAAAAAAAAAGTTTAAATTGTAGTAACCAGTTTTGCTATTGTATATTAATCTTTAATATAGAGGCAAACATTTTTAGACATTATAATTATATGTTGTAGAATTTAAGAGTTTACTGTTTAAATAGTATTTCAAATTATGAAAAATTTTAAAACAGAATTGAAAGACAGTCCTATTTGTTTTTTGAAATAATCCTTTAGGCATAGCAGATTTTCAGAGTGTAGCACTTGAAAATAATCAATAAATGAGGTCCTAAATAATGTAGTTTTATCTGAAAACTTTCTAATTCTATAAAGCCATCAATAAAACCCTCAGGGAGAAAGCTATAGTTCTTTCTCCTTGCATAAGTGCCAGCTCTATTTGCTTTAAGCATCAGACTCTCTGACAATACCACAGCCTTTACCTTCTTTTAGTTGAGAAAAGATTTTATGAGTCATGTGTTTTTTCTAGGGATATGGAGCTCTCAGAATAATTAACTACACGGAAAGAGTAAAAGTCAAAACTCATTCAAATAAATTCCAGTGTGCTCAGATTGAGAGAACAGGTGCCTGAACTCACATCTGAAGAAAAACTTAAGAGGGTGCTTTCCAACCCTGCTCCATGCCTCTGACTAAGCAGTCCTAGAGATCTCGCATTACAACCACAGAATAATGCAGGCAGCCTGGGATGGACCAGAAAAACTCTTCTATTCATCATTTGTACAGAGTAAACTGGCTTAAAATCTCGCATAGCCTTCAGCAGTGGTAATTTAGAGAGATACTGAACTGCCATCTAGTGACTAAGAAGAAAAAAGCAGGGTACTTCACATGAAAACTAAATTGTAAGTTTTTTGAGTCATGAAACACTGAGGTTAGCAAAATTGGCATGATGTAGCACACCAAAGTCATGCTAAAACTTAAAAATGTATAGGTAAACTAATGAGTCTATGTGCCTCTGAAACATATCTTGACCTCTGCCTCTTACAAATGATATAGTTTAAATATAATGGGACAACTTTTAAAATAAACTTTTCATCTATCAATCTAATGATTTTGGCAACTATTCATAAGGCAATTGCTCATGTTTAAGTATAATTTGTATCATACTATAGCAAACATGTATAAAATCAAACAGACCTATATTTGAGTCCTGGCTCTTAACCCTTTCTCAATTCTCTGATTGTAAATAAGTTAACTACTATAAACATCTTTTTCTGTATTAGTTAAACATTAATTATAATAGCTATTTTAAAGAACTATTATAAGAACTGCATAAAATAATACAGTGAAAGAGTATGTGCACAGTAGATTGGTAATTAATTCAATTTTCCTGTATCCCTTTGATGGCCACTTAGTTTCAGCACTTATGAAACATACACATATCAAAGGAAGGAACCAATCTATAAGTAAACTGATGACAAAGAAAGTAAGCAATGTCATTGTTGAGGATTTAACCTTAATTGCTTCCAAATTATTTTTTCCTCTCAATTACTTTCGGCTTCTAGAGAGTTCACTGGCAACAAGGAAAGATGTGAAATTTAAATCCATCTATTTCATCGCTGAGGTTCCAAAACTAGAACATCAAGCATTTGTAAATCACCCAGTGCCATCAGGTTTTCTGCTTATTACAATATATTTTACCACGGTTCACAGCTCAAGAAAAATAGAAAAATCACTATAATTTTTTTAAGATTTTATTTATTTATTTGACAGAGAGAGAGCACAAGCAGAGGGAGTAGCAGAGGGAGAGGAAGAAGCAGGCTCTCCACTGAGCAGGGAGCCCAATGCGGGGTCAATCCAGGATCCTGGGATCATGACCGGAGGCTCAACCAACTGAGCCACCCAGCCTCCCTGAAAAATCACTCTAATTTTATATACATGAATAGATACCTTGAATCTTGGTACATAGAGCAAAGTTGCACATGTTTATCATTTTTGATAGTATAGATTATATTTTGTTGAGGCTTTCTTTGGCATTATCATGTATCACAAAATTAAGTAACATGTAAATTTAGGAACATGTAAATCTAGTATATTACATTAGATGTACTTAGTCATGCCTCAAAAAAAAAGGCTATAAAAATGAGGGGATATTTTGAGGGCACTATTTTTCTTAATTATTCCTGAACTTATTTCTCTTTACCTCTTTTTATCTTTCTTCATCTCAATCACTACTGGCTAATCATTACACAGTTAATTAACTGAGAACACCATCCCTCTCCAAGTGCCCTGGCCTCACATAGTTCTCTGCTCTGACAAAAAGCTAAAAGAACATGTTTTATGACACTATCCTTAAGAGTGTCCTTAACCTTACAATAATGGGCAATGTGGCTACATTTTTTGATTGCTATTACTATTATTATTATTATTTTAATTTAGAGAGAGAGAGTGCACATGGGGGTGGGAAGGCACAGAAGGAGAGAGAGAATCTTAAGCAGGCTCCATACCCAGTACAGAGCCTGAGGTGGGGCTCAATTTTACCACCCTGAGATCATGACCTGAGCTAAAATCAAGAGTCAAATGCTTAACTGACTGGGTCACCCAGACACTCCAATTATTATTTTTTTAACTGAAGTACAATTGACATATTAGTTTCAGATGGGTAAAATAAGTGAAGGGGATTTAAGAGGTACAAACTTCCAGTAATAAAAGAAACCAGTCATAGGGATGAAAATATAGCATGGGTGTTTATAATATTGTAATAACTTTATAGCTATATTTGTTTTAAAGCATGAGTAACTTTTAAAATAAAATTCTTGACCAGTGTTACATCCTCACTTCTCCTTAGGAGGAGCACAACTTTTCATGTCTGGTGCAAGACTGCTCCTTTTCAAAAGGGAAGTCATTTTTTAACTTGGAAAAGCTCTCAAAAAACCATCAAATTCGTTAGTTATACTGAGAAAAACACTATGTCCCAAATTGCCTCGTATGTTGTTATACACTAACAAGAAAGTCTTGTCACCTACTAGACCACTCTGGAGGACAGACTCTTCTTACTGATAATTTGTAATACTAAGTTATTTTCAAAAGATTAGTTGGGGGAAAGTATAAATACATTCTTAAAAAATGGTTTTGTATCCAAAAGAAAAACTGCTATCCACAATTACTATTCCATATAAGCATTTCCTTTCTTCAAGTCTTTTTTCCTTTAATAGTATTTTGATATAAGAAAAAAAAAAACACATAAAATTTGGCTTTTTTAGTAACAGAAAAAAAATATTTCTGTGGAAATTAAACAGACACTAACTAATGTTTCATCCACTAAAGCAACTTAGGAAAATGATTTGATTTTAGGAAAGCTCTGGAATTTTTTTTAAAACTCGTATCCATGTGACTATTATTTCAGCCAGGCACATCTCCATGTGACATCTGGAATGGCCACCGTTTCCTGGAGTCAGCTGCTGTCAGGCCCAACTCTTTGGCCAGATATAGAATGATGCAGCTTCTAAAAAGCTTGTAGTCAGTTCCACTTCAAGGTTGATTTTCTTTGCAAAGCCTAAATGGAAGAAAACATTCCCTTCCACATGACTAGATTCCCCTAAAGGCTTAAGAGAAATAAGGGTGGCCTAAGCTAGTTGGCAGATGAAAAAATAAATCAGAATCTGTCACAATTTTAAGACAAGCAAGAGAGAAAGTAAGAAAGAAAGAGTAGGATTCAACATCCTAATAAGATCTTCTTACCCGCTGAACAGCATCTGAACATTTTTTTGGAGTTTCCAAAACAGCAGACTGAGATTCTGGTTTGGAAAAGAAGAAGGTAGTCAGTATCTTAGAGAAGAAATTTTCCCATTTCCTCAACAGAAAACAAAATGAAATAAATATATCTTTACCCCGAACTACCAAAAACATCCAATTTATCTTCCAATTATACTTCTGTATTATGAGGAGGACATAACTACTCTTCAGTATATAGAACACATTTAATGACTAACACGTCATTATTTTTAAAATTAGAATAGCCTCAGGCCCTTGACACATCAATCATAATTACTGTTCTCAGTTGCCAGTTTCAATTGAGTGTTTCTACTGAAACATTCACTTACTATATTATTCACTTAGCCAAAGTCTGTACAATGACAGAAGCCAACTCATCAATCTTAAAGACAGAATTTAATTGTCTTATCTATTGACAAATTACCTTCTAATTTCACTACCACCAAGAGGCATTGAGTAATAAGGGGTTCTGAAGGGATTTTGTTCCTTTATTTGCCTTTGAGACTCTATGAGTCTGCAAATTCATGCTGGAAAACCTAAGGGATAACCAATTCCAGGATTACTTTTTAGGTGAAGGAGCAATTTCTTCTAAGTGAAACTTGCATGAAAATTTAAAAACAAAAAATAAAAACAAAAGGGCCTTCAGAAATCCCCAGTGCTCCATGGAGCATAATCTGAAACTAACTCATTGTGTCCTCTGTCCAAATTTATAGCTGAGAAATCAGAGGCTATAATATAAGCAATTGGTGGGAAGTTGAGATGAGAGTTTGTCTCCAGTCATATGGCTCCCCACCCACAACTAGCATGCAGACCAGACACCTGACAAAAAATAGCAGTCACTCTTGAGGATCATTTAGACATCCCTAATTTAGCAGGATTTTAGTTGATACATGTTACAATGCCATAGAAAAATAAAATATGCCTACTATTTAAACTTTGTAACATTGTTAAACTACATTGAAAGTGCATTTCACAGAGATTAAAGCACAGTCTCTGTACAGGCCCACTGACCTTCTTCCATCTGTCCATAGTCCCTGACCTCTCTGACCATCTCTGCCTTTCCCCCTACCCTGACCTTCTCACTACCCTCAAACGTGCAATCATATTCCCTCCACAAGGTCTCTGCTGAGGTGGAATATCTTTTGGCATGTCCCCTTGCCCTGCCCCTTCCCTAGGGCTTTGTTTCAGACTTCCTGGCACTCTTTTGAATAAAATGGCAATCCCACACACTGCTATCACCCCTCATCCCCTGTCTCTTACTTTCTTTGTAACATGGAGCCTCACATGTTATATGTGATGCCTATTTTACATGTGATCGCCTCCAATGTTTATCTCTCTTACTCTACCATAACGTAAGGCAGGGATTTTTGTCCTTTTTTCCCCATGATATCTCTGACATCTAGAATAGTGCCTGGCACAAAGTAGGTGCTTAAAATACTTGCTGAGTAATTGTAGGAGTGAATGGAAGGGGTGATCAAGAGAATAATCAAATCATGAAAGGGGTATTCCGGGGGAGGGAGAATGGGAGTAAGGATTTTAAAGGGGGCAATATAGATACCACTTTGCCTTTAGCTACTTCCTGCACCTCAGCTAAGAGTTCATTTTTCAAAAGAAAAATCCTTGAAAAGAGCATGAAGTAGTCACTTACCAACAGAGGTCACTGTGGCCATAAAATATTAACAAGTGGCCTTATATTAAAACATAAGCATTTTCCCAGACAAGTATTCGATTTCGTTGAGGTAATTAAAAAGGGAGTCTCCTTTTTTACGTCTGCTCTGAACTTAACACCAGAGTTAGCTCATTTTGAATAAGGATCCTAACATCAAAGCCAAGCAGCAATTCATATTAGAGCAAATCTGAACTCTTGAACACTTTTGTTTCTAGTTACCTCCAAATCCCCAAACACAATAGATTCTAGATAAGGTCCTGGGGCTTTGTATTGATGGAAAACACTTTTCTTCTTTTGTTTTTTATTTTGATTGTTCAGGGAGAACCCAAAGGATCTCCTGGTGGAACACCAACAGTTCTTTGTATTAGAAATATATACAGTGTTTCTTAGCTTTTTTTCTTTTTTTTCCCTATAGCCATAGACTTGGTGACCCACCCCAAAAAAGCAAACTTCTGGGCTCTGATGTTAAAAAAGAATGCATACAGTTTACTAGAATAATGAACTAGAAAGACAGTCATTTTTCTGAATCCTCCTCCTCCCAAACTTTCAGTTCCCCTCTGTCAAAAAATTCAGTGGTGCCAGAATTTAATTCATTCCCCCACTCCCTCTCTTCCATTATACTTCTTATTTCTTTGAATCAGTGTATTACAACATCTAAGAGAAATTTATGGAAAATGCTTTCTTCAAAATCATAAACTGAAGCATAGGAGTTCTATCGAGAGTGTCAAGATTTTAAGATGAAAAAGATGTACAGAGTAACTGCACTGCAAAACAAAGGTAAAATGAAAGAGAACTCAGAGAAAAAAAAAAAGTTAAGGAGAAGACAACTAAAGAAAAAACAAACAAGGCATAGGAAGGAGAAAATAAAAAGAAGCATGAGATACAGCACAAAGTAGTGTGAGTAGAGAGAAAATGGCATGTTTGCAGCAAATGATAAGTAAACTGGTTTCTGAGTAGCTGCTAAAAGCTAGGGTCAATGGGCCAGGGAATTTGAGAAATCCACTTAGTTCTAACATTCTTAGAATAATTACCTCTGGTACAAATGCCCATGACACTTATTACCAACCCTTTCCTCTCCCAGCATCCAGAAGCATTCAAGAATTGCTTTCCACTCAGCTCTGGAACTGACAGTCCAGTCCCCATTACATATTCATCACCCAGGATAGTTGTTATTAAAGAGTAACCCAGTGAGAGCTCTCTCAAGGGTACATTTAAAACTGCCAACTCCTTCACTGACCCTTCTTAAGAATTCAGAAACTAGACTGTTTTTGAAAACAAAAACAAAAACAAAAATCACTGTGAAGCACAGTAGGAGAAAGAACGTTCCTGACAAAACTTTACGTGTTCTAAATAAATCGATAATCTAAAATTCTGGGCTCCCCACAATTCCAAATATGTTTCAGAAATGAACTCTTCATCATCACAAAATAAGCCTATAACTTGTAAAACAAAACAAACTTGGATGAGTTTTATATTTGTAGAAAGAAAGAAAATGAGGATATTCCTCTGTGCAATGAATGGAAAATAAACTAAATCACCTTTTTAAAGCTTATAAAGTATGCCTTCTAAAAATGAATTAAGCAGTCTCCAGTTTTACATTTTAAGTAAAAACGCACTTACATAAAATTATTAAAATACAGTTTCTTTAATGATGCATACACCAATTTGATTCAAGTCTAGTCAATTTAACTGAGGGAGAACTTATTAAATGTTATTTAAATAGTATGACTTATGGTTAGCTACCTAATAAATGGGAGATGTTTTTAATTCTGGTATATCATGTCCTTCCATAAATGAAGATAGAATTAAACATGCAATTTTCCTAAAAGAGTTCAACTCTATGTTCTGCTTATTTGATTACCTCACAGTATGGATATACCCCTCATTGTCATTGTAACACACAAGCTTTAGCTTGCATATATAAGAAAGAAATGCAGGCCAAAATTACAAAAGAAAAAAAAAAAAGAAAGAAAAAGAAAAGAAAGAATTACCTATAGGAGACATGGTCAATCTTTCAATATTTTCTAGCACATTTTATCCCTTAATCAAGTGGCAAGCTGAGAAATAGAACACTATCAGATTCTTCCTGGGTTCCTTATAGAATTTCTGTATTACCTCAATGGAATGTATATATGTTAAAGCATTCAGACTACACCTGGAAATGAGTTGATGATACTGTTTGCCTTACATCACACAGAATCTCTCTTATTAGGAACACTTCTTTTTTATATAGAAGCCCAGAAAAGTGCTTCTCTGAGACACTGTTGCTTTTAATCTCATAGACATAGGGGATGATGAGAGAATTGTCCCCATTTCCCTTTCTGCTTTAAATCTGAGGAAAATTAAAAAAAAAAAATCTGAGGAAAAATTTCCAACTACCTTTGAAAATTCCAAGTGCTTCTGAAATACATCTGTGTGCTACCTTACCTCAGTTTCATTTTACTGTTTATCCTAAATTCCTTTCAGCTTGATTTATTTTCCTTTGTAATCCTTTTGTATATCTTAGATATTTATATGCTGCTCAAATCTCTTCTAGAGCAAAGGTGGGTTACACTGCTTTCAGCCAACATTTAAACATGAGTTTTAGAATTTCAATATAAATAGTCTCTGCCATGTTTCTACCACCTCTCCTTCCACGTATTTTCCTCCAGGATTTTCTGCCCCAAAATTGCCTTCCTAAATATTACTTCTCCAGCCATTTACATTTTCAGAGAAAGATAAAAGGCTTGATGTTTCAAAGAGACAACAAAGAATGATCAAGTCCCTACACACATCTAGACATCCTGCCCCTATTCTCCATAAACTAAAGTTATTATCTCTTTCATCTCTGTGAATCTAGTGAATAATTTTTGAAACTTGGTATTGAGTCTGGAAAATGATCCATGGGCACACACACAAAACTCTCTCAAATACTTGCATTAATGTGCTAAGTAGATATTTATTTTTGATCTTCTTCCAAAAAAGATCTTAATTTATTGGCTTAAATATATAAACATATACTATGTGCCCAAAAGCCTTGAAATGTTGGGAGTCTCCAAGGAAGACAGATATGTACAGATAAATTATAATGCATATGTAATTTGAATGATACAGATATGAATAAAATGCCATGGGACTCCAGAAAAAAGAACAACCAGAGAAGCTGAGGAGGGTGTTGCATAGTATAAGTAAAGGAAAATGAAGGGAGAGAAGATAAAGAGAAAACAACCTAAATGGAAAGGTTTTCTTCTTATCAATGCTTCTACCACCAAACTTTGTAAAACGTTGCTTCCTAATTTCCTGTCCAGCTAGACTTATCCTTCCAGGAGACATTTTATAGACTTCAAAAGGTCAATTTTCACACCTTGGGCTCTTCTGTGGTAACAATGCCAACTGCAAAAGATTCCCAAGAATTTGAAGCTTTTGTCCAGCTTACTGGTAGGGAGAGATACCAAGGCTTCACCTTGACCTCTGCACTTCAAATCCATATAAAGGACGTTTGGGATTTTTTTTTTTTTTATCATTATATGAAAGGTGGAGAAAAACCTCTCTTACAGAAGGAATTATAAAAATATTTAAGTCAGATGCAAGAGAAATCTGACTTAGCTGGACATGTGAATTAGTAATCAATATGAAAAAGAGCTGCAAGACCAAAATTAACAAGTTTTCATTTTTCTAAGATGTAACTGAAAGTCTTTTTCTTCAAAAAGAAAAAAGTCACTGAACTGTTTTACTTTGATCTAAAATTGAAAGGGGCTACATGTTGGTTTTATACTGGTTTTAACCATGGTGCCATTACACAACAATGTATAGCAATCAGTCATTAAGTGTACTACAAAGAGTTTATTACTACTAATATTTATGTTATCAAGTTTGCTCCATATATATATATTTTTTAAAGCAGTAGATTCTATGCAAGGTTTTTGCTATACTACTGATATTCTCACTCTTACAATTGACTGACTAGGAGGGAGAAGGTAGTATGGTCCTCAGAAGAATGCCCTATGAAGTCACAGCAGGAAAGGTTTAAAAAGTGCCATTAGATCATTTGGACAAAAGAATGCTATACAGTTGTTGAGGTTTACAACAGATCAACTGGAGAAAAAAATCACTACACAATATTACTTTCTACTTACCTCCATCATCCTCTTCAAGAATGCATATTTTAAAAGGATACAAGTTACTATATTAAAAATTATTTGATCTGGCATTTTGCAAGCTACATCAAATAACAAAGAAAACTACATTATTAAGTTCCTGGTATCAATTCCAATTATCACTTTTTACCAAACTAAAATTTAGATTATCACTAGCTTTCGATTTACTCCTCCTCCAGCATACAAAATCAGTAATATAAAATATTTCAAACTTTTTTAAAGTGCCTTAAAATTTTAGAGGAGAATATAAATGTTTCCAAAAAGTGGGTAAAGATATACCAGGGAAGAAAAAAATGAAAATACCACACTAATCATGATGTAAAACACAAGACATGGAGAGCAGGAAAGAAAGCTCTCAATGAAACTAATCAATTCTACTATACCTACACCTGGCTATTTCCTGTCAAGAAGCTGAAGTAATTTTTAACATGAATAACATAGTGTACTTAACGGGAACAATATTTTAAAACTTTTTTTTTTAATTTATTTTTTATTGGTGTTCAATTTACTAACATACAGAATAACCCCCAGTGCCCGTCACCCATTCACTCCCACCCCCCGCCCTTCTCCCCTTCCACCACCCCTAGTTCGTTTCCCAGAGTTAGCAGTCTTTACGTTCTGTCTCCCTTTCTGATATTTCCCACACATTTCTTCTCCCTTCCCTTATATTCCCTTTCACTATTATTTATATTCCCCAAATGAATGAGAACATATAATGTTTGTCCTTCACCGAGTGACTTACTTCACACAGTTCCATTTAAAACTTTTTAAAACTAAATATGCTTTTATGTGACTGCTTCATTTTCAGGTGCTATCATGTTAGAACCCCTTCATCTTGGAAAGCATAGGCATTAAGGAACTCTACACCTTGGCCCTTGATCAACTGTTCTGTGTTAAAAGAAACTCAGAGCCCAACACTAATAATGTTTCCTACTTTCTCTTTCTCATTTGTTGTTCATTTCAGGGAGTACAGTCCACAGAGTGAGCATTAAGCAGGGTTTCAAAAGCATTTAATTAGACATTAAAAAGGGGACATGCACGGTTGAGTGTGGAGTCCCATAGAAAGAACTCTGACTTAGCTGGACATGTGATCTTTAATAGAAAGAAAGGTAAATAAATGCATCTCTCCCGAGACTGGATTGTAAACACCATATTCACTTTGGAAAGGGGCCTAGAATAAAATCCTTGACACTGTGGGCCATTGTTGGTTTTAAAGGGAACTCATGGAAAACTAATAAAGATATCAAATAGTGCTAATAATGATAACAGTAGCAAACACTTAAACCAAGCCTGGCATTGCACCCTAAATGCTAACTGTGCTTTAACATGCATTAACTCATATAATCCTCAAAACAGTGCTACGTAGTAGATGCTATTCTTATTGACATTTTACAGGTAAGGGAATTGAGTACAAGGATTAAGAAATTTGCCCAAGGTAACAAACCTCCATGCTCTTATGTTATACTCTTTTATTACAAGTCCAGATTAATCACTTTCTTTCTATGAGCAGGGGCAGGATCAGAGGGAGAGAGAGAATCTCAAGCGCACTCCCTGCTGAGCTCAGAGCTCAACTTGGGGCTCAATCTCATGACCCTGAGATCATGACGTAAGCCAAAATCACAAGTCAGATGCTTAAACGAGCCACCCAGGAACCTTAAAAAAAAAAAAAAATCAAAAAATAAATAAATAAATAAATAAAAATAAAAATAAAAAAAATAAAAAATAATAAAAATTCTTAATTCTAACATTCATGCTACTATTTAGGAAAATTTGGTGAGGGTAGATTTCTAAAGAGTAATGGTGCCCTCCCATGTAGTTTCCACTTATGAGTCAGTCCACTGAGAAATCCGGATTTTATTATTCCAAATTAAAGAATGTAAAAAAAGGAATTAAACAACCAAATTTCATAAAATATTCTTACACAAATATGATTCTTAATTCCTAAAACAAACACAAAGTGTTTTCCCACTTTCAGACTCCATATAAAGCTGATATTAATCTCATGCTATCTTCCCAGACAATAACACAAAAGACTTTAACAAAAGATACAAAACAACCAAAAAGAAAAATTTTAAAGAAGAATAAATACATCTGAACATTGTAGTTTTGAAAAGATCATTTAAAATTTAGGTTTAATGAAATTTTTATCTCTATCACTCTGAAGGTAAAGAAAAAGATCAAGAAAAGCATAAGGAGGGGATCCCTGGGTGGCGCAGTGGTTTGGCGCCTGCCTTTGGCCCAGGGCGCAATCCTGGAGACCCGGGATCGAATCCCACGTCGGGCTCCCGGTGCATGGAGCCTGCTTCTCCCTCTGCCTGTGTCTCTGCCTCTCTCTCTCTCTGTGTGTGTGTGACTATCATAAATAAATAAAAAAATTTAAAAAAAAAAATAAAAAAGAAAAGCATAAGGAAAGCAGTAAAGGAAGACAGTCAGAGTAGAGAAGTAAGGTAGTCACCATCCTTGAAGGCAAGAGACAGAAATTTCCCTTTGGAGTTCTCAGTCCACACGATACAGAGCTTCAAGCTCAGGTAGTGGCTATAGATGGTCACTTGTAGCAGTAGTTCGCAAACTTTTGTATACACAATAATAACTGTGTAATTCCAGTATCCCATTCCCTAAAATTCTGACTCAGCAGTCTTGAAGGTGGAACATAAAAATTTTCAATTTAACAAGACTCCCAGTGATTTTACTTGAGTTAGCTGCAGACTGTAATCGAAGAAATACTTAGAAAAGAAATGCAGACTCACTAGCCAGTAAGCACTGCACAGGTACTTTATGTTATGCACTTTCAGAACATGCACTGTTCCTGGGGTCCCACCTGTTTCAGCATCCTTGGGCCTGTGTTCTTCATCACGAGGTTTAGATGGTGGCCAAACAGATGGGACTCGCCTGGGAAACTGTCCTTCTGTGTAATCCAGTGAGTGAGTGGGTTGGCTGACTGCAGCCCAGGTATAAAGTTGATCTTGCTATATTTAAAAATAAAAAATAAAAATAAATAAATACAATGTAAAGCTATTTTAATCAATCATGAAAAAAAATGAAATCTTTGATCACTACAACTTCATTTCTATCATATATATACACACACACACACACACATATATATACATTCATTTTGGGGGTGTATATACACATATAAAACAACACTGCATACTATCCAATGTAGACTCATAACATAAACATCCTTTCACATAGTCATTTCATTTTCATGACTATACTTGTCTCAACTACTTTTCTATAGCAAAACTCGGTCTTTCTTCAGTGGTACAGATGCCATAGGGGTCTGCAAGGAATTATCAGAAAATCCAGACATTCAATCAGGGGACTCCCTGAACTAGCATCTTTAAGACATTTGAATGTGATGTCCCTTTAAAATCTGTTTAAACACTCGTAGCAAAGTCAAAGGACAGGCTGTACTTGGGCACCACTGGACAATAATAGCTTCCTTGCCTTCAACAACAAAAAGCCTAGGAAACCGACTTATCTTGGGTCCAGGCTGGGAACTGTTTGGAACTGAAACCATGAAAAAGTAAATGAACCTGCCAAAAATAAAAGAATTGGACAGGGATCTTCTGGCAAAGAAAGTGCTTCCCAGCTGCCGACCAACAGAATCTGGACAGAATGAGAAGGCTCATAACTATACCTAGTGCCAGAGAGCAAAGTGGAAATCTCACAAAGGAAGTCACTTTGAGGCCTATAAACACCTTGGAAAATTGCTCATTAGGATTTCAGAATAACATGTTTAACCATTTTAGGATGCATGCGCTCAATAGACGTATGCCCTAGGTTTCTTTGTGACATTTTCCTTACTTATAGGTATATTTCCCCATAGCTTTTGATCAACATAAGTAAAGTAAAGAGAATAACAGTATGATAGAGGTGAAGAGCAAATTAAAAACAAACAAACAAAACATATACCGTAATCAGAGAATATCCTCATCCCTACGAGAACAGAGTAAGACTTGGGTGAGAGACAATGTCAAGGCCTGCTGCAGTGCAGCATCCAGTCACTGCTTTAGAAAAATGTCTCCTTTTCTGCTGCCAACCATTAAACACAGAATTCTGCTTCCTTCGTGTCTGCAACACATGAACCTTTCATGGAAAGTGTAGTCAAGCACCTAGCCGGGTGGCAAGCTGTACATTCCCTGACAAAGGAACTCTTGCCTAGAGAGCTTCATCATCTTAATAACAGACCCACTCTGCCTCAGACTTGGCACCATATAAAAAAAGGCAACAATAGTCAAGAGGATAAACAGAAAAAGAAAAAAAAAAAGGATAAACAGTTTCGCTTAGGATTTCACAATTCACCAAAATACAAAGTATGCTAAAAGCACTTTATAAGCCTCATATAAACAAACAACAACAATAAATTTTAGTCAGTCCTCCAGTTTTTGAAGCCACACCCCAGGATTGTAATATATCACAATGCTATGATGGTAATCTCAAAATTGCTCCTTCATAGCATGGCTCCACTAGCAGAAAAGAAGCAAAACACAAATTTCTTTTGTGGCTTTTTAAAACATACAGATGTCAACTCTTCAACCTATCATTTAAATTTTTCTAAATTCCATCCACCCCCACCCCAATTTATCTCTCCATGTTCCCTAAATCAAGCTTCACTCTACTACAATGCCTTTCCAGTTCTCTCCACTCATAGAATCTAATCTATCAGTAAAAGTCTAGCTGAAGTCCCACCTCACCTGGACCACTCCTCCATCAGAACATCAATACAGCACCCTGCCATCCTTCATTTTGAGAAGTAATGGTATGCCATCCAGGATGGTGGCTTAACATTTTTCTGAGTACATCTGATCTTTCCCCAAATTGACTGAAAACTCCTTCAGCATGTGAAGTATGTACACAGGTCCTATAAATCTCCCCTAGCACTTGATAATGTGATGATGACTACATAAAAGCCATTTAACTGTCTACTGAATTAACAGAATTATCAGATACAAAAGAAATAGAAGAGATGGCTTATCAATATGAGCAGTGACAGTAGCTGGTAATCCCATTTTTCTTCATTTACTTAACAAGGTACTGAAAAGGTACTTTGTGGACATCACATGTAAAACAAAGCTATTAAATAATCTGTTCTACCTAATTCTATTGGCAAATATACAATATAAAGAAAAATACGGAGTAGACAAAACTCCTAGGACATTATCAGTGCTGCATCATAGACAAACCTCTTAACTTTACAAGGTCTTGATGTTCTTATCAGTAAATCAGGAAAAACACCTGCCCGTTTTTTTATACGGCTTTTTTTATATGGGTAGCATGAAGTAGGAGCAAATATTATGTGGAAAGAGCTATGATAATGACATGCTGTTATTCAAAAATAACACATCATGCAGCCTGGGTGGCTCAGCCATTTAGCGCCATCTTCAGCCCAGGGTGTGATCCTGGAGACCCAGGATCAAGTCCCACGTCGGGCTCCCTGCATGGAGCCTGCTTCTCCCTCTGCCTCTCTCTCTGCCTCTCTCTCTCTCTCTGTGTCTCTCATAAATAAATAAATAAAATCTTTAAAAATAATAATAATACATCATGAGTACTACTTGTTTTGATTTTTTAATCTATTTTTGATTAGATCATTTCTTGTATTTAAAAAATCCTTTTCAAAAAAAATAAAATAAAATAAAATATCCTTTTCAGAGGAATTCAAAATTGTCATCATATGTACACATCAAGATATAAAACCAACACTAAATCTTTGCTTTATGGTAGGAAGCTAGTTCAGCACACTTTGGTCTCCAGAGCTCTCTTGGCAATTGCACTGATTGTTCCTAACTTCTTAATTCAAGTAATGATTGCCCTGTGATCTTTCCTCAACCATCCATGAATTTCTTTTTCTTTGTTGTATTTCTTTCTAACATTCCAGAAATATATTTGTTATTTTCCCAAGGAGGGTTATAAGCCCCTTGCTCCAACTACCATATTCTATATCCCACTTTTCCCACAGGATATTATTCTATACACATGAACTACAAGGGTCAAGAGCAATAAAAATTGTTTTTTGACAAATCAAATCATAATTTTCTATCTGGGTTAAAACAAGAATATGTTCCCATGGCAATGCTTTAAATTCTTGAAGTCTCTTTTAACTTTTGTTGAGTTGGATCATTTCTTCTTATTAAAGAAAACAAATATAAGCTTTCTACCATAGGCAGATCAGAAGATTTAAAATCACGTACCAAAAATGACATAAATAGACCATAAGCTTACTACTTCAAAAAAGAAAGAATAGCTACTTATAGCAGATATTTAATAATAACCCCAAAATAACTCAGAGCTATAACGCATAAATAGTTTATTTTAGAGAACCCACTGGAAAATATAATACTCAAAGTTAAGCATTCTAAGAGTATTTCATTGAGATTTTTCAACCCAAAGTAAGGTTTGTTTATCAGTTTAAAATATCTCATGTTAACATTTTTCTGATAGTGCTTTATGCAAGAAAATTTCATGGTCCATTAGTCTGTATGTTAAAGCACAATCTAAACTACTCTCTGAGGGATGCCAGGGTGGCTCAGCAGTTAAGCATCTGCCTTAAGCTCAGGGCATGATCCTGGAGTCCCGGGATTGTGTCCCACATTGGGCTCCCTGCATGGAGCCTGTTTCTCCCTCTGTGCTCTGCCCCCCACCCTCTCTGTCTCTCTCTCTCTCTCTCATAAAGTAAAATCTTTAAAAATAAATATAATAAAATAATAAAATAAGATAAACTACTCTCTGAGAAGTACTGCCATCCTATTGGTATTCCTATGACTCATCAGTGAGTGGGGATGGGATGTCCACACATATGGGAATAAGTCTTAGTCTGGAGTTCCTCACTTCCTCAGAAACTCCTCAGTGCTGCCCCTACTCAAGTGTCTATCAAGGCTGATAGATCTATATTTGGGTGGCAAGTTATAGAACTGTATCTCAGATATTCTAAGAAGTACAATCCCCTATCAAAAATGAGAAGTCTGACTGAGGGTGAATACATATTTTAAAATTAGTGTTTGAAAAAATAATAAAATAAAATAAAATTAGTGTTTGAGTTTTTTTTCTATATCCTGCTTTTCACCCAGGATATTATTATGTACACATGAACTACAAGGGTCAAGAGCAATAAAAATTGTTTTGTGACAAATCAAATCATAATTTTCTATCTGGATTAAAACAAGAATATGTTCCCATGGCAGTACTTTAAATGGGTAAATACCCATTATGGAATTCCCAGATCATATGGTAATACTATTTTTACTTTTTTAAGGAAACTCCATACTGTTTTCAACAGTGGTTGCACCAATTTACATTCCTACCACAGTGTACAGGGATAATCTTATCAACACACGCTCACCAACACTTGTTATTTCTTGTCTTTTCGATACTAGCCATTCTGACTGGTGTGAGGTATTATCTCATTGTGGTTTTGATTTGCATTTCCTGGATGATGAGTGATGTTGAGAATCATTTCTTATATCTGTTGGCCATCTGCATGTCTCTGGGAAAATGTGTATTCAGGTCCTCTGTCCCCATGTTCATTGCAGCGTTATTTATAATAGCCAAGATACGGAAGCAAATGAAGTGCCCATCAATAGACGAATGGGAAAAGGTGTGGGGTACACATACGCACACACACACACAATGGATTATTACTCAGGCATGAAAAAGAACAAGAGCTTGTCATTTGTGACCTAGACCAAATTAAAAGGCATTATCCTAAGTGAAATAAAACAGAGAAAAACAAATTCTAAATGATTTCAGTTATATGTGGAATCTAACAAGAAAAACAAATGAAAAAACAAAAAAGACAGACTCATAAATACAGAGAACTGGTAGTTACCAGAAGATATGGGAGAAATAGGTGAAGAGGATTCAAGAGGTACAAATTTCCAGTTATAAAATAGATAAAGGAAGATAAAAAATACAGGAAAGGGAATTATATTCAAAAATATTATAATAGCATATAGTGACAGATGGGAATTATAGTTATTGTGTAAAATGTATAGAATTGTTTCAAAGATTATTTATTTATTTCAAAGGGGGAGAAAAAGAGAAAGAAAGTAGGGGGAGGGGCAAAATAAGAGCAAAAGAGAAAGAATCCACAAGCAGACTCTCCACTGAGCATGGAGTCCGATGTGGGGCTCAATTCAAGGACCCTGAAATCATGGTTGAAATCACAAGTTGGCTACTAGTTAACCCCACTATGCTGTGCACCCAAAACTAATATAACATTGGATGTCTAATTCTGCATAAATAATATGTTTATGTTTGCGGGAGAAAACTAAAAAAATTCAAAAAAGTATACAGTTCATCCATTTCTTTACATATATTCCATTCACCCACAGAGTGCATAGATAAAACCTATCTCAAGCCACCCAAGGACTCTTTTTCCTCAAGAATTACTTCAGCTAAACTGCGCTTGGGTGTGACCTCTAAGAAAAAAAGACTGCTAGGTTCACTAAAAGAAGACAGCTGAAAATATTCATCCCATCACACAATATTTTCTATGAGAGAGTTCTGAAGATAACTATTTCTAAACTAGAATTTCATAGCCTAACCTAAATATTCAATAGTTGGATGGTATCTTGAGTTTATTTGTACTTTTTTCATCTTATGGACCACTGTGTTAACCAAATTTGTTTATTGTTTTGGCTATTGAAAAACTTAAAATAAGCATATGTCCCATTTGCCTCATGTTTTGGAGTTAACACAATACATGATTTTTATCAGCCCCATTTCTGGCTCCATTTTATTCTTTGTTGTTGTTTTTTTCTTTATACTGATAGCTAATTTTTTTATTTTATGATGTCTTACTTTTCTTACTAATCATTCTAAGTAGTTTTTGAAATAAGCTAGCAATAAACACATAATTTGTATTAGAGAAATGAAGAAAGATCCATTCATATGCCTATTTTAGCTCATTTGAACTTTTTGTAAAATATCTGACTGGATAAAAAGTACATCCATGATAGTAGACAAAATTGTACTCACAATATTTTGGTTTGTATTGACAATTTAATTGTAAAAAAACCAATAGCACAACTCTATAGAATTGCTTTGGGGTAAGGGGAATAAGAAAAACAATATCTAACCAGTACCACATGTGACAGCATGCACTGAATATATTATTGTCTATTGTCTATACTGAATTATTTATGTAGCTGTAATCATGGTGTACATGCTTTCTAATAAATAACATACTACAGATTTTTTTTTAAATCACTGCATCATAGTCATGCTTACAAATTATATTTCTGCAATAGTCTTGACACAATTAGCATTACAGTATACTCAATCAACTCTAAAGAGAACATGTGAATGTGACTGCTCAAAGCATCCCTGGTCGGCATTTAAAAAAGAAGTTATAGTGATGCCTAGGTGGCTCAGCGGTTGAGCGTCTGTCTTTGGCTCAGGGTGTGATCCTGGGGTTCTAGAAGCGAGTCCCACATCAGGCTCCCTGTGGGGAACCTGCTTCTCCCTCTGCCTGTGTCTCTGCCTCTCATGAATAAAGAAATAAAATCTTTAAAAAAATAAAAATAAAAAAGAAGTTATAAACCTGGAAGGGTATATAAAAATAACATACACAAAAGAATAATAAGAGTAACATCGTAAAGACTAAATCTATAGGAGAGCAGAGGTCTTTGAAAATGTTTCAGTGTAATATAAAAAAGGGGTATTTTCTTAGCTATGGAAAAATATTTCATGGTGATCAACTGGAAGAACAAATATTGTTAAAATGTCTGTACTACCCAAAGCAATCTACACAATGCGATCCCAACCAAAATACTGCCAGCATTTTTCACAGAGCTAGAACCCTAAAATTTCTATGGAACCACAAAAGACCCTGAATAACCAAAGCAATCTTGAAAAAGAAAAGCAAGGCTAGAGGTGTCACAAATTCAGACATCAAGATATATGACACAGCAGTAGTGATCAAAACAGTATAGCACTGGCACAAAAATAGAAACCTAGAAAAATGGAACAGAAAATCCAGAAGTGAATCCCTAATTATATGTTCAATTAATCTTTAACAAAACAGGAAAGAATATCCCACAGGAAAAAAGACAGTCTCTTCTTGGGAATATTGTACAGCAACATGCAAAAGAATGAAACTGACCTCTTTCTTTTTTTAAGATTTATTTATTTATTTATGATAGACAGAGAGAGAGAGAGAGAGAGAGAGACAGACAGGCAGAGGGAGAAGCAGGCTCCATGCCGGGAGCCCAATGCGGGACTCATCCCGGGATTCCAGGATCGCGCTCTGGGCCAAAGGCAGGCGCCAAACTGCTGAGCCTCCCAGGGATCCCCACTGGACCACTTTCTTACCACAAACACAAA
The DNA here is from genome assembly GCF_053574225.1 of Canis aureus. Lineage (NCBI taxonomy): Eukaryota > Metazoa > Chordata > Mammalia > Carnivora > Canidae > Canis > Canis aureus. The sequence goes on from NC_135616.1 coordinate 49,374,029, forward strand.
AATAAATTCAAAGTGGATGTGACAGCAGAAAGCATAAAAATCCCAGAGGAGAACACATCCAGTACCTCTTTGACATCCGCTGTAGCAATTTCCTTTTATATATGTGTCCTGAGACAAGGAAAACAAATGCAAAAATAAAAACTATTGGGACATCATCAAAATAAAAAGCTTCTGCACATTGAAGAAAGCAGCCCAAAAAAAGGGCAACCTACAGAATAGGAGAAGATATCTGCAAATGACATATACTAATAAAGGGTTAGTATCCAAAATATAGAAAAATCTTATAAAAGTCAACACCCAGAAAATAAACAATCCAATGAAAAAATGGGCAAAAGACATGAATAAACATTTTTCAAAAAAAGCCATACTGGTGGCCATATGGAAAGATATTCAACATTACTGATCCTCAGGAAAAATACAAATCAAAACCACAGGTGAGATATTATATCACACCTGTCTGAGTGGCTAGAAACACAAGAAACAACAGGTGTTGGCAAGGATGTGGAGAAAAAAGACACCTTTTCACTGTTGGTAGAAATGCAAACTGGTACGGCCACTGCGGAAAACAGTACAGAGGTTTCTCAAAAAGTTAAAAATAGAAATATCTTACAGATCCAGCAATGGTACTATAGATAATTACCCAAAAAATGCAAAAATACTAATTCAAAGAGATACATGCACCTCAATGTTTATAATAGCATTATCTACAATAGCCAAACTATGGAACAGCCCAAGTGTCCAGCAACTGATGAATGGATAAAGAATACACATACACACACACACACACACACACACACACACAATGGAACATTACTCAGCCATAAAAAAGAATAAAATCTTGCCATTTGCAATGACATGCATGGAGTTAGAGAATGTTATGCTAAGTGAAATACATCTGTCAGAGAATGACAAATCCATAGGATTTCACTCATATGTGAATTTAAGAAACAAAATAATGAATAAAGTGATGGGGTAGAGAAAATGAGAGGATGGAGGGGAGAGGGAGGGAGAGAGAGAGAGACAGAGAGAGAGAGAGAGAGAGAGATGCAAACCAAGGAACTATAGAGAACAAACTGATGGTTACCAGAGGGGAGGAAATGCAGTGATTAGGTTACATAGGTGATAAGAATTAAGGAGGGAACTTGTGATGAGTACTAGCACTGCATGGAAGTGTTGAATCACTAAATTGTACACCTGAAACCAATTTATTATACTGTATGTTAACTAACTGGAATTTAAATAAAAACTCACAACAAAAAAAAAGGAAGTCCCCTAAAAGAGTGAATAAAATTCAAAACCTCTGACAAATATAATCAAGTAAAGATACAATTAAGCAATGTCAGAAATAAAAATGGAAACATTATACGGATCCTACAGACATTTAAAAAATAGAATTTAAAATAACTTTAAACATTTTTTAACATTAGATAAAATTATTAAATTATCTCTCCTTTTAAAAAGGAATTTATCCAAACTGACAAATGAAATGGGAAAATGTGAGTAATCCCAGAACTCAAATTTTTTAAAAGATTTTTTACTTATTTATTTGACAAAGAGAGAGCAAGAGAACACAAGCAGGGGGAGCAGCAGAGGGTGAGAGAGAAGCAAGCTCCCTGCTGAGTAGGGAGCCCAACATGGGGCTCAATCCCAGGATCATGACCTGAGCCAAGGCAGATGCTTAACTAACTGAGCCACTTGGGTGTCCCCCATAACTCAAACTAAACTAAAATTTTTTAAATGTCTCATTAGGCACATTCATGTTGCTAGATGAACAAATTCTACCCAAACCCTTAGGGAAAAAGCAACACTAATCTTACACAAATTCCACCAAAGATTAGAAAAAGAGAGAACACTAATAAAATACACTTATTTTATTAGACCAACATAACAGAGTTACCGAAATATAAAAAGGACATTAAAAAAAAGGATAATTACAGGCCAAATACGTTCCTGAACATGGATGAAAAAAATCTAAAACGCAATATTAGCAATCCAAATTCAGCAGAACATTAAAAGAATGATATATCACAAGTAAGTTGGTTGATTCCAGGAAAATAAAGTAAGCTTGTATTTTATAATTAAATTCATGTAATATTCCATATGAACAGAACAAAGAAAAAGGTATTCTCAATAGAAGTATCAGAAAAGCATTTGATAAAATCCATCCTTGATAGAAACTCTCTGGAATAGAAGAAACTTGGTTATGTAATTAAATGCTGAAATTTTGTAGGTTTCTCCTTCTAAATCTGGGAAAGAAAAAACAATGCCATTATCATCACTCTGTATTCTATTTCAAAATTATCCCTATTCAGTCTAGAAGTTGTTAAACAAGACAGACAAGAGATTGGAGAAGAAATTAAAAATGCCATTATTTATGAGGACATGATTGTATAAAAATTTCAAATAAATTACAGATAAACTATTATAAATAAATATCACATGGTTCTGAATACAAGCTCAATATAAAAAATCAATTGTATTTCTCCATGAACAAACATAAAATAAACTTTTAAAAATGCTTAAACATCATACTTTTATAATCTGATATAAAAAATAGATTCCCGGAGCACCTGGGTAGCTCTTTGAGCACCCAACTCTTGGTTTCAACTCAGGTCATGCTGTCATGGGTCATGGGATGGAGCCCTGAGTCAAGCTCTAGACTCAGTAGGGAGTCTGCCTGAAGATTCTCTTCCTTGGTCCCTCCTTCCTCCTTCCACGCACACTCTCTCTCTCTCTCAAATAAAGAAATAAATCTTAAAAAAAAAAAAAAAAAAAGGACGCCCAAACCAAGGAAACAGAATACAGAGCCAAGAATTAAGCCCCTGCATGTATAGTCAACTAATATTTGACAAAGGAGCAGAAACACCCAGTGTGAAAAGGGCAGTGTTCAACAAATAGTGTTGAGGAAACAGGATAACCACATGCAGAAAAATGAAACTAGACTCCTATTTTACACCTCTAACGCTAATTAACTCAAAATGGATCAAAGATGTAAACATAAGAACTGAAACCATAAAACTCTTAGAATAAAACATGGGGAAGATGCTCCTCAACATCTGTCTTAACAATGATTTTGTGGATATGGCACTAAAAGCACAAGCACCAGAAGAAAAAAAATCAGCAAGTGGGACTACATCAAACTTAAAAGCTTCTGCACAGGGCAGACTGGTGGCTCAGCAGTCTAGCATCGCCTTCAGCCCAGGGCTTGATCCTGGAGACCAGAGATCAAGTCCCATATCGGGCTCCCTGCATGGAGCCTGCTTCTCCCCTTTGCCTCTGTCTCTGCTTCTCTCTCTGTGTGTATCTCTCATGAATAAATAAATAAAATCTTTAAAAAAAAAAAAAAGAAAGAAAGCTTCTGCACAGCAAAAGAAACAAAATGAAAATGCAACCTACAGAATGAGAGGAAAAAATCTGCAAACTATGTATCAGATAAGGCATTAATACTCAAAGTTTATAGAGAATGCATACAACTCAGTAACAAAAAGAAAAAAAAACTGATTTTGAAAAATGGGCAGAAGAACTAAACAGACATTTTTCCAAAGAAGACATCTATATTGCCAATAGGTACATCCCAAGGTGCTATATATCACTAACCTTCAGGGAAATACAAATCAAAACCACAATGGGGTATCACTTCACACCTGTAAGAGTAGTAACCATCAAGAAGACAAGCTCAAGTGCTGGTGAGGATATAGAGAAACACAGTGCACTGCTGGTAAACCAGTTCAGCCACTGTGGAGTTCACTATAGAGGTTCCCTAAATATTGAAAATACAACTGCCAGAGGAGTAAGATGGTGGAGGAGTAGGGGGACCCTAGGTTTGTCTCCTCCCTCAAACACAGCTAGATAGTTAGCAAATCATTCCAAACAACCAAGAAACCAACCAGAGGTGTGAGAGGACAAAAACTGCAAGTCTACAAGGAGAAAAGCAATCACCTTTTGGAAGGTAGGAGGTGCAGAGAGCACACACAGGAGAGAGATGACTGAATATGGTGGAGGAGAGGGGGCCTGCTTCCAGAGGCTACCACAAAATCTGAACTTTTAGAAGTCTGCTACCGTGGGAAATGTGCATAGCTTAAAGGTGCTCAGATGGTGAGGCCAGGTGGAATCCCAGGTGTAACAGCGTGGCTTGAGGATCCCCTGGGTCGCAAGAATGGGGGACGCCAAACTCTGCACTGTTCCCAGGCACACTAGCAAGGAAGCCAGCTGAAAGCTGCGGGTCTTAGTGCCATGTTTCTGCTCCATGTTGCAAGAAACTGTGAACTGCTCTGCAGTAATAAGATCGTTTTCCTGGAACGCGCCAGCAAATGGCAAAAGTGTGGGGAGACCCTCCCCTCCCCCAGAGGAACAGTGCAACTCCATGCTGTGGGAGTCCCTAAAATTTGGAGTTTTGAAACTCAGTTGCATCTGAGATAAAAATCTTGGGCACAGGCAGGGTGAACGCAGGGTTCTGACAGAAATCCCGCAGCAAAAGTGATTGACTGCTCATCTGTGAGGGCTCACTGTAGGGGCAGGGGCATGAGCTTTCAGCGCCAGGGTTAGGGAGCAGGTGCAGCCATCCCCCCCCCCCCCCCCATCAGCGCTGAAAGCCTTCTGGGAGCAAGCGAGCCGCCTAGCAGAGGTCAGAGCACCCTACGCTAAGCCCCGCCCCCCCGGCATCCTAGAGGCCCATTTCCACCTGGGCAGGTCCACCTGAGAATCAGCACAAGAGGCCCCGGTGCCAGAAAACCAGCCCAAAGAACTCCTTCACACCAAGTCTACTAATCAGAGTGCTGCAAAGCTTCAGATCTACGGGAAGTAGGATCCAGCTTCCTTTATATTTTTAATCTTTTTTTTATTTTATTTTCATTTAGTTTCTAATTTTTTTCAATTTATTTTTCATTATTAATTTTTTTAGACTTTTATCTTTATATATGTAAAATACATATAGTTTACCTATATATAGTTAACCTTCACTTATTTTTTATTTATATTGGGATGGGGATTCTTTTAACACGCAGACCAAAACACACTCAGGATCTAGTTTTTTGTTTCTTTGTTTGTTTGTTTTTCCTTTGCTTTTTGTTTGGGTTTTTTCTTTCTATCTTCTTTTCTTTTCTGAACAAAATAATGAGATGGAAGAATTCATCAAAGAAAGAACAGGAGATAGAACTCAGAGCCAGGTATTTAATCAATGCAGATATAAGTAAGATGTTGGAACCAAAATTAAAAACAACAATTATATGGCTACTACCTGGGCTTGAAAAAAGCAAAAAAGAAGTTAGAGAAACCCTTACTAAAGAGATAAAAGAACTAAAATCTAGACAGGCTGAAATTAAAAATGCCATAACCAAGATGCAGACCAAAGGGGGGACATCAAAACAAGGATGCACAAAGTAGAGGAATGAATAAGTGATATATCACTTATTCATATATATATATATCACTTATTTTATCTTCTATATATAGAAGATAAAATTATAGAAAATAACGAAGCTGAAAAGAAGAGGGAAAAAATGGTAATAGGCCACAAAGTTACATATAAGGAACTCAACGACTTATTAAAATGTAGTAACATTCATATCATAGGAGCCCTTAAGATGAAGAGAGAGAAAAAGGGACAAAAGGTTTATTCAAGCAATTATAGATGAAAACTGTCCTAATGTGGACAAGAGCACTGACATTCAAATCCAAGAAGAGAAAACACCCAATAAATTCAATAAAAACCAAAGTATATCATAGTCAACTTCAGGAAATACACAGGCAAGGCAATAATGCTGAAAGCAGCATGGAAAAAATAAATTCCTTAACCAACAAGGGAAGACAGAAAAGGATTCCCACAGGATATTGGCAGGCCAGAAAGGAATGGCAAGAAATATTCAAGTACTGAAAGGGAAAAATATGTAGTCAAGAATACTTTATCAACAAGGTTGTCGCTCAGAATAGAAGAGATAAAGAGGTTCCCAAACAAAAATTAAAGGAGTTCATAATCACTAAAGCAGTCTTGCAAGAAATTTTAAGGGGGACTCTTTGAGTGGGGAAAAAGACCAAAAGCAAGAAAGACTAGAAATGACCAAAGAACATCACCAGAAACACCAACTCTACAGGTATCACAATGACACTAAACTCATATATTTAAATAATCACTCTGAATATAAATAGACTAAGTGCTCCAATCAAATTACATAGGGTATGGGTATCTGGGTGGCTTCAGATCGATTCTGAGGCCCTAGGATCGAGTCCCGCATCAGGCTCCCCTCAGGGAGGGAGCCTGCTTCTCCCTCTGCCTATGTCTCTGCCTCTCTCTGTGTGTCTCTCATGAATGAATGAATAATTTTTTTTCTAAAAAATACATAAGATATCAGAATGGATTTAAAAACAAAATCCAACTATATACTACCTATAAGAGACTCATTTCAGACAGAAAATACCTGCAGATTGAAAGTGAGGGGATGGAGAACCATCTATCCTAATGGATGTCGAAAGAAAGGCAGAGTAGGGACACCTGGGTGGCTCAGCGGTTGAGCATCTGCCTTTGGCTTGGGGCATGATTCCGGGGTCCTGGGATCGAGTCCCACATTGGGCTTCCTGCATGGAGCCTGCTTCTCCCTCTGCCTATGTCTCTGCCTCTCTGTATGTGTGTGTGTGTCTTTAATGAATAAATAAATAAAATTTAAAATAAAATTAAATTAAAAAAAAGAAAGCCAGAGTAGCCATACTTGTATCAGACAAACTAAGTTTCAAACCAAAGACTGTAATGATAGATGAAGAAGGGCATAAAAAAAAAGGAGGGCATTATATCCTAATTAAGGGGTCTATCCATCAAGAAGATCTAACAATTGTAAATATTTATACCCCCAACTTGGGAGCACCCAGATACATAAATCAATTAATAACAAGCATAAGAAACTCATTAATATTAATACAATAATAGTAAGGACCATTAACCCCCTCCGTACAGCAATGGACAGATCATCTAAGCAGAAAAACAACAAGGAAATGAGGGCTTTGAATGACACACTGGACCAGATGGAGTTAACGGATATATTCAGAACATTTCATCCTAAAGCAGCAGAATACACATTCTTTTTGAGTGCAGATAGAACACTTTACAGAACAGGGTCACAAATCAGCCCTCAACAAGTACAAAAACATCAAGATCATATCATGCATATTTTCAGACCACAACACTATGAAACTTGAAGTCAATCACAAGAAAAAACATGGAATGACCACAAACATATGGAGGTTAAAGAACATCCTACTAAGAAAAGAATGGATTAACCAGGTAATTAAAGAAGAAACTTAAATTTTTCTTTTAATGGAAGTAAATGAAAATGAAAACATGGGCAGCCTGGGTGGCTCAGCGGTTTAGCACCGCCTTCAGCCCAGAATATGATCCTGGGGAGCCAGGATCGAGTCCCACGTTGGGCTCCTTGCAAGGAGCCTGCTTCTCCCTCTGCCTCTCTCTCCCTCTCTCTCTCTCTCTCTGTCTTCCATGAATAAATAATTTTTTTAAAAAATCTTAAAAAAAGGGATCCCTGGGTGGCGCAGTGGTTTAGCACCTGCCTTTGGCCCGGGGCGCGATCCTGGAGGCCCGGGATCGAATCCCACGTCGGGCTCCCGGTGCGTGAAGCCTGCTTCTCCCTCTGCCTATGTCTGCCTCTCTCTCTCTCTGTGACTATCATAAATAAAAAAAAAAATTAAAAAAAAAAATCTTAAAAAAAAAAAAAAAGAAAATGAAAACATGACAGTCCAAAAGCTTTGGGATGCAGCAAAGGCAGTCCTAAAAGGGAAGTATATTACAATATAGGCCTACCTCAAGAAGTAAGAAAAGTCTCAAGTACACAACTTAAACTTACACCTAAAGGAGCTAGAAAAGGAACAGTAAGTAAAGCTTAAAGCCACCAAAAGAAGGATAAAAATAAAGCTTAGGACAGAAAGAAATGATATAGAAACCAAACAAAAACAATAGAATGGATTAATGAAATTAAGTGGTAGCTCTTGAAAAAAATTAATAAAACTGATAAACCCCTAGCCAGACTTAACAAAAAGAAAACAGAAAAAATACAAATAAGTAAAATCATGAATGAGAGGAGAGATCACAATCAATACCACAAAAATATGAACAATTATAAGAGAATACTATGAAAAATTATATGCCAATGAACAGGGCAATCTTGAAGAAATAAATGCATGAATTCCTAGAAACCTACAAGCTACCAAAACTGAAACTGAAAGAAATAGAAAACTTGAACTCATAATCAGCAAAGAAGTTGAATAAGTAATCAAAACTCTCCCAACAAACAAAAGTCCTGGGCCAGATGGCTTACCATGAGAATTCACCAAACATTTAAAGAATTAATACATATTCTTATCAAACTGTTCCAAAAAATAGAAATGGAAGGAAACTCCCAAACCCATTCTATGAAACCAGCATTACCTTGATTCCAAAATAAGACAAAGACCCCACTAAAAAGAAGAATTATAGGTCAATATCTCTGATGAAGATGGATGCAAAAATTATCAATAAAATATCAAATTCAACAGTACATTAAAAGAATTACCACTACATTCAGGTGGGATTTACTCCTAGTCAGCAGGGTTTGTTCAATATTAGCAAATCAATCGGTGTGATACCACATTAACAAAAGAAAGGATAAGAATGATATGATCCTGTCAATAGATGCAGAAAAAATATTTGACAAAATATAGCAGGCTACTTTGATAAAAATCTTCAACAAAATAGGGATAGATGGAACACATTTCAACATCATAAAGGCCATATACAAAGACCCACAGCTAATCTCCTCTTCAATGAGGAAAAATTGAAAGCTTTTCCCTTTATGGTCAGGAATAAGACAGGATGGCCACTCTTACCATTACTATTTAACATGGTACTGAAAGTCTTAGCCTCAGCAATCAGACAACAAAAATAAGTAAAGGGCATCCAACTCAGTAAGGAAGACATCAAACTTTCACTATTTGAAGACAATATGATACTCTATCTAGAAAACCTAAAGACTTCACCAACAAACTGCTAGGACAATACAGGAATTCATCACAGTTGCAGGATATAAAATCAACTGGTAGAATTTGGTTGCATGTCTATATCCAAAAACAAAGTAGCAGAAAGAGAAATCAAGTAATCAATCCCATTTGCAATTGCATCAAAAACAGTAAGATACCTAGGAATAAACCTAACTAATAAGGTTGAATATCTGTACTCTGAAAACTATAGAACACTTATGAAAGAAATTGAAGAGGACACAAAGAAATGGAAAAACATTCCAATCTCATGGACTAGATGAACAAACATTTTAAAAATGTCTATCCTACCCAAAGCAATCTACACATTTAATGCAATCCCTATCAAAATAATGCCATCATTTTTCACAGAGCTAAAACATCCTAAAATTTGTATGGAACCAGAAAAGATCCCAAGTAGTCAGAGCAATTCTGAAAAAGAAAAACAAAAATGGAGGCATCATGATTCTGGATTTCAAGCTGTATTACAAACCTGTGATCTTCAAGACAGTATGGTTCTGGCACCCAAAACAGACATATAGATCAATGAAACAGAACAGAGAACCCAGAAATGGACCCACAACTATATGGTCAACTAATCTGCAACAAAGCAGGAAAGAATATCCAATGGAAAAAAGTCTCTTCAACAAATGGTGTTGAGAAAACTGGACAACAACATGCAGAAGAATGAAACTTGACCACTTTCTTATATCACAGATAAAAGCAAATTCAAAATCAATGAAAGACCTAAATATGAGAAAAGAAACCATCAAAATCCTAAGAGGAGAACACAGGCAGCAACCTCTTTGACCTTGGCCATAACAACTTCTTATTAGACACATCCCTGGAGGCAAGGGAAACAAAAGCAAAAATGAACTATTGGGACTTCATCAAGATAGGAGCTTCTTCACAGTGAACTAAACAAAACTAAAAGGCAGCCTACAAAATGGTAGAAGATTTGTCAATGACGTATTTGATAAAGGGCTAGTATGCAAAATCTATAAAGAACTTACCAAACTCAACACCCAAAAATAAATAATACAGTTAAGAAATGGGCAAAAGACATGAATAGACATTTTTCCAAAGACATCCAGATGGCTAATAGACACATGAAAAGATGCTCAACATGACTCATCATTAAGGAAATATAAATCAAAATCATGATGAGATACCACCTCACACACATCAGAATGGCTAAAATTAATAACACAAGAACCAACAGGTGTTGGTAAGTATGTGGAGAAAAGGGAACTCTCTCACTGTTGGTGGGAATGCAAACTGGTGTAGCCACTCTGGAGAACAGTTTGGAGGTTCCTCAGAAAGTTAAAAATAGAACTACCCAATGACCCAGTGATCACACTACTAGGTATCTACCCAAAGAATACAAAAAATATAATTCAAGGAGATACATACACCTCAATGTTTATAGCAGCATTATCAATAATATCCAAAGTATAGAAAGAGCCCAAATATACATCAACTGATGAATGGATAAATGTTACTCAACCATGAAAAAGAAAGAAATCTTGCCATTTGTAATGACATGGATGGAGCTAGAGTGCATTATGGTAATTGAAATAAGTCAGTCAGAGAAAGGCAATACTATATGATCTCACTCACGTAGAATTTAAGAAAGAAAAGAGATGAACATATAGAAAGCAGGTAAAGAAAAAAAGGAAGGAGTGAAACAAGCCATAAGAGACTCTTAAGGATAGAGACAAACTGAGGACTGATGGAGGAGGTGGGTAGGGGTTGGGCTAGATGGGTGATGGGTACTGAAGAGGACACTTGTGAGGACCACTAGGTGTTGTATGTAAGTGATGAATCACTGAATTCTACTCCAGAAACAAATACTGCACTGTATGTTAACTAAAATTTAAATTAAAAAAGAAAATTACAACTGCCATATGATCCACCAATTCCACTTCTAGATATATGTCCAAAGGAAATAAAAATATGGTATTGAAGAGATTATCTCCACTCCCATGTTTACTGCAACATTTTTCACAATAACCAAGATATGGAAACAACCTAAGTGTCCACCAACAAATGAATGGACAAAGATGATGTGGTATAAATATACAATGAAATACTATTTGGCCATGAGAAAAAAAAGGACACTCCATTTGCGATAACACAGATGGGCCTTGAGATTATGCTGAGATAGGTCAGACAGAGAAATGGTACCTCTTATATATGAAAATTATTTGATCAAAATTGTAATTTTAAAAGCAGAGAGTAAAATGGAGGTTATCAGAGGTTGGGGTGGGGGGAATGAGAAAGATGTTGTTTAGGGGCACATACTTCCAAACAGAAAATTAAGTCCTGGAGACTTAATACAGTACAGTGATTACAGACAACAAAACCATATTGTAAATATTGCTAAGAGGCTAGACTTTAATTGTCCCCAATACTAGAAGAAATGATAACTACGTCACAAAATAGAGGTACTAATGCTACCATGGCAACCTTATTGCAATACAAAAGTATCAAATCAACCCATACACATTAAATTTACACAGTGTTGTACATCAAATACAAACTAACCAAAAAAAGTACTTTAAAGTAGCATTTAAAAACTCAAATCCCTAAGGAGCCACTGAATATAAATGTGCCTGGCCTCTAGGAAGAAACTTATCAAACTGCAATGAGAAGAAATAAAAATGACTTAAATATATATGAATGGATTTATAACATTTGTGTATTTAGGTCTCGGTTATCTCATTTTTCTCTAAACTGATAGTTAAATGCAATTCTAATCAACATCTCAAGTACACATGTGTATTTTGGTGGATATGACAAACTGTTTCTAAATTGTATATTAAAGGGACCTAAAACAGTCTTTAAAAAACTCAAAGTGGAAAGATTTGTTATTCTAGACATCAAGACTTAACACACAATGGAACAGAATAGAGATTCACATACCAGTCTCTCACCCATACAGACAGATAATAAAATAGGGTCTTTACCTTACACACCTAAAATGTCATTCTAAGGTGATTGTAGATCCAAATAGCCAAAACCAACAAAATTTTCCAAAGATAATATCGGAGGATATCTTGTAGCTTGTACGGTAAGCAAAGACTTTTATTAAACAGGATATCTGATATACTAGCTGTCAAAGAAAAGGCTAATAATTTGGACTACATTTAAAGTAATCACCAAAAGACACCATAAAGTAAAACAAAGGATTTGAATCCATAAGAAAAGAGTGCTACAGTCACCAAGAAATTATAATCAACCCATAGAAAAAATGAATAAGAAACTTCAAAGAATATACATATAAATGTATGAAAAAATTATCACCCACATTAATGATCAGAGAAAGGTAAATTAAAATCAGAGTGCCATAACATTACACATCCATCAAAGTGGTTAAAGTCATCAAAATAGTAGCAAAAACAATAATAAAAGGGTGACAATACCAAAACTGCCATGAATGTAAAGTATGGGAATTCTCATATGCTGCTGCTGAGATTGTAAATTGGTAAAATGATTTTTGGAAAAGTATTTAGCCACATCTCATAAAACTGAATATATATGCATATCCTATAACCCAACAGAAATGTGTACCTGTTCATCCACAGAAATGTACAAGAATATCCATAACAGTGATTGTCATCACTCAAAATAGAAAACAGATATGCTCATAAACAGCAGGACAGCTAGGTAAAATATGAAATCTTCATACAATGGAGCAAAAGAAAATAAACTACAACTCTGCACAAACTGCAAACATAATGTGAGCAAAATAAGTAGACACAGAAAAACACATACTTTTGGCTATTTATTCAAAGTCCTAGAAGCATATAAAATTAAACTACAGTATTTTAGGACTGAAACTAGTATAGTGGGGCACCTGGGTGGATCAGTGGTTGAGTGTCTGCCTCTTGCTCAGGGTGTGATCCCAGGGTCCTGGGATCAAGTCCTGTATCAAGCTCCCTGCAGGGAGCCTGCTTCTCCCTCTGCTTATGTCTCGGACTCTCTCTCTGTCTCTCTTATGAATAAATAAAATCTTTTAAAAAAAGAAAGAAAGAAACTAGTGTAGTAAAATCATAAGGAAAAGTAGGTTGTGATTACCATTTAAGTCAGAGCATTAATCACTTTTGGCAGCAAGGTACAGGAATGAGAGGAATTTTCTGAGATGCTATCAATGTTTTATTTCTTGACCTGGGCAACAGTAAGATGGGTGATATATTTGTGATAAATCACTGAGCTACACTCGTGTACTTTTCTATATGTAAGCTGTATTGCCCAATATAAAAGTTTTTTTAAAAAATGAACTGCCTTGGGGTGCCTGGGTGTTTCTGTCAATTAAGCATCCAACTGTTGATTTCAGCTCAGGTCATGATCTCAGGATTGTAAGATCAAGCCTTGTGTGCAGCTCTGCACTGGGTGTGGAGCCGACTTAAGATTCTCTCTCTCCTTCTCTGTCCATCCTTGACCATGGACGTGCGTTCATATGTGTGCACGCGCATGCGCGTGTGTATGGACGTGCGCTCTGTCTCTCTCAAAAGGAAAAAAAAGATTGAGTGCCTTGGCATATATGTGGAAAGTATTTGTCAGTCTGCCAACTTTATCTTTTCTGAAACTTTTTATTTTTCTAATTCCTTTGCACCTCACCATATGTTTTAAAATCCATTGTCAATGTCTACAAAATGCCTGCTGGAATGTTTATTGGGATTATACTGAATCTCTGGATCAATCTGGGAGTAAAGTGAGATTTTAATATTGCATCTTCCAATTCATGGTGAGAAATCTCCCATTTAACTTAGTTCTTTAAGTAACCTTAGCAATGTTAGGTAGTTTTCAGAATATAGATTTGGCCTAAATTTTATCAAATTTATCTCTAAATATTTTATGTTTTTCATGGTATTTTTTTCTTCCTCCTAGTTTTTATCTAAGTTCCAGTTATCACGCAATTTTAAATGGTATTATTTCTTCAACTTTATAGTCCAAATGTTCTTTGCTAGACGTGGAACTATGACTGATTTTCATATGTTTGTCTTTGCTTAATAAACTTCTTAAATTCATATATTAGTTGTAATGGTTGTTTAGTATTGTCATCAGAACTGATGAAGGGATAAAAAGATATGGTATATACAATGGAATACTACTCAGCCATAAAAAATAATATTTTGCCATTTGCAACAACATAGATGGAGCTAGAGTGTATTAGGCTAAATGAAATAAGCCATTCAGAGAAAGGTAATACCATATGACTTCACATATATGTGGAATTTAAAAAATGAAACAGATGAACATGGGGGGAAAGGAGAGAGAGAAGACATAAAACAGACTCTGAACTATAGAGAACAAACTGAGGGTTGCTGGAGGGAATATGGGCAGGGGGGTGGGCTAAATGGGTGATGGGTATTAAGAAGGGCACTTGTGGAACGCCTGCATGGCTCAGCGGTTGAGCATCTGCCTTTGGCTCAGGGTGTGATCCCAGAATACCAGGATCGAGTCTCACATCGGGCTTCTGCGGGGAGCCTGCTTCTCCCTCTGCCTATGTCTCTGCCTCTCTCTCTATGTCTTTCATGAATGAATAAATAAAATTAAAAAAAAAAAAAAGAAGGGCACTTGTGATAAACATTGAGTGTTATAGGTAAGTGATGAATCACTAAATTCTACTCCTGAAATTAATATTACACTATATATTAACCAAATGGAATTTAAATAAAAACTTGAAACAAAAAAAAAAGGAAAAAGTACTGTCACCAGAACTTTCTACATAAACAATCATGTAATCTGCACTTCAAAAAAGTTTTATTCCTCTCTAATCTTTATGTCTTCTATTCCCTTTTTTGCCTTAGTTCAATGGCTAGAATCTGCAGTATAATGTTGAACAGATATGGTAAAAGTGGGCATCCTTGACTTGTTCCCATTGTTTGGGAGAAAATATTGTCTTTCACCATTAAACTCGTTGTCAGCTCTAGGTTTTTCATAGGATACTATTTACCAGGGTGAGGCCCTTCCTTTCTCTTCCTAGTTTGCCCAGATTTTTTATTATGAATGGGCTTGAATTCTGTTAAAATGCTTTCTCTGCATCTACTGAGATTATGTAATTTTCTCCTTTATACTTTGTTGAGTTTCAAATGTTAAGTCAACCTCACATTCCTTTATATATATATATTGGATTAAATGTGCAAATATTTTGTTAGGGAATGCCCTAGTTATGTTTTGATCAGGGATACTTCTCTGCATTTTTCTAATGACTCTGTGTAGTTCCAGTATTGGGGAAAGTTTAGCCTCATAAATAAAAAGGACAGTGTCCCTGTCTCTATTTTTGGACAGTGCTTATGTAGGACTGATATTATTTCTTCTTTTAAGGTTTGGTGAAATTCACCAATAAAGCCACCTCAACCCCAGGTTTTTTTTGTTCTGTTAACAAGCTTGTTTTATTAATGACAAAATTATTTTAAAAGGTAGGGGTGTGTGCAAACTTAATACTAAATGTGAACTGTGCATAGGTATACATACACATAATACAAATAATTATTGTTCAATAAAAGTTTGAAAATTTGTAAAAGCCCAAGATCTTGGAAGTATGGATGTTTTTACTTTCTCTTGAGCTTTCAAAAATTTTTCAAACCCTGTCAGTGAACATGCATTATTTCTAACTAGAACCAAAATAAATGGCAGTCAGAGTTGTCCATCAATGGACTGGGCTCTCTTCCCACTCTCTGTTCTGACCCCATAATGATGTTGCACAGGGGCTTTCTGACTTGCTATGAGTTTGGAATAAAGTGTGTTTCACCTTGAAGATACTATTAATTTATTTCACTAGTTTTCCACTTCCCACAGTCAGAACAAAGTAACATCTGCCTGTTAGAAGAGTAAGGAGTAGTATTTTGAACTCTATACCAAAAGTAGAGATTGTTGGTTGAGGTTTGAAAGTGAAGCTGTTATTGTCCAATAAAGAAGACAAAGGTGTTAAAACAAGAACAGAGAAAAATAATACTGAGCCTGGAATAAAGGAGAATATCTTCCAAACGACTAGAGGCTATTTAGAAGACACTAATACAATATCTTTCATTTCTAATAAAGCAACTGCAACTTACTTTAAGCTCCAGGGTATCAGATGGAAGACAAATTTAAAAATTTTTCATAAGGTATATTTAGAAAACCACATAAAAAGGTAATCTTTATAACTCTGTATTGGTTGAATAGGCCAACTCAGTTTCTTATGAGTCTCTTAATTTGTAACGCAAGATTATTCTACCATCAGCAACACAAAGCAAATAATATATAAGCACAGAATTAAAAGAAACAGAACAAAGTTGTCAAGTTAGAGGGAAACAGTTTTTATAATGACTTTTCTCAAATCTTTTTGTTAGCTCCAGATAAAAGAGTGTATATAAATATTATGCAGCACTTGAACTACTCCCACAGCAACTAAAGATAGGAACTGGAAATACTGTAACTCCTGTTTCTGATTATCTTTATAGAGGATGTGATTGGTCATACTATAACTACTGTTAATCCAAATACTTAAGATATCAGTTGAAAGGAAATATCACATGAGTTTTCTTTACCAGATACCACTAAAACAGTGGGAAATAAGGAGTATTCACATAAGGACAAGAGTAAGAATGAATAATATAATATTAAACATATAAACATGTTATTAATTAGCTCAATTCTTAAGTTATTACATCTGAATTAAAATATTGAAATTAGCAATATTCGGCCTATCATTTTCTCCACTAGAGACTTTAACAGAATGTGGTCACAACAGAGGATACATTAGGGGCTCAGAAGAAAGTTCCTTAATAAGTAATCAGGCACAGATATGGGATGGGTGCCCTGCTCAGTAATGTACTGACAGGAGGAGCTGGGCAGGACCTGCGGAGATCTTTTTAGTAGGTGAATCAAATTTGGGCATGGGAAAGGAGACACAGTTATGTGATTTTTATTAAAAAGTATTTTACCTATATTTAAATAATTTCTGTTCGACTTGACATATCTAAAATGTTGGTTGACCATGAGGGTGGGAGAAAAAAAAAATTACCTTAGTCTAAAATTCTCTTTCCTCATCAAACATTAGGAAGGAAACATGTCAAATCAATCTTGCTTGTAGCATTGATAAGAATATATTATTTAACATCAATAATGCTCTGAATATCACCCAAGAAGGTCAGTCAACTTACCCAAGGTCATAGCCAATCCAGAAAAAGAAAGCAAGATTTTCCTACATCCAGCTAAATATATAAATTTTCCTAGAATACACAGAGCTTATTATTCTGAGACCTTGAAGAAGAATGTATATATATATATTATTTTTAATCCAAGCTGAATATAACTTGGCATATGGTTGGATTCAATATTTAACACAGCTTCTAGCATTATCCAGCTGACAGAAATAAAAAACAAGTGGAAGAGGTAGGCAATTAGGAGGATAGTTTCAGAGTTTTAAAAAATTAATTTAAACCTTGGATTCTACTCTTAATTTTGAATAAATTACTTAATCCCCCTGAACCTCAATACTCCCTCTGTAGAATGAGAAAATTATAATTTTTGCAAATCACAGTGCTTCAATCTCTGGTAAATATTCAATAAATAGTACCAAATATAATTAGTAATAATAGTTAATATTATAATCATTTACTACTTTTACCTTCATATAATGCAGCCATGAAGGAGATTGTTTTATTACAATACTTCTGGAAAAAGTAGAAATAAATCATATAGTACATAGCAGAGCACAGCCATCACAAAAGCAATTATTTCTCTAACTGAGATTTCAAAGAAAGCATTGAACTAATATAACGATGACTGGAAAAGTACCATTTTTAATGAAGCCACACACTCCCACACATTTCTCACTATGACACACATACTTCAGTTCTCAGGAGTAATCAATGGTGAGCAACTACTTTATTCCAGATACACTGGAAAATACTATAATGTCAATTACATTTCTACAGCTTCAGAAGATGGTCATCCTATAAAGCATCTGCTAATAGCAAAGCACTGTAGGGGAAACAATAATTTGTCACAGTAAACAATGTAAGCTGTTAGGCAAATCTACATTTTATAAAGTTGGTAGTTACACACCTGCTATCATCAAAAAGAATTTTTTTTAATTTCATTTTATAGATTTCAGCAAGTATGATAAAGAGTAAATGAACTTAAAATTGTGTAATTCTGCTGTGCCACTCTTCCTAAAACTTTTAAAAAGCCTTCTCAAGTGGCAAAATAAATCTTTTGTATGTTTCTAGACTATATTTTTCTTCTTTCTGCGTGTCTTTCCTATATATTATGACTCAAATGAAGAACAATTATATCTATTAATCTGACACATATACTATTTCATAAGATGTTTAAATTCCATCATTTTGGTCAGAACATTTTGCTTTATCTTTTTGGGACATAGGTCATGACACATGTTTTCTATTTTGCATGAAGCCTTCCCACAACAAAAGTGGATTATTTCTCTTAGGATCCCAGGGCCAACCAGGATCTCCAGACTGCCAACTCTAGTGTGCTCTACTCTAGCTGTTGGAAGTGTTTTTAAAGAGAAAAAATATCCCTCCTTTGAAGCAAGTTCAGTGTCTCTATTTCAGACTCAAACCTGCTCTTACTACTTCCCACACCATTACTGGAACCAGTTTCCTGACTCAGCATTCTCTCCCTAGCATTTCCTTTGAAAATGCAGCATGAGCAACATGGATGAATTAAAAAGAAAGCCCTCTGCAGAGATTTAAAGCTTTTGAACAGGTAATCAATAAAATTTAAGTATACTAAAATAAAATTTCACAAGCAGCCACTGGTTTGGAATTTAGACAAATGGTTTTGATCTGCCTCAAACCCAGCTGAATGTTGTCCTCTGCTTGGGACTCTTTTCAGTGATACACATTTTTTAAAAATCCCAAGTGTTAGCCACTTGAAGAAGAAGAAGAAGAAGAAGAAGAAGAAGAAGAAGAAGAAGAAGAAGAAGAAGAAGCAGCAGCAGCAGCAGCAGCAGCAGGAAGAGGACGACGAGGACGACGAGGAAGAGGACGAGGAAGGAAGGAAGGAAGGAAGGAAGGAAGGAAGGAAGGAAGGAAGGAAGGAAGGAAGGAAGGAAGGAAGGAAGGAGAAAGAAGAAAAAAAGAAAGAAGAAGAAGACGACGACGACGACAACGACGACGGCATTAGGTTTGCTGTGCCAGTATACAGATGGTCAGTCTTTTTTTTTTCTTTAATGATATAGCTAAAGAGTCCACATGTGGACAAATTACAAGTCTCCTAAATTAAAAACCTTGATCTTTGACAACCCTGCACCTCCTAAATCCAGTA
Organism: Canis aureus; assembly: GCF_053574225.1. Lineage (NCBI taxonomy): Eukaryota > Metazoa > Chordata > Mammalia > Carnivora > Canidae > Canis > Canis aureus. The sequence goes on from NC_135616.1 coordinate 49,393,322, forward strand.
AGTTAGCAAAACCAATTAACTCCATCTCACATGTGTCTCTAGAATTAGCCTCTCCATATCCCAGCCACTCAGACCCAGTTTAAAAGATTTCAAAATTCTCATATGCAGCCACCACACCCCCGCACCTCACCTCCCACTATGCAGTAAGTCTTCATCAAAAGCAAAGATGAACATGCTCATTTCTTGCTGCTAAAACCATTCAGATCTCCAATGATTCTGAGATAGAATTCAGGCTGCTGCTCTGGCATGTGAAGCCATCCTATGAATGGCCAATGGCCCATTCCTCTCTGCTCCCATCCTTTTCCATCACCCTTTGTTTCTGCCACTGGAGAATGCTCACCATTTCCTGAATGTGCCAGGATCTTTCAGAGCCCCATGCCCCTCAAACAGAATTCAGTTCTTCTCCCAAAAGACAACTCAGCTTTTCCACCTAGCAAACTTCTGCTTAACCTTCAAGTGACATTCAAATATCATCTCTCTAAGGTAGGGATCTTCTTCCTCTGTCCTTTCCCAGGTATGAGTTAATGGCATCATCTTCCATATTCCCACAACTCTTTGTAGATTCCGTAGCAGTGTTTTCTCTAAGTTGCCTTCTCTTTCTCTCTCATGTTGTCTGTCCGCTCCCCACCCCCAACTAGACGATAAGATTTCCTAAGACGTGGACTATGTATTGTTCTTAAGTGGATATGGATATTAGCATTTACTGAATCACCGACTACATATTAGTTTATCATGATCTAACAAAAAGTCCATGAAGTTTAAGCCAGGCAACTTCCGGATTTAAATCATAGATCATAGTCCCATCTTTTTCTAGAAACAGCCATGGAATCCTGGCTTCTACCCTGCCTATAAATTGGTAGTACAACCAGCTCACAGGGAGAGAGGGATCTTTTTGAAAACGAAAATAAAATGAAATGATATATGAACATTGCCTGAAAAAGTCTTGGCATGAACACAACAATATATAAAATGGCTCTGATACCTACTGAGCACTCATTCTGTGCCGTGCATTGCATTATCACCATTACAACTGATATGGCCACTAGCCTCCCCATTTATTATCTAGGAACAGAGGCCCAGAGAGGACAAGTGAGCTGACCAATGCCACATGGTTAAGTATGAGGCAAAGCCAAGAATCAAACAACTGGGGATTCAATCATAAGTTCTATAAAGCTATTTTACTTTCCCTAAGTGACCAATATTTAATTTGATGCTCCCCAAAATCCCTTCTACTTTCCCCATTTTACAGATGAAGAAACTGAGGCTCAAGTAAATAACTTGCCCCCAAATGATACAGCTACAGAGTAAACAAGCTAGGATTCAAACCCAACTGTGTCTAAACTCAAAGTGCTTCGGCCAAAATGCTAGACTATTATAAAAAGTACAAAAAAAACTATAAAACAGAGAAAAGGGATCCCTGAGTGGCGCAGCGGTTTGGCGCCTGCCTTTGGCCCAGGGCGCGATCCTGGAGACCCGGGATCGAATCCCACGTCGGGCTCCCAGTGCATGGAACCTGCTTCTCCCTCTGCCTGTGTCTCTGCCTCTCTCTCTCTCTCTCTCTCTCTCTCATAAATAAATAAAAATTAAAAAAAAAACAGAGAAAAAACAATATGTACCATAGGAAAAACACCTGTGTTATGGTAATCAAAATAATGTAAGATTCCTTCTCAGTGAGGCTACCAGGAAAACCTTTCCAAAAGGTTTAAAAAAGCATTTTAAAATTAAATTAAAAACCAAAAATAATGGCTGAAGAGCATTCAGGATAAGGGGGCTGTTAGCAAATCAGAATCATGAGGCGTGCCAGGGGCAGCAAGTCCAGCTCAACAAGGGGAGAAGGAAAGTACAAGAGAAGGCATGAAGAGGGCCTTGAATGTAGTCAGGGTATGTCTACATTAGGTAGGACTGGGGAGCTCAAAGTGATGTTTGCAAATTAAAGTAAAATAAATCAGACTCAGTCACTGTAAAAATGAGTTGGAATGAGTAGAGGCACCAGAGTTAGGGGGACTGATCCTAGCAAGAAGCCTGGAGCAGAGCGGTGGTAGTACCCTGAGGCTCAAGAGGCAGACCCTCCCACAGCTTGACTGGACACAGGCAAGAGGCCACAGTGCCATCAGTGCAGACAGGCAGTCAAGGCTTTGCACCTAGGAGAAAAAGTGAGAATAATGCCACTCTCAGGAAGCAGATATGTTGAATCTAAGATGCCAGTGCCTATAAGAGGAAGAGAAAGATCACATAAAAGTGTAAACTTCCCAGTAAAATTAGAGGGTCCCAGTTCAGAGTCAGTGGGCTATATGGTTGTTGAGAAGAGAAGGCATGTTTCAAATGGGAATGAAATGTCAGCCGAGCAGTCAAGAGTCCTCAGGCAGCTCAGATTGGGCTTCTGGAAGACATGGTGGACTTTATGGCCACCGTTTTGTGGCTTTTTCCAGTAATTGGCTGTCAGCTCTGCACAAGAGAGCAGGTGGTGGGTAGCAAGGTAAAAACTCCAGAAGATCAAAAATCTGTGAAATTCTCAGTAGCAAGCTTTTCTCTGCACAGATCTGTTTAGTAGAGCATCAAGGGTTCCAAAAGCAGAATTTCCTCAATTGGTATTCCAGCATAACTTTAGTTTCCATGTGTGCCTCACCCTCCAGCTCACACCAGAAGTAGGCACAGGCAGTGTGCTGAGGTTCCCAATGACATGAAAACAGGCCCCAAAAAGAGGACAGCATGGTAGGAAGCTATATATAGCTAGACCAAACACAAATGTGCACCCTACCTCCTGACACTATGAGATTAGAAGTTCCAAAAAGAAGTGGATTTCAAAAAACTATGGTTTGATAAATGAAAACCAATGTTGAGTTAAAGAAGTAAAAAGAATTTGTTGAGGGGGGAAAAAAGCTTATTTTTTTAAATGAGCTCAGAGTGTCAAAAGGGCCCAGAGAAGGACACTTAGATTCAGATTGGGCCTGGAGGAGACACAGCGTCAGAGCTCAATTAGATGATGCGTAAACTGTATCACAGCTCATGGTAGTAACCACCAATGAGGGAAAAGGAAGACTCCTGAGGGCAGGGGCTAACCATTTATTCACAAGCCCATCAGTCCCTCTGCTTGTACTATGCAGCTCTGCTCAGTGAGAGGTAGATTCACGCTCAGTAGCAATCCAGTCTTATAATTAAATATCAACAAATCTCAAATTGAGAGGGAGAATATCTGGGCGCCAATACTGGAACTTTCTTAACCATAAGGAAGTATTGTAGAAAACTAACATTCCTGATTTTGTAGGACTCCCCTCCCTCAGAATCCAGGCTTCACACAGCAGAGCTAACACTTTCCAAAAAGTGTTAGCTGAAGGGATGCCTGGGTGGCTCAGTGGTTGAGCATCTGCCTTCAGTTCAGGGTGCGATCCCTGAGTCCCAGGATCAAGTTCCACATCAGGCTCCTTGGAGCCTGCTTCTCCTCCCTTGGCCTGTGTTTCCGCCTCTCTCTTTGTCTATCATGAATAACTAAATAAAATCTTTAAAAAAAAAAAAAAAAGGTGTTAGCTGAAGGTGAGTTTTGACAATTAGCTCCAGGAAAACACATATCAAGCTGAATTAGCACATGTATTAAAGCGGCATGTTGAGCCTCTATTCACAGAAAGAAAAGCTAAAATAAAGTCTCAGCCTTAAAAGTTGTCACCAACCATGTATAGCAGAGAAAACAACCTCGAAGTGAGATAAAGATCTGCAATAAGCTCTGCTACTTACAGACAAGAACACCTACAGGATGCTTAAAAGGGAAAATGATTCAATAATTGGTAGAATGCACTGCCATTATGGCTAGAGCAATGCTCATCACCATTTAAAAACAAGGGCTACCTTCAAATGCAATGCCTTGATCTATAGAGCTTAAATAGGACTACACAAAATAGACTTTGAGCAAACCATGTCTTAAAAAACAAGTCCTTAAACTGATGTAACAGTTGACGCTTAGGAAGCAGCAAATTTATCAATATATCCATGTACAGTTCCATTGGGAAGAGAGCTTATTACCTTACTCTTGTTTCTACCACCTATTACTTATTTTCTGAAACTATGGTGAAAGAGAGGCTCCTGTTAGAACTTGCTCCTTTGCTTCTAAACAGACTTGTGAAATGCTAACACATTTGTATTCACAGCCTATAATGATTATTCTAAAATAGACTCACAGACCTGCATAATAGGCATGAGAGTTAAGAGCAGCCAGTTAAAGTTCAACAGAACATCATCTAGTAGATGGGAACCATATCTCTGCTAATTACTATGTCCAGTCTCCTTCTCTCTAAAATGGACATAATAATAGCTCCCAGGGGTGTTATAAGGATCAAATGATCTGTGGAAAATCCTTAGCAAAGTAAGGTCACACACACAAAAAAATGGTAACTATTATTATTTAAAAGGCCATTAGGGGTCACTGAACTATGCTGCATTTTACCAGTGAGGTCACAGAATTGGTAGTAACTTAAAAACAAAAGCAATTCTCATCACCAGCTCAGTACTCTTCAGCAGGATTTTAGTCTCAAATCATTCAATGTCAGTGTGACCTAATTAAAGGCATGATCCAACAAGGTTCTGAGCAATATATGCCTTAATTGTGTAGTGTTTAATCTTACCCTGTGGAAACTTTCTTCATGCTTACAGATACAGCTTCTCTGTCATAGCTAAAGAGAACATAGGATCGAATGAAGTCCTGTTTAATCAATACTCACTTTATTGTTCAGTACAGAAGAGACTAACTGATTTCCATCAATTCTAGGTGTTGACTATACCTGATGGATGGCTGACCTCAAATTTGGAATTCCAGCTCATCCTACATATAAACTCCCATTACCTTTAAATCTTGATATAAGCTCCTTTACAAAGTTCTGTGCAAATCCTAAAAATGAAGGAATATTTCAATAATTAATCCTTTAGCTAAAGGAGATAATCACTTAGCAAATTGAACTTAATGAAAAATCTGTTCTATCTAAAAAAGAAGGTATACTGTTTTAACCTAAACTTAAGATACTTATCAAGAGCTTTAAATGAGTAAGTGCTGTGTCAGTAGAGTACAAAAAAAAAAAAAAAATCCTTTAACTTTATCAACATCAGCATTTAAAATATTGTGAGGACCAACTCGGACGCCACCCGAACTCCACACAATGGTCCTGTCCCCAGAGGATGAGGATGATGTGCTTCTGTTGCCACTGGCTGAGCCGGGGGTCTGGGTGGTCGAAGCGGAGGATGAGCCACTGCTTGCCTGAGGTGACCCAGCTCTCTTGGGGGCTCTGGTCCTGGTGACAGCAACCCTTCAGAGGGCAGCTCAGCTTCCCTTCCACTTCTTCCTTCCCTGAGCCTCCATCTGAGCCTCCTATTGACCCTGTGTGGCTGCTGTAACATTAGGTCTCCCTCCAGCAGGGAATGGGTTCCCGCAGAGCTCCCTCTGCATGGGCCCTGAGACCATAGTCTTTGTCACCACTGTTTCCCTGCACCATCACCACTCAGGTGGCTATTTTTAAAAAGTAAATTTCTTGAAGGGTCAAAAAAAGGGGGGGGAGGGCTGAAGGCTGGGCAGGAGGCGGCCTCACAACATTTAAAATATTGGACATTCTCTAATGTTACTGTAACCTTAACTACATGTATTTTTGTTTTCATCTTACTTGAAGAAAACCACAAATGCTATTTTCTTGAGCAATATAAAAAGTAGAAACTTCTCTCCAATTTTAAAGTTACTAAATGAACAAATTTTTAAATTTTAAAACTCAAGACTATTATAATTAATTTTCTAGTGAATAGACCTTGCAGTGCTGAATTTTAAAATGTCTTCTGGCCACTCTGTAAACTTGGAAGGAAATTGAGACCATTCTGAGAATTCCAATTCCCTCTCCATAATTTGAAATGACCAGCAGAGGGCAAAACTAAACATTTGATACCTGGAATCCTGAGCATGAATGAGAAAAAATTTCCAAAAAGAGGCTGACAAGTTCTATTTTTCACTGAAATTTAACACCTCAGTTGCTATATTTGCTGAATTTGGAGACATGTCAAGAAGAAATGTCAACCTAATAAAATTCTCTTTAGTACAAATGGGGAAATAAAATCAACACTGCAACAGAATAAATAACCATAGTAGAAATGCTTGAAATTAACAGAATAAACAAATGAAATAATGTAACATTAATAGTACCTTGTTCATTTTATGCCATACATGTGGTACAATTAAATAGCTTACAAATCAAATCAGAAATACATGGTATATGTGCTAAGGGTAGAGATAAAAATATGTATATAAATTAATCTATAAATGTAATTTGTATCTGTATATGCATTCCATAACAGTTCCTTAATCTAAAATACACACTCTATAGACAAAATTGTTGAAGAGGTTTTAAAATTTTTCTTTCAGATTTGAAACTTTGATAAATTTATAAGCAATTAGTTTATTCTTAATGTTCTGTAACCTCAATGTTACACAACCTCTAATACTTCAAAGGTAAAAACCAAAAGAACACACTTATAAATCTATAAAGGAAGAATCAAAAGGAAGAAAAATCCCAGGGTTAGGCCTGGGGCCACGTAAATATTGAATAAGATTAAATTTGATCTATTATTCGTTAAAGATAAGGATTTATTCAGAGTTATATTTCCTGGTCTGAATATCTGCATTTTACATCTCAAGGTGTTTTTTGTTTTTGTAATTTTTAATAAGAGGAATGAAAGTTAAACAGAGGACATTCCTGTAAGAAATTAAAAGTGGCATTAGTTCTACTGAAGATCCTATAAACCACTTAAGACACCAACTTGGTCTCTCTCTCTCTCTGTCTCTCACCTAAGCAGCTTCTCAATTACAGAAAGGGAAGCAAAGCCTTAACAAGCAGTTGGGGAAAATGTTCCCTCATTAAGCTTAGTTGTAGCACAGCAGCTCTCATCAGCTGAGCTAAAACCCTGGAGATTTCAAGGTAGGCCCTTCTTGGAGTTTACAAAAAGCCAAGAGCAGCTTCCACATCTAAGCTATAACTAACATTGAAGGAACACATTTTCTAGAGCAAAGCTCTCCCAAAGCTGGCTGACCAAAATCCCTTATATCCAGAGTCCATCTTCATACCTAGTTGACTGGACATTCCCTAAGTGGAACCACAAAGTTACCGTTTTAGGAAGCTCCCTGGGAAGCACAGACATGTGGAGATGAAGCTGCAGACCTAGCCAGGACATAAGTAAGGGAGGGCCTTGGAGGCCATGAATAAGAGCTCTGGTGTTATCCTAAAGGTAAAGCATCTCTAGCAAGTGTACCAGGATCATTCTTTTGCAGAGAAGGAACTGGAGGTACCAAGAATGAAACCAGGTAGACTAATTAGGAGCTACTTTTGTGGTCCGGACACAAGACAAAGGTGGCTTGCACCAGTTTCTGACTGTCTTCTGTCTTCTCTATTCCCCACTTGGCCTAGGGAAACCAAACAGACATGTGGATTCACTAATTTGCATTCACCATAGGATATAATCACTCCCTTTCCCATTTTCTTACTTACATAGAAGAAAACATCACCCACCATTAGGTCTTCATTGCCTATATCCAAAATGAGTCTGAATTACCACTTTGTCAAGATATCATCTTAAAGGATGCACTCTATAGCAGTTGTCAACAGTAATGGCACAATACTAATATCAAGATTGATGTCTGCTAATTCAGGGGCAAGCTCTTAAATATCTATCACTATAATTTACATTAAGAGTAAATTTTTTTTCTTATTGAATAGCAAACTAGACATTAAATTCCTTAATATATACATTTTTTTCAAATTACTTTGAAAACACCATACTTAGACCATTGTCTTTCAACTTCATAATTCACACATAGTAAGAAGAGTGATTATAAGCACCAAGAGATGGCACCTCAAAGACCTTTAATAGTTCTTGCTTGATCTCATTATCTATCTAATGAGCACCCCCTTTTTGCAGGGTACTTGGTCAAGAGCTATAGCATTCTATGGTAAATAACAAGATTTGTCTCAGACCTTGCCTTAGCTACTGCTGTCATTTATCTTGATTTTGAAAATCACCTCACATTGTAGTAAATATTGGCTGTATTCTAAGTATAATATTAAAAATAAATACTTTTCTCCACTATGTCTTGTGATCGTAGGGGCATTGTTGTTCTCTGCTTGCTCAGAAGTCCTTTTCCTCATCCACTTACAGTAAATATAGATATGATATACAGTCAATTTACTACTACATTTTACTACTACACTACTACAATTTCAGATTCAATAAAGTTCTATTAATGCTAGTCTCTAATTTATATTTTGGCTTTGCACCAGATCCTTTCTTTCTAAGGATACCCTATTTTCATGCTTCTGATATGGTCAATAGGATCTTCCATAGAGTCTAACTGGAACCTTGAGAATCTTAGCCCTAGAAAAAAAGGAGGATGCCGATTCATCCTCAAGGAGAGCTCTCTCCCAACTTCAAAGATCTCAGGAAACTCTAACACATTTCTGATCTACACACAAGATCTATTCAAACCTAAGCTTCCTGAAATCTGAATTGTACGCACAGCATCCAACTCAAATTCCTCTCTACAAGGTTATTAACTTTTGGTACCTTCAGTAACTACTTTTCAGTCTTAATCTTACTTTGACCTCTTGGCAACATTTGGTACCACTTAATATTACAAAATCTTTTTTTCTGTCCTATCTCTATGACTGATCCTTCTCTATCTTCCTGCAGCATCCTTTTTAACACTGCCCATTGCATAAATGTTCATCCATATATAGCAGGCCCCTATCCCTTTTCAACCTGCAGGCACTTTTCAATGAATAATGGCTTTGAGTATCATCTACACACTAAAGATTCCTCAATCTCTCTCCCCATAGGCTCACCTCTCCTGACCCCTAAATACAAACAACTAATTATTTTTGCACATGTTTTAGTAGATATCCTCAAATTCAGTAAGACCCAAATTGTCCTCCCAACCCACTTCCTCTGTGTTTTATAGTTAGTAAATAGCATCACCCTCTTCCCTCTCACTCAAGCCAGAAATCTGGGCACATCCTTCTTGTTTCTGCCTCTCCCTCCCCTTTACACAATCAACTGAATTCTCAAGGCTTGTCTACTCGACCTTCTAAAGCATTTCAGCCCTTGCTTCTCAAAGTGCGGTCCCCAGACCAGCAATATCAGCATCAACTGGGAACTTGTTAGAAATGCAGATTCTCCAACCCCATCCTCAGACTCATGGAATCAGAAACTCTAGAGGTGGAGCCCAGCAATTAGTGTTTCAACAAATCGTCCAGGTGATTCCAAATGCCTACTAGAGTTTCAAAACTAAGAACCATCAGAACAGACTTTTATTGGGGTGCCTGGGTGGCTCAATTGGTTAAGCATCTGACTTCAGCTCAGATCATGATGTCAAGGCCCAGTGATGGAGCCCCATGTCAGGCTCCCAGCTTAGTGGGGAGTCTGCTTGTCCCTCTCCCTCTGACCTTCCTCCTGCCTGTGCATGCTCTCTCTCAGATAAATGAATAAAACTTTAAAAGAAAAAAGAATTCCCCTTTGTTCATCCTCACTACTACTTATATAGTCAAAGGCAATTATCTCCCCTCTCCTGGATTATTGCAACATCTTCTCAGAATCTTCCAGCCTACAAACCATACCCATCTAACACCTCTCAGTTGATACTCCACAAACACCCAGAATGTTCTTTCTAAAACATGGATCTGATTATATCACATTCCTCCACCTAAAACCCTCAATGCTTTCAGGATTGAGTTCCAATTTCTTTTTTTTTTTTTTCTTTTTTTTTTATTCATGAGAGACAGAGAGAGAGACAGAGAGAGGCAAAGACACAGGCAGAGGTAGAGGGAGAAGCAGGCTCCATTCCATGCAGGACTCGATTCCAGGTCTCCAGGACCACACCCTGGGCTGAAGGCAGTACTAAACCGCTGAGCCACGCCCTGAGTTCCAATTTCTAAACATTCCTTCAGAAGCCTTCATAAATGGCTCTGGATACCATCCAACATCTAATGTTGTCTCTTCTGTCCCTGTCTCCTGGTGTGACTCTGCTCTGGTCATACTGACCACTCAAAGCTCAAAACTCTTCTACCATCACCCTCCTATTAAACAGTATGCTGCTACGTCTTTCCATTCTTTTGACAGTAAGCAAATAAATACAAGAGACTATCTGCATTTTTCATGGAAAAAATTCAATAAATATTGTGTAATTGGCCAGTAACCACACATAAAGACAGAAAAATCAATTCACACAACAGATTCACTTTTAAAATCTTACCTGAGTATAGACCAGGGGTCAGCAAACCACAGTCTGTCTACAGGCCAAATCTGGCCAATTGCCCATTTTTGAAAATAGTTTCATTAGGAAACACAGCCATTATTCATTACACATTGTCTGTGGCTGCTTTCATATAACAGCAGTTGTGACAAAGACTGTAAATATTTGCTGAAGCCTAAAATATTTTCTATCTGGTCGCCTTGGAATAACTCTTCTTTCAGGTACCCCAAAAAACAAAAAAAATAACCCTCTAACTATCTGTGTGGGTGATGTTTTCTCAATACACGTCACCTTCATTGTGCCACAGATTCATAATTCTCTACTTCTCCTGGCTCTTGATATAAGAAAGGTCACAGGAGCCACCACAGGATCCCTGCGTGGCTCAGTAGTTTAGCACCTGCCTTCTGCCCAGGGCGTGGTCCTGGAGTCCCAGGATAGAGTCCCATATCGGGCTCCCTACAGAGAGCCTGCTTCTCCCTCTGCCTGTGTCTCTGCCTCTCTCTCTCTCTCTCTCTCTCTCTCTATCTCTCTCTCTGTGTGTGTCTCATGAATAAATAAAATCTTTAAAAAAAAAAGAAAGAAAGATCACATGAAACAAACTTAATAACCAACAGAACTTATTAATATTCAGTGCATATCCAGGAAAAGAATACAAAAAGAAATCATGACAGAAAAGTTGGGCTAGGTCGCCCATTTTAATAAAAGTCCATCATACAAATTCAAAATGAATTCTGAGTCACTCAGCACAGTTTGCCAAGTAGATGATAAAAAGTACCAGTTGTAAAAGCCGAAATAGATATCTCTAATAGCTTAATACTCTCAACTGAGAAAAAAACAAATCATGAAGAAAGTATGTCACTGCCTTAGAAAGTATGACTGCCAATAATGTATTTTTAGAAACTGATTTTTCTAAACTTCAATTAACTTTATGGTTGGAGACTACTTTAAAATCCACAATGTACTGGTGGTACTTCCTCTAAACTCAGAAAATTCTATGGAGAAGGAATAAACAATTAGTTACCCTTACCACTTTTATAACAACACTCTTGAATTCAGCCTAATTGGAGGTGGGGTGGGGGATTCACCTGTTTTATCTTCTTTTTCTTAAAAGTACTCTTTATACCCAATGTGGAGCTGTAACTCACAAACCTGAGATCAAGAGCCCCACTCTTTACCGCCTGAACCAGCCAGGAACCCCAATTTTTGTTGTTTAAGCCACCAAATCCGTGGTATTTGTTGTTGTTGTTTTAATTTCTCTTTACTTTTTTAAGTAACCTCTACTCCCACTGTGGGGCTTGAACTCATACCCCCTTTTATTCTTAAATAACCTTGTTTTACCTTCTTAAACAAAATAAACAAAAGCACATGTGTTAGAAATTTACTAAAATCACATATCAGATCAAAAAATTCAAATAATCTTAAAATATACATGCTTAAACTCAACTGTGTAAAACTTGGACACTGATTACCACAGGATCCAGTCATAGAACCATTCACTGAATAGTAACCAGGGACAGATCACTATACATTGTCAGGATAAAAAGAATGTAACAGAACACATTTTAAAATAATGGAGTCCAGAGAAATAACAGTGTTTAAAATATATAGTAAAGTCCTCTAATTCACACTGAATTGTATGACTACAAACATGGCAGACATAATTTAACACAACACATAATCAATCTCGTGGTAAAGAAAGGTTAGTGTGGCAATTTTTTTTAAAACCATACAAATGTACAGCTTGCAAAGAAAGAAATCAAGTAGGAACTTCTTGATACAAACCCGCTTATTATATTCTTTGTGAAATAAATCTATTTTATAACTAAAAATAAATTTAAATTTAAAAAATGTCTTTTGGAGAAAACAAATAATAATAAGCACATTTTTTCCTTGTTTATATTTATTGACTGGTCCCTTCAATTTTTTATTGAATTATCCAATCAAAATCAGACTTATTCCATGTGGTAGAGTTCTTTGAAAGAGGAGAAATGTTGTTTAGCAAACAAATCTCTGCCTTTTTGGCTTCTCTATCTTAGGAATGCGGAGTGAAACAGAGGTCCTTATTCTTTGGGGAGGTGTTACAGAAAGCCATTCATTCATGCCACATTATCTGTAAAGTATGCCAGACATTCACACACACAAACACTGAGAGCTAAAGCAGCAAATATGTAAGTTATCTGCCAAGATATGAGTATAATACTTCTCAGAACAAAAGACAGCATGTAGTCAATATGAAGTGGTCATGAACACAGGACCAAGTGGACATGCTGGCTTCCCTTCACAGTTTGTAGTTACCTCTCCATAGGTTCTCCTACTCTCTCCATCTCCATTTGACTTCATCTAAAAAGAGTGGAGAGGGCAGGTTGGGGGGAAAATATGGTAATTAGAGCAGTAAAATCATGAGTAGCAAATGGATTAAGAAAGAAGAATGACAATAAGCCCAGAAGCAGATATCCAACAGAGTCAATTCTCAAGCCAACTAATTTCTGAGCAAATCCATATTCCATCCCATTCTCTATCTGCTTTCCCTCCAGGTGTTTAAAGATTATTAAACAGGGGAGCACCAGTGTGGTTCAGTGGGTTGGGTGTCTGCCTTCAGCTCAGGTTATAATCCCAAGGAGTTGGGATTGATCCCACCATTGGCCTCCCTGCTCAGTTGGGGACCACTCCCCCCAGTTCATGATCTCTCTCTCTCTCTTTTTCTCCCTCTCTGCTTCTCTCTCTCTCTCAAATAAATAAGTAGAATCTAAAAAAAAATTATTAAATACAGATTTTAGGCAAGATGGAGGAAGAGCAGGGGTCCTCCTTTCATCTGGTCTCCCAAATTTAGCCAGATAAATTTCAAACCATTGTGAAAAATCTATGAATTCAACCTACGATATAAAGAAAGAATCACTGGGTGCTACAGGGAGAAAAGTGAATGCTTTTTGCAAAGTAGGAGTCCAGAGAAGAGAAAGGGAGGGAATATATCAGAAGATATATAGCTGGGGGAGGGAGCCTTTGCAAGCCTGCTGCAGGAAACTAATACAGCTTTAGGGTGCACTATCAGGTGCACTATCAGGTCCTTTAGAAATCTGCTCATGAGACAGTATTCCCTGTCTGAAAAATGCTTAGTGGAGAAACAGGGCAGAATCACAGGAGGGGCAGTGAGGTCTCAGTATTCCCAGTGGCACAGAAAGAACAGGGGCACCCCGGAGAAAGCTCAACCTGTGCCATAAACCGCAAAACACCATCCATCCCGGTCCCAATAAAGGACTGGAATGCAGCAATCTTCCAAGAGAGGCAGACTGGGTAGCACTACAGCAGGTGAACATTCTCCAACCCACCACCCAGCAGCAGATAGAAGCAAGCTATGCTGCACTTCCTCCAGGAGAGGTAGAGCTCGTAACTACATAAGACTAGGAAACCTGGGACGCCTGGGTGGCTCAGCGGTTTAGCACCTGCCTTTGGCCCAGGGTGTGATCCTGGAGTCCCGGGATCGAGTCCCGCATCGGGCTCCGTGCGTGGAGCCTGCTTTTCCCTCGCCTGTGTCTCTGCCTCTCTGTGTGTGTGTGTGTCTCTCATGAATAAATAAAATCTTTAAAAAAAAAAAAAAAAGACTGGGAAACCTCTCACACCACCTGTTACCTTTCAAATTGTATGAGTCCTTGCCCCCATGACTGACCCCAGAGGGATCTGAGGCAGTGCAGACAAAGAAACCACAGGTAGCTACAGGCTGGAAGGTCTTGGCTTGGAGGCTGGAGATCTGGATGCCACCATTTTTTTTTCTCCTTTCAACCTGCAGAAGCTCAGCCTCCAAGGAACAAAGACCTTACAGGGCAAAGAGCTTACACGGAGCCTGACCACCAGGCAAGGGACAGGGCATCTCCACCCTGGCCGAGACAACTGAAAATCAGTGGAACAGGCCCATCCCCCAGAAGACCAGCTGGAAAAACAAGCAAACAGCAAGTCTACTGATCAAATAGTACTGGAAACCTCCAGGACTGAGGGGAAATAGTATATAGAAATCGAGACTTTTTTCCTTAAGATTTGTTTATTTTTCAGGGTAAAAATTTCCCATATTCTATCGTTTTCATGTCTTAACTGCAATATTCTATCAAAACTTCATTTTTAAGTTTTTTCCTTTTTGACTTTCATATTTTTTATAATTACATGTCATAGATAAATTCTTCATTTTTGGCTTCCTTTCAATGTATTCAATTTAATTTTTGTAGATACATTTAAGTTTTGGGGGCATTTTGGATTTTCTGTTTTGATTTGTTTCACATTTCTGGAATTTAGTACCTTCTAAACTATATACCAAAATAGATTCAGAACCAAGTGGTGCACCATGCTGGTCCACTCTGTGAGATTATATTCTATCTTCCTATCCACTCTGCCCCCCTCTTTTCTCTTCATGTTTTTCTTTGTGTTGTTGTTGTTGTTGTCATCTCTCTATGTAAGTTTTGGTTCTTAACATAAATTTAGAATTTACAAGCCTTCTAACGTACACACCAAAATACACTGAGAACCAGATGATCACCATCTTGGTCCAATCTCTGAGACTATATTCTCTCTCCACCACCTCTGCCTCCCCTCCATTTTTTCTTTTTCCCTTTCATTGTCTGTTTTCCCCCCTTTTATTTCTGGCCCCTGAACACTTTGGTATTGTCTAGAATGTATTTTACTTCGGTTGTGCTTGATATTTTTGACACTGCTGACTCATACAGCTATTCTGCACTGGACAAAATGACTAGAAGGAAGAATCTCAACAAAAGAAATATCCAGAAGTAATACTCTCTGCCACAGATCTAATGGATATGGCTTTAAGTAAGATGTCAGAGATACAATTCAGGATTAAAATTTAAAAATTACTGGTGGCTCTTGAAAAAAGCATAGAAGACTCTGGAGAGTCTCTTTCTGCAGAATGCAGATCTAATCACAGCAAAATACAAATACTTTAATTAAGATACAGTCTAAATTGGATGTTCTAACAGCTAGGGTTAATGAGGCAGAATAAGGAGTGAATGACATAGAAGACAAGTTGATGGAAAGGAAGAAAGCTGAGGAAGAGAAAAACAACTAAGAGCCCATGAAGAGAGACTTTGGGCATTAAGGGATAGTTTGAAAAAGAATAATATTCATCTTATTGGGATTCCAGAGGACATGCAGACAGAGGAAAGACCTGAAAGTATGATTAAACTAATCATAGCTGACAATTTACCTAATCTGGAAAGGCAATAGGCATACATATCCAAGAGACAGAGAAGACCTCCCTAAAATAAAGAAAAAAAAAACAATCAACACCTCGAAATATAATAGTGAATTTTGCAAATTTCAGAGATAAAGAGAAAATCCTAAAAGCAGCCCAAAACAAGAGATTGCTAACTTATATGGGGAGAGATATCAGATTAACAGCAGACCTTTCGACAGAGATCTGGCAGGCCAGAAAGGACTGGCATGATATATTAAGGGTACTCAACAAGAAAAATATGCAGCAAAGATATTTATCCAGGGGATCCCTGGGTGGCTCAATGGTTTGACGTCTGCCTTTGGCCCAGGGCACAATCCTGGAGTCCCGGGATCAAGTCCCACATCGGGCTCTTGGCATGGAGCCTGCTTCTCCCTCCTCCTGTGTCTCTGTCTCTCTATCATGAATAAATAAATTTTTTTAAATTTATTTTAAAAAAGATACTTTATCCAGCAAGGCTGTCATTCAGAATAGAAGGAGAGATAAAGAGCTTCCAGGATAGAAAGAAACTGAAAGAATATGTGACCACCAAATCAACTCTGCAAGAAATACTAAGGGAGACCCTGTAAGTGAAGAGGGGGCCCAAAGAAACAATCTGCAGAAACAGGCTGTATAGGTAACAGTATGACAATAAATTCATATCTTTGAATAGTTACTCTGAACATGAATAGGCTAAATGGTCCACTCAAAAACCATAGGATATCAGACTGGATAAAAAAGCAAGACCCATCTATATGCAATCTACAAGAGACTCATTTAAGACCTAAATAAACCTTCAGATGTAAAATGAGTGGTGTGGAGAAACATTAGCATGAAAAAGGGCTTCAAAGGAAAGCTGGGGTAGCAATGCTCATATCAGAAAAATTAGATGTTAAGCAAAACACTATAATAAGAGATGAAGAGGGACACCATATCATACTCAAAAGGTCCACCCAGCAAGAATACTTAACAATTATGAATATTTATGCCCTAATGTGGGAGCAACCAATTATTTCAATCAATTAATAACCAAAGTAAACAAATACATAGATAATAATATATTAATAGTAGGAGACTTCAACACTCCACTCTCAGCAATGGACAGATTTTCTAAGAAGATCACCAAAAAACAAGGACTTTGAATAACACACTGAACCAAATGGATTTCACAGATATATACAGAACTTCCCATCCTAATGCAACAGAATACACACTCTTCTCAAGTGTACATGGAACTTCCTCCAGAAGAGACCATATACTGAGTCACAAATCAGGTCTCAACCAATACCAAAAGATTGGCATTATTCCCTGCGTATTTTCAGACCACACTGCTTTGAAACAAGAATTCAATCACAAGAAGCAATTTGGATGAAACTCAAATACTTGAAGATTAAAAAACATACTACTAAAGATGAACAGGTCAACAAAGAAATTAGAGAAGGATTAAAAAGATTCATGGAAACTAAAGAAAATGAAGACACAACTGTTCAAAATCTTTAGTATACAGCAAATGTTGTCCTAAAAGGGAAACACATCTCAATACAAGCCTCCCTCAAAAAAAAAAAAAAAATGCAAATATCTCAAATATACAAGCTAAATTTACACATAAAGGAGCTGGAGAAAGAACACTAAAGCCTAAACCAAGCAAGAGAAGAGAAATAATAAAGATTACAGCAGAACTCAATGAAATGGAGACCAGAAGAACTGTAGAACACATCAATAAAACCAGGAATTGGTTCTATGAAAAAATTAATAAGATAGATAAACCCCTAGCCAAACTTATTAAAAAGAAAAGAGACAAAACTCAAATTAATGAAATCATGAATGAAAGAGGAAAGATCACAACCAGTACCAAGGATATAAAAACAATTTTTAAAATGTATTATGAGCAACCATATCCCAAAAAATTAGGCAATCTGGAAGAAATGGATGCATTCCTTGAAATCTACAAATTACCAAAAATGAAACAGGAAGACATAGAAAATCTGAACAGACCCATAACCAGCGAGGAAAACGAAGCAGTCATCAAAAACCTCCCAAGAAACAAAAGTCCAGGGCCAGATGGCTTCCCAGCAGAATTCTACCAAACATTTAAAGAAGAAACAATACCTATTCTACTAAAGCTGCTTCAAAGGATAGAAATGGAAGGAATAGTTCCAAACTCATTCTATGAGGTCAGCATACCTTGATCCCAAAACCAGACAAAGACACCACTAAAAAGGAAAAGTATAGACCAATATCCCTGTGAACATGAATGCAAACATTCTCACCAGATACTAGTGAATAATATCCAAAAATACATTAAGAGGATTATTCATCACAACCAAGTGGGATTTATCCCTGGGATGCAAGGGTGGTTCAACATTTGTAAAACAATCAACGTGATAGATCACATCAATAAAAGAAGAGACAAGAACCATATTATCCTCTCAATAGATACAGAGAAAGCATTTGACAAAATACAGCATCCATTCTTCATTAAAACCCTTCTAAGTGTAGGGATAGGAGGAACATTCTACATATCTTAAAAGCCATTTATGGAAACCCGACAATGAATATGATTCTCAATGGGGAAAAATGGAGAGCCTTTCCCCTAAGATCAGGAACATGACAGGTGTCTACTCTCACCACTGTTATTCAACATAGTACTAGAATAGGCCTAGCCTCAGCAATCAGACAACAAAAGAAATAAAAGGCATTCGAATTGGCAAAGAAGAAGTCAAACTCTCCCTCTTCTCAGATGACATGATACTGTATATAGAAGACCCAAAAGAGGGGGACCTGGGTGGCTCACTGGCTGAGTGTTTGCGTTTGGCTCACGTCATGATCCTGGGTTCCAGGGATTGAGTCCTGAATCGGGCTCCCCACAGAAAGCCTGCTTCTCCCTCTGCCTATGTTTCTTCCTCTCTCTGTGTCTCTCATGAATGAATAAACAAAATCTTGAAGAAAAAAAAAAAAAGGAAAAAGAAGAAGACCCAAAAGACTCCACCCCCAAATTGCTAGAACTCATACAGGAATTTAACAACATGGTAGGATACAGAATCAATGCAAAGAAATTTGTATTTCTATACACTAGCAATGAGATTGAAGAAAGAGAAAAATTTTTTTTTTAATTAATGATAGTCACAGAGAGAGAGAGGCAGAGACACAGGCAGAGGGAGAAGCAGGCTCCACGCACCGGGAGCCCGACGTGGGACTCGATCCTGGGTCTCCAGGATCGCACCCTGGGCCAAAGGCAGGCGCTAAACCGCTGTGCCACCCAGGGATCCCGAAGAAAGAGAAATTAAGGAATCAATGCCATTTACAATTATGCCCAAAACCATAAGATACCTAGGAATAATCCTAACCAAGGAGGTAAAGGATCTATACTCTAAAAACTACAGAACACTTATGAAAGACATTGTGGAAGACATAAAAAGATGGAAAAAACATTCCACACACATGGATTGGAAGAATAAATATTGTGAAAATGTCTATGCTACCCAGGGCAATCTACACATTCAATACAATGCCTATCAAAATACCATCAACGTTTTTCACAGAACTGGAACAAATAATCCTAAGATTTGTATGGAACCAGAAAAGATCCCAAATAGCCAGAAGAATGTGGAAAAAGAAAACCAAAGCTGGGGGGATCACAATGCCTGACTTCAAGCTACACTATAAAGCTGTGATTATCAAGACAGTATGGTACTGTCACAAAAACAGACACATAGATCATTGGCACAGAATAGAGAATCCAGAAATGGACCCTCAACTCTATGGTCAACCCATCTTTGACAAAGCAGGAAAGAATCTCCAGTGAAAACTGACAGTCTCTTCAATAAATGGTGTCAGGAAAATTGAACAGCCACACGCAGATAACTGAAATTGGACCATTTTCTTACCATACACAAAGATAAATTCAAAACGGTTGAAAGTTCTAAATATGAGACAAGAATCCATCAAAATCCTAGAGGAGAACACAGGCAACAATCTTTTTGATCCTGGCCACAGCTATTTCTTGAAAGACACATCTATGAGGGTAAGGGAAACAAAAGCAAAAATGAACTATTGGGACTTCATCAAGATAAAAAGCTTCTGCACACCAAAGGAAACAGTCAACAAAACTAAAAGACAACCGACAGAATGGGAGAAGATATTTGCAAATGACATACCATCACATAAAGGGCTAGTATCCAAGATGTATAAAGAACTTATCAAACTCAACACCCAAGAAACAAACAATCCAGTCATGAAATAGGCAGAAGACATGAATGGATATTTCTCCAAAGAAAAGATATACATGGCCTACAGGCACATGGGAAAATGCTCTTTGTCACTTGCCATCAAGAAAATACAAATCAAAACCACCATGAGATACCACCTTACACCAGTGAGAATGGCTAAAATTAACAACACAGGAAACAACAAATGTGGGAGAGGATGTGGAGAAAGGGGAACCCTCTGGCACTGTTGGTGAGAATGCAAGCTGGTACAGCCACTCTGGAAAACAGTGTGGAGGTTCCTCAAGACGTTAAAAACAGAGCTACCTATGACCCAGCAATTGCACTCCCGGGTATTTACCCCAAAGATACAGATGTAGTGAAATGATGGGACACTTGCACCCCAATGTTCATAGCAGCAATGTCCACAATAGCCAAACTGTGGAAGGAGCCATAATGTCTTTCAATAGATGAATGGATAAAGAAGATGTGGTATATATACACAATGGAATAGTACTCAGCCATCAGAAAGGATTTATACTTACCATTTCCATCGATGTGGATGGAACTGGAGATTATTATGGTGAGTGAAATAAGGCAGTTATCACATGGTTTCAGTCATATATGGAATATAAGAAATAGTCAAAGTGTCCATCAGAGAAAAGGGGGAAACTGAGTGGGGAACAATCAGAGAGGAAGACAAACCATGAGACTCCTAACTCTAGGAAACAAACAAAGGATTGCAGAGGTGGAGGCGGGTGGGGGGGTGGGGTAACCGGGTGATGAGCATTAAGGAGGGCACATGGTGAGATCAGCACTGGGTGTTATATGTTGGCAACTGAATTTAAATAAAATATATAAAAAAAGATAATTATACATATGTAACTTTTGTCCATTCAAGATAATTCATTAAAGCATAAGGCTTTTCTTACAGCCCTCTTCATGAAATCAAGGTATTTTTATTGAAGGGCTATACCAGGTTCTATGATAGAATAGATAGATAGAATGATAGAATCATTCTCTTGAAAGAGAATGATTAAAAATAAAAATTGGTAATATTTACTGGGTACTGATTATGTGCCAGGAATTGTGCTACGCTTTATCAATCTTATTTAATATTCAAAGCAACTCCAAAGGTAGGCACCATTATTGCACATGAAAAACTTGAATCTACAACCGTCAGGGCAGCCTGGGTGGCTCAGCGGTTGAGCGCTGCCTTCAGTCCAGGGCGTGATCCCAGAGACCCAGGATTGAGTCCCGCATCAGGCTCCTTGCATGGAGCCTGCTTCTCCCTCTGCCTGTGTCTCTGCCTCTCTCTCTCTTTCTCTCTTTCTCTCTCTCTGAATAAATAAATAAAATCTTAAAAAATAATAACAATAATCTACGACCTTCAGTAAATATCCTAACCTCTTAAGTGGAGTAGATGACATTGTAATCCAATCTAGGACTAGGGCCTGCTCTTAACCACTCTGGGGAACCCTGATGCCTATGTTTACTATAGATCTATAGACATAGAGACAAAGCATTGCCCTGATCAAAGGGACACCTTTACATAAAATAAGTTGCATTGGGGCATTACATCAAATTATAACACGTCTATTAAGAGAGAAAATTCAGACTTAGATGGTTAAAGAAGGTATCTCAGAGGGATCTCTGAACATCATTCTATTTAAAAAAATAAAAAGTAGAACTTAACTGGATAATAATAGTTGGGGAACAGAAGCAGTAGTACTCACAGAGCTCCAGAGGTGAGAGAACATATAGACAATTGTGAAACTGATAGCACTTCAGCATCATAAAAGACAAAATTTGAAGGAACAGAAAGGAAGTGCGTCGTGAGCTAGAAAAACATGGAAGACGTGAAGGCTAGAGGCAAATCACGGAAGTCCAAGGAACTGGCACTTCATTCTGATAGAGAAACCACTAAGGGCTTTATGCAGGATATACATTGCAGTGTTTCTCAACTATTGGCATTTTGTACTGGGAAATCCCTCGTTGAGGAGGGAAGATGCCAGCTGCAGCCCTCCCCCACTGTGGCAACCATAAATGTCTTCAGACATTGCCATATACATCTGGAAAGGAACATGGCTCCAACAATGAATTCCTAGGAAAGCATAAGGAGACCAGACTGGAGACCAGTAATGGGCAGATCCAAGAAGATAATTAAAAAGGTTGATGTGATAAATCAAGCAAGTAAGAACTGAACTAAAAGTTCAGTGAAACATGGCCTTGTAATATAGCCCTCCATAATCATCTAGAGAATATTCCTTGTTCATTCTGTGCAAAATCCTCTGCATCTTTGAAATCCATATCAAGCAGTAGTGTCATCATCCGCTCTTAATGCAAAAACTGACTAAACTCCACAGGGACTTCTACTCCTGGAGGACTATACGGCCTGGTCCTGTGATTGCACCTCAATACCTACTCCTCCACAATTCGGTGAGACACTGAATCCAAACCAATACCATCATAGCCTCAATTCCAATGACAATGCACATTGCCTTCCACAGACTGGACTTTGGAATCAATAGAACAGCTTCACCTCTGAATTCTTAAATCCCAGTATCTTCTGGCCTCTCATGAATCCCCTCCCAGTACACACCTATTCTTCACTGTCCTTAAGAATTTTAATCTTAATTACACTCTGTCTTAATTTACTACATCTGCTTATCTTTTAAGCAACAATGTTGATGCTAGTAACATCAGCTCCTTCACCCTCTGGGAATTGCCAACCATCATGTCCCAAATAACCACACATTCTAGATGTCCACGAATTATTATCTTCCCTAAAACTTATTCCTTTATTAATATTCCGCCTCTTTGTGGAGTATCATCATCCATCCAGAGGTGCCAATCAGAAACCAAAGAAATCATCTACTCCTTTACTTCCCAATACCTAATCAAATGACAAGCCCTGTCAATTCTAAATTCTAAATATTCTCCATAGCTGTATCCTTCCATCTGCACTGCCTGTTTGAGTTTAGGCATTTTTACTGATCACCCAGACACTAAATTTTACATTTCTTCATTCTCCACTCTGCCATCAGAATGATTTTTTTATAAATGCCAATCTGTTTATATAGCTTAACTACTAAAAAATTATTTACAAATATCCCCAAGGAGCGCTTGCTTCAGCAGCACATATACTAAAAATATCTCCAAAGTGACATAAATATCCTTGTTTTTATGTTTGTCCTCCTCCCACCTATCATTCTCCCAATTTATACTCCAGAATAATTACAAACTGTAGTCACCTACATCTGTATACCTCACACATAGGCTTCTCCGTATCTGGCTGATCCCCGCAGCCAATTCCAAGTACTCTTGAGTCTCATCCCAAAAGTTATCTCCTGAGGTACCAAAGAGACACATTAATCCTCTCCTTTGCTCCCCCCGCTATACATTTCTCCACTAAACTCCAAATTTGATTATGATTTGTGGTAACAGTTAACATACATTGAACACTAACTGCATGCCCCATAAAGTGCAAAATGCTTTACTTGTATTCATACCTTCTTCTTATTTAGAAATTTACTACATCACTGCTCATTTTACGGAAGAAACAAACTTTGAGACACTAAGCCATTTACCTAAGTTAACACAGTAAGTGGGAAATCCAGCACTCAAATCCAGGACAGTCTGACTACAGAACCCTCTTCAATCACTATAGTCTAATAATTTCTTTGCATATATTATTTTTCTAAAGTGGCTATAAATCAGTTGAGAATAAAAGCTTTTCTTTCTTTTTTTCTTTTTTTCTTTTTTTTTTTTTTTTTTTTTTTTTCATTTATCTGTCCCCAGTAGGGGCAGGGCAAGAGAAAAGAGAGGAGCTGAAAAAAAACAAATAGAAATCATAATTACATATCAAGAACCTGATCTAAATTAGAAGAGGAAGCTAGTAGGTATCTTAGTCCATTCAGGCTGCTATAACAAAATATCACAGTTTGGGTGGCTTATAAACAGAATTTATTAGCAGAATTTATTTCTCACAGTTCTGGAGCTTGGAAGTGCAAGATCAAGGAACCAACATGATCTCTTTATCTGGTGAGAGCGTTCTTCTCAGTTCATTGCTGGTACCTTCTCACCATACCCTGACATGGTAGGAGAGACAGCTGTATGGAATCCCCCATTCATGAGGACTCCACCCTCATGATCCAGTCAACCTCCCAAAGTCCTCATCTTCAAACAACATCACTTTGGACCTAAGGATTCCAATCTATGAATTTTGGACACAAATATTTCAGACAACAGCAGTAGTCTTCAAGAAAAATTGACAGAACTCCACTAAATGGTAAGAATGAGGTACAAACTCAAAGATTTGAGAATATAGAGGAAAAAAGAAAGAAAGGTATAGGTTTCTTCTCCCAAAATAAAATAAAAGGCAATCAAAAACTTTGTTGTACTAGATGAGGGCTCCCTGTATAAAAAAGGGATAAATCCAATGTAAACTGAACTACACTGAACTAAATATCACTTTTAAGCAAGTGATTGTTTCTTAAAATAACAGAATCCATTGGAACTTAACCCCAGGAACATCCCTGTTTGAGGGATCTGGGGGCTGTGATATTGAGGTATTAAGAAAGAAATGAAATTAGAGCACAATATTGGCTCCGCAGGGCAATAGTCGTAATGTGCCTATAGGTTTTCAACTCTTAAACTAAAATTAAAAATTAAGGGACTCCTGGGTGGCTCAATGGTTGAGCATCTGCCTTTGGTTCAGGGTGTGATCCAGGGTCTGGGGATCGAGTCCCACTCTAGGCTCCCTGTGAAGAGCCTGCTTCTCCCTCTGCCTTTGTCTCTGCCTCTCCTTCATGAACAAATAAAATCTTTTTTAAAAATAAAAATAAATTAAATTAAAACTTAACCTTAAAAATATACTTTAGGATCAATGTGTTCTTGGTTTAAGCTAGAACAGTTGAGGTTTAAACTAGGTAGAAGGGAAGGCGACAGTCTAATTGTATGAGGTGGGTGGGACTGCAGCAGACATTATCTGAATTGATGAGACAACAGCAAAATAACCTGAAGCATATTAGTTAAGGTTAAAGGGAGAATTATTATAGGGAAGTTAGAAGAGTATTAACTATACTGAAGGAATGGGGAGGGGAAGTGTTGAGAAATACCTAAATCCTAATCTGTGACAGCCCAAAGGCAATAGCAATGTTGCTAACCAAAATGAATCAGCAAACTTAAAAATATCAAAGTCAAAACCAGAAAAACAAGAATAAGGAGAACCAGGCTGGGATAGGACTGGAGTGGAGGGGCCAGGTGAGGAGCAGAGTTGCTTTTTAAGAGGCAAATGTAGTATCTTAGACATCCCTTAAGTCCTTAAAATTAAACAAACAAAAACTAGAATAAAACTGAGAGAAAGGATTATAGTTTCCAACCTATTGTTGTCACCCCACTTCTCATGAGTTTAGGCAATGATTACCTGAGTATGGAATAGATGTAAAATGTGCCTACAAAATGAATCAGTAAATGAAATCTATTTACTACTGACTCCTATGTTAAGATTAGATAAGTCTGCAAGGAAAAGAAATGTTCAGCTAAAATAATTTAAAAAGCTGGTTGGAAAATTAAGTACAATTTTAATATCACAGGTAAAAACTTCCTGAGAGTTAATACTCTACACAATGTTTCAAGAGTAGGGATAGCCCGAGTAGCTCAGCAGTTTAGCACCACCTTCAGCCCGGGGCCTGATCCTGGAGACCCGGGATCTAGTCCTACGTCGGGCTCCCTGCATGGAGCCTACTTCTTCCTCTGCCTGTGCCTCTGCCTCTTTCTCTGTCTCTCATGAATAAATAAATAAAATTAAAAAAAAAAAAAAACAATGTTTCAAGAATAAAAGTAGAACAGTGATATATACATGTGTTGTATGATCATATGATCGTGTGAGTGTGTGTGTGTATGTGCTCTTAGAGCTGAAAGATGTGTCATGGCTCTTTTTGATTCTCAGTAAAGGATGCGTGTGGGCTTCACTACATAGCGTCCAAGTGTTCTTCCTACTCTGGAAAAAAGTTGGATTCAAATACAAATGCTCATTTCTATTCACTTAAGTCTTCATTCTGGCTACTGGTGACAGTGAGCAGAGTACATTCCATTAGTTTTCTGGTCAAGACCACTATTGGTTTTGATTAATGAATTAGTTTTCCAACAGGTTCAGGATCAGGTTTCCTTTATTCCTTTTAGCCTAGACTTTTATGTCTTCTTCTCGTTAATTCTGGCCCTGCTAATATACTCATCTAAACTTATGTCTATTTATATATATAGCAAGAAACTCCCATCCATCTGGTAAGCATAGGGATCACTGCATATTTAGTAAAATTAGCAAATCTGCCAACCCCAAAAAAGCCCAGCATCCAAAAATGTTCTACTAGAAAGACATTTAAAATCAGTTCTAGGGGTGCCCGGGTGGCTCAGTCAGTTGAGCAGGCCACCCTGAGTCTCTGCACAGGTTGTGATCTCGGGGTTATAATAGTGCCCCGAAAAAAACAAACAAAAAAAATAATAATAATAGTGCCCCGAGTGGCTCTACACTCAGCACAGAGTCTGCTTGAGACTGTCTCTCCCCTTTCCCCTCCCCCATGCTCTCCCTTTCTCACTCTCTCAGGAAATAAATCTAGATAGATAGATAGATAGATAGATAGATAGATAGATAGATAGATAGAATGAATCAGTTCTAAAGGATTAAGTAGGTATAATCATCTACTCCAGCCAAAATCTTTGGGCTTGATTTTTCATGTTATAAAGAGATATTGTGATATCTAACACAGTGATGACTGAAGAAACCCTAGAAGAGCTTGTTAATGGATAATCAACAATTATGTGAAATAACTGTAATTTGCTGGACAACAGCCACTGATGAATATGACCCAGAAAAACCAATATGAATAAAAGTATTCAAAAGAAGGGGTGCTTGTGTAGCTCAGTCAGTTAAGTGTCCAACTTCGGTTCAGATCATGATCTCAGGGTCCTGGGATTGAGCACAGATCGGGATCCTGGATCATTGGAGAGTCTGCTTGTCCCTCTCTCTCTGCCCCTCCTCCCACCCATGCTCTACCTCTCTCTCTCTCAAATAAGTAAATAAAAGTCTTTAAAAAAAAAAAGTATTCAAGAGAAAATGAATCTTAAGGGACCATAAACTGGACCTACTCTTGCAAAATAATCTCCATCTCACACCTAACAGACAATGAGCATGGGCCTGTGGTCAGCCACAGGGTGAGGACTAGCATATCTTATTCACAGGTAGCAGGGCAGTGACCCAAAAATGCAAATTAAAGTTGAGTCTTGAATAACTCAGGTTTGGACTATGTGGGTTCACTTATATGTGGATTTTTTATAGTATAGTAAATGTATTTTCCTTCCTTATGATTTTCTTAACATTTTCTTTTCTCTACCTTACTTTGTTGTAAGAATACAACATGCAATACATATATAAAATGTGTTAATCGACTGTTGGTGCTATTGGTAAGGCTTCCAATCAACAGTAGGTCATTAGTAGTTAAATCTGGGAGAAGTCAAAAGTTATATGTGGATTTTTTACTGTGTAGGGGGTTGGCGACCCTAAACTTCATGTTGTTCAAGGGTCAACTGTGTGTCATAATAACAAAGGTTTTGCTATTTCTTAGGATTTATAGTAAACATTTTCAGGAGAGATATTTTTCCTCACACTTGAGAAATGACTAGAACAGACTTCAAAAAGAAAAAAGTCTTTCCTCATCACAAGAAATACCTTGAGTTACAACTAAACAATACAATCTACTAAGCAGTTTTATTAAGCGTGTGTTTTCTCTTATTAGAAATTATCTAGCTTTAAAAAAAAAAGAAAAAGATATGATCTAGCTTAGAATTCTGAGATATAAAACGAAAAGAAACAAACAAAGCAAGAGGCAAATGTGAGCATACTACCAGAGAATACGAAGTAAGGTGATAGCTTTTGGGTCCCCAGATTAGTAATGGAAATGGAAAAAGATAATGGACAATGTTATTATGCCCTTAAAGGAGTCCAATCTTTCTTTCTGTTATGAAGACATGGCAATGCAAAGAAAGGGCGACCAACCCTTCTGATGGCTGAAATGTCTTTGAGTATCATGGCCCTAATTTTGATTGGCTAATAAAGTCAACATCATTCCACAAGCAAAAATCAAAAGTTTATGTTTGTCAGCTTATATGCTCAGTATTAGTTTTCTAAATTAACAGAATTTTACTCAAGAAAAGTATATCCTTACAATATTTTCCTCCTAAAATGGACTTGTCCTTTCCATTTCAATAAATGTCACAACCAGCCACACCACTATTTAAAATCAAAAACCAAGAGGTTGTAGTTGACTTCCCAACTCACTAGAAGTCCCATCAGTTCTGCCTCCAGAATCTGTCCCACACCTAAGAACTCTTCTCTAACTCTCATCAGCATCCCACCTCAAGCTACTGCCACTGTCCCTCACTCCACTACTACAATCGCACACCTGGTGTTCCTGCTTCTACTTCCACCCTTCTATTCCATTACCCAAAGACCAGACTGAGTCATCCATGTAAAGTATGTTCTTTCCCTGCACAAAACCTTCCAAAATCTCCTACTTAAAAAAAAAAAAATTTCTTTCCATGGCTTTCAAGACTACATATTCCAGCCCCAGGTCCTTTCTGCCCTCCTCCTGTGAAACTTCAGCTACATAGGCACTCAAGCTGTGCCTTGATTAGGTCATGCCTATGCTCTCCCCAGGCCCTTTGTATTTGCCAAGTAACTTCATAGAATGACCTTCCTTCAGACCTCCCATCATGGATCCTTAGTGAGGCCTCCTCTACATTCACCCTATCATATTACTAGGGTTTATTTCCTTTATAGCATTTATTACAATCTGATGGAAATTCATGATCTATGCTCTTATTTGTTATTGATGTTTTGGTTTTTGGTTTTTATGTGTCTCTCCCCACTGTGATAAGGATATAAATCTCAGGAGAACAGAAAACTATTTCTCAAAAAAAAAAAAAAAAAAAAATCTCATTTCTCTTCCTCACTAATGCAACACTGCCTACAGAATGTAGTTAGTATTTGTGAATGAATTAACATTATCACTCACAGCTCTTTGCCTTTTAGGGTTCTTGAAACTTCAACCAAGTTAAAAGATGAAGAGAAAATGTCAAGTCCTTCCATATTTTCTATAGCATTTCTAAAGCAAAATGTTAGGCCCCAAAAATGAATGACCTAACATGGAACTAAAATCAAAAGCGTTGAATGAAGAAGGCTAAGCGATAAACTGGATCAGTAAGACCCCTAAATCAAAACCCTTTGCTACTTTAGTTATGTGTATAAATGGAGAGAGGAGAAGGGGGAGTGGATCAAATGCTCTCTGAGAAGGGAACAAAGTTGGGGGTGGGAAGAATGCCAGTTATGAGTTTAGTCCCATATGGTGCTCTGTCTCAAAGGCAACTGTCCTCAAGAGAATTTCTGGTTAGAAATCCTCCCAACAGCAATTTTCTGGAAATCAGCAGAGAGACTAATTATCAGAAACTTATCTCCATACAAATAAATGCATTCCTCCCCATTCCACCAATACTTCAGTCTACATAACTCCTTGTAATGCTACTTCTGAGTTTTGAAGAAAATCCTTAACTACGCGTACAGCAAATGCACAGTTCTGTGACTGAACTGCTGCTTAAGTATATGGAGTAACATTTCTTACTACAGGGCCTTTAATTTCATATTTGTTTTGTGTTTAGTTTGGCAGAGGGAGTAAAGATATACTACAGAGCCAGTAAAGAAAGGAGAAAATGCAAACCTATAAAGTTGGAGGAAACAAATTTCTCATTCTGATGAAATTATTTCCTACCATATTAAGGAATTTTATTTGTTGTTTGCTTTTCCCTCTTCATGCCACACCCGTCTTCCAAATAGTAAACGATGGAAGGAGTTACTACTCTAACACAAGAGGTGGGAGATAAGAAGCAGCCAGTTCAGTGATTTTTTAAAAAAAGAAGGTATACAATTACTCTATTCTTTTCATTTATTTCAATTTCACATTTTTTGAATGATAAAACTGTTTACATCTAAACTTTAAGAGAAGAAAATGCAATCAACTTGGGAATAGTTTCAATCAAAAGGCAAGCTTTAAAAAAAAAAAAAAAGGCAAGCTTTAGACATGCCTAGGGTCTTCCTTTGTCTATACCACATTGATTTTAATTCCAAATTGCAAATTGATATATTTTCTAGAATATAGCTCTACAACACTTTTAGCGCAACACAGTCCCCAGGTCTTGTGTCTATAATAACACATACATCTCTCTCACACACACACACACACACACACACACACACACACAAAAGGAAAAAAATTAAATTGTCCAGTTCTTCCCACAGAAGAGAAAGATCTACCTAGCAGTAATTAGCTATGTCATTTTAAAATACTTAAATAAATAAAAAGATCTTAAGCAACTTTCACAAGTCACTGAGGAAACTTCTTTCACATAGGAAGAAGTATCAAGAAGATCTCACAATATTTTCTATGATTAATTCTAATACTGAAGGGAGATCAAGGAAGAACATAGGTCATAATGTATGAAGAAGAGGAGGAAGAAATACAGGACACATAGACATATTATTATTTACTATTATACCTTAATCTCAGTTGGGACTCATCGTCTTTCAAAATTCACCAGTGTCTCATTCATTGGTCAACAGTACATATACTGAAGGCACAGAAGAAGGGTATAGTCAGAAGCAAAGAACAACTGCAACTAACCCATATGGTTGAGAACCCATTACTCTGCCTTATAAATACTGGGCTCCACACAAGTGAGCCAACTAGACCTTCAATTTTTATTGAGAAAATCATACAGAAGAATTCTTATATATCTGGGTTTTATTTTCTTTTTAAGATTTTATTTACTTATTCATGAGAGGCATATACAGAGAGAGAGAGAGAGAGAGAGAGAATGGCAGAGACAGAGGCAGAGGGAGAAGCAGGCTCCATGCAGGGAGCTCAACGTGGGACTCAATCCCAGGACTCCAGGATCAGGCCCTGGGCCGAAGGCAGGCACTAAACTGCTGAGCCACCCAGGGATCCCCTATATCTGGGTTTTAGATGCAGACTCAACACAACTACCAATATCACACATGTACCACATACCTGAGAAAGATTAGCAATAACCTGGCTTGAAAATGATAATCCAGCTGTGCTGATATTCATTAGGAATTATATGCCTTTTGGATTACTGCTCTGCAATAATCACTATTCTCTTGGTGAATGGGAGCTAGGGAAGAAGCAGACAGCGCTGCTTCATACCAATAGTTAATAACAGATGAGCTATGATCGCACTGAAATAGTGTTCTAGGTGTCCATGGAAACCAGAGGCCTACAGGGAACAAAGCTGTAGCCCTATGGTACTGCTTCTGAAGTAATGTCCACAACCAGCAAAGTCAGCAGTCCTGAATTATAGACACTTTAAAATCATCACTGATTAAAACAGGCTGGAAAACTGTCAAGAGTGTGGCCATCTGTTAAGAAAAGGAGGTTTGGCCAATATACTTAAGATTATTCAAGGAAAGCGTAGACACCGACATGCTTAGTTGCTGAGTGGTGGAGGAGAGAATGGCTTGCATCACATGTTGGTTTTTAAATTATAGAGTGATTGGGCACACACTTCACAGTTGCTTTTTTTACTGCAATCTGCCTCACAGACAGAGAAGTAAATGTTCCTACTTACATCAAACGGAGCTGAACTTGATTGGGCATTTCGATCACAGGGTTCCCTGAAGCAGTCACTGAAAGGAAGTAGAAGGCCCATAGCAATAATCCGGGAGCAAAACTTCTCTGCTTCTTCTGGAGGCCCGTTCTCCTGCTGGCTGAACAACTTCTCCAACAGAGTTCGCCCTGCAGATGAAACAGTCATTAGGAAGGAACACTGGCAGGTCACCTAGCTCAGAACCATCCCAGAGGAGTGAGGCCTAGAAAACACAAGTGAGCATCACTGTTGCCAAGGCTACTCACATGCACCGACAGCAGCTTCCCAATCACAGAGAACTGCAGTCTGAGGCCTGGGATTCCACTTGGAAAAAGTCACATCTGGTTTGCTCTCCCATCTCCCAAAACATCTCCTGCCCCAAAAGAGGCCACATGATTGGCTGCACATTTTCCACCTGAAGAGTGCCCAACTTTTTGGATTTCATTGGTAACCCTCCTTCCTCTTTGTTTACACTGCTGATGGCTCTCTGAGGGAGCAGTTAGCAACCACCAAGTGAGCTAAGAAATATCAATAACTGACATTCACAGTCTCTGGCATGGCCATGGGGAGGGACAGGGAATGAGGGGACAGTAGGCAGACAAAGGCCCTTACCCCTGAGGAAAGAGTTAGCCAGCCAACACATCACCCTGAAGAAAGACGTACAGACTCAAAATTTTCTCACATGCTCCCCAGAACCATAGCTCTACACTAGGTGCAAACTTTAGTTTTTATTTCCATCAAAGAGACAAAAAAGATGCATGAGAAGAGGTCACTGGCAGAGGACCCCAAAGGGCCTGCATCAACCTAGTGCCATGGTTCTCAAACCTAGCTATACCTTAGATTCATCTGGGACAACACAACAACTGCAAGTTCCTAATCCATATCTGATACTACTCTCTCTCTAATTTATTATCCTTTAGAAATTGATTTAGCTGATTCTCCATTAGTCATTGATATAAGAAAGGATCCGTTTCAGGGCCACAAGTGCCTCTCAGTTCTTGCCCAGCTCCTGCCCATCCTTCCAATTGGTGGATTCACTCTTCAAAGTTAGATTAAAATCACTTATCCAAAAAATCCTTCAA
Source organism: Canis aureus (assembly GCF_053574225.1). Classification (NCBI taxonomy): domain Eukaryota; kingdom Metazoa; phylum Chordata; class Mammalia; order Carnivora; family Canidae; genus Canis; species Canis aureus. The sequence continues at coordinate 49,425,794 of NC_135616.1, forward strand.
TGACCCCCTCCCATACTTTTTTGAAACCCTTCTTAGTACTTTCTGTAATGATGCAGGTGCCTGGGTGGCTTAGTCAGTTAAGCATCTGCCTTCAGCTCAGGTCATGATCCCAGGATCCAGGGATCCAGCCCCACCTCAGGCTCTCTGCTCAGCAGGGAGCCTGCTTCTCCCTTGTCCTCTGCCCCTCCCTCACTCCTGGCTCTCTCTCTTTCTCTCAAATAAATGCTTAAAAAAAATAAAAACCTACACCTCGTACTAAAATAAACTCTCTGACAACCAGCATATATCCTGCAAATGTAGCCACTTGCACATAAGGAGTATCAATAAATAGTTTTAGGATTTCTAAATAAATACAATGCTATGACTCTGTGACAAATACTCTTATCATGGTCAAAACTAGATAGAAAATACATCTATACCAGAGATCAACAAACTTTTTCATTCCATAAAGGGTCAAACAGTAAATATTTTAGGATTGGAAGGTAATGGAAGGTCTATGTTGCACATTCTTCTTGATTTTTGTTCTGAATAGTTTTCAAAATGTAAAAAGCATGTTAAGCTTGTGATTGTGCAAAATGAGGTCCAAGTCTGTATTTCAGTTAGAACAACTAAATTTCAAATGTATAAATATCTATCAGGATACTAGTCATACAATTTTCCTGGCGCTTCATTTTATTCTTTAAATTAATTAATTAACATATAGTATATTATTAGTTTCAGAGGAGGAATTCAGTGAGTCATCAGTCTCATACTAACACCCAGTGCTCACTGTATCACATGCCCTCCTTAATGTTCATCACCCAGGGACCCCATCTCCCCCAACCCTCCTTTCATCCAGTGACCCTCAGTTTATTTCCTATGACTAAGAGTCTATTATATGGTTTGACTCCCTCTCTGATTTTGTCTTGTTTTATTTTTCCCTCCCTTCCTCTATGATTGTTTTGTTTCTTAAATTCTACATGAGTGAGAATATAAAATTGTCTTTCTCTGATTGACTTATTTTGCTAGCAAATACCCGCTAGTTCCATCCAAATCATTGCAAATAGCAGTATTTCTTTTTTTTTTATGCTGAGCAGTATTACATTTTGTGTGTGTGTGTGTGTGTGTGTGTGTGTGTGTGTGTGTGCATGTATACATCTTCTTTATCTATTCATGTGTTGATGGATATCTGGGCTCTTTCCATAGTTTGGCTATTGTGGACACTGCTGCTGTAAACATGGATTGCAGGTGCCATTTTGGATCACTACATTTGCATTTCTGGGATAAACACCTAGTAGTGCAATTGCTGGATCATAGGGTAACTCTATTTTCAACTTTTTGAGTAATTTCCCTACTGTTTTCCAGAGTGGCCGCAACATCTTGCACTCCCACCAGCAGTCTTAAGAGGTTGCCCTTTCTCCCAAACCTCGCCAACATGTTGATTCCTGACTTGTTAATTTTAGCCATTCTCACTGGTGTGAGGTTGTATCTCATTGTGGTTTTGATTTGTATTTCCCTGATGCTAAGTGATGTTGAGCACTTTTTCATATGTGTACTGGCCATTGGTATGTCTTCTTTGGAGAAATGTCTGTTTATGTCTTCAGCCTGATTCTTGATTGGATTATTTGTTATTTAGATGATGGATTTGATAACTTCTTTATAGATTTTGGATATTAGCCCTTTATCTGAGAAGACATTTGCAAATATCTTCTACCATTCTGTCAGTTGTCTTTTGGCTTTGACAACTGTTTCCTTTGCTGTACTTTTTATCTTGATAAAGTCCCAATAGTTCATTTTTGCTTTTGTTTCCCTTGCCTTTGGAGACCTTTCTAGCAAGAAGTTGCTATAGTCGAGGTCAAAGAGGTTGTTACCTATGTTTTCCTCTAGGATTTTGATGAATTTCTGTCTCACATTTAGGTCTTTCAACCATTTTGAGTTTATCTTTGTGTATGGGGTAAAGAATGGTCCCGTATCATTCTTCCACATACGGCTGTCCAATTTTCCCAACATTTGTTGAAGAGACTTTTTTTCCCCCTTAGACATTCTTTCCTGCTTTGTCCAAGATTAGTAGACCATAGAGTTGAGGGTCCATTTCTGGGTTCTCTATTCTGTTCCAATGATCTATGTGCCAGTTTTTGTGCCAGTACCATACTGTCTTGATGATTAGCTTTGTAATAGAGCTTGAAGTCCAGCATTGTGATGCCGCCAGCTTTGGTTTTCTCTTTCAACATTCCTTTGACTATTTGAGGTCTTTCCTGGTTCCATACATATTTTAGGATTATATGTTCCAGCTGTGTGAAAAATGTTGATGGCATTTTGATAGGGATTGCACTGAATGCAAATTGCTCTAGGCAGCATAGATATTTTTAAAATACTTTTCTTCCAATCTGTGAGTGTGGGAATGTTTTCCCATTTCTTTAGGAATTCCTCAATTTTTTTCATGAGCGTCTTATAGTTTTCTGAGTACAGATCTTTTGCCTCTCTGCTTATATTTATTCCTAGGTATCATATAGATTTTGATGCAATTGTAAATGGAATCGATTTCTTAATTTCCCTTTCTTCAGTCTCATGGTTAGTGTGTAGAAATGCAACTGATTTCTGTGCATTGACTTTTTTTTTATTTTATTTATTCATGAGAAACACAGAGAAGAGAGAAAGGCAGAGACACAGGCCGAGGGAGAAGTAGGCTCCCTGCAAGGATCCCAATGCAGGACTCGATCCGGGATCCCAGGATCACGCCCGGGGCCAGAGGCAGACGACGCTCAACCGCTGAACCACCTGGGCATCCCTGCCTTGACTTTTATATCCTGCCACTGCTGAATACCTGTATGAGTTCTACCAATTTGGAGGTAGTCTTTTGGGTTTTCCACATGGAATATCATGTCATCTGCAAAGACTGAGAGTTTGATTTTTCTTTGCCAATTCAGATGCCTTTTATTTCATTTTGTTGTCTGACTGCTGAGGCTAGGACTTCTAATACTATGTTGAACGGTGAGAGTGGACATCCCTGTCATGTTCCTGACCTTCCTCTCTCAGTTTTTCCCCATTGAGAATATATCGCTGCAGGCTTTTCATAGATGGCTTTTATGATGCTGAGGTATGTTCCCTCTATCCTTACACTGTGAAGACTTTTAATCAAGAACAAATGCTGTACTTTGTCAAATGCATTCTCTGCATCTATTGAGAGGATCATATGGTTCTTGTCCCTTCTTTTATTAAGGTAGTGTATCACATTGATTGATCTGTGAATGCTGAAGCACTCTTGTGGCCCAGGAATAAATCCCACTTGGTTGTGGTAAATAATCCTTTCAATGTACTGTTGGATCCTATTGGCTAGTATCTTATTGAGAATGTCTGCATCCATGTTCATCAGGGATATTGGTCTGTAATTCTCCTGTCTGCTGGAGTCTTCGTCTGGTTTTAGGATCAAGGTAATGTTGGTCTCACAGAACAAGTTTGAAGTTTCCCTTCCATTTCCATTTTTTGAAAAAAGCTTCAGAAGAATATGCATTAATTCTTCTTTAAATGTTTGGTGGAATTCCCCTGGGAAGCCATCTGGCCCTGGACTCTTGTTGAGAGATTCTTTTTTTTTTTTTTTTTTGTTGAGAGATTCTTGATTATTGTTTCAATATTCTTGCTGGTTATAGGTCTGTTCAGGTTTTCTATTTCTTTCTGTTTCAGTTTTGGTAGCTTATATGTTTCTAGCAATGCACCCATTTCTTCCAGATTGCCTAATTTGTTGTCATATACTTGTTTATAACATGTTTTTATAATTTTTTGTATTTCCTTCATATTGGTTGTGATCTCTCCTCTTTCATTCATAATTTTATTTATTTGGGTCCTTCCTCTTTTCTTTTTGGTAAGTCTGGTTAGGGGCTTATCAATCTTATTAATTCTTTCAAGAACAAGCTCCTATTTTCATTGATCTGTTCTTTTGATTTCTATTTCATTGATTTCTGCTCTAATCTTTATTCATTCTCTTTCTTGCCATGTTTAGGCTTTATTTGCCATTCTTTCTTTCTCTAGCTCCTTTAAGTGTCAGGTTAGATTGTGCATTTGAGTATTGCTCAATATACTTCCCTCTTAGGACTGCCTTTGCTTCACCCCAATGATTTTGAACAATGTTCTCATTTTCATTTGCTTCCATGAATTTTTTAAATTTTTCTTTGATTTTCTGGCTGACCCATTCGTTCTTTAGTAGGATACTTTTTGACCTCCATGTATTTGAGTTCTTTCCAAATTTCCTCTTGTAATGAGTTCAAGCTTCAAATCACTGTGGTCTGAAAATATGCAAGGAATGATCCCAATCATTTGGTACCAGTTGGGATCTGCTTTGTGACCCAGTATGTGGTCTATTCAGGAGAATGTTCCATGTGCACTCGAGAAGAATGTGTATTCTGTTGCTTTAGGATAGAATGTTCTGAATATATCTGTGTCATTCAAAGCCCTTATTTCCCTGTTGATCTTCTGCTTAGATGATCTGTCCATTGCAGTGGGTGGGGTGTTAAAGTCCCCTGTTATTATTGTATTGTTATCAAAGTGGTACTTTAATTTTTTATTAATTGGTTTAAATAATTGGCTGTTCCCATGTTAGGGGCATAAATATTTACAATTGTTGGATCTTCTTGTTGGATAGATCCTTTAATTATGATATAGTGACCTTTCTTGTCTCTTATTACAGTCTTTGGTTTTAAATCTAATTTGTCTGATATAAGGAGTGCAACTGCAGCTTTCTTTTGATGTCATTTAGCATGATAAATGGTTTTATACACCCTCACTTTCTATCTGGAAGTGTCTTTGGGTCTAAAGTGAGTCTCTTGCAGAGAGCATATCAACAGTCCTGCTTTTTTATCCAATCTGATACCCTGTGTCTTTTGAATGGGCATTTAACCCATTTACATTCAGAGTAACTACTGAAAGATATGAATTTAGTGCCATTGTATTACCTGTAAAGTCACTGTTTCTGTATATTGCCTCTGATCATTTCTGGTCTATATTATTTTGGGGATTTCTCTTTGTTTAAAGGATCCATTTTGATATATCTTACAGGGGCAGTTTTAGTGATCACAAATTGTTGTTTTTTTTTTTAAGATTTTATTTATTTATTCATGAGAGACACAGAGAGAGAGGCAGAGACACAGGCAGATGGAGAAGCAGGCTCCCCACAAGGAGCCTGATGTGGGACTCAATCCAGTATCCTGGGATCACACCCTGGGCCAAAGGCAGACACCCAACTGCTGAGCCACCCAGGTGTCCCTCACTAATTGTTTTAATTTGTTTGTCCTGTAAGCTTTTTATCTCCCCTTCTATTTTGAATGACAGCCTTTCTGGATAAAGTATTCTCGGCTGCATATTTTTCTCATTTAGCATTCTGAATATATCATGCCAGTCCTTTCTAGCCTGCCAAGTTTCTGTGGATAGGTCTGCTGCCAGCCTAATATTTCTACCTTTGTAGGTTACAGACCTCTTGTCCCAGAGCTGCTTTCAGGATTTTCTCTTTGTCTCTGAGATTTGCAAGCTTCAGTATTGTATGTCGAGGTGTTGACCTATTTTTATTGATTTTGAGGGGGGTTCTCTGTGCTTCTTGGACTTGAATCCCTGTTTCCTTCTCCCGATTAGGGAAGTTCTCGGCTGTAATTTTCTCTAATATATCTTCAGTCTCTATTCTTCCTTCTCCTTCTATCTGAATTATTTTAATATTGTTTCACTTTATGGTATCACTTATCTCAAATTCTCTCTTTGTGATCCTGTAGTTGTTTCTCTTTTTCTCAGCTTCTTTATTCTCCATCATTTGTCTTCTAGATCACTAATTCTTCTGCCCTAGCAGTTAGAGACTCCATTTTTTACTGCATCTCATTAATAGCCTTTTTTATTTTGACTTAATTAGATTTTAGTTCTTTTATTTCACCTAAAAAGGGATTCTCTAGTGTCTTCTATGTTTTTTTCAAGCCCATGGCATCTTTACAATCATTATTCTGAACTCTAGTTCCAACATCTTACTTATATCCATCTCATTTGGTCCCTGGCAGTCAATACTGCCTCTTATTCTCTTTTTTGAAGTGAATTTTTCCATTTGTCTTTCTTGCAGAAAGTGGTTGCTTTCTATCTGCAGAATTGCAGCAATTCTTTTCTTAGATCTCTGGTTGAGTTAATGGGTGTTCAAAATGATTTGATAACTATCTAGCTGAATTCCTGAGACCAGACAAAATTATGGTCTCCTACTCCTTCACCATTTTGTAAAAGTCTATCTACCAAAACTCATTTAAAAATCTTCCTCTGATATGTAGAATAACAAAGCAAGGCAAAAGAGGCCTTTTTATTTTCTTCTTTCCTTTAGGTCACTAGAGAACATTCTTTGGTCTCCCATGATATTTTCTGAAAGGAAATAAAGGATTTTTCTTCTATAGAACTTGTTTCCCTGTATCTAGCTGGCACCAAAAACAAGGAAACCACATCCCTCAGTTCTCAAATGATTAATTATTGTTGCAGTATACCCATCTTACACATCTTATGACTGAAAACAGCCAGGAAACTAAGTAGCTTGCTTAGAAACTGTGTATGACAGAAATTGTATAAGATAGATAGGAGCTCCCCTATATAGGAATATTTGAGTGTGTGCAAGTAAATGTGTATGTGTATATCAAACCAAAAATTATCAGAAAGGGTTATGGAATAATGGGGAAGAGAGGGACATATAGCTCCCTGGAACTTCAGCTCCACGATGAACAAATACCCCTCAATCCTTCAACCAGGGTTTCCCAACCATAACTCCACTGACACCTTGGGACAGAAAATCCCATGTGTCTTGTGTACTATAGGATGTTATCAGCCTCACTAGCCATTAGTTACTAGATGCGAACAGCATAACCACTGCACTTCCAGTTTTAAAAACCAAAGTGTCTCCAGACATTGCCAAATGTCCCCTAGCTTGAGAATCCCTGCCTCAGCCTCTCTGAAGAAAACTGCACCTGCTCACACAGACAGTAACCTGCTGTCATTCAGTCAGTTCTCCTCCAGCAGTCCTATCACATGGAGACATTTTGTGTCAAATCCCACATTTAGTAGGGTTAGGAAGTGTGTGAGTGACTTCCTTGATCCCCTGAGCACTGTCAAATGATTTATTCTTCTTTGAAACCATCAGCATCTTTTTAACTCCTGCCATTGACTAAACCACCTGCCATCCTTCACCTTTTTGCCATACAGTAACTCCTTGTCATTCCCTACTGCCTCTCCACCATTCACTGAATACCTCACTTCCTGACCAATCACTATGTTTTCCACGCCTATTTCTATCAGTGATTCTGACATCCCCATGGAGATCAAACCAACACCTAGAGAAATAACTCAGCTGAGACCCTGAATCCTCACCTCCAGTCAGTGTTTCAACCCCACACAAGCAATCCATTCAGAAGACCAATTTCTAACTGTACTCCTGCCCTCCATGGTTTCACATCACCCTTAAAGCAAAACCCAACTCCTCACCACAACTAAAGAGCACCCTCCCCCACCCCGTACCTGTCACCTCTTCCTGCTCTCCCTGAAGGTGATTACTTACTGGCCTCCTCCTCAACACACAGGTTCACTCTAACCTCAGTCTTTTGTACTAGAACACTCTTCCCAAGATAGTTAAATGACCCACTTTTTCATCTCATTCAGACCTCTGCCTAATTGTCTCAACACTGAGAGAACTTCCTGACTAGTCACTCAATAGTGTGCTAGTCACTCTTTTTTCCATTATTCCTCTTTATTCTTCAGAGATCTCAGCCTTTAAATTTATGTGAGACTGTGGTCTGTCTCCTCCTCATGGAAGGTAAACTCCATGTTAGCAGACTCCATTGTTTGGTCACCATCTTTTACCCAGTACCTCAAGAAAAACCTGACACAGTGTAGTTGATCAATTAATGTTCTGATCATAAATGAATCAACCTATAAACAAATATTTGGAAGAAACATCCAATCCCTGACCACTACCTTCTATCATCTCAGCTTATATTCTAGAACCCCCTCTGAAGTTCCATTATCCACAGCGATCCTGAGTCAGTCATCCTTGGCACCATCACACAATCCATCACTCCCTTCCTCACCTGCCTAAATTCCATGTTGATCACTGCAATCACATCCTTCAAACACTCCAGCTCCTCTGCCCCTCCCTCCCACCATTGTAGGATGGGAAAACCCCAAAACTCCAATTCATTCCAGTCTAGACATCTACCTTTTCTTTGCCTACACCAAAGCAACTGAACACTACGAAGGAAAGACACTCACTCATAGCCTATTTTCACTTTAAGATCATGTGACTATAAGCCTGAATTAGGCCCAACACTGCTCTGTATTCTCATCTAAGCATATAGTCTCCAAAACAATTTTATACATTTTCTTCCCCCTTAATCCAGTCTTTTCAATGATGAGATATACTGATCTTCTCAAATAATGTATGGAGAAAATGGAAAAAAGCAAGACAAACTGCAAATATGCCTTCTCTCCCTTTTTCCTTAAAGAGGAAGCAGACCCTGCTCCAAACAAAAGCAAGATCTTCCCCCTCATTGTCCTAGTTGAATTCTTTGTGGCATGGTCAGGACTTCACTTCTTTACTCTTTCTCTTTCCTGAATCAGGAACATTTCCTTCTTTACTAGGCATTTCTAGAATCATATAAACATGCTTAATTAAAAAAAAAAAAAAAAAAAAACTCTCCCTTAGTCCACATCACTCTTTACTCCCAACTACTGTCCCATTTCTTGATTTTCTTTTGCATCAAAACTACTGACCAGGGATTCCTGGGTGGCTCAGCGATTTAGCGCCTGCCTTCAGCCCAGGGCATGACCTGGATCCCACATCAGGCTTCCTGCATGGAGCCTGCTTCTCCCTCTGCCTGTGTCTCTGTCTCTCTCTCTCTCTCTCTCTCTCTCTCTCTGTGTGTGTGTCTCCCATGAATAAATAAAATCTTTAAAGAAAAAAAAAAAAAAACTACTGACCAGAATTACCTACGCTTGTTACTTCTAGCCTCTCACATTGAGCAGTCTAATTTGTCAGTCTAATTTGCAATGCAATAGAAACTGATAATCAACACTGTACCAATGACATCTGTCTTCATCTTACTCAATTTCTTAATCTCTCAAAAATTTCCATTGTTGGGATCCCTGGGTGGCGCAGCGGTTTGGCGCCTGCCTTTGGCCCAGGGCGTGATCCTGGAGACCCGGGATCGAATCCCACGTCAGGCTCTCGGTGCATGGAGCCTGCTTCTCCCTCTGCCTGTGTCTCTGCCTCTCTCTCTCTCTGTGACTATGATAAATAAATAAAAATTTAAAAAAATAAAATAAAATAAAACTTTAAAAAAAAAATTTTCCATTGTTGATTCACTCGTACTCCTTAGAATACTCTCCTATCACCTCTGATATCACACTGTATTTTCTCTAACTCACTGGCCACTGTCTCTCAAGTCCCCTTTACTGCTTTCTCAACTCAACATGTCAATGTATGAGTGAGTGCTTCCTAGATCATTCTATGCTTATTCTCTAGTCTTCGTTTATTATTTCATATAATCTCGCCCAGTCTATCTTCCACATGAAACCAGGAAGATTTCTCACTGCATCAACTGAGTGTGGCAGAGTGACATCATACATGGACAGTATGCACAGGGAAGCTAAGTGAGATCCTGAACTATATGGTAATAGTAGGAGGACTGGGAGAAAAAAATTAGAATTCTAAGGACCACCAAAAGGGCAATGAGTTTGTCATTTCTTTTTTCTCCTACCTGGATTCAAGGTAAGCTGAAATCCAGAAGGGAACCAACAGAATTAACAGGAAGACTTTAAGGGGCAATTTTGTGATGTGTCCATGATCTGAAAAATCTCAACCCTTGACCCACAAATTCAACTTTGTAAAATCAATCCTACATAAATATTCAGATATATCCAAAGAGTGATGTGTCACAGGGGTACTGCAAAGATTAAATGACATACTACAAATCAAGTGCTCAGCACAGTTCCTGCTGCAATAATAAATTATTAATAGTAAAAAATTAAAAGAAATTAGAATGTGTAACAACAAAATATCGGGTAATAAAGATGGCTTTATATAAATGGCTATACATGTAGCCATTGAAATCACACAATTAGGGGTACCTGGATAGCTCAGCCAGTTAAGTGTCTGCCTTTGGCTCAGGTCATGATCCCAGCAACCTGGGACAGAGCCCCACATCTGGCTCCCTGCTCAGTGGGGAGTCTGCATCTCCTTTTTTCTCTCCCACTTTCCCTGCTCATTCTTTTTCACTCTCTATCAAACAAATAAATAAAATCTTTAAAAAAAATCATGCTATTATAGAAAATATAGTAACTCAATTAATTTAAACATATTGAAAAGGAAGAAGAAAAATAAAAAATAGGTATCACTAGAGAATACTAGGGCACAAACATCACTGATAATAGAGAATTAATGGGAAATACCAGAAACATTTCCAGTATAAACTGATTTCAGGGTAATACACCTAGTGAATAAAGAAAAGTTTCAACACAGAAAAGTTCTAGCCAAAAGGAACAAAAAAAGTGACAAAATTAGAAAATCGCCCTTTTGCAATCCTTAATGATTCACTTAATGAATAGCCAATGGATAGGAAACCCATTAGAGAAGAAGCCAACTGAAAAATTTGCAAAGAAGGAATCAGGCTGCCACCAACAGACCCACAAATCATTCACAGCTTCAATACAACTGACATAGGCAGATACAGTAAGACTCCTGGATATGGGTTTAGAAAGTATATAGCACTGTACATCTAGCACATGTGCTATCCCTAATCCCTGGGAGAAAAAGAGAAGAAGATTGAATCGTACGTCAGATTGGACCTAACTTCTAATCTAAGGTATCAGAGGTCTCCGAAAATGGACTAGTTACCAGATAATATTGAACAATAAATTTGATTTGCATTCAATATAATAATGGCATTGCAGCATATTAAAAAGTCCTTTTTTGAGATGCATACTGAAGTACTTGAAGTTAACATGATCCTCATGATCCTCTCATAATTCCATAAGAAACTGTGTATTTGGGAGAGGCAGATAAAACTATTACAGCGTTGATAATTATTGAAGCTGGGTGATGAGTACATGGGGCTCATCATACCTCTACGTGTATGTACAATCAAATTTTCACAACAAATACCTTAAATCATGCCATTAAAAACATTAATGATTGCAAGGCTAGATAGATAGATAGATAGATAGATAGATAGATAGATAGATAGATAGATAGATAGCACCTAACTGGCTCAGTCAGAACATGAGACTCTTAAGATTGCAAAGCTAAACAAGGTGTCCCCCTTATTCTACAAAAACAAGAGACATGAATTCAATTTATTAAAGGGTCAAATGATTGTGGTAGGAAAGGAACATCATAAGTTTTTACTTCTAGGACCTGCACTCTAGCTGGACAGTACTGAGCTCCCTTTCTGACTATGAATATAATTTGACCAGGATGGAAGGAACAGAGACATGAACTTCTGTTTTTCTTCTCACAGCTGATAAATGGGGATTTAACTGGGACACACTCACCTACTACAGGAATGCCTTGAATCCAAACTAGGGAGAGACTGAGCCAACATAAAACCTTATGAATTTAACCTTACTTCTTAATTGTACAAACTGGCTGGCTAGGACATGGACACGGAGGCCCCAGGTTCGCTCTGGTACCCTCTTCTAAACCCTACCCACAAACAGGGTGTCCCATCACTCCTAGTCACCTTACATCATTCCTTGGTCAAAGCACCTATACTAGACTGAGACAAGTTGGCTACACCAAAAACTGAAAATAATTGGTCCTAGAATATGCATAAGCATAACTTTCCTAAGTGTTCATTTCACTTCAGATTTTCATTCATTATTTAATCAACAATATCTCCCAAGCTCTTTCTAGGTGCAGAGTAGCTCTAAGTCAATTAGCCAAAACCTATTTGCTGAATCAACAAGTCATGAAAAACTGCGGTGAGCATGACAGGGGCTGATGGGGTGCTGCCTGCTAGGAGGTCAGCCCCATGGCTAAGGCCACAGGGTCAGCCAGGAAGGCCCCTCAGAGTACATGCAGTCCTGGGCTACTTATATCAAGGAAATGCGAAAAGGTACCACAGGTAAAGGAAGAGCTAGGTTTAACCACAGCCAAGGCAATATCCCCCTTGTAGCTGCAGTAACACTACAACTTGAGAAAATTCTTAAAAGCCAATAAAATCATTCTCTACAGCACAGATTGCTATAAACTCCATTGGTACATAAAAAGTCATTTCTGGTGGATTTATGACTCTAAGTGCATGGGCAGGAGACAGGCAAATTTTCTCAGGCTCTCTCTTCCTCTCCCCTACTTCCCTGGACCCAAATAAAAGACCCAATGGGAAGAGCAATCTTTCTATCTTTCAAATCCAGCCTTTACCTGTCATTTCATCAATTAAGAAATGCATGACCAGGGATATTAGATATTTTGCCCAAGGTCACACTATTTTGATCCAAGAAAAGCTTATCTCACTCATCACACAAATTACACATCTAACATATAACCCGAAGAAATCTAGAAGAGTACACCCATGGTTAATTCTTTTATTTTATATAGAATAGAGAACATTTCTTATTTTCTGCCCATTCTTTTCCACTTCAAATACATGGAATCTATCTCTAGGCTTCATAAAATGACCCAGAGAAAGAAGTATGGTTCAGCAGCCATGACCTTAAGCTATAGAAACCAACTGCCTTGGTGCCCTTCGTGATGGTATCATTATTCAAGCTATGGCCTCAGACAAGCTACTTAATTTCTCTGAAGCCTCAGCTTCCTTATCTATAATCAGAAATAATCCTCTTCATTACCACTTAGGATTGTTATAAGAACTAAGTTGAGGGACGCCTGGGTGGGCTCAGTGGTTGAGCATCTGCCTTTGGCTCAGGTAGTGATCCCAGGATCCTGGGATCAGGTCCTGCATCGTGCTTCCTGCAGGGAGCCTGCTTCTCCCTCTGCCTATATCTCTGCCTCTCTCTGTGTGTCTTTCATGAATAAATAAATAAAATCTTTATAAAAAAAAAAGAACTAAGTTGAAATAATTTTTGTAACAAGTTTAACAGTGTCCAATAAATATGACCCTATCATTATTTTTATCAAGATTCATTTCAAAGGTTCTGTACTCTTAAATAGGATAAATAAAAATTTGATTAACCTAGAGAAAGGAAATCATAACTAATCAATGTAATCCTAAGAATATACCTCCAGGGATCCCTGGGTGGCGCAGCGGTTTGGCGCCTGCCTTTGGCCCAGGGCGTGATCCTGGAGACCCGGGATCGAATCCCACGTCGGGCTCCCGGCATGGAGCCTGCTTCTCCCTCTGCCTGTGTCTCTGCCTCTCTCTCTCTCTCTGTGTGACTATCATAAATAAATAAAAATTTAAAAAAAAAAAAAAAGAATATACCTCTAACCTAAAGGCATTAGAACGAATGATAATAAGCAGGATGATCACAGATTAAAATCAAGTTTTCATTTCCGTTTTTGTTTTTTCTCTTACATTCAGTAGCTCTTAATGACACCATAGGTAATATTTAAGACTCTGCTTTCTAGAATTCCTAACTTATGTTTTTTTAACTTGCATTATTTGTTTCACTATATTTGTTAAATTAATGTTAAAAATAATATTCACCCAGTGAGAGAAAACCTATTAATCACTAATGTTCTCCAATTATTTCTACACTAATCCCGTCTACTTCCTCTTGCATACATTTACCCACCCTAGTTAGTAAAGATATTCACTTTAGCATGTGGTATCAGCTTTGTAATAACACACTATCCTCAAATACTCTTCTTGCATTGCTAAGCAAAACTCACAGAGCTGGACAAACATGGAAACAAGGCCAAATGCAGTCATCCTCCAACACAAGGAAAAAGTAAAATCATGAGTCCCTGGCACTGGAGTTCTTTTGGGCAGTGAGCAGTGATGCTATAAAAAGTAGAAAACCTGTGTTCAGACAGAATGATATAATATAAAGGGCACTTCCACATCTATTGTCAGCTTGTGAAGCAAAGCAAGGATTTACCATCACGATTTCAAAGCAACTAACCAAAGGATGAAAAGGTTGTAGAATCAGGCTACAGACTGGAGGGTAACGGTGCCAAAACTGGATGCATACTCTGCTCTCCTAATTTTTATTCCAGGGATCTTCTACTTCTGAGTAAGCCAGCAACTCTGGGAAAAGCTTCTGACCAACATTCTCTATTACAATATAAAAGAAATAGACCACATGATCTGCACCCTGCTGGGGTTGACAAGACAGTTATAATGACCAAAGCTCATGAAGGAATGCTTTAAATGCAGTCTATTTAGAATACAGTATCTTAATTAAACATCCTTTGCAGAAATAGTAAAAAGAGAAAGTAGCAAAGACAAGATATAACCAAACACTGAAGAGTCTATCATTTGCAAAGAATGTCCTAGGTCCACCAGAAGATATAATCATGATGAAAACATGCTCCCTGTCCCTTACAAATAATAATAATAATACGTTATGACAGTGTACTCAAATCTTTGACTAATATATCCCGGGCCATACATGGGAAAGGGCTGAGTGTGAGTCTGATGCTGTTTTATGGCCCATAACATCACTCATTTATAATTATGAACAAAATATAACTGCTATATTTTGAAAGGGGTCAGTATAAGTTTCTGTTTCTTCCAGGTTCTATATCTTATGCAAAATGAGAATTAAACAGAAGTCTTATTATGCTAAGCTTTTTCCTGATCTTCTAGCTGAGACTTATCTGATAAACTTCCCCTGAAAGCCCATAGTAACCATGAATAGAAATGACAAAGGAAATTTGTTGTTGACAGCAAATCTAGTTAGACATAACTGAGTTTAGGATGTTGGTGAATACAGAGATATCACATATTGTGTATTACCATGTACTGATGATCTGTGCTGGAGAAATAAGAAAAAAACAGGTATGAGAGGCCAATTATGATCAAATAGAAACTACCATGTCTAGTTTCAGACGCCAATGCTTCAACTTTTACAATAAGAAGAAGACCCTCCTCGGTATAAATATCTAGGGTTGTCTTGAGGCAAGAAGACATATGTGTAGTCAAACTGCTGGACATGTCATAGGAAAAATAAATCATAGGACACATGAAGATAACTACCCTTCAGTCCCTACCTGCAGAGAAGATGACCTCAGCTCATGAAGGGATGTGAACAGATGAGGATGAAGCTCTCTGCTCCCTCTGAACAGAACCCCCTGCAACTGTGGACAGCACAGACTAGCCACTCTTGCAGGAAACTCCCTCCTCTGAGCACATCATCAAGCTCAAAATTCCAGATAAGGAAGAAATATTTTGATATTTAAACTTTATAAAACACTTGCAGACTGGCCTGCAGATGTGCTGGTTTTCTGAGTCCTCAATTCTATGTACCTTTATCATTTTTTTTTTAAGAAGTTGACTGCTCTGCGTGGTGAAAGGGGAGTCACGTTTGCTGCATTTTGTTACCTAACACTGACAATATGGAAAAGAGTAGTAATAAATGTATCTGACATCATTACAATAAAATGCCACACTACAACAGAGCATTAAAAAGATTTAGGGGGGGATCCCTGGGTGGCGCAGCGGTTTGGCGCCTGCCTTTGGCCCAGGGCGCGATCCTGGAGACCCAGGATTGAACCCCACGTCAGGCTCCCAGTGCATGGAGCCTGCTTCTCCATATGCCTGTGTCTCTGCCTCTCTCTCTCTCTCTCTCTCTCTCTCTATCATAAATAAACAAACAAACAAACAAAAAAGATTTAGGGGAATCCCTGGGTGGCGCAGCGGTTTGGCACCTGCCTTTGGCCCAGGGCGCAATCCTGGAGACCCGGGATCGAATCCCA
The DNA here is from genome assembly GCF_053574225.1 of Canis aureus. NCBI lineage: Eukaryota > Metazoa > Chordata > Mammalia > Carnivora > Canidae > Canis > Canis aureus. Next base: position 49,441,644 of record NC_135616.1, read on the forward strand.
CATCGGCCCCGGTGCATGGAGCCTGCTTCTCCCTCTGCCTGTGTCTCTGCCTCTCTCTCTCTCTCTGTGTGACTATCATAAATAAAAATAAAAATAAATAAAAAAATTTAAAAAAAAAGATTTAGGGATGCCTGGGTGGCTCAGCAATTGAGCATCTGCCTTTAGCTCAGGGTGTGATCCAGGATCAAGTCCTACATCGGGCTCCCTGTGAGAAGCCTGCTTCTCCTGCTGCCTATGTCTGTGTCTCTGTCTCTCATGAATAAATAAATAAAATCTTTGGGGAAAAAAAAAAAAGATTTAGGTGGTGCCTGGGTGGCTCAGTTGGTTAAATGTCTAAGATCTCAGGATCATGAACTCAAGTCCCGCATTAGGCTCCACACTAGGCATGGTGCCTACTTTTAAAAAAGGAAAAGTGACTTTGGAATCAATGTCATACACCACATCAACAAAACAAAAAATAAAAATCATATGATCACCTCAGTTGATGCAGAAAAAGCATCTGACAAAGTACAACATCCATTCATGATTAAAAAAAAAAAAACTCAACAAAAAGAGGAAGGAACATACCTCAAAATAATAAAGGCCATTTATGAAAAACCCATAACTAACATTATACTCAAGGGTGAAAAACTGAGAGTTTTCCCTCTAAGGCAGGGACAAGACAAGGATATCCCCTCTCATCACTTTTTTTCAACATAGTACTGCAAGTCCTAACCACAACAATCAAACAACGAAAAGAAGTAAGAGATAAACTTAAACTGTCACTATTTGCAAATGATATGATACTATACACAGAAATTTCTAAAGATTCCATTAAGGAGCACCTCGGTGGCTCATTGGTTAAGCATCCAGCTCCTGATTTCAGCTCAAGTCATGATCTCAAGTCATGAGATCAAGCCCTGCATTTGCTCAGTGCTTATCATGGAGTCTGTTGGAGATACTCTTTCTCCCTCTCCTTCAACCCCTCCCACCACTCATTCTCTCTCTCTCTCTCTCTCTTTTTCTTAAATAAATAAAATCTTTTTTAAAAGCTTAAAAAATAAAGACTCCATCAAAAAGCTACTAGAAATAATAAATTAGTTCAGTAAAGTGGCAAGATATAAAATTAATACCCAGAAATTGATACTATTTCTATACACTAATAACAAGGTAGCAGAAAGAGAAATTAAGTAAACAATCCCATTTACAATTGTACTAAAAAGAATGAAATAACTAAGAATCAACTTAATTAAAAAAGTGAACAACTTGTTCTCTGAAAACTATAAAACACTAATGAAACAACTTGAAGATGACACAAACAAATGGAAAGATATCCCACACTCGTGGGCTTGAAAAATTATTGTTAAAGAGTTCCTACTAAACAAAGCAATCTACAGATTTATTTTTGTTTAAATATTTTATTTATTAAAAAAATATATTTTATTTATTGATTCATGAGAGACACAGAGAGAGAAGCAGGCCCCATGCAGGGAGCCCAATGTGGGACTCCATGATCAACCCTGAGCCAAAGGCACATGCTTAACCACTGAGCCACCCAGGCATCCCTGAAATCTACAGATTTAATGCAATCCTTAACAAAATACTAGCAGCACTTTTCACAAAACTAGGAACAAATAATCCTAAAATTTTTATGGAACCACAAAAGACCTCAAACTGCCAAGGCAATCCAGGAAAGAAAAACAAAGCTGGGGTTATCACAGTCCCAGATTTCAAGATATACCACAAACAAAGCTGTAGTAATCAAAACAGTATGGGACTGCACAAAAACAGACACAGAAATCAATGGAACAGAATAGAGACCCCAGAAATAAACCCATGATTATATGGTCAATTAATCTATGATAAAGGACGTAAGAATACAAAACAGAGAAGAGAAAGTCTTTTCAATAAATGGTGCTACAAACACTGGACAGCTACACTTAAAAGAATGAAACCAGAAACCAGACTACTTTCTAACAGCATACACAAAAATAAACTCAAGATGGATTAAAGACCTGAATGTGAGACCTGAATCCATAAAAATCCTAGAAGAAAACATTAGCCATAGCAACATTTTTCTAGATACATTTCCTAGGGCAAGGGAAACAAAAGCAAAAATAAATTATTGGGATTACCTCAAAATTAAAAAAAAAAAAAAAACTTTTTGATAGCAAAGGAAACCACCAAAAAAAGTAAAAGACAACCTACAGAATGGGAGAAGATATTGCAAATGACATATGGAATAAGGGGTTAATATCCAAAATATATAAAGAAGTTATACAACTCAACACCAAAAGATACAATCTGATTTAAAAATAGAGGAGGACTTGAATAGATATTTTTCTAAAGGCATACAGATGGCCAACAGACACATGAAATATGCTCAACATCACTCATCATCAGGGAAATGCAACTCAAAACTACAATGAGGGGATCCCTGAGTGGTGCAGCGGTTTGGCGCCTGCCTTTGGCCCAGGGCGTGATCCTGGAGACCCGGGATCGAATCCCACATCGGGTTCCCGGTGCATGGAGCCTGCTTCTCCCTCTGCCTATGTCTCTGCCTCTCTCTCTGTGTGTGTGTGTGTGTGACTATCATAAATAAATAAAAATTAAAAAAAAAACTACAATGAGATATCACTTCACACCAGTAAGAATGGCTAAAATCAACACGACAAGAAATAACGAATGCTGGCAAGGATGTGGAGAAAAAAGAGTCTTCCTGCATGGTCAGTGGAAATGTAAATTGGGGCAGCCACTGTGAAAAACAGTATGGAGGTTCCTCAAAAAGTTAAAATAGAAATAACATAGGATCCAATAATTCCACTATTAAGTATTTACTCAAACTGAAAACACTAATTTGAAAAGATATATGCACTTCTATGTTTATTGCAATATTATTTACATTAGCTAAGATATGGAAGCAACCTAAGTACCCATTAATAAATGAAATGGGATGGGATCCCTGGGTGGCACAGCGGTTTGGCGCCTGCCTTTGGCCCAGGGCGCGGTCCTGGAGACCCGGGATCGAATCCCACGTCGGGCTCCCGGTGCATGGAGCCTGCTTCTCCCTCTGCCTGTGTCTCTGCCTCTCTCTCTCTCTCACTGTGTGCCTATCATAAATAAATAAAAGTTTAAAAAAAAATGAAATGGGAAAATATGGTGTACACAACATACACACACACACACAGGAATATTACACAGCCATAAAAAGGTTGGCATCATGCCATTTTGTGACAATACCGATGGACATAAAGGGTATTATGCTAAGTGAAGTAAGTCAGATTAAGAAAGACAAATATATGATTCTACTGATAAGTGAAATCTCAAAAGAAAAAAAGGAATAAACAAACAAAAAGTGGAATAAGACCTATAAATTCAGAACACAAAGTGATGTTTGCGAGAAGAGAGGGACTGAGGACGTTGACCAACATGGGTGAATGGAGAGGGAGGTACAGGCTTCCAGTTATGGAATGAATGAGTCACAGGACTAAAAGGCACAGCATGAAAAATGCAATCAATGATATAACAGCATTGTACATTGACAGATGTTAGTTACACTTGTAAACACAGCATAATATTTATATAAACTTGTCAAATGACTAAGTTCTACACCTCAGACTAATGCAACATTATGTGTCAACTACATACAAATAAGTAAATAAATAAATAAATAAATAAGGTAAAGAAATTACTTTGGTAATTTTTTACAGACCTCTGACTAGAGTCACAAAACAGCCTATTAAAAATGTATATAAAGTTCATATTTGGCTTCCATCAAGGCTTTTCTCTGAGAAAGAAAAAAAAGGAGTTATGCAACTTTGATTAATCAAGAGATGAAATTGGACAAAAACAGATCAAGAAATTTAATCTCATAAAATTAATTTAAAAAATGGCCAAAGAATATCATAGAACATAAATAACAATGACTACCAAACATTTTTAGGACCTATGTTAGAGTATGGATTTATCTGGGAACATTTTAAAGCAGGCACGCCTGGGTAGCTTGGCGGTTGAGTGTCTGCCTTTGGCTCAGGGTGTGATCCCAGAGTCCCAGGATCCATTCCCACATCAGGTTCTCTGTGGGAAGCCTGCTTCTCCCTCTGCCTATGTCTCTGCCTCTCTCTGTGTGTTTCTCATAAATAAATAAAACCTTTAAAATAAATAAATTAATTAATTAATTAATTAATTAAATAAAGTACCTGAAGCAAATCAAAGCTCAAAGGGAAAATTTAAACATGTGAGAGAGAAATGCTTTAAAAGAAAAAAACTTAATTTTAATCTATTAAGTTAAATCCATAAAAGTGAACCTAATAAATGGCAACTTCTAAATTACCTCTAGTTGAAGAGTTTTTTATCTTTTTAAAGCAGTGTCAAATCAAAGGAATAAGACAGACCACAGCTGCTGCTCTTACTTTAGAAGTCAAACAGCATTCTCTTTTCTGGAAAGGAGTATCAGTGGTTACCAAGTTCAGACTCTCCAGAGTTATGAGTAGCCCAATAGATCCCCATTTAGTCTCTACTTGAACATCTCCAGTGTTCACTTGACCAGTGAAATGACTCCTTTCAAGATCATCCATTCCAAGGCTGGACAATCTGTAAGAGACAGCCTTCTTTATGTTGAGTTAAATCAGACAACTGCTAGCAAATCTAGTTCACTGTCCTTTAACGCATTCAACTTTCTGCTTGAATATATACCGAAAGTTTAAAATTTCTCCCTGAAGCCAATGCAGAGCCATTGAATAATTGTGAGAAGAGCATTAATCATTCCCCTGCAAAGAATAGGATGAGTATTTTAAGAGAGATGTTCTGAAATGTATTTTAACAGGATTTAGTGACTGACTGGATTTAAGAAAGAGTAAGTGTGAGGAACTTGGCTAATTTGCATAACTCCCAGATTTTGGCTTAAGAAACTGGGTAAAGAGCTGTGCCAGAACTGTTAACCATGTACCAGGACAGGCAATAAATAAGGGAGCATTTGGGGTTTAGAGGAAAGAGAAGTTGAGTTTGGATATACTCCCATATCCTTACAATCATACTTTCAAGGCAATAGGAAATTTATGCCTGGAATTCATTATTGAACTAAAACAGAAATTTGAGATATGCATGAAAAGGATACGCAAGGGTGGATGTTAAATTAAGGTGGACAAAGACCAAATGAAGGTGTGAAAAGTTAGCCCAATATATAGTGGGCAAACCAAGGAAGAGTATGTAATGAACACTGACGGGTGGGTGTTTTTCTGATTGGTAAAATATTATATAATTGTTTAAATGGTGCCTTTGAAGCACTTTAAATACTAGAGATTTTTATTAATGTTGAGTGTAAAACACAACCTTCTAAATTAAAATGTTAGTAATGTTTCTGGATTTTAGGATTATGACTCCCCAAAGAGAGGCACAGACACAAAAACTGATCACATACAATGACAAAAGGAAAGCCATAACAACCACAGTATTTTCAAAAGAATATATATAATTCATATCATGACATAAGATTATATTTCAATCATTTTGCTGTAAAAAAATATTGCTTTTTAAAACCCATATGACTATTATGCTACTATGATTTTTTGTTTTTTGAGAGAGAGACCCAGTGTGAATTGGAGTGAGGGAGTGGCAGAGGGGAAAGGAGAGAGAGAATCCCAAACAGGCTCCACACCCAGTACGGAGACTGATGTGGGGATAGATCTTATAACCCTGAGATTGATGAGGGTACAGAGGACTAGCTGAGGACAAAGCACATTGACAAGTTCTTGAAATAGGGAGTGCGGCCTTCTACAGACTCAACTGCCTGGATGTTAATGCTTTACTAAGGGCAGAAGGCAATCTTAGCCCAACCCCCAAGAGCCTGTAAGCCTACTTTAACATATAAAAATTCCTTTAGAAATTTCCTTTGGGATGCCTGAGTGGCTCAGCAGTTTGGTGCCTGTCTTCAGCTCAGGGCGTGATCCTAGAGACCCAGGATCGGGTCCCACATCGGGCTCCCTGCTTGGAGCCTGCTTTTCCCTCTGCCTGTGTCTCTGCCTCTCTCTCTGTATCTCTCATGAATAAATAAATAAAATTCTTTAAAAAAAAATTTCCTTTATCTCTAAACCCCCAATATGCATGATGGCAATCATCTGCCAAGGACATGGCCCACCGATACACATCTGAAGGGTCTCATGACTCAGGTTTTATTAGACAGTAATAAGTGCACCTTTTCCCACCAATGGCTAGCCCCCTCAAGGTCCTGGAAACCTTTCTTCCAAAATTCCTTAGAGTACAGCTATCCTCAAACCCCTCCCAACGCCCAGGTATATAATCAGCCACCCCTCACGGGCCAGGGGCAGCAGCTCTTCCTGCCCCCGGGTCCTGTCCCCATGCTTTAATAAAACCATCATTTTGCACCAAAGACATCTCAAGAATATTTCTTGGACATTGGCTCCGGACCTCACTTGTATTCCAAAACTTGATCAAGATCATGACCTGAGCTAAAACCAAGAGCCAGTCACCCCAGGTGCCTCATGATATTATGATTTATAAACAGAAATATGTATTTGTTTTTCACACAGTTTCTGGCCCCTAAGTCTCTTGGAATTTCCTAAGTGATAGAGCACTAAAGGCATCTTGGTATTCACAACAAACCCCTTTCAACCACAGCTGCATTTATGTTAATGAATGACATTTGGAAAGCACTAAGGATGAGGACAGTTAGCCAGGGGGAAAACCTTGTGATTAGAGGGCTGGAACTTTTAGTTCTATTCTTGACCTCCAGGAGGGAAGAGTAGCTGGAGACCAAGTTCAATCACCAAAGGCAATGATTTAATCAATCAAACCTATATAATGAAGCCTCCTTAAAAACCTCCTAAAAACTTAAGGACTGTGTTAGAAGCACTTCCTGGTTGGTGAACACATGGAGATTTGGGGAGAAAGGCATGCTAAGAGAAAATGAGAGTTCCACAGCTTCCCCATACCTTGCCCTATGTATCTCTTTCATCTGGCTGTTCCTGAGTCATATTCTTTTATAATAAACTTTTATATTAAAGTTATATCCTTTTATGGTAATCTAGTAAGTAAAATGTTACTCTGAGTTCTGTAAGATGCTCTAGCAAACTAATTGAACCCAAGGAGAGAGCTGTTGGAACATATAACTGGTCAGTCAGAAGCCCAGGTCTGGAATTTTGGTTGGCAAGTGATGAGGGGGCAATCTGGTAGTACACTATCTCCAGGTAGATAACGTCAAAATTAAGTTGAATTCTAAAACATCTAGCTGGAGTCATAAAGAACTGCTTAGTGCTGTGGAGGGAAAAACCCACACATCAGAGTTGGATAAGAATCTTAACTATAGGGCGGCCCAGGTGGCTCAGCGGTTTAGCGCCACCTTCAGCCCAGGGCCTGATCCTGGAGACCCAGGATCGAGTCCCGCATCAGGATCCCTACATGGAGCCTGCTTCTCCTTCTGCCTGTGTCTCTGCCTCTCTCTCTCTCTTTCTCTCTCTCTCATGAATAAATAAATAAAATCTTTAAAAAAAAAAAAAAGAATCTTAACTATAGGGACTCCTGGGTGGCTCAGTGGTTGAGCATCTGCCTTTGGCTCAGGGCGTGATCCCAGAGTCCCGGGATCCAGTCCCACATGGGGCTCCCTTCATAGAGCCTGCTTCTCCCTTTGCCCATGTCTCTGCCTCTCTTGTGTCTCTCACAAATAAATGAATAAGATCTTTAAAAATAATAATAATAATAATCTTAACTCTAAACCTTAGATATTACTAACCTTTAATTTTAAAAATATGTATAAGGGAAATCATACCATACAACTGAAAGACAGTGAAAAGATGTCTTTATCCCCAATAGAAACTAGAAATAATACAAAAGTAAGATACCACAACCCTTAACAATAAAACATATGAAGCATTCAGAAACTAGCTCATCAAAGAAAACACAAATCCTCTGTAGAGAAAAGGTCCAAACTCTAGTAAAAGAACATAAATAATCTAAATAAATGAAGATGCCTTTCAGTCATGGGTGATATTACAGAAGCAACAATAATCCTTAATTTAAACTATAAACTTAATAAAATATCAATCAAACACCATTAGGACTTTTTAAGAAACTCCACACTTATGGAAGACAACAGGTCCATCAACTTTGAAAAAGGAGGACACTTCCAGGAATTATACACCTTGCAAAGCCACACTTTAAGAACTATATAGTACCAAGGATACCTGGGTGGCTCAGCAGTTGAGCATCTGCCTTCAGCTCAGGGTGTGATCCTGGAGTCCTAAGATAGAGTCCTACATCAGGTTCCCTGCATGGAGCCTGCTTCTCCTTCTGCCTATGTCTCTGGCTCTCTCTCTCTCTCTCTCTCTCACTCTGTCTCTCTCTCTCTTTCTGTGCTTTGCATGAATAAACCAATAAAATCTAAAAAAAAAGAAAAGAAAAGAACTGTATAGTACTGAATGAAGATAGAAAATCAAACATAAAAGGAATAGACCTCAGAAACAAACTTACCTATATACGAGAATCACATGAAGGTAGTATGAAAAATCACTGAGTAAAAACTATACAGGGGATGATGTTGAGAAGAATAAAACTGAATCCCTACATTAATCACATCATACACTGGATACTAGATAAATTGAAAGCTTAAATGTAAAGGGTGAAATATATAATACCTAAATATATAAATATATATAATAAATATATATAATACGTAAAACTGATTGTATATGCTAAGATTCCAATGATTACATACAACTGAATCCACTCCAAATAGTTTAAATAGTAAGAAGAATTTCTTACTGTACAGAATCTTGAAAGGGTTGAAGGAAAAGATTCTACAATCTTTTTAGAACTACTCACTGATGAAGTTTTGGAATATAGGTAAGGTCCAGAGCCATTGACCAAGAAAGAATTCTTGAGACGTCTTTGATGCAAAATGGCGATTTTATTAAAGCACAGAGACAGGGGACACTTGGGTGGCTCAGCAGCTGAGTGTCTGCCTTTGGCTCAGGACGTGATCCTGGAGACCCAGGATCGATTTCCACACCAGGCTCCCTGTATGGAGCCTGCTTCTCCCTCTGCCTGTGTCTCTGCCTCTCTCTCCAACTCTCATGAATAAATAAATAAAATCTTTTAAAAATAAATAAATAAAGCACAAAAACAGGACATGTGGGCAGGAAGTGCTGTTGCCTAGAGTTTGTGAGAAGTAGCTGATTATATACCTGGGAGTTGGGGGAAGTAAGGAAAAGGAAGATTTCAAAAGGATTTTCAAATGCTAAGGAGAACCTACAAGATATTGGAGGCATTGCCATTGTCAAGTTAAAGACTGTTTTTCCCTCTAGCAAAGCATTAACATTAAGAGGACTAGGGCAGCCCCGGTGGCTCAGTGGTTCAGGCCACCTTCAGCCCAGGGCCTGATCCTGGAGACCTGGGATCCAGTCCCATATCAGGCTCCCTGCATGGAGCCTTCTTCTCCCTCTGCCTGTGTCTCTGCCTGCCTCTCTCTCTCTCTCTCATGAATAAATAAAATCTTAAAAAAAAAAAAAATTAAGAGGACTAGAAGCTTCCTGAGGAATGCCACACGTATCCCACTCTAAGTCGGGTTGTTTGTGAGATATCAGCTGTGCTTTGTCCTCAGCTAGCCCTGTTCCTCCATCACTCACCAAGACACAATTTAAAACCAGGCCACCAAGGAAGTGGCTGTCTCTTCTCTGATCTAAAGTCCTGGGTTCTACAGCACACTCCCACTGACTGCTAGAATTATGAAATCCCATGGCTGGATGTTACATCTGCTGTCAGCCCCATAACTGGGCTCCCCCAGCACACAAAGGGGCACCTGAGTGGTGCAGTGGGTTAAATGAGTGACTCTTAGTTTTGACTCAAGTTGAGGTCAAGCCTGGTAATGGGTCTCCTTGCTCACCCAGGAGTCAACACTCTCTCTCCCTCTGCCCCTTCCTAATCTCTCTCTCAAGTAAATAAGTAAATCTTTAAAAATAAAAAATAAAGAAGAGAAAGAAGTCCAAATCAGAGTGTTTGTATAAACTAAAGATATACAGAAATATTACATACTTTACAAAAATACATACAATTCCAAGGATATCAGTCAAACATCAAAAGCAGTTCCCTATGCCCATTGAAAGAACAGAAGAGGAAATGAACATACAGCTATTCCCTGCTTTTTGAAAAGTAGCAAAACACCAGTTTGTTTTTGCAAAAGATCCATGTTAGTACTTGTTTACAGTAACCAAAAGAAATCCAAAAAGGACTTTCGCTTTCTTGAAAAAAGGCAAAAAGCAAAAATAGCATTCAGCATTTGTTTTCAAGCCATCTTTACACCCCACACAAGAGTGGTACCCCCCACCCCAGTGCCTTCCCCAGGAACTACACTTAGCATGTCAGCATCATGCCACCAGAGCTTTGACCAGTGTCTGTGGGCATCTGTTCTGTACCTTGATTTATTTTGTGTAGCCAATAGCAAGATGCATCCTAAGATATCAGAAAAAGTCTCAGAGAGGGTTTTTTTTTTTTTTCTTGAGTCTGGGACCCTTCAAAATTTTTCCCATATAAGTTAATGGTAATTATTTCTTTGTTTTATACCATTTCAGCTTACAAAAGTTTTCATAGGAATGCTGTACTTTTGGATCATGAAGGAAACTCCATACAGGGAATAAATAACAGACAAAATGAAGAGTCTTGTTGCATGGACTAATGATGGGGTATGCCATATACTGAGGGATACGAATAAATGTATTTTATCCTGCAGATCAGAAACAGTGTCATTAATACTTAAAACTACTAGAGAGAACATGAGATATCTGAAGAACTGAAGTATTCAAGACAGGATGAGACAGACAGACACTGCGCAACAAGAAGGGGATAAAACCACAGAGCATTAGAATATTAAGACATATACAGTAAAGATTTTAAACTTTAGCCTCAGGGCAGTAGGGAATCATTGAAAAGTTTCTAAACTGCAATCACCACCTCATCTTAGCTCATCTTTATATTTGTTATTAGTTTACTCTCTTGCCTTGTAGAGATTTTTTTCCTAAAGATTTTTATTTATTTATTCATGAGAGACATAAGAAAGAGGCAGAGGGAGAAGCAGGCTCCCTAAAAGAAGTCTGATGCGGGACTCATCCCAGGACCCCAGGATCACACCCTGAGCCAAAGGCAGATGCTCACCACTGAGCCACCCAGGCATCCCGCCTTATAGAAAATAATCAAAGAGCCAGAGCCATGATACTAAGTGGGATGTGCCTGATACCCAGGAGAGAGATAGGAGCTACAGACTGGTAACTTTGGTTGGTAATAAAACCAAGAAGGTACATACAAAGGAAACTGGTAGCTCAACCTTGGGGTTGGGCTAAAGCTACCTAAATCTACATGCCCAGCTTTTACAAGGCAGATGGTACTGAAAATGATCTGTGAAGTTAGAATCAAATAAGCCTCCTTACAGAAATAATCCAAATCAGAGATAAAAGTCATCTGTTAAAGGATGACTTTTTCACTTATATCACATGTTTGGCCCAGACAACTGTCTCGCTACAGAAATCACTGCAGTTCTTATACAACCTTATATGCTAGATCCAACAGCGTCAACACAATGTTGGATTTTTCTAAAATTAGAAGAGACAGATCAAACCCTATATCCTGAAATAAACTACCAGGATACTATCCAAACATTTAACACTCTTAAAGCCATTTAACCAAAATAGCACTATAAGGACAGTAAGATATAATTGTCTTGCAGAACATCTTGGGTAGCTGCAAAACATAACACCTCCCATAAAGAATTTACATACCTTATGTCTCCAAAGGGAAAGTATTAGTCTACAGATTTAAAAGAGGGTGGGAAATAAATAAATAAATAAATAAATAAATAAATAAAAAATAAAAGAGGGTGGAGTGAAAGAGGAAGGGCCAGTGATCTCCAAAAGATTATCTCTATAGTTATCCCATTGTTTTCATTCATCTTTTGAAAGATAAGACTTATATGTTAATAATGAAGAGAATCATTGTTTACATAACTTTCCACAGAGTATTCAAATGAATTCATTTGTGATGCTGAAATAGTTCTCTTCTAGTCTATTTGCTTCTTAATGGGCTTAAACAAGCTGTACTTTTTTAAGGACAATAAAACCAAACAAACAAAACAAAAGTAAAAATCCTAGGAGTTCTCAATACCTTTTAGCCTCAGTCTCTAAGAAAGTTTAAGTCAATGAAAAATTCTACATGGAACATCATGGATTAACAAAAATTTTGAGTAAGCATATAGGACAGAAGGGAAACTTGAAAACATACAAAAACCAATGTAGTTGAATCTTGAGCAGCAATCGTTTGAACTGCATGGGTGGATTTTTTTATATACAAATAGAATACAGTACTGTAAATGTATTTTAATTTCCTTATTTTTTTTAAGATTTTATTTATTTATTTGAGAGAGCATGCACACAGGAGCAGGGTGGGGAGGGGCAGAAGGAGAGAAGGAGGGAAGGAGAAGCAGGGAGCCAATATGGGGCTCAATCCCAGGACACCAAGATCATGACCTGAGTTTAAGGCAAATGCTCAACACACTGAGCCACTCAGGTGCCTCAACTTCCTTATCATTTTTTTTAATAACATTTTCTTTTTCCTAGCTTACCATATTATAAGAAATGTAGTAAATATACATATAACATACAAAATATGTTTTAGTAGACTGTTATTGGTAAGTCATATGGTCAACAGTAGGCTATTAGTATTTAGGTTCTGGGGGAGTCAAAAATTATACATGGATTTTTGACTGCAGGGGTGGGGGTTGGCACCCCTAATCCCTGTGTTGTTCAGGGGTCAAATGAATGTGAAAGTACAATGGGATAAGAGAATTAATAGTACTATTTTTCTTGAGCAGTTTAAACTAAAAGAAAAATGCAAAGCCAATTATCCATCCAAAAATAGGAGATGACTTATATTGTAGACAATAAGTACAAAAAGGACTTTCTCAATATGTTTGGTGTCAATATTAGAAAGATTCCATATACTTCTACTCATTATACTACTGGCATCATACATTGTACAACACAATTTTCCTTTTCATAAAACATGTCAACCACTCACCACACATAGTCACTACCAGGAGTGTCCAAAAACACCAGATCCTCAATATGCATTAGGTAATGGCAGTCCAACCAATCCAAATCTCCTGTAGTATCAATCAACAATTGGTCATAACTAGCAAGATCAAAACATCATTGCTCTCACCATCACTTACTACCAATATCCAAAGTATCTTTATCCCACAGTATAAATGGATCCCTCAGCACAGGGATTTTCTTCAGCTCTAACAATAAAGAAAAACTAAACATGCAGAGTATCGCCATTAAGAGAAAAGGTAATTGCTGAACTGTCACATCTATAGAACTCAAAGTTGGAGGACTGGACGAAGAATCTTTCATTTTTGTATCTAGGAAACCAGGGTACCAAGAAGAGGTAAGAAATTATTGCCTCAGGTCTTCCAGGAAATCATTGAGATACTTTAAAAGGGAGGCAGATTGAAAGACTTCTCAGCCCGCACTACTGCCATTAGCAGTGCTAGGAACTTACTGATAAACATCATTTTCCCTTCCTGTGTATGCAAAGCAACAAATTAAATGACACAAAATTGATTTCCATACATATATTACACTATATTACAACAAAGAACTCTTCTGCTTGAAGTATAAAAAAGAGATGTAACTGAGTAGTGTTTAAGCACCATTTTAAAACACCAATACAGGGGACACTGGGTGGCTCAGTGGTTAAGCATCTACCTTCGGTGTCCAGGGATCAAGTCCCCCATGGGGCTCCCCAAGGGGAGCCTGCTTCTCCCTCTACCTATGTCTTTGCCTTTTTCTCTCTGTGCCTTTCATGAATAAATAAATTAAATATGTAAAAAAAACATCAATATAGGGTTAATTTTTTTCAAAAAATCATCCCCTTCCCCCTGAAAATCAAAGGACAATATTCAGGCCATGATGGCTCTGGTATAACAGAAAATACAGCTTCAAGTGGGTCCAGGATATGCAGGAACTGACCAGATCACAGAAGAGTCATAGCTATTTTCCTATCCAATCAACATCTCCCAAGACATTCTTGGAAAAGAGGAAGACATACATGTTTCCCTCTCTCTCATCCACAGAGGAACAGGTGTCAAAGAGTAACAATTCTCCAGCAAGGTTAGAGTCCTCTTACAGCATCCAATAACTGTCATTATTTGCTCATATAACACCGATGTGATAACACCTTGCTTTACTAAATAGCATTTCAAATTGATTAGAAGTCATATTTGTCATATATTTATATTTCTAATATAAAAAAGCCTGGGAAAGTTTTCAGTAACTGAATTCTATCCAATAACTATCAAGCTACAGGCAGTACTTATTTGTTTCTTCCTAATGGTCCCTTAATGCTAAATTTCATTAACATCAGGTTATTACTTATAATGCATAAGCAGGAATAAATACAGTAATAAAAGTTTCTCTATTTCCTTCTTTCATTACCAATAAAATTTATAATTGGAAGCTCAATTACTGCATTACCATTGCTATTTTAAAATCAACCAACAAATTTGGGAATAGATGTTCTCTCAAAACAAGTTCTATCAAAATATCATTCTACTTTCATCAGATTCAATCACAACTCAATGAAAATAATTAATTTCAACTAATCAAAAATGTTAATAATTTTCCAGCCTGAATTCAATAGGAAGTTACCAATAAGAAGCCTAGATACCCAACTTGCCTGTTTTTAAAAAAATGGCAGGACTGCCTGGGTGGCTCAGTTGGCTGAGCATCAGACTCGATTTCAGCTCAGGTCATGAAATGAAGTCCTGCATCTGGCTTCACGTTCAGTGGAGAATACATTTGAGATTCCCTCTCCCTCTGTTCCTCCCCCTACTCGCGCTCACTATAAATAAATAAAGTGTTTAAAAAATAAGTAAAAATTTTCATTAAAGTGGCAAAGAATTATTCATGAAGACCTCTTTTTCTTTAAGATTTTTATTAATTCAGGGGACCCCTGGGTGGCTCAGCAGTTTGGCGACTGCCTTCGGCCCAGGGCGCGATCCTGGAGTCCCGGGATCGAGTCCCACGTCGGGCTCTCGGTGTGGAGCCTGCTTCTCCCTCCGCCTGTGTCTCTGCCTCTCTGTGTATTTCATGAATTAATAAATATCTTTTTTTTAAAGATTTATTTATTTATGATAGACATATAGAGAGAGAGGCAGAGACACAGGCGGAGGGAGAAGCAGGCTCCACGCCGGGAGCCCGACGTGGGACTCGGTCCCGGGTCTCCAGGATCAGGCAGGCCCTGGGCTGAAGGTCGCGCTAAACCGCTGAGCCACCGGGGCGGCCCCACATGAAGACCTCTTTATCCCACAGTATAAATGGAGTCCATTTATGCTAAGTGTCCATCACATTCACTGGCACACAGCAGCACAAAAAAGATATTGGTGGATGTATTGATAGAAGATTAAATGATGGACAGAATCAGATGAGTATGCGAGGAGGAAGGAAGAGCAGAAACAGGTAAGAAAAAAGACAAGGAATCCCTAAACCCAAGAAGTATACATAATATGATGCAGACAGTAAGTGTAGAGATACTGAAGTAAATGACACCAGTTAGAGGTCATCGGTAAAGACATTAAAAAATGAAAATGGAAATTTAATTAGCCCTTTCAGATGCTAAATCAAGAGAGAAAATAGTATGGTCCAAGAGGGTAAAAACTTCAAGATAAAGGCCCAAGTCAGGAAAATGTAATGCACATTCATAGGAGGGTAAGCAGATTAACTTGTCTAAAGCTGAGTGCTTACGAAGGAAACTGTGGGAGGTTAAGGCTGCAAAGTCAGGCATTGCAGCCAGATGCTATGCAGAACATAAATACTGAGGGTGTCTGCCTGCTACCTCCTCTTCCCCAACCCTCCTTTAAAAATTAGCACCTGCACCTAATCACACAGCCACACCTCCATCATATGCTTTCCTTATCCAAACCCTGAAGGAAACCAACAATCATAGAAAATGCTAAAAGAAAAAAAAAAATGATGCATAAATGATTGGGGGGAAAATAGTGATTAGGTATATTAATCAAACTTCTGTATACAATTCCAGAGTTGTTTTGTTTTGTTTTAACCAATTTGGTTTTGGACCATTTTGAGCAATGAAGTTTATTAATACAATAAACTAAGAGAGGAAAGCAAATAGCATCAATTGTGGGCCTCCTACATACCAGGAAGAGTTGTGGTGGCTTCATATATACTATTTCATTTAATCTTAACATTATCATTTTGAAATTACTCCTCTACCTTCATATATGTAAGAAAAAATTACTTAGAGTCACTTAAAAAAGCTAAGATACAAACTAATCTAGAATAATAGTTGAATAATTGCTGTACCATCACCTGACTGTATATATGTTCAGAGCCTTTTTAATAGAATCAGAAGGAAACACAGCTCTAAAAGCACCTGTCGAATTTCAAATACACATGGCTTACATCCACATACTTAAATGCACTTAAAAGTAGGCCAGTCCTCAGCTCATAAAGTAGTCATGAAAATTCACCACTGGGGTGCTTGACTTCAATCCAAACCACAGTCTTAAAAAAACATCATGAGGAAAGGATATTTCAGACCAAACTAAAATGATTTAAGAACAGTGCTTCCAGTCCCAGCTTTTGTTACCAAAATCTATTCTGATATGTGGAACCCAGTAAATCAAGATAAAGGAAAAAGGACAGTATTCATATAATCAATCCCCTCTCCTGTTATATAGTAAGACAGATGCATTATATATACACATCAGACATGATTCTGACTTCATGTATTGGACATGAAGGACATCGATACTCTGTCAGATGCTAGAAATAAGACAGCAACTGGCCTTAACAAATTCAGAAGTTTAATAATTTAACAAGCTATATAAGAAAACCTGGGTGGGAGTGAATGGGTGACGGGCACTGGGTGTTATTCTGTATGTTAGTAAATTGAACACCAATAAAAAAAAAAAAAAAGAAAAAAAAAAAACCTGTACTGTACTCCTATAGTGGGTCCCTCTCTATGGATATAAAAATCAAGATAACCTTTAGAAAAGCCAAAATGAGAGTCATACAATCCAAATGCTAATGTGCAACCCATTTACTAATTAGCTAGTCATTTAAAAGCTCAATGATAACCTCGATTTTATTTTATACACATGAATAACAGATTTGCTTATCTAAGTACATATCCTAGAGGAGGTTTTTACTGGCTTAAAGTCCTTAGGCAAGTTACTTCACTTGTCAGAACCTTGTTTAGCTCACTGGGAAAATGGAAATAAATAGCTATACTTCAAGACTGTTCTAAGGATTACAGATAATTATATAATGCACCACACAGTGGCATTTAGTAGAAGTGCAATAAATATAACCTTACATCATAATGAAAGGATTTGCCAACCAATAACAAATTGATCAGAAAAATCAAATTAGAATTATGGGGGGTGGAGAAGAGACAAAGACAGCTCTATGAATGAATAGCTGACAGAAAGGAAAGAGTCAAGAAACAAAGGTGCAAACAAAGGTGCAAAGAGTCAAGAAACAAAGTCAGGAAACAGCAGACTGGAGCCAGCACCCTGCATACCTCAACAGCGGTGGAGGGCATCCCCAATGTTTTCACAGCATATAACAATGACCTGTCTGAAGAGGACATTAAGCCATTTAAAACAGATTAAACTTTGATTCCATGTGTTTAAAAAGACAGATAAGCACATAACTGATTTTGGAAAGATTCCCATCAAAAGTGATTTAGCATCACAAATTTAACATTTTACATGTCTAAACTTTAACTGCAAAAATCTATTAACAAGCTTCTGCTAGATTTACTGTGCAAAGGAACCTCTCAAATTTCAGAAGCCTTTTTTCTACTCAACACTGAAAAAGATGTATGTCAAACAAATTAACTTTGGAAATATTTCAGTGCAATGCCCTAAAACATCATCAACAAAACAAGATAAAGTTTTGGTCTCTGTCATCATTAAATGTTGTTATATCTACCAAACAAATAAAAACATGTGCCACGAAGATCTCTATCTGCCTGAATTTTCTCCCTACGTTTGGAAGACAGTAAAAAGAGAAAAACATCTGTTCCTTTCTGTAGAGTTGACAACCCTCATTCTATGGTTTAAAAATAAAAGACGTTTATGGAATCTTATAGATATAATGATCACCTGCTTCAAAGGCAGCTGGCAATTAATAGATCCAAAGACGTGCAAAAAAAAAAAAAAAGGCCAAAAAACCCCAATTTCCCTAAGGAGAATGCCACTGTTTCCCAGGCCTTCAGTAATATCCAAGACACCCATTAAATTGTAGAGGATGGTAAAGAAGCAAATGTGATGCCAGATGACAAGAAAACAGGCAGCATGTGTCAATCTGGATTCACTCTACCACCACAAGAACAGTTTCCCTGAGAGCTGCTTGGAGAGAATCTGGTTCAGTCTGACCAACAATCACTCTACTTTCAGCCCAAGGAAGCCCAGATGTTCAGCAATTAAAGGGATTGACCTTATTAAAAACAGACAAACTAGAAAATCTTGTAGTCAAGATTTAAATTCTATATTTTTTGTAAACAGTTTTTACTTTATGTTGTCTTACAGTACCCAACATTCAAAAATGAGTAATAAGCAAGGACATTCAGACTTAAATCAGTAGACTCAGCTTCTATTTCTGGCTCTGCCTCAGAATGAATCACAGTGTGACCTTGAGAAAGTTATTTCATCTCTTTACCTACCTGCATTTCCCCACCAGTTTCAAGACTGGGTTAAACTTATCAATTTTTTTTTTAAGAAAGTAAGTGGCTGAGATAAATATATGGAAATAGCTACACAAATATCTATGGATCACTGAGCAGCTATATTCAACCATCGAAAACAAAATCGGTGAGGTCCATATTAAAAGAACTAACTCTGCACTTTTGCCCAGCACAGTAAAAATCTCCCTGGAGAGGGCAACAGAACACAGATACTTACTGAACAGGACTCCTTTAAGAGTCTAAAATTTCAAATTAGGAAATACTCAGCAAATTAAAATACAATCCAAGTAGCGAGAGTTTTGTTTTTCTCTAAAGGAAAACAAATGTTCAACCTAAATACGGCCTATGATCTTCAGGACTCTGATCAATCTTCTTATGAAGTCCTCTTCCCTGACCCCTGCAAAGGAAATCAGTCCCTTTACCCTTGATGTCCCAGAAGACTGCGCGGCATGTCTCTATTGCTCTAGTGTACTCAGAAAGCCCTGGAGAGGCAGAACCATGATTTAATGAACTTTATATGTCCTGCCACTAACATATTATCCAGAATGTATGTGGGTATATCTATGTATATACATATATATATTTGTTAAATTAAATAAATGAATATATATCCAAACTCTAATGCTATTAGGAAGAGCAACCATTAATATTAAGAAATAATCATCTAAATCATGGTGATATTTTCATTTAAAAACATGTATTTAGGGCAGCCCGGGTGGCTCAGTGGTTTAGCACTGCCTTTGGCCCAAGGCATGATCCTGGAGACCTGGGATCGAGTCCCACATCGGGCTCCCTGCATGGAGCCTGCTTCTCCCTCTTCCTGTGTCTCTGCCTCTCTGTCTCTCTCTCTCTATCTCTCTGTCTCTCATAAATGAATAAATAAATAAAATCTTTAAAATATATATATATTTATAGCAGCGCCCAGGTGTCTCAATGGGTTGAGTGTCTGACTCTTGGTTTCAGTCAGGTCATGATCTCAGAGTCCTGGGATCCAGCTCCAAGTCCAGCTCTGCACTCAGCAGGGAGTCTACATGAGGTTCTCCCCCTCTGTCCCTACCTGAAACCCCTCCTGCACTCTCTCTCCGTCAAATGAATAAATCTTTAAAATATATATATACATATATATATTTGTAAATGAATGATTACTTAACTAAAGAGGAAACACATGATTTCTCACCAACATTAAATTCACAAAATTAACTCAAGAACTTTCCTATCTTCATCCTTCAAAAATGGTCTTCTAGAGATTTGGAGGGTTTTTTTTTATTTTTTTTACAATTTATGTAAAAGGTATTAATTAGACAGTAAACATTACTTTTCATTTAACCTATACAATAAAGGGAAGAGATAAGTAAAAAAAAAAAAAAAAAAAAAGAGAGAGAGAGTGAAAAGGAGCAATAAATAAATGAATGAAAGAAGGTTACTCTTAAGTATAAGAATCTATAAATGTAAAGTAAAAGGTAACCCATAGGTGAAAATTAAAATGTGGGGACGCCTGGCTGGCTCACTGGTTGAATGCCTGCCTTCAGCTCAGGTTGTGATCCCAGGGTCCTGGGATAGAGTCCCGCATCCAGATCTCTGTGGAGAACCTGCTTCTCTCTCTCCCTGTGTGTCTCTCATGAATAAATAAATAAAATCTTTTAAAAAAGAAGAATGTTTTATAGATAACCCATTTATTAAAGTAACAGAAGCTGTTAAGCTTTTCAAATTACATTTGAAATGTTTAATCATTCAAATACTTATCACAAACCTACCAGTAATTGCATAAACTTTCACTGTTTCCTACTCCTTAAATTCTTATAGTGAATATTTCCTTTAATAATTAAGAGTAGAGGGATGCTTGGATGGCTCAGGTCCTGATCCCGGGATTCGGGATCGAGTCCCGGCTTCGGGCTCCCTGCAAGGAGCCTGCTTATCCCTCTGCCTATGTCTCTGCCTCTGTCTCTCTCTTTCTGTGTCTCTCATAAATAAATAAATAAAATTTTTAATAATAATAATAATAATTAAGAGTAGAAGAGAACATGAAACAAACTGTCACTCTACCAGTGGGTACTTCAGGTAAGGCCTTGGGACATTTAAGCCTATAAAAATGGAGAAACTCATTATACTACTTGCTATTTACCACAGTAAGTAGGGATTCCTTAGCTAGGCTTTTATGGTGCCCATCAGAATCTATAACAAAAGCTAAAAAGAGGTACTAGTTGGATTACATGTTCCTTTGGTTTTCTCACCGTTACTATCTCCAACCTATATCTTGTTTTGATTGGACATAAAACCAAATGAAAATTATCCCTAATATTCTATTTCATTATGTATTAACTTTCTAATAGCATGTATCAGATTTGGTTGCATCAGCAAACAGGAGTGCCCCCTTCACTTCACTGAGTAGTCTCAGCGATTGCTGCAAAATAGAAACTGCATATTACATACATACACATACACATATATATTAGAGCAATGAGAGATCGCCTCATTGCTGAGGACAGTACTGGAATAAATTATTTATTTCTCCAATACTGACTCTTGTCAAAGAATCATTAACAATTTTGTGCTTTTTAGTGCTGTGGGGATAAGGACGGACAGAGGATGATGGTTTAGCTAACTATGCCAAAAAAAAAAAAAAAGAAGTTAATCTACTTGGTGACACCCTGGACATAGAGAACACCACATGTTTTGGAGAAACGGACAGAGGATCCCTTTCTTGAGATGACTTAAGAGACACAACAAAGTTGTTCTCTTGAAGATTGTGTAAAAGAAAAGATAGAAAAAAAAAAGTAGAGAAAAGAAAAAGAAATGAATTTTACTGAACTGGCGTGCAGGACTTTAGGATTGCCCTAAGAAGGCAGGACATGCAACCAGCTGGCCCAGGCTTCTCAGAGTGAGGACAGCAGGTGACAGGGGAAGGCTCTGATTGGCAGGCGACCCAGCGCAGGGCACACTCACCTGTGAACACGTTCTGGAAGCCATCCGCTGCCGCCTGTGCCCCAGACACCTTGGCTGCCTGCACGGGGGGCGCCGCACCGCCTCCCTCCGAGGCCGCCCCGCTTTCCAGCAGGTGCGCGGAGCCCCCCGCCGGGGGCGCGCGGCTGCCCAGCTCCTCGGTCCAGTCCGCGGAGCGGCTGAGGCCACAGGCGAGGCCGCCGTCAGCCCGGTGCTTCTTGGCTGGAGCGGCGGCCGACACCAGGGCAGCTCTGGGCCCGCGGCTCAGGGAGGACTCCAGCCGCCTCTTGATCCTGGGGCTCTGACTGGGGGACTGCGAGGGGGAGTGGTTGGGCGAGCTGAGCTGCCGGGTGGTGGTCTTGATGTAGCAGGGAGTGATGAGCGGGTAGGGCTTGAAGCAGCGGGCGCTGGGCGCGGGGCTGCTGGGGAGGGAGGCAGCCGCCAGGGCGCTAGGCCCGCTGCGCTCCCCCTCGGGCTCTGCCCCCAGCCTCGGGGGATCCTCTCCCACCGCCAGGCCCCAGGCCTCCCCTGGCGAGCCTCGAGGGGCATCCTCAAACGCATCCTCCTCGCCTTCCTCGTCGGTGTCCCCAGCCCCTGGGCCCGGGGCTCCGGCCGATTGCTCCCCTGCTGAGGACTCCGGGAACTGGAAGGCGGTGGAGGAGGGCGAGTCTGCGGCTCCGGGCTGGCCCACCGGCAGGCCAGGCACCGCCACGGCTCCGGGACTGCCGGGGGGCGGCGGCTGCTCGGGCACCTGGGGCTCCGTGACTAGGCTACCAGGCAGGTCAGAGAGCGCAGACGGAGCCTGCTCCGTGTCAGGACTGCAAGGGGCCTCCCCGGCTGCGCGGCTGGACCCCAGCAGGTACTGGTCCAGGCCCAAGAAGGCCCCGGGCTGGGGGGAGGCGGTTGTGGGAGGTGCTGCAGGCTCCTCGGGGCCCTGGAGCAGCAGCTGCAGCTGCTGCTGCTGCTGCTGCTGCTGCTGCTGCTGGCGGATCGCCTGCTGGATGTCTGAGAGCAAATCCTCTTGCTCCGTGGCCGAATGAAAGCTATAGATGTCTGTGTCTGAGCCTGAACTGGTCCTTTGTCCATCCTGCACCCCCACGGCTGTTTCCAAATCCTCCAAGACCACCCTGCCCCCAACCCCAGCATCAGTGGGTCCATGGCCACTCGGGCGGGTTACCTCGAAAGGATCAGCACACTCGGTGTCCGACAGGCCCGTCTCGTCCGCAGAGAGGCTGAGGTCTGGGGTCTTGGTGACCAGGGAATGAGCGCTGTCCAGCTCCCCAGTCTGCAGGGCCTGGGAGTCCAGCACATCCTCGCGGGAGCCTCCAGTGCCTTTCCCCTTGGATAGGTTCTTTCTGATCCGCAGGTTGGAAAACACGGAGGCTCTGGATTCCGACTTGCCCTTCTTCTTGCCTGACTCCCCGCCGCCGCCGCCCCCTCCCCCCTTGCCGTGCTTGCCCAGCGCCTTCTTGCCCCCGCTCCCCTTCTTTGTGGCTTCCAGGTCTCTGGGCCCAACAGCATCCTCTGCGCTGCTTCCGCCTTCGTGCAAGGCATCACCTGCGCTCCTCTTCAGCTTGCCATCCTGGTTCCCCATGTTGTAATCCCACCGCTGAGCCGAGGCGCCTCCAGCACTCAGGCCATGCCAGCGCTGCTTGGCCCCCAGCCCGCAGAGGTGGAGGCACTGGGGCCAGCGAGGCGGCCAGGCGAGCCGCGGCGCGAGGAGGCCAACGCGCGCGGGGCCGGCCCTGCTCGCATCTGCCGCCTCTTCGCACAATGCGCGCCTGCCCCCGCGCCTGCCGTGGCTGCCGCTGCCGCTGCCGCCGGGAGCTAGTGGGGCTCGAACATGCTCAGTGCGGTGCTCAGAGCCAGCCAATGGCTGCGCAGAACACGGCCCGGGCCTGGCCCCCCAATGGCCGCCGCCAGCCCCTCCGCCCTCGCTGGGCTCCTCACCCAAGCGGGGCGCGAAAAATGTTTGCTCCAGCTCGGGGACTTTCATCTCCACCGTGCTAATCGAATGCATTGTCCCCGTGGAAAAAGTTCGTCAGCTGGAAGATGCACGAGGAACTCCAAAGCTCTGGGAGCTGCAGTGAAGAAAGTTACACACAAAAAAAGAGAATTTTAAATGGGGGAAAAACAAGCTACATTCCAGTTTTAGAGGTGCTGTGATACCGCGGCCACATGCACTACCCACCCTCCCCTCAACGTGCGTGCAGAAGCGTGGCCCTTCAAGAAATATTTGTTGAATGAATGGATTATTCTTTTCTTTAATAACTGATCTTCAACATTCAATCTGCTTGTGCATATGGTTTAGGAAAGATTACTACATACAGTGCTACTTTATGTTTGATGCAGACCTAGCATCTATCTGCGTGAGAGAACATTAGCCATATCAAAAGTTCATTTTTCAAACTTTTCTTGACAAAATGGCAAGGTGAGGGAATAAAAAAAAAAAATCCTAAGAGATTAGAGTTGATTAAAATGCTAATCTCCAAAATTCTACGTATTTACCATATAAATCAAATAGCATTTGTATTCCAAAAGGGTACATATACTATAATTCCCAGGAGGTCAAACTCATCAATATTAAACATGCTTCTATTGTTGTTGCATATAAAAAGGAAAAAGACAAAAAAGGAAACACCCTTGGCACAAACACATGAAATCAGATGTTATGGTGTAAACCACTGCTTCCCAAGCAAACCCTTCAAGGCAAATTTTGTCCTTGCCTTATTATAAAAGTGTATAACAGTTTACTATAACAGAGTTTCTTAACATTCTGGCTCCTGTATTAATAGGAAAATATCCTTCATTGTAAATCTTGTCACTGTTACTTAGTAAATTTAGTTACCCATATTAAAAAAAAAAAAAAAGTTTAAACATCACTGGTAAATAAAGAAGTTCCAAGAGATTAAAGCAGCATTAATCAATGATGTTACAAGTATTTGAGTTGCAAATTCATTGTTAAACACTTTGAAAATATATTGGAGTAGCTATCCAACATGTTAGTATTTTTAAATAAGCCCAAAGGAGGAAAAGACACTACATATTATATGATGCAATTTAAATGCAGCAAGCAAATGTTCTTTTGCATGTTGTGCACTGCACTTTAAACCTCTCTCCTAAAGTATTTTTATCTTTAAAGAAAAAAAGTCCTACAAACCTTCCAATGTAAAAGTATTATGCAACAATAATTACTAGCCTTTTTCAAATTATGTTCTTAAATATAGATAATTTAAAGTCAGCCAGCCAGTCATTTTAGGTGTCTTTTTTGAGTAAATGGTTTGGAGAAGTCAACTTTAATAACTCTAGCAGAGTAACAACCCTGTCTCTCAACAATTCTGGAGTGTTTGAAAAGCCTTTGTTTCCCCTCTTTCACAAGACTGCTCTCTTCTAGAATGTAGGCTCCTCAGAGGGAACAATTTGCCTAAGACCATTATAATTTTCTGCCTCTTTGAACACTGAGGTAGTATGGATTTTTATTTTTGCTTTTTCTTTAATAATAGATCTTTGACTCTGAACTATTTGGAGGTCTTTGGGGGGTTTTGTTTGTTTGTTTACTGTTTACTTCTGTGATATACTTAAGTTCCAGAGATTTAAAAAGGGGGTGGGGGGAGAGAAGAAGGTAAGGAGGAGGGAGGACAGGAGAGAAGAAAAGGAGAGTGAAGACTGCTGATGCTTTCACATCCTTTATTTATTTATTTATTTATTTATTTTTTTTTTTTTTTTTTTTTTAATTTATGATAGTTACACAGAGAGAGAGAGGCAGAGACACAGGCAGAGGGAGAAGCAGGCTCCATGCACGGGGAACCCGACGTGGGACTCCATCCCTGGTCTCCAGGATCAGGTCCTGGGTCAAAGGGCGCTAAACTGCTGAGCCACCCAGGGATCCCCTGTATGTTTGAAATTTTTTACACTAAAATGTGGTATAAGAAAGTGGGTTGTAAGAATGTGTGAATTTCCCAGCTTCTCTTAAATTAAAATCATATAATGGGTTTTTTAAATAATTTATTTATTCATGGGAGACAGAGAGACTGAGAGAGAGAGGCAGAGACAGAGGCAGAGGGAGAAGCAGGCTCCCTGCAGGGAGCCCAATGTGGGAATGGATCCTGGGATGGCAGGATCACGCCTTGAGCCTAAGGCAGATGCTCAACGGCTGAGCTACCTAGGTGTCCCATAAAATCATATAATGGTTAATAGCACTCAATAAACAACAAATGAATAAGCAAACTCTCCTTTCTTCACTTTTACCGATCTGTCTGAATTATATGTCATTTTTCTCTTTTCTTTCAGCTCTCCCACTCCTCCATCACTCTCTCAATTCAGTATCTCTCAATACTAAAATGTTTTCATACATGTGTTTTTAGTTTTCTCTCCACTTCATCTTGGTGGAATATTTGAGAATCTCTATCAAAACAATCAGATTGGATGATAATATCCAACTTGCCCTTCTCTCCAGCAGGTGAATGACCTTATCTTGAAAGATAACTCTGTCCAGGTATTACCTACTGAGACTTGGCCTCCTCAATCCACCTCTCAGTCCTGACTTTACTCCTATACTACAGACTCCTGGACCCACTTCCTAGACAATAGTTCCACTGTCATGCCCCCACTCAAACCCACCATATCTGAAATGGGACTCCTCTTTCTTGCATATTTCATCCTCCTTTATTTTTTTGTTCAGGAAATGCACCACAATTTTTCCAGTTGCACAAATCCAACTTGTTGCTAACTCCTGCCTTTCCTTAATTCCACACAATTTACCAATCACAGAGACATCTCTATTCTTCTTCCTTCTATCTCTTAAATCCACTCATCTCTTCGATCCCAAATGTCATTTCCCTCATCTTTCTCCTACCTCCACTCCAAAACCCATCTGTTCTTTCTTGCTTTCATCAATGATTCTCAACTGGGGAGATGTTTTGCTCCCCCAGGGAATATTTGGCCTTCTCTGGAGATATTCTGGGTTATCATAATGGATGCTGCTGGCAGAAATGATGCTGCTAAACACAATGCACAGGACAGCCCCCTCCCTTCAACTAAGAATGATCCAGCCCAAAATGTCAATAATGTTGTAATTGAGCACCTGCTTTATCATGAAGCCCCTTACCAGAGCTGAGTCAATAAATGTTTAATGAATGAGAAAAGGAATGAAAATTATTATTTTGAAAATTATTTCTCAGCTAATCAAGCCAAATAAGAAACTTGAAAGCAGAACCTAACAGGACAAATAAGATTTTAACCACTGTGTCTATAGTACCTATATCTTAAATGGAGAATTAATTCTTCTCTGAAACATTCATATTCTATGAAATGATATATCTGTATAAATATTCCAATTGTTCACGTACCTGCTAACATTATAAAAAGCCCTTAATCTTACCAGAAAATTTCAGTACAGAATCCTGAGAGCTCTTTTACAGAAATTATTATGTGGATTACACATAAGAATTAGGTAGCTTTCCATTTTTACCATCCTCTTTCATGTTATCACCCATGCAGTTCTTGGAAATTAAGTGCTTACAAAACTGAGAAAAAGTCAAAACGTTACTTTCCCTAAGCAATACAGAATACACTACAAATTTCTATTTTAGAAAAGAGTTAAAGGTAATGAATTATAAATCACATGTCTTTCTCACTGCTACAAGCGAAACATAAACCTCCCTCCTAGATAGGTGAGTACACTTTAGCTTTCAACATAGATTAGACAAAAAGATTTTGGATTATTTGTAACTGAGAAACAAAGGAAGGAAGAAAAACATTATTTTGTTCTTATGTCACAAGGAATCTCCTACAAAGCTAAAGAGTCCTGATATTGATTCTCCAGATGTACCCTTTGTAAGTGAAGTTGGCCTTTCTACCTGAAAGGGACCATCCGGGGACTCTCAAGTGAGTAATCAGCAACTATTCAGAATTACCTATAGAAAGCCTACTGTAACGCCATAATGTACCATGTTCAGTAGCAAGAAGCAACAAAAAGCATTCTAAAGACAGATCCAATATGAAATTAAGATTGAAACAGCTAATCCTTGGCCTGGAGAACACTGCTCTCCAATAAAAATGTAATGTAAGCCTCGTTGGTAACATAAATATTCTAGTAGCCATATTAAAAAGCCTAAACGAAATAAAATAATTTGAAGAATACATTTTATTTAACCCAGAATATCCCAAATATTTATATAAGAAATCAATGAAAATTATTAGGGAGATACATTACATTCTTTTTTCCACACTAAGTCTTTGAGATCCAGTGTGAATTTTATTAATGGCAACATCTCAATTCAGACTAGTCACATTTTAATTGATTAATAGCCATCTATGGCAAAAGGTCATTCTTTTTGGACAGTGCAGCCTTAGCCTTAGATTTTTCAGAGCTTTTTGAGCAACTTTTAGAATCTGCAAACACTAATCCAAACTGTGCTATTGATTTTTAAAATAGTATTATGTATTTTGATAGACTTAAAATGACATGTAGGTAGTAGAACATTGTATGTTCTCATATGTAAGCATAACATTTCTTATTTAACGTATTTTGGGAAAAAATTATAAACCTTTTATCAACCATTCATTTTAATAGAAATGTAATTGGGCTAAGTCCTCGCTCTTGACAGAGCTTGCTACCATTACAATAAAAAAATCCATGAAACAGGCATGGGAAGAGATTCTAGCTGACTCAGTCAGTAGAGCATATATGACTCTTGATCTCAGGGTTGTAAGTTCGAGCACCACACTGAGCCTCGAGCCTTACTTTAAAAAAATTTAAAAGAGAGATTCTGGTATATACACAGAAGAGAGAAAACTATATTCCACAGAGCACTCTGGTTTTGCTAATCTTTTCTCTGCCTTTACTACTAAAATAAGGGCTGTCCACAAAAATTAGGCTAAACATGGATTTTCATTAAACCAAAACACCACAAAAAGCATGCATACATATGTGTTTGTCCTAAGAGACATTAGTTTGTCTATGCATATCCCAGAAGATGATCTTAACATTGGTTTAAACAATACTGCTCCCTAAGATATTCACAATTTATATTTTTTAAAGGTGCTTTCACATTGAATTCTAAGTGTCAGCATTTTCTCTTCAAATTTAAGAGCCAACCTAATCATCACAATATGATATTAAATGAAATTCTTTGAATTAAATTTAAAGATTAAATTGGCTTTATTCAGCAATTCATGAATTGGATAGCAACTCATGAAGCAAATAGAAAGGAACTCCATCAAGCTGCAGAAAAGGAAAACTTGGCAATGGAAGAAAAGGAACAGAAAAAAAAAGAAATTTTTAGCAAAGAATGTGTTGTTTTAGTTAAGGTCACCCTCCTAAAGAAAAAGAAAGCGGTCTATCAATGAATTACCTCCAAGTGCTAATCAGGAAATTTCAGCTCACCTGGTTAAAGGTCATATTTTGGAGGAAGCTGAAGCCTCAATTAAGTTCAGTATTAAGTCTTGTTTCGCTAACATGGAGCCTTAACATAAATGATTCCATTTTGAGCCTGTGGTTTTCTTTTTAACAATGGAAAAAGACAAAAAAGGTGAAGAGGAGAAAATAAATACCCAGGTGGCTCAGTTGGTTAAACTACTACCTTCAGCTCAGGTCATGATCCCAAGATTGAGTCCCACACTCCTCCCTGCTCAGCAGGGGGTCTGCTTCTCCCTCTTCCTCTGCCCCTCCCTCCAACTATGTGCTCTCTCGATAGCTCTCTCTCTCTCAAATAAATTTTTTTTTTTTTAAGAAAATAAATGTTTCAGTTTAGGGGCATGGCTTGCCTGCTCTTTATGAAACAAATACCTTAAACCTTTGCATTTTCACACAGAAATTAAGAGAAACTTGTTCTGATCACAAATAATCCAAAAGAAGTTTGAAACTCACATCTCTCACTGAAGATCTTTCCTGAGAATTACCCACAAATAATTTATACCTCACTAGAAAACAGCTGGTTGCTGGTTTTTGTTTTGTTTTGCCACACAACACAGTGGTTTCAGCGTGGAGCTTTGCTTCAGATTAATTTTCCTCAGAAAAGCAGGAAAAGGCTGGTGGGAGATTTTATTTCACTCACCTGTGTTGGTGCTTCAGCTGTACAAATGTGATTTCAAGGTGTTCGCTGGGAAATGGGAAAATTTTACTATCAAAAATATAACTAGGTTCTGGTAACAGATTAGAAATGGCTATCATCAGAATTTCAGGACAAAATGATTGTAATACTTACTGGGAATTAATTTAATAGTGTCTACTACTACACTTTTTTAAGATTTATTTATTTTAGAGAGTGTGCAGAGGAGCAGGGGTGGGGAGAGGGGCACTGGGAGAGAGAATCCTCAGACTCCCCACATAGTGCAGACCCCAAGAGGGGGCTTAATCCCAGGCCTTGAGGTCGTGACCTGAGCTGAAGTCAAGAGTCTGACGCTCAATCAGCTGAGCCACCCAGGTACCTCTCTACTACTACACTTTAAATACTCCCTCAGAGGGACACCTGGGTGGCTCAGCAGTTGAGTGCCTGCCTTTGGCCCAGGGTGTGATCCTGGAGTCCTGGGATCAAGTCCTGCATCAGGTTCCCTGCATGGAGCCTGCCTCTCTCTCCGTGTCTCTCATGAATAAACAAAATCTTTAAAAAATAAATAAATACTTCCTCAGAGATTGGCAAGAAAAGAAAACTGTTTTGAAGTCTGCCTTTCCTTGCTTGTGGCATTGTATTTAAGACTGCTAGAGCTATTTGGCACTTTAGTGCTCATCTAGTCTTCCAGATGCTTTCTACCCAAGGAAAATATTTTCTAGGCATTTCTTCCTCTGCCCTTACTAAAGCTACTGGGACTTCATTTAAGATATATGCACATGCAAAATCTAAAAAATGACAACAAAAATTAAAACAGCTGTTAAGCAGTTGAGAAGTTTATTTTTAAATTTTTATTTATTTATTTCTTCATGAGAGATACAGAGAGAGGCAGAGACATAGGCAGAGGGAGAAGCAGGCTCCTCACAGGGAGCCCAATGTGGGGCTTGATCCTGGATTCTGGGATCATGCCCTGAGCTGAAGGCAGATGCTCAACTGCTGAGCTACCCAGGCATCCCTATTTTAAAATTTAGAAGGTCCTCTCTGGATTTTCTTGAGTTGTCAGATCTACTGTGCCTAGAGAGAAAGGTGCAAAGCTTGCTAACTTGTCTCCATCAAGACAATAGTTCTATGGGCCTCAGGCAATGATGACTTTAGAAAGCTTCCAGGTGGATCAATTTCAGCTGCCAGATTGAAGTGGGCTGAGTGCAACTGGGAAGTATGTGTACCCAGCAGCCTTCTGGTCTACAAGAAAGGTTAACTCCCACAGTGTCGATTCCCTTTAATATTGAAGGAGCTTGGGGCACCTGAGTGGTTCAGTCAGTTGAGCTCTGGACTCTTGGTTTCAGCTTGGTCATGGGATAGAGCCCCATGTCCGGTTCCACCATCAGTGTGGAGTCTGCTTCAGATTCTCTCTCCCTCTCCCCACCTACTCACATTCTCTCTCAAATAAATAAATAAATAAATAAAGTTTTTAAAAAGATTTTTATTTATTTATTCATGAGAGATACAGAGAGAGAGAGAGAGGCAGAGACAGAAGCAGGCTCCATGCAAGGAGCCTGACATGGGACTCAATCCCGGGTCTCCAGGATCACACACTGGGCTGAAGGCAGCAGTAAACCGCTGAGCCACTGGAGCTGCCCAAGTAAAATATTTAAAAAAAACATATTTAAGGAGCTTGAAAGTAGGCTTCAAAACCATTTTTGAAGCCTGACCTGTTTATTACTGATAGTGTTTTGTTTTAATTAATATAAATTACTTTTTATATTAATTTACATTATTAATTTTACTATTAAAATTATGTTAAAATGTTATAATGTAAATATATTAATTATATTACATATATTGATTATATTGTTAATTTATTTTTATTAACTTATATTAAATTAATCCCAGTTTTCTTGAGGTATAATTGACATACAATACATAAAAGTTTGTATACAACATATATTGCAAATTGATTACCACAATAAGTTTAGGTAACATCCATTGCCTCATATAGTCACAAATTTTTTTCACTGAGATCCTTCAAGCACTACACTAGCAGATGGTTCTGTAGTGGTGATTAAAACAGTCTTGTTCCCTATCCTCCAGGAATTTACAGCGTAAAGGATGAAGTAAGACAAACCTTAAACAAGTCAACATACTATGTAATTACAAACTATGATCATTACAAAGACATTAAAAACAGGTGCTCTAAGAATGAGACTAATGAGACTTTAAAGTGGGTTTATTTATACTTCACCTTAGGGAAGTCATCTGCAAGGGCTGGCATTCATGATGAGAAA
Source organism: Canis aureus (assembly GCF_053574225.1). Classification (NCBI taxonomy): domain Eukaryota; kingdom Metazoa; phylum Chordata; class Mammalia; order Carnivora; family Canidae; genus Canis; species Canis aureus. The sequence goes on from NC_135616.1 coordinate 49,473,670, forward strand.
TAGAGGTTGAGAAGGTTTCAAACAAGCAAAATGTGTAAGAAAAGTATTTGGGCAGAGGAAAAAGTGTGAATCAAGTTTTAAAAACCAAGTAATTGGGACGCCTGGGTGGCTCAGCGGTTGAGCATCTGCTTTTGGCTCAGGTCGTGACCCCAGAGTCCAGGGATCAAGTCCCACATCGGGGTCCCCACAGGGAGCCTGCTTCTCCCCCTGCCTATATCTCTGCCTCTCTCTGTGTGTCTTTAATGAATAAATTAAAATCTTTAAAAAAACAAACAAGTAGTTTAGTTCTATGCCTCAGAATCTATGACCTTACTTTCACAGCATCTAAGTTCCTGGGAAGTCTCTTAATATTTTGTATTTCTGCTTATCACCTATTTTCATCATAACAGAATGAAGTATTAATTATCTATCTTTTAAGAACTATCTGATCCTTACAATTATTTATGTAACTAGAGTATGAACCAAGCAATGATATGGACTGGGGGAACCATGATTAATAGAATCACCTTAGGAGCACTTTCAAACTGAACAGGTGAGCATCTCCTCCCCTGATCCCACCTTCCCTCCATGATTCTGATAGTTATCAAGCCTATGTCATTTTTCTCTCCTTAAAATCACTGGGAAAGACCTGTTTTAACTATCTCCTACTTTATCGCCATTTGACCACAATAAATTAAATTCCACCTCCTTTTTTTAAAGCTCCCTGGTTAAAGCAGCTTGTTATTGTATAGGAAGAATTGGCCTTAGATCAAGTGGGTTCAAATCTTGATTACCATTTGGCCTGGGTATTTGGGGCAAATAATCTCTCTGAGGTTTGATTTCTCTAATTATAAAATAAATATAAGAGTAGCTACTTTATAAGATTATTACAAGGATTTAATTGACCATGTATACAAATGGCCAAGCACATAATAGGTGCTCAATAAATGTTGAACAAAGGAAATAAGAGCCAGTTATGTAATCCCCAAATTTCCAGACCTCTTACAGCTGAGAAATCCTAGAAATACAAAAAGGCAAAAATTTTAATTCACCAAGGATGAGAAAGCCTGCCAGGCATGAGGAGCTGGATGTTCTCAAATTCTATTAGGTGTTCTGAACTATTGCTTTCCTGCCAACAAAGATCCTATACTTATGCTACTCTCAGATGTGTGCCAAGGGGTGAGTGTTTTTCTGTTGGTCTAGAGCTTTCCTGCCTCTAAATGCTAGATTTTATCTACCACAGCTGTGGAGATGTAGTCCATAGAAAATGAACCTGGAGCCAGTTACTCAGGCCTCCCAACCAGAAGATTCAGACTGAGCTGAACTTTGAGTCCTCTTCAAGGGAAAGAACATTGACTCAAGAATTCCCAACTATAATGAAAGATATGAATCTGCCCTGGTACCCTAGATCTGACTACATCTGGCAGATTTGTGAGTACATTTTCTGAGCTAGAATACATTTTCATGATCTAAGAGTAAAAATTAATATTTTAGAAAACAGATAAACAAAATGTGGTATATTCATAACAATGGAATACTGTTTACCAATAATAAGTTAGGAAGTACTGATCATGTTAGCATATGGATGAACCTCAAAAGCATTACACAAGGGATGAATATGTTACACTAAGTGAAAAAGCCAGAGAGAAAAATGGCCACATCTTTTATAAGAAATGTCCAGAAAAGGCAATTCTATAGAGAAAGATAATACACAAGTGGTTGCCTGGAGCTGATGCAGGAATGGGTACTGATTATAAATGGGCATGGGTTTCATTTGAGGATAGGGTAGAAACACTCAAAATATATCATGGTGATAGTTATACATTTCTGTAAATACACTAAGATGTCATGGAATTAAAACAGGTGAATTTATCATATGTAAATTATACCTCCACAAAACCATTAATAAAAAACTAATTTAAAAAGTGAATGATGGAAAAAAAAAGTAATGGGAGCATCTGGGTGGTTCAATGGTTGAGCATCTGCCTTTGGCTCAGAGGCCCTAAGATCAAGGCCCGCATCAGGTTCCCCATAAGGAGCCTGCTTCTCTCTCTGCCTGTGTTTCTGCCTTTCGCTTTGTGTCTCTCATGAATAAATAAATAAAATATTTTAAAAAGTAAGAATAAATTAAAAAATAAAAAGTGAATGGTTTTCACTTTGGGCCTCAGCTTAGAGGCAATGATTTCCTGACAAGAAATGGCTTAGGTTCTATTGCTCTGCAGTGTTGGCCTGGGTGCCTAAATTTGACTCACATCTCAGATCCTAGGTTCTATTGCTCTGCAGTGTTGGCCTGGGTGCCCAAATTTGACTCACGTCTCAGATCCAAAAGGAATTACAAGTGAGTTCCAGAGATGAATGTTCCAAATCATAAGGGTTGGGGCTGCTAAGGAATGGCTCTCACTAGATAAGCTTAGTAAAGAAGAGAACTCTAGTTTGGTTTGTCATGTATTATTGATAGTAACAGGTCAGCTGGCATACACATTATGAATTTGATATTGCCAATCCCCAAATACTGTAATGTTTCCTTTTAGTGATAAAAGAGCAAAAGAGAATAAAACATATTTTAAAGTGCTATACTGCAAGATGGGCTGAAAATCTATTAGTCACTAGTGGGAGTGACAGAGACCATCAAATACCTGGATCTCCAGCAAGGAAACTCTTTTGAATCAATCTTTTAACTCCTTTCTTCATTGATTTGAGATGTTAATCATAGAAGGGAAAGAATAGGAGTATGGAACACTAAATTCAAGCCCAAGTTTTTTTTCCAATCCTCAAATTAATATTCAATAATGATTAATTATTATTGCTTCATATAGGTATAAACAACTTCAATTAGGGAACTTGTAGCTTAGCTGCAAGGAAACAATATTCACTCACAGTCCAGGTAAGAAGATTTTCTTTCAAGGACATGATAGGCATTTGCATGGACTTCAAAGAACTTGAAACGAAGAACACTGAACCATATACAGAGACTTAAAAGTCATCACACAGCTACTTTATCTGTCTTCCTGGACTTTCTTGCCTCTATTGCTCTCCATGTATCTACAATTTCCTATCTTTTCTGTTTACTATACAGCATGTATGTGACCTAAAATGACTGAGCAAGGCCAGGATCCATATAATCCTACAGTTCAAGTACTAAGCAATGTTTGACTCATCACAACTAAAGTCTGTTCCACCAATGAGGAGCATCTATCCTGATCCAACCCGCTCAGGCCAGGAAAGAAGAGTCACAAGGTCTGTCATGGTTACATAGACTCACTATGGTAGGCAGCATGATGGCCCCCAAAGATGTACATTATAATTCCCAGAATGTGTAAATATGTTGCATGGAGAGGAGGAATTATGGCTGTAAAAGGAATTAAACTGATAGATGAAAAAAAAAAAAACTGATAGATGTCCTTGAGATGAGCAGATTATCCTGGATTATCCTGGAGGGCCCAATGCAATCACAAGTGTTTATATAAGGAAAGAGGGGAACAGGAGAGTCAGCATCAGGTGAAGAGATATGAAGACAGAAGCATCAGCCAAAGTCATATGAGGAAAGGGCCCACGCCAAGGAATGCAAATGGCCTCTAGAAGCTGGCAAAGGCAAGGACACGAATTCTTTCCTAGAGCCTCCAGAAGGAACATTCCTGCTGACACATTGATTTTAGAACTGCCGACTTCCAGTATTATATGTTAATACATTGCCATTATTTTAGGCCACTAAGATTTGTGGTAATTTGTTATAGCAGCATTAGAAAACTAATGCGGTGTTTAAAAAAGTGAATCTCCATGTTTCATGGATTACTCTCAGGAGAATTTAAAAGTAAGCCTTCAGGCCTTACTCATTAGAAAATTTTACTTTTATAAATACAGAGACAAGCATTATTAATAGACTATTAGGAAAAGGTGTTACTCATCTAGTCCTCCTGTGCTGGGTAGCAGAATCTGGATTGCAACTATTAATTTGGAGCACAGCTGCTTCAGACATCTGTATAGAATCACACATAAAATGGTTCTTCAATTTAGAACATTAAAATTATTATAAAGATTGATTGATACTACATTAGCCACACTAAATAAGAGCCATAACTAGTTTATTTAACAATTAACTTAAAGAATAAATAATACATAGGCTTTAAAGTTAGCTTCGAATTTTGTCCTTGTTGCTTTCTATTTTTTAATTTAAATATGTTAGTTGGGACACCTGGGTGGCTCAGTGGATAAGCATCTGCCTTCAGCTCAGGGCATGATCCCGGGATCTGGGATTGAGTCCCACATCGGGCTCCTTGCGGGGAGCCTGCTTCTCCTTCTGTGTCTCTCATGAATAAATAAATTCTTTTTAAATCTTAAAAATAAATAGATAGATAGATAGATAGATAGATAGATAGATAGATAGATAGATAGATAGATATGTTAGTTAACATATAGTATAGTAGTGGTTTCAGGAGTAGAATTTGATGATTCATCACACGTAACACCCAGTGCTCATCCCAAATGAGCCTTCTTAATGCCCATCACCATTTAGCCCATCCCACCACCTACCTACTCTCCAGCCAGCCTCAATTTGTCCTCTACATTTAAGATCTCTTATGGTTTGCTTCTTTCTGTTATCTGTTATCTTACGTTATTTTTCTTTCCCCTCCCCTATGTTCATCTGTTTTGCTTCTTAAATTCCACATGTGAGTGAAATCATATGGTATTTGTCTTTGACTGACTTATTTCACTTAGCATAATGTCTTCTAGTTTCACCCACATCATTGCAAATGGAAAGATTTCATTTTTGATGACTAATATTCCATTGTGTATATATCCCATCTCTTCATCCATTCATCTGTCAATGGACATCTGGGATCTTTCCAGGTGTTGGCTATTGTGGATATTGCTGCTATCAACATTAGGATGCATGCACCCTTTTGAATCACTATGTTTGTATCCTTCGGGTAAATACCTAGAAGTGCAATTGCTGGGTTCTAGGGTAGTTCTATTTTTATCTTTTTGAGGAACCTCCATACAGGTCTCCAGAGTGACAGCACCAGTTTGCATTCCCATAAACACTGTAAAATGGTTCCCCTTTCTCCACATCATTGCCAACATCTGCTGTTTCCTGAGTTGTTAACTTTAGCCATTGTGACAGATGCGAGGTGGTATCTCATTGTGGTTTTGATTTGTATTTCCCTGATGATGCATGATGTTGAGCATATTTTCATGTATCTGTTAGCCATCTGGATGTCTTTTCTGGAAAAGTGTCTATTCATGTCTTCTGCTCATTTCTTATTTATTTACTTATATTAAACTTATTTAACATATAATGTATTATTCATTTCAGGGGTGGGGTTTAGTGATTCATCAGTTGCATATAACACCCAGTGTTCATTACATCAAGTGCCCTCCTTAATGCCTGTCACCCAATTATCCCATCCTCTCACCCTTCCCCCTTCCAGCAACCCTCAGATTTGTCCTATAGTTAAGAGTCTGTTATGGTGTGCCTCCCTATCTTTTTTTTTTAAGATTTTATTTATTTATTCATGAGAGACACAGAGAGAGAGAGGCAGAGCCATAGACAGAGGGAGAAGCAGGCTCCATGCTGGGAGCCTGATGTGGGACTTGATCCCGGGACTCCAGGATCATGCCCTGAGCCGAAGCCAGATGCTTAACCGCTGAGCCACCCACGCATCCCTGCCTCCCTGTTTTTATCTTATTTCCTTTTTCCTTCTTTTCCTCTATGTCTATCTATTTTATTAAATTCCACATATGAATGAAATCATATGATATTTTTCTTTCTCTTGATTGACTTATTTCACTTCTGTCATTTCTTAACTGGATTATTTGTTTTGGGGGTGTTAAGATTGGTAAGTTCTTTATAGCTTTTGTATACTAACCCTTATTGGATATGTCATTTGCAAATATCTTCTCTCATTCTGTCAGTTACTTTTTAGTTTCATTGATTATTTCCTTCACTGTGCACAAGCTTTCTATTTTGAGGAAGTCTCAATAGTTCATTTTTGCTTGTTTCCCTTGCTTGCTTCCAATTCTTTATTAAAAATGTAGTCTGCTTGAATCCTGCTGTCTTTGGTTTTAATCTCCCCATATATGGTGATAACCAGTTTTTCTCTGCCCTCAGTCTAACTATAATACATCCCCAACTCCCTATTTCATATTTCCTTAGGTTGACTCAAAGATATTCCACATCCAACATTCCCAAATAATTCACCAACTTACCCCACCCTGACCCACATGCCCTAATATTACTTTTTCCCTCATCAATGAGGTTGTCAGAGAAATCAGAAAGTGATTCTAAGTGCTTTTTCTGGAGTGTTCTTAAAATTGTATGTATTCAAATCTGCTCTCCTCCTTGCCACAGCCACACAATCTCAAAAACTTTAGCTTCTCTCTCAGGACCACTGTCACAGCTTCCTAAGTAATCTACCTCAAGGCATATAAACTTCAATTCATTCCAAGTGGACCACAGAAAAAATTCTAACATATAAATCTAATCACTTTACATTCTTGTGTAAAATCCATCCATTACTTTACGTTACACGAAACGATCTGATCACTACCACTTCAGTTTCATTCTATAGCTGTATATATGATTGCTTCTCTAGCATCATAGAAGAGTACCCAGTTTCCATTTAGAAATCCATGGGTGGGAAGCTGATGCCACCCACCCTTACCCCATAGCTAGTATGTGTGACTTAATACAGAAATACTATTTCAAGACTGTGCATGTAGGGCAGCCCTGATGGCGCAGCGGTTTAGTGCCTCCTGCAACCTGCGGTGTGATCCTGGAGACTTGGGATCAAGTCCCACGTCGGGTTTCCTGCATGGAGCCTGCTTCTCCCTCTGCCTCTCTCTCTCTCTCTGTGTGTCTCAATAAATAAGTGAAATCTTTTTTTAAAAATATGTGCGTATAAGGAGCACCTGGGTGGCTGAATGGTTGAGCGTCTGCTTTTGGCTCAAGTCGTGATCCTGGAGTCCTAGGATCAATTCCTGCATCAGGTTCCTCACAGGAACCTGCTTCCCCCTCTGCCCCTCTCTCTGTGTCTCTCATGAATGAATAAATAAAATATTAAAAAAATAATGTGCATATAACCTCTGGTAGTTCAAATCATGGATATAGAATTTCATGCACAAAGGCTCTGGGTAGGGTGGTAGATGGATAAACGGCCTGGAATACTAGAGGTCAATTTAGCACCATGAGGAAAGCCCACTAAGGACAATATAGCCTCTGCAGGGCAAGTGTGTGTCCTAGGGTAATAACATGAGCATTGCATGAAATTATTCCTGAAGGCTATATTATTTTGGAAATTTTCAGTTATGTGAGTAAATAAACTCATTTCATTATTTAATGTATTTAAATTGAGATTTATATAAGTAGGTACTCTTTTCATTAATTGAAAGACCCAATATTATTAAGGTGTCAATTCTTCCTAATCAGATCTATACATTCAGCAGTCCTAATCAAAATCCCAGCAATGTATTTTGTGGATATTGACAAATTAACTCTAAAGTTTTTATGAAAGGCAAAAAATGTATTATAAATCACAGTAATTGGGAATCCCTGGGTGGCTCAGCGGTTTAGCGCCTGCCTTTGGCCCAGGGCGCGATCCTGGAGTCCCGGGATTGAGTCCTGCGTCGGGCTTCTGCATGGAGCCTGCTTCTCCCCCTGCCTGTGTCTCTGCCTCTCTCTCTCTCCCTATGTCTATCATGAATAAATAAATAAAATCTTTTAAAAAATAAAAAATAAATCACAGTAATTAAGACAGTGTGGTATTGGGACGCCTGGGTGGCTCAGCCAAAGGCAGACGCTCAACCATTCAGCCACCCAGGTGCTCATTACATGCAGACGCCTTTGGCTCAGGATCTGATCCTGGAGTTCCAGGATGAAGTCCGGCATCAGGCTTCTGCAGGGAGCCTACGTTTCCCTCTACCTGTATCTCTGCTTCTCTCTCTCTATGTCTCTCATGAATAAATAAATGAATACATCTTAAAAAAAAAAAAAAAAAAAAAAAAAAAAAAGACAATGTGGTATTGCTAAAAGAATAGGGAAGCCTGGGTGGCTCAGTGATTGGACGTCTGCCTTTGGCTCAGGAAGTGATCCCCGATTCCCAGGATTCAGATCAAGTCCCACATCAAGCTCCTTGCATGGAGCCTGCTCCTCTGCGTGTGTCTCTGCGTCTCTTTCTGTGTCTCTCATGAATAAATAAATAAAAACTTAAGGAAAAAAAATAGACAGATAGAAAAATACAACAGAAAAGAGAGCCCAGGACAGCCCGGGTGGCTTAGCAGTTTAGCACCACCTTCGGCCTGGGGTGTGATCCTAGAGACCCGGGATCGAGTCCCACATCAGGCTCCCTGCATGGAGCCTGCTTTCTCCCTCTGCCTGTTTCTGTGCCTCTCTCTCTCTTTCTCTCTTTCTCTAATGAATAAATAAATAAAATCTTTAAAAAAGAAAGAAAGAAGAAAGAAAGAAAGAAAGAAAGAAAGAAAGAAAGAAAGAAAGAAAGAAAAGAGACCCCAGAAATAGATCCACATAAATACAGGCAATCGATCTTTGACAACAAACAAAGGTAATTCAATGGAGAAAAGAGAATCTTTTCAACAAACGCTACTGGAACAATTGGACTTTTGGATGCAAAACAAAACAAAACAAAAAACAAAAAAATGTATACATAGAACTTAAACCTGTAAAGAGAGACTTCTGGAGAAGATAGTGGACTAGGATGATCATAGGTTCATCTCATCCCATATACACCTAGATAACACTGACATCAGTGCAACTAACCCAGAAAATGACCCAAAGACTAACAGAACAAACTGTCCACAGTTAAATATCCAGAGGAGGCTACATAAAAAATGATAGGAAAGGGGGCACCTGGGTGGCTCAGTGGTTAAGCATCTGCCTTTGGCTCAGGTCATTATCCCCAGATCCTAGGTTTGAGTCCTGAATCCTGCTCCCTGCAGGGAGCCTGCTTCTTCCTCTGCCTATAGCTCTGTCTCTCTCTGTGTGTCTCTCATGAATAAGTAAATAAAATCTTTAAAAAAAAATTTTCAGATCTAGGGAAGGAAATAGATCTCCAAATCCCAAAGACACAAAGAACTCCCATCAAAATCAACAAGAGGAGAGCCACACCAAGACAGACTGTAATGAAACTGCAAATTTTAGTGATAAACACAAAATCTTTTTTTATAATTTATTTAAATTCAATTTTCCAACGTATGGTACAACACCCAGTGCTCATTACATCATGTGCCCTCCTTAATCCTATCACCCAGTTACCCCATTACCCCACCCACCTCCCCTTCTACAACCCTTTGTTTCCCAGAGTTAGGAATCTCTCATGGTTTGTCTTCCCCTCTAATTGTTCCCCACTCAGTTTCCCTCCTTTCTCTGATGGGCACTTTCACTATTTCTTATACTCCACATATACCTAAAACCGTATGATAACTATCTTATTTCACTCACCATAATAACCTCCAGTTCCATCCACATCGATGGAAATGGTAAGTATAAATCCTTTCTGATGGCTGAATACTATTCCATTGTGTATATATACCACATCTTCTTTCTCCATTCATCTATTGAAAGACATCATGGCTCCTTCCACAGTTTGGCTATTGTGGACATTGCTGCTATGAACATTGGGGTGCAAGTGTCCCATCATTTCACTACATCTGTATCTTTGGGGTAAATACCCGGGAGTGCAATTGCTGGGTCATAGGTAGCTCTATTTTTAACGTCTTGAGGAACCTCCACACTGTTTTCCAGAGTGGCTGTACCAGCTTGCATTCCCACCAACAGTGCCAGAGGGTTCCCCTTTCTCCACATCCTCTCCCACATTTGTTGTTTCCTGTGTTGTTAATTTTAGCCATTCTCACTGGTGTAAGGTGGTATCTCATGGTGGTTTTGATTTGTATTTTCCTGATGGCAAGTGACAAGGAGCATTTTTCCATGTGCCTGTAGGCCATGTGTATCTTTTCTTTGGAGAAATATCCATTCATGTCTTCTGCCTATTTCATGACTGGATTGTTTGTTTCTTGGGTGTTGAGTTTGAGAAGTTCTTTATACATCTTGGATACTAGCCCTTTATGTGATGGTATATCATTTGCAAATATCTTCTCCCATTCTGTCGGTTGTCTTTTAGTTTTGTTGACTGTTTCCTTTGGTGTGCAGAAGCTTTTTATCTTGATGAAGTCCCAATAGTTCATTTTTGCTTTTGTTTCCCTTACCCTCATAGATGTGTCTTGCAAGAAGTAGCTGTGGACAGGATCAAAAAGGTTGTTGCCTGTGTTCTCCTCTAGGATTTTGATGGATTCTTGTCTCACATTTAGAACTTTCAACCGTTTTGAATTTATCTTTGTGTATGGTAAGAAAATGGTCCAATTTCAGTTATCTGCGTGTGGCTGTTCAATTTTCCTGACACCATTTATTGAAGAGACTGTCAGTTTTCACTGGAGATTCTTTCCTGCTTTGTCAAAGATGGGTTGACCATAGAGTTGAGGGTCCATTTCTGGATTCTCTATTCTGTGCCAATGATCTATGTGTCTGTTTTTGTGACAGTACCATACTGTCTTGATAATCACAGCTTTATAGTGTAGCTTGAAGTCAGGCATTGTGATCCCCCCAGCTTTGGTTTTCTTTTTCCACATTCTTCTGGCTATTTGGGATCTTTTCTGGTTCCATACAAATCTTAGGATTATTTGTTCCAGTTCTGTGAAAAACGTTGATGGTATTTTGATAGGCATTGTACTGAATGTGTAGATTGCCCTGGGTAGCGTAGACATTTTCACAATATTTATTCTTCCAATCCATGTGTGTGGAATGTTTTTCCATCTTTTTATGTCTTCCACAATGTCTTTCATAAGTGTTCTGTAGTTTTTAGAGTATAGATCCTTTACCTCCTTGGTTAGGATTATTCCTCGGTATCTTATGGTTTTGGGCATAATTGTAAATGGCATTGATTCCTTAATTTCTCTTTCTTCAATCTCATTGTTAGTGTATAGAAATACAAATTTCTTTGCATTGATTCCGTATCCTGCCATGTTGTTAAATTCCTGTATGAGTTCTAGCAATTTGGGAGTGGATTCTTTTGGGTCTTCTTCTTCTTCCTTTTTTTTTTTTTTTTTCAAGATTTTGTTTATTCATTCATGAGAAACATAGGCAGAGGGAGAAGCAGGCTCCCTCTGGGGAGCCCGATGCAGGACTCAATCCCTGGAACCCAGGATCATGACATGAGCCAAAGGCAAACACTCAACCAGTGTACCACCCAGGTCCCCCTCTTCTGGGTCTTGTATATACAGTATCATGTCATCTGAGAAGAGAGAGAGTTTGACTTCTTCTTTGCCAATTCGAATGCCTTTATTTCTTTTGTTGTCTGATTGCTGAGGCTAGGCCTATTCTATTACTATGTTGAATAACAGTGGTGAGAGTAGACACCTGTCATGTTCCTGATCTTAGGGGAAAGGCTCTCCATTTTTCCCCATTGAGAATCATATTCACTGTGGGCTTTTCATAAATGGCTTTTAAGATATGTAGAATGTTCCTTCTATCCCCACACTTAGAAGATTTTTAATCAAGAATGGATGCTGTATTTTGTCAATGCTTTCTCTGCATCTATTGAGAAGATCATATGGTTCCTGTCTCTTCTTTTATTGATGTGATCTATCACGTTGATTGTTTTACAAATGTTGAACCACCCTTGCATCCCAGGGATAAATCCCACTTCGTTGTGATGAATAATCCTCTTAATGTATTGTTGGATTTTATTGGCTAGGATCCGGTGAAAATTTTTGCATCTGTGTTCATCAGAGATATTGGTCTGTAATTTTCCTTTTTAGTGGAGTCTTTGTCTGGTTTTGGGACCACTGCAATGCTGACCTCATAGAATGAGTTTAGAAGTATTCCTTCCATTTCTATTCTTTGAAATATCTTTAGTATAAATGGTATTGTTTCTTCTTTAAATGTTTGGTAGAATTCCACTGGGAAGCCATCTGGCCCTGGACTTTTGTTTCTTAGGAGGTTTTTATGACTACTTCAATTTCCTCACTGGTTATGGTCTGTTCAGGTTTTCTATGTATTCCTGTTTCAGTTTTGGTAGTTTGTAGGCTTCAAGGAATGCATCCATTTCTTCCAGATTGCCTAATTTGTTGCCGTATGGTTGCTCATAATACATTCTTAAAATTGTTTGTATTTCCTTGGTACTGGTTGTGATCTCTCCTCTTTCATTCATGATTTTATTAATTTGAATCTTGTCTCTTTTCTTTAACATGTTTGGCTAGTGGTTTATCTATCTCATTAATTCTTTCACAGAAGTAGCTTCTGATTTTACTGATCTGTTCTACAGTACTTCTGGTCTCTATTTCATTGAGTTCTGCTCTAATCTTTTTTTTTAATATTTATTTATTTACTTATTCATGAGAGACACACAGAAAGAGGCAGAGACACAGGCAGAGGAGAAGAAGGCTCCCTGTGGGAGCCCAATGTGGTACTCAATCCCAGAACTCCAGGATCATGCCCTGAGTGGAAGGCAGATGCTCAACCACCTAGCCACCCAGGCACCCCTGCTCTAATCTTCATTATTTCTCTTCTCCTGCTTGGTTTAGGCTTTACTTACTGTTTTTTCTCCAGCTCCTTTATGTGTAAAGTTAGCTTGTATATTTGAGATTTTTTTGCAATTTTTCAAGAGAGGCTTGTATTGAGATGTGTTTCCCTCTTGGTCCACCTTTGCTGTATCCCAAAGATATTTTTTTTAATTTTTTTTATTTTATTTTACTTATTAATGATAGGCACACAGTGAGAGAGAGAGAGGGGCAGAGACACAGACAGAGGGAGAAGCAGGCTCCATGCACCGGGAGCCCGATGTGGGATTCAATCCCCGGTCTCCAGGATCGCACCCTGGGCCAAAGGCAGGCTCTAAACTGCTGCGCCACCCAGGGATCCCTGCTGCGCCACCCAGGGATCCCCCAAAGATTTTGAACAGTTGTGCGTTCATTTTCTTTAGTTTCTATGAATCTTTTTAATCCTTCTCTAATTTCCTGGTTGACCCATTGATCTTTAGTAGGATGCTCTTTAACCTCCAAGTGTTTGAGTTCCATCCAAATTTCTTCTTGTGATTGAATTCTAGTTTCAAAGCACTGTGGTCTGAAAATATGCAGGGAATAATCCCAATGTTTTGGTATTGGTTGAGACCTGATTTGCGACCCAGTATGTGGTCTATTCTGGAGAGAGTTGCATATGCACTTGAGAAGAATGTGTATTCTGTTGCATTAGTATGGAATGTTCTGTATATATCTGTGAAATCCATTTGGTTCAGTGTGTCATTCGAAGCCTTTGTTTCTTTTTTTTTTTTTAAGATTTCACTTATTTATTCACGAGAGAGAGAGAGAGAGAGAGAGGCAGAGATATAGGCAGAGGGAGAAGCAGGCTCAATGCAGGAGTCTGTCATGGGACTTGATCCCAGACCTAGGATCATGCCCTGAACCAAAGGCAGACGCTTAACGGCTGAGCCACCCAGACATCCCACAAAGCCCTTGCTTCTTTGGTGATCTTCTGCTTAGAATATATGTCTCTTGTTGAGAGTGGAGTGTTGAAGTCTCCCACTTTTAATGTACTATTATCTATGTAGCTGTTTACTTTGGTTATTAATTGGTTGAGATAATTGCCTGCTCCCACATTAGGGGTATAAATATTCACAATTGTTATGCCTTTTTGTTGGAAAGACCCTTTAAGTATGATATAGCGTCCCTCTTCATCTCTTATCACAGTGTTTGGTTTAAAATCTAATTTAGGGATGCCTTGGTGGCTCAGCCGTTAAGTGTCTGCCTTTGGTTCAGGGCATGATCCTGGAGTCCTGGGATCGAGTCCCACACCAGACTCCCTGCATGGACCCTGCTTCTCCCTCTGTCTATGTCTCTCTCTCTCTGTGTGTGTGCCTCAAATGAATAAATAAATAAAATCTTTAAATAATAATAATAAAATCTAATTTATCTGATATGAGGATTGCTACCCCAGCTTTCTTTTTTGAGGCCTATTTGCATGGTAAATGGTTCTCCATACCCCTCATTTTCAGTCTGAAGGTGTCCTTATTTCTAAAATGAGTCTCTTGTAGACTGCATATAGATGGGTCTTGCTTTTTTATCCAGTCTAATACCCTGTGTCTTTTGACTGGATCATTTAGCCCATTCACATTCAGAGTAACTATTGAAAGATATGAATTTAGTCTCATAGTGTTACCTATACAGTCTCCATTTCTGCAGATTTTTTTTGGGCCTCCTCTTCACTTATAGGGTTCCCCCAAATATTTCCTGCAGAGTTGGTTTGGTGGTCACATATTCTTTCAGTTTCTTTCTATCCTGGAAACTCTTTATCTCCACTTTTATTCTGAATGACAGCCTTTCTGGATAAAGTATTCTTGGCTGCATGTTTTCTTGTTTAGTACTCTGAATATATCATGCCAGCCTTTTCTGGCCTGCCAGTTCTCTGTTGATAGGTCTGCTGTTAATCTGATATGTCTCCACATATAAGTTAGGAATCTCTTGTCTCGAGCTATTTAGGATTTTCTCTTTATCTCTGAAATTTTATAGTTTCACTATTATATGTCAGGTTGTTGACTAGTTTTTTTAAAGATCTTGTTAAAATCTCCAAGACAAAAGAAGCCCTTAACTTAGAAGGGAAAACCTACCAGGCTAGTAGGATACTTTTTAAAAGAAACTTGGCAGATCAGAAGGGAGTGGCATGATATATTCAAACTGCTGAATGGGAAACATTTGAAGCCAAGAACTCTATCCAGCAAGGCTATCATTCAAAATAGAAGGAGACATTAAGAGTTTTCCATTCCAACAAAAACTAAAGGAGTTCATGATCACTAAACCTACCCTGCAAGAAATATTAAAGGGGACTTTTTTGAGTGGAAAAGAGAGACCAAATGTGAAAGTATGAAGATAAGACACACAAAAAACGCAAAAACAGGGGTTGGGGGGAGAGTATTTCTCTAAACATCGGTGAAGGAATTCACACACACACAAAAGGATACATATACATATACCTAAAACATGGAGAGAAGAGGAGAAAAGAATGGAATCAAACTCAAAAGATTATCAACTTAATAAAATACTGCTAAAAATATAAAAATAAAAAAATAAAATAAAATACTGCTATATGTAGAAGAGGGTATATACAATCCTAATGGTATAACATGCAAAGAATAAAGAGAAAGTAAGCTAAATATGTTACTAAGCAATAATTAACATGCAAAAAATAAAGAGAAAGTCAGCTAAATATGTTACTAAGGAAAATCAGCAAAACATGAAAAAGAGAAAGACAAGGAAGAATCTGAGAAAAGCTTCAGGAACAATAACAAAACAAGTAATAAAATGGCAATAAATACATATCTATCAATAATTAGTTTGAATGTAAATGGACTAAATACTCAAATCCAAATCTATAGGTGACAGAACAGATTAAAAAAATAAGACCCATGTATATGCTGCCTATGAGAGACTCATTTTAGACCTTAAGACATCTACAGACTGAAGGTCAGTGAATGGAGAGACATCTGTCATGCATATGGATGTCAAAAGAAAGGGTATACTTATTTTGGAAAAAAATAGACTTTAAAACAAACACTATAACAAGAGACAAAGAAGGAACCTATATAATAATAAAGGGGACTATCCAACAGGAATATATAACGATTGTAAATATTTATGCCCCCAACATGGAAGCATCCAAATACATAACACAATTAATAACTGTGTAGGAACTAATAGATGCTAATACTATACGATAATAGTAGAGAGATTTAACACTCACATACATTGAAGATCATCCAAACTGAAACTCAACAAGAAAACAGTGGTTTTATTTATTTATTTATTTTTTCCTTTTTAAACTTTTTTTTTTTAATTTTTTTTTTAAATTTATTTATGATAGTCACACAGGGAGAGAGAGAGAGAGGCAGAGACACAGGCAGAGGGAGAAGCAGGCTCCATGCACCGGGAGCCCGACGTAGGATTCGATCCAGGGTCTCCAGGATCGCGCCCTGGGCCAAAGGCAGGCGCCAAATCGCTGCGCCACCCAGGGATCCCCGAAAACAGTGGTTTTAAATGACACACTGGAATAAATTGATTAAACAGGCATTTTCAGAACATTCCATCCTAAAACAGCAAAATACTCATTCTTTTCAAGTGCACATGGAGCATTCTCCAGAAGAGATCACATATCAGCCCACACAACTAGCCTCAAGTAATTCAAGAATGTTGAAGTCATACCATGTTGAAGTCATACCATGCATCTTTTCTGACCATGATGCTATGACACTAGAAGTCAACCACAAGACAAAATCTGGAAAGATCACAAATATATGGAGGTTAAACAACATGCTATAAACAATGAATGGAACAACCAGGAAATAAAACAAGAAATTTTAAAAGTACATGAAAACAAATGAAAATAAAAACACATGGTCTAAAACCTTTGGGATGTGGCAAGTGATTCTAAGAGGGAAGTTTATAGCAGTATAAACCTACCTCAAAAAGAAAGAAAAATCTCAAATGAACAACCTAATCTTATACCTGAAGGAGTTAGAAAAATAACAACAAATAAAACCTAAAACAGTACAAGGGAATAACCATTAGAGCAGAAATAAATTGATAAAAAAAAATCAATGAAACCAGAAGGTGGTTCTTCTCTAAAAATCAACAAAATTGATAAACTCCTAGCCGACTTATAAAGAAAAAAAGAAAAATGACTCAAATAAAATCACAAATGAGATAGGCGAAATAACAACCAACACCACAGAAATACAATTTTAAGAGAATATTATGAATATATGCTAACAAATTGGACATCTAGAAGAAATGTATAAATTCATAGAAGCATTTAAACTACCAAAACTAAAAGAGGAAAAACTAGAAAACTTGAACAAACTGCAAAGAAGTTGAGTCAATAATAATTTTAAAAACTCCCAGCAAGCTGACGTCCAGGTCCAAAGGGCTTCATAGATGAATTCTACCAAACATTTAAAGAAGAGTTAATACCTAGTCTCAAAGTATTCCAAACAACAACAACAACAACAACAACAAAGGAAAGATAACTTCCAATTCCTTCTATAAGGCCAGCCTTATCTTGATACCCAAACTGGATAAGGACACCACTGAAAGAACTACAAGTTAATATCTCTAATGAACATAGGTGCAAATATCCTCAATAACATAGTAGGAAAGTGAATTCAATAATATACTTTAAAAAATCATTTACCAGGATCATGTGGGATTTATTCCTGGGTTTAAAGGATGGTTCAGTATTCGTAAATTAATCACATTCAGAAATGTGATACATCACATCAATAAAAGAAAGTATAAGAACCGTATGATCATGTCAATAGATTCAGAAGAAGCATTTGACAAAGTATGTCATCCATTGATGATAAAAACCCTCACAAAGTGGGTTTAGAGGGAACATGCCTCAACATAATAAAGACTACATATATGAAAAACACACAGCTAACATCATCCTCAGTAGTGAAAAACTGAGAGCTTTCTCTCTAAGTTCAGGAACAAGGCAAGGATGTCCACTCTCACCACTTTTATTCAACATAATACTGGAAATTCTAGCTCCAGGAATCAGATAACAAAAATAAATAAAAGGAGAGGGGAGGGGAGGGGAGGGGAGAAAAGAAATAAAAGGAATCCTAATTGGTAAGGAAGAAGTCAGACTTTCACTATTTGCAGATGACATGAAAAAAGACAAATATCATATGATTTCACTCATGTGGAATTTTAAAAACAAAACAAAGAAAAAGGAGACAAACGAAAATCCTAGATTCTTAACTTTAGAGAACAGACTGATAATTGCCAGAGGGGAGGTGGGTGAGGTTATGAGTGAAATAGGTGGAGGAAATTAAAAGTACACTTATTATGATAAGCACTGAGTAATATATGTGCTTCTGACCTACTGGTTATAAATCAGAGGTTTCTACAATCTCCTTATCAGGTCAGTCATTTACTAGAACACTTCAGAGAACTTAGGGAAATACGTTCTTACATTACAGGTTCATTATATAATAAAGGATACAACAAATAGCCAGATGAAGAGATGCATATAGCAAGGTCCAGGAGGGTCCTGAGTGCAGGAGCTTCTGCCCCCAAAGAGTTGAGGTGTACCATCCTCCTGCCATGTGGATATATTCATCAACCTGGAAGCTCTCTGAAACTCATGCTTTTGGGATTCTAATGGAGACTCTATCACATGGGCATGATCCATTATTAACTCCAATTCCAGCCCCTCTTCCTCTCTAGGGATGGGAAGTGGGGCTGAAAGTTTCAAACTTCTAATTATGGCTTGATCTTTCTGGTGACCAGATCTCATCCAGGAGTCCAACAATAGTTCTCTCATTTGAAAAAAAACACATTTTTATCACTCATGAAATTCCAAGGGATTTGGAAGTTCTATGTTAGATATCTTTTATTTTATTTTATTTTTTTTTTAGATTTTATTTATTTATTCATGAGAGACACACAGAGAGAGAGGCAGAGACAGACAGAGGGAGAAGCAGGCTCCCAGCAAGTAGCCCAATGCCAGACTCGATCCCAACCCCAGGATCATGCTGGAGCCAAAGGCAGACGCTCAACCACTGAGGCACCCAGGCATCGCTATGTCAGATATTCTTATCATGTAGGAAATTACAACCATCTTAGGAGCTCTATGCCACAGCCTAGGGACAGAAATCAATACTTTTCCTATTATTTCACAATTATGGAACTAGATATTAAACACAATACTGTAAAACTTCTATAAGAAAACAGGAGAAATGGGACACCTGGGTGACTCAGAGGTTGAGCATTTGCCTTTGACTCAGGGTGTGATCCCAGGATCCTGGGATCGAGGGCCACATCAGGCTTCCTGCACAGAGCTTGCTTCTCCCTCTGTCTCTGTCTCTGCCTCTCTCTCTCTGTCTCTCATGAATAAATAAATAAAATCTTAAAAAAAAAAAAAAAAAAACAGGAGAAAATTTATGTGACTTTGGGTTTGGCTATGAGTTTTTAGGTACAATTCCAAAGGTACATTTAATCAAAGAAAAAATGATAAATTAGAAGTTATTAATATTAAAAAAGCTTTTGTGAAAGACTATTAAGATAATGAAAGGATGTGTCACACACAGTAAGAAAATATTTGCAAAGACACATATCTTTTTTTTTTAATTTTTATTTATTTACGATAGTCACACAGAGAGAGAGGCAGAGACACAGGCAGAGGGAGAAGCAGGCTCCATGCACCAGGAGCCCGATGTGGGATTCAATCCCGGGTCTCCAGGATCGCGCCCGGGGCCAAAGGCAGGCGCTAAACCGCTGCACCACCCAGGGATCCCTGCAAAGACACGTATCTGAGAAAGGATTTTCATGGGGTCCTTGGCTGGCTCAATTAGTAGAGTATGTGGTTCTTAATCTCAAGGTTGTGAGTTCAAGCCCCATATTGAGCATGGAGCCTACTTCAAGAAAGAAAGAAAAAAAGAGAAAGAAAGAAAGAAAGCGAGAGAGAGAGAGAGAAAGAAAGAAAAGAAAGAAAGAAAGAAAAGAACTGAGAAAAGAGTTTCATTAAAATCATACAAAGAACACTTTAAAGTCAACAGTAAGAAAACAGTCCAATTTAAAAATAGGCAAAAGATCTGAACAGTCACTAAGGAAGATGCTAATAAGCATATGAAATGAAAAGATGGCTGTCATCATTTGTCATATAGGAATTGCAAATTAAAACAATAGTGAGACACCACTACACATCTCTTAGAATGGCTAACCCAAACACTGGCAAAACCAAATGTTAGCAAGCAGGTAAAGCAGTAGGCACTCTCATTCATTGTTGGTGGAAATGCAAATGGCATACCCCTTTGGAAGACAGTTTGGTGGTTTCTTACAAAGCCAAGCAATCTTACCATATGACTCAGAAATCTTATTTACACAACGGACTTGAAAATCTATATTCAGGGCAGCCCCTGTGGCGCAGCGGTTTGGCACCACCTGCAGCCCGGGGTGTGATCCTGGAGACCCGGGATCGTGTCCCACCTCAGGATCCCTGCATGGAGCCTGCTTCTCCGTCGGCCTGTCTCTGCCCCCCACCCCCGCCCCGTGAATAAATAAATAAATAAATAAATATTAAAGGAAAAAAAAAAAGAAAATCTATATTCACACAAAATCCTTCCAAAAAAATGTCTCTGCTAACTTTATTCATAGTCACCTAAAACTGAAAGCAACAAAAATGTCCTTCAATAGCTGAATGGGTGAACAGAACTGTGGTACACCAATACAATGGGACATAATTCAGTGATGAAAAGAAGCCATGAAAAGACATGGAGGAATCTTAAATGTATATTGCTAGATGAAAGAAGCGAGTATGAAAAAGGTACATATTACTTAGTTCAAGTATACAACATCTGGAAAATACAAAACTACATGGATAGCAAAATGATCAGTGGTTGCCATAGGTTCTGGGAGAAGGGGGCAGATGAATAGGGGCAGCACAACGGGGTTTTAGGGTGCAATGGATTTTATTTTACTATAACTCAAAATCCATAACCCTTTTACTTTATACTCTAGCAATAACAAACTAAGCACTTTATGCTCTATTTTTTCTATAAGCACTTTATGCTGTATTTATTCACAATTCATGTATTCATTCATTTACTTGAGAAATGGTTATTAAGCATTATACAATTGTCAGGCACTGTCCTAGGTCAAACTATTCTGTATGGATTTGGACATATTTCATTCCTTGTTGGAATTTCTTTCTGTATTAGTTGCCTAGCATTTGCCTTTAACATGACACTAGTAAGTTTAGTTTAACATTTTAAATGCTTACTAGAAAAAAATAAAAAATAAATAAACTCTTCTAGTCATCAAGTCTTCTGAAAACACATACATGATACCTCTCCCCACCAAGAATTAGTTTATCTTCTAATATGGTTGTCTTATGTGAGTTGCTTATATAATTGAATATTTCACCATATGGTACACTTATTTAGTTACATCTCTTCTATAAGCTCTTAGGGTTTTGGGAGCATTGTTTTTAAAATGACCTTGTAAATTGCAACATCAGAGAAGATGTTGTGAAAATACACAAGATTCAGAGATATACTTTTAATATCTGTTTTGTGTGCCTATGACACGTATATAAAATAAATATATAAAATGCAGGTATTTTGTAATGTTCAAAGATCTTTTCATGTAAAGAAGAAATATTGCCATATCTTAAAAGCCAAAACCATGCAATACTCAATTAAGTGATTAACTTGCATGGACTACAGAGTTCTGTAAAAGACTCAAGAGTTATGTAATAGTGAGTATAACTTGAATCTGGGGAATGCCTTACCTCTTGAAATTACGGAGTCATTGACATGGCAACTACAAATAGGTTTGAGGATTGTGAACAAAAAATGTAGCCTTCCAACTAAAGTTTCCTATTAATAGAGATGGTGAATGTCTTTTTTTCCTTTTAATGAATTAATAGACTGATTTTTTAGAGCCATTTAGGTTCACAACAAAATTGAGTAGAAAGTACAGAGTGTTCCCATATACTCTCTATCCCCCCATACATATAACCTTCCTGCTATGGTTGTCTTGCTCCCCAGTGGTACATCTGTTACAATTGATGAAATTGTGTTTTGACATGTATAGCTGTTTTCCTTAATGGATAGCATCTTTTCAGTTTTAGGAAAATTCTGAATGTTTAGGAAAGTAAAACCATAGTATTAATAGTATTAACGATATTCTGTTAAGTATTTTATTAATTTATAAAATAATTTGTCCTACCACAACTTCAGCTTTATAATTCTAAAATGTGAGATTGAGAAATTGATTTATACTCATGATTTTAGTTAAAATCTTCCTGAGTTGGAACCTTTTTGTGACTTTAACCTTCACTGTATTTATAAATTCAATTTATTACATTTATAAGAATTATCTAGTACTTAGGTTTTGTTTATTAGGTCAAAATACTTGTAGGGGAAATGGGATGTATCAAAAAGGATGAGACTTAGCATTGCCCCCTACCTCCCCAGAAAAGACAATTAATTATTGCTGAAAATAGAAAAAGAATATTGTAATATGGACTTAAAAACTTTGGGAAGAACTAGGGTTTTGAATCTGTGATTTTTAATAAATGGAATATTTATTTTTTAAAAACCTCAGTGAAGGGCACCTGAGTGTCTCAGTCGGTTAATCATCTGACTCTTGATTTAGGCTCAGGTCATGATCTCAGTGTCATAAGATCAAGCCCCATATTGGGCTTGTGCTGGCATAGATTCTCTCTCTTCCTCTTCCTCTGCCCCCTCCCTGTTCATACTCTGTCTCTCTCTTTAAAAACAAAAACCTAACTAAAAACAAATAAACAAATTTCATTTTATTTTTTTAAAAGATTTTATTTGTTTATTCATGAAAGAGAGAGAGAGAAGCAGAGACAGAGGCAGAGGCAGAGGGAGAAGCAGGCTCCATGCAGGGAGATTGATGTGGGACTTGATTCCAGGACCATGGGATCACATCCTGAGCCAGAGGCAGACCCCTAATTACTGAGCCACCCAGGCGTCCCTAAAGCAACAATCCTAAGGATACTAGCTGGGCTTGGGAAAAGCATAAAAGACACTAGAGAATCCTTTCCTGAAAAGATAAAAGAATTAAAAACAAGTCAGGCCAAAAATAAAAAATGCTATAACCGAGTTGCAAAACTGACTGGATGCAATAAGAATGGACAAAAAAGAGGAACAAATCAGTGATATACAAGATGAAATTAAAGAAAATAATGAAGCTGAAGAGAAGAGAGAAAGAAAAGTATTGGATTGTAAATGTACACTAAGGGAACTCAGTGACTCCTTAATGCATAACATTTGTATCATAAGAGTTCCTGTAGATGTGAGGAAAAAGGGAGCAGAAATTTTTTTGGTTTTTTTTTTTTTTTTTAAGATTTTATTTATTTATTCATGAGAGACAGAGAGAGAGAGAGAGAGAGAGAGAGAGAAAGGCAGAGGGAGAAGCAGGCTCCCCACAGGGAGCCCAATGTGGGACTGGATCCTGGGTCTCCAGGATCTCGCCCTGGGCTGAAGGCGTGCTAAACCTCTGAGCCACCCGGGCTGCCCGAGAGCAGAAAGTTTATTTGAGCAAATTACAACTGAAAACTTTCCTGATCTGGGAAGGAAATAGATACTGAAATCCAACAGGCATAGAGAACTCCCATCAAATTCAACAAGAGCTGACCAAAACCAAGACATGTCATAACTAAATACACAAAATTCACAAAATACACAGACAAGGAAAGTATCCTGAAAGCACAAAGGGGAAAAAGTCCTTAATCTACAGCAGAAGACAAATCAGGTTCACAGAAGATCTGTCCACAGAAATTTAGCAGGCCAAAAGAGAGTGGCAGGATATATTCAACATGCTGAATGGAAAAAAAATGCAACCAAGGATACTTTATCCAGCAGGCTGTCATTCAGAATAGAACAAGAGACAAAGCATTTCCCAGACAACAAAAACCAAAGGATTTTTATGACACCTAAACCAGCCCTACAAGAAATATTAAAGGGGACTCAATGAGTGGGAAAGAAAGACCAGAAGCAAGAAAGACTAGAAAGGAACAGAAAACATCACCAGAAATGCTAGTTTTACAGATAACACAATGGCATTAAGTTCATATCTATCAATAATCACTTTAAATGTAAACTGACTGGGATCCCTGGGTGGCGCAGTGGTTTGGCGTCTGCCTTTGGCCTGGGGCGCGATCCTGGAGACCCGGGATCGAATCCCACGTCGGGCTCCCTGCATGGAGCCTGCTTCTCCCTCTGCCTGTGTCTCTGCCTCTCTGTCTCTCTCTGTGTAACTATCATGATTAAATAAATAAAATCTTTAAAAAAAATAAAAAATAAAAAAATAAATAAATGTAAACTGACTAAATGCTCCAATTAAAAGAAAAGAGATTTCAGAATGGATAAATAAACAAGATCCATTGATATGCTGCCTACAAGAGACACAGTTCAGGCCCAAGGCAACCTGACTGAAAGTGAAGGGGTGGAGAACCATCTATCATGCTAAAGAAAACTAAAGTAGTCATACTATCAGACAAACTAAATTTTAAACCAAAGACTATAGCAAGAGATGAAGAAAGGTATGATATCATGATTAAGGCGTCTATTCATCAAGAACATCTAACAATTATAAATATTTATGTCCCTAACTTGGGAGCACCCAGATTCATAAATCAATTAATAACAAACATAAAAAAACTCATTGATAACAATACAATAATAGTAGGGTATTTTAACACCCCACTTACAGCAATGGGCAGATCTCCTAAGCAGAAGATCAACAATGGAACAATGGCTTTGAATGACACACTGGACCAGATGGACTTAACAGATATATTCAGAGCATTTCATCCTAAAGTGGCAAAATACACATTCTTCCCCAGTGTCTATGAAATATTCTCCAGAATAGATTACATACCATGTCACAAATCAGTCTTCAATAATCAAAAAAAGATGGAGAGCATATGATGCATATTTTCTGACCACAACACTATGAAACTAGAAATCAATCATATGAAAAAATTTGAAAAGACCACAAATACATGGAGGCTAAAGCATATCCTACTAAGAAATGAATGGGTTAACCAGGAAATTAAGAAAGAAATAAAAAATTATATGGAAGCAAATGAAAATAAAAACATGAAAATGCAAAAACCTTTGCAGCAAAGGTGGTGGCCCTAAGAGGAAAGTATATTGCAATACCAGCCTATCTCAAGAAGCAAGAAAAATCTCAAATACACAATCTAATTTTACACTTAGAGAAGCTAGAAAAGGAATACCAAATAAAGCCTAAATCCAGCAGAAGGGGAAATAAAGAATAGAGTATAAATAAATGTTATAGAAATTTTAAAAACCGTAGAACAGATCAATGAAATTAAGCACTGGTTCTTTGAGTGAATTAATAAGATCAATAAACTCCTAGCCAGACTAATCAAAAAGAAAAGGGAAAGAACCCAAACAAATAAAATGACAAATGAAAGAGGAGAGATCACAACCAACACCACAGAAAAACAAAAAATTCTAAGAGAATATTATAAAAAATTATATGTCAACAAACTGGGCAATCTGTAAGAAATGGACAAATCCCCAGAAACCTACAAACTACCAAAACTGAAACAGGAGGAAAAGAAAATTTGAACAGACCATAAGCAGCAAGGAAATTGAATCAGTAATCAAAAACTTCCCAAAAAGCAAAAGTCCAGGGCCAGACAGCATGGGTCCCAGGAAAATTCTACCAGACATTTAAAGAAAAGTTAATACTTATTCTTCTCAAACTACTCCAAAAAAATAGAAATGGAAAGAAAAATTCCAAACTCCTTCTATGAAGCTAGCATTACCTTGATGCTGAAACAGACAAAGACCCCACTAGAAAAGGAGAATTACAAGCCAGTATCCCTGATGAACCCGGATACAAAAATTCTCAATAAAATACTAGCAAATGGAATCGAACAGTACATTAAAAGAATTATTCACCATGAACAAGTGGGATTTCTTCTTGAGCTGCAGGAGTGGTTCAATATTAGCAAACCAATTTATATGATACACCACATTAGTAAAAGAAAGTTTGAGAACCACATGATCCACCACCTGGGGAAGACAAAAAAAAAAAAAAAAAAAAGGTGGGGGGGACAGTGGAGAAAACCATAAGAGACTCTTAAGGATCGAGAACAAACAGGGTTGGTGGAGGGAGGTGGTTTGGGATGGGCTAAATGGGTGATGGTTGTTATTGAGGAGGGCACTTGTTATGACAAGCAGTAAGTGTTATATGTAAGTGATGAGCACTAAATTCTACTCCTGAAACCAATACTACACTATATATTAACTAACTAGAATATAAATAAAAATATGAAAGTAAAAATCAAATTTCAAAAGCCCTATTTATCTCATTAGAAGATGTATTTCAAAAATATCTTACTTTTTCATGTTTTGTAGTTATTATCAAAATTATAAAAACTTACGTTATTTTTATCAATTGTGCACTAAAATCATTATAACTAAAGTGAGGAAAATATTTTATTGCATTCATTTTTTTTGCAGATAAATATGGTAGGCTGATTAATAGAATATAGTCTAAAATTCAGTTAAGGAAATTAAAAGGATATAAATGTTTCAGGAAAAAAAGTGCACCATAGGGGTGCCTGGATGGCTCAGTTGGTTGAGCATCTGACTCTTAATTTGAGCTGGTCTTGATCTCAGAGTTGTGAGTTCAAGCCCCACACTGGGCTCCATGCCAGGGGTTTCCATGGTTAAAAACAGATTTTTAAAAATTTAAAAACATAAATAAAAATAAAATAAATACATAAAAAGTACACTATAAAATTTATAGCTGTTGAAAAAATAAAAAATAACTTGTTCATTTTCTTAATGTGTGATGGTGGGTACTAAATTGCTAGAGTATTTTGATTCCTTTGAATTTATTTAAAATACATAACATTTTTTAATATGCTGGAAATTATATCCTTTGCAACTATACTTGTAAAGAACATTTTTAGATGTCAAATTTAAAATGTGTGAACGATACAATGTTTTTAAGGATTTCTTCCGTTACGGAGCAAAATAATTTGAACATCTGCAAGCTAGAACATTGTTTTTCCGACTTAAGCAGGCATCAGAATCACCTGTGAGTCTTGTTAAAACACAGGTCACTAGTCTCCATCCCCAAAGTTTCTCATTCACTTGGTCAAGAGTGGGGCTCAGAATTTCTATTTTTCATAGGCTCCCAGGTGATGAGAGTTTGCTGTTCCATACCTTGAGAACTGCTACTCTAGAATTATTAGCCTACTTTCAGTTGACTAACCTGGAAATATAGTGCCCTCTTGATTTTCCTTCTCTTACATCCTTCACACAAAGTCATCCACCAGGTCTTGTTTATTTACTCTCTGTGCCAAATAAGAAGTGAGTGCAATCATTTCTCTCCATTCTTCATCATTACTCAGGACAGGCCCTCCTTCCCTCATTTGGATCACTGCCACAGCTACTGAACCTTCCTCAAACCATCTCATCATGGTTCAATCAGAAAGACCTTTCCAAGGCCAGCTGTAATTATGCCACACATCGGCTCAAAACCTGCCCTTCATGACCCTCAAGATCCAAGACCAAAATTCTATCTCTTTGGCTTTGCTCATCCTTAAACCTTCTTTCCCCCATTTTGAATCTCTTCTGCCACTATAAATTTCAAACATATTGAAATATTTATTGTTTCTTAGAATATGCTCTCTCTCACTTCTTGGGATGGGTTTAAACTGTCGGCTTCCCCCAGCTCTTTTTTACTGTGCTAATTTCCACTTATCTCCAGATTGCAAGATAGAAACCACTTCATCTGAGAGCTCGTATTGGACTCTTTACAAGCAGTTCAAATCCCTCCAAATGTGGTCTCATAACCCCTAATCCTGGCTTCAGTGACAATCACTTAGTACCTTTTATGATACTTGCCTATTTTACTCCCACTAGATTTCAGTTCTCTAAGTGCAAGAATTTGTCTTTTTTATCATTGTACCTCTAGGACCCTTTACAGGGCCTAGTGCATACTTGATAAATATGCAGCAAATATTCACTGAATGAATTCAGGTACCTCAATTTGCATTGTACCAATGCTGAAGTGACAAGCACAGATAATATACTCTATGGTCCCCACCTCTAGCAATCCTACATAAGGAAGACAAACACCTGGAGAAAGAAAAAACTGCATGTGTAATTGTCAAAATAAATAACATGCCAATAGAAGGGGGGATTGTGCTTGATGGAATGTCTGAAGAAGACCAAATGAAGACTTTGAACCTCCACTTTTTTTTCACTACTTTTACTATCTGGGACAAAGGGCACTTTTTGAGCCTTTGGGCAAAGCAGTGAACTATTTTTTTAGCATCAATCTTTTCCTAGACTGGGAGCTATCATTCTAAAGAGGGGTTTGGCAGCCTGCCCTCTGGCCTTAGTTTGCAATGAGTCCAAAGCTTGTAACTTTTATTATCATTATTATTATTGTATTAGTTTATAAGTGATCACAGGGGATTTTCAAACACAGAATTTTTAAAAACTGCTTCAAGTTTTATTGAAGCAAGTAGATGACAAATATTTTCTCCTTTTTTTTTCATCAAGAAAGCACACATCATACCTTTTATTTCTACTTTTAAATTAAGTGCATAGGATCAATGTAATGCTGAGTTTGAGACTAACACAGAGGACAAATATTTTTTTCCTAAAGATTGTTTGGTAATTGCTCTAGTTGAAAAAGATGTAATAACAGTGTTTGCTTTCAAAGAGATTTAAATTGCATACAAATTCATTCAGTTCAAGACATATACTATACAGAATGAAACTGCTTGGGGATTCTAATAAGGTGTTCTTATGTCTATAATAAAGTCAGTTTTAAAAAGCCTTTTAGGTCAACCTGGCACTATTATTTAAAAAGTTCAAAATTCCTAATAGTAGTGGTTATTAAATACTATAGCAAAGATGTAAATTTCCCAGGTGTGTGAGAAACTATTTAGATCCTCCCATCATTGTTCCATCTGATCATCAGGCAGTATTACTCCTGCCCGTGTGTTTACATAATTCACTTAAAAATAAATGTTATACAGTTTTATTTAACATACATTGCTGTACTTTCCCTGATTATTTCTTTTTTTATTAAGATTTTATTTATTTATTCATTATAGACACACAGAGAGGCAGAGACGCAGGCAGAGGGAGAAGCAGGCTCCATGCAGGGAGCCCAATGTGGGACTTGATCCCAGGACCCCGGGATCACAACCTGAACCAAAGGCAGATGCTCAACCAATGAGCCACTCAGGCATCCCCCCCCGTGATTATTTCTGTAAAGAAAGTATCCAGAACAAATTAAGTCTCCATATAAAGTCTTTCAGGGAGGAAAAGTGAATTGCTATAAATGAACCAGAAACAGCTAAGAGTGTGACATACAGACACAAAAGCAAGATGCTTGCAGACCACAAAGCTCTTCTGGGGAAATGATCTGAGGGAGCACAATGAGGAGGTTTATGAATGTTTGTGGGAGGCAGCTCTGAGGATAAAGGTCAACAAAAAACAAGGGATGGAGTTTGGGAGTGGGTGATGGAGACAAAGCATGCAGTCAGAAGATGGGCTTGGGCAGAGTAGTGAAAGCAAGCTGCACGTAGGAGGCTGGAGGGTCAGAAATGCGCACAGATGCCAAATGAATCAGGTCTGTGTGAAGCAAGAGGATGCTGAAAAAGGGGCTCAGATAAAAAAGTAGCAAAGAAGGGCAGAATTATTGGAGCTGATGATCTGTGGCTAAAGAGGTGGGGGAGGAGAAGTGAACAGTGGGGATGAGGTGGGGAACATGTCAGGATACTAAGGATGCACAAAAATGAAATGTGCATGTTGATTTTGTGAGATCAATGTTGTAAATTTTTTAGAGAAAGAAGGTATAGGTGTTTGAGAATAGCAATCAACTAATTTATAATGCTGAAGAAAATTACAAAAGTTTGCAAATTAGAAACATAAGGATTTTTAATGCCATTGATGGGTTGGAGGATGTTGAGGGAGTTACTAAAGACCAGTTACTAAAATGCCCATATCCAAAAGTAAAACTTTCTGTACTGACGAATAGGTAAAATATGGTATTACATACCATGAAATAATTTTGAAGTGTATATAATTTATTAAATTGAGCTGGAACTTTCAAAATTATAGTTATTTTGCATACCAGTGTGGTTCACATCTAGATTACAAAAAATACAGCATGGGGATATTAAATATACTTTAGCATTAGCAACAAAATAAAAAAGAGCCCTTTATAGTTAATGGAATACAATCTCCTAATAAGGAATAGTGTAAATAAACACTCTTCATAGCTCAACTCAAGGCTCATGTACAGATATGAGTGGATAAGTAAAGAAGTTAAATATTACCTTCCACCAATTTATTTATAAGGCTTAAAATATTGAATATGTTTTCATTTTTCTACTATGCCTAACAAGGTAGTTTCAGAGCCTAAGGAATTGCAAAGAAAATATTGACTTAAATGGAAATATTCTTTCCTGGAAAATATATGTTATAATTTATAAAAGGAGTACCTAACTTTTTATTAATTTTTTTATTTTAAAATTTTATTTACATTCAATTAATTAACACATTATGTATAATTGGTTTTAGAGGTAGAGCTCAGTGACTCATCAGTTGTATATCACACCCAGTGCTCGTTATATCAAATGCCGTCCTTAATGCCTGTCACTCAGTTACCCCATGCCCCCCACTCATCTCCCATCCAGCAATCCTCAGTTTGTTTCCTATGATTAAAAGTCTCTTGGGGAAAAAAAAAAATTTTTTTTAAGTCTCTTGGGACACCTGGGTGGCTCAGTGGTTGAGTGCCTCCCTTCTGCCTAGGGCATGATCCTGGAATCCCCGGATCAAGTCCCAGGATTGAGTCCTGCATCAGGCTCCCTGCATGGAGCCTGCTTCTCCCTATGCTTGTGTCTCTGTGTCTCTCATGAATAAATAAATAAAATCTTTTTTTAAAAAGTCTCTTATGATGTGTCTCCCTCTCTGATTTCATTTTATTTTTTCCCCTCTTCCCCTATGATCCTCTGCTTTGTTTCTTAAATTCCACATATGAGTGAGATCAAATGATAATTGTCTTTCTCTGATTGGGTTAGTTTGCTTAGCATAATATCCTCTAGTTCTATCCACATCACTGCAAATGACAAGATATCATTATTTTGATGGATGAGTAGTATTCTGTTGTATATCTATACCATATCTTCTTCATTCCTTCATCTGTCAATGGACATCTGGGCTCTTTCCATAGTTTAGCTATTGTGGACATTGCTGCTATAAACATTGGGGTACAGGTGCCCCTTTGGATCACTGCATTTATCAGAGAGTATTATGAATTCCTTTTTTTTAAATTTTATTTATTTATTCATGAGAGACATGAGAGAAAGGCAGAGACAAAGCAGGGTCCTTGCAGGGAGCCCAATACAGGACTAGATCCTTATTGCTGAGACTCCATATCAAGCCCTGAGCAGAAGGGAGAGGCTCAACCTCTGAGCCACCCAGGCACCCCTATTTTGAATGCTTAAAGCATGTTTTTGGAAGGAGCTAAATGTTTTAAATCCTGTTGATTAGCTTTTCTCACAGTAGCTTAGCAGTTCCTATCTTTGTGTTACACAGACCCAGATACAGAGGCTAACTCCTGGAAAACAACTTTATTCAAGATCACTGAATAAATCAGTTTCAATCTTAAGGCCAGACTTCCAACCTTAGAGTTCATATGTACAGCCTGTCTCTTGAGTTGCATTGGCATTAATTAACCCTTTCAGTACTTCAGGTTTTCAAATCTGGTTTAAAAGTTCAATATGATAAAACCATGAAAATGGATACCACATGCAATGTATCTACTTTGCAGCATTGTAGTGCTGAGTAAACATCTAGACACCTTCAGACCCAACACATCCAGCTTGTAAAAGTGCTTTGCTTGGCCAAAAAAATCGCTGAGAACTTTGGTTTAAAATTAATTGCCAAATGCTAAAAAATTAGGAGTTTCATGTAGTTGGTGTTCTGGCTTCTTTTTAAAATTTTAAAGATTAAAAAAACATTTTAAAGATTTGCTCTAATGCCTAGTATAGTGAATATGAATGATTATACTGTATTACAATCATCAAACTTGCTAAGAGACTAGAACTTAATTATTCCAACCACTAAAAAGAAATAATAATTATGTAACATGATTCAATGCTAATTATTGCTACACTGGCAATCATATTACAATATATAAATGTATCAAAGTAACACATTTTATACCTTACATTTACACAATGCTATCTGTCAAATACATTTCAAGAAAAATTTTAAGGATCTGAGGACACTAGCCTATATCATCAGATGATAAAAACCTCAATGAAGCTGGATAGCATAGTCCCCTTTAGATGGGCATAGTTCATCACCATCTCCACATGGCTTCTTCATCCACACTTAGGGCCTGGCCATGTAGACATGTGAATTAGAGAAACTTGCTGTGGAAGTGTCTAATCATGTCCTCAGATTAGAAACTGCAATAGCTTTAGGGTCATTTTCCTAAGCATGAAATAAAGATTCTTAATATCTGGTATCCAATGTGTTATTCAACTTATGAGATAATTGAGTGAAGCCACTTGACTAGTGTTCACAGATGTGTAAGATCCCAATTTCATTCCTATTCCCCACAACCAAAAGTTTACATGAAATCCAGCAAACCACCTGCCTAGTTTTTTGCTTTGTTTTGTGTTTGTGTTTTGTGTGTGTGTGTGTTTGTGTTTTTTAAATAAACATACAGAATCCATCATTTGTGTGGAAGCCTGAAAGCATGGTGTTTCCACTATCTCACCGGTTTATAGAGGTAAAACTGTGAGGAAGACTGATAATGTGGTTCATTCTGGACATAGGTAGAGGAACACTGTGTTTAGCTGGGAGACTCCAAAGAGCCTTTTGCATAACAGGCTTTTGCTTGAATATGGAAGTACTTTTTTTTTTTAAGATTTTATTTATTTATTCATGATAGTCACAGAGAGAGAGAGAGAGAGAGGCAGAGACACAGGCAGAGGGAGAAGCAGGCTCCATGCAGGGAGCCTGACATGGGATTCGATCCCAGGTCTCCAGGATCGCGCCCCGGGCCAAAGGCAGGCGCCAAACCGCTGCGCCACCCAGGGATCCCTGGAAGTACTTTCTTGAAGAGAGTGTTCACATACATTTTTTGGTTCTTGACTTTCTCTAATGTAAGGGTAGGGAATTAAGACAGGTGTACAGCCCAGTTGCTTGGCATAAGACCTTACTACTTTCTAGAAGGGGTAGTACCACCAGGCAGTATGATTGTATCATCTTAACTTAAAAATAGAAATTTAGGGACACCTGGGTAGCTTAATGGTTGAGCATCTGCCTTCTGCTCACGGTGTAATCCTGGGGTCTGGGATCAAGTCCCACATCAGACTCCTTGCAGAGAGCCTGCTTCTCCCTCTGCCTATGTCTCTGCCTCTCTCTCTCTCTCTGTCATTCATGAGTAAATAAATAAAATCTTATTAAAAATAGAAATTTATTTCTTGTTCAAGAGCTATCAAAACTTCTTCTGAGTAATGTCACAATATGTTGATCATAGAGAGTTTGGGCCCTGCTTTTAGCTTTTGCTAAATCTAAAACCATAATCAAAATGATGTATTCTGGTTTCTAGCTAAGGCCAGTCTTAATGTCTTTGTTGAAGAGAATTATAGAAATATGAGCTGTTGTATAGACAAGTCCCAGTCAATGGGCCCAGCTATAATTCAACCCAAAGCACTACCTGTGAAAGCCTATTATTTAGAATCCATAACACAAAGAAAATCAGCCTCCCTAACTGCACCTCCCCCCATACCCTCCCACCTCAAGTTGCTGATTTGCTCTATCAGCCAATTTCTGGCATTGTACCTTGGTGTTTATATGGTCTCACTGTTTCTGAGAAAGCATTCATTGCCAAGGAAAGTTGAAAATGCTATCTTTGGTTCTTAGGATCTTCTATTCCACAACATCATCCCCAGATCTTGGAATATTGACCAAGTATGGCACCAACTGGGAGGGTTTTTTCAAGGAGAAATCAAAGAGATTAAAATCACACAGGAAGTACAAATATAGATGTGATATGGTAACCAAAATTTATAACCGATGATCCTCTGAAAGTAGTATATTTCTTCCAGGATACCATTCTAGGATACTTTCTATAAAAAGTGTCAGAATACCCAATTAAATGTAGTTTAAACTTATATAAGAAAAAGATGAAAAAAAAAAGTGGGGCACCTAGCTGGCTCAGTCAGTAAGCATGGACTCTTGATCTTGGGGACTGCAAGTTTGAGCCTCACACTGGGCATGAAGCCTACTTAAAAGTGAAAGCAATAAGCAAAAACAAAAACAAACAAACAAAAACTGAGAAGAGGCATTCCATGATTGGTTATATTGGAAGTACAACATTGACATCAAGGACTTGGATGTGGGATCCCTGGGTGGCACAGCAGTTTAGGGCCTGCCTTTGGCTCAGGGCACAATCTTGGAGACCCAGGATCGAATCCCACGTCGGGCTCCCGGTGCATGGAGTCTACCTCTCTCTCTCTCTCTCTCTCTCTCTGTGACTATCATAAATAAATAAAAAATTTTTTTAAAAAAAGGACTTGGATGTATTCTATATTTCCTTTTTGGCATCCTTTGACTTGTCCCTTCATGGTATTAAGATGGTTATTACACTTTTGGGGATCTAATGAAGACAATGTCTTACCAAAATATTAATTTTTTTGTGAATCTTTTGGGGGGCGTAGGTGGAATAAATCCATTCCAAGAAGTCTACTAGCAATCTTCCACCAGGTCACATTGGCTATGATTGGATCTTATTCTTAGCTCTACCTGTAAGAAGAAATGGGAATATAATATCTAGCATTTTCAGACATATACTTAGCCAGAGTGGAGGAAGGGATTTGTGGTGGAGCAAGGAGAGGACAGATAAATACTTTGAAGGCAACCAAAAATGTCTAACCATTCTCCAAGAACACAAAGACTTAAATGAATGGCAAAAAATAATTGACCCTTCAGTGCCTCCCAACAGAAGATCTATGTTCTAGGGGATTTCTGGGTGACTCAGTGGTTTAGCACCTGCCTTTGGCCCAGGGTGTGATCCTGGTGTCCTGGGATCAAGTTCCACATCAGGCTCCCTGCATGGAGCCTGCTTCTCCCTCTGCCTCTCTAATCTCTCTCTCTCTCATGAATAAATAAATAAAATCTTTTTAAAAAAGATCTATGTTCTAGATTAAGGCTATCAAAAAGTTTGGCCAACATGGTGAATATTAATTGCTTGCTTCTTACCTACTGTTATTCTGATCTGTTTTCTAACTTTAAACACTAGCTGCCATATCATAACTTTAATCTTACTTTTGTCTACACCATTCAATGTTTTAGCTCATTTCTCAAGTGTTGGATTCTCAACTTTCTCTGAATTCCAGCTTATACTTATACATCTGACTTCTTCCTACTCTGAATTACCTATTGGGTGATTTATGTTTCTAGGGAACCCAGAATCAGCATTTGTTTTCTGGAAAGAGTATATGAGTTTGACATGCCCTCCCATTCCTACTGTAGCATGTACTTTGTACAGCAAGGTACCAGTTCTTGCTTTTGGGAAACATCATAATTAACCAGGACATCAGCTGTGTTGGGAATTAGAAAAATAATAGTTAAGAACAGAAGGATTCAAAAAAAAAAAAAAAAGAACAGAAGGATTCTAAATATCCTAAGACAAGAAACTCACAATAATAGAAAAACAGAGCAGTGCTCTTTCCCTACCCTTTCTCTTAAAACCAAAAGATCCCACATATTACATGATCTCATTTATGTAAAATTCACAGAACAGGCAAATCCATAAGGACAAAAAGTAGATTAATGGTTGCCAGGGGCTGAGGGGAAGTGGAGAGTGACTCCTAATGGATATGGATTTGGGAAGGAGAAAATTGATTGTGAAGATGGTTTCACAACTCTGTGAATATATTAAAACCCACTGAATTCTACATTTTAAATGGGTGGATTGTATAAACTGTGAATTATATCTCAATAAAGCTTTTTTATTTTTTATTTTTTTTAAAGATTTTATTTATTTATTCATGACAGAGAGAGAGAGAGAGAGGCAGAGACACAGGCAAAGGGAGAAGCAGGCTTCATGCAGGGAACCCAAAGTGGGACTCAATCCCAAGGCTCCAGGATCACACCCCAGGCCGAAGGTGGTGCTAAATTACTGAGCCACCGGGCCTACCTCAATAAAGCTTTTTTTTTTAAAGATCTTTTGTGAGCTTTTTAAAAAAGTTATCCACTGGTTTCCAATAGTATGGTTGCAGCCTTATAAACCACATTGCCAACTAGCCAATTACTGGAAAGTGACAAAAATTACTGAGAATTTTCCAGAACTCTGGTATTTTGGAGGCATTTCTGCTCCTCAATATTCAAATCAAGGTTTGCATACCACTTGAATTAGTAGGATAGACATTGTCTGTCTTGAGTAAAATTGCATAGATCTTTGGTCCTTACTGATGTGGTTCCCAGGATTTAAAAAATTCCTATAAATTAACCCTTAGTTACTGGACTAAATTATGGCTTTACAGCATTATCACTGAAATGTAATCCATTAAGTGCTTAGTTTGTGGCATATCAACAAGCTCTGTACATTTGGAGTTTTCGGTCTATGACAGAACAGGGAAAATATCACTTGAATAAATGTCTGTAAAGCATTTTTCCTTCTGTAAATGAAAGTTTCAATCTAGTTTTTTTTATGTGAACATTAGGGTAACCTAATTCCAGGGAAAAGATTCTATCTTTCTCTCTAACAGATGCTACTATCTTCAGTATATGAAGTGAACATGTTATTGCTAGGGATATTTCACTTTATCTTCCCAAGAAACTCCTTTAAAATTTTATAAATTAAAAATGATGTATGAGATATAAAAAAAAGATATTTAAATGAAAAATAAGTGAAATGGAAAAAATTAGTCAAAGAAAAACAAAGAGGTGGCCACAAAATGAAAATTAGTGTTAAGGAAAAAGGCCAGTCAGAGTTATTATGAAAATTAGGAAATTAAAGCTCTTTAAATAAGTAATAGATCATGAACAAAAAAATAGGACAAAAAGTGGTCATATTTTGGATTAAGAAACAAAGACTCAGCAAATATAATGGCTTTCCAAAGTTAATAAGCCAATTTTATTTGTAACTCAGAAATAATGTTAGCATCTTTTATCTCATCTCTTCATCCATTTTAACCTAACTGGTTTGAATATTATTATAAAATTATTTAAAAAGAGAAATATTCTGTCCTTTATCATATTTATAGAGTGCTTACTACCATGGATTTAGGTGCCTTCCTTCCACCAATCTGTTTCCTGTTTTGTTCCCATATAGAATGGCCTCACCACTTACCCAAGTGATCCAACTCAGAATTCTAAGTGTCTTCTCTGGACTTCAGTGTCCAACAGTCACCAAGTTGATTTGATCTTGAACAATAGCCTTAGCATTCTCCTTTACCTTCTTATTACAGGATTAATTTAGGCCCTAAATAATTCTTATACAGAACATATTTGTAACTTCCTAACTGATTTCTAACACACATGACCTCCACACCAGCCTGCACACTGTAGCCAAATTTTTCATATTATTTTTCTATTTAATTAAGAAATCTTTGGAGGTAAGAAAAGAGAAAGGACCCAAATTAATAAAATCGTGAATGAAAGATGAGAGATCATGATCAACACCAAGGAAATATAAACAATTTTAAGAACATATTTTGAGCAACTATATGCTAACAAATTAGGCAATCTGGAAGAAATGTATGCATTCCTTGAAACTTATAATCTACCAAAACTGAAACAAGAGGAAATAGAAAATCTGAACAGACCCATAACCCCGCAAGAAAATGAAAACCGTAATCAAAAATCTCCCACTAAACAAGAGTGCAGGACCAAATGGCTTCCCAGGGGAATGCTACCAAACATTTAAAGAAGAATTAATACCTATTCTTCTGAAGCTGCTTCAAAGATAGAAATGAAAGGAAAACTTCAAAACTTTTTCTATGATACCAGCATTACCTTGATCCCAAAACCAGACAAAGACTCCACCAAAAAGGAGAATTACAGACCAATATCCCCGATGAACATGGATGACAAAACTCTCACCAAGATGTTAGCCAACAGGATCCAATAGTTCCTTAAAAGGATTATTCACCACAACCAAGCAGGATTTATTCCTGGGATTCAAGAGTGGTTCAACATTTGTAAAATAATCAACGTGATAGTTCACATCAATAAAAGAAAAGACAAGAATCATATGATCCTCTCAATAGATGCAGAAAAAGCATTTGAAAAAATACAGTATCTTTTCTTGATTAAAACTCTCTGCAGTGTAGGGATAAAGGAAACATACCTCAATATCTTAAAAACCATCTATGAAAAGCCCACAGGAATATAGTTCTCAATGGGAAAAAACTGAGGGCTTCCCCTAAGGTCAGGAACACGACAGGGATGCCCACTCTCACCAAAGTACAACGTAATACTGGAAGTCCTAGTCTCAGCAATCAGACAAAAAAAAAAAAAAAAAGAAAGAAAGAAAAGGCATTCAAATTGGTAAAGAAGTCAACTCTCACTCATCCTGGATGACATGATACTTTATGTGGAAAACCCAAAGGTTCCATCACAAAATTGCTAGAATTCATATAGGAATTCAGCAACATAGCAGGATACAAACTCAATGCACAGAAATCATTTGCATTTCTAAATGCTAACAATGAGACAGAAGAAAGAGAAATTAAGGAATTAATCCCCTTTACAATTGCACCAAAACCCATATGGTACCTAGGAATAAACCTAACCAGAGAGGCAAAGGATCTGTACTCCGAAAACTATAGAACATTTCTGAAAGAAATTGGGGAAGGCACAAAGAAATGGAAAATGTTCCATGCTCATGGATTGGAAGAATAAATATTGTGAAAATGTCTACGCTACCCAGAGCAATCTACACATTCAATGCAATCCCTATCAAAATACCATTGACATTTTTCACAGAGCTGGAACAAATAATCCTAAAATGTGTATGGAACCAGAAATTCCCCAAATAGAGGAATGTTGAAAAAGAAAACCAAAGCTGGTGGCATCACAATGCTGGACTTCAAGCTGTATTACAAAGCCATAATCATCAATATAGCATGGCACTGACACAAAAACAGACACATAGATCAATGGAACAGAATAGAGAATCCAGAAGTGGACCTTCTATTCTATGGTCAACTAATCTGCAGCAAAGCAGGAAGGAATATCCAATGGAAAAAAGATAGTCTCTGTAACAAATGCTGGGAAAATTGAACAGCCACATGTAGAAAAATGAAACTGATCATTTTCTTACACCATACACAAAGATAAACTCAAAATGGATGAAAGACCTAAATGTGAGACAGGAATCCATCAAAATCCTAGAGAACAGAGGCAGTAACCTCTGCCACCTTAGCTGCAGCATCTTCTTGCTAGACACATTTCCAAAGGCAAGGGAAATAAAAGCAAAAATGGACTATTGGGACTTCATCAAGATGAAAAGCTTCTGCACAGCAAAGAAAACAGTCAACAGGGGATCCCTGGGTGGCTCAGCGGTTTGGCGCCTGCCTTTGGCCCAGGGCGTGATCCTGGAGTCCCTGGATCGAGTCCCGCGTCGGGCTCCCGGCATGGAGCCTGCTTCTCCCTTTGCCTGTGTCTCTGCCTCTCTCTCTGTGTGTGTGTCTATCATAAATAAATAAATAAATAAATAAATAAATAAATAAATAAATCTTAAAAAAAAAAAAAAGAAAACAGTCAACAAAACTAAAAGGCAATCTACAGAATGGGAGAAGATATTTGCAAATGACCTGTCGCATAAAGGGCTAGTATCCAAGATGTATAAAGAACTTATAAAATTCAACACCCCCAAACACACAATCCAATCAAGAAATGGGCAGAAGACTTGAACATACATTTCTGCAAAGAAGACATACACATGGCCAACAGACACATGAAAAATGTTCCACATCACATGGCATTAGGGAAATCCAAATCAAAACCACAATGAGATACCACCTCACATCAGTGAGAATGGCCAAAATTAACAAGACAGGAAACAACAAATGTTGGTGAGGATGTGGAGAAAGGGGAACCCTCTTGAACTGTTGGTGGGAATGCAAACTGGCACAGCTGCTCTGAAAAACAGTATGGAGGTTCCTCAAGAAGTTAAAAACAGAGCTACCCTATGACCTAGCAATGGCACTACTAGGTATTTACCCCCAAAGATATAAATGTAGTGATCTAAAGGGGCACCTGCCCCCCATGTTCATAGCAGGAATTTCCACAATAGTCAAACTGTGGAAAGAGCTGAGATGTCCATTGGCAGATGAATGGGTAAAGAAGATGTGATTTATATATATGTGATACACATTTACATATATATAAATGATGTACTATATATTGGATAATTGAATTTAAATTAAAAAAAGAAAGAAAAGGGGAAACCTGGGTGGCTCAGTGGTTTAGCGCCTGCCTTTGGCCCAGAGCATGATCCTGGAGTCCCGGGATCGAGTCCCACATCAGACTCCCTGCATGGAGCCTGCTTCTCCCTCTGCCTGTGTCTCTGCCTCTCTCTCTCTCTGTCTCTCTGTCTCTCATGAATAAATAAATAAAATCTTTAAAAAAAAAAAAGAAAGGAAAATCCTTAGATGTTATCATAAAGTGATAAATTTATCATAAAGTGAAATATAAACATCGTAGCAGAACACCCATGTCTCTTTACAATTTGGCTGCTTCTGGTCACTCTACTTTCATCTCCACCACTGATTCCATGTCCCCTAAAGCCTTACTAGATCTAAATACTTTTTTAAATTTGAATTCAATTAGCCAACATATAATATAGTACATTCTTAGTTTCAGATGTAGTGTTCAATAATCCATCAGTTGCATGTAACACCCAGTCCTCATCACATCAGGTGCCCTCCTTAATGCCCATCACCCAATTACTCCATCCCCACCCCCACCTCCCCTCCAGCAACCCTCAGTTTGTTTCCTATAGCTAAGAGTCTCATGGTTTTTCTCCCTCTCTGATGACTGACTTCTCATTCAGTTTTCCCTCCCTTCTCTTATGATCCTCTGTCCTATTTCTTATATTCCACATATGAGTGAAGTCATATGATAATTGTCTTTCTCTGATTCGTTTATTTTGCTCAGCATAATACCCTCCAGTTCCATTCACATTGATGTAAATGGTAAATATTCAGATCTAAATACTTTAATGCTTCATCTCTCTTGTTGCTCTTTGCCTGCCTGTCCCTCTACTTATAGGCTCTGCAATTGGTGAGGCCTTCAGCCAACAGCTATGGAAGATCTGAGGTCCTCAATCTAATACCCAATGAATATAATCTTGCCAACGACCACATAAATGAATTTGGAAGCAGATCCTTCCTGCTACAGATTGAATGCTTGTGTCCCCCACAACCTAGCCCCCACTGCCTATTCATGTGTTGAAACCTAATGATCATTTTGATGTATTAAGAAGAAGAGCCATTGGGAGATGATTAGGGCATTAGGGTGGATCCCTCATGAATGAATGAAATTAATGTCTTTATGAAAGAGACCTGAGAAAGCTGCCTTGTTGCTCATGGCACATGAAGTTACAGGAGATGGCTGGCTAGGAAGCAAGCCTGACCACACATCAAATCTAGTAGTACCTTGATCATGGACTTTCTAGCTTGCAGAACTGTGAGAAATAAATTTCTCTTTTTTATGTAAGATCATGTCTATGGTATTCTGTTATGGCAGTTAAATAGACTACTAAACCTTCTCAGTCAAGCTTTAGATGAGAAATTGTGTGTCAGAATTACCTAAACTGCACCCAGATTTCCGACCCATATGCAATAATGAAATAATATACGTCTGTTGCTTCAAGCCCCTAAATTTAGGGGTAATTTGTTACACAGGAATAGATGACTAATATACAAGAATATTCCACCAATTTTACATAATTTGCAATTAAGTAGTTCTGTGTACCTCAAACTCTGGATTAATTCAACCATCTGCTGTCAGTTTACCTGGTTATTCCTGAGGAAGCATTGTAACCATACTGATTCTAATATATTGTTTCCAAACTCATCCAGGCCTTTGCATGCTACCCCTCAGTCCTTCTGGCATTCTGTTAGCTTCTTCTTCTTCTTTTTTTAAAGATTTTATTTATTTATTCATGACAGAAAAAGAGAGAGAGAGGCAGAGTCACAGGCAGAGGGAGAAGCAGGCTCCACACAAAGAACCCTATGTGGGACTCGATCCCAGCACTCCAGGATCACACTCTGAGCCAAAGGCAGACACTCAACCGCGAGCCACCCAGATGTCCCTACCTTCTTTTTTTCATTCCTTTCAAGAGGCATTTCAATTCTTTACATCCCTCATCCCTCCTCAAGGTCTTCCCTACATCTATTTTCCTCATTCACAGCAAATAACTGCCAATATGGTACAGAAAATCAAAGCCATTGAATGTTGAATGTTGGTTTATTTATGCTTCTTCTCATGTCTACCATTTCTTCTCTCAAGAATCACTTACCAAGGAGTGCCTGGGTGGCTCACCGGTTGGGCGTCTGCCTTAGTTTGGCTTGGGGGATGGTCCCAGAGTACCAGGGTGGAGTTCTGCATCGGGCTCCCCTGAGGGAGCCTGCTTCTCCCTCTGCCTGTGTCTCTGCTTCTCTCTGTGTGTCTCTCATGACCAAATAAGCAAAATCTTTTTTTAAAAAATCACTTATCAAGAGCCATAATATTCCAACTCTAACAGCCTCTGATGAAGCAAGTTTTTTTCCCCCTACTGTGATTATTCATCTAATTCCTTTCAGGATACCTGTCCTCTGCCTACCAAGTTTCTCTTTAAATCTTTAGTCTACCTTCTATAAATCTGCTTGCTTTCAAACTTTGTGTCTGACTTTAGCTTTATACGAATGTCTTAAACATTAAGTATTAAGGACATGTAATACTTCCCATATGAACTACATTTTGCCCCCCGTTCATATACTGAGGTCCTAACCACCACCCCCCATGCTCAGAATGTAACTGTATTTGAAGAGAGAGCCTTTAAAGAAGTAATTAGGGTACAATGGGTGTGCTCTAATCTAACATGATTGGTGTCCTTACAAGAAAAGTAGATTAGGACATAGACATAAAGGCAAGACCTTGTGAAAACCTGGGGCAAAGATGACCATCTACAAGCCGAAGAGAGACCCTCAGAAGAATCCAACCTTGCTGGTACTTTGAATTTGGATTTCTAGCCTCCAAATCAGTGAGGAGATAAATTCTTGTTGTTTAAGCTATCCAATCTGTGGTAATTTTTTATGGCAGCTCTAGCAAACTAATACACTCCCATTTTCTAACTTTCCATTTACTTCTTAATTAGTGGTATTCTGGTATGAGCTCTCCCTCCCTAATCTACTGAAGTCGTTTTTTGTTTGTTTTTGTTTTTTATTTTTTAAAGATTTATTTATTTTAAATAGAGCACAAGTGGGAGGGGCAGGGAGAGAGAGAATCTCAAGCAGACTCCTTGCTGAGTACAGAGCACTCTGCAGGTTTGATCTCACAAACTTGCCATCATGATCTTAGCGGAAACCAAGAGTCAGATGCTTAACCAACTCTACTACCCAGGAACCCCACTGAAGTTGTTCTTATGTTCTTCTTCACAAAGTCATCTATAAGTGTACTTAGTAGTTACT
The DNA here is from genome assembly GCF_053574225.1 of Canis aureus. NCBI lineage: Eukaryota > Metazoa > Chordata > Mammalia > Carnivora > Canidae > Canis > Canis aureus. The sequence continues at coordinate 49,516,952 of NC_135616.1, forward strand.
AAATACATTTCATTTCTGTTACATTTGCTTCGATCACCAGTAATTTTGTTACATCAAAATCCAATTACCTTTCTTTAGTCTTCATCCCATTGGAATTATATAGTGTTTTTAAAATGTCAACTATCCCCTTCTTTTTCTAACCCTCTTTTTTACTTTGCTTTCTCAGGTTTGCCTCCTGGTTTTTCTTCTGCATCATTTACCTTAATTTCCCTTTATGGCTCTTCTTCTTTGTTTGGCTTTAAATATTGTTCAATGCAGTCCCATCCATAGTGCTCCTGCTTCCTACTCTACATATTCTCTATTTAAGAAAGCCAGGCATTTTGCTTCTGTCAACTCATCATACCACCGAGTAATGGTAATGACAATACTAGTATTAATTAATAACCATTACAACTCACATTTTGGGTGAACATAGCTGAGTGTAGGCTTTATATCATTTAGTCAATAGTTCTGTAAGGCAGGTTTGGGATCTTATGTATTTTAGATAGAATGAAACTGAGGCTTAGCAAGAATAAGTAATATCATGGATCACATGGCTAGTAAGTGTTGGGCATCAACAATCTGACTCTAGAGACTCTGACTCACTGTTTTATCTCTCTCCCAAATCAGGGAAATAGGCTTCACTTATCAGTCCCAAGTGAAGGGTTGGCATATGAATACATTTACATACTCCATATTTTAATTTAAATTTATAATTGTTCTATATTTTGTCATCATAAATTTGAATTATAGACTTTTGAAACTTTTTGAAAATATTTGGATATTTAATCTAGCAATTCCAAGGATTATTGATTTATAATGTTGAAATTATAAATGTTTGTTACAGGAAACCATGTGCAGCAGAACTGTGTTTATTCACCTCAGAGTTTAAAGACATATTTGTCACAAGAAGAATGAATGCTCACCAATTTTGTGATTGTTAACTATATAGTGATTTCATCGGCCTTAAGATTACATCAATCATAATAAAAAGTTATGTAGATTTTCTTAGAAGTTTCCTTTCTACCCTTCTTTGAAGATTTTTTTTTTTACCTTTTTTAAAAATTTAAATTCAATTTAGTTAACATAAAGTGTCTTACTAGTTTCAGGGGTAGAATTTAGTGATTCATCACTGACATATAACACCCAGTGCTCATTACATCAAGTGCCCTCCTTAATGCCCATCACCCAGTCACCTCATGTCCCTACCCATCTTCCCTCCAGCAACCCTCAGTTTGTTAGGTAGGGTTAAGAGTCTCTTATGATTTGCCTCCCTCTCTGCTTTCCTCTTATTTTTTTTTTCTTCTCTTCCCCTGTGTTCATCTGTTTTGTTTCTTGAATTCCACATGTGAGTGAAATCATATGGTATTTGTCTTTGTGTGACTGACTTATTTCACTTAGCATAACGTCCTCTAGTTCCACTTCATTGCAAATGGAAAGATTTCATTTTTCGATGGCTGAGTAATATTCCATTGTATACGTATGTATCCCATCTCTTCTTTAGCCATTCATCTGTCAATGGACATCTGGGTTTTTTTTCAGGTTTTGGCTATTGTGGATATTGCCAATATAAACATTGGGATGCATGTGCCCTTTTGAATCACTATGTTTGTATGCTTTGGATAAATACCTAGAAGTGCAATTGCTGGGTTCTAGGGTAGATCCATCTTTACCTCTTTGAAGAACCTCCATACTGGTCTCCAGAGTCGCAGCACCAGTTTGCACTCCCACAAAAATATAAGATGACTCCTCTTTTTCCACATCCTCACCAACATATGTTGTTTCCTGAGTTTTCAAATTTAGCCATTCTGAATGGTGTAAAGTGGTGTCTCATTGTGTGTGGGTTTTTTTTTTTAAGATTTTATTTATTCATGAGAGACACAGAGAGAGGAAGAGACATAGGCGGAGGGAGAAGCAGGCTCCCCATAGAGAGCCTGATACAGAATCCTATCCCAGGACCCTGGGATCACAACCTGAGCCAAAGGCAGACACTCAACCCCTAGGTTGAGCCCCCCAGGTGCCCCTAATTGTGATTTTGATGTGTATTGTCCTGATGCCAAATGATGTGGAGCTTTTTTTCATGTCTCTGTTGGACATTTTATCTCTTCTTTGGAGAAATATCTGTTCATGTCTTCTGCCCATTTCTTGACTGGATTTTTCTTTGTTTGTTTTTGAGGTGTTGAGTTTGATAAGTTCTTTATAGATCTTGAATATTAGCCCTTTATCTGATATGTCATTTGCAAATATCTTCTCCCATTGTGTAGGTTGCTTTTTAGTTTTGTTGACTATTTCCTTCACTGTGAAAAGTTTTTTTTTTATCTTGATGAAGTCCCAAGAGTTCATTTTTGCTTTTGTTTCCCTTGCCTTTGGAGATATGTCTAGCAAGAAATTGCTGTGGCCGAGGTCAAAGAAGTTGCTGACTGTGTTCTCCTCTAGTGTTTTGATGGATTCCTATCTCACATTTAGGTCTTTACTCATTTTGAATTTATTTCTGTGTCTGGTGTAAGAAAGAGGTCTGGTTTCGTTCTTCTGCATGTGGCTGTCCAATTTCCCCAACATTTATTGAAAAGATTGTCTTTTTTCCATTAGATATTATGTATTGTTTTGTCAAAGACTAGTTCACCATGGAGTTGAGGATCCATTTCTGGGTTCTCTATTCTATGCCACTGATCTGTTTTTGTGCCAGTACCATACTATCTTGATGATTACACCTTTGTAATACAGCTTGAAGTCCAGGAGTGTGATGACTCCTGCTTTGGTTTTCTCTTTCAACATTCCTTTGACTATTCAAGGTCTTTTCTGGTTCTATACAAATTTTAGGATTATTTGTTCCAGCTCTGTGAAAAATATTGATGGTATTTTGATAGGGATTGTATTGAAGGTGTAGATTGCTCTGAGTAGCATAGACATTTTCACAATATTTATTCTTCCAATCCATGAGAATGGAATGTTTCCCTATTTCTTTATGCCTTCCTCAATTTCTTTCATAAGTGTTCTATAGTTTTCAGAGTATAGATCCTTTACCTCTTTGATTAGGTTTATTCCTAGGTATCTTATGGTTTTTGGTATAATTGTAAATGGAATCAATTCCTTGATTTCTCTTTCTTCTGCCTCATTATTAGTGTGTAGAAATGCATCTGATTTCTGTGCATTGATTTTATATACTGCTATGTTGCTGAATTCCTGTATGAGTTCTAGCAATTTTGTGGTGGAGGCTTTTGGGTTTTCTTCATAGAGTATCATGTCATCTGCAAGGACTGAAAGTTTGACTACTTCTTTGCCAGTTTGGATGCTATTAAATTCTTCTTGTTGTTCGATTGCTGAGGCTAGGACTTCCAGTACTATGCTGAACAAAATCAGTGAGAATGGACATCCCTGCTGTGTTCCTGACCTTCGGGGTAAAATTCTGTTTTCCCCCATTGAGGATGATATTTGCTGTGGGTTTTTCATTGATGGCTTTTATGTAGTGATGTATGTTTCCTCTATCCCTACACTGCAAAGAGTTTCAACCAAGAAATGATACTGTATTTTGTCAAATACTTTTTCTGCATCTATTGAGAGGATCTTATGGTTCCTGTCTTTTCTTCCATTAATGTGGTATACCATATTGATTCATTTGCAGATGTTGAACCACCCCTGCAATCCAGGAATAAATCTCACTTGGTCGTGGTAAATAATCCTAACACACAAGACAGAGACCTAGACAAAATGCCACATGGAAGAATTCATCCCAAAAGAAAGAACAAGAGGTCATGACCAGTGTTCTAATCAAAACAAATATAAGTAATATGTCTGAAGAACCAGAATTTAAAACAAAAATCATAAGAACACCAGCTGGGCTTGAGAAAAGCATAGAAGACACCAGGGAGTCCCTTACCACAGAGATAAAAGACCTAAAAACTAGTCAAGCCAAAATTTTAAAATGCTATAATTGAGATGCAAAACCAACTAGAAGTAATGACCACAAGGATGGAAGAAGCAGAATGAATGAGTGATAGAGAAGATAAAATTATGGAAAATGATGAAGCTGAAAAGAAGAGGGGAAAATGGCATCTGATCATAAATGTAGACAGGGAACTCAGTGACCCCATAAAGTGTAATAATATTCATATATCATAGGAGTCCTAGAAAAAGAGAGGCAAAAAGAGGCAGAAGGTTTATTTGAACAAAATACAGCTGAAACCTTCACACATCTGGAAAGGGAAACAGACATTAAAATCCAGAAAGCACAGAGAACTTCCATCAAAATCAACAAAAGTATCATAGTAAAGACATACTGTAGTAAAATTTGCCATATACAGAGATAAGGAAAGAATCCTTAAAGCAGCAAGAGAAAGGAAATCCCTAACCTAAAAGGGAAGATGAGTAAGTATAGCAAGTGATCTCTTCACAGACACTTGGCACCCCAGCACATGATATATTCAATGTGCTGAATGGGAAAAACATGCAGCCAAGAATACTTTACTCAGCAAGGCTAAAATTCAGAATAGAAGGAGAGATAGAGGGATCCCTGGGTGGCGCAGCGGTTTGGCGCCTGCCTTTGGTCCAGGGCGTGATCCTGGAGACCCGGGATCGAACCCCACATCGGGCTCCCGGTGGAGCCTGCTTCTCCCTCTGCCTATGTCTCTGCCTCTCTCTCTCTCTCTCTCTCTCTCTGTGACTATCATAAATAAATAAAAATTTAAAAAATATGTTTAAAAAAAAAAAAGGAGAGATAGAGTTTCCTTGACAAACAAAACCTAAAGGAATTTGTGACCAACAGACCAATCCTGCAAGAAATGCTAAAAGGGACTCTTCGAGTAGAAACACCAAAAGTGACAAAGACAAGAAATGAAAAGAGAAATCTTAAGAAACAATGATAAGACAAGTAAAAAATGGCACTAATTCATGTCTGTCAATAATTACTCTAAATGCAAGTGGACTAAACACTCCAATCAAAAGACATTAGATGTCAGAATGGATAAAACACAGTATTCTGCCCATAAGAGACTCAGATTAGACTTAAGATACCAGCAGATTGAAAATGAGGGAGAGGAGAAGTATTTATCATACAAATGGACATCAAAAGAAAGCTGGAGTAGCAGTATTTACACTGGACAAACCAGGTTTTAAACCACTGTAACAAGAGATGAAGAAGGGCACTATACCATAGTTAAGGAGTCTATCCAACATGAAGATCTGACAATTATAAATATTTATGTCCCCAGCACAGGAAAGCACAAATATATTAATCAATTAATAATTAATAAGGGACCTAATTGATGATAATATAAAAATAATAGGAGACTTTAACAACCTACTTACATCAATGGACAGATCATCCAAGCAGAAAATCAACAAGGAACAATGGATTTGAAGACACATTGGACCAGTTGGACTTAACAGATATTTTCAGAACATTTTGTCCTAAAGCAGCAGAATACACATTCTTTTTGAGTGCACATGGAACATTCTCCAGTGTAGATCATATACTAAGTGACAAACTATGCCTCAACAAGTATATAAAAATTCAAATCATACCATGCATATTTTCTGACCACAACACTATGAAACTTGAAGTAAACCACAAGAAAAAATTTGGAATGACCACAAACACATGGAGGCTAAACAACATGCTACTAAACAATCAATAGGTCAACCAAGAAATCAAAGAAGATAATAAAAAAGTACATGGAAGCAAATGAAACTGAAAACATAGCAGTCCAAAACCCTTGAGATGCAGCAAAAGTGCTCCAAAGAATTAAGTATATGGCAATATAGGCCTACTTCAAGAAGCAAAACAAACAAACAAACAAACAAACAAACCAAACCCTCAAATAAATAATCTAACTTAACTTATACCTAAAGGAGATTTAAAAAAAAAAAAAAAAGAACAACAACAACAAACAAAGCCTAAATCCGAGGGCACTTGGGTGGGTCAGTTGGTTGAATGTGTCTGCCTTTGGCTCAAGTCATCTCAGGTCCTGGGATGGAGCTTCATGTTAAGCTTCCCTGCTCAGTGAGGAGCCTGCTTCTCCCTCTTCTTTTGCCCTCCCCCTTGCTCATGCTCTCTCTCTCTTTTGCTCACTCTCTCTTTCAAATAAATAAATAAAATCTTTTAAAAAACCTAAATCCAGGAGAAGAAGGGAAGTAATAAAGAGTAAAGCAGAAACAAATGATGTACAAACTAAAAGAAAACAATAGAACTGGTCAATGAAAGCAAGACCTGGTTCTTTGAAAAAAAAAAAAAATTGACAAACCCCTGGCCAGACCTATCAAAAAGAAAAGAGAAAGGACCCAAATAAATAAAATCACAAACAAGAGAAAAGAAACAACACCACAGAAATACAATTATAAGAGAACATTATAAAAAACTGCATACCAACAAACTGGACAACTTGGAAGAAATGGATAAATTCCTAGAAACATAATTCACCAAAACTGAAATAGGAAGAAATAGAAACCTTGAGCAGACCAATAACCAGCAAAAAAAATTGAATCAGTAATCAAAAATGTCCTAGTAAACAAAAGTTCAGGGCCAGATGGCTTCACAGGCAAATTCTACCAAACATTTAAAGAAGAGTTAATACCCATTCTTCTCAAACAATTCCAAAAATAGAAAAGTGAGGAAAACTTCCAAATTCATTTTATGAGGCCTGCATTACCCTGATATGAAAATCAGATAAATACTCCAGTAAAAAAGCGAATACAGGCCAATATCTCTGATGAACTTGGAGGCAAAATTTCTTTTTTTTTTTTAATTTTTATTTACTTATGATAGTCACACAGAGAGAGAGAGAGAGAGAGAGAGAGGCAGAGACACAGGCAGAGGGAGAAGCAGGCTCCATGCACCAGGAGCCCGACGTGGGACTCAATCCCGGGTCTCCAGGATCGCGCCCTGAGCCAAAGGCAGGCGCTAAACCGCTGCGCCACCCGGGGTTCCCAAGGCAAAAATTCTTAATAAAATATTAGCAAACTGAATTCAACAGTACATTAAAAAAAAATCATTGACCATGATCAAGTGGGATTTATTCCTGGATTGCAAGTCTTGTTCAATATTCACAAATCAATTGACGTGTTACACCACATTAATAAAAGAACAGGTAAGAATGATAGGATCATTTAGCTGTATGCAGAAAAAGCATTCAACAGATAAAAACCCTCACCAAAGTAAATTTAGAGGGAATGTACATCAACATTATAAAGGCCATATATGAAAACCCCACAACTAATATCATCCCCAGTGGGGATAAACTGAGTTTTTTCTCTATGGTCAAGAACAAGACAGGGATGTCCACTCTCACCACTGTTATTTAATATAGTCCTGGAAGTCCTAGCAACAACAAAAAAATAAAAGGCATCCAAGTCAACAAGGAAGTCAAACTTTCACTAATTTGCAGATGATATTTCATATTTAGAAAACCTGTAAGACTACACCAAAAAATTCATAGAACTGATACATGAATTCACTAGTCACAAAATATAAAATCAATGCACAAAAATCTGTTGCATTTCTATATCCCAATAGTGAAGTATCAGAAAGATAAATTATTTTTTAAGATTTTATTTATTCATTCATGAGAGACACAGAAAGGCAGAGACACAGGCAGAGGGAGAAGCAGACTTCACATGGGGAGCCGGACATGGGACTCGATCCTGAGATTCGAGTCCCAGGCCAAAGGCAGGGGCTAAATGCTAAGTTACCTAGGCACCCCATCAGAAAGATAAATTAAGGAATCAAAACCATTTAAAATTTCACCAGAACCCATAAGATACCCAGGCATAAACCTAACAAAAGGGCTGATAGATCTGTACTCTGAGAACAAAAAGATACTGATGAAGGAAATTGAAGATAACACAAAGAAAAGGAAAAACATCCATGTTTATGGATTGGAAGAACAAACCTTGTAAAAATTTCTATAGTGCCAAAAGCAAACTACACATTTCATGCAATCCCATTCAAAACACTGCCAGTATTTTTCACAGAGCTAGAACCAGCAATCCTAAAATTTGTATAGAACCAGAGAAGACCCTGAATAGCCAAAGCAATCTTGAAAAGCAAAGCAAAGCTGGAGACACCACAATTCGGTTTCAAGCTATATTACAAAGCTGTAGTGATCAAGACAGTATCATAGTGACATAAGAACAAACACGTAGACCAATGAAACAAAATAGAGAACCCAGAAATAGACCCAAAACTATATGGTCAATTACTCTTTGACGAAACAGGAAAGAATATCTAAAGGGGAAAAACAGTTTTTTCAACAAGTGTTGTTGGGAAATTGGACAGCCACATACAGAAGAATGAAACTGGACCTTTTTTTTTTTTTTTTTTTTGGACCACTTTCTTATACCATACACAAAAATAAATTCAAAATAGATGAAAGACCTAAATGTGAGACAGGAATCCATCAAAATCCTAAAGGAGAACACAGGCAGGAACCTCTTTGACCTCAGCTGCAGCAGCTTCTTACTAGTCATACAGAAATATGCAAGGGAAATGAAAACAAAACAAACTATTGGGGCTCCATCAAGATAAAAAGCTTCTGCACAGGGCAGCCTGGTGGTTTAGCGGTTTAGCACTGCCTTCAGCCCAGGGAGTGATCCTAGAGACCCGGGATCGAGTCCCATCCCTGCATGGAGTCTGCTTCTCTCTCCCACCCACCCTCCCTCTCTCTCCCTCTCTCTCTCTCTCTCTAATAAATAAATAAATAATCTTAAAAAAAAAAAAAGCTTCTGCACAGCCAAGGAAACAATCAACAAAATTAAAAGACAGTTTATGTCTTTACTGGGATGCCACATGGAGCTAGGCTACTGCTACCCACTAAAAAAAGTAGTGTGATGGGAAACCAGTCCACTCACTGTGTTTCTTAGTACTCCCTAGTCTGTGGTAATGGTCAGCAGGAAACTGTGGTAACGCAGTAAAGGTCAGACCACCAAAAAAGGCTTGGATAAGTATGGGAATGAAAATTTAGGTAATACTACAAGGTAAAAACTCTGACCTCCTGAGGTGATACCACAGGTGATTTGTGAATTTCACATATCCAGTGGTTTAAATTCATTTATTTTTTTCCCACTGTTGCATTGTAAACCAAGGTATATGCATCATCTTCCTTCAGGGAGTACATCTTGTTTTCATGTCTTTATTGATAGCTTTTGACTTAGCTAGAGCTGACCCAAGTTCAATCCTGACTTAAAATTTGTTATAATTTAAGTTTATAAAATTTATAAAGTTTAAGTCATAAAACTGTTACAAAGTTAAATTTGTGCTGCTAAAGTTTTTCCCTTAATGTGAAAAATCATTATATTGAGATGAAGGCCCTAGAATCTCACTCTATTTTCTAGAACATTTAAAGTGACTATGTGAATGCAGTCCTTTTCAACCATTTAAGTACTTCTTTTAATGTATGTGTGTGTATACATGAGCGTTTAGTTATGTGACTGACTCCCATATGATAGTAGTTTTTACCTTTGGTATACATTCATTGAAAAGAATTTATAAGGGCAGAATTAATTTTTTATTAAATAAATTTATATTTAATAAAAATGCATATTCTCTTAAAAAAAGATTTATTTATTTATCATAGAGAGGGAGAGCACAAGTTGGGGGAGAGGCAGAAGGAGAGAATCACAAGCAGAGACCCTGTTGAGTGCAGAGCCTGATATGGGGCTTGATCCCAAGACTCATGAGATCATGACCTGAGCTAAAACTGACAGTTGGATGCCCAACCTCCTGAGCCACCTTGGTGCTGCACAAAATGTATATTCTTTTGAAAACTGGAAACAAATGTCAAGTCATGGGGAGATAAACCCTCAGTTTTCTAGTGTCCATTGGGAGTAATCACTGCTAAAGTTGAAAATGGGAAGTTTAAATTGCCTTTTTCTGTCTACCCTTTTCTCTTGGCTGTCATATTTTTTTAATTTGCATTTTCACATTTAAAAAGTACTAAAACAGTGGCACCTGGGTGGCTCATCGGTTAAGTGTCTAACTCTTGATCTCAGCTCAGGTGTTGATCTCAGGATTGTGCGTCCAACCTGTATATTGGGCTCCAGTGTGGAGCCCAGTTAAAACAACCATCATCATCATCATCATCATCAAACATATCACCTAAGAAATAAATGATAAGAATGTCTCCTAAGAAATAAATGATAAGAATGTCTATGCTGGGGATGAGGAACAGGATCTCAATAAGGGAAGTCATCATAGAATGTTCCAGAAAAATGTGGAACTGGCCTGGCAATTCTTTCTGCCTTATGAGACAGTTGTCACATTATTTTTTTTTTTTCTAAAAGTAGGCTTATCCTAAAGGAGAGGCTCTAGGCAGTGAGAGCCCATGTTCTCTCTTCAGTTTTCCTTTGTAATTTTTCTGAAGCAATGACATTCTTGAGAGGCATATTAAAGGGATTAATATTTAACTAAGATAAATCTTTCCTTCCTTGTAATAGACACTGTTCTATCCCTTTCCAAGCTGGTGGGCTGAGGCTGCAAGCAGCTGTGCAAAGGCCCTGTAGAGAGACAACTTTGCTCTAACCAGGTTTCTATTTCCACTGGGAAGTCCTTTCTAACATTTTTTACGCTTTGCTGAATACCTCTAGTGATGTTTTGTTTCTCTTCATCAGTGCTCTGAGCAACTGCCTGGCTGGCAGGGAGACAACCTCTTAGTCCAGGTTTTCTGAGGAGAGGGGATGGTGGTGATGATGGATGGCTGGGGCCAATATTTGATAACCTGTTTGTTTAGGTTTTAACTTAAACATCACTTAAAAAAAATGTTATTTACTTATTTGAGAGAGAGAGTGCGAGTGGAGTGGGAGGAGGAGCAGAGGGAGAAGGAGAAGCAGACTCCCTCACTGAGCAGGGAGCCTGATGTGGGGCTCAAGATCTCTGAGATCATGACCTGAGCCGAATGCAGATAAATAACCCACTGAGCTACCTAGGCACCCCTAAACATCACTTTCTTCAGAGAGGTCTTCCCTAACCACCCTAGCTAAATCTGCACCACTCAGTCTCTCTCTACCTTAATATTGTATCTTATCTTTGTCATTGTCCTTATCAGTACCTACCATTAATTTATCTACTCATTATCCTGGCAAGATCCTCAAGAGCAGAAATTTTGTTTACCCTCATTGCCAAGAGCAGTGCCAAGCCCAGAAGGGGTTTATGTTTGACCAGTTGACTGCTGCGTGCTGCTAGTGGACGGTTTCAAAAGCAATTAATTATGTGAATTTCATGTTAACATTCCAGTAGTGGTGTTTCATATACATCTCAGTGTCTTTATGATTTTTAGCATTGAGGACACAAAAGAGCAAATCTCATCCTTTAGGCACTACTATGACTTTGGGAGAATTCTAGATAGAAATGCATTCCACAATTAAGTGGCTAAAATGTCTATAACTTTTAGGAAATGACACCCTTCCCTACTGAGCAGTCATGCCATTATTATCCACTTCAGAAGAAGTATCTGTAGAGCAGACATGACCAACCATAAGTCTAAGAAGAGGGAGATTAAATCTAAGTTAAAATTTTACATGAGCAAGATAAGCCTTTTACTTCTACTCTAATAATAACTTCACACAAGTTCCAAAGGTCTGAATCAGAGATGTGGCCTAACAAAAGCTAATGGATGACCTCCATCTTTTAGTTAACAGCTTGGATAGTTGTGCTGACTCTCAGAAAAAAAAAAAAAAAAATCAGGCGATGACACTGTTCATTTTCAAGTTCATTCAAGTTAAACATTTTGTCCAAAAAATAAAATTTTTTAAAGATTTTATTTATTTATTCATGACAGACACACAGAGAGAGAGATAGAGACACAGGCAGAGGGAGAAGAAGGCTCCATGCAGGGAGCCCGACGTGGGACTCGATCCCAGGTCTCCAGGATTACACCCCAGGCCGAAGGTGGCGCTAAACCGCTGAGCCACCCAGGCTGACCCAAAAAAAATAATTTTAAAAAAAGTACGGAAGCTTTTAATGCAAGACACAGACCACTAAGACTTTCTGGGCTGAGATGCTGCCCCTGCCCTTGCTTTAAATCATCCAGGGCAACACCTGAATGGCCAGGACAAGTGGAGGAAGGAAGCTGCTTGTCCCACTCCAGCTGTGAACCATCAGGAAGAGCTACTTCTGCAGCTTTCTAAGCAGCAGGATGCAGCTAGGTGAGAACAGCTAGAGTTTGGGGGCTGGGGTTGCTGTGGTTATGCTATCAGAGACTCAAATCTATTGTATTGCCTGACTCCTATTTCTCTCCAAAGGCTGGTGAAACCTAGAGAAAATATCTGTTGCCTCTCTAATTCCGCTGCCTATTTTCACACAGAAATGTCACTTCCCTGCTTAATGCCCTCCGGGAATGCCCACTTCCTACATGAGGGTCTCCAAACTATCAAGGTGCAGGCTCCTTATCAACATATCCCGGTAACCACCACTGCCTGACTGCTCTTCCTGATGCCCAGATTGACCCGATTTCCAGGTTCCCTGAGTTTGTCCTGTTTGGGACAGAATAGAAAGGCAGGAGAGAAGATGACCTTGTGCTGATGGCTTCCAGGGTTAAGAGTAGGCTTAGATAGAAAGCAGGGAGTTCAATGTTAGTGAAATCAGAAATGAGCAGCCCAGAGGCTGAGCAAGCACAGAGGCTGCAACTGCTGAGAAAGGGTGCATTTCATCAATTCTAAGACAAATCCTTTTTTATAATTACACTCCATTATATTTCTGAGTCAGGATGTGTTTCCCAATAAACAATATTGTAGCATTGTTATTATTTACCTGGTAATATATTTAAGTGATAAAACAATGTTACGGTGAGTAAAGTAAAGTAAGACTCAGCCTTCCCAGAACATCCACCTTTCCCAAGGTGGATTTAGGAAAAGTTATAGAGGATTGATTTCTAAGAAAGCTCTTCCAGCTTGCCACCACAGCACCTTTTACACAGCCAGTGAGCTCTCCCTTCCAAGGTCTGGGGGTGGGGTACTGTAATTTCATAATGCTCTCAGGAGCTTTCCTGGTGTAATCAGAAACACTTCCATATGCAGAAGGTAGGGAGAGACTGAACACAGAAGCGAGCCACTCCATAGTGGTAGGTGTCAATTTTAATAATGGCAAAGGGAACTTACATAGGAGGCTTGTCTTGAGCGACAGCAACACAAATGGACCTCTACACTTGTCCTTCGAATCTTCAAAGTTTATAAAGAGGCTCTAGGGATCCCTGGGTGGCGCAGCGGTTTGGCACCTGCCTTTGGCCCAGGGCGCGATCCTGGAGACCCGGGATCAAATCCCACGTCGGGCTCCCGGTGCATGGAGCCTGCTTCTCCCTCTGCCTGTGTCTCTGCCTCTCTCTCTCTCTCTCTCTCTCTCTGTGTGACTATCATAAATAAAAAATTTTTTTTTTTAATTATAAAGAGGCTCTAACTGGGCTCAATTATTTGTATCATGCAGGTGTTTTCAACATCACATCATCATCTCAAGACTGTCCTTGGAGCAGCCTCTGGGAATAGAAAGGGCAATTGGAACCCACATTCTATGAATAGAGGAGAGAGTGAGGAGGCCCTGGGTGCTCAGGTCCAGCTCACCTTTTTTTTTATCAAATTCCCAACAGGAAGGGAGGCCTTCCTAGGCACTTTGTCTCAGCCCTAGCGATGGACTGTCTCTCATACCTGCTATTTCTATATTCTTCAGAGTTCTCTTTCCTTTTTCATTAGTCAATCCCTTGTTACTCTAACCACTGTAATTGTTAATACAGTTCCACCATTATCCACAGGATATATTCCCTTTTTAAAATAAAGATTTTGTTTATTTATTCATGAAAGACACATAGAGAGAGAGGCAGAGACACAGGCAGAGGGAGAAGCAGGCTCCCTGGGGGGAGCCAGATACGGGACTCAATCTCAGAACCCCAGGATCATGCCCTGAGCTGAAGGCAGATGCTCAACCACTGAGCCACCCAGGCGTCCCCACAGGATATATTCCAATATCCCAGGTGGATGCTGGAAACAATGGGCAGTACCCGCCCCTATACATACTATTTTTTTCCTATTCATTGTAATAAAGTTTAACTATAAATTAGGCACAGTAAGAGATGAATAATGAAAACTAATAATATAATAGAACAACTATAACACTATACTGTAATAAAAGTTATGTGAATGTGACCTTTCTCAATATTTTGTTGAACTGTACTCATTCTTCTTTTTCTGATGATGATGATGTGAGATGACAAAATGCCCATGTGATGAGATGAAGTGACATAGGCATTGTGACATAGACATTGTGTTAGACTACTATTGGCCTTCTGCCAGTAGGTCAGGAGGACCATCCATATTTGGACCTCAGTTGACTTTAGGTAACTGAAACTGTGAAAAGTGAAATTTTGGCAGTGGGGAGGGTGGCTACTGTAATTCTTTATATGAAACCCTTCTTGGGCAAATACTATGTGGCTCCTCTCTCTTGACTGGATATCTACTGATAGGATACAAATAACTTCTGCTTTGTGAAAAAGAAAAGAAGAGAATAAAAAGGAGAGGGAAAAGATGGAAAGGAGAGAGAAAAGGAAAAGAAGGTAGAAAAACAAGAGACAGTAAACAGCAAGAAGAAAATAAAGAAAGGAAGCACTGTAAATGAAACAAGGGTGGTTGGGGGAGGAAATGGCAGGCTCCTATTTCATGTTTATTCAGGTTCTTCATCTAGCAGCTCCCACATCCTCCTGCACTGGTGTTCCACTTCCTTATCCCCTCATCCAAAGTAGCCAAGTCATTCAGAAGCCCAGCTAGGGATTCACTGAAGGAGTGTGCCCTCCTACACCAGCCACTGTTTCACATTTTACCCAGCCAAGCCTGAGTAGTGGGAGCCTCACCTGTCTCACCTAATCCTGGCCACACGGAGTAGCACCTTACCTTAGCTTTTCTATAGATGTCTAGCCGGTTTCTCTCTCTCTCTCTCTCTCTCTCTCTCTCTCTCTCTCTCGAAAGTGCTAGATCAGAGTAAGTCACAGAGTTCCCCAGAGAGGACTACAAGGTCTTACACATGCTTGAAAACCATCATGTTTATGTATGATATGATATAATAAATGATAAGGAGAAAGGGGGAAAGTTTCATAATGAGAATAGCTACACAGATATGAGGCAGGACCAAGAAAGGTTATTATTGTTGTAATAATTTGTAAATAGATAGCCAAAGCCCCAGCCCAGAAACTTGCTCCTGGTAATTAAAAGGAAGCCAAGAACTGGATTCAATACAAACACATTTGCCTCAACCCATAACTGTCAAGTGTGTGTTACATATTTACTCGTTTGTATTGAGGGTGCTGGAGTGGAGAGAACCACGATGAGAATCAATACCTCTGGTGTCTAACTTTAGCATGCCCCTCAAGGGCTTGTACAACTCAGATTGCTGAGTTCTACCCACAGAGTTTCAGATTCAGAAGGTCTGGGCCGTGGTCTCAAAACTGCAATGCTAGAAAGTTCCCAAGTGAAAGTTCCCAAGTTCCAAAGTAAGTTCCCTTACTTTGAAAAGATCTGGCCTATCTTGATGCTGAGCCCATCAGCAGAAGGCAGGGTTCAGGGCTGTGAAGAGCTTCAGGAACTTGAACCAACAGTCTGAGTGCAGATTCTAGTTCTGCCACTTACTAGTGGAATTACATTAGGAAAATTGCTGACATTTCTGTACCTTAGTTTCTCTAGATGTAAAATGGGGATGCTGCTAATAGTACCTAAATACTGGGATTGCTATAAGGATTAAAGGATTGCTAAAGGATTAAGACCTTAGATCATGCTTGGCACATAACAAGCATTTTATAATTACTTACTTAAAAAGACAAATTCTGGAATCAAACAAATGGCTTGGACTTGGTAAGTATGTGACCTTGTGAAAGTTACTTAACCACTCTGAGTTTCAGCTTTCTTATTTATAAAATAAAGATAAAACCAACCCCTATCTTGTAGTGGTTTCATGAAGATTAAATGAGCTAATACATTGGTTATTAAATCTTGGCAAATGAGCACAGATCCATGCTTCAGACCCTGTAAATCTTTCCCTGATGGTGAAGGTTTTGGCTCCATGGAGTAATGCTGCCCTCTGCTGGGAAATTATGCATTTGTAAAATTAACTATTGTTTCTCCCAATGTCCTCACTTTATCAAGCAAAAAAGCTAATAGTCTTCAACAAGTTTATGTTCTCTGAATACATTTCTTTGTCTGCCGTGATCAAACATGACTGAATTAACTTACCCTCAGTTAATGGCTTTCCTCACTTGGAAAACATATGAGCCTCTTGTCAACTTACTTTGGTTGCAGCCTCATTTCCACTTTTTTATTTTATTTTTTATTTAAGTTCAATTTGCCAACATATAGTATAACACTCAGTACTCATCACATCACGTGCCCATCACCCAGTTACCCCATTCCCACACCCACCTCCCCTTCAGCAACCCTTTGTTTCTGAGTTAAGAGTCTCTTCTGGTTTGTCTTCCTCTCTAATTTTTCCTCATTCAGTTTCCCCTCCTTCTCTTATGTTCCTTTCACTATTTCTTATATTCCGTGTATGAGTGAAACCATATGATGATTGTCCTTCACCAATTGACTTTTCACTTAGCACCATACCCTCCAGTTCCATCCACATCAATGTAAATGGTATGTATTCATCCTTTCTGATGACTGAGTAATATTCCATTGTATATATACATCATCTTCTTTATCCATTCATCAGTCAGTGGACATCTTGGCTACTTCCACAGTTTGGTTATTATAGACTTTGCTTCTGTGAACATTGGGGTGCAGGTGCCCCTTTGTTTCACTACATTTGTATCTTTGAGGTAAATATCCAGTACTGCAATTGCTGGGTCATAGCGTACCTCTATTTTTAACTTCTTGAGGTTAAAATACTCCATACTGTTTCCCAGAAATGGTGTACCAACTTGTATTGCCACCAAGAGTATATGAGGGTTTCCCTTTCTCACATTCTCGTCAAGATTTGTTGTTTCCTGTCTTGTTAATTTTGGCCATTCTCACTGGTGTAAAGTGATATCTCATTGTGGTTTTGATTTATATTTCCCTGATAACAAGGGATGTGGAACATTTTTTCATGTGCCTGTTGGCCATGTGCAGGTCTTCTTTGGAGAAATATCTGTTCATGTTCTCTGCCCATTTCTTGACTGGATTCTTTGTTTTTTGAATTTTAAGCAAGAAAGGATGCTGTATTTTGTCAAATGCTTTTTCTGCATCAATTGAGAGGATCATATGGTTCTTGTCCTTTCTTTTATTAATTGATTTATCACATTGTTTGATTTATGAATGATGAACCACCCTTGCATCTTAGGAATAAATCCCACTTGGTCATGGTGAATAATCCTTTTAATGTTGGATCCTATTGGCTGGCATCTTGGTGAGTATTTTGTTATCCATGTTTATCAGGGATATTGGACTGTAATTCTCCTTTTTGATGAGGTGTGTGCCTGGTTTGGGGATGAAGGAAATACTGGTCTCAGAGAATGAGTTAGGAAAATTTCCTTCCATTTCTATTATTTGAAACAACTTCAGTAAAATAGGTATTAGTTCTTCTTCAAATTCTTGGTAGAATTTCCCTGGGAAGCCACCTGGCCCTGGGCTCTTGTTTATTGGGGTAGGGTGGGGGTGTTGATTACTGCTTCAATTTTCTTGCTGGTTATGGGTCTGTTCAGATTTTCTATTTCTTCCTGTTTTAGTTTTGGTAGTTTATAAGTTTCCAGAAATCCATCTAGATTGCCTAATTAGTTGGCATATAGTTGCTCATAATATAGTCTTAAAATTGTTTATATTTCCTTGAAGATAGTTGGGATCTCTCCTCTTTCATTCATGATTTTATTAATTTGAGTCTTTTTTCTTTTCAATAAGGCTGGTTAGGGGCTTATCTATCTCATTAATTCTTTCAAAGACCCAGCTCCTGGTTTCATTGATCTGTTCTACTGCTCTTCTGGTCTCTATCTCATTGAACTCTGCTCTACTCTTTATTATTTCTCTTCTATTGCTTGGTTTAGGCTTTATTTGATGTTCTTCCTCCAGCTCCTTTAGGTGTAAGGTTAGCTTGTGTATTTGATATTTTTCCAATATTTTGAGAGAGGCTTGTATTGAAATATTCCTCTTAGAACCATCTTTGCTGTATCCCAAAGGTTTTGAGCAATTGCGCTTTCGTTTTCATTTATATGAATCCTTTTAATTCTTCTCTAATTTCCTGGTTGACCCATTGGTCTTTTAGTAGGATGCTCTTTAACTTCCAAGTGTTTGAATTCCTACCAAATTTCTTCTTGTGATTGAGTCCTAGTTTCAAAGCATTGTGGTCTGAAAATATTGGGAATAATCCCAATGTTTTGGTATTGGTTGAGACCTGATTTGTGACCCAGTATGTGGTCTATTCTGGAGAAAGTTCCATGTGCACTTGAGAAGAATGAGTATTCTGTTGCATTAGGATGGAAAGTCTGTGTATATCTGTGAAATCCATTTGGTTCAGTGTGTTATTCAAAGTCCTTGTTCCTTTGGTGATCTTCTGCTTAGAAAATCTATCTCTTGCTGAAAGTGGAGTGTTGAAGTCTCCTACTATTAATGTATTATTATCTATGTATCTGTTTACTTTTGTTATTAATTGGTTGAAATAATTGGCTGCTATCACATTAGGGGCATAAATATTAATAATTGTTAAGTCTTCTTGCTGGGTAGACCTTTTAAGTATGACATGGTGTCCCTCTTCATCTCTTATTAGTGTTTGGTTTAAAATCTAATTTATCTGATATAAGGATTGCTACCCCAGCTTTCTTCTGAGGTCCACTTGCATAGTAAATGGTTCTCCACCACCCTCATTTTCAGTCTGAAGGTGTCCTTAGTTCTAAAATGAGTCTCTTGTAGATAGCATTAGATGGGTCTTGCTTTTTTGTGAGGGAGGGGAGCCCTTGCTTTTTTATCCAGTCTGATCCCTGTGTCTTTTGACTGGATCATTTAGCCCATTCATGTTCAGAGTAACTATTGAAAGATATGAATTTAATGTCATAGTGTTACTTATACAGTCTCCATTTCTGCAGATTGTTTCTTTGGGTCCCCACCTCACTTATAGGGTCTCCCTTAATATTTCTTGCAGAGCTGGTTTGGTGGTCACATATTCTTTCAGTTTCTGTCTATCTTGGGAGCTCTTTATCTTTATCTTTATCTTTATCTTCAAAGGTGAATGTAACCCTTGCTCAATAAAATATTCTTGGCTGCACATTTTTCTCATTTAGTACCCTGAATATATCATAACAGCCCTTTCTGGCCTGCCAGGTCTCTGTCGATAGGTCTGCTGTTAATTTTTTTTTTTATGGTAGTCACACAGAGAGAGAGAGAGAGAGAGAGGCAGAGACATAAGCAGAGAGAAAAGCAGGCTCCATGCACCGGGAGCCCGACGTGGGATTCGATCCCGGGTCTCCAGGATCGCGCCCTGGGCCAAAGGCAGGCGCTAAACCGCTGCGCCACCCAGGGTTCCCTCTGCAGTTAATTTGATGTTTCTCCCTATATAGTTTGCAATCTCTTGTCTCAAGCTGCTTTTAGGATTTTCTCTTTATCTCTGAAATTTGCAAGTTTCACTATTATATGTTAGGGTGTTGATCAGTTTTCATTTGTGAGGAGGGCTCCTCTCTGTCTCTTGGATATGTATGCCCGTCACCTTCCCCATATTAGGGAAGTTCTCAGTTATGATTTGTTCAATCATACTTTCTGGTCTTCTTTCTCTCTTCACATCCTCTGGAATACCAATAAGACAAATATTATTCTTTCTCAAGCCATCACTTAATTCCCAGAGTCTCTCCTCATGGGCTCTTAGTTGTTTTTCTTTCTTTTCATCAGTTTCCTTTCTTTCCATCAACTTGTGTTCTATATCACTCACTCCCTTGTCTGCCTCTTTAACCCTACCTGTTAGAGCATCCAATTTAGACTGTATCTCAGTTAAAGTAGTTAAAGTATTTTTTAATTTCGGCCTGATTAGATCTCAATTGTGCAGAAAGAAAATCTCTAGAATCTTTTATGCTTTTTTCAAGCCCAACTAGTAACTTTATACTTGTAATCCTAAACTCCATCTCTGATATTTTACTTAAATCCATAACCATTAGATCTGTAGCAGAGTATAACCTCTGGTTCTTTCTTTTGTGGTAAATTACTCCATCATTTTGTCCAGTGCAGAAGGGCTATATGAGTGAGCAGAGTCAAAAATATCAACCACAACCTAAGCCAAATACACACTGTTCTTCCAGCTGATTTTCTGGGGTAGGAGCCTGCTGTGTTGATTCTCAGGTGTCTATGCCTGTGTGGAGTTGCACTGCCCCTTGCCAGATGACCAGGTTCACAGTAAGCTGTTTGTTGTGTGAGTTTTTTTTTATTGTTGTTGTTCCCTGAAGGTTTTCTGCACCTCTTGCAAAAAGTGGTAGGTTTTCTATTTGTAGAGTTCCTGCCATTCTTTCTTTACACCTCAAATTGAATTCATAGGTATGCAGGATGGTTTGATAATTATCTAGTTAAATTTAGGGGATCAGATAAAACAAGGACCCCTACTCTTCATCATCTTGCCTCTCTCTCTCCACTTTTTATTTTTAATAAGAAAATTAGTTCTGTTGAGATATTCCTGCTTAAATATTAATTAATTTTATTAATCATTGCTTTATTGTGAATTGAGAATATTGGGATAACTGCCTAGTCTGGTAATAGACATGTAACTATTCTTTCAGTACCACGGTAGTGGTTTCCGTGGTAAGCAGCTCTTGAAACACTGTGGTCACTGTGATTTGTAATGTGCCAAAGCAGCCAGATGATACATAAATGAGCAAGTGCCCCTCTGTGTTCTGATGTATCTTTATTCATAAATGTTTAAATTTGGATTTCATGTTATTTTCACACATTACAAAATGTTATTCCTCTTTGTGTTTTTTTTTTTTTTCTTTTTTCCACACATACAAAAATAGATGATGGCCTGTTTGGGCCTGAAATCTGTATTTTGCAGATCCCTAGTCTAGCCATCCACCGGGGTCCATCTGTGTCCTGAAGGGACCAGACTGATGAGTCAGACATGATGGAGATGCTATCCCTGCATTCTTTAGACCCCTGAGGATGGCGCTAATATCTGCCATTTTCCTTGATGCAACATTCACTCTGGAGCAGGGGTATACTTTTGAGCCTCCACTTGGTTTTCCTTTCTATGGTGAGTTTCACCTCATAGGCCAAGGATCCAATATATATTGAGGATTTTTGCATCACTTTTAGGGGATATTGGTCTGTAGTTTATTTTCTTGTAGTACCTTTGTCTGGTTTTGGTATTAGGACTAATGCTGGACTGACAGAATGAGTTAGGAAGTATTTCCTTCTCTTTGATTTTTTGGGAAAATTTGAAAACAAATGGTATCAGTTCCCCTAAATTCACATTTTTTTTAA
Source organism: Canis aureus (assembly GCF_053574225.1). Lineage (NCBI taxonomy): Eukaryota > Metazoa > Chordata > Mammalia > Carnivora > Canidae > Canis > Canis aureus. The sequence goes on from NC_135616.1 coordinate 49,538,312, forward strand.
AGACTTATTTATTATTCCTGAGAGACACAGACTGAGAGAGAGAGAGGCAGAGACCTAGGCAGAGGGAGAAGCAGACTCCTTGCAGAGAGGCCAATGCAGGACTTCATCCCAGATCCTGGGATCATGACCTGAGCCGAAGGCAGGCGCCCAACTGCTGAGCCACCCAGGCGTCCCTCTAAATTCATATTGTGAAGTCATCAGATTCAGAGCTTTTCTTTGTTGGGAGGTTTTTGATTACTTGTTCAATCTCCTTACTAGTTAGAAATCTATTCAGATTTCCTTTGTCATTCAGTCTTGGTTGGGTCTCTACTTCTAGGATTTGTCTATTTTACCTAGGTTATGCAATTTGTTGGCATATGATTGTTCATAGTACTCTCATAATCTTTTCTATTTCTGTATGATTAATAGTGATGTCCCCTCTTTTACTTCTGATTTTAATAACTTGGATATTCTTTTTTTCTCAATCAATCCAACTAAAGGCTTGTCTGATTTTCTTTAATGTCTATTGTCTATTTTATTTATCTTGCTCTAATCTTCATTATTTCCTTTTTTCTGCTAGCATTGGGTTTAATGTGTTCTTCTTTTAGATCATTAAATTGTACATTTAGCTGTTGATTTGAGATCTTATTTAATGTAAGTATTTAAAGTTCTAAATTTCCCTCTTTACACTGTTTTCACTGTATCCCATCAGCATGGTATGTTGTGCTTTCATTTTCATTCATCTCTAAATATTTTCTCATTTCTCTTATCATTTATTCCTTTGGCCCAATGGTTAAGAATGTATTATTTAACTCCCACAAATATTATTTATAAATTATTTTATTGTCTAAATAATATATACTCCTTTAAGAGTATCTATTAGATATATTATTTTAATAATATCCTCTTATATAACAGAAGTAAAAATATGGGTAAATTAAAATTATTATGTAATTTTTAAGCTTTGAAATAAAGTTTTATTTGGAAAAAAAACCAATAGGGATTACACTTCAGTCTGTTCAGGCTTTTATTTAAAAAATACCAAAAAAAGGGATCCCTGGGTGGCGCAGTAGTTTGGCGCCTGCCTTTGGCCCAGGGCGTGATCCTGGAGACCCGGGATCGAATCCCACATCGGGCTCCCAGTGCATGGAGCCTGCTTCTCCCTCTGCCTATGTCTCTGCCTCTCTCTCTGTGTGTGTGTGACTATCATAAATAAATAAATAAATAAATAAATAAATAAATAAATAAAATTAAAAAAAAAAAAAGAAAGAAAAAACCCATAAAATGGGTATCTTGTAAACAATAGAAATTTGTTTCTCACAGTTGTGGAGGCTGAGAGTTCCAAGGTGTCTAGCAAAATTGGTGTCTGGTGAGGAAGCACTTCCTGGTTCACAGATGGCTGTCTTCACTGTCTTCACATGGCAGTAGTGGGAAGGGAGATCTCTAGGGACTCTTTTATAAAGGCACTGATTCCATTTTTGAGGACTCCACCCTCATGACCCAAATAACTCCTAAAGGAATCACCTCCAATATCATCACAGTGAGGCTTAAGTCTCAACATATGAATTTTGGAGAGATGCAACATTGAGTCTATAGCTTAAGGCTTAACTTCAATAACATACAAAATCCCTGTTCCCATTCAGGTCCATCTCTGTTCTCTTTCAGTTAAAAATGTCACAAAATTATATCTTTATGTATTATGTAACCCAAAACGTAGACTAATAAGTGTTTTCTATGCATTAGTCTCTTAAATCATATAGAAAACTGTAAAATTACTAATCAAAATAACAATAATACTTGCTATTATAATTACCCATATATTTTCCTTTACCTGAGATTTTTACTTGTACATATGGTGTCTAGTTGCTAGTGTCTAGTTACTAAATAATACTTTCTAACATCCTTTCATTTCAATCTGGAGGATTTCCTTTAGAATTTCTTGTAGGGCAGGTCTAGTGGTAATAAATTTCCCCATTTTTGTTTATCTGGGAATATCTTATTTTATCCCTTATGTTTTTTTTAAATAATTCTTTTATTTTATGTTTTTATTTAAATTCAATTACTCAACATATAGTGCATCATTAGTTTCAGATATAGAGTTCAATAATTCATCAGTTACATATAACAACTAGTGCTCATTTCGTCACCTGCCCTCCTCAATGCCATTACCCAATTGCCTTATCCTCCCACCTACCTCCCCTCCAGCAATCCTCACTTTGTTTCCTAAGTTAAGAGTCTCTCATGGTTTGTCTCCCTCTCTCATGACTTCCCATTCAGCATTCCCTCCCTTTTCCTATGATCCTCGGCACTGTTTCTTATATTCCACATATGGGTGAAACCATATGATAATTGTCTTTCTCTGATTGACTTATTTTGCTCAGCATAACACCCTCCAGTTCCATCCATATCAATGTAATCTATATATATATATTATATATATAGTCTCACATCTTTATTCATTCATCTGTCAATAGACATATAGACATCTTGGCTCCTTCTACAGTTGGCTATTGTGAACATTGCTACTATGAATATTGCGGTGCAGGTGCCCCTTTGTTTCACTACAACTGCATCTTTGGGGTAAATACTCAGTAGTGCTATTACTGGGTCATAGGTTAACTCTAAATTTAACTTCTTGAGGAAACTCCACATTGTTTTCCAGAGTGGCTGTACCAGCTTGCATGCCCACCAACAGTGTAAGAGGATCCCCTTTTCTATGCATCCTAACTTTGGTGTTTACTGTCTTGTTAATTTTAGCCAACTGATATATCACCGTAGTTTTAATTTGTATTTCCCTGATGTTACTTGATGTGGGATATTTTTCATGTGTTTGTTGGCCATGTGTATGTCTTCTTTGGAGAAATGTCTGTTCATATCTCCTGTCCATTTCATGACTGGATTCTTTGTGTTTTGGGTGTTGAGTTTAATAAGTTGTTTGTAGATCTTGGATACTAGCCCTTTATCTGATAGCCCATTTGCAAATATCTTCTCCCATTCTGTAGGTCACCTTCTAGTTTTGTTGTGTTTGCTATGCAGAAGCTTTTAATCTTGATGAAGTCCCAATGGTTCCTTTTTCCTTTTGTTTCCTGTGCCTTTGCAGATGTGTCTAGGAAGAAGTTCTGCAGATGAGGTAGAAAAGGTTACTGCCTGTGTTCTCCTCTAGGATTCTGATGGATTTCTGTCTCACATTTCTTTCATCTATTTTGAGTTTATCTTTGTGTATGGTGTAAGAAATGGCCCTGTTTCATTGTTCTACATGGGGCTTTCCAATTATCCCATCAGTATTTATTGAAGACACTGTCTTTTTTCCAGTGGATATTCTCTCCTGTTTTGTCAAAGATTAGTTGACCAGAGTTGAAGGCCCATTTCTGGGTTCTCTATTTTGTTCCATTGATCTATATGTCTGTTTTTGTGCCAGTACCATACTGTCTCGATGATCACAGCTGTGTAATACAGCTTGAAATCAAGTATTGTGATGTCCTCAGGGGCAATTCCTATCATCCATGGGCCAATCTTGCCAACTCTCTGGCTACCTCATGTCCTCAGAACACATCTCAGGAGGATCTGGATACATCTCAGAGATCATAACTCACTTGCAAGAACTGGGTCCAAGTCCCCTAAGAGGTGGAGCCAATCTTCTCATATCTAGAGCCCAAGCTCTTGAGAGCTGGAGAGAAATCTCATGGGCCCTTGGCAGGGATGGGTTTAATGCCTTAATGCCCTGGGGATTCCTGTGTGAGGAAGCCTGGGAACACCTGGCATGCCACTTAAGCCCACAGACCCCATTGTGGTGTTGGATCCCACTGGAGCCCTGAAATGGGGAAGGAGGGGCCCCCACTTCCCTTATGGTCATGATACAAGAGGTGATCCACCCAGGAGGGCATTCAGTAGAGGAATAGGCAAGAAGCCTAGGAGCTGGGTCCTCAGAACACCCAGGGAAGCCCCCTGGGGGTTTTCCTAGGCTTGGAATGATTTAGGCCAGAGTGTGTGAGAGTCACCACTTGCATGAACAAGCCAGATCCTGCCTGGACCAGATCTTACGTGATATCGGGAGTCAATCTCATGTGATCTTCATCCAAATCTTGGGAGGTTGCCAGCATTCTTCTATAAGTTTAGTGCAAATCTCATGAAATCTCCACCCAATCTCCTCACATGATCTCAGTCCAAATCTTTTGAGATCTCCTCTCAGTCTCACTTGATCTCAGTACATAGCTCACAAGATCACCTCTGATTCTCTAGTGTTCTTGTTCCATATCTAACGAGATCTCAGTCCCAATCTCACATGATCTTGGAACAAATCTCGTGACATCACCTCTGAGTCTTATGTGATCTTGGTCCAAATCTCATGAGATCTCCAGATCTCCTGTGATCTCAGTCCAAATCTCACAAGATCTCTTCTGATTTTAATGGGATCTCAGTCCCAATTTCATTTGATCTCTGTTCAAAAATTGTAAGATCTCCTCCAAGTCTTGTGAGATCTCAATCCCAATCTTCTGTGATCTTGGTCCAAAAAATAGCACAGATCCTTTACCTCTTTGGTTACATTTGTTCCTAGGTATCCTATGATTTTTGCATAATTGTAAAGGGGATCAATTCCTTAATTTCTCTTTCTTCAGTTTCATTGGTAGTGTGTAGAAATGCAACTGATTTCTGTGCATTGATTTTGTATCCTGCCACATTGTTGAATTGCAATATGAGTTCTAGCAACTTTGGGGTGGAATTTTTTGGGTTTTCCACATACAGTATCATGGCATCGGCAAAGAGTGAGTGTTTGACTTCTTCTTTGCCAATTTCAATGCCTTATTTTATTTTATTTTATTTTATTTTATTTGCATCAAAGCTTTAGTTGCTATTTTTTTTTTTTGCATCGAAGCTTTAGTTGCTATTTTTTTTGCATTGAAGCTCTATTTGCTTTTTTTTTTTTTTGCATCGAACAATGCCTTTTATTTCTTTTTGTTGTTTGATTACTGAGGCTAGGACTTCTAGTACTATGTTGAAAAGCAGTGGTAAGAATGGGCATCCTTGTCATGTTCCTGACCTTAGTGGAAAAGCTCTAAGTTTTTCCTCATTGAGAATGATATTCATTTTGAACTTTTCATAGATGGCTTTTTTGATGCTGAGGAATGTTTCCTCTATCCCTTCACTGTGAAGAGTTTTAATCAAGAAAGGATGCTGTATTTTGTCAAATGCTTTTTCTGCATCAATTGAGATGATTATACGTTTCTTGTCCTTTCTTTTATTAATGTGATATATCATATTAATTGACTTGTGAATGTTGAATCACTCTTGCAGCCCAGGAATAAATCCCACTGTGTCCTGATGAATAATCCTTTTAACGTACTGTTGGATCCTGTTGGCTAGTATCTTGGTGAGAATTTTGGTATCCATGTTCTTGAGGGATATTGGTCTTTAATTCTCCTTTTTGGTGGGGTCTTTGGTTTTGGTATCAAGGTAATGCTGGCCTCACAAAACGAGTTTGGAAGTTTTCCTTCCACTTCTATTTTTTTGGAACAGCTTCGGGAGAATAGGTATTAGTTCTCTGAATGTTTGGTGGCATTCCCCTGGGATACCATCTGCCCTGGACTCTTGTTTATTGGGAGATTTTTTTTTATTATTGCTTCAATTTTCTTGCTTGTCATGGGTCTGTTCTTCACATTTCTGTTTCAATTGTTTGTAAATTTCTAGGGAATGCATCCATTTCTTCCAGATTGCCTAATTTGTTGGCATATAGTTGTTCACAACATATCCTTAAAACTGTTTGTATTTCCTTGGTGTCGTTCATGATCTCTCCTCCTTTGTTCATGATTTTATTAATTTGGGTCCCTTCTCTTTTCTTTTTGATAAGCCTGGCCAGGAGTTTATCAATCTTATTAAATCTTTTAAAGGGCCAGCATCTAGTTTCATTGATCTTTTATTATTTGTCATCTCCTGCTTGGTTCAGGCTTTCTTTGCTACTCTTTCTCCAGCTCCTTTAGGTCTAAGGTTATCTTCTGTATTTGAGACTTTTCTAATTCTTTCAGAGAGACTTGTATTGCTATGTACTTCCCTCTTAGGACAGCCTTTGCTGCATTCCAAAGGTTTTGAACAGTTGTGTTTTCAATTTCACTTGTTTCCATGGATTTTAAAAATTCTTCTTTAGTTTCCTGGTTGACACATTCATTCTTTAGTAGGAAGCTCTTTAACCTCCAAGTATTTGGGTTCCTTCCAAATTTCCTTTTGTGTTTGAGTTAAAGTTTCAAACCATTGTGATCTGAAAATAGGCAGGGAAAAATCCCAATCTTTTGGTGTTGGTTGAGATCTAATTTGTGACCCAGTATGTGATCTATCCTGGAGATTATTCTGTGTGCATTTGAGAAGAATATGTATTTTGTAGTTTTAGAATGGAATGCTCTGTATATATCTGTGAAGTCCCTCTGTTACAATGTGTCATTCAAAACCCTTGTTTCCTTGTTGATCTTCTGCTCAGATTATCTGTCCATTGCTGTGAATGGGTGTTGAAGTCCCTTCCTACTATTATATTATTATCAATGTGTTTATTTAATTTTGTTATTAATTGATTTATATAATTGGCTGCTCTCAAGTTAAGAGCATAAATATTCAGAACTGTTAGATCTTATTATTGAATAGACCCTTTAGGTATGATATAGTGTCCTTGTGCAAATATTTAGTACAGTCTTTGTTTTAAAGTATACTTTGTCTGATATAAGAATTGCTACCCCAGTTTTCTTTTCAGGTCCATCAGCATGATAGATAAATGGTTCTCCACCCCTCATTTTCAATCTGCAGGTATCTTTGGCTCTGAGTTGAGTCTCTTGTAGTTAGCATATGTATGGGTTTTGCTTTTTTCTCCAGTCTGATACCCTGTGTCTTTTGATTGGAGCATTTTGCCCATTTACATTCAGAGTAACCATTGAAAGATAGGAATTTAGTGCTATTGTATTATCTGTAAAGTTGCCATTTTTGTATCCCGGTCTCTGTCCTTTTCTGGTCCACCTTACTTTTGGGCTCTCTCTTTGCCTACAGGATCCCCTTTGATATTTCTTGCAGGACTAGTTTAGTGGTCTCATTTTCTTTTAGTTTCTGTTTGTCCTGGTAGTTCTTTGTTTCTCCTCCCATTCTGAAGGACAGTATTCTTGGCTGCATTTTTTTTTTCATTTAGTTCCCTTAATGTACCATGCCAACCCTTTCTGGCCTACCAGGTCACTGTGGATAGGTCTGCTGCCAGTCTAGTATTTCTATCCTTGTCGGTTAAGAAGTTCTTGCCTTGAGCTGATTTCAGGATTTTCTCCTTATTTCTGATGTTTGCAAGCTTCATTATTATATGTTGGGATGTTGATCTATTTTTATTGATTTTTAGTGGGGTTCTGTCTATCTCCTGGACTTGAATGCTTATTTCCCTCCCCAGATTAGGGAAGTTCTCTGCTATGATTTGCTCAAATATACCTTCTATCCCTCTCTCTCTTTCTTCTTCCCCTGAAATCCCAATAAATCTCATATTGTTTTGTTTTATGGTATCACTCATTTCTTTAAGCTCCCCTCATGGTCCATTAGTTGTTTTTCTCTCTTTTTTTTTGGCTTCCTTACTTTCCATCATTGTGTCTTCTATGTCACTGACTCTCTTCTGCCTCATTTACCCTAGCCATTAAAGCATCCTATTTAAAATAAATAAGTAAATAAATAAATAAATAAATAAATAAAAAATAAAGCATCCTGTTTAGACTGCATCCCAATTACAGCATTTTTAATTTCAGCCTGATTAGATTTTAGTTCTTTTATTTCTGTACTAAGGGAGTTTCTAGTGTCTATGCTTTTTTCAAGCCCAGCTAGTATCTTTAGAAATGTCTTTCTGAATTTTACCCTGACATTATACTTATATCCATATTGATTAAATCTATAGCCAAGAGTATTACTTCCGATTCTTTTGTTTGTTGTGAATTTCTCCTTCTATTCATTTTGTCCAGAGAAGAATAGATGAATGAGAGTACAAAATAAAGGCTACCAACCATGACTCCAGTGAAATATACACCAGACAAATCCAAAGATATCCAAAACCAGAATATAAAAGAGGGGGGAAAGAGAGAATATAATCTCACAGGTGAACAAAACAGGGTGATAACCTTGTTCCTGGGTGTATTCTGGACTGTATGTTAAAAGACATTAAATCCCAAAATTGTAAAGAAAGCGAATCCTATATACATACAAAAATAAAATAAAGTTGGATACAGTGAAAGGAAGCCAAAAATGAAGAATATATCTATAAAATATAAATGTAAAATGTAAATGTAAAAATAAAAATTAAAAATCTCAAAAACAGAGAGTTGATAAAATAAGAAACTAATTGAAAAGAAAAAAAAAGAAGAAAAGTCAATTTTCAAACTGAAAGACTAAATACTCATGAGAAAAATCCTCTAATTATATATACTATTTTCTCCTAGTGCAGGAGTTTTTCAGTTCTGTGTGATCCACAAACTTAGTATTAGCCTGTTGTTCCTGCTGATCTTCTGGGGGGAGGGGCCTGTTGCACTGATTCTCAGGTGTCTTTGCCTGGGGGAAGTTGCACCACTCCTTGCCAGGGTGCCTGGCTCAGTGTAAGCTGCTTTGGGTTGCTCTATGTAGCTTTTGTTCCCTGAAGGCTTTCTGAGCCTCTTTAGAGGATGGGAAAACATGGTGCCCTGATCTCTAGCTCCACAGCTGAACGATCATGGCCCTCACCCTTCAGTGCACCCTCAGCGAAGAGCACTCAGTCACATTTGTGTGTGCCAAACTCTGCGGACTCTTATGGTGCACACCTGCACTGATCTTCCCAGGGGAGGGAGGAGGGTCCCTGGCATTCTGAGGCTAGCTGGGCCCCTGCTTGGAGAGCACTTGCCTGACTGTGCCACAGTTCATGGTTTATGGTACCACTAAGATGAAAGCCCGCTCTTGGGCTTGCTGATTGCAGCCTTCTTTCCAACGCCTGGGGATGCTGCTGCACGTAGGCACACCTGTTCTTTCTGTGGCCCTGGGGACCCTGGGACTACACTTTCCCACCGAGGATTCTGCCCTTCTTCACCACGTAAGCACCTTTCAGGCAGTGACTTCCCTCCTAGGAGAAAACCTCTAAAAATTCTGATTTTGCACACTCTGCACCTATATCACTCTCCAGTAGCTGGCTTATAGTGGCTCCCTCCCCTTGTGGTTTATCTTCCAGTACATTCCCTCAGATTCACTTGTCTGCACCTCTTATCTGGCAGAAAGTGGTCACTTTTCTAGTTGTAGAATTTCAGCAATTCTTTTCTTGGAGCTTAGGCTGAACTCACAGGTGTTCATAATAATTTGATAGCTATCTAGTGGAATTCAAGGGACCAGGTGTAGCAGGGCCCCCTTCTCTTCCTGCATCTTCACTCCCTCCTTCTGAAAAAATGCTTTCTATTGGCCATTTGTATGTCTTCTTTGGAGAAATGCCTGTTCATGTCTTCTGTCCATTGCTTGACTACATTATTTGGGGGGGGGGGGGGAGTTAGATATGTTCTTTATAGATCTTGGATACTAGCCCTTTATCTGATAAGACATTTGCAAATATCTTCTCCCGTTCTGTAGGTTGTGTTTTGGTTTTGTTGAGTCCTCCTTTGCTGTGCAAAACCTTTTTATCTTGATGAAGTCCCAATAGTTCATTTCTGCTATTGTTTCCCTTGCCTTTGGGGATGTGTCTAGTAAGAAATTGCACTGACTGAGGTTGAAGGGGCTGAGGTTACTGCCTGTGTTCTTCTCTAGTACTATTAAAAACTGTTCAACATCACTTGACATCGGGGAAATAAAAATCAAAGCAACAATGAGATACCACCTCACATCAGTCACAATGGCTAAAATATACAAGTCAGGAAACAACACATGTTTGGGAGGATGCAGAGAAAGGGGAACACCCTTACACTGCTGGTAGGAATGCAAACTGGGTGCAGTCACTCTGGAAAACAGTATGGAGGTTTCTGAAAAAGTTAAAAATAGAGCTACCCCATGAATCAGTAATTGCACTACTAAGTATTTACCCAAAGGATACAAACATAGTGATCTGAAGTGGCACCTCCACCCTAATATTTATGGCAGTAATGTCTACAATAGCTGTATATATAATAAAATATTCCTCAGTCATCGAAAAGAATGAAATCTTGCCTTTTGCAATGATGTGGATGGAACTAGAGGGTATTATGCTAAATGAAATACCATATTACTTCCCTCATGTGCAAGTTAAGAAACAAACATGAATATAAAGGAAGGGAAGGAAAAATAAAATAAGATGAAACAGAGAGGGAGTCATGGCAGAAGTGACTCTTTTTTTTTTTTTTTTTCAATTTTCACTTATTTATGATAGAGAGAGAGAGAGAGAGGCAGAGACATAGGCAGAGGGATAAGCAGGCTCCATGCACCCGGATGCCCGATGTGGGATTCGATCTGGGTCTCCAGGATCGCGCCCTGGGCCAAAGGCAGGCGCCAAACCGCTGCGCCACCCAGGGATCCCCAGAAGTGACTCTTAATTCTAGGAAACAAAATGAGAGTTGCTGGAAGGTGGGGGGATGGGGTAATTGGGTGATGGGCAACAAGAAGGGAACTTAATGTAATGAGTACTGGGTGTTGTACATGTTGGCTAATCGAATTTTCTAAAAAATAAATAAAATTTTTAAAAGAGAAGAAAAAAAAAGCTTTGTTCCTGCTCATCTCTAAAGAGAAACTTTAGTTTTCCATGTTTCCATTTTCATACCTTTGCTTATTCCCAGGTTTGTCACATTCCCTTTCTAAAAGTAGATTTTTGTGGAACACCTGGGTGGCTCAGCGGTTGAGCGTCTGCCTTTGGTTCCAGGCATGATCCTGGAGTCCTGGGATCCGATGAATCCCACATCGGGCTTCCTGCATGGAGCCTTCTTCTCCCTCTGCCTCTCTGTGTGTGTGTCTCTCATAAATAAATAAATAAATAAATAAATAAATAAATAAATAAATAAATAAAATATTTAACGAAAATAAATAAAAGTAGATTTTTGGATCTCCTTGTAGCCATTCCCAGTCTCACACTGATTTTCTAACAAGGTCTTGGTTTATAGTCAGAGGAAAGTGGGCTGTCACTAATACTGCCAGTACACAGGAATTGTTGGTGAGTTCACACTCTGGCACTGTGCTGAGTCTGTCACTTTCGGATATAGTAAAACGAAGATGGCCATCATGTCTCTCTGATTAGCGCATGACTAGCTGATTTAGTTGTGGTTATGAGTAGCCAGCTCACCATTATTCCCTGGCTGGTAGAGATGCCTTCATTCTGAGGAGCAGATGGTTCTCACAGGTATAGTATTCTCCAAGACCTGGTCACTGTAGAAAGCACCTTTTCAAAGAATACTATACCTACACTTGGTTCTAAATATGTGAACATCAGCCTGGAGTAGCAAACTGCTATGCCTGGATCACTGCTCCCTCCATCCACTGCTCAGCAGGGTGAAAAACGTAAATGGACAAAGTCAGGAGCTTTCCCTGTCTTTCTGAGGGATGAATCCAGAGCTCTTACTGACAGGGCTCCTAGGTATAGGCAGTGGAGATTTCCCATCGCCCATATCCACAGGAGTTTGTTATTCCTGAGGCAGACTGCTTGTTAGAAGACTGCTAGACACTTCTTTCTCAACATTATCCCATCTTCATGTCTAATGAAGAACTTTGGGGCAGCCTGGGTGGCTCAGCAGTTTAGCGCCGCCTTCAGTCCAGGGCCTGATCCTGGAGACCTGGGGATCGAGTCCCACGTCAGGCTCCCTGCATGGAGCCTGCTTCTCCCTCTGCCTCTGCCTCTCTCTCTCTCTCTGTATCTCTCATGAATAAATAAATAAAATCTTTAAAAAATAAAAATAAAAGATCTTTGGCTCTTTGTATATCCATTTCCATCTTTTTCCTCCTTTTTCAAACTAGTTTCACTGTGGGGGCCATTCCGACTCAGTGTTTCAAAGAAATATTTTCTAGGGGATCCCTGGGTGGCGCAGCGGTTTGGCGCCTGCCTTTGGCCCAGGGCGCGATCCTGGAGACCCGGGATCGAATCCCACATCGGGCTCCTGGTGCATGGAGCCTGCTTCTCCCTCTGCCTGTGTCTCTGCCTCTCTCTCTCTCTCTCTCTCTCCCTGTGTGACTATCATAAATAAATAAAAATTAAAAAAAAAAGAAATATTTTCTACTGTAAACTGGGATTTCTGGACAAGTCTTTGTGACTGTCCATAGTCACAAAGGTTGGGATAGGTTGGGCCACAGTGTCACTTGTAAGTTATTTTCAGGAGTCCTTTAACATCAGAATCAACAAAACTAAAATGTAACCTATGGAACATATTCACAAATGACATAACAGATTTAGGGCTAGTATCCAAATCTATAAAGAATATGTCAAACTCAACACCCAAGAAACAAAAAAATCGAGTCAAGAAATGGGCAGAAGACAAAACATTTCTCCAATGAAGACATTCAGTCTTGGCTAACAGTCATATGAAAAAATGTTCAACATGATTCAGCATCAGGGAAATAAAAATCAAAACCACACTGAGATATCACCTCACACCGGTTAGAATGCCTAAAATGAAAAACTTAGGAAACAACCAATGTTGGCAAGGATATGGAGAAAGGGAACCCTCTTAAACTACTGGTGAGAATGCAAACTGGTGCAGCAACTCTGTAAAGCAATATGGAGTTTCCTGAAAAAGTTCAAAATAGAGTTACCCCACGACCCAGCAATTGCACTACTAGGTATTTGTCCAAAAGATACACACATAGTGATTCAAAGCGGCACATACACCTTGAGGTTTATAGCAGCAATGTCCACAATAACCAAACTATGGAAAGAGCCCAGATGTCCACATCATCAGGTGAATGAATAAAGAAGATGAGAGATTTTATATATATATGTTACACATCAAAAAGAATGAAATCTTGCCTTTTGCAATGATGTGCATGGCATAGTGATAAGCAAAGTAGTCAGAGAAAGATAAATACTGTTTAATTTTCATTCTGTCCCAGAAAAGCAGTGCCAACAGAAGCTTGAATCCATTGTGGCAGAAAGTGACAAGTGGTGGCAGTCGGCCTGTGTCTGCTCTCTGTCCATTTCTGCCACAGAAAAGCAGCCACTGTGCACATACAGAGGTTTAAGCCTATTGTGGCTCACAGTGAAAAGTTGTTAAGAGGTTTTTCTGACCTCTGTGCGCACCTCTGACCCTGCTGTTGAGGGCCACTCAATGGCTCCCAGCTGGCCTTTTGTCCTTGAGAAGGCAAAATATGCTCTTCCAATTGTACTCTGAGAAGAGGAGCAATCTCTCTCTGTGCAACCCAGACCCTCACCTCGGCTTATTGTGTGATCCGTACCCGCTGCGCTCTCTCTGCTTCCTGAATTTGTTCCAAGAAAAAGGTTACCTGCCCCTCGTAGCTCCTCAGCTTCCTTCTCCCCCGGTTCTTCCTCCAAACCTCACATCCACCGCATTCTCTCCCTCCAACTGTGCAAATTGTTTTCTTAATCCTTAGATAATATTCCTAATTGTTCAAAGTAGTTGGATGCTGATCTAGCTGTATTTGAAGGATGAGGCAAGCTCAGGGTCCCCCTGATACTCTGTTATCTTAACTCTGCCCCCTACCTGTTGAACATTTTAATCATGAAAGGATATTGTATTTTGCCTATTGCTTTTTCTGCATTTGAGACAATCATAAGATTATTATCTTTCATTCTTATTAATATGGTATATCTTAGTCTTATTTTTCATTTTATTAATATTTCACATTTGTTGATCTGTGTATGTTGAACCATTCTTGCATCCCAGAAATAAATCCCACTTAATTGTGGTGTATGATCCTTTCAATGTGTTGTTCAATTCAGTTTGCTGATACTTTGTTGATTAGTTTTCACACCTACATTCATCAGAGATATTACTCCACAGTTTTCTTTGGAGTTCTTTTCTGGCTTTGGTATCAGGGTAACTCTGGCTTCATAAAGTGAGTTTGGAAGCATTTCCTCTTCAACTTTTTGGAAGAGTCTGGTAAGGATTGGTATTAATTCTTCTTTAAATATTTGGTAGAATTCACCAATAAACTAATCTGGTCCTAGAATTTTCTGTGTTGGGAGGTTTTTACTTACTTACTCCAACTCCTTACTCATTATTGACCTATTCAGATTTTCTGTTCCTTCTTGATTTAGTCCTGGTAGGTTGTATGTTTGTAGGAATTTATCCATTTTTTCTAGTTATCCAATTTATTGACATGTAATTGTTCATAGGAGTCTCTTATGATGTTTTATATCTCTGTAGTATAGGTTGTAATGTTTTCTCTTTCATCTCTGATGAAATTTACAAATCTCAAATTTACAAGTCTTCTCTTTTTCCTTAGTCTAATTAAAAATTTGTCAATTTTGTTTATCTTTTTTTTTTTTTAAAGGCTTAGATGAACCAGGAAACAGACGCTTAACTACAGAGAACAAACTGATGGTTACCAGAAGGGAGGTCAGTGGGAAGATGAGTGAAATAGATGATGGGGATTAGGGAGAGCACTTGTGAGGAGCACTGGGTGATGTATGGAATTATTGAATCACTATATTATAAATTGAAACTATGCTAATTGTTCTAAAGTTAAAAAATTTTAAGTTGCCTTGTTGATTTTTTCTATTATTTTTCTGGTCTCTATTTCATTTATTCCCACTTTTGTTATTTCCCTCCTTCTGCTAACTTTGGGCTTCAAATTTGTTCTCTTTTTTTGCTCTATGTTCCTTGAGATGTGAAATTCAGTGGTTTATTTGAGATCTTTTTCTTTTCTTAATATATTTATTGTTATAAACTTTCCTTTCAAAACTGCTTTTGCAGCACACATAAATTTTGCATGCTGTGTTTCCATGTTTATTTTTTTCAGATTTTAATATATTTAAAATCAATTAGTTAACTTATAGTGTATTATTAGTTTCAAAGGTATAGTGATTCATTAGTTGCATGTAACACTCAGTGCTCATTACATCAAGTACCCTCCTTAATGCCCATCATGCAGTTACCCTATCCCCCCCACCCACCTCCTATCCAATAACCCTCAGTTTGTTTCCTATAATTAAGAATCTCTTATGGATTGCCTCCTCTCTGATTTCATCTTATTTTATTTTCCCGCCCTCTTCCTCTATGTTCATCTGTTTTCTTAAATTCCACATGAGTAAAATCATATGATATATGTTTTTTCATTTTTTATTTCTTCTTTGATTCCTTGTTTGTTTAGGCATGTGTTTATTTCCACATATTTATAGATTTTCCAGTTTCCCTTTGTTGTTGATTTCTAGTGTCATAACACAGTGGTTGAAAAATGTACTTGGTAGATTTTGATCTTCTTAAATTTGCTAAGATTTATTTTGTGTCCTATCATAAGGTCTATGCTGAAGAATGTTTCATGTGCACTTGAGAAGAACATGTATTCTGCTCCTGTTGAAAGGGAAGTTCTATAAATGTCTAAGTCTATTGTTACCTTGTTGATTTTATGTCTGGATGATCTATCCTTTGCTGAAAATAGGCTATTGAAGTCACCTACTATTATTGTATTATTGTCTATTCCCCCCTTTAGATCTTAGTATTTGCTTAATATATTTAGGTGTTCCAATGTTGGGTACATATATATTTACAATTATTATATCATCTTAATACACTGATCTATTTATCATTATATGATGGCCTTCTTTGTCTCCTGTTATTGTTTTTGGCTTAAAGCCTATTTTGTCTCATATTAGTATAACTATTCCCACTTTTCTAGCATGGAATGTCTTTTTCTATCTCTTCACTTTGAGACTGTGTGTGTCTTTAAAGTGGAACTGAGCCTCTTATAGGCAGTATACAATTGAGTCTTGTACTTTTTTTATCCATCCAGCTACTCTGTGTCTTTTGATTAATGAATTCATGCCATTTACATTTAGTCATTATTGACATGTGAAGGATTACTAACACCAATCTGTTGTTTTCTAGTTGATTTGTATTTCTGTTGTTTCTTTTCCCCAAATTTCTGCCTATCTCTGCAAATTGGTGATTTTCCATGGTGATATGCTCTATTTCTCCTTTTTTTACCTTTATTTATTTATTTATTAAACCAATTTCTTTAAAAAAAAAAAAAAGATTTTATTTATTCATGAGAGACACAGAGAGAGGCAGAGATAAGAGAAGCAGGCTCCATACAAGGAGCCCAATATGGGACCTGGTCCCAGGACCTGGGATCACGCCCTGAGCTGAAGGTAGACACTCAACCACTGAGCCACCCAGATGTCCCACCTTTTTTTTTATCTTTAGTGCATCTGCTCTAAGTTTTGATTTTTGATTACTATGAGGCTTATATTAGACATCTCATAGATAAAGTAGTCCGTTTTAAGCTGATAACAACTTAACTTTGTCTACAAAAGCTTCATCCTTTACTCCTGCGTTTAAATATTTCTGATGTCCTTATAATCTTTTTATATTGTGTATTCATTAACACAATATAGTATCTATAATTATTTTAATAATCTTATCCTTTGACCTTTATGCTATAGTTAAGTGGTCAACACATCATACTATTGCAGCTTTAAAGTTTTATAGGTTTAGCTTCACCAGTGGGTTGTATACTTTCTTTGTGTTTGTGATGCTGATTATTTCCTTTTCTTTTCAGTTTTAGGAACTTTTTTTGGCATTTCTTGTAAGGAAAGTCTAGTGTGGTAAACTAACTCAGCTTTGTTTGTCTAAGAAATTCTTTATTTCTTGTTATGATCTTTTTTTCCCCTAGATGTTTTTAGAATTTTTTTTAAGATTTATTTATTTATTTTATTCATTATAGACAGAGAGCGAGAGAGAGAGAGAGAGAGAGAGCCAGAGACACAGGCAGAGGAAGAAGCATGCGCCATGCAGGGAGCCCAACGCGGGACTCGATCCCTTGACCCCATGATCACGCTCTGGGCCGAAGGCAGGCACTTAAACCGCTGAGCCACCTAGGCTGCCCTAGAATTTTTTCTTATCCTTGATTTTAAACAGTTTTATTATAACGTGTCTTGGAGAAGGTCTTTTGGCACTGAAATAATAAAGTGATCCGTTAGCTTCACTTTTTGGATGTTCAATTCTCTCCCCAGGTTTGGGAGGTTCTCAGCTATTATTCTTTAAATCAGTTTTCTGAGTTTTTTCCTCCTTCTCTTCTTCTGAAATCCTAATTATTCTATTATGTTTGCTTTGTATGGATCTCATAGATCACACTAGGTTGTATTCACTCTTTCTCATTCTTTTGCTGTTGTTCACTTCTAAGGGGGTTATTCCAAAATTCCTATCCTCTAACTCACGCTGTCTTCCACTTGTTCTACTCACTGCAGATGATCTCTATTGCATTTTTCATCTCATTTATTGAGTTCTTCAGCTCCAGGATCTCTGTTTGGCTCTTTTTAATTAAATTTAAAATTTCTAAATGAAATTAAATTTGGAATACATTAATTTTGTGGGGTTTTTTTTGAGAATTTATTGAATTGTGTTTTCTTATAGCTTGTTGAGGTTCTTCAAAACAGCTATCTTGAGTCTTTATCAGCTAGATCACAAAATTCTGTGCCTTTGAACTTGGTTATTGGAGAATTGTCATTTTCTCTTTGTGATTATATATTTCCCTGATTTTTCATATTTCTTGTAGTTTTGCATTGCTGTTTTTACATTGAAGTAGCACATGCCTCCTTAAATCTCTGCAAATTGCTCTTAGATGGAATATTCTATTCGGTGGGGTTATTATCTAGGGTTTAATCTCTTTGTATTGGTACACCTACTCCACTCTTCTTGCTCCTTTTGTGGTAGGATTCTTAAGATTTTGTATCTTCTCTGGTTCTTACAAGTCACCAGGCTGGCTACTGGTAACCTTTTGTTTTGCAGAAGATGACACTACAGTTCAAGTCTGAACTCTTTGTTTACAGACAGCGGTGGGCTTTCTGATTGCTCACTGTCTATGGGGAGTTCTCCCTTGATGCTTCATGTGGAAGTGGGTGCAAGGAGCTGGCCACAAAGTGGGAAGAGGTTGGGTTTAGCACTTGGGGCATTGTGCATGCCTGTGGATCTAATAGAGAGATTCCTGGACATGGTACTCCCAAAGTTGTGTGAATGGACTTCTTGACGACTGCAGTTAGCAGATGGAGTCTCTTACCTGTTTCTTGTCCTAATATCCTCTCTTCCCCCAATCATGGAGGTGTCCCACATCAGTACTCTGGGTGTTGCTGGGAAAAAAAATGACAAGTTTCTCCAGTCACTTCTTGATAGCTACAGTACAGGCACTCACTTACTGCTATCTTGTTCCCTTAAGAGAGGTCACAGCTGCTAGATACATCAGCCTGGGTGAAGTATTTCCTGGGGATCTTGAGTGGGCACACTGGGTATTTCTTATACTACCACCTCCACTGTGACCCAACTCCTATTTTTTTTTCTAGATTGGTGTGCTAAAATCCTATCTCGGGAAGGCTGGACTTCTGCAAATTCTTTCCCATGCATGAGTATCTACCCAGGCCAGTACAGTATTCTCCAGGCTTTTTCCCAACTAGGCTGAGAAGGGTCTGAGCAGATTGACTGGCTGCCCTGGTTTGGCAGCCCATACTAAGCCCATACTAAGGTGTGTTCTTCCATTACTAGATACATAGGTGTACAGGTTTCCTTCCAGGTCCCTTAGCATATGGTGCTAAATCCCACAACACCCACAAAAGTATTTTTGTTCATGGATAGATGTCTGTCTCCTAGGCAGCACACCTGATAGACTTCTTTGGGATCACTTAAGCAGCTGTAGTCAGACAACAGTTTGGCTAGGAGCTGGCACTTTTCTGATGGCTTCATCCACAGATCTGATTGTCCATTTGGGTTGTACACCTTGATTCTCCTCCACATCATCTCTCTAGCAAAGCAGCACAGATTTGTTCCTTGGCAGCTGGAGCCTGTGTGCTTATCAATCTTCTGCTTGCTTCAGACTTGCTGATGTCCTGTGGGTCAAAATAAGCTCCATGTCCAAGTCCAGAGCTGGTGTGGAAGGGGACACATGGATGAATCCTGAGAGCCATGATTTGGTGGGGAGAGGGCAGTAATGTAACATTCTATCATAGATATGTAAGATGCAGATTGATAACTGGTCATTCAAGTTAGCAACGTAGACTTCACTGATGACCTTGACAAGTTCTGTCATAGGGGAGAAAACATGTCTGGAGAGTGTCCAAGAGGAAGATGGAGAGAGAGATTGAGATGGGAAATAGAACAGACAGCTCAAGGGATTTTGTGGCAAGAGAGCAAAGAAAAAGTACATGGTGGGAGACATGATGTAGAAAGTTTTGGTTGTATTTAATGAGAAATTTTGCAACATACTTCTATACTGGTAGAAATTATCCAATAGATGATTCATGTGACCATTATTTCTCTATAACCTTTGTAAGGCAACTGTTAACATCTTCTTTAAAGTTGTTCGTGGCCAAAATTATTTCACCATGCTTGAGGTTTAGAACTTTTAAGGATCCCACCAAGCATGTGCTGAAACTCATCTAAAATTTAAGAGAAGTCCAAGAACCATATGACCCTCTCAATAGATGCAGAAAAAGCATTTGACAAAATACAGCATTCTTTTTTGATTAAAACTCTCCAGAGTGTAGGGATAGAGGGAACTATATTTCAATATCATAAAAGCCATATATAAAAAGCCCACAGCAAGTATCATCATCAACCGGGAAAAACTGAGGTCAGGAACACAACAGGGATGCCCACTCTCAGCACTGTTGTTCAACTAGAAGTCCTAGCCTCAGCAATCATACAAGAAAAAAAAAAATAAATAAAAGGCATCCAAATCGGCAAAGAAGTCAAACTTTCACTCTTTGCAGATGACATAATACTGTATGTGGAAAAGCCAAAGACTCCACCTCAAAATTGCTAGAATTCATACAGGAATTCAGCAACATGGCAGGGTATAAAATCAATGCATAAAAATCAGTTGCATTTCTATAACTAACAATGAGACAGAAGAAAGAGAAATTAAGGAATCAATCCCATTCACAATTGCACCAAAAACCATAAGATACCAAGGAATAAATCTTACCAAAGAGGTAAAGTATTTTAAAAGGGACCCTCGTGCACTGTTGGTGGGAATACAAACTGGTACAGCCACTCTGGAAAACAGTATGGAGGTTCCTCAAGAAGTTAAAAATAGACCTACCCCACCCAACAATTGCACTACTAGGCATTTATCCTAAAGATACAAACTAGTGATTTGAAGGGGCACATGCATCCCCATGTTCATAGCAGCAATGTCCACAATAGCCAAACTATGGAAAGAGCTAAGATGTCCATCTACAGATGAATGAATAAAGAAGATGTGATATATATGTACAATGGAGTGTTACTGAGCCATCAGAAAGACGATATCTTATCATTTGCAAAGACAAAGATGGAACTAGAGAGTATTATGATGAGCAAAATAAGTCAATCAGAGAAACACAATTATCATATGATCTCATTCTTATGGTGAATTTAAGAAACAAGACAGGATCATAGGGAAATGGAGGGAAAATTAAAATAAGACACTGTCAGAGAGAGAGACAAATCATAAGAGATTCTTTTTTTAAAACAGTATTTTTTAAAATTTTATTTATTTATTCATGAAAGACAGAGAGAGAGAGAGAGAGAGAGATGCGCAGAGACACAGGCAGAGGGAGAAGCAGGCTCCATGCAGGGAGCCTGACTTGGGACTTGATATCGGGTCCCCAGGATCACAGCCTGGGCCAAAAGTGGTGCTAAATCTCTGAGCCACCCGGGCTGCCCATGATAAGAGATTCTTAACTATCGGAGACAAACTGAGGGTTGCTGGATGGGAAATGGGTGGGAGGATGGAATAACTGGGTGATGGGCATTAAGGAGGGCACTTGATGTGATGAGCACTGGGTATTATATATAACTGATGAATCACTAAACTCTACCTCTGAAACTAATAGTATATTATATGTTAATTAATCAAATTTAAATTAAAAATAAAATTTAAGAAAAGTTTGGCTTTGTCTACAGGTGCTCTTCTCTTTAGAGCATTTTTTTTTTTTTTGGTATTTTATAATTGGATATCAACTCTCCCTCTGCTGATGTGAATTCAAAAGCATATAGAAACTTCCAAAAAAGAAAGAAAAAAGAAAGAAATTTCCAGTGAGCAATATAAGGCAGCAGCATTTCCATCTATCATTAGCAAATTGTGTCCTTTCTAGCTCCCAGCGAAAGCTAGGCTGGGAACAATAATATTCAGAAAAGAGACCAACAAATGAGCATCCATCTACTCCTCCAAAATTTCTAAATTCACTCCTTAGATCAAGCTTTAGACACCTAGAGGTGCCTGGCTGGCTAAGTCAGTGGAGCATGTGACTCTTGATCTCAGGGTTTTAAGTTAAGAGTCCCCTGCTATGGCCTCATGGTAAGCCCCTTGACTTTGGGCTTTGCCTTGTGACTTGTTTGGACAATAATATTAGTAAGTAAGTGAAGACTTGAAAAGTGCTCTTACAGAAAGTCTTCCCCTCTCATGTTCCAGTAATCCACCATGAGAAGAATTTCCATCTAGTTGCTGCTACTGTGTTAATCTGGAGTACACATGAGCGTGACTGAACCCAGCCTACAAGCTGGAGCCATGTGCAGTCAGCCCACTGACTGAAGCATAGCTACCAAGCTAAGATCAGCTAAACAATAGTTGACATGCAGGCCAGTGAGCATAAAAAGAAATAATTATTTTTGTTAGACACGGAGGGTTTTTTTTAAGATTTTATTTTTATTTATTCATGAGAGACAGAGAGAGACAGAGACACAGGCAGAGGGAGACGAAGGCCCCGTGCAGGAAGCCCAATGTGGGTCTTGATTCTGGGACTCTGGGACCATGCCCCGAGCCAAAGGCAGAAGCTCAACTGCTGAGCCACCCAGGCATCCCAAGACACTGAGTTTTAAAGTAGTTTGTTATACAGGAAAATCTAATTAATACAGAAGATTGTAACTAGAAGTGGGCTGCAGCTGTAACAAAAATGTAAAAGTATATTTCAGACTGGGAAGAAGGTGGCCCAGAGACTTAAAGTGTGTTTGCATATTATGTAGTTGTAAAACATTTGGTAAAACCAGATCTGCAGTTACTTGAAAGCAAATAATGTACCTAATGAAATGGTTGAGGAATTAAGTTTAAAGGCACATGTTAGCTGTAAACTAGTTACCACTAGGTGCATTTGATAAAGTACTAAAGAGAGCTAAGAAATGAGCTGAGAAGAGAACTGACCAGTCTCAAGCAGAACTTAGAGGGAATATAGAGGTCACAAAAATTGCAGAGTTGTAAAAATGAAAGTATTTCTCATGAAATCACATTTAAATACAGCCTCAAGAAAAAGACCAAATCAGATGTATGACTCTTTGTTAAGACCTTGAAAAGGACTAGGATAAAATAAAGTGAAGTAAAATAAAGGTAAAATAGAGATCTTTTCAGCTGCACAAAAGGACTGCTAAAAAAAAATGTTAAAAGCTTTGCCCAAAGCCTGAGTTGCCCAAAGTTTCCTTAACTGTGCCTAGTGAGAAAGCCATATCCCAAAAGACTAGTAAACATGACTTTCTGGGCATGTGATATAAACTGTAATCAAATGCTTAGAAAACTTACAACATTGTTAAGAGGGCTACATTGGCAAAAAGTGCCCCACACAGGTCAGACCTGGGCTATTAAAACAAAGCAAAAATACCTGATTCTGTTCAAGACACAAAAGGATCTCTGGGCTTCTATTTTTTAGAAGCAAGAGGCAGGGCTGCCTGGGTAGCTCAGTGGTTTAGTGCTGCCTTCGGTCCAGGGCGTGATCCTGGAGACCCCAGATCAAGTCCCACGTCGGGCTCCCTGCATGGAGCCTGCTTCTCCCTCTGCCTGTGTCTCTGCCTCTCTCTCTGTCTCTCATGAATAAATAAATAATATCTTTAAAAAATAAAAATAAATAAAAAAATAATAAAATAAAAGCAAGGAGCAGACTGAGAAAGCTACTCTGCCCCCAAGAAAGGCCTCTTCTCCTATGGTTTCTTCAGGAGAGGGTAAGGAAAATGATGGAAAATGAAAGACCTCCCAGAATATAGAGCCATAGTGGTGAAGAACACGACCCTTGGAACCACTCCTAGAAACAGGCCCAGGGCCTAACCAAGGGTTATATATCCCCTACCCTTAGTACAGGAGGACCTGACATTTGCCCAGTGGGCTTTCAGAATTGCTATGAATATGACCTCTCAGCCTCTCATTCTTCCCCCTTTTCACATCAAAATGTTGATTGTGGTCATCCCATCTCTGCACCACCACTCTATATGGAGGATGCTGGGTGGAGAAGAGATAACTTGCCTTCTTAGTTCATAGGTCTCCTGACCAAGCAGATCTGATGGAAGTCATAAAAGTCTGGACATTGGAAAACCTGGGTGGCCCAGTGGTTAAGGGCCTGCCTTTGGCCTAGGGCATGATCCTGGAATCCCAGGATGGGGTCCCACATCAGGCTCCCTGCATGGAGCCTGCTTTTCCCTCTGTCTGTGTCTCTGCCTCTCTCTCTGGGTCTCTCATGAATAAATAAATAAAATCTTAAAAAGAGTCTGGACATTGAGCTGATGCCATGATCACATAAAATTTGCAGGATCTTAGAATGGGTGTGAGTGTATTGTGCATGAGGGAGGGTTGTGAATAATTTTGTTGGCTAAATTATTGGTTCTAACTATTTACTCCCTTGTCATAGTTGTATACATTGACACTATGGGCTGAATTGTGGCCTCTCAAAATTCATATGTTGAAGTTCTATCCTGCAATGTGATTATATTTGGAAAAGGGTCTTTGAGAGTTAAAGTTAAATGAGGTCATAAAGGTGGCTCCCTAATCCAATAAGACTAGTAGCCTTAAAAGAGGATGAGAGAAAGATCTCACACTCTTTCTACATGCAGCACTAACAGAAGTACATGTAAGCACACAAGATACAGTTACCTACAGGCCAAGAGAAAAGGCCTTGGAATGAAATCTATCTTGCCAGTATCTTGATCTTGGATTTTCCAGCCTCCAAACTGTGAGAAATAAATGTCTGTTATTTAAGCCACCCAAGCTATGGTATTTGTTAAGGCAACCCGAGCAGACTGAGACAATACCTTTACCATCACCTCATGGTGGACAGAGTGTATTAAGGTTGAGCTTGGCCATGTGATTTGTTTTGACCTATAAGATGTTAGTGAACATAATATGAGCAGAGGATTGACATGTACTTGCACAGTGGGTTCCAGACTATGGGTTGGCCTAAGGTCTGCTGCATATGCTGTTGTCTGGAGACCAGGTTCAAGAAGCAGCTACCCAGGGGAAACTTCATTGCCACTCACCAGAGCATCCAAGGCAAGTCCCACTGTGCAAGCATAGGTCAATTCTCTGCTCACAGTATGTCCACCAACATCCCATTGTTGTGCAGCAAAAGTGGACTACTACACTATTTTAATTTTGGGACTATATTTTCTCAAAGTGTTGTTGAGGACATTCTGTATTATATCATTCGGTGTTCCTTATATAAGACACATGAGAAATTTGATCTAGCATTCACTGCTAGAGAAGACTTTTTCTGCTGAAGAACTAGTTTGTTTTTTCCTTTTCAATAAAGAGGCTTCTCTGTAAAAAGAAGAGAGGAAAAAGCACATTCAAAAATAGCCAAACTGTGGCAGGAGCAGAGATGCCCTTTGACAGATGAATGGATAAAGAAGATATGGTATATATGTGTGTATACATGCACATACACAATAGAATATTGTTCAGCAATCAGAAAGGATGAATAATTACTATATGCATCAATGTGGATGGAACTGAAGGGTACTATGCAGAGTGAACTAAGTCAATCAAAGAAAGAAAATTATCATATGGTTTCACTCATATGTGGAAAATAAAAAAATAGTGCACAGGACCATAAGGGAAGGGAGGGAAAACTGAATGGGAAAAAGTCAGAAAGGGAGACAAATCATGAGAGACTCTTAACTCTGAGAAACAAACTGAGGGTTACTGAAGGGGAGGTGGGTGGGGGGGATGGGGTAACTGGGTGATGGGCATTAAGGGGGCACATAATGTGATGAGCACTGGGTGTTATATGCAACTGATGAATTATTAAGCTCTACATCTGAAACTAATGATGCACTATATGTTGGCTAATTGAATTCAATTTTAAAAATAAATTTTAAAAATTAAAAAAACTTCAAAAATAGATGTGAGAAGGGGATATTGTATTTAACAATATGGGGGACACTCGATAACTGAATGAATCTACAAGTACAGAGTATCTGACTTAGGAAGTAAGGAAATAAAAAGAATATGGCTGAGGAAAACAGGAATAAGGGGGAAATAGATGTGGAAAAATTACTTTAAGGATTATGGTATTACTAAAATCTGAGGAAAACTCTGAATTATATCATAAGTAATCTCCGTGACAAGAAACTTGAAACCATGCCCTATGAGGAACTAGAAAACAGAAATAGTTAGAGAAGACTTGAAAAGACAAAACAGAAGTGTTTAAATATTGACCAGGTTGTTATGTTAGATTTGTTTTGTGTCATCTCAGGCTGAGCCTAGGAGCAACAAATGAATATTATGGAAGAGTGGGAAGATGGCACAGTAGAAGGGGGCCCATAAATTTGCTGCATCCTTCAAATACAGCCACATCAACATTCAACTACTTTGAATAACTAGGAAGATAATCTGAGGAGAGAACATGGCAGATGTAAGGTTCAGAGCTGAGAATTAGGGGAGAACTGAGAATTAGAGGTCCCAAGGGGTGTCAAACGGGAGGGAACCCTTTTTGTGGAGCAAAGTCAGGAAGCGGGACAAAGTGGGAGAGAGAGCAGCAGGTAGGGACTGCACAATAAGCCATGGTGAGGAGATCCCCTGGGTCACACAAGGAGAGATCACTCCCCTTCCCAGAGTACATCTGGAAGAGTATATTTTGCCTTTCCAAAGACAAAAGGCCAGCTGGGGGTCATTGAGCAGTGCTCAGTAGCAGGGTCAGAGGTGTGCACAGAGGGCAGAAAACCTCTTAACAACTTTATGCTGTGAACCACAAAAGGCTTAAACCTCTGTGCTGTGCACAGAACACTTGCTGTGGAACAGACCTGTGCTGTTCTTTTTGGGGGACAGGAGTGGACGAGAACCTGACCAGGTCCTTTTAAACTTGGAGTTTTGAAGGCAGAAGCATGGGGAGAACCTCCTCCCTCCCCCAGGAGGAACAGTGCAGGTCCACACCACAGGAGTCCATAAAATTTGGAGACTTGAAACTCAGTTGAGTACCTGAGATAAAAATGTTCAGTGACATGCTGGGTGAACACAGAATTCAGATGGAAGCCGGGGAGACAAAAGTGATTGCCTTTTTTTTTTTCTCTGAGGGCATACTGAAGAGGGAGGGGCATGAACTCTCAGCTCTGGGGCTAGAGAGTGGGGCACCACCATTGTCATCCCCCTCATTGATGCTGAAAGACTTCAAGGAGCAAAAGAGTGCCACATAGTGCACTCCAGAGCCTCTCTCACTGAGCCTGACCTCCTGGCAAGGGAGGTACATTTCCACAAATGCAACGGCTCCTGAGAATTAGTACGGCAGGTCCCTTCCCCAGGATACCTGCAGGAACAACTGGCTAGCACCAAGGTTGCCAATCAGAAAACTGCTAACCTTCAGCTCTTTGGGAAAACAGTATGTAGCATTTGTGATTTTCTTTTCTTTTTTTTCTTATTCTTCAGTCTTTCAGGTCTTTTGCAGATATTTTCTTATTTGTTCAATTCTTTCTTCTTTTTTAATTTTTATTTTTATATATACAATATATGCATATTTTATTTTTTGTTTCCTTTCATTGTAATATACACATACTATGTGTAAAAAATATATATATATATATAAATATATATATATATTTCATTATTTCCTATTTTGGGATCTAGTTTCCTATAACAGACAGCCAAAATACAACGAGGATCTAGTTTTCTGTCTTGCTCTATTTCGTTTCTGGTTTGATTTTTTTTCTTAATTCATTCAGTTTTGTTTTCCTCTGAGTTTTTTTTCCTGTTGTTGTTATTGTTGTCTTTTTTCTTTTTCTTCTTTCTTTTACAGACATAATGATGAGACAGAGAAATTCACTGCAAAAGAAAGAACAGCACATAGTACTCATTGCCAGGGATTTAATCAATATAAATAAGATGTTGGAACTAGACTTTAAAATAATGATTATAAAGATACTAGCTGGGCTTAAAAAAAAAAAAAAGGAAACACCAGAGAATCCCTTAATGTAGAGATAAAAGAACTAAAATCTAGTCAAACAAAATTTGAAATGCTACTTCCAGGATGCCTGAGCAGCTCAGTGGTTGCCTTCAGCTCAGGGTGTGATCCCCGGGGTCCTGGGATAGAGTCCCACATCAGGCTCCCCATAAGAAGTCTGCTTCTCCCTCTACCTATGTCTCTGCCTCTCTGTGTCTTTCATGAATAAATAAATAAAACCTTAAAAAAAATGCTACTTCCAAGATGCAGTCCCAAATGGAGGCCATGAAAATGAGAGTGAATGATACAAAGAAAGAATCTGTCATACAGAAGATAAAATGATGGAAAATAAGGAAGCTGAAAAGGAGAAAGAAAGCTATTAGATTATGAAAGGAGGCAGAGCACTCAGAAATTCCACAGAGCAAAATAATAACTGTATATTAGGGGTCTTAGAACATGAAGAATGGGAGAAAGGGGCAGAAGGTTTATTTGAACAAATTATAGCTGAGAATTTCCCTAATCTGGGGAAGGAAACAGGCATTCAAGTCCAGGAGGCAGAGAATACCCCCCTCAAAATCAATAAAAATAGATGAATACCTCAATATATTATAGTGAAACTTGCAAATGCCAAAGATATAGAGGAAAAACCTGAAAGCAGGTTGGGACAAGAGGTCCTCAACCTATAAGGATAGAAACATAAGGCTGGCAGCAGACCTGTCCACAGAGACCTGGCAGGCCACAAAGGACTGGCATGATAAATTCAATGTGATATATGGGGAAAATATGCAGCCAAGAATACTTTATCCACCAAGGCGTCGTTCAGAATAGAAGGAGGGATAAAGAGTTTCCAGGAAAAACAAAAACTAAAAGAATTCATGAAAACTAAGCCCTGCAAGAAATACTAAAGGGGATGCTTTGAGTGGAAAGAGAGACCAAAAGTAACAAAAATAGAAAAGAATAGAGACAATCTACCAGAACAGCAATATTACAGGTAATACAATGGCACTAAATTAATATCTTTCAGTAATTACTCTGAATGTAAATGGACTAAATGCTCCAATCAAAAGACATAGGGTATCAAAATTGATTTAAAAAAAAATTGAGATGCTGCTTACAAGAGACTCATTTTGGACACAAAGCCATCTTTAGAATGAAAGTCAGGGGTGGAGAACTATTTATCATGCTAAAGAACATCAAAAGAAAGCTTAGTGGCCATCCTTATATCAGATAAATTAGATTTCAAACCAAGATTGAAATAAGAGATGAAGAAGGATACTATCATAATGAAAGGGTCCATCCAACAAGAAGATCTAACAACTGTACATACTCATGCCTCTAACTTGGGAGCAGCCAATTATATAAATCAATTAATGACAAAGTTAAAGAAACACATTGATAATAATAAAGTAATAGTAGAGCATTTTAACACCCCATGCACAGCTGTGGACAGATAATCAAAGCAGAGGAACAACAAGGAAACAGGGGCTTTGAATGACACATTGGACCAGATGGACTTCACTGATATATTCAGAGCATATCATCCTAAAGCAAAAGAATACACATTCTTCTTGAGTGCACATGGAACATTCTCCAGAATATATCACATATTGGGTCCCAAATCAGGTCTCAACTGATACCAAAAGATTGAGATTATTCTCTGCATATTTTCAGACCACAATGCTTTAAAACTTGAACTCAATCATAAGAGAAAATTTGGAAGGAACTTAAATACATAGAGGTTAATGAGCATCCTACCCATCAAGAATGAATGGGTCAACGAGAAAAATAAAGAAGAATTTGAGAAAAACAAAGAAACATATGAAAATTGGAGCAGCCCACGTGGCTCAGTGGTTTAGCGCTGCCTTCAGCCCAGGGCATGATCTTGGAGACCCAGGATCAAGTCCCACATCGGGCTCCTGTAAGGAGCCTGCTTCTCCCTCTGCCTGTGTCTCTGCCCCGACGCCCCCCCCCCACTGTGTGTGTCTCATGAATAAATAAATAAAATCTTTAAAAAAAAGAAACAATTAAAATGAAAATATAACAGTTCAAAACCTTTGGAATGCAGCAGAGGTGGTCCTAAAGGCAAGTACATAGCAATACAGGCCTTTCTCAAGAAACAAGAAACATCTCAAATACACAACCTAACCTCACACCTAAAGGAGTTGGAGCAAAAATAGCAAATAAAGCCTAAGCCAACCAGAGATAAAAATTAATAAAGATTAGAGCAGAAATCAATGAAATAGAAACTGAAAGAAGAGTAGAACAGATCAATAGATCTAGAAGCTGGTTTAAGAAGGAATTAATAAGATTGAAATCTGTAGCCAGACTTATCAAAAAGAAAAAAGACAAAAATTAATAAAATCATGATGAAAGAAGAGAGATCACAACCAACACTAAGAAAATACAATTTAAAAAGCATATTATGAGCAACGATATGCCAATGTATCAGGCAACCTGGAAGAAATAGATGCATTCCTAGAAACCAATAAACTACCAAATCTGAAACAGTGAGAAATAGAAAATCTGAATAGACAAATAACCAATAAGGAAATTGAAGCAGTCATCAAAAATCTCCCAAGAAACAAGAGTTCAGGGCCAGATGGCTTCTCAGGGAAATTCTACCAAACATTTAAAGAAGAAATAACACCTATTCTTCTGAGCTGTTTCAAAAAAAATAGAAGTGGAAAGAAAACTTCCAAACTCATTCTATGAGGCCAGCATTACCTTGATCCTCAAACCAGATAAAGACCCCACCAAAAAGGAGTATTACAGACCAATATCCCTGATGAACATGGATGCCAAAATTCTCACCAAAATTATAGCCGATAGGATGTAACAGTGCACTAAAAGGATTATTCACCATAACCAAGTGTGGTTTATTCCTGGGCTTCGAGATGGCACAACATTCGCAGAGCAATTAATGTGATACATGACATTAATAAACAAAAAAACAAGAACCATATGATTCTCCCAATAGAGGCAGAAAAAGCATTTGACAACATATAGCATCCTTTCTTTTTTTTTTTTTTAAGATTTTATTTATTTATTCATGAGAGACAGAGAGAGAGAGAGAGGCAGAGACACAGGCAGAGGGAGAAGCAGGCTTCATGCAGGGAGCCCGATGTGAGACTCGATCCCATATCCCGGGATCACGGGATCATGCCTTTAGCTGAAGGCAGATGCTCAACTGCTGAGCCACCCAGGCATCCTATGGCAGCCTTTCTTTCTTTTTTTCTTTTTTTTTAATTTATTTTTTATTGGTGTTCAATTTGCCAACATGTAGAATAACACCCAGGGATCATCCCATCAAGTGCCCCCCTCAGTGCCCGTCACCCATTCACACCCACCCCCCACCCTCCTCCCCTTCCACCACCCCTAGTTCGTTTCCCAGAGTTAGGAGTCTCTCATGTTCTGTCTCCCTTTCTGATATTTCCCACTCATTTTTTCTCCTTTCCCCTCTATTCCCTTTCACTATTTTTTATATTCCCCAAATGAATGAGACCATATAATGTTTGTCCTTCTCTGATTGATTTAATTCACTCAGCATAATACCCTCCAGCTCCATCCATGTCGAAGCAAATGGTGGGTATTTGTCGTTTCTTTTTTTTTTTTTTTTATTCATAGAGATGCAGAGAGAGAGGCAGAGACACAGGCAGAGGGAGAAGCAGGCTCCATTTAGAGAGCCTGATGTGGGACTCGATCCAGGGTCTCCAGATCACAGCCGGGGCTTCAGGCGGTGCTAAACCGCTGCGCCACCGGGGCTGCCCGTATTTGTCGTTTCTAATGGCTGAGTGATATTCCATTGTATACATAAACCACATCTTCTTTATCCACTCATCTTTCGATGGACACCGAGGCTCCTTCCACAGTTTGGCTATTGTGGCCATTGCTGCTAGAAACATCGGGGTGCAGGTGTCCCGGCGTTTCACTGCATCTGTATCTTTGGGGTAAATCCCGAGCAGTGCAATTGCTGGGTCGTAGGGCAGGTCTATTTTTAACTCTTTGAGGAACCTCCACACAGTTTTCCAGAGTGGCTGCACCAGTTCACATTCCCACCAACAGTGTAAGAGGGTTCCCTTTTCTCCACATCCTCTCCAACATTTGTGGTTTCCTGCCTTGTTAATTTTCCCCATTCTCACTGGTGTGAGGTGGTATCTCATTGTGGTTTTGATTTGTATTTCCCTGATGGCAAGTGATGCGGAGCATTTTCTCATGTGCTTGTTGGCCATGTCTATGTCTTCCTCTGTGAGATTTCTGTTCATGTCTTTTGCCCACCATTTCATGATTGGATTGTTTGTTTCTTTGCCGTTGAGTTTATAAAGTCTTTTATAGATCTTGGATACTAGCCCTTCATCTGATACGTCATTTGCAAATATCTTCTCCCATTCTGCAGGTTGTCTTTTAGTTTTGTTGACTGTATCCTTTGCTGTGCAAAAGCTTCTTATCTTGATGAAGTCCCAATAGTTCATTTTTGCTCTTGTTTCTCTTGCCTTCATGGATGTATCTTGCAAGAAGTTACTGTGGCCAAGTTCAAAAAGGGTGTTGCCTGTGTTCTTCTCTAGGATTTTGATGGAATCTTGTCTCATATTAAGATCTTTCATCCATTTTGAGTTTATCTTTGTGTATGGTGCAAGAGAGTGGTCTAGTTTCATTCTTCTGCATGTGGCTGTCCAATTTTCTCAGCACCATTTATTGAAGAGACTGTCTTTCTTCCAGTGGATAGTCTTTCCTCCTTTGTCAAATATTAGTTGACCATAAAGTTGAGGGTCCATCTGGATTCTCTATTCTGTTCCATTGATCTATGTGTCTGTTTTTGTGCCAGTATCACACTGTCTTCATGACCACAGCTTTGTAGTACAACCTGAAATCTGGCATTATGATGCCCCCAGCTATGGTTTTCTTTTTTAATATTCCCCTGGCTATTTGGGGTCTTTTCTGATTCCACACAAATCTTAAAATAATTTGTTCCAACTCTCTGAAGCAAGTCCATGGTATTTTGATAGGGATTGCATTAAATGTGTAAATTGCCCTGGGTAACTGACATTTTCACAATATTAATTCTTCCAATCCATGAGCATGGAATATTTTTCCATCTCTTTGTGTCTTCCTCAATTTCTTTCAGAAGTGTTCTGTAGTTTTTAGGGTATAGATCCTTTACTTCTTTGGTTAGGTTTATTCCTAGGTATCTTATGCTTTTGGGTGCAATTGTAAATGGGATTGACTCCTTAATTTCTCTTTCTTCGGTCTCAGTGTTAGTGTATAGAAATGCCACTGACTTCTGGGCATTGATTTTGTATCCTGCCACGCTGCCAAATTGCTGTATGAGTTCTAGCAATCTTGGGGTGGAGGCTTTTGGGTTTTCTATGTAGAGTATCATGTCATCTGCGAAGAGGGAGAGTGGACATCCCTGTCTTGTTCCTGATCTTAGGGGAAAGGGTCCCAGTGTTTCCCCATTGAGAATGATATTTGCTGTGGGCTTTTCATAGATGGCTTTTAAGATGTTGAGGAATGTTCCCTCTATCCCTACACTCTGAAGAGTTTTGATCAGGAATGGATGCTGTATTTTGTCAAATGCTTTCTCTGCATCTATTGAGAGGATCATACGGTTCTTGTTTTTTCTCTTGCTGATATGATGAATCACATTGATTGTTTTATGAGTGTTGGACCAGGCTTGCATCCCGGGGATATCACATTGTTTATGAGTGTTGGACCAGGCTTGCACCCACTTGGTCATGGTGAATAATCTTCTTAATGTATCGTTGGATCATATTGGCTAGTATCTTGTTGAGAATTTTTGCATTCATGGCATCCTTTCTTGATTAAAACTCTTCATAGTGTAAGGATAGAGGGAACATACCTCAATATCATAAAAGCCATCTATGAAAATCCCATAGCGAATATCATTCTCAATGGGGAAAAACTGAGAGCTTTTCCCCTAAGGTCAGGAGCATGACAAGGATGTCCATTCTCACCTCTGCTTTTCAACATAGTACTAGAACTAGCCTCAGTAATCAAACAACAAAAATAAATAAAAAGGAATTCAAATTGGCAAAGAAGAAGTCAAACTCTCACTCTTTGCAGATGACATGATACTGTATGTGGAAAAGCCAAAAGACTCTAGCCAAATTGCTAGAACTCATACAGGAATTCAACAACGTGGCAGGATACAAAACCAATGCCCAGAAATCAGTTGCATTTCTATACTCAAACAATGAGATGGAAGAAAGAGAAATTAAAGAATTGATCCCATTCACAATTACACCAAAACCCATAAGATACCTAGGAATAAATCTCACCAAAGAGGTAAAGCATCTGTACACTGAAAACTATAGAATACTTAAGAAATTGAGGAAGACACATAGAAATGGAAAAACATTCCACACTCATGGATTGGAAGAACTAAAATGTCTATGCTACCCAGAGCAATCTACACATTCAATGCAATCCCCAACAAAATACCATCAACATTCTTCTCAGAGCTGGAACAAATAATCCTAAGATTTGTCCAGAACCAGAAAAGACCACAAATAAATAGTCAGAGGAATATTGAAAAGCTGGGGCATCAAAATGCCTAACTTCAAGCTATATTACAAAGCTGTGATCATCAAGACAGCATGAAACCTGCACAAAAACAGACACACAGATCAATGGAACAGAATAGGAAACCCAGAAATGGACCCTCAACTCTGTGGTCAACCCATCTTTGACAAAGCAGGGGAGAATATCCAATGAAAAAAGACAGTCTCTTCAACAAATGGTTTGGGAAAATTGGACAGCAACATGAAGAAGAATGAAACTAGACCATTCTCTTATACCATACACAAAAATAAACTCAAAATGGATGAAAGACCTAAATGTAAGACAGGAATCCATAAAACTCCCAGAGGAGAACACAGACAGCAACCCCTTTGACCTTGCGCATAGCAACTGCTAGTTAAGTCTCCAAAGGCAAGGGAAACAAAAGCAAAAATGAACTATTGGGACTTCATCAGGGTAAAAAGCTTCTGCACAGCAAAGAAACAGTCAACAAAACTAAAGGCAATCCATGGAATGGGAAAATATATTTGCAAATGACATATCAGATAAAGGGCTAACATCCAAGATGTGTAATGAACTTATAAAACTGAACACCCCAAAAATAAATAATCCAGTCAAGAAGTGGGCAGAAAACGTGAACAGACATTTCTCTAAAAAAGACATACAAATAGCCAGCAGACATGTGAAAAAAATGCTCAACATCACTCGGCATCAGGGAAAAAGAAATGAAAGTCACAATGAGATACCACCTTACACCAGTCAGAATGGCTAAATTTAACAAGTCAGCAAATGACAAATGTTGGCGAGGATACTGAGAAAGGGGAACCCTCTTACACTGATGTTGGGAATGCAAGCTGGTACAGCCACTCTGGAAAACAGTATGGAAGTCCATCAAAAAGTTAAAAATAGAACTACTCTCTTACCAGCAATTACACTATTAGGTTTTTAACCCTAAGATAGAAATGTAATGATCTGAAGGGGTACATGCACCCCAATGTTTATAGCAGCAATGTCCACAACAGCCAATCTATGGAAGGATCCCAGATGTCCATCTACAGATAACTGGATAAAGAAAATGTGGTATATATATATATATATATATATATATATATATATATACCATCATATATCATATCATATGACGGAATATTACTCAGCCATCAGAAAAGACAAATACCATTTACATCGACATGAGTAGAACTGGAGGGTATTGTGCTGAGTGAAATGAGTAAGTCAGTCAGTCCGAGAAAGAATTATCATATGGTTTCACTCATAAATGGAATATAAGAACCAGCATAGAGGATCAAAGAGAAGGGAGGGGAAACTGAATGGGAAGTGATCAGAGAGGAGACAAACCATGAGAAACTCCTAACTATAGGAAACAAACTGAGGATTTTTGGAGGGGAGGCGGGAGGGATAGGGTGATTGGGTGATATATAAATAAATAGAAATGGCCACAAAAAAACCTGGAGAGATTTTTCCTAGCAGCTACTGAGATCTCAGAACACTCTACGAAGTTTGAGAAAACTCTCTCCTTGACCAAATTTTAGCCTCATCCGAGCCCTCTTCTCTGCGAGGCCTCTCTCTCTAGCCCGGGCACGACCCCCTCCAGCCTCCCGCCTTAGCCAACTTTTAGCAAGAACCCTCCTGAGTCAGTTTAGGGAGAACTCGCCCCACCCTGGATAGCTCATCGGCCTGGCCTGCCTTCAGCAAGAATCCTCTCCCTTTACTGTCACCTCTGAATAAATTTCCACCCGACTCCCTCACTCGGTCCGTGGGCTATACTTCCCCAACTCGTCTTTGCTGTATCGAGAGTCCAGTCTACAGCTCTCTCCTCGTGTGACAGTCTTGACACCTACTTCCATATTTCTGAATATAGTCTTCCTTTCCATTTTAACAAGTGCCAGAGTAATTTTTCTTTCTTTCTTTCTTTAACGACTTCCCAACAAAAACCCAAACCCAGAATCTTTTTTTCTGGAATGAGAAGGGCACGGGCGGGGCTTGTGTGCTCATGGTCCACAGAGCTGTCCTTTGAACGTTTCGGAGAAGATCCTTCTATATAGAGCTACTTCCACGAGATCACTTGTGATGAGAGAGGAGACAAACCATGAGAAAGAAGCTCTTGACTATAGGAAACAAACTGCGGATTGTTGGAGGGGAGGTGGGGGAGGGGGGTAGGGCTTGCTTTATTTAACAGGTAACAACTGCACATGCCAGGAAGTTCCTTGCCCACGTAGACAGCGATGGAAGTTCTGCACGTGGGCTTGCCAGCATGCAAGCATGCTTCCCCAAAGACCCTGGACCCCTCCTTTGTCCCCGCCGGTCCCCTGCCGGTCTACTCTTCGCAATGCATTCCTTGAAGCGTGGGGAGAGCGCCTCGAGGGCTCAGCTAAGCAAATGCAAACCCCCGCAGAATGCAAATAAGCGTCGGGACGGCGCACCCCGGGTCACGCGCGGTTAAAGCAGAGCCGGGCCCTTCCCGCCTGCTGCCCGCGGAGGGCGCCCTGAGCGCTCGAAGCCGACGGTCCCCGGGGCGGGGGTGGGGGCGGGGGCCGGGGCCGGGGAGAGCCGGGGGGCGCGGGGGCGCGGGGGCGCGGCGGCCAGGCCGGCCGGGGGACCCGAGGACGGTCCCGGGCTCGGCAGGGAGGACCGTGCGGCGGCGACTGCCGGAAACCGCGCGGGGAGGAGTGTCCGGAGCCGGCGCCGCCGAGCCCGCTGACATCAGCCGCGCTCCTCCCCTCGCCTCCCAACACCCTCAGCTCGCGGCCGGACCCTCCTCCTCCCACCACGTGTCCTCCCCGCTCCCTCCCGAGGGGCCGCGCGCACGGGAAGCCGGAGAGGCGGCCGGGATGGCGCTGTGACAGCCGGCTCGGAGCCCTCGGCGTCCCCCCGCGGCCCCGGCCGGCGCCCGGCCGCTCGGTGAGTGCGCGGGCGGCGGGCGGCGGGCGGCGGGCGCGGGGCGGCGCGGCCCTTCCCGCGGCTCCGGGGCGTTCCGGCGCCGGCGGGGGCGGGGGCGCGGGGCTGGAGCCGCGGCGGGCGCCGCCGCCTTTGTTGCGGGCCCGCCCGGGTGGCAGGCGGCGCCGGCTCCCGCCGCCCGGCAGGTGCGCGGGGCCGGGGAGGGGGCCGGGCGGCGAGAAGGGCCGAGCCGGGGGGGGGCCGGGGGCGGCGGGAGCGCTGCGGGCGCGGGGCCGCGGAGAAAGGGAAATGGGACAAGATGGCTGGAGAAACCCGAGAAACCCGAGCGCGCCCGGGGGCGCGGCGGCCGCAGGCGGGGCCGGGGGCGCGGGGGCGCGGGGGCGCGGGGCGGCGGGCGGCAGAGGGCACCGCGCCGGGGGCACTGTCGCTGCGGGGCGCTGTCGCCTCCCCCGCCCCCGCCCCCGCCCCCGCCTCGCGCGCCGGAGCGGGCGGGGCAGGCCGCGGCCAAGTTGGGGCCCGGGCCCCGGGGCCCCGAAGCCCGGCCCGCTCTTCCCCAGACCCGCCGCCTTCGCCCGTCCGTTCTGGAAATCTCGAAGAAAGGCCACTTTGCGCTCTGCGGGGGTCTTCGCCGCGGCGGCCCCGAGACGCGCCCGCCCGCCCCCAGGAGTTGCCCGCGCCCCTAGAGGGCAGGAGCTCGGCCCTTTGTACGCGCCCGCGGCTCGGCCCGGCCGGGAGGGCGTCCGCGGCCCCGAGGCGCTGCCCGGCGCGGGTGGGCCCCGGCCGTGGCTGCCTCTGCCTCTCCGCGGGCGCTCGGGGCGCGCCTCACTAGGTGCCCCTGAGGCTCGGGCTCGGAAGATCCCTGAAGGCAGGCAGAGCGGCTCTGTGTCCTGGACCAGCTCATGGACAGAATCTTTGACTTTGGAAAATCCGGGTGATGGGTGTTCCGGGCCGGGCCTACCAACCCCCCAGTGCCGAACCGGGCCGTGGAGACAACCCCGTTGAGCAAGTGGCCGCCCTGTCTGTATTCCAGCACCTTCATCGATAGGAAGCCAACACCCCTTTCCCGCCACTTATTTCGCGTTTGGGTGGCACTGGCTGTGAGAAAGTTCTGGCTTGCAGTGCTCTTTAAAACCTCTTCCAGGAATGTTTACCCACCAGGCCTGTTCCGCTGCTGGGTCTCTACAGAACCAGTCTGGTCTCTTCCACAGGTAGCTTTTTAAATATTTGAAGACAGTCAGGTATGCTGTCTGCCTGCAGCCCCTCTTC
Organism: Canis aureus; assembly: GCF_053574225.1. Classification (NCBI taxonomy): domain Eukaryota; kingdom Metazoa; phylum Chordata; class Mammalia; order Carnivora; family Canidae; genus Canis; species Canis aureus. The sequence continues at coordinate 49,576,242 of NC_135616.1, forward strand.
TCATAATTAAATACGTCACCTTCCAGCTTCCTAGTGCTTTTCCTGAATCTATTCCTCCCCAGACCTGACCTGACTCTGTTTCCTTCCCTTACTCCAGCCTGAAGAGTGCTCAAGGCTAAGAGGTTTGTGCACGCTGCCCCCATCCTAGCCTTTGAAGAGTGTACACTCGTACCTGATTTTTCTCAACTGATTCTTGCTTGCAGAGATGGAGTCCACAGCCTACACTCTCAACTTGACCCTAAAAGAAGAAGAAGAGGAAGAAGAGATTCAGAGCCGGGAGCTGGAGGATGGCCCCACAGATATGCAGAAAGTCCGGATCTGCTCAGAGGGTGGATGGGTAAGTAAGAAGGTGTGAGGTCCACACAGCTCTGAGGAGAGAAGCAGGCCTGAGCCAGGCTTGTGTTAAGTCTCCTCCTCAGGCAGACATAGGAAGTAAAAATAGCCCAGCCCAGCCCGGTATGTTTGCATTCCTGAGAAAACAGTCCTGTGGCTTTAAAAGGCACTGTGAAGAATGGAGGAGCTGGTTATGGGAACAGTCTCCAGCCATGTAGCTTATCATCCTTCGGGGTGGAAATCCGAGAGGCAGAGAGAGCTTATCTCTCTGTCCTACCCCTGAATCCCCTACATCCTGCTCAGTGCCAGGCATGCTGCAGACACCAACTAAATGTTTGCTGACCTATGTTCAAGAAAAAAATATTCTGACGTTTGTGAAGATGGTAAGAAAAATTCTGTTCAGGACTGTTGAGACAGGTGTCAGGACTGTTGCAGTAGAGGAGGGAGCTGGGGAGCTGGGGTCAACACTGAATACAGTGAGGCGAGCGGGGATTTCTAACCAGAAAATCCTCCAGAGTGGAGGGGTCAGGGGACAGAAAATTACTAAGAGGAAACTTCAAGAATGGGGGGATTCTTGCTAAACTGACTTAACAAGATTCTTGCTAAAGGCAGGCTAGGTTGATCACATGTCAGGGGGTGGGGGACTCTTTCTAAAGTGACTTAGCAGGATTCTTACTAAGATTGGGCTGGGCTAGCTGAGGACAGGAGGGGCGCCCACATGGTAGCCTGGTGGAGAAGAGGGTTCAGACTAAAGTTGGGGAAGGAGAGAGTCTGCTGCTGCTTGAAGGGAACCATTTTAAATAAGACTTGGGGCGTTGAGCTGACATGAGAGCTGCAGGAGGTGAGGACAATTGGTTCTGTGCGAACATCTCTTGTGTTAGCACACTCAGGAGAGCTGCACATCCAGCAGGCCTGAATTGAAGGGTTGGGGTGATGGGCAGCAGAGAATCTGGAACATACTCAAACAGAAAAGTTGATAGAAGCAGAGTACATTCATGAACATGTAGACGCAGCATTGTCCGTCCCGATCTCTTCCTGTCTGCTGTGGCCCACCAGGTTGCACCTGTGGGCACGGAGCACTCTGGAAGCCTCACCCAAAGAAGTGAGCAGGGCTGCAGTGGGCTTGTGCCAGGGGCGCTTCAGGAAACACCGGGGCGGGTGGCTGGTGGTGGTCGGGGTGTAATAGAGAATTATTGTTATAATTGCGTATGATTATTCATAGTACATACTGGACACCCTGACATTTGGGCATGAATGGTGAAAATCTTAAACATGCAACAAATTGACATTTCTTTTCTCTGCTTAGTTCTATGTGTGAACATTATCAGTATCCGTTATATTCTTTGTTTCCAATAGGAGATGTGTATTCATAGAATCCTGGTACTCCCAAATGTCCCGCCCAGCTCCCCTCCCACACGAGGGAATTGGGGAGCAGATGAGTTATCTACTTTGCCCCAAGGATACGCATGCACACTGACATTTGTTCTTAAAAATGCCTGTTGAGCTGGACTCTTAAGAGTAGTGCATTTTGTTGTATGTTATACCTCAATTTAAAAAAAGAAAAAATAATAATACACTACCAGCCCCTGGGCTTGCAGCCTGGCTCTGTAGGCTGCATTGCCCTTGTCTTTTTGTGTTCTCTCCCTATCCCATCCTTCTCCCTGGCCTGATCCCTTGCAGCTGGGGAGACCTTGGAAGACAGGAGTCCCTCCCATGTAGCATGGAGCAAGACTTCCCGGCAGTAGAGACCTCGGACTTTAAGGCTAAATTGGCTATCCCAGAACATCTTGATAGCATGGAAAACCTTAGAAAATGAGTACAGGGATGGTGGACATTGAAGTATGGCAGGACAGCGAGAAGAGATCAAGGTGAAGACCATGCTTGGCTGAGAAAGGAGGCGGGGGCCTGGCTTTTGGGGCCTCCAGGCCATCTGTAGTTACTGAGCACAGTGGTGATGTTCTTAGGACAAGATCTCTAGTCTCCTGCAGTTGCCACTCTTGTGAGGAAGGTAGGGACGTGAATGTAATTCATAGTATGGTATTCAGAGTGTAGTGGGGGAAGTTGGCTCAGGTGTGGGGTGTCATTCAGACTGGAGAACTCAAGAGACTCTTGGCAGAAGGGAAGCATGGACCTACCTAGTCTTGAGCAGTAGGCAGGTTGACTCCCAGGCCCATCCCCTCCTGGGGACATTTGGCAATATCTGGCTCTCATGATTTGGATAGGGGTTGGGGAGTGGAAGATCCTACTAGGCCTCTCCCCAGAACACTGCTAATCCATCTATAGTACCCAGGACAGCCCCCACCACAAAGAATTATCTGGCTCAAAATGTCATTCATGCCAAGGTTGAAAAACCCTTCTTTAGGACATTACGCTAGGGGAAGAAAAGAAATGAATCTGTTCCTTAAATAGATATTTTGGTTGTAGAGAATTGTGTTAGGGTGATCAATAAAAGCCCTTCCAACATAAGAACCTTGCTACGTATTAGGATAATATTCCATAGGAGAGTTGGAGTAGAAATAGAGTTTCAAGTAGAGAAAAGGAAAAACACGCCTTGAACTGAATCTTACGAGTGGCACTGGCCAGGGGGAGGGACAGGGCCTGCACTCCAGACTCGCAGAAAGCATATGCAAAAGCATCGGAGAGGAAAGCTGTGTGCAGTTAGGAGCAGCCCCTGTAGCTAAGTGGCCTGCTGAAAAAGCATGGGCTTTGGAAGTCAGACTCTCTAACTCTGACTGCAGGCAAGTTACTTAGCAGCTGTTTCCTCACTCATAATAAATAGTGGGTAGTGATTCTCATATCTTAATATTATTTAAAGGATTCAATAAGATAATTTAAAGGGTTCAACAAGGTAATCTATTTAAGCGTGTAAGAAGGAGCGCCCTGCCCGGTGTCTGACATCCAGCAGGCACCATCTTGGTGCACTGGTAACAACCCCTTGCCCTGAGATCCCTGCCACCCTCATTGGGTAGTTAGGCCACTTCATCAGTGAGGCTGTGCAGTGTTACCCTTGGAGATGAGCATTAGAACGCCAGCTTGCCAGCAGAGCAAGGCAGTACACGGCTAGAGGCAGGAGTGCCTATCTGATGTGTCCTGGATCTTCTGAGGAAAGGGAAGGGGACGGGGGCCAAGAAAGGGTATCTGGGGATTGAACACAGGCTGCCTGACTTCTGAGTGTGGCCCAGGGCTGGCCCTGTTTACCTTCTGCTGTGCTTAGCCAGATGAAAAGCCTCTGTGGAGAGAGGGGAGGCATGCACCACAGGGCCTGGCTGAAGGCTTGCTCAATTCTCACAGAGGGTTGCTGTGAGGGGAATTTCTAAGCCACTGTACTGTGTGTCTCCAGAGCATAATGTGGGCTTGTTTGAAGATCCTCTGTGGATCAGTCATAAGTGTATGAGGAGACGAATCTGGCCCCAGCCAGCCTCAAGCCACCTTCTCACAACATCAGGGCTCCTGGTGTTTTTACCAGGCCAAGGATGTGTTACCTTTCTGAGTATCGATAGCCCCTCTGAAATGACAGGCATGGCTAGTCCTGTGTCCCATTTTATCAGCAAAGGGAAAGGGACTATAAATAGGTCTGGCCTAGATCTGGAATTTCCTAGGGAGAGAAAAGGCCAGAGGGAGGGTTGTTCAAAAGTCTGGGAAGTGGGCAGGGGTGGGGTAGAGAATCCCTGACTGCCTGGCTTTCCAGATTGATGAAGCCTGCGGAAGGCCTAGAGATCTGTCCACTTTTACCTCCTAGTGTCTCACACATACTCCAAAGGGGAGGCTTACTTCTGTGACAGATAAAATTTAATGATCATTTGAAGCCGTTCTAAGTGGAATAAGGGAAGGGAAATTCGGATATTGTTTGCTTAAATCAAAAGGACATTTTTAAGTGATTACTGTCTACGAGAAGTGTGTTAGGCTGAGGGAAATGGAATAACCATAGGTTTTGCACTCAGTGAGCTTGTACTGCAGAAGAAGAAGCTGACAAGGAAACCAAAAGAATACTGCGTTGTGATAAGTGCCACCGTAGTGTTGAGCCCAGGTATCATGGGAACGTGTAGGTGGGCACACAGCCTAGGTCAGGGTGGGCTTCCCAGGGAACAGGACATCTAGGCTAAGTCTTGGAAGATGGGTGGGACGGGGGGGATGTGTGGGTGTTAGCCGGATCAAGAATGAGGAGGAGCTCTGAGGCAGTGGGAGAGCAATGTGCAGGGACGTGAAAGGTCAAAGAGTAAGCATGGAGTATAGCTGTGCACGGAGGTGGGGGAGAGGGGGCGGCTGGCCATCAGGGAGGACAGTTTACTTTGTAGGGGCTGGAGCCTTGAACCCAGAGAGTGCCAGGTCCAAATCTCCACCCTGCCATTTATTGGCCGTGTGACTTTGACCAGCAGCAAGGCCTCTCCGAGCCCATTTCCTTCTTGATTAAATGGGGTTGTTGGAAAAAACAGATAAAGCAGTTACAGGGGCCTTTCCCTAAGAAGTGCTCCCTGCATATAGGGTGCTGAGAGTGGGAAGGGAGGATGTGGACTTTGGGAATAAGGGGAAATGCCAGTATGTCATGCCAGTCACATGACTGATGGCTGGACACCTGAAGAAGCTACAGACAGTGCAGACATGAATTTTCTAAGCTGATGAAAACTGGGTTCATCATCACCCAGGCTCTGGATTCAGCCTTGGAGAATAGCTTTGAATGCAGTAATGCAAAGAAACCAGCCCAAAACCCTGGCCCAGTGATCTCCGATCACTGAATATGATGAACTTTGGAGGCTTTTTAGTGACTGAAAGAAACATCATGGTTAAAAAAAAAAGATATGTAGTTGGATGAGCAAGAGGAGGTTGGTGTGGGTGGCCTAGCTGCCGGTGCCCCCTCCCACTGTGTCCCCTCCCACAGTGCTGGGGGAGGGGGAACAGTGGGGAGAGCCTTGGAGCTGCCTTCTCTGCCCTTAGGGCTTTCTGCAGAAGGTCTAGGCATGAAAGCAAACTAGTTTGCTCTGGTGTCTCATTACATAAATTTAAGCTCTAATTAGCTCTCCTCTCAGATCGTAGGTTGGAAAAGGCCAAATGAGGCCCCCTCACTGGTTCCTCCCCGGGCTTTGGGTTCTGAGTCAAACGCTAAGGCTGGTGCCCCTGGAAAAGGAAACAGTACCCAGGACCCCCCCGCCCCCCCGTCCCCCCTCCCCCGCCCCCACTGGGCTAGGGATCTGCAGATGAGAAAAGGCAGGGGACGTGTTGTCTTGGTGGGGGAACTGCCCCAGGGTGTCTGCTTGGGTGTGGGTGCTCCTGGCTCCAGAGTGGGGGGCTAAGCCAAGACCAGCTGTCCCCGCAGTGGATGTCCCCGCCTGGTGACCTGGTGATCTGTGCTGGGGAGTTTTTCTCCTCGGGGTGCTGCTCTGCCTGTCTGTGGGCCAAGGCAGTGATGGGTACTCAGCAGGGCAGGCGGGGCCTGTGCTGTGTCCTAGGGTGCCTCTAGGAGCTGTGGTGAATGTGATGGAGCATGTCGAGGCCCCTCCCTTCTAGGATGAAAGGGTGTGAGTCTGTGTCTGCGTGTGCCTGTTAGTCGTTGAGAAAGGCCTGTTCGCTATTTCAGGTGCCCGCCCTATTCGATGAGGTGGCCATATATTTTTCCGACGAGGAGTGGGAAGTTTTGACGGAGCAACAAAAGGCCCTCTACCGGGAAGTCATGAGGATGAATTATGAAACTGTCCTGTCCCTGGGTAAAGCTTTGTTTTCCTTTGTCTCCTGGAAGCCCTGAGCCCAGAGAATTGTTTCCATGTCTCTTCTCTGGTGTCCAACATCCCTTTCTCCTGAACTTGGATTCTGTCCCCTTGATGCCTGTGCCCGTTTAATTTCCTGTTTTTGCTTTAGGCAGGATATAAATATTGTGTCCTCCTACTCAGCAACTTGTGCCAGCTCTCTGAACCATCCTCATTCAACCCAGGTGTTCACATAGAGTCGTAACCTGGGGCATCTGGGTGGCTCAGTCGGTTAAGGGTCCGCCTCTTGATTTCATCTCAGGTCATGAGATCAGGGTCGTGAGATCAGAGCCCTGCATCGGGCTCTGTGTGGTGTCTGCTTAAAACTTTCTCTCCCTCTCCCTCTGCCCCCTACCCACCACATGCTCGTGCACGCATTCTCTTTCTCTCTCAAATAAATAAATAAATCTTAAAAAAAAAAAAAAAAGACATAACCTAAGAAATGTCACCACAAGTCTGGACCTGTGTTCCATATATTCCTTAGGAAGCCTCATTCTTGCCCTGTCCAGCCTCAGTTGCGTGGGAACATACCACCAGAGAATCCTGGTTCCCCTCCCAGCATTGATAATCTACATAGTTAGAGTGTAACCAGTTGGAAGCATTTCCTGAGTTGCTCATACATGTACCAGAATGTCACTGGATCCACCAAGTCCCTGCTAAATGCAGCTCTTTTTTTGTTGTTGCTAGTACCAGCCCTCCTTAGCAAAGATCCATAAATTCCCTTGGACAGACTAACTTCCTATTATATTTTTTCTTTAAGTACCCCTGAGCCCTTTCCCCCATCTTTTGTGTATCTCCACATTGAGAATAGCATGTGCATGGGAGGGTATTTCTTAAGTATTATAAAGTACTACTTTTGGCAGTGTTTCAAGACAGTAACACACAGCTGTTACCTGTTTTATTTCCTATAAACAGAATTCCCATTCCCTAAGCCAGACATGATCACTCGATTGGAAGGGGACGAGGAGTCTCAGAATTCTGATGAATGGCAGCTCCATGGAGGAACCTTTGCAGGTACTACAATTAAACCACTCCAGCATCCATCCAATAGGGGAGCATTGTGAGGCTGGATCTTCCATATACGTTGTGTGGTGTATTTAACAGTAAGGCAGGGTTATGAGGCAGAATGATTATGGGCTTTGGAGTTTCAAAATCTTTCCAGTGCTGTGTGACTTTAGGCCATTTCATTCACCTCTCTTCCTCCATTAATACCTATATATCATCATAATGGAAGGAGCCTCCATTCCTTCCTCTGTCAGCTGTGGGTGATATGTCTCAATGTGCAGTGTTGTATGTGCATGCAGCATACTGAAGCTTGTATGGCATCTGGTCCAGCGCACATCCTAGGGGAAGGAGGCCACCTCAGTAGTACACCAAGTACCTCTGAAAGCCAAGGAAAATCACATGACGAAGCATGTGGCCAGCAAGAGCAAGTGTAGTACATATGTGAGCAAATATATCTGAGAAGCACATGGTCCTTTATCAGGCATCATAGTTAGGACAACAGTTGGATAAATACAGCTTTCAAGCAGCCACTGGTTTTATTCACCTTCTCTATAGCTAAGAGTTTAAAATGCCACATTTCATTGATTCTAAGACGTGCTTTTCCCCCCCACCCCATCTTGTTAACATCTCTGAAATTAAGAATGCCTCTTAGAATTAATGGCATTTTTTCCTTTTTTAATGGTATATCTTACAACTGATGGCATCTTAGTTTTGGTGAGATAGGATAATTTTCCAAGTCCTATTCAGTTTCTGTGACCACCTTCTAAATACATGTATACAATGAAACCCAGTTCTGACATTAGTAGAAGGAACTAGTTTTCTGCCTTAAAAGCTTAGCTGTGCTAAGTATGGTTTTGCCATAGATTTTTTTGGTTTAAGGAATATGATGCAGGCCATGATGCATCTAAATTCTGGACTCTTATATGGTAGTATGGGTTTTATTTGACTTCTCCCCCCACATAAAAATATTTTGACCCAAACATGGCCCACAGAGCAACCATGTGATCCAGGTTTTACCTGTGTTCAGTTCCCCACTCTGGCACTTTCTAGCTCACCTACCTGGATTTATCACTTCAGCTTCATCTGCAAAGCAGGAGTAATGATGATATATAGGTATTATTGGAATTGGATGTAGCAGTCCGTAAGAATTGGCATGTGAGTAAGGACTTAGGAAATGCTATCTGTTATTAAAGTTACTGCTTTGGGTAAACTTCAGATTAAGATATTCTTAGTATTTCAATCCAAAAAATCAGGGAACTGGCCAGAAACTATTATAAGTACTGTCATTATCTTTGCCCCTCCCCGTTTGTCTCCCAGAAAATGAAGAGTCTGATGTCAAGCCCCCAGACTGGGCCGGCCAGATGCATGCCACCCCACAGTTTGCTCAGCCCCAGCACCTAGACGGGTTTGGCCTCCGCCTGCCTCGAGACCTCACGGATCTGCCCGAGTGGAGTGAGGGGTACCCCTTCTACATGGCCATGGGCTTCCCAGGGTATGACCTCTCGGCGGACGAGATTGCCGGGAAGCTCCAGTTCAGCAGGGGCATGCGGCGCAGTTACGACGCGGGATTCAAGTTAATGGTGGTGGAGTATGCCGAGAGCACCAACAACTGCCAGGCGGCCAAGCAGTTTGGAGTGCTGGAAAAGAATGTTCGAGACTGGCGCAAAGTGAAGCCGCAGCTCCAGAACGCCCATGCCATGCGGCGGGCCTTCCGCGGTCCCAAAAACGGTCGCTTCGCCCTGGTGGACCAGCGTGTGGCCGAGTATGTCAGGTACATGCAGGCCAAAGGGGACCCAATCACCAGGGAGGCGATGCAGCTGAAAGCTCTCGAGATCGCCCAAGAGATGAACATTCCGGAGAAGGGGTTCAAGGCTAGCTTGGGCTGGTGTCGAAGAATGATGCGAAGGTATGACTTGTCCCTGAGGCATAAAGTGCCTGTGCCCCAGCAGCTGCCCGAAGACCTGACCGAGAAGCTTGTCACATACCAGCGGAGTGTCCTGGCGCTGCGCAGGGCGCACGACTACCAGGTGGCTCAGATGGGCAATGCCGACGAGACGCCCATTTGTCTAGAGGTGCCGTCGCGGGTGACTGTGGACAACCAGGGCGAAAAGCCTGTCTTGGTCAAGACGCCTGGCAGGGAGAAACTAAAAATCACAGCGATGCTCGGTGTCTTGGCAGATGGGAGGAAGCTGCCTCCGTACATCATTTTGAGGGGCACGTACATCCCCCCCGGGAAGTTCCCTAGTGGGATGGAAATCCGCTGCCACCGGTACGGGTGGATGACAGAGGACTTGATGCAGGACTGGTTGGAGGTAGTGTGGCGGCGGAGGACGGGTGCAGCACCCAAACAGCGTGGGATGCTGATCCTGAACGGCTTCCGTGGCCACGCCACTGATTCTGTGAAGAGCTCCATGGAGAGCATGAACACCGACATGGTTATCATCCCTGGGGGCCTGACCTCGCAGCTGCAGGTGTTGGATGTAGTGGTCTACAAGCCGCTAAATGACAGCGTCCGGGCCCAGTACTCCAACTGGCTTCTGGCAGGGAACCTGGCACTGAGCCCCACTGGCAACGCCAAGAAGCCGCCCCTGGGGCTCTTCCTCGAGTGGGTCATGGTGGCGTGGAATAGCATCTCCAGTGAATCCATCGTCCAGGGGTTCAAGAAGTGCCACATCTCCAGCAATTTGGAAGATGAAGATGACGTCCTGTGGGAGATTGAGAGTGAGCTTCCAGGAGGAGGGGAGGCGCCCAAAGAATGCGATACGGAGAGTGCGCCGGAGGGCAACTGACAGCCGAGGGGAGAGCTAAGGTAACCAGGCAGCCATCGGCACATACCTGGCGCCCGCACTGACGGCCCGGTTTGTGGTCCACAGATACCCTTCCTCTTGCCGTTACTTTCTTGTGCTTCCAAGAACTCTCAAGCCTATGGTATAGTATCCTACGTAACAGGCCAGCAGCCTCTCCTTTATGTCAGTCTTGTGTTGCGTGGCTTACTCTGTGGGTGTTTTGCTCTGAGGCCCGGACCTGGGAGCACTTGTATAGTACATAACATGAGCCAAGAGAGAGTTACCGGAACATTTCATCTGAGAGCCATCGTGCTCAAAGAAATGATTTGGGCCTGAAAGAGCATAGTTAGCAAGAGGTTTTGCCAGAAAGCCGACTGGCCTGTAGGACCATGATGTAGGGAGAACACTCTGGTGTAGGGGAGAGCACTGTGTGCTGTGGGCCTCACCTCCATGCTTGAGTGGTCTGCAGAAGCCCACGGGGGTGTGAAAACGGTAGCTTAGACTTGCTTTTCCCATGAAGTTCAAAAGTGTTTTTAAAACATCTCTTAGTCTCATCATGACCTTCACATGGATGGAATGAGCAATTGCAATAATTTCTTATAGCCCACTGATGTCTGAAGGGAGATATTTCTAAATTGAATCTTTGCACCAAAAAAAGAAAAGAAAACAGGGCACATATCTGGGACTACAGTGAATAAAGTCCAAGGCCTGGAATTTTCAGAGTTGAATATAGAAGGGGAGCAGCTTTAAGAGGAATCGGGGAGTGCAGATGAACACACCACTGGTGGAGGCAAGTCTACACCACACACACACACGCACACACCTTGAGATGAGAGAGCGGCCAACCAGGTACACTGAGGGAACATGGGGAAAGAACATACAATTCATTTTACCCTCTTGCTCTTGTCTCCCTGATGGTCAATTTATTTCCCTATTTAATATGAAGGGTCATTCCATTTTCTACAGGACCCAAAACTACCTTGACATTTCTTTTGTGGCGTAACTCCACGTTCCATCCTACTTGCTGTTTTCTTCAAGGGAAGTGCTAACTCAAATCTTTCATCCCACTCCTTGCTGTATAAGTGCAAGAGTGACTTCTGTCTCTGTCCCTGCCCTCAGATCGAATCGTACGCATACTACTGAACCCCACTGTGATTCTGAGACCCCTAGATGCTGTCTCCACTGGGAGTTCTGTCAGTCCTCCAGCAGAGTGTTCTTACTGTTCCATTCATATCACCGAAACTGCTTTCTCCCCCCTCTCGTCCCTTCCCTCTCTCTTCATGAATTCCACCTCCTTTTCTGCTAACCAACCTCCGCTGGATATCAAACTTTGAGTTATAGTGAATTTTTAATTTTCTCATTTTACTTTTTTCTGCACCCCCTTCCTTGTTAGATAACATTTTTTTCTTTTCTAAGCTCTTTACTACCAAAAGAGGAGAGGGAAGAGACAGGGCTAGGCTGCAGCTGTGAAGGTAGGCATGTACCAAATGTGACCTTTTTTGCCCATCATGACCACCACTTCTCTCTACAGCTGCACTTTTGTGAGCTGAAGAAGTGATAGAAGTAGGGATTCTCAGGAAGCAGGAGTTTTAGGAGGGGATAGACGGCCATAAAACTGCCTCTACTCATGTCTTTGGAAGTCTGACTAATGGAATAATTGTGTTTGTTAAAATGTATATGATTTCTAAAATCCAAAATCCAAGGGTTAATTCATACTTAGGTTCTCTCTGTTTTCCAGCAAATGGAACTATTTGAAACAGGTGAGGAGGAAAATCCTCAAGAAGATTCCTCAAAGTGTGGATGCACAGGGAACAGCAAAAGGCCACAGGGCTCGGAACAAGCCCGTCTGGACAGCAGCCTGTGTACCCCATCCTGTGATACAGCCTAACCCCGCCCCACATCCACAAGGTGTCAGAAAAGGTGTCTGGGACCCTCGATTTCAGCAGAGACATGATTAGGGAGAAACTGCTTCTGCCCCATTTTTTGTTTAGAGATTAATCCATGTGTCCACTAAAAAACCCTGTAAATATGAATGAACAAAGGTATTTCCTGGAGAAGAGACCATTTGTTCAACACCAACAAGAGACTCATACGGGCCCAACTCCACTGGTGTCCTTTCTGTGGAGCAAACCTCAAGTAAATGTTTTCTTTTGCCTTTAAAAATGCTTCCAAGAGTAGAACCTGTCCCCACACAGGTTAAAACTACAGAAAAGGCTTTATGGAAATGAGTCTTTTATGTATACCTGCTACTTATACATTTCCTCTTTTGGAAAAATGAAAATACTAATGATAGCAAAATTCAGACATACTGGCCTGGTGCCAGCAGATGGCTTTTCTACAGACAAATTAGGTTAGTGTGGAAGATACAGGTTAAAATAAACTGTGCTGTTTTATTTATCTTCCTAATCTGGTCGGCAGCTAGAATTTTTTAGGGTCTTCTTTAATGGCTCTGTTTGTCATTATACTTAATGATAGGGCAGCATTTAGTACACAAGCTCTTCTGTTTCTCAGGCTGCCTGCAGAAGAAGTCACCATAAATTATCTGCTGTCTACATGGTACAAGGCTCATTGACTCATCTGATACTTGTTTTGTTCATTTCTTTAATATTTTTATCACAAGGGTATGAGAGGACATGGGCCTTTAGCCACAAGCTGTTTCAGTACTTTAAATCTCTACCCTGCAGGAATAGATGGGAGGTCTTTGAATTTTTACATTATAGAAATTTGCATTCCCACATAAGTTGTCATGAGAACATTCCTTCTAAGCTTATCTGTGCTACAAAAAATATGCCAGGACCTTATAGACAAAGCCACTGCTAGAAATGTCATTCCAATGTCAGATCTGAGTAACAGTAACCACTTTTCCTTGTAGACTCAGCTCATTTATAGATCATACTGTTCTTGGCATCTTGAAACACCTATTTCTTCTCAGGTACTCATTTTCCTATTAGTGATTCACCTTTCTCATTTTTTTAAAACCAGTTTTCCTCCAAGGGAGTTGTGGCGATGGGGGAGATCATTTCACTTAGTTTCTGGTATCTGAATAACTTTCAGTGTTTGAATTGTCTCCCCATTTGCTTTCACCAATACTGAATTGTGTTACCACAAATGGCATCCAAATCCCACTACTTTGCATTCCAGAAGTTTCCATCCCCTCCACTTCCACTTAATTTCTCCTCCACTGTCCTGGTTCCTGGCCCTTCCTCTTACGTCCTGTTTTACTTGCTTTGGGAGCTTAAATGATTTTATAAGACCTAATTTTGGGTTCCTGTACTGGAGCCATAGTTTTCTTACGGAAAAGAGTAGAAAATGGGCTCAAGTCCTATTTCATTCCACCAACACCTTCTTGAGTCTCATCATCAGCTGATAGATGATGCCTTACAGGTTGCATAGCACTGGAACTTTCCTAGAGTAATGGCTCTACTGTCAGGGTTTTTCTGGGCTCATTCTTCCAGACTTAATTATGATCTATGCTTAACAGAGTCCCAGTACAACTATTTTGCAGAATGGCTATTACCCTAGAATTACTATAGCACATATTGAGACATAGTTGTACTCCCCAGTAGATAGAAATTGACCCCAACAATAAACTTTGATAATAAAGACAATGGGCTATGGTGGTTTTATTTATTTACCTGCTAGCATTGTGAAAGGTCACACTTCAAACAATCATTTACGCTTTATTCTCCATTCAGTTTGGGGTATGTTTGTGTATGTAATATCCTGGGATGGTAACATAAATGTTGGTGTCTGAAGACAAAGGAAAATGGTATATATGGTTTCAAACTGAATTAAAAGGCAGGAGGTGTTGGGATGCCTGGCATGAATAGCTTTTTTCCTCAGTCACATCTCAGATGCTCTCAGGGATGGTACGTTACCAAATCACATGGAGGAAATCCATAAAGGGATATTAATCTCAGTGAGGGCATGCTAGGAAGTTGATGAACAGAGAAGAAAACTCAGTATCCTGTTTTCATAAATTTCTTGAAAAAACGAAAGCATGAAGAACCTACATCCCTTTTCATGGTGTGCTTTAAATCAAATAAGTCCTGATGATCTACCATACCCACAGATTCAATGAAATTAGTAGTCTACTATCTAAGAACAATCCAGACATTTTTCCTTTGTTTAAGCCATCAGAATCCAGCACTGAACCAATCTGTTGGCCACAGCACCTAAGTCTGACTCCTAAAACCAAGCTTCCTTACCCCTTATTCTGCATCCTAAAGGCATTTTGGCAGGAGCCAAAATATGATGGAACACAGGCATTTATCTAATGGTCAAACAGTAATCCTTTAGAAGTTAATTGTGAGGTGCAGTCAGAAACATCCAGATCGCTTCAGGCAATGGTGGGGGGTCAGGGTGGGTAGTGTCTGAGGAACCTGTACTTGGTCCCAGCAGGGGGTGATCAAGGCAATGAGAATATGTGCAAATCCAGCATGGGATGCCTGGTATAATGTAAGGTGGGCCTTATCCAACCTGGTTTACATAGTGACACACCTGTAGCTAAAAGGCCATTACATTCCTGCAGGAAAAATAAGCTTTATTCTAATTTCGAAATTACCTAGTTTCTAACAGCTTTTTCCTCACTGGGAGAGTTACTTTTCTAAATGCTTGGTAATAAGCAGTCACGATTTCACTTTGGATCCCACAGTTGGCAACAGTTGGGAGTTGGAACCAACCTTCGGTGAACACAGGTGTTCACATCTTTCAGGGCATCTCTTGAAAAAGCCTAAGTATCCCTCTACCTTCAACACCATCTTTCACTTTACAAAATGATTCCGGAGGAAAACTGGCACAGAAAGTAGATTTTCATGTAGGCACAAGAGACATGAGGCAAACAGAGTCCTCTGGTGTCCTGTGGTCCCACCAGGGTAGGTGGCTGAGGATGTGGACCACACACTAGGGAGCAGCAGGACTTCCATGGGAGCTGCCATTGCAACAGGCAGCCAGCTGAGGCTCCTGGCTGCTTTCCATCGAAGGACTGCATGGAATTTAACACATACTCAGCAGTAAGGCCCCAGATCTACGAATAGCCCCAAACCAAATCATTACATACAGCTGAGTATCCGTCCAAATTCTTCTAAACCTGAAAAATTATCTAAAACTCTAAAGGACTTTTCAGACTTGCACCAAGAACTGAAACTAAGGTGTTTAATTTTTCTTTTCAGTCCACACATCACAAAAGGAAGAAATGACCTACATACCTAAGTTGGAACCTGTTTTTTAATCTTTCTCATCCACCACATCCCTCTCTGAACAGTCTTCTAAATCTCACAGAGCAGGACTTTTCAAACTTCGAAAGGCGGCAGTATTCCTTATATGTTTAATAAGTACACAAGAGGAAAGTTTTCTCCCAAAAGGTTTATTTGTCACATTTGAAGTACAAAATCAAATACACAAATATTGAACCATGTATACATATCTATACATATTACTTAGACCTACACAACCCATCTGTACCTTCTAATCTAGTCACCAACACTATCTTCTGAGTAAAAAGCATCACCTCTAAAAAAAACAAACTTTATTATTAGTAACACTGCTAAATGTAAATTATTTGCACTTTATCATTTGGAAGGACAGAACAGATACTGCACAGGAAGTGGGGAATTTCTAAGTATAAATCCAGTATGTCTACATGGGCTTCTTAAAACCTATTCTATAGGAATAATCAAGAGATGAATTTTGCCAGTCTTTGGGCATATTAAGTATAAAAGAAACGTAAGTTATGAGAAAAAACTTTGTTACATTCCATGGTTTTTATTTTGGTTTTTAATGCAAAGAAAGGACTTTATTTTGTCTAACAGTATAGTATTTCTAAGTCCTATTTTCTATAGAGTTGTAATGAATTTGGGGGGATATACCTATATCTGCTCACTAAAGGAGGTATATGATTTTTAACACTGTGGATTATTTCAACCCAAATCCAAGAGCACAGTTCTTTAGGAAAAGGCAAAAATTTTAGGCTTGCCAGATAACAGAATATATGCTGTCATTGAACACACAGATGTCCTGCTGATCATGGGAACTAAGTTATAAAAGCTTCTTTGTTCTAGAATGTCATCTACCTCATAAACAGACCACAGGATACTAAGCCTCAGATGCCTAAAAACATCTCCATTCTAGGCACAGGATTTTATCAGTGCTTACTCCCATAACTGGGAACACACACACACATACATACATACATACATACAGAGATATGGGTCATTATCAAAGTCAGATTTATATTAATGGCTTCACAGTAGCAACGCAAAATGTACTCAGTGTCACATTTCCATAGGAAAGTTTATATTTACACTATACACTTCAGTTTTGAAGTGTGGACCCAAAAAACATTCAATTCTCTAACCAATGAATTTGCTGAGGGTCCCATGCCCTCAAATCACCTTAATTCAGCAGAGCAAAAGCCCTTCCTTGGCTGCCAGGCGCTGGCGGTGGACTTTGTCTTGCTGCAGTTCTTCATGATTTGGATGCCAGAGTTTCATGATGATCCTTTCAATGTTGAGAGCGTATACAGTATGTGTAGGAATGACTTCCCTGTGTACCTGTGATTAAAATATTAGCATGACTCCAATTACGTTTCAGTATATTTTTCCAACATTTTATAAATTAAAAAGTAAGGTTTATGTCAACAAAACACACAAAAGATGCACATACCTATAAACTATAAGCCAATGCCTAATGATAAAGCTCAAACTAGATCGCAAGAAAACAAAGAAATAACAAGCTTCTGAAATAGGAGTAAGGGAATAAATTTTTTTTTTCTTTTCTTTCTTTCACTGGGGACATGGGGGCTGGAAGAGGTAAGTTTTAGGAAGGAGGGCTGGGCCCTGGATTTGAAAAGTGAGGATAGTATTAATGGCTTTAATAACAAACAATAGAAACTGAAAACCAAAACCAGGAGGAGGTAAAGCTACCAAATTATCTTTGTAAACTCAAGTGAACTTTGAACCATAAATCTAGATAAACCTCAAGGGGCCAAGAGTTACCTGCAAAGCTTCAAAAAGGTCGTACATGTTGACCGGAGGCAAAGACGCAGGGAGGGTATCCCCAGAGCATGCCAGGAGGAGTGCAGCTTGCTGCTCCGCGTCATCAGGGGGCGGGTGGGAAGCTGGGTTCTGACCAGCACAAGGAGCAGAGAAGGCTGGAGGGCTGAAGACAAAGTATTTTAAAAACATTCCCAGTAACTAGGAAGGAGACAACTGAACAACTAGAGTAGAAATGGGCTTTAATACAGCTTATTAAAAATATCTTAAAAGGAACAAAAAAACCCAATTACAAATCTAATTATTTTTTTAGCTAGCATATACATGAGTAGCCTCTAATTTTAATTATCATAGGCAGCCCATCCGTCAGGCTGGAAACAAAACATAAACACATAAAATATTTACTGAGCTCAAGATACTGAACCAAAATTGTTTCCTGCCCTTAAAGTGCTTCTAGTCAGGGGGAAGAAAAACAGACCTTAATTAAAGGAGAATGAAATTGAAAAACTGACTTGGGAAAGGAAGATAAAATGTAACTGGAGGCGACAGGATTGAAAATTAACATGTAAGAAAAGAAGATACAGCACACAATAAGCAGCAGGCAAAAACGGGGGACGGAGAAAACCCAAATCTTGCCAATTTCCGAAAACAGGATCCAGATATAGTATCAGCAGGGAAGTCAGGCATAATTTTTGTATCATAATACTGTAGGAGATGACCTTTACAGTTCTCAAGAACATCTAGGAGGTAAAACAACGAGGAGGTAACTCAGACCAAAGCACAAGCGCGTATGTGCGTGGGTATGGGCATGAGACAAAGGCAGCCCTGTTGGAGAAACAAGCGCCGACAGTGAGGTGATGCCCCGACACTGAGGTGACACCCTGTGGGCCCGCCAGCGGGGGAGAGAGGCAGCTCGGGAGGCCTAGCAGGGTCAGATAGGCTGCTCCCAGCATTCGGCCACTAAAAGGAGCCCCCTCTCCCTGTTTTTGGTTTGTTTTTTTTCCAGAAAAGAATGACTTACAAAGAGAATACTCCCACACAGGATAGGCCTGAATGAGACTGAGAATGTAAATCTTCACATTTGGCAATCTAAATAAAAATAGTGAACCTAATTTAAGATGGGGCTCTTCAAAATGGGTCTTGAGCCACCTAAAGGTCTTCAGCCATGAAGTAGGTACAACCCCCTCCCTGTTGTGTCCAACTCTCTTCTCAGCTTTCCTACCACGTCTCCTACGTTCCCTTCCTATTCCTTCTTCACCATCATCACTCCTGCCAGTCCTTCCAGTCACACTTTTTTTGCTCTGAACTTGGACCTCCTGTCATCTCCCTAAACAACCAGATAACTGGCGCCCAAGGAAATTCAGTCACTTCAGTTACCACAAGAAAAATCACATCATTCCTTTTTCTTTCCCAAAGGCTTACAATATGTGGACTAAATTATCTGTGGAAAAGGAAGAAAGGTGGAGAGGTGAAATCAGACAACACACGGATGAGATGAAAGGTGATCCAGGCTGTCTCATAAAGTGATGACTCAGGAGGACCTTAGAAGTCTTGGGAGCCCCCTCTGTGGAGGGCGGACAGAGGAATCCCAGGTGTGGGGCTGAGAGACCAGGTCTGCACAATGGCATGCCGAGAACAATCTGATGACACCCAGCATAGGCCACTCCCTTGAGCTATAGCTACAGAAGCTATAGAGAAATGCCTCCCAGCCCTCCTCCCATCTTCGATACCCAACCCTGAGCCAACAATCTCAGGCTTCACTTCTGACCCAGAGCAGGCCCACTTCTACCACCAGGCAGATGCTGGCCCGTTAAGAGCCATCAGAATGCACCACCCCAGGGAACCACTCCATCCACCTCAGAAAGTGGGGCACACTCACAGTAAACTACTTGTGGCAGCCAAACTCTGCAACTTCCCTTCTGATACACAGTACCAAACAATTAATTAGTTATCACCAAGGATGCACCAAAAAAAATAAAACTGCACTGTCCTCAAAGGTACCTGAGACTTACAGAAACATAATAAACAATTATTTAACAGTGGTCTAATGCGTAACAGTAGTATACCAACCAGAAAGGAAAGGATGGATGCAAAAATCACAAGAAACTTCATATACCTTTCTATTAAGTTGTTGTAAGCTACTACACTATTCTTCAGGTATGGCTGTGGGGTTACATTACTACCAAAGGCATACTTAAAGTGACCATCACGTAACCGATAAGCTTTCCTTCTTGACACAACTGATGTCAATATATCTTTAAGGTGATTCTGTAAAAACAAAAAAGAAAAGAAAGAACTCTTGTTTAAAAGCAAATCATAGAACTTCCATTGACCAAAAAATGTTTACTAGCATTTAGTGGATGGAGATATGAGACAAGCTAGCATATGTTGGAACCAAATGAATATTTATTTACCAAAGAGCCACAAAGCCACACCAGAGTAGGAGGGTAAAGGAAAGAGGGAGATGTGCTATTTTTATTTAGTTCAATTTAACATGGGCTTACTCTACATGAAATTTATTAATGAAGTTATTTATATCTCCAAATTGGCTCCTCTCAGAAAAGGATTTTCAGATAGCCTTAAAGTACAAAAACAAATACATAAAATTTTAAAAAGGAGGCAAATTAATTTGAAACCTGTTTTAAAATAGGACAGAAAGTTTCAAGATCTAAAATTTATTGGTTACAATGCCCAATCTACTAAAATTCTTGCGTTAAAGAACCTTGGCTCTCCCCATAAAGCCACATACATAACAGATATATAGAAAAGAAACAAAAATTAGGTATTTAATATCTCTTAAGGAGAGCCAAGTACATTAGAGAGGAATGGAAAATGTGAAAATAAAGAGGCAGAGCTGGTCCCAGTCTACTATTAATAACAGGGGAGTCAGTATTAGGCCTGGTGTTTCAACTATACCAGTAAAATAATTTCATATCCAGGCTTTCATGATACAATTTGTCATTTCCACATACCAAATTCATTTAATGTGTACAACTTGATGAGACAGCTATTATAATCTCTGGAGTACATGAGAGCAAATGGAGGCCCCAAGTATCGGGAATTACCCAGTATCATCTGGCATACCTACACACTATAGATCCCAATATATTTTGTCAAATAATTAAATGAATAAAGTGAATGGATCAGTGAAAGAGTGTGCTGAGACAAGAATCTCACTGTTTAGACTCTTTAAATGCTGTGCTACAGCAAAAATCAGTGATTTTAATCTTTAGGATTCTACATCTCAATTTTTTCCTTAAAACCTGCTCCCTTATTGGGGCAGCCCGGGTGGCTGAGTGGTTTGGTGCCGCCTTCAGCCCAGGGCATGATCCTGGAGACCCAGGATCCAGTCCCACATCGGGCTCCCTGCATGGAGCCTGCTTCTCCCTCTGCCTGTGTCTCTGCCTCTCTCTCTCTCTGTGTGTCTCTTATGAATAAATAAATAAAATCTTAAAAAAAAAAGGCAAAAACTGCTCCCTTATTAACAAATTAAACACCAAATTAAGCTGAAGTGTTAGGCCATAAGTAAGTTTTCTGAAAAGCTTAGTCTATTAACTAAAGGCAACTGCTTGGACTATGAGGTGTTTCTCCCCTCAAAAGAAAATCATTTCAAGACAACAATTCTCAGATCATGACATTTTGGTTCTTTTCTTGCAGGATCAAATTAACAACACACACAAGCTTGTTACATTCAACCTGTAAAACTCTTTCTGCCACCAGCAAACCAACCTCCACCGCATAGACAACAGCTGAGACTGCCTCCTCGGTGACGTTGTCCAACCCGTGCTCATAAGCAGTC
Source organism: Canis aureus (assembly GCF_053574225.1). Lineage (NCBI taxonomy): Eukaryota > Metazoa > Chordata > Mammalia > Carnivora > Canidae > Canis > Canis aureus. The sequence goes on from NC_135616.1 coordinate 49,596,895, forward strand.
ACTATCATTCTCCCTTCCAGCTGACCCCGAGTGGGAAGCATCATTGTGTGGGAACAAAGTTTCAAGTCATCATCATCTTGGGGATCCTTTGCCACAAACTGCTGGGCTCCCGAGAGGGGATTTTGAGGCTGGAATCTATGCTATGGGTAAGAAAACTTTTCAAAATTATTCATCACAGTGGCAAGTAATGAGACACAACAAAAGTAACCAATTTATTGGCCTGGAGATCCCACAAATTGCCACCAAACCATACCGGAGGGGTTTAAAAAAAAAAAGTAACTTGTGTACAAATAATCACAGATTCACATCCATTACATAATGAAGACATGAATTAAGGGGAATAATGGTAGTATGCACAGCAGCTTATTCTATTCAATTAATACCTTGGTAACCACAGAATATATGGCTCTGTGCTAAAAATAACAATTAGGGGGAAGGAGAAGATATAAAATTATTTTCAAACAAGTCAGAGCATTTTAAATATACTTGTAAGTAAGCAAGTTCTGAAAGTAGAAATATATAGTAATACTCCAATTATGCTGTAAAAAGCCTAGCCAACTGACATAACAGATTTAATAACAGGTATTCTAAAAGAACACCAGACGGTATAACTATTTTATATAATCTTTTACTTACAATCCTCAACACAGAATCTTGCTAACATAGTCATTCTAATTATTTAAAATAATTTTTCTTGGGCACCTGGGTGGCTCAGTTGGTTAAGCATCCAACTCTTGATTTCAGCTCAGGTCATGATCTCCAGGTCATGAGATCAAGCCCCAAATAGGGCTCTACGCTCAGTGGGGAGTCTGCTTGAGATTCTTTGGCCCTCTGCCCCTCTCCCCATTCATAGGAGCGCACACATGCACTCTATCTCTCTAAAATAAATAAATCTTTAAAAAATAACATAGTGTTTCTTAACCTTTTCCCACTCATAAAACCTCTGCCTTCCTCTGGTGGACTCTGAAAGCCCATCTGTATACTCCATCGTCAGTGTGAGACACACCCACAGTAGCGAACATGACCTGTCCCTGTTTGAAGTTTGTATCGCAAAAGGAAACACTGGTTGTTTTTCCATTTTCCAAGTACAAAACTGTATTTTATATCAAATATCCCTTTTCAAACCAAGGAATGCCTCTCTGGGGGTACCAATGCCTTCCAGATTGAGTATTATTTATAGAATACATAGAAAACAAAGGTAGCAATAAGTATTTGTTGAGGTTAATCAATAAAGCTATTAACACCCAGTCAAATCTATAAAAGGAGTATTTTTGAGAAACTTTCTTCTCCAAATACAAACAAAAAAGCAAGTTATTCTACAATGTTTACAAATTTTATAGCCAAATGCCTTCATGACTTCTCTGCTGATCCCCAAAGGCTCAGGGCCTAGTTGGGCAACATCAGGATCCTGCCAGAGGCAAGCGTCCTAGAGCCATGGAACACAAATCTTCAATATAAGAAACATTATTCATTCCAGAAAAATACTTAAGAGGAGAAAGAATACAGGTATATTTTTTGAATCATTAAAAAATCATTAGGTATTAACAAAAATATATTAATATGTATGCGATAACAAACTAGAATTATAAAAATTCAGATACCTGGGACTCGCAATCTTTGAAACTCTCATCAACTTCAAATACAGTAACATTCCTTCTCAAATCATGCCCCCCTTTTTTCCAACTCTACTACTAGTATTTTAAGATGTATTTAAAAACTAAGGCCAGTTTCATCACATCAGCATTTAAATCAGTTGTTACCAAGATCTATTGAATAACAACCTACATCAAATTTCTGACGAACAGAAGAAAGTTTTTTCTTTCCCTTTGGTTTTCCAGGTTTAGCTGCAGAACCCCCGGTCCAGTGCAAAGATCCAGCACCCTCTGTGAGACAGAAAAATAATAACCATAGAGAAAATAATGATAGGTGTCAACTGCTAAGTTTGTTTTCATTTTGGGCTAAAAAATTATGGAATGCTCAAGTAATGAAAATAAATAATAAATGCTTAAATTCAGATCTTCTCTTTTTTCTCTAAACAAAATTATGAATCATCTCAAAGCATGTTTTTTCCAGCTGTAGCCAAAATTATTCCTTTATGAAGACAATTTGTTTTTCATATTTTCAACTCTAATGTTTATTGGGTGTTTTGCTTGCTTATAAGTAGCAGTAATATCAAAAAAGTAAGCGAGAATTTTCTAGTTGATGGTGAACAGAGCACATGAATTTCTCTAAGACCCTACTAAAAATGATAACAGTGGAAAGTAAACAGCACATATGCACAACAGCGACAAAAAGGAAAATGAGTGAAACAAGATGATATCTCAACAAATTTCAACAACGGTCTAAAACTGTCTGACTTACAAGCAGACATATGGAAGCTATAACCTAGGCGAGGCAAGGTTGGGACATACAGAAACCAGTCTACCTGCATAGCAGAAATCTATAAAGACTCTGGATTTGGAGGAGGTAAGTGCAGTGGAAACCAGGGAGGGATCATTAAAGCTAAAAGTAAGATTAATGGAAGGTCTATATTCAAAAATCATCACCACCAGTAGTGGGCACAGTACAAAATAAAAATGCAGGTCCCTTGTGCAAACATTTACCATTTCAAGGCAACCACATTAGAGCACTAAGCCAAGGATGGGGCCCATCTGAGTTCCTGGGCAGTTCACAGGCCTTGAAGCCAGCCCGGCTCATGCCCATACATAGAACAGTAACTACAACAGCAGGGGAGAGAGGGGAAGGGGACAAGTGAATGGACGACTCTCCTCTACTTAAGCTGAACAAAATTTCTGGCATCTATTCAGGTAGTTGGTATAGATGTTGGCATTCTAGAGCACAGCTCTCTGTATGCTGCCATTTAAGGAGCCCCAAGCATTGTATGCTTCATTCTTAAATATGAATCACCAGACATTTGACAATAGTCTGTAACATGATCAGAAGACCAAGCTAAACAAACAGAAAATAAAGGTCCCAGATTAAAGAATTCAGGCAACACAAAGGACTTCAAGTAATTTCTAACTGGTACCTTCAGAAGTCTGAAAGATATATAGCCATAAAACAAAAAGAAGATATTATAAAAATTGCTGAATTAAAGAACGCATTGGGCAGGAAGGTTGAAACAGCTGAGGAAATCTCACAAACACAAAGCATGAAGACAGATGTCCAAAATCAGTAAATGCAGAAAGAGACTTAAGCTCCAGTAAGGAGCTACTGAAGTCCTACTGGAACAAGAGACAAAGTAGGTGTCTTTGAGAAAAAGTCCAGGAGGGGGAAGAAGTATTTCACTATAAAGCTTCTGTATTATTTCTAACCATGAGTGTATGCATATATAGTTTAAAGGAAAAAAAAAAAAAAACTGAAGTAATCTAAGCTCATTATAGTACACTTAAAAAAATTACTCCCCCAAATTTTTGTAAGACAGAAGAAAAACCCCACTCATCATCTAAGCAAAAAATATTATTTCCATTTTGATGTTTTTTTAAGAAGTTTTTAAAGCTTTAAAAAAAAAATACTCCAAGTTTGCCAGTTAAAAAGGAGCTGTTTGGACACTTATGATGATGAGCACTAGATACTGTACAGAATCGTTGAATCACTATATTGTACACCTGAAACTAATATAACACTGCATGTTAACTAGACTAGAGTTAGGGGGGAAAAAACTGTTTGGGAAATCAAGTTCCTCCTCTCCACCACTTTAAATGTCTTTGGTATACCCAGGTCTCACTGATGAGGTCAGCCAATCCCAGAAGACTCCCAGAGAAACCTATTCCTGCTGGTCGGCCTGAGTGTTCCATGACACTGCTGATGTGTGAGCATACTCCAAGCAAGGAAGCACAGCATGGTGAGTATGGACTCACTGACAATGAGGACAGCTTTCCAGCGCTAAGCAGATTTCAGTGTGGATCCAACACTTCCACTTACTAGTTGGATAAAGTGTCAGGTAAGTTTTGCTTTTCTTTTTGTTTTCTCTAAAGTTTGTTTCCTAATCCGTAAGAGGAGGTTAAGACCTATCCTAAGGAGTTGTGACAATTAAAAAGAATGCACAGAAAGTGTTGCATTGCAGTTACTCAATTAAAATCCTCTTTCCTGCCTAACTTAGAAAAACAGAAAACCCACTCCTAAGTATTATACATACAATGAACTATTTCTCTATTTCTTTCTTTCATCTTCTTCTTCTTCTTTTTTTTTTTTTTTTGAGTAAAAGGATAGAAGTTTGTAAAGCAAAGATACAGAGAAAGCTCTCAGAAGTGAGAGAGGTCCCAACAGGGTTGCCCTCTATTTCACTTTTAATAGAAATCATCTCTTTGTTGCTAGCAACTATCAATTTCATTTTGAGGAAATATATTTTGGTGTTTGATAGAGAAATAACCTCTCAAATTCCAAATATTTCGTCATTTATTTTAAAATAATCAATAACAAATGTTCATGAACATCAAAGGCTTTATTTAGTTAAAACCAGCCACTTACACTAACTAATACCACTTCATTTTGTTTGGCCATTTTTTTACTTTCAAGAGCACTTTTTCATATGTTCTTTCATCCATATATGTATAAATATAATTATCTATCTATCTATCTATATATATCTGTAGAGCAGATATTACTGTAATGTAAAAGCTAAGAACATCCAATAATTAACTATACTACCTAAGCTAGTGGCAAAACCTAAACTTGAACCTAAGTCTCTTGACTCTAATCAACCAGGGTTTCTATCCCCAAACATACCACTCACCTTTTGCACATATGCCACTTTAGAATATACAGAGCAAGATCTGGTTCTCACAATGCTGTCTTTCCTGATCAAATTAAATTTTACACTAAGGACTGGATCATCTCTATGATCTAACTAGCTGAAGTCCACTTCTATTTAAAGAAAACAGAACATGCAAAATCAGATACATGTGACAATGTGCAGAAAAGGGCAGTGTGGGGTAAGGGAAGCAGCCCCTATTAACTCCAATCTCCATATACAAATGCTCATTGTTAACTACTCTTTACCAATGACAACTTCTTTGAGTGTGGGGGACTTGGACTTTAGGAGACTGCATCTGAGTTCATTATTATACAGTAGAGGGTTAGCAGAGAAAAGACAGAAAGTACTAGCCATTTCTCCATAAAGATTATCACAATCACCACAAGTCCTTTAAAAACAAAAATATTCAACTTAATTTACAGCACGAGATACCTAGAAATCCAAATTTCTAACAAGAGCTCAGTATAGGTTTTATTGTGAGGCAAATTTTAATGCATTTATTTTTGATCACTTGATTAAAATAAAATAAGATGGTTGAAAAAACTGACTTATACCACTTAAACTCCAAAAAATTAGGGCAAAATAGTCACTGTTTCTTATCTGTATCTATTTCGGGTAAAGTGACAGAATTAGCCCCTACCTACCTTCCCAACAAGCTAAGGCTGTAACCTTCCAGGTGCCAATCTCCTACTGAGAATACAAGTCAAAGTCCAGGTTCTCGCCACGTTGTGGTTTCTCCTCCGCCTAACCCTAACTCATCTTCCCTAGGTCACAGAAACCCTCTCCTAACACCAGCGGCCCTTGGCTTCTTCATCCTGATTGCTCACCCTCTTGCCTCTCATTTATGCAATCTAAAATCAAGCTGAGCTGAGTGAAATAAGTCAATTGGAGAAGGACAAACATTATATGTTCTCATTCATTTGGGGAATATAAATAATAGTAAAAGGGAATATAAGGGAAGGGAGAAGAAATGTGTGGGAAATATCAGAAAGAGAGACAGAACATAAAGACTCCTAACTCTGGGAAACGAACTAGGGGTGGTGGAAGGGGAGGAGGGCGGGGGTTGGGGGTGAATGGGTGATGGGCACTGAGGGGGGCACTTGATGGGATGAGCACTGGGTGTTATTCTGTATGTTGGCAAATTGAACACCAATAAAAAATAAATTTATTATTAAAAAATAATAATAATAAAATAAAATAAAATCAAGCTGAGTGGACAGTAAAGACCAAAATTCAATATAAACACAGGGAAATCATCTACTTCACAAAGGTTCTATAAAACCATCTTTACCTACATAATAAATGTTTTCTTCTGAGCAGTTCAAAGAACATTTCACTTGCAAACAACAGATGTGTCTGTTAAAGGAAACTAAAGCCCACTGCTCCATGGCTCTGCTGAATGACATCCCCGGAAGTATTTCCACTCCCTTACCTGGTGTAGACACCAAAATCTGACAACGCGTAAGAATAGCCAGGAGGAAATCGTTGTGAGAATGGACTGAAAAAGGGAAGATTGTCACAAGTAAATTACGAAATATTTAAAAATGTAAGGAAACCATTATTTAACTTTGGATTATCCCCCACCCTGCCATTCTTTACACTTTATTTCAAATATCCATATTATTAAAATAATCTTACACAACACTAAATCCAATTTTATTTTTTAAGTTAAAAGACTTACTGCAAAATGTACTGCCATTTATTTATGCAATTATTTATTTGTCATTTATTACAAATCTGGGAAAACTTCAGAACAGTAAAGTAACTCTCCAGATAATTATTTTACCATTATCCTGCGTGAGAAGTCTATGGGCTTCAAGGTCAAACTCTTCTTTGCTGATCTTCTGCTTGAACCACAACTTTAAATTAGCCCAGTATCTGCAAAGGCAGAAGCAGTATTAAGAACCAACGGGTCTGCTTCTTTCCTTCCCAAATTCACCTTACCTGCTCCAAAACCGAGGAAAGGAAATTTTGCATTTCCTACTGTATTGTGAGCTGAGTTCATACACTTCTCCCCAAATTCATACGTTGAAACCCTAATCATTACCCCAGTACCCAGGGTGTGACTGTATTTGGAGACAAAACCTTTTTAAAGAGGTAATTAAATTAAAATGGCGTTTTTTTTTTTTTTTTTTCAGGGTGGGGGTGGGCCCTAAGCCAATTTGATGAGTATCCTTGTAAAAGAGATTAGGACAGAAAGAACACACACACACACACACACACACACACACACACACACCTGTGACCCCAGACAGTGGCCATCTACAAGCCTAAGGGAGAGGCCTCAGAAAAAACAATCCTGAGGATACTCTGATGTCAGACTTCCAGCCTCCAGAACTAGGAGAAAACAAATCTATGTTGTTTGAGCTACCCCATCTGTGGTATTTTGTTATGGCAGCCTTGAAAATGAATACACTTAGGAATCAGAAAACCAACAGAAGGAAAAGGAAGAAGTTCTTCCAAAAAAGGAACTGATAGGTAGTCACACAATTGGACTCACGAGTCAATTAGCCAAAAATCACAGCCATACCTTTCCTTCTTCTCTGTTGCCTTTGTAAAAGACCTACTCTCCAGAGTCCTACATTTGAGATATATATTTTAAAAGTATTATTATTAAAAGTATTAACTTTTAAATATTAATTTCAAATACATTATTTTTTATAATTAACTATAGTTAATAAACTGTATTGTATATTTGGAAGTTTGCTGAGAGATCTTAAAAGTTCATTAAAAATTTTTTTACCTATGTGTCATGACAGATATGAACTAGACTCATCATGATAATTCTGCAGTATACAGATAGAATACTTGTTGCACACCCAAAACTAATATAATGTTACATGTCAATCATTCCTCAATTAAAAAAAAAAGATTTGTATTTTAAAAGGTGTATGTGTTTTATGGGTTGGGGAGTAGTCATTAATATTGATCCTGATAAACTTTTTCCTTTCAAATGAACTCAAGTTTTAATCTAACTGGCTGGAGTAATGAGTTTCTAAAACACCTCACCACAAAGAAAATACCCGTGGATATGAGAAACTTAGTGGTTTTTAAAGTGAAAACCAACCACTAGTCATAAAAGGTACCAGTTAACTGAGAGGAAAAAAAAAAAGACTTGATCCCTTAGACCTTAACAACATTATCAGAGCACTAAAACATGACTTTTCACATCCACAGCCCTTGTGCATCAAACAGAATTAAAGACTGACTACTCAGTGCATGTCTTACTATCACTTTCAACTTACACTTAGCTATTTTCTAATTCTCATTTGAGTTCCTAACAGAAAAGAAAAAAGAAAGATTTCTAAATTAGATGGTTTAATGCTCTCACTGCATTATACCCATGGCAGGGCTTCTCCTGCACATAGCTTACCTTCAAGTCATCTTAGTATGTACCTCTGTATGTAACTGGATATGTGTGCATGTAACTGCATGCAAAGCTTTGGGTTCACATCCATTTTTTCCCCCCCAGGAGAAAACTATAGTTTTAATGGGGTCAAAGTTGCCCAAGACCCATTTCAACAGCAAAATGTTTAGTTTCAGAGCTTGGCAGGACATTTCACCTGATACTCACACACGCTCATTAGTCAATAATAACTTCTCAACAACAGACACCTAAATGCTTGTGTTTTTTGTTTTGTTTTGTTTTGTTTTAGGACAGGAAATAAAGCTCTACAGAAAAAACAAGTTTCTTCCTGGCCCATTCTATCCAACAAAAGAGGATAGTAACATGAGACAAATTTCATTATTTAAAAGCCCTGTGTCACTATTTGGCAAGAATGATGCAAAAATTTTGAGTGTGAACTTATATGTAAAACAAGGCTCTAACAGGAAGCTCTGCCAACATACTACTTATCTTCTCCAATGGCAAACTTCCTAGCCCAAAAGATCTGGGAGACCTGCTCCCCAAACCTGGTCCCTATATTACCTTGCTGTACAGCCATGGACAAATGACTGTTTTCCTCAACAATACCAGAGTCAACATCTATGAAAATGAGGATGATAGGAGAGAAATGGGAGTGGGTCAAACTAGGAAGCACTGGAGATACTTAGAGAAAACTAAATAACATATGATCAAGTCACCAAAAAAATTCAACACTTTAAATAGGACACCTTCCTGGGTACTACACAAAGTGAATTAGCTAGCAAAGGCCATGTCTTTCTAGAAGCTGATGTGGGCATGCAACCTGACATAAAGGACATGTGGACCACTAGATAAATAGAAAGCAACTCTTATCTGGGTTCCTTATACACTCTCTGTGTTTTACCTACCACCCAGGACCATGTTTAAACTGCCAGGTTATATAAACCAAAGCAAACTACTCATGAAGGAAATGTGAGAAATTACTGTATAGCAATAGTACAGAGTGTTTAACCAAAAGGCACTTTTTAAGGAGCAGGGGAAAAAGCGAGAGAATGGAAAAACAAATACCAACCCTGTGCCACTAACTATTCCTGGCACAAAAGCATATTTTGATTGCAATATTAGTGCAATATAGTGATTCACCCTACAGATGCACCAAATTTAGCTTTAGCATCTATATTTGACCAACATTTGATAGCCAGCATTGGTCTTTACTAACCAAATAGAGGGGGCACCCGGGTGGCTCAGTGGTTGAGCGTCTGCCTTCTGCTCAGGTCATGAACCCGGAGTCCTGGGATCAAGTCCCGAATTCAGCTGGGTGGGGGGTGGGGGGAGGGCTGCCTGTGTCTCTGCCTCTCTGTGTCTCTCTGAATGAATGAATGAATGAATGAGATCTTTAAAAAATAATAAAAATTTAAAAAGTAAAATTGTAATAACAATTGATGTTCCAACAATTTCTAAAACACCTCCTTGTTATTTCAGAAATATATTTGGCTTTGGCCTCGGATGAAGTATTGATCTTCCATCCCGCCATTCCGCATCGGACCTGCTTGTGTCCGCCTGGCTGGGCGCAGGCTCCTTTAGAACCCCCCGTAAGGGATCCCTGGGTGGTGCAGCGGTTTGGCGCCTGCCTTTGGCCCAGGGCGCGATCCTGGAGACCCGGGATCGAATCCCACGTCGGGCTCCCGGTGCATGGAGCCTGCTTCTCCCTCTGCCTGTGTCTCTGCCTCTCTCTCTCTCTCTCTCTCTCTCTGTGACTATCACAAATAAATAAAAAAAATTAAAAAAAAAATTAGAACCCCCCGTAAGGGGGGAATCCCTGGGTGGCTCAGCCGTTTGGCGCCTGCCTCTGGCCCAGGGCGTGGTCCTGGAGACCAGGGATCGAGTCTCACGTTGGGCTCCCTGCATGGAGCCTGCTTCTCCCTCTGCCTGTGTCTCTGCCTCTCTCTCGCTCTGTATCATGAATAAATAAATAAATCTTAAAAAAAAAAAAAAAAAAAAAGAACCCCTTGTAAGGTATCAGGGCCAGGAATTAGGCACGGGGAGCCCAGTGACTTTTGAAGACTTAACTTCTCTAGATCTCAGTCTTCTCATCAAATGAGAAGGGTAACCGTACCTACCTCACATCCCTGCTGTGAGGATTAGATGAGATAGTACATTGGAGAGTGCTTAAAAAGTGTTCAATTAATGTCCCCTACTGAGATCCTCACTATCACTGCTGTGATGTTCGGTATTCTACCCGCGGGGCCGTCTGCCTTCCCAAACTGCTGTCAACGCTCTAAAACGCAGGGTCTACGCAGGGCCCGGATCTCAGGAAGCCTCCGCCTCCAGGAAGCCCTCCAGGGGCGCGCCGCCCCACGCGGTGCCCGCTCCCGCCGGGGAGCGTCGCGTTCGCGGCCACCCGGCCCGGGGCAGGCCTCACCGGTCTCGAACTCTGCATGCGGGCCTGCAACCGTTTAGGCACGGAACGTGCCTCTCCCGCCCGCGCAGGGCGGGGAGTCCCGGGCGAAGGCGCCCCCCGAGGCCCGCGGCCCGCGGCCCGCAGGAGGCAGGGAGGCCCGGCCCTCCAGCCCCGCGCTGGCCCAAGAAACCCGGAGGCCCCGCCGCGCGGGACGCGAGGCTGCGCAGGCCTCGGGGCGGCGAGGGGCGTCTCCGGGGGCGCAGGGGCAGCCCGAAGCCAGGGGAGCACAGGCGCGGAGACCTGGAAGCTGCGCCACAACCGCTCTTACTGTTTCACGTTGTCCCCCAGGGCCTCGCTCAAGTTCTTCTTGGCCGCTTCCAGCTCGCTCACAAAGGTCGCCATTGCTCCCCACGTCTCAGCCCGACCGCAGACGGCTCTGCCACGGTGACCAACAACCGAAAAGCCAACGCGGCGAGAGTCTCGGCGCTGGAGGCTCAGTCCGCCGGCGTCTGCCCCGCCCCCAATCGCTCAGAAGACGTTTGTTTGGTTTTCGGCTCCGCCGGCCTTCCTGAAGAGAAAGTGAGGCGGCAAATTCGCTGTTCTCTCAGTCCTCCTGCCCCCGCCCCCTGGGGTCACGTGATCGCGTGAGGCCCCGCCCCCCCGCGGCCGCCGTGGGCTGCAGCGGCGCCTGCCGGGCTGGTGCTTCTGGGCTCCTGCAGGCTGCGACCCGCCGGCAAGTTCCCGGTTCGGCCCGCTGTCCTCTCGCCTACAGGAGTTATCTTTCCCGGCAGGTCAAAAAGTAAGTGTAGTATCTGTTTGGTTCCCTTCGACTTATTTTTTCGCCAAGCACCGATCGTGTAATATGCCACTTAAGCGATTCGTCTTAATTCTCTGCGTCTTCCAGCTAGATTGTAAGCTCCATGTGGACAGGATTGTGTTTTATTCGCTGCCGTTTGCTCACATACTGGGCTCTCAGTAAGTACTTGCGGAATGAATGAAGTAATTGTCGAAAATAAGGAAAAGACACAGAAGGCTAAAAATTAAAAAAAAAGAAAAAAGAAAAGAAAAAAGAAAGAAATGTGTTTTACTACCTCCGGACAAACTTTAACTGAGATTTCTCCTCTACCCACACCACAGTCCCCATAATTTATAATCATGCTCTGTCTTCTATTGTGCATCTTGGTGGGGGTTTTTAAAGCTTAATATACTAATACAAATATTTTCCTCTGGTATTTTAGTGTCTTTATAATCATTTTAATGACAGCTTATCAAATACCCCACAGATAAAATGTACACAGTGACTTGTTTCCTAATTGTTAGCCTATTGTTTCCGGTTTTTTTTTCTCTATTAAAAGGAATTTGTAAAGTAATGAACTTTTTTGCATAAACCTTTTCTGCATTTAGGATTATCACTTTAGGATAGAGTCCCACAAATAGAATTACTGGTTTAAATGATAGGAATATTTATAAGAATCTTGGTGTATATTGTCAAATTGCCTTCCAAAGATGGAAAATAATCCTAATTGCTTTGAAATCTTGTGTAATTTCTCTACGAAGGCCCCTTCAAGCTGCTTCATTTGTTCAGCAAAATACACTCCTATTATGTGCTGGGAACTCTTATGTGCTGGATTTACAAAGATGAACAAGCCAGGTAAAGTATTTCTATCTGTGTTCATAAAACTCCAGAGAATTTTTGACCTTTTTTTTTTTAAAAAAAAGATTTTATTTATTTAGAGAGTAAACAGGAGAGAAGCTGAGCAGAGGAGAAGGGGCAAAGGGAGAGGGAGAAGCAGGCAACTCACTGAGCAGGGAGCCCAATGAAGGGCTCTATGCAGGGCTCTATCCCAAGTCCCAAGGTCCCTGGGATCATGACCCAAGCTGAAGGCAGACCTTTAACTGACTGAGCTCCCCAGGTGCCCCGAAATTTTGACTTTTTATTTTTTTTTATTTTTTTTTTAATTTTTATTTATTTATGATAGTCACAGAGAGAGAGAGAGGCAGAGACTCAGGCAGAGGGAGAAGCAGGCTCCATGCACCGGAAGCCCGATGTGAGATTCGATCCCGGGTCTCCAGGATCGCACCCTGGGCCAAAGGCAGGCGCTAAACCGCTGCGCCACCCAGGCATCCCCCTCTTTACAAATACTTGTTGATTGGCTTTCTTACTCCACTCATTAACATTGGCTCATTAGGCTTTTTCCCAGAACACTGCCAGCAAATGTGTGAGCTGTTGTTCTATTTCAGACATCAGCAGCTCTGCTTCACTTGGAAAGACTCTTATTCAGCTTTAAAATATTATTGACAATATTTTTAGTTGCCCTGTTGAATTAACCGCTATAACGCTTACTGTAATTTGTAATACTTATTATGTGCTACACTAGGCTACTTGTGTGTATATATTTATAGTTATGCGCAGTGGTACACAGTGGCTCACACTCAACATATGTGTCTGTCAGCATAAAATATTTTAGAAAATTCTATGTAATGGTCTTCTTAAATCTCTATCTATATTGAGGTACAAATTTTAATACAGTTAAAGTTTATAGACTAGAATATATTAGGTCCAAGTTAAATTTATGGCTGAAGACAATTAGAGAGGCATGTCACCCTGACACCACATATATTTATTTTATGTCTGCCAGAAGGAGGTGAAGAGGCTCTAAATCTTTTTTTATGCCACGATGCCAGTCTGGAAAAGCCTCTGCAGCCCTTCTCTTCTCAGAATAATCTTTCTAAATAAACTATGTAGGGTTACATTTTAAACAATTTTATTGAAACTCTTCTAGCCTTGAGTCCCAGCTTAAAGCCCTCTGAAGCTTTATAAGTACTTAGATTCCTCAGGCTGCTATAACAAAATATCACAGTGGTTTATTTTTATTTTTATTTTTGTAATATTTTATTTATTTTTAAATATTTTATTTATTCATGAGAGACACACACACAGAGAGAGAGAGAGAGAGAGAGAGGGGCAGAGACACAGAGGGAGAAGCAGGCTCCATGCAGGGAGCCCGATGCGGGACTCGATCCCGGGAGCCTCCAGGATTATGCCCTGGGCCGAAGGCAGGCACTAAGCCGCTGAGTCACTCAGGGATCCCCCACAGTGGTTTAAACAACGAGATATATTTTCTCCTAGTTCTGGACACTAGAAGTCATGATTCAGATGCCATCAAGTTTGGTTTCTTGTTAGAGCTCTGTTCATGGCTTGTAGAGGGCCATCCTCTTTCTATGGCTTCACAAGGCCTTTCCTCAGTGTGTATGTGTGTGTGTAGGGAGGGTAAGAGGGAGAGAGCACAAGCATGGCAGCTCTCTGGGGTCTCTGCTTGTAAGGACACTAATCCTATTGGGTCAGGGCCCCACTCTTATGACCTTATTTGACCTTAATTACTTCTTTAGAGGCCCCATCTCCACACACGGTCACACTGAGCGCTAGGGATTCAAAATATGAATTGGAGGTGGGGTGGGGGGGATGCAAACATTCAGTCCAAAACAGTACTACAGGAAGTTAATAAGAGTTTCCCATTCTTTCTTAATCTTTTGGAGATTAGAGTTTTAGGACTCTCAGAAATGGAAGACATCTAGGGATTCTAGTAAATGAAAGATACCTAACCAACCCTAAGAATACTGAAAAGTAAACACTGTTTTTACATATGTTTTGATACTATCATGGTTGACTTGATCAAAGCATTTTTGCTGGAGTTAGTTTTAAAATAGTCTCAGAATATAAGGGATAGAAAGGAAGAACCATGATCTGTGATATAGATGGACAATAATTAAGAGAGTCAACTGTAGGGACGCCTGGGTGGCTCAGCGGTTAAGCATCTGCCTTTGGCTCTGAGTGTAATCCTGAAGTCCCAGGATTGAGTCCCACATCGCGCTCCCTGTGTGGAGTCTGCTTCTCTCTCTGCCTATGTCTCTGCCTCTCTGTCTCTCTCTGTCTCTCTCTCTTTCTCTGTGTCTCTTATGAATAAATAAATTTCTAAAAAATGTTAAAAAAATAGTCAACTGTACATATGTTATACATTATAAAATGTAAATAACTCTACAAACATTAGCTAGTCTAGTTTTTAAAATCTGTTTTTAAAATTATTTTGTAACAATTTTCCTTCCTCTCAGGGGAGGGTAAGTAAAAATATAAGTATTGTAAAAAAAAAAAAAAAAAAAAAAAAAACAACAACTTAGAATTAGGACAATCAGAGAGCCCTTCCATAGCTCAGTTGGTAGAGCAGACGACTTTAGATGCAATGGCTAGAGGTAGGACAATCAACAGAGAATAGACACCCAGTAGAGTTTGTTACTCAGCTAAAAGGGCAGAATAGGGGACAGAACTGGACCACAGATTAGCTTCTGAGGACACAGAGAGGCAGCCAACCTTGGGCACAGCCTCTTAGGTCTCGCTAGAATATTTCTGTGCCTTGGAGGGAATCTCAGAAGCAGCTCTTCATTCTTTTGCCCTTTCTCACTCTGACAGCCTAACAGAAAGACCCTCTTGGTTCTGTTTCTGTGATGGTAGTAAGAACACTACAGACGGACTGTAGGGAAACAGAGATGGCTCAAAGAGCTCCCATTAGGGAGGAAGTTAGTTTGGGCATAACAATGGTATTTGTGGAGCCATCCTTTAAACTTCGGAAAACATGAATTATTAAACTGCATATACTGGGAAACAACCCCTTCAAACTTCTGTAAGCAGCTTGTCAAGCTGAAATTTGGAAAACTTAGCTGAAGCCTTTGGCCACTACTCAGAAAGTGGACAAGAGCTTCTCCGGGTGTTGGGACACCTGGGTGGCTCAGTGGTTGAGCCGTTGCCTTTGGCTCAGGGTGTGATCCCAGCACTGGGATCTAGTCCCCCATCAGGCTCCCTGGCAGGGAGCCTGCTTCTCCCTCTGTCTATGTCTCTGCTTCTCTCTGTGTCTCTCATAAATAAATAAAAAAAATTTTAAAGAGTTTCTCCAGGTGCTAAAAAATATTTTTGTATAGTGATGATGGAGGTCAAGCAGTAGAGAGATCTTTGGCACTTGAGGCCACTTGGGGAGATGTCACCTGACACACTGGCACTGGAGTTGCTCATGACATCCAGACTGTGCTGGATGGAGACCAGACTACACACCTCACCCTCCAGACAGAGGGAAAGCCACAGGGCTGACCCAGAAAGGTGAATTGCCTGCAGTTGCCCTGAAAAGCCTGACCCTAGGGAATGAACTTGATTCGTAAATTTTTGAAGATTTGGCCCGTGCTTAATGTTTGAAATCCAGGAGGTGATTTGTTGCCTGGAGTTATAGCTGCAATCCCATCCACTTGCTGGAGCCCTGAGTCCACTCTCTATCCTTATCAGAAACAGTAAGCCCGCTGGGAGTCAGCACTTCCTCCAAAGTAAGGAGCTTAGTCTTACATATCTTTTCTATATTTATGCCTGATTTCTTTAAAAATTTTTGTTGCTTTTGTAAAGACATCTTTTTCATCTATTGCATTGAAAGTTGAAAAACCACCTGTGGCTAGTTCCAGTCACTGAGTAGCTAGCTCAAGGCCAGACCCTCCATTACTGTGTGGAACAGGGCTGTTCATAGTGGGTATCTTTGCCTTGCACCTGGCTTTTATGGCACTTTTCACATTTCACCAGTAAGTATGATATTTGCTGTACATTTAGAAAAAATACCCTTTATTTCTACTTTACTGAAAGTTTTACCACGCATTATCATTGAACGCATAAATGTGCTTCTGCATCTATTCAAAGGATTGTACCGTTTTTTTCTCCTTTACTTTTTTGGTGTGGTAAATTACACTGATTGATTTTTTTTCTCCACTCATATTTCTGGAATAAATCCTCCTTGATTGTGATAGATTTTTAAAATACACTAGCATATTTGATTTGATCACATTTTGTTTAGGAGTTTTTGCATCTATTGATAATACTTCTGAGTAATATTGGTATCAATCTAAAACTTTTGAATATGGTCCTTGTTTGGGCATAAACATTACATCAATAAATGAGTTGGGGAGTTTTCCTGCTTTTCTGTCTCTGAAACAGTGTTTAAAAAGGGAGAGGGAAAAAAGAATAAAACATAAAAAGGGAGAGGGGCTTCTCTGTTCTTTTAAAGTTTGAGAAAATTTCCCTGTGAAATCATCCAAGCCCACTCTGGTGGAGAAGAAGGCAGGTTTTTAAAAATTTCCAATTCCATTCTCTGATTTTTGGGGTGTCCTGTTTTTTTCTCGAGCTACTTCTGTTAATTGATGCGTTTTTGTCTACTTTTCCATTTCCTCTAAGTTTTTCAAAGGAGCTCTGTGTTGATAGGTACTTATTTTGCTGGGGTCAGGATGGGCTGCCGAAGGTGGATGAGTATCCCATTAACATATCCCCCTTCTTTGCATGTTGGTGGATGCGAGATAACACTATTTTCCTGACACTTCAAAGAATCGCCCCCACCTCTGGCCTCATTCATGGAAACTTTATTCCAAAGAAAACTCAGGAGGGTCACATGATGAAGGAAAGCCGGGGTTGTGGGTTCTCTACTTTGGGGTCCCAGTTTTTCCACAACATTTTTATAAAGAGGCTCTTGGATTTGCAAATCCAATTTGGATCCCCGTCTCCTTCGGGCCATTGGAGCGATCTCCGGCCTGGCAAGTCTGTGTTCAGCCCCACCCAAGGGTACCCCACCAAGGCCTCTCGGAGCAGCCACAAATAATTCCTGCGCGGAGAAAACGGAATCCCCCCCTCCCCCCTGGGTCCAGGCTGGTCCTGCCTCTCCCCGAGGAGGTGGTGGTCCAGCCGGGACCAGCGGCGCGCGGACGGGCGGTGACATCGCGCAGGTCTGGGTAGCCCAGGGCAGTGAACAGCCTTTCGCCCTGGCCGGCCTACCTGCTGGCCGCCATCCTGGTCCCCTTGGCCGAGGTTGGATGTCGCCGGCAGCGACACAGGTGGGTGCAGGGCTGTGTCCAGTTCAAGAGCGCACCTGCTGCGGCGGCGGGGCGGCGGGGCCCGCGGAGACCCGACTGTGCGGGCGCCTGTCCCTGAGAAGCAAAGCGGAGATTCGGAGCTAGTGCCGCCGTGGCCGAGGCGACCCGCTGCCGCTCCGGGAGAGACCGCGGCCGCGGCCGGTTTCCGCCGACGGCCACACGGGGGTGATGTGCCCTAATCCTGCCTCTGGGTTGGGCGGCTGCTGGCGGGGATGCCGCGTCTTAGGCAGCCCAGCCCCGGGCGCCGCACCCCGGGGCCGCCCCCGGCAGCTTGCATCGGCCACTAGCGGGGCTCGGGTGGCCCTCTGAAAGGTGGCCGCCCTCCTCCTACGGATTAGAAGCCCTCCGACTCACATCTTGGTGGTCAGAGGTGGTCTCCAGGAATGTTGCAGGACATTGCCCCATGGAGCGTTCAAGTTTAACTGGTTGACGGTGTGCACTCGGCCACCATAAAGCCCCTGCCAGCAATGGGCTGGAAAATCCTTGCCATATTCTACGCAAGGTAGTCACCTAGAGGAAGAAATGGAATTGCCACATTTAGGAGCTGAAGACCAAAGGAGGCTTAGAGCTGGGGGTGGCGGGGGTGGTGAAGGCCTGCAGAGCTGACCCAACCCTGATAGCTTGGGTCCGGGAGGAGAGAGAGAGCAGAAAGTCCATTGTGGAATGCCTTTCTCATCAGACCCTAATCAGTAATGATAGCTAGCTCCCACCAGGAGCCAGGCTGAGCTATTGACATAACTCGGTGAGGTCCTAACTCCTGCTCTCCCCATGCCATAGGTGAGGAAACTGAGGCCCAGGAAAGTCAAGTTGCCCCACGATATAAAATAAGTGGTAAAGTCTGGAACCCAAGTCTGGTACTAGTTTTTGTGCTTATCCCCTCTGCTGTGATAACCATAATGACAAAAGTTAATTCCCCAGAGCATTTAATGTCTGCCAAGCATGGAACAGAATGTTTTGTAATGCTTTTTTTTTTTTTTATTTTTTTATTTTATTTTTTTTAATTTTTTTATTTATTTATGATAGTCACAGAGAGAGAGAGAGAGGCAGAGACACAGGCAGAGGGAGAAGCAGGCTCCATGCACCGGGAGCCTGACGTGGGATTCGATCCCGGGTCTCCAGGATCGCGCCCTGGGCCAAAGGCAGGCGCCAAACCGCTGCGCCACCCAGGGATCCCTTTTTTTTTTTTTTTTTTAAAGATGTATTTAATTGGGCGGGCACAGAGGGAGAAAGAGAATCTCAGGTAGACTCCCCACTGAGCCCGGAGCCAGAGAGGGCAGCCCAGCCCGGAGCCAGAGAGGGCTGGGTCTCACCTCCCTGAGACCCGAGTGGAAATCAAGAGTCAGATGCTTACCTGACTGAGCCACCTGGGCATCCCTTCGCATGCTTTATTTCACTCTCACAATAATCCTATGAGGAAAGTACTATTATACTATCATAGTACTTTATATAATGTAGAGGCTGCCTTTAAGCAACAGACCTGAGCCGTGGACTCCTGGGCAAGCAGAGCAGCCCACAGGGCCCACTGAGCTGAATGCAAATAGGCTCATTAAGCCACCCACTTGGAAGTAGCCATAAGCCCTAACTAGCCAATGGGCTACTTGCAACCAGGCACAGGTACCAAAAAGTACCAAAAAAGGGATAGTTCCAGACATTCCCATAACTCCTCACTTGGCCTTTAGCCACAGCCCCCTCCTACTGCCTCTTGGCAGACACTCTTCTTTGCTGTCCTGCCTGCTGTTCCCTTGCAGTGTATTCAATAAACTTCTATCCTCTTCGTCCTTTGCCTTGGGTGAATTCTTTCACCACCCACACTGCCAGCTCCACCCAAGGGGGTTACCCCACATACAGTACCTTATTGTTACCAGAGTACTCTCTTTAATTGTCACCACAACCCTATAAGATAGGTGCTATTATTTTTAAATATTTTTATTTAGGGCAGCCCCAGTGGCGCAGTGATTTAGCGCCGCCTGCAGCCCAGGGTGTGATCCTGGAGACCCGGGATTGAGTCCCACATCAGGCTCCCTGCATGGTGCCTGCTTCTCCCTCTGCCTGTGTCTCTGCCTCTCTCTCTCTAGCTGTGTCTCTATGAATAAATAAATAAAATCTTTAAAAAATATATTTTTATTTAAATTAAATTTAGTTAACATACAGTGTAATATTAGTATCGGGTAGAACGAGGTGATTCATCAGTTGCATACAACACTCAATGCTCATTACATTAAGTGCCCTCCTAATGCTCATCACCCAGTTACCCCATCTCCTCCCACCCATCTCTCCTCAGTTTGTTTCCTAGAGTTCAACATCTCTTATGGAATCTCTTTTCTCTCTGTTTTTCTGATTTTTTCTTCCCTTCCCCTTTGTTCATCTGTTTTGTGTCTTAAATTTCACATGAGTAAAGTCATGGTATTTGTCTTTCTCTGATTGACTTATTTTGCTTAGTGTAATACTCTCTAGTTCTATCCATGTCATTGCAAATGGCAAGATTTCATTCTTTTTTATGGCTGAGTAACATCCTATTGTATATATATACCACGTCTTTATCCATTCATCCATATCCATGGACATCTGGGCTCTTAACATAGTTTCTATCCAGGCCATTGTGGACATTGCTACTATAAACACTGGGGTGCAGGTGCCCCTTCGAATCACTATGTTTTTATCCTTTGGATAAATGGCTAGTAGTAGTGCAATTGCTGGGTTGTAGGGTAGCTCTATTTTTAACTTTTTTGGAAACCTCCATACTGTTTTCCAGAGTGACTGCACCAGTTTACATTCCCACAACAGTGTTAGAGGGTTCCCCTTTCTCAGTATCCTCGCCAACACCTGTTTGCTGACTTGTTAATTTTAGCCATTCGGACTGGTGTGAGGTGATATCTCACTGTGGTTTTGATTTGTATATTCCTGATGCTGAGTAATATTGAGCATTTTTTCATGTGTCTGTTGTCCATTTTTATGTCTTTTTTTTTAAGATTTTACTCATTTATTCATGAGACACACACAGAGATAGAGAGAGAGAGGCAGAGACACAGGCAGAGGGAGAAGCAGGCTCCATGCAGGGAGCCCGACGTGGGATGTGGGACTTGATCCCAGGACTCCAGGATCATGCCCTGGCCCGCAGGCAGGTGTCAAACTGCTGAGCCACCCAGGGTCCCTCCATTTGTATGTCTTCTTTGGAGAAATGTCTGTTCAAGTCTTCTTCCCATTTCTTGACTGGATTTTTTGTTTTTTGAGTGTTGAGTTTATAGATTTTGGATACTAGCAAGGTAGGTACTATTATCATCACTATTTTACAGGGAGATAAACTGTCATAAAGAGATAAGAAACTTGCCTACAGTTATATGGCTGATCACTGGTATAGCTGGAGTTGAGCCCAGACAGTCCCACATCAAAGTGCATACACTAGCTACCATGTTCTAGTGCTCACCCTATTACAGGTGCCTCCAGCCACCTCTTCCCAAGGATTTCATCTGAGACAAGCCAGGGAAGAGTGAAATTCCTGATGCCTTCCAACCACTATAGTTGATGCCATCCTTTCAATGATCTACATTACACATATTACAACTCCTTGCAACCCCATGATTCCTGTGTACTGTGGAGACAGAGTTCATGCATGTCCTGCATCCATGTTATGAGAGACCCCTCTACACACTGCACCTCGTCTTGTGCACATCAGCTAGGTTAGGAGATTTGGGCAAAATAGTCTTTTCTTTCTGTTTTTCTTTTGTTTTGTTTTGGCACAAATGTCTGAGGCCTGGATTTATTGCCTCTCCCCCTGCCCCCATTACCAAGTGTACTGAAGAATCCAAACCTAGAAAATAGTATCTGAGTGGTTGACTCCAGTCCAGGAACATGAGGCAGATCCCACCCAGGCTTCTCCCATGTGGAGGTAGGACTACCACCATTTCTAGGTGTTGTTTGAAATAAACTTTGGTATTGTATCTGTATGGTAGAGCATGACCTAGTTGGCTTTACTCTTACTGTTCCCCAGTAGGGTTCTTCAGGCTTGGGACTTCAAAACAAAAAAACAAAAGCAAATAAAAAAGGTTAGAAGTTTGCCTTTTGCTACTTCTCCATCGTTATGATCTGTAGGGACCCTATGACATTAAATTGGTGTGTGGAGAAGGTTATAGACAGTGTAAACCAGATTAATGAGGGGATCCCTGGGTGGCGCAGCGGTTTAGCGCCTGCCTTTGGCCTAGGGCGCAATCCTGGAGACCCGGGATCGAGTCCCACGTCAGGCTCCGGGTGCATGGAGCCTGCTTCTCCCTCTGCCTGTGTCTCTGCCTCTCTCTCTGTGACTATCATAAATAAAATAAAAAAAAACAGATTAGTGAAATTTGGCTGCTCCTGTTACAAGTGACTGAGGGATGTCTGTCTAATACCAAATGGATAGTAACTGGAAGTCACTTCTTTACTAGCTATGAGGGACTGCTGAGCAGCCTCACATCCCAAAGTACCTATTACATCGCTGGGCCACTGGGGTGACTGGGTTTTGTAGAATCCCAGTAAAAGGGGCCTTAGCCTTTTCTTCCCTGTGCCAGTTGGAAGAAGGGCACTGTGTTCTAATGTCCAGCACAGCCAGCTTCTGATCAGATAATACTGCTAATAAACATTTATCAAGCACTTAATATGTCCACACAAATCACTCTAATGTCTAATGTAGTCCAGTGTTTTCCACGTCATTAGGGGATACCTAGGAACCAACTGGGCCAGGACAATGGAGTTAATTCCAGTTGATTACTTTGGGAAGCCCAAAGGGGCCTATGGAAGACAGGAAGGGTATCTACCCTCCATTTCTGGGACCTGATATGGCCAAAGATTACTGAGATTTGCTTTCCCTAACAGAGAATTATTTCTGTTTAATTTGCCCCCCAATATAACTTTGATAAAAATAGTTTCTCAACTTTGGTGTTAAAACCACACACAAGCCACACTCCAAATTGATTAAATGAGAATGTCTGGGAAATGAAACCCAGGTACCAGTATTTTTCAAAGCTCCCCATCCCCCAATCAAGTGATGTCAGTGTGCATCCATTCCTCATACTTTCCCTCCTAAACATGACTTACAGTGCAGGGTACCTACAGCACCTTTAGGGCAGAGGCCTGTAGGCTTGGAACCTCAAATGTTCCTGGGGAGAGGATGCTGATCTGATTGAATTAAAAGAGGCAAGTTCCAATATGTTTGCTACAGATCAAATCAGGTATCAATTATATAGGATCATTTTATACTAAGGAATATAGACATGTTGAGGGCATTCCAGGATGGAAGTAAGTTGGCCTTTGTCACATCGTGGAAGTTGAGACTGAGCCTTGGCCCCAAAAGTAGTGTCATTGGACAACTAACTTTGAGCTGCCCTTTGGTTATCCTTGAACTTAATGAAAATACACACCCAAAGTGAAAGTCTAGTTTGAGCTGTGCTCTAGCCTCCCTGAAGTAGTCTAAGGGTGAACTGGTGAAAGAGGAGCGATAATCTTGTTTAGGATAACATGGTGGCTGGGCACTGCAGGAGAAGAGTCAGCAATAGCATGAACAGAGATCCCAGGCAAGGCAAGGAGCAGTGTCCACAGCTAATAGTGACAGTAATGTAGTGGTGTCAGAGATTGACTGGCACTGTACAGATCCTTCTGCCCCGGAGACTTCCCGAGTCCCCATCACCACTGAAAGTGAGACTGGAGGTTCTATATGAAGGGGTAGGAGAGACGGGAAAAGAGGCATTATTATTTGGACGTTGATAATAACCTATACTGGTGAACCGGTGAAGCCTACCACATATTGGTATAATCTGATAGCTCAGGAGTATACCTCAAGCACTACTCAAATTTCCCATGAAAACAAAGCCCCACTCCCAACCATATGTAAGTTTCTATTTGGCCTTTAGTGTTAGATGGACATCTTTCTGGTTGCTGCAGGGAAGAAAATATATGAGCATTCTCTCCCAGCAAGGAAGGCATCCTGGGGATCAGTGCTCTAAGACATCAGGACACTTTATATGTAATACATGTTATATTAGATACTAAATTCTTTGAATAAAAGGCTGTTCCCTGGCTGGTACATTCATGACTAGCAATGACCAAATAAAGCTTGTGCTTGTCTCAATCCATGTCATCTTTGAACTATTTTGTCTCTAGCCTCCCTGAAGTAAAACACTGGGGGAAAAGCCAATAACCTCTACTGAGAGAAACAGTGTCATTTTGAAACATCTGTAATGTACCTATTTACCTTTTTCAAAATCCTCACCAACAGAGTCACACTATCCCTCTAGTCATAATTTCAAGCACTTTGTCTCCATAGTGATGATTCAGGCTCCTGTTGCCATGGTGATCATTCTTGAGCTAAACACTTCCATCAATCCTTCCCCTCCTTCCCATAACCATTGTCAGTTCTGCCTTCATATTCAGTCCAGGCCCTTATTATGTCTTCAGTACCTAGCACTGGGCCTGACAAATAATAGGTGGTCAATGTATTAAAATAGCTCTTACCTGATATTTCTATCTCCAGGCTTTGTCCTGTGTGTTTTTATGCTTTATATTCTTTTTTCCTTAAGTGGAATTTTTAAATTGCCAAAGCAAATACATCCTCATTTTAGACAACTCAAATAATACAGATGCCTACAAAGTTAAGGTAAACATTCCTTACCAAAATAAATTCTGGCTGGATCAATGATTTAAACATAAAAAATTATAAAAGTCCTAGAAGAATTTATAATCTGTGATAAGGAAGATCATTTTAAGTAAGAACAAATTCCAGAAGCCATCAAAAAACAATGTATTTGACCATATAAACATTTCTAAAGCTGCATGGGGAAAATGCCATAAACAAAGCCAAAAGACTAATGAAAAACTGGGAAATGTATTTACAAAGAAAACTGGTAAAAAGTTAAACCTCCTGGGGTGCCTGGGTGGCTCAGTCAGTTAAGCATCTGCCTTCAGTTCAGATCATGATCTCAGGTCCTGGGATCAAGTCCCACATCTGGCTCCCTGCTCAGCAGGGGGTCTGCCTCTCCCTCTCTCTAATGCTCCCCCTGCTTGTGCACAAGCACTCTCTGTCAAATAAATAAAGTCTTTTAAAAAAGTTAAACTTCTTTAATTATTAAAGAGTTTATATGAATCAGTATGAAAAAGATGACCAAGCCAGGAGGAAAATGGCCAAAAGAAATTGTTGGCAGAAAAAAGGAACAATAGTCCATAAAGCAAATGACAAGATGTACAACCTCACTCATAATTAAATAAATGCAAACAAGCTACAGTTAATAAAAAGATATGATTGTTGGTTCACTGATCTAATTGGCAAATATTGATGTTTAGTGGTGCCTGCTTCTGCAAGACTGAGGAGAGAATGAGCACTCTCAAATTGTTGAGAAAATGTACGTTGGTGTGTTCTTTCTGGAGGATGCTTTGACAATATCCATCAGAACACTCAAAATTCTCATCTCCTTTTACTACTAATCCCTCTGCCTTAAATTTGCCCAATATATATAGCTGCAGATGTTTAGCAAAATGTGTGTGCCAGAATATTTATTGCTACATTATTGTGAAGCAGCAAAAAAAAATGGAAACATTCAGCATTCAAAAATAGGGGTCAAATTTACTAAATTCCAGTAAATCTATATGATGAATAAGGATCGCCCTGAGAAAAGAATAAAATAGTTGTATATGCTCAAGGTTCAAAAGACCAAGTTGCAGGACAATGTGTAACACTTTCACAAGAATAGACAAAAAGATCCATATATGATGTGGATATATGCATTAAAATATTTTTGGCAATAAATTACAGGAAACAGTTATTAGTGGACGTGACCTGGTGTGAAGAAAAGGAAATAAAAATTTTTAAAAAGATTTATTTATTCATGAGAGACACAAAGAGAGAAGCAGAGACCTAGGCAGAGGGAGAAGCAGGCTCCCTGCAGGGATCCTGATGTGGGACTTGATCCTAGGACCCCAAGATCATGACCTGAGCCAAAGGCAGATGCTCAACCACTGAGCCACCCAGGCGTCCCAAGGGCAGAAATTTTTACTTTCATTTTATATCTTTTACTTGGTAAATTTTCCATCTTATACATGTTTTGTATATGTCATTTTTAAAAACTGACATCAGGAGTTTCCTTTTCTCTACTCCAACTGCAATGCCCAGAGATATTTTTTCATTGTTTTTTTTTTCTATATGTAGACAAGGAAGGTACAAACATGCATCTGTGCATATGCACAATTACAGTATTCTCTTGTTACAAAAATGGGATTTAGATAGTTCTGCAATTCGCTTTTCCTAATTTATATGTCATTCACATATTTCCATGTAAAGATGTACTGCATAAAATCTCATAGCTAAGTAGCTGCCCACACTCTGATTCATTGATTGAGCACCAAACAGATGCCAAGCCTTGTGCCAGGCAAACGAGGAGGCAACATTGAAAAAAATGCAGTCCCTGCCCTCAAGAGGCTCCAGCCTAGCTGAGGAGATGAATGAGTAAATCCACCTGGTCGGGGTGGTCAGTGGAGTGAGTTCACCATGGTATTCCCGGGACTTCTGAACCTGGGAGAGTGTAGAGTCTTTTTCCTCAAGTACCACAGAAGTGCATGGACAGAATTGGCTTCATTTTACAGCGTTTGTTTGTTTGTTTATTTAAATAGACTTTACTTTTTATAGCAGTTTTAGGTTCACAACAAAACTGAGCAGAATGTACTGTTTCCAAAAACCCCTTGCCCCTATATGTACATAATATACTCCCCATCAACATCCTACATTGGAGAGGTACTTTGTAACAATCATTGTACTTGTCCTTATCAGCCAAAGTCCATAGGTTACATTAGCTTTCACTCTTAGTGGTGTACATTCTGTGGGTTTTGACAAATGCATAATGACACATATCCATCATTGTGGTACCATACGGAATAGTCTCACTGCCTTAAAAATCCTCTGTGCCCTGCCTCTTAATACATGGCAATCATTGATCTTTCTATTGTCTCCTTAGTTTTGCCTTTTCCAGAAGGTTATATAATTGGAATATACAGTATGTAGCCTTTTTAGATTGCCTTCTTTCATTTAGAAATATGCATTTAAGTTCCCTAAATATCTCCTTTCATGGCTTGATAGCTCATTTCTTTGTAGCGCTGAATAATGTTCCATTGTCTGATGTGCCACCATTTATATATCTGTTCCCCTACTGAAGGACATCTTGGTTGTTTCCAAGTTTTGACAATTATGAATAAAGCTGCTACAAACATGCATGTGTAGATTTTTGTGTGAACATAAGTTTTCACCTCCTTCGAGTAAATACCAAGTGGTAAAATTGCTGGGTTTTATGGTAAGATTATGTTTAGTTTTGTCAGAAACCACCAAACTTAAAAGTGGTACAGCACACTGTATTTTTGAAGTGACTTAGTCTTGTCCCAAGCTGTACGTATATGAGGTATACAGACACTCCAGAACTTTCCTGAGTGATCAGTGCTTCCTCTCTCACTGAAGATGTCTCTCCCTCTGCCCTTATGTTTCATCTTCTTAGTTTGACTCTTTGAACTCTGTCAAAATGCAAACCCCTCTACGATTGGTCACAATTTCCACTGTCATCAATTAGGTACACCTTGAATAGGAGTAAACATTCCAATTCCATTCCAAATTGATGAAGCAAAATGGAGTGATGGCTAAGGGGAAGAGCAGTGTATATAACTGGTCCATTTTCTTCCTCTCTTAGGAGTGTTTGCTGTACCCAGGGAGAGATATCTGTCCTGTTGAATAAGGTGGGAAGGGGCTAGCAGTCACCAGGCAGGGACCTGGGGGTGTACAGCTGTGAAGAGGAGCAGTCTGTGTCCTTGAGCTCACCACCCAGGCATGTACAAACAATTTCCATATAACACAATAAGTACTCTAATTGCAAAAACAATGTGGTTGATTTTCAGATAGTCTGTTTAGTTGTCAGTTGACGTGTCAAATTCTGTGTTGCCATCTTGGATGCAGAAAATATGGTTTGCACTAACAGATGAATAAAAACACCACCAAAGTTCAGTGGTGACCATGACTGACTCAGCCTGGAGGGTCTGAGAAGTTTTCACACAGAAGGCAAAGTATTCAACCAATTGTGTGACTTTTTGGGGCACAGGGAGCTTTGAGGGCAGACAGGTCAAGTGTGTGCATGAGTGTGGAAGTGGGAAAGAGTATGGTTTGTTTGGAAGAAGAACAAGTGGTTTGGGGTGGCCAGAAGAAGAGGTGTCTGTGCTGGGGGCGGGCAGGAGAGGGATGGGGATGGTAGGAGAAAAGATTAAAGGGGGCAGCATGTCAAGGACTTGTACATCATGGGCAGGAAATTGACCTTGTACGGTAGGCCTGTGCTGTCCAGTAGGATAGCCACTAATGAAACATAGCTCTTGAGTATGTGAAATGTGGCTAGAACAACTGAGGGACAGAATTTTTTTAGATTTAAAAATGAAAATAGTTTAAAATAAATAGAGGTAGATAACATGTTGATAATATTTTAGGTATGCTGGGTTAAATAAAATACATTATTAAGGGGTAGCCCGGGTGGCTCAGCAGTTTAGTGCTGCCTTCAGCCCAAGGTGTGATCCTGGAGACCCGGGATCAAGTCCCACATCAGGCTCCCTGCATGGAGTCTGCTTCTCCCTCTGCCTGTGTCTCTACCTCTCTCTCTCTCTCTCTCTCTCTCTGTATCTCTCATGAATAAATAAATAAAATCTTTTAAAAAATACATTATTAAAATTAATTTCACCTATTTCTTTTTACTTTTAAAAAATGAGGCTGGAGCGCCTGGGTAGCTCAGTTGATTAAGCCTCCAACTCATGATTTTAGCGCAGATCATGATCTCAGTACCCTGGGATCAGAGCCCCAAGCCATCTCCATGCTCAGTGCAGTGTCTGCTTAGGACCTTTTCTCCCTCTCCTTTTGTCCACCACACCCTCCCCCCCCCGCCCCATCTCAAATAAATAGATCTTTTTTTTTTTAAATGAGGCTGTGAGAACCTTTAAAATTACGTATTTAGCTCATGTAATATTTATTTTGGACAGTGCTGCTATAGGCAGTTGGGAGCCATTGAGAGTTTTTGTGCAAAGGAAAGAATGTGATCAATTGGGGTTTTATAACTACAAATAGAGTGAAAGATGGATTGATGGGTGAGTGCGCCCAGGAGGAAGGTGACTAACCAACTAGAAGGCTATTGATATAGTTCACTTAAGAGCCAATAAGGACCTAACTGAAGTAGTAGTAGAGATGGAATGGAGGGGGCTATATTGAAAATATATTTAGGAAGGGAAGTTGGGGGGCAGCCCGGGTGGCTCAGTGGTTTAGCGCCGCCTTCAGCCCAGGGCCTGATCCTGGAGACCCGGGATCGAGTCCCACGTCAGGCTCCCTGCATGGAGCCTGCATCTCCCTCTGCCTGTGTCTCTGCCTCTCTCTCTCTCTCTCTCTCTCTCTCTCTCTCATGAATAAATAAATAAAATCTTAAAAAAAAAAAAAGGGAAGGGAAGTTGGCATGGCTTAGTAACGGCTCTGGGAGTGTGTTGTACAATAAAAAATTTAATTTTGTTCCTGGTTCCTGGGAGGTAACCTCAAAATCCTGGAAATCTCCCAAGTGATAGGAGTGTCTTTGTTGTTCATGGTGGACTCCTGGACCACACCTGAGTTATGCTAAGGAGGTGGCTCATGGTAAGCCCCTAGATAGATTCAGAATGGGGCTGGCCATGCCAGAAAGAAGTCATAAGATTGGGGGGTTGGACTTTGAGCTAAGTGTTATCAGCCAGACCTCCCAACCTTGGGGAGGGATGGAAGGGTTAGAGATAGAGGTCAATCACATGGCCAATGATTCAAGCAATCATGCCTATATAATAAAGCCCTAATAAAAACTCTGGACACTGAGGCTTGAGTGAGTTTTCTTCACACTAGTGGGCTGGAAGGGTGTTGTGTCCTAAGGACACAGAAACTTTACATGTGGGACACCCCCCCACACCTTGTACTATGGTCTATTTGGAGGACTTGTCCTGATTTGTATCCTATTATAATGAACTCTAATCAGAAATGTAACACTTTCTGAGTTCTGTGAGTCATTCTAGTGAATTATCAAACCTGAAAAGGTTTTGGAAAACCCCTCAATTTTTAGCCAGTTGTAGTTGACATCTGAAATGAGAGCAGTCATATAAGGGGATGTGCCCTTAACCTGCGATATTTAACCTAATTCTGTCTAGCTAGTGTCAGGGTTGCATTGCAGGGTGAAAGAACAGGTTGAGGATGACTGTACAGTTTCTAAGTTAAAAATAAAGGGAACTCAATAGGAGATGCAGGTCTGAGTCAGAGCAGGGGAGGATGGATTGGGTGCTATTCCTGTCAACTTTAAGGAGTCTATTATCTTTAGGGTTGCAATGTCTAGGAAGCTACACAGTTGGAGTTCAGAAGAGAATCTGGGCTACAGAAGAAGATTTAGGAGTGCCCCATATTCAGGATGTTGAAATAGGATTTTTTTCCTGCCTTCGTGTCCTTTAAAGCCCTTGCTCCTTCCATCTCCTGTCCTCTGGCTAGAGAGATCATCCTGTGCTTTGCCTTTCCTTTCACAACTCCGCCCAAGTTATGCCTTCCTCTTCATCCTCTTCCCACTTTGGCCTGAAGTAATCCTAAAACTGTCTTCCTGCCCAAATGTTAAGACAATGATGTAGAGAGGATAGATAACCAGGTGGCTCTAAACACACCCTCCACACTATGTGTGCTGTTCACTTCTACTCTCACCGATTCTCATTTGATAATCTGCCTACGTGACTCTTGCCCTTTTCACTCTTGCTGAGGTGGGGAGGGCACAACTTTGAACCTTTCCAAGGTTAAGCTTGTCTCATCATTTGTGCATTATATAACATGATGAGATAGTTCATTATTTTAAACGCCAAAGGCATTTATATTTTTTTCCAAACAAATATTTGAGCACCTAATAGGTGCTTAGTGTTAAAGATATAAAGATGAAAAGACATGGTTGCTATCTTCAAGGAATTTACAGTCTGAGGGAATTCAGACACTTATATGCTAACCAAATTCTTTTGATCGTGTGATTATGTACAAAGTGTAACTGAGGAGGTTATCTAATTTAAATTCATTTTATAAGCTGACAGGAGTTAGTATGTTCAAGATGAGTCATGAACCTTTTTGATGTCTTCTCAAGCATTTGTCTGTAGAAGAAGCTGGATTTCAGAAAATTAAATATTTCTTCATTTTTGGTTTTTCAGTGGATGCCAAATATTTATTTCTTTTGTTTGTTAGCATTTTTCACATCCTATCTATCTACACTTATACTAGCTTTTCCCTACTCATACCCCTTTCTCCTTGCTCTGGCACTACTATGAATATTGACAAGTGGTCTAGGGAAAGAGAAAGAGTTATTTTGGGACAACTCCATAAAAGTGTAATCCAAACAGATCTATAGGAGTTTCAAAGTTCACCACTTAAGTCAAAGGATGATGCAAGAATTAGCTCTATTCCTTTGCTGCTTTGGACCTTTCAAAGCATCAACATTACCTGGGAGCTTTGTTAGAAATGTGGGGCCTCAGGTCCTATAAAGACCTATTGAATCAGAATCTGAAAAAATTTTGAAAGCTTTTATTTTGAAGTAATCTCTACACCCAACATGGAGCTCAAACTCACAACCCTGAGATCAAGAGTCACAGGCTCCACTGACTGAACCAGCCAGGCATTCCCCAGGATCTGAATTTTTAACAAGATCACTAGGTGATTCAAATGCACAATAAAGTTTGAGAAGCACTGCTCAGAGAATTTCCTGTGGAATTCTGTGAAATGCTATAATTATGCAAGGGAAATTAAGTTTCATCCCTTGTAAACACTGACTGCTTGGTAAAGACTCTTGATGTCATGATTAGCTTTTTTTTTTTTTTTTTTTTGATAGAGAGAAAACATGAGTGGGGTTTGGGGCAGAAGGAGAAGCAGACTCCCTGCTGACCAGGAAGCCGGACATGGGGCTGGATCCCAGGACCCCAAGATCATGACCTGACCTGAAGGCAGACACTTAACTGACTGAGCCACCCAGGCGCCCCATGGTGAGCATTTTTAATGAGCTGGTAGAGAGAAGAGTCCACCTCTGGCTCAAACATATTCTCCTACCTTAGATATAGAGAAGAATCTTGAAAGACAGACCTTTGCTCAGCATAACTGTACAAAAATGGGCTTTGTATTCAGGCTGGCCGTGAGCAAAGTGAGCTCAGTTTCTTAATGTTTCAATTTCTTGGAATAGAGTTTGGGGAAGAAATGTGGTCCCATGAGCGACAAGGCCCACCCATCCCTACCTGAATGTCAGGACTGTTTTAGAGTCCAGTTTATTTCTTCTTTTGGTGGCTTAAGAAAGCAACTTTCCCTGGATTCAGAATTCAGATTTTAGCTCTTAAAGGTTTTGCCTGGGATTTCGATATGTAACTTGTTTTGAGTAAATGCCTGTAGACTTGGGTGCTAATGGTTTGGTTTGCCACTTGGAACTTGATTATATCATCATTATTCAGTCACTCTGAGGAACCAGGTTCCTGATTTAAAAAAAAAAAAAAAAACATGTTGAAATGTATTAGAATCAGAACCTGTACAAAAAAATAAAATATAATATAATCTGAAACTGTTCAAGTTCAGAAAGGCTAGTCAAGTCCTTTTCTCTTTTTTTTCTCATCTAGCATTTATTTTTTTTAATAATTATTTTTTATTGGAGTTCAATTTGCCAACATATAGCATAACACCCAGTGCTCATCCCATCAGGTGCCCCCCTCAGTGCCCGTCACCCAGTCACCCCCACCCCCCACCCACCTCCCTTTCCACCACCCCTTGTTTGTTTCCCAGAGTTAGGAGTCTCTCATGTTCTGCCTCCCTTTCTGATATTTCCCACTCATTTTTTCTCCTTTCCCCTTTATTCCCTTTCACTATTTTTTATATTCCCCAAATGAATGAGACCATGTAATGTTTGTCCTTCTCTGATTGACTTACTTCACTCAGCATAATACCCTCCAGTTCCATCCACGTCAAAGCAAATGGGTATTTGTCTTTCCTAATGGCTGAGTGATATTCCATTGTATACATAGACCACATCTTCTTTATCCATTCATCTTTCTTTCTTTCTTTTTTTTTTAATTTTATTTATGATAGTCATACAGAGAGAGAGAGAAAGAGGCAGAGACATAGGCAGAGGGAGAAGCAGGCTCCATGCACCGGGAGCCCGACGTGGGATTCGATCCCGGGTCTCCAGGATCGCACCCTGGGCCAAAGGCAGGTGCCAAACCACTGCGCCACCCAGGGATCCCTCCATTCATCTTTCGATGGACACCAAGGCTCCTTCCACATTTTGGCTATTGTGGACATTGCTGCTATAAACATCGGGGTGCAGGTGTCCCGGCGTTTCATTGCATCTGTATCTTTGGGGTAAATCCCTAGCAGTGCAGTTCCTGGGTCATATGGCAGTTCTATTTTTAACTCTTTGAGGAACCTCCACACAGTTTTCCAGAGTGGCTGCACCAGTTCACATTCCCACCAACAGGGCTTTTCTCTTGCCAGGAGAATGCCATCATCAGTGGGCTCTGGGTCATCAGCCAAGGAGGGGTGGAAAGAGAGAAGTAGCAGCAGGTCCTTCACCGGACAGAGGGCCCTCGGCACTACCATCCCCAATTCGGCCATCACTGGGACGGTTAAGAGATCTTGGGAGAGGGACGCCTGGGTGGCTCAGTGGTTGGGCGCCTGCCTTCAGCTCAGGTCGTGATCCCAGGGTCCGGGATCGGGTCCCGCATCAGGCTCCCTGTGAGGAGCCTGCTCCTCCCTCTGTCTGTGTCTTTGCCTCTCTCTCAGACTGTCTCTCTAATGAATAAATAAATCTCAAAAAAAAAAAAAAAAAAGAGAGAGAGAGAGATCTTGGGAGAGCAGGTGGCAGTAGACAGGCCTGGGCAGCAGCTGGGGCTTTCACACTGAAAACCAGTCTGCGTAGTCAGGGGGCAGCAAGAAGCGTGGCCAGTAAAGAACACCAAACGGGAAGAAACTTCTGCCACCCAGCAGACCTGCAGCAACCTCCACTGGTCCTCAGGTACCAGAGGTTAGTCAACCCAGAGATTCAAAGATTTTTTTCCAAAATAAAGTTACATTTACAGATTTTTGTGGTTAGGATATAGACAAATTTTGAGGGGAGCCACCAGTCAACACACTATAGACCCTAGCAAGCTGTGTGGCTCTGGACAGACCCCTAAGCCTTAGGTTTCTCTTAGATCTCTTCAACTATAGCACTATTACTTTGTGACTTCTAAGAGTCTTTTACTTGAGAGCTCTGTCTCTACACAGAGTAGGACATATAAATAAAACACTCTCAAGTACTTATTTTTTTAAATAGCTTTTTAAAATCTTTTAATCTTTATGGTTTGCTGTTTTTACATTAATTAATTAATTAAGCAAATACTTCACCAGGACACAATTCCCAGCAAGTGTTGGAATACAGTGATAAAATAATAAGATTCTTCCCCTCATAAAGCTTATATTCCATGTAAGCTCACATTTTATATTACTGGAGAAGAGAGGCAATAAAGAAGTAACAAATAGGGGTGCCTGGGTGGTTCAGTCGGTTAAGCGTCTACCTTTGGTTCAGGTCATGATCCTAGGGTCCTGGGGTCGCGCCCCACATCAAGTCCCACATACGGCTCCCTGCTCAGTGAGGAGTCTGCTTCTCCCTTTCCCTCTGCTGCTTCCACTGCTTATGCGCGCGCGCTCTCTCTCTCTCTCTCTCTCAAATAAATAAAATCTTAATTTTTTTTAAAGAAGTAACAAATATTCGAGCTAATGAGATAGCACCTTGCACCATTAAGGAAATAGGGTGATGAAGAGAGGCACCAGATAGACTGACCAGGAAGGCTTTTCCAAGGAAGGGACATTTAAAATTGAGCCATTAAAAATGAGAAGGAATCAAGAATAATAATTTTTGTTCAAGAAACTGAAAGGAGGCCAGTGCGACTAGAATAGGTTTTTTGAAGCTTCCATATGAAAAATGAATGATGAAAGACAAAAGTATCAGCATATGTGATACTGCTTACAGGATTTTAGTTGACGGTATGTCAGTAGTGTGATGTGACTGCCACAGAAGTCTGTGTGGTCTTAGGCTCTGCTGGCAGAAGTCTGGTCTCTGGTTCAGGCAAGATGATGGTCTTCCACTGTCCTATGCTGCTGAGAATGCCCTGAGTGCTGTGTTCTGTTCTGGGCACTGCATGTGGTCCAAATAAAATAGGTCAATTAAAGACAATCTTGGACTGTGCCATGTGTAGAAGAAATCCAAATATTGCCCCAAATTACTTTAAAAGTATGAGCACTGGGTGTTTTTTTTTATTTTTATTTTTAATTTATTTATGATAGTCACAGAGAGAGAGAGAGAGAGGCAGAGACACAGGCAGAGGGAGAAGCAGGCTCCATGCACCGGGAGCCCGATGTGGGACTCGATCCCAGGTTGCCAGGATCGCGCCCTGGGCCAAAGGCAGGCGCCAAACTGCTGCGCCACCCAGGGATCCCCACACTGGGTGTTATATATGACTGATGAATCACTGATTTCTGTCTCTGAAACTAGCAATACACTATATATTAATTAATTGAATGTAAATTAAATTAAGAAATATCAGAGAAAAATAATGTAGGTCTTCACTCTAGGTTTACTGGAAGTCACAATAGAGATGTTTATATGAAAAATTAACAGAAAAATTCTTTTTATTATTTTAAAGATTTTATTTATTTATTCATGAGAGACACAGAGAGAAGCAGAGACATGGGCAGAGGGAGAAGCAGGTTCCCCGAGGAGAGCCTGATGTGGGACTTGTTCCCAGGACTCCAGGATCACAACCTGAGCCAGAGGCAGATGCTCAACCACTGAGCCACCCCGGTTCCCCCAGAAAGAAAAATTCTTAAAAATGCTCATCTCTTGCCTCAAAGTTCCACACACCTGCCAGCCTCAGCTTCTCTTCTCTCTGTTGTCCTTTCATACCTACCACCCCAGTGCTGCCTCACAAGAACCCCCTTCAAAAAGCCTGAGCTGTCCATGTCTGCCCCTCCACCACTGCCCGCCGGTGAGCATATTTCCCTCTGATTTGTCCTCCCACAACAAGCAGCTTCCTCAGTACAGAGCCTTTCATCTCACTGCACATACTTTAAGATGGCCATGGAGGGCAAATGCATGATATATTTAAAAGGTAAAATCGACAGAACTCAGTAATGGATTGGTTAATCATAATATTCTTTGACATTTATTTTATTCTTATTTTGTGTCACGGCCTGTTCTACTCTATAAAGTAGATAGTGTTCTTATTCTCATTCAAAAGTGGGGAAACCAAGGCTCAGAAAGGTCCTGTATGTTGTCCAAATTCAAGGAGGTGTAAAGTGGCAACGATGGGATTTAAACGGAAGAAGTCTGACTGTGGGCTCAGGTGAACTAACTGGGATTGGTGAGGTCAACACAGCCAGGAAAAACAGGTGAAAGGCCAGGCCTTCAGTGTTAGGTAATGCTAAGTTACTGTTACTCCACGTTACAAATCCCAGTTCATTCCTAAGGTTAAATATAAAAGTTGCTTGTTCTCTGATTTCCTACCTTCTTTGTTCAACCTTTGTAGTAACTGTTAACTCATTTTTAGAATTCAATATGCCAAAATCTTCCTGAAGAAATATAAAATGATAGATGGAGCATGCCCAGAGAAGACTCAAAATCAGAACTGAAGCACTGATAGCTTCATAGCTTTTCCTCATTTCTTTGGCTACTTGTATCTTTAGCAATTGGGGTTGATGGCTTGAGGTATGCTCTGGGGCTTAAAAGTGTTCAGAATCTGTGTGTCTCATGCAAACTAATTGGGTGATGTGCAAATGCCTCACATCCCCTAAGTTTCTTAGGTTTTTGGCAGCAACACCTGTGACAGGAAATAAACCCTGCTCTCTTCCTCTCGGGGGGGGGGGGGGGGGGGGGGGGGGGGGGCAGATGACCCCAACCCACATCAATATGACAATCATTGGTGCTTCCAGGGTTATCACAAAGGTTAACTAAAACCTTCTCCTAACGGTTCCTCTCCAAAGTCAACTGTGAATAGCTTTTGACAAGACTATTTATTTATCTGTTTATTTATTCATACATACATACATACATACATACAAGACTCTTTAACCAAGAAAGCAGCCCACCCAGTTTGGGCCTGCCTGGAGAGTAGGTGTGGCTTATAATACTGCACTATTCTTGGAAGTTCCCTCCTCATACCTCCCTCATTCTGGACTGAGGCTCCTTTTGACCTCTATGGCACAGTCCCAGTTTGTTTTTTTTTATATTCAAGGCCTGGTTTCTGAAAATGTTACAGGCCTGACTTACAAAAAAAGCGAGACAGTTTTAGAATCCTTTGTGATCACTCTCCAGACCAAAAGACTGGGTTTCTAAGACCCGGAAACCAGAGCCAAAGGGTTTTATTTTGCTGCCTTTTGCCTGGCTCCCCTACAGGGCAACATGGACGCATCAGTCTCAGCATATTCGTGTCACCGTAATAAAGTCACTGATAGAGTGCCTGGGTGGCTCAGTGGTTGAGCGCCTGCCTTTCGCTCAGGTCGTGATCCTGGGGGTCCTGGAGTCAAGTCCCGCATCAGGCTCCCCCCGCAGGGAGCCTGCTTCTCCCTCTGCCTATGTCTCTGCCTCTCTCTGTGTGTCTCTCATGAATAAATAAATACAATCTTAAAAAAAATAAAGTCACTGATATTCACATGACATCATTCAGGCAGCAGGTCTGCTCTGTGGGTCCCTTTGATATTAAAAGGGGCTTTTCTGGGATCCCTGGGTGGCGCGGCGGTTTGGCGCCTGCCTTTGGCCCAGGGCGTGATCCTGGAGACCTGGGATCGAATCGAATCCCACGTCGGGTTCCCGGTGCATGGAGCCTGCTTGTGTCTCTGCCTCTCTCTCTCTCTCTCTCTCTGTGTGTGTGTGACTGTCATAAATAAATAAAAAAAAAAATTAAAAAAAAATAATAAAAGGGGCTTTTCTTACAGGTGCTGGAGAGACTTCAGCTCTAGTTTTTTCTTCTGATGGATGCAAAAATCTCTTCTCCTCTGTATGTTAAGGCTGCACATATCTTTCCCCCACTTCACAGATGGGGAGAAAGGAACAAAAAGCTTAAGTGCATGAACATAAACTCTTAAGCAATCCTTCCTCCTGTCCTTCTGAAGAGAACTTGATCCCTGCCCCTCCTCAATGTGTCATCCTCTACCCTCCAATCAGCAATCGTGACTCAGGACAGTGACTCCACCTCTAGCACTTATCCATTTAATCCAGTCAGAACAGGGCAGACCTAAAACAACAAATTTAGGCTAGCAGAAAAGGCTAGTATTAAATATTAAAAAGGAATGGTTTCTCTTTCTTTGCTGTTGGGTGTGAGCAGAGAAATCCATTGTCCCAGTTGCTGACTACAAAAGGAATCAGTTTTAGGATGAAGCTTCAACCTGGATGACAAAGAGCAGAGTTAGAAAGAGATCATTGATAACATAAATTGAAGCCATTGAAATAACCGACCATTGTGGCCTGTTCTACATTTTGTTAGCTAATAATTTTGCTTATTGTTTTTGCCAGTGTGTGTCAAGATTTCTGGTTTTATTACTGTTGTTCTATTGTTTTGTTTTTGTTTTTGTTTTTTCTTGTCAAAATGTCCCACCGCACCCTGTACTTCAGTCTTGTCCACTTCAGGAAATCTATCGCTGTCTCACCAGTTATTCAAGTCAGTGACCTAGGAATCAGATGTTTTTACTTTTCCTGCCCCATCTCCAGAACTTAATCAGAAAACCTGTTAACTCTAACCTCCAAAATATCTTCATAATCCATTCTATACATCCATCTCCAATGCTATCATCTTATTCCATTGTCTCTCACCTAAAATCTGCAATAGCCTTCTGTTTTCCCTTCTCACTTGCTGGCCTTCCTATCATCTGTTATCCATGAAGAACTCAAAAAGATCTTCTTAAAGCATAGGTCATGTTATTCATCTCTTTAAAACTTTCTTTTTTTTTTTTTATTTAAAACTTTCTAATTCTTTCTCACTTAGAAAAAATCCAAATATCTCATAATTATAGGAAAGACTACATCACTATAATAAAGATCTCAAATGAAAGTTTATTTCTCTTTCACATAATGATCCAGGCTGGCAGGACAGTT
Source organism: Canis aureus (assembly GCF_053574225.1). Taxonomy (NCBI): domain Eukaryota; kingdom Metazoa; phylum Chordata; class Mammalia; order Carnivora; family Canidae; genus Canis; species Canis aureus. The sequence goes on from NC_135616.1 coordinate 49,635,516, forward strand.
CTGCTCCATGAGCCTATTCAGAGACCCAGGTTCCTTCTGTCTTCTCACTCCACTGTCCCATAGGCTAGCATATTGTCTGTATTTGCAAGGTTGGTCACTCAAGGGAAGGGAAAAAGAGGAAGTTAAAGACAAGCATTTTCCCTGCCACCTTGTGAAGTGGGTGTTACACACATCTCCTTTGTTCATTTTCCATTGGTAATAACTTCGGTGGTATGGGCACACCGCACAGCAAAGAAGACTGGGGAGCATATTGTCTGGCTAGGTACCCAGATAAAAAATCTTTTACCAAGGAAGAAAAGGAAAATAGATTTTGGGAAGATGACTAGCAGTGTGTCATATTTAATGTGGCCTTCAAGGCATGGTCTCCTCCAGCATCAGCTCCTACATCTTTCCTAATTCACTTATTATGAGCTGTGGTGGCTTCCCTTCTACCCTTCAAACATTCTGAAGTCATTCCTACCTTAGACCCTTTGTACTTGTTCTCCCTTTGCCTGGAACACTGCCCAGTAATCCTCATATCTGGGTTCCTTCTTAATCTCCAGGTAGCAGTGTGAACAGTTTCTTCCTTTGAGAAGACTTCTCTAATCTCCCTTCCAAAACTGTCCTACCTCTTAGCTGTCAATGGCTATAACTCTGCTTCATTTTCTTCATAATGCTGATATTTCATGAACTCATTAATTTTTTTGTAGGTTGGCTGTCTCCCTCACTGGAATCTGAGTTCCATGAAGGTAGGGGCTTTATTTGTCTTGTTCCTGTTTACTGGGGTTACAACCTCAGTGCCAAGAACATTGTATAAACATGGAAGGTGCCAAAAAAATCCTTTTAAAAGTAAATTGAGGGGCACCTGGGTGGCTTAGTCAGTTAAATAGCTGCCTTTGGCTCAGGTTGTGGTTTCAGGGTCCTGGGATTAAGCCCACATTGAGCCCCACGTTGGGCTCCCTGCTCAGCAGAGAGACTACTTCTCCCCCTCCCTTAGCTCCCCCCCCCCCCCCCCCACCGCTGGTCTTCTCTCTCAAGCTCTCTCTTTCTTACTCTCTCAAATAAATAAATAAGATCTTTTTTTAAAAAAAAGTAAATTGAATGAAAAGATCCTAAGCAGTATCTCCACATCTCATCTCTATGCGATTATCTTTCAGATCAGCATTTACGACTTTGCTTTTTACCTTCTAATTTAATTTTGTTAGATTTAGCCCATTGCCCACAGCTACAGATCTCTCTTGGGATTTGATTCTGGACCTGCCCACTACCTGGCCCAGAATCAGGACCTGCAGATCCTCGCAGCATCCCATGCAAGTTGGCCGTCAGCCTTTCACACTGTGTTAATGGGCACTCACCATTCCCAGGGTCTTTAGTTATGTTTCCTTTCCATTTCATCTCCCTTTTGAATATGAGTTCCCACAATCTTTACACTTGTTTATAAGCAGGAATTGTGTGTCGTGAGGAGTAATGAACAAGGATTCAGATTTGGGGGCTAGCTCCGTTGCCACTGTGGTTGTTTTTTTAAATGACCTCGTGAAAGGCATTCCCTTTCTTTGTAGTCTTGATTTTCCCATATGTAAAATAGAGGGGGAAAAATGCCTGCTCTGCTTTCCTCATAGAATTGTTAGAAAGATCAGATAACAATGTATATAAATATGCCATGAAACAATCCAAAATTCTATTGAAATGGAAGATAGTATTCCAGGACAGCCAGGGCCAGGTGACAGGAGTCAGGGAGAGTCTGTGCAATGTGGGAGACTGTTGGGGAATGTATCTCAAAAATCATCAGCTCCCCACCCCATCTGCTGTACAAAGTATGGTGTCTTGGCCTTTTCCCTCCAGTTTTCATGTCAAGCATGGAGACACCTCCTTAGAGAAGACATCAAAAACATCCCTTTGTGCTAGATGGCTAGAAGGTGGCCTTGATAAAAAGGGAGACTTTTAAAATACTGTTATAACCAGTGTAACCCATAGCCTTATCACTGCACATGAAGTTTCTCAAAAATTGCCAAAGAGAATTGCACCCATAACAATAACAACAAATCCTTAGAATCTTCTTTTCATATGTTCCTCAAGAGCTCAAATAAATGATGGTTATATCCCCAAATCTGTGTGTGTTTGACTCTCCAAATTCTCTAGCTTATCTTGAACATTATCCTTTGTGTTCTTCTTTCCTACACTCTGATCCTTCTGTGTGAATCAGTGAAACCAGGCCTGGATCCTCTGATACATTACCTTGTTTGATACTAGAAATTGCAGACACTGAGCTGGCTGTTCAGAAATTGGTGTACACTGAAAGAGAACAAAGTTGAAGAGTGCTCATAACTTTGATATTTTCTACCTATTATACTGATTTGTTGCCTTTCAGATTAAAAGAAATTGATGCTCAGACACAGTGGAGAGGAAGGGAACAGACACAGAGACTATAGCTGACACAGAGTCTGAGCATATTTCTTAGTAGTTCATGCTTCATCCTCCCCATGACCTGGATAGGGTGTCTTCCAAGCTCCCCAGTTGTCTAATCCTAATGTCTCTATCTTGTATACATAGCTTATACTCTCGTGTGATTCTCTTGCACTGGAGGGTAGTAATTCCTAGTCTAGGCATTGGTGAAAATACATACAAATAGCTGGCCTTTGGACTCATCGCCTCCTTCATGTCTAAGCCACAGCCTCTTCAGTAACCTCTGTGGATATTAATCCTCAGTTGAGCTGAGCACTTGAGGCTAGTGCTAACCTCAGATGTATCTACCTCCAAAATTTTTGGCCTCTTACTTATGGCTTATAAGTGAAAACAATCCCCATCGCCTGCCCTGCAAACCCCTCCAGGCTTGTACGTCATTGTGAAAGGGAGCAGTTTCTAGGCAAGTCCCTCTCAAAAATTTTCCAAGCTCTGCTCTAGCATATAGCAAAGAGGAAAGCCCTAAAGTGACTGAGATAATTTGTACTAGCTGAGATGTGACCTGGATGTAAAAGTGTTTGGGCACATTCAACCACATGGCAGTTACTGGTCTCGAGCCCTCCTGAGGTCAGAGCTTTCAGAATGTCATAAATGATTTTGCTTTGGTTTAGTGAAACTAACATTGGAGAACTTATGGTGTGCCATACACCAAAGTGATTTGAAGGATTCAAAAAGAATACTTTCAAAGAACTTGCATTGCAGTGGGTGGACAGACACAAAAAGAGATCAGGTTGAAATAGTGTGTTGAATGCAGCCACAGGATGAACAGTGCTGGGGAGCATGAAACTGAGCTCAGCCTGGTGAGAGCAGGGTTCCCCAGAGGATGTGACACCCAAACTAAACCCTAAAGTGTGCATAAGAAAATGCACAAATAGGGAAGGCATTCTGCAATAAAGGCACAAAAGTGTAAAACAACACAGTATATTCCAGTCCTACAAATGGTTCCGCATCTGAGAGCATAGCAAAGAAATAGAGAAGTAGAAGTAGAAACTGACAATCAAGCTGCAACGGCAGGAAAGAATCAGATCACAGAGAACCTTGTGTGTGCTCTAAGGCACTTGATTTTGTGTCACTTTACTTTTTTTAAAAGACAGTGGAGAGCCAGAAAAGTTTTAAGCAGGGAGCGACACAGACTTTAGTCTTGCCATGTATCTTGATTTTTTTAAAATTTATTTATGATAGTCACAGAGAGAGAGAGAGAAGCAGAGACACAGGTAGAGGGAGAAGCAGGCTCCATGCACCGGGAGCCCGACGTGGGATTCGATCCCGGATCTCCAGGATCGCGCCCTGGGCTAAAGGCAGGCGCCAAACCGCTGCGCCACCCAGGGATCCCTGTATCTTGATTTTAATGCAATATTTGTTATTTGAGTTTTCTGCTTAGGAAACATTTGCACATACAGAATTTCATATTTGAGGGACGTTATCAAAATGCAATGGGGCTTGTGTGAGAATATTCAGGTTTGCCCTCTTGAGTGAACTGTGTGCTGCTAGTTTTATTTTTCTTTTTGTTTTGTTTTCTTTTGCCTGGATCCAGGGGTACAGGAACCCATCAGTTCATGGCACACAGTGCAGTGCCCCATCCTCAGTGTGGGCTAGGCATCCTCTACTATAAGGCAGAACTAGGTAGCTCCCTTTTATACCTTACATTTCTTACACTGAGAGTCTTTAGGTAAAAATCTTTTTTCTTTCTCAAACTGTGAGGAGCATTTGGCAGCTTTCTAAAAAATGCTGGTCTCCTCAAGTCAAGAAATTAAAACATTTTATTTAGTCCTGAATTTCCTTGAGAGATAAAAATGTGTGAAGTTTCTTGTAATGAGAGATACGTTTGCCATGATAAAGAGTTGTTTGCCAATTCTTAAAGACTTTTTCCTCTGAAGCACTGAAAGTGGACACAAAAGCCCTCAAATGCCTGGAGAAGAGGTTTCCTTTACAAAATTCCCCATGACCTATTCTGAGTGGCCGGAGTTTAGATGTTTATGAAAATCCCTTCATTTAATAGAATTATTTAAATCTGAAAAATCTCCTTGGGAAAATGAGCACTCACCAAGTTTTCATGAGGAACACCTGTACATGATGCTCACTCCCCTGGAAGGAAGAACTCTTAATAAACAGATTTTTTTTCCTTCAAAACTCTGCTGCTCTGGACACATGGAAAGATGCTCAACATCACTAATTATCAGGTAAATTCAAATGAAAACCACAATGAGGTATCACTTTACACCTGTCAGAATGGCTAGTGTCAAAAGCATAAAAAATAACAAATGCTGGTAAGGGTGAAGAGAAAAAGGACCCCTTGTGCACTGCCAGTGGGAATGCAAACTGGTGCAGCCACTCTGGAACAGTATGGAGATTCCTCAAAAAGCTAAACATAGGGATGCCTAGGTGGCTCAGTGGTTGAGCATCTGCCTTCAGCTCAGGGCGTGATCCTGAAGACCTCGGATCAAGTCCCACGTCAGGCTCCCTGCATGGAGCCTGCTTCTCTCTATGCCTGTGTCTCTGTCTCTCTGTGTGTGTGTCTCTCATGAATAAATAAAAATCTTTAAAAAAAAAAAAAAGCTAAAAATAGAACTACCCTACAACCCAGCAATTGCATTACTAGGCATTTATACAAAGGATACAAACATAGGGATTTGAAGGGGCACATGCACCCCAATGCTTATAGCAACAATATTCACAATAAGTCAAGCTATGGAAAGAGCACAGATGTCCATCAACAGATGAATGGATAAAGATTGAGAAATATATATATGAATATTATTCAGCCATCAAAAAGAATGATGGGAAGGGAAGGAAAAGTAAAATAGGATGAAAACAGAGAGGAAGGCAAACTATAAGAGATTCTTAACTTTAGGGAACACACTGAAGGTTGCTGAAAGGGTGGTGGGTGGGAGGATGGGGTAATTGGTTGATGGACTATAAGGAGGGCACTTGATGTAATGAGCATTGGGTCTTATATGCAACTGATGAATCACTAAATTCTACCCTAAAATTAATAATGTACTATATGTTAACTAACTTGAATTTTAAATAAAACAAAAATTAAAAATGGAATTACCTACCCTATGATCCAGAGTTTCACTACAGGTTATTTACCCAAAGAAAACAAAAGCACTAATTCAAAAATAATTGTGTTTATTGAAGCATTATTTACTATAGCCAAAGTATGGAAGCAACCTAAGTATCCATTAATTGATGCATGGATAAAGATGTGTTATGTAGGTACCATGGAATATTACTCAGCCATAAAAAGGAATGAAAACTTGACATTTGCAACAACATGGGTGGAACTAGAGAGTATAATGCTAAGTCAGTCAGAAAGACAAATACAATATAATTTCAGTTACATGAAGAATTTAAGAAACAAAACAAAGTAAAAAAGAGACAAACAAAAAGACAGGCTATTAAATACAGAGAACAAACTGATGGTTACCAGAGTGGAGATGGGAGGGTGAAATAGGTGATGGGGAGTAAGAGTACATTTATTGTGATGAGCACTGAGAAATGTATAGAATTGTTAAGTCATTATATTGTATAACTGAAATTAATATAATACTATGTGTTAATTATACTTGAATAAAAAATAATATTGTAACATCAAAAATTACTCTTAATTTGTTAAAATGGGGGCAGTCCCAGTGGCTTAGTGGTTTAGTGCTGCCTTCAACCCAGGGCATGATCATGGAGACCCGGGATCGAGTCCCACATCCGGCTCCCTGCATGGAGTCTGCTTCTCCCTCTGCCTGTGTCTCTGCCTCTCTCTCTCTCTCTCTCTCTCTCTCTCTGTGTCTCTAATAAATAAATAAAATCTTTAAAAATTTTTGTTAAAATGGGCTCAATATTTTGTCTGAATTCCTGGATCAAATGCTGGAATGGAAAGAAAGTGTAATGTCATGGGTAATCTATAGTCAGAGGAGTGTGAGATATTGGTTGCTTAGAAGCACTTAATGTATTTTTTAAATATATATTTTAAAAACCACATATTTTAACATAAAAATTACATATATATAGATATAGATAGATATAGATATAGATATAGATATATATCTATCAATAAACTTTCCATAGCATGTACCAGTATTTTCTGGTCATAAAAATGTCCTGTCAAGGCTTAGGGGTTTGAGGTGGCACAGTTCTAATTTTTCATGACCAATGCCACATACACATACATAAAGATTACAGTCAAATGAGGGTTCCAAGGAACATGGTTTCCAGGAACCACATTAAAGAATGCTGCTTTATCTGAAGCCAAGGTGCCTAGAAATGACTCTACCCAAGTGCACCATCCCTGAGAACAAGAGGTGCTGGCCATCCCTGAGAACAAGAAATGAAACAGGACTTGGGACCAGAAAAGATAAAGTGCTTTATAATGTGAAATGTGGCATGGTGAACTGTCTATTCTCCAGAACCCAGTTAGTTCCCCTTTCCTGCTTGAACAGAAAAGAATGAAAAGGTAGATCGTGAAGCAAAAAGTCCCCAGTTCTATGGAATTAAGAGAGGAAGAGGAAAGCCCTTGCCCAACATCAAGTGTTTTTCTTGAAACAATCTAGAACGTCTGGCAACAAAGAAAGGGTGAATTATTATGGGATAGAATTGGAGGTAGGATAGAAGAAAGGAAAATAACCCTGGAAAGAGATGAAAAGTCCTAAATAACATGGTAACACAGAGATGGATTTCTGAATTGGAAATGAGCTGAGTATAACCCTAAGAATATGTGGAAGGTGCTGGTGGGATTCTTTTATGAGTTGCAGTGAAAACAGCCTCTCTGATGTTCTGAGGGTGGTTTAGGCCTTTATGACTATAGGTGAAGAATGTTTTGGGGAGGAGGAGTTAAGATGGTAGGGGAGTAGGGGGACCCTAAGTTTATCTTGCCCCTCAAATACAACTAGATAGTGATCAGATCTTTCTGAACACCTGAGAAATCAATCAGAGGTCAGAGAAAACAAATACAGCTAGTCTGTAAGTAGGAAGTGGCCACCTTTTGCAAGGTAGGAGATGCAGAGACTTGAATAGCTGAGTATATGGTGGCGGGGAAGGAGCCTGCTTAAGGAGGCTACCACAAAGCATTATAAGCAAAGGAGTGCAAAATTGGAACTTTCAAGACTCTGCTAAGTAGAGTGCCCAGGTGGCCAAGTGGGCTGGAATCTCAGGTGTGACACTGTGATATGAGGATTCCCTGGGCACAAGAACAGGTGGTACCTAAGTGTTGCACTGTTCCCAGGCATAGGAGCATGGAAACTGGCTGAGAACATTGAGTGTAGGTGCTGGCTTTTTGCTCTGTGTTGCCATTAACTGTGAACCACTGCACAGTTGTTCAACTGCTTTCTTGGTATGGGTCCAGCAAAAGGCAGAAGCATGGAGAGACCCTCCCTGGGAAGAAAAGTACAGGTATGTGCCTCAGGAATCCCCAAAGTTTGGAGTTTTGAAACTCAGCTACCTGAGATTTGAAAGAAAGAAAAAATAGAAAGAAGAAAGAAGAAAAGAAAGAAAGAAAGAAAGAAAGAAAGAAAGAGAAGAAAGAAAAGAAAGAGAAAGAAAGAAAGAAAGAAAGAGAAGAAAGAAGAAAGAAAGAAAGAAAGAAAGAAAGAAAGAAAGAAAGAAAGAAAGAAAGAAAAAAGAAAGAAGAAAGAAAAGAAAGAAAGAAAGAAAGAAAGAAAGAAAGAAAGAAAGAAAGAAAGAAAGAAAGAAAGAAAGAAAGAAAGAAAGAAAAGAAAAGAAAGAAGCCTGGATACAGGCAGGGTGAACACAGAGTTTTGACAGAAACTGGGAGACAAGAGTGATTGATTGCCCTTCTGTGAGGGCTCACTGAAGTGGGGCTAGATTGGTGGGCTCAGCCATATGCATCCCCCCATCCCAACAGTGCTGAAAGCCTTCAGGGAGCACAACCTAGTGGAGTCCAGAGCCGCTTACATCAAGCCCTACCTCCCTGCACCCTGGAGACCCATTTCCACTAGGGCCACTATATACATATAAAGCATTTTTTAATGCTTTTTAATTTTTATATATACTTTATTTTTAAAAAGACTGTATTTATGTATTCATGAGAGACACACAGAGAGGCAGAGGGAGCAGCAGGCTCCCTATGGAGAGCCTGATGTGGGGCTTGATCCCAGGACCCCGGGATCATGACCTGAGCCAAAAGCAGATGCTCAACCACTGAGCCATCCAGGCATCCCTATACATATATTATACACACATATATATTTGTGGTTTTATTTCATTTTATTTTATTTTTATATGTATATATCTTTTTCTTTCTTATTTTGGGAACTAGATTCTTTTAATAAGAAGACTGAAACATGCCCAGGATTTGTTGTTGTTGTTGTTTTGGGAGTTTTTTCTTTCCCTTTATTCCTTTCCTTTCTGGACAAGATGATGAGATGCAGAATTCACCCTAAAAGAAAGAACAGGAGGTAGTACTCACAGCCAGGGATTTAATCAATACAGATTTAAGTAAGATGTCTGAACTAGAATTTAAAATGATGATTATAAAGATACTAGCTGAGCTTTAAAAAAGCATAGAAGACACTAGAAAATCCCTTACTATAGAGATAAAAGAACTAAAATCTAGTTGGGCTGAAATTAAAATGCTATGACCAAGATGTAGTCCCAAGTGGAGGCCGTAAAACTGAGGATGAATGAAGCAGAAGAGTGAATCAGTGATATAGAAGATAAAATTATGGAAAATTAGGAAGCTGAAAAGAAGAAAGAGAAAACTGTTAGATGATAAAGGTAGACATAGGGAACTCAGCATTTCCATAAAGTGAAATATTGTCCATATTATAGGAGTAAGAGGCTCAGAAGAAGAGTAGGGGTTGTGGGAAAATAAAAGGGCAGAATATTTATTTGAACAAATTATAGCTGAGAACTTCCCTAATCTGGGGAAGAAAATAGGCATTCAAGTCCAAGAGGCACAGAGAACCCCCTCAAGATCAACAAAAATAGCTCAAGAGTACAACATGATTATAGTGAAATTTGCAAACCATAAAGAGAAAAACCTGAAAGTATCTCAGACAAAAGGGTTGACCCTTAACCTACAAGGGTTGACACATGAGGCTGGTACAGACCTGTCCAGAGAGACCTGGCAGGCTAGAAAGGACTGGCATGATATATTCAACATGCTAAGTGGGAAAAATACACAGCCAAGAATACTTTATCCAGTAAGGCTGTCATTTGGAATAGAAGGAGGGATAAAGAGTTTCCAAGACAACCAAAAACTAAAAGAATTTGTGAACACTGGGGATCCCTGGGTGGCTCAGCAGTATAGTGCCTGCCTTCGGCCCAGGGTGTCATCCTAGGGTCCTGGGATTGAGTCCCGCATCGGGGTCCCTGCATGGAGCCTGCTTCTCCCTATGCCTGTATCTCTGCCTCTCTCTCTGTGTGTCTTTCATGAATAAATTAATAAAATAAAAAGAATTTGTGAACACTAAACCATCCCTGCAAGAAATATTAAGTAGACCCTTTGAGCTGAAAGACCAAAAGCAAAGACCAGAAAGGAACAGAGTCTATAGGAACAGTAACTTTACAAGTAATACAATGGCACTAAATTAATATTTTTCAATAATTACTCTGAAAAAGGAAATAAGATAAAAATTGAGAGGGAGGCAAACCATAATAAGAGATGCTGAACTCCAGGAAACAAACTGAGGGTTGCTGGAAGGGAGGCGGATGGGGGGAAGGGATAATTGGGTTATGGGCATTAAGGAGGACACTTGATGTAATGAGCATTGGGTATTTTTTTTTTTTTTGAGCATTGGGTATTATATGCAACTGATGAATCACTAAATTCTACCTCTGAAACTAATTTTAAAGAATAATACTCTGAATGTAAATGAATTAAATGCTAATGGCTAACAGACAAATGAAAAAAATGCTTAACATCACTCAGCATCAGGGAAATACAAATCTAAATTACAATGAGATACCATCTCACACTGGACAGAATAGCTAAATTTAATATCTCGAGAAACAACAGCATTAGTAAGGATGCATAGAAAGGGGACCCCTCTGATACTGTTGGTGGGAATGCAAACTGGTGCAGCTCCTCTGGAAAACAGTATGGAGGTTCTTCAAAAAGTTAAAAATTGCTATGACCCAACAATTGCATTTCTAAGTATTTATCCAAAGGATACAAACATCATGATTCAAAGGGGCACCTGCGCCCCAATATTTATAACCATGTCCACAATAGCCAAACTATGGAAAGAGCCCAGATGTCCATCGACAGATGAATGGATAAAGAAGATATGGTATATATACAATGGAATATTACTCAGCCATCAAAAAGAATGAAATCTTGACATTTGCAACAAGGTAGATGGAACTAGAGGGTATTATGCAGGTGAAATATGTATTAGTTAGAGAAAGACAAATACTGTATGATTTCGCTCGTGTGGAATTTAAGAAACCAAACAGATGAACATAGGGAAGAGAAGGAAAAGTAAAGTAAAATGAAAACAGAGAGGGAGGCAAACCCTAAGAAATTCTTAGGGAACACACTGAGGGTTGCTGGAGGGGTGGTGGGTAGGGGATGGAGTAACTGGGTGATGACCTTTATAGCAAGGGTACTTGATGTAATAAGCACTGGGTATTATATATAACTGAGGAATCACTAAATTCTATCCCTGAAACTAATAATATATTTTATGTTAACTAAATTTAATTTAAATAAGAAATGAAAGACTCTTTTTGGATATAGTAGTGGATACCTGTTATTGTGTTTGATTTACGCAGCATCCCATTTCCCACTTCTATCAATACTCCCCTCTCTTCTTTGGAGAAATGTTCCCATCCCACTCTCCAGTCCTTCACAGAATCTCATCTTCCTAGTCATAGTGGACTTGCTATCTTTCCGGCTGCAAAGATTAGGTCAAAGATGGGCACATGACTTACTATGGGTCAATCACAGCCTTTCCTCATTGTTCTCTTGAGTAAGGCCTTTCATCTGTCTTGTCACATAAGCTGGAAAAGTGTGACTCCTGGACTGCTAGTGTCTTTATTCCTGCCTTGTAGAGAAGGTCTGTCCTTACTGGGAAAAAATATAGATATAAAAAGATAAGGAGATGTGAGTGGTGGACATAGAACTGACTACATTAAACCCAGATTTCCTCTCATTTCTACTGCTCTTCTTCCATTTCATGAACTACACCAGGATCTTTCTAATAAACTACCTCCATTCCCTCCTTTTTTTTTTTTTCCAGCTAGTCTGAGTTGGCTTTCTGTCATTTGCAACCAAAAGATTTTTGACTAATATCACTGCTAAAGGAAAAACCTCAGCTGGAACTTTATGTCTCCCTGTCATGAAGGAATGAGAAAAGCCAGTTCCAGGATGGTAGCAGCAACACCAAGAGGCTGTGATTGAGGAAGGATGCTAGTATATCTATTATAAATGAATTCCATTCAGTTAAACAAAGATCTTTTATAAGAACAGTGGTAAACAGAAGTCAGCACATATATCTTTTTGGCTTTGCTCTGCTGGAGAATGAACATCTCCAGAAAAAAACAAAGTGAGCCAGGAAGAATATATTGGTGCTGGGCTGTTGCACAAGATATATAAACAAAATACAAGAACACATCTCCTGAGAGCAAGGGTTGTATTTAAAGTATTTTAATATGAGACGACAGAATCTTCTCTACTTATTTTTGAGACAGAGAGAGAGAGAGAAAGAGAGATTCATCTTTCTATGGCCAAAGTCCAGGCAATGGACTATTTGGTTGCACATTTCAGTGACATAATTTTTGCTTGTTAATGAGAAACTGGCTTCACTATAACTCTGTAGTATCAAAGTCTGATCTGACTTCAGAAAAGACTTGTAATTCAATGGTGTTAAAAACACACTTTAAAATAGCTTTAAATCAAAGAAGGCAAGTGCCTCATTCCCACTTGGTCCCAAGGAAGAAACATGAGATATTCCCCACATGGGATCCACAAAAGTCTGCCCTGAAAAGATAATATGGGAAGATCTAAAACTTGAAAAACATATAGAAAAACTTATCACTTCTAAATAAATAACTCCTAATATACTTGAATTTTATTTGCCAAAAGTGAATTCATACATGCCTTTTTAAGACTACACCTCATGGGTGGCTCAGAGGTTGAGGTCTGCCTTCAGCTCAGGACGTGATCCCAGAGATCCAGAATCAATTGAGCTCAATTGCATTGAGCTCCCTGCATGGACGCTGCTTCTGCCTATGTCTCTGCCTCTCTGTGTGTGTCTCTCATGAATAAATAAATAAAATCTTTAAAAAAAAGAAAAAGAAACAAAAAGTCTATACCTCATGAACAATGTGAAGAACACCTCTAATACCTTGAATCCTGGAAAGTTAGTACCAGAGGTAGTTCCTTGGATGTGTGCCACTAGATGGCGTGTCAGGCTAACCCACTGCCCTTCTCTAGAGTTGGGCTTGCCGGCTACCTCTAAGCCTCCTGCCATATTTGGTGAGTCATCTCAGACCACCTAACAAGCTTTCAGGAAATGCTTAAAACTAAATTCAGCCGAAAGTCTTTCACCTAAATGGTGTGATGAGTATTATTAGGATGTATCGTCAAGATTTTTCAGAACCTTTCTGAAACCTAGTTAAGCCTGGTTCTTTATTTCTTAAATTGAATGAATATAAAAATATGATTTTTACATTAAACAAATGGGAATCAATAGGTGCAAACATAAAATATTTTTTCTCCACAACTGTCTAATTTTGATCCAGCCCATGGGTCTAGTTCTTCCTTGCTTCTTGAATAAAATCTGGATCCATAATGTTTTTGGTCACTTTTGACTGGTAAATGGACTTCAGTTTGCTTTTAACCCCCCAAATTATTAAAATAGGGACTCATTATAAAATAATCAAACTGTGAACAATATGTAAAGTTAAAGCTTTTTGTTCTCTTTTATCTTAGGCTCATTTTATTTGTATTTATTTATTTTTAAAGATTTTATTTATTTATTCATGAGAGACACAGAGAGAGGCAAAGACACAAGCAGAGGGAGAAGCAGACTCCATGCAGGGAGTCTGATGTGGGACTCGATCCCAGGACTCCGGGACCATGCCCTGAGCCAAAGGCAGATGCTCAACTGCTGAGCCATCCAGGCATCCCTCTTAGGCTCATTTTAGTCTAGAAGCTTGCTTAGAAAGAAATTCATGTACTTTCTAGATTTATCTCACTTAGCACTTCCATTCCCTCTTCACTCAATTACTCATTTCTCTCGGACCCTCCAGAGTTACCATGTATACGTAGAGTCATTATGGAGAGAAGGAAGACAGGTAAGGAGCAAGAAAGGTCGTTCTTCACTGGTATCCATACAGTATGGCACTCTACCAAACATAATTTAAAAACTACAAAATGTATAAGGAAATAAGAAACCATAAGTGAGAGTTAACAGAACTAATGAACTTCAAAAACCTATAAAGATTGCAGAAAGAATAACTGGGTATAAAGTATAAAATTAGTACACTTAACATAGTCAAAGAAATAAGAGGGAATTGTCTACAAGATTAAGGAGCAGGGGGCAGCCTGGGTGGCTCAGTGGTTTAGCACAGCTTTAAACCCAGGGCCTGATCCTGGAATCCCAGGATCGAGTCCTGCGTCGGGCTCCCTGTGTGGAGCCTGCTTCTCCCTCTGCCTGTGTCTCTGCCTCTCTCTCTCTCTCTCTCTCTCTCTCTCTGTGTCTCATGAATAAATAAAATCTTTAAAAAAAAAAAAAAAGATTAAGGAGCAGGACAGTATCAACAATGACCATGAAAATTTGAAAAGAACTAAAGTGAACTTTTAGAAATGAAAAATTTTGAATTGAAATTAAAACTCAAAGAAGATTAGAGCCACTTGAAGAGAAAAATAGTGAACTAGAAGATAAACTTGACGGAATTACCCAGAATACAGCACAGAAAGACAAAGAGATGAAAAAGACAAAAGACAGATTAAGCAATATGGAGGATAGTATAAAAAGGCCTAACATACATTTAGCTGGAATCATCAAAAGAGAGCTTAAAGAGAAGACATACTTGACATATTAATAAGTAAGAGTTTACCATCATTAATGGAAAATCCAACCCACAGATTCAGGGAGCACAACAAATCCCAATCTGAATAAAAAAAGAAATCAACACCATGTTAATTAAACCAAAGAACACAAGAGACAAAAAGAAAATCTTAAAAACAGCCAGAGAAACAAGACAGATACAAAGGAAGGATAATTAGATTGGTAACTGACTTACAAGCAACAGCAAAAGTCAGAAGAGATTAGACTAATATCTTCAGTGTGCCAAAGGAAAATAACTATTAGTCTAAAGTTGCATACTCGGTAAAATTATCTTTCAAGAACAAGAATGATGTAAAGCCTTTGTTTTAGATAAACAAAAATGGACACAGCATCCTACCAGAAGACCACTACTAGAGAAAACTTACTTCAGAAAGAAGGGAAAAGATTTCAAAAGAAGATCTGAAATGCAGAAAGAAAAGATGTGTGGAGAAAACATGTAGAAATATAAATCAATATTGTATTTTTTCTAGACAATATTTTATAAAGCTGAAAAGGCAAGATAAAGTGAAAACAATGGACAAAATCAAAAGTCCAGAGGAGGTAGTCAGAGTTAAATTGCTTCGGAGTCTATCTTCAAGTGAACATTTTTAAGGTAACTACTAACAGAATTGAATCCATATGCTTCCAGCAAGGATAGGCTTTCTATTCAACCAGAACTCTAAAATCTAGGACTCCCTTGGTAGGGTCTCTCTCATAAGAAAGGATTAGTATGTCCCCAAGGTAGTTATCCTTTCTTTTGCTAACAAAGATTTTTCAGATCTCTTTGGAACTTCAAATGTCCTCCCACAAATAGCTTCCTTCCTCCCCCATTTCTAGCAGGCAGATCCTTGTGCCCATCGTGAAAATGAGCTAGGTACCATCACCTTGCCCACCGTCTTTCCTACTGCTCATACTCTCCTGAATGTTAGTCTGTGGAGAGCAGCGAGAATGGCACTAGAATCTATCTGGGCCATACATAGCATATGAAAGTCTGTGAAAACAGATGCCTGGGTGGCTCGGTGGTTGAGAGTCTACCTTCAGCTCAGGGCGTGATCCTGGGATCCTGGGATTGAGTCCTGTGTCAGGATCCCTGCAGGGAGCCTGCTTCTCCCTCCACCTGTGTCTCTCTATAAAAAATAAATAAATAAATAAATAAATAAATAAATAAATAAATAAATAAATATTATTTTAAAAAGTCTGTGAAAACGTATTTATGCTCTGTTAGTACTTGCCTCCCCTACAATCCCACTGTATTTAACCCTCTAATACAGTACTTAAAACAATCAGAGGCAGTTGTGTATGATTTTTTTTCCCCCTGCTGAGGTCATTTAATGTCAGATCAGATTAAACATAGTTGTGTTAATTAGGAGCTCTTGGTAACAAATGTAGGTGAAATGCTTTATTTAGAGTAAAACATTACAAGCAAAATCACTTTATATGTTTGACACTGAAAAAATCATGGGCAACAGTGATACAACATTTTAGTTTTGATGCCACAGACAAGGCACAAAATAACTGGGCAGGTAACTCTCAAGCAACAGATTTCTGACCCCTTGTCCTGTTTTTCCTTCTATTCCCCTCTTGTATATTCCCAAAAGGAAAATTCTCATGGGATAGTGTCTGATAGCTTTGTTAATAAGCTGGCTTTTCCTTAAAGCCAAGGTAAGAGCGAAGTTATTTGTGTCTCTCTTGGTTTTTCCGGAAGAGATGGGTCGGGTCACATGGGCTTGTGTCCAGCCCCAGGAAGAAACTCTAACAAAGCTTCTAACTGTTAGAGCTGCATCGTCTCCTTCTACATCTAGTCCCTCCTAGCTCTGCCTAAAATCCCCAAATGCAGTGGAGGTGCCAGATAGTTCACTTCTAAGCAGGTTGCCCCCAAGCCCTAGAATTCTGAGTTTAGATGAATTTGTAGTTTGGCTCAGAAGTTCCTCTTCAAGAAGGAATCTGAAGTATATTTTTGTCCAAGCCTTTTCTCCTCACAGCACAGCTAATGAAACCAGAAACCATCCTTGAGGGAAGCTGGCTCTCGTGCAGAGCCGCAGTGGAGGAGTGGGGTGGGCAGCATGAAGCAGCCCTCACTGCCAGCCTTCACAGCCTCCCCGCTGCTGGCCGCGTGTGGGTGAGCACGGGGGCCAGGACTCTGCACCAGGTGCAGACCAGTCAGATACCAGTCCTGGGGGGGTTGCAGGATCGTCTGGGAAGAACCCTACACAGACAGAGGGAGGAGGGTGTTGGGAGGATCAAAGGCTATAATGCCTGTGAAAGTGCTCTGTAAACAGTGATATACCATAAAAATAACACAAATACATTAGTATTAAACTTATCACCCTCAGGCAGTGCCAAAACTCGGGATACTGCTTAAAACAGCACAACATTATCTCCGTTCTCACTCTGATAGTAAAACTCCTTACTTAAAGCTCCACAGATCAGCGTTCCAGGTGACTAGGAGGTAGGATCCTGGCAGGAAAAAAACAAAAAACAAAAAAACTAGGCACTCTTCCTCTAGGACTTTAAGTACCCAGGGTACTATTTTGGTGAATTTGGATCTCTACATCCTGTAAGTCAGTTTTGAACTCTAGCAAGATTCTGGCAGCATCTAATCTGATTTTATTATTCTTGCCCACCCCACTTTGGGTCTTAAGGTGGAAGGGGGAGTTGACCAGCCAGGCTGATAATTTGAATGCTTCAAAAAATGATTTGCCATTTCCCTTTTCCATTTCCTTCTATTCATGATCTAAGTTTTGCTCAGAATAACATTAAGGGAATGAGAAAATTACCTATAATTCTTGTTGTCAGATCTAAGATTGTCACAACAGATCACTATTCTAGGATTAGAAACATCTAGAACCGGCTCTTGGGGAGTGTTCCTAGTTTCCCTCTCTGCCTCACACAGTTCTCCTGCCTCTGGACGCTGGCAAGCCCATCCCCATCATCACAGCCAGACTGCTGGGGGCTTCACCACTGCCTGCCCCAAGGGAGTAAGAAGACGTCTGAACCCACCTAATCAATCTCCAAGGAAGGGCCCAACAATACATTTTCAACAGCAATCAAGTCATTTGTAGTTTAGGCAATCTGGGGAAACACTAATCCAGCAGAAAGGATCAGGCTTGAAATCTAAAAGCCTAATTAGATTTGTAACTTCACTAATGGCAATGCTGGTTTATTTCTTCACCTTTAAAGAAAAGGGGGGTTGGATTACAATAGTACCTGCAACTTCAGCTTCTCTCAAACGCTCCCCAAAGTCTAGTCAGATGACCTATATGACGTCTTTCAGATTATTTAGAAATACTTAGACATGTGGCTAGGTGTTTTCAGCATGGAGTGCCTCGGGCTACAGTGGCAGCCCCTTTCTACCCCCAGTCCCATGCCAGGTGCAGAAGTGAGGATCATGTGAAGCGAGATGAGACGCCCATTATCTGTGCCAGACTTTCTGTGTGTTACGGAGGGTGGCCAGCAGCACTCACGGCTGCAGAACTGAGGCCCTGGTCAAGTAGAGGCAGAGCGCCCCTGTGAACATGCTTGCATGGAACAGCTGACATGTATCATCAGGTCCATGGCAAATGTCCCCAGCTTCCTAGTGAATCTATGTATCGCCTAAAGAAGCTGTTCTGCGGGATACCTCCAGCCACCTGCATCCACTTTCCCGACGACATATCCCTGACTCAGCTGTGACTCACAAGCAAACAGCAGCTCCTGCCATCATCCCACTGGGCCTTCTGCGTTGTACCCCTCTCCATCCTAATTCACCTCTTTCAATCAGATTTTTTAATACTGGTTTGCAGAACACTGAGCTTATCTTTAAAATACAATGGACTGACACACACACACACACACACACACATTTAAATATCAAAATATACCCATTTAAATTTAAAAACTTTAATTCTCTGGGTTTGTTGTAATTTATCCATAGCAGTATTTCACATTATATGCATAAAACCTCCTACTTCTTTCCTGGGCATGTCTTATTTCCCCTTTTCAATTGCAGGGTCCCAATGGACAGAGATCATCTCTTACACAGGACTTATTTTGTACCCCCAATAAAGCCTAGGAAGGAAGCTAATATGTATAAGCCCTTCCTGTGTGGGAAACGCTACTCGGGGAAGAAACAAGAAGACCCACTGAGAAAAGCCACGGTGCTGAGAATGGCCAGCTTTGCCTTTGCTTGTCTAGCCAGTCTTGTCTCTATCCACATACCCAGAAACAACAGTGTTCTCTCTCCGGGGAGTGATTTATGCAGCCCTACAGAGGACAACCTGGTCCTATATCCCCAGGTTATTTCAGGAGCCTGTTATCTTCATGGTTTTGATTGCATTGTCTGTCCATCGTTTTTGCTGTCTTTGGGATTGCAGGTTTCCAATTTTAATAATTCTTTCCCATGGCTCCCCTAACTTTCTCCAAAATCCTACATGCCCTCGGCTAACAAAAGCAATATGTCTGGTCTCTGCAGCTGGTGCTATGGGGCTCTTTGGTGGAGAGAAGCCTGACACAGTGCTCAGTGTGAAGAGAGAATAGCCTCTGAAGCTACCCAATATTCTCCAGAATTGCCTGAGCAAGTTAAAATCCAAAGCTGGTGACTAAGAAATGACGATGTTTAATCATCCTTTCCATCTGAACTGGGGCCCAAACAGACTAGACCTAGCTCTCAGAGGCCAGGGACACCAGCAAGTCTAAGATTCAGCACCAGGGTTATGGCTTGTGTCTTCCTGCCCTTGGAAGTGCCAGCACTGGGCTGAACTGTCCCTGGTTCCTCTTAGGCCAAAGCCACTGCAAAGTCCTTTGGTAGGCCAAGTCTCCTCCAAGCATGAGTTGATATCAACTCATCCTTCTGATCCTCACCAGCCACTTCTTTATTTCATTGCAAATGTAGGACTGTTTTAGAAGTGCCATGAAGTAAATGGATACCAGTGGAATGGTGCTCTGAGAATAGGGCCCAGCTCCAGTCAGGTGGTTCTGGAGACCAAGGAGATGTTGAACAAGAAGCCTTCATAGGTTGCCCATGGACTAAAAAATAGAAAATTGACCAGTACTGGGAGGCCAAGCATCACTGTCCTGCGTTGATTTGATCCAACCATGTGTCCCACCATAATGGTGTGGGATGAAAAGCTCTGGCAAACGTTTGCCAAAGGAAGTGGAGACTGTGATAACACCTAAGGTTAGATGGAGTCAGGGAGTAAGGGCTGAACATCCAGACAAGAAGAAACGGTCAGCTTTTCCTTGAAGAGAAACAGACATTTAAAGGGTGCACCAACTTCTCATGCCTTGAGTAGGAATCAGCAGTTTGGGCTGGGCTCAGCTAGGCAGTTCTTTTGTCAGTCTTGGCTGGGTCACGCCTGTGTTTGCAATCAGCTGAGACTTGACAGACTGTCAGGGTGTAAGGGCTATTGGGCCTTTTTTCCTCATCATGCAGTGGGGATAGCCAGAGAATTTTTCAAGTCTCTGCTTGTGTTACATTTGTTTTGGGCCACTGGTCAAATCAAATCACACAGCCAATCCCAGATTCGAGGGGTAGAGAAACAGACTGCACCTCTTGATGAGAAGGGAAGTAGTTGTGGCCATTTTTTGCAATCTATACAAATTACAAAATCCAGAGATATCTAGCTTTGGGATTTAGGTAAAATCTATCATTTTGGCAAGAGTGGGAATAGGAAGTGCTCCTCCTTCCTAAGAGCAATATCACTCATTTCCCAAAGCATCTAGAGCAGCAGCCTAGTGAGGCAGAGATAGTGCTCCACACATCTCTGGTGTCCTGGAATAACAGAGCTGGAATGGCAGAAACAACTCATGGTAAATGAAGTACTAAACCAGAGAAGACTGAGTAGAGTTTGTGGGGAACATGGCCCGCATTCAGAACATAATGAAATCATATATTCTTTTTCTCTTCAATTCTTTTTCATCATTCTTTATTTTAGGTTACTGTTTCTCCTTTTTTCCCCTTCCTCTTTGCTTTTATATGTGTATTTTAAGCTTTATTAAAAGGCACCTGATGACAATTGAATCAGAGTGCAGAGGGAGGGGGGCTCCATGGGTGGCACCAACCTGTGGAAAATCCAGGGGAAGGAAGGATGAGGAGAGCCCTTAATGTCCAAGACTCATATGTCACTGTGCACAGAGGAAAGAAAAAAAGCAGTTTGTGTTCTCAGAATGGAAAAAGAAATACCACTTATACAGCTTTTCAAAAAGGTATACTCTCAAAAAAAAAAAAAAAAAAGTATACTCTCTTTTGTCTTGTTCCAGCCACTCAAGAACTGTCATTCAGAACAGCAAACTGAAGTCATTTCTCTGATTGTCCAGCAGGTCACTGTCACTGAACTCACCAAAGGCCTTCTGATTTGTGCGTAACAATATTCATTGACTAGTGACTGGGAGGAAATGGGGATAAAAGGTATATTTTGCCCAAAGCTATCTTCCGTTGTCAGTACAAGGCCTTCTTCTAACAGTACTATTAAGTTCTTCTGTCTCTAAGCACAGCACAGAAGGTATAGAAGAACATACTGTAGGCAGAGGCATTTTCGAGGGATTAGCAGTCCGGAGCTAACTCCCTTTCAGAATTGGAAAAGGAATCCTGGTTCGGCTAAGGAAGAACATCAGGCAGGATGAACTCAGTGAGTGAGACACTCCATGTGTGGGAATGTTCTCACACGTAGTCATCTTCCTAAGTTTCTCATACTAGTTAGATATACACTGAGGTTTGGAATCAGCCTCCCTGAAAGGCTGCCCCCCACCCCTTGCCAAAGCAAAGATCAGCAAATCTTCCAAGGTGGTGGCCAGAGAAGGTCCCTGGCGGGCCTGCTGGCTCTTGGATCTGTGTCTTGTCCCGGTAGTCCACTTCTGATTTCTAGTCACCCAGAGAGATGTCTTGAAAACAAACATCAGACCACAAGGGACATCCTGGTTGGAAAGTCACTCTGGAAAAGAGCAGAATGGGCACAGCATTAAACTACACAATGGTTAAAGAAACCCAACATAAGAGGTGGTTCCTTGGGCAGAGTCCACAACCTGTTCAGAGTCTGGCACCCCCAGACTCGGGGCATTTTATCAAGCTTGTGGTCATTATTCCTAAGCCTCAGTTCCTGCTGAAGCCAACATACATGTGACAGAACTTAGCTCTACAGCCAGAGAATGGCTTCCCAATCCCTTAGGGCTAACCACAACGTTCATAACACACAACAGCTAGTGCAGATGGTGTGTCATCAACCCAACGGAACCACAAAGTTCACTCCTGCTCATGGTACTTCATACGTCATCTCATTTTTCTCCTTAAAGAACAACAACCAAGAAAAGTTAATTATTTTGGAGGGGTTAATAATCATGTCAAAATTTCTTTCCATTCACATTCTCTCCCCATACCTCACACTAAAGAAAATGTCCACCTTGAATTATGAAACACAAAATGGCAGAAGAGGCAGAGGACCTGGAGGAGGGAGCATGAGCACTGGGGCTTGCAGAGGGGCCCCCAGAGCACAAGGGGCAGAGGCTCTTTGGCAACCCAGAGGAGACATCTGTGACCGTCCCCCAGCCTTCCTCTGAAGTCCAGGGCTCACATTTAGGGGCTGAGGGATGGACTGGGCTGCTCTTGGCATTTACAGAGAAAGCAATAAAAACCTATGTAAGGCCAATTACAAAAAGAGGCAATTAACTGGGCAGGGACCAAAAGGTTTCCCTCACACAGAGCACAATTTTCAGTTTCCATTCAACAAAATGTCAAAGGAGGAAAGAAGTGAGCTGTCCTTCAAAAATAGCAGCAGCTACTAACCTTCTCTGGGATGTGAAGGCTTTGGGAATTTTATGCAAGTCATAAACCCTCGCGGTACGGGGTGGGGGACCTGGGAGGAATGCGCACACAGGCGCGCACAGAACACGCACACGCGTCTCCGAAGTCCACCTAAAGGATTGCCTCGAATCCCCGATGCTGCACGCTTGCAGCCGGTCTTAAGCATCTGAGACTCCACAACCACACGCCGCTTATTTCTGCTCTGGGCGAGTGTGCGGGGCCCCAGGCTTCCGGACATGAGCTGGTCCCGGGCAGGGCGCAGCAGCGCGAGGCCCCCGCAAGCCAGCCCAGCGTCCCGGGTCCCCACGGTCCCTACCGCGCCTGCGCGCTCCGTCCCGCGCCCCCGCGGCCCCCGCCCCCCCCGCGACCCCCCCCCCCCCCCCCACGGGCAGCGGCGGGCCCGGCCTCACGGGCTTCTTGCTGGGCTCCTTCTTCCGCTTCTTCTCCGAGTTGCTGTGATAGGGCAGGTCGCGGCCGCGGTAGGACGGGCCCCGGCTCAGCTCGCGCTCGCTGTAGGGCGGCAGCGCGTCGTCGGCGGAGTCGTCGTCGTCGTCGTCGTCGTCGTCCTGCGGCGCGGCCGCCTTGTAGGTGGCGGGCGGCGACCAGGCGTAGTAGGAGGCGCTGCGGCGGCCGAGCTGCGCGCTCAGCCGGGACGGCGTCTCGAGGCTGCCGCCGCGGCTGGCGCCCTCGGGCCGGGCCTGGCGCTCCAGGCCGCCGGCGCGGGGCGCGTGCTCGTACTTGGGCGCGGTGCCCGGCGTGCGGCTCACCAGGCGCGGCAGCGGCGCGTCGTCGGGCCGCCGGCGCGGGGGGCTGGGGGCCCAGGCGCGGCCCGCGTCGCCCAGCGGCTCCCGGCTGCGGCTGCGGCCGTAGTAGCCCTCGGGCGAGCCGTCCTGGAAGAAGCCCCCGAGCGCGCGCGCCTCCGGGCGCTCGAAGCGGCCGCCGCCCCGCGCCTCGTGGCTGTCGCCGTCGGCCCTGCGGGAGCGCGCCCCGTACGAGTCGGCGAAGGCGGCCAGTTCGTCCATGGAGACGGCCGGCACCCCGGCGGCGAAGTTCTTCCGGGACAGCATCTCGGACTTGGAGCGCTGCTGGCTGCGGGCAGAGGGCACAGGAGCCGGCGGTCAGCGCGCCCGGGCCCGAACCTGTAACCCGGACCCGCGCACCTGCCGGGGCGGGGAGCCCGGGGGAGCCGCGCGCGCGCCCCGCGCCCCTGGCCCCGGGCTGAGCATCCTCCCGGGCCCCCGGCCCCAGGCTGAGCAGCCTCCCGGCCCCTGGCCCCTGGCCCCGGGCTGAGCAGCCTCCCGGCCCCCGGCCCCTGGCTCCAGGCTGAGCAGCCTCCTGGCTCCCAGCGCCTGGCTAATCAGGGACCCCTCTGACGCTCTCAGACACAAGAAGGAGGGCGACCGCGGCTCTCTCCTGAATTTGTGCTAAGGATCAAAACGCAGCGGTGATTTGTATGGTGCCAAAGCACACCGCGGGGCCCTCTGATCATTGTTATGGGACTTCTGGTTGACAAGCACCTGTCCCACTTCTGGCACCTTCGAAACCAGCGTGGGTGGTGTGGCTTGTGATACAAACAGTCCTGGCCCAAGGATTCCGTGTAATATCTGCTGATAGACGGAGAAGCCTTTTCCTCCCTCAGAGCCCGCGGCCAAGTTCCCTCTGCAAGTTCCCTGCAGTTGGTAAGTCTAAGAAAAAGGCAATGTCTACTGTCCTTCAAGATGAAGGACAGGTGAGTGGTAACGGTGCTATTCAGTGGGAAGCAGCCATACAAAACAAGGTGCACATCTTGGCCTCCCACGTTCACTGGCCAGGTGACTCTAGGTAAGTTCCTTCACATCTGTACATTTCAGTTTCCCCAACTTAAAACGGAGCCGTTAACAGTACCGCCTTGTAGACTTATGAGAATCGAACACAGCAGTATAAGGGGTCTGGCATTTTACTTTTCACAAAGGAGCGATCAAAAATGATTGAGGGGCACCTGGGTGGCTCAGTTGGTGAAGCATCTTGCCCCCTTGGTTTTGGCCCAGGTCATCATCTCATGGGTGCTGAGATCTATCCTGATGCCAGGAGTCTGCTTAAAGATTCTCTCCCTCTGCCCCTCCCCTCACCAGTCGTTCTGCTGTGCGCACGCATGCTCTCTCTCTCAAATAAATAAACCTTTAAAAAAAAAAGTGATGGAGATGATACATGGAAATTTTCAGAGGTTACAGGATAAGATTTTATGAGAAGTGCAAGGAAATGTTAATAAGGTTCCTTAAGGAGCGTAGAGTAGCCATTTCAAATGTACTTGAATGACTATTACTTCACATGGTGTCACAGGTGTTCCCTTGCTTAATCAACATGAGAAGGGGATGTTCAATACGCCAAAGAGAGGTGTGGCAGGAAAACCTGAATGGGGGACAGAGATGCTATTGGGAACTGACAGTCTCAGAGCCACCTTGCCTTCCAGCTCCCACCCCTTGCATCAAGCGCCAGAGCTGCAGCACTGGCACAGCCATCTTCACCTGTACCTGAAGCTCTCCCGATCCTCTTTGTTATATTCCATGGCTGAGGGCCCCCGGCTTGCCCCACTGCTGCCTCCCATGACACCCGACCAGTAGTCAGGATTGCTCTCCAAGTCCCCGGACACAGGGAACTGCTTGCTTCTCATCTGGTGGTAGGCCTGGCGGAAATTGCTGTCTTCCTCATGCAGAGAGCTGAGTTCAGAGATGGTGTTGTTATCTGCAGGGACAAAACCAGGCATGATAGACCTTTCTACATATCAGGATGGGAGCTCTGTTAAGGGCTGAGACCAAGGCTCTGGGGAAACACCCTCCCGAAGGCCTCAATCCTGTCCATGTTTGGTTGTAGGCCTGAACTAAGCTCAGCAGGAACTGGCTCCATCCAGAAGCCCCCTTGCTTATAGAGAAGAAGACTTCCTACATGCTCTGATCTTAGAAGAGGAAAACAATTGTTTCTGTTCCACCTAAGGCACATTTCCAAGAAGTTGGGCTTTTTGCAGCTGGTTTCCTCCTAGGGCATCATCATCCTTGTTCCAGTGTTTTTCTTCTTCTTGTATACTTCTGTGAAAGCCATGATGATCCCGGGCATGTTGACCCAAAATGGGCAAAAAAGAGAGAGAAGCTACAGTTCACAAAATCTTCCTTGCTTTTGGCCGAATCCCAAGATGGGTCTTTGGAACCAGAATAGCCCCATGCTTCAGAGGAACCCATTCCAGCCTCCCCCAACTGTGCCCTTCAGCACAGAACATAGTCCACAGGCTCAAGAGGACTGCATACCTAGTATCCAATCATCCCCTTTCTGTATGCTCATCCAGGAATGTGGACTACCCTTCTCATTTGGTACCAAGTCCATTTCCAGGGTCTATAAAGACTTCTTTGCCTCCTCAAAGAGTAATCCAGGTGTATGTGGCCATGGGTAACTAGGACAGCTATGTTGAGGTATGAGGAAAAAAGGGAGGTTGGCTGCACTATGGCCTGTTGGCTCCACTTGTACTTTTCCTAAACAATTGTAAGGGACAGAGTGGGGGTAGGGGGTTCATAGTTTTCTCATTTCCTAAAGTGGCCTAAGTAGCATTTTGCAAAAGCACTTGTGAACAAGGCCAGAATCACAGTCTAAAAGAAAAAAAAAAAAACCCAACTATTTATTTATAGAACTTTGAAATGGATTGAATTTCATTTTACTTAAAAAACACAGCTAGTGAATCTATTTGTAATGCAACTGGATCCATTTGTTTTCTAAAATCCTTTGATTAGAACTTAAAATATTATCAAAATCAATATTTACAAAGTATCAGGACTGGCTATTGAGCAAAAGGTAAGCCAACATAGGATGTGGGCAGCAAAAATATGTGTCTTGGGTTCCCCTCAACTTCTCTTTTCCTATCCCCAACAGTTCTTGGTGGAACAGAGAATTTTGCTGACTCCCACCCATAAAGAAAAGGAATGCCCTGCCCCTGCCTCCTCCCCCCTGGATAAACACAGCCTCCTTGTCCTGTTTTACCAGGTCTGGGCTTACTGCAGATTCATTTTGGTCATGTAATCAGTTGGTTTTGAATTATGATCGAATTTTTAAACCTTTTCATCCTTCTAAGGAGAATGGAGTAGTCAGTGACTATTTGAAAGGAAAATAACTCAGATACTACTGATTAATAAAATCTAGAACCTCCCTTTTCTCATGATCCCAGAGAATTCTAATCTCCTGAGAACAGTAAAGAACTTTAAAACACATCAAACGAAACTATTGAAAAATCACATTGTGGGCTCAGAACTTTCCTTAAACTTCAGCGAATAATGGATCTTTTCCATTTCTCCACATACTGAGGGCTACCTCAGTGTCACCATTCATAGTGACGGGCTGTCTAGGTTGTATACTGCTCTAACATTTCTGCCACATTGAACTTAAACATCAACATCCCTGCTTCACAAACACCTGAAAATGTAATTCTAGGACAGAATAAGCAAACTTTTTCCATAAAGGGCCAGATGTTAAGTATTTTAGGCTTTGTAAGCCATACTGTTACAATTACTCAACTCTGTCATGGTAGTGTGAAAGCAGTCACAGACAGTATGTAAGTGAACTGGCATGGTTCTGCTCCAATACAAACTATTTCTAAAAACTGGAGGTGGAACATATTTGCCCTGGGAGCTATAGTCTGCAAGATCACTGCACCAGTTTCTGGACTAAAAATATCCCAAGAGCAACCCCCTACTTAAAAGACACAAGGAAAGTGAGGCTCTTATGGCTAGCAAATTCACAAACCTGAAATTCCCAGTTCTTACAGATTCAAAACCATGAGATCCATTTTACAATGAGATCCTCAAGACTGTCCCACATCCATGATCCACCCCAGGGTTTATTCTGCTCTTCAGAAATAGAACCTCTCAAAGCCAAGTGAACTGTATTCCTACTTCATCTCTATGCAATTATTGTCATGTCAACCTGCAGGCTCCAGGAGATCTTGGTTCTAGTTTTGGCACTGAGGTACCAGCACTGGGTACTTTCCCTCTTTGCTTCCTTTCCTCCTCTGTAAGATGAGGGAGGTGGCTTCAACCATCTCAGTCTCTTCAGCTCTAACATACTAAAGTCCTAGGAGATAGAAGGCTGTGATCTCTGAAAAGGACCAGCTGCTACAGCCATGGAGCCATCCATTTGCTCAAAAATTTATTGTGTAAAGAGCCCAGGACTGGGAGTCAGACAAGCTGGATTCTAATCCTGGTCCAGTCACTTCAACCCTTTGGGTTTCTGTTTCCCCAGCTGTACACTGCGAAGATTGATCTTGGCCATCTCTAAGGTCCCCTGGGATGCTAAGATGCCATTACCTTAGGACCAGCCAGTCCCTGGAGACCACTGTAATCCAGTTGGCCAGGAGACATCACCTTAGTCAGGATCGATCCTTTACTTTTAACCTCAGTTTTTAACTCTTTCTCGGAGCTGAGAGATCCACAGATTTCCTCCCCAGGTCCCTTCTCCTTGGTCGCCGTTTCTGTCCCCTTACAGGGCTCCATGACAACACATTACAACTAACTCGTCAAGTGCAGTGACATCTGCATTCCTGACATTCCAATCTGGAGATGGTCTTTTTATAGTCGGGGCGGTGGGAGGATGCAGCGATGGATGCGGCTCAGACAGGATGAATTTAGCATTGCAAACTGGGAGGAATATGTTGTCCTTAATCTGAATAAAGCGCCTCTAGTCTGGGACTGTTTCCCCAACAATTCCACCAAGTCTCTCCTTGCTTCCAAGGCAAGCAGGGTTCAAAGAGAGAGACACAGTGACCTCACTGCCATGCCTGCCAGCACCGCCCAATAATTAGCCCGTCCAGGTCAGACCTGCCCTGTGCTCTCTCTCATCATACATGGTAATTTGGAATCCACCCCCAAATAATCAGCTGTGCCAGCTGCAGGGTGTCCAAGGGCTGTGGGTGAGTTAAGGTTGGGGCCTTGCCACCTACAAACTCAGTAATTTAAAAGTCCTTTTGACAAAAGGGGCACCTCTTTGCTAGCCCATCAATCTCTGCTGCTGGGAATCTCAGAGGAACACAGGCTTCTTCTTTGTAGATTCATTTGGCCAACTTATTCTTCTACTTCATCTAGGCCTCCATGTAGCAAGTCGGCAGCTGGACCGTTCAAGGGTAGGAGTTTTCATGTTGGAAAAAACTCACCTTTTTAGTCACTATTTTGAGTATATTTTAAAGAGAGTAGTAGGGAAAGACTCTCTGAATAAAACTTTTCCAACCCCAGGATTGCATAGGCCCAGCAATGCTGACTGCTCCACAGAGAGAGAAACAACATAAACCAAGGTGGTCCACCAGAAGCCCTGTTTCTCCTTTCTGTGGACTTAGAGCTACTTTCTTCAGGAAATCACCAGCATCCCTGCTAGTTCAAAGTCCTGGGAGCTCAGGGCTGCCCAAGTTTGCTAACCCTCAAATCCCCTTTAGCTGTGAACTCCTGCATGATGCACAGATCACAAAGAAGTAACTGATGCTCACATCTGCCTCTCATCCTTCTGGCTGGATCAAACTGAGCCAGCTCCTTCTCGACGTAGTACAGGACCTTCATGGAGTCTCTCTCTTTGTCAGCTTGAATCCGGTAACCTTTGCGAACTGTTGAGAAAGGGCAGGAGAGGGAGCTGAAAAAAGCAGGAGAGGGCCTCCACTTACTTTACCAAGTAAAACACTTGGCTCCTGCTTATAACAATTCTTTTTGAAATCACCAGAAATAATCATTTACGTTTATACTTAATTGGAACCATACCTGAGATCCCTTTTATCAGATGGTGCCCCTGGAATGGAGGAACAGCAGGTAAACAACAAAATTCTATTACAGTATAGTTTGGGTCATTTTTTACCTTTTGCTTCCTACCCTCTGACCTCCTGTAGCTCCACGTAAAGCTCAGAGATGTATACTTACACTAAAAAAGACAATTTTCTAGACCGAGGACACAGATCACTCTATACCATCTGAGGATCACATCTTTACTTGGTGGGAGCACATGTAAATAAAACAGACACCCAAACATCAGGGACCTTGATGAAGGTAGCCTAAAAGCCTCTAGTTTCATGGGAGACGATGTAAAAACTCCGTAACAGGGTGGTGCATAAGAGCCAACATGATTGACAATAAGACACATTAGTGCAAAATATGCGGATTGCTAATTATGGTTCCATTTTATTTCTTCGACATTTTCCTTTTAGGAGAGGGAATACCATACTCTAGACATGATTAATTCAACCTGCTGCTATGTGGTTACAAGCAGGTGTTGTTTGGGGGGCTTAATAAAAACATTAATTTTTATTAATTTTGTTAATAAAAAACAAAGCGTGAGAGATATACCACCTCCAGTGTTCCCATCACTCATAGTCTCAGGAGCAAAGCCTGTTTAAGCCCCACATCACTTAGTATCAGTCAAGTCCAATACCAGCCTCAAGGGTGATCAGACACAGGCAAGTGTCATCTTTACAAATAAGAGAAACAAGAGAGAGAAAGAACGAATGGAACGGGAACAGGACCACAGTGGTGAGAGACAACACTCATTGGGTACTGTAAATGTGCTAGGTACTGTGCTAAATGCTTTACGTGGACATTTGTTCCTCAAAAGCCCTACTGAAGTTAGTATTAGCCTCATTTTATGGTTGTGAAAACTTTGGCTCACAGAGGTTTCATAACCTGCTCAAGAATAACTGGCAGCACTGGGGCTAGAACTATGTACCTTGATAGAAACCTCTCTGGAGCCCAGAAGTAGAGGTAGTAAGGAGAGACAGAAGAGGAAGACAAGGAAGCCCAGGGTAGGAAACGCTCGTAGGTGTGCCACGGCTGGTATGATCAGTCCTATCTTCGGGCCAGTCAGGACTATACAATGGGATGGAAGCAAGTAACCCAAATCCCAACATTCTGTTTCCAAAGCAGGGCAAATACCAAAGATACCACACGACTGCATGTGCCTCCAGAGGACATTCTGCTTTCTGCTTTCTAGTCATGTTACCTTGACTGTGGACAGAGCACATGGGAGATTAAAATAGAGTATCCCACAGCACTCTGATCACAGCCCTGGCACTGAAGACTAAAAGAACATCCCCACACCCATTTGCAGGTGCACTGATTTTTCTGTATGAGCACATTCTGAGTTGTTCATATTCACCTCAAATTGTGGAATTACTTAAAAAAAATTAATGAATCTCAGCACACGCTTTTAATCTCAGCACACCTTCTCCTGGGGGGGTTAGAGCCCATAATCCTTATGCTGAAGCAATTATTAATAGGAATTATTTTATTTATCAAGCTACACACTCTTCCATCTCTGCAGAGGCGTTTACAGAGTTGTACAGACAGTTCAATTAAAATGCAATTATCCCACAGAACCGCTATGTCTGTTCTGAGGCAGTTATGTCTGATGGATGAAACACAGGGCTAGGAAGTAAGGGATCAGGATTTGTAGGCATGTTGCTGGTTTATTGAGGGACCTCAAATAAATGATGACCTATCAAGGATCCAGTTTTCATGTCTATAAAATGCAACTAATACTTCCCAGCCTTTGTCTTCATAAAAAAGAGAAGACAAATATAGAGAAAAATTTAAAAAGAAAAAAAAGAAGACGACAAAGACCAAATCAATAGATTACTCTGAGTTCTTTATAATTATTAGGGGCAGCTCAAATGGCAACACATCCAGAAAGCTTTCTCTGATTCTCATAGCTAGAAAGTTCTATATCTTCTCTCTCTCTCTCCACCTCATTTCTCTCTTATAAATCATTTACTTTGAACTTTCACTACGACTTTCAATATATGCTACTTTGTTCTAAATTATTTGTATAAATGTCCAATCTTCCCAGAGATACTTGAAGGAAAAGAATTCTTTTTTTTTTTTTTGAAAAGAATTCTTATTCTAAATCAGTGTAAAGCCAAGGACACTGCTTAGTAGGCACTTAATAGATGTTTGTTTGAGATGAACTGGTGCCAGTCTGGGGATGGTGGTGGAGTTAATGACTTTTTTTGAAAGCAGTATTTTTAGTAGAGTTTCCCCCTCTAGACTGTAAACTTCCTGAGGATAAGGACCAGTTCTCTTTGTCTCTGCATCCCCACCACTTAGCACAGAGCCTAGCACACTGTAGACACTCAAAACATGTGTGTTTGTATGAATGGATGAATGAATGAATGAATGAATGAATGAACAGAAACTAGGAATAGAAACCACATTACAAGGGACTACAAAGTAAGGCAGAAGCAGCCATGTGGTTGGTTTGTTCCAACAAGTTTTGGAGTTTTGACCAGGAAGGGAAGAACTTGAATGGTAGCTTGAGGGAGCAGCAAGTTTTCAGCAAGTTTTGTTGTTATTGTTGATGGTGATTATTTTTAAAATGCTAGGATAAAACTAGCATTTTATAGGCATTAGGGAAAGGGCCTACTCTACCCGACTTATGGCTTTATCTAGGTGCTTTTAATATGTGAAGCACTGTTATGGTACACATTCAGTCATTCTGAGATAAAGTGGAGGTGGGGGGTGTTCCTTCATGGAACAATGTACTGGCCATCCCCTGGTGGTGAGAGATGGTGGCCACTCTGAGCAACAGCTGGAAACCTCTCAGTTAATTGCAACTTGCACTAGAGCACAGACTGTTTTCTGTGTCGTTATAACAAATTACAGTCCTGATTATGAGACAGATTTGATTACGTATGCACAGGTTATCATGTCCCTGAAAAATTAC
The DNA here is from genome assembly GCF_053574225.1 of Canis aureus. Lineage (NCBI taxonomy): Eukaryota > Metazoa > Chordata > Mammalia > Carnivora > Canidae > Canis > Canis aureus. The sequence goes on from NC_135616.1 coordinate 49,667,442, forward strand.
AGTAACTATTTCCAGCTTCAAAATGAAGATGGTAGGTTTATCTTTCAATACTGGTATTATAAAGGGACTCCACCAGAATAGATATTTTCAGCCTTGACTTCTCAGTCACCCCAGCTAATATCTCCATAAATCTATGTCCCTCTAATTTGCCAAGAAGTATTGATATTTAGACTTTAAAGGGATCATCCACTTGGTTTCAGTAGCTAAAAAACTAGGCAATTCTCCCAGTAAAAGATGTTGGCTTTTGTTTTGCTTTGTTTTGTTTTAATCTGTAATTTGTCTGGAGATCAGAGAACTCTGATGTATGGTGATATTTTAATAAGATGTGTCCTAGACTATGGGCCAAAGTCCAGCACTTTTTTAGAAAATGACTTCTCCCCGCAGGGATGTTTCAGTTTAGGTTGGATGGATGATTTATTTATCTTTTTCAAGTTCTGTCTGGTCCAAGTCCTTTGGTTGGTGTGGCTCTTCATACTTGAGCTCCTCTAATTTATTAGCCTTGCCAACCTTGGTTTTAGTGAAGAGGGAATATTGGGATATTCATTCTGATGCCAAACTGTAACTTCAAAAATTCCTATTGTTAAGGCAGTTGAGTTGATACTTTTGACCCAGTTAACTGAAAATTAACTATTTTTCAGCTAATTTCTCCTTTACAGCTAAAACTAACTTATAAACTTGCAAAAGAAGTCTCTAAGGCAGATACCCATGGATATAGCCTTGTTTTTCCTGTCCTATCTTAATGAGCTAAGTAAGGCTGTTTATGGATGATGGAACAGCTGCCAGATTCCACCCCCAGGGTGATAGCAGCTCAGTTGTGGGAGAAGTGATGCTTAAAATTTGCATATTCTCTGTATACATACAGTAGGCATATATATAGACACACATCCTTATTAGTTTTGAAAATGACATTTCAAAACCCTACTTGCCTACTCAATTCTTTTGTAAGAAGGATGAGTGGGGGCCAGGTAGATGTGAAAATGAATTAGAGCAAAGCAAGAGAAGCTGTAGGAAGCCAAGGTAGGAGACAGTTGCATTAATTAAGGAAGGAGATGATGGTAGCAAGGACTAGGATGGTACAATACCGAGATGGAGGAAAAGTAAACTGATTCAAGGTTATTTTGAGGTATAATCTGAAGGATTTGGTGATGAACCAAATGAGGGAAATGAGGAAGAGATAAGGATGAGGTCCTTGCTTCTGGTCTGGGCTGCTAGGTGGACAATGGTGCCATCCACTGAGATAAGAATTGTAGACGTTGGTTTGAAGTTGAAAAACAGCAGATTAATTCAATTTCCTAGAGTTTAAGCTTGAAATGCCTGTGGGATGTACAGAAGGCAATCTGATATATCGGACTGAGGAGCAGAGGAGGGGTTGGAGACTGGGAGTCATGAGCATGGAGAAGATGAGAAAATGACTGAAGCCACAGAAGTAGGTAAGATTTCCCAGAGAGAGGACCTTAGCCAAAACAGGAACCCCAACATCTGGAGTGTGTCAGAGGAAGGGCAGCCAGCATATAGTGAAATAGGTAGGGAAAATTGCTAAGTAAAGTGTTGAGGAAGGCAAAGAAAGAAGAGCGCAGGAAAGGTGGTAAATGCTTTTGAGAAGTCAAGGGGCTTGAGAATTGAGATGTAGCCATTAGATTTAGCACTAAGGCAATCTTCACAAGCACTGGTTTTTGGAGTAGTGAAAGCTACAGCAAGATGGAAGTAAGGAATTGGTAAAAAGCAGAGGAAATAGAGACATGAAATATTCAAAATGTTGAAGGAGTTTGGCTGTGAAGAGGAGAAAACAGACAGGCAACTAACATCAGAGGACTATGGGGTTTTTGCAAATTATTATATTTTAATGGGAGAGATGTAAGCATGGTTTGAATGCTGAGAGGAAGGAGTCACTAGAGAAGAAAAGGCTGGCGATGACAGGGAAGATTGGATAGACTGTGGATTCTCAATAAAAAGGGAATCTTGACAAAGCTGAAGAGGCTGCATCCAGGGGAGGATAGGACGAGATAGTCTTCTTCTATTGGAACAGAGATCTCAAATGAAGAATGGGAGAAGGAATCAGAATGCCTCTTCTTGTCTCTCACATTTGGTAACCCTGCCTTTTCAACTACCCAGAGGGTTCAAAAGGGCATGTGTACAAATGTAATCTTAAATAAGTCACTGTTGCTAGATGATTACCCTAAAATTGAAGTAGCATATAAATATAAAATAGGACAAATTTACATATTTATTAATCAGCATTTCTTAACATCTCTAACATTCTTTTTAAAAGAAGCTACATGCAACATTGGCTTAAGCCACCTTTGCCTTAAAGGACAAATAGCCAAATGCCATCATTAAGTCTAGCCATGGGACCTTGAGTTCAGAAATGTGTCCACTGGAGGATCATGGAGAACTCCATCCTGACTCTGTGAACCAGATAATGACACCCAGGGCCCGACTAGCTGTGGCCAACATCAGCTGTGCATTCTTCCCTTTTCCCTTGCTAATAGAATGCTGATTTTATTCATTTCTAAGGTGAATAGTGTTCTGAGCTCAGAGATGAGTCTTGATTAATTCAAGCCAATCTGGTAGAGAAATGGGCACAGGACATGGTTCTTACCAATGAAACTGCAAGGAGAAGTCTGTTAGAAGGGGCAGGGGCTTCTGGAAGAGGTTTCCTCACTCTTGAGAAAAGCAACACAAGGAAGAAGCATATCTTTTTCCATCTCTAAGCGCATTTAGTACCTGAAACTATGGGAGTCATGATAGGATCATGAGGAGAGCCAGCCCGGAAGGACAGAGCAAAAGATGGAAAGAACTAAGTCCTACACTGGTACCATCTGAACCAATCAATTAACCAACCCCAGAGCCATCTTTCCTTGGGATTTCTTGCTATGTGAAATAATAAATGTTCCTATTTTTCAAGTCACTTCTTTTGTTTTTAAAAAAGATTTATTTATGGGGTCCCTGGGTGGCGCAGCGGTTTAGCGCCTGCCTTCAGCCCAGGGCGCGATCCTGGAGTCCTGGGATCGAGTCCCACATCAGGCTCCCTGCATGGAGCCTGCTTCTCCCTCTGCCTGTGTCTGTCTGTCTCTCTCTCTCTCTCTCTCTCTCTCTCTCTGTGTCTCTCATGAATGAATAAATACAATCTTAAAAAAAAAAAAGAAAAAATTAAAAAAAAAAGAAAAGATTTATTTATTTATTTTGAGAGAGAGAGAGAGCAGGGCAGAGGGGCAGAGGCAGAGAGGGAAAGAGAATCTCAAGCAGACTCTCCCCACCCTGCTGAGGGCAGAGCCTGACACGGGGCTCGATCTCACCACCCTAAGATCATGACCTGAGCCAAAATCAAGAGTTGGATGCACAACTGACTGAGCTACCCAGGCACTCCCAAGCCACTTTTTTTTCTTTTTAAAGATTTTATTTATTTATTCATAGAGACAGAGAGAGAGAGAGAGAGAGAGAGAGAGAGAGGGGCAGAGACACAGGCAGAGGGAGAAGCAGGCTCCCCGCAGGGAGCCAGACGTGGGACTCGATCCCAGGTCTCCAGGATCACACCCCGGGCTGCAGGTGGCACTAAACCGCTGCGCCACTGGGGCTGCCCCCAAGCCACTTCTAATTACAGTTGGTTAGTATGGCAGGATGGGGCCAAAATGATTGAACTGCAATAAGCAGGAACTAGAAAAAGGTTTAAATCAGTAGAGAGGAAGTACTTATCATCCTATGAATAAGAATTATTAAGAATTATTTCATTATGAGAATCCATTTCTTAAAAAGTAAGAAGGAACGGGTTCTGGTGGGAAGGAAGGATAAAAAGACTGGAAAAAAAGGGGAAGCTGCAAATAAAATATGAGACAAGTTCCATTAATGTCCCTTGGCCCACTCCATCCTTGGAGAAATATACAGTATTGTCTTTATCTCTCTAATTCCCTGTATGTCCTTGATCATTAACTTTTACTTCTCAGTCTGTGACTCATTCCCAGGCTCAAACGTCAGAATTCTACTAATAGTTCCAGGGAGAGAAAAAACCTCACAAATACCAATTACCACTGAGGATATCCACTCCTTCCACGGTCAAGCACTGACAGTTCAATCGTGGGCCAGATACTCTTCCCTTCTCCCACCACAGGAAGCCAGGATACCTCCAGGGGAGAAATGTCTGTTTTACCAACCCTACTGGCTCATCCACACCTAGGGATTTAAAAATCACCTCCTGCATATACTTCACACACATCTAACCTTTACTACCCTGTTCAAATGCCTCCAGGGAAGCTAATTTTAATGCCCCTCCACCCCTCTACTCCTCTGCCCCTGCCAATAACCATGAATTCATCATTCCCTAAATAACATGGCTAATCCCCATCCAAATAAACCCTTCTTACCAATTACTTAATTCTATGATGTGCATCACTGGGCAACTTGGGCTCTTCCTGAAGCCTCCCTTTCCTTCATTCCCTAAAGTCACAATTTTGAAGTATCTCTCAGATTTACCTAATCATTTCAATTCCCATGGCCTCTATCATGACCCAAGTGCTCTCATCCCCCCTTAATGGCTTCAATCACATCTCAGCTTGGGATCTCTGATCCCACTCTCTTCCATTACCACTCACCTTGGCAGCATGTCACCTCTTCAAGAACTCAGGAACCTTCCTGCAATGGCTCCCGCTCACTTATGGCACCAAACCCTGGGCTCTCCTGGATGGGTTTCAAGGCCTTCTCTAATCTGGATGAGGCTCCACCAAAGCCCTCCACTTTCTTCCAGTCAGCCACGTTGGAGACTGTCAAACACACACACACCCTGTTCTTCCAGCTTCAGGCTTCCACAGTGTGTCCATCCTGGGGGGTAATCAGCACCTCCCTCTCTGCTCTCCTAGTCCTTTGTCTCTTCTAAGGCCCAGCTCAATTTCACCACTTCCCTGAACACTCTGTAATGCTCCGGCTCTTTCTCCTTTGAACTCCTAGCACCATACTCTTTGCAGTATCTAACTGTCCTGATAAAAGTACATTCTCCCTCCCTGGATGGACCCTACTGCTTTCTGCAGAAACCCCATCCTATACATCTTAATGTCCCTTACAGTACCTGTTACACTCCTGAACACTAGGTGGGGAGGAGATAACTATTTATTAATTGGATGATCAACATTCAAGGTGTACCTTGCCTCTTTTCCTTATCATTTTAGTTATTGAGGAGCCTGGGAAGAAAGCAAAGACAGCTACACCCTACATTCCTTTGGAAAGCCTGCACTCCAGATGACATCTGATACAGCTGGAGGGATCCCATTTCTGGAATGGAGATCATTGTTTTCCAAAGAAGAATCACGGAGCTGATGGTTCTTATCAGTAAGGAACCAGAGCAGAAGCCAGAGAGGAGCATGGGGCAGGGCAGTCTGGAACTACATTTACCACTGTGGCTTCCTCCAGTGGAGTCACTTGGTGCCAGGGGAGGTGGATGCGGCTTGTCCATCAGCATGCCAGATGAGGGGGCTCCTCCCAAGGGGACAGAGGGGATGGAGTAAGGGCCGGGGACACCGGAGACAGAGGGAGGGTACCCGGCCTTTGCTGCTTTCCCTGCTTCATACACTGTGGAGGGAGATGAAGAGCAAAAGAGATTATATTATCATCCCACCCTCCACAACCCTCACACCAAAACTGCCTGAGGATTCGCTCAAGGGAGCTCCCGGGTGTGTCCCTGTGTGTACGTGTGCTCTCCTAGACCTGAATTGATTCATCAGAACCATTCTACCCCACTTCCTTGGACTCCTCCAGCTCCACCAAAAGTGAATGACATAAGGAATTACAGTGTTTAGTACCTGGCAACTGAGTAATTAAGCAGTACTAGGAGCTGTCACAGCAGCCTCCCAGTGACAGCCACAGCCCACTCAACCACACTGTCTGCAGGCCGCCTCAGTCCCTCTGGAGGAAGCCTAGCACTGGGCCACCCAGGGCTGCTTCCAGGAGGATCCTGAACCCTTTTAGAGAGGGAGGGCAGGCAATGAGCTTGCACTTGGCTCTGCTCTGTGATCTCAAAAGCAGAGCAAATAATCTGACTCTTCCTGGAAACTGCTTTATTCCTAAGGACATTAAAGATACATGTATGTCTTTCCCTTGAGGATGTATTTGGTTTCTGGCAGGGGTGCCCAACACAGTGTCTACATGGGCTTGGCCATTAAGATACAATTGTGAATTCTCAAATGAGGACTAGTCCCTTCGTGGACTATTGTGTCATGGAAATAAATAAAACTCATCTGTGGCTGGATGGTATGCAAAAGCTGCAGTTTGCACACTCTGCTTGTAAAAAGAAGAGTTCTCTGCATATGAGAGGCATGACCAGAGAAGGTTTCCTCTAGCCTAAATGCCTGAAGAGAGGGCAAAAGCCTTACTCACAACCTGACCATCTGGAACCTGCCCTTCCTTTCATCAGTAGTGCCAATGACAAATGCAAATGCATGGGTGATTGGTGTGGATAAAGAGTATGGAGAAGTGCATGCAGGTGAGAAGTCAAACAAGAATGGCCATCTCAGGAAGCCAGGAGCTCCCCAGCAGAGGAGTGAACCTGGAACAACCAACTTTTAAGGTGGAAGGAAAGGAGGTGGAGAAGGAATCAGGGCACACAGCTGTCTGATGGAGAGGTGACATCTCTTCTGATCACTCCTTGTCTCCCCACTGTTCACTTTACTCACAGGCCTGAGGGCAGCAGCAGGAATCTGGACAACATGGGCACCGGATGTAGCAACAGCAGCTGTGAGGGCAGCACTGGCACCAGCAGATTCCCACCAGGACGAAGAAGAGGAAGACTCCCAGGATCACCAGGCCAACAAACACCCACTCTGGAAGGACGCACAGAGAAACCCACACTGGAGGTGGCCCACTGTTGGGACACACACACTTTCATCACTGTCTCCTGTGAGAGGAGTGGGTGAGAGGGACCTGGGGAAGTAAGCATCTCATGACAAGGCATGGAGCCCTCACACTCAGGAGGAACTCTGAGAATGAGATGTATTGACTTTACAGGGTAGGGATATGGAGAAGGCAGAAGAAGGTTACCTAGGTCATACTGAACACATGTAATGACCAGCACAAAGTGACGGGGGACTTTTGGGACCCCCACCTGAGAAGAGGGTTTACCATATCAACTGTAGTGTCAGGACAAGTATGGACAAGAGCAGAAAGACTCCTGGCTGGGGAGAGGAGGAATCTTGCTTGCTGAGCTATGACATGGTGGGTTCTGTGAATATGTTCCTTTTGTGGTCAAGTTATTCTTACCTACAAAAATATAAGTCCTGAGAAAAAATTCTCTATGTCTCTGTGATCTTATTTAGGTGGTCTAGGTCCCTTATGTATTCATCTATTTTCCCTGTTGAACACCCCCATAACACCTGTACTCAGCATCAGGGCTGAGACCAAAACCTTTTGCTTATACCTGTGTAACAAACCATGGCTAGAGAAAACTAGAGACAAAGACTCAGGTAGAGAATATGCTGTCCCCATGCCCCAAGAATGGCTTGGTTTGATTGTACTCGGGCTAACCACGCTAAGTAGCCAGCAGAGCCCCAGCTAAAATGGTGCAGGGCTTTGATGACTATATTGGCTGTTTGTTAACTTCTGCTATTGTCACACCTCTACCAGGGGCTGAACACAAATTCTAGCTCATCTGCTAATCCAAAAGATTAGAGAAAGGAAACAAATTCCATTTGGCTTAGTAAAAAATGACTGTGACCCTCAAGTGACCTTATGTCACGCTTTCGGGACTTGGCTACAGGACCCAGCTTCCCACTGAGGCCTAGGACAGGCTGGAGCAAGCCAGGATTTCCTTTAAAAGTCCAAAGATTAAAGTGATTCATTTTGATTGAAAGCCACCTACCCCAAATCCCTTTACAATGAACTTTATGTACATGTTGTTTCTTGAATTTTGGTTATTAAATATTCCTTCAATTAAATGGTCATTCAGCTGGAGCTTGAGAATATGACATTTTTGTTGTATAAAGTGTTCTGTGTTAATGATAAAATTATCTGACCTTTGTTTAGAACATAATTTCCTCAGGAAGAAAACAAATAACTTATGTTTTCTAAATGTCCCTCCTTACTCAGCCATGTGAAATACATTCAAATTAATCAGGTCACCATCTCTTCGGGGAGGAAATGAGAAGGTCTTGCGCTTGCTGAGGATGGTCTGGAGAGCATTCCTGCTGAGGACAACAGATAGCGGAGGGCTTTGTCCTGGGCCTCATCTACAACACAGTAACATTACGTAGTCTGAGCCAGAGGTGAACTCTGAGGAGCAGAGGTGTGGGGTGGCTACAACTAGAGTCAGGCAGTCAATGGTATAAAGACTGGCAGGTTACCTTGGAGGAACAAAATAATGTTATCCATGGAAGGATTCGTGGGGGTCCAAAGGGAGGGATATTCAAGGGACAAGGACCAGATATGAAAAATACAATAACTCTTTCTTGGGACTGGGGGAAATAACATCTAGTTTGAAGCAATGCTTTGTAACATTGTGTGTGTAAGGAACAAATGAGTACATGCTGACAAAACTGGATAAGAGGGATTACAAAGAGGTATCCATTTGGGTCCTTGGGATCAACAGCAATATGAAGACTGTCTATATTTGGGTTGGCCAGCTCATGGCAAAGCAGGAAAATTTATGGAAGAATAATTAGTGAAACTCAAATGTAAAGATTATGGATGTTTTAAAACCTGAATAGAGTCAAAACCAATGGCCAGGAATGTTTTGTATCTCTCTGTCACTCCCAACTATTAACCCTTTGGCAGAAGCAAGACTGAATTATACATAGTAAAGACTATGTATTTCCTGAGTTCAGATATGTCCTTTCCTGTAGTTCATTCTAGTTTCTCTCTGAACTTCCATCCACTATGGACCCTGGGGCTGCACCGAACTCATGTTGGCTTGTCTAGGCTGCGGCAATCAACTCAAGCTACATAAGATGACAGAGGTGTGCATTTGGGGTTTCCTTGACACCTGGTTGGTGGATCTCGGGGATTCAGGGGGCCCAACAAGCCTCTGAAATTGTATACTAAGCAATGTCTCTAAGTGTGTAGTTCAAGGGAGGAGGCGTGCATTACTTTCATAAGGCTTGAAAAAACATTTTTTGATAAAGTTATAAAAGGCAATTCAGAGTCACATGATTGTACACTAATGAATGGATAAACATATAACTTAGGGAATAAGGAAATGCGGATAATAATAACTCTGTTAAGGATACTTATAGGTGTCTCGGTACAGCTGAGACACTGAATTTGGAGATTGCCAAAGAGCCTGCAAGGCCTGACATGGAAGGACTGGGTCCCCTTGCAGCCTATTTGAATTATGATTGTTCTCTTAGGGCCTAGTAACAGAAGAAACACAATCTAAAGTCTTTTCCACTGGGCTTAGTTCATCCTGGAAAAGACCACAGAAATATAGACAAATGTGCAAATAAAAAAAAGGAGCAATTAGTGACTAATGCAGAAGCAAGACAGAAGGAGTGACAGCAAATTAAGCAAATAAAGAGTTAAATGACTGAATACCTGGCATAATCTCCACAGCAAAACTGGGCAAGAGATCAGCAAGCAGCCCTGTCCTGCCTAGAAGAGGTGGAAGGAAAAGAAGAAGGAAAGAGGTTACTCCAAAGGAAAATACAGCTTAAAGGCTGGCTCCAGTTGGCACCATCCCTACACAGGGTCAAAGATCCAGGCTCTAGCTGGTAGGAGAGGCAAGTCACAGAGGCTGGACTCAGTCAAGAGAAAAATCTTCTCCATCAATCTTTGGCAGCCATCTAAGTGAACTTTGCACCTAAACCAGATGGAAGCAGAAACAGAACTTTCTCTCCAACTATTTATAGGAGGAGGAAATCTCTGCTTCAAATCTGAAAAACCCGGCTTGAGCAGACTGGCATACACCATCTCCATTCATTTATACATTCTTCTCCACACATTTTATTGGAGAGTCAAACCCATCTGTATCCAAACGTTCAACCTACATTTTCATACATCCATACACAGTCCTATGTCCATATAAAAACAAAAGTACATATTTGGTTTTAACTCAGAATTGTCTCACTACATGATTCTATTTATAGCCTAAAGATGTTTCAATGATTAAAATTTTCAAAGGCAAGGAAAAGATAAAGCTAGATGAGTTATACGCTCTTCTACACTCCTTCTGGTTTCAGAAATACTCTATACATATGTATATGGTATGGCTTTTCCATATGGGACCCACAGCTGGCACTGTATGAACCCAAGTGCCTTCTGCATGATTCAGCATAGGAGCTTAAGGGCTGGTGTGAGAACAGGTGCCCCTCAGGGTTTAGAAGGCAAAGAGGTGTGAAGGAACCGAGACTATGGAACATGTGAGGGAGGAGGTTAGTCCTTCTAAAAATTAGCCTGATTTATAGAAAGAACCACTGAAAATGCTTTCACCATGTTCTCATATCAAATTAAATGTAAAGGCCCTGATGTGGTTTTTGCACCTATACCAGATATTTCTACCACACCGAAGCCTTGCTAATAAACAAGCTCCCAACTAGCAACAATATGAAGCAACTAGCAAAATTGCCCTCCTTTCAGACTTCTGATGGCAAAAAGCCACTGAGGTACCACTTAAGCATGCAACTGAAATTTACTTCACTTATGTGCATAACATATACCCCTAGAACAGCTCTGCCCAATAGAAATAAAATATGAGCTACCCGTAATTTTAGCTTTTCTAGTAATCACATTAAAGAGTAAAAAAAAAAAGTTAATTTAATACTATTTTTGACTCATACCAATGTAGCCAAAATATTAACACTTCAAAGGTTCAATAGCCATGTGTCACTATTGAATACACAGTTTTAGGGCTCTGTTTCTTGCATATAGATTTGGTTCATTTAGAAAACAAGTTTTTTGAGGTGCATGAGAGAAAAAACTACCCATGTGTGTGGTTTATATTTTGAGTCTAAAGGTTGGTGATGATTGGTCACTGGCCCCCCCGTTCTATCAAACCGCTCCACAGAAAAGAAGCTCTGATAAAGGTCAAAGAAAAAGAAGTTCCTCCAGGACATTTACTTTTTCTGGGCTCTCCCTAGCTATTCAAGGCCAATGTGGTAAAATATGCCTTGATCATGTCTCCTGCATGGGTAATGGTTCCTCATCTGAAAAATTAATCAGGATCACAATACATTCCAAGGTCAAGGAAGTATAGAGACTGACTCAGGCTAGCTCCGTTTTAGGTTTTAGCAAGAAGGGCTTCTTTCCTTCTGTATTCTATCTCGTGCATCTGACATGGTAGGGATGGTCTGCTGTTTGCAAGGTCTCTTGGAAGAACATACAGGAGCCAAGTGGGACACTGGAGAAAGGCATCCTGAATTTGAAAATTCTCAGGCTAGACTTTGGCTTAAGCCTTCATGAAATGCTAAGAGGTGCCTCTAAAACTCACACGTGGTCTAATCCAGTTCCTAGGATGGGATGCCAGATAGGGATTTGGGGCCAGAGTCTGAGCAAGTGATTAGGAGCATGCATTGATTTCATCTGGAGTGTTCTGTGTACAAATATCTCTTAGAAACTCAACAAAGAAGCAGTGGTCAAGGATTGGGGAATTTTGGATGTTGGCCATCTCTTAAAGACACAACTAATATTAATTACCAGCCAATAGCCAATGATCAAGAAGTCTATATGCTGTGTTTTTAGCAAACTGGTTATGGGATACTTACTTAACAGTGGTTTAAAAAAAAATTCAGACAACTGGCACTTCTGAATGAATCTCTTATTATCTGGTAAAATGAAAAGGCTTTTCTTGTGTCTACTCTTTAGCTCTCAAGCCTACCAATGTTTTAAACATCTCTAGATGTGCTATAGCCCATAATTAACTACATTGATAATAGAAATGTTATTGATGATATAAACAACTGATTTGTACACCCTCCCAGGAAAGTAGTCATGTGATAATTATTAACTGTAAAAAATCCATATATTCAAGGAAAATATGGTGCTCATACATATTACATAAAGCACATTAAACTAGAAAAAGCAGTGGACTGGGGGTCAGGGTACTGGGAGTCAGCTTTGCCATTAGTTTACTTGCTACTACAGGCAAATTACTTCCTCTTTCTAGATCTCAATTTTCTCATTAGTCAAATGAAGTGGTTGAATAAAATGATCTATAAAGAGGGAGACCATATATTCTGGTGTGTGCCTGTTGTCCTGGTGTAAATATTAAGAGCACTACTTTTTACTCTCAAGGTATGCTATTTTGGACAATTAATTATATGGCCATCCCATCTATAACATTTTTGGTTCTCATATCTGCTACTTAGTGATTAGAGTTGCAAACTCAGCTCTGTATGTTTATAGGGACAGCAGGCAATGCAAGTAAATACAGCTTGCCAAATGTAATACCACAGGGAGCATTTAGGGGTGAAGCAAATGACAGATTATGTGTCTACGGGGACTGCTACTACTCACCTCTAGCCAGTTGCTGCCTCCTAGGAATGTGTCTCCATGGTCTCAGGTCTTCTAATTTTTCAAGATTAGCCAGACCACAGAGTTTTGTGTGAAATATCCTGATTTTCAAATGTTGGCAACTGATTCACAGTTTTTTTTTAAACACTAGACAAGCCATACAAAATATATTTTGGGGCTGTATAGAGGCCCGAGATCACATACTGGCAACCACTGACAGGTATATGCAAACCAACATATTTATGAGCATGTAAAACACACACAAAAAGCTGGATTTCCCCACAGGCTGTTTAGGTTATGTTGTTGGTTTCCTAACTTGCTACTACACACTGAATGTCAATGAATACAAGCTCTAGGAACCTATATTCGAATTAAAATCTGAAAGCAACAGTATTACATGCCAGGCTGTTCGCCCTTCTGATTTTGGGGGGGCTGGAATGGGTATCATGGAAGAACAATAAAGGAATTTTCATTTCTAGATTTTGTTTATATTTCTAATTCAAAAAAATTAAGGATGGGTGGTATCAAAAATATGGACAGGAGATTCACAAAGCTTGTCACTCCAACAGAAAAACATACATCAAGCTTCTCATTCTCCCTGAAGCAATGGAGTTTTCCCAGAATATGCCCATGTAGTGCTAGCCCCAGGATGGTGTGGGTGAAGAATCTTGCCAGATAGTGGGTGAACTTTAAGGTCTTCAGAATTCAGGACACAGAAGGAGTTCTGGGATAGCAGACAATATGACTATATCATGGCAACAGCAGAGAGAGAGAGTGCAAGTCTCTCTGGCTTTTATACCACAACTTATATTTTACTGGGACTAAAGACATTTTTAAAAGTAGATTTATGCTGGAATCATATATTTCTGAAAATAATTTTGCTTCCAGCTTCTTACCTAACAATTCCTAAGAAATGCTGTTGCCAGTTAGAAATGCTCCATCTTTTCTTCCTATTCTATCACATCCAATAGAGGTCTGATCTTAGAAAGTCCAAACAATTGCAGTAAATACTTTCCAGATTTCAGTAGCACTTTACCAACACTTGTGAATCATTGCTTTTCTTCCAGGATTCAGTTTAAGAGGGGCAATTACAAGTCACTTTAATGTCTGAGGAAAGGATAGAAAACAGACCCTGCAAATAGAAGGCCACGTTTATGCTTTTCAAACCACAGCTCAAACTATCAGTAGAAAATACAGTTTTTACATAAGCACTCAAATAGTTTTCCCCAAACCTTGCAGAATCCATTACTTTTAAGAAATTTCCACATGAATAGACCAAACAAATTAGGCATACTAATAGTTTGTACACGCACGCGCACACACAAATGCCAGCTTTGGACAATTACCCTCACAAACTTCATAGCCAAAAACACTCACACACTTTGAGTTGAATGATCAGGGCAGAAACATGAATTGTGGGAAAAAATGACCCTTGTGTCTTACCTATAGAATTCTCTATTTCATAGCTGTTTTCTACCATTGACACATTGAAGTTATCCCCACCTGAACTCTTTGTACATATTCCTGAAAACCAGCCCACTTCTGGAATGTCCCCAATTCATTCATTCATCATTCAGTCAACAAAGAAATATGGACTGTGCCAGGTGGAGACACAGAAATGAGATGTGAACCCTATGCCCGAGAGGCTCACTGTCTAGCCCATGCGGCTTTGTCCAACGGTGTAGGTATAAGAATGAGTTGTAGCTAGCTGCTTGTTTTTTTTTTTTTTTTTTTTTTTTTAGCTAGCTGCTTGTTTCACAAACTTACTAAACTCAAAGGACTTTCCTCCTGCCAAATTCAATTATCATCAGCTTTTTCTTTTTTCTTTTTTGACATCAGGCTCCACCTGATGAGGCCATGAGGCCTTTCCCCAGATACACAGTCCTTGCCAGGTTTCCCACCTCTCTTCCACTCATGGCCTTATCTCTGCACATTTCACAACAAACCATGTCCTGGTGCTATTTCCCCAAGGTTCAAATGCTCTTTTCTTGGTAGGCCAGGCTCCTCAAGGCAGGATTTACTTACCTTCTTTAATAACATAACCAGCTAATACAGTTCTCGATCTCCTGCTTTGTTCAAATCCTTACTACACACAGTCTCCAAGACTCTGAAATCCATCCTGGTAGAGCCCTGGAAGAGTGCTGCCCCTTTCCATGCTCCTGAGGACCCTGTAGACACCTTCCTGAGGGCACTTATTTCTCTGCTGCAGTAACTCCTTTACACGTGCCTCCTCTAGCAAGATGGAAACCCTTCGAAGGCAGGGACTGTGCTCCGTGCTTGGCATCCCCAGAAGCCCACCTAACCCTATTGGACCTTGAAGTGTTTCCAATAGCAAATCCCCAGTCTGATATGCTGAGCTTCTGGCTGGACTTCTGGTTTATTGTTCACAAGAGTACTTTTTATCTCAGATGGGAACCAGCTCTTAATAAGAACACGAAGGAAACATTTATTCATTCATAAAGCACTATTCTATGTACTGGAGAATGTTTAGCACCCCTGGACTCGGGGCTCAATGCAAGGAGCATCCACTAGTCCTTGCAACACCCCCAAATGCCATCTTGCTATCTACCTTCAAAGTGCAATGGAAGGTACAGAAATTCTGGATTTAGGACAAACTTGCTTTCAGATCCTAGATCTGTTATTCAATTACTTGCAACAAACACACTATTTAAAGCATTGGAACTCATAAAGAGGAGAAAAAAATACTTTCTTCATACTTATGATGTCACCACTGTTGACAGCATTGTTATCTTCAGTCATTTCTTTGAAGGTATTACCTTGGAGTCCTCCTTAGGTTTACCAATATTCATACCAATGACCTTTCTGTTCAGGATGATCTAGAATGCTTTTCTTCTCCAGTTCCTTGTAATTTCCTTCTTCTTCCTTCTGTTTAATGCACATCTGGCTTCATCCCACTTCCAAGCTTTCCTAACATGCCCTAGATCCATTTTCAGGGATGTACTATACCCACCCCCTGGTCTCTCAGCTCCTAACCATCCAAAATGTTTCTCTCCTAAGTCTTTTAGGAGAGCAGATGGTTTTCCCTGGCCCCCTTAAGTGTAAAGTTGTTTCTATGGCTATTTGGAATCCCAAAAAGACTGGAAATTTCCCAAGTGCACACACATCCCTGTTTTTATTCTATATTCCCATAGCAACCATGCATTCAATAAATATAATTTATGATTATCCATCACAAATGTGGATATAGCTTCCCTTTCTTTTACATATATTTATAAACTGTATTTAAGCATTTCATGCATGCACTTTTTTCTTTTATATCTTTTACATTTTAGGTCACTTTAAATTATAGTGAATAATTCTGACAGTGAATTCTCTCCACAAAATGACTAGTATTGGACCATCTGCAATTAACTATTAATAAGTGCTTCAGCTTTTTGGCAGTGGTTATAAGCTTGGCCTAAGGCACTGATTTTTTTTTTTTAATTTATTTTTTTTAAGTAGGCTTCACACCCAGCAGGGACCCCAACACAGGGCTTGAACTCAAAACCTTGAGATCAAGACCTGATTATGCTTGACCAACTGAGCCACTCAGGCGTCCTGACACTGACTTCTATTCACACAGAATTCCAGAGTTAGATGTTATAGCTAGAAAGAATCTCAGAGGTCATCTAATCCATAACCCACTCCCTGTTTTCAGGAATCTGAGGATCAGAGAGATTAAGGATCTTACTCAGAGTAACATAGCTAATGAACCAGGAGTAGAACCTGAGTCTACTCAGCCTCATTGCAGTATTTTTTCCCCAATATCTCCTCCCCCCTCAAGCTTTGCTTATCCTTAATTTAGAAATGTGCAGCAAGGGCTTTTTGGCCTCCTAGTATTTGCAAGGAGCAACCCTGAAATTTATGTTTGTGGCATTACTGCTCTACTTATATAATTAAGGCATAATTTTTGGATGTACAAAATGTTAGAGATGGTTAAAATTTTCAGCATCTCTTAAAGTTGTGACCAGAAGATGATTACTGAATACATCATAACACAGTATGAGCTAATTAAGACATTCACCATGCTGCTACAAACTAATAAACAATAATAAAAATGATTGCAAAGTACTCTGCTTTTGCAAAGTGCTAGAGTGAACCAACTCCCTGTCCCCAGAGAAAGAACAGATGCCAAGCATTATTAGTAATAGAACATGTACAACTTGGCCTGCGATGAAATGCAGAAGACAGCTAGACTTGACTCCAAGATGACATAGAGGAAGGTGGGACTTAATGGAAGGAGGAAATGGGCTTTCTTGGCACCCAGTGGGAGTTCCTGAGCTCACTGTGCTCCATGCAACAGACCGGCACTGCAAATTAAACACAAAGATACCAAGAACGGCTACTCTCCTTCACCCCCTAAAGCCCTGGTGGTCTGAGGCAGAGGCGAGGGCACACGGCTTGTATGCAGGTCTTGGATGGCCGGAGTCCCTGCCCTCTCCTCCCTGGCCAGCCCCTCTTGGGGTGAGGGGCTTCCACCGTGGGGCCTTTCCCAGACCCCAGTCGAGGCACCGCCCGCGTGTGAACGCGAATCTGCACACTTGAATGGCAGCAGCTGGCTCCGGAGAAAAATGGAATGCCTGTTTCCTGCCCGGCTTTCAAGGGCCGCAGCTCTTTCTTTCCAGGGCTGAGCCGATTTCTCGGTGACACCCACTCTCCCCTCCCGCGCCCAGGCCGGGAGACCACAATGAGGCTGGCGGGCTGACCCGGCTGCTCCAGCTCGCGCCCCGGTAACCACGGCAACCGCAGGCTTCAGGAATGCGCACTAATTGAAGGCCGAGCTTCCTCCCACAGTGATGAGCAACAAGTGAAGCAAAAATAGTGAGGCGGGATAAAGGCTGAGAGCGAGCTGGGGGTGGAGGGGAGAGCTGGCACCGCGCGGGGCGGGGGCTGCGGGGCTGGGGATTAGCGGAGGCAAAGGGCGCCTTCCAGACCTCGTTTGTTCTCCTAACAACCCGGGGTCGGTCGTGAGGGCCTAAATGGACATCATTTACCCTGCAGACATCTTAGTGCAAAATTTCCAGTGAACAATTAAGGCAAACCACCATCGCGGCGGCGCTGGGCCCCTTTGCTTGTTTCTAGCAAATGAATGGAGATGTGCGCACCCCTGGGTCTCCACGAATAAAATGCCAGCTAGCAGCAAGGGTTTCTCAGTGGAAGAAATGAGCTGACACTGATTTGCCCCCAGCTTCTCTGGATCTTCTGTTCTCTTCAAGCCCAAAGAAGAACCTTGAGGGAGGTCATGTTTATGGGGTGACCATCACCAGTTTGACTGCACAATACAAGTTTATGCCTGTTGTCTTGACATAAATTATTAAAAGTTTCCCTGTGTCACTCTCAAGTATTCTGGTTTAGATAGTAAATTATAGAGTCACCCTATCTAACGTCTTTTCAGGGCCATCCAGATCCTAATCTAAGTTAGGTGTTCCCCAAACCCCTCCAGACTTCATCAAACGGCCTGTATAATCTTGTATTTAGGCACAAAACACCTTGTAATTAACTAAGGGCCATCTACTGAGAAATGGGAACTTCCAACAGCAACCAAAATATAGTAACCAAAACATAGCATGCTGGGACAGACTGTCCTGAAATCCACTAGCAGGAAGAGTCCCACAGGGCTGATTAGGGTCACCACTGGCAAGGCACTGCACAGATGTCATTGAGAAAACGTGAATCTATTAGTAATAGGATTGCCAATTCACAGATGGCTCGTTAAAGCCTCTGCCTATGGAACAGGCTAAAGGGAAATCGGCTCTCTAGCAGGAGTCCCAGAACACAGAATTCCCTAAAGAGGGTTCCCTCAGATTAAGGATGACACACTAGGAATGAAACGTGGGGGATGGGAACTGGTGGGAGTTCTTATTATGTGCCATTTAATCCTCACAATAGGTCTTCCATGTAACTTTTATTACCCCTTCCCCACTTTTACAAATAATGAAACCAAGGCTCTTCAACATCAACTTACGTAACTAAGGTTATTTTGCTGCACTGAGTGCAGGGATATCTGACCCCAAAGCCCATGCTCTTCACAGTAAACCTCGTCCCAGTATCCAGATGGACCTTTGGTCAAGATCAGGATTTTGCAACATAGGCACTATTGACATTTGGGGCCAGATAATTCTCTATCGGGTGTAGGATGGCTGTCCTGTGCATTGCAGAATGTTTAGCAGCCTCCTTGGCCCCTACCCACTAGATGCCATAGCACCTCACAAATTGTGACAACTGAAAATGTTTCTAGACATTGCCAAATGTCTCCTGGTGGGGGAAGCCAAAATAGCTCCCTCTTGAATACCAATAGCCTAGACATTTAATATCAAATACAGTCAATCCCTTCTTGTATTCTCAAATTGCTTCAGAAATGCAATATTTATCTTTACCAAAAGACAGTAATTTTTATAGGGATAATATAGTGTCACTTATTTATTTTGTATCTTCACTGTGCTAGGGACACAGTATGCAAAAAAGAAGTTAAATGTAAATCATAATTTAAATGTAAATCATAGTTGAAGCAAAACTGCCTCTATTCCTTGGTGCCTATCAAAGAGCAAGGTTGCAATTATGCAGCCAAGGGTTTTGAAGGCCACAGGAGACTTCCTGCAAAGACTAAAAAGCATAATCCAAAGTCTTCGGAGCATCCACAACCCCCACTACACTGCTCACAGAGTAGAACGGTTGTCACTGACAGTTATTAACCAGAATCACATTCTAGTTGATGCCTGGCTAACTTTGTAGTTCTTCCAACAGAGGCATCTAGGTAAGCTCAGGACAGAGCGGACCAGGACTAGGAGAGAGGACTAGGAGAAAAGGTCATAGGCTAAAGAGCTCACTCCTCATTAGTTCTCTTTCTCTCCTTGCATGGGAGCCAGCATGGCTATCTCGGCTCTCTCGGAAACCTGAAGGCACATATGTCTACTGAAGATAGGATGGTTCTGCCCTCCTAGTGGAATTGAGTCCACTTAAGGTCTTTCATACGGGGCAAAGGTATCTGAGGTACAATTGAGTCTACAAATGAAAATATGAGCACAGCCCAAAGCCAAAGATGTTCCAAAGGTGTAAACCTCAGATTTATGGCCAGAGTGTGGCTCTGTAATTAATTCCTTCTCTCCTTTCTGCCAGGAGTAAACTTCTTCTTTCTTCTCCCCCAATTCTTTTCCCTCTTCTTCTGTTTGTAAATCTTGGAGAGAAACAGCAGCAGCCACTCTGAGAGATCAAAGTTTTAGCAAGCAACAAAGACCTCCAAGGAGGCTGTTGCCATGGGAACTCTGGGAGCTGAAGCCCTTTTAATCGGCAAATCTCCTTGGTTAGCAGCACTGGGCTAGGGCTGGCAAAGAGGAAGAGAAGGAGGAGGAGGAGCCTTGGCAACAAGTAGCCTTGCTAAACAGCCAGAACTAATGTCACGGGGGTAGGGGTGCAAAAGACTTCAGACTGAGGTAGTGCTGACAAGGGGTGAGTGCGAGAGCATTTCTGCTCAGGCTCAGGAGCACGCACCTGTCAAAAATCCCTAAAGTCAATGGCAAGTTCTGAGATCTCCCCTCCCAAGAATCCCCTAATTTCTAAGTGTGTCCTTAATGACTTCTTAATACTAACAGGCTGAAAGGTGTATTTTGGACCACAGTAACAATTTCAGGCAATTTCAGGTGTTGTGAATAACTTGATTTTATAAAAATTCATGGATGTCTGTTCCTCCGCCCCTTGCCTAGGTAATACACATTTGTACTTCTGGGTAAGTCACAGCAGGAGATACGAAGGAAAATAGAAGCTGACGGAAAACAAAGGTATCTCTGTGACATTACTGTCACAGGGAAGAATCAATCCCAACTTAGCGCCTACTCACAAGGACCTACTGGGAGCAAACCTATTTCTGGCATCCTGGAATAGCATTGCATCTGGCCTATAATGAAGCACAAATGGATGCATTCCACAAAATATTAACAGTGTTTGTTTTTGCCTGCCTTCTTCATTTGGAAACAACTGCCCAATTTCCCTTTAGGAAGCTACTCCTTATCTTTTTCCCCTTCAATTCATATGGTTCAATTGGGGCTGGTGGTATAGTTATACTCCTTTCCCAAAGCACAGCCCACCCCTAATAAACAGGATTATGGCTGAAACTATGGGGAAAGGTGCTTTACCCTCCTGAGATGGAAGTCATTAAAGACCATGGAGGTCTAGATCTGCTGGGGGTTATCTTTGCCCCAAATGGGGAGCCTCCCTGAGAATTAAGCTAACACAGAGGGGACAGAGATTCTTTAAAATATAATCTGAACACTGAGACTCAGCCATGCTTGAGCTTGGACTTGTCAGTTGCCTAGCCAAAAAATTCCCCTGTGCCAAGTTGAGGGTCTAGCCCTTGCAATTGGAAGAGTTCTGAAGAATATAGTCAGTGGCTCCAGATGGTGAGATTTTAGGAGATATTTTCTTCATTTGTACATTCCTGTTCTGCTTGAAATGTTTAATATATATATATATAATTTTTTCTAAAACAAACAATATTAAAGCAAAACAAGACAGCAGTATTCTAGGCATCACCCTATATAGAGAATTAATTCTGCAATCCGTGGGTCTTCTAAATAAAGTCAAAATCATAGAAAAGACTCTGAAAGCTATTTTGTTTATCCTAATATCTGAGACAAGAGAACCTGTTCCATGTTGAAAGCTCATCAGAGAGGGAGTTTCTATAATTTCTCCCACCAACCATAATTTCTAAAAATTGTTATTTACCATTAGGAAAGCCTTCCTTAGCTTTAATCTCAAGACCCCTTGAGTCATGTCCTCTTTCTCACTTCTTGGTCCAGAATCAGGAGTGTTCACCCCGCCATGTTTCCCTCATTTTTCTGCTTGAAGGGCCTTCAAAAACAAGCTACCATATGGGACATCAGAAAGAAGGGGTCAGGCCCTCATATTGCGCATGGAAAGAAGTAAGAACAAGGCGAGCTGCTTTTAGATTTTAAAATAATAACTTCTCTGCTTGAGCCTTCCTGAATGTTGAAGTCTTTTTCCTGCCAGCTGGAGCTGTCCAAGGGAACCTTCCTCCTATCCAAACAGTGGCATGGTTCCAGGTTATAAACATCCTGTCCTTGCCACAGATCTTAGACCAACATCTAATCTCAGGGTGGCACATTTCTGGACACTCCCTGCTTCTGTCTGCTGGTATGGCTCTAAGATCCCAAGTGTCTAAATGTTTCTAAGGTACCTGTCACAGTCATCTCAAAGCATTCAAAACACCAAGTGTATTTCCAACTTCTGTATGACTTTACCTCCTGAATCATCAAAAAGAGATAAAGAATGTTCAGCATAGTTTTTATGTTTAATGTTGAATCAGCAGTTGTCCTCCCATTTCTCTGAATCACTTGTCTTCAGATACTTCTGAAACCTCTGAAAGAAACATCCATAGTGATTTATAGATGGTTCAGACGTCTGGGAAAAGGAGGATGGGGTCATGCTCAGTGGGGGAGGTATGCAATACAGGCAAAAACGACTATGCCTTTGAAGGGAGGACCTAGGTCAATGGTTGTAGGCAGTTTCCCTAAGAAATAAAGTGAAGTACTAAAGCAAATCTGGGACAAGTAAAAATGATTACCCATGACCTCAAGCAGCAACCACAATTTTTAAAACATGGCTCATGGGCGCCTAGGTGGCTCGGTCAGTTAAGCCTCTGACTCTTGATTTAGGCTCAGCTCATTACCTCAGGGTAGTGAGATGGAACCCGGTATATCAGACTCTGTGCTGCAGGAGGAGCCTGCTTAAGATGCTCTCTCTTCTTCTCCCTGTACCTCTCCCTCCCTCTCCCCTGCTCCGGCACTCTAAACAAACAAACAAACATGGTTTATGCAGAGGAACATTCTATAGCTTCTTAATATACACAGGTCATATGGTATCATGGAAAGAGATGAGGCTAGGAATCAAAACATTTGGGT
This sequence comes from Canis aureus, assembly GCF_053574225.1. NCBI lineage: Eukaryota > Metazoa > Chordata > Mammalia > Carnivora > Canidae > Canis > Canis aureus. The sequence goes on from NC_135616.1 coordinate 49,689,773, forward strand.
TTGGGACACCTGGGTGGCTCAGTGGTTGAGTGTTTGCCTATGTCTTTGCCTCTCTCTGTGTGTCTCTCATGAATAAATAAATAAAATCTTTTTAAAAAATGGGGTTTGATCATCATCACTATTTTTTTACAGGGATAACTGTCATAAAACCTGAACATTAATTTCTTCATTTGGAAAATTACGAAAATAATGCCTTCTCTCCTACCGTATGCAGTTCTTATAGGAAAAAAAATCTGTGAACTTCGAATTATTATCAGTGTACATTAACATTAGTAGCAGACATAATAATGGCATCACTTTGGTGGATATTTATTGCTTTTTTTAAAATCTCACATCCATTCTTCCTTTGTTTTGTAAGAGTGCCCCAATTTGCTTCACAGAATTGATTCTTCTCCTTGTCTTGATGGACTAGCCACCAAGAGCCCTTGGTCTCCCAAGGCTAAGCAGTGAATACCTGTCCAAACTAGGCCAATTGGACTCTGTCTCCTGAGACTGATTCTTGAGTGGGAAAATGCAAAATCAGAAAACAAAACAAAACAAAACCCAGTTGAATTGACTTTTTTCTGGCTATGGAGCCTTAAAGACACTGTCTATTAATTCTTGCTACATAGACCCTAGAGCAACTGTGGCACAGTAAGGACTGTGCTGTGCTCATCAAAACATTCTTACTTTTTCTTGGGAAAATACAAAATAACAGCAGAAGCGACCCATCTCACTGTCAGACCTGGCCCCTAAAAGTCCCATGTGACCTTTCTCTCTTTCTGAGCAGCTGGGAGCAAATGTCTTCAGTACAGCTGAACCACATAATGGGGAAGGTTAGACCCCTACTCTACCACCTGGAAGGAAGCCTTCTAACCCCCATCTGACTAGGACAAGAGGAAGTAACAGACTTCTGCTATAGTAAGTCACTGAGACTTGGGGGGTGTTTTTACAGAAGCTAACAAGTGTTACCCTACCATACTATCCTTTTCAGAGACTGATTTTTCCAGCCTTCCTTTCAATTATGATACCTTTTCAACAAATTATTTTCCTGCTGAAGTTAGCCAGTGTCCACTTTTGTTGCTTTCAACCACAGTCCTTATGGATCCATTACCAGTAATAATTTAAACAGCCAATAAAGTATTATGATCAGATTAAACCATGTTATTTCACTTGAGACTACATATTTATTGTATTGATCCTTTATAAGTCAACAAATACATATTTAGCACTAACATTTAGGAGGCAAAAATATTAATTACAGATTCTGCCCATTTATCATTTAAAAAACATTCACACCAGCCTCTTTACACTAGACACTCTGCTAGGCATTATAGATATATAGACAAATGAGCATTGGTCCTTTACTCTGAAAAGCACATGGTCTAGTGCTACTGAGAAGCTTGTAATGTTGCAGGAAGCATCAAGACAAGTGCATATGCAGTGCCAGTGTTACTAGTCATATGAAGTAAAACTAGAATATAAGACTGATAAGTTCTGTCCTTGGCCCTTTCTACTTTATATAATCTTCCTAGGTGACTCATCTATTCTTCTATGGTTCTATCACTCAGGATTCTCAAATCTATTATATCTAATCCTGTCTTCTCCACTGAGTTCCACACATACATTTCCAGTTGTCAGCAATACATCCCTACCTGGGTGTCCCACGGGCCTCTCATATTCAACATATCAAGAACCACAGTCATTCTCCTGCCTCTCTAACCTGCATTCCAACCTGTATCCTCTCTTAATTGATGGAACAGTTGGCTACCCAGCTAGCTAGAAATCATGGTGTCCTTTTGACTCATCCCACTCTCTCATTTCCTTTTATACATAGTCACCAACATCCATCATTTCCATCTCAGAAATGTTTCTGTGTTGTCACTTCTCAATCCACTGCTCTGGTTCAGAATCTCATACGCTCTCACCCATCCTGCTACAGCAGCCCCATTGCCCATCCCTCTGTTCTAGCATTCCTTTTGCACTGTCTACCCTGCTGCTAATTATTGTTTTGACCCTGAGATCTCACTTCAATTATCTGTTAATATTTCTTTACTGGCTCCCAAAAGTCTTCAGGATAAAGTCCAAACTTCTTTTTTTTTTTTTTTTTAAGTCCAAACTTCTTAATCTGACATATAAGACACTTCACAATCTTGTTCTCTCAATTTTTCCATCTTCACCTTTGTATGATGGGAAAAATAAATTCTAAACTTTGCCTCTAACTTACCTCTTTAACTTGCTTTTCCTTACTAATTGGTCATCTGAAATTCCAACCAGGTTTCTACTCTCCACTTCATGATCATCTCCAAGAGGAGCTACTCTCAACTCTTTCCACCACCATCAATAGTTTCCTCTCATTCTTGTTGGATTTTTTCCTTTTAACCCTGACCTTCTGCAAAAGACCACAGTCTATTTCTCTGGCTTCCTTGTGAATGAGACTCACCCTGTACACTCTTGTAACCAACCTATAACCCCTGCTATCCCTGTCATGAGGACGGAAGTCCTGGGAGGTCTTTTTCTCATCTATCAAGGTAGTCACATCTCTCATGTTCATCTACTTTTCAATCCAAAAATTTTTAAATTGAAATGAAGCTCAAAAGTAACCTAAGCCCCCTTTCCTATACATAAATATCTCATTTATTACAACTCCTAAGAAATTTCCAACCCTCCTGGGACAAAAAAAAAAAAAAAATCACTACTCCTGAGAATGCCTACTCCATCTTTAGATGTTTCTCATTGTTAACAGTTATTTCTTCACACTGAGATGGATTCCTCTACTCCTGGTTCTAGTTCTACCAAGCTACAAAGACAGAGTAAGTCCAGTCTCTCTTCTGTACAATTTCACTAGAGATACCTCCCATGCTCGCTTTCTCAAGTCCTCCTTCACTAGATCAAGACTTTCTAGCTCCTCCAACCATTCCTCATGTAAAATTCAATGACTGAACCAGTGGCTCATGAAGGTTGTAATTAGCAAACTGTGGATGCAGTTATATGGCCCCTGAGGTCTTCATCTTTTTGAGGTTTACCTCAGACATCAGGTTGCTCTCTTGGTCTCATATAAAAGGAACACCTGGGATCCCTGGGTGGCGCAGCGGTTTGGCGCCTGCCTTTGGCCCAGGGCACGATCCTGGAGACCCGGGATCGAATCCTACATCGGGCTCCCGGTGCATGGAGCCTGCTTCTCCCTCTGCCTGTGTCTCTGCCTCTCTCTCTCTCTCTCTGTGACTATCATGAATAAATAAATAAAATCTTTAAAAAAAAAATAAAATAAAAAATAAATAAAAGGAACACCTAACTATTAGGCCTGCATGATATAACAACCAAATAATTAGAATTTTTAAAAATGTGACAATATTTTGAAAAATTCTCTAAAGAGTATATAAAGATCAGAATTTTGCACCTGGAAAGTAAATATAGTACTTCCTGTGTCCAGAAAATTCTCATAGATTTCAAACTACTTCTCTAAATCAATCTAACACATCTAGTGTTGCCCTGAAAAATTTACACAGCAAATATATCATACTCTGAACATTTCTCATTCATGTGGAACACAGTGGAATGTTGTGTTTCTCCTCCCCAAGAACTCTAGTATGTATCTGTTTTTCTCACAGATAGGCTTCTTCTACCTGTGATGATGAGTGGATTTGCAGCCTCCCCAGTACTGCTTTACCATTCTTTTTGGAGTGACACTGATTTCTTCTTTTCATCTTTTCTCCCATCATTGGTGACCATTTTCATCTGAGCCTTTCTCTCACCCACCTCTCTTTGTCCCAAGGACAGCATCTTCCCCCAAATGACTGTACGTTTTATCCAAGGGAATGCCCTTCCTATACTTCAGCACAACCTCATATGACAAGGCTTTTACTCTATTCATTTCCCCACATTTGTAGAATTGGGAACAAATTATTTAAAGTGGTTTTTACCTGGCCTCCTTTTCCTACACAGGCAATTACTTCTCTGCAAATGGCTGCACTGGCCAAATAATTGTGTCCACAATTAGCTAATTGCAGGCTCAATGAGCCACTTGTTCCTTCAGACTTGGCCATTACAGTTGTGTGATTGGGTAGAAATTTATCTCTTTACTCCCTTCTGATTTACAGAGTCATAGCAGATCCCAAATCTGATTTCCCTGTATTCTTTCACAATGTCAGTACAGGCCTTTTCACTTTTTTACTTCCTTTTCTATGTGTGTCATACTCTCCACATTCTTTTACAAATCACAACAGCCATGCTTTGTATATTAGACCCAAGGAATATGTATTTGAATTAAGTCAACCCTCGAGTAAGGGTTATTATTAATTAAAAGGTTAATTATGAATAAATAATTACCTGAATCCATTTTATAAACCATAAAAGTAAGGCAGCAGAACAGTTGCACACAGTCATGATAGAGTAAAACCGAAAATCCTAACTAGCAAATCTACTTCTTCCCTGGGCCCTGAGTTACCCACAAAGGGTAAAAATTAACCTGCAACCTCATCTGCCTTTAAAAGAAAGCACTATTAAATATTCCTCCAAATTGTTACCACTGGCTTCTTGGAAACTACAAAAAAGATTATTTCATTTAAAAAATGGCCTCAAGTCTTTACCTTTTCTCCTACAATTAAGGGAGTTTCTTTTCTTAATTTCTGTATATTTTATTCTACCTTTCTTGTACAACCAACATGTATAGAACCTAAAATATATGCTCAATTTTTAGTTTCATATAAGGAGGTCATCTCCCACTGACATTCTTCCAATCCACAAAAGAGGACAGGTATAGCCAAAAATAATGAGTTTTCCTTTATGAAGAAATTAATATTAATAAGGATTAGACACATTTGCTTTGAAAATGACTCGAATCACTTTTAGGTTTCAAGGCATTTGCCTTCCAATTAAACACTAGCAGACTCTCCAACAGCTCTTTCCATCAGGTACATTTTCTTGTTAAACTCCCAGTCACCCTTTCCCGTGATTGTCTTAATCGTAGGTAACTGAGTGGAAAAAAATTCCTGATGTCTTGGGAGATCCCCACTCACCAATGAGTTCTTATCTCTCAGCTGTCTCTACTCTGCTTCAAAGGCCTCTGGCATTTTTGTCAACACTTAGCACACGAAAAGATAAGTAGAGCATAAGAGCAGAAAGAAATCAGGCTTAAAGGTATACAAGTGAAAAGGAGGGGGAAAAAAAACCCTGAGAAGGCAGAAGAAACATTCAGGACAATGCCATAAAGGGGGCCACAGCCTCCAAGAAACAGGATACAAGAAATATGGCCACTGCTTGTAAAGAGCATATTCTAAAACCAGTTTATACACAAGAAATAAAGTCCATGTATGTAAGCTGCTGGAACATGCAGGGAGATGCGAGGACAGGGAACAGTGCAAGCGGTCTAAGATACAAATGTGCTGATGGCTCTCACTTACCCAACACCAGCAGTTCTGCCAAGTCCTCATTTTTGCCCTCCAGGTCATCGGGGGTAGTGATAATACAGTAATAGAGTCCGCTGTCTCCCCACATGAGTTTTCCAATTTGAAGATCTGCATCTGTTATCACAAAAAGAAGTGCCCAGTCCTAAAACTGGCCCCTGAAAGGAAAACACTGAAAAATGGAGGGTGAGAGGGGACCCTTCTGGAAGGAATGTCTGCTGTGTTTTACTTCTCCACCTAGATGGTGGTTGACAAGATGTTTGTTTTATTTCAAACAAATACACAAATAAAAACCCAATAGCAAACACCAGCATGCCTAAAGTGAAAGACTTAGGGTGACCCCAGAAACTGGTCTAGTTCCAGTCCAGTTTTAGGAATAGAAGATTGCCTTCAACTAACCAGGTCTGCCGAAGCCCCTGAAAGCCAGATACATTCCAGAATTACTCTGGACTCTTGGAAATGAGCTGGCTTCACAGGCATTCTTCAAAATTCAAATAATCAAACAAGTCAGGTCAGGCTCTTAGGCCCTTTTCTTGCCCAGTGGTTTACGGAACAGAAAAAAAGGGTAGAACTGATACAGAACCAGCTGGGGCATCTACCTGGCTCTGTAACATTTATGCCTACATCCCTTCTCCCAGCAGAGGAACTTCTTATGGAAGCCTGCTTTCTGAGTTTGGGAAAGGGCCATAGAGGCTGAGGTCAAGGTGTATTTGAGAACATTCTTTGACTAGAGCCTATTCCAGTTCAGTTCTGATAACAAGCTCCTCAGACTAGAGGTCAGGTTGGAGAAAGACTATTTTCAGAGCTCATCTCTGTGTCTTTCTAGATATTATACACTCCACTCTTTATTCCCCTCACTGCCCCATCAAGTAATCTGCTAGGCTTCTTGATGTTTCCATCTCCCATAAAATCAAAATCTTGAGGGGCAGCAAGGCAGAGAGGCTGACATCCCCTTGTGTGTGGGACAGGGGAACTAATCTTCCTTCTATTCCTGGGTTCAAAGCAGAGGCATCATTACCATGCACAATCGTGATCTCTCTGCCCCTGTAGAAATCCCCCAGGGTGACAGTTGAGCCCTGTTTTGAAGCTACCACTCGAACAGTCCTCCTGCTGTCTAAACAATCCAAGTAGGGGTCCCATTCCAGGTTTCTTTTGCTGAGAGGCTGGGCTCGGGGAGAGGCCATGCCCAAGGATTCCCCCATGCGATCTTGGCAGTAAGACTTGAACTTCCACTGCACGACTGCAGGCTGATGGGAGGATGTGGAGAAGTGGCAGCGAAGCACAGTAGGCTGAAACAGCATGGCCACCTTCTTCTTGTCAGGCACCGTGACTTGAAGGCCATCAGCCATGGCTGCAAAACAGAATGAATATGTCCAAACAGCATCCATATTATGGGCCTCACTTCACACCCCACAGTCATGCCTTTCCACCTCACCTCCATGACCTGTCTCTCCCTGCTTTCTCCATCACCATCAATGGCATCAATATCCATCTGGTTGTGTTGTCCAGAAGCCTGCCCTTGCTCCCAATACTCAAAAAGTCACTAAGCCGTATCAACTTGATTTCTCTCTTTCTCTCTTTTTAAAGATTTTATTCATTTGAGAGAGAGAGAAAGAACATGAGCATGAGCTGGGGGAGGAGCAGAGGGAAAGGAAGAGGGAGAAGCAGATTCCCTGCAGAGCAGGGAGCTGGACATGGGGCTTGATCCCAGGACCCTGAGATCACAACCTGAGCCAAAGGCAGATGCTTAACTGACTGAGACACCCAAGTGCCCCTCCACTTGATCTCTAAACATCTTTAATATTTCTTCCCTCCTCTTTGACCTCACTATCATTGCTTTGGTGGTGCTCTCTTCATTTCTTACTTAGAATTTTACAATAGTCTTTCGTCTGGTCTCCCTGCCTGCAGTTGCCCATATGCCATACTTTTACTTTGCTATATAATCCAGATGATCTTTCTAAATCTAATTGTCATGGCTCTCCTTCTTTAAACCCTTCCCTCAATCTCTATGGCCCAAAAGTTCCTGAAAAGGCATTGTAGGTGCTCCGTCATCTACCCCTTACTTCCTCAGCCTCACTTCTGGTGGCATCTCTACTTGAGCACCAACCTCCAAGAATAACCAAACAAGTAACAGTTTTCCCAAGTGGGACATGCTATCTCACACCTCTAGGTCTTTGCACATGATGCTCCTAGCTTCTGTAATGCTTCTTCCTCACTTCTTCCCTTGGGAAACTCTTTCCTGCCTTTCAAAGCCCAGGTTAAACGCCTACTGTAGGCCTTCTCTGACCCTCATTCCATTAGTCACTTCCTCCTTTGTGCCATCAGGACCCCAGCATCCTCTTCTAGACATTTCTTATAATAGCTTTGCAAGTATTTATTTTCATGCCTGTCACCCCCAACAGACTTGTCAGGTAAGGAACGGGTCTTATCTTGCTGTCCCAGCTTGTGAAGCCCATAAGTACTCAATAAATATTTGATAAATAAAGACAATGAAGCTGGGAAGTATGACTTCAGGAGGAAGTGACTTCCCTTCCAGCTGATAACCAAGTATAGGGGACAGAAATGAAGGGGAAATGAAAGCTTTAAGAGAGATGAAGATTTTCAGATCAAAAGCTGTAGACTAAGTTCAAAAGCTTTGAAGAGTAATCAAAAAAAAAGGGAGAAAAAAAAGTGCTAGAGAGTAGATGAGAAGTTTAAGTGGTGAAAAGATCTGACCTGAGACCTGGTGTCCAAGTAAGAGGGAAATTTCAGTGAACGGAAGACCAGGGGAGTGTTTGAGAGGCAAATGGTCTCTTAATTCAATAGTGAGATCTAGAAATTCCAAGCAAAGAGAACTTAACTTTCCCAGTTGAAAGAGAGAATCAAGAGTTTTTAACTTGAGCTGATATTAGAAGCAGAAACAGAATGATGATGAGAGGCAGAAAAAAGGAATATGAATAAAAAGATACCATAAAGAGGTTTTGAATTAAATCTAGGAGCCTGCCAAGTCAGTGTCAGGTAGCTTGAGACAGAAAGCTCCACCCTAGAATTACAATGGACTCGAGACACACAAGGACTAGTTTCCGTGGCGCACCTTCTGTCCTTCATTCCTGCCAGTGTTCAAAATGACACTCTTATGGTTCAAACATACACTTATTTATGAATGTCTCTTATGGAAGCACCCTTGACAAGGGCAAGATATTACGTTTGTGCTCATGCCTTCTGATTTCCAGACCAGTGTCTCTCTACTATGAAAAACCAGGTTCTAATTCTTCTTGGGAGAAAACAGTTTCTGCATTCTGTGGACTGAGGAAATGAGAGTATTTGAGATTTACCAAATCTTAGTGTTTTGAACCTACCAAGTGCCATAGAATAAATGAAGGAAAGCATGCACAAATGAATAATTACTACTATGGGAATCTCCAGCATTTTTAAGAGAAAACCAGATAAATATGCTGTAGATAGCATGGTATAGTAAAATAGCATTGGAATCAAATAGATAGGACTTTGAATCCTATCTGGCCATCCACTAGCCATGAAGCCTCTTAAGCAGCCCTCACTTAATCCTTACTCACAGGGTTGTTAACAAACAACTTGTAGGGAGGAGACTCTAGAGCAGAGCATTGTGACCATCCCCAGTCCTGGTAGATCTCAAACGCTAATCCTCCTTTCCATTTCCTCCTTTTTCTCTACTTCCCATACTGAGGCCCCCTGAATCTCCATGACCATTCACCACCAATAGGTTTGATTACAGCCAGAATTTGTAGATCAGCCTCACCAAGGGGCAAATAAATTCCTTCTGGAAGCTCACTAAAGAACCTCAGTTTTAGTCTCCATTGTTAACTTCCACCACCCTCAAATATTGATGTGGCTAATTCCACTGCTGTCTAACTCACAGAGCTGGATTAGGAAATTTCTTTACAGTTTCTCCTTAAATTCTATTGCATTAATTCTTAATCTTGTAATTCTCCTCCAAATCCTTATTCACACTCCAATTCTCCAGGTAACAAAAATGGGACAGAGATGTGAAGGGACTTCAATTAGCAGTGATTGAGGGTGGATTGTTCCCAGTACAACGCTTTGTACTTGACCATGTCACCTTTCTTCTCAGCTATCTATTCAGGCTATACCTGGGAAATCATATTTCCTAGCCTTTGTAAGATAAATAAAACAGCAAAGGAGGCAAGTGCTAAATAAAAGTGTTGTAGGGTTTTCTGTTTTGTTTCATCAGGGTTTTTTGTTTTTTTTTTTTTTTTTGACAGAGAGTTAAGTGTGGGCTTTTGTTCACTAGGTAATTACCAAGAATAACCTCTTTCCAGCTCTGCTGTCTGTTAGATTAGCCACTTGACCAAGCCATTGGACTCCCTTAATTTTTTTTTTTAAAAGAGGGAGGGGGAGGGGCAGCAGGAGAGGAAGAGAGAGAATCTCAAGCAGGCTCCGTACCCAGCATGGAACCTGACATGTGAGGTTGGATTTCACAATCCTGAAATCATGACCTGAGCCAAAATCAAGAGGAGGACGCTTAACCCACTGAACCACCCAGGCGCTCCTGGACTCTCCTAATTAGTAATAGAGGTTAGTTGGTTCTTAGTTTATGCCATGACACACAATATAAATTCGAGCTCCAAAGAATAAGAAATACAGTGTCAGAAGCATCTGCCTTTTTATTTTATTTTTTATTTATTTTTTTTTTTTTGCATCTGCCTTTTTATAACATGAGAGTTAAAGGCATGGATTTTGGAGTTAGTCCTAAATTAGAATCTGAGCTCTACCACTTCATAGCTGCATGGCCTAAGGCAAATTTCTCAACTCACAAATTTCAGTTTCCTCACTGGTAAAACCAGAATAATTGTAACTACCTTATGGAGCTGACTGAGGGTTAAATGAAAATTTAACCTAAGCACTTAGGATAATATGGTATATAGTAAACACTCAATAAATGTAGCTGTTGCTGCTACTGTCAAAAACAGTAAACAGAAGTCTGTTGACTTCTGTGAAGCTATGAACCTAGAACTAGGTGAGCGACAGATATCAAGATGGGAGATGCTGAATGTGTATAGTGCAGAATGGGCAAAAACCGCACAGGAATGCTAGAATAGGTAATTAGAGAGTTCTTTTTTTTTTATTTTTTTTTATTTTATGATACTCACACAGAGAGAGAGAGAGAGGCAGAGACACAGGCAGAGGGAGAAGCAGGCTCCATACACTGGGAGCCTGACGTGGGATTCGATCCCGGGTCTCCAGGATCGCGCCCTGGGCCAAAGGCAGGCGCCAAACCGCTGCGCCACCCAGGGATCCCTAGAATAGGTAATTAGGAGTACAACAGTAACAGTGCCTGGGTGTGCTCATCACTACCCAAGCATGCATCACCTTCTGGAAATCAGAAAATGGAGGGTAACCATGTGTGTACATGTGTGGGGTATGATGGGAATCTTAGGGCTGTAAGCTAAGGATGAATCTGGACAACTGGAGAGGACAGGACTAGACATTTCAAGGAAATCCCAGTTTATTGGATCTTTAAGGACCATAATAGTGAAGAGTTAGAAAGAAAGCTGAAAATGCCAGCCCCTGCTTTAGCTCTGTAAACTGCAAGATGAATGCCACCCAATTCTTGAGTCTGCCCTGACCATGCCTATTTGGAACCCCATTCCCATTGAAGGATACGATCTAGAAGTGCCCGTCTGGCCCTAACTAAATCCAAGCCAAGGTGAAGGCTTGGATTCCTTACACCCACTAAGCAGCATCTCTTTCGTTCATCTTGTGTTTATCCTGGACTGTTTCCTCCTTACTTCCTATCCATTTGCCCCACCGGGACTGAGATCTTACTCTGAGCACTGGCCTGCTTGCCTGGGCCATGACACCAGCCCCTTCTCTAGAGGATTTGGTATTGTTTCCTATATCCCTTACACGTGACTGAACCATATCTGAAATTGATGTGGCTAACCACCCAACTTCAAAAAGTACCTCTCATGGGATCTCCATTCCTACCTCCAGATCAGGCTCCTCAGAGATAGTATCTCCCATTTCCAAGAGATCTACTTTGGAGTGAGGTTAGTGTCCTGAGCTTTGGTCCTCTCTCCTACAGAGTTTTTCCTATTTCAGCACTCGTCAGATGCCAAAACCTAGTACTTCTTATGCTGGAGTTTATAGTGAGAATACTTTTGTTTTGCCAGGTAGATAAATAAAAAATGTTCAGCCTCTTTGTGGTGTTCATCTGTGCATTTGATCTAAGAAATCTTATTCATTCCCACAGTTCTATCATTATGTCTCAGACCTCAACTCTCTGAAGCCTCATTTGCAAGTTTTAACAGATATTTCAAATTCAACATGTCTAACCTCATTCATGATCTCTTTTCCCACTTCTTGCTTATAAAGCTGTCCTTCTTCTCTCTCCCTCTCTGGTTCCTTTGCCAGTATACCCCCATCCTATCACCTCAGAGAGAAATCATAGCTTTGATGATTTCTTCTCTTTCCCCAAATACATTTGGTTGGTCACTAAATCCAAACATCTCTTAAATTTGGTCCTTCTTTATTTCCACTGCCACTCCCTTAAATTGGGTTTCTATTCCTTCTACTAGGTATTAAATATGAAATGCTTACTAGGTGTCAGAAATGGTGTTAAGCATTATTCATGTAGTATTTTTTTTAAAGATTTCATTTATTTATTCATGAGAGACATAGAGAGAGGCAGAGACATAGGCAGAAGAAGAAGCAGGCTCCCTGTGAGGAGCCTGAATGTGGGGCTTGATCGCAGGACTCCAGGATCATGACCTGAGCCAAAGGCAGATGCTCAATACTGAGCCACCCAGGTGCCCCTATTCATGTAGTATCTTAATGAATTCTCTCAAAAAAATTCTATAAAGTAGGAATTATTATCATACTCATTTTATAGATGAATAATCTGAATCTCAGAGGTTGTATGTATCTTCCCTATCATCTCAGGGCTAGCAAGTGACAGTCAGGTATGAGCCCAGGTTGACTGGCTCCAAAGCTCTTAACCATCACTTTACATAGGCCTTCGTCACCTCCTCAGTTTTATAATAGCTTCCTACGTGGCCTCCATACTTCCAGCCCAGTATACTTTCCACATTTTTTATCTAGAGTTGTTTAGAATATATACATATATATTATATACACATATATGTTATATTATACATACAATATATATACTATATTATATATATATATTTTTTTTTTTTCTGTGCTTTAAGGCCTCCATCGATTCCCCATTCCTTCCAGGATGAGACCTGAATGTCTATAAGGTCTTCCCTGTGATTTGGTCCCAAGCACACTCCAGACATATGAAAACAGTTTTCATTCTTTAACTATAAATGTATTATCCCTTTCATCTGGGGAAACACAAGAACATGTAACTGAAGGAGGCTCCGGCAGCCAGAGTGTGGGTCATGCAAAGGCTGGGACTTTGAGTCCAGGCACCAGTGACACCATAAGGGACTTTTGTGTCAGTGCTCCTATAAAGAGATTCACAGAGGTGAGGAAAGAATCTGAGTCTCATCCTCCAAAGAAAGCCAAGTATTCCAGGACACTGGAGACAAATAGGGAAGAGAGCAAAAGACAGAAAAAGAAGTAAAGCAAGGGAAGGGATCATCCTGTATAGAAGGTACCTGTAAAAATTAGGATTCCTGAATGAGAGCAGCACTAAACAGCATACGAAAGATCATAAGTGAAGACTGCAGATTGTGTGCTCTTCTACATCTGCAAGCAAAGGAGGGAATCCTCAGTCTTAGACCACCAGACCATTCCTGTAACTTCTACTGTGCTCTTGATGCACAGAGAAACTGCCCTTGACTATCTAATTCAAATTCAATCAAAAACATATTTTAAAACATTATGTTAAGTTCTGGGAAAATCAATTTGAAAGACCAGTCCCAGATCTTGAGAAATCCAATGTAAACTTAATTTCTAACTCTAAGGTCCCTGAGGGCAGGGACCAGGATTTGGTTGGCTGTGTATCCCTGGTATATAACAAAGTCATAGAATATGGCTGAAGGTCATACAATGTGGAATGAATCAAAGAATGAAAGAATAAATGAAGGAGTGAGTCAGAAGGACCTTTCTTAGCAGATTACCCCTAGTGCAGAGAATGGATTCCGGCGAATAACTAGAAAAGCTACCTAGAAGTAGAGTGATGAGTGACAGCTCAGAGAGCAGCCCCCAACTCAGCCAGTCACTAGGCCAGGGAAGATCAGCTCCAAGTGCAGACAATGCCTCCCTTCATGTGGCAAAATAAGGTCCTGCCCCAATTCTCATGTAAAGAAAAAGATTCTATACACAACGAACCGTGTTCTTGCAAGAATAACAAAAGCAATATCTAAAGCAAAGCTGTTCTTATTTTAGCAATTTCATTTTTTCCCAAAGCCAGTTCCTTTTCCCCACTAGTTACTTGGTAAGCTATTCCTGCCTGCTACATCTTTGAGAGGCAGATCTTAAGCACAGCCCCATTTTACAGAAGCAAAGATTGCTGCTGAAGGTTATGGAAAATCATCATTGTAAAAATAGGTATCTTTAGAATAAAGAGCTCATCCATCTTTAAGTCTTGAAGTCCCAGAAGTGGGATTTTGACCTCAGACTCACATGTTCCCCAGCATATCTTGGCCTTCAGACTCCTAAGGTTTCTCTTCATTCAGTGTGACAATACAACTCTTCCTTTTCCTGCCTTCAAGTTGATCTTCTTTAAGAAATTTATCTCTTGTCTTCACGCTTTTAACATGTTGTCCCAATTTCTTAAGACACTGCCTAGAGACAACTGATGGACATATTTTCTAAGGGTAAGAGACGAATATGAAGTATCTACCCAGCTCCTCTAGGTTTAGTTCACAATCCAGATGAGAAAATAAAGCCTGTCCACCCCTCAGTAGCATTGTCAGGATAGGAGCAAAGTATTTGGAGAAATGTTGCCCTGCAGGCTCAAGGTTTAAAGGTAAAGAGAATGCAGCTTGGGTCTTTTTTTCCTCCCTAAAGAAATAGGAACAATTCATCTTCCTGATATACCTGGATTAAAAAATAAAAAGACTTTACAAAGAATAGTAGACATTCCCTTGGTATTTGCCTAATATCTAAGCCTAATTATCCAGCTTTCCTGTTGGTTCTGTAAGTTAATCAACTGCTTTCCAGCAAATTCCTTTCCTGCCCAAATTGGCCAGGATCAGCTTCTCTTGTTTGCTATCATGACACCTGATTGCTCAATCCATGTTAGGGTTAGGGTGACCAGATGTACCATTTGGAGATTTAAAACAAAAACAAATACAAAAACAAAAACATGACAGCATCCTTGTGTGCTTTCTCCCTGACATTCCCCAAAGGCAGCAATAGTTCCCCCACTTCCATGGGACTATGGAAAATGTCAGTGCTGCCCTTGCCCAAGGAGGCTTTGCTTATGGCCTAGTTATTATCTGCTACCCATAGCTCTGGTACTTGTGCGCACAGAGCTTGCCATTCATTAAGCATAAGTCCTGTGTGTCCAACTGAGCCATGCTTTCCCATTCTCGGCCACCATTGAGCAGATAAAAGCCAGAAGCATATTCTTTTCTGTCTGATTTGCCTTGTCTCCCAGAGACCTGGAATGAGCTTGTGACTAATGTCTCACTGGCCCCCCTGCTGTTCCAATGGGACCAAAGCTGTACTAAAAGGGGTTAGTCCCTACCCTGCAGGGCAGAGGTGCTGTGGAAGCTGTCCTGGTTAACTGGGTGGGTCAGCTTTCTGGGATGGACGGGCTCTTTGGACAGAGAAAACTCTTGATCAACCTTTACCAAGCTGTTGCCTATGTTTCCAGTTTAGATCTCTCCCCTGAGCTCCAGACCCAAATTCGAACTTCCTTCTCCACATGGATGTTACACAAGCACCTCCAACATGTCACTCTATAGAGGGAGACACCTACTATCCTCTTCCTGTTAGTAAAGGAACTGCTTGGGTCTTAATCTAGCCCCCCAAACCAACCAAATACAACATTTCCTAGCTTCTTTGTAGCTAATTGTGACCATATGCTCAGGATGAAAGTATGTGAGAAGTGATATGTGCAACTTCTAGGTCCCCTTTCTAAAGCTGCAGCACAAGCTGCATGCCCTGGCCCTCTGCCTTCCTTGGTCCAACTGCTGAGAATGTTTGTCACTGGAGCGGTCTTGGCAGCCACACGCTGGGAATGGGAGACTCACCCCCCACTAGGTCCAGATTGTTATAGGAGAGAGAAAGAAATTATTTTCTGTGCATTACTGCATTTTAGTCTCTTGTTATAGCAACTTAGATAGTTCATGCTCACAAATGGCATCCCCAGCAATCCCAAGCCACAAAACTGAAAGTATCTTTGGCATACCCGCTCCTTCAACCTGCACATCCAACCATGCCACTCTTCTACCTCCAGTCACTCTGTCCACCTCTCCCATCCCCACTGCACCCTGTGACTTCAGGCTCTCAGCATGCTTTGTCTCTCTTTCCACAAGGGTCTCCTGGGTGGTTTCTGCTGCAAGTTTGCCCACATCTAACCTATTCCCCACATTGTGGTCCCAATGACATTTCTAAAATGCACATCTGCTCGGGGCATTCCTTTGTTCTGACCCTTTTAAAGATTCCTCGCCATTTCAGGAGCACAACTGGCCCCTTTCAGAGAGGGCCACTCTCTTTCATTCCTCCTGCTGCAGTAAATTCCCCAATCATACTAAAACATTTGTAATTTTCACAAATCACATCCTCCCTGATTCTTGGCTTTTGCACATGCTGTTCCCTCTATAAATTCTCCTTCTCCCATCCCACTTTTCACCTAGTAATTCCTACTTATCTCTCCAAACTTGCTCAGCTGTCACTTCCTCTAGAAGTTTCTCCTTGCTCTTACTGTAGTTCCAGCACCCCAGAGGATGACATTGCATTGCCTGAGAACTTCCTACCTAGCTATCTGTCTCTGCCATTAACAACAAACTCCCCTGTAGCCTTTTAAAGACTCTGCTACATAGTAGGTATTCAACATATTTGTTGAATGATTTAACCCAGTTAATAGAGCTTATTATTTGTTCCCAATTAGTTTTCCCTCTGGACTCTTGCATTGTTCCCTGTAGGCAGAGGACACTCACCACTCCAAAAACCCTGGGCTTTTCTGCATGACACGCATGCCATAAGATATGTCCAAGCAAAAGTTTAAAAGGTGTGTACATGCTTTGGCTCTGGCACTCTAAGCCTTCTCCCTACCTTCTTGAGCCCTCTGCCATAACAAAAGTATGCCCAAACAGTGACTGATCCCTCATCCTGGGTCTCAGAATAAGAAAACATTTGGAACTGAGCCAAGTATACCAATTCTAGCCAAGTCACAGCTAACTCGCAGCTGACTTTGGCTCCCATGTAATATGAGCAAGAACTAAATGTTTGCTCAAGTGAGCTATTGAGATTTGGAGGTTGCTCATCGCGGCCTCAAAATGCTGGCTAACATACCTATTTGGGGTTCATAATTAGTATTGAGGGCCTACTGTGTACCAAATATTGTGCTACGAGTTTTATATAATTCCATTTTAATTATCACAACAACCTATAATTTAAATTCATTTCCCATTTTAAAACCAAAGAAGATACAGTAAAATATTAAGCTAGTTTTCAAATCCAGGTCAGTTTGAATCTAATCCCTCTTCCTGCACTGCCTCTGAGTCTGCCTCCTGATGAGCAGAGGGCACAGGAGGAGTCATGATGCAGGATCCCGGGACCAAATGCAAGGGTTCTACTCCTAATGCAGGACCGCAGGTGCTGCGGGGAAACAGGGGAAGCAGCATGCTCTTCGGAGTTCTTATTTGTTCTTGGCCCGTAAAGAACACTAGTCATCCAAGATGCCTTCTTTCTTTTTCAGAGAGCCAAAGACTATCTTGAAAACCAAAATTTTAAGCATACATATGCCACAGCTACATCCTGTGTGGCTCCTGAGTGCATAGCACCAACCCCTAGTCCCAAATGGGCTCTGATACCCTCTCCTGTGCTCACTGGAGCACTTCTCATTTACTCCTTCCCATTAGATCTTAAGAGTTATTGGAAAAACAAAATGCTACTCTTTCTCACTTTTCCCTGCAATATTTCCCTGAGCTTTATGACTTCTGAGCCTCACTACCCAGTGCCCCATAAAAGACACTATGTATGTTCACTTAAATCGAGAGTTCTACTTTGACCCTTGGATTCAGGCAGAAAAGAAGTTTCCCTTGGACTCAGGCACTTGACCCAACCAAGTCATATTAAGTCAGTGACACTATTTCTTATTCTTTTAAACAATAAGATACCATGGACGTGGACAAGTTATTTATTCTCTCTAAGCTTTTGCCTTCTTATACAGGGGTAGGTAATATCAACCATTCTTGCTTTAAATGATCAAAAGGCGTAATGTATAGGAAAGCCCTTTAACACAAAGAAAAGCATCATAGCATGTAAATAAGCAAGAACAACAACCACATCACACCTTTCTTTATATTCTTGATGGCAGAAAAGGAGACATAAGTGCTAAAATGTCAGAAAGAGTGAAGAGGTAAGTAGGTCCTGGAACAAAAAGTTGACACCAGAAGGGACTGTGTTGGCTAGAGTAGGATTCATCCCACCTAGTCCAAAGTGCTTGCCTTGCTTTACCAGTCCCCAATATGAGTGGACCCTCTATCTACCAAGCACCAAGTGCTATTCCATCTATCCCTCTGACAATCCTAACAAGAGCTTTCCCTCCTCAGCTAGTGTTTTTCATTCCAATCATTATTGATCTGGGAAAGGCTGAAGAAACTGGGGCTTTTCACTAGGTGAATTATAAAAGAAAGACTGGACCTGTCACGCTTTAGTTGTGACTTCCAACTCATTAAAATTAAATAGAAAAAAGATTTAAACCATAGAATCTTTTAGCTGAAAGTGACCTTAGAAGTCATCTCATTCAACAGATTATGAGACCCAGATCTCATGGTTACATAGTCAAGCTATGGAGCAGGTAGGACTAGAACCCAATCCTTAACTCCCAGGTCAGGATTCCTTCCACCAACCAAGTCCTGGCACTGAAACTGCAAACACTGTACTGAGTACTAAGTACTTGCACTAAGATTGCTGCTACTACTAATTCCAAGTCTGTAGAAACTAGCCAACCAGCAGAATCATGTGAGTCTCTGAAACAAGTCCCCTCTTCTAGTCCAGGAAAAAGCATCTGGCTGGGGGCCGGAGGGGAGTTGGGAGAGCTGTGACAAAGTGTTGAAAGAAGATGCTCTGGTAAGGGCAAGGTCTCTTCTGCAGGGGAAAGAAAAACAGTAGAGGGAGAGAAATTGAAAGGTAAGCAGGACAGAGAAGGAGACAGTGGAAGTTGAGGTGTCAACAACCTCTGAAAGCCACTCTTCCTTCTCCAGGGCTAACAGTGCTTTAACTCTCTGCACACAGTCACCAGGCATCTACTGGAATGCAAGCCAGCCCAGGCAACAACCTCCCCTAGATACTTCCTTCTCCCTACAGGCTGGGCTGGGACCCAGCCCCCATGGAGCATCCCAAAGCACTCGGTGCAGATCTCTGCTACTGCCTGGGGATAGGCTACTCCATAATGGTGTCCTGCCACCAGACTGCGAGTGCTGGAAGGCAGGGCTGTGTCTCATTCATCTCCATAACCCCAGTACCACGCTGGATGTGGTTAGTAACTCAGCAGCTGAAGAGGCATGAACACATGTCTCCTAGGAGCTCCTTTAAGACTGCTCCGCCTCCACCTCAGGGTGGCTTGGGTGCTCTCCTAGCCTCTGTGTGGTTCTCACAGCTCTCATCAGAGGACCTTCTGCTTCCAAACCACAATCACCAGAAAAGTCGCTCGAGTCACGACTAAACTGACAACTCTGAGGGGAACGGCTGTGTCTTTCCTCTCTTTATCCTCAGCACCCATCACAATACTTAGAAAGCAGAGGGATTTAGTGTGTGCCTGTAGAATGGATGGATAAGTGAGTGAATACAACCAAAAGGCAACCAAAAGAAATGCTAACAGAGCATAGCAATCTTCACCACAGAGACCCAAAAGTCTCAGGGAAAGCACGTCGCCAGCTCCCTCCCTGGGAGAGAGCCTCTGGCAGCCTCTGCTGCCAGGAACAGAGGGAATGCCATCCGCCTTCAGGAACAAAGACCTGGTGAAGCCTCCTTCAGGTCCTACTGCTGGATGGCACCTGTTGCTAAAATAGCAGCTGAGAAACACTATGTTTGTTCAAAACAACAACAGCAACAATTTATTACAGGAAGCAGCATCACAGTGACAATGAGAAATCATGAGACTAAATATACAGCAGAATTTTAGCAATGAAAGACAAGGAAGGAGCTGCCTGAGACTGAGGAAAAAACCTAAAGTGTTGATTAGAAATTGCTCAGCCGGCATTAGAAGAGAGAAACAGGGGAGGGGAGGAGGGACGGAAGAGAGTGGGGGAGGACAAAGGGAGGGAGAAGGAGAATGAATGTGTTTTTCCCCTGGCTCCCTGACTCATTTTTGATCTGTCCTTCCCTCTCTCCTTTTTGTACCACCCCCTCAGGAGAGAATTCATTGATCGGGCTGGACTGAAATTTCTTACCTTTCCTCTCAGGGTTTTTCTGGGAGCCATGAGTCTGAATTCATCTCCTCCTTGACTGCTCCTCCCCCCCCACACCCCTCAGCCGCCATTGTCAGCTCCTCTACTTTGCTGAGGCTGAGGCAGCGTGTCCAGCAGCCTGCCGGGATGGGGGGGGAAGCAGAGGCTGGGATCAGGGGATGCCTGCAGTGCTCAGTGGGATCTCAGAGGGCCAACCTCCTGTGCAGAGCACAGAAGCCCAGCCTCTGACAGCTGAGGAGGCCCTAATAACTAACCTGTTGCCTGCCACTAGGCAGGGGGGTGGCCTCTCCAGGTACAGAGCAAAGGAGCCAAGGACAAAGCAGCAACTCCCCTCAAAATACACACAGAACAGAACAGCCTACAACCAAAAAAAAGCCCAGTGAGGTAGCTCAGGAGAACGCAAATGGGATTGGCCTGGGGTTTGGAGAACTAGGTTCTAGTCCCGGCTCCATCACACATTTGTTGGGTGCCAATTACCTCTTTGGGCCTCTATTTTTATCAACTAAGGGACTGGACTAGATGGCCTGTGGCCCCTTCAAATGATATGATTCCATTTCATAAAAAGCTGCTAGCCACAAGGGCTCTATGTTCCCCTTCTGCCCCCACTCCCTGTGCTTTTCTTGGGCATACCTTGGGGTATCTAGAAGAGCATATCTCTGACTTATAACTCTTGCCCCAGGATGCCTCATTGGCCTCAGGGAGGGGTGATTCGGGCTTCAGGCCTAGTTGCCTTCTAGTATGATAGCACAGAAGTAGAGGCAAATTAAGGACATTCAGAATCAGTGAGGGTGGAAGTAGAAGGCACTAGGAGGCCAGGGGAGTGGGGAGACATGGATCAGCCAAACCCTGAAATTAGAGATGATTCATATTTGAATAATGTGGGAGGGATGAACTCAGAGCAGCCAAGAGAAGAGGCTAACTCTGCTGACATGCCCTGCCCACCCCCATCCCCTATACCTAAAGCCAGCATGGGGCAGACTGAGTGTTGAGGGCCCTCATTTGGAATAAGAGGGGGAAAAAATGTGAGGCAATCAATAATCTTCTTTGAAGCTATGGGAAATGGAGTTTTTGCTTTTCTTCTTAAATACATTTTATCTGCTTTCAATGACTGCCTTAGAGATTTTAAACTTGTTCTCCTTTTCCTACTGACTGGATTTTTCCAAATTTTCTGATTGGTGCCCCCAGAGGGAACAGAACTTTTTTTTTTTTTTTTTTTTTTTTGGTGCTATTTTCTGATTTCTCTCCTGCCCTGCACTGCCCTCATCCTATCCTCGCAACCTTTCTGACCCCTTGTTCCTTTCTTAACCATTCCACCTTGCCTGGAATCTTTGTCTCAGCCCCTTCCCAAACTACCCGAACCTTCCTCACCCATGCCCACCCCCCACCCAAGCTGGGTTACTTTGTGAATCTCTCAGGACTGGCCACCGGTCCCTCAGCCTCGCAGGACCCTCGTGTGAGACAACGTGCCAGGAGCAAGAGCCTTTCCAGACCTCAGGCTGGCGGGTGGGGAGAAAGTTCACCAAAGGGGAGGAGAAAGCACACTAAGGACCCAGCTAGCGGAAGGGGCTTGAATGCTGGGGAGAAGCTCTACCTTCTGGATATCTCTGCAATTTATCCTCACTGGGGGAGGGGAGACTGTTTATCTGGGGAGGAAGGTTCTTCTCGGCTATGGGACCACTCCCCCAAATGGCACCACGCGCGAGCGAGCCAGGCCCTAAACTCCACGGCCAATCAAGCCTGCATCCCCATCTCCTTCCTCATCCCGCCCTACCGCACCGCGAGGCACTGGGCGGACGCCGCGGGGTCTCCCGGCTTCTCCAGGGAAGGCATCAGGGAGACACTCCTCCATCCCTCACCTCCAGAAAAGCAGTTCTCCCAATTAATGTCTCCTCCGAGCTTTCTTTTCCTTTCTTTCTTGCTTGCTTTCTTTTTTTTTTTTTTTTTTCCTAACCAGGCTCTTCCCAGGAACCACACAGCATTACCAACTCAGGATAATATCGACAAGAACCGTTGTGTGGAAGAGGAAATGCACAAGCGCAAGAACAATCCCCCAAGGAGTCCGACACCTGCATGTCGACCCGTCTCACTTGTAGCCGAGCTTCTCCCCCGCCTCCCCCATCATCCTAGCGCGCCCAGCCCCTGCCCCCACCTGCCGCCGAGCCGCGGAGCAGCTCCGAGCCCAGCCGGGGGGGGGGGGGGGGGGGGGCGCGGCTCGGGCAGGGCGGGCACAGCCCCCACCAAGGGGATATACAGAAAGTTCTTGGCGTTGGTAGAAAAGGACTCCTACCTGTTAGCCAGAAGAGCGCGGTCCACGCCAGCACGACCCCGTCCATGTTCCCCAACTTCCCATTCAGAGGAAGGAGTGAGCAAAGTGGGGAAGGGCGGCAGCGCCAGGCTCGGGGTGGCCAGGCGGCGGGGGCGGCGGCGGCGGCGGCGGGGCTGCGGGGCTGCGGGGCTGCGGGGCTGCGGGGCTGCGGGGCTGCGGCCGCGCGCGCGAGCGGGCCCCCGGCGTCCCTGGGCACCGCCGCCCGCCGGGCCCGCCGCGCCGCCTGCCGAGCGCGCGCTGCCGCGGCCTCCGGGGCTGGCTCGGCGCGGCTCCCGGCCGCTCCCGCACGACGCTCCGCACGCCCAGGCAGCGAGCGCGGCGCGGGGCGAGCGCCTCCCGGCCGCAGAGCCCGCCGCGCGGGGGAGCTCGGCCGCCTCCGCCTCCGCCGCCCGCCGCCCGCCGCCCCGGGGCTTCCCAAGTTTCTGGGTCACGTGCCGGCCCCGAGGTCGCGCCGAGTAGCAAAGTACGCGGGGGGCAGAGGGTGCGGGGGAGGCGGGCTGCGGGAGCGGGGCCGTCGGCGCTGCGTCTCCCAGGGAACCCGAGACCCGACGGAGCGGAGGCTCTGGGAGGGGGAGTCCGCGGACGCAGGTGGCTCTGGCCAACCTGAGCCGGGAGAGGGACGGAGGCAGGAGGGGCGACGCGCGGGGACTGGGCATGAGCTGTCACGGGACTTGGCCCAGCAAGTCCTCTTGGGCGAAGGGGCTCCGCTTCTGCGGCGCCCCCCGTCCCTCGGTGGGCTTCCCTTCTTGGCAATGCAAGGGACCCCAGAGGCTCTGCAAAATCGGGAAAGGTAGGGGTGGGAGAGAGACCCGCGCTGCAACCTTCTGCTGTGAAAACACCCTGAAGCATAATAAGGGCGCCTAGCTCTTTTTTTTTTTTTTTTAAGATTTTATTTATTTATTCATGAGAGACAGAGAGTCTGAGAGGCAAAGACACAGGCAGAGGGAGAAGCAGGCTCCATGCAGGGAGCCCGATGTGGGACTCGATCCTGGGTCTCGATCCTGAGTCGCCAGGATCACGCCCTAGACCAAAGGCAGCGCTAAACCGCTGAGCCACCGGGGCTGCCCGCACCTAGGTCTTTAACAGAACATAGGTGAAACTAGAATGAAATAGTTATGCAATTCATATGGGTCCACCTCTTAATCACTTCTAGGCCTTTGGCTAAGATCAAATGCATTTGTTCAACACTACAGTTTGCAGGGTGCACTCACATGGATTGTTTCCATTTTTTTTTAAACGGATCTGTCACATGTGTGTAGGAAAGGAGTCTAAATGTATGCGTTGAGAGACACATGAGAAGAAACCTGAGCTTTGCTTGACAAGTATGTATTAAGCATCTACTAGGTCCTAAGACCTGCGCTGCAATATGAATAAAACAGACTTCCAAGCCGTTCAAGAGCTTCAACGTGGATCCAGGAGAGGAAGGAAGGTGAGGCCATTAAAAGCAGAACACATATTTGTTGTAAAATGGAGCAGAGATGGTAAGGGAGACATAGCAAGAGTGCCCTCAGAACACAATGGAAAGGAGCACCTTGGGTGGCTCAGTGGTTGAACATCTGCCTTGGGCTCAGGTCCTGATCCCTGGGTCTTGGGATGGAGTCCCACATAGGGCTCCCTGCAGGGAGCCTGCTTCTCCCTCTGCCTCTCTCTGTAACTCTCATGAATAAATAAAACCTTAAAAAAAAAAAAAAAAAAAGGAACACATTGGAAGGAGCATGGAAGGAGTGGGGCACAGCACCACAAGAAAGAAACGGTGGGGGATCCCTGGGTGGCGCAGCGGTTTGGCGCCTGCCTTTGGCCCAGGGCGCGATCCTGGAGACCCGGGATCGAATCCCACATCGGGCTCCCGGTGCATGGAGCCTGCTTCTCCCTCTGCCTGTGTCTCTGCCCCTCTCTCTCTCTCTCTCTCTGTGTGACTATTGTAAATAAAAAATAAAAAAATAAAAAAAAAAAAGAAAGAAACGGTGGCATCTCCACCGGCATTTGCAGAGTGGGCAAGATTTGGGCTGTTCAGAGACTGGTGATGGAAAGGGGGCAGGACAGGGAATTCTGGACAGAGAAAAGAAAGGAGACAAGGCAGAAAGGTGTAAAATTGCCTCTGAAACAGAGTAGTTCGAGGGTTGAGGAGAGTTCCTGGAGAGAAAGACTCTGTACACACTTAAGAATGAATTTATAGATGAAACAGATGCAATATGAACATTAGGGTGAGAAAACTCTGGACACTGATCTTTTATGACTACTTGACATTTGAATTACCTTCTTATTGTGACAGAAAAACTAAAAGGACTCATGAAAGACCGCATTTTTGCTCCTTTCCCTGCTTCTGTTCTCACTAGCGCCTGCAGCCCCACACCTTACACATACCCCGTGGTACAGATAATGTAGGTCCTCCTTGTACAGCTCAAGGAATTCATAATTTCTTTGGAGTCTTCCAGCACAATAGATTACATCTAAGGAGTGACTGGGCAAGGTCATCATGTAGATCACTAACTCCAGACAGCTTGATGCGAAAACCTCTGGCTCTAGGGCATCAGTAGCTTCTGGAGGACACTTGAGCACTCACCCTTGTTTTGACTGGTTCCTGGATGCATGAGAGGACATGTACACCAGACCACAATAAAATCCCCAGGCCACAAGCAAAGAAAAGATTCATTCTCCTTTTTCTTTCTGAGTCCCTCAGGTGCTGTATCTACTCTCTCTGTCTTTAATAAACTCTGTTCCTACTTCCTCTCGGCTCACATTTGATTTCTATCCTATCCTGCACAAAGCCAACGACCCTCTTGGCTTATAGCTGGTCCATGGACACCCTCTGGGTCCTCAGACTCAGTCTGCCTATATCATTGTTTTTGATAAACTCCAAGTGTGGAAACCAGAGAGTCTAGAGCCACCACCCTAACCACCCCAGCTGGGCTACAGGCTCTCACTCAGAGCTTTTTGAGTCTGGAGCAAGTGATAAAAGAAGCAGAGACAGCAGAGAATCAGATTTTGCCCCTGAGGGGGTAGGGGTACCCAGTGTTCAGGCGCAGCTATGGCAGAGGTCAGGCCACCAGATTGCTCTGAGGTGGGATTTTGGCTGTGGTCTTGCTTGTGCAGATCTCTCTGGGTTCCAGCCCATTTTCTGCACCTGGCTCTTCAGCCTTCCTGGCACCCAGTATCTTTCATAAATTCCCTCTTTGTGTATTTTGGCCAGAGATGATTTTTGATACTTGCAATTAAGAACCCTGACTAATATGCTATGTGAGAGAAATTTGGAGGATTATTTCATTAAAAAATAAAATAAAATAAAAATAGAAAATAAGAATAAAGGAGATACCTAACATTTCCTCTTAGGTTCTAAGCACAGTCCTAGGTGTTTTACAAGCTTTCTCATTTAACCCTAATGAGGAAGCTCAGGCTCAAAGAATTTAATTAACTTCTCTAAGATTAAGTAGCTTGTAAATGGTAGAGGTAGGATTTGAACTGAGGTCTTTGGACTCCAAAGCATATGCCCCTTGTACTATAAAAGGACACTCAGACCAGAGAGTTGATATGATGATGTCTTTGTATTATGTTCTCCCATTTATTGTATGTGAATTTGACTGTGGGTGCATGGGCGGGTGCACATAATGCACAAAATTTTGAATAGTGTTTAATATCTAAGCACACAGAGCAATGGTATTTTATCCAAAACTCGGACAACTTTTAAGAGTTGAACAATTGGGAAGGAGAGATGGACTAAGCAAAGAGAACCTGCATAGACATGGGAAGTGGAAAGTGAGCACCCACCAAAGAAGTGAGCTTTGCATGTGTGCTCTAGGTATATGCCTGTGTGTATGTCAACAGGGTTTCAGGAAACTTGGGCAGAAGCTTGTGCCAGAGTGAGTCATAGAACACAGGGGCCTTGTCCACCAACCTGGTCATTTGTTTTCTGTATAGCACTCTGCATACCTTCCAGCTGGAGAAGAACAATTGGTCTAGGCTGCATCTTCCTGAGTGTCGGGGACTCCCAGCCACCTCTAAGGAGGTGCCAAACTGGGTTAAATCATGGTGTATGCCCCTCCCAAATGCATAGGTTACTACCAAGCTGATGGAAGGTTAAGAGAACCTTTGAGGGCACACATAATGGTTCAAAACACACAGCCTAAAGGATGGCAGTAGAAAACAGACAGAACAGTGATATCATTTTACTGTATTGTTGATGGTAGAGGGGTATGATGTCAGAATCCTGGGGTCCTTCCAAGGGTGGTTTTTGAACTTTCAGCATCAGAATTACATTAAAGTGTTTACTTAAAATGCAGATTCCCTGACTTTCTAAAAACTAAGATCAGGAACTCTGGGAGGGGCCTGAAAATCTGCATTTTAACTGCCTTCCTTCTTCAATCGCTTCTGAAGCACTCTATGGTTTAAGAGGTAGTACCTAATTACTTTTATTGTTTCCCTGGGGAGCTGTTGAGTTGATGTTTGCAAATGAGCCTCAGATTCAGATCTGGTGATGCTCCAGTTATACATTTCTTTTGGCCAGAAAGGACAGGACCCACAGTAGAGATTAGCTTTCACAGCTATGGCAGGGTCTGAATCCCTAATACTTCAAACTCTCTGCAGCTGCCAGGGACAAACATGTCAGAACATAGACTCCTGGGACCAGAGCAGAGTCGAAGGAAGCCATAGCTAGAATTGTGGGTCTTGGGGATGCAGGGGGAGTGGGCTAGCAGACTGCTTTATTAAAGCTGTATACTGTAGAACAGAATCAGGACATGAAGAGAAGTGAACCACCACAAGGAGATATGCTGGTAGCTGGTAGCAACCTCATGGTTATAAATATAATGCAGCTGAATCCTCTTTAAAACATGATTTCATTGCAGGCATATAGGCATGCATGTACATAAATCCTGCTTAACACAGGTCTTTTTAAAGCACACAGATAACATCACATTTCTACTTCTCTTCTCTGATCTTGACTTCCAGGAAGAATCTATGAGGTTTGACTTTAAAATAGATACCATGTTTCTTACCTAAGTTTTGTTCAGCTTTCCTTCCCTGTGCTACCCTTTAGGTCTGTTATCTTCCCCATCTCTCGCATCTTCAAAACCACCTTCAGTGAATTATAAGTTTTTAAAAATCTAAATTCAAGCAAGGAACTGAAAAAAAAATTGGAGATTCTGGGCACTCTATACTGGAAACTAGAGACATTTTCAATCTGAAAGCCCTTTCATATTGAGGAATAAATTGTTTCATTAAGAAAATGCTTTAAAGAAAGGATATGCAAATGTAGAATGCATGATGCCAAAAAATTTAAAAAGCTGTACTGCCAAGAACAGTGGTAAGTATATAATAAGTAAAAGATTGGAAAAATGTGCTGAAAATTCCATGTACTTGAAGCAGATTTAACCCAAAAGTCTGCTATTTCAGGCTTCCAATCAAACTACAGTGGTGTAGGATGTTGAATTGGATGGTGACTACCTGCCCCATCCTGAGCCCAGACCTCACCAACAGTGGGCAGCCTCTACCTGAGTTACCTTTCTAATGACAATTTCCCTGCAAAGGTCTATCCAAGGACAATGTACAGAAAAAAGAGCAGAACATAAAACTGTAAAACAGGATGGTCCGAAATATAGGAAATACAGGTAAAAGAGTCAATGGAAACAACAAAAAACTGAGAATGGTTATCTCTGGGTAGGATTGTCATTCATTTATATCTTCTGAATAATTTTCTATATCCTCTAATATTTATACAACATAGAGAAAGTTGCTGGACAAAAGATACAACTGTGCCACAATTTACTGTTTCTGGGACATCACTAGAGGAAGGAAAGAGGCACAAAGAAAGAGTTACAGATGTTTTGTCAGGCCTGTATCTTTAGCCAGATACAAAGCTCCCAAATGTACACCTGCTCTCATTCTGTCTCAATCCTGAGCAGTTAATCAAGTTAATTATGAGCAATTGAAGCCCTGGGAGCCCTTACTAACTGATGGTTCAACTATAATTTCTTTGAGAGTTACGGAGCCAAAGATGAAGTCAGCTTGCTTCTCTTTCATGAGCTCTTTCTCTGATTTTTGCTTTCGTTTCTTTCTTTTTTTAAAAGATGTATTTATTTGAGAGATAGAGAGCATGTGAGGGGGGTAGGGTGAGAGGCAGAGGGAGAGAGACTTTTTAAGAAAACTCTGAGTGCAGAACCCACCACAACCTGATCCCAGGACCCCAAGATCACCCCCTGAGCCAAAACCAAGAGTTGGACTCTCAGCAAATTGCACCACCCAGTCGCCCCTTTTGTTTCTTTTTGTTTCAATGTTAGTGTCCTTCAGAGACCTGAACAACATTAACAACCCCCACATCAGCAGCAGAGCAGATTTCAGTGCTTGAGCAATATCCTTCAGCCCAAAGGAAAGATTAAAGAGGTCCTGTCTTCCCATATTTTATCAAGGCCTTGGGCACTAGGTCTTGATGATTAAGCCAGAAGATTGCTTCTCAGCTGTAAGCATCCTTCTAGAGGCCTTCTTCCCTGGCACAGGTCAAAGATGGGACCTAAGAAAGGGAAGTGAGCCAGAACAAGTATGTCATCCAGTGACCTCACCCCCAGATAACAGGCAGGAACAGGAGCTAGAATAAGAGAGCCTGGACACTGAGCATAAAAGGAAACAGCTCAAACAAATGAGGGGTCATTTGTAGGCTCTCGAAAGCTAGTTTTAAAAACAGCAGCTTTGACCTTTGTGTTGGGAGTTGTGGAGAGAGGTGGGGCTCTCTCATAGAATTGTTAGTTTTGTACTTCTACCCCAATTCTGAGTGGGTGCTTTAGACACAGAGATGATCGATGTGGGTTTTTGTTTAATTAATTACAAACTTTTGGGGATCCCTGGGTGGCGCAGCGGTTTGGCGCCTGCCTTTGGCCCAGGGCGTGATCCTGGAGACCCGGGATCGAATCCCACGTTGGGCTCCCGGTGCATGGAGCCTGCTTCTCCCTCTGCCTGTGTCTCTGCCTCTCTCTCTCTCTCTCTCTCTCTCTCTCTCTGTGACTATCATAAATAAGTAAAAAAAAAATTAATTACAAACTTTTTAGGGTCTTCTTCCCTTTTCTTCATCTTCTCTCTTCCATGAATTCATTCATTTAGTCCATATACATGTATTGAGCCCTTACTATATTTTAAACACAATCCTGTCTAGAGATTTAAGATGAAAGGAATTTAAAGATGAATGAGTCACAGCCCCTTATGTCAAAGAGTTTACTGTTGAGATGTAGCCATGTGTGTGTGTTGGGGTGGGGAAGAGACAGACATATGGTCTTGAACTGTGATGGTGTGACAGGATCTATACTAGGACAAATGCCAGGTACGGTGGTAGAAAAAGGGAAGGGGGTCGATCACTCATTAAGGAGTGTGGGTCAGAGATATCTCTTCAAGAAAAGGTAATCCCTGAGCTGAGTTTTAAACATTATCTGGGCAGAATTTCTAAAAGCAGAAATGGAGCAGGAGGTAGTACAGACTCAAGCAACAGGCAGAGAACAGAGTGGAGTCTGCTGTCTGGAACATGGGCAGAGATAGCAATAGGGCCAGAGATGGAGGCCAAGGGCGGACCAAGGGGACCAGGCTCCCGGGTCTGACCTTAATTCTGTGGGCAATGGACCACACAAGGATTTCTCAGCAGAAGAACAAGATTAGTTTCAGCCAAGTTATTCTGGCCACAGGGTGTAGGATGGGTTGATGGGAAGAGAGACAACCTCTTCCATGTGAGAGCTCATTACAAAAGCCCAAAAAGGAACAAGAACCAAAACTAGGCTACAGGGTAGCAGAAATGGGAAGCAAACAATAAGTGGGAGAGACATCGCAGGGAGACACAAGGTAGAATCTGCGTGACCTGACTGAGCAAGCAGAGGAATCAACTAGGCCTCAGGCTGAGTTACTCAAGAGTGGTTGTGCATTTGGGCAACATCTAGAGATGATGGGCAACTTGGAAATCCCCTTTTGCTTTGGCAAACAATTATAAACATCCTCGAGTATTGATAATGAATAGCTTGCAGTAAGAGCTCTAAAGAAGCAGGAATTTCATAGAGGTCAGAGGCACTCATGGGCTGTGTGGGCTGGTATTGTCACTTTACTACTCTAAGCCTCGATTTCCTGTTCTGCAAAATGGGGATGATTCTATAATTGTTTCACAAGTGAACATTACTATTACTATTATTACCAGCACAGAATGCACACTGAACAATGTCAGGCCCTTAACTTAAACTAGCATCAAGAAAACACTAGCATTTTAGGAAAAATATTTTCCTAAAGTGCCATGTGTTCCTGGTGGATTTGTAACACTTAGTTAAAAATCACTTCATACTTCATATTTTAAAAAAAGAGTAGAAGTCCTCCAAATCTCTAATGGCTTCCCACCCATTTAGGTGAGATCTAAGATTCTTATGATGGCCCTGTAAGCCCTGGATGGTTTGGCCCAAACTCCTTCTCCAATACCCTGTTTTCCTACTTTTCTTGCTGCACTGCAGCCACAGACTTGCTTTGCTGTTCTTCACACATACTTGACATGTATCCCTTGGGGTCTTTGCACCTGCTTGCTCTTCCTTCTGCTTGGACTACCCTTTGCCTGACATCTTCATGGTTTGCTTCTTCACTTCCTTCCACTGTTTGCTTAAATTTCATTTCCTTGAAAGAGCCTTTTCTGACTACCCTAAATTGCACCTTCAATTGGTTCCTATCCCTTATCCTGCATTATTTTTCTTCATTGGAGTTATTGTCTAATAATATATTCGGACAACTTATTATATTCATGATTGTTTATTTCTTTATGGTCTGCATTCCTCACTATGTTATACACTTTGTAATGTGTTCTTGGGCCTAAAACTGAGCTTGGTAGTCCACAGACTGTCCATATATATCTATTAAATGAATGAAGTGCTTTCCCTTGTAAATACTCTCTTGTCTTAGTTTCCCTGGTTTTCTCTTGCATCTTCAGACATTCCTTTTTAGTCACTTTTGCTGGGTTTTCCTGTTCTTGCTGGTATTTCAGGACTCCATCCTAGAAACTTTTTTTCCTCTCTTCACTCTCTGCCTAGGTGATCTAATCCATTTCTATGAATTTAAATACCATCTTTATGTCCAAATTGCTTCCAAATTCTGTCTCTAGCCCAGAACACCAGACGTACACAGCCAACTGCCTACTTGACATCTCCCCTTGGATGTAGAAGAGGCATTTCAAAATTAACATATGCAACATAATTCTTGATCCCCCTGCCATGCACACCCTCAACCAAAACCTACCACCCTCTAGAATTTCTGAATAGGAAGATCAATCTGGTTGAAAAGAGGGAAAAAACTGATCCATTTACATAGGACTTTACTTAACTAAGACTGAAAAAAATCAGGTGTGCCAAAGAAGGAGAGGAGCAGGTAATAGAAAATATGAGGAGCAGTGGACCCTCTGTGGTACCAGCACTGTCCTCCTTCCCCCAGTTCTTGCTATTTAGAAAAACACATGAGTTGCCACTGGGTTACTCAAGCCAAAACCATAGGAATTCTCCCTTTCTCTCACTTCTGCATCCAATCCATCAGTTATTTCTTTTTTCCCCAAAGTACAATTTGAAGCCATCCTCTCCCTTTCATTTCTCCTGTTTCTTTTCTGTTCTAGGTCACCATCATCTCTCACATAGACTTCTGAAGGGACCTCCTAACTAGTCTCCCCATGCCCATTCTTGCTGCTTTAAACCTATTCCCAAAATAGCAACAAGACTGATCTTCTTCAACTGTAAGCCATGTCATGACACTTACAAAAAAAAATCTTTCAATGACCACCCACGTACTTAGTAATACTTGAACACTTGACACTGCTATGCTCAAATCCCAACCTCAGCAATCACCTTCTCCACCTGAGTGGACACACAACTGTAACATCAATCAGTTTTCTGTCTATTCTAATGATACACCAAACTATTTATTGTCTGAGACCAGTACACATGCTGTTCCCTCTATCTAGAATGCTCTTCTTTTGATTCTTCACATGATTAGCTCTGTTCTTTAGCATCCATTCTCATTTTAAATGGCTCTCCTCAGAGAGATTGTCCTGATTACATATCTAAAAATTTAGCAGTTGGGCAGCCCGCGTGGCTCAGCGTTTTAGCGCCACCTTCAGCCCAGGGTGTGATCCTGGAGACCCTGGATCGAGTCGCACGTCAGGCTCCCTGCATGGAGCCTGCTTCTCTCTGCCTGTGTCTCTGCCTCTCTCTCTCTCTCTCTCTCTCTCTCTCTGTGTCTCTCATGAATAAATAAATAAAATCTTTAAAAAAAAATTTAGCAGTTAAATCTACATATTGTTTTAAAATGTCAAAATAAGGTAAAGCAATCTTGACCAAGGTGGAATAACAGTGAATGAATTTATCCATCAGTCTTAAACAACTAAATATTTCAAAAATAAATATCAAAAGCAATGGTTTCAGACACTGGACATCAAGGGCAGGGTGAGTAATCCCTGAAAGAACAGAAACAAAGTGATCTCTATGATTGCCCCAGATTCCTGGAGAGAGTATCCAGAATGCAGCAAGAGGGGTAACCCAGACTGAGCCCTGTGGTCTCCCTGGGTTGAGGAGATGGAGTTGGTATCTAGATAGGCCACAGTGACTATAGTTTGCAGGGCAGAGTGCCAGAAAAGAAAGAACAGCACAAAAAAAGAGCTCTGGAAATCTGCTAAGGATCTCCCTTGAAGCTCCAGCTGAATTCTGATCTGTGTATGTGTGGGAGGAAACTACACAGTGCCAGGGAAAGAACAACCTGAAAGGATTAGAAGGAACAATCCTTGAAATTCACACAGGGCTAGAAATAGCTTGTGTTTCCATCAGCCAAAATGGAAAAACTTCCAAATTCATGGGTGTCAGGCAGAGTACTAAAAGGGTATTATATCAGCAGAGGAGAAAATCAGCCCTAAAGGTTGCTCTGATTCCAAATAACAAAGCATAAAAGCAAGCCTC
The DNA here is from genome assembly GCF_053574225.1 of Canis aureus. Taxonomy (NCBI): domain Eukaryota; kingdom Metazoa; phylum Chordata; class Mammalia; order Carnivora; family Canidae; genus Canis; species Canis aureus. The sequence continues at coordinate 49,722,954 of NC_135616.1, forward strand.
AAAAGTAGGAAAAACTACATTTGAACTGTTTGTAAGTAATATAGCTCTATCCCAGAAGAAGCATAAGAATATTTATAAGAATACAAACATGCAGCATTCAAAAGATAAAATTTAAAGTTGTCATCAAATCATATATTACCAAGCTTGCAAGAAGCAAGACAAAAAAAAAAAAAAAAAAGAAGAAGAAGCAAGACAATACAACCTACAATAAGGAGAAAAATCAATCAGTAGAAACAGACCCAGAAATGACACAGATGATGGAATGAGCAAAGTCATTTAAGAGTTATTCTATTTTATTTATTTATTTATTCCCATTTGGATGCCTTTTATTTCTTTTTGCTGTCTGATTGCTGAGGCTGGGACTTCTAGTACTATGTTAGTACTTTCAACAGTGATGAGAGTGGACATCCCCTTCTTGTCCCTGACCTTAAGGGAAAAGCTCTCAGTTTTTCCTCTGCTGAGAATGAAATTCACTGTGGGCTTTTCATATATAGCTTTTGTGATTTTGAAGTATGTTATCTCTATCCCTACACTATGGAGTTATTTAATCAAGTAAGCGTGCTGTATTTCATCAAATACTTTTTCTGCATCTATTGAGAAGATCCTATGGTTCTTGTCCTTTCCTTTATTAATGTAGTTTATCACATTGATTGATTTGTGGATGTTGAACTACCCTTACAGTCCAGGAATATATCCCACTTGGTCATGGTGAATAATCCTTTTAATGCACTGTTGGACCTATTGTTGGACCCTATGAATTTTTGCATTCATACTCTGTAATTCTCTTTTTTGGTGGGGTCTTTGTCTGGTTTGGGGATCAAGGTAATGTTGGCTTAATAGAACGAGTTTGGAAATTTTTCTTCCGTTCCCATCTTTTGAAACAGCTTCAGTAGAATTGTTATTATTTCTTCTTTAAATATTTGGTAGAATTCCCCCTGGGAAGCCATCTGGCCCTGGGCTCTTGTTTGCCGGGAGATTTTTGATTACTGCTTCAATTTCTCTGCTGGTTATGGCTCTGTTAAGGTTTTCCATTTCTTCCTGTTTCAGTTTTGATAGTTTATGTTTCTAGGAATGCATCCATTTCTTCCAGATTACCTTATTTGTTAGCATATATTTGCTCATAATATGTTCCTATAATTGTTTGTATTTCTTGGATGTTGGTTGTGATTCCTCCTCTTTCCGAATTTTTTTATTTGGGTTCTTTCTCCTTTCTTCTCGATAAGTCTGGCTAGAGGTTTAGTGATCTTATTAATTCTTCCAAAAACCAGCTCCTAGTTCATTGATCTGTCCTACTGTTCTTTTGGCTTCCATTTTATTGATTTCTGCTCTAATCTTTATTAATTCTCTTCTCCTGCTGGATTTAGGCTCTATTTGCTCTTCTTTCTCCAGCTCCTTTAGGGGTAAGGTTAGATTGTATATTTGAGACTGTTCTTGTTTTTTAAGAAAGCCTTGTATTGCTATATATTTCCCTCTTGGGACTGCCTTTGCTGCATCTGAAGGGTTTTGAACAGTTATTTTTTCATCATCCTCTGTTTCTGTGAATTTTTAAAATTCTTCGTTAATTTCCTGGTTGATCCATTCATTCATAGTGATTCAAAGGGGCACATGCATTGGGGGTGACTGGGTGATGGTCACTAAGGGGGGCACTTGACAGGGGCACTTGACGGATGAGCACTGGGTGTTATGCTATATGTTGGCAAATTGAACTCCAATAAAAAATAAATTAAAAAAAAGCCAAAGGGGCACATGTACCCTAATGTTTATGGCAACATGTCTTAAATAGCCAAAATTTGGAAAGAGCCCAGGTGGTCCATTAACAGATGAATAAAGAAAGAAAATGTCACACACACAAAAAATATGGAAATTACTCAGCCATCAAAAAGAATGAAACCTTGCCATTTGCAATGATGTGGATAAAACTAGAGGGTATTATGCCAAGTGAAATAAATTAGTCAGAGACAGATAAATACCATATGATTTCACGCGTGTGGAGTTTAAGAAACCAAACAGATGAACACAGGGGAAGGGAAGGGAAAATAAAGCAAGATGAAAACAGAGAGGGAGGCAAACCATACCAGAGGCTAAACTCTGGGAAATACACCAAGGGTTACTGGAGGGGAGGTGGGGGGCGGGGGGGAGATAATTGGATGACAGGCATTAAGGAGGGCACTTGTTACGATGAGCACTGGATGTTGTATGTAACGGATTCTACCCATGAGTAATAATATAGTATATATTAACTAAATTGAATTTAAATAGAGAATTTTAAAAAAGAAAATAATGTGGGGGGGGGGAAAAAAAGCTTTCATAGTAGCTCCAAATATATTCCAGGAATAAAACTAACAACAACAAAATGACACCACCTTTTTGAGGAAATCTGTAAAATTGTATTGAAGGACATTATTTTAAACCTCCGCTCCTTATTGTGCTTTCTAACATGGTAAAAGTTGATTTCAAAAACATATTCTTTGCAACTATAACAAGTGTCATTTAAGAATGGGGGAAAGACAGAAAAGCAGTGACAACCCCCCCCCCCACCCGCCCCACATGGGTTGATGCACTTGACTTGTCATCTTCCCCTCAAACGCCCCCCACTAGATTGTAAACTTCTTCAGGGACAAGATATTGTTTGTCATGGTCCTCACTCTGCCGCCGCCACCCAACACGTTTCACAGTACCTGGCACAGAGTAGGCCTTTTGCAGTTACGAAACATGAAAGAACTTGAACCACCACTCTCTCGTCCGCTTTTTCTCCACCTACTTTGACATATATTACGCAATAATGTACAGGAATTGCGCCAAGCCCTCCACGTGACAGCGCGCCCATCAACGCCTCATCCCAGCCAATCAGAACGCTTCGCACCTGTGCCCGGGCTCCCCCGGCCCCCCCCCCCCCCACTGCCCCGCGAGTCAGTCTCAGACTGTTTTTCTCGGAGCGAGGCCAATGCGGCTGCGCACCGCGCCCTGATTGGTCCAGCGCTGTGGGCCTTGGCGCGCAGGCGCCAGCCTCGGTTACTAAGGGCGGGAGCCCGGCGAGGGCGCCGGCGGCTTGTGCTGTCTCTGGCGCAGGTTGTCGAATCCTGGCCTCGCTCGCCATGCCAAACCGCAGGGCCAGCCGTAATGCCTACTATTTCTTTGTGCAGGAGAAGATCCCCGAACTACGGCGGCGAGGCCTGCCTGTGGCTCGCATAGCTGATGCCATCCCCTACTGCTCTGCTGACTGGGCGGTGAGACTGGAGGTAGTGGGGTGGGGGTGGGGGTGGGGGGGGTAGGGAGGCTGCGGGGGGGCGGACCAGGCAGTTGGGCAAGTGGGAGGGCGAGGCGGCAAGGAAGGAGGCCTCGAGGAGCCTAATGACTCCTTGGCTCCAGCTGGCGTGAAAGGAAGGCCCCTGTTCCCGCCCTAGGGCAAACCGACACAGGGACCCCCCGTGAAGTCCTGGCTTCTGCCTCTGGGGCCGGGGGCACTCGGTCCTCATTGCTGCTTCTCTCCTTTCTCTCCTCCTTGAATGTCCCCAAGCTTCTGAAGGAGGAAGAAAAGGAGAAATACGCAGAAATGGCTCGAGAGTGGAGAGCAGCCCAGGGAAGGGACTTTGGGCCTTCAGAGAAGCAGGTAAAGTTAGCCTGAGAGGAGCGCTACCTGCCTGGCACATGGGCGTGTTCAGTAAATGCTGGATGGGTGAGTGGGTGACTTAGGTTAGTGCAAAGAAGAATTTTTCTTTCTTTTTTTTTTTTTTCTGGCGTCAGAATGCCTGTGAAAAACCCAACAGGTTCCCTTAACTAGGAGACATGTTGCTATTTGGTAGTGAAAGGCCAGGGGAATCCCTGTTAGGAAACCTGCAACCAATAAACTTTGATCTGGCAGGAGATTGTTGGGTTTTAGGGTTGGTACCAGATGAACGCTAAGGGTTCCTTCCAACCCCTTTATGATTGAAGACCCCTCCCCCCCCCCCCTTTTTAATGTTTTAAAGTAGCTTGGGCCATTCTATTTAAGTGACACCCGGAACCAGCAAGCGGTTGTGTTTAAAATATTGAAACAACAAAACTTGCACATGCTAGTGAATATTAGTATGCCTCATAGGTAAGAGTTGAATAAAGTTTATTTGGGTAAATTTATGTGTAGTAGAATGATAAAGTATTGAATAAACTTTTTCTTGTTGGTTTGTATCAGGAAAATTCAGGGTAATTGTGGACTTTTACCCTCTCTGTTCTTTTCATTCTGACATAGTAAAGTTCCATTCTTATTTTAAACTGGCAACATTGGATTGAAATTCAAGAGCACTTCGCTTGCTTTAGGTTTGAGCGATTTTAAATTTGTAGATGTGTGTTTCAGTAGAATTGAAATACAGTTGAACCTTGTTTTTTTTTTTTAACTATAATGTCTTATAAGACATTCTCAAAGTATGCATATCTCATTGAGACTTGAAGTCAGCATAATTGGAGTACTTTGTTGAATGATGTTCTTTTGGCCCCTGGGCTGGTATGTATTATGGGATTCAGTGGGATTACTTTAGATTATCAGTAGTGGGCAAATGGTTTTCAGCAATGGTTGAATTGGTTGTTTGCCACTCACTTTTTGATTCAGAATATGTATAGATTCTGCCCTTGTCTGCCTTTGGGTGTTGATGTCACTGACAGATGTGTGCTTCTTTACTCATTGGGTTCATTGGCCTAGAGAGGTTACTGAAGTAGTCAGTGAGTTGTTTTCCAGGTGTTTTGCTAAACTTAAGTATTTGTATAAAGTGCTCAGTAAGAGTTTGATTATGTGATCAATTATTTTCTTCCTCTTTAGAAACCTGTTTCCACTTCACTGCGGCAGCCAGGCATGCTTGTACCGAAGCAGAATGTTTCACCCCCGGATATGTCAAATTTGTCTCTAAAAAGTGATCAAGGTAGAGTAATCCTAAAATTTTTTGCTTAGATAAATGTGGTTGCTCAGAACACTATGATATGTTGATCAGTAATTACGTGTTCTGTTTATTTTGATCCTGCATTTCAGCATAATTGACTACAAGTATTCAAATATGGTGCTAAAGTTGTAAAAGATTGGGCAATTTGCATTTGTTGAAATAACATGAGAGAGATACAAGAGAAGATTTTGTTTTATACAAAAATCTGGTCTCTTGATTAATAACCACTTCATAGGTTACTAAATATACTTCTTAGATTTAAGTGTTTATAGCTAGATCTTTAGATACATTTAAAGTATAAAGATCTAGCCTAGAAAAGAGCTTAGCTAATAAAAGTCCTTGTTATTTCCTCTGGCTTTTTTCATTGTGTTCTGAATTTACTGAAGACTAATAAACTTTTAATAGTCTTAAATGTGGCTAATCCTAGTAAATAAGAGCCTTCACGCTTTCTCACATTTCTTTCTTTAGAGAATTTATCAGTATTCTTGTGTATATTGGTAAAAAGTAAAGAGTGAATTAAATTGTCCATGGTTTATATCAGAGTTTTTCATTGCTGATTCTACTTAGCTTTATTTCCCAAACCTCTTGTATTTGTTGAGTACAGGTCATAGCTTTTAAGTCATTCCTGAAATTCAGTGCTTATGTTTAGCTAAATTATGTAGAACTGGCTGCAAGTTTGAATAATTTTGTTGCTTCATGCAGAATGGTTACCACTGTAATTCTTGATAAGTGTGGGATCCCTGGGTGGCGCAGCGGTTTGGCGCCTGCCTTTGGCCCAGGGCGCGATCCTGGAGACCCGGGATCGAATCCCACGTCGGGCTCCCGGTGCATGGAGCCTGCTTCTCCCTCTGCCTATGTCTCTGCCTCTCTCTCTCTCTCTCTCTCTGTGTGACTATCATAAATAAATAAAGAAAAAAATATTAAAAAAAAATTCTTGATAAGTGTAATTATAAAAATTTTTATTCATTTAGTTGGTACAGATTAGTTTTCTCTTTTCCAGCTCACATAGGATTGATGATAGGAACACAAGGAAAATAGTTTTCAAACTTGGTTTTGTAGAGGGGTAAACTCTCATCTGTTTGTGTTTTCTTACTTTTTTTTCTTTTTCTTTTTTAGCTCTCCTTGGAGGCATTTTTTATTTTTTGAACATTTTTAGCCATGGTGAGCTCCCTCCTCACTGTGAGCAGCGCTTCCTCCCCTGTGAAATAGGGTGTGTTAAATACTCTCTCCAAGAAGGTATAATGGCAGAGTTCCACAGATTTATAAATCCTGGTAAGTAGAGTGAAAGATGCTAGATCTAAACAGTATACATTTTATCGTGACTTTATTTAACAGTATTTGTTTTCTTAAAGGCTGATGCATAGTTGAGTTCTTAAAGTATAACAAGACTTCATCATAATTGGTTGAAAAATTGCTAAGAACTAGGTGTTTACAGAGTTTTTCAGTTTAATCTTTTAACCTGAAGAAAGCATTGTAGTTGAGTGGGATAGTATGCCTAAGAAAATGTGTAGCCTGTCATTTGCTTACCTGTAGCCTTACATCTTGGAATTTTCTTTTTTTTTTTTTTTTTTTTTTTTACATCTTGGAATTTTCTAAAGGCTTTTTATGCCTTTTGCTCTTTCATTTCTTTGACCCATCCTTCACCATAGTGATTACTAGATTTTAACTTGATGTTGTTTTGTAACCTTGAAGAAAGTTATTAATCTTTCTGAATTTACTAGCTTATCTGTGAAGTGGGAATAATACCTATTATTGGCTGCTCTAAGGAATACAAGAGAAGATATGGAAATAGCCTAATATTTAATAGTCTCTCCAATGTTGTTAGTATCTCTTCTGGCTATTCCACTCTAGCAAAAGCAAGTAGTAATGAAGACCTAGGATTCAGTTCAGTTCCCAAGAAGATAGTTAAAGGACCAGTATACTTTTAAAGGCAAGTAGGAGAAACATATAGGGGGAAGAGTAAAGGAGAAAAGGTTGGGGAAAGAAGATCTTCATCTTTAGTTTTGCCAGTTGATTTAAAATTCATTAGAACAAGCCAGCACTTTTTCTTGTGTTTCGATGACAGAGCAACTAATCATCCTACTCACACTTGTAAGAGTTGCTGCTTAGGATAAATTAAATAGCTACTTTTGTTCATATGATTGTAAAACATTAAAAAGATAGAATTTGGAAACTTTTGTTGAGAAATACATACATGAGGCCCTTGATAGGGCCTCATGGACCCCTAGCTAAGACTCCTTTTAACACAACTTTGCTTTACCTATTTCTTTTTTATAAAGAAGTGACTTCCTTTTTAAAGTAGTTTAGACACTATACCGAAATTCTTTAATAATCCTCATTCCTTTGGTTTAAAAGAACTCTTATGAAGGTTTAATTTTTTTTTGTATTTTCATATAGCAATAACTATTACCTACCAATCGGTCATCCTATGGCATACGGCTATGGGAAAACCAGAGAGCTTCTCCCAACAAAATATTTTGTATTACAGGTGAAATTCCACGAGGATTTCGGTTTCATTGTCAGGCTGCAAGTAAGTATAAAGAAATGGAGTAGAATGATAGGCATTGAATGGATATGTACCTGGTTAAGATTTACTGCTTTACATGGGCGCATAAAACATTAAGTTGGGGGAAGAAATTTTTGGAGAATTTTCATAGAAATGGTAGATGATATATGTGATCCTTAAAAACTTTAAAATTGAATAGACTTGTGGGATACTAAAGGATATGACCACATACCTAATAAGCTCTGAACTAAATTTGTCTGGAAACTAGGTTTTAACCAGTTTCCTATGATTAGAATGAAAATCATGGTAATAGTTTTATTTTTAATTTATATTCAAAAAGTTTTTTTTTTTTACTTAACGTAGAAAACTAGCCTGTAGAAGTGTTTGAAATTACAAATAAGTTTTTCAAATCTGCCATAACAAGCAGCTATTTGTAATATTTATAATACAGTTCTTTATAAATGAAGAGAATATTTTAGAGTCCCTTTTGCTTATGAGCTTTGAGTTTTTTCCAGTCTTAGCAAAAAAGTATATAGTAGTCCTTTTTGTGTTTGACTGGGATCAGGGCCATAGATTGAAACAGGTAAGGGAAATTTTTTTAGTTGGTCCCTTAATGTAGCTTTGAATGAAAAAAATTTATAATACAGATTTTGAAGTGTGAACTTAGCTAATCTCCCCACAAGTTACATCACCTGAGGTATTCACTAAATAGGTGGTGGTAAGACAAAAATAGAAACTTAGCTGGTGAGTTAACTTCATTTTTACTTAAGCTGTTTATGGTTTGTTCATCTATTGAGTGCCAGATGGGAGTGCCACTGGCCTTACTGTTTATTATTTTGGTTCTGATATACTTGATTTTAAAAAGTTTTTGAGGCTTATTTTTACAACCTTTTCAGGTTAACCAGATTAACATAAACCTATTAAAGACATTAGGAATGTCTTCTTAATTTAGTATTCAAACTAATTGAAATTGAACACAATTTGTTCAGGAAAGCTCACCCATTTAAACAGGTCTTAAATTGCCAATTTGATAACCCTGGGTAATGTGCCAGTTAAAGAAGATAAATGACTATATTAGACTGACGGCTATGTTGACATAATAACTAAAAATGCTTATGGTGGTGTAATCAACCTGGTGCTTAGGAAAATATCGTATTTCATAGAGGAACACACTGAAGCAAGTTTATGTGTGGATACAGTGTGGGTAGTAGCTAAAGAATGTGTGTGTAGATTTTTCAAATGCTCCTGTGCTATCTGGCCTTTTATGAAATACATGTAAATATAATTAAGTGAATACTTGATGGATGGATGTTTATGGTTTAGCACATTAGAGTCAAGGAATGTCAGGATTGGAAGAGATGCTGATATGGAATCTATTGATTTTTTTTTTTTTTTCCCCCCACTCCCACTGCCATGTTCTTCTCTGAAGGGGTACTTCAGGTTCTTATGAGTGCATGGAGGCAGGAAGTTTCTGGCCCTTCTCCTCCCCGACTTTAACCAGAGGAGCTCTGATTCCATTTTATTGGTTAATTTTCTTGAGGGAAGTTCTGCTTTAAAATAAGCAAAGCTTTGAAAACTCCTTTTAGCTTCCTATACGGAAGGTCCATCAGCTTTTAATATTAATCTTCATACACAAAAATTTAACATGACTTAAGGCATAAAGGATATTAATTAATGAACAGTAGTGCATTCCCCAGTCAGCTGAAGAAATAAGAGCAGTGTGCTGTCATCGAAGGTCCCTAAATCTCTCCTTGACTGCATCCACCTCCCTCTTTATAAGAGAGACCCTATTTAGAATTTTGTGCTAATCATTTCCTTTCTTTTCTGAATAGTTTTGTGAATACTTTTTTTTTTTTTTTTGGAGACAAGTGCACACAGGGGCTTGGGAGTGGTGGGGGAGGGGCAGAAGGCAAGGGTGAGAGCAAGAGAGAATCCTAAGCAGGCTCCATGCCCAGTGCAGAGCCCGACTCAGGGCTCAGTCTCATGACCCTGAGATTGTGACCTGAGCTGAAATCAGGAGTTGGATGCTTAACCAACTGAGCCACCCAGGCACCCTGTGAATATTTAAGTTATGAATTTAATTTTTCTTTTTCAAACTTTTTTTTTTTAATTTTTTTTTTAATTTTTATTTATTTATGATAGTCACACAGAGAGAAAGAGAGGCAGAGACACAGGCAGAGGGAGAAGCAGGCTCCATGCACCGGGAGCCTGACGTGGGATTCGATCCCGGGTCTCCAGGATCGCGCCCTGGGCCAAAGGCAGGCACCAAACCGCTGCGCCACCCAGGGATCCCCTCTTTTTCAAACTTTTACATAAATTAACATTGTATGCTGCTTTCTGAACCTGTACTTTTTCTAACTCAGCATTACCTTTTCCTAATTTTTCTATGGGATTGTCTTTTATATTGGCTTGTGGAATTTTACTACATATCTGCTTATTGATATAATTGCAGATCCCAATTTTCAGTTTGTACCTTCTATTTTTTTTATTGTCAGTACAATGTCTTTTAATGAACGAAAGTTTTTATTTTTGACTTAGTGGATGTATCAGTCTTTTCTCTTACATTTTGAGGGGGTTTAGTATCTTATTTAAGAATCTTCTTCTACCAGAAGGCCATAAAGGATAGTTTTTATTAAGTTTTGTTTTTCATGCCAAAGTTCTTAATTCTCCTGGCATTGACTTATGTTTGGTGTGATGTAGAGATTCTGATTCATTCTTTTTCTATGTGGATAATCCATTGTCTCAGCATTGTTTATTAAATAATCAGTTTGTTCTCAGTATGTAGTGCCACATTTCTGTTTGATGCCTGAGTCTTTCTGATATCTTTATTTTCTTCTATTGGTCTGCTTGTTTTTTTGGTATCCATATTGTTAAACACAAGATTTTAATAATACTTACTTAGACAAGTTCCTTGACTTAATTTTGGAATATCCTCATTATTCTTGACTCTTTGCTGTTCATACGATTCAGAGTTGGAGTATCCTGCTTTACAAATACCTTTGTTGAAATTTAGATTAGAATTACCTTTAAATCTTCAGATCATTTTGGAGAAAACTGAAGCTTCATGATATTCTATCTGTAAACAAGGGGTGACTTTTATTTTTGACATCTGTAAGCCTACAACACTTACAGTCTTCTTCACAAGGATCTTAATATCTTGTTAAATTTATAGCTTATAAACTTTGTTATTTTTAAGTGATATCTCTTGAAATTATATTTTTATTTGCTTTTGTATTTTAGTTTTATCCAGCCATTGCTAAACTGTAACTCGAGTTCTTAAAATTCCTTATATAGTCCTGTCTGTGGGATGACATTTTTCTAATCTATATTTTTTTTATTTATGGGATCCCTGGGTGGCGCAGCGGTTTAGCGCCTGCCTTTGGCCCAGGGCGTGATCCTGGAGACCCGGGATCGAATCCCACGTCGGGCTCCCGGTGCATGGAGCCTGCTTCTCCCTCTGCCTGTGTCTCTGCCTCTCTCTCTCTCTCTCTCTCTCTCTCTCTGTGACTATCATAAATAAATAAAAATTAAAAAAAAAAATTTAAAACTTAAAAATTTGTCGTAGGGTACTGGGTAGGAATTCTAGTTTCTAATGTTTCACCAACAACTATGCTGCTTGCTTTATACTTTGTTTCTTTTTTCTTCATGCACTTTTTTTTTTTTTTGTATGCATTCTTGATCACAGTAAAGTTCTATTCCCAGTTTGGTTGGAGGTACCAGTTGTACATTTTAATGAACAGTACTTCTGTCTCACATGATTGTGTCTTTTGTTCATCTGGTAATTTGCTAATAACCAACCTTCCATTCTAGCAGTAAACCTGCTGGATTTGGTTTGTTAATATTTTGTTAATATTTTGTTTTAGGATTTGTGCATTCATGTTAAAGACTGAGGATAATTTTACCTAATTTTGTTACCAAGGTTGCTTTGCCCTCCTAAAATGGGCTAGAGAATATGTCTTTAGTTTTTTTTTTTTTTTTTTAATTTACCTTTGGTTCTTTTTTATGGTTTTGGTGAAATTATTAATATTGATTTCCCTGAACATTTAAAGTCTTATGTCTGATAACCCTATTATAGAGATCTTTTTGGGTCTGTTTATCTTGATGCTCAGTCAAGGTACCAGATTTCTTCATATGTCTGATCATTTTTTTGAGTGCCAAACAGTAGATGGGAAAACTTGTTATTCCTCTCCAAAAAAAATATGATTGCTTTTGGCAGAAAGCTTCTGTCACTAGCCATCTCAGAGCACCTTAATTCAATTTGAGCTAATACAAAATTGGGTTCAGATATTTTAAGAATCCCATGTATTTCTAGGTGATCTCTAAAAAAGGAAAAAAGGCGCATACCACCGAAGGACCACTTGTGAAATTTGTAATTGACTTCATAGCATAAACAGTAGAAGCCAGAAGACAGTTGAATATTTTCTAACTACATATTTAAGATATGCAAGTAATACTGGAGTAATATTTTTTTAAAGATTTTGTTTTGGAGGTGCCTGGGTGGGTCGCGGTTAAGCATCTGCCTTCGGCTCAGGTCATGATCTCTCAATCCTGGGATCAAGCCCTGCATAGGGCTCCCTACTCTGCAGGGAGTCTGCTTCTCCCTCTCCCTCTGCCCCTGCTCACATGCACATGCATTCTTTCTCTCTCTCTCTCTCTCTCTCTCTCTGTCGCAGATGAATAAATAAATTCTTTCTTAAAAATTATTTTTAGATGGGCAGCCTGGGTGGCTCAGTGGTTTAGCGTCGCCTTCAGCCTGGGGCGTGATCCTGGAGACCCAGGATTGAGTCCCATGTCAGGCTCCCTGCATGGAGTCTGCTTCTCCCTCTGACTGTGTCTCTGCCTCTCTTTTTCTCTCTCATGTCTCTCATGAATAAATAAGTAAAATCTTGAAATTATTTTTAGGTAATCTCTACAGTCAACATAGGGTTTGAACTCATAGCCCAAAAACCAAGAGTCACTTTCTCCACCAGCAAAGCCAGCCAGGTGCCCCTGGTATAATATTTTTAATTCTTACAAGTCTAGGTCTGTTGAAAACTACTAATTTTCTCACACTCTAAATCTCCTATTCTAGAGTTGATAAGTGCTCAAATTACCAATGAACCCGAATGCCAGAATCAAGCTTTCTAGGATTTCCTTCCTCTCCAAGACTTTGGACTCCTGATTCTCACTGCAGTTTTATCTCTACAGTGCTTTCAAGCAGGTGTTTCATTTGTTCAGTTTCTCACTGTCATTATTAGAAATTGAACTCTATCCTTTTATATAACTTTATGCTGAAATTCATAATTTGATCTTCTCAGATACAAGAATGATTTAAAATCTGTGCTGAATAACTTCAGTAGCTGAAATACCTTTGGATCTCCTTGTTATCAGTTTTGGTTTGGTTTTCCTTCTTTTTTCTTGTACCTGGTTATTCATGTAGACTAAAAAAATCTTTGAGAATGGCAAATTTATTGGTATTTTTTATTGGTACTTATTAAAATGTATTTTAGAGCATGTGGGGCAGGGAAGAGGAAAGAGGGAGAGAGAGAATCTTGAGCAGACTCCCCATTGAGCTTGGAGACCAACTTGGGCTTCAGTCCCAGGACCCTGTGATTATGATCAAAGCAATCAAGAGTCAGACACTTAACCAACTGAATCATGCTGGCACCCCAAATTTATTGGTATTTTATTTTATTTTATTTATTTATTTTTATTGGTATTTTAATGAAGACCTTCATTTCAGTTGTTTCTCTCCCATCTTGACCTTAGGCTAATATTTCACTTAAGGTAAGAAAAGAATACATAAGAGAAGCATGTTATTTTAACAAACAGTAAAATTACAAAAATGGAAAGTTTGCTTACTTAAAGCAAGTTGAGTTCATGTATCATGACATAATTAAATCATGTAAGAACTAATAGTTCTATATACATTTCCATTGTTTGCGGTTTACTCTAAACTTGAATGCAAATTAACAAAGTGTTGGGAACATATACAGGTTACTTCTCTGTTACCTATTAAAAGAGCTCAGTGAGTAGTGATTACCAATAAAATCATCTGAAGCTGCCTCCAGATTAAACACTGTAGTTGTTTTCAAGGAAATCATTAGACTGTTTCTTTTATCTGTGACTATGCTTTTAAATATGTGTTTATCACATTAACTATCACAAAAATCTTTTTGAAACCCTGTAATACATAGATCGAACAATGTATATGTGGTCAAAGATCCCATAAGATGTGTGTAGAGATGCATTTTCTTTCTTTTTATCTTTGGTACCTGAATTGTGCTTTTGAAAGGCTGTTTATATATATATAAACATATTATGTGTGTTGTATATTAACATATATATACATCGAATTATATTACTGTACTAAAATAATTTTTTTATTAAGTCCAAATCAAATTCACTTTCACAAGTTAGTAACTTAAGCTTTAACCGAGTTATAGAAAATACATTATTCTCCTCTTCATTTTCATGTGATGTTGCTTTTTTGGTGTTTCTACCTTTAAAAAAAATAGCCAAATATTTAATATTTAAGTTTTTGGTAGTTTGTTATTTGAAAAGAAACCACTTCCTTGTGATTTGCCTCAGGATTTGATGGAAATGCTTACAGGAACTGGCTAATAACAAAAACCAAGGGAAGCACATTCAAAATACTTACTTTTGTAGCAAATGGTCTTTGAAGACGAATAAATAGGTAGACCCACTGAAATGGTTGAAGTGGGCTGTTTAGAATACTCAACAATTTATATACAATTTTAAAATTTTTTTCTAAGGAGCTAAGTGTATTTGTACCAACTGCTAGCAGTGCAATACCTTGTTTATGATGACTTGAAACAAAACAAATGCCTATGAGGACAAAAGATGTATTTTGATTCTCTAATATACTTTCAGTATATAGTTCCATAACCTTTTCCTCACAATACAATACTCCCTCTCTCATAAAGCTATTCCCGGGAGCCATACAGTTTAGGTTCAGGGAGTTAAGAGTAATTGTTTGCAGTTTAAATAGACAGTAACTTTATACCTCCCTTTTAATGTGCTAATAGTTGTGTTTAAAAAAATAGAAAAGTACCATTTCTGATTTTTTTTTTAAGCGAAGATCTTGAAATCTGCATTTAAAACATAAAGTAATTCTGATTTCAAACTTGTGTTCTGCCTCTCAATCTTAAAAAAGGCGGCTCTAAGGGTAATCTTAATAACCATTCTTTAAAAAAGGAAACTATTTCTTTTAACTTGACACTCCACACTCCAGTTTCAAAACACATGATTTGTCTTGGTCATGGACATTTCCAAGATGAGATTTTATATTTTGCTCCCGTAGCTTCTGGTTATCAGAGAAACCATGCTTTACTTTATTGAAGGAATTTTGGTCCTGCTAATGTTGGTGTATTCCTTCCAGTATTTTTCATCTTTATCTTTGCTTCTGGAGGCATTTCCTTTGGTTTACTGTCGTCGTCTTCATTAAAAGCTGCTGCCGCTGAAAAGGGTTTTGAAACAAGAATTGGAACAGTTTTTTTAAGGCTTACTTGATCTGAGTTTGATGGATATGGCTGAGGCTTTCTTTGTCATCTAACTACCTGTGGCAAATCCAGACTTGGATATTTTTGTAGACTTTTTTGGGAGGTCTGCAGGCTGCTGCTTCAGCTGCTCACTTCTCAGCGCAGCAACTGGAACTTTCCCCTCCATTACTCTGGAGGCTTCAGTTTACCATGGCTTCTCAGGCTTTTCTTCTCCCACCTTCCCATCCGCCATTTTCCCTGCCATGCTGAAGAAATGATTTTAAAGTAATTGAAAGCTAATAATGATGTTCCCCTCATCCAGAGAGGATTTATGTTTGCTAGACAGAAAAAGATTTTTTTTTAAACTAGCTATTCTTTTTTTTTTTTTAATTTTTTTTTAATTTTTTTTTTAATTTATTTATGACAGTCAGAGAGAGAGAGAGGCAGAGAAACAGGCAGAGAGAGAAGCAGGCTCCATGCATCAGGAGCCCGACATGGGACCCGATCCCGGGTCTCCAGGATCACGCCCTGGGCCAAAGGCAGGCGCCAAACCCCTGCGCCACCCAGGGATCCCAAAAGATTTTTTTTTTTTAAGGTTTTATTTCTTTATTCATGAGAGACCCAGAGAGAGGCAGAGACACTGGCAGAGGGAGAAGCAGGCTCTTTGTAGGGAGCCTGATATGGGACTCCATCCCTGCACCCAGGATCACATCCTGAGCCAAAGGCAGGTGCTCAACCACTGAGCCACCTAGGCGTCCCTCTGTATGTGCTCTTGATATCCTCAGGTAGTTTAAATTTTTGTGAGCAGTTGGTCTGAATTACTTGGTCCATTTTTTTTTACTGGAAGTGAAACCTTAATCCTACAACCTTTGAAAAAGCAGTCCTTGCTATTAAGTTCTCCAGCCTTATATATAAAACAGATTCATGAATGGCAGATGGGAATAGTGAACACACATAGGCTCAGTCACTTAAACCGGGCTTTAGTCCTGACTCCATTGTTTGCCAACTATTGACCTCTGCTAACTTGTGATTTTCAGTTGTGTCTTCTATAATATGTGTGTATGCCCTTCTTATAAGATTATGGGGTAATATAAAGTACCTAACTATAATTAGGCTTGGTACTAGTGCTTAAATATGAGTTACCCAGTACCTTGTTCCTGTAACCCTTCTTCCTTACCCATTTCATAATACTTACTTTGATCAAATTTTGAACTCCTTACTCCTTTGTATTCTCTTCAGGTGATTCTAGTCACAAGATTCCTATTTCAAACTTCGAATCTGGGTATGACCAAGCAACTGTGTTACAAAACCTTTATAGGTTTATTCACCCAAACCCAGGAAACTGGCCACTTATCTACTGCAAGGTAATTTCATTTTAAGAATTTTTTTAAGGCATGTACTGAGATACTAAAAGACCCATGAAAGGTACCCAAAGAAAGAATGTTTGCTTGTGTGTTAGCTGTGTGTGGTAAAACATGTTCATTCTGAATTGTTTTGAATGTGATTAGGTATAATAATTTCTGTGGTATTGGAGGGATTTTGAAGACTGCAAAAGCTGAATGTTATTTCTAATTTGGCAGATCTCATGTTTTTAGTTTCTCCTGCTGAAATCCCTTTTTTACTCTGAAGAAAGGGTGCTCTAATCTGTACACCTGTCCTAAGTAAGATCACTGTTTTTTAAAAACTTTGTAACAATCTCTTGATCCTCTTTTGTAATCTTTAGAGAGCCTTTATTCTTTATCTTGTCTAATTCTTTTAGGCTAGGAGTTGAAGAACTGGATTTTAACATTACTATTTTAGTGTAACCATGAACAGATTACCTTATCTTTTTCTGAACATTGGTTTCTTCATGTGCCTACCCTAGATCTCCCTTGCTTTTCACAGAGTCTCTTAGCATCGCTTTATAAATGTTACTGGTTATTAAAAGCAGTAGTCTTTTAAAATGTATGTTGCTCTTTTTTATGGTTCTCATTTAGTTGTCACAAACTCTTCAGTCTTTCCCTTCCTGCCACCCCCACCTCCCCAGTTTGAAAGGACAGCAATTGATTAAAATTAACTCAGTGTAGGAGAAAATACAAGTAAATTTTTTCCCTTCTCCAGTCTGATGACAGAGCCAGAGTCAACTGGTGTTTGAAGCATATGGCAAAGGCATCAGGTAAGTAAAACTAGGTCATTATTTAAGTGCATTGTAACATCTGTTATTTCTATTTTGGTATATATGTTCTGTGTACCTAAATTCAGTAATTGTTTACCTTTTTCTGTTTACCAATGGAAGAAATCAGACAAGATCTAGAACTTCTCACTGTAGAAGATCTTGTAGTGGGAATCTACCAGCAAAAATTTCTTAAGGAGCCCTCTAAAACCTGGGTTCGGAGCCTCCTAGATGTGGCCATGTGGGATTATTCTAGCAACACAAGGTATTTATAAGTGATTTTGTGATAGTGGTTTTGAATTTGTGAACTGACAAAATATGACAGGGTTAGTCTTTTCTTTTTTTCGTCAATAGGCACTATTTTCCTATGAAAGCTTGGAATCATTATTTCCTTGAATAAGAAGATTCCATTGATTGTCCCATACATTGTCATGTTGTCTACAGCTAAAAGCAAAACACATTACCAAATAACTGAGATGGTGCTTTATCACTTAGAATTTTTGTACTGATGAAAGAATATATTTATTTAAACAGATGTTTTATTACATGGGATTTTTATACTACTTACCTATAAGAAGTATGTCAGTGAAATAAATTGAAAATATTTTTTATTTTGAAATAATTCCAGGTTTACAGAAAAGTTTGCAAGAATAGTACAGAGAAGAAAAAAGGAATAGTACAGAAATTTAAATAAAAACTTGAAAATTTTGAGTCAAAGTAAGACTGAGAAACTATTTCAGTTAAAGGAGTCTAAAGAAACCTGATAACTAAATGGAGCATGTGGTCCTGGGCAGAATTCTAGACTAGATTTTTTTCTTTCACTATAAAAGACATTATTGGAACACTAGCAAAATATGAATATGGCCTTCTGATTTGACAATAATACTGTGCCAATGGCAATTTCTTGTTTTGATAATTTTATTGTATATTAACACAAATTAAATTCAAGATCACCCGTTGCATTTAGTTATCAGGTTTCTTTAGACTCCTTTACTCTGAAATAGTTTTTCAGTCTTACTTTGACTGTTTTGTCTTTTATCAAGTTTTTATTTAAATTTGTGTCAACATATAGTGTTTCGGGTATAGGATACAGTGATTCATCACTTACATACAACACCAAGTGCACTCCTTAATGCCCATCACCTGTTTAACCCATTCCCGTACCTTCCTCCCTCCAGAAATCCTCAGTTTGTTCTCTGTAGTTAAGAGTCTCCTGATTTGTGTCTTTTCTTCCCCACCTGTGTTCATCTGTTTTGTTTCTTAAATTCCAGTTAGGAGTGAAATCATATGGTGTTTGTCTTTCTCTAACTTATTTTTACTTAGCATAATACTCTCTAGGTCTATCCACGATATTGCAAATAGCAAGATATCATTCTCTTTATGGCTAAGTGATATTCCAGTGTGTGTGTGTATACCACATATTCTTTATCCATTCATCAGTTGGTAGACATTGGGAAATGCTCTTTCCATAGTTTGGATATTGTTGATAATGCTATATAAACATTAGGTTGCATGTATGCCTTTGGATTAGTATTTTTGTAACTTTTGAGTAAGTACCTAGTAGTGTAATTGCTGGATTGAAGGGTAGCTCTATTTTTAACTTTAGGAACCTCCATACTGTTTTCTAGAGTGGCTGCACCACTTTGCATTTCCACCAACAGTATAAAAGGGTTCCCTTTCCCCACATCCTCACCAACACCTGTTGTTTCCTGTGCTGTTAGTTTTAGCCATTCTGACAGGTATGAGGTAATGTCTCATTGTAGTTTTAATTTGTATTTCTCTGAGTGATATTGAGCATCTTTTCAAGTTAGCCATCTGTATGCCTTCTTCAGAGAAATGTCTATTCATGTCTTCTCACCTTTTAACTGGATTATTTGTTTTTTGGATGTTCAGTTTTAGAAGTTCTTTCTATATGTACAAATAGCATTGGGAAAACTGGACAGCCACATGCAAAAGAATGAAACTGGACCACTTTCTTACACCATACACAAAAATAAATTCAAAATGGATGAAAGACCTAAACGTGAAACCTGAAATCATCAAAATCCTAGAGGAGAACACAGGCAGTAACCTCTTCGACATTGGCCATAGCAACTTCTTACTAGATGTATCTCCTGAGGCAAAGGAAACAAAAGCAAAAATTAAACTATTGGGACATCATCAACATACATCAACATATAAAAAGTTTCTGCACAGTGAAGGAAAAAATAAAAACTAATAGGCAACCTTCAGAATGGGAGAAGGTAGTTGCAAATGACTGACTTTGAGTTTCATGATCTTAACTTTTTTTAAGATTACAGGCCAGTTGCTTTATAGAATGTTTTAGTTTTAGTTTGCCTGTATTTCTTCATGATTTAGTTTGAGGTAATATATTTTAGACAGGAATACCACAAAAATTAGGTCTTCTCATTATGTCATATCTGGATGCATATGATGTCCAGTTCCATCACTGATGATAACTTTGATAACTTAAAATAGTCATTTCCAGATTTCTCCCTTGAAAAGTTACTGGTTTTCACCTTGGAATTATTTTGTAGGGAGATATTTTGAGATTTGGTAGATAATATCAAATTTTAGTCTGCCTCATGGTTTTCACATCCACTGATGACTTTTGCCTGAATCAGTAATTATTATGTTTCTAAATGGTGAGTTTTCTAATCCAGCTGTTCCTTTTACGTTTATTAGTTGACATTCTGTAAGGAAGAGCTTTGCTTTTATATTTTTTTAAAGATTTATTTATTTATTTGTCAGAGGGAAAGGAGAGGGAGAGAGAATCCTCAAGCACACTTCCGTCTTAGCAGCAACCTGACATGAGGCTTGATCCCAGGCAACCCAAGCTGAAACCAAGAGTTAGCTGCTCAACTGACTGAGCCACCCAGATGCCCTAAGAGCTTTTATTTTTAAAAAATAATTTAGGAGTATAGAATCATGGATTCCTATTTTATCAAATGGGCTGCAGTCTGTTACTGTCAACTTAGTTTTTATGCTCAGTTTGATTTATGGCCAATGGGAAGCCCTTCAAAGCAGTGGTTTGTCCTTTTGACATTTCTTCACAATTCTTTGAGTGCTTCGCTTTCTGACTTAGTGTTGCAGGCTTATCTTTGTGCTTTCCCTGCTTCAGCTTTGGATTACCCATTTCTCCAAGGATCCCTGGCTCCTTTAAATGGAGGACAGCGTTTAGGAGATAGAACGTGGGTACGGGTATGCTCATTCCTTCTAAAGCATCACTGATTATTCCCTGTAGTGGAGAGAGCTACATATATATACAGCCTCTGCATACATTTTTATGTCTATCTCACCATGAGTTCATACTGAATACCTATAATTCCAGTTCAACACATACTGTTTTCTGGTTTTCCACTTTTCTATTTTTGTATTTTCCCTCTCTGAGTAAAAAACCTGGTGTTCAATATTCTTACTTGTTTGTTCAGTCCCAGAATACATGAACTAAAAGTCAATTGTTTAAAAATTGAGTGATATTACTGTAAAAAATTAATAGTTCAGAATTTGCTTTCAGTTGTTTTTTAGTCTGAAGGCATATAGTCTAAATACTTTGCTCAAAAGTTATCTGGGTTGGTTCTTCCCCTACCCCCCTCTTTTTCAGCATGGTTAAAATATTCCTTTGAAATATAATTGCGTCCATTTGCTTGTTTTATTCCATTTGTTTTTCCCCATCCTTATGGATTCTCTTACCTTTTTAATGTGTTTAAACAAAAAGGTATATTCAGAAGTATCACTTCACTTCTGTCTAGCTCCATGAAACTCCTTGGATTGCATTATATTTATAAATTAACTTGGGGAGAACTGAAATGTTTATAATGTTGAATTCTATCCAAAGACAAGAGATTTGTCTTTCCATTTCTCAAATCTACTTTGGGTCTTCCAAGACCTTTAAAAGTTTCTCCTACAAGTTGTGCATATCTGGGACTGGCAAATTTTTGTGGGGCAGTTCTTTGATAACTTTCCCTGTTCTATGAAAATCGGTTTGATTAGGCTTTCTGACTTTAATAGGATCTGTTTTGGTAATCTGTACTTCTTCCAGAGATTTTACATTTTATGTTTCCAAATTTCTCAGTTGTTTGGTGAGCCCATTCAGTATGCAGAATCAGGTCTTATTCCTGGAGATTTTTATTCAGTTGTAGTTTATTGGTTCTGTTCTATTTAATTTCTTTTCTGAAGGGAGTCCAGCATATGTTTGTAATTTAGTTCTTTTCTGATGTAATTTTATTTCCAGAGTTTTGTCAGCTCTTACTTGTGTTCTTAGTTTTGAAATTTCTCATTCAGGGCATGTTATCATATCTTAAAATTCTTGTTTGAAGATATTTAATTCAACACAGAGTGTTATGTTATAGTTTTCCTCTCATGATTTTTTGACTGGGGAGGGAAGGAAGGTAAAGAGAGGGTTATCAGCAAGAGTGTTTTCAGTCTCATTTTCAGTTTTCTTGTAGCTTTCTGTAGATCAAGGTATGTTATTCCTTTGTATTTCTTGGACATGGCTGGTGGTTTGGAGATTCATAGTTCAAGTGCTCCCTCTTCTGTCAGTGTACCAAACTAATTTCTTTGAATGCTTTCAGGGTAGCAGGGGTGTGGTTGTGGGGATTCCCGTTTTTCTTTAGGATTTTTCAGGACAAAAGAAAACAATTTCTCCCCTTTTGCCTTTTTTTCCCTCCACACAGTTTCTAAATAACTCTTTTCCTTCCCTCCCTTCCAGACTGCCTCCTGAAACCTCACAGGCACTTTTAAGTTCCTTTGCTGTAGTCAGTGCCCTGATCTATCAAGATTCTGAATATTTATAGATCTTATCATTGTGAAATGATTGTGACTTAATCTTAGGATCTCTATTTCCCTTCTTTCTCTCCCCCAGTGTCTTGTGGACTCTACTCTCCCTATAAAGCCATATAAAGGGTCAGGTGTGAACTTGAGAAATTACTCCGTTGGAAACTAACAGGTTTTTTTCCTTGTGCATTTTTGGTGGGAGTGTAAATTGGTGCAGCCACTGTGGAAAACAGTATGGAAGTTCTTCAAAAAATTAAAAATAGGGATCCCTGGGTGGCGCAGCGGTTTGGCGCCTGCCTTTGGCCCAGGGCGCGATCCTGGAGACCGGGGATCGAGTCCCACATCAGGCTCCCGGTGCATGGAGCCTGCTTCTCCCTCTGCCTGTGTCTCTGCCTCTCTCTCTCTCTCTCTCTGTGACTATCATAAATAAATAAAATAAAAAAAATTAAAAATAGAAATACCATATGATCCAGTAATTCCATTTCTGGGTATTTACCCATAGAAAATTAAAACTAATTGGAAAATATATATGCACCCATGTATTTATTGCATTATTTACAATAGCCAAGATATGAAAGCAACCCAACTGTCCATCAATAGATGCATGTATAAAAAGGATGTTGTATGTGTGTGTATAGAGTCACACACACACACACACACACGAATAATATTCAGTCATAAAAAAGAATAAGATCTTACCATTTGCAAAGCATGGATGGACCTCTAGAGGGTGTTATGATGAATGAAGAGAAAGACAAATACAGGATTTTACTTCTATGTGAAATCTAAAAAACAAAACAAAAGCAAAAATAGGTTCATAAATACATACAACAAACTAAACTGATGGTTGCCAGAGGGGAGGGTGGGGAAATGGGCAAAATGAGTAAAGGGGGGAAGTAGGAGGTATAGGCTTCCAGTTATGGAATGAATATGTTTTGGGGATGAAAAGTGTAGTATAGGGAATATAGTCAGTGGTATTTTAATAGTGTTGTATGGTGACAGGTGGTAGCTACCCTTGTCAGCATAGTGTAATGTACAGACTTGTGGAAGTACTATGTTGTACACCTGAAACTAATGTAGCACTTGTGTGTCAATTATACTTTCATTAAAAAATGAAAAGTAATTTTAGGGGAAGGATAAAGTGTATATGGTTACTAGAAGAAAAAAGAATAGGCTGAGCAAGTATTCTACAAAGAAAGTGAATGATATGAATTAAAATGAAACATACACAATGGTTATATGTATTTTTATGCTAGTATATTAAAATTCTTCTTTGCCACTGGCACCTACCTTTTCTGTGAGTTTGATGCTGGTTCTTTCTTGATCTTATCAGATGATGTCAGCAGAAAGTATTCAGACACAAACCAATACTTTCTCAAATAATCTTCAAATGGTTTATTGACTAAAATGAGTTGCAATTGCTTATCATCAAGAACAAGCAAATTTGTACATGTTCAGGCAACACAACTAATTCTAGATTGACCAATAGCAATTGTAAAATACCTTCAAGTGTAAGATGCATTCCAACTTCAGTTAAAATGTGGAAAAAGAAAACATGTTTTAAAATTGAAGAAATACAGGATTGAGCTCAGTTGAATAAGTACAGGCTGTAGCAAGGGTAGATTTGTTATAAGACACTGAGGCTTGTTCCATGGGTTTTGTTAACGATGAAACTATTACACAGTACTGTAAGCACTGTGTAATAAGCTGCTTTGAACAGGATGGATCTACCTTTTTCTGAGCTGCTTAATGTAGGATTCCAATATGTAGTATTTAGGAGGGAGATTGGGTTGTAGTAGCAGAAGCTCTTGTTGGGATCAGTTAATATAAGCAGATGGGGCTCATTTCAAACACTATCTTAAACTTTTGCTTTTACATTAAAGTTTTAAATAAATTTTTGATAAATGTCTCTAGCTTTTGGAGAAATGGGTAAGTGAAATGGGTAGATATTGGTGAAATTGAGTTCAGTTAGACTAAATATCGGAATCTTATTAAGCGGGCTATATTTTGAAGGCTAGAATATTTATAACTTTTATAAATCTCCCATTCTCCTGGTTTCTTCTTGTCATAATTATCTTTAATTTACTGTGTATGACCTATGGATGAAACAAGGCAGCTTTTATTTAATCGACCAGTATTTATTGAGGATCTTCTCTGTCCCAGGCACTGTGCTGTGCTAAAGGTACAGTGGTGAACAAGATTAATGTGGGTTCTGCCTTCATAAAGTTAACATTTTAGTGGGAAAGTGAAACAATACAGTAAATAATAAAATGGTAATTTTGTGATCAGTGCTAAGGAAATCAACAGGATATTGTTCCTCTTTTAGAAGAGTGTATAGGAAGACTACTTTCTAGAATAGTCAAGACTTTTTTTGAGAATGTAACCTTAAAACTGAGATCTGAAGCAAGAAAGTAATGCAAGCATGTGAAAAATGTAAAGAAAAGCATTCTGGGAAGAGAGGTGCAAAAGCCTGGAGGTGAAAGCTTGGTGTTTACTGGAAATTGTTGTCAGTGTGACTGGAAGATAGTGAGCAAAGGGGAGAACACACAAGGTGAGGTTGAAGATATAAGGATTATAAACACCATACACCTTCTTCACTACAGAATAGAACCCCCCCCCTTAGCAACTATCAGTTCTCTGTATTTAGGGGGGTTCAGGAAGGAATTTTATCAAGCAGGGAATTCACAGAATGATTAGGTTTCTAAAAGATGGCCTGAGCTTTTAATGTATATATTGAGAGGAGGCAAAAAAGGAAGTATAGTCTAAAACTATTAGACTTTTCCTCTGGTCCAGGCAAGAAATGGCTTGCAGGGAGGTGACAGTAGAAATGGAGAGGATTAAGTAGATTTCATCTTGGTAAAAACCAGTGGGACTTGCTGATGGACTGGATACAGGAAGAGAGAATGAAAAGAAATAAAGACCATACTTAGGTTTGTAGTATATACTTCAGGGTAGATGGGGAAGAGAGAGAAGAGCAAGTTTAGAATGTTTTGAGGCCCTGGTGAGGTAAGATCTAGAAATAACAAGGAGGCAGCTGGTGGTTCTGGCCTAGCACTCTGGAGAGGTTTGGGTAATGCCAGCACTCATTTATTATGTGCCAGGCACTGTTCTGGGCCCTGAAAATACAATGAAGAGAGACTAGTTTTCTGCTGTAATGGATCTTACAGCATATTGACGAGGTCACTCAGAGGGCATAAAGAGAAGAGGACCCAGCACAGAGCCCTGACAAGTTCTGACATTTTAGAACTGGGCAGAGGCTACTTTTGGAGCTCTCAATAGCTCTCAGCCTGCAGTTACTATCATGTTACACATATTGCCATAGCCTCCATCATTGTTGGTTTGGGTTGCAAATAAGAGGAAGAAAACTAAGATCATAGATACAATAATTTCACAGATCTCATTGGGATACTTGTTGATGGAGTGGAATGTTTGCTTTGGTTTTCTGGATTATCTCATTCTTTGGGGTTGTGAGTTGTGTCCTGTCTTGATCTTTTCATGTTGCATGCTTTCTTTGAATGTCTGATTGTCCTTGGTTATGTCCATATTTAGAAATCAGGCTGTATAGCTGAGTAAGTGCTCTGTATTCAGTGGGTATTATCAACTATTTGGACTTTACTATAGGGGAAGCAGATGAAGGAGCTAGAGGTTACACTGAGACAGAATCCTAAATGCCAGAGGTTCTCCAAGAGCAGTTTACTTCTTTGTACAAGGTCAGGGAACTCGACTATTCTTTGTACAGAAGAAGTTCAGCTTCCTGTCTTACTCTGCTTTCTGGCCAGGGATATCTGCATGGATTCAGAGTCTCTCTTGACTTCTAGGAGGCATATCTCCTTCTGTGCAGCTGTTTCTGTGAGGAGTGAAGGCTGTGACCTCCTTTGTCTATTTACTACTTCCTCCTCAGTTCCCACTCCTGCATTTACTTTCCGTATCCCACACATTTGTTAAACTCTCTTCCATGGAGGCCTCCTTCTGTTTTCCCTTTATTGTGGATTGCTACTGTTTTTATTCTTTGACTTTTGTTTTCATAGTATTGGGATCAAGAGGAGATAGATTTGTTTATTTTAAGCCAGAAGCCCCAGCAATAGTAGTTTTTAAGGGGTGAAATTTTGCATATTGATATCACTTTAGAATAGTTTTTTCTTAGCCCAATTTGTTGAGTTTTTGATTTAACAAATCCTTGGGCAGCTCTTGTACATAAGGCCTGAAACTGGATTCAGTGGGAAATATGGGAAAGGGCAACATGATTTTCTTTGGCTTCAGTGTCTCCTGGCTGACAAAAGCAATAAAGCATGTAAAGATGCTGGAGTTGTATGTGATAATTTCTGATAACTGGTGTTTCAGAAGATGATGATACATCAGGGAGAAATTACATCAGTAAAAATGTATGCATTACCTTATGAGGTAAATTTTTTATTTGGTTCTGCTGGAATGATGCATAGAATTTCTCTGAGCAGAGATTTGGGTTGAAAGGAAGACCTTCCAAGAGTAGAAACGACCTGAACCAGTGACTCAAAGGACAGAAAGCACATGAACTGTTTAAGACAGACCAGTGATTCGGTTTGACTAGAGTGTAGAGCCTCTGTAGCTGCCAGGTGATCGTGCTTCCTTAGCAAGGTAGAGGCTGGGCTATCCTTG
This sequence comes from Canis aureus, assembly GCF_053574225.1. NCBI lineage: Eukaryota > Metazoa > Chordata > Mammalia > Carnivora > Canidae > Canis > Canis aureus. The sequence continues at coordinate 49,749,411 of NC_135616.1, forward strand.
AAAAGGAGGAGGAATCGTCCTGAAATAGGAGGAAAGGAGATTATTGCCACCTTTGGAGATAGGAAAAGAGGAGTCTCAAGGCCTTTATGCTACATGTCGTTTGAGTGAATGAGAGTGTTGGATAGATTTACTCACTTGTGACCTCATAACTTTAGAATTTCATCAAAGAAACCCATCTAAGAGGTGTTAAAGCTAGGGCTAGATTTGATATTGCAAAGTGAATGTTAATAGCTTAACGAAGTATACAAAGCAGTTCTGAATTTTGACAGATACTTAGAGTGAATCTTCCTTTACTAGAAAATACACTCATATTTTTAGGGGGATTGGTGGGGTGATTTTGAGGAAGAGAATCAAGAAGAAATAAGTCAGAGAAAGACCAGTACCATATGATTTCATCATATGTGGAATTTAAGAAGCAAAAGATTATGGGGAGGGGTTGGGAAGGGAGGCCAACCGAAAAACAGACTCTCAACTATAATGGTTATGGGGTGGGGTGGGGGCTTAAATAGGTGATGGGGATTGGGGAGTGCACTTCTGATGAGTACAGGATGATGTATGTAAGTGTTTAATTACTGAATTGTACACCCAAAACTAATATTTACACTGTATGTTAACTAACTGGAATTTAAAGGAAAACTTAAGTAAAAAGAGATGAAAACACCGTCATTTTAAAAAATGTAACTGTAGGTTGGAGGCATTTTTCCCCTGGGGTTAGATTTCCATAGGCTTGTTCTTGAGTTTGTTTTTAATCCTAGAATACATTGTTGGTTTTTCAATTGCTTTTATTTCAAATATGATCTATAATGGAAATGTGTATATGAGGCAGTAAACTTGGTTTTAAGTTCCAGAAAAGGAGCAAAACTAGGAATTTAAAAATTACTTGATTCTGTGTGCATATGTAAGAACAGGCTTAGTTTCAACTTGAGCCTTCATTTTAGAGTTAAGAGTTTTATGAATCCTATTTACTGAGTGACTTTTTAGAAAAGCAATGGGAGAAATTATTAATCTCATATTTAGATAGTCTTCTATTCAGTTAAGTAACTTTCATTAAGTGTAGATAACTAAGTTTTTACATTTAGTGTTTAGCATGTTTGTAACTTTTAAATGATTCTTGCTAGGGTTCAGGCAAGCTTTGAATTACGCAGTTAGTACTGTTCTGAGTTTCAATAGACATTGCTCAGTGGAAAGATACAGATTTATGGTGGCTGCCGTTGTAAAAGTATGTTGTTCATCATTTCCATTTGTAATTATCAAGACTTTCTGTGTTTTCTTCTTTCTCTCTCTCTTTTTAAACATGTTTCATTCAATACTGTTTAGAGCCAAGATCAATACTTGGTAAATAATATGCACTTAGTAAACAAATGTTGAACAAGTGCATGTTAACCACAGTCACTAATGTGTCCCTGTAACACTCATTTTATTTCAAGGTAGAATTTACCTGGTAGAGTTATGTGTGGTTTGCATAGCATTATGAATTTGCATCAGAAGAGATAACATTTAAACAAGTCTTTCTGAAAGAATCTGGTTTTTGTTAACTAAGAAACCTTAATCTTTGAGTAATAGTGTCAGTTTTTCTTAAATGATTTTAGAAATCTGGCATATAAAAACCTTTAAGCAGTGCTACTGCCATTAAGGATATTAAAGTCCTTTCTTTGTACAGGTGCAAGTGGCATGAAGAAAACGATATTCTCTTCTGTGCTCTAGCTGTTTGCAAGAAAATTGCGTAAGTCGGAGAAAAGAGTTTCTTCATAATGCTGTATTCTGCATTGAATTCTTTGCCATTTTGCTCGCTGTTGCTTTTGCAAATTGGGGTTAAACACTGTTCACCTATTTCCATAATTCTTTTCTAAAACAAATGGTTGGGTTTTTTTTTTCTTTTTTTCTTTTAAAAACAAAACAAAACTTCATGTTGGGACACCTGGGTGGCTCAGCCGTTGAGCATCTGCCTTCAGCTCAGGTCATGATCCTGCAGTCCTGGGATCAAGTCCCGCAATGGGCTTCTCCCTCTGCCTGTGTCTCTGCCTCTCTCTGTCTCTCATGAATAAATAAATCTTTAAAAGGAACAAACAAAAAAAGCTTCATGTTACTTTTATTATTCTGTCCATGTCTCACTTGTTGGTATAGTTATCACTTGAGCCATTTGGGTGAACCTTCAGAAGCACTTACTGAAAGTTCTCCTTATAGGAGATGAAATTTGCTAATACCATTAACATTAGCATTGTTAAGATGCTCAAAAAATATAGACACTTTTCTTCTTATTTTGTAGTGAAAGCACCTGGAGCCTTAGATTTTTCAGTGCTCTGGTGGTCCCTTTACATGGCTGGTTAGTTGGTTCTGAGGATAAATAAGTATTTTTAAAGTTGTAGTATAATTTCTGTTGCTGCCCTCTGCCTGACTTAAACATTTTAGAACTCTGGTAATCTTTACTCTCAATCCTATTCCCTTAAAATGAACCTGAAATTTTATCTGGTAATCAGAGTATTGCTTACCAGTAATGATCAGTTTATAAGATGTATTGCTCCCTGAACCCATTTCTTCTCCAAATCTCTAAATTTCTTTTTTCCTCAATTTAGAACAGTATATCTTACATGCTTTTTCTTTATATTAGAAATTTTAAAAATATGAACATTTTAGAATGAATTAGATCAGATTCTGATATCCAGCTTTTCTTACCTCCTTTTGAAGGTACTGCATCAGTAACTCTCTGGCCACTCTCTTTGGAATCCAGCTCACAGATACTCATGTACCACTTCAAGATTATGAGGCCAGCAATAGTGTGACACCCAAAATGGTTGTATTGGATGCAGGGCGTTACCAGGTAAGGAACTGACTTTTAGGAGGTACTGATCACTCTGTATGTGGTACTCGCTGTGGCTCTGGTCAGCAACAGCTAAAGATCAGGACTTTGGTTCTTTCTTTCTTCAAAAACATTTTTTTAAAAAGTCTTTCATGGAATGTCAGACACCCCCCCCCCCAAGATTTATTTAAGAGAGAGAGAAAGAGAGCACGTGGGGGAGGGGCAGAAGGAGAGGGAGCAGACACCCTGCTGAGCACAGATCTAGATATGGGGGACTTCTCAGGACTCTGAGATCTTGACCTGAGCCGAAATCAAGAGTCGATTGGTTACTCAACTGACTCAGCCACCCAGGCACCCCTGGTATGTCAAAGACCCCTTAATCCATTTGGACCCAGTTGCGTAAATCTTTCTCCTTCCTGGTATATTTTTCCACTATATTTAATGAAGTTTTAAGAAAATTAACATGAGCAGTTAGTCTTTAACAAATCATATCCAAAATTCATTCCAAATATTAAATATCTGAATGTAAATAATGTAAATATTTAAAATATTTACTTTGAAATGGATAAGACCTGATTCAGGATTTGATTAAGAGCTATTTAATCTCCCTAAATAAATTAAGGGAATTAATTTCTTGAGATTTCCTCCTTGAAATTTATTTACTAGTAGACCTCTATATGCTACTAACAGCATAGCAGCTAAGAGTATAGACTCTGGAGTTAGAATTCCTGAATTGGATTTCAGACCTACTCCATATGGGCTGTGTGACTTTATGCAAGTTATTTGAACTTTCTGTGCTGATTCCTTATCTATAAAACAAGAATAGTAATAAGGGCTAGTAGTTGTAGATTAAATGCGACTGAATATGAAACGGCCAAGAACTCTACCTTGGAGCATAGTAGGTAATAAATATTAGTTAAAAGTAGTTCAGAAAACAGTGAAAAGAGAACCCCCAAAATAGGATAAACTATTGATCACAGTCAGTAATTAGGATCATTCTCAAAGGTATTAATTATACTTAGCAAAAAAGAAGCATTCTCAAAATATTATGTGGCATTCTTGAAAAGACAAAACAATAACAATAACCTATCTGTGGTTCCCAGGGGTTTGGAGTCGGAGGGAGGGTATAACTGTAAAGGGATAGCATGAAGAAAGTTTTTGAGGTGATAGAATGGCTCTATATCCTGATTGCAGTAGTGGTTTCACAAATCTAGTCATGTGTTAAAACTTGTAGAATATACACACCAAAAAGTCCATCTTAATGTATGACAATTTAAAGAATAAATGTCCCAGACTGTCCATATATTTCTGAGCAAGACTCTTCTTTCTCCTTTTAACTCAGTTGTTATCAGCTAGGGCCTATTTTGTGTCCTCTGGGAGACATTTGACAATGTTGGGAGACATTTTTGGTTGTCAGCTATGGACGGGGTGCTACTGGTACTGAATGGGTAGAGGCCAGAGATCCTGCCACACATCCTACAATGCATAGGACAGCCTCTCACAACCAAGTGTTATCCAGTCTAAGATGTCAGTAATGCCTAGGTTGAAAAACCCTGCCTCATTAGCCCTATCATCATTGTATTAAGACCCCAGAATTAATCTCATTATGCCCCCTTTGATTCTTTTTTTTTTTTTTAAGACTTTATTTATTTATTCATGAGAGACATAGAGGCAGAGACCAGAGAAGCAGGCTCCATGCAAGGAGCCTGATACGGTACTCGATCCCAGGACCCCAAGGTCACGCCCTGAGCCGAAGGCAGACGCTCAACTTCTGAGCCACTCAGGTGCCCCTAAAATCTTTAGGCTTTAAATCTTATGCTATAAAGACTGTAGTGCCTAATAACTGCATCTTGGAATCAATAGGTCCCTGAGTTGGTTGTCCTCATTCCTAGAGCAACACTGAGCCAGGAGATCAAACAATATTCCTGTCTGAATTCTTGGTTTCAGTTTGCCCATGGGTAATCCTTCCAACTGCCTGACTTCTTAGTTCCTTGACTTTCTGTTCTCCAGTGGTCCTGTTTCCTGGTGTACAGCAGGTACTCATTCCCACTACCCTGCCCTAGACCCTAGTGGTACCCCTGACATATATGCAGTGCAACAGCCTTGTGTCTCCTTCTGTACCCCTCTCTTTCCACCACCCATCACCTCTTTCCTTCCCAGGAAGCTTAGATTCCTTGTTCTATTATTTCCACTCACTTTTGCAATATCAAGTTTTTTATCAAACTTGGTTGACAAATACCCTGATTAAACCTAGCTCTTCACTTACTCTGTCCCCATACTCATGAAGCTAAATGAGGCTGAAAAGAAACTGCCATACTGACTAGTTTTATTAAACAGCACTACCAACTTCAGGTGAGCCCTTAGTGGAACACTGTCAGTTGTCCATTTCTCCCAGTGCTCTAGTGTTATTTCTCACCTTCTTTCACTTCAGATTCAGTCACCTCTTCCCTCATCCTTATTTGAGCTGATACCCTTGCCTCCTACTTCTCTGAGAAAATAGAAACAGTCAGAAGAGATTTTCTACATATTCCTACCACTGCATTCTGCTTTTTAATGCATGAATTGTCTGTGTTCCTGCTAAGACCATTCCACACTAATTTATGTTTGAGATCTTATTCTCTTACCTCCTCAAAGATATGACTCCAACAATTTACTTCTCTTTCCTGCATTTTTACCGTTTCTCTCAGTACTGAATCATTCTTATCAGGATACATGTTATTATTCATCTTTAAAAATAATCCTGTCTTAACCCTGTAATTCCCCTCCAAACACTACCTTCTGCTTCACTTTACAGCAATACTCTTCAAAAATTGATTAGATGTTGGAAAAATTGGTGTTAGTATTTTATAAAAAATAATCTGAAATTGAAGTAGATCCAATAATTAAAAAATAAAACTTATTTTCCCTTGTATTTTTGTTACTTATAGAAGCTAAGGGTTGAGAGTTCAGGATTTTCTCATTTCAGTTCTTCTAATCAGGAACAAAGATCAAACCCACCCACTGGTAAGTATCTTCTGTTTCCTAAGAATGTACTTCAGACAGTATAGGACCTTAAAGCTTAATCAGATCCAGGGTATGGTACTTAAAGATGCTCTAAATTAGTTTGAAGCTACAAGGATCTTGTTGAATTAGGAGTTTTATTTGGCATTATTAGCACCTTAAACAATTTGAATATGTACATTTTTGTAGCATTTTAATATAATTTAACTTATCCTCCAGACTTTCGTTCAGGGCATTTAAAAACTAAAGTCTGATATTCTTGTAGCAGCTATAGTTTTATAATTTTGTGATGTTTTGGGGCAGATAGGAAAATTTAAAAGCTTAGGAATGTGAAATTTCAAGTAGTGCCTGAAGAACTTCAATTAAGGTTTCTGGAGCTAAAAACAAAAATATTCTTGTTCAGCCTTTTAGCTTTTACTCTGAGAATGTTTTCCTTTGCTAAGAATCTCTGTCCTGTTCATGAAAGGCTTACAATGGGATAAGAGTCAATTGAGGGATCTCTATAATAAAGCCATGAAATTGCTACATATTCTCTTCTTGTATTTCCAATATCCTTAGGTGACTATCCATCTGGGGTGAAAATTTCTGGCCAAAACAGCAGTGTTCGGGGAAGAGGGATTACCCGCTTACTAGAGAGCATCTCCAGTTCCTCCAGCAATAGCCACAAATTCTCCAACTGTGAGACTGCACTCTCACCTTACATGTCCCAAAAAGATGGATACAAATCTTTCTCTTCCTTATCTTAATGATGGTACTTTTTTCAATTTCTGGAAAAATAACAAGCCCAACTTCCCTTTTGACTACAGTCATATTAAACAGATCACATCAATGATAAATGTTGCCACTGTAAAAACTACTTAATTTGTAAGGAAATTCTGTTTCATAGTAAAAATAATTGTGGTTGGAGAAGATCTTGGGATTTTTGCTTTTCTTTTTGCTTTTTTGTGGGGTTGTTCTACTTCCTGACTGTATGGTGTGAGCACCATTAAAGTTTTTAAGTCCTTTAAGAACAAAACTGGCATTTCAGAGTTGTGCTTTTGGGAATATTTTGATAATCTTTTCCTCTACAATAAAGGTATTGAATATCTGTTTTGAAAGGCTTTTTAAACAGTTAATCTGTCTTACCATTATGAAATGTTGGAACCTTATTGAGTACCTACTTTATGAACATATATATCATCTTGTAAAATCCTTATAACCACTTAGAGAAAGATTACTTTCATTTCTCTGTCTCTCTCTCTCTCTCTCTCTCTCTCTCTCTCTCTCTCACACACACACACACACACACAGCTCAGAGATTTAGGTCATATTCTGGAGGAACTGTTAACTGATTCCAAAGACTGTTTCTCATATATGACACTGTCTTCTACTTTTCTTTTCATCTGTTTTTGGTATCAGATCTTTGAACAAGAAATAACTCACACAATGTAAGTTTATATATTGCATTTTTTACTAGCAGATTTTTTAAAAATTTTATATCCAAGCTTTGAAAGCATATGTTTCTTCAAAATCAGTATGACAGAGGGGTGGCTTGGTCAGCTAAGTGACTCTTTGACCTAAGCCAAGTATCTTAGGATTGTAAAATCAAGCCTTACACTGGGCTCATGCATGGAGTGTGGAGCTTGCTTAAGATTCTCTTTCTCTGCCTCTCCCTTGGACTCTTCCTCCCTCCCTCCCACTGTGGGGAAAAAAAATCAGCATGACAATAATTTGGCTGGCTGAGGAAGTAAAGTTGAAAGGAAGGCTTAAAATTATAATTTACATCCATGGCTTTAGGTGTGTGTCTAAGTCCTATTCTGCCATCTAAATTTAATCCTGTGTTAATCAACTTATATTTTTAAAATTTTATAGGTCGTGTTGTACTTTTGAGGTATATGTGTCAGATAAACCAAAAGAATAGGTCCCAGGAATTTACTTAGAAGAGTAGCTGTTCTTACTCTTGAAAGCTAATCAAAACTCCCAAACCATATTAGTGAAATTCAAACTCCTGTCTCCTTATTTTTTTTTTTTCGAAATTCATTACAGGAAATTTGAGGTATTAACCTACCCTTCAAGAAGACTTTGTGTGGGGGACACTCCTAGATGTCCTGGTTGAAAGTGATTTTTGTTCTATTTTCAGGAGCATTTTCTTTGTGTTAACTGACAACACTTAGAGCTTTAATTGTTGCTGTTTGAGTTCATGACCTACTTTTTCCTCAGTTGCCAACTTTGAGGTGCCCAAATTTCTGTACAAAATGTTCAGTAAAAAAAAAAAAAGTAAAAAAAAATGTTCAGTAAGTGTTTGAATAATCCCGATATTTTCTCCTATTCTGTAGGTTGCCTTCTAGTTTTGTTGTTTCCTTTGCTGCACAGAAGCTATTTTTTTCTATTTTTTTAAAGATTTTATTTATTCATGAGAGAGAGGCAGAGGGAGAAGCAGGTTCCATGCAGGGAGCCTCAAAAGTAAACTATTTATTTGTTCAGTAAACATGTTTTGAGGATTTGCTAAGTGCTGTGTTAAAAACACTAAGGTGAATACAAATATTTCCCCCACCTGCAAGGAACTTTGTTTCATAGGTGTAATAAGTGATGAATGTATTATTAAAAGTGCTAAGATACATGGGTCAATGGAATAGAATTGAGACTCTAGAAATAAACTATCTATGGTCAATTGATTTGTTGTTTGTGCCAAAACCATTCAAAAAAGATTAATAGTCTTTCAACAAATGGTGCTGGAACAATTGGATATTCACATTCAAAAGAATGAATTTGGACCCTACCATATATAAAAATTAGCTCAGAATGGTCAAAAAACTTAAATATAAGAACTAAAACTATACAACTCTTAGAAGAAAGCGCAAGGGTAAATCATGACCTTAGATGAGGCATTGATTTCTTAATAGGACAGCAAACATACAAGCAACAACAACAAAAGAGAGAAATTGGATTTCATCAAAAGTCCAGTAAAAGTTGTCTATGTGCATTAAAAGATACTATCAAAGTCAAAAGACAACCCACAGAGGGGATCCCTGGGTGGCGCAGCGGTTTGGCGCCTGCCTTTGGCCCAGGGCGTGATCCTGGAGACCCGGGATCGGATCCCACATCGGGCTCCCGGTGCATGGAGCCTGCTTCTCCCTCTGCCTGTGTCTCTGCCCCACCCCACCCCCCTGTGACTATCATAAATAAATAAAAATTTTTTAAAAATTAAAAAAAAAAAGACAACCCACAGAAATGGGAGAAAATATTTGGAAATCATTTATCTGATAAGGGTCTAGAATCCAGAATATATAAATAACTCTTACGATGCAACAGTAAAAAGTCAACCTAATTTAAAAATGGGTATGGTGTCTTTTAAGTTCTTTTGTCCATTTTTTAATTGGGTCATTCATTTTTTAAATTAAATTTTAAGAGTTCTTTATACAATAGGATAAGAGTTATATATCACATGTGTCTTTTACAAATATTTTTCTGTCTTTGGCTTTTCATTTTCTTTATATTGTGTTTTTTTCTTAAAGATTTTTTATTTATTCATGAGAAACACAGAGATAGGCGGAGACATAGGCAGAGGGAGAAGCAGGCTCCCTGCGGGGGAGCCTGATGTGGGACTCAATCCCAGAACCCCAGGATCACAACGTGAACCAAACCCTCAACCACTGAGCCACCCAGGTGTCTCTTTATATTGTGTTTTGCAAGCTTTGCGCAGTGGCAGTATCGTAGCCAATGAGGTTTATCTGAGGCGCGATTATTGCTATATTGTGTTTTGCAAAACAGAATTTTTAATGATGTCCAGCTTACTGATTTATTTCATGAATTTTACCTATAGGGTTACATCTAAAAGGTCGTTTCCATATTCAAAGTCATCTAGATTTTCTTCTTTGTTATCTTCTAGAAGTTTCATAGTTTTGTGTTTTACATTTATGATCAGCTTGAGTTAAATTTTGTGAAGGGTTAAGGTCTGTGACAGTGTGACAGATTCCTTTTTTTTTTTTTTTTTTGCACATGGTTGTTTGATTGTTCCAGCACCATTTGTTGAAAAGACCATCTTTTTATATTTTGTTACCCTTGCTTTTTTGTCAAAAATCAGTTAATTATATTTAGGTGGATCTGTTCTAATCTACTGATAGGTTGTCTATTTCAGTAACACACTATCTTGATTAATGTTGCTTTATAGAAAGTCTTTAAAAAAAAAAAAGACTTTATTTATTCATGATAGAGAGGCAGAGACACAGGCAGAGGGAGAAGCAGGCTCCTCACAGGGAGCCAGATGTGGACTTGATCTCAGGACCCCGGGATCACAACCTGAACCTAAGGCAGATGATTAGCCACTGAGCCACCCAGGTGTCCTGCTTTATAGAAAGTCTTGAAGTAGTCTGTCCTTTGACATTGTTCTTCAATGTTCAGTCGGTTATACTGGATCTTTCAACTTCCCATATATACTTTAAAATCAGCTTGTTAATATTCACAAAATAACTTGCTGGGATTTTGATTGGAATTATATCAAATCTGTAGATCAAGTTGGGAAGAACTGACATCTTGACAATATTGAGTCTTCCTATCCAAGTACATAGGATATCCCTCCATTAATTTAATTCTTCTTTGATATCTTTCAGTAGAGTTTTATAGTTTTCCTCATATCTAATACATATTTTGTTAGACTTATACCTAAGTGTTTCATTTTTAGGCATTGCTAATGGAAATAATTTTTTTTTTTAGATTTTATTTATTCATGAGCAAGACAGAGAGGCAGAGAGACATAGGCAGAGGGAGAGGCTCCCTGTAGGTAGCCTGATGCAGGATTCGATACCAGGACCCCAAGGTCACGACCTGAGGCAAAGGCAGATGCTCAACCACGGAGCCACCCAGGTGCCCCTGAAATAGTTTTTTAAAAGTATTTTAAAAGTTTATTTGTTAGAAGAATTTTAGATTCATAGCAAAATGTAAAGGAAGCTGCAGAGATCTGTATGGCCCCTGCCCCCACACATGCATGTCTTTCCTCATTATCAACATGTTTTTTTTTCTCAAAGCTATTATTTATGCTGTACAAGGTTCCACTGTACATTAGATATTCTTCTACTCCTGCTTACATAGTAAACAAGTGCACATCAGCCCTTTGGCTCAGGTTCACAGGGTTTCCCTGAGACAGGGGCGGGGTGTCAGGCCGGTTCAACTTGGGGTGTCTTTTTCTGATGCTACCTCCTAGGAGCATTGGCAGGCTTTAGGCTCCAGGGGCACAAGCTGGCCCCAGCTATGGGGACACACAGAGCTTCCGTGCCTTGGTGCTGAACAGCTTTACTCTCTTGGCACCAAGTTTTGTCCAACCACTTAGGTCAGAATCACGCCCATGGGAGAGAATTATACAGCTGAGGCAAGAGGTCCCCAAATATTAATATTTTTTGGTTCAATGATTTTTCCTTTTATGCACCTAATAGTTTTAAAAACTGCAAAGTTTTAGAGCATAAGGAGAAATAGACAAATCTGTTATCACACTGAAAGATTTAAATATAAGCCTTTTATTGATAAGCATACTAGAAATCAATAAATATATAAAATAAAAATATTAATAACAAACTTGAATTAGTAGTTTGTTGACTATATTCATTTCAAATATACATGGAATTTTTTCCAAAAAATAGACCAAACTGCAAAATAAGTTTCAAATTTCAAGGAGTTGATAAGTCCTGTTCTTTTTGCACTATTCAATTAACAATATAGTTCTAAAAATAACTTTTTAAAAACCCCATACAATTGGAAGTCCTAATGGAATCTAAAAACTTCCCTGTGACTAAATGATAGTAATGATAATGAACTAAGTCATAATAACTGATGTTTTGATTCTGCATAACAGTTGAACAATAATATAAATACATATTAGGAGTACTGAGAAAGGAAAATATAGCTTTAAATACACTGGAAGAAAAGACAGGCTGACAAGCAACTAAATACTCAATTTAAGAATTAGAGAATGAACGATAAACCCATGAAAAGTAGAAGAAAGAAAATGAGTCAACATCAGTGAAATAGAAAACAAAGATACAGGGGCACCTGGATAGCTTAGTTGGTTAAGTATCCAATTCTTATTTTGAGCTCAGGTCATGATCTCAGGGTCATGAAATTGATCCCTGCATTGGGCTCCATGGTAGGCATGGAGCCTGCTTAAGATTCTCTCTCTTCCTTTTCCTCTGCCCCTACCCCCTTTCCACATTCACTCAAAAACTAACAAAAAAATACAATAGATTCAGCAAAGCCCTGGATGGCTCTTTGAAAGACTATTAAAATAGATAAAAACTCTGATGAGATGAATCAAGCAAAAAAGAGGCACAAGCAATATTAGGAATACAATATTAGGAATATAAAAGAGGTCATAAAGAAGATATACACACACACACAATGGAATATTACTCAGCAATCAGAAAGGATGAATACCATTTGCTTCGATGTGGATGGAACCAGAGGGTATTATGCTGAGTGAAATAAGTCAGTTGGAGAAAGCCAATCATCATATGGTTTTGCTTATATGTGGAATATAAGAAAGATTGAAAGGGACTGTAAAGGAATGGAGGGAAACTGAGTGTGGAAAAATTAGGAAGTCAAACCATGAGAGACTCCTAACTCTGGGAAACAAAGGGTTGTAGAAAGGGAGGAAGGTCAGGGGATGAAGTAACTGGGTGACAGGCACTAGATGGGATGAGCATAGGGTGTTATATGTTGGCAAATTGAATTTAAATTTTGAAAAATATTGTTAAGATGAAAAAATGGTAAATGAGCTAAAAAAATTAAGAGGCCAGTGGAAGTTAAAGAGATGAAATAATACCATGACCATTTCATACCAATAAATTTGAAAACTTAGATGAACTAGAAACAAATACCTAGAAAAATATAATTCACTAGAAGTGCCGTAAGACAGAGAAAGCCTACACTTCCTGTAATGGAGAAATTGAATCATTTAAAACATTTTTTAAAAAATGTTCAGGGGATTTAAGATGGTAGAGGAGTATGGTACCCTAATTTTGTCTGGTCCCTGGAATTCAGCTAGATAGTTATCAAATCATTCTGAATGCCTGTGAAATTAACCAGAGATCTGAGAAAAGAATTACTGCAATTCTACAAACAGAAAAGCAGCCACTTTTGTAGGGTGGGAGGTGTAAAGAAGTGAATCTGAGGCGATATATCAGAAGATAAACTGCGAAGGAGGGAGCCTCCATAAGCTGGGTACCGGAAAGTGTTACAAGCAGTGGAGTACAACATGAGAACTTTTAAAAGTCTGCCTGAAAGGTGCTCGGGGGCAAAGTGGGTGGAATCCCAAGTAGGACAGCATGGTCTCAGGATTTCCAGGGTTACAAAGCATCAGAGCAGGAAGGCTGGCTGCAAACAGCAAGTCTAGACACTCGCTTTCTGCTAGGTGTTGCCATGAACCACAAACCACTACATGGTCAGTCTACCACACTCTGAGCAGGAACCCAGCGAGAGACAAAACTGCAGAGAGACCCCCATCCTTCCCCAGGGTCCACAGGAGTCCCATAAAGTTTGGAGACTCAAAGCTGTGTCACATCGTGAGATAAAAATGCACAGTCACAACCTGGGTGAACACAGAGTTCAGATGGAAACCTGAGAGACAAGAGTGACTGCTTTTTTGTGGGGGGCGGGGGGGGGCCTCACAGAGGAGTGCAGGGTACAGACTTTCAGCTCCCAGGCTAGAGATGGGGTGCCACCACTGTCATCCCCCCCCATCAGTGCTGAAAGCCTTCAGGCAGCAAAACAGCCACATAGTGGAATCTGGAGCAGCTTATACTGAGCCCTGCCCACTGGCAAGGGTGGTGCAAGGACACCTGAGAATCAGAGTAACAGGCCCCTCCCCCAGAAGACCAACAGGAACCAGCTAATACCAAGTTTACCCATCAGAGAGAGGAGGACACTTGATGGGATGAGCACTGGGTGTTACACTATATGTTGGCAAATCAAATTCAAATTTTTAAAAAATGTTAAAAAGAAAAAATTCATAATAAAAAAACCAGAATGGCTAACCTACAGTTCTTGGGGAAAACAGTATATAACACGTGTTGTTTTTTTGTTACTCTTTAGCCTTTCGATTTTATATATTTCTTTCCTTTTCAGCTATTTTCTTATTTTTTAAGTCTTTTTTAATTTTTATTTTTATATTTACATTGTAAATATTTTACATTTTTTGCTTCCTTTTATTCGATTTTAATTTTGTGTACATATATATGTTTTTCTTTCCTATTTTGGTAATTAGTTTATTCTGACAGATCAGAATACATGCATTATCTACTTTATTTATGTGTTCTATTCTACTTCTTCTTGAATCCAAGATGGCAGAGGAGTAGGAGACCTTAGTTTCATCTGGTCCCAGGAATTCAACTGCTGTTCTACTTCTTGTTTGGTTCTCTCTATATATATATATTTCTGTTCTCTTCTGATTTGTTTAGTGTGTATTTTTCTAGTGTATTTTGTTGTTACTGTTGTTATATTTTCTCATATTTTCTGGACATAATGATGAGACAGAAAACCTGCAAAAGAATGAACAAGAGGCAGTACTCACTGCCTGGGATTTAATCAGTATGGATATAAGTAAGATGTTGGAAGTATAATTCAAAATAATGATTATAAAGTTACTAGCTAGGCTTTAAAAAGGCATAGAGGACACTAGAAAATCCCTTACTGGAAAAATAGAAGAACTAAAATCTAATCAGGCTGAAATAAAAAGGATATTACTGAGATGCAATCAAATAGAGGCTCCAACTGCTAGGACAAATGAGGCAGAAGAGTCAGTGATATATAAAGCAAATGATGGAGAATAAAGAAGCAGAGAAAAAGATAAATAACTGGATCACAAAGAAGATTTGAGAGATCAGCAATACCATAAAGCAAAACAATATTAGAATAATTGGGGTCCCAGAGGAAGAGGAAAGACAGAGGCAGAAGGTCTATTTCAACAAATTGGAGCAGAGAACTACCCTAATCTGGAGAAGGAAACTGACATTCAAGTCCAGAAGGCACAGAAAACCCCACCTTCAAAATCAATAAAAATAGGTCAGCACCTTGATTTATAATAATGAAGCTTGCAAAATTCAGAGATAAAGAGAAAATCCTGAAAGCAGCTCAGGACATGAAGTCCTTAACCTAAGGATAGACAAGTAAGTCTGATACAAACCTGTCCACAGACACCTGGCGGGCTGGAAAGGACGGGCATATTATTCAAGGTGCTAAATGAGAAAAATAACACAACCAAGAATCCTTTATCCAGCAAGGCTGTCATTCAGAATAGAGGGAGAGATAAAGAGCTTCTAGGACATATAGAAACTAAAAGAATTTGTGATCATTAAATCAGTCCTGCAAGAAATACTAAAGGAGGGGACGCTTTGAGTGAAGAGAGAACCCAAAAGTAACAAAGACGGAGACTATACAGAAACAGTGACTTTACAGGTAATACAATGGTATTAAATTCATATATTTCAGTAATTATTCTGAACATAAATGGGTTAAATGCTCCAATCAAAAGATACAGGGAATCAGAGTGTATTAAAAAAAAATAAGACCCATCGATATGCTATCTACAAGAGACTCATTTTAGATCCAAAGACACCTCCAGATTGAAAGTAAAGGGGCGGAGAACCTTTTATCATGCTAGTGGACATCAAAAAAAAGCTGGGGTAACAATCCTTATATCAGACAAACTAAATTTTAAACCAAGGACTGGAAATAAGAGATGAAGAAGGACACTGTATCATAATAAAAGGGTCTATCCAACAGGAATATTTAATAATTGTAAATATTTATGCCCTAACTCTGGAGCAGCCAAGTATATAAACCAATTAATAACAAAATTAAAGAAACACATTGTTAATATAACAATAGTAGGGGACTTTAACACACCACTCACAGCAGTGGACAGACCATCTAGGCTGATCAACAAGAAAACAAGGAGTTTGAATAACACACTGGACCAGATGGACCTCACAGATCTATTCAGAGTATTTCATCCTAAATTGGCAGAATGCACATTCTCCTCAAGTGAACATGGAACATTCTCCAGAATAGATCATATACTGGGTTGCAAGTCAGGATTCAACTGGTATCAAAGGACTGGGATTATTCCCTGCATTTTTTCATACTTTAAAACGTGAATCACAAGAGAAAATTTGGAAGGACCACAAATACATGGATGTTAAAGAGCATCCTACTAAAGAATAAGTGGGTCAACCAAGAAATTAAGGAATTTAAGAAATTCATGGAAACAACTGAAAATGAAAGCACAACTATTCAGAACCTTTCAGATGCAGCAAAGACGGTCCTAAGAGGGAGGTATATAGCAATACAGGCCTCTCTCAAGAAATAAGAAAAGGCTCAAATATACAACCTAACCTTATACCTAATGCAGCTGGAAACAGAATAAAACAAATCCAGCAGGAGAGAAATAAAAGAGCAGAAATCAATGAAATAGAATTCAAAAGAACAGATCAGCAAAGCAGGAACTGGTTTTTGAAAGAATTAATGAGATTGATAAACCCCTAGCAGGACCTATAAAAAAGAAAAGAGGGGGGACCCAAATAAATAAAATCATAAACGAAAGATATCACAACCAATACCAAAGAAACACAAATAATTATAAGAGAATATTATGAGCAATTATATGCCAACAAATTAGGCAATGTGGAAGAAATGAATGCATTCCTAGAAACGTATAAACTACCAAAACTGAAACGTAAGAAATAGAAGAAACCAGCAAAGAAATTGAAGGCAATAATAAACAATCTTCCATCTATGGCTGGATGGCCTTCCAGTGGAAGGCTATCAAACATTTAAAGAAGAATTAATACCTATTCTTCTGAAGCTGTTTCAAAAAATAGAAATGGAAGGAAAACTTCCAAACTCATCCTATGAGATTACCATGACCCCAAAACCAGACAAAGAACTCACTAAAAAGAATTACAGACCAATATCCCTAAATGAACATGGGTGAAAAAATTCTCACCAAGATACTGGCCAATAGGATCCAACAGTACATTAAAAGGATTATTCACCATGACCACATGGGACTTATTCCTGGGCTGCGAGGGTGATTCAACATCCACAAATCAATCAATGTGATACACCACATTAATAAAGAAAAGGACAAGAAACATAGGACCCTCTCAAAAGATGCAGAAAAATCATTTGACAAATTATGGCATCATTTCTTGATTAAAACTGTCTTTAGTGGGAATCCCTGGGTGACGCAGCGTTTTGGCGCCTGCCTTTGGCCCAGGGCGCGATCCTGGAGACCCAGGATCGAATCCCACGTCGGGCTCCCGGTGCATGGAGCCTGCTTCTCCCTCTGCCTATGTCTCTGCCTCTCTCTCTCTCTTTCTCTCTCTCTGTGACTATCATTAATTAATTAATGTAGTTAATTAATTAATTAATTTAAAACTGTCTTTAGGAATAGAGGCAACATACCTCAATATCATAAGAGCCATATATGAAAAAACCAAAGCTAACATAATCTTCAATGGGGAAAAACTGAGAGCTTTTCCCCCAAGGTCAGGAACACAATAGGGATGTCTACTCTCCCCCTGTTGTTCAACATTGTATTGAAAGTCCTAGTCTCAGCAAATCAGATAACAAAAAAAGGCATCCAGACCAGCAAAGAAGTCAGACTCTCACTCTTCAGATGACTTGATAGTCTATGTTGAAATATCAAAAGATTCCACCCAAAAATTGTAACTCACAGGAATTCAGCAAAGTGGAAAGATATAAAATCAATGCACAGAATTCAGTTGCATTTCTATACAGTAACAATAAAGTAGCAGAAAGAGAAATCAGGGAATTGATCATCTAAACAATTGCACGAAAAACCATAAGATACCTAGGAATAACTTAACCAAAGAGGTAAAAGATGTGTACTCTGAATACTATAGAACACTTAAGAAAGAAATTGAGGAAGACACAAAGAAATGGAAAAACATTCTATATTCATGACTGGAAGAACAAATATTGTTGAAATTTCTATGCTACTCAAAGCAATCTACACATTCAATGCAATCTCTATAAAAATACCACCAGCATTTTTCACAGAGCTGGAACAAATAATCCTAAAATTTGTATGGAACCAGAAAAGACCTCACATAGCCAAAGGAATGTTGAAAACCAGAGCTGGAGGCATCACAATTCTGGACTTCAAGCTGTATTACAAACCTGTAACCATCAAGACAGTATGATTACTGGCACAAAAATAGACACATATATCAATGGAGCAAAAGAGGGAACCCAGAAATAGACTCTCAACTCTATGGTCAACTAATCTTGGGCAAAACAAGAAAGAATATCCAATGAAAAAAAGGCAGTCTCTTCAACAAGTGGTGTTGGGAACACTGGACAGCAGCATGCAAAAGAAAGAAACTGGACTACTCTCTTACCATACACAAAAATAAACCCAAAATGGATGAAAGACCTAAATGTGAGACAGGAATCCATCAAATCCTAGAGGAGAACACATGCAGCACATCTTTGACCTCAGCCTCAGCAATATCTTGCTAGACACATATCCAGAGGCAAGGAAAACAAAAGCAAAAATGAACTATTGGAATTTCATTAAGATAAAAAGCTTTTTTGCACAGTGAAGGAAACAGTCAACAAAACTAAAATGCAACATATGGAATGGGAGAAGACACTTGCAAATATCTTATCATATACAGGGAGAACCTCTCAAACTCAACAGCAAAACGCAAATAATTCAATCAAGAAATGGGCAGAAGACATGGACATTTCCCCAAAGAAGACATACGAATGGCCAACAGACACATGAAAAAATGCTCAACATCACTTGGCATCAGGGAAATACAAATCAGAACCACAATGAAATACCACCCCATACCAGTCAGAATGGCTAAAATTAACAAGTCAGGAAATGACAGATGTTGGTGAGGATTTGAAGAAAGAGGAACCCTCATACACTGTTGGTGGCAATCCAAAGTGGTGCAGCCATTCTGGAAAACAGTATTGAGCTTCCTCAAAAAGTTGAAAACGCATATTTACCTTCAAAGATACAAATGTAGAAGATGCAAATGTAGTGATCCAAAGGGGCATCTATGCCCCAATGGTTATAGCAGCAGTGTCCATAATAGCCAAACTATGGAAAGAGCCCAGATGTCCATCAATAGATGAATGGATAAAGAAGATGTGTATCTATACACACATCATATACATGCATCTATATACACACATCTTCTTTATACATTATATATACACATACACAATGGAATACTACTTAGCCATAAAAAAGAAATCTTGACATTTGCAACGATGTGGATGGAACTAGAGGATATTATGCTAAGTGAAATAAGTCAATCATATTATATTATCTCACTCCTCTGTGGAATTTAAGAAAATATCATAGGGGAAGGGAGAGAAAAATAAAATAAGAGGAAATCAGAGAGGAAGACACAACCATAAGAGAGTCTTAACTGTAAGAAACAAACTGAGGGTTGTTGGAGGGGAGGTAGATGGGAGGATGTGGTAACTGAGTGATTGACATTAAGGAGGGCATGTAATGTAATGAGCAATTGGTGTTATATGCATCAGATGAATCACTAAACTCTATTTCTGAAACTAATAATACTATTGGTTAGTTAATTGAATTAAATTAATTAAATAATTTTAATTAAGTTTTAAAAGTTAAAAAAATTACAAAAAGAATAAAATGTGAGGGCCACGTGGTTTAACTTGGAATTCTAAATTTTCAAGGAATATATCATTCCAATATTAAAAAAATAATAGTCTATGTCCAATCTGGGTTTATTCAGGAAAGCAAAAGTGATTTAACATTAGAAACCCTGTAAATGTCAATTATTACACCAATGGATTCAAGGGTGAATAGCATGTTATTATTAGAATGGATGAAGAAAGAAACATTGACTAAATTCACCTATTAATGATAAAATTTCAATGCAAACTAGAAATGGGATTGGAACTTTCTTAGCCTGATGAATAATATTTACAAAAATTCTACAGCAAATATTGTTATCAGAGAAACTTTAAAAGCATCTCCTTTAAAACCAGGAATAAGACAAAATGCCCTGTTTTATTTCTATTCAACATTGTACTGTAAAAAAAATTGTACTGTAATTTCTAAGCATACACAATATAAGAAGGGAAGAAGACTTGGAGAGGAATAAATTGTCATTATTCACAGATACTGTTGTCTATATAAAAGCTCAAAAGATCTACAGATAATGAGCAGAAATAGTAAGTTTGGCTGGCTATAAGATTAATATAAAAAATCAAATCATTTCTATACATCAACAAATAGTTTTGAAAAAATATTTTTAAAAAGAAAAGACAGGGACACCTGGGTGGCTCGGCAGTTGGGCGCCTGCCTTTGGCTCAGGGTCTGATCCCGGGATCTGGGATCGAGTCCCACATTGGGCTCCCTGCGTGGAGCCTGCTTCTCCCTCTGCCTGTGTCTCTGCCTCTCTCTCTCTCTCTCTCTCTCTCTCTGCCTCTCCCATGAATAAATGAATGAATGAATGAGTGAATGAAAAGACAGCATTTATAATAGCAAAAAACTGTGAGCTACCTAAATAATAAATCTGACAAAGACTTATAAGACCCATATATGGAAAATTATACAACTTTAGTGGCAAATCTTAATAAAGACCTTTGCAGAAATTTCTTTAATATTGTCTTTCTATAGATAGATTTTCTAGCTATTAAAAAAATCATAAAGATTTCAATTTTCCTTGGACTCATCTGTAGATTGCAGTTTCAGTTAAAATTCCAGCCTTGTTTTTGTGGACTTAATAAGCCAATTTGGGGAAGAATAGAGACAAAGAAAAGCCAGGACACTCCTGTAGAATAATGTGGTAAAGAAGATGGGACTTGCTCTGCCAGACCTTCAATTTATTATAGAGCTTATTATAATAATAATTAAGATTGTGAGATCCTGCAGTAAGGATAGACAAATTAATGGAAAAGAGTCAAAAGACCCATGCATTTATGGAACTGATATATGACAGGAGTGACATTTCAGACAATGGGACTATTTAGAAAATCGTCCACTTAGACAATTGCCTATTTAGAAAAATTGACAAATGCATAAAGGGAAAACAACTAAAATTAGACCCCTTCCCTACTTTATTCAACAAAGTATTCCACTTGGTCCAAGGATTTAAATGTGAAAAGAAATTTTAAGTTTTAGAAGACATATAATATCTGACTTTGAGATCATAAGAATTTTTTGAATACATAATACAGAAAGAGCTTGCTATAAAAAACTATTGATATGTGTGACTACATTAAAGAACTGTGTTCATTAAAACAAAAAACAAACGACAGAGATTGTGAAAAGATAATCCACAGGCTGGAAATTATAAACACAGAGTCAGGATAGTGGTTGCCTCTGGGGAATGAAAGTGAGAAAGCAGAGAAATATATGTGTCAAATATTACATTTAAAGGGACGATACAGAGCAAATTTTAATAGAGACTTTTTTGATGACTCGGGCAATAAATAGTGAAATAAAAAGTTTCTTTCTCTCAAGTTACAATATTTTAATCTTTAACACAGTTTCTGCTAGTTGATATGGAAAGGGCTAGAGTTAAGGAGTCACCTGAAACTTCTACTTTAGAAGATAAAGGCAGAAGTGCTTTATGTGGTACATCAGCAAACTAGGTGTCTGCGTCAGCTGCCAAGCTGAGACTCTGCGTCTTTCCTTGGCTTTAAGAAGGAAAAACAAACCCAAAACTTTTCTGTCAGCCCCAGTTGGATGCCACCTTGGGAATTTATTCACCCACCACAGTTTGGGGAACCTAAAAAGCCCATTTTTCCATTTGAGATGACAGACAAGGATGGCAATTTAAATAAGTTTGGCTTCCCAGGAGCTGAGAGGCAAATCTGCCAGCAGAGTCCAAAGAGCATCTACCATTTTTACTAGAATTTGCTAAAAATAGTATACATCTTCTGTCTCCCACTGGCACACAATGATGTTAAGCACATTGTTTTACTGCCAGAACAGGTCACAAAGCAGGGCGACGAGCACTTAAAAAGGCTTCAGTAACATCAGGCCCTTGACTTTTACCAGATGCTGTCTGTGCTCTTGTGGAATTCTTCAAGTGTTCAGGGACTGCTTTTCACCAGAAAAAAAAAACTTGTTGAAGGCCAAAGTGCTGCTCAACATGACCTGAACGTAGAAATAAGCATACTCATTCCAGTTCCACGTGGGTATATTTAAATAAAATACAAGCATACTCCTGCTAAATTCCTGCCAGCTCTGTCTTCCTAGCCACGCCAGAGCATAATTTCATCTCTGCCTCTCTCAGGACACCTAACATTTTTCATCTTGTGGTAAAACAGTGCATGTATATTTGGTCTCCCCAACTTGAAGACAAAAAGACATTCTTCTTAATACCACTACAATTCAAAAGATACAAAGTGTATATGCAGTAATCTCTATGCATGGCATCCATGACACCACTGCTCGACATGTATTCAAATTTTACATCTATTGAACCATACCAAACATGTATACATTCATATATTCTTTATCGTCTCAGAAAAAAACTAGAAATGGTAGCATAATGTTCTGCACCTTGTTTTTTGTTTTTTGTTTTTAAACTGGATGTATCTTCGAGCTCATTCCACATCATTCTATAGAGTTTCCTCCTTTTTATTGTATTTACATGTGCATGTAGCAACACACCATTGTGTGGGTGTGGCATATCCCTACTAATGGCTTCTTTTTATTTTCATTAATGACTTCTTATCTTTTGCTGTTACAAAAGCTGCAATGAATATTTTTGTACATGTGTAATTTTGCACATGTGTTAGACATAAGTGTGCCTGTTTCCCCATACTCTCACCACACAGTATGTTATCAATCTTGGTTTTTTACCAGTGTGATAGGTAAACATGGTAATGCAGTATAATTTAAATCCCATTTCTCTTATAAGTGAGGCTGAGGATACTTTATATGCTTAAGAGCAACTGTATATTTCCTTTTTTATTAATTAAGCATTCCTGTTCTTTGTCTACTATGTTTTTGAATTGTTTTTAAACTTGATTTTCAAAGCCCTTTATCATACGAGTTGCAAATACTTTAGTCCATCTTATTAAACATCTATTATCTTGATCAATTGTGGCTTTTGCCATGCTGAAATTTTTATGTTGATCAGATTTATCAATCTTTTATGTTTGGGGGCTTTATATTGCATTAATAAAATGCCTTCCACACGTTGAGATAAAAATATATTCATTCTGGGGCACTTAAGTGGTACAATTGGTTAAACATACAACTCTTGGTTTCAGCTCAGGTCGTGATCTCAGGGTCATGAGATTGAGTCCCGAGCTGGGCTCTGCGCTCAGCTTGGAGTCTGCTGGAGATTCTTTTTCTCCCTCTGCCCCTCCCGTTTGTGGTCTCTCTCTCAAATAAATAAATGTGGGCAGCCCAGGTGGCTCAGCGGTTTAGCGCCGCCTTGAGCCCAGGGCCTGATCCTGGAGACCCGGATCAAGTCCCATGTTGGGCTCCCGCATAGAGCCTACTTCTCCTTCTGCCTGTGTCTCTGCCTCTCTGTGTGTGTGTGTGTGTGTCTCATGAATAAATAAAAAAAGTCTTTAAAAAAATGAAATAACTTAATAAATAATAAATATATTTTTAACATATATATGTTATATATGTTAAAAATATATTTATATATATAACCTTGCTTCTCAGACTTACTGAATTTCATTTTTACATTTTAATTTTTGATCCATCCCAAATTGCATCCTGGTGACAATGTAACAGATTCAGACTGCATTTTTTTTTCTAGATGGTTAACTGATTTCCCCAGATCATTTATTAAATTCATGTTTCCACAATAATTTCAAAATGCTGATTTTTCATTTAATAAATGCCTATGTATATTTCGGTCTAATTCCTGATTTTCTGTTCTATTCATTTACTTATTGCCCTGTTTTACTTATAGCTTTACAACAAGTATCTTGTATATCTGTAATTATCTGGTATGGCAAAGGAATGATTTCATTCACTTTTAACCCAATCCCTACCCTTCTGCAAGATTAAATTTGTTTATTTCATTTATCTATTTATTCATTCAATTCATATGCCCATTTATTTACTATTCAAACATTTATTAAACAGCTTCTAAATACCTGGCATTATGCCAGCGCAGGAGAGAAAAAGAACAGCAATCCCTACTCTTAGAGAGTTCACAGAGAAGTAGGCACACAGGTGGTACCTCGTCAACTTTCAGTGGATGTCAAATATTGGTAGAGTTAGTGGTCAAGAGCATGGTCCCTGACGTAGACAGTCTCCATTCAAATCTGGGCTATACCACTTACTCGCTGTATGGCCTTGGACAAATTACCTTACCTCTCTGTGCTTCTCATCCAAAAGTGATGATAGTAACACCTACCTTTTAGAGTTGTTATGAGTATACTTAGAATATTCCTGGCCCCAAGCAAATTCTTGGTAAGACAACCTTGCCATCACCCCTCTCCCTAAGCCTCCAGGGATGTCTCAGTGCTCTTATAAGATGTCAAGTCCTCAACCTCCTTATCTCTGGTTGACATAAATGTTATCATGGCCTATGACCCTATGGCTTCCTCACACCCAACAACCATAAGTGGCTTCACCACTTCCTGTTTTGAGACTTGAGACTAATCTCATTGAGCCAGTTATTTTTGTTTACATCATCTACCCCCACCCCATGCTCCCAAGCACCACACTCTTAAGTCATCCTTTTTCCCCCACATGAAGATCCCCATACAGCTCTACACATTTCTTTTCTGGTGCCATCTCATTAAACCCTTCTACTGGGACCTTTGGAGCTCAAGGGAGGTTGTGGGTGCATCCTCCATTATATACCACCTCTTGTTAGAACATTCCCTTTCTCTTCATGCTTCTCTGTTCTCTCCACTTCTGGTTGGCTCTTTCCCACCTTCCTCATACTGCTGGGCCTAGTGGTGAGATGGATACCTCTGGGACCTCTCATTTTCCCTCATTTCTCCTTAAGAACCTCCAGGCTGTAGTATCCTGTGGATATCCTCCGTGCTGTTGTCACCTCTGCCAGCACACTCACACTCATTCTTTGATGATTTCAGTTCCGGACTCACTGTCACCCTCTCCAGTGCTACTTCTGCCATGGTTCTTGGTGATTTCAGTCTCTGTAAAGATGATATTTTCAAATCCTGATGTCTCAGTTCTTTGACATCCTCTCCAGTGAACTTCTCCTGCATCCTACTTCAATACCCACTCTCCTACTTATATCCTGGTCCTTATAATTACCAGTAACACAGCCACAGAATACATTCATTTCAAATTCTATGATCTACTCACCACCTCAGTTTTTTAGCTCGTATCTCCTAGCACCCCAAGTTCAACAACCTTCTGTTGCATGTGGATCCTACAATCTGTTGATTCAGTCACCATTTCCCCCATCTCTTACCACACACAGTCTTCATTTTGCTTTTTGCAATGTTAAAAGTCCACAGTCAAGTGTCACTCCCTTGCATACGTTGTCATCTCCTTTGCTGATCTTTTCCTTTCTTTGTTTGATACAATCCAGGTCCTTTCAAAACCCAACCCTACCTACTTTGTGTCAACACCTGCACATCTGATAATAGCTGGAGAAAGACACATTACCAAGTTGCCCCATCTCACTATAAATTTATGACCACCACCTCAAGGGCACCCTTAATGCTTCTATATCACCCGAGTCTCTTACTTTCCCACTCTTCTAGGTGGTTCTTTCATACCTTCTCTTCTTTCCTCAAAACTCCAACACCTCCTACCACATCCTCACTCCTAGCTTCACACTTTATTGAGAAAGAGGCAGCATTCAGAAGAAAACTTGTACAAGCTCCCACCATGACATATACCCAGCCACTGGCATTCTGATGCATATCTGTGTCCTAGCCACCTCATCCTGTTAGAAGGGATGATTTGTTTCCACTTCTCCTTAAAATCAAAACACTCCTTCGATCTAATTCTCATCCCTCTCTCTCAGAACACTGTACCTGCAATTTTTTTCCTCTGGCATTGTTCATGCTTCCTTCCCTATTTGATTATTCTCATTACTCTATATAAACTTGTTATTATTTCTTCCATTAAAAATCAAAACAAGTGGAGTGCCTAGGTGGCTCAGTCGGTTAAGTGTTCAATTCTTGTTTTCAGCTTAGATCATGATTTCAGAGTCATGAGATCAGGCTCCATGTCCAGAGTGGAGCCTGGCTGGGATTCTCTCTCTCCCTCTCCCCCTTCCCTTCCCCCTACTCTCTCTCTCTTTCTAAAAAAAAAAAAAAAGTTAAAAAATTAAATAAAAACAAGTAATCCTCATACTTCTCTATATTGCTCCATAATCAGCTCTTAGAGCAAAGCTTCTCAAAAGAATTATCTTTTCTTCCTTTCCTCTCCTCCCATTGTCTCCTGAACCCAGTAAGGCATCTCTCCCTGTCATTCAACTGTAATTGTTCTTATCAAGGTCACTAGTGACTTTCATATTGCTAAGCTGAATATGGTCAGTTCAGTCCTCCTCTTAATCTATCAGCAACCTTTCTTAGACACAGTTGAAACAGGTTTTTCACTTGGTTTCTAGGACAGCACATTTTCTTGGTTCTCTCCTGTCTTACTGATTGCAATCTTAACTGTATTATCTCCCTTCCTCCAAATTTTATAGTTCCTCAAGGCTCAGCCTCCAGGAAGAATAAGCTCTACTGACACCCTGATTTTGTACTTCTAGACTCCAGAATGTGAGAGAATAAATTTCTATTGTTTTAAGCCATCCAGTTTGTATAATTTGTATGGCAGTCCTAAGAAATTAATACGTACTTCAATAAACTACTTAAAAACAAACCCATCAACCTTTAATGATTTTCCATCTCAATTCATCTAAGAGAGTCCTTTCTATAGCTACCAAGACCCTGTACTACCTCTTTGACTTTGCTTCCCACCCTTTCCTTTTGCACACTCTGCTGCAACCACACTATCGTCTTGCTGTTCCATTAGCACTCCAGGCATGCTCTTGCCGTAGGGCCAGTATGCTAAGTCCATCTGCCTGGAATGCTCTTCCCAAAGGTATCCATGCAACTCTTCCCTTACCCTCTTTACATGTTTGCTTAAATGTCATCTTCTCAAATGGATAAATTCCTAGAAACACACACACTACCAAAGCTGAACCAGGAAGAAATAGAAAATTTGAAGAGACAATAACCAGCAAAGAAATTGTATCTGTAATAAATTTTTTTTAAAAAACTCCCAACAGACAAAATTCCAGGACCAGAGGGCTTCACAGGAGAATACTACCAAACATTTAAAGAACAGTTAACACCTATTCTTCTCAAACTATTCCAAAACATAGAAAAGGAAGGAAAACTTCCAAACTCATTCTATGATACCAGCATTATCCCATTCCAAAACCAGGTAAAGACATCACAAAGAGAACTACAGGCCAATATTCATGATAAACTATTCTGTATAGATATATTTTTTTATGATTTGTCCCTCAAACTGACCACCTGGACCTGCATGCACATGGACAGGCTGAGGAATATTGTTTGTGAGACTCATGCTGTGTGAATAACCTTGGGAGCCTAATTGTTTGAAATATAATATCTGGCCTACAGGTCAAAACTGGCCCTTCTGTTCTGGGCACCAAGAGCTATAAATCTTGTCTCACATCTCCTTCTGCTCCAGGCTGGGCTGGCCCTCTGGAATGGAATCCAGGAGGGGAGGCAGACACACATATCCCAACCTCCTTGAAAATACAGAAACATGATAACATGGAAATGCAGCTGGCTCCAAACGGCACATAGGCAAATAAATGTTTAATTTCTTTTTTTAATTTTTTTTTTATTTATGATAGTCACAGAGAGAGAGAGAGAGAGAGAGGCAGAGACACAGACAGAGGGAGAAGCAGGCTCCATGCACCAGGAGCCTGATGTGGGATTTGATCCCGGGTCTCCAGGATCACGCCCTGGGCCAAAGGCAGGCGCCAAACCACTGCGCCACCCAGGGATCCCCCAAATGTTTAATTTCAAACCCTGTCACTTGCCCTTTAAATATGGCCCTTAGTGGAACAGTCAGTTGGAAGTCCACCTGAGGGGAGGATGCTCTGCCCAGGCCTCTCAATGGGGACTCCATCCTGGCTGTCTCCATGGTGCTTCACCAGCTGATGAGGTTGGATGTTGTAAGTACCAGGTTTGATGTAACGTTGCCTTATTCTCATTTATTACCTACTATTACCTTCACCTCTGTGTAGATGCCTTTCCTCTTCTGTTTCTATTGGCTTTCTACAATAATAATAGAGTTTTCTTTCCCTTTTGAAACTGAAACATAGCTGTTGTGAATTTTTTGTGCAGAACATAAATATAGATGCAAAAATCCTCAACAAAATACTAGCAAACCGAATCCAACATATATTAAAAAATCATTTACGATGATCAACTGGGATTTATTCCTGGGTTACAAGTGTGGTTTAGTATTCACAAGTCAATCAACATGATACATCACATCAGTAAGAGAAAGGATAAGAACCATATGATCATTTCAATAGACATCGAAAAAGCATTTGACAAAGTATAATACCCGTTCATAATGAAAATCCTCAACAAAATAGGTTTAGAAGGAACATACCTCGACATAATAAAGGCAACATATGAAAAGCCCACAGCTACCATGATCCTCAATGTGGAAAAACTTAGAGCTTTTCCTCTAAGGTTAGGAAAAGACAAGGATGTCCACTCTCACCAGTTTTATTCAACATAATACTGGACGTCCTAGCCATAGCAACCAGACAACAAAAAGAAATAAAAGGCATCCAAATCAGTAAGGAAAAAGTAAAACTTTTATTATTTGTAGATGACATGATACTATATATAGAAAACCTGAAAACCACCAAAAACTACTAGAATTGATAAATTCAGTAAAGTCACAGGATATAAGGCACAGAAATCTGTTGCACTTATATACACTGATAATGAGGCAGCTGAAAAAGAAATTAAGAAAACAATTCCATTTACAATTGCTCCAAAAATAATAAGATATCTAGGAATAAACCTAACCAAAGAGGTGAAAGAACTGCACTCTGAAAACAATAAAACACTGATGAAAGAAATTGAAGACAACAAAAAAAACTGGAAAGATACTCCATCTCATGGATTGGAAGAGCAAATATTGTTAATATGTGTATACCACTCAAAGCAATATACACATTTAATGCATACCTATCAAAATACCAACAGCACTTTTCACAGAACTAAAATGAACAATCCTAAAATGTATAGGGAACCACAAAAGAGCCCAAATAGTCAAAGCAATCTTAAAAAAAAAAAGCAAAGCTAGAGACATCACAATGCAATTCTGGACTTCAAGTTATATTACAAAGCTGTAGAAATCAAAATAGTATGGTACTGGCACAAAAATAGGCACATAAATCAATGAGACAGAAGAGAAAACCCAGACATGAATCCACAATTATATGGTCAGTTAATCTTCCACAAGGCAAAGAAGAATATGCAATGGGAAAAAGACAGTCTCTTCAACAAATAGTGTTGGGAACACTGGACAGAAGCATGCAAAAGAAAAAAACTGGAGGGATCCCTGGGTGGCGCAGCGGTTTGGCGCCTGCCTTTGGCCTAGGGCGCGATTCTAGAGACCCAGGATCGAATCCCACATCGGGCTCCCGGTGCATGGAGCCTGCTTCTCCCTCTGCCTATGTCTCTGCCTCTCTCTCTCTCTCTCTCTCTGTGACTATCATAAATAAATAAAAATTAAAATTATAAAAAAAAAGAAAAAAAACTGGAATACTCTCTTACACTATACACAAAAATAAATTCAAAATGGATTAAAGACCTAAACCATAAAAATGTGAGACCTGAAACCATAAAAATCCTAAGAAAGAACACAAGCAGTAACTTCTTTAACATCAGCCGTAGCAACTTTTTTCTAGATCTGTCTCTTGAGACAAGGGAAACAAGAGCAAAAATAAATTATTGGGACTTTATGAAAATAAAAAGCTCCTGTACAGCAAAGGAAACAAACAACAAAACTAAAAGGCAGGCTACTGAATAGGAGAAGATACTTGCAAATGACATGTCCAATTAAGGGTTAGTATCCAAAAAATATAAAGAACTATTACAATTCAACATCCAAAAACACAAATAATCTGATTAAAATGGGCAGAAGATATGAACAGACATTTCTCCAGAGAAGACACAGGGATGGCCAACAAACACATGGAAAGATGCTCAACATCACTCATCATTAGGGAAATGCAAATCAAAACCACAATGAGATAACACCTCACACCTGTCAGAATGGCTAAAATCAACAAACAAGAAACAACAGGTATTGGCAAGGATGTGGAGAAAAAGGAACATTCATGCAGTGTTGGTGGGGAATGCAAGCTGGTGCAGCCAATAGACAGTATGCAGGTTCCTCAAGTTAAAAACAGAACTACACAATGATTCAATAATTGCACTATTGTTTTGGATATTTACCCAAAGACTACAATTACACTAATTCAAAGGGATATATGCCCCCTGATGATATATAAATAGCAGCATTATTTACAATAGCCAAGATATAGCAGTCAAGTGTCCATCAGTTAAATGAATAAAGAAGTATATATATATAAATATATGTATATATTTATATAGATAGATATATATACACACACCAGTAATATATATAATTATATACAGCTGTGAAAATGAATGAGCTATTGCCATTCGCAATGACGTGGGTGAGCTAGAGAGTATAGTGCTAAGGGAAATAAGTCAGTCAGAGAAAGATGATACTGTATGATTTCACTCATGTGAAATTTAAGAAACAAAACAAATGAACAAAGGAAGAAAGAGACAAATCAAGAAAGAGACTCATAATTATAGAGAACAAACTGATGGTTACCAGAGGAGTAGTGGGTAGGGGGATGGGTTAAATAGGTGATGGAGATTAAGGAGTGCGCTTGTAATGAGCACTGTGTGGAATTGCTGAATCACCGTATTGTATATCTGAAACTAACACTGTAATTAACTGGAATTAAAATAAGAACTTAAAAACAAGAAAAAAATGTCATTTTTGTGGGGAAACCTCTTCAGAATAACTGTTCCCCACATTTTCTAGCTCCCTAGCCTGATTTACAGCCACCATTGTAGTTAGAAGCATCTGACGCACTTTGTTTCACTCATTTTTTTTTTTTTTTATGATGGCCTTTCCCATCACTAGAACGTAAGCTCCATGGAGACAGGGATTTTCTTTCTCTCTTGTTCACTGCTACTTTTATGTTGTCTGGCAAGAGTTAATGTGAGTGATGTTGAACATATTTTTGCAAAAAAACCCACATATTTTTGCATGATTAAGGGTAATTCTCACTCTCTCTGCGCTGTGTTCATATATCTGATAATAGATTCTTCAAGCTTTTCCTTATGTTTCAAATTATTATCTTTCTGCTAACACAGCCTCAAATTTTAGCAAAATAGGATACACCAAAGAAACTTAAGTCCTGGTGAAATTGCAGTCGAAGGGTGATATGTACAAATATTTTCAAATATTAATTAGGGTTTTGATGGTGAGATTAAAAATCTTGGATTTCTTGAGTGTTTACATTAATTTCATTTACTCATTAATTTAACTAATATTTACTGAGCGCATGCTATATCCAAACACTGTTCTAGGCACAGGAGATCCAACAATGAGCTTATTCTTCTACCTAAAGGAGCTAATGGAGAAGTAAATGACACTATTCTTCTGATTCAGGCTGAAAGATTTTTCCTAAACAATATACTCTTGATTCATTCTTGGTTCATTTGATTTTCCCCATGTTTCCATCTGTGATATTCAGAAATTTGGGGTCATCCCTGCCAGTGAGTCAAAAGCAGTGGTAAAGTTTTTGCCGTAGAGATGACTGTTAGTCACCTCATTTTGTCTCATTGGCTTCTTTTATCAATGAAGGAAAAAACCCCACAAATCTTATTACTGCTAAGTCACACAGCCAAAGCCCCTGATTTTCAGGTGTTCCTGGGTTATTTCCACAGCATTAACATTGTAGAGAAGTTAAGGGAGCAAAATAAGACAAATGCAATCCCATCTGTTTGTCCCCATCTGGTCTAGAAAATAACTCCAATTAATGGCGCCTTGGGCAATTTTTGGTGGTGGCATTGTTTCTGCCTGACTCTTCCCTGTCTCCACCCTACCTGCCAAGCCACAGAGCTCTCCTGAGTAGTGGAATGGGTTTAAAGGAACTGCAAGGTGTTTTGGTTTTTTTGTTTTTTGTTTTTTGTTTTTTGTTTTGCAAGATGTTTTTAATTTCATGAGGGAGATAATAAAAACCAGTTGGAGAAAAGTGGGAACGGGAAGATAAAAGCAACATGCTGACAGAGGTGGAAGGCTGCTCTGATCTGATAAACCATATAGATTGTTTCTGAAGGGAAGGACTAAGGTTCATGGCATGTAGAATTGTACTTAAGCAACTAACGTATTGTTCAAGGGTTCTGGATCTCTCTCTGAGACAAAAAGTTCTATAAAAGAGCTCAGGACTTACATAAAGTTAGACCTGAATTTGAGCTCCAGCTATTACCAAACAGCTGCCTGAATCCTTGACAAGTCACTTCAATTCTTCTGATCCTTGGTTTCTTCTGAGATAGTATGGCTCTCTGGCTGATAGTGTAACTGGGAGGATCAAAATGGGTCATGTCTTTGAATATGCTTTATAGGGACAACTGGGTGGCTCAGCGGTTGAGCATCTGCCTTTGGCTCCAGGTGTGATCCTGGAGTCCTGGGATCAAGTCCTACACCAGGCTTCTTGCATGGAGCCTGCTTCTCCCTCTGCCTATGTCTCTGCCTCTCTCTCTCTCTCTCTCTCTCTCTCTTTGTGTCTCTCATGAATAAATAAATAAATTTTTTTTAAAAAAAGACTATGCTTTATAAAGTTCAATACTTCTTTTTTTTAAGATTTATTTATTTATTTGAGAGAGAGATCAGAGGGCAGGGAGGAGCGGAGGGAGAGGGAGAGAGAAACCCAAGCAGACTCCCCGCTGAGTGTGGAGTCTCAGATGGGGCTCGATCCTATGACCCTAAGATCGCCCCAGCCCAAACCAAGAGTCAGATGCTCAAGCAACTGTGCCACCCAGGCAGCCCCATTCATGAACTTCTGAAACACAGTTCCCACCCCAACAACCTCAAGCATGTGTATACATACCACAAAATATTGAGATAGGAAGACTGACTAGTTGTGATTCACTGAGGCTTATTTTTCTAGGAAGTTGCTCAATTAATGTTTCATCAGGTTCTTTGAATCCTCCTCCTGGATGCTGGGTGAGATTAGACACTTTGAATCCACCTCTCAAAGCTCCTGCTCCAAGGCAGCTGCAGTTTGTACTCTTTTTAGAGGGATGTGAAATAATTACTCATTGGCACAGTGAGCCCATCTTCTCTCCTGGCAGCAAAGAAAGCTCAAAAGCATCTCCGGTTTTGACTGTCAAGTGGGGTAGGAAGTGACAGCAGCCTAAATTATGAGTCCAGGTGTCTCTGCAGAAACCCACTTCCGCCTTACTCCGATGCTAATGTCAGTTTCCACCACAATCGCTTCCTGAGCCCTGCTCTTCTGTTCCCTGGGAGGTCTGCCTGTGATCTGGGCATGCTCTCAGCCTGCAAGTATTACATTATAAGACTGCTTAATCTGATGGTAGACAGGCTGACAGGTGTCTGTCAAGGTCACTGGGAATGTGGGAGGTGAAATTTAGATGGAAACAAACAAAAAGGTTTGTCTTCCCATAGATAACCATAGATTAAGAAAAAAATCATAGGGGTGCCTAGGTTGCTCAGTGGTTGAGCATCTGCCTTTGGATCAGGTTGTGATCCCGAGGTCCTGGGATCGAGTCCTACAACAAGTTCCCTGCAGGGAGCCTGCTTCTCCCTCTGCCTATGTCTCTGCCTCTCTCTGTGTGTCTCATGAATAAATAAATAAAGTCTTCAAAAAAAAATCATAAAAGGGACACCTGCGTGGCTCAGTCTGTTAAGCATCCAACTCTTGGTTCAGTGTCAGGTCATGATCTCAGGGTTGTGAGACTGAGCCTGCCTCAGGCTCTGCACTCAGTGGGGATTCTGCTTGAGATTCTCTCTGCCTCTCCCTCTTCCTCTGACCCTTTCCCTGGTTAAGCACACATGCTTTCTTGCTCTCTTTTAAATTAAATAAATAAATATATTTTTTTAAAAAAGGAAAAAATCATAAAAGATTGTCATGCTATATAAGCTATGCTCAATTAATACTTTCAGTGAGACCATATAATGTTTGTCCTTCTCCGATTGACTTATTTCACTCAGCATAATACCCTCCAGTTCCATCCACATGGAAGCAAATGGTGGGTATTTGTCATTTCTAATGGCTGAGTGATATTCCATTGTATACATAGACCACATGTTCTTTATCCATTCATCTTTCGATGGACACTGAGTCTCCTTCCACAGTTTGGCTATTGTGGACATTGAGCTATAAACATTGGGGTGCAGGTGTCCTACCATTTCACTGCATCTGTATCTTTGGGGTAAATCCCCAGAAGTACAATCGCTGGATCATAGGTAGCTCTATTTTTAACTCTTTGAGGAACCTCCACACAGTTTTCTGAAGTGGCTGTACCAGTTCACATTCCCACCAACAGTGCAAGAGGGTACTTTCCCACCAACAGTGCAAGAGGGTATGGTCTCATTCATTTGGGGAATATAAAAAATAGTGAAAGGGAATAAAGGGGAAAGGAGAAAAAATGAGTGGGAAATATCAGAAAGGGAGAGAGAACATGAGAGACTCCTAACTCTAGGAAACAACTAGGGGTGGTAGAAAGGGAGGTGGGCGGGGGGTGGGGGTGACTGGGTGATGGGCATTGAGGGGGGCACTTGATGGGATGCGCATTGGGTGTTATTCTATATGTTGGCAAATTGAACACCAATAGAAAATAAATTTATTTTATTATTATTTTTTTAATAATTTTTTATTTATTTATGATAGTCACAGAGAGAGAGAGAGAGAGAGAGAGAGGCAGAGACACAGGAGGAGGGAGAAGCAGACTCCATGCACCAGGAGCCCGACGCGGGACTCGATCCCGGGTCTTCAGGATCGCGCCCTGGGCCAAAGGCAGGCGCCAAATCGCTGCGCCACCCAGGGATCCCAGAAAATAAATTTATATAAAAAAAAAAAAAAAAAAAAAAAAGAAATCCCTTGCCAGGTAGTTCGCTTGGGCTCCCTCAATGTTGGATGTTGCTTAAACGCCTGGAAAATTAATTCATCATAATGATTGCTTTATCCTTTGTTGATGAAACTAATTCCATAAGTTGTAAACTTATATCCAAAGTTTTAAAGTACTTACAACAATTAAGGTGTTTTTCTAATACTCCTTTTAAAAAAATTACTTTCAACAGTGAAATACATTGTGTTGATTTTATGAGGAAAAGATGAAATAGAAACATGATGGGTTTAAGATATTTTAAAAGAGAAGAATCTAGGAGGAGCCCGGGTGGCTCAGCGGTTTAGCACCGCCTTCAGCCCAGGGTGTGATCCTGGAGACCTGGGATTGAGTCCCGTGTCAGGCTCCCTGCCTGGAGCCTGCTTCTCCCTCTGCCTATGTCTCTGTGCCCCTCTCTCTCTCTCTCTCTGTGTCTCTCATGAATAGATAGATAAAATCTTTGGAAAAAAAAAAGTTTTCTTTAAAAAAAAAAAAGAGAGAGAAGAATCTATATTCTCCTGCTGTGTAGGCCATCCTCTCTTGGGCTTTCTTCTAGCCTTCCTGCAGGCTTCACATTTATCTCCTTTGCTGAGTTCTCTTGCTCTATGTGTCATTAGAGATGTCCCCAGGATTCCTCCCTGGCTTCTTTCTTACCACTCACCCTCATGCAGGGCACCTCCTCCATGTCTATGACTTTACCTCCTCCTGGATGCCGGTGACCCTTGAAGTGCTGAACCAGCCACAACTCTCTTCAGAGCTCCAGGCATTTAGACCTCAAACCCCATAGCTGCTTTTATTACTCTTATTGCTAATCAAACCCATCTTATTTTCAAAATAACTTAAGGTGGATTCGAAAAATACAAAAAAGATGAAAACCAAATAAAGACAATAAATAAAAGCAAAATCAATGTGAAGATAAAAATGAGGGCAAAAAAAAGGGTAAGGTAGTGGAAAAAGTTCACAAATCTATTTAGAAAAGTTCTTTTTTATAAAAAAAAAAAAAAAAAAAAGAAAAGTTCTTTTTTTTTTTTAAGGTTTTATTTATTCATGAGAGACACAGAGAGAGAGGTAGAGACATAGGCAGAGAGACAAGCAGGGAGCCCAGTGTGGTACTCAGTCGGGTACTCCAGGATCACGACCTGGGCCAAAGGCAGACTTTCAACTGCTAAGCCACTGGGGCGCCTCTATTTAGAAAAGTTCTATAACTTGCATGACCTGCATCATAAGTTTGACTTTGAGCTTCCTACTAACCATTGCAAAGAGGGAAACACAAGTTCACAATTCATATGTTAAGTTAAAACAATATAGCAAATTTGTTGTTCACAAGTAGCAAAAACCTTTTAAGTAAGCATAACCAAGAGAAAATTCTCTAGTTCTTATTGATTCTTATCAATAAGAAGTTTGCAATGTAATTATCAGCATCCTCAACAGTATCATAAGGGTAAATAAAAAATGAGAGACCTAATGCTTTTAACAATCTTCTACAATAGTGTCCAGTGGAATAACATAGTTATGTAAAAGAATATGTATAACACAGTTAATGTAAAAGAATTCCAGAAAAAATTAAGATTATGCAAACCAAATATGCAGATCTGATGGTGTGGCTTGAGTCAAGGGTAATGAATATTATATACTCTGTAAAATACTCTATACGTTTTATTTTTTTTTTCAGTAGAGATTTTTAAATGAATTGACTGGTAGTGAATCCTAAGTTGCAATTGCCTGATATTTCTGGTGTACAAATAGTCTTTCTTGGCAGTTAAGTGCAGACATATTTGCTTTAAAAGCCAGCCATTGAGAGTGAGGGTAAAAGTGATATCCTCTTATGAAAGTTGAAATGCCTAATCAAGACACTTACCTAGCAGAGGCCACTCCACCTGTTTCTGCACGGAGATGGCCTGGGGGGCTATTAAGGGGGCAGCAAACAACCCCAGCTTCACTTCACACCAAGGATGTGTCCACAAATGAGGCTCAGATTTCTATGCCATGGGACAATGCCAAAATGGTGGAGAATGGAGAGGAGAAGGACACATGGAGAAATGATAAAGGGATAGAATCTTCAGAATTGACCATAGATTGGTTTGAAGAGAAAGAGAGGTCTATCAGGACCCTCAGGTTGGGGGAAGGCTTTCATTTTGTGCTGTCTTCTCTTCATCGTATTGCCCTGGGCAAATCACTACTAAGAAGAAGAGAAGCTGCTGCAGGTACAACACTACAGGAATCAGTTGTAAGCCACAGGATGCCACGCCAGAGCAAATTACAGGACAGGGACCCTGGCTGGACCCCCCTCTCTCCACACTCCTGAGGCTGAAGAGGGATAATATCTGAGGCTGAAGTATAAAGAGGGTCTCTGGGAAAAATTCTCTTCTACAAATGGTGTTGGGAAACTGGACAGCTACATGCCAAAGAATGAAACTGGACCACTTTCTTAGACCACACAAGAAAAATAAACTCAAAATGGACTAAAGACTTGACTGTAAGACCTAAAACCATAAAAATCCTAGAAGACAGTACAGGCAATAGTTTCTCTGACATCAGCCATAAAAATATCTTTCTAGATATGTCTCCTGAGGCAAGGGAAACAAAAGCAAAAATAAACTATTAGAACTTCATCAAATAAAAAGCTCCTGTTCAGCAAAGGAAACAACCAACAAAACTAAAAGATAATCTACTAAATGGGAGAAGATATTTACAAGTGACATATCTGATACAGGGTTAGTATCCAAAATATATAAAGAACATCAGTTCTATATCATTAGGGAAATGCAAATGAGATATCATTCACATCTATTAGAATGGCTAAAATCAAAAGCTCAAGAAACAAGTGTTGAGAATAACTCATCGGTTGGATATACCAATGAGGTACTATATGTTGGCTAATTGAATTTAAGTTAAAAAAAAAGAAACAAGTGTTGGCAAAGATGTCGAGAAAAGGAATCTTCATTCACTGTTGGTGGGAATGCAAACTGATGCAGCCAATGTGAAAGATAGTGTGGAGGTTCCTCAAAATATTAAAAATATGTTCCTCAAAATATTAAAATTTGGGGGATACTATTTACCCCAAAATACAAAAACACTAATTTGAAGGGTTTTTTGCACTTCTATGTTTATTGCATTATTGTTTACAATAGCCAAAATATGGAGGTAACCCAAGTGTCCATGGACAGATGAATGGATAAAGAATAATAGAATATTATTCAGCCGTGAGAAAGAATGAAATCTTGCCATTTGCAACAACATGGATGGATCTAGAGAGTATAATGCTGAGTGAAATAAGCCAGTTAGTGAAAGACAAATACCATATTATTTTATTTATATGCGGAATTTAAGAAACAAAATAAACAAACAAGTGGGAGGTGGGGGGAAGAGACAAACCAAAATAACAACAACAAAAACTAGACTCTTAACTATAGAAAACAAATGGAAGGTTCCCAGAAGGGAGATGGGAGGATGGATGAACTAGGTGAAGGGGATTGACAGTACCCTTGTCATGATGTGCATCGAGTAATTTATGGAATTGCTGAATCACATTGTACACCGGAAACGAATATAACACTGTATGTTAACTACACTGTAATTTAAAACATCTTTTAAGTTTCCCTGTGATCAGGGTCTCCTTGAGGAGAAGCAACCTTGTAAACTCTTCACCCTGGCCACTAGGGTTGGGCAAACACTTGTGGTCCCTTACCTCATCCTCTTGGTCACCTGAGTTTGGTGCTGCTTAGATGGACAGGTCTGTGCATGATGCTTCTACACCCACTTGAATGTCTGCTACAATCTCTTTCCTTTTTTTTTTTTTTGCCTCAGGAGCACATCACACAACCTAGGAGGAACAGCTGGGAAGTATGGGAAAGTTGCCACCCCAGAAACAACCTTTAACCAGCAGAATCTGTAGGGGATGGAAGTTAGTAGATAAATGCCCCAGCTGATCATCCCTTCAGTGGGAAAAATCTGAGGCATGTTCCACACAGTTTCTCAGAGGGTACCCAGTGTGGTTGAGCCCCAGTTGCCCACAGTAGGGACCAGCACAATAACACTGATTTTACTGACTTTTTCCCTATACCATTCTACTTACTGCATCACTTCAGCTTCTTGATAATTACCTCGTAAGACAAACACCTTTTTTTAAAGATTTTTAAAAATTTATTTATACATGAGAGACATAGAGAAAGAGAGAGGCAGAGACACAGGCAAAGGGAGAAGCAGGCTCCACGTAGGGAGCCCGACATGGGACTCAATCCTGGGTACCCAGGATCCCACCCCCGGCTGAAGGCGATGCTAAACCACTGAGCCACTGGGGCTTCCCAAGATAAGCACCTTGATCTCAGGCTCTGCTTTCTGGGGAAGGTGTAGGAAGCCAGCCTTGATCCCAAAATTAGTTAGAAAGTTGGGTTAAGGAACATTCCCAGAAGACATCAGGGAGAAATGAATATGGAAAATCTAAAAAGTGTGAGGAGATTTGGATACTCTAAATGGATGTGTGTAATTCAAATAATAGGAGTTCCGGGGGAGACCAACAGGTTATTACAAGAGTTCACGTTAGATGGTCTCTGTGTAACTTTATTGGGTAGATATCTATCATCTTCTCATAACCCTTTATCTTCAATTTCTCTGCTTTCCAACAAAGGAAATAGAAAAAAAAGCTCAGTGGGTCAGGCATTTTGCCCTTGGGTCATTTCTATTAGCATTCGGTGATCAGAGCCACTCAGACCTCAATACCAGTTGATCACCCATCTGTTCTACAGCTAAGACACCATTGCAGTTAACTCAACCCATCAGCCTCTTTGCCAAGACATTTGTGTAAGACCTGTCCTTGCACCTCACTCTACAGCAGCTTCTGGTCATAATGCGGAATGCCTTTCAGAGAGAAGAAGGGTAACAATCAGGATGGGTACTCCATAAAGGAAAGAGGAACAGATGTGGAGCTGTTTTCCCTGCTGTACATTCTTTGGCAAGCTCTGAGAGGACAGTTTTTCTGTCTAGGATTAGAAGAGCTTCAGGCCATGCCATGCTTCTCAGAGTCAGAATCACCAAAAGGTGTCTAGAGATTAAGCATTCACTTTGTTGGCTCCTTTAGACTAGCCCAACATCATTTTCCTCCTCCTCCCTTTTTCTTCTTCTCACTGTTCCTTTGAAACTCTGGGTGAATTCTCCATACCATAAAAATGGCAAGTGACTTCAGGACTACTGCTGAAAGCCAAGTGGAGTGTTTCTCACAATTTTTATTTTTTTTATTTTTTTATTTTTGAGGGGGGAAGATTTGCTGATAGGGGAAATCAGGGATGTGCTATTTCCCTTGAATTTGCTATGGGAAATTGTCTCCAAACATCTTTCATCTCTGGAAAGAGAAAGATGCCTAACCCATGGGTTCCCACTGCTGGAGGAGGAAGCTACAAATATAGAAGGAGAGAAAACTCAAATCCAATGTTGGATTGGAATTGGAGGCATTAGTGTGAACTACTGGTCTTCAGTATATAGAGATTATTAATAGAGAAATAAAGACAGATAGAAAATAAAGGATAATGTGTATGTAGAAAAATTATATAACAATTATATAAATTATTTAAAGTTATATATTATTAAAATTATATATAATTGTATCTATTAAATATAACTTCTTATATATGATATATGCCTAATTCACTCACTAGATCTTTACAGTTCTGAGAGGGGCTTGCAAACAATAACAATAAGCACACCCAATTCTCAGATCTTCATTTCTAACACCATTTTTCACTAAAACAGACAAGTGCTCCTTGGGGAAACAACTGATTTCAGGGCTGAGAAAGAGAAAGTACAATATACACCCGAAATACCTTAAGTCAGAAAGTGATGAAGTGTACAAAGAATTATAGAATTGTCAAGGGTCTAAGAAGCCAGCTAGAAAGGGGCTCCCAAAGCCAAATCTTGGACTATTTGAGCATCAAAATAAGTGATGACAGCAATGGATTATAACCCAGGAGATAAAATAGAAACACAAGAGCCCATAGAGATTTAATCAATTGATGAGTAAGTTCAAACTCTGATGAGAAATGGGATGTTTACATAGTCTCTAAGAACCTCTCAAAAAAAAAGTTATTCATTGCAATGGGAAAACAAGTAACTTTAGAATGGAGAAAACTTGCAGACACCACTTTAATCCAGTGATTAAGGTTAACATTATCGGTAAATGAAAATTAAAATCCTGTGCCACCAGGTAGGATGCAATGAGAAGAACAGCTTCATTTCTGTGATTCTCTTCTCTAAAACACATGAGTTTAATCATGAAGAAATAGCAGACAAATCCACATTGAGAGACTTTCTACAAAATACCTGGCTTATCATCAGAAGTGTCAAAGTCCTGAAAACCAAGGGAAGACTGAGGAATTGTTCCAGACTGAATACATATGAGAGACGGATAGACAGACCAACAAAGATATTACATATGTTATATGTGCAACGTATAACTGGATGCAATAAGGTAATTCTGAACTAGATTCTCTTGCTCAAATGGATATTCCTGGAAAAACTGGGGAAACTTAATGAGGTCTGGGGATTTCCTGCTATCAATGGCTGTTGCATAGGGACATATCCTGATAGGGAGGAAATGCACATTAAATATTATGCATATATAATACATATTTAGGGTGATGGGGCATTGTGTTGGCATTCTGAAATGGTTCAGGGGAAAAAAGTCTTTTGTGTTCTACTTACACATTTTTTGTAGGTTTTTCAAGAAAAATAGTATAAGGAGAAAAAAGTCCAGTGGAGGGATACAGTAGAATCACACCACCTTCCTGTATATGTTTGGTATCGACATAGGCATGGCTCCTACAGCCCCTCCCAGTCAACTGCGATGCTAGCACGAGACCACCCATGTGGAGAACCAATCCCCCATTTTCTAGAATTGGAAGGACATTGAAAGACACTTGTTCTTTAGGCCTCAAAATAGGAGGATATGGGTGTTTCTAAAATTCCTTATTTGGAACTTAGGCTAGGTCTAAGTGAGCTTTAACTCTTTTAGATTCTCTTCACCCCTTAAGAAGGTGCAGAGGAGGGCAGCTCTGGTGGCTCAGTGGTTTAGCGCCACCTTCAGCACAGGGCATGATCCTGGAGACCCAGGATCAAGTCCCACGTCAGGCTCTCTGCATGAAGCCTGCTTCTCCCTCTGCCTGTGTCTCTGCCTCTCTCTCTTCTCTCTGTATTCTCATGAATAAATAAATAAATCTTAAAAAAAAAAAAAGAAGGTGCAGAGGAGTAGGGATGAAGAGATTTAGTACTTGGTAAAAATAGAATACTCACAATTGGTTACAGGTAAAGGCAGTTGTGATGGTTATTCTTCATTTACGCCTTCCCCCACTTCTTCTCTTTCCCTTCCTTCCTCGACTTTTACTCCAAGAGGCTGATCCCCATAGAAGGCATGGCCTGACGTCTTACCATCTGG
Source organism: Canis aureus (assembly GCF_053574225.1). NCBI lineage: Eukaryota > Metazoa > Chordata > Mammalia > Carnivora > Canidae > Canis > Canis aureus. The sequence continues at coordinate 49,791,812 of NC_135616.1, forward strand.
CTTCTGCTTGGGTTCTTCCAGTGGGAAGTGGGCAAGGAGAGAGAGTGGTGTTTCCTCCCCTGCCCACTCCCTGCACTGGTGCTGCTGTTCTGGCATTGGCTTCTCTCCATGAAATCCCTTTTCCATGTCTCTAGCTCCCACTGGGTTCTGGAAGGGTTCACCACCTTCCTACCTTGTTCTTTTGGGCCTTGGGGAGATAATAGCTTTCCCAGGCATGAGGAAAATCTTTCCCAATGAAAGACAAAGCCTGAGCAATACATGATGGCCTTAATAAAAAAGCTAAATATACTGCACAAGTGCCCTCCTTTCATTCTAAAAGGGGCTTCAAGTGATTTGAAGAATAAATTCACTTTGCTTTACATTATAACTGTATGAAGAAGCTATGAGTACAGAGGAGGAGACGGTGAAGGTGTAGCAGATGTTCGATTGTTCAGTGTATTCACTGTTTCTCCCTGAAAAGGATGGTGGACCCATGTCTCAATGACATGTGACTTGCTCCATGCTGCATAATAGGAGCAGAAGGGATGGCAGCCCCTGGTAAGCAGAAGTTTTATGAGTGTTCTCAGAGTCTTTCTTTTTTTCTTTTTTTCCTGTGCTGTGAGACTAGCCCGGTCTCCAGAGCTGGGTTGATCTTCAGTCTGCATCCCAGAATGACGAAGATGTGCAACAGGGCCAAGCTAACCTGAGATAGCATTTAATATGAACAAGAAATAACCCTGTATTGTTGTAAATCACTGAGATTTTACATTGTTACCATGACATAATTTGGCTTAAATTGATTAATACAAAAGACATTTACCTTTCATTATTTAAAAAAAAAAAAAAAAAGGAAGGGCGTGCCTATGTGGCTCAGTCAGTTGAACATCCAGCTCTTGATTTTGGCTCAGGTCATGATCTCAGGGACCTGGGATCCAACCCCATGTTTACCTCTACACTCGGTAGGGGATCAGATTGAGGATCCTCTCCCTCTCCCTCCTGCCCCTCTCCCTTCTCTCTCTTTCTCTCTAAAATAAATAAATACACATTTTTTAAAAGGAAGGATTTTTTTTTTTAAGATGAGATAATGGTAAACCCATCTTGCAATATATCCTGGCCCTTTCCCACACATGGCAAAGGCAGGTTATATCCATACACTAACAAGAGAACTCAAGTACAAGGATAAGCACATGGCTAAAAATCAATACACATGGTAGAAGCCAAAATTTTTAAAGGGAGACCCTCCCAACTCTATAGCCAAATGAACTACAGGAATCATTTTTTAATTTTGGTAAGTCAGTTGCTGTAGAAATGAAAGCCAAAAGGTCCTCAGGGTCAAAGGTTTATGACTATGATACTTGCTGTTAACATAGATTTAACACTGCTGTATTTTTACTAGGATTGTTGTTTTAGAAGTGATCCAGTTACAAAGTCCCACTGTTTTCCTGTGGTCTGCCTCTTATCCTAATTTTCTTACTTTTAGTGTGTGATTTTGTAAAATTCTGGGGTTTGGGGAAATGCGCATACAGTGTCATATCTGAAATGTCTATTATAGTAGGTAACAATTCCCATATACAAATTTAAAACAAACAAAAACCCTGTAACTCTTTCTCCATCCCTGCTTGTTCCCCATTTAGTCATCCTGTACATATGCACGGGGTCAGGAGGAAATGTGGCCAAGTAGAAAGAGCATGGTCTTCAGAATCAGACAAGACTGAGTCTAATCCTTATCCTGATACCTACTAACTCTGTTAACTCTGGTGATGCTATATCCCTGAGCCTCAGCTTCCTCATCTGTAATGGAGAGGGTAGAAAGGCCTTTCTGGAAATCATCCAGAAGAGAAGGGAGGTGGGTGGAAGGATGGGTTAATTGGGTGATAGGCATTAAGGAGGGCACCTGCTATGATGAGCCCTGGGTGTTATACACAACTGATAAATTATTGACCACTGCATCTGAAATTAATGATGTGTTATATGTTGGCTAATTGAATTTAAATAAAAAAGAAAGAAAAGAGCCAATCTCTGTGAGCAAACTCAAGAGCCAATAGCAAGTATCCCCAAGGAGGTCCTACCCATAGGACGGCACTTCCAATAGGACTAGGCACCGCTCCTTCAGATACTTGGGGCCCTGAATCAGAACCTCCAGGGATGGGGCAAGGCTGGTGAATCCTTCACAATCCCCCCAGATGACATGATGCCTGGTGATACACACTGCTGTAGAGAGAATGGTTCCTTGAAGATAGCTAGCTTCCCTTATTCTGATTCCATGTTCACCAAGCAGCTGAGGGCATGGTTTTCATGGGGTGAGAATGCTTGGGGTACGTATACAGAAAGTCTGGTCGGCTTAACAGCTGCAAATAGCAAAGTGACATTCTGTGTTTATTAAACTTGCTAAAACTTACTGTGCCTTAGCTTCCTCAACTGTAAAATGGTAATAATATCACCTCTCAGAGTTGCTGTGAGGATTATGAGAGCTATATGGAAGGTGCTCGGAATGGTGGCTGGCCCAGAGCAAGTACTAGCTGAGTGTTCACTATTAGTATTGTACATCAGGCTCTGTGAGGCTGGTTAATGTCACTCTGCCTTTGAAAGCCAGTGCTGTGTGGGTGCAAACCAAAGCAACTTAACAAGTCCCTGAAGTGTGGCTGATTTACCAAGGTTAATATTACTTTGAAGGGACCTTTCTGGGCAGCCAGAGTCCCTTCTTAGGTGATAATATGCGTGACTCATCTTGTCATGTGCCTTAATATTTGCAACTGTACGTAAAGATTGTATGAAAAACTGGTTCAAATGCCTAACAAATGTCTAGCACACAGCCTTCCCTCAAACAATGATGCCCTTTGTCTCTCTTCTCAAGCACCATAAATCTTTGAACTGTCACCTGGAAACCACGCATTGGGAAGGGAATGCCTGACACCTTAAGGAGACTGTAATAGCTAATTTTGGCTGTAAGAGAACCTGCAACCATCTAATTCCCACTGTTTCTGGTTTGAAATAAATTCAGCAGGAGACTGTGGCCTTACCAGCTGATAATGTGATTTGAGACTCAAGTAAGAGAACCCCCACATTGGAATATGGACCTTTCAGCACCATACCTTTTCCACTTGTTTGTTGTTCCACTTGAAAACAATCACTTGTTTTCCTTCAAGATGCAGCCCAAACATCACATTCTCCTTGGAACTTCCTTGAACTCTCTCTGGGTCTCCACTGTGTTCCTGCATCTTCTCCATCTCACATGATCATGTGCCTGTTACCTCCATTAGACTTTAGCTCCTCCTGAGTTATAATGTCTTGGTGACCTTTATATATCCTGCAGCCAGAACAATGCTTGGTACATAATAGGTGCTCACAAAAGATTTGTCATTAAATTAATGCAATAGGTCCTGATTTAAGGCTACTGAATTAATGCAATGGGTCCTAATTTCCCTCATTTTCTTACACAAGCCTGGAACGAAGGCATGTGAACCTTCAGAGCCTTTCCAGACCAGAGAGATAAGCCAGCCAAAACTAGGGGACATGGCCACCTCCCCTTCCATAGCTTTATCAAGAACATGCTTGTAGAGACTTGCACCAGGGGGACTGGAAGGCACCTCAAAGTATCTAAAGGACCAGGAGATGACCTTAAGCAAGATACATTGACTCTAAACATTATTTATTCAATAGACATTTATCAAGTGTCAACACATGCCATGAATGAGATTCAGTTCCCACTCTTGCAAATCGTATAGGCCTAGGCAGAAACAGACCATGGTAATGAGAGTACTGTGTAACAAGTGCTGGGACAGGAGGGAGCACAAGGTGCCATGGGAAGGGACACGGAAGAGACAACTTTGAACATATGGCAGGAGAGACAATGTCACAGGTGAGAACCAACTGTGGACCACGCTGCTTTGAGGAAGGAGAGCCACCTGTTCTGACAGCTGCAACAAAAGGATTGCTTCCTCCTCTCTCAGGAGGAGCTCCACTTGGGGTATAAGTGGCAAGAGCATCTCCACCATTTTCCCTGGACTATCCCTCCACTACCAGGTTGGGTTCTGTCCTGTTCCTAGCAACCACTGGAAGCAGTGCCACTGGCAATGGGACTCACAGGTTCTGACCTTGTACTCCGATCTCTCAGCCTGTCACCTTGCCGTGCCTCTCCTAGGAAGCAGAAGAGCTGTGCAATAAGCAGACACAAACCCACAAGACACGAGCTTTGCCTTAGTGTGAACAAACCCCACATTAAAAAAGAAATAAGAATTTCTACTAACAATTTTATTATTACTGATAGCATTTTGAATGAAGCAACGAATTTAACAAAATGTGTAAAAAATATATATTTTTTAAAATCTCAAATGGATGATAGATTTATAGAATTGGTTTTCCGATCAGAAAAGACAATGATGTTTATTTAATAGGAAACTACCTTTGGGCGTGACTAGCCACAGGACCCTGAGCCCTAGGCTGGGACGCTGCCTGTGCTCCGACAGCGGGGAGACAGGCCAGGCCAGCGGGGAGCTGCGGCAGGGCAGCGTGACTGTCAACGAGCAGAGCAGAGCTGGCACCGGGCAGGACCAGGCTGGCAAGGCCAGGGTTGGGTGTCAGGAAGCAGGGGTGGGCATGCCGGTTACTCTTGAGAGGAGTCATCATGATGTGAGAATGTGGGACCAGCTGAAAGAGGCTCCTGTGTGTGTACAACTGTGTGTTCACTTGTATCAGCACGTAATTCATTCACTAAACCAGTAAAGAGGTTTGTGCGGGAGTTGTTAGTCTACAAACATATCAGAGAGACCAGGGAGGAGAAGACTCAACTTATCAAAATAGGTACCTAGGGGATCCCTGGGTGGCTCAGTGGTTTAGCACCTGCCTTTGGCCCAGGATGTGATCCTGGAGTCCTGGGATCGAGTCCCGCATCGGGGTCCTGGGATGGAGCCTGCTCCTCCCTCTGCCTGTGTCTCTGCCTCTCTATCTCTTGTCTATCATGGGTAAATAATTAAATCTTAAAAAAAAAAAAAAAAAAAAAGGTACCTAGATTCAGCTGGAGTAAGTGCTCACTGGAAGGGCTGGGGCAGGGGGCAGTGAAGCCCAGGCTCTGGCCCAAGGAGCCTAGGCATATGCTAATGCTCAGATAACTGCTGTGTGGCCCTGAGGAGTGACAAGCTTGTTCCCATGTGTAGGGGAGATCAGGGTCCAGTTATAGGAATCACTGGGATTTGAGACAGGCCTATCGGGAAAAGTGGAGATGGAAACTGCATGGGCATCCCAGCCAGAGACAGGAAGTAAAGAGCCCCGGAGGAGATGTGCAGTGGAGTGGGAGGTGGCCCTTGTGAAGAGTTTCTGGAGTGTGCAGGAAAGCTGTGGGAGATGAGCTGCAAAGAGAACTGGAGGCCAACGTGGTTCCTGAAGCAGGAGTTTTCACTCAGGTTGGCTAAATAACAGGGAGTTCTTCTCAGGCTCATTTATTCAACAAATATGTACTGTATGCAGATGCTCCCCAGGGTGCTGTGCACACAGGGCAGCTGAGCAGTTCCTGCTCTCCCAAGGGGGTGCTGCTTCTGCAGATTTCAGACCACTCACAACCAGGAGTACGCAGGCTCCATCCTATGCCTCTGGGAGCCTCCCAGCTGCAGAGGAAGCTGAGGCTGTGGCCTGGTCCAGGCTGAGGGCCTGGCCGTGAGCTAGGCAGGGGAGTAGGAAGGGATCACTTCGTGGGTGAGGGCACTTGGCAGTCAGTCACAAGATCCCCTTAGCCAAGTCCTCCAGCAGATGACATAGGGAAGAAACATCCCATCAGTGACTGGAATGGAGGGCTGGAAAAATGGGGCAAGGAGAGGGGAGGCAGAGGCAGAGAAATGACACCAATCTCCCCCCCACCTCAGCCTGCAGCATGCTCCAGTCACCGGTCAGCGTGGCCATAGGACTCCCGCCCAGTGCTCCTCTCATCTTCTTGCCTGTAGTCATCCTCCTCTTCCGGCTCTGTTGGAGGCTCTCTCACCTGCTCTGAAGGCTTCTGGTAGGCCACCTGACTCCTGAGAGCAGGGAGGACAGAGGGGAAGGGTTGCTCTCACTCCAGCTGGGGGAGCTGGGCCTAGCACTCCTTATGGGAAGAGGAGACATTGGACCTGCCATCCCTACCCATCCAGATGCGAAGGGACACTAGGCTGACGAGCTAGCTCAGAGTAGACAGGTAGATGGCACAGACTGGCTCTGCTCATGAGCTCAGGGTGTGAGAGGAACAGGCTGGCTCACTAGGTAAGGAGGGGCGAGCCCGTGGAGGTGGCTCTACCTGACGCTGCCCCTGAGCAGGCCACAGGAAGCCTGGGAACTGCGGGCCTTGGAATCAAGTGCCAGGACTGCAACGCCACTTGCAGGGAAGCTGTCCCCAGTGGTGGCATGAGTGGAAAAGGCCATGAGGAGCTGTGATACTTCCTCCCACTCTGCTCAGCTCCTTGCCAACAAGCTGCCCACAAACACTCACAGCTTGGTGTCCTCAGCCTCGTCCTTCCCCCGGCAGCAGCAGCAGTAGACAATGATGCCAAGGATGATGATGGCAGCGGCCAGGCCCCCTGCGATGCCCGCATACAACGCCACATTCATGGAGGCTGCAAGAGACAGAGCAGAGCAGCTGTACCTCCCGAGTGCTGACAGGAGCCCAGGCATCTGGGGAGGCTGAGCCAAGGTGGGGGGTGCCTCTGGGCAGGCTCAGTCTTCCTCCCAGCCCAGGGAGTGCTGCCAGCTTCTAGTAACACTCTGTGAAGGGCATGACCTGGTAGGAAGGCAATCAGGTAGGTCTAGAGACTACTCTTCAGGATGGAGGTGTACACAAAGATACACAGGCCAATAGATTTGTGTCTCAACACTCTCTGGGCCACCCAGGTCCCTAAAAGCCCTCAGCTGTCAGCCATGCCAATTCCTACTCTAGCTTGTCCTTGAGCTGGTGGAGGTGACCCACACCAAAAGATAAAGTCCAGACTCTGGCAACTGACTCTGGGTACTTCTCTCAGGCCCGCTGAGTGGTGCTAAAGGCCGGCAGGACTGAGCAAGTCTCCAGCAGTCAGTCTGAGGCTCTACTTCCGAGAACCAAGGGAACTGGACTGACCTCTAGGCAAGGGAGCATGGAACAGGAGCATTTGGCTGAGGTCGCCCCAGCTACCCTGCCAGCCGGTGCCCCTAAGGAGGCTCCCCAATTCACCTCCACAGGGTCCCTCTCAGCTGCCTCTTTGGACCCCAAGCTACTGATCTTTTGGCCATTGTCCAACCCACCCCCCAACTCCTCACCCTCCCTCCCACCCCCAAACCACTCTTACGAGGTCTGACAGCCACAGTGATGTTACAGGACTCCATCCCCACCTCATTGCTGGATGTACAGATGTAATAACCCGACATGTCTGTGGAGATGTTCTTCAGAGAGAAGGTCTGGCCTGTGACTGGGAAGGAAGAACAATCAGGGTGAGGAGCCCAAGCACCATAGTTCAGTAGAGACACCTAGGAATTCAGATTTCTAGGCAGATGCAAGCACTGCCACTGAACTTGTCTGAGCCTCCTCTGTAATATGGAGAGAATATCGACCTCTGGGCCTTCCAGAACAACTGCAGGCAGGATACACAATTCTAAAGTGTTTAGAATTCAGTCAGGCCCCCTAGGTTTGAAGCCTGGTTCTGCCACTGATTAATTTTGTGACCTTGGCCCAGGAACTTAGCCTCATGGAACCTTAGCTTCTTTATTTATAAATAGCAATAGTCCATGTGAGGCACAGTAATAGTGAGTATAAAATGAGGTATTGATCAATACAAGCCCACATCAGAACACTTGATGTATATTAAGTGCTCAGGAATAATAAAATACATTATATACCACACAAAATGCTTTATAACTAGAAGATATGGTTATAACCACTTTTATGATCTTCAGAAACTGAATCCTTGAGCTTGGACTTACGGAAGAAGTCTTTGAGAAACCAAGAATGGCCCAATAGTCCTCATGAGAAACCTTCCTGCTAAATCTGTGATCCTATGAATCTCTTCACCTTGAAATGGAAAGCTTTATGCTTAGACACATTTATATGCCCTGTCTTCAAAGATGCTTTGTCCTAACTGCTATTTTGAGTGGAGAGTTAGAGACCTGTTCCTCTGCTTTGCAGCAGTTAGCCTTGTAAGATTCTGCTGCCATCAAGTGGCTGCATTTCCTCCAGAAGAGATGTTTGGCCTGGCAAGTAAGATCCAGTCATGCACTGCTCAGACATTTTAGAGGTGGTTCATAATCTTCAATAACAAGTCCAGGCTTTCTCTAACTGACTTATTTCACTCGCTATTATACCCTCTAGCTTCATATTGTTGCAAATGGCAAGATTTTCATTCTTTTTTTTATGTCTGAATAATATTTTGTATATGCATACCACTTCTTTATCCATTCATCAGTGGATGGACACTTGGGCTGCTTCCATATCTTGACTATTGTAAATAATGCTGCTATAAACATAGAGCTACATGTATCCCTTTGAATTTTTGTTTTTGTATTCTTTGGGTAAATAGTAATGTGATGACTGGATCATAGTGTAGTTTATTTTTTGTTTTTTTTTTAACTTAAATTCAATTAGGATCGTAGTGTAGTTCTCTTTTTAACTTTTTGAGGAACCTCCATACTGTTTTCCACCTATGTAGAATTTAAGAAACAAAACAAATGAGCCAAGGGAAAAAGAGACAAATCATCAAACTCAACACCCAAAGAACAAATAATCCAATCAATAAATGGGCAGAAGACATGAACAGATATTTCTCCAAAGAAGACATACAAATAAATGGCCAACAGACACATAAAAGAAGTGCTCAACATCACTCATCACCAGGGAAATACAAATCAAAACCACAATGAGATACCACCTCACACCAGTCAGAATGGCTAAAATTAACAAGTCAGGAAATGACGGATGTTGATGAGGATGTGGAGAAAGGAGAGCCCTCATACACTGTTGGTGGCAATGCAAAGTGGTATAGCCACTCTGGAAAACAGTATGGAGGTTCCTCAAAAAGTTGAAAATATACCTACCCTATGACCCAGGAATTGCACTAGTGGATATTTACCTTCAAAGATACAAATGCAGTGATCCAAGAGGGCACCTGCACCCCAATGTTTATAGCAGCAATGTCCATAATTGCCAAACTATAGAAAAAGCCCAGACTTCCACCTATAGATGAATGGATAAGGATGCCTGGGTGGCTCAGTGGTTGAGCATTTGCCTTAATGCTCAGGGCGTGATCCTGGGATCCCAGGATAGAGTCCCATATCGGGCTCCCCAAGGGGAGCCTGCTTCTCCCTCTGTCTGTGTCTCTGTCTCTGTGTCTCTCATGAATAAATAAATTTTTAAAAATCTTTAAAATCAGATGAATGGATAAAGAAGATGTATACACACACACACACACACACATACAATGGAATACTACTTAGCCATCAAAAAATGAAATCTTATCTCTTGCAATGATGTGGATGGAACTAGAGGATATTAAAATTTCTTTTTTTTATTTTTTTATTTATGATAGTCACAGAGAGAGAGAGAGAGAGGCAGAGACACAGGCAGAGGGAGAAGCAGGCTCCATGCACCGGGAGCCCGATGTGGGATTCGATCCTGGGTCTCCAGGATCGCGCCCTGGGCCAAAGGCAGGCGCCAAACCACTGCGCCACCCAGGGATCCCCTGGAACTAGAGGATATTATGCTAAGTGAAATAAGTCAGTCATAGAAAGACAATTATATGATCTCATTCATCTGTGGAATTTAAGAAATAAAACAGAGGATAAGAGATGGAGAGAAGAAAAAATAAAACATGGTGAAATCAGAGAGGGAGACAAACCATAAGAGAGTCTTAACTATGGGGGACAAACTGAAGGTCACTGGAAGGGAAAGGGGTGGGGTTGGGGTAACTGTGTGATGAACACTAAGGAGCGCATGTGATGTAATGAGCACTGGGTGTTATATATAACTGATGAATCACTGACCTCTACCTCTGAAACCAGTAATACATTATATGTTAATTAATTGAATTTAAGTAAAATTTTTAAATGCAAAAAATAAGAGAGACAAATAAAGAAACAGACTCTTAATTATAGTGAACAAATTGATGGTAAGAGTGGAGGTGGGTGGGGGGATGGGTGAAATAGGTGATTGGGATTAAGGAGTACACTTGTGATGTGCACTGGGTGATGCATGGAAGTGTTGCATCACTATATTGTACACCTGAAACTAATATTACATTGTATGTTAACTAACTGGAATTAAAATTAAAACGTAAATACACACACGCAAGTCCAAGCTTCTTAATACGATCACAGGGTTACATATCTGGTCCTGTAATCACCTCAGCTTTACCTCTTGCCAGTTCCCCTGGTGTGCACAGCCTCCCCCAGCCCCACCTCCACATTCTTGCAAGATTGTATCTTGGTGTGGATTTTCCTTGTCTGGATGTGCTACTTGGTATACTTCCTCAAATGTCCTATGATTTTCGTCAGCAATCTCGTATGGGAAGTGGAACAAAATCTCCAATGTCACAGAGGTAATTTAAAGCTTAGACAACTTAAGGTACTTGCCGAACATCACAAAATTAAGAAATGACAAAGTGTAACAAAAATCCTGTTTTAGGTCTAGAGCTCTCAAGAGCAGTTGACAATTTTCTTTTTTAAAAAAAGGTATTATAAAAATGATGTACATTCATTATAAGAATTGTACATGACATGAAGCTATTATTTCAATTCAGTTCAGACCAGAAAACCTTTAGATGCTTGATCGAATTAGCACTAAACAAGATGAAGACAGTGTTTATCTTGGCATGAGGGCTAATAGACATGAAACCAGGATGGTCACAGGGTGGTTAGAGTTCAAAATGGAAATGCTATTTGCGTTTATAGCAAAGGAGTTTAATCTCATCTGAAGGTTCAGGGAAAACTGGTATGAAGAACAGAGAATAAAATAAAATCATCCGTAATTTCACCAGCTAGAAATAACAGCTGGTGATTTGGGTTATTTTCTTCCAATCTTTTGCTATGTACTTTCTTCAGATTCTTCCCTTGAAACCCACAGCTGTATTTTCTGGGTGCTCATTCTATATAAAGTGCTACTTCTTCCATCCTAGAATTTCATATGTCATTGTTTTCTGCAATATTGCTTACATGTGACATTAATATGCTGTGCTAAAAAAGTGATCCAAGGCCAAAGCAAATTTCAAAATCATTAAAAATCATTATGTTTTTTAACAAGAGAACTCTTAGAGCTTCTAATTTGCTAGTGTGGACTGGGTGTTCCTAAATGAGGATTATAGTATTAATGGTCTTTCTTTTCTTTCAATTTTTTTTTAAAGTTAGTTAACGTATAGTATATTATTAGTTTCAGGGGTAGGATTGAGTGACTCATCAGTTGCATATACCATCCAGTAGCTCATTACATGAAGCGCCCTCCTTAATATCCATCACCCAATTACCCCGTCCCCCACCCGCCTCCCCTCCAGCAACACTGTTTGTTTCCTATAGTTAAGAGTCTCTTATGGTTTGTCTCCCTCTCTGATTTCACTTTGATTTATTTTTACCTCTCTTCCCTTATGATCCTCTGTTTTGTTTCTTAAATTCCACAGATGAGTGAGATCATATGATAATTGTCTTTCTATGATTGACTTATTTCACTTAACATAATATCCTCTAGTTCCATTCACATTGCTCCAAAAGGCAAGATTTCATTTTTTGATGGCTAAGTAGTGTACATTGTGTGTACATATGTGTGTATATATATCGATATTTCTAGATATATCTTCTTTATCCATTCATCTGTTGGTAGACATCTGGGCTCTTCCCATAGTTTGGCTATTGTGGACATTGCTGCTATAAACAATGGGGTGCAGGTGCCCCTTTGGATCACTACATTTGTATCTTTGAAGGTTAATACCCAGTAGTGCAATTCCTGGGTTGTAGGTAGCTCTATTTTCAACTTTTTTGAGGAACCTGCATACTGTTTTCCAGAGTGGCTATACCACTTTGCATTGCCACCAACAGTGTATGAGGGCTCTCCTTTCTCCACATCCTCACCAACATCTGTCATTTCCTGACTTGTTAATTTTAGCCATTCTGACTGGTGTGAGGTGGTATCTCATTGTGGTTTTGATTTGTATTTCCTTGGTGATGAGTGACTGTTGAAGAGACTGTCTTTTTTTCATTGTATATTCTTTCTTGCTTTGCTCAAGATTAGTTGACCATAGAGTTGAAGGTTCATTTCTGAGTTCTCTCTTCTGTTCCACTGATGTATGTGTTGCTTTTGTGCCCATAACCATACTGTCCTGATGATTAGCTTTGTAATACAGCTTGAAGTCCAGAATTGTGATGTCTCCATTCTGGTTTTCTTTTTCAACATTCCTTTGGCTATTTGGGGTCTTTTCTGGTTCCATACAAATTTTAGGATTGTTTGTTCCAGCTCTGTGAAAAATGCTGGTGGTATTTTGATAGCAATTGCATTGAATGCGTAGATTGCTTTGGGTAGCATAGACATTTCATCAATATTTGTTCTTCCAGTCATGAATATGGAATGTTTTTCCATTTCTTTGTGTCTTCCTCAGTTTCTTTCGTAAGTGTTCTATAGTATTCAGAGTACAGATCTTTTACCTCCTTGATTAAGTTATTCCTAGGTATCTTATGGTTTTTCATGCAATTGTAAACATGATCAATACCCTGATTTCTCTTTCTGCTACTTCATTGTTACTGTATAGAAATGCAACAAATTTGATGTTGATGAATTCCTATATCAGTTCTAGCAATTTTCTGGTGGAGTCTTTCAGATTTTCTACATAGAATGTCATGTCATCTACAAAGACTGAAAGCTTGATTTCTTCTTTGCCAATTTGGATGCTTTTTATTTCTTTTGTTGTCTGATTGCTGAGGCTAGGACTTCTAGTAAGTACTATGTTGAACAAAAGTAGCGAGAGCAGACATCCTGGTATGTTTGTGACCTTAGGGGGAAAACTCAGTTTTTTCCATGAAGGATGATACTTGCTGTGGGTTTTTCACATATGGCTTTATGATGTTGAGGTATGTTTCCTCTATCCCTGCACTAAAGAGAGTTTGGATCCTATTGGCTAGTACCGGTGAGAATTTTGCACCCATGTTCATCAAGGATATTGGTCTGTAATTCTCCTTTTTGGTGAGTTCTTTGGTTTGGAGATCAAGGTAATGGCCTCATAGGATCAGTTTGGAAATTTTCCTTCCATTTCTATTTTTTGAAATGGTTTCAGAAGAATAGGTATTAATTCTTCTTTAAATGTTTGGTAGAATTTGCTTGGGAAGCCATCTGGCCCTAGACTCTTGTTTCTTGAGAGATTTATTATTATTATTATTATTCTAGAGAGAGAGAGAGAGAGAGAGAGAGAGAGAGGCAGAGACACAGGCAGAGGAAGAAGCAGGCTCCACGCAGGGAGCCTGATGTGGGACTCGATCCCAGGACTCCAGGATCACGCCCTGGGCCGAAGGCAGGCACTAAACAACTGAGCCACCCAGGAATCCTTGTTGAGAGATTTTGATAACATCTTCAATTTCTTTGCTGGTTATGGCTCAGTTCAGGCTTTCTATGTCTTCTTTCAGTTTTGGTAGTTTATGTTTCTAAGAATGTATTCATTTCTTCCACATTGCCTAATTTGTTGGCATATAATTGTTCATAATATTCTCTTATATTTCTTCAGTGCTGGTTATGATCTCTCCTCTTTCATTTATGATTTTATTTATTTGGGCCCATTCTGTTTTCTTTTTGGTAAGTCTGGCTAGGAGTTTATCAATCTTGTTAATTCCTTCAATGAACCAGCTCCTAGTTTTGTTGATCCATTCTAATGCTTTTTAAAAATTTCTATCTCATTGATTTCTGCTCTAATCTTTATTATTTCTTTTCTCCTGCTGAACTTAGGCTTTATTTGGTGTTTTTTTTTCCCCAGCCCCCTTAGGTGTAAGGTTAGATTGTATATTTGAGCCTTTTATTGTTTCTTGACAGAGACCTGTACTGCTATATACTTCCCTCTTAGGACCACTTTTGCTGTATCCCAAAGGTTTTGAACTATTGGCGTTTTCATTTTCATGTGATTCCATGTATTTTAAATTTGTTCTTTATTTTCCTGGTCGACCCATTCATTCTTCAGCAGGATGTTCTTTAACCTCCATGTATTTGTGGTCCTTCCAAATTTTTTCTTGTGGTCGACTTCAAGTTTCACATAATTGTGATCTGAAAATATGCATGGTATGATGTCTTTTTGTACCAGTTGAGTCCTGACTTGCAACCCAGTATATGATCTATTCTGGAGAATGTTTCATGTGCACTTGATAAGAATGTGCATTCTGCCGATTTAGGGTGAAATGCTGTGAATGTATCTGTGAGGTCCATCTGGTTCAGTGTGTCATTCACAGCCCTTGTTTCTTTGTTGATCTTCTGCTTAGATGATCTGTCCATTGCTGTGAGTGGGGCGTCAAAGTACCCTCCTATTTTTGTATTATTATTAATGAGTTTCTTTAATTTTGTTATTTGTTGACTTATATATTTGCTACCAAGTTAAGGGCATAAATATTTACAGTTGTTAAATCTTCTTGTTGGATAGATCCTTTTATAATGAGAAGGCGTCATCCTTCTTCATCTCTTAGTACAATCTTTGGTTTAAAATCTAATTTGTCGGGATCCCTGGGTGGCGCAGCGGTTTGGCGCCTGCCTTTGGCCCAGGGCGCGATCCTGGAGACCCGGGATCGAATCCCACGTCGGGCTCCCGGTGCATGGAGCCTGCTTCTCCCTCTGCCTGTGTCTCTGCCTCTCTCTCTCTCTCTCTGTGACTATCATAAATAAATAAAGAAAAAAAAATTAAAAAAAAAATAAAATCTAGTTTGTCTGACTTTAAAGCTGGCTACTCTAGCTTTCTTTTGATGTCCATTAACATGATAGATGGTTCTCCACCCCTTCACTTTCTAAAATGAGTCTCCTGTAAGCAGCATATCAATGAGTCTTGTTTTTTTTATCCATTCTGATACCCTAAGTGTTTTGATTGGAGCATTTGTTCCATTTACATTCAGTAATTATTCAAAGATATGAATTTAATACCATTGTATTACCTGTAAAGTTGCTGTTCCTGTAGATTGTCTGTTCCTTTCTGATCTTTGTTACTTTTGGTCTCTCTTTCTGCTCAAAGGATCCCCTTTAATATTTCTTGCAGGGGGGCAGCCCAGGTGGCTCAGCGGTTTACCGTTGCCACCTTCAGCCCAGGGCCTGATCGTGGAGACCCAGGATCAAGTCCCATGTCAGGATCCCTACATGGAGCCTGCTTCTCCCTCTGCCTGTGTCTCTGCCTCTCTCTGTCTCTCGTGAATGAATGAATAAAATCTTTAAAAAATATATTTCTTGCAGGGCTGGTTTAGTATTCGCAAATTCCTTTAGTTTTTGTTTGTCATAGAAACTCTTTATCTCTCCTTCTATCCTGAATGACAGCCTTGCTGAATAAAGGATTCTTGGCTGCACATTTTTCTCATTTAGCATATTGAATAATATATCATGCCAGTCCTTTCTGGCCTGCCAGGTCTCTGGGGACAGGTCTGTATCAGCCTCCTGTGTCTGTCCTTATAAGTTAAGGACCTCTTGTTCCGAGCTGCCTTCAGGTTTTTCTCTTTATCTTTAATTTGCAAGTTTCACTATAGTATGTTGTGCTGTTGACCTATTTTTGTTGATTTTGAGAGGAGTTCTCTGTACATCTTAGACTTGAATGCCTGTTTCCTTCCCCAGATTAAGGAAGTTCTCAGCTATAATTTATTCAAATAAGCCTTCTGCCCTTTCTCTCCCCACTCCCCCCATCCCCTGCTCCGCTGTTCTTCTTCTGATACTCCTATACTATGGATATCATTTCACTGTATGGAATCACTGAGTTCCCTAAGTCTTTTGTGATCTAATAGTTTTATTTCCTTCTTCTTTTCAGCTTCCTTATTTTCCATAATCTTATCTTCTATATCACTGATTCACTCTTCTGATTCATTCATCCTTGGTTTTATAGCCTCCACTTGGGACTACATTTCAGTCATAGCATTTTAAATTTCAGCCTGACTAGATTTTAGTTCTTTTTCTCTATTGTAAGGAATTCTCTAGTGTCATCTGTGCCTTTTTCAAGCCCAACTACTATCTTTATAATCATCATTTTAAATTCTAGTACAGACATCTTACTTCTATCCATATTGATGAACTCCCTGGCTGTGAGTACTACCTCCTGTTCTTTCTTTTGGGGTGAATTTTCTCCATCTTGTCATTTTGTCCAGAAATGAAAAGAAGAAAGGAAAAAGAAAAGCAACAAAACAATAACAACAAAAACATAGGTCCTGGGTGTGTTTTGGCCTGCTTTTAAAAGAAACTAGATACCAGAATAAGAAAGAAAAAATATATGAATAAAATAAAAGGAAACAAAAAATAAAAAAAATATAAAGTATATATAAAAATTTTAAAATAAAAAAATAATAAAGAATAAAAGTACAAAAGATGCTAGATACTATTTTCCCCTAAAGCTGAAGGTTTGCAGCTCTCTATGATCAGTAAACTCGGTGAGAACCAGGGTTTGTGTTGTCTTCTTGGGGAGGGGCGGGTTATGCTGATTCTCAGGTGAACTTGCCCTAGTGAAAATGGGCCTCCAGGGCGCAGGGAGGTAGGGCTTTGTGTAAGTGGCTCTGGGCTCCACTAGGTGGCACTGTTTTTGCTCCCCTAAGGCTTTCAACACTGTTGGGCAGGGTGAAAGTGGCAGCCCCTGCCCCCTCTCTAGCCCCAGAGTTGAAAATTGGGCTCCCCACTCTTCGCAGAATCAATCACTCTTGTCGCCCTGATTTCCATCAGAACTCTGCGTTCACCCTGCTTGTGTCCAAGCTTTTTTTGTCTCAGGTGCATGACTGAGTTTCAGGACTCCTCCAGATTTTAGGGACTCCAGCAGCACAGACCTGCACTACTCCTCCTGGGGAGGGTCTCACCACGCTTCTGCCTTTTGCTGGACCCGGCCCGGGAAAGCGTCACACAACCACGCAGTTCATGGCCATCTAGGCAGAAGGCCAGCACCTAGACTTGCTGTTCTCAGCCGGGTCCCACGTCCCTATGCCTGGGGACAGTGCACCACTTAGGCGCAATCTGTTGTTCCTGTGACCCAGGGGACCCTCAGATCACAGTGTCACACCCGGATTTCTGCCCTGCTCTGCCACCTGCAGCTCCGGAAGGTCTGCGCTCGCTGCCGCAGCGCCTGGGGAGGTGGCGGGGGTGGTCCTCCAGCAGGCACCCTCTATGCCACCTATATTCAGCCGTGTCACACTGGGGTCCGGCCTCTGCACCTCCCACCTCCCAAAAGGTGCTCACTTTTCAGCTTGTCCACTTGCGGTATTCGTTTTCTCAGAACCTCTGATTGATTTCTTGGGTGTTCAGAATGATTCAGTAACTGTCTAGTTGTATTCGAGGAACGAGACCAACTGAGGGTCCCCTACTCCTCTGCCATCACAACGCTTCCTCCCTAATGGTCTTATTTTGTAAACTAATTGGATTCTTTTATTTTTAGAGGGATCTTGGGGCTCCTGGGCTGCTCAGTCAGTTGAGTGTCTGACTCTTGATTTTTGGCTCAGATCATGATCTCAAGGTTGTGAGATCGAGCCCTCCCTGCCCTGGGCTCCATGCTCAGCACAGGGTCTGCTTGGGATTCTCTCTCCCTTTCTTTCAAAACTGCCCCAACCTGCTCGGGCGCGCTCTCTCGTAAATAAATAAAATCTTTAAAAAAAAAAAAAAAAAAAAAAAAAGAGGCATCTTGAAGGAATACATTTTGGGAAATGTTCTATGACCCTGGGAATACTTACAGGGTCTATAACCCTTATCAGATTCCCCCTGCTTTAGAGTGCGAGATTCAGTCTATGTGTAAGACACAGAGCAGACACATCAGACAGGACTTCAGACTGCCTCCAGGACCGTGCTGGTTATCAGAGCCCAGCTTTGGGCTCTGGGGCTTGTTGCACAAAGGAAATGACAGTCATTAGAAGCTGCTCTGGAGGGGCACCTGGGTGGCTCAGTGGTTGGTGTCTGTCTTTGGCTTATGCTGTGATCCTGGGGTCCTGGAATCAAGTCCTGCATCAGGCTCCCAGTGCAGAGCCTGCTTCTCCCTCTGCCTATGACTTTGTGTCTCTCATGAATAAATAAATAAAATCTTAAAAAAAAAAAAAAAAAGAAGCTGCTCTGGAATTAACCAGTGTGTATCTAGTGCCACAAGATCTGCTCTGATTCTGAGCTGGGGCTCCCAAGCTGCTTGTCCTCTTAGAAGGGACCTAATACAGTTTTTGAAATCTGGCTAAAGCTAATGTTTGTGCTGTGGTGGTGACACCTTGTGGTCCAGAAGAGGAACGCACAGGACAGTCAGCCCTTCCCAGCACTTCAGGGCGACAGCTGGGGCGAGATTTCCCCACAGAGAAACCCTGGTCTCCCAGAGACACTGATGTTAAATTGGCAAGATTTAACTTTCATTTCCCTGGCCACTTTCCACCCCCACAACCCTGATCCTATGGCTTGTCAATAAGCTCAGGCTGCCACCTCTCACCCAGGATCCTCAGGACCCTCCCTGGCTGCAGGGCCCCTGCCCACTCTTTCAAACCTTTGAGAATCTCCTCTTCTAAAGTGCTCTAGCCCCAGAAGTACCCCTCCTTCCTTCTTTGAGACCCAAATTCCTACTCTTCCAGTACATGAAGCTCAGCTGGCCGACAAAGGATGTTCAGAACTATCATACATGGGATCTCCTCTTATCCTCTTCACAGCCTTCAGGGAAGGTGGTATAATGATCATCCCAGGTTTTCAGATGATGATACTAAGGGTCAAAGAGGCTGTGAGTGACTTACAGCTACAAAGCGGAGACACCAGGACTGAAATTCTTATTTACTGATTCCAGATTCCCTGTTCTTTACACTGCTGGCTTGCTTCCACCGATTACTAAGTGAAAGGAAGCAATCTCTGCTGTCTTCAGATGTAGGAGTGTGGAGGAACCCTACTCTCCAAGTTGTCCACTGTGGACTAACATGTTTTAAGAATTAGAACTGGGTTTGGTCCAATTGAAGAAGACAGGATAGACTCTGGTGCTCGTGAGGCGGGTGGAGACCCAAGGCTCTGAATGACCCCACCTGTACGCCAACACCGGGTGCAAGCTTGGCTGGCACTCCCAGATCTGGATTTTGATTCTGAGCAAACCTTAACCTGAAACAGGATGAAGCTTTTCCAAAGTAAGTATGCGAGTCTCCCTTTGACCTTCTTTCAAGTCCTTGGGTTTCTCCTCTTTTGAATCATAGAAAGACGAAGTTTTGGCTTCTAGCGCCTGGAAGTCTTTCCAGCTGGAGGCAGGAGAGCTATGAGTAGCGTAGTATCTGTGATGATGCTCCTCAGAAGGTGACCTCCAGGGCAAAGGCTGACCTCCCCAGCCCAATGCACAAGCTCTTTGCGATCCCTCCTTCCTGCAGCGCATGCTCCCTACCCTTGGCTGCATGGAAACTCACTGCTCCCGGGATATTTCCCACACCTCGCCCACTCATCCTTAAGGATCTAGTTCACATAACACACAGCATTAAGGAGTTCTTACCAGGCACGGTCTCCGTGCTTTACATGTACTTTTATTTAACCTTCATAGGAACTCTATGAAGTGAGTACTAGTTTTATGCCCATTTTACAGATGTAAAAACTAAAGCACAAAGAGGCCAAGTCAATCACCATGTGACCATGGTCCCATAGCTAACAAGTGGCAGAGCCAGGATTCAAGCTCACACCATGCTCTTGGCCACATGCTATATTGCCACCCCAAGTGCCCCCTCTTTGCAGAAACCCTTTTTTATCTCCTTGTGCATCCTCTGGTTTCCAACACCATTGGATATAAAACTATTATAGCATTCATCATGTAACCTTCAGCTCTGGGTCTCCCTATACACACTTTGCTGCAAGGAAGTGCAGGCCAACATTGTCCATGGCAGACCTTGGTGACCATTGCTGGAGTCACTGAGTCACGCACAGGTCAGGAGGCAGGCCATAGACCCAGAGGAGGGCTGCCAGGTGGTTTCAACAGAAATTCCAGACACACTCGATAAAAATTTGCCAGCCAGAAATTTGGAAACAAAACTGGAAGCTTGTTGAAATCCACATTATACTTTCTAATTTACATTAGATTGAGTGGGTTCTATTTGTATTATTATTATTACTTTTTAAAAGTTCTTATTTTGTTCCCCAAGTGAGTGAAGGACAGAGTGAAAAAGTTCATCCTCGTTTGACCAAAGCCTCAAAATGTTCATTCACCAGGTGGGACTCAGCAGGCCCCGGAGGGCTCTTCTCCTGCCCCATCCCATTTCTCACATGTCTCCAACCACTGCTTCACTTTTCACTGCCCACACTGAGTGGAAAGATATCCCAGAAGTTAAACCAACCGGCATCTTTCAGACTTTGTTTTTTTTTTGTTTTTGTTTTTGTTTTTGTTTTGTTTTATCTCCAGGAGCACTGGGTGTGCCAGGGGGCCCTCGAGCCCAAAAATGCCAGCGAGGTATTCCCACAGCAGTTGGTGCCAAGGTAATATGACAGTAAAATATTTATATAGGGTTCTTTGGTTGTTGGTTTTTTTTTTTTTTTCAGTTTGTTTCCTGATCAAAGGTCAAATACCAAGCTGCCTAGTACAAAGCAGGTGTCCAGGCAACCACAGCTGAACCTCATGTCTCCTGAGAACATGGGATCCTTCCAGTAGACCTGATCATGCAGTTGGGTGTGGCCCGAAATGGGGGGCATGGGATCCCTGGGTGGCTCAGCGGTTTAGCACCTGCCTTCGGCCCCAGGGTGTGATCCTGGAGACCTGGGGTCAAGTCTCACATCAGGCTCCCTGCTTGGATCCTGCTTCTCCCTCTGCCTGTGTCTCTGCCTCTCTCTCTCTTTATTTATTTATTCTCTCATGAATAAATAAATAAAATCTTAAAAAAAAAAAAAAGAAGAAATGGGGGGCATGTTTGGGAAGGTGAAGTTCAGTGAAGCCCGGATAGGGAATGAGGATGGGAATGCCTGCCTGTGAGTGCAGCCATAGTGCTAGACTAGGACATGATCATAGTCAAAATTAAATCCCACCCGGTGCTTTTGCACAGAGTGTGATCCATACATGCTCATTCGAGAGAATTGAGTTGCAGGGAACAAAGTTAACAAATGAACATTTATTATGTGCTTCCACTGAGTGCTTTACATGATTCACTTTTACTTCCCACAACAACCTGTGAGATGGGTATTATCATGAGAAAACTTAGAGAAACTGCAAGATATCACAGGCTGACTGCAGGGTGGAGGGAAAGAGCAGCCCAGCAGCCCAGCAGCCCTGCACGGAGGCCGGATTGGCCAGGCTGGGATCTCCCCTGGCAACTCTAGCCAGTCACCTGCATTTTGGGGCGGGGGCCCGTCTTCCCGCTGACCCTGTTACCTGGTGC
The DNA here is from genome assembly GCF_053574225.1 of Canis aureus. NCBI lineage: Eukaryota > Metazoa > Chordata > Mammalia > Carnivora > Canidae > Canis > Canis aureus. The sequence continues at coordinate 49,813,241 of NC_135616.1, forward strand.
GGCTGGCCGCTCCTTGTTCAGGATGTCATAGCTCTTCCAGCTGTACTGAGGAGCCGGAGAGCCCTCCTTCGACTGGCAGGTCAGCTGGATATTGTTCCCGATCACGGTCTCTCCCTCGATGCCGCAGTCCGGCGTGGAGGGCGGCACTGCAGAGTGGGAGGACCAAAGTGAAGGCATGACCCAGGAGGGGCCTGGGGACAGCCACCTTCCACCTCACTCACACACATACTACTTTGCTCATTCTAGGGCAGAGAAATTCATAGCCTCCTGGGGAGAGAAAGTGCCGTAAGGTCAACCCACCCCAAATATCTCCTCTGTGGCCTGTCACCATCAGCGGGCAGCACACACGGACATCAGGAAGTGTCCTGAGTGCAACAGTAGTCACCACCTTTATAAAGGTGGGGAGACTGAGGCCCAGAGAGGAGACTAGGCAAGACCTGGATGGGACTAGAACCAGGTCTTCTGACTCCACAGCCAGTACTCTCTCCAGTAGCCATAGCAACTCCCTCTGGTGTTGACCCTTTCAAGTCAATCCTGCAGTCCCTCAGTGTCCCATCTCTAAGAGCAGGGGACAATAGGTTTTCTGTAAAGGGTCAAAGGTAATATTTTAGATTTTGTGGCCATGCTATGGTCTCTGTCACTGCTTCTACTTTTTAAATAATCCTTTCTAAATGTAAAAACCATTCTTAGCTTTCAGGCCATGTATGAACAGGCCTAGGCTGGATTTGGCCAACTTTGCCTGCCTCCGGGTTAGTGGAAAGCCCTGTCTCAGAAGCCCTTCAACTCAAACTGCGGGCCACTGGGATGACATAGTGAGTGAGTTCCTGTGTTCAAGGAGTCCAGTGGGGCAAAAGACAAGTAATTAGACAATAACAGGCAGGCAGGAGGCCAGGCTGCCAGGGCAGGGATGACACAAGCAAGGTCACAGCCTGGGCCGTGACCTGAAGGAGGAGTGAGAGTAAACAAAGCCAATGGAGGCAGTGGTGGTCAGAGACAGGTGAGGGCACTCCACACAGAGTGTGCAAAGCATGTGCACAGGCCCTGAGACAAGAAGAAGTATCAGCTATGCTTGAGACTTCAGGTAGTATCCCTGGGGCTGAGAAGGGGAGAATACGCAGCACAGAGGGCTACCACTGAATGCCTTGGCAGGCCTGTCCCCTCCAACTCCTTTTTTAGACCCATGTATAGTCTGCTTCTCCAGTAAATAGTGCCACCCATTGTACAGTCCAGACTGCACTGACGCATGCTCACTGAGCATGAAGAGTAGCTGGGAGAAGCTACGCAGGATGCACCCCTCCCCTCTGGCCCAGCTGCCAGTTCTAGCTTTGCTCTGAAAGGCCAAGGTGCTTGTGGGTGGGTGTGCTCCACATCTTCTGCTGCTCCAGTGGAGGCCCACCAGGTGTGGGACAAGCATGGAGTAAGTAACAGGCACTCCCCTAAGCCTGCCCCAGTTGGACTCCCGTAAACCTAAGAGGTGGGAAGTTCAAGAACCGCCTTCCTACATCCTGGTCCAGGCCCCAGGGACAAGCAGCCTGGGCAGGAGGGTCGGACTGCTGCCTTCACTGGGTTCTGGCCCAGCAGGAACAGGAGAAGGTGAGCCCTGCTACCTGCCCTGGGTCTGGCACTAGGTCAGGGTTGGCGGGCCACGCTTTACCTCCTGACCGCTCCGGGGTACAGGAACATCCCTCTCCACTCACCAAAAGCAGTCACCCTATTTCTCAGCTCTGCCTTTGGAGGAGCCAGGCTTTCATTTCACAATGAGAGAGTCGGCCTGAAGTACAACACCCCCTGGGACACAACACTGCAACCAGCGTCATACTCGGGGTGTGCATGACTGTAGTCAGGCCTTTCTGGGACCAGCTTTCTGGGATCCAAGACACAAAGGGAAGAGAGCAGGCCAAGGCAAAGGAGCCTCTAGAGAAGCCTATCCGGACACATCCGGAGGCTAGCTAGGGGAAATTATCAAGGCGAATCCTTAATTCACTCTGCAGGCAGCAGTAGAGACAAGAGACCAAGCACCCCCAGGAGGCCAGCCTTATGAGGGAGCACGTCAGGGCCCCCACCCCCACCCTGACACCCGGGCCCTAACCTCAGCGCCCTGGCTGTCCTCCCCCCAGCCCACCTAGGCACCAGGTCCCCACCCTCTCTCAGGGCTCCGTCCCCGGCCCCCCACCATGAAGGCCAGCGAGGACCTCGAGTCAGCTCCAGGCAGACAGCCCCTCCTGCGGAGCTGCGAGGCCTGCGGGGCTCCGATCTGCCCTTGCGACCTCGACCTCGCGGACGGAGAGCGGCTGCTCCGCGGAGATCTCGGCGGCGGGCACGGCCGCTCCGAAGCTGCGCCTCCCGCGGCAGCCGCCAGGGGGCGCCAGAGGCCGCGGAGCCGCCCGCCCGCCCCCGCCCCCGCCCCGCCCCCGCGCCCGCGCCAGGTGGCTTCCCCGCGGGGACGGGTCTGCGCGCTCCGCCCGGTCCCGGAGCTCTCGGCGCCCTCGCCCCGCCCGTCGGGCGGCCCCGTATAATTGAAGCCCTTCTACCTAAAAATAGCCCAGTAGCAAAGCCATTTGCAAAGCAAACTTTCTTTTAAAGATTTTTTTTACCGGATTTCTTAACTTGGAGTACAAAATGGCATCTCTCTCACTTTCCTTTCTCTCTGTCTCCTTTTAAAGCAAAACACTGAGATCCCTAATCTCCCACCGGACGTGTGTCCTTCGCCCCCCTGCTGGAGAGCTCCTGTCTTAGGATGAAGCTGGCCCTGGAGGGGCGGGAGGAACTGGACAGTCACGGGTAAGCGGGTCTTGCTGGCTTTCCCCGAAGCAGCTCGTCGCCTGACGAAAACAGCTGCTTCAGGGAAGCCAAAAGGAGACCGAATTAGCCAGAAAAGGACCAGGTGCAGAGAAGGGAGGGGTGCAGCCAGGGGCCATGCGGGGCAAGGGGAGAGGAGGAAGAAGTGCAGAATAGAAACTAGATACAAACGTGCATTTTTTTTTTTTTTTTTTGGCTTGTAGTATCTCCCCGAGGAGCTAAGGCAAATAGAAATGAAGAGCTATGTACGCAGAACAATTTGTTAGGACATTATTTATAAGGGCTTTAATTGCAACAGGTTGTTCGGTTAGGGACGGGGATGCTGCACCCACTCCCCCGAGGGGCGAGGGGCAAGTGGCGTGGAGCTTTAGAAAGGATGGTAAGGAGGATCCCTGGGTGGCTCAGCGGCTTGGCGCCTGCCTTTGGCCCAGGGCGCGATCCTGGAGTCCTGGATCGAGTCCTGCGTTGGGCTCCCTGCATGGGGCCTGCTTCTCCCTCCTCCGGTGTCTCTGCCTCTCTCTCTCTGTCTATCATAAATAAATAATTTTTAAAAAATCTTAAAAAAGAAAGGATGGTAACTGCGAAGAGAGCAAAAGGCATGAAAGGGGCAAAGTCCCAACTCCTTAGGCGACAGATTCAGTTATGGACAGAAACAAGCACATGGATAAGAGCTGGAAGGAAGCACCAACAAATAAAAAACCTAGTGACACAAGTGAATGTTTTTCCTTTTTTAGTTTCTCCCTCTCTCTGTCTGTCTCCTTTTTCTAATAGTATTTCTTAAGAGGCAGGGCAGCATCACCAAACAGTTCTTTGTTTGTGTGTGGACCAAGGTGGAAGAAGGAGGGGAGTGAGCAGAGCTCCATTTTAACAACGCACAGCCTTCTCTGTGCTGCAGATCTGCACACGAGGAGCCCTCCGGAGAGCAGGCCTCTTGCTCTGATGGACCCAGAGAGACAAACACAGCAGGGCACCCCGACTAGATCTGGAGCAACTAAAACACAGCTATAAGACGCTTGAAGATGATAATGTGTGATGGTGACAGCCTCGTCCATGAGATGAGAGGAGGTGTGAATGTTCCTAGATCTAAGACCATCAAGAGCATCCCATGAAAACCCAGAAACTACTGCCCATGCACTCACAGGGCAGTGGAGCTTCCATCTCTTAGACCCTAAGCGAAAGCCTTCCCCCTGGAAGAGCAGGTACAGAACCTCAGTTACCACCGAGTGATGTGTTCAAGATGCAGGTGTGCTGTGGACAAGGGCAGGCAAGTGGCACATCCAGGGCTGGCACGGCTCTGCCCCTCTAGCCTTCTCTTGTTGGCGTGGATCCAGGAAGGGCAGGATGCAAGTTACTGCCAAGGCGAGCTAAAACATCACTGGTGAGCTTGTGTCTGCTATCAACTGACAGCTGTTACCTTACTTTGAAAGGTAGGTAAATATAGAAGAATTTGGTAACCATCCTGAACTGGATTGATTACTGGCTGGGAGTGGTAGGTTTACACCGTGGAGCAGTGAAGGGCTTTGCTTTTGGGCCATCCTGTTTCGATGGAAGCTTGGACACTTCCTACAGGTGTCTCGAGCCTCACTGTTCTCTTCTATTAAACAAGAGTGTTAATTCCCACTTTCATAGATGGATTGCAAAGATTAAAATAGGCCATATCAGTAAAGCTCTTAGGGGCCTGGCACATACCTGGTGCTCAGTAAATGGGAGTTATTATAACCATGAATTTGTGGCAACTTTCACACACACCAAGGTCATTGCAAGTTGATGGTAGTTTCTCTCTGTTTAAGTTAAATCCCCTCTGTTTTTAGAGCAAGAGGACACATAGAAATGGGAAATTTAACTAGATAGGATGGGAACAGGGTTGTGAAAGGAGTCCCATGCCTTCCTCCTACAGACAAAAAAGGCTCTGCATCTGTCCACAGGAGGCCTGGAATTCTATTAGAGATCCCAAGTTATTGAAGGTCATTAAATCTGAAATACATCTTCTTAGATGAGAGGACTTGCTATTTTTAACTTGTCATTCCTTTGCAAATTAATGTGTAAGTTGACCATAATTCCAATCAACTTCTATTTTTAACGAAGCAAAGTGGTTTAAAAAATTAACATGGAAGAAAAATGTGTAAAAAATTGACAACATTTTTTTTGGAGAAGTTTAGTAAGAGAAGATATTACACAGCATCAGATATTAAAAGCCAACTATTCAAGCACTGATAGCTCCAACTAAAAAAAAACCCACAGATCCCTGGGTGGCGCAGCGGTTTAGCGCCTGCCTTTGGCCCAGAGCGTGATCCTGGAGACCCGGGATCAAATCCCACGTCGGGCTCCCCGGGCATGGAGCCTGCTTCTCCCTCTGCCTGTGTCTCTGCCTCTCTCTCTGTGTGTCTCTCATGAATAAATAAATAAAATCTTTAAAAAAAAAAACCCACAAAAATTATGTATATATACATCAACACTATAAGCATGCTGTAATCAAAACCATGTAACAGCATAGGAATAATCAAAAGGAAAATGAACAAAAAAGGAATGAAAAATCAGCCATGTCTATGTAAGAACTTAATATGTGACAAAGCTGGCATTCCAGTGGGATAATAATTGTTTCTTTGGTACAATAAATGATGCTGATGTAATTGGTTACCCATTTGAAAGAAAACAAAGTTAGACTCCTAGTATCCTATTTACAAAAATAAATTTCAAGTAAAATAAAGATCTAAATGTAAAAAATAAGAGCTAACGACATAAGAAAAGAACATTAAGTTCATTTTTATATTCCCAGCAGTGATGGTACATGACAAGAGACCTCAAATGCATGATAGAAAACATTAGCAAGATACAGATTGGGACTTCTCCTGTGGCTCAGAATTTACTACAACCTCCAGGGTGGTAAGTATCCTCAATATTAAGGAGAAGCATGAGGAACATCCCAGCAGCCTTTCCAAGAGCAAATCCTTAGGTTATCAGTTACCTTCCTCCCACCCGAGCAAGAGAAGCCTAGAGGTTCATCAGGGAGATTTCTTTGTAGAGGATGCTTAGGAATAGGGATTCATGAGCATTTACTCTCCTCTCTTGTGGGAAGGGAAGAAAGGATTTCCCCCATCTCAGGTCAAGCCAGGGAGGCACCAAAAAAATCCAACATGGAGATTAGGGTTCCCTACTGTTGGGAGATGGCATCTCTCATTCCCTGGCTGAGGCTCAGAGAGAGAGAGGAACCTGTAAGTTGCTGAAGTGCTGATCCTGCAGTGTGATGATGGGAGGGCTATATAGATCCTCTGGGTTTTGGGGACCCGCCTGAGGACTGTAATGCCTGCGTGTTGCCAAGAAAAGCTGGCCGGAGCAAGCTTCAATGGCAGGGTAAGTAGGGGTGTGGCAAATAGGGGGGTGGTGTGCTGATTCACATCATACTGAAGGGACTCTGCTCACTGGGCCACAGGAGAGCCCAGAGTGGACTGGCCGCAGTGAGTGCCAAAAGCAGGGGCTGGGTAGAAAAAGGATGGGGGGCACACATGCTACCTGTGTCAGGTGGAAGAAACTGCCAGTGCACCCCCTAAAAAAACCTATGGTGGAATTACGTGAGAGCCAAGAGAGATACACGTGGTCTAGCCAGGTGAGCAGGCCTTTCCCTTTTCTCCCTTTAACCTTCCCTCCCTTGGCCATGACCTCAGAGGAGCCACGTCATCATCTCCCAGGGGTGGGAAGATCGATCTATCTATCTATCTATCTATCTATCTATCTATCTATCTATCAGTATTGTTCATACAAAAAAATGGAAACAGCCTGAGAATATCCATCAGTATGGAACACTTGAATGAATCATAGTATATCCACATGATGGAACATATGCTGCTAATAGGTAGATCCATAGATATTGATCTCGAGAAATACTCATGAAACATTACCCCCCAAAATGATCTTTATAATACAATCTCTGTTTGGAAAGGACATGGAGAAAAGCATGAAAGAATATTACCATTGGCTGCCATGCTGGTGTTAGGATGGAAGAAGGAGACAGTTAATTATTCTGTATTCAGGGCTCTATTGTTTGACTGATACAATGCTTCAGAAAGCCAGGCGGCCACTTTCCGCAATTAAAAATAAAATCCCACTAAGTAGTATAAATGGAAAAAAAATAAAGGAAAAATGGTCCATCATTTTGGCATAAAAGCTTTGCTACCTCCTGGGGTGGAGGCCACTCCTATATTGGACATAGAGGAGGCATTCACTAAAATGTTCCAGTAACTGACTCTGAGTCAGGTGCCTACTTTCCCTGGGCTTCATCTACAAAATGAAGATACTCAGGGAGATGATTGTTCAGATTCTTCCCCAACTAGAAGCTCCTATAATAAGATATTGGTAGGAAAAGAGTGTCATCTTGGGACATCTGTCAAAGGCAGTAGAACCTGATCAGTGGTGTGTTGTTGAGGCCCAGGGGTAGAGAGATGGTGGTGTGAAGGGTTTCTACTGATTAGCTGAATTTATGACGGGAAAGTCACGATCTGGCTCTCAGCCGGCACCACAAGAAGGCACGGTGAGAGTCCTTCTTTATTTTTTTTTATTTTATTTTATTTTTTTTTAGAGTCCTTCTTTAGAATCTATGATTTCCCTTTTTCTTCTCCCTAATAAGTTTGCCATGAAAAGGAAGGGAGCTGGGATATGGGGAAGAAAAGCACTGGACGGAACGGGGACAGAACTTCCCAGGCTGCCCCGGGCCGCTCCAAACAGGCCTCCTCCTCTGCCCTGGGAACTGGTTCCCAGGGGTGGACAGCTCAGAACAGTCTTCAGGTGAAAAGGGAGGAGCAGCCCCCTGCCCAGGCAGACGGGATGAGGGGAAGAGTCTGAGCTCCTGGTCAGGCATTGCTGCCCCGGCTTTACCTTACCCCTTACCTTACAGGGAGCTTCTCCTCCCTGTTCCCCCGCCCCTGCACCCCCTCCCCGCCAGGAAAGAGATGGAGACACTCACCGAGGACCAAGAGCCGGACACGTGACTGAGAGGTGCCCATCATGTCTGACATCAGTGAGACTGAGCACTCGTAAGTGCCATTGTCATCCATGGTCAGCTGATCAATAGTGATGGAGGCATCTGATTGCTCAGCATTTTTCGATATGTTGACACGGTTCTTATAAAGTTCACCATAGATGTATCTTTTCTCCAAAAACTGCCAGATGAGCACCTTTTCCTGGGAGGAAGAAGAAACCACCACTTGGCCTTACCCCAGGGCTTGGCATGGTGCTTGCTGCCTGTGCTGATGATTCTCGTCCACCATTCCCAGGCCCAAAGCCCTGTCTCAACAACCTCTTCAAATAAACAGCTCTAATACGTAATGCCCATTTGTGGATTCCTCTTACAACGTATATGTGCTTTTAATAAAACTATTGAAAGACCAGGGCAGGTAGGCTGTTCATACCACAGGAGCACATGTGGATAAATGGGGCTTTCTCGGATCCCCACACTTTCACTGCCAGTATCCTCTGACATCTCTCTTACGCATTCGATTTCAGTTCATTGTCCTCACTCATTCAGACAACTAGTATTTATCGAGCACCTCTTATGTGCCACACATTGTGCTGGGCAGCCACCATTGGCTTCCAAGCCCACTTTATTTACTTGACTCTTCTACTCATTGTTTACCAAAAAGAACATGATTCTAGCTGGATCACTACTTTTGAGCTAAACTGCCTCAGTACAAATCCCAATTCCACCAAAATGTGACTGTTTCCTTTCCTACAAAATGGAGATAAAAACAATAATACCTATTTTATACAGTTTTTGTGAGGATGAAAGTATATATATGCAAAACGGCATTGCCTGACATAGTAGGTTTGCTGTAAGTGCTAGACATAATGGTTACTGAGCATCTACTAGGTGCCTGACATTCAAAGATGAATAACTCATGATTTCTGTCCTCAAAGAATAAATGCTACAACATCCTGTAATTAGCTATATGGGACCTCAGAAGGCATTATGTCTAAACTGGGAACTCAGGGAAGGCTTCCTGGAAGAGTTCTCAGAAGACAGTGCCTTGGATCCTGGAGGACAAAGGAGAACTGGCCAGGCCCCTAGAGGGTTGGGGCGGCGCATATTGGAGGAAGACAGATGTATCTGGCATTTTAGGCAAAGGAAGAATATTGAATAAAGACCTAGGAGTGGGAAGCTTTGTTGGGTCAACCCCAAGTGGTTCAGTATGAATGGAGGTGAGTGTGTGAGTGAAGGGGAGGGAGAAATGATAAGCATGGGCAGGTAGCTATAAAGATCACAGCTGCTACTTATTGAGTACATGCTACATGCGGGGTAATATTCTAAGCACTTGGTATGTATTATCTCATTTAATCCTCACAACACCCCCCCCCCCATGGAGGTATTATGATTATACCCATTTTACACATGAGGAAACCAAGGCACCAAGAGGTTAAGTACCTCTCCCAAGTTTACGTGGTTAACCAAATGGCAGGGCAGGGATTTGAACTGGACATTCTGGCTTCAGGGACCATGTATATAGGTCTGAATAATTTGCATTTTATCCTGAAAGCACTAGAGAGCCATGTATTTTAGGAAGTTAGCTCTCCATTCAGAGTGGGAAATGAATTAGAAGGAGAAGGAAAGGCAGTTAAGAAATCAGTTTAGCAATTCAGATGAAAAATGATGGGTCTTCAGATCAGGCTGTGGCAGTGCAGCCGGGAAGGATAAAGTGAATTTGGGGAGTGTGAACAGGGTGGACCAATGGGCCTGGGAGTGTATTAAATGTACAGGGTCAGGGAGTGGAAGACCTCAAAGTGAGAGTCTTTGGCCTGAATATTCAGATGTGTGGTGATGTCACCTCCAAGAGAAGAAACACCTTAGAAAGAGAATGTTGTAAGAAAAAAGTGATGCATTCTGTTCTATATGTGATGTGCCTGAAGTGTGGATGGGACACCCAGGTGGAGTTCAGTAGGAGCTGGACAGGGTGGCTGAGTGCACCTGGGGATGAAGTTTTGGAGTCAGTGACTCAGATGTTAACTGAGCCATGGGCTAGATGAAGCTACCCCAGGTAACAGTGCGGTATGCCAAGTCCCCAGGTTACTTCATTCTGAATGGTCCACGACAGGTCAGATAGAAGAAAACCCAAGATAGGATTACCAAAAAAGGCAAAGGAGGAAGATTTCCAGACGGGAAAGTGGTTGATAGTGGGATATGCTTGCGAGAGATGAAACAAGATAAAGCCTGAATGAGCACGTGAATTCAGCAAAAGAGAAGTTGCCGACGAAGTCAGTGGATTGGTAGAGGCAGAAGGCAGAGCATGCTTGTGTAGAGAAGGGAGTGTGGAGACAGGTCCTTTGGGCAAATTAGGACAAGGTGCCCTAGTTTTTGGACAGACACAGCCTGTGCCAGGGCACAGGTGATGGAGTGTAGGCCCCCTGGGCTGGGTACCCTTGGGCAGGGCATGTCCTGGGGGGGTTGTGTGTGTGCAGGTAACCAGCTCTCAGGAAGCTTGGCTGAGAAGTAGAAGGGCATCAGGGCAGGAGGGGAGGAAGTGTCTGGGGCTGTGGACCAGTCCAAGAATGCGAATCTCTCCCAACTCAGCTCTTTTCCAAGGAGTTGACTCTGCCTGGGACTCGTCATGCCCCAACCATTCTCCTAATCACAGCTGTCCCAAGGCTTCCTCCCTGGATCCCCTGCCCCCACCCCCTTGCCAGGACATGTCACAATAATCTCCTTGAGGACTCAGATGTAATCCCTTTCTCTGCACCCTTGCTTATTCTCAAGGGGATTGCCTCAAATCCTTTTGAAGGCGAGGATCCATCAGTCAATAGGAGAACTTCAGTGCTTCTCTAAGCACTCAGAAGTGCCTGGTGAGACCCTACAGCTGGTTGGCTGAACACACGTGGTGGTGAAAGAGACCTCCTTCAAGCTAGGGGCAGCAGTTTCCCCCTCTAGGTTTTTACCCTGAGATTCTGGTTATAGAGAGGACCTGTGCCCGTGGCCATCAGAGACTCTGGGGTAACAGACAACAGGGTGCATCAGGCAGGATTTACTCTCCTGTCCCATCGGTCCTGCTCCTCTAGGCCGTGGGTATCCTGAATCACCTCTTCTTTCCTGTCAGGGAAAAAGCTAAATGCTTTCACTCTGGGTATTCCAGGGACCTGATGCTTACCTCGAGCAGGCACCTTTGATTTTTTTTTTCAAATTATTTACTTATTTATTCATGAGAGACAGAGAGAGAGGCAGAGACACAGGCAGAGGGAGAAGCAGGCTTCATGCAGGAAGCCCAATATGGGAGCCGATCCTGGGACCCCGGGATCACGTCCTGAGCCAAAGGCAGAGGCTCAACTGCTGAGCCACCCAGGCATCCTGGTACTTTTAGATTTTTTAAAAAAAAATTTTAAGTAGACTCCACACCCAGCATGGAGCCCTTTGCAGGACCTGACCTCAAGACCCTGTGATCAAGACCAGAGCCGAGACCGAGAGTTTGGTGCTTAACTGACTGAGCCACCCAAGAGCCCCTCTGTTTGCATTTTAAAAGTAGATCTCACTCTGGAACTTACTGAACCACAAAGGAAAAGACAACTGTTAGCTTAAGGTGGGAGAGGGTACTATCTACTTCCCTGATGACCGTGTGCAGGTACATGAACAAGATCTGGCACCTGTTTAGAGATGTTTTTTGTATGATCCCCCTAACCCTGCACCCATCCTTTCTTTTTTTCTAAATGTACTTTACCAAAAAAAACTAAAAAAATAAGGTTGTAGAATTATAAAATTCCTTCAAACTTGGGACCTTAGGTGAGACACCCTCAAAGTGACTGATTTTAGTCCTTAGGGAGTCGATGTGGGTTGCTGCTTATTTAAATACAGTTCAGCTGGAGCCAGCTGGAGCCCTGAGAATGCCAGTGTACTCCCTGTGTTTCCAGGTGCCTCCTTCCTGAAACACGGGAGCAGGTGTTTGATTTAGTTCACCAGTCACCTGACTGGTGAAACACGGGAGCAGGTGTTTGATTTAGTTCACCAGTGCCTACTCAGTTGAAGAACTGGGTTTTTATTCTTGAAGAAACTCATAGAAGGGCATGTTTATTATAGGTTGACATACTCATTTTAAAAATATTTGGAGCACCTGGGTGGGTCAGTGGTTGAGCATCTGCCTTTGGCTCGGGTTGTGATCCCAGGGTCCTGGGATAGAGTCCCTCATTGGGCTCCCTATGGGGAGCTTGCTTCTCACTCTGCCTGTGTCTCTGCCTCTCTCTGTGTTTCTCATGAATAAATAAATAAATAATCTTTAAAAAAAAAAAAGACTTGTTTATTTATTTGAGAAAAAGAGAAGAAGCACACCAGCGAGGGAAGGGCAGAGGGAGAAAAAGAGAATCTCAAGCAGACTCCCACCTTCCCACCCCCATGACAGCAGAGCCCAACAAGTGGCTGGCTCCATCTCACAACCCTGAGATCATGACCTGATCCAAAACCAAGAATTGGGCGCTGAATAGACTGAGCCACCCAGGTGCCCCTCAGTTCACAAACTAACATGTACAAAAATGTCCTTGGTGCAGTATGCCAAGTAATTGTGAAGATTGTTCTTGAATATTGTGTGAAGGCTAGGAAGTTGGAACAGGCAAGTCATGGGTGTTGAAAGCATTCATTTATCTACCTCATTTATTTTTTATTTTTGCATCAAATCTCTATTTCCCTATTTTATGACTGCTGAAGGGTTCCAAATGGGGACATTTGAGATATTTTGTAATTTTTTAAACCCCCCATTCTGTATTTGTAATATACAAGGAAATGATGAGGCATTGCTCTAATAGTTAAACAAGGGAAGGAGAAAGAAAGACTCTAATTTCTGGGTAGAGAAGTCTCCTTTGTGGAAAAGTAGATCAAGTGTTTTCAAAAGTTTGTCTATGTTATTGTACCTGACTTTAGGATCCAAAAAATATTTTTTGCCAAGTTGTGCTTTTCCTCCTGGAATTGTAAGTGGAACACAATACTAGTGCTTGCTCACATTGTGAAGTGGATGTTGTTACAGAGAACACACCAGAGCCTTTCTCACTGTTAAGCAAATAATGCCTTGTGAATATATGATCTACGGAGAAACCTTTGCAGTTGCACCTGCTGATGCTGTCTGTCTGCTGGAGAATTAATTTTGAATGTATTCAAAAAAAATTTTTTTGAATGTGTTCTTCTTCCTCCCACCCTCTACTTTTATAAAATAAATAAAAGTAGACCTCACTCAAACTTATGAGTAGATGCTCCATTTCTTATAATTAGAGACATGTGAATGTAATAAGAAAGGAGACACTTTTTTTTTCATTTACCAAAATGGCAAATATCAAACATTTTGAGAATACTATGTGTTAGAGAAGTAGGTGCCCTCATCTTGCTGGTGAAGGTAGACATTGGCATGACATCTGATGAGAGCAATTTGATCTTATTTTTCAAAATTTTAAATTCACATACCCTGTGACTCAAAAGTTCTTTTTTAAATAATTTATCCTATATTCATATACTTTACATATACATTTATGCTATGTATGTGTGCTATATTCATCCATAGACATTAGAGATATTTTATTGCAGCATTATTTGTAGCAGCAAAATACAGGAACTGAATCAAATATCCATCATTGGTATATATAGTACATTAATAAAATGGAACGCTTAATACAAATGTTTAAAAAAATGAGGTAGATTGCTTCTAGGCCTTTTGGCTAAGATCAAATGTAAAAAACGAGATAGATATAAATGTACTGACATATGGAAAGAGCTTCATGATATGTATTGAGAGAAAAAAGCCAAGTGCAGCACAGTGTGTACGTAGCCTATGTAAACATACGTATTTATACATGTGTATTTACATATATATGTCTGTCTGTATGTTTGTATATATGTACAGCATTATTGAAGGTCACCCTAAAACTCGTAGGAGTAGGTTCCCTTTGGTGAGGGAAACAGGAGCCTGGGAGTTCAGGGTATGAGATAGACATACTTTCACTTTGTGTACTTTTCTACTGCTTAATCTTTAGTGATGTGCATGTATTACTTAGACACACACATACACACAAATGAGCACTCAGGTTCTGCTGGGGGAGCACAGGATGCTTTCCTGGGGAGGCAATTTGGTAGTCTCTATGAAATTATAAAAGCATTTACCCTTTCTGGGAGTGTATCTAGAGGTCTACCTGTGCAGACACAAAATGGCATAGGTAAATGGTTATTCTTGGTAATTGGGGGATTGGGAATAAGCAAGTGTCTATCATTTTGGGGCAGGTTAAATATTAACAGTGTATCCACACAATGGACTCCTCTGCAGCTCTTAAAGAATGAAGGAGCTCTCTATTGCTGATATAGAAAGCTCTTCAGGAACTAGGTTAAGTGAAAAATGCAAGGGGCAGAATAGTGCCTAGAATATGCTACCTTTTGTGTAAAAACAGGGGAAATAGGAACACACACATACATACACACAAAACATTAACATTTTCTTGAATTTGCATAAAAAAATCAATGGAAGGATACACTAGAAACTAAACTGGTTCTCCTAGCCAAGAGTAATATTCAAAATACTTAACAATTGCAGCAGAGATACCAACCAATCAGAATAGATGCTGGTCCCAAACAACCAGTACCAGTGAAAGTCAGCCTTGCCTACAGATGGGGAGTGTGTGTGAGGGTGGGGAAGTGGTGCGGAATAGAAGATTAGGGTAGACAGGAGGGGAAAGGATGGGAATGAGACTTTACAATGTTGATGATCTTTTAATTTTGGAACCGTGGGACTGTATTATCTGTTTCAAAATAAAAATAAAAAATAGAACAAAATGTCTTCTATATTCTCCAAAAGATCGCAAACAGGGAAAAATCCCCCAAACACTATAAAATAAAATCTGGCCTCAGGGAGAGCTCTGTGCTAGTCAAAAGGAGTGACTGGGGATGCCTGGGTGGTTCAGTGGTTGAGCGTTTGGCTCAGGTTGTGATCCCGGGGTCACCATCCAGTTCCACATTGGGCTCCCTGCAGGGAGCCTGCTTCTCCCTCTGCCTATGTCTCTGCTTCTCTCTCTGAGTGTGTCTCTCATGAATAAATAAATAAAATCTTTTTAAAAAACAAAACAAAAAAAGGAGTGACTGTCTCAAATTATACAATTTAGGTAATTTGAGACCGACTAGCAGAAGGATATTTTAGGGACGCTCACTTTTTCAAAATAAAGGTGGCATAATATGTCCCTCGCTGGGCCCAACATTCATTGCTCTCTCCCCATCCAGTCCAGCTTGGGTGCTTATGTTTATTCTAACATTTATTGAAAGACTTGGAGTGCTCATCCTATAAGAGGTCATGGTCAGGTAATAATCATTCCCATGATACCCTCAACTTTTTAAGGATTCTTACCGTGTGGGTCCTTAGAAGCTTGTCCCATTGGATAAATCCATTTCGGTCAGAGGCAGAAGTCTCGTAGGTACATGGAAGGGTAACACTCTTCCCCCGGGCAGCCTTAAGAACACCCTGTGGGGTTTCCACAGAGATGGCATTGACAGTCACCCAGACTGGAAAGAAAGTGGGAAGTGGGAGAAGTAAATGGCATAGCCACTCATTGCCCATAGGACTTCTGAGAGAATGCTCAGTGATATTCTCTTCCTGCAACCACAGCTAGACACACTATGATTGTGATCTTGGCCATGGCGCACCAACTGTTCTCCGAGACTGAGGCGAACACAGCCGTGTGCCTTGGTTCACTGTATATCCATCCTGCAGCATCACAAATAAGTCCAACGCATTGTGTGGTAGCTAAAAGCCCAGCTTTGAGCCTCAGCCCCAACCTCTTACCAGCTGTGTGAACTTTTCTCATCCATTACATAGGAACACAAATACTTCCCAGAGTTGCTAGGGGAACTTAAAGAGATAATATGCATAAATACTTTTTTTAGTCCCTGTCACATAGAAAGCTCATGATAAATATTCTTTGCCATCTTTTTTTTTGTTGTTGTTGTTGTGATGATGATATAGTCATTCATTTTACACATTTTTATGGAGCACTTAAATGTGGTAAGGAATTTTATACATAAGATTAAATCAAGGTAAAGAAATAGAGGGATTCCCAGGCTAGTTTACTCTACATAAGTTTATCAGGAAAAGGTGAGAAAAACCGTGTGGCCACAACAGTATCTCCCATCATGTATACTTATCTTACCATGTGATGGTGACTCTCCTTCCTCTGTGTCCCCTCCTCTTGAATCTGAGTGGGCCTGGGACTACAATGTGAGTGGTACCATATGGCTTCTCACGCTAACTTGTAAGAGGACATTAGCTTTGCTTGGTCCTCTTGAGATGCTCACTCTGAGAACCCAATAACATTCTGTGATAAAGTTAAGCAGTCACCTGGCAAGACTACATGCAGGTATTTGGGACATAGCCCCAACTGAGGTCCCTTGGGACAGCCAACATCAATTCCTAGCATGTGTATGAGCATGTTCAGCTAGCTGTCTAGGAAAGCAGGGCTGAGCTATTCCTGCAGAGCCTGCCCAGAGTGAAGATTCCTGAGCCAAATCTAGCTCATTGTTTTAGGACGCTAAGTTTTAGCATTGTTTTAGGACGCTAAGTTTTGGGGTGATTTGGTATGTAGCAATAGATGACTGAAACACAAAGCCATGTGGATACGTGTTGTGAGAACTTTCTAGGCAGGAGTAAGTGTGGCCCGTGTGAGGAAGAGCAAGGAAGCCATGTGGTAGGAGGGGAGGAGGGAAGAGAGATGAGACAGAGAAGTAGAGAGGTCTCAGGTCACATTGGGTCTTATAGCCCATATCTAGAACTTCATATTTTTCTTTGGAGGAGGTGGGAAACCCTTAGAGGGATTTAAGCAAGGTAATAAACCTGACATACATTTTATTTTTTTTTATTTTTTATTTTTTAAATTTTTATTTATTTATGATAGTCACACAGAGAGAGAGAGAAAGGCAGAGACACAGGCAGAGGGAGAAGCAGGCTCCATGCACCGGGAGCCCGATGTGGGATTCGATCCTGGGTCTCCAGGATCGCGCCCTGGGCCAAAGGCAGGCGCTAAACCGCTGCGCCACCCGGGGATCCCCTGACATACATTTTAAAGGGTCATCTTGGCTGAAGTGAAGTGAGAGGAAGGAGGAGATTGGGGAACAGAGCAGAAGCAGGACAACCATTCAAGAGCCTACTACAATAGTACAGGTGAGTGCTAATGGTGGCTTGGGCACAGGTCCTGGTGGTGTAGGTAGAGAGAAGTGATCCAGATTGGAATGTACGTAGAAAGAGCCAATGGGATTTGACTGCAGATTAGATTTTATGTGTTAGAGGAAAAGAGGAGTCAAAGATAGATCAGGATTTGGCCTAAATAACTAGAAGGATGGAATTCTAATTTAGGGAGATGATGAAGGCTGAGGTGGGCAGGTTTCAGGGGGAAGATCAGGAGTTTGTTTGTGGACATGTGAAGTTTGAGATGCTTATTACACACCCAACAGAGGTGTTGAGGAGACAGTTCTTGGAGAGGTCACTGAAGGCTAGAGGATGGGGAGGAAGACAGGGAAGGTGTCTGGGATGGAGGCCTGGGTGCTTAGTGGTGGAGGAAATGAGGAGAAACCAGCAAAGGAGAAGGAGAACTGGCCAGGGGGCTAGGAAGAGAGATAAGAAAAAGTGTTTTCTAGAGACCAAGCAGAACAAGTGTTTCATAAAAGCAGAGGGGGTCAACTAATTCAACATTACTGATCTGCTGGGCCAGGGACCTGGGAACAGAGAGATGACCCCTTGATGTGGCACCATGGAGGGGGTGGGGGGACCTCAGCAGGAGCAGATTCCATGGAGTAGAAAGGATGGAGCTTGGGAAGATGAGCTCAAGGGCAAGTGGATGAGAAGAGGACAGCTTTTGCCAAAAAGGAGAGAGAGAGAAAGGCACGTGGGAGTTAAAAGAGTCTGTAGGGTCAAAAGATGTTTGTGACTTTAAAAAAAATATATGTTTGATGATTTAAAAAATATTTTTGATACTGTGGCCCTTGTTTTCTTCTTCTATGGGATCTTTGCTTCCCTACTCAGTGGGTGTGACAAAAGTATCAGATGGGAATCTCATCTGTGATTAGAAAAGTAGGAAGTAGAGAAGTTCATATCTAGAACCTTCCAACTACCTCCTGTTCTACTTCCCTGTGTGGGTCTACATCCGGCATCTCCTTTCTAGTGGTTCAGAACCCACCCTGCCTCGAGCAACTGCAGCTCACCCATCCTGCTGCCACCTGCAAGCTGTGTGTCTCGTGCTCCAGAAAGAGTCTTTCTCACTCTCATTCCCCTGCTCCCTTTTCAAGGCTGAGCCCTTCTACTGTTCAGGAAGAGCATCCATCTGATGCTCAGCTAGTTCCCCACAAGGGGTTAAGAAGGAATAGTTCAGGGTTGTGTGAACCTCCCTAAGGATAGACACACTGGGAGAGTAAGTGCTTTTCACCTCCAGGAAGAAGTCAACATCTCCCAGCACCATAGCAGTTTGCTGAGGAAGGCGTTTGGAGCGCATTCACTTCCTAGAGGAAACGTCCAGACTCTCCCAAGCAGAATCAACGCCATTGCCCTTTGTCCCACCTACTGCTCACAAGTGCCTGCCTCCTAAGACTTCTGTCTCATGAAAGTTTATTGCACAATACACCAGAGTGGCTAAGAACACAAGTGCAAGAACCAAACTGCCCCAGCTGGCATCCTCATTCTTACTTTTTTTTAACTGTGTGACCTTGACCAACTTAATTAATTTTGCTGTGCCTGTTTTCTCACCTATGAAATGAGAATAACAATATTATGGTGAGGGTTGAATGACTGACCATCGTGGGCAGGCACATCCCCTACCCGATGTGGCAAGAACCATACCAGTGTTCTATATTGTCACATCTTTCTCCTCTGCTACCGTTTTCTTCATCTCGATGTCCCCAAGGTTCGACAAAGTGCCTAACACAGGAAGTGCTCTTTGGCAGCAAATACATGAGTTACAGAGAATTTAAGCTTAAAAGATGAGTAGGATTCACAACCAGAGAAACTTATTGGAGAACCTATCTTACAGATTGCTAGAAAATGCCAAAAAAAATCAAATAAGGGATCAAAAGAGACCCCAGAGAAGGGAAGCTGAGTCTGCAAGATGCCCCAGAAGGAAATGAGCGAGGTCTTTTAACCTCCCTGAAAGGGTGGGGTGTGGAGACCCAGCCTGAAGATTTGATGATTGCTTGTAAATAATTAAGGTTTGTTAAGAAGATAATAAACTGTCTCTTGAGAGCTAACCAGAAAGTAATACATCCAAGGAGAATAATGAAATGCTTGATGGAACTGGCTGCCTGAGGCATACACAGCGCATTATGGGAACCCTTGGGAAACTGGCAGTAATGCCTCCACTTAGGAAAATCCATTTGCTCCGAGAAACCACATTCTCAGAGAGGAAGTGCTGGAGGCCAGAGGTGTCCCAGCCTGCCCCAGGACCAGGCACTTGCTCTCGCCTTGAGAAAGTATTGGTACCCTGGATGAGGAGGGGCAGTTCACACAGGCAGGTTGGTTTGTCCTGTCTTCACTGGCAGCGGTGGAGGGATGGGCGGTTAGAACTTGTCCAACTGTTCAACATGGATGTTTAGGCATCTGTAAATTCCAGTCAATTCAATGAATTTTTCCTACAGTCCGAGTTTCATGCAAGGCACTGGGAAAATGATCAGAGGCATGTTCATGTGCTATATCCTCCAGAAACCATTGGGACCATCCCAGCCCTTAATGCTCACGGGTTTTCTGGCCACTTCAGGCAGCTCTTCACCAGGTACACACAAAACTCCATTGATGAGGGTTGGTGCATGCAAGCCTCCTCCTCTCAGCAGACAGTACGCCCCTTCCTGTGGGGCCTGTGTCTCATGTTTCTCTTGTCTCTACTGTTTGCCAGTTCACACCTCAAGGTTTCTACAGAGCTGAGTGCTAATAAGACCTGTGGGTTCAGTAGCCTGGGGCATAGTCCCTACCCAGGCAGCAGTTAGAGGTCACTGTCAGCAACCTAATGGAGCCTAATTAGGTGTTAAGTGTAAGTGTTAAGGGAATAAAATGTAGAGGCAGAGAGTGGAGGGGTTGTGTCACTATCCAGAAGAAGGATTGTAATAGAAAGGCTTGTCGAGAAGGTGGGACTTGAAATTGCCCCCAAGGGAGTTGATTCACTTCTTTGAACTTGTACAGGTAAGAAAATAAAGCAGGATGCGCAACTATATATAAACAGTATCGCACTTCCACCTAATCACAGAAAGAGAGCAAATTCTAGAAGCAAATATACCAAAATATGGTATTAATAAGTTATCTCTGGATTTTGGGATCATGGATAAATTTTGGATTTCTTGTTTGTATATTTTTATTTTCCAAATGCTCTGTAGTAAATATGCGTTACTCTTGTAATCAAAAAGCCATGTGACAGTTTTATAAATCAAGCTGAAAGTGAGGACATAGAGACAGGGAGGGCAGCCTACTTTGGCAAGGAGCTCGTCGAACACAGGAAAATGAAAAAGCTGAAACAAGGTGGCCTTGAGAAAGTTCTTTGGTCTCCTCTGGGATAGAAGATGCAGAGACTTGAAGCAGGCTTATAGACAATAGGGAAGGAGCTCCAGAAAGGAAGACCTGAAAATAGAAGAGGAGCCAGATGGAGCAAGACTCCAGCCTGGGTGAGAGGGGTGTGGAGAGGTCACAGGGGAGACTAGTGTTGCTCATAGCAAGTGTAACCCATTCCCACGTGTACAGAGAGATAAGGTCTAAGTGAGAGCAACTATCTATCACTGTGTGCTGCCCATGCCAGGTGTTTATGGCATCCCTGACTCACTGGGGCAGAAAACAATGACACAGACCAAAGGTCACTGGGTGGTAGAGGCGAGGGAGGCACCTCAGGAAGAAGGTAGGTCCAAGTGTGACAGTTGGTGCTCCAGGCAGAGAGGGCTGCTCTAGGGACAGGGTGATCTGGGAACAGAGACAAGCCCGGCAGGCAGAGAGGGAGAAAACCTGAGCACTGCCAACATGGAGTAGTCTGAGGACAACTCTCTTTACAAACTTCCAAGTCAAATATGGCCTCCATCAGCTTTCTCAATCCTGATAATTAGCACCATTGAGGACAGACACTGAAGCTGCTGCTAAAATACAAGTGCTGTCTGGGAGGGAGGGAAGACACACTGAGGGGCTCTCTTCCTTTAACTTGCAGGACAGACCCATTTCCCTAATTAGTTCCTCTTATCCATCAGACTCAAGAAAGGGACTCAGAACGGGTACCTTTTGACAGAAGCATTTGAAATTAGAAAGTTGAGGCTTAGACAGAAGCTGGAACTGCCTAGAGAAAGAGGGAAAGGAGGGCAGGCAGGATAGGAGACACTAAAAACAAACCAGCTGGCTACCTCGTGAGGTTCAAAAGGATAGGTGCTTATTCATGAACACCCATAAAGCCAATGGCTGCTGGGCACCCATGTTGCAGGCACTGTGCTAGGCTCCTGGGAGAAAATGACAGAGACAGACATCGTTCCTACTCTCATAGCATTCAGTCTTCTGGGTAAGTCAAATTGTAATAAATAATCCCAGAGAAAAATTTAAGCCACCATGGAAACAAGTGTTACATATTTGATAACAGGATAGAATTAAAGGTTTGGGGATGAGAAGTGGTTGTCCAAAGGAAAGGTTTGTTGTGCTGACATTGGAGGATGAGCAAGAATGAACCATGAGAAAATTGGAGAACAGGTGGGTGGGGGGAGAGGAGCACTGTGCAGAGGTCAGGGCATGGAGAAGGTAGGGCACATTCAGAAAGTAAACCATGCCAGTCTGTAGCAATAGCACCAAGCAGGTGATTTGGGGGGGTGTGACTCCCCCTGTATGATATCCTTTAACCTCCCCACTAAGATTCCAAATAAACATACACACCAAGTACAAACAGCATACTCATTCCATCAGGGCAGTTTAGGACAAGTTCCACTATCTGCCCTCTCTCAGCCTGGCTGCTTCCCCTTGCCCCCTCAATGATGTCCTGCAATGCAATTCTGGAATTACACCACTGCACGTGTGGCCAGAAATATGGGATGGGCCCAAGTCTAATTGGCCGTGACCACAATTTGAGGTTTTTGGTTTCTTGTGGGTTTTGTTTTGTTTGTTTGCTATCTGCATTGATGGTTTATTTGAAACAATTCTAAATATGAGGGTTCTTTCTTGCATCAAATGAGTGAAGACTCAAAGAGGGGAGGAAACAAGGGTACTTATGAGTTTGAAAGACAATTTATCTTTCTAAAGAATTAGATTAGGAGAAAAGTAAGGAACCCACTGAGAGCAGGAAAAAGCAAGCAACTTCCAGGGTCTAGCGGGTGAATAAGAGAGGTAGGTACTCAGTGATTGTGCATTTCCATGGTTTTTCTATGGCAGAAAATACAGTTGGGAACATGCATGCCTGGAGCCAGGTTACTTTTACGTTCCATACCTATGCTGTTTGTGGGGCTGTTGGGCCACAGTAATTGGGCATGCCAGACAAAGGGGTGTTGGTCTTTTCCCACAAATCCCAACCCAGTCTTCGTGGCAAGGAAGGCACTGCCATGTGTGCTCAACCAGTCTCTTGTCCCAGGTTCTCGGTGTGTGTGGTTGATATCTCCCTCAACACAACCTTTGTCATCACTGGTTTCAGCCCAAGGAACTTGGTGGTGACCATCAAAGGGACAAGTGGCCAATTTATTTTTGACAACAGCATCATTTGTAAGCCTCTTCTGCCCGACCGAGGGCTCCGCGGAGACATGGGAACCCTCACCCACATCCGGGCCTCAGCAACATTCACTTCCGGCCCCTGACGCTGGGGGATGAGGTGCCCACTTCCTGTGCCAGGCCGTGGCTCTGGCCACAGCAGGTGCAGGCTGCCCGGCGGTGGGCCTCACAGGTGCCGCTCTGCGGCCCTTCCCGCTCCTCAGGCGCCCCCGGCCTTGGGCTTCTCGTCCCCCAGCCCCCAGCACACCAGCGGCCCTGCGTGGCTGGGACTCGCGCCGCCTTCCCCGCGCTCCGCGGCGGCCATCTTGGGGAAGGGAAGGCGCGCCGGAAACGGGCGCGAGGAGTGATGGGAGCGGGGAGAGGTGGGCTGCTACTTGGGAAGAAGACCTAGTCGTGGCCGTTGTCCGAATAGAGGGGTAATTTCAATTTTGAGGGCAGGGAAGAGGAATATTATGAAGGAGATAAGCAAGCAGAAGCGCCTGTATCACCAGGGACGGAGATCTGGATGTCTTTGTTTAGCGTGTGGTGTAGAATCTCACAAGTCAATAGCGGTGTCTGCGGATGCTTGGGATGGATGCCCAGGGCGGACTACAGAGAGTCTCAGAGCCGAGGCGAGAGCTCAGCGCTAAGTACTGGAGAGGAAAAGAGGGCCAGAGACGTGTAACTTGGTCGTGGAAAACGAAATAGACATTGTGAGCCTTTGTTCTGGTAACTGTGAGAAAGAGAAAGAAAGGAAAAAGAAAAGAAAAAAGAAAGGAGAAAGAGAAAAAGAAAGAAAGAAAGAAAAAAAGAAGGAAGGAAGGAGAGAGAAAGAAAGGGAGGAAGGAAGAAAGAAAGAAAAGAAAAAAGGTGGGGAGGAGACGGAAGGAGAAAAAAGAAAAAAAAAGAAAAAAGAAAGAAAAGTAGAAGCAGTCGTTCTTGCCCTCGGGTTATTTAGGAAGACGAGGCCCAAAGTGGGTGAAAGGTTAAAAGGCAATATAACAGATGCCAAAGAGGTGGTTGAGACTATATATTCCTGTTAGGAAGAAATCAGTGGGGCCCAGAGTGACCTGGGAAGGCTTAAATGGAGGAAAGGGACGTGTGACCTCTGAAAATTAGGAAAAAAGGAAGGTGTGGATACTACAGGTGGAGGTGGTGATATTTTTCCAAATCAAGGAGCAAAAGATGTGACATGACAAAAATTTGTGTACTATTCAAGGTATAGAAGGCACTCTGGGAGATCAGGGTGCTGAAATACTGGGGCTTGGGGAACACTTCAGTGATTTATAGAACTTAAATATAACTTAGAGAACCTGTCTTTATGATTTGAGTCTTTATTCTAGTGCTAGTGAGAAATCACTGAAGAGCTTTAAGTAGGGGGAGTGACATGGTCACAATTTTTTTTAAAAGATCATGCTGGCTCCAGCGTGGAGAACAGATAGAAGGAGCAGAACAAGCGTGCAAAGGCCAGTTGGAGGTTATGGAAGCAGCTTAGGAGAGGCAGCTCGCATCAGGTAGCGGCAGAGAAACAGAAAAGTAAACAGATTCAAAAGAACTAAAATCATCAGGGCACAGTGATGACTTGAATTTGTAGCTGAGGGAGAGGGAGGTATTGGGTGATACGGGGATTCTAAAATATGGTCCCCAAATACTTTGAAACTCCTCTCATTCAGAGGCAAGGTTCATGTCCCTTTCCTTGAGTCTGAGTTCTGTGACTCCCTGACCAGTAGAACGTGGTAGAAGCGATGCTCAGTCAGTATCTGCGCTAGACCTTAAGGTACTGGCAGCTTTCATTTTCTTTCTCTTTCGATGTTTGCTCTTAGATTCCAGCTACCATGCTCTGAAGATGCCCAGACTTTCCTGAGGAGAGGCCCACAAAGAGAGGAATCAGAGTTAGCACCAACTTGCCAGCCAGTGAGTGCACCATCTTGGAAGTGGGTGTTCCAATCCCAATCAAGTCACCCCAAGTGATGCTGCATGGAGCAAGGACAGACTGTCCCTGCCAAGCCCCAACAAAATTGTGAATCTGTGAGCAAAATAAATTATTTTCTTGTTTTAAGTTTCAGGATCGTTCATTACATAGCAGTAGAAGAACCGTAACGGGGGACTGCTAGGTTTCTAGCTTTCATTCTTGGATGGATGGGAGTCATTTATGGTGCAGAGACCACTGAGAAAGCCCAGGTTGAGGGTGGGGGGAAGATTATGGGTTTTCTTTTCAGTTTGTGAGTTTGCAGTGCTTCAGAGACATTTAAGTTGAGAGGTCACGTGGGCTGTTGGATTTGTGGGTATGTAGCTCAGAAGAGAGGTTGGGTTTGGAGACAAATTGTGAGTCAGTTGGAAATGGGTGTCACTTAGAGACATGAATGTGGATGTGGGGTCTAGAGTGAAAATAGAAGTGGGTCTTGGTGTGAGGAGCTCTGACATTTCTTAGTGGGCATAGGAGAGTGAAGCTGCAAAGAAGACCTGCAAGAAGCCAGGGATCTAGGAGGACAACCTGGAGAGGGTGTATCATGGGAGCAACAGAATAGTTTCAGGAGGGAGGAGGGATTAGCAGGGTCAGGCGCTGTCAGGAATACAAGCACAGGCTGAGCCAGACACTCTTTCCCACAGGCATCCTAGGGACCAACATCACAGGAAGCAGTATGGCTGGGTTACCCGTCTGGGGTTGGGACTGGGAAACAAAGGCAAAATGAGGACCACACCTGTGCCCACAAACTAGTTCCTCCCTGAGCCTTATTTCTTAAACACAAGTCTCTAAATCAGCAGCATCATCACTTGGAAGCTTGCTAGAAACGCAGAATCTCAGACCCTGCCCTACGGAATCAGTCTGCATTTTAACAAGATTTCCCAGGTGACTTCTATATACACAAAAGTGTGAGAATGCTTGCTCTTGGGTCATGGAATCAGGTGCTGGACAGGAACTCCGGGAAGCCGCCAGATGGCGCAAAACTGAGCCAAGTCCCGGGCAGAGTATCAGCCCCAGCAACAGAAGCTGACTGTTGATGACACCTACTTTCCTTCTAGTTTCAGGATCTAACCCTATCTAGTTCCAGTAGCTTGCGTGTCAGAATCACCAGGGTAACTGTCAAAATCATAGAGAGACCCAGATCCTGCCCCCCATAATTCTAACTCAGAAGGTCTGGGGGGCCTGGGCATCTGTTTTTTTTACTACCCAGGTGATTCTGATGGGCAGCCAGAGTTGATAGCCACTGCCCTAGACCATCACTCTACCCCCTTAGCACACATACTCCTCTTAGGCTGATGGTTACATCTTCCCCTTTGAGGCTGTGGCTGGGACTGGGGCATTTTAATCCCGACTGCATCTCTGGCAGGCAGACAGTGTAATTCCCCAGGCACAGAGGTCCCTGGGAGCACTGGCTTCTGACTTTTGTTCAGATACCAGCAGCAGGTGGTGCCCAGGCCCCAAGTGGGAGCCAGGTCCTGGGGATTGGAGTGGCAATGGGGCTCACACCCACGGAGCAGATGAAAGGCTGGGCTGCCCATCTCACAGCACGCTTGCAGGCTGACACCACCCTGGTTCTGGCCACCCTCTCAGAGTCAAGGTTAACTGGACAAAAGCCACTCTCTCATCTGACTCTCATCAGATGTGCACGTCTGAGGCCGAGACCTGTAAACCTCATGGCCTGGGCCAGGTCACTGCATGGAGCTTAGACATGCAGGTGACACTGAGCTCAGACGTGCCACACTCTGACAGGGCAGACCACAGGGAGCTCCCCAAGCCTGTGTGACCAACAGAAACACAGTACTTCAGAGTGGACAAACGTTAAGTCTTTTAGGGAAAGTTATCCTGCTAGGAATTGTGGCTCTAGCAAAGACCCCTGGGAAAGATTCTAAAATGGCATATCAGTCTCAGTTCAGGAACTTGGACACTTAGATCCCAGAAAAGACCCCTCCCTATGGATCAAGCATATATGGATTTATTGAAATATTTTTAGATGGGGAGAAAAGTTGTATTTTCTCATCTAGTATATTTTGGGATGATTCCTTTATTTCTCTGTGTAGAGCAGTACCTTCCTAAGTTTTTCTCATTTAACCTTCAAAAAAGTTTCCTCTAGTTCAGGAAGATGGGACTTTTTTGTTTGTGTCTCTTATCAAGTCTTCAAAGATTTTAGTGACTCCAGGCAGATCTGCTTATGGACATTTTCTCTCTGGTGGGTTTCTCCTTGTGCAGCTTCTTCCATCACATTGAGTCTCATCAGTCCAGTGGCTGGCAATTTCCCAAAAGGGAAGAACCTTAGTTCTGTGCCCAAGTTGGGGTGTTTTCTCTAGCAGTCTTCGGGAGGGGTGGTAACTCAGGGTTCATCTACAGTGACTCTGACTTTCTTTCTTTCTTTCTTTCTTTCTTTCTTTCTTTCTTTCTTTCAAGATTTATTTATTTATTCATGAGAGACACACAGAGAGAGAGGCAGAGACACAGACAGAGGGAGAAGCAGGCTCCCAGCGAGGAGCCCAATGCAGGACTTGATCCTGGGATTCCGGGATCACAACGTGAGCCAAAGGCAGATGCTCAACTGCAGAGCCACCTAGGTGTCCCTCCAACTCTCTTTCTGGACACACTTCTTTTTTTTTTTTTTTTTTTCTGTTTTTTTTTCTGGACACACTTCTACCAGATACCAGCACTCAGGCTGATCCCCAAAGTCTACTAATTCTCTGTAATTTACACTTGCCCACACTAATAATCAATAATAAGAATAACTGGCATGTATTGAATGCTTATTATGTCAGACACTGTTCCAAGATTTACAAACTTATTTACTATCCATAACAACCCTGTGGGAGGCACGCTGCATTTTGACATGTTATATATTGCCCTGCCCATTTCACAGAGTGGGAAACTGAGGTTTATAAAGGTGACTTAATTCTCCCTGCGCTAAAGTCAGTATAGGAAGAAGGCTGCCCCAAGTGCTTGTGATGGCAGTAGAGTGCCATGATAGGAGGGGATGGGAACATCTGCTCTGGAAGGGTGAAGTATTTTGTCACTGACAGTGTTTAGAATTGTCAGACTGATTTTTAGTTGGTTGTAGTATTCTTTTTAAGTTTTCTAATGTACCACCTTCTATTTGAGTCCCTTCCATATGTGATATTTTCTGCCTCCCTAGGGTCTGTTGAGTTCTGGGGCCGACTGGCTCATCAGCTGGGTGTTGCTCTGCCCAGTACATCACTAAAATCTAGGTTATTACTGCGCATGTTCAGATGGAGAAAGGAAGAAGGGCAAAGGCCAGTAGGTCCTCTGGAACCCAGCTCAAGCTCCACCTCTTTCAGGAAGCTCTCCTTCATTTCCCTGTTCCTCCCTCTGGTGTGCTCTCATGAGACATAGTGGGGAGGGCCACCCAGTTGCTCTTAGATTTGACCTCTGAACACCTTCATTGCTCACTTGCACATGTCAATGGCTATTTTGCCCCCAAATATTTTCTCTTTTTTTTTTTTTTAAGATTTAATTTATTTATTCATGAGAGACACAGAGAGAGGCAGAGACATAGTCAGAGGGAATAGCGAGCTCCCCCCAGGGAGCCTGATGCGGGACTCATCCCGGCGCTCCTGGATCATGCCCTGTGCCAAAGGCAGAGCCACCCAGGCATCCTGCGCACAAATATTTTCATTTGGCAAACTGTCCGTATGCCTCGAGCTGACCACCCACCCGGCCACCAACCCAGGCTTCCACTCCCACTGTAAGGTGTGAAGCCACAGGTGGCAGGCATGTGAATCTGGACTGGGCAGTCTGGGCGGGTAGATGGGAGGGGCTGGGGGCAGAAAATACACTTCACCATCGAGTCTGAACACAGGCCCGAGAACTGGTTCCAGTGGAGTTCACCCCAGGGTCACATGCCTTCTCAAAGGAAGAGGGAAAATGTACTTGCTCCAGGCAATTCAGAGTTAAGGCCACTTTTCATTCTAAGCTGGGGGAGCTGTTTTATTCTAGAGTTTTTCCTAGACCAAAAAATGCAGTGATTGCAGGGATGTGTCCTGGGGGTGGGGGAAGGAGAGGCATCCCTAGCAAGGCTTCCAGCTCCAAAGAAAAGTATCAGAGTGTCCCTCGCTTTGTCCAGGAAGGATGGTTTTTTGCTTTCAGCCTCCCTCCGGACTTGAAGTATCCGTACTGTCTGGATCCGATGGCTGAGATAGGTGCCCTCGGGGCTGCAATCATTTCACAATCCTCACTCCTGAGAGGCCTGCACAAACTATGTGATCAGTAAAGAGGTTTGCATGAAGGAATGAAGGAACGAGGCCCTCTGGCCTGATCATGAGGGCATCTCCGCCCCCAGGCAATTGGGTCTCTTGGCTGAAGCCAGATGGAGCCGATTGGTCTTTTCCAGGGCTACCTCTAAGCCTTGACCCAGTCCTTCCCCAGCACCTCCACCTGAGGTCTCAAAGATCAGGTTTGAGTGATAAGAGTGGGGCCTGCCCGGCAGGTCGGCCAGCTGGTCCTGAGGTTTGCTGTAGGAGCTGAAAATCAAGCTCTAAGTCAGAGCCTCCTTGGCCCTTAGGGCTCCTACATTTCCCTGTAAAACTCTTTGCCTCCTCCCCATTCTTTCCGGACCCCTGAAGCCTGTAACAGTTTCTAAATCGCAGGCTGATGGGATTTCTCAGCATAGCCCAATACACTGAATTAGAGATACTCCTCAAATTCCCTCACCCCAATCTCTCAACTTCCATTCTCCATTCTGCTTCTTCCCTGCACCTAGTACCCTGAATGTCAAGGCCTCCATCCTAACCCTTAAACACTCCATGGGCACCATGCAACAACTTTACTAGTTAATAACACTTGATTTGGATTTAGTCATTATATCAACAAATGTTTGGTTTCTACTTTGTAGGGCTTCCCCATCTTCCAAATTTTCAATGACTGGAGTATCAGAAGGGCTGAAGAGCTTTAACCTTTGGAAAGGGCCTTTCTAGTTTGGGTTTTGAAAGGTTTGAGTCTTCTCTTGCTCTGGGAATGTTTTTAAGTTGCATTTTCTCTCTGCCTTGGTTTCTCTACAAGTGATGGAGAAGTTATCACTTTTACCATTGCCTTTTTCTCTGGTTTTAAAGCAATGCTAAAATCCTAGGGAGTGAACATATCTAGAACCCCACATCCAGGATTTTCCAGGACAAACTTGATTTCAAATACCTAGTCCCTGTTGTCAGATCTTGTGTCAGAACTTATGATCTGATTTGGGATCAGAATTAATGGTCTTGAAAATGTATGAATTATCCAGTCCACAAATGGGCTGGAATTTTATTTATTAACATGCATATACAAACCATTCTCTTACTGGGTGCTGGCCTAGAACCTACTGCCTGCATAACAGAACCTGTAATTCTGCCCAGCAGGGATGCAACTTTGTCACTGGAGGTCACCCCTGGGGAGACTCTGGGAGACGGTCAACACTCAGTCCCCTAGTTTCACCCACCCGAGCGCTGGACAGGGGAGCGGCCCACTCACCTGCGCAGAGCGTCCACAGCACAGGCAACATCTTCCCTACCATGGTCTTGCTTCCTTGGTGCTCGAAGCCCAGCCTGGCAGGGATTGGCTCTGCACAGGTCTGGGCTGACTATTTAAAGTTAAAGCAGCCCTAGCCTGACCCAGCCCTCTGTCCTTGTGGTTTCCCTTTTCCTGTTTACCTTTGCCCAGCCTGGCCCCCACACACTGTGCTACTCAACGGGACTGGCAGGTGAGCTCACCTATGGGACTGGGCTCGAGCTCCTCCTACTCCACCAGAGGCCCCAAGAGGAACCTTCCCCATCTTCTCCTTGAACCAGTCCCCTGCTCCCCCCACCTTTTCTCCACTTAGCAGGTGTACAAAGTCCTGGGCTTCTCACCAAGGTGTGGGCTTCTATAACAGATAGGAAATTATCATCTTGTAATAAAAAGGGAATGATCTTGGAAACAGGCTTTCAAAGCCAATAAAAGAGGGGTGTTGCCCACAATTGCTGAAATACTCCAAAGCACAATAGGATCTGTTCCTCTCCTTCTCTCCCTTTCCTACAACCCCAACCCACCCATGCTACAGACGTAGCCATGAAAAAGGCAGGAAGTCTCTATGTTCAGAAAGCTGATAATTTGGTTGGGGAGATAGAAAGTACAGAAGTAAACAAAGAAGACAAAATAAACAAAGAATCTTAGAAATACCGTGACCAACTTGTCTCAGTTTGCTTGAAATTGTCTTTTTTTTTTCTTCAAAAAAATTGAGGTACAGTTGAACTAGACACAATGTTACATTAGTTTTAGATGCACAACACAGTGATTCCACGCATTTAGACTTTATGCTATGCTCACATGTGTAGCTACCACCTGTCACCACACAATACTATTAGAATACCATTAACTAGAATTCTCTATGTTGTGCCTTTTATCCTTGTGACTTATTCTGTAACTGGAAGATGGTATCTCCTACTCCCCTTCACCTATTTTTCCCCCCTTCCCTCTGGCAACCATCAGTTTGTTCTCTGTATTTATGGGCCTGTTTCTCCTTTTTTGTTTGTTTATTCATTTGTTTTAGATTCCACATGTAAGTGAAATCATATGGCATTTATCTTTGTCTGATTTATTTCACTTAGTATAATGTTCTCTAGGTCCATCCACACTGTTGGAAATGACAGGATCTCATTCTTTTTTATGGAGGAGTAATATTCTTCATATACTCCGAGACTCAGATCCCTGGTTGTAAAATAGAGATGTGCAATACTCATATCCCCATCTTGTGGACATTCGGTTGCTTCCGTATCTTGACTTCTGTAAGAGATGCTCCAATAAATATAGGAGTGTATATATCTTTTCCAATTAGTGTTTTCATTTTCTTTGGGTGTATTCAGTAGTGGAATTACTGGGTCATATGGTATTTCTATTTTTAATTTTTTGAGGAGCCTCCATACTTTTCCACAGTGGCTGCACCAACAACACAAGAGGGTTCTTTTTTCTCCGCATCCTTGCCAACACTTGTAATTTGTTGTCGTTTTAAAATTATTATTATTTTATCCATGCTGGCATGTGTAAAATGATATCTCATTTTGGTTTTGATTTGCATTTTCCTGATAATGAGTGATATTGAGCATCTTTTCATATGTCTGTAGGCCATCCGTAAGTATTTTTTGGGAAAATGATATTCAGGTCCTCTTTGCATTTTTAAATCGGGTTATTTGGTTTTTTGATATTGAGTTATATAAGTTCTTTATATAATTTGGATATTAACTCCTCATAGGATATATCCTTTGTGAATACCTTCTCCCAATCAGTAAGTCGTCCTTTCATTTTGTTGATTTTTTTTTCACTGTGCGAAAAAAGCTTTTTATTTTGGTGTAATCCCAATAGTTTATTTTTGCTTTTGTTTCCCTTGCCTTAGGAGACATATCTAGAAAAATGTTGCTGTGGCTGATGTTAAAGAAATTACTGTCTGTGTTTACTTCTAGGAGTTTTATTGTTTCATGTCTCACACTTAGGTCCATTTGGAGTTTATTTTTGTGTATGGTATAAGAAAGTGGTCCAGTTTCACTCTTTTGCATGTAGCTCTCCAGTTTTCCCAGCAACCCTTTATTAAAGGGACTGTCTTTTCCCCCATGGAACTGTCCTGGTTTTAAAACAGGAAGTTCCTTGGCCCTGGAATCTCTTAGTCCCAAGCAAAGTCGGAATGGTTGGTCACCCTACTTAAAGGGTGGTGGTACTGTGGGGAACATAACCTGAAACATGGTATAGGAAATGAAATTGGGGCAGGGGCAGGGCCCCACTTTAGTTGAGCAGTCAGAACAAGATGGGGAGATGAGTATTACTCATCTCTATTTTACAAACAGGGATCTGAGTCTCAGAGAAGTGAAATGACTTCTCGAAGGTCACATGGCTAGTAAGTAGTTTTCTAATTTCTAGTTTACCATTGCAGCAACTTGATGTCACACTCTATAGGTAACTCAGGGTATATAGAAGGCAGGGGCTATGTCTTTCTCCTGAGTGGCTCCCTCATTATCTGTTGCCTCTCTTAGGTGTGTTGGCTCTCCAACTTTTCCTCCCTCACTTCCTTGCCACCCTCTCATTCTCTGTGCTGGTGTCCTGTCATCTTGAGCTTTACCCTGACTGATGCAGCCCTTTAGTCCTTCCCTGATCCTTACCGCCTCTTCTCACCTCTCTCTCAAGCCATTTTCCATCTTTATGGATCCTTGAAGTGTGTGGGCATAAAATGAACCCCCATTCTCAGTTGTGGTCATTCTTTGGCAGTCAATTAATGGGTCCCTATTTTGACCGCAGATTGGAGGTTTGGCGACTGGTCAATGGTGGCGCCATATGCATCCTCTGAGATGTGTTCCTTGGTCACTCTTCCCAAAGAAGCCCCCCACTCCAGCCCTGCCAAGTCTCTGCCACACAACCTGTTTGCTTTTTTCCCAGCTCTAACCACTGACATCCCCAAACTTTGTCCATGCTATCCCCTCTGGCATTCCTTCCCCCATCACACCTGCTGTTATAATCCAACTTGTTTTTTAAAGGCCAATGCATGTATCATTACTTTTTCTATGAAGGCTTTCCTGACTTCTTCAGCCAGAAGGGCTCTTCCCTTCTTTGAACTCACACCGCTCTGGATCTCTCTCAGGATACTAACAACATTCTGCCTTATGCTTGAGTTATTTTTGACCTGTGTCTCATTCCTCCTAATAAACTGTGAGCTCATTCATTTATTCAGCCAATTTTTGATGATGCTGTGTGCAGGGCATTGTTCCACTTAGCTAAGAGGAAGGACTGTTTTGAGCATGTAATTATGTATCTTACTAACTTTGGTCAAGTATAGTGCCTGACACATAGTGGGTAATTTGTGAACGGGTAGATAAATGAATGGATAGATGGATGGATGAGGCATAATTATAGAATGTGTGGGATGCTTTGGTTTGCTTTGGTCACGGGAATGGCAAGAGGTGACAAAGTGGGGTAGAGTGGGTTATGTGCTCATTTGAAGTTAATGAAGTTCGTGGATTTTTTTTTTTTTTTTTTTTTAGAGAGAGTGTGGTGGAGGGAGGGGCAGAGGGCAAAACAGAGAAAATCTTAAGCAGGCTCCACACCTAGCATGGAACCCAATGCGGGGCTGGATCTCACAACTCTGAGATCATAACCTGAGCTGAAATCAAGAATTGGATGCTTAACCAACTGAGCCACCTACGCACCCTGAAGCTCATGGAATTTTTATACCTTCAATCCTTACCACTTGACCATCACCGTGAGTGTGAGTGTGGCGGTGACTGTGGAAGGTGAGTACAACTGTCTGCTTTACTATCCACAGTCATTGCTGTTCAAAAAAATGTAACCCTGGTCACAAGTCATGACTATATCCTTTAGTAGCACCATGGTGCTCTCCTGGCGTCTATCAGAGACCCCTGCCCATTCTACATATCAGGTATTTTTTCCCAGCACCCTCTAGACTGACATGGGGCTGAGATATAGTTTGTTTCATTCTTCTAGATTTTTGGTATCAGATCATCTTCTGGAAAGACTTTGAATAGGTAGCCTTAGGCAGGAGAGTATAGAGAGCAAGCCCCTCAAAACCCTTTTCTTTAGGTCTCTCCATCAATGGAATGTGACCTCCTAACTTTGCTCCTTGGTCAGTGTCCAGCGTCCAGAGAATCTGCCAGGAGGGAAAGAGTTAAGTGGGGCCTGCTTTCAGGTCTGGGTCCTGAGACTGCATTCCTTCCTCCTAGAGATCTGCCAGGCTATGGGGCCAGAGACTAAATTTAGAAGGTAGCTAAGATTTCCTGTTAACAGCTGTCCTGCCCCTCAGAGAAGAAGCACTGAAGAGAGGAGAGAGGTTGTTCCCTCTCACTAGTCAGAACTTTTGACCATTTTATCCGGGTCCCTGAGTCCTTGGGTGACTGCCCTTTGGTGTGGAGGTACAGGCAAGCCAGTGGTGAGTGTGCTTTTCCCTTCATTTTGTCCTGTGAACCCAAGACTTATAAGTAGAAGGGCGGGCTGCCTCGAGTGGTCAGGGCCCAACCATGTGTGGGACCAGCTCCTGAGGGATTTCATGTTCTTTAATAGGCTGTGGGATGGTGCCTGAGTCAAAGGCAATGACTCCTGTGGCCTTGGTTAGAGATACTGAAGAAGGCCAGCTGCACCTCCCCCCAACAGAGGGAAAGGTGTATTTCTGTGTGCAGGTGGGGTGTGTGCTTATATATGTGTCCCCACGTGTGCATATGTGTGAGTACACCTAGGAGTTTCAATAAAGACCTTTCTGATCTAGGGAATTCTGTGCTTTCCAACTAGTTTAGCTATATTAATGTAAACCCAGGACCCCGGTCCCCTCTCTGCTTCCTTACTGGAATCTGAGGAAGGAGCCAAGTTTTCATTTCTTAAATAATGTGACTCTAAGGTGGACAGTTTATATGGCTGAGGTGTGAGTCTTGGCATCCTGGTTAACAGTAGCTGGTCCAAGTTAGACTGGGTTTTTCCCCCGTGGTTCCTTTCCCCACCAAAGTAGTAGCATGTGGTGACCTTCCCCCCTGACATCACTAATATACCCCTTCTCCCCACAAAACCTCCAGAAGCTAATTTCCTAACCACCTTTCTCATGCCAAACTTACAGGGACTGCAGGCTGTCATGGCGACCAGTGGGGACCCAGAGGAGGAGCAGGTAGTCCCAAGTGAAGAGGATGAAGCCGATGTGAGGGCTGTGCAGGCCCAGTACCTCCGGAGCCCCTCCCCCAGCCAGTAAGTGTATACTTGTTGTGCTCCCTACCCCTGCAGCCACAGCAGGAGTGGGCTGGGGAGCAGGATGAGATATGGGCCCCAGGGAGCCTACAGTCACCATGTTAAGTTCATTCATTTAACAAATATTATTGATTATTTTTTATGTGTCATACTTGCTGGAAGAGGCAAATAAGCAGACAGACTACATTGTGATGTGGCATTGTAAGTGCTAGAATCAGTATGTCTCAGGTCTAGTGCAGGGTGGGCCAGGGAAAGTTGGACTTGGATGGGTCCATAGGAAGCTTCCTGGAGGAAGTGATGCTGGACCAGAACCTGATAGGTCTACCTGGAGAGTGATGCTTGATTCACTAGGATTGAGGCTGAATATGGGGATGCTAGACCACAGACTGCATGGGAGGCATCAGGACAGGAAGAGGCATAAGATCAGGCCCTAGTACTAAGATAATTCTGCATCTGTGATCAAGCTGTGTCTTTCAAACTGAGATACGTGCAAACCTGAAGGTAACTGACAATGTGCCCAGGGGGTCGATCAACACGGTGTGTCTTCCTGGAAAGTCCTCTTTATTATATGACACATAATTTAAAATTCTTCTTTACATAACGTTATTGAGGGTGTATTATGAGGTAGATTGGAAAATTTGCATGAAATTGTAAGAAAAACCATGAGACATCAAAGAAATGCTTACTTGCCTGCTGAAGCAATAGGGATGTGTGTCTATCTATTTTCTTCTGCCATAAATCAAAGTAGAGGACATGACTTCTAATATTAGTTCTGTCACCAAATTTATGTGAAGAATCCCTTTAATTCTTGAGCCTATGTCTCCTTATGTATAAAAAAAAAAAAAAAAGGAAGGAAAGACCCAACTAAGATAACTTAAGATAACTTTACTTCAAAATATCTATGATTTCTGTTTGACTTCACTTTTCTGAAGTCCTTCTGGGGTCTTGCTGGCTCTTGCTTCTCAGAGCTTGAAAGGCTTCCCCAATGGAATGAAATTCATCACTCATTGGCCAGGACACTTTGTCCAAATGTTGGAGATTTTTCCTTTAAAATTCAGCATTATATTCCCACTCAGAAAACCTATCAGGATAGAGTTTCTAAAATGGATCCCTCCCCTCTCTACACTACCAGGCAAGGCAGAGATAGTTTTGTGTGTGATCGAGGTAGGTGATGGATGGCTTTGTGTAGTAGTTAGCGTAATGCTAGCTGCTTTAGCAAATGGGTATTTTTTTTCTCACTCAAATAAATGCCAAAACAGGTATCTGAGCAGTAATCCAGGAACTGAGACTCCTTCTGTCCTGTAGATCTTCCATTTTAAGGCAGGCTGCTAAAGTTACTGTGCTCATCAGCATCAAGACAAAATGGGAAGAGAATAAAGAATCTCTCGGGAGGTTTTTATGGGCCAGGCCTGAAAATGGCTATTTGTCTTCCGCTCATTTTCCATTGGCTAGAACTCAGCAAAGCCATGCTTTCTTATAAGGGAGGGTGGGAAATGAGGTCCATGAGTCCAGGAAAGAGGAAATGGGTTTGCTAATACATAGCAGTCTCAGCCACAGTATTCCTCTGTGGACAGTTAATATTCATGCTACCTTTTCCCCCCACTCATGAAACTCCCAAGGGAGACAATCCCAAAAGCAGTTTACCAACTGCTACATGCAGTTCAAAGGCTAGGTTCTCTGTATGTAAACTAACTGGAATTTAAATTAAAACTTGAAAGAGGGACGCCTGGGTGACTTAGCAGTTGAGAGTCTGCCTTCCGCTCAGGGTGTGAACACAGAGTCCCGGGATCGAGTCCCACATTGGGCGCCCCTCAGGGATCCTGCTTCTCCTTCTGCTTGTATCTCTGCCTCTGTCTCTCTGTGCCTCTCATGAATAAATAAATCAAATCTTTAAAAAAAAAAAAAAAGGAAACTTGAAAGAAAAAAAAAAAAAACGCTAGGTTCTCTGGAGGGTATGCATCCTCTTGCCCAGGTCAGAGTGCAGCACCTGGTTGTCTGCAAAACAAGCTCCCAGTTGATAAAAGGAGGAGTGGGAGGCATAGCAGTCATCAGCCCATATAATTAATGAGCATGTTTGCCTGAGAGGCGGGAAGATCTCCTAGATTTAACCTTGATTTGACTCTCAGGGCTGCATTCCCTAGTGCTGTTCTCGGTGGCCTCTAGCTCCACCCTCTGGGCCTTTTTCCTTGTCTGTTATCCTCTAGAGCCACATCTGATCTGAGGTTAGAGAGTGTGTTTTCCTTAAAGGCTATATAGCTTTCATAGACTAGTCCTGCTTATGGAAATTTGGGGGCCCGAGGGTTGTTTAAGGCTGAAAGCAGCCAAAGGCTTTTTAAGGACACTGGATTCTTTGAAAATAGGATCCCTTCAAAAACTTAATAGGTTTCTCGATGAATACCTACCATTTGCTTCAATGTGGATGGAACTGGAGGGTATTATGCTGAGTGAAGAAAGTCAATCAGAGAAGGACAATCATTATATAGGTTCACTCATACGGGGAATATAAAAAATAGTGAAAGGGATTATAGGGGAAAGGAGATAAAATGAGTAGGAAAAATTAGAGAGGGTGACAAACCATGAGAGACTCCTAACTCTGGGAAACGAACAAGGGGTAGTGGAAGGGGAGGTGGGCGGGGGGATGGGGTGACTGGGTGACGGGCACTGAGGGGGGCACTTGATGGGAGGAGCACTGGGTCTTATGCTATATGTTGGCAAATCGAACTCCAACAGAAAAATATACATTAAAAAAAAAACTTAATAGGTTTCTGATGGATATAGACCAGACAACCTCACGTGTCAGAAACCACACATGAAGTTCTTTCTTAGATACAATTTTTCTGTCTTGATTTCTTTCTTTGCCTCCTTGTCTGCATACTTTACTATCTAAGCTTAAGCTATTATCTGCAGAAGGTATCTGAAACTTTAAATGTGAATGGGAAGTCCAGGAGGTGTGTTGTGCATTTATAGCATAATTGTTAGAAGTTCTACAACATAAGGTATAACTAACAAGCAAATGAGGGGAGGATGCAAAGCTAAAATATGATCAACCCAAAAGAAGGCAAGTAAGAAGAGAAAAAGAGTACAGAGGAAGCATAACAAATGATAAGAGAGGAGTAGGATGGTAGATTTAAACCCAAGTGTGGAAATAATTACTTTAAACCTAATAAAAATGAAATACTCCAATTTAAAGCATAATAAAATCATAATA
The DNA here is from genome assembly GCF_053574225.1 of Canis aureus. Taxonomy (NCBI): domain Eukaryota; kingdom Metazoa; phylum Chordata; class Mammalia; order Carnivora; family Canidae; genus Canis; species Canis aureus. The sequence goes on from NC_135616.1 coordinate 49,851,576, forward strand.
AAAATACTCCAATTAAAAGTATTAAACTGGGATGTCTGGGTGGCTCAGTGGTTGAGCATCTGCCTTTGGCGGAGGGTGTGATCCCGGGGTCCTGGGATCAAGTCCTGCTTTGGGCTCACCAACAGGGAGCCTGCTTCTCCTTTGGCCTATGTGTCTGCTTCTTGCTCTGTACCTCTCATGAATAAATAAAATCTTAAAAAAATATTAAGCTAATACTCCAATTGTCAGAGTTAGTGTTTTTTAAAAAGCCTACATGCTGTTTACAAGAGACACACCTTAAGAAATAGAGATATATGAGGGGCACCCGACTGGCTCCGTCAGTGTAGTGGACAGCTCCTGATCTTAGGGTCATGAATTCCAGCCCCACACGGGGTATGGATCCTACTTCAAATTTTTAAAAAAAAGAGAGATATACAAAGATTAACAAGGACTAGAAAACCTCTACTACACTGTTCCAATTACAGTTGATCTTGTATCTTCAAAACTTAGTGGCATAAAACAACCACTGTTTCGTGTTCACAATCAGGAACCTCACAAGGTACAGAAGTGTGGCACATCTTTACTCTAAGATGTCTAGGGCCCCAGCTGGAAAGACTTTCGGCCCAGGAGGACTTAAGAAGAAGGATGACTCAACAACTGAGGGCTGGTAGCTTAGTGGCTTCTTCACAAGTATGACACTTCATTTCCAGCCCTTAGCCAGGCTGTTGGCTAGAGCACCTAACGTGGTCTTTTCCTATGGGCTCTCCACATGGGCCAGTTCGGGCTTTCTCATAGCCTGGTAGCCAAATGCCAAGGGTTAGCATCCAAGAGAACAAGGCAAACATGCACTGAGTTTCATGACCTAGCCTCAGGGGTCATGTACAGGACCCCAGAGGTTCAAAAGGAGGCAACATAAATTCCGCCAGCATTACAGGAGTACCAGCGTCACACTGAAGAGAAGTGGGATGGGAAATAGCAGGGCCGTTTTGGGGAAATACAAACTGCCACAATCACAGACACTGATTAAAGGTATTTGTTGATTTCAGACAAGGAAGAATTTAAGACAGGCATTACCAGAGACGAAGAAGGATGTTTCACAGTGATCAAAGGTGTGGTTCACCAGGAAAATGTAATCATTTAAAATTTCTATGATCTGGGGCACGTGGGTGGCTCAGTCAGTTAAACCTCCAACCATTGATTTCAGCTCAGCAAGGAGTCTGCTTGAGATTCTCTCTCCCCCCTCCCTCTGCCTCTTCCCCCCATTCTGCTCATGCTCTTTCTCTCCCTCTCTCTCTCAAATAATACATACATCTTTTCTAAACAAATAAATAAAATTTCTGAGATCTAATAATGTAGTCTTAAAATGTGCAAAGCAAAAAATTGACAGAACTAAAGAAAAAAATAAAATCCGCAATCTTAGTCAAACATAAAATTTTTAAAAAACAATCTCAGCAACCAATGGTATGAGACAAACAAAAAATCATTAAGAATATAGGAAGGAAGAGCCTGGTGGCTCAATCAGGTAAGCATCTGACTCTTGATTTCCACTCAGGTCATGATCTCAGGGTCATGAGCTTGAGCCCCGCATGGGGCTCCATGCTCAGCAAGAAACCTGCTTCTCTCCCTTCTCTGCCCGTCCCTCCACATTCACACACACATAGTCTCTCTCTCTAAAATGAGTAAATATTTTCTAAAAAGAATATGAGAAGTTTGAGCAAAACAATAAGCAATGTTTACCTAGTTGGCACTTATAGAACATGTACCCAATAAGTTTAGGATACATATTCTTATCGCATGCACATGGAACATTTATCAAAATAGATCATATTCTGGCCATACATGTATCAACAAATTTTTCATGCTTGAAGTCATATAAAATATATTCTTTTACTTTGGAAGATTGAAGCTAGAAATCAATAAAAGCATAAATATATAATTGAAATTCTGACTAAAACCACAACTCAATACTACTGCATATTCACTAGGCCATCTAAAATTAAAACCCAATGATAGCAACTATAAATGAGGATGTAAAACAATCAGAACTCCATTCATAGCCGGGGAGAGTGTAAATTAGTACAACCACTTGGAAAACTCTTTCATAGTAACTACTAAAGCTCAACATATGCCTGTCCTGTAACCCAGCAGGCTCATTCCTGATACATACTTAACAGAAATAAGTACATTTGTGCATCAGAAGAGAAGTCAAGGAATGTTTTATTAGCTAACAGTCATTAAGGGTATAAATGTGTAAGCAAGTTGATAAACTGTCCAATTAACAGTAGGCTGGATAAATAAAGTTGGGTATATATGTTTTTAAATGCTGCCTTAGGGAATAAACATGTTTAAGTGTGTATCACGTTGGTGTGATTGAGTTTCTCAGATTATTGGTTGGGAAAGGCAGTGAGCACTGGATGCGCAGGTGAGAAGTGGGTCACTCATTGCAAGGGGAGGTAGGAGACAGGGAAGGCCAATTCTGGTGGTTTCACAGTTTCAGAGAAAGTTAGCTTGCCACATACAGAATAGAAGCAGTTGTTTGTAATTGAGCAGTTCCAGTGATACTCAATCTTTAGCCCATCCAGCTGCCAGTCTCACTCCTGGGAAAAATCAGGCTCAACCTGAAAGCCCCACTTACATGTGGAATGGGCTGAGCTTTTGCATGGCCCCACATACAGAGCCAAATTTTCTCCTGCTGAATCCTGTTGGTTTTGATGCTCTTCTTGGTTTGTATAGGCTCCTTAACAATTGGTTTTTGAAGCTGATCCCAAATTAGCTAGCCCCCTTCAGAGATTTTCAAGGGAGGCAAGCACACAGTGACACTTGGTGGGCTATCCCTTCCTGCAATAATCATCATAAAACCTTCCCATAATAATCATCATAGTTAAACTTCAGGTATAAACTATTACAGCTGCACTGGCTTTTGAGTTATCATTCAGTCTGCACTACAGACCCAGGCCTAAACCACCACAGATGAATGAATCCATAGTATCTTTAAAAATGAAAAGGCAGGGATCCCTGGGTGGTGCAGCGGTTAAGCGCCTGCCTTTGGCCCAGGGCGCGATCCTAGAGACCCGGGATCGAATCACACGTCAGGCTCCCGGTGCATGGAGCCTGCTTCTCTCTCTGCGCCTCTCTCTCTCTCTCTCTGTGTGTGTGTGACTATCATAAATAAATAAAAATTTAAAAAAATGAAAAGGCAATCCACAGTCTAGAAGAAAAATTCACAAATCACATATCTGATAAAGCGCTTGTACCCAGAAGATATTTTTTAAAACTCCTCAAAACCCAGTAAAAAAGAAACAAACAACCAATTTTAAAAATGAACAAAAGATTTGAACAGATACTTCACCAGAGAAGGTATGTGGCTGGCAAATAAGCACATGAAAAGATCCAAAATGCTCAATTTTGAGGGGAATGCAAATTAAAACCACAGTGGGATACAATTACACACCCATAGAATACCTAAAGTTAAAAAGCCTGACCATACCAAATATCAGTGAGAATGTGGAGTACCTGAAACAAGCCCGCTATTGGTGGAAATGTAAAATGGTACAACCATTTTATAAACTTTTTTTAAAAAGTTGACCATACACCTGCTTAAATGTACACCTACACCTATATGATCTACTCATTCTACTCCTGGGTATTTACTCAAGAGAAATGAAAGCCTACATCCATACCAAGACTTGTACATGAATGTTCAGAGCAACTTTATTTGCAATAGCTTAGACAAGCCAAACGTCCATCAACCAGTGGATGGATAAATACAGTGTACTGTGGTAAATTTATACCCCAGAATACTATTCAGCAGAAAAAAGGAATGAAGTATTGATTCGTACGACAACACAGATGAATCTCTTATGCTAAATGAAAGCAGTCAGACATAAAAGAGTACATACCATATGATTCAATTTATATTAAAAATCCAGGAAATGCAAATGACTCTCTATAGTGTTAGAAAGCAAATCAGTGGTTGCCTGGGGAGCCCGGGGCTGGGGGCGCGGAGAGGGGGGCTTACGATGGGGCACAAGGGAACTTCGGAGGAGCATAGGGAGGTTCACAGTCTTGATTGTGGTGATGGTTTCACAGGTATATACATGTGTCAAATGTTAACCACTCTGTACACATTAAATATGTGATGCTTATATAATAATTATACCTCAAAAAGCTGTGCTTCTTTTGCGTTTTTTTTTTTTTTTAAAGCTATGAGAGGGGAAATAACAGTCTCTTCTAGGAGGCAGTGCGATGCTATGGAAAGAACTTCAAGGGCAGCCTGGTGGCTCAGAGGCTTAGCGCCACCTTTGGCCCAAGGGCGTGATCCTGGAGACCCAGGATCAAGTCCCATGTCAGGCTCCCTGCGTGGAGCCTGCTTCTCCCTCTGCCTGTGTCTCTGCCTCTCTCTCTCTCTCCCTCTCTGTGTCTCTCATGAATAAATGAGTAAATAAAATCTTAAAAAAAAAACTTAAATAGTATAACTGAGGCCAAAATTGAAGTCAGCTCTGCTGTACCACTTACTAAGCTCTGCTCTACCACTTACTAGCCATGAGAGCTTGTTCAAGTTATAAAATTGGAATAGTTTACCCAGTGGTAGAAATTAAACAATATAATATAACATATGCTGTTTATAATATATAAGATATGTAACATATATTATTATAACATGTATATAACATGTGTAAACATGTATCATATTAGGTATTGAAATATGGTGATTCTCTTTCCTGTTCCTTCCAGTGAAAGATATCTGACAGTAACTCATGATGTCAAGAAATTTTTATTTAACCAGAGACCTACATGTTCTAGTTAAATAAAATACCATGTTTCTCTCATTCTGCTCTAAGCAAATACTGTATTCTGAGCAACTGATCATCACCATTGCTGTTGGTCTCCAGCCAGCACAGTCCCTCCTGTACTTAATTTGTGCTTGAAATTCCATCCTTCTTGTTTTATCTCTGTAGTTAAAAGCTTGAGCCTTTTTAAAATTAAATATACAGAGTCAGCAGATACCCCACCCACCTGGTTTCCTAAGGCTACTCTACCAAATTACCACAAACTGAGTTGCCTATAAACAGCATATATTCTCCCATAGGGGTGCCTGGGTGGTTCAGTGGGTGAGTGTCTGTCTTCTGCTCAGGTTACGATCCTGGGGTCCTGGAATCCAATACTGCATCAAGCTCCCTGCTCAGTGGGGAGCATGCTACTCCTTCTGCCTATGTCTCTGCCTCTCTGTGTCTCTCATAAATAAATAAATAAATAAATAAATAAATAAATAAATAAATAAATAAATAAATCTTTAAAACAACAACAATAACAAAAGACATATTCTCCCATAGTTTTAGAGGCCAGAAGTCTGAAATCAAGGTGTTGGCAGCACCACCCTCCCTCTGAAGGCTCTAGGAGGACTTCCTGGCCTCTCCAGCTTCTGGCGGCTCCAACAGTTTCTTGGCTGTGGCTCTGTCCCTCCAACCTCTGCCTCCATCTTCTTCTGTCTTCTCTTTCTCTGTGTGCCCTTTTTAAGGACATTTGCCATCGGTCTTAGGGCCCATCCTAATCCACAATGATCTCATCTCAAGATCCTTTACCGAATTATATCTACTGTCATCCTTTTTCCAAATAAAATTACATTCACAGGTTCTGGGAGACCTACCTTTTTGGGATACCACCATTCAACTTACTACAGCCCTAGATCCAGCCCCGGGGAGACATAACTGGACTCTGCTGTGCAACCAGGATAGGGCCTTGCAAAGTCTACCCCGTGCTGTAGACTAGAAGCCACGGCTGATCAATCAGAGCTAGCTGCGGGATGAAGTCAGCTTGCTGCCCTGGCAGGGCGTCTTAACATCTCCAACCTCACCAGTAAATCGCCTCCTGGGGTGAATCAAGAATCTGAGAAAGAGGGAGAGGCAGTGGATAGAGGCGTCAGATCTTCATTTTTGTCTGGCTTAGGCACTGACCTCAAATGCCTTAAATTCAAACCCATGTCTGTGAAGCATTCTTTCTGGAAGAAAGCCTTTGGCAAGAGATTATTCCATCTCCCCATGAGACTAATTTCCCTAGGTAATTTATGAGTTAACACTAAAATTTAAAACCTCCTGTCCAGGGGGGCAAGTTGGCGGGGTTTGCCTGTCTCTGTGATCTCCATCAGACCTTGCCAGTCATCCAGACGAGCACAGGCTAAGAAATCAGTGTGCTTGTGCGGTGAACCGAGGACGCTATAGCCCCCCAAGCCCTCCCATACTGCAGGGGCTCCGGAGCCCCCCTCTGCCTCTCCTCTTCCTCTTCAGCAATCACCAGTTTTCTCTTCCATTCCAAATGAAGGACCAGACTCCTTTATCCTTCTCTTGCTCTGATTTGGAGAATGTTTTTTCTGTTTTGCCTTGATTTCTTTCCAAGTTAAAGTTCATTTCTGGCTTTGGCTTTTCAGATCTGGAATTCTTAAGCCTTTGAAGTTTCTAGAACTCCTTGGTCATCTGCTCAGGCTGCCTGTCATGAAGGCATCTTCCCCTCCACCTTCAGCCAAGTTCCTTTACAGTGAGGTCTCTGTGGCTGGTAGGGGCAGGTGGGACAGGCAATCGGGGCGTGGAGTGTCCTTGGGAACTGGCTATTCCTAGCTACCCTTTCTCTTTTGTATTTCTTTTTCCGTGAAGACTTTTCCGGCTTCCACAAGGCCTGCCAGAAGCAGCTTGCTATAAATCAATTTGCTTTTGTTTACTGACTTCTCTCTTTCTTTGGAACCTGAACTTTGCCCATGTGGTCACTTTCTCTGAAGCGAATGAACACTTAGAAGAAACTCAGAAATCTGTTCCTTTTTTGCAAAAGCCAAATCAAGATAGACACCCCCTCCTGGGCCTCTGCCTCCATTTCATTTCCAAGGGACTCCTTGAAATGACGTGATCAGCTGGCAGGAGGGGGTCTGGGTTGAAGGACTTCTGTGCCTTGACAGCATGGCAATTGGTTTAAAGCAGTGGCTTTTAAACTTCAGTGACTGTAATCCACGGTAGGATGTGCCACTTACTTCTCAACTCAGAACATACATTCAGGTCTGTATAAATAAAAAAGTAGATTTTACAAGATTATATTTACCTTAAAACGGATAGTGCTGTGTACTCTTTTTCTCTCTTTCTCTCTCCCTCCTTCCTTCTCCAGATGCTGGGCAGGACCCATTGAATTGATTTTATGATACACTAACGGGCCACAGTCCGCAATTTTGTAAAACATGGGTTTAAAGAAAACGGCACCAGTCTCCCGCTCTTGGTTAGGAAGTCCATCAAACTCTGCTTTATTGTTTCTCTTTCAAATCACCCTCAAGGCTTTTTAGCTGCTGCTTGGTGATCCTGTGATGAGGTGTGTATCGATCCTAGATTCTCTCCTTCCCTGCCTGTCTTTTTGAGCAGCCAGCCCTTGCCGCTTTCCAATCAGGGTCTGGGTGTCATTTCATTCTGTCTCAGGTCTGCGGGGGGTAGGCATGGACATGGTCATAAATCAAAACCTCTAGGGCCACTGTCTCACTGACCTTGCAAATATAAACAGGGACAATTGTTCAGGTCTCGCTCTCCTTCCTCCTTTCTTTCCCTGCAGTCCTGCTTCTCCCTGGAAAACAAAGGAACCGCTCCTTGATGCCTAAACTTTGTTCTCCACTTGGGTCCTTTTGGGTCCCACCCCCACATCTGACATGGTAAACTGCCTCCGTGGCAAAACAATTTAGGACTGTTAGGTTTACATTTCCTTTTCTTTTAGCAGTTGACTCATAGTTTACATCCTATACTCAACACTACATAATGCTGAGCTCACTTTACTATTGTTCACATGGTTGCATCAGCAGCTAGGAAGAGACACATTGTGGGGCTGGGGAGAGAATCTGTTCTTCACACCCCTCTTTTCTCAATCACAAAATCTCCAACTTCTGAAAAATGTACTGGGTAGAGTCTTCAAGGGTGTCCTACTCACTGACTCATTAGAAGAAGTTCAATCTTGGGTGCTTGGGTGACTCAGTGGTGAGCATCTGCCTTTGGCTCAGGTTGTGATCCCGGGATTCTGGGCTCCTGCTTCTCCCTCTACCTGTGTCTCTGCCTCTCTGTATCTCTCATGAATAAATAAATAAAATCTTTTAAAAAAGAAGAAAAGAAGAAGGAGAAAAAGTTCAATCTTGACAACCCCTAAGAAGAAGGATATTTCTCCATCATTTCTATTTTCAAATTTGAATTTCAAATTCTCCCCTATCGAACTCACAGCCTCAGAGATTAGGTATATTTAGGACAGATTCTCAGGTCCCTATATTTGTCACGTGAGAACAAATCCACACCACCTGAAATCAGTGTTGTTTAGGGAAAATGTCATGATAATAGGCTTGTCAATGGCTCCAGGAAGGAATCCAGGTGGCACGGCCAGGTGAATTCTTCCCAAACCTTTCTTCACACCTGACAGGTGAGGGCTCCTTCTCTGCCCCTTTCCAGTTCATGCCCATTGTTGGGAATACTGATTATGGATGTGAGAAGGCTGCCTCCAAGTGCACAGCTGTGGAAGCCTACAGAGAAACAGAGAAAACCTACCCGTGGGAGAAATGAGAAGCTGTGCCAGGAGAAAGCCCTTCTCATCCCTACGTAGTGATTCTCCACTATTTACCTGGTCAGAGTTTTGCTTTGGTTTCCACCCCTAACCTCATTTTACATAATATTGACCCTTAATAAACAAAATGATTATTTTACAAATAATAGTATAAATAAAAAATAATGGTATAAATAATTGTTTATTAATGAAGGAATAAACCCCCTTAATAAATATTGTTTATTTACAAGGATATCACTCATATGTATATAAAATTTGAGGTTCTGACTTTAGTTTTATGGAATGTTGCTATTTTAATACTGAGACCGCCCTGAAACCTGGACCCAAACGTCCACAGGGTCTGGTGTGGTGGTGGGGCTTGCTCTCATATTGGTGTTACTTTGTTGTTACTTCCCAACTGCAACAATTCCAGGTCATTCAATGATATTTATTAGGTTCTACGTTCACTATTAGGGAGAAGATGCCTTAGCATTTTCTCAAATCTCACTTCTTAGCCCTTGGAATAACACAGCTCCTGTTATCTGTTGCTGCTTAACAAATTTACCCCAAAACATAATGACTTAAGACAATGATTTTATTTTGCTCCCCTTTTGGTGGGCTAGGAATTTGGACAGAAGCCTACTGGGCAGCTTGTCTGTGTAGAGTCGGCTGTGGTGGCTTGACAGGTGGGGGTGTAAGTGACTCATCCATGTGGCTGGAAGCTCAGCATGAACTGCTGACCATTGGCTTTTTCAGCTTGGTGGTCTTCTCACATGACAGCTCAGGGCTTCCAAAGAGAGCCAGGAAGGAGAAGCTGCCTTTAAGACTGGGGCCAGACAATGCTATAGTGTCACTTCTACCATATTCTGTTGGTAAAAGCGGTCACAGAGACCACCCAGATTCAAAGGAGGTGTGAGGAGTGTCATAGATCCGGGCCACCTTTAATCCACCCTAGGAAAAAATTGCAAACTGTCAACATTGGCCTCCAAGATCGTATGTAATGTGGCCTCACAAGGGCAGAGAATGAGCATGAACAGAACATAGTTAGAACCTTGGTTTTCCTTCTGAGCTTGCTACTGGTATCCCAGTAAAATGTTGAGCAAGTAGTGAATACTTGATAAGTGCCTGTTGCTAATTGTTGAAACTGCTACATCACCATAAATATGGTACTATACTGAGGACTAGTTCAGTCTGTGAATCAGAAAATCCCTTCTACGCATTTAGTCTGTGCCAGACATTGTATTAGGTGCTGGGAACACAGTCATCAAAGTACCAGTCATGGTGCCTGCCTCATAGAGGGTATGATTTAGTAAAGGAAACAGGGATTTATCAAATGATTTCACAAATAAAAGTAAAATTGCACCTGATAGCAGCACCATAAAGGAAAGGTACTTCGTGCAATGAGAGAGGTAGAGACCAGAGGAGTGATGATTGGACTAAGATGTGCAAGATAGGTAAGGGGGGAAGCACTGAGCATGTAGGCGGTGGAAATGGGCTTCTGGAAAGTCCCAGGGCAAAAGGAAGCTTGGTGAGGATGGAAAGCCAAAAGAAGATTAGTGTGAGGAGTGAGCCAGAGGGAAGCCAGTGTGAGCTGAGGCTGGAGAGGAGAAAGCAGCCAGAGATGGCAGGGCCCTGAAGACCATTGGGTTTGCTCCTCAAGGTGATATGTGGACACCTTGCCCAATACCCAGCAAATCCCATGCATTCTTCCATCTGTCTGTCTGTTCGTCCCTCTACCCATCTGTCTGCCCACCATCCATTTGGTCTATTCTTAGTTGGCCGATCACTTTCCATGTGCTGGCGATACAGAAGTAAATAAAATGACCTTAGGTGTGCCTTTACAGAGCTCATGCCCATGCCTGCCAAGCGTTCACTCTTTACTACTACCCTCCAAATAATGAGACCTCACTGATTCTAATAAGCAAGGATACTATCCTGTACGCTTCACCCTGAATCCACCCCCACTTCCCAGTCATACTTATATAAAAATGCATCTTCTTGAGTACTTAGAATATTAGAGGAGTACTTGATGCTAGAATGGGAATCCAACACGACTTTTCTTGGAAATCCATCAGGAACTACCAACAATAATGCCACATTGTGCTGTCCCTTTTGCTGCATTGACAAGTCTAGCCACATTCGGGGTAGAGTCATAGGCTCCTTTCTTTTGCCAAAGATTTTTTTTTCTCCATAGCTTGACTAGCCCTGAGCACACCATTCTCCCAAGGGAGGACTCTCGTGTGGATTTCTACGATGGGAAAATTGTTCTGTTAATCAGTTCAACTAAACTTATCTTTGCTCAAGGTAGCTCCATGCAGTTCAGCCAGACTCAGTACAACTCAACTCAGTCCATCCATTCATCTCTCTATTCATCAATCCATGCTTTCAACAAGTATTTTTTAAGTACTTTTCCGAGTTGAAGTCTATGTTTGGCTTGGGGATCCACCAATCAACTTACCTCCTCTGTCTAATCTAAATGGTATATTGTGGTGAGGAGCAGATTGGACTTTGAGCAGGATTGCCCTATGTTTGCATCCTGCCTTTTATTTATTGGATTGGAGAATTTCATTAGGTTATCTGGGCCACAATTTACTCTTTTTATTTTTATTTTTTTAATTTAATTTAATTTATTCTTGAGAGACACAGAGAGAAGCAGACTTCCTGCGGGGAGCCTGATGTGGGACTCAATCCCAGAACCCCAGGATCATGACCTGAGCAAAAGGCAGACTCTCAACCACTGAGCCACCCACGTTCCCCAATTTCCTAATTTTAAAGTGGAATAATAATACCTACTGTGTGAGAATTTCATCAGGATTAAATTCATAGAAGGCACTCAAAAATGGTATCCATTCCCAGAACAATGGATGAAAATAACCAATGAACATCATTGGGAAGTTTCTAAACACCGTGAACCAAAAGATCCTATGGGTTTTAATAAAGATAAAATAGGTCACTTATAAGAATCAGGAAACACATTGACTTCAGACATTTAAAAGCAAAAAGACAGTAGAACAGAGGTTCCAGTCCTGGCTAAGATGGCAGACACACCCTCCACTCTCCCATGGACTGCCTTTATAAAACCTGAACAGAAGGATACAGCAACTGTTTGAAGATTTTGAAAAGTAAATAGTAGCAGACAGATTGAGGAAGAGAGAATTCAAAGTACAACCAAATCAGCAATGTCAATATCATTTTTCCCCCCTCTGGAATACCCAGACATGACTCAAGGCAATGTGACAGCAATGGAAACAATAGCCCGAGGTGCCTAAAATATGGAATATTTTTCAGCAATAAATTATTGATTAATGCAAAAGAATAGATGACTTGTAGATGCATTTTGCTAAGTGAAATAAGCCAAGTCCCAAAGGCTGTGATATGATTCAATTTATATAACATTCTGGGACAAGCCACACTGTAAGGACAGAAAGCAGATCAGTGATTGGCAAGGGATGAGGTTAAGGGAGGCATTGACTCTAAAGAAGTAGCACAAGGGAATTTTTGTGATGGGAGAAAATGGTATCCATTAAATTCTCTCACTTTTTCTTTAATCTTTTTGGACCTAAAGGAAAGAGTAAGCAAAAAAAAAAAAAAAAAAGAACCAAAACTTACCCCAATGCCTGGAAAAGAGAAGAACCCATAAGGTCGTGGGTGGGGGGTAGCACCCACTGTGATACTGTGGTCTTACCCCTTGTTTCTGCCCCTGATTCACCATGTTCCTCAAATCCCTTAGGACATTTCTGCTGAATTATTTCTGGAAAATTACCTTGACATTTACCTATGTTATTTGATTGCATCCCTGGGCTCAGGCTGAGTCTTGATTTCTTGTGTCCAGAATCAGGACTGTGCATTTGAGCAAACCTTCACATTTCCCTGTGCCAGCCCATCATTCTTAGCCCATTCTCTTTCAAACAGGGCAAAGATATAGGGCATGGGGGTAAGGGGTAAGGACGGTAGCCTACCCAGCCCACCAATCCAGCAGAACCTCAGGAACAGCATAGTTAGGGACATCCTATAGTATTGATAACAGAGGAACAGGGGCAAGATAGAAAATATGAACAACAGTGTAAACCAGTAGAAAAGGTGAACTCACATCAGGGTGAGATCTCCCCAACCACAGACATGTGCTCTTCCCTCCACAGCCTAGACTACCACGTCATTAGACATCAGCTCACATAAGTGCCAACTCTGGTCTGAAAAGCGGCAACTGAGCCACAGTGTTCGCCATTCTCAGGCTCCCTAAACTAAGGAGGGTATTCCCTTTATCTCTCATTGCTGTCCACTGTGCCTAAAATCAGGTCCAGTTTTCCTGTCTAAAAAGAATGCCTCCCACTCAGATGCTGCTCAGAGTCATCTTACACAAATACTCTTTTCTCTTAGGTACTCGATGGTCTCAGATGCAGAAACAGAAAGCATTTTCATGGAGCCCATTCACCTGTCTTCGTCGGTTGCAGCTAAACAGATCATCAACGAAGGTAATGCCACCAGAAGGCGGGTGGAAGCAGGCAGAGTCCACAGCCATCTGGGGATCCCTGGAGAGGGCCCACTGGAGGAGGTCAGGGTGCTTCTCAGGGGCTGCCCATCACATTAGGAGGAGTAGATCCAAAGATTGTGATTCGGCCAACACAACTCATCATCAACCTTCAAGAGATAGAGGCAGAAATTATTACGCATCGGTGTGAATCGTTCTCTGGAGTCAGCAGCCAGGGAGACAGGGCCAATCTGCTTCTATGTCCTCCCATTCAGTTTTGTAGTTAATCTCAGGAATCCTGGGGTGGCTTATACTAGAGACACAGAGCTGAAAGCCCAAGGAATGACCAGAAGCACAGAGAGTTCTGTTCAAAGGGATATCTAGATTTATTCATTTTCTTTAAGATTTTATTTATTTATTCATGAGATACAGATAGACAGAGAGAGAGAGAGAGCGAGAGAGGCAGAGACACAGGCAGAGGGAGAAGCAGGCTCTATGCAGGGAGCCCAACATGAGACTCGATCCCAGGTCCCCAGGATCAGGTCCTCGGCCGAAGGCGGCGCTAAACTGCCCAGCCACCTGGCTGCCCAGGATATCTAGATTTAGATCTGCATTCCCACTAGTGTTTGAAGGTGGTTTTCAATCTGAATTATGTATGAGGAGGAGGCAGGGAAAGGTAGAATGGGGAAAAATGTTAATATGCACACCGTAAATTTTGGCACAGAAAACATACTATATATTTCATTCAAGGATACTCATCTTGATTGGATGGATTTTTTTTTAATCAATTTTGAGCAAACATCTTTTCTCCTCCCTCTGCCTTGAGTGTCTCTGTCACTACTGGTGGGGTGGGGTAGGATGTAGCAGCCATGCTAATGACACAGGGTCCTGCTGGGCTTTGAGCTTAATTTGGCATCCACTGCTGGTGGCTATGAACCCTTCCCTGGCCTTTAGTTGTGAGAACCACACATACTGCTGCTTCTCCATGTAGTCCCAGGTCTTTCTCAGTCCTCAGGCCCTCTGGGTGCCCCCAGGGTCGCTAAGGGCATCTGGATCCACTTCGTGAGGAGCCAGAAATTCCATCTGCCACTGCTTGTGACATAGACATCCTCGGGGGCCCCATCTTCTCAAGGAACTCTCAAGTTTTTTTCCCTTTTCTTTTACCGCCCTACCTAGAGTCTCTCTTCCCTTTGCTCCAAGCCAGGCCAAAGTGGCTTCACCCAGTCTAGATCTCTCTGAATTGATCCCAGCACCATCCTAGCTCTGGAAGTTCTTTTTTCCTCCCATGTGTTTGGGAACTTCCCTCACCTTCCAACTTGCAACACCGCTGCTCTGTGCCTTACTCTCTGGACCCTTCTCCATGCTTGGGTTCTTGGGAAGTAAAAATCTGGCTTTCAGAGCTGTAAGAAAACCATTTCCTCTCTTTGAAAACTTTGCTTTCAAGCCTATAGAATGCTCTAGATGGGTCTACAGGACATTGCACATGTAGGTTGAAATCTAAAGCTAAGTAGTGCCTTTTCTTAAATTCTAGATTTTATCTACCGTCCCTTGTCTGGGGCATTGAGCCTAGGTTTTCTTAGTCTCAGTGGCTCATGGGTGGAGTGGGGAGGTAAAAAACACAGCAGAGAAAAGAAAATGTATCAGGTGCTATTTCAAAACATTACCCTGCTCACCAGTGATCAGAGGGATAAAAACATGTGTTGAAGAACCCTTCATTTTCATGAAAGTCTGCATGTGCCACACACCCGAGAGAGCTTCAAGGAGAAAAGTATAGGCTTTGCTTTCTTCTGAAGGAATATTACATAGTAAAATAAATGGGAGAAATTGATGCAGGGAGGGAGGTAGACCAGACCTGGGGAAAGCAGGAGCTGCCAGTAAGAATGAGGGGCTGGGACACTTGTTTTTAAACTGGAAAGGGAAAAATCAAGACAACAACCAGCTATGTAAATAGCTGAGGAGGACAATGCTGTATATTTTAATGAGGCATCAGGGAGTTTTACTTTTTTATATGTAGTAAAGAAGAGAGGCCTCTGTTAGGGGAGGGAAGGAGAGGGCCTTTTACATTTGCTAGGTAAGATCCCAGGAGAGCCAGGGGAGAAGACTGAGTGGTAGAGAGAATAGGAACGCTTCATCTATTTTTAAACAAAATAGAGCTCTGGGATTGCAGGGCTTTTCTTTTTTCTGCTTTTGAAACGGAGATCAGAGAACATTTAGAGCTGAGATCTGATTCAGGGATGGGGGGGCCCATCAGGTGGTTCAGAAAAGGGAAGAGAGAGAGAAGAGCTTTAGGGAAATGGAGTGCTCAGACCTGGGTAGAAAGCAGAACCCCCGGGAACCGCAGACCTTGAGCAGCCGGCCTAGCTCATGGACACCTGTTCAGCTTGTGAAGGGTTGGGCCACGTCTAGTCACCAAATGTGGCTGTGCTCTTCACCCATCAGGGAAAGAGATGGTGCCAGCAAGAGGTCATGGCCCACACGGGAGACACTCTTTCCTTTCTTACTTTCCCCCCTCTCTCTATTCAGTATTTTTGGCTACTAAGTGGCAGGAAAGGTTTTGCCCTCCTTTATTCTTACATTTCTCAGAGAAAGAAATATCTTACATTCCCCCCAAATTTGATAAACCGGGAACAAAAATATTAGGAGGAGGAGCTAAAGGCTCACTGGAGATGTGGGTGAATAGATTTTGAATCCATTTGCAATCTGAGCTTTTCTGAGGCAGAAAGGCCCTGCATGGTGTTTTGGGACCTGCATGGGAGTTCTTGGCAAACCCTTGCTGCCTGCCAGAAAGTTTGGGGGACTGAGATTCACAGGCACTTACACTCCAGTGCGGAGAAGCAGACAAGAAAATAAACAACTAAATTAAATGTGTATGAGAAAGTGACCTCACATAAATGCTGAAAGTTTTACTTTTCCCAAGTTACCTGCATTCTGTATGAAAAGGACTCAAACTAATAAAGTGAAATGTGATATGAAAGAATGCCATTTATTCATTTGGTAAATGCTTCTAGTTTACATGGTACCCTGTGGGAGCTGTGCAGGTGAATCAGACATACGCCAGGTACTTAAGGACCTTGGTCTAAGAAATTATCAACCTTTAGAAAAATACAGGAGGGAGTAAGGGAAACGAGTGTCCCTCCACCTACACCCATATACCTATACTGTTGTTGGTCCTGACCACAAGTGTCCAGGCCAACGCAGCCCTCACCACCACCCCCAGACCTTCATTAAGTCGTTCCTGGTATTGGGGCATGCTCAGAGTCCTAACAGCAGACTGGCCAAGAGCAGATCCTCCTGAGAATGGGGAGGGCCGTGGTATTCTTAACTTCTTAATGAGAATACTGCTTGTCCTGTCTAGAATTCAAGCCACGGGGGATCAGAGCCGAGGCAGAGTGTCCAGGCATGCTGGAGTCGGCCGAGCAGCTGCTGGTGGAGGACCTGTACAACCGTGTCAGGGAGAAGATGGATGACACCAGCCTATACAATACCCCCTGCGTCCTGGATTTACAGCGGGCCTTGGTCCAAGACCGCCAGGAGGCGCCCTGGAATGAGGTGGATGAGGTCTGGCCCAATGTCTTCATAGCAGAGAAGTGAGTCTGACTGCTGCAAGTTGTGACCCTTTGTCCCCACCCTTTCAGTGCCCGAGACACATGAAACACCTCCCACTTTCCCCGCAAAGGCCCCAATAGCTTCATCCCACAAGTTGATGCTGTCTGATGGGACATTTGGACTCAGGGATGATACCAATGAAGACTTTCACAATATAATAAGATGATAAACAGGTTATAATTAATACATATCTATGTACATAGATATGTATAATATGATACTAATTGAGCAACACATAGATGTGTGTATGCACTTTGCATAGACAACAATTAGAAACAAATGTGATTAAACAGTAACAGTATTCTCTAAGAGGTGGTTCTACAGGTGGTTTTTATTTTCTTCTCTAGGTTTCTTTTGAATTGTACAGATTGCCTAGAGTAAACATTTCTTGGTTTTATAATCAGAAAAAAAATGTTATTTTTAAAAAGTTTATGAGTGGTTTTTCAGAACAAAACCCAAAACACTTCACTCATGTCCTGTTCCTTCAGGGTCCTGCTAATGTACAATCAGTACCCACAGGTTAGTTTGTGAAACTAATCTTTGCTGATCCATTAGCTACGTAATGAGATAGCCTCCCTGTGCAATTACTCATATATGTAGAAGCAAAGGAGGGGATTTGGGGGCCCCCGTGGCGGCAGGCAGTAGGGAAGACAACTTTGGACGGTAGGGCTTGTACTCCACCAGGAGTGATGATCACAACCTGAACCTCAGAGCTGGGCACCAAGTCCTAAGTGATCTCTAGCTAGCTCTGGAGATCCAGGGACATTCCATCATGCTCACCAGGGACCCCAGACGCCTCTGGATAACCCCAGGTTTCTGGTTCTTCTTTGGCAATCTCATCTTCAGAGCCTCTTCAAACCAAGCTCCACTTACTTCACTGAGCAAAAAGAGCTGTGAACTAGAAACCAAAACACCTCTCTTTGTTCAGTCTTTTTTCCTTTCAGTCCTGGGAAGTCAGAAAAGTTCTTAGGTTCATTTTTATAATCTTCGAACGGGAATGAAAATAGTTACCCTATCTACCTCTTAAGTTTATCCTTAGGGATAAAATGAAATAATGTGTGTAAAAGGACTTTGAAAAATACAGCATGACATATCAACGTGAAGCACATCTAATTTGATCATTAGTTCTGTCTGCCACTTTTGCGTCCAGATGAATGTCCATTCCCAAGGCAAAGAATTTTAAACCAGAGGTCTCTAGATCAAAGATTTCCTTCCCTATCAGTCTTATTCTCCTCTTCATTCTACCCTCCCCTGCCCAGCTCCCTGTCTTTCTTTCTCTGGCCCCTTTTTATAATCATATTTGCCTGGCACCAGAGAAGGAGGTGCTCACCCAGCTGTGGCCTCTCGCTCCTGGTCTCTGGTAATGCACCTTTCCTGCTCTGACTCTGACAAAACTCTCTCTGACTCCTTCCTCCTCCCCAGGAGCGTAGCTGTGAACAAAGGGAGGCTGAAGAGGCTGGGAATCACGCACATCCTGAATGCTGCTCATGGCACCGGCGTCTATACTGGGCCCGAATTCTACACTGGCCTGGAGATTCAGTACTTGGGCGTGGAGGTGGATGACTTTCCCGAGGTAGACATCTCCCAGCATTTCCGGAAGGCTGCTGAGTTCCTCGATGAAGCCCTGCTGACCTACAGAGGTGAGGGAGTAGAGTGTGCCTTCTCCAGGCTGCTAGAACTCCACAGGGGGAGAGGCAGAGTGGGGGACATCAGGAGAACTCCGGATTACCTGACATGTCTGGAGGTTATCTGTCCTAAGAAGGTAGTTGTCTCATTCTAAGAAGAGAGGCACGGAAAGGACAATCATTCATCTTATTGGTAATTATTGAGGGCCTAACACATACCAGGCACAGTTCTAGGTGCTGTGCTGAAAGACAGAAAAAGCCCTGACCTTTGAATCTCACACTGTAGTGAGCACAGAGAAATGTGTCAGAGAGTGACAAGTGTGAGGCAGAGACCAAATAGGATGATGTGTTGGAGTGACTGGCTGGATGCCGTGGGGACGGTGGTTGAGAGAGCCTCTCTGAGAAGAGGACATTTAAGCCAAGTGATAGGAAGGATGTAGCTATGGAAAAATAGGAAGAGCATTCCTGGCCAGGGAAAGTGCTAGCTTGAAGCTCCTGAAGTGGAACAAGCTTGGTGTGTCCGGGATCACAGGCTCATATGTCAGCACGGTGGGGAAGGGTTAGAGTGGCAGGGCCCAGTCATGCAAGAAGTTGAAGGCCAAAGTGAAGGAGATGGAAAGCTCCTTGAATCTGATCTACATTGTAGAAAACTCTTTGGGCTTGGGAGACTGTGACGGCGGGAGGGTGGGACTAGGAGCAGGGAGTGCTGAGGCTGTGGCTGTCGTCCAAACGCGAGATGACCAGAGACTCAGCCACAGAGTAGACAGGACACCTCAGTGGGGACAGGCTGCAGCCCATGCGTTGGGGGTGGCTGGAGTTCAGATCCGGAGTCAGAAACCTCAGGCTTGAGTCCAGGCTCTGCTATGCTCTCTCTTCCCGAGTAACTTGAGCCATTTCTTTCTCCAGGAGAACCTGTTTCTTTGTATATACAACAGAGATAAAGAGATGTAATCTTCCTAACATTGCTATGAGGATTAAATTTTAAAATGCATATAAAAACTTACTTAGCACAGCACCTGGCAAATATGTATGTGTATGTATATGTATAGTTATAAATATATGTATGTATCTCTATACATAGAATGTTTTATAGAGATTTTTATTAAAATGAAATTTATAAATTTTATGCATATATATTACATATGTATGTATATTATATGAAATAGTTTTCTCTCCTTTTCAATTCTTTAAAAAAAAAAAAAACAACCCTTAGTAAGAACTTTAAGAACATAACACTTGACAGAGCAGCTCTACTAGGAACCCACCCTGAGGGGATCAGATATACCCACAGAGATGTGCTTACAAGGATTACTCGTGGGATCATAGTCTGAATGATCAGAAAGACGAAATGTGGGCTGGTTACGTAAAGTTTGATATGGTCATAGACTAGGAACCTCAGCTCTCATTAAAAATGAAAACGGAAAAAAAAAATAAAAAATAAAAATGAAAACGGAGCCTCACACTTGCCACCATGAGAGGATGCTTATAACGGATTAAGTGAACAAAACTGAATTGAAAACAATACCTATGGTTTGACACATTTCTATGGAGAAAAAAAAACATCCCTACTTTTAAAAATTTATTCCTTCCGACCATCGTTGACTGGAGCGTGTGTGCAAACGCCAGCGGGGAGGGGGTTTCTGGCGCGCTTCTGCCCCACACGGAGCGGCGGGGAGCGCGTGGCCGTGGCCGTGGGGCCAGAGCAGGACCAGGGCCCATGGTCCGGCCAACCTGAGCGGAGCCGGAGTCGCCAGGGCGGGTGGGTGGCGGGGCCTCCCTGTGGCCCTGCTGGGCCCGGCACCCCTGCTCCTCCCCTCCGCTGCTGCTGGCGGTGGCCATCAGCCTGCCCTCCCCGCCTCCGCCTCTACCCCCTGCACCCCGCACCCCTGCCAGGCAGGGAAAGGACCTTATCCCCACTGGGGTTACCTCTGCGTCCTTCCTACTCCAGCCTGAGGGCTGTCACCACCCCTGAGCGGTAGCTTCTGTGATTTCCTCTACTCCAGGATGCTTTGGAGTCTGCTCTGAAGAGGGAGGAAGGCCAAACTAACACCTGGGCTGGGCGGTTTAGGTAATAGTCACAATAACTACAGTGGAGGATGTTATTTACATTTTACAAATGAGGAAACTGAGACCCACGGAAGGTTTAGTGACTTTGTCGCTGTGTGATAATCAAGGTTCTCTTGGTTGCTAGTAAGTAGAAACCATCTCAAACTGTTTAACCATCACCAAAGGCATTAATTATAACAACAGAAGAACAAATCCAAAGACGGGGATGTGGCTCCAGACTCACCTGAACAAGGACTGGATAATCTCTGGACTCTTGGTTTCCATCTTCTCTTTTTCTTTCTACCCCAGGTTGCATGGCCCTTCACAGACCTGAACATAGACTGCCTAACTTCCTGCCTCAGTGTCATTTCCAAATTTCCTAGGGAGAAAATGTGCTTGGCAGACTCTGGTCCTTTGTGTACCCTGAATTCTATCCATGGTGGCAAGGTGGGGAGCATAGCTTCTGGGCAATTGCTTCGTGTGTTTTTCCCAAATATGGAAAGAGGGAACATTCTGAGGAAAATGAGAATGATAATTGGGAGAATACAACACAAAAGCCAGCCATGTAGAGGCATACTGAAAATGGAAAGAGACCTTTCTTACTCAAGCCCAGTGCTCTCTCCACTAGCCACATCCTTCAAACTCTTTGAACAGAGAGACCACATCGAGAGGGCACCTCCCTCTTCCTGCTGCTCATCAAAATGTGGCTGCAAATTAGAAAAAGACCACCTTCCTCAAGCCGTTTTATTGCTGGAGATGTTTCATCAGAACCAAACAAATCTCCAAATTGACTTTGACTTGGATGTACATATGGTACAGTGTCAGGATGACCATGTATCAAACAGAGAGCAGACAGTCCTGTCACCCAGGGCCTGACCCACCTCACCTCCCCCTTGTCCTCAGGCCACACTTGAAGCTCCACAGAGGAACTCTGGGGTGCAGGGAACACAGCATTGAAAAGCACAGCAACCCCCAAGCTGGTCTCTGCCAGACTGAGTCTAAGTAGCACTTGATGCCAGTCTCTATGAGGAAGCTGGGGTGCTTGTGCCAGAAGTGTCCTGTTGTGAGCCAGCCCAGTAACTTCACCTCCAAAGAAAGGAAGGAAGACTTTGGTGCTGGTGGTAGTAAGTGGCGGCAGTGGCCTGGTCAGCCAGTTAAAGGGCAGTCTTTGGTGAGAGACAGCTGAGCCCGGAGCTGGTGATGGGAGGAGAGGACACCTTCTGCCCTTCACCTCCCTCTAGTCACTGCTGTCCTTCGGCAATAATGTTCTTCTGCGTGACTGGGCCTCAAGTCCCTTCTAGGCTTGCCTTGGTCTCTGACTTCGTGTGACAAACAGTCTTAACTGGATGCAAGATGTGCTGATGAAAGTCACCCCCTGCCCATCCCATATTGTTAGCTAGGACTCTTAAAGATGTAACGAGCATCCCCAAAGACTGTTGGCAAATAGATTGATGGCAGCATGCAAGGAGGTCTCTCGTGGTTCCAGGCTGCTCAAAAACAGCCATTAGAAAGAAGGCATAGAAGGCATGTTTGTCATATTTATTAAGGACATGAAGCAGAAGATGAGGCAAGGGGATAACTGATTTATTGAATGCTAGAGTCAAGACTTGGTGAAAGTTTCTGGTAGGCTATAAGGTTATTTCTACCAAAAACATTAATAGGAATTGGTAAAGTTATCCTTATGTTTTAAAAATGCTGACACATGACTTAATAGCAGTTTTTTTAAAAAAACCTTTACAGGTTTCAGTTGATATAAAAGATAATCTGAGTTCATTTTAGGACCTATCCATCCACATTGCAAGCTTAAATGGCATCAATGAAGCCTCGGTGCCCAGAATGAGAGTGGCAAGAGGCCCACTCTATTCTGTGTGGATCAATCCAAATCTGAAATATATTTGCTCAATCCTGACACAGACTCCTAAGGAAAAAAAAAAAAAAAAAACTAATAAAGTTTGACCTGCAAGTTTGGCTAGTAATGATCGAAAGACCCAGAATAGCCAAGAGATGGGAAAAAAACTAATGAAGAATGTGATAGTGATCTCTAACATATTTTTGTATAAAAGCCTGGTTCATTATGGAAATGTCAGAATGTCAGAGTAGGAGCACGAGATACTCATTAGAGAAAGCTATACTTTGCCCTAACATGTGAAACAAGTTTCGAAAGAGTAAATTGATCTAAATATAGAGTGAAGGATGTGTGTGTATGTGTGTGTGTGTGCATGTGCATGATACTGAGCTCCCTGTCACAGGAAGCATCCAGTCTCTCCTGGATGATGGATGATCCAGCATCGAGGACATTGTAAAGGGAATTCTCAAGTTTCCACTATACTCCTGGTGCTTTCCCACACTGACATTATGTGTCACTGTGATTCATTCACCTCAGCCTCATTTCTTTTCTTCTTTCTTCCCCCTTCCCCCCATTCCTTTGTTTCTCCTCCCTCTGGTGCTCATCCATCTGGCAGGAAGAAAGTAGGGGTGCGCTCCAGTGTTTCAAAAGTGGGGACACTTGTTAGCTCTTTTCCCTCCCCACCCTTCCCTCCCTGCCCACGTTCAGGCAATGCAGAAAATGCTTGCCCAAGCGCAGGGCAGCCTCACTGGCCTCTCTGATGTCCGTAACATGGGGCAGTGATGCTCATCCCTCATGGGACTTGAGTGCAGATGAATGCCAGAGGCTGGTAAATATATTAAGTCCAGCACATCCAAACAGTGCTTTTCATTTATTTATTTTTAAAGATTTATTTATTCATGAGAGACACGGAGAGAGGCAGAGACACAGGCAGAGGGGGAAGCAGGCTCCCCACAAGGAGCCCAACGTGGGACTCCATCCTGGATCCCAGGATCACGCCCTGAGCCAAAGGCAGATGCTCAGCCACTGAGCCACTCAGGCGTCCCGCCAAACCGTACTTTTTAACACAACTTTAAAAACCCTAATAAGGAAGCCGCCGTAGTTATGTTATTCCGTCTCGTGTTTGCTTTCAGGGAAAGTCCTGGTCAGCAGTGAGATGGGCATCAGCCGGTCGGCAGTGCTGGTGGTGGCCTACCTGATGATCTTCCACAACATGGCCATCCTGGAGGCCTTGATGACGGTGCGCCGGAAGCGGGCCATCTACCCCAATGACGGCTTCCTGAAGCAGCTCCGGGAGCTCAACGAGAAGTTGATGGAGGAGAGAGAAGAGGACTACAGCCAGGAAGGGGTGACAGATGAGGCTGAGGAGGGCGAGGATAGGGAGAGCAAGGTGGGGGCCAGAGTGCACAGCCTCACGGTGCAGGAGGAGGAGGACACGGTCAGCCACCTGAGCGGCTCCTCCTGGGGCCGGGCCAGCCAGGCCTCCAAGCCCCTCAGCCTCATTGACGAAGATGAGGAGGAGAAGCTGTACGAGGAGTGGAAGAAGGAGCAGGGCCTCCCGGCGGGCCAGGCCCCCCCGGCTGGAAGTGCCCAGAGACGGCCGGCCTCTGGCCAGGGTACGGAGGAGCCAGAAGACGAAGAGGACGTGGAGAGGATGATTCGGGAGTGGCAGAGCCGAAATGAGAGGTACCAGGCAGAAGGGCATCAGCGGTGGGGGAGGGAGGAGGAGGAGCAGGCGCAGGAGGAGGAGGAGGGCGAGGGGGGCTCCTTCGTGAGGAGGAGCCGGAGGCGCTTGCTGAGCGAGAGCAGCACTTCGGAGAGTGTGAGCAGCCACGACATCCGGGTCCTGAAGCAGCAGCTGCAGGTGAGCAGCCTGAGCCGGGCTGGGAGGCGCCGCTCGGACTCGGTGTCCACGGAGAGCACCTGGGACACGTGGAACCAGAGGCTGCAGGAGATTGAGAAGGAGGCCGCCCGGCGGTATCGCTCTCGGAGCAGGAGGGAGGAGGCGGCCGCGGGCTCGAGCTCGGAGGCGGGGAGCAGGGGGCGCCAAGACGACGAGGAGAGCGTGTCTTCCGAGGCCAGCTCGTTCTACAACTTCTGCAGCAGGCACAAGGACAAGCTCACTGCCCTCGAAAGGTGGAAGATCAAGAGAATCCAATTTGGGTTTCACAAGAAGGACCTGGGGGCTGAAGAGAGCGGCGGTGAGCCGGGCGCCCAGGAGGAGGCCGAGGGCGAGAAGAGCGCCGACGTCAGCCTGACGGCCTACCGGGCCTGGAAGCTGCGGCACCAGAAGAAGGTGGGCGGCGAGAACACCGAGGAGGTGCTGGAGCTCAGCAAGGCGGACGCCGCCGCCTCGGCCAAGAAGAGGCAGCGGAGGCTGGAGCTGCTGGAGAGAAGCCGGCAGACGTTGGAGGAGAGCCAGTCCCTGGGCGGCTGGGAGGCCGCCGGCTCGGCCACCGGCGGGAGCATCCCCCTGTCTGCCTTCTGGGCAGCGGGCTCCTCGGTGGGCGCTGAGGAGGACGCGGCCTCGGTGCTCAGCACCCAGAGCCACAGCTCCCGCGCCTCGCAGGCGGGGAGCAACGCAGGGGGGTGCCTGGCCTCGCTCCCCGGCACAGCTGTGCCCAGCCTGCCCGTGGGGCCCGGGGACACCATTTCCATTGCCAGTATTCAGAACTGGATTGCCAACGTGGTCAGTGAAACTCTGGCCCAGAAGCAAAACGAGATGCTGCTCTTGCCCCGCTCGCCGTCAGCAGCCGGCTGCCCGGGGGACGACCAGGTGTCCCTTCTCAGCGGACACAGCGGCTCCTCCCTGGGCGGCCGCCTGCTGCCGCAGAGCCAGCCCGGGCCCGGCTCCGGCTCACCAGCCCTGCTGGCCTCCCGCGCTGCGGGGGGTCCGAGGGCCGAAAGTCAGGGGGGCAAAGTCAGGGGGACCAGCAAGCCTATCTACAGCCTCTTCGCTGACAACGTGGATCTGAAAGAGCTTGGCCGGAAGGAAAGGGAGATGCAGATGGAGCTGAGGGAGAAGATGTCTGAGTACAAGATGGAGAAGCTGGCCTCCGACAACAAACGGAGCTCCCTTTTCAAGAAGAAGAAGGTCAAGGAAGATGAGGACGATGATGTGGGTGACAGGGATGAGGACACTGACAGCGCCATCGGGAGCTTCCGGTATTCTTCCCGCAGTAATTCCCAAAAACCTGAAACAGACACCTCCTCCTCCCTGGCCATTTCTGATCGCAATGGAAGTGGTAGCAGGGCTGGCAAAGAGATGGACGGCAGTATCACTACGTGGCTCAGTGGCCTCCGGACAGAGGAAAAATCTTCTCCCCAGAGTGATTGGTCAGGAAGCTCCAGGGGGAAGTACACCAGATCTTCCCTGCTCCGGGAGACTGAGTCCAAGTCCTCCAGCTACAAGTTCTCCAAATCCCAGTCGGAGGAGCAGGACACCTCCTCCTACCATGAGGCCAATGGCAACTCTGTAAGGAGCACTTCACGGATCTCTTCTTCCTCTACCAGGGAGGGCAGGGAGATGCACAAGTTCTCCAGGTCGATGTTCAGCGAGACCTCCAGCTCCCGAGAGGAGAGCCCAGAGCCCTACTTCTTCCGCCGGAGCCCTGAGCCCTCTGAAGGGGATGCATCCCCGGAACCACGGCGTCCAAACTGGGCCAGGCCCAGGGACTGGGAAGACGTGGAAGAGTCATCTAACTCAGACTTTTCTGAATTTGGAGCCAAGAGGAAATTCACCCAAAGCTTCATGAGGTCTGAAGAGGAGGGAGAAAAAGAGAGAATGGAAAACAGAGAAGAAGGGAGGTTTGCTTCAGGGAGGCGGTCTCAGTATCGGAGAAGCACTGACAGGGAGGAGGAGGAAGAAATGGACGATGAAGCCATCATTGCTGCCTGGAGACGTCGGCAGGAAGAAACCAGGACGAAGCTGCAGAGAAGGAGGGAGGATTAAGCTGGGCAAGGTGGACCTGGGTCACGCAGCTTAGTGCAGGGCTCAGAACACACACGGCCACCACCCATCAAGGGACAGGGGTGTGGAGAGGATCATCCTGAGGGGCAGCAGGGCACTCGAGTTGGGGTGGAGAGGAGGAGGGGAGTGAGATCTGAATGCTAAACCCACCGACACCGCTTTCTGTTGCCCAATGTCCTCTTAAGCTTTGACACTTCACTTACACATGTGATCGTGTCCATCAGAGATTGGAGGTGAGCTCGTGTGACACCATAGCTTGTCAGAGATTCCAGCTTATATCCAGGAATACTCAATACAGGATGTGGTTCTGGTTGTGGAGGTTTCATTAGAGCCAGGAAATTCATCCTGTGGCGAGTCTCACCTCTCCTGGCAAAGCTGATTTCTGGTTGTTTCTCTTAAATGTTTGGGATCTCCATTAAAATGGTATGTTGTCTAACATTTCTTACGTCATTCTGGTCATTTTTAGCTTTCTGAACCTACCTTAAAAGACACAGATGGGTTATCATGAGCCAGTCTCACCTGGTTCCATAAATGCCGGCCTCCAGACAACACCGCGCTCTTCACATTAAAACAGTAACCAAGTATTTTGTCTATGATACAGTAAAGTGGGAAGACATGAGGAAGACCCTTGAGAGTAACAGGGAATTACAGGGAGATCAGGTTTTATTGGGGCGAGAGTGGTGAGACATAGGTAGAGAGGAGGGCTCCCTGGAATAGCAGAGAGACAAAAGCAAACCAATGGGGGTGAGGGAGAAGAAAAGAAGCCCAATACAAGGAGATGGAGATGGAGATGGAGATGTAGTTTCATGAAATCTTTCCGTCACCCTTGCTTTTCATTCCTTGGAGGATGGTCAGACCATGCGGTGGGCAGCTCACGGGATCCTTCCTGCACTCTGGATGGGCTAAGTTGGTGAGAATTCTTTACCCTTTATTCCCAAGGCATGTCTGCTTTACAGAACACAAGTTGGGTTTCTGAGGCCAGCTGGTGTGTTGAGCACCTTACAACGAGCATTGGTGGATTGGTTCCTATAGTTCCTTTCAACAGGCAGCACCTTGCAAGATTTGAAAATAGGCATAGGCCATGCAGGGCTGCAAGATGTCTAGATGTCAGTGAGCCTTTGTTCCTGGTTTCCATTGCTTGATAGAACACTCTTTTCTTATGAAATGGCACCATCTTAATATACCTCCAGCAAGAAGGCCATTTGTGGCCCATTTCTGGGTGAGCTCAAGCTTTCCTCTCTCATTTTACTCCAATAGGGAAATTTCTGGTACAGGCACAATCAAGTGGGAAGTCAATCTTCTGGATGGAGGAATGAGAATGTCCCTGGGACAGCAGCTCTCTATTTCTTTTCTGATCTTCTTACCTTGAGTTATCTTGCAATTTAAGCGTAAATACTTAGAGAGCCAAGGTCAGGGATGAATACACCAAGTGAATTGACAAGCCAGCTGAGCAACTGCCCCTAATACCCATCCATAGGAGCCAGTTAACTCAGGTTTCCACACATCTTTCTCTTTGTTAACATAAGTGAAAAATAAAGAAGTTGATCTCAGTCACTTTGAAGTAGATAATTTTTTTAAAAGCATAATACTCCCAATTCATACCCCACTGAATGGATGTTGAACAAACATGCAACGCATCTTAGTTTCAAGACATCTAGTCTTTCCCCAGTCCTGAAGGTGAGCCTGGGGGGCGGGGCACAGACCAGGGAGACCTCCAGGCCTGTTTTTAGCTGTGCTCATAGGCTATGGGCAGCCATGGCCCCCACATGGAGGAGCTCAGCTCGCCAGAGGAAGTCACCAGAGAGGGGCAGCATCAAGCCCTGGAGAAAGGCCTTTGTTTGCTGTGTCTCCATGGAGAGCTCCTTTAGGATCCTGTATTGAGAGAGGTATCTGTCTGGAAACATGGGGTTCTGAATTCAGCTTATTCCTGGGGTTCAGACTTTGTGTTGGGACACCACATCAATAGAAATTTTATGTGATTTTTTATGATTAGGATTAGCTGGAATTTGGAGTGTTAGGATCATAACTGTGACTTCTGAATTAGACCAAATCTGGGATGATAGGTTGCACTCCAGCCTTCTAGACTCTGAATGACATTAAAAGGTATGCATTGTGTCTGTAAAGGTCCCAGTAGGTGGCATGCCCCAACTGGAAACTGATGAGAGTTTAATGCAGGAACTATGTACAGAAGCATGAGTAGGATTAAGAGGACAAGAAAGAATAGTAAAGCACCCAGTTACTAGCAAGAGCGAAAAACTGATAACACCTTAAGGACGATGTGAGGGAGCTGTTTGCAGAGCCGGGCAAAAGCCACAACCATGGGGGAAGGGCCACCTGACAACCCGGCAGAGGAGAAGGGGTATGGATATCCTGACTTCCCTCTCCTTCTAGATTGTCATCATGCTAGTAACGTTCACTGGCCAAACCTAACTGGACTCCAGAGAGAAGGGGAGCCCAGTACCGGAATGCTGGAGAAGAACAAATAGCAGATCTGAGGGGGGGAGCAGAAAATACCCAGCATGGACATGAATACATTTGAATGGAAAAGCCACGTCCATGAGCCTCCCTGGTGATGTTGTTCTGAATAACTGAGAACACTGTGCGCTGAACACAAGGTCAATCCGCTCTTAAGAATTAATTAATGACTGGAACAGGGGTTTTAGCTACACAAAACCAATAAAGAGAGTCTGTAATTTTGTTTTACAGGAAATAAAAGGCGAAGACAGATCTGAATCTGTGTCCTTCATTGGTTAGGAGAAAACCTCCGCAATAAGGGGAGAACAGTGTTCAGAAGGGGGCCCCACAAGAGTGGAAACCCTGCAGAGAATTCTGGGGTCAGGGGCGAGGAAGAGAGAGAAAGAGAGCTGAACAGATTTTGCCCCAAAGGTGAGGCCCTGGAGGGTAAATGAAAACACAGAGGCTGTGAAGAAACAAGGCATGGGGAGCATGCCAGAACCAAACAGAGGGTGCACCCACATTAGGGTCGTTCAGAGAGGAGGTCCAGAAAGGAGTCCCCTACAAAGCCGTGGGCAAGTGTAGAGGGCTAGTGTGCATCCCAGGGCCAGGGCTCAAGTCTCTAGGCTGAAGAGGCAAGTACATGGAGCTGTTCCAGGCAGCCCCAAGACAGACAGGCTGGCTGTATGGAGGAGGCTGTCCTGCAAGAGCTTCGGTCAAGGGAACCAGCCTGACGAGATCCTATGGGGCAGGAGCCAGAGGACTTCAGCCTCAGGCTCCCGCCACCTCCCCACAAACCAAAACCCCGAGGCAAGAGAGTTGCATGCCATGTATCCCATCAGCCTCATGGGCACAGAGGAGGGTGGTAAGGGGAGCAGAGCTGGAAGGCAGATGGCCTTCTAGCCAAGAGCAAAGGCAAAATATGGGGCCAGTGCGCCAGTTATCCTGTGACATATTGTGGATGCTAGGTTATGAAGACTCTGCTTTTGGTGGTAGGCATGTCCCCAGAAAAGGGACGTGAATTTCTCTGGCCTCTGAAACGTTCCCACCTGGTATGGCTAGGGAGAATTATTAACCAGTGACAAATGAGTAGGCTCAGCGGTGTGCCAGGAGAGCATCGATCACGGAAGCTCGAGCCCTCACGGCCACGTTTGAGGCCTCCCTAGGCCCTTGCCTGTGGCTGCGCCAGGTAACTCTGCCCATCACATTTGCCGCCTGCCTTCTATTCCCCTCGCCACTCCCGCAGCCAGGCCCTCTGTCCACCACCAGCTGTTGCGGCTGCCTCCCTAACCGGTTTTGGCCTCCCCTCTTTTCTATCTAGTCTAGAACCAGACTAATCTTCCCACGGTTCATAATCCTGATTCTTTGTAATGCTTAGCTTAAAAACTGCAATGCTCCCTACCGCCTAGGTAATGAAGCTAACATTTCCTCACTGACCTTCAAGGGCCCCCTACCCTGCATTTCCAGCCTCATGGGTTGCTCCCCTCCCGTGCCACACCTCCCACATCGCATGAGCAGCACGCTGTTTCACACCCTTTATTGTGCTCTTTCTCTGGGCTGTCCCCTCTGCCTCAGGCATCCCCATGGTGCCCTGCCACCTCCCTGTGACGGTCCCATCACCCTCCAGGCTTCTCCTTCGCTACTAAACCTCTTCCAGCCTCCCTGGCCACCAGGGTCTCTTCCTCCTCTGAAATCACACAGCGTTTTGCTGGCACTTGTCTTCGATGCTTACCCTAGTCTGCTTTTTATTATAGGAATTTGGTACATAAGGATAAGAATGTCTTTTAGGATTACTGTGTGGTTGTAATTAAGTAAGATATTATTTTAATATACCTAGACAGGTGATGGCATACCATAGAATCTAGTAAGTTGTACAT
The DNA here is from genome assembly GCF_053574225.1 of Canis aureus. Classification (NCBI taxonomy): domain Eukaryota; kingdom Metazoa; phylum Chordata; class Mammalia; order Carnivora; family Canidae; genus Canis; species Canis aureus. Next base: position 49,881,991 of record NC_135616.1, read on the forward strand.
CGTTATGTGTAATTCTATAATAATAATGTGATTACTGTTATAATTACTATAGACACAATGTGCTAAAGTGGTTAAGAACACAGCTTTGGAATCTAATGGAAAAACAGCCAACACTTTATTAAGTGTTTACGATGCTCCAGGCACGACGCTAAGAGCTTTAGCATGGATTATCTCTTCACGATCTTACCCTTTATTTTTTTTACTTCATTTTTTGAAGCATATGATGTGCTAAACAAAATGAGAGGCACTGGAGATTCAGGAGAAACCAAGAGAGATGAGGGCTTGCCCTCAAGGAACTGATAATTTTATTAACGGAGATAGCAGTAAACAAGGAATTTTGAATAATTTGAATATTGTTTACTTATTTATTATCTGCTTGCCTATTTGTCTGTCTCTACCTACTAAACTGCAAGGCCCAGGGGATGCCTGGGTGGGTCAGTGGTTGAGCTTCTGCCTGCGGCTCAGGGCGTGATCCCAGGATCTGGGATGGAGTCCTGCCTGCTTCTCCTCTGCCTATGTCTCTGCCTTTCTCTCTCTGTGTCTCTCATTAATATATAAATTAAATCTTAAAAAAAAAATATGCAAGCTCCAGGTGTGTGGCTGCCTCAGTCAGTAAAGTATGTGACCCTTGATTGTGGGGTCATGAGTTCAAGCCCCAATTGGGGATAGAGTTCACTAAAAAATAAAATAAAATAACACAATAAAATGCAAGTTCCATGGGGGTGCCTCCAGTTCATTGCTGTATCCCTGCACCTAGAAGCCAAGCCTAGGATGAAAAGAACTCTTAACAAACTTGTGAAAAAAAAAAAAAAACAACAACAACAAAAAAAACAAACTTGTGTTACGGCTGAAGATGTTAGTGCTTTGAGAGAAGTAAGCCGGGTAACAGTGGAAATGGTGGGTGGGGAGCAGGGCAACAGTAGGATGATCAGAAGAACCTCTTTCTGAGGAGCTAAAACCTAAGCAATGAGAAGGAGCCATCCAGGTAAGGACCCTGAGGAAAAACACCCCCTGCAAAGAAACCAGTGGAGATGCTCGGGTTTAGAGGGATGAAACCATGAATGACCTGAGGCCATAGGGCAACTCCACGCCATACACAAAATGCAAATTGAGACAATCTGATTTTAGAGACTGTGTGACTATTTCACAGAGTATGTAACATCCATAAAATGCTTAGGACAATGCCTGGTACATAATAAATGCTCAATAAGCATCTCTTACATCTACTCCTGGATTGTTTTTAAATCAATCCTGTTTTAAAAGCATGGAATTATTGATCAGCTGGTTAATGATTCAGCATATGGATGATTTTTAGGACCCAAAGAAGTCAGTTTGTTGCTGTTTAGTTTCAATGATCTTTTTCCCTTCCCCCGCCCCCCCCCATAAGTGAGCAAGATGGAGAGGGTGATGGGAGAGAGAACATCCCAAGATACGCAAGGTGGGAGGGAACCCAGACATCTATTGGAAGCACAACAGTTCAGCCACCCACTTGGGAGAGCAGCCCCCATTTCACTGACACTGACTGTCGGGCCAGGGTTATTAAAAGCATTTCTTTCTGTCACAGTGACACTGCAGCTACTCCAGTGGAGGCCAGTCTTTTTTTCTTTATTATTTTATTTTATTTTATTTTATTTTATTTTATTTTATTATTTTATTTTATTTTATTTTATTTTATTTTATTTTATTTTATTTTATTTTATTTATTTTATTTATTCATGAGAGACAGAGAGAGAGAGAGAGAGAGGCAGAGACATAGGCAGAGGGAGAAGCAGGCTCCATGCAGGGAGCCTGATGTGGGACTCGAGCACGGGTCTCCAGGATCACTCCCTGGGCTGAAGCTGGTGCTAAACCACTGAACCACCAGGACTGCCCAATGGAGGCCAGTCTTGACCAATGTCCACGCTCTCCAAGGCGGAGCAAAGGCTGGCGTGGAGAGAAGGATAGGAGAGAGGAAAGCCAATCCCAAAGGCATCATAGTTATGACTGGTCCTGGCCCTGCTCTGGGCCGGCTACAGCTAGCCTGCTCTGACTTCATTCACAGGAGGCTGCTAAGAGCTGTTTTGGGAAAAGTAGGCATTCCTCAAAGGAACACAGAGCAACAAAGACCCAGGCAGCAGGCAAAAGGGCAGACAGCAGGCATGACTCACTGCCCTTTGCAGGATTTTGAGAAGACATGGCTTAAATGGATCATTGCCTTATTAAAGTTACTGGAATAAGAAGACCATGCAAACAAGCCCTCCAACAGGAAGACAGTTCAGTGGCTTCCTGCTCCTCACCCTGGTGGCCCCAAGAGAGGTCCCTTGCTCTTCTTTTGGAATTGCACTTAGGCACCATTTAGCCCTGCTGACCAATACAACCCTGCAAAATCACTGTTAACATCCCCCTTTTACAGACGAGAACAGTCAGACGTAAAGGGACTAAGTGATGTGCCCAGAATCACAATGTAAGTAGGGGAACAAAAATTTGAACCTAGTTATGTCTGATTTTAAAGCCTCTATCTACCACACCGTTTTGCCTTTAAGAAAGATCTATGCCCAGGGAGGGATTAAAACCAAAATTGCAGAGAAATCTGAAATCTGACTGCAGGGCTGCATCCATCCAGAAGATGCAGTCTACGAACAAAGCTAGGGCTCCAGTTGGCCTCCCTCCATCCTCTGTGTTAGCCGTCTCACTAATAAACAGTCTAGTGCAAAAGAGTGTCAGGAAGATGACAAGCACGGAGCCCCCAGGGACTGCTCTTAAATGGGAGCCTTACCTAAAGGATGGGATGTTCAAAGAGGTTTAGTTTTCAGCACGTTCTCTCCTCCCGACTCCTGGGAGAGAAGCTTTCATTCCAGGGAGTCACAATATTTGTGCGTATTTCAGACAGCTTTCTTTTTAAAGCTGTGCAGCACAGGTAGTTATGTAGCTCTGGATTTATTACAAAGGCTGCTGGGGGAGATGGCAGAGAGCGTGTGCGTGTGCACGTGCGTGTGTGTGTGTGTGTGTGTGTGTGTGAGAGAGAGAGAGAGAGACAGAGACAGAGATGGAAATAGAGACAGAGCAAATCACTCAGCCCCACAGTCTCTCAAACAGAAGGAAAATGCCCCCTGCTTGATAGCAATGGGGTCAGGGGGAATGAGGACTTCACACACAGCCAACATTTAGACAAATGGGTCTAATACTAGACCCAGTCAGTTGACCTGTATTATAATATATTATTCGACAACAGTTGGGACCTGCTGTAAAAGATCTCCTTCACTGGTTTCATCCATCCTTTCCTTCTTTCATTCAACCAGCACTTAGGGAGTACTTACTAGACGGCAAGAATTGTTCTGGGTGCTGGAAATGCAAAGAATGAAACACAGTGTCTTTCTCTGAAGAGTGTGAATGGGGTCTGGTGGGTTCTCTGTCAAAGAACTGCACTTGGGAGCCCAGAGGCAATTTTGGCTTGAAATCCCAGCATTAGACTCATTCCTTTGAATTAAGGCCTAGCTGCAGTTACAGTGTCTATGAATTAGGGGTAACTCCATGGCGTGGATTAGCTGGTCCCTTTGAAATGAGACAGACCCCGAGAAAATAAGTTTCCATGAGGAATATCAAAAGGTCCAGGAGCCTATAAATTGTGTCAGAGGATTAACAAGGGCAGCATGAGGCCATTTGCAAATCAAGAAAGAGTCCTTTCCTTCCTTTGTCTTCTATCATTGTAAGTTTCTTAAGATGCACATCTCACTGAAGCACAAGACAACACAGCTCAGGGACGCCTGGGTGGCTCAGTGGTTGGGGGTCTTCCTTTGGCTCAGGTCATGATCCTGGAGTCTCAGGATCGAGTCCCGCATCAGGCTCCCTGCATGGAGCCTGCTTCTCCCTCTGCCTGTGTCTCTGCCTCTCTCTCTGTGTGTTTCTCATGAATAAATAAATAAAATCTTAAAAAAAAAAAAAAAGACAACACAGCTCACTGTAAATATGTTGGCCCTCCACTCCAAGAAATTTTCTTTCTTTAAAAATTTTTTATTTAAATTCTGATTCAAATACAGTACGGTATATTGCTTTCAGGAGTACAGTTCAGTAATTCATCACTTATATATATCATCCAGTCCTCATCATAATGAGTGCCCTCCTTAATGCCCATCCCCCCTTCATCCCATCCGCCTCCCATGTCCCACCATCACCTTTCAATTTGTTCTCTATCATTAAGAGTCTCTATTGGTTTGTCTCCCTCCCTCTCTCTCTTTTTTTTTACCCCTTCCCATATATTTGTCTGTTTTGTTTCTTAAATGCCACACATGAGTGAAATCATGTGGTATTTTTCTTTCTCTGACTGACTTATTTCACTTAGCATGATACACTCTAGTTCTACCCGTGTCATTGCAAATGACAAGATTTCATTTTTTGATGGCCGAGTGATATTCCATTGTATATGTATACCACATCTTCTTTATCCATTCATCTGTCGATGGCACTTGGGCTCTTTCTATCATCTGGCTATTGTTGATAATTCTGCTATAAATATCAGGTGAATTTACTCCTTTGAATTTGCATTTTTGTGTACTTTGTGTAAATACCTGGTAGTGCAATTGGTGGATTGTCGGGGAGTTCTATTTTTAACTTTTTGAGGAAACTCCATACTGTTTCCCACAGTGGCTGCACCAGTTTGCATTCCTACCAACAGGCAAGAGGGTTCCTTTTCCTCTGCATCCTCACCAACACTTACTGTTTCAGGTATTGTTAACTTTAGCCATTTTGACAGGTGTGAGACGATATCTCATCATGGTTTTGATTTGCATTTCCCTGACGGTAAGAGATGTTGAGAATCTTTTCATGTGTCTGTTAGCCAGCTGTATGTTTTCTTTTTAAAAAATAGCTATTCATGTCTTTTGCCCATTTCTTAACTGGATTATTTGTTTTTTGGGTGTTGATTTTGATATAGATTTTGGATACAAATCCTTTATCAGATATGTCATTTGTGAATATCTTCTCCCTTTCCATAGGCTGCTTTTTTGTCTTGTTGATTGTTTCCTTTGCTGTGCAGGAGCTTTTTATCTTGATGAAGTCCCAATGGTTCATTTTTGCTTTTGTTTCCCTTACCTCCGGCAATTTGTCTAGTAAGAAGTTGCTATGGCAAAGCTGTAGTTATCAAGACAGTATGATACAGGCACAAAAATAGACACATAGCTCAGTGGAACAGAATAGAGAACCCAGAAATGGACCCAGAACTCTATGGTCAACTAATCTTTGACAAAGTAGGAAAGAATATCCAATGGAAAAAAGACAGTTTCTTCAAAAAATGGTATTGGGAAAACTGGACAGTCAGCCATGTGCAGAAGAATGAAACTGGACCACTTTCTTACACCATAAACAAAAATAAGTCCAAAATGGATGAAAGACCTAAATGTTAGACTGGAAAACATCAAAATCCTGGAGGAGAACACAGGCAGCAACCTCTTTGGCCTTGACCAAAATTTTCTTTTGTTTAAGTCTGTGTTTGTTTAAGTCTGTGTTTAAGTCTATGTCAGCAGATCAGCCAAGCCAATCAAAGTTTTTTAAAAGATTCATTTATTTATTTGAGAGAGAGAGCACATGCACACGTCAATGAGGGGGAGGGAGAGGAGGAGAGAATCTTGAAGCAGAACCCCCCACCCCCGCCGCCGCCGCCACTGAGCACAGAACCAGAATCAGGGCTTGATCCCAGAACCCTGAGAGCATGACCTGAGCAGATATCAAGAGTCGGCTGCTTAACTGACTGAGCCACCCAAACGCCCTAAGCCAATCAAAGTTTTTATTCAAGTATGCTAATAGTGGAGTTTTGGGTCATGATGTTTACTTGATACAAAAACATTGTTTTTGCTATGGTTATATACTAGATGGATTTTTTTTAAAGATTTTATTTATTTATTTATTTGAGAGAAAGATACAGCATGAGCAGGAGAGGCAGAGGGAGAAAGACAATCTCAAGTAGACCCCACGCTAAGCATGGAGCTGGACATGGGGCTCAATCCCAGGACCCCAAGATCATGACCTGAGCAGAAACCAAGAGTCAGACCCTTTACTGACTGAGCCACCCAGGTGCACCTACTGGATGGTTTTTAAAAATTCCATTTATTATTATAAAATATTTTCACCACCCCTACAATAATAAACAAAAAGCCCTCTAAACTCTGGCCTTGCAGACAGACCCTCAATAGTCTCAGCATTGAGACTGAGTTCTGTCCAGATAAATGCTACATAACTATGATGGTTGGCCATCAGATACCCATGGTACCTTCATTGTCTCCACTTGCCTGGCAAAGCCAACAGTATTTACTGTAGAAGACAAGTGAGCAGAACAATTTAATTCCATGGACAGCATTCAAACTTTCCTTCCCTTTAGCCCTTTAAATGTCATTTCATTAACTTGTGCATCCATCTACATAAGAAAACTAACATGCTGTGTCTATTTCATTATGATAAAGCTGAGAACCAATCAAGAAAATTACAGAATAAAATGGCACCAGACATTATACTTCCATCTTTTTTCTTGTTGAATACAATTATGTTTCTTCAAGTCTGAAGCTCTAAGTCAACTTTCAGAAAATCTCCCCCTCTACATCTTAGCTGCATGGTTGTAGCCCAAACTACCCCCAACCCCTAATTTCTCCATAAAATCTCTCAACTTGTGTTTGAGAGCCATTTGCCACTCAAGTTTCCAGGACTCACCAAGACCTTTCTGGAACCCAGAGTCGGCACATCTCATTATGTCAGTGATCTAACAAAAACCAAAAATCATTTTAATCATCATTTTGCAGATGGAAAAATAGGTTCAGGAGTTTAAGAAATTACTCAATCAACTGGAAAAAACAGAGTAGGGAATCCACCATAAAACTTTGAGCCTAGATCTCAAATTTCTTCACTGTGCTACTTTGATTGATTTTAGTTTTAGATCCAAAGCAATATGTGTCAGCATTGACTTAAAAAATAATTAGTTAATAATTAAAATGCAACGACGACATACTAGACTTTTTCTTTTAGTGTTATAGATCAGTAGGATGATTTTTCACATTTTTTACTTCAATGCCCACTCTTTAGCCATTAAGAACTTGCTAGAAAATGATCAATTTCCTTGGGGTGATTTTAAAAGATGTTCTCTTTTAATGAAATTCTGTTTTTTCTCAAGAATATCTTTAAATTTTTAGACAACAATTCTCCTTCTCCCAAGTCTTTTCTGGAATAGTAATATCTTTTTGCCATTTGAGTATGGAAGAGTTGAACTCAAGATTGGCTGGTTTAACCCGAAGATTAGTTTTAAACAAAGGTGTTCTCTTATTTTCTCCAGCAAGGAACTGGATGCCTCAGCACCCAATCATTTGGGTTTGTTTGTTTATCACAGTCTGTTTTGCTGCTCTATGTACTACTGTGCACTGGTCCCTTAATGTTACCAATAATATTCAGTGCCTCCACTGGTGGAATGTCCACAGACACTATGCATTCTTTTATTTCATATTCACAACAATCCTGAGACAGGCATTTCTATACCCATTTTGCAGGTGAGGAAACATGTTCAGAGAAGTTTAATTACTTGCTCAATGTCACACATCTAGACTGGTGGAACTGAACTTAAAACATATTTCTGCCTAACTTTGAAGCCAACACCCTCTCTCACACCCCACTTGGCCTCCCAACTGCAAAACGCTCTAGCAGGTATGACATGGGATTTTGAAAGTCCACAGACTTTTTGATGTTTCCAAAGCATTTTAACTACCATTCCCAGAACCCCAAATCAGGGACTAATACCATAAATCAACCCTGGGCACATAATTTTTAATTGAGCTGTATAGTATTGATGTCTCCCCAGCTGGATGTCCTGATCATGTCTGAGGTTATTTTCTGTTTGTTTCTCTTTCCTTTGGGGAGATATATTTGATTGAGAGCATCTGCTATTTTCTGGAACAATTTTCTCATTTGGCTTTAAGCTTGCTATAGATATCAGATGTGCTTCTTCAGATTTATTGGTGCATTTCACAAACATCATTCATACCTGTTGCTTGAGAATGTTTGTGTAAAGTGAGAATGCCCTCTGTTAGTGATGCCACCATCAGCTTACTTAATTCCATTGCTGCTATTCAGTCTTATAGGCACTTTGAAGGAAAGAAGAGAAACCAGCCCCTGCTAATGCTGTTCTGCTGTGGAGGCACCTCTGCCAATAAAAGAGATCTGTGCCTGTTGTACACAGTGATTCCATCACAAATTTCAGAGAACTGCAGCTAAAAGATTGGTGACATTAGTAACTCCTGCAGACTTCTGTCATTGGGAGTAGAGCTGCTGTTTACAGGAAGGTTCATGGCTCTGGTCTGACAGAAATACTGAGGGTAAGAAATCCCTCCCCGCCAGAACAGTTTCCTGTAAGAGTACAACTTCCAGGTTGGAAAGGACAAACCCAACACCCACTGACGAATTAGAGAATCATTAGATAATATATAAAAGGTAGATAATGAAGCATGAATCTAGGCGATGTAAATCTTTACAGTTTTCCCAGTAACATTCTTGAATTTTATTCTCCATTGCCAAGAAATTTTTAAAAACTTAAAAACAGAAAGGAAAATTTCACTGAAGCAAATTTAGAACATACACACAGAAACACACAAAGAAAACCTATCTATAATCAGAGTTCACTGTTAATATTTTTACATGTATATAAATACATATTTTTAATATATTTGACATATTGTGCATTTTTAAACTAATTTTCACTAAATAGTTTTCCATTCAAGATATTTCCCTAAAATGTGATTTTTAACAACCTCATAGTTTTCTGTCTTGGAGCTGCCTCATTCATTTTACAGATCTTTATTACCAAACAATTATGTTTTCTAATTTTCCCTAGATTCCTGAGATGAATCACCTAATACACGCATGGTTGTGTATCTGCTCAGTTATTTCTTCAGAATAAACCCCTGGGGTGCCTGGGTGGCTCAGTCAGTTGAGCAAAGAACTCTTGATTTCGGCTGAGGTCAAGATCTCAGGATGGTGAGATCAGGCCCCACATCTGGCTCCACGCTCAACAGGGAGTCTGCTTGAGATTCTCTCTCTCCTCCTTCCGCCACTACTTGGCTCTCTTGTTCACTCTCTCTTTCTCTAAAATAAATAAATCTTAAAAGAAAAAAATGAAATCCTATGAAGTTCTTACCTCAGTACATACATACTTAAAAACCAAAAACCTCTTTGTAACATATAGCCAACTGCCTTCTAGGAAGATTGTATATACGTGGTATCAGCAGCAGTATCAAACTCCTACCTGTGCTGGATATTGCAAATACACTTATCTTTGCCAATATAACAATGTGATGCTCATGATGGCTGTGGTTATGAAATGCTTGTTGTGTGCTAGGCATCGTGCTAGTGCTTTCCTAGATCTTGCAAGAGTGTGCCATTTTTAGGGCCTTGTCAGCCTGAGTGAGACTTATCTTCTAGTCCGAGCCCATGGTGTATTGCTCTCAGAGACTGGGAACTAAGACCCAACTGCCCCTGATCTCGGTTTTTCATCTGATTATGCTCACATGTCAGCCACCCTGGCCACACCTTCTCTGCACCATCATCCCCTGGATGCTTGGCACCTCCTTGCCCACGCCCCATGCCCCCCACAGCTCCCCACCTCCTCACCCTCCTGCAGATGGGCACTCCCTGCAGACCAACTGTCTTCTCTGAGTGCCCTCATCCTCTCTCAGCCTTAGAAGAAATCTGGCATTTCATTCAGGACACAGCTTCAGTTGCATTTCATTCAGGACATTGCTTCAGTTCTTAAGCAATGGCTTTTTATGCCTTTAGGCCACATGGCGTGTTTGCTAGAAGAAACAGCTGAAGATGGTTCCAGAAGGCAAAAATCGGAAGTGAGGAGAGCAGACCCAGAGTCTGCTGACTTTTGTTATCAGCTTTGTCATTTTATTTCACCTTAGAAATGATGTACATGTAAAGCAACACACATCTATTACTTTGATAAAAATTAAATATCTTAAAGAAGAAAAGTATAGAAATATAAGTAGCTTGCCCCAAATCACATAATAAAATACCACCTCATTGTTTTGCTTTGCTTTTTTTATATATTGCTACTGAATTTGACTTTTTTCTGTTTTCTGACTCTTGGTGTTTCATAATTTAAAAGTTGCTTCATTAGCAGTTGCTGTGCCCTTTTCACTTTGGGGTATTGATCTGACTAATTTACATATAGTCGGTAGTATTAATGCATTTTGACTCTGTCCTATATATTGCAAATCATTTCCTCAGTTTATTTTCTTGTAGTTTTATTAATGCCATTTTTCAGATATATAGACATTTTATGTTTTCAGATAGTCAAAAATTTCAGTCTTTGTCTTTATGGTTTCTGCTTTGAAAATCCTTTCCGATTCAGTAATTCATACAAATGGTTTGTATATGTAACTATATATTTATATGCACAGATGTTCATACTATTTCTTTACAATCTTTTTTATTTTTGTAAGGTTGGTAAGGACGTCCCCTTCTTCATCTTTGCCATTAATAAGTTCTGTCTTCTCTCTTCCTTCTTGCCTAATCTAGCTAAAGATTTGTTACTAGTCATTCGTTTCAAACAACCAACTCCTTATTGACTAATATTTTTCTATTCTATTTTAATTATTTCTGCTCTACTAGTAGTTATTTGCTTCCTCTACTTGCTCTGTGTTTACTTTGCTCTTCTTTTCTAGTTTTTTAATGGTGGAGGGTAGGATTATTGACTTGAAGTCATTTTTTTAAAGATTTTATTTATTTATTCACGAGAGACGTAGAGAGAGGGAGAGAGAGGCAGAGACACAGGCAGAGGGAGAAGCAGGCTCCATGCAGGGAACCCCATATGGGACTCGATCCCAGGTCTCCAGGATCACTCCCTGGGCTGAAGGCGGTGGTAAACCGCTGAGCCGCTGAGCCACCCGGGCTGCCCTGAAGTCATTTTTTTTAAACAGGTATTTACAGTTATAAATTTTCCTCTAGGCACTGCTTTAGCTGCATCCCAAAATTTTGAATGTTGTGTTTTCATTTTCATTCATCTCAAAGTATTTTCTAATTTCCCTTGTGATTTTGTCTTTGAACCATGGATTTCTTACCAAGGAGTGTGTTGTTTAATTTCTTCCTGTGCCCATCTGTTACTGATGTCTAATTTAATTCCATTTCATCAGAGAGCATACTTTCTATGATTTTGATCTTTTAAAATTTACTGACTCTTGTTTTATAAGCTAGCACATGGTCTAACTGGATGAAGTGCTCTTGAGAAGAATGAGTATCCTGTGCCTTTGTGGGCCATAGAGTTCTGTAAATGGCCATTCGGTCTATGGGCTTACGGTGTTAAATTTTCTATTTCCTTGGTGATCTTCCAACTAGTTATTTTATACAGCATTGAAAGTGGTTCTTCCATGGGCTTTGGATTATTACTTTCTACATCTTTTTGAGGAAGTTTTAATTGTTTATATTTTCCTAGAAAATTGTTTAATGCAAATTTTCAAATGTATTATATGAAGCATACTCACAAATCTTCAACATTTCTGCTGTATTTATGACTATATTCTTCCTCATTCCTAATGTTTTATATGTTTATTCATTTTTTGTTTATTCATTTTTTATTTAGATTAGATAGTAGATTACCTATTTCCTTGTATTTTATCAAAAGAAACTGTATTTAGGGATGCCTGAATGGCTCAGCAGTTTGGCGCCTGCCTTCAGCCCAGGGTGTGATCCTTGAGTCCTGAGATCGAGTCCCACATCGGGCTCCCTGCATGGAGCCTGCTTCTCCCTCTGCCTATGTCTCTGCCTCTCTCTCTCTCTCTCTGTGTCTCTCATGAATAAATAAAAAATAAAAATAAAGACACTGTATTTTACTATTATTTTTCTAATTTGTGAATGCTTGCTTTTATCTTTATTAATTGTATATCTCTACTTTCCTTGGGTTTGTTCTACTGTTCTTTTGCTAACATCTTGAATAGAACACTTGGTGCACTTATTTTTTATTTACACTTATTTTTAAATTTATTTATTAATTGAAAGAGAGTGTGTGTGAACAGGGGAGAGGCTGAGGGAAAGAATCTCAAGCAGACTCTCCAAGAAGTATGGAGCTCTATGCCGGCTTGATACCATAACCCTGAGGTCATGATCTAAGCAGAAATCAAGAGTTAGATGCTCAACTGACTAAGCCACCCAGGTACCCCATTTACATTTATTTTTAAATAAATATATAATATATTTAATATAAATATATACTAACTTATATTTATATTAAATTTTTTAAAGGCCACAAAGCTGACTCTGAATATAGCTTTGGCTATCCTCCCTAAGTTTTGCTAGTTGTTATTTTTATTGCCATGATTTCCTAAATATTTTGCAATTATAATTTTGGTTTTTTTCTTTGACCCAGGAATTACTTAAGAGAGCACTTAAGAATTTCCAATCATTTGGGTGGCTTTTAAAATTTTTTTGTGGCTGAATATGTGAGCAAATTTTTGTCAATATTCAATTTCTATAGGGTGTAGAGCAGGAATCAATAAAATAGGTCCAAACCCCACCTACTGCCTGTTTTTGCAAAGAAAATCTTGTTGAAACATATCCACACCCAACCCATTTATTTATTCTCTATGGATGTTTTCACAATACAACCACAGAGATGAGTTGTTTGGCTTTTTAAAAAATATTTATTTATTTACTTGAGAGACAGCACTTGAGAATGTGTGCATGCACAAGTAGGGGGAGGAAGAGAAGGAGAGAATCCTCAAGCAGACTCCCTGCTGAGCATGGAACCTCATGGGGGCTTGAGCCCATGACCCATGAGATCATGACCTGAGCCAAAACCAAGAGTCAGACACTTAACCGACTGAGCCACCCAGACACCCACAGAGTTGAGTAATTTTAACACACCTGTATAGCCCACAAAGCCAAAGTGTTTCCAATTTTGCCCTTCACAGAAAAATTTTGCCAGTGACTCCATAGGAATGAAGTATGTAGGGTATAAAAATTAACAAGACAGTCTTTAAATAGAACATCTATTTTTGTAAGTATAAATCACCACTATACAATATAATTTAATAATTAAATAAAACACAATAAGAGGATTTACCATCACCAGAAATGACTATGTTCCTGCAGGAAATATTGGGAAATGTCCTAATCCAGTCAAGGGAATCATAACTCAATACCAAAAGGTAACCAAAGAGAGCTCAAATTGGGGGGCACCTGGGTGGCTCAGTTGATTAAGCATCAGACTCCTGACTTCAGCTCAGGTCATGATCTCAGGGTCTTTAGCTGGAGCCCAGGGTAGAGCTCTGCACTCACCAGGGGTTCTGCTTCTCTTCTTCTCCGTCTCCCTCTACCCCTCCCGCTGTTAGTGCTCATGAGCACACTCTCTCTCATAAATAAATAAATAAATAAATAAATAAATAAATAAATAAATAGCACATTTTAGACCATGCATACCCTAGAAGTACATAAATATTATGGAAAAGTTGTTCTTTCCGATTTCATGGAATATCAATACTACTAGACTATTGAGCTAAAAATGTTATTATAGGGGTGCCGGGATGGTGCAGTTGGTTAAGCATCTGACTCTGGTTTTGGCTCAGGTTGTGATCTCAGGGTTGTGAGATCAAGCCCCAGGCCCAGCTCCACACTCAGCAGAGAGGAGTCTGCCTCTCTCTCTCTCTCTCTGTCTCTCTCCTTCCCCCTCTCCCTCTGCCCTCCCCACACTTATGAATGTGCTTGCTCTCTCTTTCTCTCTCTCTCAAATAAATAAATAAATCTTTAAAAAATAAATTAATATAAATACAGCAATGCCAAGGAGTAAAATGTAATTTGTATCCATTTTCAAGATAAAACAAATTACTAAAAGATATTACTCTTGATTGCAGTAGGCTAATTAAACTACACCCTAGACTCCAAGAGGATGCCTTTATTCACTTTGCCATGGGAAGTTGCTGTGGAATTGTAGTATAAGAGTAAGATGTTCTCTGTAATAATTATCAGTGTGTGTTTATATGGGTGTGCCAAGTTCCCAATTTACCTCCATTCAATACCTAAGAGGCTGGTCCAGAAGGCATTAAGCTTAAAATATTCTGAAATTGAAGCAGAAATTGGCAATGTGGATAACAGCCAAAGAAAATTTGATGTAATATTAAGTAAAAACTGTATGTCAAGGCAGAGTTCAGAGTACTAAAAAGACAGGTAGAGCACCCACTCAGGACAACAGAAATGACAGGATATCCATCCTGGGTGCAAACTTCTGGGACCTATAGCCTGGGCTTCTAGCTACCAGTTATGTCACACCTACCTCAACTGAGTGAACAAAAGCTTTGAGCCACTACCCAGTTTCCATCTAAAGGACCTTAGTGTGTTCCTCCTGTCAGCATATCCCAAGAAGCCAGAATTCTCCAGCACTTTCTCTTCCCAGAACCCCTGCTATGTCTTCTTGGTTTCTCTTTATTCCCTACTTTCTGGTCTCATAGTTAAACGGCATAGAGGAAGAGCCTCTGCTTTTTTTCTCCCTTTCCTAGAGTGAAATTATCAGCCAGAGAGGAAACTTCAGGAGCTTGTTCAGGATTCAACATTCTATTCATATCCGATACGGGTGTCTCAGTGGAAATGTGAGCAGCACCAGTGTAAGCTGATCAGTCCCACTGTAGTGTGTTTTGCATGGACTGTATGGGGGAAGAATGTTATGAACACTTTATCAGTGTTTATTCAGTCCCACAAAAAGGAATGGACACTGCATTCCAGAAGTGAATGCCCCTATGTGGGGCTTGGTGCTCATCCATCTTTTCCATAGCCTAAGTGAAATATTCCTGAAGAAAGAGTACCTAACTGGCTAATCTCTGATTCTATGGCTGCTTTGAAGTAGCCTGATCCTTGGGGTCCTGGGTGGCTCACAGTTAAATGTCTGGCTTCGGCTCAGATCATAATCTCAGGGTCCTGGGATTGAGCCCTTTTGGACTCCCTGCTCAGCAGGGAGCCTACTTCTCCCTCTACCCCTCCCCGCACTCATGTTCCCTCTCTCTCTCAAATAAATAAAATAAAATGTTAAAGAAAAAAAAAATCTGACCCTGTTTCCCCAGTAATGGCATAGATTGCTAGTTGTCTATCCAATATCCTTTCTGTCCCTTTATTTATAACATAATTATGATTTTGGGAAGAGGAGGGGTGCTGAAATCCCCAGCTCCTTTAAAGAGATTAGGTTAACTCTGTGACTAAATTCTGGTTTCTAAGATATTGGAAACCCTTGGGGAAAGCCCCATAAAAATGATATTTGAATCAGTTGGGAGTCCCCATTGGCCTTGCCATTCTGTTCCTTCCTGCCAGAACTGTGGGTTCAATGATTGGAAAGGCAATGTCCAACTTGTGACCTTGAGTGACCTTCTAAATGGAAACTATGTACAAAAGATGGCTTATTAAAGGAGTCAAGACCACTGATGACTCTACAGAGCCAGCATACCAGCCCTTAATTGCCCACATTTACATGAGAGAAAAATGAACTTCTATCTTCTTTAAACCACTACTACCCCAGATTTCTGTTGCTAACAGTGAAACACTATTTCTAATGCCCTATATGCCAAGCAGGATGCCTAGGGCTCACTGGTTAGGTGTATCTCTGTTTGCAAAGGAAAAATTGGTACTACAGATTTATACGTCAATCTTCTGTAAATTTGGTTAATAGGAATCAAGCTCCTAAAGACTTCTGTACTTCCAGTGAACTACAAATTTGAATTTCCAGGTCCTACAATGTAAAGAATATGAGATTAGAAGAAGAATAGTGAAGAAAACAAGTCCTTGAATTGGGATCAGCTTTTAATTAAGGGAAAGTGGTAGAGAGAAGGTTCTATGAGAAGTTTGAAGATAAAACAGAATTAAGTCAGAAAGGTAGGAGGGTTCTAGACAACTAAGCCAGGAGGCACTTCAGTATTCTTCATGCAGATCCAAACTGCCACCCACCCACCCCATCACCACCATATTCACAAAGCCCTGGGGGCCCAGAGTATACTCAAGGTCACAAGCCTCAGGAATTAGTAGCACAGACGCTGCTGATTTTCCCAGTAGGAAGCAAGTTTCCTTTCTTGCTGCCCCAAATCAACATTCGGCATGCTTGCAGTAGCCATGAGAGCCCGTGCTGGCCATCCATAGGACTTGATTGTTGTCCAGTATGTATGTAACCCACCCTGGGTAAATATTGGTTGGTTAATGGAGAAAGAAAAAAATCGCCAAAGTTAAAGTTGCTGGAATTAAAGTTAAAGTGGTGAATGGTAACTAAAAATAAATTCAGGGTGCCTGTGTGACTCAGCTGGCTGGGCGTCTTCCTTTTGGTCAGGTTGTGATCCCAGGGTCGAGCCCCTCATTAGGCTCCCTGCTCCGCGATGAGTCTGCTTCTCTGTCTCCCTCTGCTCCTCCCTCTTGCTCGTTCACATTCTCTCTCTCAAATAAATAAATAAATAAATCCTTTTTAAAAAATAAAAATAAATTCAGGCAATTTATAGTTAAGATTTGTGTCAGGAATTAATGGAAGGTAAGGGGAAAGTGTCATGTAAGAAATACTCTGACTGGCCCACAATACCATTACCTTCAAAGAAACAAGGTTGGTAGCAGAGGGTGGTGCTGAAGGGGAAGCGATGATCAACTTCCCTGGGCAAGGCCAGCCCTGGTCACCATTGGGGCCATTTCTCTCCTGGATGAGAGAAATGACCTGCCTGGATGACCTGCCTCTAGGCCAGCAGCCACTCAGTCCTGCTTTGCTTCTTCCACCACTTCCTGGGCTCTCTGTGCTGGGCTAGTCCATGTATTTGCTTTTTCAGGGCAAAGGACCCTATCAGGATGCCCGTGTCTCCCCACAGTGGTGACATAGGTAGTGACCACCACTGAAGGCTCCACTCAAGGCATGGCTGGTCCAGATCAACCCACAAAAAACCCGCTCTTCCAAAGTTACAGGCACTGGAGTCGTTTTCGCTACCTAGTTCACTGAATCTTTTCACCTGCTCTGTGGAGTCAGTTCTATTATTTTCCCATTTTGCATTTGAGGAAACAAAATCAGACAGGTAAGTCATGTGTGTCAGACCGCAGTTCCTGAGTGGTAGCTGTGGGACGCACACCCAGGGAGTGTGACTGTGGCGCCCAACTATTTACTCACTGTTTTCTATGAAACATAGAAGAGGGAAAGGAAGAGAATAGAAATAATGGCCAATTCCACCAACAGAGATGACTACTGGTTTCATTTCCTTCCTGCTGTCCTTATTGCAAGCTCCATCTGACATCACCGTGGCAGTAATGGCAGCTTCCCAGGCACGTTCCTGTGGGAAATTGTCTCTCTTCTTCCCTATCAGTGGCATATCTCAAGACCACCCCTGAGAAAAG
This sequence comes from Canis aureus, assembly GCF_053574225.1. Lineage (NCBI taxonomy): Eukaryota > Metazoa > Chordata > Mammalia > Carnivora > Canidae > Canis > Canis aureus. Next base: position 49,899,328 of record NC_135616.1, read on the forward strand.
CTGCACCCCTGCCCCCTCCAGGTGACCCCTGTGGGGCCCACACCAAATGAGTCTCTTGACCAGACCCAAGGCCTGTTCTGTCCTCCCTTCCCACACCAGGGCCCGGTTCCCGAAGAGGCCTGCCCTCCTTTGCGTACAGCATGGCTAACCTAATCATATCAGGTCATAATGCTGAAGCGGTAAGTCAGTTACTCCTCTTACTCCTCACAGGTGACATGTTTCTAAAGAGACAGGAATGTTTGAGAGATACTGTGGTTTTTTGCTGCAAGCCCAATGTAGAGATAACACTGGGCTCCACCAGGCTTTTGGCATTTTCTTGGAGCATGTCATCTCTATTTTGAGGCTTTACCAGTGGGAAAGAAGTGTTTTCACGGTAAAAGCACCAGATGTGGAGCTGTGATGAGGAGTGGTGGCAGGTGGGCAGTGGGGAAAGATGTTTCATCTTGTAACACAGGAAATCCCCGACCTGGGAGCCACTGAGGACTCTGGTGAGGGCAGCTCATCTTGGAGGTTGTTCTTGCCTCAAAGCCTAGGCTGACTACAAGGCTCCTTCTGCCCCCAGAGCACAATTAGAGAGAACGGAGGGCCCGGGCCCGAAAATAGAGCAGTGCAGGGAGAAGGAAAGTTGGGGACAGCCCTCTCGGACACGATGCTTCCCTTTTAGGAGAAATATTTCTTAATATCCCTTTTACTCTCTGCAAATAGAATTCTTAGATAATATAACCTACCTACACACATTTTTTTAAAAAAATCAATATGATCTCCTACCTATAATATAAAGTATAAATAAAAAGAAAGTAATCATAAATAAAATGTGTTTAAATATGTGATCCTAGGGGCATCTATCTGGGTGGCTCAGTGGTTGAGCATCTGCCTTTGGCTTAGGTAACAACCCTTGGTCCTGGGATCGAGTCCCACATTGGGCTACCTGCAAGGAGGCTGCATCTCCTTCTGCCTATGTCTCTGCCTCTCTCTGTGTGTCTCTCATGAATAAATAAATAAAATCTTTAAAAAAAATACGATCCTAGCACACGAATACACTGGAGGACATAGCAAAGAGCCAGATGCTTGCACCTTCACTTAAAATCATCATGAGCACAACAGCTACAAAGATTGATATAGGTGTGGTTAAAATTGGTGAGTTAATATCAGAATAAATATTGCTGTCAGAAACATCCATTTACAAAATTGTGAACTTTAGGTAAAGTGCTAAACAAAACATAATATCATCTTCCTTTGACTCACAGTTACATTCTAGGCTCAGAGAATTATCTGTAGGATTTTCAAACATCTAGGGCAATTTCCCAAAGTCATATAAGACCCAGAAGAGCTGCTGTAAGGGAGGATTACCTTGTGCATTTCAGGAAGCTCAGCATCCTTGGTCCCCTCCCTAAAATGTCAGTGGTACCCTCCAGTCTGTGACAAACAAAACTGCTTCCATTAATTCCCATAATTCTCCCAGTGGTGTGACCATCACTGAGAATTGATGTCTGGGGAGACCTCAGGAAACTATTTGCAATAAGATCCCATGCCCTAACTCCATGTATGGTATGAATAATTCAGTAGCATCCTGGAAACAGAGGCCCAAAACCTGATAAACAGTACAGGTACATGTTGGTGACATGTTTCCCAAGAAACTAAAACTATGCTTGCCCTTAGACCAAACTATAAAATCAACATAGTAGGATTCAATCAGGGATTTGCTAAGTCATCCTAAAGAGCTAGAAGTACCTAAGACTAGAAATTTAATGCTAACCTAAATAATGGTAGTAATAAATCCAAACAACTTTAGGTAAACTTGATGAAAATCAATTCATCAAACATCAATTCACCGAAAGATAAGTCACTCAGTGACCAATTCCTCAAAAGCCAACATGTTGAAAATTAATTTGCTGAATGATTAATTTACCCCAGACTGCCAAATCTGGTACCTGAAATCTTAGGCCTCTAGATGAGCTCATCAGAGTGATTTCAGTCCAAGCCAGTTTGCTACAGGTGTGTCACTGAGGCTGGCCAACTGCTAGTGAATTTGGCACTTTGGGTCTATGTCATTATGTAACAAGACGATTTTGTACATTTGAGATCTCATGCAGTGGGCACATCTTCAATGTCAAGGATTTGATAAATAATAAGGTAGGTTTCTCTCTGCAACTATATTTAGCCCATTGTCTTTCCTATTATCCTTAATCATGGCCTTGTGAATAAGTTCAAACAAATATATTGTGCATGTTTCAGATTTCAGACTCCTTTCACTTTAATGTCGTATATGTGGAAGAATGGTTTGCCCTTTAAACACAGTTTTATGCCAGTTTTCCCTTCCCTATTTTTGCTGACTTTATCAGTCTTTTGAACAAAAATTTTTGTCTACTTGTTAATTTTGCGTATCTATAACAAATGCGGAAACTAGAATTTTCTTTTCATGAAATGAGTTCTATATATAACTTTAGGTGTGTGGCCTATAAAATCCAAGTTATGCTTGAAGCCTCAAAACAAGAGAAGGTACGAGGCTGTGCTGCAGAGTGAGCTCACCTGTTAACATATAAAATGCTGTGCAGTGGAGATCTAAAAGTAAAAAACATAAGGCCAACATTCAACCAGGTCAGGCTGACAAACTCTCAGTAAAATTGCCGGCTGAAGCAGCTCCCATGAGCCACACCAAACAGACACTGAGAGTGACGCCGCCTCAGAGACAACTGAAGCGACGTCATACAATCCATCTGCGACAAGCTCCATGAATAGGTAGCAGAAGCAAGGTTTTGGAGAATCAATACTTTGGTAAGTGGTTCACTCTGCAAATTGAGGATTCAGGACCTGACTTTCAGCAAACTGGTATATCGGCTTTTGGAAAGTTGGTTTGCTTCACTTAAGAAGTGATGTTGTGGCGCAGCGGTTTGGCGCCTACCTTTGGCCCAGGGCGCGACCCTGGAGACCCGGGATCGAATCCCACATCGGGCTCCCGGTGCATGGAGCCTGCTTCTCCCTCTGCCTGTGTCTCTGCCTCTCTCTCTCTCTGTGACTATCATAAATAAATAAAAATTAAAAAAAAAAAAAGAAGTGATGTTATAGGCAGAAGAAAATAAGAGTGACAAAAGCGAGCATGGGGGGAAGCCCTCCCAGCACAGCACATTCACGAAGGTGTCCGTTCTCATTCTGACCTGCGCGTGGATGCTCCTTGGAGACAGCGGCCTCAGGCTAGCTCAGCCGCTGCCAAGAACAGGTGACTCTCCTTGCCAATCCCTCTCTGACTCTGCACTCACCTGGAATGCTTCATGATTATAAATGATCTTCCCCAGTAGATTTCCCCTAGAGAGAGAATTTATAGGTCAAGGGTCGGAGGTACCTAGTCACCTTGGTGGACATAAATCTAAATGTGCATTAATAAAAGGGCATCTAAAAAAAAAAAAAAAAAAAAAAAAAAAAAAAAAAAATAATAAAAGGGCATCTCTGTTTTGCCATCTGTATTTTATGAGCTTTGTAAAGTGTGGGTCAAAGCCACTGAGTCTGATCACCCCCAGGACCTTGGTAAGATGAATTTTTCACAGTGTCTGTGAATAATGGCTGGACCCAGGTCTGTTCTCGATTCATCCAGGTAGTTCTGCAGCCTTATTGTAAAATAATTATATAGAAATAAATAATTTCTATATTCAGGGAAAACATGGCTGAGGAGGACTCTACATTTAAAAAGTGGACCTAAAGTAATTGCAGAGAGAATAAAATATTTTTATTATATATTTTACATAAAACCCTGATGTAATCATATGCATCCAAAGCCACATTGGCCAGGAGGCTAAGATAGGGTCACATTAGCAGAAATAAACAGTATTTCTCTTCAGTGTGCTACTGTGGGCCTTGCACACACGTTATTTAGGGGGTTCCCATAGAGCTCTTGTGTGCCAGGGAAGAGACCCCTCAGCTCCCCCTGCCACTGCCCTGCCCTGCTTGGCTCCTGTCATCTGGGCCCACTGCCTAGAGAGCTCCTCACGACGTTCACAGCCAGGTGGGCACCAAAGGGCAGCCATCTGCTCTGGGGCCTTGTCCCCCTGTTTCTCCAGCTGGATCTGGATTTGCAGAAGCTCCTCCAGGTCTTCCAGGTGCCAAGACTGGGCTTTCCTTGCTGCTGTCCTCCTCCTGACACTTGTCCTCCTCCTGGCACTACAGGGAGAGTGAGGAGTAGCTCCCTCTTCTCCTTTTCATCGCAGTGGGCTCAGGACCTTGCAGCACTGCCACATGTCTCCAAAGAGTTGCCACAAACATCCGTAGGACTCAACTAAGGCTCATCCTAGGCCCAGCTAGAGGAGCGGTTGACCATCGCTATGCAGAACTGGAAGGTAAACAGGCTCCGTGCATCAGAGAATCAGGAAGTGATGCAGAATCGCCCAAAGAAGACACGTTCCATCAGCATCAGGGTAAAAGGTTGGCTTTACCCCTTGGCTGCCTCTGATCTGTCCTAGCAATCTGGAGAGAGATGGGAGCATTACCATCAAAACCACACTGAAGAACATAGGTCACTTTTATAACCATAAAAAAAAAAAAAGGTAGCGTTTTAAACCATCATTGTAATAACAGCATACACTCATTTGTTTAGTTTAATGCTTTAGTTTAATGCTTAGTGAGGTGTGTGCACTGCCACCGGAAGTCCCAAGAACGTGGGTACGGCCACTCTCGATGAATCATTTTGCTGTCTCCATTAAGTCACAAGCGGACAAAACCCTTTAGGTGGTGTTGAGAGATACCCGGTCTAACTGGATCCCACTAAGAGCTGCATCCGATATTCCATCACCCTGAGTGGGCAGGCCAGGTAACGATTTTCCCATCCACCTTCTTTTCCCTGCACCTTTGGAATGGGACCTCAGTGGGGTTTGGGCCTGCCTGGCCCTGCCCAGGTTCCCTTTCCAACCCCTCCCCTCCCTCGTCATGTATCTGAACGATCATGTGCACACACACATGCACACACATGTACACACATTTTGCTCTTGGTCTGGGTGATTTCCAAGACTGCTGATCAACCCTAGTACTGCTTTCTTGATTAATAGTCACTCTCTCCAGGCTTCACCTCCATAAACTTGAAGAATTTTCCCTGGTTCTGCTCTGCTGCTCCAAGAAAGCGGAGAACCTCCGAGCAGCCTGGAATCCCACCTTTCCCATGTCATTTCCAGACGGGATTCATGGAGGACATCTGTGTCCTCCGGGAGGTCTACATTCTTGTTCCGCAGGTACCTCTAATTGACTTCAGCATTCCCTTTCTTGTGAAATCTTTTATTCCATGTGTCTTTCTCTCAGTCTCGCTCTTCTTTCAAACCAAGTGAGAAGAGGGACTCTGCTATTTATGGTTGACCTTATCCTGTGTTTTATAAGGTATGCTAAAGGATTTTCTCCCCACCTCTGCCACGGGGTTTTAAAATTAATTTTGAAAGAGAATGCAATTTCTGAGGCTGTCCTTCCTTGAAGGACATTTTTTATTCTCTCTGCAGAATGCGTACTGAGGATTATTCTATAGAAGAAATTGTTCCTGGACCGCTGTTTTATTTTATTCTTGGTGTTGTTTCAGAGGGGGGGGGGATAGGTGACCTGGTGACCCAACTAACAGGAAGGCAGTGTCCCCCCTCTCAGGCTGAGGTTACTTTACAACATAATCAGGGTGAGCGGTGGATATCCTGAAATACTGGCGACGCTCTCTACAAAAAACATCCTTCTGCCTCAGGCCAAACCTATTCACCTTTGCGGTTATTCTTGCTCAGTGTCTAGCATTTTGCTTTCAGCTATCATACTTGGTTCCTCAGTGATTAAAAAGAAGACACAGGGCTTGTTTTACACACACACATATACACACAGACTCTGGGAGAAATGTGCCTTCCAGAAGAGTTCCTTTTATTGCTACTCAAGCCTGAACCTCTTCCTTGAGAAGAGAAGGGCAAAAGGAGGGAGGGTGTATGTGCTGTGTGAGTTTGGGCCTGTGTTTCCTCCACCTCAGTGGTGGTCTGCAGTTGGAGTTGGAGAGGGAAGCAGTCAGAGAAGCTGAAAGCCAGCCGCCACAGGATGAGCACTTCCTTTCTCCCAGTTCCATAGCCTGGCTAACACTCCAGCACACATAGGTAGGAAGCAGAGATGGACAGCACTGCTATGTCCATATTCCTGTTGGGGACCTTTTCATACTCAAAACCAAAATATGTCATGCAGGGGACACCTGGATGACTCAGTGGTTAGACATCTGCCTTTGGCTTAGGTCATGACCCCAGGGTCCTGGGATCAAGCCCCACATCAGACTCCCCGCAGGAAGCCTGCTTCTCCCTCTGCCTGTGTCTCTGCCTCTCTGTCTGTGTCTCTCATGAATAAATAAATAAAATCTTAAAAAATATATATGGCATGCATATATATTTCTGAGTTCCTTCTAAAGAAGTGGCAAGACCATTTGTTCATGGAAATCCTCCCAGGGTTAACTGTGAATATTGTCATTATCGGTTTGAGGTGAGCATAGTGGTGATGGGTGTGTGCCAGCATGTGGCTCTGTTTCCCCTGCTTCTCTCTCCTGGTTTCTACTTACTCTCACATTTGTCAGCACTGGCAAGGGCAGGCAATCATTCCCTATTATTACCAACCATAAAGCACACAAAACTGAAGGCAGACCACTCCTGAGTCCCTGACCACTGGTTCTACCCAACAGCATACAGCCGTTCCAGGGTGGGGATTTATCATTTACCATTCAGAGTGACCCCAAAGGCTACCACTGTAAATATACGTATCTGACTATATTTTTAAAAGAAAGTGAACCTAAACACAAACAAAACAAACAATTTTCTGAAATCCAACTAACTAGAACTCTTACTTAATTAGGATTATAAACTACAAAGAAAAGAAAGAAGCAAAATGATAACAAAAAAGATAAAAATTATAGCTATTTATTGTGTCACTTCTGTGCACCAGGAAGTTATTTTATAACCTATTTGTAACCACCTGTGGGAAACCCTAAGGGTCATAGAGGTTTAAGTAACCTAGACAAGATGCTACTACTACTTGCAAGTGACAGAGTCAAAATTCAAACCCAGGTTCCATTTTCTAAAGAGCTATGCTGTGTTTATCTTGTTTTTGTTGCGGTGTTTTTTTTTTGTTTTGTTTTGGTTTAGTTTTTGTATTTGAACCCTCAGTCATGTAGTGGGTAAGAATTTTACATCTATAGGGATAGTTATTAGTTGTTCACCAAATATTTTCAGATCTCCACCTTTTTGGGCACAGACTTCCTGACGTCAGCTGGTTGCACAAGGCCCTGTGACCCATTCCGGCCAATGAGTTGTGAGTGGAAGTACTAATTGTGGTGTGTGTCAACACCAGACCGGGACCTCTCAGAGCTCCCTTCCCTCTGTGAATGGCCCAGTTCCAGCTCCATCAGTATAGGTCCTAAAGCGAGAACAACATTGAGCCAACCCCCAGCAGGTAGATATGCTGTGTGCTGAAATTTGGGGATTGATATTGCAGCATAGTCTAGCCTACCCTAACTGAAACAACCTAGAAAGTACAAAATGTACCTTTATTTTCTCTTAACTGAACTCTATGATCAAGCCCTCACTTTTACCAACGTAGAAAATCTAGTCTTACTCACTCTACTCACTTTCTTTTTTTTTTTTTTAAGATTTTATTTATTTATTCATGAGAGACACACAGAGAGAGAGGCAGAGACACAGGCAGAGGGAGATCTACTCACTTTCAATGTAATGGTCAGCCATTTTTTGAGGGAGGAATACTTGGTAAACTCAAGGTTCTGCTCCCTGCCTTGTCCAGTGGGGAACAGGATAGTACATCTAAGTTCTAGGCAATGGAGGAAGTGAGAAGAGAGGCACAGGGGGACCCCTTTGCTCCACAGCTTCCATTCTGCAGGCCATCATGGCCGTGTGCCTTCCCTCTCGACCTCTGTAGTGGATGGCCAGCACTGCCAAGGCCTGCGAACACCAGATGCACCACTCTGGCACCTCCTCATCCCAATCCAAGGCCTCTGGTATCTGTTAGCCTACTCACAGCATTTCTCCTTCCCCTATGGACCGCAAGGTCTTTAAGATGCTATGAATTAGTCCTCAGGTACTTCATTCAGCCACAGTGACCACCGTTCCGGCACCAGGCCACATCGCAGGTGATGGCAGGAGATGTCTTTCCCTAAGAACCTCACCGCCTCCCGAGGCTAGTCCTTGGGTAGCAAGGCACAAGTGTCTGCTCATCTTGGGCCCCACCTCCCTGAATCTATCAGAGGTGTCTGTCCATTTGGTCCTACCCAGTTGCTGGGATTAAGCCCAAGGAGAGGGGTCCAGGGTGGTGGTCAGGATTCCAAACATTCTCACAGGGAAGTACCACAGTGACATCTCTGTCTCTCGCCTCCTGTTCTGGGACTGAAAGTTGTCTCTTCCATCCTGCTACTCACGGTGCTGGTTTGCAACACAAGAGGGACGCTATGCTGGCATGTGAATCAACACACTGTTCCCTTCATCGAGGAAGTCTGGCTACTAAAAAAAAAAAATAATAGTGCCAACTGAACTAAGTAGTGTTCACAGTGATAAAGTTGATTTACATTCTGTTATGAGCTCTTTATCTCAGTAATAAACAGTTCTCAGGAGGCAGCCGACTCTGTCGTACATTCCTACCTATTCTGTTTTGTGGATAAATGTTATGCCCAGCTTCCTTCCAGTTTGGCTTTTGATGTTCAAAGCCAGCCTCTGAAATTTAAAAAACCTTTCTACTCTCTGGTACCTTGCCTTTCAAGACTATTGTTTCAGCTGTGACTTTGAAACAACCTCATTCAACAATCCAACCGACTTCTTCGTTCCATTTTGTATCTGCCCTCATCCTGAGAATAGTTTTTAAAAAAATCATTGCCGGGAGACTGCTGAGGAAAAGCTAACATTGATACCTTTGTGCTATTTAGCTTTTTAATTGTATTTCCTGTTTCCCTGGTTAGAACACTGCATAATTCTTAAGGTAGAGACCTTAAATGGGAATTAATTCTCTAAGTATTCAGATTAATCAAAGTTTGCCTAGCTCTTGGTATAGATGATATTTTCTTTTACCAGTCATGTTGAATCTGTTCCCTTCTAACAATACACATAATCAAAAAGTTGTCTGATTAATGTGATGTTTAGCAAGAACCTGTAATAACATGAATAAATCCTTCTTATAACTTGAACTGAAAAATGTGTGTTATAATACGGGGTACACTGTGAGAATAACTTTAAAATCGACCCAAAAAAGACTAAGAAAAAACAATAGAAAAGTATTCATATGTATTCATACTTTTAACTTATATAATGCTCTTTAATAGAAAGAATAATTTTAATTTTTTTTTTAAAAAGTGACCGAATTTCCCAATTGACTTATAACTTGAGCAACACATTATTTTTGGTTACATTTTGTCTTCTATTGTTCCTTAGTTTATCTCCTCAGCTTCTTTTCCAAGAATCTTTTCTGCCAAATTTTAACAATCTTAGAAGGTAATGAAACCCTTCAGTTATGGTACATTATTACCATCATCAACCCATTTAAGACCCTTCCCCTCATCCCTGACCATCATTCCAGCCCAATCCCAAGGACCTGTTTTTGCCGCAGGCCTAGGAAGACACACCATGCACTTTGCTCACCCAGCACCGTGTTTCGAAGATTTGTCCCATCACCAAACACTTTCCATGTCCTATCTTGGACAGTTAATATGTCATCATTTGTGACTGGCTTCTTTCATTTAGCATAGTGTTTTCAAGGGTCATGCACAATGGGACATGTATTTTATTTCTTTTACCAGTCAAGCGATGCTCCACTGCGTTGATATCTAGTATTTTGTGTATCCCATTGGCCTCTACAAGGAAAAGCGTATCACTTCCAGAGCCTACACTATGGTCAGTTTGGAGATTGTTGTAATGTTTACTTTCTATCAAGTAATTCGAATAAATGATGTCTAATTTTTAGACAATTTAGGAATTTCAACAAGATGAAGGGGGAGAAAGAGACAAAAGGCTGGGGGGGGGAGAGAAAATTTCTGTATTTTTCTATTCTTTGAGAAAAATGGAATTTTTTTCAAACCAGAAATGCTTTCCCACTTTCCCTCTGTGACCGCACGTCACGTGATGCTTTCCCCAGCCCTGAAAACAACACGCGGTGCTGTGGCAGCTGGGTGCTGAGATCCCAGCAAGTGCTGAATGAGGGATGGTGAAGAGATGAAGGCTGGCACCTGGTGCCCTCACTCCCTGCTCCCCGCCCCCCCCCATACGGGTCTTTTCCTGGTGCCAGGGCTTGAGGAGGCAGCAGTGGGGAGGGTTGCAGGAGAGCTCTGGAGTTAAGCTTAATTACTAGTAAATACAATTTCTCTGGGACCGCTGGGAAAAGGCAGCAGATAAGATCAGTGAAAGTGCTCAGAGGGCCTTGGGAGGCAGCTCCTCTACAAATATGGGATTGGCTTTTATTGTTGCTGCTGTTAATAAAACAGATGTTCTCAAAACATTCCTCCAACCGCTGACAGGACTTGGAAATGGCTGTCCCTTTATTGGTTGCTGAAACCAAATAAAAATCAAATTAAAGTTTAATTTACCTCATAATTTTCTTCGTGGCAGTTCTGCTGGGCCAGCCGTGAGGCAGAGCCAACGTCCCCTCCTCCGGGGCATACATCACCTTCAGCCTGAAGCCCCCAGGGGTCACCTGCTCCTTCCCCCTCTGCCAGAGGCCCAGCGTGGGTGGTATGAGCAGCTGGCAGAAGGGCCACTGCTTAGGCCAAGATGAGAGAAGGCTGGAAGCTGCTGGATGATACCAGAGAGGACCTCCCTCCTCTTCTCCTCTTCTCCGTGGGGTCTCCATGGTAACGGGGGGAAGCTGCTAGGTATTCCAGCTATGTGACCTGGGCCGGGCATATTCCCCAGGCTCCCGAGGGGTGCTGGGCGCAGAATCTGAGGCCCATGACCTCGTCCGCCATGTTCACTCCTACATTCCTTACACCCAGGACGGCGCCTGGGATAACCGGGGCTCCATGAACACTTCACGTATCTGTTCAGTGTTCTGTTCAACTACTCCACGAATGCATGAAAGAAGAAATGAAGTCATTCTCCAGCTCTTTCCTTTTTAAATTGTCTCCATTCTTTCCTCTTCTTCCTACGTTCCTTATGTTTTTTCCCCTACAACATATGAATAGTCTAGGACTTCCAGGGCACCATTCCAACTCTGGCCGATGAGTCCACACATCCTGGGAGTTAACCCCTTGCCACCAGCCGTAAACTCAGAGCTGGGCTCTGCATCAAGTGCTCTACAAATGCAAGCCAGTGATGTCTTCGTGTAAATCAGACAAGACACAAAGCCAAGGAGGTGATCACGATGGAAGCAGGTGCTGACACAGTCTTCAAGGTCAAGTGCCCCAAGGAAAACCATGGCAGTGACGCAAGAACCTCAGCGGTAAAACCCAGGCAGGGCTTCAGGGCTTCAAATCCCCCTCAGAGGTAAGGCCTGTCAGCCCCTCAGCTGGTCAGGTACCATTTCTGGGCCTGCATGGGGACTGGACCCCCCAGGGATGAGAGTGACCAGAAGACTGATGCACGGGGGCCTGCAGGCTAGCAGGGAGGACACGGGGAAAGATGTTGTCACCCTAAAATGTGAAGAGGGCTTCAGCAGAGACACAGTGTAGACAGGGTGCTGGCGGGATTCTCGGTGGGAGTAACACAGGATGGAGTAGGTTTGGTGGAGTGAAGATGAGATCAGGAGGGGCCAGAATAGGATGGAGAGAGGGTGTTTCTTGGTCATCCTTCATCTCAGTACCGTCTGAGGTGGGGACCGTCTCCACCAGGCATTTCCCTCCTGTCTTGGAGACACTCCAATGGATGAATTCAAGCAACATTGATCTTTGCACATACGACTGGAAGTTTCTCTTAAAGAGAACTAATCATGGCATATCTTCTGGCACAAGTTTAAAGAGAAGAGGATGTGGAAATGACGCCGTTGTTAAGAGAGATACTTTTCTTTCTTTTAGAGAATGTAATGCATTTTCTGAAACCGTACGCCAGCTAGACAACTTACGTGTCCTCTATCACAGAAGTAGCTGAGCAGTTAAGCATTCTGATTTCAGTTCATGAACCAGGAAATCTGTCACGGCAGATCCTGGTGAGTCTTCAGTTTGGCTGCTGACGGATACAGAAATGTGCTCTCTGCAGTCCTTTCCTCTCATCCCCTGTTCTGCTTCCCATACTCCTCAGAGCTGGCAATAGATGCTGTTGACAGTTGGTAGAAGGTAGCCGCATGCTTGGAGAGCTGAAGTTTGCTCCACAGGCAGCCCCAGAGACAGGGAAGGGCTTTTTCAGCACAATGTTGGGGTCACATGGTGGCTACATGTGCTCTGAGTGTCACTCAATGAGGCATATTTTCTTTCTATTCTTCTCCCCCACCTTTTAAAAATTTTAGCATTTCCTGGACAAGATCAGGCTAGTGCTAAAAAAAAAAAAAAAAAATTCAGGCTAGTGCTAGGTAAGGCTGATGTTAAGTGAAGGAGAAAATCAGGGAAGGAAATGGAAGAGGAAACGTGGGAGGGAGAGGTTGGGGAAAGGGGAGGAGGTAGAGGGTGAGGAAACTGGAGAAGCAGAGTTAAAAGAAAGGGTAGACAACAATAGTACTGACTTTCTAGCATTGTCGTGAGGGCTTACCTCAGGGCCTTTGCAATTGTTGCCTCCACCAGGAGCTCCCTCTCCTCAATGTTGTCACTTTCTCAACACACTTCAAATGAAGTGAGGGGCACCTAGGTGGCTCAGTCGGTTAAGTGTCTGCCTTCAGCTCAGGTCATGATCTGGAGGTCCTGGGATCCAGCCCTGCGTCGGGCTCCCAACTTAGCAGGGAGTCTACTTCTCCCTTTCCCCACTGCTCCTGCTGTCTCTCTCTCTTGCTATTTCTGTCTCTCTCTTTCTCTCAAATAAATAAATAAAGATCTTAAAAAAAAAAAAAGTCATCTCATGATGAGGCCGTCTTGATCTCCCTATAGTCCCCTCCCTGTTATCACTCTAATTGCTTAACTGGTTCTTTTTTCTTCAAAGCAATTATCATCACCTGCCTTATGATGTTTTTTGGTTTGTTTTTCTTCCTTCAAAGAAATGTAAACTTCATCAACACGGAATTTCTCCCTCTTTTTTTGAATTACTATAAATTTTTTATCTAACTTTAAGAAAACAAGGAGTCCTAAGCGTTCCAAAACTACTCTGCAGAAATAAGAGCAATATCCTATAGCAACATTTTAATAGGAATATTTCACATAACTAATATAAACATCTGAAACACTTTGTGCTATTTTTTTTTTTATTTGTCAGTGATTAACTCAGCACTGTCTAGGACATTTGTATGTCTTGGGAATTATTGAAGTATACGGTCTACCATTTTCTTTCTTTTTTTCTCTCTTTTTTTTAAACTAAGGTATATTGGCATATAACATTGTACATTCAGGTGTACAACATAATGATTTATTTGTATACATTGCAAAATGATCCCCACAATTACTGTAGTTAATCTATCACCATATATAGTCACAAACTTTTTTTTCCTGTGATGAAAATTTTAAGATCTACTGTATTGGCAACTTTTTTAAAAAAAAGATTCTATTTATTTATCTGAAGGAGAAAGAGCATGTATGAGAGAAAGAGCATGAGTAGGGGGAGGAACAGAGGAAGAAGGAGAAGCAGACTCCCCACTGAGCCCAACTCAGGGCTCAATCCCAGGACCCTGAGATCATGACCTGAGCTGAAGGCCAACACTTAATGGACTGAGCCACCCAGTGCCCCATTAGCAACTTTCAAATATGCAATATAATATTATTAACTATAGTCACCACATACATTACATTCCTATAACTTATTTATTTTATAACTGGAAATTTGTACCTTTTGACTCTTTCATCCATTTCTTTTTTTTTTTTTTAAGATTTTATTTATTTATTCATGAAGGACACAGAGAGGCAGAGACAGAGGCAGAGGGAGAAGCAGGCTCCATGCAGGGAGCCTGACGTGGGACTCGATCCCAGGTCTCCAGAATCATGCCCTGGGCCGAAGGCAACGCTAAACCGCTGAGCCACCCAGAGATTCCCCCTTTCATCCATTTCACTCCCCTATCCCCACCCCATTCTCTGGCAACCATCAATCTGTTCTCTGTATCTGAGGTTTTTTGTTTGTTTTTAGATTCCACATATAAGTGAGATCATAGGTATTTGTCTTTTTTTGTTTGACTTATTTCACTTAGTGTAGTACTCTCAAGGTTGAGCCATGTTGTCACATAGAGCAGGATTTCATTCTTTCTATAGCTGAATAATATTCCATTATAGATAAAATAATATATAATACACACAAAATATTTATGTTATATATATATTTATCACAATTTCTTTATCTATTCATCCATCAATTGATACTTTGTTTCCACATCTTGGCTATTGTAAATAATGCTGCAATAAACATGGGGGTGCAGATCATCTTCTCAAGCTAGTGTTCTTTTCTTCAGATAAATACTCAAGGTTTTGGCACCAAAAAAAAAAAAAAGATAAATACCCAAAAGGGGAAATGCTTTATATGGTAGCATATGGTAGTTCTATTTTTAACTTTCTTTTTAAGACTTCATTTATTTATTTGAGAGAGAGAGAGAGCATAAGCAGGGGGAGGGGCAGAGGCAGAGGGAAAAGCAGGCTCCTCACTGAGCGGGGAACCCAACTAGGGGTTCAACCCCAGGACCCTGAGATTACGCCCTGAGCCAAAGGCAGACACTCAACCATTAAGCCACCAAGGTGCCCCTATTTTTAACTTTTTGAGGAAGCTCTGTACTGTCTTCCACAATGCACCAGTTTGCATTTCCACCAATAGTGCACAAGGGTTCCCTTTTCTGCACATCTTTGCTAACACTTGCTATTTCTTCTTTTCTATACTAGCCTTTCTAATAGATGTGAAGTGATAACTCACTGTGGTTTTGATTTAACTTTCTCTGATGATGAGTGGTGTTGAGCACCTTTTCATGTACTCATTGGGCTATCTGTAGGTCTTTGGAAAAATGCCAATTCAGATCTTCTGCCCAATTTTAAATCAGATTGTTTGGTTTTTTGCTATTGAATTGTATGGTTTTTTATATTTTGGGGGATATCTGATTTGTAAATATCTTCTCAGTATTTTGCCTTATAGTTTTGTTGATGGTCTTCTTTACTGTGCAGAAGCTTTTTAGTTTGATGTAGTCCCACTTGTTTATTTTTGCTTTTATTGCCTTTACTTTTGGTGCCTTTATTTTATTGCCTTTTATTTTATTTGCCTTTATTCAAAAATTGAAAATTGATGTTAAGGAGCTTACTGCCTGTTTTCATCTAGGAGTTTTATGGTTTTGGGTGTTGCATTCAAGTCTTTAATCCATTTTGAGTTAATTTTTGTGTACAGTGTAAGAAAGTGGTCCAGTTTCACTCTTTTGCATGTGGCTATCCACTTTCCCCAGCATCATTTATTGAAGAGACTGTCCACACTGGGAAGTTTTCAATTTCATTTCTTGCTTTATCCCAAGCATCTAGAATAGTGTCTTGTACATAGTTGATGTTCAATAAGTATTTGTTGAATGAATCAATAAGTCTAGGGACTCCTTAAGAAAATAAAATAAAGCCGTCCTCCTTCCCCATCCAATCTCACAATGTCTCTAAGGAGAAAGGGAATTTTGATGTAAAATCTTTATCTCCTGGAGAGAAATTGTTTTATTTGCTTATAGTTTGAAACTTACCCTCCTTTTCATAATTTTTTCCTAACAGCACCCCAACCCCCAACAGAGAGAGTCGAAGATAGAGAAAATTTATGGATGATGTGCATGCGCCATTAAAGGAGTCCTGTCTTTCATGGCCATCCTTTGGGACAAACGTTGTGTCTACAAGGCAAGGACACTGATGATTCCTTACCACCTCCCGGAAGAGGATGGGGAGAACCCAGTCACAAAGGGAAGAGCATGATGAGAGACAGAGCTCACATCACAGAGATCCTAGGGGATGCTATTTTTTCTCTTCTTTCTAAAGTCTCTGTAAAAAAGCTCCAGACTTTTGTTTCTGAGTTGTGACCACTTTAAAGAATGTAAAATCCGAGCTAAAGTGGCTGCCACATGATTTCACCTCTGGCTGCTGGTGTGAGACACAGGGGTGGGGCTCTGGGGGTTGACATCTGACTCTCAGCCTTGGGGAAGAATGTGGTTAGAAAGAAGGGCTCTCTGATGTGATGCTGCTGCCAGTGGAGTTTGGGGCTTTGTGCCGTAACTAGAAGCAATTCAGGCAGGAAAGGCTGAAGGAACTGATGAAAAGGAACAGCAGGCAGAAGTGGAGGGAGATGCAAGGCTGTGAAAAAAGGAGAAAATAAACAGAGGTGACTCACGCTATCTCTAATCCATGCCAAGCTCCCCTGCTCCCCTGTGTACAGGGACCAGGGGAAATCTTCAACTTAGTTTCTGGTCAGTGTAGGCCAAAAATCTACACTTGCAGTAACTCTTCATCATTTGATAAAGCTTTCTGCTCAGAGCATCTTAGTTGGTCTAATGAATTTGTCAAGGTATAAAGAATTTGTGTGATTTTTCCCCCAGGCTCCTAGCATGGAGCTTCTAACATCCTCGGGATTTCCTGAATGATAGAAGTACCTCTGTTATTCGTGAGTCCTGTCTATCACTATGCTATCATGAAGTTAACGAGGTGACTCATTTGTGGGACCCTAAATAGCTTCAGAATGGGAGCTGGTCACCAGGAAGACTGACCGTATGATTAGAGGGTCTTTAGTTGGCTCTTTGAGCTAGCTCTGGCTCCAGGGAAAGAAGGAAGACTGGTGATTGAGTTTAACCATGGGGCAATGATTTAATCAATTATGCCTATGTAATAAAACTCTGGATGCCAAAGCTCAGTGGAACTTTCTGACTGGTGAACACTTTGATGTGCTGGACATGATGCACCCTCACTCCATGAGAAGACTGCCCAGGACCCTCCCAGACCTCATATGTGTCTCTGCATTTGGCTGTTCCTGATCTGTATGTATTTTTTTAATAATAAAAGTGTACTCATAGTCTAGCTCTTTCCTGAGTTCTTCAGTTGTTCTAGCAAACTATCAAACTACAGTGGTCATGAGAACTCCTAAATTTATAGACAACCAGCCAGAGGGCAGGTGGTCTGGGGACCCCCGAACTTGTGGCTGGTACATGAAGTGGGAGCAGTCTTGGGGGACTATGCTAGCTCTGGGAAGTTAGCGCCAGTCTATTTATTATCTATCACCTATAATATATCTATATTTAAATAACAATGCACATATCTAAACATACGTACCAAGTAAATTTCTTATTCCTGACCATAAGCCCCACAGCAAAAACATATACCTCCTCAAAAAGGGGTTGTGTATGTGGGGCAACCAGGGGTACATGGGATAAAATACAAAGTGGAGGCTCAAATTGTTTGGGGTTTTTTTTTTTTATGAGGCAGAAGGGCAGGTGATATCTATTTCAAATACCTCAATGTGTATTTAGGTGCTAGAGGTAGGTAAGAAGATGCAGTGAACAGTCCTAGGAAAATCACCCATGCCCTGTCCACAGAACAGAGAATCATAGCTACTCCAGAGAGAATGCCAAATTTGTAGGGAAAATGGATGAATCTTATTATTAGTTAGTTTTTCATCTCCAGGGCTGCAATTCAGCATGGTTGTGCACAATTTCATGTCCAGCCCCAGCTTCCAAGAATCCCTTTGCACATTCCATCCCATCTTAGCCGCAGCCTGGCCCCATTCTCATCAGGGCCTCTCACCAGCCTCTCCTTAATTCCCCCTCCTCATCTCCCCCTCCTCCCTTCCTTCTGGAGCTGTAGCAGCAGCAGCTAGCTTTCTATGCCTTTAATTGGGGCTGTGAGGTGGAGGATGTGACAGGAAGGATTATATTCTGAAAGTCTTTTGAGCTTCAACATGGACTAGGATGACTGGTCTCCAAAAAGGGACAAGGTTCCAGAGAGGATCCAGATCGGAAATCAAGGTGCAGAGGCTTTTGCAAACTGGGTTCCAGCCCCAGGAAAGAGGGAAGAAGAGGGAGGGGAGTGCTGGCCCCTTGGGAAGACTGGGTCTGGGGATAATTAATGCAATTACCCCTTTGGAATTTAGCTTAGGAGATGGAAGAAACAGACCAGAGATGACAAGCTTGAATATTCTCATTTTAGTTTGTTTCCAATCCTCTGCTGCTTAAGGAGAGGAAGGAAGGAGGAAGAGGTGGAAAGACACTAAGCAAGTGTGTGAGGTGGCAAGGAGGGTGGCCACCTGTTCTCATCTGATCCTGCGGGTTAACACTGGCCCTTGGGCAAGAGTGGGTGCTAATTGTGATCTCCCAGAGGCCTGACTGTGGTTAAAATGCATGGCTGTGGGGCAAGGTCTGGGTGGCAGAGAGAGCAGGGAAGCCAACCTACTTCTCTCCACAGCCAGCCAGACAGCCAGGCAGTCATGACACAGGAGCTCATGATCTCTCTCCTCACTTGAGAGATTGGTCCCTGGCTTGAGGAGGCCCAGAAACTGGGAGAAGAGCTGGATTCATTGTATCAGTGGGTGAACAGCTTCCTGCTGTCATCTCTGACCCTCAGAGCAATACTGCCTGGGCTTTTCTCAAGGTTCCAGAACAGTGGGAGCCTGAACCTGGCAATGCTCAGTGCACCTCACAAACTAGCTTGAGATGAACACTGTAGGATGCTCATATGTTAGAGGCTTTCCCCCTTTCTGGTATCTCTCAGTTAAGAGACCCACACATACCAAGCTTGAGGTTACTCTCTCAGGAGATGGTGTAAGCATGAATTCTAAGCTGGGAAAAATCTCACAAGCTTGCAGATGAGTTTGAATGCTTCTCCCTGCTTCTTCCAATTCGTTCCTTTGTTAAGAGGATAAAATCAGCAGTAAAGCCAATAAAATCTGGATGTTTGCAGACTCATCCATAAACAGCGATGCAGTAGCGTTGAATGGCCATTAGCACTCACTGGGAATACCCACTCGCAGTTTGGAAAGGACCCTCCCTTCATTTTCCCACCTCCGCAGCCCAAGAAGGATGGCTTTTGGCAGCCAGCTACCAGTCCCTGGTTTAAAGGCAGAGTCTCTGGGTCCAAACCACCTGTTCTGATCTGATCCTGTGAGCAGCCACGTGCAGGAACGTGGGCTGGCTGAAGATACTGCTGCTCAGTGTTCCTCCGTCTGTGTGTTTGCACAGCCTGGGGCAGGACTGCAGGAGCTCCAGCTCTCTTCCCTGCATTTACCATCCCAAATATACATCAGATCTCTTTTCCATCCCCAGGAATCCTCCACTAATCTACAGCTGTGGAAGGCAGTTTGAATTTAACTTGGAATATGGACTATTTGTAGTTGCATCAGCCAGGACAGGCTGGATTGTGCTGTGATAATAACAACTCTAAAATCTCAAGGCTGACAACCATGAAGATTTACTTCTTGTTCAAGCATCACATCCATCTTGGATCATCTGTGTTGAGCTCTATGTTGCTTTCACTCTAAGACCTGAACTGGTGAAGCAACCTTCTTGTGGGGCATAGCTGGCATCATGATAAAGAGAAAAGAGACCATGGCAAACGCAGGCTGGCTTTGAATGACTCCGTACTGCGTGAAACAACCCACATCACTCATGTGTATTAACTACCTATGGCAGCATAACGAATCACTCCAAAAAAAAAAAAATAGTGGCCCATGTATTAATAACTGTATTATCTCAGTTTCTGTGGGTCAGGAGTTCGAACAGTGCGGTTCTCTCGGTGTCTCTTATGAGAGTCCAAGCTGAGGTTGCATCATCCAAAGACTTGTCTAGAGCTGAAGACTGTCTTCCAAGGTGGTTACTCTCAAGGCTATAGAGTCGTCTCCACATGCATCTCTTCCTGGGGCTGCTTTAGTGTCCTCACAGGACAGTGGATGACCTTTCCCAGACCGAGTGATCCTACAGAGAAAGGCAAAAGCTGCCAGGCCTTTCAGAGCCTCACCTTTGAACTCATGCATTTTGCCATATTCTGTTGACCACAACCCCTGACTCCGTGAAGACGGGGATTCCACAAGACCACAGATAACAGAAGGTGAGATCAGTCGGGGCCATATGACTACCTCGCTCACATTGCTTTTGCCAAGTTGTCTTGGAGCCAAGTTTGGCATCAGTGAAATGGCCACATGTATCCCCCTTTGGAGGGAACTGGAATATTTAGCAAGCTGAAATAGCATCTGCCATAGTGGCTCATAGACTAAGTTTCACCTTCTCTGTAAGACATCACTAACCCTGGCAGCTTTGTTTCTCCTGCTACTGCTTCTCAAAGTTCTTGCCTCTTCAATAGCATGGCCTAATCCCGCTTCACTGGGCTTAGGGACCACTTTCAGGAGAGCCATGGAAATGTAAAACCAAAAGTCCTCAGTGGGAT
The DNA here is from genome assembly GCF_053574225.1 of Canis aureus. NCBI lineage: Eukaryota > Metazoa > Chordata > Mammalia > Carnivora > Canidae > Canis > Canis aureus. Next base: position 49,919,720 of record NC_135616.1, read on the forward strand.
GAAGAAGGCTAGAGATCACTGGAGTGATGACTCTTATGTCTTTTTCTGTAAGCCAAGGCTTTGGGAAGGTATGCTAAAGTCAGCTAGGTCTGCACAGAACAGTGGGAAATTATGGCAGAGCCTTGAGGTAGATCTGAGAGCTAGACATAGGCTCAAGTCAGACTTCCCTGTGCTGGCCAAAAGCAGGCAGGCGGGGCTCTCGTGGCCCAGGGCAAGAAAAAACAAATCAAACACAAGAAGAACAGAGCAGCAGAGCCAGGTGGATGTAGGTCTTGAGGAGGATGGTAAGTGCTATGCTCATGTATTATGTCAGGAAGTGAGGAGTGGAGGGTGGGGGTGGGGGTCAAGGACCAGAGTCATAGCACCAAAGAGCCCTCAGTTCTGAGAGAACTTCCTGTCTCAGACCTTAGAATAATATTGCTCTTGATTTTATCTTCTAGACATGTCCTATTTACATTCAGTACAAAACCAAGAGTGGGGTTTCTACAGTTATTATAATATTGAGTTCTGTGATTTTTATTACAATACAAAGCTCTGTCTTTGGTGGGTGCTCAATAAATGCCTATTGACTATCAATAATCTCTATCAATTTTCAAAACAAAATATATTGGAAAATGCAACACATTATCAGGGATCGAGGTCCTGAATTTTGAGTCTCCCTCACCAGCCAAAATTAATGATCTCACCAATGAAAGGGAACGTAGGGAAGCAAATTAGAGTTATTCCCCACCCCCCCCTCAGAATCAGGGAAGGTTTGGCTGCTTTGATCAACAGAGCATGGTGGAAGCGATACTGTGCCCAAGTGGGTCTGGCCATTAGGAGAACTGACACTTCTGTCTGCCCTAAGCTGCTGTGTCTGACTCTGGAGAGACACTGTGGAAAAGCCCTGAGAAGACACAGGAGAGGAGAAGGTCCAGCTGAGCCCATCCTTCCAACTGCCCCCACCCAGCTGCCAGGGTAATGACAAAGCTATCTTGCATCCTACAGAAAAGCCCAACTGCTACCTGAATCCTACCAAGTGACCTTCTTCAACCACATGACACACAAACACACCACAGACCCCCCACTTTGACTGAGCCCACAGACTCCAGGTGAGCATATCAGAAAACACATGTTTATTTATGTGTCAGAAATCACATTCACATTTCAAGTTTCTCACCTACAAAGCTCTTAGAGTGCTTTAAATAAGAGGCCTGCAATTGCCAAGTATCCTTACTGTTATCAGCCCCAAGCTCCACCCACAAATCCCATTACAAAAAAGCTGTACGGAAATTCTGTTTCAGCGATAATGTTTAACTGCTTACCACTCTGTCATCAAAGAAAATTAGAGGAGCCAGTTGCAGGCCAGTAGAGTGTAATTCTCACATGGGATTTAACCAAGTGGTTCCAGGATCTCCTGCCCTCAACCTACTCTCCTATTCAAGAAAGGATAAAAAGGGTCAAGATGCAAAACTTTTCAATTATAACATAATATAATGTAACTTGGAAGCTGGCATCTCCTAGAAATCCTTTTTAAATAGCTAAGCACTGGTGTGGTCCATACTTGACGGTGGTCTCATGGTGGTACCCCCAAACTCTGATGGCCAGACCAGCATTGGGCTGGCTGCCTCAACAGCACCCAGGGAGCTTATAATACAGCTTCCAGGCTCTCCCTCTGGTGACTGATTCTGTAGGTCTGGCGTGGGGTCAGGGTGAAACCAAAGCATTAATGGGACTGATTAAAGCTACAAGCTAATGAGCACAGCTGCATCTTTTTACCCTTCTTTCCTTTGGCTTTCAATTTTCCTGCCTCTCCTTTGGGGAGATGGATTTGAAGCTTGCCTTCCCGTTTCCTCGTCTAGCTGCCTCTAAAACTCTTTCCTTGCTACAGGTGATGTCTCAGTTGATTCTCTTTGCTGTGCATCAGGCATACAAACTTGGGTTTGGTTACAAAAAGATGTGGATTTTTCCAAAAGCTCCCAGGTGATATTGACGCACAGCCAAGTCTGGCAACCACTAGATGAACATCAGTTTAATTCAATAAATCAGGATCTGCCTGACATATACCAAACCAACTGACACATAGAAGAGTCAATACTAGTTACACGAATGCTGAGTGATAATACTGCCCTTTGGGGAAAAGATAACAGACACCTACAACTTTATCAGTGATTGCGTGTATTTAACAGAAGCTTCAGTAAAAAAAAGGTGCTTTATTATAAAGAAACAGGACCTTACCGAACCCCAGATTGAGAAGCAATGGACTGGAATAAAAAACCAGAAAGCTGTCAGGAACCAGTGTGTCTTTCTACAACATTAAAAAACAAAACCAAACCCTCTGCTTTTGCCATTGTTCCCCTTGTTTCTCTGAAGTCTGGCTATCTCTACTCCGGATGCACAGACCAAACACAGCAACCACGGCCCCTGTCCTGCTTCCCACATACTGGCCAGAGCAAGCTCACAGGGCAAACTGGTGGTCTCTATCAGTTACAGCCAGCAACTAGGTTTGTCATGGACAACACAACTTTTTAAACGTAAAATCATTTCAACATTGTGAGATTTCATTTTTTTTAAGATTTTATTTATTTATTCATGAGAATGCACAGAGAGGAGAGAGAGAGAGGCAGAGACGCAGGCAGAGGGAGAAGCAGGCTCCATGCACCGGGAGCCCGACGCGGGATTCCATCCCGGGTCTCCAGGATCGCACCCTGGGCCAAAGGCAGGCGCCAAACCACTGCGCCACCCAGGGATCCCCATTGTGAGATTTCATATAAAAACCTGAATTGAGGACTTCTATAACATCGGAAAACCTGGCAAACTAGGCTCACATGTGACAGCATCTGGCTGGAGCTGAATAACAGCCAGCCCTTTGCATGGAGCACCAGCCCTCCAGCCTCCTGGCTCTCGCTCAGGATTGCACCTGCCCTCATCTGTCCCAGCTGCTGTCCCAAGAATGCAATAGATTGGCATCTTACACACTGCACACTGACTTCTAACAATTCTGGAGAAGTTATAGAAAATCTGAGATGAGGGTGCCAGACTGGTTGAGTTCTGCTGAGAGCCTTCTTCCTGGAAGAAAGGAGAGGAAGAGAGAGGATGCACGTTTTCTCATGTTCCTTCTTACAAGGGCACTAATCTGTTCACCAGGACCATGCCCTCATGATCCAATTATTTCCCACAGGTCTCACCTCCAAATACCATCACACTGCAGACTGGAGTTTCAACATAAGAATTTGGGGGGACACAAACATTCAATTCATAGCAGGGTCGCTGAGCCCAAGATCACACACAGGTCAGGTGAAAATTGTGCTCAGAAGTCATGTTGTTGCTTTCCTTACACCTGGCCAGCATCATTCACTACATTACCTGTTTGATCTTTACGGGCATTTGAATTTGCAACCCCTGTGACTTTTCTAAGTGTATATTCTAAACTCTCAGAAGCATTAGACTGATCCAGCATGACCACATATCTGCACCCTGGTCCAAACAATTTGGCCACAGGAGTCATGTGACACTCAGCGGGACCTGCGGGAGCAACAGTTCTGAGAAAAAGTTGAGAGCAAGTTCTGCAAGAAGACAGGAGGGGGTTGGAGGGAAAGTGATTATGGATTTTTTTAAATTTTTTATTTTGTAGGGAGACAGTGGGGAAGGACAAAGGGAGAAGGAGAGAGGGAATCTTAAGCAGCCTCCCTGCTCAGTGCAGAGCCCGATGTAGGGCTCCATCTCACGACACTGAGATCATGACCTGAGCCTAAATCAAGAGTCAGACACTTAACTGACTGAGTCACCCAGGCGCCCCATTAATGATCCTTGTATACAGGATTCATGCACTTACCCTTCCATATTTTATCTCACTTCTCTTATGACCAGAGAATAGGCATTTGCAAGGTCAACAGAGTTTAAGGATGCAACTGGGTTGGTAGACGGTGAGGAGCTCTGGGTGAAGGTTTGTTGTTAATTCCACACACTAAGAATAGTGCCGGATCCATAGACAGGCCCTATACACATGTGAATGAGGAAATCAATGAACTGAGCCCCTGCCATATACTGAAGAGCTGTGGTTCTTGGCTAGGAGTGCCCTTGGAATTATTTGGAAAGTTTTTAACAGTGCAGACTCCCTGGCCACATCTTAGAGCTATTGAAATAAAGTTTCCAGAGATAGGGCTAAAGAGTCTACATTTTTTAAAAAGCATCCCAAGGGGGTACGGATGAGCAGAGGTTATTAAAAAAAAAAAAAAAAAGGAAAAACTCTAAGATCTTTCCTGATGTCTCAGATTGTTTTCTAAATTCCATAAAATAACTAAAGAAGCAGAGGAAGGGAGATAGAGGAGGAACAAGATAAACAGAAAAAATTGAAAAACAAGATAGAGAAAACAAGTTTTCAAGCTTTTCAAGCAAGCATTTCTAACAGTGTTTACTGAGCACAAGCTACATTAGCACCGACTGGATTTTAAATCTCTCTGAAAACACACTCTACATTAACTAACTGGAATTTAAAGAAAAACATTAGGGACACCTGTATAGCTCAGTGGTGGCACATCTGCCTTTGATTCAGGTTGTGACCCTGGGGTTGTGGGGTCGAGTCCTACATCGGGCTCCCCATAGGGAGCCTGCTTCTCCCTCTGCCTGTGTCTCTGCCTCTCCCTGTGTCTCTTATGAGTAAATTTTAAAAATAAAGTCCTTAAAGAAAAACTTTTTTTAAAAGGTTTTATTTATTTATTCATGAGAGACACACAGAGAGAGAGAGAGAGAGAGGCAGAGACACAGGCAGAGGGAGAAGCAGGCTCCATGCAGGAAGCATGATGTTGGACTCGATCCCGGGACTCCAGGTCCACACCCTGGGCTGAAGGCAGGCGCCTAAACCACTGAACCGCCCAGGCTGCCCTAAAGAAAAACTTTTAAAAAATTAATAGGTGCTGAGGATTCAGGAGCGCCCTTCCATGAGCACTGGGTGTCGTATGGAAGGGCTGAATCACTATATGGTACACCTAGAACTAATAGCACACCATATGTTAACTAACTGGAATTTGAATAAAAATTTTAAAAATAAATAAATAAAGCTCTCTGAAAACAATTTCTCCTATTCCCATTGCGGAAAATCAAGCAGGCACTTTATAATTTGTAAGATGTTTACTCTCAGTGAATGCTTGGCTATACTGTCTGAGAACGTCTAAATGGTCTACCAGATTCTGTGTTGTTTGGTCTCAAAGGAATAAATTTTGCCCTAAATAAATTATAGAGAAAATAAAGCTTGAAATAAGTGTGAATGGGCATTAAGGCTAAAAATTAATCTGCCCGAGGTTGGCCAGCTGTGGTTTGATCAGAGACCTAGAAACCGCCTGCTCTGGCATCAGCCTTGGTGTCCTGGAGGCAGAGCGGGGTTTCCAATGATGCTGCCGAGCTGCAGTGAGGCCGTGCTGCTCACGTGAACCCTGGCGCCTGGCTGCCAAAAGGTCACTGGCATTTTCAGGCGTGGCCCGGGCAGATGGTCAGGCTTTGCTTTCATTACGACAAGAATGTGAGGGCTGTCAGCACTGGACATCGAGAAGGCTTTGCCTCACTGTGGTGATCTTTTCCCCACGTCCCAGATGGTTGGTGATTCCGGGCTCAGGCAGGAAGCTCATGGGATGCTGAGAATGGGAATCGTGGGCACAGGGTCCCAGACTTTTGTGCAGGAACCTGACAACAGAAACAAGCTGGGGGGTGGCAGTGCAAACAGGACTCTAAAGGATCTAAGCCAGGGACGCCTGGGTGGCTCAGTGGTTGAGCATCTGCCCTCAGCTCAGGTCGTGATCCTGGGGTCCCGGGATTGATTCCTGCATTGGCCTCCCCATGGGAAGCCTGCTTCTCCCTCTGCCTATGTCTCTGCCTCTCTTTCTGTGTCTCTCATGAATAAATAAGTAAAATCTTTAAAAAATAAATAAATAAAGGATCAAAACCAGTGACCTAAGAACTCAGGGAATGAACTTACCATCTTCTTTGTTCTCATGTTGTATGTAAGTGTGAGCTGGCTGGAACCTTATACCCAGCATTTGTGTTAAAAAAGCATCCACATTTATATGTGTAAGTGGTTGCTTCCTTATGCATACGAAATCTCTGGAAAGACACGCAAAACATAGGTGATAATAGTTGTTTGCGGGGAAGGAAACTGGGTAGCTGCCAGGTTTACTTTCTTCTCCATCCTAGTGTGACTCTTGCATGTTCTGTCAAACAATAATTTTTTCATCTATTCAACAAGTTCTGTGACAGTTAAACATTGTAGCCATGGGGAGAACGTACATGTTGACGGGAACTCAGAGTTGGTACCAAGCACTGAGAACCCTACATTCTAAAGAAAACCCCTGACCCTGGGGAACAGACCACTTCCTCAGGCTCAGCAGACTGGCCCTACCAACCCCACACCTACCACCAGCATCCCTGTCCTCCAGGTTTGATAGGAGAGAGAGAGAGAGAGTCGTTGGAGCACAGGCCACTGTTCATCCTTCTGTTCGGTGGGTGTAAGCTGGCTAGCTCACCAGTCTCCTGGGGCTGGCTCCAGCTACCAGGACACCTCTAGCTACTTCAGATCAGGCTTTGTCGTGCTGAGGTGGCTTCTGGTATCAGTGGTCTGCATCCACTCAGCCCCTAGAAGGGCTAAAGACACTGACCTTCCGCAGGTTGGAAAGAATTTGTAATTTGACTGAAGCTCTCACCCCGAAATTAGGGAACCTGGTAGAGGCCTGCTGGTTTGGGTACCTGTTGGGTTTGGTTTTTTTTTTTAAGATTTTATTTATTTATTCATGAGAGACACACAGAGAGGCAGAGACACAGGCAGAGGGAGAAGTAGGCTCCCTGCAGGGAGCCCAATGCAGGACTCAATCCCAGGACCTCAGGATCATGCCCTGAGCTGAAGGCTGACGCTCAACCACTAAGTCACCCAGGTGCCCCAGTACCTGTTGGTTTAACATACATTAGCAGTAAAATCCATAGACTGGGGCAACTTGGCAATTCAGCATTGTCTGTGCATCACTTAAGTATGAGCTTTGATTAAAGGATCTTCACAAACATTGACACTGCCAGCATCCAGGGAGCTAGGGAGAAGCAGCCAACCAGAGCTAGTTGCTATCATCAGTCTGGAGGGGGAAGAATCAACCACTCAATCACCCAACCAACCAAACACATGAAAAAGAGAATATTTCAAATACTGATTTGTACAATCTGTGGAGTAGTATGAGAATTGATTGATATAACCCATTATACTCAAAACCATCACTGAAGGAATTGTGCATATGAAAATATATAAAATGATTAGTTTCATTTATGTTGACTATGAATTTGTTTCGGAGAGTCAGATATACTGGGAGAAATTCATGCCCTAGTGCCTGCTGGGCCACTGGAAATATACTGGATGGATTACACTTTGGCCTTGAATGTATTTCTCTTGTTACTAGATCCTGTTACCACAATTATCTCAAAAAGAACACCGTACCTCCAGCTTGTGGCCCACTAAGACCATTAGGCCTTTCTCTTATACCATGTCTGCTTTCCATAAGGGGGAGGATGCTTCTTTGTCCAATCAACATTTTCCTCCCCCGTTTTAAAAGGTAATATTGCCTTCAAGCCTTCACAAACAACCCTATTCAATCTGTCCTCTGAAAAAGTAATGAACGTACCAAAAGTCCATCATCTAAATTGTTGATGAAGATATTAGATGCCTAGAATTAAGTTCTGCAAGACAGTCCTTAACACTATATGCTTTCATTGGCTTCACATCAGCTGGGTACCATCTAACATACTCTACGCACTAATTCCAAACCAGTGGGTCATGAATTTGGGGAGTTTGGGAAGAAAGCTGCATGGGCAAAGAGTTACCCCTAGGTTTCTGTGAATCTCTCATTGTTTGTAGATGTTTGTAAATAGTGCTTCATGCATAGGTGTATTTCTGCTTTTAAAATGTACCTGAAAGAGGCAGCCCCGATGGCACAGCGGTTTGGCGCCGCCTGCAGCCTGGGGTATGATCCTGGGGTCCCAGGATGGAGTCCCACATTGGGCTCCCTGCATGGAGCCTGCTTCTCCCTCTGCCTGTGTCTCTGCTTCTTTCTGTGTCTATGAATAAATAAATAAAATATTTTTAAAAGTAAAAAATAAATAAAATGTACCTGAAGGATATTAAGAATACTAAATCACAAATCCATTTGAAATTGTGACTAAATTCATATGAGATTTTGGTCATTATGCATTTATCAATTGATGTCCTATAGTATATTTGCTGTTTTGTAGAAATCCTCGAGCAATAGTGTATATGTCCCCAACTATCCACTACAATTTTGTTTATAATATCCCCAAAGTTGGAAATAACCTGGCTATAGATTAGTTAAGTAAATTATAGTATATAATATAATGGTATACCATTCAACTACTAAAAATGATTGTATTTATATTTATTTACACAAAAAATGTCTTAGGAGCAGGCGGCCCAGTAGGATAAGCGTCTGCCTTTGGCTCAGGTCATGATCCTGGGATCCTAGTAGCAAGCCCTGCACTGGGCTCCCTGCTCAGTGGGAAGTCTTCTCCCACTGCCCCTCACCCTGCTTGTGCTCTTTCTATATATACCCTCAAATAAATGAATAAAATCTTAAAAAAAGAAAAGAAAAGAGAAAAGAGAAAGAAAAGAAAAGAAGGAAAAGAAAAGAAAAGAAAGAAAAGAAAAGAAAAGAAAAGAAAAGAAAAGAAAAGAAAAGAAGGGACGCCTGGGTGGCTTTGTGGTGGAGCATCTGCCTTTGTCTCAAGTTGTGATCTGGGAGTCCCAGGATCGGGTCTCACATCGGGCTCCCAGCATGAAACCTGCTTTTCCCTCCGCCTGTGTCTCTGCGTCTCTCTCTCTCTCTGTGTGTCTCCCATGAATGAGTAAGTAAAATCTTAAAAAAAGAAAAAATCTTAAAAAAAAAAAAAAGAAAGAAAAATGTCTAGAACTTTTCGGGGCAGTGAAATACTATTTTATGATTTCCCGTCTTAATATTCTTTGATTTTTTTTTGAAATATGAGAATATAATTTTTTCTTTTTTTTTTTAAGATTTATTTATTTATTCATTCAGAGAGAGCAAAGAGAGAGGCAGAGGCACAGGCAGAGGGAGAAGCAGGCTCCATGCAGGAAGCCCGACATGGGACTCGATCCTGGATCTCCAGGATCACACCCCGAGCTGCAGGCAGCGCTAAACCGCTGCACCACTGGGGCTGCCCGAGAATATAATTTTTCAAAAGCAAGAAAACTATTGTTAAGGATTCCTACAAATACATGTTAAGTATATATATATGACCACATCTTCTTGGTTTGGCTATAGGGAAAACTCAGCAAAATTCCAATCTTCACTGTGTATCTTCTTGTCCTTTATTTGTATAACGCATCACTCAGTCATGGAAATAACTCAAATTACTTTGGCATAATGTATTCACTAGGACCCTACTTTGTGAGGGCTTTCGCATGGCTAGCATACTCACACATACGTGGAATTCAAACTTTTGCACTCCACAAACAGGAGGACACTGAACTCTCACATAGTAGTAATGCCTGCCAGTCCATTTGTTCAGCTTCAACAGCAGCATTTTTGGCTCTGAACTTGTTTTGGTTGTTTATTTAAATTTTTCTTGTTGTTACTCAAATCTCTTGTTATCTTATTTAAAAATAGAATATTAGAGACTTCTACTTCTCTAAGCATGAGTTCTTGAACACACTTTTTCATCTCTTTTTCCCCCTAAAGCCCAACTAAAATAACAGTAAAGAAATAAAAAGGTGTAAACAGAGAAAGAAAATGGAAAAGACAAACTAAAGAAACAGAAGAAGGATCTAAGAAGACAGACAATGCAGGGAGCAGAGGCTAATTCACAAAAGGCATAAGTAGTATGTACAGACAGATAAAAATATATTGCACCTATTAAGTAAGAATATGATGTTATGAAAAAAATTAGAAAATGAGAAAGATCTCTTCATAATAAAACAACTGCTATATAATATCAAAAATTAAAAGTCCAGTGGAAGGGTTGGAAGATCAAGTTGAGAAAATATCCCAGAAAATGGAGCAAAAAAAGGCAAATAGAAAACAGAAAAAAAATATATAACAATTTAATCTACAAGGTACAAAAAATCCAGAAAAGGAAAGAAGAAATGAAAGAGAAGAAATGATCAATAAACTAAAAATAATAGCAAGCCTTCCATGCTATAGGGAGAAAGATACCATTTAAAAAGTTTCTGGGAGAGAAGAAGAGAAAAGAAGGAAAGGAAGGAAAGAAAGAAAGAAAGAAAGAAAGAAAGAAAGAAAGAAAGAAAGAAAGAAAGAAAGAAAGAAAGAAGAGAGAAAAGAAAGAAAGATTCAAAGGACCAAGAATTGGAAGCTAGAAGGCATTGGAATAATGCCTTTAAAATTCTGACGGAACAGCATTGCCAACCTGAATTTCTAGTCCCAGCTAAATATTTAACTAAGTAGAGAGTAGGATTAAGATTAAGAACTCAAGAAAATAGAATAAAATAAAATAAATTATTTCTTGTGCAACTTTTCTCCAGAAGCTACTGCTGGATTTGTTTCAAAGGAGTGACAGGATAAGTCAAGGAAAAGGAAAATCTGGGGGCACCTGGGTGGCTCAGTGGTTGAGTGGGTCCATGCCTTTAGCTTAGGTGGTGATCCCAGAATCCTGGGATCAAGTCCCACATCATGCCCTCTGTGAGGATCCTGCTTCTCCCTCTGCCTATGTCTCTGCCTTTAGCTCCGTGTCTCTCATGAATAAATACATGACATCTTTAGAAAAAAAAAAAAAGGAAAATGTAGGCTGAAGGAAGGAGGGGATACTGCAGAGGAGCACAGGGGATTCTCAGGCTGCTGGCAAAGAGAAGTTCAAGATCAGCAGGCTTCAGGGGCACCCAGTATAGGTCAGGAAGGACGGGGAGGGCCCTGGAGAGACTGCTCCAAGAAAAACACAGACATAAAATTGATAAATTTATGTTTACTGTATTTTGAAGAGTATCCTATTCCCAGAAAGTTTAGGGATGAATTCATAATTATTACATGGAAACCTAAGCAAACAAAAAAGAAGACAATTATTTACTTTGGGGGGAAAAAGGTAGTACCTAACAGTAGAGACAATCAAAGAAGATTCAGTGGTTCAACTGGGGCCTATGTCTGCCAAGTAATAAAAATGTCACATCTGATTTTAATATTGTTTAGTATAATTTTAAATGTTGATTTAATAAAAATAATAGTAACATAGATCTTTAGGTAGACAGAAAGTGAGAAAGTATGTGTATGGTGGTGGTGGGGTGGCATAAGGAAACTAAATCCTCATCCTCTATAATTGGAAGTAAATAAGCAATGTCTAAAGTAGAAAATTTTGAAAAATTAGCAATATAAGAATATTTAGAAACACGAGAGTCAAAAACAGAAGAAACAGCTAAAAGATTTTTATATGGTTGCCTCCAGGAGCAGGCAGTAGAATGGGGAAAGAGATTGGGCACATGGGTGCATTCATAAATTCTAGAAGTTGTAGTACTATTGAGTAATATGTATACATGTTTTACTTTGATATACTTAAAAAGTTTTTAATGACTGGAGAACAGGAAATAAAGTGTTCTTATTAGTGATAGGAGGCAAAGTTCTCATTAATTTAATGGACTTAAGACAAAGATGAAAATCATTGTGCTGCAGTGTCAGTCTTTAGCCTAATACAAATGTCCATTAGACTTAATGTTGTCAATGTAAACAAAACAAAACAAACCCCACACCCTAATTCTATGTGTTGAATTATAAAGGCAAAGAAAAAACATGAAAATAAAATGTTTGAAATAGATTAAAGATTCTGTCTTAAAGGCAAGGTGAAATTATGGTCCTTAGGGTATTTTTAAGATTCCAAAAATGAAACATAAATCCATTTATTCTCTATTTTATGCCTACTTTCCAGGCAGATCCTTAGAAAAATTTTATGTAAGGGTGGGGGAAAAGCATATGTGAAAGTCTAGGAATCTTGCTTAAAAGAAGCAGATCATCATAATTTTCCTCTTCAATGAAGGACACTTCATTTTATCCTTCCCATTTCTCAAAGACTCATTCCACTGATGCGTTTTTACTACATAGAATTCCTTGTAATTATTAGTCACTTGGGTTTGTACAGCAGAAGACTTCTTTCAATCAGTGGGACTTGTATGCTTCTAGTCAAGAAGAAACTGTCTTTCCTCAGATTTTCAGATTCTCTTTTGCATCTGAAATCATGGCCAGCTAGTGGACTACTGGGTTATTGCAAACTACAGATTTTGTTCAAATGATTCTCTTTCCCCCTGCCCCCAAAACCATCACCATCACCAGTCTGGACAGGTGATTCTTCTCTTTTTAAGAAAGCACAGAGCAAATGTCAGGTGTGTCAGATGTCTTATAAGAGAAACAGTGTTAGGCAATTTCACAAACTAGTGACTTCCAGCAAACCAAGTTCTCCCTTCCAGTTTATCTTGGTCTTACCAGTAGGTAGGTTTTGGCTCAGTTCATCATGTGGCATGGAAGTGGACTAAGCTTGCTTAGTGTTCAGATTCTAAAAATATCCTGGCTAAGAGGTGCATTGGAAAGCAGAGCAGCAGGGAGTGTAACGTGTTGAGGGATGGTTTGGGCTTTCAAGAGATGGAAGAGGTAGGAGAAGGAAATATGGTGAGTAATTTGGCTGTTGTTTCTTGAGTTTCTTTGTAGCCATAGTTGCATTAAGGCAGCTTTTTAGAAGGCTTTCACAGTGAAGCAGGGAAAGATTCATCATCCTCCCTACAGTGTGAATGAACACCTGGCAGGTACTGGGTCTGCCTTTCCCTCTCAATCATGTCAGGAAGAACAGAGCTGAGAGGCTTTTCATGATCTTCTGAGATCTCCAAATAGCTGCCAAGGAGTGCTTCTCCATTCATCTTGTGACTTTTGAAAAGTCTTCACCTCCAAGTGCAGAAATCCAGATTATCTCCCCAAAGGGATCCTCCTCTCTCCAGGATGACAAGTTCCTCAGGACAGAAAAAGTTCATATACAATTTGGTGTTGGACACCACGCCCAACAAGCATCTTGTCCGTGGCAGGCACCCAGTAGATGCATGGTCAATGAGTTACTAAACATGCCTAGAGAGATGTCTTCTCAGAGCTTTGCATGTTTAAAAGTGATGATTTAAGGGGTGCCTGGAAGGCTCAGTTGGTTAAACGTCTGACTCTTGATCTCAGTTCAGGTCTTGATCTCAGGGTCGTGAGTTCAAGCCCCGTGTTGGGCTCTACACTGGGCATGGAGCCTACTTTATTTACTTCTTTTAAAGATTTTTATTTACTTATTCATGAGAGACACAGAGAGAGAGAGAGAGACAGAGACACAGGCAGAGGGAGAAGCAGGCTCCATGCAGGGAGCCCAACGTGGGACTCGATCCTGGAACTCCTGGGCCAAAGACAGGCGCTAAACCACTGAGCCACCCAGGGATCCCCTGAAGCCTACTTTAAAAAAAAAATAATTAAAAAAAATAATTATTTGATTCAAAATCACCCGTATATTTATAGCAGCATTATTTACACTAGCTGAATTATGGAAGCAGCCCAAGTGTCCGCTGATAGATGAATGGATAAAAAGAAGAAGTGGTATATATACACAATGGAATACTATTCAGCCATAAAAAAATAATGAAATTTTCCATTTGCAATGACATCAATGGACTACAGAGTATAAAGCTAAGCAAAACAAGTCAGTCAGAGAAAGATAAAAACCAAAAAACAGACTCTTAACTATAGAAAACTTTATCACCAGAGAGGAAGGAGGTAGGGGGATGGGTGAAATAAATGATGGGGATTAAGGGGTACACTTGTCATAATGAGCACTGGGTGTTGTACAGAACTGCTGAATCACTATATTATACACCTGAAATTAATATAACACTATTATACGGTTATAACAATGTTAACTATATTGAAATTTAAGAAACATGATTATTGTTCAGGATATATATTTTCTTTTAAGATAAGAAAATAATGATCCTTCTTGTATATAGCCAATGAACAAAAATTCCAAGAAGCGATTTTAGTTTTTAAACAAACAATAGCAAAAAAAAACAATAGCTGCACTCATAAATTTTCTTCCCAACTCAGGCTAGCAAGAGAATATTTTAAGTGAAAATTAAAACTCCAAAAACATTTCTGAGGTATGATAAATATCATTAAGCCAAGTGTTGTACAGAACTGCTGAATCACTATATTATACACCTGAAATTAATATAACACTATTATACGGTTATAACAATGTTAACTATATTGAAATTTAAGAAACATGATTATTGTTCAGGATATATATTTTCTTTTAAGATAAGAAAATAATGATCCTTCTTGTATATAGCCAATGAACAAAAATTCCAAGAAGCGATTTTAGTTTTTAAACAAACAATAGCAAAAAAAAACAATAGCTGCACTCATAAATTTTCTTCCCAACTCAGGCTAGCAAGAGAATATTTTAAGTGAAAATTAAAACTCCAAAAACATTTCTGAGGTATGATAAATATCATTAAGCCAAGAGCTCTTTTTTAGGCTGTTGGTTCTGTTATCTCTATGGAATGATCCTTATTTCCTTTAAAAAATTATCAGGACACATACAAGCTATTCCTCTGCTTTGATTACCAGGGCGCATCCCCTGATCTACCTTTAAAGCCCAACCAAGAAGTCACCTTTTCTAGGAAGCCTCCCCTGCCATTGTCTTACCTCCAAACTAAAACTAAATGAGGTTATATGCTCCTCTGTGGTTGGAACATCTTTTGATTGTTATATGAATCACTAAATTGTAATTTATTGTTTACTTTGTAAGATCCTTGAGGGCAGGGATAATGTCATATTTACATCTAGATTCTCTTGACCTAACTTAGGAACTGGCATATCATAGAGCCGTCAGTAAATGTTGGTTGAATTGAATTGAATGGTAATAGAGAATGTTTTCTTATTTGTGAATTTGATCATATGAAGCTTTACAATCATATAAAATGACTCCATATTTAGTTATATATCTAACAAATTGCCTTTATTAAAAAGATTAAAATTACTATGAAACCAGAGTATCCTGGAACATGCTAGACATATGGCCATATGGCTTTAAAGTTGCATATTACCAGCAGCTTGGACTTATTTAATTTGACAAAGTGAGGTGCTCATTGGCATTTAAAAGAAATGTCAGACAACACCATAGGGATGGGGTGGGGGGATGGCGGGGGTGGGGGAGTTGTTTCAATTAATTTCTGTTGGCAAAGGGAAGTGATTCACTTCCAAATGATTTGTTTTGACTCTGATATTATTTTCCTAGCACAGAGACTGGTCTTACATCTTCTAGTAATTGATTTAATACCATGGGGTGTTATCTGGCCCTTTTTCACATGTGCACTGAACAACTCACTTCTAAAATATAAGAAAACATTTGTTTTAAGAACTTGCTAATTAAAGAGCTAGATTCTCCTAGTTAAATCAGGTTCTCAGGGAAATTAGGAGGACTATTAGTACAGAGTTACTCTAAAAGCAGTGAAAACTATAAGGGTTAAACCAATTTGGATGATGAAAGAATAGGGGATGGTGGTGGGAATCTAATCTTTCTATGCTGAGAAACAACACCTGCAGTATAAACCATTTCATTAATTTATTTGTTCACTCAAAAAACTCATATTGAGGCTCACCAAAAGTACTGTAGTGACCATAGCATATAATAGCATCCTCCAAAAAGTGGTAGAAAGAATGTCCCAGAAGATTGACAATTTAAATGTCCTTCTCTATGAACTCAACTGAATGTCATAACTTATTTTGGTGGCTGAGGCATCAAACAAGTTATAATTGGGGTCTCAGAAGGATGGTCAACATAAAGCTGAACTCAATCCCATTTGAATTGGATTAACCCTGATATTATATCCTTAACTGTATATTTCACTGCAGACAGGACTTAATCTACAAAGAAGCACAGGTGTTAACAAGGTTTGTGTGTGCAGAATTAAACCCTGAGTTATCATTTATTTGTTTATTTGTTTGTTAATGAGTTATACTCTTCAGTATGAGATAAATAGGTGATTAAGAGTCTAGAATCTGGCTCCTTCTGGACTTCATTCTTTGTTTTCTAGAATCTCAGAATCAGATCATTGAATGTGGGTATTCATCTGAACCAACAAAGCTGTCGTATAAAAACATTTTGTACCTATTACGCCTGCGAGGCACTAAGGATGCCAAAAGTATAAGCTATGGTCTATGTCTGGGTTTATAGACTCTCAAAGGGCAGAATGTGTATAAGAAAAAAAAACATTGGAGAAACATGCAAAATGCTTACCGTAATATAGACTAAAAGTCCATATAGTCTATAGAGACTAGAATAAGTTCAGGGGTAGGGGATAGTCTAGTTGGGGAAATGGACGAAGGAGAACTTGACAAAGGCCTTGAAAGAGGGGAATGTAGGAATTTAGGGGTGGGAGAACAGGAGGGCCTGGCAAGGAGGAGGGAACATGAGGGGTGCTGGAGAGCAATGAACAGGCTAGATCTGCTCCAGTACCAGGGGAACATAGAACAGAGTTTATTAACTGGAGCCTGATCTCTGATTTGGGGCTGTGGTATATGTGTTATTTGACCCAAATGTAGTTTGAATATTGAAAAACTGATAGAAGTCACATCAACAGTTGGCTTCTTGGTATTCTCTTAAAAATTGGGAAGTCTGGTAGTAATAGGTCTGTGTTCCTGAAAGGCCAACATCACTGCCATACCCCTTGGAGCAGAGCACAAGTTTTCCTTGGACTCAGTCCCTGCCTGGCCCATTTGCTTTACTTCCTCACTCTCATGCTTACTGTATTTAATGAGCCCACTTTTGCTAGGTTACGCTACGGTAACAAACACTCCCCAAAATCTCAGTCACAACCACAAAGTTTTATTTCTCACCCTTAATGCATGTCAGTTGGCTGTGGCTGTGCTCTGTGTCTCCTTCCTTCTGGGATCTGAAGAAACAGCACCTACTCAAGATGTACTGTTCTCAAGTGAGACAGGAAAAAGATCAGAAAAATGGCAGAACCATGAAATAGCTCTTAAAACCTTTGCTCAGACACGGCATCCATCACTTCCTCTGAGAATGCATTTGGTCAAGGCATGTGACATGTTAAGCCTATGTCAGTGGTTTGGGAAAATACAATCCTTTGACAGGGAGGTTCAGTGACTAACTGGGAACATATAATGCAATCTTCAGCAGCATTTGAATTTACCACTCCCCTGATGAGAAAACATTTTGGAGTGAGGGGTAGGAGTGAGCTGAGAATGCCAGCTACAAGGCTCATGACTGCCAACAAAGTTCCAAATGCACATCTAACAAACAGACAAACCAACAAACAGACAAACAGACGCCACCAGGGAAGGTCTGACTCTGGGAAGCAGGGCTTTCACACACGCCCTCATAAGAAGCATGCAACTGAACGTGACAGAAGCTAATAGAGGAGGAGGACAGGGTTGGATCCCTTTGCTCCTGTCTTTATTTACAGCAAAGGACAGAACACTTTGTCACCTTGGAAACAGCCAACAAAGGCAGTGTGTAAAGCTCTAAGAAATCCCTGGCTGCTCTCTCAGAGGTGGCTGGGGCTAAGTGCAGGGGTGGGGCATTCAGCCACTCGACTGCCCTGGGCCTTGGGTATTGTGTAGTCAGGCAGGTAGCTCCAGCTGGAAGAAAAAGCTGTTTGGCTTTGATGGTCACAGCTGACTGCATTATATGTACCTCCTTGTCTTTTGTATTCAAAGATAACCCTGCTGACAGAGGAGAGCGTGGCCGCAGTGTTGGAACCTGTGACCTGCACTGGGGACAGTCCACTCTCTTTGCTGTATGGCTTTTCTTTGCAAGTCCTATTGTAGTCAGTGATTTTACAACCTGTACAGCGTTTCCTCTGAATAGACCATAACAATCTGAGAGACCGCGCCGTCATTCCCAAGGTCATCTCTGTGTCACTGCTTGCATGTGGTTACTAACCTTCTCTTACCTTTTTATCCTAAGTTGCATAAACACTGCACTAATAAAATTCCTTTTTAAAAAGGTTTTTATTTCTTTATTTGAGAGAGACAAAGAGTGTGAGCAAGGGGAGAGGCAAAGGGGAGGGAGAGGGAGAGGGGGAGAGAGAGAATCTCAAGTAGACTCTGCACTGAGCCCAGAGCCCAACATGGGGCTCGATCTCATGACCCTGAGATCATGACCTGAACTGAAACCAAGACTCAGTCACCACTCAGGCATCCCACTACTAAAATTCTTAAGAAGCTGGATGTGCTTCTGTCACAAACCAGAAGAGGACTCTAAATTGGAACATTGATCATACTTATTGCTGTGTCAGCTTAGACTTGTGATGTCTAATGCCATGTTGATGCTACCCTGGCACTATCAAAATACTCTTGGCCCTTGAAATAGGGTTTTGAGTTTCTTGGACTTTCCAGATAGTATCAGTTGAGTTAAGAGCACACAGTGAAGATATCTCAGCACATCTTTAGCCCACGAGGTAGTATGTCCACTCTGTAGCACTTGCATGCCTGAGGCTATTCCTACATGATAGTCATAAGTTGTGCAAATATTTTTTTTTGCATTTTGTTGGAGAAAAACACCTAGTTTGTTCAAGATCAAACATTACTGAGATCAAGACTTTATAATAAATTCCAGTTCATTGGGATCCCTGGGTGGTGCAGCGGTTTGGCGCCTGCCTTTGGCCCAGGGCCCGATCCTGAGGACCCGGGATCGAATCCCACGTCGGGCTCCCGGTGCATGGAGCCTGCTTCTCCCTCTGCCTGTGTCTCTGCCTCTCTCCCTCTCTCTGTGTGACTATCATAAATAAATAAAAAATTATAAAAAAAAAAAATTCCAGTTCATTTGAATACTAAACTTCAGATTATTTATATGTCTCCACATACAATATCATCGAATAGCAATGGCAGCAGATTGAAGGAAAATGAACTTTCTTTTTTTAAGATTTATTTATTTACTTGAGAGAGACAGAGAGAGAGAGAGAGGGATGGTGTAGAGGGACAAGGAGAGGGAATCTCAAGCAGACTCCACACTGAGCACAGAGCCCAACACAGGGCTCTACTCCACAAACCCAAGATCACGACCTGAGCCAAAACCAAGAGTCAGTGGCTCAATCAACTGCACCACCCAGGCACTCCCAAGGAGAACTTTGATTTCAGCTCAGCCACTCATTATGTGGTCGAAGACAAGTTTTTATTCCTTTATAAAGAGTGGACTAGAACAAATAAGAGACAGAAAACATATGACTAATATTCTATTACTCCTAACAACTTTACCATGGCAGACATGACTAATCAATCATAGCCCTGATTACTACCAACCCTGGAATAATCTTCAGGTTACTTCTCAGTACAGAGTTCCAGGCAGCTGCTACCAGTCCCTGGACCTGACACTCAAACTGGAATCTACATACAAGTCTTGGTCTCAAAAATCTACAAAGTATGGAGATAGCATGTACAAGTGCTCTTCTATGTTGTACAAATTTAAGGTTTTTTTTTTTTTTTTAAGATTTATGTATTTGAGACGGAGAGGAGCAGAGGGAGAGAAAGTCTTACATAGACTTTGGGTTGAGCACGGAGCCCCACTTGATCTCACAACCCTGTGATCATGACCTGAGCCAAAACCAAGGTGCACTCAATTGACTGCACCACCCATGTGCCCCCAAACTTAAGGCGGTGTTATTATTATTATTACCATTATATTAGTGATTGTTACAGAGAATTTGTACAGATTGTGTTCAGGAATATATGAGGTGTTGATGGTGATTTGTGTCTTACCAACATCATCCATAGTTGTATTCTTTTTTTTTTTTTTTAATTTTTATTTATTTATGATAGTCACAGAGAGAGAGAGAGAGGCAGAGACATAGGCAGAGGGAGAAGCAGGCTCCATGCACCGGGAGCCCGACGTGGGACTCAATCCCGGGTCTCCAGGATCGCGCCCTGGGCCAAAGGCAGGCGCCAAACCGCTGCGCCACCCAGGGATCCCCATAGTTGTATTCTAATAGCATATACTAAGTGCTTCTGGCATTTTTAACTAAGCATATACTAGGAAAGCAGCTTCAAAATACAGAGCAAGGACAGCCTTGGACTGCCTGGGAAGCCATCAGGGAGACATGCTAACCTGGATTTGAAGCCTGACTCCACCTTTTTTTTTTTTTTTTCTTAAAGAAGAGGATTCTTCATTTGATTTTTTTTTTAAAGATTTTATTTATTTATTCATGAGAGACACAGAGAGAGAGAGAGAGAGAGAGAGAGAGAGAGGGAGGGAGAAGCAGGCTCCATGCATGGAGCCTGACATGGGACTCGATCCCAGGTCTCCAGGATCATGCCCTGGGCTGAAGGCAGATGCCCAACTGCTGAGCCACCCAGGGATCCCCCTGACTCCACCTTTTAAGTGTGAACACTGGGCTGTCACTCAGCCTCTCTGAGCCTCACTCATTTCTCATCTATGAAGTGGGCTTTGGAACTTCGTCTTAGGGCTGTTGCCAAGTTTAAGTGAGTTAGCATGTGTAAACTAAAAAGCAAAAACCATGATTCATAAGCAGTGCCCTATAAATGTTAGTTCCTGAGGCTGAAAAACTGGTTTATGATGAACAGCAGTCCAGGAATTCTTACTTTCTGTTTTAGCAAAAGATTAATAAACAAGAGTCAGAAAACAGGGCAGCCCAGGTGGCTCAGAGATTTAGCGTCGCCTTCAGCCCAGGGTGTGATCCTGGGGACCTGGGATCGAGGCCCATGTCAGGCTCCCTGTGTGGAGCCTGCTTCTCCCTCTGCCTGTGTTTTTGCCTCTCTTCCTGTCTCTCATGAATAAATAAATAAAATCTTTTAAAAAAAAGAGTCAGAAACACTTTCAGTCAGAAATAATAGTTTTTTTAGTGCAAGAGATAAGCACCCAAACTTAGATCACCATCTTGCTTCAAAAGGAAGGTAAAAGCTAGAGCACAAGCTCTCCCTCTGTGAGATTTGCGTCTTCTACCAAAAGAGATGTTGCAACTTATTTTATTTAAAACAATTAGAAAACTTCAAGGGGATGATAACTCAAAAGCTGCAAATGCTGTATGGATGGTATTCAATAAGGGGAAAATGCTGACTCAGATAATGTACTCCTAACTCTGCAAAGGTTTGAAACTGTCATGTTCTAAGTGCACAGTGCTTGATCATGTAGATGAGAATAATTCAAATCCCCCCTGGGAATGTCTGTGCTGCTTCTCAGAGTGATCTGTGTCAAAGTTCCAAGCACCTCAAATAGAAGGCTTCTAATGTTCAAAGTCTGGACACTTCTGCTGTTTCTACCCCAAAGATGAGAATTTCTTTGAACCTGTAAACTTTGCAGTTTCTTCTGCCTCCACTATCCCTATCCTCTGCCTCCTCTTCACCAAGTTTATTATCAGTACATATTTTTCATATCTGGAGATCAAAGCTATTTTATTACACTGGGAGGAAATTTTGAGGGTACAAGCTGTATAAAGCAGGTTTCAGAGGTAGAGTTCAGTGATTCATCAGTTGCAAGTAACACCCAGTGCTCATTACATCAAGTACCCTCCTTAATGCTCATCATCCAGTTACCCCAACCGCCTACCCACCTACCAGGAGAATCACTTTTTAAACCATTACTAAATTCAATATGGAGACTACTTTAAAGATAAATGTTAGTGTGTGTGTAGACATATATACATATAATGCATGTATACATATGTAAATGTGTGTGTTGTATATATATGTATATGAGAAGCGTCATTCCTCTGCAAGTTGGAGTCATTCTAAAATACTGTTTATGTATGGGGAAATAGTTATTTCCAATTAGTCTCTTCTGCTTACAGAGACTCGTGGAAGCAAGAGTGGTGAGAAACACAAACATTTTAAATCCTCATCCTCTCTGATGCTAAAATAGGAGGTTGAATGATAGCCTCTTCAGAGTACCTCAATGTGTCTGGATGAGCAGATGTGAGCCAGAGTGGAGTCTAGAGGGTGGAAGAGTGAAGTTTTGCTGAATTCATGATAGGGAATCCAAAAAAGGGCTTAACTTCCACTAGGGGGCCCACTGATTATTTGGATTGTTGTGAAGGCAGAAGAGAGGAAAGCCTGGCAGTGGGCTAGAAGTGAGGTCAGAGGTCAGCCAGACCAGGGCTCAGGGACAGAAGTGACCATGAGACCATTTGCTTCCAAAATTGTAATATTATATTGAGGGAAGTAGAAAGATAGGCATTGCAGTTGGCAAAAATGGAAGTTAGGTAATTATATTTAGATCTCAAGGGACCAGAATCTCTGCAGACAAAAGTACCCATTTATAATTGTTTAAGCATTGAGTCAAGTCCAGAGAATATGCACCAAACTATCCCCATCATAACCACAACTTATTTTTAGAGGTTCTAATTCATCACATTTGGGGCCCCTAAATATGTTTATTCAAAAGTTTATTCAGGGGGTGCCTGGGTGGCTCAATCGGTTAAGCATTTGCCTTCAGCTCAGGTCATGATCCTAAGGTCCTGGGATGGAACCCCATATCTGGCTCCCTGCTCAGCAGGGAGTCTGCTTTTCCTGCTGCCTCTGCTCTTTCCCCCCTGTACTCTCTGGCTTGCTCTCTATGTTAAATAAATAAATAAATAAATAAATAAATAAATAAATAAATAAATAAATGTTTATAAATAAATATAAAACTTTATTCAAGAAAGTTACCAAACACTGATGAGAGAAATAAAAGACCTAGGGGCGCTTAGGTGGCTCAGTCGGTTAAATGTCTGCCTTTGGCTCAGGTCATGATCCCAGGCTCCTAGTATCAAGCCTCATATTGGGCTCCCTGCTCAGTGGAGAGCCCGCTTCTCCCTCTCCCTCTGCCCCACCTCCCCACCCGCCCCACCCCTCTGCACACACACGTACTCCCTCCCTCTCTCTCTCTCTCTCTCTCTCTCAAATAAATAAATAAATAAAAATGTAGAGACCTAAATATATACAGATATATACAATATTCATGAACTGGCATATTGAATTTTGTAAAGATATCATATCTCCCAAAAGTAATCTAGCTCAAAATCCCTCAATCAAAATCCCAACACATTTTTTTCAGAAATTCAACAATCTGGTTCTAAAATATATACAGAAATGCAACTGACGAAGAATAGCCAAGACAATCTTAAAGAAAAAGAAGAGGGGATCCCTGGGTGGCGCAGCGGTTTAGCGCCTGCCTTTGGCCCAGGGTGCGATCCTGGAGACCCGGGATCGAATCCCACGTCGGGCTCCCGGTGCATGGAGCCTGCTTCTTCCTCTCCCTCTGCCTGTGTCTCTGCCTCTCTCTCTATGTGTGACTTTCATAAATAAATAAATAAATAAAATTTAAAAAAAAAGAAAAAAAAGAAAAAGAAGAAAGTCAGAGTACTTCTATGCTATCAGATATCATGACTTATTAAAAAGCTAAATAAATAAAATGGCACAGAAAGAGATAAAAAGATGAATGGAACACAATAAAGTCCAGAAACCAAGCTGCACAATTAATTATGACAAAGTCAACACTGCAAAGCAATGGAGAAAGTCTGGTCATTTCCATAGATAGTGCTGAGTGGTTGGTATCCATCTATAAAGGGAAGAAAATAAATGTTGGCCTCTACCTCACACCACACACAAAAAGTAAATTCCAGATGGAGTTTGATGTAAATGTTAGAGATACAGCTATAAAGCTTCTAGAAGATAACATTGGAAAATATATTTGTGACACGACAGGCCCTGTCCCTTCAAACAACAATAAGAACCACCTAGCCTAGAGTGACCAACCACTGTGGCTTACCTGGGACTGTCCTTCTTTTAGCGTTGATATCTCATATCTGGGCAACGGATTATTTGGATTGTGTTATTTCCAGACATTTTCGAATGGTTGGTCACCCTAATAACCTATAAGTGAAAATATCGACAAAGTGGACTGCATTAAAACTAAGAATTTCTGCTCATCAAAATACATCACTGAGAGAGTGAAAGGGCAAGTATTGAAATGGGAGGAGATATTTACCATACCTCTAGCCAACAATGGGTTAGTATATAATGCAGTCCTACAAATCAATAAGACAATACAATACAAAAATGAACAAAAACTTGGAAAAGGCATTTCACAAAATAGCTAACAAACATACTAGAAGTTATTCAGCTCTGTAAATCCTGAGGGAGATGCAAATTAACACCACAGTGAGAAACCACTGCTCTCTCATGAGATAATAATGGGGGAAGAGGCACAGTCAGATTTTACTGATATTGTCTTCAGCCTCAAGATGCCACGGTATAGGCTGAAGAAATGTGGCAGTTCTCAGAACAGGGGGCCAGGGGCAAAGGAGCTGAGTTTCTGTGCAAGATTGGGTTTTAAGGGAGAGTTTCCATGATTACTAAAAAATTTTTTTAAATGTTATGACTCCATATAGTGGCTTTTTTAAAAAGGAATTTAAGAATTTCAGGCACACTTTGGTGGCTCAGTCGGTTGGGCAGCTGACTCTTGATTTTGGCTCAGGTCACGATCTCAGGATCCTGGGATGGAGCCCCACAACAGGCTCCATGATCAGGTGGAGTCTGCTTGAAGATTTTCTCTCTTTCTTCTTCTGCCCCTCCCACTCTTCATGCTTGCTCTCTCCCTCCCTCTCTCTCCTTCTCTCTCACCCTCTCAAATAAATAAATAAATCTTTTTTAAAAAAGAAAAGAATTTAAGAATTCCAACCATGAAAAAAAAAAAAGAATTCCAACCACGTTATGGGGCATGATACTCTAGCTGAGCCCCAGGCCCAGCTGGTGGTTGTTGAGTAGAGCTGCTGGGCCCGTAGCTGGCAGCCCCAAAATCTGTGTTCCTTGCTATGTTTGTTGGAGAGAGGCATTTGAAAGGGAGGTTTGGGGTAAATACCTAGAGAAAAGAGGGCAAAGTGAATTAAGAATGGTGCCTGTTCCTGGGCTGAACTCAAGGGAGAGAAAGGATAGTCCGAAACCAAAGAAACAGTTTTCTTAAAGTACTTGGTGGGATTTGAGGCATGAGCAGTGATGCTTCTGGGCCAGGCGACAAATTTGAAAACAGTGGTAGAAGGGACGCCTGGGTGGCTCAGTGGTTGAGCATTTATCTCTGGCTCAGGGTGTGATCTGAGGTCCTGGGATCAAGTGCCACATTGGGCTTCCTGCATGGAGCCTGCTTCTCCCTCTGCCTATGTCACTGCCTCTCTCTCTGTGTCTCTCATGAATAAATAAATAAAATTTTTAGAAAAGAAAAGAATAGAAAACAATGGTGGAGTGAGATGTCCTGTCTCCGTGTAAGCCAAACACCCAGCACAGTAGGCCCAGGGGCTGGTGGCAGCCCTGAGAGGCCACCTTCTCCTGCCTGGTAGGGACGGCAGGGTGGCTCTGAGCAGAGGCACACGAAAGGACAACTCCCACAGGGTGTGCTGATGTTCTGCAGTGATGGGGATTGGTGCTGTGAACAGGAGCTTTGGAATAATCAATGATAATTTGACTTCGTTTGTACCCACAGTCCAGTAGGGTCTTGAGACATCTGGGGTGTATGATATCAGTGTGATTTGTGTGATCTGTTTTTTTTAAAACAGAGAAAAGAAGATTCAACTTATGTTGTATAATAAGACCCTCACTTATTTTATATTATTAGGAAATGTGATATTCTAAGTAAGTCAATTTTCCAAACGATTGAAATAGTCCCCTAAGATTACACTATTTTAATCTTTCTGATGGAAAGATGCCAAAATACACTACACTTTGATACTTTCTTAAACAGAATAAAAGGATGAATTTAACCATTCCTTGATATCTCCAAGTCATCATGAGCACGGATTACTTTTTGTACCATGATATTGCAAGGCCCTCAGGCTCTGACATATGCAGGGCTCTGCTCTCCTAAGATAAATTGGGCTGATCTGCTCTGCTCTCTGGGTTCCTGTGTCCACTCTGATAGTTATTTCCACTTGCATGGTTATCCACTGTCCATAGACTCTTCTTGCATCTCTTGAGGAGACAGTTTCTAGGAATCTACTTTAACCTCATCATCCTTTTAATTTAATATTTAATCTGCTTTGGATCTAGAAGTCACATGACTCTTATAAACAGTCTCTCTTAAAAAAAGCAAAAAACAGAAAAACAAAAAACAAAAAAACAACTGCCTTCTGACACACTGTTGGAAAGGTTTGCCTAGGAATGGAGGGCAAGTATTTAAGATAGTTATTTGGTCTATTTGGAGGCATTTTGATTTAACTTTTGCTCTTGGCTATGTTGCCCCAAATTGAAGTTACCGGATAAGGGACTTCCAGAGAAGTGGTTTTAGTGTACATATAATTGAGATCCTGGGGAAATGGTAACAGACGACAATAGCCCACCATCTTACCCTGAGTAACATTATCCTATTCATTTTATGGAAATTGTAGTTAATATTCAGAATTAATTAGATTGTACAATCAGTTTCAAAAGCATAATGCAGTGGTGTATAAAATTTAATAATGCATAGAACTTGTTATGGAAATTTAAAATTTTAGGACCTAGATGAAATTCAAACATGAATTTTGTATGAAGAAATGAAACAAAATAGTTTTATTAGAGTAATTTGCTTTATTACAAGGGAGAACATCCACGGCATCATTTAAATATTATACCATTCATCACATGCAGTGCTTCCCAGCAAACTAATTTAAGATAGACTCCAGACTTGATAAATATCAAAAGGGTATATCACTGTCCTGCCTCTGCCTGTTTCTCTTTTGAAGATCAGCAGGCTTAGTAAAAACAGATTTTTTTTTAAATAAGCATTATCATATACAGAGAAGACTGGAAATCATAAATGATGTGAGCAACTTCCCTTGATTATGACAGGAAGCCTGCATATGTAATCTTTGTAGCGAATAAACATCTTCAATTTCTAGTATTATATCATCCAATTCCAGGAAAACATTATCATAATATGAAATAGATGAGAAAGTAAATAGCAATCAGAACTATCTGGAAATGAGAAATACTAGGTTTTTCTCTCTCCTGAGTTGGGGAAGCCTGGCTTAATAAGGAAAGCCTATGTAAGGTGCTCCTGGGTTCAAATCTCAATGCTTATGTGACTGGGCAAATTACTAAATTTCTCTCAACCTTAGTTCCTCTGAGCAATGGAAATGATCTTTCCTTCACAAGGATGGATAATGTTTCAATGAGATAGTGTACATTTAGCCCTTTCCTCCACCCTACATCCCCTCTGTTGGGAAACTGTAGTCTACACCATTGGTGTACTGGTCCTCACCTCTTCTATGTATTATCTTTGTAGGGGCTTCCGGCCACCCAACCAGGAAGCCAGTGGTTGTCTCCTCCCTCCCCTTCCTCCCACTGGCTCTGAATCACTCCTTGTCCCCATTTGAGTTAGCAGTCAGATGTGTCTACTTTGAGACTGACTGATCTACGCATACTACAAAGTGTGTACTTAACCTACACTGGTGAATAACCTAAAATTTTCTTGAGGGGAGGAATTGTAGTTTTTATATCCGGCAATGATACCTATGAAACTGAAGTAAAATAAAAGAGAAATAGCCCAAAAAAATCCCAGTTTGCTCTCTCCCTATTCCTGCTTACACTCAAGATGCTGACTTGTGTGGCTCTTGTGTGTCACTGGCTCTTGCCCTGCCAAGCCATGCAGGTCTGGTCTCCGAGGGTATTTCTGGGAACCTGTAGGTATGTCCCACGCTCCTACCACCACCTGCAATGACAGCAACACTAGAGAGCACTGTGATCTCCAGGGCATTCTTGCCTGAGGTGAAACAGTAAGGGGGAGAGGCAGAATGGGATGGATCTCAGGTCTGACTGATGTCAGAACTCACCTAACCTTCTCACTATCTTTTCTCCTTCAATACATCAGGCTGGGTGGCTCAAGTCATGATCCTGGGGTCCTGGGGTCTTGGGTTCAGGCTCCCCACTCAGCGGGGAGCCGCCTTCTCCTCTTTCTCTACCCCTCCCCATCCTTGTGCTCTCTCCCCTTCTTTCAAATAAATAATAAATAGGTAAAATCTTTTAAGAAATGCGTCTCAGGGCAGCCCCGGTGGCACAGCGGTTTAGCGCTGCCTGCAGCCCAGGGTGTGATCCTGGAGACCCAGGATTGAGTCCCACGTCGGGCTTCCTGCATGGAGCCTGCTTCTCCCTCTGCCTGTCTCTGCCTCTCTCTCTCTCTCTGAATAAAAAAATAAATAAATCTTAAAAAAAAAGAAAAAGAAAAACGTCTGATCAGTTACCCATGGCATCTCCCATTTTATACCCTTTCGTTTACTTAGTCTCCTTTCCAGCACTGCAGTTTTTGATTTGCCAGAGTTGGTTGGAGTTCTCTCTCTCCCCTGCATTAACCTTGACCAGAGGAGTACCAGAGCTCCTTGTGTCTCCATGTCCTAGAGCAAGTTTCATAGAATAATCTTTATAGAAAGGGCTGAAATTCATCAAGTATGCCCTGGGAAGGCATGGGGTGCAGCTGGCATCTACTCAGATGGGTTGCTTGTCTGTTCTGTTTGGTCAATGCTCAAACCAAACTGGGTGCTAAATATTTTGAGTATCACCTCTGCTTCCAGAGCTACCTCTCCACAGGAAGCCATAGATGAGTGCTCATGGGAGTCTGAGCCAGGAGTTTAATCTGAGTTTAACCAAAGCATAGTTGCCTTTACCCTTGAAAGATCAAGATGGACTTGGATGTATGGTCAGGCTGTCAGTACCAGAATCGTTTAGGATAGTTTTTCTCTCAGAAGTTTCTTTAGAAAAAAAAAAAAAAAAAGAAGAAGAAGTTTCTTTAGACCTTTAAGTAAACAGTTGTCTATTGATCCATTTCACACTGCTAGATATGTCCAGACACAGCTAAATATTAATGGTCTGCAGTTTGGGCTCGGTCTTGCCAGGGTTCCGACTCACTTGATTGTAACAAGATGGGAATGGGCATCATACTTTACATTTCTGGTTAAGCAATAATTGGGAGAAACACCTTTTTCATTGAAGTCTTCTATGCTTATGATCTTGTCAGTCTTTGTAATTTAGTTTTTATTTTATACATTTCAAGATAGGTTGTTAGTTGCATACAAATTCATAATTTTTTAAATTTGTATTTTGAAGATATTTTTATTTATTTATTCATGAGAAACCCACAGAGAGAGGCAGAGACACAAGCAGAGGGAGAAGCAGGCTCCATGCAGGGAGCCCGATGCAGGACTCCAACCCAGGACCCCTAGTCACAACTTCAGCCAAAGGCAGATCCTCAACCACTGAGCCACCCAGGTGCCCCTGTTATAGCTTCTTGATGGATTAGCCTTAACATGTATTTTTATTCCTTTGTCTTAAATTCCATTTTTTATGATAATAATATTGCTTAATAGCTTTTAAAAAATATTTTATTTATTCATGAGAGACAGACTGAGAGAGAGAGAGAGAGGCAGAGATACAGGCAGAGGTGGAAGCAGACTCCATGCAGGGAGCCCGATGTGGGACTCGATCCCAGGACCCCAGGATCACACCCTGGGTCCAAGTCAGGCACTAAACCGCTGAGCCACCCAGGGATCCCCGTTTTTTTTTTTTTTTTTAAGATTTTTAAAAAAATTTTTATTTATTTATGATAGTCAGAGAGAGAGAGAGAGAAAGAGAGAGAGGCAGAGACACAGGGAGAGGGAGAAGCAGGCTCCATGCACCGGGAGCCCGACGTGGGATTCGATCCTGGGTCTCCAGGATCACACCCTGGGCTGCAGGCCCAGGTCTCCAGGATCCTGGGCCAAAGGCAGGTGCTAAACCGCTGCGCCACCCAGGGATCCCGGGATCCCCGTTTAATAGCTTTTTATAAAGGATTTCATTCATGTTTTCTTCTGGAATTTTTATTTTTATTTTTTTACATTTAAATCTTTGAACCATTGGGAATTGATCCTGGTCTAGTTCTGAAGTACAGACCCAATTTTATATGTAATATATATTAACATGTACATACATATTTTTTGCTTTTGAAATACATATATCTGTACACATACATGTGTACATATTTTTTTTTTTAATTTTTATTTATTTATGATAGTCACAGAGAGAGAGAGAGGGGCAGAGACACAGGCAGAGGGAGAAGCAGGCTCCATGCACCGGGAGCCTGATGTGGGATTCGATCCCGGGTCTCCAGGATCGCGCCCTGGGCCAAAGGCAGGCGCCAAACCGCTGCGCCACCCAGGGATCCCGTGTACATATTTTTTGAAGTTTTTCTCCTTTCTCTCTCTTTTGCTGTTTAATAGTTTTGTGATTATTGTCACCCTACCTGCCAGGTCTCTAGTCTATTCTGGGTCTTCTGGTGGTGGTTAGGGTTCCAGCAATATTAGAGAATTCCAGGGAGCAGATCCATTCACTTCCCGGTTGTAAGGCTGTCTTGGTCTTCCTACTTGGCAGATCCTCAACTTCCTAAAAAGCCATAGCCTCAGGCAGCAGTCAGGAAGCAATTCTATTCAGCCTCCATTCACAAAGGTGTGTGGGAGTGTGAAATGACTCAGGAAGAAGGTTGCTCACTTTGATATTGTGAGTAGCAGGAAACTTTGTATATAGCTTGTCCAGCAAGAGAGGAGGACTGGTTGAGTAAACCAGTTCACACACACCATGAAGTACACACAGATATAAAAAAAATGAGTAAAATCTCCATGATACGATCTTCTTAATATACAGGTACGTGAAAAAAGCAGGGTACAGAACAATATAGATGGAACCACTCTCTTTTGTGAAAGAAAAGGAGAAAAATAAGAATTTATATAGTTGCAAGAAGAGATGGATAAGGATAAGCAGCAAATATAAATGGTTTCCTAAAGAGGAGGAGAAGTGGGGAATGGGGCGAACATGGGAATTCTCTGTATCATAAAATGCTATATTTTTAAGTTGTCATTTTTGTAAGATAATCAAGATGATTTATGTAAGATAAAATTATAACAAAGCCCTACAGATACAAAAGGAGTGTGTGTGTGTGTGTGTGTGTGTGTGTGTGTGTGTGTGTGTCTGGTTTGTCCTCTTTGTGGCACTAATAATACTTCAGGCACCATTGCCTGCCTCTGGGCCTATACTCTAATAGGCCCACTGCAACAGACTCACTCATGGTTTGTGTTTTGTGCTCTTCTTGATTCTTAGAAATGATAACTGCTTTTGAGCCCATTTATTTTTGGTTATCAGTCTTTGCATTTTATGTCATTGCTGTATATTTACAGCAGAGGAAATGCTCGTATGTGTGAAACTTCTATGGCCGTGGAAATCTTTTTCCTCTTGTTTTAACCCGTATCATTGAAAATCCCTTCAAAACATTTCTTGTCCTGCCTTAAAAAGTCTAGTATATACTCAGAATAATTAAATATTTCTTGGATGATAAAACATATCAGAATGAAATATCTAAACCATAACAATTCATGTAAAAACCATATTTCATGGAATTTAAAATGCTACTGATTGTAAGATAGACCATTATTTTATGTACCATTAAAAAATGCTGCCAATTAAACTATGATGCAATGTTTTCCTGCACATTCTTTGTAAGATGCATCTTGATTTCAAAGATACTAAAATGTGAAAAAATGTGCATCTTAAGATAGATCAAATATAGAGTTATAGATACAGACTTGAAAGATAAAAAGGTTGAATTAAATGTGCACTCATCTCAAGATGTTCCAAAAATCAAAAAGAAATATTTTGCCTAGAGCAATGCCAAGCACCTGGTAGGTACCTGAAGAATACTTATGAGAGAATAAAGGCTTTTCATACACCATTGAATGGTCACTAAAATACAGAGAGAAGTATGAAAAAAAATGGTTAAACATAGACTATGTCCAGCCCCTGAGCTGTTACTTTAAGCATAAAAAAGATATAAAAAAATGAGGACAAGATGGACCACCCCTGGAATAGTTTATACTCTAGTGAAAGAGACAAATGTAACAAACATAGTCTGATGTTGGAGGGGAAAGCAGCATGAAGGTGTAGATTTGGGGGTTGTCTTCAGAGGGATAACAGCTGAAATTGTGGGGATAGATAATGACATGAGGCTTGCAGCAATGAGGAGAGGGATGAGGGTAAATCCTTGGAGAGTACCTATATTAGATGGGGAGAAAATGAGGATCCAATGAGGAAAACCAAGACACGGTCAAGATAGCTAAGGGGAGAAATTGGAGAGCAATTTGTCACAGGCCAGAGTTAGAAAGATGGTTTTAAGAAGGGAGGAACAATCACCATTGTCAAATTGTGGAGAGATGGAGCAGGATGAGGAGTGAAGATGTTATCAGATCTGGCAGTTAGGAGGTCATCAGTGACTTCCAATAAAGTAATTTCAGGAAAATGATTGGAGCAGATGTCAGACTATAATGAGTTGATGAGTAAATGCAGGAAGAGTTTATCTAGAAAAGCTTATGAGAAGGGATAGGAAGAGGCAGGAGAAAACAGGAAGGGCAGATATGGAATCAATGAATGCAGGAAAAAGTAAGCACCAAAAAAACCTCATGGAAACAAAGCCCAGGGCTGAATGTCTAGACGTAGGCCAAATGTCAGAATGGGGAGGCAGATGGCCGGCAAGGCAGGGAGCAAATGTGGGGGCCTTAGAGAGGAAAGGCAGAGAAGGTAAGAGATCAGGCAATCTTTGGTTCAGTTCTTAGCTCTGTCCCTTACTGTATGAATTTGGGCAAATATCTTAAAACTCTGCCCTTCAGATACTAAGAAAGAATACCCAGAAAGAAGATAGACACTCCCAAAACACTCCTACAGTAAATATGATACATTTCTCAGAGGTTTTTTTTTTCTTATGATTCTAATGTAGGCTGATGACATAAGTCCAAAGCATAATTCTAGGAAAGAAGCCTACAAGGGGACAAAATGATGTATTTCAAGTGCACAGCTTTGTGACAGTTTAGCTTTTAAGAGTATCTAGGGTTGGAATTACAAATGGATTTCATCCTGCATGCCAGCACTGATGAGATGCCAATGACTGCCTGAAGCACTGGTTGGACAGAATCATGTTTGAGGGAGTCTAGGCTCAGCATAAGAAAGGGCTATGGATTAAAGAAGTTGGCCAGAGGCTTGAGAAGGGATGGTAGGAAGAATAGGGTCATGAATTTGCTGACCCTGAACCAGGGGAGGAAAATGGGCTATGTATCCATCAGATAGTTTTCCATCAATGATATTGAGCTTTTTGATAAATATTGACTTGTTAAAAACTTCAGTGTACATTCTCTGAGGAGTACAAATACTCCACGTTATACATTAAGAGTAGAAACATAAATTGCAGCAGTCAGCTACAGCCAGTAGGTTTGACATCCTTTTATGAATATTAATATATGTGATCAGAATATATTCATTCACTTACTAGAAGCCCTCTCCACCTGTTCAAGGTAGAGGACCATGGAAGTATCTAAGGCAAGATCAAAATCTTCCTTGGAAAAACTCCTGGTTATGAAGTAAGATGCGGAGGAAAAGGAGATTAAGCTCCTGATGCTTCATATACAATAGCCATGGATCATTTTATTTTGAAAACTTTTAAAAGTTACTATTGCTAAGCTTATATATATATGTAAGCTCCAGGTGTATATATATACCTCCTGAATAAAGAGGAGGTAGAAGGTTTGTTTTCATCCTACCTTAAGGCCGACCTTAAGGGCTTCACGAAACATGGCTTGGAAGCCTCTGCTGTAAGATTAATTAGTTACGAAATGCACTACCAGTCACTAAACACATTAATTTGCTCTATTAGAATGATAATGTTTATGAATGGGCAAAATGTTGGAGATATTTATAAAAAATGACCATTTTTAATTTAGTTACCTACGGTAATTACAGTCATTAGAATACATCCTCCAGAGTCTGGATTCTTCAGTCTAACAAAACTAACATAGCAGCACCCAGAGTTAAGTTCAGGTGAAGGAAGGCAATGCCACGCTCAGGCCCAGGCTTCTCTTCAGCCCATGGAGAAGATCAGATTTGCTTCTTGCTCCTCACATGGACTGATCTCTTGAGAACATCACCCCACAGCCCAAAAGATCTGCTCGAATTTTAGTCTTGGCATCTATGTTCCAGATGAGAAAAAGGGAGAAAGAGGAAGGAACGGGGTGACCCTGCTGCAAAGGCTTACGTGGTTCCCTTTAGCAAGACATACTGACACCTTCCCATTTGCATATTTCTACTGTTAATAAAGGAACACCTGGTAACAGGAATACCTAGGCCGACTTACTATCATACCGTTGACTGCTTCTATACCTATGTGTGTGTATACATATGAATAAAACCATATGTATAGATTTTTATTCCCACCAGCCCAATCAGGATACAGAACAATTCCATTACCCCAAAAATCCTGTCACATGCCTATCCCTTACAGTTGCACCTTCTTCCGCCATTATCTCCTGGGAACCACTCATCTGTTTTCCATCACCATAGTTTTGGGATTTCAAGAATGTCGTACAAATGGAATCAGATAGTAGGATTCCTTTTGGGACTGCCTTCTTTCACTCAGCACAATGCCTTTGAGATTTGTTGAAGTTGGTGTGTTGGTAGTTCATCCCTTTTTATTGCTGAATAGTATTCCACCGCATGCAGGTATCCCTGTTTGTTTATTCATTCACCTGCAGAAGGACATTTGGATTGTTTCTAGTTTTTGACAGTTGTAACAGAGCTGCTATTTATGTATGTTTTTGTGTGAATGTAAGTTTTCACCCATGTCTATGTTTTTATTATGATGAGATTACATACAAGGACCTAACCATTAATATGTTCTCTTCCCACATTGAAATATATGAACCTCCAGGATTTTGCCTGATTCAAAGCAAGTAGCAGACTGGTACCATGAAGAGTAAGCTCCTGGCCTGTATACTTTTCAATAGTGGTGTGGCATTAGGCAAGTTACTTCACATCTCTATGCCTCAGTTTTCCCCGTCCTGA
Organism: Canis aureus; assembly: GCF_053574225.1. Classification (NCBI taxonomy): domain Eukaryota; kingdom Metazoa; phylum Chordata; class Mammalia; order Carnivora; family Canidae; genus Canis; species Canis aureus. The sequence continues at coordinate 49,954,594 of NC_135616.1, forward strand.
AAAATCGAAGCAACTGGTAGGATCCCCACGTTGGTTCCCTGACCTGTGGAGTGAGACTATTATAGCAGGAAAGGCCATATGGAAGCCACTAGATCTACTTGTATTTAGGAAAATAATACACTAAAAGCAACACTGCATATTGGAGGGATTGCAGAGATTAGTGCCACCATCAAGGATTTGAAAGATGTAGGGGTGGTCGTTCCCACCACATCCCCATTTAACTCTCCTATGTGGTTTGTACAGAAGACAGGTGGATCTTAGAGAATGATAGTGGATTATTGTTAAACTGAATTAGTGGTGGTTGTGCTTGCAGCTGCTATACCAGATGTGGTTTTGTTGTTTGAGCAAATTAACACATATCCTGGAAACTGATATGCAGCTATTGGGCTGGCATGCTTTTTTCTTTATCCCTGTCAATAAGAACCACCAAAAGCAGTTTGCTTTCAGCTGGCAAGGCCAGCATTCTACCTTTCCTGTCCCACCTCAGAGGTATATCAACTTTCCAGCTCTATGTTCTAATTTAATTCATGGGAATCTTGATCTCCTTTCCCTTCCACAGGTTGTCACACTAATCCATTACACTGATGATATCATGCTGATTGGACATGGTGAGCAAGAAGCAGTACCCACTGTAGGCTTATTGGTAAGACATTGGAAATAAATCTGGCACAAATTGAGGGGCCTTCTATCTCAGTGAAATTTGGGGGGAATCCAGTAGTGTGGGGCATGTCAACATATCCCTTCTAAGGTAATGGATAAGTTGTTACATTTGGCCTCTCTTACAGTCAAAAAAGAGGCACAATGCTGAGTGGAACTCTTTGGATTTTGGAGGCAACATATTCCATTGGAGTGTATTATTCCAACCTATTTTCCAAGTGACTCAAAAAGCTGCTGAATGAGAAGACTCTGTAATATGTCCAGAGTGCTGTGCAAGCTGCTCTGCCATTTCCGCCATATGATCCAGCAGATCCAATGGTGCTTAAGTGTCAGTGGCAGGTAAGGAAGCTACTAGGAGTCTCTGGCAGGTCTCAACAGGTGACCTGCAGCTCAGACTCTTAGGATTTTAGAACATCCTCTATGGATAACTATTCTCCTTTTGAAAAATAGCTCTTGGCCTGCTGCTAGACCTTAGGAGAGACTGAATGCTTAATGATAGCCACCAAATTACCATGAGACCTGAGCTGCTCATCATCTGACTTGTGAGGAGAGACGCTACATTCCAAAAGAACTGCATGAGTTTTCTAATTTATACAGACAGAAATCTGGGGAACACGTGTGAGGATGGATATTAAGGGTATGGGATAATGGTAGAAGGAACATAAAGTGACTTCTCAACCTCCAAAACTGTATAAGCAAATTCCTTATAACAAATCTCTTTCATATATACAGTTGGTCCTTGAACAACATGGGTTTGAAGTGCGCAGGTCTACTTATACATGAATTTTTTTTATCATAGAGTACTGTAAATGTATTTTCTTTTCCTTTTGATTTTAATAGCATTTTTTCTCTAGCTTACTTTATTGTAAGAATTCAGTAACACAATATATATAACATACAAATAACACACAAAATGTGGTATATTTATTTATAATACATATAATACACAAAATAGTGTTAATTCACTGTTCGACTACTTATGTTATTGGTAAGGCTTCCCCAGTCAACAGTAGGCTGTTAGCAGTTAAGTTTTTGAGGAATTAAAAGCTATACTTGAACTTTCACTTGCTTGGGAGGGTCAGCAATCCTAAACCCTGCCTTGTTCAAGTGTCAACTGCATAATGAAAGTCATTCGTATATATATATATATATATATATATATATATATATATATATATACTCCATTGGTTTTGTTTCTCTGGAAAACCCCAATAAAGGCAAGTAATGTAAATGTAACATCTCTGTGTCTCAATTTCCTCATCCTGGAAAATTGGGATTAACAGTTTCTACCTCCCAGAGTTGTGAGGATTAAAAAAAATAATTGATACGCAGAGTTTGCTGAGGTCAAAGCAGTGTTTTCTACATTTTTTATTTTTATCACTTAGTAAAGTTGATGGCAGAATGCAGATGTTGATAAATATTTGTTGAATAAATGACTTAATCATTTTTTAAAAAATAATCTTAACATATATAACTGTATTATTCATTATTTTTATTCAGCAAATATTTATGAATACCTACTATGCCCAGGCATAAACGTTTTCATTAGGAGGAAAATGAATTATTTATATAGACTATTTTAAACTGTTTTTTTTCCTCACAGAGCTATTCTTCCTTAAATAAAAATTCATTCTATGAAAATTTCTTTTTATGGAAATGAGATACAGAATGAATAGCACATGCACAGGCTTCAATTACTTTCTGAGAGTCATATTAATTTGCTTTTTTAAACTAAAGAGCAAAACAAAGATCAAGATAGAAGACAGGAATTTAAGTATTTAGGTTCTTTTTCTTAGTGGAGGTATTTCCTTGCCCTCAGAGCAGGGACCTGTAATTAACTTTGCTTCAAATAGGTTGAAGATTTTGAGACTTCCCCTATGGTAATGCCGGTGAATATAACTTATTTCCGGATTAATTGTAACACCATTGAAATTTGCATTTCCTTAACTGTGTGTTGGTTGGCGTGGCTTGAAATAATTAGATTATATGGTGGCCCAATTATTTGGTTTGCACAGTCAAGCACACACCCTACGGCTTAATTACCATGAATAAATCAATCCCACCCCAAATTCATTGGCTGTCACTGACAATAGCTTCATCTGTACTCGCACAGTGTAAGGAATTCAATGAGGAGGCTAAGACCCGTGATTAAAACTTTAGCCGTTAGAATAACCGCTCTCTTAGAGATCCGTTTTTCTTTTATGTGGAATCGGCAATTCTACTCCATTTAAACTTTACAGTCATTTCTCTCAAGACAATCTAGGATTGAATTTCTTTTTTATTAAAAAAACAAACAAACAAACAAACAAACAAAACAACTAAGCTCTACACCAAAGGTGGGGCTTGAACTCAGGACGCTGAAATCAAGAATCACAGACTCAACCCACTGAGCCGCCCAGGGGCCTCCTGAATTTCTTTTTTTCTAACTTCACTTAGGAGAGATGCTTTTCTATTCAGCCTCAAAAACAAAGACCAAAAACAAACAAACAAACAAACAAAAACCCAAACTGGAAAAATCTTAGGGCTTTTTAAAAAAAGAATTCGTAAAATCATTGACCTGGGTCTTGTCCAGGGAAATTTACCTTTAAAGATAAATCTTAGAACATGACTGAAATAAAAGAGATTTACAACACAAAACGCCTGCTATCTTCTTTGCTCTGAGAAACAGTGACATTCTGGATGAGGCTACCGCTGATTTCGAGATTTTTTTTTTTTTTTAAGGTCATCAGTTTCCAGTTTACGGCTAGGTTTTAAGTATGTTCCCAAGCCAAAGTCAGGGGAGAACGGCTTCCCACGGCCCAGGGCGCCGGCTACGCGCTCCGGTCGGGCGAGCGGCGATCGGGGCGCAGGAAAACCCCGCCAAGGGCAGGGGCAGGGGCAGGGGCAGGGGCAGGCACGGGCCACTGGAGCGTCCGGCGCCCCAGAAGCGACCGGGGGTTACAAACAAGTAGAGCAGAAGGGATGGGAGGCTAATTAGAACCAGCACGAGACCCTCCCCCGCGCGCTCGCCCGGCCGGGTCTCCAGCATTCGCGGAGCTGGGGGCGGGGACTCGTTAGGATTCAAATTTAAAGCGGGACGCCCGCGCAGAGCTCAGCAGGTGCCTCCAGCCCGGCTCCCCGCGGCGGGCGTTTCCGCCCCTACCTGCCCACCGGGCCGGAAATTACCTAGCAGGGGAGCTGCCCCTCCTTTGTTGTCAGAGGTTCAACCGCGCGGAAAGCCTTAAAAAGCGCGCAGCGGAGGGGACGCCGGGGCTGGTCCTGCCCGCGGGTACTCCACGCGTTTCCACGCTCTGGGCCGCCGTGCCCCCCGCCCTTCTTTCAAAATGCCACTGTCCATTGGGGAACGCCGGAGTGAGGCTGGGAGGGCAGTGGGGCGGGAGGAGAGGGGGCATAGTAAGAAGGGACGAATGCTCAACGTGCTACACAGGTTACGCTTCAAGAAGGAGCCCAGGAGAGGTAACGCATGCGCCGCCTGCATCTCAGGCGCGTGGAAAGCGTTGCGCATGTGCAGAGCCGAGAGGGGCGGGGGGGCGGGGGGAAAGTGCAGCAAAGGGGTGACTGGCAGGTTGAGGGCGCTTTAGCTACTGGAGAGCCACGGCGACCCGGAGGCGCGTGCGCAGAGCGCCCGAAGGGGTGGGGCTCCTCCTAGGGGACGGCCTCGCGCGCCCCCTGGCGCGAGCCCGGGGAGAGGAAGGAGCGGGAGGGGGCGGAGAGGAGGGAGGAGGCACGGAGGGCGGGAGGGGGGAGGGGAGCCGGAGCGAGGGAGGGTTTATCGACCGGGCGATTTTGGTTAAAATATTCAAAATGGCGGACGGAGGAGCAGCGAGTCAAGATGAGAGTTCAGCCGCGGCGGCAGCAGCAGCAGGTAATCATTACAGCATTTTACATATTCATATTCATACTCAACCCCGGCTCCCGCTGCCCCCCCCGCGACTTAGCATAATTTATTAGTACTCAGGATTATTATAATTAACGGCGGGGAGATGGGGGGCCGGGGAGCACGGAGCCCCCGCCGGGCGCCGAACGGAGGGGAAAAGAGGCTCGGAGCGGCCAGGCGGAGGGGGAAGACAAGGGGCAAAGGGGGCTGCGATCCACCGCCCTCCTCCTGCCCCCGGCCCACCCCGCCGCCGCCGCCGCCGCCGCTCGCCCGCCCGCCGGCACCGGCCCTCCTCCTCCGCCGGCCGCCGCCGCCTCTTCGCCGCCGTGCCCGAACCCGAGCGGGTCCTCGGCGGGGCCGCGGGGCCGGGGCACAGGGAGAGGACAATAAAGACATTTTACATATTCATAGCCGCTGGGCCGGCGGGGCGCGGGCGGGCGACCCGGGCCGGGCGGGCGCGGGGTGGGGGGGGCGTGGAGGGGGATGGAGGTGGCGGCGAGCACAATGCCGGGGAGGCGGCGGGGCCGGAGCGGACCCCGGCGGCCGGACAGCCACCCGCGTCCCCCCCGGGAGAGGGCCCGGGCGGGGGGGGGCTCGGCCCGGGCGTGCGCCCGGGGAGAGCGTTCTGCCCGCGCCCCGCCGCCGCACGGGGGTCCGAGCGGGGCTGAGCCCGGGGGTCACGGCCCCGGGCACCTCGGCCGCGCCCCGCTTGTCCCCCGTGTGGCGGCCTGACCTGAACCGGGCCTGCGCCCTAGGTGGGTAGGGGCAAGCGGTCGTGGGCGCTGTGAGGTGGCCTCGGGGCGGCGGGGGTGGGGAGCCCGCGCAGGGGTCCGCTTCGCCCCCTCCGGGGCGGACGGGCTGGGAAGGCGGCCCTCGTGGAAAGTTCCCCTCGGAGGGGGATGCCCTCCGGGGCAGCCCCATGTGTTCCGGACCGTCGGTCAGCGGTCCCCGTGGGTCGTGCTTTCCCTGGGGAGTTGGCTGGAGGTGTCTGGCGTGGTCTGATCTCCGTTCCCCCCCGCCCCCGCCCCTTCCCGCGCCCCCGCCCCTTCCCGCGCCCCCGCCCCCAACCCGGGCGGACCGGGCCGGGGGCCCTCGGGGGCCTCTGGCTCTCAGGCCCCAGAAGCACCCGGAGGCCTCTCAGGAACTTGGATGTAGAGAGGGCTGCCCTCCTGCCCCTGCCCGAGCACCGGCTGGCCTGACAAGTTGATAATATTCTAGATTTCCCCTCTCCTGTGGGGAGTTAGGTAGGGGCGGGGATCCCCCTCCCCGGTCCTGTGGTGTCGGTTTCTTGCTGGGTGCTCGGTCCTCTCTACTCTCGGCTTAGCCGAACCTCTCTCATTTGAATAATGTCTAATTCGGGGAGGTTTATATTATTGAAATGGCCGCCTGGCTTTCCCCGCCTCTCATGTTTAGTAATTCAGACCTTTAATAACAGCCACTCACAGCCCAACGCCGTGTTTATATTTTACATTCGCCCCATGTGCTTTTGTGGTTCGATATGATTCTTTTTTTTTTTTTTTCCTTGGCAATCCACGGGGCTCTGAGATCAAACCCAGGCTGTGCTGGGAAGAGCAGGGGGAGAGCTAGGCCTTGGCTCCTCTAGCAGTTGCCTAGGCCTCATTCTCTGCCGCTTGATTTATTTACTAATAACCAAAATGACTTTCCCCTACCAACTTCCATACACATACCCGTCCTCCGCGGGCAAAACAAACCCTCCTGGGGCCTTAACCAGCAGTAAAGCAGCTCCTAGCTAGGCTTCAACTCTGTCGTGTTTTGTTTTCTCTTAAAAAGACTTTCTTACAGTTTGCAGTAATATTAGGCCTAAGGAAAGAAAATCTTCTCATTTTCAGAGGCGACTGAAACCTATTTTGATTTCATACAAATAAATCACTTTACTTTGGTGATAGTTCTCCCCTGCCCCTTGGCTTCTACCTCCAAGTTAAACACTTTCAGGCTTTGTAAAAGGTCTGCAGTATTTGTAAAACCCATAGTTTTTTTCTAGGAGTTGTAGAATAACTAAATGTTTTAGAAGTTCCAATTAACAGCACTTTCAGAATGTCTCAGTGCTGCATTTCCTTTTCAACTTCTTCATTCTAATTTAAAAGATGGCTGATATTAATTTTGTGCTATCCCTGTTAAGGTTTGCTTATTTTAATGGTAGCACTCCTAAAAACAGAAATGGGGTTATGTTTTCTTTAAGTATTTGTGTCATGGTTAAATGAGTGAACATAGTAGAATAATAAACATAGGCATTGTGTCTACCCTGATCTTGTAACTTATTCTTCTCCCAGCACACCCACCCCTCTTTAAGTTGTCAGAATTGATTTTATGTTTTATGTAGAATTAGGACAGTTGGTCTGTGAAAGTCAGGCTAACTTCCGTAATTCAGAAGAAACAGTAATTTTCATTTTTGGTCTTTCCCTTGTTAAGGTTTTCTTTCTTTTTTATTTTACATAGTTTTAGTGTTTTTTTTGTTTTTTTTTGTTTTTTTAAAAACAGCGTTGCTTCTCATTGGTGTTTTTTTTTTTTTTTACCCCTATTAGTAAAGTACCAGAGAAGTGTTATTTAGCATTGATGTGTTAAACCTTTGAAAATATAAGGCACTTTATGGTCAGTTAGTTGCTAGGTACATATTTTGGGAGACATTAGTCTTCAGTTTAATTTCTAACAAAATTGTAGATTTGATGGGCTAAAAGCAAGCCAATTTCCAATGACCAGTTCTTATCATTTTTCCTTTTTCACCTCCACTAGGCAGGCCCCGAATGCAGCAGGGAAAAAAGTCTGTAGCTTTCATGTGAATGTTCAGGTGAATGACTGCTTCAGAGACCTGAAGCATGAGGTCGAATGGACAAAAAGCAGTAATATGATTTCATGCCTTAAATAGCATATGTTTTTGCACCCGATTCCCAAGATGTGGTCAAACTGATGATGTCATTGGACTGAGGACAAGGTGCAGTTAATTTGATTTATTGTCCTGAGGTGAAGTGTAGCAGTGAAACCTTCTCATAGGGAAACCATTTATCTCGGGACAATTTCCTTTATAGCTGCAATTTAACCACTACCGAGGCTGTAGATATTTTATCCAGGATGATAAAATGTACGCTGCATTTTATAAACAAAATTCCACTGTTAGAATTTTTGTAATAGAGGAAAGGATGAGTACTGTTAACTGGCCTCCTATTTTGGTTGGCATTCTATGCTTTGTAAAAATTCACCCCCTCAAATTCTCAGAAGGAGACCATGGGTTTTAAGTAAGTATAATCATGGAAGTGGATCAATATAAATGCTTATTTTAGAGCTGTTCTTTGTGACCTCCCAAACTCAAGTAAGAAGCTGCCAGGCTAAAGAAGGAGAGATCATTTGCCTTAGAACCTATTTCAGTGAGTAAAGTGAAGTTGAAGAGAATGAAGGCTATATGTTTTTAGATTGAAATTACAATGTTTCAAATAAGGTAGATACTTAGAAGAAAGTATTTGGTTTGCAAACAGTTTTTTAAAAAATAATTCAAAATTATTTTTGAATTTGTCTTTAGTCTGGACAAATTTGTTTATTTTGATAAGTAATTTTTAGAATTACATTGTGAGGTAGTGCTTCCACCTATGATTTCTGACATAGAAGACTTCTTTTAGACATTTTTCATCTTAGTTTTTACCAGTTTATCTTGAAGTGCTGAATAAAACGCCCTGGGAATGCGGTAGGATGCTGTGCTTTTTAGCCCTTTCAAGCTTGATACAGAATTTTAGATTACTGTTGAGCCTTAGTAAGTTTATAATCGGCCTGTCTCCTTATGTGTCTGTCAGGCAGCTTCTCACAAGTTTTCAGAAGACCCACTGTTGCTTCCTTCTTAACTTGCCCCACCTGTTAATTATAATGGTACTTTGAGTCCAGGTCTTGAAAATTCACGCGACAGCCGACCAAATGTTTTTAATATCTGAAAGGACCATTCTGCCTCCAAGCTATTATTGTAAAGTAATTTTTAACATCTTTCCCAAACTAATTTGATTCCTTTCATTTTGTCATTGTCGAAAACCCCAGTAGTCAAAGGAAAACAAAGTGACTATTCAGGTTTAAATTGTATAGTATTCTGTCATGTTTTAAAATGTATTATTCTCTGCATCATAAAGCAGAAGAAATAAAACGTGTTTTATTTATTGTTGCCTCGATTGCAGTAATTGTTAATCTACTATATTCATCTGGTCACTGGATTTTGGAATAAGTTTAGGGCTCAGAATGTTAAATTGCTGTTATCAAGCCACCAAAGATGTTTAAAGGAGCCCTGAATATCTTAGGCCAGTGCTTCTATAACGACAGAACTGGAAATTTGAAGGTTATCTTTCATAAGTATTTTGCACTAAAAATGAACTATTTGAAGTTTCTTGAATCTGAATTATTTCATCTTGGATTTAGTTGTGTGTGTATGTTTAAGTTGTTTTTAAAATTGGTCACTCACTTTCATGAGTATGTTTCCTAGTCCTAGGAAGACTATGATATTGTGTAGGGGTTATTGCCTTATTATTAATGGGTTTTTTTGCTTTGTTTTTTATGTTGAAAACCCACAGGTCTAGTCTTTGCATATAAGTCTTTCATGCACTATTAGAAATAATTTTCTTTGAAAATACTGGTACATGACTCATTAACTTGCTTTTATACAACAGTATTTGCTCAACTACAGTTTTTGTGATTAGTAAATACTTATTATGAAAGCGCAATTTTAAGCGGGATGTGTTTTCCCAATGGAAGTGATTATGTTTAGAACTATTTAAATAATTATTGTTTACTGAATGGAACAAGTCACAGACAAAACATGCTCCTTTTGGGTCACTTTGTTCTTATTTCTGTTTTTTCTTTTAATGTTAAATACCTGAGCAAACATGCTTATTACTTATTTCTTCAAGGAAATCCAGTGTTAGGTATTACAGTGTAGATTTGATTATTATACATTTGTCTTACTTGAGTTTCTGTATCCTTTCTGCATGAATTTTTCCTCCTCCTCTTCTCTTTTAAGAAACTGGGCAGGAGTTTTGCTTAATTTTTTTATTGTATTGCTTAAATAAGATAAATCTTTTTGAGGGGAATCAGGGTTGAAAGAGGTAATGATTACAGATCATAGAGAATAGCAGGTTCCTTATCCATCTTTTGCTCAACATTTTTGCACATTATTGACATTTTGTGACATTTTGCACATTATTGACATTTTGCAAATATCTTCTTTGCAATAGAAGATATAAACACATTTTGTGAATAAAGATAATAACTTTGCAGATTTATATTTCTTCTTAGGTTATTTACACTGATGTGAGTGTTATCTAATTGTATCCATGGAAAGAGGCAAGCTTAGGGTGCTCTTTCTTTGCCATCTTCCCAGACTCCCCCCTCTATTTCTTTTTAGTAATAAATCTGTTTTATTTTGTACTGAAATGTTTCTATGTTCTAAACTGGCTGTGAGCCCTTATAAACTCTTTCAGCACTAATAGCAAGGAAAAAAAAAATAGCATGAGTGGAGCCATTGCCTGACTTTCTGATCCACTTACAGTATATTTAGAATTTGGAATATGAGAATTATCTTGTATTTCAGAGACTGCTATAAAGAAGCTCTTTACATAGTGTGCATATAGTTTAGAGAGTGCTATGTGTTTTTACTAGAGGGTGTTTGTTACTGAGCATTTGATAGGTTATCTTGTTTGTCAGTGGCTCATATAGCTTCTTTGGGATTTTGTTTTTCACAAATACCAAGTCTTCACTGTTACCTAGATTTTGCTGACAAGACTAGCACTGAGCAAAAGAAGAATCAGTAGACCTCTAGATTTATCAGATTTTTTAAAAAATTTTATTTATTTATTCATAGAGACAGAGAGAGAGAGAGAGAGAGGCAGAGACACAGGCAGAGGGAGAAGCAGGCTGCATGCAGGGAACCCGATGTGGGACTCGATCCTGGGTCTCCAGGATCACACCCTGGACTGAAGGCAGTGCTAAACCGCTGAGCCACTCGGGCTGCCCAGATTTTTTTTTTTTAAAGTACAGTCCAGGAAACTGGATATTCATCCAGAAAAGGATACATAAAATTAATTAAAAAAAAAAAAAAGACAATGTAAAAAGCACAAAACTAAGCTCAATATGAGTATTGGTAGTAAGTAGCTTTACTTAATCTACAATGTTGAAAGTCATTACAAGTACAGTTTAATTTGTCACATGATTTATTTCATAATTCTCTGTAACTTTATTGGTTTTTATGTTGGAATCACAATAGTGGATAAAGTTAAATCAGAAAAATAATAAAACCTATGTAGGTTTTTTGTTTTGATTCTTTTTTTTTTTTTGGACTAGTCAGCTTTCTCTTTGCAATAGAAGATATAAACACGGGGATCCCTCGGTGGCTCAGCAGTTTAGCGCCTGCCTTTAGCCCAGGGCGTGATCCTGGAGTCACGAGATCGAGTCCTGCATCAGGCTCCCTGCATGGAGCCTGCTTCTCCCTCTGCCTGTGTCTCTCTCTCTCTCTCTCTCTCTGTCTCTCATGAATAAATAAATAAAATCTTAAAAAAAGAAGAAAAAGAAGATATAAACAAAAATGGCTGGGAAGTGAAGTGAACATTATGTTTTTGTTTAACGTGATCACCTTAAATAATGGAGTTGTACTGACTGGTGTTGTAACTTACGGAGTAAATTTACTTTTTTAGAAAAAAAGTGACTTACCTGTTTTCTTGTTTAGTACACTTATTTTAATGGTCTGCTTAATGAAAAAAAAAGTCCTTTTTTTGCTGATTCATACTGCAGCAAGGAAGTATATTATAATCAAGCTTTTAAAGATACTTACTTCATCGCTTACAAAAGCTATTTATCTGCTGTGTACCTGGTCTTATGCCAGTTGTTTTTGGAGATAACAAGGGAAATCTAAGACTCTGCTGTGGAGCAGTTGGTATGTTTTCTTAGCAGGGAAAATTTAAAAACAATGTATGTAATTACATATTAAAATATATAGCAGATAATAACGATCAGAGTAGAGATCAAAGTGTGTCCAAATTTGTAGGAACCAAAGCATCCTAGAGCCGTTATAGCTGGAAGGTAATGTAGATACCATCTATCTTAAAGCCTTTATAAATGAGGAAATGCTCTCACAGTGGTTTAGTGTCTTGCCCTCAGTTTCTTAACTGTTGAGTTAGCCGTCAGAATACAAGACATCTGACTTTCTAGACTCCTCCTACCCACACCTCCAATCTCTCCCCTCTCTCTACCTCACTGCTGCCAAAGAAGACGTTAAGTAGAAGATGAGTCTTAAAGCTGAGCTTAAAAAGGCTAAAAGAATTTGGAGGAATGGGAAGACAGGGAAGCACATTGCTGGGGAAAAGTTCAGGGCTGTAGATAAAGAATGAGGCAATTGTTCTATGTGCAGGGAGTCTTTTGAAGGTTTTTGAAGTAAGGAATTCTGTGATAAAAGTGATATTTTAGGATTAATATGGTGGTGTACAAGATGGTTGGAAATAGGAAGCAGAGACTGGATCCATGGAAACCAGTATAATAAAAATTGAGGCATGTGGTTTGTTGACTAATTGCTTTAAACACTGTTAGAGCTACAAACAGGACAGTTACCTGACCTCGACAGACTTTCAGTCTAATAATAATGTAATAAAATGGAGAATCCATGATAAATATGCTGAAGATGTCCAGTTAATCACGTGGAATAGGAACCTTTGGGAAAAATTCTTGTCAGGTTTTTTTTTTTTTTTTTTTCTTGTCAGGAACTGTTTTATTTCTGACCAATCGTTTTGTTTTTAGTCTCTGGACATTGGATTGTCTTATTGTCTTAGTTTCCTTTTACTCAAACTGTAGTGTTTAGACCACATTATTAACCTGAAAGATGAGATAGGAATTATGGTATGCATTTTTCTTAGCCTCCTCATTCCCATTTCCATTTCATGTCCTTACACCTTTTGTTTTATATTTCTTTTATTGCTTCTATCTTGAAAGTCTTGTTATTCTATGTTTTATGTGGGCTGCCTTTATATCCTTTCTGGAGCAAGGCTGGTGTAAATAAAATTACCATCACCATGACATAATGATAATGTCTGTATTTTTATAGTACTTTAAAGTTTATAGCAGCACTCTCATTTTCATTACCTTAGTTGTTCCTTTCAGGCAAGTATTATGCCCATTTTATAGTTGAGTAAAATAAAGCCTAGATTAAGTGATTTCCCAAGGTCACGTGCTCAGTAAGCACAAAGTATATTTGGGGAACAGCAGGACTTCCAGGTTAGTTCTTACATAGGCTATACAGTGGGGTGTGGTGGAAGGTAGTTTGGGACTCTGTTCTGGAGAGCTCTGAATGCTCTGTATTGGTGGTGTAGAAGTTTGGATTTCTTTTGCGTAGGCAGTACGGAGCCATTGAATTTTTTTTTTTTTTTTCTGGACTAGCCATGATCAGAGCCCTGAATTTTAAGTGTTTAAAACGCAGCTAATTAGAGTCAAGGGGGGATGCTAAGGTTTTGGACTTCTATTTCTAGGACAGTGCCAAATGAAAGGAAGTAGGGAGGTTGGAAGGGGGAGCTCTTTGGAGAATAGGCAATGAATTCAATTTTGGAAATGTCATTTGAGACATGATTGGGTGGATATTAGGTTATAAACTCATTGTGAAGATCAGAACAGTTTTACTGAAGTAAACGTGTGATAAACATACAAATATTAGGATTGAGATTTGTGCTCATGCCACAAATGTGTGTGTATGGATTGAGTCGGAGCATTGTAAATACTAGACATCTCATTTTGACTTTGCCACTGACTTCTGTGGTTGTTTCAACAGTAAGATGGTGATAATACCAGTGTTAGAGTGATGCTGTGGGGAGTAACAAATTGATAACAGAAGTATTTTTAAAGCACTGTAATAGTTTTTCTTACAGGAGCACAAGAGTAAAATCAGCAATTTCATTACTTGTATTGTTGCTGTAGTGAAGGAGAAGCGTAGCTTTAGATTGATTCTGTGGGGCACCTTACTGCAGGTTGTACATTTCCTTGTGCAGCCAGCACCTTGCAAGAGGGAGTATACTCCCTGCTACTCCTGAAAGTTTTACATGGTGGTGGTGTTGCATTGTAGCAAACATAAACTTTGAAGGTATTCTGCTATCTAGTCCCCATCCCTGCCTGTGCATCCTTATCTTATGCTACTTCCTTATAGAGCCTGACTCAACACTTCCACCCAGGAAGTCCCCTTATAGATCCGCCACACAGCTGCTTTTATCAGGTTGTCATTTTTTAAAAATCTACTTAAAATTTTGTGTTGAAGAGCTGTTCAGGGAAGGTTGCTATATTTTGTTCTGATGCTTATTTGGGCTCTTTCAACCTCCTTTCCCATCACCTACCCATCCTGCTCCACAGTCTAATCCCAGTTTGAAAGTAAACCTGATGTTTTGGTCAGGCTGGCATCTGGGATTCTTTGTGAGAACCTCTGCTCACATTGTCCCCTCCTTGGGAATGTCATAGTGTGTGACATGGTATAGTGAGCTGAGAGACCTGGGTTCTAGATCACTAATTAGCTTTGTGATTTTGGGACAAGTTACTTCACTGATGCCCCCCCCCCCCCCCCCCCCGCTTTTCTTCATATTTGTAAATAAGAGTTTTTACACTTAAAAGCCATTTGAGTGTTTTGGGTTTTTTTTGTAGTTCCTATCTATCTATTTATCTATCTATCTATCTATCTATCTATCATCTATCTATCTTAGAGTTCTTTTTAAAATGAAGTTTAGACCCCTGGGTGGCTCAGTGGTTGAGCATCTGCCTTTGGCTCGGGGGATCACACCTGTGATCCTGTGATCCCAGGGTCCTGGGATGTGATCCCAGGGTCCTGGGTCCTGTGATCCCAGGGTCCTGGGATGAGTCCCGCATTGGGCTCCCCACAGGGAGCCTGTTTCTTCCTCTGACTATGTCTCTGCCTCTAATGAAAAAAAAAAAAATCTTAAAAGAATAATAAAATGAAGTTTAGGCCGAAGCTTACTATATGAAAGCTAAGAGTGGACTTGTTCCAATGGAAATGGTTGTCAGGGCCAGAAAAGCATCCTCTCTCTCTTATCATTGTGGCCCCTAAGGCACTTCCACAGGATTCTTACAGACTCCTGCTGAGCACTGTTGGAAAGCTGTTGTTCTTGTTTATCATAAAGGACCTATCTGTTATTCTGTCTCCAAAAATAGCTGATCTCTCAAGCCTATGCTACTGTCCTAGTTTCTCTGAGTTTAGCACTTAATTTGTGTTCATTTAGCTAATTCAGCACTTCATTATACACAGTCTTATTTTCTTCTCTAATTGAGTTATATAAGTAAATCTTTTCTCCTCTAAGAGGAGAGCAAGTGTGTTCTTGAGAGCAAGAACACACTGCTAAGGACAGAATAGACATTTAGCAGATAATGTTTGATTGATTAAATTAGGGTTCTTAGTCTTTGTTGGGATAAGAATCACCCTTGGAACTTTCTCAGCATGCAAAGGCATAGGCCTTTCCTCCAGAGTTCCTATTCCTAATACAGTAGAGGTATGGCCATCCACAGTTTAAAAAAGCTTTACAAATGGGGCGCGTGGGTGGCTCAGTCAGTTAAGCATCTGCCTTAGGTTCAGGTCATGATCTCAGGGTCCTGGGATGGAGCCCCACTTCTGGCTCCCTGCTCAGTGGGGAGTCTATGTCCCTCTCTGTCCCTCCCCCATCCTGCTCTCACACGCATTCTCTCTTAAATAAATACAATCTTTAAAAAAAAAAAAAAGTTTTATAAATTAGTAGCATTGAATGATTAGGATAATTTAAATTAGGATAGTTTCATTTCAAGACTATTGCTTAGACTATTTTGAACAGTGATTCTTGATATACTAAAGTGGCTCTACTGTGGAAAGAGAAACAGAACTAGTAAACCTAGGTCCTTATTCTGTTTGTAGCACTGTGTAGCTTTCTGATGATGCTTCACTTTTCTGGCCCATAGGATTCTCACGGATATATTGTAGATTGTCTTCATACTTTTTTTTTTTTTTTTTTTGCTTTTTAAGCTACAGAGTTCTTCAGTAATATTTCTTGGGTGAAGGCCAGTAAACAGATACTTTGAATAGCTTGGCTTTCATCTGAATACCATTTTAATAAATATATTAAAAATATAGAGCATGATAGACATGATCCTATCTTAGCAACAGAGCTAAATCATGAGATGGGTAGTCCAGAAAGGTGGAACTAAGTTTTGAAACATCTTACTACAGTGTGAATGAATAAAGACAGTAAGCTTATCAGAAACTGTAATAGTTTTCAATGTGAGCATGAACTGGATTATAATTAACCAACCTGACTGGTCCTTCTGCATTCATTTAATTCAGTAAGTATTTATAGAACTTCTTTATTCCTTGCCATGTACCCAACACTGGAGATAGAATAGTGAGAAGGATGGATATGGTTTTTGCATTCAAAGCTTACAATCTGTTGGGCAAGTCATACATTAAATAACACTGTTCCTACTTAACTGAGTAAAACATGGAAATCCGGGGTACTCTGAATAAGATAGGGTCATCAACTTAAAGATAGGGACACCTAATCTGGACAAGAGGATTTGGGACGGGCTCCCTAAGCAAGTGATGTTTATACTGAGACATGAAGGATGACAAAGTTAATCAGTCCAAGACTGAATAGGAAGTAGGATTGCAAATGTTCTAGGCAAAGGGAACAGTATAGTACATTACTCTTGAAACTCGTGGAAAGCATAGCACTTTCAAGGAACTCAAGTTGGGCCTGTCTAGTCCAGATTTAGCTAAAGAGGTGATGATGATTTTATTATAAGGCTATTTTTATGATCTTTGTCCTTTTTAATGGCTAAATATACAGGCAAAATCTGTGGAAGAGACTCCATACCCTCCACCAAATGTATTGATTTCCAGTGACAATAATAAATAACATTTACCAAGCCTTTGAGCCAGTTACAAAATGCTTGACATGCACTTTTGTATTAATCTTGACAATGACCCCATGAGGTTATGTGCAGTTGTTATCCATATCTTTCACGTGAGAAAACTGTGGTTAAAAGAGGCTAAGTGGCACATCTAGGTCTCTGGCCTATTTTGATTGTGGCAGTAGCAATTAAGAGAATTATCATGCTCTTAACCATTAAATTCTGTTTCAGGCCACTTGGATGAGAAGTATGTAGCAGCTATTACTTCTGAGTTTATCCTTAGAGCACTTAAAGCTCCCATGCCCAAACTGTGTGGTCTAGAACCAATTGTATATTCATCTCTATTTGCAATTTGGAGAGGTGGACAACTGATTACTGCCTCTATTGTTAACCTATCTTTCAGGTATCTCCAGATGTTGATTATAAAAATATCTTGCAGGGTGCCTGAGTGGCTCAGTTGGTTAAGTGTCCATCTCTTGGTTTCGGCTCAGGTCATGATCTCAGGGCATCCAGGTTCGTGTTCAGCAGAGTCTGCTTGTCCCTCTGCTCTTCCCACTGTTCTCTCTCTCTCTCTCTCTCTCTCTCTCTCAGATAATAAATAGAATCTTTAAAGAAAATATTTTGAAACTATTTGTGTACACATTGCTGAATCTGATAACCCATAAATCCTGAACATTTTGGATTTCTGTTAAGAATTATATCTAAGGGGTGCCTGGGTGGCTCAGTTGGTTAAATATCTGCCTTCAGCTCAAGTCATGATCCCAGGCTTCTGGGATTTAGCCCCACATCAGCTGCCTGCTCAGCGGGGAGCCTGCTTCCCTCTCTCAGAGCTTCTGCCCCTTCCCCTGCTTTCCCTTCCCCTGCTTTGTGCTCTCTTTCTCTTGCTCTCTCTCAAATAAACAAAAAAATAAAAAAATTTAAAAAAAGAATTGTATTTAAAACTGAAGTTGCAGTTGTTAACAATTAGATAATTTTTATTTGGGGCATCGTTTATTTTCTATTTTTTCATGACCCAGTATGCTACATAGGAAATTAGGACTTACTCTGTTTTGTATTATTTTGATTAACATGTGTTTAAAATATTCTACAGAGAGGGAGGCAAACTGTAAGAGACTATTGACTAGAGAAAACAAATTGAAGGTTGCTGGAGGGGAGGTGGGGGGGATGGACTAAGTGGGTGATGGGAATTAAGGAGGGCACTTGTTATGATGAGCACTGGGTGTTATATGTAAGTGATGAATCCCTGAATTTTACCCCTGAAACTAGTTCTACACTGTATGTTAACTAACTTGAATTTAAATAAAATCTTGGAAGAAAATATAAATAAATAAATAAAATATTTTAATGTTTAATGAGTTCTAACTTAAAATTGATATATAGGCAAATATACTATGCATTTGTTTCCCTTTCCCTTTACCCCTTACCAAACTGTTATTAAACCAGAGGTGTAGGGACACCTGGGTGGCTCAGCAGTTGAGTGTCTGTCTTTGGCTCTGGGTGTGATCCCAGAGTCCAGGATCAAGTCCCACATAGGGCTCCTTGCAGGGAGCCTGCTTCTCTCCCTCTGCCTATGTCTCTGCCTCTCTCTGTGTGTCTCTCATGAGTAAATAAATAAAATTTAAAAAATATAAAAATAAACTAGAGGTGTAGCTTTCAGTTGAGGAAACATGGCAGTTGAATATTATTTCTGATAAGTTAGTCATTTAATAGTATTGGTGTTCTCTATCATATATACCCTATTTAGTCTTGCTCAGTGTCACCCAGTTTAGTTGTTATACTGTTCTTGTCTGAAATATTTTTCTTTACACTACCTTGTTGAGAGCTACTCCCCTCCAGTCATCTAGTATTTTCTTACACAGTCAGCCAAGAATGCTATTTAGGGAGACTAAATATTAGGAGACTAATACACACACACACACACACACACACACACTCATACACCAATCAGTTAGAAGGGAATTGGTGAGAATCCTTTGATGTTAGATACTGTAAACATCACTATAGCCTGGGAAGATGAATTAATAATGCATATTGCTGGAAGAAATCATGTGTTTTCAGGGACTTAGACTCTAGTGTCAGAGCCACTGCCCGCTCATGATGCTGGAATCATGTCTTATCAGTTATATAATGCTATAACAACCAATATAATGTTGGTTTATTTTTTTTAAAGATTTATTTATTTATTTATGATAGAGAGAGAGAGAGAGAGCGAGAGCGAGGCAGAGACACACAGGAGGAGGGAGAAGCAGGCTCCATGCTGGGAGCCCGACGCAGGACTCGATTCTGGGACTCCAGGATCGCGCCCTGGGCCAAAGGCAGGCGCTAAACCGCTGAGCCACCCAGGGATCCCCTATGATGTTGGTTTAATTACTGAACCCCTTTCTGGAATGTACTTGTGAGTATGTGTAGACACATACCCATTGGTGCATAGTGCCTACACATATCCACACTTACACCACAGATGTGTCTGACTCCTCATGTATGTACATTTAATTTTAAAAAGGAATCCTAGTACACCTGTTACATAATTTGCCTCCATCCCCGTTTCTTAAATTTTTGCAAGGCTTCCTATTCAGGATTTTTTCAGGTAAACTTTTTTTATTTGCCAAGTGTAACCTTTGGGTAATTTCAAGGCTAACTTTTTTTCCTCCTCCTTTTTCTTTTAAAGATCTCTGAACTTTATTTAGTTGAGTAACTTCTAGTGGCATAAGTAACAAATGATAAATTAATTGTTGAATTATGACTCAGGGTGGCCGTAGCTGATCAAGGGTGATTCTTAGGTTAAACAGAAAGGCCCAATGAATCTTAGCAGAGGAGTAATTTTTTACCTTGTCTTATAAACTAGAAAATACTGACATGGCTACAAGTTTCAGTTTTTCTTAAGATTTTATTTATTCATTTTAGAGAGAGGAGGGGGAGGGGCATAGGGAAAGGAAGAGAAACAAGCAGATTCCCCACTGATTGGGGAGCCCTGACTTGTAGGGTGTGGTCCCAGGACCCTAAGATCCTAAATTCATGATCCGAGCCCTGAGCCAAAATCAGGAGTCTGAAACTCAACTGACTGAGCCACCCAGGTACCCCCTAACCTGCCTTTTTTTAATCTAACAGTTGTTCATAAATATTCTTCCACGTCTCACCTCATCCTTCTGAATGCTTGCATAGTACTTTATTGTATGGGTGGATGAACTAATTTAAATTTACTTGATCCCTTTTGATGTGTTAGATTTTTCCCCATAGTTACAAGCATTCCTCTATACTACTGGGTTTTTCTAAAGATTTTATTTTTAAGTAATCTCTACACCCAACATGGGTCTCTAATTCACAACCCCAAGATGGAGGTGCATGGTCCACTCACTGAGCCAGCCAGGCATGTCCCAATAGTGTATTTTTTTTTATATATAAATTAAGAATAAAAATTGTAGGATAAAAAAATTACACCTGTAAGAATTTTACATTTTGTCATTGTATATTTTTACCTATCTACAATATATATTTTATCTACAGTATTTAATAGTGTCAGTTTCTCCATAAGTTCTTTTAAATTATTGCTATGTTGATAGATGAAAAATATTTATCAACATTTTCATATATCTATCGTAAGTTTGCATCTTTTAAAATATTTTTCTTTCATATTGCAGTGGTTCTAGCCTTTCAGAATATTTGTGGTTTTCCTGAAAATTTATAACTTAAATATTCTCTTTCTATGAGTAAGTACCTCCCCCTTCTTCCATCTAATTAATTCTTATCTGTCTTGAGAAGTAGTTTAGGGATGAGAGGAGAGATTGGGTCACCTGTTGGGAACTCAACTTCTACTGCCTTCCCCATTTCTCCCAGACTCAAAGTCCGAGTCAGAGTTAGTGACCTTTTCTGTTTCTGTAAATCCTATTTAGCCATCTATCTTAGCGCTTTTAATAACAGGTTAACTTTTTTCTCTTTTTCAGAATAGCTTAAGCTCTGTGTGGTTAAGGACTGCATTTTATCCCTGACATTTAACATATGCTTGCTGAGTATTTGGTGCTTAACAGGGATGTTTATTTATTTGTTCTCTGCTTTTACAGAATTAATTTTACACCTGTTAGACCAAACAGCATTTTAAACACTGACATACATAAACTCCTAATAAGATAAAGACAGAAGAAACAACACCATCACTTTATAGTCTTCTAGAACTATTGCAGTTTAACTTTTCATATTTGACAATGTAGACAACTAGTTTTAACAGAGAACACTTAAGCAGATATGACTGCTTTCTTAGGTAAGAATTTTACAGACATTACCTATATTACGGTGGAGCTGAAGAGCATTGGTCTTCTCCAAGCTGCACGGCGGGAACCAGCAACGGTGCAGTGGAACTTGTAGCCCTTTTCATGGCCACGGCCTTGGCGGGTAGCACATGCCAGCCCTCACGTCTCCTTGTGCTTGCTGTGGACTGGTGTGGTGAGGCACTGGGTGGCAGGAGTTCCTCTGATAGCTTTACGGAGTGGACCAATGAGGATAGCCACTGAGATCTTGCCCGCGGAATCCTCACCAACCCAGTAAGAACTGGGGACTCTGAGAGTTGCATAGCGGGGTCCAGCTTGCTCCTGGGCAAGCCCGAAGGCTTCAAGCCGCCTTGAACTGGTTTACACCCCCGCTGGCAGGCCTGGGGTGGGTGGTGCCTTAGGAGCGGGCCTTGCGGGGTGGGCGGGGCCGGGAGCGTAGGAGCCCCGCCTCCCCTCCCCGCTTCCCCGCGCGCCCTGGCCGCACCCCCGAACCTCTGGCAGCTCTTGCGCGCACTTGGAAGCTCCCATCTTGGCTTCGTTTTCAGCTGATGGCTGCTGTCAGCCTGGAGGGGTCAACAAGTATTGATGGAGTGATGTTTTGATTTTCAGATTTTCTTTGATTACCGTACTTCTAGTGGAAGAGGATAATGAACTTGTATCTTTAAGAGAGCCTGGGGCTATCACAAAAATTTCGTGGCCCATATAACTAAAAATAGTAATTATGAATTCTTTATTCTCTTTTGTAATGCATTGGTGTTTGTTTTATATATCAAATATTTAAAATTATTCAACTTTGAGTAAATTTACTTTCCAGGGAGATCTAGCATGTTTATCTTGTGCCTTTGAGTACTCTCCCATCGATCCTTGGTATATTGATCTCCCGCCATAAGGAAGTGAAAGGAGCTCTGTCTCTGGAACCGGACAGATTTGGGTTGGAATCTTGGCTTTGCCATTTACTGGCTGTGGGCCAATGGGCTAGTTATTTAGTCTCTTTGTAGTACTCTACAGAATGATTCATTTTATTTAGCAAGTTTATGCATAGCATATATTTACTGAATGTTTACAGTTTTCAAGGCACTGTTCTAAGTTTGTGATTGTAATGGCCATAGTGCTTATCTTTATGGAGTATTCCATGTGCCAAGGTTCTCTTATCTGTGACTGTTACACATTTGCCCTCTTTCCCTGGATCTGTGGCTAATTTCCCTTCTACTTAACAGAGCTTCAGTGACAGACAGCCAAATTTTACCAATCTGGAAGCAGGGTATGCAGACTAACCATTGTTTAAAAGAAATACTGGGGCATTCCCGGTGGCTCAGCGATTTAGCCCTGCCTTCAACCTGGGGCCTGATCCTGGAGACCAAGGATCGAGTCTGCGTTGGGCTCCTTGCAGGGAGCCTGCTTCTCCCTCTCCCTGCATCTCTGCCTCTCTCTCTGTTTCTCTCATGAATAAATAAATAAAATCCTTAAAAATAAATAAATAAAAGGAATACTGCATGTTTGAAAGAATAAGAAATGATCAGCAGAAAAATCTAAACGATCTCTCATTGACCCCTGCATGGTAACCAATAAATGCTAGCTGTATTTATCACCTTGGTAGTCAGATACTTTCTTTTTCTAGCCATCTCTTAGCTGTCAGTCATAGAGAGGGGAGAATTGAAGTCTAGGAGGGACTGATCAGCTGTAGCACTGTAATCATGGAAAGCAGAATCCTAACTCACCCTTGTACAAAATGTTCCTTTTAGCACAGGCAACTTGAGTGAGTATAATTTTTTACTCTGTGTGCTCATAAGACATTTTGATTTTTTTTATCAAATATTTGAGAGGGAGGATGCCTAGGTGGCTCAGTGGCTTTGCCTGCCTTCAGCCCAAGACGTGATCCTGGAGTCCCCGTATGAGTCCCACATCGGGCTCCCTGTGTGGAGCCTGCTCTGCTCCCTCTGCCTCTCTCTCAGTCTGTGTGTCTCTCATGAATAAATAAAAAAAAATATTTTTAAAAAAATATTTGAGAAGGGAAGAATAATAGAGGAATGGAAAGATAATGCTGTTTGGGCAGTCTAGGAGTTTATTTAGATTTGACATACTTAATAGGACTCAGTCTTTCCAGTGCTAGATTTAAGTGGGATTTAACCTTTGAGCAAACTTGGGGTTCTTGGAGGCATCAGTCTGTTTGCTTTTACAGGTAGTACCCTTTTAGCCAATTTTGTCAAGCAGTTTCTATGTTTTTCTTGATCAATGTAACTGTTATTTTTATGATGTTGAGTGATTCCTGTGGAATAATAAAGATTTCTAAATATCATATATAACTTTAACCATACAGTAGGTTTGGTTAAGTTTACAGAGTCATTTTTTTTTACTATCTTTTGTCTAATTTATATAAATAATTTGAGATAGTCCCTCATCTTTTCTCTGTACCTCTTCTCTTGTTAATTTCTCTTCCCTTCTTCCCCAGTTAATTGAGAGTTGGCTGGGTTTTATTTTTTTCAATCCCTACATCCTATTCTCCAAATCCTTCTTCTCCTTTGACTTCTCATATGACTCTTTTTTTCCTAACCCCTTAAATTTAAAAAGAAAATTGTCCCTATGATGCATTAATGCCGACTATCCATTTGTTTTATTTTGTCCCTTCCCCCCAAATTTAAGGTGGTTTATAAAGATTCATAAACTAGCAAGAAATGCGAGCTAAAGATGTAAAATAAAATCAAGGCTTAATATAAAAATCCAATATTTGCTTTCAGTAGAGCATAAATATTTCTCTAAAGTTCATATTAGGTGGTACAAAAAAAAAAAAAGAAGAAACCTGGTCGATTTATGTCCATAACATTTAAAAGCAAATACACTTTTGTTTAAAGTAAAGCACAATTCCTTGACACTAAGGTCATAAGGGAATTTTTTCTTTGAGGCTCTATAAACAGGACTCCCTGGGACGCCTGGGTAGCTCAGTGGTTGAGCATCTACCTCTGGCTCAGGGCATGATCCTAGTTCTGGGATCGAGCCCCACATTCGGCTCCCTGAGAGGAGCCTGCTTCTCTATCTTTTTCTTTGCCTCTCTCTGTGTGCCTGTCATGAATAAATAAATAAAATCTTAAAAAAAAACAAAAACAGGACTCCCTGTTATGGAATGAGCAGTAGCCTCATTGTAGCCCACGATGGATGCACCAGCAGACTTTGGAACACCCCTGTATAGGCCACACATCAAACAGATCACCCCATGTAAAGGCATTTATGCAGTAGAGAGGTGAGAATGATTCAGAACAGAGTCTGAGCTAAAAGAGGAAAAGGTTTTGGAATATTTAGAATGATAGAGATATTCTTATATTCATATTCTTAGTCAATCTTCTATAAATATTCCCTCTCTCAACTTTTTGTTCAAGGAGTAAGTATATCTGTGTTCACATTAGTTCAGGAGTAATGGCAGTAGGAAGTTTTGTCAGAATAAATACTGAAAATACTGAACTGCACTGTTTTTTTTTTTTTAATTTTTATTTATTTATGATAGTCACAGAGAGGGAGAGAGAGGGAGACGCAGAGATACAGGGAGAGGGAGAAGCAGGCTCCATGCACCGGGAGCCCGGCGTGGGATTCGACCGCGGGTCTCCAGGATCGCGCCCTGGGCCAAAGGCAGGCGCTAAACCGCTGCGCCACCCAGGGATCCCTGCACTGGTTTTTAAATTGTGCGTATTGGGATCCCTGGGTGGCGCAGCTGTTTAGCGCCTGCCTTTGGCCCAGGGCGCGATCCTGGAGACCCGGGATCGAATCCCACGTCGGGCTCCCGGTGCATGGAGCCTGCTTCTCCCTCTGCCTGTGTCTCTGCCTCTCTCTCTCTCTCTCTCTCTCTCTCTCTCTGTGACTATCATAAATTAAAAAAAAAAAAAAATTGTGCGTATTATTGAAGGTAGGGAGAGAAAATGGTCTTGTTCAGGAAGACTAGTTGGCTACTCACATGGCCTCTCAGGGCAGCCCTGGTGGTGCACCGGTTTAGCGCCGCCTGCAGCCCAGGGTGTGATCCTGGAGACCCTGGATCAGTCTCACGTCGGGCTCTCTGCATGGGGCCTGCTTCTCTCTCTGCCTGTGTCTCTGTCTCTCTCTCTGTGTGTCTCTCTGAATAAATAAATAAAAATCTTAAAAAAAAAAAAAAGGGTATTACTACATTGGCAGGCTCATTGGCAGGCCTGCTTCTCTGAAACTCAGTTTTGTTACCATACTTGCAGGTAATTGGGTTCAGAGGAACTGAGTCTTGCTAACCAAATACAGGATGGGACGGAAATAGAAACAATGCTTGTGCATTTGCCTGCAGTTCAGGTCATGATTCCAGGATCCTGGGATCACGCCCTTCATAGGGCTCCCTGCTCTGCTCCCTGCTCTGCTCCCTGCTCTGCAGGGAGTCTGCTCCTTTCCCTCTCCCTCTCCCTTTCCCCTCTGTGTGTGCACACTCTCTCTCAGAAAAGAAAAGAAAAGAAAAAAGAAAAGAAAACAGTGCTTGTTTGTGTTAACCTAACATGAGAAGTATATTTGCATGGTGGACTAGAATTGTTGGCCATTCAGCAGTATGTATTCTTGCTTTAGGAGAAGCCAAATTATAATTAGAAGAGTTGCTTAATGACTCTTCCTTAGTCAAGGCCAAGGAAATTAATTAATTATGCTGATGATCAAGACATACCTTTCCTGCCGGCTAAGGTATATTTAACCCTGAACGGTGCTGGTCACATCCTGAAAATTTTGGGAATTTTCTAGTTTTCCCTTTCCTATTCTTTTTCTTTCTTTCTTTTCTTTTTTCTTTCTTTTCTTTTCTTTTTTTTTTTTTTAAGATTTTATTCTTTTATTCATGAGAGACAGAGAGGCAGACACACAGGCAGAGGGAGAAGCAGACTCCCCATGAGGAGCCTGATAAGGCACTGGATCCCAGGACTCTGGGATCACTACCTGAGCCAAAGGCTCAATCACTGAGCCACCCAGGCGTCCCTCCCTTTCCTATTCTTAATCCAGGCACTGCCTTCTAAAAACATGGACAGAGAAAATTTAGTTAAATAGTCTGCTTAAAGGGTGTTATAAATAAGGGAAAAGGTTGATATTTGATATTTGGATTATATGTGAATCTCAACTCCCCATGTTGTTCTTGTTTGTCAAGCTGTTAAGGCATAGTGAGCTCTCGGTTATAATAAATATGTATAGCTTGCATAGTTTTCACTGCTTTGCCAGAGTAAAAGAGTATATCTAAAAGTGCTACCCATAGGCAGCAGTTTAGGTATTAATTTTAATGCATATGACAGGTGTACACATGCATAATTAACTGCTCTGGTGGCTTAATGGTTATATTTTGGCATTGTAGTCAAATTTGATACTCCCATTCCACCTTTCCCTTTTATTTTCAGTCTGGCAGGTGCTGGGAATGCTTGAAGCAGAATACGTAGCCCCTTGAACAACAATATGCTTTGAAAAGTGATCACTTTGATGCAGACACGAAAGTTTCTTGTCAGCATTAAACCAGAGTTTAGGAGCATGGAATGATTGAAATTGACATAGGTATAGGAACCAGGTAGTATTAGGACAGTTGGCTGTCTGAAAGAAGAAATTGTGTGTCAGGGTCATACCTTATGTAATACACAAAAATGAGTTCTGGAGATATTAAGGATTTGAATGTTTAAAGAAAAACTCAGAATAGCACTAGGACAACAGGAGGGATAATTTTAATTTAATTTTAAGAATGGAAAGCCTTTTTGACATGACACACAACTCATAGAATGAAAAGATTTGATAGATTTGTGTAAAATATATAAGGTTCTGCCTACCAAAAGAATGTACAGATATAAATAAGGTATGTAATATGTGGGAGAAAATATCAGTAGCCTATATGTTAGATTTAATTTTTCCTTAATGTATTAAATCCTCTTAGACATCAAAAATAAATGACAAATATCTCAATAGAAAAACGGTCAAAGGGATCCCTGGGTGGCGCAGCGGTTTGGCGCCTGCCTTTGGCCCAGGGCGCAATCCTGGAGACCTGGGATCGAATCCCACATCGGGCTCCCGGTGCATGGAGCCTGCTTCTCCCTCTGCCTGTGTCTCTGCCTCTCTCTCTCTCTCTGTGACTATCATAAAAAAAAAAAAAACAAAAAAACAAACAAACAAAAACGGTCAAAATGTATGAATAGGCAGTTCAGTTAGGCGTATAAGCGTTTGAACCCTGATTAAGATTCTCAGCTGCAAAAACCAGAACCTTCTTCCAGTTAGATAAAAAATGAAAGATGGGGCAGCCTGGGGTGGCTCAGCAGTTTAGTGCCACCTTCAGCCCAGGGCGTGATCCTGGAGACCCAGGATCGAGTCCCACGTCGGGCTCTGCATGGAGCCTACTTCTCCCTCTGCCTGTGTCTCTGCCCCCCTGCCCCACCTTTCTCTGTGTGTGTCTCTCATGAATAAATAAATCTTTTAAAAAAATGAAAGATGAAGACATTGGCAGATGTGTCCTTTTGGTGGGGTAATGAGGAAATTAACATGTTAGGGGAAAGAATAGAGTTTAAGTGAATTCTGGCAATTATTTAGCAGTAATTTATGAGGTTTTTTTTTAATATACTTGGTAACTTTATTGCTTTAAAGGAGGAACAAATATTTAAAATCAGGAAATAGTTAAGTAGAGAAGGGATTCCTGCCATTCCTGATTTAATATGAGGGACAACAGATGAGTGATTTGGGTTTATGCCTTGCCTGAGCTTGCGCAGTAATTGTTCATTTGTTCCAAGATAAGTGTCTCACAGATAATGGAAAGTCATCTGTTGTTCTAACTCACTTTTTCTTGTGCTCCTGCACAGACATCTCTAATAAATACTTCCTGTTATTGATGAAGGTACTGTGTTGCAGTGATTTGAAGCCTCCCCGAGTTTTCCAACATTTTGTTTATGGGAATTTTATTTGGATTCAGAACTCAACTCTGCAACTTTTTTTTTTTTTTTAACTCTGCAACTTTTGAGTTAAGGGATTACATGTTTTGTAATGAAATTGTCACCCAGATAGGAGTTAACCAGCAATCCTCCTTCTCTCCTCTTTTTTCATTGGCCAGTAACCTTAGCACAGTCATCTCTCTTGTTATGACCTACTTGTCTTCTCCAGGCATGACTCCAAATGATCTTACAGAATCTTTTTTCTAGTGCCAGGTGAAATAATGAAAATATTTGTTTAGAAAGGAGTCAGAAACTGCTTTGCTTCTAGGTGCTGCTGGGTTGTGAAAGTGATATCAGCAAAGTTAATTGAGGAGATGAAGTGATGCTGTTACAAGAATTTTAAAGCAAAATTTGCTATAGGTAAATAAGTTAACAGCAAATTTTGTTGCTTGAGCTAAAAAATTAGCAAACAACTTCATTTGGTGGTATTAGCTTAAGATGGAATGGTTCTGGGTTATAAAATAGCAATTTATCAGGTTTGTTTTTAGCTCATTGCCAGTCACTGGTTTTTGTGGATTATCTCATTGAATTCCCACCTCATTGAATTCCCACCTCAACACTATGATGCACACACATATTGTTACCTATGTTTTGTAGATATGGAAACTGAATCACAGGGATGTTACATAATTTTCCAGTGTTAGCATAACTAGGAATTGATGAACTAAGACTCTGAGAACTTACCTATAAGAATCCTTCCTTACAGGCAGCCCCAGTGACTCCTCCATAACTCACTCAGATTCTCCCTGTGTCTGTCCATGTTCTAAATCATATTGCCAGTTTTCTACTCATCCTGGCTTTAAGAATCCTGAACACTGGACCTGAGATAGCAAAAGTCCTTGTTATCTGTAAGGCTTAGTGAAGAAGGGCTGGAACAGTGTTATCATATGGTTTCTGGAGCTTTGGAATTGGCAGTATCTTTTAGGTTGGAGACTAGCATGTAAGGGAAGAGGGAGCAATTTTGTGGGTCATATATCTGGGCATGGCTTAGCTGAGTCCTCTGCTTCAATCTCTCAAAAGGTTGTAATCAAGGCATTGGCCAGAATGTGGTCTCATCTGAAGGTTCAAGTGGGAAAGGAACTGCTTTCAAGTTCACCTACAGGGTTGTTGGCTGGAGGCTGCCCTCAGTTCTTTGCCATGTGGGCTTCTCCACATCACTTCATCAGAGCAAGCACATAAGAGCTAGAGGGGTGCCTGGGTGGCTCAGTCAGTTAAGCATCTGACTGGCTCAGCTTATGATCTTGGGGTCTCTGCATTGTGCTCTCCGCTCCGTAGGGAGTCTCCTTGTCCCTTTTCCTCCCCCTCTGCTTCTCCTCCTGCTTGTACTGCCTCTCAAAATCTTAAAAAAAAAAAAAAAAAAAAAAAAAAGCTAGGGAGTATACAGTTGACCTTTGAAAACCCTGTGCTAGGTGCCTAGCCCTGCCCCCTGCATAATTTTGCCTCCCCCAAAACTTAACTACTAGTAGCCTACTTATTGACTGGAAGCCTTACTGATAATATTAACAGTTGATTGACATATATTTTGTATGTATTATATGTTGTATTCTCAGAATAAAGTAAGCTAGAGAAAAGAAAATGTTCAGAAAAGCATAAGGACAAGAAAACATTTTTATAGTACTGTACCTATATTTATTGAGGAAAAATCTGCATATAGGTTGGCCTGGCCAGGACAGGAGTGATGGGCCTGGCTGGGGAATAGTAATGTTCTGGGTTCGTGGCCTTGGCTCAGCAGGGTCAGCTGCAGGGTGGTCTGAGGCAACAGTGGCCCGGAGGTACCCAGACAGCTATCCCAGCCACCTGGAGGTGTAGCACTGGCCATAGCACTGGAAGCTTCAGCCAGCCACACAGTGAGCCGCCTCTGGGAGACCTCCAGACTGAGGTACTGCCCCATAAAGGGATTGATGCCTTGCTGGGAGGGGCCCCAGGTCTGCAGCCAACCTGATGCATAGCTGGGACAGGGAGTGGGGCACCCCTGCCGAGTCCAAACCTTGCCTCTGCTTCAGCCCAGCCTCCTGCCCACAAGACCCCAGGGTTCAGTCCCACCAGATCACCCACATGGGGTCCCCCAGGAGCTGTTGATGGTTTCCCTAGTACTCAAAGGGCAGCAGGTGTGACCCCTGTACTAATAGCCTTAGATTCAGTCATATGGAGACGAGTGGGCAGTTGTAAATAAATGGCTCGTGGTTTTTGCTGTCAACTCTTTAAAATAAACAAAACAAAATAAAATACTATGTATAAGTGGACCCACCCAGTTCAAACCCATGTTGTTCAAGGATCAACAGGAAAGGAGTATTAGAATTCACAGCCTTTGTAACCTAATCACAGAAATGATATCCTGTCCCTTTTGCACTATTCTGTTAGAAGCAAATCACTTGGTCTGGCCCTACACTCACAGGGAGGGGACAGCACGAAGGTACCAGTAGCAAGATTTGGGACTCGTTTGGGGCCATCTTAGAAATCTGCTTACTACAGGGCCTTTAATAATTTTTAGAGATGAAAAGGGGTCCTGAAATTAAAAAAAAAAAAAAAAGAGAGAACTGCTAATAGACATAACTAAACTTATGGGCTATGTGTGGGAGATAATCCCTCCCTTGAAAAGGTATTTTTTTGGAGTCAGAACTTGGGCCTGTAGAGTGAAAATAAAATGAGAAAGCCTCTGATTTTTATGTACCTCATTTTCTGAAGAGAGGCATCCTAATATTACATATTTATTACATAGTCATTTTCCAGCAGCATCTTTTAGGAAATGACACAAACATAACAGGAAAAATAGCAAGGTTATAAAAGCCAAAACATCTCTGAAATTTATCATAGCTGCCAGGAGAACACAAAGCACAATTTTGTCCTAGTCATTGAAACTTCATGTCATTAGTGGGAGGAGAGAATGTAGATACTTAGGGTACCTGAGTGAGAGATGAAAAAATAGCATCTAACTAACATTTGTATTATCCTGTAGGACCTGAGAAGCTAAAATGCTTGGTTTCTCATCCAGATTTTGAAAAGATTCCACTATCCATTTTGCCACTGTTTACTTCTGTGGTCTTAATCTCTATGGGCAAAAATTTCTTGATGTAAATGGAGCCACGATGAAGAAGGTTCTGTCTATCTTCAAAGTTTCTGGGGCGCCTAGGTGGCTCAGTGGTTGAGTGTCTGCCTTTGGCTCAGGTCGTGATTGCAGGGTCCTGGGATCTAGTCACAAATCAGGCTCCCTGCATGGATCCTGTTTCTCCCTCTGACTGTGTCTCTGCCTCTCTCTCTCTGTCTCTCATGAATAAATAAATAAATCTGATAATAGTTTTTTTTTAATATTTTATTTTGGAAAGAGTTGTTTGAGTAATGTGTGTATAAGTTATTTGAATAATGTGCATGTGGCAGCCCAGGTGGCTCAGCAGTTTAGTGCGCCTTCGGCTGGGGACGTGATCCTGGAGATCCAGGATCGAGTCCCATGTCGGGCTCCCTGCATGGAGCCTGCTTCTCCCTCTCCGTGTGTCTCTGCCTCTCTCTCTCTCTGTGTCTCTCATGAATAAATAAAAAAAATCTTAAAAAAAATGTGCATGTATATTCTGAATTTAGAAACATTGCGGGAATTTATGTGTGGTAATTCTTTGGAGTGTAATGCTCTTTAAGGACTGGTAGTTATATTTTTTAACTTGAGAGTTTAACTGTAGCATATGTTATAAATGATAGACGTTAAGTTAGTAGATTAATTTGTTTACTCTGTTCCATAAAACAGTCCTCTAAGACTAGAATAACTGATTTACTCACTGATTTTTAACATTCATTGTTACCCGTCGAGTATGATGTTAATACTGAATTATGTACATCACTTATTCTTAAACCCCCTTAACTTTAATCAGAAAAGATAGCTCCTGTCCTGGAAGAACTCCCAATTTAGCTTGGGGGAGGGGAAAACAAATGTATCACTGAAAATTACAATACCCTGTGATAAATACTGTGAGAATGTAAACCCAGTGTGCTCTGGACAAATAGAAGAGATTCACTTAACCCAGCTGTTTAGCAGGGAGGAGGGAGAGAGCGAGCCAGGGGAGACATGTCAAAGAAGACCTGGAAGGCTAGTAAAAATTAGGTGGGGTAAAAGGGGATCAGGAAAGTCCAGTACACTCTTCTGTAGTGGACTGAACACAAAAGCATCTAAATAACATTTTAAGTTCTTAGCCAGAATAGGAGCTAACATTCCATATAATGCTTATTACGGTCCAGTCACCATTCCAAGTATGTTCTATGTATGAACTCCTTTCATTTTCACAATAACACTATTATATAGGTATTCTGTTCATCCCCATTTTACAGATGAGAAAACTGAGATGCAGAAAGATATATGAACTTGTCTGGGAAATAGCATGGCTAGGAAGTTGAAGAGCTGCAGTTGAAACCCAGGCTGTCTGATTTCAGAGTTGGGGCTTTTACTATGTGAGGAATTAAACTGTGGGTTGCATTGGAGATAAACCCTTTTCAATTAACTTGTATTACTGAAGCAAATATATTATTTCTGTAAAATGAAAGCAATGGATCCCACCCATTTCTTTCTGCTTCTGGAGGAATGTTGGACATCTTTATCTTCTCCTTGCCTCCAAAAGGCTCAGTTACCAGCTCTTAAACCTCAGCATGAGCCAACTTTGTTTCTGCTCCCTTGCATACCAGCCTTTTGCTTCTTATCTCCAAGCTTCTTTGAACATAATGTAAACTCAACTCCCTTCCTCTGCTAAACGCCTTTAATTTCTTCCTCCACTCATTAAAATCTGGGTTCTAAAGAGAGATTCATGAGGACACTTGCTGGATTGTGGAGGACCAGCCTGCAGGACTGTGCCTTCTATTTTTAATTTTGCTAATAGTGCTTGGAAGCCCAAGGTATATGAGTGGAGAAGGCAGTCAAATGGAATCTGCGAGGACTGGGCTTTGTTGGGATATATAGCAGAAGGACAAGGAAGCCAAGGAGTAGAAAATATTGACAAGAAAGTATTAATGGACCTTGTGGTCTTTGTGGAATTGAGACAGAAATGAAGAAAGGAGTTATTAATGGTCTCAGGGGAAAGAGTTTGGGGCAGGAGGTCTGCCTGACTTACTGGATGAGTTGGAGAGTATTTGGTCTTTCATGGGGTTGAGGGAGTGACAGATCCAGGAGTAGGGTTGGATTGAGAGAGTTTAAGATATTAGAGGAAGAAGAGTTCTAGGTGGTGATGGAGTTCAGGATCTGGCCATTGATGTGAGTGACTGAAGGAACAGTTATTAAGTGGAGGCTACTGATTCCCTCTGGTGAGGAGGGGCCTTATGTGTACAGCAGTGAACACTGATGAGCCATGAAAGAATGAATGCAGAATTTGCAAAATGCTTTTTATTTATCTCTGTCCCTTGCTAGCTGTTAAATGATAGATACTCGTTTTATTAATGGGGATGTATTTACCTTTGTAATTGACATTTTATTTTTGTTTGGATAGAATAATGCAAAGGCTTCAGTGAAAAGGAACATTATTTGTATGATCAGATTCTTGTATGTGTCTTATTTTTGGTATGTTTCCTAACATAATTTCTCATGTTAGCAGTGTTTTGACCTTATCTGTCATTCTGGACAATCTGTTCTGGCATTTTCTTTCCAGAAGTCAAAGAAGAGAAAGGATATGAGATGAAGATGTGGATGGACACTCATCTTGAGCTCAGAGTGTTTGAATTATGCTGATGATTTTGGGGAATATTCACCTGAGTCAGGTAGACAGAAAGCTGTAATCATAGCTTAGGAAATATTGTTTTCTTTTTGTTGTTTTTATTTGTAGGTTCTTACCAGAATTTGAATTATGATGTTTAAATTTTAGTAAAAATGGAAAATGATGCTTAATAGTACTTTTATTTTTGAGGATGTCACCACAAGAACATCAGAGGGAAAAATGTAATCTTATGTTTGAGAGAATTAGTTTATTGTTGTTAGCCTCTCCCTGAAAGGATACCACTTTGGGGCTAAACATTGATGTATACAAGCAACAAACAAAGTTTGTTGGTTTTCTATGAGCTTTGGCATAAGTGTACTTTAAGTGGACTCTGGGAGTGCCACTCCCCATGCTACCCTCTACCCCCAAAGCTGCCTTTTTAAAAAAAGTCAACAGAATGGATCAAATAGAGTCTAAAAACTGGTTTCTAGTCATCTTCTAAACAGAGGAAAACTAAATGCCTGGAATATATTACATACTTCAATTTTCTTGTGTACTAGAGTATTATTTTAAAATATGTATCTTAACACCTGTCTTTTTATTGTAAGTTATTTTATTTCTTCAAATTTTATTACCTTTCCTACTTATGTTTAGATTAGATAAAAAATGAGTACACATACCCAGTCTATTTTGCTAGGATTCTATAAAAATAAATTAATGTGTTATTTTAGTAGTTTCAGAATTGTGTTCCTCAAGAGATCAGTAAAGATTTAACCAACAATAGTTTCAGGTAATAATAGTGAGATTTCTGTGTGTGAGAAAGAGAAAGGTATTAAAAGAAAATCTCATGAGCAGACTATGAGGTTTTTAGCTTTAAAAGTAATCTTGAATTCATTTGTACCTCAGAAAATTAGGGCCAATATTTACCAATATTTCCCGGAGTATGGAGAGAAATAGAGATTAGAGAAAGAGTTTCAATTAATGTTAGTGGGAAATTTTCATTTTAATTTTCTTTCATCTTCTCTCCATATCAGGTACTAGGAAAATAGCATTTTTCCATTAAAAGATCATACTTCTTAGAAATTCTCCTTGTTTGACAGCATGAGCTTGTTGTTCTGACTATAGAGTGTTTCCTGCTTGACATAGTAGGCTTTGCAAAGTGAGTGAAGACTCCATACCATTTTTGTCATCACTGAATATATGGTGTGACAGGCTTCATGATGTATAATGTAAAATGATTTCCTGTATTTTGTCACAATTATGAGAAAATTGATATGACATAATATTAAGCTTTTCCTGTTTTTTGATATATGGATTATTTAAGTCAAACACATTTCTTTTCTAAGGGTTGGCAGTTTTCTCCCAAGTTTTCTTATATTTTATGTCATAACAAAATCGCTTTATATGCTTCTACAAATGAAGGCCATTCTATTTGCTATTAGGATTATCTGAATAGACCTCTGGAGAGACTATATTTAGAACCAGTAGTTCAGGTTTCATGTGTTCTGTCTTTGCAAATGAGGAGAAGCACAGATGTTTGCAGTTTCTTTTAGAATATCCCTACAGAACAGCAGTCCCCACCAATTCCTCCCTGAAAGACTTGAGGAATTCAAGTGGGCTTTTCCAGAGTTCTAGCCAAACTTAATTCCTGTATGGTTTTCCATGTTGAAGAAGCTCATGCAGGAATTGCTAATAGGAAATTTTGTGGGGGGACCCAAGATCCTCAAATCTGTTTTCAGTGTTAATTTTTTTCTCACCACGAAGGGGAACTAGCACCATAATAAACTCCATTGTTGATCATCTGAGAGCACAAATCAGATAATTATCTGTATTCTGTATAATTGCATAGTTAAGTTACAGCTTTTATTAGATTTGGTTTTTTACTTTTTGCAAACTCCACACCCAAGAATGTTCATAATTGAACCACAAGTGGCCAAATGAATAGTATTTCTGGGCAGTAAGAAAGATTTAAAAAAATTCTTTCAAAGTGTAACTGTACTTGATAGTTTCTTGCTCACACCAGCGTCAAGTTAACATGGATGACAAGTTTATAGCTTTCAATCTGATGCATGTTGACAGTAGGGGGGAAAAAGCATGTATCCCTCTAGGATGGCATTTCTAATACTTCCTATGCCAAAGACTGCTGCCTGGCATTTTGCCAGGAGCTTTGGGTATTGACTGATTTATGTATACATTTAATTCAAATTTACATAATCTAATTGGGCCTTTGGGTTTTAAAAATGGCCTTGTTTTATTGCAGTACAGTGTTCATTACAATGCATATTTTTAAATGGGCTGGCCCAAAGAGCCCGTTATGATGAGTTTGCTAATGAAATATGTCTGAAACTTGGACAAACTTGATCATCGAGGGACAAGTTCACTTATGAGGCCAAGAGTTTCACTTCAAAAGAGAAGCCTACAGTATTTACTTTTAATGGTTTGAATTATGTTTTTATCTCTCATCAGCCGAAGAGTTTGTATTTGAGGGTCAGAGACAAAACTTTTAGCCTTTGAGAATTTACTCTCTTGTACAACAGGTGTCATTTGTTTCCCCACTAAAATGTTTCATCCTTTATTTTTCTAGTTTTTTTTTTTTTCCCAAGAGTGAAACTTGGAACAATATTAAGAATTTTTTCTTTTTTAGATTTTATTTATTTTAGAGAGAGACAGAGAGTGTGCCTGAACATAAGCGAGGGGGGAGAAGCAGAAAGAGGGGGCAAGAGTGGAGCCTGATGCCGGCCTAGGTCCCAGGACCCTAAGATCCTGACCTGAACTGAACTCAGGAGCTGATAGTTAACTGACTGAGCCACCCGGTGCCCCCTATATAAGGATTTTTTTTTTTAATTTTAAAGAAAAAAAGTTCCCCTTAGATTTTTTTAGTTTTAACTTGGTGCTAGGTTTGTTTGTCTCAGTGTGGAAAAGAATAGAAAATACTGGCTGAAGGAAATTTTGATGTCTTTGTTGTATTATTTCATTTTTTCCTATTCCCTGCTTTTACGATGCAACTAGGGGGAAAAAAAAGGAACATCTGTTTTGTGTGGAGAGTCTTACTCCTGTCCACTTGCAGTCCCTGCCCTGATAGGTGGTTCTCACTCTGCTCTGGCATTTAGGACTGTGTACCCCTAGGCAAGCGATCGGTTCAGATGGACAGTTTCTCAAGTGAAGCCAACCACAGTTTCTGTTTGTTTTTGTTTTTAGATTTTATTTATTCATGAGAGACAGAGAGAGAGAGAGAGAAAGGCAGAGACACAGGCAGAAGGAGAAGCAGGCTTCATGCAGGGAGCCCAGTGTGGGACTTCATCCTGGGACTCCAGGATCACACCCTGGGCTGAAGGCAGGCACTAAACTGCTGAGCCACCCAGGGATCCTGACAGCTTCTGTTTTGGGGGGAAACTATGGAACCTAAACCCAGTCTGATGAAAGGCAAGAGTGACTGCAGTTAGCTGGGGACCATGTGACACCCAAGATTAAAGTCCAAATAAGAGAGACATGTTGAAGGGAATTAGGAGGGGTGGGAGAGGGAGAAGGAGAGAGAGTGAGTGAGTGAGAGAGAGAGAGAAATCAGGTCTTGAAGATATTGTTTGAGGGTCAGTAATATGTTCTTCTTCTGGCAATTCCAGTTACTTGCATCACCCCCACCTCCTCCTTCACCTTTTTTTTTTTTTTAACTTAGCTGTGTGTATTAGGTTTCTTGTGCCTTAGAATTAATAGGATCCTTAACTGATAGAGAAACGATGATTTGTTGTTGTTTTTGAGACAGAAGAATAGATGGTGGGAGTAAGGTGAATTTGTAGCTGAGGAATTGGTAAGCATATTCACACACCAAATAACCTTGAGTTCCTAAGTTGGAAACAACTGAGGTTAGGTGACTTGTTAAAGATCAAGCATCCGACAAGTAAGAGCTGAGCCTAGAATTCAGATCTGGGACTTCCAACTCAGTGATTTTTATACCATATTATCTTACTTATGCTAACAGAGGTGTTTAAAAAAAATGTTAGTCTTTTGATCAGCTGCCTGTGGATAAAGGGAGACATGAATTTTTTTTTCTTTTGGTGATGGTATTTGAAAAACTCTTTGGAATATAGCAGTACAAAGACTTTCCTGCTCTGAAGAGCCTCAGTGTATATCTATTGATATATTAGGGTCTGGGTACTCTGTTTATAGTTACACAAATCTTTATTTTGAGGCAGTCATAATTTTGAGTTGCTTCGGGGAGAGAGATACTTATAAAGCAGTAAAATCCTGTTTGAATGTAGCAGTGCCTTTTCACTGTCTGGATGTGCTTGTGGAAAATGTCTCCCTAGGACCTTTAATTTTGTTCCTAAATTTATAACAGAGTCACTTCTTGATGCTATCTATTGCTCAAGGTACTTTTGGTGATAAGATTGTTATTAAGTTGGGTAGGTGAGCTGTAGACTGTGTCCTGCAGGGAGCCATTTATTGTTTTGTACAAGAATAGGTAGTGCTGAGGAATCATGTCTCATTTTGGGCATCAAATGGTCTCTCACTTTAAAATCTGACATTGGCACTACTTTTTCCTTGATTTAAGCAGAAAAACCAGCAAATGCTCATATGAGCATGAGAAAGATAACTTAAAAACAACCCCTTTTGAGGCATTGGCTCTGTTTTATTTGTTCTATGGAAAATAAAAACGAGGAAGAACATTACAATAACATGATATATACCTATGTCCAAATGATGAGAAGTAGATGGCAGTTTGGTTCAGTGTCAGTTACTATAATTCTTTCCCCTAGAAAAATATATTTCTTTTGAGCCCCAATATTGATTTTCAGTTGGAAGTGTTGGAAATATACAGGGCTAAGAATATAGTAGCTTGAAATCTAAAGAAATTTGCTGAGAAGTAAAGTAAAGGTGTTAGTTATTAAACACTGAGGAAGAAGAGTTTTAGAGAATATGGACTATAAATGACTGGCTTTGTAGGAAATACTAAGGGATCTGTTTAGATAAGACTTTGGCAACTAGTTGTAATAATACCATCATTTATTTATCATTGATGTTGTGCCAGCACTGTGCTTAACTGTATTATTTTGTTTAATGCACAGGAGTCTTAGGATGCAGATGGTGTTTTAAACCCTCATTTTACAGCAGAGAAATCTTGAAATTTAAGTTAAATAACTTGCCCAAGGTTTCAAAGCTAAGCTATAAATATTAGAACTGAGATTTGAACCTAGGCACACTGATTCTTAGCCCCACTTTTAACCAGTATGCTCTACTGCCTCTGGTTGTGTTGTAACTTCAGAAGTGACCACAGATAAAATTTACCTCATTTTCTGTTATTTCTCATGGTGTGGGTACATCTCCATCTTTTGGGGGCAATGACTTAAGGGGACAAGAATCAGCAATTCCTCCCCATCACATATTCTTCATTTTCTTTTCTCTCTCTCTCTTTTTTTAAAGATTTTATTTTTATTTATTCATGAAGGATACAGAGAGAGAAAGAGGGAGAAGTGGGCTTCCTGCAGGGTGCCCATTGCAGGACTCCATCTTCAGACCCTGGAATCACACCCTGAACCAAAGGCAGATGTTCAACCTCGGAGCCACCCAGGCATCCCTTTTCTTCCTTTTCTGAATGTGATCATTAGGTACTTCTTGTCATCCTGGTTATTATCTACTTCTATCCTTTATTTCCTTCATAGCAATTACCATAAATTGCAAATCATTGTATAATTACATTAATTTCTTTGTTTACATTTTTTTCTTCCTCACTAGTAATATCCTGTATTTAGCCTTTCCTAGTGTCAGGTGTGTTCTGTATATTTTGACTGTTATGATTATTTCTAATAACTCTTTCAGATAGATAACAGTTAAAAAAATTAAAGCATGAGGAGTTTAAGAACTTGCTTAAATTTACACAGGATACAGCATGGCTGTTGCTCTTAGAGGCTGACAAACTTTTTCTGTAAAGAGCCAGGTGGTAAATATTTTAAGCTTTTGAGACATTTTGAAAATATGATGTAGGTTTTCTTTTTTTTTTTGGATGTGAGTACTTCTATAACAAGAGAGGGAACAAATTCCATGCATTTTTATTTTTTTTAATTTTTATTTATGATAGTCACACACACACACACACACACACACACACACACAGGCAGAGACACAGGCAGAGGGAGAAGCAGGCTCCATGCACCGGGAGCCCGACGTGGGATTCGATCCCTGGTCCCCAGGATCGCGCCCTGGGCCAAAGGCAGGCGCTAAACCGCTGCGCCACCCAGGGATCCCTCCATGCATTTTTAGTCACTGAAATTCGAAATACTGTAATTGGTTAAAAATTTTTGTAATACAGATCTATTAATGAGAATAATAGAATTATTGGGGGGGGTAACATTTCACTTAATTGGAGTTCAAAGTTAGTGTTCCCTATCATCAAATCAATTGAAATGTTCTTCTGTAAAAACTATTTTTAACTTGTGGACCATACAAACCAGGCAGCCGGCCAAATTTTGCATGCAGTCTGTAGTTTGCCAACTCCTGTCCTTAACTGCTACCATGGTACTTAATCTTACCAAGGTGGTGATTCTCCATACAGGGTGCATGTTACAGTTACCTGGGAGCCTTAAATTAGAATTTCTGCCAATCATTATTGTGGGAGCTAGGGAAGCAGTGACAAACACAATACAAATCCCTGCTTTTATGAAATTAGCTAGTGTTAAATGCTAAGTAGGAAAATAAAACAGGGAAGGGAATATAGGGCAAGGTGTTTTGGGAGGATTGCAATTTTAGGTAGGGTGGTTAGGGAGGTTCTCCCTGGGAAGCTTTGAGGCCCCTGTGTACCTCTCCCCAGTGTCATCTTTTCCAAACCTTCAGATAACCATCATTTTTCATAAATATGTAGTATAACTCTGAACAAGGCTTTTAAAACATGTGTAGAAAAAAAAATTAAAAAAATAAAACGTGTAGATATGATAACATATTTTTGTGCAACTTTTTATGCATAACAATATTTTAAAAATTCATTTCATATTAATATGTATCACTTTAATCCTTTTACATATCAGTTATCTATCACTTTGTAACGAATCCACAAACTTACTGACTTAAAATAACAACCATTCATTATTGCTCAAGAGACTTGGGTCAGCTAGGTGACTCACTTATCATGGCTAGGCTTGTTCATGTATATCTATGGCTAGCTGGGTTGGCTGAAGTTTTGGTAGGTCAGAATGCTTTGGTGGAGACAACTTGTTCTCTGCTTCACATATTTTATCTTGTAGGAGGTTAGCCCAACATTGACTGAGCAGGGTCACAGGAGAGCAAGAGGAAGTGTGCAAGGCCTGGAGGCTGAGGCTAGGAACTGTCACGTTCTTTTATTAATATACATTAATGCACATTTCTACTGTTTCTAATTCTTGGCACTTATAAGCAAGGCTACTGTGGATAATGTTGTGTGCATTTCCTTGGATACATGCACTGCAAGAGTTTCATTAAGGTGTGTGTGTGAACGAGAAAGAGAATGCATGTGCAAAATATGTATGTACTTACATAAACTGGAAGTGAAATTGTATGCTCATTTTTAGCTTGACTACATATTGCCAGAGTGACTGGATCAATTTACAGTCCTACTAAGTAGTGTAGTTCTCATTGATGCACATCTTTGTGAAGAAGTTTTTGTTTTTTGCCAGCCCCCAATGGGTGTGAAATGGTATCTCTTAGAAGGTTTTGTATTTTCTTTATTATTGAGGTAAGCACCTTTTCATACCCTTATTGACCATTGTGTTTATTTTGTGAATTGCCAGTTGATATATCTTACCCATTTTTTTAAGTAGTCTTTTTTTTTTTTTTAAGATTTTATTTATTTATTCATGAGAGACACAGAGAGAGGCAGAGACCTAGGCAGAGGGAGAAGCAGGTTCCCTGTGGAGAGCCCGATGTGAA
The DNA here is from genome assembly GCF_053574225.1 of Canis aureus. Taxonomy (NCBI): domain Eukaryota; kingdom Metazoa; phylum Chordata; class Mammalia; order Carnivora; family Canidae; genus Canis; species Canis aureus. Next base: position 49,995,770 of record NC_135616.1, read on the forward strand.
CTCGATCCCAGGACTCCGGGATCATGCCCTGAGTCAAAGGCAGACGCTCAACTGCTGAGCCACCCAGGGGTCCCTATCTTACCATTTTTAACTGGATTGTTTTATCTTTCTTTGATTTGTAGACAATTTTTTGGATTCTAATCCTTTATTGGTTTTATGTGTTATAATACCCTTTCCCAGTCTGTGATTTGTCTTTGCATTTTTTTTTTGTCTTTGCATTTTTTTAAAAGAAGACTTTATTTGAGGGAGAGGGAGACCAAGGGGGGGAGAGGAACAGGGGGAGTGAGAGGGACAAGCCGACTTGGCAAAGCACAGAGCCAGAAGGAGGGTTCTGTTGATCCCAGGACCCTGAGATCATAACCTCTGCTGAAACCAGGGTCAGAAGCTTAACTGACTGCCCCCCTGGTTCCTCTGTCTTTCCATTACTTAAATCTTGATTTAAAAAGTTTTTAATTTTAATACTGTTGAGGGACGCCTGGGTGGCTCAGCGGTTGAGCATCTGCCTTTGGCTCAGGGCCTGATCCCGGATTCCTGGGATCGAGTCCCACATCAGGCTCCTTGCATGGAGTCTGCTTCTCCTGTCTCTGCCTCTCTTTCTGTGTCTCTCATGAATAAATAAACAAAATCTTAGAAAAAAAAATTATTTTAATACTGTTGGATTTTAAGCCTTTTCTTTCATGGTTTGTATTTTTTATGCCTTATTAAAGAAATATTTCAGGGATCCCTGGGTGGTGCAGCGGTTTGGCACCTGCCTTTGGCCCAGGGTGCTATCCTGGAGACCCGGGATCGAATCCCACATCGGGCTTCCGGTGCACGGAGCCTGCTTCTCCCTCTGCCTGAGTCTCTGCCTCTCTCTCTCTCTCTCTCTCTCTCTCTGTGACTATCATAAATAAATTAAAAAATAAAATTAAAAAAAAATAAAGAAAGAAATATTTCTTTCCTTTTCCAATTTCAAAATCTTATATTTTCTGGAAGTTAAGAAGTTTGTTTTTTCACATTTTGGTCATAAATCAGCTTTGAATTTATTTTTGTGTATGGTGTGAGGTCAGGACATACATATGGATTTGCAGTTCTTCCAAGGCAATTTGTTGAATTGTTTTTTTCCATCTGCTTTTAAGCAATGTCAGCTCTGTCATACATTGAGTTTCTATGTGTACATAGGTTCTGCATTTCCTTTAATGTGAATTTTTTTATATAGTGTCAGGGAGGAAGACCTTCCTCTGCCCTGTAGTCCTTCCAGCTGGACGCAGAATCAAATTGACATGAGACAGATTAACAGGAGAAAATCAAATTTAATAGATGTATGTATGGGGCATCCATTCAGACATGAAATTCTGAAGACTGTAAAGCCACAGGAAGCTTCTAGGAGCTAAGGCAAAAGGGGAGGGGCTGAGCACTCATAAGGGAGAAAACTCATTAACAAAAAAATGAATGGATTTGTTTTGAAAAACAAGACTGTTCTGTTATGCAAATGATGCCTTGAGTAAAGGGGGCCTCTGTTAATACACTGCTTGCTCCTTGTTACAGGCTCTCTTTTTCAGTGTAAATCTAGGCAGTTAGGGAGAAGGCAGAGAGCCTTCCTGCTTACTCTGGGTTTTTATTACTTTTAACTTGAAATCATCTTTATGCCAAAGGGGCATCTTCTGGGGCAGACGGCCCAGGCCACTACACAATAGAAATGCCTACTTTTCACTTTTGAAGATGATACTTTTAGTTTCCTACAGTAATCCCCCATCATCTGTGGTTTTACTTTCCGTGGTTTCAGTTACCTACAGTCAGCCGTGGTCCAGAATCAGCTGATCCTCCTGACACTCGTCAGAAGGTCAGTAGTAGCCTAGTGCTACGTCACATGCCTACGTTATTCCCTCACTTCATCTCATCACGTAGGCATTTTATCACCTCGCATCATCACAAGAAGGGTGAGTATAGCACAGTAAGATATTTTGAGAGGGTACATTCTCTTTTTTTTTTTTTAAGTTTTTTTTTTTTTAATTTTTATTTATTTATGATAGTCACAGAGAGAGAGAGGCAGAGACATAGGCAGAGGGAGAAGCAGGCTCCATGCACCGGGAGCCCGACGTAGGATTCGATCCTGGGTCTCCAGGATCACGCCCTGGGCCAAAGGCAGGCGCTAAACCGCTGTGCCACCCAGGGATCCCGAGAGGGTACATTCTCAAAACTTTTATTGCACTGTATTGTTACAACTGCTCTTTTTTTATTATTATTGTTGTTAATCTTTTACTGTGCCTAATTTTTATTTTATTTTTTTGTGCCTAATTTTTAAATTAAACTTAATCATAGTTATGCATGTATGTATGTATGTGAAGAAAAAACTAGTATATACAGGGATTCTGTACTATTGGAGGTTTCAGGCACCCAGTGGAGGTGGTGGAACATATCCACCATGGATAAGGAGTCACTGCTCTAATGTGTTATTGCCTAAGTAGTCCTGACTGAGATAGGATCCTTAATTCCTTTGGATAATAATAATAATATGTCTTTGTTGCTTAGTGTGTGCTAGATTTCTATTCTTAGTGCTTTAATGAATTTTAGTTCATTTGGTCCTCATAACCATACTATGAGTTAGCTGATTTTGTTCTCATTTTAGAGATGAATAAACTGAGGCACAGAGGAAGCCTGGGTAGCTGGGATTATGAACCCAACCCAGCTGGCCTGAGGGTCTCAGTTTTAACCACTATGCTCTGCTCTCCTTCATTTGAATGAGTTTATAAGTTACTTTTCTAATCTGAAACATTTGAACCGTAGATTTAACTATATCTCAAGGAAAAAGTTTGTCCGATTACGGATGTTTAAGGAGGTAATTATTAGAATGAGGCAGGCAGGGCCATGAAGATTTATTGTAATTTGTTTTTAAAATTTATTTGGCTTCCTAAAATGGTCATCTTTGCAATTTCCTTCTCTCCCTTCACATTGCATGTAAGGAAAATGTAGAAAATGATTTTGTGTTTTGGAAAATGTGTTTTCAAATTTCTGGACTTTATTTTTATTTTATTTTATTTTTAAGATTTATTTATTTATTTATTCATGAGAAACACAGGCAGAGGGAACCCGATGCGGGACTCAATCCTGGATCCTGGGATCATGATCTGAACCAAAGGCAGGCGCCCAGCCGCTGAGCCACCCAGGCATCCCTGAAATTTCTGAGTTTTATATCTGAGTGCTAGTAGAGGACTTCTCTGTGTGCATTGAATGAGGTCAGTGAGCATGTACATTTATAGGTCAGAGACCCGGTGCTCTACTTGGGTTATTATTTTTTTAAACCAAGATCTAGGAGGAGGATATGGCTATTGGAGCAACCTGGGAACACATTGTTTTGGATAATCTTGCCTCTTCCAGCTATGACTCTCAGAAGCATTCTTCATCAAAGCCTTGCCAGCTGTGGCCTCTGCATTCTAGACTTTCATGGCACTTGTTATTTATATCAGCTCTTTTGAAATTCATAGTTTAAAATTTAATTGTTTGATAGTACTTTTATTATTTTTCTGATTGCTGTGGAAATTGTCATATGTTCCTAACAGTATTATTAATAAGCTTCTTAGGACAGGGATGGTATTTTATAGTTATTTGTAATCATGTGTTCTCTTAGCACAGTAGCCAACTGCAGTACAGTTGCTTAATTGTGTGTATGTGTGTTTTTACAGAAAGGGAGTGGGGACAAAACCAGAAGGAGAGGGAGAGAGAGAATCCCAAGCAGGCTCCATGGTCAGGAGCTCTATCTCACAACTCTGAGATCATGACCTGAACTGAAATCAAGCACTGGATGTTTAACCAACTGAGCCACCCAGGCACCTCTGTTCTTTCTTTTAATGTGGCTCAGTGAATAAGATCTGAGTGATAAAAGGCAACTTTATGTTCAACTTAAATTTTTGTGTTTTATTCAACAAAGTTGTTTAAATACATACTTTGTTCAAAGAATTTCAAGAAACAAAAGGTGAATCAGAAACAGTTCTTGCCCTCAAAAGGAATAGGCTCTTAGAACAGTTTATAAATTGTAAATACAGTTGTTAATTTTGTGTACGTAAGTATCCATCTTTCTTTCAGAAAAGGAAGGGGCTAAAAATTATTTGTGATTTAATTAGGAAGCTCAAACCTACAAGGAAAAGGTCATCTAAGATAAGAATGTAGTAAGTTACAAAGCGCTGGGGCTCTGGGTGTCTATAGAGGAAGAAGTCATTTTGTATTAAGGATGCTGGAGAGAGACTGTGTGTCTTAGAAGCATGTGAGCTGAGTCCTGAAACAGGAATGCAGGATTTTGACAGGTGGATTAGGAGTGGAGGGTAGAATTGCATTTCAGAAAGATGGAACAATATGATCCAAGGTCTGGTGGAGGCGGAAAAAGCTGGCTCTGTTGGAGCAAAAGTAGTTCAATTTGGCTAGACAGACTATAGGGTAGTAAAAGCAAATAAGTTGGGGCCAATTTATGTAGAGTCTTAAATATCAGGCTAAGGTGTTTGGACTTAATTCAGTAGACAGTGGGGAGCCACTGAAGTTTTTTGAGTAATATGATCTGAGCCATGCGTTTGGAAGATTAATCTGATTGCATTAGAAGTAATGAATGAATGGGAAAATGAAAGTATTTTCCATTGTTGGATCAGTTTTTGTTTTCTATACAAAATATAATTAAAACAAATGTATGCTTAATTTAGTCATTAAAATAATGCTAAGAATCCTCATTAATTAATAAGTAAGAAAAATATATTTGTGTTCTTCAACTGCCTTTTAAAACTAGTTGAGGCCTTATTCACCTGTTGAATTCTAATTAAAAATTTTCTGTATGACTGGCATTTCTTTGGGGGGCCTCCCCACTGTCAGAAGTACTTGTTGCATTTATTTTGTTTTAACAAAAATACAAGAGAACAAATCTACACATTTATTTACTTTTCAGTACTTGATGCTTGAGGGGTACAGCATCTCATGGACTCTGTGGCCAATGACATTAGCAGGAAGCCTGCTTCAGAATTTAGCAGGAACCATCCCATTGTTTCCATGATCACTAGTTGCTTTTCTCCAGATTATTCTGGGGTTTTTGGGTTTACCACCAGGAGTCACTGTGTTGTTGTGCTTTGCTTTGTACACATAAGCATATCTCTCGCCTAGATAGAATTCAGTTTCATCTCGAGCGTAAATACCTTCAATTTTAAGAGCTGTGTGCTCCCTCTTGTTCTGGAGACCCTGCTTATCACCAGCAAAAATGGCCTTGGACCACAGCCTTCTAGGCATGTTTGTTGTTTTAGAAGCCCTGTTCCCAGCAGGCCTCCACAGGCTCCAAGAAGGCTGAAAAAGCAGAAGTACTTGGTGCATTTGGATTCTAATTAAATTTTTGCATTCAGGGGCACCTGGGTGGCTCAGTGGCTGAGCGTCTTCCTTTGGTTCAGGTCATGATCCCGGGGTTCTGGGATCAACTTCTGGGATCGAGTCCTGCATCGGGCCCTCTAAGGGCAGCCTGCTTCTCCCTCTGCCTGTGTCTCTGCCCCCCCCCCTCTCTCTCTCTCTCTCTCTCTCTCTGTCTCTCATGAATAAATAAAATCTTTTTTTTTTTTTTTTTAAAGGAAGTGAATTTTTTAAGCTGAGAATTGAAATGTGAGAGCTCCAGCTATCATGTAGGCAAGGCCAAGAGTGAGAAGGGCATTTCAGGCAGAGAGAACAGTATGCTCAAAGCTCCACCCCATGGAAAAGAATTTGGAGTAGTAGAGAACCTGAAAGGACAGTGTGGCCAAAATGTATTTTGATTACTGAGAAGTAAGATGAGGCTGGAGATTTAGGCAGAGACCAGATCTTGCAGAGCTGTTTAGGCCATATTAAGGATTTTTCATTTTATGTAAAGTGCAGTGGGAAAAAGGTGACAGTTGAAGGATGTTTGAGTTGAGGAGTGGCACAACTCCATTTATGTTTTAATACTAAGTTGTATTAGTATGTTTTAAAATACTAAGTTGTGATTAATAATACATCCAAAATCCAACTATTTCTTATCTTCACTAACCCACTCTGGTCTAAATCTCATAAATTAACTGGTCTCTGCTTCCACCCTTGTAGCCCTTCAGCCTATTCTTGACATAGTCACTGGTATTTTCCTTTAAAATATTACAGCATGGGACGCCTGGGTGGCTCAGCGGTTGAGTGTCTGCCTTCAACCCAGGGCATGATCTTGGAATCCCGGGATCGAGTCCCATATCAGGCTGCCTGCATGGGGCCTGCTTCTCTCTCTGCCAATGTCTTTGTCTCTCTTGGTCTCTCATGAATAAATAAATAAAATCTTTAAAAAAAAATAAAAATAAAAAATAAAAAAATAAAATATTAGAGCATGATTCACCTCTGCTCCAAGTCTTCTAGTGGTTTCCCATTTTGTGCAATGTAAAGGCAGAGGCATGCCCCCAACTCAGGGCCTTTGTACTTGCTGTCCTTTGCCTACAATGCTTTCTCCAATATCTACATGGTTCACTTCCTAACCTTCAGGTCTTTATATAACTGGTGAATCTATCTTTGGCCAGACCCCATCCCTGCCCATCTTTCCCTACCTTCTCTTCAAAACACTATCCTCTCATATATTTTATTTTATTTTTTTGTTTAGAGATTTTATTTATTTATTCATGAGAGACACAGAAAGAGAGAGGCAGAGACACAGGCAGAGGGAGAAGCAGGTTCCATGCAGGGACCCTGATGTGGGACTCAATCCCAGAACTCCAGGATCATGCCCTGGGCTAAAGGCAGATGCTCAACCACTGAGCCACCCAGATGTCCCTTTCTCTCACAAATTTTATATTAGAATTTAAGTTTCCCTAGGTAAAGGATTTTGTAAGAGAATTTTATGCACCAATGTTTTCTTAGTGCATGGAGTGCCTGACACATAGTAGACTTCCATGAAACTAGTTGAATGGATGAATGAATGAATAAATGAATGGAGAATGGGTTGGAAGAGTCGAAAGTAAAAGCTGAGTAGAAGCTGAGAGAACATTTAAAAAGGCTCTTTGTATGAGAGATGATGTTGGCTGAGATGAAGGTTGTCCAAGATGCAGAGAAATGATGGATTCAAGATATATTTTGGATATAGAATCAACAGGATAGTTCACAATAGTTAAAATAACTCAAGTTTTTACCTTAACAAATTTAATATTCTTTCTGTTAAACCGAATGAAACCTAATTGTTAGCTAGTAATATGTTAGTAACCAGATGAGTCTTTTTTTTTTTTTTTTAAGTCTGTGTCTTTGGTGCTGTCATATTCACTGATGGCAGTAGATGTGATGAAAGTTAATAAGAATTTGATAAATATTTTGAGTGTTTAACATATTTGCATACTTTAAAAATTTAACATGTGAGATCATGCCTACGGAAGTGAGATGCATGTGATAGTTGTTTTAGTTAGCATGGAGTAGTGGTGGTTCTCAAATGGGGATGATTTTGCCCCCTAGGGGTTATGTGGCAATGTGTGGAGACATTTTTGTCGTCATAACCTGTAGTGTGGTATTCATGGCAGTAGTCATTGGAGGCCAGGTATGTTGCTAAAAAACATCCTGCAGTACACAGATCAGCCCTCCTCCCTCCAGCACAATTATCTGGTCCAGAATGTTAGCAGTGCCCAGGTTGAGAAACCCTGCCTCAGGGATTAAAGCTTTATCAGTGCCAAATTTACAGTTATTCTGTTACATCCACAGGCTGGTACAACTAGAATGGTTGTGCTTAACTTACTTTCTTTCTTTCTTTCTTTCTTTCTTTCTTTCTTTCTTTCTTTTTCTTTTTTTTTTTTTTTTAAGATTTTAGTTATTTATTCATGAGAGACACAGAGAGAGAAAGGCAGAGACACAGGCAAAGAGAGAAGCAGGCTCCATGCAGGGAGCCCGACATGGGACTCAATCCCGGGACTCCAGGATCACGCCCTGGGCTGAAGGCAGGCACTAAACCGCTGAGCCACCCAGGCGTCCCTGAGCTTAACTTTCAAACAAATTTAGTATAACTGACACACATGCATGCTCATGTACTTAAATCCAGTTGAAAGCTACATCTTCGGGGATCCCTGGGTGGCTCAGGGGTTGAGTGCCTGCGTTTGGCCCAGGGCATGATCCTAGAGTCTCAGGATCGAGTCCCATGTCAGGCTCCCTGCATGGAGCCTGCTTCTCTCTCTGCCTGTGTCTCTGCCTCTTCTCTCTCTCTGTGTCTCTCCCTGAATAAATAAATAAAATATAGAAAAAAAAAAAAAGATTCTCTTAAAAAAAAAAAAGAAAGCTACATCTTCAAAATAGTTCCCTTAAAAAGGTTATTTGTTTATGTGACCCTACCTCTTTTATAGTTGCTTTTGAGACCTGTGGGAAATTCTTTCAATCTCCTTATTGGTACCGTATTTTTTTCTGAGTGTTTAGAAATATCCAGTACTTTCTGATTATACTCTGATGAATAATGAGGTTGTGTATTAATTTTATTGTAAGATGAAATTGAGATAAGTGACCGTAAAGAAATAATTGGTTCTAAACGTAGTTTAAAAGTGATGTTTCTTCTAACACAATATCTTCATCAGTAAATATTGAAGTAAATGTATATATTCTCATTTTGAAGAAGTAGTTATGTGTGAAAGTTCTAAAATGATTATTTATTTATTTATTTATTTATTTATTTATTTTAAAGATTTTGTTTATTTGTTCATGAGCAACACAGAGAGAGAGACAGAGAGGCAGAGACACAAGCAGGCTCCATGCAGGGAGCCCGACGCAGGACTCAATCCTGGGTCTCCAGGATCACTCTCCGGACTGCAGGCGGCGCCAAACCGCTGCGCCACCGGGGCTGCCCTCTAAAATGATTTAAAACTAAAGCTGTGATTATTAAAATGTCAAATACTAAAAACATAGTTGTCTAGGATCATGGGAAACAGACATTCTTACATAATATTGGGAAGACTACTTGACAAAACTTTTGGACAGCAATTTGATTATACTATTAAATTTAAAAATGTTTGTACCCTTTCACTTAGGAATTCTATCTCTAGCCGTTAATTTATAGAATCATTTAGACCAGTGAGCAAAGGAACACATATATAGTAATATATAGTGCTATTTCTTAAAATTTTGTTAGTAAAGTGGAAAAAAATAGAAATAGCTCAAATATATAGTAATAGCACATTGGTCATTAATCCTTAGTGTGTCCTTTCAGTGGATTACTACTATATACTACCAAAAAAAATTTTTTTTAAGATTTTATTTATTTATTCATGAATGACAGAGAGAGAGAGGCAGAGAGAGAAGCAGGCTTCATGCAGGGAACTGGATGTGGAACTCGATCCCAGGACCCCAGGATCACGCCCTGAGCTGAAGGAGGAAGCTCAACTGCTGAGCCACCCAGGTGTCCCTCCCAATTTTTTGAGATTTTTAAATTTATTTATTCATGATAGACATAGAGAGAGGCAGAGACACAGGCAGAGGGAGAAGTAGGCTCCATGCTGGGAGCCCAATGTGGGACTTGATCCCAGGACTCCAGGATCATCCCTGGGCCAAAGGCAGGTGCTGAACCTCTGAGCCACCCAGGGATCCCCTCCCTCAAAATTTTTGATATGAAAATTTTGATATGATACCTGACATGAAAGGAGGTACAAAATATATTAAATCGAGGTAGGAGTGTGTAAAAACAGCAGTCCCAAACTAGTATGTGTGGTATACAATACAAAATTATGTATGTAAGATACACATAGAAGAAAGACCTGGAAGAAAAAAATACTAGATCTAACAGTAGGCGTAGAATAGCTTCCAGTATTTCAGACTTATTTGGTTGTTGTATAATGAATGTAGTGTTTTACAATCAGAAAAAAATAAATCTATTTTTAAAAAATATTTATTTACTTGAGAGAGAAGAGAGAGAGCAAGGGGAGGAGCAGAAGGAGAGGGCAGGCCCAACATGGGGCTCCATCCTAAAACCCCAAAAGACCATGACCTGAACCAAAACCAAGAGTTGGATGCCTAACCGACTGAGCCACCCAGAGCCCCCAAATAAATCAATTTTAAAGTCATGATCTTTTATTGTTTTGAAGCAACCTTTTGTATTAATACATAACATAGCTAAGGATCTTTGAGTCCTGTATTTATATTTATGAATACCTAAATTGGCCAAAGGTTCCTACATTTTTGTTCTCTATCTAAAGTTATTCACTCGTTTTTAAAAGTTTTTTAAGTCTTGACATTAAAGTGAAAGTGTCAGGGCAGGGATGGCTCAGTCAGTTAAGGGGCTGCCTTTGGCTCAGGTCATGATCTCAGGGTCCTGGGTTGGAACCCCCACATTGGGCTCCCTGCTTAGCAGGGAGCCTGCTTCTCCCTGGCCCTCTGCCCCCCTCCCCGCCCCACTCGTGCTCTCTTGCTATCTCTCATAAACAAATCTCTAAAAATCAGTCAATCAATCAATCTTAGGCTTTGAAATGTTCTAGAATGCTCATCTGTATATATCCTGCAGGTGGTGCTGGTGTTTTTGCAGTGTTCCTGGGCACTGTTTATTACTCAAGTATAATTCCCCTGAACTGGAAAATTATTTAATTATTGGTTCTGGGTATAGAATGCTATCTAATTATGTAATTGTTGAAAATCAGGTATTTTATTACTATTATTTCAAGAACTGTGGTATAGCAGAAAAAAATTGTAACTGGTTATAAGGACATAATTCATTTTGTTCCTTATTTGTCTAGGTTATTTCTCATTACAATCTCTGGAAAAATTAATTTCAACCCTGAATGATATTCTCCAATTCCTTTAAAGTTCCAAAACTTCATCAAAACTGGCAAGAGAACTAATTTTTTCAAATGAATTCCTTTTGAAGTCCCCCCCCTTTCTCTTCTCTTTGTGTGTTCAACTCCCCCGCTCTTCTCCCTCTCTTTCTCTCAGTCTGTCAAGTTCAAGAGCAGCTCAGATGCCATGAATTAGGTGAAACACAAAAGGGGGAAAGGAGACCCTTTTGAAGAACAAAGGCCTCCCATTAGGCTGCCATGTTCTTTTTTGACCAAACGTGCACCCTACATGGTTTCTATTGTTGTCCACATGCCCTGCACATAAGGTAAATACAGTAGATCCTCATTACCTCACGTTTTCCTCCTCTTCCTCCTATGCCACACACAACCAGTGAAGCTTTAGGTCTTTGATGTCTTTAAGCATTCTTATACAGTTGCTTTATCTCCTTTAAAAAACGACAGGGCTAGAAATGGAAGTGGAGAGCAATGCACACCAAGTAAAACTCCACACAGAGAGAAAATTAGCTGATAGAGAAGCTGCAACCCAAGAATCCAGGGCAGGTGGAAGGAACCAAAGATTTTACTGCTATTATTCTTCCACTCTGTGCCTTTTAATATCCTGTATTTTTAGGGTAATAACTTTGATTTACACTCCCTATAGATTGGTGAGTTAGTTTCTGCTTTCTTTGTCTATGTAACAAAACATACAAATGGGAATAAATTTAATTGCTGAGAACAGTTCTTGTAATAATGAGAAACTCTTGCTAATCTGCTCCTGCTTATTGGATGTTTGTTCTTTAGTGTCATGTAGATGGCTTAGCTGTAAGTTTGTTGTCTTAATGGTACTTTTCATTGGAATGGAACTGAGAAATAAGATTTTTTTAATAAAAAGCTTTAAATAGGAAATAACAAAAGAGATAACCTATGTAGAACAAACTTAAAACTTCAGAGAAAATTATTGAAATTTTATGTTATACATACTTGAAATTTAGCCGGCTTATGGTCAAGTTGTTTTAATGTTGCTTTTGCAAATAGTGTATGATTCTAGATATTTGCCTACTGTTAATCATTGAGAAAAACATCAAGTTAGCAAATCTTTAGAAATGGCCTTAATTCCTTGCAAAGATGATTAGAGTTTTGGACCGTGGTTTGATTTATTTTTATTCTCTTGAAGAAATTGGATAATAAGTGCTGTGTGGTAGGGTTCAGGGGACTGTCCAAAAGAGATGGAAGAGGGAGAAGGATGATGGGGGAAAAAAGAGCAGTGTTTCCCTTTATTGTATTTTTAAATTAAAAATTGCAGTGTAGTGAAGAACAAGGTTAGAATTTCTGACAATGTGTTTTATGTTTTAGCTGATGTTAAATTAATGGCGGGCAACTTGTGACAACATGCAGTTAGGGTGTCTGTCTTTTTAGGATCATGGGAGTCATTCAGTGGAGTAAAAAGAGCATTAAAAAAGAAATTTCTTTGTAGGGACAGTAGTACCGTTTTATTTTGAAAATTTCATGAATAAGTTTTTAGTATTTGTTTCTTTCCCCACATGAATTCAAGTAAAAATACATAGTACAAGTAATCCTCCCGTCCTCTTTTTTTTTTTTTTGTCCTAAGGATTTCTTTTAGAATACTCAATCCTAGCTAGTGCACTTAAAAAAAAAAAAAATTAAATGTGTTAACTACTAGAGGAAATGTTTTAACCTTTAATGGACCCTGGATGTTGCTTTTCAGGAACTGTATCCCTTGGTTTCTTGTTTTTGGTGGGGGGGTACAGTGGTTTGCAAGAAATCCTTTGGTTTATATACTTGACAGCAGAATAAAAGGCAAAGAGCTTCTTGCTTTGTATTGTGTAGGAAATTACCATTTCTGTTGTCTGTGCAGGATGTTGTAAAGATGTAGCCAGGGAGTCTCAGAGGGGAGAGAGAGAGAGAGAGAGAGAGAGAGAGACTTGCAGTTCTAATCTTTTCTTGCTTTTGCCTCTGGTCATAGGATGGATTGTTTTTCTGCTTTTGTTCCTTGGGGTGGCATCTGTCTTCAGGAGAAATCACTTCACAGTCAAACACAGATTGCTGAACTGTGGCATTTTTGCTCTTACTGTTATCCTGAATTCACTGGGAACTGTTTTAATATAGGTGCATTTAAACACTTGTTATTTATGAATGGGGAGAATTGGAGAGTGAAGTCTCATTCCTTATTAAATGCTCCATCTCCTGATCATCACCTTTCAAGAACACAATTCTGTCCTAGCACAAGGCTTTTTCACTAATGCCCGAATATTTATGCTAATCTGAAAGAGCCCCTGCAGCAGGGACTACACATTTACACACTTTCCACATATAAAGAGATACTTATGAAATGGATGATTTCTTGACACTTTCTAGTTTAAGATTGTACCTTTCCAAGTTTTAGTATTGATTTTAACTTATTTCAGATGTTACACTCTGATGGGTTTAATGCCTACTTACAATGGTTCAGTTATTTAAGTAATTTAACATTTTAGGACTTTGTAGCTTTAAATTTAGAGATGCAAGTTTTTTACATATATGAAACGTTGTCCTAGTAATGATGTTATTATAACAATAATAATAGTAATTAGAAAAGTGATAAATAATTTTAAAAATAGAAAAGAATCCTTAACCAGCAAAGTGGAAACAGAAGCATTTTAAACTAGTAGATCACCTCTTTTCTTGAGACACCATTTGAACAGTTAGTTAGTGGCAAGATTTTAAACATTAAATGTATTTGTGACTAAAACCTTCCTTCTTAAGAATGCAGCGTAACTGCCACAACCTCACAGGGGTCTCATTGTATAGAACCAGACTTAAATGGCTGAAAGAGACAGAGCATAATAAGATTGGCCAAATCTATACTTATTGAAAGATTGAGCATGAAAAGATTTGGAGCTTTACAGTAGTTCAAGGAAGTAGGATTTATAAAAAAAATTGTGATGAGTGACTTTTTTTCCTGACATGGGTAGATTTTGATTTAAAAACATCCAAGGGACTGGCAAGCTGTACCCTGGGGAGAGGGATGTGCAAGGAGGGAAGGAATCTGATGAAATAGGACTTTAGAAAGTTTCTGTGGAAGGCTTGGAACTGGGAATGGAGAAAAGAAATTAAATATTAAGAAAAATATTTTTATAGATATTTGTAAATTTTTATTTCTGCAAATGTTGATAGAAATAACACAGGAATGGCATCAAATGGACCTCTAAGAATGAATTTACATTTTTAATTGGAAGAAATAAAAAGCATGATATTTTATGACACAAAAATTCTATGAAATCGACATTTCTGTATCCATAAATAAAGTTATATTGGGACACAACCATACCCATATGTTTAGTATCATCAGTGTATTATGTATGACTGTACTTGTGCTACAGTGGCATAGGTAATTGTTCATAATGACTAAAATATTTGCTTCCTGGCCCTTTCCAGAACATATTTGCTATAATAAAGGATTGCCTGCAGGGTGGACTTTTTGCTAAGGTTAGGTATGTTTGCCATTTGTGGGTGTTTTCTGTATTTTTGTATATATTCATCAATAATCAACGCTTTTTCTAGTGAATTGTTTCATTAATTCTGCAGAATGTGAAAATAAATATGGCCCTTTGGGGGGCTCCTTATTTTGGGGTGGAGGTGTTCTTAATCTGGCTCATTAAGTATATTCCCTACTCATTAAGATTTCAGAAGATCAAACCATATTGAGGACTCATTCTAAACTTCTAAAGTCTGCTAAGAGTTTTGTTGCACTCTTTGGAGCATGGGAGATTCCACTGTTTGAACACCGGGAGAGCTGTTTACTGCTGTTACAAAATAAAATTCAGCCAAGGAAATATGAAGATGTAATTAGCTTTATTAAAGGGTTCATGAATTACGTAGCATCCCCTGTAGTAAGTAGAGGGGAGCTCTCAGGAGTTATACAAAAATAAGTTTTTATGGGAAGAAGGATAGGGTGAGAAAATTATTAGCAAAAGAAAAGAATTGTTCCAGGCAGGTTCACTTTTCCATAGGGGGGAAGAACAGGTTGTCTTATCATGCAGACTACTACATCATTTTCCTTTGGGGAGTGGAGAGGACCCTTGTGCCCCATTACTTCACCAGTGGGGGTCAGAAAATTCCTGACTAACCAGTTATGAATACATTTCTGGGTGAGGTTGAAACTGCAATCAGATTATGTTTAAGTGATGCCATTTGAGCCTGTGGTTTTTTGTTTTTTGTTATTTATTTATTTATTTATTTATTTATTTATTTATTTATTTATGATAGGCACACAGTGAGAGAGAGAGGCAGAGACACAGGCAGAGGGAGAAGCAGGCTCCATGCACCGGGAGCCCGACGTGGGACTCGATCCCGGGTCTCCAGGATCACGCCCTGGGCCAAAGGCAGGCGCTAAACCGCGGCGCCACCCAGGGATCCCTGAGCCTGTGGTTTTTAACGCTGCTGTTAGTGAAGGTTTAAGATCTTAGATTTGCACACACAAATTTTGCCCCATTGGAGCCAACTACATTGAAATGGGCAGTGAATCTTTCTTGAAAGCATTAGATCATCCAAAATTTGTAAACCAGGCATTTAAAAATGAATTTAAAGAAATGTAATGTAGACTTTTTCATTAAAATACTTGCTTTTATGGGGTGCCTGACTGGCTCAGTCTGTACAGCTGGCGACTCTTGATCTTGGGGCAATGAATTCAGGCCCATATTGCGAGGGATAGGGTTTACTTAAAATAAAATTTACAAAAATAATGAAAATTAAAAATAAAGCTTAGATTCTCCTTGTTCTCTGGTCCAGTAGCTTCTGCTTCCCCTATTATACCTGTGAGGAATGTGGGCCTTGTTGGGAAGTAACTGGGAGCTCTCCTGGACTTCCATAGGAAAAGCTGGGATGACCCATATTACGATCTACTGATTTGCCTGTGTAGAAGAGTAGTGTAGACAAGAATTTGAACTTGCAGCCCATTTTCTCTAATTCTTCCGCCTTCCTCCTCACAGCTTCACGTACTTAGGACAATAAAATTAGGGATTTTGAAATGTCACAGTGAAATAAATTATTGGGCTTAACAAAGTTATAAGAGTCATAGTTAAAAATAAGTTATTTAATTTTCTTGTATTTCTTCTCTTAAATAATTGGGCCTGAACCATGATCACATTGTTTATAACTAATCTCTTTGTAAAAAAACAAAACAAAACAAAGGTAGTAACTGTAGGTCAAACTCCTGATTTATTCTGAAGACAATAGACTGCAAATTAAGTGATTTCTTTTTCCCCTAACTAGATTTTCTTTTCCTTATCATACCTAAACAATGATAAGGTTGATATATATATTTTTAACTTGTTTTGGTTCACACTGAATTACTCTATGCAGGATTTTTTTTTTTTTTTAAGATTTTATTTATTCATAAGAGACAGAGAGAGGCAGAGACATAGGCAGAGGAGAAGCAGGCCCCATGCAGGGAGCCCCACGGGGGGACTCTGGGACTCCATCCTGGGTCTCCCAGGATCATGTCCTGGACTGAAGGCGGTGCTAAACCGTGGAGCCACCCAGGCTGCCCTCTATGCAGGACTTTAAAAAATACTTTATATAAGTTCTTACACGTCTTTTTCCTCATTTGTTAGAGATGTAATCTCTAGCAGGTAGTATTTTGCAGTTAATCTGTTGCTTCTGTCTCCTAGTAGCCCCCCCCCCCCCCCTCTTTTGGGTAAAGTTCAAGGAGTTTTATAATAATGTGCCTGGATAGAGAATGAGCCGTCAAAAATCCATATGGCTTTTAGAACTAATAATACTATTCAGTTTGACTATTTTAGATAATTCCTTTACCTAATTTTTCTTTCTTGTTCTTCTAGCTCTGAGTATTGCCTAAAATATACCTTTTCTGGTAAATTTGTATACGAGATGTGGCAATATTGAAGAGGCAGATTTTATTTTATTTATTTTATTTATTTATTTTAAAGATTTTATTTATTTATTCATGAGAGACACACACACACAGAGGCAGAGACAGAGGCAGAGGCAGAGGGAGAAGCAGGCTCCATGCAGGGAGCCTGACATGAGACTTGATCCCAGATCTCCAGGATCAAGCCCTGGGCTGGAGGGGCAGCGCTAAACCAGACCTACCGGGCTGCCCGGCAGACTTGATTTTAAATAAGAAGTTACCTATTCTTGCTATTTTATTGGCCCTGCTTTCTGAAGAATTTGCTGTATTTGGTGCTACATACTCTGCCTTAGAAACCAAAAGTTTACCCACTACTGTCGGTTTTAACATAGTTGATACATTTGGTAATTAGTAGGATTACCTGTCTATAGATTCAACTGTGCTGTCAAAAAGATTGGGGAGTTAAAGTAGTTTGGTGCTTATTTGTTGTTACTCAGTTGTATGTATAAACTATGAATTTTAGTAAAGTTATTCTTTTTTAAAATAATATTTTATTTATTTGGGGGAGAGAGAGAGAGAGAGAGCACAAGCAGTGGGGAGGGCCAGAGGTAAGAGCAGACTCTCCCCACTGAGCAGGGAGCCTGATGTGGGACTCAATCCCAGGACCCTGGGATTATGACCTGAGTGAGCCAAAGGCAGTCGCTTAAGACTGAGCCACCCAAGGAGCCCTACTCTCTCTCTCTTTCTCTGTCTCTCTCTCTTTTTTTTTTTTTTTTAAATAAATCCAGTTTTTGCAAGAATTCTTGTCACTTTTCATTAATACCAACATCTCCATCTAAGAATATTGGCACTCCTCCCACTTTCCTCTGCAGTCCTTTCTTGTTCTGTCTTTTTTCTGGGCTTTCTGAAGATTCTCGTTTGGAACATGCTGCCGTTAGTCCTCAGATTTGCTACTGCTGAGTTCCAGGGTTAGTTTACCCTCAGTCAGACAAGTGTGATAGTTATAGCTGATAGGAGCACTGTGATAGGACCAATAGTGTTTTCTTCCTTTCTTTTTATTTCTTTTGGAAATACTTGTATATTGCAGCAGGAGGGTAAGGTAGGTCACTGTCACCGTAAGGAGCAGTATCAATTTGCCTAAGAGAGGAATTACAGTATTTTTGTAAGGAACATAGAGGAGTGGTTTATTTTTTTATTTTATTTTTTTAATAAAATAATTTTTATTGGTGTTCAATTTACCAACATACAGAATAACACCCAGTGCTCATCCTGTCAAGTGTCCCCCTCAGTGCCCGTCACCCACTCACCCCCACCCCCGCCCTCCTCCCCTTCCACCACCCCCAGTTCGTTTCCCAGAGTTAGGAGTCTTTATGTTCTGTCTCCCTTTCTGATATTTCCCACACATTTCTTCTCCCTTCCCCTATATTCCCTTTCACTATTATTTATATTCCCCAAATGAATGAGAACATACACTGTTTGTCCTTCTCCGATTGACTTACTTCACTCAGCATAATACCCTCCAGTTCCATCCACTTTGAAGCAAATGGTGGTATTTGTCGTTTCTAATGGCTGAGTAATATTCGATTGTATACATAAACCACATCTTCTTTATCCATTCATCTTTCGATGGACACCGAGGCTCCTTCCACAGTTTGGCTATTGTGGACATTGCTGCTATAAACATCGGGGTGCAGGTGTCCCAGCGTTTCATTGCATCTGAATCTTTGGGGTAAATCCCCAACAGTGCAAGGAGTGGTTTAAATTTTATTTTATTTTGTCATTCTTGCAATGATTGTCTTATGTTTTTTTTTCCTGCAAATTAGGAGTTTCATTTTACTGTTGTTTTTTTAAGATTTTTAAAATTTATTTATTCATGAGAGACTCAGAGAGAGAGAGAGAGAGAGAGAGAGAGAGGCAGAGGCACAGGCAGAGTGAGAAGCAGGCTCCACGTGGGGAGCTCAATGCGGGACTCAATCCCAGGACTCCAGGATCACACCCTGAGCCAAAGGCAGATGCCCAACCGCTGAGCCACCCAGGCATCCCTCATTTTACTGTTTAATAACCTCCCTTGATATGTCTGTGATAAAGAAATAGGACTGATTAAACCACACAAGAAATCCAGTCTCATTATTTAATACTTCATTTCCTTTTTAAGTAATTTTTCTCCTTAACATTTATGTGTATATTTTAAAAGTCATGGTTTCCCCTACTGGTATGCATGCTCCATGAGGGCACAGGTATTGGCATGTTCTCTGTGCTATCCCCAGCACCTGAACAGTGAAGAGAGCTCACTAGGTACTCAGAATACTTGTTGAATATAGGGCAGCCCGGGTGGCTCAGTGGTTTAGCACTGCCTTCAGCCCAGGGCGTGATCCTGGAGACCTGGGATCAAATCCCACGTCAGGCTGCCTGCATGGAAGCCTGCTTCTCCCTCTGCCTGTGTCTCTGTGTCTCTCATGAATAAATAAATAAAATCTTTTTTAAAAAAAATAGAATACTTGTTGAATAAATACACCTGTGTACACACATCACAGGCCATGGTTGGAGAGGGAGTGCTTTTGTCAGGGAGTACCTTGGTGAGAAGAGACTATGCTCCCACCAGTAATATTTTCTTAACACCAGGTCAGAGACTTAGGAGTATTACCAGTAGCCCCTCACTCTCAGCTTCAAATTCTTATTATAGCAAAATCTTCTCTTTTTTTTAAGATTTTATTTATTTATTCATGTGAGACACAGAGAGAGAGGCAGAGAAGCAGGCTCCATGCACGGACTCCAGGATCACACCCTGGGCCAAAGGGAAGCGCTAAACCGCTGAGCCACCCAGGGATCCCCAATATTATAGCAAAATCTGTAAGTTTTATATCCTTTAGTAATTCCCAAATCTGCCCATTTCTCTCAGTCCATGTTCTCTGCCCCAGTCCAAGGAGCAGCAGCATCTCTGTCTTGCAGAATAATACCAGTTCCCCCAATCTTCCTTTAATTGATTTTCTACACTGAAGCTGGGATGATCATTTGAAAATACAAATCCAGTCATGTCATTCTCCTGCTTAAGATTATTCCCCATTGCTTTTAGGATAAAGACCAGCATCTCGCATGCCTGCTTCTTTAGCCTTTCCTCCCTCTTGGTACTTGAGGCACCCAGGCCTTTGCTCACATCCTCACAGGGACCATGCTCTGACCCTCCACATCCCCTTTTGCTGAGTCAATTCCATTTAATTCTTCAGAGCTCAACACAAAGAGAGTTTCTGTAGAAAAATTGCTTCTTGAGATATATCTTTCCTTTTATAGAATTTATCATAATTTATCATTATATCTGTCTGCAATGAGACCAAAAACTCCCAAGAGGAATGAAACCTTGTCGGTTTTATTCATTGTGTTCTGAACTCCAAGTATCTCTAGCACCTGGCACCTGGTAGGTGATTAATAAATACTGGTTAAATGACTAGAGTTTGTCTTTTCTATAGATTTAAGGTATCCTTCACTGGTCTATAAATTTTACTTTTCCCATAAATTTTACTTAGGGCACAGCATAATCTTTTAGGACTCAAATTTAAGGATAGTATGCTTATCATTAACACAAGTCAGAAACTAAAGATCCAGTAAAATCAGCCAATTTTTGAGCTGGACTTGAATCTCTTCAGATTGTCTCTGAACTCTATTTTTACCTGTCCTGACATGTTTCCTTAAAGAAGATAAACTGACTTAGAGATTTTGCTTTCATTTAGCAAACATTTGAGGGCTTATATTATGCCACACACTTGGGAGACTTTAATTAGCTACTTTCCCTTTATTTGTCTTTCTATGATAATGGAATTTAAAATAATTTTAAACTTAGATTTGGTTTTCAAGACCTCTGTTTCCCCATGGTTATGTATTTGGGTTTATGGTTATGTATTTTATTTATTTGAGAGAGAGCATGAGAAAGAACCAAGAGAATGAGCACAAGTGAGGGGAGGAGGGGCGTAGGGGAGAAGCAGACTCCTTGCTGAACAGGGAAGACAGATGGGATCAGGACCTCCAGATCATGACCCCAGCAGAAGGCAGATGCCTAACCAACTGAGCCACTCAGCTGTCCCTGAGGATTCTTTAAAAAAAAAAAAAAAAGGAACTTTATGGGGATGCCTGGGTGGCTCAGGAGTTGAGTGTTTGTTTACTTTTGGCTCAGGGTGTGATCCTGGTCCCAGGATTGAGTCCGGTATGGCATCAGTATCCCCACAAGGAGCCTGCTTCTCCCTCTGCCTGTGTCTCTGCTCTCTGCCTCTTTTTGTGAATAAATTTAAAAAATCTTTAAAAAAATGCACTTTATAAATAAAATGCTTACTTGAAAACTTTTCTCACTTGACTGGTTAGTTAGTAAATTCTCTTTAATTTATACATAATTATGCATGTTAAAGGTATTCAAATGCTATTGGATTAAGGTTTGTGTCCCCGAGTTCTTCTCTTTCCCTCTGATCATGATAATATTCAATTCATATAGCATAAGCCTGACAGTATTTAATGAACACACATTATATGTAGAATACTGCCTAGATATTTGGTAGAGGTTGGCAATGTGTAACAAATGTCATTATGGGATGAGACTTAGCAAACATAATTGGGGAGCAGGGCAGGGTAGAATGCCTGGGTAACTCAGTGGTTGAGCATCTGCCTTCGGCTCAGGGCATGATCCCGGGTCCAGGTTAAAGTCCCAAATTGGGCTCCATGTGAGGACCCTGCTTCTCCCTCTGCCTATGTCTCTGCCTCTTTCTCTCTCTGTGTCTCTCATGAATAAGTAAATCTTAAAAAAAAAAAAAAAAAAAAAAAAAAGCCGGGGAAGATTCAACACTGATAAAAAAATTCAGTCTCTTGTTTTACAAATATAATACACCGATTTCTACTCTAAGATACAGACCAACAACTGTTACAAGTTTTCAAATGTAGGTTTATGCTGAACCATTTCTTTTGTAGATGTCCTCCCAGCCATGATAGAATACATACTCTGGAGGTAAGGGAATAACCTGTGACCTACCCTTGCAATTCAGATAACTATAGAAATACTTGATAAATTAGTAATAAGAGCTTGAGGAATACTTAAAAGGTAAGAAGAGATATGATCTAGAGTTGGGGCAGAAATGCAGTTTTTCATAGAAGGAACTACAGCATAAATATTTCAAAGGGAACATGCCAATATTGGTTGGATTTGGCCAATGATGACTGGGATCAAGTAGACGGCTTTTCAAGCAGGGTTCTTGTGTAGGGGAGAGAATTTTTTCCTCTGTCCTTCTAGGTTCTTTTGACTGTTTATTAATTAAATTTACATTAACAGGAGAGAACTCCAAACAGGTAATGGAGGTTTATATGCATCCTGACCTAAGGGGAAGGGGGTAAGGGTCTGGGGCCTCAAAACATACGAAGATGATTTCACAGGAAGATGAGAAGAGCAAATGTTAGGTTAACAAATATTTGTCCTACCACATGGAGACAGTGGGACACAGAGAAGAACCTGAACAAATAAGCCCTGCAAATACCCTCCAGTTTACTATGCCTACCCTGTATTCATGGTAGTTGTCCCTACTGACAACTTTCTTTCTAGACCAAGTCCTCTATCTTACAGGCAGTTACAGTGGAGGTAAACACACACACACACACACACACACACAAAACACAAAACCTTTTTTCTGAGTCTTTAGGGCTTTGATCATCTTCAGGTAGAGAAAAATCCACCTGTCAAAGTGACACATTTTGGGGAGTCTCTTTTTGAACCCCTTCATTAGTATAGAGTGAAGAAAAAAGGTATTAGTTGGAATTATGATTGGAAACATAGGCTAAGAATTCTGACTTAATAAAATGATTTGTATTTAAAAACAGGACAAATTTGTGATGTAAGGAAGAATAAAACTTCCTCTGTTGGTCTTGTGAAAATGAAAGTGGACATGATAGGTAGCAAAGATATTTGATAATTGAGCTTGAGTTTTTTGTTTGCTTTGTTTTTGAGATTTTATAGCTGGTCTATTCATTTGGAGAATGTGGAAAAATAACCCTGAACACTTCCCATTAGTGAACATGTTGTTAGGCTCTCAACAAAATAATTTCTACAGTCATTTGTTCTGTGCCAGTATCAGCCAAAATTACTTAAAGATACTGTTGAAGAGGAAGAGTTTCCTCTGCCCTTCAAGATCTTTATGGCTGGACTAAGAATCAGGTTGAAAGGAGACAGATGAACAGGAGAAAATCAAATTTATAGTTTATGTCTGGGGAATTCACATAGACGTGAAATTCCAAAGACAATGAGGCTTATTGAGCCATGGAAAGGGTAGATGCCTGAAGGCACAAAAGGGAGGAGCAAGCTCATTAACAGAAGGTGAGGAGATGTTTAGAAAACAAAGATGTTGCCCTATTCAGATTGAAGAAGCATCTTTGTTAATAGCTCCCATGCTGGTAAAGCAGACGGCAGGTGAAGAGCTTTCCCTGAACCTACAGGGTTTGGATTGCTTTTAACTCAAAGTACTGTTCATGCCCAAGTACGCCATCTTGGGCAGCCTGTCTTTGGACCATACAATATGAATAGTACTATGATAGTTACCTTTACAAAGATAGTTGACATTAGGTTTTTATATGACCCTGTCTTTTTTTTTTTTTTTGGAAGGTGAATATCAGCATGTGTCACAAACCAATTTTGCTTTTCTTTGAAATTATTTTAATTTAGGCTTTTGTGAATGTTTGACTTTCTTTTTCATTGAGATGGTTTCCTTTGCATGTTCTTTCCAATCTTAACCTTTATTTTTCAACCCCAGCTAAGCATAAAATGATCTTTCTTCTAACCTCTTCCCTGAAATTAATTGTGCTAAATTACCAGCTTCTTAGATATCAAGCAATCCTCATGCTAAAGGCATTTATTAAATGTCCATATGTGCTTGCCACTATGCTAAGTGTTGTAGTAATAAAGTAGGAACTCTCGGGACTCACATCTATTAAGTGCTTTTAAAGTGCCAGGTAACACTAATGCAAATCATATTACCAAAGGCATTCATATAAATGGTGTCCCTCTGCCCCCATCCCACCTAGCTAAGTGCCTTAAATGCTTTAAGATTGCATCCCCATAGGAGGAGGGTGGAGTGTTTAGTTTTCATTTGGGTCTGGTTTAGATGACGAAATACAAGTTATACAGTTCTCAAGAGGTCCATTTATAGACTGGTCTTACTTAAAATGTACATAAAGTATTTGGGAATACTCTCCCAGTAGCAAAATGCCTAAGACTGCGATTGTGTGAATAAGGAATAGTGGCAAAAGAGCTATAGTGTGCAAGTTTAAAATAATGTATTTGGGGACAATATTCTAGTTACACTTGTTAGGATTATGGTTTTCAAGTTACTGTTAGGGAAGAGAAATGAAAAGTTATTGTTTATTATTATTGAAAATAGCAAAAAAAAAAAAAAGAAAGAAAGAAAATAGACTGATGTACTGTGATCAAAAGATTAGTTCCGGATTCCAAAAGAGAGCTTATTGGAAACACAAAATATTTTTCTACTCTTACACCTAAATGATCTCTGTATACTATATGTGAATTTGAACACATTGTTTCAGCAAAGAAGGAAGGTCCAGAAGATGTATGATTAAGGACCAGAAAGCCAAAATAATTACAACACTTCAATCTGGAATGAATGAATGAATGAATGAATATATGAGATTTTATTTATTTATTTGTGAGAGACACAGAGGAGAAGCAGGCTCCCTGTGGGGAGTCTGATGCAAGACTACATCCTAGATCCTGAGATCACGACCTGAGCCAAAGGCAGACAGATGCTCAACCACTGAGCCACCCAGGTGCTCCAATCTGGATTACTTTTATAAAATTTAGGATGTTTAGGCATTCATTCAGGCAGCTATTTATTGAGGAACAACTATGTTCTAGGCCTTGTGCTGAGTTCACAAAATGTTCTTTGTTGCCTTTGTCAGACAGTATACTACTGGTCCGTGCAAACTATGCCTCACTAATTGTTTTTCTTATGCTGTTAGGGGAAAAGAAAAGAACAAGAAGTACAACACAAATAAAACTTTGGGATTATATATGATCACAGGTTATAAAATTTTGAATAGGTGGAATCAAGAGATGCAGAGTTTTTTTAAATCAACCTTTGGGACACAGAGGGGTTTGAGAAATGGGATTCTAGAGCTAGACTATCTGCATTTGAGTCTTGGGGGGCTCCCCACCCCTATGTGTCTTGGCTGCCTCATCTATAAACTAGGCTGTTCTGAGGATAATGTATGCAAAGTGTTTAGAACAGTTATTGAACCACAGTAAGGGCTCAGTAAATGGTAGCTATTAATTTGAAGAACACTAGAACTTCTTAAGGATTTGGAGAACTAGATATTGGACAAATGAAAAATAAAAAGCACCCCCACAATTAATCAGCATGTCCTTAAATAAATTTACTGGGAAACTGAAGATCAGATCCAGTGGAGAATGCCTTCCAGTAGCATGTAAATATTCATGTTTTTAGAATTCTGGGATATAATTATGGTGCTTGAGGTTTATTAAAAGGGGGTTTTAAGGGTTGTTTGAATGACAAAAGATTGGCCTGCTGAATGTAGAAGAGCATTCCAGGAATCAGGATTAGTTTATGAGAAGAGTTCAGAGCTGGAAAGATGATGTTAAATCAGTTTATATGGGTCTAGCTCAGTCAGTGTTCTCAAACATGGGCACATTTGCCTCTCGGGAGACATTTTTAATTGTATTTCCCCAAGTTGGGGGAGAAGGGTGCCACTGGCATCTTGTGGTTAGAGGCCTGGGTGCAGTTAAACATCCTACAGTGCACAGGACAGTCCCCACAGCAGAGATTTGTTAAAATTTCAGGAGTGCTGAGGTTAAGAAACAATGTTCTAGCACAAGGTATAATAAAGGCCACCTGGTAGTAGAAGCCTACATTTATAATATCTCCACCCCTTCTTGTATAAAACAAAGAATACAAATTTAGCTCAGGTTAATCTAATACGCCATGATCCATACAAACACCTCCTTACACTGACCACCCTGCTGTCAACATTATCATTTGTTTTTTCCAGTAGATTACTTTATTCTCAATGGAAGAAAATAACGATAAATTTAGATTAAACATATCAGAGATCTCATCCCAGCTTTTCCATGAATTTCCCATGTGACATCAGGCAAATTGTCCTGCTTTCCTGAGCAGACTCCACCCCAGTTTTTTCACCTTTAAAATGAGTGTAGTAACAGTTACATCCAGGGCAGCTCCTGTGGCGCAGCGGTTTAGCGCCACCTGCGGCCTGGGGTGTGATCCTGGAGATCTGGGATCAAGTCCCACGTCAGGCTCCCTGCATGGAGCCTGCTTCTCCCTCTGCCTGTGTCTCTGTCTCTCTCTCTCTCTCTCTGAATAAATAAATAAATAAATCTTAAAAAAAAAAAACAAAAACAGTTAATCCAGAGTTGATACAGGGATTCATGAATCAAGGGCAGACACTCAAATGGAAACAGATTGTCCACAGTTGTGAGGGCTCTGGAAAAAGCCTCACAAGACAGGTTTTGTTGTCATAGTTTATATGCCAAAGTTCAAGATTTAGTCTCCAGTGAGATGGGTTCAGAACCCCATTTATCAGTACATGTCTTTAGATAGGACTCTTATAAACCAGGCTCAAGAATGCCAGTTTGTAGCTTTAAATTGTTTCCATTGCTGAATCTTCCTTAATCTTCCTGACCTCTAAATGTTAGAGTGCCCAATACTCAGAATCAAACCTTTTCTCTTCTTCCTACTCTCATTCCCTGGGTATGTTCCTGGCTACAAATACATCTGCAATTTTAACTCTCAAATTTCTATATCCGGCTCTGTCTTCTCCCTTGATTTCAAGGTTTTTGGTTTGTTTGGTTTTTTGTTTGTTTTTCTTTTTTTCTTTTTTTAATTTTTTTAATTTTTATTTATTTATGATAGTCACAGAGAGGGAGAGAGAGAGAGAGGCAGAGACACAGGCAGAGGGAGAAGCAGGCTCCATGCACCGGGAGCCCGACGTGGGATTTGATCCCGGGTCTCCAGGATCGCGCCCTGGGCCAAAGGCAGGTGCTAAACCGCTGCGCCACCCAGGGATCCCTTTTGTTTGTTTTTCAATAGATAGTAACTAATGTTACTGAAATTTCCATGATGCCAGATGCCTGGCTAAGTGTTGTGCATACTTAAAAAAAAAAAAAAATCCAGTCTAGTTAACATACAGTGTTATGTTACTTTCATGTGTACACTATAGTGATTCAACAATTCTATACATTATTCAGTGCTCATCATGATAAGTGACTTATTCTTAATCACCTTCATTTTATATACAAACACACCCCCCACCCTCACCCCCAGTAGCCACCAGTTTGCTCTCTATATTTATGTCTCACTTTTTGTCTTTTTTTTTAATTCAATTAGCCAACATATAATTCATCACTAGTTTCAAATGTAGAGTTCAGTAATTCATCAGTTGCTTAGTTTGTCCTTTTTTTGTCTATTTGTTTTGCTTCTTATTCCACGAGTGAAATAATATAGTATTTGTTTTTCTCTGATTAACTTATTTCATTTAGTGATATACCATCTAGATCCATCCATGTTGTTGTTACTGTCAAGATTTCATTCTTTTTTATGATTAATACTGCATTGTATATTTATATACCATATCTTTATCCATTCATCTATGGATGGACACTTGGGTTGGTTCCATAATTTGGCTATTGTAAATACTGCTGCAGTAAACATAGGGGTGCTCTTTATTCCAAACCTGTTAGTTCAACTATTTGCTAAAACTCTGCCCTAGGTACAGCCACTTAAAGGTATCCAAACTCCTTCTTTTCCCCATCATTCCCACATTTTCCCTTCTTGTGCTCATTTTCTTAAACATTTTTTAAAATTTTTATTTATTTATGATAGTCACAGAGAGAGGGAGAGAGAGAGGCAGAGACATAGGCAGAGGGAGAAGCAGGCTCCATGCACCGGGAGCCCGACGTGGGATTCCATCCTGGGTCTCCAGGATCGTGCCCTGGGCCAAAGGCAGGTGCTAAACCGCTGTGCCACCCAGGGATCCCATTGTGCTCATTTTCCTCTGTAGCACCACCAGGGCTACTCAGGGCTCCAGCTTGAAACTCGCTGTCGCTCTGCACATCTCCTTCACTTAACTGAGCATTCAGAGTAGTACTCAATATTGTTCATACCTGTTTCTTATCCATTATCTTGGCTGCTACCTTTGTTCTAGCTTCCATTCTTCCTTCGGTTCATGTGTTGGTTCAGTTTTCAGACTGAGCCCGTATAACCTGTATTTATACAGCTATCAAGTAAACTCTCAAAAAATGTTTTTTTTAAATTATTATATTACTCTTGATTAAAACGAACACAACTTTAAGGACAAAATTTAAACTTTCAGTTGAGCTGAAAGTTAAATTTGAGGAACTTGATTCTATCCTTGCTCACTTTTCTCCTCTCACCTCCTGACATCTCCTCACCCTTCACTCTGGCCATCTCGTCGTAGATTTGCCATTTCCTGGACTTGTCCTGCCTGCCACATACATCTCTTTTCCCTTCCTGTGTTTGACGTTTTCTTTTTCCTTTATTTTTAGTTGGAGTGTAGTCGAAAATGTTCTGCTTTTTCTGTACTTGTTTACACCAACTTGTTTCACCTGTTTCTACTTCTTAAGGAAGGCTGCTCTTGACTGTTCTCTGATTGAGATGTTGCATCTCTTCTCTGCCTTTTTAGCATGCTACTGGAGAGGCTAAACACAGGGCTTGCTCCACAGGCAGTTTTAGCAAATAGTTGAATTTACAGGTCTGGGATAAAGAGTACCTCTATGTTTAACTGGTTTCATATATTTTGCTTGTGTAGATTCGTAGAAATAGAGCAGGCTGAGTAATAGCAACTTTAAACCAGATTCTTTAGGGCACCTGGGTGGCTCAGTAGTGAAGCATCTGCCTTTGGCTCAGATTGTGATCCTGGGGTCCTGAGGGGAGCCTCCTTCTCCCTCTGCCTATGTCTCTGCGTCTCTCATGAATAAATAAATAAAGTCTTTAAAAATAAATAAATAAACCAGATTCTTTAAAATTTTTTTCTCCATTCTTAAGGACTCTGGCCAAAGCAATTTACCCTCTAATTTTCTATTTATGGCACTTAAACGGTTTCTTTTCCTTTTAATTTCGTTAATGATTCAATTTTCTATTTGCTCTAAATACTATATGTCTTTTTTTTTAAGATTTTATTTATTTATTCATGAGAGACACAGAGAGAGAGAGAGAGGCAGAGACATAGGCAGAGGGAGAAGCAGGCTCTATGCAGAGGGCCCAATGTGGGACTCGGTCCTGGGTCTCTGGGATCATGACCTGAGCCAAAGGCAGATGCTCAACCAATGAGCCACCCAGGCATCCCTAAATAGTGTATGTCTTAAAGTTAACGTTTAATTATAGTAAATATTGTAGTAAATATTGATTTTTTAAAAATTAATTTAAGGGCAGCCCAGGTGGCTCAGCAATTTAGCACTGCCTTCAGCCCAGGGAGTGATCCTGGGGCTCCGGGATTGAGTCCCGCATCAGGCTTCTTGCATGGAGCCTGCTTCTCCCTCTGCCTGTGTCTCTGCTTCTCTCTTTCTGTGTCTCTCATGAATAAATGGGTAAAATCTTTAAAAAAATTAAAAATTAAAAAACTCTATAAAAATTAATTTTTTAAAAGTTAATTGGAAACCACGTGCATATTTCTAATCTGAAAGTACCAAAATGTATTTCACAGATTGGTCAACTACTTAAAATCACAAAGGTGCTTAGTAGTTTTTTGTTTTTTGGGTTTTTTTTTTTTTTTTTTTTTTTTGGTACTTAGTAGTATCTGAGAGGTAGAAGCCCAATGCTTTGGCTTCCACAGTTTTTTGCTCTCTGGTAGATCATACCGCATCTCCTGCTGTCCTGGTCTAATGGATGTTCTTTGGTGGAACTAAGATAAATGCATTTTAATATATGTAGTGCTCACCTCTGTATTCTGATTTAGAAGAAAAACCCTGCTCTGGAACCCTGCCTTGTGGAAAAAACTTGATGTCAATATTAGGTTACATTTTTCTCTTTAAAGGGATTTTTTTTTTTTAAACAAAAAATGGGGACTAATTTGATGTTTATTTATTTATTTAAAAGACTTTATTTATCTCACAGCACAAGCAGAAGAGCAGAGGGAGAGAGAGAAACAGGCTCTCTGCTGAGCGGGGAGCTGAAACGGGGCTTGATCCCAGACCCTGGAATCATGACCTGAGCCAAAGGCAGACTTAACAGACTGAGTCACCCAGGCGCCCCATAACTTGATGTTTAATTTTTAGTGTTAAGCTATAAATTTTCCTTCATGCTACCAATGGTAGATTCTCTGCTTTAATATTTTTCTTAGGCTTTTTCTTTTAGACATTTATTAATGTCTTTTGCAATAAATATTTGTGTTTTATTTTAAAGATTTTATTTGGGCAGCCTGGGTGGCTTAGCGGTTTAACGCTGCCATCAGCCCAGGGCCTGATCCTGGAGACCCGGGATTGAGTCCCAGGTCAGGCTGTCTGCGTGGAGCCTGCTTATCCCTCTGCCTGTCTTTCTGTGTCTCTCATGAATAAATAAATAAATAAATAAAATCTTAAAAAAATTAAAGATTTTATTTATTTATTCATGAGAGACCCAGAGAGAGGGGCAGAGACACATGCAGGGAGCCCGATGTGGGATGATCTTGGGACTCCAGGATCATGCCCTGGGCTGAAGGCAGGCGCTCAACCACTGAGACATCCAGGCGTCCCAATAAACATTTGTTGAATTGAACTTGCTGAGTAGATGAATTGTTTGGCTTTCCTGAAACAAAAATTCTTTTGCAAGTATAGAGGAATAATTTGTGGCTATTTGCTATCTATACTGGATTTATTCTTGTCTATGATATTGTTCCCTCCCCCAAAGATTTTATTTATTTATTTGTTTGTTTGTTTGTTTATTTGAGAGCAAGGGAGAGCACTAGTGGGGCCATGGTGGGGAGGGGAGACTCCCTGCTGAGCAGGAGCCCAACATGGAGTTCAATCCCAGGACCCCAGGATCATGACCACAGTGGAAGGCAGATGCTTAACCAACTAGCCACCCAGGTGCCTCTATGATATTTTTAAAGTATTTTTTCTTACTTATTTAGATGTGGAAGTTAAATGATATTCGAAATCACTTATCAGCTGTGATGTTAGTATAAGAGCAGTAAGCTTGAAATTGAAAGATCAAGTTTGTGCCTTGACTCTGGCACTTGGATAGCATTTGTATTAGGACAACCTGCATAGATTTTTCTCATTTGTAAAAGGAAGAAGAGAGTAAGGCCTCACAGAGTTTTTGTTAGGATTAAATGGGATCACATTTAAGCTTACCTAGCACAGTATCTGGTACATGAAGAGTGAATAATAAATATTTACCAAATTAAAAAATAGCGCTTCAGGTATATCTTAAGACTATTTACTAGAGATTTTATAGAATCACAAAACCTGGGGATCCCTGCGTGGCTCAGCGGTTTGGTGCCTGCCTTTGGCCCAGGGCACGATCCTGGAGTCCCGGGATCGAGTCCCACGTCGGGCTCCTGGCATGGAGCCCGCTTTCCCTCTGCCTGTGTCTCTGCCTCTCTCTCCTCTCTCTATGACTATCATGAATAAATAATAAAAAAAAAATTTTTTTAAAAAAAGAAGAATCACAAAACCTTAGAATTAGAGGGACTATCAGAGTTCAAGCTCAGCCTCCTTTTAAAGAACTTAATTACTTCTCTAGTATCCTTGTCAAGTGTTAATTTCTCAGCTGCTGTTAAGTTTCTTCTAAGACAGGACACTTTTAGATTTTTAGGAAGCTGCAGAGTTGTATAAGGCACATATATTCTTCTCAAGGAAATAGTTCAGGGCAGGGCCGGCTTCACGGAAGACCTGGCAGTGAAGGTAGCTCTTGAAAGATGGTTAGGATCCAGATATTTAGAGGGGTTTCTGACTACGGGAATAGGTGCAACAAAGGAAAGGATATAGGGCAGCTACAGAAAATAATGAATTTGAGTAATTCCATTTAATAGGACATTAGGGGAAGGTAAAAGGATAGTGAGAGATAAGGTTGGAAAAGATTATGGCCAGAGAGTAGAATCTTGGAGGCTGCCTTCAGATTGACCTCATACCCTCTAATGCAATACAGAGCAAAAAAAATTTTTTTTAAAATTTTATTTATTTATTAATGAGAGACAGAGAGAGAAGCAGGCTCCATGCAGGGAGCCCGATGTGGGCTGAAGGCGGCGCTAAACCACTGAGCCATCCGGGCTGCCCCATAGAGCAAAATTTTAACTAGAAGTGATATACTCAGATTGATTCCATTTTATAATAAATGTTCTGATTTTTAAGTAGTTCTCCCTTATTATTAACTTGAAATATGCTCCCTTTTTGTAACTTTCATCTCTCTCCTCTTTAAAAAATATTTTTGTATTTATTTAACAGAGAGAAAGAGCCAGAGAGCACAAGCAGGGGGAACAGCAGAGGGAGAGGGAGAGGGAGAAGCAGCCTTCCTGCTCAGCCCTGATGTGGGGCTCAATCCCAGGACACTGGGATCATGACCTGAGCCAAAGGCAGATACTCAACCATTTGAGCTACCTGTAACTTTAATCTCTTTATTCCAGTTCATTCTCTATAGCCTTACAGAGTCGATATCTTTCTCATCCCTTATATCAAATCAGACACTTGTCAGCTCTACATCTAAAACACATATAGAATCTGTCCCTTTTGCTACCAACTGAGTTTAAGTCACCGTCATCTCTTTTCTAGATTACTGTCATACATGGCCTAGAATCAACCAGTAAGTTTACATTTCTGTTGTCCTGTTTTAGAGCACTTGTCAAAAACCCTTGTAGTCCTTCATTCTCAAAAAACTGTAGAGAGCAAGTGCAAGTCATGTCACTGCCCTTGATCCTTATCTCCAAAGTTATAGCGAAGCTAAAGAAACAATTTGCTTATTCTTATTTTCTTGTTGTAGTCCAAGCAGGAATTGCTGAGGTATAGTCATTGTTCATGCGTTCCCTCGCGTTGCTGAACACCGGGTATGTCTGTTGAAATCAGAGCAGGGAGGAGATGTCAAACTCATGACACGGTGGGGTAAAGGAAGAGCCATGACAGAGTGTGCGCTGGGCTGTGGGAACACACAGAACCTGACAAAACTCATTTAAAGCTCGCTTGTAAAGATTGAAGTTGTTTTAAAACTTATTCTCAGGGATCCCTGGGTGGCGCAGCGGTTTGGCGCCTGCCTTTGGCTCAGGGCGTGATCCTGGAGACCCGGGATCGAATCCCACATCGGGCTCCCGGTGCATGGAGCCTGCTTCTCCCTCTGCCTATGTCTCTGCCCCTCTCTCTCTCTCTCTGTGACTATCATAAAATTAAAAAAAAAAAAATAAAAAAAATAAATTTAAAACTTATTCTCAGAGACTTCTGGCACTACAATAGATTATTCTAAAGTATTTTGCAAAACTCCTACAAATGCCTGTGATATATATCCCTTTAATGTTTGCTTGCAAGCTTAAGGATATAGGGGATTTCCCCAGGGCCAGTGAAAAGGAAAGGGTATGGTCAGTCAACCTGTGTAGTCTGGGAAATCCAGAAATAAAAAATAAAAGTGATCTTGGGCTAGAAGTGCCTCACTGGGGCAGCAACAAACTTATGGTCTTTTTGAGGGAATGCGCTTTCAATCCAGGCTTCTCAGACTCCTCCTCCAGAGCCTGTATCCCCAAATTATGGAACTTGGAAGGAACAAGCCAATATCAGAGTTGCAGCAAAGCAATCAACAATAGAGGTAGACTCCCCTTATCTCCAAGGATCTCAGATTATTGGAATTAGTCAGATTTATTATTATTCAAATTAACTTACAAATGTTTTAATAATAAGAGAAGTGATTGAAAATATGGGTAAGAAACAAAGTAAAAATGACAAGGCAGATTTGGCAAAGAAACCATTTCTAGACAGGAAAATAGATAGTCATTGTAATTTTAAAAGCTCAGTGGACAAGCTAATGGTAGAATACAAACTTTTTGAAGAGTGAATTAATGATCGAGCTCAGGAAATTAACCAGATGTAGTACTAGTAGTTACAGATGAAAGACAGGAATGGGAAGGTAAGAGATCTGGAGGATGGGATGAGAAGTTTAAAATGAATCTAATTTTGGAGTTCAGAGAGAATAGAAGGAGTTCTCAGCTGTTATCAATTCAAATACTACATACTGGCTGAGAATTTTCTAGAATTGATGAAAGGCATGAATTCTAAGCTTTAAGGAAGCATAGTGAAACCCCACACAGGATAGATAAAAGTTCTATCCCTAGATATATTATAGTGAAACTACAGAAAATCAAATATAAAAAGAGTATCTTTAATAGGGGATAGGAAGAATAGATCATTGCTCATAAAAGAGCCACATTTCACAGTACTCAAGAGCAGCAATGGAATCCTGAAGACAATGAAATTATCAAATGCTGAGAGAAAATAACTACAACCTTAAAAAAATTTTTTTTAAAGATTTTATTTATTCATGAGAGACAGAGAAAGAGAGAGACAGGCAGAGGGAGAAGCAGGCTCCACACAGGGAGCCCGATGTGGGACTCGATCTTGGGACTCCAGGATCACGCCCTGGGCCAAAGGCAGGTGCTGAACCACTGAGCCACCCAGGCATCCCCCAACCTTAAAATTTTTACCCAGCTAACCTTTTATTCAAAAATAAAGATGAATTGACTTTTTTTAAAAAAAGGTTTTATTTATTTTTTCATGAGACACAGACACAGGCAGACATGGAGAAGCAGGCTCCACGCAGGAAGCCCAACATGGGACTCGATCCCGGGTCTTCAGGATCATGCACTAGGCTGAAGGTTGTGCTAAACTGCCGAGCCACCAAGGCTGCCCTGAATTGGCATTTTTAAACAAATAAAAGCTGAATTTGCTCCCATCACACCTTAACTAAAGGAACTTGTAAATGTACATAAAGAAGGAAATTGAA
Organism: Canis aureus; assembly: GCF_053574225.1. Classification (NCBI taxonomy): domain Eukaryota; kingdom Metazoa; phylum Chordata; class Mammalia; order Carnivora; family Canidae; genus Canis; species Canis aureus. The sequence goes on from NC_135616.1 coordinate 50,030,335, forward strand.
CTCAGATGAAAAGACCGAGATGTAAGAGGGAATGGTAAGCAAAGATGTCGATAATGTAGGTATATCTGTGTAAAGTCTACAAACCTGTGTTTAGACCTTGGCCCATAGTAAATGCTTGATTGACAGATAATTGGTCCATCAATTTTCCTGAAATAGTGTGCTCTCCTGTTCCTCAATGGCAAATAGAGGAATTAACTTCTTAATCAGAATTTTTCAAGAGACGCTGGAATTTTAACGGGATTCCCAACATAATTAGTCTTATTTTACAAAGTTAGGAGGCACGGTTGGTCTTTTAGGTGTGATTTGGAATGGCTCAGTTTCTTGAAAGATTTGTATCTATTTATTGGTGAGCAAAGTTTAATTTAGGTATTAACTAACTTTACCCCGTTTACCAAGATCCTAAATGTCACTCTTTATTTATATTTGAATCTGGAATTTCTACACAAAATGTTCTTAGATTTTTCATCCATTATTTAGAATGCAGTTCTAAATTTATTGTTTCTGAGAACTCATGCTAATCTAGGGGAAACATTAAACATAATAATAAATAAAATAGAACTTGGTCCTCTAAATGTCCAGGAATCTCACAAACCAGAAACTGTTCTTTGTCCCTTATAGTCTTGCCTTTAAAAAGAAGTATTTGCTAGACAGAATTTTTTCTGTTGGAATTCAGATATGTTGTCAGTAGTATACTTACAGTAGGATTTTGTTAGAAGGGCCAAAATCAATAGATGAGTTCTCTCAGCATATATTTTTATGTGTTTTTGAAATAGTTTTTTTTTTTTAAGGAGTGTTGTGGACTTAAGTTGATATCCCTGATCTATTATTTATTAGGCTTTCTAAGCACCATTCCTTTATTTAACAGATATTTTTGAGCACCTGTCAGATTGTCTCCTGCACAAAGGTTGCTGTAGTGAACAAGATTAATAAGGTGCCAGAGCTTGGGGAGCTTGCTTTCTGGTGGGACAAGTAAATGAGTTTTAAAATTATCAAAAGAACATAAAGAGACTAAAATAGGGTGACACAATAGTAACTGGAGGAGGGGGGCATGTGTTTTAGGTTGAACGGTCAGGGAAAGCCTTTTTGGGGAGATGACACTCAGAGCCTGGAATAGGGAGAAGAAGGCACCTGAGCAGAAGCATCTTCAGCCGAAGGAACAGAAATTGCAATATAAAGGCCTGCTGTATGGTGTTTGCTTCTGTGGGATTATAAGTGCTGAGAGAGCATATTAATGTGATGGTTTAAAATGACTTACCATTTTGTAGAAATTAATTTTGATTTTATAATGGTATGAAAATCACACCAGATTGTCATACCTTAAATTCTATCTTTTACTGACTCAAGCGTTGTTACTGTAATTTTTACTCTATTCTGTTTTCAGCCAGTGAACTCGGTAATATTTGGTTGGAGATGTTTGATATATTTGCTGGCATGTGGTCGGTTCTCATTTGGGCAGTTTTTAGTGACTCTACTGTAACATAAAAACATTAAAATATTTAGCTAAACTTGGTTGAATTACAAATCTAGGTTGTTTTTTTTTTTTTTTTTTTACATAGGAGACAAAGAAGAATGACAAATGATCATAGTGTTTTCATGAAGTTCTTTTTAAAGAAACTTTAAAGGCAGTATCCAAACCCTCAAATTATGCTATAGAATTTAAGCACCTAGTCTGTTTTCTTTAGAATAAACTATTTCATAAATATCTAGTTACTTATGGTTATTCTACATAAATAAGCCCTTTAAATCACCAGAAAACTGTATTTTTTGTGTTAAAACATGCATTTATTTGTACCCTTTTGTCAAAAAGTAAAAACTTTTTTTAAGCTAATTTAGCTCTAATAGAGTTCTTTTGTCTGTTCTGTCTTTTCAGTCCGCCAGACTGAAGCTTTCCAAAGTCAGAATCATGTCTAACTCATCTTTCTGATCCCATGGAGCAGAGTACAGTGCCTTATACATAATGATCTCTTAAAATTACTGGAGTGCGGGATCCCTGGGTGGCGCAGCGGTTTGGCGCCTGCCTTTGGCCCAGGGCACGATCCTGGAGACCCGGGATCGAATCCCACATCGGGCTCCCGGTGCATGGAGCCTGCTTCTCCCTCTGCCTGTGTCTCTGCCTCTCTCTCTCTCTCTCTCTGTGACTATAATAAATAAATAAAAAAAAAAAAAAAAAAAAAAAATCTTAAAAAAAAAAAAAAAATTACTGGAGTGCCTGAACAAACGAATGAATGAACATATGAACGTTTATTATAAAGTTAGTGTTTGGAGAATAATTACCAATAATCAGTATACTTAAAAAGACATCACTTTTTAAAAAGTGCCTTTATAATATTATTGTTGGAAAATTTAAACATTTCTGAAGGGGAGGTGGCCATTGTGGAGAGAACTCATATGGGTTAAGAATCAGAAAATGGATCTGAATTTAAGCTGTGTGCCATCACTCACAGAGTGTTCTGAAATAAATCATGCAACCTTGCACATAATTTCCTTGTTTGTACAGTGAAGGGATTGGATTGATTGTTGCTAACATTTCTCTCTGCTCTAAAACCCTCTGATTTTTATCCTTTGCTATTTGCAAGAGCCAGGAGAGATAAAGGTTGCCTTTTATGTTAGATTTGATTCTAAATCTAATGATACAGGACAGTGGTGCTTAAATTATTTTTTGTTAAACAGTAAGGAAACGCTGAAAAAGGTTCAGTGGTAGTATGAATACACACTGTGCTTTGTTACGACTAACTGCTACTTTTATTTTAATGGCCTATACTCTTCATCTGCCTATCTAATTTTTCTCTTAGTATTATTATTTTAGCACAAACAAGGAGTGCATTTTTAAGAAGGGACTTAGCCAGTATGGTAAAATGTCTGGATCATTAAAAAATAATAATAATAAAATAAAAGATGTCTAGATAGTTGATAAGTTTCTAAGTATGAGCTAATCTACAATATAATACCTTTTTTTAAAAACAAAAGGTCTTACTTTTTTAGGGTGGGAGGAGGTGCTAGGTACCTCTCTCTTTCAAATTCAGCCTAACATTCTCTTTTAGGGATACCTGGGTGGCTCAGCGGTTGGGTGTCTGCCTTCTGCTCAGGGCGTGATCCTGGGGTCCCAGGATCAGGTCCCACATTGGGGTTCCCTGCATGGAGCCTGCTTCTCCTTCTGCCTGTCTCTGCCATTCTCTCTGTGTCTCTCTCATGAATAAATAAAAATCTTTTTTTTTTTAATTACTCTCTTTTATAACATGTTAGCATGTTGTTGAGGAAGTTTTCTAAAGTGAAAATAAAATCTGTTTAGTAGCATATTCAAGTTTAGAATAGAGAATTTTATAAAAAATTCTATTTTTAAGTAATCTATATACCCAACATGGGGCTCAAACCCACAACCCCGAGATTCAGTAGTCATATGCTCTATCAACTGAGCCAGCCAGGCGCCCCAGAATGGAGAATTGTAATGGCCTCATTTTGTCTACCAAACAGGGTAAGGTGGTAGAAGATTATTTGAGTAATAACATTACGGTAGATGCTCTTGTTTCTTCCCATGTGGTAGGCAAAATGAAGCCTAGCTACCCTGTAGAAGTGCTGCTGGCTTGGAGCTCCTCGGATCCCATTTTTGTCACCCTGTCTTAACTTGTTTTCTTTCAAATTCATGTTAGAGGGATCCCTGGGTGGCGCAGTGGTTTAGCGCCTGCCTTTGGCCCAGGGCGCGATCCTGGAGACCTGGGATCGAATCCCACGTTGGGCTCCCGGTGCATGGAGCCTGCTTCTCCCTCTGCCTATGTCTCTGCCTCTCTCTCTCTCTGTGTGACTATCATAAATAAATTAAAAAAATATTTTAAAAAATTCATGTTAGAATATGCACTCACAAATATTTCTGTTGCCTTAATTATCTCTTCTTGATGCTTCTAGACTGGGGAGAAAGAGTTAGGGAGGCTTCTTACAGGTAGATTATGCTTCTTTTTTCTATCTTTTTGATCTCCTTTGTAGCACTCTATTACAGGAGAAAGGAGTGACAGTATGGAATAAAAACAAATTCAAGACAGGTTCTTGATCTCATTTAGCTAAAATGTTCCGTTTGTTGATCCTTTTTCTAATTGTCATTAATTATTCCTCATTACTTGGAATTCTTATAATGACTTTCCACTTTGAAAGTTACTGGCAATTCTAACGTATGTTGGCTTTACTGTCTGGAAGGAGCACTGAGTGAACAGGGCTATAGAATCATCTGCTGTTAGGTTAATAGTTTCAGAATTTTCCTATAGGGCTTTAGAAATTCCTGCAATCATTTTTGTGGCGTACAAACATTACTTCAGAGGCCAAAATTATAATGAGTTTTTTTTTTTTAATGGCATTGTGAGGAATCATTTGCTTGGTGTTGTCATAACCAGTGTAGTGTGAAAGGGTTGTAGAAGGTCTTTCTCTCTACCATGTTGACCAAAAAGCTTTTCTACCATTTGAACCCCTTAAGGGTCGCTGTTAATATTTTGTTGCCATTTTCTGATGAATGGTTCAACTATTAAATAAGCAGAACCTCTGGCAGTCTGGGTGGCTCAGCGGTTTAGCACCTGCCTTTGGCCCTGGGGCCTGATCCTGGAGGCCCAGGATTGAGTTCCCCGTGGGGCTTCCTGCGTGGAGCCTGCCTCTCCCTCTGCCTGTGTCTCTGCCTCTCTCTCTCTCCCTCCCTCTCTGTCTCTCATGAATAAATAAATAAAATCTTAAAAATTAATTAATTAATTAATTAACTAATAAGCAGAACCTATAATAGAGGTATGTTCTGGAGGTACTGCTTTCTACTAAAGATAGTGCAAAAAGGGTCTTGAGTGGCTGCCATAATATTTAAAAAAACATTAACAGGGGCACCTGGGTACCTCAGTGGTTGAGTGTCTGCTCTTAGCTCAGGACGTGATCCCAGGGTCCTGGGATCGAGTCCCACATTGGGCTCCCTGCATGGAGCTTGCTTCTCCTCCCACTGCCTCTCTCTCTGTCTCTGTCTGTCTCTCTCTCTCTGTGAATAAATAAATAAAATCTTTAAAAAACAAAATTAAATTAAAAACAAAAAAAATTAACATTTTTATTTTGTCTCAAAACAAACTGTACAAGTAGAAAATTTTGTTTACTTCTTGTATAGCTTAGTCAGGAATTGACAAAGAATTTACCTTACTGAAGGAAATAGATTATTGTATGTTCAGAGCAAGGACAGCATTTTGAAAGTTCATCCAGTTAACATTTTTTGCATTTAGGTAAAACGAGACCTTCAGGCCAAATGTAGAGATGGTCAAAAAGAATCCAGTTTTCTATTATTTCTGAGCAATTAGAGCTTTGTTTTTGGAAAATCTTCCTTTGTATTTGCTTGTTTCCCTTAATGATAGAGCTTCCTCATATTATAACAAATTTTTATATTTAAAACCAGTATTATCAAATGCATTAAAAAAGTAAGTAATTCAGTTTAAAAATGTTTAATTTTTAACCCCACCCAGGGATCCCCTCTTTTGAAATATTATAAGCTAGAAATGTTGATGCAAATACACAAGTAGATAACTAAATTGATACATGAAATAGGAAGGAATAATTGAGACTGAAAACCTATAATTTGATCATGCACAAATAATAGGACCAAATTTTGGAAATTCCACCTTGTACATTATGTGCTTGTACATTAAGAGTTTTGCGGAGTTGGGATGCCTGGGTGGCTCAGCGGTTAAGCGTCTGCCTTCATCTCAGGGCATGATCCTAGAGTCCCAGATCAAGTCCCACATCGGGCTCCCTGCATGGAATCTGCTTCTCTCCCTGCCTATGTCTCTGCCTTTCTCTCTGTGTCGCTCATGAATAAAAAATAAAAATCTTTAAAAAAAAAAAAAAAACACTTTTGCAGAGTTGCCTCTAACATAAGTGGCAACCACATTTCTTAGCAGATTCCAGTAACTAATTCTAATTGATGAGCACAAAATTAGTATCTCATTTAATAAATATATGTTACTGGTAGATTGCTTTCAGCTACAGATAATGGAAACTGAGTCTGGCTTAAACACAAGAGAATTGGCTTGGATCACATGATTTAGAGACCTGAAGCTTCAGGACTGGGTTCTGTATGTTCCTTTGCCCTCAGGTTCTTTCCCTGGTGGTTGCAAAACACCTGCTAGCTTCCTTATGAGAATCTGAAGAATAGAGAGTAACCACTTCTTTTCTTTTCTTTTCTTTTCTTTTTTTTTTTTTTTTTAAGATTTATTTATTTATTCATGAGACAGAGAGAGAGAGAGAGAGGCAGAGACACAGGCAGAGGGAGAAACAGGCGCCATGCAGGAAGCCCAGTGTGGGACTCGATCTTGGGACTCTGAGATCACGCCCTGAGCCAAAGGCAGTTGCTCAACTGCTGAGCCACCCAGGCCTCCCAACCACTTATTTTCTATTAAAAATGAGAATAACTCTCAGAAAGATCTAAGCTCTTTCCTTGGTTTCATTGGCTACAACTGAGTAATGTTCTGGGTTGCAGTCTATTCCTGAACAAGTCAGTAGCTACGGGGATCGGATTGATCATTTAGATCTTTCCCTTGAGCTGAGGTCATATGCTAAACAGAATTACTTCTTACCCAAATGGGGAGAATTGGAATGGCAACCAGCATGTGCTTAGTATGTAGTCTGAAGTGAAACTTCAGAATGGGATTAAGAAGTACAAATTTCAGTTTTGAAATAAATAAATGATGAGGATGAAAAGTACAGCATAGCATAAGGTTATAGTCAATAACAGCCTAATAACACTGTATGGTAGCAGATGGTAACCTCACTTCTCATGATGAGCATTGTGTAATGTATAGGATTGTCAATCACTGTGTTTTACACTGAAACATATGTCAACTATATTTCAAAATAAAAAATTTTTAAAAATCAATAATTAGCATTTGGGGATCAGTTCTGGTCCACTAGTAGCACAAAGACAATACTTTGGGAATCACTGGTATAGTGAGAGTGGACTGAGGGCAGACCCTGAGCAACACCAGCATTTAACAAAGAGAACGAGAAGCCTGTGAATCAGTCTTCTTATTTAAATTTATTTTGTATGTATTTTTAATTATGAGCTACAGAAAGCTATTCATTTGGCCTTATTTAATCATTTCTAACAGCATATGTCATATTTGATTTTCCCAGTAGTTTTTCTCTATTATATCTCTCTGTGTCTGGTTACTTTAATGTCACTAGAATGGTGTTTCTTTGATATGCTGCTCATTATCTTAAAGGAAATAGGGAAATAATTATACATGGTGTCCTGAAGTTAAAAGTGAAATGTGTATTTTGTAGTACATAAAGTATCTAATGATTAAGATACTAAAGAACTGTATGCTTTTTTTTTTAAAGTTCTTATAAGTAGTTCTTTATAAGAAGTGAGTTATGTTAAAATTTATGACAAACTTCAGACTTATACCTACTACATGTTAGGTATCTTAGAAAAATTACTATTTTTTTTAGTATAAAAGAATAAATGGTGAGATTTACTACCCTGTGTCTGAAGACTTTAATGATTAGAAATGGGTTGTGAGGGCGCAGCCCCAGGGGCCCAGCAGTTTGGTTTAGCACCGCCTTCAGCCAGGGGTGTGATCCTGGAGACCCGGGATCGAGTCCCACGTCCCTGGTCGGGCTCCCTGCATGGAGCCTGTTTCTCCCTCTGTGTCTCTGCCTGCCTGCCTCTCTCTCTCTCTCTCTCTCTCTGTGTCTCTCTCCTGAATAAATAAATACAATCTTAAAAAAAAAAAGAAATGGGTTGTGATTTGTAGGGGGCTATGCGTGGTAGTGGATCATGTGTCTTATTTGCAGACCCTCCTCTCCTTGAGTAATCATGAGCCTACACTATAATTTTTTTTCTTGTACTTGACATGTGTAGGAAGGATAGACATGATGAACCACTGCTCATCTCTGCATATTTTTTAGGCAGTGAGTTACTAGCCAACAGAACCAATTCAGGAGGCCAGTGAGTTCTCCTTTACATTTTATTACTATGCCTCACTTAGTTCCAAGGAGTGAGGTAAGGCATTGCATTTTCTATTTCATATATCAGTCTTCTCTGAGGTTTGGCACTGTAAATCAGAAGTTCTTGAGCTTTATCATGCATAAGAATATTCTGGAGGGTTTGTGAAAAAAATTATTGCTAGGCTTCCAACCCCCAAAGTTTCTGATTCAATAGGTCTGGGGTGGAGCCTGAGAGTTTACATTCCTAATAATTTCCCAGATGATACTGATGATACTGATCCAGGTACTGTACTTTGAGAATCACTGTTGTGAAAACATTTGACATGTAATAAAAAGCAAGGAATTCAGTCATACTGAATTTATTTAAGGAAAAGATACATGGTATTTACTACTGTTTAGATTAGACTTTGTATTGCTTTTCTCTCTCTGGTTGTTGGCTACTACATTAAGTGACCCACAGGGAATATTCTCTTAAATTATGTTTCTTTACTAAAGAGTAGTTACCATTTGGCAATTGGCATCTCTTAACTTTTCACAGATGCATTGATTATTGCTGCTGGGCTGTTTCAGCAATAACCGCTTTTGGCCTAGATGAAAGCACTTTGCATTATTTTGCTTGATGATCCCAAAGATAGGATTTTTTTTTTTCTATCTGTTCTTTACTAAGATATCGTAATTGTTATTTCACTCAGTAAGTATTGAAACTTTAAACCAGTCTGAGGCCAGTACAACCCCTTTGCTATTGCCAGCTGTGCATGTTTCTATGGAAACTCAATAGGGGCCAGCAGGATTACTATTGTAAGGACCACACCTGGCTTATTTGCATCCAATTTAAGTTGGGGAAATTTCAGAAGAATAAAAGGTCTGTAGATGTGTCGATGGACAGCCAGAAAGAGCTTGTTTGTAACCATCATATTGGTCTAAAGAGGAAGAGTTGGGTGGTTTTCCTTATTCATTATAGTTCATGGTTTTGGAGGGCTTTGGTGGGTATGTTAAAATTTGTATTTGTTTTGTGTATTTGTCTCGTGTTTTGTTTCTGTTTTAGGAATAGCCTTTTAAATGAAATATCCTAATTTATATCTTTAATTAAATATCCTAATTTTATGATATTAAAATTCCCTTAAAGAATTTAAAGTACATATGGATCAGACTCTTTTTCAAGGAAGAAAGAATTTACTTTCTTTCCAGTTGTATAAGGTAAAAATATCTTAGTTTTTGACACTGTTGCAGAATTATGGCAGAATTTTGTGTTGATCTCCACTTTCAAGTGTTATGAGCTGCTGTGAACCCCTTCTCTCACAAAAAATAAGACAGTTGGAATTATTTACATATTTGATTTTGTTTGCACCATTGAACTTAAGCTTTGTTTCAGAGTTTCATAAATGGTTAGGACCATCACTGAATGTATAGGAAAAAATTATATGTACTAGTTACATGAGCATAGAGTACAGTTATATAAAACTTAGATGCTTTTAATTAACGTTATACCACTCAGTTATACTAATTTATACTAGTACTAAATAGTTATGCTAATTCAAGCATAGCTATACAGTACAGGTACATGGCAAATAACAGTTAGTGCATGTACCCACTCTTCTTCCTTGGTTAAGGCTGCTTGAACTTTTTACTTGTCAGGATTCTGAGATTTTCTGGCAAAGAATGTAGTGGTCAGCCAGTGATGGTGAATCTCCACACTTGTGTGTGCCAAGTATTTCTTGTCTTCTAGAGACAAAATGTAATCCTGTACCCTTTTTTCAGAATATTTTACAGTGATAGCAATATATATTGATCACCTGCGAACTTATATGTGTGTATGTATGTATGCATATATATGTGTGTGTGTGTATAGTGTATGGGTGTGGATAAAGCCAGTTGAAGTAGATACTTGTACATTTGGAAGTAGGTAGCATTTTGGATTTGGGGATTTTTTTATTAGTGAAATCTACTCTGAAGAAAAAACTTTGTAGGTTATTTTATTCAGCTTTATGAGAGAGTAGCACCTTGTGTAATACATGTTCCAAGAAATTTCTATATACCTCCATGTTCCTGAAGTAAGGGCAGGTGCTAATATCCCTATTTTGTAGATGAGGAAATAGGCACAGGAGAGGGGGGCTGCCTCTAATCCCTTTATGTTTAGGCAGCTAAACACACCCTGATGGGTAGTCCAGTGTTCCCCACTGTGTATAATTGTTCCCCCTTGAAGTGTTAGGTTATTTTATACAGCTTACTCAGTCTTGCCTTTTTCTCTTTTTGTATTCATAGACTGGAAAAGTAAGAAGAGCTTTCCTGCCTTTTTAATTACCAAACTACTCTCAGTTTTCAATGAATCAATTCAAAGAAAGAATGCAGTCTTTCTATACCTGGTAAATATTTTCTGCTCCTAAAAGCTATTAATTTAGTAGCCTCTGATAAATCCAGGTGTTTGTGATGATTGCCTTTAATTTTGTGGAATGACTATAAAAATGACTTATATATATGATATGAACTCTGAAATTTATTTGATATTTATTGATATGATGGAGTGATGTTTCGAATGCCTGTGCCCTAGCCAGCAACAGAAAATATTTTAGGATTGGCCCTAGTATTTAGATTAGGTACTCTTGGGTGTTGTGAGGTTTTTTGGATTTTTTTGGAAAAAGTTGTGACATTAATGTAAATAGGATGCATAAATATATTATTTTGTTAAGTATTCTCTATTTAAAAGTACTTATAAATAATAGTTTTATAAAATTAATCTAGGAATCAGAATATTAAACCTACATTTTACCATTTTACAGATGACCTAACTGAACTTAGATCAAGTAACTTGCTTAAGAAAGTTCAGCCAGCCAATGTATAGCTGAGATCAGAATTTAGATCAGAGGCTACATATTTTGATTCCTACTCTAGTGCCTTTTAAAAATTCTTATTTTTTAAGTACCTTATTTTTTTTTATTTTTTTAAGATTTTATTTATTCATGAGAGATACAGAGAGAGGCAGAGACATAGGCAGAGAGAGAAGCAGGGTCCATGCAGGGAGCCCCACTGTGACTCAATCTCGGGTCTCCAGGATCACGCCCTGGGCCAAAGACAGGCGCTAAACCTCCGAGCCACCCAGGCATCCCTTAAGTACCTTAAATAAGAATTAACATGCCCCTAGGCAGCCCAGGTGGCTCAGCGGGCTTAGCGCCGCCTTTGGCTCATGGCGTGATCCTGGGGTCCTGGGATCGGGTCCCATGTTGGGCTCCCTGCATGGGGCCTGCTTCTCCCTCTGCCTGTGTCTCTGCCTCTCTCTCTCTCTCTCTCTCTCTCTGTCTATCATAAATAAATAAATACAGTCTTTTAAAAAAAAAGAATTAACATGCCCAAGAGAGTGAATAAACCATAGTGAAATTTCTTTTTTTTTTTTTTTTTTTTTTAAGATTTATTTATTCATGAGAGGCAGAGACATAGACAGAGGGAGAAGCAGACTCCTCACAGGGAGCCTGATGCAGGACTCAATCCTGGATCCCAGGATCACGACCTGAGCTGAAGGCAGGCGCCCAACTGCTAAGCCACCCAGGTGTCCCCCGCCATAGTGACATTTCATATGGGTCTTTTGTAAAACTTATGATGTTAATGTAAGAACACAGAAGACAAAATGGATTAATATATGCTACATAAAATATTTTATCTATTGACAGCCATTAATTAGCTTCTAGGTACCATTAAACCTTTTAAATATACTTTATTTAAGCCTGAGGTGAACCTTTGGGCATATTTTGGACCTGTTCTGCAGACGAGTAAACTGAGTCTTTCAAAGAGTGTGCTATATAGGGCAGCCCGGGTGGCTCAGTGGTTTAGCGCCACCTTCAGCCCAGGGTGTGATCCTGGAGACCAAAGATCAAGTCCCGCGTTGGGCTCCTTGCATGGAGCCTGCTTCTCCCTCTAACTGTGTCTCTGCCTCTCTCTCTCTGTGTCTCTCATGAATAAATAAAATCTTAAAAAAAAGGGCAGCCCCGGTTTAGTGCCGCCTACAGCCTGGGGTGTGATCCTGGAGACCGGGGATCGAGTCCCACATCAGGCTTCCCGCATGGAGTCTGCTTCTCCCTCTGTCTGTGTCTCTGCCCCTCTGTCTGTGTGTCTCTATGAATAAATAAACAAAATCTTAAAAAAAAAAATCTTAAAAAAAAAAGTGTGCTATAGCTTAGGATGTTAGAAGTGGAGTTTAAACCCAGTTCTCTGTGACTTCAAAGCCCATTACTAAGCTGTAAAGCCTGTTGATTTTTTGGAATTAAAACTAATCATAAACCCAACCTCTCACATGTTAACTGATGCTGATTATGGAATAATTTCCTCTCATAATTCACCCATCCAAAAATCTGAGCATTTTAGGGACATATTAAGGTAGTATAAAGAAACCAGGTCTTCCTCTATAATGATTTTAACTATAGGAATCATATTAGCTATTTTTGTAATGTTATTTAGAGGTATAGATCTTATACCCCCTTTAAAGAAGAAAGGTATTTATGAAATATTTTATATTCTAAACATATGCTTAAACTAACTCAAGTAAGTCCAAAGGTATATTTTGTGTGACTGAACATTTGTCTCCATATTTTTACTTATTGTAGTTGATCAGTGAGCAATGATTTTTAAAATAGACCTTTCAAAATTGGTTAAGAAATCTTTTTTTTTTTTTTTAAGATTTTATTTATTTATTTATTCATGAAAGACTGGGAGACAGAGAGCGCCAGAGACAAAGGCAGAGGGAGAAGCAGGCTCCATGCACCGGTAGCCTGATGTGGGATTCGATCCCGGGTCTCCAGGATCGCGCCCTGGGCCAAAGGCAGGCGCCAAACCGCTGCGCCACCCAGGGATCCCTGGTTAAGAAATCTTAATGAAAGAAATCAATGTTACAGCAAAGATACCATCCAAAAATTAATACATTTCAAATGTCTGACTGCTTGGGGATAAATAATAGCTTATTATCTTAAATGAAATTGTAATGATGAAAATATAAAGAAAGTTCCTTCTTTAGTAAAGTACCCAGAATACTGAGTTTGCCCGGACCAGGTGTATCTTTGCCTTAAAACATGACTTATACCCTGAAACTTACCTTTCCCCACGAATCTTTGACTGATTTAACACCATCACCTGCCTGGCCAAAAGAGGGTGGGGATGCATAGAATGTAGGCAATGAGATACTAAAAATTTGTTTTATTAGTACCTCATGTCAGTTAACTTTTATTTCTGGTAGTGTGGAGAACTTACAGCAAAGAAATGTAATTTACGTGCATTTTAATCTGTACTATTCAAAATGAGAAATTACATTAGCTTGCCTGGTATTTTTCTGTTTTGGGCAGTCATATGTTAGGACTCTATAAAAGGTGAGATACATTGACAAATTTCCTTATTTTTTTAGTTAAATTCTTTCTAACTAACTGGAGCTTGCAAAGATGGTGTGAAACTTATTGATATTATGACATTGTGAGAAGATTACAAAGTTGCTTCCCTACTTTTATATTGCAACTTTGTATCATCTGAGTAGAAGGGAAGGAAGTGAGGCAGGGCTGGGACAGCTAATGCATACTGAATTCCTACTCTTTTGGGCATCTACTAGGCATGTTTTTTAGTGGAAGCGTAGAAGTACAGGAAGTAGAGCAAAGAGAATTTGTACTATGTACAAAATTAAGCCTTGCATTTTGTTTAGATGCTCAGTTTATTGATCTACCATATTCCTTCATCATCTGCCTTTGGCAGCACCAAATGCTGTTGGTTGGTTGTAGTGCTCTGAGTCACAACTACCTGGGATTGCTCTTTTATTGCTTATGTGGCCATAAGGGGATCAGTGTTCTGGATTTTGTTTGGTTTTGGTTTTGGTTTTTTTGTTTTTGGTGGGGATGGGGTCAAGTTTCAAATTTTCAGAAAACTATAGTTAGCTATATTGTACTATTTAAAATTATGCTTAAAAAATTGCTTAGAGGGTAGATCTTATGTTAAATGCTCTTGCCACTCACAGAAATTTTTAATGAAGAAAAAGGAGGGAAGGAAACTTTTGGAGGTGATGGACAAGTTTATGGCCTTGTTTATACTCTCACAGGTGTATACTTATCTCTAAATTTATCAAGTTGTATACATTAAATATGTACAGCTTTTTATATGTCATTTATAACTTGACAAAGTGTTTTTCAAAAAAGGTTTTAGAAGAGAAAAATCCTACTTCTTAAATGTTATTTAAAGATCAAAACATGAGAAAAAAGCAGAAATCAGCCATGTTCAGATGGTTGTAAATTAAGTCTGTTCTTACCATATACAGCAAAGGGAATTTTTGGGCCTATGGATTAAAAGTCAATTAGAAAACATAAAAGTAAGGCAGCCTGGGTGACTTAGTGGTTTAGCGCCACCTTCAGCCCAGGCTGTAATCCTTGGGACCCAGGGTTGAGTCCCACGTCGGGTTCCCTGCATGGAGCCTGCTTCTCCCTCTGCCTGTGTCTGTGCCTCTTTCTCTCTCTCTCTCTCTCTCTCTCTCTCTGTGTCTCTCATGAATAAATAAATAAAACCTTAAAAAAAAGTTTAAAAATGGGAAAGAAAAGTAGAAATGTTCAAGAGCATCACTTAAAATTTTTTATTATAACAGAAAATTTTTGACAGTGGTATTTATTAAATTATCAAAAGCATAATAATACCATTATCATTTTCATAATTATTGGTTATTTAAAAATAATTTATATTCTCATTTTAAATTTAAAAATAAGCATGAGTGATAACATGATCTTCATTTTTCAAATGAAGAGATTAAGGTTCAGATGTTATATTAAATTTTCTAGGGATGCCATAGGAAAATGCCACAAACTGGGTGGCTTGAATAACGGAAATTTCTTACCTCATAGTTCTGAGGGTAGAAATTCAAGATTAAGGTATTAGCAGGGTGTTGGTTCCTTCTGAAGGCAATGAGGGAGAATCTGTTTCATGTCTTTCTTCGCATCTTCCCTCTGTATCTGTCTCTGTGACCAAATTCTCCCTTATTATAAGGAGTTTAAATCAGTAGTGTTGGATTGGGGCCCACCTTGTTGACCTCATCTTAACTTGATCATCTGCAAAGACCCCATTTCCAACTAAGGTCACACAGATCCTTGGGGTTAGGCTTTTAACATCTTTTGGGGGACACAATTCAACCCATAATAGATGATAAGTCTTTTGCTCAACGTCTCTAAAGTAGGAAAGTTAGATTGCATAGTAGTGCCAGTAAAATAGTAGTATTAAAAGAACGTAAAATATATATAAAATTTATTCACTGGGGCACCTGGGTGGTTCAGTGGTTGAATGTCTTTCTTAGGCTCAGGTTGTGATTCTGAGGTCCTGGGATTAAGTCTCACATTGGGCTCCCCATAGGGAGCTTGCATCTTCCTCTGCCTATGTCTGTCCCTCCGTGTCTCTCATGAATAAATAAAGTCTTAAAAATATATATTTACTGGGGATTCCTGGGTGGCTCAGCTGTTTGGCGCCTGCGTTTGACCCAGGGCGTGATCCTGGAGTCCCGGGATCGAGTCCCACGTCGGGCTCCCGACATGGAGCCTGCTTCTCCCTCCTCCTGTGTCTCTGTCTCTGTCTCTCTCTCTATGTCTATCATAAATCAATCAATCTTTAAAAATATATATTTACTAATATTGCCTTTTGTCTGGGTAGATTTTATTCAAAATTAACTGAGTTTCTAAAATATTTAACAGAGGGGCACCTGGGTGGTTCAGTCAGGTAATCATCTGCCTTCAGCTCAGGTCGTGATCCCAGAGTTCTGGGATCGAGCCTCCCCCCACCCTCCATTGGGTTCGCTGCTCAGCCAGGAGTCTGCTTTTCCTTCTCTGTCCTGCTTATGCTTTCTCTCTCAAATAAATAAAATCTTTTAAAAAATAAATAAAATATTTAATAGAATTTTGGGTTATGATGGGTTTCAAGCTCTTTTTTTGGTATATGATGTGTTTCCAACTGTGGAAAAGCTGTTCAGTTCTTAGTGCTTGCATATGAGCTTAAATCTGAACTTCCATTCATGCAATGTGGAGCCTTAAGATGTGGACTCCTCCTCCATACCTTGAGATGTCCATCAGAATATTGTTTAAATTGTTTCAGGTGCACTTTGACCATAGATAATCTGTGCATTTCATGATCTGTAAGAATTGTAGTGTTGTCAGTGTTAATATGCACCTTGCAATCAGATTTCTGAGGGATGGAGAGGGCAGGGCTCCACTAGAAAAATAACAAAACACTGGTAGTTTGTTTAGCTGCTCCCTTCCCCCTTTTTTCTTTTCTTTCTTTGCTATTGTTTTATTTTGATTTTAAATCACTCCCAGTACTTTAGTGAATAACATAATACCACAAATAATGATGTTCTGCTGCATAGCCATGATACAAACATAAAATGTGGGAAATTAGCAGTATCACTTTACTATCCACTAATTCATAGGCCTGATTCAAATTTCACAAGTTGTCCCCAAAATATCCTTCATAGCAAAAGTATCTAATCCAGGATTTTACATAGCATATAATTATCCTATCTCTTTAGTATTCTTCAATCATAGTTCCTTAGTCTTTCCTTGATTTTCAAGACTGTGACACTTTAGAAGAATATATTTTGTGGAATGTCTTTAAATTTGTGTTTGATAGTTCCCCATGATTAGGTTCAGATTATGCATCTGTGGCAAGAATATCACAGAAGTGATGTGTTCTCTCCATCTTTTCTGATAGTGTACAATTTTGATTTGTCCTTTGACAAGTGATGTTAACTTTGATCACTTGATTAAGGTGATGTTTACCAGGCTTTTCCTCTGTAAAATTGTGTCTTTCCTTTTAATTGCTTAATATTTTGTAGGGAAACTAAATTTTTATCATCAAATTTTTGCCCACTACATAGAGTATTTTGACTAAACTTTTGATAATGATGATAATGAGAGTTTCCAAAAGCTGATTTTCTGTTATTCTTTCTATATTTACTATTTGGCAATCTGTAAGGAAAAACTTTCTCTTTTCCTTGTTTATTTATATCAACATGAATTCCTATGAGTAATGGTTACAATTTTTTCTTTTAAGATTTTGATTTATTCACTTGAGAGAGAGAGCACAGAAGGAGGGGGACAAGCAGGCTCCCCACTGAGCGAGGCTCAACACAGGGCTCAATCCCAGGACCCTGAGATGACCTGAGCTGAAGTCAGACACTTAACCAACCTAGCCACCCAGGTGCCCTGGTAGTGGTTAGAATTTATTATTTTCATTTATTTTGTTCATATTGTCCAAAATTTGATCAATGGGAGGCCTTTCAAACTTGCTTCTCTGTCTTTTCCAAATATTCCCATAATTTTTAAAGCACTTCCACTACTAATTTTTTCACCAAAACAGTAAAAGAAAAATAAAATATAAAGTCTCAGCCTAGAAACAAAAAGCCTCAGTAAAGAAATAGAAAATATAAAGAACTACGTGTACCTGGGTGGCTCAGTGGCTGAGAATCTGCCTTTGGCTCAGGTCTTGATCCCGGAGTCCTGGGATCACGTCCTGCATCAGACTTCCTCTGGGGAGCCTGCTTCTCCCTCTGCCTATGTTTCTGCTCTTCTGTCTGTGTCTCTAATGAATAAATAAATAAAATCTCTAAAAAAAAAAAAAAAAAGAAAAGAAAATCTAAACTAAATAGAAATTTTAGAACTGAAAAGTACAGTAACTGAAATAAAAACTCACTGGATGGGCTCACAGCAGAATAGAGGGGACATAGAACAATGGAACTGGAACGTCAAACAGTGGAAATTACCCAATCTAAGCAAGAAAGAGAAAATGGAACAGTAAATGAACAGAGAGCACAGAGACCTATGGGACTATGACAGAAGGACCACAGAGGAGGAGAAAAGAATAGGGGCAGGGCTGGAAAGCTTTGCAGAAGGACTGGCTGAAAACTTTCCAAACTGGTCAGAAGGCACAGACCTACAGATTCCAGGATCTGAGCAAGTTCCAAACAATATAAACCCAAAGAAGTAATAATAAAATGTTGAAAACTAAAGACAAGAGAAAAATCCTGAAAACCATAAAAGAGAAATGACACCTTTCCCTATGGAGAAAAACAATTCCAGTGATAGTGGATTTCTCCTCAGAAACCAAGGAGGCCAAGAGGCAGCAGCATAACATTTTTCAAGTATTCAGAAACATAAAAATTGGGGCACCTGGGTGGCTCAGTGGTTGAGCATCTGCCTTCAGCTCAGGTCATGATCCTGGGGTCCTGGGATTGAGTCCAGCATCAGGCTCCCCATAGGGAGCCTGTTTCTCTCTCTGCTTAATGTCTCTGCCTCTCTCTATGTCTCTCATGAATAAATAAAATCTTTAAAAACAAAACAAAACAAAATGAAAGCTAAAAATCCCAAGTTCTTTATTCAGCAAATACATCCTTCAGGAATGAAGGGGAAATCAAGACATTCTTAGATGAAGGAAAGCAAAGTAAATTCATCTCCAGTAGACCTACCCTAAATGAATTGCTAAAGAAATGAAAAATGTAGTTTTAAATCAACAGAACATATTTAGGACTTGTGTACCAAGACTACCAAATGCTGGTGGGAGACGTCAAGGAACATACAGGGAAAAGGAGAGATACACTGTGTTCGCATGTTAGAAGACTCAACATAGGAAAGTTCACTTCTCCCCAAATTGATACACAGGTTTAATGCAATTCCTAACAGAATCCCCCCCATGACTTTTAATAGACAAGATTATTCTAAAATTAATATAGGAATGCAAAGGAATTAGAATAGCTAGCAAAATTTTGAAAAAGAAGAAAGTAGAGAAAATCAGTTTCTCTAATTTCAAGACTTATATAGTTGCAGGAATCAGGTCTGAGGATGTTGGTGGAGAAATTGACATGTTAATCATTGGAACAGAATACAAAACCCAAATAGGTCTACACAGGCATAATTGACTGATACGTGACTAAGGTACAAAAACAGTTGGAACAGAGAAAGGAAAATCTTTTAGACAAATGATTTAAAAAAAACAAAAACCAACCTTTAATCTTCACACTAGGAAAAAAAAAACATATAAGAAACATGATACCAGGGACACCTGGGTGGCTCAGCAGTTGGGTGTCTGCCTTTGGCTGGGGGCCTGATCCTGGAGTTCCAGGCCCACACTTTGGGCTCCCTGCATGAAGCCTGCTTCTCCCTCTGCCTATGTCTCTGCCTTTCTCTGTGTGTCTCTCATGAGTAAATAAATAAAGTCTGAAAGAAAGAAAGAGAGAGAGAGAAAGAAAAGAGAAGAGAAGAGAAGAGAAGAGAAGAGAAGAGAAAAGAAAAGAAAAGAAAAGAAAAGAAAAGAAAAGAAAAGAAAAGAAAAGAAAAAAGAAAAGAAAAGAAACATGACACCAGAGGGGCAGCTAGCTGCTTCAACCAGTGGAGCATGCAACTCTTGATCTTGGGGTTGTGAGTTCAAACCCCATGTTGGGAGTAGAGATAACTTAAACATAAAATTAAAAACAAAAACATGATACCAGAAATACAGCCTACAAAAGAAAAAAAATTGAAAAAAAAATTGATAAACTAGACTTTATCAAAACCAGCCATAAAAAAAGGATGAGATCTTGCCACTTGTGAAAACATGGACGGACCTAGAAGGTATTATGCTAAGTGAAATAAGCCAGACAGAGAAAGATACCATATGATTTCACTTACATGTGGAATCTAAGAAACAAATGAATAAACAAACAAAAAGTGGAATCAGATCTGTAAATACAGGAACAAACTGATGGTTGCCAGTGGGGAGGGGTTGGGGGAATAGACAAAAATGGGGAAAGGGGAACGGGAGATAACAGGCTTCCAGTTATGGAATTGAACAAATCACAGGAATAAAAGACACAGCATAAGGAATATAATCAATGGTATTGTATTAGCATTGAATGATGACAGATGATAGATACACTTGTGGTGAGCATAGCATAACATTGTTGAATCACTGTTATATTCCTGAAACTAATGTAACATGTGTCAGCTGTACTCAACCCCCCCCCCCCCCCACACACACACACAATGAAACTCAGTCCTAAAAATGTAAATAGTCCAGAAGGGATATTATGGATTTTTAGGAAAATCCAAAAGAATGAAATAGACATGTCACTGAAGAGGATATACTAATGGTAAATTAAGCATATGAAAATACATTCCATATTACTAGCCATTAGGGAAATGCAGATTGAGACCACTTGAGATGTCACTACATGTTAGAACAGCTACCATGAAAAATAATGACAGTACCAAATGCTGATGTAGATTTGGAGAAACCGGATCTCTCATAGATTGTGGGAATCTAAAATGGTACAGCCATTCTGGAAAATATATGGAAATTTCATTAGAAACTAAATATACACTTACCATGTGGCCCAGCAATATCACTTCTGTGCATTTATCCCAGAGAAATAAAAATATGCCCACATAAAAAGATATACATGAATATGCTTTACATATTATAGATGAAAGTCATTTACCAGACATGTCCTTTGCAAGTATTTTTTTCCCTGTGTGGAGCTTGTGCTCCAATGTACATCCCAAATGTGAATGTTCGTAGCACCTTTTTTTTGGTAATAACTCAAAACTGGGAACAACTGAAAACTCTTTCAATGGGTGAATAAACAAATTATGGTACATCCATACTATGGAACATTCTGTTCAGCAGTAAATAGAAATGAACTGTTGATACACGGGACAACTTGATTAGATCTTAAGGGTATTATGTTGAATAAAATTATGCCAATCTGAAATGGTTGTATACTCTATGATTCCATTTGTATCATATTCTCAAAATGACAAAATTATAAAGATGAATGACAGATTAGTGGTTGTCAAGGATTCAGAATAGCCGGAAGGGGAGGAATGAATATGCTTATAATGGGATAGCAGGAAGGAATTCTTTGTGATGAAATAGTTCTGTATTTTGAATGGTGGTTATGTGATCTACTTATTCATGTGACAATAAAATGACATAGAACTATACATACCTTTTATACCAATGTCATTTGCCTGGATTTGATGGCACATTGTAAGATGTAACTAGTGTAGAAACTGGGTAAAGTCTTTACAAATTCTTAGGAATTTCTAACTATTTCAAACAAAAGAGAGATTGTCATTGCTATAGGATTTCAGAGAAATAGTTACCTGACAAGGAGAGGAATAAAGGAAGATCTGAGGTCATAGCTTTTGAACCTGTTTTATAGGATGGATAGACTTTTTTCATGAGTTGATTTGGGGAGGGAAAGATATTTTAGATTGGGAATCGGTAAATGTTAATGGAATGGTGCTACTATACCGTTGATACTATTAAAGCATATGAGTAACATCCAGTTAGTCAAAAGAACATTTTAATTAGTTGAGTAGAGGAATGTGTCTTTAAATTTTTTATCTCTGGGATGCCTGGGTGGCTCAGCTGTTGAGCGTGTCTGCCTTCAGCTCAGGACGTGGTCCTGGAATTCTGGGATTGAGTCCCGCATTGGGCTCCTGCATGGAGCCTGTTTCTTCTCTCTCTGCCAATGTCTCTGCCTCTCTCTTTCTGTGTCTCTCATGAATAAATAAATAAAATCTTTAAAAAATAAAAATAAAAACATAAATTTTATATCTCACATAGACTCTGAGATACTTGTTACCCTTGTATTTTCACACAAATTTATGAAACCTGAGAGTAAGAGACATAGAGAAGACACAAATCCCCAATATCATACATGAAACCTAATACTTCAAAAGGGATGGATGGGAATCATTAAAGTAGCATATGGTTTCAAAAAATAATAATAAAATAAAAGCCTGTATTTCATGGGTTTAAGAAATGGAATCAGAGAAAAAGTCACAATGCAGTTGTTAAAGTAGGAGAACTCTAATTTTAGCCAAAGATGTCAAGACAAATTATAGGCTTGTGTTAAAGCTGTGTAGTCACCTATTCTTTTACTCCATGGAATTTTCATACTTGATGATTGTGTTTTTGGATGATTGCTTAATATTTCTTTCTATTCAGTTGTAAGCTTTCTGTGGCTCAGCAGTGTATCCTCAATTCCTATCCCACTGCCTGGCAGCACCTAGTAAATATTTGTTGAATGTACTCATGCATGAAATCAATGACTTTGCAAAAACTCTTTAAACTAGAACAAAGAAAAGACAGTTATAGAAATAAACAGGATGATAAGGAAGGCTAGACAGGTACATGTAATATGATGGTAAAACTTTGGTAGAGCTATGCGAAATTTAAACTTCACAACTAAGAAATTCAGGATTGGGTTCTGTAATGATATGTTTCCTAAAGGATGCCAACGTGTTCGATTGAGCAATAGATGAGCTACGTACATGACTGTAGTAACGTATGTTGGCAGAAATTAAGGAAAAGAGCAGAAGCACCAGCCACTGCATACTATCTGCTGTGATAGCTTTCTTAACAAACTAACACTAAATAAATGACTCATTAGATTAACTGCTGCCTTGAGGATTTCTGCTTAAAACACACCGTGATGCCCTTCAGCATGTTGAATACACTTTTCAGTATGTCTCTGCATTTCTGCTGCATCTAGTCAAATGGTATGATCAACAGGATCATGACTTGTTTGTGTTCCCAAGCCTGTTCCAACTGGTGGTACTTATTTTAGTTACATGATTTAAATCATTATATAAGCTAAGGAAAACAGAAGAGATGATGTTTCTGTGAAAACTTAAGTTGAATGTTTTGAAAAGAATAGATAAAAGGTAATGACTAAAAATACTGCTGAATTAGATATGAAAAGAGCTGTAAAATATTAGAGATAAATTAATTATTCTTTAAAAAAGAAAGAAAAAGATTCTGTACCCAGAGTGCTTGACTTGTTAAGTTCTTGCATTTTTTTAAAGATTTTATTTATTCATGAAAGACAGAGAGAGAGAGAGAGAGAGAGAGGCAGAGACATAGGCAGAAGGAGAAGCAGGCTCCATGCTAGGAGCCTGACTGGATCGCGGGTCTCAAGGATCACGCCCCTAGGCTGAAGGCGGCGCTAAACGGCTGAGCCACCTGGGCTGCCCCTTGCATTTTTTTTTTTTTAAGATTTTATTTATTAATTCATGAGAGGGAGCACACACACACACACACACACACACACACACACACACACACACACACAGTGGCAGAGACCTAGGGAGAGAGAGAAGCAGGGTCCTTGCCGGGAGCCTGATGTGGGGCTTGATCCCGGATTCCAGGATCACACCCTGAGCCGAAGGCAGGTGCTCAACTGCTGTGCCACCCAGGTGTCCCCTTGTCTTACCGTTAAAGCAGTTTTTCAATCCGTGGGTCATCAAGTCAGTTTCGTAGGTTGAAATCAGGAACCTTTTTTTAAAAAAACAAGGATAGGGCAGCCTCGGTGGCGCAGCGGTTTAGCGCCGCCTTCAGCCCAGGGCGTAATCCTGCAGTCCCTGATCGAGTCCCACATGGGCTCCCTGCATGGAGCCTGCTTCTCCCTCTGGCTGTGTCTCTGCCCCCCCCCCCCCCTTTCATGATTAAATAAATAAATAAAATCTTTAAAAAATAAAAAAATAAGGATATACCAGATTACAATCATACTGCGTTACATCTAGAAAGGAGCATCATTTCATGCATTTTTTTTGAGTTTTTAATGTTCTTAATATATATGTAAACTGTGAAAAGCTTGAAAAACAAAGCTTAAGAAATTGAAAACAGAAATACTAGAGTAAGTATAAAGGATATGATTTACCCAAAAAAGGGCACTGAAATTAGTAGATTCAAATTTTTAAAGCAAGTCTACCATCAAAAGATTGTTAAATACATATTAATGTACTTTATGTTAACGTGAAATATTTAAGGTATGTATATAATGGTTGTATAGTATTTATTTTAAGTTGACCTTTTTAATTGACCAACTACAAATCTCCATGTTATGGGTAAGAGTTTTAATATATTTTATTTTACTTACTTTCATCTCATGCCTCCTCATTACATCTTTTTCTCCTGCTTTCTCTGTCACTTAATCGTGTGACCTAGAGTCATTCTTTAGGCCTCAGTTTGGTTTTTAGGAAATAAAATTATCCTTTAGATCACTTATTTGGCAGTGCTTATTTGCCAGAATGATAAATTCTATCTTGGTGTTTGCCATCTAAGATTTTTTATAAATAGCAGACATTCTGTTTTCATAAATCTTTTTTTTTTTTTTTTTCTTGAGCACTGAAATCCTCATATTGCAACCTTAGGGGGCATCATTCACATATATTGTGATATACAGTGCATAAGAATAGTGTTGGTGCTAATACTCATTACTTGATTCTGGATCTAAGAAATTTCCATATCCCGGAATGATCTTTTGTATTTGAGCATTAGTAAATTATTTTAGGCTGTCTGTGGGTGAGGAGTTTTGGGATTAATTTTTTTGGTAAGATAACAATTTATAATTCTTGAGGTAATAGCATTTTTATTACTGAGCATCTGCTGACACAGTGTCACTGTTTTCTGGAAGGAAGCTAATAAGGAGACTAAAGTAGTGGCAGATTTTGAAAAGAGGTGATGATTAAAAAGGATATCGATGTGTAATTGAGACTGCCTAGGAGTGAAAGCAGTGGAGCTAGGAGATGAAAAATCCTACCAAGAGGACAGTTGCTGAGTCGTACATTCCCATCCATTGGACTAGGTATACAGGCAGTCCAGGATAGCATGTACAAATGGCTGTTCATCTGGTATGTGACCAGGTTGGAATTTGATAATTTAGGTAGGTAGAGTACAGGCCTACCTCAGTTCACTCATATACAAAAGATGTATTTTAAAAAGCTAGTTTGTAATTGAGTTGATACTGTCATCAGTTGCCTTTCTAATGAGACCTAGACTAGCCCATAAGATCATGAGTGAAAAGTCACTCTAATACAGATGGTGTTAGCCATGAATTGTGGATCCTCAAATATCATTTCTTCCCCTTCCCCCTTTTAAAAGAAAAGGCTCAGGGGTGCCTGGCTGGCTCAGTTGGAAGGGCATGCAACTCTTAATCTCAGGATCATTGAGTTCAAACCTCACAGTGGATGTAGAAATTACTAAAATAATAATTAAAATTATAAAACAACTCAGTTTTAAGCATAATTTTGAAATACGTGAATTTTAACTTTGTCTTGCAGCTCCTTTTTATCCTTCCATATGCTACTATTTACTATTTTCTACTTTCTATGAACCCTGTGCTCCCACCCCTATCCCCTGAGTCCAGGTCAGCTAAACAGCATTTACTTTGTAAGAGTATTTACTGGCCTTTTTCCAGTGGGAACAATTATTACCATACTAATCAACTCCTAAATGAGGTGTTAAAGGAAAGCAGTTGAATTGGATTAATTTATGCTGAAATGTGAATGACAGTTCTACCAACTTTACAGAAATTTTCTTTTTTTTTTAAAGGGTATTCTTTTTAGGTTAAGTTTTAATCTGATATTTCAGACAGAGGACCATATAAAGTGAACACTTGAGCTTTGTGGGGAAAGCTGTCTGTTCCCTTCTTTTGGATCTAACTTTGCCATGTTGAGGGAGTCCAGGGGAGAAATAGATGGCAGCCATTCTCTCCTAATCCATCTATAGAGGCTTAGACAACCTTCTCGTATTTAAACCTGCCTTTTAGAATGTGGAGAGTACCTGCATCAAGGGTGGTGAGTGGGAGTTTTCTTGCCATCCCTGTTGTAATCAAGTCCACAGCATGGGTGAGGCTTCCTGTCACCCTGGATACCTGCATTTCAGCATGGGCCTTCTTTTGCCCCCTCTTCCTGTTCCTGGGGTGAAGATAATGACTTTTGCAGTAGAGGGGACAAGGTTCCCTCTTGGGAGAGCAGCCTCTATGATGGGGAGCTATAGGCTCCCTGCTATGCCGAGGCCCGTGGGACTCTTGGCTCAGGGGAGTAGGTTTTTACACTGCCGCCAAGGTCCTATCCCTGCGAGGTACCTTCCGGCAAACACTTAGTTGGCAGTAATTATCTGGCTGCAGCTTCAGATCACACTTAGCTGATTTATGAAAGACCAAATTGGTATAAGAAAGATAGTTTAGAGGTGTTGATGCAAATAGCATAAAAAGTAGATGGTAAGTTGCAAAGATTGTCTATAATAAGCACAGGCAGTAAATGTAAAATTTTATGAAGACAAAAGAGGAGGGAAAGAAACATATTGATAGCTACTATTTTCTAGTCACATTCATCATTTCTTCTAATACTTTCTCACCAATAGCACTTGTATAGTCCAATGCATTCGAACCTCATTTGAATTTTATATTTCGTTGTATAATATAGTCTTGATTGTTTTACTACAAAGTGTTGTGAATTATTACTGGATAAAATTGGTGCTCTTAAAAGATGTAGCATGTTTGTCCTGTCCCCAGGTACAGCTGCATCATGCTCCACTCCATGATCTAGTCTGAGAGGCACAGGCACATTTATCCTCAGAGCAACCTCATGAATAGATATTACCATTTTACAGATGAGAAAATCAGGGTTCAAAACGGGAAGGAACTTGGTCTCACTGGGACTAAGTGAAGTGACAGTGTTCAGTTTCTCCCCTCAACTCTCTCCTCAAGGATTTTGTGCTTCTACAAAACAGAAAAGCTAGCAATATAAATAGAGTGCTTATCTAAAAGTTGAGAAGTTTTTGGTTCTGTTCCTGCATAATTTATTGACTTGTAAAGAAATCTTTTTAAAGGTCCATGATAGAAGTCTTGTCTTTCATTTCTACATATGCATGTTGAATTTAATTTCACCCTTAACGTTGGAAAAAAGTACATACATATTTTTAAAAATTAGACATTTGGCATGTTTGAAGACTAGTTTTAAATAAAAACAGTTATTAATGGGATAATACCCTGGAGAACTCTCTTCAATTCTAGTGCACTCTTCTGTGTATCTGTACAGACTTGACTTTTAAAGACAAAATCTGGGCAGCATGGGTGGCTCAGTGGTTTAGCACCTGCCTTCAGCCTGGGGCGTGATGCTGGAGACCCAGGATCGAGTGCCACATCCGGCTCCCTGCATGGAGGCTGCTTCGCCCTCTGCCTGTGTCTCTGCCTCTCTCTCTCTGTCTCTCATGAATAAATAAATAAAATCTTTAAAAAAAACCACAAAATCTTTGTCACCAACTATTAGTGTCTTCACTACACTGACAACAAGCTATTTTAATCTGCTACCTTATTTCAGCCCCCAGTGCCTTCTCCTTCCATAAGTATATAACTTGGCCACAATATGTGATAATAGCCAAGAGCTCAGATTTTGAGGTCAGTAAAATCCGATTTTAAATCCTGACTCCAGATTATTAGTGTAATATTGGTTAAAATGCTTTAGCTTGCTGCTCACTGTGCTTCAGTTTCCTTTTATTTATTTATTTTTTTAACAAAGTAGTAATACCTACTTCATGAGATTTTTTTTTTCTTACTTCATGAGATTTTTATAAATTTTCTCCCAAGTTGTCTATGGTGTTTACAGTAGAATGTCGTATCATATCATGTCATATCATGCCTAAAAAGTTTTGGGCTGATATTTTTACCTTGTAAATTCACTTTAAATTGAACAGATACATTCTTTAGTAAAGAGTATAAATATCTATATATATAAAGAGTATACAGATATGTATTCATGTACATTAGATGAACTTTACTTGAAAATACTAAGTCCATAATTTATATGACCCATTTTTTTAATGATATTGTAAAGAACAAAGTGCCTTCATACTTTAGATTGATTTTGATGGGGGAAGAATACTGCATAATATATGGCATTCAACTAATCTATTCTGTTGATTTGGTAGTATAAAAAGATTTATCGATGATGAATTTCCATACTCTTGAAAATAATTTTATAGCTCTTCCACTGCTTCTGGATTTATATTGTTGCCTTGTTTTAAAGTAAGACTTTCCCTAGTGTATGTTAATATTTGGAAAATTCCCTATCAGTAGGCTAGCACCATCTTGACAGCCCTATGTTCTGCTTCTACCTTGCTAATTGTTTCCTTGGGATTATTTGGATTGTGTAGAAAGCTTTTTGCAAATCCTCTTATTACTGAAGTCATTGTTGCCAGCAGGAATAAGATTAAAGGTGCTTAAGTCTGTAGAGTTGTTTCTAATTTGTACGTGTCATTTCAGTGCCATTTTAACAGAACTCTGTCTCCTGTCTCTCCCTTCTCCCCCGGTACTATCTCAAGTTAGGTCCGAGAAGCCAGGCCATTGGAAGAAATCTCATTTTATCCTCCTAATTATTATGCTGGCACTCAGGAGATAATTTTTCCCTTCATGCACTGCCAATTAATATGCAAATGGACTGATAAATATTTATGCAATGATTTAAATTATGCAGGGAGTGCTTTCAGTGTGTTCTGTAAATGAATTGTTCGTGGACTTCAAAGTGCTGGCTGCTGTGCTAACGAGGAGAGATTTGCATAAGGCCCTAATCACACGCATACTGATTAAGCTTCATTATGGAAACTGCCAGCTGCAATCTTTGTTTCTATTTTATTACAAAAAGGGGAACTTTTCATGCTTCAGTTGCCTTGACAATGTCAGTCCTAGCTGGTAGGAGAGACTAAAACTCCTCTGAGCAACTGAAGTTTCCTTATTCAGTTGAAGATTGCTATGGTGTAACTGAAGTTGTATTTTGCTTCTCCCCCAATCCACTTTCCACCTCCCACCCTTGTTCTCTTAAGAACATAGTGTAGATTTATTAGAAATAGTAGTACCTTCTTTCCCCCACCCCAAACTGCTACCTGTTTCTTCCTTGCTCTGGACTGTGGGAACCTCTAGAAGATTTCACAGCAATGCTGGACTGCAGTGACTATGTTCTAGGTGGGTACCAGCACAGTTCTTTCTTATAAGCTTTAATATGGAAATAGCGCGTGTGGGGTTGACTATGCATAAATACTTAATCGCATATGCAACCAACTCGGGGGAGGGGGAGAGGTGGATTGAGCAGAGAAGGAAGAAAGCATTTGCAAGGCACGAGCATACTTGAATTTGCAGTAGGTCCCTCCCTATCACTAGCTCTTCTGGTTCAGAAGACATTTTCAGTACATAGTGTAGATTTGGAATTCAACTTAAACAGAGTACATTTTTGCTTTTTGGAAATATCTATTGGGAGCATTTCATATAGTTCTAAAAAACACTCAAAATCTAAAACTGGTATAAAGTATACCTAAATAATGTGACATATTAATAAAAATGTTTTGCATACCTAATGTGAATGTCTTCTATAAAAACCAAAAGTGCATAGTGAAAAATAAGATGGAGCCATAGTGCAGAATGGCTCCCATAAATACTAATGCAGAGGGTAATTGCAGTGGTACTGCAATAGGACTGTTGATCAGTTTCCAGATTTGAGAAACCACCAAGTTTCCAAAATTTGGCTGATATTAGCCTTTTTTATTTAAAAAAAAAAATCAACTTCTGTTCTTGAGAAAACAATTTTAAGTGCTGGAAAGCCTATTTTTAGAGTTTTCTCTATAGAACAGCAAACCTTTTAGGGAAGGGAGTGTGAGGCTTGATTATATAAACTGTCTTTGGTAACTGAGATTTAAAATAGATTGAGACACATTGTGGCTCATGGTGGCCCTATTTTGTGTTGAGATTTGTCTGTTTTGTATGCAAAATTCTTGAAACCTCTTTAGGTCACTCTGGTTACCTGGAGAGTCCGATGATATAAACTTTAGGTTAAAAACCTTTGCAAGTGTTTTTTTTTTCCTATGTCATTTTTCTCACTTGAAAATTTGTGGCTTGACCCCCATCCCCAATCTCCTTCACAGTTGCTAAGGATAAAATTAAATGATAGTTCAGAAAATGTTTACATTCTTAGGAAGAAAGAATGGCCTAAACTCAAGGCAGTAGTAATATTTGTATAGCACAATAAAAACTATGATTAAAGCAACAAACTGGTGTCAAGAATTCAATCCGAAAGTAATTTGTAGACTGTGTATTATATTCTTATACAGTCAGCTCACTGTGCCCACAGAGAGAAAAAGCTTAAATATCCAAAAAGAACTTGTATTTACTCTTTTACATCTATTAAGTTGGAAAGTCAAGAAAGGAAAGAAAAAATATCTTTTTGAAATACTTTTGCATTATATTTTAGAATGAGAAATTGTATCTCTTATTTGTAATTAACAGTGTCATTTGAATAGTCTTCACACTGTTGTACAGTTAGTCAGAATTTTGATGTATTTACATGTGTATGTATGTGTGAAGTACTTTTGTTACATGTCTTAAGTTCTTGACAATTCAATAGAAAATGCTTAGAAGATTCACACAATACCTGTGACATAATTTTTAATTTAGATGTGTGGAAATTAGGATATGAATTGCACAAGGACAAGCTCATGACTTGTTAAGAATTATTCCTACTTCTCTGTGTAAAAGATATGTGGAAAAACTGTTTTTATGAATAATAACTGGTTCATATTTTTGCCACTTCTTTTAACATACATTCTGAAGGCAGTAATGAGCAGAATGTATGTTTAATGGTATATTAACATTTGTTGTGATCTTTGCTGACATTCATAAGATTTGGTTAAGTCATTCAGAAAGCTGATTTTCACTAAGTTGTACACCTGTTCCTTTCAAACCTTAGTATGCTTCCAGTGACATTTAAATTTTTCTGTACAGTAGGGGCACGGAAGTTGTAGAACTACTCTCATTTATGACCACAGAAAAACGAATTTGAACCCTTTGAACATCTGAAGAACAAACCAAAGATATGATAGAACTGCCTAAGACCATAAGACAAACTTTTAAAAAAAAATTAGAAAAGCTATTACACAGCTTCCAGGTTGGAAATGAAATTTATGGGAGGAGGACTTTTGATTCTCTCTCATCACTTACACATTTATGTAAAGCAACCATGGACAGCATGGGTGGGACTTCTCATGATTGTGATTTCCTACTTAAACATTGAAGCAGATGGCAAAATGTACTCTTCAGTGAAAAAAAAAATCAAATAGTCTATTTATTCTCAACTAATAATTATAGTTAAATGGTTTTTAACCCAATAGGAGAAAAGGGAGAACTTGCTTTATAGTCAACTTGAATCTAAATATGTTAAGTTTGGGTTTATAGTAGAATAGAATGAGGTATATATTAAATGTGTATTTGGGTTTTACCCTATTAAAAAGTTGGAAGAAAAGCAGACTTGTTCTTATCTCTTGTATATCCTCTGGGATAACTAATAGTGCTTCATTAAGGAGATAATGTCTGGAGGTTCATATGGGATATTGATCAGATAGGTGATATTTTTAGGTGTGTGTGGTTGTGGTTCAATTTTGAAATTATTAGATGTATCTGTTATGCCTTATGGTACAACTTCTTGTTCTGGTTTATGATTGAGATACGAATTTGACATATTCTTATTTTGACACATGGTTAGTTTGTCTGGGCAGGGAGTAAATAAGGAGTTTTTTTTTTTTCTTAGACATGCTTTCTTATTATTCTGTTAGGTTGAGTTACTGTCCAATTTGTTATGAAGATTTTGGTTGTAATTAAGAAATACCTTTGCTTATGGAAAAATAAACTTTATTTGAGAATAATGTGTTTTAGGGACACCTAAGTGGTTCAGTGGTTGAGCATCTGCCTTTGGCTGAGGGCATGATCCCGGGGTCCTGGAATCGAATTCTGCATCAGGCTCCCTATGGGGAGTCTGCTTCTCTGCCTATGTCTCTGCTCCTCTCTCTGTGTCTCTCATGAATAAATAAATAAAATATTTTTTTAAAAGAGAGAGAATAACATGTTTTACTTTGTAGGGTGCTCGGCCTAGCTTTATTTCTGTAAAGTATTTTATGATTCATACGACATTTACTCCATTTACATGTTAGACTCTAGTATAATTTTTTCAGGTTAGATTTCAGTTATCTTTGTTAGAAGAACATTAAAATTCTTTGGAAAGACAATTTATTTGTGGATCACTTCAGGGTTAAGGGAATCCTGAATTTCTTTCAGATAAACTTTTATTACAATTTCTAGTGTTTCAGCATGACCCTCTCTTTGAACTGTAGGACTGTAACAGTCAATATTCTTAAACCTGTCCTTTGCCACAATTTTCCCTCCCTAACCACATCTCCAATTTTCGAAAAGCTTCATTCACCTCTGATTTTGTTTTTTCACCTCTGATTTTCATTGCAGACTCGAGAATGAACAATCCGTCAGAAACCAGTAAACCATCTATGGAGAGTGGAGATGGCAACACAGGTAAGAGATGGTTCCCAGATCCAGCTTTTAAACTAGATCTAACAGAGTTAACAAAAGAAACTTTCCATTAACTGTGACTCCTGTTTGGCAAATAAAGACCAGTTGTAGTATTGAGTTGTCAAATATAATTTAGTGCTTGCAGGAACTGGTATTGTATTTGTTTAAAATTATTTGCAAATTACTTCCATCTTTTTGTTACTATTTATCAGAGAAGCTCTGAAGTAGTTCAGAGAATAGTCCTTTGGGGTCAAGTAGTTCTGGTATGAATTAGGGATTTGTGGGATGCCTGGGTGGCTCAGTGGTTGGGCACCTGCCTTTGGCTCAGGTCATGATCCCAGGATCCAGGATCAAGTCCTACATCGGACTCCCTGCGAGGAGCCTGCTTCTCCCTCTTGCCCCCCTCTCTCATGTGTCTCATGAATAAATAAATGAATCTTTTTAAAAATGAATTAGGAATTTATTATTTACTGGCTTTGGACTTTGGGCAATTTCCCCAATTTTTTGAGACTACCACTATAAAATGAGGATAATATATTTCATAGGTCATTGTGAGTATTAAAGGAAATGGATTAAGCACAGTGCCAGGTACACAATAACCATTCAGTAAAAAGTTGCGTTTGTTACAGGTGTTAAAATAGTAAATGTTATCTACCACCCCCCATTCAATATAAAGTATTTGGAAGTTATAGTGTCAGTAGACAGTTAAAAACACATACTGCAGGACGCCTGGGTGGCTCAGCAGTTAAGCGTCTGCCTTCAGCTCAAGATGTGATCCTGGAGACCTGGGATCGAGTCCCACATTGGGCTTCCTGCATGGAGCCTGCTTCTCCCTCTGCCTGTGTCTTCTCCCTCTTCTCTCTGTGTCTTTCATGAATAAATAAATTAAAACACACACACTTGTTTCTATTCCTAATATGTTCTTTTATTTGGTAAGTTAAAAAAAATTTTTTTTATTTTTATTTATTTATGATAGTCACACAGAGAGAGAGAGAGAGAGAGAGAGAGGCAGAGACATAGGCAGAGGGAGAAGCAGGCTCCATGCACCGGGAGCCCAACGTGGGATTCAATCCCGGGTCTCCAGGATCGCACCCTGGGCCAAAGGCGGGCACCAAACCGCTGCGCCACCCAGGGATCCCAAGTTTTAAAAATTTAAATGTAACTATTGATTAGGAGAAAATTAATATCATGTAAATGAGAAAACTGAGGCCCCCTGAGAAAAAGGTAAATCCGTGAAGGACCGAATGTCTCCACAACCCATACTCTTAATTCTTCACATTACTCAGAGGACATTTAACTGTGTGTCTTTATCATCTGCAAGAGATGGTACAGGGATTTCCCCAGTTTCTGGTGGAGACATAAAATAATGAAATGTGTGAGAAGGGAATTCTGTGGGCAGAGTTACACAAAGTAATAGTTTCTAATGTAAACTAGGTTTATCACTTGCAGAGAGGGTTGCCTCTTTGACCCATAATTTTAAAAATACCTAACTATGAGAGTTATAAGAATGAGAGTCACTCTGGAAACAGCCTTTGTTTTCCACCTCTACTGACCATAACATGTTTTAATTAGAAGTTGATGAGTTGAACCAGTATAGCAGTTCCTGCCTACATATCTTTCCATTCAAAATTGTTCTATATCTGGAGATCCTTGTTAACCTTTTCGTTTCTAAAGTATACATGTTTCTTTATGGGCCTTCCTGTTGTACCGACCATGTCACTCAAAATACTGAGGCTAGCCAGGTAGACTGCTCTAGCACCTCCTGAGGAGGAGAAAGGAAGCATTCTGCGCTGTCTAGGTGGTTAGCCGCAGCCTCATTTTTGTTGTTTCTTTGTCCTCTGTTTGGGTTGTGTCTTGCATTATTTTGTAACACTGGTCCATCTGCCAGTGCTTTGGCCATCTAGCTTAGGTGTGGGATTTGTCTGCAAAGAGAAACTGGGCAGTCGATCCTTTAAAATAAAACATTAGGGGAGAGTGTGCAGGGCACTCCTGCCTTAAAAAAACTGCTTCAAAGGAGAGGCAGGTGTTTCTAAGGGAAGAAAAACATGATGGAGAACAGTGAAAATGTCTCTACACCTTTTGAAACTCCAACTAATGAGACTTATCAATAGCTACCATTTATTGAGCACCTACATATAATAATTTCTCAATGACATGTTTTTAAAAATCTTAAGCACTGTACCCATTACTTGATTTCAGTTTTGAGGAGGTTTTTTTTGTTGTTGTTTTAAGATTTTATTTATTTATTCATGAAAGACAGAGCCAGAGACACAGGCAGAGGGAGAAGCAGGCTCCATGCAGGGAGCCCAACATGGGACTCAATCCTGGGTCTCCAGGATCAGGCCCTGGGCTGAAGGTGGCACCAAACCGCTGAGCCACCTGGGCTACCCCAGTTTTGGGTTCTTTTTTTTTTTTTTTTTTTTTTTTAAGATTTATTTATTTATTTATGATAGACACATACACAGAGAGAGAGAGAGAGAGCCAGAGACACAGAAGGAGGGAGAAGCAGGCTCCATGTCGGGAGCCTGATGCGAGACTCGATCCCGGGACTCCAGGACCGTGCCCTGGGCCAAAGGCAGGCGCCAAACTGCTGAGCCACCCAGGGATCCCCAGTTTTGAGGTTTTGAGTTCTTAATGACAGTACTATAAGTTAGGTATTATTATTTCAAGGAATAGGAAATTGAGACACAAAACCAGCCAGGAAATAAAGGCAGAATGAGGATTTACACTGTGCATGTGGTTTCTCCCATGAACTGCAATAAAATAAAACAAAAGCTTAAGCAATGCTTTGTATATATATTCAGGTCAAAACTATTTTCAGAACCATATATAAGAGAAATTCTAGCTGGAGCACTCGCTAAAACAGTCTCATGAATTGTTTTAATATGCAGTGCATGGCG
The DNA here is from genome assembly GCF_053574225.1 of Canis aureus. Lineage (NCBI taxonomy): Eukaryota > Metazoa > Chordata > Mammalia > Carnivora > Canidae > Canis > Canis aureus. Next base: position 50,065,339 of record NC_135616.1, read on the forward strand.
AACTCCTAAAGCTGAGCAGCATCACTATAGATATTTACTTATTGATGTCTCTAAACTGAGCATTTGTTGCCTTTGTAAAATTATAAATCAATTCCATGTTACAGACCTTTACATGCACTTGAAGATAACTAAAATCTTGAATATCAGTTTCTGAAAAAAAATTTTTTTAAAGAATTTGTTTATTCATGAGAGACACAGAGAGAGAGGCAGAGACACAGGCAGAGGGAGAAGCAGGCCCCTCACAGGGAGCCTGATGCAGGACTCGATCCCTGGATCTTGGGATCACGCCCTGAGCTGAAGGCAGATGCTCAACCGCTGAGCCACCGAAGCTTGGGGGTCTCAATTTCTGAAATGTTAAGGGCCTATCACTAGTATCTCCCACTAATGTCAGTTTGTTAGTTTAGGAATATAAAAATTACATTTGAGTTCCAGTTTGCCTATTAAAGTACAATGTTCATTATATTAGATATAGGGCAGCCCTGGTGGCTCAGCGGTTTAGTGCCGCCTTCAGCCTAGGGCATGATCCTGGAGACCCGGGATCGAGTCCCATGTCAGGCTCCCTGCATGGAGCCTGCTTCTCAGAACTCTGCCTCTGTCTCTGCCTCTCTTTCTCTGCGTCTCTCATGAATAAATAAATAAAATCTTTAAAAAATATATATATATATATATTAGATATAGAATTACAGTTTTTTCAGACAATTACATGCTTACAAATTGATTTTTATTTAAAAATAAAATGAACCGACCGGCAGCTTATTTAATTGTAAAGGATATATGGATTCTTAGTTTTTGCTAATTGAATAACAAGTAAAGTTTCAGTAGAAAGAACCTTTAGTGTTATAATAAAACTAAAGTCTTACCTTTTCTTGGATTTGGAATACTTTTGTGTAGATTACTGCAATTTAAAATATTTCAGGAAAAAATAAGTTTGATTTGTGACATTTTATGGGGTGTAATACTATAAAATTATTTAAAATTGTGTTTGGTATGTTTCTTCTTGCCTTTCTTCTGCCAGAGCGATCTATTTAAGTTGAGGAGATAAATCTGATGATGTACTTTTGTCAAATTGTCCTTATGTGTTCACAGAAAATCTGTAGTTTAGGTAGTCAATTTACTTATTCATTAATTGCTTGTCACATATGTAAAATATTGTATGTGGTGTTATTATAAGATGTTAGTGCAAATAAATGAGATTCCCTCAATTTTTGAAGAGTTAGCAGTCCATTAAGAAAACAGATAAACAGGAGATTCAGAGTAGATTATGGTAATTTAAGAGGAGGTATACAAAAATATAATGGTATTTTTTTGAGGAAATCTGAGTATTTTTTTGAGGTATAATTGACATAAAATGTATTAGTTTCAGGTGTGTAACATAATGATTCAATATTTGTATACACTGTGAAATGATGACCACCAAATCTAGTTTCCCTTGTCACCATATAAAGTTAGATAATATGCAGTACAGTATTGTTGAATATAGTCATCATTTACATCCCCATAACTTACTATTTTATGACTAGAAGTTTGTACCTCTTGACCCCCTTCTCCTTTTTGGCCCATCTTCCCGTCATTCATCCTTTCTGGTAACCACCAGTCTGTTCTCTGCCTTGATGAGTTTTCTTTTTGTTTGTTTGTTTCTCTTTTTAGATTCCACGTATGGTATTTGCCATTCTCTGACTTATTTCACTCAGCATAATACCCTCAAGATCCATCCATGTTATCACAAATGTCAAGACTTCATTCTTTATTATGGCCGAGTAATATTCCAATTGTGTGTATATACAACATCTTCTTTATCCATTAATCCATGAATGGATACTTTGGTTGTTTCAATATCTGTGAATGGATACTTTGGTTGTTTCCATATCTTAGCTATTGTGAATAATGCTGCAGTGAACATGGGCATGCATATATCTTTTCTAATTACTGTTTTTGTTTTGTTTTGCTTTGTTTTTTGGATAAATACCAGTAGGTGGTTGAATTTTTAGCTTTTTAAGGATCCTCCATTCTGTTTTCCACAGCGGCTGCACCAATTTACATTCCTACCAACAGTGCACTAATGTTCCCTTTTCTGCACAAGTCACCAATACTTGTTACTTCTTGTCTTTTTGATAACAGCCATTCTGACAGATGTGAGATGATACCTCATGTGGTTTTCATTTGCATTTCTCTGATGATTAGTGATGTTGAGTATCTTTTCATGTGCCTGTTGGCCATCTGTACATCATCTTTGCAAAAATTGCTAATTTATTTTATCAGATTGGTTTTTTTGTTATTGAGTTATATGAGTTCTTCATATATTTTGTCATAAATTGACCATATGTGTATGGGTTTATTTTTGGACTCTATACTGTTATGTTGATCTATGTGTCTGTTTTTATACCATACCATACTATTTAGATTATTATAGCTTTGTAATATAGTTTGAAATCAGGCAATATGATGATTCTAGCTATATCCTCCTTTTAAAAAAAGATTGATTTATTTATTTTGAAGGGAGAGAGCAAGCAAGCCGTGGTGGTGGGGGTGGGCAGGGTGGGTAGGAGGAGAGAGAATCGCAAAGCATACTTCCCACTGAGCACAGAGCCATGTGCAGGGCTCTATCCCAGGACCACGAGATCATAATCAAGGCCAAAAGAGTTGGTTCAGTTGGTTAAGCATCTGACTTTGGCTCAGGTCATGATCTCTGGGTCCTGGAATCCCTGATTTCTGCACTCAGTGGGGAGTCTATTTCCCTCTCCCTCCCCCTCTGTCCCTTCCCCTACTCGGGCACTAGTGCACACACACTTTCTCTCTCAAATAAATAAATAATTTTTTAAAATAGAAGAATATGTACTCATTTTTCTACAATCGGGGAGAAGTTAGCATTGAAGAATGACAAAATTGAGGTGGAAAGAAAAATAAACAATTCATATTAGGCTGCTTTTTAAAAATTTATCATTAAAGTAGTTGAGGTGGTCATTTAAGAGGAAAACAGGGATAATGATAATAGCAGCAGTTAAAATGTGTTGAAATGTTACTAGGTATGCATGTCTAGTTACTTTATTAGGTATGCTTTATATCATAATTGTTAAAATACTCCCCTAAGGTGGTATTTTAACACGATAATGGAACTAAATTCAGAACTGTTAAGTAATTTGTGATTGTAAAGACCATGAGCCTTTCACTACTTTTCATTATCTTACATTACCTCAAAGATTGAATGAAATGGATTTGGGAGTTTGAGTAGAGTGAATGAGTTTTGACATAGCTACCTTTATGGAACTGATATAAATAAATACATAAATAAGATTAATAAGCTTTTTGAGGGTCAGGCTCAGTTTAAAGAAAACAAATATGTAGTTCATCTATCTAGCCAATAGATTATATGACCTTTTCATAGCCTCATTTAAAAAGTCCAAGATCATAAGTGAAGAAAATGAAAGATTGATTATTTTCCCAAAATAATTTCCTCTCAACAAACTTATCCATCTGGATAAGAGAATAGTAATGATATTTCTTACAGTTTGTTAGGCCAGGATGCTGCCAAGGATATTTCCCCTAGGGGAAGCAGTAACTCTCCATATCTTCCTCCTTCCAACCCTTGGTGACCTCTGATCTATTTTTTGTCTCTATGAATTTGCCTATTCTATATACTCAGTGTAAGGGGAATCATACAATATTTTTTCTTTTCATTTAGCATATTTTCAAGGTTCATCTCCATTGTAGCATGTATAACTGAATAATACTCCATTGTATATATATACCACATTTTATTTATCTGTTTATCTGTTGATGGACAACTGGATTGTTTTCCCCTTTTAGCTACAGCTACAGTAAACACTGGTGCACGAGTATCTTACAGCCTCTGTTTTCAGTTCTTTGGGCTAACCTAGCAGTAAAATTGCTGGGTAAATCACAAATTTATTATCTTTACAGTTCTGGTTAGAAGTTCTAAAATTAGAGTGTTGAAAGTTTGCATTCCTTTAGGATCCTCTGTGGAGAATCTATTTCCTTCACCTTTCTAGCTTTTGTAGGCCACCTGCCTTCATTGGTTTATGGCCTCTTCAGAGCCAGAAGTAAGGTGTCTTCAGGGCTGTCATTCTGTCTGTCTGATCCCTGCTTCCATCATCACAACTTCTTTGTCTCATTTTGCCTCCCTCTTCCTTACAAGGACCATTGTGATTACACTGGGTCCACCCAGATACACAAGCATAATCTCCCTATCTCAAGACTGTTAACTTCATCAGATCTTCAAAATCCTTTTGCTGTGTAAGGGTAACTGTTCACAGCTTCTGGGGATTGGAATGTAGACATCTTTGGCCATTGTTCTGCATACTACACTACTTTATCCTAAATTAAATCTGATCAGCTTTATTACAGATAGCAATTAGAAGAGTAAAAAAAGTTGTATAAGGTTTTATAAACATCAGTAGGGACAATCAGTGCATTTTTTGATATTAGAAATAGTGGACATAAAAAAAATTAAAAAAATAAAAAAATAAAAAATAAAAAAGAAATTAAAAAAAAAGAAATAGTGGACAAATTTTAAAGTCTTGCTCACTTTTAATCAAAGGGCAGACATCTTTCATCAGTACTTCTGACCAATGGTTATCTACCCTGTGCCTGGGCTCATCCACTGACTAGGAGTAGTAGTTTTTAATACATCTTCTTCTGTCGTTACACAGCTCTATCATCTATATTCTTTTGAATTCTGCCCTTAGGAGTAACATAGATTGAAACGATTTTCCTGGTGTTCTAAAAAAATGGAAGCTCTTCTGGAAATCATTACCATATTTTAAGTCTTATCCATTTATTTGACATTCATTTTAAAATGCTAAGTTATTATGAGATACTATAATTTATTATAGAGTAATAATTTTCCATACTGTAATATTATAATAGCAGCCATCATTAAGTATTTACTAGATGTGTTAAGCACTTTGTATAGATTGTCTCAGTTAATCTTTGTAGCAACCATATGAAGCACTGTTTTTCTCTTTATGCATCAGGGATTTGAGGCTCAGGGATGTTTGGTCACTTTATAAAGGTCACACATATACATAACCTGTTCTCTTGTCCTTTGAGCTATGTTGTTCCTTATGTTTTGTCTTTTTTTTTTTTTTTTTTTAGAGGTTATGACTTTTTTTTTTAAGATTTTTTAAAATTAATTTATTCATGAGAGACACAGAGAGAGAGAGAGAGGCAGAGACACAGGCAGAGGGAGAAGCAGGCGCCATGCAGGGAGCCCGATGTGGGACTCGATCCCGGGTCTCCAGGATCACGCCCCAGGCTACAGGCGGCGCTAAACTGCTGCGCCACTGGGGCTGCCCATATGTTTTGTCTTCTGTGTGCAAGATGGTATACTAAGTAAGATCACTAAAGTTGAATCAAACATTGATTTTGTTCTCAATAAACTTAACTTACAGAAAAAATATCATGAAAATGTAGTAGAAGATTCATAAGAAATATACAGAGGTCCATGAGACTTCGGTGTGGGAAACTTGTTTCTAGCTGGGAGGGTGAGGGAAAGCTTTGGGAGAAGGTAGAGATGAAATTGGACTTTGAGGGCTGGACAAGATTTCAGTTTAGTGGTAGAGGCAGTGTACATGCTTAGCATGAAGAAGCAGTAAAGCTAAGATGGGAAAAGATGTGTCCTAAAGTTTTCTGATCCCTTCCAACTCTTCCATCATGCCCTAAGATTTCTAAAACCTTTATCATTCCATCATTCTCAGAATCAGATGGAGTCTAGTTCTTTATACTTAAGTGCAACCATTACCATCACCATTGGCTTATTGTTATTTTTGAAAACTAATCATTGCCTTATTGTAATTTTTTATAATTAAGGTAAAATGACATTAGATTTTTTTTTAAGATTTTATTTATTCATTAGAGACACACAGAGAGAGAGAGGCAGAGACATAGGCAGAGGGAGAAGTAGGCTCCATGCAGGGAACCCAATGTGGGACTTGATCCCAGGACTCCAGAATCACACTCTGAGCCGAAGGCAGATGCTTAACCACTGAGCCCCCCAGGCGTCCCAAAATGACATTAAATTTAAATGTTTAAAATAAAAAATGTTATTGTCTTAGAATATTTAATTGTTTTGAAATACTAAAACTTATTTCAAAACTGCTAACTCACTTGCTGATTCATTGAGATTGTGGTCAATTAACTGTAAGTCTTTTTTCACCTGAATTATGATAGTGCTAAAGCTCCCCTATTCTGTCCTAATTCACTTGATTTTTCATTTTGATGATTTTTTCCCAGGATAATGTCAAGATCTTTTCGCAACTGAAAAGATCAAATAAGGTTATTAATGCAATCCAATGTATATCTATGAAATTGCATTCAAAAAATACTTTATCAGAAGTGTCTAGCAACTAGGGATATATTTGTTCTGTGAGATTTATTAGTGCTTTGCGATTTTAGCAAATTATAAGAGAGCTTGAGCAGACAACATTTTCTCCAAGATAAAGAATCCTGAAAGACCAGGGCACCAGTGAATATACCTGCTATTCTTCATAGTAATTGAAGAATCTTGAAGTCTTGAACCAGCCAGCACTAGTTTTGGAAAACAGTTCCAGATAAAATACAGTGTTTTTTTGAGAAGCCTCAGAAATTCACTGAGGAGCAGGCCTCTCATAAAGTTCTCATCAAAACAGTAAAGCAATTGCAGATTTCAGACTCCAAAGGGCTATTTTCCCTTTGAACTTATGTTTATCTAAGGGCCATTTCTAATATTCTTATTGCTTTTATTATTATCATTTTAAATTTATTGCATGCTTTACTGTGTAGACTACATTCTCTACTGGCCAAAGTGCTCTTATATAAGCCTGAGAGTGGAAATACCAATACTTATTTTTCTTGGAGTTCCTCATTGGGGTTACTAAAGTTTTAAATAGTGGGTAGTTTTGCTTTGTTTAAGATTTTATTTATTTATTCATGAGAGAGAGAGAGAGGCAGAGACACAGGCAGAGGGAAAGCAGGCTCCATGCAGAGAGCCTGACTTGGGACTTGATCCCTGGTCTCCAGGATCAGGCCCTGGGCTGAAGGCGGCGCTAAACCGTTGAGCCACCCGGGCTGCCAATAGTGGTTAGTTCTATGGGTCAATGAAACTGGCTGGCTGGAACACTTCTAGAAAGCCTCAGAAACACAGTGGAGGATATACTGTGTCCTTGGTGATCTAGAAACAAAAAGCAAATGCCTATAGGAAAGATAGATCTCCCTGTAGTGTTTGGTTTAGTAAATATCAGTTATAAGATACAGCTTCTAAGAGATTCTGACCACTACATGTTGAGAAACTTGTCCTGGCCCTGCCCCATTGGTACATGTGGAGATTTTTTTTTAGGTGTATGAGACAAGGAGCTATAATTACTGAATGTGTGAGAATACTAAGTGGCATTTGAATTAAGAATATATTTTTATTAAATGAATGAAGGAGCAAGTGATCCTTTTGCCAGGCGGCAACCCAGTAACAAATACAGAATTTTAAAAGTAGAATCCATTTCATTTTTATTCATTACCAACAGAAATCTGGAACATTAATAAAAGAGGATTTATTGCTCAAAGGCCACTGTAGGTATAAATTGTGAGATTATAATTTTCTCCTTTCTCCCTTAGAGGGCGGTTTTGTTTCCTGTCATGTTAATTTTTTGTGTGTGTTTTTTCCCCTCCAACAACTGTAAAAGAATTTTCTAGTTATGTTACACTTTACATTTTACTTGAACCTAAAGAACTAAACTCATTATTCTTTCAGTTAGATCCATGATATGGAACTCTGGCTTATAGCAGTGGCAGTGGAAGCCAGGGGTCAGATTTATTGAGCATTTGTGGGAAGAGGAGAGGACATTGAGAAGGGAGTAAACAAGGGAAGAGAGGAATCTAAAATGAGTGCCTGTATTTGGTTTGGGATGTGGATAAATGTAGTGCCATCCTGTGAAGGGGTATGCCTGAGCCCCAAGTATGCTTGATGATGGGTGATGCATCAGGTTCTGAAAATGTACTGGAGGTGCCTTGTGGTGCCTGCAGGGGAAGAAGTGAGCAATTGAAGATAGAGCTGTACTCCTGAGCAAAGAAACCTAGCTGCTTATATAGGAGTGGAAGTAGTTAGCAGGGAGACACCACTGGGAGGAAAATGGAACAAGCTAGGAAAAAAACAAAGACAGACCTCTTTCAGTGCCAGACGCTGAAAGGGCTGGCAGAGGAAAACGGGCCATGAAGGAGCCCTGTACTATCCAGGAGGATGGCCCCAGGCTACATGTGGCTGTTAACATTAAAATTTTTTTAAATTTTATTTATTTATTCATGAGAGACAGAGAGAGACAGGCAGAGACATAGAGGGAGAAGCAGGCTCCTTGCAGGGAGCCCAATGTGGGGCTTGATCCTGAGACTGGGATCATGCCCTCAGCCAAAGGTAGACGCTCAACTGCTGAGCCACCCAGGTGTCCTGACTTTGAAATTAAATTACAAATTCTGTCAGGCTGGCCATATTTCTATTGCTTAGTAGCCACATGTTGCTAGAGGCTACCATATAGGGTAGCACATATATGTAGTGTTTCCATCATTACAGAAATTTCCACCGGGTGGTGCTTAAGTTGACTAAAGAGCAACCATGGAAATCAGAAATAAACCAGATGGCGATGTTCATAGTTAGTGTCTGTCCAGTGTAGTCCGGTCCAGCAGAATGATCAAGATAGGAAGCTTAAACTGTGACCTCTATATTAGTTATTATGGTGCTTTTTAAATTGCTCTAGGTAAGTGGTAGAGAAAGAAATTGCTGTGCCTAGAGAAGTGAATAATTGAGGAAGGAAAATGATAAATATAGGCAGCTCTTGTAATAGAAACTCCATGAGATGCTGTATAGCATAGTGGTTAAGAACACAGGCCCTGGAACCAAACCACCTGGATTCAGATCCCTGGTTCCTTCACTTACCAGTTATGTTACTTTGGGCAAATTATTTCTTTCTGTGACATAATTTTCTTAGCTGTAAAATGGACATAAGTAATAAATCATTGCATAAAAGTGATGTATACATTGAAAGCAAGTAGACATAGGACTCAGTAAGTACTAATTGGCAGTATTTATTCAGAATATGATGATGATATGGTAATTATATATTAAATAAAGGAAAGGAAGGAATAGGAGAGGAAATCAAGTATATTTGTATGTGAAGGAGAGGAAACAGCAGGAGAGAGTGGTGCAAAAAGGATGGATGGATGATTTAGGAATCAAAGTTCCCAAAGAGAAGGGAAGCATTAAGTTTCTGAGCATTGGTGGATGAAGTAGCTTAGAATAGAAGCGTCCCTCCTCGTCCCCCCCACTGCCACTTTAAGTTAGAGAAATGGGAGAGTGAAGGAGTTAAAGATAGATATAGATAATGCCTATAGATAAGTTTGTAGGTAGAAGGGGAAAGTAAGAGAGCACTCTGAATAGGGTTCGAAACAGAGGCAATTAGGGATGTCTTTGTCATATTAGGGAAATGAAACCAGTGAACAAAATGCAATGAAGAAGTCTGGGAGTAGTTAGTTCATCCAGATAAATAAACAATATAAGAAGGATTGATAGCAAGGAGTCATAATTCAAGCTAGGAACTTTGACATCAGATAAAATCAGAGGACCAGGAGTTTCACTGCAGCTTCTCAGGCGCTCTGTGTTTCTAAAGAAGGCAGGAAACTGCCACCCTTTAGCTAGCTTACATCGTAAGGGTCAAGATGAGTAAGGAACATTTGACTAGGTTAGGGGGCAGGAGAAAGATGGATCAGAGTAAATATTTGGTAAATTTTTCTTTTCAAGAAAACTATTAGCATGATATTATAATTTTAGAATAAGGACTTTATTTCTGGTTTTCTTGGTCCTCAAAGTATTCCCTTTAGATGCTACATATTTAAGTTATTTGAAAAAGACCTGGTCTGAATAGCTGGTAGGTCACAAGTCATTCATTTTTCTACAATTAAGAATAAAGTCTGTTTTAATAATGCCTTTCATCCAGATAGACTTTGTAACAATTTGACAAACATTAACCATTTATGGAAATCTTGTTGTGTATCACTGATGTGCAGTCATCTACAAGGCAATATATAAATAAGCAATTAAAAAACAAAATGCATATCATTACTTAAATGAAGAATATACAGTATAACAGCAGTAGAGATTTTTAGTAGATAGGTAATAATCATCCATCCTGTAGAGATTTAGAGCATCGTTTCTGATTATGCTTCATGATTTTATAGTAATATAGAACTTTTCTAGAGCCATAAGGGGTTTTCTTTCTAGATTTCCATTATCCCAGATTCTTCCCATTTTATGATGGCTCATTAGGAAGTAATCACCTATATACACACACACACACACACACACACACACACACACATCCCCAAATGAGCACAAGCTGACTTTTCCTTGAAGATCTTTTAGCTGTTATTTATGTTAGTTATGTCCCATAGTTACATGACTTTCAGTAAACTTCTTTTAGAATCTGTGCTAGCTTGTTATGGTAATGTAGTAACAGATGCAGACATTGTTATTATTTCCTTGGAGGGCATCTGAAGTTTAAGCTCTAATTGGTAAATTTCACTTTGAGGGCCTTAAATTGATGGACAGACAAATTCCACCAGGGGTGGCTCTCACATTACTTGGTCTATAGCACAGTTTAAGTAGCTACTTGGGCCGATGAAGCTGGGTGCTATAGACGGCAAACTCATAGGGCAGTAGAATTGGTACTGCCAGGTTTGTGCTGAGCTGCAGATTTCTCTTTGATTTTATCTAATTGAGGTGAAATGTATATAACATGAAATTAATCATTTAAGGTAAACAATTCAGTGGCGTTTAGCATGTTCACAGTTTGTGCAGCTACTGCCTTTTTCTAGTTCTGAAATGTTTGCATCACCCCAAAAGGAACCTTCATTCATAAAGCAGTTGCCCTTCATTTTCCTCCAGCCCCAGCCCGTCTCTATATAGAGATTTACCTATTCTGGATATTTCATATAATGGGATCATGGGCTATGTGACCTTTTTTGTGTCTGGCTTCCTTCACTTGCCACAATGTCTTCGAGGTTCATCTACATTGTAGTATGTATAATACTTCATTCCTTTTAATGGCTGAATATTACTCCATTGTGTGTACATACCACAGTTTGTTTATCCAGTTGTTTGTTGATGGACATTTGGGTTGTTTCTACTTTTTAGGCTATTGTGAGTAGTGCTGCTATGAACATTAATATCAAAGGATTTATTTGAGTACCTGTTTTTACTTCTTTTGGGTATATTCCTCGCAGTAGATGGGTCATTAATAATTCTGTATTTAGCTTTTTGAAGAACCACCAAAGTCTTTTCCACAGCACCTGAATCATTTCACATTTGCATAGTCAATGTACAAGGATTCCAGTTTCTCTATTCTTCCCAACACTTGTTATTTCCTTTTTTTCCTGTTAATAGATATCCTAATGAGTTGAATAATCTACATTTATTTGTTTGTTTATTTTTAAAGATTTTATTTATTTATTCATGAGAGAGACAGGGAGGAAGAGAGAAGCAAACTCCTGGCAGGGAGCCTGTGGGACTTCATCCCTGGACCCCGGGATCACGCCCTGAGCTTAAAAAGGCAGATATCCTACCACTGAGTTACCCAGGGGCCCCTATGTATTTTTTTAAATAATGTACTTTTTTAAAGTAGCACCTCTGCACTCTTTTTTCCTCAGGGAATAAATAATATAGAAACTGAATCCCTTCTCTTGTTTCTAAAAGTGTCTTTGTGCATCTCCTTCTATATTATGGTCAGAATGTTTTGCAAGAATGAGATGAGCAGTGGCAGAGTAGACAGAGTATAAACTGTCTACATCTGAATCATTACTGAACTGCCTTACTTTGTTGGGATTGGTGACTATTCTTTTTTATGTTCTGCCTTCTGTCATCTTTTTATAGATAACTCCTTTGGAGTAATCATCTTTTACATTGTAATTGTTTATTTTCTTTTTTTTTTTTAATTGTTTATTTTCTTGTCTGTCACCTGTACCTAACTGTTGAACAACTTGTGATATGGGAGCATGACTTGTTTATTTTTGTAAACCAAAGACCTAATAGAATATCTAAAATTGTTTGTTTGGATTCCTGGATGTTAAACTTGTGTCATAGTGTCTTCTACTTTTGGGAGAGAAATGCTTAATGTTTTTCTTCTTCACATAACCACTTCCTTTTATTTTTTATTATTATTATTTTTTTTAATGATAGTCACAGAGAGAGAGAGGCAGAGACACAGGCAGAGGAAGAAGCAGGCTCCATGCACCGGAAGCCCGATGTGGGATTCGATCCCGGGTCTCCAGGATCGCGCCCTGGGCCAAAGGCAGGCGCCAAACCGCTGCGCCACCCAGGGATCCCTAACCACTTCCTTTTAATTCCATCTCATCCTCTTAAGATTCAACTAAAATATTGCCTCTGAAAGAGCATTACCTTTTCCCTTAAAGTCCCCCTTATGTATCCTGGTCACATGTGAACATCTGCTGTTTTGGTTGCCGTGTTGTTTTATGAAACTGGAACCACAGTTGTTACCTCTCCACCCCCACTAGATTTTCCCTATCCCTTTGTCCTCTTTATTTTTTCCATAGCATTTATTTCTATCTAATGTTCAATACTTTTCATTTTCATTTTTATTGTCTGTTGCCCCACACTAGAATTTAAGCTCTATGAAGACATGGTTTCTGTCTCTCTTCTTTACTGTTCTATCTCCTGCATCTAGGACAGTGTCTGCCACATAGATACTCAGGAGTTTTTCTTTAATGGTGAATTAATAGGCCTGAGAACTCCTTAAGAACAAGGACTGTGGGGATTCCTGGGTGCTTAGGGGTTGAGCGTCTATCTTCGGCTCAGGGCGTGATCCTGGGGTCCTGGGATAGAGTCCTACATTGGGCTTCCTGCATGGAGCCTGCTTCTCCCTCTGCCTATGTCTCTTGCCTTTCTCTCTCTGTCTCTCATGAATGAATGAATGAATGAATAAATAAATAAATAAATAAATAAATAAATAAATAAATAAATAAAATCTTTAAAAATTTTTTTTTAATTAAAAAAGAACAAGGACTGTTCTTTTCTTCTTTATAATCTCAGAACAAGGACTGTTCTTTTCTTCTTTATATAATCTCAGCACTTGGCACACCAATGCACAGGAAATGTTTGTTGAATGTAGCATTCATTCTTACAACAAGGTCTTTCTTCTACATGGTATATTATTGGTTCTCTTTTGTTGTTGTTTATACCTAAATAACATTTATATGTTTTATTTTTAATCTATTCCAATAGTGACTACTTTGGAATACAGATACTGAGTTTATTTGGCTATATCCTAAATGATTAACTTCTTAACCAACAGTGTTGTCCATCTTTACAGTCAAAAGAAATTTCTCCTTTCAAATGAACATTTTTATCTTTATAGGGAATATCTTTTGATAATGTAGTTATGGCTATATACATGAAATTTATGAATGAATCATCTTCCATTTGCACTGAGAGTGTTCATTTTGCTTATGTGCATTTTCTGCTTTATATAATTATTTAGGTGTAAATATCTATATAAAATAATATATCAGATGAACCAGATTTATAAGAGGAGATCACATACACTGCAGATTAGATTAAGTTCCCAATTTAATCAGCCAATGATAACAAATGTTTTTGGAAGCAAAGTAGCTTCAGCATAGATGTAGTATATTTAATGTGGCTTCCCCTTGTCCCCAACATTATTAATTGGGTTGGGGTAAGCAGCTGACTATGACACTCTCTCTTTACAAGTAGAGTCTTATCAGATCTAAGAAGGAAGAGGGTACCTTATTCTTTTATATATTCAGAGTTTAGGCCCCCACTCAGAGTAAGTAATTTTTTATCCTCCTTTGAAATCAAGAATATTAACAAATATTTTCAGGGATTCCAGAAATCTCAGTTGTCTGTAACCAATATCTTTGATTTAATTCTGTTTTGTGATGTGTGATGTTTCTCATACTTGGTGTGAATAGCACAGTAACAATGTAACAAATCAATTTCTATGCATTAGCAAAAGAGTCTGAGGCCACTTACATTAGAAAAAAGATTTTTTTTCCTTTTTAAAACTGGCTTCCTTTAGACATAGCTGTATCCTGAAGAGATTTTTAAAATATATTACTATAAGTTTTAATTTTGGCCTTAAAGGGTTGATCTGGTTGATCTGTTTTTGTTAGGCTATATAGGCATCAAGACTGGGGAGAGATTGGTGTGCCTGGGTGGCTCAGTTGGTTGAGCATCCAACTCTTAATTTCAACTCAGGCCATAATCTCAGGGTTGTGAAATCAAGCCCTTCATTGGGCTCCATGGGACATGAAGCTTGCTTGGATTCTCTCTCACCCTCTTACCCCCCCCCCCAAAAATAAGATTTGGGAAAGATTATTTATAATTAGATTGGCCCTTAAAGAAGGTAGATTCCAGGCTGCATGTTGAATAATACCTGGACTTTCAGACATAGAGAAGATGATGGAGGACATCTACATTTGGATCCTATTGTGAGGATGTTATATTAGTTTTCTGTCTCCTCATTCTTCCCCACATTCTTCTCCTCCTATCTTTGTACTTCCCTCCCTAGTATGTTATGTTTCCTGTCCCATTTATAAATTCTAACATTAGCATTTAGAGGGTATAGATTTCTGTTCTCATTTATGGAGAAATAACAATAACAGTAGGGTAAATAAAAAACAGGTGCAGTCACAGAATTTAAATAGCAGAAGTCAGTCTAATCCAAGAGATAGTTCACTTTGGAGATGACATTGAAGGAAAGATAGAAAAGAAGCCTATTTTAGGAAATGTGAAACTGAACAAAACATTAAGTTGTTATGACCAGTTTTTTTGTTGTTATGACCAGTTATAATACCCACGATAGATCATTTGAAAAATATAGATTAATGTATCTACTATCGACATTTTGATTTGTTGCCTATTCGGAGCCCTTTTCTTGGGGGGGCCAAAAGTTTTATATAATGTGGTAATATTTTTCATGAGCTTTAAATTTGATCAACTTAAAACTTTTTACTTTATTGTAAAATAGTAAAAGTAGAGCAACAAGCTGTGAGGTAGAAACCAAAGGCTCAGATTTCTTATACTGTCATCATGTGCTATATCCTTAGCATGACCTTGGCTTCAGTTATAAGTTGGTTAATATCCTTTGCTAATGACTGTTGAATTGGACTCCTTGATCTTAGGATGGTATAGTAGAAAGAACAATGAGAAGAGAGTCAAGGATTCCGAATTTCAGTCTGGCCTTGGTAATTATCCAGCTCTGTTACTTCAGTGAACATATTTCCATATATTATTTTGCTTTTCTCATTTGTAAATTAAGGAGGTTGATTGATTCCTTTTGATGGTGCCTTTCAGTTTTGCCTTTTCCAAAATGCCATATAAATGGAATCATACTATGTAGCTATTAAGTCTGGCTTCTTTCACTTGGCTTAGTATGTTTGACATTCATCCCCCTATTGTTCTATGTATCACAGCTCAATCTCCCCTCTCGCTGCCCTCCCCAGGCTGGAGAAGTGCCAAATGTGTTGCAGTAGTATGTATATAGAAGGTACAGATTATTGCTTTTGGGTTAGAGAGCTGGGAACCATGAAGGAAGGTAACATTTGAGCTGTGAGTTCCATTTAAAGGACTTTGAAAGCCTGACACCTGTGCAAAGCTGGGTAGTATGAACTCTTCCTTTGATTTTTATATTTGATCTTTGCTGGTTACGAAGAGAGCAACAAGAACTTCTGGGGAGATGAGGACTCCATGTACATTCAGCTGGGCCTTCACTGTAACTGGTGCTGCCTTGGATTCACCTTTTGGATTCCCTTACACATTCCCAAACCTTTTCTCTTGTCCAGAACTTTTTTTTTTCTTTCTTTTTATAAGACTTTATTTATTTATTTATTTATTTGTCAGAGAGCGAAAGCGCACGCGCATGCAAGCTTGTGTACAAGCAGAGGGAGCAGCAGGCAGGGAGGAAAAGCAGGCTTCTCTCTGAGCATGGAGCCCAGTGTGGTACTTGATCCCAGGACCCCGGGATCATGACCTGAGCCAAAGGCAGGCACTCAACCACTGAGCCACCCTGGCGCTCCTGTCCAGAAGTTTTCTGCCTTCTGTTTTGCTGTTTTTGTTTTCTGAAAATGACCACCTTTTGATTACTGAGAAAAATTGTAGCTGTCTCCCTCAGCTTTATATTTTTTTTTCACTCAGCTTCTTTTCACTCGCATGTAAGAAATAACCTTTTCCACTATTATGATCCTTCACATTTCACTCTTAATTCTGTCTTCTCACTTCCTTCAAGTTCTTACCCCATCTTTTCACCCCTTCTTGCATATTCAGTATATCCCTTCCCATAGAACCTTTCCTCACAGTGCTGAGGTATACATGGGTTTATCAGCCCGTAGACCCTCACAGTCCCCCACCCCCAGTCTATACCCCTTTCAAAGACCGTCTTCTCTCACTCCTGCCACTGCCAGACTTACTAAAGGATGGAGCCCCACTCAATACTTTGGCTTCATTACCACCTACTTTTTCCTTTGCTCCTTACAATCTGGATGTGTCCTTGAAATTTTATTGCAACTCTTTTGTCATGGGCGTTTTACTGTTTTAATGTAAATGTAATAATCTTAGACACCTGTATGTAAACATGCATGTATAGTTTAAGTACTCATGTGTCTCCCATTCTGATCATGAAACAGAATGTTACCCTGTCCTAGGAGGCCACTGTAGGTCCACCCTGGTTAGAGTCCCTTCTCCTGCCACAGAGGTAGAATTCATTCTAAATTTAGTGTTAATAGTCATATTGCTTTTCTTTCCAAATTTCTAATTAGTTTTTTTTTAAGATTTTATTTATTTATTCATGAGAGACACACACAGAGAGAGGCAGAGACATAGGCAGAAGGAGAAGCAGGCTCTATGCAGGGAGCCCAATGTGGGACTTGATCCGGGTACTCCAGGATCCTGCCCCGGGCCAAAGGCAGGCACACAACTGCTGAGCCACCCAGGTTTCCCTCTTTACAAATTTTTTTCATCTGTGTATTTACTATCCTCAAATAGTACTTAGATTCATCTGTTGCCATTATATAAATTGAATCAGACTATATTCTGACTGGTTTCTTTTGTTCAACATTATGTTTTTGAGATTCATCCAACTTAGTGCATATGTTTATAATTTATTTTCAGTGGATAGAATACCCCATTATATGAATATATCACAAGTTTTCTATCCATTCTATTATTTGGGTTATTTTTAGGCTTTTGCTATTACATTATTGCTGTAAAATAATTTTGTACTTATCTCTCGATGCATTTGCCTAAAAGTCTAAAAAGACTTAGTAATGTAAGTGCTGACCTTACTCCAGTGTTACTCGGTACTGCCAGCCAGTTTTCAAAGCATTTGTACTACTTTGTATCTCTACCAACAGCAGATAAGAATTTCACAATCTGGCCAAAACTTGATATTAACCAACTTTGTAATTTTAGCCAATTTAGTGGCCATAAAATGGTATTGTATTGGGATTTTAATTTGCATTTCCCTAGCTTCCAGGGAAGCTGAACGTCTTTTCTAGTGTTTGTGCACCACTTATGTTTCTTCTTTTGTGAAATTCCTGTTCATTTCTATTGGTTTGGCATTTTTATTGGATTCATAGGAATTCTCTGTGTGTTATGAATACTAATCCTTTGTTGTTTGTATGTATTGCAAATACTTTCTTCTTTGCATTCTCTTTGTGTAGTCCTTTGATGAACAGAAGACTTTTTAAATTTTGAAGTAGTTAAACTTACATCTTCTCATTTTTTGGGTTTTGATAAAGAAATCCTTTTCCCAAGGTTATAATGATGTACTCTTAATTTGTCTTCTGAAAATGTAATAGTTTTGAACTTTACATTTAGGCCTTTAATCCTTCTGAAACTTATCTTTCTTCCTTCCTCCCTCCCTGCTTGCCTGTCTGCTTGCTTGTGTCCTTCCTTCTGTATAGTACGAATTGATCTAATTTCATTTTTTTCCCCAAATAGATACCCAGTTATCCTTTATTGGAAACTCCATCCTTTTCTCGCTGATGTGTAGTAGTACTACCTATCACGTTGCAAGTATTTAAAGTGTGGTTTCCAGACTCTACTCTGGTCTGTTCATCACTGTTCTAATACTATGCTGTTCTAATTATTGCTGTTCTATGATAATTCATAATATCTTGATAGTACAGATCCCTCCACTTGGGTTTTTTTCAAAAGCATCTTGACCCTTTGCCCTTCTATTTAAATTTTAGAATCTTGGGGCATCTAGCTGGCTCAGTTAGAAGAGCAAGCAACTCGATCTTGGGGTCATGAGTTCAAGCCCCACCACATTGGGTATAGAGATAACTGGGGGGAAAACTTTAAAATTAATAATGTTAGAATCAGATTGTCAGTTACACCCATGCACCCCAACTCTGAGAAAGAGAATGAAGGAAAGAGAAAGAAAATAACTTACTGAGATTTTGATATGAAATTGCTTTGAATCCGTAGATCAGTTTGGAAAGAACTGATTGATATCTTACAATGTTGAGTTTTCCAGTAAATGAGCATTTACACATGTCTTCTTTATAATATTTAAATAAAGTTCTATAGTTTTTCGCTAATTAGGAATTGCTGTGGGCATATAGCTTTATTCTCAGGATTTTATATTTTTGAAATGTTAGAAATAAAATGTTAAAAATGTTTACCTTTGGTATATAAAAGCAATTTTGATAGTTTCATGTGCTACAACCTTATTAAACTCTCTTATTCTAGAAATAGATCATTGGATTCCTCAGTACTATATATACATTATCAAATCATCTGAAAAGAAAGTTTTATGTCTTTTCCCAACTGGTGTATTTTCTTTTCTTGCCTTGTCTGTTGGCAGAGCCATCCAGGAGCTGACACCCTTAGCTTGTTCTTAATTTTAATGCTTTTAATATTACTCTTTATCAAGTTAGGGAAGTTTCTTTCTGTTCCTTTGCCTAGAATTTTTATCATAAGTGGATATTGAATTTTATCTAAGGACTTTCTTTACCCTTTGAGATGATTATAGGATTTCTCCCCTTTAATGAAGGTGGTGAATCACGCCAATTTTTTTTTAACCCCAAACTAACTTTGCATTCCTGAGATAAATCCATGGTGGTCATAATATTTTATCTTATGAGATTATTTTTGCTAGCACTATTTAGGATATTTTAATATATGTTTGTGAGTAAAACTGGCATATATATTTTTTTCTTTTTTATACTCCTCTTTGTCAGGTTTTGGTAGTGAGATTATGCTGACCTCATAAAATAAGTTAGGAATTATTTCCCTTTTTTCCCCATACTCTGGAAAAGTTGTGTAAGATTGGACTTGTTTGTCCCTTGGATTTCTGGAAGCAAGCAGAGTAAAATTATCTAGGTTTTCATTTTTCCTTTTGGGAAGATTTTTTACTTACAAATTAAATTTCTTCAAATGTTGTGGGATCCTTTGGATTTTCTATTTCTTCTTGAGTTAGTCTTGATAAGTTATATTTTCTTGGGAGTAATCCTTTTTTTTTAAGATTTTATTTATTTGTTTGTTTGTTTGTTTGTTTATTTATTTATTTATTTATTTATGAGAGATACAGAGAGAGAGGCAGAGACACAGGCAAAGGTAGAAGCATGCTCCATGCAGGGAGACTGATGTGGGACTCCGTCCTGGGAGTTCAGGATCTCGCCCCGGGCTGAAGGCAGGCACTAAACCACTCAGCCACCCAGGTATCCCGGGAGTAATCCATTTTTAAGTTTTAATTTAATTGACATATTTTTTATTGGTTTATGAATCTTTTTTTTTTTTTAGCATCTGCAGCATTTTTTGATTGTCCTTCCTTCTGTTATCCTTAAATTCTTTGCTCCTTCTCTTTTATTTTTTTCCTTCATCTTACCAGAAGTTTGTAAGCTGTATGAATCTTTTGAAAGAACCAAGTTGGGTATTATGTGGGTTTCCCCCCCCCCGCTATTTCATTAAGTTTTTATCTTACCTTTATTACTGTCTTTCATCTATTCTCTTTGGATTAATTTCTTTCTCAGTATTTGATCCTGTTCTATACCATTTAGCAGTAGTAAACCACCCCATCCTTGTAGCCTTCTTTTGCCTGTGCCTGGCTCCTAAGGTACACTAGTCCTGAGAGATTTTTTTTTTCCTGTTTTCTAACTGCTTCCTCTCTAGTTCTCTTTGTGTTTACATCTCCTTATGTATAGACCCTCTTATCTTCTTTTCTCTATATCCACTTTTAGTTGATTGACATTTTTACTCTCCAGATTTCAACTATCACTTCTCTGTGAGTGATTACTCAGAATCAGGGGACCCTGTCCTTCACTTGGCTTTTCCACTAACTAGCTATGACATTTTGAACAATTCATGAAGACTCCTTAATCTTCACCAATAAAATAAGGAGGTTGGATTCAAGATCTCTGAGGTTCACCTAAGTAACACTGTTCTAGTGGCAACCTTATAGAATCTTTAGCTCTGGACTATGTCATTTCTAAATGCCTTCTGGATCACTTTTCTTACATGTTTTGGGGTTTCTCAAACTCTGTATATGTTATGTTAATCTTCTTACATAATTTACCTTCTCTCCCAGCCTGTTAATTCCCCTGGCTCCTTATTTGGATGTTCCTGTTGTCTCTGACACACATTTGGTTTTGGCTCCCAACATCCCTGTCTCCCTGTACTGTCTGCTTACTCAAGTCAGGTGTGTGTGTCTGTGTGTGTGCCTGTGCCTGTGTCTGTCTGTTCCACTCTCCTTTCCTTTTAGCCCAATTTATATTTTACAAGAATGATTTCTATGTAATATCTACTCTCTTCCATCCCTTACCGCCTAATGGAGCCTCAGAACTTTATTTAAAAAATGCCTGCTTTTCCATCTTAAATCTCTGCTTATCTGAATTGTTGCCCAGAACGTTCTTTTACTTACTAATTTTGGATACTATACCTCTGCATTCCCCCAAGAGGGTAAAGCCAGGCACAGTTACCTGTAGGCTACTGTAGGAGGCTCTGTCCAGAGATAGAAATTAGTCAGTTATGTCATACAGTGCTTTATGATTTACAAGGGGTATATCACTTTTATGGCAACTTGAAAGTGGAACCAGCGTGTAGAATTTTCATGGGAGTGAAATATTTGGTTCTAGAAGACTTCCTATATTGGTGATGTGTTAATCTCTAAATGCTTGTCTCTGTTTTTCAAACTCTCGTCTTCTTTTTAGCCTTGTGGATTGACTGATTGATTTTTTAGATTTTATTTATTCATTCATGAGAGACACAGAGAGAGAGAGAAAGAGAGAGCCAGAGACATAAGCAGAGAGAGAAACAGGCTCCATGCAGAGAGCCCCGATGTAGGACTTGATCCCAGAACTCCAGGATAACGGCCTGAGCTGAAGGCAGACACTCAACCACTGAGCCACCCAGGCGTCCCTAGCCTTGTGGATTTATGTAATATATATTGAGCATAATTCTCTAATGGTGCACAATCTTAAAATCAACCTAAGTAATGATTTTCTGCATAGAAATAGAGACAGCAGCTAGTGACAGAATGTGCAACTTTAAAATAATGAAGTTTCTGTATATGGCTTGTGAAGGTGACCCTAATTTAAATTTTAATTCATACTAGTTTCTCACTACTTGATACAAGTATATATGCTCTTTTAATATTGTTAGCTATGTATGTCTAGGTAGGCCTTTCATTTTCTATTTATGGAAAACTTGGGGAAAAAAACCATAAGAGAACAATCACTATGAAGTTTTAAGTAGGTGACACTCCTTTTATAATTATCTCAAGGAAACCTTAAGTAGTTCTTTTGATTCATGTGATCTACCTCATTATTCTTATTAAAATGATACATTTGCTAGAGTTTAGTTAGGATATATAATGGCATAAGTTAGTAGCCATTTAGAAATACTACTCTAATGTGCTAGCTTCTACTGCCCTAACTGGTGTGCTCCATGTGTGCACACACAGGAGTATGGATGGACAGGTGGGTCGTTTGAATGTTAGGAAATGGAAGTTCCTGTGTCTTGATGATTCTTGCAGGTTCTTGCAGTCTTATATTTTGAGTACACGGAATTCTGGTAATTTGTAAATAATAACTCGATATATTAGATTGAAAACAATGTATTATATTCTTTAAAAATTTCTGAGTATTAGGATGGTATGCCTTTTATAAATTAGTCCTCTTCTAACATCAGATCTCAGCATAAGTGATTAAAATGCACAGGCATAACAGCTCGAAGGTTGTAATTATAGAAAAACTCTTGCTAATTAGATATATGCAGCAATCTATACTTTGGGATTGAAGAAATGAGTAAAACTATTTTATCATGTAAATGGTGGTTTTTGCCATCGGACTGTCATGTATTAAAAGCCTAAGTTAAGAATGTATCATCTTGGAAAGTCACCAGTGAATTTCTTCTGCTCATGCCAAGTATTGAGAACAGGGAGACCAAAAAAGAGCTTTAGTCCCTCCTTGGAAGTCTGTCTGTACCATTCTGTACAACAGTAGTAATGACAATAATCTCTTCCTTGATGCTCATAGGTGCCATGCTCATTCTGACCCCAATTACTACATTCACTTCTGGATTCTGTAACACTATTTTAGGATTAGAATTCATTATTTATATTTTTGTTGCTGTTTCTTAGGCTTTGTGTTCATATTTACTTGTCCAGCAGTCCTCTCTTTAAAAGATAAATCATTTTACTGTATTTTATCTATCTTTTAAATCTTATTTATGGAGGTACTTAGGAAAGCGCATATACAAAATAGATGCCTGGTAAATGCTCATGACTAAAGTCTAGTGCTTTATTTCATTTGAGTTTGTTTTTAATTAGTTAACATTATTTTGCTTGCTTTCTAGGCACACAAACCAATGGTCTGGACTTTCAGAAGCAGCCTGTGCCCGTTGGTGGAGCAATTTCAACAGCCCAGGCCCAGGCTTTCCTTGGACATCTCCATCAGGTAGAATGCTCTGCTCAACATGAGGGAGAGTAAAAACTGGAGGCACAGAATGTTAGAACCTAGGGAAGTTACTTCAGTGTGCAGGACTTTTTTTTATATTTTTAAAAATTTATTATTCAAAGAGATAAAGAGAGGCAGAGACATAGGCAGAGGGAGAAGCAGGCTCCCTCTGGGGAACCTGATGTGGGACTCGATCCCAGGGCCCTGGGATCATGCCCTGAGCCAAAGGCAGACACTCAACCACTGAGCCACCCAGGTGCCCCCAGTGTGCAGGACTTTTTAAATCAATTAAAGCCTGGTGCTAATCACATCTGATTGTGTCCTTCAGAATGGCTAGACTGAAATCATAGTGTTTAATTGACTGTATAGCTACTGACCTCACCGTTGTGTGGAAAAAACAATTCTTTGTTATGAATGGAATGTACATAACAACTGTCACTGTGGGTCTGTGATGGCTCACTGAAGGTAGTAAATTACAGTCATCCAAAAGGATGTAGCCACCATTGCCCGAGACCTACTGTGTAAGACTCTCAGTTCAGAATATGTTTTCATAAACTGTATCTTCGTATGTCTTTTGAGCTTGTAAAATATATCTTTAGACTACCTGTACTTTGTATAAAAGAAGCTCCTGCACTTGAAACAATGGAATTTTAGAAAAGTCTTCTAGGGATCCCTGGGTGGCGCAGCAGTTTAGCGTCTGCCTTTGGCCCAGGGCGTGATCCTGGAGACCCGGGATCGAATCCCATGTCGGGTTCCCGGTGCATGGAGCCTGCTTCTCCCTCTGCCTGTGTCTCTGCCTCTCTCTCTCTCTGTGTGACTATCATAAATAAATAAAGAAAAAAATATTTAAAAAAAAAATAAAAGAAAAAAAGAAAAGTCTTCTAAAGTCCATTTATTTACAAATTCAGAGGAGTAGTATGCTGGTGGCAATTAGCATACTGGAGTGATGTCCTAGTTGACACACACTTTTGCTCAAGCGGATAGCTTTGTTTGCTTTTGAAAGTAGAGGAACTTCTGAAAAAAAAAAAAAAGTGGAGGAACTTCTATATGAAACTTCCAGGTAAAATATTAAGATGATTTAGCATCTAAAATAATTTAAGACTGTATTGTAGAAAACCAAAAATATTATTTTCATATTGATTTTCTTCTAAAAACTTTTGTAAGTGCACCTGGGTGGCTCAGTTGATTAAGCATCTGCCTATAGCTCAGATCTCAGGGTCCTGGGATCGAGCCCTGCCTCGATCTGCTTCTCTCTCTCTACCTCTGTGTGCGGGCATGCATGTGGGCGTGTGCACACACGCGCGCATACTCTCTCTCTCTTTCTTAGATAGATAGATACATAGATAGATAGTCTTTTAAAAAATAAAAACATGTGTAGCCTCCAACAAGTTTTCTGGTTTTTTAGAGGAATAACATATTTGGTAGTCAATTTATGTGGTACATATTAAGCCTCTACCTGGCTTAAATTTGTGATGGTCCAAATGTGTTAAAAAAAAAAAAATCCCAGAAAGTACATAGATGATATGCAGTCTTTTCTCCATTGGATCTGAATTCCAAGAAGAATGCAACTCTTGCACCAGCTCCAAGGCCTCCATCTACTGATTACCAAAATCATTGAACCTTCAGTATCCCCCCAAACCAAAGAACTTTAAAATCAAGGAACTTGATATGAAATCTTGACATCACTGAATTCTCCATTAAGATGTCAGTCCCTGCAGAATTGCTCACCATCTGATTAGACACATAATTAACATAAATGTGGCACTTACCTTCTGTTTCTAGCCCTCTTATTGACCAAATTCATACTCTTTTTCCTTACCATAATTATAAATGTGTGTACACATATACAAAGTAGATGATTTTAGTTCTATCACCCCATAAATTCCATGAAGATAGGAACCTTTTTTAAATCTTTATCCCAGTATTTTCCAAAGAGCCCAAAATATAATAGATGTTCAGTCATTTTTACTGAATAAATGAATGCTAAAGTTATATGGGAATAGAGAGGTAGAAATAATTAGCTGAACCTGTACAATCAAGGACATTTATCACAGGATGGCTTTGAGCTAAGTTTTGAAGGATGTTGGGAGGTAGCTAAATGAAGTGGTAAAAGGATGCTCTCACTTTTTTTTTCAACTTTCTATTTTGAACACTTTCAAATTATAGAAAAGTTATAACTGTAGAACTGTTTTTGACTGAAAGCCCCTCATCTGGAATTACCAATTATTAGTATTTGCTGTCTTTGCTGTGTGTGTGTATAAACACACATATATAAAAGTGTACATATATATTTTTTTTCAAAATCATTTTAGATAAGTAGCAGGCACTATGACCTACTTCTAAGTACTTTGTCATGTTTTTCCTAAAAAACAGAATTCTTTTATACAGCTATAACATAAATTTCAAATTCCAGAAATTTAGCATCAATGCAATACTATTATCTAATGTTCAGTCAGTATTTAAGTGTTTTCTGATCTACAGTCTAGTCCACACCTTGCATTTAGTTGTCATGTCTATTTAGGCTTCTTTGTTCTGGAACAATTCCTAGTCTATCTTCATCTTTCATGATATTGACATTTTTTAAAAGTAGAAAACAACTGTTTTGTAGAAGGCCCCTCAATTTGAGTTTAATTTTTCCCTTGTGATTGGAACCAAGTTTTTGACAGGAGCACATTAGAAATTCTGTGGTATCACCTTGTCCCATTATTGTGATATTAAATTTGATTATTTGATAAAGGTAGTGTTTCAGATTTGTCCACTATAAAGGCAGTTTTCTTCCTCTTTGTAATTAGCAAATAATCCATGAGAGGGGATATTTTAAGACCTGTAACTATCCTGTTCCTCAACAAACTTCTACCCAGAAACCACATGACTTAAATAAAATCACATAGAAACTTTACTACTTTAACGCTTTGTACCAAAACTTTCCTCTGGCTCTTTGGTTGAATTCTTAGCCTTTGGATCTTAAGCATCTTTTCAGATAATCCTTCCTTGAATGCACTACATCTAAAATGTGTTCTCTGTAAATGTCTAGGTTTATTTCTGAGGGTTATTATCTATTAACAGGACTGTTAGTTTTATTTTTTTTATTTTTTATTTTTTAAAGATTTTATTTATTTATTCATGAGAGATACAGAGAGAGAGGCAGAGACACAAGCAGAGGGAGAAGCAGGCTCCACACAAGGAGCCCAATGCGGGACTCGATTCCAGAACCCCGGGATCACGCCCTGAGCCAAAGGCAGACGCTCAACCACTGACACACCCAGGTGCCCCCAGGACTGTTAGTTTTAAATAAAGGGTAGCAGTCTATTCATTTTAGCCCTGAACTCTATACTGAGCTCCATATCAACACATATTTAACTTCAGAAAACCTCAATGCAATGTTATATATCCAAGATGGAACTCACTAGCTTTCTATCAATGATACTACCTTTTTCCAGTCTCTCAGATTTGAACCCTAGAATAATTCACGACCTTTTTCTTTATCTATATCCAGCCAGTTACTGGGATCCTATGTAGCACTTCACAGTGTCTCTCATGTTAACTACTTTTTATGCTGACTGCTGCCATTCTAATTTAGGCTTCCATTTATTTTACCCTAGTTTATTTTCTTTTTCTCCCAACATAGTCTTTCTTTGTTTTCAAGACACTGGCATTTTTGAAAAGAATACAAACTAGTTATTTTGTACATTGTTGCTCAGTTGGGGTTTGCAGAGGAATACAACGTAAAGTAACTCTGTGTTCTTTAGTGGATCAAACTGGAAGGCACATGTGTCACTAATGGTGACTTTACCTTTTGTAATTGGTAAATATGTATGGAAAGATAGTTGAGAATATGTAAATATCATGTTATTCCTCAAATTTCACCCATTAGGGCATCCATTGATGACACTTAACCAGAATCAGTTATTATTAACATGATTGCCAAATAATGATCCTGATTCTAATCATGGTTTTAACTCTCTAAATGCATGAAATATATTAAGTGTTATGACAGACTTCCATGTGTGGTTTATAAGACAGATTCTTTATTTCGGCTGGCAGTTTTGAGTTATGACTATAAATGTTTTAAGACTTAGCTATGTAGGTGTATATATAAGGTTTTTACTCTGGTATATACATGAAAATTTTGAAATTAGAATGAGTAGATAATTCTGATTATTTATAATGATACAAATAATGTATATAAGTAGCTTGTTATTTTTTTCTAATACAAAAAATGAAAGGTGAATTAAGTTGTTAGAATCTAAGTGTCCAATGAATACAAACAGGATGCTATATAAGGATTGCCTAATACCAGTGAGACATGCCTGAAGAGGCTATTTTAGTGTGGGAAAGCATTTTTTAGAGAAGAAATATTAATAGCATTTTCTGGCGGGAGTGGAGGAACTGTGAACTTGTCCATTAAGTTTTCGCCCTCTGAGATAGATCTCTTTATGTTCTCAGTTCTAACTCAGTGACATTCACTTAGTAGAGATTCTTGAAATACTTGTTGATGTCAACTTACAGTATTAGACTAGAAATTTACCTGATTACATTGCTTCTAGGTCCAGCTCGCTGGAACAAGTTTACAGGCTGCTGCTCAGTCGTTAAATGTACAGGTAAGCTGGGTCATGGGATTATGGATCAGTTTTCCTCTTTTTTACCATATTTTTCTGATTTTTTAATAATGAGCATACAATAATTCTATAATAAGAAATACTTAGAGGTATTACCCTTTTTTATTACCTAATGTTATTAAGATCCAAATAATGATAATCATTGACATTAATGAAAATCCAGTTTATATTATGCTACTGCGAATGACAAAAGGTGAACAAGAAAAGTCCTATTTTCAGAGTTAGATATGTACGTTTAGTAAAATGTTTCTAAGTCATACAGTAATAACACATACCTAAACACAAAGCCAAATAATATCTTAATGCCCTTTTGTTTCCAGATGTCTTTTTATTTGTTATTTTATAGTGTAGAGGAAAGAGCACTGGACTGAGATACAAAGGTCTTAGGTTTGTACTGTCGGACTAACTAACTGTGTGACCTTTGGCAAGTCATTTCACCTCGTGGGGTTCCTTTTGTCTTACATTTATTTAAGTGCGGAAGTTTAGAATCTTGCCATGGTTCCTCTCTGCTCTAAAGTGCTGATTCTAAGGTTTGTAACTAAACCTGTTATAGTCATTGATAGGCTTCATATAGTCAGAATTTTCAGAACAAAAGTTAAATCGGCTACTTTTCTGATACAGACCATATGGTAAAACATGCAGAGTTCAGTTATTCTTCACTCCATCATCATTTAGTGGATCTCCTTCCTTTCGGTATAGTCTTTAGGTTACTAACAGTCAAGAGGGGAAAAACCGTATTCTAGAAGATTGATTTCAGTGTTGCTAATGACTAAAGACCTTGAGTTGAGCATTCCAGGAAACCCAGTGGAATATGGACCTAGTAACACATGGAAGCAAGAAGAGAAAAGAAAAAGAGATAATGTGACCTTCCTTTCTGAGGGAGAGGAGGCAGAAAATTGCCTTGGTTGCCATGGTAAACTTTCATCCCTTAGAGAGATGTTGGCAAACAGGCTGTATCTCCAGTGCAGCATGTTTACAGTCCTGCACTGTAATTATCTCTCAATGACTGGCAGAATTAATCAGAGCCTTTATGTTAATTAGCCTTGCTGCAGTCCCCAAAACAGGTGGTGGGAAATATGCAAATCTATGCAGAATGTTAATGCTCTGCATACCCAGTTTTAATTACCATAAAATTTCCTCTTAGTGTCCCTTTTAGGAGTGTGTTCTCTTTCCCTCCTGACTGCAGCATTTTCCCTCTAAATTTGTGTGTTACTTGTTGGGATTTGCTAAGCTTACAGTTATTTTAAATATTAGATGAAAGGTTCTGTGGGTCAAGTAATCAGTCTCTGAGACGATATATTTAAGGAAGTTTCCCACTGACCACCGAATACATCTCAGAATGTTGGGATGGAGGGTCTGATGTAGAGGTGGATTAAGAATGTGCTCTTCCCTTATTCCTTATTTCCAGAGTTGAGGATTGGGTTTTTTAAAGAATCCTGTTGATCTGGGGAGGACCAATTTTTTTTTTTTTTCTTGGAAGTTGTAACTAGAGCAGTGGAATATTGCTCTAGTTGGAACAAACTGAGTCTATGCCAAAAAGTATAGACTCATTGGAACAAAAAGTCTATACCAAAAACTTGTATTGTGGATAATTTTTATATTTTATTTTTCTACTTTTATTTTTTTTTCTACTTTTATATGTTCCATATTTGACCATTTATACTTAGAAAACAACAAATAGTAAATGTGATTTTTAAAGGAAAAAAGTCTAAAAACTTACTATGTCAAAATTAGGAAAATACAAAGATTAATAAGAAAGGAAAAGAGGGAAACCAGAAAACCTATGACTAGATAAATTCATGTTGTAAATAATTCTTAAAATATGGAGTTTTAAGTACAGTTTTTTTAGTCAGTCACTTGAACTCTCATGTTCCTTCCTGAACTGCTCAGTCTAAATCTAATGAAGAATCCGGAGAGTCACAGCAGCCAAGCCAGCCTTCCCAGCAGCCTTCAGTGCAGGCAGCCATCCCCCAGACCCAGCTCATGCTGGCTGGAGGACAGATAACTGGGGTAAGTCTCCACTAAGAATTCTAATAAGCTTTGTGTTGGAACTGCCATTGGTCAATACCTGATTAGTACTGTTTTTTGCAGTAGGTGCGCCTGGGTGGCTTGGTCAATCGGTTAAGTGTCTGCCTTCGGCTTGAATCATGATCCCAGAGTGCTGGGATTGCCCTGCGTTGGGCTCCTGCTCAGCGAGGAGTCTTGTTTCTCCTCTCCCTCTGCTCTTCTGTCCACTTGTATGCTCTCTCTCTCTCAAATAAATAAATAAAACCCTTTAAAAATCGGGACGGGGGGAGGTAGAGGAGGATGCCTGGGTGGCTCAGTGGTTGAGTATCTGCCTTTGGCTCAACTCAGGTCCTCATCCTGGGGTCCTGGGATCAAGTCCAGGACTCCCTGCAGGGAACCTGCTTCTCCCTCTATCTGTGTGTCTGCCTTTCTCTGTGTCATTCATGAATAAATAAAGTATTTAAAAAAAAAAAAAAAGAAGAAAGAAGAAGGAGAAGAAGAGGAGGAGGAGGAGGAGGAGGAGGAGGAGGAGGAGGAGGAGGAAGAAGAAGAAGAAGAAGAAGAAGAAGAAGAAGAAGAAGAAGAAGAAGAAGAAGAAAGAAAGAAAGAAAGAAAGAAAGAAAGAAAGAAAGAAAGAAAGAAAAGAAAGAAGAATGGTTTAGAGTGGACAGTGACATGGTTTTGCCTGACACTATTTTCTGTACTGTAGGAATTTTCTGTAGGCAGCTCTGAAAAAGGAATTACCTTTGTCATAAGTTTTCAGGGTATCTTTTCTTACTTTTGCAGATGCTTTAGATAAACTAAACACTTCTTTAAACTCATGTTTCAACCGTTGCTTCATCATGCCAGTGAAGTCATCCTGTAACTGAGACCATTACATTGATGAAATTATAGTGGTTAGTTTGGAGTTCTGATATTGCTGCAGAGTAGAAGTTAAAGAACAGACCAGTACCTACAAAAGAAAAACATTTTCTTTAAAGTCACGGTGTAATGTTCTCAAATGAAACCTCTGGTCTCCTGCCCTGGCTCTGCAGTTTGCTGTCTGGGCTAATCTACTTGTCTCCCTATGCCTCATTTTTCTTTCAGTTAGATGAGGATGTTCTCCATGTAAGATGCATCTCATATTATTCAAAGGTGAAGAGTCCCAATATTTGTGAAACTCAAAGAACAGTGTTTGGCACGTAACCATCAATAAATGTCATTTACTTTTATTGGTAATAAATTGGCCTTCTCATGAATATATTAAGTTTTTAACTTTTCAGCTTTCTTTGTTTTAATACTTCAAAAATATATATTTTAAAAGATTTCATTTTATTATTTATTCATGAGAGACAGAGACAGACAGAGAGAGAGGGAGGGAGAGACAGAGACAAGGCAGAGGGAGAAGTAGGCTCCATGCAGGGAGCCCGACATGGGACTCCATCCCGGGTCTCCAGGATCACGCCCTGGGCTGAAGGCGGCGCTAAACCGGTGAGCCACCCGGGCTGCCCAAGACTCCAAAAATATTTTTCCAGTGTTGAACATTTGTCTGTTACCTTGTGGGTGGAAAGGCTAGGAGAGAGATAAGAGTTGTTATTGTTCAATTCATATCACATCAGCCCACACAATGTTTTCTTTTTTCTTTTCTTTTTTTTTTTTTTTGTTAAGTATGTCTTGGTAATGGAAAAGCTCTTTTAAGAAATGTTGCAAAACTGGGACACCTGGGTGGCTCAGGGCATGATCCCAGTGCAGAGATCGAGTCCCACATGAAGCTCCCTGTGAGGAGCCTGCTTCTCCCTCTGCCTGTGTCTCTGCCTCTCTCTCTGTGTCTCTCATGAATAAATAAATAAAATCTTAAAAAAAAAAAAAAAGAAGACATGTTGCAAAACTGTTTTTAGAAATCCCCTTAATAGAGACAAACTGTAAGAGTCTCTTAACCTTAGGAAACAAACTGAGGGTTGTTGGAGGGGAGGTGGGTGGGGGGCTGGGGTAATAGGGTGATGGGCATTAAGAAGGGCATGTGATATAATGAGCACTGGGTGTGATATGTAACTGATGAATCACTAAACTGTTCCTCTGAAACTAATAATACATTATATGTTAATTATAATTGAATTTAAATAAAATTTTTAAAATAAAAATTCCTTCAATAGAGATTGATATATTTGTGTATTATATATTATATAAAATATTTATAAGCAAATCTACTTGATAGATATTAAGTTTTTGAATGGTTTGATTTTGATTCTTTTGACTCTAATATGCAAATTGTATTGGACCCTTTTAGGAGGGTTGTACCACTAAGTGAATGCACTTAAGAATATATTCCAAGGTGGGGTACCTGGCTGGCTCAGTCAGAAGAGCATGTGAATCTTGATCTCAGGGTCATGAGTTCAAACCCCATGTTGGGGGTAGAGATTATTTAAAAAAAAAAAAAAAAAACTTTTAAAAGTAAAAAGATATTCTAGGGTTCTTTCTTGTCTGATTAGAATATGCCACCGAAAGGAAGGCAAAACACACTACTTTGTGTTTGAAATAAGTTGCATTATGAAAGCAAGTTTAAATCTGCTCTAAATACATTTCCTGTTTTACTGTTTGGGTTTGTTTGGGGTGATTAGTGTCTACAATAGTAAGAGACACTTGGGATTCCAGGTTCTTGTGGCTGGAGCTTCTATTAAACCTGGGCATTAGGATTCATTTGCATGTAAAGAGAGCGGCTGTCACCACCTGTTTCACAGAGATAATGTGTTAGGAAGGGGATGTGAAGTTGCAGAGACCCAGTGCTTTTCAATAACAGAAAGGACTGGGTTGGGGAGGGCTGTCGGGAGACTTGGAAAAGAAACAAATGGAGCTCATATTCTTTAGTCATATCTTAGGGCATAATGGAAATGATGGAATATGGCAGAGATTCATGCTAATGGCAAGCAGCTGGGCCTTATCAGTTCTTTCCTGGTCAGACCCAGCATCCTTGTTCCTCATTCATCTGACTAATCACTTGATGTTCTGTTTGGTGTAAATTTCTTTTCATATCCTGTCAGCATTGATTCTTTTTTTCCTTGCTTACTAGTTAATTACTTTTTTTGCCTGAACCCCAGGGCCCTGGACAAGCTTGAATGATTGTTTAAGTCCAGAGTGAGGACCACCATTTTCATTTAAATGTCCTGCTAGTAATGGTAGCTTGATTGCTGATGAATGGTTTAGTGTCATAGTAACCGTGTGAAGTTGGGTAGCCAAGGTCTTACACCACTTGAGTTACCTACACAAAGTAAATTGGCTTGCATCAGGGCCCCTTCTCCTTCAAACCTTTCAGATTGTTTGTTCTCATTTTGTTTAGCTTACTTTGACGCCAGCCCAGCAGCAGTTACTGCTACAGCAGGCCCAGGCCCAGGCCCAGCTGCTGGCTGCTGCAGTGCAGCAGCATTCCGCTAGCCAGCAGCACAGCGCTGCTGGTGCTACCATCTCAGCCTCCGCCGCCACGCCCATGACGCAGATCCCCCTGTCTCAGCCCATCCAGATCGCACAGGTGAGTGAGTAGC
The DNA here is from genome assembly GCF_053574225.1 of Canis aureus. NCBI lineage: Eukaryota > Metazoa > Chordata > Mammalia > Carnivora > Canidae > Canis > Canis aureus. The sequence continues at coordinate 50,098,445 of NC_135616.1, forward strand.
TCCTGGGGCTGGAGCAGGAAGTTGAGAAAAAAAACGACAGGTTTTCTTTAGTATAAAATTCACTTTCTGATTGTTCATGTAGGTCCTTCAAGGCCTGGAAAGCTCTAGATCAGTGAACTATGTGGTAGCCTTCCTTACCACTGAACAAGAAGTAATATGTTTGTTTGCTTATTTGAGTTGATATTATAAACACATAACTGATTATTTGAATAACTGTTTATATTAAGTGACAATTCTTGAATAATTAGTTGGCATATTTCTGAAGCAGAGGATTACTGTATTTATTTTAATTAGCTAATTATGGCAGGCATGGGTTCTTTCATGTGCTCTGCAGTGAATGTTGACACTTGTGTGTGTGAGAGATGGCACATCATCTTTCTGCTACAGAGTGGTTAACTCCGACAGAACTGTATTAGAATGTTGTTTGGTTTCAGTTTTCACATTTTAAGGCAAGGTATCGAGAGATAATAAAAAGTTATCTAAGAGGCATAGACAGTACTACCAAGGAAGAAAGGTAAATGAAATCCTTTATTTCAAGGAGAGGAAAAAAGTACAAGTGTCATATCAGTAAGTCATACAAAGAATTCTTATGAGTCTAGTGCTAGACGAGGGTCTTTATCCCCCTAGAGAAGACTCAGAAGTGGATTTGTGTTGTAGCTAGAGTTTGATTAGATGTGGAAAAAAAAGCCAGTTAACTATATGAGTAAAGAATAGATATCACTAATCCTTATGACCATTATATACAGGTTTTATCAAGATAATGTTTAGTTTGGGGTACTTTCTTCATCACCAAATACATGTTTTTAGTGTGTAAGATTTGAGACCCTATGGTGACATTATTCTAATAAGATAATGTGCACAAAAGCAAATTGAAAATTATAAAATGCTAAAACCAAGATGAGCAAGTTTAATACACTATGGATTGGATTTTTATATGGATAGCTATTTTTAGGTATTTTTACACTGATTTCTCATACTTGTGTCAGATTTAATGAATCATTATAGATATTTTAATTTATTGATGCAAATTCAGACATAGTGCTCTCAATTTTTACTTTGAGAAAGATCAGTTGAATATTCAAATACTCTTCAAATATTCTTTTCTCACTTGATTTTAAAGCCCATATTGGTCTTTACATGTTAGAACACTCAACCGTAATCATTTGTTCTGAGGAAATTGGAAATAACTATTGGAAATTAGGTTTGGCCTAAGTTATGATGCAGCAGATACCCCCAAGAATCATAAATCCTTGGGGTGGTCCCAGGTTTCCTCCCATGCTTTGTGAACATACTCAGAGCACACCCAGTTCCCAAGAATGGAAGGATGTAAACTACTAACTCTTTTTTATGTGGGTGACACAGTTCATAATCTGGGAACCTTATGATTCAGGGAGTTTTTGTTTCAGGATCTCCAATCTGTGTTTTAATTCTGGTTTTCTAGGATCTGCAGCAACTGCAGCAGCTTCAGCAGCAGAATCTCAACCTGCAGCAGTTTGTGTTGGTGCATCCAACCACCAACTTGCAGCCAGCGCAGTTTATCATCTCACAGACGCCCCAGGGCCAACAGGGTGAGCTCCTCCCCAGCAACCCCTAGCATAGCACTGCATAGGGCTGCCACTTAAGGAACCGTACATCCGCTGCTGTCATTCTGTCTATCAGCACAATGTTTTCATTTCATTTACTTTAAACTCAGTATTCAGGTGCACTTGGGTGGTTCAGTATGTTAAGCATCTGCCTTCGGCTCAGATGACAATCCTGGGGTCCTGGGATCCAGTCCTGCATTGGGCTCTCTGCTCAGCGGGGAGTTTTCTGGTCTCTCTCCTTCTCCCCCCGATTTGTGTGTGCGCTCTCTCTCTCTCTCAAATAAATAATAAAATCTTGAAAATAAATAAATAACCTCGGTATTCATGTTAAGAAAAATATATTTTTTGGTCATGCACACCACATGTTGAAGTCGTCTTTTACTGTCTTTCATCTGTTTAATCACTAGGGGGGACCAAGAGTTTGGCCAAAAGTCTAAATGAAATCCTTCAACATAAATTACTTCTGGTATTTTGATAGTTTTTCTTGGGAATGTATTAAAAAATGTGGGCTGAGCATTAAAATCATATGCTTCTAACAATCATATATTTTCTTTTAAAGTGTGAGAAGAGTATTATATTAGAAGTTGCAGATTTTTTAGTGGTAAATATTGTCGTGTCATTTCTGTATCAGTTAAGTTCAGTCATGTTTGTAGTTGGTTAATGGAATCAGTGTGGAGAGTGACAGGGTAGCGAGGCTTTCTACCAAGGGAAAGTGCATCTCTACCAAGTCCGCATTATTTCTGTCCTTTAGCCTTCCTCTTAATGATTAATTCCAAAATCTTTTTCTTTTCTAAGATTTTATTTATTTATTCATGAGAGACCCAGAGAGAGAGAGGCAGAGACACAGGCAGAGGGAGAAGCAGGCTCCATGCAGGGAGCTTGACGTGGGACTCGATCCCGGGTCTCCAGGATCACACCCTGGGCTGAAGGCGGCACTAAACCGCTGAGCCACCCGGGCTGCCCTCCAAAATCTTTGGTTGTGTAAATATCTGTTCCACTTAATAGATAGTCTGCTCCTTTCATGAACCAGACAGTTCTCTGGTCCAACATATACTGGCAGTTTCTACTGGATTCTGGGGTAAGATGAGCTCTTTTTTGAGTTTCAAGTTGCTTCCATTTAGAATATTTCTTCATTTTCATCTATTCCTTACTAATGTAAAGGATTGGCCAGTCAGAAAGGTCATCAGACAGGTTATCAAACACATACACATCAATTTTAGTTTGATGTCCAATTCTTCCTACTCAAGTCATGTTTAACAAGTTTGAATTTAAGGCAAATAAGACATTAAAAGAGATCAGTAGGAGATCTTCATTTTACTTTCTTATATTTTATTTTGCCGTATGTTCGCAATAATCTTTATTGTTTCTGATATGACATGTTTATGTTTTACAGGACTCCTGCAAGCGCAAAATCTTTTAACGCAACTACCTCAGCAAAGCCAAGCCAACCTCCTACAGTCGCAGCCAAGCATCACCCTCACCTCCCAGGTCAGTTTTCTCCCATTAAGGGTTGCTTTCTCTTGCCCTGGTGTTTTGAGGGATTCTTGAACTTTATTAAATTAAAAACAGCGAAACCCCATAATACTCTACTAAAAGTTATCCAGATAATTTTCACAAACTGATCAAAAATTCAAAGCAAAACTCATCAGCTTGTAAAACAATGCTACCAAATTGACGTAGTCTTTGAAAATCTTCGAGGAGTTCCTATTTTCTTTTATGTTTATAAAGAATAACTTTGTTAGTGGCAGATGAGTAATGGGTTCTGACTATTTGACATCTTCTTGTCTTCTTCCACCCCTCCCTGTAGTTGGCAGTAGAGATTACCACTTGCGCTAGAAACCTAGTGCCTTAGTTGAAACACATCATTGTCCTTTGTCCTATCTCAGAAATTGCAAAGAAGCTCTGATATCTCTATTTTCTTTCCTCTCAACTTCAAGATGTTGCTTTAGCTCATTTCTACTAGAGTTTAATTATATAAAATGTGTATGTCTAGGTATCTTAAGATTTGAGCTTTTGGGATCCCTGGGTGGCGCAGCGGTTTGGCGCCTGCCTTTGGCCTAGGGCACGATCCTGGAGACCCAGGATCGATTCCCACATCGGGCTCCCGGTACATGGAGCCTGCTTCTCTCTGCCTGTGTCTCTGCCTCTCTTTCTCTCTCTGTGACTATCATAAATAAATAAAAATTAAAAAAAAATATTTAAAAAAAAAAAAAGATTTGAGCTTTAGATCTAGTTTATTTCTTAACCAGCTATGACTTTGAGCATGTCATTTCACCTCTGTGGACCGTCATTTTTTTCTTCTGTAAATTAGATGATTGAACTGACTGATCCTGAATCCCTCTTCCAGCTCTGATTCTCTTTATCTGTAATCTTGGAAGTTATCATTAGCACATTAGCACAGGTTTGACAAAATTCAACATCTGTTTAAGATAAAAATTCTTGCTAATAGGAATAGTTTTCAAACCGAGTAAAGACATCTACAAAAAAAAAAAAAAACCTACATCATACTTTCCCATTAAGATCAGGAATAAGGCAAGGATGTCCGCTGTTACCACTTTTATTCAGCATTGTACTATAGGTCCTAGCAATAAGACAAGAAAAAGAAATAAAGGACATATAGATTAGAAAGGAAGATGTAAACCTGTTTTATTTAGTAGAGGACATGATCGTCTATGTACACAATCCTAAGGAATCTACAAAAAGCTGCTGGAATTAATAAGTGAATTTAGCAAGAATGTAGGATTATATTCTTATAATCAGTATTAACTATGATTGTTTGGAAGTTTTTTGTTTTTTTTGTTTTTTTGTTTTTTGTTTGGAAGTTTAAATTAAGAGGAAAAATATTTATAGTACTTACGGATAAATTTAAAACATTTTAAAATTTAAAACATTTGTAAGACTTAATTAAACATTGAAAACTACAAAATATTGCTGAGTTGAAATTAAATGGAGAGATATAATATTTTCTTGAATCAGAAGAAGTTGTTAAAATGTGAATTCTTTTCCAAATTGATCTATAAATTCAACACAATTCCAGTCAATACAATAGGCTTTTTTAAATAGAAATTTGCATGGTCTTTCTAACATTTATATGGAATTGTAGAGGACATAGAATGATCAAAACAATTTTGAAAATAAAAATATTAAAAGATTACCTCATGTCAAGAACTGTTATCAAGCTACAGTAATGCAGATAGCATGATAATGGTGCATGGATAGAAATGAAACAGAAAGAAGGTTAAGTAGACCTGTACATCTATGGCCAACTGATTTTCCACAAAGGAGCCAAAGGATTTCAGTGAGAAAAGGAAAGTCTTTGGTTATCCATCAGCAAGGGAAAAAAAAAAAGAATCTTGATTTTATTTTATGCAATTTACAATGATTAATTTGAAATAGGTTATGGACCTGACCTTCCAGAAGAAAACTTAGGGAAAAATCTTTGTTTCTTTGGAAATAAAATGGTTTTTAAAAGATTTTATTTATTTGAGAAAAAGAGAGAGCACAAGCGGTAGGGAGGGACAAAGGGAGAGAGAAGAAGCAGATTCTCCACTGACCAGGGAGCCCAGCATGGGACTTGATCCCAGGAACCCATGATCATGACCTGAGCCAAACGCAGACACTTAACTGAGCCACCCAGGTGCCCCAAAGTAATGATTTCTTAAATAGGACCCAAAAGGGGGTGCCTGGGTGGGTCAGTCAGTTAAGTGTCTGACTCTTGATTTTCAGTTTAACTCTTTTTTTTTTTTTTTTCAGTTTAACTCTTGATTTCAACTCAGGTCATGATCTTGGGGTCATGGGTCAAACCCCGTATTGGTCTTCACAGTCAGCAGGGAATCTGCTTCTCTCCTCCCTTTCCTCTGCCTCTCACATGCCTGCATTCTCACTATAAAATAAATCCTTTAAAAAAAAATAGAACAGCAGCCCGGGTAGCTCAGCGGTTTAGTGCCACCCGGGTGGCTCAGCGGTTTAGTGCCGCTTTCAGCCTAGGGTGTGATCCTGGAGACCCGGGATCAAGTCCCATGTCAGGCTTCCTGCGTAGAGCCTACTTTCTCCCTATGTCTGTGCCTCTCTCTCTCTCTCTCTCCCTCTCTCTCTCTCTGTGTGTGTGTCTCATGAATAAATAAATAAAATCTTAAAAAATAAAGGACATGAAAAGCCTAATCATAAAAGAAAAATTAATAAATTTAATTTTATAAAAATTTAAAAAAAATTTTTTAAATACTAAAAGGCACAGAATGAAAGAGAATATTCTTCAAATTTATATCTGATAAAAGACTGTTCAGATTTTATAATGAATTCACACAACTCAATAATAAGACAACTTGATTTTAAAAAAAAATAAAAGGGCAGGGGGCAGCCTGGGTGGCTCAGCGGTTTAGCGCCGCCTTCACCCCAGGGCCTAATCCTGGGGACCCAGAATCGAGTCCCACGTCGGGCTCCCTGCATGGAACCTGCTTCTCCCTCTGCCTGTGTCTCTGCCTCTCTCTCTCTCTCTTTCTGTGTCTCTCGTGAATAAATAAATAAAATCTTAAAAAGAAAAAAAAAGGATGGGTATGTGCAAAATGTTTGAAAGTATTTAACCAAAGAAGATATGCAAAGCCCAGTAAACATACCAAAATAATGCTCAAAATCATTAGTCATCAGGGAAATGCAAAGGAAATAGCACTACACATCCACTAGAAAGAGCAAAATTAAAAAGACTCTGACAATACCAAGTGTAAAGCAACTGGGCTGTTTTATATATCATTAGTGGGGTTGTAAGTTGGTGCAAACAGTTTGGCAGTTTTCTTTTCTTTTCTTTTCTTTTCTTTTCTTTTCTTTTCTTTTCTTTTCTTTTCTTTTCTTTTCAAGATTTTATTTATTTATTCATGAGAGACACAGAGAGAGAGAGGCAGAGACACAGGCAGAGGGAGAAGCAGGCTCCATGCAGGGAGCCTGACGTGGGACTCGATCCCGGGTCTCCAATCACACCCTTGGCTGAAGGTGGTGCTAAACCACTGAGCCACCCAGGCTGCCCGGCAGTTTCTTATAAAATTAAATATGCACATACGTTATGACCCAGCAGTTCTCCTCCTAGAAATGGAAGCATATGTCCACACAAAGACCTGTATATAAATGTTCAAAGCAGTTTTATTCATCATCACCCAGACCGGAAATAATCTAAATGTCCATCAGTTGGTGAATAAGTAACATGATTTTTCCATACCCATAGGATGGAATACTACTCAGCAATACAAATACTTCTGAAACATTCACCAGCATGTTTAAATTTTGGAAGCATTATGTTAAGTGAAAGAAGCTAAACATAAAAGGTCTGAATACCATATGATTCAATGTGTATGGTGTTTTAGAAGATAGAACTATAGGGATAGAAATCGTATCAGTACTGCCAGGGGCTGAGGGCTAAGGGTGGAGATTGGTAGCAAAGAGCACAAAGAAACTTTTGTAAGGGATAGAAATGTTCTGTGTTGTAATTGTCATAGCAGTTCATGACTATATACAGTTGTACACTTTATATAGAGCATTAAACTGTACACTTTTAAATTTGCATTTAATTGTGAATATGCTGCATATAAAAGTCAGAAAGCCCGTACCAGCAATTCCTTCTTGGCCTCTGTGCTCTGGGCACAGTGGCAGGGCTGTTGTAGCTTTATCCTGACTCCTGCTCAGTGAACTCTACTCAACTACTTCTAGATCTAGCCCAGTCCAGCCTCAGGGATAACTTATCTGTAACCACTCCACCTGAAGGTACTCAAACTATTTTTAGTCCTTTATTATTTGAGAACGGGGCTATGTCAAGCCTGGAGATGAAGTAACAGAGAATTGAGACACACTTCTACCTATCCACCAGTCACACCAGGAAATGTACAACTGCATAGGATTTTAGTATGGTTGGTGCTACTTTTGACTCCTCCAGAATGGTCAGGTTGAAAATTACTCAGTGTCAGCAACATCTAATAGAGATGGACTTGGTTGTCTTCATTGAAGCAGGATGATAGAAAGGAGCCTACTCCATTTGTAGGCCTGTGGCGTGTCTGTTGTGTAGTTTTCTGGGCCATTTGGTTCAGCTGGAAAAAACATATTACTATCCAGCTCGAAGTTTGGGGTGTATGATGCATTTAAATGACAAGAAAATTCACAGCCACAGACTTCATCTGTAACCCTGGTTTATAATCTCTCACCTGAGCTGCTGGTCACAGGAAGGGTCAACTCTGCAACTGTTTTTGCAGTCAGGGCAACACCTTCTCCTAATGAATACTGGCAAGGGCAGGTTCTACTCAGGGCTTGTGAGTAAAACAGAGTAGCCTTGTGTTTGTGTAATAAGGAAATTTAATAGTTTCTTTAAAAGAAAAAGAAAGAGTATACCTTCATGTCCCCAAATAAATCTCAGATAGATTTAAATAAATATTTAAAAATATGTAAGAGGAAGCTAGCAGTCTATTAAAAGGAATTTTATCTGAGTTAAGAATAAGTAAAAGCTTTCTCAGATTTGAAGCAACAAGGTATTAGAAAGGAAAAGAAAAATAACCCAAATGACAATTTAAAACTTACGTACGCTGAAAAATAAAAGGAGAAAAAGCAGATTGGGAAATCTGTTTGTACTAATAAAACAGACAAAGGCTTAATCTCTAACATCTGATGAGCTCAATAAGGATGAGGATAAGGAGATCATTAATATATAGATGGGTTGTGGATATAAATAAATTGATAAAGAAATACAAGTAATAATGGGCACAGAAAAATTTTACTTTGAGTAATAAGAGAAATACAAATCAAGGCAATAGTCAAGTACCATATACTCCCTCAATTAGCAAAACATTTTTAAGAACTGCTAACATAAAAAAAAAAAAAAACTGCTAACATAATCATGTGGAAGAAACTAGCATTTTATAGTGAGAACCAACATGATGTGTATCAAAAGCAATGCAACTGTTTATGGTGTACCCTTTATCCAGTTGCAGAAAATCACTTGTGAATTTATCTCAAAGAACTAATTACGACGGTGGGGTAAATTACCCTGTGCACAAAGTTTTTCATTATGGTGTTAACTATGTTAGTGAGAACATAAATGAAAAAGTGTTTAGTAATGAAGAAATTATTAAATTAATTAACGATAATATTGCCTCAGCCTTTGAAAGTGATAATTGTGAAGCAGAGTATAAAATTATATGTACTGTAATTAAACTTAAGAATGTAAATAAATCTTTAAAAAAAAAAAAAAAAAGAATGTAGATCCAAGGGAGGGATGGACTTGCCAGAGGTAATGAGTAAGCTTAGGGCATTGTGTATGGTGACAGTATATATTCGTGAATGTATACTATCTTCAGACTCATCAAGATGTACACATTAAATATATACAGCTGTTTTGTATGTCAGTCATACCTGAGTAAAAACAAAGTTTACCGTTTTGATTTTCTGCTCTGTGACCCCTTCCAATGTCTTAATCATATCATAAAAGTTACTCTGATCTGTGAGGTGTATGTTGTTATTGAAAATTTGGAAATTACTTCTAACTTGTGAAAGAAACATTTACAGATTAAACAGTGCAACAAATCAAAAACAGGATAAAAAAAGGAAAGAAATGTAGGTCTATGGGAAGAAATACACAAAAAGGAAGCTAGTAACTTATTTAAATGATAGATGATTTGCTTTTCCCTTAAAATCGTTTTAATCTTACTCTTTTTATAATACAGTGTCACAAGTTGGAGGTATGGTAGTGATAAACAAGATTGATATGGTCCCTGCTGTTTAGAAACTTACTTACAGATTAAGGGGTCTATTTATGAAATAGATTCTTTAAAATAGAGTAATTTATTATGTATGTTCTGAACACACATATTTTATGCATACATATATTTGAAAACCCAAATATAAGGGGTTTCATTTTTCAGTACTTACTTCTTCATGGACTTATATGTTTAACTTTAACTGTAATTATAGTACACCCAATTTCACACTCTGCTTTTCTGGCTGAGCATTTTGTTGTACCTTCTACAATGTTACATGGTCTTCATAGTTCTTCATGAATAGAGCTGCTTCCTTAAGTTTTTCATTTGTGACACATTCCATGATAAACTTAAGTATCATTTTGTATGCTTGTTCTTCTCCTTCTGTTCTTTGCAACAGCCAGCAACCCCAACACGCACAATAGCAGCAACCCCAATTCAGACACTTCCACAGAGCCAGTCCACACCAAAGCGAATTGATACTCCCAGCTTGGAGGAGCCCAGTGACCTTGAGGAGCTTGAGCAATTTGCCAAGACCTTCAAACAAAGACGAATCAAACTTGGATTCACTCAGGTAGGATGACCCCACCCTTCACTTGGATCTTCCTCCTTAACTGTGTCCAGATCTGTGCTTTCTAGGTCCATAGAGGCTTCTGAGGCACAGTATGTTCCTCGGCCTTGCTGTCCCTTCGTATGTATGTATGTATTATTTATTTATTATTTATTTAAAATAAAGAGTTTATTTATTTGAGAGAGAGAGAGTGAGTGAGCAGGGCGAGAAGCAGAGAGAGAAGCAGGCTCCCCGTTGAGAAGAGTCCTCTGATGCTGGACTCAATCCCAGAACCTGGGGACCATGACCTGAGCTGAAAGCAGTTACTTAACCCACTGAGCCATTCAGGTGCCGCTGTCACTTAGTTTTATTTTATTTTTTTAAATTTTATTTATTTATTCATGAGAGACAGAGAGGCAGAGACATAGGCAGAGGGAGAAGCAGGCTCCATGCAGGGAGCCCGATGTGGGACTTGATCCTAGAACTCCAGGATCACGCCCTGAGCCAAAGGCGGACACTCAACCGCTGAGCCACCCAGGCATCCCTGTCACTTAGTTTTAGACTTCAACTTGTTCTTAGCCATTTTCTGCACTTACAAATTTAGACAGCTAGTCATATATTCAATTACAAAGTTCTGATTTAATGTTTGGTTAAAACCTTTAAGATTTCTCTCAGAACACAGGCCTCTGAAATCATAATTAGACCAATAAATGGTCAGAGTTTAAAAGATTGTGTTTGGGGCTACTGTAACTACAGTTAGGATTTTATTTGTAGAACATCTGGCTCTAGACCTTAGTGCTTTGTTTGTAAGATTGCAGGGCCTTTTATAGTAACTGAAAGGGAAAAAGTTTGAAAGACTTGTTTAAAAACAGATTTTGAGGAGAGAAGGGGGGCCAATGGAGACATACATACATTCATGTAAAATGATATGAGATCATTAGATGAAAAACAGTTACTGAAGTATAGATTGGAGTGGATATTACGGAATCAGAGAAAACCTGGTATTTTCTAAGAATATAATTCCTGTCTGAAGATTAAGCCACTACTGAAACACTATCTGAATTATTTTCAGTTGAAAGTAAAATAATGATTCTACCGTGGTAGATCAAAAACCAAAGATGATATCTTAATTTTCTGGTGTTTTTAAGAACAGACTTTTATTCCTTATATTTCTCTGCTCAGAAGAACTACATACATACATATTAGGAACATGAAATAATTTTTTAAGTAGATATAATTTTAGAGAAAATGAGGAATTTCAGTTGTGAAGAAACAAATTACAATTCAAAAAGAGTTTAGTACTTTTGAAACATCTCAACAGTCTGGCTTGTTTTTATTTTATTTTTTAAAGGTTTTATTTTTTTATTTATTCATGAGAGACACAGAGAGGGAAAGAGAGAGAAGCAGAGACACAGGCAGAGGGAGAAGCAAGCTCCATGCAGGGAGCCCAACGTGGGACTCTATCCTGGGTCTCCAGGATCACACCCTGGGCTGAAGGCGGCAGTAAACCGCTGAGCCGCTGAGCCACCCGGGCTGCCCTTTGGCTTGTTTTTAAAAAAGAAAGCTGAAGATACAACTAGTTTGATAAGAGGGAGTTAAGCTTGAATGTTTAACTGCTAAGTATAAGGTTAGCATATCGAGCACTGCTTCAGCTTTTAGGCTATTAGCACAACATACTCTTAGGTTCCTTAAGAGATTGTTGCCTTAGTGATATGCCAAGTATATTAAGGCTTTTAAAAATCTTTAACTTTTACCCAAATAATGTTTACCCTTTCTGTGGCGTTTGACCCAACATATTTCTCTTTCTTATATGTAAAGGAGCATCCTTATGGTCTGGTGCTTTATGGTTTTTATCCTATTATTTGGCATGATTCTTCCTTTTTTTTTTCTCCAGAAAGACTGACATACCAGAGACAACATTTTGTAAAATTTAACTATGTGGATTAAACCATATATTACTGATGGAGGATGGGAAAATCAACTTTATTTTTAAGTCACATACCCCAGTTAGCTATTCAAAGATTGCTTTGTATCCTGTTGGTTTATATAAACACACAGAGGAAATTAGACATTCAAGTTATTAGTTTAAACAAACAAAAATCTCTATTCTCTGAGTAAATATACATGTTATTAGATATTTTAAACAGTGTTTCTCTTGTTTTTTTTTTAAAGATTTTATGTATGTGAGAGAGAAAGCAAGAGAGAGCATGAGCAGAGGGGAGAGGGAGAGGGAGAAGCAGACTTCCAACTGAGCAGGGAGCCTGACACAGGCCTCCAGCCCAGGACCCCCTGGGATCATGACCTGAGCTGAACGCAAATGCTTAACTGACTGAACCACCCAGGCGCCCTCTAAACAGTAATTTTCTAATTACTTAGTTGCTTAAAAGATTGCTATAAATGTCTCTCTATAATTGGGAGGCATACCATTGTATAACACTTTTGTCATATGTGATATATTCATTATTTCCTAATCCCAATCTTTGTTCCTTTTTTCCTGTTAAAAAATATCAGGGGCTTCCTGGGTGGCTCAGTCAGTTAAGTGTCTGACTTCGACTCAGGTCATGGTCTCAGGATCCTGGGATCCAGCCCTGCATTAGGTTCCCCACTCAGTCTGCTTGTCTCTCTGTCTCTGCCCCTCCTCCTTCTCTCTCTCTCTCTCTCTCTCTCTCTCTCTCTGTCAAATAAGTAAATAAAATCTTATCAAAGAAAAACATATCAGAGATATTATATAGTTCAGATGATGTAGGACACAACTACTTAAAACATTTACTTTTGTGAGGAAGAACTCAGCATGGTAGTAACAAGAGCACCAAACTGAGCATATATCAAATTAATGAGAATTAGTATATTAACTGAGGGGCCTGTTGCTTTTTATTCATTTAAATAATTTAGGGGCATATGGGTGGCACAGTTAAGTGTCAGCTTGTTTTTGCCTTGGGTCATGATCTCAGGATCATGAGACCGAGCCTCATGTTGAGCTCTGTGCTCAGCACAGAATCTGCTTAGGATTCTCTCACTCTCCCCTCCTCTTCCCGCCCCTCCTGCTTGTTTACTCGATCTCTCTCTCAAGTCTTTTTTAAAAATTTAAATATGAAGTAAAATTGTATTATAAATTTCGCAAGGGGGGTGTACCTGGGTGGCTTATTTGGTTAAGCATTTGTCTTCAGCTCAGGTCATGATCCCAGGGTCCTGGGATCAAGTTCTATATCAGGCTCCCTGCTCAGCAGGAAATCTGCTTCTCCTCTCTCTGCCTGCCTCTCTCTGTGTGTCAAATGATAAAATCCTTAAATAAAATAAATCTCACATGGATCTGTCATAGTTGTCATGAGTTGATGGCATGGCTTTAAGTCTAGCCACCATTTTAAGGCATTGTTTATTTTTATAATGATATTTTTGATGTGTTTTTGTGTACTTACCAATATTGTTACTTTTCATAGAAAGATAGAAGTTTTTCAGAAATTCTTAGCAAATTATGCAGATACAATGTCAGAAGACATTTATTTTCACCTACTACAGCAGGTCTTAAAGAATTGCAAGGTTTAGTTGGCCCAGCTTTCTGGAAGATAATAATCTAAAGAAATAAAGTGACCAAGACATGAATATATGTGACAAACAAAGCATGTTTAATGCCTGAATATACTAGGCACTTGGTAAATATTTGTTGATTAAATGAAGTAAGATTAAATAAATGTATAGAGATATCAATATAGATAAATCTTTATCTACAGATACATTTATATATAAATATCATGGATAGCATTATGCCCCACTCACACTATCCTGGTTCTTTCAGTTTTACTGTAATTGGAAGGAAATCAATAAGCAGTCCATTTCTGTTCTTAGAGATTGTGTATTCAGAGCTGTCGGTGAAACTTTCTGTGATGGTGGGAATGTTCTGTATTTGTGCTAAGCAGTACAATAGCCACTCTCCACATGTGGCTACTGAGCACTTGAAAGATGGCATGACTCTTCCCTTTTTTTTTTTTCTTCCAGAAAGACTTTGACATAAGGAACTGAGTTTAAATAGAGACACCAATTGAAGTCCTGATATTCTCTAAACCTCATTTTATCATATAATTTAAACATTTAAATTTATAACTCTCTGTTAAACTTTTTATCAGAGTTGCACACCAGTAGGAAAATGGAAGTTTCTTAAAAAATGTTTTTTCCTTTCCTTAACTACAACCTAATGCAGGTGCTAATAAACAATGTGTTTTCCAAAATATGGTTGGGGAGGGGTGGGGGGAGTCAAAGGACTAAGATAATCCCAATTCAAAATAAGTGTTGCCACAGTTGTTGGGAATTGGCTGTTGCATGGTAGAATTGGCTGTGTAATACTTAGGACTAGAAATGTTGCCTTTCTGCCCCACCACCAAACTAGCTGAAACGAGAGCATGAATCATTTAAACTCCATGTGTTTTTATTACCCGTATATAAAATAACTATTAAGATATGGCTTTTTCCAGATTTAACAAGAGCGATTCAGCCAGAAGAAAAGCACTGTATACATTTCAAAGGTTATAGGCTTATAAAGAAAGACATCTTTTGTAATATATTCAGGGGATCATTGTTCTATTGCTATAAGGTTACCAAGTTTCCAGTGCCCATGAAGGTTTAACTAAGTGGGTCAAACCTCTCTACTGTGAATTTCTGTCTCTATAATAGTTACAAAAGTAGTCTTTTAGGATATGTGTTTTTGTAACCAACTTTGAAATCCAAACTAAGGGTGGAAAATAGATTTTTTTTCACTGCTTCCAGAAATATTTTATGGGAGGCGGGTAGGGGGAGTGCAGGGAGAGTGGGGCATTACTTCTAAATTTTAAAGTGATTTATAATAAGGAAGTTTGGCTAATTCAGAAATACCTGAAGTTTTATCTAAACAGTTAAATCTATTAACCCTGTAGGTGATACAGATAAATGATTTTAAGGATTATTTATTTATTTTATTATTATTATTATTATTATTATTATTATTATTATTATTTTAAAGATTTTTATTTATTTATTCATGAGAGACACAGAGAGAGGCAGAGACATAAGCAGAGGGAGGAGAAACAGGTTCCATGCAGGAACCCAATGCAGGACTCATTCCCAGAACTCCATGTCCTGAGCTGAAGGCAGACACTCAACTGCTGAGCCACCCAGTTGTCCCTTAAAGATTATTTAAATCATTGTGGGCTTGTTAGAATATTAGTATTATCTTTTGAAACTTAGAAATTCTTGATATCTTGATTGTTACATGAGGTAACAAGAAGAGACTGAAAATACAGAGAATATGGGAGTTAAGAATTTTGTAATAATCAAGGTCTAACAGTCCTCATTGAATGCTGTGCTCAGTTTAAGGTTGGATGCTTTTGTGGGACCCAATAAATGGGATGATTGTTTAGTCTTTAGAACAGTTATTGGAGCAGCATCCTAGAATGAAGACTTTGGACATTAGTAAGATAAATCTCTTCTCTCTTCCTTTCCCCCTCCTGTTCTGTATTACTGTGCAGGGTGATGTTGGGCTCGCTATGGGTAAACTATATGGAAATGACTTCAGCCAAACTACCATCTCTCGCTTTGAAGCCTTGAACCTCAGCTTTAAGAACATGTGCAAGCTAAAGCCACTTTTGGAGAAGTGGCTAAATGACGCAGGTGAGTAAATATGTAAGACACAGGAAGTGACCAGTGAAATTTTACAGGAGAATTGTTTACACTTGGATTTGTTTCCTGTTGCATTATTGGTACTTCAGAACATTGAACCACACTGATGTTGAGAGGATCAATGTAAATTATGACTATAAATTAGAGAACTAATTTATTTAAATGTAATAATTACAACGTACACAATGAGCAAGAATTTTTAGCCTTGGCATATTTCTTGTATTTGAGCCAGGGTTAGGAATAGTTGAGGGAAGAAGATAAGTCCTATATATTTAGATACACTTGAAAAACAAATTTATAGATTCTTCCTTGATGAATTATCATGAACTTCTTTTTAAAAAAAAAAAAGATTTTATTTATTTATTCATGAGAGACACACAGAGAGAGAGAGAGAGAGAGAGATTGGAGCAGAGACACAGGCAGAGGGAGAAGCAAGCTCCATGCAGGGAGCCTGATGTGGGACTCGATCCTGGGTCTCCAGGATCACACCTTGAGCTGCAGGCAGCGCTAAATCGCTGTACCGCCAGGGCTGCCCTCATGAACTTATTTCTGATCATTTTTCTACTTTTGTAATTAAAAATGACCATATATTTCATATGTAAAAAGTTGAGCTGCTAGCTTTAACTTAGGTACGTTGTACTGAGATTTCCTTTTGGAAAATTTGAATTTTGAGTCACAGAATCAATAGGCTATGTGAGAACTGTAAGGAGCCATGGAGATCTCCTAGACTATAGTTCTTGTTGTAAATGTGAACAAAAGTCAGGTCTTTGGAAAAGACGAATCTGTAATGCCCACCTTTGGATGGTCTGCATCCATAGCTCTGAATGAGGCCTTAGCGTCTATAATCTTACTGAGTTCTACAGGTGAGAACATCTCATTTTATATAGTGTGTAAAGAAACTCAAAGATGTCTATGACATGACCAGGGTCATTGGTCTATTAAATAACAGAACCTTGTTTAAGCCTTAAAGAATTCAGAAAGATATGGTAGTGAATGATGTTTTAATGTAGGTTATGAAAACCCTTCCATGCTTGCTTTTAGCTTAACATATTTTGATCAGTTTTATTATTGGTAATATGTGTATTATATGCATGAATTGTGCTCCACTAACTTGGTTTCTGTGTTTTCTTCTTTCTTACAGAGAACCTCTCATCTGATTCAGGTCTCTCCAGCCCAAGTGCCCTGAATTCTCCAGGGCTAGGAATGGAAGGCTTGAACCGTAGGAGGAAGAAACGCACCAGCATAGAGACCAACATCCGTGTGGCCTTAGAGAAGAGTTTCTTGGAGGTTAATAAAGTTCTTCATGTACATGTGATTGTTTGTGTGATACTAGGTGCTGTAGATGATAAAAGATGGACTTACTTGCCTCAGTCCTTAAAGATGCTTATAACATAGTAGAGAACAAGAGACAAACCAGTTGCTGAACTTACTGAACATTGGAAACAGAACCAGAATACTTCCGGGTTGAGGAGAGTCCAGGCTCACATCTATGTGAGCACCAGGGTGACAGAAGCAGCAGCTCCCCTGGGATACATAGGACCAGGCTGGGAGAAGTGGCAGGGAAGCACTGGAAGCAGAGAAAATGCACAACCAAAGGCATCCAGAGAGGGAAAACCAAGAGGTAGAGCCGGCGACACACAAAACAGTTTGGTTTGACTAAATTCTAGCCTGTGTGCCTAGAATAGTCATTTGGGACTAGACCACTACAGGCTAGTAGTGGATCTCAGTAGTTCAAGTTAGTTCTAACAGGTATTTGGCCTCCTGTTTGTTAATTGCCTCATGGAATAACACAGTTAGAGCTTCTAATACAATTTTGACTTCTAGTTTAGAAAAGGGTTAAGCATAGTGGAAGGAACATTGAATCAGGAATCTTTACCCGTTCTACCACTTTTATTAACTGTGATTGGTCAAGTCACTTGATTTCTTATGCTAAAGTCTGTAAAACAGACTTTATCTGTAAAACACTTGCCTTTTCTGCCCCATGGGCTTACTGCCTACCTCATGGATCCTGTTGAAAGCATGTGTGTGAAGCACTGAAAAATCTCCTAAATTCCTACTAATATATACAGTTGTATTGATTATTAATTTTAGTCAAGATTAATAGCCCTTAAGATAAAAAATGAATATTCAAGGATAACTTATTCTTAATTAAATGAATAAGTTTAATAAATATATGTTCATTAGAATGTTTATCTATAGAAGTTCTTTGTTTAAAGTAGGCCAAAATGATCATATATATCGCAACTTCATTCTCTGATTTGTCCCTTCCCATTTGTTTATTTATGCCAGTAGGTTTAAAAAGTTATCCCCCCCAAAATTTTTTTAATTAAAAAAAAAATTAAAAGTTATTCCACAAGATGATTTTTCTTTTTCCCCTTTAGAATCAAAAGCCTACCTCGGAAGAGATCACCATGATTGCTGATCAGCTCAGTATGGAAAAGGAAGTGATTCGTGTTTGGTTTTGTAACCGCCGCCAGAAAGAAAAAAGAATCAACCCACCAAGCAGTGGTGGGACCAGCAGCTCACCTATCAAAGCAATTTTCCCTAGTCCAACCTCACTGGTAAGGTTAAAAAAATAGAGGATGATCTATGAAATCAATTTATTTCATGATAGTAATTTATTGTGTGTATATATACATATATATACACACACACGTATATATATACACATTCATGTTGAGTAAGTATATATAGATTTTTATTTTAAATGTTATCAAAGTAACTAAATCTCGTGTTATCATTAAGCCAAGAACTTAACTGATTTTTTAAGTGAACAATTTTAATTCTTTCCTATTTCATGATGGCTCCATTTTTCTCTTCTTTGATGTAGTTTAGTTTATTAGGTTACTCTAACTGTGGGAACAGATTTGCTAGATTCCAGTTACCTAAAAAAAAAATCTTTAGTTGCTTTTTATTCATGTTGGGTTTTGGAGTTTTTGTTTTGTTGTTTTTTGGAGAGGGAGCGAGGGAGAGGGAAAGAATCTCAAGCAGACTCCCCCACCCACACCCCCTCAGCGTGGAGCCAACATAGGGCTCCATCTCACAGCCCTAAGATCATGGAGCCAAAATCAAGGGTTAGATGATTGACCGACTAAGCCACCCAGGCTCTCCCATATTTCTATTGGGTTTTAAAGCCCAGTTTATTAAGCTTACATGAGGAAGTGACAGTAAATTCCCCAGATAGCTCTGAACTTGTATGAAAACAACCATCTCACATCTTCACTTCCAAACATGTATGGGGCCTTTCATTGATAACCTCATTGAGTAACTTCCACCAATTGCTTTGGAATAGTATTCTAGACTAAAGGGACATGCAGCGCTCAGGTACTCCCTTGATCTCTTAAGGATGACGGCAAATGTGACTCTGTATTTCCAGGCAGGCTTCCACAGATGACAGGATTGAGTTTGCATTTCTGATCTTTCCTTGTTAATTTGTTTTTATTATATTTGAATATCCATTCTGTACTGGATGGTTTTTAAACTGAAGTTATCATTAAGAATGCATACTAGTTGTTAAGAGAAGGCTGTGGTTGTTGAATGGTTGGGCTTTAATCTTGAAGTTTATGACATAGTAGTTATGAAAAAGACAGTCTTTAGACACAGTTCTGTTTTGTGTTTTGTATTTATTTGTACTAAAAGAAAGTGTTTCTTATAAAACTGTAGAAATACTTTATTTCAAAAAGAAACTGTCAAAAAAAAAAAGAAACTGTCATCTTTTTAAAATTTTGCTTCACATTCTTTCCATTATATCTTTTCATTAAAAACAAAATAAAAACAAAAACAAGACAGACCAAAATTAAAAGCAATCCAAAATCCTTGATGCTCTGATCCTATTGAATAATTTTCTTTTGTAGATTAAGTTGATAATCAGCATAATATTCCTTACTTGGAGTATTTCTTTTTAAAACCTTGGGCAAAGCTGTTTCTCTTATCCATGAAAAACCATCTTCTAATAGCTGCCTTTGAACATAGGTCTATTTTCTCAATTCCAAGATCAAAAAATGATTATAAAATTATTTCCTCTGAGGCCCTTATAATCCTGTTGTATCTAGAATTTTATTATTTTTTTAAAGATTTTATTTATTTATTCATTAGAGACACAGAGAGAGAGAGAGAGAGAGAGAGAGGCAGAGACACAGGCAGAGGGAGAAGCAGGTTCCATTCAGGGAGCCCGACATGGGACTCAATCCCAGGTCTCCAGGATCAGGCCCTGGGCTGAAGGCGGTGCTAAACTGCTGAGCCACCCGGGCCACCCTGTATCTGGAATTTTAAATTATTTTTTATAGGCAAAATATGTCTTCAATATTGATGTAAATTTTTTTATTTTTAAAAATACTTTTGCGTATTTTCATTTCGGACCTCTAGGTGGCAACCACGCCAAGCCTTGTGCCGAGCAGCGCAGCAACTACCCTCACTGTCAATCCAGTCCTCCCGCTGACCAGCGCTGCGGTGACCAACCTCTCTGTTACAGGTAAGCAACGGCAAGGCTGTGCAGCTGGCGAGCAAACTGTAGGCCCATGACAGGTCTCTCTGAGAATTGTGAATTAAACTGCAAATTAAGGCTCTAACTAGAAATACATATTGCTTTTTTTGAAAAGTCATACATAAAAACCTGAAGTCCAAAAAAACAGGCATAATTAATTTTGTTAGAATACTTTCACATTAAGATTTTCTTATCTGTTCTTTCCCATGTTACTCTTATTTTCTACACTGTTCCCAGAAATACCTTTCAAAACTCCCAACTTTTTTTTTAAGTAACTCCTCTTCGTAAAAACCTTCAATGGCTGCAGCTTTTTGTATTCAGGAAAGCATCCAAATTCATTATCAATTCATAGAAGGTTATTTCTAGTCTGGATCTTATCTTCCACTAGTCTTTTCTCCTTTCCACCCTCAACACACAGGAAGATTCCATCCATGCCTTTGTAAACATCTCCACTGCCTAAAATGTTATCCCAACCTGCACTTCTTTCTGATAGCAATGAAACTCTTCCAGCTTAAGTATCAGTTCTTTCTAGAAATACTCTTTAGCTTTCCCAGAAACTATTCATTTCTACCTGCTTATATTATAAATAATTATATTTTTATACTTTTGTCTTTTCCAATAGACTTTGCACTTCTTAAAAGATCTAAATATTCTTTTTGCAATCTCAGGGTCTAGTGCCTGACATTTACTATAAAATGAATAATTTTTTTTTCCTTTGGCCTCCTTTAAAATAGCACATTTCCCAAGTACATTTAAAATAACTCAGTGTTGTCATCAGAAGTTTTTTAGTGATATATGATGCATAAGGCATTCTGTAATTATTCACCAGCTTGATTATGTGCTAGTAAACTCTCGAAGAGATTTGTGATATTTCACAGTGAAACTTGAATTTAACCTAGAGTTAAGGAATTTGATTGTCTTCACTCATGTTTTAAGTTTGTTATAATACTTCTTTGGTTCTGTGATCTAATTGAATGGCTTTTAGAGTTATTAAATTTCTAAGTCATTAGGAAATCTCATAATTTTATTTATTTATTTGTTGTAGCACTTTTTTTTTTAATAGGCTTAAAGTGGAGCCCAGAGGGGGGCTTGAACTCAAGACCCTGAGATCAAGACCTGAGCTGAGATCAAGAGTTGGTTGCTTAACTGACTGAGCCACCCAGGCGCCCATAGAATAGTACTTCTTGACCTCTTTTGGGTCTTAGAGCTCCTTGAAAATTTGATGAGAGAGGTGTCTGAGTGGCTCAGTCCGTTAAACATCTGCTTTTCACTCAGGTTGTGATCCCAGGGTCCTGCTTCTCCTTCTTCCCCTCCCTGCTGCTCATGATCTCTCTCAGACTTCTTTCTCTCTCTCAAATATAAATGAATAAATAAAATCTTTTAAAAAAGAAAAGAAAATTTGATGAAAGCTTTAAACTTTCCCCTCACAAAATAGATATACTCATTATTTTTAGTAAAATGTAAGGAGGTTCATAAATAACGACCCCCATCAGTCCCCACCTCACCAGGGCCATTTTTGGATGCCTTAGGAGTAGACATTGCAAGTTAAGAACCCCATGTTTCAGAGTATATAGTATTCAGCACTTCAGCTTAGTAAGCAAACTGTGGATGATTGGTTGCTTTGTTTTAGGCAGTAGGAATGTCAAATTCCCACCTTTGAGGAACTCATCATCTACCATGGCTGCCATCGTCTGTTAAATTATGAACTGAACTTTACCTTCCCAACAAATTATAAGTTGTATTGCATTAGGCCTAAAGGTAACCATTTTCCACAAAACAATTCCTAATGGTTCAAATAGAACTTAGTAGAATAGGTAGCTTTGTAGATTTTCTAAAAATGTGGAAAAAATCTGAAACAGAAGTTAATTTTTAGGAGACACACGTACTCAAAACTAGCTTAAAATTTTTCTCTCTGTTTTTCATGATCCTAACTGACTGATGACATTTTCCTGAACTCATTTAATTAGCCCACTTATGTGGATTTAGTTAGAACCATTTTCTGAGGGGCATCTGGGTGGCTCAGTCAGGTTGGGCATCTGCCTATAGCTCAGGGTCATGATCCTAGGGTCCTGGGATGGAGACCCACATCAGGCTCCCTGCTCAAATGAGGGGAGCCTGCTTCTTCCTCTCCCTCTGTTTCTCCTCCTGCTTGTGCATGTGTTCTCTCTCTCTCTCTCTCTCTTTATGTCAAATAAAGTCTTAAAAAAAAAAAAAAGCTATTTTCTGAAATGTTGGTGATTGGGGCACCTGGGTAGCTTAGTCAGTTAAGCATACAACTCTTGAACTCAGCTCAGGTCTTGATACCAGGGTCATGAGTTCAAGCCCAGCATGGAGCCTACTTAAAAAATAAATATAAATAAATATATAAACAATAACAATAGAAGTGTTGGTAACTTTTTTAGGATGAATTTCTTCTTTGGTTCTTAAAACAGTAGAACATTATAGGAAACTAAAATAGGAAAAATAATCACGAGCTATTTTAATTTTGCCTTTAAATCATATATATATATATATATATATACACACACACACACACAATTCTTTTTTTTTTTTTCACACACACAATTCTAATAGTGTTTCTGTGTCCTAGTTTTTCTTTCTGTCTTACAATAAGTATCATTCCCTTACAGTTTTTACATTACTACTTTTGATTTGCCCTTATTGTATTTAATGGCTGTATCAGAATTTTATAAACATTTCTGCGTAGAGCCATCATAATTCAGTTCTACTTAGAATGACCAGCTTATCTAGTTTGAGTCCTGCAAATCTTGCCTCCTGAGAAACCCCTCAGTTTCTAAATCACAAAACTGGTCTTGCTTGTTCAATACCGTTTCCTTTGTCTTTAGCACACTACCTAGAATGTAAGATACCCAATAACTAATTATTAAAGGAATAAAGTTTTCACTATTATAAATGATGCTATAATGAGGACCTTTGTACATATATATTTGTCTTAAATTTTCTTTCTTTTTTTTTTTTTTGTTGTTTTATTTATTCATAAGAGACAGAGAGAGAGACAGAGAGAGAGAGAGAGAGATAGAGGCAGAGGCAGAGACACAGCAGAGGGAGAAGCAGGCTCCATGCAGGGAGCCCAATGTGGGACTCAGTCCCAGGATTCCAGGATGACGCCCTGGGCCAAAAGCAGGCGCTAAACCACTGAGCCACCCAGGAATCCCCTTAAATACTTTATTTTTATGTAATTTCAGATTTATAGAAAAGTTAGAAGAATAGTTCAGAGAAATCCCACATTTCTTCCCATTCTCCAAATGGGAAAATCTTACTATTTGCTTTTTCTCTACTTTTCCTCTTTCTGTTTCTCTTTCTGGGCTGAAGGCAGCCGCTTAACTGAGTGAGCCACCCAGGTACCCCTTTCTGAACTGTTTTAAGAGCAAGTTGTGGACATGCTACTTGATTCCCAACTGCCTCATTGTGTATTTTCTAAAAAAAAAAAAAAAAGAAATTACCTCATATAGCCCGAATACAGTTATCAAAAACAGAAGATTAACATTGACTCAGTACTAATATCTAGTAAACAGTTCACATTCATATTTTACCGGCTGTGCCAATAATGTCTCATAGAAAAAAATCTTAAATCATGCATTGCATTTAGTTGCTGTTGTCTCTTTAGTCTTATTAAATTGGGGACAATATGAGTCTTTGTATTTTAGGACGTTGACTTTTTGAGGAATATAGCTGTTTATTATGTAGATGTTTTGTCTGACAGTTCCTCATGATTAGATTCAGATTATGTACTTTGGGCAAGAAGACAACAGAAGTGATGTTCAGTCCTCCTTTGTGCATGTGTCTCAACAGACACATGCTGTTGAGTAGTCCCACTACTGGTGGTATTGACTTTGATAATTTTATTAAGGTGATATATGTCAGGATTTTCTATTGTGTCATAATTATTTTACTCTTCATAGCTAGTAAATGGATTTGAAACTATACAGATATCTTGTTTTTTTTTTTTTTCTAAGCCTTTGCCCACTAGTGTCCATTGATGATTTTTGCATGGATCTACTATGATTCTCAAGTAATTCTGTCATTTCTTCTACATTTTTTAGTTGCCTTTCAATTATAAGGATGAACTTTTCCTTTTCCCTATTTATCTGTCTGTATCAGTATGGACTCAGACATTCTTTCTGTCTTCAATAGGTTAGAGTTGTATCTTTTATTTTAATGTTCAAATTGTTCTGCATTTGCCAGTGGGAGCCCTTCAAAGTGACTCCTGTGCTTTTTTGACATGTCCCTACCATTCTTTGAGTGCTTCCTTAATTTTTGGTACAAGATGCTCAGCCTCATCTTAAAGTTTCTCTGATCCAGGCCTAGAATCAGCCATTTCTTCAAGAATCTCTAGTCCTTTTAGTGTGGAGAGGTATGTAGATATCAAGATCTACATGCACTTATTGATACTGTGTTGTGATGGCTGCTAGGGCATCTTGGTAGAAACAGATAGACATATACATACATTAGTATATGTGCTTAGATATACATCTGGAAGTATATTTTTACATGTAGATCCATATCTACATGCGTTTTTTTCTTTATCTTCATTTATTAAAATCCACTCATACATACTGGTATCTCCAATTCCAGTCCAGCACCCTATAGTTTATTCTTTTCTATCCTTACCTTTTTCCATATGTTAACTCCCTTCAAAGTGACAATGAGCAACCTGGCTCCTATTATCAATAATATTGTTACTTAATTGCTCGATCCTATAGTGAAAACGAAATGGTTTCAAAATGGCTAACCTATGCCTCTGAACAAAAAAGGGCCTACTAGTTTGAGTTTCATTTTTGGGTAGCATTCTTCTCTTTAATCTGAAGAGATATAGTCCAAATACCGTGTTCAAAGGTTGTTCAGATTAGGTTTTTTTAATGTCCTCTTCAGTGTAGTTACATTATTCATTTGAAATTCAATTTGTTTTGCTTGTATTCAGTATTAGTGTTCTTCCTCTCATCCTTGTGATTTTTATTTTTAAGTATATGAGATAATATAATAGCATATCATCAAACATTGGTTTCAAAAGGCAGGACTATACAGAAATTTCTCTTCGGAACAATGTCATTCCCTTCTGTTGTAATTCTCTTTCTCTGACAACTCTGAGCTTGGAATCTCCTCAGGGCTCTGTTGAGGTGAGTGATTCTCACTTCTGTCATAGTCTTCTGCTATGTCCTTCTGGACTCTCGTTGGCTTCCCTACCACCCAGTTTGAACCTCTTTCTCTATCTATCTATCTATCTATCTATCTATCTATCTATCTATCTATCAAAAATCTATCTATCAAAATATCTATCAAAATCTCAAGTCCTCTGATATCTGTCCCCAGAGCTCTGCTTCCTTTTTTCTTTACCATCATTTGGAATAGGATTTTAGAAATGAAGAGAAAGAAAACATATCCTCAGTTTACTATCTTCTAAGAGAAATCTTATCTGATTGACACAGTTGCTTTTGTTTTCCAATATTTAGCATAGTGCTTGGCACATTATAGCTCCCTGGTAAACTTTCCTAGAATAAATAAAAGAATGAATATGACTATACACAGAAAGACGTGTGTTCTGATGTGTCTCAGACTTAAAAAAAAAAAAAAAATCAACAGCCTTTAATAATCTCAACTAACATGCTTTATCCCAATTTTTTTTTTTTTCAAAATCAATGTTTCATAATGAACCATATGCCACCCTATACCCATTTACAGTCCCTCCCCACCCTACTCCTGGCTGGTCTACTCTGTCTCTATGGGTATGCCTGTTTTGGATATTTCATACAAATAGAATAATATATTATGTGGCCTTCTGTGTATGGCATCTTCCATTTAGTATAACATTTTCCATTTTCCAAGGTTTATCCATCTTGTAGAATATATCAGTACTTCATTCCTTTTTATGGTTATGTGATATTTAATTGTATGGGTAAAACACATTTTGTTTATCATTTATGAATTGATGGACGTTTGAGCTGCTTTCAGTTTTGGGGCATTTTGAATACTGCTTTGAGCATTTGCATACAGCTTTTTATGTGGACATGTTTTCAGTTTTCTTGGATATATATTTAGGAATGGAAATGGTACATTATGTTGGCATAGTGGAATATTATGAACAACCATATGCCCCCCAAAAATAAGACAATTTAGATGAAATGATAAATTCTGAGAAAGACAAATTATCCAAACCAACTCAAATAAAAAAAAAAAAATGTAAATAGACTTAAAGCAAGAAAGTAAATGAATCATTAATATTAAAGCCTTTCCAAAAAGAAGAACCTAGGCCCAGATGACTTTAGCAGTGAGTTCTATCAGATATAAGAAAAAATAGTTAATCTTTAGCCATCTTCCAGAAGAAAGAGGAAGGATAGCTCATTGAATGAAGTCAGTATTACCTCTATACTAAAGCCAGACAAAGATACCACAAAAAAAGAAAATTACAGGCCTGTATCCCTTATGAAAATATACACAAAAACACTCAGCAAATTTTAGCAAATCAAATCCAGTAACATACAGAAAAGATTATACATCACTACTTAGGGGGACTTGTCCCAGAAATGTAAGGTTTGTTTAATAATAACGGAACATCAAATAATGTAATACACCACACCGGTAGAATAAAAGACCAGAACCACATGATCATCTCAGCAGATACAGGAAAAGCATTTGACAAAATCCAACATAATAAAAACCTGGAATAGAAGGGAACTTCCTCACTTGATAAAGAATAAACAGCACCAGCTAAAATCCTACAGCTAACTGGATACTGCATGGTGAAAAGACTGAATACTTTTCCCCTAAAATTGGGAACAAAGCAAGCTCTCATAGACTTTGAATTAAAATTGTACTAGAGGTTATAACCAGTTTAACAAAGAGGAAAATTTTAAAACATCCAATTTGGGCTGCCCAGATGGCTCAGTGGTTTAGCACCTTCAGCCCAGGGCATGATCCTGGAGGCCTGGAATCTAGTCCCGCGTTGGGCTCCCTACCTGGAGCCTGCTTCTCCCTCTGCCTGTGTCTCTGCCTCTCTCTCTCTCTCTCCCTCTTTCTTTCTCTCTCTCGGTGTCTTGCTCTGTCTCTCATGAATAAATAAATAAGATCTTTAAAAAAAATAAAAATAAAACATCCAATATGAAAGAAGAGAAGTCTAAAGTCCTTATATGCATTATTCTATATATATATAAATCCCAAGGAATCCACATACCAAAGAAAACTACTAGGACTAGTAGATGAATTTAGTGCTGTTTGTTGGATACAAGATCAATATATAAAAATCAATTGCATTTGTATGTGTATCAATGAGCAGTCCAAAGATAAAATTACTAAAATAATTTTATTCATCATAGCTTCAAAAAGAATAAAATACTTGGGAATAAATCTAACAAAAGAAGTACAAAACTTACCCAGTGAAAACTGTAATTTGCTGAGAGAAATTAAAGAAAGTCTAAATAAAAGGAGATATTCCAAGTTCATAGTTTGGAAGATTCGGTATTTTTAAGATGACAGTATTCTCTGAATTGATCTATAGATTCAATACAATTATAGTCAGATTTCTAGCAATTTTTTGGCAGTAATTATGATAAATTCATTCTAAAATATACATAGAAGGGAACCAGAATAGCCAAAATAATTTTGAAATAGAATGACATTGGAGGACTTAAATATCCTGATTTCAGAGTATAGTATAAAGCTATATAATAAAGACAGTATCCCGCCAGCATGAAGACAAATAATAGATTAATGGAACAGAATCAGGAGTCCAGAAACAAACCTTTAGATATATACTCTGTTGACTTTTGACAGAGGTACCAAAGCAATTCAATAGCAAAAAGATACTGAGACAATTAGATGGTTCCAAGACAATTAGATGTCCATATACATGAAGATGAATTTAGACCCTTTCTTTATACCAGGCACAAAAATTAAGAAGGAAGGATCAAAGGCCTAAATATAAGAAATAAAACTTTTAGAAAGCAAATAGAAAATCTTTATGACCTTAGGTTAGGCAAAGAGTTTGAAGATACAGCACCAAACAATCCATAGAAGAAAAAAATTGATAAATTGGAATTTTTTTGTACTTCAAAAGCAGAATCTTTTGTTCTAAAGGAGACATTTTAAGAAAATGAAAAGATACCCACAGACTTGGAGAAAACATTTGTAAATTATATGTCTGATAAAGGAGCTGCATCTAGAGCATATAAATAAATAAGATTAAGTAGTAAAAATACAAAAATATAAACAGCCTCATTTTTTTTTTAAGATTTTATTTATTCATGAGAGGCAAACAGAGAGAGAGGCAGAGGGAGAAGCAGGCTCCATGCTGGGGGGCTTGATGTGGGACTGGATTCCAGGACTCCAGGATCATGCCCTGAGCTGGAAGGCAGACACTTAACCACTGAGCCAAAAGCCTCATTTTTAAAAGGACAAAGGTTTTTAATTTAATACACATTATACCAAAGAACATACAGAAATGGCCCAGTAGAACATGAAAAGATGCTCAACATTATTACTCATCTGAGAATTGTAAATTAAAACCATAGGTATTTTTCATACTCACTATATAATGGCTATCATCAAGAAGACCAAGAATAACAAGTGCTGCCCTAGAACCTATACACATTGCTGGGGCAGTGAAAATGATACAGCCACTTTGGAAAACACTTTGGCCGTATCTTTAAAAGTTAAATGTAAATTTTTCATTTTTGTCTGGTAAGTCCCCAAGAGAAATGAAAGCATGACCACACAAAAAATTTTGGTAGAGATGATCATAGCAGCATTATTTATAATAACCAAAAACTGGAAACAAGTCAATGCCCATCCACTGTGAATCAGTAATGGTCTATCCTCATGCAGTAGTCTACCCATCCAGTGGTACTTTCCAGCCAGAAAAAGGAAGTATTATTTTTGCTACAACATGGATAAACCTTGAAAACCGTATGCTAACTGGAAGAAGCCAGATGAAAAAGATTACAAGTCATATGATTCCATTTATGTCAAGTGTCCTGAAAAGGTAAATCTACAGAGAGAAAAGCGAATGACTAGGTGAGCTGTAGGTGGGAGTGGAATGTGACTGCAAATAGGTACAAGGGACCTTTTCTGAGTGGTGGTAGTGTCATAAACTGGGCGCAGTGAGTGATAATTATACAACTTGGTAAATATATTAGAAACCATTGAATTTTGTGTTTAAATTGGGTGTATTTTATGGCATAAATTATACCTCGAAAAATCTATTTTCTAAAAGAGAAGATGAGGTAGGAAGTGACAGGATATGCCAAACACTATATATTCTTGCATGTAACTTTCTTAGGTGATGGCATCTTATTTTGTTGTTGAAGACAATGAAGCTCAGCAAACATCAGTTCTTTGGTCAAAGTTTCCCAAGTAATTATGTTGCCAAGAATATAAGAATATAAGGTCATAAAATGTTGATTAAAATGTGATTCACTGGCTAGGAGAATTTATTTGAAAATTACTGGTGCTCATATGACATATTCTTATTGAAAGCACCTGGGAGTGGTTTCTGGGGTCAGGTTAACTTTGCCACTGAGAATGACTGGGACTTTCTTTATATACACATGGGATTTTAAGAGAGTGACACTGAATGGTCTGTCTGAAAACAGTGGCAATGGAGAGTGAAAAAGGCCTATATTAAGCCTTTGACCTCAAGACAAGGGGTCTTATGGAAATGGACAGTTTCAGAACTTTGAAAGGGAAGTATAAATATATACATAAAAGGGTAGATAAGGTGAGAAATTGGGCAAGAAAAGATTGAAAGTGCATTGAAATATCTTAGTAGTACAAGAGAAATGAGAAAAAACGTTTATCTTTCTAAATAGAACAAGAGGCAGGTCTTATAGGTATCAAAGTGGAAGAGTGTGAATCTGCCCAGCATAGGACCCAGCACTGCATCAGGGGCTCAGAGATAAAGAGTGATCAGGTAAATGTAGAACCGAAACAATAATGGAGCCATGATTAATGATACCCACACAAGTATAGTTGTATTAAGGGACAGAGCGATAAAGAGGAAACTTTATCTGTTTTTGAGAAGGGAGAAAGAGGAGTAAGTGGTCCCTTTTTGACTAGCAGTAAGAAAGATATGTTTATGGGATTCACTGAGACCACATAACACTTTTGTGCAGCAGTATGGGGGCGGGAAGAGTGGAGTCAGTACTGAAACAGATGATGTCGAATTTCCTCCCAGCTCCATGGTGTGTGAAAGAAACATTTCCTTAGCGTTAAAATGAGAAGATAGTTGAATTCTGGATGTTCTTAGTATAGATCAGAAGGCTCGAGAATAAAAAAAAAAAAAAAAAAAAAAGAAGGCTCGAGAATAGATTTAGGAAGATAAAACTGATTTTTTTAAGAGAGAGTCTTCCTCAGCTTAGTGATAGATTTTATTACCAAAAGGTTATCTTTTACATAAGATTTTTGTTCCAATGTGTTTATGGGTTTGAAATATTTATTTTGATTGGGCGAGTTCTTCTATAATTTATCAGGTCTTTTATAACCCACAGAAATATTATACTGAAAATTTATAGATGCTTTTTGTTTTTTGAGTTCTCTGTCCTGAGAAAATACCACTTAGGTTCTGTTTTATCCATCTATATGGTTGGTGATATCCTAGAACATAGTGAGTTTCAGTAAATTAAGTTCCATCTGATGTAGGCAGCCCGTGTTTGATATGTGGCATTTACTGAGAACTGACATAAGAGAGCCTGTTCTATATTGCCTTCTGTAAATAGCATCAGAATTACAGCTCACTGGGGACAGCTGGCATCTGCTTTACAGAAGGTTTTCTATCCTGTGACTGTCTGATGAGTCATTTCTACTTTAGGCCAAGAGACTACATTCTTTATATCACACTTACCTTTGTGACTCAACAGGTCTAACTTCTAGACATATTTAAGACCTGTACTGGCCAGCACTAGCCTCGCGTGCTTTATAAGCACATAAAATGGGAGTGGTTCACATGGAGATGTGCCACCAGAAGTGTAAAGTATATGCCATTTTCAAAGACTTCATATGAAAAAAATACTCTTGATACTGATTTCATGTTAAAATGATAATATTGTGGAAATATTTTAACCTAGTTCTTTTTAGTATTTTCATTAGGACCACTAGAAAACTTTAAATTATATATATTATATTTCTGTTGGACAACATTGATTATATAATTCCAGTGTGAGTGTGTTTTAGTTTTCAGCAATGCTATTTGTAAGGTCAATTTGTTGTTTGTATAGAAATGTTTGTTGTTTTCCTTACAACACAAAAGAAGTTTGACGTCTTTTTTTAAAGGTCTCTCAAATAACAATTTCCTAGAGATTCATTTTTCATGCTTTTGGTGAGATTCATAATATCCTTGTGTGTTACTGTTTCCACGAATAAAAAATATGTATATACCACAATAGGCTCTTTGAGAGCTGATTTTCATTATAAAATAGCTCCTTAAATTTTTCAATGCAAAGAAGGCATCTAGACTTGGGCCCTTATTTTCATACTATTTCTGCAGATGTTATTATTCACACTTAACTTTAGAAAATTATATAACTTTTAGTTTTTCTTACCTTCATTGTTTTGTTTTGATTTTTCTATAGAGACTAAGATTTCTGATCAAAAATGCTTTTCAGAAGCAAGGATTGTTTTGCTTCAGTGGTTCTTCCCCATACCAGTTGTATTCCATAGTTAAAGCTTCTGTGATTCTTTCTTTCATTTTTTGAATAAGAAATTGGAAATAGAAAACTGTTCTCTATTTATTTTATGGCTCTTGCCTCTTAAAGTGTAGGGTTTGTGCTTTTGGTTCTAAAATGTTAATTTCCGTAGCATTGCTAAACAAGGTGAGAGCAAAAGGACACATCCCAAGAAGGTTATTGGATGGTAGGTTAACTGGCAACTGTGGAGCCTAGAGTAGGGCTGAGCAAAGCCATGGTTCTCGCAGCATGCCCCACCAAAGGTCACTCTCTCCTCTGGTTCTGCCTCCAGGCACCACAGACAGCACCTCCAGCAACACTGCCACCGTCATCTCCACAGCGCCACCGGCTTCCTCAGCAGTCACTTCCCCCTCGCTGAGCCCCTCCCCGTCCGCCTCAGCCTCCACCTCCGAGGCATCTAGTGCCAGTGAGACCAGCACAACACAGACCACCTCCACTTTGTCCTCTCCTCTTGGGACCAGCCAGGTGATGGTGACAGCGTCAGGGTTGCAAACAGCCGCGGCTGCCGCCCTCCAGGGGGCTGCACCGCTGCCTGCAAATGCCAGTCTCGCTGCCATGGCTGCCGCTGCCGGACTGAGCCCAGGCCTGATGGCACCTTCGCAGTTTGCAGCTGGGTAAGGAGTTCCCACCCCCGATACCTCTGAAAACCAGCCAGGAGTCATCCCTCCAATTACTTGTAGGGGATACTCCCATCACCACCTTAAATGCAAAAAAAAAAAAAAAAAAAATCTCTTTAAACCCATTTTCTCTTTGGAACAGGTAGCTCTGTGGTAGCACAAAGGCCTTGGTTATAGCTGGACTTAGGTTTCTTAGTGCCCTGGGGAAGCAGCAA
The DNA here is from genome assembly GCF_053574225.1 of Canis aureus. Classification (NCBI taxonomy): domain Eukaryota; kingdom Metazoa; phylum Chordata; class Mammalia; order Carnivora; family Canidae; genus Canis; species Canis aureus. The sequence continues at coordinate 50,130,959 of NC_135616.1, forward strand.
TCATATTGTTATTTCCAGATGAAGACCTAGAACACCAGGCCATCAGAGTTGATCTGTGTGAGTTGTGGGTCCAGGAGGAATGCCCAGAATTCTCCATTTAAACTCTCTCAGCTGTCTGCTTTCTAATTGTCAGACACAGACATTCGATAGAGTAATAAGATCCTCAATTTTATCTTATCAAACATAATAAGGATAACTTTGTAAATATATTCCTTTCTCTGGCATTTTGTTTTGTTTTGGAAAAAAAGTGAAGTAATTCAAAGAAGAGTCAAAGTGACTGTGCAGGCTTTAGGTTTTGTGTGGATCATATCCTTATTTTGCTTTGTACAAGTAAGCATCAAAGAAAACAGTAAACTTATTCTCATAAGGAGAATAACAAATATTTCCATATACTTCCCCAGCTGTATTTTCTTCTTTCTCTTATCCCTTTGGATATATTGTGCCTACATTGTAATGAAGTGACTGCTCTTTTGGACTTGCAGAGGTGCCTTACTCAGTCTCAATCCAGGGACCCTGGGCGGTGCCCTCAGCCCAGCTCTCATGAGCAACAGTACACTGGCAACTATTCAAGGTCAGTAGAATTTTTCTTCTTACTTAGGTCTTTTTTTCTTTTTCTTTTCTTTTTTTTTTTTTTTTTTTTTTAATGAGGGAAGTTTGCTTTGCTAGAGGTGAAGTTGATGGGGAGAGAGAGTTAAATTGATAATGCTGACTTACTTGAGGACCAAGAAGATGTCCTTGTAAAAACAATTTTCTACAAGAAGTCTAGGTGTTAGTTTGTAAGAACAGGAAATATGCTTAGTTTCTAGTATTGTAAAAAACCAGGACTCTATGTTGATATTTATTCTTTTTTTTTTTTTAAGATTTTTTTATTTATTCATGAGAGACACAGAGAGAGGCAGAGATATAGGCAGAGGGAGAAGCAGGCTCCATACAGGGAGCCTGATGTGGGACTTGATCCCAGGTCTCCAGGATCACGCCCTGGGCCAAAGGCAGGTGCTTAACTGCTGAGCAACCCAGGTGTCCCTGATATTTATCTTCTTATGTGAGTAGACTTGGAGGCAGAATTTCCCCCTGATAATCTTACCTAAATAGGCATCCAAGATCCATCCTCAGGCTAACTTGACCAAGAAAAAAAAAAAAAAAGAAAGAAAGGAAGAAAGGAAAAGAAAAGAAAAAAGAAAAGAAAAGATCTCCTAGTCCCCAACCCCAACCCTAAGAGAGGCACATGTGAGAAGGTCCAGTAATGAATTAACATTAGAGCACATTATGCAGACTTTAGGAGTACCTTCATTGTTAGGTTCTGCCCTTTTTTATCCCCGTCAGTTTAGAGCATATATTCTCTTGGATTGTCTCATTTCCAAGCCCAGATGCATCTCTTTTGGATTTAGCATGCTATCCAGTCTAAATCCACTCATTCCATATAGGGAAGGGTTTGCCTTGTTTGGCTTCTGAGCTTTGTGTCTGAAGATGCTATGTTATGTGATTCAGGAAGACAATTTGAGACATCACTGTATTAATCAGAGAATATTTTTCTCCTTAAAATTTAAATGGTTTAACCTCTTAAATGAGACTTCCTGGGACCAAAAATAAGCTGTTAGCCAACCTCAATTAAGATTAGTGTTTTATGAATGATACCTCCACAGTATACTATAGAGAATATGAGTTACAGACAAATCTAAGACATAATTTAGATTAGATTGCTCTTTCTAGGGTTCCTATATCCGATTCCAGCATGCCCCTCTCCACCCCTAACACCAAGCAATTCTTATATACCAGCAGGGGATCTGAGAGTTCAAATTAATTCTGATACTGTCTACCTAGAGACAGTGTCAGATTCCACAGGTTAAGAGCTCAGTCCTACAAGGCTGCTCCTGCTCTCTCCCATCAGTTGTAAGCCCAGGCTGTTACTACCAGTACTTCTGACCAAGTACAGATTGGAGGTTCTAGCAACCCCCCCCCCTTAGATTGTTTCTGTTACTTTGCTAGAGCAGCTCACAGAACTCAGGGAAACATTTATGTTCACCAGTTTAATAAAGGATATGATGAAGGAAAGAAATCAATAGTCAGATGAAAAGATACATAGGGAGAGGTCCCAGACAAAGGAATTTCTGTCCTCGTGGAGTTTGGGACCTGGCTCAGTGGCACGTATAAGTATTCCAGTTCTCCAAGAGTGGAAGCTCTCCAAAAAAAGACGTAAGATCTGTCCTCTTGGGTTTTTACAGAGGCTTCATGACCTAGTCATGATTGACTAAGCTATTCGCCCTTGGCTAATTCAACCTCCATCTCCTCTTCCCTCCCGTGAGGTTGGGGGTAGAATTGAAAGTTCTAGCCCTCTGATCACATGGCTGGTCCTCAAGGCAACCAGTCACTGCCCTTGGGTGGAGTCCTCAAGTTACCCGCACAGATATTAGGACCATTTCACCTTTTTGGCTCTGAAGCATTTTCAGGATCTGTGGATACAGACCAGATATATCTGAGAAATAACTAATTTGGTCATTCAGTCATTTGAATATGTATTATAAGTCATTATATGGCAGTTACCTTACATTATATTGACTTTCACATAGGATAAATGATACATAAAATTGATGATTAGACCTGTAAACCTTTTGTTATAGAAGGATTTCTTTTTGGCATAAGATTTGTGATAAATCACTTTTTCTCTTGCATGAGGGTGTACCTCTGGGCTGTAGTGATGCTACTAAGGCAGATGCCTTTCCCAGGGCACAGCTGAGTTTAGAACAAGTACCCTCTGGGAAGATCTAGAACTATTCTGTAACCCTAAGAACTATTCTGTAACTGAAACATTCCCTTCAGTCCCCCTAGCTTTCTTTATATATACTAGAGAAGAAATTAAACCAAAATTTTAATGCCGTTAGAAAACCCCTCAAATCTACATGTGAAAATGTGGTTTTATGGGTGGGAGGGTATTGGAGGGGTTGTCAGATGACAGAAGATATTGAGAGTGCAGAATTATTTCAAAGAAAAGTTCAGTGATGGCTTCTATGGAGCAGCGACAGCGTCATAGAGAAATTCTCCCTCATGAGAGCAGGCCCTGACCTCAGCTAGCCCCTAAGGCCGTCTGCCTCAGTGCCTCTCTGCTGTCCTTCTCCTGTGTACAAGTAAGTCCTAGGAATCAAATCGATGCCTCGGCAAGTGAAACAGTAACCACACGTTACATTTTATTTAGTAATAGAAAATTATTTTAGAACTAAAGCCATTTTGAAGGATCGTTTTCATCCTGTACATCATACTAAAAAACAAGTACTCAAATTTATCAATGATGCCAGTTATTGGCTAAAAGCTAACCATATTTTAATGCGCAGTCACTATACCTTGTTTGTCTTTTGAATGAAAGTAGTTTAAAATCAGCAATCTTCCTTAAAAACAAAATAATTGGACTTAATAAATCCTTATAGGAGGATGAGGTACTCTAGGGAGATGAGGCCCCAAGACGGCAGCATGTGTGATTCAGTAGTGCTTGGCTCTCCCCTCCCCTCCGTCCTGTGTGCTCATTAAATTATTTAATAATACAGCTGCTCAGTCTCTTCCAAAATTACAAATACACTTCAGTAGGTGACAAGAAAGTGTTATAAGAGAGAACATCAATGAAGGGCTGCACTCTTTCCACCCAGGTTGTAGGAAAACTCAGTGCATTTGATGTGTTACTTGGCTTCTCTAGAATGGTTTTAACATTTTCCTTTCTGCCTGTTTGGGGGGATTTTGTCTGTAGCTCTTGCTTCCGGTGGCTCTCTTCCAATAACGTCACTGGATGCAACCGGGAACCTGGTATTTGCCAATGCAGGAGGAGCCCCCAACATCGTGACTGCCCCCCTGTTCCTGAACCCTCAGAACCTCTCTCTGCTCACCAGCAACCCAGTGAGCTTGGTCTCTGCCGCTGCGGCCTCCGCAGGGAACTCTGGACCTGTAGCCAGCCTTCACGCCACCTCCACCTCTGCTGAGTCCATCCAGAACTCTCTCTTCACAGTGGCCTCTGCCGGTGGGGCCGCTTCCACCACCACCACCGCCTCCAAGGCACAGTGAGCTGGGCTGCACGGGGCTGCCACTAGCCTTTTCCACTCGCGGCATGATGGGGCTGCCAGCCAGGCTGAGACTGAAAAATGTGATTGGCTTCCTCTTGCCATGTTTCAGCAGCAAGGGAAGAAGGGAGAGAAGGAAAAAAAAAATGCATACCAGAACAACAAAAGGATGGAGACAGGACAACATTTGCCTAATTTTGTAATAAAACACTGTCTTTTCAGGATTGCTTCATGGATTGGAGAACTTTCTAACCAAAAATTAAAAAAAAAAAAAAAAAGCAGAAACAAAAAAATCAAAAACAAACAAAAAAAGAAGTGAAAGGACTACTTCTCATTTCCAGCAGTCATGGTGACAAGTTAAGGTGGGTACCAATTCCAATATAGGAAGGGGGTTTCTTGTTTGTCTAAATTTCTTTTTTTCTTAAAAAAAAAATCATTTTTATGGGTCTGTTGTACAGGCCATTAAGTCATAACAAGGTGTTTATAATCGTATCAATTGTGTTGGGGGTTCCTTTCTTAACTGGTACAATTTAGGCAGGCCTGTATTACTGTATCTCTATTATTATTGTTGTTGTTGTTATTGTTTTTTATATATATATATAGTTTGGACATGTTTATCTCTTGCTCCTGGATCCTATTTCAGTGAGCTCCCACACTGTGGGGAGGGAGGGTTTGGGGGTCAGGGGAGACTTACGTTCTTAACTGCGGGGAATGTTCTTGCTGGTTTCCTTATCCTTGATGACTCTTACAGAGGTGCTAGAAAATTATTTTCTTTTGCCACTTATGCAAGAGGCTTGGTGCAGAAGCTGAAGGCAGTGTGTGCAAACACTCCCACTCCACACACGCCCCCTCCCCCCATCAGGTGGTGCCTTTCGAGCACTTTTGCGTAGGAAGGAATTCCTGCTGAACTGTAGCTCTCACTCACCCCAGATCATTGAATGACCCTGAGGCCCAGATCCTGCGGTACACAGGTGCTGCTTCTGCCACTTTCAGCGGGAACGGCCATGCGTGTTGCAGGACGGGATCTGGGCCCGAAGAGCAAAGACTACTGCAGACACCTGACTTGGTGGTTCTCCTGATTTCTTATCTCCTGAAAAATGCTCCTACTGTTGGTGTGTTTGTTTGTTTGTTTGCATTTTGTGGAAGTTTTTCATCCAAACTTCCTTTCATTTACTTGGCAAAGAGCGAATTGACTGATTGAAATTGGGAAACTCCGCCCTTCTTTTGTTTTCTGAAGGAACTCCACTAGACTATTGCCATCCATTCTATATCCCCAAAGAGGTGTGATGAGAAGAGTCTGAGGCCACCACCTTTGCTCTGGCCACAGACCCCTTTTCACTGGACGGCGCGTAAATCCCTCTAGCCCTGAGACTCTCCTTGCTGCCCTGACTGGGGAACGCACTTACTAGCTGGGCATGGGGTCTTTAGAACCTTTGAAGGACTTTGAGCAGGAACTTTGCACACACCTCAAGTGTCTCCTTGGTTTGTTAGTGATGCTCCAGCTTAGGCAGGTCACAATGGAAATACACGTCTCGCTGTACAATGTAGAAAGTGATATATAGCTTCTGGAATTGTTTTCAGGGTGTTTCTAGACTATGTACATGAGCCCACAGAGAGGAAGAGTTTATGGAAGTAGATGAAGAGGAATGGAGGGTAACATGGAAATTCAGTTCCCCTTCCTGTCAGTGTGCTGTCATTACAGTATCTATACCAGAATATTTCCCGGAAGCCGGGGTCACTGCAGTGGGGCTCATGTGAGCTCCCCTCCTTATCGGAGGTCAAGGTTCCCAGTTGGCGTCTGTGGGTGCTTGCTTATGTCTGTCTCTGGTGGCCCAAGACTGCACTTGCCCCCCTTTTAAGCTGGGGTCTGAGAGAGGGTGTGTAGGTCATTTTCATTCTGATCGCTCTGCTTGTGTCCCAAGGGAGCTTGGAATCTTTGTATTTGTCTCTTCACAGTGTTGAGAAAGGCAGTGACACAGACACAGTGCATATGTTTGTGATCATCCAAGTGGGAGACAGGCACCTTAATATTAAAAGGCCAGAAACATTTTTAGTCCCTTTGTTAGTTTTTCTTTCGTTGCTTCTGTCTTCCTGTTTTATTTCACAGAGTATTTAATTATCAACCTAAATTTCCTCTTCTTACCATTCACCTTCCCTAAAATTCCTCCCAAATCAGTGAACTGCAAGCAGGGAACTAACAAATGTCCATCCACCTTTTTTATGTGTGGTGTGTTTTTTTTATGTTGTCGGGGGTTTTTTTTGTTTTTGTTTTTTTTTTTAACTAAGCTTGAACCAAAGTCAATTTTTAGCAAGCTGCTGTACTAATGGACTAGTTTATAAACGTGCGTTTCAGACACATTGAGGAGATAGATGCTACTGACAATTTCTTTTTTCATTTGTCTTTATTAATTTTATATAAAAGTTGCTGCTTGTTTTAATCTTTTATGTTGGTAAATTGTAATATCCTCTGGGCAGACATTAACTTGATTTTAACTAGTGTATTTAGTTTGGTGTGTAAATAGAATGGCAGTGTCAGTTACTAATTTTTCTCCTCTCCATCTTGCTATTTCTCTGATGTAGTTACATTTAATTTGTTATCCTGACTTGACATGTCTAACTTTAGTCTGCGTAAATGGTTTTAGGGCAATCGGTAATACTGTGGTGCCCGGTGGAATGAGTCCCTCCCTCGGGAGAGGTAAGTTAGGAGGAAGGATTCAGGGAGGGAAATGCTGATACCCACCATCCTGGATTAGAGGTTATAGCATTAATTTCCCAAAACTGCTACCAAAGGAAGTATGGAGTCCTCCAAGACTCAAACCCAATGGGTTAAAAGGAAGGGCAAGGAAAGGCTGTGCTTGTTTGTTTTCCTGTGTGGTTCAAAAGATGCTCCCTCTCCCAAATAAGATTCACCAACAGACTTCAATATTTTGAAAGATCTTAAGCTTTAAATGTCAGTATGATGGTCCTCTACTCCCTGCCTTGTCTGTATTCTCTAGTCAATCTGGGATAAGGAGATTCTGCCTTTTTTGTGTGTGTGGATCCACTTTAGGAGGATAAACCTTAAACCAGCATAAAAATCTGTGTTTAAAAGAAATAAATCCTTAGACAAAGGTAACTTTTTAAATTTTTTTCATTTTTTTTCTTAAAGACAAGTTGTAAAATGAAAAGTACATTTGTACATGAACACATGAAACACTAAAACCCTTTGTTGATGGGTGTTGAGCTTCAAATCACCTCCCCATCACCACCCCTAGATATTCTGCTCATCAGACTGCTTCATGACTCAACCTTTAGTCCATTTTACTTTATATTCTTTTATCATCTCAAGAAATGCATTTTGAATTGAGTGAATCTCCTCAGCTAAGGTACTCAAACTCAACTTTAAACCCCTTTATACAGAGAGTCTGGAAATTAAGGGGACCATTTGATCAAAAAGAGGCGTTTGGTAGAGTCTCTGTGTTTCTAAGCGGATGGGCCAGATAGGTCATCATAACTCATTGTACATTCTTTTTTCCTCCTAATAATTATGCAAATTTTATTTCATCCCTGAATTTGGTGAATACATATTAAACCAAAGACTAATTCTGAATGCATTTATAGTGATACTCTATTTGCCCATGGTAATGGGCCCTCCCTAGGGCGTGGTGAATGTAATTGAATCCTGCTTATCACAAGCAGTGCAGTTTGCTCGTGAACTGTATTTATATGGGTCTGAGGGACAGAGCAGAAAGACTTGGAAAAGCACTTCTTGTAGGAACAGTATTGTTGTTCCTAATTTAAGAAGTTGAGTGCTCTATTAGTTCAAATGTTTCTGAAATTATATAGGCAGCTTTTTAGAATTAAAAAAAAAAAAGGTTCATCTCCATTACCTGACCCAATATACACTTCCTTTCATTTGGTTGATAAGAAAGACCAATACCATCCCAATTTACTCAACTTATTACTCAAGAAGTGGAACCAAAGGAATACAACTTTCATTTTGTGTAGGACCATACGTGTCTGTACTTTGTGGTGGCATTATTAGACATTAACAATCTTTTTTTTAAGGGAAAATAAGGTTATAATTAAAAGATTTTTAGTGAGATTATCATGCAATTTTGTTCTACATAATTCATTCATCGTTGGGGGAAAAAAGCACAATTATACCTCTTTTTTATATTATTTTCTCCTGTTCTCATGTATATATGGGAAGGTAGGGGAAACCTTGTCTGTATTATCCAGAAGCACAGATATTGCTCAACACAATATTGAAGGTCAGCCCAATCTTCAGCATTAAATTTTCTATTTAAATTGCTGGGAATCCTGGATATATTTGCAAATATAGGAAATCATTGCAGATTTTTAAAGTTATAAATCTGATAGTAAACATTGCAATTAGTGTAGAATAAACACTTGGCTTACAGAAGAAACTCTTTATAGTTCTTGTCTCAAGTTCCCAACCCTGGTCATCCTCACAAAACTTTCTTCACCAAGAAAGAAATAAACCCGTTGAGATAGGAAGATAAGGGAGAAGTGCTGGTGTAGAGAAGTCCACAGGCACCAGGGCTGGTGGAGGCAGTGATGGTGAGGGCACCCCACAGTCAGTCTGTAGTTTGACAACCCTCAGTCAGAAGAGAGCCTCAACAATTTGTTACGATATTTTGGCCAAATACTTTTTTTATTAAATCAGCATTTAAATTAATTTAAAGTTTGTTTATTCTTCAAACCATGATTATTGGAGCTGAAAATGTCAAGAGACCATCAGTGTTGACAGAAAAAATGACTTAAGTCCGGAAATTTAAAGTTATTCAAATGGGCAAGAATTGATGGATTACTTTGATCATAACCATTATGAGTTCATTTTTGTATGTGTGTGAAAAGCATGTAATGTGTGACATTGTTCATGTGGTCGTAGCCCTAGCCATTTTGAAGACGACACTATAAAATGGTAAATCTTTCTAAGAAATTACCTTCATTTTTGAGAAGGAAAAAGAATCTTTTGCCATTCTTTAAAAAAAATAACTAAGATCCGCTATTATGCAAGTTTACATAATGGCAGACACAGTACAAATGTGAGCTTGGACAGGAATAGGATAAAGAGACTGCTTTTTTCATTAAAAGCTGATACTAATCCTGTTCTGCCTCATTCTTTTCTTAATCCAAAGGGATTAAATGGGATACCCCTGAGATTTCCAGTAAGATATTTGAAAGGATTCCATTAGGAGGGCTGGGAACATGCTTTTTCTCAGATTTGTCCTGATTTGTAACCTGGTGCTTTCTTCTAATCGTCCTTATTCATGAAGCACTTGGTTCTTGTTTTGGCTCTTCTACTCTTGGCCTTTTCTAAAAGCAGTAGCTTGAGTGAGTCTTTCTTTGATTCTGTGACCTGGAGTTCCTTTCCCTCCGCCTTCTCTTCCTTTTCTTTTTGAATGGTGATAACCTTAATCTGTGAGGGTAATGCTGGTGGGTAACAGCTAGCTTCTGGCACCTTCATAAAATACCTCAGTGTAGCTTAGCATTGTTGCAGACCTGGTTTTAATCTAAAAACCAAATAAATAAAAAGAAGAAAACTTTATAAATAGTGGAAATAATTCTAGCTGTAGCATTTAGTTGAACTGATGTTTATTATGATAAACATGATTGATGCTGTATGTATTTGGGATCCTGTTTATAGGTTACAATTTATAGGGTTAGGGAGGGTTGGGATGGGGAGAGGAGGAGTTGATTATGTTAGAAGGAAAATGTTGCTCATGTGTTTGTTTTTCCTTATGTCTGTCTTGCCAAAGGAAACTTGATTATCCCTGTGATGGGTTGGGGATTCATTGGCCTCTCTGTGGTTTGACCTGCTTTGCAGTGTGTGGCGGTGGTATGCAGGTTACATATGGGTTGTCCTGGAGGTTCAGGGTCCCCTGAGGCATTCACTCCCTTCCTATGGTCACCCTTGCCACCAGACCCTGCCATTCTCCCCTAAGGACTCATTACCTCTATGTACCAAGAGCTTCGGTGAAGGGTGTATGTACGGATATCTGGGTGTGTGGTTGAGAAATAGGCAGAAATAGACATGTGCCACTTAATTTGGAGAGGAAAGAGGAGTGCATGATGTATCTTGATCGAGGAAAACTGAAGTAATACCTGTTCTTTTTGTCACCCTGTCATGTTATTGAATGTTGTGCTAATAGGCCAACATTTTAAAACCCTACTTCCTTTTTTCATACCAAGGCTATTTCTGTCTAGACCAAAAATGCAAACAGAAGTAAAACTAAACCAAGCAGTTGAAAGCCAACCTGCTTGCCTCACATATGTGATAAGCATGACCTTTAGGGATTGGTAGATTGGTGAGATTGAGGAGAGGATTGTTCTTGCTGAGAATGTGAATGAGAAATCATACTGGTTTAGGAGAAATTAAAGAGCCCCTTCTGCCCATACAGACAGACTGTCTTGGTTCCCCATGTTCAGATATGGATTGTATCTCCCCCCCAAAAAAAAAAAAAAAAAATCAGACTGTATCTGATTTTTAAATAAACCATCCATCTCACAGAACTTGAGTGGGATTTGGTTTAGATACCAAAGACACTGCTATGTCATTGTTCATTCTTAAATTTTTAAAACAGGCAGAAAGAATAGGAGTGAAAGGTTGAAATGTGGGAAAAGCTGTACCTATGTCTCTTTTCTCTCCTCCCTTACCCACTTTTTGAAGGAAGTCTTGTTGGTTATCCTGGCTTTAGAAGAGAGATTGATTTAGTTTCACTCTGCTGACTCTGTAAAGATGGGTAGGGTTGCTCAGTATAGCCTTGATGTTCTTGGAATTGCTGGCAAATTATGGGGGGAGAGCAAAAGATGAAGGTAAATTTTTTTTCTTTATTTCCCTTTATCTAACGCTTATAAATAGAACCAGTACAGCCTGTTTGAGTTCAGATGATACCTAGTTGTGCTATCTCTGTTGTGTCACTTGTAAAAAGGATAAGCATTTTCAAGAGCAGGATTACATGGAAAACCAAAAGACTTTCCTTTACTCTCCCAGGGAGCTTTATCTTTCCAAAATGATTTTGTACATGAGTTCTAGGGAGTTAAGAATTTCATTGTCTTGGTGTACTATTGATGGGACACAGAAAGATGAGACATTTATTGCTCTCAATATTCTGTCAAAAAATGATCAGGTTGCAGAACGTCATGAAAGCTTTACTAATAATCTAATTGTTCTGACATTATATAAAAGTGGTATTACTATTGTGTGACTTTTCAAAGTGCTAGATAGGTTTGTAAGTAGGTAATAGGGTTATAGAAGGTAAGAGCACTTGACACAGAAGTTACAGGAAACAAGGTGTGCTTGATGGAACACCACTTTGAGCACAGAAGTGAGCCTCCCCAGGCCAGGGAGGGAAGGTGCCAGGTCTGGTTCTTTCTCTGCATCTGCCCACTCTGCGCCCGGCTCTGTCACCCAGCACCACCTTCGGGTTCAAACCCAGGACACTGTCAAAAAGTTCAGACCCCAAAAGTAACTTATTACAAAAAAAAAAAAAACAACAACAACAGCAACAACAACAACAACAAAAAACCATTGAGGTCTGCTGCAAAGTTCCCCCGTGTTTTCTCTCTTCACTTGTTCATCCTTGTTTTAAGTCAGCCACCACCTTGCAAAAGCAGCTTTTCGGGCTTCTTTCATCACCTGGCAGCAGCATTGAGTTCTCTAACATTATATCCTGAAGTCTGCAGGCAGACGGCCGGATACGGTGCTGGGTAAAAAAACGAAACATCAAATCCTTCTTTATAATTGGAATCTCCTTTGAATGAAAACAGTGAGAAAGGACAGAGTCCTCCCAGTGTCTTCAAGTCTGGCAATACAGCAGGAAAGGAAATGCACTTTCAGAGGCTACAATGTAGGCAGTTGTGTCAGGAAAGGCTATCTGTAGGTGGGTGCGGTACCGCATCCCAGAGTCCAGTCCCGCACGGACTTTCCTAAGAGTGGAGCGGAATGATGCCCGCCCTGGTGGATTTAAGACTGCAGACACGGGGTGGGGGGTAGGGGGCGCGGGGAGGAAGGAGCAAGACACCTAGCAATCGTACTACAAGGGGCGCTTGGCAACATCGGAGGTGTGGGGCCCCTGAGACCAAGGGAGAGGCAAGACTTCCAGCTCCTCCCCTCTGCCGTAGGGAGCACTGCACCGTATTACTCAGCCCCCCCCCCCCCCCCACATTAGACCGTAGTTCCAGTCCCTTTCTCTGTGGTTGTAGCAAAGGCTAGGTGAGTAAGTGTGGGGCTTCTGCCCACCTCAAATCCAGGAGCTGTTGTATACCTCATTTCTAACTCGTGATTGAGTAACTTGCTTTAACTTTCTCTAAACCCTACAGAGTTGCCAAGTCTGCCCTCCCTCCTCTAAGCAATGTTGAACTCTGGCCTATAGCATCACGGGACCTGTAGCATAAGGTGGGACCTCCTAAAGCCTCTGAATGTCGCTGCTGAAAAGCTACTGCAAACTGAGGGCAAATTGCAATCTTCTATTTCTTTTTGTTGCAAGGGGTCTTCACAGGTCTCTTAACATCTCCTTTCCCTGCCACCCTGCCTTCAGGGGCTGGCCAGCTCTCCACTCCCCCACCCCCCCAGCCCACATTTTAGATTTCCCTAGTGGGTGGAGGCCATCCCCTTCCTCTCTGAGGCCTCAGGGTTCTGCTTATTTTCAGGACTTTGGGTGGAAGGGAAAAGACACCAAAGGCTCCTTTAAGCTGACTGCTGCATACACATTTCACTTTTTTTCCTTTGACATGACCAAAAAAAAAAATCCAAATATTTAAGTTTTTATTATTATTAATATTATTATTATTTGACAATCTTGTATCCAATGGGCTCTCTAGAAGCTGCATCCCCAGCCCTTTCACCTTTTCTTTGAATGTAGTTCCCAACCTTTGATTCCCACCCCCAACGTTGAAAGAAAGCTTTGCCAGGTCTTAATACTGCTGCTATAAGCCAGGGGAGGGTGGTTTCTTTGTTTTGTTTTGTTTTTTAAATTTCCAGCCAAAACCAAAGATTCCTTAATGATTGTATAAACTCAAAACAAACAAAAAAACCAAAGAAAAGGGAAGTCTTCAGCATCAATCCAGTCTGTGGCGTCCTGGCATTTAGAGGAGTGAGGCTGGGGGTGGGACGGGGACCTCTGACCCACGGGAAGGGTAGGAGGCTCTTTTGCCGTGTTTTGGAGTTTGTGGAGGTGCATCCTCAGTAGCTTTGGCCCTGGCCAGCTCGTGAATGTGCCGTGGGGAAAATTGGCATTTCAGACTTTCTAAAACAGACGAAACGCCATCACCCGGATGCTCTACCCGACAATAACCACGGTCACCACAGGGGCTCAGCACAGGGACTGGGAGGCTGGGGATGCTGCTGGACCGCTGGACCCACAGAGTGGGGGGAAGTTGAAGACACTGGTGCAGGACTGGCTGCTCTGCTGGGTGCTTGGACCTCTGGGGTCATGACAGTGAGTACACGCCAAGGTGCCCTTCTGAGCCTTTTCTCTTTTCCTTTACTGGAACTGCTTGGAAGTGGCTGCCCTGTTTGTGAGAAAACATGCAGAACGATTACCAAGCTTTTCATGTATCCTTGCTGTAGTTGGTTTCCTTTGGCAGCACCACTGTGCAACTATGCATTGTATCTCACAACCTTTGTGCTAGGTAGATGCCTGTGACTTTTTAACTTGGGGGGTGGGGGGATTGCAAATGAAGGAACTTTTTACATGGATCTTTTTAATCTCAGTTGATTGGGGGAGGGGGGTATTTGGTTCTAGGGTCATACAAGCTCTATCCCAAAGCAAAATCCAAATGTTAATAATATTAGCCTGATGCAGATACCAAAGATGATTTCTTTCCTGCAGAACCTTAGACTTGTGTATTAAGTACGATTACCCAGCACTTGCATTAGTCTAACCTCAGTAATTCCAAAGCTTAGATGTATATTTTGGTATATTTCTGGGATATTAAAAAAAAAATGTCGTTTAACTTCTTGTTTGTTTCAGTGTAATGCTCTTAAAGTCATAGCATGAAAATAACTGAACTGTCCTATTCTTAGTAGTTTGAAATAATAGTATTTTTGTATGTTTTGGGTGTGTCTATGTATTAACATAACAGTTTTCACTGCCTAGGTGTTCATAATAAAAAAAGAAAATGAAAAAGTTCTGAGTGTACATAATATTCAGTAATAAACTTCCACCAGGTTCAATTTGGTTTGCATATTTGCTGATTACTGTTCCCAACTGGGATTTTGTTTTGTTTTAAAGAGACAGTGATCGTGTTTTCCTAAAGATGTTTTCTCTCTCTCTTTCTCTCTCTCTCGTCTTTTAATATCTTAACTCTCCCCCACACTTTTTTCTGTTCTTCCTTTTTTTTTTTTTTTTTTTTTTTATATTGATTCAGGGGTGTTTTTCCACTGTTGTCAAGGGAAGGTCATAAGGGGGACTGACCCCCTGGCCTCCTAGAACTTTTTGTTTTATGTACTTAAGTTTAAAATGTGAGTTTGAGTTCTCTTTTGTGGAAACTTAAGATGTGGTGTAAATGATTCTTTCCAAAATTGTCCAGCAGCTTTAATGAGGCAGTGACAGTTTCTGAGTAGTTGGTTGGGAGTCCTTTGACATTTCTCCTTAGATAACTTTGCAGTCTGGGTGGCTATTGTGTAGCCTCACTGCCCCAGAATGCCTGCTTAGCCATTTCCCCTTGATAGGGATGTTTTCTAAGAATCTGCTGATAACTTGGAGTTTGGGGGACCTTGTTATCTGGGCCCCTGGGAAACATGTGTTTTCTTGATTTTGAAAACCCAAAACACAAGCAACTTTACATTTGGGGGAATTAGCTGATGTGCCTCCCAGAGGCTTAAGGAGGTGGTGGGGAATATGAGCGGTGCTGTCTCTTTAAAAGTGCCCTTTATATGATTCCCCCTCCTGGGGCCTCCTGCAGGGGCTGTAGGCTTGGGAGAGATTGCGTAGGTGACAGTGAATCAGAATGAAATGGTAGATTTTGTGTAGATGCATTTGTCTGCTGTAATTTTTATATATATATTAAACTTACTGTAACTGTACAGTTCGTTTCTGTTGTAAAACATCATTAAACCATTTTCCAAGTGTTTTCACATTGTTGGAGTTTCCTTGAAATTGTATGTTGGTGTTCTGGATGCTTCCCGCACAGAGGGCCACCTAGGCCTTCTGGTTGGTCTTTTCCAGAAAAGCAGGAGCTCCCAGGAGACCCAGGCACATGGGTTCCTGGGTCCTACTGTGCATTTCCCCCTGTGCCCATGGGCCCTGCAGCCACCACACCTCTCCACCCACCTTCCCAGACCCTGGTCTAGAGCTCCCTGCCCTTCGAGTAGCTTTAGTCTCCTTCACACACCCCAGGGCTTCATGTGACCAAACACACAGACCCTTGACCGCTCCTGTGCCAGAACTCTTCAGAGCTCCCATTTCACTTGTGTCTGACGGCAGACCTGGTATTGAGCTTGACTTTTCCACACTTACTGTTTATATTCTCTTGTGCCCCTCCAGCATTTCCTGCCACATCCTGAACATCCACTAGTCCTGGACGTGGCATCCACTTCTCCTGTCAGAGGGTACACAGCTCAGCATAGCTCCCTCCCTCCGGCTTATACTAGTTCACAGGTAATGTCTTGATGCAATTTGTCATTTGAAAATGTGAATCTTAAAGTGAATTTCCCACGGAGAGCAAACCTCAGTTTGTCGAGCTTTCAGACAGAGGCATTCCTGTCCAGATAGGAGTGTATGCTCTGTGTCTCGAGACGGGCTTGCTGTCCTCTCCAGGGCCCACCGTGGGAAGGCAACAGCGGCTCTAACTCTCCGCTCCTGCATCTAAGAACCCCTCATTCTTTACCACTCTACCCCTTCTTGTATTTAGAGCTTGCACATAAGTTTGGGGAGTAGTTTCCTTAAAACAACTTGGAGTTTTCAATAGAAATCCTGTTTGGTAGAGACAGTGGCATGCTCACTAGCGTGGGAAAGACTTCAGAAAACAAACCCATTTGTCACACCCTAAAGAATGAGGGTACAGTACTGATGAGATCAGTGTCCTGTTGCCCTTTTTAAAAACGTGGTTATATTCTAACCCGCTTCTGGTTGGCATCTGCCAAGCCAAATTGGGAGATGATGTAAGTAACATCTGCTCTCATTGCCACCTTTCCTTTCTCTGAAAACTAGGGCTTGAGGTTATAGGGCATGTGTCGTTAGACAGTAGGCACAGGTTCACAGGCATGTCCAGTACCATGTCAGTGGCCGGAGTTACCCGTGGACAGGTCAACAGCTGACCAAATGACCGGGCTTTGAGTCCCCTTTGGAGCCATCCTGTACACTTGAATTGATCGTCTGTCCTGTTGTACCAGCCAAACCTGGGCTTCAGTGACTATCCTGTTTGTAAACCCAGGAGCCTTGAGTCATATTCTGGGAAGAAGAAAAACTGATCAGAAGTATTCACATCCTACCTGATTTTACTAACATCAAAGTAATGACAGTTTTGAAAAATACTCTGGAAGCTTCCATTTTCATTTACACACACTCATAAAATGTTTTGGTTCCTCAGTGCAAGTGAAATATGGACGCATCTTCATATTTTAATCCTCTTAAAATGGATGTTTATGTGAAGAGTGGTGTTTTTACTTACAGTGAGTTCCTGGCACATCTCATACAATCAGTAACTTCCTGGGATGAAAGGGATCCAGTTGTGCTTCAGGGAGAGGACGGCCAGACCCGGAGTAGGACAGGAACTGGGCAGCCCGGGGACCCTGCCCCGGGCCCTGGGGTTCGTTCTCCCGGTACAGGCTCAGCTCACCAGCTGTCTTCTCTGTGTCTTGCCTGTGGTCCCACGAGTGTCCTCGCTCGCTTGCCCACCCACATCTGCTGCAGCACCCACACCTCATTGCCAGCTCTCCTCCCTACCTCTTGAGTCAGATTCTTGACAAGTGGGTTAGACTCTGAATTCAAGCCAGCCACATGGGTCACATGGCCTGTGTAGAATTCAGTAGACTTTGAAACTAGGTCTGCGGTGTGAGGCCAACTGATGAACCCAACTTCAGCGTTTAGAAAGCCTGGCAAGTAGAAGATGAAGGAGTAGCAACCCAAAAGAGGCTGTTGTCTGGGAATCAAGGCAGCCAAAGCTACACACCATTTCCCACTCCCTCACCTGGTGACCAGGTCACATAATTCAGGCTGGCCGGCGTCAGAAGCCTTCTCCCATGAAACCTGCCCCATGTCTCCAGCCCCTTGTGGGACTCTGCACCCCTGCACTGGCAGCTCCGCCTCCCCGCCTGGCCGTGGGGTACCACAACACAGCCTTCCTGGGATGTGGCCGGAATCCTGTGGCAGATGTTCAGTCCCTCCCTAGTGGCTTGCAAAGTGCTGGGCACAGAAATAGGTGCAGGGTAGATATTTATTGACAAATCAAATTCCCCCTATGAGGCCAGGTTACAAAACGAATGTCTTCTCTTTATAGGTGTCCTATGTGCACCTAGTGGAGATGCGAGTCACTCCTGCTGCAATCTCAGATTCTCCAGGGCCTCTAATGGCCATGACCTTGGGTTTTTGTTTTTGTTTTGTTTTTAATTCATGATAGAGAGAGAGGCAGAGAGGCAGAGACACAGGCCGAGGGAGATGCAGGCTCCACGCAGGGAGCCCGACGTGGGACTCGATCCCGGGACCCTAGGACCGTGCCCTGGGCCAAAGGCAGGCACTAAACCGCTGAGCCACCCAGGGAACCTGACCTTGGGGTTTTGAACTCAAAGTCTACCCAGTGTTAACTGGCTGCTTGATGAGTTGGGGCCTCTTTTACAACCACTACGTTTAGAGAGAAGCTGACCTGGAAAGACCTGTCATCTTCCAGCCTGCCCCAAACCCTACAAACCAAGGTTTTGTGCCGTGACATCAGCCATTCACAACTCCCAGCACCCTCTGCTGACAGGGGCCGCTCCCTAGCCTCCCTCTGCCACGTGCCTGTACTGCAGTGGCTGGCACAGTGCTGGGTGCTAGGTGCTGGGTGCCAGAAGCCCTGCACCCCGGGCCGCATCCCAGCCGCTTCCCACAGGCCCTTCACGGCCCGGCCCGGCCTGCAGCTCCTCTGTGGCCCCAAGCAAACTGCATCTTGGATGGCAGCCCCCCGGTCCCTGGGTGCCCCTGTGCCCACCTGCAGGCCCCAAGGAGCCATCCTGCTCTCTGGGGTGTGCAGTTTCTCCCCACGGCTGAATTAGCTTCACCTGCTGGACCACCCAGAGAGAGCCCAGGGTAAAGGCAGAATTTTCACCAAAGCGTTTATTGTGCAAAAGAGTAAGTAAGGCTTTAGCAAACCAGTATAAATTAAGACCAAGCAGAACAGAGAGGGTTACACATGAGACCACCCACAGCAATGTTCTTGGTAGTCCACACAGGGTGTCCACAGGGGTGTGCGGGGCCGGGCCACCTGTGGAGTCCTCGTGGGGACAGGGAAGCTGGCCCTCCCTCCGGGTGCTTCGAACAGGTGCCTGGAGAGCGTGCCCTATTGCTCCCTTCCCTTGCCCCTACACTCTGTCTGCACTTCCTCTGCTCTTTGAGGCCAGTTTCTTCCCAGTTTGTGTCCCCCATGAGAGCGAGCCCCGTGAGGGCAAGCACCCTGGTTCATCGCGGGGTCCCCGGAGCACCTAGCCCCCAGGTGCTAAGCCCTGCAAGGGGGAACGGATGCCTGTCCGCCCCACACTCCAGCCCATGCTCCCCTTCACCAGCCCCTGAGCTGCACCTGCAGAAGCTCTCCTCCCCTCCCCACCTCTACTCAGGCCTGTCACCAGGAGGCACAACAGTCCCTTGGCCTTGATTACAAGTTCCCCTGAAATGAGGCAAACAGAAGCCAAATTTACAGCAGGAGCAAAGCCATTCAAATACTGACGGAACACTAAAAACTATGAGGCTACGTGCAAACACTGGGGGGTTCTCAGGGGACCTGACAAAACAGACTGAACACGGCTGTGAGAAGTGAGTGCCCATCTCCCAGGTAAGAGCCTGGGGCTTCCAGGGTAGGGGCCCGGCCACAGTCTCCATCAAACCCGAAGAGCCCAGAGTGTCACAACTCTTCCTCGAGGACGGGCCATAAGCTTCGGGGAGCACTCCCCTACAGAGCCCGGGGACGATGGTTGAATTGGATATGACCGAATGTTACAGTGCAAAGCACCCAATTCATAAAGAGGGAATACTTTGGCGGTGGAGAAATACGAGTGAACCGGGTTATAAACGCTTTATCCTGTGTCTTTAACAATCTGGGCGTCTGCGGAGCTGGCCTGTGTTCGGTGGGAGGCCTGGAGCTGTTAGCGAGGAGGCAGGGCCTGCATGTGGAGGGCATCATAGGTGTCCTTGGTGGCCGTGCTGAGCCCCTAGAAAGCAAGTCAGGAAAGAAAAGTGGGTCAGGAGCTCCGTGCGGGCACCGGCCTACCTAGAGGTCAAGTGGAACTGGACCAGTCCTCTCCTGGCGCTGGTGGGGCCGGCCCGGGGAACTGCAGGACAGAGGGTCTCCCCACTGCCGGCAGTGGCCCTGGAGCAAATCCCTCCCAGCTTCCCAAGTCCTGAGCCCTGCAGTGTGTGGCCCCAGAAGGGCTTCCCAACAGGATTGGGTCATCCCTGAACATGGAGCTGGAATCAAGGTTTGCTCCCCAGAGTTGGCCATCCCTGACACCCGGGCTTCCAGGAAGCCAGGACTTGTCACCAGGAGACGGTGGCTCCCTGACCCCAGCCTTCTCCCATCAGCCTCCTTCCCAGGCCACCCCACTACAGTTGCGTTCTTTGTCAGGGAGCAGGCAAGCTGGCCCCAATCCCACTGGAACACCTCTCCCTGGCCCAGAAGACAGATCAAAGCAGCCATACACAGAACATTCTGGGGGCCCTGTCTGACATCATTCTGGACTCGGGCAAGCTGGGCAGTCTGGCACTTTGGAGCCAGTCAAGCAAGCTGTGAAGAGCCCAAGGGAGCCAGAGGCAGCCAAATAAGAACCCACTGGGGATTATATTTTAGAGAAGTAGGTTGGGTATGTTTGTTTTGCATAATGATTCACACTGATTTGCATAAACCAGGCACTTGATTATAACAACATTTTCTTTTTAAAGTTATTCTCTCAATTTTTGAAAAAGATTTTATTTATTCATGAGAGGCAGAGACAAGTAGAGGGAGCAGCAGACTCCCTGTGGATGCAGGACTTGATCCCCAGACCCCGGGATCACACCCTGAGCCAAACGCAGATGCTCAACCACGGAGCCACCCAGGCGTCCTCTTGATTTTTTTTTTTTTTCCTTCAACTTTCCCACCCATCCACCCATCTTCTTAGGTCTGAGGATACATGCAGAGCAAGGCTTCTTGCAAGGGCCCAGAGCAGCAGAGGAAGAGGCAGGAAATTGCTTGTGTGGGGACCTTTGCCTACTTCATCCCTTTGGGCAAGACCACACGGCCTCTGGGAGCTGCTGCTTATCCGGGGCCATGCCTGGGGGCTCCCACCATCTCCCGGCTGGAGCCAGCTCGGTTGGAACCAAGTCATGTCTCCAACAGCTGACTCCCAGCCATGCCCCCAGGGCCTTACTGACAGAGGTGGCACTGGGACCCGAATTAGGGCCTGGGATCTGCCCTGCCCAGCCGATGGCGTGAGATGGGTGCCACCAGCAAGCAAAATGTGGAGTCTAGCCTTGCCCTTGATTAGAGGGCTCCACCCAGGGAAGGAGCGCCCACAGCGCACACCAGAGGCACCGCAGCTTTTACCTGGTAAAGGCCATCATGCCCCTTCCCTCTCCGACGCTGGTTCTGTGGGAAGGAGACAAAAGGGCAGGAAGTCAGAGTCCTGCTCAAGGCCCTAGAAAGTCAGAGGGGACTGTCTCCCAGTTGTACCCCTGCCCCTGGAAGAGAGGGGTCCTCGGGCCACTGGCCACATCTTACTCTGCAGGTAAGGTGAGGACAGGCTTCGAGGGGGCCCAGGCTTGCTCTGCCCCATTCATGTCCCCAGAGCCCTAGAACCCAGGCTGCACGGGAGCTGGCCATGTTGCCTGCCACTTGGAATAAAGGGGCTTCCCTGCTGCTCCCAGAATTCCTGGCTACTCATCAGTGTTCCCTGGGAATGACAACCATAGAGTGGTATGAGCCCTGGCTACAGGGTCCATTACATCTGGACTCCCCCATTCACTGGCCAAGTGACCTGGAGTAAGATATTTGCCCTCCTGTGCCTTGCAGGGCACACATTTCTCATTGGGTTCTTGTGAGGATTACATGAGACCACCAACCTCATAAAGCACTGAGCAGGCCTGCTTTGGGGACACGAACTATGTGAGGGGCCCCAATTTCCAAATGGTGAGCCTGGCCCCAGAAGGGCTTCCCAACAGGATTGGGCCATCCCTGAACATGGAGCTGGAATCAAAGTTTGCTCCCCAGGGTTGGCCATCCCTGACACCTGGGCTTCCACGAAGCCCCGCTCACCATTTGGAAATTCTTTTTTTTTTTTTTTTTTAAGATTTTTATTTATTGGACACAGAGAGAGAGGCAGAGACACAGGCAGAGAGAGAAGCAGGCTCCATGCAGGGAGCCCGATGTGGGACTCGATCCCGGGTCTCCAGGATTACACACCCCAGGCTGCAGGCGGCGCCAAACCGCTGCGCCACTGGGGCTGCCCATGGAAATTCTTAATCTTTTAGAAATAAGGGGCGCTGCATTATCATTTTACCCTGAGTCCCAACGTCCTCAGCACTAAACACACCATGGCACACATTAAGCCCTTGATGGCACCAGGTATCAATGAATGGTGACAGATCTGACTGGCTTTCACAAAGCTTAGTCTTAGAATCTAGACTGGGTTCCTGAAAGAGCACCAGCCTTTCCTCGCTGTCTTATGGGCTATCAAGGGGGTGAGAACTGGACTACCCCTCGCCCCTGGCAGCTGCCACGGGGGCTTCCACAGGTGATACGAGCATGGCTGCGAAGGGCCGGGATGGAAGCCTGGAAGGGTTACCTAGAAGGTGATGAGGACTCCCTGGGAGCACCCCCACCCTGACCCATCCTTAGGAATCAGCACTCACCTCGCTTTTTATCCCAATCTCACTGTAGGCCTCTGCCATCTTGTCTTTCTGCAGTGCCTGGCAAAGGAGAGGGCATGGGACACTGATTGACTAACTACTGCACAAAACAGTGGGCTTCCCTACAAGAGGAAGCCTCTCGACTTCCCAGCTGGCAGGGAGCCCCCACACTCGAGGCTCCAGTCATTCCCACAAGCATCTCTGGCCACAGCCAGCTCCAGCCTTACCCTTCTCAGCCCTTTGGACTCTTCTCTGAGCCGCCAGCCCTTTGCACCGAGCTGAGAAGCTCAGGTTAGGTTCAAAGATAAAATGTGGAATTCTAGCCAAAGAACACAAACGTGAACAAATGCGAGGGCTGGCCTGGAGTCCCCAGAACCATTTATTTGAGTAAGTTGTGTCTTTACATGGCCAAAGCCAGGGGTTGTGACTCCACCAATTGCAGGAAGGAAGGAGAGGTAGCTCTGTCTACAGGAGTGACCACCTGTGACAGTCCCCTTCGTGGCCAACCCAGATCAACAGCCTGAAAACCACAGTCAGGTCCGCACGGAGTGGTGAGGCTGACCTTCCGACAAGAGGTGGCACTCAGGAAGAGACTCGAGCCTCCAGAAGCAGGAGCCCCCCAGAGGGGCTTGCCACCCTGTCCTTCCTGGGCCTGACCCTGCTGTTCCCCAGGCCCATCTCCAGGGAAGCCCAACAGCAGACTCAGGGACCAGGGAGGGAAGGCAAGTGAAGGGGTTGTCCCCCAAACAACCAGCTGCTGCAGCCAGCAGGCAGGGAGGTCAAGGTCAGGCAGGGAGGTCAAGGTCCAGTGAGGCAGACGCAAGGCAGGGAGCACTATTCCCAGAGCCCTCCGCCCACCTCCCTCCTGCACTCACATTGTACACGACCTCCTGAGGGTTCCTCTTCCTCTGCCGGGGAGGGGGAAAAACAAGGAGGAGGTTAGAGGCGGAGAAACCAGGAGCCAGGCCCGGAAAGTTGTAAAAGCGTCCATGAACCCCCCACCCCAGGCCACCTGCCTGTCCCCCACCTCCGCTGCCCTCCCTGCTCTCCCCACCACCTGTGCCCCCTCTGCTCTCCCTGCCCTCCACACCCATGCCCCCCCCAGCCCTGCTCTCCCACACACCCATGCCCCTCCACCCTCCCTGTCCACCCCCCGTGGCCCTGCCCCCCATCCACACCCATGCCCCCCCCTCCACCCCTGCACCCGTACCACCCCCAACCCCGGCCCTCGGCCCTCGCAGCTCTGCTGCAGCACCTGCTTCCTAGTGCACACTCGCACACACCCTTGCACACTGGCTTCACCTCCCCGCATGGCCTCCCCAGTCCAGCTTTGCCCAGGGCAGGCCTTGGGGTATCTGCAGGTGGCAGTCTGTGTGTCCCATTGCAGTTACAGTGCCACACGTGTCATAAACTTACAGGTGGGGTTTCTGGCTGAAAATGAAAAGTCCTGGGCCAACCAGTGCCCAGCAAGCCCTACTGACCCCCATTACCCACCTCTTTTCACCCCTCCCCATCCAGGGTTCAGGGTCCAGATAAGAGGAGAAGAGAAGAGCTGATGCAGAGGGCAGAGGCCGAGGAAACTGCCAGGGTCTCCTCCTGCCCAGCACCCGGCTCAGACGGTGGACAGGTGTGACCAGGAACATCAGGGGCTGCTGGGCATCGTCGGGCAGCACTGCCCTAAAGCCCGGGCAGCCTGGGCCTTTGGGCTGAACCCTGCCTTTTTTTTTTGTTTTTTAAGATTTTATTTATTTATTTGAGAGAGGGGGAGGGGCAGGAGAAGCTGGCTCCCCGCTGAGCAGGGAGCCCAATGGAGACTGGATCCCAGGACCCCGACATCATGACCTGAGCTGAAAGCAGACGCTTAAGTGACTGAGCCACCCAGCGCCCCTGGACCTGCGCCTAGAGGACCCTGCCTGGCCTCCTCCAGCCTCCCCTCAAGGCTGGGAGCCTGGAGCGGGAGCGCGCTCCAAGGGGGACCTGGGACCCGTCCAGTGGCCCGGGGCCCTTCCGGTAGGCACCTCTTCACCAGATCTGTCCTGGGGGGAGCCCCCCGGTGTGCATCCCAGGTGGCCAAGCAGTTTACCGGGAGGGGGTGGAGCTTGGAGCCGAGGGCCGGGCGCATTCCGGTATGGGGCGCCGCCGCGGACCAGAATGGAGCCCTGGGGGAGGGCCCGGGCCCGGGGCCCCGCGTTGGGATGGAGCTGCCCTCGGAGCCCCCCCCCCCCCGTGTCCCGCCGCGCACACCCGCGCTCGCGCAGGCCCCGGAGGGATCCCCACCTGCTTTCCTCCCATCTCCGGGTCCAGGCCGCGTCTCTTATCCAAAACCTCGTACTCCTCTCTTCCTCGCAGATTGAGCTCCTGCAGGAGGCGGGAAGACCGTCGGGGGCGCGGGGCCCTCTGGCCTGGACCCCGTGGGGCGCCCAGGGGAGCCGCGGGCCCGGTGGAGCGGAGCCGCCTCCGCCTCGGGGAGCCTCCCCGGGACAGGGACAGGGCGGGGGAACCGAGCGGCCGGGCCGCCGCGCCGGGAGCCTGAGCCCCCCCCCCCACCGGCGGCCCCGCGGGGCACACTTACGTTGTAGAGCTGGTTGGGGCCCTGCTGGTGCTCGGGGGCGGCCGCGCTCCTGCCGAACTGGAAGAGAGGGCGGAGGGCTGAGAACCCCCCCCGCCCCCGCCCCCGCCCCCCCGCGGGGTCCCAGCCCCCCGTGCCCCCCGCCCCCACCCCCCCGCGGGGCCCCAGCCCCCCCCGTGCCCCCCCGCCCCCCCCGCGGGGCCCCAGCCCCACCGTGCCCCCCCCGCCCCCCCCGCGGGGCCCCAGCCCCACCATGCCCCCCACGGCACCGCGTCCCTGCACACCCCGCCGCGCTCTGGGGCTGTTCTCCCCAGCGTCGCAAACCCCCTAGGGATCCCCGAGGACTCATGCTTGAAAAAAGAAAGCGGGTGAGACTGCTTCACAGTCTTGCCAAAGTCTACAGGCCAAAAGAGCAACGGTTTGGGGGACAGAAGGGATAACCCGGCGGGAGAGGCCTTGCACCCTCCTCGGCTCCAAGGCCACCCCCAGCCGCAGCCCCTCCAAGAAACCCGCGCTCCGGGCCTGCCCTCACGGGCCCTGATAGGGGACCCGAGTTTCCAGAGACAGGCTGGGTGGGCCTCCATCTGGGAAGAAACCCTGCATTCCCCCCTCCTGCTCTTAGTTGCCTGAAGCCTAAGCCCTCTCCTGCCAGCAGGAGCCCCCCCACCCCCACCCCCCCGGGGAGGCTTTGGCGGTTGCTCAGGAAGACACCCAGCATCAGGCGCTGCCTCCCAGCTGTAGGGCTGGGACACCAGCACCCATGCTGCGTGCTTGGCAGGTCCCTGGAGCCAGTGGATGCCATGCTCCAGGCACTACCTGAGCTGCAGACTTTCCAAGACTAAGGCCCTTCTGAACACCCACCAAGTAGGGGAGCCCACGCCTTCTCCCCAAAGCCCCCAGTACTTACCTTTGCTCTCAGGAACAGAGCAGTGATAATGACACCATAGATGAAGAGGACTCCATCCAGCAGGTAGCACAATTTGGGATCCAGCAGGCCTAAGCTCTGAGCCCCTGTGCCAAGAGATAAGACTGATCAGCCAGGCCCAGGGTGACAGGACACGTCCCCACCATCCCAAGGCGACCCTGTGACTGACAAGGAAACCATGACAAGGGGCCTGGATCCATTTCCCACACCCTATCTGACCGCAACTTCCCTTCCATATCCTTGGACCAGCTCTGGGGAAAACCTGGCCTCCCCAATAGCCAGACGTGACTCTGGGTGGGACCCCAGATCCTGGGAAGACCAGAAGGAAGCAGAAAGTAGGTGTCCAGTGGACACCACTGGAGCCCAGCTGCATGTAAACTCCCATAGGAACCACACACCCTGGAAACTTCTGTAATAAAATGCCTGTGTCTGGATGAATGGCACCCCCTGAATTAGGGTATGAGGCTCCCTAAGGCCTATTCACAGGCAGAAAACAAAATTGATATTTGAATGAGATTGTTAATTAGGACTGTGAGAATCTGGGTCAATTCTCCCTTCCTGGGGCACCTGGGTGGCTCAGTGGTTGAGCATCTGCCTTTGGCTCAGGTTGTGATCCCGGAATCCTGGCATCAAGTCCCTCATCAGGCTCCCCCCAGGAATCCTGCTTCTCCCTCTGCCTATATCTCCACCTCTGTGTGTGTCTCTCATGAATAAACAAATAAAATCTTAAAAAAAAAAAAAAAAAAAACACAAAACTCTCCCTTCCTGACTCCCAGTCTCCTTGGTGCCAGGCACTGAGCAGGGTCTCCCACGGGGCTGGCACTGAGCCCCAAGGAGTCTCATGAGCAATAGACAAAGGTCCATTCAGTGAACCCCTCCCAGCCTGAACCCGGCAATTCCCCTGCTCACCCCTCCCTGCTCCATGGCCTCAGTTTCATCTGTGCTTGTCCCCTTGCCCTTCCCCCCCACCCCTACTTACAATTGGGGTAACACACCTTGCCCTTCCCCTACACACTTAGAATTCCCGGGACACACCTTGCTCTTCCAGACTCTGCCTCTGTTCCCTCCACATTGTTTTCTCTCCCTTTCTCTCCCTGCAACCCTGTCACCTGGTAAAATCTGATGCTTCCTACAAAACATAGCTCAGAAATCTGTCTAGCCTGTCCCATCCCAAGCTGCAGATGAATCCCTAGCCCTCACTGCCATATTAACCTTTGTCAAGCTAGCAATGCACGTGTAGCTGGCATTTTAGTGCAATGGCATTGGGAGTCTAGTAGCTTTCCTGGTTAAATAAAAGCATTTTTATTTGTAAAGCTCACTGCACCGTGGGTGAGAAGACACGGATTTTAGATGGTTACTTCCTGCCAGGTGTGCGCTCAGCCTGCAGATGGCCTGCCCCTGCCTCCCGCCCTGCCCGCTCAGGCGGCGCGGGCTCAGCGGCTGCTTCTCCCAAGGCCACGGCGCCCTCTGGTGGCCGCCTGCAGCGCTGCGCTGCCCGGGCCGTGGGAGGGCACGCCGGGCACCTGAGCATGTCTTAACCTACCAGCGGGTTCACTTGGGGCAAGCTTCCCACCCTCTTTCAGCTGCCTCTTTGGCTAAAGAGGGTGAAAACGAACATTTCTTCAGTGTTTACTATGTGCCGGACACTTTAATGGGAAAACGAATCGGATCCTCCGGACAGCGCCAGCACCAAGGCCAGCCGGCAGCAGGCCCGCAGCGAGAGGCTGCCCCAGGACTGCGGCGGGCAGGGCGCCTGGGCTCTTCGCTCCCCGCCCCGCCGGCCCAGCTCTGACCAGGAGCCCCGCGCTGTGTGAGCACTGGCTTCCAACTCTAACGAATCCCCATCCAAACCTGTGACTCCCACCCTGATTCAGGACCCCTCTGTGCCTCAGGCAGCTGATCTCCTGGTCAGCTTAGGGAGGCCCCTGCTCAGAAACCCGTGATGACAGTCACCCGGAGCAAATCCAAGCTCCTCATCAGGCTGTAGTCCCCAGCCCCCCGGCCCAGGCCTGGCTCCCCCAAGCCTGCCGCCCACTGCCTCTCCTGCTCCTGTAGAGGATGCGCTGCCCTTCCTTGAATTCACCAGTACTTTCCTAGCCACCTTGAGCTTGTTCCTCGTCCCCCCTGCTGGTGCTAGCACACCCCTCCACTCAGCAGGAAATGAGACTCCTGTCCTCCACCTTCACCCCGCGTTCCAGTGGCTGGTTCTGCCCCGATACAGGTGCAAGAGCCTGCCTCCCACAGAGCACCCCCCACACGATATGTCAGGTTCTGAGACTGCCCTCCACGTAGGCCCTAAACGGCTGCAGTTTGGCCTCCTCCTTCATCCTCAACAACAGAGCCCCGGGGTGCACGGGAGACACTCATTAGATGCTGTGCGATTTTTCAGGGAAGATGCTGGGGCCTGACCCAAAGTTGGCCTGCCCTCTGGCCCTGAGGCAGGGCCACCTGCCCCCACTGAGCACAGGTAGGGTCTGAAGCCCTCTGGGAGGTGAGCCACCTCCAGCAAAGGCCACCAACACCGGGGTGATTTTTTTTCTTTTAGGACTGGAGAAGAGGTGTCAGCGGAGATTTATTGGGGTGGTTGAGATTCAGAAAAAGGGCTGGAAGAAAATCGCTCAGCTGCCTGTCACATAAAATGAGGACAGAAAAATTACTGGACAGTAAATTTAGAACAAATGAGAAGAAATATTTCTTCACGTTGCACACAGCCCGCACAGCGGGGGAGGGGAACTGGTTGCCTCCCCCAGAGATAAGTAACAGGGACAGGTTTTCTCTCGCTCTTTTTAAAGAGCAGCATGATTTTATGGCCCATGACAAGTATGCTGTGTGTGGTTTGACCAAGGCGAGCAGATTAACCGCAGCATGTTTCCCAGGGTGGGGATCGCCCCTCCGCCCGGGCCAGCTGTGCTTGTGCTGGGAGTGCCGGGCTCAAGGAGGGTGGTGAGAGCACCGAGTGTTCCACAAAGGGACCCAGGACTTAATTCAATTACAAAACTGATCCATTTTTCTTGGGCACCTGCTTAATGCCAGGGAATGTCGAAACAGAAGGAGCCCCCGGTTGGGTGTCAGGTGGATTCTCTCTAGTCCTTCGCTTGCCACTAAGGAGCCGTGTGGTCCTGGACAAGTGACCTCACCTCTCTGGACCTCAGTGTCTTCATCTGTAAAATGGCTGGTAAACGTATCTACCCTAAGGGTGTGGTGAAAACAAAACGAGGGACGCCTGGGTGGCTCCGTAGTTGAGCATCTGCCTTGGGCTCAGGGCATGACCCCTGATCCAAGCAGGGTCCTACACAGAGAGCCTGCTTCTCCCTCTGCCTATGTCTCTGCCTCTCTCTGTGTCTCTCATTAATAAATAAATAAAATCTTTAGAAAAAGAAAACTAAAAGATGTATTGGTAGATGTTTTTGTATATCTCCCATAAGGACAACGATGTCTAACGTGTGGGTCAGGCCTTCCGAGTCCCTGCCCTCGCGGGGCTCATGGCTCTAGCTTACACAGCGCCGAAGGGCTTCCCGCGGATAGCAGGCAGTTTG
Source organism: Canis aureus (assembly GCF_053574225.1). Taxonomy (NCBI): domain Eukaryota; kingdom Metazoa; phylum Chordata; class Mammalia; order Carnivora; family Canidae; genus Canis; species Canis aureus. The sequence continues at coordinate 50,160,049 of NC_135616.1, forward strand.
CCAGGATGCCAACTCAAAGGCATGAGGCAGAGACACTCGCTTCCTGGTTCCGGCTCCTTCCCTGCACCCTCATCCCCAAGGCAGACACCTCTTTGCCTCCTTCCCTGATCCACTTTCACACCTTGTTCATTTAACATGCTGACGGGGGCTGCTTTCCTATAGGACTGGGACTGTTTTCTCTGACAGTTCTCCTGCTCTGCCCCAGATCCACAGCACCCAAGAGAACTCAGTGTCTGAGCAAATGCAGAAGCTGAATGAGATTCTCGCACAGACTCTCTGTCTGGCTGCGCCCCCCTTCCCGCCCCGGATTCTCACTGATTAGGTCTGCGGTACAGCCTGGGCCTGAGCCTGGGCCAGGGCACAGCCAGGGTCGCCCCTCACACGTGCAGCCGTTCCCACACATATCCTACAGTCAGAGCGGGGGATGGCATGAAGGCCTCAGTGTTCCTTATACACTGATTTGCGTACTTCCGCACTGTGTGTGCCCGACTCCTTGAAACTCTGTGCCCTTGTCTGCAAAATGGAGCTAACACAACAGTGTGTCTCATTAGGTAGCAGTGAGGATTATTTATTGCAGGTGTCAGACCTGACATGTAATAAGCGCTCCATGTGTCAGCTTATTGGGGTTTTTTTTCCCCCAAATCACCACTAACACTTTTTTTTTTTTTTTTTTTTTGAGGAAGAAAAGGTCAAATTGTATCAAGAACTTTTAAACTGGATAGGACGAGAAAGCGTCTAACTTCTGGGTGTTGACACCGCACAGCTAACCAGATGCTGTCGTCACCATTAAACCAGCGGGCATTTGATGAGGGGGATGCATTCTGAGCAGTCACATGATTTCCCATTAAGAAAATGCTGCCTTCATATCAGAGAAGTTGTGTCGAGGAGAACAAAGACACCCTCACAATAGCTTCCTGGTGCCGGCCTAGACATGACAGTGGCCAGGTGAAAGGGGACAAGCCCCATGCTTCCAGCTCTGGGCTGCAGGATGAGAGCTGGAGGTGGGATCTGATCCCATGAGCCTTTTTCCATCCAACCTGAACGTCCACAGGCCATGATCTGGCCCCCTGCAAGAGGCATACTCAGCAAATCTGGTAAATAAGGGGACTCGGTCCCAATCCCACTCCCACACCACCTTACCCAGGTCTAACAGGTGACCCCACTGTGCCAGCCCCTTGCATCCAGACAGACATGTGGCAAATATGGAAACTGAAGTCCAGCTGGGCTGGAGCACATCCAGGTGTCACAGGGTTGGGGACGTAGGCAGGGGTTCCCAGATGACCAGGCCTTATACACGGCGGCCAGGCTGAGACAGAGGTACTTTAGGTGATTCCAGTTATTCCAGGGCAAGTCACAACCCTGATGACACCTTGCAGAAAAGCCAGCTGAAGCCTGGGAAGAGCTGGCCTTGCTCACCTAGTACCACGGGTGCTGGGAACAGGATTGGAACCCTGCGAGGTGAGAGGAGGAGCCTGGCCATAGCCTGCCCTCGTCCACAGCACGGGGGTCAGTGCCCAGCATGTGCACAGCGATCCCCATCACAAACTGGTAGGGCTCCAGATGGTCAGGGCCTGGCTGACCTGGGGCCTGGACTCCGGTCCTTTCCTGTCCCCCACCCCCACCGCCACGCTGTCAGCTACCAGGCAGGCACTGATGAAATGGGCCAGCAGGTCACCGCCCCTAAGAAAACCACATCTCCCAGCTAGGGACAGGGCAGACAGATAGAATCCCAGCAGCCCCTCCTCTTCGAGAATCTTCTCAGTGGTGCTCAGCACCCAGCTGCACCTGGCCTCCCACACCCCAAACTAGACCACGGGGTGCATGGACACGGCCTGTGGTGGGTGGCCTGCCTGTGGGGCAGTGGCCAGGCATCGTCTACAGGCGAACTCTTCCTACCATCCTTGTCAGAAAGGATGAGGATCCCTCCTGCTTGACCTCATCTGGAGGGGAAACCTCCTCACGCGGCCCCTGAGCACAGCGGGCCGGGCGTTGGACATCCCCGAGGGCTGGGGCGTGGGGCGGCCCATCCACTTGCACAGCCTACTGGCGGGTGGGGAAGCCCAGCTGCAGAGGGCCTTCCTCCCCTGCACGTTGGTCCCGGGGCTGGGGGCGCACAGCGGCCCGTGGTGCACCCGGACGAGCAGCCTCAGGGAGAGTGGTGTCTACTGCTCACGCCCCGGGCCATGAAAACACCTGTGACAGCGCCTCGGTGACCTGGGGTTGTCTCGAGCTCCAGCCCCGTCCACACTCCGTCCATCCCCGAGCCGAGGGCTGTGCCATCTGCCGACGGTGGCGCTGCCCCGTGCAGTGAATTGACCACGTACCCTGAGCCCTGGCCTCGGGCCCCCCCATGCTGCCCCTTGCCCCCCACTGCCTCACCGTGAGCTCAGGGAGCAGCTCTGCTCTGAGCACCCCCCATGGTGCCACCCCAAGCCTGGTAAGCTGGAGCTGCCTGCCTGCCTGTAGCGCCCTACCTGGAACAGGCCCGAGAGACGCCCAGAGGAGGCTCCATGGCAACCGGCAGCCCAGAGGAGCTTCCCGCAGTCTCTGTAGCCCTCCCCTTGCTACAAAAGCCGAGATCGGAAGTTTCCCGGCACTGACCTTTAGCAGAAGACTCGGGCCCCAGACGGCAGTCTCGGGGAGGCACCTGCCCTTACAGAGTCTAGTTTCTTTGGATGAGGTGCGTTTGAAAAATTATCTCCCAGCCAGACCGTGGGCTTCTGAGAGGTCTCAATCCACCTGGTCCGGCCGGAGCTGGAAGCTGGACACACCCGAGTGCCCGGCGCCCCTCTGCCAGCTTCCTGCTCCGGGACCCCCTGTTCCCGAGCAGAGGGACTGCCGGCTCCCTCGCTTCCAACTGGTTAGGATCCCTGCCATCGGAGGCCCAATGTGTATCTGTAAAATTACTTCCTGTGCCTGATGGAGCTCGCTTCTGTGGGAGTCCGGAAGGCAGGCAAGGGTCTGTTAGTGGGTGCAATTCAGCTCGGGTACAGACCCAGACCGGGGAGCACAGTAGCTTCCCCAAGGACAACAGCAGGCTAGTGGCAGAGCTGGGCGTTACTGGGCCTCCAGGCTCCGGCTACGTTTCCTGCCTCCCTGCCTGGGGTGTGCCTCACCTCTGCAGCACACGGAGTGCTCCCCTGGCTCTGCCTCACCTCTGCAGCACACGGAGTGCTCGCCTGGCTCTGCCTCACTTCTGCAGCACACGGAGTGCTCCCCTGGCTCTGCCTCACCTCTGCAGCACACGGAGTGCTCGCCTGGCTCTGCCTCACCTCTGCAGCACACGGAGTGCTCCCCTGGCTCTGCCTCACCTCTGTAGCACACGGAGTGCTTCAGAAGCACAAAGAACGCAGGTTCCCCCACTTCTACAAGGCAGCCTTAAAATCTCACCCGTGTCCAGCTTGTCTCCCTCTTAATAGGAAACGCTTAGTCATCACTTGCTGTGATGACAGCAAGAACCAAGCCTTCGAGGGTAGGCCACCTGAGTACAAGTCCTGGCTCTGGCACTTCACCATCGGTGGTGAGACCATGGAGTATCTTCGCGGCTCCCTCCCCAGGGAGTAGCACCAGTGCTCATCATTTGCATCAGTCTTCATCATTCACAGTTCACTCGAATCAGCCAGATTCCAAGTCCCCCAAGTGCCTTTTGCAGCCAAACCTGGAGCCGCCCTGGTCCTGCTGCCGCCCAGTCCCACCCCCTGGGCTCAGACACAAGTAGCGATGACATGCAGGGGAAGAGTTTAGAAAACAGGAAGTCATGTGTTTTCAGGAAGGCAGTGGCAGCAGTTCTGGGGTGCCATGCTGGGTGTGATGCCCGGCTCATTGACCACAGCACCGGAGGCACCCACACCTCCCCTGCAAGGGGGCTTGCTCCCTCTCGTTGAACTACTGACTTTCACTGCGGCAGGAAAGATAGACACATCGGTAATACTGAAAACCACCAGCTGAAGCTTATGTGAGTTTTCTCATTCAATCCTTCCAGGGACAGTGTCTTTATAGCTGGGGAAACTGAGGTTCAGAGAGGTTCATAAGACGCCAAAGGTCTAGATCCCGGTTGAGCTCAGGCCTGTCTAATGCTGTAAACCAGATACCATCTGGTCCAGAATCCTAACCACCATTTGGCACTGACCTTGGACCCCTTATTGGTCCTCAGGGCTGGGGAGAGGGGCTCCTCTCAAGGCCGCGGACGGAGTGTTTCCTTCTCTGAGGATCACACCATATTAGCAGGTGTGTTTCTGACTCCACACCTGGCCTTCTTTCCTTGAGGGGGCAGGAGTCTGAGAGGCCTACAGGATTAATAGGGACAGATGGCCTGCTACCAAATGTGAGGCTCCATGGGCCACTGCCTGTGGAGTCTGATCCACCTGGAGACAGCCTTGACCTGCAGAATGAGCTTATATCACTATTGGTACCACATAATTTCCTGCTACTCGCTTTGATTAGGCACAGCCTCCTCAACCGCCCTCCTTGTCAAGTGTTGGATTTCAAATACTCATGCTTCATTGTAAAGCTGAATATCTGGTCATAACTACCTACAGATTATATAATCCCATAGACAGGGATCCCAAGGCAAAGGGGAAGAAAGGAGGTTGTTTGATTTCTTAGAAGTAACAGGATTATGCAAGAATATTTCACTTCTTGTACTACTACTTCCATTACATGTGTTATGATTTCTGTAATAGTTTTTAAATTTTTCCTATGATCACTTTTTATTTTCAAGTAAATCAACTCATTGTGACAGTGCAGGAAAGTACAAAATAATCAGAATCACCTATAATACCACATTCAAATACAGCCACTAGTCATATGATGGCAGATTGATTTCCTTCCAAGGTCTTCATTATTTATAAATTAGAATTATTCTACATAAAATTTTTTCCCTGAAAAAAAACCCAATTTTTTCCTGTTAGTATTATAATTTAATGTTACATTTTCTTGTTTTTTTCACATATTTATATTTCATGTTTCATATTATTTCATAGGTCTACTGAATTCCCTTTCTAATGGTCACATAACAATTCTCCCACTACTTATTTACCATTTCTGCATTGAAGGTTGTTCGTTTCCAATTTTTCACCATTGTAAATAACTCTGATGAACAGTTCCATTCCTAGAGCTTCCTACAGGTTTAGAATTCAATCAATAAAACCTTGAAAAATGAAAGCTAAGATAACTAATCCAAGAGAAAAATCAGCAAAAGATAAACACAGGCAATCCTTAGAGGAGGAAAAACAAACTGCTTATAGCATAATAAAAAACTCTCAATCTCATTGCTGATTACTCACTATTGAAAGTACAAAATGACAGAGAGAGGGATCCTGTTGTTCACGGATAGTCAGAAGGCCTCAGCTGTGAAGATATGTGAAGGAAGGGCACCCCTGGCAAAGGAAGAGAAGGTACAAAGGTCCTGTGGTGGATCCAGGCCTGGCGTATCTGAACCACAAGGAGGTAGATGTGGTCAGGATGGCATGAAAGAGGGAGAGTGCTAGAATGTGAGGTCAGAGGGTAAGAAGGTGGGGGCATTAGTTAGAACCTTCTCAGCCAGTGGATTTTACTCTGAATGAGATAGGGAGCCATGGCAAGGTTTTCTCTTTTTACAACAAATACACATCATTTTTGTAATTTCAAGACTGTGAATAAATTTTAAAAGAAAAAACTAGCCAATTGGAGTAAATTTGGTTCACAGTTGCCTTTGCCCAGGCACACTACAGGACAGGCCTACCATCCAGACTCTGCCACGAGGATGCCGACTGCCCTGACAAGACCATACACACACAGTTTGTCTGCATTCAACTGAACATAGTAATCTTTATCTCTTCCTGCCCTTGCCCCATAAACCAAGCTATGGTTTCCACACAGAAAGTGGTCTATTTCTACTCAACGGGTACAAATCCCTTCATTCTTGTGTTCTTCTATCATTCATCACCAGGTTCTTTGTGATGGGCTGAATTGTGTCCCCCCCTCCCCAAATTCATACATGGATGTCGTAACCCTTAATCGCTCAGGATGTGACTGTGTTTGGAGAGTGGCCTTTACAGAGGTGATTTGGTTCAAATGATGACCTAGGGTAGGCCCTAAGCCGACGTGACTGGTTGATCTGGGCACATCTTATTTATTCTACTTTGCAGATAAAGACACTGAAGGTCAGAGAGGTCCCGAGATGCCTATGTGGCCTGGCCTTTGTTTTTTTCCCACACAGCACACAGCCATCACATTATACTCTTGAACATTAGCACTGTTTAAAAGAAATCCACTCTATCAAACCTTCTCATGTCAAAATTCCAGGCATGATTTTGCTAATTCTCTGAGACTTTAATTTATTCTGCAGATAAACTCTCATAGGATGCACATGCAGGGCATGTGCGCGCACACACACACACACAGATGTTTATTACATAATTATCTGCAGGAGCAAAAAAAGAAAAAAGGAAACAACTTAAGCACCCACCAGCTAGGAATCTAATTAGTAAATGTAGGTATAGTCATGGGTAGCAGTTTAAAAAAATTAAAAACACAACAGATAGTTCTGTACAGGCTGCTATGGGAAGGTCTCCAAGATAATTAGATGAAAAAAAAGCAAACTCTGGAGTGTTATGCTTCTGTATGTATGAAAAAGAAGATATATATAGGCTGTGTATGTATAATAATACAGAAATCTATCTCTGATTAGAGTTTCTGTATGAGATGATGAAAAAGTTCTGGAAACTGATAGTGGTAATGACTGCACAACAACTTTATGCCACTGAATTATACACTTAAAATGGTTAAAATGGTAAAATTATATTTTTGTATACTTTACCGCAAGAAAAATGTTTATATAGGTATGTCTATATCAATATTGATGTTGCTATCAATATCTGGGTGGCTACATTCTTAAAAAATGTTCTCCACACTTAATTCAAGAGGAATCAGGGAAGGGGGAGGTCGGGAGGAGTTTATTTTCCATGAATGACGTGAACCTTTAAATCAAACGAGGTATGTGTGGCACAGTTCTAGGCAGGGCACCAAGTGGAGGCACGGGGACTCATCCATCCAGCAAGGTTCCTCCAACTAGGCTGTGGCTCAGTGCACTTCTGGTGATGACTTACTGGGGTTTGGAAGTATCTCCAATAGATAGAAATTTTCACTATAATGGTGTTTGGGGAATATGGTTACACTTCTGAATGAACATGAAAACAATTACTGCCAGCAAACAGAATGATGATGATGATGATTTTTAAAGATTTGATTTATTTATTTGAGAGACAGAGAGAGACAGCAGGAGCAGAGGGAGGGGCAGAGGGAGAGGGAGAAGCAGGGAGCTGACGTGGGGAGCTTCCGCTGAGCAGGAAGCCCAATGTGGCGCTCAATCCCAGGACCCCGAGACCATGACCTCAGGTGAAGGTAAACACTTAACCAACCGATTACTATTGATGCTGTTATCCAGTGCTGCAGGAATGAGGGCAAAGTCTCTCCCTTCCTCATCCCCACTAGGAGCACCAGCCCAGTCAGGCGGGTACAGTGAGATGAAAACAGCTCTGGCCACACAGCCTTGCCCAGCCAGAGCCACCGCCCTTGGGGAGCCAGGGACCCCAGAAGCCAAGTAGGTTTCTGGGCAACGGAAGCTGAGCTCCCTGGGCAACTGAATGAAGACCCTGGGGTGGAAGGGGGGGCTGTACCCGCAGCCTCTCGAGTCCTCTGGGAGCCATCCTGCAGCCCCAGGCCACTGACAGCACCTCCTCAGGGCTCTCCCAGCACCTGTAGCAGAAACCTGCTTGCCTGATGCCCCGTCCAGCCAGCGGCCTCCGTGGCCCAGGGCCGCTCTGGGTCCAAGTCTGGAGGCCCTGTGCCTCTTACCCTGCGTGGCCACGGAGGCGCGAGCGTCCAGGAGGAGGCCCGGGGAGCAGGTCCCACTGCACCAAGCTCCTCAGAGGTTGGGGTGGGGAGGAAATGCTATTTGGGTTCTAAATCAGATACAGATCCCTCAACAGAGTAAACAACTCACTGGGATTTTCAAGAGCTGAGGCTGGCCCTCCCAGGCCACACTCTCTGTCCCTTGGGCCCTGCATGGAAAGGGGAAGGAGAAGGCGGAGCGGCTCCGGGGGCTTCTCCAGAGGTGGCCACCCTCACTCGCACTCACCACCCTCCGTGTGACCCGCAGCCACCCTGCTCAGGCTGGCACAGCCCACCCAGCGCGGTCGGGGGCTGGGCTCCTCACTCCGGCCACACCCAGAGCCCAGCCCCAAAGACGCCAACCGAATTCATACACGGCAGCCTCCGCCAAGAGGGCGAGGGAACCTGGGGCCGGGAGAGGGGCGCGGGGCCCGGCCTCTGCCTGCAGCCAGGGCGGGCTCCCCGGCGGCGGCGGCGCGCCCCCGGTGCGGTTACAGCGAGCAGCAGCCCCGCCCCTCCCGCCCGCAGCCATCTCCTCCTCGAGGTTTCCTGTTGAGCTGCCATCCAGGGCCCGGGTTATCGGGTTATCGCCCGCCCGTGATCTCCCATCTAAACTGCTCGCACTCAGGCGGCCGCCCCCACTTGCGGTCCCCTCCCCTCCCCACCGCGACCGCACCGCCCAGCCCTGCGCTGACGAGTGGCCCCGGCGGGAGCCGGCGGGGCGGGGGCGGGGGCGGCGGGTCGAGGGCTGGCTCCAGGCGCCGGGGCCAGCGACGCGGGGGTCCCCCCGAGGGCCCGGGGTCCGCCTGGGAGAGGCCTGGCTGGGTCACCCGGCAAACGCCCGCGCGTGCCCTCGCCGGGGCCGAGCCCGAGGCGCAGGACGCGGGCCCCCGCGGAGGCCGGGCACCCCCCCCCCGCCCCCCGGCTCCCCGCCAGCCCTCGGGACAGGGAGGAAGCGCAGGGGGCTCTGTGCTCTCAACTGGGGGACTCCGAGTGTCGTCAAAGCTGCCACTCTCAGCCCCGACAGCCCTCTCACTTTGGAGCCCCGCGAGCACTGCCTGCGCTTCCGGGCTTTCCCGGTACGCACGCCCGGCAGGTGCACCGCGCGGGGAGGCCGCTCCGCGGGGCTGCGGGGCTGCGGGGCTGCGGGCGCCCTCCTACCCCCCCCCCCCCCCCCGCCCCGCGGCGGCCGCGAGGAGCCCCGCTGCAGAGGCGGTGGCCAAGGACCTGGCGACGACTGGCTTTTTCCGCTTTTCTCTGACTTGAGCTGACCAGGTCTCCTGACAAGCACAGATGTAGGGAATTTTGACTTAGAAAGAAAAAGCCAGTTGCGCTAGTTCCTGGACAAAAAGGGGCTTCTTTACTCCCCTCTTGGCCTACAGCAAAGTCCTCAGCAGTGTTTCCCTGTCTGGTCTGGGGCCTGTGTCGGGAATCACCCCCCAGCCACTGAATTAGAGTCTCTGGAGGTGAATCTAGGGATCTGGGTTTTTTTTTTTTTTTTTTTTTTTTTTATGATAGTCACAGAGACAGAGAGAGAGAGGCAGAGACACAGGAGGAGGGAGAAGCAGGCTCCATGCACCGGGAGCCCGATGTGGGATTCGATCCCGGGTCTCCAGGATCGTGCCCTGGGCCAAAGGCAGGCGCCAAACCGCTGCACCACCCAGGGATCCGGGATCTGGGTTTTTAACACGCTCCCCCTGGGTTCTCCTGTACACCATGCCGTGGGGACCACTGCTTTCTGGGCTAGCTGGATCTGGAAAATACTATGAATGTATCCGCCCCCCCCACACACACACACCCCCAGCATTTGTGGATGGGCTGCTCCCTGAGGGAGGGCAGACCCAGAGCTCTCTGTCGCAGACACAGAGCAACCTGACTGGGACCCAGACTCACACACTCCATCTCATATGTCAGAGAGACACCCAAGGGAGCCACGACTTTAACATTGCTGATCCATCTTGTGCTCATTCTCCACATTTATCCGCACTGATGTGTAATCTCATGTGGATATCATGTCACCGAACAGGGCTGCCTTAGGATTTACCTTGTTAAAAATATACTAACAAGGGACACCTGGGTAGCTCAGGGTGTTAAGCGCCTGCCTTCGGCTCAGGTCATGATCCCGGGGTCCCCTCCCTCTGCTGCTCTCCCTGTTTGTGTGCACTCTCTCTCTCTTTCTCTCTGTCAAATAAATAAATAAAATCTTTTTAAAAAATAAAATACACTAATGAGGACAGTCCTGGGATTTTCTTTTCTCCTGCCCTGCGTTCTTCACATCCAGGCATTTGCTGAGGACCAGCTTACTGGGGGCCTGACAGGAAGGCCTCGTAGCCATCTGGGTCTCGGGAGACTCTGGGCAGCATGGGCATGACAGGCCCACCTGGGCAGGGCCAGGAATGGGAGTGGGTATCTCACACTGCATTAGCTCTGTCTCAGAGGTGTTCTGTGTTTCTGGAAGGGAGCCACAAGCTGCTCTGGGCAAGCCAGGGACCCTGAGTGCTTTCATCAGGGCTGTGTAATGGGATGGGGGTGACCAGGTGTGCCACTCATGCTTTAACCTCTACAGGGTTAGCTGGTCACACAGAACAAGTCCAACTTCCAAACAGAATAACCAGTGAAGAAGGAAAGAACAAAGAAATGTGGCAGCCAAAATAGAGCTGGCCTCTGGCCCCTATATATCCTTCGCTGATTCATCCTGGATGCAGAAGGAGCAAAGTCACCCCCCGGCCCTGGAAGGTGAGAAGTGCTGGAGCATAGGAGCAAGCGCAGCCTGGCCTGCAAATGAGCACACCTGAGTCTCCCCAACCATTGCCCACAGTTCTCCATCCCAGTGCTGCCTTTCTCGGGGCCCTCCCTCCAGTGATCTCTCCCAGCCTTTCTCGGCAGTCACCTTCACCCATGGCTTCCTTCCATCAGAGCTCCAGGCCACACTGGCTTCCACTGCATCAACTATTTCTAGTGCAAAGAGCACTTTATTTGTTACTCTCATTGTGTCCAACGGGTTCTTTCCTCCTCAAGTAGATTGCAGGCTGCTCAAGGTCAAAGACCATGGTTTCTCGCTTTCTGGTTTCTACTGCTGTAGGAAGCCCAGTGGTAGGCAGCGTCAGGACTGAGTAATTATATAAATGCTTGGATGACTGAGATGCTGATTGGTTGACTGACTGAGTTGTGATCATTAATGCAGTAAAATGAATGAACTTTGCCCCTTACACGTCAAAGAATCCATGAGTTGGAAGAGGCCTGGGAGAAACCATTTTTCTGGGCACCTTGGCTAATGCTATCACCCAACATGTGTGTGTCCTTAGGGAAGTTACTTCACTCTGGTTTCCTTGCCTCCAAACTGAAGATGTTGATTTAATAATCTCTGTGGTTCCTTGCAGTGGTGCTCAGTGTTCCAGCCAGTCATCAGAAAGAAAACTACGGAAGATTTCATAATGAGGAGCCATCACAAAGTGTCAGGTTCTCCCCAAAAAACAAACAACAACAACAAAAAAACAAAGTGTCAGGTTCCCAAGTATGCTCTTCCCCGCTGTCCTTATGCACCTGGGACAGGAGCCAGTAGGATGGCCATGTTGCAACTCCTGAGCCCTGAGTCCTACAGGGAGGAAGGCGGGCAGACCCCAGGCGAGCAGGCCCCCTACCCCGCCAGGCAGGCCCCCCGCCCCCGCCACGCCAGGCAGCATCCTGCTGACACCTGAACACAGAATGAGCCGAGGATCACCCAGAGAGGGGCTGCCCGCCTTCTGGAAGGATGACCCCCCCCTGTCCCATTCCAGTATGCCTGTGCTTCACTTATCCCTCCATTGGACTTGCCAGCTCCACAAACTTTTATTCATCATTTGAGGTCCAGCTCAAATGTTACCTCCCCTGGAAACACTTCTGTACCGGCTCCAGGCAGAACTGATTCCCTCTTCAGTGGGCACCTGCTCCAATTCTATTAATCATGGGTTAAATTTATTGTTAAACAGAATATTAATTACATTTTCAAATAATATAGTCAACACGTTTTCCTTCAACCTTCAGATACCTTTCAGATGCAGTACCTCTAAATTCAGAAAAGGGTTCTAGTTGTTAACCTTGTTTAAAAAAAAAAGTACAAGAAATACAGAACTTTCTGGCAACAGGCAGTCGTGTATTTCTTGTACTTTTCCACATTAACAATTGGACTCATTACTTTCAATTTAGAAGAACTTCCTGAAAAGGTGTCTAGGGGGTTGAAGGAAACCATATTGAGCATATTTGTTTGAAAATATAGTTAACGTTCTGTTTAAAGAGAAGTCCTGCTTGATATGGCAACATTTCTGACTTTTCAGACACTGCAGTCCTTGACACATTTTTCACAAATTATTCAGTGACAGGTCTGTCCCCATTAAAAATTAAACTCCACAACATCCAGAATAGATTTCATTCTTCTTTGACTCTCCAACCTCTAGCTTGTGCCAGCATGAAGTAGGTAATCGTAAGGGTTGGATGAATGAGTTGATGATAAAGTCTGGTAGGTTTTCCTCGAACCCTTACTCTGAGGCTGAGTCCAGAGTGGGCTGCCTGCCTCATCCCTATGGTTTCAGCTCTCTCTCCCTAATCCCTCCAAAAGTTTGACAAGAAGAAGTAAGATTAAGTTTTATGTCTTCAATGTTGAGGAATAAATGTAGCGCCAGAAAAATCCGCCCCTGTATGCAGGAAGACGCCCAGAAAGACCGAGTTCTCACTCTGCCAGCCTGCTGACTGGCTGCCCCTTGCAGCCCGGGGCAAGCTATTTCTGAGCTCCTCTGAGTCCCAGCTGAGGGGCCAGCGGGCAGAAGGGCCGTGTGCATTTCCAGGTCTCCTATGCAAGTGTTCCGTGAGGCCGCGGGGCTGCTGGCTGGATTGAAGCCCTGCTAAAGTGGGAAGGCTTTCTTGGAGTGTATTTGTCAGTTTGGCAACCCTTGGTGTGCCCAGCAGCCCACGCCCCACTAGCACTCGCCTGTGACGTACTTTGTTTGCATGGATCAAAGGCCCCACAAAACCTGCCACCCCTGCAGCTGGGGAGGTGCTGAGGGCCGTGGGCGATGGTGGGCAGACAGAAAGCCTGTTGGGCTATCACCTCTCTCCCAAAGAGGGAGCTCACCCTTGTGGCCTCCACACTCAGGTCGGGCCTTTCTCTTTCTAGGGGGTAATAGGATGGAAGGTGAGCCTTGGGCCTGTCACCTCCCCTCTTGCTTTGTTCCCGTAGTTTGGTTCCTAGGACGTCTCCCCAGGACCACAAGGGATCAGAGCTGATGATGGCACCTGCAGCACCCTAAAGCCATTCCTATTTGATTCCACATTTAGATTTAGAAGTCTAGACAGAGATCTAGATGTTCCTACGGAAAAGCGACTGGAAGGAAATACAGCAAAGTGTTAACAGTGGTTTCATACCTGGTTTGTGAAATTGAGGGTGATTTAAATCTTTTTTATGCCTTTCCCTGTTTTCCAAGTCCTACAATATATTATATAAGAATATAAGATTTTGAAATAAGAGAAATCGTAAAAGTACATTCTCGATGCCTGTATTAACCACCCCCCTCCTCATCCTTAGCCACACTTAAGGCCAATGACTATCTAAATTACTCTGCATTCTTCACTTAAACACCAGCGGGAGGTAGGTAGCCGATGGCATACTGGTGGTAAAGGCTGGTTCGAACCCACACACAGATCAGCAGAGGCTGCAGGAGGACAGCCGGACACTCAGTGTGGTATAAGTCACCCAGGCCTCGGCCGCCGCCCGGACTAAGCAGCGCTGAGCCTGTGTGGAGCCCAGGAAGCCAATGGGAGCACACTACCGCCTCATTCTCTGCTCACATCCTGGGCCAAGGACCAGGTTGGGGTTTGCGTTTGCTCTTGGTGTCATGGGCCAGTGTTCCCGGAGCCCCAACCAGACACAGCTCTGTCTCGGTGATGGGGGGCGGGGGGAGAGGCCTGTTTGTGCCAGGCACCAAATAGCTGGCCATGCAGCTAGACCAGTGTGGCTTTGGCAGCAAAGCTTGAGCAGGGGGCAGGAACGCTGACAAAGCTGGAGTTCTGTGGGCACCCTGAATTGGGACCTGGAAGTCTGCATGTGTGATGAATGTACCTGGACGCAGAGTGCCGGGGGAGGAGGGTCGGCCACAGGCATGTCCTGCCTCTCAGAAACTTGAAAGCAGCAGAGCAAGTGAACTAGCCCTGCGGGCCAGGGCCAAGCCCCTGCCGGGAAAGTTTGGCCTGGTGCCTCCCAAGGGCAGTCAGCTCCAGACCTGTTTGCAGAGAAGCGGCACCAGGGCCATTTCCCAGCCTAGATTCTCTCTGCAGTGTCAGAAGGTGACCAGTCAGCAGAAGGGGCAGTCAGAGTCTCCCAGCCCTGGAAGGATCTGCCCCCACCCCCACCCCACCCCCACCCCCCTGCTTCCAGGGCTGCAGCTGCGTCAGCCCTCTTCTAGCTTCCCTCCGGTGGGTGCGGTGCGGTGCGGTGCGGTGCGGTCCTATCTTCTTCCCTCTAGTTTTCTCTTGTTTGTCTTTTCTCCACATTTCCTCCCTGCCTCTCCCCTACCAGCTTTTTCTTTCTCTCTCCTCCTCTCTTCCTCCTTCCCCACCCCTCCTCATTCACAAGTGATCCCTTCCAGAGGTAGCATCCTGGCCTGGCACCTCAGATGGCCTGAGGTGACATGGTGCCCACCAGCCCCGGCCCTAAGGACTTGGGACCTCTTCCTTTTGCTAGCTCCAGCTCTCTGCAGGCAGTCAGCACGTCGCCCTTCCTGGCATCTGCCCACAGCTCTTCTGCGCTCCTGTGGAGCAGGAGCCTCCCTGGGCTATTTAACAGAAAGGTCACTCTGTCCACTCGAGTAGAGGGAATTGCAGTCCAGTCTGTGACATGACCTCTGACCGGGGCCAGCCAGCCTTTCTTACTCCCCAGACAGGCCAGGTTTGGACGGCGACCTCAGAAACTGGCAGTTACACCAGCCACCCTTTATAGCCGCACACCAGGATGCATCCAATTAGGAGTGCTCACTCCTGCCTCTGTCTGACTTCAAATACCCAAAGCCCTGCCCATCGGGAAGCGGAGACCTGAAAAAGTCATCATTTCTTGTTTTCAAAGGAGAAGGGGGAAAGAGAGGGTAACACACATACGCTAATTCACACACACACAAAAATGAAAGTCGTTTTCAGGGAGGTAGTCTGCAGGGATATTTAGAATCTGGGTTTGTAACTTGCATCTCTTTTCTCTTGATCCTGCATGTCAGCCTCCAGCTCGGTGGGAACTGGGACTACATTTGTGCTAATTTATTAGTGGAACACAAAATTCAAAGAGTCATTATTTTTGGAAGAAACAGAATCAAACTTTTAAACTTAAAACAAAATAGATCTCATTGAAAGGAATCTTTGGAATTTGATCTGAATCTACATCAATTTATTTCCTAAGATTATGAAATTAAGGAGAATGCCAAACTATTGCCTAAATGAAAACCAGCGATTCATTTCAGCTAAAGAAGTTTTCTTTTTCTGTGAGTACTGCATCCTACAGATGTAAAGGGGGATTGTCAAGGAAATGGCGAAGAAAATGTTTGTCTTTAATGTTTTGTTTGCTGGTCTAAGAAGCACACAACCCGGGAGATGGCCTCCTTGTTCCATGAGACAAAAAAACACCCCAGAAATCCTGACTCTGGCTAACAAGCCACATTTTAATAACTGCCTCAAAAAGAAACCCCTGTACTCGAGTGTCATGTGTTTAGCTGCATATTGTTTTTATCCAAAATGTGGCAAGCGTGGCAGGTAGCAATTGCCTTTTCATTGGGCAACCATAAAACTGTTTTTGAGTTCCCTCTTTCTTTGATAAGCTTAAATTACAAAAGGAAATAATAAGCTTATAATTCCCTCCCCCTCAGCAGGTGCCAGTCTTCTGAAACAAAACCAGCCCGGGATGGCAGGGGACCCCAGCATGTAGCCACAGCTTTTCTGCCTCCCAGTTTGTGATGTATTGAAGGCAGCGTGCTTGTTTCCCCAGCATGGATTTCTGACTGGCTTTTTACAAACACTTAGCTCCAAACACAGCAGCTGCCTCCTTGCTGCGAGCTGTGTGTGTATGTGGGGGGGGGTCCCTAAACACCCCTGGTTTGCTTCTGAGGAGGAGGAACTGAGTTTTAGTTCTGAACATCGCCTCCGCAAGGGTCCCCTTGGCAAACTCCCTGAGAGATGCTGTTCAGGATTGGCTGCCTTCTGGCCTGGGCTGGGGGGCGGGGGTGGGGAGGGGCAGTTCCTGAGGCAGGGAGTGTCCCTCCCCCCCCACCACATCTTGAGCCGTCTTTCCAGCCCCCCAGCCCCTATCTGAGAGCCCCGAGCTGCCCCAGCCAGGTGAGCACAGGGGGAGGGGAAGGGGAGAAGTCTGCCTGCGGTGGATCTGGCCCCGGAACCAACACCAAGCTGAGAAACAGGTGACAGCGCTAACCCCAAACTTGAGTCATCTCTGTTTCAAAAGCAAAAATGGCCAAGTTAATGTAAAAAAGGCAACAAGAAGAACGAGAGGAGCACAGTGACTGAAGAGGCTTCATTCAAGACCTCACTATTTGGCGGCGGTGTGTGCTCTGGGAAAAGGGTGCCTGGTACTCTAACTTGGTACGGTCCCTCCCTCTCTCCCTCCCTCTCCCCGTCTCTCCCTCCCTCTGCCCATCACATATTGGCTTCTGTGTTAATTTCCCGGCCTCCTGCCTTCCTCCTCTCTTCTCCCATCTTCAGTTCAGGCTCCGGGCATCCATCCCCTCCCTTCCTTTCTCGTCTCCCCCTTCCCTTCCCTTCCCTTCCCTTCCCTTCCCTTCCCTTCCCTTCCCTTCCCTTCCCTTCCAACACCCGTCCGGACACACAGTGTGTTTACAAGCCTCACATTCAGGGTTCTGGAAGATCTCGCCCTGCCCGCACCCCCCCACAGTGGCCATTGGCACCCCACTGCTCCGAGGGCGGATGAGGGCCAGGGCAGTGAGGCGGAAAGCAGCAGGTGGGTCCTCCCACCTCTCTCTGCTCCTCACCTGTGCTGTTTCCCCAGCTCCTCGCAGCCCAGAGGCCGACAAATCAAAGCACTGGTTTCCCTGAAATATTTCAGGGAATTTATTTATTTTGCAGCAGGAATTATTTATCTAGCCCCGGCTGCCAGAAAATTCTGAGCGGCTCGTCATTTGGAGGTCACTGATGACTGGCCATGCCCCCTCCATATTTCTCTGGCTCCAGTGAAAGCGGTTCTTGGAGCAGTCAGTCGGGTGATATTAACTCACTATCTTTCTTCTTTGCTAATTTGAGTGCTCAGATGATACATGGCCAGGCACAAACGCACTCCTGACAGCCGTTGCCAGAGAATATTGCTTTTTTGGACTTTGACACCAGCTCCAACTTTGAGAGGAATTTAAGTGATATTTACTGCATAGAAATTCCTCGCTGGAGCTCTGCTCTTCTGGCTTAGCCTGCTGACAACACATTAGATTTATTCTGGCATCAACTAGCCTGAGACTCAAACTTAATTAACTTCACTAGGGGCTTGGTTGCCGCTTTGGAGTTTGTGGCTCATTGCAGACCTCGTGACCGGTACCAATCACCACGCTTAGGACCTCAAATCAGACAAATTAACAAAGAAAAGACCCCCCACCCCCACCCCCGTGCACTTGTCTGACCATTTGCCAGGTTCACTCTGACCTCCTTTGGGGGAAAAAAATCAGTCCTTCTTTGGACCAGTGGTGCTAGATGGTTTTGTGTCTTATATTTTGGTCCATCTTTATATATTAGCACTTTGACTTTTTTTAATATTATAATTGAGGACTAATGTTTTTTTTGTTTTGTTTTGTTTTGTTTTTTGAGGACTAATGTTTTTAGGGAAATTTACACTTAGCGATAGTCTGAAGAATAATTCTTTCCCTGCTCTGCCCTTTTAACCCCAACTTTCCCCCTCAGTTTTAAGAGTCACTCAAAAAATACATTTTTAAAAAGATCTCAATTTTAAGTAATCTCCACACCCAACATGGGACTCAAACTCAGAACCCCCGAGATCAAGAGTCACATGCTCTATCAACTGAGCCCCTGAAAATAAATTTTAATTCAATTGCATTTATGAGGGGAAAAGTGTATTTATGTGTATATATACACACAGGTACATATGTATATGTAGGTATGTACATGTACTCACATGTGTATGTATTTGAGAATGTATATAACATATACCATGCAGCAGTTTCAGGTGTTCAGGGGTAGGGACTGCAAAGAGGTCAAGTAAGTGATAGCCAGGTAGCATGGGCCCGACCGGCTGGAGCACCTTGATTAGATATTTAATGTGAAAAGGCATCGGAAGGCCTGGCTCTTGTTCCTAAAGCACTTCATGCTTTTCAGCTTCCAGGCCAGAACCTGGGGGCATCAAAAGATTTGTTGCGAATGCTCATGGTAGTGTACACTCACTTTTAAACATTTTTTGTGTAATCCACACTTGTTCATAAAGATTCACCATTTGCTTCTGGCTAATTCCTGGGTGAAAACAATCTGATTTTCAGTGGCCCTTCACACAAACAGTCACGAAGCCCCTAGTGGAGGGTCCAGGGCATGAATTGTGCTTTGCTATTTTCTACCTTGTTTTTTTTTTAGCACCTGAAATCTCCCACCTCCCATTTGGAATATTTAAAGACCCGAATTCTAGAGGGGATTTTCTGTTCAACAAATAATTCTTTTGGGTTATTACCGGCATCCAGCCTGTTTCTCTGCCTTGGTGACTCAGAACATGGCACTTTGCAGATAAATAGGAAACACAGTAAAGGTTTATGCTCCCTCCTAGGGGACCCTGGAGGAGGTTGGCGCTTGCTATAATTGTCGCTCGGGGTGCAGGGCACATGTGCTGGGGGCTGGCTGCTGTGACTCGTTCTCCTCGGGCTTGCCTAGTTTTCATTCATTGTTTTGGCTAGTCCTGGGGTTCTGCTTTATTCTCAGATTTATGTGCCTGCCTGTACATCCCCCCAGCACGTCTACCCCCACCCCGAACCGACTCAGATGAAAACCAGCAGACTTGCTCACATCCCAGTGACCTAGGGCCTCTGTCTGGTTGGTTTAATATCTGTATGGTACGTCTGTGGGCTATTTCCCACCCTGGACACTTCCTCATTCCAGACATTTGGTAACAAATCGAAATTGCAGAGCCATATTACATGCCACAGTTCTCCAATCCCCTTAGCCAATTCATAATTGACTTTTAAATCATTTAGGTGCAAAAGCAAATAATAATAGCCCCACTGTTCAGTAGCTAATAAATTCTAGCTCATGAAAACTGAGGGAGAAGGCTTAGGCCATAAAAATTAAATATTTATATAGATACTATATCCACATAGACATATAAATGCACATACACACACATTGTAGACATCACTATTCATTTTTAATTTCTTCTGTGATATTCAATAAGAAGAGGGTTCTAGTGGAAAAAGAACGAAAGGAAGACTTATTGCTTCCAAATTAATATAAGAAAACACCCGTGTAATAGCATCCTCTTCCCCCGGTAAAAGAAAAAAAGGATACAAAAATATTGAATTGACAAAATTATCTTTTCTCTGTTGTGAGAAAGGTGAGTTAATATCCATAAAGAACTTAGAACTTCCTCAGTTGAAGGATGCTCTATAAATACAAAGCATCATTATAATTTATTATTGAACAGAGTCCATTTTTTCATCTGAGCCATTTTTCAAACCTCTCATAGTACAAGCCTGTCTGATGCGGACTCTGACATGGAGCCAAAACACCTCTCCTGGACACGGAGAGGACATCAATCAGTTTAATGCGAAGGCTCCTCCAAGTCAGCCTCTGGTCGCCCGGTGGGACTGAGTGGGCCGCCTTCCTTCATATCAGCCTAGCGACTTACACTCTGAGCCCATATTCCTGGGCCGAGTCCTGGGGAAGGTTCCCAACCTGGCCACCTTGCTCCCAAGAAGAGAAACCAAGGCAAGGGAATCTCATTTTTCTCTTCCCACCGTCACTGCCAGACTTGCCTTCTGCTAAGTTGTAACCAACATGTCTACAGAGGACAACCACCTCCGTTCCCAGGGAACTGGTCACTCCTAGACAGAAGTCCTCTAGCTAGCTGATGGGTCGTGAATCAAGGGGACAGGAAGATACAATATTGTCTTTCCTTCCAAGTAGTGGAAGGAAGCTACACTCTCAAGCATAGAAAAGAAGCAAACTACACTCAAACACAGGAGTTCCTAAAACAGAAAAAATGTGATCTGGCTTCAAAATAAATCGTATAAAAAAGTTTGGCAAGTGAGATTTAAGCATTTGTGAGGTTGAGCCTATTTAATGTGCTGGACCCAAACCAGAGACCCGCAGGACAGATGTATTGAATTAGAAGCTGGAGCCCCATGAGGTTTTCAGCTGAAAGATCTAGCTGCACATCGGATCACAGGATTCATCAGAGAAAAAATCAGGTCTCGGCCATCCTCCAGGACTAATCACTTCCCAGTATCCACAAGTGCTTATCATTGTTGTGGATATACTTGCATGCTAACATAGTCACAGACGTTGAATCAGCATTTTTAAAGATTTTATTTTTTAAGTAGACTCTATAACCAATATGGGGCTCAAACTCACGACCCCGAGATCAGACGTCACATGCTCTATGGACTGAGCCAGCCAGGCACCCCAGAATCAACATTTTAAAATTTTTGTTATGTGAAGACAATTTTATTCTCAAGAATGTTGCATGCTCCCCTCCCCATTTTTTTCAAGAACTGGTTCTGAAAGGAGAAAGAGATAGAAAGGAAAAGTGCAGGCAACTGATGAGAGGTTTGAGAATAGATAGTCCCATGAGTTCATTTGCTTGTCCTTTTAGTCATTGCAGACCAGTGACTAAGCATAGAAGATGGCTCCCTGGGCCTGACTCCCTTGCTAATGCCTCTCTGTCTCTCCCTGAAGGGTCAGGCTTTGGATCTCTTTTCTGATCTTCAACTCACTGCTTTTTTGACTTTACCTATTTATTCTTGGGGTTTTGAAGTACTTGCATATGCCATTTTTTAAAAGATTTTATTTATTTATTCATGAGAGACAGAGAGAGAGAGAGAGGCAGAGACATAGGCATAGGGAGAAGCAGGCTCCCCCACGGGAGCCCGATGTGGGACTTGATCCCAGGACCCCAGGATCACGACCTGAGCCAAAGGCAGATGCTCAACTACTAAGCCACCCAGGCATCCCTTGAATATGTCACTGACCCCAACAGTTATATCTCAGCTCCAGCTCCCCTGAAATGAGACTTCAACATGCACTTTGGTGTCTGGTGGACAGGGCAGCTATGCTTGTCCTAAGCAGGACTCCTGCTCCTCCCACACCAAGCCTGCTCTTTCGGGGGTCACCAGATGGCCTTAGGATGAATTTGATTTCTCAATTCAAAACTGGGGGAAATAATTTTATATTCTATATAAAATCGCTGATCACAGGACTAAAAATCTTAATTATAAAAATATAGAGAAGCAGGAATAAGAAAATTAAAATTACACACAACTGCCACCCTCAAACATAATCTCTGCCAATATTTTGCTGTATTTTCTTCCTATGTTTATTCTAATACATATATATTTTTCAAGATTGGGGTTGTATCCTTCGGGTTTTTGTTGTTTGTATTTTACTTAGGACTACCTATTTTTTGACTGTCTTTAGGTATTGTTATGTATAATTATTTAGCAAACCCCCATATTGTGAGAGTATGGGTTATTATTGATTTTTTATTGATTATAGTGTTGCAATAAATATCCTGGAACATAGATACTTTTATCCCTATGATTATTTCTTAAGAAATAAATGAAGATACATGGAAATACATAACCAAAGGGAATAAATATTTTTGAGACTCTTTCAGCTTAGAGATGAATTACTTTCCAGAAAGATGGTGCCAGTTTACACTCCGCAATTTTTGAGACTCTAATTCATTTATGCCTGCCAATGCTACATATTATCATTAAATAAAAACAAAAATGACCTACTCGGTAAACATAAAACAGAATCAAAGTTATAAATTTGCATTTCTTGGGGATCCCTGGGTGGCTCAGCGGTTAAGCGCCTGCCTTTGGCCCAGGGTGTAATCCTGGAGACCGGGGATCAAGTCCCACGTAGGGCTCCCTGCATGGAGCCTGCTTGTGTCTCTGCCTCTCTCTCTCTCTCTCTCTCTCTCTCTCTCTCTGTGTCTCTCATTAATAAATAAATAAAATCTTTAAAAAATAAAAAAATTTGAATTTGCGTTTCTTTGATTAGTAGTGATGTTAAACATTTTTTATGTGCTTTTTCTTCACCATGTCTGTTTTTTGCTTCATAAATTGGTGATGATCTATACTTATTACTTTTTTTGGATGTGCCTTCTTAAGAAGTGATTTCTAAAAGTGTATTACTGGAGATGTTCACCCTTTTCACATCATATGTAGTGTGACTATTTTTCTACTTTGTCATCTACCATTCACCAGGTGTCTTTGACACATAGAAATTGAAATTTAAATAGTCAAATATTTTGTTTTTACTTATATGCTTAGAAACTATTTCCTCATTTTGAGATCCAATACAAATTCGCTTATCTTTTCTTGAAGGTACTGTTTTCCAATGATGCTCCAAGAAACATTCGCAATAAAAAATTAAGCAGATCTTAGGCAGCAGCCCAGGCTGGCGAATTAGATCTATAACTAATTGTGTTTACACACACTCACAGGCACAGTTTATGCACATCAGGAAAGCAAGTCTAGGAAAATTTGATTTTTTCTATTTAAATGCAGCAAAATTAAGAAGGCACAATTGTGGATTTTTTCACAAGGACAACAACATAGGTGAGATCGCTTTTTTTTATAGCCAGGTTAGGGGTGGTGTCATGACACTTCTGATAGTATTTTACCAACACTAAAATCAGGTCCCTCTGCAGCTTATTTAACTTATCACAGTTTCTTTAAAGAAATAAAAATCAAAGGGACAGAGGCATCCGTAGGAAATACTGTATGTATTGTGTGGCTGCCTATCTCGTGTCTGATCAAGCCCCAGTGCTTGCCAGGCTTGGTGGTCCCATGGCCTAGTGACTTCACATCCTGGAGAGGGTTCCTTTTTGCCTGGTCTATGCTTTGGGCATCCTGTGTCTGTATCTGTACTTGACCTCAGTTTACCTTGTGCATTCATTAGCAAGATGTGCGCTAGGTATCAGAAAGGCCAGGGAGGTAACTTTTTGAATCTGGGAGTGCTCAAAAATGTTCCCACATACATTAATGGTAATTGCTTTTTTGCTTTATGCCACTTTGCCTTACAAACACTCTCCTTCGAGATAGTGGGGAAAACCTGTATCTGAGAGCTTAGGCCTTATACCTGGATGTCAGGTATAGACTCCTCAGGTGTTTGCCACCATTTGCTTTCTCTAAGTTTTGCGCACACACACACGCGTGCGCGCGCGCACACACACACACACACACACACCTATAGTCTTAGAGAGACCTAGTCTAAGACCTTTACTTGAAAAGCAATAAATCCATATTCAGCCTTACTATTAGGGCCTCTGGGTGAGTCTATCCCTAGAAATGATCGTCTGAAAAAAATTAAAAAAGAAATGACCATCTTTCCACAGATTCTCCATCCTTTCCCCACAAGCAACCTTGGCTTCTCCCTCCACTCCTCACCAAATCCTTCACCCTCCACAACAGCCTTGAGGATTGCAAAACAATAAAGAAAAAAACTGATCCGAGTGAGTTCACACAGCTTGTAAGTTGAACTGTGAGCCCTGGGCCTCTCCTCCTCTGCCATGTGCAAATTCATGCTCTCTCATGAGTGTGCTCCCAGTGGCCGCAGTGGAAGCTCCCTCCCCAGACATTCCTGACTAGAGATCTTCTGGGCTTTGTTGAACTCTCACTATGAAGAGGGCTCCCTGCTCTGTGTAGCAGCCCATCGCTCCATCAAGGGTCCTCTTCCTTCTCCCCAGCTTCCACCACCACACTGACCCACAAGGTCTAGCTGTGTCCTTGGAAGCTAACCAGTAGGCTCTTGCTCCTACTTGCTCCTACCTCACATAGCTGAGGACTGCTCTTGGCCTATACCCCTCTGGTCTTTTATGTCCTTTATGTTTTACCCTTGTCTCAGGAGTCGGAGGTGGGGTGGGGCTCTGCCTACTGTGCAAAACCCTCTACCCCCAAACCCCCTGCAAATGAAATAAAGCTGTGTGAACCCAAGGTCCCCACTACCTCCTCCTTGAATGTTTCTCTCTGATTTTGCTTGCAAGATAAATCTGCCTAAATATAGATAGATGGAGATACTGAACACTCTCACTGCCCTCCTTTCCTTCTCCCTGGTTCTGAGTCTAGGGGTGGGGTTAGCACTGGGGAGGGGGAGCCAGCCTCAAGTAAGTTACTGCCTGAGCCTTTAAAGTCAGATTTTAATCTCCTTTCCCCTCCGCCCACCTACCAGCACAGTCAACGTCTTGAGACACCTGCTTGGGTGGGGGTGGGAGGGTAGCGGTAGTGGGGTAGAGGATGGTAGAGGCACACTTGCTTGGTGTATGGGGAGGAAAATTCTGCTCTTGGCCATAGAGTCTAACTGGAGCCTCAAAGAGATCTTGTTAGGGAACGACGGCCAGGCACAAAAAAGACCCCAAGCGAAAGACAGCAGCCTACCTTGGAATAATGTCCCAGTTCAGTATAAGGAATGTACAACACGAGTAAGACTCTTGTCATAATGTCAGCAAGGGCACTATCAAAGACCACTGGACTTGTCAAAAGGAACTTTTAGGAGCTAACTTGAAGAGGGTCCCATTGGCCAATAACAGAATGGGTTAAACATCAATAAGAGGGAGGGATCAAAACACTCAAATATGTTTAAGTGCCTGTAGACATTATGACACTAAAACCAACCAACACATTTATTGCTTGCCTTTGGAGGATGCCAGCGAACTCATATTACTTACTATTTTACTAAAAAAAAAAAAAAAAAAAAAAAAAGCCCACCTCCTTTTGTTATAAACTGTATCAAACATAAGTAAAAGTAGAATAGAACGAACCTCTGTTCACCTGTTACTCTTAACTCAACAGTGATGAGCCCACAGCTCTTCTTCTAGATGCCTACCCATTCCCTCTTCCCAGAATTATTTGGAACCAAACCATAAGCATTTTATCTGTCATTTCATCGGAAGATAACAAATCACTGTAAATAAGGGGAAGGAATCAAATATTTATCCCAGGTATTTATCAGGATAACCAAATAGTTGACAAGGGCAGTTTTTCCTTATAGAAATATTCCTCCAAATAAATGAAAGAAGAGTTAACCCCTGATAAAATAGTAGCTCTGGGTGATGATCACTAGTGGTTTTAGCATCACCCAAAGGATGGCCTCAGGATATAATGAACTTCCTGATGAGAACACACCAAACCACCTTAAGTATTCTCACTACATCATCAGACTTGAATCTAATCAAGGCTCCAGATGCAGCTTCCAGTTTATAAACATACCACAGGCAGAGGAACATGGCACAAGACACCACATGGATGCAATTTGTGAAATTCAGACTGTGGGAAATTCTCTGGGACAAATAACTCAACTTCCTCCACAAGCACAGTTCAAGGAAATAAAGGGGCTGGGGCTGGAGGTGGGGAAGGAAATTCTAAGTACGAAAGAGACTAAGTAACATATAAGCCAGTTGGCTCCCAATTCAAACTGAAAAATTTAAAGAAATGAGATAGTGGGAGAAGTTTAAACACGGAGTTGATATTTGATGATATTAAGAAATCATTGTAAATTGTATAAGGAGGATAATAGTATTGTGGTTGTGTTAAAAAAAAAAGTCCCTATCTTTTAGAGATATATACTGAAACATGTACATGCTGTTCACTTTATTATTTTCTCTGTTTTTATACATGTTTAAGACAGAAACAGCCGCCCCAGTTTCCCCTGCAGAAGTCAGAGTTGAAGCCATCAGAAAGGACAAATGGTAGGACTATTTACACTGACATGGATGGAGCTGGAGGGTATTAGGCAGAGTGAAATAAGTCAGTTGGACAAAGACAATCATCATATGGTCTCACTCATATGTGGAATATAAGAAATAGTGAAAGGGACCATAAGGGAAGGCCAGGGGACTTAGAAAGGGAGAAAAATCAGAGAGGAACACAAATCATGAGAGACTCCTGACTCTGGGAAACAAAGGATTGCAGAAGGGGAGGAGGGCAGGGACATGGGGTAACTGGGTGGTGGGCACTAACGCGGGAATGTGATGGGATCAGCCCTGAGTGTTATACTATATTCTGGCAAATTGAATTTAAATTTAAAAATGTAATAAAAGGGACGCCTGGGTGGTTCAGCAGTTCAGGACGTGATCCCCTGGTCCCAGGATCAAGTTCCACATTGGGCTCCCTGCATGGAGCCTGCTTCTCCCTCTGCCTGTGTCTCTGCCTCTCTCTGTGTGTCTCCCATAAATGAATAAATAAATAAAATCTTTTTAAAAATGTAATATAAAAAAGAAAAGAAGTCAGAGAAGTAATTAAAAATGAAGCTTCCCTGGTCGCTACAATCCTGTGTGTTGACCTGACACTTTGTCCCCCTCTGCTGACACTTTCTCTGAGATTCTGGTGACCTTGGTGAGGGTGAGTTATGAGCTCTGCGTGTCTCTTGCGCCTCTGGGGCCCCAGGCCCGGGTGTCCATCCCCTGCAGGCTATCCCTATGCCTTGCCCTGCCAAGGAAAGGGGATGATCCTCTCAGAGAGCTGGCTCTGCTCTGCAATCACTTAGCTGTGGACTTGCTCTTTCAACTCCCCTTTTTTATCTATGAAATGGGACCAATAAAACTGAATTCACAGGGTGTCATGAGGATAAAATGGCATAATGTATATGAATCGGCTCTCCATCTAAAAATAACAATTCCACTGACAATAACGGCTACCATGTACTGAGGGCTGACTGTGCTCGGCTTGGAGTCTAAGGGCTTCAGATGCATCGGGTCATTTCTTTAATTCTCGTAAAACCCTAGGAGGTGTGCACTGTCCTTCCCCTTATCTCCCCGGAGGGGACTGTGACTCGTCTCAGAGATGTCAAGGACGCCCCGTCGGGTGCTACAGTCTCTGTTCCTACTGCACAGAGATGGAAGAGAGCATTGGCCACCCCATTGTAAGCGGAGGAGCAACAGGGAATTCCCCCTCTGGCAATATCTCTAGACAGAGGTATAGAGATGGTTAAGAGGTCTCTATTAACGATAGAAAATACTCTGAGAGGGCAGCTCAGTAACCACCACAAATACCTTAATACAACATTATTTACCAGATTCCTCTCCCTCCTTTATCAGACCCTGAGAAAAAACAGGACCAGTCAGGCCAGGCACTGAGGGCCAAAGCCCATGTCCTTGGCAGTTTTACCTGGAGCCTGCCCTGACCCCAGCTCCAAGTGATCAGTGCAGGTGAAGGCAAACAAAGCTGCTTTCTCTTTCTCAAACAGACCCAGAGAAGGGAGAGGAGTGGATGCGTCCTCTGCGTGGTTCCAGCACTTTCCCCGACGGTCCCTTCTTTACTTGTCATCCCACCCACTCAGTCTCCCATCCCATACTGGCTCTTGTGACTGCTAATGACTTCTTGGTTAAAAGACAAAGGGCAAAACTTGGAGGCCATCTGGAGAAACCACAGATGATCCTGGGACAGCTGCCAGCCCTCCTTCCAGATTCTGGGTCTCTCCTCCTGCCCCAGTGACCCATTCAAGCAAGATGCTGCCATTTTGATCCCCACCAAGGGTCATGAAAGTTCTTAGCCCAGTCACACTAAGGCCCCTGGAAACTCTTGCCTTCCCTTCTTCTGGGCTGTGCTCTGCAGAACCAAGCAAAGAATCAAAAGGCTGGACGACCAGGCCATGGAGCCCATGAGGGAGCAAGAGATTTGGGAAAAGTGCTCTTTGCTCGTCACAGGTCAGCAGTTATGTGTGCACGCGTATATTGTGTGCGTGCATGCTGGAAATCAGGAGAAGCTTCACTGAGAACCGGCTGAGGAGTGTGGCGAGTAGCAAGGCAGGCACTGAAGTCCAAATGTCTAACTTTAAGTCCTGCCTTCTGTGACTTAGTCGTCTTGTCTATGAGGTGGGAATAAAGAAATAGTACTTCTCTCCAAGGGCTGCCGTGAGGTAGCATGAGTTGATATACGTGAAATGCTTCGAGTGGCCTGACCCATGCTAAGTAACCAGTGTTAGGCTAGTATAATGTCCACCACTGTCAGAAAATGGAAGCTTCTATCATATGATAAGTGAAGGCAGCACGATCCAAAGTGTTTGTGGTGTGATTCCAGTTTTGTTTTGTTCTATTATTTTTAAAGATTTTATTTATTTATTCATGAGAGACACAGAGAGAGTCAGAGACACAGGCAGAGGGAGAAGCAGGCTCCCTGCAGGGAGCCTGACATGGGACTTGATTCCCCATTTCCAGGATCATGCCGTGAGCTGAAGGCGGCGCTAAACTGAGCCATGCAGGCTGCCCTCCAGTTTTGTTTTTAAAGTACACATTGAAAAAAAATAAAAATAAAGTACACATTGTTTCGGAAGAATATTGGAAGAAAATACCACAAAAGATTAGGTGATTTCTGGACAAGAGGGTTATGGAGATTTAAAGTTTTTATTTTTGAATGTTGTACTCCTTCTAGGTAACCTCATACTACTTCAATGAAAAAGGCCCCATTTTTTTAAAGATTTATTTATTTATTTATGATAGACATAGAGAGAGAGAGAGAGAGGCAGAGACACAGGAGGAGGGAGAAGCAGGCTCCATGCAGGGAGCCCGACGCGGGACTCGATCCCGGGACTCCAGGATCGCGCCCTGGGCCAAAGGCAGGCGCTAAACAACTGAGCCACCCAGGGATCCCCAAGGCCCCATTTTTTAGCACTCTATTTTAGAAAGGCATAACGTGCTTGAAAAGGTAGTGAGATCCTGGTCACTAAACCACCCTGTCATTAAAAATACTCAAGCCCATAGGGCTCATGGACTGTTTAATCCCAACTGCATAAAGACTCCAGTGCATGAAGATTGGAAGGGGCTAGGTGACACCAGCAGCCACTCTGCAGAGACAGATAGGTATGGCTTGTTCCTGTCTTTCCTCTTTGTGCACCTTAAAATCTTTCTAAATTAAATGTGCATTACTTTGAAAATGGAGGGGGGCATTAACTGTAATAAAAACTAAAAATAAATCAAAAGAAAAGGTCAATCTACATTAGCTTAAAGGCCCCCATAGGCCTGCCGATCTAGTTACCATGACCATGATTCTGTGACCACAAGATGGTGGCGATTGCATCATGTGACACATCCTCCTCCATCCACCGCACACTGCAGCCCAATGCTGGCCAGGGCCCCCACCTTCAAAATAAACCGCCTGGGAGTTCCGGTTTGCTTTTGCGTCACATGGCAAACCCTCCCTCCCCATGTGGCTTCAGTCTCTCATACTCTGGTCACACAACTTTCCACTGATGCTCCGTGTCCATGTCTCTCTCACTCAGCCAGGTCTGCCTCCGCGGGACCTCACTAACATCAGCCCCGTCCATGCCTCGGCTGACCCTGATGACTCACTGGGGCCCCCCCCTTCCCTCTGGTCCATCCAGGTTCCACCCATCAGTCAAGGTCACTTCTTCCAAGCCAGGTTCACAGAGCACCTCCTTCCTTACACCACATGGTCATAGCCGCATCCTTCACTGCTTCTTGACCCTGAGTCTTGCCTCCCCATTTGGATGGGAGCTTCTTGACTGCAGAGCCACATTTCCTGCTTCTCTTTTGTCTTCCATGCCCCAAACCAAAGCATCCAGCTCCATGCTGAGGGAGTCCCCAAGGTGCAGCAGCTGGCCCTCGTTACCCAATGGCCACTGCCCTTGTACCTGATGCCCCAGTGTCAGCAGAGGCCAGGACCCAGTGGCGGCAGACCCAGATCTGAAAAGGCAGTGACCCTGCAGGTTAAAGGCGATTTGTCAGGGTAGCTCTGCAGGTGAGACACAGTCCTGTCCAGAGTGGAAGAAACACTGCTTTCCTGCCCTCCTCGGATCGGGGTAGTGTTCCTCAACACATGCCCAATGGAGAGGGAAAGTTCTTTTTTTTTTAAGATTTTATTTATTTATTCATAAGAGACACAGAGGGAGAAGCAGGCTGCCTGTGAAGAGCCTGATACGGGACTCCATCCCCTGATCAGGGATCATGCCCTGAGCCAAAGGCAGACGCTCAACCACTGAGCCACCCAGGTGCCCTAGAGCAGAAAGTTCTTGGCAGGAAAAGGGAAGCAGATTGGGAAATGGAGTACAAAGTAAAACAGAATAGTATCCATCTAGCTGGAGAAAGAGAGGACACTTTATAGAGTCTAACACACGAGAAGACTGTGGCAGCCCTGTGTGCCCCTGGACCACCGTCCCCATCTCAGCCTGGGGTTGTGGGGGCTTGTCCTATTCAACCAGCCCAGGAGCCTAGTCCTGCTCAACCGTGAGATCTCTCTCGGCTCTGAGACTTCAGCGTAGAGCCTCCTATATCTCAGACTATAGTCTCTAAGGCAAGTAAACAAGGATAACTCTGGAACACCTTTTCAGGTGATTTTAGAAAAAATAGAAATCTATTTTAAAGGATGGCTTAATAGGACCTTTTCAGACCTCTTACCTCTTAGAGCCACCCTACTTTAAATCGAACGGGAAGGTGCGTGCACGTTCCACATAAAATACATAGCGATTTTACTCTCAAAATATATGATAATGTTTTTATACTTTTGATTCAGAAATTATTTGGTTATAAATAATTCATTTAATTTGTAATTGGCTATGGTTTCTTGGCTTTCATCACACATTCCTGGGAATTTTTGTCATGGGAAACTAACTTAAAGCTTGTTTTCACATGGAAGATTTATGTGAGTATTTAAGTCAACAATCAGGCTGCTACAGAGCACACTTATAGTATTGCCCGAGCCTCAGTGTCTCGTGTATTGGTTCTCAGCCATAACCCATCAAGAGGTACTGCAAGAAAATTGTTATTTATAATAGAACACAAACACTTGAAAATACTCTATTAAAAAATTCAAGAGGGAGTCAAAGCTATAACTCTACTAAAATCACGTCTCCTCATTTGCTTTCCAAAAGCTTTCTTGGGGGGACACCTGGGTTGCTCAATGGTTAAGCATCTACCTTTGGCCCAGGGCGTGATCCTGGGGTCCCGGGATTGAGTCCCACGTCGGGCTCCCTGCATGAAGCTTGTTTCTCCCTCTGCCTGTGTCTCTGCCTCTCTCTCTGTGTCTCTCATGAATAAATAAATAAAATCTTAAAAAAAAAAAAAAGAGAGAGAGAGAGAGAGAGAGAGAGAGAGAGAGAGCAGTCCCAGTGGCCCAGTGGTTTAAGCGCCACCTTCAGCCCAGGGTGTGATCCTGGAGACCCCAGATCGAGTCCCACGTTGGGTTCCCTGCATGGAGCCTGCTTCTCCCTCTGCCTGTGTCTCTGCCTCTCTCTCTCTCTCTCTCTGTGTGTGTCTCTCATGAAAAAATAAATCTTAAAAAAAAAAGAAAGAAAGAAAAAAGAACTTTCTTGGTGGCAGAGAAATTTGGAAGTAGGTTAAAGGTGGAATTTCGTAAGCACACGGGGAGCACACGTTTTGGTGCCATCTGTAATGTGAGGTGGAGGTTGAAAGAACAGTTCAGAATTATGGCTCTGATCCTTCTCTGTAGATGCCTTCTCTCTTTTCGAAACCATCAGTTTCTTGAGGATAGATGCACTAAGTTCATGATGCCATCTAGTGCGGAGCCCCAGGAGCTTAAGAAATAGCTTAAGAATTGACCAATATGTAATCCTCCAGCTGGAGCCACATTCCAAATGGGACCATTGTCCCACTGTCTCCTGGAAAAGCGGTGGGGGTCGCAAGATCCTCACTTCATTTAGTCCAGGGACTGGGTCAGACACTCCTGCTTGCCTGAGGTGCCGGGGACCAGGGCGGCGGGCTGAAGCCGGGGCTGGCACTGAGAAGGACTTCAGGCCTCCGGGAGGTTGGCTTCTGGCCTCCTGCAGTTAGGACCTGCTGTGCCCTCTCCTGGCCATGCTCCCCGCTCCCCGTCCTTTCAGAACCCCTACACTCTCCCTAGTGCTCACAAAATGTTGAGTCCCCGCAGATACCGATGGTAAAGAAGGTGGGTGGGACCTGCCCACGGACCCAAGAGGTGGCGGGACAGTTGAGCCGGACCCCGGGGTTGTGCAGGCCTTGCCTCAGCGGGGCTGGGGCTGGGTGAGCCTTCCTCCTCCCCCACCTCCACCTCATCCCTCTCCCATCTCTCACCCTCGCCAGAAGTGAAGCCTCCCCGGGCCGGGCCGGGTGCTGACATTCACGATGTGCAGCTGGCAGCAGAGTGTGGAGGAAACCCACGGCCACGGAGGCGGCAGCCAGGAAGGCCCAGGCCTTGGGTCTCCCAAGACTGCGGAGGCCTGGCGCGACATTCAGGACTCCTTCTGCCCTCGTGCCTCTTCTCTTGGAGGAGAGCCTCGAGCTGTCCCACCCGGAGTAGGCAGGTGGGGGGGGGGGGGTAGCCTATCCTGAACATCCACAGTTCATTAAGACAGACCCCAAGTCTGCTTCCAGGGGGTGAGGGACTAAAATGGCAGCATGGAGAGATCTGGGTGAGTCTTGTTCAGCTCCCAGTCTGGGCCCTTTCTGAGCTGTCTGATCTGACCCAGGAACCCCACAGCTGTACCCACAAAGCAGCTAGCCATCTAATACCTTTAACGTATAAATTATAGCCCCCGGTAAAGAAAATCAAACCCCTCTCAGGGATTTGGTGCGTAGGCCCTGAAAACGGCCACCCTCTGGCTCCCGCTCTGCTTTTCTCACCAACCTTGGGTATCCTCA
This sequence comes from Canis aureus, assembly GCF_053574225.1. Classification (NCBI taxonomy): domain Eukaryota; kingdom Metazoa; phylum Chordata; class Mammalia; order Carnivora; family Canidae; genus Canis; species Canis aureus. The sequence goes on from NC_135616.1 coordinate 50,192,735, forward strand.
CGTCCTTTAAAACATTCTTGCTAGTTTCTTCCCCCACAAAGGAGCTGGCATTTATTACTATCTCCTCTGCTGCCGGCACTAGTTATAAATGCTTATCTCATTTAATCCTCAGAGGCTGCTCAGGGAGGTGGGTCACGGTCTCCCCATCTTACAGATAGGAGGCAGAGGTTCAGAGAGGTGCAGCTGCTTGCCCAAGGCACATAGCCAGTAGGTAAAGGAGCTGTTCTGTGACGCGGTAAGGCCCACATCGCCTGCAGTATGCTGCAGCTGCTTCTGAGGGCCTGCTTTGGGGGCGGCACGATGTGCCCCGTCATGACGATGACAATGACAGTGACAATGAAAGCACATCACATTTGCACTGCACTTTACAACAGTGTTCCTCAGCTCTGAATTCAGGGCATGAACCAAGTCCAAAAAGAAGAGCTGTTCCCCATCTCTCCTCCAGCATTGAGATCACCTGAGCCCCAGGCTCTTCCTGAGGGACTCAAGACACAGTTCTCTGGCTGGGCTGGCTCCAGTGACAGCAGGAGGTCTCCCCAAGCAAAGGCCTCCCGAGATGCCCCCAGCAAGTGTCCTGCTGTCCTGCCATGTGCATGAGGGGGACCAGGGCAGAAGGACCTCCAGTCCCAGCTCTGCTGAGCCGTGGCCATCAGAGGTGGGGCCACACTGGGTGGTGTGGGGGCGGAGGCTGCAGCTCTCCTGGGTGTCATTCCTCATGCTCTGGCACAGAGGGCTGTGGCCCCTTTTGTGTTCTTCTCATTTCTTTGGGAACAACTTGGCCTTGGGGAGACGGACTCCTTTACCTCCACTCATCAGGCTGATGCTGCCAGCCCACGCTTGCCCCTGTTTTCTCCCCTTCTCCACCTGCTGCCATTGGTCACACGAACAACTGGCCTGCCCCCTGGCTCCCCACAGCCCTTTTCTGGCGCCTTCCCTCCAGGGGCCCAGGGGCTACAGGGGAGGTCCCAAAGTCAGGGAGTGAGGGGCAGGGGGCAGTGTGGAACCCTCTGGCTGCAGCATCCTGAGAGCTCCTCCTACGTTTAGCCCCTACCTTTGCACAAACAGAGGCAGGCCAGGGGCTGGGTGTTGCAGGGACACCACTTGCCCGGGCAGCCCTGTGGCTGGTGGGCACTGCGGCAGGGTGGAGCCTGAGGCCTGCCCCCTCCCCTGACCTTACAGGGTGGCAGCCCACAGCCCGCAGGACGATCACAGTGCAGGAGGGCAGCTGCTGAATCTCAGTCCAGCGTGCACTCTGGAGGCACAAGGCAGTGATCTGTGTGCACCTGCCTCTCTTGAATCCCCATGAGCTCCCTGAGACCTGCACCCCATCCGTCCCATCTGTCTCTCTTTTGTCGTGCTGGCAGGAACAGGGAAGGAGCAGCCTGCCAGGCAAGGTTTCCTTGACAGGTGACACTGGGGCAGGGACAGGAGACATGAAGGGCGGAGCTAAGGAAACGCTCTTTTCAGGGGCATCTCTGACCCCAAGTCCCCACTCTCCCTGTAGGTGGGTATGGCCCCTCTTAACTATTCCCCATTGAGAACAATGTGGATTTTGCTCTCTGCTTCCCTCTGGCTGAGCCCCATAGACCAGAGTGGCCACAGGGTGGGGGTGGGGAAAGAAGCCAAGGTGTTGACCAGAAGGTCCAACAACCAGGTCATTAACTGAAAAGAAAATGACCTGAGGGCTGGGACAGGGAGGAGTACAATTTGTTGTTGGCCACCTTGCAGACCCCCCCCCCCGGCCCTCCCTGTGCATACTGCCCCCCCAGACCCCTCCAGGGAAACACCCTCACCTCTGAGGGGCAGATGGTGCAGCTCTGCTGCTGAAAACGGCCAGAGAAGAGGTAGTCAGGTCAAAGAAGTGAGCAACTTGGAAAAGTCAGTGGAAAGAAAACATGTTTTCAACACAGCAAAATCAAGAAACTTGGTCTGCTTCTTGCACCAGCCCCCTCATTTTTCACATGAGAAATCAAAGTTCAGAAGGGACACAGGCCACCACAGCTGGTGAGAGACCGCTCAGGGAGGTGGAAGGTGCCCTGGCCTCGGAGGCAGAAATGCTGTGGACGCAGGCAAGTCCCTTAACCTCTCTGAGCGTCCGAGCAGAACAGGGATGCACCAACTCCAGAGGCGCATCAACCGACACTGCTTCCGGGAGAAAGCTCCGTAAACGGAAAAGTAGGAATCAAACGCCAGGGGTCGGCGGCAGAAGTGGCACCGGGGCCCAGACCCCCACAGCCCCCGCCCGTCCAGAACCCAGTCCACCGGGCGGCAGAGCGCGCAGTTCGGCAGCCAGGCCGCCCGTGGCACGCAGCCACCCCCACGCTGCAGAGCCTCTGCTGCCACATCCCCCCTCTGGCTTGTGGGAGCCCCTGCCTGCTGAGAGGGGCAGCGCGGCATCGGCCCTCGTCCTCCCTGAAAGACTCGGACCGCTAGTGCGGGGCCTATGCCTTTGTGTGGGAGAGAAAGTATCTCTGCGGAGGGCAGGCCGAGCCCCTCCTCCAGGGGGGGGCTCCTGGACCCACACAGTGGGGGCACAGCCAGCTTCCAGGCCCCACCCGGGCCTTTGGCTGGGCTCCGACTGAAAACCATCCTTGCCTGTCCTGAGCGACCGGTGGCTGATCTCCCTGGTGAGGGTCCGACCCACTGTTCCTCCAACAACGCGGTATTCAGTGTCTTGTGACAAAGCAGCGTGACTAACTGGAGCCTACACTGGGTTGGCGGTTAGAAGATACAGGTCCTGGTCCCATAGTATTGCTCTCTAGCCGTGATCCCTTGAGAAGCTCACTCAGCCTCCCCAAACCTCAGTTTCCCCATCTGCCAAATGGGAATGTCAATCATTCTTTCAAAAGGCTTACGGTTAGGCACAGAGGAGCTGAGATGATGAGAAAGCTTTGTAAAGTGGAAGCCAGAATACGGCCATGTTATTCTACGTTCTGACAAAATCTAAAAAGTAATTTTATTGCTAAGATGACATAATATTAAGATGTATCTTAAAATTAGGGGGGAAAACCCCTAGCTGATGGAGCGAATAAATATTTCCCTTTCTGCATGTGCATGCATGCATGTGTTATGCTACATTCCTGAAGTTCAAATGGCTCTCTTTTTTTTTAAAGATTTTATTTATTTATTCATGAGAGACAGAGAGAGGCAGAGACACAGGCAGAGGGAGAAACAAGCTTCATGCAGGGAGCCCGATGTGGGACTCAATCCCAGGACTCCAGGATCACGCCCTGGGCCAAAGGTAGGCGCTAAACCACTGAGCCACCCAGGGATCCCCCTCAAGTGGCTATTAATAAAAATTCAGGAAAGTGAAAAGACGATGGGTCCTGGGCATCTCCTGCAGGAAGGGCTGTCTGGGTCGAGGGCAGCTGCTCACTCCTAACCCTGGTCGTTACCCGCCACCCCAGGAGTCCACACCTCCAGCAGACGAAACTTGAAAGGTAGGGCTGAGAAGCACATAGGGATTCATGAGGTTTTAATACCCGACAGCCTACAAAAGACTAATAAAAATCCAGGGCAGCGTTTTCCCAAGAGGGATGCGTCACTGCGGAATGCACATGGAACACATAAAGGAAATTCCTAGAAGGATTGCCCCCCGCCCCATACTCGGTGCTTATAGGGACAGATTTCATGTTCTTGGATGACAGTTTCAAATATCCATGATGTTAAATTAGTACTCCAATAACAAAAATAAAAGTGCTCACACTTCACCTTCTTTGAAAACAGGTCTTCAAATAGGATACATGTTCTCACAGGCTTTTGTGTCTGGAAAGAGGGTTGAGGAACTATTTCCTGCCTGTCTGTGAGTAGGTAACACTCCCAGTGAGATGCCAGGAATGTCTTGTCCACTTAATTGACTCCATTCATTTTCTTTCTATTCACTTGGTCCAGTGTGGAAGTCCATGGAAGTGTGACCCCCACCCTGGAAGGAGAGAGGCAAACTGAGACAGTTCATCTGGAGGCTGAAAAACGACCGGGAGGAGATGCAAGGACACAAACCCAGAGTGACTCCGGACAGACACTCGGGCCCTCTTTCCTGGACGCGATGTGCCTGCCCCCCAGGAGAGAGGCTTAGGGGTTCCTGCCCAGGGCTTTCCAAAGGGCCTGAGCCCAGCTGCGGAGGAAGCCCAGGGTGGCCCCTCCGGCCCCAAGCTTTCCCCACACCCTCTCCTCTCAGGAAATAAGCAGCTTTGGAAATGCATGAAACGCAAGCCTGACAGCCTGCTCGTCCTGCCTCTGCCCTGCACCGAGGTGTTGGGGCAGCCAGGCCAGGCTCGGTGAGGAGACAGAGTCGGCTCAGCTGCCTCTGCCCCATCCTCACCCTTTCCAGACCTTCAGGCCAGGTAAGGAAAGTGGCTTGCCCATTTTCATGTCCCTCCCAGCACAGAGACACACCATAGAGAACAGTTCGCGTCCCTCAAGCAAATACTCGCAGACGGGGCCTACGGCGGGAAGGTTGTCCTGTGTCACAAGCCAGCGGCCTCAAACTCCAAACACGATCCCCGGATGCCCCCTTGGAGCCTCTTCCCTTCACCTTGCCCGCATTTCACCTCATTCTTTCCTCCCATTCTTTTTCTTTCCCTCTCTCCTTCTCCCTTTCCTCCTTCTGACGTCTCTGAAGGAACTTACATGAGCAGTTATTACATTTGTATGTGTGTGTTAAAATCATCACTTTGTTAAATTATTTGTCACATCTAAAATCATACGTTTTTATTCTAGGTCTATAACTCCTGAAATCCTAGTTTGGGCATTTCTTCCTTTTTTTTTTTTTTTTTTTAAGATTTATTTATTCATAGAGACACAGAGAGAGAGAGAGGCAGAGACACAGGCAGAGGGAGAAACAGGCACCATGCGGGGAGCCCGACGTGGGACTCGATCCCAGGACTCCAGGATCATGCCCTGGGCAGCAGGCAGCGCTAAACCGCTGAGCCACTGGGGCTGCCCGCATTTCTTCCTTTTAAACGAGAGTTGGACTACCTCTTATCCTTTCTCCAAAGGTTGTTATCAAGAAACGGAAAACACCCGGTGCTGGTGATGATGTGGAGAGAGCGGAGACCTCGTGCACTGTTGGTGGGGAAGTTAGAGGCCGCAGCCCTGCGGGAAGCACCGTGCAGCTTCCTCAGAGGTTTACAAACAGACCACCCTGGGATCCAGCAATTCCACTTCTGAGTTTACACCCAGAAGCACCAAAAGCAGAGTCCCGAGAAGATAGCTGCACACTCGTGTTTCTAATAGCATTATTCACTCCAGCCAAAAGGTGGAAACAACCCTTGACAAATACATGGCCAAGCAAAAGTGTGCTACACATGAAGAATATTAGCCATAAAAGGAGGGATCCTGACCCAAGCTAGGGCGTGGATGAACCTGGAGGACATTACGCCAAGTGAAGTCAGCCAGATACAAAAGGACCGGTATTTTATATTTCCACTTGCACGAGGTCCCTAGAGGAGTCTGATTCGTGGAGACAGAAGGGGACACTAGTGGTCAGGGGCTGGGGCGGGGGTGGTGGTTTGCATTTCACGAGTACAGAGTTTCAGTTTTGCAAGATGAAGAGAGCTCTGCAGCTGGATGGTGATAGTGGCTGCACAACAAGATAAAGCTTCATGCCACCGTGCGTACACTTAGAAAAGATTAAGATGGTAAATTCTATGTGTTTTTTTTTTACCACAATAAAAGCATGGGGGAGATTAAAATTATAGTTTGCCATTACAATCGTCTTAGGCACGAAGACCATTTTGTCAGTATTCCAACGTGCTCACAATCTGCATTTGTGAGGGGAGAGGACAGGAGAGGTGAGCCTGGATGAGCAGAGGCAGGCTGCTGGTGGAGGAAGGGTCTAACCCTTGCAGCACCAGGTAAAGCAGACACCTTACCTCTAAGTCCCAGGACTTTATTATTCCCCAGATGGCTATCACTTACTTTTGGGAGTCCAACATTTTCCACTGCTTTCGGAGATAAAAGTAAGCAATAGCTTATAAAATTTAGAAGCTTATGTGTGCACAAGGGGTGGGGGGGGAACCACACATTGGTGAGGTCTGGAAAGCCTCTTAGCTAGCAAGGATCGTCCTCTCCCGCGTAGGCTCCTGTCTTCAGTTTCGAATCATGAACAACCTCCCCAGCCAGGGGAAGCCCCAGGTGGGGGGCGCCCTGCTCCCCCAAACCTCCTTCTTGAACTGACAGTTCCCCCTAGTAGGAGGTGAGAAACCACTCAGATCCATGTCACAGAGAAGTCTCCTCTGGGTGGGTGGGTGGGTGACCAGGGTTGCCAGAAGGGAGTCAGCCCGGACAAGCATGCCCCACAGTTAGACAAGGCATCATTCCTGGGGTGCTGTGGGTCTGCTGGGGACGCAGAGGAAGGCAACAGGGGCATGTTTGGGAGTCCATACATATCATTCTACTCCTAGACAGGTGAAAATGATTCTACTGTCACCCTCAACCCTTTTCTGGCTCCTCTCTCACCCTCCCTGTTCATATTTTGTCTTCTCTTTTCTGCCCACCTTCTCCTTTCTGCCTCACAGAACAAGCACGGGTGTACAAGGAACAGCTGTTACTCAGTGGAGCCCTGTCTCAGGGCCAAAGGCACCGTGGGTGTATCACAGCAGCCATGTGAGACAGAGGCTATTGGACCCATTTTACAGATGGAGACGCTAAGGCTTGGAAAGGTTAGGTAAGTTGTCTAGGGCCACACAGCTAGAGCGTGAGATTTGAATGAGCAGAGTAGGGATTTAAATGGGACCATCTGGGATCCCTGGGTGGTGCAGCGGTTTAGCGCCTGCCTTTGGCCCAGAGCGCGATCCTGGAGACCTGGGATCGAATCCCACATCGGGCTCCCGGTGCATGGAGCCTGCTTCTCTCTCTGCCTCCCTTTCTCTCTCTCTCTCTCTCTCTCTGTGACTATCATAAATAAAAAAACTTTAAAAAAAAATAAATAAATGGGACCATCTGCCGTCAGAGCTCAGGCCCGTCATCGTGTTGCTATATTTTTTGCAAATTCTCTTCCTTCCTTTTCTCATTCTCTACCACAGATTCCTTTCCCCATTTTTTCCCCTTAAGGTAGTAAAGTCTGATGATAATGGTGTCAGCAGGGAACAGGGGAGAAGTTTGATGGGTAAGGACAGGAGGCAACCAGGCTCAAGCTAGCTCATGACAGGAATGTAGGTTTATTTCTTGCCTGCCTTTTCTAGAATAGCCAAGTTCCAGGGCTAGAAGGAAACTTACTCTTGGATTATCTCTGTCCAAACCGTCCACAGCATGCATACAGAAGAAAATAGGACCAGAGACATCAAGTGAAGGCTTAACGTCGCACAGCTGGGTAGTGGCAGAACCCAAACCCAAACCTGGCCACCTAATGCCAAGACTCTTTCTGTTCTAGAGGCCTTCTCCGTGGATGGCTGTCTGCTAGGTTTACTTATCTGGAATCATTAACTCATCCAGGAAGCATTCACTAAGCACTTATCCTAGTCAGGCCTAGAATCAGTAAACCCCACAGACCTAGAACACTTGGTATGCTCTTACTTTTGCTGAATCTGTCTGCAGGTACAGCCTCGGTGACCGTAGACATTGTTTCTGGGGATCAGTCTCCCCAGAGTTATTAGAGGAGCAAGACAGCAGGGAGATGTAACTGGGTCAGGAGGACGGAAGGGGTGGAGGGTGGTAAATAAAATGTGCTTCTGAAGAACCCTTGCTGTCCATCAAGTTGGAATCCCTGGAAGCCAGTTCAGCAAAGCCTCCGCCAAAATATTAGGGGTTAGTTTCAACTTTTCGGATGTTCTCCATCTACATGGGCAATGGTCAGGGACTTGGAATATTCTAAAGACTGTTGAATTGTCTGAAGGAGAAATATGGTGGCTCCTCTACAGCTGTATGAGCAGGACCTTGGAGAAATCATATAGCCCGCAGGGCTGTGATTCGCCTACCTGTGACATGGGAATCATTTCCTCACCCTGTTCATTTCTCAGGTCTGCTGCGAGGGTCAGATGAGTAAATGAGTGGGGAAGTAGTAGCTGGGAAATGCACTATTCCCGGGTGTGGTGGTCTCGTTGTTGTGTTGCCTTAGTTTTATTTTGCTCTGTGGCTCTACATCACCCACATTACTGGATCATTATAAGGATCAGATTAAGATCATGAATCGTGTGTTCCTCAGAGGACAGGAGCTTTGCTTTGTATTTTGTATCTTCCGGGAGGCCAGGTACAGAAAAATATTTGTTAAAGCAATGGGTGTTGAGTGTGAAGGTCTTGTCAGAAACCAAATGTGAGGGGCAAGGCCATGATCACATCGGATCTTGTACTCATCAGGTTTTATTTATTTATTTTTAATATTTATTTATTTATTCACAAGAGACAGAGAGAGAGGCAGAGACACAGGCAGAGGGAGAAGCAGGCTCCATACAGGAGCCTGATGTGGGACTCGATCCTAGACCCTGGGATCAGGCCCTGAGCCAAAAGCAGACGCTCAACTGCTGAGCCACCCAGGTGTCCCCTCATCAGGTTTTAGAGCTAGGAGGAGGATTAGAGACCTATTCCAGGGCCTTATCTTAGAGCAAAGAGGTCTGAGGTCCAGGGAGGGCGAATTGCTTGCCTCAGTGGGGCTGGGCTGGAACTCTGTTCTCACCTGCTTGGTTCTCATGTCCCCACATAGTTTGGGGGACCTTCCATTCAGACACAGTGGGAAGAGAGGAGAACTGCTGGCCCAGATGCCACCGGAAAGATTTCCGTGGACTTCTCATGCTGTCCTAGAGAGACTTGCAAAGTCCAGTGTGAGAAAAAGTTTCCAACCACGACATAGTGGTTAGGATTGCAGGCTTGGAGGAGGACAGTCCCTGGTTAGATCCAGGCTGGCTAGTGGCCAGCTGTGTAGTCTCTCTGAGCCTAGTTTCTCCATCTGTAAAATGGGCATGTTAGGGGTTCTTACTTCACAGGTTTTTGAGAGGCAAATTGCACTGATGGATGGGGTGTGTCTGGCCTGGAGCTCAACACTGGCTAAGTGTTCATTAAATGGAAGTGGGGACAGTGGTGATCCAGACCTACTGGGCAGAAGAGTTTGCTCCCTGGTGGATCCTTATCGCTTCCTTCAGTGTTTGGTACATAGGAGCTCAATAAATATTTGTTGAATAAATAACACTATTTAAGTAATACTTCTGTCCTTACTCCTCTCAGTAAATTCCAGCCCAGCGGCTAGCATGATCATGCTAAAACATAAGATTGCATCTCTTTTCCTTTCTAAGTCCTTGTCTTCCATCTCATTTGTAGGGTGTCCTTCAAGTCCATAACTAATTGCCACTCTCCTTGTACCTCCAACTGGCACCCAGTATCCCTGACCTCACACTATACCGGCCTTCCCCTCACTCAGCCTGTCTCTCTGCAATTAGAAACTTGCCAGGCTTTCCCCAGATGTTCACTCACTTCCTTCTGGTGTGAACTCTCATGTCACCTTCTGTGCGAGGACATCCCTGAGCATCCTACCTACAACCATCCCCTCTGCCACCACCCCAACACTTCCTATGCACCGTCCCTGTGTTATTTTTCTTCTTAGCACTTCTACTACCATACTATATATTTCATCCATTCACCTTGTTTGTTGCCTGTCTCCATCTTTAAAATATTAGCTCTTTGAGGTTGGGGAACTTGGGGTTTTTTGGTTTGATTTGTTCATGATTGTTTCCAAACACTAGAATTTTGGGGTTTTTTGGTTTGATTTGTTCATGGTTGTTTCCAAGCACCTAGAACTGTTCTTGGCATAAAATAGATAGTCAATAAATATTTGTTGAATAAACAAATTAATAAATAACATTAATGCTGGCTTTTGCTTTTGTCTTCCACAGCAAGAATTATAGAATAAGGCAGAAAATAGGTAGGTAATGAGCTGTTCATCACATAAGCGTTCCCAACCATATGGATTTCCACCCAGTCTTGGCTATGTTGGGAAAAGAGCTTGGACTTGATGGCCTTGAAGTCACCTTTGACTCTCTGGCCACTGTGCCTAGTTGGTCCTGCATGCTCTGAAGCCCTGCGTGCCACCCTGACCTCCACTTCCATGCCTCCTCCCCTGGTTAGCACTGGCGTCTGCCTGGCTAAGGAGCTGCTAAAAAGCAATAGCTCGCCACCGAATCCTAAAGTGATAAGGTTTTGCGTCACTTTGACCTGAAGCCTGCTCCATCCCGTGGACAGTCTGCTTCTCTCTGTGGAGTAGGCAGGGAGTAGGAAGAAGGGGCCCGGGAGGAGGCAGTGGGAGCTCGGAGGTGCTGGGCTAAGAGCAAAGTTACAGGCCAACTGACGCACCAAGCTCCTGAATGGGGCTCAAAGGTGGACACAGGGTGGGAGGAAGGAAAAGCACAGCCAGCGATACTGCCCGGCAAGATAAGGGTCTCAGCAGGCACTGAGCTGGGTGGAAGTTGAGATACGGGGACTGTTTTCTGAGAGATGTCTTTGCACCAGAGCATAGTATCTGTGTTCCTCTGTCACCATCATAAATGCCTGGGAGGAATGACACCATTCTTGGTCTTGACCACCATAACTATAAACGGTCATCGACCCCATGCTTGGGAGAAGCCAGGAGGGATGTGGTGTGTCCCCTGTCTCATGTGAGACCTCCATCAGATGGAATTCAGGAAGCTTCACAAAGAAGATGGGGAATGTAAAGTTTAGGCTCTTGAAGGCACCAGAGGTGGGCCCCAGGGAGCAGGGACATTGGCAGTGAGGGAAGCCCTAGCAATTCCACTGCCAAGAATTTATTCCAAGGAAATAACCCCAGTTGCGGACACCCATAAATGCACAGTAGTGTCCCCAGAAGCACTGTTCATAATGTGTCAAAATGTGAAGCCATCTAAATGTCCGACAATAGGCAGTGGGAGAATAAAATGTGACATTCTATAGGCACTAAAATTGATGTAGAGAAATATTTAACAGCAAGGAAAGATGGCCATGATTTATTGTTAAGTGAGAAACACAGTTACAAAACTAAATGTACACAATCAAACCTCAAAGGACAGTCCCCAACATACTAATGAGTCTTGGTGGCAGATTTTTTTAAAAATGATTTTTGTTTTTCTTTGTTCTTTTCCATATTTTCTAAGTTTTCCACAGTAAGTAAGCTTTGACCTTGTAATCATTAAAATACTAAAAATATTTTCCTTTAAAGTGTGTGTGTCTTTGGTTCTAAAAGCAGAAAATAAAATCCATTTCATCTTAAATAAGAATAAACAGTGAGATGGCTGATTTCCAGGTCATGTTTTGCTTATTTCTCATTTTCTTCAGTCTTCTAGGGCAGGGCAATGTTCTTAGTGGTAAATTACTACTTTTAGGAGCAGCCTTAAGTAAGGACAAGAAGATTATAAGTGGGGGCACCTGGGTGGCTCAGGGGTTGAGCATCTGCCTGTGGCTCAGGTCATAATCCTGGAGTCCTAGGATCGAGTCCTGCATCAGGCTCCCTGCAGGGCCTGCTTCTCCCTCTGCCTATGTCTCTGCTTCTCTCTGAGTCTCTTATGAATGAATAAATAAAATCTCTTTTATTTATTTATTTATTTTTAAGATTTTATTTATTTATTCATGAGAGACACAGAGAGAGAGAGGAGAGAGAGAGGCAGAGACACAGGCAGAGGGAGAAGCAGGCTCCATGCAGGGAGCCCGATGTGGGACTCGATCCTGGGTTTCCAGAATCACGCCCTGGGCGGAAGGCAGGCTCTAAACCGCTGAGCCACCCAGGGATCCCTCTTTTTTTTTTTTTTTTAAAGAAGAAGATTGTAAGTGTTGCCAGTATTTCTATTGAAATCAATCCTGATCTCTTTGAATACCTGTCACCCTGGAACTTCGAATTAAAACAAGACATGGGGCTGAGCAAGGTAGCCTGGCATAGCAGGAGCACTGTGCTGAGGCCCAGTCCTGGGTTGTAGATGTAGAATCACAAACTCCCAACTGAAAAAAAAAGCAAAAACCCCTATGTAAGTGGAAACCACCCCCACCCATGCCCTGACTTCCACGGGCAGCCTCTTGCTGGCTTAGCCACCAGCTTCAGGACTGCCACCTCCTTTCTCAGGGCTCGTTTCTCAGCAAAACAGAGATCGGGACCTAGGAGATCCTTTACCAACCAGAGATTCTATGATGCAGAAGGGGAAGAAAGATGGTGCCAGATAAGCCTTCTTCATCATTTTACCCAGGGCTGTCCTGGCCAGTATTCTATTGAAGACATGGCCGTTTCTGCTGGGTACCTAGTAAAGACCCTGCTGCAAATGGGTGATGGGGGCCAGCAACTTAGCCTTGGGTGTCCTGGGCTGTGCAGCTCTCTGCCATCTCTGTCCTGTTGCCTCTCCTCCAGCCTTTGGCAAAGGTAGTAGCTGCCCTCAAAGAGCTGCACCCATCTGTTTATACTTCCATCACTCTGGTGCATAACTTCGGTTGGTGACACTCCAAGACAGATTAGCTGCTAAGCTAACAATGCTTGGGTGTCTCTCTACATCAATCTATGCCTTCCCAAGCCTACCTTTTGGAATGCTCCAGTCCCCTAAGAGTCAGAGGAGCAGGGATATTGGAGTGAGGCCAGGTGTAGAGGGTCTTCAGGGGCTAGGGAGAGCACATGTTTCAGGGGTCATCAGGACATCTGAGAGGTCAGCCACAGATACACGTGGCCTCTGGTATTCCCACGGAGGTACCTCAGGAACGCCATTTGGCACTTCTACTTATCTGTTCAGGCATTCATCTTTTTAATTTACAGTAACAGAAAACATTTATTACACTGCTGCTGCCTTCCTAGCTCTGTCTGGACCTTCTATGCACATTATCTTCAATTCTCCCAGTGACACTTTAAGGTAGATAGAGTTATCTTCATTTAATAAGAGAGAAGATAGTTTCAGAGAGGTTGAGTCACTTGCCTAAGTCACATTGCTAAGTAGTGCTAAAGCTAGAATTTCAGTTTAGGGCTGGTTGCCTCATAAATCTCTCCTCTTTCTGCTCCCTACCGAAAACTGACCTCCCTTCGATCCTCCATCTAGATGCAAATACAGGTGGAAGATGAAGGAGTCACTTACCAACTGTGGGTACCCAATGTGAAGTGGTTGCTTTTTGTGCTTTACAACTATTCCCCTTGGGAAGAGCCATTCCCCAAGCCACGCTCAAAGGGCATTCCTGAAGCCATCATTTCAACTAATGTTGGGAAAGTGATTAGCAGTGGATTAGTTGCTAGCCTCCTGTGCTGGTCAACTTAATGGCCAAAATGAAGTCAGACTGGATTGTCCACCATAGCCTAACCATCACTGAGTGACTACAAACAAAAATTCTGACTTCAGTCATTGGGTCTCAACCAGGGCAGATTTTGCCCCCTGGATACTGGCAATGTCTGAAGACGTTTTGGGTTGTCACAACTTGGAGATGCTATGGGAATCTAGGGGGTAGAGGTCGTGGATTGGGTAGAGGCCAAATACCCTACAAGGCACAGGACAGCTCCCCACGATAAAGACTCCTCTGGCTCCAAATGTCCATGCAGAAGTTTGGAAACCCTGCTGCAAATAATCAATCCAAAGGGATTTGATGCAACTGGAAATTAATTAAATATCAGAAAGAACAGCTATTTTATTCCTGGGAATCTGTGGGTAGGGTTAGCTGAGACCAGTCCATTTCCTGTTAGGCTAACCAGTGGGCATTGTATATTTTTTCCAGTTTGTCTTAATCAAGAGTGGTCCATGGAATTTACTTAGCATTTCTTTGGGTTAAAATCAAGAATGGAAAATTTAACCTCTAGGAGGAAAAGAAACAGAAAATGAAAAATACGTGTAATAATGGAAATTTGTGTGCAAACTTTAATAGCGTGTATTTCTTCTCTGTAAGGTTACTCGTCCCGCACACCACCCCTCAGGCCACAGGTATGTACCTCACCCACCCACACACAACTCATAGGAGGAAAGCTGGGGTTTGGGCCCAGAAGAATGGATTTCAAATTCCAAATTTACCACGAACTAATCTTGACCAAATCACCTTCTTTAAGCTTTAGCAGAGGCTAAAGGGCGGGTCTCTGCCTGCACATCCCAGAGAACTGTGAGTTTTTCGAAGCATAATTTACATAAAAGCCCTTGGCAAAACTACAAAGTATGATTTAATTGTTTGCATGATGATGATCACACACACACAGAGGGCTTCTCCTCCATGGGGCACGTGGATTCTCTGTAGCAGATTTTCCTGCATGATCACTGCCTGTGTGGGCTTCTCCTGGGTGATTCTCCTGTTTCTTATGCCATGCTGGAGAAATACTCTCTATAGCATAAAACGGAACATTGAATTCAACTTAGTTTAATCACGTCCCAAAGGAGATTATTGCTTCCGAGAGGACAATACCTCCCATTACAACAAGAAGGCTAGGATGATCGGACTAATGATATTTATGATACAGCTTTCTAGTTTCCAAACGATGAAATCTTGACATCAGCCTCTGCTTTATTGTCCTACAGCAATTCTTCTCACTTGGAGCCAAAGTCTTACTGCTCTTCAATTCTTGTCTGCTTTTGTCTTTCCTTCACTAACAGGATGCTGGATTTTTACTTTCAAAATCAACACAATTTTAAGGGTCATAAAAGTTTTTAAAAGCACATGCCACCCTTACATTACAACCCGAGCTTCTGCTGTGAATTAGAGAAGTGGCCTGTACATGCATTGCTAATGAACTTGTATCTGATGATCTCAAGGCTCTTGTAGTGTTTCTGACACACATGGTTTCTCATAACTGCCCCCCTTTCTTGCCTGTAAAGTCTTGTTATGCAGAGCAAAATTATTTTGAGAACAAATGAGCTATAATTTGCAATGTGCTGTGAGTTCCTGAGAATAGAAACTCCCATGACTAAACTCTCCATGAGCAGAGCAAATCAGAGAACAACAAATGCTTTCATCACTCAGGTTAGCCGAATCAGTCCGGGTTTTCCATTTCACTTGAGCGAGAAGGTAATGGCCTTGAAGACATGTGCCATTTTTGTTTTAAGCTTGGTACCTGCCCTTGATGCTCAGTGAACCCACTCCAGCTGTGCAGCTGCCTAAGGAAGCCACTTTAGGTGTCTCCCTGGTGCTATGGGATGAGAACACGCAGAGGTGGGCAGACACTTACTGGTGGGGTCTCCTTTCACATCCAGAGATGGAAAACTGAGCATTAAGAAGTAGTGAAGGTAGCTTTGGAACCAAGCATCTGACTTCTGATCATTGCTCTTAACCAAGGGTTAGCAAAGCATGGCCTGTGGCCAAATCTGAGTGGCAGCATGTATTGTAAATAGTTTTATTGGAACATCGTGAAGCTCATATATGTCCATGGCCACTTTTGTGCTATGCCAGCTGAGTCAAGGACCATATGACCCTAAAGCCTAAAATTTTTACTATCCAGTCCTTTGGAGAAAAAGTTTGCTAACCTCTGCTCCACCACTGGGTTTCATCTGAGGGAGCTCAATGGTAAATACTTCAGGTATATAGGGAACACAAACAAATGTCAGGATTCCTGCCTCAAGAATCTTCCTGTTGGAAAAGCAAAGTGTAACTACCTGAAAAATTAATTAATAATACAAGAGTCAGATGATGATGTGAGTCAGCAATCAAGGACAGCGCAGTGCGATGATCTTCTGAGCTGGCATATACCAGGCACTTATGTCCTGGGCACCAAGCCTAGTACTTTTAATGCATTACAGGGTTAGTTCCTCACAAAACCCCTTTGAGGTAAATATTATTACCCACGTTACACAAATGAAGAGTGCCAGATCCAGAGAGCCTTATTTGCCCCCAAAGACACGGCTAAAAAGTACTGAGTCCTTTGAACCCAGCACGTGTGATTCCAGGACCCATGCTCTTCACCATCAGCTGAGCGGCAGACGGTGAGGACCTCAGGAGTCTGAGCAGTGCCGGAATGGTTGTGGGCTGGGGCGAGCTACCAGGGCTTCAAAGCAGACGTGGGTCTAAGCAAAGCCAAGAAGAAGAGAGAAGAGTCTAAGAAACTGTGCCCCCCACAAGAGGGAAGACCATTTAAACATCAGTGGCTGCTAACATAAAGAGAAAAGGAATGCTGACAGTATTTTTTCTCATGAATATCCTTTCGATACATCTTCCTGTACCTTGCCTGACTTCTAATTCCCACCCCTGACCTCCTCTTTCTCTCACATGTGCACATGCATAAACACAACACACACACACACACACACACACACACACACACTCTTCCTGCAACAGCAGAGAAACTCAAGGTCATCCCTAGGCCCTGCCTATGCACCTGTGTTGTAAACAAACACCTCACTAGAGTTAAAATTTATTCAACTAAAACACATTCACATAGCCTTTCCTTGCAAGTCAGGGCTGGACCCTAATCCGGTTTCTTGAATGCTCATTGGATGAAGGAAGCTACAGAAAGAAATGGCTAATTCATAGTGACCCTTCCCAAGAAGACAGTTGGAGCATTTCTTGACTCAGAACAAAACAAGAGCCACACTGCCTCCCAGCTGAGGCCCCCCTGGCAGCTGTGACCTGGAAACACGATTGTTTGTTCTTCTCTCCCCCTCACCCCCCGAAGCCCAGTATAGTACACAGAAGGCAGGAGGGGCCAGCCACACCTGCCACGTTGGCCTCTCCTGCCGAAGTCCCTCTGTCAGTTCAGACCACCGCTATGGTGGAGCTGGGACAACAGGGTGGGAGCAGGGAAAAGGAGGCTCTGGAGCAGTTCGAATTGTCTAAAATCCAGAACAAGCCCCGATGGTCGAATTACCATTCAGATTCATTTCGAGATTGCAGAATGTGCTGGCGATGTTTTTCTAAAGGGCAACCCCGGTGCTCCCGAGATGGGAGACACCCTCCCTTCTGACATACTTATTCCATTTTCCGGGGGGAGGAGGGTGGGAGGGGACAGAGCTGGCTCAGCAGCCCCATAATCTATGCCACCCATTTCAGCAGGGGCTTGATAGCCACTCAGGTTGGAAGTGAAAGTTTATGTCTTAAGCTTGAAGTGTCCTTCCCTTAATGATGCCTGATGGCGAAGACCCCCTCTATTGGATATGAACCTGCCTTTATTGGATATGAACATGCCTCTCCTTTCCTCATTGAGCCACATCATGGTGAATGGCAATCAGAGTCCAAAACAAGTAAATGGAGCCATCATAGAAAGAACTTGGCCAGATAGTCTTCAGAGAAGTTGAGAGGAGTCACTGGGACCAGGCCAGGTGGAGAGATAGGCCATGTGTCAGGGTCCTGAGGGCCGTGAGTGGGAGATATCCCCAGGCTCTCCTTCCCAGGACCCACCCTGAGCTTGGAGAATGGGGATCCAGGGATGGAGTGGGAGCCCCAGAGAGCACTCACTGGTGTTTGCTGGTTTCCTCTGGTGGGCACATTGTACCCCATCCACCAGATCTATCCTTTGCAACTCCCTCCTCCACGTGGCAAACAAAACTCAGCTCCTCCCTTGAATTCATGATAAACGTCAGGCTTTATTTCCCCCCCCCCCCCAGAAGCAACATGATTCGTGGTGGGGGTGGCTGCGTGGGGTCAAAGCACAGCTCTGGTGTGTGCTAGCCACATACCGCTGCCTCAGTTCCCCACCTGCTAAATGAGGACACCGGTAAAAGCGCTGCAGGATTAGTTGAGCTAATACACGGGAACAGCACATGAAGCAAGTTCCTCTCGACAAGTGTTAGCTGTTCGTGCAGTTTGTGTTACTATACTAAACCAGTCATGCGGCCATCAGCCCAAGAAAGGTGTGAGTTCTCTGAGCACAGCAGCTGGGACGTACCACCTGCAGCATCTGACACGTCCTCTGCTTGCTCAAATACTCTTAGGGCTGTGTGGGAAATATCAGAAAGGGAGACAGAACATAAAGACTGCAAACTCTGGGAAACGAACTAGGGGTGGTAGAAGGGGAGGAGGGCGGGGGGTGGGAGTGAATGGGTGACGGGCACTGGGTGTTATTCTGTATGTTAGTAAATTGAACACCAATAAAAAAATTAAAAAAAAAAATACTCTTAGGGCGAATTAAGGTGTGGCTGTTCTCTGAATTTTCTTTCTATCTCTGATCATGTTTCTGACAATGAGATATATTGTTAAAACACGCTCTCTTCACTAATAGGAAAATTACTTGAATTTCTCTCATTAGATTTAATCCTCTCACCCCAACTAGATTCACCTAACAGATACCCTATTATTATTAAGGCAAGTTTGGCAGCCAGAGTCTTAGATCAGTGGGTCACTGTCCTTGTGATCACTGTGGTCCTGGATAATCTCAGTAGGAGATACCATTGATCATCCACACAAAGGCACTGAACTTTCCTTTCCCTCCTGAGTGGGGTGCCAGGGTGGGGATCCCAGGTGAAATGGCATCACAAAAAACCCTTGAAGGGGAATCCTTCCAGGTCCTAGGAATCAATCCTGCCACACTAGGGAGGTGAACAACTGAAAGAAAAATCTAGGCATTTTTCTCTTTAAGAAAATTAAACATGTATGTTCATTCTATGAAAATCCAAGAAGTGAAATTTTACTCTAATGAAAATAGCTAAATTAGGAAATAAATCCTTACATTACTAAACAGCACAGGGAGCCTGGTTGGCTCAGAGGGCTAAGCGTCTGCGTTCGCTCGGGTCATAATCCCCGGGTGCTGGAATTGAGCTCCACGTCAGCCTCGCTGCTCAATGGGCGGCCTGCTTCTCCCTCTCCACCACTTGTGTTCTCTTGCACGTTCTCTCATTCTCTCTCAAGTTTTTATTTATTACTTGAGGGGGAGAGGGGAGAGAGAGAGCATAGAGGGCAAAGGAGAAGCAGGCTCTCCACTGAGCAGAGTGTCTGATGCAGGGCTCCATCCCAGGACACAGGGACCCTGACCTGGCCTGAAGGCAGCCGCTTCACCGACTGAGCCACCCAGACACCCTTAAATAAAATCTTAAAAAAAAAAAAAAAAAGACAACAACAATTCAACAACAATCTCGTAAGTATATTTTCGGCTCATGGAGGTGATCAGTTTGCCATCATCGGGGCCTCGTGGGCAGGCTGAACTAACGGCACCCATGGTGGCCTGGTGGTGGCCATTTCAATGTGCCATGCCTCTTCACAGGCACCTAAGACCCAAGTGGCCAGCTCAGGAAGCACCATTTACTTATAACACGGCCACCCGCAGGCCCAGAACACTGAGCACCAGAGCAAGAATCCAAAAGAATCCTAAAGTCCTTGGTTCAAGTACTGACTCTGCCACTTGCTTGCTATGTGACATTCAGCTGGTTTATTGGTTTCTTAGGCACGCGTTTCTTGCCTGAAAATCTGGAAGTGGAGCTAGAATATTATCAATCCTCCCCCCAGCAAAAATATCCTGTGATTCAGCCCCATCAGGCCAGCCCCACTGTGATCATAGAAGATCTTCCCAAAGAGGCTCCATGTACTGTTCCTGTCACTGAAGGTAAAATTCACTGGCAGCATTCCAGCTCTCACCCAGACCTAATTATGATATTATCACAAGCCACTTCTTTTTTTTTTAAACTTCTTTTTAAAAGATTTTATTTATTTATTTGTGAGAGGGAGAAAGAGCACGAGCAGGGGTAGACGGAGAAGCAGGCTCTCACGAGCAGGGAGTCTGACTTGGGGCTCCACCCCAGGACCCTGGGATCATGACCTGAGCCGAAGGTAGACGCTTAACTGAGTGAGCCCATCCAGGCACCCCCATAAGCCGCTCCTGATTACAAGGTAGTTACACAAATGAGAAGTGTATTCTCAACGACTTTGCAAAATTAATTTCTCATAGGAATAAGTGTGAAATTAGGGTCACATTATTTTTAATAGTGCACATGAATTGAAACATTTTCATTGCATTATTTTGAGTTTGCATAATTCAAAATCCTATTACGTGTGACTTGAGTATTCTCTCTGATTTTTTAAACCTTCAAGAGAGGGAATGGAGGTGGTAGGCGAGATAGGTGATGACACAGGGCCAGACTTGATGGAGAAAGACCATGGGTTTGAAGGGATCCGGCCAGAGGAACATCGAGGACCATAGAGAGGATACCGTAGAGATGACCCAGGAGCACAATCTTGGCTTCTTTGGGTGATCACTCTGTACTGAATTTGAGATGAATGGCCAATTTGGAAGTTAGATTTCTTCTTCTTCTTTTTTTTTTTTTTTAATTAAAATCACTCCCAGCTTGAATGCTGCTAAAAAATGTTCAACCCCCAAATTAAAAATGCCCAAATAGCAACAACCTCCCCTTGGCCTTTGGCAAAGAGGAGCCATTTTGTGCTCTTCAGGAAGGCTGACAGGAATTTTCTGAGGACACTACGGTCTAAAAACAAACCAGGCAGGGTTAGATCAGTTTCAAGTCTGAGACTTTGTGTTTAGAACCATAGCTAGAAGCTAAAAGATGTGTTTTTTCTAAACCAGTGAAATCAAGAAATAGCCATGAAGATTTAAAAAAAAAAAAAAAAACTGTTCTCTAAATCTTCCCTTCCATGTCCTACCGGCTGGTCCCTTTAGATTGCAGGAGTTTGTGATTATAACTTTATTCACAACCCATTTCTGGTTTTCAAGTAGCTCCCTCTCCAAGATGAGATTACAAAGCTTTGAAAATTAGAGGCACTCCTCCCCTCACCCCAAAGAGCTATCCTTGACGTGGTCCTCTGTTGAAACGGAAGGAATTTGCTTTATAGCAGCCTCCCTTGTGGAATTATGTATGGGGACCTTTAACAATACAGCATTTGCAATGGGCAGGTGAGAGCTGGCCAAGTTTTTAAAGGGGATTTCACAGACCAGGTCAGCAGGGAGGTGGATGGGTGAGCTGCAGCGGATACAATTATTTGACTTTCTGAGCTGTTCTTTTGAAGCCTCTACACTTAATAGAAAGAAAAAGAATAATCCTCTTTGCCAACCTTTTGTAGCTCAATCTTTATTGTTCCCAGTAAAGTCCAAAGAAAATGGACAAGATTCATTTTGTTCAGAAAGCATTTGTGTATTTCATATAGGTCTGAGCTTTGAAGCATTGATAGTTAAGTGGGAGAAAAGACAAAGATTTCTCTCTAATCTGAGGAAATCAGAGGGGGAATTTCTGAAACTCTCTGGCCTAACTCAAAACAGTGCTGGGTGGTATCTCCAGACATACACCTCCTTTGCTACAAAACTCAGCATGGAAATTAGCACAGGCTTACAAAATGATGAAAATTAGGCCAGACTGTAACAAAGCAAGCCTGTAGGCAAATTAAGACTTTTTCATAAAACCTGAGAACATGGTTTATAGGACCAGGGAAGCTTTCTTTTACTTACAGGCTCTTAATCACTCAACAGGCATCTCTAAGACACTGGCCTGGTCAATGGGCTGCTTGGACAACCATCTGCAAACCATCATTGTTTGACTTGGGGTACATGAGAGGTACTTGGTTAATATTTACTCACTGATACATCCAGTAGCTGATCAGATGGTTTGAATAATTGGATGTTAGAAATAACTATCGGTCTGGCAATACCAACTCTCAGTGGCCAAAGTAGGTCACCAGGAACCATGTAATTGGGTTGCTCGCTATTCTATTCTCAGGGCAGAAATGAAGAAATGCGTCACATGCATTTTGACTATTTTAGTCAGAACTCATAAGATGGCCACTGTGGAAAGAACTGGTGAGAATTTGAGGAGCGGTAACATTTTCTGCTGATGGGAGTGTTCCTGAAACTATCTGTGTGTTGAACCTCCTCTTTGAGAAAGGCTCACCATAGGGAACTACTGGTGTTGGGTTTTTATACTGAGTTCTGAGAAAAACAAACTTTCCAACTTCTTTTGTCACCTTAATGCTGATAACAATGTCAACAGTGGGCCCCGCCCTGGAGAGCCACACACATCTGGGCTTGATTTTAAGGGGACAGCTAGGGATTTCTACAGGCGGCAGTGAGGTAGAGTCAGTATTCTTAGTAGAGACAGCTGGAAGAAAGGTAGAATGAAGGACAGACAGCAGGCTCCATTGGAAGACAGGAAAGTTCTGAGGGAAGTTGAGGGACCTGGAGATTCTGCAGCTATAAGGAGGCTACTCCCACCTCTCCAAGGTCCTAGGGATTCTAGTTTGAATAGGTTTTCTTATCTCCCTTCTTCATAGAATCCCTAGAATGTACCCAGCAGCATCTCAGCCCTACTGTTCACTTCCCCAGATTGGCAGCTATGAGTTGAACCAACGTTTGCCCTTCTTTCTTCAGAGCTGTCCTGCTGCCACCAACCTCCTTTTTTTTTTTTTTTTTTTTTTAGATTTTATTTATTTAGTCACAAGAGACACAGAGAGAGAGGGGCAGAGACACAGGCAGAGGGAGAAGCAGGCTCCATGCAGGGAGCCCAACGTGGGACTTGATCTCGGGACTCCAGGATCACTCCCTGGGCCGAAGGCAGGCGCCAAACCGCTGAGCCACCAGGGATTCCCCACCGACCTCTTCTTAAATACACATTCCATACACACAACACCACTCGGTGATGCTCACCAAAACATGTATCTGCAGACACAAGACATGTCCATCAGCATGCAGATGAGCACGTACACATGCTAGGCACAGCAGTGTGTGAACACTGGATGTCAATGCAGGTGTACACACACACACACACACACACACACACACTGGAACACACCAAAACATGTACACAAACACACAGCGTCCCACATGAGCATGTGCACACTAGGGCACAGACATCTGCACTCCCACCAGAGCACAAGGGTAAGCACACACTGGCACGCGTGTTTGCCAGCACCCACCCTGAGCTATTAGCCGTAAGACTGGGCTTGGCCACAGGCTATGTCCACAGTGGATTCACTTGGCTCCGCTGCCTTCTGCCTGGAGCAGGTTGCTCTGGCCATTCTGCCTCCTGTGACAACAGGTCGCAACCTCCACCCTCACCCCCAGGCTGTCTTTTCTATTCTTTCCCCTGTAACCCCTCTTCTCTCCAATTCTCCATCATCCCTCTCAGCCCACATGATGAAAGGGCAGTTCTAACTGAGGGCCATCATTCATGTTATGTCTTAGAACCAGTACAGCATCCCATGGAAGGGACCTGGGGAAACACAGAAGCACACAGCTGAGTTCCTAGTATCTACAGCAAGAGGGAGAAGTAGGAATTCATCCTATCCCAAACGGTGGTTGCATTCTGGGTTGTCCTTCCCAACCCCAAAGTTTGCAAACCCACTCTTAGCCCAGTGCCCTACAAATGTCCCGCAGAAGCTCATGAGCACTTCACAGGCAACTTTGAGAAGGTGACAGATATTCACACATTTGGTTCTTTAGTGCTTCACGTAGTTTGCTTTGCATCGGATTTCTTATCTTGGTTTGTTTTGTGCCAGTCAAGAGCAAAAGGGTTTGCCCTCCCTGAGCTCAGATCAAGCAGATGCAAGTGGACTCAAGGCTAAGAGCTGGCAAAAACAATTGAAAGCTGATGACAGACATTTGACTTTCAAAGGCAATTCTCCTACTCCTTCAGGATTTCGTAAACAAACAAACAAATAAGCCTCAACTCTGTGTGTAACAGTTCACTGTTCCTTTAGAAAACCTCACACATACAAAATTTTACACGCTGTATGAAGATACGTTCTTACCAAGCAGATCAATTACAAGCTATTACTTAGAATCAAAACCTCTCAAATATAATTTTTCTTTACGCATTTGATTTTCATATACATGTAGGGCAGTGGTGGGGATGGGGCACACACGGATTGCACACGGAGGGCCATCCCTCCCAAGACAAGCTCCAAAATAGATGTATTTATTAATAGTAAAACCGATAATATAGATTTTACCAGATTTGTGGGAAATGTGAGTTCAGAATTATAGCAGCACACTGGAGAAAAACATAATTCCATGTTAACAACCAAATATTTCATACTCAGCAGAAAAATTCATATTACGTGAGTGAAGATATTCAGCATCAAAATAACTAGTTCTTAAAAAATTGAGAGGGAAATAGTGGTCAGTGCTTACTAAGCACAATATCTTCAGAAGTCTGCCTCAGAGCTCAGTCACCGGTGCATGATATTGCAAACTGCCGAGCGAAGACCCTGGGAGAGAGGCTGCATAGAATATTCTAGAATGTGTACCCTGAACGAGGGATCAGAGAAACTGTGTTTGGGGCCTGGTTCTACTCTTGGGCAAGTCATCAAACTTCTGAGCCTTATTTTCTTTGTTTACAAAAAGAGAATCCTACTACTTTATCTGCCACTGGCCACAGGATAGTGAAGAAGATCCAGCAAGTGAGGGTATAGGAAGGCACTTTGTAAATATAAAGGTCTGACTGCGTTAAGAGACCGATAGTTTCTGGACGGTCTCCATCTCTGGTCGGAGGAAGGATCTTGCTTGTCCTTGTTCTAATGCTTTCTATTTATTTTTTTCCCCTTGAGCCTGAAAATTAGTTGCTGAGTAGCACAAATCATAACAGGCAAGCAAAGTGGGCAGTGAACATTCCTAACACTCCCCCCACTGCTAGTCGGGCTGCTTCAGACAGCAATCTGCTTCCTCTTCAAGTCAACAAAGTCCTTGGGTGGCCTCCGATAAATCTGCAGCAAATGTATAAGCATAAGGGGCAAGCCAGAAATGTTGGACTACGTCCTTGGATTTTTCACAACAGAGGGTCCCTGCTAGAGAGTTACAAATATTGTGATAAGGTGGAAGTCCAGATTTTAAAAAAGTATTTAGAGCTGCAGGGAATCACGAAATTTAGTTTCCTAATTCTATGAACCAATATCAGGAGGGTGGGGGCTGATAAGTAAATGTTCTTAAAACTTCGTAATTTCAAGAACACACACAATTCATTTTGTAGGTGAAAGGGATGTTCAGCTCTCTCATACCTCATCTCACTGATGAGAAACTAGAGCCCAGAGAGAGCTGTCTGCCCAAGTTTACATTCCAATTCAGCAACAAAAAAAGGAAAAAGATGTTAGGACCAGTGTTTCCAGCTATCGCATTGGGCAAATGATGTTCTTTCTCTTTAGCAGGTTGGGAGACTCAGGCCCACATGGTTTTCAGGCTACTGAGTTCCAAGCACCTTTTTGGGTGCGTCACTTCAGAGTGGCATCTCTGCTCCATCATTCTGTGCAGGAGGTAGACATCGTTACCGCCATCTTACAGAGGAAGAAAGGCTCTGCAGGCCGGCTGCTTCCCTCGGTGGAAGGCTGGGGAGGAACCACCTCCTGAAGCCAGATCTTTCTAGCTCCATGGCCCTCTCCTTCCTTCCCCATGGTGCTGCTCCAGAGAAGATAGAAGCACTTGCAGAGGGTTGGAACCTTAGGAAAAAAAATTGTCTTTCCTCAACTGAACTTTTCTCAACACAGGCCTAAAGTATTCTGCGGAATGTTTTTTACTTTAACCTATTCTTTTAATTGTCAATCCTGGAGACATTAGCCCAAGAACATAATTCAAAAGAAATTTTAGAAGCTATGTATGTAAAGATTTTCTCGCCGGATTGGCTATAATAACAAAAATCAGAAACAGCCCAAATGTCCAACAGTAAAGAAGTAGGAAAATACGATGCATGAACTATGGAAGCTTACATAGTAATTAAAACCAATTGTGAAAGCTCAGCATAAAAAAATGCTTACAATGGATTACTAAGAAAAAAACAGCACATGGAAATGCTTTTATAAGGGCAACTACATAAGATATGTATACAGTTATAAAGACTATTGGAATGGAACACAAGGAAATAAAAATAACAAGTTATTGGGTTAGCTTGTCAGATTATGGATTTAAAAAATCTATAACTTCCTCAAATGAGTTTATGATATTTTTATTAAAACACCTCAAATTAAGAGAGGGGAAAATAGCGATAGCTACTTGGAACATTTAGTTAATAACCTGGACCAAATCAGACCACATTGGTTAGGCAATCTGCCTTTTTATTCTTCCCATATTTTGAGGGAATTGAATACTGTGATTTTTGCCATAATCCACAAACTTATTCTTCTCCTGGTACCTCTCATTAATTAGGTTTTTTTTTTAATTTGTTGGTTAACATTCTCCAACTGTTAGCCTTTTTTATTTTCTGCTTTTTCCCTAGTCTTGAAGCCAAGTCAGAAAAATTAACATTTTTCTTTATTTGCTTATTTATTTTTGAGATATAATATTATTCAGATCATATGAAATTATCTTATTTGTATGTCCAAAACAAACAAATATTGGAAATTTTATATCAAAAATTTTAATAACAACAGATTTTATCTTAAACCATCCTCACAACTTATTTTGAATTATTTTGGTCACTTAAATTGCCCTGTCCCCTCCACCAGTTTAAGTTCTGTTGTTTTGCTTGGCTTAGATTTAAATGCTAAGTCCTCTAGAGGAAACTTCCAAATAATGCCACTCCAATATATTTCACACTCAATAAACCATTAAAGTTAATTTAATCACATGGAAACATCCAGATTTCTTTCACTCATCCACTATTTAATTCGTTCCACAAGTGTTTATGGTGTGTGGACTCTGCTTCCAGCAGTGCACTAAGCACCACACACCTCTCTGAGCAAGATTGAGTGGTCTCTTCCCTCAGGGAACATAGACTCACTTTTTCAGGCTGGAAGGAACAGCTAAGTACCACAGTGACTAAATAGTTTGTCTCAACTAATATGTCAAGTGACTAGTTTGATTATTTTTTTAACCAAATTGACTGAATGTTTGCTCAAATTGATTAAATCTACCATCAATTCAGTGTTAATAACTAACGTTGGCTCAAGCAGAGAAGAAGTCTATGTTGAAATATCCCTGCTGTTTATTTAATCCATTAGCTGACCGTAGGTAAATACAGCTCAGGAGAAAAAGGATTCCCAAGGTAGCGTGTTTGGACAGCTCTAATGCAAACCAGTTCCCAAGCGAGGGCCCTAACCCTTCTAAATAAAACACAAGACACGATGCTTGGGGACTCTTGAAAGTAAAAGCGTACATCCAGTAAAAGTTAAATCTAACTTTTTAAAGACGGAGGCAAAAAGAAAAAGAATTAAAAATACATACAACAGTGGTCGTTCACCTAAGCAAGAGCTTCCCAGGACTGGGCAACAGCAGCAGCTTGGTCTCTAAGCCAGCAAGTGTGAGAAATGCCAAGGGAAAAAATTTAAGGAGCTCATTTGGATGAACAGAGCCGGATGACTAGATGTTGGTGAAAATGCCGTTGAAGAAAACCTTGTCCTGGCATTACTTAGAAGTTCCCCTTACATCCAGCTCTGAGCGGTTTAAGCAAAGAGCTGGCGTTCGAGAAGTTTGCACTTAAATATCCAGTCACTGAGCACGCACACCAAACATTCAGCTACAAAATCTGGGTGGCCATCCTGACCAGTTGACGACCTGGCAGACTTTGCCTCTCATTTCCCTCCCCTAATTGTTTATATTATATATTTTGGAGTGTTTTCACTTTGGGGGAACATCCCCTACAGAATAAGTTGTCTTAGAAAATAAAAATGGCTATTTCTAAACTTCATCCTGTGGCCTGTCAAAGCTTTGAGCTTTGTTCCCGATTGGGCCCACCGCTCCGCTGGATCACCATGTTCCTGTGCTAGAATGGGTATGCTCAGAACTCAAAAGAAGGACGAGTTGGATTTCAACAGATGGAGAGAATGCCCAGTGCTGTTTACCACACAGTTGAGAGCAAATTAAGAATTCTAACCATGGGTTTCCATTTCCTGTTGCTAGATATTGAGAACAAGAAAACAGACCATGATGTAATAATAGTAATAATTAATACCACTTCCATGTATTGGCTGTCTGCTGTGTATCAAGCATATTATATTCATTTCTCATCTTTACAACTCTACAAAAAAAGTTATCCTTATTTTAGAGGGGAGAAAACTAAGGCCCAGAGAGGTTAAGCAATCTGCCTAAGGTTGCACAGCTAGAAAAGTGGCAACACTGGGATTCCATCTATGATTGGCCTGACTTTTGCCACCACATCCAGCTGCCTCCCTAAAAGTAGAGGTGCAAATAAGCCTGGGGACCTGTATTTTCCGAGGTTTTGTGTCACAGCTATAGGACCTCGCCTCACAAGACAATGGCCACTGACCACTGGGTGCATTCTTGGCCACATCGGGGTAGGGAGTTATAGGTACCCAGGAGCTGACGGCTCTCCAGGCAAAAGTGCGCCTGTGCTGTTAAGCACACCACCATTGTCACTTTCAGCCCCAGATCCCGGTGACCATCTAGGCAGACTCTCACCGAGGGACACCTCCTCATGTAGACAAACTGGATCACTATTTGCTTTGATCCTCATAATCTGGGCATTTCCATAAAAAGCAAATGGAAAAATCTTAGTAAAAAGTGGATTTTTAGGGGCACCTAGGTGGCTCAGCAGTTGACATCTGCCTTTGGCTTAGGTCGTGATCCTGGGGTCCTGGGATCAAATTCTGCATCAGGCTCCCTGCAGTGAGCCTTCTTCTCCCTCTGCCTGTCTCTGCTTCTCTCCGTGTGTCTCTCATGAATAAATAAATAAATAATTTTTTAAAGTGGATTTTTATAAGGAGTTTGGGGTATGGGTGACTTAATTGAGAAAGAAAAGAGAGAAGACCTCAACTCAAATTCTATCTTCACCCAGTGAAGTCGTAAAGGCCACGTGGTGCCATTTGCAGCCCTTGGTGTTAAAGGCTCAAGTCTCCCTTCACCTCGCTTCAGCTGGGTGAGATGCTTGGAAGAACTTTCATCTAGGAGCCTTATCTAAGGGAAGCTGAAATGTCCCTCTCCACCCTAGCAAAGCAAGGATCACGGAAAGATGAAAAATCCAGTCACTCTAACGTTTTCCTCGTGTGTGCCAAGTGTGGAAAGGGGCACAGCCCCCATCCAGTCTGCTTGGTGGGGCTTTTGTTTGTCACTCTCAGCAGCCACCACCACCCAAGCAGTTTTTCCTTTTTCTCCTCTGACTCTACTTTGCTGCTACCTCGGCCCCCAGGCCAACGCAAATGGACTGGTGAGGAAACTCTGTGTAGCGGAATTATCTCCATGGCCTGAAGCCCAGGGTCTGAAGCAGCTACTGTCAGCTGTTGCCCTGAAATCACTGAATTCACAGGCTATGTGGTCCTCTTGTCCCCTGCACACAGGATGGGCTGCTCAGCGTTTGCAATGGAGTCCTCACCCCACAGCACCATGTGACTCATACCCAACAAGGCTTTTCTGAGAAGAAAGCTGTGATCTTACAGAAAACCCCACGATTATTCAGTCCTCAGAAGCCCTGAGGCACCAAGCTGAGGCTGTGCCATGTTCCCTGGCAAGAGCAAAAACTGCCAGTGGCCTCTCCTGCCCTCCTACCATTGTTGCTAAACGGTCTCCCCTACCCCGAGGTAACCTGTGAGGTAGAGGAAGGTCATTTATTTGTGACCACCCTCCCTTCTTTTTTTTTTTTTTAGATTCAAATACAGCTGGTCCTGTTTCCTATAAAAATGCCATGGCACCAATCCCCCGAGACAGCCTGTTTTGTCTTCGCATGATCTCCTTACTACGTGGCCTAGAAAACATGGTAGGAGTGAAAGGATTCTAGAAAAGCCAGGTTCCCGCGAACTAAAACAAGATGAGGAGTGAGTTCTCCTGCTGGTTGGGTGTTCCTCACAGTGGTGACTTAACAGATCACATCTTCTCATCTGTCCCTACATTCTGTCAGTATATCTAGCTTTTTGGCCTCGGATAGAGAGCTGCTTGCAGTGAGGGGCAGTAGGTGAGTCACTAACCTAATGGGTGTGTCACAGGGCAGCCTTTGGCTGTGGGATGCAGGGCAGCCATGACAGAGCTGTGTCTAGACATAGACCCCAAGGAAGACCCCTTCCCTCCTTCATTGACGCCGCTGCTTAGTCCCTGCCCCATCCAGGTGCTTCCAGTCAGCCATGATCACAGTCGTGACCCTGACGGACCAACGAGAGAAGTGTTCTTTTGGTAAAGGAAGAAGGAAAGGGGCAATGATGGCATCAGCAAGGGGGTGAAAGAAGATGCCAAGAGAAAGATGGCCTGGCTGACAGTTTCTCATCCCACCAGGCATCTGTGAGATACTCCCTTTCCTTTTCTCCACACTGGGTCTGCCCCAGCTGCTCTTCTGCCTCCTTCCACCCCATCCTCCCCCTCCATGCACTTCCTTCTCTCCTTTTATCACTGGAAAACCCTGTACTAGGGCAGGTGTGTGCTCAAGCATCTGGCTCTGAACCCAGGCCCAGCTTGGCTGTAATGAGCAGATGCCGGCATCGAGCAGGGTCCTCTCTGCTCTGCCGCCCCTTGATCTGGGGAGAACAGGATTCAACAGAGATACCAGCCCCTCACAACCCCTCCTCTTGCCCCACACACATGCACAAAGACTTTCTTAAAGCTCCTTGCCGTCAACATGTTGGGCCTTACCTGTCACCGGGAGCTGTGCCTGCAGCAGGGCCGTGATAACCAGCACCTTCCACATCATCTTGTCCTTTCCCCCAGGATGATGCCAGGAGGCCAAGGCTGTGGCAGCCATGGCTGGGACACAGAAGAGAAAAGGAGGCTGCCGCCTTTGTTCTGCTCCTGCCTCCTCAGGAAGTGGAGGACTGTGGGGCTGGTGAGAAGATAGACACCTGCCAACAGGGCCAAGAAGTTCACACTCCCCCTTTCGGTTCATCGGCAGGAAGCTCTGGAGGTTTGAGGGTTTGAGGCGTGTGTGTATCTAAATTTTTGCTTTTTCTCTCATGCAACCATTGCTTTACTCTCCTTTTATCCTAATTGTTGTCAAATTATCCCTAATTCCTGTCTTGATTGGTGACTTTAGGCCCTGGGCAAGTAGGTGCTCGTGATGCACATAAGGCTATTTGCCATTTTCCTAGACTGAGACATTTTTCTGGAGGTTGGTGAGATGGCAGGGCTCTGGATCCAGAGTCAGGATGAACACAGAGGCATAATACCTGGGCTTTCATGCCACTCTCTGCCACCTATGCACTGTGTGGCCTTCACAAAGTCACTCAGCATCTCGAGGTGTCAGCGTCCTTCCCTGTAAAGCAAGTAGCTTGGGTAGACCGGAGGCTGCAGATCAAAACTTGGCCTGAATGGAATTACCTAGTATTTCAAATGCTTTTTTGGATTGTCAATATTAAAACACTGGAGTAATTTACAATAATAAGATAAATAACTAGAAATAAATGTTGCTGAAGAATGCAAAAGACCTGAGTATATGGAAAAGCCTATGGCCTTTGATAATCTTAAGAGGACCACCATTGTAAATTAATCAACCCATCCCACTAAAAATACCAACACATAAATACAATTAAACAATCAGAAAACCATTGTCCTCAAAATTAGCCAAAGATCAAAATAGATATTTCTCCAAAGAAGATATGCTAATGGCCATAAACACATGAAAAGATGCTCAACATCACTAATCATCAGGAAGTTGCAAATTAAAAGCACAATGAGATATCACCTCACACCTGTCAGAATGGCTAAAATTAAAAACACAAGAAACAAGTGTTGGCAAGGATGTGAAGAAAAAGGAACAACACTTGTGCACTGTTGGTGGGAATGTAAATTGGTGCAGCTT
Organism: Canis aureus; assembly: GCF_053574225.1. NCBI lineage: Eukaryota > Metazoa > Chordata > Mammalia > Carnivora > Canidae > Canis > Canis aureus. The sequence goes on from NC_135616.1 coordinate 50,224,168, forward strand.
CTGTGGAAAACGTTATGGATGTCCCTCAAAAAATTAAAAATAGAATTACCATACGATTCAGTAATTCCACTACTGGGTATTTACCCAAAGAAAACTAAAACACTAATTTAAAAAGATATATACATCCCTATGCTTATTGCAGCAGTATTTACAGTAGCCAAGATAGGAAGCAACCCAGGTATCCACCTATTAGATGAATGGATAAAGAAGATGTGGTATATAATGGAATATTACTCAGCCATAAAAAAATGAGATCTTGGGCAGCCCAGGTGGCTCAGCAGTTGAGCATCGCCTTCAGCCCAGGGTGTGATCCTGGAGACCTGGGATCGAGTCCCACATCAGGCTCCCTGCATGGAGCCTGCTTCTCCCTCTGCCTGTGTCTGTCTCTCTCTCTCTTTCTCCTCTCTGTGTATTCTCATGAATAAATAAATATTTTTAAAAAGTGAGATCTTGCCATTTGCAATAACATGGGTGGACCTAGAGGGTATTATGCTAAGGGAAATAAGTCAGACAGAGAAAGATAAATACCACATGATTTCACTCAAATGTGGAACTTATGAAACAAAACAAATGGACAAATGAAGAGAAAAAGAGAGAAGCCGAGTCTTTGATACAGAGAAAAAACTGGTGGTTGCAAGAGATGAGGTGAGTGGGGGGATGGGTAAGACGAAAAAAGAAAGAAAAAAATCTATAGTGAGATACTACTTCATACCCCCTGGGGTGACTAAAATAAAAAAGATAGACGATTAGTGTTGGCGAGGAGGTAGAGAAATTGGAACCCTTATATGCTGCTGGTGAAAATGTCAAATAATGAAGCCCTTACAGAAAACAGCTTGAGGGGCACCAGGGTGGCTCAGTCATTTGAGCGTCTTGACTCTTGATATCGGCTCAGGTCTTGATCTCACAGTCATGAGTTCAAGCCCATGTTGGGCTCCATGCCTACTTAAAAAAAAAAAAAAAAAAAAAAAAGACTAAAGAAAAGAAAAAGAAAATGGTTTGACAGTTCCTCAAAAAGTTAAACAGAATTATCATATGATCCAGCAATTCGACCTCTAGCCATATACCCAAGAGAATTGAAAACATACGTCCACACAAAGACTCCTATCTGAATGTTCATTGTAGCATTATTCATAATAGCCCTACACTGGAAACCAGCCAACTGAGGAATAGTAAACAAATGTGGTATATCCCCAAAATGGAATATGATTCAAGCATAAAAAGGGATGAAGTATTATTACGTGCTACAACACGGATAGACCTTGAAAACATTGTGTTAAGTGAAAGAAGCCAAACAAAAGAACATGCATTGTAGACAGAAAGTAGATTAGTGGTTGCCAGGAGATGGGGAAGTGGTGAAATTCAAAATAACTGCTTATAGGTAAGAGGTTTCTTTTTGGGGTGACAGAAACATTCTAGCATTAAATGGTGGCGATAGTGTAGACACGGTGAACATAGCAAAAATCACTGAGATTACGCTTTAAAATGGTGAATTTTATGTTATGTGAAAAGTATCTTTAAACAAAAAATAATGCTAAAACAAACAATATTGATTCTGTGCTCGCGAGTAATTTCTCACTGTCTGTGGCTTCCATTTTCTTAATGGTATTTTTAAATGAAAATGTTTTAATTGGGCATCCCGGTTGGCTCAGTGGTTTAGCACTGCCTTCATCCCAGAGTGTGATCCTGGAAACCCGGGATCAAGTCCCACGTCAGGCTCCCTGCATGGAACCTGTTTCTCCCTCTGCCTATGTCTCTGCCTCTCGCTCTCTCTGTGTCTCTCCTGAATAAATAATAAATAAATAAATAAATAAATAAATAAATAAATAAATAAATAAATAAATAAAATCTTAAAAAAAGAAAATGTTTTAATTGTGTTGATATCCAATTTATCAATTTTTTGCTTATGGTTTGTGCTTCTTATATTCTATACCATTCATTGGGCATTTTTATCATGAAAAAAATATTGTGCTTTGTTGAAAGCTTTTTTCTGCATCTATTGAGATGATTTTATGACTTTTATCTTTTATTCTATTAATGTGGCGTTTTGTATTAATGGATTTGCATGTGTCAAACCACCCTTGCATCCCAGGGATAAACTCCAATTGATTCATGATGCATGGTTCTTTTAAGAGCTGTTGAATTTGGTTGGTTAATACTTTTTTTAAGATTTTATTTATTTATTTGTGAGAGGCACAGATAGAGAGGCAGAGACATAGGCAGAGGGAGTAGCAGGCTCCATGCAGGGAGCCCGATGTGGAACTTGATTCTGGGATTCCAGGATCATGCCCTGAGCAAAAGGCAGACCTTTAACCATTGAGTCACCCAAGCATTCCGGTTGGTTAATATTTTTATTGAAAAAAATTTTTAAATTTTTGTGATATATGAAAGTAATGTAACACTTTATGTTAACCATACTGGAATTAAAACCAAAACCTCATTTAAAAAAAAGAAAGAAAATTTTTGTGTCTATGTTTATCAGGGATATTGACCTACGGTTTTCTTTGCTTGTAATGTCTTTATTTGCCTTTGGTGTCAGGGTAATGCTGGCCTTGTAAACTGAGTTAGAGAGTGTTCTCTCCTCTTTAATTTTTTGAAAGAGTTTGAGGACTGCTGATAATTCTTTAAATGTTTGGTAGAGTTCCCTAGGGAGAACATTTGCTCCTGGCCTTTTCTTTGTTGGGAGACTTTGGATTACTGATTCAATCTCTACTCATTATTGGTCTGTTAAGATTTTCTATTTCTTCATGATTCAGTCTGGGTAGGTTTCATGTTCCTAGGAATTTATCCACTTCTAGGCTATCCAACTTGTTGGCATGTAATTGTTCATAGTAATTTCTTACGATCCTTTTTATTTCTGTGTTATCAGCTACAATGTCTCCTCTTTCATTTCTGATTTTTTAAAAGATTGATTGATTCATGAGAGACAGATTTTTTTTTAAGATTTTATTTACCCATGAGAGACACACACACAGAGGCATAGGCATAGGCAGAAGGTGAAGCAGGCTCCCTCTGGGAAGCCTGATGCGAGACTTGATCTCAGGATCCCAGGATTATAACCCAAGCCAAAGGCAGACGCTAAACCACTGAGCCACCCAGGCGTCCCTCATTTCTGATTTTATTTATTTGACTTTTCTCTTTTTTTCTTGATAGGTTTAGTTAAAGGTTTGTCATTTTGTTTTTGTTAACATACGGCTATTAGTTCCATTGATCCTTTATAATATTTCTCTTGTCTCTATTCCATTTATTTCTTCTCTGATCTTTATTATTCTCTTCCATCTGCTTTGGGCTTAGTTCTTCTTTTTCTGCTTTCTTAAAGTGTAAAATTAGGTGGTTTACTTGAAATTTTTCTTGTTTCTTAATGTGGGGAATTTATTAACTATAAACTTTCTCCTTAAAACTGTTCTTGGGGGCACTTGAGAAGAATGTGTGTTCTGCTGCTGGATGGAATGTTCTGCATGTGTCTGATAGGTTCATTTGGTCAAAAGTGTGATTCAAGCCCAATATCCTAACTGATCTTCCATCTGGATTATCCGTCCATTGTTGAAAGCAGCATATTGAAGTCTACTCTTGTTGTACTGTCTCCCTTCAGATTTGTCAGTATTTGCTCACTGTATTTAGGTGTTCTGATGTTGGCCATATATATATTTATGACCGTTATATCCTCTTGAAGAAATTACCCCTTTATTAGTATATAATGATCCTCTTTGTATTTGTTACAGTTTTTTACTTAGTCTATTTTGTCTGATATAAGTGTAACTAGCCCTGCTTTCTCTTGGCTTTGACTTGCATAGAACATCTGTTTCCACCCCTTCAAATTAAAACTGTAGTAAGTCTCTTATAAGCAACATATAGTTGGATCTTGTTTTTTTATTCATCCAGCCACTCTGTTTTCTGTTGGAAGAATGAAATCCATTTACATTTAGGGACACCTGGGTGTCTCAGTGGTTGAGCATCTGCCTTTGGCTCAGGTCACAATCCCAGGGTCCTGGGATCAAGTCCCAAATCAGGATCCCCAGAGGGAGCCTGCTTCTCCCTCTGCCTATGTCTATGCCTCTTTCTGTGTATTTCTCATGGGTAAATAAAATCTAAAAAAAAAAAATCCATCTACATTTATTTTTTTTAAGATTTTATTTATTTATTCATTAGAGAAAGAGAGAGAGAGAGAGGCAGAGACACAGGCAGAGGGAGAAGCAGGCTCCATGCAGGAAGCCCGACATGGGACTCGACCCAGGGTCTCCAGGATCACGCCTGGGGCTGAAAGCAGCGCTAAACCGCTGGGCCACCCGGGCTGCCCTCCATCTACATTTAGAGTAATTATTGATAGATAAGGACTTACTAATGCCATCTTATTAATTATTTTCTGGCTGTTTTGCTGTTCCTTTGTCCCTTTCTACCTCTCTTGCTTCCTTCCTTTGTGAACTGATTTTCTGTAGTGGTAAGCTTTGAGTTCTTTCTCCTTATCTTTTGTGAATCTACTATAGATTTTTGCTTTACATTTACCATGACGCTTACTTAAAACATCTTTTAGATACAACAGTCTAATTTACACTAATAACAACTTCAATCACATACAAAACTCTACCCTTGTGCTCACCCCTTTTATGTTTTTGGTGTCACAGTTTACCTATTTTTACAACGTGTATTTATTAAAAAATTAGATCTGTAGTTATTTTTAATATTCTTGTCCTTTAACCATTATCCTAGAAGTAAGTGGTTAGCATGGTACCATAATACAGTATTAGGGTATTCTGAATGTGACTCTACATTTACTTTGAGTAGTGTATTGTACATTTTCGTATGTTTCACATTACTAATTAGCAACCTTTAATTTCAGTTTGAAAGACTCCTTTCAGATCTCTTGTAAGGCAGGTCCCCTAGTGGTGAATGCCCTCAGCTTGTTTGTCTAGGGAAATCTTTATTTCTCCTTCATTTCTGAGAGTCAACTTTCCTGGATAAAGTATTGTTGGTTGGCAGTTTTTTCTTTCAGCATTTTGAGTTTATCATCCTATTCTCTCCCTGCCTATAAGGTCTCTGCTGATAAACTTACAAGGGTTCCTTTGTAAGTTATAAACTTCTTTTTTCTTGTTGTTTTGAGATTTTTTGTCTTTTCTTTTTAACAGTTTTACTGTAATGCATCTCAGAGAAGATCTCTTTATTTTGAATTTGTTTATGACCTATGAGCTTCATAAACTTGGATATCCAAATCTCTCTCCAGATATGGAAAATTCTTGGCTACTATTTCTTTAAGTAAACTTTCTGCCCCCTCCCCCTCTCTTCTGGGACTCCAATAATTCACAAATTGTTTTGTTTTGTTTTGTTTTTTTGCTGGCATCTCATAGATCACAGAAGCTTTCTTCAGTTTTTTTTTTTGTTGTTGTTGTTGTTCTCTGCATAATTTCAAAGTTCCTGTCTTCCAATACAAAGATTCTCTTTTCTGCTTCATATCCTTTGCTGTTGATGTTCTTTATTGTATTTTTTCATTCATTGTATTCTTCAGCTCCAGAATGTGTTTGTTTTTTACATTTCTCTGTTAAACTTCTCATTTTGTTCATTTATCATTTTCTTGATTTTATTGAATTGTCTTTATGTGTTTACTTATAGCTCAGTGAGCTTCTTTAAACTATTTTGAATTCTTTATCAGGTACAACTCAAATCTCCATCTTTGGAATCAGTTACTGGAAAATTATTGTAAGCCTTTGGTGGCATCATATTTCATTGGTTTTTCACATTCCTTGGAAGTCTTGCGTTGCTGTCTACACATCTGAAGCGGCCAGTCTTTACTACCTGCCTTTGGGGGAAAATATCTTCTTCCATCAGCTCTGCTAGGGATTCTGAGATATTTGCAACCTTCTATGGATAGGTCTGCTCCTCACTCCTAGCTCCCTCTTGTGGCAGAATTGACACAACTGTATGCCTTCTCTCCGTCTTACACCGCACCAGGCCAAGTGCTGACAGCCTCCTTTGTGCTTTCCCAAGGGTGATGCCAAAATCTAAGTTTCTGGTTTCTCCCTGGCCCATAGATTCAGGTTGACTTTCTATGCATGCTCACTAGTCATCTGCCAACACTTGCACTCACTACTGCCATCAGGAGTGCACACAGGGAGCCAGGTATGTGGGGAGGCATGCACAGCACTGTGGTGCCTGTGAGCCAGTTGGGGCCATTTATAGGCAAGGCAGCCCCAGCAGTTCATGGGCTGGTGTCTTGATGGAGCCACAATGCAGTTAGTAGGATCCACATTCCTTTAATGCCCTCCAAGTGCTTGGATCCACATTCATTTAATGCCCTCCATCTACAACTTCTGCTGTCTCTTCCTGTCCCTCGGTCATGTAGCTCATGATATGCAGTGCTCTGGATGGAACGAAAGAGAACTGGGCCTCTAGCAGCATCCCACACAGCTAGGGAAGCTGATTTCTTACTCACATGCTCTCACTTTCCCCCACAGGAGAAATCACAGGGGCTGAGAGATCTCAGCCCTAAGCCATGCCACCTCAGGGGAGGGATGATGCACATACATTCAAGCTGTGCCTCTTAACCACCCCAATGTACCCCAACTCAGGTTTTTTGTTGTTGTTGTTCAATCAGAGCATTGATCTGATTGATTGATTGTCTCAAACACTGTCTGAGACAGTATTTTCCAGGAGCTTCTGGATGATAGCTGGGAGGAGTTGGTTCACAGGTGAGACTGAGGTCCTTAGGCCTATCACCTGCTGCATAGGTGGGCAAGATTGCTCCCAGGTCCCTTGGCATATGCTGCTGAATCCCATAGCTCCCACAATGCCACTTCTGTCCATGGATGGAGGCAAAATTTTATTAAGGGTGACACGTGAATAAGGGATGTCTTATTCAGCCATGCTGTGGTTGTCACTTCATCCATTTTGTTTTGAAGAACCAACAACTCTCCCTTGGTTACAGTCTTGATGAAATTCACATACTGAAAGAGCAAGACAGGACCTGGAAACACCCCCTGTTCACTTCTTCTGTTTGGATCCATCCCAAGAACTGCTCATGTTCATGCTCTATGAACACTAGTCCAGTAAATTTCCTTTCTTCCTAAATTACTAAGTGGGCTCTTGTTGCAACCAAGTAATCCTAACTTAGACATTGAGTTTTTGGACATCGCATTAGCTTTCTATTGCTGCATAACAGATTGTCACAAGCTTGGAGGCTGAACATAACACAAATTTATTATCTCACAGTAATGTTGGTCAGAAATCCAAGAACAATATGACTAGACTCTCCACTCAGGTCCCTATGAGGCTGAAATCAAGAGACGTTGACTGGAGTGGCAGTTCTCATCTGAGGCTCAGGAACCTGTTCTAAGGTCAACGGTTGTTGGCAAAATTTATTCTCTTACAAATATAGAACTGAGATCCCAATTTTCTTTCTAATTATTGGCCAAGACTGCTCTCAGATCCTAGAGAACACCTGTAGTTACTTGAATGTGGCCCCAAAGACAGTTCACAATATGGATTTTTGCCTTTTCCCAGGCCAATTAGAGCATATCTCTGACTTCTGCAACCAGCTTGAGAAAACTGTGTTTAAAGGGTTTTCCTGATTAGGTCAGGCCCACCCAGGATAATAACAGAATCACAGAATCACAGGAGTGATATCTCATCATATTCACAGGTCCTTACCACAATCAAGGAGATTATGTAGGGCGTATACACCAAAGTGTGGAAATTTTGGAGGCCATTTCATGATCCTGTCTCCCAAAGAAGAGCTATTAGAAAAGGTGCTCCTTTCTTCTTCATCTGTGAAGGAAGAGGTATGGTTCTTTCTTTCTTTTTCTTTCTTTCTTTCTTTCTTTCTTTCTTTCTTTCTTTCTTTCTTTCTCTCTTTCTTTCAAGATTATTTATTTATTCATGAAAGACATAGAGAGAGAGGTAGAGACATAGCAGAGGGAGAAGCAGGCTCCCTCTGGGGAGCCCAATGTGGGACTCAATCCCAGGACCCAGGGATCATGACCTGAGCCATAGGCAGACGCTCAACCATTGAGCCACCCAGGCACCCCTATTTCTTTTTTTAAAGGTTTTATTTACTTATTTGAGAGTGAGTGAGTGAGTGAGAGAGAAAATATGAAGCCGACTCTATGCTGAGCACAGAGCCTGATGCAGGGCTCCATCCCACAACTGTGAGATCATGACCTGAGCCGAAACTAAAAGTCAGATGCTTAACCGACTGAGCCACCCTGCACCCCAGTATCTATTTTTCTTTCTTATCAGATGGAGGAAGCTTGCCTGGGAATGAAGCCAACTGAGAGGAGAGCAAACGAGATGTGTAAAAACAAAACACTTACTGCATCCATTGACAACCTGGATCGTGCCATACCTAAAGGCTTGCCCGCAGGCTTTTCCATTTCATGAGCCAGTAACTTTTTCTTAAGCTATATGACTTTGATTCTGTACCTTATAATTGACATCGTCTTGACTTTTACAGATGCTGAAAATGCATGGCCACCAAAGACGTGCTTGCCACTTTGCAATTGTGCTGTGTCCACTTTTTGAGAGTTTTACCTAATGGGCCCTTTCCCACACCTCAAATTATTTGTCCCTAAGAAAATTCAGCCACAAAATTGTGTTTCTTTAATGAGACATAAGCAAGGAAAAGTATGCCTAGTCTCCAAACACACAAGAAAGAAAGAAATGAGAAGACTGTATGAAGATATAAAAGATTTTCAAAGGTGGCAAGGGATGGCAGAAACAAGTTGGGTTTCGATAAAATTGAAGAGATGCTATCAAGGGAGGAGAAGAATTCTAACTGCGTATTGCTGTTGACAGTCAAGGAGCTTCCACTTTAAAAGGACTGTTTAAAAGGACTGTTTCTGCTTTAATGGAAGCCTACATGCATGTGTCACTTTCACATATATGTCAGATTTAATCTTCAGGATGACTCAGTAAGGTAGTAAACATTGGTATGCAGTTTTCATTTCATACTTAAGGAAACACAGTCAGTAAAATGAGGTAATTTGCTCGAGGTCACAAGGCCAGTGAGTGGCCGGATCAGGACTGTAACTCAGGTTTTCTGGGTGCTCGTTGGAAGAACATGAGCTGTAGAACAGCCAGCCCCAGCTTCAAGTTCCAGTCCTACGATTTACTAGCTGGTTGGCCAACAATGGGTGATTGGAGGAATGAATAAAATGATTTATGTGCCCGGAATAGAAGGTGTTGGGAAGAATTGGTTCCTTTTACATCATTCAGGGGAGGTGACAGTCCCCACCATTGCCTGGGGAAAGGACTCCAGGGGGTCATTAAATGTTTGGGGGCAGATCCTGTGTGCAAAGTCTTTCCAGGAATGACAGGAGTCCTGAGGAGTGAGGAGAGTTGTTGATGGTGGGGTGGTATGGACAAGTCCTCTGGAAGGAGGGAGATTACCCCCACCCCGGAGCAGGGCAGCCCTAGTGGCTCAGCAGTTTAGCGCTGCCTTCGGCCCAGGGTATGATCCTAGAGACCCAGGATCAAGAATTGGGCTCCCTGGTGGAGCCTGCTTCTCCCTCTGCCTGTGTCTCTGCCATCAGTGTGTGTGTGTGTGTGTGTGTGTGTGTGTGTGCGATGAATAAATAAATAAAATCTTAAAAAAAAAAAAAGTTCTTGAGCATCAGGTGGGAAGACAGTGCATCTGCCTTGTGTGCATTACAAACATGTGGTTCCAGTTCCTGGGCTGGTGGAGGTGATGCGTTTAGCCACAGAACACCTAGCAAGTCCATTCCTGCACATCTGAGCAAACACAAAATCATCATCTGCAATGGGCAAGCTTCCAACCCTGAGACATCAGGGCATCTGAGAGCCCAGGCCATAATTATGTGTGAGCAGTGGATATTTGTAGCAAATTCCTCACCTCTGCCGGGGCTCATCCCCTCCTCTGACTCTACCAAGTGGTGTTCCCCTCAATGTGGTGCCACTGAGAGCTGCCTCCATGGAATGCACAAAACTAGGAGCTGGCCCCTAGCTCTGACCTTGACTTGCTGTGGGGCCTTGACCAAATCACTTTACCTCCCTTGGGCCTGGTGTCCTCAGCTGCAAGATGAAGGGGCTGGATGCCAAGGTGGATTTTTTTATTACTTGAGACTGAAAAATATCCTGAGAAATACATATATTGTGGGTTCCTCCATCAGGAAAGCAGCTTGTGAGGGCTGCCTTGTCTCATGTGACCTGGTATAGTGCCTTGTACATATTTGAAGTTCAGTATTTGTTAGATAAAAAGTGATTGTCTTTATTTGTATTTATGACCAAAGCATTAAAAATATAAAGCACTTCTTCTTCTTGTCTTCAAAAAAAAAAAAAAAAGATGGAAGGGTAAACTAAATGGCCCTCACATGTTGACTTCTAGCTGGGAATTATATTCACGTACAATTATTCCTGCCTCTTAAATGTCCCTCCCATTTTAGCTGTACCTGCTGTTATCTACCCCCTGCACCATTTTGACTACGGGAGCAAGCCAGTGACTGTCTTGTGTCCAGGCTTCCACATGAGGGTGTTAAAAGAAACCACAAGAGGCCCAAAATGGAGTCACTTGTACTAAACCCACATCACCAAACCAAGGCTTGATACGTAACCATTTATAGTTTCAACCTTCTCCAGGAACATAGTCTTAACTGGTCAGGCTGAAATCTTCTGGTCAGTACCAGTGAGGTAATCTGCACACAGGCCCTTTTCTTCCCCCAAAGAAAGATGAGATAATCCTCTCTTTCCTTGTCCCTGCCTCGTTCTGCCTGTAAAAGCCTCCCATTTTGTATAACTCCTGCGAATTCCTCTCTACTTGCTGGATGAGGCGCTGCCTGATTCATGAATCATTCAATAAAGCCAATTAGATCTTCACCATTTACCACCAGTTTGCAGGGCTCTGCTCCATCTTATAGCACTGGAGTGGCTCTGACCTCGTGCAGACCACATTTTGATCATTTGCAACGGGGAAGGACCAATGGGCTTGCATGGAATGGAAGCAGCTGGTGGCTTGGAAGTCCTCTCTTGGCCAACCCTGGCCATGGCCCAACTCACCCCCACACCAATCCAGGCCTGTGTCCTCCCACTCGAGGAGTAAGTCTGAGGGAAGTCCACTTCTGGGGACTGCTAGGCCAGGACAGGTGGGTTCTCACATGAGAACTTTGCAGTTCCTTTGGATGGTCACCAGCTTAAGAGAAAGGTAAGGTAGTTAAAATAGACAAATTCCAGCAGAGCAACTGGTCTGGCCCTGGCATGCGAGGATTGAACAGGATTTTCCTGCTCTGGGTGACCTTCCCTGGGCAGTTCAAGGCAGCTTGTCAGGGACCTCTAACCTTTGTCATGTCAAACTGCAGTCCCCAGGCTCTTCTGCTCCTAGCCTGGTGGGCCTGAGCTCTCATCAGGTTTTACCACAGGACCCCAGAGTTCTCATTTGTCCAATGTTTGGACATGGTACACAGCTAACACATGGTGAAAGAGGGTTTCCCCCAAAGCACAGTGGAGACCAGTGACTGATGCATGACTGGTATGACCTTGCAGAGGTATTACCAAGAAAATAACTAGTTCTTGGCTCCTCTATAGCCTCATCAGCTCATCCAGGTAATGGGTGGCCTCAGGCTATCTCACACCATGATGGAGATTAACTAATGCCAATTAATCGCCACCCATCCTAGAGATCATCTCCAACTGACAGAGGGGACCTCTAGTAGAGCACTTGCCTAAGGCCACTCGGCTAAGTGGCTGAGCTGGGATTTGAGCATACAGAGCTGACACCCTTTCCTGTGCTTGACACTGCCTGCCCCAAAAGAAGTCAGTGTGCTGCCTGTGAAATCTGGACTTTTCTTACATGTGACCTTTGCCATTTCCTTTTTTTTATTTTTTTAAGATTTATTTATTTGAGAGAGAGAGAGAGAGAGAGGGAGGGAGCAGGGTGGTGGGGGGGAAGGGTAAGGGAAAAGGGAGAGTCTCAAGCACAGAGTCCAACACAGGGCTCAATGTCATGATGCTGAGATCACGACCTGAGCTGAAACTAAGGGTCTGATGCTGAACTGATTCCACCACCCAGGTGCCCCTGACCTGTGCCATTTCTTTTTTTTTTTTTTTTTTTAATTTATTTATGATAGTCACACAGAGAGAGAGAGAGAGAGGGGCAGAGACACAGGCAGAGGGAGAAGCAGGCTCCATGCACCGGGAGCCCGACATGGGATTCGATCCTGGGTCTCCAGGATCACGCCCTGGGCCAAAGGCAGGCGCCAAACCGCTGCGCCACCCAGGGATCCCACCTGTGCCATTTCTTTACCACACACCTCTAATACAGGTGGAAAGACATTTCTTCAAAGAATCCCTATGAACCTGCCATTGAAGGGTCACTGGATTCTTAAAGGACCTTGTCCGACATGTGACAGTATAAATGCCTCCCAGCTAACTCTCTGGGGACTCCAATTGCCTCCCAAAGGAAGGAAAATAATGTGTGTCCTGTCTCCCTCTTGGGTTTGTTGCAAGGATGAGACAAAATACTGCACAGGAACTTATTTTGTAAAATTAAGTCCTAGGACAATCCTTTTATTTTTGAGAAAAGTCAACCTATGAGTTTCCAACTGATATTTGAAGCAAAGGAAAGAAAAGCAGCTAGTATCTGGGTTTTCCAATGTCTAACGTTAACAGCAACCTAAGAGTTGTCAATTAAAATAATTCTATTTTTACCTGTCAAATTCAGTGCCCTGGGTGTGCACGATCATATGAGATTTGCAGGACTAATTGACAAAGTCTTAGGAGCAACCTGGAACGAGTACTGACAGCTCTTGGCTCGGTAATTCCAGTTCTGGGCATCTCTCTAAGGAAATCAACCGAGCAGTGGAATATATTCTGTGCATAAAGAGCTTTCTCTCACAGCAGACAGGATCGGAAGTCACTTACAGGCAGAAAAACTGGAGAAAGTGAAAACAGCACTTAGCTTCTGTGTGTCCAGTGTCCTTTCGTTAGCCCAACTTTCCGCTCCTTTCAGGAGCCCCGCCTGGGAATTGGCGGGTCCCCGTGGGCCCCCACGGTTCTGCGGGCGCCGAGCGCCCCACCCCCCACCCCCGCGGGGCAGGGCACGTGACCCGGCGCGGCCGACGAGCGCCGCCCCCTCCCCCACGCCGCGATCCTGCAGGACCCGCTCTCTCACCAGGAGAGATGGGCCCTCTTTGCTGTGAGATTAAATTGGCTGCAATTAAAACCAACACAGTGCAAAGAGGAGCCAGGAGATGAAGGCACTTCTGAAGGAATATTTTAAGATCAATGAGCTCCTCTTTTTGCCTAAGCTGCTTTGAGGAGGGTTCCTGTCCCCGGCAGCAGCGCGCTAATACAGACCATTACTGGGGAGCCGGGGGAGCCCGTGCTGATGAAATTCTCTGCGGCCGTTCTAGCCATCCTCGTGCGTGGTTCCTGGTAACAGAACACGCTTATGATGAAGTGAAAGAGTGTGATATACGATCCGTGTACAGCATGATCTTGATTCCATTTAAAAATCGCACGGATGCAAAAATGGGAAGCGAACACATTAAAATATTAGCACCATGCTGACGGCTGAGATTATGGATTTTTAGACTTTAAAAAAATTTCCATACAGGTATATGTATCTTACAATAAGTAGTAAAGAAAAAAGCTTAGAAAAAGATCAAGTTTTGTTGGTTGATTTATACCTTGTTTGATTCCAAAAAGGACTTAAGTTTATGATGGTCTTCTCAGATGAATATTCGTTCTCGAGTGGAGTGTTTGGCTCTGAAGTGACAGTTTGGAATTCCCCTAAGAAATATTGACCTACCTGCTTTGCACAACAGTAGAACACTATTATTTTCATTAGTCAAACTGAAAACATGCCCCATTATAGGAAAGTAGACTCTGCTCTTCGATTACTTTGTGACCTGCAGTCTGAATATTACTAAGAAGGGAGGGGTGACATGAACTACACCAAATCAGATTATTTATGCACTGATTTCATTGAACCCTGCCTCATTTCATAAAGGACTATTCTCCACCCCACTCCCATGTCTCCAAGGAATCTGAACCTGAACTAGGAGACAGAAAAAAAAAAAAAAAAAACCCCGCTAATTATTGGCCATGGCTTGGTAAAGACAAACAGCCTTGACCAACTAAGCACAGACTGAAAGCCAAGACGATATCCACCAGACAGCCAGGTGGGCACAGTAGTTTTATGCTCTGCAGTTGCTCCCTATTTTAATTCTCTTCTTGATCAGGGCCTGCCTTGCTCTCTGTGCCAAAGCCAGTCTTGATCTGAAACACTCATCCCCTATCTGGTAAAGGAAGAGCTCCGTCTCTCTTCTGCCACAGGTGGGGTGCAAAGGGACCTGAAGCAAATGACATGGAAGTAGTAAAGCCATGAAAGCCTGGCAGCAGCAGCAGACCAGCCCTCTGTTTTTTCTCCTGCCCCTGCTGGGCTGCCTTTACTCCAGTGTCCTCTCATCAAGGCCATCCACCCCTAACCTGGCTCATGGTGTCATTCTTAGGGACCTGATGGGCACTGCGGACAGGAAGCCTGCATCTCCATAAAAAGTGGTCTAAAGTGCCCTCTGGTGGTCACTCAGACATAACAGACATAATCTCAATCAAGCACCTACTAAAAAAACGTAGTTGACTTTCCAAATTGGATCTTACCTGAATATGTTCTTATACGGTATCAATGAACATAAAACCCACAACCAGTGAGTAAAGGGAGAAAGAGAGATATACACGCTCAACCTAATTCTATCACAAAGTACCTTGGCACCAGAGACACCATGGGAAGCCCCTTGATGAATGCTGCATTCTGGCCATCCCCCAAATTGCAGGACACCATGAGCTGTTTACCAATGGGAAAGAGTCAAATTATTCACTGTAAGCTCTGAAACAGCCAATAGGTGATTTAACATCATGCTAAAATAGAAATGCAAAAGGCTTTTGACAGCAATGAAAGTATAATATTAACATCTATTTAAGAAAATAAATCCAACACATTTCATGAAAATAATGCTTTTAATTATTTTGAGTGAAAAACCTATTTTACCAAGTTTAATGTAAATCATTTTTCTTAAACAGAAGCTGTTTGCTGGATTTTAGGCTCATTTTGTAGTTTTAAAACAGAACTCATATTCATCTTCTTTTCTTAGCCATTTAAGGATTCGGCAGGTTGGTTCCTGACACCCCTCTTTAGGAGGGACCTTCCATCATCTTCTGAAATCATGTATGTAGGTAATAAAATGAAACAGTTTCTTCTTTTCTGAAGAATTGTGATTTTTTTTTAACCTTATCTTCTCTCTCGTGACCCAATTAGGTAGTAACAGCATGGCAGCCATTTAAAGATTTAGAGAGCTGAGCCCACTGCTGAGAGCAGCATTATTTTAAAAAGCTACAGTGCAGTTGGGGGCAGCAGGTTATAGGCTTGGCTTAGGCTGGTCTATGTCCGATAAACTTTACTTACAAAAGAACACCAGAAACTACTTACACGAAATTTCCTGCATCCTTTTTTCTTTTGCAAGCCCATTTGGGGACAAAAAATAAAATAAAATAATGTGTACCTATATGTAGGTGTGTGTTTTGGGTGAAGACACAGATTATACAGTGTCCACTTAGGTGGGGAAATCAAATTCAGGAAAAGTTTTACGAACTTCTGTTCTAGGTAACTATCACTTTAGACTTGAAAAGTGGAAAAAAAAAAAAAAGTTCTTCATAAGAAATAGTTTTGCCCTCTGTAGGATCAACACCACCCAGACTGTCAGACACACATGGACCACAAAGAGGAAGTCCCATTTGTGTCTCACCACGGTTTGACATGGCTGTGCACGGTAACACAGGCCACCGGACAGGCACGGGCAGCTCAGGTGTGGCCATGGGTAAGTGAGGACCTCTCCCCTGAACCTCTCCCAGGAAGTAAGGATACATTTTTTAGTACCTTCAAATGCCAATGGGCAATCTAAATCTGGCACCTGCTCCTCTTCAAGGAGTACCTTTGGGAAACTGGAGCATTTGCATTTGGAACTAATGGAACAAGATTTCCTTGATCATAATGAAAGACACCCCTCTATGAAAATGGCTTCAAAATTTGCAAAAAAAAAAAAAAAAAAAAAGAAAAGAAAAGAAAAGTCTAGCAACCACATCTTCCAAGAAATCCAGGAATAGTCCAACTTGATTTTGTAAGTAAGCAAGCAAGCAAAGCAAACAAATCAATCTGGGAAATGTTCTGGAGAGGAACACTAAGCCCTTCAGGTCTGTATGAGCCATCCTAAGCAACTTCCCGGGTGTCATTAAAGATGCCGTATTTTGCTTCACCTAGGGAGAGGAAGAGAGAGGAAGAAGGATTATTTCATTAAACTGAGTTTAACAAATCTTACAAGTTAATCATTCTAGGGAATGATCAGAGAAACTCCTGATCCAGAAGTTTAGGATTTTGAGTTAATTTCAGTCATTTTGGTGTAGTGAAGAACTGCCCGAGTTTATGCACATTCCTGAGTGCTGGTATCAACAGGTTTAGGGTGAGGCGTTGGAAACTTCATTTTAGCCAGAAGCCCCGCCCTGTGAGTGTGGTGTCGACATGCTCCAGTAGAGGCCTGTGGGACACAGCACTGAGGAGCAGCTGTGGCTGCTGGCTATCCCATGGAGGATACCTGACAGCTTAGCGGGTTTAAAAGACAAAAGCAGTCGAGAACAGAAGGGGCCCTGAACATTAAGCAAAACAGCGGTAACATGGCAAGTGCCCTCCCACACTGAGTCTAGCTGGGATCTCTCTTCCTGTGACAGTCTGACCATGGCTATCAGGAAATCCATCTCCAGGTGAGGGAGACCAGGTAAGTTTATAACCTGCACCTGTAACTACATGTGCCTTTGTGGGCATGTCAGAGAAGAGATGAAGCCTGGGGCAAGCATCCTGCTGCTCACACTTAACAGTGACAGGAGGCAACTGCTTATACTTGGAAGGATGGCCTGCTCAAGGGTTTCAGCAGATACGCGGTTTGACAGAAAAACCTTCCACTCCACATGCAAATATACTCGTGGCCTGGACCCAACAGTCCAGTGAGCCAAACCAGATTCAGTAGGCCCCATATGAGCCCTACTAAGTGGCACTTATACGAAGCCTTTTCATAAGACTCCACCTGAATGCAACAGATTTCAGACGCAGATGGCTTTATGGCATTCAAAGAAATAGCATCTTCCAAAACTGACATGGGCAAGCTGGCCAAGACGGCTGCCATCCGGTAAAGCTCCAGAGTGCCCACGAGGCCCCTGGGAGTGGTTCCCTCCGAGCATGCAGGTTCTCAGCCCTTACAGACATCACTCTCTCCTGAGCTACTGAGCAGCTCTGATGACAAACCAGGTGGGTGGGATGGTGAGGGGCCCACTCCAGGACTCTGAAATGGACGATTAATAGTCAGACGAGTTCCTAAAAGTCAGCTTTAGGGCTGCCTCTCCCTAGGATTCTGGTGTCCTGCATAGAAGGGGTTACATCCTGGTCTAGACTTTGGTCCTCCTCTTATCTCTGAGCTGCAGAAAAGGCTCACTAGTCTGTGTAATAAAATGGGAACCTCAAATTTATCTATTTCTACTCACTTATTCAATACAAAGACTTACAGGCAAGCACATTTTTATTTTGTTATTAAAGGAAGCATTGCCCTTGGGCATGTTATTTATACAAAAATAACTGTACTGGGGATCCCTGGGTGGCTCAGCAGTTTGGGCGCCTGCCTTTGGCCCAGGGCGCAATCCTGGAGACCCGGGATCGAGTCCCACGTCGGGCTCCTGGTGCATGAAGCCTGCTTCTCCCTCTGCCTGTGTCTCTGCCTCTCTCTCTCTCTCTGTGTGACTATCATAAATAAATAAAAATTAAAAAAAAAAAAACTGTACTTCGGAGATTGTCACATCTTGTAAAAGTAAACTTTAACCTTGCATAGTGGGCCTGTCATCTTACTGGCCATCCTCCTGAAAAATTCACTGCCCAGTAATAATGTTATAATTGCTGCCTCTGTATTCCTATAGAGTAAGGTGGCTTTGTCAGTCCAGAAGAGAATCACTAGCCTGTGCCTCTTCACCTGCATGCTCAAAAGCAAAATAAAAGCCATGACTGCTGGATTCCTTATTCAAACAAAGAAGCTGAGAATCTTTGTCTCAAATTATCAGTCTGACAAGTAGCTAGTATTTACTAAGCACCTTCTCTGAGCCATGCACTGTCCTAGACCCTGTTTGGGAATGAAAGAATGAATGAAGAACAAATGAATAAATAAGTAAAACCCGAGCTTTGCTGTGAAGAAATTTGCAATGGTGACAGGAAGTCAAGAGTTCAGTGTGGAACTGTTCTGTAAGAGAATAAGACCCAGAATAATGAAACACTGAGAATCTAAGACCTGCAAATGAGCTACAGTGTACAAGTCTGACAGTATCATCACCCTGATCTCTGCAAACAGCACTCAGCATCACAGGTAGAAGTGCATCATATGAATAATACCGGTTTAGGAGCCTGGCCAGCTAGCAGAGAGGTAAGCAGAAAAATGGGCTCTCAACCTGGTTAGAAGCAAGGTGGGGGCCCCAGAGCTAGAATGCTGGGGTCTCGATCCCAGCACCAACACGTACTGGCTGTCAGACTTCAGGCAAGTTTCTTACTTTTCTGTGCATCGGCTCTCCATCTGACAGCTGAAGAAAAATATTACCTAGCATCTTATGGGGAGAATTCAATGAGCGCAAAGCAGAGCACAGCACCAAGCCAGCACAGTGCCCTGCAAGCAACAAACACTCAGCACGCACCAGAAGTGTTACTGCTGCTGTGATCACTGGTTTCCAGGCCTGGAAGATGGCAGCTGAGGCCACTGACCCTGGGAAAAGCGCAGGCCTCTGTATTCCTTCATTCAAACCATGGCCTAATTTCAAAGGATCTAACCACACCCTTCTTCCCTGTCCTTTTCCCATCTTCAGGCTATCTTCATTCTTTCCTGGGGCCCCTTGGGTGTTGACTGCCCCCCACCCCACTCCTGCTGGGTGCCCCCTATGGCCCCTCAGCACTCACAGCACTGGGGGGGATGTGCACGGGGCTGTGTGCTCAGACTCAGATGTGGACCATTCAGAGTCTGATTCTCATAGGAAAATGCCATCACAGGCCAGCCAGGGCCCCAGAGCATTGCTTTAAAACAAGGTCTCAACCTGCTGTGCAAGCCTGTAGGCAGAGCTTGGGGGTTTGTGAACTTGGATGGAAAAAAGTATTTTCATTTTCATTAAGCTCTAATTGAAGTGTATCATTTCCTTCAATGATGAATGTAGGCAACAAACCTCAGTGGTGATAGCATATCTGTGACTGTCACCAACAGAAATAAAGAAATCACACTCTCATATTGTGTTAAGAGTCGTCGCAGATGCCTGAAAATATTCAGTCCTCACTATTCAGAAAATAGTGTAGTAATGTTACAGACGCACCATTAAACCTTATTTAATATGTTCATTAAGTCATCAACATATTACTACACTACACATTTAAAAATATTTTTTTAGGACAGCCCGGGTGGCTCAGCAGTTTAGCGCCGCCTTCAGCCCAGGGTGTGATCCTGGGGACCCGGGATCAAGTCCCACATCAGGCTCCCTGCATGGAGCCTGCTTCTCCCTCTGCCTGTGTCTCTGCCTGTGTGTCTCTTATGAATAAATAAATAAAATCTTTAAAATAAATAAATAAAATATTTTTATAAATGTATTTCAATAGAGTTGGTTTACATTGTATTTCCTGTGTATTTTATACATTTTAAATATTATTTAAATATTATTCTAAAAATATTATTTTGATGGGGGTAATAGGCTTTACCAACTTGCCAAAAGGGTCGGTCCATGGTACAGAAAGCAGCTGAGACCCCTCCCCTTGCTTTAAAAGATTGAGGACCACTGATAAAAGTTGCAGTACTAAAAAGATGTGCAAACACTTACTGAACTGTGACATTATAATATTCTTCAGGTGTCACTATTTTTGGTCCACCAAAGTAGTCCAGGACCCAGATGTTGGTTATATTCAACTTGGCAAAGAACCAATTATGGCTGGAAGGCCAGGTCTTCATTTCAGGGTGTCGGACAAACAGTGAATGCTTGGCAAAGTCCATTTCCGTCTGATTCACCTGAGGGACATAAATGATGTGAGCAACTCATAGCAGCAACACTTGGTTTCCTCACCTGCTTAGGATAGGTGATCCTAGCATCCTACACATCCTGAAAAGTTTATTCAGTTACAAATCCTGATCTGAAACTTTAGGAATCAGGAGAAAATGAAGGAACCATAAAGGTAAGCAGACAACATCTGAGCATTCAGGTGTGAGTGGTACAGATACTGAGGTGGGAAAGCATCACAAGCACCAACTTCTGTTGCTCCATAGTCACTCTGAGCTATCAGAGAACCAGCACGTGGCATATAATAAAGTGTTCAGGTGCTTTTGTTGTGTTACATCAGCACACATATCCTATAATAAGCAGATGTTAAACATGGAGATGCAAATCCAGAAAGGACAGAAGTCTCTGGAAAAAGTGCAGTGGACCTCAAGAGCATTTGCTGCCCATCCCCCACCTCCTGTTCATGAAACGCAGCCACGGAGATGCATCCACACAGAATTTCCAGACCATTACTCTAACTTGTCTGAGGTTGTCATGAGAGATAAGGCCAAAAAGCAAATCTGCTGGCCCGGCAATTAATCAGCTGTGATACCTTGCCCTCTGCCCTGCAGCATTCACCCCACTGCCTAAATTCATGTCTAGTATTTAGTAACGGGTACCCCTCTTGGAGCTTCTATGGTATGCTCTCTGCCCTGAGCCACTGGTAAAATATGGAGACAAGGAACCCACACATGCGAGATACTGTGTGTGTACAACACTGCCAGGGGCAGAGAGCTCTGGTTGAACAGATGTTCCTCACAGAGAAGGTGAACAGCTGTTATATCTGTTCAGCCTCAAAAAATCCTTCATTTTCCGCCTAAGTTCTGATTGAACACCTATATGAAATCAACTGATTTAAGCCTTTGGTTTTCATGAAAGTATACACTAGAACATATTCTAACACTGTATCTCAATCACAAATCATTTTCATTTTATACTTAAAATGTCTCTTCTTTCATTGTTCATAGATGGTGCTCTTCTCAAACCTGTCTCTGTTCTCGTGGAGTAACTACTCACCTTGGTGACGGTTCCTGACAGTATTATGTGCGCACAGAGGGGACTCTGGGGGTCAAATCCCTTCTTCCTGCAGAAGTTGGTCTGTGCCAAAGACATGGTCAGCGTAGCATGTGGATTCTCCTGCACAGAGAAAATAAAGATCCTCGTGTGTGAGATACTGTCTCTGGAGAGGTACTAAACTTCATAAGTTATGTACACACTGTCCCTAGAGCTGCATATTCTTCCATGTGAATTATAAAACACCACCTACCACTTGAGAAAATTTCTAGTGGGGTAGAGATTGAGCTTGACGTTTCCTCCCAAGAAGCAGGGGCTAGGGTTCCTTTTTTAAAATTCACTGACTCAGTGAGAATTATTTTAAGACTCTTTTTTCTTAAACTCTTAATCTGTTTCATAGTCACCAGAGAAATGACTGTCACAGCATCACTGAAATACAAGGCTGCTCTAGAGCCTTTACTGAAAGGCTCGAAAGGGTTAGACTCTTAATATGCAACTGGTACATAAAAACCATTGTTCAACTAGCTAATTGTACAATTTAAGCAAGAAAGTTGCTGAATCACGTTTTTTGGTTATCTTATGCTAGCAGAAATCGTCACATGATCTCAAAATTGGAGAAGTTGTTTGTTCCTGTTTTAGTCGTAAGAATGCCTCGACTAAAAAAGTGTGAAGCAAGCAAAATTCTTCTTTCTTATTCAGAAATCAGCTTCACAAAAGACATTGTTGACAGATCACAGCAAAATTCACATGTTGCGCTTAGTGCTTTAAATTCCAAGTAGCTCGCGTGGCAAATTCTGCTATCTCATGGTGACCTAGCAAAAGGAGGAGTATGGAGAAAGCTCCTTGAAATCATGTAGCTGTAGCTAAACACTCACTGTTTGTACACTACTGGGCAAGGAGCCATAGGAGACCAAAAAAAAAAAAAAAGTCTCTCCTTTCCCTGTGACTTTATAACCTGGTGGATGGAAAAGTCAGACATAAACAAAACATAACTAGTGCCTAATGACAAGAGGTCAGAAGGCATATAACTAATTGCCAGGCGAATGGATCAGTTAGGTATATTCAAAGTCTAGTACAAAGAGATGTCAACACAGCCTGGAATCGTTCGGACACTCCACAGAACCTCATAAGATATTCAAAACCAGGACAGAAGCGGGATGATGTATTAAAGAGTAAGGGAATTTCAAAAACAGAACCGGGAAAATGTGGCACATGGTTGTGAGTTGAGTAATGAGAAACCCAATCTGCTTAAAAGAGAGGCTCTGGGAGGGTTGGGGAGGATGTGAGGTTGGGGGGGGTGGGTAGTGAGGGTGGCTCAACTCCAAGCTGAGGAGTCAGGATTGTGCTGTGTAGCCTGGCATCTGTCTGTGCTTTCCAAGAACCACATACATGGAGACTTGTTAAAATGCTGGTTTCTGGGCTCCATTCCCAGCCCTGGTATTTGTATTTTTAACAAAACATCCCAAGTGAATCTTATGCAGCTCCAGGCAACCAGATGTTATTAAAGGTTTCTGGGCAGAGGGCAATGCTGAGTGGTATTTTGTTCATGTCAATCTGGTGGGTAGGGTGACAGGGAGAAGACAGAGGTCAAAAGGAGGAAAAGTAGAAAGTATATACCAACCTGACTGGTTAACTGATGGAATCAGACTAATTCTGATGTGGCCACACCTTTTCACTGCCATCGTGGAGAACCAATCCTGGATAGGTTCCTTACACTGCCTTTCTAGACCTGTCAAAGACTGGGGCTGGAGTTCGACCTGGCAGCCATTAGTGGCTGGTTACAGGTGATTCCCACACCTCTGAGTCTTAGTTTTCACCCTTCCAACAGAGCAGATGACCACATCAGCATGGGTTTAAATATAATCTTGCATACAGTGGTTTTCAATTCCTCTCCCTCATTAGAAACATCAGGGAGGGATTAGGGAGCTGTTTTTTAATAAAATGTGTGTGTTTTTTTTTTAATTTATTTATGATAGTCACACACACAGAGAGAGAGAGAGAGGCAGAGACATAGGCAGAGGGAGAAGCAGGCTCCATGCACCGGGAGCCCGATGTGGGACTCAATCCCGGGTCTCCAGGATCGCGACCTGGGCCAAAGGCAGGCGCTAAACCGCTGCACCACCCAGGGATCCCAAAATGTGTGGTTTTTTAAAAAAGATTTTATTTATTTATTCATGAAAGACACAGAGAGAGAGAGGCAGAGACACAGGCAGAGGGAGAAGCAGGCTCCATGCAGGGAGCCTGATGTGGGACTCGATCCCGAGACTCCAGGATCACACTCTGGGCCAAAGGCAGGTGCTAAACCGCTGAGCCACCCAGGGATCCCCTAAAATGTGTTTTTAATAAAGTATCCCGGTACTGTATTTTTTAAAGTATTCCCAGATGACCGTGTTTGCAGCCAAGGTTGAGCATTGCTCACTGAGCAGAATGAGCTTGCTTTGGGCAAATGTCTGAGAGTGGGGTGGGTGGGGAATAAGAAAAGGGTGAACGAGGAGGTGCGTGTGTCTTAAAGAGCAGCAGTTTGTTTTTGCTCAGAGAATTCGGGTCCTCGGAGGTACAGATCTTCCAAGAAACTAGAAACTTAGATTTGTCATTGAAATCTCAATTTTTGAATGTTAGTAACTACACTAGCCTCTCCCCACCTTACCCACAGGGAATACAATCCAAGACCCCCTGTGGATGCCTGAAACCTTGGAGAGTACTGAACCTTATACAGACTATGCTTTTTCCTATACACACACATCCCTATGATAAAGTTTTAATTTATAAATCAGTCATAGTAAGAGACTGGCAACAATAACTAGTAATAAAATAGAACAATTATAACAATATACTGTAATAAATGTTGGGTGAATATGCTCACTCTCTCTCAAAATACCTTAGTGTCCTGTAGTCACTATTCTGATGATAATGCTGAGATGTGATCAGATACCTATCGGATCAGGTGAATCAGGGTAGGCTCTGTGACCTGGCACTAAGCTACTACTATTCGCCAGTACCTCAGGAGGAGAATCACGTGCCTCTGAAATACAGCTGACTGCAGGCAGCTGAAATCACGAAGTGTAACTGAGGATAAGGGGGGACTCCTGTAACTAGAGTTTATTTAAAAAACAAACGGAACTCTGTGTCAGCCAAAGAAATCCGGTCCGTGGGACATATGCAGCTCTCGTGCCACTATTCCTGTGGTCTGTATTTTGAAGGCAGACAGACTTGACATAAAATTCCAGTTTGGCTCCTGGCTCTGGGCAAGTCACTCAACCTATCCGAGCCTCAAGTTCATCTGCAGCCCACTCCTGGACTCTGTGGCTGGAGCCCCTCGGGCTGTAGAGCTGTGACACCACTCTTGGGACAGCGGGGATCCACCAAGGGCTTGTAAGCACGGCCCTGCCACCAAAGCTGGGCACAGGCTGAGCCCTAGACCTCATAACATCAGTTCTGCTCCTTTCCAGGGAAGGCAGTGCGCACAGGAGTCCTAAAAGCTGCAGTAGTCGCTCACGACGTTGTGTATTCCCTCCCTGCTGCTGAAAGGCAAATTCTTAATTCAGGAGAAGGGGAGGCCTTGTGAAATTCTAGAATACCACAACCGTGCCCCGGGGCGACCCAGGGGCGAGAGGTCCTCCGCGTAGGTGGCGGGGGCGGGGGCGTGCGTGGAATTCCCGCGCTCGGTGGCGGACAGAACGCTGCGGGGCAGCCCGGGTGGCTCAGCGGTTCAGCCCAGGGCGTGATCCCGGAGACCTGGGATCGAGTCCCACGTCGGGCTCCCTGCATGGAGCCTGCTTCTCCCCCGGCCTGTGTCTCTGCCTCTCTCATGAACAAACAAATTAAATCTTTGGGAAAAGAAAAAAGAAAAAAAGAACGCTGCTCTCCCAACGCGGGGCCGGGAGGTAGGAGGCTGGGCTCCGCGGCGCGTGCACACGCTCCCCTCCGGCGCCCCCGCGCCCCCCGCCCCCCGCCAGGGCCGACCTTGGGCCCCGCGGCCGCGGCTCACCTGCAGGTTGCCCACCGACTGCTGCAGCGGGCTCAGGTAGAAGTAGGGCACGCCGCTGCCCGCGCCCGGGGGCCCGTCGCTGAGCGAGAGGACGTCGGCGAAGGCCCAGCCGCGCACCGCCGGGTCGGTGGACAGCGAGGCCAGCGCGCCCCAGTCGCACACGTGCGCCACGAAGCGGGCCACGCGCGCCGCGTCTTCGCGGGGCGGCAGCGGGGGCAGCTGCGCGGCGGCGTCCCAGTCCCCGTGACCCCGGCCGCCCCGGCCCCGCGCCGGCGACACGAGCAGCGCCGCCAGCGCCGGCGCCAGCAGGGCGGCGAGCAGCGAGCGCGCGGACCCTCGGGCCCGGCCGGCCATGACGACGACGGCGGCGACAGCCCAAAGCGCCGCGACCTCCAGGGGTCGAGGGTGAGCCGGCGCCCCTGGCCCCGCCCCCCGCGGCGCGGGCCGGCCCCGCCCCCTCCGAGGGGGCCAATCGGGAGTCCGGGAGCGGGGGGCGGGGCCGTCTGTGCGCCCCGCCCCCTGCGCGGAGCCCGCTTGTTTGTCCGGCTCCCTGCGGCTGCCGCCCGGGCGCGCTTTTTTTTTTTTTTTTTTTAATTTATTTATTTGCGAGAGAGAGAGAGAGAGAGAGAGAGGGCGTTTCTAGGGCAGCGGGAGAGGAAGAAGCAGACTCCCCGCTGAGCGGCTTGCTCCCAGCACCCCAAGATCGTGACCTCAGCCGAAATCAGACGCGCTCCCACCGAGCCTCCCAGGCGCCTCTCCCCACCGCCGCTCTTTAAGGACCGTGACGTTGTCCCAAATGTGAAGTTTGCTTTGTTTGGTAGATGGAACATGGAAATCGTCCTGTTAGGGGAAGACTGCTGGCTACACACACACACCCCTTTTAAAAATACCTTTGGGGGGGATCCCGGGGTGGCGCAGCAATTTGGCGCCTGCCTTTGGCCCAGGGCGCGATCCTGGGGATGCGGGATCGAATCCCACGTCGGGCTCCCGGTGCATGGAGCCTGCTTCTCCCTCTGCCTGTGTCTCTGCCTCTCCCTCTCTCTCTCTCTGTGACTATCATAAATAAATAAAAATTAAAAAAAAATACCTTTGGACACAGCCGCTAGGGGATTGACAGTCTACCCTCTGTATCCCATTAACAAATTTGAACTTACTGAAACCAGCTTGGGACCTGTTGAGTCATCAGAGGGGTCAGTGATTTCACAAATTTCTCACCCTTATTGACCCTCCCACGCCACGTAAATAGCATTTCCCTCTTGCTCCTGCTAAGAATCTTCTTCCAGGAGGAGCATTTGGGGCATCCCTCCCCTATGCCCCACCGCCCTTCCCTCCCTCGGTTGTGGGCATGGCTACCTCACTCGGGTCTGGATCCATTTTTTCAGGCGTGTCTGCCTTCTCATTATAATATGGGAACTGGTAAATGAACTCAGCCACCTGACCTACATTCTTTATACCTGTAAGCTTTGGTCACATCTCCAACTGAATCCTACTCTTATGGGCCTGGCCTCATAGCCCCACCTTCCTTGTTATAAATGCTGCGTGGCGATGGTGCTCGTCAGCTTTGAAAATCCGGCTCTGGCAGCTACCTGGTCGTCTGGAGCTGCATTCAATAGAGGTGAAGTAATTTCATTCAGGGGCTGTGGGCCAGTCATGTGAGCAGGTGTGGGTGACAGGTGTGTGAGCCAAAGTCCTGCCTCTGCTTTCTGTCTCAGACTCAGCCATCTTCAGCCAAGAGGGCTAGGCAGTGAGAACTTGTGTATAGAAATAAGACTGTTTACTCTGAATAGGAGTTTCTGGTTCCCTGTGGTAGCCAAAGGATGTTATACACAGGGCTTTCACATTCAGGAAAGAGGAGTGTGAACAACCCTTGGTCAAAGTTGGGTTCCTTTTTTTAACAACTGAATTTGGAAGTGCTTCAGGCTATATGGAAAACTAAGGAGGGAGAAATTTAAGAGGAGGAAAAGCAGGTTTATAATTTTCTAAAGAAATACAAGGAATTGGGGGATCCCTGGGTGGCTCAGTGGTTTAGCGACTGCCTTCGGCCCAGGGTATGATCCTGGAGTCCTGGGATCAAGTCCCACATCAGGGTCCCTGCATGGAGCCTGCTTCTTCCACTGCCTGTGTCTCTGCCTGTGTCTCTACCTCTGTCTCTCTCTCTATCTCTGTCTTTCATGAATAAATAAAATCTTTTTAAAAAGAAGAGATACAAGTAATTTGAGTAACTGCCTTAACCTATTAAGGAAAGAGCGTACATAATTTCACATTTGGAGTTCTAAATCTCAGCTCTGCCCCTATCAAGCCGTGAACTGTAGGACTTCCATTTCCCCTTGTCTGGGCTCAGTTTTCTCGCCTGAAATGAGAAGTTAAATTAGATGATACCTCTGTTGGCTCCATAATCTGTTAACATACCAAATGTGGGTCTTCAGTAAGTTTCACAATGATGTTTTTCCAAGAGGACAAAAAAAATTTTGCTTATTGCTTTGACACTTTTTGCTCATATACAAAATAACAAGAGGCCTAGTATAGCTCCATTGCAAAACAGGTGCCTAGAACTTGGTCTCCATGCACTTGGGCTTAAGACTGAGGTCTACAAACCCCCTAGCTTTAAGTACCTCTCCTCAGTGTCTGCCTTTGCACTCATGCCCACTCGCTCTTCCTCAACTGTGGGCATAGCTACTTCACTGCCATCCAGATCTCCCCCAGACATGCCTCCTTGAGCACTGTTTCTAAGAGGCCTTAGAAGAGAAAGAAGAAGAAATAGTTTCTTCTCTTTGCCTCTGGCTTTGACCCCAGTTAGGAACCCACCCTGCATGCTCCCCTCCTCACACAGTGCTGCCCTTGTCTGGGTCACTCCAATAGTGCTGTGCGAATGACTCCGTAAGGGGCCAAGGAAACAGAGGAAGACACTTGTGGAAGGCTCCTGATCAGGGGTAGTTCTCGAGTTGAGACTTGAAAAATAAATAGAAGCTTGGCAAACAATGAGAAAGTGAAGGGAAAGGGAGAGTTCTATATAGAGGAAATAGAACACACACAGGCGAGGAGACATTATGTGTCAGGGAAAGCAGTTGCAAGATGAAGGGAATGGAAAGAACCCATGGTGGGAGATAGACATGCTGAAGCCAGATACTGCAGTCACCTCCAGGCTCCACTGGAGCTCACTCACCAGTAGGTTGCAGTCCCTGGTGTGTTTTGGATTGAGGGCCTCAGTTTCTTGCTGGGTGCTGGTTGGAAGCCTCCCCCCACTCCTTGCCACATCACCTCTCCAAAGGGCAGCTCACATCCTGGCAGCTGGTTTCAAAGCAAATGGTTGAAGGAGAAAGAGAGAGGGCCAGCAAGATGGAAGCCAGTCTTTCTATGACTTCTTTAGATCTCAGAGTGACATCCCATCACTAGAAGGAAGGGAATTAACACGGAACATGAGTGGGCCAGATAGGCATGTGGGGTTTTTGCAGTCACACGACTATGATGTTCAGTTATGAATACAGCCAGTGTGAACTCAGAAAAACATCTGCAGGGTATATTTGTCCCCCTTGCCTAACTGTATACCCTCCTTTGGTCTCATGCCTTGGTCTAGAAACAGAACATGATGGAAAGGGGAAGGAGAGACTAAAATACGCCCAACTACATAAACTGAAAGTGCATATGGTGGCAGTAATGTTTGGCAACAGCAGAGCCCCCACTTTGACGGTGCCTGGCGGCTGTCAGCTGGTACACAAATCCGCAGTGTCTGACACAGCAGTGTCCCCGAAAGTGGCTCAACTAAAGGCTCTGACAACAGAGGAAGGGCCCTCAGGCATTTATGGGTAGTGGTGGCTCAACATGGAGAGTGAGCTCTTTGTGAGCCCCTGTGAAACTCCTCGGTGACAGGAAGGCTTGGAGGGCAGGGCAGTCTCACTATCATGAGTGGAGGTGAGGACCATAAACCTAGCGTGTTACTGCTAACATGACCCATTTTGTCTGTGCAAACAAACTGGGCAAACTTACATTTATGTAGGTTAAGCTGTCATTGGAAAAAAGAGAGAACCATTGGCTAGCTAGCTAGAGACAACGTTTGAGGTGAATGCAAAGCTGGCTTTGGTCAAGGTCTTCAAGTGGCAGCCACTGGGCTGAATCTCCATGTTGTTTCTCTACAACCTCTAAGAGAGCTGGGCTTGGTGCCAAAAATCCTCACTTATCAAGAAAGTGGATGAGTGGCATGGAGAGGTGTGGGAGGAGATGGGGCTTGTGGGGCTGTTGATAGTTTTTCCTAAAAGCAAGAAGGAAGAAGAGCTAAGTAGTGGCAGAGTTGAACTGTCAAGACATTACGCGGCTTGCATATGAGGTGCTTGTGTCATTTAGATCTTCACATGCATCATTATTTAAACCAGTGTTTGATGGGCATTTCTATTTTTAATGTAAGGGGCTTTTGCACAATAGAAAAAACTATATTCCTTAGGTCACGTGCTTTATTTTGAACAATCACAGGTTTTGATAAAGATGGAATGATTTGATTTTGGAGGTTAGGTTGTGACAAAAGATAATATTAGTAACTGGGTGACCCCTGGAATAGCTACAGTAAGTAGAATGAATTAAAGATCCTATAAAGGCTTCACCAGGGGTGCCTGGGTGGCTCAGTCAGTTAAGCATCAGACTCTTGATTGTAGCTCAGGTCATGATCTCAGGGTGGTGAGTTCAAGCGGCATGTTGGGCTCTGCACTGAGTGTGGAGCCTGCTGAAGATTCTCTCTCTCCTCTGCTCCCACCCTCCACTGCCAGCGCATGTGCATGCCCTCTCTTTCTCTAAGAAAACAATGATCCATGTGGCAAATACTTACTAAGCTCTAAGTGCCCAGCGCTATTCTAAACACTTCCCTGGACTATCTCATTAAATCTTCACATCCCTTGATACTCAGTACAGGTCCTCAATCTCATATCCTCATTTCCCAAATCCAAGAAGCTCTGAAAACAAGTTTTTTTTTATACCTGTTTTTTTGTTTGTTTGTTTGTTTTTAGATTTTATTTATTTACTCATGAGAGACACAGAGAGAGAAAGAGGCAGATACACAGGCAGAGGGAGAAGCAGGCTCCATGCAGGGAGCCTGATGTGGGACTTGATCCTGGGTCTCTAGGATCATACCCTGGGCCGAAGGCAGCACTAAACTGCTGGGCCACCGGGGCTGCCCTGAAAACAAGTTTTTCTGAGTCCTTTGGCAGCAAACCTTAACCTGGGGGGAGGTTCTTTACAGTTTTTATCCTCTCCGCTTACGGAGAACACGCCTGTGTTTCAGTGTAAAATTCCAAATGTTGTGGAAGAAAAAAACCAGAGCAGCATCAGCACACACCTTTATTCCAGAACTCCAGGCTGAGAGGCCCGTAAAGGAGTGTTCTGCCTTGGAGAAGGAGGGAGCGACTGTCACAGGGACTTCCATCAGTTCTCCTTTTTTTCTTTTTAAAGATTTTATTTACTTATTATTGAGAGACAGAGAAAGAGGCAGAGATACAGGCAGAGGGAGAAGCAGGCTCCATACAGGGAGCCTGACATGGGACTCAATCCCGGGACTTCAGGATCATGCCCTGGGCCGAAGGCAGGCACCAAACTGCTGAGCCACCCAGGGATCCCCCTTTAAAAAAAAAAAAAGACTTTATTTATTCATGAGAGACACACTGAGAGGCAGAGACACAGGCAGAGGGAGAAGCAGGCTCCCTGCAGGGAGCCCAATGTGGGACTCGGGGCCCAGAAATCTGGGATCACGCCCTGAGCCAAAGGTAGGCGCTCAGCCACTCAGGCACCCCTCCACTAGTTCTCCTTTAACAGTTTCAGGAATAGTTGGTTCAAGATGGGTCTGGGAGGGGAAGGCATTCTTCCTGCTTGTCTGTAGCCAAGATTCAAGAATTTGGATTTCTTCAGGAGAGGTGGGGAGGAACAGTCAGGGGCTGAGGTCATGGGCCAGGGGGATTGGAAGAACCTGCTGAGGAGGACAAAGACTGAGAGGGCTTCCATGGACACTTCTCAATCCTTCAGGGGCCCTCACGGGGGATTTACTGCTGCAGACCATGCTGTGAGGCATTGTATAATACAAAAAACCAGACACTTATGGGCATCTTATTACCTTTCTCAGATCGGAAAAACTATGAATTCTGAGACACATCTGGCCCCATGTTTCTTGGTTAAGGGTTTCTTTTTATCAGCCCCATCTTACAGCTGA
This sequence comes from Canis aureus, assembly GCF_053574225.1. Taxonomy (NCBI): domain Eukaryota; kingdom Metazoa; phylum Chordata; class Mammalia; order Carnivora; family Canidae; genus Canis; species Canis aureus. Next base: position 50,255,436 of record NC_135616.1, read on the forward strand.
GGAAGCTGAGGGCCATAGGGGTTCAGGAGCCCACCCAAGGCCTCGCAACAGACAACTCATTTTCTGCAAGTCCCTCCCAGGTACCGCAGCAGCTGGTTGGAAGAGATGTGTGTACAGCCTCACCTGGGTGCTGTGCCCAGAGCTACTCTGCCTTGGACCTGACCTACTGCTCTGGGCTGCAGGCAGAGGCACTGCCTCTTGTCCTGAGGTCAAGGATGACCAGGGAGAAAGCCCACTCTGACATTTCTATGTCTCTTGCCTCTCTGAGGCTGGAGTAGGAAGCCTGTGGTTATCTTCCTCTCCACTTTATTTTCTCCCTGTCAGACTTTCTTGACCACTGTGACATAAATGAGAAATATATATTTGGTTTTTGTCCCCAGTTCCTGGCACAGACCTTCTAAAACCCTTGTAAGTTCCTGAGTGACTGGAGCATCTTTTGTTCTAATATTTTATTTTAGACCTGAGTCCTCCACCTACTGACCTCTGGGGAGGGGAGTGGGCTAGAGATTGAGTTAATAACCAAGGGCCAATGATGTAATCAGTGGTGCCTATGTGATGAAACCTCCTCCGTAAAAACTCTAAACTGAGTTTGGAGAGCTTCCAGGATGGGAGAAGCATGCATGAGCCAGAAGTACCCCAAACTTTGTGGGGACAGAAGTGCCTGTGCTTGGGACCCTCCTGGACCTCGCTCTATGTACCTTTCACCTGGTTATTCATCTCTATCCTTTATTATATATTTTTCTTATAAAGATTTTATTTATTCATTTGACAGAGAGAGAGCATGAACGGGGTGGGGGGCAGAAGGAGTGGGAAAGCAGGCTCCTTGCTGAGCAGGGAGACTGACTTGGGGCTCTATCCCAGGACCCCAGGATCATGAGCTGAAGGCAGACACATAACTGACTGAGCCACCCAGGTGCCCCTACAATCTTTTATAATAAACCAATAAACATAAGTATTTCCTTTAGTTCTGTGAGCTGCTCTAACAAATTCTTGAACTTGAGAGGGTTGTGGTAAGCACTGACTTGTAGCCAAGTTGGACGAAAATATGGATATCCTGGGGACCCACTACATGTGATTAGTGTCTGAAGGGGGGGGGGGGTTGGAGCCACCTACTTGCAAGGCCTATGCTAACTCTGAATGGAACTGCAGGATACCCTGTTGGTGCCTGGAGAGTTGGAGAACCGGTTGATGTGGGAAAACCCCACATACACTTGCAATCAGAAGTGTTGTAAGTAGAAGAAAGTTTTCCTTTAGCCATTGATAATAATTTAAGTTGTTTTTTTTTTCTTTTTAAGGATTATTTAGAATAAATAAAAGTCTAAATGACTCCTTATTGAAAGTCAAAAGAAAAGTGCTCACAGAGGCTAAACGTCTGGCCTGGCCCTGAAGTTCTGACACGGAGGAAAAGGCGGCCATTCCCTGCAGCAGGGCAGCCATGGGGCAAGTCTCCCACTAACAACCTGCTTTAACACTCAGTAAATTCTCCCAGTACTTCGGGCAGCCCAGGTGGCTCAGCGGTCAGCGCCGCCTTTGGCCTGGGGTGTGGACCTGGAGACCCGGGATTGAGTCCCATGTTAGGGCTCCGGGCTCCCTGAGTGGAGCCTGCTTCTCCCTCTGCCTGTGTCCCTGCCTCTATCTCTTGTACTCTGTGTCTCTCATGAATAAATAAATAAAATTTAAAAAAAAAAAAAAGAAAGACTTAAGAAAAAATCAGTATTTCTTGTGTAAACGCGGGTAAACATTTTTTAAAAATTGAAATGTCACAAAAGTTTTAAGTAAGTCCCCTCTCAAAACACCACCAACCACCACCAAAACCAACTTAGGAAGAGTTCCACAAATCTGTATTTCACAGTACCCTCTTCACAGAACCTATTTTCTTCTGTAAACAATCTGTACCACCCATGGGCATCACCCCGAAGCTTATTGTGACCCCAAAGTCCACTTGGATTTCGAGAAATGTCATTTTCTATTTGACTGGAGGCAATTGCATGGCGTGTGGAGGTCAACTAAAGCCCTTTCAGCTCACTGGCTCCAAAGTCCTGGAGGGGCCTGGGTTGTTGAGGAAATCCCAGGACAGCTGAGGGCACTCAGGAACACAGAGCCTCAGCAGGAAACATGTCCTACCTGCTTCAACTCAGAGAGAAGTGCAGGGAGCTCATTTCAGTACTTTACTACAGCAGGGTCTTTCTTAATAAGAAGCTGACATTTCTCAAAGAAATCTACTCCAACTATGACTTTTTTAAAAAATATTTATTTATTCATGAGAGACACAGAGAGAGGCAAAGACATAGGCAGAGGGGGAAGCAGATTCCATGCAGGGACTTGATCCCTAGGACCCCAGGATCACACTTTGGGCCAAAGGCAAGCACTAAACCACTGAGCCACCCAGGCATCTCCAACTATAACTTTTTAAATGTTTTTTTTTTTAAATTTTTACTTATTTATTTATGATAGTCACAGAGAGAGAGAGGCGCAGAGACAGAGGCAGAGGGAGAAGCAGGCTCCATGCACCGGGGGCCCGATGTGGGATTCGATCCCGGGTCTCCAGGATCGCGCCCTGGGCCAAAGGCAGGCGCCAAACCGCTGCGCCACCCAGGGATCCCATCTTTTTAAATGTTGACCAATGATATCCTTGAAGACACCTCCCACCTCCACCTGGAGGCCTCTACTCTTTATAAATATCTGTTAGTAGCTGGAGAGCCTCATTTTCTCCGCTTCGTAGGACCACTTTTCCCTTTAATGTTTATTTACTCATTCATTCATTCATTCATTCATTCATTTATAAAGATTTTATTTATTCATGAGAGACAGAGAGGGGCAGAGAGAGGAAAGGAGAAGAGGGAGAAGCAAGTTCCCCATGGGGAGCCCAATGTGGGACTGGAACCCAGAATCATGCCCTGAGCCAAAGGCAGACGCTCAACCACTAAGCCACTCAGGTGCCCCCCCCCCGTTAATATTTAAATTAAAATCTCATATACTGGGTTGGGGAATTCATTCCATTTCCCTTGCAGAATAACTGAGGATTCTCAGGGAGTTTTGTTTCTCACAACGGTTTTTTGCTAAACTCTTGATATCGCTTAGAGCATTCTCTTCTTTTTGTCCTGAATTAACTGAACAAGCATTTTTTTTTCTTAATCCACCCCCACCCCCAGCAAACACCACTTACCCAGAGTGTGGCAGGGTTGTGTTGAAGGTTTGAGGGTAGAGCTAGACCACTGTGTAACCCAGTAGATTGTTCTAAATTGAATATTTGAATCTCTTTTCTAGAAAGTGTCCCTTCAAGGAGGCTGCTTCAAGAAACTATAAATTCTTGTCTCCTTAATATATACAGTAATTTAGCTCAACATCCTTTCCTAGGCCAGCCACCCTGCTTGGAGGCTATTTTTCCAGAACAAGGTGATTTTCTGGGCATTTTGTTAAGTAAAATATACTTCTTTTTCTAAATAGACACAGGGACCCACTTTTAAACTAATAGTCTTTTTTCTCTTTCTCTTATAAACTACAAAGGGAAGCTTTAAGTAGTTACTCAGTGGGTACTGATCAAATAAATTTCAAGCCTAATGATTGAGTTCATCTTATTCCTCAGTTTCAAGAGAGGGGAGACAAGGAATCTTTGGGTTGACATTCTGTGCCAAGGTCATCATGCTGTCTCTGGTAGCCATCGTGCTGCCCATAGAACATTTCAGGCCATCTGCAGCATTTCAAGGACTACAGTCTGCAACCAGCTTGGGGTTAGTAAGGTTACATGCCCAACTCTGGCCAATAAGATATAAGTGGAAATGATGTATATCACTTTCATGCTGGTGTACAGCCCTCTGTCCCTCTACCCAGGCAGCTAGCAGTGCTCTAGTATAGCCAGAAACCATGTAGAGCAGATCCTCCCCCACCCCCAGGCTGATCAGCAGGGGACACAGTGAACATGTATTACCAGTGGGAAATAGCAATCAACCTTTCATGTTGGAATTCCCAGAGACTGGGATGTTCTTTGCTACTGTGCATAATTAGCCCATTTTGACTGATGTACTGATTCTAATTCCTGCAACAACCCTACAAAGGGTTATTATTATATCCATTTTTTTGGATGAAATTTCCTCAGGTCACAGAACAAATAAGTGATAGAGACAGTTTTCAAACCCACATCTGTCTGATGCCACACCGAGCCTCACCACCCTGCGTTTATAGTTCTTTTTACTAAACTTTGCTTTCCGATGAGTATTCTTACCAACTGACTCATGGCTTTTTTAAAATCTCTGTTTCTGCTGTACAGTGATATGAATAAAATAGCACTTCAGAGTTTCTACTGTACATTATTTCATTCCATCCTTTCAACAACCTTTTGATTTGGGAGGGTTTTTTTTTATATTTTATTTATTTTTTCCTGAGAAACAGAGAGAGAGAGAGAGAGAGAGAGAGATAAGCAGAGGGAGAAGCAGGCTCCATGCAGGGAGCCCATTGTGGGACTCAATTCTAGGACCCCAGGATCACACCCTGAGCCAAAGGCAGATGCTTACCACTGAGCCACCCACGCTCAGCATGCATCCCCCAACAACCCTTTTTGATAAGCAGTGTCTTTTCTTTTCAGATGATCCAAATGAAATTCAGAGCCAGTAATGAACGGACTTGCCCTCAGAGAGATAGGTATTATATGACAGAGTCAGGTCCTGAGCCCAAGATTTCTGACTTCAGGTGTGGTGCCATTTCTATGTTCAGAATGCCTTTCAAACCAACTAGTTTTTCTCCATTGAGTACTGTTTGCCTCATGCTGCACACACAAGGATGGTAGAGCAAGCAACAATGATTTCATTCATTCTCTCATCCACTTATCTCATCCTTCGTGAGGAGCATACTTCTTAAGCCAGACCTGTTGATAAACTCTGAAGAGAGTAAATTAGGAGAAAAGAGACAGTTTCCAGAAAGAAGTCTGTAGACTTCTGCAGAAACAGATCAGTGGTGCTCTGGAGCACACTGGTCCCAGCTCTCAAGAGTTACTTCTGCACATCTCTTCCATCTCTGAGTTTAGTGACCTTGCAGCAACTTGAAGTTGGCCAAATGGGGAGTGTTTACACCATGGAAACTGGTAAATGCTACAAATCAAGACCCTTCCTTCCTTCCTTCCTTCCTTCCTTCCTTCCTTCCTTCCTTTCTTTTTTCTTAACAGATTGTTGAACATTGATTAGCACATCATTCATGGGAGCTTTGTGTGAGTGGCAGCCTTTCCCCTAGCACTGGGGAGTGAAAACTAAGATGGAATGTGTTCCCTGGTCAACCATGCCCTTGGACTAGACAAAATTGCCCAGAGCTTCCATGCCCAATTTGGGACAAGTGTCTTATCTTTTAAGAAGTGGGAGAGGGAAAAGGGGCGACTGAGTGGCTCAGTCGGTTGAGTGTCTGCCTTCAGTTTGGGTCAGGATCTTGGGGTCCCGGAATCGAGCCCCCAGTTGGGCTCTCTGCTCAGTGGGGAGTCTGCTTCTCCCTCTCCCTCTGCTCGCTCTCTCTCTCTCTCTCTCAAAGAATTAAAATCTTAAAAAAAAAAACAAAAAACAAAAAACGAAGAAGAAGAGAGAGACATAGAGAAAGCCATGCAGGGAAGAAATGAGGAACAAGGGTTGGTAAATCTTCCTAGCAATCTAATCTACTGCCCCCAAGCCTGCTTTCTGCAGATAGGAAGCTTGAACACAAAAGGCCTCGATGGCTGAGGTGGCAGAGGGGAAGTATCCTGTCATCACAGGCAACACCTCCATGAGTGGTGGTTCCTAGAGGCTGCATCGCACAGACTATTCTGACAACAGTGGTGAGACTGGGGGCCAAGATGAGTTAGGACAACCCGACAGGGTACTGGAAGTCAAGAGAGTGAAGAAATCAATTACCCACTCTCCAAATTACTGACTCTGCTTTCACCCCACCCCTCAAGGAAGGGTTGACAGTGAGGAGTTCTTCTCTGACCCCAGGGTAATAGCAGATTTACCTCCTCCTAATGATCAGGTCTTTTCCTGCTGGTCTCTTAGCATGGGAAACTCAAGATGATGGGTGGATACGTTCCCCCTCTGGGAGCCAAGACCTCTAAAGCTGCAGAGCCTGGCAATGCGGAGCAGGAAACATGCATTTCCAAAGTGGACCACTTGGAACAAGGATAAATGGGACCTCTTATTTTCACCCCATTTTTCCAGACCCAAGTAGTCTACTGATGGGGACACTGTACCATGTAATGATTGGTGATAGGGAATGTGTACTCTGTCCAGGAGGATGACATCCGACTTCATGTGGTATCCACTCCAGCCCCGTACCTCAGCTGTGCCTTCCAGAGGGCATTCCATGGCTCTCTCGGGATGGCATTTTCTGTGCGTTCTGTTCCATGATGAACCAGTGAACCCTAGGGTCATGGGCCTACTTCTGTGTCTCCTGTGCTGTAAAGTGGATCACTTGGTCCAATGTTATATTATGGGAGATCTCGTTTCTGAGGCTCAAACACTTCTGGGCTTCCACTTTCCAGCAGATGGAATATTCCTTTTCCCTAGTCCTCCCATTAAGTACAACTGAAAACCCTGAGAATTACATATACTTTTAAAAAACATAAGACTCTAAAAGATGGAGAAAATATGGCTAACTGGCTAAAGGCCATGGGATGGGAGGAAGGACACAGTGGTGGGCTCTCTGGATTTTCTCTTCTCTAATATATCCCAAACTTGCCACTAAAGTAACTGGCAATCTGCAAGCACAATGAGCATAGGTGAGGGGTGGGGGGGAAAGCTCCTACAAAAATCTGTTCTCGGGCAGCCCTGGTGGCGCAGCGGTTTAGCACCGCCTGCAGCCTGGAGTGTGATCCTGGAGACCCGGGATCAAGTCCCACATCGGGCTCGCTGCATGGAGCCAGCTTCTCCCTCTGCCTGTGTCTCTGCCTCTCTCTCTCTCTCTCTCTCTCTCTCTCTCTGTGTGTCTCTATGAATAAATAAATAAAATCTTTAAAAAAAAATCTGTTCTCTTTAGCCAAAGAGCAGGAATGGATCATTGTAGAAAGCAGAAACTTTTAGACAGAAATCATTCTACTCCAACCAAGTACCATAGAAAAAACTGACTCCACCCACACCAGCAAAAGCAGGTGGGGAACCTTTCTACCACCACCGAGCCATAACTGTTCCCCACTCCCACACCAGGTTAGGGTCAGAAAGTAGGGCTCATGTGTCTGAACAATTCTTCCAATGTATTAGCCATTGTTTGGTCATAGAGTCTGAATAACATAATGTCAGCATAAGACGAACCAACGTAATGACCATGTTGCATGGCCCAGAAATCCAGGTCCCTCTACTGCATTATTGCAGAAAGAGGGAAGGTCCTAGAGGAGCAAGAATGCCCCTCAAAAAGTACTCAAAAGTACAAGACTCCCACATGAATGAGAACTGTTTCAGATTCCCCTTTCTGACAGGGCTAGAAAGAGGTGCATAGCTAACCAAAGGCCACATCCCATGTGAAGATTAGTGGTAATTCACTCTAGCAAAGAGCATGTATGACACAGCAGCTAGAGTTGAGGTTATGACTTGGTTGACCTTGCCACAGTCTGCTGTCATCCTCCAGGACCCATGTCAGGCCAGAGTGGTAAATTAAATGGAGACATGTTGGGAGCCACCAACCCACATCCTTTATGGTTTTCAGGATGGCATGAATCACCACTGCTTGCCCCTACTATCTTGGATGGGGTAAGGGAACACTTTCAGGGGATTTCCCTGGACCTTCCCCACTATGATACCTCACTATGCAGGCCAATATAAGGTTTCTGCCAACCCTCAAGTTTGCCCATTTCAAATGATACATTTGGGGACAGGGAAAATGACCCCTAGAGAGCAGCTGTGAGCTGGACTGAGGTCAGGATGACTTATTACTTGGTCCCCACCTGCCCCTACTCTAACGAAGGGACAAGGTAAGGCTTTAGGTTTCCAGGTATCATATCAGCTTGGATCCTGTGTCCTCAAAATATTTGGTACTACCCCTTTCTCAGTGCACAGTTACCTAACTAGATAGTTCTTACTTTTGTGGGAGGGAGAGGGAACTACTGAGGGCATCATTGCCATTTATACTAGCCGTGGTGTTACAAGGCCTTTTTCCAAGAGATTCAGCCTCTCCTAGATTAGTGGGTTCTAGGTCTGCAAACTGGCTCAGGTCTGAAAACTGAAACAGAGACTTTAATTCTTTTTTTTTTTTTTTTTTTTTGAGACTTTAATTCTTTATTGTGGTGGCTGCTCCCAGTCTCCTAATGATCCACTGTGTTGTATGTGAGGGTGATCTGACTATGATATCCGTCACCCCAGTGATCACCCTAGTGATCACCAGGGTTGATTTGGTTGGCATGTCTTGTGAGGTGGGTGTCCCCTCCCTCCCTCCTTCCTTCCTCCTAAAGCTGTGCACTTGGTTGAAGAGGATGACTTCCCCGATAGAGGAGGACTGCTCTTTGGTCAAGGGTGTACAAGTAGCTGTTGTGCCCTGCTAGAACCTCCAAACAAGCTCTCAAGGTCCATTTGTAGGAGAATGTAGGGTCATCAAGCTTCTAAGACTCCCAATATACCCAAATGAGGCACTGCATGTGGCAGTCTGCCTTTCCAAAAAAAAAAGAGTTTTTTAGAACAGTTTTAGGTTTACTGCAAAATTGAGGGGAACAAAGATTTCCCATACACACAGCCTCTCCCATTCTCAGCATTCCCCACCAGAAGGCCACGTTTGTTACAATCAGTGAAACTACACTAACATGTCATAATCACCCAAAGTCCATAGTTTACATTAGGGTTCACTCTTGGTGTTGGATATTCTGCGGGTTTGGACAGGTGTATAATGACATGCATCATCATTATGATATTATACAGAGCACTTCCACTGCCTCAGAATCCTCAGCACCACCTGCTCATCCCTCCCTCATCCCCACCACACAGCCCCTGGCAACCACTCATCTTTTTACTGTCTCCACAATGTCATATAGTCTAGATTACATGGTATGTAGCTTGTTTCAGCTTCTTTCACTTAGTAATTGGCATTTAAAGTTCCTCCATGTCTTTTCAAGGCTGATAGCTCATTTATTTTTAGCACTCAACAATATTCCATTATCTGGATGTGCCACTGTTCATTTACCCACTGAAGAACATTTTGGTTGCTTCCAAATTTTGGCCATCACCAATAAAGCTGCTATAAACATCTGTGTGCAGGTTTTTGTGTGAACATGAGTTTTTCAACTGCTTTGGATGAATATTAAGGGGTGCAATTGTTGGATGGTACTGATGCAAATAATCCTCTTTCCTCCCCTCCTTGGTTATTTTACTTATCTGCAAGTATGCATTAGCATGCATGTATATTAGCATGCATAATCAAGTGCATTGTTAGTATTAGTGTTTTGAACTGTTACCTGTTAGCTCGGCTAAGAATAAAAAGAAATAATAGGGATGCCTGGGTGGCACAGTTGGTTAAGCATAGGACTCTATTACCTATGAGGACACTGTCTAGATAAGTGTCAGTAAAATCACCCTCAGACTGACAAGAGCCCAAACTCGAGCACAGATGAGCTCGTGTTAGTGAAGAGCCCAAGGGAAGCTCTCCCTCCCAGAACAGCTGCACTCAGAGTTCAAGGGATATACTCCAGGTCCATTTCTTTCCACCTGCATTCTGCTCTTCCCTGTATTGGCTCCATTCTTAGGCCCCAGGTAGCGGCAAACCATCATAACCTCATATGTCCAGGGCAGGACAAGAGCATCTGTCTTGGTAGTTCTCCAAGGAGTCTTGAATTTCTTCCTGTTCGACCCAGTCCCAGTGGTGAAATGTTATACAACAATGGAAATAAATTCTCTCCAGCTGCCTGTATCACTGTCAAAGGATCCTGGAAATATGAAATTGAGTGGGCAAAGTCAAGTTGCAGAGGGTTGTCCATCATAAATGCTTTTTTTTTTAAGCTCAAAAAGAAACAAAATTAAGCATACATAGTTTATAAATATATATAAATATATCTGTGTTAAAACTATTTTTTAAAGCCAAAGGAATTTAAAACACAAAATTTAGGATACCATGACCTCTAGTGGGGAGGCAGGAGGCTGAGAAAAAATAACATTGGCAGTATGGGAGGCATTGGTGATAATCTATCTGGATTAGATATTACACACATGTATATAGATACACAATATCTATATATATGTACATATAACATATTTACTTTTTTTAAACATATTTACTTTTGCATGAAAAAGAAATTTCTTTTCCCAGCCCAGCAAGCCAAAAGACAAAATAAGCTGGAGCCTGAAAGTAAAACCTGTTTCACTCAGTGACAAAAATCGCACAGCTGTTCTGTGAGTTTTGTGCACCCAGGAAGGTTTTTCTGATATTCATTTATCTTTTTCTCTCCTTGGCCTGACACACCATATAAATGACTATATTTTTCATTTTCCATTCTGCTTTGGCTGCTGGGAAGTTCCAAAGTGGATTTCTGACTTCCTGTGAATCACTTTAGGACCCTGGGACCTGTCCTTCCATGTAGACAACCCAGCTTCCTTTGTGGCCTAATTTCAGAAGATGGAATGCTGTCCCACACATCAAATCCAGGCTGTGGTTATTTTGACATGAATTTACTTTTTACCTTTTTATTGAGAGAAAGGCACAAATCCTATGTGTGGCTCCATTAAATGTTCACAAACTGCACACACACATGGAACCAGCCTAGATGAAGACCCAGAACAATTCCAGGTGATCGCGTTCATGTCTCCTTCTGTCTGTCCCCACTTCTTTGAGGAAAACCACCAACTGGCTTCTAACCTGAGAGATTCCGACTTGAAGTTTTATAAGATGGAGTTTCTAAAAGTTAGAAATCAGGAAATGTGCATTTCTACCATGCTTTGAGGAAATGGAATCAGGTGGCCTAAGCCATCTTAGAAAGGATCTGACCTCTCCAGGTCCTTCTGGGTCACCTCCTCATTTTGTCACCTACCTGGTCCATGGGTATAAGGCTTGCAACACTTGCCTGTTCCTACATCCTAACTCCATTTTCAATGTTTTTGTACTTTTGATACCCTGAGACTTTCATACAACAAGGTGGTATTAGAAAAATAAATAAGTAAATCAAAAAGGAGGGGAAAACATTCCTCTCCTCCACTGAGTGTTCTCCTTGGTACAGAGGCCTTGGTGCTGTCCAGCCATCAGTTGTTAACAAGATAAATAAAATTCCTGGGACGCCTGGGTGGCTCAGCGGTTGAACATCTGACTTTGGTTCAGGGCGTGATCCTGGAGTCTTGGGAATCGCTCCCTGCATGGAGCCTGCTTCTCCCACTGCCTGTGTCTCTGCCTCTCTCTGTGTGTCTCTCATGAATAACTAAATAAAATTTAAAAAAAAAAAAAAAAGAAAGAAAATTCCTTAAGTCAAGTGGGGGGAAAAAAGAGCAAACCTAGGTCCATTTACATTTCCTGGCTTATATAGCAAGGAATAATTTGTGAGAACCCATTGCAATTTCTCAAGCCCTTTAACTTTCTTCTTTTTTTTTAAGGTTACTTATTTATTTATTCATGAGAGACCTGACTGAGAGACAGAGACATAGGCAGAGGGAGAGGCAGACTCCCTGTGGGAGCCCAATGTGGAACTCAATCCCAGGACCCTGGAATCATGACTTGAGCCAAAGGCAGACATTTAACTACTAAGCATCCCCAGCCCTTTAACTTTCTAACATCTGTAATCATTGACTCCCTGCCTCCCTCCTTGGGATAAATAACAGTGAAACTCCACAGTAATACAGAACAAACTAAAACAGAAGTCAGGGTAAGGAGCCTGATAAATCAGGTAACAAGTCTGAGTGGGAAACAATCTCATCTGGCAAGAAATGCCCCAAAGGGCACCAAGACTACCCTTGAGGCAGGACTGAGGGTGGGGGCTGTGGCAATAGAGAACTTGCAGGTTTTTATCTTCTGTGCTGCTTGGGTTTGTCACAGCTATGTCACATGTGTACAGTTTTCTTTCTTTTTCATTTTTTTAGATTTTATTTATTTATCTGAGAAAGAGAGAGCACCTGTGGGGCGGGGAGCAGAGGGAGAGGGAGAAGCAGGCTCCTCACCGAGCACGGAGGCCAATGCAGGACTCAGTTCCAGGACCCTGATATTCTGACCTTAGCCCAAGGCAGACACTTAACCGGCAGAGTCATCCAGGCACCCACATGTACAGTTTTCAAAACTGTAAGAATGGAAACAAGCAGGGGTACCTGGATGGCTCAGTGATTGAGTGTCTGCCTTGGGCTCAGTCGCGATGCCAGGGTCCCGGGATCAAGTCCCACATCAGGCTCCCCGCAGGGAGCCTGCTTCTCTCTCTCTCTCTCTCTCTCTCTCTCTCTCTCTCTCTCATCTCTCATGAATACATATATAAAATCTTAAAAAAAAAAAAAGTACTAGGCTTTCTTTGAGCCACTGTGACTTTTCTGTTACATGAAAACCTAATCCTAAATGACCTACTGATTGGAGTATTTCCTCTAAAATCAAATTTATTTTGGCAAACATCTTCCAACACAAAATTGGCTTATAGCAGCAATTCTATGCATCAAGTTAGAACATTTAGTTCCTGAAGGAGGGGCATCATTCTAAGCTAATTTGTCCTACAGGATTTACCAGGAAATTGTAGTTTAAAATTAACATCAGTTCAAGGCATTTTACTGAGAGATTTTTGTAATCTCTCATAAACAAAATAAATCAATAAATCTATAAAAAAGTGAATGATCACTAGCAACTGCTTTGCATTTTTCCTTTCCCAACTAAATTCTCATAGCCCCACTTTAAAACAGCGTCTTGTCCTAATTGTTTCTAGAGTTTAAAGTGCAGATTCATCTATCCAGTCTAGAAGAATGAAGCCAAAATTTTGGGGGGTGGGTCCTGGGGCCCTGCATTGTAAACAAGTATCTTAGTAGGTCCTGTGCAAGTGAAAATTCAAGAATTTTTTGGTGCCTCTTTTTTTCTTTCTTTCCTTAGCTACAATTGACCCCAAACTGTTGTTTTTGTTGTTGTTGTTGTTGTTTTGTTTTTTTTTAAGATTTTGACTCCAATTTCTAAGTCTTATTTCACCCTCCGCTGAGATGGAGTAGGGCCCCAGCCAGCCATGTGTCTGGAGGCAATCCTAAATTCTCTTCTCCTTTTCAGTTATTAAAAGCACAACAATCTTCTTTTTATCAACAACACAGATTCTTTTGAGAGATTGCAAACTCACATTCTGCCTTGTTCAGTTTTATCAAAATCTGAGTCAGGAGAAATAATATGGGTGGTAGATTTCCTAAGAACAAGCAGTCCACTCATTGTTGTAGCTATTCCTAATTTTACCCTTGAAGTGTATCAGAGTAACAGAGAATTGCCTCCTTGGATTATATAGTCATGCATCCCCCCAACCCCCCGCCACCGCTCCCCCCCACCCCACCGCACTCCACCCCACCCTGGCCTTGTTTGGTTTTATTTTTACTGAACTCTATCCTGGAGTTACACTATCAGCCTTACTTTGAACATTGTTCTAAGGAAATGTGTTACTGTAGCTATAGCAGGGCAGTTGGTGAGAGTGTCTCCCATTGAAGCCCTCCCCTCCTGAGTCCCCATGGGGGCAATTTGTCAGGTCCTGATATCAGAAAACACAGTCCTTCCAAAGAACAATTGTTTGTTCACCTAATGAATATGATGAACACAATTCCTAATTATTTGCTCCTCTTTGTGTTGGATTCTGAGAGATTTCACAATGAAGTATCTTGTGACCGATTTTGATTAGATGTGCAGGGATGCATTACTTTAATATTATCAACGTGTGCTTGCCTGCATCATTATGTCCCAGCCTATACATTGTGTTACTTGTAATAAGCGACTGTGGGAAGAGCAGAGAGGGATGGGTAGATCCAGATCTTCTGGATCCAAATCTGATTTTCTCTATTATATCAGGGTTTCTCTCTTTGCATACCCTCTCCACCAAAACACACACTCAAAAAGGAAGAGGCAAAATTTTTGAATAACATGAAAGAGAAAAATAAAAATGCTATGATTTGTAAGGAAATATAACTGCTTCTAAGAGTAGTTAGGGAGAGTAGAGAGGGGAAGGGGGAAAAGGAAATGAATAGAGAAAAAAATGAGAAAAAGAGAAAAAAATGGAAAATCAAGTATAAAGGAAGAAAGGGAACATATAAAGAAGTAAGGATCATTCTCAGATAGAAACAACAGAAGTTTTGATTTTCCAGGCCTTCGCAGGACATCAAGTCATTCACAGGGAGTATTCCAAGATTGGTCACCTTGTTCTCTCCTTGCTGATCCTAGCTTTAGTCATTCACCTGTGGGTGAAATTCTGCAGGTTTAGCGAGTTGTCATCATTTCTCCCCAGCATGTTTCAAAGGCATAGAAGGAAAGGGGTGGGGGGGTGGGGAGTAAAAACTAAAGTGCTTCATAGTTTAAGATTGTTTAAAATGTGTCCTTCCCGAGTTCAAGTGTATGTTGGTTTTCTGACACACGAGGGCGCTGTTTCTACGGTTTACATTCTCGTGGGACCCGGGGCTGGGGAACCTGTGGCAGCGTGGAGAGAAAAGGAGCTGCTACATGTTCCAGGGTTACCAGGTTTTCTGGAACTGGTAGGACATGTTCTAATGTCAAGGGCTGTCCTTCTGCCACAGGGCTGCTGGCTGGAACCTCCTTCAGATCAGAACCAACTGACTGCATATCACTCATCTCTGCAGTGACACAATGGGTGTATCAAAACAGGACCCGGGTCTGACCCAGAATCATCGGTGTATGGAACAAGAGGCTTAAATTCTTAGCCTAAAAAGGGAAGTGTCATCTCCTGGAGCTGTGGGAAGGACTAAATGGGATGGATGATCTATCTACAGCAGGTAAGACAGCAGAAGTCACATTAGAGGGGCTCAGCAAGTAGAAGCAAACACTAGGTGGTACTTACCAGTGCTGACATACAATGGTGCTCAATACATGTTTAAGTGAATGAATGGATGAAAAAATGGAGTGTGTAGAATTGGAAAGTTTGTACTGGACTGAGGAAAGCTAACATTTTCGAGCTTTCCTCATGCGGAGTCAGCTGGCTGAGTCACGTCAGAGTGAAGCCACCAGTCAAGTGAGTGAGTGAGTGGTAAGCACTATAGCTCTGTCAGCCTTCACTACTCCTCATTCAACTGTCCGGAAAACAGGGCTCAGAGGGGAAAAGTGATGTGCCGGAGGTGTCAGAGCTGATTGGTGAATCCAGATAAGACCCCAAGTCTCCTGAGGCCTAGCACAAAGCGCAACCCTCAGGGAGCCACCAGACATGTTGGGAGCTAAAGGGTGGGATGGGGACAGGGGAGATCTTAATGGACTGGTCCTAGAAAACAAATAGGCTATTGGTTTGGTTTGGCAATGCTTGTGAGAAGCACCCTTATCCAGCAGTGACCCCACCCTGGTGTGGAAAGAGCCAGAACCACAAAAGAAGTTCATGCTTACCCTGGGGCCACCCACGGTTGGCCTCTAATCTGAGAGATCTGCAGGGAGAGCTCTCACTTCCCCAAAAGTGCTTCTTCCTGTGTCACAAGGAGCCTTGGGTCACCTCCTTCCTTTGTGCAATGAGATCCAAAGAGCAGTTTCTGACTCTGCTTCTTCCCTTTCCTGTTATCACTTTCCGTAGCTTTTCCAGGACCCAAGGGGATGCAGCCCTGCTTCAGTAGATTTTCTCTTGGGGAAGCTGCCCCAGGCCTCCTGACCTCAACAGAATAGCAGAATGACTCATGAGCCCTGAGGTCCCTCCCTTGGCCTGGGTAAAGCAGGCTGTCCTGGGCAATCCAACCTCTCTACTTTTGATCTACAGCAGGAAGCAATAAAAGGTACCTTCCACGTGCCTGCTATAACCATATTTTCCAAATTCAAGAGCAGGACTCATTACCCAACCAGCATGTGCCTTTCTAAAACTTCTGTAAAAAGACAAAACTGGACTATGCCAGAGAATCCGAGGTGGATGGTTGCCATGCACAGACCTCATGGGAAATTCTCTCCTCTGGGGGATGCCTGCCGGAAGTGTCATCTGTTCTTGCCACCGATTCAAGACTGTAACTCAGATACCAGACACAAGGGCCATCGGTGAACTCGTGCTCAGGGCCTGCCAGGAATCTGGGCATGAACAGTTGTGTCTAGAAAACCTCCTTCCTTGATTTCACTTGTTTGTTGTATCTGTGTAAAGACCCTAGTCCCATGAAGGCTTTGCAAGGCACTTTTACCTTTCACTCTTGGAATACAGCTATGATTCTTTTAAAAATATCAATCTAACAACTTAAGTATGTCCAGTAAATACTTTAGTGACCTGTTTCACATGTCAGGTACTGTGCTGTGCACTGTCAGGGATGAAATGGTGAAAAAGGCCAGTTATTCTAACTCCTTTGGGTCCTTGCAGTAGATGTGAAATCATGCTACTGCCCAAAGGAGGATCCAAGGACTGACCAGGTGATTTCTACTCTTTCACACTCAGCTATAATAAAAATAATTATGTCATTATAGAAAAAGAGGCAGATGTGGTGTCATAGGTCTTGGGTTCAAATATTGATTCTTTTACTTGATGGCTATGTTGTCCCTAGCAAGATAGTTCAACCTCTGAGTCCTCGTCCATCAAGAAGAAAGTCATAATACCTGCAGGCCGTGAGGTTGGCTGAGGGATAAATGCTGGCAAGTTGTTTATATGCTTGTGACATAAAAGATGCTGAGAAAAGATTTCCTGTCTTCCTTCCTTCCTCCCTCCCATCCTTCCTTCCTTCCTTCCTTCCTTCCTTCCTTCCTTCCTTAGGGAGCTTAGAAACCAAATTCTGCCGTAACTAATACACATTGTAGACTGTCATACAAGCTCAGTGAGGGGTGCAAAAACATGCCAAGACTGCTTTTTATGGTTTGTTGCCCATGGGGTGGAGAGAACCACTCAGAATGGCAAAGCCGGGGGCGGCTCACCAGTTTCCTCCCTGCCAGTCCTGTTCCTGGGCTCTCCACCCAAAACCATTCTGCGAGGAGTGACTTCCTGGGCCTTCATCAGCCACACATGATTAGAGCTCAGAAAGACCCTGTGGGGCAGGATGCCCATGACTGTCACTCAGGAGAAAGATAGGAGCCCACGAGCCTGGGGAAGGGTATGTGGCCATGCCAGGGCAGGCTAACCAGTGGAGGTGACTAGGACATACCTAAGTATTCCTCTGTGAGTGGAAACGCAATTCCAGGAAATTTCAGATATGTGGTTTTCACCCTAAACCAAGCTGAACAGCTAGAACCAAGTGCTCACAGCTTAAAAGCAACAACAAAAAGCCACCTTGGGGTTTCCCAGTGCAGTAGGTAGCACCCTGCTTTTCAGGTGATGATGTACCTACTCCAGGTTCTCAAAGATAGTAGTTTGTTTGAGCCTCCCAACATGCCAGTGAAGTGGGCAGATTAATTACCATTACCTAATTGTACAGAGGGGCAAACAACTTGCCAAGATTGCAACTCTTCCCAGAGTTATTGTGGGAGTGGTTATCTGTTCTCCCCAGCATCTGTTCTCTTTTTCTACAGCAATAGAAGCTCTTACTGCACACTGGCAACTCAGCTAAAGACTACATTTCCCAATTTCCCTTGCAACTACAACTGTCCATGTGATTACGTTTGGGCCAACATGAAATATAAGTAAAAGTGATATGTGTACTCTTCTAGGCCAGCCCCTTATTATTTTTTTTAAGATTTTATTTATTTATCCATGAGAGAGAGAGAGGTGCAGAGACACAGGCAGAGGGAGAAGCAGGCTCCATGCAGGGAGCCCAATGTGGGACTCGATCCCAGGTCTCCAGGATCAGGCCCCAGGATCAGGCCCTGGGCTGAAGGCGGCACTAAACCGCTGAGCCACCCAGGCTGCCCAAGGCCAGCCCCTTAAAACAAAAGCCTGTGCTCTCCTTTTTCCTGATGGCAGGGATATGGAATGTGATGGCGGGAGCTGAGGAAGCCATTTTGGAGTACCACCTCTGAACTACTCACCTGAAATTTTATATGAGAGAGAAATAACTTAGTGTAAGTTACTGTATTTTGGTCTGTTACAGCAGCCGCGCATTCATTCCAACTCACCTCCCCCACCCCTACAGTCTTTTGTCTCACTAGCCCACCTTGGAAAAGTACACAGGCATCCGTCAGCCCACACCAAGAGGTCTGGACTTTGATAAGCAGAGGGAGGGCCCAGAGGAATGTTGACACAATCCAGGGGTCTTCTACAAGCAGGGTAGATCAGTGAAACCTGGAGGGAAGAGAGCCTTGTGGCATTTGGGAAACACAACACTGAAAGCCATTATTTGGCTGAAGTGCTGAAATCATGATCAGAGCCTCCCGGCTCTTGGCATGACCTTTAGGGTCAGAGGTACCTGGGCAAGAATGGCTGGTTGGTTTGAGTTCAGGGCGCCCCAATTCCAATGGCTCCAGTCTCCATCAAGGAACCTGGGAAAAACTGTTGGATGGCCCAGGGACTGAAACCAAGCTGAACTGCTACCAAGTATCAGGAGAAGCTTTCCAAATAAGTCAGGAACAATTAGATATTGTGCAAGCAGGTAGATCGCAGTCTGTGTCCGAATCCCACAGTGAGTGTTCTTGGATATCAGTTTACAGTCCCCAGGGAGGTCAGGCCTCAACCCAACTAATCTGAAGCCACGTTCTTGGCACTCACCTGTCCCCATGCAGTTCATCTTGAGCAGTGGGGCCAGGAGGACCCTGGAGGGTGAGCTGTAGTCCCACTTACCTGTTTCTTATTGGGGCTTGTCCATCCTCTCCTAATCTTGTGTAGTCAAGTGCAGGTTCACAAGCACATGGGGACACCTTTCTCCCCATGACCATGACTGGGGCTCCAGGCCCCTCAGGTATGAATCAGCTTAGCCCAGCCCCAGCCCAGTTCTCCTGACTTTACTGGAATTTCCCAAAGTGCGTATGCAAATTTTTTGTAGTATGGGGCTAAAAAAATTATTTTATAGGTGTTTATTTTAATTAGTACAGAAAAAATAGCACACTGAAGTGAGGATTTCATGGCTATGATTACTTAGGACAACACTAATTTAAAAATGAGCAAATGTAACATAGATCTAAAAACATACGGAGTAGATGTTGGCACAGGTGGGCTATGCCACTAAAATAAAGACGGTGCTAAGAAAGTGCTCTTCACTAGGTTTATCCTCCAACTGAGAAGGAAAACCAGGGTTGCTCAATTGACCCAAATACTCTTTCTTTTGGTTGTTATTGTTTCATTTTGTTTAAAGATTTCATTTATTTATTTGAGAGAGACAGAGAAAGGGAGAGAGAGAGAGCGTGAGTGGGGAAAAAGGCAGAGGGAGACGGAGAAGCAGATTCCCTGCTGAACAGGGAGCCCATGTGGGGCTTGATCTGGGTACCCCAGGGTCATGACTTGAGATCCAGGGACCCCAGTATCATGACCTGAGCCAGAGACAGATGCTTAACAACTGAGCCACTCACATGCTCTCACCCCCACTTCTCCCCCACCCCAGACACTCTTTCTAACTAACAAGTACAGTCTCTTCCCAGGAGGATTATCTACCTAGGAAATAGCAATGCTTTAAGCAAATCAGATTTGCATTTTAGGGAAATGATTCTGAAATCAAGTTACCAGAGAAAACCCAGGACCCCCAATTCTATTTGAACGTTAGATGAATTATTGCACAGGACACATTGATACTAAAAATTATTCATTGATGATATGAAATTTAAATTTGCCTGGACATCTGTCCTGTGTTTTTGTCCCATGAACCTGGCAACCCTCCTCTGAAAGTCTTAGTTATCCTCATCTGCTCTAGCTTACCCCTGCACTACCCCTGCACCCCAGTCCTCGCTCATCAATAAGAAACTTGCCATGTCTTTCAAGTCCTCCCCTCTGTTCCAGTTTAGGTCTTTCTCATGCCTCAGCTGACGTGGCCAGGATGTCCGGATTTGTTTCCCTGTCTGCAAACATATTGCCTCCGATTCCATCTGCTGCCAGAATCATCATCCCAAAATGCAATTCTAATCCCTGCCAAACAGCCTCTCCCGGGTTGCCTCTTCTCCTATGAAAGTCCAAGCTCCTTAGCATGTCCAAAGCCCGCCCTCATTCTCCTCCACCATCCCAGCCACACTCGACTTTGCTTTTCCCTCCCTATAGTGCACACTTCCACGCATCCTCTGGCTTGCTTCTGCTGACCTCACAGTCTGGAAAAAAACCTGCTTTGGGTCTTCATCATTAATCCCAGTATCACCTCCTCAGTGAAATCTCCAAACACCTCAGCTCTCTCTGCACCTGGCAGAGGGCATCTGGAGGACACTGGCCACATCTCTAACTCTCTATCGCAGGTGTGCAGTGGAGCATCCGAGAGGAGGTGTGGGGGTGTGGTCCTGACGGCAGGAGGGGTCTGGGACCCTCAGGGCACTGGGAGGCTAGGAAGAGAGAAAAGGGATAAGTAGAAGAGGAAAAGAAGAAACCTGGACATGGTGCTTCTTCCTCCTCCTCTCCTATTATCATCATGTCTTGAGCAACAGGATCTGCACTGGCCGCTGTGTGCACAAGATCCCAGTGAACCCCCGTGACAGCCTTGCAGGCTCACCACCCCCAATTCTCGGATGTGGACATTCTCTTGTGTGACAAGAGACATTGGATGATTTGCCCCCCAATACTTAACTAGTCAGAGAAATAGCTACATTGAACACCAATAAAAAGAAAGAAAGAAAGAAAGAAAGAAAGAAAGAAAGAAAGAAAGAAAGAAAGAAAGAAGTAGCTACACTCGGCACCCGTCTTCTTACTGTATGTCCAGAACTATTTACAGAACTTTGCCACCTAGCCACCCACTTCTCCCCTTCCCCCAGCCCCTCACTGTCCCACAGGGGGGTCCTGGACAACAAATCGTGTCTTCTTTGCAAGCCCACATGCTCATTATTCTGTACGTGACATCTTCATTTGGCTTGGTGTGTTGAATTGGTGCTGATTAGGAATTTGCCATGAATGTTGTCAGAAAAAAAAAACAAAAATAGAAAAAATAATGGGTTCTTTAATTGCTACTGGGGCAAACAGCTGGAAAAAGAGGGCTGATGTATTTTACAAAAAGGAAAAAGCAGAATGGAAGTCTGAGGTAGAACTGGAACCCTTTCCCTGACCCCTGGACTGTAGAATATTCCAGGCAGCATTTTAAGAAGAGACTTGCTTTCGGAGTTAGGAACTTAGGTGTTTTTAGACGCTAAAATTATCTTAGATTATACCATCACTTAGGTCTCTCTTGGAAATTCCAAACACTTCAAAGATTTTCTTCTTTCTTTTCCTATTTTTACTTATTTTTAAAGGAGTTTATTTTATTGTATCATTATTATTTTTGTTATTTTTAGGGAGAGAGTGTGACCAGTGAGTGTGACCAGTGAGAGTGTGACCAGTGAGTGTGACCAGTGAGGGGCAGAGGGAAAAGGAGAGAGAGAATCCTAAGTGCACTCCACACAGTACAGAGCTTGACCCAGGATTTGATCTCACGACCCTGAGATCATGACCTGAACCAAAATCAAGAGTCGGATACTTACTGATTGAGCCCCTCTTTTCCTGTTTTTAAACATTATTTTTGAAATTGAATTTGGGGATGGTTCAGTGGTTGAGCATCTGCCTTCGGCTCAGGTGGTGATCCCAGGGTCTTGGGATCGAGTTTTGCATCAGGCTTCCCACAAGAAGCCTGCTTCTCCCTCTGCCTATGTCTATGCCTCTCTCTGTATGTGTCTCACGAATGAGCAAATGGAATCTTTAAAAAAATAAAATAAAATAAAACTGAATTATATATACCCTAGAATGCACAAAGCACACTGATCTTAAATGTCTGGTTTGATGGGTTCTTACATATGTGTACACCAGCCCTCAGATCAGGATGTAAGACATTTCCATCACCTCAGGAGGGTCCCTCTGCCCCTGCCCAGACAGTACCACTGCCCAGGGACGACTGTTACCCTGGCATCTGTCACCTTTAGTTAGTTGTCTGTATTCTTGAACATCACAACCCGTATTCTGTGTCTTGTCCTGCTCAGCACTGTGTGTTTGAAATTCATCTGTGTTGTCACCTGGGTCGGTAGTTTGTTTTTCACTGCTGCATTATATTCTTTTGTATAAATGATACACAATCCGTTGATCTGTTCTTTGATACTTGGATTGTTTCTAGTTTTGTACTATGGATAAATCTGATGTGAGCATTCTCGTACCTGTCTTTGATAGATGGAGCCACTCGTTTCTCTAGGTTTCTCTAGTTTGCCTAGGTGTGGGCTGCTTGGTCATGGAACTGACTCTCAAAGTTTTAAGGAAATTAATGAAGTAACTCTCTCCATAACCACATGGAGACAGCCTTCAAGCAGACCTGTAGAGCAGATAAAGACATCTTTATTGATCTCAAAGTTTTCAGTGCCCCTTCTGCCTTCTACACCAAGACTTGCTTGGGATACCTAGTCAGCTTGAGTCAGTTCACTGTCTTCTCATTATTGTGAAAACGTATAAGGATACACAATCCCAGAGAGAATAATGCTGTGAATTCCCACACGCTACACTCAGTTTCAACAATGGTTAGTGAGTTCTCAATCCCGCCTTGTCTATTCCCCTAACCATTTTTTTTTCCTGGAATATTTTAAAGCAAATCTTGGACCTCTGAAGCTTATCCATAGATACATCAGTATATACCTTTGACACATGATAACTTTTGTATATCACATCACTATCATACCTGAGAAAAGTTACATAGATTTCTGCATATCATCTGTGTTCAAATTTTCCCAACTGTCTCCAAATCATTGCTGTGTTTGAATCAGGATCCAATGAAGTTCTGCACATTGTATTTTGATACTTCTCTTAAGTCTCTTTCAATTTAGAACAATTCCTTCTTTCCCTTTCTTTACTTTTTGTTTTGTTTTTTTACTCTTTTTTTTAAATGTAATTTTTTGTAGGCAAAACCAGTTCATTTGATCAATAAAAAATCCTATTCCAGGTTTTGCTGATTAAATCCTCATGGGGGGATCCCTGGGTGGTGCAGCGGTTTGGCGCCTGCCTTTGGCCCAGGGCGCGATCCTGGAGACCCGGGATCGAATCCCACGTCGGGCTCCCAGTGCATGGAGCCTGCTTCTCCCTCTGCCTGTGTCTCTGCCTCTCGCTCTCTCTCTCTCTCTCTGACTATCATAAGTAAATAAAAATTAAAAAAAAAAAATAAATCCTCATGGGTCAGGGCACCTGGGTAGCTCAGTGGTTGAGTGTTTGCCTTTGGCTCAAGTCGTGATCCCAGGGTCCTGGAATCCAGTTCCACATTGGGCTCCCTGCAGGGAGCCTGCTGCTCCCTTTGCCTGTGCCTCTGCCTCTCTCTCTGTGTCTCTCATGAATAAATAAATAAAATATTTTTAAAATATTTTTAATTAAAAAAAATAAGTCCTCATGGGTCATACATAAACCATATGTATTTCCTATAACTGGGAGTTAGAACTAGAAGACTCTGGTTGAATTTTTAATTACTTTGCAAATGTCACATCATAGGTGGCCCTGTGTGCTTCCTATTGCATCTAGTCAGGAGGTACATAGCATCTTGTTTCCTACTTTGTTTGTTTTTTATTTATGTATTTATGATAGTCACACACACAGAGAGAGAGAGAGAGGCAGAGACATAGGCAGAGGGAGGAGCCCGACGTGGGATTCGATCCCGGGTCTCCAGGATTGCGCCCTGGGCCAAAGGCAGGCGCCAAACCGCTGCGCCACCCAGGGATCCCTTGTTTCCTACTTTGAAAGATGATAAAATTTGTAGTGTGCATCCCTTCCCCTTCCACTCCTCCCAAGCCTTTGCTTGCTCCCAGCTCTACCTTTGCCCCTCCTTCAATGCCTGTATATTGCCCCACCCCATCCCCAACCCACAGACACACACTATAATCATTGTCCTAAACTTTATCCCCTCAACTGAGCCTTCAGGCTCCACGTGGCTTCAGGAGTTCATCTCATGGCCCAGTCAGAGAGACTGAAATAATGTGCACCACTATCATCACTTCTCATTCCAATTTGTGGTTTAGAATTCTAGAATCTCATTGTTAGGAACTACTTTGAAAATCATGTGGTTCAACTCCATCAAAACATGGATGCTCTATAACATCTCCCTAAGTGATTGCCTGAGATTGGCTTCTTAGTCCACTAGAGACCACAGTTAGAAGCCTAGTTGTTATAAAGGTGTTTTCCTTCTTGGTGATAAATATGATTTTTTAGACATTTTTACTCAGTTACTCATAGGCTTGGTCTTTGACATAAACCCACAGGTGTGGCACCAAAGAAGGTAATTCATGATTAGGCATATTCAAGCATTTATGCTTCTATTCCTCCCCTCCACCTTTTTTAGTTTTAATTGTGGTCAAAATAAAAATAAAATAAAAGCCACTCTCTTAACCATTTTTATGTGTACATTTCAGTGGTGTTAACATTCACATTCTTGTACAGCAGATCTCCAGAACTTTTCCATCTTGCAAAATGGAAAGTCTATACCAATTGAATAACAACTCCACTCTCCCTTTCGCCTCCTCCAGCTCCTGGCAACCACCATTCTACTGTCTGTTTCCATGACTTTGACTACCCTGGATATCTCATATAAGTGGAACCATACAGTAGTAGTCTTTTTGTGACTGACTTATTTCACTTAGCATAATGTCCTCAAGGTTCAAATATGTTGTAGCAGGTGAGAGATTTTCCTTTTTTAAGATAGATAGATATAGATATAGATATAGATATAGATATAGATATAGATATAGATATAAATACCACAATTTCTTTATCCATTCATTTGGCAATCGGCATTTGGGCTGCTTCTACCTCTTTGAGGAAGATTGTGAATAATTATGAATTGTGAATAATGCTTCAATAAACATAGATGTGCAAATACTTTTTTGAGATCCTATTTGTTTTTAAAGATTTAATTAATTTATTCTCAAGAGTCACACAGAGAGAGGCATAGACATAGGCAGAGGGAGAAGCAGGCTCCCTGTGGGGAGCCTGATGCAGGACTTGATCCCAGGACTCCAGGATCATGACCTAAACCAAAGGTAGACGCCTAACCACTGAGCCACCCAGGTGCCCCGAGATCCTGTTTTAAGTTCTATTGGAGGGACACCTGGGTGGCTCAGCGGTTGACACTCTGCCTTTGGCTCAGGACGTGATCCCGGAGTCTCGGGATCGAGTCCCACATCGGACTTCCTGCATAGAGTCTGCTTCTCCCCCTGCCTATGTCTCTACCTCTCTCTCTGTGTGTGTCTCAGATGAATGAATAAATAAAATCTTTTAAAAAAATAATAAATAAAGTCTTTTGGATATATACCTAGAAGTGGGATTGCTGAATCATACAGTAATTCTATTTTTGGTTTTTTGAGGAAACTACATACCATTTTGCTTAGTGGTTGCACCATTTACATTTCCACCATATTGCACAATGGTTCCAATTTTCCCACATCCTCACCAATATTTCTTATTTTGTATTTTGTGTTTTTTATAGTTCCTATCCTGATGGGTATGAAGTGATACCTCATTGTGATTCTAACTTGCATTTCTCTAATGATTAGTGCTGTTAAGCATCTTTTCATATGCATTTTGGCCATTTGTGTATCTTCTTTGAGAAATGTCTATTCAAGCCCTTTGCCTATTTTTCAATTGAGTTATTTCATTTTTTGTTGTTGAGTAATAGGAGTTCTTTATACATTCTAGACATTAATCCACTTATCAGATATATAATTGCTATGATTTCCCCCCATTCTCTAGATTGCCTTTTCACTCTGTTGATTGTAACCTTTAATGCACAGAAGGTTTAAAGTGTGATGTATTCCCATTTGTCTGTTTTTGCTTTTGTCGCCTGTTCTTGTGGTGTCATATCCGATAAATCGTTGCCAAATCCAATGCCATGAAGATTTTCTCCTGTGTTTTCTTCCAGGAGTTTTGTGGTTTTAAGTCTTCTGTTTAGGTCTTTAATCCATTTTGAGTTAATTTTTAAATATAGTGTAAGGTATTTACCTTCAATCTTCACACATGTGAATATCTATCCGGTTGTGCAAATACTGCATTTGTTGAAGATGCTGTCCTTTCCCCCAATGTGTGGTCTTGGCACTCTGTTGAAGATCACTTGACCATATGCACAAAGGTTGATTTCTGGGCTTTCTGTTCTATCCCATAGGTCTCTGTGTCTGTCTTCATGCCAGCACCTATTCTGATCACAGTAGCACTGTCATATGTTTTGAATGCAGGAAGTGTGAGGCCTCCAACTTTGTTCTTGTTTGTCAAGATTTTTTTTTTTTTCAATTCAGGCAATTTGAGATTCCATATGAATTGTAGGATCTTTTTTCTATTTCTGAAAAAAAATATGCCATTAGGATTTTATTTTTTTATTTATTTATTTATTTATTTTTGCCATTAGGATTTTAAACAGAAGGGTTTTGAATCTGTAGCTTTGGGTAATATGGACATTTTAGCAATGTTAAATGTTCCAAGGTACAAACATATAACATCTTTCCATTTATTTGTGTCTTCTTTAGTTTCTTTTCACAATGTTTTATGGTTTGTAGTGTATAGATTTTCCACTTCCTTGGTTAAGTTTACTCCTAAATTTTTTTATGCCATTATAAATGGATTGTTGTCTTAATTTTCTTCTTGGATTGTTCATTCTCACTGTGTAGAAACACAGAACTGATAACAGATCCGTGTATGGGTTCTCTAGATGTGGTTTTACAGAAATATAAGGGACGATACCAGTATTATCAGCTATGTTGAGTTTCAAGTGCTTGGCAAAGCTTTTCCAATATGTGACTGTAAGTATTTGCCTCAGGTACTCCTTTAAAACCAACTCTGAAAAAATTAAAAAAAATAAAATAAATAAAAATAAGATAAACCAACTCTGGCAGTTTACACATGTATGTTTAATGGACCAGCTACTATTGTAGATGGGAGACCCTCTATTTTGGTCTGTTGGGGCAGGAGAACCTAGAGAAAGAACAATGACTAGTTTCCTTTGTAGCCATGAGGGTGCTTGAGAGACCATAGGCTCTGAGTTTAGAGGTCTTTTCCCTCTACACTTGAATGAGAGGCAGTGGAAGGAAAAGAAACCAGGACAGAAAAAATAATGCCCTGATAAGTCTTAGAACAGTGTTCTCTGGGGCACCTGAGTGGCTCAGTGGTTGAGATCTGCCTCGGCTCAGGTCCTGACGGGGCCCTAGGATTGAGTCGGTGTCGTGTACACACACACCCCCACCCCGGCATTGGGCTCTCCACAGGGAACCTGCTTTTCCCTCTGCCTATGTCTCTCCCTCTCTCTCAGTCTCTCATGAATAAGTAAATAAAATCTTAAAAAAAAAAAATAACAGTGTTCTGTGAACAAAATTTAGATGTTCAGCAAGGAAGAACCTATGAATTGCAGCTACCAGAGATTAAGAGCACAAAGTGGGATCAAGCTGCATGTGTGAACTGTGTTGTGGTTTCCTAAGTGATAAGCTAACTAGGGATAAAAGAAAGGAGAGAAGCTTCCTGAGTGAGAATATGTGTGAGTAGGGCATCTGCTGGGTAGACACTCTAGAATGTTGAAGAAAGAAGACATGCTCACACTGCACTATGAAGTAGACATAAGCACCATGAAGGGGTGAGGAGGGATGCTCTGGGCAGTGCACATTGTTAATGATTTAGGAACTCCTCCTCAACATTTACATTTCTCCTGAGTAATGATCCTGGAGCAAATAGTCATCTTACTTAGCTCATCAATTGCTACTATTACAGCCCCTAAAGCACTTTCTTGCCACCTCACTTCCTTCTTATCAATCCTAGTTCTTATTCCACTCCACTAGCTTGATGGTAACCATGACTTGGTACATGGGTGTGAGAGAAAAAGCACTAGACCGAGAAACAGATAGACCCAAGACACAGTGCCAGAGAGATAATTCATGAAGTCTTAAACACAGCTGCAGAATTAAAACAAAAATGTCAAAGGAACAGAGTGTTCCAGCTGACTTAACTTCCTGTTGATAAGTCTCAGAAGAGGAGGGGTGAAGTCTGGAGTTCTAGAATTGTGGTAGAGGGAAGGCAGGGGGCCTTGTTGCAGTGCGGGGGGGTGGGGGTGTGTGGAACGACACCTTTGCAGGCATGGTCATTCAAGAGTTGGGTTCCCATCTGCAAGGCTGTTGACACTTACTTCCTGGGGCTGACCATGGTCAGAAGAGGCTTTCAGCTACTGATGTGCCCAACCTACAGAAAACAGGATGTTAGGTTTCAGATCTGATTAAGCCACAAGATGCAAATTCCTTCTCCACCCCGCCCCCACCCTGCTCCGATCACTGCCACCCACACCATTCCCCTTTCCACAGCAGAGATGCCTTAATCTCCCTGAGTGACTCCCATCAGGGGTTGCCTGCCTGCCTCCTTTGTTCATTGCCAGCTGGGCTGCGTGAGGTCGGATTTAGTGCCTAACCCATTTTCAGTTGAGATTTATGGTCTTTTTCATCAGGACTTCCTTACTACATCCTCAGGTGACTGAGGAGAATCATCTTCAAATGAAGAAAGAGAATGGTGAAATAACTTCGCCCTTTAGGAAGTGCACATGTGCTAGGGTCCTGGGGTCGCCAGTCCTTGGTGTGGCCCCTCTGCCCTCAGTTGCTACAGGTGTGTGATCATCCTGTCTCTCTCCCTGCTCACCCCATGTCTTTCTTTGTTGCTGCCTAAAATTCCTGTCATGTACAAAAAGAAACAAAAAAATTGAAACAGAAGCGACTCCGCTCAAGGTCAATAATCACCTATTTTTCAGAAGCAAATACAAGTGTAAAGCACTCCCAGAACAAAACTATGGAAGCAGCCGGCCCCCTTTAAAAAGGCCAGGATGGATTTAAACGTCATGCTTGCTCAAAGGGCTAATGTGTGCCCTGTTGCAGCAGAAACTGCAAACCTGAGAAGGACTGTCCAAGCTGGCATCTGACAAACCCTCCTGTCCCTCTCCACCCTCCTTGGGCTCCCAGAGCCCTTCACTCACATGGTTCTTCCACCCGAGCCCTACCATCCCCAACTCCACCAAGGGTGCCCTCGGCCAGCATCCTTTCCTCTCATTCCCAGGCCTTTCTCAGGACCCCGCAGCAGCCAGTCTTAACACTACTTCAGGCTATTTAGTATTTAGTTCAAATTATGATTCAAATGTTCAAGGGTCTACTATTCATTGCCTTCTCAGATAAATGGACACTCTTGTAAGATTGGGACCCCAGGTGGGCCTCACAGGGCTGAATGGTATTGGGTACACTAAGATGAAAAAAAATCTGTAAAAGTCTCAACTAAGGGGCTCCTGGCTGGCTCCATCAGAGGAAAGTGGGACTCTTGATCTCAGGGTCATGAGTTCAAGCCCCATGTCAGGTGTAGCGATTGCTTAAAAAGAAAATCTTTTAAAAAAAAAGTCTCAAGTACTATCACAGGTGGGGAAGCAGAAAAAGTGTATGAAGAGATGTGAGTGCAGGAAATGTAATAATGACATACTCCAAGACTGCAAAATCACAGGAAAGCTTTTGGCACTCAGAATTGTGAGGTTATCCAATGGGATGAGGCAAGGAAGCAAGTTGATAAGTGGTAGCATTCAGAAAGAAGGTCAAATGCTTGACTATTCCAGAAAAACCCCATAGCTTCTATGCATGACATTTATTCATTCTTTAAATGAGGGTAACTTTAAACCATTTTCCAAAATGAAGAAACACCACTCAATTCTCTTTATTCAGAATTGAAATATGAAACCCTTCCTCACCGCCCCCCTTTTTTGACATGTGCAAGCAAAAAAATGCAGAATTGAATCTGAACTTAGAATATTCAAGAACTGTTGAATAAAGTGCAAATGAGGAGAAATGTGACAAAGATGTATCTTTCCTCCAATGTGAGGCTGCAGAGAACTTAATAAGGGGTGCCTGGGTGGCTCAGTAGGTGAAGCGTCTGCCTTTGGCTCAGATCATGATCCAACCCTGCATTGGGCTCCCCCCTTGGCAAGAAGCCCGTTTCTCCTTCTCCCCCTACCTGCCTGTTCTCTCTCTGTCAAATAAAATTTTAAAAATATTTAAAAAAAAGAAGAAGAAGAAGAAGAAGAAGTAGGTGGAAATCATAAGTGGATGGCTTGGAATTGAGAGATACACATGGATGGACTCTTGTTGAAGGAAGCTGCACCTCCTACTAGACCTGCCCCTGGCGATAGTCCTTTCTTCATGACATGGTATGGCTGCTGCTCCTGTTACTGCTATGTCAATCACCACCCAACATTTACCACACTTACTATTCACTGGTAACTATTTTAAGCATTTCACATGTATTAACTCATTTAATCCTTACAGCTCTATGTGGTAAATTCTATTATTATCCCCACTTTACAGATAGAGAAACAGAGGAGTAAAATGGTTAAGTAACTTGGTCAAGGTCACAGAAGGACAAAGGAAGTCTGGTTTCAATGCTGATCTTTTTCTTTTTTTTTAAGATTTTATTTATTTATTTATGAGAGAGACAGAGAGAGAGAGAGAGAGAGGCAGAGACACAGGCAGAGGGAGAAACAGGCTCCATGTAGGGAGCCTTATGTGGGACTCGATCCCTGGACTCCAGGATCATGCCCTGGGCTGAGGGCAGGTGCTAAATCTCTGAGCCATCCAGGGATTCCCTTAATCCTGATCTTTATCAATCTCCATGCTGCCCTCTACATTACTCCTCTTTACATTCTTACTGCATTTTCAGGTGGATGGTCAAGGACTAGATTACAAAATGGATTATCTACTTCTTTTGCATGGAGCCAGTGTCCATTCATTCACCCAACATGTATTTATTCACCAAAGTTGAACCTAGCATTGCTCATAGAACCTTGACCAAGGCAGAATGGAATGTGCCTTCATGAAGCTGCAAATTCTTAGAGAGGATAAAGAAAGTAAACAGGCAATTAGAAGGCGAGCATTGCAATGACAGGAAGAGTACAGGCAGGAGGTGTGAGTGGGAAGCACATATCTGGGGGAGGCGGTGGGTGGAGGGAGGGGCAGCATGGTCAGGACCCTCTGCCTGGGGAAGCCTAACAGAGAACCAAAGGATAGGTAAGAGTTAGCTTTGTGCAAAGGAAGAAATTGTGTTCCAAGCAAAGAACAGAGCTCTTTCACAGACCTGAAAGCAGTTCAGGACATCTGGAGTGTGGAGTCCTGGGTGTTCCTTGTTGAAAAGAGGTCAGACAGGTAAGTGGGCCCTCTCGGGGAAAGGTATGAGATACATGTTTTAGAAAGATTTGCTGTCTGTAGAGTGGAAACTGTTGAGGGGAGATGGTAAGTCAGGTTGACAGCAAGCCCAACAATTAGGGGATACACAGAGACGAACGAGGACATCGTATCCAGACGACAATGGTTGGTGGGGGAAGGAGGGTAGGATGTTTTGAAGTCCAGATGGTAGCATCTGCTTGGTAAAGATAAAGGAAGAATCAAGAACAACTCTCAGGTTTCTGTCCTAACAAATGGATGAATAATGGAACCACCCCAAGAGGAAAAGATAAACTAACAGGTGGGGACACAGATTGTTTTTTGTTTGTTTTTTAATTTTATTCATTTATTCACGAGAGACACACAGAGAGAGGCAGAGACACAGGCAGAGGGAGAGGCAGGCTCCCTCCGGGGAGCCTGATGTGGGACTTGATCCCTGGACCCCAGGATCATGACCTGAGCCAAAGGCAGATGCTCAACCACTGAGCCACCCAGGTGCCCCAGGACACCGGCTTTTATTTTATTATTTTTAAGATTTATTTATTTATTTATTCATGATAGACACAGAGAGAGAGAGAGAGAGAAAGAGAGGCAGAGACACAGGCAGAGGGAGAAGCAGGCTCCATGCAGGGAGCCCAACGTGGAACTCGATCCCGGGACCCCAGGACCGTGCCCTGGGCCAAAGGCAGGCGCCAAACCGCCGAGCCACCCGGGGATCCCAGGAGTGTGGTTTTTAGTAAATTTTTGTGAATGTGCACTTTGCTGGGGTTGAAAATGAGCATGTAGTGTGCAGAAAACTTCCCACTTCATTCTTTGCCTGTTGTCCATGCAAAGAAAGTCATGGGGATGAGTGGGTAGACAAGACTTGAGTACTATTTTTTCTCATAACCTGCTTCACTTTATTGTGTAGAAACATTACAGATATTTATTCTAAGGCCATGTGGGTAACCTCTAGTTTTGGATAAGTTCCTGCCCAATCCCAGATACCGATTCATATTAGTAAATGCCTTTACTGGCAAAACTGCAACAGCACTTAACATTGCTAAAAATATCCTAAAAGAAATTGTAATACGAGATTACTCTATGAAAATATACTTCAAAAAAAAAAAAAAAAAAAAAACAGGGATCCCTGGGTGGCGCAACGGTTTGGCGCCTGCCTTTGGCCCAGGGCGCGATCCTGGAGATCTGGGATCAAATCCCACATTGGGCTCCCGGTGCATGGAGCCTGCTTCTCCCTCTGCCTGTGTCTCTGCCTCTCTCTCTCTCTCTCTCTCCCTGTGTGACTATCATAAATAAATAAAAATTAAAAAAAAAACCCAAAACAAAAAACAAACAACAAAAAAACAGGGCAGCCCGGGTGGTTCAGCAGTTTAGCACTGCCTTTAGCCCAAGGCCTGATCCTGGAGACGTGGGATCGAGTCCCACGTTGGGCTCCCTGCATGGAGCCTGCTTCTCCCTCTGCCTGTGTCTCTGTCTCTCTCTCTCTGTGTCTCTCATGAATAAGTAAATAAAAAATCTTAAAAAAAAAAAAGAAAGAAAACATACCTTTAATTCTGTAAATATCACCCACTTTCTTTCTAGAAGAAATCAGTTATTTTTCTTTTGAAGAATAAGGGAAGTGTCTG
This sequence comes from Canis aureus, assembly GCF_053574225.1. Classification (NCBI taxonomy): domain Eukaryota; kingdom Metazoa; phylum Chordata; class Mammalia; order Carnivora; family Canidae; genus Canis; species Canis aureus. The sequence goes on from NC_135616.1 coordinate 50,288,264, forward strand.
CCTTCGGTTCAGGTCATGATCCTGGGCTGGGGTCCTGAGATGTAGCCCCACATTGGGCTCCCTGCTCAGTGAGGAGTCTGCTTCTCCCTCTGCTTGTTCTCATTCTCTCTCTCTGTGTGTCAGAAAAAAAAAAAAAAGAATAAGGAAAGAGAGGCGCCTGGGTAGCTCAGTCAATTAGGCAGCCAATTCTTGGTTTTGGCTCAAGTCATTATCTCAGGGTCATGAGATCGAGCCCCACAATGAGGCTGCATACTCATCACAGTCTGCTTCTCCCTCTACCTGTTCTTCTCCCCTGCTTGTGTGCTTTCACTCTCTCTCCCCCCCAAAAAAAAATAAAATAAAATAAGGAAAGATAGTGATGCCCAGGTGGCTCAGTCAGTTGAGACTCCAACTCTTGGTTTTGGCTCAGGTCGTGATCTCATGGATTGTGGGATCGAGCCCTGTGTCAGGCTCCATGCTCAGCATGAGTCTGCTTGACATTTTGTCTCCCTCCCTCATGCTCTGCTCTTTTCCCTGCTTGCATTCACTCTCTCTCTAAAAATGAGTAAATAAAATATTCGGGGGAAAAAAAGAATATGGAAAGATAGAGGATTATCTACAACTACTGTCCAAAATTCAGATAGGAATTACGACACTTCACATTCTGAGTGATTAATTTTTTCAATCTAAATTTTTTTCTTCCCCAATAGGTATTAGTCAGGTTTCCCACTCTCTTTTTCTGCATCATATTCTCCCATCTGTGTGTGTGTGTGTGTGTGTGTGTGTTTCTCTCTCTGCCCTTCCATGCCAGTCTCTTTCTCCACATCTCTGCTCAACATTTTTTTGAGGAATGCTTCTTTGACTGTGCTGGCGTGTATGTCTGATTATGTCTTCTTGTAAGTTTGCATCTATCTTAATCATTGGGTGCTTTCAGCTATTACAAAACACTGTGCTCAAATAGCTTAAACTACAAAGAAATGTATTACTTCACAGAAGAAATCCAGGGGATAGTCTCTCTAGAATTGGCCAATTCAGTGCCTCCACAGTCACTGGGTTCCTTATTTGCTGAGTATTTACCGAATACTGTTGGTGCCTGGCCTTGATTTAGGTACATGGGATCGACACTGGCCAGAAAAGAAACAAAAATCTCTGTCTTTGTGGAGCTTATATTCTGGCTCTTTCCAGCTTTTCTAATGATAGCAAAATGGTTGCTGCGGCATAACATTCCAGGCATAACATTAGGTAAGAAAACACCCCATATTCACAGGGTATCGCTTCCTATGTGTTTCTTTAGCAGTTTTATCTCATTGACCAAAATCTCAGTTAATTCTTTCTAAACCAATTTCTGGCAAGAGGAATGTCATTTCCACAATTGGCTGACTATTCAGGATTTACCTCTTTACTGAAGCTTTGAAAAAACACACACCAGGTGCCACACCCTGTTGACCAGGGGTGGGACCTAGACATGGATACTTTTTTCAAAGCTCCTTGGATCACTCTAATTTATAGCTAGAAATGAGGCCAGTGCACAGGTGCTCTGGCATGATACAATAAGTCAAGAAGGTTTGTGTTTCCCTGGAGAGCTGCATAACTTCATTCATAAACATGGGATCTGCGTCACTCAGAAGGAGAAGGCCACAATCTGCTGGGGCCTGCAGACTACCCACTTCGGGTTTTTGTCAATGCTGTTCCTTGGCATTGGTAACCAGATCAGTGTCTTAGCTGGTTCTCTTCTCCAAAATCATAAAGATAGATGTGTTTACTATGACCACATAAAGATATCTGTACAAAGAAAGACATGAATAATCTTTACCTTCCTGTCTCCATCCCCTGTCATGCGAGAAGACTAGGTGTTGTTCTCTGGCTGTTGTCCCTCTCCAACACTGGGGACCTGGCCACCCTGTGGGTGTCTGGGGTGGGGATGGGATGGGGAGGAACAGACAGTGGAGGGGCTGGGCAGGGAGTCAGTTGGAATCAAACAAATGGGACAGTTCAATTCTTCCCCCACCACCTTTTTCCTTCGTTTTCCAGTTTGAAATAATTTTAAACATGGAGAAAAGCTATAAGGTTAACACCAAGGACTCCCACATAGCCTTCATCCATGAGTCCTTACAGTTTTGCCAATTATCCTAATAATTTCTCTTTTTTCAGCTTTATTGGGGTATAATTGACTGATAACACTGTAGGATACTTAAATTGTACATTGCCATTATTTGATACATGTTTATACAATAACCCTTTATAACAGACTCTATAGTCAAAGGAGCCCAGAACCACACATTGACACAACGTAGTCATGTCACTTTCGTCTCCTTTTGCCTAGGACTCTTCCTCATCCTTCCTTTGACTGCACTTGGAGATTATACACCAGTCACTCTGAGGAATGTCTTCCTATGTAGCTTCTCCAATGTTTCCTCATGATTAGATTCAGTTGATGCACTTTGGGCAAGAATATTCCAGAAGTGATGTTATGTTCTTGTATTCCATTGGATAGCACATAACGTCAACTTGTCCCACCATTGGTCATGTTTACTTTGATCACCTGGTTAATATGATATCTGTTATGTTTGTTCTCTGTAAAGGTACTTTTCCTCCTTTGTAATTAGTGAGTAACTTATAGGAGAGTTATTTTTAAATTATGTAAAATCCCATTCCTCATCTCATTTTTGCCCACTATATTTAACATCTAATAGTATTTCTTACCTGAAATTATGACGATGATGGTCATATGGCAATTTTCTTCTAAGCTTTGTTTCACATTTGTTCATTGGTATTGTGCTGTAAGTACTTTGTCTTCTCCTACTTCTTTACCTGTTTCTTTTTATCAGTTTGGACTCATGAATTTCTATTTTATTTCATGGGTAATACTTCATTGCTACCATTATTTCTTTTGATCCTTATATTATCCCCCAAAATTACCCCAATATTGCCAGTGGAAACTCCTGCAATCAGACTTTTGTATCCTTTTAACACCTCTTTGTCATTCATTGAGGACTTCCACATTTTCTGTCAAAAAAAAAAAAAGATGTTCTGGGCTTATCTTGTTTTTTATCTGCCCAAGCCCAGTAATCAGCCATTTTCTCCAAGAAGCCCTGGTTCCTTTAGTGAAGAAGTATATTTAGAAACCAAGATCTGGGCTCTGTGTGCACTAATTGCTACTGGAGTGTCACTGCTCCTAGGCTCTCTCAGTGGCTCAAACTAAGAAATATCTGCATGTATATACATACATTGATATCTACAGCTATCTACAGGCTGAAAACCATGACTTCATATCAATACCTCTCATTCTAATCCAGCACCAAAGTTCATTCTAGTCCCTCCACCCCACCCCTGCATATTTTTCTGACCCTTGCCCATCAGTGAGAAACCTGGGTCCCATAGGCCTCAATATATCAATGTATTTGCTCTATTTCCCTATGTAGCCAATCTCCTGATCCCCAAAGGACCAAACCATTCCTCATGAGGTCTCCAATCCCTGTTGACTGTCCTCTACACACTTGAACATCTTCCCTGTGGCTCCATTGCTACCCTGCTACCTTCCTCCTCTATTTACCTTCCACACATTAAAAATAGCTAGCATCTTCTATCTCCTACCATCTGGGAACCCCTCTGTTGTGCAACTCTTTAAACGCATAAAAACTCTAAGCCTTTATGCTTTCATTTCAGTGTTTTCAACTCTGTTCCTCAATGATAGTTACAGCAGAATTAGATGTTTTGTTTTTGCCACATTCCCAGAATTTAGGGCAGAAATATATATATATGTATATATATATATTTGCAATCATAAAAGAATATTTGTTTCCTGCTCTTTATTTTTTTTAAGATTTTATTTATTTATTCATGAAAGACACACAGAGAGAGGCAGAGACACAGGCAGAGGGAGAGGCAGGCTCCCTGGGGGAGCCCAATGTGGGACTCAATCCCAGGACCCGGGGATCATGACCTGAGCCAAAGGCAAATGCTCAACCAGTGAGCCACCCAAGTGCCCCTCTTGCTCTTAATTTTAAAAACGAGGGAACCCTGGGTGGCGCAGCAGTTTAGCTCCTGCCTTTGGCCCAGGGCGCGATCCTGGAGACCCAGGATCGAATCCCACGACGTCGGGCTCCCGGTGCATGGAGCCTGCTTCTCCCTCTGCCTGTGTCTCTGCCTCTCTCTCTCTCTCTCTGTGACTATCATAAATAAATAAAAAATTTAAATTTAAAAAAATAAGAAAATAAAAAAATAAAAACGAACCATCAGCAGCACCATGTGTGGCCACTTACTAATAGCTGATTGATTGAGCTCTTGACAATTCTGTTCAAAAACTCAGTAAGTTACTGCTTAACTTATGGCCTTCAATGATCTTTAATCCCAATGGGTCTTTTCTCCCATTGAAGACCCATCTATAGAAAAGGCTTTGCCTTTGATTTAGAGACAAAGATTCTACTAATTTGCTCCATTTATTCACTTATGGGTTCATTCATTCATCAAATGTCCACTGAGGGCCTCCTGTGCGCCTGTGGCTACCTGTGGTAATATGGAGTCCAGGACACATAGTCTCCCCTGCCCTATGTCTCTAGTGTTCCTTGTTCTGCATTCTGCACTGGTTTCTTTTTCTTTTTCTTTTTCTTTTTTCTGTACTGGTTTCTATTTACTGCTTGGCTGGTCAGACTGCAAGGGTGTGTGAAGGGGGCATGGGAGAAAGTAAAGGAAGTGGGTCCTCATGAGACAACCAGCCCCCCCCCACCCAGGGGGAGGGGAACCACCCCCTCAGAGCCACTTTTTATTCCTCTTGGGCTGTCAGCTCCTCCAGGCCCACAGAGCAGCAAGTCACAATCCCAGGTGACCCAACAAAACTATAGAGTCTTTACCAGCTGGGTTATCTGCACTCTGGCTTCCAGGAATCTGCTGGAGGAGCAAGAGGAGGGAAAGGAGGAGGCACATCCCCACACCTATCCTCTCTTCATGGCTGCTGAAACAGCTCTGGGCTGCCTGCCCCTCTGCCCCTCTGCCCATTCCCATTCCTTCCTCCAGTGAAAGCCTCTGCCACAGGCCCTAAAAGCTCTGGGGCATGTCTTGAGACTCCAAGTGTGGCAGAGGCCAAGCTTGTTTGTGCTGTGTTCTCACTGGACAAGGGAAGGCCTGAGCAGGGCGTGGGGTGCAGCTGCAAGGTACCTTGGGTGGCTGTGATGCTATCTGGGCCTAACGGTTTCCTTTGGGTAGGCACTTCCGCCCTCCTGTTTTTGAAGCCAGAAACCTGTGCTGGGGCAGCCCCCATTCTGAGCTGAAAAGAGGACCAGATAGAGGCAGAAAGAACAAGGCGCTATGAGTCAGGGTTAGAAGACACGGGAAGAGACTATGTTCCTCTTACCAGCTCAGCCATGAACTTTTAAAAGGAAGAAAGGGCTGAGTGAAGTAAGTCAGTCAGAGAAGGACAAACATTATATGTTCTCATTCATTTGGGGAATATAAATAATAGTGAAAGGGAATATAAGGGAAGGGAGAAGAAATGTGTGGGAAATATCAGAAAGGGAGACAGAACGTAAAGACTGCTAACTCTGGGAAACGAACTAGGGGTGGTAGAAGGGGAGGAGGGCGGGGGGTGGGAGTGAATGGGTGACGGGCACTGGGGGTTATTCTGTATGTTGGTAAATTGAACACCAATAAAAAATAAATAAAAAAAATAAAAGGAAGAAAGGAAAACACAAGTACAAGTATGCATTGTAAGGTACCAGGAAATTTCCTTTCCTGCTGCCAACTCTGCCCTAGAGTCCTCACCTCTGTAGCTGTGTGGCTGAAATGGGAGGGGACTCATCCTAATTCCTGGGGGTAGGGAGCCTTTTTGGGAGCCCCCCAAATGCCCTGCTCTAAATAAAAGAAATATTTGGTCCCTATTCGTTTGAGCTTGTACACAAAGTGAAATATTATAAAAAGAGCTATTCTGAGTGCCAACTGAACTGTATAGGTGAGGAAGCTGAGGATCAGAGAGGTTAAGTGACTTGTCAGAGGAAACCCAGCTAGAAAGTAGCCGAGCTAGAATTCAACCCAGAGTCTGTTTCTGAAATCGAGGTCTTGCCCCTATGTTCAGAATTAGAAAAGACTTTGGTATTTGGGCAGCTAGTGTTTTAGAAAGTCAGGCTTTAGAAGATTGTATGATAGGAAGAAGGTCTTGTTTGTAAGACTGGTACCCAACCATGGGTGGTGTTGGGATTAAGAGCTGAATCAGAGTAGCTCTTCTTAACATGAACAAACTCTCAACTTGTCTCTGTTATGGGATCCTTTTTTTTTTTTTTTTAAGATTTTATTTATTTTTCATGAGAAAGAGAGGCAGAGACACAGGCAGAGGGATAAGCAGGCTCCTTGCAGGGAGCCCCCACGTGGGGCTTGATCTTGGGTCTCCAGGATCATGCCCTGGGCTGATACGGCACTAAACCAGTGAACCTCCCGGGCCACCCTGTTATGGGATTCTTCGTGTATTTCCCTTTGCAGGGCTCCCCGTTGCCCACCTGGCTGTGGCCCTCTGAGATCGCCCTGCCTGTCTCAGGTGAACTGGGTGAGGCTTTGGGGACAGGGCAGGGCAGGCCAATGCTGCGGGGAAACAGAGGCATCCGTCCCGCCAGCCCAATCCCCTCCTGCTCACAGTCCTTGCCGGCATCTCCCTTCTCCTCTCTGTCCTGCGGGGAGGGTCCCAGAAGGGGCACCTAGGGCTGCTGGCCAGGACTCAAGCTGGTAGCTCAGAAATATCCCACTGCAGATTCCAGGTCCCACACCCCTCCCGCGCAGCCTCCTCTTCCTCAGCCTCTCCGACGCCCAGAGGCCTGGGACAGCCCCGGGGGAGGGTTGCTATGCTGGGTCTTATGGGAATCGGATGTTCAGGATCTTGCCCTTTACTCTATTTCATAGGAACGGCGCAAAGGCCCTTTAGCATGCAGCTTGTGGGAGCTGAGATTCCCACAGCATCCAATGCCTCAATCAAATCAGAGCGAGAGAAAAAAGATGTCATGCTACAGGGGACTTGAAAATTCTTTCTGGGATCCCCTGCGGTCCCCCAACCCCTCTAACTCCCCCCAGCACCCGGGCGGGCACAGAGGAGAGATGGATAGATTGATAGCGGTTTCCTGAAAACGCGAGAGTGCACGTGGAAAGGACAAGAGACGCGAAATAGGAAAGGTGGTCCTGTCGCTCCCCCGCTGAGCGTGAGCGCCGAGCGGAGGTCCTGCGCTCCCACGCGGCCGTGCCAGGAGGCCCAGGTATGACACGAGTGCCTATTTTTTTTTTTTTTAAGAAAAGGAGGCAAGAAAGCAATAAAGATGCACGTGAAAGAAAGAAGCAGTAAAGAGGGGAAGATAAGAAGAATAAACGAACGGCTTTAACTTGTAGGGCAAGCGCTAGGCGTTTTGAAGGGGGGCGAGGCTTGAGAAGAGCTGGGACCCGGGCTGAGACCGGGGTCCTGCAGAAAGTCCGCGGGGAAGAGGGGCCAGGCGGCCCGTCCCATCCCCATGTTTGGGCAGATTAATGGAGTCGTGACTCCCTCGCTCGAGTCCTGCCCTGGGAGGGGACAGTATCTGTTTAGATTTGCGTCTAAATTTAAACCCTGATCGCCGGCCTCCCTCCCCCGCTCCCCACCCCTTCCCCCTCCTGCGGCCTCCCCCGGCCTCCCCCTCCCTCGTGCTCCCGCGCAGGGCCGGGCCGCCCGCAGTCCCGAGCGAGGCAGCCGGCGCGCCGCCGCCCCCCTGCCCTGCCCTGCCCGCCCTGCCCGCCCTGCCCCAGCCCCGGCCCCTGCCCCGGCCCCTGCCCCGGCCCCTGCCCCTGCCCCTGCCCCGGCCCCTGCCCCTGCCCCGGCCCCGGCCCGCGCTGGGAGCCGAGCGCACAGCGAGCGCAGCCGCCGCGGAGCCGGCACCTGGAGACCATGGAGGTAAGGCCCCGCGCGGGCTTGAGGAGGGGCTGCGGGGCCCCGGGCCGCCCGGGAGGGGGGCGGAGCGCCCCCGGCCCAGCCCCGGGCTCCCCGGGCGGCCCCGCTGAGCGGGCGGGGGGGCGGGAGGACCGGCCGAGGGAGGGCGCGGCGTGGGGAGCGGGGCGCCCTCGGGGGCCAGGTGCTGGGGTGAGGACCTCTCCGCTCGAGAATTAAAAAGTTAGGTGCGGCCGACTTTGTAGACGGGCAGACGTGTGGGCAAAAGTGGCAGGAGCGGACGCCCCTGACCTCAAGAGATGGGCATTAAAAGGGAAACAGAACGGGCGACGTGAGGCGCTTGTGCGCCGGGCTGTGCGCTTCCCTGTTCGACTGAAGATTGACCTTCTAGAGAGTCCTCTTGCTTCTCGAGTGCCTGTGTCCGTCGCATCTTCTTTCAGAACTTCCTGCAAAGCTCCCCCGGTGGGTAGTCCAATGGCACCCTTGGCCACCAGCCTTGAGGCTCCCGTGCGTGTCCCTGCCTCCTGAGACGGCCGTGAGGAGGTGTGCTGGCCACACGTGCGGGGTGCACCGGGTGCCGCCCGGCTCCTCTGCAGGGCTCTTTCCTGGTCCCGGTCCAGCCTCCCTCCAGGGGAGGAATGCCGGGTGTATGCCCGGTCCCTCCCTTCGCCACAATTTGAGGCTTCCGCAGACTTCCCCCTTGAAATGGAGAGCTGACATTTAGCCCTCAGCCAATCCCAACAGGACAGGGCTTTTGAACAAGATGAAAGGAGAAGGTGCAGATGTTATGGAGCTTCTAAGGTGATTCCCACCCACATTCAAAAGGAAGATTGTTCCTCCTGAGGCTGTAGTCAGCAGCCACCAGGACTCCCGGCAGAAGCCCTGGCTGGCTCGCAGCTAGACCCCTGCTGGGCCTGGAAGCCCTGTGACTTCTCTGCAGGGCTGTAGGTCTGCACGGAGCAGGCCGCCTGCATTCAGGCTTGCAGCTCCACTGGTTGTCTCCAAGGAACAAGGATCATCTTCAGGGGGCCTTTAGAGTGTGGGATCCACCCTCCATAGAAACATTTGCAAGTCAGAGAAACTGATAAGCGCTGGGGAAGGGTGGTGGGGAACATGCAGCTAAGCTCAGCCCGTGGTGTCCACACTGCTCAAAGATCCTCTAAGCATAGAGCATCAGGGTTCTCTCAGGCTGGCTCTAGCTTCAGGGCAGAGGGGGCAGATGGCCCAGCCCCCCCCCCCTCGACTTGTCAGGTGGTATGAATGAAGGCTCCTAAGGAAGTTGCTTGAAAAGTGGATTCCCTCATCTGGGAAAGTACAGGGGGGGCCTCAAGCCCTAGGCTAGAGGTTCAGTATGCTTTAGGACCCGTCTCAGCTCTTGCCGAAATGGATTGGGCATAAGAGCAAAGCAAGCTTAAAAGCATGTTGCTCCTTGGGGGCCAAATGAGTATGTGAACTTTGTTCTTGGAAGATACAGAGGGACTCCTTCCACAGAGGCCCATCTTCTCCCTCAGCTGAGGAAGAAACAGGGTGTGTATGTGGTAGAGGCCCTGAAAGGGTCACCTGAGCAACTTCCTGTATGGCTGGGGGCCCGGGGAAAAGACAAGGCCCTCTGGTCCCCATATGGAGGCGTGTAATAACTGCTGGGGGATTTTACCAAGTTGGGGCCTGGGAGGGATTTGCTCAGTCAGCCAGGAAACCTGTCAATTTGCCCTGAGTCCACCGCTGGGCACTGCTGATCGGCAATGACTGTTTTTGAAGTTCCTTTGTCAGAACCACTCAGAAAAGTACTGCAGTAGCAAAGCCCTGGAAAAGGGAGTAAAGAGGAAACCCAGAGGCTGGGGAAGTGACGTTTCAATTTGCAGCCAGGAAGCAAACTTTTCATGGTGGGACACGATATGTAGCAGTGGGATTTGGGAACTCCTGGCAAATCGCAGAGTAAAAGCCTCTTTGGAGAGATGAATCCCACTTTCGAGGCATGAAGGCACCACTCTATTTGGGGAGCAACCGAGTTATATGATATCGCAGTATTAGGAATTCAAGCCAGACCAACAAGGCTTACTCAACATTCATTCTCTAGAACCCACTTACCTATTAGAAGTCTTCAGGAAATCTTTTTTTTAAAATATATTTTATTTATTTATTTGACAGAGAGAGAGCAGAAGCAGGGGAACAGTAGAGAGAAGGGAGAAGCAGGCTTCCCATTGAGCAGGGAGCCCAACGTGAGGCTCCATCCCAGGACCCTGAGATCTTGACCTGAGCCGAAGGCAGACACTTAACCAACTGAGCAACCCAGGCACCCCATCTTTTCTTTTTTTAAGCCACTATTACCATTATTGACGATCTCAATCATTGCTTCAGCCCTCATTTAAGCCCTCTGGAATAAACAAGAGAAAGATATCTTTTTAAAGCTGACAATCCAGTAGGGCAAATGAGACTTACTGGATCCCGTCATGTATGTATCTTCAAGTGTGTAAATGCCAAATGAATGACTACTGCGGATCATAAGTGCTACAGTACTCGGGTGTTTGGAGGTGAGACCTGACAGAAGCCTTGAAAAAAAGGTGGGTGGTGAGGAGGAGAAGGCAGGCATAGGAATGGGTACGGGGAGAACATGCCAGCTTTGTTCAGGAAAGTAGGCCAGTTGGCTGGAGAGGAAGGTAGGGAAGCAGCACGAGAGAAAAATGAAAGTAATAAGATAAAAACCACAGGGCCTCCAAGTATAATGGATGCTGGCCAAGTGGGTGAGTGGGAGCTGGAATCCAAGCCATCTGGAGGAAAGGGTTACTTTTTCTTCATACAAAGTCTCCTTGTCTTGCTGTGCCCCCAAAGGGGTGCCTTTTTCTAAGACAGAGGCCAGCTGTGGCCCTCAAAGGCCAGATAGGGGATGGCCCTGGGTTCTGCTCCACAGAGAGTAGGAAACTCTGCAGAGCATTTAGTAAGATGGTGGCCATGAAGAAGCAGGGATGACCTGGCAGAAATGCCAGTTCATAGAGTCAGCAGGGGAACCAGGCTGAGAAGTTTCTCTAAGTGTCCATGCAGATTCTGACTTCGAGAGAGAGTAAGGGTGGAAAAGATAGAAGAGTAAAGACCATGGGTCAAAGGAGAAATCAGAAATGACGTCCATGTTTGAGCTCCTCAGGGTGCCCAGAAGAGCGGAGTTGTCCGGGACACCAAGGAGAATGGCAGTGCAGCTTTTACGTAAGCCTATAAGCCTTTTGTAAGCAGAGTCTGTCCTGTTGGTCTTTCAGTCTCCAGAGATTAGCACAGTGCCTTGAATTATAATCATCTCACTTCTCGAGAGAAGTTTGCTTGGTAAATTAATTAACAGGAACTCCTTGACACCTCAGTCCATAGCTCTTGTGACTCCTTGGGAAGCCTTCCCAGATGCCCTCAGACTCCGTAGCTCTCTCCTCAAACACTTTGTGCAAGCTGGACCTGAGTACTAGGTCCCACTTGTAACGTCTGCCCACCTGGCTCTCTCCCTGAGAGTATCCCAACAGACACTCAATAAATGCATTCTAAATGAGTGAATAAATGATGGATGGTGAGAGAAAGATCAGGTTTTTTTTGTTTTTTGTTTTTTTTTTTTTATAGAAACCACTCAGATGGCATCCCTTCCTTCTAGTTCCCCCCAAAGGAGAAAAAAGAACGATCATCAAGGACAAAGGGCAACACCAAAGTGACACCCAAAGCCAATTTCACGCTCAGGAAGGGACACTGCACCTCCTCTTCGTGGTTTTGGGTCCCTACACGTTCAGAGAAACTTCTCTAGTAACAACTATAGAAATGATCCCTGAAAGTATAGTCTTAGGTTTTTTTTTTAAAGCAAAATTTAGGTATATTGGTTTTGAAATGCCCAGCATTCCACAAGAAATACAGACCTCTTAGGATACAAAAAGGATTATTCTTTAGAAGAGCTAATGGGTGACATCACTGTGGATAAGAGCCCAGAAGAGAGAAATATATAGTAAAGAAAGAGTTGGAGGCTTAGGACATCCAAATTAAATTAATATTCTTATTAATTTAAATTTAAAATGTAGGGCAGCCTGAGTGGCTCAGCGATTTAGCATCTGCCTTCGGCCCAGGGCATGATCCTGGGGTCCTGGGATCGAGTTCCACATCAGGCTCCCTGTGAGGAGCCTGCTTTGCCCTCTGCCTGTGTCTCTGCCTCTCTCTCTGTGTGTGTCTCTCATGAATAAATAAAGAAAATCTTAAAAAAAATTTTTTTTAATGTAGGCCCTACCAAATAGCCTGAGAACACTTGCAAAAAGTTCAATCTTCACAGATGAAATCCTTCATTTGTTCAACAAATAGTAGACACATGAAAATTAACCTTATCTCCCAAAACCATATGTCTACTATTTCTTATTTTTTTAATAAGATTTTATTTATTTATTTTAACAGAGAGAGAGAGAGAGAGAGTGCAAGCAGGGAGAGGAACAGAGGGAGAGGGAGAAGCAGGCTCTTTGCTGAGAAAGGAGCCTGATGCGAGGCTCCATCCCAGGACCCTGGAATCATCACCCAAGCCAAAAGCAGATGCTTAACCCACTGAGCCACCCAGGCACCCATGCATCTACTATTTAGTTGAACATATGAAGGATTTCATCTGTGAAGATTAAACTTTCTTGCCACTGAACAGATCATTAATTTCTAATTTAGATGGAGACAATTAATGAGCCCTTTTCTCTGAGGCTATGCAAAGTCCCTTCCAGACATCATTTGTTCCTCATCCATTTATTCAGTATTTATTGAGCATTTATTACATACTGAACCTTGTGTTTGAAATGTTACTTAAAAATTACTGGACTATCCTGTTTTTTCCTCCTCACAAACTATCTGTATTACTGACAATGAGAGAGAAATGGGGTGGGGCTGGGGGATCAGAGTGTGTGTATCCATGTACCTGTGTATATAATGTGTTCAATTCGTAACCTACTTTTTTACTGATTTTTAAAAATTTCATCATATTTTTTTTACCACAATTTCACCAACAGCCTTTGCTGTTTGGGGACCCACCCTCTCACTGAGCCATATGTTGGCTGCTAGCTGGAGCTTATGGGTCATAATTAGGGATTGCATGGTTTCTGGAAGCCGGGGTTTAGCTCGGAGGACTTGTGGGCATGCCCAAGTACCCTTGCATTCCTGTGTGACTCCCCAGTGCTCTGCAGGACCCTCAAAGTAACACTGGCTTCCACTGAGCCAACACTTTTCATTCATGGGACTGCAATGACAAGAGGGAATTTGGGGCAATCTGACTTGAAGGGCCCAGGCCGGATCACAGGAGGGTGAGCATGCATTCCTGGGATGGAATCAGGTTTCAGAGCCTGATCCACAGCATGCCTCCTCACAGGAGGGTGGCGGGCAGGCGAGAGGAACCAGAGCGGGGGTTCTGGGGTTCCGTGGGAAATCTGAACGCTGGCAGCTTAGCGGCCGGGTAATCTTATCAGGGCCACAGGGAAAAGCATTTTGGTTCCAGAGAAATCTGAAGGCAGCCCTGCTTTCCTCTAGTAATAGCTTTAGGTTTGTGGCCAGCTTGACTCCCCTCCTCGACTTGCTAGAATCGAAACATTTCAAAGCTGTGGGTGGAAGTAAACCATCTCTAGCTGCCTCCGCCACAATTGTGAGGGAGTGTGCTGGTGGACCTTTGGGAAGCCAAAGGCTTGCAGTGTTTCTCTCACCTGGGGAGCAGTACAGTCTAAGCCTTAAGAAGTAAGATCATCAGTTTCTCCACAAAAGCAATATCCACCTCATGTTTGACCTTTGGGGTTTTATCTCTGTGCAAAAGAGGACATCAGAATACTGCTGGCACAGTGTTTGGGCATGGTAGTTACCCTCAACCTTACTGTGCTAGGACTCTTCAAGAGCTCATCTCTTGAATGGATCTGCCCTTGTACCCTGGCATTTGGGCAGTGAGCTCCCCGTTTTCTCCTTTTTGGGCTTCCTCAATACCTGTCTTCTGGGAATTGTGGGAAATGACTGCTGAGCCCATGAGGCCCCCTCTCTAAAGACTCACTCGAATGGATGAGGCTGGAAGCACTGAGAAATTCCAAACAGTGGAACTGGACATTCTCTCCAGCCACGAAGCTAAGCATCTGCCTCATCAGATGTCCCCAGCCCTTTGTTTCAAAACTGCTTGTGCCATATCAGGGCCACCCTCCTGGCCTCAGGGTAACAATCACAGCTCTTTCCCAGACTGGATCTTCTGTAATCGATCACTAACCAGACATGACGGCACCCTCGCTCTTTAATTAGGCCCAAAAGACATGGGTTGATGCCAGGCACTGGCTTCACAAAGGTAAATGCCTTACTCTGCCCAGCCTTGAAGGATTCAAGTGTAGGAGTTCATGAAGACAGAGAAGAAGTGGTGTACCCAGCACAAGGCTCAGGGGTCTTCCTGTTGGAGGCAATTTCTGAGTCTTGAGGGAGGAGTATGAGTTCTAACACAGAAAATTGGGAAGAGCATTCCAGTTGGAGAGAATGACAAGAGCAAACCCCCCAGTGCTAGAAACAACACGGTGTGCCTGGGGAACCACCCACGGTTCATTCTTGGAGGACAAAGTGAGATGAAGGCATTTGAAGTTGGGGGATGGATAGGGGGTACAAAGTAAGAGAAGTTACAGTTCCTGCCTTCAAGGAGCTCTCTTCTATTTGGGGAAACAAGATGTACACACATCACATGACATAAAAAAATATAAGATAGTATCTCGATGAGCTCTCAGGTATGTAGAGGTTCAAAGCCAGCATCTCTAATTGGAGCTAGAGAAAACTTGCTTCCTCTGCTGGGGATCCCCCCACAAATGTGGCAGCCTCCCAGCAGCCCAGGGACCATAAGGATTTCACTCCAGTGATGAGCATGCTCTGCCTTGGGTCTGCACCTCCACACTCTTGCTGAGGAAATCCATTTGAAATAGGCTCTGAATGAAAGAGGCCTCTGGGAATAACCAAACGTACAAAAAAACCACCTTGTCCTGGTTCACACCTCTACCTGCAGCCCCATTCACTCCCCCCACTTGGGTTGCACATCCTGTGGGTGTTCTGAAAAGCTAGCTTTTCTCTTCTTTGGCCCAAGGCCACGCAGGGACACAATGAGGTGGACCCTGCAGCAGCAGCAGCCAACCGCAAGCACCGGCCTGGGCCCAGAACAACAGCTTCATAGAAACAGGAAGTGGAGCCTTGTGGCCTCTATTACACAAGCCCGGCACCCACACAAGAGGTCACCGAGAATATCCATTTCACGATGTGCCACAGAGGGGCCTCCCCTCCAGACCCCCATCAGCAATCATTCATTCCAAGTACAGGAGCTAAAGGGACAGTTCCCCCACCCTGATAGGGCCACCCACCCCCACCTGGCCCTACCGCTGAAACGCATGCCCAGGCTTCAGGTCCCTGGCTCAACTTGCTTTTGAGGTGTGTTTGATGGATAATGGGAAATCATTTCTGAGCAGCCACCTTGATGTCAGTGTGGGAGAAACCTAAAGCTTGTCATCTGGGTAATCACTGCCACTTGTTGAAAGGCTACCAACTAAAAAAAAAGAAAAGAAAAAAAAAAAAAAAGAAAACCTACTAACTACAGGTGTTTTGCCTAAGCTTATCTTGTTTTAGTCCTCCTAAAGTCCAATTATCTCTGTTTTCTATTTTTTTAATGTTTTTTTTTAAGATTTTATTTATTTATTCATGAGAGACACACAGAGAGAGAGAGGCAGAGACATAGGCAGAGGGGAAAGCAGGTTCCATACAGGAAGCCTGATGTGGGACTCGATTCTGGGTCTCCAGAATCACACCTCAGGCTGCAGGCGGTGCTAAACCACTGCGCCCAGGGCTGCCCGTTATCTCTGTTTTCTAGATAAGGATGCTGGGGTTTCTGTGTGATTAAATTATATGCCTGAGGTCTAGAAGTTGACTACCTGAAGCCCACATTGGAACTCACCCTGTTGGGGGGGGATCCTATGGCCTCTGTTCTTATCTCCTGCACTGGAGAAGCTCCAGCCGCCCCTATAGTGTATGTGTGCTCACAGGGAGACCACCTGCCCCTGGACCTGCCTAGTCCTCCTCCAGCTCAGGGCCAGCCCACGGTGGGAGCCAGGTGGCTCAGGGCATGAGGGGACCTCTAAGGTCTGGCAGAGATTCACTCTGAGCCCTCACTACATATCTGAAAGATGTCTGAAAGTTTCCAGCTATATCTCTGGGTGAAACTAGTGTGAATGTCTATGGCAAAAAAGAAAGTTTAAATAAAAATTAAATTTTAGGGCTTAGAGTTTTGAGAGCAAAGAGGACTGTTAACCATTTCTCCCTTCCCTTCATTTTAAAGATGAGGAAACTGCACATAAATGCTTTACCGGTGGTCACACTTAAAATCAGTTAGTGGCAGAGTCAGACCTAAGATGAAGGCCCTCCAGCCCTCAGCACAGGAACTCCCCCTGCACGGGGCACTGTAGATCATGTGTGGAAATTACTGCCTCACCGCCCCATTTCTGTGTATCGTCTCCTCGAGGCTCTCCCAAGTCCACACTGCTGGTGCTCAGTTTTCTAGGCTTTATTGAACAAGCACTGTTATCTCTGGGGGTGACACAGGGAGAAGAACAGCTTTTATTGTCATCCTTCTAGACTGCAAGGGCAAGGGATCCAGAGCTAAAGCTGGGAAGCCGAACCCCCCAGGTGCAGTGCCTTACCTCGTTCTACTAGTCTTCCTGGGGGGCTCTTCCTGGGAGAGCCCCTGACCGCTGTCTCCCAGTCATGCCTGAATGCCCTCCCAAGTGCCTGAACTGAAGTCCTCAGGAGGAGAGAAACAAGGTCGGTTCCAAGCCCTTGTGTTTTCTCCCACAAATGGGAGACTCAGAGAGACGTGATGGCCCAGGCTACAGCAGGATGCCAGAGT
Source organism: Canis aureus (assembly GCF_053574225.1). NCBI lineage: Eukaryota > Metazoa > Chordata > Mammalia > Carnivora > Canidae > Canis > Canis aureus. The sequence goes on from NC_135616.1 coordinate 50,305,006, forward strand.
GCTGCCCACATGGAGAATCTAGAGCCAGTGGAGTTGGCAGGTAGATGAGCTTGCTAGGACTGCCATAACATGGCTACAAACTAGGTGGACTTAAAACATTAGAAATTTATCCTCTCAGTTCTGGAGGCCAGATATCTGAAATCAAGGTGTCCCAGGGCCACATTCCCTACCGAGGTTCCAGGGGAAGGAAGTGTTGCATGCCTCTTCTAGCTCCTGGTGGTTTCTGGCTTGTGACCACTGCAGTCCATGCCTCATGTTCACTTTACCTTCTCCTCTGTGTGTCTCTCCTAATCTATGTATCATTGGGTTTAGGATCCACACTGATAATCCAAGGTGATCTCCACATCTCAAATCTATAACCTTTTTACTAAATAAGGTAATATTCACAGGTTCCAGAGATTAGGGTGGGATCATATCTTCTTGGGGGCCACCATTTGGGCCACCATTTAGCCCATGACAGCATTATAGGGGCCGGAGACTTGGGGATTTGGCAGGGTGAATCCTTGGTTCTTGCAGGCCACATTGTGACACTACCACCTCTGTCACTGCCCTCAAGTCAATTTCTAGTGAATATTCATTTATATCTGTTATGTGACTAATTTCCTGCCTCTCGGGTAGCCTACAAGATCAGTAATGGGGTAGGTCACAAACACAGTTCTTTCTGGTCAGAGCCACATTTAAGAGAGGAGGTCTACAGGGTGCTAAGGAGCATTGCCATGAGGATCTAAGGATGGTCTCCCCTTGGTCTCTCCCGGGTAAGATAAGTACAGTGTTAACAGGCTGAGAAGAGCTACTTAAGATTATCCATGATCATCCCCACCTTCAGAAAGGATTGTGCCTGGCAAGATTATAAAACTGCATTTTAATATGTGATCTCATTTGATATTCTGCTGTCAGATACCTTATTCTTGATTCATCCCTTCATTTACTTATTTAAGGACATGTTTTGAGCAGGTACCAAATGGGAATTAATGAGACACAACACCTGCTATAAGGTCCATACAGTCAGGAGGTGGAGAGAGGGCAGAGATTGAACAAATGATACCAAACAATGTGATTGGTTCTGTACAGGCAGTGAGCAAACAATTTGGTGGCACACATGATGACAGGTAACTGTAAAGATTAAGACAGGCTAGTGTGTGGCTGAAAACAACACAGGTTTATTTCTCCTTTGCTACATGTCTGTCAGGAGTGGAACTGGGGGCTCTGCTCCATGTCATTGTTGTCCTCCCATGGGGACCCACGGTGACAGCAGCTTCTGTATGCAGCACTGTCGGTTGTCATGGCAGAGGGAAGGAGAGTTCTGGAGGATTTGCACTGGCTGTGGCTCTGGCCTGGAAAGGTCAGGAATAGCACACAGGTACACTTGACCACAGGAAAGAGGAAGAGTGATCCTCCCATGTGCCCTGAGTGATGAAAGCTGCAAGTGTTTCATGAATATCATCAGGATCCTGGCGGAATCTTACAAGACTTCCAGAGGAGATGATTTTTGAACTGGGTATGGAAGTAAGGCTGTGTCGTTTAGGCTAACAAAGGTGTGAAGGCTGAGGAAGTCTCTCACTTACTGGAGACTTACACAACTCTCATGGCTGGAGAGAGTTTCCTGATTAAAATGAAACCTGCTTCTCAAGCACAAAGAATGTTTTCAGGGAGTTATTCTTCTTCATGCTTTGGGGCGTGTTTGGAGGGGCAGGTAGGTCCGAAGGGAAAGTCATGGGGTGAACACACGCCCCATTTCCATAGGAAAATGATTTAGTGAAATATAAACATAAACCTTAGATGCAACTGTTTACAGTATTTCTCAAAGAATAAGTAAAATAAAATAAAATAAGGGCAGCCCTGGTGGCTCAGCGGTTTAGTGCCACCTTCAGCCTAGGGTGTGATCCTGGAGACCCCGGATCGAGTCCCACGTCAGGCTCCCTGCATGGCGCCTGCTTCTCCCTCTGCCTTTGTCTTCTGCCTTTCTCTCTGTGTCTCTCATGAATAAATAAATTTAAAAATCTTAATAAAATAAAATGTTTATCAAACATCTTAGCCCTCAAACAACCAATTCCACAACCACGCCATCAAGAGCTTGCAACCAGCCTTTTTGATTTGGAAGGGCCCCTCCATAGTGAACAGGGAATCTACACTTTTTTTTCTGCATATACAAAACACTCAGAATTACAATTTTGGTATCAGCCTTATACATAAGCCCTGCCCTCTGTGCTTAGTGAAAGGGTTAGTGAAAGTCTACAAATAACATTGGAATTAAGTGGTGGATTTCAAGGGACTGATAACAACAGGTTGCGTTCTGCTCTGCCTACCCCACTCCCCAGATTTTCCTTTTCTGATTATTGCATCAGGAAAGGCAAATTGGGATGATATGTGGACAGAGGAACCATGGAAACTGAGTTCAGGTCCAGAGTCAGTAACTACTTGAGGGTTTGTTTCATCCCTCCATCTGTAAAACTGGTTCCTGCTTTACTTACCATCTAGGGCTAATTTGAGAAGGAAGTAAGATCATGTGTGATTTAAAAAAAAATTATGAAATTGCCTTGGAATGTTAAAACATCCTATTGATATAAAGTCATGGTATATGGTTATTAATACTTATTAAGTGGATATTGTGAAAAATTTTAACATCCCTGAGCATGTCTTCTGTAAGAACGTTCTGATGTTCTCTTTGCCTAGTGGACAGTGGCACAGAGGAGGTGCAAAGAAGATGACATTGGTGAATATGAGCAGAGCTAAGGCTTCCAGTGTAGGTCAGAAGATACACAAAAGAAGGGTGCCCAGGTGGCTCAGGCTCTGCCTTTGGCTCAGGTCACAATCCCAGAGTCCCTGGGCATCAAGCCCTACACTGGGCTCCCTGCCCAGTGGGGAGGCTACTTCTCCTTTTCCCTGTGCCCCTCCCACACCCCTGCTGGTTCTCTCTCTCTCTCTCTCTCTCTTTCTCTCTTTCTCAAATAAATAAAATCTTTTTTTTTTTAAAAAAAGATATACAAAAGAAACCCTGGTCTGCATAATGGTAAGAAGGAAAATACAATTTCACCATGCTTTATTTTTAAAGCACTCTTCCGTAGCTCTTACACTAAATGATAAGGTCTAAAAACCTCCATCAATGGCCCTAGTTATCCTGCAATGACCATAGAATGTATTTAACACACCCTTTTGGACAAAGGATGAAATTCAGGCTTCACACTGCTTCCCTGAGAGGCAGCATGAGATAAGGCTTAAGAGCACAGACCCAGGAGCCACACAGCTGGATTTGAACCCTGATTTTTTCTAGTTACTACTAGCTTGTGACCTCTCTGTGCCTTGGTTTCCCATCTGTAAAGTGGAAATAGTAATAGTACCTACATGATTGGGTAGTTCTGTGGATTAAGTGAGTTAATATTTGTGTAAAGCACTTGGAACAATGACTGGCACATAATAGGTGTGACATGATTGTTTGCTGGAATAAATAAGTAGATTTTTACAGTCATTTAAAAGAGGACAGCCTCCCTGTACCTCTTGGTACAGCTTTGACTGGGACCCAGGATGGACACGAGGACATCGGAAGGCCTCCTCCAGCTGGAGAGTGTGTGGGCAGGGGGCAGTTAGTACACTGCGTGTGGACCTTGGCCGGTCCTCAGGGCAGTGCTGGAACAGTTTAGTCCAGGGTAGAAACTGGGAAATGGGTGAGGCTCAGGCATGGAACAGCAAATCCAAGCTGCAGGCTCACACGGCAGCCAAAGCCTGCAAGAGGAAGGGGATATCATTGGCTCAATAAATGCATTTCAAATTTAGGAGAGGAGACAGCAGGTGTATTTCGTGGGTTCATCCTGATAGAGCAGTGAAACGAGGAGGGAGGATATGGGAAGGAGACCATCTGACCAACTCAACTGCTCCGCTTCCCTCTCACTTTGGTTACCTCTTCCCTGACCCATCCTCACCTTTCACACCTGTGTGGGAGGCCGCTGCTGGGGGACTGAGCACCATGGGATGTGGGATTCTGAGAGTGCTAGGACAGCCGCAGGGACTGCAGAGTTTGAAGCTAAGCCTTCAAACCAGAGCCCTTCTGGCTGGGCTGAAGGAAGTAAGTGCTTTCGTAGACCAACCAGAGTATTCTGGTTTCTCATTTACTACGCTTGTAGTACAAAGGATTTTCCAGCTAGATGAATTCAGAACAGGATGAGCTACCTTGCCCAAAGGGTGGTGAGCTACGTTTTGCATCTCCGGTTTCTCCTGAGGGATGTCTCCAGGGACAGGTCACAGGGCTCTGTCCTTAGCCCTGGCTTGTTAAACACTTTTGTTAATGACTTGGATGAAAAATAGAATCCAAATGACCCACAGCCAGGATATGTTAATGTGTTACATGACAAGTTCAAAATGATTTATATAGAGTGGGATGCTGGACCAAAACCAACCTAATGAAATTAAACTAGAATGAATGTAAAGTCCTCTGCTTGAGGGAAATGTCATGCATGGGTATAGATGAGACCTGGCTTAGAAATATGCATTCATTTGGTCATTCATTCCACATGTATTTATTGGGCCTACTGTAAGAAGATGCTGTCCAGATTCTCGGAGGGAGTCAAATATAAACACAGGGTCTCAGTAAGCTGAAGGTTTAGTAGTGGTGGTGGGAAGCCACACAATGCATCTCCAAATAAACGCAGGGCACAGGCTGTTATGCAAGCGACAAGACCAAGGGGCTGGAGGACCTTCTCAGAGAAAGAGCATTCTCAAATGGTGCAACTAGAGGAGGCTTGGGGGGAGGGGTGACTTTAGAGTAGGCACTGAATACTAGGATGATTTTTTTTAAAAGGCGGCAGGGGTGCATGGGCAAAAAAGAAATGGTGGGGTTCAGAAGCTAATGTGACAGGATGCCTGGATGGATCAGCGATTAAGTGTCTGTGTTCGTCTCAGGGCGTGATCCTGGAGTCCCGGGATCGAGTCCCACATCGGGCTTCCTGCATGGAGCCTGCTTCTCCCTCTGCCTGTGTCTCTGCCTCTCTCTCTCTGTGTCTCTCATGAATAAATAAATAAAATCTTCAAAAAAAAAAAAAAAGAAGCTAATGTGACGAAGAGAAGGAATGAAGGATGTGTATGGGCAATGATGAATACCTGAAGTGATTAAAATGGAGGGTCTCTTAAGGGAATGGGTGTGTGTGCAAACGTGCATACATGTGTATGTACGCAGGGGGTGTCTGTGCAAACATGCGTGCATGTGTATGTGCACAGGGACGTGTGTGCAAATGTGTATTTCGTGGGTTCATCCTGATAGAGCAGGATGCACGTGTACGTGCACACAGGGGCACGCATACATGTACACACGGGGATGGGGAGAGGTAGGGTGGACAGTGGCACAAAGATAAGATGAAACTAGACTGTGCATCGTCTAGAAAGACAACATCGGTAATGTGGGCTTTCCTCAGTGGGAAATGAAGGCTCTCCAGGAGAGGGGCCCCTGGGTTCCGAGGGGTGCCAGAAGGCCATTCATCCAGTCCCAGCGCACAGAGGGGCAGAAGGGGAGACTCTAGAGGCTGAAAAGTACCATTCGAGGGGCCAAAGCACCAATGAGGGGTGGCCTTGAGATTGGAGCAGCAAAGAAGCTGCAGAATAAACTGTGAGAGGGATCCCCAGCATTTAGTATTTGGTTGGAGGCTGCCATGGCGGCAGTGGTGAGAGAGGCAGGTGTGCACAGTGCACAGTGACCCCACTGTCGGTCCAGGAGTAGGGGCGGGAACATTGCTGGTCTGGGCGGGGAGACACTGCGTTTGGGCTGAAGTGTTGGTAGAACATTTGGGACCGGGAACTCAGAACTGGAGCTTGGAGGGGCTTTGGGTAGAGAAGGTTTGGTGGTTACCTGCACAGAAGTGGTTGCAAAGCAGGGCGAGTGAGAGCCATTGCAAGGAGAGAATCAAGCCAGAGATGAGGTGTGGACACCCCTCCTGTGTAAGTGACAACCAGAGACTCAGAACAGTGAAGGAGCACTTTGGTTTATACACAGAGGGTAGGAAACTCTAACCCACCATAACCTTCATGTAAACTAACGAGAAGAAAGGCTGCATCTCAGGCTTTCCCTCTAGACCCCACCAATGCAGGACTAGAGTTTTTATCCTGCACAGGCGGCCTCCCTAGGTCTCTCCTTGGTGGGATCCTGACTTCCATCCCCTAATGTCTCTCAAGCCCAGGAATGGAGGCCCCGGGGACTGGGACTGTGGTAGTGAAGATAGAGAGAGCAGAGGGAGAGGGGACAGGATTCTTTATCCACCAGGCAAAGGTCTTTGAAGTGCTTTTAGTGGCAATCAGACCGCAGGTTCTACACACAGTGGGAAGGTCTGAATGAGGGGTGTTCTTGTTATTATTTGTAAAACAATGCTAAAACCACAATTAACCAAAAATCCTCTTAGAAAAACCCAGGACTTGGGCTGCCCCAGGGGACTCAACGGTTTAGCGCCGCCTTCAGTCCAGGGCCTGATTCTGGAGACCGAGGATCGAGTCCCGCGTCAGGCTCCCTACATGGAACCTGCTTCTCCCTCTGCCCCCCTCCACCCCACCCTCCGTCTGTGTGTGTGTCTCATGAATAAGTAAATAAAATCTTTAGAAAGAAAGAAAGAAAGAAAGAAAGAAAGAAAGAAAGAAAGAAAGAAAGAAAGAAAGAAAGAAAGAAAGAAAGAAAACCCCAGGACTTTGTGTTCAGGGTATATGCTTTAGCTTTAAAATGTTATTTTATTATTAAACTAATAGGCATTTTAAGGTAAAATCGTAAAAATTCATCCTCCTTTTTCTTTTTCTCACACCTTTCTGATCCTCAATTTTAATCCCCTTTATCATTAAAAAAAAAAAAAAACTAGGAAAGACAACTCCACTTCATGTAACTACTTCCAACTTTTTGTGTCTTTATTACTTTCTGCCACATACATAGTTCTTACAAAATTATAATCGGTGTATATGCAAGCCTGTATCTTTTCTCTTACTATTATTTCCAAGACAATATGCTTGTTCAATATAGTCCTATTTTCATTTTAAATACTTGAGTGGTATTCTGTTCTACAAATACACCATAATTTATTTAATCCTTTTTCTATTTTGGGACATGGCATTTGCTTTTACTTTCTCCTTATTGTAAATAACAGATCTGTAAACAGCCCATGTATCTTTTTTTGTTGTTCTTTTGAATTATTTCTTTGGAAGCAATTCCCAGGAGTGGAATTATTAGGTCAAAAAACATGGATGCTTTTATGGTTCTCAATAAATGTTGCCAGATTGGCCCCCATCCTTCCTTCCTTCCTTAAAGGCTCACTGTACCTAGTGGGCACAAATTATAAGCTCAGTGAGATGTGCCAGGAAGGGAATGTGAACAGAAAGCTGCCCCTGGCGCCTGGGTCAGCACAGAGCCCTGTCCTCCCAGGTACTCCTGTGGGTCCTCCACCCCAGGGAGGGGAGGAGAGGGCAGGAAAGGGTTGTGGGCACCGTGGGAAATGAAGCAACAATCTGGTACTTCCTGCCAGAGCAGCTGCAGATGAGAAATTACATACCAGCGAAAGGGAGGCAGGGCAGAGTAAACGTGCAGCCCCAAGAACATCCCCACCCCCTCCCGCCCCGGATGAGGGCAGAACACCCTTAGTGTTTGGAATGGTCTCTAGGGAGCTGTGGACTTGCCCCTAGGAAATGCCTCAGGGTCCTGGGCAAGAGTGTTCTGGATTAGGCTGAAGAGACTCACTCCCTTGCTTGATAAATATTTGAGTGGCCACTATGTCAGGTGCTGGAAATTCTGATCCTAAAGGGAATAAAACTTGGGCTCTGCCCTCAGGGAGCTTGCAAGCCGGTAAGGAAGTCAGAAGGGTAACAGTGATTGCAACAGCATCATCACCTATCCTTACAGACCTGCGCTCGGGACACAGATCTTGGTGTGACCCAGAGGACTTAGCATGTGAGCTCCATGTGCGGCAGGCAGAGGTGATGGGCAGCATCCGAAGTGAAGGATGTTCCAGCTGAGGATGCCAAAGCAGGAGAGCGGGGAGTGCGTGAAGTGGAAGACCAGGCAAGACCCTGGGAGCCTCTTTCAGACTTGGTCGTGGAGGCCTAAGGATTCCTCTGCAGAGGCACTTAGCTCACAGTCCCAGCTGCGAGGGGGAGCCTGAGATCCTTGAAGCTGCATTTATAGCTCAGACTTTTTAACATAAATTGAATGTTTCCTGATGAGATCATGGGGACCTTTAAAGCTCTCCAAAGCCACCTCTTTGGGTCACCACTCATTTGATTCTCAGAGCAATGTGGGGGGGGGGGGAGGAAGTCATATGACCAGATTTACATTTTAGAAAGTTCTCTGTGGCTGAGGTTTGCAGAATGGATTGGAGAGACCGTGGGGTCCTTTAGGGGGCTGGTCAGTCATCCAGACCAGAGGTCAAGCAAGCCATGCTTCAGAAGGGACCGTGGGGTTTGAGGGAGGTGGAGGGGGACCCTTCCTCCCAGGGCCAAGAACTTTCTCCCTACAAGCCTCACTGAGGGTTAAGGGAAGGAACAGCCATTTCCAGGGGCCTGTGGTCCAATGGGATGCCCAGGTGCGACCATAGCATTTAATGAGAGGACAGACCTGGGGCTGGGTTTCTATGTCCATAATGAAAGGCAACTCACATGTGCCTCCCGGGCCTGTGAAGTTACACTGTGTGTGCGGGAGGAGAGCCAAGTGAGTGTTACACTGCAGCTGGAAGAAGCCAGCCACAGTGGTGACTGAGTTCAGGGCTCTGGACTAAATACCATCACTCAATCACTGTGGGATCTTGATTGGGATCAATGCCACAAGATTTGGGGTCCTCACCTGGATGATAATTCCATCCCTGTCTGGCTTATTAGGAGGATTCAATGAGAAAATATGTCCATAGTCAAGACCTTGGAGAAGATAAAAAGGATGCCATAGATCCAGGGTGTTGTCACCTCTGTGCTTTGGAAAACATAGGGAAATATCTGGAAATAACTTAGTCCCTCAAAAGAGAGGTAGGCCCCCTGGAGCCAGAGAGAGAGAAAGAGGGGGTGGGGCATGGAGGGTGGGTGAGGGTGGGGAAGCCACAGGGTGTGCACCTCTGCTTGGGTCCCTGCTTCCTCCTCTTCTTGTGGTTTGCCTTTGAAGCTGAGGGCAGCTGTTAGATCAAAGAACAGGTTGGGCCCAGCCCAGATCACTCTGCTCAGAGGCAGAGGCCATGTTTGAAGCCACACCGAGGAAACTGGCCGGGGCTGGCAGGACTTCCGGACTCCAGGCTCTCTAGTGTTTGGACGGCTCTGACCTGACGCCCACCAGGAGGCCCTGGGGAGGAAAGGCCTGTTGTCCATACCAGGGGCACCACTGCCCCATCACTCCTGCCAGGGACTCTGTTCTAGCCACAGTCAAGGGCAAAGTTCAGGAGCTCCAGGGACCCCTCTTCTGTCCAGTGAAGTGTTTTGAGTTTTAGAAACAAAAGTACCAGGCAGCCCCGGTGGCGCAGTGGTTTGGCGCCGCCTGCAGCCTGGGGTGTGATCCTGGAGACCCGGGATCGAGTCCCACATCGGGCTCCCTGCATAGAGCCTGCTTCTCCCTCTGCCTGCCTATGTCTCTGCCTCTCTCTCTCTGTGTGTCTCTCATGAATAAATAAATAAAATCTTAAAAAACAAAAACAGAGCAGGGAGCAGGGAAGGCCAGAATTCCAGGCCAGCCAAACTCTCTGCTTGTGTGAAGTTGGGCAATTTTGGTAGGGGAGAGGGATGTAAGGCACTTGGTCCTGACCCCCTGCAGAGCAAGAGCATGCACAGGCTGCTGGAGTGAGGGGGTCTTGGGGCGAGATTCAATGCCTTTGTTAGTTTGCTAGGGCCACCATCACAAGGTGCCGCTGACACAACAGAAGTATGGTTCCTCACAGCTCTGGACACCAGATGTCTGAGGTTAACGTGTCAGCAGCGCTGGCCTCTCCTCTTGGCTTTAGTATGGGCGTCTTCTCCTGTCTCTTCATGAGGTCTCCCCTCCCTAAGATTGTGTCCTAATTTCCTTCTCTTATAAGGACACCAACCACGTTGGCTGAGGACCTCTTTCTAACTTAACTCTGTCTTTGAAGACTTGTCTCCTGAGTCTCCTTCTGAGGTATTAAGGGTTAGGACATCAACATGTGAATCTGGGGGACACCATTCAGCCCATTAAAAAAAACCCCAGATGCGGAGCCTCCCTTCCAGCCGTGGGTGAGGACAGGTTGCCATGGAGGTCACGGCCCAGCCACAGCCACGGGGCGGAGATGGAGCTGTAAGGGCTCTAAGAGCAGAGCAGTGGCCCAGAGCCCACCGTTCACTCCATGCCTGGCTACTTCTGTTACCTCTGTCATGCCTGTCCTTGGGCCATATCCTAGAAAGAGGGCAGCAGGGCAGCAGGGCACACTGAGCCCCGCACTGGCAAGGTTGCTGCCTGGCTCCCCTCACCCAGGCACAGCTTCCGCCACCTTCTCCTTGTCCCCTCTCCTGCTGACGCAAAGTGCAGTGCTGGGGACTGCAACCATGGCATTTAACAGATGCTCTGGAAAATTCTCCCAGCTTCCTGTCTTGCAGGCCTTTACCCGTGCCGGTGCCTCTGTCTGGAACCTCACTGCTCCTCACCATCACCCTGTGGGGAGTTTCATTACTGTGGGGCTCTTCCTCCCCAGTCACCATTCGATGTGGGACACCATGTCTCTCCAGCCGGGATGAAGGGTGAGGCCTGGAAGGACCACGGCTGGCATGAACCAACCCATGCCTATCTGCCCTCTGTCAACAGGGCATGGGGGCTGGCAGGAGGAGGCAGAGGCTGTGGCGGGCCCCCTCCCACTCGTTCCTCAAGGGCTGCTCTCCTCCCATCTCCTGTCTTATCTGGGGGTGGGTCCCAGATGTTTCCTCTCACACACACAGTCCCCAGTGCCTTTTCCCACAGGAACCAGCGCCCTGTTTCCAGGCCCTGGGAGGAGGTTCCCCCAGCCTGGCTCCTAGCTCTGTTCACTCTCCTGAGCCCTTGATGTCCTTCTTATCATCCAGACAGGGGAGGACTTGAGTTTAAAGGGAACTGGGCCCCTTTAAAGTTGAAACCTCACCATGACCAGATATGGGAGTGTATTTTCAGCAGGAGGCCTAGGTGAAGATACAAGCAGTTGTCAGCCTGGAACCAGGCCTGGCTCCCTCCCTTCCCCACCCCCCCCTCCCCTCCCCCGCCCAAGAGAGACACTGACCAGTTGCTGCCCCAGCTGGGGACACACATTTTCTAATTATGAAAACTGTGAACAACTTCAAAGCTGATGAACAATTTTTTTTTGGCCCATGCTTCCAAATTCACTCTCATCTTCGTCAATTTTTTTTTAAAGATTTTATTTATTTATCTGTCTATTTAATGTGAACAGGAATGGGACAGAGGGAGAAGGAGAGAAAGAATCTCAGGCAGACTGCCCTGTGAGTACAGAGCCCAACGTGGGGCTCCATCCCACAACCCTAAGATCATGACCCAAGCTGAAATCAAGAGTTGGACACTTAACCAACTGAGCCACCTAGGCACCCCTTGTCTTTGTCAATTTACAAATGTAAATTTGTAAAGTTGATGTGTTTCTGTGAGTCTCATCACTGCATACAAAACACTGGATTTCTCAGCCCTGATTTTTTTTTTTGTTCCGTACACATCTCTGTGTTAGGAACGTTAACTACTTGTCATTTTTAATAGGAGCCCAGTGTTTTATTGCCTTCATGCTCTACAGTTTACTCCTACTGTTCTCTCAAATTTAATATTCAGATGGTTTCTAATTTTCCACCTTTATGCGAATAGCAGTATCGTAGATAATTTTGTATAAACTGCATGTTTTCTTCTTTATTTTCTTAACATTTATTATAAAAATAGAGTGAGGCATTTTCAAGCTCTTGCTACACAGGGCCAGACCATTGTCTCAAGAGAGGACCAGAATTAATCAAGATGTAATACTAAGAGCAATTTTTAAAGAAACAATTTTCCCCATAATCCTGGCAACTCTGGCTGTTTATCATGATGACATATTTTGCCGATGTAATGGTTGTGCAAAGGGACCTTAAAGTTAATTTACGTTTTAGTACTGACTGTCAACATTCTGTGTCCTCCCAAATAATAACTTTGGGTTAGTATTTTCTCCCTTGGTTTTGGAAGTTTACCTGCTTTGGTTGCCTTCTGGGTGCTTATTTTACAGACATTTCACATGCATAAACATGTTGTGTGATTTCCCTTAGTGAGCTTCTATCCTGGCAGCCTTCCTCTGCTAAGTCTTCTTTAGATCAAGCAATGATTTTCAACCCTGGATGCATGTTAGAGTCACCTGGGAGAGTTTCTAAAACACAGACGTTAGGTGTGCCTGGGTGACTCAGTTGATTAAGCATCTGTCTTTGGCTCAGGTCATGACCTCAGGGTCCTGGGATCAAGCCCTGCATCAGACTCCCTGCTCAGTGGGGAACCTGTTTCTCCCTCTCCCTCTGCTGGCTCAAACTCTCTCTCTCTCTCTCAAATAAATAATAAAGTCTTTAAAAAAAATACAGACCTTAGCCTCATTAGAAGTATAGAAGAGGAGCTGTTGGTTTCCTCAAACAGATAAAGACCCCAAGGCCTGGAGACTTGATCCAGAAACTAGAACGTCTATCTTTATCCAGTGGCTGATGCTTTCAAGCCAATAAATATTTGTTGCACACCTACTATGAGTTGGCCGCTCTGCTAGGAAGCGGGGAGGCCCAGGTAAAATCTATGGTACATACCTTCAGCAGGGGTCACACCATTGAGAGGGACAGGCAGCTCGTTGTAGCTAGGGAAGTTTAATGGGAGAGATCCTCAAAAGCTTCTTGAAGGAAGCAAGAAGCTGGGTTTTGAATGAAGAAGAGCTACCCAGGTGGAGGGACTAAGGATGAAGGCTTTTGAAGTAGAGGAACAGCATGTGCAAAGACACAGAGGCATGAAAACGGGTAACGTGCTGGAGGCATTGCAGGGGTGCGTGGTGGGAAGAGCAGGGCATGTAGTCGGCCTGCCAGCTCCACCACAGCGTTGTCATCTTCAGCAAGTTATGTAGCCTCTCTAAGCTCCAAATCTCCCATCTATCCCACGATGATCATAATGCCTGGCTGGCTGGCTGGAGGTTGACCAAATGAGATCTTTATTGAGCCCTAGGCATTATTTTTGGTACATGGTAAATGCCCTATAACTATTGGTTGTCATTATTGAGAAGACGTAATCTTTTATGGAGAAGGGATGGACAGGGGCCTTATATTCTATACGGAGATGATCTGATCATAGAGTAAGGACTATAGAGTAGGTAAGTCATGCAAAGACATAATCAGACAGATTTAAGATAGTCTGGGCAACAGAGGGGGGAATGGACAGGAGAGAGAAGAGCAGAGGCAAAGAGGTCAAGTGACCATAATCTCTCTCCACAACCACAGGAGAGGTGATGGGGGCCTTCAGGTGCAGTGACCACTGTGAGAATGAAGAGGCCAAACCAGAAATGCAGATTAACTAGGCTTGGTGATCTGTTGGATGTGGGAAGGCAGGGGACAGGGAGCGAAATGGGATGTTTCCTCACTCCACCCCCTGCAGGTATGCTCCTGCGCTTCACCTGATCCAGCAGCCCCAACATTCCCTCTCCAAAGGGGCCCATTGTCCCTGATCTTCTTGGCTCCCAGACACTGACTCCCAGGGGTTAGGCAAACTGCGAAGGAAGAGCACAGGGCCCATTTGTTCAAACATTGGCTGGAGGCTACACCTCTCCCCAAGGAAATGAGCTCAGCTTCCTTAGTCTCCCACTCCTGCAAAAGAAATCTCAAGGTTGGTGACTTGGAACCCGCTCGAGACCTTCTCTGCTGACCACCTCAGGATCCGGATATCCTGGGCTTTTGCAGCATATGGGCCAGGCCCAGCTCTGCCCGGGAAGGGTGGCCCACAGGAGGGATGTGCTTTGTGGAGAGGAAATGGCTCAAATCAGATATTGCCTTGTTTGTTTTCCCTGTGAAGAAAAGAGACCAATTTACTTTCCTCTTTTATTTATTTTTTAGGGATGAAGCAGATATTTTTAATTTCTCTAGTTTCCTGCTGTCTACAGGTGTTTCCTATGGTCTTGCTGTCAGAAAGGCATAATCAGCTCTGTTCCTGAGATTTCTAAAACGTCTCCCTGCTGTGACCTCAAATCCCCTTGGGGCGAGGCAAGGTGACTACATGGCCCCTCCATAACCTGCTTGTGTTTCCCACCATTCACCTGTGGTGCAAGCGGGGGTTTGCTCCTAATACCTCCTGGAGAGGTGCCAATGGAGAGAGAGAGGGGAGGAGGAAGTCTCTGGCTCCAGCAGCACTCTGGGTTTTGATTCCCTGGCTATTGTGGCATTCATGACAGGGCTGCCCAGTAGCTCCAGTAAAATTAGTCTTTACTTTTCCTTTGTAGGACGGTTCTCTCACCTCCAAACAATCATGACAGACTCTGTAGAACAACTATTGAAAAGGCAGAAATACTTGTTTTTTACCCCAAAAAAGTTATGCACAAACTAAAACTTTGGGGAAAGCATCGTGTTTTTCACGCACCAGAGAAGCCATTGGTGATGGGAAATCTTTTATAAAGTGAAGGGACCATCAGTAAAGCAACATAGTCTGTCTCAAACTACCTATTTTACAATACTCATGAATCTATGGAGCCTCATATCTGTCTTTCACAAGGAATGTGACTAATATTTATTGAATACTTTCATTACACAGCTTCTCTTTTAAAACCTTCACCACCATTCTGTGAGTTGGGTATTGCTGATCTGTTGTACTGAACAGGAGACAAACACTTAGACTGCGTAAAGGGTCTGGTGGCTCCATAGGGCAGGAGCAGACCTCTAACACAGGTCCCTCCCTCTCCTGTCTACAGTGGTGCACCCTCATCCCCCCATAGAATTCCATGAGGAGCCCATAATGCCTGTAATATTATTTAGTATTAAGAGCAATGAATCAGTGATGTCCTTAAAATAATTAAAAATAAATTCACATACTAAACCAAAAGATACCTCCTGGGATAACCCAGGAAAACAGGTCAAATAGGATAAAACATTCTTCCCATAAATCAGAAATAACAAACCCCTGGATCATATGCTGTAGGCAAGCATTTTCTCTCCCCAGCAAAGCTTTCTTTTTTTCTTTTTAGCTAACCTGACATTGAAAAGTAAATTCAATAGATTATATTTACAAGTCAGCCTTGTAATCTTATCCTGAAAAATCAAATCATGTGAACGATCTTTTGAGAAATGACTCAGTGTGAGCCATGTAGGTGGTGGACTGGTGCAGAGTGGCACCCCTTTGGTGTGAGTGGGCAGGGGTCTCCCCCAGTGCCCACCCACTTCTGTGCATTGCCTGCCCAGCCTCTGAGGGCATTGGACCTTGCAACACTCACCCTAGATGCTGCAGGAGAGGGGTGTGAAACACACAGTGCACAGAAGTGCACTCAGGATCAGAACAGGTCTTGCACACTGGAAAAGTCTCTTCATATCATCGACATCTGGTGTATGAATAGATTTCATAGAAGGGAGGATGGCTGTGTCATATTAAGAATTGGACTGCCCAGGGCCACCTGGATGTCTTTGGTGGTTGAGCGTCTGCCTTTGATTTGGGGTGTAGTCCTCGGGTCCCGGGATCAAGTGCCACATCGGGTTCCCCATGGGGAACCTGCTTCTCCCTCTACCTGTGTCTCTGCCTCTCTCTCTGTGTCTCTCACGAATAAATGGTTAAGATCTTTGGGGACAGGACACCTGAGCAGCTAAGCAGTTGAGTATCTGCCTTCGGACCAGGGCGTGATCCTGGGATCCCGGGATCGAGTTCCACATCAGGCTTCCTGCATGGGCCCTGCTTCTCTCTCTGCCTATGTCTCTGCCTCTCTCTGTGTGTCTCTCATGAATAAATAAATAAAATTTTTTAAAAAAAAAAAGATCTTGGGGGGAAAAAGTCAGACTGGCCAAATTTTGAACCCAACGCTACTACAGGGCACATGACTCTGGGAAGGCTATTCACTACTGGGTTTCCTTGTCAAACAGGACTAATAGTATAGTAATTAATGTCTTCTTCACATGGCTGTTGAGGGGATTAGGCAAGGTACATCCTTGATGTGCCTTGTGCAGACTAAGCACTCAATCAGTGTTCATTCCTGTCTTCATTTTCCTTTTCCAAGCTGATAAACACATGACTTCCCTGGGGACATAATCTATTTATCACCAAAGATGTAAATAGCTATATGGTGAGTTGTCCAAAATCTGTAGAAAATCAGGGTTTGGAACCCAAAGGAAATTACCTGTTTCTCCTTTGTCTTGTCTTATAATTTGTTTTTTTTTTTGTTGTTGTTTGTTTGTTTTTTTTTCTGAGTATATGCTGAGCTGGAAGGGGACATTTTGGCTTCAGATTGATCATTTCCTTGAGCAGAGACAGTATGTAATAGCAACGCAACAGCACTTAAAAATGTATTCAGGGCTCCTCCAAATGGGGTAAACTGGCCTAAATTTTACTAAACCTAAAAACAGCTTTAAAGAGCATATATTTAACTTAGTGACACAATATCTTTTTTTTTCCATTTTATTTTAATTCCAGTATAGTTAACAAATAGGTTTATATTATTTTTAGGTTTACACTATAACAATTTGGCCATTCCATACATCACCAGGTGCTCATCACAGCCCATCTCGCCTCTGGTGACCATCGGTTTGTTCTCTATAGTTGAAAGTCTGTTTCTTGGTTTGTCTTTCTCCCTTTGCTTGTTTTGTTTCTTAAATTCCACATGCAAGTGAAATCATATGGTATTTGTCTTTCTCTGACTATTTCACTCAGCATTATATTCTGTAGCTCCATCCATGTCGGTGCAAATGGCAAGTTTTCATTCTTTTTATGGCTGAGTAATATTCCATTGTGTATATATACCACATATTTTTTTTTAATTTTTTTTTTTTTGCAACTTTTATTTCCTTTGAGGAGGGTGCACCATTCCTGGAAATACTGCAATACCAGATCGATGTGTGGAGTAGACAGAGCAAGCTCCTATTCTGTCTCCTAATTCCAAAAATCCATTTAATATATTGTCCTTGGATAAAGGATGTACCAGATATTAAACTGATAAGAACAGATACTACACATAATCTTAGCCAAAAGGCCGAGAAGTGATGTATGTCACATATTATTTATTCATTCATCTATCAATGGACACTTAGGCTGCTTCCATAATTCCGCTATTGTAAATAATGCTGCTATAAATATTGGGGTGTGTGCATCTCTTTCAGTTGCATTTGTGTGTTCTTTGGATAAATACCTAGTAGTATGATTGCTGGATTATAGGTTAGTTCTATTTTTAATTTTTTGAGAAATCTCCATACTGTTTTCCACAGTGACTACACCAGTTTGCATTCCCACCAAAAGTGCAAGAGGGTTTCCCTTTTTCCACATCCTCGCCAACACCTGTTGTTTCTTGCATTTTTTATTTTTAACCATTCTAACAGGTGTGAGGTGATAACTCATTGCAGTTTTGATTTGCTTTTCCCTGATGATGAGTGATGTTGAGCATCTTTTCATGTGTCTGTTGGCCATCTGGATGTCTTCTTTGGAAAAATGTCTGTTCTTGTCATCTGCCTATTTTTAATTGGATTGTTTGTTTTTTGGGTGTTGAGTTATATCAGTTTTTTATATATTTTTTGGATACTGACCATTTGTTAGACGTCTCATTTGCAAGTATCTTCTCCCATTCCATAGGTTGCCTTCTAGTTTTGTTGATTTTTTTCCTTCACTGTGCAAAAGCTTTTTATTTTGATGTAGTCCCAGAAGTTTATTTTTGCTTTTATTTCCCCTGCCTCAGGAGACATAACCTAGAAAACTTGCTCGGCCAGTGTCAGAGACCTTACTGCTTGTGCTCTCTTCTAGGATTTTTATGGTTTCAGATCTCACATTTAGGTCGTTAATCCATTTTGAATTTATTTTTCCATAGGGTGTAAGAAAGTGGCCTAATTTCATTCTTTCACATGTAGCTGTCCAGTTTTCCCAGCACTATATGTTGAAGAGATTGTCCTTTTCCCATTGGATATTCTTTTTCTGCTCTAAGACTAATTGACCACATAGGTGTGGGTTTCTTTCTGGGTTTTATATTCTGTTTCTTTGATCTATGTCTGTTTTTGTGCCAGTACCATACTGTGATAATTACTATAGCTTCGTAATATAACCTAAAGTCTGAAATTATGATAACAACACAGTATCTTTACGCAATTACTGACTTCACCTCCTCCTTTTCCCCCTCCCTGGGTATGTGTCCTGTCCCCTGACACTCAGGCCTTGGCTTTGATATTTTGAGAAGACTGTCAGGGGAGCTTGGGTGCCTCAGCTAGTTAAGTGTCTACCTTCTTTAGCTCAGGTCATGATCCTGGGGTCCTGGGATCAAGTTCTGCATCTGGCTTCCCATTGAGCAGGAAATCTGCTTCTCCCTCTCCCTCTGCCCCTCCCCTGTGCATGCTCATTCTCTCTCTCTCTCTCTCTCTCTCTCTCTCTCAAATAAATGAATAGAATCTTTAAAAAAAAAAAAAAAAAGTAGACTGACAACTCACTCTAGAGTTGTTTTCAGGTATTTGTTCCCCTGCTCAAACCATACCTTCCAAAAGGATTTAGGGAGTAAAGTTCAAAACTCTCATTTCAGTATTTTTAACATTTTTCTTTTATGTTTATCTTATTATAGGTCTTGGCAGCCTTTCTTTCTTTTGAAAGCAATCATGGGTGGGGTGCCTGGGTGGCTCAGTTGGTTAAGTGTCCAACTCTTGATTTCAGCTCAGGTCATGATCTCAGGATCCTGAGATTGAGACATATCTGGCTCTATGCTCAGCGAGGAGTCTGGTTGAGATTCTCTCTCCCTCTCTGTTTGCCGCTCTCCCCACGCACACTCTCTCTCAGATAAGTGAATAAAGGGACGCCCGGGTGGCTCAGCAGTTGAGCGTCTGCCTTTGGCTCAGGTCGTGATCCCGGGATCTGGGATCGAGTCCCGCATCGGGCTCCCTGCATGGAGCCTGCTTTTCTCTCTGCCTGTGTCTCTGCCTCTCTCTCTCTCTGTGTCTCTCATGAATAAATAAATAAAATATAAAAAAATAATAAAGATAAGTGAATAAAATCTTTAAAAAAAGGAAAAGAAAACAATTACAGGTAACCCTATAAATCAATTCTAATTTATTCATTCAAATACACACGTATAGTTTGACATAACTGAAATCATAGCAAGCCTGCTGTTTTTTTACAGGCAAAGTTTTTCATTTGATTTGACTCCTCCAAATCCGCTTCCCTTCCCACACCCCAGCCTCCAGAAATCCCTATAGGATACTTCATGCTCTGTAGCTTTGTAAATAATTGCTTATACAAACGCACTCATGTAGATATATACATACACACAGTATGGGGGTGGGTTGTTTAGCTGTTGCTTTATAAAACTGGGCCATATGATACAGAATTCCATGCATTTAACTGTTCTCACTTTACAATTTTTCATGGATGTTTGGAGTACTCTAATTCATTCTTCTTAATGGTTTCATAATAACCCGTTATGTGAATGGACTATAAACCTTTTCCCTCTTTATGGGTATTTGTTGTGTTCCCAGTCTTGCTGTTATAAACTTTGCTGCAATCAACCTCCACGTCCTTATATACTGGGTCTTTTATGTTTATGGAGTAGATTCTCAGGAGCATGGGCCTGAGTTACAACGTTTATGTAATCTAATTTAATAAATGTTGCCAGATAACATTCCCAAAAGGCTGTAACAACTCACATTTCCTCCAGCAACGTATGATGGTTCCTTTTTCCCAATTCCCAAACAGCAATAGCTACTTCTCTGTCTTCCCTCCTGCCTCCACAACCCCCCTGCCTGTCTGATAAGCATAAAGAAAAGTCTCAGTGTTCATTTATAGTTCTCTGACAACTTATAAATTTGAGCTTCTTTTATGTTTCTTGGACTTTGGGGGTTTGCTTTTTTCTGTGAATCGCTTATTTATAGATACATTGTTCTTGTCGTTTTGTCAGAGCACTTTATATAACAGACACCATCTCCTTTTCATCTGTGTTACAAATGCTTTCCAAATCCATTGTTTTCTCTTTACTTCATTTATATTATTTTTGCCATAAAATTTTTACTTACTTTATAGCTAGAGGCGCTTTTTATTTTTTTAATAGCTAGGATTTCTCCCTTGGTTATAAAAGGGAACTATTTCGTGTTAACACTCTTTGATCCTGTACTCTGCCGTTATAACCTACACTTCAGCTAATTAATCTCAGTGCCTTCAAAATGTCATGAACCCAGAGCCAGGCGTGGGAATTCAGCAAAGCATACTGGGCACTGTTATTCCAGGCTCCCCTCAGGCCACGTGTCTATTCTCTGGCTAGATCCTATCGCTGATACCAGTCTGGAATGTTTCTCTCTCCAGCTCTGAGCCTCTGTCTTCTCTTCCCGCCCCTGACAGCTTTTCCTTCCTTTTACCAGCTCTCCTCTATATTTTGCCCTTCTTTCTGCCAGAGTAGATGTGAACTGTCCCTGAACTCTCCATGTCCTTGCTCCACGGCCTTCAAGGTCACAGGGGCCCTTCCTGCTGCCTAAGCCAGATCACCCACCCTTCCCTGAACATCCAACCCTTTCACCAGAAGGATGTCTGCACCACCATGGGGGCTGCCCTAGTACCTCTTTGCAGTGGGATTTGCATCATAAGAATTCAGGACAAATGGGTGCCTGAGTGGCTCAGTTGGTTAAGCATCTGCCTTCAACTCAGGTCATGATCCTAGAGTGCTGGGATCAAGCCTGGGCTCCCTCTCAGTGGAGAGCCTGCTTCTCCCTCCCCCTCTACTTGCTGCTCCACCTACTTGTGCTCTCCCTCTCTCTGTCAAACAAATAAAATCTTAAAAAAAAAAAAAAAGTTCAGGACAAATGTTTTTCTTTAAACTCCAGGCCAAATTTAACTCTTCAGGATAAATTCTCAATGCTTTGGCTTTATGTTTACTAATAGCCTGCATTTACTGAGCACTTATTATGTGCCCGACTCTGTGCTAGGCACTGTACCTTATGCTCTCACTTGATTCTTAGACAAGCCAGTGGGATATAAATGTTGCTATTCTCACTTTATAGATGAGGCCTCCAAAATTTAAAAAAATTAAGTTGCCTGCCTATGGTCACATAAGGAGCAAAGCAGGGATATGAATCAAACATGTCTCCAGAACACTATCTGTAAGCACTTTCTGATCCCATCTTACCCTGCATCCTTATCTGGCCACTTCTTCCTGAAGCTTCAGACTCAGGAACGCACATAGACTGTGCTGCTCCTTAGGCCTTAACCACACCCCACATGGATACAGCTTCTGTGTCACTGTCCTCTTAACTCACTCCTCATTCACTCTACTCTTGTTTCAAATTTCCCCAACTTCACTAAACAGAGCAAAGATCATGACTGCATTTCCCTATAGCCCCTTCCCTGCAAATTCATCGGTTGATTGCTTTTTATTTTTTAATTCCAATATAGTTAATATACAATATTATATTCATTTCAGGTATACAATATGGTGATATAACAATCCTATCATTACTCAGTGCTCATCACGATAGGTGTACTCTTCATCCCCACCACCTCCCCTCTGCTGACCACTAGCGTGTTGTCTTTAGTTAAGAAGTCTGGTTTTTTTGTTGTTGTTGTTCATCTCTTTTTTCCTTTGTTCATTTATTTTGTTTCTTAAATTCCACATATGAATGAAATCATATGGCGTTCATCCTCCTGTCTGACTTACTTACCCTAATACTCTCTAGATCCATCCATTGTGTTGCAAATGGCAAGAGCTCATTCTTTTTTATAGCTGCATAATATTTCGTTATATACATATATATAATATATATTACATCTTCTTTATCCATTCATCTATGGATGGACATTTGCATCGTTTCTGTAATTTGTCTATTGTAAATAATGCTGCAATAAACATAAGGGCACATATATCTTTTCAAATTAGCGGGGTTTTTAAATATTTTTTTGAACGATTTTATTTATTTATTAATGAGAGACACACACAGAGAGAGAGGCAGAGGGAGAAGCAGGCTCCATGCAGAGAACCCAATGTGGAACTCAATGCCAAGTCTCCAGGATCACGCCCTGGACCAAAGGCAACACTAAACCACTGAGTCCCGGGGCTGCCCTCAAATTTTGGTTTTTGTTTTCTTTGGATAAATACCCAGCAGTGGAATTATTGGATCATATATAATTCTATTTTTAATTTTTTGAGGACCCTCCATGCTGTCTTCCACAATGGCTGCACCAGTTTGCATTCCCACCAGCAGTGCAAGAGAGTTCCTTTTTCTTCACATCCTTGTCAACATTTGTTGTTGTATTTTTTATTTTAGCCATTCTGACAGATGTAAGGTGCTATCTTATTATAGTTTTAATTTGCATTTCCTTGGGCAGCCCCGGTGGCGCAGCAGTTTAGCGCTGCCTGCAACCTAGGGTGTGATCCTGGAGACCTGGCATCGAGTCCCACGTCAGGCTCCCTGTATGGAGCCTGCTTCTCCCTCTGCCTGTGTCTCTGCCTCTCTCCCTCTCTCTCTCTCTCTCTGTGTGTGTGTGTGTCTCTATGAATAAATAAATAAATAATCTTTTAAAAAAATAATAATAATTTGCATTTCCTTGATAGTGATGTCGAGCATCTTTTCAAGTATCTGTGGCCATCTGATTGCATTTTATTTTTCAGGCACTTTCTCTCACCTTCACTAAAATGAGGCTTAGCCACAACTTCTTTGGGGATATTAAATCTTCTTAAATCTCACTTGGCTTTAAAATACCTGCAGTGATGAACCTAGGAAGTCCCTGCTTAACTTAAATGTCTTGACTACCAAGCAAGCTCTAACCCTAAAAAGGGCCAGTTCTTGGCAATATTAAGTAAAATTGGTGGAAATCAGGAACAATAACCATTGGCCTATAAGACACTTTGCACACACATTTTATTTAATCTTCATAATCATGCTGTGTAGCAAGTCTCCTCGTTTTACAGGAAATGAAATCTAGAAGAGACAGGTCCCTGCTGACATCTGGGCAGATCTGGAAGTAGACTGTACCTGGGACTCTGGGCCCTCACACTGCATCCCCCTAGCCTGTGCTTGGAGAGCAGACTGGCTGGATCAGTCTGACCTCATTACCAGCACCGTGTTGACCCTGAAATGGATGTGACCAGCACAGCACTTCCTCTCTACTTTCTGCAGGCATTAAGAAGGTCCTTTGGCAATCCCAGATCCTCTATGTGTGAAGGGGCCTGGAAGCCACTGAGAGTGGAGCCACCTCTCTTGGAAAAGCCATAGCAACAGCCCTCCTGGGCTCCCTGGAAGCAGTTAGCAGGTGTGTGTGGGAGTCCTGGAGTGATGGGATTAAGTATTGCCTGGGGTGTCCACAGCTCCATTGTCAATAAGAAAAACCAAATCATCCTGTGAGTCATCTGCCCAGACACCTACCTAGGTGAGGAGCAGATTGGCTGGTGTCTAAAGAGAAACTTCTTGTGTGCAGGCGGTGGAGGATGGAACAGATGCAGAGAAGAGGCTAGCAGGAGGAGGTTGGTTTATTTGTGTCTTAGGCCCCATACTCATTGCTTCTTTGGCTGGGATCCATATATTTGTGTGCTCACTACTGGAAGGACCTTTCTTGGGTTTCCTGTGAGGAACTTCTGCTCAGAACCTAGGGGCCAAGTACCCTGTGGAAAGGAAGATCCATCCTCCTTCCCATGCAGGGGGTCTGTGTGACCCCTAGGGCTTCCCTGAAGACCCATGAATTCTCAGGGCCCTGGTTCCTGCCTCCGCCCTTCCTGCTTCGGAACTGTGAGGCTCTCCAGATGGCCAGGGTGCAAACCTGTCCCCTAGGTGTAGCAGGTAGCAAGATGACCTGCCAAGGGATCCTGAATGAAAGAAAAGTAAACTTGCAGTCACTTGTTTGTAGGAGTTCCCCAAAACACAGACTTTAAAAGAAAATCAGAGTGAGGATTATTCTTTGCCCAGCTGGGCAGCTGCACAGGGTAGAGATTGAGATCTCTGTATTCGTTTACTTCCCCTATCCCCACCCCCCACCCACATTAAGGTCATGCATCCCTCAGCCTCCTAACCCTACCCCCTCCATCTGGGGTATCAGTTGTTCTTTATTCCTGAGTTTTGACCCACTTTCTCTTTAAGTGCTAACTGCTTCCTAGACTATTTGAGTCATGCCATCTTGCTTTTCTGAGACCCTTCTTTCCAACAGAATTACTGACCCCAGTTTGCTAATTTGGAATGAAGAGATCATATCACATTACCCATTTGATTCCCAGATTGAGAATGGGAGAGGCTCCACTCTTAGACTCTTCTCTGAAGAAAGGAGGAGGAGAGCTGTCTGGGAGGGTGTCCCAGGCGGACCACTGCATCTCCAGTTTGCTCCCATTCTGCCTGAACTTAGGCTGTCTGCCTCCATTTTTATCTACATAAGAAAGATGATCTAAGCGTTCCCAGTTTTCTTCAGAGTGGTGTTAATGGCAAAAGAGAAAGATCCAGCTAGCTCCAGAGGCCTTAGCGAGCCTCTCATTTCACTGATGAGGAAACAGAAGGGCAGGGAGGGGCGGGGAGTTCACACAGCTACCCTGACTGCGGGGTCAGTGGCCTCCCGCCTCCAGGCTGCTCAGTTCTTGAAATAACTCATCTGGATATTCCCTTCTGCAGGACCGAACATGTCTTCCCAGAAACTTAACCCCTTATTCTTAATCCCTGCACCATTTGGACCCAAGCATGGTCCCTAGAGAGCTGCTCAAGCCATTGAGCCACAGTAACCATAGAGGGCACCTGCTCCCACTTGATAAATTGTCCTGGTCAGACTTGGACCTGCAGGGGCAGACACAACCCTCACCCTCTGGCTACGGGGCTTCCCTTTTACAGCCCCTTCATGGTGCAGGGTCCTGGGTAAAAGGCAAGACCCCTCCCCACCTACAGGCCTGAAGCAGGCTTCCCTCTGGTGGCTGGTCCTGTCCCCATTAACCCACTCCGCATCCCCAAGACATCCACATGACCCCAGCCCATGAATGGCCCTGCTGTGAGTGACACTATTTGTGGCTGGAGTCCAGAATCACACTCGAGTTAGCCAGTCTGCTCTTTTGCGTGATTCAGAAGATTCCTGTTTGTAAATTCCCCTGACACTAAGATGCAGTGCCAACCTACCTGGTCTGCCAACTTGTTCTCCAGGGTGAGAATGAAAATGACTTGGCAGCAGCAGATCCCTGCCTAGCCCTTGCGTTCTTCAACACCAACTGGCAACAACCCGGCATCCCTGCAAGGAGCGCAAGGGAGTCCATGTTCCAGCTAGCACCTAGTGTGTGGCAATCAGTATCTTAGGTGACAACAGTGTGAGGGAAAGCTTATTATGTGCCAGGCATTATGGCCATTATCTCCTTTGAGTTTTATAACCCAAATAATATACTGTAATTGATGAGATAAGCCTTA
Organism: Canis aureus; assembly: GCF_053574225.1. Lineage (NCBI taxonomy): Eukaryota > Metazoa > Chordata > Mammalia > Carnivora > Canidae > Canis > Canis aureus. Next base: position 50,330,458 of record NC_135616.1, read on the forward strand.
TTTTACAAGCAGGGAAACTGAGGCTCAGCAAAGTTAAGTGACTTGCCTAAGATCACACTTCTAGTAAGAGGCAGGGTTTGGATTTGAACCCAAACTGTCTAATCAAGCACTAGCTCTTAGCATCCCCATGACCTGTAGGGACTGTTATTATTCGCATTTTACAGATGAGACTCTAAGCAAGTAAGTCGATTGCCTGAGATTCCCACCACCCATGAATAGTAAAATCTTGGCACTTCAGATTCTGTGCTTTCTTCACCATTCTTGCTTCACAAGTGCTGGCAGCTGTGCTGAGCTGGCAGGAGTGGCTGAGTGTGACCCCTCCTAGAGGCTGCCAGGGGCTGCCAACCTCCAGCAGCATGGCGCCTTCTGGCCAATGCCATTGGGCCCATGGGACTGGCATCCTGGGCTAATCTGGGTCTCCGAGCTGCAGCACAAATGAAAGGCAAACTGATACAGATAAAATGCAACTCACTCCCTTTAAAATTTTTAATTTGGGGACACCTGGGTGGCTCAGTGGTTGAGCATCTGCCTTTGGCTCAGGGCGTGATCCGGGATCCAGGATCGAGTTCCGCATCAGGCTCCCCTTTGGGAGCCTACTTCTCCCTCTGTCTATGTTTCTGCTTCTCTCTTTCTATGTCTCTGATGAATAAATTAAATAAATATTTAAAATAAATAAATTTGGGGCAGCGTAGGTTGTTCAGCGATTTAGCGCCACCTTCGGCCCAGAGCATGACCCTGGAGACCTAGGATGGAGTCCCACATGGGGCTCGGCTCCCTGAATGGAGCCTGCTTCTCCTCTGCCTGTGTCTCTACCTCTCTCTCTCTCCGTGTGTCTCCCATGAATAAATAAATAAAATCTTTAAAATAAAATAAAATAAATTTTTATTTTATTTATTTTTAAGATTTTTATTTATTCGTGAGAGACACAGAGAGAGAGAGAGAGAGAGAGAGAGAGAGGCAGAGACACAGGGAGAGGGAGAAGCAGGCTTCCTGCAAGGAGCCCAATACAGGACTCAATCCTGGATCCTGGGATCACACCTTGAGCAGAAAGTAGACGCTCAACCTCTGAGCTGCCCAAGTGTCCCAAAATGAATAAATTTTTAATTTGACGAGTACTTTTAAAAAATGTTTTAAATGCTTATCACATTCATAAGGTAAAATTTATGCACAATAAAATTCACCTATTTTAAGTGTACAATGTGATGTGTTGACAAACTATATACAGTCAGGCAACCACCAGGACAAGGTATATAGTTTTTTATTTTTTAGATTTTTATTTATTTATTCATGAGAGACTGAGAGAGAGGCAGAGACATAGGCAGAAAGAGAAGCAGGCTCCCTGTGGAGAACCTGATGTGGAACTCGATCCCAGGACCCCATGATGATGACCTGAGCCAAAGACACTCAACTACTGAGCCACCCAGGTGCCTCCCACCACCACAAGATATAGATCACAATCAAGGGATAGAACATTTCCATAGCCTCAAAAGTTCCCTTGTACTCTTTGCAGTTAATCCCCTGTCCCTACCCTTGGTCCTAGATGATCAGTGATCTGCCCTCAGTCATTATGCTTTGTGTTTTTATTTATTTATTTATTTATTTATTTATTTATTTATTTTTTTGCTTTGTGTTTTAAAAATGTTATGTAAATGGAATCATACTGGTAGTGTTTTGTGTCTGGCTTCTTTCACTTGGCATACTGCTTTCAAGACTCATCTATGCCCTTGTGTGTATCACTAGTTCATTCCTTTGTGGTTGAGTAGTATTCTGTGATATGACATGCAATGTGTTTGTTTACCCACTCACTGATTGATGGACATTTAGGTTGTTTCTAGATCTGGGCTATTTATAATAAAACTGCTATATTTACATATGAGGTGTTTTTTTAAGATTTTATTTTATTCATTCATGAGAGAGAGAGAGAGAGAGAGAGAGAGAGGCAGAGACACAAGCGGAGGGAGAAGCAGGTTCTGTGCAGGGACCCCAACGTGGGACTCGATCCGGGGTCTCTAGGATCATGCCCTGGGATGAAGGCAGAGCTAAACCGCTGAGCCACCCGGGCTGCCCTACATATGAGTTTTTATGTGGACATAGGTTTTCCTTTCTCTTGGGCAAATACGTAAGAGTGGGATTGTTAGGTTGTTCAGTTAGTGTACGTTTAACTCGACGAGAAGCTGCCAAAATATTTTTCTAAGTGGCTATGCCATTTAGCATTCTCACCAATGGTATGAGCCTTCCAATTGCTCTGTAGCCTTACCAACATCTCGTAATGTCAGTTTGTTGCATCTTGGCCATCTTGTGGGTATGTAGTGTTATCTTCACAGTTCTAATTTGTGTTTACTTAATCACTAATGTGCTAATTAACCATTCATATATCTTTTCTGGTGAAGTGTCTGCTCTAATCCTTTGCCCATTTTTTTTAACTGGGTTGTTTATCTTATTATTACCAAAGAGTAATGTTTGATGGGTCCTTTTTAATCCCAAAACGTGAACTTCCAAATATTTTTTCTTTTCTCTTTTTTCTTTTTTTTTTTTTTTTACTTTTCTGTTGGAGGCAACATGGTATTGTGATTAGGAACACAGGCTTTAGTAGACCATCTACATGTGGAGGCTAAGCCTGCCATGAGTAGCTGTGCAATATTGGATCCCATTATTTGCGCTCTCTGTGTTCTCATCAGCAAATTGGAGGTGATTAGGAAATCCATGTCCCAGGGCTGTTGTGAAAATTGTAAGAGACAATCTTAACATAGCACCTGGCATGATAAACATTCAACAAATGAGCTGGTTTATTACCGTTGAGAAAATACATGGCAAAAGGTTACTATTACTAATTAAAAACCAGTTTCCAAGGAGAGACATGTGAGCAATGGTAGAGGTGCGGATAGATCACTCAGAGTGTCGACCATGCTGGGTACATTGGGGACCCGAGCAGCACTGCAGTCACTTCACGCAGGTCTGGACTCAGGTGGGACTGCTGCCCTGGAGCGAGCTCAGGTAGCACCTGGAGGGACAATCCCACTGTGAATCAGCCTCAGGCCCAAAGGGAGCAGCTGGAGCGAAGGGCAGAGGAAAAAGGGAGGTCTAGCCATCCCAAGCCTTTGCAGGCTGAAGGCCAAACTCCCTATCCTTCCCAGTCTCCCCTTTTCATGCCAAGGAGGCCAGCAGTTTTGCTCTATAAAATCCAACAGACCTTTCAAGCGAAGCAACTCCATTCAGCTAGGTGATTTTTCTTTTCTCTTCTTTGAAGGATGTGGCAAGAGGACATGGGAGCAATAATTAAATAACAGCTTCAGGACCCCTTGGGCCTCATCCCAGCTGAACAGGCTACTAGGGCAGGTAGAACCTGGCTGGCCCATGCATGATGCCTCTTTGATGCACCAGGGATTGTGGACTTCTTCTAGAGCAGCCCAGGCAGCAGAGGCGTGGGGGAAAGCTACAGAGATCAGCCCAAGGCTATGGTTTTCAGATCCACTGGGGCAGATATCATTCTACGTTGACATGGGACTCATGCCTCCCTTTGCCTTAGTTTGCTCCTTGATGAAATGTATCTGAAAATATCAACAGCCTACACAAAGATTCGATCACTCTTGCTACAGAAATAGACACATTTTAGATGTCATGTTTTAGTATACACTGGGTTGTTAAAACTGGAGACAACAGATACCCAGGGATGGGAACATGAAATTATGATGGATTGCCTAGCTCCAAGTAGAGACTGGAGGCTTAGATTGCTAAGCATTAGATTCAGCAAGGAAGATCTCATTCTCTGCCCTCTAGTTCGTATTCCAGCAACCTTGGATGAGTCAATGAGCCTTCATGAAAATACTCAAGTGGGGTGCGCCCAGCCAACCCTGGCTGACCCTTTGTTTCCATTTTCACTTCAAGGTCCTGATCTATATTTATCAAGCTTTCACAATGTCAGCCTGGGGGTGTTGGCTAGTCCTGCAGCATCCTTCATTTTTTCCTTCATTCATTTACTGACATGTATTGAGTACTTACTATGGGCCAGGCAATGGGCTGGGGGTGGGGACATGAATAATACATGATCCCTGTGCTCAGAGGTCACAGCAGGAAGAGATGACCTTGCAAAACTGTAGGTATTGGATCAACTCTCTGAGTCCAGCCTCCTTTCATTTCCTCAAACACCTGTTCTTCTGGTTTCTTGGCCTTTGTATCAACTCTACTTGGAATGCTCCTGGCTACTTCCTGCCCTCCCTACCACACACATACCTTGCTTGCATCCCTTCTACTTATCTCCCCCCAACCTTTCCCTCTGTATCATTTTCTGCCCTAAAGAACAATTAACCCCAGGGAAAAATGATGGTGGTGGTTGAGTGTATGGCTCCATCACTAACTTCCATTATGAAAGGAGCAGTGTCCTCTGGTTCATTGTTATATTCCGGTGCAGGGCCTGGAGTACAGGAAGAATGGATGGGAGAATGAATGATTCCTAGATGTGGTCAAACAACAGGAGGGAGCAGAGGGCCCAGCAAGGTGCCCTGCCCATGGTGGCCCAAACCACAGAGCAGCCAGAGGGGCTCCCTGCTGTGAGTCCAGCTTCAGACTTGGGGGGAGGAGGGGAGGACAGGGGAGCTGCTGTAATAGGAGAGGCTGCAGCTGACTGGGAGGCAGGCCCGGGTCCTTGGGTGACTTGTTCTAATCTTAGAAGGTATGTCTCAGCTTTCTGCTTCGGCCTGAAGGACAAATGTCCTAGACCCCAGGACACTCACATACACTGTTACTCTCCCTTGAGAAGCAGAAATGGCTCCTAATTAGGCACTCATGCGAGCCTCCAGGTGGCTGCAGCTACCGCAGGGGTCTCCCTGGGCCCAACCCACCCTCAGGCTTAGAGGGGCTCTCAGTGAAGTCAGCTTTACTATGTGACTAACCAGGGCAAGAGGAGCACAGGACAGGGCACTTCTGAACTTGCTTCCTAGAGCCATGGATTGTAGATTGATTTGTCGGCCTCAGACGGAGAAATCCCCCTAAATCCCCCTGCCAGCTATGCAGAGTCACTTCTTCCACACTGTCCCGTTTGCCCTGCAAAGAAAAACTAAAAACAAGCAAAGGCCCAGCCGTTCAGAAGCTGCCTGACAGAAGAGGCTGGGTTCACTCTGCCCCTCTGCCCCGCTGGGGGTAGGAGGGCGGGGAGAGGTGACAGTGGTGTAGAAAGCCCAGTCTAGAGCCTCTTCCTCACCCCGGCACCTTCTCTGACTCTTTGCAATCTTTGCTTGCCTTCACCTTGTGGCAGGAGCCAAGTTGCAAACCAAGGGTCTGTATGACTCCAGAAACCCCTGGCGGGCACTTGGGGCAGAGGCTGTCCTCTGGCCTTCTGGGGGGGGGGGGGGGGCTCTCCCTCCCAGGCCATTGCTGCGTCTCGCACCCTGCCCCCGGCTCCCTTCCTCCCCAGGCTCCCCTTTCTGGAAAGAGCACCCCTGTCCACCAGCAGCCAGAGATCTGGACAGGAATCTGACTCCTCCTGGCGCCACCTGGTCAGTCACCCATCCTGGTTTCTCCTTTCTCCTAAATTGCTTTTCACTCCTGTCCCCATGGTCCCTTCCCAGTTCAGCCACCATCCACCTTAGTTGGGCGGACTCCTGAGATCAGCAGAATGCTGGCTCCTGCCCTATAGCTATAAAGCCATCCTTACTTAAACAGCCACTAATTCCCAAAAGGACATCTTGCTCACCGTTACCTTTGAGCCCTGTTCTCTGCCTCTGAAAAATCCTTGTCCTCACTCCCCTACAAGGCCAATAGCCCTAAGAGATCCACCATCAAAAAATAAAATAAAAAATAAATAAATAATAAAAAAATAAAGAGATCCCCCATCAGTCCGTTCATCCATGACCCCCTGCAGCCCCCTGCTGTGTGCTAGAGACTCATTTAGATCTTCTGAGTGGGTGAATCCACAGACTCTGCATCTTGAGGCTATTCCTTTACCCACAAAAGGTGGGCTGTACACAGTTTTGATTCTCACCCTACCCCTTAAGAAAGCACCCACAAATAAAGGCTGCTGCTTACAGTATATCCTTTACTAGAGGCTGCAGTTAACGGGAGGGCCCCGATAACGCTAAACATCCTACACTATAAACTAGTGACTGCAGACTCCTGATCTTTAAGACTTTTCGGCCCCCTATCATCAGACTTTCTTTCATCCTGGCCACTGCCCCCAGACGTTGTCGACCCTCAACATTGCCTGGGCTCTCAGCCCCCTTCCCAGCCCTCTACATTTACTCTTCCCAAATGCACCTCCTGGCTCCCTGGCAGATCCAGACCCAGCAAAAGGCTTGGCCTAGTGAAAGTGCTTTTCAGGGCCAGGATCCACTTCTATGGGCAGCAGTGGGCCGTCCATGTGCTTCCTGTCCACCTTTTATCACAATGGCAACAACCTCCAAATTGGGCTCCCTGTACCCAGCCCATCCATTTCTTAGCCAGAAGGAACATCAAAATAAATTCAATGGTTTTGCTTAAAACCCTCCGATGACTTTGCATGGCCCTTAGAGGAGGGTCCCAGCTTAGAGGGCCCTTTCCATTTTGGCCACTATTTTCACTCCAGCCTCCTTTTACCCCTCACACCTCAAGCCCTACACCAGGCTTAGGGGCTTCTTGTGCTTCCTGAGTGCCCCTGGCCTCACAGCCTCCACATATACTGCTCCCTTGAAGGGAGAGGGACCCAGCCGTGCTCATCCCTCAAACTTGGCCAGGTTGGTACTTCCTCCTAGAAGCCTTCCCAGACACCTCTGGCCAGGTTGGTGCCCTATCCTTCTCCAATCATAGCATCCTCAACTCAATGTCACCTCTTCCCCATTCTCTTCTTCCCCTGGCCCTCCCCCTCCTCCTCAGGGAGGTCTCCTGTGACCACATGCACACAAGCAGTGCCCAGCACCCCCGTCTCAGGCAAACCCTCCAGACCCTTAGCACCACTCTTGTATTATACATTCACTTGTTCATTTGTCCCTCCCCACCAAATGTGGGTTCCAGTGAGAGCAGTGAGAGCAGGCACTTTGTCTTCACCACCCTGTTCCCACAGCTCAGAGCATGCAGTGAGTGGGTGCTCTGCAAGCACTTGCTGGCTCACCGCATTCTTTTCCCATGGCCAGTGTAACAAACTGTAGCCTAAACGATGTAAGTCTATCACCTTGCAGTTCTGGTGGTCACAAGTTTGAAATGGGCTTCATTGCACTAAAATCAAGAGGTTGGCAGGGCTGTATTTCCTCTGGAGGCTCTAGGGGGGGAAATCATTTTCTCACCTTTGCCAGCTCTGGGGCTGCCTGCCTGGCTTCGCTGTGCCACCCCTATGCACCCCAATCTTCAGGGCCCACGGTGATGGGTTGATGGGTCAACGGGTCAGGCCCTCCCCACAGCCTTACCCTCCCAGACTCTCTCTCCCCTTCCACCCTAGTCTGCCACACCAGGAACCCTGATGGCATGAGACCACCCAACTAATGCAGGACACTCTCCCTGTTTTAAGGGCAGCTGATTAGTGACCTCAATCCAATCTGCTACCTTCCTTCCCCTTTGCCATGGAACCTACCATATTCACAGGTTCCAGGGACGAGGATGTGGACATCTTTGGGGGCCATTAATCTGCCCACCATGCAGATTTATCATACTTTAAATACATTTGAACTGTCCCTGTTCCCCAGTAGCCCATAAACTCGGGTGCAGACAGTACCCATGGTGGCCATCTCTTGTCTCCTCTCGTCTAGTGTGCATCCATCTTCATGTCCATAGGGCTTCCCAACTATCCCATGAGGAAGGTGAGGCTGGCCTCATTCCCAACATACAGATAAGGAGGCCAAGGCTTCAGGAGCTCATCTGACTTAACCAAAATCACACAAGAAAGGGGCAGATCCAAGGCTATGTGCAGGACCTACCTAGCATCCTTACCAGCAAGCCTCTGAGAGCTCCCTGTATGAGGTGATAGCAAGCAATACTCAGAAAGAGAAGAAAAGGGATGCCTGGGTGGCTCAGTAGCTGAGCGCCTACCTTTGGCCCAGGACATGATCCTGGAGTCCTGGGATTGGGTCCCACATCGGGCTCCCTGCATGGAGCCTGCTTCTCCCTCTGCCTGTGTCTCTGCCTCTCTCTCTGTGTATGTCTCTCATAAATAAATAGATTTTTAAATATCTTATAAAAGAAAGAATAAAAGAAGGACAAAAGGAAGATGATGATGATGATGGAGACACATGTCCCTTTTCAACAGCACCACCTTCAAAGAGCAGCAACAGATCCTTCTAGTCGCCCAGCGACTGCAGAATGGGTGGAAATATATGTTATTGTACCATCTGCTCCCAGAGTGATCCTCCTACACAGAAAATCCTATAGCCTCCAACCCCCATCACAATGTTTTATTAGCTCACCCTAGCCTGGGGAATAATGTCCACATTCTGGAGTCCAGCTGCATCACCATGGCTTTCTTGTGCATGTCCCAGGAGATGTGCGTCTAGCACAGAGGACAGTCACAGCAAATGTTGGCTACGAAGGCCACTCTCATCTCCTATCTTCCCCATCACAACACAGTGAGACAGGGATTATCAACCTGATTTTCCAGTTAATGAGACTCAGAGACCTCAAGTTTGCCCAAGGTCACCCATACTGCTAAGAAATAAGTGCTAGAGCCTGAATTAAAACTTGAATATGCCTCATCCTGGACAAGCAACATCTTTCTACTTCTCTATGTCTCTTCCATCCCCTTTCCATTTAGACCAGCTTGAACCAATTAAAGTTCCCCAGAGACTTACTAGTCTTCCACACTTGGACACTTTGCACCTGCCAGTCAGTCCCCTGTGCCTGGCATGGCCTCTTCCCTCTCCCCCGACTCCCTCCTTCCCTCCTGCCACACTGTTATTTACCCTTCAAGACTGCTTAAGCATCACTTCCCCCATGAAGTTTCCCTGATTATTATTATTCTGTCTTTCAGCTAGACAAGCAGCTCCTTAAGCTCCAGGACTGTGAACTTGCAGCTTTATGTCCCCACACTTAGCCAGTGTTGGGCACATGATAGATGTTCAATAAATAGGCACTGAGTGAATAAAGAAGTGAACAACCATGAACCGAGTGCCTCCTTAGTGACAGGCCCTCACTGGGTGCTTGACATCAAACTCTTCTGTCCTCTTCACAAACCTATAAGGTACCTGATTGCATAATCGGCCCCTCCAGCAGCAAGTTGGAAGACTTCTTGTATGGATCTGCAGCTGCAAGGCATGCTGGGAGCCTGGGAAAGCCGGAGCCTATAGGTGGAGGATGCTGAACAGGAAGGAAGGGAAGTCAGGAACATAGAAACAGAGGTGGTTTCTCTCCATTGGCCTCTCCCACTCCCAAGCCAACAAGCCCTATTGAGAGAGAAATTACATACCATACAATTCACCCATTTAAAGGGTAACACTTGATGGTTTTTCATATACTCACAGAGTTGTGCAACCATCACTATGGTCAATTTTATGACATTTTTGTCACCTCACCAAAAAAGATACCCCATACCCCTTAACAGTCACCCCACCTCCTTATCTTTAACCCTCTCCAGCCCTGCACAGCCACCACTCTCTGTGGTAATCTATGACAGAGTAATCCACTACTACTAGGAATTTACGGTCTTCTCTGTCTTTAGATTTGCTTATTCTGGACATTTCAGGTAAATGGAATCATGCAGTATGTGGTCTTCAATGACTGGCTTCTCTAACCGAGCAAGCATCATGTCTTCAAGGTTCATCCACATTGTAGGATGAGCAATACTTCCTTCCTTTTTATGGCCGAGTAATAGTCCAATACATGGATATGTTACATTTGTTTCTCCATTCATCAGTCAGTGGCCATGTACGTGATATTTTGATCCAACTCTTTTGATTTGACACAGGGCTTTGGACAGCTGGGATGTGTATGTATTCATGACCTATGTTATGATCATGAAAACCATAAAAATAACAGCTTTGTTTATTGTTTTTAATCGCTCGTTACTGTGCACATCAGTCTCTCAAAGATGGCTTGAACACTCAGGGATGGAGTGTCTGTTGAGAATCTGCCTTGGTAAAAAGACAGCCAACAAAAATAGCTGAGTCAAGATAGCTCACTCCTGAACTAAGGGTGGCAGGAAACAGAGGGAGCACACCTTCGTCGTCTGGGGTTCCCCTTGAGGCCTCTGTGACCCAAAGGAAATGGCAGAGCAAGAGTAGACTGGATGAGACCTTGGACATCCCTTGCCATATTCAGGGGAGCCATGAGCCCCATAGCCAGCATTTAGTAATAGTTAACAATTCTGGAATGTTGACTTCATGCTATGCCCCATTCTAAGTATTTTACATGCATGAACTCATTAAATCCCTCCAATGACCATTTATCATAGGTGCTACCATCATCATCCCCATTTTACAGATAGAAACTGAGGCACAAAAAGCTAGGTAACCTGTCCAAGGCCACAGAACTAGTGAAGGCAGAACCAGGACTTAAACCCAAGCAGTCTGGCTCAAAAGCCTGAGCTCTGTGCTCTACTGCCTCACATAGAGCATAATAACATCATCAGCTGTGCATGCCTCCTGGGATAGACAGGGCTAATTCTGAATCTTATGGGGACTCCGGGGGATTCTAGCCCCTTCTTGGTGTCTGTGGGAGAATGATAGCACAGCCTCCAGGAGACCAGGCATGCGTTGCACACTGGGTTGGAACAAGGCTGATGGATGTTGCAAATGAGGAAACCAAGAGTCAGCAAGATCCCCGCCCAGTACATGTTAGAGCCAAGACTAGACCTCAGATCTGACTCTGAATTAGTTGCTCTTTGCACTTCTATCAAATTGTCCCTGTGCATCCCCAGCTCCACCAGACCCAAAATAAATGTGTCTTCCTTATGCTTGTCCAGTAGCTAACTGGTTTGATAGAGATTTTAGCATTCCTTGCCTCCCAAATTACACTTATAACATCCCATCACTCTAATGGCACTCAGGATAAACATCTCTCTTCCACTTCTCTGTTGTCTTTGCTGTTTCCTGGGAATGCACCTGGACCCTAACCCAGCCTGTACCGCTGCTGCTAACTCTGCTGACCCCACCAGGCATCCAAGGCTGTGAGCTACACTGATTCTAAGACCACTGAGGCAGTCAGTATTGACCCACCGGCCGAGGGCTGCTAACATGTGTCCACGCAGCTGGGCTGTAGCACCACATCCTGGGAGGAAGTCGGAAGCCCTAAAGGTCCTCAGGAGGGACACACTCCCCGGATCAGAGGTCTGTGGGCTTTTCATGCCCTGGGTTTCCCCCGGAGAGAGAGTCTCAGAGGCCAAGGATCTGCAATTTTCAGATCCTTAAAGCCTACAAATGGGCAGGTAGGGGATATTTGGGACTTTTTTGGACTGGCATGAGATATCTGCTCAGTGTTCAAATACACCATTTCTATTGCTCTGCCTTATCTTGTTGCTGGACCCCCTCTCCATTCCCATCACCTCCAAAAGGCCGTTTGCTCACCAAGGGCCACACTGTCATCCCAGGGCATTCCCGTGTGGCTCTACATGTTCAGGAAATGATAAAGGGACTCAACAGCACAGATGACAGTGGTGATGTTTCTCCTGTCTGGTGACATTCCAGGATTTCTTGCCCTCTGTCACCTAAGCCACAGAGATCTGGCCCCAAGTCATCCCATCTGCAAGAAAATGTCTGTGAGGCTGGCCTTGCAGTAACAGGAGCAGCTCCCTCTCCTTTGTGAATAAAAGCTAGCTCTGTGCTGATAAGGAGGTGGCCCTGGGTTCAGTCTGTGGACCCCTTCTTTTCCCTCTTCTGTGTATCCTATGATTTTATCTAGTCCTGCAACTGCAAACAGCAGCTCTAACTAGTGACTTTCCAGTTTTGTGTCCAGCGTGGATGCCTCCTCTGAGCTCCCAGACCTGGGTATCCATTCAGCTACCTTCACTGCATCTCCACCTGGATGTCTATCGATGTTTCAGACTTTCAGGATCAGGAAAGAGTTATTCATCCCCCACCTAACCACACTCATATCACTCTCCACAGCAATCCTTCCTCAACTCAGGAAAAGTATTTCTGCATCCTGTTGTCCAAATCAAACTTTCAGACTGCTCTCTTCTCTTGCTCCCCAGACCCAGTGCATCAATAATTCTTCACTGCCCTGCCCAGACACCCCCTGCTGACTCCCTGCCAGCCACAAGCCTGGACATTCCACCGTTACCACCACCAGAGGCTCCCTCCTGGACTCTGGGCTTCCACTCCCATCCATCCTCCACAGAGAGCCTCTTACGTGTGACCTGGGTCACACCCTTCCCTGAAACCCTCTGAATGGCATTCTGTTAACTCAGAATAAAATACAGGTTGCTGCCCACATGGTGGGCCCCAGGCTGCCTCTCATCCTTACTTTCCCCTCGTCTCATGTATACAGTGTGTCTTTGCCATGCTTGTCACTCTGGCCCTCAGTCTGTTTGTGCTGTCTGCTCAGGAGTTTTCTTCCCACCTTTTCCCCAGCCAGGATTTATCTCAAATGACCCCTCCTCATAAACATCTTCCCACATCCCCAGAGATAAAATGCCCTATTTTATCTCTCGCCTAGCATTTAACGAGTCATCTTATTCACTTCTGTATATGTTTGTTGCTTGTTTCCCTCACTGGAAGACAACACTTAAGAGTAATAACTCTGTGTTGTTTACTGTTATACCCCAGGACAGCAAATGTTTATTGACGCCAGAATAAGACATCAATGGTCTAGAGTAATTTGCATATTGGTCTGGAAAGAGCTAGGGCTTTGGCATCTACATAACTCTGATGTGGACACTTTTAACTTGAATAACAAGTTATTCAACAACCTGGGGTAGTTTCTTCTTCTGAAAGAAGTATCGTGAGAGTTACAGAAAGTATATGAAGTGCTATGAGGACAGTGCTTCCCACATAGCAGAGGTTCTAAGAATGTAGGTAGGTCAAATGGGCCTATATGGTTCCCGGTCCAATGCCATTCGCATCATCCCATTACATGGACATTGGGATGAAATGAAGAGTCAGGGAAAAGGTAAGAGTGTAAAGGAAGACTCTGGAACCATTGTGGCATCCCAAAGAGACAGTCGGTTGACCCTTTTGAAGTGACAGTTGAAGTATGATCATGTTGGCAGAGTGTGACTCTCTCTAAATGACTGTTAAAATCCATCATTCTAGAAGAGCAAAGAAGCAAGCATACCACATACTTTCAAAGCTCTGGTTTCTAGTCTGTTTCTGGTGAGCAAGAGAACCTCCCTTTTAGCCAAAAGCAAGGGTTCCTCAGCCCCTGGGGCTGAGTCTTCTCATTGCTTCTCCTCCCAAGCTGTAGATGGAAAGGCCTCTCTCGGTGCCTTGTTTCCCTAATCCAGGACCCAGACAGTGTCAGATACTTAGACCTTGGACCAAGGAGGAGGATGGAGAAACAAGGGCAGAGCCAGGGAGGTAGGTAGAGCCCAATTCAGGCCTGTACACAAAGGTTCCACTATGTGAATGGTTGGCAGCATGCAAATTGTATTTACTCAACATGGCAACAGCTTGGGGGAAGTTCCGTGCTGTCCAGACACAGGCCTCCTCAGTTCTCAGAAGAAAGTCCCATAGAAATGGAAAGTAAACACCAGAGGTGATTTTTTTCTGGCCTAGGCAGAGTCAGACAGGAACACAGGAGTGGATTACAAGCTGGCTGGCAGAGCCTGGCTGAAACGTGGCAGGGAGAGTTTGGTAAGCAAGATCTGGGCCCAGGAAAATGGAGTGGAGCCCTGCCATCTGGAAAGACGAGTGTCCACTAAAGCAGGACATGAAAGGAGATGAGTCCAGAAATGGATTGAAGACCTAGAGATTGGCCGGAGAAGAGGGGACCAGCTGAGGTCTAAGCAGTGACTCAGGCTCAGTCCAGATGCAGGCTGGGGAGGGCCTGTGACCCGTGTGGTCCTAAAGGGTAAGTAAGTTAGGGTGTCAGTGACTCTGGGAACAGGTTCAACCCTGACCCAGCAGGCTGAGTTGGATGTGGGCAGGGGCAAGAAAGCACCCTTCCATCAAGACGTTCAACGTTCTGGCTCTGTGTTAAATACCTTATGGATGTCTTAGGGACAGAGAAAGAACACTTAATCCCAGGAAGGGGTCCCAGAAAAGTCTGGAACTAGGGCAGGGACACTGAAGTCCTTCTCCGTCAGGGTAAGATCATGGCCCTACCAAAGCAGCCACAGTGCTGAGAGAGAAAGCTAGAGAAGTCGCTCTCTAACCTGGAACTGAGGAGTTGCCTTTGAACCACTGGTGGAGGTTAGTAGTTGCACCAGCCAGAATCATAAGGCGAAATCCAGGCAGAGCCTCAAACAGGCTGGGCCATTGACTTCTGCCCGTCTCCAAGGGTATGCTTCTCCCATTGTACCTGTGCAACCCAGTGGCTAAGAATAATTTCACTTTTTATATATAGCACTTTGCAGTTTTCAAAGCACCTTCACAAATTATACTACTCGCCTGATACCGCTTGCTGGATTATCAGGTGTTAGAGTAAAGTGTTTCATAGATTATCCTGTTTGGCTTCTCCTGTGTGACTCTGGCTAAGTTACTTGCCCTCTCTGGGCTTCTGTGTGCCAGCACAGAAGAAGAATCTGGACAGGGACTGGTGGTGAGTGGATTTGCCAGGCTTCAACAAGCTCTGGAGTCCTTAGCCATTCTAAAGAAAAGTCATTCATTGGGCTCCAGGAAAACAAACTCAGATGTATCATAATCTTTCCTTCAACCCAGCTTTTAAGCCCTAAATGCTTCCAGAAGCCTCATAGTTCTATCATTTCTGAGCCCCTTGCCAAGCCCAGTTTTGAGACAAGGAAGTTAGGGAGGAGTTTTTTATTCCTGTACAGCTCTATTTTTATCTGGAATGTATCTTCCTGCACACCAGTGATTGGTGCCTTCGAAGCTGAGGTAAAGTACGCTGTCAGCAGGACCCGAGCAATAAATAGCCATGGACAGAGAGACTGATCTGTTATGTGGGCAGGAAGTTAGACAGATGGACAAACCAATCAGCCCAGCGTCTTTGCCAAGAGTGGCTCAGTTAATCACACTGTGCCTAAAGCCTCTCAGTAGCTCCTGAGGGACAAGATGTTTGCCTGTGACCACGCCCATCATGGCAGGTGTGGAAGGCAGACAGGTGTGAGTCCTGTGAGCACTACCCAGCAGGGCACGACTCAGTGGGCCTCAGATGCCCCCACGCCTCCCCGGCATTATGGGTAGCCCTGGCATCCTGAACGGAGGTGAATCCTTTCACATCTTTGTGCAAAGTCAGTATTGGGTGTTTAGGCTGGAATGGGCTTGACCTTGAATTATAACAGGAAACAGTAAAGACCAACTGTTCTTTCCTCCAGAACAGCCTGTTCGCAGATCTGAAGGTCTGTGCTCCCAGCCATGCCTTTCCATGTCTAAGCAAAGCCTTCTCTGTGGAGCTCGGCCCCATTTACTTAACTTCACAACCAAAAGTTAGTGAGGGTTGGGGCTTGCCCTGCCCCTGGTCCAACCAGGTGGGTCTAGGACGACCAGTGACATTTGCTTTGGAGGGAGCACCCAAATAAGAAAGGCTGGAGACACCTTTGAGCACAGAAGGAGGGACCTAGAAGTGTGTGCATATGAGCTTGTTGCTCACGCATGCATGTGTGAGTGTGAGCATGCAGCCTATAGGGGCGCAAGCCTGCAACTGGAAGGAGGCATGCCTTGTCTTTGTGGGCCACAAGCCCCCTGGAGGGATAAAGAGAGACTTTCTTGGGTCAGCCAGTTTGCGGAGGGGACATGGCAGAGGGAGTTTGCAGCCATCATTGTGGTCCCAAACACCAAAAGTCTAATGTCTATAGGACTGGACACTGAAAAAATACTAAAGCCAGGTGGTTACGTGGGCCACATGCAACTCGGCAGAAGGAGGTGGCCACTGGTGGCACTCACTGACTCACTGCATGTGTCTCTGTGACCAGGGGCACGTGGGAGCCAACAGTGGCCAGGGTGCATCTCGGTCAGGTCAGCAGCCTGGAGGCACCTCGAGGGGTGGCCGCAGAGGACCAGTGACAGAGCAGGGGCACAGGCATGTTTGTGGCCAACTTGGAGAAGTCTACCCTCCAGGTGGTTCCTCCAGCACAAAGGGACAGAGTGGGAGAGGAATGAGGTCTCTCGGTGAGGACGCCGTGCAGCGCAGAAGCGCATCGTGCGTGTACCTAACCTGAATCCCCAGATCGCCGATGGCAATGACAAGCCTTCTAAAGCTCTTAAGTGAATCCTTGAATCTCGCTATTTCGCGGGTCAGAAGTGCTCCTGGCTGCACGACTCTTCCGAGGACCCACGCGGAAATCATTCAGTCCGCAGACCCGCCCTAGGAGCGCTTTACGACTATTACCCTGTCGAGGCACAGAGAAGTAAAGCCATTTGCCCTGGTCACTGAGCCCATAAGACAGGGAACCACCCAGGGGTTGAGTCCAGGTGGTCCAGCTTTCATCGGCCATACTACCTGCCCCTCATATTATTTCTTTATTCATTTCTTTATTTATCAATTAATAATTTCTTATTAATTCTTTATAATTAAATATATACCACACACTTCTTTGTCCAAGGCACTCATGGAGAGAGGACAGGACATATACAGGTTAAAAGTTCAATAAAGGGCACTTGCTTACCCCATTCTATACACTACAAGCCCTGCTTTCCAAGGCATCTGCCAGCCCCCATTTCTGAAAGCCTCTTCTGACCAAGAGGAGGAGACTCCTGTGCCATCTATGCGATACCCTCTTTTCAGCCTGGGTCTTTGAAGAATGAGGAACAAGGGGCTTGTACACTTCCCAGATTCCTGGGTATCTCTTGGGGACAAGACCAAGTTTTGTTCCTCTCCAGACCCCCAGAGTCACACCCAGGACTGAGCACATCGTAAATATGCACTAAATGTGGTTGACTGGATGATTTTTAAAATCCCATGAGCTCCCTGGGTGGCTCAGTGGTTTGGCGCCTGCCTTCAGCCCAGGGAGTGATCCTGGAGACCCCAGATCGAGTCCCACGTCAGACTCCCTGCATGGAGCCTGCTTCTCCCTTTGCCTGTGTCTCTGCCTCTCTGTGTGTGTGTGTGTGTGTGTGTGTCTCTCATGAATAAATAAATAAAATCTTTTTTTATTTATTCATGAGAGACACACAGAGAGAGAGAGAGGCAGAGATACAGGCAGAGAGAGAAGCAGACCTCCCGCAGGGAGCCTGATGTGGGACTTGATCCTGGGACCCTGGGATCACGACCTGAGCCAAAGACAGAAGCTCAACCGCTGAGCCACCCAGGTGCCCCAATAAATAAAATCTTAAAAAAAAAAATCCTCGGATGCAGGGGCCAATTGCAAGAGGCTATTGAAATACCTCATTGTCACAGCTTCCCTGCTCATGGCCACAAAACAAATGCCTTGTGTGGCACCCAGGAACAACACTTGAGAAGAGCCAAGTGTACATTTGTCGATTAACTTTCGCTTCCCTTTGGTTTGCCAGGAAAGATCAGAGCCCAGTGCCAAAGTGGATGAATCGGCGCCCCCCTCCGTGGCCCAGCTGGCTGGGCTGTTCAGGGAGCAGGCTGCTGCTGCAAAGGAGGTGAGTCAGGCGGCTTCTGAGCCCCTCTTCTGGGAGGGGGCTGGAGGAAGGGGAAGTCTGGGTCAGGCCCAGAGGAGAGGGAGGGAGGAGGCTTTGTAATTACCAAATTAGGAAGAGAAGCCAGAGAGGGGTCCCTCTGAATGTGAGGAATGTGGCCATGTGGCTGGGCCTGTGCAGGATCTTTCCCCACCAGAGTGAGGCTTACACTCTGGCCGGGAGGGAGGAGGCACAGGGCAGAGAGCTGGAAAGATGGGAGTCTGGATCCATTTCCATCTTCATCATCCACCGTGGGAGACTTAGATCCTGCCCTGCCATGCCAGGCCTGGACTGGTTCAGAATAAAGAGATGACCACGCTTGACTCCTGCCCCAGAGCCCAGGAGTCTGGAGCAAGGCAAGACCCGGGGCGGATTCCAAATGGAGAATTGAAGAGGAAGAAAAACCCTCAGGGAAGTGCATTCAGATAGGAAACCAGGGATCCAGTGACCCATGGGCTCCAGGGGGATCCTGCTGGAGAGGACAGTGTGAAAAGAGAGAGTGCTAGAGAGATCTAGTCCCACAGTATGAAGGGCTCATTAGGAGTGACAGGAAGGAGGAGCACCCCAAGGTGGGGGGTGGCCCCTTGAGGCAAACAAGGGCATAGCTATCAATCATGCTTTTTTAGGCACAGTATTTTGTGCTTTTGTTTTCCCACCTGAAAAAATCAGACAGTACAGGAATGTCATAAAGGGTGAAGAAGATAGTGTTGACCTAAGGTGCTGTCAGAGCTTGGAAGCTGGAAGCAGGTGTCATTTTGAGATGTTGTCTCAGGCCAATGAATCTCAAGTAAAAGAAGATGCTCCAGCAGAAAATGATCAGGACAGGAGCCTGGAAGTCCAAAGGGGTCGACAGTGGAATAGAATTAATGCGTATAGCTATTGGGCAGCCTTAAAGACAGGCAACGCCTCCCTCCATCCTTTCTCTCCAGACATCCCTGACCATTCCTAAAACCAGCTTCCACTTCCTTCTCTTCCTCCCTGTTGCCTGATTAGCTCTCTCTTTCTCTCTCTGTGTGTCTGTCTGTCCCCCTCCCTCTAGACACCAGCCTGTAAACCAACAAGAAGGAAACCACCCTGCTCCCTCCCTCTGTTCCCCCCCAAGGTAGAGCTGGGCCAGAATGGTGAGGAGGTAAGTGCTGTGCCAGGGCTCAGGGGACACTGGTTATGGATCTGCTTTCTCCTTCTTCTAGGAGGGGGCACAAAATGCACACATTTAGACCTTGAAACCTGTGCAGGCCATGTCTCCTTTTCAGGTTCAGGGCTGAATCTCCTCTTCTCAAGGCTTCCAGAATCCTTTACTGGGACATCAGGTTCCTTTCTACATTTTCTATGGGGCCTCCTTCAGGATTTGTCTAGGACAGGAACACTGTTTTCCAAGCCTGAGAATTTCAGCAAAGAGAACAGGCCATACAGTATTACCACGCCACCTTCGGGAGTCACAAAAGTTATATTTTACTCCAGGTCCAACTTCTATGATCTTCCTTGTGGGGAAGTCACCTGGAAAGAGAGGCTACACATACATAAGGCAGAGTCACCACACAAGAGAGTACTGTGGCTCCGTGCTATCCTTGTAATGGCTGGCTTTTGTTTTGGACCATTGGAAGAAAATCAGAGCACACAGAGGCCTCATTGCCTTCCCATATCAATAGCCAATGTTACCAACAAAAGAAAGGCTCTGGTATCACAGATCATAGGCAGCAATAGATTGCCAGACTGGGTATGTACTACCCTTATTTATCTAATTGTAGCTGTAGAGTGATTTCTCTGCGTCCTGTCCCAGCAGCTCTGTGAACCTTCACTGTAGTACATCATGGTCCTCCAGAAATGAACTTGCGTGTTCTTGTCCATCCTGGGAGGCCAACGCCAAGAGAGAGCAAGCCAGCCAAAGACAGTTCAGTTTCCAAATCCCACTTCAACTACCTCTCTCCCCCTTCCTTTTTGGGGACCAGCGACCTGACCATAAATACTAGATACCCGTGTGACTGTGAGCACCTGTTGTAGTGACCATGTGGGGTCAAGCAACAGTTTTCAAGCCTTTCCCGCCCAAGGCTTACATGCTCAACCCATCAGAGAAAGCAGGAACTCATTGCTGCTCCTGCTCTATGGGGGTGCGGGCATCTAGAGCCCCACTGCTCTGAGACTACTCCCCCCCAGGCACAGAACAAGGGTCTCCTTCGGGAGTGGGAATCCCAATCTCACAGTTTTTAAAAATTGAGGTTTTTGTTGGCATTTCTTCAAGCACTGATATGATGATTCTGTGGCTTCACGGAGTTATTAGCCAGTGCTATGGCCAAATACATTCCAACAACTTCTCTTTATGGGGTCAACTTCTCCTTGTGACTTTTAGCCCTCGGGGCTTGGTGTCTGTGCCAGGCCACCTGTTGAGGCCATGGCCATTAGGAGCCTACTGTGAGGCTGCTCTCTGATGACTTGGACTTAGCCCTGGAGAAGCCCCTGTCCTGCACCGAGCCTACTTCCTTATTTGTGAAATGGGATAGGAACACTAACCAGATGGGGACAGAACTGGGACATTTTATTCCCTGAAATAAAAGCAGAGTGAGTCAGGTTAGTTCATTGGCTCTGGGAGAAATAAATCTACAGGTTCATCCCACAGGGCACCACCCAGAAGCTAAACGGCAAGTGTGAGCCAAGGGCTAGATGAATAATAGGAGGCTAGCTTTTAGAACAAAAATCCTGCCTAGAGTGACAGGCTGCTTGCACATAGGAAGGACATTGCTTCCAGGATCAATGGAAGCACTTTCTGTCACTTGAAAATCACGTAGAAATAGAGAACAACCAGCTTTGTTTGGCTGGGCTGGATGGAGGCTGCTGCCTGCAGCTCTTCTCCACTCTTTAAGCCCAGCCTGCAGAAGCCCTAACTCTGGAAGCCTCAGGGGGCCTCAGGGTGGTGGCGGGGCAGTCAGGCTGCTGCTTAGTTCTCAATGCACAGGGCAGGGAAGGCTCTTTCCATCCCTTCTTCACTCCTGCCTCCTCCCTAGTCCTGCTCAGGCCTGAGCCAGTGGGGTGACCAGAGGAGTTAGTTATCCCTCTCTGCAGGACCCAACCTCAACAGTATTTAGTATAGCAGCAGCCCCTGCCTCTTCTGCCTGAGAAGGGCTGAAAAGCACTCCCATCTGAAAAATCAGGTTAATAATTTCTAGACATTACAGGAGTGTCATATGTACACGTATAAACTGATACACAGAGCTGGAGGCGGGTTTTTCTCCCCGGCCACTGGCCTGGAGTCCTGTGTTAAATGCCAGAGGAAATGCTGCCACCTGCTGCCATACCCAGGAACTGCACTAGCTGCTATTTTGGAATCTTCCAGCTTTGCAGTTCAATTCAAATCAACAAGGACTTTGTGGAGCAGGAGCTGGGTTCCCAGGGCTGTCCTATAGTGAACAGGCTGTGTTATTGAATGTCCACCCTCTTCAGAAGACAGTGGTCACTTGGGAAAGAGAGGAGTTTCTGGTATTACATAAAGTGAGCTTTGTAAGCAAAATCATTGTTGCAGTTCCCAAAACAGTATCTTTAGAAATACTGGCTCATGTGAAATTTCATCATAAAGCACAGAAATTAAGAACATCTGGTTTGGGGGGCACCTGGGTGGCTCAGGCGGTTAAGCCTCTGCCTTCAGCTCAGGTCATGACCTCAGGGTCTTGGAATGATCCCTTGGCTCAATGGGGAATCTGCTTCTCCCTTTCCCTCTACCTCTGCCTCCCACTCATCCTCACCTGCTCTCTCAAATAAATAAGTAAAATCTTAAAAAAAAAAAAAAAAGGGAACAACTGATTTGGGGCTAGAGGCTCTTTGTATTCATCTGGGACACATGGCTCCTTGCAAGATCGTTCTAGGAATATGTCTGACTGTGTAAACTCATGGAGCCAGAGACACCTTCAAGCGGCACAGTCCTTAGAATCATTTTTTTAATCGTATTATTTATTTGAGAGAGAGAGAGAATGAGCACAAGAACATGCATAAAGTGAGGAGAGGGGCAAAGGAAGGGAGAAGCAGACTCCCTGCAGAGCAGGGAGCCCAAAGTAGGGCTCAATCCCAGGACCCTGGGATCATGACCTGAGTGGAAATTAGTAGTCGTCCACTTACCTGACTAAGCCAGCCAGGCATCCCACGAATCATTTATTCTAACCCACCTGTCTGGGTCATGGTTGAGAAGGCTGAGGCCAGGGCACCCCTCTGGCTCCTGTCAAAGGCAGAGTCCCAGCTGGAAACTACCACTCCCATGCTTCTCACTCAGTGCTGGGCCTTAAAAAAGTCACAAGGAGTTCAATTGAGTAAGTCTTCCTCCTTCCATCACTAACAATCAGCTCCCAATAAATATCTCAGAATATTTCCAAGAGATTGGTGTTATTCTTCTTTTTATGATTCAGGTAAACTAGTACACGGGGGCGAGGAGCCCGTAACATATGCTTGATCTCCAAACTGTAGAAAAGTCCCTTTTCTGCCTTGGCCTCTGCTAAACAACGTGAAAGTCACCATCATCACCATCATCATCACTGTCATCACTCCTGCATGTTGAGGATCAGTTTACCTGTAGAACCAGACTCAAGCTGCAGGGACTTTACACAAAACAAGAAGTCCATTTTTTAGATAAAATAAAATAGAGACAGATTCCTGACATACATTCATCACAGAAATATCTCCAACTAACAGAATATATGTATGGTTTTATGCATATGTATTAGCCATTGACTGCTTCTAGAGGCCAGGGATGAAATCATACTCATATTCATATAACCAACACAATGCCTGGAATGTAGTAGATAATAAATGTTTGCTTAATTGAAATGAAGTCAATGTTTTGGAAAAGGATAATCTATAAATAACACTATTGGTGGGATTTTTCCAAAATAACATTAATTCAAGGGAGGGATTTCGGTTAACTCCATGAGGTTTCACCTTTGGTCTGTGGCTTCTTGTTTTGTTTGTGCAAACAGAACACATGGTCATTTCACCCTTTCTCTTTGGAATTCCCTCCTGTGGTTGGCTCACTTTGTTGAAAGTCATGAGGTGAAGATCTCATCCCATCAAATGGAGTCTGTTCTCTCGTAATGACCATGAAGTCATCCTTCCTGGATCAGGGGGCCTCCTGTGTTTCAGACATCTGTCCTGCCAGCTCTGATTCATAGATTCAAGTGGTCTTGTTAGCTGTGAGATGGAGGAAGGGGTGGAGGGTAGTCTATGCCAGCCCAGGCCCTGACCAGGTAAGTAGGAGAGGCTGCAGCTAAGTGGGAAAGTTTGAGACCAACTTCTGCTCCTCTTCTTCCACTTGCGCTTTGCGGACTCCAGCCAGAATGCCACCTCCCTTCACCTCACTCATTTCATTGTCTTGGTCCATTTGCTCCATAGAAATCACCATCCAATGCAAGCCATCTTCCTAAAGTCAAGGTGAAGAGCTCTCCTCTGATTGAGAAGCTTCAGGTAAGTGCAGTATGGTTACCTCTGACCCCACGCCATCTCTTATCCAACATCGGCATGTCTTTGGGGCTCCCAGGGGTAGTACCATCTGTCACCTGAAGAGTTGATCTCTGAGAACCAGCTATGGAGGATAAGGAGCTCTATCTAGGGGCCAAGGGCTAAAATAAGGATCACATCAAGCATGAGCTCATGTAGTAAACAGCTAATGGTGGTTGGTGGATAGTGGGGTGCCTCAAGAGTCTGGAAAAAGACACTATATATAGCACAGGAAACACTCCAGGACTAGCCAAGTCCTCTCTCCCAAGGTCTGAATGCCCCCACACCCCATTTTGATTTTAACACAGGACTGAAATTCAGCTGGTAGGCATTGCTTTGATGGGGCCAAATCTGTTGTTTGGAAAGCCTACCTCTCTACCTATCACCTTGTGAGCCCAGAGCCCCGCCATCGTGCTCATAGCCGACTTTCCTGGAGAGTAAATACCGAGACCTAAAGGGTGTGTAACCACCCGACTCCTACTGCTTTACGTCAGGGTTTCTCAACCTGGGCAACATTTGGTCAGGATAATTTTGTGGCAGGGCACTGCCTTGTGCATTGCAAGATGTTTAGCAGCATCCCAGTCCCTACCCACCAGGTGGCAGGAGCACTCTCCAACAAGTTGTGACAGTAAAAAAAAAAGTCTCTGGGCATTCCCAAATGTCTCCTGGACCACTGGTCTAGAATTTTAGAGCAAGAAAACAGCAGAGCAGGCAGGAGGAGTTAATGAATGGTTTATGAAACACCTATACCAAAAAAAAAAAAGAAACACCTATACCCCGTGTCAGTCCTCAAGGACGGGTTGCTGGAAAGGAAGGAGGAGGGTGCTCGTGAGGGGGGAACAGTGTGAGCTAAAGCACAGGGTATGGTTGGCATATGTCTGGGCGGGCCCATGAAGGCCGCTCCGGCTTTAACCACAGGCTCTGTGCAAGCTCTTATACACTGTATCCTCCATCTGGGCCCAACTAAGAAAACAGCTCATCTACTTTGTTCTGGAGCCGTTATTAGGGGTGTGTCAAGACAAGTAGCCACAGCTTCTGCAATTCCACCTCTGGGAGAGCCCTGGGATTTGGCCCCCAGCCTGATTTGGGGTTAAGGAAAGCATCTCTGGTTTCTGGCCATGAGCCCATTCTGTGGAGGGTGGGAGGGGGGCTCCCCTGCCCTTGTGGCACTCCAGCTGCACAGAAGGAGTGGGGCTGTCTGTCACACTGGGAGGCTTGTAGGGATCCCATGTATGGGAGGAGGATCTCTCGGATGGGATCCAGATGTGGACATGGCCCATAGTAGCCAGCCAAGGGGTGTAGGCCAGGACCCGCACCTTTGCCTCCCTGCAGCCCACCTCAGCCCTCATCTGAGTGCCAGGAATTAGTGCGTGCATGCTCTGTGCCCACAGTCTTGGGCTCCTTCCCCTTTCCCATCAGTAAAGAGCCTCTCTGGGAAGCATAGCAACTGAGGACAAGGTTGTGTTCACCAGTCGTTCAATCTCATTAAGAATATCAGCAACAGGATGACAGTTTGGCCAGATTCCATAGGGACTTTACTTTGTTGGGAAGGATGGGGGTGGGGGAGGGGGCAAGAACTAAGAAATGCACCATCAGCTAGACTTTTCATCTAAATATTCTATTAGATGAGTTATGAAGTATGATTTTTCCTCACTGGAGTACTCCATAATTCAGAGTTCAGGTTTCCTGCTGGCTAGCGAGATGTCTTTTGTTTGCAAGCAGTCTTAGAGAGGGAACTTTCCACGCTTGGAACTGGGCAGGGAGGGAGACCTCCTTTATCACCCAGCCTAAGTATCCACTGCCCTGAAGCCCTGTGACCAAACCTGCCCCTGGTACTCATCACATGCTGCTCCTTAACATGGCTTGTGTTCACAGCATTGCCATGTAACTTTCATATTTTTAATTCTTACCACAACTCAGTCTTGCCCATCTTCTAAGTTTTTTCTTAAAATCACAGTAGAAATACTGACACTTTTCTAAACACGAATAATGCTGTGTAGCCTGCTGGTCCTAAAGCACACACAGGAGTTCCCCAAGACAACAGAGCCCCACTGGAGGAAGGGAGCCCTGAGGGAGCTCTGGAAGGAGGGGGTGGGTGTGGGGTACGAGTGGGTGGTGGCTGGAGAGAGTGCCAGGGACTAGATCACAGAAGATTATTCAGGTCAGGCTCACTGGTTTGGACAAATAAAGAATCTGATACTCAGAAAGGCTATTTATTGGACTCACTGAAGATCACACACCTATTAAGTGAAAGATCCAAGTCTTGCAGTTAGCTCTGTATGGAGAGCTTCCCTCTGCACCATCTGCCCCTCATGCCTTTACCTTCCCTGTGAGGGCCCTGCGGTCCCCAGGACTGGAGGACGTCTCTGTACAAGGATTTGGTGACCAAGCAGGAGGAGTGCCCCTAGATGGCGCTAAAGAGCACCCGTGCTGACTGCGTTCCACACAGCTCTTCTGCACCATCTTCTCAGGGCCACCAGATGGACCTGCCCCCCACCCCCGCCTCCTCCCATACCCAATTTTTGGCTCCCTCAGACCTCAGTTCCCTTGGGGTAATCTCTCCCCTTTGTGGCCCTCCGGATTCACTTGAATCTGGTTTCACCTGCCCCACAATGGCCCAGATGGAGCACACACTGGCATCTGTTCTGCTAACTCCCTCCAAGGGCTGCGCAGCCTACTGTGTACACCACTCTGGCCATCTACCAACACGCCTTGAGAGACAAGCAGACCTGGCTTGAATCCCAGGGCAGGCTCCTTAGCTACTTTCCTGATGTGTGCAATGAGAACAAAAGGGAGCATATAGGGCTGTTGTAGAGGGAAAAGCTGCACGTGCCAGCAAATAGTAGGCATCCGGTAAGCAGAGACTACTACTGGCTCAGCCGAGAAAGCTGATAAAGGGGCTGACTTGCTGTGAGACCCTGTGCCTGCGGTGCTGGCAGTTGCTATCTCGGCCTCTGTCTATAAGCTGGGGCTGATCCAGGACATTTTTGTTGGCCCCAAATCAGTACTTTCTGGGCATTCTGGAATGAATGCAGCCTGTGGTAAGTCAGGTAGCAGGAGATGGCTTGAGTATGCAGTGCTTCCTGGGGAAGGACATGCTATGACAATGGATGGTTGGTGAGGAAGTGGCACAAAGAGCCTCATGTTACCTAGCCCCAACCAGTTGTGGGCCATGTACCCAACAAGCTCAAGCGGGAACGCTCATCTTCTCCCACCCCTATCTGAAATGTCTCACTTTCTCTTGGCAGGCCAATTTAGCTTTTGATCCAGCAGCCCTGCTACCGGGGGCCTCCCCCAAGAGTCCTGGGCTTAAGGCTGTGGTGTCACCATTCCAGAGCCCACCTTCCACCCCCAGCAGCCCCGGCGTGCGGCCTCAGGCCGGGGAGCCAGAGGAGGTGCCAGTTAGCTTTGACCAGCCTCCTGAAGGGAGCCACCTGCCTTGTTACAATAAGGTAATGTCTGGGTTCAAAGCACTGTGGCATGTATGTGGAAATGTAGGCTCTGGACAGTCCTCAATTATTTCTGCCATGATGTTGTCCTGGGGAAGGAAGGACATCTCTTCTTGCTAGTGATCTGTGACTGAGATGGCCCCTCTACCTGGCCTGCCTCTCTCATCTCCTCTCCCAGGAACTGTGCCATTCACCCAGAAGGCACACTTGGGAGATAGAGAGCTCTAGCCTTTGTGGAGAGAGGGCTGAGAATTCAGAACTGATCCCAGCTGCACAGATCATTGTGTCAAAAGTTGAAAACAAAATCTAAAGCCCTGATCAGTGATTCACACAGAGGGTGGGCAGGGTCAGTAGGACTCCAAAACACGCTGTTCTGGCTTGATGTAAACACATCTAAGTGTCCCAGTATGGGCTCAACTCATTCTTACTGCAGCTTGCCCCGTTTAAAGAGGATCCGAACTGTTCCGTTTGAAAAAGATGTACATAGGGCCTGTTTCTTTCATCAGATCCTCGGCCCTGCTATACACAGTAAGAATCAGAGGTACAATTGGATACAGCCCATGCAGGTGCTCAGCAAAGCTGGGCCAGAGCCAGGCAAGGGCCAACATAAAGGGATCTGATGCCAGGTAATGGCAAATGGAGAGAACTTTACAGGTATGGATGGAAAGGGGTGTCTTCTGGACCATTTCAGAAAATCCATGGGGAAAAAGGTCAAATGTGTAGAAACAGGAAGGACCCAAGGAAACAAACTGGTGCTAAGTCTTAAGCCTGCTGGCTGGGGATAGGGTGGAGACCCTCCAGCTCACGGTAAGCAGGGACGCCTGACAACTGAGAGGAACCCAGGCCAGAGCCTCCCCTTTTCACAAGGTGCTCTCTAGGGAGGTTGCTGACTGCGGGGGCAGGGCTAGACCTTGATAGCCTGCAGGGCTGGCCAAACTGTAGTCTCAGGAAAGAGCCCTTATATGGCAAGTATTCACTCGAAATTTCTGAGAAGGAACTAGGATCAACAAATACCAAAACATAAGCCAATGGGAAGATCAGATTTACAAAAATAAGATTTGAGTCTTATGAAATAAGATTTTTATCTACATATATAATTTTAAAAGACACACCATTTGAATAAAGTAGAGAATCCAAATAAACATCTCCACTGAACTTCTGGCAAAGTCCAGTGGGCCTAGATGAGGCCTGAGCGATCCTGAGATTCACACACTTACCAAACAGGAGATGATTTTCAGGCAGCTGGAGGCTCCTAAAGCAAGGCTTCTGTTCATGGTGGACCTGAGCCCAGGAAAGTGAAGGTGTTTCGCTGCACAGCTTTCCCAGGATTAGCCGGCTCTGGGGAGGGCTGGGAGGGCAGGCTGGGGAAGGGGACCAAGCCAGTTATTGGCTGTCCAGCTATGTGCCCATGAGGTCCCAGGCCATCTTCAGGCCCCTAATCCTCTTGTTTGTTGGGTTCACTCTTGTCAAAATATAATTTCCTAAATGTTAAAACATGACTCCTATGCAAAACAGAGAGACATTTTATGCAGTTTGTAAATTTGTGAAGAAACCTGTAGGATGGTAAACCTCATTCAAAGAACTAATTATTTATAGGCAACTGAAAAAAAACAAATGTTAGGGGCTCCTGGGTAGCTCAATTGGTTAAGCATCTACCTTCAGCTCAGGTCATGATCCCCAGACTTGTCAGTCGTGAGATTGAGCCAGGAGCAAGGTTCCCTTCCCCTCAGCCTGCAGGCCTCTCTGCTTATGCACTTGCGCTCTCTCTTTCTCTCTCTGTCAAATAAATAAAACTCTTAAAAACACAAAACAAATATTAGAATTAAGTTGCTAAATTAGACACCACGCTGGTTAATGTCTTACAGGATAATAAAAGTGTAGGTTCTCTTTAGTGGATGGGAAGCATTTGCATCTTCAGGAGGCGAGGCAAAAAACGCACAGGTTACCCTTGTGATTTCACAGCCCTGGGGCTCTAGCCCAGGATACAAAGCACACAGGGGTCCCTTCTCATGGAAAATCAAATGACCCTTAAAGGCTGGCAGACAGAGCCGCCCTTCAGCCTGACACTGAAAGACATGTAGTCCCCCTCTGGAACTCTTTCACAGGTTGTGGATAATATCCCTTACCTCGTTCTTCCAGGTTCGGACGAGAGGCTCGATAAAAAGGCGCCCTCCCTCCAGGCGATTCCGAAGGTCTCAGTCAGACTGTGGGGAACTGGGAGATTACAGGGCCCCCGAGTCATCCCAGGAGAATGGTGCCAAGGAAGAGAACGGGGATGAGGTGTTCTCGTCCAAGAGCAAGGCCCCGGGGTCCCCTGCACCCAGCCAGGGGCCGGTGGGAGAGGAAGCAGGGAGGCCGCCCGGGTCCCAGGAGAAGCCTCCTCTGAGGAGAACATCCAGCAGAACAGAGAAGCAGGAGGAGACGGGCAAGGCCCAGGACGAAGCTCAGCATCACCCGAAGGCCATGGGGGGCTCTGAAGAGGAGGCCGGCCCGCCTCCAGCTGCCAACGAGGCTGTCCCAGCAGCCCTTGCCTCCAGCCCAGAGGCAGCGAATGGGTGCGGGAGCCCCACAGAAGAAAAAGCCCCGGGAGAAAAGACAGAAGAGTCTGCAGAAGCGAAGGAGGAGAGGGCAGGAAATGAAGAGGATGAGCCCAGACAAGGTAGCCAAGGCACAGAGGTGCTGGAGGAGGAAGCTGTGGGGGAGGCCCCACCAGGCCCCACTGGAAGAGTGGAGGGCCACAGCAGTCCTGAGCAGGGGAGAGGCCAGGAGAAGGATGAAGAGGGGGCCTGTCGGGAGCCAGGTGGCCACCCCTGTGATGCAGCCCCTAAGACGGAGGTAAGTGGCCTCCACGGTCAGCTGAGGCAGGCAGGGCTGGGGTGGCATGTGCGTGCCCATCCTTCCTCACAAATTGGCTCTGGTGTGCAGGCACAAAGGCCCTGGCTTGAGACAGGGCACTGTGGACAGTGAGGGACAGACAGACCATCCCTGTGCTGGCCTTCCCATGCACTCGGCGTCCTGGGGTACTCTGGGTGCATGTGGGTATCTGGCGCTCCTGAAGGCCCGGGAGGCAGGGCCCTGTACTCAGCTCAGAGATGGAGGGGGCACCTTGCCATCAACCCGGCCAGCAGGGGAGACCTGCAGCTCCTTAGGCATGCTAGAGGGCTGAGTGTGGCAGGAGCCAGGGCGTCCTCTGGGGGGAGCCCAGAGCACAAGCAAGGGAGACACAGTGAGTGTGGGTGTCTGTTTAGATCATCTACAGATTGCTAGTTATTCACCTCCTATGTTAGCTTGCGAGGGCTGCCAGAACAAATTACCACAGACTCGGTGGCTTAAAACCATAGAAATGTATTTTCTCACAATTCTGGAGGTCAGAACTCCAAAATCAAGGTGTTAGTAGGGTGGGTTCACTCTGGAGGGTCCCAGGGAAATCTGTCCCATGTCCGTCCCCAAGCTTCTGATGACTGCTGGCAACTTCTGGAATCCTTCCTGGCCTCTTCCGGCTTCTGGTGGTTGTGGGCAAACATTGGCCTTCCCTGGGTTGTAGACACAGCACTGTGATCTCTGCCTCTGTCTCCATATGGTCTTTCCCTGGCTCTGTGTGTCTCAAAATCCGCCCCCTTTCTCTCATGAGGATACCAGTCACTGGATGTAGGACCCACTCCAAATCCAGAATCATCTCATCTTGAGATCTTGACATTTGCAAAGATCCCAGCTCCAAGTAAGGCCACATTCACAGGTCCTGGGGGTTAGGACTGACAAATCTTTTGGGGGTATTCAACCCACTGTGCCTCCCCAGCCCCTGTCCCACTGCTTCCCCGTGTACTCCAAATAAAATCCAAATGCTTCACGAGGCCCAGAATGAGAGGCCGCTGCCCACTTGTCCCTGACCCCTCCCTCCCCTCACTGTGCTTTAACCGTGCCTGTGGTTATTTTGTTCTTCAAATATACCAAAATCAGTCCTTGCACAGAGCTCTGTCCTGCTGTCCCCCACCTGGGACACTTCTCCTGATCTTCACGTGGCCACTTCCTACACATCCTTCAGATGTCCCTTGGGCCTGTGTTGACGACTTGATTCCTCTCCTGCACCATTCTACTCTGCCATCATGGTACATATCACTATTTGACATGCTCTTATATATTTTATTTTATCATCTCTCTCTATGCTTTTTCCCTCACTGCATCCCCAACACCTATCACTGAACTTGGAGTATTGTTGTTCAACAAATATATATTTGTTGAGTGAATGAATGCATTTTTAATAGAAGAGAGAAAATTTCTTGACCCACAGGAAATAATCTCTAATGATACAACTAGAGGTATAAGAAGGGCTGATGTGTTTAGGGGAGCTCGCTGAGCACCCTCACATTACTTCCACTTAAACTAGACTGGGGAGAAGAAAGTAGGAGTCCCAAAGACTCTTGAGGTATGAGTCTCTTCTGGTTGGGCTGCTGGGCAAAGATGCTTCACGTTTCTTCAATGCCATCCATCCTAAATGAGTGATCTAATCCCGTCAGCCTGGAGATCTCCACCAGATGTCCAGAAGGCAAACGCATGCCTCAAATCCTCACTTTTTTCAAGGATGAAGCCACTGAGTCCACATCGTCACCTACCAGTAGCTACATCTTATTTTCAGGCTAGGAGCTGCCTGTCTTGCCAGGAGAACTTCCCATCTCATTGGTGGCATCTTCTGGCCCTGAGGGTTTAAAAAGTTGAAAGGCTGATTCAGTAAGGGACCCCTGGGTGGCTCAGTGGTTGAGCATCTGCTTTTGGCTCAGGTTGTTATCCCAAGGTCCTGGGATCAAGTCCCGCACTGGGCTCCCTGCAGGGAACCTACTTCTCCCTCTGCCTCAGTTTCTGTCTCTGTGTCTCTCATGAATAAATAAATAAAATCTTCAAAAAAAAAAAAAAAGTAGCAACTTAAAAAATATAAAAACTTTTTTTAAAAATTTAATTGAAGGGATCCCTGGGTGGCACAGCGGTTTAGCGCCTGCCTTTAGCCCAGGGCGCGATCCTGGAGACCCAGGATCGAATCCCATGTCGGGCTCCCGGTGCATGGAGCCTGCTTCTCCCTCTGCCTGTGTCTCTGCCTCTCTCTCTCTCTCTCTCTCTGTGACTATCATAAATAAATAAAAATTTAAAAAAAATTTTAATTGAAAAAAAAAGAGGGCAGCCCGGTTGGCTCAGAGGTTTAGTGCTGCCTTCAGTCCAGGGCGTGATCCTGGAGACCCAGGATCGAGTCCCATATTGGGTTCCCTGCATGGAGCCTGCTTGTGTCTCTGCCTCTCTCTCTCTCTCTCTGTGAGTGTCTCTCATGAATAAATAAATAAAATCTTTTTTTAAAAAATTTTTAAAAAGAAAAAGAAATCCCTTTCTCCCACAGCTGATGAGATACCACCTTCTCTTGAGTCTCCTTCTGCCTTTGTCACTCCATTTACTTCCCCCTGCTGGTTACCTGGGCAGGTCCCTGCACCTCAGTTCTGGACCTTCTGTTCTCACTTCTCTTGGGACCACACTCCCCTGCTTTCCCTCTTCAGCACCCCTCTAGCTCTGGGCTGTCTCGAGCCTGCGGGAGGGGTGGCGGGGACCTGGTCTGTGGCTGCCACTGCAGTGCTGTCCTGCACCTTCATGGCCCTCTTACCCGTGACCTACCGTGTCTTTCTGTATTAATCCACCGAGCTAAGCCCCTCTCCCTCCACCTTCTCTGCTAAGGTTCATGAGTGTCCTTGGTGAAATTCACAAAGCCATGCTGCCTGGATGAGCTGATTATGAACTCTTACCAACGGGGCTGAGCCACATCCATCTTCCCTGCTGCCTGGGCACCCTTTCCCTGCACATCTATCACCTGTTTTCACCCACGTTCCTCAGTTCCTCCTCCTTCATCCCCTCCTGCTCTGCAAATGACTTCATCTCCTATGTGACTGAAAGGAAGAGCAGCCAGGGTGCCACCAGCCTCATCCTCTCAAAGTATGAACCCGAGGACAGGTCCCTTCTTGACAGGACAAACCCCCATCTACTGTGATCTGGCTTCCCCCAACTACCATTTTCTGGACATTTTTACAGAACATTTACGGAAGTTGTCTGTGCATTTTAAGTGCGAGATTACACTAAGGATTTCACATCCAACATGCACTCTTCCATGTTCTAGCTCCTCACTGGCTCACACCCTTCTGCCTACAGACCTTGCTCAGTCCTCTCCAGGAGGGAAGGAAAATCCCCCAAGTCTGCCCCTCCCCCCACACCCATCACTGTCTCCCTTTGTTTCTCCTTGCGATGCGCTCTTCACTATGCTTTGAGGCTCACAAGTGCCTCCCTGCTACCAAAGACTGAGCATCCTCGCCTTTGTGAGGGGCTGACATTGGCATCCCACCCCTGAAGCTACCTGCCACCCGTAGTTTCCATCTTGCGACTGTCCAGGCAACTTCCCTCCCTCCCTGCCCCCTAAAGAATTGCTGCCCCACTCTGACCATGGCAGTCTCGCCTGGCCCCCACTGCCACGCTCCAGCCATCAGGTTTTGTAAATGATTCCTAAAGTTGCACCTCAGCGTCAGCCACTGGATCACTCCTGACTGCTTAGCACCTGCCTGGCCCTAGTCCTGGCCACACACCAATGGCCCTCTGCACTTGGATGCCTGCCAGTCCCACAAATTCAAAATCAAACTCGTCCCACTTGCTC
Source organism: Canis aureus (assembly GCF_053574225.1). NCBI lineage: Eukaryota > Metazoa > Chordata > Mammalia > Carnivora > Canidae > Canis > Canis aureus. The sequence goes on from NC_135616.1 coordinate 50,363,640, forward strand.
TGTTTCTTCACTTGTATTCACCTGAAACCCCACATTCCTTTGTTATCCTTACCCATCTCTGCTAATGAGATGCTCCTATTTCTTCTACTTCCCTGCCTCCTCAGCCCCCAGGTCTCAGTGTTGTTCCCAGGTAGAGCCTTTCACTCTCCCTCCTGTACTGTCTCCCCTGCTGTGACCCCCTCCCATGGTATCTCTATAATCATGACTCACTCCTAATGGAATTCCTGGTCTCCAGACCCACCCTATACATAACACCAAATTCATCTTCCAGAAAATGACATCTCAGTGTGTGCTTTCCTACCCCTTTGACACTACTCCTTGGAAAATTGAGTTCATGGCTTCTTGGCCTTTTTGTTAAGATCAAGTGGAAAAAAAAAATATCAAGTGGAAAATCGAGTTCACCCTCCTCCCCATGCAGAACTTCCCCCACCCTCTCCTTCTCCCCCATCATGGGGCTCAAGACTCCAGCCAACACCCATCGTTTCACAAGAGGCAACACATCTTCCCACCATCCCACCATCCCCTCCACCAGAAATGCCTGCACCCCCAAGCAAGATCACACTCACTGCTGCCTGGAAATGGTCTCACCCCATCTCTGTCCTCCACAGGCCTTCCCCAACTGCCCCAATGAGAAACATCCACAGTGGCTCATGCACCTCCTCACCTTCAGTATAGTGCGGTTGGGTGGCCCACAGTACATGCCACCTGATGCTGTGGGTACATTGCTAAAGGTCCCTGTTTCCCAACCAGGGAACTCATGGGCCTAGTGCAGCCTCAGCCCAGAAGGGCTAAACGCCATTCAAGGGATGAATGTTGAATAAATAGCTCTTTTTCTGTCCTTTTACTAAAGTACCCATCTTCTTTTTTTGATTATTTGTGTTCTTTTTCCACTTTCATGCTACTAAAGATTCTCCAGCAGCAGAACAGGAAGATGAAATTGAGTGGGAATGAATCAGTAGGTAAGAAGCTAGGGCACGGAGGACCTTGGAAGCCAGGCAGCAAGGAATGGGCAATGCCATCTACCAGTTGATTGGCTCAAGCTCAATCTCTGGTCCCTGGTTTTAAATCCCAACTCCCTTACTACCTAGATGGGGAAAGTCATTGACCTTTCTGTGCTTTAATTGCCCCACTTGCAGAACAGAGCTAATAGAAGTACCTAACTCATCTTGCTTTTGTGAGGAATAAATGAGTTGATGCATGTGAAAAGCTACATCATTATTATTACCATCACCTCTACTAGTGTTACAGTCCTGGCTGGATCTGGCATCTCCAAGGAGATCTGCTGAGTGTCAGGACTCCCTCACCCTCTTGCAAACTCATTCTTTTCCTTCTGTGTTCACAGGACTCCTGTCCAGGACACTAAAATGTGAAGAACTTGTGCCTAGTGACAAGGCTGCTGGAGATATCACTTTAGAAGGCGCAGCAACAAGAGTAGCAGCAAACAAAGCCATCGCCAAAGCAGAATTCGTGGAGGGTATGGAGGCAGCCTGAAGACACCCACTGTGTTGTTTCCTGGTCTCCACACAGAATATTCCCTTGCTAACAAGGATCAGTCAGAGAACAGCAGCCTTTAATCAGCTTGAGTTTGTGTCACTTGATGGACTTGGTTTTAAAAAAAAAAAAAAAAAACTTATTTAAAACAGTTTGCTGTGGTGACAGCTCCCAGGAATACTGGTCAACCTGGATCCTACCCACAACCACCTGTCCCTGTGGCTGACCTCGGAACTGGATTCTGATTTTGCTTCTCAAATTTTGTTTGTGTAAAGCAAGAGCCTCTTTAATGTTCTGAAGTTTTTATGATTCTCAGATGTAAGTAAAAACTAATTTCAGGTGGCTAGAAACAAAAGAAAATAGTGTTGCTGAAAATATAAATCCCGTAAGTTACAGAAGGCCTTAAATTGTATCAAGACCCTGAGACAACCTCTCAGCTTTGTCCAAATTTGAACTGGGCTGCCGATTTTTAAAACATTGGACTGGAAAAGATACTTATTGCAACATTAACAAATATGTATCTGTTCCAGCAATAGGAGCTTTCCCTGTTCAGGAGTTTTGTAGTCCATGGTACACGGGGAGGTGACAGGCTCAGCCCACACCCTCTTCCCAGGGAGGAGGTGGAGGCAGGGAGTGAGTGAGTCTCCCACAGAAGCAGATGTCAAGGTGTCAAGGCTCTGCATGCTGCACGTCCTCATCCTGAAAGCAGAGCAAGGATACCTAAATAATGCCTGCTCTCTGATTTATCCTGGAAGGGTGAAATTTGCACTTCCAGAAGGAATTCCTTGAGCAGAGAGTAAGAGGTTTCCTGGGAGGTGCTTGAGAGCCTTGTGTTTTAAAAGGTACATAACAAAAAAACATCCTTCCTAGGTTCCCTGGGAAGCTGCTCTTGAATCAAAGCCCAGGCTCCCTTTCAACTCTGAGGAGGGGGTTGGGTCTTCAGTCTGTTTTCTCACTCCAGAACCCCCACTCTCCATTCTCATTCCCCTCCTCCCACTTTAAAGTTCTGTGTGGGAAGTGGGCTTTGCAAGGAACCAGGGCCTGACTACCTATTCTTTGACTCATTTCCTCTTCCCTCTTGATGCAATGATGTTAATCCCAATGAATGTTGAATCTTTAGGGTTGGTTCTTATCCAGATCTGAATATTGCAGTGTCTCATTGTGCTGATGCGGCAGATGGAGCGGTTGTTTTTCTGGAGGTCTGTTAGACCACTTCCTACCGTGACTTCAGAAAATAGTCTCCCAGACAAAAAGGCCTTATGTCACTGCTGGTACCTCCATGTTCTCATCCCATTATGGTTTTCCTAAGTCCGGGATGGTGTTAATATTTGGGATATATTTTTTTCTTCAGAACTTTTTAAATACACGCATCTTCTAAAACCTGTAACTTAGTCAAGCCCAGTATTATTAAGTTTTATGTTTCAGCCGAATTTGGGAGATATGTGTGTTTCAGTTATTTTGAAGTCTATATAATGCATATCTATCTATCCATCCACCCATCCATCTACATCTATCCTTCATCTCTCTATCTATCAACGGAGATGTGTACCCCCCTAAACAATACATGATTTTATTTACATCTGTCTTTGGGTTGTTTATAAACACACACACACACACTTATTCAGGCCAGAGTTTAGTGAATGTGTGCATGATTGTGAGCGTATGTGACAGATAGGGGACATCTGCCACTTTACTTGAAAAGGAATGGAACAGAAAGCATGGGATGTAGATGTGAAGATAAAATCACTTTTTTAAAGCATTTATTTATTCATGAGAGACACACAGAGAGAGGCAGAGACACAGGCAGAGGGAGAAGCAGGCTCCCTGCGAGGAGCCCGATGCAGGACTTGATCCCAGGATCACACCCGAGCCAAAGGCAGATGTTCAACCACTGAGCCACCCAGGTGCCCCAATAAAATTACTTTTCGTCTGGAGGCGCGACACCTTACAGTAGCAGATGGGTAAAGAACAATAGAAAATGCCAAAAATGTGATGCTGATGGAGCAGGTGTAATGGGTCAAAATAGTTTCCCATCTGCCCAGTTCCCTAGTAGTCACGCTATTGGGTCTATTTTATGAAAAAAACAGAGGTCCTGTTCCCAGGGGTTGCTGTGAGTGATGGAGGCTCCTGGCAGGGAATTCATGAAGAGCCAGGACTGTTCTGGCTCCTGCTACAGTCCAGTTTATCACTCTCCTTTCCTGAAGCAACCACAATTATGCATTGCATTTGCAAATCTGGGATTTCAAGATTGGGAATCAAAGAAATCCATTTGTGTCTTAGGCAGCACAAAGTCATCACCATGCCAGGAAGACCTTTCATTTAGGCCTCCCTAATAGGCTTGAAAGAAAGCACAGATCCTTCACAGCTACAAGGCTAAAGAGAGAGTCAGAGTCATTCCTCCTTTATCTATGTCATCCGGCTTGAATTTCAAACTGTATCTTTCCTTTCTCCAGAAAGGGAGCTAGGAAAAAACAAAAACAAAAACAAAAACAAAAACCTGGGTACTTTGAAGGGAAAAGCCAGTATTTAGTAGGTGCCTATTATACTGCTTCAGCTGCCTTTAGAGCCAGGTAGCCTGATGATCACAGGAAGCCCAGGGGCTTCAGAATCCACTCTCCTCACCAGAACACTGAGCTCACCCAGAACAAAGCTCAGTTTGCCATACCTGTTTGGGCCTGTGACCGGTCAACTGACACACAATAAATATATGTCCAATAAAGGGATAAATTAGTAGACAGCAACCAATTCATCATCTTCTCTTGATCAGATACTCTTGGGAGTGTAACAGTTTAACACAGTGAATGAGGATCTTTAGTTGCTGATGAAAGAAACCCAACTCAACCTGGCTGATGAAAAACAGAAAACTATCTATCTATGAGTATCTTTCTCTCTCTCCCTATAAACTAAATAATATAAATTAAAAATCCATGAATAGACCTAAATATAACACTCAAGCAATTTGAAAAACCTCTCCTTGCTCTTAGTCTCTGCTTTCCTTTGTGTTGGCCATATTCCCAAGCAAGCTCTTCACAGCCTGTAAACCCAATGGAAAGAGCTTATTCTTTTCCACCACTGGGAAAAAGTCCTGCAAAGGCTTTCTGTACACCCTGTGTGGATCACCTGTTCATACCTGAACCAGTGCTTATGACCAAGGAGTTGCGGGGATCAATTGGCCAGGCCTGGGTCATGTGACCTCCGGAGCAGGGCTCTCCGCAAGCCAATCCTGTACAATCTGCAAGGACTGAATGGGAACAATGGGTGTCAAACAGGGTACTGTTACCAAATGAAACTATGCTGGGTAGGCAAAAAACAAAACACTGTTAACAGATGTGTCCGACAGGGTAATCCCAGACACACCAAACTACTATTCCATTGCTTACTAAAACATTACATTTTGTTTGAACCCCTCTAATCAACTTGTGCTCTATGGACAAGGTAAAAATAGTATGAACAGAATGCTTCCATTTGATATATGATCAGGTGACTTCTGAAGATACCAAGAGCACAGAGACGATGCAAGCGCTACTCAAATAAAGTAGAATTTGTTTTCATAAGCCACCCATGAATATCAGTCTCATGATTTCATGTATACAGGGCTTGTCCAGAGCTAACCTGGAGCTCCACGAGGGTATAGTTGATGTTTTCATTGTCTGTACCGTTCTTCATTATGCACAGTGCCCCATGCATTATAGGTGCTCCATAAATATTTGTTACGTAATGAATGATTAAATTGATTTCAGAGCTGGAATAGATTATTTCCAATATTGATCACTGCCTAACACCTCCCTCATCTGATACCAAATGCCTGAAAAGTCATAATTAGCAACTATTTCCACTGGCTTCGGTCTTCTTTCCCAATCAAAATGCATGTCGTGAGAGAAGCAATATTTTAAGTTTTCCTGATCATCACATCTTGGGTTGAGTTGATTCTTGAAATACTTCCCAGAGGCATTGAAAAAAGAAGAGCAAAGTATAGAAGTCTAAAGGGCAGGAGACACCATTTTCTGATTTCCCAGCCTTGCTTGGGGGTAACTAGACTCCCACTCAGCCCAGTGATGTCCTGACCAGAGTGGGGATGGTTGCTGAGAAGAGTTTTATTCCAGCTCTGCCCTCAAATCCCAGGAGAGCTGTGAGAATTCCGGAGAGGCTCCACTGTGGTCAAATGGGGCAGGAAACTGTGGTTCTTTGAGACTCCACGGAGGGGGAAGAGACAATGTGTATGATTTATGCTTCTCAGTGAAAAGGGAGCCATGAGGGTAAAACTATCTCCCTCAAAAACTAGAGCATAAAGACTTCTTACTCCTTCTAATCCTGGAAAGTTGTGGGCTTCTCCATGGGAGCCACAGCACGCTGGTCCTGGCACTGCCAGGGAGGTGCTAAGAGGGAAACAGGATGCAGAAGGAAGGGGTTGAAATGAGCAAGAGTGCCCGTTGGCACATTTCTGTGAATAATGACGCTGGCCCTTCGGGGTGTAGTTTTACATAAAAATTTGAGAAAATTATTTGAATTTAGGCAAACCTGTAATGTCAGTTATCACACTTCTCAACTACTTCCTTTTAAGAGAATGAGTGCACTGGATTGCACTTTAGTCAGCATTCAAAAACAAGACTCTAGAATGATTATATATGGTTGGTACTCAAAAAAAAAAAAAAAAAAGAAAAAAGAAAAAAAGTAAGAACTTCAATACCAGTCACTACAGTTGGGCTGTCGAAGGAACCCACAGGTGCAGGATGCTGCAGTCACTTCCCCATCATGGCTGTACTTGTCCCCTCAGGAGTGACCATTACAGCTTTACTGATGGCCTCTGGAAGCAGCTGGGCTGAAAAGGCAAAAGGGCCTGCTTTGTATTGCCTCTGATTCTGTGTCTCTTTTCTTCTACCAAGCACAAAGAAACACAGGGTTCTTAAAGTGTGATTTAAAGATGTTAATTATCTTTATTTTTTCTTCTCCTTTATTTAAGATTTTATTTATTTATTCAGGAGAGACACAGAGAGAGGCAGAGATATAGGCACAGGGAGAAGCAGGCTCCTCACAGGGAGCCCGATGTGGGACTCAATCCCCAGACTCAGAATCATGCCTTGAGCCAAAGGCAGACGCCCAATCACTGAGCCACCCAGGCATCCCTAGATTTTCTTCTTATAAAAGCAATACATCAAAATAAAATAAAATAAAATAAAAAAAGCAATACATCTTTATTTTACAAAATTTGTGGAGGAAAAGAAAATTAAGTACAAAAATATTTATAATTCCACTACCTAGAAATAGCTGGTATTAAAATTTTGTGGATTTTTTTCTAGGTTTTTTTTTTTTTTTAGTTTTTTAATCTGTATATATATATTTGTTTTAATTCTTGCTTGTTACAAAATTAAACTCTCACTACATGTACTTGTGCATCTTTCTTTTTTGTAACAAACTACCATGAGCCTGTCTTCATAAATAATCACGCTTCTGATCGTGAAAACTACACACGTTTGTCCTTTGTAGCCAATAACAGCCAGAACGAGACCAAGTCTGGATAAAACAGAAGGACAATAAGATCCCCTGATGGAAATGGTGTTCTAGCAGAAAGTAGTTCTTGGGATGCCTGGGTGGCTCAGTGGTTGAGCATCTGCCTTCGGCTCAGGGCGTGATCTCTGGGTCCTGGGATCTAGTTCAGCATCAGGCTCCCTGCTTGGAGCCTGCTTCTCCCTCTGCCTGTGTCTCTGCCTCTCTCTCTGTCTCTCATGAATAAATAAATAAAATCTAAAAAAAAAAAAAAAAAAAAAAAGGAAGTGGTTCTTTTCACAATCTTGGCCTTGGACTTCTATCACCTTAGGACTTCAGGCACTCTCAAAATTTAAATCAAGAGAAAACTTTTGAATGAAAAAAGAAAGGGCTGATGCTGCTCCAAAGATTCATTTCTGATGATTCAGGGGCTGCAAAATTCAGAGGAAGGCATGAGACAGACCTCAGAAAAAGAATCATTGAGGGAAACCACGTAGAAATGTTTTTAGTTAAAAGTAGCTGAAGCTATTACAGGACATTGAACTGGAGTCTGGAAAAAGACACACATTTTCAATCAGATTCAAGTTTCTGTTTGGATCAGGACATGGCTTGCGGTGGTGAAGCAAATCTGCCAGTTCTGACAACTGGGGTGGCCTGAAAGTCAGTTAGTGCCTAACTTCATGAGCAGCAAATGAGGCCCGGCACACAGCCCTGAGTCTAGTCTTGTGTGCCAAGTCAGCAGGAAGGGTTCTCTGAATGGTGACCCATGCCATTAAATTGTATTCTCACTTCCAAAAAGACCAATAACCATATCATGTCAGAACAAAGTCTGCACCACTTAGGTCTAGGTTGAGTCTGAATGCAGTAGCATGCAAACATCAGTATAAAATAGGAACTAGAGTGATTGTTAAAGCCATTTACAGTTTCAAGGCATGAACCCTGACATCATCCCAGAGTTATTCTAATCACCTCCTAATGCACCTACTCTAATTTCGTCATCCTCCTCTCATACATCTGACCCAAGTCAAAATTATCTTCAGTCATACTTTTAACATTACCACCATTCTCCAAAGCATTGATGCCACCAGATCCATTTAATAAAATTAAAATATTAAGGCATGGATTGAAATGTTGGACAGCACTTATGTAGCTTACAGGAAAATAAGAATACTGTGCTGTTGTACTGTCTTGATGGGACAGGATGGTCCTCACAAACAACTTGAGGAGAAAGCAGGCATGGGAAGTTTAATAACATCACTGCGAGTGTCACCCGCAGGGGTGAGAAGCCTCCAGCCTTGTCATCCCTGGGGGCGTCAGGGCGAGTGAGGGGGTGGGCAGCGGTGAGCCTGTGGTCTCAAGCAGAGGGCAAAGCAGGTTGCTCAGGACTGTGCTGAGAGCTCCTCCCGCCCCACGCCCACCCCGGAACCCACTGCATCCCCAACCTGGTCTCTCAAACTACAAAAGGGTGAGCTCAAAGCACTATTTAGCTCAGAAACTTTGGTTCAGTAGAAGGAAGAAAAGTGGTCTCAGACAAGGAGAAGGTGTCTCTAAAAGTTTGACGTGCAACCAAAGCAAATAGAGGGATTGACCCCCCCTCAGCCACGTCCTCCCACTCCAGGGAGCAGCAGGGCTCCGGGATCTCTACGAGTCTGGATTTCGTTTTTCAGGCTTTGTTCTTTGATCTGAGGTGTTTTCCCTTGTATGCCCTCCGCCCCTCCCGCCAAGGGCGTGAGCTCGGTCCCGACCTTGCCCTTCCGTCACTGCCAGAGACCCCAGGAGCCAGCGAGCCTCAGGAGCAAGGGGGCGGGGCGAAGCAGAGGGAGCGGGGCGGGGCTAAGAGGAGGGCGGGGCTAGGCGGAGGGGCGGGGCTAAGCAGAGGGGCGGGGCTAAGCAGAGGGGCGGGGCGAGGCGGGGGCGCAGAGGGAGGCCCCTCCAGCCGCAGCGCGGGGCACTCGCACCGGGGCCCTCCCTGCTCCGGCAGCCGAGGGGGCCCCGGTCGCCCCCGCCCCACTCGCCGCCCCTTCCGAAGTCTTCCTCGCGCGTGACCCCAAGCGAGCTACCTGACGTGTGGGACCTGCGTTCCCTCCGCGAAGGGAGGCCGGTAGCTCCTGGGGTACGACGTCAGGAATATCCAATGAGCTCCGTACCCGGGCGGACGGTCCCATAACGAATGTTGGGAAAGGTCGCTCTCACCCCTCGTCCGGGGGTTCTTCCCGCCCGCTCCACCCGCCTTCAGCCGCGGCTCCCGGCCGAGGGCGCGCACCCGGGGCTGAGCGCAGGCGGAGGGGCCCCTCGCTACCAGCGAGCCCCGGGCGCGGCGCGGGCTGGTCCGACTCCGACCGGCCCCGCACCCCGGAGTGCGCGGCGAGAAGGGCTCCGGGGCCCACGCCTGGTTGTGTGCGCGGTCCAGGCGGCGGGAGAAGGGTCCCCGGTCGGGTCGGGCGAGGAGCGCGGCGTGAGGCGGGGCGACGCTGAAGGGAGGCGCCGGGAGCCGCTCTGCCGAGAGTGGCTCGTTGGTCTAGGGGTATGATTCTCGCTTCGGGTGCGAGAGGTCCCGGGTTCAAATCCCGGACGAGCCCAGGCTTTTCTTTCTCTCCACACCTTAAACTTATTTTTTCGCCCCCACACAGCCCATTTAGGGTTTCTATGACGCCAACCGCTGTGGTGCCTTGAGCTTGAATGTTGATTCCCCTGATTTTACAGCGAGCAACCCAAATGGGATCATTTCGGACCGTTCGGCCTCTGTGCGCAGAGAGCAGGGCAGGAGAACCGCTGTACCCTTAAAGCACAGGCGCTGGGGACAGAGAGGAGCCTCGTGCGGAGTCCTGCCCCGTCGCACCCTCCCCCCCTCCCCGCACGTGGGCAGGGTGCCGGCGCCCAGGGGTCGGGGCCGGGGGCGCGCGGGGCCCTGCCGACGCCCAGCCCCGGCCTGCGGCGGGACGTGCGCGGAAAGCGGCGGGAGGTAAACCACACCTGCGGGCGACCGAGAACGGAACGCTGCGTCCCTTGCACACGCGTGCGACTCCGGAACGAGCAGTGGTGGGGACCGCATTTCCAGAGTACCACAAACTTTCTACGTTTTCACGTTGTCTTCTAATGGCATTTGGGTGTACAGTGCTCAAAAGTTCAACTTTGTGTTTTGCATGGACACATATTTAGTACGTATTCAAAAATTAATTCTTTCAGAAATCTTTAATTCGTCAAGGGGAAAAAAAAAAAAGAGGGCTCGTCCGGGATTTGAACCCGGGACCTCTCGCACCCTAAGCGAGAATCATACCCCTAGACCAACGAGCCGGCGTGAGTCTGCTCTCCCCGCCATGCTAAAGGAAGGTGATCAACTTAGTCTGGCGCCCCCAAGTGGTTATTCATATATTGTGTTTATGTCCACTTATTTCTGTCTTCTATATTGGCTTTATGTGTTCTTTCTCTTTTTTACTTTTTACCTTTACGAATCTGATACAGAAAAAAATAACTGTCTCATTACCAGTGTAATATATTTACCCTTTATTTCAACAGCCCTAATTCAGTTTATATTCATGGCTAATAAATTGCAGGATGTCTGTGCTAATGTCCCTGTGGCAGGTAAATTCCAGACTCTCTCCCTTATTGAGTTCTGGACGTTGCATTTCCCAAAAATAGTAAAATTTTTTGCTTCTTGTCTATACTTTTTATCTTAGTGCTCAAGGCCCCACTTTTCCAGCCTGTGAATTCCCATCTTTGTGTTTTTACTCAAACTCCTCAGCTGGAAAATCTCTTTTCCTCTTGGATGAATCCCAAATTCTAACCCTCCCAGAGAAAGATCCTTTAACATATTAAATTTTTTTGTGATATATAATTGGCATGCGGTCTTATTTCCTCTAATCATAATTTATTGGAGGACAAGACACCAACATGAATCCTGAAATCTGTATAATTGGCAACTAAACGTATAATTCATTATGATTGGTGTCCAATTGCCCCAATATCTTTACTGCACAGCTTGTTTACTGTATTTTACGTTCTTAAATACTTGATATTTAAGTTTATGCTAATAAAGCTGGCCCTCAGTAAATGACTGCAATTAGTTTCGAGTTCCTTAACACTACAAATTTTGGTACTTGGACAGTTAGTTAAGTGTGAACTCTCAAAAACAACTAACCAGATCAGCATCAACAAATAGAGGGGTGGCTAATCCTAAATAGACTTACTTACTTATTTTGCTTCATATCAGTTTATTAATTCATCTGATTGCTCATTCATTAAACAAACTTCAGAAGCACTATATACCGGTCACTGAATTGTCAACTTCCCTCCTATGGTTTGACACTAGCAAATTATAGTTTTGGAGCTCTCACATTCTCCACCCTTCTGTTTTATTTGAAACCGTCCTGACTTGAGTGTTGAGTTCTTCTTAGGGCTCAAGGCAAGGAGAAAAGAATACCCTTTAAAATGTTAATTAGTTCTAGATGCCAGCTCACTTTATTCATCAAAACTGAACTGGAAAAAATGTGCCCTGGACACAAGAAGTTTATATTTCTCAGGAGAATGAGGAAACTAAGAAATATAACTTGTAAGTTAAAATAATTGTAACCACTTCGTATTTCTGAAAACCTTACCTTCTACAGTTACTAAGAGGTCTCTATGCTCTCCTTTCCCTCTTGACTTTACTATAGCTATTATCATTTTTAGGGCTTTTTTTTTTTCTCCTACTGCTCTCTAGTGATTGAAAAATAGTTTGTCTATTACTCTTCAGGCTCCATTAGAGTATCTCATTTGCCGCTCACAAAACTCCGGATTTCAATTGCCTAACTCATGGTGAGAAACATCTCTCTGCCAGTAAAGGAATGCCTGTGACCCTCTCCAGGGCAAATCCTTCCTGTGGTACGCAGATAGTTGCAGCATGTAAGGAGACAGAGGAACTCAAAGAACATTTTATCCCATTCACAGTGAATGAAGAAGCCTGGTGACATCTACTTTTACTGACCCCATTATTCGTGTTCCCACAACTTGGTGCCCGGAAACAGCAGAGACACTAGAATTCTAATTTTCAAATTTTCAGTATTTTCTGGCAAAAATGCAACCTTTCTCCTGACTTCAGCCATTCTGTCAATAGAAATGTTAATGAAATTGGGGTTCCTGGGTGGCTCAGTCAGTTCAGCGATCTGCCTTCTGCTAGGGTCTCGGTCCCAGCATCCTGGGATCTAGCCCCAAATAGGGCTCCCTCTTCAGTGGGGGGTTTGTTTCTCCCTCTCCCTCTGCCTCTCCCCACCTTGTGCTCTCTCACTTGTCTTCTCTCTCAATAAGTAAATTAAAAAAAAAATTTTTTTTAAAGAATGTTACTGAAATTGATTTAACTTCAGGAAAACTTTTTCATGGTGGCCTGGAATTCATCTTTGAGTCTGTCTGATATTTATTCATTAATAGTCAAATTCTCAGTGTTCCAGGAACTTCTTGCAATTGCTACCCACAGATCACAGCGTTCCAATTCCTGCGGCCACAGATTTTAGAAGACAAGGAGGAAAGGAATGCCAGTGAGATTACAGGCGGGTAGGGGAGAGAATTGTGCCACAATCACAAAGATCTGTTTGAAATTTTGGTGCCTGTCACCCTCTTTCTACTTTGTCCATTAATTCCAGCTCTAGAAAATTCTGCCCTTATAGATTTGCCAGCACTTATGCTCCTGAGTGCCCTTCATCTCTATTAAGAGAAGACATTAAGCCCTGAGATGTTCCCAAGGCAAACCCCTCCTTGCTACTGCATTTATTGTGCACTGCATGAGAAAGGAAGTCTGTGAGGCAATGGGCCTGTGTTGATGAAAACTGCTATCAGGAGGCCCTGACACATAATTTTTTCTTATTATTGATGCTGTGAGGAAAATTCTCGGGAAGCCGCTGCTTTTCAGAGGCAGCTGTCCATTAAAAGGACCCTTCTGACCTCATTGGAAGTCTCCAGTTGATTCCGATTGTATTATCTGGACAGCATGAGCCGGAAAAGGGGAGTTTCCAGGAGGAAGAAAAGGTTTGTGAAGAGGGAGTTTTGCTGAGTGAGGATCTCGGGCTAATAATAATGATTGGAATCCAAAGGATTTGTGTTTTTTTTGTTTTTCGCTTGTTTGTTTTCCCATTTACTCTCTGCAGCAGGATCAGGAACTACAAACTTGCATGATGTTTTTAAATTTGCAACTTCTCTAGATTAATTTAATAAATATGAATTCATCTTTTCATCCAAAATAAAAATGTATTGAGCATCTGCTTTGTGCATGCTGAATATACTTGTGAACAAAACAGAAACAGTCCCTGCCCTGGTGGAGCATACATTTTAGTGAGAGGAGACAGACAAATAATGAAGTGATTTGTATAGGGAGGGTTTGCAATTTGAACAGGGTGGGGAGGATAGGCCTCTTCACGAAGATAACACAGGAGCAAGAGCTGCAAGGGGAGGAAGGTGTGAATCATGTAGAAGCCATATCTGGAAGAACCAAATGGGTAGAGGGGAGAGCCAGCGCAAGCCCCCAGAGACATGTGTGTACCTGAAGCATTCCAGAGACAGTGATAAGGACAGTGTATCTGAGAGGAGAGGGCAAGGGTGAGAATAACAGATGAGCGTTCCTAAGTGCCGGGCTCGATCTTAGGCCTTGGGAAAACAGAAAACTGTATGGCAAGTCCCTCTCGAGTCCCTCAGGAGGAGGGAGTCCCTCCCATTTTACATGGGAGACAGACAAGTGAATGGATAATAGCAACCAAATGCTGATATAATAGTAACATTTTTCAAGAACTTATCACCTCATACATTATTCTCAACTGTGTTGCAAAGACCTTGAGAGATGAATCCCAATTTAAAGCCTAAAGATGATTTGTTAGGAATCTAAATGAGTACAGAGGTGTACCAGGTGAGAGTGGTCAAGCCTACATGGCAGTGTGGGGAGATATTAGAGACTGCAGGGGAACTTTCTAGGGGAATTCAACCCTCCAGTTACATTCTGAAAGATGAGAAGATAAATGTTGACCTTCAAGGGGCAGAGGGAGGCCTAAAGCGTGGGGAAGCAGTGGGAACAGAGCCCTATAGGCGCAAGGGGCCCCAGCATTAGAATCTTAAAACTGAAGGCAGGTTTGGTTGTGCGGCTGGAGTGTGGGGTGAAGGGCATAAGGCAGGGGCTCACAGAAGCAGCTTGCAGGGATATGTGTCCCACTCAAGCTGCTCCAACTTCATGTAAGGGCAATGAGGACCCAATGAAAAGCCCCCAGTAGGGAGTAGATGGGAAATTCATTCTGTCCATATTCTGGCAGTTGTGGAAGTTGTGAAAATATCTCAGCTGTTACAGGGGACATGGAAAGTCCAGCCCCTTGCAAAATACCTCACACTCAGGTATTCTTGCTTGTTTTCTCTGGACTGGTTTTCCTACCTGCAGGGGGTCCATGCAGGTATGGGGGACTGGAGAAGATCCGAAGATCCCCAGGGAGATGCAAGGGGAGAAGCTGGCTGGGGCCTGAAGCTAGGGAACCAAGAGGTGCTCAGTCTGGGAATAGCCATATCTGGGTGTCATCCAGGAGTCCCTAGGGAGGCCCAATAGCAACCAATGCCAGACTGACCAAGCCTTCTGACTCTTCCAAGAAAATGATGCTTCCTTTACATCAAATACTTGAAGGGAAGGACATTCTACTGACATGAGACTGATGGTCCAATGTTTCTGGTGGAACACCTTGCAGGTTCCAGGTAGTCCTTCTGAGGTTTCCTGGGGCTGCAGACCCCAGCAGCCAGCTGCCTTCTGGTTGTCCGTGGGGTGCTGTCAGCATTTTAAGCTCTGTTCATGGTCCAGCTTGTCAGCTGTCCTCGCAGACCAGCTTCTCTTCCTTGGCTTTTAGTTCTGGTTGTCTGGTAGCATCATTTTCCACTCAGGCTAGAATTGGAGGTCACATCTGTCTTTCTGAATTCTTTTCTCTTGATCAGACTTCCCACCCAATTGATACTCAGTCCTGTTGCTCTCTTACTGAAATTTTTTGGAAATCTTTTTTAAAAAAAGAAAGACCACCTCAAATTCTACATCCTTTGTGCATCTTTCCCACACACCAATTGGGCCAGGGGCTCTCAGAAGAGGAAGGTATGTGTATTGGAGGTATATCAGTCAGAGAAACTTGTAGCATTACATGGGACTTTGAGAGCTAATGTCCTTGTTGGTCTTGGGTTTTACCTTTATTTGCCCTTCTCTTCAAGGATTTTAAAAAATTTAGCACCTGTTTGTCTACAGCGGTAGATTATGTGCTTCTTTAGAGAAAAGTCTAGGTGTTCTACATCTATAACACATAGTAGTCACTTAACACTTTGTATTCTATCCAACCTATGATACATTCCAGGCACATTTCTTAAGGATCTTGCTGAGAAAAATAGGGCACAATGGTTGTCATGCTTTTTTCATTTTCTCTCCCTACTCCTAATGATTAAGAGTTTGCTTACGAGGCTAGTAGGCTAAAACAGCAAAAATATCAATTTGTCTAAAATTGACTTCAGACAGAACCCTGAAATGAGAGGGTTACATTTGGGTGTTCTCCAGACTCTTCCCCTACTCTTGTCCAAATGGTCTACATTTTGTTCCTTCCTTGACTCTACCGGCCTCCCACCTGGATTTTTCCTTTTCTTCGCTCGCTCTCATCCTGTCCCTCCCCCTGGTGTGCCTTTTGCAGGGTGTTCTCATAAGGACACTTCCAAACCCTCTTCAGCATTCACCGGGCAACCAGTGAGCAGGGGACACACTCTGGGCCCAGGTAGCCAAGCTGAGCAGAGTCAGCCAAGGCACTTCAGGACCAGGAATTTCCCATTCCAATTTTAATCGACACATCAAGGGACATTTTGTCCGCAAAAGCAAAACAAACTAAAAAGCACATTCATTTGTGTTCCAGGTAGTAGGTAAGAGGCCCCAGTCCAGCCTTTCTTAAGCCGAAAAAAGGACTCACTCCTAAAAGGAGATTGGGGCAAGATGGAGACTTCATTTCAAGCTGGCTGATTTCTCAAATTGCAGCACATAAATTACCTAGTCCAGGCGAAGGACAAGCCTTGCAAGCGGCAAGGCGGGAGATGTGTTCCATGTGGACGACTGAATCATCCCATCGTCATTCTCATTTTTTTTTTTTTTCCCCTTTGTAAAGGGAGCGCTGCTTTTTCTTTAGGTGAGGCTCCGAGAAACCTAGAAGGGCTGACACCGAGGCGAGAACGGAGCCGGCAAAGAGGAGGGACTATGGAGGGATCTGCGGGACTGGACCTCCGAGGCAGAGGAGACGGCGGCCGGTCGGCGGGACAGGCGGACCCCCAGGCGGGCAGAGCGCCCGGCGGCAGGAGCCCAGCCCTCGGGAGACCCCGGCCTCCAGCGCCCGGAGAAGGAGCCTGGGTGGGACCGGGGGGCCGGGCCCTCCGGACGGGGTGATGGACAGGCGGCGTCCTCCAATGGCGTCCTCCCGAGGCCGCGGGGCGGGCCAATGAGCGGGCCGCGGGGGCGGGCGCGGGGCGGGGACTGCCGCGGGGGCCAGCGGCGGGGAGCGCGGCGTGGAGGTGCCAGCGGGCGCGGGCGCGGGCGCGGGCGCGGGCGGCTGCAGCAGCGAGGCCGAGGTTCCTCCCGCGAGCCGAGCGGGGTGCAGTGGGGCCGGCGGCCCAGAGGCGCGGCGGCGGCGGCGGCGGCGGCGGCGGCGTTGGGAGGACGATGGCAGCACTCGCGGGAGCCGCGGCCGTGCTTGCAGCCGCAGCCCGCAGGCGCTGGCCGTGGCTGGTGCTGGCGGCGGTGCTCGGGCTGTGTGAGTGATGCGGACGCCGCGGCCGGGGCGGCGGGGCGGCGGGGCCTCCCGGGGCCGGCGCCCTCCCCCTCCTCCTCCTCCTCGCGGCGGCCGCCGAGGCGGGGAGGGGGCGCGGCCTGCGCGCTCCGGGGCCTGGAGGGCGCGCGCGGTTGGGGAGCGCCTGGTTTTCCTTCTTCCCGGTCCCTGCGTGTGCGGGAGGAGGGGCGAGCTCCCCACCTTGCTCCCTCCTGGGGGCGCTGCCGGGTGGCTGCCTGGAGCCTGCGCGGGGTCGCCTGCCTTCCCCGCCTGTGCCCCGGGGGTGCCCCGGCCCGCTGGATTCCGGTTCGGGAACCCGGGGTTCCCGACCTTTCCCACCTCAGGAAGGCGGCGGAGGAAGGAAGGTCGCAGGGTTTGCTTTCGCAGGGCCTTTGTTGGCTTGTGTCCTCGTTCTAAACGCACGTCCTCTTTGAGCCTGTAAACTCCATTTCGAATGCTCTCCAGTGCATTTTGTAAGCCTCCGGGATCGAGGAGTCCTGCAATCTCCTGGGTCTCGCCTCTAGCCGCCGAGCACCCATACCGACAGTACATCTGCATTACTTCTGGGTTGCACTGGGAATAGCACTGAAATGACCGGGCTTAAAAAGAATTTGGTCAAATCCCTAATGATTCCAGACAGAGTCACCACGGTTTGACAAGACACCAGACATTAAAAAGCTCATTTTTCCTTTTTTTTTTTTTTTTCTAAATGACCTTTCTTTCTTGCCAAATTTCATGGGTCAACTTAAGGTAAACCTCAGGCTCGATTTATTGCATTGGATGAGTTGTTTTATGGACATCTGAAGTGGTGTTGGCCATAGGACATTGTGCTGTTCAAAGCCGAGGACTTGTTGCTGTTTCAGAGTGCGGTTAAGTAATGGCTATAAAGAAGGCCAACTCCTAAGAAACCACGTAGACTTTTTCCTTTCTTTTGTTTCCCAAAATGTCAGTTGCATCACAGTGGCTGAATACAAGTTTACTCAGTAATTTCTCTCATAGAAAAGTCCTTAGTGTAGTCTTTGGGACCAGGAAAACTATTATTTAACCGGTGATTCCAGAGGTGGTGAGGTGTAAAGGTAAAAGCTCTCACCTTCTAGAGGTTGACAGATGAAGATATACGGTGTTTACATAAGTCAGAGTCTATTCTGTATAAATGTCTGTTCTGAGGGAAAAAAGGTTAAAAGTTTCTTGTTGGTGATGGTGCCAGTATTTGTGTTTTAAGTTAACCAGTAGGAAATAGCCTAAACATAAGGTTTACGAGAAATCTTGTGTGTGTCAGACAGAATAATTAGGAAAGTTCAGACATTGGTACTGACTCTAGGTCCTAGAAGCAGCAGAACTGACATACTGAATATTAATGGATATTAATATGAAAAGACCATCAGAATAATAACTACAAACACCTTGGATGGGCCCGGCTCTTCAGTAAGGAAAAATGAATGTTGACAGATGAAAATCAGCCACTAATGCTACTGCTTAATTTTGGGAAACTATCAAATGCTTCCTCTTGCCAAATTGTCTTTTCCTGGTTGTGGATAGTGTCTATAGCAGTCCACTTTGATAGAAGACCTTCCTGAATTTGATCCAGATACAGTTATTCAGCAAACATTGATTAAGCACCTTGTAAGTATTACAATGCACCAAACATACTTGGGAAGGATGGTCCCTGCTCTCCTGTAACTCACGGTTCAGCGGGAGAAGCACCCTGCACTAAGTCATATAAAAAGTCATTTGATGGTGGTGTGCTGTGAGAGCTTGAAGAAGGGCCATCATCTCAGACTGGAGTTGAGGGCCTGGAGGAAGGGATGCTTAAGCTGAGTAGGCACTGGGCAAGGAAACAGTAGGAGCAGAGTCCTGAATAGACCTGTTCTTACATAGGTAGGTCAGTGTGGTGGGAGATAGGTGTGTGCGGTGGGAGGGAGATGGGGGCAGTGGAGGTGGGGGAGCCAGCCAAAGGCATTAACTCACAAAGGACCTTGTAAGGCTGGTTTTTTATCCTGAGGACTTGGGGAAGCTGGTGAAGGATTTCTTTCTGGAGATGTGAAGAATGGATTGGAGGGGTGGGAGACTGAAGAAACCGGAGAGGGCTATTGTCATAATCCAGAGGTGGAGGATGAGGGGCTGAGTTAAAGCAGTGGGGTATGAAGAGAGGACATGCCCGTGAGCTAGTTAGAAAGTACATTTGATAGGGCTTGGAAACGGATTTGCTGTGGCCTTGAAAGAGGAATGAAAGATAATCCTAATGTTTGGGACTTGGGAAATGGCCTATTTTTGGCAAGTGGGGCTTTTCACAGGTGAACGTGGGATTGAGGGAATAGTGTATGAGGAAGATGATGATGACGATGAAGTTACTTTTGGGTATGTTGAATTTCAGATACTGCTGAGACATCCTAACAGAGGTGGGCAGAAGACAGTAGGATAGATGGTTCTGGAGATGAGAAAGTTCTAGTTGGAACTGCAGATTTGGAATGCATCATGTAGATAGTAGTTAAAGCTACCATTGCTTGGATGAGGTCACCAACAGAGACCTGTAGAGAGTGTATTGAAGGAAATAGGAGGGCCAAGGACAGAGCCCTGGGGTATACGGAACCTGAGAAGGAGGTCTGATGAGTAAAGGAAGAACTGGAAGAATGCTGTCTTTGAAACCAAGAGATAATGAAGTTTTAAGCAAGAGGGAGTGGTGAAGAGTATAAGAAGACATTAAATATGATGAGGATTAGTTGGATTTGGCAATTGTCAGGTCTGTGGTCCCCCATAAATAGAAATGAACACACAATATATGAAGAATAAATTTCAGTAATTTGCGCTGACCATTTTATTTTTTTAAGATTTTATTTATTTCTTCATGAGAGACACAGAGAGAGAGGCAGAGACACAGGGAGAGGGAGAAGTAGGCTCCATACTGGGAACCTGATGCGGGACTTGATCCCAGGTCTCCAGGATCAGGCCCTGGGCGGAAGGCAGGCCCTAAACCGCTGAGCCACCCAGGGATCCCCTGCGCCGCCCATTTTAGTAAATGGCACCAACATGCATCTTGTTGCTCAACGCAGAAGCCTAGGATCCACCCTTGATTCCTCCCTGTCTTTCATCTAGCCCCACATCCAACATGTTCTGCCCTCTGTAAAATGCATTTGGAATTTGCCCACTAGTTTTCTCTTAGCGGTCCATTCTTAGCATTTTAGTCAGATTCACCCAGCTGGTCTTCCCGTTCCTCTATCCTGCCTCTTTTCAAAAACTTTTTATTTTTTATTTTTTAAAGATTTTATTTATTCATGAGAGACACACAAAGAGAGAGAAGGAGAGGCAGAGACACAGGCAAAGAGAGAAGCAGGCTCCATGCAGGGAGCCCGAAGTGGGACTCAATCCTGATCGTCTCAATCCTGTTGTAGCCTCATTCATGCCTTGGGCTGAAGGCGGCGCTAAACCGCTGAGCCACCCAGGTGTTCCTTAAAAACTTTAAAAAAAAGATTTTATTTATTTGAGAGAGGGCTCACGTGAGTAGTGGAAGGGGGAGGGGCAGAGGGCGAACCAGGCTCCCCACTGATCGGGAGCCAGACTCTGGCCATTCCAGGACCCTGAAATCATGACCTGAGCTGAAATATTCTGGCTCTTTTTAATTCATTCTTCACCCAACTGCAAGAATGATTTTTATAAAACTGCAATCAGATCATCTTGCTTTCTTGTTTAAAAGCCCTAATGGCTTCCCCTTACACTCTGAATGGCATACTGGCTTCTTCCATGGCCTGCAATGCTGTGTGGTCTACTTCCTGTCTCTCTGACTTCAGCTTTATGCCACTTGCCCCCCTGCCCACTATTTTCAAGCCACATGCCATCTTTTGCTTTTTGACATTCATTCTCACCTCAAGTCCTTTGCACTTGCTGCTGCTGCCTTTTCCTGTTCTTTCCCCAGAACTGCCCAGAGTTGTCTCCTTTTCATTCAGTAAGATCATAAATGTTACTTTTTTCAGAGAGGCCTTTCTCCATCCACCCTCTCCAGAGGAACTCCCTGTTATCATTCCTGGTCCTTTATTTCCCTGTTGAAATTTCTAACCACTTGGCTTTTCTTTTTTCTTCTCTCAGAATCTAGGATAGAGATAGTGTTTGTCTTGTTTGTAGAAATATTCCTAGTGCTTAGCACAGTGAATACTACAGATGCCAATGTTTGTTAAAGGGCAGTGAGGTATAGGTATGTCTTGATATCAGTTTGTTAGCAGTTTGTAATATGCAGTTAGGATTTAGCCTGGCATATGGTAGGTACTCAATAAATGTTTCTTGAAAAAAGGAATATTTGTTCCAGGTGTGATTTCATGTATTATCTGGTTATTTTCACTCTTTTAAGTACCAGTTCATATTTCTTTGGAAACGAATGAAATGAGTTAACATTCTTCAACTACTTTAAACACCATAGTTTTAGAATTACTAGTTATTGTATTTTTAAATTAATCATGGTTGTTGTAGCCTTTAAGTATTTTATCAATAGGACTTTTGATGCTTGTTGACAAAATTCAGACTTGAGACACTACCTCTGCAGTCAAAGGCCACATATTTCTTTTCTTTTTCTTTTAAAAGATTTTATATATTTATTCATGAAAGACACACAGAGAGAGGCAGAGACATAGGCAGAGGGAGAAGCAGGCTCCATGCAGGGAGCCCGATGTGGAACTTGATCCCAGGACTCCAGGATCACACCCTGAGCCGAAGGCAGACACTTAACCGCTGAGCCACCCAGGCGTCCCTTCTTTTTTTTTTTTAATTTTTTATTCATTTATGATAGTCACAGAGAGAGAGTGAGAGAGAGAGAGAGAGGCAGAGAGAGAAGCAGGCTCCATGCACCGGGAGCCTGATGTGGGATTCGATCCCGGATCTCCAGGATCGCGCCCTGGGCCAAAGGCAGGCGCCAAACCGCTGCGCCACCCAGGGATCCCCCAGGCGTCCCTTCTTTTCTTTTTCTTTTTTTTTTTAATTTTATTTATTTATTTGAGAGAGAGAGAGAGAGAAAGCCAGAGTGAGGGAGAGAGAGAGAGCTCACGAGCTGAGGGAGCGGCAGGAGAGGGAGAAGCAGGCTCTCTGCTGAGCAGGAAACGCTACACGGAGCTGGAATCAGGGACTCTGGGATCATGACATGAGCCGAAGGCAGATGCTTAACCAGCTGAGACACCAGGTGCCCAAAAGGCCACAAATTTCAGTACTAGTTCCCTCAGCCTTTAACTTACTCACTAGGTGGGATAATATAGTATATGTGCTGCCAAAGCGAGCACACTAGGTGGGATAATAAAATTAAACTTACTCCAGGGGCACCTGGGTGGCTCATTGGGTTAAGCATCTGCCTTCAGCTCAGGTCATGATCCTGGGGTCTTGGGCTCTAGTCCCACTTTCGGCTCCCTGCTCAGTGGGGAGTCTGCTGCGTCCTTTCTCTTCGTCCCTCTCTCCACTTGTTCTCTCTCTCAGATAAACATACAGAATCTTAAAAAAGAAAAAAACCAAAACTTAGTCCTTAAAAAAAGATACTCTATCACTTGTTTTTGCCCTAACTCTAGGGTAGTCATTAGGCTCAGATACTCCAAAGGAAGTAAAAACAAATCTTAAGTGAAAAAGAGATATATGTGAAAAGTACATGAAATGAAAATTTATGTATTTACAAAGTAAAGGCACTAAATGAAAACCTACTGGGTGCTTGGTGCTGTTTTAGTTACTGGGGATATAGCAGGGAGACTGGATCCTATACAGGATGAATATACTGAAAAAAATAAAGGACAGATTAAATTCCTAACAGTCACCACTTTTAAGAAAATATGATTCACCTGTTAAAGAAAATATGATTCACCTCTTGTGAAAATTTGCAGAATTAAACTAGAACACTTGTATTACAAAATAGATAATTTTTAAACTTACAAGAGATATGTTGTAGGATTTCATTAATGGCTGATCTTTCCTACTGAGTTTTTAAAATATGCTTTAATTGGGAAAGACTTGTTATACATGGTTTTTAAAAAACATTGCTGCATGCCCTCCATCTAGAAAATGCTGGCCTACCTGTTGAATATTTCTCACATTCTTTTCTATTCCCACTGAGGCTGATTTATGTGATTCCATGGTCACATTTTTCCTGGATGATTAGATCTTCTACAGGGCCCCAAGGGTGTTTTTATTTAAGTTCTATCTTTTATCTGAGAATTTGAATTCTCTGTGTAAGACATGCCTCTTAAGTGTACCTAAACTTTGCAAAGATTTTAATCTTGTTCTCTAGGATCTCTGGCATCATTTGAAATGAGAGAGTAAAAGGTTTGCTCTGACAGAATTTATTATAGATTAGTTTGATCCTTAGGCCCCATCAAAGGGAATTTAATTATTAGAAAAACTAGACATCTCTCCTGAGGTCTTAAGTATCATATAGCTTTGAGTCTTGGTTCCTAAGACCAGTAAGATATGAAGCTTTCATGTATCTTGAGTGATTTTCCTTTCTTCCTTTTCTACTCATTTTGCCAAGTGCTTGACATTAGCAATGCCCTAGAGTCCAGACCATAGTCCTTGGGATTTTGACTGCCATAACAAGGCAGAGGTCAGATGGCTTTGTGACCATTCATAGTGCCTAAATTGAGAAATTTAATTGTCTCATGGGAACCTCATTTCTTTGCCCTTAAACCACTTTATTCAATATCTTTTTGAATGCATGTGGCTTGCTGTAATTTTTATTCACTTAAAATTTTCCATTGTTCCCATTAAATCTTTTACCAAGAAAGAAAGGATGATTTCATTAATAAATTCTCCTTCAGTTAACTTATCTTTCAAACTCAGACTCTCTTTAGAAATTGTGAACTTTGCAATACCTCTGACTCTCTGGGCATATAGTTGGAATATAGTTGGTCCTTAAACGACACTGGGGTTAGAGGTACTGACCCCTACACAATCAAATTCAAGAGTAACTTTTTTTTTTCTTTAAGGATTTTATTTATTCATTCATGAGAGACAGAAGGAAAAGGAGAAGCAGACTCTCTGTGGGGAGCCTGATGTGGGACTCGAAACCAGGACCCTGGGATCACGACCTGAGCCAAAGGCAGATGCTCAACCATTGAGCCACCCAGGGCGCCCCAAGAGTAACTTTTGACTCCCAAAAACCACTAATAGCCTACTGTGGACTGGAAGCCTCACCAATAACATAAATAGTTGATTAACATATTTTGTATGTCATATGTATTATATATAGTATTCTTACAATAAAGCAAGCTAAAGAAAAGAAAATGTTAAGAAAATCATAAGGATGAGAAAATAAATATACAGTACTGTATTAAAAAACAAATGGGGGGGATCCCTGGGTGGCTCAGCGGTTTGGTGCCTGCCTTTGGCCCAGGGCGCAATCCTGGAGTCCCGGGATCGAATCCCACATCGGGTTCCCGGCATGGAGCCTGCTTCTCCCTCTGCCTGTGTCTCTGCCTCTCTCTCTCTCTCTCATAAGTAAATAAATAAATCTTAAAAAAAAATTAAAAAAAAACAAAAACAAATGTATAAGTGAACCTGTGCAGTTCAAACTGGTATTGTTCAAGACTCAACTGTAGTTGTCTTGCAACTAAGTTTAGCTAAATGGATTTAGAAATGTACTATGTCTTTGTCGAGCCTCAGTTATCATTTTTTTTAAGTTTTTTTTTTTTAATTTTTTATTTATTTATGATACTCACACACACACAGAGAGAGAGAGAGATAGGCAGAGGGAGAAGCAGGCTCCATGCACCGGGAGCCCGACGTGGGATTCCATCCCGGGTCTCCAGGATCGCGCCCTGGGCCAAAGGCAGGCGCCAAACCGCTGCGCCACCCAGGGATCCCGCCTCAGTTATAATTGTAGATAATTGCTGCACAGATTGAAATCCATGACTTGAGCTTTGTTCGTGTCATGCTATAACCAACTGAACAAACTTTGATTTGCAATGAACATGGTTTATGCTACGGCCCTGATACTCTACTTGGGAATCTGAGACTTTATTAAGTGCAATTTAAAAATATTTTTTAAAATGCTTTTATCAAAGTTAAAAAATGTATTCTTTTTCTCTTCAAACATTAAGGATCACAGTGTGGAGTTATGTCACTTTAATGTAATCTTGTGTTTTTCCTAAAAAAGTGAAGGTACTATGTTGTAGACTGAGCTTCAGTGAGAACCTTAGATGACCCTGTACCAGAAGGTATCTTATAGTTAGTTGCTCTTCAGTCGCGTCCAGGTCATATTTGCTATATGCCCTTCTTCAAAGAGTGTTGCTCAGAAACACTGGTAAAGGATTCCATTTCCTAAGAGAAAAATGTGTTAAAATGCAAGTATTTGGGGCATCCCGGGTGGCTCAGCGGTTTAGCGCCCCTTCGGCCCAGGGCACATCAGGCTCCCTGCATGGAGCCTACTTCTCCCTCTGCCTCTGTGCCTCTTTCTCTGTGTTTCTCATGAATAAATAAAAAAAAAATCTTTAAAAATAAATAAAATAAAATGCAAATATTTGAGACCTTTTTTTTTTTAAGATTTTATTTATTTATTCATGAGAGACACAGACTGAGAGAGAGAGGCAGAGACACAGGCAGAGGAAGAAGCAGGCTCCATGCAGAGAGCCCGATGTGGAACTCAATCCTGGGACTCCAGGATCACACCCTGGGCCAAAGGCAGATGCTCAACCACTGAGCCACCCAGGCGTCCCAAGACCTTCTAAATGGCTAAGAAGGGCAGAGAGAAAAGGAATGAGTAGTTTAGGAGAAATTTTGAATTAATTGATACTATATCTGTCTATATAGATATAGATACAGATCCTGTGTGTGTGTGTGTCTTTTCTGCCAGGTATAGTTCTTTCTTAGCCCTTAGAATTTAGATATAAAACTAGCTTCATGCTATTTCTTTTGCTCTTCCCTCATTCACTGAGTGCTTACTATGTGCCAGGTCTGTGCTAAGCAATTTATTATTATTATTTTTTAAGATTTCATTTATTTATTCATCTGAGGCAGGGAGGGGCAGAGACACAGGCAGAGGGAGAAGCAGGCTCCATGCAGGGAGCCCAATGTGGAACTCAATCCTGGGACTCTAGGATCATGCCCTGGGCCAAAGGCAGGTGCCAAACCACTGACCCATCCGGGGATCCCCCTCTGCTAAGCAACTTAAATGCATTATCTTATCTACAATTCTGTGTGATTATTACTATTTTTATGAATTTCGCAGATGAGCAAACTAAGAATCCAGTAGCTTGTGTAACTTGTGCACAAGTCACATAAAGCTAATCCATGGTAGGGATGGGACTCAAAGCATTTATTTGCAACCTCTCTGCTATATTATAGAATTTCTCCTTCAAAGTCTCTAACCATTTCTTAGGAGGTTTTTGGCATATCTGAAATGTTTACATAGAGTCTTTCC
The DNA here is from genome assembly GCF_053574225.1 of Canis aureus. Taxonomy (NCBI): domain Eukaryota; kingdom Metazoa; phylum Chordata; class Mammalia; order Carnivora; family Canidae; genus Canis; species Canis aureus. The sequence continues at coordinate 50,389,761 of NC_135616.1, forward strand.
TCTGTGCCAAGGTATCCAGTTTCCTGCTCTTTGTGGTAATGTTTGTATAAGAATCTTGATGGCTTGCTTCCTGCTGACTCTGCTGTGGAGGAACAGAGCTGCCATGTTGAAGCCATCCTTACTGACAATGCAGAATCTGTGCCACCCAATGCTCTGATACTCAGGGTGGTTTTTTGTTTTGTTTTTTAAAGATTTTATTTATTTATTTATTTATGAGAGACAGAGAGAGAGAGAGAGAGAGAGAGGCAGAGACACAGGCAGAGGGAGAAGCAGGATGCCTGCAGGGAGCCTGATGTGGGATTCGATCCCAGGACCCCTGGATCACGATCTGAGCCCACGGCTGACACTCAGCCACTAAGCCACCCAGACGCCCCATTACTCAGGGATTTTTAATGATATGTTTTTTGTAGGTTTCTCTCTTATACTGATCCTTCTGGCTACCACACAGAGCAAGTCCATTTAACCAAGCCTCCGATACCACGCTCGGCTCAGAAAGGTCCCTTGCCCCATAGCAGAAGGCACTATGGACCAAGCCAGTGAGCCTGACCTTTTGGATTGGGTTGAGTTCTTCCCTGGAGGCTGTGTAAATCCTTCCACAGTTGAGACTTGTGTCAGGCTAGACCCCTCAGGATGTCCAATCAGGCCCTAGGGGTTTGCAGAGAGGCTCCCCACTGGCACCTTTGCCTGGCCCTCCACTCCATCAGCAGAGGTTCCAGAGCTCTGCTGCTTTGCCTGCCACAAGTCGGAGTCCCAGCCCTTGTCTCTGAACTTGTTGGGGACTTGGTCTTAACCACTTTCAGCTATTAGGAATTTAATCCTCCCTCACCACCCGCCCCCCCTGACTGTAAGTGTAGAAGAACCCCAGTGAGGCTTACTGAATTTTACAACACTGGAGAAATTAGAGAATGTATTATTTTTTTTAAGATTTTATTTATTTATTCATGAGAGATAGAGAAAGAGGCAGAGACACAGGCAGAGGGAGAAGCAGACTCTCTGCAGAAGCCCCATGTGGGACTTGATCCTGGACCCCAGGATTCCTCCCTGAGTCAAAGGCAGACACTCAACTACGAGCCACCCAGGTGTCCCCAGAGAACGTATTGGTAATGAGCAGAGGTGATAGCGATTGTAATCGGACTCTAGCATAGGGATTTCAGAACAGAACATGCTGAGAGGCAGTTTCGCATTGTCATTTCAGAGTGTAGGTCCACAGTCTCTTATCAGCAATTTAAAATGCCCAAATTGGGACGCCTGGGTGGCTCAGCAGTTTGACACCTGCCTTCAGCCTAGGGTGTGATCCTGGAGACCTGGGATTTTTTTTTTTTTTTTTTTTTTTTTTTTAGATTTTATTTATTTATTCATGAGAGATACACACACAGAGAGGCAGAGACATAGGCAGAGGGAGAGGAGAAGCAGGCTCCTTGCAGGAGGCCCAATGTGGGACTTGATCTGGGACTCTGGGATCACATCCTGAGCCAAAGGCAGATGCTCAACCGCTGAGCTGTCCAGGCATCCTGAGACCTGGGATTGAGTCCCGCGTTGGGCTCCCTGCAAGGAGCCTGCTTCTCTCTCTGCCTATGTCTCTGTCTCTCTCTCTGTGTCTCTCATGAATAAATAAATAAAATCTTTAAAAATGAATAAATAAAAATGCCCAAATCTCTGAAAACAGAAACTTTTCCCCTAAGTTTGATACAAGTTCTTTTGGCTGCAAAAGTTGACCTGTACTAAAGAGAGGCTATTATTAGTCCTGATCCCATTTGGTATGATCAATCATGTGTTTCATGACAGAAATACTAATGCATTTGACTATGGAATGCTGCCCTGAACCCTATTGAGGCTCGTAGATAACATATAGTGAATGCATTGTATTAATTTTTTTAAATCTGAAAAATTCTACATCTCAAACACAGCTGGCCTCAAGGGTTTTCAGTAAGAGGTTGTAGGCCTGTGCAGTATTTTATCTCTGACATTTTCTTCTACTCTCAGAAATACTAAGAGCTACACAAGACATTTTTAGTTCTTTAAATGTTGTGGTACATCTAACTAATTAATGGTTTGCTACTTTAACATGCCTCATTCAAATTCCTTTCTCAGTTTATGTTAGCTTGGACCTGGCCTCCCTATCATTCAGGTGTTCTGGGTCTGTAAACTGGCTCAAGTCTGGAAATTTTTTTTTTTAAATAAATTTTATTTTTTCATGAGACACAGAGAGAGAGAGAGGCAGAGACACAGGCAGAGGGAGAAACAGGCTCCACACAGGGAGCCCCACATGGGACTCGATCCTAGGTCTCCAGGATCATGCCCTGGGCTGAAGGCGGCGCCAAACCGCTCAGCCACCTGGGCTGCCCTCAAGTCTGGAAATTGATTGAGGGGTGTGACTTTCTGTTTCTGTGACTCAATTTAGACTTTCATTCACTTGACCTAGAACTTTTCTGCGTATAAAGATCAAGTAAGAATTTAGTAAGCTGCTCATCTGTATCTCATCTAGGAACACCATGATTGTCCAGCTAATGCTGAATGCAGGTCTCTGCGAGTCAGACTGTTCTGATCCCTGCTCTCATCTCATCTAACTTATTATCTGTTAGAGTAACCGTACCCCCCTCTGGCTATTGCATGCTGCCGCTTTACCCCTGCTGCTCTAGGATGCCGTTGCTTCCATTGTATTTAGGAAGCATTGTGTCCCGCTGAAGGTCTGGCGCACAGAGCAGAGTGATCACAGAACTCTTCAAGGATGTGGGGCTCCTCTCACAAATTTATTTCTCACAATCATGGTGAAAGATGTGTCTTCTGGACCCTCCCATAGTGGGTGAGAGGTCTTAAATGACAAATCCACTCTTAACATTCCAATCTCTTGGGACGCCTGGGTGGCTCAGTGGTTGAGCACCTCCCTTCAGCCCAGGGTTGGATCCTGGAGTCCCGAGATGGAGTCCCACATCGGGCACCCTTTAGGGAGCCTGCTTCTCCCTCTGCCTATGTCTCTGCCTCTCTCTGTGTCTCTCACAAATAAATAAATAAAATCTTAAAAATAAAACAAAACAAAACATTCCAATCTCCTTAAGCCTTTGAGTCCCTTCCTCTATGTTGAAGCAAGATGGATCTGGCACTTCCAAGTTCATTTACCATGGGCCACATTGTAGCCAAGGAATTGAAACAAACTATAAGAACTCTTTGACTCTCCCAGTTGCAACATGAAATGCAGAATATTTGTTTAGTGGGCCCATATCAATAAATTTGGCCTGATCCAACTTTGTTTCACTTACTGTTATCCCTCATATTTAGTATCCCATCTCACACACATTCCCTGGATTTCTGTCCGTATAAATTAGAAGAATCCAGTAATTCTTTTGGGAGTATAGTGGGTCTCCTTTGTACAGGTAGGGGCCTTCTGTGATTTGAGTCCAGTTATAAATCTGGAAGCAGGGGATCCCCGGGTGGCTCAGTGGTTTAGCACCTGCCTTCAGCCCAGGGCGTGATCCTGGGATTCGGGATTGAGTTCCGCATCGGGCTCCAGTTCCGCATCGGGCTCCCTGTGAGGAGCCTGCTTCTCCCTCTGCCTGTGTCTCTGCCTCTCTCTGTGTCTCTCATGAATAAATAAATATAAAGTCTTAAAAAAAAAATCTGGAAGCAAAGAAGAGCGGTGGGGGTGGGTCCTGAGGAGAACCAGCAGTGTCTTTCAGGGCAGCTGCCTCAGGAGAGGCCATTCCAGTTTCCTTGGGGAAAGCTCTATTCTTCTCCTTAGGGGTAGAGTGGTTACTTCTATGGGCAGAGAAGACTCCTCAGTATTTAGGGGTTCGGGTTCAGTGTTGCCAGCTTCATCAGGGTCCCCAATTTTCAGGATTCTGTTCTTAATCAGTGCCCTCACTTTATTTATTTAAAGATTTTATTTATTCATGAGAGAGACACAGAGAGAGAGAGAGAGAGAGAGAGGCAGAGACACAGGCAGAGGGAGAAGCAGGCTCCATGCAGGGAGCCCGATGTGGGACTTGATCCCTGGACTCCAGGATCACGCCCTGAGTTGGGAGGCAGACGCTCAACCTCTGAGCCACCCAGGCATCCCAGTGACCTCACTTTAGTAGTAGATATCCTCTGAGGTTGGGGATTCAGTTTGCTTTGTAATTCAGCCACTCTCAGGTTGAGATTCTGGGTTTGGTTTCAGCAATCTCATCTCTGTGACTAAAGGAGATAAAAGTCTCTTTCAGGATAGACATAGAAGTTTTCTGATCATTTATTCAACCCTTAAAGTTGGAATTCAAAGCCCTGAGCTCATCTCTTTTCCCACTTCATCTAGTAGCATTAGGAACAATCAGTCAATATCATTATATTCACTAGTTTGATGAATGTTTAGAGGTATTATATACCTGATGACCCAGAACCTTGCCTTTTATAAGCATTTGATTAGGAGTATCCAGTGGAGATATTTTGCAGATCTCTATTACCACATCGTTCCATGGACAGTGTTCTTTTTATTACTAGAAATGGAGTCATTAGTGTCTTTAATCAGATTAGAAAGCTGATTCCAGAAACCCCAGGACCAAATTCAGAAAACTTATCATTGAGATTCTGCTCTTCTAGAACCACTCTCTGTACCAAAATCTGTATTAGGGTCCGAGAAACAGAACCAGCAGGATGGATGGATGGTTAGATGGATGGATGGATGGATGGATGGATGGTTGGATGGATGGATGGATGGATGGATGGATAGATAGGTAATTTTAAGGAAATGGCTCACACAGTTATGGAAGCTTAGTAATTCTAAAATCAACAGGGTAGGCCAACAGACTAGAGATTCAGGGAAGTAGTATAGTTTGAGTCCAGGTACAGTATGCTGGTAGAATTCTTTTTCAGGGGTGGTTATTCTTTTGTTCTTTTAAGACCTTCAACTGATTGCGCGAGGCCCCCCTTCATTGTGAAGGATAGTCTACTCAAAATCTACTAGTTTTAGTGTTAATGTCATCTAAAAAATATCTTCATAGAAACCTCTAGATTTATCTTTGACCAAAGATTATTGGTCCAGCTGGTGACCCAACCAAGATGATATAAAATTAACCATCAATGTAAAAGATAAGGCATATCTCAAATTGTTGGTTTCCCCTGATTGTACCCAATTCTGTTCTTTGCTGTATTTCAGCATTTCCTATTCACATCTCAAGTCAGCGATGTCTGACTTTGGTCTCCTCTCACTATGTGACACTTTGATGAAGGCCACCTGATATTGCCCAGTCACATATCCTCTTCCAGGCCTTTTCTTTCTGGACTTCTTTGCTTTCCTTGACATCGTTAACCACTCTGGTCTTATTTCCTTTGTCTTTGTGACATGACTTGTGATTCTCATCGCCTTTCCCTGTCTGCTCCAAGCATTGCTCTTCCACCTGTGCCCCAGGGTTGATTTTCCTTAGGTTCTGATAGTCTCACCATGTGCTCATCTTTGGTGATCTTCTTTTTCTCTTTTTTGACTACAACCCATATTCAGTAGGTATAGGCATTCAGTAAGGGTTTGTTAAGTAAATGGTGACTCCCAAATGTATGTCCATCACTCTGAACTACAGACTCTTACCCACTGTCCATTTCCATTAGAATGTCCAGAGGCACCCCCAAACTTTGTTGAAAACTACTTCAGGACACCTGGGTGGCTCAGCAGTTGAGCATCTGCCTTTGGCTCAGGACGTAATCCTGGGGTCCCAGGTTTGAGTCCCACATCGGGCTCCCTGCATGGAGCCTGCTTCTCCCTCTGCCTATGTCTCTGTGTCTCTCATGAATAGATAAATAAAATCTTAAAAAAAAAAAACACAATAAAACTCCGTGTATCTCTTCTTTCCCACATGGGGCCTCCACTTCACTCCCCATTGTTCTCACTGTTTCCTGCTGTCTCCTTAGCCTTTTCCTCAGTCACCCAAGCCAAAAAGCTTGATCATCTTAGACTCCTCTCTTTCCCTTACACACCTCCATGGAATTTTTTTTTTAATTTAAATATTTTATTTATTCATGAGAGACGGGGAGAGAGAGAGAGAGAGAGAGAGAGAGAGGCAGAGACCCAGGCAGAAGAAGCAGGCCCATGCAGGGAGCCTGACCCCCGCCTGAGCCTGGCCTGAAGGTGGCGCTAAACCTCTGAGCCACCCAGGACACCCCCACCTCCATGGATTTAAATCAGTCTTGCCAGTGTTTACCTTTTATTTCTGAATCCAGCTCTTCCTTTCGCTTGTGCTAGGACAAGTTGCCAGCCATTTGAAGTCCATATTACTTCGAGAGCCTCCTAATGGTATATGTTCCCCTCAGGTCTACCCTCCCAACTGTTACCAGAGGGATCTTTCATAGGCAGATGTAATTGTGCTACTCCTGTGCCAAGACCCTCTATCCCTATTATCTCTAGGAAGAGCTCAGGTCCTTAGCTTGATTCATCTGTCTTGCCCTCAGCACCTGCCATTTCCTCTTTGCTCTTTATTGATTGTTTGCAGCATTTCTTCATGATGCTTGTTTTGTCTTGATTTTGTATATGATACGTTCACTCTCCCTCCTTTTTTTTTTTTTTTTAAAGATTTTAATTTATTTATTTATGAGAGACACACAGAGAGAGGCAGAGACATAGAGGGAAAAACAGGCTCCTTGCAGGGACTCAATCCCCGGACCCGGGATCATGCCCTACTGCTGAGCCACCCAGGTGTCCCTCACTTCCTGATCATATTTACCTTTATATTTACCTGGCTAACTCCTATTTAGCCTTTCAATCTCAAGTGCATTGTCATGCAGCAGATATCCCCAGGTAAGGCCAAAACACACTGCCTCTAAGCTTCCCCTCTATCACTTCATATAAAAAATTATCTTTTATTTATTTATTAAAAATATTTATTTATTAAAGAGAGAGCACAGTGGGGCAGAGGGAGGGGCAGACTCCCTGCTGAGTAGGAGGCCACATGTGGGGCTTCATTCCAGGACCCCGAGATCGTGCCCTGAACTAACGGCAGATGCTTAACCAACTGAGCCACCCAGGTGATGTAGTTTTGGAATATAGGTGAGGTTTAGTGTGGGGTCCAGAGCCAGTGGCCAAGAAAGAATTCTTGAGATGTCTTTGGTGCAAAAAGGTGGTTTTATTAAATCTGGGGGACAAGACCCGTGGGTAGAAAGAGCTGCTGCCCTGGAGTTGTGAGAGGTGGCTGATTATATACTTGAGAGTTGGGTGAGGTAAGGAAAAGGGGGGTTTTCAAAAGAACTTTCATATGCTAAAGAGGACCTACCAGTTACTACAGGCCTTGCCTTTGTTAAGGTGGTTTTTCCCTCTAGCAAGGCATTAAGACAATTGGGAGCTTCCTGGAGGAATGTCACACATAGCACACCCAGTAAGTGTGGGGCCAGGGTGGGGGGGGGGGGGGAGGTTGCCAGGTGTCAGCTTGTGCTTTGTCCTCAGTTTCTGCTCCCTCATCACAGGCACCCCTATAAGATTACCTCTCCAAATGCAGAAACTGTGTCTTATTCACCTCTGGGTCTCCAACACTTAGCACAATACCTAGAACATGTTGAGTGTTGAATAGGTACGTGAAGTGTTAAACTGAATCCCAGGTGGGAACTATAAACATTAGAGAGTGAGTGAAAATAAGGAGGCAGGTCCTCCTAGAACTTGGGACTTCAAGATCCAGGGAGTCTAGACACTGGATTTCACAGTGATACGGCTCAGGGGGAAATGGTAAAACCAAGCTCTTAAGGGCATGACAGCCAGCAAGAACATAATGTTGGCTTATTAACTGACAGCATTGTAAATGTTGGGAGGTTAGACTGCTTATGTGGGTGGGGCTGGTAGTGCATTTTTCTCCCTGTGCAAAGGCAGACTGTCCTCATAAGATTGCCCAGGGATTATGGGATCAGCTCAGTGGATGTTTATTGAGAGACTATGATGGCTATGGTCTTCAAGGCAAGGTAGCCTGCAAAAACTTTCCATGGTAGTGATATGGTGTGAAGTGGTGGGGTTGGGAGCCCGTGGACAGGAACAAACTCTTGAGACAACTTTGGTGCAAAAGGGTGGTTTTATTTTTTTTATTTTTATTTTATTTTTTTTTAAAAGGGTGGTTTTATTAAAGCTGGGGACAGGACCCTTGGGCAGAAAGAACTGCACTGGGGTTGTGAGGAGTGGCTGATTATATACTTTTTTTTTTTAAGATTTTATTTATTTATTCATGAGAGACACAAGGAGAGGCAGAGACACGGAGAGGGAGAAGCATGCTCCATGCAGGAAGCCCAATGTGGGACTCGAACCCAGGACTCTGGGATCATGCCCTGAGCCAAAGGCGGATGTTCAACTGCTGAGCCACCCAGTTGTCTCTGATTATATACTTTGGAGTTGGGGGAAGTGAAGACAGAGAGGTTTCCAAAAGGATTTTCATATGCTAGAGAAGACTCACTGGACCCTGGAGGCCTTGGTGTTGTCAGGCTAAGGTTGTTTTTCCCTCTAGTGAAGCTTAAGACAGTTGGGAGTTCGTGGAGGAATGTTATATTGCCTATCTCAAGTGTTTATCAACAGGCTGCAGATTGTAAGGACATTTAATTTTATCATTAAATTTCCGACATTTCCTTCGGCCTTTGTTTCCCTCATCAGTAGGAATTTAAGTGACAGATGCAGCGTACTGGTGAAATCATGCTCTTCCCTAGAGAGTGGTACACTGCTCTCTAAGAGTCACACTCTAGACATGAAGATACCACTTAGGAAGTTTGACTGCTCTGTAGGCTTTCCTGTATCTTGAGAGTTCCCTAGACAGAGCCTCGCATTTACAGTGGATTCTCTACATCTAAATGGTGTCAGCCACTGAGTGTTCACACTTCTCATTTCAAAATACATTGACATCTTTTTCTTTTTTTAAGATTTTATTTATTCATTCATAGAGAGAGAGAGAGAGAGAGGCAGAGACACAGGCAGAGGGAGAAGCAGGCTCCATGCAGGGAGCCCGACGTGGGACTCAATCCCGGGACTCCAGGATCACACCCTGGGCTGTAGGCAGTGCTAAACTGCTGCGCCACCGGGGCTGCCCAACCTCTTTTTCTTTAAGTGATCAAGTTTTTACCAGATTTCAGGGTATTTATTATATTAATGTTACATGGAAAAAACATTGGACTTAGGAGTCAGAGTGCACAAAAAATGCACACAAGTGTGGCCAATGCTCATGTCACCTAACAAGGCAATGGCCTAAAGATGAACATATCTCACTCATTTGAATTCTCCCTACTATTTATTTTTTTAAATTTTTATTTATTTATTTATTCATGAGAGACACAGAAAGGGGCAGAGACATAGACAGAGGGAGAAGCAGGCTCCTTGTTTGGACTCACACAAGGAGCCTGATGTGGGACTCAATCCTGGACCCTAGGATCACGCCCTAAGCTGAAAGCAGACTCTCAACCGCTGAGCCACCCAGGCATCCCTTATGTGTCTACTTTCTTGGCCCTCCCACTAGAGTGAAAATTTACACTAAGGCCCAGAAAAGTACCTAGAACATAATAGAAACCCAGTACATGTCTGTTGAATGTATTTGTTGGTTACCATATAACAAAGTGTTGCTATACTGTATTAAAGTTTATTAGTTTATTTTTTTTAAGATTTTATTTGTTTATTCATGACACACACACACACACAGAGGCAGAGACACAGACAGAGGGAGAAGTACGCTCCATGCAGGGAGCCTGATGTGGGACTCTATCCCAATCCCCAGACTCCAGGATCACGCCCTGAGCCAAAGGCAGACGTGCTTAACTGTTGAGCTACCCAGGCATCTTGAAATAGAGGAGCTTTCTGAAATTTTACTTTATTTTATTTTATCTTATTAATTTATTTCATTTATTATTTATTTAATTTTAATTTTTTAAAGATTTTATTTATTCATGAGAGACAGAGAGAGAGAGAGAGAGAGAGGCAGAGATAGAGGCAGAGGGAGAAGCAGGCTCCATGCAGGGAGACTGATGTGGGACTTGATCCCGGATCTCCGGGATCACGATCTGAACCGAAGGTAGACATGCAACCGCTGAACCATCCAGGTGTCCCGCTTTCTGAATTTTTAAAATAAAAATTAAAACTTTCTAAAATTTTAAGGTATAATTTACTTCCTAAAAGTGTGGAAGTTGGGCCCTGAAATTCTCAGGTGCTGCCTTCCCATAAGCGTTGCCATGGCACTCCACGAAGCCTTGGGGAGCTGGATACCTGGGGAATGCAGCCAGAGAGCTTGTTTTGTACCTCAGTCTTAGGGCATGTGTGGATTTACCCTTCATTTGTCATATCCCTGTTGACCAGTCACCTGAAGGAGGTCCTCAGGTGTGCTGTCTCTTGAGGATTTGTTTCTTACTACTCTTACCATCTCTCCTACCCTCTTGTCTTTCTGAACCTTATCATTACCTGAAAATGCACCAACTCCCACATCTCACCCTATAGTTTGAGCACCGTCTCCTTAGAGTCTGACTGCAGAACTTTCTGGAACTCATTATGTCTGATGCCTCACCACTCTTTATTTACATTAGTCATTTCCTGGCTGCTCCTTTCTCCCTCTCCAACCTGGAGTGTGTGGTCCATTGTTAGAACCACCTCCTTGCACATACACCTACCTTCCTTGCCTTCTGTCTCTTCATTGTATTCAGTGAGGAAGCCTATCATCTCGTTTCATCTACTCAGAGTTTTACTGCTCTAGTTATTTCCTCTCTGTATCATGACCATATGATTTGCTCTAGAATTCCTAATCTTTAATAACCCTGGGGTCCCACAGCCCCCCTTAGCTACATTTCCAGACTCCAGCTCTCAGTGAAGTTTCTCAGGAATTGTCTGTTCTCCTTACACACCTCCTCCCTGTTCTTTTTTTTTTTTTTTTTAAAGATTTCATTTATTTATCCATGAGAAACACAGAGAGAGAGGCAGAGACACAGGCAGAGGGAGAAGCAGGCTCCATGCAGAGAGCCCGATATGGGGCTCCATCTCAGGTCTCCAGGATCATGCCTTGGGCCCAAGGCAGCGGCTAAACCACTGAGCCACGCAGGGATCCCCTCCTCCCTGTCTTCATGGAGTCCTACCTTGTCCCAGCTGCCTCTCCCTCATTGAAACTTCTCATGTCAGTGATGTAGTTTTGGAATGTGGGCAAGGTTTGGTGGGTTGCAGTCCGGAGCCAATGGCCAAGAAAGAATCCTTGAGACACCTTTGGTGTAAAATGGTGGTTTTATTAAAGCAGGGGGACAGGACCTGTGGGTAGAAAGAGCTACACAGTGGGGGTGGGGGTTTGGGGGGATGGCTGATTATATACTTGGAAGCAAAAAGGGAGGTTTTTTAAAAAATATTTTATTTATTTATTCATCAAAGACACAGAGGGAGAGAGAGAGAGGCACAGACACAGGCTGAGGGAGAGGGAGAAGCAGGCTCCATGCAGGGAGCCCAACATGGGACTCGATCCGGGGTCTCCAGGATCAGGCCCCGGGCCGAAGGCAAGCGCTAAACCGCTGAACCACCCGGGCTGCCGAAAGGGAGGTTTTCAAAAGAATTTTTGTAGCTAAAGAGGACCTACAAGATATTGGAGGCCTTGCCATTGTCAAATTAAGGTTTTTCCCTCTAGTAAAGTATTAACAGGGCAGTTGGGAGTTTCCTTCTGGAAGTTTGGTTGTTGATAAGAACACTTTTTTTTTTTTAAGATGTCATTTATTTACTCATGAGAGACATGGAGAGAGATAGGCAGAGGGAGAAGCAGGCTCCCCTGCGAGGAGCCCCATGCAAGACTCGATCCCGGCCTCACTACCTGAGCTAAAGGCAGACGCTCAACCGTTGAGCCACTCAGGTATCTTAGGATGCTTTTTTTCTTATAAATCAGTAAGACATTTGTAAACTGAGGGAGACAGGTCTTACTGGACTGTGATCTCTATTAGTTAACCATTTTCCTTTCTTAGCTTTAGGGCAGCCAGGAGTACCTGAGGAAGGTCCCACGGACCCCTCCACCTGGGAGTGGGGAAGAGGGGTTGCAGGGTGTCAGCTTGTGCTTTGTCCTCAGCTTACCTTCTGCTCCCTAATCATTGGGATCGCCCATGCACTCCAGGCTGTGGTCCCTTCTTATCGTTCCTGTAGTCCTCTTCTGAGACCCCTCTGCCACTCCTCTTTCCTTGGCTTTCTGACACCCTGTTCCCTTCTCACAACCTGCTCCCTTGCGACCACCTTGGCAGGTTCTTCCCTGCCTCCATACCTGACTTTCGCAGATTCGAGTTCTGCAGACTTAAGCCTGGCCTCCTCCTCTTTGTCTACATTATTTTCTGATGTGATGACATTTTCTTCTGTGATTGGATTTGATTTTTTAAAAATATTTTTATTTATTTAGAGAGAGTCCCAGAGAGCACATGCAGGGGGAACAGCAGAGGGAGAGGAAGAAGCGGGCTTTCTGCTGACCAGGGAGCCTGATGTGGGGCTCCATCCCAGGACCCTGGGATGATGACCTGAGCTGAAAGCAGACGCTTAGCCGACTGAACCACCCAAGCACCCCTCTTCTGTGATATTTATTTATTTATTTAAGATTTTATTCATTCATTCATGAGAGACACAGGCAGAGGGAGAAGCAGGCTTCATGCAGGGAGCCCAATGTAGGACTCGATCCCAGGACTCCAGGATCACGCCCTGGGCCAAAGGCAGACACCAAACTGCTGAGCCACCCAGGGATCCCCCTCTTCTGTGATTTTAAATACCACCTGTGTATTGGTGGATACACAGGTTTATTTTTATTTATTTATTTATTAAAACATTTTTTAAAAAGATTTTATTTATTCATGAGAGACATGGAGGGAGGGTGCAGAGACACAGGCAGAGGAAGAAGCAGGCTCCATGCAAGGAGCCCAATGTGGGACTCAATCCTGGGTCTCCAGGATCACCCCCTGAGCCAAAGACAGACACCCAGCCAGTGAGCCACCCAGGCATCCCAATACACAGGTTTATACCCAGCCTAGACCTCCATAAGCTTCAGACCTGCATATCCAGGTACCCTCCATTTAAAGGTGTAGACCTCAGGATGTCTGGGTGGCTGAGTGGTTAAGTGTCTGCCTTCAACATGATCTTAGGTCTTGAGATTGATTGAGCCCCATATCAGAGTCTGTGCTCAGCGGGGAGTCTGCTTCTCCTTCTGCCCCTCCTACCTGCTTGTGTGTATGCTCATGTACATGCTCTCTCTCAAATAAAACCAAAAAACCCTTCAGTCTGATCAAATTATGTTTTTTGCTTTCCGTAATGTTGAAAGCCTTGACTATAAGTGCAAATATAAGAGTATGTCACTTAATTGTATTATTATGGGCAGGAATATTAATAACTTTCAGTAAAAGATAATTTGCAACTTTGAAAGTGTATTTCCTGAAGAAAATTTTCTTTTTTAAAGATTTTATTTATTTATTTATTTATTTATTTATTTATTTATGAAAGTCACAGGGAGAGAGGCAGAGACATAGGCAGAGAGAGAAGCAGGCTCCTCGGGGGGAGCCCAATGTGGGACTTGATCCCAGGACCCTGGGATCATGACCTGAGCCAAAGGCAGTTGCTCAACCACTGAACCACCCAGGTGTCCCTCCTGAAGAAATTTCTGTAAGGAGTCCCTAGTCTATTATCAATCTACCATAGTCAGAACAGTAACAATAGTTTCATTTTTTAATTAGAGCCAAAACTCTTAAATATGTCATTTGTAGGTAGTGGTGGTAACTTTAAAGCAATATGTTTTGGGTCTGATATGATATAGAATTATAAATGTGACAGAGGAATATCTTTTTCCACTCATTCAGTTGATAGGTTTATTGGTATGTTTTATCACTGAAAAGCAGACACTTTGTGAGAATGTTCTCCACAGTTTTTTATGGCTGCCAGAGCCAGCTTCACAGGCATGCAGCCAGCACAGTCACGCAGGGCCCCACATTCAGAAGGACCCTATAACCAACTTGGGGTTTTTGTTTTGTTTTGTTTTCAACTTGGGTTTTAATGGTCTGAGATCACCATCTTGAAGTTTTGAATAATTTATCTTCGCATGTGTGTTTGATACATGAAATCTGATGACACAGTGGGGGTATGCACAGACTTAAGAGCCTCTGCTCACATGCAAGCTTGCCTCCTGCCCCTCTCTGCTTCGCTGGGATGGGATTTTACTCAACTGCTGTCCAGCCCTCGGTGTCCTGGGTTCTGCAAGCATCTCCGCTCTGTGATTGCTGCTCTTCTACCAGGAGTCAGTGACAGGTGAATGCTCTATCTGTGGGCAGAGTAATTTGCTGACCATTCCCTTCCCAGTTTGATGGACAACTCAACAGGGACCTTCATCTTCCTGATCCAGGTACCAAGCCCTAGCTTGGGCCCTACAGGCCATGTAGCAAATGGCTGCATTGGGTGACTGGTAGCAAGTACCATGGGAAATTTCTGGACTAAGATCATATTGCCCATTCTCTGTGTTCCAGAGTTGGCAGCATGACTAATCATTTGTACCTTATTTTGGAGCATTCCCAAAGTTACTTGCTAAGAAAAGCACTGTTGTCACTTTTAAGGGGCCTACCTGTAGCTCACCTCCCACCTGTGGGCGAGATGGCCAGAGCTGGGCCACACACAGCTTTGATTTGGCACCTCAGTTTTTACAACCTGCCCTGTTCTTTGATCTGTTAAGAATGTAGGTCTGCCTTTGATAATCAATACAGACCACACTGGTGAAGAATATAACGGAAATGTTTCTCTAAACAACTTTTATCAGTAGCCCCATTAAGGGAAGTGATATTTGTAAAGGATTGTTGAAGTAATAGTACATTTATTTTTGTAGCTGTTCTATGTTTTGTCCTTGGTTTGGCTTTGTGCTTGGACACTTGTGCTTTGGTCCCTTACAAAATTGCTTTCTTTGAATTTGTTGTGGTGTCCTGTTGTTAGTGTGTGTGTTTTTTATGTTTTATTTTATTTTTTATTTTTCTGGTTGCCAGGAGAGCTTGCTTTATAAAACTCACAGTTTACTACTATATGTTGTTTCTGGGGACATGCCTCTTGCATTACTCAGCATGCCCTCCTTACATAATGTGTATGAGAAATCTCTCCTAGAACACTGGCCAGGAAAAGCTTTGTTTTAGCCTGTATATGGACCATACCTCCTGCATATCTGTGTTCTATTCTCCTATCCCCAATATTGCTCTTTTATTTTAATATATATTTTTCCCGATTTCCAAAATTTATTTAATATTTATATGTATATGTACTTACAGTAAGCCACAGCAACTCCTTCATATAAGTAAGCAGAGTATAAGTAAGTAAAAGTAATGATGCCTCTTGTTTCCTGTAGTTAGGTCATATTGTTTCATTTTCCAGTGGTCTGATTCTGGTTGACTTGTCTGTCCTCTGTCTCTGGACTCTGCATGAACAATTGCTGAACAGTCTTGACTTACGGATTACTTTAGAACACTTTCCATTTCCAGAAAAATAGATCTCATTTAGGTGGACTGGGCAGCCTTTCTAGCCTCTCCTTCTAACACTGGTACACCATTGCCAAAGCTAGCCAGCCTACTAGCATTACTGGATACAGCCAAGGAGATTGGCACTGCAGAAGTGCTATGGCAGGTACAGTGCAAGAGTGTGGAGTGACCTATGTCTGCACTCAAGGTGCTTAGAGTTTATTTGGAGAGATAACAAATATGCATGAAATAAATAGAACCAACATTTTTGGACTTCTTACTAACACAGTGGTTGTTCAGAGAAGGGAGGGACAATTGTGTATTTTCATAGGTACCCCTTAGAGCCTAGAAACATCACGTTGCACAAATATTCCTAAATGTTACTGCAGCTGCTTATTTATTTATCAGAAACATGTGAGGAGCTGACCATAGGTCGGGCATTCCTCTCCTAAGTCCTTTGCATCCCTTTCGTGAGACATTAACTCATTTTGCTCTTGTAAAACCCTGTGAGATAGACACTATTATTAGAATACATTTACAGTAAACAAAGCTGGGGGGCACCTGGGAGGCTCAGAAGGTTAAGGGCCTGCCTTTGGCTCAGGTCATGATCTTAGGGTCCTGGGATCAAGACCTGAATAAGGCTCCCTGCTCAGTGGGGTGTCTGCTTCTCCCTCTACACGTTCCCCCCGCTCATGCTTGCGCTCTCTCTCAAATAATTTTTTTTTCAAATAATTTTTTTTAAAGATTTTATTTATTCATGAGAGATAGAGGCAGAGACCTAGGCAGAGAGGAAAGCAGTCTCCATGCAGGGAACCCGACGTGGACTCAAACCCGGGAATCTGGGATCACACCCTGAGCCAAAGGCAGACCCTCAACCGCTGAGCCACCCAGGCATCCCAATAAATAAAATCTTTAAAAAAATTGTTTTAAAGGAAAAAAAAAAAGCCAAGACACAAAGGGGTCTTTGCCCCAGATTATACATCATTGCAATTTTATGTACTGCTCTGGTTTCCACACTGGCAGACCACAGGATCACACTGGTAGTTTTTCAGGAAAAATTGTGATACCTTGTTAAAAATATACCTTAAGGCTGAGCAACCTTTTCATATGTTCTTGGTGTCCCCTTTACAAGGGGGACAACTTTTGATATGTAAAACAAATAAGATTCATTAGAAAATGTGACTAAATGAAATCCAAGAGTTTTACACAAAGACATAAAGGCAGACCTCCCTCTGAAATTAAGTTCACATATTGGCCTTCATAAAAGTCCTTTTCGTGGGCCCTTTACAACAGTGAGTGAGCATCTTTATCTGATGGTTTCATTAAATCTGTTTCCTTTTAACTGGGAGTGAAATCACATTTGCTGCCACCAGTTCTCTTATATGTTTGGGTTAACCTTGATGCTGAAATATTTAGTATTCCCTTGGTCATTATAGACAAAGAAGTGTTGTTTTTTTTTTAAGTTTTATTTTTATGGCATTGATGACTTTTTAACTTTTATCACATTCCTTTTGTACTTTATTAGCAGGTGCTTAGTAAATAGGAACTTTTTAAAATTTAATAAATGGGATTCTTATTTTACTGTGCATATCTTGAGTTTTAGGCTTAGGTGTAGCCAGTTCTGGGCTGACTGTAGGGAAGCGGGATCAAATGTGAATAAAATCTAGACTTAGATGCCAAAGGCCTGGGAGAAACTGGGAAACAATTATCAAGAAATGTGTTATAGGTAAACAGTCAGAAAACAACATCTTTCCTTTTAGGATTTGGGGTTTACTGCATATCTTTAAGAGTTTTTCATATTTTAATATCTCTGACATTGGGACATGCCTTACAATTGGTGAGTTAGAACCAGCATTTTCAGTTGCCAATGGCACATAAAATAATGTGTCTTACCAGCAGTGGCCTTTTAGAATTTTTTTTTTAATTTATTTTTTATTGGTGTTCAATTTACCAACATACAGAATAACCCCCAGTGCCCGTCACCCATTCACTCCCACCCCCCGCCCTCCTCCCCTTCTACCACCCCTAGTTCGTTTCCCAGAGTTAGCAGTCTTTACGTTCTGTCTCCCTTTCTGATATTTCCCACACATTTCTTCTCCCTTCCCTTATATTCCCTTTCACTATTATTTATATTCCCCACATGAATGAGAACATATAATGTTTGTCCTTCTCCGACTGACTTACTTACTTACTTACTCAGCGGCCTTTTAGAATTGATGAAACATGCTGGTTTTTATAACTTTATGTCTTTTCAGCATAAGTTCATTTAAACTTCAAAAAATACCCACAAACAGAACCAAGTTGAGGGAGACTTCACAAATGTGATTGTCTTGGAGTTGCCTTGAAGGAAAAGTAGGCGTTGGCCCAATTTGAGTGAGTGGGCTAGTAGAGATGGCATTCCAGACAAAGAGAATAGCATGTACAAAGCATGTTGTTGTTAAGGAATGTATTGTGTTGGAGAAAAGACGAGGACTATGGTGTGGCAGAAATGTTGGAACTAGGGTGAGATGGGGAGACTGATAACCAGGCAGAATGGTAACCTGGAGCCAGCCTTGGTGTGGCAGGCTGGGGAGTGGAGCTTGTTTGGTACACACGTGTACCTGGTATAGCAGCTGTCCCGTTTGCATCCGCGAGGGGGTGGGTAGCTTTGACATAGTAGATAGTGCTGCAAATAATGCATTATGTCAAATAAGATCAGTAGTACAGAGATCTTCCAAATGAAAGGAGCTAGCCCGATGGTGTGGGATTAAATGGAACTTCACTGTGTGGGGCTATTTCCTTCTGCCCCAGTTGAGACTGGAGCTGGGTTTTGGTGGCCTGTTCTGGAAGCCTGTTTCTATGACTGCGGGTGAAAAATAGAGAATGGCTCTCATGGGGCAATTTTAATCCAATTGGATGGAAATTTGCAGGGAAGCATTAGGAAGAGGTGTTTTTGTTTTTTTGTTTTTTAAATTATTTATTTATTTATTCATGAGAGAACACAGACCGGAAGGCAGAGACATAGAAAGAGGCAGAAGCAGGCTCCATGGGGATAGCCTATCGATCCTATCAATAGCCTATTGGTCCTATCGATCCCAGATCTCCAGGATCACACCCTGAGCCAAAGACAGACGCTCAACTGCTGAACCACCTAGGGATCTCATGGTGTTTCTAAGCTGTATTTGGCTTTCTTCCAAGGGACATTTGTGCTTGAATTTTTTTCCTAAAGTAAAAACATTTATTATTCTCATTTTCCTCTAAAATATAACGTGGTAGAGGAAGGTTTTATTACAATTTTTTTTTAAATATTGGTTTTTGGTTTGTGTTTTTTTTCCCCCCCCAAAGTTTGGGGATTTGATCCATTATAGGACATATTCAGTTTGGGTCTCCAAACAAAGAGGCACAGGAAGGGGCACCTGGGTGGCTCAGTAGGTTAAGCGCCTGCCTTCAGCTCAGTTCATGATTCCAGGGTCCTGGGATGGAGCCCCACATCAGGCTCCTTGCTCGGCGGGCAGCATACTTCTCCCTCTCCCCCTGGCACATGTTCACTTTCTCTCTCTCTCTCTCTCAAATAAATAAAAATCTTAAAAAAAAAAAAAAAAAAGAGGCACAGAAAATTTGTTCATCAGAGAGCCACTGAGATACAAAGAGTTAGAAGACCAGTAAGGAAAAGTTAATGTAACCAGAACTAAACAGTATAGAGCACTGCTGATTTTTCTGTTACTTCCGGGTAATTGTAACATTCGTTCCCACCTGCAGCTCCTGAGTGTATTGTACACAGAGCTCTGCATTGTTTTTTTTTTTTTTTTTTTTTTTTTAATGATATTCACAGAGAGAGAAAGAGAGAGGCAGAGACATAGGCAGAGGGAGAAGCAGGCTCCATGCACCGGGAGCCCGATGTGGGATTCGATCCCGGGTCTCCAGGATCGCGCCCTGGGCCAAAGGCAGGCACCAAACCGCTGCACCACCCAGGGATCCCCTGCATTGTTAAACTAGTGGAAGAGATTAGTCTATTAAAAATTGTCTTTCATTTCACTTCCAACGAAAATAATTTTTTAAAAATATTTTATTTATTTATTCATGAGAGAGAGAGAGAGAGGCAGAGACTTAGGCAGAGGGAGAAGCAGGCTTCACGCAAGGAGCCCAATGCAGAACTTCATCCCAGGATTCCGGGATCACACCCTGAGCAGAAGGCAGATGCTCAATCACTGAGCCACCCAGGCGTCCCTAACGAAAAGAATTGAACATTGCTGTATTGGCGTAGTTCAAAAGTTTAAAAAGAGAGCACACAATAGAAAATCTTCCTCCAGATTCCTTGCTGAGGAGGACAACGTTGGTCTCCCGTGGATCTTTCCAGAGATATTTAATTGAGACATGAGCAAACCTGTAAGTTGATAGCATCCCATACACGTTGTTCAACAGCTTGCTCTTTTTTTTTTTTTTTTTTTTTTAAACAGTGGTTTTATTGATAAAACTCACCTACTGGGCACCCCGGGTGGCTCAGTGGTTTAGCGCCGCCTTCAGCCCAGGGCTTGATCCTGGAGACCCGGGATGGAGTCCCACGTCAGACTCCCTACATGGAGCCTGCTTCTCCCTCTGCCTGTGTCTCTGCCTCTCTCTCTGTGTCTCTCATGAATAAATAAATAAAAATATTTTTTATTTTTATTTTTATTTATTTTTTTTTTAAATTTTTTATTTATTTATGATAGTCACACACACAGAGAGAGAGAGGCAGAGACATAGGCAGAGGGAGAAGCAGGCTCCAGGCACCGGGAGCCTGATGTGGGATTTGATCCCGGGTCTCCAGGATCGCGCCCTGGGCCAAAGGCAGGCGCCAAACCGCTGCACCACCCAGGGATCCCTAAAAATATTTTTTAAAAATAAAAATAAATAAAACTCACCTACTATAAAATTTACTCCTTTAAAGTATAAATTCAATGGTTTTTAGTATATACAGAGTAGTGTGGCCATCATTACTACCTTTTTTTTTTTTTTTAACTACCTAATTTTAGAACACTTTCATTACCATAAAGAAATCTGTTACTCTGGGCACTGGTTAAACATCTGCTTTAGGCTCATGTCATGATTCCAGCGTCCTGGGCTCCCTGCTGAGCAGGGAGTTTGCTTCTCCCTCTGCCCTTCCCCCTGCTTGAGCATGTGAGCTCTCTCTCTTTTTCTTTCTTTTTCTTTATCTCTATCTCTCAAATAAATAAAACTTTTTCTTTTTTTTATAAGTCCTGTGCTCACTAGTAGTTATTCCCCATTTCTCTGCCTGCAGCCCCTCTAATCTACTCTCTGTGGGTTTGCCTATTCTGGAAATTTTTTATAAATGGAATCATATAAAATGAGACCTTTTGCATCTAATTTTCCTTAAGATTATGTTTTTCTGGGGATCC
This sequence comes from Canis aureus, assembly GCF_053574225.1. NCBI lineage: Eukaryota > Metazoa > Chordata > Mammalia > Carnivora > Canidae > Canis > Canis aureus. The sequence goes on from NC_135616.1 coordinate 50,410,514, forward strand.
CTGGGTGGATCAGCGGTTTAGCCCCTGCCTTCAGCCCAGGGTGTGATCCTGGAGTTTCAGGATCGGGTCCCACATCAGGCTCCCTGCAATGGAGCCTGCTTCTCCCTCTGCCTGTGTCTCTACCTTTCTCCCCCTCTCTTTCTGTGTTTCTCATGAATAAATAAATAAAATCTTAAAAAAAATTATGTTTTCCAAGTATATCTGTGGTACAGCATGTATCAATATTTTGGTTCTTTTTATGGCTGAAAAATACTCCTTTGTGTGGATATACCTTTCTTCGTTTACCTTTTCACCGGTTGATGGGCATGTTTTCAGTTCTCTTGGATGTATACTTGCTAAGTCATAAAGTATCTCAGTGTTCTCTTGGATGTATAATTGCTAAGTCATAAAGTATCTCAGTGTTTAATCATTTGCGGAACCACCAAACTTTTCCAAAGGGTTGTACCATTTTATATTTCCACCAGCAACATTGAGGGTTTAAATTTTGCCTTGCCCTCACTAATATTTGTTATGTGTTTTTGATGATCGTTATCCTAATTAGATGTGAAGTGGCATCTCATGTGGTTTTCATTTGCATTTCTCTAATGATTAACGATGTTTCAACATCATTTCATTTACTTGTTGGGTTATTTGTGTATCTTTTTTTTTTTTTTTTTTTTAAAGGATTTTAGTTCTTTATGAGAGGCGCAGAGAAAGAGGCAGAGACGCAGAGGGAGAAGCAGACTTCCCACAATGAGCCTGATGCTGGGACTTGATCCCAGATCCTGGGATCACACCCTGAGCCAAAGGCAGACACTCAAACGCTGAGCCACCCTGGCGTCCCTATTTGTGTATCTTTTTTGAAGAAATATCTATTCCAGTCCTTGCTCATTTTTAAATTGGTTTGTTTTTTTTTTTTTACTGTTGATTTTAAAGTTTCTTTATATATTTTGGATACAGGCTCCTTATCATATATAAAATTTGCAAATATTTCTCCCATTTTGTGGGTTGACTTTCTTGATGGTATCCTTTGAAGCACAAAGGTTTTAATTTTGATTTAAGTCCAGTTTACCTATTTTTTTCTTTTGTTGTTCATGCTTTTGGTGTCATCTTAGAAACCATTGCTTAGGGACACCTGGGTGGCTCAGCGGTGGGTGATCCTGGGACTCCTGGGATTGAGTCCTGCGTCGGGCTCCCTGCATGGAGCCTGCCTATGTCTCTGCCTCTCTCTCTGTGTCTCTCATGAATAAATAAATAAAATTAAGAAAGAAAGAAAGAAAGAAAGAAAGAAAGAAAGAAAGAGAGAAAGAAAGAAGAAAGAAAGAAAGAAAGAAAGAAAGAAAGAAAGAAAGAAAGAAAGAAAAGAAAAGAAAGAAACCATTGCCTAATATAAGATCACAAAGATTTATTGTGTTTTCTTTTAAGAGTTTTATAGTTTGGGCAACCCCAGTGGCGCGGTTTAGTGCTGCCTGCAGCCTAGGGTGTGATCCTGGAGACCCTGGATCGAGTCCCACATCGGGCTCCCTGCATGGTGCCTGCTTCTCCCTCTGCCTGTGTCTCTGCCTCTCTCTCTCTCTGTCTCTATGAATAAATAAATAATCTTAAAAAAAAAAAGAGTTGTATAGTTTTAGCTCTCACAGATTGAAGTCTGTGATCCATTTTGAGTTAATTTTTGTATATGGTGTGTCTGTGTTTTGTTTTTTTTTTAATTTTTATTTATTTATGATAGTCACAGAGAGAGAGAGGCAGAGACATAGGCAGAGGGAGAAGCAGGCTCCATGCACCGGGAGCCCGATGTGGGATTCGATCCCGGGTCTCCAGGATCGCGCCCTGGGCCAAAGGCAGGCGCTAAACCGCTGTGCCACCCAGGGATCCCTGTTTTTTTCATTTAATAATATGTCTTAGAGATCATTTCATATCAACACTAAGGAACTTCCCCGTTCTTTCTTACGATACCATGCTATTCCCTTTTAGAGATACACCGACATTTATTTAAACAGTCCCCCCCCATACATAAACATTTAGATTTGGAAATTATTTCAAATATCATATGACTTGAAAAGTAATTTCCTATCAGCCTCCTCAAAATGGCAGTTTCAACCATTTGACCACTATTGTTCTAAGCAGTTCTTGCCAGCTAGAAACCTTTGAATAAATGCCAGTCCTCTGGGGAGTATGATTCCAAAGAATGGTTTCAGGAGATTTCATTTCACTAAATGTTTATAATAAGTTAGGAAGCAGAATATTCAGTTCTGTGAAAATATCTGGGGAAGATACGTTTGGAGGAATAAGGTACGCAAAAATTTTGTTGTACATTTTTTAACTATATTTGGTTACAAATGACTTAAATGAGAATTTGTCCTCCTTTTGCCTTTTTTTTTTTTTTTTTTTTTTTTTTGCTGCGTAGTTGTGTCTCACATATATAAATCTAAGTGAGTAATAATCTAAACTTTGGGCAATCAGCCAGGCACTCCGTAGACTATAGAACATCTGGGGGTTATGAAATGTGGGGTTTTTTTTTTAAAGAAAGAGTAAACTCACAATGCACCAACACTCGATTAATCTGCAGAGGCTTATCTGGGTACTGGAAAGTAAGCAAAAAAAAAAGGAGGGGGGAACAGACAGCTAAGATTAATATGACAAAATCTGTTCCTTCAGTTCTTGAGCTTTACTCATAACAGTTCTTTATAAAGAAACAATTTCCTCTTACTTTATACACTGACCAAACCAGCGTGATGGGGACACCTGGGTGGCTCAGTGGTTGGGCATCTGCCTTCGGCTCAGGGTGTGATCCTGGGATCCGGATCAAGTCCCGCATCGGGCTCCCTGCATGGGCCTGCTTCTCCCTCTGCCTGTGTCTCTGCCTCTCACTCTCTCTGTGTCTCTCATGAATAAATAAAAAAATTTTTTTAAATCCTTTTTCTGTTCTTGGTAACATGGATACCTTCAATCAATTACTTACCCTCTCTGGGCTAGAGTTTTTTTCATCTTTAAAATGAATCCTGAACTACATGAGTTTTTCCATGCCCATAATAGGTTAGAACAATTAATTAGGAGGTGCAGGAGGGGCTACTGGAGGCAAGCTGCAGTCAGCTGATGACTTGATCCAAATGGAGCAGATAATAAGAAAATTAAAAGCATTTATAAAAGTTCAAAAATAATCATGCTGAGGACATCTAGATGGGGGCAAATAGTCCTACATATCTGAGTGGATCCAGAGGGCATCACTAAATTTATATTATGTTCCTGATGGTCATACTAGTCTTGTTACCAAGTAGAAAAAAGAAAAACAAAACAAAACAAAAAAAACAGTTATACAAAATACTGCATTTTTCTATTTTTGTTTTGACATAATTTCAGACTAACAAAGTGCAAAAAGAATGCAAAGAATTCCATTTGCCCTTCACCCAGATTTCTCAAATGTTAACATTTTATTACATTTTCTTAAACCTTTTCCCTCTCCCTCATGTGTGTATTTCTCAACTATATGAAAGCAGCAGAAATGATGGTCCTTAAATCCTTAAATACTTAAATACTCTGTGTGTGTGTGTGTATGTAGAAGACCATCATCCTTAAGCTCTTTGAAGTTTCCTAAAGACTATGGGCATTATTTTACATAACCACAGTGTAATTATCAAAATCAGGAAATTAATACTGATATAGTACAAGTACCTAATATACAGGTGTTATTGAGGTGTTGCCACTTGTCCCAATTGTGTGCATTATAGTAGAGAATCATGAGTTTCTTTGAGTTGTCAGGTCCCTTCTGTCACCTCAGTTTGCCTGAGTCTTTTTTCCTTGATTTTACATTAACATTTTTGGAGAGTACAGGCCAGTTAGATACTAGAATGCCCCTCCATCATGTTTGACGATTTGGGTTATGCACGTTTGGTGTTCTGTTCTCAGGACATGAAACAGGGAGGCATGTCTTCCCAAATTGCCCCATTACTAATGACATTACCTCTTTTTTTTTTTTTTTTAAGATTTTATTTATTCATGAGAGACACAGAGCAAGGCAGAGACATAGGCAGAGGGAGAAGCAGGCTCCCTGCAGGGAGCCCGACAGGGGACTGGATCCCAGGTCTCCAGGATCAGGCCCTGAGCTGAAGGCAGTGCTAAACCGCTGAGCTACCCAGGCGTCCCTAACATCACCTTTGATCCCCAGTTCAGATAATGTCTGCCATATTTCTGCCCTGTAAAGTAACTATTTTTCCCTTTGTATTTAATAACTATCTTGTGGAGGAATACTTTGAAACTATAAATATTGTTTCTCTGTAAACCTGTTATCTTTGTATGAAGACAGAAAAAATAATACATTTTAGCAATATTTCCATCAAAATGGTTGTGGTGTTACAAAACAACTTTGAGAAGGGGCCTGTGGGTGGCTCAGGCAGTTAAGTGTCTGCCTTCCGGCCCAGGTCATGGTGTCAGGGTCCCAGGATCCAGCCCCGCGTTGGGCTCCCTGCTCAGCCAGGAGTCAGCTGCTGCTTCTCCCTCTGCCCACCCCCTGTTGTAAGTGGCACTTGCTTCCTCTCTCAAATAAATAAAATCTTTAAAAACCAAACAACTTCAAGGAACTTGTGGCAGCCATAGGACAGATCCAATCATGCAGAATCATGAATTCTTTCAAAGAAATTAGATATATGTACTTTCTAGGTTTTGTTTTTGTTTTTTTTTAAAGATTTTATTTATTCATGAGAGACAGAGACACAGGCAGAGGGAGAAGCAAGCTCCCTGCGGGGAGCCCGATGCAGGACTTAATTCTTGGACTCTGGGATCACGCTCTGAGCCGAAGGCAGACACTCAACCACTGAGCCACCCAGGTGTCCTTGCACTTCTTAGTTTTTTAAAAATATTCTTCACATACCTAAAGTCAATTTGTAAACTTACAAATGTAAAAATAATTTGGTATGTTGGTAGCATTGTTGCCTTTTTTTTTTTTTAAAGATTTTATTTATTTATTAATCACACACACAGGGAGAGAGAGAGAGGCAGGCAGAGACATAGGCAGAGGGAGATGCAGGCTCCATGCAGAGAGCCCGATGTGGGACTTGATCCCCGGACTCCAGGATCACACCCTTAGCCAAAGGCAGATGCGCTTAACTGCTGAGCCACCCAGGTGCCTAGCATTGTTGCTTTTGAAAGATTAAGAAATGAATCACACCTGGAAGTTTTCCTTTTGTCCAGTGTTGGGGGCAGAATGAAATGAACAAAAATCTTTCAAGGGCAGAGAATCTATTAATGTCTCTTCTTTCTCTCCTTTTGCTGTTTCTTTCATATCTCCACCAAAACGTCCACTTCTACCATATTGCCTCCTTAAATATACCTGGTGGTGCCCATTTCCCACGAGATCAAGTTCCAGCTTCTCAGCATGTCTTTTCACCTTTGAAGGCTTTCTTCTATTCCAGCCAAATTAACCTACACAGTTCATTTGTAAACATCTTCGCCTTTTTCTCTCTTTGCAAAATTCCCTTCCTTTCCATCTACCTTGGTTTTTCTCAACCTTCCAGCTAAAATTCAAGTTCATTTTCCATGAAACACTCCCTTGACCTCTCCATTTTTCAAACTTTCAACTTTAATTAACCAATAGTTTTTTTGCTAAGGAGATGCTTTCATAGGAACTTTTTAGGGAAGATAAGGTGAAACAAGAAGTAAAATACACTGGGGTGCCTGAGTAGCTCAGTTGGTTAAGCAGCTGCCTTTGGCTCGGGTCAGGCCCCGGGGTCCTGTGATCGAGCCCCATGTCTGGCTCCCTGCTCAGCAGAGAGTCTGCTTCTCCCTCTCCCTCCGCCTCTCCCCATGCTTGTGCTTGCTCTCTTCTTCTCGCTCTCTCTAATAAATAAATAAAATCTTTTTTTTTTTTTTTTAAAGAAGTAAAATACAGACCTGGTAGCGTGTGACTCGTTTGGAGGACTATTTTTTTTTTTTTTTTTTTTGGAGGACTATTTTATTGTGTCCGGACCCTGCATGCTGCTGGTACTCAGTGTCTGTTGATGGATGTGTATGTTCCTGCATAGTATCTAATGAGACTGCACCCCCTGCAGACCTAGCTAGTCCTGAATTTGCTATTCAGGAAATTGGTCGTTTAATTGATACTAATCTTTTTAAATTATCTTTAAATTTTTAAAAATATTTATTTATTTATTCGTGAGAGGCACAGAGAGAGAGAGAGAGAGAGAGGCAGAGACACAGGCAGAGGGAGAAGCAGGCTCCATGCAGGGAGCCTGATGCGGAACTTGATCCAGGACTCCAGGATCACGCCCTGAGCCGAAGGCAGGCGTTAAACCGCTAAGCCACCCAGGGATCCCCCTATCTTTAAAATTTTTATTATCTTTTTTTGTTGTTATTTTATTCTAGCCTGCATCTCAACAGGAAGGGGGGAGGGAAATGTTTTCAGTTCTCTCTTGTTTTATTTTCTGTCCAAGGATGAGCATTTATACTTTGAACTCTCTCTGACAGTGATAAGTTGGTGCTGATGAATCTTGTTCACTGAGGTTAATAAGCAAGTTGGTTTCTTTAATTTACTTGAGGAAAAAAAAATGTTTACGTTTCATTAACAATAACTTCACCTTATAGGAATCCTAAAAATTCAGCTGTTCTCAGGTTGTTGACTACCTTATGTGTTCTTTGAAAACTTTGTCACCCCCAGGAAGTGTCCTGTATGTTTGGCACACAAAGGCCAAGAGGTAATTCCACCCTTTAAGGGGTCCTGAGTCTAGGAGGGGTACTCGAGATAGTTGCTGTACTAGTACCGAAAAGATTCTTGCCTCTCACTTGAAGATGCAGCTTTAATAATCAGCAGTCATAGGGCAGCCCCCGTGGCGCAGCGGTTTAGTGCCGCCTGCAGCCCAGGGCATGATCCTGGAGACCCGGGATCGAGTCCCACATCGGGCTCCCTGCATGGTGCCTGCTTCTCCCTCTGCCTGTGTCTCTGCCTCTCTCTCTAGCTGTGTCTCTATGGATAAATAAAATCTTAAAAAAAAATAATCAGCAGTCATAGAGAGATGTATGACAAATACTGAGTAGTGGGGCAGAAGAGGTATTCAGGTCAGGGAGGGTTTTCTGAAGTCATGTTTAGGTGCAGTCTTGAGATTCTGTAGGATTTTAGAGATGGGCCTCATTGTGTGTCTCATGAGTAAATAAAAATCTCTCTCTCAAAAAAAATTTAGAATCACTGAGGGCTTTTTTTTTAATTATTTTTTTTTAATTTTTATTTATGATAGTCACAGAGAGAGAGAGAGAGAGGCAGAGACACAGGCAGAGGGAGAAGCAGGCTCCATGCACCGGGAGCCCGACGTGGGATTCGATCCTGGGTCTCCTGGATCGCGCCCTGGGCCAAAGGCAGGCGCCAAACCGCTGCGCCACCCAGGGATCCCCCACTGAGGGCTTTTTAAAAATCCTGATGCCCAGGCCATACCCCATATCAGTGAAATCAGAGTCCCTGGGACTAGAGGTGGGACTCAGACATCAGTATTTGTCTTTACTAGACTTTGTTTTTCACAGCAAAATTGAGAGAAAAGTTGTATATTCATATGCCATAGACCCATATTATCCCAGACATGGATAGCCTCGCTTGTTATAAACCTTCCCTGCATTGATACATCATAACCACCTGTAGCCCATGACTTACATTAGGGTTCGCTCTTGGTGTTATACATTCTCAGGGTTTGGACAAATGCATTATGATACGTATCCATCATTACACTGCCATGTAGGGTATTTTCAGTAGTTTCAGTAGGTATCAGTATTTCTGAAAGCTCTCTAGGTGTAGCCAAGGCTGAGAACCATTGTGCTGTATTTTTGTTCTGGGGCTTATTTATTACTATAAGTTTTGGGTACTTTTTATCTGACTTGTATGTGAAAAGTACCTTTGTCTTCTTTGTATAGTCAGTTCCCCATAAAAACCCATATTTTGTTTGAATAAAAGATTCAGTTAAAGCTTGATAATCAGAGTAGTGAAAAGAGCTAGGCTTTGGGGTCATAAAGTCCTAGATTGAACTTTTGGCTTTACATTTGCTGGATAAGGGACTTGGGCAAGTTCCTTAGTCTCTCTGAACTTTTATCCAGTAGATGACACCCAATAGTGCTGTTGAAAAATAATAAATGGGGATCCCTGGGTGGCGCAGCAGTTTGGCGCCTGCCTTTGGCCCAGGGCGCGATCCTGGAGACCCGGGATCGAATCCCACGTCGGGCTCCTGGTGCATGGAGCCTGCTTCTCTCTGCCTGTGTCTCTGCCTCTCTCTCTCTCTCTCTGTGACTATCATAAATAAATAAAAAAATTAAAAAAAAAAGAAAAATAATAAATGTTCCTTAGTTTAGTAATGCGTTACCCATAATAAGCAGTCAGTAAGTGGTGGTTTTTGCATTGCACTGTTTTTGCCTTATTTTGGAAGTGAGGAATACCCTTCTTGTCATTGGCATATTCTTTAATCACATATTCTTTTGTTGGCTCTAATATTTTGTATTGTTTTTTTCTGATTTGGATTAAATTGTGGTTCAAGTATCTTCTAACATACTGTAGACCTTCTGATAAGATCTGAGAGCTCAGAAAGACAGATTTAAGTACAGTGGTCTTTTGTTTGAATAGAAATTTTAAAAGCTGTTTCAGCACATGAGAAGTATAAAATATGTGAGAGTAGGGCAGCCCGGGTGGCTCAGCGGTTTAGCGCCGCTTTCAGCCCAGTCTGTGATCCTGGAGACCCAGGATCTAGTCCCACGTCCGGCTCCCTGTGTGGAGCCTGCTTCTCCCTCTGCCTGTGTCTCTGCCTCTCTCTCTCTCCCTCTCCCTCTCTCTCTCTCTCTCTCTCTCTCTCTCTCTCGGTCTCTCATGACTAAATATATATATGAGAGATGAGAGTATTATTTTTTAATGTATTAAAAGTGCCCCACCCCCACCCCACCCCCAAGGTTTCAACACATTCTTTATGCTAAGCATTTTAGTCCACTAGAATCTATCAGCAGAAGATCTGATTTCTTACTTTCATCTGTTTTCTAAGAACTGAGAAATGCAGGGCACTTGATGTGGACGAGACAGTTGAGGTTCAGCACATCTGCGGCATCTGTGTTGACTGCCTGACTGTATTGACAGCCCATTTGGGGTTTGGATGGAAGCCCTGCCCTGTGTAAAGTCCACAGTCTGGCCGTGTGTGTCCCAGGGGCCAGGCACCGTGCCTTTGCCTTGACACTAGGTATTTGTTTATTTGTCTTCAAGAGACTGTCAGTCTTTTAAGGGCAGAGGCTGAGTCCCAGTGTGCTCTGAAAGAATGAATCGTTGACTGAAAAAAAAGAAAAGTGGTAGCAGGAAAGCAGGATGAACAGTACATACATAGAGGGGGCAAAGAAGAAATACCAGGGCTTTAAGGAGTCAAATGATTAGTTAATGACTGGCCTGATTCAGGACCTTTTGAATGTCTCATTTGAGAAACAGAAAGCCTTTGTTAGTGCAAAAAGGTTAAAGATAGAGATGTGGCCAGCTGGACATTGACTGTGAGTGGAAGGAATTGATTCTGAGGAGTTTAGTAATCCTGTGTGTTAGTGGAAGTACACAGACTTTTCTTTTATTATTATTTTTTTCAAGATAAGTTTTTTTTTTTAATTTTACTTCACGTGTCCTTAATGTACTGCATTAGTTTCAGGTGTACAATATAGTGCTTAAACACTTCCATATATACTACTCAGTGCTCATCATGATGAATGTACTCTTAATCCCCTTCACTTACTTCACCCCTTCTCCCCCTGCACCTCTCCTCTGGTGACCATCAGTTTGTTCTTCATAGTTAAGAAGCTCTTTCTTGGTTTGTGTCTCTCCCTTTTTCTTCCCTCTGTTTTATTTGTTAAATTCCACATATGAGGGCAGCCCGGGTGGCTCGGCGGTTTAACGCAGCCTTTGGCCCGGGGTGTGATCCTGGAGACCCAGGATCGAGTCCCACGTCAGGCTCCCTGCATGGAGCCTGCTTCTCCCTCTGCCTGTGTCTCTGCCTCTCTCTCTCTCTCTCATGAATAAATAAATAAAATCTTAAAAAAAAAAATTCCACATATGAGTGAAATCATATGGTATTTGTTTTTCTCTCACTGGCTTATTTCACTTAGCATTATACTTTCTAGATCCATCCATGTTGTTGCATATGGCAAGATTTCATTCTTTGTTTTATGGCCAAATAATATTCCATTGTATTATATATACTAGATCTCTACATCCTCACCAACACTTGTTTCTTGTGTTTTTTAGCCATTCTGACAGGTGTGAGGTGATATCTCATTGTCGTTTTGATTCACATGCCCTTGATGTTGGGTGATGTGGAGCGATGTTGCGTATTGGCTGTCTGGATGTCTGTGAAGAGATGCGTGTTCACGTCTTCTGTCCATTTTTTAATTGGATTACTTGTTGAGTTTTTTGGTATTGAGTTATATAAGTTGAGCTGTGTAAGTTCTCTTTGTATTTTGTCAGATATGTCATTTGCAACTTTATTCTCCCATTCAGTAGGTTGTCTTTTAGTTTTGTTGATTGTTTGTTGCAGAAGCTTTCTATTTTGATGAAGTTTCAATAGTTTATTTTTGCTTTTGTTTCCCTTGCCTTAGGAAACATATCTAGAAAGATACAGCTGTTGTCAGAGAAATTACTACCTGTACTGTCTTTTAGGATTTTTATGGTTTCAGGTCTTAAATTTAGGTCCTTAATCCATTTTGAGTTTGTTTTTGTACATGGTATAAGAAAGTGGTCCAGTTTCATTCTTTTGCATGCTGCTTCCCAGTTTTCCCAACACCATTTGCTGAAGAGACTTTTTCCCATTGTATATTCTTGCCTCAGATGTTGAAGATTAATTGACCATATAATTGTGGGATTTTTTTCTGGGCTCTCTATTCTGTTCCATTAATCTGTATGTCTGTTTTTGTGTCCATACCATACTGGTTTGATTACTACAGTTTTGTAATATAACTTGAAATCTGGAATTGTGATGCCTTCAGTTTGGCTATTTGGGGTCTTAAAGGACATACACTTTTCTTATTGAACATTTCAAAATTTGAGTCTCCTTTGGGATTCTCTCATCTAGATTGGAAGAAAACTCTGGAAACCTATCTAAGCTTCCTGTAAGATAGTTGTCAGCATCCTAACTTGGCCCTGAGTCATCTCTGGAAATAATGTTTGGGGCATGATCCTAAAGGCATTTGTTGTGAAGCAAGTATACTTTTTATGACTGAGTTTAGTTGACATGTTTTATTTTTCTCTCTTTTCTTTCCTTCCTTCCTACTTTAAAACAAATGTTTGTTGGGATGCCTGGGTGGCTCAGCGGTTGAGCATCTGCCTTTGGCTTAGGGCCTGATCCCAGAGTTCCAGGATCAAGTCCCGCATCAGGCTTCCTGCATAGAGCCTGCTTGTCTCTGCCTCTCTCTCTATGTCTCTCATGAATAAAGAAATAAAATCTTAAAAAAAAAAAAAAAGTTTGTTGAACACATTGACAAAAAAGCATTTGTGAAGTAAGGAGAATATGATGACAAGCAAGGTGGATACAGCCCTTAGTGCTTCCTGGTTACAGGCGGTCAGTATTCCTGCAGAGGGCAGGGGGCTTCGCGGGGAGGGCAGGGCAGGATACGAAGGAGCACAGGGTGGGGAGTTTGGCGAGATGTGAGGAAGTCACTTAGATTGAGGCCTGAAGCGTAACTGCAGACAAAGAGTGTAGAGGAATGTGTTCCTGACAAGTGAAAAGCTTAATTTATTCACATTTAGGGTTCATTGAATAGAGTATATTTTTATAGTCTCCACTTACTCTGTGTTCTCCAGCTGAGGGACATCCAAAATAGTCAACCTTGGTTCATGGAAGAGAGGAATGGCCCTGTTCCGAGCATGAGAGGCCCCTGACCTGATGACACATGCGTTGTTTCCACTGATGCACATCATCAGGTGGCTCTACTTTATCCAGCCTGATCGTAGGAGTCACAGTCAACACTCTGAGGGAATCTTGTGCTGAATACTTTCACTGGAGCATTCTGGAATTAAAGAAGTAAATCTTTTATGAGCTTACTGATGTCTTCCTTGCTTTAAAAACACAATTTTTATTGTGAAAAATAATACATATACAAAAGAATGTGTGTGTGTGTGCACACACAAACATACAGTTTGCAGAGCTGATGTTAAAATGATCTTCCATGCCCTCACTGCCCACCCTAGGAAATCAAATGTTCCCATTAGTTGTGTGCCTTTTTCATCCTACCCCCTCCACCCTCTTGCACTCAGACCTATCAGTCTGAATTGTGTTCAAGTTCTTTTATTTCTCTTTTAGTATGTTTTAAAAGGTCATATTTATGCTTGTGTTAGGAGATATTACGGTATCAGATTAACACTGTGTACCAACAGCCAACAAGAGAGGTCAGAAAGCTATTTAAATAAATTACTTGATTGTACTCTTTTAGGCAGGAGAATATAATGGCAACATCAAAATGTTTCAAAAAAAAGTTCAAAACAAAAACCTCCTTTCAATTTCAAGGAAAACCGTAGTGAGGGTTGTTAAAAGGGTGAGGTTTTTACAAACCAGGGTACTGCAGATGGACCTAGCAGTAACAGGACAAGGAACTACTTCAATCGTTAAGTTTCACGATCCCTGTCTAGCCCTTGAAAGTGTTTATTCATTCATATTAATGCTATTGCAGTGTATTTCAAATGATTTTATGGTATGAGAGTTTGAATTTACTTGGAGTAGGACCTTTTGACCATGGTAGTTACAAGACATTATTGACATTGCATTACAAAATAGAAGAATATCAAATTGTGGGTATCGTATTTGATTACTGTAGAAATGACCCCTGGTGAGTTGATTCAATGAACTTTTTGATTACTCATCAAATGATTTTTCAGGCTTTTTTCATTTGAATTGATCTACAAGAAGGGTTGTCCTTATTCGTTTTCTTGCCCTTTGAATGTTAGTGTAATTTAGCAAGATTCCTTCCCACAGGAAGAGAGTAATAAGCTCAGCTCCTGTTACCATTTTGAAATTTACATGTAAGCTAATATATAACTCAGAATCCAAAGTTGGCAGGATATAAAAACATTCATATGTCACGTAATCGTTTTATTCCCTTTCATTTCTGTGTTCTTTTTCCTGAGGCAGTTGGTTTTTCCAGGATGCAACAGGAGACTTTTCCCCATCTGAGTTTTTTAATTAAAGCTTAAATACTTCTCACGGCACTAGCATAAATTGTAGGCCTAAAAGAGCCCTGTTTAATATCTCACTCAGCCGGGGATTCCAGTCCCCAGTGGCATGGAATGGTGGCCTTTACAGCAGCCGGTTCTCTGCATCTCAGGTGTACTTTACTTTACATTTGCATTGGTAACCATTTTAACGGACTCCCTTTTAGGACTGTGAAGACAAGCCATCTGAATTCCGCAATAATTTTACTCTGTATTTCCATAATATTCCTAGTGACTTGGGGGTGGGGGGGGGGGAAGACTGGACAAAGCAAAGCATTCCCAATTGTTTAAGAAACCCATGAACTCCTCTCTTGCTGAAGCTGCGTGGAATGCAGTCTGGGAGAGAAACCTGTGCTTTGCCCACATGGAAGAGCCATTCCAGCAGTACCATTCCAGCCCATCGCATTTGCTCAGAAGTGCTGTGCTGTGCTTGGCAGAGTGCCTGGGTAACCGCAGGCACTTTCAGCAGGGGTGTCTCCTGAAGCTCCTCCCTGAGAGTGGCCATGCAGAGCTCCCGGCTCAGTGTTCCACACAAGGCTTACTCTTCCCTTGTCTCTCATGGCATCACAGCTTCCTGGGATACTCACATCTCTTTGTCCTTAGCATTCTCTGTGTTTGAGGGCCCTCATCACAGGCTGAGGAGCAACAAAGTGACCAGGGTGGCTGCTGCGGCCTATCTGAGGAAGAAGACTGGGAGGCAAGGTCTGAGAGGGGGTTCGGAGTTCGCTCTTCCTGGCCTTTGTGGGCCTGTGAGGACTTCGCCTGATCCTGGCTAATGTGGAGAACGCTTGGAGTAGTTTGAGCAGAGGAGTGATAAGATCTGATACATATTTTAAAGAGATCTCTCTGGCCTCCCCATGGATTGGCTACAGTTAAGTGGGTGAAGGTGGAAGCAGAGACACCAGTTTAGGAAGCCACTGATATATCCCAAGTGAAAGATGATAGTGGCTTGGACCAGGATGGCAGCACTGGGAGAGGCAGGGAGAGATCGATCATTTTTGAGAGCTGTTTCTAAGTAGACACAACATGTTTTATGACAGCATGGAGATAAATCATGAGAAAGAGAGGTGTCAAGAAGGCTCAGCCACTGAAAGGCTGGTGTGTTGCCACTTACTGAAATGGAAGAGGCCATGGAATGGTGGGTTTGAGGGTGGGAATCAGGAATTCAATTTGGACATAATGAATTTGAGATGCCAGTTAGATCCAAGTGAAGTTGGTAGATGTGTGTGTGTGTATATGTACAAGGGTCATCAGCATTCAGGAACTAATTACAGCCTTGAAACTAGATGAAGTCACCAAGAGAAGAGATAGGTCAACGGGAGGGTCTGGAACTCTCCAACAGAGCTCAGGAGAACTAGGAAAGGAGCAGGCTATGAGATAAGAGAACCAAAGAGTGATGTTTCAGAAGTCAAAAGGGGGGGGAAAGTGTTCCAAGTAGGAATGATCAACTGTCCGGTGTTGCAGGTAGGTCAGTAAGGTGAAGTTTGAGAATTGACTGTAGATTTAGCCACATGGAGTCATTAGATTCTTTAACAAGAAGAGTTTTAGTGGAGTACTGGAAATAAAAGCCTGAATTGGGTTTATTCAAGAGAATATGGGAGGAGAGAAATTGGGCACAGTGAGTGTAGACTATTCTTTCAAGATTTGTAAAATAGAAGGGACAAAATGGCCATAGCTGTGGGAAGATCCAGGGTCAAGATTTGTTCCCCTAAAGCTGGGATATAAATATAGGTATTTATATGGCTGATGGTAGTAAGTCAGTAGAGAGTGAAAAATTCAAGAGAAAGAGAGAGAACTGCTGGATTAACATCCTTAGCCAAGAAAAGATGAGGGAGGTCCTGTGTACAGAGGAGGGGCTGCCCTGGAGAGGAGTGACAAGTAGATGGAATAGGGAAAGGGGGAAGGATTGGTAGGCATTATTAGGAACCCCCTTTGAAGTTGATGGTCATGAACTTCAGGGGAAACCAGTTGGGGGGATTGTGTGCTTTGCTGCCTTGGTGGAGATGCAGGATGGGTAGAGGATTGGCTGAGGTCTCGCCAGGAGAGTACATTGAGGGGAGAGGCAAGGGAGCTGATGGCACATGCCAGGGAATGAATCCAGTCATGCACCGTGGAACCAGTTTGAGGAGGACAAATGATGTGCTGAGCATGAGACAGTAAAGAGACTGGAGGGTTGATGGATATTAGGTTCTGATGTGGCTGAAGGATCAACAAAGTTCAGGGTATTGGAGGAAATGCTCTGAAAAGCCAAGAGGTGGCAGAGCGTGGAGAAGCCTGAGATGGTAGAGGGGTTGCTGGTATTAATAATAGGGCCTGGGGCCATGGTTCTCATGTTTCAGTATTGGGAGACATTATTGGTTGCCACAGCGGCAAGGGGAGAAGATGCCACTGACATCTAGTAGAGGCCAGGGATTATACTAAATATCCTGTAATGCATAGGACAGCCCCTGAGCAGAGAACAATCCAACCCAGTGGTTAGTAGTGCCAAGGTTGAGAAGCCCTGGCCTAGGGTATGTTTGGGAATGGGTGGCTGGGATAGGCCTGAGGTTAATATAATGGAAGAGAAGATAAACAAAGAGACCAGGGCTTTGAAAGGTTCATTTTAAGACTAATGGGATCTCCAAGACTAGGACAACAGTAGTGCTGGCAAGAAAGAGAGCCAGGGACAAGAGGATGTTAACTAGCTATGTATGGAGCATTTTATTTACTTATTTATTTTTTGGAACTGCTGATTGATGGGAGTTGGAATTCGCAATCCTGGCTGCAATCAAGAGCTGCGTGTCCTAATCAAGAGCTGCATGGCTGCAATCAAGAGCTGCATGTCCTAATTAGTCAAAGAGTGACTTTTTTTTTTTTTTAAAGCCACTTGTCCATTAACCAGCTCTGGTATAATTAAGTCTTTCTCAGATAGATTGTCTAAAAGCCATCTAGGGATTTGGTTAGTATTTTTTGGTCAAAATTTAGTGAACTTGGACACATGGGCTAGTTCCATCTTGAAATAACCTCTCAGGTGTCAGATTTTGCCAGCCAGCCTTGAGGCAGGAATCTGGTTTAAGAAAACCTTTGAGGAGACTTATTTATTGACTTTGCAGACCGGCTTCCCCTCAGTGTCCACCACTGTGGAGAAAACTAGTCAAAATCACACAGTAGGGCAGCCCGGGGGGCTCAGTGGTTTAGCACCGCCTTCCGCCCAGGGTGTGATACTGGGGTCCCGGAATCGAGTCCCATGTCAGGCTCCCTGCATGGAGCCTGCTTCTCCCTCTGCCTGTGTCTATGCCTCTCTCTCTCTCCCTCTGTGTCTCTCATGAATAAATAAATAAAATCTTAAAAAAAAAAAAAAAAACAGTAAATAAGGGTTATAAGCCAATGCTGCTTCCTGTAGTTAAGCTAGTTAGATCGCCTGGTCTTGTGCTTTGTCCTTCATTTTGAACTCAGATGCCTTGGGGCTGCTTTTCTGCCTACCCACAATAGCAAGGAACGTCTTTTGTTTGCTTCTTGTTTGAAAGAAGGGCTTGTTTTGAGGTTTGGGCCACAAATAATAATCCATTGTTCTCTATAATAATAATCCACCCTCTTTAGCAGAAAAAAAATCTGCTTGATGCAGTGTGGCCATCAGTTTATTTAAAAGAATAGCCAAAAGTGCCCATTGTGTTCTGAGAATAAACATTTGGAAGATGGTTGGGAGGACTGGGGGAGTACTCTTGTTCTCCTTGGCCTGGAGTCACGGTTAAGACCTCAGGAAGAAAAAATTCTTAATATGATCATCAGTCCCGGGTGACAGTACCCTTCCTTATTCTGCTCATCTGTTACATTCTAAGAATAATTAGAACACTGTAGATCTGGATTCTTTGCAAACTATTTCTTTAAAAAATATCTTATTTGGAAGATAAGCTTCTCTATATTAGCTTTAATTCATTTCATTTTTAGGCTAAATATTTTTCTTTCTAATTTTCATTGAATCCATAAAAATGTCTTTTGAGTGAAGACTATTTGATTTTATCAGCAATCCTTAAAATTCTTGTAGTTGCCTCTGACTACAGATTTGAAAAAAGGACCTATTTTTATATTCTAAGTGATAGACATTTTAATGACTATTTCTGGGCTTAGACTAACTGAATAAATTCAATGGGTGAAGTGAAGTGACCACAGGGTGGTCAGCTAGTTCTTGAATGCATATGTATCAAGCATGCTGAAATGTAATAGTAGATAGGATTTCACTAAGGAAAACAAAATATGTTGTGCATGTTCCTTAAATCCCTTATAGGAAAAGGATCAGTTAAATAATAAACATGACTTTAATTTTCTTTTTTTTTTTTTTGACTTTAATTTTCTTTAATTATTTATTTCAGAGAAGGAGGAGGGGCAGAGGGAGAAGGAAGGAGAATCTCAAGCAGACTCCCCACTGATCGCAGAGTCCAAGGGTGGAGGCACTCAGTCCCAAGACCTGGAGATTATAACCTGAGCCGAAATCAAGTGTCTGACCCTTAATGACTGAGCCACCCAGGCACCCTTAAACGTGGCTTTACATGAAGTGATACCTTATCTAGCATAATTTTAATTGTAGAGACAGCAGGGTGGCTCAGTGGTTAAGCATCTCCCCCTTCAGCTCATGGCATAATCCTGGAGACCTGGGATCGAGTCTCACATCAGGCTTCCTACATGGAGCCTGCTTCTCTCTCTGTCTATGTCTCTGCCTCCCTGTGTGTGTCTCTCATGAATAAATCAATAAAATCTTTAAAAAAGAGAGAGAGAGAATAGTTTTAATTGCATTAAATACGAAAGATGAGAAAAAGTTCAATGTGATAGCAGTTGAATTTAACAGTAAAATATGAGAACTACTTAAAGAAGTGAAGAAATTAGGGCCTCTACATTATTAAAAATAGATCATCAAGGAAACAACCGAGATGTCCTTCAAGAGGTGAATATCCATAAAATGGATATTATTCAGCAATAAAAAGAAATGAACTGTCTTGCTATAAAATGACATAGAGGAAACAAATATTGCTAAGTGATAGAAGCTAATCTGAAAAGGCTACATTTGCTGTATGATTCCAACTACATAATGATCTGGAAAAGGCAAACATAAAGAAACAGTAAAAAGATCAGCGGTTACTGGGGGTTCAGGGGAGGGAGGAGAGGAATGAATAGGTGGAAGGAACGGGGGGATGTTGAGAACAGTGAGATGATTCTGTGTTTTCCTATAATACATGTTATTATGCATTGTCAAAACCCATGAAATGTGTAACAGGGAGTGAACCCTAATGTAAATGATGAGCTTAAAAAAAAAAAAGATGAGCTTTAGTAAAAAATAATGTAACAGTATTGACTCATCAACTATAACAAAAGTGTTACAGTAACAAAAGATGTTACTAATAGGTGAAACGGGGCAGGGGTGGGAGTGAGGGTGGGTGGGGATAGAGGTAATCTATGGGAACCCTCTGCTTCCTGCTCAGTGTTTCTGTAACCCTAAAACTACTCTAAGAAATAAAGAAATTTAAAAGAAAATTTAAATGAAGAAAACATAACTTTTTTTTATTGGAGTTCAATTTGCCAACATATACCATATTACCCAGTGCTCATCCTGTCAAGTGCCCCCCTCAATGCCTGTCAGCCAGTCACCCCAGCCCCCTGCCCACCTCCCTTTCCACTACCCCTTGTTTGTTTCCCAGAGTTAGGAGTCTCTCATGAAGAAAACATAATTTAAAAGAAATAATTTAATTTAAAAGAAAAACATTAGGTATAGCTGAACTGGTGAAAATATCTTCTTACTGAGAAACGAAAACAAAATCCCAGACCGTCAGCAGTTTATCCTGTTTACAAGAAGTACCTGGCTGTGGAATATTCTTCCAAAAATGTATAGGATGCAATGGCAACAGATAATCTGTATATATCACATAACTTTCTCATTATCTCTGTTGTCTTCTCTGATAAATTGCACCATAGTATTTATGCTAAATCCTAAATCTGCTTTCCTTGTTTCTCCCTCTCCAGTGACCACTGATGCATCAGGCTTGGAGGTGTATACCCCAAAAGAAATCTTCGTGGCAAATGGGACGCAAGGGAAGCTGACGTGCAAGTTCAAGTCTACTAACACTACAGGCACATTGACCTCGGTCTCCTGGAGCTTCCAGCCAGAGGGGACCGACACCACTGTGTCGGTAGGAATGCTTGCTTCCTCCTGCTGAGCCTCCCTCTGGGTTCCCAGGGCTCTGTGCTGCCCAGGTGTAATGAGCATCCGTTCTTCTGGTGGTTCACTTCCCAAACAAGTGTGTTGACACATAGATTTTAAGGTCCTTCTCTTGTCCCAAGCTCTCCGGGAAAAATTAAGTTCAGCATTTCTCTCTCTCTCTTTTTTAAAGATTTTATTTATTTATTTGAGAGAGAGAGGGAGAGAGTGGAAGCAGGGAGTGGGGCAGTGGGAGAGAGAGAACTGCATGTTGACCATCCTTTATGTATGGGTACGTGCTTTAGCAGTGTTTCACGTTTCAGGGTGTCAGCACTCGGCAGGGATAGTCGGCCACTTTAAGATAGATTCTTTTGCATGATGATGAGTTACATGGTTGACCATCATCTGGATGCAGTTCCCTTGCATACCTCTGTCATACCACCTCCTCACCTGCACAGGAACAAGTGTGTTCCCCACTACAGATTGGGGAGGGGGAGTGGGAAACCACTCAAGAGGGTCATGATCTAGCCAAGATCACACCATACAGACTGGACTTGTTCAAACCCTGTTTTGTTGCCCTCTAGTTACTGTTACTTCCCTTATGTATTCTTTATCTCTCAGATGGGAAAATTTGTTAATAATGTTTACTGTCTCTAGGCTTTAGAGATTGATTAAAGCAATGTTTCTCTCTCTCTTTTTTTTTTTAAGATTTATTTATTTATTCATGAGAGACAGACACTAAGAGAAAGAGAGAGGCAGAGACACAGGCAGAGGGAGAAGCAGGCTCCATGCAGGGAGTCCATGCGGAACTTGATCCCGTACCCCAGGATCATGCTCTGAGCCAAAGGCAGACGCCCAACCACTGAGCCACCCCGGCATCCCAAAGCAATATTTCCCAATCTTTCTATTCATTATCACCTTTTTAAGGAGTCTTTTTGAAACATACTTTCCTAATTTCTGTCCCCTTTCTAGAAATTTTAAGACTACATATATACTGTTACATCTCTGCTTTATGTATAAAGAGGAAGATTTTTTTCTTATTCTTCCGTGCCCTTAGAGCCAGTATTTGCCCCCACTGTGAGAGATGTCACCTCTGTGGAGAATGCATGGTCTAGAAACTTTAGAAGCTGCTATTCATCTGTGGAAGTTTTTTTTGTTTTTTGTTTTAAGATTTTATTTGTGAGACAGGAAGGCAGAGACACAGGCAGAGGGAGAAGCAGGCTCCATGCAGGGAGCCTGACTTGGGACTCGATCCCGGGTCTCCAGGATCACGCCCTGGGCTGAAGGCAGTGCTAAACCACTGAGCCACCCGGGCTGCCCAATCTGTGGAGGTTTTGAGTGTCATCCGTCCCCGCCCCCCCCCCCCCCCCCCTCGGCTCAGAGAGCCTTTGTGCTTAGAATTTCTCCTTGATTCTTTCCTGACAGAATAGAGTTGACTACCTGCCCATTATCTCTAGATCATGATTTCTGGGGAGTCTCCTTTGGGAGAACTTGGAGTGTGTATAGATGACTATAGTCCCTGGAATAAAACCAGTTTTATGTTTAGCCTAAGTAGCTTCGTTTTCATATGTGATGTCTCATTAAAGCTATATGTTTTCTGTTGAAATAGTCTCCAAAAGAAAATCTCTGTTGCACTGGATTGGAATATATATACCTGGTTTCCTAATTCTTGAGTGGACCTGTGTCCCCCAGGATTTACATTAAAAAAAGGAATAGGCCTTGGGTGTTATGCCTGAGAAGGAAGGAAGGGAGGCAGGCAGGCAGTTCACAGAAAATCAAACATCACCAGGAAGACACCCAGTGGTAATAACTTTCTCTCAAATAGTTGGCTGCATTTGTGCTCAAAACATTCTTATCAAGTAGGTTGAGGCAAATTTATATACCTAAAGAACATGCTATATTTTTGATTAGCATTTTTAGCTAATCAATTTATACTTAACCCACCAAATTGATTACAGGTAATTCCAGAATGCTTAGCTATTGATATAAGATCTTATACTTGGAAGTGTCAGAACACATTTAATAAGATGAGCAGGATGCTTTGAATGTTTACAGATTTCCAGGAAAATTCAAGTCTGACATACATACCTTAGATGGCTTTTCTGGTCTGTGGAATCAAGGTCCCCATGTCTAAACTGGAACTCGGGGCACTTGGGTGGCTCAGCGGTTGAGTGTCTGCCTTTGGCTCAGGGCGTGGTCCTGGGGTCCAAGGATCGAGTCCCACATTGGGATCCTTGTGTGGAGCCTGTTTCTCCCTCTGCCTGTGTCTCTGCGCCTCTCTCTCTGTCTCTCATGAATGAATAAATAAAATCTTTAAAAAATAAACTGGAACTCATCTTCTCTCCCCTCTGTTTACCTTCTTTGCTAGTTCTTTTTGGGTAGTTGTGTTTGTCTAAGGACCTGGTTTTAAAATCTTTTTTTTTTTTTTTTTTGGTTTTAAAATCTTGAGTCTTGTGGGAGTTTTGTGGTCCTCTCCTCCCTATCTGCTCCCATTTCTTTTCCACCCCTTTTCCTAGCCCAGGAATTAAGAATGTTTGCTATTCTTAACAAGCATGTAGGTTATATTACACACAGCGTGTATGATTGATAAATTGTAGTGATAATAATATAATTGTTATTACTAATATTTTCCAGTGATCATTTAGCATCACGGAGGGTGGGTTTAGAGGAGGTTAAGGCCAGTTAAGAGGCCACAGTCCAATATGATTAGAGCATGAAATGAGGTATTATCAGTGGAGGAACTTCAATAGAGAGAAGAGAGAAACTTAAGAGGTAGAACTGACAGGGTTAGTAGGTTAACTGGGTGGGAAGGAAAGTAGAGGAATCAAGGATTATTCCAGGATTCATGGTTCAGGAGACTGGAGTAATCCACTAGTTGAGATGGGACACACAGGTGGAAGGTGACGTTTACAGGAGAAGGTGACAAACTTGGAGGTGGGGCCATTGAGTTATATAAAGTGAGTAGGCTGGAGTAGGCTGCCGGGTGAGGATTCAGAGCTCAGGGAACCACCACAGATGGAGAGAGGGGTTGAGGAGTTACCAAAATATCAACGGTCCTTAAATCAGAGGAATGGACAAGAACGCACAGAGGTTTCGCTGTGCTCAGAGGTTCTGAAAATGTTGTTTGCTTGACCACAGAGCTTGTGGTTGACTAATGCCCATTTCTACCCTGGTCCACTATGACCTCACCTGTGAATTAAAAGAAAGGTGTGAAGCCTCCTGCAAAGTGACTTGGATTGAAGCCAAGTCTCAGGCTAGATCCCCACTGACTAGGCCTTCCCTAGCTTTCAAGGTGCTGGGCTCAAGGTGCTGGGCTTGAGCGGGTTTCTTCGAGAAATGAGTTCCTTTGCTAAAAGCAAGTATGAGGAAAGTGAGCTAAAGGCTGAATCTTCGAAGAGAAGCAAGAACATTGGGGTGTCTGGGCTTCCTCTCACATGTGTACCCCTAGGAAACCAATATGTAAGAGGGAAAAAGCCTCTCAGAGTAACTGATCTGTGATAATTAGGCTTTGCTTTCTTCACGTCTTTGTATAACTAAATGGTAAGTTTTATGAATTCAGACTGAAACCTTTGGATTCACAGGCTCAATCATGATGTTGTCACTGGCTCTGAAGAGTTAGATAGTCCTGACTTTGACCTTGGATCTACCTATTGTAGTGACCTTGGGCAGATGGCTTCTTTGAGTCTTTTTTTCCTTACGTATGAAAAATGGGCAGTAATCACTACATCAGTGGCATATTGACAAGATTTGAGATGATAGATGAGTTTATCTCTTTAACTGAAAGAGGACTGAATCCTGTGATTTCTAAACTTTGGTCTGGCTTTGATTCCATAGCTTATTTGTCATATGAAGTTGTATTTCTTTCTACATGAAGTCTTTTTGAAAAAACCTTGTGCTGCATGCCTGTTAAGAGTTTAGAGCATCTGCCTTTGAGAAAAGCTCATACGTTCTTTTTTTTCTAATTGCAGTTTTTCCACTACTCCCAAGGACAAGTGTATCCTGGGAATTACCCACCATTTAAGGACAGAATCAGCTGGGCTGGAGACCTCGACAAGAAAGATGCATCAATCAACATAGAGAATATGCAGTTTATACACAATGGCACCTATATTTGTGATGTCAAAAACCCTCCTGACATTGTTGTGCAGCCAGGACACATTAGGCTCTATGTTGTAGAGAAAGGTACTTCCTTGAGTATTTTGGCAAAGGTGACACAGTCTCCTTTATCTCAGATTTAGTTGGAGAACAGAGTTACATTTCCTATTGTGTTTGCGATACAGTTACGCTCCCTGTTTCATGTACCCGTGGCTCCCCAAAATATGCCAGAGCTTGGTGGGGCAGGGGGGGGCCCTGTTTATCCAGCTGTAGTAGCTAGTTTCTTCATTTGTATACCTGGAGCCCACTGATCCAATTTTAGGAGTGTTAATTTTTCAGTATTAATTAGAAGAAGGACCTAGTTCACTATGGTTGGATGGGATGGGCAGTGGAGAATAAGATTAATACTGCTTTGATATTCTCCAAGAGAAAGTTCTAACACTTGCAGTACAGTTTTTTCTTCCCTTTTCTGGAAAATAAGGAGGAAATGCAGCTTCTGGTGTCTCACTTTGAGACAAAGTCTGCTTTGCCAGAGAGCAAATTGAGGTAAATTCACACCCCTGGAATTGCTTTGAGTTCAGAGCCTTGAGTGGGAGGGATTGAGTGTATAGAGATCCTTATTAGCTCTGTAGCTTATTCTGTATCGGTTAACATTTGTACAATATCGGTTAGACAGTGGGAGCTCATAATGTGGACAATAAAAGACGAAGTGGTCACTCCTAAAGCACTTGCTTATTAATTTAATAAAATCCCACTTCCTCTCTTGGTAGCAAAGTACCTTAAAACAATTTTGTTCTTTCTCTCTAGAGATCTTGCCCGTGTTTCCAGTTTGGGTGGTGGTGGGTATAGTTACTGCTGTGGTGCTAGGTCTCACTCTGCTCATCAGCATGATCCTGGCTGTCCTCTATAGAAGGAGAAACTCTAAAAGGGATTATACTGGGTAAGAAACACCATTTGTGGGGGAGGAGGTGGGGGAAAGAATCCAAAAACTTCTATATTTTTTTGTGCAAAAAGAATGGTGAAGAATTAGCTACTTTCACATCGGGATCGGGGGAGTCTGTCCTTCAGAGGTGTGCTGGTGCAGGCCAGCAGAAATCGGTGACCTGCTGGTGAACATGGGCCGTGCACTACTCCCCACTTCCGAACACCTGCCATGGGTTTGTGCAGTGAACCACGCAGCAATGTGGGCTCTGCGTGACAGTACCATATCATGAAACCACACACGTCACTCTCCCACTAGGACTGTCATTTGAATCTCTTGGTCATAATCTCACAAGGTTCTTCTTTTCAGTTAGGTAAATAGAAAACTCTAGTCACAGAGTTGTGCTAATAAATGACTCCAGCTGATGTGATGATGAGGGCTTTTCCTTTTTATAGTTTTGTAAGCAGTTTTATTGCTTTGATCATTCTCGAATGCATGGCTCTATTCATCCAGACTGGGGTAATAAGAGTTGGACAGCAAAATATACCAGCAATAAAGAAAAGTAGATTTTTCTTCTTGTGTATGGCTTCTCGAAAAAACACCTCGGAGCAAAGGGTGTGTCTAACTGAAGAACCTTCTTTCTCCCCCTCTCCAGTGGGACACCTAGCCATGTAAGCTATGTAGAACTCATGGGGTAAGACTCAGCAGAGGCCGGATTCAGGCTGTCACACGAGCCGGGTCCCCTGTGCGCGGGCTCACCTTACCAGCCCTAAAGGACTGTGAGGGGGTTGCTTGCCCCAAACCCCCTTGCTGGTGGATGGTGGGAACCCGGGCTCTGCTGCTCTGGTTTTTAGGAGTGCTGTGTTTTAGCCAGTTTGAGTGTTCAAATTCAGATCTTGTTTGCTTGGAATGCTTCTTTTCTGCTGACTGTATCTATACCTTGGCATAGTGAGTGCTTTATGATGAAATATAACCCAAGTGTTATACCCAACATGAGAGACTAATCCAGGGTGGTGACATGCCAGTGTGTAGTTCTTGCTTTGGGGTTAATAAAGGAGCAAAAGAGTATGCCATAGAGTCCTGCATGGCATCGTGAATGCTGCTTTTCTTCTTACTATGATTTTTTTTCCCCTTGCCCTGCTTTTTCCACCTTGGTGTGCCGGGATCAGATCCTGCTTATCTTCTACTTCTTAAGAAAAGCTGACATAGACGACACACTGGGACTGTAACAGGGCTGGGGTCCTCTTCCAATCCCACTAGACACATGGTAACTAATCACATTGCCCGTTGCTGTTAACATTCATGTGTATGTATTCAGCCCATCTCCCTTGTTGACAACTAACCAGCTAGCTCTGTGCTAACACAACAGCTATTATGGTTTGTCCACAAATATGTCTTATGTTTGCATTGGCAACTTGTTGAGTGTACCATCCCAGTGAAATTGGGCTGTCAGGTTTCTCAGAGGTTTTATGATCACCTGAATATATATATATATATATATATATTATATATATATATATATACACATAATATATATATATTCCTCACGTAGAATGACTTTGTGTATGTGTGTGTTTTAGTGTTCTTTCATACATGAATTGTTATTGGTGGCTGAGACCCTCTTTGTGTTAGATACTCAGACCATTTTGGTTTGGGATATAGAGCTTAGAGCTTCCTGATTCAGAGAAGACGCAGTTCACAGAACACAGTTTGCTTTAGTCTTAGTTATAATCACACTAGAATGTGAACCTTCCCAAACTCCTAAGATTTTCTTTAAAAATGCGTTAACAAGGATTTAAGCTGACATGTACCATTAGAGAATCCCTAATGAGGTACCTCCTGCCATTCACTTTCCCTTATTTATTTATGAGATAATGTTTATTGTGAAAGATCCCCAGAGCCCTGAAAAAGTTCAGCCTGTGTGATGTGGCATTCCACAGTTTCTTATCATTCATGACTTCCTGGGTTTTCTTTGGTTGTATTAGTAGGGAAACTAAATATGGGGAACTAAGGAATGAAAGGAATGAGTTGAGCCAAGACTACAAGCCTGGATGTGGATCTGTAATTTTTGGAATACATTCAGCAAAGGTTTGCCTTGTTGCTATTACAAAGGCTTAGCTTGCTCCTTTAAACGTCCCAGAGGAGGAGTGATAGCAGGGGAAAAACACAGAGCAGCAAAAGGATAAATGAGCATTATAGGCAGAGTCCCATTCAGCAGATAGTGTGATTGCAAAGTGGGGCAAAGAAGTTGCACTACACAGTTTCTGTACTTACCCTTAAGTAGGTTCATCAACTTCTAAGAAACAGTGTCAGGGATAAGAAATAGTCTCAAGATCTGTGATCATTTTGATACTCATTGTTCTGTTGTGTTTTGTTTTATCTGCTGCTTCACCTTGCCATCACTTGCATTTCTATATTTTTTTCCCATTTATTTTAATTTTTTTTTCTGTTTACATTTGTTCTCCAAATTGCCAACTCATCAGCTGCAGTACATCAGAGAGTGTGTCACCGGTTAAGCAGGCTCCACGGAAGTCCCCCTCCGACACAGAGGGTCTAGTAAAGAGCCTGCCTTCTGGATCCCATCAGGTAACGGCTGATTGCAGTTCTGCCCACCGTACTGTGCTCTGCAGTTTGGTGGTCTGTCACTTTCCTGGTCAGGAAAGAATACTGACCCCTGAGACAGAAAAGAGAGATAACAAGAGGGGAAATTAGAGCTGGCCTAGGAGGACCACAAGAAAATATGGGAGAAGAATCTGACTTGAGGAAAGGTTTCCACCAAAGCAACACTAACAGATGATTTACTAATAATTTGGCTCCTCTAGGCCAATTGAAATTAGGAAATGGCCCCTCAGATGTAATTCCTGAATTGCTTAAAGAAATAGATCTGGTGAACTAGATTCTGTTTTGAGGTGCTCTATAAGATAAGGAATTAGGAAAAGGTTGATATTCTTGGTATTGAAAATAAATTATTTTGTATGAGTTCTTTAGAAGAAATTGAAAGTAAACATTTATCTGAATAACTGGTAGGCTTGATGAACAAGGCATTGATTTCTACTTCTTTTAGAAAGTACAGAAGAGAAATATCTTTTATTTGGAACTTAGCATAGAATCTAGCATGGTGGTTAGTACTGTGTTTTGACTATGCTCTTGTGACTATAATTGCGGCATGGCAAAAATTCCATAGCTTAGTACCAATTCTGTCCTTCTGGGGTAGAAAGCAATCTAAGGAATTTGGCCAATTACAGGTTTTCCCTGAGGTGTTTTGGAGGTCAGATGGATTTAAAAGGAAATAAAGAAAAGAATAACAGTGTTCTGTGGAAGTAATACTCAGTCTTATTCCATAACTGTTAATATGTAGTGAGGACCATGAGGCATTGTGATACTAAATCACTAAAAGCATACGCCGAGCGAATCACAGCATTAGGGCTAGAACTCAAGTTCTAGAACATTCTCTGTTAATATCATAGCGTCCGGGCTTGTGACTAATTCCTAGTCTATCTGTCTCTTTTGGATAACAGTATAACGCAGATACCTCACTTCACTAATTTGGATTGCAGATGGGAATAGGGTTAAGAATAAAGGTTTGAGAGTTAGGCATAACATTGGAAAAAGGCTTAGAAGATTTTTCTTCTACTTTTGAAGTGCTATGGGAGTTGCTCACCTGTTGAAAACAAACTAGAAAGAAAAAAAACAACAACAATGGTTTCTGATATTGGAAAGCAGGTTGTGTGGTACTGTAATCCCTGAGAGAAGGGACACAAATAAGAGGAGTCCTGTGATTGTCTGAGTTTACTGCCTTGAGGCAGTTTCCAAGCTGCAGTGCTAGGAGGGGAAGCACAAACAAACTCAGTTGTTTGAGGAATTGAGGAAGAGAAGTCAGTATTTGGGGAGGCCAAGGTTTCTAGGATTTATGAGACAAAGTTCCAGAGAAGAAGAAACTACACAGAAAAAAAAAGAGATATGGAATGGCCAGGCTCCTTTGAGCCTTTTCTGAGTAGATAGAGATTTTTGGATGTATGAGAGAAAACACCTAAAACCAGAGAAAGAACCATCTGAAAAGCAGTAAGTTATATGATATCATGCAGGGCTGGGAATTGTTTGTGTTCCTAAAGGCCAGAGTGCCTCTTAATACATAGAATATTGGTTGCAGTCCTCCAAATGGTCATGCCCAGTAGTACCGGAATATAGTAGTATTACTATAATAGTAGTACCAGGCTAATGTAGCACCAGAATATGGATACTGTGGACCTGCCATAACAAAGCTTAAAAGGAGGCCTTTAAAGAATCAAACTAAACCGAAAGTATTTTAGCTGCATGCCAGTACAAAATCCAACACTCTTTACAAGAATACAACAAAATCCAGCACCTAACAGTGTAAAATTTTACGATGTCTCACACCAATCAAAAATTACCACACATATGGAGAAGCAGGAAAAAAATATGACCAGGAGAAAAGCCAATCAATAGAAACAAACCCAGAAATGACAGAACAATAGAATTCATAGAACCAGGACTTTTAAACAAGTATGAAAATCTTATAACTAATCTTAATGATGTAAAGGAAACCTTGACATAATGAGAGAAATATAAAAAAAAGACAAAATGGAAAAAACAAACAAACAAACCACCTTGGATGGCATAGACTATACAGAAGAAAAGATCCATAAGCTTGAAGACACAGCAATAGGAACTATCCAGAATAAAGCATGAAGAGGAGGGCAACTAGAGAAAATAGGCAATATCTGGAAAGAGAAGGGAATAAGAAAAAAAAAAAATAGCCAGAGGCTTTCCATTCTTGGAAACTAATTTTTCTGATATTATCTTAATGTTTCCAAACAACTTTATTTTATTACTACTTCTGGATACTTCAGTTTTAGATATTAACTACCGACTCCATACTATGGAGAATGAAAATGTACATTTCTTTTTCTCCTGGCCTTTCTTCCCACACACGGTTTGTACACATACATATACACAAGCCTCCTCCCAATGAGATTGTATCACTGTATTTAAATATGTTTCAGTATTATGTGTACCTATTTTTTTCCATCATTGTACCACATATATTTGCTTCCTTTTATAATTTTTTTGTTTTTCATGGAGCCAATATTTGCCTTGTTTTTTATTTGCATAGTCTTCTAAGCCTGTATTTATATTCCTTCTCAAAACTCTCCACTTAAACACCTCTGCGCACATGGAAACACATGACGTGTTTTGTTGGTTTCTTTTTTTTTTTTGGAGACACACCTGTTAGGATCTTCTGCATTTGTTGTGCTTTAGGCTGCTGTATAGCAGTCATCTTGGGCGTTCTCGCCCAACAAATGTTATTTACTCATCTCTTATTTAGACTCAGTTCTTCACCTTTTTTAGTTTATTCCCATATTATGGTAGATATATCCTCCATAATTTTTTTTTCCTCCATAATTTCTTGAGAGAGAAGGCACAGGAGATAAAAATTCTGAGGCTTTGGTTGATAAGCAAAATGATCCCAACGATGTCCACATCCTAATCCCTGGAACCTGTGAGATATATTGCTTGACCTTTCCCAAGGGATTCTGCAGCTCTGGTAAAGGATCCGAGATGGGGAAATTCTCCTGGATTATCCATGCAGGCCTCGTATAATCACAAGGGTCCTCATAAGAAGGAGGCAGGAGGGTCAGGGCCAGCGATTGAAGATGTTATCCTGCCAGGCCTTGAAGACAGAGGAAGGAATCTTCAGCCAAGGAATACAGGCAGCTTCCATAAGCTGAGAAAAGGAAGCGGACTCTCCTCAGAGCCCCCAGAAGTAACACAGCCCTGCTGGTGCTTGAGGTCCTCCTGAGGGTCCTTCTGACCTCCCCAAATGTAAGAGAACCTGTTTGGTTTTAGCACGTCTAAAGTTGTTTTTATTCTCCTTCCTTAAACGTGATGGATAACTCCGTTGGGTAGGATTCCAGGTTAGAAATTGTTCTTCAGTATTTTGAGGCATTGTTGATGTTTCTAGCTTCCATTGTGAAGAAGCGAAGAGGTTGCTCTCTTCTCATTCCTGCTTCTTTGTGTGGTACCCACTTTAAGCCCCTTCTCAGAATCTTTTTTTTTTTTTTAAGATTTTATTTATTTATTCATGATAGACATAGAGAGAAAGAGAGGCAGAGACAGAAGCAGGCTCCATGCCGGGAGCCCGACGCGGGACTCGATCCTGGGACTCCAAAGGCAGGCAAACCTCTGAGCCACCCAGAGATCCCCTCAGAATCTTTTTTTATCCCTTGTATTCTAAAATTTCATAAAATTGTGGGTCCTTTTCATTCATTGTGTTTGCTATTCCGTGTGCCCTTTATTTTTTTTTTTTTTATTTATTTATTTTTTTTTATTTATGATAGTCACAGAGAGAGAGAGAGAGAGGCAGAGACACAGGCAGAGGGAGAAGCAGGCTCCACGCACCGGGAGCCCGATGTGGGATTCGATCCCGGGTCTCCAGGATCGCGCCCTGGGCCAAAGGCAGGCGCCAAACCGCTGCGCCACCCAGGGATCCCCCGTGTGCCCTTTCAATCTGAAAAGTATGTTCCTCAGTTTTAGGATGTTTTCTCCCATTATGCTTTAGAGATTTTCCTCCTCCTATTTTCTATTCTCTCCTTTGGAAATCCCAATAGGAATTGGACCATCTCCTAGATCAGTCCTTTAGTTTTCTTATTTTTTTCTGTTTTGCAGTTTTTGTCCTGCTATTAATTAATTAATTAATTAATTAATTAATTAATTTACTCATTCATTCATTCATTCATTCATTCATGGGAGACACAGAGAGCGAGAGAGGCAGAGACACAGGCAGAGGGAGAAGCAGGCTCCATGCAGGGAGCCTGATGTGGGACTCCATCCCGGGTCTCCAGGATCAGGCGCTGGGCTGAAGGCAGTGCTAAACTGCCGAGCCACCTTGGTTGCCCTTTGTCCTGCTTTCTAGAAAATTTCTGTAACATTATTTTCCAACTTTAATGGAATATTAAGTTTCTATTATCTTTTTTAAAATTTTCGAAAGCTATTTCTTATTCCCTAATTATAACATCTTGTACTTGTTTTTATGAATGCATTGTGTTCTCTCAGCATATCATTTATGTTTTATGTAATTTTTAAAAATTTTATTTATGGGGATCCCTGGCTGGCTCAGCGGTTTAGCACCTACCTTTGGCCAGGGGCATGATCCTGGAGTCCTGGGATTGAGTCCCACATCGGGCTCCCTGCATGGAGCCTGCTTCTTCCTCTGCCTGTGTCTCTGCCTCTCTCTCTCTCTCTCTCTCTCTCTCTCATGAATAAAATCATAAAAAAAAATAAAAAGAATTACCTTTTTCTCATAATTTCTGTCTTATGTTAGAAGCTTTACTCAAATACCCAATGATCTTTGGTTATCTATTGATACTTAAGTCACTCAAATCTGATCAGAAGCTCTTTCTGCAGAGAAGAGCTTCCTGGGTGGGTAGTGGGCTTCACTGTATAAAGCACTGACTGTCATCCATTTGGAGACTTAGAAAGTATCCATTGCTGAGAGTCTTTTTCTCTTGGGTTAGTCAATTTCTCTGGAAAGAAATCCCTGCTTCGGAGCTGAGTAGAGGAAGGAGAGAGATGAGGGTTCACTGTTTAATAAGCAGACTTGCTCACCTCATTTTCAGGGCTGTGCGCCCCCCCCCCCCCGCCCCCTTGTCTGCTGTCCCTGAGTCAGAGACTGGCTCACTTCCTGTGAGTAAACCCCAGGGTTCTGCCCAGGCCAGACTTCGAACCCAATGGCATTTTCTAGAGGTTGGTAAGAAATAATCCAACCGTTGTATCTATCCGTATTCACATTTTTCAGCATTTGCAGGATAATACCAGATTAGCTTTGAGAGTAAAACTGGGTTCCTCACAGTTGATTTTTAGGTGATTTCCTCTGTGCTCAGGGCAGACCCCTGGAGGCCTCTTCAGCCCCCATCACATCAGGGTTTCTGCCTAGGTGGCCTATACCCAAGTATACTTTGTCTGACTCAGGTTTTTTTTTTATCAAATCATACTGTACCTTTTATTTTACAGTTGTACATCTTCAAACTAGTTTCTGCCTTACATGTTTCTGGAACTTCTAAATCCCTTGCCAGTTAACCCAAGGCTTGGAAGTAGACTATGTGATTGCCTAGCCAATCGGTCTTCTAGCTTTTGTTTTATTTAGATTTGCATTTACTGGTCATGTCCACTTACAACAGGGAATGCTATCCTAAGGTTAAAACAGTTGCTTCATTTACTCCATAAAATTCCTAAGTGCTGTAGAGCATTAGCAGGGGGTCCTAGTGTGTGCTTTAAAAAAAATGTATTTATTCAATTTATATAGAGTGTGATCAGGGGGAGGGGCAGGGGAATGAAGCTCAAGCCACACTCCCCGCTGGTGCAGAGCCCAGCCTTATGACCCATGATCATGACCTGAGCCGGAATCAAATGTGATGCTCAACTTAGTGAACTACCGAGGTGCCCCTAGGGTGTGCTTTTATTCACCATCACCCACCACCTTCAGTTTATGTATCAGGGATGCCTCTCTTTCCAGGCCCCGGAGTATTTGATGGGAGTTCAGAATCCTTATGATATACTCTTTCTTCAGTTTGTTCAAACTGAGGCTGCAAAGTTTTTCACAGTTTAGGAAAAACGTACTTGACCTGATATGTTCCATCTTATTATGGAATCTATGAGATTAATTATAAGTTGGATGCAACGAAACAGAACAGTTCTTTTAAGAATCTAATCAGGGCAGCCCGGGTGGCTCAGTGGTTTGGCACTGCCTTCAGCCCAGGGTGTGATCCCGGAGTCCCGGGATCGAGTCCTGTGCCAGATTCCCTGCATGGAGCCTGCTTCTCCCTCTGCCTGTGTCTCTGCCTCTCTCTGTCTCTCTCTCTCTCTCTGTGTCTCTCTTGAATAAATAAATAAATAAAATCTTTTAAAAAATCTAATCATTCCTCTGGATATTCTGTTTCGATCACTTCCACATACACGTGGGTGTTTACTGTACATGCAGTGTAGACCAGACTCAGAAAGTGCGAGGATAATTAGCACCTGGACTCTGCGCTCAAGAACCTTAGAGTCTCCTGGGTGGTTAAGATCATTTTTAGGCTTTTCCCAGATGTGGAGAATTTTTTTTTAATATCCTAATGAACAGGTTTTTTGGTGTTTTTTGAATACCCTCACAAACAGCCTTGAGAAAATCTTCATATTCAGTTGAACTCCAGGGTAGTGATGTGTTACAAACTAGCACTGACTCTGGGGTCCAGACAATGGTATTAACTTGGGGAGAATTACTTGACATCAGCATCTGTTCCTCCTCTGAAATGATAGGTTGGGGCAAGTTGATCTCGTTTTTTTTTTCTATTTTTAATTATAAGGGCTCGTGGCACACTATGCTTTATAAGGACAGGTATAGGTGGTTGCTGCCCATGCTAGCAATCAGATCTGTGAAGCGGGGATGTGGATGGGAATATTTGCAAACTATCCCTTGGTACTTTCTTCCAGGAGTTCTATTGTGACGCGTTCCCTGATCAGCAAAACCTTCCATCTTCTACCCTCAGGCATCATCTGAGAATCTTTTTCTTTTTTAAAGATTTTATTTATTTATTCATGAGAGACAGAGAGAGAGAGAGACAGAGACACAGGCAGAGGGAGAAGCAGGTTTCACGCAGGGAGCCCGACGTGGGACTTGATCCTGGGTCTCCAGGATCATACCCCGGGCTGAAGGCGGCGCTAAACTGCTGAGCCACCCGGGCTGCCCTCATCTGAGAATCTAATTGCATTAGTAATTACTACTTGGATAAATAAATAACTCCAGGAGAGAACTTAACAGGAGTGTGCTAAGAAGGAAATTTATAGAAGATGAACCATAACACCGAAACAGGACATTAAGTTTTCTGTATTATTTTCTGTCTTTGGTCACTATTTTTGTTACCATTGATAGACTTGGTGACAGAAGGCTTGAGTAAAAGTAGCTTTAACAGACAGTCAGGTTTATTAACTCACAAGAGGTCCCAAAGCAAGGTACTTCTGTGTTCTTGAGTTCACTGACCCAACAGTGTTAAACCATTTTACAAATGGTTTCTTCAAATCAGGATCCAAACATGTTCTTTCCACCATATTCTTTCATCTTCTGTATTTTGTCTTTGTTCTTGAGCTCCCCGCAGCCTCCAGATGGCTGCCGTGGTTTCAGGCAACACCCGAGAAGAGGCAGCCAGGAGAAGAGCTGACTCTCCTCCCATGCAGTTTTAATTATGGAGGAAAATCTTGGCCAGAAGCCCCCCCAGCAAACTTCTCTGAGTCCCCACTGGGAGCAGATCACATGCTTATGACTCTTCCAGTCCCATCTGCAAGGGGACGGGAAATATGATTGGCTCCCCCCGCCCCAGGGTGGGGGGGAGGCAAGGAAGGGTGGGATCGTTTATCTGAGCAAAGGGATGGTGACCACTGAACCCAAATTAAGGTTCTTCCAGCAAGTGGAAGTGGAAGGTTGGTTTGGGAAGGTTGTTAGGTAGGCACTACTTAAAGTGTTCCAGCATTAGGGATGAGAAGTAAAACTCTTTGTCAAGTTTAGTTTAACATAATTTTTTTGCGTGTGGGTATCTTTCCTGAATCCTTTTCTGGAAATGGTTAATGTTTTGTATGCACAAGGCAGGTATTGGTAGGGGGCGGGGCGGGGGGCAGTGATAGAGTGGACTAGTTACACACCTTTCGGCTGAGTCACAAAGACCCAGTAATGTTTGAAGAAGTATGCAGGCGCATCGCTTCCTCTGGTTCTCACAGCGGCCGGATGAGGTTCTTTTATCCCGTTTTACACATGAAGAAACTGAAGCTTAGTTAGATTGAGTCACTTGTTCAAGGTTACTAGTTAGTGGCAGAGCTGGTGTTAGACCTGGATCTGTCTGGCTCAAAGGCAGGTGCTTATTTTCTCCTGCCCGTCCATTTCTTTTCAAGTCCGTTTTGATAATTGGTTTCATGTATCTCAGAG
Organism: Canis aureus; assembly: GCF_053574225.1. Lineage (NCBI taxonomy): Eukaryota > Metazoa > Chordata > Mammalia > Carnivora > Canidae > Canis > Canis aureus. The sequence goes on from NC_135616.1 coordinate 50,445,831, forward strand.
TCCTAAAAGGTAACTAACTGTGTTTCACACCTATTTTTAGCAGTGGCATAAATACTAAATACTGAAAAGGGTGTTTCATGAACAGTCAGTGAGCATGTGGTAAAAGCAGATGTTCTTTCTTGGTGGTAGTGGTGCTAGAGGATCAGGTGTGATTGAGATTAGGAAGGACCGCAGAGACTACAGAAAGGGGAAGCGGGACATAGCACAGTAGCTTCTGCGTAATTAATACATGCTAACTGGCACTAAAAGAAGAGACCTGGGTCAAGCAATTTGTTTCTTGAAACATTTTCAGTAGTTAAAGACAGTCTGTGTAGTGAACAGTTGGGTAAAAATGTATCCAGAATAATTTTTCATTTGATTGCTGTAATTCTTTGTGGAAAAGCACCCCAACCCCACCCTGCAAAAACAAGTGGAAGGTGGTGGAGATGCGTGCCAAGATGTACAGTAAAAACATCTAGATGCTGTTCATGTATTGTTTTAATTCTCAAATACCTGAAAGTGCCTGCCTTGGTAGTGGCAGAGTCATTTCCATGTTGCTCTTCGTTTCCAGGATCCTCCATGTTCCATAGAGACCCAGAATACTTTCAGGTCCCAATAAGGTTCAGAACCCGGCTTCAAAGAGCTGTTGGAGATTGAACTAGATCTATCAGCAGATGCCTGATCTGGACCCACATCCCAGAATTCCTTTGGTCCATTACATCATCCACGCCTTCTCCAGCACCTACTGGGTCTGCCCACTACTGCTCTAGGCACTTAACTAACAAAGTCCCTGATCTTAGGACCCCATTGTAAGAGGGAAAGGGACTGAGGGCATTGGATAGTGGTAAGCAATTTGGGGAAAAAGAAAAATCCATCAGCAGGAGGGAATTCCTTTTATCTTTCAGTGTTTTCCCAGTTGCCTTCAACAAACTGTTATGTGTTCTTGCCATGAAAGACAACACCATCTCACATGAGAGATTTTACTGATATTTTAACATTTACTGACTGATAACCTATTCTGTGTTCTTTTTCATTTTTGCTTTCTCTGTTCTCTTTCTTTTCCACTCACCTAGTGTATCTGTTACCTATTGCTGTGTAACAAACCACCCCAAAACATAATGACCTAAAACAACCACCATTTATTTGGCTCCCAGTTCTTTAGGTCGTTGGGCAGATCATCTGGTCAGGAGCAGTTCAGCAGATCTCTGCTGGCCCACCCACATCCCTACAGTTGGCTGGACTGTCTACAGTGGTCTCAATCACAGCTGTTGGTGGGCAGGCTGTTGGCCTGAGAGACAGCCCTTGAGTATTACTTTTTTTTTTATTTTAAAGATTTTATTCATTCATGAGAGACACAGAGAAAGGCAGAGACATAGGCAAAGGGAGAAGCAGGCCCCCCGCAAGGAGCCCGATGCAGGATTCAATCCTGGATCTCAGGATCACGCCCTAAGCTGAAGGCAGACGTTCAACCGCTGAGCCACCCAGATGTCCCTGAGTATTACCTTGTAACTCCACTTTGGGTGCTCCCTGTACAGTGCTGACAGCTGGTGTGTCCCTCCTGGAGAAGTTGGAGTGCCTGCACATCTGCAGGATGACCCTCTAGGGGATGCAGGTTGTGGGGCTCCTGGGTGGGAATAAGATGTTTAGTTGAAACTACAGGCTTCTCGCTACTGAATTTAGGATTCCAAAGTTGAAAGCTTAAGCACAATATTTGACTTCTCAAGGAGAGTTTCCTGGATTGGGAGAAAGGTTGACTTGGGGTTATACTGAACTTGTACAATCAGGGCTATTGTGTTATTGTTGTTTATAACTTTAGAATCCCTGGGTTGGAAGGTACTTTAGGGGTCATGAAGTGCAAACATCCCTCTGGTATTTGAAACTCTTGCTGCTGTTCACACCTCCTCCCCCAGGAGTCTGAGAACTTGCTGTGTCCCCAGGCAGCCCACCTTCCCTGGCTGCTCTGGCTGGGGCCCTGGAACCCCCTTCCTCACTGCTGAGGCCAGGGGGCAGACCTCTTCTATGCTAGTCCATTTAGATTTTTCTTTATATCGCTTCAGGTCATGGCTTTTGGGTTTTCATTTTAAAACAGGAAAACCAGTTACCTGATCTTAGATATCAAAGAAGCAATACTTGTATTGGTTATGATAGGATCAGACTAAAAGAATTACACTCTAAGTAGTACATGGGAGGATATATCTGAAATGTTTTTAAGCGCCTATTTGTACAAAGTGACCCGTTCAAATTGATCATATCTTTTGAGTGACACCCAACATGCTGGTTTCTTACGTGCATCATTCTGAGGCTCACGATTTCAGTGGGTCTCAGGTTGGTAGAAGTGTACATCTTAGTCCTTAAAACTCTGATCCCAGTTACAAGGGTTGAGGAATTCTGTGGCAGGTCAGGTATGAAGATAAGGGTAATTTCCTGAGGAGGAATTTTCTATGTATAGAAATTCCCAGCTACAGAAGTAGACAGTAATGTAACATACCTCCTTGTACCAGCTTTCACAATCACAAGAACATTGTGTTCAACGTTGTGAACACCGTTGTTTTGAAGTCAGTCCTGGACATAGCGTTCATAAGAGGTCTTCTTGAAGACATTCAAAAGAAGGAACTCATTACTCTGGAACCCTAATGTTACCACTTTAATGATTGCTTCTGCACCTGCCCCTGAAGGGACCACCGATTTCCCCAAACCTCTAATTGTCCTTCTCTTCTCCAGGGCCCAGTCATATATGCGCAGTTAGACCACTCTGGTGGACATCACAGTGACAAGATTAACAAGTCAGAGTCTGTGGTGTATGCGGACATCCGGAAAAATTAAGAGAAGACCCAGAACATATCCTAAGCAAGAAACTAATCAAACAGGACGCTTGTGCAGAGAATGTAACCCATAGCCACATGTGGCCTTGGAGACCTGGGCAAGGACAAGCACATGTTTATTCATGGATGGAGAAAAAGATGTGTATAAAGGATATGTATAAATATTCTATTTAATCTGATATGGGGAGCCAATGTTGCATGATGAGAAGATGGTATGATTCTACATATATAAATTGTCTTGCTGTTTTGTACTTTCTTTCAAGGTTGTTTACAGTTGGGAAAAGTCAGAAACATTCTTGTCACTGTCATTTAGATGTGGTTTGCCTTAATGGAGACGGTAGCAGATCTTTAGTATTCCAGTAGACATGGCCCTTTTATCTAAGGGCTTAACCAGTCTTAGCATTTATCGTGGTTGGAGAGTGGAGACACAGATGGAAGTGTGTCCAGGGCGGCCTCTAACCCAGTGTCAGCACCACCTATTTGGCTGTAGGTTTTAGAAAGCCTCCATTAGCTGTGCCGCTTGAACCCAGTTTGAGAAGTTTTTGTGAGTGGTTTTTTTTCCTCTAAAATACAGGGCGGGTTTTTTGCTTTTATAATGTTGTGAGACCGACGTTAATGTTAAACCATTTGTCTTAATCAGTTTGTGGATTCGTCCTAGCAAGACCAGCAAAGGATAAATGCCAAGGTCACGTCTTTCTAGGTACTTTTTAGATCAATACCATATACATAATTGAAGTAGGAATCCCAGCCTTGCTTGAGTACTGTACCATTTGGGGAGTAAAAGGTACCCTTACAGTCTTTGCCTAAGACCTTCCTGCTTGAAATAAGGGTCCCCATACAGCCAAAGGAGAGGAGTTTTATTTCCTTTTAAGTAGGCACAAATGGGATAATTACAAAGCCAGCCTGTAGCGTCTCAGAGCCCTCTCTAGAGAGTCCTCTTTATAGAGGATTCCGTGGTGATTCTGGCAAGAAGCATTAGTCATGGCTCTGTAATAGCTTCAGGGCGCCTCAAAGGTTAAGGATAGTCTAGGGTTTTTTGTTGTTGTCTTGTTTTTTTTTTTAATCAGCAGGGAGGGTTATTAGCACTTCTACTTTGTCACTGTTTTGGAGTTTTGGATAGGGTTCTTTTGATTTTATTTCCCTTTTTTGTTTTTACCTTTTTTTTTTCCTTCACTTTTTCCCATTGTGTCGAATTGGTAGACAACGAGAGGAGGAAAAGTTTGGATATTCCTTCCAAGAGTTCATTTTCTTCCACTGACTACCCTCCTTACCCCATCTCAAGCTTAGGAGTTTTTATCTTTTACTGGGAGTGAAAAACATGGTGAAGGTCACCAAACATTTATATGGTCATTACCCCCTTTCTGGATGATTTGGTTGTAACAGAATTTTTTTTCCGCTTAAGAGGACGTGAAAGCCCCCGGTAGGGGTAGGGCGAGGGCGAGGACGCTGACCTGCTGGTCGCAGAGCACACCCGGTGGTGCTCGCCTTCCTCCCGGGGGGGGGCTGAGGCGGGACTCCCCGGGCGCCCCCCACCCCGAAGGGCGCGCAGGTGAAGGTGTGCACGCGGGGGCAAAACAGCCAGGGCGCGTGCGCCTCGGAACCGGCCTCCCGTCCGTCCGTCCGTCCAGCTGTCCGTCCGTCCACGCGGACTTTTATTTCCCGAGGACCCCTTGGTGGTGGCGGCTCCGCTGCCCCCCAGCTCGCGGGGGTCGGGGCGGGGTCCGGGCCCGGCTGCCCGGAGGAGGCAAGCAGGGCCGCCAGGCCGAGCTCAGGCCCCGCGCCCGCGGGGGCGCCCAGGGCTCCCCGAGACCTTGCAGCCAAGCGGCGGCTCTGCCCTGCCCCCCAGGACTCCGAGCAGCGCAGGCGCCTCTGCGGGGAGGGGCGGTGACCGGGTCGCGCTGTCCTTGCTGCGCCTCCGCCTCCGCCTCCGCCTCGCGCGGCCGCCCGAGCCCAAGTGCGTCCCTTTATAGGTGTCACGTTAACTGACAGGCACTTTTTACCGAGAAAAGGGGCGTCCTTTCCCCGGGTCCCCGACCACAGCACGCGGCCCTACTGCCTCCCGATTGGCCTCCCTCGCCCGGGCCTGCAGCCCGGCCCCGCCCAGCGCGCCCTCGGGCGCCCCCTGCCGGCTCGCCCCGCCCCGCCCCCAGCCGGGCACCTGGCGGCAGGACCTCCTGGCTGCGGTCGCGCAGCTGGGGCGGAGCGCCCGGGGTCGGGGCCTTTTCCTGGCCTCCTCTGGGCTTTTTGGTCCCTTCTGTCGCCTCGTCCCAGTGTTCCCCTGCCTGGCCACGGATGACAACAGTGGGGGCTGCTTTCCGGGTGGCGGAACGGCCCTCTCCCTAATCGTTGGCAGAATGAGACCTCTTAAAATTGTGTGTGATAAGGGGCCACCTAGAAGGAATTTCTTAGAGGTGAAAATCCCAAACCACCTGTAGGTTTTCAGTGGAAATGTATCCAGCTAGGGAAAAAACCATCAAGTTCATTATTAGTTTTTTGTTTTTTCTTCTTCAAAATTGTTGTACTTTTGTGAATGTTTTAATACATCTTTTTCAATTACTGAGTTGTGTTGTATGCTCATTTTTAACCAACTAGAAAAAGAGATAAAAGTGTTTTCATTCATCCCACTCGGGTGGCACTGTCCTCCTCATTCTTCAGAAACACCACGCATTGCCGGCTTCAGGCCCTTTGCACCTGCCATCCCCTCTGCCCGGAGCACGCAGTGGGCACCTGTTAAGTCTCTGCTCAGAGGTCCCTCTCTGAAAAAAAAAAAACAAAAACAAAAAAAAACAAAACAAAAAAAACAAAACAAAACAAAAAAAAAAAAGAGGTCCCTCTCTGAGAGAGACCTGCCATATATAAAAGAGCAACCTCACCGCCTCCACTGGCTCTCCCAAGCCCCCTTAATCCCACTCTGTTCTTCTCTGTTTAACTGTTCTATCCCTCTACCCATGTGCTTGTCTGTTTTTCCCTGTTGGAGTTAAGCACCAGACCTTTCTGTCTTGTTCACTGCTCCATCTTTAGCACACAGAATAGTACCTGGTACTTAGCAGGGGCTCAGCAGGTGTTGACTGGTTGGATGGTGGATGTAATTAATTCACCACATATATATTGGGAACTATCCTGTGCCAGGCAAGTGTGCTAAGCATGAGGAAATAAATGAACAAGACAAAGCTCTTCAAGGACCTGCCACAGAGTCGGGGCAACAGGGGAATTAACAGTAATAGCTAATAGCTACTAAATCCTTGCTGTGTAGACACCTAACTCTGGGAAACAAGAGTTAGGTGTCTCCTACAAGGGGTAGTGGAAAGGGAGGTGGGCAGGAGGTTGGGGTGACTGGGTGACGGGCACTGAGGGGGGCACTTGGGATGAGCACTGGGTGTTAGACTAAATGTTGGCAAATCGAACTCCAATTAAAACAATTTAAAATATAAAAAATCAATCGATCAATTAATCAATCCTTGCTGTGTGCCAGGCACTACATTTCTTACTCTATAGCATTATGAGTTTAGGCTAGTTGTACTAATCTTTTATTTTATTTTAATTTTTTTTAGAGATTTTATTTATTTATTCATGATAGTCACAGAGAGAGAGAGAGAGAGAGAGAGAGAGAGGGAGAGACACAGGCAGAGGGAGAAGCGGGCTCCATGCAGGGAGCCCGATGTGGGATTCAATCCCAGGTCTCCAGGATCACACCCTGGGCCAAAGGCAGGCACCAAACCGCTGCGCCACCCAGGGATCCCTAGTTGTACTAATCTTAAACTCACTTTTAGAAAGACTGTGTCATGCTTAGAGTATATAACTCACCAAAGGTCACTCAGCTAATAAGGTCCAGAGAGGCAAGGCTGGGTCTGGGGCTACTTGATCCCACTCCTTGTTCTTAAACACCGTGCCCTGTGGCCTATCTCACCAAAAGAAATAAATTGAACTTCTTCCTTATTCAAATAAATGTGCTACATGCCTGTAAAAAGTTTCCTATGTTCTTCAGAGCTACATGGGGGTCAAGTGAGGGAGGTGGTTGTATAGATGGTAGAGACACAGAGGCCCAGGGGTCTTAACCTCGGTTTGGAAGACATTATGATGACAGTCTGTTGAGAGCTGTGTCAGAAATAATGTCTTACTAATAAGCAGTGATGTTTTCTAGTGCTTTATTAATTTTATGAATTATCATGGATGCACAAGCTCCTGGCTTGCATAACTTCATGCTTTCTTGAGTGGGAGAGGAGACATTAAGGCTGGCAGGACCGCCTGTGTATGTGGATCTCACATGAACCGTATCCCTCATGTGTGATGTGGCAAGAAGAGAGACACTTCCCCCAGGACACGAAGGCAGAGTACTGGGAAGTGACAGGTTTTCTGTGGTTCCTCTGGATTGGGAACTGAGTACTGGGGAGTTTCCTCCTGCTGGGGCCCTGGCTTCCAAGCTGCATGGGGAACATGCCAACCAAATACATACTTGTTACCTCTGAGGGCAGCCACAGCCCCAAGTGGGCTGGTTTGGCAGTATTGAAGAGGAAACCTCAGATACTTTCTTACCCCCTTAAAGCTGATCCTTCTGAGTGATTCCAGTGCTAACCAGGTTGGAAATAGGAACCAATGGCTTATTCCTCCTACCTGCCCGTGACTGCTGAGGGAACATTCTCGCAGAGGAGGAAGGTGGCATTTGTAGCGCTGGTGTAGGTGGTGTAAATAACTGACCATCTGTTTTTATGATAGGTTCCCACACACACACATCTTCCTGTGTATTCAAGATATTTTAGAATGAATTTCAAACAGGCACAAAAGAGAATAGTAAAATCCACTTCCACATATCTGTCCTCAGTGATAGCTTCATCCACTCCTTTCTTCTTTTTCCTCTTTTCTGAATCATTTTAAAACAAACCCCAAAACAGGTCAGTTCACCCCTACATTCTTTGATGGGCATCTTTTTAAAAATATGTACATTTTTCTTACATAACCATAATCTCTTGTCACATTTAACAGAAACTTTTTTTTTTAAGATTTAGGCTCAACCAACTGAGCCCCCAGGGGCCCCTAACAGAAATATTTTTAAAAAGTTTGTAAACAATAATTCCTTGATTTTATCTAATGCCTACTTCATACTCAAATTTCCCCTGGTCTCAAAACTGGCATTTTACAAATGGTTTCTTCAAATCAGGATCCAAACATGGCTCTAGTATAACGATGTCATGCCTATTTCAGAAACAAAAAGGACCATAGTACTCAACAGATTGCTTTCTCCCCTCAGCATGGTGTCAGAGAAGCTTCCATGTGAGCACAGAGAGAAAGAACTAGGCCAAGACACCTGGGTGGCTCGGTCGGTTGGGTGTCTGGCCTTGGCTCATGTCATGATCTTAGAGTCCTGGAATTGAGTACCGCCTTGGACTCCCTGCTCAGTGGGAAGCCTGCTTCTCCCTCTCCTGTGCTCTCTCTCTCCCTCTTCACTCTCTCAAATAAGTACAATCTTAAAAAAAAAAAAAAAAGAGAGAGAGAGAGAGAACTGGGCTGCGAGCCATTAACACCCAGTGGGCCTCCTCTTGGACAGATGCACCATATTTTAAACCATTTCTGACTTCCTGGGTTTTTGTTTCTAGTTGTCTTGTGTTTGTCCCTCCCAAGTGGTACTGTAATTGTCACTTGTGCTTATGAACTGGTAAGGAAAAAAGGCAAATATACATTATCTGCAACTACGGGGAGGCAGCGCAGGATGGGACGAGTCCTCTGGCCCCTTGGAAACGGGATCTGAGGGGGACAGTGGCAGCTGCTAAACTCGCCTCCCCCATCACGTCCTTCCGAGAGCCTTCGGGCTGGCAGCCTGGCCGCAGAGCATGGGGGAGTGGGGTACAGAAGGCAGGCGGGAGCCCTAGCACCTGCAGGGGCCCGGCTGTGTTTACAGGGAAGGAAACCCAAACCTTTCAAGCCGCGGGGTCCCAGAGGAGCCGCTGCTTCCAGCTTCCGTTTCCTTCTGCAAACAGGATGTTGAAACTATTGTCCCTTCTTGGCTCAGGCTTGGGTTTGATTGTCCCGCAGCCGCCCCTTCCCTGACCGGCCTGGGGGCTCCCAAGCACCGGGAAGGGCTGGAGGGCTGGGATCTTTTTTTCTTTCTTACCTCGACCGTTGGAAGAGGAAGTCTGGCAGGTTTACTCTTCCCGTTTTGCTTTCGAGCCCTGAGCCCTGCCCTCCGGCGCGGTGGCTGACACACGTGGAGTCCCCCCTGCCCCCGTGCCCAGATCTGCGGAGGGAGTGGGCGACAGGGCAAAGCCAAGGCGGCTGGCCGAAGCCCTGAGGCTTGCCTTGCCCTGCTGCGGACTCCGAGGACGCTGAGCTTTGAATCTAGACCCATTCTTGGTTCTTTCTCCGGCTTTGAATAGGGTTATTTTTTTAATTACAGAGTTTCTTTCAACGAGATAAAAAAGAAACATAAATGTTTAACTTATTTTGTAGGGACTCTTAAAATGTACAACAGACCCAGAGGAATGTGGAACATTGCGCAAAAAAAAAAAAAAAAAATAAAAAAAAATAAAAAAAACCCAACCAAAACACCCTGCCCTTGCTCTTGCGGGCCGGCCCCAGCAGAAGCCGCGGCACCCGCAGGGCGTGTTGATAACGTGTCCAGACGCTCCCATTTGGGTAGAGCCCGGCCTTTTCTACGTGGAAGCCATTCTTTTTTTTTTTTTTTTAATAAATTTATTTTTCATTGGTGTTCAATTCACCAACATACAGAATAACACCCAGTGCTCATCCCGTCAAGTGCCCCCCTCAGTGCCCGCCACCCAGGCACCCCCACCCCCGCCCACCTCCCCTCCACCACCCCTAGTTCGTGGAAGCCATTCCCGAAGGCAGTTGCTCTGCCAGAGGGAGGAGTATTTTGGCAAAGCTTGCTCCTGGATTTTGGTCCCAGAGGATGTCTGCGGGCCACCCGGCACTGAGTCCCCGGGCAGGAGCGCGCAGAGGGCGCAATGAATCGCTCTAACGCGGGACACCCCAGGACACGCAGGCCCTCGGAGACGGAGGCTGGGCTAACGGCTTCATGTTGGCTACGTGAGGTTGAGCAAGAGACCAGGAAGCCCTCCCGGGGTGCGGGGGGGGGGGGGGGGACAGGAAGAGAGTTCATACCTGGCTGGAAAGAACTGGCCGCCTTCCCCGTCCTCTCCAAAACATACCATGGGAGAAAGTGCAAGATTTGGGTTCCTGTTGTACATTTTGTCTATTTCAATTCATTTCAAGCTTTTCAATCTTAGGATTCTTCCAGGGTTACCTGCCTGCCTCCTCCTCCTCCAGGTCAGCAGGCGCGCATTGAAGTCACTGCAAATGCAGTCCCTGCGCTTCTGACAGGGAGGGATGGAAGTAGAAAGCAGTCCCGCCAGCGAATGACCTGGGCCTTAGACTAACACCAGATCTGCTGTCTGCCACTAGCTTGGCATCCTGGACTTAAAATAGAGAAATACATTCTTTAAAAAAAAAAAAAAAAAAAAAAAAGATTTTATTTATTTGAGAGAGAAAAAAAGCACACTTTAGAGAGCAGGAGAGGGAGAAGCAGGCTCCCCACTGAGCAGAGAGCTTGATGCAGAACTTGATCCCAGAAAGTGAGACTGGATCCCAGGAAGTTGATCTCAGGAAGTGGGACTTGATCCCAGGACCCTGGGATCATGACCTGAGCCAAAGGCAGAGGCTTAACCAACTGAGCTACCCAGGCACCTAGGAGAAATACATATTGATAAGAGGTTTAGCCTATCCAGCATGATACATTTTCTCTTAATATGTTAATACCTCCCCTCTGATCCACGCTGGTATTATTCTTTGCTATAGAAATGTCCCGATTCAACTTTCAGTGGTTCTGCTTTGGCATGTTAAGGTTAATGAAGTTATTGCACTGTCCCATATGGTAGTCAGTGGCCACATACAGCCATTTACATTTAAATTTGAAATTAAGTAGAATTTAAAATTCAGATCCTCAGTCACACTAACCACATTTTTTTTTAAGATTTTATTTTATTTATTCATGAGAGACACACACAGAGAGAGAGGCAGAGACACAGGCAGAGGGAGAAGCAGGGTCCATGCAGGGAGCCTGACGCAGGACTGGATCTCGGGTCTCCAGGATCACAGACTGGGCTGAAAGCGGCGCTAAACTGCTGAGCCACCCAGGGGTCCCACTGACCACATTTCAAGTGCTCAATAGCCACATGTGATTTTGGAAAGTATTGGACAGTGCAGAGATAGAACATTTTCTTCCTCACAGAAAGTTCTGTTGGCCAGCGCTGGTGAAGACCATGCAGGAACTGGCAGCTGTTCAGTCCGTTGTGCCACACACATGATCACAGGAGACCGGTGAAGGCCATTCCAGTTTGAGGGAAGAGCCCAAAGGTGCAGGAAGGGAGAGAGAGGCTGAAGTGATTGCCGCATGGGATCTGGCAGGGAGCCAGGCCTTGAAGACTTGCAGTCCCAGTTTCTTAGCTGGGATGTTGTCCTGCAGGCAAATCGGGTTTTACGCAGAGGAGTGGCACACAGGAACTTGCAGGTTAGCAAGCTCACCCCACCAGTTGGTGGGGGTGGCCATCTGAAATCACGGGAGCTGTTAATACGTGGCTATTTCAGAGCTCAGTCATGGAAAAGCAGCCGGATTTTCAGCAGCAGAGGGAAGGACACTGGTCAGGAGGGTCTGAGGAGGGCTGGGGAGACTAGGGAAGGCCTTGGGCAGAATATCGTGACTGGCAGGGGCTGGAGACCGAAGACTCCAGATGAGCAGTGATCCGCACCACGAAGAGGTGGGAAGCTGGGTTGCAAGCAGGTGATCCTGAGGGCGCTGGGGTTGGGGCAGATGGGAGCCGGAGTGATCTAATAGTCCATTTAGCGAGTTCTGGGAAGGCTTCTCCCTAGATATTACTTTGAGCATCCTCCTTGGAAAGCCAATCTCTGATCTCTGTTCTGCATCTTCTGGCATTTCTCCAATCAAAGACTTTACTTCTGTCTCCACTGCCCCCGCTCTACTGCAGACCACCTCCATTCCAGGCTTGCAACAGTCACTGCCTCCCAATCTTCGGGTGGGCAGCTCCCTTCCAGCCCTGCTCTACAAAGGGGTGGTCTTTCTAAAACAGAAATGTGGTGGTCTCCGCACTTCCTCAGGAAAGTCAGCGCCTCCTGTGGTGCTGGCAGGTTAAGGTCCCAACCTGGAAGCCGCCTGGTCCACCCAGATCCCACCGGCCTCCCACATGCCTGGCTCAGCAGAGCTCCGTTCAGACCAAGTGGGAGGACCCGGCTCTCCACGGCACTGGATACCACGTCCCAGCTGGAAGTCTTCCCCTGGCTAAATACGATTTCTTCTTCCAGGAAGCTTCCTGGAAACTTGTAAAACCACATCAGGGTGCATGCCTCTCCGTTTTGCCCTCCCGTAAACCCTGTGTGTTCCCCTCCATAATTTTGAATTTTAATTGCCCATTTGTTCCCTCTGCAGAATTCTGAGTGCCTTACCTGGATTAACCATATCAAAGGTAGATACTATTATCATCCCTATTTTTTTTTAAAAGATTTTATTTGTTTATTTGACAGAGAGAGGGAGCACAAGCAAAGGGAGCAGCAGACAGAGGGAGTGGGAGAAGCAGACTGGCCACGGAGCAGGGAGCCCCATGGACCCTGGGATCATGACCTGAGCCAAAGGCAGGTGCTTAACCTCCTAGAGCCACCCAGGCGCCCACATCATCCCTATTTTAAAGCAAGGGAACTGCCACAGGTAGAGGTTAGCTTGCCCAAGGACACAAAGCTAGCAACCGGCAGTAGATGCAATCTAGTGAGCACCCTGCAGACAGTCCTTGGAGCCCCAGCCCCAGCGCAGAGCCTGGCCACCGCAATTGATGTTAAGTAACTTTCGTTCATCTGCAGGGGGTCCACCTAGGTTGCTCGTCCTCGAGGTGGGTGCCTGTGAGAGTGAACTTGAGATGATCAAATGAAAATGCATCAGTCCGCAAGCACCTCCGAGCGCGTCCTGTCTGCCCCGGCGCCGGCGCGGGCTCGGCTCTGCAGGTGGAGGAGGAGGAGAGGCCCTGCGCTCCAGGACTTCCCGGACCTCAGGGCGGAGGTCAAAGGCTCATGTTTGTTTGTTTTTGCTTTTGTTTTTTTAAAGGCTGTATCATGTCTTCTCATTCCCGTCTGCTCCTGAAGTGCTTTCTCCTCAAAGGAGGTCTAAGCCGAGTCCACGTTCTCCAGCGACGTGGCTGCAGGAGAGGAGGGCGGCCGTCGAGCAAGCAGAAGCGGCTCCCGGGGACCCAAGGCGCCGGCGCGGGCCTGGACCAGAACGTCGGCTTCGGGCGGCGGCCCCGGCCGGAGGCGGTGCTGCCCCCTGCTGGCCCGAGAGGGGAGCGCCCCCGCCCGTGCCGCCGGCCGGAGGCGGAGCCGCAGCCCGACCCGACCAGGGACGCTGGCAGGACCTGTGGGTCCCCTAGACCCGTGGCCTACATCTCTGGCAAGCTCCAAACAGCTCTTTTCTGTTGGCCAAGCAGTGCTCCAGCCTGTGGTCCCTCCTGCACGGCCAGGCTGTCCTACACCCCCTCCCACCTTCAACTCCTCTAGGAAGGGACAATGTAACCAAAATGCTGCTCTACACTCTGTTCTGATCAGGGCACGTCTGGCTCAGCGAGCTTTGCTGGGGTACCTGCTTCCTCTAATGGATTTATGAGCTTGCCTAGGTCAAGGGTTGGTCTTTTATGTCTTTTAAATCATAACTCCACTCCTTCATCAGTCCCTGGTACGTGGTGATTAGTCAAGGCATGTTAGCCGGATGAGTAAATAAGTGAATGAATAAGATGAATGATACACTAAATAATGAAGGCAGTTAGAAAGCAAGTAATTTTTATGTAGCACCATGAGAGAAGTATGCAACTTCCAGAATAACAACTTTGAAGGGGATGATACTTACAGGAAAGTTACTCTTTGATGTATTTATTTTTAAAATCAATCATCAGCCTAATACTACTAATTTTTTTTACTTGTATGATGTGTCGTCATTTCCAATTTTACCTCCATCGTCTTCTGCGACCCTCACACCCATGCACTGAACCAGGGAGGCTAGGTAATGAGCCACAGGAAAAAAGCATGTGTGGGCAGAGCTTGCCTTGAGACTTAATGCTGTAATTTCCTGGGTTGCTGTTCTTCCCACCTTGTCAGGCCACCAGGCCTCTGTGGAACCCAGTTGTGTTACCAGGATGAGAAATACACACCCTTGCTTTTTGCAGGACAATGAAATGCTGGCTTACTAAAGAAACCCCTGGATGGTGTCACTGCCTGTGGAAGTCAGTATGAGAGATCAAGGTATGCCTTAAAGCAGGACATGTGGGTCCATCAGGAGAACCTCCTTCTGGGCTCAGAAGAGGACTGGAATCAACAAATGGAAATCCTGGTGCACCTGCACAAGAGGGTCCCCTGGTCCATGGAAGGAGCCAGCACAGGGAACTATGGCAGTGCAGAGGTGGCCTGTGTCTACAGGGATTACATCTATGCCCTCAGAGGCACAAAATGCCACCCAGAACTGTTCTGTCTGCCAACAAAGGGAGACAGTGACTACACGTGGCTCTGGGGCAGTCTGGAACACGTGGCTCCAATATCTGGGAAATGAAGTTGAATGCTATTGCTTCCTTAAATAAAACAGATTTAACTCTAAGCATGTACATGTACATGCATCAGAATTACTAGTATTTCAACTTAAAAAAATCTATTTCCACAGGGCAGCCCCGGTGGCTCAGCGGTTTGGCGCCGCCTGCAGCCTGGGGTGTGATCCTGGAGACCTGGGATCGAGTCCCACGCCGGGCTCCCTGCGTGGAGCCTGCTTCTCCCTCTGCCTGTGTCTCTGCCTCTCTCTATGAATAAATAAATAAAATCTTAAAAAAAAATCTATTTCCACAGATACTTGATGCATGTGAAAGCTACAATCAGGCACCACAAAAATGTGTCTTTTCAGGGGATCCCTAGGTGGCTCAGTGGTTTAGCACCTGCCTTTGGCCCCGGACACGATTCTGGAGTCCCGGGATCGAATTCTGCATCAGGGTCCCTGCATGGACTCTGCTTATGTCTCTGCCTCTCTGTCTCTCTCTCTCATGAATAAATAAAATCTTTTTAAAAAATGTGTCTTTTCAAATCTTGCCCTTACAGACCAAGAGAAGAATTTGCCATTTGCAATATGGTGCTACAAAAAGTGGAACAACTAGACATGTAAAAATAACATTTTCAGTTTAATATATTAACTAGAAATGTATCTGTCACAACACATACCATTTTGATATTGATATTTTTCCACAGGACACACATTTTGCATGGGTCAAAATGAACAGGTCAAGTTGAAAATGAGAGCCAAAGGCAGTTTGTATAAAACTGGGAGAGAGTAAGCATGACCCTGCCGATCCTGTCTGACCCTCTAGGAAGAGGGAAGAAACCAGTGTATTTGGTTCTGTGTCTGGAACAGAAGAGAATGTGCAGGGACCCGGGGGGTGCCGGCTATGAGGAAAGGTTAATAATGGATAATCGCAAGAGAAGGAGTCTTCCTGAAATCTTTGTCCTCTTTCATGAAATGTTAGAAAGGATCGTCCAGGATATTAATTCTCATCAGGAATTTGTTTCTCTGAATATCCTGCATCTTTACCTTGTCAGATACAATTTTTTCCCATGATGGGAGACTCGAGATTGTTTTAAGCCATTGGTTTTCTGTTAACTCAGAGCTTGAGTACCACCAATCCTGCGAGTAGGGAGAAGGCAAAGGATTAATTAGTGCTCTTCAACTTGTGTGACCAAGGTTGATCTCATACAGGACTGGTTCCAGTGTCCAGCTTTCAAAACTGAGTGAACCCACTGACAAAATGTTGAATTTTGCTGCCCAAACTCAGATGCTGACACGATTCTTTAAATAAACACATATAAGCACACATCCATTCACTTGTTCAACAAATACTGAGTGCAAGGTGGGGTGCTGGTTGCTACGTGTGATTTTTGCCTTCTAAGAGTTCACGTTCTCAAGGGGGAGGAAAGACATGCATAGCAACATAACACAATGTAGAGAGTGCTGAGGGCCACAATGATGGGGCAGAGATCTTCCTGAAGCAGATATGAATGTGAGGGAGATTCTATGGGAACTTGAAGGGGAAGAGACGGCACACACACCCGAACTATGGATCTCTAACCCCTTTCAGGAAGAGTCCAGAAAGGCCTGTGATGGTCTTCCATGCTTGGGGAAACCTACTAGGCAATAGGTTTCTGGGGCTTCCTTAGAAGGGTGGGCATCCCCATCCTGGCTTGCTGGATGATGGTACATACTTTGTTCATGCTCAGCCAGCATTTCTCCAGCACATTCCCCTGTGTTTCACAGAGCTGTATGGCTGTGTTCAGGAAGAGGTCACAGTTCTGCCCGTCTCCCATTAGTATACAGACATAGGCCATCAGGTGGTAGAGCCTTGGGTAGAAGACAGGACCAGTGGTATTCTGAGCCACTAGACTCTCCAAGTTCTAAAGGAAAAACAGCATATCTGAGTCAGAAATTAGTCCTTGGCCACAAAGATTTTTCCTCTGCAGATGATTTGGAACATTTCAAAGATTTAAGCAATCAAATGAAAAAGTGTATTACAGAGACATACGTACATGTCACCTTGTATGGTGACACATGTCAAGTGAAGTAGCCTCAGACCAAGAATGTGATATGGATGGGCTTACTACTCTTCTCTGCAACCACATTAAAAAAAAAATATTTTCAGGGGTGTCTGGGTGACTCAGTCGGTTAAGCATCTCCCTTCCAGCCAGGTCATGATCTTGGGGTCCTGGAGTCGAGCCTCCCCCATCTCCACACACACACTGGGCTTCCTGCTCAGTGAGGAGTCTGCTTCTTCCTCTCCTTCTGTTCCTCACCACCCCCCCACCCCTGCTCATGCTCGCTCCCTCTTTCTCTCTCAAATAAATAAATAAATAAATAAATAAATAATCTTAAAAAATTTTTTTTTGATTAGCAAGGCAATATAGTTATTGTTCAAAATTCAGGGAAAAAAGTATAGACTAAGAATTACCCATAAGCCTAGGATGGAGAAATACTTTTAATATTTGGGTCCATGCTTTCCCACTTATTTCTTTGCCTTTCTCTCTCTCTCTAAAACAACAACAAAAATAAGCAGGCTGGATGTAACATGATAAGAAGGAGAGGGGATTATGTCATACTAGAGAAGATGTGGCCTATCAAGTGTCACCTGTCAATTCCAGCCAAAGGCTGCCCTACTTTAGGACTGTGGGCTTAGAGTCACCAGGTACTCCAGTTTTTTGTGTTTGTTTGTTTCTTTGTTTTAAATATTTTTATTTATTTATCCATGAGAGACACAGATTGAGAGAGAGAGAGAGGTAGAGACACAGACTGAGGGAGAAGCAGGCTCCCCGCAAGGAGCCCAATGCAGGACTCAATCCCAGATCCCAGGATCATGCTCTGGGCCAGAGGCAGATGCTCAACCACGAACCACCCAGGCGTCCCAACATTACAGTTTTTAAAAGAAGAGTCAGAGATTCAGAATTTTTATGTCAAATATCCCAATGTTTAAATGCACCATTTCTGACTCAACCAAAGTCTTCTTTGTGAAGTATATATAGTTTTCATTTTCTCCTAGTTTTTTAATGTTATAAACCCAAGATTAATACCTTCATAGATAAGTTTTTTCTTTGCCATCAGATTTTTCCTTAGGATAATTCCCAGGAAGAGAATTAACTGATGTGCATATTTTAAAGATATTTTGCCAGAATGCTCCCAGAAAGTTTATGGGAGTCTTTCGGAGTATGAATGTGTCTTCTTTCATGTCTTTGCTAATTTGATAATCAATGAAACAGTATCTTATTGTATTTACTTCAGTATTATAGAAACGGAGTTGAACATTGAGTTTTCCTGACCAATCTGTTCCATGTCTATTTCATTCATCAGTTATTTAAGAAATGAAACCTACTGTGAACAAGACATTGTTCTGTGTCCTGTGGGAGAGCTTACAGTGGGCTCTTCACGTGTGCTCCCACGTTCCCCCAGCATCCTCTACCTAGCCTTCCCAGCCCTGGGCCCCCTCCCCCACATACTTTTCTAACTCGGTAAATCACAAAGTCCTTGAGTGCAGAGACAATATTTTTCTCATCTTTATTGTAACCCAGGAGTACCTACTCTATTTTTAACCTGTACTCTGTCTTTGGGATGGGTGAGTTTTATCACTTTACTACTCATTAAATAAAGATGTGTTTCTTTTCAGCACCTGCTAGTTTATCTATCTGGATTTTCATAATATCACTTTGGCCAAAAGTGTGGCACACCTTTATTAGTAATCAATATTTAAAAAAGATAATGACAGCCAGTTCACTTGTCATATGCAATGTGCCTGGCATTTGGAAGGAAAAAAAAAAGAATGTTTGAATAAATCATGTGTAATATGGTAAAAAACAAACAAACCTATTTAAAAAAAAAGATTACTTATTTATTTATTTGAACAGAGAGAGTACACACTAGCAGGAGGATCAGCAGGCAGAGGGAGAGGTCCTGCTTCCAGGACCCTGAGATCATGACTCCAGCCAAAGTCAGACGCTTAATCAACTGAGCCACCCAGGTGCCTCCCCTATTTTTTCTGACCAACATGGAGTTAAGCATGTCTCAAATCCCACATAGGTCATTCTTTCAACTCAAGGAAAGACATTTACTCTATCAAATTACATGAAATTACATAATAATTACATGAAACGAAATAATACATAATAATTACATGAAATGAAATAATGTTTTTTATAAAACCAAGCAATTCCTGAGTGTGAGTCAGTAGAATGCTTTATGTATCAGAAATAATAAACACATGCTCTATGGCAAAGAGTACATATCTCTAAGCGGTGCTGACAATGACCTATAAGTGGTGTGAACAAGTTGCAGGAAGAGACACATGGGTGTTGTGTGAGTATGGTAGCTCAAGGCTCCTACCTGGGCAGATGGAAGGCTCTCTGCAGTTGGAAAAAGGACCTCCCTCCTAATGAGGTTCTCAAGATTAAAGAAGCTACTATAGGGATGTCTGGGTGGCTCAGCAGTTGAGTGTTTGCCTTTGGGTCAGGTCATGATGCTGGGGTCCTGGGATTCGAGTCCTTCATCAGTCTCCCTTCAAGGAGCCTGCTTCTCCCTCTACCTCTCTCTGTGTGTCTCTCATGAACAAATAAATAAAATCTTAAAAAAAAAATAAAAGAGCTATAGACTTTAAGGTGCCTTGAAGTCCCAGGATGCCTTGTTTTGAAATATTTTAACATCTCTGAAATAGGGACACTCCTAAATTTTCAGCATCTGGATTCTGCTTACAAACTTAAGGAACCTGTAAGCAGTTTCTTTTCTTTTCTTTTTTTAAAGATTTTATTTATTTGAGAGAAAGAGAGAGAGGAGAGAGAAGGAGCAGGCGGAGGGGCAGAGGGAGAGGGAGAAGCAGACTCCTTGCTCAGGACTCAGAGACTCCGGGATCATGACCTAAACCAAAGGCAGATGCTTAACCAACTGAGCCACCCAGGTGCCCCCTGTGAGCAGATTCTTCCCTAGATCATGAGAAAGTAGTTTGGTCAACATCTTGATTTTAAAGATTTCTAAGACCCCTAAGCAGAGAACCCAGATAAGCCTGTCCAGACTTCTGATCTGCCAAACTGTGAGATAAAAGGTTTGTGTTATGTAAGCTGTTAGTTGTGCTAAGTGGGGACCCAGCAATAGAAAACTAATACACCTGTGCTTAGTCTTTTTTTTTTTTTAAGATTTTATTTATTCATTCATGAGAGACACACAGAGAGATTGGCAGAGACACAGGCAGAGGGAGAAGCAGGCTCCATGCAGGGAGCCCAATGTGGGACTTGATCCCGGGTCTCCAGGAATCCACCCTGGGCTGAAGGTGGCGCTAAACCACTGAGCCACCTGGGCTGCCCCGTACTTAGTTTTTAAGTGAACAAGGCAAACAAGCGTCAAGTCAATACAGGAGATCCAGCCGTTTGCTCCCTTGGAGGGCTTGCCCCATCTCGGCTGTAAGCCTAGAGCCAATAGCAGGTGTAATTTGTTCCTGCCTTGTACTCCTGCTGCTGTACCTGGTGGTTACTACATATCAGCTGAATATTTTATTGATGTATGGATTTTTGCACTCAGCACAATTTTGTTCAGGGAGTGGAAGATATGCATTCTGTAATGCTTATACTGAAGTGTTTGAAGATGCATTTTACAAG
Source organism: Canis aureus (assembly GCF_053574225.1). Lineage (NCBI taxonomy): Eukaryota > Metazoa > Chordata > Mammalia > Carnivora > Canidae > Canis > Canis aureus. Next base: position 50,465,846 of record NC_135616.1, read on the forward strand.
TTTCTTTTAAGAAGTTAACTTAAAAGACACATTCAGGGGGTGCCTGGGTAGTTCAGTTAGTTTAGCATCTGCCTTTGGTTTGGGTCGTGATCCTGGGGTCCTGGGATCAAGCCCTGCATTGGGTTCCCTGCTCAGTGGGGAGTCTGCTTCTCATCTCTCCCTCTGCCTGCTGCTCTGCCTTCTTGTGTACTTTCTCTCTCTGTCAAATAAATAAACAAAATCTTAAAAAAAAAAAAAAAAAGGAGAGAGACACATTTAAGGTCAGCTGAACAATTTAAATTTCCTCGTGCAAAGACTTAACCTATCAAGATGTTCACAGGAACAAGAATAAAATGCTACAAAAAATTTCTGTCCCAGAACAGTTTGGCATATCGTCTAACAAGATCTATGAGATTTATCTATAAGAGAAAATACTATGCTTCTTTTTAACTCATGGTATAGAAAACAATCTACTGGCATGAAATTATTCACAATATATTTTATTTGGTAGCATGTTTAAAAAATAGAAATGTGTGCCTGTGTGCATACAGAAAAAAAACTCAAGCAGTGGTGTCTCTGTAGGTAAAAAGAGGTTATCTCTGAGAAGTAAGGTTGTGGGCAATTTGTATTTTCTTCTAATCTGGGGAGAAGGAGTTATCTTAAGAATTTGTACTATAAACATATAAATTCTGGAATCCAAGAAAATTATCGGAAGGAGGCAGACAGAAATCCACTTAAGGAGTGGTCTGTCCTGGGCTTACCTTGAGTAGCTCGACTCCACTATCCTGAGCATTTTCAGATTGATCTTCAATCTGCTTTTGAAGGTAGAGAACTTGTCCCTCCATGTACCTACTGATGCCCTCATAGTATAGAGCGGTCGGTGTTCTTCTTGACACTAAGTTTTTAGCTCTATTGGAAAATATGTGAAAGTTGTCCCATTCCTGGAGCCTGGCATACCTGTGCCATCACAGAAGAAGAACACAAATCAGAGCTGCCCTTGGAATGAGCTGAGGTTCAGAAATGGGTCTCTCTGCAAGTAGAGTGCCTGGTACCCAGGCCCAGAAACCTGCCGCCCACTCCCTGGTTTGGGAAGGATGCGATATGGAGCAGGACAAGAATAGAATTTTTTGATGGTTTGAGACAAGCAGAATCCTGGGGAATGCTCAGGTAATATTAGCAACCACTTGTTTAACTCTTTGGAAACTAAATAAAGTGAAGGATCTTAGACATTTGGAGCTATACATTCTAGAGCTTGAAGAAATTGCTCCACTTCCAAAGGGAGATGGCCTAGGCCAGTGCTACTCAAAGTGTGGGCTACAGATGAGGATCACCAGCGTCACCTGGATGTCCCTTAGAAATGCAGACTTGTTGGTCCAAGACAAGTCTGAGGAATCAGACACTCTGGAGATGGGGCCAGGAATCTGTGTCAACAAGTGTTAACAAGGGATGTCTGGGTGGCTCAGTAGTTGAGTGTCTGCCTTCAGCTCCGGATCCCAGGATCCAGGATCCAGTTCCACATTGGGCTCCCCACAGCAGCCTGCTTCTCCCTCTGCCTATGTTTCTATCTCTCTCTGTCTCTCATGAATAAATAAAACCTTAAAAAAAAAAAAAAAAAAGGAGGGAGAACGGCTTATTGGTGACTGGGGAAGGAGGTAGGCAGGTGGAGCCCGGTACCTGGCCTCTCTAGCCTGAGGGGCAGTGAGGCCCATAGGGTGGGAGCTTCTGGTAGCTCTTCTCTCCACCATGTGGTGGAAAGAGGTCTTTCTTGAAGGGGGAGAACTGCAGTTTTCCAGAACTTCCTGCTGCCAAGTGGGCAAGGTTAATACTGGGTTTCAAAAGTAGGAAGCCCACCTACTTGCACACATAAGCCACACCCTCCCACATCAGTTCCAGCAACAATGTTTTTCAACATAATTCCATCTTGATTGGGGCGGTGGGTGGGCAAGTGGTGCTGTTTATGAGTCTCCCTCAAACACCAAGACACACCTCCAAAGCAAATACTCTTACTCCTCTCTGTGTTACTGTGCCATGGTTTGGATGTAGTAAATGCTTGTAGCGCTGAGTGCACCTGAGGTGGTCTTGCTGGAGGGGGATGAACTAGGTGACCCCCCAGGTGCCTTTCAGATATAGCTGTCTCAAGTATAAATTATAAATTCTTTTCTTTCTATCTTTTCTTTCTTTCTTTTTTTTTTTTTTTAATATCATAAGACTCTTATTCAGGATTCAACATTTTCTAATTTGGGAGTTTAGTGATATGCAAACACATTGTTACCAGATAGCAACACTGGAGTAAAGTCCCAGGAGGATTCCACTTTGGAATTTGAGGATTCTGTTGTCTTCATTTTGGTATATGAATTCCAAACATTCTTCAAATGTCTTATAAACAAAGCCTAAAACAGAAATAGGAGAGCCTGGGTGGTGGGTTGGGGTGGTCCTGTTCTGGCCTAGTAGCTCCCAGGCAGGTTTCCCACTGTGGGGAGAGGCCAGAGTCTCTGTTGACTTTATGAATTGTCCAGTGGATGGCAACCACTTTGTGAGCACACTGCCCTGTGTTCACAGAGTTCCAGCTTTTGTGGAAGTGTATGCACACAGGGCACGACTCCATAGGATTGACCAGACAGGAGTGAAGTTTAAACCAGGCCTCCCTGAGGGACCCTGGACTTCCCCATCTCCCCACTGGTGATTCCCTTGTTGGCAGCAGTATCTGTATTCCTTTTCAAGACCACATGGTGGGGAATGAATGCCCAGCTTGGCCCCACTGGTTTACTATGGACACTAAGGGCCGCCTACTTGGTGTAACCAGGAGTTATAGGGACAGAACTTGTTCTCTGAATCTCCAACAGCTACCAGGGCCTGGACTCATTAGCCATTTAACCCTTCATCCTAAAACATCAAGTTTTTAAATGTATTCTGCTAACAAGTACTCTAGTAAAAGAAACATAGTAAAACATTGTTGTCACTACCACTTGTGTGTAAATAGATCTAGATGCTAACCTGGCAGCTTCTTGTGAACTAAATTCTCTTCCTTGTTGGTCCTTCACCATCCTTGCACCTTCCAGATGGCTCCTCAGCTCTTACACCAGGCTCTCCCCCTCCCTGTCTTATATGTCTTTCCAGACCGAGCCCTAGTGGTCTCAAGACCCCAGCCCCCACAGCACCACACCGACACACATACCACATACCCAATTTCTTGTAAATTCCAAAGCCACATTTACCAGAATAAAGCATGATGTCCAGGCAGACAAAATAGAAAAATGCTTTGCTAAAGATGTGCTCTTCCGTTATAGAAAGGTCCCACAGCCAGCCCAGCACCTGGACCAGTTGCTTGTTTCTGTGGCAAAGGAAGGTGGTAAGATTAGGAAGTGCTGGGGAGGAGAGGAAGGAGGTTAGTAATGATCTCCTCTTCATGCTACCCAGAGTTCCAGATCAAATATGGTCCTGATACAGATTTCAAAGCCACTCCCAAATCTCAAATTGGCTCTTGGCTCAAACTGTTGTCACAGACCTGTGTCTATCACAGGGCAGCCAGATTTGGGCCAAGCTGGCAGGAGCTTTGCTCCTGGCTGCTCTTCTCTGGACATTTGACTCCCCTGTGAGACTCTTCCTGTTTCCTCCCCCTGCCGGTGGAGCACCCCATTCCCCACAGCAGGATGATGGGCTGACTCTCCTCCAGTCACTGACCAGAGTAGACAAACTAGGGATGATGTATGTAAGAGACTGCTGTGCAGGGGTGCCTGGCTAGCTCCATCAATGGAGCGTACAACTCTCCATCTCGGGGTTGTAAGTTTGAGCCCACATTGGATGTAGAGACTACTTTAAAAAAATAATAAAATCTTAAAAGAAAAAGAAGGCTATGCAAATAGTGGTATCCCAAAGACTATGATTATCAGTCACATCATGCCATAGATCCCACTCCCTTGTCACCCCATGGTCAGGGTAAAGTGTGCCCAGAATGCTCAATTATTATGGCTTCCTCCCTCTAATTTTGGAAAATACTTTCAGCTAAATACCTGTTTTTCAAGAAGAGAGATTTACTAAGCCAGCAGAGGACCCTATAGCGTCTGTTGGGATTCTGGAGCAGTGTCCACATCTTCTGGGCTCGAGATCCTGGGAAGAAAACAATTCCAGTGTATTTCAAGGTGTCACTTGTATCTGCATGTCCCTTCTTGCCCAGACAAACTTACCTAAGTCAATGGCCAAGTCCAAGTGACCCATTAAAAGCTTGGTGTAGCCCAGTTTATCAGCCACATATGACACGATTTCAATGCCTGAGTCTTTCAGGGGGAGACTGGAGATCTGTTCCATGGCCATGATTTCATATTTGAACCACATACCCTGGTAGCCGGCCAGTTGGTGGTACAGTGAATAGTCCAGGTAGGCCTTAATGATCTGAAATGGCAGCAGTGGAAAAGAGAAGTGGCAAAACTGAGAAGGAACCCAAAGCAGGAAGCTTGGGGACATCGCCCAATGTTGGCCAGTCCATTGAGGATGGAGCTGGTCCTTAGGCCAAGGCATGGGCTTAGGTACAGAAATTTTTTTTTTAAAGATTTTATTTATTTATTCATGAGGGAGAGAGAGAGAGAGACAGAGAGAGGCAGAGACACAGGCAGAGAGAGAAGCAGGCTCCATGCAGGGAGCCCAGATGTGGGACTGGATGTTGGACTCGATCCTGGGTCTCCAGGATCAGGCCCTGGGCTGAAGGCGGTGCTAAACCGCTGAGCCACCCGGGCTGCCCTTAGGTACAGAAATTAAACTGGGTTTCTGCCACCTGTTAATTGGATTATCCAGGACAAGCTCGATGGTTCCTCTTATCCACAGAGTCCTTAAGCAAAATATAAGAGTTTTAATTTTTGTGAAAAATAAGAGCAGTGGCTTATATATGTGAATATATGATTGCGTAGCAAAAAGCCTGGAAGGACTCACTCCATGGTGCATATCTGGGGAGGAATCTGAGGGACAAGAGGGACTTTACTTTTTACTTTATACATTTATGTGATGTTTAATTTTTATAACAAGTGTGTATACTTCTATTTAACAAAAAAGAAGGGTGGGTTTGGTTTGTTTACTTTTAAAAAGAGGAAAGAGTAGTTGTAAACTGAATTGAGAGACTTCTGAGAAGTCGGTTATTTACTCTATAAGCAACTCTTTTAAATGATAAAGTTGCCCCAGAATATAAATGCTTAGGGACAGGTGAAGAGAAAGCTAAAAAAAAAAAAAAGTGTTCCTAATGATAGAAGGAAGCCCCATTAGTGGGGAGGCATGGGGAGGCATTTAGGAGAAAACTTTTTTTTTCTGTAGAATTCTTCAAATCACACAAAATAAGCAGTCCACAAAGTCTGTGTCACAGACAGGTCTGGGGGCATTTGTTAAACCACAAAGTCAATCTGAGGAAGTTCCTGTATTCTTGTTCTGGGCTGTGTTTCAGATGCTGCTACCACAAAGGAAGGGCAGCTGGAAATTGTAGACCAGGAGAGGACCGGCGGGCAAATGAAATGTCCAAAGCTGTGACTGAGCCCAGGACTTCTTGGATCTGGACCAAGAACACAGAGTCCAATGGCTTTACTTTATGGGGAAAATACACAGCTTGGAGGTTATGTGGTTTGCCAGTGGTCACACCACAGATAGGTGAAGTTCCGGAAACTACTCTCTCGGGGCTCATTCTGGGTCTTTCTGTTATCCAACAATGAGTGTCTCATCTGCTTCTGAGCACCCAGGGGAGCACTGGCCAGGCTGCTCTGCCCTCAGTCATGGCCACATTGTTAACAAGCCTCTTTTGATTCACTTTCCAATTTTGGCTTTCCCATTATGGTCTCCTGTCCCCTAGTGCCACCATGTTTTTAAGAGACACCTCGCAAATATGAAGGGGAAGTAAAACATTTTATTCACTAAATATTTCTTGAGAATGTGCCAGACACTCTTATTGATGCTCAGGATATGACAAAGGTGACAGACAAGGTCCCCACTCTCATAGAGTTTACAGGCCAGTAGTGGACACAGGCTATACACTAACAAAGGAGCAAACAAGAAAATGTCAGATGGTACTAAGAGCTACTAAAATAGTGACAGGTTGAAGAGTCAATGGGTTAGGTGGTCAGGAAGGGCCTATGCAGGAGATGACCTTCTGCTAAGCACAGGGAGCCACAAGAGGAGGATGGGCAGAGGGCTATATTTGATGGGCTTTATGCATATTTATGTCTTCTCAGCTTTTGAAAGGTACTAATATGCTGGGGACACACTCCTGGCTAGGAATTTAAGCTCCTCCAACATTTGCAGAGTGGCTTGACCATTTCCCTTAATTCTTGATAATTAATCACTTCAAGAGAAAGTTACTGCTCCAGAAGGAACCTAGACTTGATGCATTTTTTTTAAAAGATTTTATTTATTTATTCATAGAGACACAGAGAGAGAGAAGGGCAGAGGAACAGGTAGAGGGAGAAGCAGGCTCCATGCAGGGAGCCCGATGTGGGACTTGATCCAGGGTCCCCAGGATCACACCCCAGGCTGCAGGCGGCGCTAAACCGCTGCGCCACCAGGGCTGCCCTGACTTGATGCATTTTTATAAAAGAACCAGATCATTCATTAGATGAACTGGATTTAGCTTAATAATTTCTTGATCTTGTCTCTTGGAGTTTCCTGCATCTAGCCAAAGATTTCTCAGTTTATGACCTCACAGGGCAAGGGAAGGCCACCCTGAGATGGGCCATTTTGAGATGAACATAATTTTTAGTCAAAAGCAATCAAAATCCAGCATTCAAGAAAAGTTTTTTTTTTTGTTTAAACACATTTATTTGTTTTATTTTTTAAACTGAAATATAATTAACATACAGTGCTATATTAGTTTCAAAGAGCTCTTTACCTGTCGCTCAACTGCCTGCTTTACCAGGAAGAGAGCTACTAACAGAGATTCCTCTTTACCTCAGAAATTTATCTGCATAACTGAGCAACACCTTTGTTTTCCAAACATCTCACCTTCCTGCTAACCGGCTTCCTCCCCTTGGCACCTCTCTCCCCAACCCCTTCCCTAATGTGTATAAGCGTATAAGCCTCGTGTTGCCTTCTTTGAAATTTCACGTCTATGCGGACTCCCCATACATATGCTATTAAATTTTATTTTCTCCTGTTAATCTATCTCATGTCAACTTGATTCTTAGTGCAGTCAAGGAGGACTCTGAAGGGCAGAGGGCAAATTATTTTTCCCCAACAATTTAGACCAGTAGTTCTGCCACTGTGGTCCTGAGACCTCCCTAGAGCATTTCAGGGAGTGCATCAAGAGGGCAAAGCTAGCTTCAGGATATCAAGGCACTATTTGTGTCAGGAAAAATGGTGCCAGACCAAAACAAAACAAAACAAAACAAAACAAAACAAAACAAAACAAAACAAACAAAACTCGGTTGATGTCCTGTCTAGCTCACTCATTAAGGTTACCTCTGTTACCTTGTCTTTAGGCTATTTTACAGCTCTGTACGAGGCAGAAAACTGCTAATAATGTAAATTATAAATTAGCATAGAAATATAAGTGTTTAGGGGAATGCATGAGATTATTGCCTCATGACTAGACTAGTTTTACATCCAGTCATAAGTTAAATTCTCCTTGGAACCAGTTGTAACATACTAGTTCTCAGTAACTAATGTGTTTAACAGGATCTTTGATATGTATTCTTTTTGTATGTCTATGAGTCACAATTTTATCTTTTTTAAAAAAGACCTATCCTTTAACATTTTCCTTTTTTACCCTCATTCTCTACTGGCCTACAATGCAGTGTTCCAGGGGCAACATCTGATGTTGCAACAGAGTGAAAGTGGAAGCAGATTGAGAATCCAGCTATCTTCTATGAAGTCAGACATTAAGATATTTGCAGAAATTAAATACATGCCACTCTTCTCACTAAATTTTTTGTTTGGGGACATTGGTCTTTTTTCCCCCCAATTAAAATGTTGATTATGTTAATATGTAAGAGATTTATTTTTCTTTTTTCTTTTTTAAATTTTTTTGAGGTTTATTTTTCTTTAAAAATATTTTTTAAATTTCTCAGTTTTTGTTTCTTATAATTTCAGTAGATACAACCCATAGAAATAAAAAAGCCTTGAGGTCCTCAGTAATTATTAAGAGTCCAAAGTGATACTGGGACCAAAAGTGTTTGAGAACTGCTGGCCACGGCAAAACAGTCCAGCCAGGAAGGGCTTTTTACACTCTTGTGATTTTGAATCCCCATTGGCTCCCAGTAGGAGTCTCCCTCTAAATGAGATACAGAAATTTAAAAAGCAGCTACAAGAACACCCTACCTGAAAATCATCTTGAGTTTCCAGTGCTGTATTCACTTGCATCATAGCTGCCAGGTGGCCATAATACTTGTAGTGGAAAAAATAATTTAAGCTATAGATTTGCCACAGCAAGGAGAAGCAGGCTGTTTGCCTGTAGAGCTGTGCCAGCCTCCTCTTCCTATTAGATAAAATACGCACATGGAACAAAGAAAGAAGGTATTGTCACCAGCATGTTTGAGAGAAATGCAAGTAGAGTCCTCATTACTGGCTGGGTGGTCAAAGCAGATGTGAGTGTGAGTCCTGCCTCCTTTACAAGATGGTAAAGTACAGGTACGTTAATTTTTCTGAAGCACATTTTCTCCACCACATGATGGAGACCATAAGACCAACTTTGTGAGGATTCATTAAGATAATTTATGCAAATCACTTGTCCCCAGTCAGGCCACTGCCATTTAAATGAAGTTATTTAAAAAGCACATTTATATAATTCATCACATTTGATTCTGATAACAAGCCTGGAAGAAAGGAAGAAATAATGAACCCCATTTTATGTAAGCAGGTGAGACTCAGGTTAAGTGACTAACCCAAAGTCACACAGCTAGAATGTGGTGGTGCCAAGGCTCAAGCTCTACTTACAGCCTGGCCATTCCAGTGTGTCATGTCCTCCACTGAGCATAGCTAGCTCTCAACTCAATAAAGGAAATGAACATTTTTAACAATCACATTCTGTTATGATTTGAATGTATCTCAACAGTTCATATGTTGGATCCTAACCCCTAAAAGTGATGGTAACAGTAGGTGGGCCCTTTGGGAGGTAATAAGGTCATGAGGGTAGAGCCCTCATAAATGGGGTTAGGGCTCTTATAAAAGAAACCTCAGGGATGCCTGGGTGGCTCAGTGGCTGGGTGTCTGCCTTTGGCTCAGGGTGTGATCCCGGGATCCTGGATTGAGTCTCGCATAGGGCTTCCTGCAAGGAGCCTGCTTTCTCCCTCTGCCTGTTTCTGCCTCTCTCATGAATAAATACAATTTAAAAAATTAAAAAGAGAAAAGAGAGACCCCAGAGCTCTCCAGCCTGTTCCCATCATATGAAGATTAAAAAGTCTGTGGAAAAAAAAAAAAAAGTCTGTGACCCTGAAGAGGCCCCTCCCTGACCATGCTGGGACTTTGATCTCAGACTTCAGTAATAAATTTCTGCTGTCTATAGGCCACCTAGTCTATGGCATTTTGTTATGACAGCCTGAGCAGACTAAGACACATTCCAACAATGGAATGGAATGTCCCAGGAGGTGTTGAACTCCTGTGCTGGAGGTATTAAAGGGAAGGATGGATGACCACCTACGAAGAATGTGTGGATTCTCAATCTTGGCTTCAACAAGCCATTTAACTGATAATGTAGCCAACAGTCCCTTCTATTTATGATAAAAATGGGAACCAAAGCGAATTTGCTTTGATATTAGTGATTTAACAAAACCAAGAAAACAAAAGAGAATTGGAAATATTTATCAAAAAGCAGATTTTATTTTTTAAAAGGAAAAGGTTTTATTTATTTGAGAGAGAGAGAGAGGGAGAGCTCAGAGGCAGAGGGAGAGGGAGAAGCAGACTGCCCACTGAGCAGAGAGCCCAATGTGAGGCTCCATGACTGAGATCATGACCTGAGCTGAAGGCAGATGCCTAACCTACTGAGCCACCTGGGTGCCCAAAAAACACCAGGTGTTTTTATTTTAAATGAAAACAAGAAAGGAGGAAGAAAGCAATATCCTGGAGACTGCCCCCCCCCCGAAACTTTTATTTTTATTTATTTATTTTTTAAAAAAGATGTATTTATTTATTCATAGAGAGAGAAAGAGAGAGAGAAGCAGCCTCCATGCAGAGAGCCCGACTTGGGACTCAATCCCAAGGATCCAGGATCATGCCCTGGGCTGCAGGCGGCGCTAAACCGCTGCGCCACCGGGGCTGCCTGCCCTGGAGACTTTTAAAGAAGAATTCTAGGTACTTAACATTTAGGCATTGACATTGTGTTGTGGAAAGTATTTTTCAAAGCTTTTCAGGAAACATGGACAGGGTACAATTCCTTACAGCATAGGACGTTCATGAGAGACCTACATTTGAGTTGTTTCTTGTGCTCATTTTTGAGATCAGAACTTTTTGACCGGATGGTATTGGAAACCCATAGCTCTACACTTTCTTCCCCACCAGTACTTCTTTTCCCTTTTGCGAGTAACTTCTTATTCCTTTTACAAAATATGCTGTTAACTAGGCTTGTCAGATGTAGGGGATGAAAATGTGGGATGCCCAGGTAAATTTGCATTTCAAAAAACAATAAATAACTTGTTTAGAATGCATACATCCTAAATATCTTCTAGAAGATGTATATGTCTCCTAAAAAAATGATTCGGGACGCTCACGTGGCCCAGTCAGTTGAGCATCCGATTCTTGATTTCGGCTCACGTGGTGATATTGGGCTGGTGGTTTTGAGCCCCACATTGGGTCCCATGATGAGCGTGGAGCCTGCTTACGATTTTCTCTTTCTCTTTCTCCCTCTGCCCTCCCCTGTTCACACACACACACTCTGTCTCTCTCTCTAAAACAAAACAAAACAAGTGAAAAAATGATTAGAACTTCAAAGTTAGGGATCCCTGGGTGGCGCAGCGGTTTGGCGCCTGCCTTTGGCCCAGGGCGCGATCCTGGAGACCCAGGATCGAATCCCACATCGGGCTCCTGGTGCGTGGAGCCTGCTTCTCCCTCTGCCTGTGTCTCTGCCTCTCTCTCTTTCTCTCTGTGTGACTATCATAAATAAATAAAAATTAAAAAAAAAAAAAAAAAAAAAAAAAAAAAAAAAAAGAACTTCAAAGTTAATTAGGCATGCTGTGTTTTTTTTTAATATTTTAAAAAAGATTTTATTTATCTATTCACGAGAGAATAGATAAATAGATAAATAGAGAAGCAGGCTCCATGCAGGGAGCCTGATGTGGGACTTGATCCCAGGACTCCAGGATCATGCCCTGGGCCAAAAACATGCATTCAACCGCTGAGCCACCCAGGTACTCGGGCATGTTGTGTTTGATCAGACAAATCTACATGTGACCAAACTCTGATTCCCTCCCACCTCTCAGAGAGATCTCTGCTGAACTCTCCCCACCACTCCCTCCTGGTGGCTCCTGAGACAGCAGGCCCTTTCCCAGGAGCCTGCCCCATAAGCTGCAAAGGAGCTCAGCTCCACCCCAGGCTTCCCCACATTTAAGGGAACACTTTTGGGAGAAGGCAGCAGGCGTGGTGGTGTGGAGAAAAGTGCTATAGCAACTGGCTCCTAGAAACAGATGTTTGCATCTCAGGCAGAACTAGTAGGGATACTGCTACTGGCCTCTCCTAACATGGGAGAGATGTCCCCGTCAGCCCTCCAAATCCCCAGCTAGGTGGCATTTCCCTTGGTACAGATTGGGATTGGTGGAATGTATCCAAAAACTCATGTTGTGGAAAATTTCAAAGATACACACAGTAAAGCAGAAAATTATCATGAACTACATGCACTGAACATGCACCTTCAACAACTACCAATGCAGGGCTTGCACTCACAGCCTGAGATCCAGGCCTGAGCTGAGACCAAGAGTCAGACGCTTAACCAACTGAGCCACCCAGGTGTCCCCCTTATTACTTTTGATGGTTCTTTATAGGCAAAATTTACATGCACTGAAATGTATAAATCTTAGTGATTTAATCATGACTGATGGACACTCCCATATCCCTATCCAGATAATAGATGAATGGGCAGTTTGTCCTCTGGCAGAGGCCTTTGGGACCTTCTATGCCATTTTGGGGGAGGGACAATACTCAGTGTCCTACCCATGAATGGAAAAGGGCTTGTGACCGAGGCCCTAGGAGCAGAGGTGCAGCTTCCAGGGGAGCACGGCTGCCCAGAGGGATTGATGGGACCGACTAAGGCCTGGCATCAGAGCTCATCTTGCAAAGGGCTCCCTGAGGTTTTTGTCATCTGGACTCATTTTCACAAAAGCTGCTGTGAAGTGTTCTGTGTTCTGGGCCAACCCCAACCTCGCTTAGTAGCCAACCCACCACCCTTCCACTCCCCCCCCCACCTACCCCCCCCCCCCCCTCCCCGGCACTGGTTCCCTCCTACATCTTTGAGCCTCCATCACAGCCACCAGGCTTTCTGGTGCTTCTTAGAGGCCCAGACTTTGCAGGCAGATGGAGTATGTGCAGGTCTCTCTCGGAAGAGTGAGACCTCCCTCCTTCCCTTACCTTGGAGGTGAGTTCTCTTGGGCCTGTTGATTCACATAGTAAAAGTGTCTGCTTTTCTCTAAATGGGACTGAACAAACAGGGAGATTAAGTTGTGAGGAAGCGTTCGGTTGAGAAGCTTCAGGGCCTTCCGCAGCATTTTCTTAGCAAGCACCATCTGGCCCATGTTGAAACAGACCTGCAGTGAGAAGCAAGGGGGCGAAGAGAGAGGAAAAGGTAACTCAAGCCACAAGAACAAAATCCCCCTGTGCCTGGCATAACAGGAAATGTTTATGAATGTATGAAGGATGGCTGGATGACTAGGATTCTGCATCCCATCTTTATGTGCATGATTACCTCTGAGAACATGTTTACCCATGGATGCCCATTTTTGGAGGTAGTTAAAAAACATCTCATAAAGACAACAACCAGAAGAGCTGGCTGCTGGCAAGTGATGGCAAGGAGGTGTGAGTAGCAGGATTGAGGTTCTACAGTCCGGGGGAGGATTTTTGGCGATGGGGGGGGGTTGCAGGAAGGACAGGGATGGGTTCTGCTGTCTCTCTATAATGTCCCCAAAATAGTGGGTGGCCATGTTTGTAATGGGTTCTTACCTGACCTTTGAGGCTATAAAATGTAGCTGACTCAAAAGTATGACTCCAGGATTTGTCGTTCTTGAGCATTTTCAGCAACCTCTCTCCTTCATTCAAATATGTGTATGCCTATAGCCAACACAGGGGCACAGAGTATTGAGTCAGTGGGGGTCTGGCCGCAGAGGGACACAGCCCAGTCTCTCTTGAGTGGAGAAAAGCAGCTGCCACGGCAGGTCTACTTTCACCCCCACCCTGGCTCCTAATGAGAAAGGGCCTCCACTCTGGCAGCTCTGGGTGGATAAAGATCCCAGTGAAGATCCTGGCCACCTGCATGCCCATCTGTGTCTGCTGGATCACTTGCTCTAGAGGAGGAATCCAGGACAGTATCCTCCTCTGAATAGTTCCACCCTCGATGGCCCCTATTTCCAACAATGTACCCACTGCTCCTGATGGGATCCCCACATCTATGAGAAGCTGGTCTCAATTTTTGGAGTGACTTATGAACCACTCCCATTTCCTTTGCCAGGGCCATCATTAGAAGGTGGAAGAGAAAGGTAAGGCCCTGAGCAACTTTCCCCACTTCATTTTATTTTATTTTATTTTATTTTACTTTATTTTATTTTTATCTTATTTTTAAGATTTTATTTACTTATTCATGAGAGACACACACACACAGAGGCAGAGACACAGGCAGAGGGAGAAGCACGTCAATGCAGGGAGCCCGATGTGAGACTCAATCCCAGGTCTACAGGATCACACCCTGGGCTGAAGGCAGTGCCAAACCGCTGAGCCACCCGGGCTGCCCTCCCCACTTCATTTTAAATCTTCTTTGACACCATTAGACAGGACAGCTTTGGTACATGTGAGTACCAAGGCAAGGTCAGATACGAAGAGTAAAATAGGGGAAGGTGATATCCTCAAGTCTCAAATAGCTAAATGGCTACGAGTGGGAGGCAGAAGAGGGAAACATGAGTTGACCACCAGTCTTCCAGTCATGGACGTAATAGCTTATTTTTGATAGGAGACAGGATGCAAATGGCACATTCTGGGTAACTTGAACCAGGGCTCTGCTTCCAATCGTTGTCTTCCTGACCATTCCTCAGTCCTTGCTAATTGAAATGCAGGTGCTTAGCAAGTTGGTCCCCCAGGGCTACATAAACCTTCTCTTTTTGGCACTCACTGGCCATATCCCCCTTTTATATATATATAATATATATATAATATATATCTCCACATATATCATATATGTTCATATCTATATCTATATTATATATTTATATGTGCATGGGCAACTTTCATCTTTAACATAAATCCTGAGAGAACTGGGGCTTACCAACATTTTTAATGATTTAATTTTTATAAAAATCTAAGGTATGAGGGTCGATTAGGCTGCTGTGATCAAAAAGCTATTGTAAATTTGGAACAGACCACCAGTGTGGACATGAACTGCAGGCATGCCTATTCAGATATGTGAAGCTATTTCTGAAGCTGGCTCGAGTCAGATGAAGCAAGGGCCAGAAGGGCACTTCTTTTAATCTATTCTTTTTCTTTCTTTCTTTCTTTCTTTCTTTCTTTCTTTCTTTCTTTCTTTCTTTCTTTCATTTATTTATTTATTTTTAAAGATTTTATTTCTTTATTCATGACAGACACACACACACACAGAGAGAGAGAGAGAGAGAGAAAGGGAGGCAGAGAGACACAGGCAGAGGGAGAAGCAGGCTCCATGCAGGGGGTCCGACGTGGGACTCGATCCCTGGTCTCCAGGATCATACCCCGGGCTGAAGGTGGCACCAAACTGCTGGGCCATCGGGGCTGCCCTCTTTTTTATTTAAATTCAATTAACTAACATATAATATATTATTAGTTTCAGAGGTAGAGGTCGGTGATTCATTAGACTTATATAATGCCCAGTGCTCATTACATCGTGTGCAGACAGGCATTTCCCAAAGTGAATTCATGCAATGTTAGTCTAGCTAGCTGCTCTATGAAAAGTGATCTAGGGTCAGGTAAATATGAGAAATACAGTACGCCCCAGAACTAGCCTGACCCTCTGGATGATTTGCATGTATCTTAGCACATTAATGCTATGAAATATTTGCAGTTAAGAAACCTATTTAGCTTTATTCAGCTCAGTGCTTCCCACCTTACTTAAGAATAAATTATTTTTATTTCATTATACATACATTGAATCCTCACATTTCTAGGGACATATTGCCCTGGAATGTTATTTACAATTATCTTGGAGAAACAATAGTGTTTTGGCGGTCTAAAGGAATGTATGGTAATTTAGCACAAATTACATGAAGACTAAAGTGGGTGAGCTCTTTTGGGGATCACAACCAGATTCATACCTATCCAAAGACCTACAGGTAGTTGAGCTTGAGCTCACGGTGTTTTTTTTTTTTCTCCAAATATTTTATTTATTTATTCATGAGAGAGAGAGAGAGAAACAGGCTCCATGCAGGAAGCCTGACGCGGGACTCGATTCCAGATACCCTGGCCTGAAGGCGGCGCTAAACCACTGAGCCATCCGGGCTGCCCGAGCTCATGGTGTTTAGGGAGGACAGAAGGCAAGTGCCTTGAGGAGGAAGACTCGGCTGAAACAGCAGAATTAGTACCAATAGTCCTTTTTGCATCATTTAGAGAATGAGATATGACATCTATCCCCATCCCATAGAGGTAGACAGTTCATGGCAAGTTTCTCAAGGTGACAATATTTTAACTGATATATAATGCTAGTTTCAATTTGTTCTAACTTTCATTTCTCAATCTCAGGTCATTTCCCTTCTAAGCAATTTTCTTTTCTTTCTTTTCTTTTTAGCAATTTGATTTTCAAAGGAAAGGGGTGCTGGCAGGAGTCAAGAACATGAAATAAAGAAAGAACCCTAGGTCTTCTCTTTGGGCTCTGTGGTCTCTAACTTGTCTCAAGGGTTGGGGAGACCTCAGTAGAAACACCTTACCATGTAATTATCACCCAAGATGAGATAAGCTGATGTAATTTCTAGGAAGTAATATAAGGCTTTGTTGTTTTCTCCCAAAGCCAGAAAATGGTGGGTCAGAGGCATGATGACGATCTCTACGATCTCTTCACACTGGCAAGATTCCAGAGGAATGATGTTTTCCTTAGACGTCTTCATTTTTGTTATAACGGTGTCAAAGAAACTCAAGATTTTTTCTCTTATTTCTTCAGGTCTGTCCAAATGCAGAAATAAATAGGAGTAATAACTTATAGCTTCACTTGGCTTTTGATAGGAAAATATCTTTAAAAACGAATAAAAGAGCAAGATAATAAAATCTAATGCAGATGCTACTGACAGAAGTCACCATGCATGCACCCCAACATTTCCCCACTGTACCAATGGGGCCAAAAAGAACTGACCAGATGATTTCAACAGTATTCTGAACTTAATGACAATTGTTTATGCTCTACCTCCTAAACAATTACAAATGCCTGTACCTGAGATTTTCAGGAAATAGCTCAGATTTCTTAGGAATCTCTATTTTGGAAAAGGTGATCTCTTCTTCAGCTAGAAAATAAACAAACAAATGAATTGCATGGATCACAGAATGTTCCACGTGGCAGAAATGTTTGGTGTCCACGAAAGACTCTTGTTCCCCTTTTCCGATACAGTTTCTGGTGCCCATCCAGGCTCTATATTTCCCAGTCTCTACTGCATCTCAGGTGAACCCGCATAAGTCATTTAAAATGGAATTCTATCATAAGAAATATATGGCACCTCTGAGCTGTTTGGTATCTTCTCTACCCTTTGCTTCCACCAGAAAGCAAACAATTTTGAGAATCTAAGGGATGGTAAAGAGACAGAATGGAAGGAGCCTGGGTCCCTGACTTATTGAGGTCAAGGCCATTTGTCAAAACTTTCTTTAGATCATTATATGTGCAGGAAAAAAATTATTCTATTGTGTCATTGGGGAGGAAGAATTTCCTCTGCCCTTCAGAGGTCCAATTAGCTGAACTAAGAATCAAATTGACATGAGACAGATAAACAGGGGAAAATCAAATTTAATAAATGCCATTGAGGGGAATACAGGCAGACATGGAAATTCCAAACACAGTGAGGAAACATGAAGTTTATATGAGCTAAGGAGAAGGAAGGTAGAGGGTCTGAGGATACAAAGGGGGAGAAAGACCATTAGCATGAAAGTGAGAGGAGATGTTTGAAAAACAAAGGTTGCCATATTGTGCACAGAAGTTTCTTAGGTTAAAAAATATCTCTATCAATAGCTCTCCTCCTGGTAAAGCAGGCAGTTGAGGGGCAGGTAAAGAGCTTTTTTTGAATCTGCTGGATTTGGATTGCTTTAATTTTATTTTAATTAAAAATATTTTTATTACTTATTCATGAGAGATATGCAGAGAGAGAGGCAGAGACACAGGCAGAGGGAGAAGCAGGCTCCATGTGGGGAGCCTGACGTGGGACTCAATCCTGGAACTCCAGGATCATGCCCTGAGCCAAAAGCAGACGCTCAACCGCTGAGCCACCCAAGTGTCCCTGGATTGCTTTTAATTCAAAATAATATTCATGCCAGAATGGCCCATCTTGGAGTGACCTGCAGTGGCTCCTACAGTGTTAAGCCACTGGCAGTTTGGTTATAGATGATAATATTATCCTAACTAATTTACCCTGCAGCAACTAATTCTAACTATGAGTAAATGATCTGTTTCCAGTGGAGGAAATACAGACGTTTAAATACATACTTCAAAGGCTAACTAAAGGACAGAGAACCTTGAATTTAAAACCTTCAGCCCATTCAGACTCCATAATGATCTTGAAACAGAAAACAAATGAGGATGGTTGGATCTAGCCACTTGTCTAATGTAGAAGGAAGGAAGAACCCCACGGAGGGGAAGGGACTGGTCTCAGATCATCTGTTAGGGATGGAGGCAGGACGAGAACCTAGGTCTCCCAGCTCCAAGGCCAGTGCATCGCTCCACAGATCTTGTAATTTATAAAAATGCAGTTTAAGCACCTAATTATCACCTTCTTTTGAAAGCCTTCTGTGCCCTTGTCCCCAGAGATCTAGTGCCTGGGTCACACGTGCCCTGAGCAGACCTACCTCATGGTCCTTATTACCATACTCTGTGAGAAATAATTTGCCCATCTCTCCTTCTAGATAGCCAGCTAGTGTATTTCTAATGACTAGATGTGAATAAATTCAATTTGGCTTTTTTCTTCTACTCTTCTAAAATCGTTCTTGTAAAGGTTACCAGTGGTTACTGTGTTGTCAGATCCAAAGGTCACATGTTTGTCCACATCTTATTACACCTCTCAGCAGCGTTAAATATCCGCTGAATAAAATGCACATTTGTTGAAAAAGATCGGTAAGAAAGTAAAATGCTATTTCTCCTTCAATATCTCTCTCTATATATTTTTAATTTTTATTTATTTATGATAGTCACAGAGAGAGAGAGAGAGGCAGAGACATAGGCAGAGGGAGAAGCAGGCTCCATGCACCGGGAGCCCAACGTGGGATTCAATCCCGGGTCTCCAGGATCGCGCCCTGGGCCAAAGGTGGGTGCTAAACCGCTGCGCCACCCAGGGATCCCTATATTTTTTGTTTCAAATGGTAATAGTGATAGAATGAGATGCAGAGACCAGTAACATAGGCCAGAAAAGGGAACAAAGTTGGGGAGTACAAGATATGCTTTTTGTCAGTATATCATTTACCCCTTGATGAATAATATTTTTTAGTTCTCAATTTTCTTCATTATGGACATATTTTATTAAATTTCCCTACTTTAAAGGAGATCTGTAAAATTCAAAAGGAAAAAATATATAAAAAATGATTGTAGGCTCTCAAGAAAGGAGAAAAGCAAAGATATCACTTGCTCATCTCATGGTTTCAAAGACCTAGAAATAAGATCTCAGGTTCAAGGTGACAGATTGAATTCTTTTGTTTATCTCCAGCACCTCCAGGTCCAGGACATTTTATGCCATTAAAATGAGAATAAAATAATCTTAAAAAGCTTAAACACACTATGTATAGAATGGAAGGGATCCATTCTTGTCTTAGGCAGGAGCATCCTCTTTGCCTGGAATATTCCTCCTCAGTCATCCATAAGACAAAATCTTTCACTTCCTTTGTTTTTTTGTTTGTTTTGTTTTGTTTTGTTTTTATGAATCTCACCTCTCAATGAGGACTCCACTAATGGCTCTGCATTCCTAATCCCCTTTGCCCTACCCAACACACTTTTCAGTTTTCTTCCTTGGGATGGGATTTACCCCTTGTAACATACTATAGACTTTACTTCTTTATTATGTTTTTTCCTCTATCACTTCTCCACAATAGAATGCTCTTTTGTTCACTGATGTATCCTTATGCATGCAGCAGGTCTGGCACACAGTAGAACCTCAGTATTTGTTGAATGAGTAAATGAAATGTTGGGTGGGGTTTCAACACATGTCTGGAAGACAAAGGAGCCAGAGGAGTGGTTGCTGATGAACACTGATGAAGTAGGTAGAGCGAGTTGAAGGACAGAGCCTAGGAGGAAGCCCATGGACTACAGATCTTTGGGGTTCAAAACTTAAGAAGAAAATAACAGTGTTCAAGAAGGATTGAGAGAGAATTGAAAAGAGAATAAACTTCCTATCTAATCTACACTTAATGCCATGTCTTTGAACCTCTTCCAACTACAACTGACTCTTGAACAATGCAGGGGTTTGGGGACACTGACCCTTTTCCCCTCAGCACAGACGTTAGTCAAAGACACGAGAGGTCAGAGAAGTGCTGGAGTGAAACTGCTAAGATACATTGGAGAATCCAAAAATAAATAAAGTTGCTTTCTTTGACAGCCCTAGTCAGCCTGCTTAAAACCAACTGTGGGGATGCCTGGGTGGCTCAGTCAATTGGGCATCTGATTCTTGATTGTGACTCAGGTCATGATCTTGGGGGTTGTGGGATGAAGCCCCATGCTCAGCAGGGAGTCTGCTTGGGATTCTTTCCCTCCCTTTTCCTCTGTCCCTCCCCCATCCCTAAAGTAAGTAAATAAATAAATATTAAACAAAAATCAACTGTGATTTTACCCCTCACTGCCACAAAATGTATAGATATAATTACAGATACAGACTTACCCACGGGTTCCACACAGTTTGGAATCTTCCCTCCCCTTTCTCTTTTATTTATTGTTTATATTATTTTTTTAAAGATTTTACTTATTTATTCATGAAAGACATACAGAGAGAGAGGCAGAGACATAGGCAAAGGGAGAAGCAGGCTTTGTGGTTAAGCATCATGCAGGGAGCCCGATGTGGGACTCAATCCAGGCATTCTGGGATCACACCCTGAGCTGAAGAATCATGCCTTGAGTTGAAGGCAGATGCTCAACCACTGAGCCACCCAGGAGTCCCCTATTTATTTATTTTTAAAGTAGGCTCTGCAACCAGCATGGGGTCCAACACAGAGTTTGCACTCACAACCCTGAGATCAAGACATAGGCTGAGATCAAGATTCAGATGCTTAGGGATGGCTGGGTGGCTCAGCGGTTGAGCACCTGCCTTTGGCTCAGGGTGTGACCCAGGGTCCCGGGATCGAGTCCCACATCAGGCTCTCTGCATGGATCCTGCTTCTCCCTCTGCCTGTGTCTCTGCCTCTCTCTCTCTCTCTGTGTGTCTCTCATGAATGAATAAATAAAATCTTAAAAAAAAAAAAAAAGATTCAGATGCTTAACTGACTGAGCTACCCAGGTGCCCCTTGCTTTCCCTTTCTCTTATCTCCCTCAGCCAAACCTCTCCCTCAGTACTTTCACTGGTTCCTTGAACAGGGCCCTGTGTTGGGATCGTCCCTGAAGCTTTTGGATTTGCACTTGCATCCTTGTCCACCCTCACCACCCACCCTCTGGGTGCCGGCTTTGTTGTAGGAGTCTGTCCTCCCTTGGTCCTCAAGTCCTTCTTAAAAGTTGTTATTTTCTTTGAGTCTTCCATTCTAAGGACTAAGGCTCTTCTCACCCTTCCAAGAGAATGTAGGAAGAACTTAAAATGGCTCTAGGCTGGCTTCTTCTTTCATCTGATCCAGAGAAACCCTCATGATCCAGATTCTAAGGCTCTGAACCTAAAGCCTGACTATTCTTTTTTGAAAAGGGAGACAGGCAAGATTTAGTACCGGGTCAACAATAGGTTTGTGCCACAGTGCAAAGCTGCCTTCTCTCCAATCGAGTCCTGAGAGGGCATTGCCTTCCTCACTCTCTGACTCCACTGACTGCTGTACCAAGGAACCTCTTCCAATTTCCCCTGCCAGCTTTGCCCCAAGGTCCTACCCTGCACTTTGGGAAGCTCAGGTGTACTAGGCACACCATGAGCTTGGGAATGAGACTGACCTGTGATTGAATAGTCTATCATTCATTCTGTGGCACTGGAAAAGTTATTGAATCTTCCAGAATCTCAGTTTTCTTGTGTATAAAATGAAAATAACCCTCCACCTTGAAAGGTTAACGTGAAGATCAAATGAGAATGCATGTGAAATAAAGAATGAATGAAAATAAATATTTATTTTGGGGAGTGCCTGGGTAGCTCAGTTGGTTAAGCATCAGCCTTTGGCTCAGGTCATGATCCCAGAATCCTGGGATTGAGCCCCACATCGGGCTCTCTCCTCAGCAGGGAATCTGCTTCTCCCTCTTCCTCTACTCCTTCCCCCAATCGTGTTCTCTTTCTTGCTTGCTCACTCTTTCAAATAAATAATTAAAATCTTTTAAAAAATTATTTTTTGTACCTACTAGTGCTAGGCACTTTACATAAATTTCTTTCCAATTTTTAAAAAGATTTTATTTATTTATTCATGAGAGACACACACACACAGAGAGAGAGAGAGAGGCAGAGACATAGGCAGAGAGAGAAGCAGGCTCCATGCAGGGAGTCCAATGTGGGACTCAATCCCAGGACTCCAGGATAATGCCCTGGGCTGAAGGCAGATGCTTAACTACTGAGCCACCTAGGCATCCCTCTTTCCAATTTTTAATATCCATATAATATAAGAATTCTGTCTTGTGGCCTCTGCTTTCCCAACCAGATTTAGCCATAATCACCAAGGCCTTTGGCTAGAGCATGTAGCCCTCTGGTGCTCCCTGGTCAACCATGAGGGAGGGCTGAAGTTGGGGTTGCTGCCCTGAGCCTCACATCCATCATGCCTACATTAAGTGAGTCCCTAGTTCCTGATACCCCTTGAATCCTTTCCTGTGTCTTCCTAGATTGTGTGGCTGATTTGTGCTATAAGACTGTAACTTTCTCACTTTTGCTTCACAGATGGTCTTGAATCCCTGCCCTGAGCCCAAGCCCCCTTTTCTGGGGCCCTAACCTGCTTAGGTCTGCATAATTCTCCCCCACTCATATTTTTTCTCTGGTGGAACCTCATTTCAAACCTGACTGCCAAAGCAACATTCTTACCTGCCAAGAAACAGTAGTCCCTCCTGCTCTTGTTTCTGCTTCAACATGTGAGACCCCCCACCCCCACCCCCCACCCCCACCCTTGGATTCCATCCCTTGGTGTGAATTATTCTGGGTCAGTTTTATTCCTCTGGATATTCTTTGAGCTCTGATTGCACCCATTTGCCAGAGTCCCGATCCTCAAACTCTGACAGTCTCACAGTGAGACTATTTCTGGTGGACTCAGCTACTCACATGTCTCCCTTACCCACTCCAGTGACCTACACAACTCTCACCATTAGTAAAGCTTGCTTGAGTAAAGTCCCCTCAAGGGACTTGAAGCCCTCAAGGTCCACATCCACTCCGTTCTCCAGGAATAGCTAGGACTAACTAGGAATGAAGTATGTTTACCTTTAAGTCCCTGGAACTTAGCCATCCTCTTAATGGTATCCATATCCAAACTGTTGAGTCGAATGTTCACTGTGAAGTGGTGGAAGGGAATGAAGTCCCCACTTTGGCAGTGGTCACATTTATGTGCACTCTCCTCTAAGAAGCGGGCACATTTCAAGTGCATGGCTTTCTTCTGGTCCTTCAGCCACAGCTCATAGGCTGTCTTCTGCATCATTGGCCTGCAGAATCGAATGATGTGGCACTCAATTACCTCACTTTCCAGCTCACGGAGCTCTTCCTTCTCACCATGAGCTAGGGAGAACAGAAAGGCAACAGATCAGCCCCTGCGCCCTCACACACATCAGTTCTTTGAGCAGATGTGCCTTTAACTGACAGAAAATGTGTGTCACTTCCAAGTTTTACTCACCCATTCCGTCACTGGGCTTCAGAGACAGGGAGCGATAATTCACTTCAAATGAGACTATATTCTGTTTTAGAGCCATTTGGAGCTCCTTGCCATTCCGGAAACAATCAAAGACGTTGGATTCCACTAGACTTGCCAGGGCCTTGATCATCATTTTCATATTCCAACAAGGGAGAATCTCAAACAACAACTCTGTAGTGAAGGTCAGGCCGATAATAGCAGCACATCTCACCAACATCTGGTGGGAAAGGTTCATGCTGTCCAACTGAACCAGAGAGATTTCTGCAGGGGGAAAGCCACACAAGAGGGAACCAGTTACCTGTCTGTAGCAAATACAACTTAGAGATGGACAACTGTCCTACTCTACACTGCTTGTTTCAAAGGAACCCAGGCACACCAAACCAAAAAAGATTTGCTTACTACCTATTTCACAGACAGCATGTGTGTTGCGAGTACAAAAGAGGGAGGTGCTGCTATCTGAAATATGCACAGCATACCGGCCAGACAAGAATGAGATGGATTTCGAGGTGTTTGGGTTTTGGGCTAAAGTGTGACAGGGTTTGTGAGGAGAGGGGAGGCCGTGGTAGGCCATGGCAGTCAGAGGAGAGCATCTGCCATCTATCTACCTGCTATGTTCACTTCTCCAGCTGGGCCTTGTCTGTCCTCCTCACTGACTCTGCCTCCTCCTAGCCACAAGCCTCCTCTCAGCCTCCCCGGAGACTCATTTGTTCTTGAGACATCTACTACTGTCTCTATGCTCATAATAAAGTGCCAGAGAGCTTTGAGCTCCATTTCCAACTTCTCACTTAAGCTTGGGTGTCACAGTCACATGGCTTCCTGGACATCTTGACCAGGATGTCCTTTCATTACATCACCTGCCTTCAGGACAAAATCTCACTTTCTCCAATTGTTCACAAAACACTTGGCAGAAGCCAAGTTACCCCACCTTCCTACTTTCGTAGACATAGTGAATGAAACAAATGCTTTCCTGAAGACTTAGAACCTTGAGGTGTCCTTAAGTCATCCTTCAAACACTTTCAGTTTTTTATAGATGGCATGTCTGGAGCTTAATTCATACTAGAACATGGCTCGAAAGTCATTTTTCTTTAAAGAATAATACTGCTCAGATATAAATTCCATGCTTGTCATTTCTTATAAAAGTAAATGGCAGAAAGTTTCAGGATTTGATTTTCTCTCTCATTATTTGGCTTTGATTTAATGAAAAACGTACTGTACTTCATTTATGCAGTTGAACTAAACTTTGTTCAAATCAGACTCCAGAATATGCTCAGGGGAGCAGATGGCTCCAAAGCAGAGGCAGAAAACCTAAACCTTCCATGGCGATTTCGACTGCTTGGGGCAACAGAAAAGAACCACCACGGTCTGCTATGGTCTTTCTCTCTCCCTTGCAGACAGTCATCCTAGAAAGGACAAGGGGAGTCCAGGTCCTGGAAAAGGAACATGGGGTCAAATTTTCTTTACCTTTTAATGACGCTGGTGGTGACAAGTTTTGCAATTTAACATCACTAGTGAGGTTACAGACTTCTTCAATTTCCTCATCATTACTGAGAGTAAATATTTTTAATTCCTCTGTAGGTCTACTAAAATTCTCTGTAGGGAGATGAAAAGGAAGAAAGTTTGAGAGCCATCTGATTTTCTTTTTTTAAAAAGATTTTACTTACTTATGGGAGAGAAAGAGAGCATGAGCAGGGGAAAGGGGCAGAGGGAGAAGCAGACCTCCCTGCCAACCAGGGAGCCTAATGTAAGGGCTGGATCCCAGGACTCTGAGAGATCATGACCTTGAGCTGAAGGCAGTCACTTAACCGACTGAGCCACCCAGTCACCTTATCTTGATTTTCCAGTAAACTTCAAGATGGATCTTATGAAAGAAAGAGCAGGTAGGGATGTCCGTTGGCTTGCCAAATATTTTGGAATATCATTTTAAGTAAATTAATATATGAAAACCTAAATGGGTTCAAAATGTTCTGCTTCCCCCAAAAGTATTGGTAAGAATTGTTGGAAGTCTTACATAATACATGCAGTTCTACAAAAACTTGATTCAAAGGTTATCAGGATGTATCTTATAGTATATATTAACATATATTTGCATGCACATTCAAATACCAACACTCGGATGCAAACACGTTCTGTGGGAGACTGTATTTGACTTACAACATGGTAGTCAGAAAGAGATATTTAAAATGGCAAGGTTGGGTAGCACACTTGCCTAGTAACTTTGTCTCCTGGTACTCCAAAATGCATTACCTACTTATTCCTCCAGACATTCATGTAACACTTGAATCACATGACACTGTGATATGTGATGTGGAAATACAAAGATCAACATAGTTAAGTTTCTAATCTCCTGGATAGATAAGATATGTACACAAAGAGCTAAGCTTCCAGGCAGTAAACATGTGAGTCAGAATTCAATATTGACACAGTACAGACCTTTTGTGCACCACAGCCTGTGAAGGCTATAAATGTGAATAATGCATGCTTCCAACCCTAAGGAGCTTAACATCTATAGAGACAGATACTGAAGTAATTAGTTATAATGTCAGAAAGAGTGATTCAAGAGCTAAAAAGCACAGAGCAGTGTGTTGTGAGAATAGAGAAGAGAAAAACAACTCAGTCTTGGTGGAGTCAGAAAGGCTTTATGGAGGAGAAAGTATTTTGGCTGAACCTTGAAGGATGAAGGGGTTATCCAAGTGGAAGACTGAGGGGTGATCAACGCAAGGGCATAGAAGAGGACTCTGCAAATTAGGGGACTGGAAGGAAACCAGTGCAGCTCAACTACAGCGTGTTGGATGCTGGAGCACTACTGGGGGATGGGGCACATGTCGGGAGAAAGGGTTTGGGAGCAGATTGTGGAGGGCATTTAACATCACACTATGAAGTTTGGACTTTATTCCAAAGTAAAGAGGAAATATCACAGGTTTCTGAAAGGGAGATAGCAGTCATCCACCAGCTACTTGTAGGAAGGTAACAGGGAAGTGTGTATGGGAGAAGAGAACAAAAGAGGGAAGACTATGTAAGAAACGGTATCAATGGAATATGAAGAAGTGATGGTGGGTAGGACAAGGTAGTGGTACCAAGCGTTGTATGGAGGAAATAGGTCTGAGCAAGGTGGTGATGGAGCTGAGGTGCAAATGTTGCCGAGAATCAAACTGGGAGATACAGGAGGAGGTGCAGTATGGGAGGGAGGTGCAGTATGGGAGGAGGTGCAGTATGGGAGGGAGGTGCAGTATGGGAGGGAGGGCATTAAGGTTTAAGTAGGTTGAGTTTGAGGGGGTCTAGAAGACGATCCAATGGGCAATTGGGAATATGCCCTGAGCAGGCAACAGTTGAGGGAGAGAAGAGCCAACTGTGTGAAGCACCTGAGGAGAGAGGACAGTGGTCTGAAGCGGAAAGGAGTATACTGTGTCACAGCAGCAGAAATGCCAGAAATGCAACCAATGTGGCTGGAACACATTTCAGAGCATTGATGAGTCTAGACGGAAGTGAAAGTCAGATTCTCGAGGGGTTTCCAGTCCTGGTTGGGAGGTTGGATTTCATTGTAAGCTCAGTGGGAAACCACTAAAAGTTGTGCATATGTTTCTAAAAAAATCTTTGTATTTGGAAAGTTTCAAACTTACCAAAAGTTGTAAGAATAAAACTGTGTACTAAGAATAAAGCTATGTACTCTTTATTCGAAGTTACCTATTGTTAATATTTTTCCTCATTTGCCATATCCTTTGTTTTTTCTATATGTACATATTTTTTTCTGGAGCATTTGAATGCAGATTGCATTTTTTTCTTCCAATATGGGATCAAGTCTAGGACCTTGTATTGTATTTAGTTGTCATTGTTTTTTTAAAATTTAGGTGAAATTCATATACAATTAACCATTTTAATGTTTATAATTCAATGGCATTTGGTGCATTCACATTGTTGTGCAACCAAAACCTCTCTCCAGTTTCAAAATTTTTTCATCACCCCAGAAGATCCTGAACAGTTTTAGTGTTTATGTTTACATATTATCTTTTTAAGATAATATGGTTAATATATTGTTGTAACAGACCTATCTAAAAATAATGATCATAGCACTCATTGTCCACCTGATGATCCATTCTCCTTAAAACTAGTTTGAAAAAAAAAAGAAACTAGTTTGGCCAAGAGAAACCTTTCTTAACTGTTTTTAAATCATGATTACCCACAAACAAACAAACAACAACAACAAAAAAGCTTTCTTTTAAAAAGCAAACTTATGTCTCTCATTCTCTGAAAAACAAACCTCTTAACTCAACCTTGCTTTTCTCTCAGACAATTGTCTGTTTCACTTCTCTAGATGTGACCATGCTGGCCATGTGGTCCTGTGGGTCTGTCATTATACACAAAATGACAGGCAACAGATGAAGCCACAGACCAAAACACAGTTCATGGAGGGACATGAGGCCTCTGAGCTTTACTCCATCACTCAGGAGACATGGGGAAGCAAGAGGAATTTTTTGCGTGTGAAATTTCTCTTATTACCACTTTTAGGTGGTAATTTTCTATCCTGCTATGTATAGAAAACCAGCACTATAAGTTCCTTTATTACAAATATTTGTCTAAGCACGACACTGATTTTCCATTCACATGCTCACCCTTAAATGTATCTCAGTAAAGGAGTTGTTATTCCACAAGCTTAGCAATATTAGTGTGCACAGTGCTTAGAGCTATAAAAGAAACACCATCACTTACTGGAGAACTTCCATTTCTAGAAAGATGGAGTATACATGTTTTTGTCTATTCCCCCTGTTAACTACAGCTAAAAACACTGTCATTATATATAAAGCAAATATAAGAAGACACTGAAGGTGGAGAGAAGTCAGACTGGCTAGAGACACTGGGACCCAAGGAACAACACAGCAGTGAATTTCCTTATATCCCAGACTTGAGTGAAGAATCTCACAATCCAGAAATAACAAGGGTTGCAAACAATAGCCTGAACTTTCTGCCTAAGGACCAGCAAAGAGGCATCTAGCAAGACAGGAAATTGTTAGACAATAAAAATTTTACTTCAGCCAAACAAACAAACAACAAAAAATCCCCCAAACAAATAGCTGTAGCCCTGTCTGCTGCCACCAGCAAAGGCTGAGGGATGAGTCTAGGCTTCCATCCCAAAAGCTGAAAGAAAAGAACTGTCAAACCAGAATCCTATATCCACCACAAAAAGCCTCCACAAATGAAGGGGAAATCAAGATAGTCTCAGATAATGGGACACTAAGACAGTTTGTAGCCAGCAGACCTACCCTGAAAGAATGACTAAAAGACATTCTCTAAACAGAAAAGAAACAATAAAAGAAGAAACAGAATATCAGAAAAGAATAAAGAATAAGATAAGCAAAAATATGGGTAAGTACAATAGATTTCACTTCTCCTTTTTAAGTCTTGTAAATTGTGTTTGCAGTTTAAACAAAAATCATAACAACTTCCTTATGTGGTTCTAAATGTATGCAGAAAAAATATTTAAAATAATTATAAATAGTAGATGGTAAAGGAATGTAAAGGGGGATAAAGTTTCCAATCTTTACTCAAACTGGTAAAAACGGTGACACCAGGAGACTGTGATAACATATGTATATATTATTTAATAGATAGAGCAATCACTAAAAAAGCTATACAAAAAGATAGCCTCAAAAATGCCATAGATTAATCAAGATAGAATTCAAAAGAATGCGCAAATAGCTAAGGGAAATAGGAAAATAAAAAACAGTGCCATGGGGAGAAGAAAAGGAACAAAAGATAAAATGGCAGACTTAAACTCTAACATATCAATTATTGCATTAAATGTAAATGGTTCAAAATATAACAATTGAAAGATAAATCACTTGAAAGTATTTATTTTTTTATCTGAGTATATTATAGCACTAAAAATGCATGCATAAGAAAGAAATGTCTCACTGATAATCTAAACCTCCAACAATGAAGAAGAGCAAATTAAACTCAAAGTAAGCAAAAGGAAGGAAATAATAGATAAGAGCAGAAATCAAGGGACGCCTGGGTAGGTCAGCAGTTGAGTGTCTGCCTTTGGCTCAGGGTGTGATCCCAGAGGTCCAGAATCAAGTCCTGCATTGGGCTCTTTGCAGGGAGCCTGCTTCTCCCTCTGCTTATGTCTCTGTCTCTCATGAATAAATAAATAAAATCTTTTAAGAAAGGATTTCAACAATCAACAAAACAAAGGGCTGAATCTTTGGAAAGATCAAGAAAATTGACAAATCTGTAGTTAAGACTGCAAGAAAGAGAGAAAATACAAATTACCAATATCAGGAATGAAACGGGTTATCACTACAGACCTTACAGACATCAAGATGATACTAACGGAATACTATGAACAACTCCAGACACATAAATTTTTTTTTTAAGATTTTATTTATTTATTCATGAGAGACACAGAGAGAGAGGCAGAGACATAGGCAGAGGGAGAAACAGGCTAGTTGCAAGGAGCCTGATGAGGGACTCAATCCCAGGACTCCAGGATCACGCTCTGAGCCAAGACATATAAATTTGAGAACTTAGAGGAAATGGACTAGTTTCTCAAAAACAAAACAAAACAAAAAACAAAAAACCACACAAAAAACCCCAACCCTACCATAATTAATACACTATAAAATAGATTATTTGAATGCCTCGTAACTATTAAGGGGATCAAAATTTTAATTTATAAACTCCCCAAAAAGATGTTGAGGTTTTTCCTTACATTTTCCTTGTCTAGCAGGCAAAATGGCAGTTTTACCTCTTGAAGACACTCCTGTCTCCCCCAGGAGCACCCTACCCATCCATAGAGCTTATGAGTCATAAGAGGAAGAGGCTTCTTCAAGATGGAGCAATGCAATACTTGTAATTTTTGTAAATGGCCCCATCTTTCAAAATGATGTCATTTCTACATTTGATATGTTTGTATTTCTGTAGGATGTATATAGTTTAGGGGATTTGTTTGTTTGTTTTTGTCTTTTAGAAAAGTTAACATGTCTGTTTTTATTTATTGCTTGAAAAAGATCATTTGAAGAAAAATACATTTTCAATCACCAAAGAAACCAACTAAACCAAAACTCCCCCCCCCAAAAAATCTCCATGGGATGCCTGGGTGGCTCAGCGGTTGAGCATCTGCCTTCGGCTCAGGGTGTGATCCCAGAGTCTGGGATTGAGTCCCACATTGGGCTCCCCCTGTAGGGGACCTGCTTCTCCCCCTGCCTATGTGTCTGCCTTTCTCTCTGTGTCTTTCATGAATAAATAAATAAATCTTAAAAAAAAAAAATAGGGATCCCTGGGTGGCTCAGCGGTTTAGCGCCTGCCTTTGGCCCAGGGTGTGATCCTGGGGTCCCAGGATCGAGTCCTGCATCAGGCTCCCTGCATGGACCCTGCTTCTCCCTCTAATTGTGTCTCTGCCTCTCTCTGTGTGTGTCTCTCATGAATAAATAAATAAAATCTTAAAAAAAAGAAATCTCTAGGATGGGATGGTTTCACTGGAAAATTCCACCAAACATTTAACGAAGACTATCTCCAATTCTACACAAAATTTGCCAAGAAACAGAAGAGGAGGAAACAATTTCTATTTCATTTTACAAAGCTAGTATTACCCTGATGTCAAAAACAGACAAAAACGCCAAAGAGGAAGAGGGAGAGAAAAATACAGAACAATATCCCACATGAATATAGATGGAACAATCCTTAACTCCATATTAAGCCAATAGAATTTAGCAACATACAAGAATAAGAATAGAACATGCCTAATAGGGTTTATGCCAGGGATGCAAGGCTGATTCAATATTTGAAGGGTAATCAATGTAATCTACTATACTAGCAGAAAAGAAAATTCACATAATCATAACAATCAATGCAAAAAATAACCTGATAAGATTCAAAGCTCATTCTTTTTTTTTTTAAGATTTTATTTATTCATTTGACATAGAGAGACAGAGCAATAAACAGGGGGAGCAGCAGAGAGAGAGAGAGAAGAGAGAGAAGCAGGCTTTCTGCTGAGCAAGGAGCCCGATGCGGGGCTGGGGCGGGGGGGGCTCAATCCCAGGATCCAGGGATCATGACCTGAGCTGAAGACAGAGGCTTAGCCAACTGAGCCACCCAAGGTACCCCTCAAAGCTCATTCTTGATAAATCTCTCAGAAAAATAGAAATAAAGGAGAGCTTTCTCAACTTGAAAAAGAGCATCTACAAAAAACCTACAGCTAACAGCATACTAATGCTTGAAGATTGAATGCTTTCTCCCTAAGATCCCTTTTGCCCCTAAGGCAAAGATGGCTACTCACACCACTCTTAAACATAGAACTGGAAGTTCTAACCAGTTGAAAAGGCCACGAAAGAAAATAAAAAGTATACAGATCAGAAGGGAAATAATAAAATTGCTCCTATTTGCAGATGACATGATTTTGTACATAGAAAATCCCAAAGACTCTACAAAATAAAAATCTCTTAGAATTAATAAGTGAGTTCAGCAAGGACACAATTCAGTTGCATTTCTACATACTACCAATGAACATGCGAACACCAAAATTAAAAACATATAACATTTACTATATATATATATATTTTAAAGATTTTATTTATTTATTCATGAGAGACACAGAGAAAGAGGCAGAGACATAGTCAGTGGGAGGAGAAGCAGGCTCCTCACAGGGAGCCTGATGTGGGACTCAATCCCGGCAGTCTGGGATCATGCCCTGAGCTGAAGGCAGACGCCCAACCACTGAGCCACCCAGGTGTCCCTTATCTTTTTAAAGAGATTTTTTTATTTATTTAAGAGAAAGAGAGAAAGTGTGCACATGTGCACACACATGCACACACAGGGAAGGGGCAAAAGGAAGGGAAGAGAGAGTCCCAAGCAGAATTCTGCACTGAGCATGGAGCCTGACTCAGGGCTCAATCCCATGACTCTGAGCCACAACCAAGAGTCCAACACTCAACTGACTGTGTCAAGGCGCCCCTACAATATATTTTTTTAAAGGAAATATTTAAGCGTCAATCTAACAAAACATGTACAGGATTTGTATGGCTGAAAACTACAAAAGACTCATGAAAGAAATCAAAGAAAATCTAAAAATAAGTGGAGAGATGTACTGTGTTCATGGATTGGAAGACAACATAGAAAAGATGTCAATTTGCCCCAAATTGATATACAATGCAATGCATATATATTGAAATTCCTATTAAAATCTCTCCCAGGGGGCATCTGAGTGGCTCAGTCTGTTAAGCAGCTGACTCTTGGTTTCAGCTCAGGTCATGATCTCAGGGTCCTGGGAATCTGCTTCAGGATTCTCTCTCTCTCTCTCTCTCTCTCTCTCTCTGCACCTTCCCTGTGCTCACGTGCTCTGTCTATCTCTCTCAAATAAACAAATCTTTTTTTTTTAAGGTTTTATTTATTTATTCATGAGAGACACACACAGAGAGAGGCAGAGACACAGGCAGAGAGAGAGGTAGGCTCCACGCAGGGAGCCCGACATGGAACTTGATCCCAGGACCCCAGGATCACACCCTGGGCTGAAGGCAAGCGCTCAACTGCTCAGACACCCAGGCATCCCTAAACAAACAAATCTTTATTATTATTTTTTTTTAACAAATCTTTAAAAAAAATCCCACCAAGATTTTTTGTAGATAAAGATGACATTATTCTAAAGACTTATTAATTTTTTGAAAGGGTGGGGGAGAGGGAGAGAATCTCAAGCCAACACCCCATTGAGTGCAGAACCCACTTGGAGCTCAATCTCATGACCTTGAAAATCATGACCTGAGCTGAATCCAAGAGTTGGATGCTTAACTGAGTGAGCCACCCAGGTGCCCCCAGACAAGATTATTCTAAATTTCATAAGGAAAGGCAAAGGAACAAGAATAGCTAAAACAATTTTGAAAAAAGAAGAATATGGGAGGAATCATTTTACATGGTTTCAAGATACAGAGTAATCAAAACTGAATGGTATTGGCAAGGGATAGACACATAGATCAATGGAACAGAATAGGGAACCAAATATACACCCCCATAAATACATCCAACTGATTTTTGCCAAAGGTGCAAAAGCAATTCAAGGAAGAAAATACAGCCTTTTAACAAATGGTGCCAGGGCAAGTGGACATCCATGGAGTGTAGGAAGGAGAAAAGAAGGGCTTCAACCTACGTCTCACACCTTATATGAGATCAAGCTTCCTTTCCAACTAGGGCCCAGCAGAATGGCTCCCACAAAGAAGGGTGGCGAGAAGAAGGGCTGTTCTGCCATCAATGAGGTAGTGACCAGAGAATACACCATCAACATTCACAAATGTATCCATGGAGTGGGTTTCAAGAAGCACTCAAAGAGATCTGGAAATTAGCCATGAAGGAGATGGGAACTCCAGATGTGCGCTTTGACACCAGGCTCAACAAAGCTGTCTGGGCCAAAGGAATAAGGAACGTTCCATACCGTACCTGTGTGCGATTGTCCAGAAAACGTAAGGAGGATGAAGATTCACCAGGCAAGCTCTATACGCTGTTACCTACGTACCTGTCACCACTTTCAAAAATCTACAGACTGTTAATGTGGATGAGAACTAATCGCTGATTGTCAAATAAAGGTATAAAACTAAAAAAAGAAAGAAAAAAAGAAAGAAAGAAAGAAGGAAGGAAAGAAAGAAAGAAAAAGAAAGAAAGAAAGAAAGAAAGAAAGAAAGAAAGAAAGAAAAGAAAGAAAATAAACTCAAAATGGGATCACAAACTGAATTGTAAAATGTAAAGCTTTGAAAAAAAGGAAAAACACAGAGAGGAAAACCTTTTATATCTAGAAATAATCACAAGGAGTTCTTGGATTTACATGACTCATAAAAGGAAAAATTGATAATTGAACTTTGTCAAAATTAAAACACTTTGAGAGATCCTTTGCAGAAAATGAAGAAAGGCCACAAAGAGAAAATATTTGCAAACCCACATATGACAAAGGACCCATATTTAGACTAGATTAGAAACTCTCAAAACTTGGGGCACCTGGGTGGCTGACAGGGCACTTGAGCACCTGCCTTCAGCTTAGGCTCCTAGGAAAGAGACCCCAGTCGAGTACCCTGCTCAGGGAGTCTGCTTCTCCTTCTCCCTCTGCCTCTTCCCCTGCTCATGCTCTGTCTCTGTTTCTCTCAAATAAATAAAATCTTAAAAAGAACGAAAAAAAAAAGATACTCTCAACATTAAGAAAACATACTCAACATTAAAAAAACAAGTAATCCAATTAGAAAATGGGCAAAAAGCATGGAAAGATATTTACCAAAGATGTAGAGATGGCAAAAGAAAACATATGAAAAGGTATTCAACATCATTAGCAATTGGGGAGATGCAAATTAAAACCACAGTTAGATATCACCAGACATTTATCAGAATGGCTAAAATAAAAAACATAGTGACAACAAATGCTAGCAAGGATTGCAGAAAATTTCAGCTCCCTCCATACACTGTTACTGGTAATGTAAAATTATATAGCCACTTTGAAAATAGTTTGGCAGTTTAGGGGCGCCTGGGTGGCTCAGTCAGTTAAGTATCTGCCTTCTGCTCAGGTCATGATCCCAGGGTCCTGGGGTGGAGCTCCACATAAGGCTCCCTGCTCAATGGAGAGTCTATTTTTTCCTCTCTCTCTGCCTACCACCTTCCTCCCCTGCTCATGCTCTCTCTACCTCTCTCAAAAAAAAAAAAAAAAAAAAAATCTGGGATCCCTGGGTGGCTCAGCAGTTGGGCGCCTCCCTTCAGCCTAGGGTGTGATCCTGGAGTCCTGGGATCGAGTCTCACATCGGGCTTCCTGCATGGAGCCTGATGCTCTCTCTCCTATGTCTCTGCCTCTCTCTCTCTGTCTCTCATGAATAAATAAATAAAATTAAAAAAATAAAATAAAATCTTGAAAAAAATAATTTGGCATTAAAAAAAAAAAAGAACAAAAAACTAACAATGTAACTATTGCACTCCTGGGTATTTATTCTAGAGATGTGAAAACTTAGATTCACACAAAAACATGTACACAATGCTTGTAGGAGTTTTGTTTGTAATAGCCAAAAGCTGTAAGCAGCCCAGATTCTGCAACAGACAGATGGGATAACAAACTGTGATGCATCCAAATTCTGAATACCACCCAGCAAGTAACAGCAACAAAGGACTGATACACAGGACAACCTGGAGGACCTTACAGAGTCATGATGAGTGGAAACACCAATCCCAAGAGATTACACATATTGTATGAGTCCAGTTAGACCCCATTCTCAAAATGACAGAATCACAGAAATGGAGAGGGGATTAGTGTTTGCCAGTGGTGAAGGGGGAAGGGATGGTTGACAGAAGTGAGGGTGGCTATAAAATGAGCCACAAGAGGAATGGTGATGGGAACCTTCCGTACCTTGACTGCCTCAATGTCAATATGATGGCTGTGCTATTATACTGTCACTTCCCATGGTGTTCCTAATAGGAAAACTGAGTAAGCATGCATGAAATCTCTCTATATTGTTTTTTTAAAAATGAGGTAGCTAAGTAGGTAATATTGATTTAGACACTTCATTTATATTCCAAGAGGCTCCCAGAGTTCCTCCTGTGGTGTAAGACACAGAGAAGGTGCTCAGTAGATGTTTGATGAATGAATAAATGAAGAAGGATTTCAGTTCCCTTACCCCCATTTTATAATCACTGCCTACCAAAGACGGTTGTAGCTAGTCCTCAAATATCAGCAACTAACTGGCACAGGTGGCATTGGAACTCTGGGCCCCTGGCTTCACAGTCCAAATGCTCTCTTGATCCCATCTTTTATAACCTCTCTTTCCAAGGAAGAGCTAACATCTCTTCAACCACCATAGGTCTCCTTTATGTCGAGACACATATTTTCGTTGTCGTTTGCTAGCACATGGATTTTTCTTATTACCGCCAACTCCCTAAACAAGTATGTGCACCACAGACTTTCATTGTCATTTAAGCTAGCTTTAACCCTCCACATTCTAGAACCCATCCTTACCCTGCTCTCCCTTTCTCTTCACTAATACTAATCTCCTAAAAATTCCAGCTGGCCTCCTCTCTGCGTTATCTCAGGTTTCAGCCTCTTGTATGTCTCTGCAGCATGGGAACCCTGTTGACAATCCACTTTGAGCTAGAAGTTCTACCTCTGGAAATCAAGGGATTTTGTCCCCCCAACTTAACATCTAACTTCTCTCTTCTGTGTTGATCCTGGGCTTTAAGATTCCCTAGTGTTCTTCCATGTTCTGCCCAAGAACAGCATTTGCAGTGTTCTTCCACCCAGTTCAATGAGTCTCCACAATCACAGTTAAGTTCTCTATAGAGAACTTGGATATCAGGTCCAAGGCTCCTTGCCTCCCCAAACCTCCTGACCCTGTAACATGATACAGCCTATGGAAAGCCCATTCCTGCCCTCTCTGCAAAAGGAGCTAGAGAAAGAGCCTGAACTGGGGACTTACTGAACAGATTATTCCAAGACACGTTGGTCTTTTCCTCAGACTCCATCGGTTGGAAAACGAGTACCCTGTGATGGTCAAGGTTTTTTAGCAATTCTTCACAGTAAAATGGAATCCCACAGCTTCCCTCCACCAGGTATCTGCAGTGGAAACAAGGAGACCTCTTTATACCAAACAACCATTTTTTAGGAAGCAAAAATAATTGACTCATTTAATTATTTGAAAGTAACTCTATCTGAAACTAATATTATTCTCTATTTGTTTCCGTTCATTTTCCTTTTGTAGGGTCACTTTTTAATTTTCCTTTCATTTTTATTATTTATTTATTTTAAATATTTTATTTATTTATTCATGAGAGACAGAGAGAGGCAGAGACCCAGGCAGAGGGAGAAGCAGGCTCCCTGCGGGGAGCCTGATGCAGGACTCTATCCCAGGACCCCCGGGATCACGAACTGAACTGAAGGCAGGTGCTCAACCACTGAGCCACCCAGGTGTCCCTCTTTCATTTTTAAAAATTAAATAAAACATTTACATTTTTTCAAAGCCAACACTAGACACTCAGGTACATCAGCAGTCTTGACTCCCTTGCTCTCCTTATAAATAACCACATCAGTCAGTTTCTGGTTTATCTTTCAATGTTTCTTTTAAAAAATGTAAACAGAGGGATCCCTGGGTGGCGCAGCGGTTTAGCGCCTGCCTTTGGCCCAGGGCGTGATCCTGGAGACCCGGGATTGAATCCCACATCGGGCTCCCGGTGCATGGAGCCTGCTTCTCCCTCTGCCTATGTCTCTGCCTCTCTCTCTCTCTCTCTCTCTGTGTGACTATCATAAATAAAAAAAAAAAATTAAAAAAAATGTAAACAGAAACACACAGACTTATTTCACTCCTTTTTCCTTAAAAGACAGGATGTTACACATGCTGCACACTTGGCTACACCTTGTTTTTTCACCCAAGAATGTATCCTGCTCATCCCCCCATATCAGCAGATCTTTCTCATTCTTTGTAATGCCATATAGTGCTTCATTGTGTACATCCATCCTATTTTATCCTACCATCTTCTTAGAGATGGACATCTGGATTGTTCTCAGTCTTTTGCTAGTACAAATAATTCCTCAACAAACCTTTGTCCATATGTCACTTTATACTTTTGTTTAATATATCTTTGAGATAGATTCCTAGAATTGGGGTTACTAGATCAAAAGGTAAATGCTTATACATATATATATAATATATATATATAGTATATATATATACACATAGTATAAATATACATATATAAGTATATATATATATATATATATATATACACACACACACTAAATATATACATACAAATATAGAGAGAAAGACAGAGGCAGAGCAAGAGACAAAGGAAAAGAGCATGCCAAATTCATGCCTGGAGTTATTTTAAATGAGACTGTGCAAGACATCCTTCTTCTGGAAGCAAGGCAAATCCATTAGGAAGAATGGATGTAGATACTAAGGTGGGTTGGTTTTTTTGTTTGTTTGTTTTAGATTTATTTATTTGTTCATGAGAGACACAGAAAGAGACAGAGACATAGGCAAAAGGAGAAGCAGGCTCCCTGTGGGGAGCCCAACACAGAATTCGATCCCAGGACCCTGGGATCACAACCCGAGCCAAAGGCAGACACTCAACCACTGGAGCCACCCAGGTGCCCCACCAAGGTGGGTTGTAAACAGCCAGCTAAAGAAGGGGCCCTGCCCATGCTGTGAAGGCCACCCCTGTCTGGACCCCAGTAGGGGAGTCATTGAGAAGCTCAGAAAGCAGTAGTTCAAGAGCCAGCCTTCCACACCTGCCATAGACAGAACACCAATTCCAGCCTACCTTAAGGCCAGCTGAATGAGACCTTGCTTATTTGCAGGCTGTGTCTTTAAAGCTTACCAGTTTGCCTGTGTGGACGCCCTCTGTCACTGTTGATTAAATTGAGCACGCCCATAGCCAGCATAATGAGAGGGAAGCAAAACTCACATCTTTGAGCAAAATTTGAGAAAGCGTAACAGGAGCACAAACAAGGAAAAGGTAAGCAGGGTCCCTCATGCCAACCATGATAAAAGGCTCTTTTGAAAGGTAGGACCAGTGAAAATATGGAAATAGGCATATTCCATATTCTTTCAGATAGATCTTAAGAAACATGATGAAGTCTGGATCTGGAGAATGGACATAGATGTGAATACCTCAGGAGAGAAACAGGATACTCACGTGTCCAGTTCCTTTGTGATGCCCCTGACATTGAGGTCCAGGCAGACCTTGTTGCGAATATCCTTTGGCTGCACGGCTCCAAGAGTGACGTAAGTGGTGTTCCTGTTCTTCATGATGGCATTGGCAGCTTCACAGGGTATGTCAATGAAGGGAGACAGGGACATGATGATGAAGATAGGAACAGTCCGGATAAGCTTCTCCATAAAGGCCCAGGAAGCTGGATCAACAAACTGGCCCTCATCGATGATAAAAATAATCTTTTCCTCTTTCACTGTCTGCACAAGGTAGAGAAAAAGGAAAATGCTGTAGGACCTTGGGTTTTTATTCATGGGTATAGGTAAGTGTGTGTATGCACTCAGTTTTGTGGTGCTCAATTCAAATATTAAAATCTTTCCGAGGGCAGCCCCGGTGTCACAGCGGTTTAGCGCCACCTGCAGCCCAGGGTGTGATCCTGGAGCCCTGGGATCGAGTCCCCATGTTGGGCTCCCTGCATGGAGCCTGCTTCTCCCTCTGCCTGTGTCTCTGCCTCTCTCTCTCTCTGTGTCTCTCATGAATAAATAAATAAAATCTTAAAAAAAATAAAATCTTTCCGATACATTTGTATTAATTTAGATTCCATTAACTTGTAATTTGTGGCCATTTGGACAGAGCTGGCTGGAATGGATTCTTAGTCAAATCCTCATGTAAAGATAATGCAAATGTGGGGGATCAATGGGGTTACAGCCAAGTAAAAGCACCCACTGCATAAAAATGACTGATATGTTTACCACAAGTCATTTTAATCTCTTGACAAATGAAGATCTCCTGGCTTTATCTAATTGACATTTATTCAACCAACATGTATGTATTCAACACATACTAACTGAGCATCTACTGGGCAAGGTGCTAATACACAGTGCAGAAGGAAACTGACCTAGTTTATGTTGTTCTAGCACCAACTACGGTATATGTTACGCTTGAAAATTGATCACGTGTCCCTTTCTCCTACTA
The DNA here is from genome assembly GCF_053574225.1 of Canis aureus. NCBI lineage: Eukaryota > Metazoa > Chordata > Mammalia > Carnivora > Canidae > Canis > Canis aureus. The sequence continues at coordinate 50,505,737 of NC_135616.1, forward strand.
GGTTCCCTTTCTCCTACTAGTCTGAATTATTTATTCGCTCATCAAGTATTTATTAAGCAGCCATCAGGGTTGGGTTTTGTTCTAGGTGCTGGGGATACAGTATTAAACAAAATAGGGGCTTACATTTTATTTTTTTATTTTTCATTTTAAAAAATATTCTATTTATTTATTCATGAGAGACAGAGAGAGAGGCAGAGACAGGCAGAGGGAGAAGCAAGCTCCTCACAAGGGAACCCAACGTGGGACTTAATCCCCCAACCTGGGATCACGCCCTGAGCCGAAGGCAGACACTCGACCACTGAGCCACCCAGGTGTCCCAAGAGCATACATTTTAGGGTCAGCCCCTTGCAGAGCGGGCCCTGCATCCCACTGTGTGAGGTGTCTACACGGAGAGGACCTTCTCTGCTCTTACTGCTTCACACTGCTCTTCACCTCTTCTGGCTCCCTCTGGGGAGATGCTCGATTAGCCCATTCTTCCCTTCATGTTTTTATAAATGAAAGCAGCAAAGCTACTTTAAAATTTAAAATTTCACAAGACAATCATTATAAAGTATTATAATCTGTTTTATTACATATACATAATAAGTCTGACCTTACAAACCAATTCTGTGACCAGAGATTTAGCTCTTCAATGATCTGAGGACATTTTAATAGGGAAGGTAGCATTATATTTATTTTGTTTTTGACTGATACCTTTATTTTCTTACTTTAAAAAAAGATTTTATTTATTTATTTGAGAGACTGAGAGCACAAGTGGATGGAGCAGCAAAGGGAGAAGCAGACTCTTTGCTGAGCAGGGAGCCTCAGGCCTGGGGCTCAATCCCAGGACTCTGGAATCATGACCTGAGCTGAAGGCAGATGCCCAACAGACTGAGCCACCTGGGCACCCCTGACTGATACCTTTAAAAATATAGGGCAGATCAAAATGTGAGTTTTCACTATATGCTGGCTCTGTCAAGCAGGAGCTAGACAAGCATGAATTCCATAGTCCATCCTAGGTCCTGGTTTTTTCATATTTAAAATGAGAAGATTGAACTGGATTCTCTTTAATGTGACTAAAAGCCAACATTTACACTGCACTTACTATGTTCCAAGCACTGTGTGATGCTCTTTACATAAATTAACTCATTTATTCCTCATAAGATTCACAGGAAGTGGTCCTATTGAATCTGTTTACTGAGAAAATTTCAGTTAAGAAACTTGCTAAAAAAAAAAAAAAAAAAGAAACTTGCTAAGGTTGCAAAGATAGTAAATGAGCCGAAGATTACTGTCATCACACTTAGCTAAAGCATAGCTTTTGTGGTGGTTTACAAACTAGATTGCACATCAGGACCAACCGAGGAGTTTTAAAAACAAAAGCCAACAACTGAACAAATTCCTAAGCCCAATCTAAGCCCCTTTGAATCTTTAGGGGGTAAAACTCATAAATTCATGTTTATTAGTTTTTTGGGTTTTCTTCATTTTCTATAGACGGTATTTTTATTCGAGTATAGTTAACATACAGTTTTATATTAGAAGTGGGGAAGGAGAAATTTGTATCAGAAACTTAAGACAATGCCACAAACTTGTATTGATCATTTATAATGTGCCAGATGCTGTCCTGCTCAACAGTAATACAAAAAATGAATCGGGCTCCTTGTCCTTAAGAAACTCACAGCCTCCTGAAGGAGAGAGACATACATATAAGGAACAAATTGTCATAGTGTATGGTAAATATAACAAGAAAGATGTTCAAAGTGCTACAGAATCAGGGTGGAAGAACTAGCATGCCTGGTGCTTTGGGGACTTTTCACCAAAGAAGTGATATTTAAGGATGAATAGCATTTCTCCAGGTTAAAAACAACAACAACAACAACAACAACAACAACAACAACAACAACAACAACTTTTGGCTTCTATGTCATTAGCCTTGGGAATTATTTGCATGTATGAAGTATGGGTTGGTGCGATCTGCCTATGCTCGGACAGTTATATGGAGGATGAACTGGAGTGGAGAGGTATGAGGCATAAGATTAGTTGGAAGCTATGGAAATGGAATAGAGAGAAGTACAGCAAGGAACAGAGGATGGAGACATTGCAGAGACCACCCATGGGAGAAATGGTAGGAGCTGACAGCTCAGTAGATGTGGTAGCAGCGGCAACCGATGAGGAAGTGGGAGCAGAAGCAACTTTAAATGAAGCTTGAATGAATTTACCATTAATGGAATCAAGGATCAGAACTACATCCACGTGTTATATATGGAAGGTTCTTGGAAATATGGTTCTGGTGCTCATGGGAGAGGCGAGGACTGGAATATAAATTCGGTGATTGTCAACATAGAGTGGATTGTCATGAGATGACTCAGAGATCTAAGATGGGGAGAGTGCTTTTTTTTTTAAAGATTTATTTATTTATTTATTTATCCATGAGAGACAGAGAGAGAGAGAGAGAGAGAGAGGCAGAGACACAGGCAGAGGGAGAAGCAGGCTCCACATAGGGAGCCTGGCATGGGACTCAATCCTGGGTCTCCAGGATCACACCCTGGGCTGAAGGCGGCGCTAAACCGCTGAGCCACCGGGGCTGCTCCGGGGAGAGTGTTTCTGATCAAGAGGCACTGTTCTATGTTCTACACAACCCTGTGAGCCAGGTACTACTGTTTCTCTGTTTTATAGATGATGAATCAAAAGCAGAGACAAGTTAAGTCATTTGCTCAAGATTACCCAGGCAGGAAGTGATAGGCCTAAGGGTTCAAATGTTGGTAGTCTGACTCCAGAGCCTACATATATAACCATTTGGATATATACTGTGTCTCATGCAGAGAGAGAAGGAAAGAGGGTTGGTTTTAAGGAGAGGCCAAACCTCGAGGAGTGATGTTCCAGGGACTCTGTTCAAGCATAGCTAAATTCTGAACACTCTTGACTTGAGGTCTGGAAGGAAGGAAGGAGGAGGAGATGCGAGATGTGTTAGGATAAAGCTTTCATACACTTCCAAGCTTCTAGCCAATGGCCTTTGAACCCCTCAGCCACCCCCCGTTAGCCTCCTCCATTGATTGACCCACAAGATGCTCTTACTTGCTCCAAAATCTTCATAAACAATGCTTCCAATTGCTTTTGCTTTCTCAAGGTGGTCATCTTGGAAACCTCTCGTGAAATAGGGAACTGTATAAAGAATTATGAGAAGATTGAGTCTGGGGGTATAGCAAAGGGAGCTACTAGCTGTGTGACTTTGGGCAAATCACTTTGCCATTCTGTGCCTTCAAATCCTCATATGTTAGATGATTCACAACGTCCCTTCCAGCTGTGCTACCCTAGATCACTGAGCCTAATAGATACAGGAAGTAACAGGGCATACTCTGTCTTTGCCCTGGCAGTCACCTGAGGGAGCAGAAGGACTCTGCGTGTAGCCCCAGTTAGTAGAGTATACCTCTGATGGAAAGGTGAAGAAAAAAATGAATCAGCAGGTGGCCGTTTGGATTTTCTTGAGTATAGTATTTTTAGATACCTCCAATGTCTCAGGAGGGTGGATGTTCATTCAAGGAGGATTGGGAGTCACTTTCTTATCACCCACATGAGAAAAGGAAAAACTAATAAAATGGCAAAGGGATGCTAAGTCATCCGACCTGAGACAGGAGCTGCTGCAAGTACCCTGCACTCTTTCTTGCAGAGGTACAATCTCGCTATTTACCTGGACATGGAAGATGTCATTTAGGAGACAGTAGAACTTCTCATCCAACAGAGTCTTGACTTTATGTTGAAGGTTGGTCTGTCGTTCTTTATAATGTTTACAAGTATCCAGACCTAGTACATTGGCCATGAGTATCTGGATGGTATAAAAGTTTTGATGGAAGCTGATCTTAGTCAATGCGATAGCAATAGTCCTGTTTATAAAAAAGACAAGAAGCAGAAAAAGGTTCTTAAGTATATTTTTGGAAAATAATAAAGGCTGAAGGAGAGCCCTGACTCTTCATATTCAGTTGTTACAATAGCAATTTCCCAAACTATCTGGAAGCTGTTCATTACTCTGGCTTCAGATACACTCCTTCATTCCACTGTGTCCCTGAGCCCTCCTAAATGACCCTAGCCATGTCCTCTTCTGCAGCTCCACCTGCACCGCTTTGCTGCAAGCCCTCAGACTCTCACCCACACCACTGGGAAACATGCTACTACCCCTGCCTAGCGCCATGATTCATTGCATCACCCTTCCAGAAGCCTGGCATATCTGGATAGATACAAATCCTCTCTCCTATTTACAAGTTTTCAGTGGCTCCTACTACTGAAAGGTGTTAAGTCTAGACTTCTTTTATTTGACATACTAGGCTTTCCCAGATCTCATGATGTCATTTCTTGCCGCTCTGCCCAGCAATCTACCCTCCACCAACAAACTACTGACAGTTCCCTGCACATCCAGAGCTGTTTCTTCTTCCCAAGCTTTTGCGTAGGCTATCTCCCCTGCCAGCAGGTTATCGCTCCTCACAGCCTCATCTAATCTGCTCTCTGCTTCTCTGCAAATCTCAGCTCAGGTGCAGCCTCCTGGAAATCTTCCCCAGGTTGGGTTACAGGCCCTTCTTTGTTTTAGCTTTCATGGTACTCTATTGCACACCTCCATCACTGTCCTCAGAGCATTCTATTTTTATTTTTTCTCCTTCTCTTCCGTGAAAGCTCTTTGAGGGCAGGGATCAGATATTATTCATCTTCGGGACAGTAGCACTTGTCATGGGTTGGCTCATGTCTCCCCCACCAAATTCCTGTGTTGAAGTCAGCCCCCACTACCTCAGAATGTGGTCTTATTGGGAACAGGGTCATTAGGGATGTAATGACATAAGTTAAGATGAGGTGATACTGGCTGATGGGGCCCCTAATGCAAAGTCACTAGTGTCTTTATAAGAAGGGGAAATTGGACACAGACAAGGCACAGGGAGAAGACCATACAAAGATAACAGCAGAAGGGATCCCTGGGTAGCTCAGAGGCTTAGCGCCTGCCTTTGGCCCAGGGCATGATCCTGGAGACCTGGGATCGAGTCCTGCATCAGGCTCCCTGCATGGAGCCTGCTTCTCCCTCTGCCTGTGTCTCTGCCTCTCTCTCTCTCTCTCTCTCTCTCTGTCTCTCATGAATAAAAATCTTAAAAAAAAAAAGATAACAGCAGAAATTGAGTGATGTTTCTACAGCCCAAGGAACACCAATCATTGCAAGCCAACCACCAGCAGCTGAGGACAAAGGCCTGGAGCAGACTGTGCCTTACAGCCGGCAGAAGTAACTAGCCCAGCTGGCACCTTGATCTTACACTCTTAGCCTCCAGAATGCAGAGACAATAAACTTCTGTTTGCTGAGCCAGCTTATTTGTGGTACTTTGCTACAGCAGCTCTAGCAAACTAATAGAGCACTCAACAGCTCTTGGAATATAGTAGGTACTCAATAAGTGATGGGATAAATGAGTGAATAAATATCTCTGGTTGTTATGAATGATCTCCTTAGCAATGTTAAAGATATTTATAAACTGGCCTTTCTTTTTTAAAGATTTTATTTATTTTTTATTCATGAGATACACAGAGAGAGACAGAGACACAGGCAGAGGGAGGAGCAGGCCCCTCGCAGGGAGCCTGATGTGGGACTTGATTCCAAGACCAGGATCACACTCTGAGCCAAAGGCAGATGCTCAACCGCTGAGCCACCCAGGTGTTCCTATAAACTGGCCTTTCTTAAGCTTGACATTAAAAGACATTAAGGGGCACCTGGGTGGCTTAGTCAGTTAAACATTTGCCTTTGGCGTGGGTCGTGATCTCAGGGTCCTGGGATAGAGCCACGAATCAGGTTCCCGGCTCAGCTGGGAGTCTGCTTCTCCCTCTCCCTCTGCCTACCCCCTGCTCATGCTCTCTCTCTCTCTCTCTGTCAAATAAATAAATAAAAATCTTTTAAAAATAGAGTAGAAAAACAGCTTAACAATAATATAAGGTTTATAAGCATTTTCCCCTTAAAGCTTTGAGGTTCGATGATGAAAGAATATGAGATACCACCATCATCCTCGTCTTAAGTCATCATCACTGTTATTGAATACCATACTATCCACTGCCTTGAGAGTACCATCAGGGCTGTCCCAGAGAGCCCTCATGACATTTTTCATAAGAAAACATATGAACAGTGCAAGATAAGTACCTTAGCCCTGTCTTCCAAAGGAAAATCCAGAGGCCTATCATTCTCTGTCCCCAGCCATAGGGCTAAATGGTTTGAACTAGTGATTCTCTGTCTGCTAGCTGGATAAATGTCTGTGTTTGTTCTGAAGACCCCATCTAGCCTTGCTCTCAATGTCTGTGCCAGGAGTTCTCAAATATTCTGCACATTGGAATTACTCCAGAAAGCTTTAAAATACTGATATCCAAGCCCTATCTTGCATTAACTTAGGATCTCCATGGGTCAGCATAGCTTCTCATTTATTAGTTCAATATGTTTATTATTATTTATTTAGTACCAAGGGCATGGCACCCAATAACTGAAAGATTGTGGGTGGTTTACATAAGGCACATAATATAAAGGAGAGGAGCATTAAAATAAGTGAAACTCTTAAGGACATCAGGTTTCTCTGGATTCATAAGAAGTGATCATTGCAAGACACTCACCTGTGGTTCTCACCTTGGGCCAGATACTCAATTTCCATAAGCATCTGGCTTTTTCCATATCCTGATAATCCTTCGTACATCAGAACTCGGCTGCAGTTGAACACCAAAAATTCCTTCATCGTACACATGAAGTATTTGATCTCCTTATCACGTCCTGTTGTTTTTATGTTTTAAAAAAGGGGCAAACCTAATCAACATAAAATAGTCTAGAGATATAAGAAAGCACATAGTGATACCACTTGTAAAAATACCTTTTGGGTTTTCCATGGAATTGTTCATGAACTTTCTTGAGATCCTGAGCACTTGAAAAAAAATTTTAAATCTTTTTCTGGAGCTTTCCAGAAATGTAGTGTTACAGTTTGTTTGATCCCCACAAGCAGTGAGGGCAAGTATTCTTATAATGATCATTATAATGTCCATTTAATTTTAGTGTAGAAAACCAAGATTTTGTGTAGCTGACTGCTTAGATTACACCACCAAAAACTAAACCAGTGTTATCTGGCCCTGAGGCTTATATTCTTTTCCTTTTTATTGTTTTCTATAATACACTAGAAGAAACCTATAGATTATTACATTGGAAAATAAATGTATTAAAGTTAGGGTTCCTATAGTAAACAATTATGGATAAAATATTTCTAATTCTGGGAAAGAAACTTGCTCTTCATAAATGAGAAATTATACTAATCTCAGGACTACTAAAAACATTATCAGTGATAAGAACATTCAATTTGCTTTCAGAATTCATGTGTAGATTATTTCTTTCATAGAAACAACCTATATTCTTAGTAAAAATAAGTTATAGTGTCTTTCTGATTATAAAACACATGCTCGCTGTGAAAAATATGGAAAACTTAGAAAAACATAAACATCACCTTGGTTACAATCTGGATGCTGTTATTTTTATGTGTTTTTAAATATATGTAATAGGATGCCCTGACTGAAGTCTCACAAACTTAGCTCACAATCTTTAAAACCTGAGTGGCCAAGAAGGAACTAGCAGAGCTGTAATTTCAAAGGAGTGAGCAATTTCTGTGGAAAGAGCTGGCGACCCCTTCAGGGCTGCTGCTTCCTCCTTTGCTGGATTGGTCACTGCTGAGGGCCCATTTTAGATGTCCATTCATAGAGTAAACACATACCCAGGTGTGGTCTAATGTCTATTGAAAACCAGGACCATTCCTCTAAGCTTCGATGTTTTATACAAAGAAGCTAAGTGTTTACTTGGTAATGTAAATTGCTGGGCATGATTTAGTTAGAACTAGCCTACGGACTATATCCCTTCTTTTGGGTGAAACATTCTCTTTCTGAAAATGCATTTGAACTTCAATATTGTGAGATGTGTCATGCTCTTCTCTGGCCTGAGGCTCACATAGGTAATCAGAAGACAGAGCCCAGAAGGCCATAGAGCAGCATCTTCTGGCTCTCTATGTCCTATTCACATGGAACCCATAAGGTCAGACCTTATGGATTATCTTTCAACTGGGTTCTAAAACAAGGTCTAGTCACCTTGACTTGAAATACATGCACCTTGTTTCTATCTGGGACAGTTGCATGGATTTTTGATCTTAAACACTTTTTGATTATAGTTTTGTTGATATCTATGCTGTTAGCACATACAATTTCATTTACAGGAACTCTTGTAAAAGAAGGGCACTTCCTATAGTCCTAACCTCTGGCAGTCTCTTTTTGGCTAGAGCTTTAAGGAAAAGATATGTGGGCTTGATTTTTACCTCACACTGGTGGAATCAGGGAAAAAGGCAACTCAAATATGGGCATATTGGACCAATGTGTTCTAATAGGACTGCCATATTGAGTCCTTGATCTTGTAGAAGGGGGTTTGCTGTCAATCATGATCACAAGGATATCGTAGGCTGAGAAGTAAGGCTTCAGAGGAGGGGGGAGAGTGAATATTCCTTCTCCTTTTCAGCCTTCAGGAGTCTGGGCGTCTGCATTTACAAGAAGTGATTAGACTCTGAAAAACACCTGCACGCAGTGAAAATGGGCAAGGCTGCTGACCTTTTGCAGTTTGGGAATGACTGCCTTCTCTCAGACTCTGCTAAAATCAAGATTCTGTCCTGGCAGACAGTGTCCCAAAGTGTCCTCCTAACTGTCCTAACACAGGACCAGGATTTAACCTATGATGGTACTTTTAGGGTTGTTCAACTCTAACAGAAGGAAATTTGTGTTCCTAGAAATGGCTGCCTTCAGAATCTACGGGCCTGTCTTCAGGAGGGTCTCTTCCCATAAAGGGTATATCCGTCCCTCCTTTTATGTTCACTTCCCTGTCTAGTCTAGTTTTGAGTTAGCTTTCTTACAATAGGGTCTCTGTCACCAAGAATCACAAAAATATCACTGCTACTGCCAGATAGATCACAGATCTAAAGCTAAATTTCTGGAAGAGAATCTTTTTTTTTTTTTTTTTTTTTTTTTACTGGAAGAGAATCTAAAAAAATATCTTCATGACTTTTGAATGAAGAAAAATTTCTAAAAGTATACAAAAGTACTAACTATAAAAGATTGACAAAATGGATTACATTAAAATATTCTGTTCATTAAATACATAATCAACAGAGTAAAAAGGCAAGCACAGCACGGGAAAGTTATGTACCAGAAAAACAAATGACAGTATACCCATTTTTAGGATATATAAAAAATTCCAAGAGATCTATAAACATACAACCCAATTGAAAAATAGGCAAAAGATTTGCATAGATGCTTTATAAAAGATAATGTCCAAAGGGCCAATAAATATATGAAAAAGGAGCTCAACCATATTAGGGAAATGCAAATGGAAATCACAATACGACACCACTACATACCCAACAGATTGATTAAAATTACAAGGACTGTTTAAGTTGTTGGTAAGGATTAGGAGCAACTGGAAATCTCATAGCACTGTTAGTCAGAATACAAACAAATACAACCATTTTGGAGATTGTTTGGCATCACCTACCAAAACTCTGCCTTTTGTCCTGACAGTTTCACCCCTACATATGTGCTCGACAGAAACATGTACATGTGTTTGCCAAAAGACATGGATGAGAGTCTATATGGCAGTATTATTAATAAAAACCAAGAACTGGAAATAACTCAAATGTTGATCAATGATGGAATGAATAAATTGTTGTATATTTATAAAATGGAATACTACATAGTGAAGAAAGTGAATAAATTACTGCTACACCTACTACCATGATGAATTTCATAACATAAATCTGATCGAAAGAAAGCATATGTAATTACACATTGTACTTTCCCCTATAGGGATATCACAAACAGGTCTGAGTGATTTAAGGTGTTAGACATCTTGGGGAAAGGGTGAGGAATAAAGTGTGTGAGGGTTCCTGGGAGTACTGTTATTTTTCTATTTCTTTGCCTGGATGGTGGTTGTATGCTCATTTTGAAATAATTCAGTAAGATGCAGGTGTAACATTGGTGTACTTTTCTGAATGTTTTGTTATAGTTCAATAAAAAAGTTTAAAAATCAAGGTCCACTACCTACCCAGCAAAGGGTAGCCCTCATTTCTGTTGCAGATGAGATATGCCATACCAAACATGCTGAAGAGAAGGAAAGAAAAGATGTTAGAGTTAGAACAGGAAAATACCAAGAGCAAGAGGGTTTCATTCTTAGTTCCCAGAAAGTCTCCTTTTCAATCTCTAAAAACAGTCTATCTCCTGATTCAAGGACTACAGATGCCAGGGGGGAAGAGAAAAAGAGAAGTTCTTACCTGGTAATAGAGAGTCCAAACAACTTAACGTAGAGCCTTTACCATAGTGCCTGGTACAGTGTTCAATAAATGCTTGTGAGTCTGCACTGGTGGAACTGAATCCCTTTCTAGGGAAACCAGACACCATTATGGGACCCATAGACTTGGAAATATTCTATCAAGTGCTCAAACAATAATAGCCCACCTTTTGGTGAGTACCTACTATGTGCCTGGCACCATTTCAAGTGCTCTACGTGTATCATCCTTTATTCTTGACAAAAACCTTTTTAAGGAAGTACTATTATGTCCATTTTACAAATGAGAAAATTGAGTTGCAGAGAGTTTAACTTGCCCAAGATCCCATGTGTAGTAGTGACAGTGACAGAGGATACTGACAGAATAAGTAGGGGTGTCTGAGTGGTTCAGGGGTTGAGCATCTGCCTTTGGCTCAGGGCATGACCCCAGGGTCCAGGATTGAGTCCCGCATCAGGGTCCCTGCGAGGAGCCTGCTTCTCCCTCTGTCTGTGTCTCTGCCTTTTTCTGTGTGTCTCTCATGGAAAAATAAAATCTTAAAAAAAAAAGAAGAAGTATCTATAGAACCAGACCAGGGTATGTACACTTGGCCATTACATAATATGTAATAATATGTAAGAAATATTATTCAATATTTCTTGAAGGAGGCTTTTTGGTCCAATGGATCATTCCCTTGCCTGCACTATCATACTGTTTTGTTATGCCTTTGTTATAGCAGATGCCATCTGCTAATTTTGTATGTTGTATATGTTAGTCTTCCCCATTAAATTGTGAATTTTCAGGGCAGGAACCAGGCCCTGTTCATATTTGTATGTGTATTTCTATACTCTCTTATCTGCAGCAATGGTCTAGAAAAACTAAGAGGCAGCCAGCCTTTGGGATCAGGTAGTCCTGGGTTTCTGTGGTACACTGACTGCATGATGGCCCCATTTGCTCACCCCTACTTGTTTCTATGCCCTGTGCTACGTCACTCTGGAGTGCCCTCCTTCCCTAGGCTCAGTCTTGTGAATGCTTTACCAAAGGGATGTTATTAAACACAACAGAGAGACTTGAAAAGTGCTTGGGCTTGCTCTCTCTTGCTCTTCTGATATTGCCACAGCAACATGCTTGGGCCAGTCTGATAAAAGATGAGTCACAAAAAGCCAAACTATCCCCATTATGTCAGCCAGACTTCCCAGTTATCCCACCTGACATGGTCCTGGGTTGACCCACAACCTGTTGAGCCCCAGGCATATGAACAAGCCTAGTCAAGATCAGTCAAATCCAGCCAAGATCAATTAAGCCCCACTTCTTGGTGGGATAAATGAGTGTTTATTGTGGTACTACCACTAAGGTTTTGTGGCTGCCTATAATGCAGATTATTGGGGCATTTTGAGTCTTGGCTTTATTGCTTACTAGATTTATGACCATGGACAAGTCATTTAACATCTCTGAATCTCAGCTTCAAAATTTATAAACTGGAGATAATAATCGATTCTACCTGATATGGTTGATACTAGAGTCAATTATATATTTTGAGGTAGAGTGCCTAGCACTTAATAAGGGTCCACAAAAAATTAGTATTATTCACTCATTTATTCAAACAGCATTTTATTGATGGTCTACACATGCCAAGTACAGTGCTGCAGCCTGGGAATACAAAGGCGAATAATAAAGACTCCTTGAACCAACTGGAGCCTTGATTCTTTTTCTGATCCTTTAAGACCTAGATTCTAGCCTGCTAATATAAAGAATAATACTTCTCCACTTTCCACTTACTCATTCATTTATTCCTATGAGTGCCCACTATATGCCAAGTACTGGGCATATAAAAATGGACAAGAAACAGCCACTGTCCTCAAAGAGCTCATAATGTAGTCAGTGAAAAGCAGATCAGGTCAGTAATTGTGATGCGTATGTGGAAGAGGATAAAGCTGGATTGTCTGAGCTGGATTGGGCAACTCCAGAGCCAGCCTCATGAAGGAATAAATCCCTAAACTAGATTTCAAAAGTTGACTGTGGTTTCCCAGTAGTCTGGGGATAGGGTGGATGATGGAGAGGACAATCTATTTAGATAGCCCAGAGAAGGGGCACAGGAGGAGATGAAGTTCGAAAAGCAGGTGGTTACCTTATACATCATTTCGAGGAATTTGAACATGATCATGAAGATGATTAGAAACCACTGAAGGATTTTAAGTACCAAGGTGATACTCCTACGTCTAAGCTGGGCTTTGGAGAAATATATTTCACTAAAGACCTAGAGAAGGAACAATATCTTCTACTCTTTTGGCCCTATTGATGCCTGGCATACAGTTGGTATGATCAGCATACGGTTAATGATTGGTCACTTTGTCCATCTGGGTCCAAAGAGATACTCACAAGAGGGGATTCTCTGTTCTGTTTGTACAACATTTGAAGAATCACCCTCAGATTATCAGTAGTGATGGTGGAATGGGATCTTACACCATTTATAACATCAGTAGGATAGAGAAAGATAAAGGATTTTGAAATCTGGGCCTTGTTCTGGGAAAGGAATAGATTTTAATTTCATAAGTTGGATTCGGATCCGACATGGGGGACTGATGATTTTTGCTATCATAATTTTCCCACTTCTTTACTAAAAGATACCACAAAATCAATGCCCCACACTCACACTTTCTCATTAAGTCCCAAACACTGATAGACTGGTCCAGAATCTGCAACACCTTTCATAACCTTCTTTGGAAGCTCTTTAAAAAAGTAGGCTGGTAGGTTGCTGCCATTGTAGGTGACAGAGTCACATGTCACGATCCCTGGGTAGTACATCATCATCCTGGCAGCTATGTTGACTTTTTGACCAATTACTAAAACAGAAAGGAGAAAGGAAAAGACCAGGGAGAAAACAGACATTGAACTAGCAGAATGTAATCTGAAACATACTGTCCCCAAAGGGCATATTCGCTTGTTACTCCTTTCGCTTCTCATGAATGATACAGAAGTCTCGCCTTTGATTACCCTTATTTTGCCAATGGTTATTTAAAAATATACAGGGAGTTAACTTGATCAGCTATCAGCACAGTTTCTACCTCTCCTGGGAGGCCATGAGAACAATGTACTCAGAGATAAAAGGGTCTTGTATAAAGAGAGGGTTTTGTTTTTTTTTTTTTTTTTTCTCTTTTTTTTTTTAAATTTATTTTTTATTGGTGTTCAATTTACTAACATACAGAATAACACCCAGTGCCCGTCACCCATTCACTCCCACCCCCCGCCCTCCTCCCCTTCTACCACCCCTAGTTCGTTTCCCAGAGTTAGCAGTCTTTACGTTCTGTCTCCCTTTCTGATATTTCCCACACATTTCTTAAAGAGAGGGTTTTGTATGTGTGGTGGCCACAGGCCTGAGGGCTCTAGATGAGGTACAGCTACAAGACAACCACAAGCTTGGGCAGAGAAAAGTGACTTCAGGAGAGGAACAAAATTGCATCTGTAATGTTCCTATATGTGCAATTTTTCATCTCATTCATTTTCGAAATCAATTAGCTTCATTTGGCAGTTTCTCTCTTTTAAAAAGATTTTATTCATTTTTGAGAGATAGAGACAGAGAGGGACAGACAGAAAGTGAGCGCATGAGCAGGGGGAGGGGCAGAGGAAGAGGCAGACTCCCCATTAAGCAGGGAGCCTGATGCGGGATTCTATCTAAGGACCCTGAGATCAGGACCTGAGCCAAAGGCAGACGCTTAACCAGCTGAGCCACTCAGGCACCCCGTGGGCAATTTCTTAAAAGTGAGTAAACAGGGCTGGGAGGGATGTTTGTGTAAGACAGACTCAGGGAATATTTTAAAGGGTAATACACTGTGGTACATAGAGTCTGTAGCAAGCTGTGCAGGTTTGATCCCCAGCTCTACCTCTACCAAATTACTCAGGCAAATTAGTACTTTCAGATTCTCCCATGCCTCCATTTCCTGATCTGTAAGTGGGGATGATAACAGTATCCCTCTCAGGGGGCAGTTTATAAAGATTAATGAGTCAATTCATGCACATCACTTTCAATAGTGCCTCAATGCTAATAAGTCTTCAATATTGCTACTAAGTAGGTATTAATTATTGCACTGTTAATATTAAATATTAACACAAACACTTCTGATCAAGATATTCTTTTAAAAAACTGCATATTATGGAAAATGCATTTATTGCATTTGGCCATGCAATAAAGCATAGTATCATGAATCTCCACATACCTGTCACTCAGTCCCCAAAGTGACAAACCCGTGGCCAATCCTGCCCCATTCTAACTCCCATCTACTTGCCACCCTGCATTATTTTGAGGAAAATCTCACACATCCTATCATTTCAGGTATAACTATTTCAGTATTTTAGATGTATTGTTTCTTAATATCTTAAACTGTAATAGAGTTGAGAAGGGAAGTAAAAGCAGTGAAATCTTGAGATAACATTTACTTTCCATTTCCTTTTGAGATTTGTATTATTTATCAAGAATACCAATATTCTTCTTTAGGATTTTTAAATTGGAATTAAGAGGTGTAACTGTCTAATGTTCACAGGAAATTATTATAAAGGCCTCCTCACTGCATGAGCTGAGGGCCTCTCCTCTGTTGCTCCCCTTGAATGACTATATATTTGATACTCATGTAGAGCCCCAGAAATGCACACTTTGTAAGCAATGAGCTGCCAATAGGCGAAGCTACATGGCTTGGTTCCTCCTGGAAGATTCTAAGCTTTAGAAGGCCATGTCTTACTTAGTTTAGCCCTTCCTCCCACAAAGCAGGGTGGCAAGGTGCGGCGAGATGAGCTAGCTCAGCACACCTGTGTACTCATGTCTCACAGAGTGTCCGATGATTCCACAGAAGACAATCCCGCTGGCCACGCCGATGGAAACAGTACTGGTGCCCGGAAGAAAGCAAGAGAGTTGTAAGGCAAAAGGGAAAGATAATGGGCAGAGAGAAAGTGGGGAGGGTGGGGACATGATGATGAATAGGGCAGGGGGACAGGGAAAGGATTTTCAACAAGTAACTGTCTTTCATTGTGGGGAATTTCAGGCCACTGTACAGGGCCTAGAAATGGGAAGGAGGAACAGTTTGAGACACAGAACTAAGTTCTTAGAAGTGATAAATCAGTTCACTTTTCTGCTATTTTTAGGTATTCATCTGAGTGACTTTTCTAGAAAATAACTTCTCATCACCTCAGGTGGACTTCCAAAATAGAGTGACTGGTTGTAAATGATTTAAGTATCTTATTGCTAGAAAGAACAAAGTCATTATTTTGAAAGGAAGGAACTCAGATATAGTATGTGGCATCAAAAGCTAACTGTGTTAACACATGAGTATGGCTGAATATATAGGTGACTAGGGGCTGACGTGGTGGAAATATTTAGAGCAAGGGGGTGATACCTGTCAAAGTAGAGCTACAAGTTGGGTCATTGGGGTGCTCAGATTGGATGACCCTGAGGGCCTGGGCTTTTAGGCAGCCAGGGCTGGGGACAGTAAATCTTATTTTCTTAACAATTTTACAGTGAGTATATCATCTTGAGGCCAGATCAATATATGAATTTCCAGCCAAAGGACTCATTGTATTTCCTAGTTATTAAAAATAAACTCAGGTCTCCTACATGGTGTTGGTAGTTCAACCTTTACCAAGAAGTAAGAGCAGAGAGACAACCCAATTAGATTTTCTTGCAAACCTGCTAAATTTAGACTTTTTAAGAGTGTCCTTTCTGCACTTTGCCTTTACTACCCCTCTATCCCTGCATCCCAGCTGGGTTGGCCCTGAATAATAAATACAAAAACAGAAGGGGTTCCAGTCAAGAACAGCCCTCTTCTTACTTCCTGTTCCCTGACACTTGTCTTATCTCCCCAGCTACTAAAAAACCTCAGGAACCACCAGATGGGATCAAGGTCAACACTCACTGGATTTTTTGAACCTGAGAGCAGAAGTCAAATATATCCACTGCACTTTCCAAGGCATGAGTGACCTCATCAGGAGCCTTTTCCCCAGGGAAGCCAAAGACACAGAGGAAGGAGCAGCCCTGTGAGGGAGAGAGTCAGCAAACATAGCTGGTGCATGGTGATCTTTATAGTGGACCAGTCCAAAGGCCCAGTGGAAGGTGGGCAGCAACTTTCACTTTTTGGATCACATTTCATCATGATTTCTCTCATATCTATTTTATTTTTAGCAAACTTCATATAATTTCTAGGGCATCAGCAACAGTAGGGCTCAAGCCTGAGGGGGGCTTGCTTTTCTGCAGAAATAATGGGTTGTACTGGGCTACATGAGCACTCACTTGTCTCTTCCCTTGCCGCCAAGATCTTATGCTACAAGGTGCTAAGTTTAAATCTGAGAAGCAGCACAGAGCAATATGCACCAGCACTGCAATCAGAAAATTTGTGTTCTCAGGCCACTTCACAATTATGGAAACTTGGTTAACCACACACTGTGAACCTCAGTTTCTCAATCTGCAAATGAATATAACAGACCTGTCAAGGTTGCTTTGGCTACTAGAATGAGGGTTGTGTGTGTGTGTGTGTGTGTGTATAGATACACACATATATAACTTTGTAAACTACTTTATAGTATATATACACCTTACATAATATATATTCCATATTTTATATAGAATATATACTGTATAGTATACATATATATACTTTTGTAAATTTAATGCTATATTTGTAAAAATATGTAACATTATATACACAGAATGTAAACTTGATATATAGTCACATTTTGTAAACTGTAATGTTCTTTTCAGATATTTTATTATTCTTAGAGATAAAGGCTTAAACTGAGAGTGGTTTTTCTTGGCATAAATTTAACTGTTCCAAGCAGAGATTAAACTCTGAAGCTTGGCATTTTTAGTTTCAATCACCTAAAAAATTAACTCAGTCAGATGCTGTTGTCTCTAAGAAAAGAGCATAATAATTAAAGGACAATGGGCTACAGATTTCAGTCTGTATATGTTATATCCAGATGAAATGCAAAAGAGAATGCCTTGATTTCTTCAACCTTCTCCAAAAAGAGTCTAAGTGTCAGATCCTAGTTGGTGCTGGGCTCTGTCTTGATGGGAGAAAGGAAGCCCTGATTCAGGTTCTGTGTAAAGACTAGGGGGTAACCCTTTCTGCAGAATGCCCAATAAATGGATGAGTGAGTGTGAGTGAGGCAGTACTTTAGTGCTCTCCTCTTTCAATGCAAAAGCACTTGAGATGGGGAATCAATTCTCACTAGCACCTCTGTGGTAATTTGTCTATGACACGTTTTTCTCTGAATTAAGAGCAGATGAAAAACACCCAGAAGCTAGAGGTGCCACCTGCCCTCTCCCTCCCTGCCGTGCCCCACCCCCACCCCCACGAAGCTGGAAGGGGAACTGGCGGTGTAGATACGGCAGGTAGGGATTCTTGAAAACAGGCTTCTGGGGTGTAATGGTTACTAGACACCATACCTCAAATGCCTGGGAGATGAGGGGGTAGAGATGCACCCACAAGGAGAGCTAGTAGAGCATAGCACTTGAGGACACTACCCTGGGAAGGCACACTACCCAGGTTTGAATCTAGCCCACTCTATTCCACACTAAGTGGATGATCATGAGCAAAACTTAATCTCACCTTGTTTCAGTGTCTCAGTGACTCAGCACCTACTCTTAGAGGTGAAATGAGTTAATAGGTGTAATGCATTGAGAACAATGCCTGGCACATAGTGCCGAATCCACCAGATAAGCTATTTCTGTAATTATAAATAAAAATGGATATTTTTAGGTTAAAAGTGCCTCTTCTTTCCTTCATCAATGTCTATAGGTGTGAGTGCTAACTTTAAATTATTGGTAGGTTTCCACCCCCCTTAGTTCATATTTACCTTGTCAAACATGAAAACTTTATTGATTTGACCTCGGAAGATCCTCAGGACGGAACTGATGTGCATGCAGGCATCTTGGATGGCTGAGCCTATGACTTCTGCTTTGTCTTGGTCCTTAAACACCAGGTTCACAAACACAATCGTCACTGGGCGGAGCTCAGACAAATAACCCCGAAGCTGTTTGTCATCAATCTGTGGGGACAAGAGCAGCTTTCCTTAGCATGTGTCCTTGCCAGTGGACACAACTCCACCTCCCTGACTTTATCACTGCTTGGGAACTAGCTTTTGGAGATTCTTTTTTGTTTTTTAATTAATTAATTAATTTATTTATTTATTATTTATTAATTTATTTATTTATTCATGAGAGACACACACAGAGAGAGAGGCAGAGACACAGGCAGAGGGAGAAGCAGGCTCCATGCAGGGAGCCTGACGTGGGACTCGATTCTGGGTCTTCAGCATCAGGCCCTGGGCTGAAGGCAGTGCTAAACCTCTGAGCCACCTGGGCTGCCTGCCTTTGGAGATTCTATAGAAAGCTGAAGTTATCATAATGCATGTGGTACAACATGGCAGAGTCAGCCCAAAGTCGAGCAGATGGAAATGGAATGCACTATTCAAATCTCTCCCAATGTGAACCTCCATACTTCCTAGTGAACACCACAACCATGAACATCTCACCCTTGCCCCAACTGCTAGCTCCCTAGTGCGAGTATGAGCCATCACAGAAACAGAAAGAAGTATTGTTCCTTTTGGCTCTCTTACAATTTAGGGACAAGAATAGCGTATTATGTAATCCAACCTTTTTTTTTTTTTTAAAGATTTATTTATTTATTTATTTATTTATTTATTTATTTATTTATTTATTTATGATAGACATAGAGAGAGAGAGAGAGGCAGAGACACAGGAGGAGGGAGAAGCAGGCTCCATGCTGGGAGCCTGACGTGGGACTCGATCCCAGGACTCCAGGATCACGCCCTGGGCCAAAGGCAAGCGCTAAACCGCTGAGCCACCCAGGGACCCCCTATGTAATCCAACCTTATATTTCACAGCCCAGGATAGTCCGTCTGGAATACTTTCTATTCTATCCCACTTTATCTTTGAAGGAAATAAAATCATATTATCCCCACTTCACTGATTAGATAACTAGGACATGGAGCAATAACACAAGTTCCCCAGGGTCACAAGGAACCCAAATCTCCAGGTTCCATTTACAGCTCACACCTGTATACCTGGGCGGTATATTTCATTCTGCTCCTTCTCTCCACATTCATCCACAACAGGCCCAGGGAAAGGAAAGAAGGGTGTTCCCAAATCATGCCTGCCTATCATCATTCTTGAATTTTGTTAAAGTTAAGTGCATAACAAACCAATGGAGGAAAATCTTTGCGTTTTCTCTTCAAATGGCACAAAAGTATCAGATGCTCCACGGATGATATAAAACATATCTTCTAGACAAAAGAGGGAATTGTGCATAGGAAATCCTGCAGTCATGCTTCCTAACTGTCTGGGACAGTCCTAGTTTCAGGTAATTTTATTCTCTTCATATAAGATGATTAAATAATTTCTAACAAATTGATGTGATGACTTTCTTTGATTTCACAAAAAAATCACTAAATAAAAATTAATATTAAATATTATTGAAGATTAAATCTAGCAAATAAACGAGTTGAAAATTATTCCATCAGACTGAGTGTTCTGAGTTATGATTTGAAAAATGCAATCTTTGCATCTCTGAGGAATCTATTCTTTAGATGCAGGACCAGTCTTGGTTCTGTAGTGAAAGGTTTGTCTTTTGCCTCCTTTCAGCTCCCTTAACTGTATCTCTTCACCCACTGTACATCATTCCTACCCACAATTTTCCTGGTGACTCATGGAGTCTATCTTGTATCCCATTCCTGTAGACTTTGTTCTCAGCTGATTGCAGCTAAAGAAGCATAATGTAGTTATATCTCTTGGAGGTTGGAAGGGGAAGTCTTTCTGGAGCTTCAAAAATCTTGAAGAGTCAAACAATTGTAGATACTAGAGGTAGTGCTTCTAAATTGGGCTGAAGACGGAGGGGTATGTTCTGATACCACTTCCACTCACACTGTGAAGGCAGCTGCCCACTGTTCAGGCTTGCCTGAGATTTCCTCCAAGACAGAACTGCATTTTGATGGAATTAAGGGTTAAAACATGCATGTATTAGGAAGGTGTACAGCATGTGCAAAAAATGTAAGATTCAGAGGATCCCTGGGTGGCTCAGCAGTTTAGCGCCTGCCTTCAGAAGCCCAGGGCGTGATCCTGGAGACCCGGGATCGAGTCCCACGTCCGGCTCCCTGCATGGAGCCTGTTTCTCCCTCTGCCTGTGTCTCTGCCTCTCTTTCTCTCTGTCTCTCATGAATAAATAAATAAAATCTTTAAAAAAAAGTAAGATTCAGACAGAACAAAATTCAAATCCTAGCTACAGCTCTTACTTTATACCTCAGGAAAATTCCTGGTATCCTTCTGGGTCTTAGTTTTCTCACATATAAAATGGAAATAAAGATATCTAGCAAGAATTGTGAAGAATAAATACACAAGAGCAGAATGCCTGGCATATGGTGAGTGTTGAGATTCACATGAATTAATATATTTAAGAGAGCCTAGATCTAAGTGAATAAAAATGGAAAATTTTAGGGAATGGAGGTAGTTCTGGGCATTCTAATTATCTGTACTGTTAACTCCCAGAGCTCTAGATCTAAGGTGAGTGAGTTAGAGAAACAGCATACCAATGTTAATTCACTTGAGATCTTTCTGCTATGTGGCATATAGAAAGGGTGACCACATGTTATTTGCTTAGGAAAGATAGTTCCTATCTGCCTAGTTGTATAAAACACACAGTCCTGGTTTACGCCCATTGTCACAGTGTAATTATGAATAATGCCTCCTTTAATTCTTTTTTTAAAATTTTTATTTATTTATGATAGTCAGAGAGAGAGAGAGGCAGAGACATAGGCAGAGGGAGAAGCAGGCTCCATGCACCAGGAGCCCGACGTGGGATTCGATCCCGGGTCTCCAGTCTCCAGGATCGCACCCTGGGCCAAAGGCAGGCACCAAACTGCTGCGCCACCCAGGGATCCCTCCTCCTTTAATTCTTAAAAGTATACCGATTTGAAGAATACATTTTGTAGTCACCCACACATGGAGAAAGTCAGCCCCATCTCTTAATTTAATGAAACATTTTACTAGCTACTGGTTTTCTTGATCTTTCCTGATGTCCAAGATCCCTGACACCTCAAAAGCCAATAAATTAAACTGTGCAAATACCTGCTTCAATATGCTTTCCATCACATATTTTTGTAGGGACAACTCCAGCTCAGGGTCAGACTCCAGCATGCACGCAAGCCTCAAGAGGTCTAAGAGAGCAGAAGGAGGAGCAGGATCAGAAAAGGAAGCGTGGTTCTGCAGAGCTAGAGACAAGAGCCTCCCAATCCCTGTTCCCTTAGTTGGTGGTCTTCACAGTCCAGTCAGGGGACTCTGGGACACCTTGTAGCCAAATAGAACCAAGGAAAATCCACGAAGAAGTTCTTTGAAGTTGCAGGTTTCCCACAATTCAGTTGCATAGAGCTCAAAACCCTGTTACAGTTGTGGTTACACTTCAGAACTTGGGGAGACTTTTATTTACAGACTTGAGCTAAAGCTATTGCCACAGAGGATGCAAATAGACAGATGAGAGTATGACCACAGAAAAGGAAGACAGAATAAAGGGGACAACAGAGGTGAAAGAGGAGCACCTTTCTTGATTGGTTTTCTTGATCTTTCCTGAAGAGGAAAGTTCAGGAGACTTCTGATATCTGGGTTTCTGATCCCTGGTTTGATACCAACTCATTGTGTGGCCTTGGACAAATCACCTCATTGCCCTGGTGGTCCCTCATTTCCTCATCTGGAAAAAAACTCAGTGAGGTTTCTTTTTTTTTTTTTTTTTAAGATTTATTTATTTTATTCAGAGAGAGAGAGAGAGACTGAGAAGCAGAGACACAGGCAGAGGGAGAAGCAGGCTCCATGTAGGGAGCCTGACATGGGGACTCGATCCCGGGTCTCCAGGATCACACCCCAGGCTGCATGCAGTGCCAAACCGCTGCACCACCAGAGCTGCCCTCAATGGGGTTACATAATTTTTTTAAAAGATTTTATTTATTTATTCATGAGAGACACAGAGAGAGAGGCAGAGACACAGGCAGAGGGAGAAGCAGGCTTCATGCAGGGAGCCCAATGTGGGACTCGATCCTGGGACTCCAGGATCACTCCCTGAGCCAAAGGCAGACACTCAGCTGCTGAGCCACCCAGGTGCCTGGGTTTCATAATTTCTATGGTTCCTATCACTATGATAGTTAACAGTTCCATACTCTAGGCTAACAGGAAGTGATAGGAATGAGCTTGAAGAAACTAAAAAAAAAAAAAAAAAAAAAAAAGAGAGAGAGAGAGAGAGAGAGAAAATGGTGATAGGTTTTCAGCATGGAACAGAATGACAATGCAAAAAAAAAAAAGAGATGAAAACTAAAAATGAAGTCTTAAAGAATATAAATTAAGAAGCAAATTCATTTAAAACTGTTTATTGAGTATATTCAAAGCCTAGTATATTCAAAATACCATGCTAGGGAGCACCTGGCTGGCTCAGTGGTTGAGTGTCTGCCTTTGGCTCAGGTCATGATCCTGAGGTCCTGGGATTGAGTCCCACATCAAGGTTCCCCATGGGGGAGCCTGCTTCTCCCTCTGCCTATGTCTCTGCTTCTCCCTGTGTATCTTTCATGAATAAATAAATAAAATCTTAAAAAAAAGAAAAGAAAAACCCAAAATATCATTCTACGCACTACATAGGAATAAAAAAATAATTAGGAAGCTTGGGCTTTTTCCTGGAGGCACTTACTCATTGTATGTTCAAATATAACATATGTGGAAAAGTTAAAAAGGAAAAGAAAAGGTCAAATGGGTTAATAGATTATAAAGAGGAAGAAGTTGTCAATATGAAGTGGTTTAATCAGAAAGAGGTTCACAGGAGAACTAGAGAATCTTCCTGGATCTTTTTAAAAAATTTTGTTTGTTTGAGAGAGAGAGATAGTGAGAGAGCAGGAGGGTGGGGAGAGGGAGAAGCAGATTTTCCACTAATCAGGGAGCCTGACATGGGGCTCCATCCCAGGATCCTGGGATCACTACCTGAGCTGAAGGCAGGAACTCAACTGACTGAACCATCCAGGCACCCCAAGAATTTTATTGGATCTTGAATGACTCTGGCATGGTACTAGGATTGAGGAGGCCATGCCTAGCAGAGGGACCAAGTCAGTGAAACTCAAGAATGAGCACAGTATGTTCAAGGATGGTGAAGATTCTCTCCTGGCTGTGAGTACCGGAGATTAAGAAGAAATGATATGGGGCACCTAGATGGCTCAGTCAGTTAAGCGTCTGGCTCTTGGTTTTGGCTCAGGTCATGATCTCATGGGTTTTGAGATAGAACCCCAAGTATGGCTATGCGATCCACAGGGAGTCTGCTTGAAGATTCTCTCCCTCTGCCCTTCCTCCCTTCACTGTCTCTCAAATAAATCAATAAATCTTAAAAAAAGAAGAAGAAACCATATGGAACAGACTGTGGAGGGAGGTAAGGGGGCAGGAGTTATAAAGGTCTAGGTACTATAGTGCAATGTTATGGAGAAGTAGGTGTGCCTGAAGTAAAATAAAGAATTTGGCTGGTTTTTGGTCCTGGTACCTGGGAAGTAACTTCAAAATCTTGGAATTTCTCAAACAATGGGATTGTCTTTGTTCTTCATGGTAGGACCTTTGGACCACAGCTGAATTTATGCTAATGAGGTCTCAGGATGGGGTTGGTTATGCTGAAAACAGCAACCATGGGAGGAGAGGGTTGGGGCTTTGAACCATGTGATATGGGCCTGACTTGTGACCTCTGAGGAGGGCAAGGGTTTAAGATTGAGTTTAATCACATGGCCAATGATTTAATCAATCATGCTGACTTAATAAAACCCCAATTAAAACTGAACACCCAAAGCCTGGATGAACTGGTTTTGGTTGGTAACCACACAATAGATGTGCAGGAAGGGTGCTATCCCTGAGGACACAGAAGCCTCATGGTAGGGACTCTTCAAACTTTATCCTATGTTCCCTTGATTTGGCTGGTTCTGATTTATGTCCTTCACAATAAAAGTGACATCATAAACATAGCACTTCCTTAAGATCTGGGAGTCATTCTAGTAAATTATTGGGGGGGGAACCCCTAGATTTATAGACAGTTGTCAGAAGTGTAGGTGGCCTGGTGATCCCAGAGCTGATTGCTGGTTGGTTGCTGAAGTTGCAGGAAGCTCTTGGAGAGAACTTAACCTATGAAATCTGTGCTAACTCCAGGTCCTAGCATCAGAATTGCTTTGTGATACTGCAGTGCCCAAAACAAAGCCTGAAAGAGGTTCTTCATTGAAGGCACCCATAAGACCTAGGAGATGGGATGAGTTAGATCTCAAGGGGTGTCACTGGACCTTCTTAATCTCTGGAGCTGTAGGGTTCTTGGCCATTCCTGGTCAAGTTTCCAACAGTTTCCCTCCTGTCCCACCTCCTGCCCCATTACATACTACAGCTTAGTAAAAGTATAATCTACTATTTTTAATGTTAGAAATATGTAAGGCTTGTACTTAGATGATGAGGAAGGAGAATGATTCAAAGATGCTCCTGAAGTTTCTAG
The DNA here is from genome assembly GCF_053574225.1 of Canis aureus. Classification (NCBI taxonomy): domain Eukaryota; kingdom Metazoa; phylum Chordata; class Mammalia; order Carnivora; family Canidae; genus Canis; species Canis aureus. The sequence continues at coordinate 50,530,584 of NC_135616.1, forward strand.
TGTGGAGGAAGAAACAATTGCTGGGGAAACACAAGTAGCATAGAGTTTAGACATTGTCGAAATAAATTTCTAGGCCCATGCTGGAGCTGCTTCTTTTGCCTGTGGTCAGCAAACCAAAACTTCGGGAACTGTCATGTCCCTGAAAATGCCTCAGTTGACCAGAAATGCAGTGTATCTAGCCAGCCAATCCTCAAATGCAAGCCAACTCTCCATCTTTTCACCCCAAATAAGGTTGACTATGTGGCCCCAGACAGTTGGATATTTTCTTTTTGTTGCTTCCTTATTCTTTACTGTAGATCTTATAAAAGTTGCTTGTCTTCCACCCCACTTTGCAGGTCTCCTAAAGGAGACTCCACTTCATGAAGCATTCAAGATTGTTTGCATCATCTAAATTGACTTTAACAACTTTTTAATAATGTGTTAATGTTGGAGTACCTGTTTGACATCTAGTGGAGATGACCCAATGGCAATTTTTTTATGAGTCTAGAAATGATGACAAAAGTCAGGGCTGAATTCTGACAGTTAGAGCTGGGTCTTATGTGAGGCAAGCAACTTGCAAGACCATGACTATTGCCTCCTTAAATTTCATGCCCTAGGCTCCTCCTTTCTCCACCCTAGTCCCAGTCTGCTGAGAGTCCTAGGGAAGTCAGGCATAAATGAATAGAATGGATTTCCAAAAGGGGAGTAGGAAAGACTAGAAGGTCAAGGATAGATCCCTAGAATTACCAACATTTAAGGAACGGGAAGGAGACTAAGCAAAGGTAGTGAAAACAGGTGGCTTAAGGTGTAAAAGCAAAACTAGGAAAGATTATTCATGAACCCGAGGAAAGAGGCGAAGCTCATGTCCAAAGAAAGAGAGTAATCTAAGGCCAACCAGCTAGCATAAGGCATGAAGACAGGTCACCTGCTTTGGCAAATTGATGGTCATTGGCCCTGCCTTCAATAGTCTCAGTAGACAGGAGAAGTGGCTAGAAGCTAGATGTCAGGGGCTCAAGACTGAAGAGTAGGTGAACACATGCCCCCCCCACACACACACACTAGGCATATGCAATTTTTACCCAAGTTTATTGGGTGAATAAATAAGAGAAGATAGAAGAGGAAATACAGACATATAGGTTACTCTTCTAAGAGTTTTGGTGGTGAAAATTAGGAGGGGAAAGTAGGGTTCATAGAAGTTTTATTTTTCCTTAATCATGGGGCAGACTTGCACATGTTTGGAAAATGAGGGAGAAGGCTCATTGCCAGAGCAGAGGTGGAGGGCCTAAGGAGGGTTGTACTTGGAATCGCTGTAATTAGGAATGGGAAGAGGTTCCTTTTGTGTGCTGCTGAGGACTGGGAGGTGTATTGAGGAGGCCAGCCACTTACAATAGGGCCCTTGGTGTTCATAAGACCCTATTGACTACTGGTAGAGATAAAGGCTCTTGTCCACAGAATCTACTTACTTTTGTGGTCACCAGAAGGGTAATAATTCATGAAAGTCATACACTTTGTGAAAAATTCATCAAAGTTAAAAGTAGAAGGTGGTTTTAAGAAATTAACCTAAATAAAGAAAAAAAAAGAGAAGTTTTTGGTTATTCTGAGGGTTGTCTCATTCTTTGAATAGAATTTTTCAGCAGAAAGGGCAGGGAGTATGCTTTTTCATGTCCAGGACATGGAAAACAGAGACTGGCATATCTAGACAACAAAGAAAGAAAAAAATAAAAAAGAAAGAAATCCAGATTTCTTTAATCTGGATGTGCTCACATTAAAATCTTTCTGATTAGTCCTTAAGGTCTCAAACTTTAGTGTGTACACACAAGGCCACATCAGGCAGCTCACCTGTGTACTTTTCCAACTCTTGGAACTTTTTTCTTTTTTTCTTTCATAACATTTCAATGTAAATAAAATCTGGTTAAACTATATATCATTTCTTTCTTATAAGGATAAGAGGACAAAGGGGCTGATGCCTAAAAATGTAGTAGGAGCATCATCAGCAATAAGATTCATATCAAGATCAGGATCCCCATGGATCTCCATGGTTCATGGAGAATGGTACAGACTCACTTCTGTGGTGTTCTCGCCTCCCACCCCATATGAATAACCTTAGTCCAATCATGAGAAAGTGTCAGGCAATACCAAAGAGAGGAACATTCACTGAAATGGTCAATATTCTCATTGAGGGACATTCACCAAAATGGTCAATATTCTATTAAGTATCAAGGTCAAATAAGATAAGGAAAAACTGAAGAATTGCTATATATTGTGGAAGACTAAGTAAAAATAACAACAAAATGCAGTGTGAGATCATGGATAGAATCCTGGAACATTCCACCGACGATATTCAGTGGGAAACTGGTGAAGTCCAAAGAAGGGTTTTAATTAGTGAATAGTATCATACCAATGCCAGTTTTCTGGTTTTTTTTTTTTAAAGATTATTTATTTATTTATTTATTCATAGAGACACAGAGAGAGAATGAGAGGCAGAGACACAGGCAGAGGGAGAAGCAGGCTCCATGCAGAGAGCCTGACGTGGGACTTGATCCAGGGTCTCCAGGATCATGCCCTGAGCTGCAGGTGGCGCTAAACCGCTGCGCCACAGGGGCTGCCCAGTTTTCTGGTTTTGACTACTGTACTCTGATTATGAAAGATGTTAACATTGGGGGAAGCTGAGTAAGGGATATATGGAAACTATTGATTTTGAACTTTTCTGTGAGTCTAAAATTAATTAAAATTAAAACAATTTCTAAAGGTATAGGGAATGATTGAAGATGGGGAGTGGGGCATTGTGAGCCAGCGAGTTGGTGTAGCCTGGGGAGTATGGCAGGAAGAGTGATGGGTGGGTATGAGGGTGGTAGACTGATGCACGATATGGAAGAGCCTCTTGCCTTCACCAGCAGCTACCCAAATTCTCCACCTCCTCTCTGTCACCTGTTCTGGGTTCAGCTGGAGGCACAGCCCTCCTCTCTGCTGCATATGTTCCAAGTCCAGTTTCTCTAACTGGCCATATCCCAAGACAGTTCTGTTTATAGTTAGTCTCCAACTTCTCCAAGGTGTTTGCTACTAGATGGGGCTGTGGGGAAAGCCTCTCTCCCCTCACTAAACAGCTGCCCCCGCTCGCCTCCTAACCTTACCCTCAGTGATCCCTGGCCCTGAGTTAGGAGGGTGTTGAGTAGCGCAAGTGATGGCCAATGGCAGCCCTCAAATGACAACCCTCCGCTCCCAGGGAATAGGCAGGAGACCCTTCCTGTTCCTTAAGCAAGGACACTAGCTCCACCAAAGGCCTCCATACCTAAAGTTCGTATCTTCAGTTAGCACAGAAGCCGAATCATTTCCTCTGGAATGTCCAGCCTTGGCTCCTGGACTAAAGCCTTGTAAGTCCAACTCAGGTGGTCTCCACTTGAGGAGCTTCCACCTCAGGAGCTTCATGGGACCAGCCTTCCCAGTGGCTTTCCTGCAGGTGACCCCTGGCACAGAGTCACAGAACTTTCTGCAAGCACAACATTGCACCTACCTTAACTGCTCTCTGATCTGGAATCCTCTCAATTTCGATCATGCTTCGGTCACAGAGCTGCCAGCAGTTTGGTGACAGAATGACATCGTTCATCTGTGCCATGTTCTGTGCCAGGCGCACATCATCTACTGCCTGACCAATCACCAGGAAGAAGTTGCGTGTTTCATCTCCAAAGACCAACATGGTGATGTGGCCAGCAGCCAGTGCTGGCAGGGAGGCAAGCACGAGAAGCTCTGGATTATTCCCCAGCAGCACTGGTTCTCAGGACAGTCAGAATCTTGATGTGACTGTACTACCTCAGAGCAAAATGTAGTTTCTAAGACTTTACACAGGAATCAGAAAATGCCTCTATGGGCCCAGGACTTCCAAAGCTCTTCTTTCTCCCAGAGCTAGAAAGTTGGCTACTAGTCTTCATCTTTCTGGACATTGCTCTCTAGATGGCCCCATCAGCCCCAAAAGTGATTTTATCTTTTCTTCAATTTACTTGTACTTCAGAGTAAGAGAATAACTTTAGTAACTCCTTTCAGAGAGGATATGTGTTTTGTCCGAGATGGAGGCTTTAACTAAGAAGAAACCTTTAGGGTTGAATTTCAGCAATAGGCAGAGGGGAAAGGAGTGGATATTTTGACAACTAGGTTCCCATTCCAACCTTGTGCCCTCTGATTGTTTTCAAGCTGAGAGCTGAAGCTTTTGGTACCTCAGTGACAGAAGACAGAATGCTGTGAAATATGACACGTATACAAAATGTGTATATGAACGACCTATAGGTGATACACAGTTCCTTTAAATTACTGTGATTGACAGCGGCAAGACCTGACAATACTAGCAGTAATAGTGATAACAAAGACTTGCAGAGTGGGTATTTATGCTAACTGCTTAAACTCACTTCTTGGAGCCTGTGAGGTAGATGTCAGGATTAGCCCAAATTCCCTTCACTAGTGAGGATGCCAAAACTCATTCTGGTTAGCCCAACCCCAAAGTTCAAGACACGATGGGTGGGCTGAGCCACTATGTTCCACCATATTCTGTGTTTTCTCTTAGGGAGAGAGACACCTCAGGGTTTGAGACCCATTTTCAGACTGCTGTAGCAGCTCCCCTTTCTCAGGACTTACCGATCTTGACTCGGATATCCAGGCCTTCTTCAGATTCCTGTGTTTCAAACAATCCATGGATCTCCAGGCTACATTTAATTACCACCGTGATAATGTTTTTCAGTTGCCTTCGCTCCACCTTCCAGAGGGCTAGCAGCGCATCACCTTGAAGAGACAGACACACTGGAGGGCTCCTGAACTGCCCTGAGGGCCAGTCTGTTTTGTCTGAAATCTATATAGACACTTCCTCTTCAGACATGCCTCAAGCCAGCCACCGCTTTCTGTGAAGCACCTCCTTTGTGAGAGCACAGGCACCTCGCACTCCTTCCTTACCACTCCCATCTCTGTGAGCCCCCATACCTGCAAATTTTAAGATGTCTCCTCCAAAAAGCAACACTTCTGAGGGGAAAAAAAAGAAAATAAGGTAAATCAAACTCTAATTTCTTAAAACTAATAACAATTCATTCTCCATCCATGGAATAGAAATTCAGTCTAAAGAACAATTCAGAGAAAAAACTTATATTAAGGATGTCTGAGACAAGTCGCTTATACCCATTGGAGTGTGTTTCCTCAAGCATAGAATACACACATTGAACTAGATGATGCATATGCTCTGTTTCTGGGAATGCGAAAAAATAGAAAAGAAGGTGGGATTTCTGGGGAGGCCTGAGGACAACCACCTACTCCCCTGATAGTGGAATGCTTCTTACTGGTCAATCTATGTTATAAGCTGGGGCTTGAGTGACACGGGTGAGTGGATGAGTGACAGGATTCCATAGAAGTGAGAATCAGAAAATTGGGAAACCACCACTAGGGTCAACTTGGGTTTTGTATACTACCAACTTGTATTTTGTTTAGCCTTTATGACAGAAGTGGGCATTTTCCCCTCTTCTTTATGCATCATCACAAATTTGTTGAGTACCATTGTACTGAGTGGGACACAAACAGGAATTAGATACGGTTTCTGCTTTTAAGGAACATTAACTTTCGTCTAGTGGGTAATATTAAAATATTAACTAGGAAACTTACATCCTGATAAAAGACTAGACCTCGAGTTTACCTTAAATAGAGTACATCTTTTTCTTCATGAATAGGTCAAATTAATAATACAAACAAGATGGCAGGCAGAGGTTGAAAAGTCAGTCGTGCTTCTAAATTCCTCATTAGAAGACAAAGCACTAATGAGTTATTTATAAATCACTTATCTATTCATACATGTAGTCTTATCTTAAAGACTACATTTGGGTTATGTTGATGCTCACTTTTTTGAGTAATTAAATATAACTAAAATTCTTTACTTTGTTTTTAAAGATTTTATTTATTTGAGAGAGAGAGACAGAGAGAAAGCATGAACAGGGGATGGGCAGAGGGAGAGGGAGAAGCATGCTCCCCGCTTAGCAGGGAACCCAGTGTGGGGCTAGATCCCAGGATCCTGGGATCATGACCTGTGCTGAAGGCAGATGCTCAACTGACTGAGCCATCTGGGCACACCTAAAGTTCTTTTTTTTTTTTTTAAGATTTTGTTTATTCATGAGAGAGGCAGAGATACAGACAGAGGGAGAAGCAGGCTCCCAGTGGGAGCCTGGTGTGGGACTTGATCCCAGGACCCCGGGATCACACCCTGAGCCAAAGGCAGATGCTCAACCACTGAACCACCCAGGTGCCCTGCACCCCTAAAGTTCTTTAAAGGTAATCTCTAATTCAGTCTTTTAACTGGTGCAAAACACTCTTTCCCTCAAATAGTCTGTATTAGTGAGGTCTGGTTACATTCCTTTACTTGCACTATATTATATTTCAAAAGAGATTGGTTTCTTACACATTTCATGAGGAAAATAAAAATAGCATTCTAACCGGTTATAACCAAAAAATACAGAGAAACAATAGGTGAAATATACTTAAGTCAGAAACCCATGGGGACACTTACTCTCCACTATTGCACTTATGTAGTGGTTGAGGATCTCCACCAACTGCTCAGCCCCTCGGTCCATGTACATGGCTGTGCTGAACTTCTCGGTCATTGCAGTAAAACCTGTAATAAATGTTCACCTAGTTTCCTTGGCTGCTTGGAGGAACCAAGCAGAGCCAGGAAAAGAGGAACTCACTGGAGAGCACTGCGCCCCAGCTTTTAAGAATGGGCAAGGTCTCTTCTCAATGATCTTCAGCTGGTCAAGTGTCAAATATGCAGCCTCCCCTATCTAAGCTTATTATTTTAGAGGGTCAGGGAAAGATGCCAGCTACTTCTTCCCTCCAAATTTCTCACCCTTTACAGGAAAGACCGCAATTCCTTTAACTGGTATAGAACCTTCATTCCATGGTAATGAAAACACACAAAATGTAAACACTCCTGAAGAGGTGACAAGCTTACTGTTAGGATGTAAACAACATCTGAAGAGACCATTTCCTGAGGTCTAGTTTGCCTAGAGGTGTGTGGGGCTTGGGAGCTAGATTTGGTGAAATTGGGCAGGGACATGGAGCCTAAAGTTCCAAGCATGGGACTGGGGCATCTTAAAGGTTTGCCCATGACTGGACATGCTGGGTAAGGGAAGACGAAAGGGCCAGGTACACAGGGTATCCCTCCTCCATTGTTTTCTTCATGGGAATATCTGCTGTAATAGCACACAAGCTCAAAAATGACACCCCCCCACCCCCAGCAATCAAGCTGTGTGTGTTCATCCACATGAAAGAATTCCCCCTGCGCTTGCCTGAAATATCAACAAACATCAGGACTCCATCAAAATAATCCACAGAGGGTAGCTTTGGAGAGAAGTCTCCATAGACAATGAGGTCCGGTAAATGAGCTGCTATTCTGACGATGGCCCGGTCCTGTGATTCTTCTTTTCGAGTGTGCATGTTCAAGGCAAAAGTTCAGGGTCACAGCAAAAAGTCTCCAAATAGGCCTTCTACAAAGAAAAGCTGAGAATGGAGGAAATCTGACTTAAATTAATTTACTCACTTTCCTATTTCTTTTTCTCCACTTGCTTTGTTCTAAACTACAGACTACTTATTTATGTGGTGATGATGCCTGAAGGGTTGAGTCCCACTTGAAAAGGGCTACTTTTCTATATGGAGAACCCCTGACTTGCTGGGTTCCTGAACAGCTGTGAAATATATGAGCACTATTATAAATGGAATGGGGTGAAAGAGGATAGCTGAATGAGTCCATTCATTTTCATGAAGAAATGGGCCCTCGGGACACAAGCCCTGTTGAAGAGGAGCCAGTGGCACTATCCACTCAGCTCGTGATCTTTCTCCTCCTGTCCTCATGGTTCATCCTCCTCTCTCCTTCCATTTCGGTCTCCCATTCTTTTCTTCTCCTTTCAGAAAAAAAAATATTTTTTTTAAAGATTTATCTATTTGAGAGAGAGAGGAAGAGTACAGAGAGGGAGAGAGGGAGAGGGAGAAGCAGACTCCTCATTGAGCAGAGAGCCTGACATGGGCCTTGATCCCAGGACTTGAGATCATGACCCAGCTGAAAGCAGATAACGCCCAACTGCCTGAGCCACCCAGGCTCCCCCTCCTTTTTGAAAATTAAAAAAAAGTATAGATGTGAGTTTATGTGGGTATTTATATAAAGGTGAGTAGTAAAGCAACGTATCACATATAAGCAAGAGACTAAGAGAGATTAAGTTTATTAAGGTATAGTCTTAAATAAAAAGAGGGAAGAAATTCAAAGGTGTGTGTGTGTGTGTGTGTGTGTGTGTGTTTAAGGCTTTAAATTGTAAGTAAAAGGGAGATGTTGAAATTTTAATTTATTGCCCACCTAGTTCTAAGAAAACCAGAATTTCCTAAGACTTTCCTTTAGCTGTTGGGATCAATTAAATGTTCATGCCTGAATGTTGTAAAAATCATGCTCTATGATCGTGAACAGAAATAGGACACCCGATATATTCAGAGCAATCCAAGTTCCTGGAATAAGTAATACAGATAACAAGAGAGTTTAAAAACAAAAAAGGAACTGTTACTGACCGGTTGGAACTGGTTGGTAATTTCAACCAGACACAAGTCATACTGGGGTACATGAGCATTAGAAGGAAAAAGTGAGACAGTAAACACGTATCACAGACTTAAGAAAAACATTTTTTTAACAAAACAAGGAAAACATTAGTATATTTAGCAAATTTTAAAATGTACAGAAACCTTTAAAATGGAGTACTAAATATTAGGTATTGAGTAAAGGAAAGGAAAAGCCTTGGTAAACTGAAATGTGAGAGAATGAACAAAAGAGAAACACATACCCAAGGTTAAAAAAAGGGGCAGCATTTAAAAACTCAATTAAAAAACCACAGCATGTGCTAGGAACAATGAATAGAAAACATGTAAATCAAATAAGTAATTTCAGATACTGAATTTGATAAGTCTTATATGAAAAGTATAACAAATCTTGTTAAGACAGAATTGAACTCCAAGATAAGAAGGTATTTAAAAGCATTTATTTAAAAAAAAAAATAAAAGCATTTATTTTAAATAAATTCAAGTAGCTAGCCTGAGATAACCTATATACACAAATATTGAAAGAATGGACAGATGTTAATCCTGGGAACAAGATAGGAGCTGGAAAACTGGAGAGGGGCATGTCTCTTCCAAATTTCAAAAGATGTGGCTACAGAAAACACAGACTGGTAAATACAGTGTCTCAGTCAGTATAAGCTAGATTATGGTTCATTAACAAATACTCCAAAATCACAATGGCTTAAAATAAAGGCTTATTTCCTGTTCATTTTTTACTTGTGCTACATGTCTATTGTAGTCATCTGAGGCTTTGCTCTATTATTGCTTTCACGTTGGGATCCAGGCTGGGACATTCTGGCTAGCAAGACAGTGGGAAAAAAGGATTTGATGAGGGATCCCTGGGTGGCGCAGCGGTTTGGCGCCTGCCTTTGGCCCAGGGCGCGATCCTGGAGACCCGGGATCGAATCCCACATCGGGCTCCCGGTGCATGGAGCCTGCTTCTCCCTCTGCCTGAGTCTCTGCCTCTCTCTCTCTCTCTCTCTCTATCATAAATAAATAAAAATTAAAAAAAAAAAAAAAGGATTTGATGGGGTAGACTCATTCTTAAAGTGTCCTCCCAAAAGTGACATATTTCTCTTCTAACTCACGTGACATTGGCTAAAGAAAATTATGTGAACGCAATTTCAAATAAGTGTGAAAGTGCAATTCTACTATGTGTGCAGTGGGAGACAGAGATGGAATATTTGTAATAATTCAAATATTTGTTAATATGTGAGCACTTAGATCAGCAAGAGGTGGTTAAAAGGAGTTAAAATAGATTTAGAGCCAAAAACAAAGTTATTTCCTCTTTTGAAGAGTTATTGAATTTTTAAATCAATAGAATGCTGTAGGTAAAATATATCTTGACTTTAACAAGGCATTTAGCCAAATTTCTCACATCCTCATGGGTAAAATACAAAATTATAAGAGTGATAAAAACACAGTTATCTTTTAACACAGTTAACAATCCGAACCTAAAGGATATTCATTTGTGTTCTGTTATCCACTCAGACAGCAGTCTCCATGGGCATGCTAGAGGACTTAAAGATGTAATTGGAGAGAGAGCTAAGGTACTTAATAACAGAATCAGGATCTTAAAATATCTTAATTGACTAAAATGATAATAAAATTTCAGAAGAACAGAGACAAACTGCTATGTGTAGAATTTTAACAAAATCAAATGCATAGGCATATGGTGTGAAAAACTAGATACATTGCAAATTCCATGCAGCTAAAAAATATCTTTTAAAAAACATTTTTATTAAAGCATAACATGTTGAGGAAAATGAACAATTCATAAGGGTATAGCTTTATGAATTATTATAAAATGAACAATCCATGTAATTCCTACTGATATCAAGAAAGAGAACATTACCACTACAGAAGCTCCTTTCATGCTATGGCCCAGGCATGCCCTCAAACTTCTGCCAAAAGGTAACCCCCTCTCCTTATTTCTTTTTTTTTTTTTTTTAAAGATTTTTTTAAAAATTTATTTATTCATAGAGATGCAGAGAGAGAGAGAGAGGCAGAGACACAGGCAGAGGGAGAAGCAGGCTCCATGCAGAGAGCCTGACATGGGACTCGATCCAGGGTCTCCAGGATCATGCCCTGGGCTGCAGGCGGCGCTAAACCGCTGCGCCACCAGGGCTGCCCCCTCTCCTTATTTCTAACACCATAGGTCACCTTTACCAGTTTTTAAGCTTTACATAAGTAGAATCATACTATATATATGCTTTCATTTTTCTCAAATGTTTGTGATATTCATCCATGTTGTATGTGTACCAATAATGTTCCTTTTTAGAGCTGTTTAGTATTTCACCAGCTGATTAGATCACAAGAATTCATCCATTGTACTCATCCCAAGAGTATTCCCTGATGAACATTACACTTACTATTTACTTTATGTAGAATATTCCAATTTTTTATAGGGCTCATTTCATCAACTATATCAAATCTCTCCTAAAAAGTTACATCCTTGGAAAATATTTCTATTTTAATACTGACCTATTGGATGTTTCCAGTTTTAGACTATTAGAAACAATGTTGCTAAGAACATTCTTGTACATATGTTCTGGTAACACACATGCATTTTGCTTGGGCATCTACTTAGGAGTGGAGTTGGTGGGTCACAGGATATACATATATTGAACTTGAGTAGATCCTGCCAGTTTTCCAAATTGGTCGTACCAATATACACCATATGAGCAAGATAATCAGACTTCAGAATCTCTGTCTCCCAGCCAACACGCTGCTGCCAGTCTTAAAAAATCTTAGCTATCTCGGTAGGTGAGTGGTGGTATGTGTGGTTTTGTATAATCCTGGTGGTACTAATGAAATTAAGTAACTTTTCATATGCTTATTGGCCACTGGGATACGAAGCAATCTTAAGGTATACAGGTAGTGTTCAAATCTGATCTAGAGCATTGGGATTAGTTCTGGCCGTTTTATCTGAAGGTCACTAACCATGGAACATGAATGATGGGAGAGATTGGAAATGTTGTCAGGAGATGATGACATTACAGTGAAAATGCTAGTCATCTTCAAATATTTGGAAATGTGAAAGTTGTAAAGTAGCACGAAGACACAGGTCCCTGTGCAAAGTCTAATGCAGGCCCCTGCACAAACTAATTCCTCTATTTTCTCCCTCAGGCAGGGATTCGGTGTGGCTAAGTGAGAATAAAGTTCACAAGAAGGTTGACAAGTAAAGGCAAGTTAGCTTCCTCAGTAGAGAGGATCAGTTTATCAAAGAATGGGTGATCTTAACAGTATTTCTGTAGGCATGGATGCTCTGAAGAGGCTTGCACAGGTGTGCTAAGCAGCCACAGAACTGAGGTAGGACTGAAGAGAACTGAGCAAGGCTGTAGCTCTATTCCCTCTCCTGCCATTGCTGACTTCTCAGCCATTTTGATTTTGGCTACCATTTGTGAGACTACCAGGATTAGTACAATATATAGGACATTCAATTACATTTAAATTTTAAATGAACAATGAATAATTTTTAAATATAAATATATCCCAAAAATTGCATTTTATTTAGCAATGCTGCTTCTAGCCTGTCAATTCTGGTAAATACCATACTCTCCTCACATGCACAGTGTACACTCTCTTGTTCTGGTTGGAACACTGTGTGGAAGGTGGGTTAGATTTATTTTTTGTGGCTCCAAGAGGAGGAACTAGGCTCAATGGCTGGCAATCACTGGGAGGCAGATTTAAATGATGTAAACTCCCCTGCCTGGAAGTTTAGGAAGCACTGGATTTCCCCAAGAAGGGCACAGCTGTCTTCCCTGCAAGATCACGGTGATTCTTATAGTTAATGGAAGGATGATTACTTAGATTCCATTGTTTTAAATAAGGTGATTTGAGAACTTGGACAGTTTTTTAAGTTTATAACTACTAGATAAAGAAAGTAGATGCATTTGGCTACTATTTATGAGAGAAACTAGAGTAAGAAAATGATTTGTCCATGAGCTGAAGAGGCACAGATGTCTAAAATAAATGTTTGTCTTATGAACACTCAGAAGACAACAGAACATTTCTATTTTAGATTAATATTTACTTGTGGTGCACACATTTGAGACCTCTTTATGTGAAGCATTTTACATAGGTTGCCTCAAAACAGCACTGTGAGGTAGGCCCCATCCCCATTTTATAGACGCAGAAACTGAGGTTCAGAGAGATTTCCACAGCTGGAAAGCCCAGGTCGGTGGGATTTGAACATTCATGTTCTTTCTACCACACCTTGCTACATTCATTTGTTTTATGACACTTTAGGGATATAGGTCATAAAGACCTGGTGAAAAGATGTATTTAATCTTAGAGTACTTCCAATGCATATTGATGGAACTGTCATCAATTATTTGGCCAACTCAATCATAATCAAGAAGAGAGCTCGAAAAGAGCAGGCACTGAGGGTGCATGAATGCACTGAGGAATGAGGATATCTGAAAGGATGAAAGAGTAAGCAGGTGGGTGAGGCCTGAAAGATATATTTAGAAAGAGTTCCCTGAAAGAAGGAAGGAGTGCATGGCTTCATTCATTCTAGTTAAAACTCAGCAGTATCTGAAAATGAAAATGAAATTAAAGATCAATTATATCCATCATGGTTTCTCTAAACATCTCTTTTAGAAACTTCTAACAGATTTCAGCTTTCATCTAGTTTTTCACTACTATGTCAAATCAGACTTTATAAGAGCCCAAAGAGGAGATACTCTGAACTTAAAGGGATAATGTTGTTAGGAAATCTTGCCAGACCACTCTAGCCAAGGCAACTTTTCCTCTGAGTTATGAGGGCATTTTGTGTTATAAATGTATGTGCCTTATTTGCTATTTAGATATCCTTCCCTATCTATTGGTCTGCTTATGTTTTCCTGTGATTTAAACTCCTGTTTTAGAGACCATGTTCTACATGACCTTGTTTTCTCCACAGCATTTCCTACCAACCCCCTCACACAGTTGGCATTTGCTGTTTGAGGACTGATAAAGAGGAGGCTATCATGTGAGAAGTTGCAGGAAAGGGGTAACTAAAGAGGGCAAGCCAGGTAAATAGAGCATCCAGAATAAATAGGATGAGGCAACATTTAAGACTTCAAGTTTCTAACCTCACTTGATTGACACAGATTTACATTATCTATCTATTATCTATCTATCTATCTATCTATCTATCTATCTATCTATCTATCATCTACCTACCTACCTACCTATCATCTCTCTAGGATTCCTAGCTCAAGGACTTCCCACTTTCCTCTAAGCCAGTACCTGTCTTCTTCCCAGAGGGGTGACCTCACCTTCACCTTTGCAACCATTCTTCCTACTGGGATGCCACATACCTCCTCTTTCTCCAGGGCTGAGGGAAAGCCAGAGCCTAGATCAGGTACCAGATGTTTCAGGAGTGCAGAAAATAGAAAAGGGGCCTGGGTGACATTATTCTGAAGACAGCAGAAGTGCCATGTCCATCTATAGCTGACCCATAAAATGACAGTTTTGTCTAAAAGCCGTTTTCCAGACCACACCCTCATCAGAAGCTCATTGTTTCACGCTCACTAACTGTGCCTCTGATTGGCTGGCACGGTCCCCCCCTCCCCCACCAGTCCCAGTGGCCTGTTACTCCTACATGGACTGGCTGGTTCACGTTCTCCATCCAGACATGTGGGGCAAGGGTCAGGGAGACTGATGCCCCCAAAGTAGTTTTTATAACTCTTTCTCTGACCTAGTAGAGGGGGGTTGAAATTAGGCAATAGTTAGTGGGTGATTATAATAAAGCCATGTATCTCCTGAATAAGCAAACACCCAATTTTGGTTAGTAATAATTATGGCTTTTATCAGGACCGTGAAATTTATCAGTTAAATATTTAGTACTTTAGGGATTTTTGTGAGGTAAATTTTTGTTTAAAGAATTACATATCCTTCTTTTTTTATTCAAGTGCACATTTCTAATCAAATTTACCCCAAAGATAACCTGCAATCCAACATGGCACTGACCATAATGTGTTTTAGGAGGGTTGCAGATTTTTTTCTAACAGCTTCAATCCTGTTTTGATTTTCTAGCTCTTCTTATATATGTCACAACTACAATTAACATTTAGTGACACATATGTAAAACTTGAATTTAAAAAAGTTGAACTTTAAAAGTAAGTAATCATTCTCAAGATGAGTCCAGCCCTATCATTAAATTTACTGTGTTTCAAAATATTGTAAAACACAGTTGTCTTAGGGAGAAAAGAGATTAATTTAATTATATTTTCTTGAGAAAATTTTGTGATGTTAGTTGTGGAAACCAGTCTTAAGGGCAGCCCCGGTAGCGCAGTGGTTTAGCGCCACATGCAGCCCAGGGTGTGATCCTGGAGACCCGGGATTGAGTCCCACGTCAGGCTCCCTGCATGGAGCCTGCTTCTCCCTCTCCCTGTGTCTCTGCCTCTCTCTCTCTCTCTGTGTGTCTCAAATAAATAAATAAAATTAAAAAAAAAAAAAAAAGAAACCAGTCTTAATATAATTAGAATCATACCTCATGTAATTAAACAGACTCCTTAGGGAGAAAGCCCATCTTAATACCAGTGCTTTCTATTTTTGTTTCATCATATAAACAAGCTCCAGTAGAAACTGTTTTCCTTCATGGAGAGGAACCTGGGATTTGAGGTCAATCCTTGTTAAGATTCAACCTTTCACCATCATTTGAACAACTTAAAAAAAAAAGACAACCTGTTTACTATGGAGAAATGACAGCACTGATGTACTTTGGATCAATATTTCTTTGAAATGAATGCCAAACCACAAAAAAGATAGGCTAAAGAATTTATCTTTTTTTTTTTTTTTTTTTTTTTTTTTAAAGAATTTATCTCTTCTTGAGCACTCTCCACCCTGCTTCTGGCCCCACATCACAAGCAGCATGTTTTCTGCTTTAGCCTATGAAAATCTTAAGAGTTCCAATAGCTACGACCCCCAGAAAGTGTGCAAATAGGTTAACACAGTTTATACCCTTTTTGCAGATATACTTTGGTATAAGAAAGTACTAATCCTGAAACTTCCTAATTTTACACCCATCATCGACCAAGTCCTGAGTTAAAACATTATTTCTATTAGTCTTTATAACAATCCTATTACGTAAATACTTTCACGTTTCCATTTTACTCTTAAAAATACTAAAGCCCAGAGACAAAGATTAATAAGATCTCACAGTTAATATGTACCAGAGTTGAACTGAAACCCAGGCCTGTTAGACCTCGCATTGAGGACTTACCTAATAAAGCTTTCAGGGCTGGTTAGAAATTTTGATATAGAAATCAACTCAATTAGACCGATCAAGTGATCTGTACCATTGTGAAATGTACTTTTATGGACTTCAGTACCCATATTGGTAGTAAGGACTTCTGGCATATAAATTCTAAGTTTTTGAGAGTAGTTGTGAAACTGGTCGTGGACTATGTGTTTCAAGTGGTAAGAATTTTTTTATTGGAAACTTTCATTTGATTTTTAAGATTCAGTAATGGAGTGGATGAATGTTTTGGGGCATAAAGAAAGCATGAGCTGGTAGTCTGTCAATGGAACTTCTGAGAACCAAAGGGAAATGTGATTGCATCTAACTGCTATAAATAGTTTGACTGACAAGTGGGGCTTAGGATAACTCATAGGAAAGAGCAGGTTTTTATTTTATTTTATTATTTTTTAAGATTTTATTTATTTATTCATGAGAGACACAGAGAGAGAGTAAGAGACACAGACAGGGGGAGAAACAGGCTCTCAGCAAGAAGCTGATGTGGGACTTGAGCCCAGGACCCTGGGAATCACACTCTGAGCTGAAGGCAGATGCTCAACCACTGAGCCACCCAGGTGTCCCAGGACACCGGCTTTTATTTTATTATTTTTAAGATTTATTTATTTATTTATTCATGATAGACACAGAGAGAGAGAGAGAGAGAGAAAGAGAGGCAGAGACACAGGCAGAGGGAGAAGCAGGCTCCATGCAGGGAGCCCAACGTGGAACTCGATCCCGGGACCCCAGGACCGTGCGCTGGGCCAAAGGCAGGCGCCAAACCGCCGAGCCACCCGGGGATCCCAGGAGTGTGGTTTTTAGTAAATTTTTGTGAATGTGCACTTTGCTGGGGTTGAAAATGAGCATGTAGTGTGCAGAAAACTTCCCACTTCATTCTTTGCCTGTTGTCCATGCAAAGAAAGTCATGGGGATGAGTGGGTAGACAGGACTTGAGTACTATTTTTTCTCATAACCTTCATCTTCCCCCATGAGACAAATGTTGTACTCTTCCTGGAATTCATTTAGTCCTCTTCCCTTTGCCTGAAGCTGCTGTGTGAATGTCTCAGTGATCTTCTGTATCAGCTACGTGTTGTTCTCCAAAGCAGGCAACACGTCTTTGACAGTATGCTCCACCAGCACACCTCTAGCACTTGCAGGCCCCATCTCTTAAGAACGCCTTTAGCCTTTAGTGTCTATGTCATATTTCTTAAGAGATGGGGCCTGCAAGTGCTAGAGGTGTGCTGGTGGAGCATACTGTCAAAGACGTGTTGCCTGCTTTGGAGAACAACACGTAGCTGATACAGAAGATCACTGAGACATTCACACAGCAGCTTCAGGCAAAGGGAAGAGGACTAAATGAATTCCAGGAAGAGTACAACATTTGTCTCATGGGGGAAGATGAGAAGCCAGCAGCCAAGGAGAACTCAGAAGGGGCTGGGTCTAAGTCCAGCTCAGCTGGAGTGTTGGTCTCTTAAGGACCACGGCCTTTGCATTTTCTTCTACCCCAACTCCCACTTCTTCTAATTTCTCTTTATTGTTATTATTATTATTTTCTCTGCTATTGTAATATTTTTTGTTAATTAAATGTTTTGGTCAGAAAAAAAGGTTTAACCGTAGGAAACACATACACATGTGTGTTCACATAGGCCAAACTAATTTAACAGCATGGTTATACAAAGAAAGCAATGATAATTGGGCTCTTCAGGACCTCTTCACTTTTTCCTATGTCAAATTCTCTAATCCTTCCTCCTCAAAGATGGACTAAAGAGAAAGGATAACTGATAAAGTATAAGGTTTTCACTGCTAACTGCCAGATTTTGATCACATACAGTATTTTAAAAGTTCTTTTGTCATTGCTTCTTCAAACTTAGAAATAACTTGCTTTGGTGATTCCTCTGACTACAGTTCTACTCAGGACTGGCTCTTGTAGAATTTTTAGAAGGAAACCCACTACTCTAAACAGGAGCTCAAATTGAATAGACTGTTATTTCTAGCACAGAATAATCTATGTTGTCTCTCTTCATAAGAGGGATAAAAGTCGTAATGTTTATAGAAGGCTGACTTATGTCCAGGGCACTCTACTAGACACTTTAATCTGCTCAAAGTCATAGATTACAAATCACAGAGCTCGGATTCAAATTTAGGACTCCAGAACCTTTTCTGCCACATTATATCAATTATGGAATGTAATTCAAAAACTCAGAGATCCTCTGTTACTCTGTGGCTATTAAAGAACTGCTAGCCATTCCATTATCCACTTCTCACTCTCTTTAGCTCTATTTCCTTTTACTTCCAGGGACTTCATCATCCTTCACTGTACAACAGATTATTTAACCTTTTAACCATCTCTGGTAGACTAGAACAGAAGGAGCAAGTATGACTTATTATGGGCAAATAGTAGAAAAGAATGTTACTCATATCCATAAATAAGTTCCTTAAGTCATATATAAAGAAACACTGTTATTAAAAGTTTGCTTTATTTTTCTGTTAAATCAAGTATTAGCCCCCAGTTTACAGTTTGATTTTTTTATGCCTTCCAAACAGTAGCACAGTTAATATCACCTTATCAACAGCCAAATTATAAATCAAATTAGTCCCAGTGGTTTATGTTCACATCTAGATTGTTCAGGTGGTCAGGAACTCTTATTTGTTTGCTTTAGTTTTTAATTCTTGGTTATATCTATAAAGGAAACAGAAAGAAAAATAATTATGAATCACAATAGATAAATGTATAATAGGAAAAGTATGGGAAGTATATTCCATGTCTTCTTTCTCACTAGTCAAGAGGCTATATATTGGGAACTACAATCTTCTCAGGGGCATGTGTGAAACAGGCAGAATAGAAAGTGACTTAAGAATTTTATTTGCATCTAGCCTCTAAAAGCCAAAAAGTTTGACAACAGTTTCCTATACAAAACTATTATTTTGGTAAATATTTTCATTCTTGAATTATGTAAGAAGAGTGAAACAAATATGTGAACATATAGATAAAATTTACTAAAGTGTGGTCATCTAGAACTTTTTATTTTATACTTACAAAACATCTGTCCTAAGAATAAAATAAATTGGGAATGGGATCCTGTCTAATCACTAAAAATAAATGTATTTTTTGTGATGCAGGCAGGCTACTGGGTTGTTAGCAGTTTGTAAAAGCTGGGTTAGCAGGACAGTAAAGCTAAGTCCTATTTCCATTCTCATTAATCTAAAGAAAAATTAACCACAAAGCCATAGTCTTTTGCTTCTACAACACCCTGAGCTTCATTTATTATTCTTTCCAGATTTACAAGAGTAGAGAATATAAGCACAAAAAGTAACTTATTCCATGAAGTTTACCATACCTCCCAGATTTCTCAAAAAGTTCTGATTTTAAATACTCAACAGTGTTCTTCTAAATGCTCCAGAGTCCAACATTTATATTTTTAATTAAATCTCCCAATCTGCTATTGTGACTGAGAGGTGCCAAAAATCTTTTTGTCAAACTGCATCTGAGTTTTTGCTTTAGAAATAGTTCCGAACGTTGCACTTAGCATTTTCTTAGCTCTACTACTGAGTTAACATAAGGTTAGAATGAAATGGTGGCTGAGAAAAATACTCGTGAATAAAATCACTGTACAAATCAAAGTTTATAGGAATATAAGTAAGCTCTAAAACTGTTAGATGATTATGAAAGAATGGAATTATAAACCCAGGGATAGTAAAGATAAATAAAATCAAGATATAATATACTCTGCAGAATAGGATGCCTTCTGAAAGGAAGGTAAATTATAACTGAGTATTTTCTATTTCTTTATTGAGATCATTTAATTTTTTTTTAGCCAAAGAACATTGTCTTGTAATTTAGAAAGGCAGTTCAAACAAACCTAGAGCCTTCATCTAAGATGAGTTCACTCCAGAATGCTAGCCAATCACTGACAAATAATGTTAACTACTGAGTATATAGGCAAATTTTGGAAACATTGTGGGTTCATTCCCAGGCCACCACAATAAAAGCAAGTATCACAATAAAGCAAGCAAATGAATATTTTGGTTTTCTGGTGCATATAAAAGTTATGTTTACACTATACTATAGTCTATTAAGTGTGCAACAGCATTATGTCTAGGAAAGAAGTACATACCTTAATTTAAAAATACTGCTAAAAATTGCTAACCACCATCTATGTTTTCAGTGAGTCGTAATCTTTTTGCTGGTGGAGGGTCTTGCCTCAATGTTGATGGCTGTTGACTGACCAGGGTGGTGGTTGTGAAGACTGGGGTGGCAGTGACAGTTTCTTAAAACAGGGCAACAACGAAGTTGTCATGTCAATTAACTCTTTCTTTTACACACGATTTCTCTGTAGCACACGATGCCACTTGATAGCATCTTACCACAGAAGAATTTCTTTCAAAATTGGAATCGATCCTTTCAAACTCTTCTGCTGCTTTATCAACTAAGTTTATGCAATATTCTGAATTCTTTGTTGCCATTTCAGCAGTCTTCACAGAATCGTCACCTGGAGAAGATTCTATCTCTAGAAACACTTTCTTTTGCTCATCCATAAGAATTAACTCCTCATCCATTCAAGTTTGTTCCTGAGATTGTGGCAAGTCAGTTTTATCTTCAGGCTCCACTTCTCATACTTAGTTCTCTTGCTATTTCTACCACATCTGCAGTTATTTCCCTCAGTGATGTCTTGAACCCCTCAAGTCATCTATGAGGGTTGGAATCAATTCCTTCCAAACTCCTGTTCACAGTGATATTTTGACCTTTTCCCATGAATCACAAATGTTCCTAGTGGCATCTAAAATAGGGAATCCTTTCCAGAAGGTTTTCAATTTACTTTGACCAGATCCATCAGAGGAATTACAATCTATGGCCTTACAAAATATATTTCTTAAATAAGAAGACATGAAAATTGAAATGACTCTTTGATTCATGGGCTGCAGAATGGCTGTTGTCTTAGCAGGATGAAAACAACACTAATCTTGCCATACATCTTCATCAGAGCTCTTGGGTGATAAGGCACATTGTCAACGAGCAGAAATATTTTGAAAGGAACCGTTTTTCCCTGAGCACTGGGTCTCAACAATGGGTTTAAAATATTCAATAAACCATGTTGTAAACAGTTGTGTTGTTAATTTATAGGGCACAGGCAGAGGAGATTTACTATTATTTATTCTTAGGTCTTTAGGATTCTCAGAATGGTAAATGAGCACTGGCTTTAACTTCAAGTCATCAGCTGCATCAGCCCCTAGCAAGAGAATCAGACTGTCCTTCAAAGCCTTAAAGCCAGGTATTGACTTCTAACTATGAAAGTCCTGGATGGCATCTTCTTCCAATATAAAGTTGTTTCACCTACACTGAAGATTTGTTGTTTGCTGTAGCTACCTTCATTACTTAATCTGGTAAATCTTCTGGAAAATTTGCTGCAGCTTCTACATCAGCACTTGCTGTTTCACTTTGTACTTGTGTGTTATGGAGATGGCTTTTCCTTGAAACACATGAACCAATCTCTATTGGCTTCAGATTTTTCTTCTGCAGCCTCTTCATCTCTCTGAGTTTCACAGAATTGAAGAGAGTGAGGATATTACTTTGGATTGGGCTTAGGCTTAAGGGAATGTTGTGGCTGTTTGATCTTCCATCCAGATCACTAACACTTTCTCCAGATCAGTGATAGGCCATTCACTTTCTTATCAATCATATATTCACTAGAGTAGCATTTTAATTTCCTTCCAGAATGTTCCTTTGCATTCACAACTTAAATGTTCAGCACGAGAGGCCACCTTTTGGCCTGTCTTGTTGGCTTTCAACATGCCTTCCTCACTAAACTTATTTCTAGCTTTTGTTTTAAAGTGAGAGATGTACAACTCTTTCCTTTCAATTGAACCCTTAGAGGCATACTGCAGGCTTATTAATTGGCCTATTTTTAGTACTACTGCATCTCAGGGAATAGGGAGATCTGAGGAGGGAGAGAGATGGGGAATGGCTGGTCGGTGGCGCAGTCAGAACACACACATTTATCAGTTCAGCTCACTCACTGTCTTATGGGGGCATGGTTTGTGGTGCCCACCCCAAACAATGACAGTGGTAACATCAAAGATCAGTGATCACAGATCATCTATAACAAATATTATAATGAATACTACTCAGCCATCAGAAAGGATGAATACCCACCATTTGCTTCGACGTGGATGGAACTGGAGGGTATTATGCTGAGTGAAATAAGTCAATCAGAGGACAATCATCATATGGCTTCACTCATACGCAGAATATAAGAAATAGTGAAAGGGATTATAAGGAAAAGGAGGGAAACTGAGTGGGAAAAATTAGAGAGGGAGACAAACCATGAGAGACTCCTAACTCTGGGAAACAAAGGGTTGTGGAAGGGGAGGTGGGTGGGGGTTGGGGTGCACTGAGGAGGGCACTTGATGGGATGAGTACTGGGTGTTATTATACGTTGGCAAATCGAACTTAAATAAAAACAAATGTAAAAAAAATTTTTTTAAATGATAATTTTTGAAATATTGTGAGAATTACCAAAATGTGACACACAACAGACATAAAGGGAGCAAATGCTATTGGGGAAATGGTGTCGATACTTGCTAGGTGCAGGGTTGCCACAAATCCTCAATTTGTGAAAATGTGCAATATCTATGAAGAACACTGGAGCGAAATGAAATAAAATGAGGGATGCCCTGTAAACAGTTTTAAAAACTTCCAAATGTTCCTGGAACACTTTCTGACAAGACCAGCAGCTCACTCTAAAGATCATTTCCAATACCACATAACCATACACATTTAGGTCCCATTTTATTATATATAATGATAAAAGATTCATGGAGGAAATTACTTAATATTTCATAAGTTGTGTATGTTGTCTTAGAAGATTCTATGAAAGGGCTACATATCTAGATATAATACACAGACAGATTTAAAACCTAGATAGCAAACATATTGTTTAACACTCTTAACTTAAACCCCTTGACTTTTCTATAAATTTCTGCTTTAGGCATATCCCATCTTATCATTATACATGAATCTAAAAAAAAAAAAAAAGGCATTGCCATCTGGGTGGCTTCTGAGGCAGATTTTTCTTTTTAACACCTTTGATAGGCTTACCTCCAAATACGGAAGAGCTGAGAAGCTCCTGCTGCACCCACAAAGAAATTAACAGCAAACAGACTCCAGTTTTTGGGAATAATTACAAGTGAGTATCTTGACCAAATAAACCCTGTTGAAACAAAATATTTTTTTAATTTTTAAAAGTTTTTGTTTTTATTTATTTTAAAAGATTTTACTTATTTATTCATGAGAGACAGAGACAGGCAGAGACACAGGAAGAGGGAGAAGCAGGCTCCCCACAAGGAGCCTGATGTGGGTGGGACTCGATCCCAGACCCTGGGATCACGCCCTGAGCCGAAGGCAGGTGCTCAACTGCTGAGTCACCCAGGTGCCACAGAAACAAAATATTTTTTAAAAAGCATGGGTACTGCCGCAATATCTTTTGAACATTCAATATTAGAGTAAGATAATTATGCATAAGACCATGATAACATAATGTAGGATAAAGGAAAAAGAAATGCTGTACTTTGAGTCTTTCATAAAGTTGTTATGATTCAGTGTTACACAAAATATTTAATTCTTACATCAATAGGTAATCTTTACAGAGCAAATGTTTATTAACTTTTTCCTACTTATAAAATAGGTTCATGGCAAAAACTTAAAAAACAAAAATCCATGCAGGTACTTATTCATAGTAATTCTCTTCTGCCTTCTCCATGTATAATAATTTCCCAGAGTAAACATTGTTAATTTCTTGGTATGTGTGTGTGTATGTTTGAGTGTGTATATGTGCTTAAAACTTTAAGCTATTAAATAAATTGATGTAAAACAAAATAAATATATCACACGTCCTACATGGAATACAGAAAATATTTAACTTACCTGTGGCCATCAAAACAGCAGATTGAGCTGTGCTGAGTTTCTCTGCAGGTCTGGCCATGTCAGCCAATCCGGCACACACCAACCCCTAGAAATACATGTCAATATACAGAAAGAGAAGAGGTACCATGAGAGTGCAGTAATAATTCTTAATTTAATTAATTAATTAATTAAAAGATTTTATTTATACGTGATAGACACAGAGAGGCAGAGACACAAGCAGAGAGAGAAGGAGGCTCCATGCAGGGAGCCCGATGTGGGACTCGATCCTGGGCCCGCAGGATCACTCCCTGGGCCAAAGGTAGGCACTTAACCACTGAGCCACCCAGGCGTCCCTAATTCTTAATTTTACATAAAACATAAAGATTTGAGATTTCCATATGACAGTTGCTGTAATTTTAGTATTCGTGCATTAAGCAAATGTATACATATCATCATGAAAAACTATAAAGAATTCAGGAATGCTTTTTGAATTTGTGTTTTATTAACCACATCAAATAGCTTCATATACTTGAAAATCAGTAGTGTACATGTATTCTAACAAATAGTACTTCTTTCACTTATGAAATTATATATTCTTTATATATGCTGGAAACCACTGGTGTGGTGGATGCCTAAAAGCTCCTTAAGGTAATCTGTATAGATTCCTCCTTTCATGTTTTTGTCAACATTCTTTTTTAAAAGTAGAAGTATCAGGGACACTTGGGTGGCTCAGTCGGTAAAGTGACTCTTAGTTTTCACTCAGGTCATGATCTCATGGTAGCAGGATCAAGCCCCATGTCAGGCTACATGCTCAGAGTGGACTCTGCTTGAATTTCTCTTTCCTTCTTCTGCCACCCACCCCCTCAAGTTCTCCAGTGCGCTCTTTCTCTGAAAGAGGTAAATAAATCTTTGGAAACAAAAGTGGAAGTTTCAGAAAAACTGTTATAATTTTAGTTTTGGGGTCACATTTTTCTTTAATGTCAAAGTACACAAGGTTATTTCTTCTCTGCTGGTTTTTTTTTTTTTTTTTTTTTTTTTTTTATAAAGATTTTGTTTAGGAATGCCTGGGTGGTTCAGTGGTTAAGTGTCTGCCTTTGGCTTGGGGCGTGACCCTGGAGTCCCGGGATCCAGTCCCACATTGAGCTCTCTGCATGGAGCCTGCTTCTCTCTCTACCCGTGTCTCTGCCTCTCTCTGTGTCTCTTATGAATAAATAAAATCTTAAAAAAAATTTCATTTATTTGAGAGGGAAGAAGACAAAGTGCACAGGTGCAGGGGGAGGAAAAAGCAGACTCCCCTCTGAGCAGGAAGCCCTGAGTGAAGGCAGATGCTTAACCAATTGAGCCATCCAAGTGCCCCATCTCTGCCGTGTTTTTAACACTGTTGTATAATCCCCCTACTGATACCCTTGCCATTAGTATCACTCAGAAAATATAGTAATGAGTCTTCCTTCACTAGAGTATTAGTTATGCTTTTCTATTGTAGAGATGAGAGTATGTAATAAAATGATTTTTATTGATGAAAAATTCAAGCATACCCAAATAAGAGACGAGTACAAAGAATGCTTACAAGCCCATCACCCAGATTTAATTATTGAAATTTTGTCACATTTGTTTCATCTCCTCTCTTCCCTTTCTTTTTTTCCTTTAAATATTTTATTAAATCAAATTCTAAATGTCATTAGAGAATATGTTTTTAAGTAATTATTTTTAGGTCTCACTGAGTTTCTAAAAGATGCTCTGACATGGAAAATATAAATCAGCAAAGGGTTTTGCTCCTATGTAGAACATAGATATACTTGTGAATTTATACACAAACTTAAACTGAATACAAAGGGGGTTTTGAATTAATAAAGTCAGCAGTACAAGAAAGCAATGATTCTGATTTTAAAAGGGGGAAATGGTTACACAGAGGAGTATAATCAGAGGCAAATCATGGCTAACACTATTTTGCCTCTTTCTATGCCACTGTTAACTTTCACCCACAGTCCTGTGATTTTTTTTCTCCCAAATACTTCCTTGATTATCTCTCCTAGATTCTTCTTCCAGGTCCCAATATGCGTTTTCTCCATTTCATATTTGTTCTGCTTCTGAGGGTAATATACTGCCATTGGGAAGGGATGAAAGGGATTGATGTCTACTATTAATCTACTGGGTAATCTACTATTACATTGCAGCTTGTTGGATAGATCTATGAACACTATAGGCTACATTCTAACTTTTTTGGGGGAAGAAGTCAGTGGTCATGATTTTGTTTATGCTCCCAGTATACACTTTATTTTTCTGGGACTTGTTAATAATTGTTCTCTTCCATGAAGGTCTTCAGCTCTTTTCTCATGTTTCTAAAAAACTCTTTTCTATTTCTATATCACTCTACCCTTATGTAAATTACCTTAGAAAATCTCACCAAATCTAATCTCTGTCATTTACTAGCTGGTGACTTTGGTCAGATTACATTAACACTTTGCTTTAAATTCCCCATGTGTAAAATGAGACTATTAATAGCTATCCCTGCAAAAGTAATGTATGACTAAATGAGATATGTCTTAAAAGTATTTAGCACAGTGTCTAGAAAATATTAACAAGAACAAATAGTAGCTTATGTCTGTAGAGCAACAGAGAAAAAGGAATATTAGTTTTCTGTCTTTTCCTGAATTATTAGTCTCAGGATAGGAGGCACATGGCCTGTGTTCCTTTTCATCTTTATTATGAACTTTATTCAAATGATAGAACTATATAGAGTCTATTCAGAGAGTGTTTAGAATAAGTAATAAGATTATATAAAATACTCTAACATACAAAGCAAGTACTGATCCACAACAACTATCACAACAGTATGTTTAGTATGTATATTTGAGAGAGAGAGAGAGAGAATGCACAAGCAGGGAGGTGGGGGGTGGACACAGAGGGAGAGAAGCAGGCTGCCCAAAGAGCATGCAGCCTGATGTGGGGTTTGATCCCAGGACCCTAGGATCGTGACCTGAGTTGAAGGCAAGATGGTTAACTGACTGAGTCACACAGGTGCCCTTCAGTTTTTTTTAAAGATCTATTTATTTGAGAAAGAGAGCGTGCATGCACCTGCGCATACAAACAGGGGAGAGACAGAGGGAGAGAGAATCCTCAAGTGGACTCCCATGGAGCCTGACGCAGACTGGATCCCAGGACCCCAAGACTATGACCTCAATCAAAATCAAGAGTTAGGGCTGCTCAACTGACTGAGCTACCCAGGTTCCCTGTAATCAATCCTCTTTGGCATCTTTTTATCTCCATCGGGTCGGGTAGGTATTCTCCAGATAGTATAAAACATTGTGTTTGTTTCTTTTCTTCAGTATTTTCTCATTTACTAAAAAAAAAAAAAAAAAAAAAAAAAAAGTCTTATGACACTTTTAGAGGAATGTTAAAAAAATGAGATACCACTTTAGAATATTCCAATTTCAAATGCTTAGAGATAGCAAAGCCCTCAAGATATTTAAAAAGATTTTATTTATTTATTTATTTATTTATGAATGAGAGCCAGTTAAGAAGGGGGAACAGGAAATGGAGAAGCATGCTCCCCACAGGGCAGGAAGCCCGATGTGGGACTTGATTCCAGGACTCTGGAATCATGATCTGAGCTCAGGAAGACCGTTAACCAACTGAGTCACCCAAGCACCCAATCCTCAAGATTCTAAGCCATTTGTTTTTTTAAAGATTTTATTTATTTACTAGAGACAGAGAGGTGGAGATGCAGGCAGAGGGAGAAGCAGGCTCCCTGCAGGGAGCCCAAAGCGGGACTCGATCCTGGGACACCGGGATCACTACCTGAGCCAAAGGCAGATGCTCAACCACTGAGCCACCCAGGCACCCAAGATTCTAAACCATAAATTAATCTATAAACAATTCCAGCTTAAAAAGAAATAGGTATTAAAAATCTGCATGGATAATCTTGAAATAGTTTGATTTATTCCTAAATTGAAGAAAAAACACAAAAATGAGCTATACAAAATGGTATATTGTTTGAGAGTTGAGTGTAACTGTGCAAAAGACTATGAACAAAAATAAAGGAAGCTCTTTGACCTTCACATAATAGTTTCCCAGGTTAGCCAAAGATCTCTAACAAGTTAGAGATCTGTAAACAAGATAACAGATGCCTGAGGCATGCTGAATACCCATGGCTCTTCATTTTATGCTGTGTTCACAAATTTTTGCTCTCACTAGTTGAGGTGAATTCTTATCAACTCTGTCCTTAAACCTAATGTAGTAACTTAATGAACAATTAGGTAAATAGGTGAAACACAGAAGAGGGTTGTCATTTCTATGAAAATTAAAGTGACTGCTTTGGAAAGATTGAATAAAGGCAAGTTGTTAAAGCCTGCTGTCAAATTTATGTGAACGAGACAGATATAAAAAGACTGGGTGGGAAAGCCATAAAAATCTAGCAAATTTCTGCTCTTATACTATTGTGAAATTATCTATGAAATTGCTGTGTTTCAAACAAAACTAAAGTGGAAAGTAAAAAAAAAAAAATTTTTTTTAAAGTAATCTCTACCCCAAACCTGAGACTCAAACTTATGACCCTGAGTTTAAGAATCACATGCTCTATTGACTAAGCCAACCAGGCACCCCTAAAGTGAAAATTACACATGATGCACTGTGGAATAATTCATCCAAAGTAGAAAATGTGGAACTTGAAAGAATCCTTACACCAATAAAAGCCTTAGTCTTATAGATGATTGGCAAATGAATATATATTAAGTTAAAATAAAATATTTAAAGTATGTAAGGATTATCTGTTTTATTTTTTATAATTATCCACTTTGACCTCAATGATTATTTGGTTTCAACCAAATAATTAATAAAGTAGCTAATTACGTGGCTAAGAAGGAATCCGATACAGTTAAATGTCTGAACAAGTATACTCTTAAATTCTTAATATAAAACATATGTGGCTTGGAGCAGCAACTGTCACGTGTCATGGATAGACTACCGTACATGAATTATTATCAACTGGTCTGGAATAATATGTATATAAATACATAACAAACAAAAGTAGTCTCCTCACCAGAGAACAAGGCACAGTTTCTACTGCTGTGCTGTCATCAGAAGACTATGTATGATTTCAACATGAACTTAAAATAGATGTTTTTAAAGGAGACAGATAACCAACAAGGCACTTATGAGTATATCATACTGTCAGTGTTTCAAAATACTGGAGGGCCAGATCAAAAAAACACCAAAGCTATTGATAAAATCAGTAAACTTTTAAGTTGTGGCAAATTTGAGGTCAAAGAGAACCCCCAAATTTATTATAAATAGAGTAAGTCATTCTTACTCTTATAATAATAATAGTGCTATAAACAACAGTTAAGCAATCAATTATATTTTACAGACATATAATTACTATATAACTTTCATTGCTGACACAGAGTAGAGGAAGAAAATAATAATATATTTTCCATTATTTAAAAAAAAATCACACTAGTTTTAAATGTTTATTTTTGCTTTGATCTGCATTTTAATTAAATTATTATTTTTTAAAGATTTCATTTATTTATTTGAGAGAGAGAAGGAGAACACACAGGGAGAGTGAGAGGGAGAAGCAGACTGTCTGCTGTGCAGAGAGCCCAACGTGGGGCTCGATCCCAGGACCCTGGGATCATGACCTGAGCTGAAAACAGACGCTTAACAGACAGAGCCATCCAGGTGTCCCTGCATTTTAATTAAATTAATAAGTAGACAACACATTTTAAACATTAAAAAAAAAAAAGACATTCATACATCATACTAATGGAGTTTTCTACAGATGGACCATTAGTGTTCGGCACCAAAAATTTCAAGTGTTTTTTTTTTTTTTTAACCTTTCCCACTGACTTTTTAATTTGTCCCATCCTCAACTGCTTCATTTCTTCTCTGTAGTTATCACCATTTACGTTAAACATTTGCACAGTTTATAAAAATTATGTTAAGGGCAACTGAAGTAGTAATTTTCCTTTCTCTGCTGGTATTCTTTGTTGCGTATTTTGTCATCTCACAATAAATAGATTGCTACAATCTCTATTACCATTTAAAAACTGTCTGAAATTCCATTCTAGCCACGAGAATTAATATATAAACATATTTATTCAAACTAAACACAAAATTATGTGTAAAGTTGAATGAATAATAAAAATGAATTTTATCTTTAATGGTTACTATAATCGCTTCTTGGCCTTTTGGCTAAGATCAAGTGTGACAGTTACTGTGGAATGATTTCAATCATATCCTTTATGATTCTGAATCCCATTATATAAAGAAAGTAATTCATGTGACTGTATAATGTTTACAAATATAAGTAAGACAGCTTACAAGACAAAACTGCTATAAAAGTCTACACTAAAATTCAGTTTGGACCTTAGAATTCTTGTTCTGGGCCTCTTGTGAAGAGTCTCCATATTCATAGAGTTCTTCTACCAAACAGGAATGGTAGAACACGAGTGAACAGGTTTCAGCTGTGGAGTACAGACATATATGGAGGTAGATTACCAAACTTCAATTCCCACTCCTGGGAATAAATGTAGGATTACAATGTAATGATGGAATTTAGTGTACAGTTACCTTGATGAATCTCATTCAATTACAGAGCAAGAAAGACATAAATCAAATGTCTGTTTAACTAAGTCCCATGAGGAGTAGAAAAAATGATATTTATTGTGGGGAAAACATTAGTAAATGTACATAATTCTTGTCTTTAGTAAATTTTTTTTTTTTGTCTTTAGTAATTGAAAGTGAGTGAACACTACTTACTAATTGCTCACCACGTCAAGAAAAAAATCAGAATGAAATGTCAGGGAAACACATGAAGTTAAGGGCACCATTATTTACAATCACCATAAATGATTGACACTTATTCTGAAAAGAACTTTAAAGACATGAGTGATAAAAAGCAGTACTATTTCCCCCTACTTCAGTATACTACATAGTAGTTCTAAACATAGCTGTAGTACTGTCACACCAAACTAAAACTAGTGTTGAATGTTTTGAGTGAGCATAACCATTAAACATGAATATGTTGAAATTTCTTCTTCTTTTTTTTAACTGATGGGACCTTTTCTCAATATATTGTTAAAAGAAACCCACAGGCCCAAAGTGGCATCACTTAGGCCAAGTCACCAATACCTAATGTAACTGTACTTTTAACCTCCCCTTGAAATGTAGTCTTAACCAGTTAGGAATATTCTGGTCAGCACCAATGATGTAATCTTGTCACATGGGTCCTCTCCCCAACTCCCAAAGAAAGATGAGATAATTCACCTACTAAGATTCTTTTTTGGGTCTCTAAATGAAGGTGACCTCACCTGGAAATAATCCTCTTTTCTAAAAGTTTATCATTTCCTTGTCCTACCTTTAAAAATTCTCTTTCTGTAGCTCTTGGGAGCTCCCCTTTACTTGCTAAATGGGATGCTATCCCACTCATGAATCATTTAATACAGCCAATTAGATCTTCAAATTCACTTGGTTGAATTCTGATTTTTAACAATATAAATAATAGTAATAATAATAATAATAATAATAATAATAATAATAATAATAAAAAGAACTACTCTTCAGTTCTCTGTAAAAGGCAGCTCCCAACCACTAATCTACTCTAGTCATTTTACAGTTAAGGAGACAAAATGGCAGATTTGACTTGCCTAAGGTCGTAAGATTGGGGGACAGTAAATTCTGACATTCTCAACTACTTAGATTTACAACTGAGTTTCTGAAACTGTTCTAACAATTTTATTTTTTTTTATTTTTTTAATTTTTTTAGAGATTTTATTTATTTATTCATGATAGTCACAGAGAGAGAGAGAGAGAGAGAGGGGCAGAGACACAGGCAGAGAGAGAAGCAGGCTCCATGCACCGGAAGCCCGACGTGGGATTCGATCCCGGGTCTCCAGGATCGCGCCCTGGGCCAAAGGCAGGCACCAAACCGCTGCGCCACCCAGGGATCCCTGTTCTAACAATTTTAAATGGTGCATTTATGAAAATTAAAATAGCCTACAACTCAATAACAAACAACTTGATTAAAAAATGGACAAAGGGGGATCCCTGGGTGGCGCAGCGGGATCCCTGGGTGGCGCAGCGGTTTGGCGCCTGCCTTTGGCCCAGGGCGCGATCCTGGAGACCCGGGATCGAATCCCACGTCGGGCTCCCGGCGCATGGAGCCTGCTTCTCCCTCTGCCTGTGTCTCTGCCTCTCTCTCTCTCTCTGTGACTATCATAAATAAATAAAAATTAAAAAAAAAAATTAAAAAAAAAATGGACAAAGGCTTTGAAAAGACATTTCTCCAAAGATATACAATGGTCAATAAGCACATGAAAAGATTCTCAGTATAACTAATCACATTAGAAAATGTAAATCAAAACCACAATGAGCTACCACTTCACACCCATTAAGATGGCTATTACAAAACAACAACAACAACAACAAAAGTAACAAGTATTGGCAGGCAATGTGGAGAAATTGGAATCCTTGTGAATTGCTGGTGGGAATGTAAAACTGTGCAGCCTCGGTGGAATATAGTAGGGCAGTTGCTCAAAATAATACTGATCCAACAATTCCACCTCCAGGTATATGCCCCAAAGAACAGAAAGCAGGGACTGGAATAGATAGATGTATGCCATTACTTACAGCAGCATTATTCACAATTGCCAATAGGTGGAAGCACTTCAAGTGTTCATCAACAAATCAATGGATATGCAAAACGTGGCATCTATACAATGGAATATTATTCATACTAAAAGTTTGACACATGTTACAACATGGATAATAAACCAGAGTGCACTGTGCTAAGTGAGACAAACACAAAAAAGACAAACACTGTACAATTCCACCTATTTGGGGTACCTAGAGTAGTAAAATTCATTGAGACAGAAGGTAGAATGGTGGTTGCCAAAGGCTGGGGGGAGGGAAATGAGTAGTTTAACTGGTACAGAATTTTAGTGTTGCAGGATAAAAGGAGTTCTGGAGATTGGTTGCACAAAATGTGATGTACTTAAACAAAAAAAATGGTTAACATGGTAAATTTTATGTGTAATTTACCACAATAAAAAAAAAAAAGGCCACAGACCAGTATTTTCCAAATTTTAGAAGGCATCAGAATCACCAGGAGGGCTTATTAGAACACAGATTACTAGGCTCCATCCTCAGAGTTTCAGATTTAGTAAAACTGAGATGGAGCCCAAAAATCTGCATTTCTAATAAATTCCTGGGCAATGAAAATGCAGCAGGTCTAGGATGACACTTTGAGAAGCACTGCTATAGGCCAAAACTGGCCCTTCCAACATAAAATCAATGTTTTATTATCTCTACAATTATCTCTTTTCAGCTAAATGAGAACTTCAGGAACGGAAACTCTGACATAAGTTAAAAAGCACTGGTCTTGGAGTGCTTCTGATCTAGGATCAGAAGTCCTAGATTCTACCATTTACCAAATGTTAATATACACCCTTGGATGATCTTTTCTATTTTTTTTGAGACTAATTTTCCTTGTCTGTATGTATTTTGGTGTTGGTATCTTCAGTTCATGTACTAAATTAATAATAAAAGTTAAGGGCAGCCCCGGTGGCACAGCGGTTTAGCGCCGCCTGCAGCCCAGGGCGTGATCCTGGAGACCCTGGATCGAGTCCCACGTCAAGCTCTCTGTATGATGCCTGCTTCTCCCTCTGGCTGTATCTCTGCCTCTCTCTCTGTCTCTATGAATAAATAAATAAAATCTTAAAAAAAAAAAAAGTTAAACTGGGGGTAGTTTCTAATTAGTTTAATGTTTTACTTAGTCATAAAATCTTAGAATGAGGTTTCAAGGGTCCACAATTACAAGCTTTTTTTTTTTTTAAAGATTTTATTGATCTATTTGAGACAGAGAGAGAAAATGAGAGGGGGGAGGGGCAAAGGGAAAGGAGAAGTCGACTTTCCACTTAGTAGGGAGCTGACATAGGCCTCAATCCCAGGACCCTGGGATCATGACCTGGGCAGATGCTTCTTTACCGACAGCAACACAGGTGCCCCAATTACAAGCTTTTTGATAACAATAATGTTCCTAGAAGGCCTTTTATCTAAGGAGTTTAGAACAACTCTACAAGTAGGTAGTGTGCTTTACACAGTAAAAATGACATGTCTGAAATTATTTGCATGAAATCATCTCCAGGCAATGAATACTTTAAAAAGTACATACATCATAAAAGTTACTTTAAATTAGTTATTTACCTTTTTTCTTGCAGATATTTGTTTACTTTTAAAAAAGATTTTATTTATCTGAAAGACAGAGAGCATAGCCAAGGGGAGGGGCAGAGGGAGAGGGAGAAGCAGGCACCTTGCTGAGGGAGAGGGGGGCTCAAACCCAGGACGCTAGGGTCTTGACTAGAGACAAAGGCAGCCTAGCCAAGCCTCTCAACCAAATGAGCCACCCAGGCCCCCCAATAAGTTCCTTTTAAAGAATATTTTTTTCAGTAGTGCCTGCAAAAACTCAAGACTTACCCATTTCATAATTGGAGCCCAGAAAAAAACTGTTTTGGGACCTGAAAAAAAAAAAGGGAGAAAAATTTAGAAATAAACCAACTATTTTATGTCTTTTCTCAAATTTTTAATTTAAATTCTAGTTAACATACAGTGCAATATTGGTTTCATGAATAGAATTCAGCGATTCATCACTCACATACAATACCCAGTGCTCCTCATAGCAAGTGCCCTCCTAATACTCATGACCCATCTAGCCCATCGCCCATCTACTGCCCTCCATAACCCTCAGTTTGTTCTCTATCTTTAAGGGTCTTTAATGGTTTTCTATGTCTTTTTTCAGTCATCATCACATTTCAAAATCCTCAAAATTTAGCAATCTATTCCTAGTCATTTGTACTATGCTTTCTGCATTCTATGTATTAACATTTAGAAAGTCACCATAGTACCAACCTTACATACAAGTTGTTTTGATTTCCTTGTCAATTACTTGTGGTTTTGTGACTTGTTAAAAATGATCTAAAACATAAGGGAGATAGTTTGGCAACCATTTCCAAAGCTTTGCTTTGAACATGAAATCGAATGTTAGTTAGTTCACTCAAGGATAACCTCCAAGTTGGAGAAATTAGAAACTAAAGATTTGTGAGATGAGCCTCAGTAGCTATTATTCACTAATTCTATTAATATTTCTTACTATAAATGACTTGTTGCCATGTGTATGATAGTAAAAGCTCCTATAAAGAGTCTATACTTCTAGTAAAACAAAATTTTTAAAAAAGATTTTATTTATTATTTGAGAGGGGGAGAGAGAGTGCGCAGGGGGAGGGGCAGAGGGAGAAGCTGACTCCATGCTGAGCAGGGAGCCTGGCCTTGGGGGTCGACCTGGGCGGAAAGCAGGTCCTTAACTAACTGAGCCACCCATGTGCGAGTAAAAAATGAGCCTAATTTTAAGGTTCACATGAGAAAGGGGAAAGACTAAGATCTATAAGCTCTGTAACAGCAGAGTTTTTACTTTAGATAGTCTGGTATCCATTGGCCTTTTGCAAAATGTTAAATAAATGTTGGTAGCATTGAAAACAATTCTGGGGTGGGATCCCTGGGTGGCTCACTGGTTTAGCGCCTGCCTTCGGCCCAGGGCCTGATCCTGGAGTCCAGGGATCGAGTCCCACATCAGGGTCCCTGCATGGAGCCTACTTCTCCCTCTGCCTGTGTCTCTGCCTCTCTCTCTCTCTGTCTCTCATGAATAAATAAATAAAATCTTAAAAAAAGAAAAGAAAAAAGTAAAAAATTCTAGGTTCTTAGATAATGTAGAATTTGAGAAATAGGAAGTTTCAAAGCTAGAAGAAACCTCCGTTCATGTAACCTAAATCCTTCAGTTTACTAGTGAGGCTCAGAGCAGATCCATGACCTAGTACAAGTGGGCAGCCAGTAAGCAGCAGAACTGTGACTGGAACGAAGCCTTCTAGCTCTTTAACTACGAAACTGCCCACTTTTAACTCTTCCAAATCATATATCTCATTTAACTTTCAAGAAGCTACAGGGACAGGAAAGAAACAGATTTTGGTCCATGATAATTTAAAATATAACTAAGCATGCTAAATCCAACATATATCAGAGTACTTAACATGGTGAGTATTCTCTCACACACTGGGTCAACAAATCCATTTATTTTTTAACACACAAATTAAACAACTTTATATAAGAAAACTAATTTATTAGCAAATTCAAAAGTTTTAAAATATATTCATGACTATTATTGCTGCCTTAGTATTCTACTTTGCTTTGAAGGAATAAATCATTTGTTTTTATGGATCATCAAAATCATATCTAAAATGGCATCATTATCTAAGCATAATACATTTTACTTCTCTTCCTCTATCCCCAATTAATATTTCTCTTTTTTTTCCCAATTAATATTTCTCAATAGTGCCAGCAGATAAAGATGCATTTATCCATTTTCCCCCTAGTAAGTGAGCAAGTGTTCACAGTCATTAATGAAAAGGAGTATTTTTGTTCAATATGTGTAAATAACATTTAAAAGATAAAACTGACTTAAACCTATTATTTAGAAACAAAACAAAATAAAGTGAAGTTGAAAAGGTAATGATTTAAATTAAGACCTAGTTGTAGTTCTGGGTTTAATTTATTGCAGATAAGACTATTCATTCACCCATAATAATTACTGCATGCTTTACAATGTACCTAGCCCTGGGTATATGTGCTGGTAAATGAATACAGGGCTGGCTTTTATTAACCAAGCACAAGAATTCTGTTCAACTAAAGTCACAACTGAAGGCTAACATTTTAGGAAAACTTAGTTTTAACATGCTTATATCAATGCTGCACTAGTTTCACAGTAGGTAATATCATCATCTCAAAGTAAAAATGAGCTCAATGATAACACTCTTTTAGGGGTTGCATTTTGGCTGAACTACTTACTATCAAGGGGGTTGGTATGGGGCACCTGGCTGGCTTAGTCAGTAGAGCACATGACTCTTGATATCAGGGTTTTAAGTTTGAGCCCCACATTGGGTGTAGAGATTACATGAAAAAAACAAAAACTGGAATGCCTGGGTGGCTCAGTGGTTAAGCGTCTGCCTTTGGCTCAGTTCGTGATCCTAGAGTCCCAGGATTGAGTCCCACATCAGACTCCCTGCATGGAGGCATGGAGCTTGCTTCTCCCTCTGCCTATGTCTCTGTCTCTGTCTCTGTCTCTCGTCTCTCATGAATAAACAAAATCTTTAAAAATAAAAAAATAAAAACTTAGGAAACTAATTGGTTAATCTTAACCCTAAGGAGAGAAATTTGAAAAATGTAAAAATGGCATCTGCTTTCTCTATAACTTATGCTTATTAAGTAGTTCTACCAAAGTATCACACAAATTATTGCCTGCCTTTAGCATTAAGTGATGGCAATGTTACACATTTTGGACTATCTTCTACAACTCAGCTTAGTCATTGATATTTTTTTATCCCTCCAAACTAATTCACATTGTTCTTACAGCTACTAAATTCATTAATCAATTACATTAATCATAAATGTGATTTTTATACAGAGATCTAAAAATCTACTATAGTGTAAATAATCGACTATAGTTAGTTGTATATCCATTTACCTATCAAAATTATTACCTCCTTGAAGCTAGTGGCTAAAAAGTATTCATACTTGCAGCCCTACCACCTAATGTTGAATAAAAATAAGAGCTAGCCAGCACAGTTGGAAGCAGTTTATATTAACTGGAGTTTAGACTTAAACTGTGATATATAAATATGTACACAAGTATATAAGTATGTGTGTGTATATACATAGGCAAACAATTGAAAAATCCTTTAAAATCAGAATTTTTATCAGTCTGACACTTAAATATTGAAAGTCTGGCTTATAGTCAAAAAAGAGTTTTTAAGTAAGTTTGCTGATTTTCTAGAATATTTAAACCTAACCCTAAAGTTATACTGCAATCTGTCATATTTTCTCAATTTTCAAACTCTAGAAGATCATGGCATAGACTCTCTTTCCTTGTGAGCCAAAACAATTATAATGCTAAACATTTTCTCACATAGATTGGACAGCTAGTCATCTTCCCATGTACTTTCAAGTTTTTCAATATTTTAAGTTGTAGTGCAAAAGTGGACACAGTGCTGAAACCGCTCCTGGGAGAATTAAAGCTATTGAGGAGTTCTAAATTTTGACATTCTTATAACTGAGTAAAAAATCTCTATATACTCAGTTTCTGGGTTACTGAACTTATCTTTTATCCAGTTCTAAGCTTTGTACTGTACTGATCAGAGCAAACATTACACTCAGAACTCTAGCCATATAACGATCCCCTCTTCTATATCTTGAACAAGATACGGAAACAATGTCCTTTCTTTGGTTAAGACTAGGTTGGAATTTCAAAAGAAATTTTTAGTGGGCTAAAGAAATATAAAAAGAAAACATGAATGCACTGAGTTCCAGAATATAAATTTCAAATCCTAATTTAATTAAATTTTAGACCAGGTCCACTGGTTCTCAACCAGAGGTGATATTGCCTCCTAGGGCACATTTAGTAATGTCTGGAGACATCTGTAGTTGTCACAACTGCAGCGGTGCTGCTGCTGCTGTTACTGATGCTTGCTGGGTACAGGCCAGGCAGGCTGTTAAACATTCTACAATGCACAGGACAGCCTCCCACAACAAGTAATCACCTAGCCCCCAAAATGTCAACAGAGCAAGGGTAAGAAACCCTAGCCTAGATGGATTGACAAGCATGCAACTAAGTTTCCTGCCATTTAATGACTCTAAATCTTAGTTTATACTTAGAATATCCCAATATTCTGACTTGTCTTCATCTGGCTAACTCCTAATATCCTTCAAAAACGTATCTTAGATTTCATCTCCTCAAGGAAGCCTTAACATCTCCAGGTTACATTAGATGCACCTTCTCTAAACACCCAAAGCAGCCTGTATATTGTCTATTGTTTTCTGTGCTTAACAATTAAAATGATTTATTTATGCATCTGTCACATGAACTAGACAAGATGAAGACAAGGCCTGTTTCTTAGTTTTCCTTAACAAATAATATTTGTGAACAGAACTGAATTGAATTAACTATGTCCAGGACAGGTGTTAAGCATAGACATGCAAATTTTTGGTTTGACCAGATATGTCTTGACACTGCTTCATCCTGAAGGGTAGAATCTGCTATTTACTCATCTCCATGGACATCAAGTTCCCTTTACATCAAGGTTGTACCAGATTTTCACTTATTAGTTACTCCACTCTTAGACCATGACACTTTCCTCTCTGGCTCCGGAAAATCTCCTCTAAGTCTGATGCCATAACGCACTTGATCTTATAGGTCAATCTTTTCAAACTGTCTAGTTATTTTATTTAGCTTGAGTTTCTGAGATTCCTATTACAGCACACCTGTCTTATTTTTCTTCGCCATATACAAAGTCTCTGGGTCATATGCAGTATCAATTACTAAGTTTACTTTTTAATCCCTACAGGAGGCGTGGCTTCATCACTCAAGGGTAAGTCAGCACATTGTTTTGGTCTCTGGCTTTGAACTTCTCAGCCAACTTCTCTCTTCCTATTTCAAAACTGATGCTTCCTCCTCTGCTATCCTCCAAATTGTTTCCTGAACAATGCCTCTAGGTTCTGGTTCCTTTATGAGCTTAAATATTTGATCCTTCAGAGTTTACGAACAGTAGAGCTTTTCAGTAAGTGTTTGCCTGGTAACTAATTTACTCAACTGCCTCAAGCCAAAATGATAATTTAAAAATATTTCCTGTTCCTTTCCCTTACAACCAAACCAAACAGAAAAAAAAAAAAAAAAAAAAACCCTACGAACATGTAATTATGGTTGCTAGAACCTGGACCAAGAGAGGTATAAATATTTTAGTTAGTGAGTAATTTTAAATTTTTTATATTTTTTTTATTTTAATTTTTTTTTATTCATAGAGACACAGAGAGAGAGGTAGAGACACAGGCATAGGGAGAAGCAGGCTCCACGCAGGAAGCCGGATGTGGGACTCGATCCCGAGTTTCCACGATCACACCCCAGGCTGCAGGCGGCGTTAAACCACCGTGCCACGGGGGCTGCCCAATAATTTTAAATTATAAAACAAACCTTCAATTATTTTAATAACTGCTAAGCACTGAATTTAAAAATATCATTAGAAAATATGTATTATAAAACATTCTAAATTTGTTTTTGAAGATTTTATTTATTTATTCACAAGAGACACAGAGAGGCAGAGACACAGGTAGAGGGAGAAGCAGGCTCCCTGCAGGGAGTCCGATGCAGGACTCAATCCCAGGACCCCAGGATCACAACCTGAGCCAAAGGCAGATGCTCAATCGTTGAGCTACCCAGGCGTCCCAAGACATTCTAAATTTTTAATATTTCTGAGATATCTGAGGATGCATCAGAGTGACACAAATAATCTATAAATGCAAAGAAACAAATTTTCTTCATTGTTAAGAAAAGGAACCCAGCAGTTTAGCAATACCTGTCATCATACAATGGACTAACAAAAAATTTTAAAGAAAACTTATTTTAGTTTGCTTTTCCATTCTATCTTACTAATCATTTTCTACCTTAAGAGTAAAAAAGTCAAGTATATTTCGACATGTATGAATTCAGGTACAGAGGTTGTTTTCCTGAAAACAGGAATCAATAGTGGAAATGGTAATGAGGAAACATTTCAACTTACTCTAACATTTCTAAAACATAAAATTTTGACAAAACAAAGTATTTGGAAATAAGTATCAAATAATGAGAAGACAACTGTCTTTCTAGACATGGTAAAAACAAGTTCATACAATGATACAGCTATTCTTACAAAAGAGAGAAAAAAATGAGATAACTACGACACCTGAATGGATTAGAATACCTTAAAATCAAGATAATCAGAAATATAAACAGAGTATCTAACATTTATTACAATGAGTAAAAAATTTCAATAGGTAGAAACTTTGAACGGCTGAAAATATACTGAATAAAAATCACCTCTTAAATTTAATTTAGAGTCCAAGATGAGGGAAATGTGTCCCCACCAAACATAAATGTGCATTCTTGGGATGCCTGGGTGGCTCAGTAGTTAAGTATCTGCCTTCAGCTCAGGGCATGATCCTGAAGTCTCGGGATCAAGTGCCACATCGGGCTCCCTTCATGGAGACTGCTTCTCCCTCTGCCTATGTCTCTGCCCCTCTCTCTCTGTGTCTCTCATGAATAAATAAATAAAATCTTAAAGAAAAAAAAGGGACACCTGGGTGGCTCAGTGGTTGAGCGTCTGCCTTCAACTCAGGGCGTGATCCTGGGATCCCAAATCGAGTCCTGCATCAGGCTCCTTG
Source organism: Canis aureus (assembly GCF_053574225.1). Classification (NCBI taxonomy): domain Eukaryota; kingdom Metazoa; phylum Chordata; class Mammalia; order Carnivora; family Canidae; genus Canis; species Canis aureus. Next base: position 50,571,590 of record NC_135616.1, read on the forward strand.
CAGGAAGCCTGCTTCTCCCTCTGCCAGTGACTCTGCCTCTCTCTATTTCATAAATAAATAAATAAACAAACAAACTTAGTAGCTTAAAACAACCATTTAAAAAAATTAATAAATGTGCATTCTTTTAGATAAAAAATTAACAGTTAATTAACATATTTTAATCTTGTTTCTTAGAAGTCCACTCTCGGAAGTTAAAAAAGGCCTCAAATGCTGACAATTTGGAAATATCAAAGAAGAATTAAAGAATATATATATATGCACAGCAGGGGGAACGGCAGGCAGAGGGAGAGGAAGAAGCAGGCTTCCCGCTGAGCAGGGAGCCCAGTTATGGGACTCGATCCTAGGACGGACTCCAGGATTATGCCTTGGGCCGAAGGCAGGCGCTCAATCGCTGAGCCACCCAGGCTTCCCAGGTTTGTCTCATTTTAAACGTGAAGTTGATTGAAGGTTCAAACTTTCACAGCAGAATTTGAGAAATTCTGCAAGAGAATATCATAAACAAATAAACAAATATTTAAGAGACATACATTTTCAAACAAATTAACAAATCTAATGGTCTTGAAAAATTCTGATGAACCTGTTGATAAAATAATGACATACATTTACTTCCTAATTTCCTTATCTGAGAGGAATTACTGTTCATGAAATATCATATAAATTCTACCCAGGGGAAAAAAAAATTCTACCCAGGAAGTGTGTCATTTATTGCATGTATGATTCAGTGCTCGCTTCAGCAGCACATATATTGTATGTATGATTCTACCTAGGAAGGATTTTCTTCTTAGAAAAACTTTATACACATGCAAACAAGCACACACACAAGTATTGTGTTGAGATGCTTACTATGAGTCAATGTGAAAAATAATGTTTCTCATTGAATGCTTTTCACTTCCTCTTCCTTTCCCTTTCAGACTGTTTCTCTAGTGTGGAATTACCTGAATCAAATACATAGCACAGCAAGGATTAAAAACTAAGACACCTAAATCCTAACTTAACAATTATTACATAGTTTTCCCCAATGAGACCTGAGTTTCTTAAAAACTCTAAAAACTAAGAAAAGCTCTAGTAAAAATACCAAATTGAAGATTATTATAGCTGAAAAGGACCTTAAGGAAAATCCAATCTTCCTTATTTTAACAGATGAAAAAGAAAGGCACTTAGATGTTAAGTAATCTGTCTTATCCTCAGGTAGTTCCAGATAGAGCAAGGACAAGAACATATATCTCTTTGATCTTCCTCTTCTACTATGTCATACCATACCTTAAACATTTTCATACTCTCTTAAAACCAAAATTAATATTCTTGAATGACTTTGAAATGTCAAATTATTTATAACTTTCCTTAGGGCTTGCTTCTCCTTTGGTGTATCTGTTGAATTAAACTAGGTGATGCATAAATAGTCTTAATTTCTTAAAATTAGTTTAAAATCAGGTTAATGGACAAAAGTTATATAAAGTATCAAACTAAACAGCTACAGCTGGATCATATTCCTTTTATGATCTCTTCTGAAAATACAAAATCTCTGAGTAAGGATTTTTATTTTATTCACTAACATTACAAGTGCCAGAACAGTATCTAATACACAGTATGCCCTCAATAAATATTGAATAATTCAACATTCTTGGTAGCTACTGGTTTAAAGATATCTTACTTTTCATCAGTATCTCACAGTTGTATGTAAAATCCCAACTTTCCACTTTGGTTCTTATTCTTTAATTTTAAGGGTATGTATATATAAACATAATATATATTAGATATGATATGTAATATAATCTAGATATCTAAAATACCTATATATCTATCATAGACTGTCATTAAAATTCTTCAAATAATTGCTGAAGCAAGAAAATAAACTGTTCTAACAGAAATGCTAAAGAACTATGTTAATTCATAACTATGTGGGCATCTACACTGTTTATTTACTTGATCTACATTTGGCTTTATTTACATGTAATAAAATAATATGTACAGTGAACTAAGGTTTATTAGACTGTCTCATATAACACTATTTCCCTTAGTATTTAACTCTGAATTTTCCCTTAACGATATTCCCTTATGAACACTGCTAACATGGGTTCATTTAGTATGTTTTATTTTTATTTATTTATTTATTTATTTATTTATTTATTTATTTATTTTTGTAAATATTTTCTTTTTTTTAAAATTTTTACTTATTTATGATAGTCACACAGAGAGAGAGAGAGAGAGAGAGAGAGAGAGGCAGGCAGAGACACAGGCAGAGGGAGAAGCAGGCTCCATGCACCGGGAGCCCGACGTGGGACTCAATCCTGGGTCTCCAGGATCGCGCCCTGGGCCAAAGGCAGGCGCCAAACCGCTGCGCCACCCAGGGATCCCTGTTTTATTTTATTTTTAAAGATTTTATTTGACACAGAGAACGAGAGAGAGAGAGAGAGAGAGAGAGTGAGTTATCAAGCTCCAGTGAGGGGAGGGTCAGAGGGAGAGAATCTCAGGCAGACTCCAGGTGGAGCCATGGAACCTGGATCTCGATCTCACCACCCTAAGATCACACCTGAGCCAAAATCAAGAGTCACACACTTAACCAACTGGGCCACACAGGTGGCCCTGTTTATATTTAAAAACATATTCTTTAGGTGTTTAAGATAAAAAGGGAAAAAACAATTCTCTTACCTAGGAGAAATACAAGAATTACTGCTATTAAGATCTTAAAGTAACTCCTGTGATCCTTCAGAGGAAGAATACCATGTAATGTAGAGAGAATGACAGTCTCAGCAACAGCACACTAAGCACTGCAACTGATTTCACAGAACTATTTTTTCAAAAGATCTCACTTAAGCCAAAATGTAACTCAAGAAAAGCAAAGCGATGGTGAGGTACAAAGAATGATATGGCTCAGAAACCTCTTTTCTGGGCCGACTTAGTTGAAGGATAGTTTTTATTTATTTTTATTATCATTTTATTTCCCCCAGATTCACTGAGATAATTGACATATAACATTGTATTAGTTTAAGATGTACAACATAATGATTTGATATATATTTAACTACAAAATTATTACTACAATAAATTCAGTTAACATCAGTTGCCTCACTTCATTTTTTTTTCTTGTCATAAGAACTTTTAAGATGTACTCTCTTAGCAGTTTTCAAATACATAGTATGGTATTGTTAACTACAGTCATCATATTGTACATTATATCCCCCAAACTTATTTATTTTGTAACTGGAAGTTTATACCTTTAGACCACCTGTAGGATAGTTTTTGGATTCTTGGTCTCCTAACTACTTTTGAATATTGGACTCTATCATTAAAAAAAAGATAAAAAAAGTTTTTTTTTTTTTTTAAGATTTTATTTATTTAGGGGCACCTGGAGGACTCAGTGGGTGAGCACCTGCCTTCAGCTCAGGGCATGGTCCTGGAATGTCAGGATTGAGTCCCAAATCGGGCTCTCCTTGAGAAGCAGGTTCCTTGCAGGGAGCCCGATGTGGGACTCGATCTCCAGACCCAGGATCACAACCTGAGACAAAGGCAGATGCTCGACCTCTGAGCCACCCAGGCGTCCCTCCTCCTTTTTTTTTGAGCATACATCCCCTACATATAAATTGTATGTATTTATAAACTATACATATAATTTATATACATATATATGTACATATGTTGACTCCACAGAACTCAACTGTGTTCTCCATATAAATATATATATAACTAGACTAATTTATTTTTATATTATAAGATATATACAGAATAGAAAACTTAAAAGGATAAAATAATAGTACACATTAACAGAAGTTGTACTGTTTTCTTTCTACATTCCAATGTTTCATTTTGTGCATACTTCGGGACAATTCACCCTATTTTGGAACTCATAAATATACAAAGGAATGACATGCCTTCACTAACAATGTTTCTCTCCCTCAACTAAGCTTTTAAGTAAACACTGGGCAACATGACTTCAAGGTTATTTCTCTGACAAATACCTGGAATGGAGCTATACTGCTGGTTAGTGTAGAGTCATATTTTTTACAGTCAGGAGGTGGTAGTGGAGAGTGATATACCTTATGAGAAGTGAACTTGTTAGGACATACATTTGATTAGAACTCTATTCTTACTTTATAGAGGTAGATCATAATGTACCAGGAACAACATACATGAATGATGATGGCGGCAAGGTTACTATAATATATACCATTATGATATAATAATATATGACACATATAACAGTGCTATAACCCTAGTATATATAAAGACATATTTTTGCCGCCTTACCAGACATTCTGCCAGTGACAAAATTATATCTCAGATATTTAGAATTCAGTGTATGATATCTGTTAATATCCTAGTCTTGCATATCATTGTATATTGTGAACTTATGTGAATTTAAACTAATGTTTAAATGAGGATTCAATAACATACTATTATGCAAAATAGTACACAAAAACCTTGAATAGTCACTCTGATGACTCTTGGAGCAATAATTAGCATTTCCTCAGATTTTATTCAATACTAATGAATTAACAGTAATATTTTTCATGCTTCTCCATTTCTACATTGGTGTGGCTACAACTTTTTAATCATAAATAATTTTGCAGGGATAGATATTCTTACTGTGTATGTTGGTTAAAAGCTTAGATGAGAGGGCACTAACATTTTTTGAGTCTAAGTGCAATCACTTTGCTAAATGTTTTATAGCCATTATATCATTTAATTTTCACAACAATCCTTAAATGATAATAATTACTATCCCCATTTTATAAATCAGAAAAATAAGGCTTGGGGGCTTTAAGATCAAGGTCACATAGCCAAGATTTAAACCTTAAAAGCAGAACAGGCTCTGAAGCCATACAGAGCCTATTCTCCTTCCCCTACTCTGAAAATGGGGTTACAATAACTGAACTAATCCAAGAATACCCAGATGAAGTGCACAGTCTACAAATGAAAGGTAAATCCTCTTGATTCTCAAAGATGACTAAAGCAATAATTATAAGTGGTTAAAGCCAAGACCCCAGAAAAGATCACTATAAAACTAACCTCCACTTCTGTATTAAAGTAGTTTAAAATGATCCTCCTCTGCCCTGTCTTTATCCTACAGCCCAAATACAAAGCTGAAGAGGGTCAAAGTTGACTCTATAGAATTCAGTTGACTCTAAAACCCAGATTACTACAGAAGCATTGCTCAACTCTCCCTCCTGAAAATCTTTGTCACCAAACACAGCACAATTCCAAAAAAACTGAGGGTTAAAAAAACCTAAAAGGCAAATAAACTAAATAAATTTCCTAAAGACTAATTTTATAATGGGTATGATACTGCAGTAAACAATATAATACTTAAGTATAATATTTATTTTGTATTTTAGTAAAGTATTATACTATTCATCATTTCATTATCAAACTGGAAATCAGAGTCAGGAACCATCTCAGACTCCAGAGAGCTCCTTCCTAGTCAAACGTGTGGAGAAAAGACAACTTTCCTAACGATGCCAACTGCAGAGGAAGGAAAAAAGAGTCACTTTTGGGGTGCACTTCAATCTTTCAATTTGTAACATATTTTCTCATTCACTAAATTTTAAGCTTGAAATAGACCTCAGTACCTCGGGTTTTAGTTACCAGCCAAGTAATATTACCGCCCGTTTTATAGAAGAGGTAACAAAACTCTAGGTCTTGAAGAGTTGGAAGGATTGGGATCTTCCAGTTTCTTATACTATTTTTTTTTTCAGCCACAAGAACAGTGTTTTCCAGCAGGACAAGTGAGAGCTAACACTTGTTAGGCATTTATGAAGACTCAAACGCATGTTATCTTTAATTCTCACACTGAGCAGATTTTACAGGGACTAAACTATCTAGGATTTCGCCCAAGGTCACAGCTACATAGTAAGAGGCACAACAGAATTAAATCCGGGTCTGCCCACATGAAAAAGTCTAGGGAGAATCAGTCAGAAAGGACAGCCTTCAACAAACTGGATCTATGGGACTAGGTATGACACTGACTCGGAAACCCGGGTAACGCATCTGCAGGCCTCGGCCAGCTGGAGCTGAGGGAAGTGTGACCTTTACTCCAAACCGGTGCGACAAGATCCGCGTGGATCAATATACACCAGTACTCGTGGAGGATAAGGGGAGAGAATGAGAATCTCGTGGGGGCCCAGGCCGATCTGTGGCCGCGGGAAGCGAGAAGGCTCAAACCCAGAGGCCCGGGCCGGGGTGTGGGTCGTGCCTAAGGGATGGGGTGCAGCAAAGGTCGCGAAGGGCACAGAATCGATAATCTCAGGTTTAACGAGAGATGTTGGAGGAGATAAAGTGAAAAGCAGGGAGGACGGGAAAGTGAGACCGGGCTCGCTTGAAGGGAAGTAGTTGGGGCTGCGGGCGATACCTCCAGCGGCGGAGTTGTCCGTGGCCGCTAAAGGTCTATTTCCGACGGGGGGGGGGGGGGAGTGAAGGTCTCGCTGAGAGCTATTCCGGGTCTGTTACCTGCCGGGTGGTTGTACAGCGGCCTCAATTTCTCCGGCAGCAGGAGCTCCACTTTATCCAGGACCCGGTGGTAGGTGGCCCGAAGGCCCCGGGCGCCAGCGGCTGACATCTCTGCGGACGAGTGGTCGTGGGCGGTCGGGAGGGAGAGCGGCCGCGTGCTGCTCCCTGGATGACAACGAAGGGCACTCGTCACTTTCTCCTGCCACAGCGCCTAGCGTCCTCCTCTCTCCGAGGTTGCCCTTCCCGCGGCTCAGGCTGCCCCCTGCGAACCACAGGGGTGGCGAGAACCCAGGAAAGCACTGAGGGGGCGGAGATACAGCGACGGCCCGCCCCGGGCCCGCCTCCTTCACTCCCGCTGCCCAGGAGGAGGAGGAGTCATGGCAACAGGTGCCTGGAGGACTGCCTCCCCACGCCAACCCGGCGCCCCGGCGGCAGCGCGCCTGCGCAAGCACGGCCGCCCCACGGTGATTGGCCCGCCTCGTGGTGCGGGCGGGGTCCAGCGCGAACCTCCAATTTCTCCTTCCTGCCCTCGAGGCCATGTTGGAGAAGGGAAAGTGAAGCTGCACGGGCTCTAATCCCCCTCCGCTTTAAGAGAGCCCGCAGTTAAAATGGGCTTTCCGGGCCTTCAGTGCCCCAACTAAAGATGACGCCGCACAACGCTCTTGCTTCCCTTGGAATGAGCCTTGTGACTGAGAGACCTCACATCTCAGCTCCTCCTCTCTCTATGCCTCACTTATCCGTAGAGAATCAAGGAGTTAGCTACAGAACCCACTTTCCTAGGGTTCTGCTCGTCAGCCGTGGCGCAGACGAGCGTCAGCCCCGGGGGTGGTCGTCATCTCGCGAGAAGCGCTTGGAAGGGAGGGTGTCGAGAACGAGGAGAGGGAGGAGTCGCGGCCGCCTCCGCCTCCTCCTCCTCCTGTCGGAGGGGGGCCGAGGGAGGGGACTGTTGCTGATCTCTGGATGTTCTGGGTAGTCTGAGAAGGAGAGTATGAGGCGAGCTCCGGCCCGGGCGCGGCCGGGCTTCGGGGGCGAGGGCGCCGCCGCCATCTAACTCGCAGCGCCCGCGAGGCCCGGCGCGCGGATGGTGCCGGTGCGGCTCGGGTGTTGATCCGCGGTGTCCCCTCCCCCTTCTCCCCTCCCCCACGCGGTGGTCTCCCCTTCTACCCCGGCCCGGCAGAGCCATGTCTCGGGGTGGCTCCTGCCCACACCTGTTGTGGGACGTGAGGAAAAGGTCCCTCGGGCTGGAGGACCCGTCCCGGCTGCGGAGCCGCTACCTGGGTGAGCGGGGGCCCGGGGGCGGAGGCGCTGAGGTCGCCGCCCAGAGGGGGGGAGGGGGCCGCGCCGCGGGGGCTGTTGGTGGGGAAGCGCCTCGGCGGGGCCGCCCCGGAGACCCCGGGGTGCTGGGTGGACGTTGGCTGGCGCCCCCGGTGCGGGTGTCCTCCCACGGCCAAGCCCCCTTGCGTGCTGCCGGCCGCCGCCCTTGCTGGGTTTCCCTCAGGGGGCCGGGTGGGCGGCAGACGCTACTGGCCGGGAAAGGTGTTGGGGGCGCGTGTGGAGTGCGGTTCGGGAGAAGACTTGCCCAGCCTCCCGGAGCTGCTTCGTTTGGAGCCAAAGTTGGCGCTTGTGCTCCCCTCCAGCGCTCTCCCCGCTCCGCCGAAGGACTAAGTTTTTGTTGACAGCACTCGCCTCCCCTCAGTCTTCGGAGGGCTGGGGTGTCGGCCGCGGCGCGGTGGCCACCTTGAGGGACTTCGTGCACCACACGGACTCGGCGTAAACTGTGGTGCGGCGCCCAGCCAAAGCCCAAAAGTGATAGCCGAGCTCTCCCCACCCCCGCGCGCTTCCCCGGTTCCCCTGTGCTCTTCAGTTCGTTTTGACCGCTTTCAGGAGGTGTAGGGTTTCATGTTCCTCTTCCCACCCCTGTAAAACACACTTGGCATTTACGGTTTCTTAGTTAAGCTTTCTAAAAACAACCTTCAATACTTGAGGGAACAGTATTCCACTTTTTTTTTTTTTTTTTTTTTTCCCCCGTTTTGGGTAAATTGGTTATATGAGGATTCTGGGTCAAGCTGAGCTAGCTCAAACAGTCCAGGATCTTGAAAGTGGACGTTTTGAGTTAAGGGTCTTTTTTGGTTTCTTCCTCTGCCGTCTCTCCAGCGCCACTTTGTTCTTTTTTATTTGTCGGTAAGACATTTAAAACGTTTTTCTTTCCAGTTTTGTCACTTTCTGCTAAGGAAGTACTGTTGATGACATTTGGTTTTTGCCTTCAAGTCGGTAGAAGAAAATGAAATCTCCTTACACCTAACGGTTCTGGTTTGTAAATGATTTGAGAGAACTGAGCAAGCATTTTTTTTTTCTTATTCTTGTTTTTTAGTGTCTCAAGTGACATATGAATACATTCTCGTTGTACAGACATAATAAAAATGAAGCAGAAATCCCTGTGATTCCCTCCCATTCCAGTTTTACACACACACTTTTAGAGGTAACTGTTCTCTGTTTCCTGAATATTTTTCCAGACCTTTATCTTTCCATTTTTACAAGCACATATGTACATACAGAAATGCCAAAGTTCTGTGTGCTTTTGTGTGTCTGTGAAACTTGTATATATGGTGTCCTTTTGTAAACTTTGTTTTACAACTTACTTCTACATTAGGTCTTAGAGATCTTTCCAGGCAGTAAAAATAGACCTATTCAGTCTTTTAAACTACCACATAATGTTTAACTGTATGACAGTACAGTAGTAGACTCAAACCTTTCCTCTGGAAATAGATCTTGGTTGTTACTGAGGCATTGCACTGAACATCCTTATACATGCTTGTGCATTTGTTCTAGGATAAGTAACCTAGAGTGGTCTTAAAATTAAACATTAGTGGAGAGTGATTTTTTAAATCATTAACCTAAAAAAGATGTGCAGTATTTCTCTTAATTTTTTTTAAAGTTTATTTATTTATTCACGATAGAGAGAGAGAGAGGCAGAGACATAGGCAGAGGGTGAAGCAGGCTCCATACAGGGAGCCTGACATGGGACTCCATCCCTGGTCTCCAGGATCATGCCTTGGGCCGAAGGCAGGTGCTCAAACTGCCTTGAGCCACCCAGGCTGCCCCTCTCTTAATTTTTTTTGAAAAAGAACTTAATTTTAGTTTAATAAGACGAACCTTTTTTTTTTTTTTTTAAGATTTTATTTATTTATTCATGAGAGACAGAGAGAGAGGCAGAGACACAGGCAGAGGGTGAAGCAGGCTCTATGCAGGGAGCCAGATACGGGACTCATCCTGGGACTTGATCCTGGGACTCTGGGATCATACCCGGAGCCAAAGGCAGACACCCAAACGCTGAGCCACCCTCAGCTCACGCCTGAGCAGGCGTCCCAAACGAATTTTAATACTGTGTGTTCTGCATGAGTAAATTTGTTTGGTCCTGTATTAGTTGGACTGTTTAAGTACTGATTTAGATAGGTTTATATATTAATGTTTTTTTCTGGTTCATTTAGTTCAGCTGTATCTATGAAATATGAGTTAAAATATGAAACTCTACATTTCCTTTTTTTCCCTTCCTCCTTTAAGTGTGATGTTTGCATTAGGTAGAGGGAAATTGAAGAGCAAGAGTTCCCTGACATCAATAGAAAGTCTGAATTACAGATTTTCAAATATCAGCATGCATGTGTGTGTGTGTGTATGAGGTTTCTTAATGTTTTAAGTGTGTGTTAATATATTCTTTATAGTGTATTCTCAAAACAGCATCCTTTAAAAGTGGTTTTCTAAGTACTTGAAAATAGTTTGTGAAGTAATTTCCTGACCTTAGTAGATCTTCTTTACACCATTATTTTATCTAACTCTCCCACACCCCTGTGCTAATCTTGGTTTAGCATTCAGGAAATAGTAAAATCCGCATTAGTAGTACCTGAATCAATGAGTTTTTAAAAAATAGTATTTTAGAAAGTAGATTCCTTTTTTATTTTGAGCCTTCAAACATTTTGGTTGTTTACAGTATTGTAGGTTATTTTTTCAATTTATTCCCATTATTTGCATTTTTAATAATGAATTACTGCTAAATAATTCACAGATAAAATTGACAGATGTTTCTTGTAACGTTTACATTTCAAATTATTTCATTATAGCATGTGTCTTTCTAATACCAGTATTCAAGCTTTGCAGGTGATTTCAAATTTGATAAATTACTACTTTTCCTCCTATCAAAGAAAACTAGAGTTCATAAAACATCTTGTTATGTTGTGGGAATGAAGATAAATAATTTTTCATAAGTTATTTAGAAGAAAACGATATATATGTTCACTTACAATCTCCAAATTCACAAGAGTCACCTGAACTAACAGATTGTTGTTTGGTTTACCATGGATTCAGAAGCTAGGCCAGCTATTGTAATCTTTATGAGCTTGATCTAAATTTCATTGTAGGATTTATCTTTTTATTTTTTAATATTTTATTTATTTATGAGAGACATAGAGAGAGAGAGAGAGAGAGAGAGAGAGAGAGAGGCAGAGAGAGAAGCAGGCTCCATGCAGGGATCCCAATGCGGGACTCAGTCCTGGGACTACAGGATCACGCCCTGAGCCAAAGGCAGTCGCTCAACCCTTGAACCACTCAGGCTTCCTGGATTTGTCTTTTTATTATCTATCTATCTATCTATCTATCTATCTATCTATCTATCTATCATCTATCTATTAAAGATTTTATTTATTTATTCATGAGAGACACACAGAGAGAGAGAGAGAGAGAGAGGCAGACACACAGGCAGAGGGAGAAGCAGGCTCCTTGCAGGGAGCCTGATGTGGGACTCATCCTGGGTCTCCAGACCACGCCCCGGCCAAAGGTGGCGCTAGACCACTGAGCCACCCGGGCTGCCCACACACACAGCTTTATAAAGATAAACATTGCTTATAAAATACACTGGTTTCTGTACGTTTCCTCTTTCTATTCATATTCCTCTCATTTTAAAGACTTGCCCACAACTTGAATTTATACTTTCTAACCCTTCTGTATATAAGGACACTAACTGACAAAAGAGTAAAGAAACTTTTCTAGGGAGTTGCCATGATATATAGTATGTTTAATATAAAATGCTTAAACTATGATTAGGGAGTGTCCTGGTCAGCTTGGGCTGCTGTAACAAAATAACATAAAATGGGTAGTTTATAAACAATCGAGATTTATTCTCTCAGTTTTGGAGGCTGGAAGACTGGGAGTAAGGTGCTCACATCAGGATCTTGGTTTTGTGAGGAGGGCCAGCTTCCTGGTTCATAGCCTTTTCACTGTAACCACACAGGGCAGAAAGAGGGTGATAACTCTCTGTGGTCTCTTTTATAAGGGCACTAATCCTAACCTAATCACATCTCTAAGATCCCACCTTCTTGAAGGTTAGGATTTCAACATAGGGATTTTTGAAGGGACACAACCATTCAGACTATAGCAGGTAGCCAATGATAGCTTTATACTGGGATTAGGAAGTCTTTGTCGTTTGAATGTCATTGGAGCCAATATGTATTGAAATGGATAATTTTGCATTTGGATTATTCTTTTTAAATATTTATTTATTTTAGAGAATGTGCACAGGGGAGGGGAAGAGAGAGAGAATCTCAGACTCTGTGCTGATCATGGAGTCCAACACAGGGCTTGATCCCATGACCCTGAGCCGAAATCAAGAGTTGGATGCCTAAGTGGCTTAGCCACCCAGGCGCCCCTACTTTTAGATTATTCTTTAACATATACTGACTACATCTACATTATGTAGTTCTTCATGTGTTGCTAAGTTACAATATATTATATGAGAGTCTGTAAATTCTGATTTATGCTTCCTTGTTAGCTACTGGGGAAAAGTTGGTGGAATATTTGTATTTTGTTTCTTTAGTCTTGAAATCTCAACGTTGAAAGATGTCTGATTTTAGTAGTGAGCAATGACTGTCAAATATGACAAATACATGTAATAGAATAAGCTGAATAATTCCTGAAGATAAGACTACCAAAGACATCAATCATAGCAACTGCAGGAGGAAAATAGCTCTATGGTGGATTTCATTTCTTCTTGTATAGGATGAAAGTGCTTAGAAGGGATAGGAGCTACTGGTAACATAGAATTTATATTACAGGGGTGTTTTAGGTCAGTATTTCTAGAATGTTTGACCATGATCCACAGTAAAAATACATTTATATGGCAACTTGTGATACACACCTACAACTAAAATAAAAGATTTTTCGAGGTGGTGGTGTTACTACTTTCTGTTATGTATCATGTTAAAAATGGGGGTGTTGACCCAGTAGATTATTTAATGCATCTTGGCTTGAGGTTTGCAAAACTATACTAATCATTTGTATTTTTAATAATTATAATAGAATGTTATTAACTTAGTTAATAGGTTGGGTAGGTTTACCAAGTACTTGCAGCAGATTAAAAAAAAATTTAAAACACTACTGGTGGAATGTCTGCATGGTTCAGTGGTTAAGCGTCTGCCTTTGGCTCAGGGTGTGATCCCAAGGTCCTGGGACCAAGTGCCGAATGGGGCTCCCTAAGAGGAGCCTGCTTTTCCCTCTGCCTATGTCTCTGCCTCTCTGTGTCTTTCATGAATAGATAAAAATCTTAAAAAAAAACAAACAACATTGTGGGCTAATAAAGAAAATATAAATAATGAAATCTTATTTACCCTCGGGAAAAGTAACTAGAATAGGACCCTTTTCAATTCTTATTTCTTCGTAATACCTGCAATGGGATTGCTATGTTGTATAAGTGTATTTAACTTTATAAGAAATTGCTAGACTGTTTTCCAAAATAGTTGTACCATACTGTGTTCCCACAGCACTTGGCATTGAGTCTTCCTAATTTTAGCATTTCTAGGTATGTGGGTATAATAATATTATTATTATAATTTACATTTGATTTATTCCTAATGATTAGTGATGTTGAGTATCTTTTCATGGCTTATTTGCCATCCGTATATTTGGTTAAGTGTTCAGATGTACCTTCTTAATATTGTAAGAATTCTTTATATATTCTTGATACAAGCTCTTAATCGAATACATATTTTGCAAATATTTTTCTCCCAGTTTTTTTCTTTTTTTAAAAAAATAAATTTATTTATTCATGAGAGACACAGAGGCAGAGACCTAGGCAGAGGGAGAAACAGGTTTCCTGCAGGGAGCCTGATGCAGGACTCAATCCTGATCCCAGGACCCTGGGATCATGACCTGAGCCAAAGGCAGATGCGCAACCACTGAGCCACCCAGGCGCCCCGTCTTGTCTTTTAACAGTGTCTTTTAGTTTATGCTTTTTCTGTCTATTTAGGAATCTTCACCTAATCCAAAGTCACAAAGATTTATACTGTCTTTTTTTTTTTTCCCTAGAAGTTTTCTATTTTCAATTCTTACATTTAGGTCTATGAACAATTTTGAGTTAATTTTTATATGTGCTGTGAGGTAAGGGTCTTTTAATTTCTTTGCATATGAATGTGCAGTTGTTCCAGCATCATCTGTGAAAAAAACGATCTTGTCCCCTTTGTTGAAAATTAATTTGCCATATATGTAAATTTATATCGCTACCATGTTCCACTGATGTAGGTGTCTGTCTTTATGCTAGTTTTTCATGTCTTTATAGTGAATATTGAAATCAGCTAGTGCAATATTTTGAACATAGTTCTCTTTGTTCAAAATTATTTTGGCTATTCTGGGTTCTTTTCATTTCCATGTAAATTTTTTTTGTTTTGTTTTAAATAAACTCCACCTCCATTATGAGGCTTGAACTTTTGACCCAAAGATCAAGAGTTACATGTTCTGTTGACTAAGCCAGCTAGGCATCTCTCATTCCCATGTAAATTTTAGAATCAGTTTGTCAATTTCTGCAAAAAAGACTATTGGGGTTTTGATTGATACTGTGTTGAATCTATATGTTATTTCAGAGAATTACAGTCTTTACAATATTGAACATTCAACACATGATGGTCATTTTTGTCTTCAATTATTTATGTATTCTTTCATTTCTCTGTTTTCTATTTCTCAGTGTACAGTCTTACTCATATTTTGTTATATTTATCCTTGTACCATAATATTTTAAATACTATTTTAGATAGTATTGTTTTTTAATTTCAGTATCCAGTTCATTTTGGGTGTATTGAAATATAGTTGATGTTTTTTTTTTTAGTTGATTTTTTTTATTAGCCTTATATCCTGCAACTTTACTAAACCTACTCATTTCTTCTTCTTTCTCTTCCTCTTCTTCTTGTAATGTCTACCCCTAACATGAAGCTTGAACTCATGACCCAGAGATCAAGAGTTGCATGCTCTACCAACTGAGCCAGCCACACACCCCAGTTACTTCTTACAACCTTTTTTTTTTTTTTTTTTTGCAGATTTAGGGGATTTTTATGTAGATGATACCACTGCATTTTAAAATAGTTTTGCTTCTTCCTTTTTTACCTGTATTTTATTTTTCTTCTTTTTCCCTTTTTCATGCTTAATTGCACTGTCCAGTATTGCCCCAGAATCTTGAGTGGAAGTACTGAGAGTGGGCATCCTTACCTCATTCCTCATCTTCGAAAACATTTGTTTTCACTATTAAATATCTTGTTAATGATGTGTTTTTTGTAGACACCCTTTGAAGAAATCTCCTTTCTTAGATTGCTGAGAATGGTTGTCATGACTAGCTGCTGAATTTTGTCAGTTTTTTTCCTGCATCTATTAAGTTGATTATATGATTTCTCTTTCATCAATTCTGTTAACTTGGCATATTGGTATATTGAATTTTTTTTTTAAGATTTTATTTATTTATTCATGAGAGACACAGAGAGGCAGAGGCACAGGCAGAGGGAGAAGCAGGCTCCATGCAGGGAACCTGATGTGGGACTCCATCCTGGGTCTCCAGGATCACACCCTGGGCTGAAGGCGGTGCCAAACCTCTGAGCCACCAGGGCTGCGGAGCTCCAGCCTTCTGATGGTGAAAGTCAATATGGCTGTTACTTTACTTCCAACCACCAGTCTTGTGTAAAGACTTCTTTCTAAGAAGTATACAGGAAAGGAATTCTGAGAATATGATTCAGTGTGAGTTGACACATTTCAATGCCAACACACAATGTTAATTATTTTTCAGATGGGAGGAGTTTCCTGCCTTTCTCTCAAGGATAGGCAATGTGGGCAATATATGCTTTTCTCTCTTTCTTGGGGTAGTTGCCGTTGCCTGAAATGAGAGTGAAAGTTTCCTGCCTCAGAGATAGGAGGCATTTGCTGAGGCCATTTCTGTCTGGAGTTTCCCCAGTGACTTTAGCTTCCCCTGAGAGAAGGGCCTGAAAAGTGAGTGGAGTTTCATTCCTGTGTCCTACCAAACTGGGACTCTTTCTTGTCTTCTGCCCTATTTTCCATGTTTCTTGTGAACTCTTGGTAGAAGCTAATGGAAAAGAGCTGGTGGCCGAATGAAGAACTCTGCCTGTCTATAATCTCAGAGATCCTCAACTGTCTCGCTAGCCCATAATTGGCCTTCAAGCATTCGGTTTGAATTTCACTGTTTTCTTCTTACACACTTTAATGGTAGCCCCCTTGTCTTGTGCTTTGTCAAAGATGAAACAGTTCTGTGTTCTGTCTCACCTCAAAGGTAGTTTTGTCACCCTTTGATTTTCAGTACTCCTGGTTAGCTGTTATGGTGCAGTAGTAGCCAAAGAGGAAGATTATTTTAAGGAGATAGCAGTTAGCTGTGACAAATTAAGACTGAGGTCATGAAAAATGTGTCTTGAAAGGGCCCACTGATTTATCAATAACCTATGATTTCTAAGAATAAAGCCTGTGGAGAGGAGGGAGCTACAGGGACAATGCAGGGGCAGGGGAAAGACCTGACAGCTCAGGAAGGCAGTATGTGGAGATGACTGGGAAGGTTGGCATAAAGACAAAGAGCTCAAAGGACAATAGAGTGAAGTAAAAAATTTTGTGTAAGTGCTTTTCTATCTCTTTCTCTCACTATCACCAGCCTTATTCTTTTTCCTTAACTGAACTTACCTCAACTCCTAAATGAGGTCATTTACCAAAAAAAAAAAAAAAAAAAAAAAAAAAATTCCTCTCTTTTCAGGCAGTATTAACTTAGAACAATACCACCTGTACATAGGGAGAGAACTTAAGTTTAGAGCTTATCAGGCACATCTATAAGTTTTGAGTATGGTGATTAATTTACTCCTGACAATCTGTTCCTATCAAATGTAAAACTTACAGAAATGTAAACAAAGGCTCTGAGAGGTTATATTTTGCCCAGCTTATGCATAGTATGTTCTAAGTTGGGCATTTGAACCTGGTTTAACACTTCTTAGCTCAAATATCTCAGAGTGTAATAAGGGAGATAGGTGTGTGAATAAATAAGTTACAAAGCTGTTTAATAAGTTATACAGCCATTAAAAATGAGCAGTAGCTCTATACTGTCATTGAAAGATGTTCACTCTGTATTATTGAGGGAAAGCATTATAGAACAGAATGAATGTTATGATCCCATTTACTTATTCATTGATTCAGCAAATGTATATCGAATGCCTATTTTGTCCTAGGTACTGTTCTAAGTAAGCATTTAGGATGCTTGGGTGAACAAGAGTGTTTCCCTTTTATTGAGCTTATATTCTATTAAGATAGAATGTCAAAGCAGTGATGGAGTTCTGAGAGACAGCATGAGTTGTAGGAAAGACTTGAGTAGAAAACCACAGGGATAGGTAAATTTACCTGTAATAATTGTGTAATTGTTGTGAGACAGTTCTCCATGTCTCTTGCATTTGTGCACATTTGTGAGCTGAGCACTGGCTGCTTTGTTCTGGACTATCTTTTCAGTGATAGATATATAGGAAATAACTTTGGAAGTTACAGTATCTCTCTGGAGCAGAGGGCAGATTTATTTATTTCTAACAAAAGTAATGTCACTCTTTGGGCAGATTTGCTTGATATTTTAAAAAATTTGGATTCCCTCACTTCAGGGTCCCCAGTTGTGATTCAAACCCACTGAATGTACAGTATTCACCTAGACTGCTCCGTATTTTCCTGTGGAAATTGGGGGACAAGGAACAAGTGTGAACCTGAGGCTTAACACTGCTTGAGTAAAAAAATCCTTTGCCTCTAACTCAGGAGACCTGTGTCTTCTGCAGGCATTCATGAGGTGGTATAGCAGGTACTTAGCTTATAAGTAGTCTAGACTTCACAGTTTTTAATAACAGGTATGAGTTTATTTTTATTTTAACTTGAGGGGGCTCAGTTTTTTAAACTTACAGTTCGTTTTTGTTTTCATTTTTTAAATTTAGATTTAATTAACATATAGTGTGATATTAGTTTCAGAGGTAAAGTTCAGTGATTCAGCAGTCTTATATAACACACAGTGCATATTTTATCACGTGCCCTCCTTAATGCCCATCACCCAGGTATCCCATCCCCCCATCTCCGTCCCCTCCAGCTATCCTGTTTCCTATGATTAAGAGTCTTTTATGGTTTGTCTCCCTCTAATTTCTCTTGTTCTATTTTGTCCTCTCTTCCCCTATGCTCCTCTGTTTTGTTTCTTAAATTCTGCATATGTGTGAGATCGTATGATAATTACTTTTCTTTTATTGACTTACTTCATTTAGCATAATACCCTCTAGTTCCATCCACATTGTTGCAGATGGCAAGTAGTGCAATTGCTGGGTCATAGGGTAGCTCTATATTCAACTTTTTGAGGAAGCTCCATGCTGCTTCCCAGAGTGGCTGCACCAGCTTGCATTCCCACTTACGGTATAAGAGGGTTCCCCTTTCCCTGCATCCTCGCCAATATCTGTCATTTCCTGATTTGTTGATTTTAATACCATTCTGACTGGTGTGAGGTGGTATCTCATTGTGGTTTTGATTTGTATTATTTCCCTGATGCTGAGTGATGTTGAGCATTCCTTCATGTGTCTGTTGGCCATTTGTAGATGTTCTTTGGAGAAATGTCCATGTCTTCTGCCCATTTCTTGATTGGTTTATTTGTTCTTTGGGTGGTAAGTTTGATAAATTCTTTATAGATTTTGGACACTAGCCTTTTACCTGATAAGACATTTGCAGATATCTTCTCCCATTCTGGTGGTTGTCTTTTGGTTTTGTTGACCATTTCCTTTGTTGTGCAAAAGGTTTTTATCTTGTGAAGTCCCAATAGTTCATTTTTCCTTTGTTTCCCTTGCCTTTGGAGATGTGTCTAGCAGGAAACTGGTGTGGCCAAGGTCACAGAGGTAGTGCTGTCTGTATTCTCTAGGATTTTGTCTGTATTCTCTAGGATTTTGATTTTCTTATCTCATGTTTAGATCTTTCATCCATTTTGAGTTTATTTTTGTGTCTGGTGTGAGGAAATGGTCAAGTGTCATTCTTTTGCATGGGACTGTGCAGTGTTACCAACACCATTTGTTGAAGAGACTGTCTTTTTTCCATAAGATTAGTTGACCCTCGTAAACTTACAGTTCTTTATGGCGTCTGTCAGCTCCTATTTTTTGGTAGTGCATTTAATTACTAAAAGGGAAAAGGAGGTTTATACTAGTTTGTTCTGGAAGCACATTTAGTGGGATGTGTGGACAACACAGTCATTTTGATCTCCAAAGTCACATACAGAAATATCATTCAGGAGCTGTTACATAACTGTAATGTCTCAGTGCATGTTTTTATGTGCAGGTTTCATGTGTAGGAGTTCTTGCTAGAAGAATTTACTTTGTCTTCTATTCTCATGTCCCACCACCATTTTCTTTAGACAGAGATGGCTAGAGCCCTGTTTTCAAACCTAGATTTTAAAAATTTTGGGAAAAATTTTTTTGGTGCTGCTGTTGCTTTTTTTTTTAGCACTTTAATGAATTTTAATTACCATCAAGTTGTTAATTTGAATACTGTTTCTTAACTCTTAATTATATAACTCAGTGGGATTGCCAAGCCTGCCGTTGGCCAAAGGAAGAAAATTTTTTTTAATGTTTTCTGTTTACTAGTTAGCATTTTTTAAAACTGAAACTCAGATTTGAAAAGTTAATTATATAAAGTACAGCCAATTCATGAAAATACTTTACTAAATTTCTGTTGGTTGTTTTATTCCAATGTTTCAGAATCATACAGCATTCCCCCATACACAAAAAAGAAAATTCTTCAACCCACATGTTCATCCTTTACCTAGCCAGCTTACCAGTTATAAGCGAGGAGAAAGAAAGAAAACAATTTGGCTTCAAGAAGATCTTGATCTTTATGTTGAATGGCAAGAAAAAATAATAGAGAAATCTGTCCCTTGTGACAGTATACAGAGAGCATATCAAATTTAATTTTATTTGAGAGCTCATCAGCCTGATTACTTAGCTAATTATTGTTCTTTGTCATATATTCAACTTCTTTTCATTACAGCTTCTGAATAAACATGAAGCTTTTTGGTCCTTCTTTGGCAAAGATGATTCATTTTTTAAAGGGAAACATATTTCTCTTTTTCAAAGGGATTTGTTCTATTTTTGCAGTATTGTTCTACTATTGATGGACATCTAGGCTGATTTTATTTTATATTTTGCTGCCACATTTCATCATTGTAAGATGAACTTTAAAATATTTCAACATTTCTGAAATTGAGATGTGTTTAAAAATAGGTGGTATCTTACTAAACACTGTTTGCCAACCTATTTAAGATTCAAAACTCTATCACCTACTTCCAGTCCTCTCTTACCTTCTCTCTGCTTTATTTTTCCATAGAATACTTTGACCAGGTGACACATTGTTTATAGTCTTTCATAAGCTCATTAGGGTGCAGGGATCTTTTTCTGTTTTATCTCACCACTGGACTCCTAGCTCCTAGAACACGGCCTAGAGTGGAGTGAGTACTCAGTATATTTGTTGAATGAATGGTTGAATTAAGGGAATATTTAAATGATTACTGTGGTCCAGACACTATCCTTGAATGACTTAATCTCTACAATAACCACATGAGATAGGTAAGAACTACCTAATGAGGAAATGAGGGCTGAGAAGGAGGTTAAACTACTCAATATCACTCAGTTTGTAAGTGGAAGAGTTGAAATTGGAGTTTCCTCATGCTGGATCCTGGACTCTTAACTTCATTGTTACACTTTTCTCAACAAAAATGACTTATGATTTATTTAGTTCTTTCTTTTTAAACAGGAAGAAGAGAATTTATCCAAAGACTGAAACTTGAAGCAACCCTGAATGTGCATGACGGCTGTGTAAGTAATCACTATGAAGGACTTTAATACTAAGTGCTCAAATATTTGATTAAATGCCCCATCCTCCCAGAAGAGATTATGACTAACTGTAATAAAACGGGAGAATAAAGCTTTATGTTAAAACATAATGAAGTAAATTTTGAATTTAGAAAAGTATATGGGAGATTTTTTTAAGCACAGATGACTTTTCTAATATTATCAAAAGGCTTCTAAGAGAAAAAAAAGACTTCTATCTCTTGTAGTCCACTGATACTTATTTTGTGAAGGTCACTAGTGATTACTTGTGATTACTTCTTAAGAAATTTAGACATTAATTAAACATATGTTCTTTTTTTGAAAGACATTTTTCTCTTGGTTTCTGCTGATACCACACTCTCTTGGTTCTCTTTGTATCTCATTGACTCACTGCATCTTCTTTGTCTTCTTAGCTGACTCCTCCTCTTCTAGACCTTTGATGTTGGATGTATCAAGACTTTGTCCTGGCTCCTCCCAGCCTCTTTTCTCTTCACTTTTCTAAGACATACTCTCCTGTCCCATTGCTAAAAAACTACAACCACTTCCATCTCTCCAATTCTTCCCAGAACTCTAGATTCATGTATCCGGCTCTCTACTTAACATTCCCTGTTGCATGTCTAATAGGCATTCCAAATTTAGCAGGGCCAAGATAGAATCCTTTTCCTTTTAATTTCTGTTATGAAAATTTTAGACATGCTTTTCATGTACTTATCAGGTGGATTTAGCAGTTACCAAGATTGGGACACATTTTCCATTTCATTTTTCTCTTTTTTTCCTTGGTGAAGTATTTCAAAGTAAATCCCAGCTATTATATCATTTCACTCTATATGTGGCCAAAAACAATGGACTTTTTTTATGTAACCAAAATGCCATTATATAATTTAACAAGATTGACAGTGTATTTTTGGTATCATCTGATACACAGTCTATAATCAGATTTCCCTCCTTGTTTAAAAATGTCTTTTTATAGTTGTTTGTTCAAAAAGGGATCTAGGCAAAGTCGCTTCCTTGATTGCCATGCCTCTTAAATCACGATTAGACTAGAGCGGGCTTCCCGTTTTTTCTCCCTGCTATTGCTTTGGTACAGATTCTGACTCAGTTTTGCTATAGACTGTCCCACATTCTGGATACTGATTTGATTTCTTGTATTGTCATTTAACTTGTTTTTATATATTTTTTATTTCCTGTAAGTGGAAGTTACTTCTGGAGGTTTGATTAGATTCAGATATAACTTTTGGGGCAGGAGTATTTACAGATGATACTATATGTTTCATATTATGTGGAATAAAGAGGCACAAATGTTTTTTTTCTATTTTTAGTAATGGTAAGATTGATCATAAGAGTGAGGTGGCTAAAACAAAGACTTGATTTTCCCTTCTAAATCTATAGCCTACATTTCAGTAAGTAGCACCACCATTTATCCAGTTATATAAAGCTAAGAAATTTCAAGTTATCCTTGATTACTCTCTTTCCCTCAACTTCCACATCTAGTCTTATCCATAGATAAATTCTCCCTCCAGAATATATCTGGAATTATTCCATTTCTGTCCCTATGCTGCCGCCTAATTTGAAGTTTCTTCCCTCGCCTGGACTATTGCAGTATCCTTGTATTGGTCTTCTCATTATTCTACTGACTCATTCAACACATAGATCCTAGAATATAAATTACTCCTTTTATGTTATTTTCTCCTTTTTACCTCTAGGATGTAAGACTTACAGTATGGTTAACGAAGGCAGAAAGTTTGAAAAATGTCTTTATCAAACAAGCCCTATGGTTTGAGTTTGCTAGGCTATTTTTTAGAAAATTTTATTTATTCATGAGAGACAGAGAGGGAGAGAGGCAGAGACATAGAGGGAGAAGCAGGCTCCCTTTGGGGAGCCTGATGCAGGTACTCAATCCCAAGGACCCGGGATGACGACCTGAGCCAAAGGGAGATGCTCAACCACTGAGCCACCCAGGTGTCCCGCTATGCTGTTTTTTGATAACTCCCAAGAGTCAGCAGACAGTAATTACCAGCAATTACTGAAAGTCAGCATATTTATTTACATGAATAAGGGTATATTTTTCCTGTTATATTAGAATACCCTATTCATTACAGAAGTTTATCTTATCAGTATACTTATTTTTTAAAGCTATTTTTATTTTTATTTTTTTAAAGATTTAAATTATTTGAGAGAAAGAGAGAGAACATGAACAGGGGCAAAGGCAGAGGGAGAGACAGAGGCAGAGGGAGAAGCAGATTCCCCACTGAGTAGGAAGCCCCATGTGAGGCTCGATGCTAGGACCCTGGGATCATGACCTAAGCTGAAGGCAGACACTTAACTGACTGAGCCACTCAGTCTCGCCTGTTCTTCTTCTTTCTTCTTTCTTTCTTTCTTCTTCTTCTTCTTTTTTTTTTAACACTATGCTTCTAAATTGTTGTGGTATTTTTGAAAGGTACTGAGACCAAAACAAGAAAGGTAAAACTCTGAGATGTAAGGCCAAGGAAATCTATAGTCTTACAGATGCCTTGGGTAATTTTGATCTAGGTGATCCATGGATCATACTTTGGAAAATACTACTATAGCTGCCTATTGAAAGCATGAGACTTGAAAGGAAATTACAAAGGAAAAGTTACAGTGACAAGTTCCTTACTATAAAGAACCCAGCATTTAAGTAAAGAGGGAAAAAGTTTCTGTAATCCTGTCCACCAAACTTCTCTTTTTCCCATCCACAATTATGGAATTATAATTATGTTGTAAGTACAGTTTAGGTATGTATTATTTATTTTATTTATCTATTATTACTATTTTTTAAATGTAGGCTCCACCCATTGTGGAGTCCAGTGTGCGGCTTGAACTCACCACCCTGATGAGATCAAGACCTCAGCTGAGATCAAGAGTCAGATGCTTAACCAACTGAACCACCTAGGTGTCTTTATATATTTTAAAACAAAAAACACATTTGGGGGGGAGCAGGTCAAAATAATATATACACATGATTAAAAACAGATCATAACAAAAAGTAATAGATGGTGTCTCATTCTCCCTATTCCTTTCTCATTGTCAGAAACAAATTCTTTTCATAATTTTTTATTTCAGATCTTCTGATGACTTTTCATATCCATGTATTATTTTTATGTTTATCTTTTTTGAATTAACAACTTCAAACATTGTCTACTGAGTTCCTGCTATGATAGAAGAGGATTTAACCTATTTATAAAATGCCCATTTTTTAAGATGTAGGCTTCTTAGAATTTTTATATTACTGTTCTTAGTCTCTACCCTGGTCAGTTGAACTTTAAACAGCATATGTAAACATCCTTTTGTCTTTCTGCCATTTAGAGATAGTATCTTTTGAATTTTCATTCTGTAAGAGACATTTAATTCTTTCATGTTTCATTCCACCTTTTTTTTTTTAAGATTTTATTTTATTTTTAAATATTTATTTATTCATGAGAAACAGAGAGAGAGAGGTAGAGACACTGGCAGAGGGAGAAGTAGGCTCCATGCAGGGAGCCTGACATGGGACTTGATCCCAGGTCTCCAGGATCATGCCCTGGGCCAAAAGCGGCGCTAAACTGCTGAGCCACCCAGGCTACCCTTAAGATTTTATTTTTAAGTAATTTCTCCACACCCATCATGAGGCTTGAACTCACAACCCAGAGATCAAGAGTATCGTGCTTTACTGACTGAGCCAGCCAGGCACTCCTATCCCTCCACCTTTTTATCTCTGTTTCACACCTCCATCAGCTCGTATGCTTTTATATTCTGAGTGTCAGTTACATGCACCCTTTATGCATGTCCTGGGCATCTTCTGTAACTTGTCTATGTTTTGAAAGTCAGAGTTTAGTAAACTGTGTTAATAAGTCTTATATGTATATGCACTTTCCTTACTTTTTGTTAAACTCCTCAAAATAAGGAGAGGGTGGAAAGAAAATTTATAAAGAAAACTATGTGATAGATCATCTGTTTGTAATTCTCAAGTGCTCCAAACTCTCCAGGAGGTTTCCAGCTAACTAACAATAAACCCAAGGCCTTATTGCTTGCAGGCCCTGTGATTTGGCACTTGCCTTCTCCAGTTTCATCCTGTAACTATGTTCTCAGTTACACATATTTGTTCCAGTCACACTTATCTCTTCGCTGTTCCCTACATACACCAAGTATGCCTCTGCCTTATGTACTTTATGCCTTCTCCTCAGAATCTCTTACCCCGCTGTATCTGTAAAGCTCACCTGATTTCATCTAGCTTTTAAATGTTACCTATCAGAGAAGCTTTTCCTAATCACCTTCATCAAATAGCTCCCCATCCAGATCAATATCGTTCCTTCTTCTGTTTTTTTTTTTTTTCCCCTTCATGGTACCTATCACTATCTGAAATTATAATTATACAAACACATGTATTTATTTGTTCATAGTCTATACTATACACCTGCCCCAGAACAGTGGACTAAAAAAAATCTTTAGAAATGATTTACTTCATCTAGTCTCAGAAGGAGTGCCTGGTACATACATGGTGCTTATGATTGAAGAGGCAAAGTATGTGTTATGTATTATGACTTTATATCTTTAAGAATCAAAGGTCACATCTTTGTCCTTACCCAAAGGAGAATTTTCTAGTATTAATTTCAGATGGATTCTCTCATAACGGACAATTACCTGTATGATATTCTCAAATTTTTACAAGCTGTGAATTCTGTGTTTTCTCATTTTTAAATTTACTCTCAAATTTTATTGAATATATTCTCAAAATATTTTTCTAAGGATGACTGGAAAGTAAACTTTCTTATAAGCTTAACCATATGTTTTTCTGCTTTCACACTTTTTAAAACGTGTTGTCCTTATTTTTATCTTGCATTTAATTTTTAAAATAGATAATACTTTCTCATGGTATAGAAATACATTATTTTAAAAAGTATATAAAAAGTAGCTCCCATCCTTGTTTCTGCTCCCTAATATGTACAACCACTTATTTTAGTTTTTTGGATATCTATTTTTTCCATCTCCCTTGAGATGTTATTTACCTGTATAGCATTGTGTAGGTTTAAGGTGTACAGTGTGATGATTTGATACACATAATGTGTTATGAAATGATTACCAAAATAGGGTTAGTTAGCACATCTGTCACCTCATGTAATTACCATTTGGTGGTGGTGAGAACATTTAAGATTTACTCTCTTAGCACCTTTTGAGTATATGACATGGTATTGTTAACTATAGCCACCAGCCATGCTGTACATTAGATCCCCAGAACTTATTCATCTTATACATTAGGTATATATTAGGTACATAGATCCCCATTTAGGTCTGTACATTAGGTCCCCAGAACTCGTCTAATAACTGGAAGTTTGTAGTTTTTCAACAACAGCTCATTTCCCAGCTGTTGGCAACCACCAACCAATCTAGTCCCTGTTTATACCAATAAGGTGTTTTTAGATTCCACATGTAAGTGGTATCAGACAGTATTTGTTATTCTCTGTCTTGCTCTCAGTGTTCATCCATGTTGTTGGGAATGACAGGATTTCCTTCTTTTATATGACTGAGTAATATCCTATCTCATATATATATATATACCACATTTTCTTTGTCCATTGGTTCATAGATAGACAGGTTCTTTCTATGTCTTGGCCGTTGTGAATAATACTGTGGTGAATATGGGAGGTGCAGGTATTTCTTCAAGATAATGATTTTATTTCCTTCAGTTAAATACAGTAAGATTGCTGGATCATATGATAGTTCTATGCTGAATTTTTTGAGAAACCTCTGTACTGTTTTATTTTCCACAGTGGCTGCACTAATTTATAGCCCCACCAGCAGTACACAGGGTCTCCCTTTCCCCCACATACTTACCAGCACCTGTTCTCTTTTGTGTTGTCTTATTCTGATAATAGCCATTCTAGTGGGTGTGAGGTGACATCTCACTATGGTTTGAATTTGCATTTCCCTCATGATGAGTGATATTGAGTACCTTTTCATGTATTTTTTGACTATGTGTGCTTTTGGAAAATGTTTATATAGGTCCTTTGCCCATTTTTAAATCAGATTATTTGTGATTTTTTTTGTTAGTTATAGGAGCTCCTTTTATATATTTTGTATATTAACCCCTTATCAAATGTATGGTTTGCATATATTTTCTCCCATTCTGTAGGTTTCCTCTTCAATTTGTTGGTTTCTGTTGCTGTGCAGAAGCTTCTAAATTTGATGTAGTCCCATTTGTTCATTTTTGCTTTTGTTGCTTGCGCTTTTGGTGTCATATCCAGAAAAATCACTGCGAAGACCAAGGTCAAGGAGTTTTTCATTGTTTTCTTCTAGGAGTTTTATAGTTTCGGGTTTAATGTTTTAAGCATTCAAAACATTTCAAGTTAATTTTATTTTATTTTGCACGTGAGCATCCAGTTTTCCAAACACCGTTTACTGAGAAAACTATGCTTTCCCCACCAAGTATTTTTGGATCCTTTGTTGTAAATTAATTGACCATATATGTATGTGTTAGTTTTTGGATTCTCTATTCTGTTCCATTGATCTGTATGTCCGGTTTTATGCCAATACTGTTTTGATTATTGTAACTTTGTAATAAGTTTAAGTCAGGAAGTGTGATGCCTCCAGATTTGTTTTGCTTTCTGGAGATTCCTTTGGCTATTTGGAGTCTTCTATGGTTTCGTAACAAAGTTAAGGGTTTTTTTTTTTTTTCTGTGAAAAATGCTACTGGAATTTTGATAGGGATTGCCTTAAATTCATAGATGGCTTTGGGTAGTGTGAACATTTTAATAATATTAAGCCTTCCAATGCATGAACTTGGCATATCTTTCTATTTACTTGTGTCTTCATTGTCTTTCCATCAGTATTATGTAGATCTCAGTGTACAGATCTTTCACCTCTTTGGTTAAATTTATCCCTAAGTATTTTATTGTTTTAGATGCTTTTGTAACTCAGCATCAGATAGTGTATTGTTAGTGTGTAGACATGACATGTAACTGATATTTGTTTGTTGATTTTGTATCTTGAAACTACTAAATTCATTTATTAGTGCTAAGAGCTTTTTGGTAGTCTTCAGGGTGTTCTATGTATAAGATCATGTCATCTGTACTGTATTACTTCAGTATTACTTCATCATTTCCAATTTGGATGCCTTTTATTCCTTTTCTTGCCTAATTGTTCTGGCCAGGACTCTAATACTGTGTTAAATAAAAGTGATAAGAGTTATTTATTACTATTTTCTTGTTCCTGATTTTGGAGGAAAAAGTTTCAGCCTTTCACCATTGAGTATGATGTTAGCTATGGGCTTATCATATACAACCTTTATTATGGTGGGATATGTTCCTTCAGTACTCAATTTGTTGAGAATTTTTTATCATGAAAGATGTTGAATTTCATCAGATGTTTTTCTGCATATATTGAGATGATCATATGATTTTTATTCATTATATTAATGTGGAATATTACATTTATTGATTTGTGTATACTGAACCATCTTTGTATCTCAGAGATACACCCCACTTGTTTATGGTGTATGATCCTTTTGATGTGCTGTTGAATTTGATTTGCTAGTGTTTTGTTGAGAATATTTATATCTATATTCACAGGGAATATTGACATGAAGTTTTCTTTTTTTATAGTACCTTATCTGGCTTTGGTATCATGGTAATGCTTGCCTCAGAAAATGAGTTTGGGCATGTATCCTCTTCACTTTTTCGGAGAGTTTGAGAAGGATTGGTGTTTATTCTTCTTTAAATGTTCGGTGAATAACTAAAGCTCCTGAAGCCATCTGGTCCTGGGCTTTTTTGGTTGGTTTTTAATGGTCTTTGATTACTGATTGAATCTCCTTATTTGTTTTTGGCCTATTTGGATTTTTAATTTTTTTTTGTGATTTATTTAGTCTTGGTAGGTTATATGTTTCTAGTAGGTTGTCTCATTTATTGGTGTATAACTGTTCAGTGTATTTTCTTATAATCCTTTGTATTTTGTTATCAGTTGTAATATCTTCTTTTTCATTTATAATTTTTATTTATTTGGGTCTTCTTTTTTTCTTGGTAAGTCTAGCTAAAGGTTTGCCAATTTTGTTTATCTTTTCAAAAACAGAACTTAACACATTAATGATTGGTCTTTCTTTTTTCTTAGTGTAAGCATTATTATTATTTCTTATTATAAGCATATAATCCCTGCTTATAACTGCTTTTGCTGCATCCCATATGTTTTAATTCTATTTTCATTTATTTTGAGATATTTTTTTATTTCTTCTTGAATCCACATACTGCCAAGAGTATGTTATTTAATTTCCACATCTTGGTGAAATTTCCAGTTTTCTTGCTGTTAATTCCTAGTCTTATACCATTGTGGTCAGAAAGATTTAATTCTTCTAAAATTTGCTAATATTTGTTTTGTGATCAATCATGATTTATTCTGGAGGATGTTCAATGTGCACTTGAGGAATGTCTGCTGCTGTTTGATGGACTGTTTCATATATGTCTAAATTTTTATCTAAAATGTAGTTCAATTCTAATGTTTCTTATTGATTTTCTCTGTATGATTTATCCATTGTTGAAAATGGGCTACTGAAAGCAGCTACTCTTGTTTTTGTTCTTTGTTTCTCCCTTTAGGTCTGATATAATAATTAAAAAAGATTTTAGAGATCACTTCTCAGTCTTTTGGCTAAGATTAAGTGTAAAATACATTTAGACATTCTAGTAGGTATCTAGTGATATCATGTTGTGGATTTAATTCTCTGTCCTGTCTAATCTTGCTTATTCATCTGTATCTCACAAAGTTCCTAAACTCACTTATTTTTCTAGTACTTATATTGTCTCTAATTTTCTGAAGAAATGGTACAGAATTCTCATTATTTATTTTTAAAAAATGTTTGGCAGAGTTCACCAGTAAAGCCATCTGGGCCTGGAATTTTCTTTGTGAAAAATTCTAAATTCAATGCCTTAAAAACAGACTTAAAAACAGTAAATTTTGTTTAGTATGTGTGTTTAAAGGATTTTGTCAGTTTGAATTATTGGCATAAAGTTAACCCTAGTATTCCCTTAATGTTTAGGTATTTGTAGAATGTATAGTTAGTGATGTCATCTTTCTTATTCCTTATATTGGTAGTGTGTCTCCATGTTTCCCCGCCTCCTTTCTTTTTCTTGATTAGTCAGGCTACATGTTCATTAATTTTTGTCTTGTCAGAGAACCAGCTTCTAGTGTTTTTGTGTCTCTACTTCCTCCCCCCTCGTTTTTCTGTTTTCTATTGTTTCATTGATTTCTGATCTGATACTCATTATTTCCAATCTTCTGCTGACTTTTGGTTTCATTTGTTCTTTTTTATAATTTTTTTGATTGGAGCTGAGAGTATTGATATGAAACCTTTATCTTACTTACCTATTACAGATATTTTAGTGCTGTAAGTTTCCAAGTACAGAGTTTAGCTGCAACCCATAAATTGAGATATGTTGTGCTTTCATTTTCGTTCAGTTCAAAATACTTTGTAATTTGTAGGATAATTTCTTTTTTGAATATCTGTTATTTTGTAGTTTCAAAATATTTCTTTGTATTAATGATTTTTACTTAATTCCATTTTGGTCAGAGAACATATTCTATATTCATTGAAATCTTTTAAAATTATTGAGATTTGTTTTTATGGCCCATAAATATTTTCTATATTGGTAAATATTTTTTGTGTACTTAAAAAGAAGTCTCTTCAGGGTTCCTCGGTGGCTTAGTTGGTTGATGGTCTGACTCTTGATTTTGGCTCAGGTGTTGATTTGGAGGTTATAAGATCAAGCTGCATGTCAGACTCTGTGTCAGACAAGTCCACTTTATTTTATTTTATTTTATTTTATTTATTTATTTATTTATTTATTTATTTATCCATTTATTTATTTATTTGAGAAAGTTTATTTGTTCATTCAAGGAGAGAGAGAGAGAGAGAGAGAGAGAGAGAGAGAGAGAGGCAGAGACACAGGCAGAGGGAGAAGGAGGCTCCATGCAGGTAGCCAGACGTGCGACTCCATCTTGGGTCTCCAGGATCAGGCCCTAGGCTGAAGGCGGCGCTAAACTGCTGAGCCACCGGGGCTGCCTGATTCTCTCTTCTCCCTCTCCCTCTGCCCCCCTCTCCCTGCTTGTGCACATGCTCTCTCTTGCTCACTCTCTCTAAATAAATAAATAAAATCTTTAAAAAATCTTTAAAAAACAATGCATATTCTATTTTTTAGTTGTTTAAGATGTGATAGTAAATCTGGTTCATGCTATTCCATCTTGCCTGAAGGGGAAGTCTATTTTGTTTTTTAAATTTAGATACAGTTCATATACGATAAAATTTACCCATTTTAAGTATGCAGTTCAGTGTTTTTTTTAGTATATTCATAAAGTTGTACAGTTATCACAACTATCTTAATTCTAGTATATTTTCACCCTCTGAGAAAGTCCATTCCAGTTATCATTCACTCCCATTCCCCCTCTGCCAAGCTGTTGTCAGTCACTAAATCTATTTTCTTTCTCTACAGATAGGCCTAGTCTAGACTTTTAAAATATCATCATTTCATTTTGTGGCTGAATAATGTTTCATTTTATAGATATTTTATTATGAGCAAATGGATAGTCATATTTTGTTTATTCATTTATTAGTTGATAAATGTTGGGATTGCTTTCCCTTTTTGCTCTTAGGTATAATGCAGCTATGAGCTTTTATGTACAAGTTTTTGTTTAGTACATGTTTTTAGTTCTCTTGGATATTATATCCCTTATTGTGGAGTTGCTGGGTCATGGGCTAACTCTGTTTCAGTTTTTGAGGAAATGGCAAACTGTTTAGTGACGCAATTTTATATTCTTATCAGCAAGGTATTAGAGTTACAATTTTTTGACACACTAGCTAACACTTATTATTTTGTTTTTTAAATATTATTATAGCCATCCTAATGGGTGTGAAGGGGTGATTCATTGTGTTACTAGTTTTCATAAAGATTGATATCTGTATTTCCTTCTAAGAGTTTTATAGTTTATAGGGCACTTACATTTAGATTTTTGGTCATTTTCAGTTTATTTTTGTATATTGTATTCCTTTGCTTGGGTATATCTAGTAGTCCCAGCACCATTTGTTAAAAAAAAAAAAAACCTCTTTTCTCCATTGAAAGGTCTGGGATCCTTTGTCAAAAATTACTTGACCATAAATGTAAGGGTTTAATTCTGGACTCTCAGTTCCATTCCATTAATTTATATGTCTGTAATCATGACAGTACCAGACAGTCTTGATTACTAAAGCTCTATAGCTCTGTAATAAGTTCTTTTAATTTTTTTTCTTTTTAGGTAGCGTTGTTTTATGTCTTTGGGTACAAAATGAATTAATTAAAATAAATTTAAACAATAAAACTTAATGACTCAGACATTTCATTGTGAATTTACAGAATATTGTGTTTGCTAAATGGCAGTATGTATTTTCAGTAGGTTAGCTGGGAAATTCCCCTTACCGTAGACACGAGATTCTTAGTGATACAAATTTTGAAACATCAGTTAACTGAAAGATGGCATACTTATTTATATGTCCAGGTTACTTAAGTTTATTTTTTGCTTTCTTTTTAGGTTAATACAATCTGTTGGAATGAGACTGGAGAATATATTTTATCTGGCTCAGATGACACCAAGTTAGTAATCAGTAATCCTTACAGCAGAAAGGTAAAGTGGCTTAAAAAATTTGTAATTTAATGAGAAAAATTAAGAAGCTAGAAATTAAGAAACTGTATATAATTATGGGAATGGGCATTTGTAATAGAATATCCTTGTTTCACTCAAGTTAGTTATGTGATTTGGAAGTTATTACATGCCTATCCCTGAATCTCCTTAAGGAAACAGTATATTTCACCCAGCTTTTGACTCTGGCAAATTGAAATATGCTTCATTTTATCCACGTGGGTAAAATTGCCAAAGGTAACATTATCCTTAGTAGACCATTCTTTGGGGGGAAAAAGGCGGTGTGATTTTTTTTTTCTTTCATGTGCACAAAATCTACTTTTTAGCCAAGTGGTTTAAGAAACATTATTAGTTTGCAAAAACATTATCTAGGCTCTAGTGAAATGCTTTGTGATATCTAATACCATAAACTGCAAATCATTTGAGTTTTAGGATTATGTAATTAGGATTATGTTCTGATTTTTATTGACTCTTCTCTATATTTGGAGAAACTACATCTATTTTTGTATCAGTGAGAACTTGGTGGATTGGCAGACTAAATTGTTATTGAATAATAACAATCTTACACAATAAATTATTCATATATTTCTTATTTTTCCACATTTAAACAGTTAAGATATCAAAATAGAGGTCTTTCAGCCTGATTGAGGTTCGTATTGAAGATATCTTTGATTAAAAGAAAGGTCATAATTTTATTTCAGAGGTAGTTTTACTTAATTGTCCTGACTTAGCAGAGGGAAACTCAATGTTTTCAAATTCCACTTATGTTAGGTCTACTACCATTACTTTTAAGGTACCTGTACCAAATTCCAGTGTGGAGCTTGGGACCTGGCTTGGTGGCACATAAAAGCATTCTGATTCCCTAAGAGTGGAAGCTCTGAAAAAGGCCAAAAAGCCTCTTGGGTTTTTATAGAGACTTCATAACAGTTCTGATTGACTAAGTAATCGTTCATTGACTGATTCATCCTCCAGCCCCTCTCCCCTCCTGAGTTCCAACTCTTTAATCTCATGATTACTCCCGGCAACCAGTCCCCACCCTTTGGTGGGGTCCAAAAGTCACCTTCATTAATACTAAGATACAAGTAGGCTCTGAAGTATTTTCAAAAACCATTGACAAAGACCGTATATATGTGAGAAATACATCTGGATGACCCTTTGGTTTCTTATAAATCATTATATTGTACTAGGACAATCTTTTCCTTAAAGTGGAGGACATTTCCTGGGATGATGTATATGTGGAATGCTTTTTGACCGTCACTATCAGAATTTAATTAATTAATTTATTTTTAAAGATTTTATTTATTCATTTGAGACAGCGGGCTACAGAGAGAGAGAGAGGGAGAGAGCATGAGCATGAGCAGGGGGAGAGGAAAAGGAAGGGGAAACAGACTCCCTACTGATTCAGGAGTCCAATGTGGGACTCCATCCCAGGACCCTAAGATCATGACTTGAGCGGAAGGCAGATGCTTAACCATTTGAGCCACCCAGGCGCCCCACTATCAGAATTTTAATGCTTATGGTATTCATGGCAGTTGACTAGACACCAATGGAATAATCTTTTTGTTTTTGAAAAGATGCAGAACTTCACTGAAACAAAACTAGTAAAATACACATAAAATTAACTATCTTAATAATTTTTAATATTTCTGTTCAGTGACATTAAGTATATTTACATTGTTGATACTATCACCACATCTAGCTATAGAGCTATTTTTATCTTGCAAAACTGTAACTCTACCCATTAAACAATAACTCCTTTTTCTTCCCTCACGGCAGCTCTTGGCAACCACCATTCTACTTTTTGTGTCTCTGAATTTGACTACTATGAATACCTCATATAAGCATTTATAATAGTTGTCTTTTTGTTACTGTCTATTTTCATTTATCATGATGCCCTTAACATTTAACATGTTGCAGCATGTGTCCGTTTTTTTTCTTTTTTAAGGCTGAATAATGTTCTGTTGTATGTATATACCACATGTTGTTTCCATTTATCTTTTGGTGGGTACTTGAGTTACTTCTATCATTTTGATGATGTGACTAATGCTGCTCTGAACATAGGGGTACACTTATCTCTCCAAGTCCCTACTTTCAATTATTTTGTGACTATACTCAGTGTAATAAGTTTTAGAAGATCTTGTTTCTTCTTTATACTCATATTTTTGGAAAAAGGACATTTGTTTTGATGCATGGTTCCCAATGGAATGTATATTTGAAAAGTGATTGCTCTTATTTCCAGTTTAAGAAATGAGTAATCAGATAATACTTGTAAAGAGTTAGGATATAGGACTTTATCTTTTTCATATAGTTGTCTTAATAGATCCAAATTTGCTATCCTCTAGGAATATTTAAAAAATTTTTAAAACGTAGATGATTAATTACATAGGGAAATAATGTGTTTTGATCCTGAGTCACATATTACCTGTTTTTTTAAATTTTTTTTTAAGATTTTATTTTATTTATTCATGAGAGACACAGAAAGAGAGAGAGCGAGAAAGAGAGAGAGAGGTAGTGACACAGGCGGAGGGAGAAGCAGGCTCCAGGCAGGGAGCCCAATGTGGGACTTGATCCCAGGACCCTGGGATCACGCCCTGAGCTGAAGGCAGATGCTTGACCGCTGAGCCACCCAGGCATCCCAATATTAACTGTTCTTAAAGTTTGACTTTATTTTTAGGTTCTGCGAGTTCACAGAAAGATTAATTTAATGCATGGTAACACATCCTAATTTTATATGTGGTATGTCTCAAATATACGTTAAGAGCGAAGTTCCTTTTTCCAATAATTACAGTCAAGTGTATTTGGACCAATCTCCCACTGAAAACAGCTAAAATATTCTTGATTAAAGACTTTAAAAATTGTCCTAAAAAATTTGTCCTAAAAGTAATAAGTAACTGCCTTGATAATAAGGGATTATCAGTCCAAAATGGAAGGGGAAAAGCGAGTCCAGAGAAGTGAACGTGAAAGCCACTTTCTCCCTGAAGGTATTTGCCAATCCAAGCATATATAAGCTTTAGTTTTGATGGCCTTGAAGGTCAAGGTAGACAAGCAAAGCTCAGGAACTAAATCAGGTATGGATTTCTATAGCAGACTCTCCCCGGTATGCTGGGTCACCCCCCCTCCCCCCCGCCAAGAGGTCCACCTCCTCAAGGTATAGATGAAACCAAAGAAAGGCAACCTTGTGATATCTAATATTAATCCTGAGTGTACTGAGTATGCAAAATTTTTCTTGATTTGGTCTCGCCAGCTACCTGTAAGTTCTCAGACCATAACAGGTTTCTTTACTCTGTTCTTTTGCTTGCACTGTTCTCTCTTCATGGGATGTTCTCCTGGTTTGTAATACACCTCCCACCTATTTGGCAAATTTAAATCCATCCTTCAAGTCTTGGCTCTTAGCTGTGGTATGCCTCTCTAATTGCCTTAGGCAAATGTAGGCACTACTTCCTCTATGTTCTCATTGTACTTTGTGGATAATTAGATTATTATATCATGTTTGTTTGCATGTTCCTCACCATTAGACAGTGATTTCTTTGGGAAAATGATAGCTTTTTTCTTTTTTGTTTCCTCAACACTTAGTAAATTACCTGTCACATAGTTAGGTGCCCCATAAATATAGTAAAAGGCAGGCAAGGAATTTTTGTATTCAATTCCTTAGATATGGGTATGGGTTAGGTTTAGAGAGAAGTGATTTTTACCAAGAGATTGAAGAACCAACATCTTCTATCTGGATAACCCTGGACCAAGCTTAAGGTTTTGGAAGCATTGTAAGTGACATGATGGAAAAGGAAAGATACCTGCTTGGTCTGGTAGCTTTAGCCAGAGTAATCTGATGATCAGTAAAGTCATAGATGTTACAACTAGTTCACATTCACATTTATAACTAATTGCATTTATCAATATGTTATTTACATCTTTGAGTTACTCTACCAACTTCTGCCTTTCTAGGCCATTATTCTTAGATGTTTTCTGAATAAGTATTATAATGCATTGACTCACAGAAAGCACAGAGAAGAAAATAAATCCAGCTGCCAAAAATAGTAACTGCAAGTGCACATCATTTTAAAAAAAATCAATCTTACTACTATTTACCTTCAGTAGAATGCATATCTGTATTGATTATATAGTTCAGTTTCAACAATTCTAAAATTCTGACCTTTGTTGAAATTACTGATCATATGCATATGAGTACTGTTCTTCCAACAATTATCTATTAATAAATTGGGGAGAGTGGTTCAAAATGAAATTAACGTGGTAGGCAGTGGTCAGATAGTAGGCTTAATAGGCAATATTAACGAGTTTACATTTTAGTGTAATTGAAATACTCACTGGAGTATATTAAACATTCATGGTGATATGATTTGCGTTTTTAAAAGATAGCTCTGGCTGCTATCTGGAGAGTAGAGTTTGAGTAAGATCAGAAGTGGGAGATAGGAGGCCATTGAGTCATCTCAGTGAAAAGGGATGGTAGGTTAGACAAAGGTAATGGCATTGAGTTGATGAGAAGTAATTTGGAATATATCTTAGACCTGGATTTTCTGGTGGATTTTATATAGTGGATGAGGGAAAGAAATGAAGGACGATTCTTTAGTTTTTGACTTGATCAACTGTATGGGTGGATATTGCTGCCATTGAGATAAAGATGGAGAACACTGGAAGGGTAGTAAGTTTGAAAGAGGACATCTGAAATCAAGAGATTTGTCTAAAAGGAAAAGGCTTAAAATTTTTACTCTTTAAATCTTGATCATTTTCATAAAGAAATCCATCTCAATATATGAATAATATGTGATATGTCAATACACATACTAGTGTATTGAGTGCTTTTGTTTCTTAAGCTATGCATAAACCTGTTAAGTGGAGATAAATCATGAGTCGTTAAGAATAATGTCTGCTGAATGTGACTAAAGCAAAGACAAAAGATGAAGAAATTACTATATACACTGTATGCAGTGACTTTTACATAGTTAGCTACTTGGTAAACCATGTCAAAATACCTGACAGAGGTAAAGGCCATGACACCTATTTTGTTTAAAGGCTTTACATTAATTATTCTTTGTATTATTTTTATACCTTAGTCTTGCAGATCTTAGTGTCTTATACTTGAAGAGAGGAATGAAAGAATTTAAAATACTTATTAACAGACAAATTTTATTCTTCATTGGCTTTGGTTGATATAGGTGCAAAAGATACTCCCCCACCCTGTTTTTTATTTGACTCTAATTATATGTGCTTTATATGTGTAAGACTTACTGTGGAGTAATTTATGGCACTCAGCAAATCCTTATTTTGGCCGTAACTCAGTAACCTAAATCTTAAATAAAATGAAGTGACTTAAGTATTCAAAGTGGTCAAGATAGATAGCTGCTAATAGTCATTCCAAATTTTTGTTATGATTTAGTGTGGTACTCTCTGATAAAAATTTGGCAGTTTGTGTTATACACTAAATACTTACAACCAAACCTAAAATAAAGTTGAAATATATTTTCTTAACTTTGTTTTAAAATTTAAAAACTTTCGGAAAATAAAAAAAAAATACAATAAACATCCACAAATAGATTTTTTTTTTAAAACAACTGAGAGTAAGTTGGAGGCATCATGCACTTTATTCATGAATACTTTGGCATATATCTACTAAGACAACATTATCCTATTTTTAAAAATAAGTAATATTGAATATGGAGTTAATCTTCATTACTTGTGAATTTCATATTTGCAAATTTGCCTATTCATTGAAATTTATTTTTATTTATTTATTATTTTTTTAAAAAGATTTTATTTATTTATTCATGAGAGACACAGAAAGAGAGGCAGAGACACAGGCAGAGGGAGAAGCAGGCTCCATGCAAGGAGCCCAATGTGGAACTCAATCCCAGAAATCCGGGATCGCATCCTGAGCCAAAGGCAGAGGCTCAACCGCTGAGCCACTCAGGTGTCCCTGAAATTTATTTTTAATTCCTAAGTTGATACTTCCATTCATGGCCATGCACATGAGCAGAGTGGAAGAGAATTAAGTCATTCAATACACAAATCAATATTTACATTACCAGCTGAGATAAACAAGGCTGACTTCTTATTTCAGCTCTCATACTGTAAACATACTATATATCTTTTTCATGGTATATTTTGTGTCACATTTTTGCATTTTTGTGCTTTTTATAATGATTTCACTGTTTTAAAATGTCCCCAGATATCATGTTGAAATACTGTCTTGTGTTCCTAAGCACAAGAAGCCTGGGATGTTTCTTACGGAGAAAAAAATGTTAGCTGAGCTTCATTAGGCATGAGTTATAATGCAACTGGCCATGAGTTCAATGTTAATGAGTGAACAGTATATATTAAATATGTCTTTATACAGAAACCTATAAAACAGTGCTGTGTATTGATTAATTAAGGAAAATGTGGCATGAGGCTCAAAGGAACCTAACCACGTATTTCCCTAGGAGCACTGATTCAGTACTTGTTATTAATTCAGTGTTGGTGGCGATTTATCAGGAATGATCAGTCATCTATATGCTATTACATACATGATTTTCTATTTGACAGTGTATATATGCAATACATGCACATATATATGAATATGGTCTATATTCAAATTTTCTCACTTGTTTTATGCTGTTGTACTGCCATGCCTCTTTCAATCCAAGCTCCATCCATCATTTTTTTTTTTTAAAGATTTTATTTATTTATTCATGATAGTCACACACAGAGAGAGAGAGAGGCAGAGACATAGGCAGAGGGAGAAGCAGGCTTCATGCAGGGAGCCCGACGTGGGATTCGATCCCGGGTTTCCAGGATCGCGCCCTGGGCCAAAGGCAGGCGCTAAACCGCTGCGCCACCCAGGGATCCCTCCATCCATCATTTCATGCAGTTGTCATATTTCCTTAGTCTCCTTTAGGATAGTTTATCCAACTTCTTGGTCTTTTGAGACATTGAGATGATACTTATTTTATTGTATTACCATCAGAAGAACAGTTGTTTTATACAATGTTTCTCAGTTTGGATTTGCCTGATTGTTTCTTCATGAATAGATAAAAATTAAACATTATAGATAAGAAGTCTCTACAGGTGACTTTGTGGTATGTGATGTTAGTTTGTCTCCTTACTGGTGATGTTAAGTTTGAGCTCTCTATTGTATAGGAATGTTTACCCTTTGCAGTTAATAAGCTGCTTGTGAAGTGGTATGTTGAGACTGTGTGAATATTCTCTTTCATAATAATCTTTCTTACAGTGGTTTTAGTATTGATTCTTGCCTTGATCAGTTATTAAAATGTAGCTACAAAATAGTGATTTTTAATTGTCATTCCTTCTACATTTATTAATTGACATTATTTTATAAATAAGAGGATTGTCCCTACTGTTTTTTCAAAAAAATCACTTTGGGATTATGGATTTTTAAAAATTCAATATATTATGATCTATTACTGATAATATTTTTTTTATTTTTTTCATTACCCCAGTTTGGTGGGTTATTTAAAGACAAATTTGTCTGTTTTGACATATCCTTATTTTTTTAAAGCACACCAGAGTCCCACTGCATTAAATTCTCATTGTACATACAGTGTGGGGATGTACCATAATTTATTCACTAAGTCTTTTGTGATTTGCTGTAATGAATAGCTCTTTAAATAAATTTGTGCATTTTTTTTCTTGTATTGTTGGAGGTATGTCTTAAAGGTAAATTCCTAGAAATAGATTTGTCTAGTCAAAGGGTAAACACGTGTCTAGTTTTGTGAAGTGCTGCTAAATTCCTCTCCACTCATCTTGTGTACCATCTAATGCTCCACCAGAAATGTTGAAAAGCCTGTTTCCCAGGAGGCTTACTTACATAATGTATTGTCAAACTTGAATTGTTGCCAATCTGAAAATGAGAATTAGCTTTTCAGTGTAGCTTCAATTTGCATTTCCCTTATGAACAAAGTTGGATGTTTTCTCACATTCTTAAAGACCCTTTGAAAAAAAAAAAAAAAAAAGACCCTTTGTAGATCTTTTTGTGGACTATATAGATCTTTTGCCCATTCAGGTAAAAAACCCCAGGTTTTGTTAAGTTTCTTTCTCTCAATTTTTAAGCACTATTAGGGGAATTTGTCCTTTATCCTTACTGTATGTTGCAAATATTTAAATATTTATTTTAAACTTTATTTCTGTCACAGGAATTCTAGTCTTTATTTTTTTAAAGATTTTATTTATTTGAGAGAGAGATAGCATGAGCAGGGGAGGAATAGTGGGAGAGAGATAGGAGCAGACTCCCTGCGGAGCAGGGAGTCCAACACAGGACTCCTTCCTGGGACCCCGGGATTATGACCTGAGCCAAAGGCAGACGCTTAACCACCTGAGCCACCCAGTCGCCCCATAGTCTTTAAATATAATTAAGGAAGGAGATGTTGGGACTTCTGCTGTAGTTTCATCTTACCATTTCAGGATTCATTTAAATCAGTTTACTTTTATTTTGTTATCCTGGAAGAGAATAACTTAAAAATCATCTAGTGAACAGTTTCAGAAGTCTGTTAGGGTAGTCCTTTCTCCCCATTCCTGTACCCACTCCCCAGGCCTAAAAGTAATTTGTTTGAAGTCAATTATCTGAGGAATATAGGAAAATATTTTTAAAATAATAAAAATCATCTTCTCTGTCTCTCTCTCTCTCCCTCCCATTTATAATAGTCCTTATTTACTGAGATTTTATGAATAAGACAGATACACCAAGTAGGTGGAAATACATAATTTAATTTTCACAGCACTGTTCCTACTGATGGTACTTGCTTTTCATATCTCAGAAAGAAAAAAAGAAAATATGTGAGATTCTGATTTTTTAAAAATTATAATAGTTGAGAATCAAATGATAATTTTTTATTGAGATAGTAATGTTAATGAGAATTTATTCCTGGCTATGATTATATTAAATATGAATGTTTCTTTCTAGGAAATAATAAATCACCAAGAAGTTCTTTCTCTGTGTTGTAGGTTTTGACAACAATTCGTTCAGGGCACCGAGCAAATATATTTAGTGCAAAGTTCTTACCGTGCACAAATGATAAGCAAATTGTGTCTTGCTCTGGAGATGGAGTAATATTTTATACCAACGTTGAGCAAGATGCAGAAACCAACAGACAATGCCAATTTACGTGCCATTATGGAACTACCTATGAGGTACAGTATTTTATATATATGAAAATATATTAGTGTGTGTTTTTTTAGAAGTATGTATATGTGTAGATTTGTGTATGTAATATACATACTCATGCATATGTAGTCAGAGAAATTGACAGACGATCTAGATTTCAGTAAAGTACTTGAGAAAGTGTGTCTTGATAGACTTGTGAATAAAATTAAGAAATAAAATGTAATAGTAATAGAGTTTGTAATGTCAACCTTTAGAAATATTTCTATTACTGTGCTATAAGCCTGTATACTAGGCTTTAACCTCTTCAGCACTTTATCTCTGTCTTATATAAAGTCGTTGATGGCATGTTTATCAAATGTTCCCATGGCAGAAAGAACACTTGTACACTAGCCAAAAGAATCAGATTCCTAGAAGACATTAATAAGTTCAAACCCGGAGCTGAATTAAATGAGGTGAAATGAATTTAAGATACAATGATAGTGCTTAACTTGATTCAGAAAAATTGCTTACTTTTCAGACTGCTCTTTTAGAATCTTTTCACATCATTTTTTTGCATGAAATCATTCATCGGTTTCCCATTATTTGTTAACCTGGTATGTCTTTTTCCATGATCTGAATTTCATTTCTCTGGTGACCTCATGTTTTGGTGT
The DNA here is from genome assembly GCF_053574225.1 of Canis aureus. Classification (NCBI taxonomy): domain Eukaryota; kingdom Metazoa; phylum Chordata; class Mammalia; order Carnivora; family Canidae; genus Canis; species Canis aureus. The sequence goes on from NC_135616.1 coordinate 50,613,616, forward strand.
GTACTTACAAAAATAGCATATAGCTGCATTTTATTTTCTCATCCATTTCATAAATTTGGCTTTGAACTGGAGATTTTAGTCAATTCATGCTATTGACAATTTATTGTGAGTGGTGATATATTTGGATCTATTCATTTATTTTACTGTTTTCTGTTTGTGTTTTATTTTTTTTTAAATTTCCTCTATATGTATTATCCTTTGCCTTTATGCCTTTCTTTAAAATTGCTTGAAGATTTTGCTTTCTGTTTTGTTTCTGCTATTTGCATGGAAGATAGACATTCATGCTTTAGAAGAATAATTAACAAAGCCTAAAATCAATACTTTTGCCCTTCTGAATAAAACACTTTAGAACATTTTAATATCTTCATCCTGTTTCCAATTTTATATGCTTATATTATTCTGAATTTAGTTATATCTTTTCTCTCATAAATTATATATTACTGTCTCATTAGTTTGTATTTGTTTAGACTTGCCTACATATTTACCAATACTTTTTGGCTCTTCCACCACAGATTTTCCATGTGGGGCCATTTGTGTACCTAAAGTACTTTCTTTACCAGTTCCTCTAGTAAAAGTTTGTTAATAGAAACAATTTTCATTTCCTATTATCCTTTTCTTTTCTTCATTCCTTCCTTTTTTTTTTTTTCATCTCTTTCCAGAAAATGAAGAATTTTATATCAATTCATCAAAGATAGTTTTGCTGGATATTTGCTGCATATCTATTTTTTTTTTAAGATTTTATTTATTTATTCATGAGAGACACAGAGAGAGAGAGAGAGAGAGAGGCTGAGACACAGGCAGAGGGAGAAGCAGGCTCCATGCAAGGAGCCTGATGCGGGACTTGATCCCAGGTCCCCAGGATCACACCCTGGGCTGCAGGCGGCGCTAAACTGCTGCGCCACCAGGGCTGCCCTGGATATCTAGTTTGATAGTTATTTTAATTTAGGTGCTATTCCACTGTGTTCTGACTTTATTGTTGAAGAGAACTCAGTCATCAGTCTAATTGTGATTTCTTTATAGTTAATCTGTCTCTCTTTGACTCTTTTTTTTTTTTTTTTAGATGTTATTTATTTATTCATGAGAGACACAGAGAGAAGCAGAGACATAGAGGGAGAAGCAGGCTCCCTGTGGGGAGCCTGATGCAGAACTCAAGACCAGTACGCTGGGAAGGCAGACACTCAACCACTGAGCCACCCAGGCACCCCACTGCCTTTTTTTTTTAAAGAGATTTATTTGAAAGAGAGAGAGAGATAATATGAGCAGGGGGAGGGGCCAGCTCCATCCCAGGGCCCTGGGATCATTGCCTGAGCTGAAAGTAGACGCTTGACCAACTGAGCCACCCAGGCACCCCTCTTCCTTGGCTGCTTTTAATTATATTTTTCTTTACTGTGTTTTCTCCTTTATTAATGTCACCACAATATAGTTAAGTTTGGATTTCCTTTTTTATTTTTCAAACTTGGAATTTATTGATGCGTTTTTGGCATCAGGAAATTGGCATCTTGAAAAATGTGGGAAATTTGCAATCAATAGGTTTTTGGTTATTTACCATTCTCCATTTTTTTCTTTTGGAATTCTGATTACATGTATTAGATGACTTTATTCCATCTACCATTAAGCTTTTTTTTTTTTTAATTGAAGTAAAACCATTTAGGAAAAGTACATAAATCCTAAGTATATAGCTTAGTAAATTACCACAAAGTAAATCTATTCAGATAACAACTACTTAGGTCAAGAAATATAAAAGCATTAAGTATCCCAGAAGCCTCCTTGTTCTGACCTCTAATAATTTGTCAAATTCATCCATATTGGGTGCAACTATAATTTGTTCATTTTAATTGCTATAGTATTCCATTGTGTGAATATATCATGACTGATTGATTTCTTCTATTGTTGATGAAACTTTTAAATTTGATTTCCTGCTTGGAGAACATTCCTTTACATGACTCCCAAGTACAAAATGCATATACTTTGTTGCACATATACTTAGAAGTAAACTTGCTTGGTCATAGGATATGTATTTGTTTATTTTAGAGATATTACTAAATAATTTTCCAAAATAATTGTAACAACTTATATTCCTGCCAGTAGTATACAAGAGTTTCTATTGTTGCCCATCTTTGCCAACAATTGGTATTATTAGTCTCTAATTTTGGCAGCTTATATAGTGTCATTTTATGGTTTCAAGTGCCTTTCCCTGTTCATGCTGCTGAGGTTGTGCATCTCTCCATATGTTTTTTGGTTATTTGGATATATTCTTTTGTCAGGTGCCTATTCAAATGTCTCTCCTAATCTTTTCATTGGGTTTGTTTTCTTATTTTTGATTTATAGGAGTTTCTTAATCTCTTCTGTATATGAACCTATCTTTTCCTACTCTGTGGTTAATTTTTCACTTTCTTAATGATGTCTTTGGATGAACAGATGTTTTTAATGTTGTCTAATTTATTGATGTTTTCCTTTATTATTAGTGCTTTCTGCATCCTGGTCAAAATAGTTTTACCTTGGGGATCCCTGGGTGGCTCAGTGGTTTGGCACCTGCCTTCAGCCCAGGGCATGATCCTGGAGTCCCAGGATTGAGTTCCACATCGGGCTCCCTGCATGGAGCCTGCTTCTCCTTCTGCCTGTGTCTCTGCCTCTCTCTCTCTCTCTAAATCTTTAAAAAAATTTTTTTTTCCTAGTTTGAGATTATGGAAATATTCTTCTATTCTCTCTTTTAAAAAGTTTATTGTTTTGTCTTTGCATTTAGGTATTATAATTCACCTGCATTTGATTTTTGTGATAATATGAAGTTAGGGTAATTTTTTTTTCTCCTTATGGATTTTTGTATTAACATAATTTATTTCTTGGAGAATTAAATGAGAATCCCAAATAGCATACAAAGAGCATTCTCCATAAAGACATTTTAACAATGTATACCCATTAACCAAAGGTGTTTTTTTTTGCTGAATACATATAAACTGTAATGTATGTGTGAATAGGATATTTTTTCAAAGCTGAAATCTATCCATTGAACAATTCCACTATTCCCTCTTCCCCTATCACTTGCAACCTCCATTTTACTTTATTTCTGAGTTTGATTATTTTAGATACCTCATATAAGTACAATCATGCAGCATTTGTCTTTTTTTTTTAATCTTTTTTTTTTTTAAGATTTTATTTATTTATTCATGAGAGACACACAGAGAGAGGCAGAGACACAGGCAGAGAGAGGGAGGAGCAGGCTCCATGCAGGGAGCCTGACACGGGACTCGATCCCGGGTCTCCAGGATCATGCCCAGGCTGAAGGCGGCGCTAAATCACTGAGCCACCGGGGCTGCCCCAGCATTTGTCTTTTTGTGACTAGCTTATTTTGGTTAGCATAATGTCCTCATGGTTCATCCAGGTCAATCTATGACAGGATTTCCTTTTCTAAGGCTTAATACTTTCCCATTGTATGTATATATCATACAATCCATTTACTTGTCATTGGACATTTGGGCTTTCTACTTCTTGGTTATTGTGAATAATGCAGTGAACATGGGGGTGCAGATATCTCTTTGGGACCCCGGTTTTGATTTTTTGGATGTATATACCCAGAAATGAGATTGCTGGATTATGTAATAATTCTATTTTTAAAAAAGATTTGTTTGAGAGAGAGAGAGAGAGAGAGAACAGGGCGAGAAACAGAGGGAAAGGGAAAGAACTTTATGCAGACTCCTCACCAAGCATGGAGCCTGATACAGGGCTCGATCCCACCGTCCTGAGATTATGACCTATGCCGAAATCAAGAGTTGGACATTCCACTGAATGAACCTAGGCGCCCCCTTATTTTTAATTCTTTAAGGAACCTCCATACTGTTTTCCATAGTGGCTGTTCCATTTTACATTCCCAACAGCAGTGCATAAGGGTTCCAATTTTTCCATATTCTTGTCAACCCTTGTTATTTTCTTTTTTTGTTCAAGAGTGACCATTTTAATGGGTGTGAGGAGATATTTCATTGTGTTTTTGATTTACATTTACTTAATGAAATGTTCTGGTTGAGTTGAATGGGTTCTTTTTATATTTCGTGTATTAACGCCTTATCAGTTTGCATGTTCTCCCATTCCATAGATTTGTTGAAGATGGCTATTGTAAATGAGACTGTTGTCCTAATTTTCTTTTCAGATTGTTTATTGATAGTATATAGAAAAAGCTGATTTTTGTAACCTGCAGCTTTGCTGTATACATTCATTAGGGTTTTTTTTTTTTTTTTTAAGATTTTATTTATTTATTTGAGAGAGAGAGCACCAGCAGCAATGAGAGGCAGATGGAGAAGCAGGCTCCTTGCTGACTGGGAAGCCTGACGTGGGGCTCAATCCCAGATCCTGAGATTATAACCTGAGTGGAAAGCACTCAGGCAGAGTCACCCAGGCGCCCCTCGTTTATTAGTTCTAACAGTATTTTGTATTGGGATCTTCAGCATTTTCTACATATAAGATCCTATCTTCACCAAACAATTTTACCTCTTCCTTTCTAATTTCAGTGTTGTTTTTTTTTTCCTTGCCTAATTGCTTTAGCTAGAATTCACTGCTGTATTGAATAGATGTGATAAGAGTAGGCATTTGTACCTTGTTCCTGATCTTAGTAAGAAAACTTTTAGTGTTTTACCATTGAATATGATAACTGAGATTCTATATATGGTCTTTATTAGGTTGAGGTAATTTCCTTCCATTCCTAGTTTGTTGAGATTTTTTATTGTGAAGGAGTGTTGATGTATCAGATGCTTTTTTTGATATCAGTTATGATGATCATATGGTTTTTGTTCTTCATTATGTTAATACGGTATATCATATTGATTGATTTGCATATATTGAACTCATTTTTGCATTCCATTAGTAATTCCCACTTGATCATGCTGAATAACATGTTGTTTTGGGTTTTTTCTTTCTTTTTTTTTTTGTATTTTGTTGAAGAGTTTTACATCAGTATTCATCAGGGACATAGTTTATAGTTTTGTGTTCTTTTAGTGTCTTTGGTTTTGGTATCACAATAAAGTTGTCCTTATAGGATGAATTTGGAAGTGTTCCTGTTTCTTCAGTTTTTTTGGAAGTGTTTGGGGAGGATTGGTGTTCTTTAAGTGAAGGTAAATTTCCCCAGTAAAGCCATCTGGTTCTGGGCTTTTTTGGTTGGGATTTTTTTTTTTTTTTTTTTTTTTTTTTTTGGTTGGGATATTTTTGATTAGTGATTCAATCTCCTTACTAGTTACAGATTTGTTCAAATTATTTATTTCTTCATAATTTAGTTTTGGTAGGTTGTATGTTCCTAGAAATGTATACATTTCTTCTAGAAATGTGTTGTATAATTGTTCATATGAGTCTTAACATGCTTTTTATTTCTGTGGCATAATTAGTAAAGCCTCTTCTTCCATTTGCGGATTTTGTTGAATCTTTTCCTTTAGTCTAGGTAATAGTTTGTCAATATTGAAGATCTTTTTTAAAAAACCCAATTTAGGGGATCCCTGGGTGGCTCAGCAGTTTGGCGCCTGCCTTTGGCCCAGGGCACGATCCTGGAGTCCCGGGATCGAGTCCTGCATCGGGCTCCTAGCATGGAGCCTGCTTCTCCCTCTGCCTGTCTCTCTCTCTCTCTCTCTGTGTCTATCATAAATAAATAAATAAATCTTTAAAAAAAATAAATAAAAAACCCAACTTAGTTTCGTTCATTTTTTTTTTTGTCTTCTATTTCCTTTATTTTTGCGGTAGTCTATTATTTCTTTCCTCTTCTAACTTTGGGTTTCATTTGTCGTTCTTTTGTTAGTTTTTTTTTTTTTTAAGATTTTATTTATTTATTCATGAGGGACACAGAGAGAAAGAGAGACATAGGCAGAGGGAGAAGCAGGCTCCCTGTGGGGAGCATGATGTGGGTGGGACTCTGTCCTAGGAGCCCAGCCAGGTCACAACCTGAGCTGAAGGAAGATGCTCAACCAGTGAGCCACCCAGGTGCCTCCTTTTGTTAGTTTTTTGAAGTGTAAAGATAGATTGTTGATTTGAGATCTTTCTTATTTTCTAATGTAGGTGGTTACTGCTATAAACTTCTCTCTTGGTAGTGTACCATTTACATTAAAGTAGTTACTGATAGAGAAGTACTTGCTATTGCCATTTTACCAATTTTTTTCTGTATGTTTTGTAATGATTTTGTCACTCTTGTTTTTCTGTTACATTGTTTTTTTTTTTTAGTGACATCCTTTGATTCTTCTTTTGTACATCCATATATTTTTTTCATTGTGGTTAAAATAAGGATTTTATAAAACATTTTATAGTTACAACAATTTATCTTAAACTGATAACAAATTAACTTCAATCACACACAAAAACTACTTCCTTTATTACATCCTGCTCCCACTATGTTACCACTATCACAGATTACATCTTTTTGTATGTTGTATTCATTGACATAGCGCATAATTTTTAATGCTTTATCCTTTTAAATATCTATGCTCAAATTAAAAGTGATCTATATATCACTATTTATAGTATCACACATTTCTGTATTTATCTGTATATTTACCTTTATCAGAAACCTTTATATTTTTATACTGTAGTGTGTTGCTATCTCATATTTTTTATTTTAACTTGAAGAATCCCTATAGCAGTTCTTTTAAGGCAGGTCTTGTGGTGATCAACTCCTTCAGCTTTTGTTTACCCAGGAAGGTCTTTATTTCTCTGTCATTTTTAAAAAACAGTTTTCCTGGATGTAGTATTCTTGGTTTGCAGGTCTTTTTGTTTCTTTTCTTTCTTTCAGCACATTGAATATATTATCCCACTCCCTTCTGGCCTATAATGTTTCTACTGAGAAATCCACTGTCTATAGGAGCTCACTTGTACATGATGATTCATGTTTCCTTTGCTGCTTTCAAGATTCTTTTTGACTTTTTTAAAATAAAGATTTTATTTTTTTATTTGAGAGAAAAAGCACAAGCAGGGAGGGGGCAGAGAGAAAGGGAGAAGCAGGCTTGATGGGTCTTGATTCTAGGAGCTGAAGGCAGACACTTAACTGACTGAGTCACCCAGGCACCCCTCTCTTTGACAAGTTGTCCTATTTAGAGTCCTTTGAGCTTCTTGAGTGTGGATATCCATTTTCAGTGGGAAGATTTAGGAAGTTTTCAGCCATTATTTTTCAAATAAGCTCTCTCCCCTCCTTTTTCTCTGTCTGGAATTTCCATATATATTGCTCAGCTTATTGTGTCCTGTAAGTCCCTTAGGGCGTTCTTCAATTTTCTGCATTCTTCCTTTTTGTTTCTCTGACTGAGAATTTCAAAACAGTTGTCTTCAAGTTTGCTGATTCTTCTTTCTGCTTAATCAAGCCTGATGTTGATCCCCTCTAGTGAATTTTTAAAGTAATTATTATATTCTTCAGTTCCAAAATTTCTATTTGGTTCTTTTTCCAGTACTTATCTCATTGGTGATATTCTCATTTTGTTAATGCATTGTTTTCCTAGTTTCATAGTTGTCTATTTGTGTTGTCTTGTAGTACATTGAGCTTCCTTAGAATGATTAATTTGTAAATTCTTTTCATAGGTAAATTCTTTTCATATATTTATTAGAGTTAGTTTCTGAAGATTTATTTTGTTCCTTTGATTGGGCTCTTATCCTGTATGCTTGTGTGCCTTGTTATTTTGTTGTTGTTGTGATTTTTCTTTCGAAAAAACAGCCATCTTTCCTGGTCTTTATAGACTGGTTTTATGCAGGGGAAAGCCTTCACCAGTCAGCCTCGCTAGAGATTCTGGAGATCCCTTAAACTTTTTTATGACAATGTATCTTCTCTAGTCTTGAGTGTATAATTTTCCGTTTAGAGAGATCATGCTCCCTTTCCTGTCTGCAATACTGAAGGTTTTTTGGTGCTGCAGGGAGCCGCTGAGCTCTCTTTTGTTGTCAAGATATTCCTGTTTTATTAATGCCGAGTCAAGCAAGACAGAAACTAGTCCATTGTCAGCCTTCTACCTAGAAGCTAGAGTGTTGAACAGACATTCCACTCTTTTTTTTTCCTTTCCAATGGAGATGCTGCAAGTTGGGCTTTTTTCCCCCACTATTGAGCTGTGCTGCCTTGGGGGAGACGCTGATATGATTGAAATGAAATAAGCTTTTCTAATTATATGATAATATATTATATATATTATCATATGTTATATATATTATATAATATGGCTGCACTTGGCTTTGAACTTACCTGGTTTACTGCTTTCTTAACTGATTTTTGGTATTCTCCTAAAGGCTTTTTGATTATTTTATTTTATTTTATTGAGAGAGAGAGAGCAAGCATAAGTTGAGGGGTTCGGTGGAGGGGCAAAGGGAGAGAATCCTAAGCATGCTCCACACTCAGTATTGAGCCCGTTTTGGAGCTTGAGCTTATGACCCTGGGATCATAACCTGAGCTGATATCAAGAGTCAACCGCTTAACCAATCAACTGAGCCATCCAAGTGCCCCAAGGCTTTTTGACTTTATATTGTTATTAAAACTAAGTGTTTTTGTGGGAGAAATGGGTTGAGGCTTTCTGTTCTACAATCTTGCTGTTGTCACTATATTTCCATATGGATTTTACTTACCGTCTTTTACTGAAAGATTGGTTTTATTCCCCCATTGCTGTTCAACATGCCATTAATTGTAAATCAAGAGTTCATATATGCATAGATCCATTTTTTACTCTTTTTTGCGCCATTGGTCTGTTTGTATTTTATAAGTACCAAATTGTTTTAATTGCCATTGCTTTGTAATGACTCTTGATATCTAGTAGAGTACATTTTCTTGTTCCTGCTTCCAAGAACATTTTGACCATTGTTGATTCTTTGTGTTTCAATCTAACTTTTCAAACCAGCATATTATTTTCCAACAAAAAACAGTTTGCTACTTGACGGGATGAATAACACTGGGTGTTATTCTGTATGTTGGCAAACTGAATGAACACCAATAAAAAATAAACTTATTATAAAAAAATAAAATAAAATAAAAATTCTCATCACACATACAAAAGTTTAACTGTGAGGTGATAAATGTCTAAGCTAAAAAAAACAAAAAACAAAAACAGTTTGCTGAAAATTGGATTGTGATTATACTGAATTTAAAGATAAATTTAGGGCAAACTAATACCTTACAATTATTGTATATTCCAATCAATGAAGATGATATATTTTTGCATTTTAAAGGTATTTATTTTAACTTCTCTCAATAATATTTTATAATTTTTAATGTGGCATTACTGTACAAATTTCCTTTAATTTTTTTTTAAGTATTTGATATTTTGGTACTGTTGCAAATGTTATCTTTTTAAGAATTTTACTTTTTAGGGATCCCTGGGTGGTGCAGCAGTTTGGCGCCTGCCTTTGGCCCAGGGCGCAATCCTGGAGACCCTGGATCAAATCCCACGTCGGGCTCCCGGTGCATGGAGCCTGCTTCTCCCTCTGCCTATGTCTCTGCCTCTCTCTCTCTCTGTCTCTCTCTCTCTCTGTGACTATCATAAATAAATAAAAATTAAAAAAAAAAACTAAAAAAAGAATTTTACTTTTTAAATGTTGCTGGTATAAAAAATACAATTGACTTTATAATATTTTAAAACTGGAAATCTTTTATTCACTTATTAATTCTCATAATTCAACTGTAGATTCTTTTGGATTTCCTATATACACAGTCATATCTTTTTTGAATGTCATAACATTTTTCTTTATTTTCGACCCATATACCTGTTCCTAGTTTGCTAAGAATTTTATCTTGAATGAATGTTGCATTCAGAAGGTTCTTTATTGAGATTTAATTGATAGATCATACACTGCACACATTTAAAGTGTACAATTTGTGGAGTTTTGACAGCTTATTGTACCTTGAAATCATTTCCATAGTTCAGGATAATGGATATATCCATTATATTCAAAAATTTCCTTATTCCCATTTTTCTTTTTTTTTCTTTTTTTTTTTTAATTTTTTAAAATTTTTATTTATTTATGATAGTCACAGAGAGAGAGAGAGAGAGAGAGAGAGAGAGGCAGAGGGAGAAGCAGGCTCCATGCACCGGGAGCCCGACGTGGGATTCGATCCCGCGTCTCCAGGATCGCGCCCTGGGCCAAAGGCAGGCGCCAAACCGCTGCGCCACCCAGGGATCCCCCTTATTCCCATTTTTAATCCCTTTCTCTTGTCTCTACTTAACCCCACATCCTTGGGAAATCACTGATCTTTTAATTACTGTACTTTTTGTGGAGTTATATATGAATGAGATTATATAATCAAACCATATGTATTCTTTTGGTCTGATTTTTTTCACTTAGCATAATTTTTGAGATTCATTTATGTTGTTGAGAGTATCAATTACTAACTCTTTTTATTCCTGAGTTGTATTACCCTTCATCTTTGGATGGGCATTTGGATTGTTTCTACTTTTAGGCTGTTACAAATAATGCTGTTTTGAATATTTGTATAAATGTCTTTGATGGACATGTACTTTCCTTTTACTTTGGTAAACACATAGGAATGGAATGACTGAGTTATGTTAGAGGAATGAGTTTAACTTTTTAAGAAACTGCCAAACTTTTCCAGAGTGGTTATATCATTTTACATTTCTGTAAGCAGTGCCTGATAGTTCCAGTTGTTCTGCATCCTTTTTAACATTTGCTATGGTCAATCTTTTTTTTAGACGTCCTAAGAGATATATAATGGAATCTCTTGTGTTATTTCTCAATTATCTGATGATGTTGAGCATACTTTTTATGTGCTTATTTATCATCTTTATGTACTTGGTGAACTGTTCAAATCCTTTGCCCATTGGACTTTTATTTCTCATTATTGAGTTTTGAGGGATTTTGAAAATATGTTCTGGATATTTTTCAGGTATGTGATTTATAAGTTTTTCCTCCCAGTCAATGGCTTTTCTTCTCATTTTCTTAACGCTGTCTTTCCAAAAGAAGTTCTTAATTTTCAGGACGCCCATTTTATCAAAGTTCTTTGTTCTTATGGGCTAATGTTATAGCTAAAAACTTTATTTAACCAAAAGTCACAGGGATTTTTTTCCTAGAAGTTTTATAGTTTTATGTTTTACACTTAGATCAATGATCTATGTTGTAATAATTTTTTAAGAAAGTCTGAAGTATTGCCCGAATACTTTTTTGTTACTTTGCATATGGATATCCAGTTTTCTGACACTGTTTTTTTTTCTCCACTGAATTTCTTTATACCATTATCATAAATCACTTGGCTGTATGTATATCACCTATTTTTGGTCGGTACCTGTTCTCTTCCAGTGATTTATCAGTAAACTTCTATTATCTTAATTACTGTAGTTTTATAGTAACTCTTAAAGCTAGTAGTATAAGTCCTCTGCTCTTCTTCTTCAACTTACTTACGGTATTTTAGATCTTTTGTATTTTCACATAAACTTGATAATCAAATTGTCATTTATACCAAAAATCCCGCTGGAATTTATTTGAATCTATATATCAATTTAGGGAGAATTGACAGTATTAAATGTCCCAATCCATGAACACAATATATATCCTGTTATTTAGGACTTTTATTTTATTTTTTATAATTTTCAATGTTAACATGTCTTACATATCTTCAAGTATTTTATATTTTTCGTATTTTTTGTAAATATTATTTTTCAATTTTCAGTTTCTAATGGTTTTGTTGCTAGTATATAGACATACAATTGATTTTTATATATTGGTCTTGTATCCTGCAACTTTGCTGAATTCTAACTTATTAAATTTTTAAAAAATTAATTGCATAGGATTTTCTACATAGGTGATCAGATCATCTATGAATAGAAAAACATGTTTCTTTATTCTTTATTTTATTTTACAAAATAATAGTGATGTCTTTCAAAGCCAACTGTTTAAATGTTCAATAACATTACCTGTACTTTTGTTTTCCTATGCAGATTATGACTGTACCCAATGACCCATATACTTTTCTCTCTTGTGGTGAAGATGGAACTGTCCGGTGGTTTGATACACGTATCAAAACTAGCTGCACAAAAGAAGATTGCAAAGATGTAAGAATCAAAGTTTTATACAAATGACAAAAAAATTAAGATTATAATTAAAATTGGATGATAAGTAATCTCTGGGTTATAAGATTATGGGTAAATGTGATTGTAATAAATTTTGCTGATCTAGTATAATTGCTCAGTGTTTTAGTCTTCTATTTGGGAGTTGACTTTTAATTTTTCCTCTTCAGAATGCAATTTAATTACTCAACTATTGTTTGTTTCTTTAAGCTCTAATTAAATTTATATTTCCATATGTATTGTTTATTTTGGTTGGTTTATAAGAAAAATGTACAATACTGTACTAGAAGTCAATTTTGGAGTTGTGTAGCAAACTATAAGGAAAAAAGGAATCTCCCTTAGAGTGATAAGCTGCCAAGGAGGAATATTGACTGAGTATATTTATTATGGTCTCACATAAGCTGAATTTGTTAGAAACACTGATAGAAACATGAAAAATAAATTAAAAGAAAACCATGTTGTTTTTGTCTTCTCATTATCATACTGAGTTAGGATTTCTGAGAAAGGTTATTTTCTTTTAATTAAGAGGAAAATGTTTTAAATCTTTAGAGGAGCCTCTGTACAGCAAAGCTGTATATAACTGGTGTTGTTTTATCTTTTGTAGGATATTTTAATTAACTGCCGACGTGCTGCCACATCTGTAGCTATTTGTCCACCAATACCATATTATCTTGCTGTTGGCTGTTCAGATAGCTCAGTACGAATATATGATCGGCGAATGCTGGGCACAAGAGCCACAGGTAAAAAGCTGATATTACAGAAAATATAAGATTCTGTGAGCGCAAAGAATAAATATTTATGACATATTTGCAATTTTAAAATTTCATGAGTTAGTCCTAAAATTCAGCAAATACAATGTATTTAAATAATATGGGTTATTATTAAAAAAATAGCATTTTACTAGGATGCCTGGGTTGCTTGATTAGTTAAACATCCAACTTTTGATCTTAGGGTCGTGAGTTCAAGCCCTACGTTGGACTCCACACTGGGTGTGGAGCATAGATATACATGTAAAAATAGCATTTACCAAGATTTTATGACCCTATCAAGGTGATACTTTTGCAGTTTATCACTTTAAAAAGTTGTAACAGTTGATCATATTAATTTCCTAGGGCTGTGATAACAAATTACCACAAATTGGGTGGCTTAAGATAACTTCCCATCTTTCTGGAGGTTAGATATCTAAAATCAGTCTATTGTAGGGTTTTCTGCTGGTGGCTCTCAGGGAAGCTCTTGCATGCTTCTCTCCTAGTTTCTGATGATTGTTGGCAATATGGCTTTAAATGTTTCCTTTCACTCTCTCCTTCCACATTTATATACCATTCTCCTCTGTATGTATCTGAATCCACATTTTCCTCTTATTGGGACACTGGTCATATTGGAACTAGGGCTCACCCTAATCCAGTGTGGCCTCATTACATCTGCAAAGACCCTATTTCCAAATATTCCAGAATCATTCCGAGTTCTGGATGGACATGAATTTGGGGGGGACACGATTAGCCCACAACATTTGGCTTTCTAATTTCTCTTTGTGGGAGAGAGGAAAGTTAGGAAAGAACAGTGACTTGGGTATGTGTTAATGTACAGTATATACTTATGCCTAGTTAAATTACTATTAGTGATGCTGGAGCACTGAAGTTTAAGATGTCAGAAATTGATTCTTACCTTTCCAGAGGTTAGAGATCTAAAATCAGTCTTTTGTAGGGTTTTCTGCTGGTGACACTCAGGAGGCTCTTGCATGCTTCTCTCCTAGTTTCTGGTGGTTGTTAGCAATCTTGGCTTTTTAATGTTTCCTTTTATTCTCAGCTTCTACATTTATATACCATTTAAGACTGATTGTATTAAACTCATTTGCTCCTTATCCATTATGGATATTCAGACCACCTCTGAAATATCCAAATTAAAGCCAACTTATTAGCATTTTCTCAGTAAGGGGAGGCCAGGATTATATACCCACACATCCACCAAATATACATACATTATATACACATTACATATATTCGCATGTTTTATATTGCTAAAAATAAAAGTGGACTTGGCCAGAAACTAACAATGCCAATCTCAGTGTTAATTTATATCCAGTAAAAATGGACATAGATTACTGAAAGGGAAGACTAGGTTGAGGGCACCTGGGTGGCTCAGTCAGTTTTTTGTCCAACTCTTGATTTTGATGCAGGTCATGATTTCAGGGTCATGAGATTTCAGAGCCCTGCAATGGGCTCTTCTGAGCATGGAGCCTGCTTAAGATTCTCTCTCTCCTTCTCCCTCTGCCTTCTCCCATCCTCCCCACCACAAACCCCCCACTCATGTGCAGGTTCTCTCTCTCCTATTATATTGATGATTGCCAAAATTATTAAAGTTGGAAATGTGTCCTCATTCTGATATCAAGAGGAAAATTTCATGACAATCAAAAATCTTTTAAAAACATAGGGGTGCCTGAGATCCCTGGGTGGCTCAGCGGTTTAGTGCCTGCCTTTGGCCCAGGGCGTGATCCTGGAGTCCTGGGATTGAGTCCCGCTTCAGGCTCCTTGCATGGAGCCTGCTTCTCCCTCTGCCTGTGTCTCTGCCCCTCTCTCTGTGTGTGTTTCTCATGAATAAATAAATAAAATCTTTAAAAAAAAAAACAAACAGGCATAGGGGTGCCTGGCTGGGTCAGTCAGAAGATCATGCAACTTTTGATCTCAGGGTCATGAATTTGGGCCCCACATTGAATGTAGAGATTAATAAGAAAAATAAATAAATCTTTTTTTAACCTGAAGCAAAAGGTAAATCATTTAAAAAGGAAAGTACACTATTTTATCTAGTATACTAATAATAAATATAACCTTAACTATTTATATTCTAAAAATTATATTACCTTCATTGGGGGAAAATTTTTGGAAGATGATTTAGTATAACTATAATCACAAATCATTTTAATTAAATGACTCATATTTTGAATAATACATTCATGTAATTTATAGAACATTTATGTAATCTATGTAATTCCAGCCACTCAGGAAATTTTTTTTTGAAGATATGTAGCCTTTATGCTATATTCTCTATTATTTTGTTATAAAATCGGGCTATTGAGAAAAGGGCCTCTTCTAGAAATAGAATATGATATTTTGGATTTTATATTGCTACATTAAATCATACATCTCATAATTTAGATTAAGAGTTTTAAAAATATTTTTCTTAAAAAATGTATATAACTTCCTGTTTTCTTATTTAGGGAATTATGCAGGTCGAGGAACTACTGGAATGGTTGCCCGTTTTATCCCTTCCCATCTCAATAATAAGTCCTGCAGGGTGACATCTCTGTGTTACAGTGAGGATGGCCAAGAGATTCTTGTTAGCTACTCCTCAGATTATATATATCTTTTTGACCCGAAAGATGATACTGCACGAGAACTTAAAACTCCTTCTGCAGAAGAAAGAAGAGAGGAGGTAAGTTTACTCAAAACCATATTCTTCTTTCAGTTCAGGAAACATTAATTCAGTGACTCCTGGGGCCTGTAGGGCTTCAAAAAATAGAATAGATTTTTAAGGCATTTATAGTCTAGGTTTTGTAAAAAGACATGGAATATACATGAAAGAACAGAGGCTAGGGATACCTAGGTGGCTCAGTTGTTGAGCATCTGCCTTTGGCTCAGGTTATGTCCCTGGGGTTCCAGGATCGAGTCCCACATCAGGCTCCCTGCATGGAGCCTGCTTCTCCCTCTGCCTGTGTCTCTGCCTTTCTCTCTCTCTGTCTTTCAAGAATAAATAAAATCTTAAAAAAAAAAAAAAATTAAGAATCAGGCTCTAGAAAAATATTGTGAATTTTTTTTAAAGAGTATATCCACTAGCAAAATATTTAACTTTGTTGGAAGCACAGCAGCAAGCAAGAAAATCAACAGTTCTAATGGTTGCAGAAAAAGCAATTAAAATAATAAAAACTAGGATTTGTAAACTCCCAAGAGACTAAATGTTTATGTTCATACACCAATCAGAGTTTTATCTGTTAGTATTTACTATTCAAATGTCGACAGCAATCCCTTTCTCTCCTGATCGTGCTTCTCTTTCATGGTTATGAACATGCATCCCTAGGTACATTTTACAAAATACACAGGACTTAGTGAGTGGGAAAAAGGTAACTTAAAGTATATACACACACATACATATGCAAACAGTGGGGAGAGGAAGGAATTGCTGTCTACATGTGAATGGTAAATGGTAATATGTAAAATCTTGTTAAACATAAACATTTAGTCTTATTGAAGTTTATATATCACATTTTATATCTATTATATATATACACACACACATATATATAAAATATTACATATTGAAAATTGGGTAGAAGAAATACTACCACTAAAATGACTCAAATAGTGAACCAAACCATTGGAATGCCTGGCAGGCTCAGTTAGTAGAGCCTGCAACTCTTGATCTTGGGGTCGTGAGTTTAAGTCCCACAGAGATTACTTAAAAATAAAATCTTTAAAAAAATAAAATAGCAGATCATCTTCTTATTTGTAAAAGGCAAAACCCAGAAATAATACATCCTTGAAGTATTCAGCAATAGAAGAATGATTGTTTTAACCTCACAGAAACTGCTTTCCCCAACATCTTTTGCACTTTGGATTTTTTTTTTTAATGTTTTGTGTTTAATCACTCTACTGTTTGGCTTGTAAATGTTTTTGAAATTAACTGTTGCTTTATTAATAATCAGTAACTTTTCGGTATTGGACCAACCCCTATTGAACATACCTTAAAGGTACTCAGGAACAACAATTTTCTAATTTCTACAAAACTAAATCCAGTTCTTATGATTACAGGTTTAGAAGGCTATAAAATGAGGGGAAAAAATCAGGATAACTTTATAAATATTTTTGGGAATTTTAAATATGCTAGTGTATTTAAGTGAATGAGGAAATTGACAAAGAAGGGTATGATGGCTAATGAAAGCTATTTTTGAATTTATTGGTTTAATTGAAAACATGAGATCTGCTCTTTTATTTTGTTGCTGCTGTGTAATTCCTCTTGAGATATGTGCTCTAGTGAAGTTACAGTCTAGCTTTGTGACTATTACATAATGAAAGTTGGAAATGCAGAAACATTTTTAAGTGGGCCAACCAGCTTTTATACCATAGAATATTTAGCCAAAATATGTTTACATAATCAGTGTGAATGAGGCTGAGTCATGAACACTTGGTTATTTTTTGAATGTGGTTTTCTCAGTATTCTTTGTTGAATTAACTAAATTAAGAATAATACTTCTCACAGTAGATTAAAATTACAAAAATAAATCATGCTTAGTATACTAAACCAAGCAATCACAGGTGTATATAGAAGAAGAAATTAGTAGTCTGTCCCCTTCTTAAGCTCATCAGGTTTTCTTCAGTATTTTATGCCAAATCCTTGATAGTAGCATTTGGATACATTCTACTCACCAGATCTTTATTGGGCACCTGCATATACTAGGTCCTTTAGAAACTTTAGAAATTCAAGGACAACTGTGACAAAGACATGGCCTCTTACTCAGGAATTTACAGTTTAGTGGAAAGATACAAATAAAAGAATATGTAAAACTTTAACAATAAAATTACACATGAGTTATGTTATAAGAGGAGCAGAGGAAGGAATAATGTATTTTGACTGGAAATGTAAGAAATGATTGGGGTTTTAAAATGTGAATAAAAGTTTCACATAATGATTTTTTTCTTATGTATTCATGATATTTTTATATTTTCTTAATTTGTGGAGGCTTCTTTTTCTTTCTTTATATCCTCTTATAATTTCTCTTTCATTTTTCCATTCTTTAGTATTTTTTGTCACTTCTCATTTTTCTTTTTTTGTATTCTGTTTTCTTTTTATTGTCTTTGCTGTCTTCCTTTTCCTCTCCTATCTATTTGACATTTTCCCCACTTGCCCTACTTCGTTGTTGGTCCACGTTGTTGAATCTGGTGTCTCATTTTCTGTTCTCACAGTTTGTTTCAAAAATACATATCCCAAATCTGTAGGACTACTTTGCATTCTCACTACCACTACTACCCTGATCCAAGACATCACCATCTTTCCTAGATTGTTGTGGTAGCTTTTAACCAGTCTCCTTGCTTTCACCCCCAACCTCATAGTCCTTTAGTTATGTAGCACCTAAATGATCCTTTAAAATCAAGTCAAATTACGCTACTCTTCTGATCAACACTCCCAAGTGGTTCTCCATCTCACTTAAAACAAAAACTAAGGTCCCTATAGTGGCTTCAAGATCTTCTGTCATGTGCTTCTTGACTTGTACTGTTTTCTCAGTACTTCTACTGTACTCTGCTCTGGTCACCTCTACTGACTTATTTAGGCAGCCTAAGCATGCTTCTCCCTTATGTTTTTGCATTTACTGCACATCAAATGGTCTTCCCACATATCTGGATTTCATCTTTTCTTACCTATTTTTAGGTTTTCACTCTTGTCACATTCTCAGTGAGGCCCTCCTTAACCTCCCATTTTAAAATCGCAGCCCTTAACTCCTAGGTACTGCCTATCACTTTTGTCTACTTAATTTTTTTTCCCCATAATACTCAACACTTTCTTTTGTATATTTTACTTTTTTTTTTTTTTTTACCATGTGTTGTTCATCTACTCCACTAGTTTGTAAATTATGTAACATTGGAGTTTTTGTGTGATTTGTCCATTGATCTTTTCCTAATACCTAGAGTGGTACCTGGTACATAGAAGGTGCTCAGGAAAGTCTTAGTTGAATGACTGAATTAATGCTTGCACCATTTTCAGTATTCTTTTTTTTTCCCTCTTTTTTTTTTTTTTTATTGGTGTTCAATTTACCAACATACAGAATAACCCCCAGTGCCCGTCACCCAATCACTCCCACCCCCCGCCCTCCTCCCCTTCTACCACCCCTAGTTCGTTTCCCAGAGTTAGCAGTCTTTACGTTATGTTTCCCTTTCTGATATTTCCCACACATTTCTTCTCCCTTCCCTTATATTCCCTTTCACTATTATTTATATTCCCCACATGAATGAGAACATATAATGTTTGTCCTTCTCCGACTGACTTACTTCACTCAGCATAATACCCTCCAGTTTCATCCACGTTGAAGCAAATGGTGGGTATTTGTCATTTCTAATAACTGAGTAATATTCCATTGTATTCATAAACCACATCTTCTTTATCCATTCATCTTTCGATGGACACTGAGGCCCCTTCCACAGTTTGACTATTGTGGCCATTGCTGCTATAAACATCGGGGTGCAGGTGTCCCGGCGTTTCATTGCATCTGTATCTTTGGGGTAAATCCCCAACAGTGCAATTGCTGGGTCGTAGGGCAGGTCTATTGTTAACTCTTTGAGGAACCTCCACACAGTTTTCCAGAGTGGCTGCACCAGTTCACATTCCCACCAACAGTGTAAGAGGGTTCCCTTTTCTCCGCATCCTCTCCAACATTTGTTGTTTCCTGCCTTGTTAATTTGCCCCCATTCTCACTGGTGTGAGGTGGTATCTCATTGTGGTTTTGATTTGTATTTCCCTGATGGCAAGTGATGCAGAGCATTTTCTCATATGCATGTTGGCCATGTCTATGTCTTCCTCTGTGAGATTTCTCTTCATGTCTTTTACCCATTTCATGATTGGATTGTTTGTTTCTTTGGTGTTGAGTTTAATAAGTTCTTTATAGATCTTGGAAACTAGCCCTTTATCTGATATGTCATTTGCAAATATCTTCTCCCCATTTTCAGTATTCTTGACTAGGTTATTTTGCATATCTCAAAAAGTCAAGCTTGAGACTGTTTTTAACTTGAAGACCTTGTTCCAGAAAGAGTTGCTGAAGTTAAAACACTATTTCTTTGCTTGTATAATATAAAATTCCTCTTTCATAACTATGGAGCAGGGCTCTTTTCTATTCTAAATATAGTTCACATACAGAGTGAGGCCTGCTGTTTCTGGAAATGATTATTTGTCTAAGATTTTGGACACCTGCCACACTAGGCTTTCTCTAATCTTCTGATTATTCCCTGTCACACTTGTGGCTTCCTGCAGATTTTGCTATTCTTTGTTGTTCTTAGCCACATTTATATACTTATGGAATTTGTGAAGGTTTTTTTCTTCTGTCTTCTTTGCCGAGGGTGTAAAGATTCTCTCCATCTTGTTGCTCAGTATGGTTTCCAGGGGAAAACAGAAAATTTACAGATTTCTATCAAAATCTGCTTAATTAAAAGGAAAAAAAATCAATGTTTTATTAAAAAATAAAAATAAAAGAAGTGAGCCACAAAAATGGGAGAAAATGTTTGTATATCATTGATTTATGATTTAGAATCTAGTAACCAAAATATATTGGAACCACAGTAAGGTACCATTTCACACTTACTAGGTCGACTAAAATTTTAAAGGTCAATAACAGCATTGAAGATGTGGAGAAATTGGAGCTTTCACACATTGCTGGTAGGAATGTAAAATGGTGCAGCTGCTTTGGAAAACAGCTTGGCAGTTCCTCAAAAGTTAAACATAGAGTTATCATATGATCTAGCAAATCCATTTCTAGATATATACTGAAGAGAATTGAAAACATATGTCCCCATAAAATCTTCCACATATGTTCCTAGCAGCATTGTTCACAACAGCCGAAAAATGAAAACTACTCAATGCTCATAGACTGATAAATGAATAAACAAAATATGGTATATCCAAATAATGGAATATTATTGAACCATAAAAAGAAATGATACATGGTACAACATGGATGAACTTTGAAAATACTATGCCATATGAAAAAAGCCAGATAGAACCACATATTATTCCATGTCTATGAAATGTCCAGAACAGGCATAGCCCTAGAGACAGAAAGTAGATTCATGGTCACCAGGAGCCAAGTGCTGGGAGGAGTGAGGAGCAGCTGCTCACAGTTCTAGGATTTCTCTTTGAGGTAATGAAAACATCCTGGAATTAATGGTGCAAGTGGTTGCGCAGCTTTGTGCATATGAACCACTGACTTACACGCTTTAAAAGGGTGACTATCATGTTACGTGTGTTATATCTCAATAAAAAATATTAAACATTATAAAAGTTACAGAGAATGATCAAGGGTGTTAAATGCTATAGACATCAAATGGATTAAGTTGTGAAAGGTGTGCCATTTGGATTGGCAATTGATTGTCGATCACTTTTTCACTGATCAGTGAACTTAGCAAGTAATCACTCATGGGTGACATTGATGAGAATGAATTCAGTGGAATGTTGGGAACATAAGATGACTACAGTGAATTGAGGAAGGATTAGAAGATAAAAGTGGAATAAATATAGACTTCTTTCCAAGAAGCTTGGCAATAAGGCTTCAGAAAATGGGAACGAGTATAGCTGGATAGAAATATAAAATTGAGGTGTTTTGTTTGTTAAAAATGGTAAGTATCTTCAGCATATTGTAAGGAAGAAATGAGAGAGGAAATGAATGTACGTATGGGAAAGAGCATAATTGTCAAAGCAAAGTGCTTGAGGAATTGAAGGAATAAAATGAAAAGCACAGATGGAGTTATTAAGCTTAAGCAAAATAAATGATACATCTTCTGAGAAAGGTTAGAAGGAATTAGGAGGTTGTAGACTATAGTAAGTTTGTAGGATGTAGCTGAAGTAGGAGGAAGAGTAATTAGCCAAAAATGAGGGAAACCAGATAGAGTAGAGATCCTGAAGTGAGTAATGAAGGGTTGCAGTAGATGGGGGGGAACCGGAGAGTAAACTGATGATAAAATAGTGATAATTCCTATTGTCAGGTATGTAGATACTTTACCTAGACTACATGTATCATCATCAAAACTCAGGCTCATTGGGGATCCCTGGGTGGCTCAGCGGTTTAGTTCCTGCCTTTGGCCCAGGGCGCAATCCTGAAGTCCCGGGATCAAGTCCCATGTTGGGCTCCCTGCATGGAGCCTACTTCACCCTCGGCCTGTGTCTCTGCCTCTCTCTGTGTCTCTCATGAATAAATAAATAAAATCTTAAAAAAAAAAAAAAAACGAACAAAACTCAAGCTCATTGCAGTTAAATAACTTTCCTGTGGTCAGTTGTAAAGTGATACAGGTGGGATTAGAAGTCACATATACATGATTTCAAAGTTGCACTCAGACTCTAATTTAGGGTGAAGATGTTAAGTGTAGGCTGTACCATCAATAGGTACCATCATTATTAAGAGCCGTCTTTCATGTTTTGACTTAGGATCTCTTTTGCATACTCAATAAAGAAAGCAAAGACATGAAAAGAATTTGTTAGACTTCAAGTATGCTTTAAGAATTGAGCAAATGAGTTTTCTCTTCATCTTTTAGTTACGACAGCCTCCAGTGAAGCGTCTGAGACTTCGTGGTGATTGGTCAGACACTGGACCCCGAGCGAGGCCTGAGAGTGAACGAGAACGAGATGGTAACTCTACTTTTCAGCCTTTCTAATATAGAATTTAAAAATTAATCTTTTAACTTATTTCTTTTTTTCTTATAAGTGATGCTGAAACAAACATCCTTGTACTTTTATCTTAATATACTTGTGCAAATGCATCTGAAGATCAATTCCTAAAAGTGGAATGAATGACTGGATCACTGGATAATACATTTACTTTTGATAGCTATCATATTACCCTCCAAAATAAGTACACTACTTTACATTTCTACTGGAAGTATGAGAATGCCCATTGCCATGTAAAACATTGGACATCATCAATCTTTTTAACTTTGCCTATTAGATATAAAGTGAAATGAAAACTTCAATTTCCAACCCAAGAGTTTTATAATAGCAGATAAATTATTTTTCTTTTATCAAGTGCTTTTGATAAGCATAAGAAACTACTTTGGGAGCCTTAAGATGGCACACTTTTAAAATAGAATTAATCTGTGTGTATGTTAATAATTGGTTGGTAGCCAAAATCTTATTTTAATGACTTTTGAATTCTTTTAAGATCAAAAGCATATTCCCCAATATATTATCCTTGTCATCATCTTATATATTTAAACTTAAAGCAACACTAAATAAAGGCAGTAAAGTATGAAATTCTATTTTCATGAAAATTCAAGAACAAATTATTTGCATTTTAAATTATATGATTATAGAATTAACTTTAATTTGATGTCATACTTAATTTGATAATTCCCTAAAGAAAACATATATTTGAAGGAGAAAAGGAGTAGAGGGAAGAGACAAATACAATACTTTCTAGTTTTTGTTAATTTCAAATATATGGAATATGCTTACAGTGTGGTGAAAATCAGTTTAAGGAAATTTGAGAGTGCAAACCTTTCTTTTAATTGATATAATTCATGAGCTGGTGGAACTAAAGATGTGGGTTGGGGGTCAGTCAGGGTGAGAGGTGTAGAGGTACTTAAGAATAGACAAAGATGAAATATAAATCCTATTCTTGAGGAACTCAAAATATAGATGGAGAGTCACTTGCAAAAATATATACTATGAAATGTGATGATAACTGATAGATTTGTGTACATTAATAGAATTTATTTAGGCAATTTGATTCTTTTTTTTTTAATTGCTCTCATTTTAAAGGCCTTAATATCTGGGTTTTTGCATTAATGAAAGATCCTGACTTACTACTGAATTCACTGATAAGAACTGTATTGTGATAGGTGAGCAAAGTCCCAATGTGTCATTGATGCAGAGAATGTCTGACATGTTATCGAGGTGGTTTGAAGAAGCAAGTGAAGTGGCACAAAGCAATAGGGGGCGAGGAAGATCTCGACCAAGAGGTAATTTTTCTTAATTGAAGTCACTCAAAAGCTGGCAAAAGCTGTTTTATTGACATTTGCTTTACTTATATCATCCAGTTTATATCTATAATAATCACAGGTCCTTAACTATATTGTGTGAAGCAGTAGAGGACCAAAGGTATTGAGTATAATTTGTCCCTTCACGTTCCAGTAGACCTACCTCTTCTTTTTCGCTTTTCTCAAGAAAAGTAAGAAAACCTGATACTTCCCTTTGAAGTCTTTTTTGTATGCATTCTGAGAATGGAAATATATAAAACTCTGTAGATGAAGTTTTATATGATGAAATAGTTTAACCTTTAGGTTACTTATGCGTTGGTTATTAATTGCTGTTTCTAGTGTTAGCTGACCTATTTTCATATTTTAGTTCATTACTTTCTAGCTTTGGGCTCTTGAGCAATTAACTTAAAAAATTCCTTGGGGGCACCTGGGTGGCTCAGTGGTTGAGCATCTGCCTTCGGCTCAGGTGGTGATCTCGGGGTCCTGGGATTGAGTCCTGCGTTAGGATCCTTGTGAAGAGCCTGCATCTCCCTCTGCCTATGTCTGCCTCTCTCTTAGGGTCTCTCATGAATAAATAAGTAAAATCTTAAAAAAAAAAAGTTCCTTGGCTGCGGGTGTACTTAAGAGTTACTGAATTTGTGCTTAAGTTTAAGAAATACTTAAATCATGGTGATTAAAAGAAAAAACTTGGTATTTTGTGGTAGTTGCATCTTATAAGACATGAACTTGATTAGTCCATTCTTTCTTTTAATAACATCTAGAATTGAGGAAAATTGTTAATGTTTATGGATTATTCCTAATTATTCCTTTGCAGAAAGCACGAAGCCTAGCATTGCACATAGTAGATACTCAAGCCTTTTTGTTTATTTTTTTATTTTTTAATTTTTTAAAAGATTTTATTTATTTGAGAGACAAGGAGCAGAGTACATGAGTTGGGTGGGAGAAGAGGGAGAAGGAGAAGCAGACTCCCCGCTGAGTGGGGAGCCCAATGTGGAGCTCTATCCCAGGACCCCCAGGATCATGACCTGAGTTGAAAGCAGATGCTTACCAGACTGAGCCACCCAGTCACCTCAGTCAAGCCTTTTTAAATCATGACAGTATTATGTTAATTTAGTGGTTAAGACATTATTACTAATGAAGTAGGAATCAGGAACTAATCTTTTTGTTTCTGTTCTATTTGTATATATACTTTTATTTTTTAAATTTTATTTAAATTTATTTTATTTTAATTTTATTTTAATTTATTTTATTTAATTTAAATTAACATATAATATATTATTGGTTTCAGAAGTAGAGGCCAGTAATTCATCAGTCGTATAACACCCAATGCTCATTATATCATGTGCCCTCTTTATTTTTTTTTTTAAGATTTATTTATTTATTCAGAGAGAGAGGGGCAGAGACACAGACAGAGGGAGAAGCAGGCTCCACGCAGGAAGCCTGACGTGGGACTCGATCCCGGGTCTCCAGGATCACGCCCTAGGCTGCAGGTGGCACTAAACCGCTGCGCCACCGGGGCTGCCCATGTGCCCTCTTTAATGTCCATCAGCCAGTTACCCTATCCCCTCACCACCTCCTCTCCAGTGACCCTCAGCTTTTTCCTATGATTAAGAGTCTCTTACAGTTTGTCCCTCTCTGATTTCATCTTGTTTTATTTTTTCCTCTCTCCCTCTATGCTCCTGTTTTGTTTCTTAAATTCTACATGAGTGAAATAATATAATTGTCTTTCTCTGATTGACTTACTTCATTTAGCATAATATAGGAACTTAATCTTATTCTGGCTTATTTGTAACTTCACTCTTCCCAAAATATTTAAATATTTACCAAAGATGTTATGTTGTAGAATGGAAACATATCAATAAAATTCATTCTCGGGGCATCTACATGGCTCCATTAGTTAAGCATCTGACTCTTGATTTCAGCTCAGGTCATGATCTCAGGGTCGTGAGACTGAGCCCTGTGTGTGGCTCTGTACTGGGCATGGAGCCTGCTTAAGATTCTCTCAGGCAGCCCAGGTGGCTCAGCGGTTTTGCACCACCTTCGGCCCAGGGCATGATCCTGGAGACCTGGGATTGAGTCTCATGTCGGGCTCCTTGCATGGAGCCTGCTTCTCTCTCTGTGTGTCTCTCATGAATAAATAAATAAAATCTAAAAAAAAAAAAAAAGATTCTCTCACTCTGCTCCCCTCTACTTTTATGCATGCTTTCCAAAACAACAACAACAACAAAAAATAAAATCCATCCTGCTATTATCCAGTCATTAAATCAGAGTCATCATCTTCAAATTAAGATGTTATTTTTAGGCATTTTACAACCTATTATTTAGCTTTGTCTACATGGGGGTACCATATTGATCTTGAAAGACTGATTATTTTAACAAAAATGTTCTGTAGATAGATTTTTACCCCTCTTGATTAGCCTATTTGGTCAGAGGGATCAAACCCCCACTGAGTATTTTTGATATCCTGAAATTATATGTTCCTGTGTGTGTACATGAATGTGCAAGTGCACGTGTGTTTTCTGAACATACCTCTTTAGTGTAGCTGGTTTTGGAAAGCAGTCAGTATTTGAATTTGCATTAACATGTGTTTTTTGAAGGTGGAACGAGCCAGTCAGATGTGTCTGCACTTCCTGCGGTCCCATCAAGTACTGATTTGGAAGTGGGGGAAAGTGCAATGGAAGTAGATCCTTCAGCTGAACAGTCTCTTCAGCCTTCTACGTCCTCTGCAATGTCAGCTCAGGCTCATTCGACATCCTCTTCTACAGAAAGCCCTCATTCTACATCTTTGCTGTCTTCTCCAGACAATGAACAAAGGCAGTCTGTGGAGGCATCTGGACGCCATACTCATCATCAGTCTGGTGAGGATGCTACTCTTTAAATAGGCTGTGGTTCATCTGATCATTTCTGATTATGAATACATCTTTATGTTCTGGTTTGAAAGATACTAAATCACATGAATTTGTTCTTGCCAGAATAAATCAAAATGACATGTTATATGTGAACATGTAATTTAAACACAAACTTCAAGTGTGCCTAACTTGCATGAATTTAACAAATATCAGTATCTTCAGTTTACCTAAGATAATTCTTTAAAAAGTGTAGGTGCCAGCAGATAGTGTTTTGACATAGCTTCATGCAGTTGATTTAAAAATTACTTTTATAAGCCATTATAGACAAAAATGTCTTTCTAGACTTAACTTGGTTCTCTGTATTTATATTTTTTATAATCTTTCTTCAAATCATGAAATACTTTAAATACATTCTATGTGGTCCTTTTAATAGCATCTCTTTTTGACAACATACACAATTTACCAAAAGATTTATTTCTCCTATACTTACATGAAAAGGATTTGTTTTAACAAGTCCTTGTCTTCTTGATACTTGATGTTAGTGGAAAAAAAAATCCACTCCTAAATTCTGTTAAAATACTATTTTCCTCCCAATATTAAAACTACTTATGTTCAACTTTTTTCCCCCCAACTATGGAATGTACTAGTATTTATAACAGTAGTTTTCAGCAGATATGACTATAGTTTACTTGGTATTTCAACTGTATACATGTAATTATAATAAGCAGTAAGATTTTATTCATATATTTCTCTGGGTTCTACTAAGGAGGCATTCACTTGACATACAAAAAATACTAGAAACCAGAGATACAACTGGCAAGCCTAAACTTAAATCTATAAAAAATTCCTGATAGCTTAACTGCCAAGCTATCACTATTCTTCTCTGAATTCTGATACCAGATCACCAAATAAAGGATGTTTTAAATTAGGCATTTTTTAAATCAATTTATCCCATTTTTGGTCATTCATTTCAGTTTCTATGGGAATGGAAGCCAGAGTCAATTATGTAATTATTAATACTTATGCACAGTTTATCTGTAATAATAAGCTGAAAGCTGAGCTATTAAGTCAGGTTTTCCACTGTCTAATTGATATAGTTAGCATTTCAACCTATGGTAAAGTAAAATATTTTGGAGTGTTTGGGAAGTAGAATCAAAAGTTTGTCAAAGCAGATAAAATTGGTAAAAAAAAAAAAGAATTTTAAAGTTATGGCATTCTTGGAAATTTTCTTAAAGATTTTGATCAATTATAAGTTATCAGGAAAACTTAGTAAGAAAATTCCCTAGCTTATATTCATGTGCCACTGAATTCTAACTAATTCCAGTTGTTTTTTAAACCTATTTCTGAGTAAAGTACTTAGTTTGGAGTTTCATTTTTCTTTTTTGTTACAGATATTTAACACAATTAATATTGCATTTCAGATTGTTAAATCCCTTTTAATATTTAATGTAAGTATCAGGTAGTCATTTGAATCATTAAAATAGGGAAATGATTGATCATTACTTGGTACCTTTGCCTGTAATCTTTTTAAAGAAGTAAGGAAATATTTTTCTTTCCTTTTTTAAAGATTTTATTTATTTATTCATGAGAGACACAGAGAGAGGCAGAGACACAGGCAGAGGGAGAAGCAGGCTCCATGCAGGGATCCCGATGCGGGACTCTATCCCGGTCTCCAGGATCAGGCCCTGGGCTGAAGGCGGTGCTAAACCGCTGAGCTAGTACGGAGATATTTTTAACTGGTCTCTACCAGTTATAAGAATTTTAGTTGACTGCACTTTGGAAAATCAGAATACTTCCATATTACTCAAATAGGGTCAGTATTGAAGAAAATGATTTGATGTTAGATGTAGTATCTAAGGATTATACCTGGAATTGTTTTGACAGCAAGCCTTTCTTTATCCCTGAGTACAACATTTTAACAATACAGACTTAATGAGTTTTTTCTGTTTTGTTTTGTTTTTTCCCCAATCTCTTTTGCACTTGTAGGTTCAGATAGGTTTATGGATACTAGGAATTCTCTGTGTGGTAGGGGGAGCTGTGATTTTTATTACAAATATATACCTCATTTTATTGTGCTTTAGTTTGTTATGTTTTGCATATTTTTTTTTTTTTACACATTGAAGGTTTGTGGCAACCCTGCGTCGAGCTAGTCTGTTGGCAGTATTTTTCCAACAGCGTTTGCTTGCTTCATGTCTGTGTCACATTTTGGTAATTCTCACAATATTTCAAACCTTTTCATTATTATCGTATTTGTTAGGGTGATCTATGATTAGTGATCTTTGATGTTATTATTGTCATTGACTTGGAGTACCACAAATGCCACCTATATAAGACAGTGAACTTATTCTGTAAATGTGTGTGTGTTTTGACTGCTCTCTTGAACAGCTGTTCCTCTCTCTCTCTCCCTCTCCTTGGACCTCCCTATTCCCTGAGATATGACAATATTGAAAGTAGGCCAGTTGATAACCTAAAATGGCCTCTAAGTGTTCAAGTGAAAGGAAGAGTTACACATCTCTTACTTTAAATAAAAAACTAAATATGATTAAGCTCAGTGAAGAAGTCATGCTGAAAGCCTAGATAGGCAAAAAACTAGGCCTCTTGTGCCAAACAGCCAAATTGTGAATGCAAAGGAAAAGTTCATGAAGGAAATCAGAAGTGTTGCTCCAGTAAACACACAAATGGTAAGAAAGCGAAACAACCTTATCTCTGATATGGAGAAAGTTTTAGTGATCTGTGTAGAAGATCAAATAGCCACAACATTCCCTTAAGCCAAAGCCTAATCCAGAGGAAGGCTCTCACTCTCTTCATCTCTCTGAAGGCTCAGAGATGTGAGGAAGCTGCAGGAGGAAAGTTTGAAGCTAGCATTTCCCATTCTGAAAATCCTAGGTCCCTTATAGATAGATAGATAGATAGATAGATAGATTTGTTTATTATTTATTTATTTATTTATTTATTTATTTATTTATTTATTTATTTAAGACTTTATTTATTTATTCATGAGAGACACAGACAGAGGCAGAGTTATAGGCAGAGGGAGAAGCAGGCTCCATGCAAGGAGCCCAATGCGAGACTTGATCTCTGATCCCAGTATCATGCCTTGAGGTGAAGGCAGATGCTCAACTGCTGAGCCACCCAGGTATCCCTCCCTTAAGATATATGTTAAATCTACTCTGCCTGTGCTCTAGAAATGGAACAACAGAGCCAGGATGACAGCATGTCTGTTTACAACATGGTTCACTGAATGTATTTTTTAAAAGATTTATTTATTCATGAGAGACACGGGGAGAGAGAGAGGCAGAGGGAGAAGCAGACTCCATGCAGGGAGCCCGATGTAGGACTCGATCCTGGGTCTACAGGATCACGCCCTTGGCCACAGGCAGGCACCAAACCACTGAGGCACCCAGGCATTCCGGTTCACTGAATATTAAATCCACTGTTGAGACCTACTGCTCAGAAAAAAAGATTCCCTTCAAAATATTCCTGCTCATTCACAATGTATCTGGTTATCCATGAGCTCTGATGGAGATGTACAAGGTTAATGTTTTTATGCCTGCTAACACAACATCCATTCTGTAGCCCTTGGGTCAAGAAGTCAAATCTTCTTATTTTAGAAATACCTTTTGTAAGGCTACAGCTGCCAAAGATAGTGATTCCTCCAATGGATCTGGGAGTAAATTGAAAACCTTCTGGAAAGGTTTCCTCATTCTAGATAACATTAAGAATATTCATGTTTCAGGGCACCTGGGTGGCTCAATCAGTTAAGTGTCCGACTCTTGATCTCAGGTTCAAGCCCCACATTAGGCCTCACACTGGGCTTGGAGCCTACTTAGAAAAATAAAGAAGAATATTCATGAGGTCAAAGTATCAACATGAATAGGAATTTGGAAGAAGTCAATTTCAACCCTCATGAATGACTTTGAGGTGTTCAAGGCTTCTTCAGTAGAGCAAATAACTGCAGATGTGGAAATAGCAAGAAAACTAGCATGAGAAGTGGAGCCGGAAGATGGGACTGACTCACCACATCTCAGGATCATACTTAAATGCATGAGGAGTTGCTTCTGGTAGATGAGCAAAGAAAGTATCTGTTGAGATAGAATCTACTCCTGGTGAACATGTGTAAAGACTGCTGAAATGACAACAAAGAATTCAGAATCTTACATAAACTTAGTTGATAAAGCAGTGGCAGAGTTGGAGAGGATTGATTCCAATTTTGAAAGAAGTTCTGTGGGGTAAAATGCTATCCAATAGTGTTGTATGCTTCTGATAAATTGTTAAAGAGTCAGTTGATGCCACAGCCATCCCACCCTTCACAGCCTGATCAGTCAGCAACCAAAAGCATCAAGGAAGATTCTCCATCAGCAAGAAGATTATGACTCACTGAAAGTCGGATGATGGTTAGCTTTTTTTTTTTTTAAAGCAATAAAGTATTTTTAAATTAAGGTATGTATATTGTCTTTTAGACAGCATGCAATTGCATACTTAATAGACTATAGAATGGTGTAAACATGACTTTTATATGCACTAGGAAACCAAAAAGTTCTTTTGACTTGCCTTATTGGATATTTGCTTTATTGTGGTGCTTTCGAACCAATCTGCAGTTTCTTGGAGGTGTGCCTCCATTGCCTTACATAGAGATAGAATGAGAAAGTGCTTCTTGCCCTGCCTTAGGTACCTCTTTATGTAAATGTTTCCCTTATGTCCCTTATATTTCCTCTGTCACATTGCTGAGGTAAAAGAAAGGCACGGTGGGAATGTGAAAATTTGCCTGGCAAAATGCCATCTGTGAACCTAATTATTTGCCCTCTTTTAGTCTGCAACTGAGTTGTGGTGAAGAAAGTAACAACTGCACATTTCATTGGGTGCTCAACACTGTGTCAGAAAAGTCTTTTAAACACTGCTGCTCAACAACTAAAAGTGTTTATTTTGCACCTTCTTGTCTCTCAGACGTTTATCACTTTCCTTTACCTTCATCCTCCCCTCCCAGCTGTCACCTTCCATTCACAGTATGTGTGTGGGGGAAGCACTCACCTTCCTACTTTTCAGTCTCTTGACACTCTCTCATTTGGGTAAGAAGTATGTCTGTTCCTGTCAAAGGCTAGTCAGTGCAATCACTATCCCTTTCCAGATTCTCCGGCTTTTGCATCATCAGTATTATCTTTTCTACTGCATTGGTCCTTTTCTACTTCAAACATGCTCTGTTACTACCTCCTTTCTTAAAAATACCTTCCCTTAATTACCCCACACTCTCCCCCAGCCTTGTGCCTTTGCTCCTCTCATGATGAGTCTTCACAAGAAGTGCTCACATATCGTTTCCACTGTCTTTCCATCTTCCATGTGTTTTCACCTAACTCCTGTCTGCCTTTCAGCTCTATATCTACTGAAGCTTTTGGTCAGAGTCACTGGTGACTTGTTAGTATCTTAGTATCTTACTAGATTTTTCATTCATTTGCATTTAACATAGTCTGACACTCTTTTCAGTTCTTTTTTTTTTTTTTTTTAAGATTTTACTTATTTATGTATGAGAGATGTAGAGAGAGGGGTAGAGACACAGGCAGAGGAGAAGCAGCTCCCTGTGAGGAACCTGATGTGGGACTCGATCCCAGGACCCTGGGATCACTCCCTGAGCCAAAGGCAGACACTCAACCACTGAGCCACCACCCAGGCGTCCCTGACACTCTTTTTCTTGAAACACTTTCCTTTCTTGGCATCTGTGTTACCACTTTGCCTATTTATTCTTATTACAAACTCTAGCTGATTTTCAGTAATCACTGTTGATGCTTGTTCTATTTCCTTCAGAATATTTTAGTAGAACTTCTTAGTCTGCACTCTTTTCTCTGTTCTGTAACACTGGGGGACTGCATCAATTTACATAGCTGTGAATAGCTTTTCTAAGGTGAAGATTTCTAAATGTATGTCAACAATCTGATCTTCCACTTTAAGTTACAGACTCCTATGTCCAGCTGTTCCTTTGACCCTTCTTTTTGGTTATCTCTCAGTATCTTAAGCTTAACATGTCCACACTAAAACTTAATTTAGCCTCATATCCTTCCCGTCTGCTAATCTCTTCCATCTTGGTGGTTTTATATTTTAGTAAACTTAAAACCACCTGCCCCATTTGCTTATTTTAACAGCCTATATGTTATTCTTGATTGCTTGCTTTCATGTCCCATGCTCAGTCCATCAGCAAGTCTTGTTGGTTCTGTGTCTAAAATAAATTACTCTTCTTCCATCCATCATTTTTAATCTTCTAATTGATCTCCCTGAATCTGCTGTCACTCTCTTACCATTTATTTACCATGCAGCAGTATTTTACCGTGTTAAATCAGATTATATAGCTTTGCTGTTTAAAACCCCTCAAAGACTTCTAATTGCATTTAAGAGTAGAATTACCCCCCCCCCCCAAAAAAAATTGATGGATTTAAAAAAAAAATATTTTACTTATTTATTCATGAGAGACACAGAAAGAGAGAAAGGCAGAAACAGGCAGAGAGAGAAGCAGGCTCCATGCAGGGAGCCCGACGTGGGACTTGAACCTGGACTCCAGGATCACGCCCTGGGCCGAAGGCCAGATGCTCAACCACTGAGCCACCCAGGTGTCCCAAAATTAATGGATCTTAAAGAACCTACGTGGCCTGGGTTTTGTCCACCTCTCTAACCTAACCTCATTTCACAGGACTTTCTCAGTTCCCAGTGATCATTATGCTCTACCTGCAATGGTTTCCTTTATTCCATTGAATGTGCCAAGTTCTCTTCTGCATCTTTGTTTCTGATTCTGAGCCTTTGCACTTGCTGTTCTCTGTACTTAAGAAGCTCTTCCCCCTGACTTATTGCAGCCAACTTCTTTTTCTTGGTGTCTCAGTTCTGGTGTCCTTACTACCCTAGCCAGATTCATCTTCCTTTACTAAAATATTCTTTTATATAGCCCTGTTTACTTCCTGAAAAGCACTTACTAAAATTTGTAATTATTTTGTTAATTTTTGATTGATTTGTGATTTATTTTGCCTTCTTAGAATGGTTTTATTATTATAATATTTGAGAAGGTGGTTTCTTTGGATCGAATGGGGTTACCAGCACATAGAAAATTCACTTTAGATTTTCACTTTGTGAGAAGTGAGTCACCTAAGGGATCCGTGTGTGTTTAATTAAATAACCCATTCAGACCATGAGAATTTAGTTTCTGTAACATAGTATGTGATACGGCTTTTGTGTGAATTCCTGCTTTTTTACAAATGTCCAGATTTACAAATTTATATAGGTCTATTCAGAATCTTCACAGCTAAACTAAGCTCTGTAGAAAAATTGTTGAGAAATAATATGGCATAGAATAATAAACCTTTCAAAGCCCAAATATCCAGATTATAACTTCCTTAAAGGGTACCAGGGCCTATTCAGTCTAGAAGCAATATATAGATTAGAAACAAGGGGAAATATTAGATTAATGGTTACTTTGGGGAGACCAAAGAAGAGACCAGGGGAACTTGAAAGTCATTAAAGGAATGACAGTTCTAAGAGAAAAATGCACAAGGATCACCTGGACAAGAAGCAAGTTGGCATTGGAGGACAGATCCATAGCAGGCAGATAAACTACTAGCAGATTAGAGACCGAAATAATCCAGTGTCTAGGACAAAAGATGCTGTGTATTGGAGAGGCAGGATATGAAATTAGAAACAAGTGGACCTTTGTCGGGTCTACTATCAGTGGGAATGGAGTCATTACGGAGATTAGTCTGGAGTCTTTCAGAAGAAAACAAGAAAAGGGTAGGTTGTTACAGGAGATGGAAGTACAAATTTCCCATTAGCAATTCCTGACACGTTGAGGATTTTTTTGTTGTTGTTTTTAAAATTCAACCTACAGTATTCATTATATTCACTTGGCATTTTGGTTCATGTTAACAAAAACGAATTCTCAATGCATTTATTTGCATTATAAATTATATGTTTATACATTTTTAAAAGGATGTAATGTGTGTATGTCTTACCTGCCTTTAATGTTTCAGATTTCTAGCAGTACTGTTTAGTCTGCTTAGTCTGGTTGGAATTTTTAACTTAATATTTGCCCTTCCTAGTTGGCTATGTGGTGACTTCTTTCCATGGCCTCATTTTTGGTTTTAACCCAGGGGAGAAAAAGCCACATACAACCAGCCTTAAAAGTAAACAAACAAATTGTTCTTTTAAAAAGCACTGGAAGCATTGAATAAATAGTTCATGACATCATAACTAAATCTTGATTTTCCAAGGTATAGAGAGAGCCTACTATTTATATGCTGCAGCATCTAGTGGGTCTAGGTGGAGATTCTTCTGTCTCCATAAAACACGTGACAGCACAAGAGAGAGGGTTTGAAACAATAAAGTCAAGGGAATTTTCTGCGATTTTTCTGTTTTAGCAAAACATGTAATCTCTTTATGGTAATTTCTTTTGAAGTGTAAAATTAACAAACTTTATGAGTGCATAATTGTTTGTTTTATACTGCTAAAAGCATTGCTATTATGCTGTCAATAAATAAGATGTATGTATATACCTAAAAAGAAGGCACTATACCATTGAGCATCACAATTTATTAGTCAGTGAATACTGTCTTGCTTGGTACTAGAGAATTTTCTAGGAAGAACTAGCATTGAGAGACTGTGATGATACTTGAATTGTTTGCTAGATCTTTTTTTGTTTGTTTGTTTGCTAGATCTTAACTGCCAATTGACTGACTGAATAAAATTCTTTATAATTAGAGGTCATGGTAACAAGGTGTTAGTATCTCTGGCACGATTGATTCCTGAAACAATAAACCAAATGTACACCCTTATGATCTATGTAAATGAGACTGAAAGTTGTTTGGTAGTTTGTGTAATTTGCTGCCAGTGTCACTGAGAGACATAAAATTCTTTCCCCTCCACCATCAAACAAGCAACTCTTGAATCTCTGCATTGCCTTTGCTTATAATGGATGAAGTTTTTATTTAAAACCAGTTCTTCCTCTTACTCACTGCAGCTCATCTCTTTTGGTCTACTCAAGGACATCATTCCTGCCTTTGCCCACTTCTTTTCATGTATCACGTTTTTTCCTTCCCTTAATGAAATGTTCTCCGTTAGCATACAATCATCATATCAACTAAAACATCAACTAAAACAAACCTCCCTTTTAACTCTTTACTTTTCCACCAACAATCATCCAATTTCTCTGTTCCCTTTTAGCAGCAAGACTTCTGGAAAGAGTATATATACATATATATACTTTGTGTCTCTACTTCATTATGTCGTCTTTCTCTTGAACCTGTTCCAATCGGGTTTTGGCCCTGTGATTTTTGCTGAAGCAGCTCTTGTCAAGGTTGTCAGTGACTTCCAAGGTGCAGAAGCCAGTGATAAGTTCTCAGTATCTTTTTCATTGTATCAGCGGCATTCAACACAGCTGCTCCTCCATCCTTCCTGACATACTTTCATCCCAGCCCACAGGTTCTGCTCACTCAGTCCTCTGACCTCCTCATTGGCTTCTCCTTCTTATTGTGCTTGGAGATTCTTCCTTCCTGTTCAACATTGGAGTATCCCAAAGTTCAGTTCTTAGACTTCTTTATTATCACTTACACTCTAGATAACTTCCAGTAACATCACCGATGACATCCCATGTAGTGGGATGTGAATTCTATACTGTTTTATTCAGTCCCTACTCAGCGTCTCTACTGGGATACCTGTTAGTTCTCTTCCTTCTGCTACCACTTGCTCCTCCCTTTTTCCTATCACAGTAAATGACAGCTCTTATTTTTCTTAGGATGTAGGCCAAAAACTTTGGGACCATTCTGTATCTAAACTACCAGCAAATTCTTCTGCCATTACATATAATATGTAACTCACACCCAGACACACTTCCTCCTCTGAGGATTTTCACTTGCTTTTCTCTCCACCTGGAACGCTTCCTCCAGATACCCAGGTGGTTTACAACCTCAGTCCTTGAGGTCTTTGTTCAAAAATCATCTTAGGAGAGAAGCCTTCCTTAATGACCATACAGAAGACAGCAACCCCTCCTCCACTACCTCTGTCCCCCTTACCTTAACCTGCCCAACTTCCTTCACAGTAGTTGTCCTTGCTTGACACAAACACATACATGTATATTACATATATGTGTGGGTGTGAGTTCACTGATTTTTTTTTTTTCACTGATGTTTTTTTTTCCTTTCAGAACATAAATCCACTTGAGTAGGGACTATTTTGTTTAGTGTTTTATTTATTCTCCAGAGCCTAAAACAGTGCCTTGTAAATAGTAGGCAGAATTTTATGTTATATTTCTACTTTTATCTAGGACTATTGCTTTAAGAAAATATTAAGGATTATGTAAATATTTTTAGTTTAAAAATGAGTAAATGATAATTCCAACATAAAAAGAAATATTTTAGCTGAAAAATATGTAACTGACTTTTTAAAGAGCTCTTCACTAATAAATTCCAAGAATTGTTTACAAATGCATAACTTTTTCATAATTTTAATTGAATTTTAATTATTATTTGATTGAAGCTAGTAATTTTGTGTATAGATTAGATAACTGATATTTTTCAATTTTCTTTAGTATCACTTTGTTTAAAAAGATGAAATTAGTGAAGAAAGGAATATTCATTTTAAAGACTTTGCTTATGGAAGACTTTATTTTCAACCTATTTAGTTACTTAAAAATTCTTAGAGAACTATATGTGTGTAATTCATTTCTAGTTAAATAGAAGAAGCATTTGAATATGTCAGTGTGTGTTATCTCCTAACTTAATGATCATTTTTTTAATAAGTACTTTGTTTAGTATTCTTCCATGAGACATGTATTTTACCTATCTTTCTTTCTTTAATATATAATCAGATTCTTACTATTTCTATTTTGTTACTATCTCTTCACCTTTCTTTTTCCATCTGTGTCAGAATTTTTAAGGGGGCCTGAGATAGCTTTGCTCCGCAAGCGCCTACAACAACTGAGGCTTAAGAGGGCTGAACAGCAGAGGCAGCAAGAGCTAGCTGCGTGCACCCAGCAACAGCCTTCCACTTCT
Source organism: Canis aureus (assembly GCF_053574225.1). NCBI lineage: Eukaryota > Metazoa > Chordata > Mammalia > Carnivora > Canidae > Canis > Canis aureus. The sequence goes on from NC_135616.1 coordinate 50,651,199, forward strand.
GGTCAGTCTTCTCATGAGGGCTCTTCCCAGGACCCTCGGGCTTCAGGTTATTACTGTCCAGTGTCCTCAAGCAGCTGGTAGAGTTGGTGTTTTAACACTGCTACTGTGTAACAAGATGCTTCCCTTTTCCCCTTGACAAAGAGCTGATGGTGCTTGCAGCTTCTCCCTCCCTTTCTTGCATATGGTGGTGTTCATCATTCCATGGCTAGAGGCAGCAGTATTTGCCAGAGAGATGAATATAAAATAACCCATTATTTTATTTGTAATATTTCTGGGAGGGGGAAGATGTTTATTACTTCTATGGCTAATGAACTACTTTCTAATAATCTAGTGAATTCAGAGCCTGTTTTGATATTTTTACTGAAATTTCTTATATGCCAAAATGATATCTATGCTCATGGCCCCTAGTTCTTCCTCCTCTTCTTTTGAAAGTTAACCAGGATTCCTATGAAGTAGTAATACTAGATTTTAGAATTATAGTGTTGTTTGGCCATACCAGCATGCTGACTCAATTATCCTCTTCTGTAATTATTTGAAAATTTTCAATATTTGCTTGCTTGTTCCTTGTATACATATCTGATATATACGGCAGCAGAAATAACCCACAGTCTCATGTTGCTGTTCTTATGCTTTTAAACTCTGATAAGACAGTGATAATCTGTGCCACTCTTTTTCTTTGAGTATTTTAATGGCCTGGTTATTTTTATGGCCAGCAAGCTCATGATGCTCAACATTTGTTGACAGAATTAATGAAAGATTTAGCATAAAATAATTTGTCAATTTAATTCTTTCAAGATGAGTAATAGGTTCTATATATTCTATTCTATAGGTACTACATGGTAAATGCTACAAATCTTTAGGAACTAGAGTGTGTCTGGGTTTTGATAGTAATAAGATTATGATACTTTGATGTACTACTTTGTTTTTCCACCCTTAGGAATGATAAGTTGGGGTATTTGTCAGTTACTTTGAGAACTCTGATTTAATTTGTTTGTATATTGGTAGAACTGAACAACCTCCACTTTATAAATATTTGTTCTACTATGTACTGGTAACAAAAGCACATTATATAATATCATGGTGAAATAAAATAGATTTAAATAACTGTAATATAGGTGTGAGGTTTGGAATAAATTCTGGACGATTTTTAATTCAATGTAATATTAGTAGAGGGAATATTGGCCAAGCAGAGATGTCTCTGACCATTTATTTTTATTTTCCTATACTTAAAACTACCTGGAGAGTTTGATTAAATTGCAGTCATGACATTTAAAAGTAAGACATTTTGTTATGATTTTGTGCTATTTATAAACCTCTAGCTTATGTGTTTCAAAAGTAAAAAATATGCAACATAAAAACCAATAAGAAGGAAGTTAAAATGCTCCTATATATACACATATTTTTATAATACTGAAATTCAGCAGGTAAGAAACTAAATATTAAAGTGAGTTTGAGTATAAAATATAATACTGTCTACATTAGCCAGAAAGAAATGAAATATACATTGTAGACATTAGAAGAATATTTTGAGACTTAGCCTTTCACATCCAGTCTACCAATTTGAATTGAAGCAAGTTCTTTTTTTTACAGAAAACTTCAGAGTGGTTATGTGGTCTCTGTAAAATAAAATGCTATTGTACCAACTCTGAGTATCCTTCCCCATTAAAAAAAGTCTCTAGTTTGATAATCAGTGTATTTGTGGTAATCTTTAAAAAGCTAAAGTTCAGTAGATACCTTGCCCGGTTTTGAGGTTGAGAAACGTGTTACCTGTACTTTGGTTTTGAACAATACATTGGGCCCCTGAGGCTATCTACATGGCCAATATTAGAGACCTTTAGTGCTAACCATCCATGTATGCTGCTCCCTTCACCTACAAGATGAAGTACTTCCTCTCTGTCATATGCTTTTAGCATAGCATTCATATAAGACCCTAATAAGTTTAATCTGTGACATACCCTGGGTTCATTTGATCATGCTACTTTTATTCTGTCCACACATGTGACAGGAACGCTATTCAGTAATTAAATAAGAAAAAGTTAAATAACGCATAGTTTGTTACAAAGGACCATCAATAAAATCTATTTATTTTATTCATTTAGTAAATGTGGGATAAGAGGAAAAATGAATAGGCTTAATGCAAAATTTATATCTTCAAGGACACACAAATTATAAAAATACAGAATAGGAATTAAATTTATGAAATTTAGCAGGGAGATAGGTTTTATTTGAATAACAAAACATGTTCTTAATGATTAAATATAATATTGTCTGTGTATTATGGACATTAATTGATCCACCATAGCTAACTTTTAAAAATTTCATTTCTCAAAGTCAGAATATATTATTTTAAAATATTTTTACTTTTTTTTTTTTTTTTTTTTTAGCTAAAAACAAAAGTGCATTTTTCCCCTAGGCTTTTAGGAAGTACATCATAACTTCTAGGCTTTCAGTGATTTTTTTTTTTTAATTATAAAGGGATGAATTTGCCTTCATCATATTATTGCTTAGGTACTAGATTGGTTGAGTTCTTGTCCTGTTCCTATGACTAGATGAGCTTGAACAGGTCAGTTGGCTGCTTTATGTCTCAGTTTCCCAATTATTGATTGATTTAGATAGTATTAGCCTACCATAATTTATAGAGATAGCATAAGGATGGGGTAGAAAATACTGGATAAAATTTTTATGCTCCTAAGTAGAGAAATACACATAATAATGTACTATCTTAATTATAATATCTTTCACTTAGTACCTCAAAATTACCTCATATCACAGCCGTATACAGTTGATGGCATTCAGGGTTTTGAATGAGCATGAAGATGAGTGCCATAAACAGCTATGACAGAGGCAGTCAGCATATTGCTGATTTTAAACCCAACTCTTTTTTTCCATTTCAGGTCCCCTGAAGTCATGGGTTGCTGGCTCCTGCTCAGAGTGACAACACCCTGTGGAGTCTGCTCTACTGGCTCGACCACCACAGAGCCCCACTGGAGCATGGAGCCAGCCTAGAGAGGGTCAGGTAGGAACTGTTTTTTCACTTTATGGCACGGTTTTGCTGATTGGAAAAAAAAATTTTTTTATACCCAAAAAGGGTATAAAACATTGGTGATTATTTTTGAAAAAGGGCTTTTCAAAACTGAGCCATATTGGAAAAAATCAGCACTTACCCGATCCTGTGCAAGCAGGCTCTATACAACATCCAATTCCCCACTGTCTGTGACAATAGGCACATGTAGCACTTCTCAAATGGATGCATTTGATCCTGTTTTTAGTGCTTATAGCATAAGTAATTAGTAAATAAGATACAATGTTGATCTAGTTCTTTAGTCTTTAGCTACCTTGAATGACCAACTCCTCAGTGCTTCAGACATGAGAATTGCTCTATATTTTTCAGAACAGCTTCCTGTCATTATTTATCATTCAATATCATGTTTCTGAAAAACAGGCAAGTAATAATAACATTAATTGACCCTTTCCTATGTGCTATCTAAGTAGTTTATGCGGATCATCTCATTAAATCTTCACAAGAACAGAATGTGGTAGATACTGTGATTATCCATATTTTACAGATGGAGAAACTGAGACATAGAGATGTTAAATGGCTTGTCCAGGTTACAGTATTACTGAGTGGAAAGGTCAGAATTGAACCCAGAAGTTTGACTGACAAGTACTTGTTATTTGCCTTTAAAACTATAATTCCTTATTTTGTCTACAATTGAAAAAATTCTGATGAGAAAATTTTAAAAATTCTAAAGAATTTTTTCAAGACCAAAACTCTTTTTTTTAAATATACAGAAATTGGCCATGAGACACCTTGAGCTCAGCACTGCATGAATTTTTGCCTAAAGTTTATCTCTACCTTAAAAATAATATTAATAATTTTAAACACTTCCAATAAGCAGACCAATCATAATGCATTTTGTAATAAATTATCATTAGACCGTATGGTCTGATTTTTATTTGTAATGGTGCTTTCTGGAATATATTTCACAGGGAAATGGAGTAGAGCATGCAGATACCTAAAGCAATCAGCATTGAACTACTTCTATTGTGTTAATATTTGGAAATATTTCTGTAAGTTAGAAGTTATGGGTATTGTGTTTACGAATAACTTGTGGTATAAAAATGTGTTATTTCAGATGTTTATGAGACAGGAAAATAATCCTTTCAAAAACAGTTGCATGGTACCCAAGATTAAAAATAGGACAGAAGCAATAACCAAGAAGGATTTTTTTCTTAAAGATTGGTTTTTCAAGATGGAAGGAACAACAAATAATTCCCCAGATACATACAATAATGTGACAGACTGTAAAACAGTAAGGAAACCCTTTTTGTTTAATACTATTTTAACATAAACTTTGTTAATATTTTAAATCATTAAAGAGATTGAAAATACATAATTTTGAGGCAGTGACAGCATTCTTGATCCTTCATTAATGTGTTTTTTAGAGACATATTCTTTCCTAAACTTCACCTAAAAAATTAAATAAGATGCATTTTATTTCATAAGATTTGTACATTACATAGTACTTATGGAAAAATTAAATATTGGAAAAAGATTATCTGGAGAGTTGATAGTTTTTTTTAATTGATTTCTTAATTATAAATGAGAACACAATGAAATGTATAACAGATACAAAGAGACAAAAAAATTTCATAAGATACTTTTTAGGAGGATTTTCCAATATTTCACTAGGACTCAAATTTTTGTTATGTATTTCTAGACTTTAGGGAATGTAATTTTTGTTTTCTCTAAAAACCAACTTACCGGTTCTTGAAAAACAATACAGGAATGTTGTATCTAACTCTAAAATGGATAAATGAGAAGTCTTAGAAAGGAAAGGAAATACTTTATTTCCTTATTGAAATACTAGCATTCATTCTTTCTTTTTTGTATTGAAATACTAGCATTCATTCTTTCTTTTTTGTATTGTACAGATTTGTTGAACTGAATGTTTAATGAAGAGGTGATAACTAAGGATAAGTCAAAGCTATTATTCAGATAATCATGCTTTATCAAAATCTAGTCATACAAAAGTCTCTGAGCAAACAGGTTGTATCAGAAGGTAGATGATTTTAAGTTGATAGAAGTTGGTCCCAGGAACAGGATTCAGACTTTTAAATGTAGAAATTGAAGCAATCAAGTGATATAAAATTGCTGAGAATGCAGGATATATCGGAAAACTTTTCTTAGCTATTATTTTTTTTTCTTAGCTATTAAGTTGAGGATATTATCAATGCAAAATATTTTAACTACTTTTGGGACAATAAAGCCTTGATCAGTAGAACTGGTGATTATCCAAAAGTATAAAGTTTTTGTTTTATTAACATTTGTTAAGAACTGGAGCACAGGACACTAGAAACTAGGAATTATTCTGATGTTTAGGAGAGAGCTGTGTTTATTATCCACATATAGCTCTACTGGGACACTGGAACTCAAGCCAGGACTTGGTAGCCACCTCCTCCTATTCTCCAGTGTCTTGCTTAGGTTACTAGGTTCCTAGGATGTCCAGGAAGAAAGGAGATGATTAGATCTCAAAATGTCACAGACTATTTGTTGTCAGAACCAGATTTAGAATCAAAATTCACGGACTCTAGACTAGTGCTCTTTCCATTTTTATCATCCTGCCTTTCTTTATATCAGTGTTTTCCAAACAATGGAACCCATTTATAGAACAGATTCTTACACAGAAGCTCAATGCATCAAAAGGATACAAAATTAAATGTTCTATTTGAAGCCAGGGTGGAAAGCATGAAGCCCAGACCATTAAGCATACTCCTTTCCTCTGTTCTTCTTTTCCCATCAAGCCCCTAAAGAAGCCTAAGCCTTCAACCGAGTACAGTTTTAATATGTAGAACATACCTGAGAGTTTAAAAAATTACCTATATTTCTGTAATGGCAATTACTTCATTGAATTTTTCTCTTATAAACCATTTTCTTTGTCTGACATCTTCACTTGAGCTCCTATTTTCAGCCCAAGGTACATCAACCAACATCTAACGAAGTGTAGCAAGCATCTCCATTTCATGCTTTGAATCCTCCAGTCCAGAAGGAAAGCCATCTTTAAGGAGCTGGCAAGGGGTTTGAGAAGGGGAAGGAGTCTTCTGTTTAGTGAAGGAGATACTCCAGTTCTGTTTTATCTACCATGTACCTTGTGACTGTGCTAAATTTGAATTTGATAAAAAGTATATGCATGGAAGTAGAAGAATATTTTCTTAACTCATTCTCAACGTTGCTAAATGCTTGCGTGGAATAACTGATCTGAAGCACATGGCCCCGCTTACTCACTGCTTGGGAAATATACCACAGTACTTACTTCTATTCCCTACCCTTATACATTTGTCTCTTAAGCTTAGAGTTGATCATGACATTGCTGTGCAGTTTTCTGCTGCTTACTTTTAAGTTGAAATCTCATTTTTGTTTCAGATTCTCCTTCTTCTGTGGTTAACAAACAGCTCGGATCCATGTCACTTGACGAGCAACAGGGTGCGTGCAACAGGAGATGCGCTATGCCCATCCATCCATAGTTTTATTGCATTGCATAAACCAAGCTCTCTCTCACTTTTTCATAGCATTTCATTTTGATTATGGTCTAATAATCAGTATTTTATGGGGTAAATTACCCTAAGTGGTGGTGTGTAAAAAGGTCCTCCTTGGCCTGAACAAATTACTTTCTATATAAACTAAGTTAATTTCTACCTTTGGCCCCTTATGTCAACTCTAAATTCTCTTTTTATAACAGTATTTTAATAGGTATAAGCTATATGCATTTTTAAAATTCTAGGTATGATAAAATTATGTAGAACTGTGAATGTGAGGTTACCATATTACCTAGTGGCTGATTTAGAAATGGTTATTTGAACACAGTAATATTCTCTATTACCAAATGGCTGTACTAATGGTATTTGATTTTATGTCTCACTTACCTAGTAGTCAAACTCCTGGTAGCTTTAACTAGAAGGAATACAATTATGAACTCCAAGATTAAGCTTAGGAGCCATCAATCAGAAGGGAAAATAGCTTCCATTACCACTTGTACTTTTTTGTAGTAGGAGAGGAATGAAATCAACCTGAAAGCTGTGAGCATAGCCTTATGAGGTAGACAGGCTACTTATTTATCACACTTTATTACTAGTAGAGCAAATACAGCACAGAGACGGATCGGTAGAAGAAGACATTCTGACAGTAAGAAGGGGAAACTAAAAGAAGGATCGAAAGAGGAAGACTGTAAAAAACTAATCAGCTTTTAGAATTAGGGCAAACAGCTTTACTATTGCCCCTCAGAATTCCTTGGCCATTTATAAGTGTATTGTGATGCAGAGGTTTAAAATAAAAAGGTTGATGTTATTAAGAATAACTAAATAATATTCACTTTTCTCTATTTAAAGACAGGTGATCATTTAATAGACTTTATAAATATTTTTTTAAAAATTGTAGAAAAATAACTTAGCCCTAAGGCCATAAGTTTTAGTTGGCTGAAAGTTTACACATGTAGTATTACTCATTTGCCAATAGTATTTGGGAAATTAAATATTGCTGAAGTAGTGTGAAATAGATCTAATTTTAGCTATCTTCATGGAGACATATTCAGAAACTAATTTTAAAATAAATTACTTCTGATCTTAAATTATTCCCTTTAGACCTGAATTGACAAGTGTCGCTACAGGTTTTTCTGTTCTTGAGGATGAATGAATGAATGATGAATGAGTTGGTAAATGGATTTGAGAACTAAGAAATAAAGCATGTTTTTTATATATATACATTTATTGTAGCGATATTAACAGTGAAGAATAATTCCCTTATGGTAAAGTATAATTATATCATCATATTATAATGTACTATTGTTTAAAACTGCCCTCTAATCAAATAATCTTTTTTTGTAAGGATATATGAATGTAAGTAGTATATCACTACCAGAGAGTTTGTAGCCAGATTCATATTCTATTCATGACATAATTCCATAGTAATTTCCATAGATTACATTGAATATTTTATTCAGTTTAAGTTGGTACCTAATTAACTTAAGATATGGGGTATGGAGAAAAAGACAAATAAAGGATAACTGTCAGATTTTTGGCATCAAGGCCTGGGTGAATGATGATGTTGCTTAACTAGGGTAGACTAGTTTGGAGGCAAAAATCACGAGGTTCTTTGTCTTTTAGTCATAGAAGTGTTATATAAAAGGGCAAATATTGAGTAGGCTTGGCAGAAGCTGTATCAGAATAGACCATCATCAATGAACTGTGTAATAAGTCCTCTGAGCAGGTTTTTCTACTAAAGGTGAATAGTATATCCAAATGAATTAAATCCTGAGGTTGTTGGTTTTTTTTTTTTTTTTTTTTTACATGCCTTTTTGTTCAACAGGATTACATCTTATGAAGTACTAGGGACTTCTGCATCCTGGGCTTGTATTACCTAAATATAACTTCTATAAAAATTAAGAGAAACTGCCCACCACTGTCTTTCTCACCTGGACTAATGGAATCACCTCTTACCTGGAATCCTTGTACCCACTCAGGCGATAGGTGTTGTTCCCCCACCTCCAGCAATAACCAGAGTGAACTTTTAAAAACATAAATCTAATCATGTCCTTCATCTACCTAAAACTTTTTAAATTGTGTCCCTTTGCCCTTCAAAACAACCTAAATCCATGCCTTGGTTTACAGAGCTCTATATAGCCTGGACCTCTGTCTCTCCAGCCTTATCTCAGGCTACCCCTCCCTCACTCAGCTCTTAATAAACAACCTGCTCTTGTCCTTCTGAGACTCCATTCTTCTTTGCCTCTCAAAACCCTTATTTATGCTGGTCCCTCTACCAAAGTCCTTTTGCCGGCTGCAGCTTTTATTCATCAAATCTGTTAGAAATTTCTTTCTCAAAAATAATAAGACATTTTAATTTGAAGGAATTCTGCCCTCTTTTTCTCTTTGTGACCTAGTATTTTCCTTCATTGCATTTGTCAGAATTTGTGATCATAGATTTAGGGGTTTGTTTGATTCCTATATTCTCTAAATATTGCTTTCATTCACTATTACACTTAGTACCTAATACCATATCTGTTATGCATTAATAAGTATCTGTTAAATGAGAGAGTAAATGAATTTAAGCAGTGGGATGCCATAGGTATTATTTCAGTGTGGGAGAAGCAGAACCATATTTATGTATTGGAAAGATTTTTTTGGCAGGATTATAGATGGTTTGATTGGAAGGGAGTAAAATTGAAAACTGTGAGACCATGTGAGGGGCTGTTGCAGTAGTCCAGGTGAGAGATGCTAGGGGTCCAACCTAAGGTAGTTAGTGGTAGGAAATGAGAAGAGTGGACAGATTTTGTTAAATATTTAAGAGACAGAATTGATGGCACATTGGAACTGAGTAGTTAAAAATGAATGAGGGAACCATATGCAGATATCTTGTTGGTAATAGTGATGCCATCAGCCAAGATTGGGATTTCAGGAGAAACAAGCTGGTTACAGGGGAGAAGGGATCCATCAGATTTTTTTAATATGTTGAACTTGAAGTACCTTGAGATATTCAAATGGAAAAATGTTATAGACAGTTGGATGGGTATATGTTTCTGGGGGTCACTGGAGAGGCCTGAGGTGGAGATAAAAATTAGGAATCATCAGTTTATAGATAGTAGTTGAAACCAGGGGAGTGGATAAGAGTGGGAAAAGAGTGTTTTGTTTATCTTGCATTTTTGACAAAAGCACATTTGATAAATAAAAATATATTTAGTCTAAGCCTTCAGACTCATAAATGCAAATTGCCTACTTGCCTCAGTAGTTAATTTCTTTTTATCAAAGTACTTTTTAAAGAAACAGTGTCAAGGAAATAAGTATACAACATGCATATTGTTTTTATCCTGTTGTAAAATACTTTCTTATATTATGCAAATACAGACTGCGCACATTGACAGCCTTTTTGTGCTAATTGAGTAAGCACAATGATATCTGTCATGCATTTTGTTTAATCTAAGCAGTGTTTTAATGAGTAGTTCTGGTGTTTCTTTTTATTTAGATCTCTAATTATGTTACACTTACTGTATTATAAGGGAAATAATCTTCTGGCCTCGTGCTGATTTATTTTATGCCTATTTATTATTTTACTTATTTATTGTTCCTATTTATATTATGAAAACAAGCACTTTTTTTTTTCCTGTTAAAAATACTTGGGTCAGCGATATTCCCCTGTTAAAACAACAAAAGAGACCTGTGATCTTAGCTTTTAATTTTTGACAGGGTATAAGAAAATAATTTTACCTGAATTTTATTTAAATTTTGGCCATAACTAAAGTGAGTTGCTTTATATTCATTACAGTGATAATCATTAAGTGGAAGCTAATAATGTTTTTACATTTGAAACTTAGGCAATTGTGTATATGTTAGACACACTAATTAGTAGCTTTAGAAATATAAATGTTAATTCTCCGTTGTGAGTATTATACAAAAGCAGGCTTCTTTTGATGTTGATAAAATGTTAGAGAGTGAGACTTGTGGGTTACAGCTCTTCGACTAACTGCACTAGGGTAGATGGAAAATGGGAAAGTTGATTTTTTTATATTACTTTGTTGCTTAAGATGGAGCAACTAGACTCCTTCCCCAACTACCAAATCTAGATTCTTCTCATTAGTGATATATTTGATCATTTGGAAGTTAAATCCTATTTCATTTTTATTGCATATGCTCACTTGTCCTACTTTCATGCTAATAACCAAATCGGTATCTGTATAAATATCCAGTTAAATTGTTTTCTAACTCAGAATTGTGTATGGTAAAAAAATAACAAATTTATTGAGTTTTTAGTGTGTGGCTGGCATTGTATTAAGAATTTGACATGCATTATCTCATTTGTTCTAATATAATGAGTAGTAATAGCCTTATTTTACTGATGAAGAAAATAAGACTCTAAGAAATAATAAGGACAAGGCAAATAAGTTCTGTCATTAGTTCTGTCATTAGTTGTCATTAGTTCAATTCTTATTTAATTATCTGTTTTTACCTGTGGCAAGTACTGGGCTCAGTTTTAGGACGCATAAATGAATAAAGCTAATGCTCCCTGTGCTTGGAACATAGTGTTTATTAATATCAGCAGTGTTAATAGTAACAGACTTGATTAACCATAATAATATTATGCAGAGACCCTTATATTGCAGTCTTTGTGCCCATCATTACTTTGAAATATTTTTATATGTACGTTTACTTAATCCACGCCACAACCTTATACAGGAGGTACTGTTATTCTCCTTTTCCAGATGAGGAAACCAAGGCAAAGAGAGGTTAAGAAACTTTCCTGAGGTCACATACTGTAAGTGTATTAAGCATTATACATGTGGTTCAAACCCAAACTGGGTCTGCCATCTGTGATCATAACTGCTATGTTTTGCCTTATCTAACAGTAAAGATAGGTGGTGAAAAAATGTAAAAGTGTGATGAGTGTTATAAAAGAGGAAGTAACAAGGTTCATTGGGGGAACATGTAAGTAAGTCTTCATCTCTTCTGGTTGAGGGCCAAGTGAGGAATTCATGAGGATGAGGCATTTAAGCTGAGGTCCAAAAGAGGAGTATGAGTAAATTAGATGAAGGAGCGAGTACAGGGAAGCATGAATAGCATGTGGAAAGGCTCTGAGATAATCACATTAGCGTGGTCGCAAGAATCTCAGTGTGGCTGGAGTGTGTGTGTAGGTTCAAGAGATGGGTGGAGCCCAGATTGAGAAGGACCTTTGGGAGAGTTTAAGGTTATAGATTTTAGTTTAAGAAAGTAGGAAGCCAAGGAAGTATTTAAAGTAGAGTATGGCCTGATCTGCTTTGTTCTGAATAGATAATGGTGAATTGACTAGAGACCAAATCACTTAGGAAGTTCTCTTGGTAATAAAGATTTTGACCTGATGATAGAAGTATGGCAAGAGAACGCAAAGATTCAAGAAATATCAAGGATATAGAATAAACAGTATTTGATAATAGTCGAATGAGGCAAGGGGTTGAGGAGGAGTCCAGAGTATAAACTGCAGTAACAATTCCAGAATTTCTATATGGGAGTGGTTTAACAATGGCAAGCTGGTTGGAGAGCACAGGGTCAGACAATGTGTCTTCACATATTTGTGGCTGTTTGGGGTGTTACTGATGGAGATGAACAGATACCATTTCTACCTGCTGCAGGGGCGACTCTCAGGTTTTGATTGAGCACAGTTAAGTGGGTGGATACTTTATTAAATATATATCCTGAAAAAGGAGTAAAGTATGAGAGGAGATGCATACAAGGACATGGGCATTACAGGCTTGGTTTTGAATATGTTGATTTTAAGTTATCTGTGTGAGACACTGATGTGAGAAAAGTCAGTTAGGAGTTGATTGGATGGATATGAAGCTTAGAAAAGATGTCAGGGTTCCTGACTGGCTCAGTGAGTAGAGTTGCTATACTTGATTTCAGGGTCAGGAGTTCAAGTCCCATGCTGGGCCTGGAGCCTACTTTAAAAAACAACAAAAACGGATGCCTGGGTGGCTCAGCGGTTCTGCATCTACCCTCACCCCGGGTGTGATCCTGGAGTCCGGGATCGAGTCCCACATCAGGCTCCCTGCATTGGAGCCTGCTTCTCCCTTTGCCAGTGTCTCTGCCTCTCTCTGTGTCTGTCATGAATAAATGGATGAAATATATATATAATTTGTGTGAAGAGAGAAAGAAAAGAGAGAAAAGGAAAGGAAAAAGAAATCCCCCCCCCTTTTTTTTTTAAAAAGAAAGATGTCAGAGCTAGAGAAATAAATTGGAAATTGTCTGTATATAGATGGTATTTGAAGCCATAAAAGTAGGTGAAATTGACAGGATGAATATAAAAAAGTGAGGGGAGGAAGTATAATGTTTAAAATATCTCAAAATCAGAAAAATCCCCAAATTAAAGATTTTGCTAGAGGAGAGCTGGTAAAGGAGATAAAGGAGCAACCACAGAGGTCAGGGGTAGAGTAGACCAGCACAGTGTCATGAGATTAAGAGAAGAGAAATTCTCAAATACAGGAGAGCTGTGTATGTGAGTGCTGCTGATAGGGCAAGTAGTTTCCAAAATTCTCCACTAAATTAATGTGGAGGAGATTGATATTAAATTAGTGAGAGCGGTTTCACAGGCTGATAGAGACAGAGGCCACAGTAGAGCAGCAGGTGAAGAAATGGGAGATGAGAAATAAAAGCATTTCAAAATAATAAGCAAGGTGGACAATCGCTGGAGTGAAAGTGGTTAAAGAGTGTGTTCTCTGAAGCTGTCTACCGTGTTCATTTTCATCTGGAAGCACATTTTTTAACATATTAATTTGTTTAGTGTATTACAGATTTAATTTTTTATAAATATTTATTTATTTTAGAGAGAGAACAGGTGAGATAGGGAGAGCACAAGCAGGGTGAGGGTCAGAGGGAGAAGCAGACTCCCTACAGAGCAGGGAATCCCATGTTGGGCTTGATCCCGGGACTCTGGGACCATGATATGAGCGGGAGGCAGATGTGTAACCTAATGAGCCACCCAGGCGCCCCCCAGATTTAATTAAAAAAAAAAAAGATTATGCCTAGGGAAACAGTTATGAAAAGAGATACTGGATGAGGATTTTGGTAGGGCTTATGTCCCATGTGGGGTGGGCATCTTTACCTGTTTTCTTCCTGTCTGTTCTCCCTAAAGACTAAATGGGAAATAAGAATAGGGACTTTTATACACAGAGAGCTATAAGACTCACAGGTCTCCAGCAGGCTAAAGAGAGCGTAGGTTGTGTTAAGTGAGGTGATAGCTACGTTTCAACCCATAAATTCTAAACATCACTGGCAATATGATACCAGGCACAGTCTGAATCTATATGTATCCCAAACCCGTGCTTAAGTTCAATTTACATGTCTGTGTTATGAGATGAAACTTGGATTAAAGTTAGTATAATTGACACAAAGGTTGAGTTTTGATTTTCAGGGAGAAAATTTGACTAGAATATTCTTTCCAAAAGATTTTATAGGAGGAATTTCCTAAGAAATATCAGTATTAAAGTGAAGTTGTACTTTGTTTGGTTTTGGCTTTCATAAACATAATTTATAAAGTCAGATTGCACTAGTGAGAACACTAATTTTTTTTAGTTTATTTTTTTTGAAAACACTAATTTTTAGAATTAAACCCGGTATCTGTATGGTAGATGATTTCTGTGAAGAATCTACTCCTAAAAATAGTTTCTCCACTTTGAATCAGAATAGCCTCCTTATACAACTGTTTGGAAGAACTGGGTATCCAGTAGTCTGAGGTCTGCAGAAACGGTACAGATTCCTGACCTATAAAAGTGAAAGTTATTTCATTGTTCTAAAAACTATATTTGAAAAATTTGCCTTTCCTTCTATGTAAGCCAAGTAAGTTGGGGAACAAAATTTGGGGAGATAGTTGAACCTTATCTTTGATGTATCTACATTTTTTCAGAGAATTTAGAGAATTCAGAATTCAGAAAAAAAGTTTCCTTTTAGATTTTTTTAACATTTGACATAATGGAATGAGAAGTGTCAAATTCTTTGCATAATAGAAAATACTTTCAGTAAAGAAATAGTTTCTGTGTTATCCACAGGTTACCTAAGCTACTATGAATGATTTTTTTATTTGTTTGTTTGTTTTTTCTATGAATGATTAATGTATGATTGTATAGTTATGATAGCGTCCCAGTGACAGAAAAATGTTGGGCAGAGCGATTCTAAACAAATTATTGTGGCCATATCCTCATTAATTATCTTCCTTTTGATTATTCTTTAAAATTACATATAGGATAGGTCACCAGGGATACCCTAGCTAAAAATCCAAGAAACATCCATAGCAATATTTAGATGATATGCAAACTTAGTTACCAGGATAGTGTATTTTGTACTATTGTTAGCACGCTTAATTTTTTGTATGTCTTTGAGCATGTTTTTTTAGAACCATAAAGGATTATAATTTCATAATGTCAGTGCACAGATTAAATGGCTTAAGTATATGTACATTACCAAAAAGTGTATTTGTGGTTCATGTGTTAAAGGCTCAAAAGGTATCTAATTATATTCCAGACCATTCTGAAGTTTTTTCCTGAGTCAATACACTAACCTGAAAGGCTCTTATACCATATCTGGACAGGGTTTTTAAAATTTGGTTTCCAGAGTCTCATGTAATTGACTATTCACTTGTAACCTCGAAAATGAGGTCTTTTACAGGATGTCGTCTTGATTTTTATGTGATTATTATTGTGCTTCTGAAACATGTGTCTTTAAATAGGTGGTAGTTTGCCTTGTTACCAGCTACTATCATCAGTTGTTTTAATAATTATTCTTACTAAGCAATATAAAATGGCCATCATTAAACTTCAGCAGTGTTCAACAACTTAAAGGGATATTCCCCACTACCCTGCCTTTGTGCTAAGAGCACCATAATTTAATTAATTTTATTCTCCTATAATGTTTTTAGAGGAAGGAGAAATAGTTCACTAAGTACCCTGCAAGAAGATACAGTGTAGTTTTCCAGTAGTCTGGGGCCAAAGTGACAATTTGGGCTATCAAAACATTTATCAGTTACATTAATATTGCTGCTATGAATTAGACAAATAGCACTACCAACAATTGATATTTCTTAACTGAAATATTTATTTAAGCAGTTTTATTTTCTACTTTTTATTCATTTCCAAGACAGCATAGCAAGTAGGAACTTCACATAGAAGGAAGCCTAGATGACTAGAATAAAAAATCTAGCTCAAAATCACCACTTTCATCATCTGTAAAGTGCACATGGGTATACATGCTGCAAAGGTTTAAACAAGAGTACTTGGATTTCCTAGGACATAGTAATGCATAATGATTTATTTTTAAAGATTTTAAAAAATTTATTCATGAAAGACACAGAGAGAGAAAGGCAGAGACATAGGCAGAGGGAGAAGTAGGCTTCATGCAGGGAGCCTGATGTGAGACTCAGTCTCTGGAATCCAGGATCACGCCCTGAGCCTAAGGCAGACCCTTAACTGCTGAACCACCCAGGCATCCCAGTGCCTAATAAATTTTAGTTATTATTATGATGGTGCTTTTTTATATAAAATCATTTGTTTAGTTCTAACCCCATAGGCTGTTAAATTAAAACTTCTGTTGAGCAAGAAATATTTTCGTTATATATTTCTGTGCATTGTGTAAATAAGGCTTTGAATAACACAGTATTTAGATTGTGTCCAACTGCTAACAAATAGAGCAAGTTAAGGAAAATTTAAATGGTTATAAATATTTTTTCAAGTACAGTAAAAATGAAGCATTTAATTTTTTAGTTTTTTTTAAAGTAGATTTTTCTTAGGTATTTCTACCTTAAAATATGTATTTTATCAGGAAAAAAAAGTGAATTAATTCATTAGTAAGCCAGGAATCTTAAATTCTGAGAAAACTCAACATGACAGAGTACATATGATCAAGAGGAAGAGTCTGAAGTTAGGAAAGGTAGACTGGAACAAACCAAGAGATAAATCCTAAACCTTAGATAGATACTCTAATTAATGCGTCAGTTCTGCATTGTGTGGTGTTTCTGCCAGAGGCACTCATTATTTATGCACAGTCTTCAAGGAATGAACTAGACTCGGGAGTCTGAAGTTTGTGTAGCTAACAGAAGAGTGCATTCTGTTTATACAGTGATGGGCCAATTTCACCCATGGCTGGTGAGTTTATTTATAACCTAAATGTACAAATTTTGTCAACTATAGTCATTTCATAAATTAAATGAATATCACTATGTTTTGCACGATTCGCAGTATGTAGATTATATTCCTGAGAGGTTAAAGAATAACTTTGTAGTAGATACCATAAGAAAGAAGGTTTTCATTAGCATCAATCATCTCAGGAAGCTTCATGCTTTCCATGAGGGGGGTGTTGTATACATTTAAATAAGATATTTTTACACCATTTTGACCTTCAAACAGCTCTTTGTTTACTATATTCCCATAGTAATAGCATTCAGATCTCTGTCTCTTTAATTTTACTCAAAAGAGAAAATTTTGATACAGCATTTAAATGGCTTCTTAAAACAAGCATCTGTAACTGAGGTGGATGTAAGAGATTCAGTCCTGTAATTCTCTCACAGCTGCTTTTGTTTTCTATTCCTTCTTTACCATAGAAGAAAAATAAATAGCAAAGCACTTATAAAGTGTTGTGAGAGATAATTAAAGAATGAGCCCCAGCTCTGCCTCTTGGTTTCCTGCTTCATTCTCAGTCTCCACTGTCTGTCCTCGTCAGTTCTGGGTGCCTAAAATGACCGTAACTTGGGCAGCAGTAGGACAAAGATTTCAGCAACGTAATTAAGAATAAGGGGAAACTAGGTGTGGACGTGTGACCAACAGCAAATTTTTTAAGGAAGGTCAAGGGTAGGACAAATGTTTTAAAAGTCCCATTGATAATTTTATGTAAGCTAAATGTCTGTTAATTCAGTTTTATCAGAATGCCGTTTGATAAAATACCTCCTATAAAACACTGAATGTAAACCTGAATCTTTGAAAGTTGTGTAATGGATTGTTAATTTATTTCCAGCAGCTGTTTATATCAACGACATAGTCCTAGCAAAAGTAGTACAGAAACTGTTTTTACCATTTGGGAGGCCAGCTTTATAATTCACTGACACTCTTATTTTCAAATATTAATATCGGAGAGAATTTCTCGTAAGTTCTAATTGAAGACCTAAGAACTGATAGTCCTGAGTTTTGTTACCAACTTGATTTCTCATCTCTTGGACAGAATCCTTTCCCCTTTCCACTGTAGTTCTATATTTGAAGTCTTGTTAATTGCCCTCTCACAGGATAAAAGTTAGAGCAGAGGTTCCTCTCAGATTCTCTCTTAATAAATCCACCAGCATCTTCAAGAGGAATGCAAAAAGACACAAGGCCACCATTGCAATATAAAGTGAACTTAATAACTGAAAAGCCTGAGCGACTTTGGTTTTATGAAGTTGCTACTGCCTTTGTTGTTATTTTCCAAGGCAGAAGGCTTATTTTTAGTACTGTTATATCAGTTTTTGAACTGGTATCAAGAAAACGGTTGTATCACAGAAGAGTATTCTTTCTGCAAGCAACTGGCAGAAATGTTACATGTTTGATTATATAGCAGTTTGTATTTTTTATATATGTTAATGTTTCTCCAAGCTATTAATCATCATAAAAAGAAAGAAATTTTAAGCTCTATTTTATTTTGTCTTTGAATATCCATGTACTCTTTCCGGAGGAAGGGAGGGACATGGGGAAGGATGGCTTTGTACTGGTCTTTATTAATTTCTGTAGAAGTTCTTGATATTATTTGCCATTTTACAAAGATTTAATATGTTGAGATAGATATATATCATGGACATTCCCTGTCGAGTCTTATGGTGAAATTACCATTTCCATAATTGAGAAAACGAATTCCTTGCAAAATTCCTTGCAAAAGAGGAAGAGGAAACATACCAAAATATATGGTCTTGTAGCAAAGAGAGTTTTAAAAGTATCAAAAGCACATTGTTTTCTTTTCCTCCCCTCCCAATAGAGTGCAGGCTATACTCCCTTCCTAGATTATAGATCTATGAATTTGAAAGAACAGAAAGAATTTCATAGACTTCAGTTGCTGCAAAATTTTTACTGAACAACTTCTTTCGGAGCCCCAGCATCTTCCTTCTCAGTGTTTCTGAAGGAGCCAATGTTAGTTATTCTTGATGCTGTAGCAACTAAAGAATAAAATAATGAGCATTCCATTA
The DNA here is from genome assembly GCF_053574225.1 of Canis aureus. NCBI lineage: Eukaryota > Metazoa > Chordata > Mammalia > Carnivora > Canidae > Canis > Canis aureus. The sequence continues at coordinate 50,669,905 of NC_135616.1, forward strand.
AATGAAAGTATCAGTTTCCAACATATCTCATTGCTTGTTAATATTCTTTGATTTCCTAATGACTTAGTATGGTTCTCAAATGTGTGTAATTTCCATCTGAATCAAAGGGAGTCATGTACACAAAGCTAGAATTTGATGCAATGCCACTTTGGAATAGAGTGTTTCTGTAACACTTGGCTTTTGAACTTTAAGTGAGAACCATAACAGCTGTGAGAAAGAATTATGACAAGGACAACCTAATTTAAGTTTTATAAATTTTAGGAAATGTCATCTTTTTATTGGTTTCAGAGACTTTTTCAAATGTTTTAAACACAATTTTCAGATAACAATAATGAAAAGCTGAGCCCCAAACCAGGGACAGGTGAACCAGTTTTAAGTTTGCACTACAGCACAGAAGGAACAACTACAAGCACAATAAAACTGAACTTTACAGATGAATGGTAAGTTCATAATATTTTTGTAAAGCTGTTCTTAGCCATTTTGTAGGATTGTATTAGATATTATTTTTAACACTTCATCTTTATGTTTTGTTGCTGTAATGCATTGGTTCTCAAATTGAGTGTGCTTCAGAATGGCTTGAAAAAGTTGTTAAAACAGATTATACTGGGCCCCACTCTTTGTTAAATTTGAGGTGGGATCAGAGAATTTGTATTTCCAAAGACTTCCCAGGAGACTCTGAGGTTGTTGGTCCTGGAGTATTTCTTCTGATAGAAAATGCAAAAGACAAAAAAAAAAAAAAATTTTTTTTTAAATCACCACTGGACTGTGAGTGCCAAAAAATAAACCTAACATTTTGAAGCTTTTTGCAGTCATGGTCCTATTAATAGGTATGTGGGTATATATGTGTGTGTGTATATATACACATATACATATACATGTATATATGATTTTGGGTTTTAAAATGTAATTTTAATTATACAGAACATATTCTGTTCTTTCTTGCATTTATTTGGCCTAACTCCATAATAAATATTCCCACATTTCTACTTAATGTTCATAAATATGAATTTACTAGCTGTGTAATATACCATCAGTTAGATTTACCATAGTTTACTTAACCATTTCCCTTTCACTGGACAGTAAATTTCTTTACCTCTTTTTAAAATAATGAAAATCTTTGTTTACAAGCTTTTTCCTACCTTTAAGATTATCGATTTGAGATGTATTTTTAAAAGTAAATTCTATGTAGGTCAAAAGATATTGCCAAATTACTTTCAGAGGGCTTTTCTGTCACCACATTTCTCTCAGCAGCATAGGAAAGTACACACATGTTGCTGTCCCCAGGCCTGTGTTCAATATTAATATATTCATTTATTTTTAATTTGTGTACTTGGTATATTTGATCTTAAAATAATTGTCATTTTTATTTAATTGATTACTAGTAAGATTGTACTTTATATTTTGTCTAGATTGTCTTTAATGACATTTTTTATTATACTTATGGATCATTAATCTAGCTAAATCTTATGTTTAAAAAAAACAAATTATGTGAGCTTCTTATATTCTTTCACATTGTCTCATGGCTTTTTGCTTGAGACAGCATCCAAAATTTTGGATTTAAATTTATTACTATATTAATATGATTTAATACACAGATAATATAATCTTTCTTAATACATAAATAATTGATTATATATTGATATAAGTATATGATTAATATGTGGACTCAGAAGGCAAAGTGTATGTGGAGCTGGTGTGGATCAAAGAGACAGAAGAATACTTCATCGTGAGCCTGGTCCCTTACCTGGAGATGGCAAAAATAAACCACTGGTTTGGGACAACATACTAAGTATTGGCCAGGGGTGGTAAAACATTTATGCTGTTTGTTTATTTTGAACTAACCAGTTTTGTTCTTGGTGTTGGAAATTGAAATAAAGCAGTGGTCTATTTGAAAAAAAAATATGATTAATATACTTATATTAATATAATTTCACAACCCCAGCATCTTCCTTCTCAGTGTTTCTGAAGGAGCCAATGTTAGTTATTCTTGATGCTGTAGCAACTAAAGAATAAAATAATGAGCATTCCATTAAATGAAAGTATCAGTTTCTAACATATAATTATATTAATCATCTTATAACCAATATATTAATTATCTGGTATAATTAATATATTAACATATTCAATTGTATATTATTATATATTATATGCTAGTATAATATATGAATAATATGTAGTTATATATTATTTGTTAATATATAATTATGTGTTGATACGTGATATTATTTATTCCAGTTCACTGGTTTCCATCTGTGTTTATATGTGTCTGTATTTTACATTAAAATCTTTGGTTAAGTAGTATTTTCAAATATTATTGAAATCCTTCTATGTTCCAGATATTATTCTAGACACTGGGAATACATCAGTGAAAAAAAAATTGTCAAAAAAACCCCTGTTCTATTGGAACTTATGTTCTAGGGGAAGGAAGATAGACAATAAATAGTAAATAAGTGAATTATATAGTACAGTAGGAGGTACTAAGTGCTATGGAAGAAAATAAAGCAAGTAAGGGGTGATTAGGAGACCTAGGGCAAGGGTAGGCATCATTGAGAAGATGGCATTTGGACAAAAACTTGAAGGGTAAGAAGGAGGGAGCCATGCATAAATTTGGAGGAAGAGCATTGTAGGCAGAGAAAAAGCCAGTTCAAAGGCTTTGATGCAGGAACAGACCGAGTATGTTCAAGGAACTTTAAGAAAACCACTGTAGCTAGAGTGGAGTGACCAAAGGAGAAAGTAATGGCAAAGGTCAGCCAGTAAGTAAGGAGCGTATTTAAAAGAACGTAGGATGTCTCTGATTGCTGTGTAGAGAATAGGCCATAGATAGAAGCCAGGCAACCAGTTGAAAGACTATGACAATAAAGAGAGAGGTGAGGGGTGGTGAGAAAAGTGGAAATAGTAAAAAGAAATTGGATTCTTGATATTATATTAGAAGGCTGAACAGTCAGTAGAATTTCTCTTTTCTTAATGAGCCTTAGTGTTTGAACTTAACTTCTTATAATCATTCGTGATCTCTATGGCTCTTTATCTTAATACGTAATTTAAGATCATAGAAGATTTCACTCTTTATATCTATCTCTCCTATTCTACTCTCATGTTCCTGTACAGAAAAGGCTGCTTTTTTTTTTATAAAGAATCTCATCAGAACATTTTTTAGCAAAGATCCCACTCTTCTTTTGAATATTACATTTCCTTCTCTAAAAACTGACCATGAATTATTCTGTCATTAGTTTCTTTTTTCTTTATCAAAAAGTACTTAGCTTTTTTTTTGATTATGAAAGAAAAAAAGAAAACAATGGTAAAAGGAAAATTCAAAAAGGTAGCAATCTTTTCATCTCTGCCAGTATGGTATCTCGCTTTTATTTTAGTTTCTTTGCTGACAGATCAGGCAATAGAGCACATTAAAAACGTAGATGTTAAACTTGACAAGCTGTTGAACCTCTCTGAATCTCAGTGTTTTCATCTGAAAATGGGCATATTTAAGAGAACCTGTTTCAGAGGTTTGTTAGGAAGGTTTAATGAGATCACCCAGTAAAGGTACTTAGCACTTAGCACACTGATGGGCAGGTGATAGGTGCAGGTGCCACCCTTATAGTTATCTTCATTTGTAAATTGCCTTTCATATCCTTTGCCCATTTTTCTACTGTAATGTTTATCTTTTTATTATTGATTTATAAGAACTATTTATTTATTATAGGATTAAGTGATGATGATACCATTTGTCTTTCATTTGTTGCAAATATTTTTCCCAGTTTGTTGTTTGTCTTTCAGTTTACTTATGGTAGTTTTTCTTTATGGTTTCAGCTTGTAAGCTCATGCTTAGAAAAGCCTGTCCTTCCCAGGATTAGGGGGAAAGTTTCTTCTTATTTTCCTCTTATGTTTCTGTGATTTTTAAAATAAAAAATACATGTTTAATCCTTCTACAATTTATTCTGCCATAAAGAATGATGTAGAGCTGTAGCTTAATTTTTCCACATGACTCTTCCTTTGTTCCGGTACCATTTACTCAATAATTTATTCTTTTTTCTGTGACTTAAAATACTGTATTAACATGCTACTTATATTTACTTGGTTACATTTGTCTTTTCCACTAATGGCTCTGTTTTCCTACATCAGTACCATAATATTTCAATTATCATAACTATTAAACACAAAGCATTTTATTTATTCGTGTATCATAGCTTTCTGAATGGAAGAAAAGATTTATATATCATATCAGCTTCTCTTTACCAAAATTGCTATATATTTCTTTCTGACTAAAAAGAAATAACATGTTTGTTGCAAAAAAATCAGAATCTAGAGAAACGTATGGAAAAACTCACTTGAAATAATCCTACTGAGATGACACTTAACATTGGTGCATATCCTTTCTGACATTTTTCTCTGCATACATACCCATGTAGATAATGTATTCTTTTACAAAATATATCATATTATACATGGGTGCCCTTTAATAAAGATCAAATTGATTTCTGCAGTTAGCCTAAAAGGGTTTTTATAAAATCTTGGCAAAAAGTCCATGATAATTTGCATTGTTTGTCGAGTCACTGCTGTAGGTCTGTAATTTACAGTTTTTAAGTTACTGTAACTCCTAAGCTGTTTTTTCTTGTTCACTTTTATTTTAAATCTAAGAATTTATTGCATTTCTATGAACTTAATTTTAACCTTAGATCATTGTACATTTTCCTCTTATTGTCTTTTCCATTCAGTCCCCACCTTACACATAGGCCATGATTTATCACAGAATATTCATTGAAAATTACTTATTTAAATCCATCTAGTATTCTGCTCTAGCCAAAAATGCTGACAGAATTATAGTCATTATCAGGTAAGTATTAAAACTAAACAAGAAGCATTACCCTAGCCTTCTACAAAACCATGGTATTCAATTACTTGCCGTATTTGAATAACCACCCAGAAGTGGAAATGATCCACACAGGGACAGTTCCAAGACCAAAGAACTATCCAGATTTCTTTTCAAGTATTAATTTAAAAGTAGCCTAGAACAATAAAATCTGAAAGGATATATGATCAAAGTCTGTGAAACCAGGAAGAATTTGGATGTGGTGAAGCATCTGTCTATATAATTATATTAAATTTTAATAGAAATGTATAGAAATATATACTTGATTATAGAAGCATCAACACCGTGAACACAAGTGGTCCTTTTATATTTTTAAACCTCTTTTTTAAAGTTAAAGAGGATAGAATAATCACTTTGATTTTGAAAGTAGTGTTTTACAAGTACTATTAAAATAATCCTACATTTTTTGTTATGAATTTTTTATTCTGTATCTCTAGTTGTAAAATATAAAAATTATCCTAAAAGTTCATATTTATTAACTTCTTGGTGGAACCACTTATTTTGTTTTGATGATAGGAGCAGTACTGCCTCAAGTTCTAGAGGAAATGGGAGCCACTGCAAATCTGAGGGTCAGGAGGGACCCTTGGCCCCACAGAGCTCTGTGCAACCACCGGGAGACAGTGACACCAGTATGGCATTGTTTTGCTTTTGTCATTACGAAACCCCAGTGTTGGATGTCTACCTACTTTCTGTTCCTTCGGTGTAGTCGTTCTGTTTCTTGTTTGTAGTAAATTATCTCTGCCTTAATAGTGCATACATTACTATTGATGAACAGATAGCAAATGCAAATGGCAGGAGCCTTATGCATTTCAGATGGGAAGTCAGAGTGAAGCACAGTGTCCCTGTCTGGACACAGTAGCCAGGACAGTGGTCATTGTACTGAAAATATGTGAGATGTAAATGTTAGTTTGAAAGACCTTACTGTTTTTATACCTAGCAGTGAAATCCAAAGTATCTGCATTGGTAGGTAGCTTGTAAAGGGGAAAAAAAGGAATAAAATTTGAATGGGTTCTCAGTGAATCTTATTTCATATAGGAGATGCCATTTAGGGACTTTTTCAGAACCCTTTCCTAGAATATTTTCCATGACCATTATGTGAAATTTAGTGTCTAGTCCAGAGCCTGGAACACAATAGATTTTCAACAGATACTTGGTAAATGAAGGAATAAATGAATTCTGCTTTTGATTAAATGAATAGATATTTTAATATAACATAGTTTACAAGAATTAAATATGTATCTGGTAAGCAGATGTGCAGTTAGGATCAAAAAAGACTGGTCCCTAATGGGTCTTGGGGTTAAATCCCAGAAATAAGTATTTTCAGTGGCCAAAACAGAATTTATAGTAGGATTAACTATTATTTGTTCATGGTAGTTGAAATTATACCAAATACACAATAAAGGGATAGAAAAAATACTCAGTTTTTAGATTTTGTGAAGTTTAGAAAAAAGGCAAGACTGAGTAATGTCAGTTGTGAGGGATAAGCTAAAGCAGAAATTCTTCACGAAGAGTTCATGAAGGTCTATGCATGGACTTTGGGAGGAGGCAGTGGGTAGAATTGCTCATCCATCCTTGACAGTGTTTGTACAATTTGGTATGTACATGTATATTTGCATTAAACTGAGGGGAGGTTAGATCTGAGTATCAGAAGATTCTGTGATCCAAAAAGGATTAGGAACTGTTTATACAGAGGAAAGCTACAGTATTCTATTAGTGTTTATTTTTATTTAAAAAAATTGGATTTAATGATAATTTGGTTTATTTCCCAGAAGCTCTTGAAGAATCATCAGAGGATGTGACAACATATCAGGAAGGTACATCTGCAGAAAACACAATTGAGAAACGTATAGATATAGGTGAGTTGTCTTGTTCTCTTTAGACAGTTGCTTCATGTGGGAAAATAAGCTGTAATTTACATTACTCTCTTCTGAGTTGGAGGCCATTTTCAAGTAGATGTGTTAGAGAGCTTCAAGTTACATTAAACAGAGTTGCAGACATGACCAACTGTTTCTACTTTTTTTCCTGATAGCACAATCAGATAAATTAACATCTGAGCCGTTGGATTCCAGCTCAGGAGAAAGAAATGACTTCAATCTTGATAGCTCTTGTGAGGTTCCAGAAGAATCCACTTCGTCTGAACAAGGCAAGGAACCAGGAACTTCAGATCAACCCAGCACTGAAGGTGCTACCAGTCAAAATACCACCAATCCTGAGCCTCAGTCACAAACAGAAGCCATCGGGCCTTTGGCTCATGAGGAAACATTAGCCAGGGACTCTGCTCTCCAGGATACAGATGACAGTGATGATGACCCAGTCCTGATCCCAGGTGCAAGGTATCGAGCCGGACCTGGTGATAGGTTGGTAAATTTTTAATTAAAATGAATTATAAAATATACAATTCACAGGACTTTGATGTCACATAAAGGAATCTCTCCATTTTTTACAGTTGCTTTCTCTAAGGGTATCTCAGTTGTATAAACTCACAGAATTTTTTAAACTGTAAATGATTTTATGTATTACATTCTTTGAGCAAACTGTGTGTTAAGAAGGGAATAAAAAGTCTTACTGCTTTGTATCTCTAGCACTGAGACTTGCTCCTCAATTTACACATCAGGAGAAAGGAATGTGGAGAATGACCAACAGGTTGTGTACGAAGTCAGGGTTATATTTAGCTGTCAGGTCCCTGTAGACAGCCTGGCCTTTATCAGTTCTGTTTTGTTTAATAGTTTTTCTGCTTTTTATTGACCCTGGGTTAAGGTAGTGTGATAGTTCTCTTTTTGAGAACCTTATGTTTTTCTGTGTTTTCTACTAAATAACTTAGTTTAGAAAACGAAAAATTACACCAAGTAACAAATATAACTATGATAAAGAATTGCTCATGTATACTTCTTTCATATTTTATTTTGTGTGATCATACGGATACATCTTATTTTTTAGTAGATAAAATAAATCTTTTAAGGCACATAATGTTCCATACTTTTCAAAAACTGCTTCTGCAGATATGGCTATCATATCTCATTATAAGTTCTGCCCTTTTCCAGAGAATAAAATTTTATCTTTAAGTTCCTAGTTCACACAGATGTGAAGAACCATTTCACATACTTCCTTGCTCAATATACTACTGCTTTTAAAATATTCTGACATTTCTGTCAAGTGGAAAATATAATAAAAATATTATATGGCATTGCCATTCTTTAATGGTAAATTAATGATCAAAAACTTTATGACATGGATTTGAATCTTGCTTTTACTACTTAGCTGTATTTCCTCATTTAAATTCATGTTTTTGTAAGGTTTGGTTTCCTTATCTATGAAATAAGGTTATAACTATCTAGAATTGTTACAAGAATTTTTAGAAATCCATCAATCAGTAAGTAGGACCTATCCACTTTGAAAGCACTAAATAAATGATAGCTGTGTTAAACAACCTGGATGTCTGTGTGGCTACTCAGACTTAAAAAGCAATTACAATAAGTATGGCTTTAGGGGTAAAGACTGACAGAGGACGAGCAAAAATCCCAAACAGTACTGCTTGCAGTTCATCAAAACCCAGGAAAGGATAGTTCCTTTAGTTATATTTAGTCAGAATGTTTATTTCGCAGTGGCATTGTTTTACATGTAAAGGAAGTGATCTCTCCCAGTGTTTGTACTTAAAGATTTAAACAAACATCTTCTCTTTAGTCTTTAGCATTCTTAGTCTCTATTTTAGACAAGTAAAACTTAGTTCCATTTCTTTCCATACCCAGAGGGATATCACCAGTTGATGTATACAGATAAGGTTGGCAAGCAGAGCACAATTTGAAAATCAAATTGATGGTTTCTAAAACCCAAGGTAGAGAGATAGAGTCTATAATTATTTTAAGGTTGTACACTTAGGGCCTTTTATTTATATAAGTGAGCATATGTCCTTGATTTTTTCTGTACTTTGTATCTAAAAATGATGTTAAGGTCATAATTGAAAATAAAGTTTAAGTTTATACTTTCTAGTAAAATGGACCATATCACTTAACCAAGTTTATTTGTTTAAATAAGAAATTAATATATTTAATAGATATTAGATACTTGCAAAAATCATAATTATTTAGCATCTTCTATCCAAACTAACTGATAAACACTTTTATATCAAGCCTACCTTATAACTGAGGAAACTGAGGTGCTAAGCAGAGTTTTTGTATATTCTAGACCAAAAAAGGTTTTTTGCTTGTTTATTTTTTTAAACACAGTAGTATAACATCAGTGGGAAGGGAAGATTTGGTAGGGAAAGTGGGTCCTAGAGAACCTAAAACTTCTTGTGATGTATTATCCTTAGAAACTATAATATCTTTCTATTGAGCTTTATCATTTACTTACCATTTTCATAATACTTAGATGATTTATGGTTTAGGGATTCCCCCAGGGGTTGGATCTCCCACAGAGTTGGCACCTGATAGCCTCATTGTTTCAAGAGACCCAGATGCTAAACTAGAGCAGCAGAATCTTTTAGAGGCAGGGAAATCAGGGACAGTTGCCTAGAGCTGATCCCACTCCATACACGTACTCTTGAGTTCATACTCCCAAGGTTGGATTCAGATCTGAAACCTTCTTTGGGTGAACTTACTGAAGAATAATAGAAGAATAATAAAGTTCTTACCCTTTGGGAACTAAAGAAGAGAGAACAAATCCACAAGCTAGTTATAAAAATGGGGAAAACAGTTTTAATAAATAAATGAAATACAATATTTCATATATACAAAGATGTATATACTAAGGTGATGCTAAAGGATTATAGTCACTTTCACCACTACATCAGTTCTTCTTTGAAATTTGCATTATTCTTTTCTAACTATTTGCCAAAAATTTTTAAATGGTGAAAAATCTTTCTTCTGATTTTTATCTAAATGGTTTTTATAGTTCCTAACTTTCTTAGCACCATCTTGATTAAATATTGAACTACCTATATAAGGTATATTTTTAATATTTCTGCACCTTTCTAAGGATCCTTCACCCTTGAGACAACTGCCCATTTATCTTCTCTATTTGGAGAATAGGTATGTTGACTTTTATTCTTAAGAGAGAAACTTAAGATATTTTGCTTCTTAAGAACATGAAAAGAATCATTTACCAGCTTGTAAGTAGGCATATGATTTCTGAGAATTTCTGTTTCCAAAAGGATAAAAGATTTCAAAGCTCTATTTTAAAAATCATGCCATTTGGCTCTTAGTATCTAAGGTTATAGTTCATACTTGGATGAAGTGCTCAACTAAAAAGATACAGGTCTTAAAGTTCCCTTGTTGCCGCCACTTGAGAAGCCCAGTCAAGATTAGTTTGGTTAGAGTAAAGAAATGGCCCTAAAATTAAATATGATTAGAGTATATACTTAGATCTGTACTTTAATGTGTATAAAAATTATAATAGTAGATCTCAATTTTTTGCCCCAAGTTTAATTTTTGAAATGAAAGCTGAAAAGTTTATAACTAAACCTTTTTTTTTTTTTAAGATTTTATTTATTTATTCATGAGAGACAGAGAGAGAGAGAGAGAGAGAGGCAGAGACACAGGCAGAGGGAGAAGCAGGCTCCATGCAGGGAGCCTGACGTGGGACTCGATCCTGGGTCTCCAGGATCACGCCCTGGGCTGAAGGCGGTGCTAAACCGCTGAGCCACCTGGGCTGCCCATAACTAAGCCATTTTTGATATACATTTAATAAAAATATCAGAACAGTTCTTTGCAATGCAAAGTAATGATTTCTTTATAAAGATTTGCATTTATAATTTGGTTAGATAAATATGACTTGGTTTTTCACTTTTAGGCTGAGATCAAGCATGAGAAGGAACTGTCTTAGAAGATAAAGGCCTTAACAACTAACATAGATGTTTTAAAATGGAATGCTCTTCTCATTAACGATAGCTAGTCTCGATACAAATACAACTAGGACTCTTTATAGTAGAGGTCAGCAGACTTTTTCCTGAAAAGCCAGAGTAAATATTTAAGTTTTGCTGCCCTAGAGACAAAACGGAGGCTATTATGTAGGTACTTATATAACCATTTAAATGTAACTGTAAAATGTTTTACAAATGTAAAAACTATTCTTTGCCTACCAGCTGTTAGAAAACAGATGACTAGCTCATTTGGCCAAAAAGCCATAGTTTGCTAATTCCTATTCTATAGCAAATCAGTCTTAGAGAAGAACAGTTATAGTCTGTGGTAAAATGCCTCTACTGGTAGATATCCAGAGTTTAAAACAATGAAGTCAGTCTCTAAATTACTATGTATTTGGTCCCCTTTAACTTTGTCTAAGGCAAGAGCATAGAACATTAAATGGAAACTAAATTGAAGAAAGAAATAAACACATACTTCCAATCATGGTATTAAAAAAAAACAAATAAAAATAGTATGTGGTATCCCTTAGTGATTTTTATTTACTGGATTTAGAAATATAGGCGTGGCCCTTGAAATGAAAGGAACATGGTCAGATTTTCTATTTATATGTTTTTCACACAAACTGTTTCCATGGTGCCAAATCAATTTTTACAATAAATGGTATGATGGCCTGGCTGGTAGCTCTTTGTTTTGCCAAACCCAAGAGGTTTTTTGCTAAGAAGCATCTAAGTGAGCTTCCTGAAGAAGTTCTCACATAGTCTTTAAAGTTTTTAGTTATGGGCTCAATCAAGGTGTTCTAAAGATTTTTTCCCATAAATATTAAAGTTATTACCTGTTAACCACTTTTTTAAAAAGTATTTTTTATATGCATAGAACTGTAGTTCCACTTACTTACTCTGGACTGTGAAACGTGGCCTTTATTGGTAAAGTTCTTTGTGTTCTCTAAATTTACCACTGTCTCTTTAGCCATCATTATGATCACTCTCAGTATTTCTGATGATTCAAGTGTATTCTTTATTGAAGAAAATTGCAGAGAAAAAAGTAACTAGAGACAAAGAACTGAACTCCTAGAGAGTTAAAATCCCTGTTATTTTTGCTTGCTTGCTATACAGTCTATGGTTAGGACAAATGAGTCAGCTAAGGGCTTAATTATTTTTTTCTGAAAGAGCAGCACAGCCCCAGGAGCATAACGTAGGTGTCTCAGTGGATGATATGGTGATGTGAGTCAGAGCAGTTCCCTGCACTGTAACCAGGGAGGTTCTAATCTATTTAAAGATAAAAGAGATTAAGTGCACTGTCTTCCTTCTAATCTGTCTTCTGTGAGTGTTCTGTTCCTTTAATTTCCTCAGATACATTTAGTCAAATGACATAGTCTCACATAAGACCTTAAATCACAAAGGGAAACAAACGTTTCCTTAGATTTAGGTGATTAATGATAGAAGTGGTGACCTGAATGCTTTAAATATTTGGTTTTTTGAAGTCTTTGTGAGTGACTTTAGTTATTGTGTTCCCTTCACTAGATTTAATATCAGAGGAACAACAATAGGTGATAGAATAATGAGGTAATTCAGTATGTTCCTTCATTATTTTATTTTTTCTTTATGATGAATTTGCCAGGTCCTCTTTTTCCACAGCTAACCACCTTTCCTATTAACAGTTAATACTTCTTTAAATTTACTGAACTCTAAGTGCTAAGCATTGTAAAGCGGGTTGCTTTTCACAAACTATATTTAGCTGCATGCACTGCATGAGAATAGAATGAAAAGAAGTTTCCTGTGTGCAGATGTAACTGATGTTCACTTCAAGTGTGTCATATGATAAGGTAACTATAATCTGAAATGATGTACTTTAAAGTATTGGTCACTCATTTTGAATATTTTGTTGAAGAATGCTACTTGCTTTTTCTAAAAACTTGATTAGGCTACCAATTAGCATTAGCAACTTTTTGTTATTATTAAAATATACTCTTTTCCCTTGAGAAGCAAAAGTAGACTTGAGTCTAATTCTGTGTAGGTTTAAAATTCAGTTTTTTTTTTTTAAAGAAAACTTTTCTTTTAAATAGCTTAATAACAATGTCACACATCAAGATGGTCTGTAACTCTGAGACACTTCTGTAATTTGAAGACTAACAGTGGGGTACATTTTTAAATATAACTTTAAACTTTAATCCCATTATTCATCTACCCCCAACCTGGTTTACTGACAAAATCAATCTTGTCCCTAATTCCAGTGACAACATGTCTGTTTTTTACCATTCATTAGTTTCTAAAACAAAGGGGATTATAAAACATAAAATGGAATTTGTTTCAGGGCTTTTTGATTTTCTGCTTCATACCTTTTATCTCAAGTATGCAAAGACAGTTTTTGCTTTTACAGTTATGAACTAATAAACAGCAGCAAAGCAGAAAATGTGATGCTTCTCTTCACTCAGCGCTGAGTTAGACTCATTCTTTACCTTACTTATTTCTTCCCTACATGGAGATCATCAGGGGTAGTTTCTCAGTAAAGATAGTTGTTTCGTGACACCGAGCATGTATTCAGTCTGCCTCCCCTTTTAGCAGATGGGGATGGCAGGGGAATGTAGGAGTTCTGCTTAAGATAAAATTAAGAAAATAGAATTAGAAACAGAATTATTACATGTTAATATCTGTACTGCTCACATAGCCAGTCTTCATTAGGGGCTGTCCAGTAGTGTTCTGTGAAGGTATTTTACTGTAATATGCTGAGATTCTGAATCATAGGTGCCATATTTGATCTATTTCTTTTAATAATAAATAAAATGGTAGTCACCCCTACTCTTCACTCAACTGCTATTACCTAATCACCTCTTACCTGGTCTCCTATCCCAATGGTCCTCCTGCTGCTTGCAGTCTGTGTCCTCATCATAGCCACTCCCACTGGCTCTCCAGTGCCTGTGCTACAGAAAAACTCCAGCTCTTTTGCCTGCTATGTAGGGCATTCTCTGTTGTAGCTGCTGCCAAAAATTGCTGAACCTCTCTACAGCAGACCTATTTGGAGTGTCTCTGAATACACTCAGTGCCTCTGTTGCTTTATTCACTTGTGCCCTCAACCTGAAATGCCCTCCTGTCACCATCACCATCAGGTTGGCCACCTTATCTCAACATTCATCTTAAGTTGCTTATTTTTAAAACTTTTCCTGGCCCATACTTTTCTTAGTCTCAGGTAGGACTGCACGTTTCTTCTGTGTGCCCTTACATGTATCTGTTATGCTGCCTTATAACACTTACTCTGCGTGTATATGTTGCCGTATAGAAGATGTAAACACCTTTAAGGCCGGCATAATAACACATACATGGATATGTAAATAAGAGTTGGCAAAGAAAACATCTTTTCATCTAAAACTCTAGCTAACTAAATTTTCCTCCGTATTTCTTTAGATGATCTGGCTTATTGTTTTCTTCCTTTGAGTTCCTAAACTTGAAATAAAGAAAAAACTATGAATTACAGTTGACCTTTGAATAACATGGATTTGAACTGTGTAGATCCACTTAGATGCAGATTTTTTTTAATAAGTACAATACTAGAAGTTTACAGTACTATAAATTTTCTTTTCCTTACAATTTTCTTTATAACATTTTTTCTCCAGCTTTATTGTAAGTAGACAATATGTAATACATACAACATACAAAATACGTGTTACTCGACTATTTATGCTATCAGTAAGTCTTCTCTGGTCAATGGTAGGCTATCAGTAGGTTAATGGGGAGTCAGAAGTCTTATGCAGATTTTCAGCTGCACGGGTTGTGGGGGAGTTGGTAATTCTAAACCACACATTGTTTAAACATCAACTTGTATTGTTTCAGAGGTCCCACAACCTTCCCACATATTTGATGACTTCCTAGAAAGACTCAAAGAACTCAGATTCACTTGTAATTATGACAAAGGAAAAGACACATCAGACAGAGTCTGGAAGAATCTAAGCATAAGCTTCCAACATTCTTCTTCCCGGCATGGGCTGTATAATGTACTCCTTCCTTCAGCAATAAAATGCCGTAACACCTATGTAGTGTTTCTGTTTAGAGAAGCTTGCTTAAGATACAAAATCTGGCATTTTTATTGGGGGCTGGTTGTGTAGACATCCTCCACACCCAAACAAAACTATCTGAACTCCAGACCTAGAAGGAAAGTAGGTGTTCTCGTTATTTGTTACAGATGATCTAGGCAAGCAGGGGGCAGTGTTCCAGGCAAGCAGAACAATGTAGGGAATGTCCCCACAAATCGAGTTTCCAGACACCAGCCAAAGGCCAGCCTTGGAAGCTGACCCTTCTAAAGATAGCAGTGTCAGGCTTGCTTTCCCTTAGCTCTACTAGTACATTTTGAGGGGAAAATGCATTCCCTACCCCTACACACACACACAGCTCATGTCTAGGTCTTTTTGTATGCCCCCAAGTTGTTAGGGTTTTATGTACCACAATGAAAGTGTGCACATGAGCTTTCTATTCACTTCCCACCCTGGGTAGCCTGGGATTGAATTAGTGATTCTAATGGCCAGCTAGGTTGCTCCCCCCACAGTGTCTTTGTGGTTGTCCGAGGAAACATTGTGAGCAATCTCAGAACAGTAAGATCTCTGGACTAGGAACCTCCAGAAGTCTCTGAGCAGTACTTTTTTTTCATGTTACCCTAAGTGCTCTGGTTCTCTACCATGGTGTCACAAAATTTGGGAAATACTACATTGTGTATAACCTCTTTTGAGATTCATAAAACTGGCATAAGAAAACCTCTCAGAAAACTTGGAACCAAAAAACTGTTTAGTTTTACTTAACCCATTATTTTCCACATTCCACAAACCCATTTTGTGGAACACCTAAAAAAAAACAACTATTAATTTGGAAAATGCTCTTCCAATTTACATTCTAAAGTGTATCAAGTTCATTAGATACCTAGACTAGAAGACTCTTTCACACCTGCAAAGAATTTCTTCCTATAGGTTGACTCAGAATTCACCTGTTATGATTGTAGTCCTGTCCTTTAAGTTCTATCCTTAGTTATAGTCCTTTTATATTAAACTCCTTTGGCTAATTAAATTACTCCTTAAATCATTTAATGGTAGGTTAAATAAATCAGTCGTCTCTCAGTCTTGATTAGGCCATTTTTTTCTGCCTTAAAATTTCTTTGTTCTTCCACAAGTCATTTTAATAACACCAATAATATCAATTAATTTGTACCACTCTAGCTATATGTAATGGTGGGAGGTTTTTTTGTTTGTTTTAAGTGGGCTCCACACTGGGCGTGGACTTGAACTCACGATCTTGCGATCAAGACCTGAGCTGATATTAAGAGTCAAGACATTTAACTGACTGAGCCCCCCCAGGCACCCCTGTAATAGTGTTTTATAAAAAGATTTACCATATTAGAAACAATAGGCAAAGTAATTCATGTTTTATATTTTTAGTGCTGTTTCATTTCTTCTTATATTTTAACCTAGTTCTCTAACAACTGAATGTGCCAATTTATTTATTTTTTTAAATAGGGCTAATAGACTGTTTTTCTTTAATTTTATTTAAATTGAATTTCCTGACATATCATGTAACAGTCTCATCTCATCATGTGCCCTCCTTAATGCCCATCACCCAGTTACCCCATCTCCCCACCCTCCCTCTCCTTCTGCAACCCTTTGTTTCCCAGAGTTAGGAGACTCTCATGGTTTGTTTTCCTCTCTAGTATTTATAGACTTTTTCTGACTTTTATAACTTCTAATGGTAAGCTTGGAATTATCTTAAATTTTGCTGACCATTTAGAAACAGATTTTTCTAGAATATGTAGTATTAATAAAATGCAAAGACTCTCAGGGAAAAGGAAGGGATCTAAATAATAAACTTGGGAATCTAGGATTTAATTTTCTTAGGTCACTTATATATTAGATTCATTCTAGGTTTTTGTTTTGTTTTTTAAATGCTGTCTCCCAAATAAATAGCTGATACCTTGAGATGTTTTAGTTTTTCCTTTGAGATTCTTGGATGAATCAATTTCATATTTATTATTTTATCCATTCAATAAATCTACATGAACCAAACACCATGGCAGATGGTAGTGATATAAGATAATGACAACTCAGCCTTCATTAGCTCTTGGTTCAGTGGGATACATGGACACATATAACATAGTAATTGCAGCAATAGAGTTTTGGACAGGCACTGGCATTATTAAGGACTCTTAACCTAATTTAAGAAGGGGGAGAATTCTATTTTTGTAATTCTTGGTTTGTGACACACTATCATTGTTAATTCATGCTTGGTTCCTTTTCTTTACTCATTTTTTAATAATAAGACTACCAATAACTTAGATCCATGTGTACTGTCCTCCATTCTTTCCCCTTGCCCACCTTACTGGGGGCAAAACCATTCTTCTGAATGTCATATTTATCATGCTTTACTTTAAACAAGAAATTATGACAAACATAATTGCCAAAATAATATATCATTTAATTTGCTTTACCCACTTTTAAACTTTATAAAAAAGAATATCATACTGGATATGGGATTTAGGACTTGCCCTTTCTTTTTCATCAACATTATGTTAAGATTCATCCATGTTGTTATGTGTAGCTGATGCTCAATTTTCTGCTGTATAATAATCCATTATATGACTGTCCCATAATTTATCTCTTTTCCTGTGAATGGGCATTTAGGTTGTTTGCAGTTTTTGCTGTTATTAACAGTGCTGGTTTGAACATTCTGAAATATGTCTCCTTGGGTTTTTCTGGGGTGCATACCTAGGAATGGAAGGTTTAATTTTACAAGATAATCTCAAATTGAAAAAAAAAGATAATCTCAAATTGTTTTTCAAAATGGGGGTGTAAATTAATAAAGTCACTAAGTAATTACATTGATCCACATCTTCTCTACAACCTGGTTTTGTTACTTTTTTTGATTTTGCTAATTGATTTGGTGTACAGTGGTATCTTGTGGTTTTGATTTTCATTTCTCCATTTACAAAATGAGTTTATGCATCTCTCATTTGTTCTTTGGCCATATTAGTTTTCTACTGGGTTGTTTTAATTGACTTGTTTTACTTTTCCATGTTGATTGAGTTTTTATTATTAAGGAATTTTTAATAATTTTTATACTAATTTGCTATCATAAGTGTGCAAATATTTTTTTCTGGTTTGTGATTTATTTTATCTTTAAGTTGTCTTTTGAGGAACCATTCTTAATTTTGAATTTTATCATTCTTTAATTCATATCATTTTCTTTTATTTAAGAAATCCTTACCCTGAAATTTCAAAAATTGAAAATTTTCTTTTGAAGTTTCCTTTGGACAATTTAAGATATTAATCTATGTGGAATTGATCTTTATTTGTGATATATATTTGTGCCCACATAGCCCTATCTTCCTTGTTCATTTATTAAATGTTGAATTTCCCCAGGGAGCTGCAATGCTACCCATGTCATATTACAGAGTTCCATATAAACACAAGTCTGTTTCTGGGCTCTGTTTCATTCCATTGGACAATTGTTTGCCTCTCCATCAATACCATGCTCTTATCATTACTCTAGCTTATAGTCTTAATGTCTTCTAAGTCTCTTATTTTTCTTTAAAAGAGACTTGGCTACTCTTTGTTTCCTTAGGTCTGTTTTATGATCAACTTTTTAAGTTCCACACATGAGTCATCAGAATATGATTATAGGTGTAATAAGCCTGTAAATAAATTTGGAGAATTGATTATCCTCACAATATTAAGTTATTTCTACATTTATTTACGGTCTTTTTAAAAATGTCTTTCAGTAACATGTTATAATAGCCTACAAACAGGAATATCTTTCTTTAACTTATTTATAGACACTTTCATTTCCATTGCTGTTGTAAAGGTAATTTTTTAAAAACTTATGCTTTCTTAATAGTTGCTGATGTTTAGAAATGCAGTTGACTTGTATAATGATCCACCTAGATATTTTTCTGTTTTATCTATTAATTGGTATGTAAATTCCTAGTAGGTTTTTTGTTTTGTTTTGTTTTGTTTTGTTTTGTTTTGTTTTGTTGTAGACAGTCATATCATTGCAAATAGGAGTTTTATTTCCTACTTTTCATTCTTACTCCTTACAATATATTGGTTAATGAGGATAGTAAGAATCACACCTTGCTCCTGATTTTGAAAAGAATGTCTGCGTGAGTTTATTTAGGTTTGTGTTTTAGGGTTTTTGCAGATACCTTCTATCAGGTTAGGGGGTTCTTTGCTGCCCTAGTTTACTAACAGTTTTATCATGAATGAATGTTGATTGACTCAAGTACATTTTTTAAATCTATTGGGTTATCATATATTTTTTCTCCTTTAATGTGCTAATACAGTAGGTAACACTTGCAGATGCCCTAATACCAAACAGTCTTTTGGGTGTGTCGTATGACCCAGAATGTAGTCTATTTTGGTGAATGTTCCATTGAGAAGAATGTGTATTGTGCTGTTGTTGGATGAAGTAGTCAGTAGATGTCCATTAAATCCAGTTGATTTGTGGTGGTGTTGAGTTCAACTGTCTTTACTGCCTCCCTCCAATGTCTGCCCCTTTCTGAGACAAGTGTGTTGAAGTTTCTAGCTATAATAATGGATTCATCTGTTTCTCCTTGCATTTCTATCCGCTTTTGCCCCATGTGTTTTGACCCTTTCTGGTTAGGCACATACGCAATAAGGATTGTTTATGGAGAACTGATTCCTTTGACATTATGTAATGCTTTTCTTATCCCTGATAAAATGTTGCTTACTTTGAAGGCTGCTGTGTCTGAAAGAAAGAGTTATTCTTGCTTTCTTTTGTTTAGTGTTAGCATGGTATATTTTTCTCCATGCATTCACTTTTAAGCTATGTCAGTTTTTATTTTGAAGTGGATTTATTGTAGACAGTGGATGGTTGGGTCATGTTTTTTGATCCACTCCGATAATCTGTGTTTTATTTTTTTATATATATATTTTAAATTTTTTATTTACTCATGAAAGACACAGAGAGAAAGAGAGAGGCAGTAACAGAGGCAGAGGGAGGGGATCCCTGGGTGGCGCAGCGGTTTGGCACCTGCCTTTGGCCCAGGGCGCAATCCTGGAGACCCGGGATCGAATCCCACGTCGGGCTCCCAGTGCATGGAGCCTGCTTCTCCCTCTGCCTGTCTCTCTGCCTCTCTCTCTCTCTCTCTGTGGCTATCATAAATAAATAAAAATTAAAAAAAAAAAAAAAAAAACAGGCAAAGGGAGAAGTAGGCTCCATGCAGGGAGACTGATGTGGGACTCGATCCCGGGACCCCAGGATCATGCCCCGGGCTGAAGGCAGGCGCTAAACCACTGAGCCACCCAAGGATCCCCATAATCTGTGTTTTAATTGGTGTTTTTAGAACACTGATATTCAAAGCAATAATTGATATAATTGGATTAATGTTTACCATATTCTTTATTGTTCTCTGTTCTTTGTTCTTGTCTTTTTCTTTTTTTCTGCCTTTTGTGGTGTGAATCCAGTACTTTATATGACTGTATTTTCTCTCCTTTCTTAGCTTATCAGCTGTACTGCTTTTTTAAGACTTTAGTGGGTGCTCTAGAGTTTGCAGTGTACTTTTACAACTAATCCAATCCACTATCAAATAATACTATACCACTTCACAGATAGTGTGAATATCATATGATAAAAAACCTTAATTCCTTCTTCCTGTCCCTTGTATCACTGCTGTCATTCATTTCACTTTAACATAAACATTTATGCATGTAAGATACATAGTGCAATACATTATTGCTATTATTATTTTGAACTTAACTGTTAGATAAACAAAGAAAAATGAAAGTTTTTATTTTATCTTCACTTATTCCTACTTTGATACTCTTCTTTGTTTCTATAGATCCATGTGTCTGATTTCATTTTTTTCTCTATAAAGAACTTCTTTTAATATTTTTGCAAGGCAGGTCTACTGGCAACAAATTCCTTTGCTTTTTGTTTGAGAAAGTCTTTATTTCTTACTTAAGGATAATTCTACAGGGTACAAAATTCTGGGTTGGTGATTTTGTTTTCTCTCAGTGTTTTAAATATTTCACTTCGTTCTCTTCTTGCTTCATAGTTTCTGAGGAGAAGTTGGATGTGATTCTTATCTTTGTTCCTCTCTAGGTAAGATGTTTATTTTCCTCTGGCTTCTTTCAGGATTTTTTTTTTTAATCTTTGATTTTCTCTATTTTTAAAATGATATGCCTGGGTTGTAGGATTTTTGGTTTGGTTTGATTTTTTTGGTATTTATCCTGTTTGGTGTTCTCTAGGCTTCCTGAATCTATGATTTGGTGTCTGACATTAATTTGGGTGAAATTCTCAGTCATATTGTTTCAAATATTGCTTGTCTTTTATATTTCCTTTCTTTTCCTCTCCTTTCCTTCTTTTCTTTCCTTTCCTGACTTTCTGGAATTTTCATCATGCTTATGTTACATCAATTGTAGTTATCTCACAGTCCTTGGATATTCTGTTTGCACTTTTTCTTTCAGTCTTTGTTTCCTTTGCTTTTTGATTTTCAAGCATTCTATTAATATATCTTCTAGGTCAAGGATTTTTTTCAACCATGTCCAGTCTATTAATAAGCCTGTCAAAGGCATTCTTCATTTCTGTTTTGTTTGTTTATCTCTGGCCTTTCTTTTTTCTTAGAATTTCCAGCACTCTGCTTACATTGCTCTATTGTTGCATGTGGTACTTTATCCATTAGCGCCCTTAATAGTAATATTTTTTTTAGGATTCTATTTATGTATTTGAGAGAGAGTGAGCATGAAAGAGCATGAGCAGTGGGGAGGTGTTGAGGGAGAAGCAGGGACCCCCAATGCAGGGCTCGATCCCAGGACCTGGGGATCATGTCCTGAACTGAAGGCAGACGCTTAACCATCTGAGCTACCTAGGCTCCCCTATTCATAGTTATGTTAATCATAGTTACTTTAAACTCCTGGTCTGATAATTCCAACTTGCTCTCTTTAAATTGCTTTTTCTCTTTTGGTGTGCCTTGTTTTTGTTTTTTTTGTTTTTTTTGTTTTTTTTTTACTAGCTCTATATGATGTATTATGTAAAAGGAACTGCTCTAAATAAACATTTAGTAATATTGTGGTGAGGCATGGGGAGGGGAAGCATCCTATAGTCTTAAGAGTAGGTCTCAGTCTCTTAGTGAGCCTACATCTCTGGACTTTACAGGTGTTCCTCAGGGTTTTTTTTCTTTTCCTTCAAGTGGGATGGAATGGCCAGAGTGGCTGTAGTTGGCTTTTTTCCCTCCCTTAGGTTAGTTAGGCTTTGATTATTTATGATAATAATCCCTGCTGACTTATTAGTTAGCTAGTTAACAACTTTCCCCTAAAAACAGGCCTACTAAGAAGAATAGGGTGATCTGGCAGTTTTCAAAATGGTTCCTTTTCCTTCTCCCTGCCAGAGACTCAAGGGGATTTTTCTTCAGCATTTTGTGTGGCAATCTGGTCTGGCTCCTAGAGGCAAATCTGAAAATATTGTGGGGAGGGCCTCTATGACTGGGTTCCCCTGAAGTTTTTAAGTCTCACAGCTGTCCACACGGAGCCTCCAGCAGTTCCTCAAACACAGCTCAGGTGTTCTTACCCCCAAGTCTCTGCTCTGTTAAGCTAGGACTCCCAGTTTGCCTGTTGTCTCTCCAGTCTCAGGGACAGCAGTTTTCACTGTCTTTCCCTCTCTTACAGATCCAGGAAGACTTGTTGACTTTTTGGTCTGTTAAATTTTTTGTCAGTTTGTGGAGTGAAGACTTTCAAACTCCTTACATGTTGGGTTGAACAATCTTAATATTTCTGGGGAAAAATTAACTTGATCATGATATGATGTATTATCTTTTTGATACATTGTTGGATTTGATTTGCTGATATTTTGTGAAGGATTTTTGTATCTATATTTGGAATGAATTTTCTTGTATTTTCATGATCCTGTTTTTGGTAAAAAGTTACACTTGCATCAGAGAATTAGTAGAAAAATATTTCATATTTTCACAGTTTGTATAAGATTGGAATGATCTTTTCTTTAAAAGGTTAGTAGATCTTACCTATAAAACCATGTGGACCTTGTGTTTTCTTTTGGAGATAGTTTTTAAATATTATTTTACTTCTTTAATACCTACAGGACTGTTTACACTAGCTCTTCTTCTTTTTTTTTTTTTTTTTTTTTTTTTTACACTAGCTCTTCTTTTTAGTGAGTTTTAGTAGGTTTTTCAAAAAAATGTGTCAGTCCATCAAGGTTTGCAAATTTATTATGCTGTTTTTATTGTCTCTTTAATTTCTGCCATCTTGAGTTATAGCCACCTTTTTATTCATAACATTTATTTGAACTCCTTTAATTTTTTCATCATAATGGCAGAACTGTATAATATTGTTACTCTTTGTTTTGTATTTCCACTTTTTCTTTCTTTATTATTTCCTTGATCTATTTTCTTTGAGATTATTTTGTGGGACTTTTTCCCCCCTAACTCCTTTTTTATTTTTTAAGGTTTTTATGTATTTATTAATGAGAGACACACACACAGAGAGGCAGAGACATAGGCAGAGGGAGAAGCAGTCTCCCCATGGGAGCCTTATGGGACTTGATCCCAGGACCTCAGGATCACAACCTGAGCCAAAGGCAGTCAGTCACTCAACCACTGAGTCGCCCGAGTGCCCCTCCCTCTAACTTCTTAAGTTGTATACATTTAACTTTTTTTTTTTTTCAGTAACATCTAACTTGTGGTCAGAGAATGTGGTTGGTGTTAGATGCAGTCTTTGAAATTTATAGAAACTGACTTTGTGGCCTTGTACATGTCAAGTTTGTATCTATTTCATAGGTCCTTGAAAAGAATATTACTCTAATTTTTAATGTGGAATTTTTTATGTGATTATTAGATCAAGACCATTAATTGCGTTGTTAAAATTATTTATATTTTTGATGTTTGTGTATTTTTGTCAGCTTGGCTTATAAAATAGGGAGAGAATTGTGTTGAAATCTTCACTATTATGGTGGATTTGTCTAATTCTCCTTGCAGTTATGTCCTTTTTCTTTTTAAATGCAATTTGAGGCTACTTTTACTGGGTGTATGTTAAATTGTTATATCTTCCTGGTAAGTTGAATTTACTATATGTATGTAGTAATCCTCTCAATTCTTTTGTTTGTTTTTAAGATTTTATTCATTTATTTGAGAGAGAGCATAAAAGAAGTGAGGGAGGAGGAGGAGGCAGAGTGTGAGGGAGAAGAGACTCCTGGCTAAGCAAGGAGCCCAAAGTAGGGCTCCATCCCATGGCCCGGGCCCATTACCCAAGCCAAAGCAGACATTTAACCAACTGAGCCACCCAGGAGCCCATAGTCCTCTCTATTCTTAATCCTACTTTTTACCTTAGTCTGTTTTGTCTGATATTAATGTAGCCAAGTCACCTTTCATTTAATTAGTATTTGTGTAATATCCTTTTGCTTGAAATGTTTCCTTGTCTTTATGCTCTCAGTGTTTCTTAGACAATCTTTTTTCTCAATTGGTGAATTTACTCTATTTAAATTTACTATCATTATGGATATATATATATTTTTTTTACTATTTTTAAATTTAAATTCAATTAATTAGTAGACTAATACTCATTTCAGAGGTGGAATTCAGTGAATCATCAGTTGCATATAATACCCAGTGCTCATTACATCCCATGGCTTCCTTAATGTCCATCACCCAGTTACTCCATCCCCTCACCCCCTCCTCTTCAACTCTCAGTTTGTTTCTTATGATTAAAAGTGTTATGGTTTGTCCTTCTCTGATTTCATCTTGTTTTATTTTATCCTCTCTCCTTCTGTGCTCCTCTCTTTTCTTTCTTAAATTCCACATATGAGTGAAATCAGCATTACGGATATATTTAAACTTTTTTCCAACTTCTAATTATCCTGTTTTACCATTTTTTTGTTTTGTATTTTACTTCTTGCCTTTTTTAGGATTGATTTATCTTTTTTTTTTTAAGTTTTGCTTTTCTCTATTTTCTGCATTGGGTTTAAATTTATACTCTGTATTACTATGATTTTATTGTTTACTTTTAAAATTGTATATACATAATTAACTTTATAATGTCTTTTATGACTTTTGATTTCGGTGCCAAACTAGCATAAGCTATCATAAAAGAATGACTAATATTCTCCAGAACAACTTTGCCAATGGTAGGCTTTTAATAAATATTTGTTTGCTGATTGGTGCTCTTCATATGTATGTATCATTTTCACTTTCATTTGATAAAATTTGCAAAGTAATAAAGTACACATTATTTTCAATGATATATTTTTTCACTGTTTCCTATGAAATATTCTCCAGGAAAGTTGTTTCAGTGTATTCACTTTAAGCTTATTATGTTATCTGAGTTGGACATTACGTGATTGTATATGTAAGTGTAGTATCTATTGTTACTTTTTATTTTCTAATGTGAAATTTGTGCACGTGAAACTTTTTCTCTTAGATAATTTTCCTACAGTGATATAGTGGTAGGTGCCCTAATCTTGGATCAAAACTGTATAATATAAAGCACATAACTTGAGATCTAGATTTTATTTATTTACTTTTCTCCTAATTTTTATTTAAATTCTAGTTAGTTATATAGTATAATACTGGTTTTAGGAGTAGAATTCCGTGATTCATCACTTACATACAGCACCCAGAGCTCATCACAGGTACCCTTCTTAATGCCCATCACCCGTCTAGTCCATCCTCCCAAACACCTCTCCTCCAGCAACCCTGTTCTGTCATAAAGAATCTCTTATGGTTTGTTTCCTTCTATTTTCCCCACCCATATGTTCATTGGTTTTGTTTCTTAAATTCTAAATATGAGTGAAATAATGTGGTATTTGTCTTTCTCTGAGTGACTGACTTTGTTTAGAACAATATACTTCAGCTCTGTCCACATTATTGCAAATGGCAAGATTTCATTCCGTGTTTTGATGGCTGATTAGTGGAGATCTAGATTTTAAAATTAGAATGGTTAAATTAAACAAATATTAAGCAGTAAATTAGACCATATTCTACAGCTAACTTTTTTTCTTTTCTACAGCTAACTTTTAAATGAAATGAACATTTTTGGTCTAGTACTGTCCTCACTAGTTCTTAATTATTATTACCTCATTAAGCATTCAGCTTTAATTTTGTCCACACATCTTGTTTTAAATAACTTGAGCTTCTATCTAAATTCTTAATTTATCACATAATTTATCTTCCCGTTTATAGCTCCTAAGGCCTTTTGTTTGTCAGCAAGGTCATTTGTTTCCTCTATTACCTGATACTCTGCTTTCTTAACAAAAGAGTTTTTTTATTTATTGGTTTATTTTTTTTTTGTTTTTTGTTTTTTGTTTTTTTTTATTCATAGAGATGCAGAGAGAGAGAGGCAGAGAGAGAAGCAGAGGGAGAAGCAGGCTCCATGCAGAGAGCCTGACGTGGGACTCTATCCAGGGTCTCCAGGATCACACCCTGGAGGGTGGCGCTAAACCGCTGCGCCACCAGGGCTGCCCAGTTTTTTTTGTTTTTTTTTTTTAAAGATTTTATTTATTTATTCATGATCGACAGAGAGAGAGAGAGAGAGAGAGAGAAGCAGAGACACAGGCAGAGGGAGAAGCAGGCTCCATGCCGGGAGCCTGACACGGGACTCGATCCCGGGACTCCAGGATTGCGCCCTGGGCCAAAGGTAGGTGTCAAACCGCTGAGCCACCCAGGGATCCCTATTTATTGGTTTTTTGCTAAGCATATATTTGTATCTGATTCAGAGTGTCTTCTCTTCTACTTAAGAAGAGAGATCTAATTATATTATGTTTCTTTTGAGAGTATTTGAACTCTTAGTCCTTCTTATTATCACCTCCCAATTAGAAAGAGAAAATCAGAGTAAACATGTCACTTTTTTGCATGGAACTTCCTAATTTTATCTAATTTAAGAATTTATGTGTAGACCCATTTTTTTTGAATATACGAAGCACAGTATAAAGGTTTTACAGCACTTTTAAATAAGCTTGTATAACTTACAGTATATCATTTTATGAAAAAGAAAATACATTTTTACTATAAAAGTAGGAGTATGAAATTGTTATATAATTGTTTTAAAAAGTGTTACTAGGGTAGCCCGGGTGGCTCAGCGGTTTAGTGCCACCTTCAGCCCAGGGCCGGATCCTGGAGACCTGGGATCGAAACCCACATCGGGCTCCCTGCATGGAGCCTGCTTCTCCCTCTGCCTGTGTCTCTGCCTCTCTCTCTCCCTCTCTATGTGTCTGTCATGAATAAATAAATAAAATCTTTTTAAAAAAAAAAAGTGTTACTAATGATTTGGTTTCTGGTTTTCCATAGACCCTTTCTATGCATATATAGAATTGTTTCCCTAAGAATTATTCTTTTTTTTTTTAATTTTATTTATTTATTCATGAGAGAGGCAGAGACACAGGCAGAGGAAGAAGCAGGCTCCATGCAGGGAGCCCGACGTGGGACTCGATCCTGGGTCCCCAGGATCATACCCTGGGCTACAGGCGGCGCTAAACCACTGTGCCACCAGGGCTGCCCCTAAGAATATTCTTTAACCAATGTTGCAGATTTGGCAGTATAATGCTAACAGTTTTCACATAGTTGCTTATGGATTCTCCATATGGTTTTTTAATTTTATTTTTGAAATATTTTAAAGTAATCTCCACTCCCAGTGTGGGACTCAGACTCACAATCCTGAGATCAAGAGTCGCACCCTCCACTGACTGAGCCAGCCAGGTGCCCCTTCCTTATCTTTTTTAATGATGGTATAAATATTCCAATATATGGATGTAACATAACTTATTTAATTAATCTATCCTTTCCACGTGAACATTTAGATTATTTCCAGTCTTTCTGAAAGTACACTACCGAAGTTTTACTACGGTAAAAATTTATATTACATAAATGTATGTATAATCTAAATATAAACAATACAAAATATATAGTATTTGTATATTTACTTAACTTTTGTGCAGCATACATTTTTTAAAGGTAGAATTGGTGCATCAGGGATCCCTGGGTGGCGCAGCGGTTTGGCGCCTGCCTTTGGCCCAGGGCGCGATCCGAATCCCACGTCAGGCTCTCGGTGCATGGAGCCTGCTTCTCCCTCTGCCTATGTCTCTGCCTCTCTCTCTCTCTGTGACTATCATAAATAAATAAAAATGTTTAAAAAAAAAATTGGTGCATCAAAGCAAATACTTTTTTTAAGTGTTTTTTTTTATTTGGGGGGAACTTGGGTGACTCAGTTGGTTGAGCAATTCCCTCTCTCTCTCTGCCCTTCCCCCCGTATCTCTCTTTCCCTCTCTCTCTCAAATAAATAAAACTTTTTTTAAAAAGTTTTTTTAAAAGTAATCTCTACATTCAGTGTGGGGCTTGAACTCATTAACCGCCAAGATCAAGAGTCCCATGTTCTACTGACTGAGACAGCCAGGTGCTCCTAGCAAATACATATTTTAAATTTTAATAGATAATATTTAATTTTTAGTGAACTGGAACACAGTATATTGTTGGTGGGAATGTAAATTGGTGTAACCACTTTCAAAAATTGTTTGGAAGTATCTATTAAAGCTGAGCATATGTACATTCTGTGGTCTAGCCATTTTCCTGGGTATATACCCAGCAGAAACATGGACATATGTTTGCCAAGGACAGTAGCACTAATTTGATAATCAGCAACTGTGAACCAACCCAGTGTCTACCAACAGTTGATTGGATACATAAATTATAATGTCTTTTTACAAAGTAGTATTCTACAGCAAAGGGGATGAATTAATTACAGCTAAATAAGACAACATGGATGAATCTTAAAAAATAATGTTAAGCTAAAGAAGCTAGACTCAAAAATATATATCCTGTGATTCCATTTAATTAGTATTCACAAATTTGCAAAAGTAATTCATACTGTTAGAAGTCAGAATAATAGTTCTCTCTCAGTGGGAGTGAAGCACTGGGAGAATTCAGGAATTCCACTTATGCTGTTTCTCACTACCAGTGCTGGTTCATGGGTTTGTTTCACTTGTGAAAATTCATTGTATTACACACTTATGATATGCCTCCCTGTGTATGTATTCTGCTTCAATGAAAAGTTTCCAGTAAAGGAGTTCACTTAGATTTTTTATATATAGAACCACTCGCCAACGCCTATTAGTAGTTCCTGTACTCTTGCCTCATAAAAAGAAGTCAACTTGTTATTTTCATCTTATTATTAGTGAGGCTCAGCATTATATTATATATTTACTGACCATTTCTTCTATAATTTCTCTGCTCTTGTCCTTTGACTATTTTTCTGTTACAGTGTTCATTTTTCTTACTGATTTGTAAACTTTTTGGTCTATTATATGTCAAAATATAATGTTTTAAATAATAAATTCAAACTAACAAGCTTATTAACTATATCATGTGTTAGGAAAAGTTTCTTCTAATAATTAAATCAGTCTTAAAAGAGCTCATTATTCTTCAATCTCCAGCACCATAACCAACTCAGTTCTTAGGAGAGTAAAATCTGCCTCATTAGCTCCAAATCTATACTTTTGTATGGAGTCCATATAGAGTAGAATCTATTTGAAAGTTCTTGATTTACTGTACATAAAATAATGTTCTCTTTTTCATGCCTAGTCTGTTCTTTGCTGGGAACATCTTTAAATCTCAAAACAAGTTTACCCACTGATATTATATGTTACACTTAATTTCTTTTGGTTTCTCTTTATGCCTTTACATTTCCTCATATGGAGAAGAGAAATGATACTGAATAGGATTTGTTTTGTTTGTAGTAAATTTCATATTAATTTTGTCTATATTACATTTTTATAAAATAGCCCTTTAAAAACCAGTGTGCCGCATGCTATTTCCTTTACTCTCTCAACCAGTACCAAATTTCTAAGTGATCTCTTCACTAAAATATTTTGTTTTAGTAACTCAACTAGTCTGATGTAGTCTCACTGTTGTGTCTGCCTTTTTATGCTTTGGTTGGGGATGCCTTATTGAGATAATATTTAGTTTAAATATTTTCTTGACTTTACTGTACTTTAATGTTCCTCATTTTGGCTCTGTAGTGACTGTGAATGTTTTTTTAATTTATTTTTGTTTTTTTTCTTTTAATATGTAATTCATAGACGCTCTGCTGTTGCCCGCATTCAGGAATTCTTCAGGCGGAGAAAAGAAAGGAAAGAAATGGAAGAATTGGATACTTTGAACATTAGAAGGCCACTAGTAAAGATGGTTTATAAGGGCCATCGCAACTCCAGGACAATGGTACCAAATGCTCATGGCACTCTTTGGAGAAATTGCAGATTCATAATATTAAATTTTTTTTCCATACTGATGATCTTCATATGTTGCTGGTGTGATTCCAGTATAGCATTATTATACCTTACCAGTTACCTCTTTACTCAAACATGGTTCTTTTAGTCCTCGAATATGTTGCCAAAGACCATTATTGTTACAAGAAAATTCTACCCTACTAAGGAAATGTTGTAGAAGGTTAAAATTTTTAGTTGGTACAAGTAACAGTTGCTTCTTTTTGGTCTCTCACACTTGCTGTCAACCTGCCTAGTAGATTTTTTTTTTTTTTTTTTTTTTTTTTAGCTCATATTAACACCCTGGTTGATTTGGAGAGAAAGATTTAGATATATATAAAATCCAGGCTCATTGTAAAAGGTAGTCCGATTACTTTAATTATAGCAACTCTTCCTAAGATTGATAAGTGAAGATTTATTTTAGTCACTTTGTCTCTTTAGACTTTAGTGTCCTTATTTATAAATAAAAATAGACCACATGATCTCTAACATCTTTTCAAGTTTTACAGTCCATAAGTCTGTATGCCCAGTGTGATACTAATTATTTACTAAGACCATCTTGCAAGATATTAGCATAACTATTAACTCTGAAACATTCATACTTAGAAAGTGTTGTTCTCAAATATTCATTGAGTCATCCAAAAGTATCTACAGAATCAGTTTTAATCTGCTTTCTTCAGAGTCAAGAGAAAAAGTTACTTTTGGGGGAACTCCTGGCTGGCTCAGTCGGTAGAGGTAGAGCATGTGACACTTGATCTAGGGGCTCTGTGTTCAAGCACACACTGGGCACAGAGCTTACTTAAAAAAAAAGGTTACTTTGGGGTGGGGAAATAACTTAGCTCTCTCCATAGATAGCAGTGGTGGTAACAATTTAAACAGAATGCTCATTATTGATAGAAGTAATCAATGTACATTTCTTGTATTTTGCTTTTTAAAAGTTTGGATGAAAATATTTAGGGGTAAGAGTGAAAAAAGAAAAGAAGTTAAGTAAATATAACAATAGTGCAAAACTGTCTCCCCCTTTGGGTTGGCATAAATAGCAAAGTATCAGCTGTCGATGAAATGACTGAAAAAAAATCCTCAACTAAAAAGATTTTGGATGGTTCATTCAAATGCACCATTGAAAAATGTCTTCCTAACCATTCCAGTATATACTATTCCTTTGTCTCATTGCTTCATAAAAGTAAATATGTTTATATCCTTCCTTCTCAGTTGTGAGAGAATAGCTAATAAAAAGATTGGTACTTTCTGTTCTTTTGGCATAAAGCAAAATGTAAAAGGGAGCCATTCATTTTTTTCTATGATTGTTTTTATTATCTTATAAAGCTAAAATGGAACCATTTTTGGAAAGTTCAACAACATATATAGAAGTTTCCATTATACTTTCCAAAACCCAGAAATCTCATTCATTTAGCAGTTACTAATTCAGCACCTACTGTTGCCAAGTACTGTTTAAGGCCCTATAAATATAACAGTAACAGAGCAAAATCTCTATTTTCATGGGAAACTCTTCATTACTTACTGTCACATCATGCTTATTGATAAATCTCTGTCATTTTAAAATAGATGACTCTCTTCTATTTTTTATTATTTTCTAAGCCAATTAATATTTTCAATTGCAGAATAGAATAAATCTTTGTTTTAATAACTTTGATTTGAATTTTCTTATAGTTTCCTTTGTTTAAACCCTTAGATAAAAGAAGCCAATTTCTGGGGTGCTAATTTTGTAATGAGTGGTTCTGACTGTGGCCATATCTTCATCTGGGATCGTCACACTGCTGAGCATTTAATGCTTCTGGAAGCTGATAATCATGTGGTAAACTGCCTGCAGCCACATCCTTTTGACCCAAGTAAGATGGCCTCTTATAGAAATCAGTACATCAGCTCCAGTTTTATTCTAGTTGTTAATATAGAATAATGCAAATTATCCTAGAGGGCAGCCACGAGAGTCTGTTATAACTCTCATTGGGTTTAAAACAAAAAACACTTATAACCTCCCTTTGGCAGAAAGTATGGGGAAATAGATTAAAGAGTTTATTTTCTAATATTTCTTCTAAGTTTTACAAGTTGCAAGAGGTTTGACTGAACTCTGCACACTGCTTATCCAAACTGAACCTCCAAGCCTGGTTAGTCTTCACATGTGGGAGTTAATTTACCAAAACAAAGGAGCTTAGCTTATGCTTGGCTTCCACTTGATGTTGCCCATGTTTCTCAAAAGAGCAATGGATAAAAAAGAAATTTAAGTGATTTCAAAATATGGTCTTAAAATTATGTTCTAGGGTTAACTGTTAGGAAATCTTCAAAATAATATTCTTAGTTAATTAAATATATCAGTACAATTTCATGCCAGTTCAGTTTTGCTGTACATACACTACATACATGTGTGTGCACATACATATACACACATACATGCATAATGTATAACACGTATGCATGTCTTACTGCTTTATATTAATATGCAACATTTTATTTCTAGTTCTAGCTTCATCTGGCATAGATTATGACATAAAGATCTGGTCACCACTAGAAGAGTCAAGGATTTTTAACCGAAAACTTGCTGATGAAGTAAGATTTTTACTTACACTTATTATAGAGCATATGCTACTTTGTTCCTGAAATGCTTTCTTTCTTTTTTTTTTTAAAGGTATCATTTTTTAAAGATTTTATTTATTTATTCATGAGAGACAGAGAGAGAGAGGCAGAGACACAGGCAGAGGGAGAAGCAGGCTCCATGCAGGGAGCCCGATGTGGGTTTCGATCCCAGGTCTCCAGGATCACGCCCTGGGCTGAAGGTGGCGCTAAACTGCTAAGCCACCCGGGCTGCCCTCCTGAAATGCTTTCTTAAGAACATACAAAGCACCTTATTATTATTTGGTAACATGAACAAGTTTATTCAATTAAGGAGGTGAAATTTTAAGAAAAAGAAAAATTAAGATAAAAACATACCTATAATATCAGCCAGGTAAAATTCAAAATATTATTTTGCTAATTATAAAATTGATCATTGGTAACACCAGATTAAGTATATTATAGTTTAAGAAAAACAGATTGTTTTTTGAGCTTTTTGCAATGAAGAATCATTTTAAAAACATCTCCTCTCGTTTTAAGGAAATTAGTTTTACTATGGCTGTCCTCCATAATCACAGCCAAAAAGAGGCAGAACAAATGATTGGAGAATCTCTTCCTTTATTGTTATATTTTAAGATTTTGAAATTTCAGCTTCTTGTTAAGCCAGCAGTTTTCAAACTGGGTTTGTGAAGCTCTAGGTTTTTTGTGGGGTTGGGAGAGAGAAGGTGGATGATACAAAAGCTAAATTCAGGGCTTTTCCTACCCAACTTCAGCTAGGGTTTTTATTAGTGGGCTTTCATATAAGATTTCTTACGAAAATAAGGGCTCATGGCATTAATCAGCTACTAACTGTGAGTGAGTGCAGCTCAAGTTGATGCTGTACCCTCTTAAAAACATAAAGTAAGGGTCTATTGCTAAAAAATGTAATTAGTAGGTTAGAAAACCGGTACTGTCAACCTAGGTTGACAGTTCACAGCACAACCCACATCTGCTTTCTAATAGACATTTATAAACGTGGTGTATATCAGGCATAGTGCTGAATTTTAAAAAATAAACCTTCCCTCAGAGCTCATGGACTGGCAGGAAAGACAGACATATGAACAGTCAGCCAGAATGCAGAGGCATGCACAGTCGTCTGGAAGCCCTTGCAAAAAAGGAGTAGATGTGCTTGTCAATGGGGTAGATGGGATGGGGGAGTCTTCACAGAGGAGGTGCGAATTGAAACCAGGCAGACAGGGAGCTAAGGAGACCTGAGAATGAAGAATCAGCAGTTTCCAAGGTGTCTAAGGTAAGTGAGCCATTTGGTGAGTGGATAAGAGAGCAGCATCTTGGGGCAAGATTGTAAAGGGCCTGGGGGTGCCCTGCCTGGCTAAAAGTATGTTGTATGAAATCACTGGGGGGCCATTGGCCACATTAGCATCTTTGTCTTCCTCTTAGCCTTTCCTGCCTTCCTTTTTTTCCTTTGCCATGTACTTTGCTGTTCTTTTTTCTTTTCCCCTTTGCCCTTGATTACACATTAGATCCCTAAGTGTTTATGGATATTCATTTAGTCCTGTCTTGGTACATAAGAGACACGCCATTGATAACTTATCCAAAAGTTTATTTTTCAAGATCACTTTGCCTCAGTCAAGTAACATTTTCTCTAAGGATCCGAGTGACCCTGCGGAAATAATTTACCACCACTGTGTCACTAAATGTATCAGGTCTACCATAGGGGAAAAGGAGCAGACAGACACAAGTAGACTGCTCTGGGAGACGAATCTCAAGTGAAAAATAAATTGAATTCTTGATGTTTTAAGTAGCCTTAAAGTTTGGCTTTTGTCTTTCTGCCAGTTGAAAGCTAGTGTTCTGTGATGTTACTCCCTCAACTGCAAGTTCAAGTAATTACCTGGCATCAAGTAGCCTTAAGGTGGAAATATATATCAACAATGAAGTACATATAAAGAATGAAGTAATTTCTCCTTAGACCTGCTGAATCCTCCTAATCCTCAAGGAAAAACTACAGTTATGTCATGGTTCCTGACATGGTTGTTAAACTTGCCTTATAGGTTATAACTCGAAACGAACTCATGCTGGAAGAGACCAGAAACACCATCACGGTGCCAGCCTCTTTCATGTTGAGGATGTTGGCTTCGCTGAATCATATCCGAGCTGGTAAGAACTGTCAGTGTATTATTAGCACCACTGTTATATCATGTCATTATTTAAGATCTGCTTTAAAGCGATTTATATAATTTTCTTTTAACCACAAAATGAAACAGTGTAACTTCTGAGCTAGGAGTTCTGTGAACTCTTGATCTTAGTACAGTAACTTATTTCCTCATGAACCAAATGTACCAAAAAGTGTCAGAATGCAAAAAACAAAGTCACTTGAAAACTTTTATCATCTGTGCTTCTCTTCTCAGAGGGGAGTATCATACCATAAACCTTAAAATATGTTATAGTAAATACCTTTTAGTGGTAGATGTGGTCAAAATTAACCCTAGCCCAGAAAAAAACAGATGTAACATGCTACTGTAAGGGTTGCAACACATAATTTCAGTAAGCTTTTTAAATATGTTTTTGTTTTCAATGATATACTGTGAGTTTGAGTGCCAGAGGAACACAAAATATATATATATTACAAGTAATATTCAAGAAGGAAGTGAATAATCTGTTTGTAATGATAGAAAAGATCCAGTATCCATTATAAACAAAATACATTTATCAAACAGGAGCATTGTTCTTCACGATTTCATAAATGAAATTTCTTCATATGCTGGGTAGTATCTGTTATTTAATAACAACAACCATTTCTGGAGTACCTATAATGTATTAGGCATCATACTACTTATTTCACAAATTTTTTCCTAATTAGCTCCAAACGTTTACAGCGTCAATTATTACAAAAGAACTAGCCCCAGGTCACACTACTGATGAATGGTAAAGCCTTAATGTGAAATTGGCTTCCAGGCCCTTACCACCGTTTGACCTTGGAAAATTCACTTGCAGGAATACATTCAGTTCACAAATATGACATGCAGCCCTCTGGGTGATCTGAGCTCAAACTGCTCCTCAGGCTCTCTCACAGCATTCTCTACTCTTTCCAATCCATCCACTCTGGCCCTCTTTGAATTTGGGGGCATGTCAAGCTCTTTTCTACCTCAGGATCTTTAACACTATGCTGTCCCCACCCATCCTCACTCTTTGTTAGGATAACTTCTACTTATCCTTCAGGTCTCTGTAAGCAGTGGATTAATTACCACTTTCTCAGAGAGAGTGGGGAATGGAGAGAGAGTATACCAGGGAAAGGAAAGGGTAGGTAGCAATTTTCAAAGTCCTGGAGGAGAGTATGGAGCACATCTGAAGAATTAAAAGAAGCCCATATGAGATGGAGAGGAAATATTCAAATTGTAATTGTAAATTTGTAAATTGTAAATATTAACTACTACCAGGAAAGAATGAAAGTTTCAAAATAAACATGGAATAGAAACAGAAAATGTTAGTAGTCCAAAATACTTTTGCAGTAGCTTTTGGGTTCCTATATCATTAATCACTGTAACATTTTGATCCATTTTCTTGAGTAACAGTGAGTAATTCTTAAAATTCATCCATTTAGATTTCAGATTTGAGGAGGCAGCATTTTGTAAAACAAAAACATTTGCTGATTAGGATTCCTAAAACTCACTTGTTTTTGTAAAGAGCTTATCTGGTGAATGGCTCTCCCTGAGTTTCTGTAGAAAACCATTCTTCTGATTTGTGCAGAATCTGTTTTATGCAGCTGCTGATGAGCCAGTGGTTTGTTAGCTAACAGGTACTACCCTTCTCCTTCAATTTTAGTATGAGATAAGATGTCTTATAGCATGAAGATTCCCTTCCTTCCAGTCCTTGTTGCTGTCAACCAAAAAGAGAATTTCTAATTGGTTTAGTCAACTCTCTCTCTTGCTTCTCTTATTTAAAAGACTGGAGAGAAAAAGGTATTCAAGTTGCTTTAATCTTGAAAATATCTAGTTATTTGATGAGTCACATGTTCCCCCTTCCTCTCCTTCCCTCCTGGTCTCCAGTTTTCCAAGTAGATCATGTGTGCATATTCAAGGAGAGTTAGTAACAGACTGTGGTCATGTAAGTGCAGGCTAGCCTCTGTTACTCCTCAAGGCTTCTTGGGAAGTCCAGAGAATAGATTCAGGGCAGTGCCTTCCTGGTGGAGCTGTGATTTTTAATGAAGGCTGTACTATAGATTCTCTGTTGGGCTTCTTAAACTACAAATAGTTGGATCCTAGCTCCTTTAGATTCTTACTCATTTTATCTGAATAGGGCTTGAGCTTCTGCATTTTCAAAAAACCAACCAAAGTCATGCCATGAATACTTCACTAAAGACTGTGGTGTCTTATTGTGGTATCTCTCTCAGTCGGGTGGGGGCCTCCAAATGTGGGATGAAGCAGATTAGGTGAAAGGATCCACTTGAGGCAGAACAAGGGCACTGGAAGCTTGTTGAATCCGCCACCAGGGAGCGGGGGGAGGACAGCAGAGGATAGGGCCTCTGCCACAGACCCAGAGCAGATGAAGGGGCATGGCTACCTATTGCCCTTTTCTGGTAATTGCCTGGTTTAAGTAGTCAGGTAGGACCCATGGAGGGGAGTTTGGAGGTGAGTCTCCTGATGTTGAAGCGACTCTTATTTTTAGTTTTGATTTAAAAGAATTGTGTGTCTTAGACCTGCTTGGTCTGAGCTGCTTTGTAGTCTTCCTGCCTCAGAGGTACAGTTTCAGGAACAAAAGATTTCACCTAATTGATTCTTAGAAACTGGGTTTATGTTCTGAGAGAGGACTCTACAGCGGTTGTTTGAGAGGGGTTTGAGAAAAGAACAATTATTCTGCCCTCTTCCTCATTCTAGAAGCCACTGTCAGTTATTCACTGACCTATACTCGACACTCTGGGCCTCACGGGTCTCTTCAAGGCTTGCTCTGGACTTGGCAGAATTCTCACGTCTACACTCCCGGATAAAGGCTGAGACCGTTCTTGTTAACCCCCCATTTCCCCATCTTCATTAATAATGTGACAAAAGAATGTGGGTAAGAGCCTACATGCTCGGAAGTAGTCTGACACCGCCTCCTCCTGCTTCCCATGTGACAGGAATAGGTGTGTTGAATGTGGTCAGTCATCCAGGATCCCTTTCACCGTAATCTACTTCAGCTGATAGCAGCTTCATGTTTTCTTCTCTAATGGAAGTCTGTCACACAAAAAGACTGTAATCTCTTTATACTGACATTCGTTAGGTAGCCCTTAAGTGATCAGCAATTCTTCCACCGCGTGCAGAGTCCTCAGTGATATATATGAAGGTCTATCCAAATCTTGTTTTTGTTCACTTATTTTGCACATGTGTATTGAACATTTACTGTGTGATAATAGCTAAAATTTGTATAATTCAGGTTGTAAAGCATATACACATACATTATCTGATTCGTTTGGCTTTGAAATGGAGTCAGCACGGAGGGGACTTACTAATCTAGTTCAGTTGGATGGTAAAGATACAGTCCCTTCTGTATACTGCTCTTGGTCTTACTGACTTGGGATCCAGTGGGAGAGTTTAAGCTGCTCTAGGTAATAAAATTTCAGGATTCAGTCTTATTTCCACATTACCATGGGGAACTGCTTCTGTGGCAGAATGGGCTCCATCCTAATAGTGGTACTGGTTTCATACTGTTGCCTTCTTTACATACCCTAAGGTAACATATCTTAGTAAGGCTTTCGTTCTGTTTATTCTACAAACTATCATTGAACATCCTGTACTAGGCTTTGAGAATGTAAGATAAAAACAAACAAACAAACAAACTCCTACCCTCCCAGGAGCTCAAAAAGCCCTTGAAGTCTGGTCTATAAGAAGACATGCAAACAAACCATCCCTGCAATTAGGATCATCGTTATACAGTAAACACAGAGTTTGGAATGTAGAGGAGGGAGTTCATCATTCTGCGAGTCGGATGTTTGAAAAAGTCCAGGAAACCTTTCACAAAGGGGATAATAGTTGCATTGAGATGAGTAAGCAGAACATTTATAGTGGAACAACTGGGGGAATGTCTCAAGCAGAGAACGACAAATATATCGTGAAAGCTTGAGAGAACAATGCCGTGTTCACTCACTAGTTTATATATTCATTTGGGTAGTTAATCTAGATAAGCTCCTTGAGAGAGAGACTACATGTATGTTTTGGCCACTATTGTATCCTTACACGACGACACCTGGAACATGGCAGATAGAAGTTAAAAAATCGTTTTATAAACAGAAATACACAGATTCTCAAGAATGGTCCCTGGGTTCCCCCACAGCCTCCCTGTTTGGTGGCATGATACACCTCCTTAGTCTCCCAGACTCCCAAGTCCATGGTGGTGAACTGTAATACATCAAGATCTTAGGGTTTTTCTTTTTAATTGTTATATGTTTAGAATTACATGCATATTCAAAGTTATAGTGCTGTTTCCTTTATTCTGTTTGCTTCTAGCCACAAAAAATACCTACACACAGAAGTGAACTGATTTTTACATGATGATGTGTTGAACTGTATACATTTTAATCAGTTTTAAATAAAAGGTACTGAAAATTATTTTAATTATAATACTAAAAGCATTTCTTTTTGTGGGTTTCATATTATGTTTTCCAGACCGGTTGGAGGGTGACAGATCAGAAGGCTCTGGTCAGGAGAATGAAAATGAGGATGAGGAATAACCAACTCTTATTGGCAAGCACTTAGATGTTCTGAAATTTGTATAAGACATTTATTATATTTTTTCTTTACAGAGCTTTAGTGCAATTTTAAGGTTATGGTGTTTTGGAGTTTTTCCCTTTTTTTGGGATAACCTAATAACATTGGTTTGGAATGATTGTGTGCATGAATTTGGGAGAGTGTGTAAAACAAAACTAGCAAAATGTTTTAAAAACTTTTGCCATGTATGAGGAGTGCTAGAAAATGCAAAGTGCAATATTTTCCCTAACCTTCAGATATGAGAGCTTGGATCAATGTGGAAGAGTAATTTTCATTATAGTGAAAATATTGGTTCAAATAAATTTCTACACTTGCCATTTGCATGTTTGTTGCTTTCTAATTAAAGAAGTTGGTTGTTTTAAATATCATGAATTTGACTTTTATTTCATGCCTTACTACCTTGACCCACATTTTCCAGTCTTTTCTGTAACATGAGACTTTTTCTCTATTCTAGAGTTGATAACCTTTTCTGTTCTGGCTTCTATATGATGGAATCACATAGAGGAGCTTTTATTATTTCTCCTTTTGAAGCACGTTATCTTTACTTCCAGTCATCATCTTTTCGGGATAAATGGTACCTCTGTACCGAGTACAGAAGCTAGGCTCCCAGTACAGTAGCTAGGCTTCCAATGGCAATCCAGTGGATCGCTCCCATGATAGATCTGAAAGCTCTGGCTTCTGGTCTTCTGCTTTCCAACTTCTAGATTTCAAGAAAGCTGTTGATCCTCCAGTCTTAGAATTCCGCATCTTCCTTTACTGTAGTGTCTAACTCCACCCATTTTAGGCTGTCTCCACCCAGGCTAGATCTTGTGAGCTGAAAATGCTCCTGGAGATTTAACCCTGCTGTCAGCCTCCCTCCCCTCTTCCAAACTGGTGTGCTCTTTTCCAGCGAGGCCATGAATGGACTTCACAGGTGTAGTCAGGCAAAGCTTCCCATTCCTGCATGGGGACCAGGCATTGCCCCTTCCCACAAGATGGCTGCAAGCCCAGGTACACCAGCTACTAAGAGAAGACAGACTGGCTTTTTGGGTTAAGAAAAAATAACTCTTCCAACTCAGTAACTTCCATTGGAATTTAGCATCTGATTCTCACCCCAGACAGGGCACATGTGTTTGCACATTAGGAAATGTGGTAAATGGTCAAAGGGAAAAGGAATTAGAACTTTAGCCAAATAGGGCAACTGCATGATTTCTGGAAAGTACAAGGGTCTTAGTTTTTGGTTACCAATTAGTTGTATGACCTGCTTAAGCCATGTGACAACTCTGGGCTTGTTTCCTCTGATCTAAAATGACAATCTTATTTGTACCACCTGTGTCCTAGGGGCTGTTAGGACCACATGAAGCCATGGAGTTTGAAGGTCTTTACAGAACAACTGAACTGACCACTAGAAGCACACATGACATCATTCCTCGCACTGTAATAAAACAGGGATTTGCTGTAGAGAGGTGCTGGAAGGCTGGTGGGGCAGAGGCTACTGGAGAGCTCAGCGGGGTCAAGGAGTAGCAGCTCTTTGACCAGAAGAGCACAGAAGAAAATGAAAATGTATGTCCACTCTGGCACAGGATATGTTCATAGTCCTGGGGGCTGGACAGAGGGGCATATGCAAATTTTGAACTTTCTGCTCAGTTTTGCTGGGAACCTTAAAACTTACTGAAAAAAAATAAGTGATATTTGTCAAAGGACTTAGGTCCCCTGCTGTTAATTGTGCAGTTTGGGTACTGTGTATTACAAAGGAGCAGGGCAGGCCCAACAAGCAGTCAAGGAGGCAGCAAAAAGAAAACATATAGGCAGAGTTGACACCTCATGACTCCCTATGTTAGGGAGACCCCAGCCAGACAGCTGGACCCTGGGGCTCACCTGCATCTGGGACTAAGGACTGTGATCTCAGTAGCGGCAGGTGAGGTGGTCAGGTTAAGGTGGTAGGTCTTGTGCCTGGGGGTTGCTAAGTCTCAGGCGCAATCTGTCACCCACCCTTTGCCTCTGGTTACGGGACAAACCTCTAGAGAGTGGGTTGCTATTCATTAAGCCTTTTTTAAGATTTTATTTGAGAGCATGAGGAGAGAGAAGCAGACTCCCGCTGAGCAGAACCCTGGAGATCATGACTTAAGCTGAAGACAGATGCTTAACTGATGGCCATCCAGGTGCCCCCTCCCACACACCCCCATTAAGCCTCCTTTAAAAGCCTTGGATTAGGAGGCACCTGGCTGGCTCAATTGGTAGAGCATCTTAAGGTTGATCTTAAGGTTGTGAGTTCCAGCCCCACGTTAGGTGTAGATATTACATGAAAATAAAAATCTTTTACAAAGAGTGTGCCTGGGTGCCTGAGTTGTTAAATGTCTGCCTTTGACTCAGGTCATTATCCTGGGGTCCTGGGATTGAGCCCTGCATCAGGCTTCCTGCTAAATGGGGAGTCTGCTTCTCCCTCCCCCCTGCTTGTGCTCTCTTACTATCTTTCCTCTCTTTCAAAATCTTTAAAAAATTAAGTGTTCTGTATTTCTGGGTCATGTGGGGAAGTCAGTACTTTCTGAATCTAATTGTCTTGGAAGAATTTATGAACCGCATATGGATGGATGTACTGAGGTGAGTGGTGTGGACACTGCCACCTCCCAATTCTATAGCAGTGAGCTCCTTCCTCCTTGCCTTCCTCTCTTCAGCCCTTGGGAAGGGAGGCTGCACCAAGGATGTGTCTGTGCACAGTGGGGGAAAGGGCAGACACCAGGGAGTACAAGTCCAAATCCACAATTCAGCTATACAGGTACCAAACAGATAATCAGGTAAATAAAACTATTCTAAATATACTTTTAATCGTTTATAAATACTGTGATTTATAATTATCCTAAACATTTTTCTTCTTTTAAAAAAAATTGTCCAAAAACTTCAAGTGGAATATATTTCAGGATTAGCTTGCTTTTGTTTTGCTTTCAAGGTTTTTGACAACTTCTGCATCCAGCACAGGGCTCTCTCAGCACATCCGCATCGCAGAGTGACCTGTTTCCTGGCAGACAGGCTCTTCCCACTGCACTCAGAGGCTGTGAGGCTGCAACTTCCCTGGGAGGTGGCACATTCCATTCCCCGGGTCACCTCTGTGGGAGTGCGGGACTGGGGACTGCCTTTTCATCTGGGACATGCTAACTTGCCTGTGACTCCGGATATTTCAAAGATGGTGGGGTGAAAAACAAAACCAGAAATGGCTTCTCATTCCTAAGCTATTAATACCAATACTATTCAGGAAAAATCTCTGAGGGAAATGAACACAGCTTTGTGTATTATGTTCTCCTAAAAATAACACTGAGCAAAACCGTGCTTTTGGTAATCTCATGCAGATTTGAGTTTGTGCTTTGAAATCTTCCAAATACATCCAATCACTTTTCTTGGGTTGCAGTTTTTTGAGGTCTCGCAAGCCAGTATTTCAGGCTCCCAAGCTCTCTGGTTTAGTTTCTACCCACCTACTAAGCTCAGCTGGCCTAATGACGACTTTTAGTATCCCTCCTCCACCTCCTTCTCAGTCACATGGCCAAACATCTGACATTTGACCCAGACTCTGGCTTAATGTACTTGGGGTGGGGGTATCAGACATTCCCTAGGCCTCCCTGGATTTTGTGTGTCCCCTCTCCCCATCCCAGAGGGTGGTCAGGCTCTGTCCCCTCCTACAGTCACATATGACAGCCACTTTGCTTTAGGGTGGAAATTGTAATGTCCCTTCTGTCTCCCATGGGATTCATCTGGGTTCTGCATATGCTGTGGGTACCAGCATGGACTCCTGTGTGGCCTCTTGCCTCAGGGGCTTGGAGGATCAAAGATTCTGTGAGCCCAAGACCCGCTGCCAAGCAGTCACTGTCAGAGGGGGACACAGCTGTACTTAGCACCCAGGTCACATCTCAGGAGCTGTAAGGGAGGTCAAGGCTGAGTTCGTGCCCTGGAGGTCCATCATTTTTGAATGCCATTAACCGAAAAGTTCATTTTTGCTACTTCACACATTCCTCCCTCTATTGCCTCCCCACACCCCCCTTCCCAGAAGATCTGCTTATGCTGTGTATGCAGCAAACGGGGCCATCCCCAGGGCCACAACCCTCAGCACCTCCTGTCTACCTAACAGTGGTCTCCTCAAGATCTTCCCCTTCGTGTCCTGGAGATGCCTGGGAGACCAGTCCACCGCCCCCGCCCACCGATACTGGGAAAAGGCGGTGGCCCAGCTCCAGCCACACACAGGTGCCGTGCGGGACGCTCGGGTCCGGAGGGTCCCCTAGGAAGAGGCCCACCTGCATCCCGCGTCCCCACAGAGGACTAAGTTACACCCCCTATTGTAGCGATAAGGACAGGGACCCAAGGCTGCCCGGCTCCCTCAGCGGCAGCGCCGGACGGAACTCCGAGCCTGCCGGACCCCCTCGGCCCTTCGGAGCCACGTCACCCTCCCCGGCTCCGTGGACGAGAGGCAGCGGGGCTCCAGGCTGACCACCGGCCGCGGGCAGGCCCTGGGGCCCGTCCAGAGCCCAGTCCCCCACGAGCAAGCCCTCGAACGGAGAAGCGCTCCGTCGCCAGGGCTGAACGCGCTCCTAAGGTCTCCATGTCAAAGCCCGTTCCCGTCCGAACGGCCGCCCCACGTCCCCAGCACCCATCTGGGGGCTGCGCCCCGCGGGTCCCGCGGAAGAGAGCCGCCCGCCGCCGCCGCCGCCGCCAGGAAGGCTTCGGGGTGCGGGGCGCACGGCCTCCGCGGCGCCGCAGCCGCACTGCTGCCACCTAGCGTCGCGGGCCCCGAAGGCGAGGACTCCGTGCCTCCCGCCGGGCGCGCAGCGGCGCTGTGCCGGGTAGCTTGGTACCCGGAGCACAGCAGGGGGCCCATCAAGTGGCAGTTTCAGGGATAGGGGCAGAAATGGGCAACAGCCCAAAATGTGGTTCTGTTAAAACTGGGACACGCACGACTGAGGTTTTTCAGCGACCACGTGGCCAAGTGTCCCCACCCCACCCCCGCCCTGCACAGCAGTATAAAGCCAACAGGCCCAGGC
This sequence comes from Canis aureus, assembly GCF_053574225.1. Classification (NCBI taxonomy): domain Eukaryota; kingdom Metazoa; phylum Chordata; class Mammalia; order Carnivora; family Canidae; genus Canis; species Canis aureus. The sequence goes on from NC_135616.1 coordinate 50,714,173, forward strand.
TGAGGGGGGGCAGTTGGGCTTTTGACCTTCTGCACTGAGGGCAGGGGTCCCCAAAGAGGCTCTCGGGAACGCGAGAACGTGTGGGGATTCTCTCCCTTTCCTCTCCTCCTTGCCCTGCTCCTCCCGCCCCACTTGCTCTGGCTCTCAGGCCGGAATCAAGGCAGATTTGAATTCCTGAACGCACAAATTATGGCTCTAGCTACCAAACATCCTCCCAGGCTTGGCTCACATGGTCCCCCACCTAAGTGCCCCACCTGGAAATGTTCACCTCCCCCTGGTGGACGTATTGAATAAGCATTACCTGACTGCTCTTTACTGGCATCACTACCAGCCAGGCCTCTCCCTACGTTGTGATGAGTGAAGCGCTTTGCTCTGCACCTAGTGGGCGTGCCATGTCTGGCAGTGCCAAAAGGAAAAAGAGAAAGGCAGTGAGTCCTTCTGCGACATTTCTAGATAGGCTAGGATGAAACCCTGGGATCTAGCTAGTCTGGGATCTGCCACTGGGGCCTTGAGGTTTCAGGACTCTCCCCAGACACCAGCCAATGTGCCGCTCTCACAAAAGCCTAATGGACAAGCCATCCCAGGTTAGTCCAGCCTGGAGTTGAAGATCTCTGTGCACATCAGTTGATGAGGAATATGGCCCCTTTACTAGACGAGTATAGGAAAAAAATACATACACATAGAAAACATAAAATGCCCGCAGACTTAGGAATGCCTCCCAGTAGTGGTAGCGGAATCCGTCTGACCTGCACGTACAGGCAGAGCCCACAGGTGCAACTGCTCTCTGCTCCTCTGGAAAAGCCACCTGCTCCTCCCCGCCCTCTCCAGAACCCAGACCAGTGCCCGGCACCCAGCTGACCTGGGAGCACTGCTGATGGCCTCAGTCAACACAAAGGCAGCAAGCCCCAGGACGAGTGAAAAGGCTTTAGTAAGCAGCTGGTCACTGGCTGCCACGACTGGTCACCAGGAGCCAGGTAGGCCCCAAAGAAACCACCACAGAGGGAATGTACTGTCTGGAGTAAGCTGCCTTGGAGCAGATGCAGCTGGATCTCCCCAGAATCTGCCTTCTTCTGGCCACCTAGAATTCCAAAGGCGGGGAATGTTTTGCGCTTAGCTTATTTTCCAGGAAGGGCAGATGCGAGGGATTCCCTGACTTCCCAGGTCACCACTGCACTACTGCCAGGCCACCCATCAACTGCCGTCCCAACTCAAATGGGAGACGAGCGAGTTCTAACCGTACAAATCACATTCCTGCAGCTCTACTTCCACCTCTTCCTTCACTTCTGGTTCTGGGAGGTCAGCCTTCTGTCAGGACCCTGCTAGACACAGGACGGCTGAGTTCACACTCTGTACCCACAGGGCTGCATTTGCCCGTCAGAAACCATCTCAAAAGCTGTGCTGGTGTTGGTCCAAGGGTCCACTTCCCCCCACCTCTCTCACCTACAGACTCTGACATTGAAGATGACAGCTGGAAATTATCTCGGAGGTCATTTTCTCCAACTTCCCACCCCATTATCCCACTTTCTGGATGGCTTTGAGAGGTGACTGGAAGTCCCGAAGAGTGGAAGCAGAGGAACTGGGTCAAGAGCACAAGTCCAGCGTCCTTTCTGTTTCATCCTGTCTCACACTGCCTGGGGCTGGGGAATCAGCCGCTGTTGCCCGCAGTGGGATTGCTGCCAGTGTACCTGGAAGCCAGCCACTCTGACTGGTCAAATACCACAAACAATCTAGCAGATGAGGTTTCCTTACATGAAGAACAGCCTGTTTCCCAGCTGTGCTGGGCACCACAGCCCCAGTCAGGCTTGGGAAGATTGTGCTGTGTACTAACCAAAGGGATTATCTTTTTAATTCTGGAAATGAAATATCTAGCACTTGCTCCTTTCTTGTGTCTTTTATAGTGGTTGCTCCCTTCTTTTGAAATACTGGAGAATCAGTCAATAGGGAGGTGGGCAAGGTGGCCCCATCCTCATTGACAGCAGCTGTCTGGCCTGATAGTGGCCAGCACCGGCAAGTGACTCTGCTGATTTTGAGGTCATAAGCAGGATAGAGATGTTGGGAACTCCATCTGAGGGGCTCTGCTTCCGGGCTCTCCTCTGGGGACCATTCAGTGTAGAACTGATGACCCCACGTGGCCTGCATCAACCATGCAGAAGCCCAAGGGATGATCATGCTTCGTTAGGAAGTTCTGTCCTCCAAAGTGCACAGGGAAGTGCTTACCTGCTGAGACCTCTGGGACAGTGCTCGGCTGGACTTCTAGGTCATGAAGGAAGAGGAAGTAACCCACAGGGTGGTTTCCTCCCAAGCCAGGGTCCCCCTTCTATGCCTCACTTCCAAAATGTCATGGCCACGCCTTCATCTGCTTGCCTCTGTGCCTTAGATGCCTCTGGTCCCGTTGCCAGGACCCACAAGGAGCACACGTGTGGTCTCACAAGACACTTGTTTTTTTCTGGCGTTTTTTCTGGTGGCTACACCCTAGATGTTGTTCCTTTCCCGGACGCCCCTCTGTGGGACAGTCCACCCTGAGGCCTTCATCTCTGTTCTGCAGCTAAAATGTTCCCTTCCTCGATGCTCTGCAGCTGCAACCTCTGGCTCGCTAGAGTCCTGCTGCCTCGGCGTCCCCCAAAGCCAGCCCCTGGGACAGTCCGTGCTGTGGCCAGGACCCCGGGAAGAGCCTCCTCCCCAAACAGGTTGATTTTGGCTTCGGCCTCTATGACTTTGGCCAAGCTGGCTGCATAACTGTCCAAGGACTCATGCACTTCAGCTTTCACGTGAAGAATAGGGTTCCTGGCAGCATCTGTGAGAGAAGCATAAAGAAGGTTGGCCGAGAGCTGGGACTGGTAACCGAGGGGGATATGCCTGAGGATGCTTCACCGCTTGGGGAGGGGCAGGATGCAAACTGACGGTGTGGGTTTTGTGGCCAAATTCCCTAGACTCAAATCTTTGGCTTCCCACATACTACGTAGGGAGCATGGAACTTACCTGCTTCCTCATCTGCAGAGAGGAGGTCACAGTACACCTCTTCCTAGGGTTGCAGAACCATGATCATTAATGCTTTCTGAGATGTCTAGGCCCGGCCCGTAAGAAAGCCTTGATAAATACTTCCTAGTAATGATACTAAAAATGCCACCATCTTTGGAAGAATTCTCTGGTATTTCAACTATGTAGAACCATATAACGTCTATGACTGCAAACTTGCACAAACCTGAATGCTGCCTCTCCTGAGGCCCCACCCAGGATGACGACCCCTCACAACTCAGGTGGAGAGAAAAAGAGCTCAGTCTTCATTTCACCCTCACACCCACTGCTTATTATTACTATTGCCCTCGCTACCCATCTTTCCCCTGACATTTTGGGGCGACAGCTTATCCCCTACCCCTCACATTTTCTGGAGAGGGGACAACTTCTGCCCCACGTGAGGAACACGCCATCCTTCACCCCATTTCAGGGAGTCTGCAGCCACACACGGGTGCAGGGAGAGTGGAGGAGGGCCACGTGGCCGCCCCCTGCCCCGTCACCTGTGGTCTGACCGGTGCCCTCAGAGCTGCCAGCCCCGCTGAGCCGGCCGGAAGGGGCCAGACTGGCCTGTGTGGACGGGCGGACCCGCGACAGATTCATCCACTTATGGGGCAAAGGTATTAGAAAGCCCACGAGGCTGCAGGCCGCACCCTGTCCTGGGTCCACCTTGTCCGTCTGACGGGCCCCCGTCTACCGCCAGGGTCAGGACCCGAGCCCCAGACTCCGCCACAACCGCACCCAGCCGGGCCTGCGGCTGTCCTCGCGGGCTGGCATTCGGAGGACAAGGGGCACTGTGGGCGCTCTGGACGGTCCCGTCACTCTTCTCACAGCACGTCCGCACGGGAAACCAGACCCTACATTTCAGAGGCGACAAGGTGCTGGGGCTGGATTCGAGTCAGGCGGGGGACAAAAGCGTGGGCGCCGCAGCAGAGCCCCTTCCCTCTCGGAACTCGCGCCCTCACCGACTCCGGGGCGGGGCCTCCGCCTCCGCCGACGGGGGACACGGTGGGGCCTGGGGCCGCAGCTGCCCTTCTCCGCGGAGGCGGCGGCTCAGGGCGGTCCGCCCGCGCCGCACCCCGCACCCACGAGGCCGAGAAGCGAGGGACGCCCCAGGCCCGGCTGCCTACGCCAGCGGCTCCCCGACGGAGGGGGCGGGAACCAGGATGCGGGCCGTGGGCGCGCACGTGCGCATGTGCGTGTCCGTGCGTCCGTGCGCGTGCGTGCCAGGGCGCACAGGGGAGCGTACGTACGCGTCCGTGCGTGGCCGTGCGCGCGTCTAGCGTTGGGCAGCCTCCCCTCCCGAGCCTGGGCGCCGCCGCTCCTCAGAGGGAGGCCTAGGGACAGGCGTGGCCGCGGCGGCGGGCAAAGCGCGGAGCCCTGGGATGTTGGGGTGCGCGGGGCCGAGCCAAGGACGGTGCCCGGGCTGTCCCACAGACCAACCTTTGATTTGTTCCACTTCATCCTCAAATGTCACGGAGCTCCTTCTCTTGGGGGGGCAAGCGCCGTGGGAGGGAGGGTTGTCGTCAGACGCGTAGTCCTCGAGCAGCATCACATCTGTTCCTAAAAGCAAGGGGGATCGTGCCCACAGACCCGGCGATGCCCGGTCCTCCTCGCCCCCCCCCCCCCCCCCCCCCCCCCCCCCCGTGTGTTCATCCCGCCAGCAGGTGCGACCGCCTCCGCATAGCCCCTGCCGAGAACCAGTGATTGCAGGAGGCGCGGCCGGAGACGGGGCGGGGCGGCCGCCGGAGAGGCAGGCTGCGAGCCACAGGTGGCAGGACTCGGGGTGCCGAGGGGAGGGCGGCGCCGGGACAAGGGCCTTGTGTGCTGGGGGTTCTTCTCACCATTGGAATTTCCATCACTGTTCAAATATGTTGTGCTAAATCAACACGTTAAACTTGAAAATGTAGAGTGCTTTGGGGATCAAAAAAGAGCTGAAAAATCTACCTCTCCCAGAAGCCTGGGGAAGCCAAGGCGGAGAGGCAGGGAGGGCGGGTGCGGGGCTCGGGTTGAGGCTGGCCCCTGGCCCCACACCAGCTCTCAATCCTTCAAGGCCTTGCTCAGGAAGCGAGGAAGAGAGGGCAGCCCACGTCTGTCCGCTTCAGAGCAGGCTGAAGGGCATCACTGGGGCCTGCACACAGTGCTCCTTGGCCAGGCGTTAGCACTGGTGGAGCGGCCGTTCACGCCCCACAGGGACCTAGGGTCCCAGGCAGGCTCCCGAATCCCTCAGTGTCTGCAAGTCTATGAGGCGGGAGGGTAATTCGACCCACCTCCAGAGTTGCCTGAGGACTATGGGACACACACACAGCAGGTGCTGAGTCACAAGGCACAGCTCCTAAGGGGTGGGGTGGGGGGGAACCCCGCAGGCTCCCTCTGTGTGGCCCCACAGGCTTGGCTCCTCTTCTGGGCCACAGGGCTGCGCCCTTGCTCCTTCTGCCTGGCCACCTCCTACCTGCTCTTTGGGTTTCAGTGTCACTCACAGAAGCCATTCTAACGCTCCCCCCAAAACACTCCCTGAACGGCCTCTCCTTCAGGAGAGTTCTCATCCTTCCTTAACGGCAGAATCACTGGAAGCACGGGGGACCACTGGCCGTCTTCCACAGTCCATAGAAAGCTCCAGGAGGGCAGCTCACCACTCTATCTCTAGAACCTAGTTCAGTGTCTGACCAAAACCCGGGCTGGGCAAATCAGCATTTGTTGAATGAAGGAGTGTGATACCGCCTCTGGATCCTTGCTGGTTGTCCGAGAATGGTGGAGAGCCTGGGGAGTGACCCAGAGCCCGACCTTTCCTTCAAATCACACAAGGGACTTGGGGCAAGATGGGCCAGTGTGACCAGTGGTTCAGCCCATCGGCTGACAGGTGATAGAACATTCTAGGGAATATCCTGCCTCTAGGGAATACTGCCCATGACAGAAGGCCTGGTCTCAGTCCCAGCCCGCAGACCGCCCCAGCGTTCCACCCCACAGGCTCAGGCCGGGAAAAACAGGTCAAGGCAGACAGAGGTGGCAGGAATCCTCCGTGGCCCTCAGCCCAGCTTGTGGGTAAAGGCCAGCCCCAGGATGGAGAGCAGATGCCTCTGGCCACCTGCCTCTCACCGGGGCCTTGTGAGGTGCCCAGCAGCAAGGAGCCAGGGCAGGACTGAGACATCACAGGCAGCTGCCTGAAGGAGGCGGCGCCCGCCCTGCAGGATCCCCTGGGGGGCTGCTACTGGGGGACGGGGAGCATCTGTGCGGGAGATGTGTTTCTTCAGGGAGCCCGAGTTTCCCAAAGGCAGGGCACAGGGCATGCAAGGACGGTGACAAGGTGATGTGACTTCAGTAGGACTGCCCCCTGACAGAGGGATGGCTACCCCCAGGTCACAAACGGGGATGCTCCAAAGCTTAGAAAAAGAGTAAGCATCTTGCCCAAGATAACGCAGCTCGGAAAAGGCCGATCAGACACGGACACCCGAGCCTGTGCTGGCCGACAGCATGAGGATGACTGTAACAACTCGTGGTCACTAACACTTTAACTTTTCAAAGGGTTTCACTTAATTTGGATCCGACAGCCCTGGCGGTGGAGGGAACGGGAACTGAACTCCCCAATTTTATAGCGGAGGAAACGGAGGCACGGACACGCTGGCGAGGGAAAAGCCATGCCGAGAAACCCACGCCCAGGGCCTGGCCCTCCTGCCAGCTCCTCCACTGGCACCAGGGTCACGCGGGAGGCTCACCTGAGTCCTGGGAGCAGCTGAAGCCAGTGTCCCCAGTGCTGCTGCTGTTCCCCAGGGGCTGGCCGCCTGCCATAAGAGCCGTGAGGTGTGGGGACAGGCCCAGGTCTGAAAGGTAAAATCCGCACCGTCAGCACAACCCAGCTCCCACAGAGGCGGCCGCTGACCCTGCTTTTCCATTGTCCCACCCACCTCACCACCGGCCTGCCTGTCCTCTCTGTCTCCTACAATGCAGGCTCTCAGCCCCCTTTGCCTCTTGCTCCTACCCTGGGGGTGTCTGCACCAGGATTCTCTGGGTCCCCCAGAGAGGAAACTCTCAGGCCAGCAGCCCACACCAGCGAGGCAGATGGGGTCAACAGCCCTGGGTGATGACCTTCCAGTGAAACAGGAACACGGTGCCCTGTGACCGCCTCGGATCCCCACTGAATACCAGAAGGGAATTTTTAAGAGACGGGTGTAAACTGCAAAGTGGGAGAGCATGTCCGCAAGCCAGGTGAGGGCAGGGAGCTGAGGCCGGCGGCTGCTTCTCACCCGGCGCCCCCGAAGCTCAGGAACTGGAGACCGAGGAGCCTCTGCGGCAGGCGGGGCTGGATGGAAAGCAGAGGCAGTGCGGGGGCCCCTCCACCCTCTTCCCAGCCTGGGCTCAGGGTGCTCAGCCCCCTTGTTGGCAGGGAGTGACCCAGGGGACTGGCCTCGCAGACTCCCCCGGCCATGGCCCAGGCAACACTGGGTAAGCCACGCGCATAGCCCAGGCCACAGAGTTCACAGGGGGACCCCGCCCCTCATCTTACTCTGCCTGGCCAGGGAGTGAGAACCCTTCCCAGGGCAGCTGAGCCTCCCGTGCCCCCCAGAGGGCCTCCACCCGCTCCCAGGGCCTTGCCACTAACACAGAGGATGGCCGAGGTCACTAAACACGGAGAGAGCCACTAGCCTGAGAGACAGAGATGAAAGATTACAAAAGAAAGAAAGAAAAGGGGGAAATAGATCTCAGAGGAGACAAGGGAGGGAGCTTAAGAATTAAAAAAAAAAAAAATTTACTCTCAGGAGTCCCCTGAGAAAGTTGAGAGAATAATAACTCCACGAACAAAAGAGCTGGAGGCTCTGGAGACCACGAGGTCAGGAGAAGGAGCTCCCAGCAATTACAAGCGCAGAGGGCCTGCTGCCCAGCGGACTGAATGACCTGCCGTAACGGCGGCCCAGTTCCTCCCACGGTCCACTTACAGACAGGACAGGGCTCTGTTCTTTATGTTCATCCTAATTCTCCTGAGCGTATGCGGTGATGGACAATATGCTTTCCTTCCTTCCCCGGAGCCAAGGAGGAGACGGTGGGGGGGGGGGGGGGGGGGACAGGCTTCCTTCTGAATCACCCCTCCATGAACTTGGGGGAACTGTGCTTGTGCAGAGCACAATGGAGGAGGGGACTGGGACCAGACAAGACCCAAACGTGCTTGTCCCCATCCAGGACCTTGGCCTCAGAATATGACATCCCTGCAGGAAGCCTGGCCTGGGGAGGGCCCTGTGGGGGACAGTGCACTGCCAACCGCGATGGCCAAGGCCGTGCTGGGTTTGGGACACCGGCTCTGAGGCTGTGGTGAGAGCCAGAGCACGGCCTGGTCTCCAGCAGCGTGAGGAGCCATCTGAGCCAGCCCGCTGCGGCTGGGCTGAAAGATCTGGGGCACTGCTCTGCCCTGTGTTGATTTCGCATTTGCCACTCCACAGTGGGCACAAATACCTGGTATTTTTCACACGAAGCAATAATATATCTATTGGATTAGGCCCAATCCAAGCCTTGTTACAAAATTAAAAAAAAAAAAGGCACAAAGTGACAGGCCCTGGGGATCTGAGCAAGCCCGGGGTGAATCAGAGTCACTAGTGCCTTCAGAAGGTAAAGGAACAGTAGCACTGTTCTGAGGTGAAACAGGCACTTTGAAGTCACCAGAAAGCCTCTCGGTGGCACCAGGGAAGAAACCTGCAAACCAGGTATGAAAATTCAAAGGCCCCAGGGTGGCCTTCCCTCCCTCCAGCGCAGAGCTCTCCAAGAGGCCCTGCACCAACGTGTCTCTTCTGAGTGTGTCCACATCCTCCTCTCCAGAAGACTGCTAGAAAGGCTCTAACCCAGTTCCAGGAGCTTCGGGCACAGAGTGGCAGGCATTTGTAGAGGCTGCCTTCCCAGGGTGCCCAGGCCACCTTCCCAGCCTGGAGTGGGGGGACCTGGGCTCTCCGCCCTGCCTGGGCTCGGCCAATGGAAGAGTTGCTGGAAGGCAGTTTGTCCTTTCTCCTGAAGGCCCCTGGTCACCCGTAGCCACCTATCAGCTTTGGGTGTGTGGTCTGGCCTCCCAACACCACATGTTAGCATCCAGCCCACCCTCTTGCACTAGAAGTCAGTGTCAGCTCCAGGGCTGACCTCTCTACCAGAGGGGGCACAGCCTGACAACCTCCAGATGGCCCAGAAATGGCCATTCCTAGCAAATTTATCAATAAGACCTCACAGGCTGAAGGCTTTTGGGGGGCTCAGTGGCAGGTGGCATCTAGGGAAAACCTCAGCTTTTGCACTTCTTCAGCTTGGGGCTAACAGAATGAGAAAACCCAGACCCGCTGATTATGGTGGAAATCTGTGTAGGAAATAAACATGACACTGTGTTTACAAAACTCCTGACATCCTAGAGACAGCTGGGAAGCTCCAGGTCTTTCTGGAGCTCCTCTCTGCCTCTGCTCACAGGCACTGTGAGGGAAGTCTCTACTTCCAGGTACCCGTTCCTTGATTAAAACTTCCCAGGTGTCCACACACGGAGGGAGGCACAAAACCAAGCCAGAGCTTCCCAGTCCTCTCTTGCTCCTCCGCAACAGATCCACCTTCTTTCTTTCCTGGTGCTACCACCAGAGCTGGGGCACTCTCGGAGGGGAGGGAGGCGGTCCTGAAGCAGGCTCCGGGAGCCAGCAAGGACTTTGGTTCTGGAGTCTGGGTGGATGCGAGCCAGGCCCACTGAGGGGCTCAGCCAGAGGGACGGAGGCACCCCATTCTGCCCAGAAGGGCAATGAGTGATGCTGGGGCCTGCCTGCTGCTCCCTCTCCAGGACTCCCCCAGGCTGCCTGCAGCCTCCCGCCTCCGCCACCCCCACAGCCACCACCACCACCACCAGGAAAGCCAACTATGCAGAACCCCTTCATCCCCACGCTCTTCAACCCAAAAACATCCAGCAAGACTGCTTTTCCCTCAAGAGGAGACCACCAGCTGCCTTGGACTGGCCACCAAACTATAGCTGGCATGTCCCCCCATTCTCTGGCCCCATGACCTCAGCCAGCACAGTCACAGGTGCCCTGCATGGAAAATCGCAACCAAAAGCAGATTTTTTTTAAAGACTATTCATCTATTGGGTGGGGGCAGAAGGGGAGGGAGAGAAGAGAATCCGGAGCCAACTCTGCACTGAGCTCAGAGCCCAACATGGGGGCTTGATCCCACAACCTTGAGATTGTGACCTGAGCTGAAACCAAGAGTCAGACACCTAACCAACTGAGCCACCCAGGCACCCTCAAGCAGATGTTTCTTTTTTTTGTTAGCTACCCTCTCCTCCTCCATTCTCTTTCCTTATTCTTTTTCTTTCCTCATTCCTAAATTTCCATGGAATATAAAACATGTCAAATTTTTTGCCTAGAAGACAAGTGTTTTTACAAACTCTGAATAAGTTAATCAGTGAAATGAAACCTGACCCTGAATGCAGTCCTGGCTCACGAGGCATACTTGGAAACACGGAGTCGCAAAGGCTAGGGGATGGGCATTTCAGTGGTTAAAATCCTAGGATGGGGAGAGATTCTTTTTCTCCTCTGGTTAGAATAAAAAGTCCCTCTCTTGACAGGGTCATGAGTTCAAGCATGGAGCCTACCTAAAATTTAAAAAAAATTAAAAAAAAAACAAAAAAACAAAAAACTCCCTGACTTCTTCCCTCAAGAAGTAACACTTCATTAGCTCATGAAATAAATCAATGATGCTGGTTTGTTATTGCCTCACAGAAAAGGTCTATCACCACTACCACTGAGTATTCACGATAATTATGAGCTATTTCTTTCCACCCTCTTGAGAGAGAAGTTGGAAGACTTCTCTAAATTATAATCTGAACTGGCTTTTTCCAGTTGATCTAAGTGCCTTCATAATCCCTCTTCCAGTGGCTCGTCCAGGTGACAATCACCCTCAAACATGACCCTGAAAAGCCAGCTACTTCCCCACTAGAATAACCACAGTACTAATGGCTGGAGGCAAGATCCACCAATGCACGCAAGGCTGAAGGAGAGAGAGGACCTCTGCACAGCCTTAAAGGACCTCCCCCATTGTATGTATTAATTATAATGGAAACAACAGTGACTTTACAATGGAGAAACCCAATAGATACCCCTTGAATTGTATAGACTGTATCCCCCCCAATTCATATACCCTAACCCCCAATGTGCTGGCATTTGGAAATAAGGCCTTTAGGAGGTAATCAGGAGGAGATGAGGTCCTGAGGGTGGGGTCCTCATAAGAAGAGACCACAGGGCTTGCTCTGTCCTGTCTCCCCACACCTCCACCACATGAGCCGCAGCAAGAAGACAGCTAGGAAGAGAGCTCTCACCAGAACCCAACCTCTGTAGCACCTTGACCTCAGATTTCCAGCCATCTGAACTGTGAGAAACACATGGCTGTGGTATAAGCCCCCTAATCTATGGTATTTTGTGATAGCAGCCTGAGCTAAGACATCAACTGAGACACCAAAGTAACGTGAGCGAGGTGCCCCTGACGTGATCACTACAGAGAGCATGGCACCCCCACGGCATTCCCCACGGCCAAAAAGGTATAACCTCATTCTAATCCTGAGAACGCATCAGCCCCACACATACTGCGGGGCATTCTACGAAGTCTCCAACCAATTCTCTACAAAAGCGTTACTGTCATGGAAGACAAGGGAGGAGCACAGACTTGTCAAAACTTGAAGAAGACAAAGGTAGCCATGACATGATTGTGAACCGGATCCTGGAGCAGGAAAAGGATGGGAATGGGAAAAATGGGTGAAATCCAAATCAAATGCATAGTTAATAGCACTACACCAATATTAATGTCTTAATTTTGGTAACTGCTATGGTTCGGCCAGGTGTTAACACCAGAAGAAGCAGGGCGGATGGGATTCTCTGTACATGCTTCCCAGCTCTTTTCCAAGTCTAAAATCATATCAAAATGAAAAGGATTAAAAAACGAACTACTGGGTGGCTCAATCGGCTAAGTGTCTGCATTCAGCTCAGGTCAGGATCCAGGGGTCCTGGGTTCAAGCCCTGTGTCGGGCTCCTGGCTCAGCAAGGAGCCTGGTTCTCCCTCTCCCTCTGACCCCTCTCCCTCCTCATGCTTTCTCTCTCAAATAAATAAAAATTAAATCTTAAAAAAAAAATTCCATCTCTTCCTAGAGTAATTCCTCTGGGTCTCACCAAAGGTGAAAGGATTGTCTCCAGAAACCTGTTAGCTCTCAAAATCGGTTACTAGATGGAGGAGTCGCTTCACACACAGTAGACCGTGACATTTCAAGGTGAGGGCTGAGGTTTGGCACTGACACATCGTGAGTTACCGGCGACGGTGTGAGGAAACCATGGCCCAGCCAGAAAGGCCCGAGGAGGAGGAATGTGTTCAGAGATGGGCAGCTGGGGAGGGGAGGGGCCCATAAATGGAGTTCGCTTTCCAGAACACTGAAAGGAAAGGACTGGCCCAAGGTGGAGGGTAGCCCAGTCCAATGTGGTCGGGAGAAAGAGGCCGGCGGGCCGGGGCTGTGCTTGCAACACGGATTCTGAGCTCTGGCGTCCCCTGCCTCAAGCTGCTGCGCTTGGGAAAGCTGCCTGGGAAAGACGGGGGACGCTCCGGGAGCCTCTGAGCGCTCACCCTTCAACACGTGAGAGCGCCCTCGAGGCCTGCAGGCGGTTCCTGCCAGGGCGAACATCCCTTGCCCAGTGGACGCCCAAGTTACCTGTGATCCTGTTGGAAATGCTGAAGAGCCTGGACGTCCTCTGCCGCTGCACGAACGGCTCCCGGTAGTACCGATCCCCAAAGCACATGCCCAGCAGCTCCTTGCGAACCGTCTTGTTCCAGAGCCCATAGATCAGGGGGTGGCAGATGGCGCTGGTAAAGGACAGCCACGTGGCCCAGGTCTCCAGGGCCGGGGAGACGTAGTTCCTCCCCCAGAGGGCCTCGGAGGTGATGACAACCATGTAGGGGCCCCAGGTGACCATGAAGGCCCCGATGACCACCAGGATGGTGATGAGGGCTTTGCACTGGTTGGCCGAATAGACCACGCCCTGAAAGGCATTCCTCCTGCTGCCGGAGGAGGAGGTGGAGGTGCTGGAGTTCTTCCTCCCATTCCTCTGTGCATCCTCCTCCACGATGACCACAGTGCCACAGTGCACCTTGCGGGCCTTGACCCTGGCCACGCGGAAGATGAAGCCATAGCACACCAGCATGACCAGGAAGGGGAACAGGGCACACCAGATCTGCCAGAAGGCGGTATAGCCGGGCTCCCGGTGCCACGCAGCCACACACATCCACTTGAACTCGTCAAACTCCACCGATGACCAACCAAACAGAGGTGGCAGGCAGCCGATGAGGGAGTGAAGCCATATATAGACAAGCGCCATCACAGCTCGGTTCCCCGTGATCTTCATGGGATACACCATGGGGTACAGGACAGCATAGTAGCTAGAGAAAGCACAGAGGGAGACAAGAGAGGGGAGTCAAAATAGGGACCATATACCAGAATAGGCACCCTGTGCCCTCCAACATAGGGAGCTTTGCTGAATTTCTCCATCCGATCCAGCCATGTGGTACGTGCTCCTACAAGTAGCTCCTTCTCCCAACTTCTCCCCGACAAGGCACAGACTGTGCTATGTTACACAGCTTTCTGGGACCCCGCTTCAGGCAAGAGCTGGGTGCCAGAGCTCAAGTGGTCCCGTTTCCAAGTCACAATGTGAGAGCCCAATCATATTTGGGGCTGTGGGTAATGTTGAGGCATCCACAGGAGTTCTAAGGGATCCTGCATGAAGCCAGATAATTTCTGGGTTGCTGACATTATTAATCCATTTAGATCAGTTTTCAGAGGGTCATTAAAAACCAGAGCAATATCAAAGGACTAAGGGGTTCATTCACTGGATGAACATTTACTGAAGGCCCGCTGTGCTATGTACTGGAAAGGCGGTGAGGAGATGTGAGGGGAGACAGACAACAGGGAGAGGTTGAGGGTCTGGAGGTAAGAGCTAACTGGAATCTTCACGACAACTGCTTGAGGTGGTGAGGATTACCATTATCCTCATTGTACAGATGAAGACACTAAAGCAGAGAAAGAAGATGTAGCCTGCCCAAAACAAGGGGAAGAAACAAGAGATAAACGCAGTCCCCAATGCACAGGCCAGCAGTCGCTCGTTAACCATCTCCTCCAGGAGTCCACACCATACGGGCGGCTCCCAACCCCTTGGCCGTGGGTGGAGGAGGGATGCTTGGCAGGGCACCTGTTCCAGACGGCAGGGTCAGAGCAGGCTTCCTGTGGGAGATGGCACACACATCCAGGTCTTCAAAGATCAGAAGCCCTGACCCAGGAGTAATAGGGGTGGAAGGCAGCTACGGGGAGGCATGGATGGGAGCCAGTGCCTGCCTCAGGGGAAGGCTACACAGGGTTCAATCAGGCAGGTGTGGGGCGGAGGCAGGGCGGGAGATGGAAGCCGGGGCCAGGGGTCAGGAGCCAGGGGCCAGGGGCATGTGAGCCATGGAGGCCTGACCAGACCATGGGCTGGAAATAAACCACAGTCCTCCCCACTCAGACACTTTATCCAAAGGAAATGCTATTTAATGGGTAATAGGGTTTTCCCCATGAGGGCAGCATGTGGAAAAGACAGGGGTGGCCACATTGATGCTGCCTGGTATAGGTAGGATGTCAGAAAATGGCCGTGGCGGTGAGGGTCACACACCTCCCGGGAAGTCTCCTGCTCCACTGGGACCATCTCGAGTCACCCTTTGTTCATCAGCGGCTCCAGGACAGGGGCCACTGTCCAAACTGCCATATGCTGCTTGCTGCCTCTCCTGGGGCGGGGGGGGGGGGGGGGGGGGGGCGGGGGGGACTGCTTCCCCCATCTGCATCCTTGTGAAGGGCCCTCCTAATCAGACATAAGCCTGGGGCTGCTGATGTTGGGCTGCGGGCTCCAGGCAAGATGGAGCCTGGAAAGACAGCGTTTCCAGGTGTGAGATCTGAAAAGATCCCGCAGGGATCTGGCACGGATTACAGCTGTCACTGCGCATGGCCTGGGGTACAACTGTCACTGTCTTATGCTAATACCTGGGCTTGCACCTTGCAATGTCCGTGCAGCCCGCAAAAGGAGCATGCCTTTGGAGTTGGAATGCCTGGGTTCAGATGGTGGCTCTGCTGTCTACTAGCTGGGTGACTTTGGGTAGCTGATTCAACCTCTCAGAGCTTCAGGTCCTTCATCTGTACCATTGCAGAAGCCCGGCCACAGGTCTGCTCCAGGAATGCAACGTGTTGGACTGAGGGAAAGGCCCAGGTGGTGCCTGCTCTTCCCCTGGCAGTGGGGGCAGAGCCTGCTCTCTCTCTGACCAACCTCTCCCTCTTCTCCTGAAGATGGGGGCCCATATTGTTCATGCTGCTCCCAATGGCCATGACCAGGAAGGGACACTGGGCTCTTCTGAGTCCTGAGAGATGAACCGGGCCATTCTGGTGGTCTCCTACCTCCTGGCAGGTGATGGCCCAGACCCTGACCTGTACATCATCCCAGCAAGTGAAACGTGAGGAAGTACCTAGGGTGGGATGGAGGGGTGCCTGGGTGGTTTCCTTCACTTACACAAAACAAGGCAGAGATTTTTCTTTTTCTTTTTTTTTAGATTTGAGAGGAAGTGCATGCATGTGTGTTAGTAGGCGGAGTGTTATAGGGAGGGAGAGAATCTCAAGCAGACTCCCTGTTGAGCAAGGAGCCCAACATGAGGCTTGATCCCAGGACCCATGAGATCATGACCTGAGCTGAAACCAAGAATGGGACACTCAACTGCCTAAGCCACCCAGGTACCCCAGATTTCTTTTCTCTGCCCTCTTAAAAACTGTGCAGGCCCTCTGACCTCAGGACACTTCAGGGGCAAGGGCGCGTCCAGGTGTGGGAAACCAAGCCTGGGGAATGTTAACTGCCCCTGGCTCCTCTGACCAACCCTGCTCTGGCAGTCGTAAAAATAATTACAATTAATAAGCTGTCCTCTGCAACATACCCTTCTGGCTATTCTTAACCCTCAGTTATTATTATTTTATGGCAAGTCTTCTCTTTATTGTAATAAATGGTATTTGCTTCATCCACTGACGGAGGTTCTGGCCATGAGCAATTCCAGTGGGACACAACAGTACTCTCTCCCAGCTGGACCCTGAGTCCCCCGGGATGCTGGGGTCAGGGGCCAGCTCCCAAGGGGTCAGTTGCCAAAGGTCAGAGGGCTGCCCCTTTATCCCCCCAGGACTATTCTAGTTTTGGGGTTTGTTTCCATCTTTTATAAAATTTATATACAATGAAATGCACAAATCTACAGCTCTATAAAGATATGAAAAAATCCCACACCTGCCCACCAAAAAAACATGGATTTCAGAGATTTGAAACGTCATTTCTTTCAACTTAGCATCATTTAGGTCTATTTGCAGGTTCAAAGGAAAATGCAGGTCACAAGCAACTCCCTGCTCCCCTGCAGGTCATTGGAGGCCAAAGCGCAGGGGTTCCTTTCGCCTTCTGGGCTCTTGCTCGTAACTGGCTTCTGGGGCTCTCAGTCTTTCCTCCAGCCACTCATTTTTACACATGAGCCCAAGCAGGACCCCTGGTCCCAAAAGAGGCTCTCACAACATCACGTGTAACTGACAAGCCATTATGCACACGGGGGCTCTAACGCGGAGCCCTCCAATAGCCACGTCTGGGTCAATGAGACAGCTCCACCTACAGATGTGAACAAAGCCCAAGGCAAGAGGAGAACACACGTTAACTCATACTGAACAATCTCCTAAAAGCACTAGTGAATTGCTTCACTATGACTAACCATCTCACAGTCCCAGCTATTTTGATTTATTAAACACGGGTTTTAGAGCTGGGGTTTCATCCATCCCAGCACAAAGTGAAAACATGAGCAGCTTCCAGGCTAAGCTAGAGGTGACCATGTCACAGACTTAGGCATGGGGAAATTCTGCCCTGGTCTAATGACGGTCCCCACCTGGCCCTATCTCCATGTGGCTGGTTTAGGATGTTGACACTTCCACCAAACTTCGCTCCAGTCAGCTACTCTTTCTTCACTTGTGTTTTTTTGCTGTCTTTTCATGAGGCCACAAAATAAACAATTTTGGTCATCTGTCAACTTATTATTTGATTGATTTATTTAGCTGGGGTTCACGACTGGGGATGACGTGTCCCCTGGAGACATGTGACGATGACTGGAGACATTCTGGGGTGTCACAACTGGAGAGGAGCTACTTGCATCTGGTGAGGAGCTCCCAGTTCAGCCCCATGCAGCAAATGTTACCGGCCCACGATATCAGCACTGTCAGGCTGAGAAACCTGGAGCTAAACTAACCACTTGTCAGACATGACCGGTGGTTCCCTGTGCAATCTCTGGAGGTGATTAAAAGCCCAGCCTCTACCTCCTCAGAACTGGACGAGCCACCTACCAGCCATGTGGGCTTGGGTGAGCTCACAAAGCCTCACAACGGCGCCTGGCAAGTGATCAGCAAGCAACCCTTTTTAGTTGAGGTCGTGACCACGGCCCCAGGTTTTCTTCTTTTCCACTTTCTTAGAAATGTAACTATTTCTCTCTTCTAGTCCCATTCTCTCTGTTCTTTGTCTCTGCGTTATTGCCTTTCCTCTTCTCTCTCCCTCCTGACCCCTCCCCATCTCTCCTTCCCTTCCTCTCTCACAGACACACACACAAGCACACATAGTTGCATCTTTAGGTTTGCAATAGACTATGGCAAATAGATGACCTCTGAAATTACCAAGATTGAGTACAATTAATTTAACAAAATTAAGCAGACAGAAGGAGTATATAAATATGTCACTTAAATGGACAAAATCAAGTTAACTGGTCCAGTCAATTTGTATCTTTAAACCACATGAATGATCAATATAAAAAAATAAATGGCACCTGCCATGAAGTTATTTGAAAACTTTTACCACATTTTACGCCAGTCCCTCCCCTGTAATCACAAGGGTCTGGTCAAGGCATCCTACTTGCTGTCCTAATGTATTCATTCAAATGCCACCTTTCCCAGAAGCACCCCTGGCCCTGCCACCCAGGGCTGGACTGGAGCTGCACCCTCGGCTATTTCGGCTTTGTGTTCACACCCACACTCCCCTGCTGCCTCTGCCTTTCGCCTGTAAACTCCTGGTGGGCGAGGTCTGTCCTGTCCGTACTTGTATCCTGCCACCCTCAGGACTCAGCACAGGGCCTCCCCTAGAGTGCCAACCAGTGCCAACCAGTGCCACAGTGGGAAAGAACAGGGTGCCGGAACAGGTCACCCATCTCAGGGACAGTGCGCTCTGACAGCACAACTGGAGGATCTGTCATGCTTGCGGAGGAACCCAATATTCAAGCAAACAACTTACAGCCCCCTAGAGCCGCCCCTGCCAAGCTGGGACAATACCCCAAGCATCCATATAGAGATGACCCCCGTGAGAGGCACTTAAGAACTAACTCCCCAGCTCTGCTCTAGCCATTCGTCCTCACTCTGTGTCCCACAGAACCCAAGGCCCAGGAAAGGATGCTCAAAGATCGCCAATTTTTTAAAAACATAGAATTTAGAACAACAGTGAGATCCCATGCCTCCCACTGCCAACAAAGTTCCAGTTTTTTTTTTAAATGTCATATAATCAGTCTTGATAGGATGCTGACAAATAGCTACAAGAGTAAAAATCTGTACCATCTTCTGAAAAACAACATGCCTTTTACACACAAAGAATCTTGAAAGTGTGTTTTATTGCTCTTACCAAAAACACAATTCCACAACATACACCTCCCTCAAACATGCTCTATATGACAGTAAGCTAAGAAGGGACTGTAAAAACAAATTCTAGTGCCTCCACAGGATGGAATACCATGGAACCATTAAACATCATGTTTCTAAAGAGCATTCACACTTGCAGGTGGGAAAACAATGCTCATGATCACTTGTTAAGTAAAAAAGCAGGTAACACAAACCACACGTGCCATAAAGCCTATTTAAAAAGTGTACTGCATGCAACCAAAGATTACTACAGGTAAATATACTAACATCAAAACAGTCATTGCTTCTGATTGGTGGGATTAGGGATAGTTCTTACTTTATCCTTCACATTTTCTGTATCATTTTCATTATTGGAAAAAAAAAGAGATTTAGAGAAGCCAACTGATTAGTTATGACCAATTTGCATTCCCCACAGCCAGAGGAGGCCAACACGGTCTGGCCTTAGGCCTGGTACAGGCCTGCACTCTGGGTGCACCATCCAGCTACCGTTCATCAGCTCAACAACAGATGGTCCTGAGGGAGCCCGCGGACCATGTCACCCAGTGACAGGAACCCCAGCTAGCCTCCTGACTCCACTGCTCCCTCCTGATCCCACAATTTCAATCTACTCTCGCCCCCCGAAGTCAAACACTTGCCTGTGATGAGTGAAGTGCCCATGAGCAAAATCCTAAGAAGCATGATGAACGGAGGGGCCCAAGCAAAGCAAGAGACAGCAGGCAGCCCTCTGTGAAGCCCTGGACCTAATCTCCCTGACAGATCACTTTCCCCAGTTTCTTTTCCTCATCTACAAAGGGTGCATCAGAGGTTTTAAGAACTTTCTTCTTAAGCATCAGAATATCTTTTTATAAAAAATAAAACTAAATGCAATAATGCAGATTAGATAAAATCAGAGGTACTCTGGTCAGAGGGATGGAGGACGAGGCCAAAGCCCCCGACATCCTCCCAAGGAACTAAGACAGTGAAAGTCACAGGACCAGATGATCTCCCAGGCTCCCCCCTCGGCACCCATTCCTTAATTCCTTGATTCTCAGAGGCAGGCTTACCGGTCGACAGCGATGACCCCGAGTGTGAGCATGCTGGCCGAGCTGATCAGCAGGTAGAGGAGGGCGGAGAAGTTGCACCAGACCACACCAAAGATCCATTCCCTCCGAATGGAGCTGGTGGCCACAAAAGGCAGCACCAGCACGGACAGCAGGAAGTTGGACAGGGTCAGGCTGAAGACGAACTTGTTGCTGAGGGTGAGGAGGTACGACTTCTTGTACAAGGTGACGGCGATGACCAGGTTGCCCAGGCAGACGAAAATGGTGATGATGATGATGGTGATGAAGTCAGTGACGACAGCGCCCCCTTCACCACTCTCCTCCTCTGTGAGGTTACTCAGCTCCTTCCTGTGGCCGAGGGAAGAGTTCAGGCTCATGGTCAGGGCACCTCGGCGTGCGGTGTGCAAAGCATGCTGGACGGCTAGAAAAAGGGGAGACCGACGGACAGGAAAAGACTCATCAGATCCTCTCACATGCACTCGACAGAAGAGCAGCAGAGGCTCCAGTCCTCTTGGCAGCCTGAGACTCTCAGCCAGGCTTCCCCGCTCAAGCTCCACAAAAGCGGCCTGTTTTCTATAACCTACTTTGTGTGGGACTCCCTGTGTCTCCTTGAACGACGTGTTCTTCCAACCTAACCCAACCTAATCACTGTTCCTGTGGCCAGTGTTCAAAGCCCGTGATGTACGGCCTGCGTGCTGGCCCAACAGCCAATTTTGGGGCCCCGCCGCACAGGGGTGGTCCCGGAGATCAGATGTCCAGCCTGGGAACCTGCACTGGAAACAAGCAGCAGGCAGGGGTCTCTGTGCTGCTCCGGGGCCCCTGCAACCCAGGGAGCTCCCTGAGCCAGCGGCAGTAGCATCCCATGGAGCCCACAGAGACCGGGAATCTCAGGCACGCCTCTGACTCCCTGAACCAGAATGTGCATATTTCTTTTTTGGTGGTTTATGGGTTTGTGGTTTTTTTCTTTTCTTTTTTTTCTTTTTTTTACATTTTTTAAAGTTTAAATTCAATTAGCCAACATAAAGTACATACTTTGTTTCAGATGCAGAATCCCATCCCCAGGTGATTTGTGTGCCTGTTCAAGTTCCAAAGCAAGCTTATCGTAGGAACTCTTCTGAGGTCCCTGAGCAGACTTTTGACATGTACAATTCACTCAGAGCCATCATCTTGGCTCTTGTCAGACACAGCAAAGGAGGGCAAGCATCGGACACTAAGCACAAATGGGGATATGTGGGCACAGGGTGAGGCCTTGGCCCACGACACCATTCTCCACACAGCGCAGCCCCTGCTCTTGGGACGCTAGCTCGAGACCTTGGCTAAAACTGAAGGTTAACATCTTAACGTTAAATTCCAAGGGCCACGTTTCTCCAAAAACTTCATCTACTTTCATCAGCCAAAAAACCCACCAATCACTTCCCCTACCTGCTCCTGTTCCCAACAAACAGAAGACACCAGAAAGGACAGCTTTCCTTCCATGAGCCAGATGACAGGACCATAGTTCCTAATCTGCCCACACAGGGCGGCAGAGGCTTTCCCCACTGCCCCTGGCTGACCTGACACCGCTGTCCACACACTTTTGGCCACAGGGAGCAGGTGGGTTCAGAGGTGGCCCTTCCCCTTCCAGCAGTCCCATGTGCTGGTCAGAGAGCTTCCTGTTCCAGGGAGCCTACCTGCTGTGGGTCCTCACCACAGACCTGAGGCCTGCTGGCTTAAGCCCCACCAAACAGTCTGAATCCCTCCTCCACTTGATAGCCTCTAAGTGCTTCCCAAGTGACTTGCTTTCCCTTCTCCAGATTTTATCTCCTGAGTCCCTGATATGAGTCCAGACTCTTGGCTAATTCAGACTCCTTGCTTTGGACCTGTTTGCAGCTAACTGTGACCTTCTTGATCCCATAGTCCCCAAAACCGAACGCATCTTCTGGATGTGGTCTGCTAAGTGTCGAGCACAAGGGGGCAATTTTCTCCATCATCAGAACAACCTCCTCCTGCTGTTCACTCTAAGAATGCATTTTCCTTCAGCAATCGTATCATCCTGTTGGGCTTATCTAACTGTGTGGTCGTCTAAAACCCAACACTTATACACATAGGAATTTCTGTGAAGGCAGCTGTCCCCAATCTTTAATTGATGGCATTAATGTTTTTAAACCTAAATACAACACATTATTTCTACTAAATTTTATTTCGTGCATTTGGGCCCATATTTCCAGGCTGCTGAAATATTCTAAATTTTTGCTCAGTTATACAGTATGTTAGTTACTCCGGCTTTGTGCAATGAATATACCTTGTAGGTATGCCTTCTACATCCGTGTCTTTGTAAGGTTGTCTCGGGGTTTTGTCTTTATTTTGTGAGTTCTGAATTTTGTTAACTTTTTTTTTTTTTTTTTTAATTTTGTTAACTCTTATAAGTAAATTATTTGGTGTCTCAAAACAAAGGTCATACATGAGCATATTAACTTTGCAAGTGATGACATGGTAAAGAAAACAGACGTTGAGTCATTAGACAAATGACAAAATACAAGAAAGTATTTATAATTTATGTCATAGAGAAAGGATTAATCAATTTAATTTATAAATAATTAAAAATACCCCAGAAAGGTGAAAAAACAGAAAATTGAGCAAAAGCTATAAACAGAAAAAAATGTAGCTCTCTGAGGAGATAGATATCAACAAAACTTATGGTCATTTTGCATACATTTATCCATCAAATCATTATGTCATATCCCTTAAACTTACATGATGTTATGTGTCAATTTATATTTCAATAAAAGCAGGCACAAATAGACATAAACAGTTCACAGAACAAGATATACCAATCATACTGTAAACCTATGAAAAGATGCCCAATGTCAATTAAAATAAGAGAAATGCCCACAAAACTACATGAGATACCATCTCTTAAATTTCATGCCACTAAAAACTCACGAGTGCGGCATCACTCTGTTGGTGAGGCTGCAGGGAAACATGCGTTCTCCCACACTCACTCCAAATGTGATTGCAGAAGGGAAAAGCCCTGTGGAGGGGGTTTGGCAATATCTAACAAAGCTCCATATGCATGTGCCCTTTGACCCAGCAATTCTATTTCCAGGTACCTGCCTGAAGGTATAAGTTCATAATATGAAATGACAGATGCACAAAGTTGTTTCATTTGTTGAGGCACTAATTGTAAAAAAACAAGAAATTAGAAAAATGTGAGAAAGAAGGGAAAATAAGAATGTATCCGCATATAAATATGCATAAATATTAGTTTACTTATACAAAAAGAAAAATAGTAAAGATAACTAGAAATTAAGAAACTAATGGAAGCAAAATTTCTCTTAAGTATTTTTCACAGTTTTGATTCTTGAACCATGTAAATATTTTATATGCTAAAAAAATTTTAATACAAATGAATGCAAAAAGTAAAATTGGGGCACCTGGGGGCTCGGTGGTTGAGCATCTGCCTTTGGCTCAGGTTGTGATCCCAGGGTCCTGGGATCACGGTCCACATCTGGCTCCCTGCAGGGAGCCTGCTTCTCTCCCTCTGCCTATGTCTCTGCCTCTTTCTCTCTCATGAACAAATAAATAAAATCTTTAAAAAAAAGGAGACAAAATTATTGCCAACAGAAAAATTAGGCCTAACTATATATTCGATTGATAACATAACCATACAGACAAAAAAGTTCTATCAAGTAGCTTTTAAAATACAGTATTTTGGGGGCATCTGGGTGGCTCAGTGATTGAGCATCTGCCTTCGGCTCAGGTTGTGATCCCAGGGTGCTGGGATTGAGGTCCACATCCAGTCTCCCCACAGGGAAGTCTGTTTCTCCCACTGCCTATGCCTCTGCCTCTCTCTGTGTGTCTCTTGTGAGTAAATAAATAAAATCTTTAAAAAATAATTAAATAAAATACAGTATTTTGACTACAAATTGTTAATGGTATATATTAAAGAACTACCAAGTTTATGTAGTAGGCTTGATGATAATGGTGTTGTAATTTTATGACTATTCTGAGTGTAGAGCAACTGAGTATGTATGTCTGTGGGAGAAAGGAGGCACAGATTATGGAAGAAGAAGAGGAGAAGACGGACCCTGTAGTGTTAGGTTGGTACAGGAGGCATCAGTATGAACCTCCTATTCAAATATACAGAAACAGCTTCCAAGGAAAATCCCTGAAATGCAGTCAGAAAGATTAAGAGAATGAAACTATAAAATAAAAAAGTAAATGAGAAAATACGTGCTTTATTCCTCAAGCTAAGCAGAGTGTTTTTCACTCATTAAGGAAATCCTATCTGGCAAAATGGTGGACTCAGCCTACATGAATGTCTTTCCCACTCCAAATTCACTGAAATGCTGGCTTAAATGTGACCCAAGTTTTTAAAAAGGAAAAGAAAAGCCAAGAGAGAGAAATCCACAGGTACCAAAAATAGGGAGAAAATTCAGGGATCCCTGGGTGGCGCAGCGGTTTGGCGCCTGCCTTTGGCCCAGGGCACGATCCTGGAGACCCGGGATCGAATCCCACGTCGGGTTTCCGGTGCATGGAGCCTGCTTCTCCCTCTGCCTGTGTCTCTGCCTCTCTCTCTCTCTCACTGTGTGCCTATCATAAATAAATAAAAAAAAAAATTAAAAAAAAAATAAAAAAAATAAAAAAAAGAAAATTCAAAGTCAGTTAAAATCCCACACCTACGGCCAAAAGAGTGTTAGATCCAGTTCAAGAGCCCTGGGACTGAGGTGGTTTATGTGGGAGGGCAACTCTGAGCTCCACAAGGCAGAGAACTGGAACCAATGCCTGTATAAACCATGGGTTCTAGAAGTGCAGCCCCCTCCGTGAATAAGAGATTAGAAAAGTTCTTCCCGCTGGCAGGGGGAAGCAAAAAAAAAAAAAAAAAACAACACAGTCATTTACCTGAGGCTCTGGGTGGAGCATGAAAAACACCCCCTGCCATGAGAAAGCAAACACTGAGTCATGTGCCATGCTGATGCAGGTACCAAATCCATGCATTCTGCATGGGGCAGAAATCCAAACTAATAAATCCATGTAAAAATTAATGCTGACAAAAGTAAACATAAAATGGGTCTGTGGTAAATTTCCACATTCACAAAACAAACACTCAGTGAAGGTGAGTGCATAGTGTTCATCATGAGTGACAATCAGAACAAAAAACAGAATTGACATTCCAAGAACTTAAATTAATAGAAAAAGTTGAATAAGGCTATAATATAAATATTATTGAAAGCTTTAAAACGAAAAGGGGTAAGAATCATAACGAAAGAACAAGATACCATGAAAAAATAGTAAGCAATTGAGAAAAAAAAGAATCCTATTGAGATTTTAGAAATTAAAATTTTTGTTGTCAAAATTAAAAACTCAATGGTTATGCTGAACAGCAGATTTAACTAAAGAGAAAGATGGTAAACTGGTAGATGGCTCTGAGGAAATTACCCAAAATTCAATTAAAAAAATTAAGAAACTGAAAACATGAAAAGTCAAGATTTACGAAAGACAGATAAGAAGATCCAACATAAGTTCAATAGAAGAACAGCAAAAGAGTGAAAAATGTAGGTAGCAGATGCTGCTGGGTGCCTACCCAACCACCACTCTGGCTCTTCTCCTTACTGGCAGACCTCTGACTTGGTTCTGGTGTAATCCTCCTCCCAGTGACTCCAAGATGGTTGATCCTATCCCTAGATCTGGGAGCTAAATCCTGGTTGGTCTAAAGTAATCATTGTGAAAAAAAAAAAAAAAAAAAATAAAGTAATCATTGTGTCCCTTTCTCCATGCAATCCTGGCCAAGTAGTCAAGAGGAGAAGTCGGGGGTTGGCAGGGGTGGAAATGGAGGTACTCGGGGGAAGCTACTCTGATCTCATAAAGACCCAGAAGACAAATCTTTTCCTGAGGGCCCTAAGGCAGGCATCTTGGGATCCTCAGAGGTGCTAAGCCAGCGTGCTATGCACAGCAAGGAGATGGTCAATCCTGGAGCCGCTGAATTAGCAAACCATCTAGTCACTCATCCTGGCTTGTTACAGGAAATACATTTCTTAAAATGATTTTTAGATCTATTTTCAGTTTTGTTACTTGAGTCCAAAGCACCCAACTTGCATTCAGTTGGGCCTAGACTGTCCACATCAAGGTTGACACAATTTTTAAAGGAATGACTGAACATTTTCTAGAATTAAAGGAAGACACAAGTCCTCAGAATGAAGGGTTATCTCAAATTCTAAGAGTAAATTAGAAAAAGTCTGCATCAAGGCACATCACAATGAAAAATGCCAAACATCAAGACACAGAGAAAATAGTAAAAGCAAGTTTTCTGATAAAGAAGTAACATTAAATAAACAGCAGACTCTTCTTTTGAAGAAAACAGAAAATAGAGGCCAAAAAACCGTGGAAGGATCTCTCAAAGTGATGACTGAGGAAAAGAACTCTTTCCCTAAAGTTCTATAATATCATCCAAGAGAGGGCACAATACACTTTTGAGGCAAACAAAACCTGAAAGTTTACTAATTGTAAACTGACTGAATGATCCACTTAAAGACACATTTCATGAAGGAACCCAAAATCCAAAAAATAAACAGCGTGCAAGAATCAACTGTTAGAAAAGAAACTGGCAAATTTATGCATAAATCTAAATAACAACTGCTTAAAAATGAAGCTTAAATTTAAAAAGTTAAACATCAGCCATAAATTTTATATTAAAAAAAAGAGCTAATTTAGAGGCTTTGAAACCAGGGCAAAATTAAAATACTAAGCAAAATGGAAGCTCTTAAAGGCATGGTTAGAGTAGAAAGAGTCCAGATTATTATGTACTCAGGGCAGGAACTTTGGTTAGGGCTGCTTCCCCAGCACCTGCACAAGTGTGTGGTATGTAGTTGGTACACTCAATAATTATCTGTAGATGAAGGACTAGCTTCCAGAAGTTTGTCATTGCTAAATATGAGTATTAACAATGTAAAAGAATAAAAATAGGATGCAGAACTTAAAATCCAAAAGACAGGGGAAGGGGCGCCTGAGTGGCTCAGTCAGTTAAGTGTCTTCCTTCAGCTCAGGTCATGATCCCAGGGTCCTGGGATTGAGCCCCACATCAGGCTCCCTGCTGAGCAGGGATTCTGCTTCTCCCTCCCCCTCTGCCCCTCCCCTTCCTGCTCATGCTTATGTGTACACACACTCTCTCAAATAAATAATCTTTAAAAAAACAAACAAACAGGGACACCTGGGTGGCTCAGCAGTTGAGCATCTGCCTTTGGCTCAGGGCGTGATCCTGGGATCTGGGATGGAGTCCCACATTGGGCTCCTTGCATGGAGCCTGCTTCTTTCTCCTTCTGCCTATGTCTCTGCTTCTCTCTCTATGTCTCTCATGAATGAATGAATGAATGAATGAATAAATAAATAAATAAATAAAATCTTAAAAAAAAAAAAAACAACCAAAAACGAAACCTAAACAAACAAACAAACAAAAAAACCATAGAAAGGACAGGGAAAAGAATTAATAAAGCAGTACTCTCCCCTGTTACTCTCCAGAGGCCCTACAATAGGCACACTTGTGAACTGTAGGACCAGAGAACCCAGGGCTGCCTGCAGAGCTGAGGCTCTC
Source organism: Canis aureus (assembly GCF_053574225.1). Classification (NCBI taxonomy): domain Eukaryota; kingdom Metazoa; phylum Chordata; class Mammalia; order Carnivora; family Canidae; genus Canis; species Canis aureus. The sequence continues at coordinate 50,741,525 of NC_135616.1, forward strand.
TGGTCCAACCTTTCCCAGGAGGCAGAAGGGGTGTGTGGGCCAAAGAGCTGCCCACCAGGGAACTCCAAAATCCCGGCCTCTGCCAGGAGGCCTCCCAACTTGTGCAGTGGGGAGGCACAACCCCAACAAATCCCCCAGGGGTGTACCTTTAAAGAACAAGAGAGAGGACTCAGATTGCCCCAGCCAGCGAAGGCGTCCTGGCAGGCAGCCCGCTTACCCAGGGCCTGACAAGCCGGGGCCCATTGAATGGAAGCAAATTCACGTGTGACTCACATTACCACTCTGTGGGCCAGTTCTGCCGCCAGACACAAAGGTGGTTCAGAACTCCCACACTCACTGTGCCCTGCCTTGTTGCCTTGTGCCGTATCTCTAAGAAACAACACATGTGTTCCATAACTGAGGTAGTTTTTTTTTTCTTAAGATTTTATTTATTTATTTATTTGTAAAAGAGAGAGAATGAGAGGCATGACTGGGGTTTTAACAAACGAATCAGAAGTTACTCCTGACAGGTTACCAGGGAAGGCTTCACATTCCTTCCTCTTTCCTGCCATGGCTCAGTGTAGCACGGATGTACCTCTTCTGGAGTTACCTTGGCCTCTTGGCCATTCCTAGAGACGGTGAACAGTCTGCTGGGTTGGATTCCTGGCGATGGCTTCAAGTCATTCAAAGCCAAATCTTGATACAGTATTATTTTGGGTTAAAAAATAACGCAGTGTTATGGAATATTGAGACAGGTATTTATTGTGTTTTATAAACCAGTTTGCATGGTAATTTCCAAGAAGTGATCCCAGAAGTACCTTGATCTGCAGAAACAGAATTACTACAAGGTAAGGGTAGATTACCTCTCTTGTTTAATTGTGCAAATTTGGATAGGATGATCTCACCTCATATTTTTACCTAGAACTCTGATTTTCATCAAGTTGTAGTGGCCATCCTTCCTGCTCAGACCACTGTCATCTCACATTTGTCAGAAAAAGACGGTGGCCTGGAGGTGAAGTGTACAAACAGCACAGCTAAACCGCCTGGGTGTGAGGTCTAGCTTCTCTACTTATTTGATACAAAAACTTATTGTTTCCTCATCTATAAAAAGAATATATCTTCCTCGTAGTCATTATGAGAACTAAGTTTACGTTTATTTGTACCAAGTGCCTAGTGGCACACAGCAAGCTCTCCCCACAGGTCTCCCTCTCTCTAGTGTTAGCATTGGAAGGTCTACCCTGATTTCACAATGGGAAAGGATGCTTCCTCCATTTTTTGGCTATGGCCACATGACTCAGGACTTTGGCTGGATCTGCTGAAGGACAGACTAGCTACCAGAGCTTGGTCGGCTGATAAACTGGGCCTAGAGGTGGAGCAGCTGGCTCTCTGGCACTCTGAGGAGAGCGCTCATGGGCAAAGCTGAGGGAAGGATAGTGAGAGAGGGAGAGGGAATGCAATGGATCCATCCAAAGATGCTGATGAAATAATTTGAGACTCTCAATCTTCTTGTTCTTCTTGAGTACATTTTCTCCTTCACTGAGGCCAGCTAAGCTGGGTTTCTGTCACTTGCAACTTAAAGAATCCCAGCTAATATTCTGATATGCCATGGTCTTCATACAAAATGTCAAGACCCCACTTTTTTGGAGATTAATCCCGAGAACCTTCCCTTTTTTTAAGATTAGGCTGACTCCTCAGGCACAGCTCGGCCTTCCTCAGCCTCATCCTAAAAACCTTCTTATCTCTTCCTTCTTGCTGCAGACTGATGGACACAAGCATCATGGACTCCTTTTCATCCCCAGAGAGCGGTCTCTTCGGGATCAGGAGATCTGTGGCCCAGCCTACAAGCCTCTACAAAGAAAAGGAGGCCACCCCTGCCCTCCATCCCTTGTAAGTGAGGCTGTCAGAGTCAGCCTGGGGGGTACCTGGGGGGCTCAGCTGGTAAAGCGTCTGCCTTCGGCTCAGGTCATGATCTCCCGGTCCTGGAATGGAGCCCCGTGTCAGGGTCCTTATTCATCAGAGAGTCTGCTTCTACCTGTGTGCTCTCTCTCTCTCTCTCTCAAGTAAATAAATAAAATCTTAAAAAAAAAAAAAAAGGTTCAGCCCAAGAGCCTGCATACAACTGGCCCTGGCTCAGGGGGCTGCTAGGAGGCCATATTGGTCAGAAGGAGACACTTCTCTAACACAGGGCTGCCAGACAGGATGAGACACACCTGTCCTCTCCCTAAGTCTTCTATAGAAAAAGATTCTTTTGGCAGAAGATTCTCTTCTGATATTCTTAATTATACCTAGTTCACTTTCTCCTCCACAGCCACCCCACTCTGTGAGCAGCCTGAGTAGGGATGCCTGGGTGGCTCAGTGGTTGAGCGTCTGCCTTCGACTCAAGTCGTGATCCCAGGGTCCTGGAATAGAGTTTCACATCAGGTTCCCCTCAAGGAGCCTGCTTCTCCCTCTGCCTGTGTCTCTGCCTCTCTCCTTGTTTCTCTCATTAATAAATAAAATCTTAAAAAAAAAAAAGGAGACTGAGCAGCCCGAAAGCTGGGACCACCAGCTACCCTCTGCTAAAGAAAGTAAATGCCGATCAAGAGCCAGGCAGGTACATAAGATACTCAAATAAACAACCCTCCAGGCGAGGAAGTATTCCTAAACACCACTTCAAACAAGCCCAGGTGAGGTCAGTACAGCATTGTTTTGGCAATTCTCTCAGGTCCTCTTCATCTCAGCACCTCCAAGCGCTTTATACACAACAATCACCAGCTGGGGAGGTGCAGTTGGAAAAAAGATTCTAATAGCTACCTGGCTTTGCACCAAGGTAACTGAGATAGACAGTAAACCCCACCCCTCCCACTTTCAAACCAGACCACACAACTCACTGAGAGCCAGAGAGGGATCACAAGATGCCTGGGTTTCCCCAGGGATCCCCAGGATCCCCATCGTCCTGCCATCTTTCCCCTGCACTGACATCAAAGTTGTCCCCAAAATGGCAAGTGCGGCAAGCTGGCCTCAGCAACCCCAGAGGGAGGCCTGCCCAGCTAGCCCAGAGTCTGCTACCATGCACTGTGCACTTCGTTCCTGTCCCCACAAGGCCACCACAAACCTAGTAATGTCCTAGTTCCAAGCCTCTCACTTCACATGTAGGGCAGGTGTGAGCTCTAGTCTGCTTGGGAAAATGCACCGCAGAAGGAAAAAAAGCTACAGTCAGAATCCGAACAGCCTTACAGTCCCCGACTGGGTTCCTGGTGCGCCAGCGGGAGAGACCTGGCTTCAGTCCCCTCTGCACAAGCATCATCCATTTGAGTACCTCACTGCCCTTCACGGCATCTATTTGTAGAGACTAGCAGGCTGGAGGTCAGGGCTCCTCACTGACTGTGACCCTGTCCCACATAGGTCAACAGTGAGTCTGCTCAAGGTCTTCCCAAAACCAAACCCTCGTTCCTCAGCACAGACATTTCCCAAGGCTTGCTCCTTGATCCATCCCTTTCTCCCTATACCCTTGAGAATCTCATCCATGTCCACAGTGTTGCTTAATTACTTTTAATAATAAAGTGTTCGGAAAATACTGTGAGACATACAACGTGCCCTTATGTGCATCATCTCATCAGATCATCTGGGTAACTTTTAGAGGTAGGAATTATGCTTCTCCTTGTTTCAGAGAGACAGCATAACATGGTTAAGAGCATGAACTCTGGAACTAGAGAGCCTGGCTTCAAATCCCAGCTCCACTACTTACTGGCTCTGGGACCTTGACATGTTACTTAAACTCTCTGGACATGAGCTTCCCTTCTGAAAAATGGGGACAATCCTCTTGCTCAGGCACCTGCCTCATAGGGTTGGTGAGAGAAGTAAATGAGTTAATATTTCTACAGCGTTCAGCATAGTGTTTGGAATCACGTGTTTGCTAAATAAATAAAATGGGGAAACTGAGGCTCAGAAAGGTTAAGTGCTGAGTTTGAGAGGACAATAGGTTGTAGCAGCTCTACAGCTTGGTCCAATGGCTGTGATGCTACCATCTATCTACAATCTAACCATTCACCATGGGAGAAGATTCAATACGGTGTGGCCTCACCTACATTTCAAATTTCTCACCCACCAACCCGTTCGTGGGCTTTCTGCTCCAGCCTGCTAAGCCATATGTTTCCATTTCCAATTTGCTTTTGCTTCTGCCTCTCCTCTACTGGGAATACTTGCCCTGTCTGTGGAATGGCTCATAAAGATTTACTAAGTCTAAAATATGCTACTGATCTATTGGTATAATAAGTTTATTGAAAGAGGGAAAGAAACAACAAATAAATGGGAGAACAGGGTGACTGAAGCCTAAAGAACCAACAAAAAATATACCAGGGATCCCTGGGTGGCGCAGCGGTTTGGCGCCTGCCTTTGGCCCAGGGCGTGATCCTGGAGACCCGGGATCGAATCTCACGTCGGGCTCCCGGTGACTGGAGCCTGCTTCTTCCTCTGCCCGGGTCTCTGCCTCTCTCTCTCTCTCTGTGACTATCATAAATAAATTAAAAAAAAAAGTCACCACATGGAATTTGGCAATCATTTCTTGGACAGGAAACAAGGGTACAAAAAGAGAAAAAAATAGGACACACTGGACTTCACAAAGATTTTAAAATTCTGTACATCTAAAAGTGCTATCCACAGAGGAAGAAGGCAACCCACAGGATGGGAGAACATGTTTGCAAATCATAGATCTGGTTAGGGACTAATATTTAGAATGTATTAAGAACTCCTAAAATTCAACAACAACCTAAAAAACATCTGTGTGTAAAAAAGAACTGTAAAATGGCCAGCAGGCATATGAAAAGATGCTCAACATCACTGGGCATTAGGAAAAGCAAATAAAACTATGAGGAAATATCACCTCATACTCGTTAGAATGGCTACTATAAGGGGAAATACCCCACAACCAGTGTTGGTGAGGATGTGGATGTGGAGAAACTGGAGCCCTTCTGCACTGCTGGTGGGAATGTACTGAAAGAGCCGCTGCAGAAAACAGCATGAGGGCTTCTCAAAAAGTCAAATACAGAATTACCATACAATCTAGCAGTTCCATTTCTGGTTATAAACCTAAAATAACTAAAAGCAAGGTCTCGAAGAGATACTTGTGCACCCATGTTCCCAACAGCATTATTCACACTAGCTAAAACGAGGCAGCACCCAAGCATCTGCTGAGTGATGACGGATAAGCAAAACATGGAACACCTATAGGCTGGAATATTATTTAGCTTTCCAAAGGAGATTCTAACGCAGGCTCCGACATGGATGAAGCTGGAGGACACTATGTCGAATGGAGTCGGCCAACCACAAGTGACAAATATTACATGATCGCACTTAATGTGAGGTGCTCAGAGCGGCCAGAATTAGACTGAATGCAGAATGGTGGGTGCCAGGAGGGAGGGGTGGAAGGGAGGGGGATTGGTTAATGGGTTTAGTTTTACCAGATGAAAAGAGTTCTAGAGATGGACAGTGGGAAAGGCTGCACAAAGTAGTCGGTACCACTGATTTGTGAAGTAACAATGACTAGGATGGCAAGCTTTATGTTAAATACAATTTTAAAAAGCTGAAAAACATATGTATCTGGATTCCTCCTCTCTCACTCCTCTGACAGGGTTTGGGGAGTCATCCAGTGAAGGCAGTGGCTATGCTCACACACTGTCAGAGGGCCCCTGGAGTCCTCTCCTCCAGCAACAGAGAGGGTGTGAGCTGTGTCCAGCCTGGACCATCCTCACCGGCTCCTCGGGCACAGTGACCCCACAGCTGAGCACCCTAAGGAAAACCCTTCGTCTCCAGCAAGATGAAATTCAACTTTCTGGTCATCAGACTCCTTTGTTGCAGTTGTCGTGCACGGTGGAGGATGTGAGAACACTCAGTACCGCGCCAAGCTGGATGTGGAGCTGTGGGCTGTCTGCTGAATTTTTTCAAAGGGTCACTGGCCTGTGTCCCAGGCCGCCATCAGCAACACCAGCCGCTGCCAGCATCACCCTGGTGTTTCCCAGTCAACGGGGACAGGGGATGGTCCATTTTGCCTCCCAGAGAGTCCACAAGCAGCCAGCTGCAGTCTCGATGAAGACAACTCACCAGGGGAGAGTCCTAAGTCCAGAGAGAAAAGGCAGGGAGGGCAGTGTGGAGGGTGTGACCACAGACAGCTCTCTGGGCAAGTTTTAGCAGCCTGAAGGTCGTGCAAGACCTACTAAAGAAACTGTTCTTCCAGTTGCACACAAGGCGGCTAGCTTTCCTGTGCCAGGGCCACTGGACAGCCCAGCCCGGACCACATGATACCCCTGGGTGGGAGAATAGCAGAAACGCCAGCTTTTCCAGGGCAGGCTCGGGAAAGCCTCCGCCGTGCTGGCCCGCAGCCATCCTGCCTGGAACTGGGACCCAGCAGCTCCCAAAGGCAAAGCTGGGTCAGGCCAGGTCAGGACTGCCCAAGGCGGCTCCCAATTACCTGCCGCTGCTGCCAGACATGAGTGTGGTGGGCCAATGGTCCCGGCAGGATCTCTCGCTCTGGCAGAGAGAAGCCAGTGCCACTCCCCCAGAGCTCCCGACTCATAGGTGCAAGTGGCGACTCCACATCTCCAGTCGGATGTCACCAGCATGGCATGCCTAGCACGTCCGGAACTAGATTCTCTCAGACCTCTCTTTTCAAGTTCTTCTTTCTCATGTTATGGCTCCCCCATCCTCCCAGTTGCTCAAACCCTAAACTGAGGAGTCACTCCTGACTCCTTACTCTCTCTCTCTCTCTCTCTCACCTCCTATCTGATTTATTAGCAAATCTACGGGCTCTGATTTTGAAATGCTTCTAGAATTCAACTATGTTTTACTATCTTTGCTTCCATCACTCTGGTCCAGGCTATGTTATACCTTCTCTCTGGATTATTAAAATACCTTCCTCGCTAGCCTACCTGCATCTACCATAGTGTCCCCATTCTCAACACAGCAACCAGAATGAGCCTGTTCAGAGGCCAAAACAAATGAACAAGTCACTGCTTTACTCATAATCCTAAAGAGGTATCACTCAGAATAAGCCCTGCAGTTTCCTAGATGATGTAGCTCTCCATTACTGTTCAACCTTGTAATAAAACCTGCTTTTTATACCCACTTCAACCACACTGGCTCCTCACTATTGCACAGATACATCAACACACATCTACCACAGGGCCTTTGCACTTACTATTTCTATGCCTGGAATGCCCTTATCCTAGATATCTTTGGGGGCTGCTCTTCCATTTCCTCTAGGTTTTAATTCAAACCACCTTTTGGGCAAGGCCTTCTCAGCCCACACTGCTTTTCATAACCCTCTCCAACACTTTGTGGCTCCAGTCCTTTCCTTACTTTTTCTCTTTAGTACAGATGTACATATTTATTTATCTTGTTAATTAATGCCTTTCTCTCCCTCAAGACTATACGCTTCATGAGCACAAGAAATTCTGTCCTGCAAATTTCCTCACCAGTTAGAATAGTGACTGACAAATTACAGGTACTCAATATATGTGATAAATAATTGAATATGTGAATGAACCATGGGACACAGGGCATCCTGGCACACTAGGTAGTTCTACCATGAGATAAACAATGTTATTATGTTAATTGGCTTTTACCCTTATTTGTTTTATTCATTATCTTCCTAGAGCCTAGCAAGCTAAATTCATATTGCTAAAATTGAGGACATTGTTTAAATGTTTTAAAGTAGTATCACTTCTAAATCTTTTGGAAAATTGTAATGTTAGACCTTCACTGTATAGTATATTTGTCTGCACTTACGTATCCAGCTTTCTGGTGGTATAAAATCTAACTAACGAGGCTCAACAATATTGCAGTTTCCTTCTTGCTACTTAAAAAAATACTAAAATTAGGGCACCTGGGTGTCTCAGTGGTTGAGCGTCTACCTTTTGCTCAGGTAGTGATCCTGGGATCGAGTCCTGCATCGGGCTCCTCACAGGGAGCCTGCTTCTCCCTCTGCCTATGCCTCTGCCTCTCTCTCTGTGTCTCTCATGAATAAATAAATAAGATCTTAAAAATTTTTTTCCAAAAGGCCAAGCCTACTTCTTGAAGAGACAGACCCTACCTGCCCTGGCCTGTGTAACAAGGCAGAGTGTTACTAGTTCTTGGATATCTTCCCTTTTATTTCCTCTACAAACTATCCTATCACACATCCTCAAAGTCATGCTTTCCAGACTGTGGGTGGCAGTTAACTGTCTGTAGACCAAACAAATGAAGTCTTGCATATGGAACTACTATTCTTCAAATGTCTACAGATGCCATTGTGGTCGATAAAATTAACATTCGTTTTTCACATCGTTATTGATTCAAAGCAGCTTTTTCTAATTAAGCATTTTCTCCAGCTGAAGTGATGTTAAAAGGAGAGGAGGATCCACACAGCCTGGGAAGCTTGGAAAGCACTACCATATGCCATTCCTGGTCCCTGACCTTTGTTGCCACTTATGTGAATAATATCTAGCTCAAGATCTCCCTTAACAGTAAAATTTTGAAGAAAACTTTCTGGAACATTCCACCTCCACAGTGACCCTTCCTATGTCTTACTACCTATAGCTTTCCTTTTACATTTTAGTTATTCTGTCAAAATATGCAGGTCTTAGCACAAGTTTTTATTTTAGGTAAGGACATTTACTCCTCCAGAAAACTTATTAATTCTTCCTCAGTTTCCCCTATGAATTCCCAACAGCACCTTGCATGTGGGAGAAAATATTTTATATGCCCCCTACTCTTTAATATCTAAGTTGATCTGATATTCAATATAAAAACCAGTTTTTGGAACCTTGACAGAAACTAGGTTTGAATTTCATATGACCTGTGTATGTCATGTAACCTCTCTAAGCTTCAAATTCCCCAACAGGAAAAAGAAAGTGAAATTAACCTACTTTATGTGATTGTCAAGAGGATTATATGATTTTGCCAGAGCAGCTAGGCAATAAAAAGAAATAAAAGGCATCTAAATTGCAAAGGAAAGAGTAAAACTGGAGGTGCCTGGCGGCTCAGCAGGTTAAGCATCTGCCTTCAGCTCAGGTCATGATCCCAGGGCCCTGGGATGGAAACCCACTTCAGGCTCCTTGCTTAGTGGAGAGCCTGCTTCTCCCTCTGCCTGCCATTCCCCTGGTTGTGTTCTCTCTCAATTTAAAAAAAAAAAAATCTTAAAAAGCAAACATTAATGAATGAATTCAGTAAAGTCCCAGGATACTAAATTAACACACAGAAATCAGATGCATTTCTATACACTAGTAATGAGCTACCAAAAAAAGAAATAAATGGGTGCCAGGGCAGCTCAGTCAGGTAGGTGTTTGACTCTTGATTTTGGCTCAGGTCATGGTCTCAAGGTTATGAGATCGAGCCCCACAATGGACTTCACATTGGGTCAGTAGGTTTTTTTTTCTAATGACTATATCTGAGACAGAGGCCATCACAAAAAGCCCTGAGGAATACAGAATGTCCCCTCCCACCCTTACCACATTGCCACGGGTTCCTGGATACTCCGAGCTTCCCCCTTCCCATCCGTCACTCAGCGACCCCCAGAAAGGTTTCCTGAATTCCTACTTTGTGCTAAGCCACTAGGACACAGAACTGAAAATGGAACCGAAATCTCTCTTCCGGAGCTCACATTCATGGGTGAGGAGATACAGACCGTAAACAAAGAGACAATAAATACACAAAATAATTACAGATAGTGGTAGATGCCATGAAGAAAGAGCAGGGTGAAAGGGGAAGGAATGGGTGATTGGGGGAGTGGGTAGTCAGAAGGTCTCTCCCAGGAGACAGTTGATCAAAGCAGAAAACAATGCAAAGGAATTTCAGGCCAAGGGAAGAACCTGTTCAAAGGCCCTAAGGCAGAAAGAGATTGCTGAGTTTAAGGAATGGTGAGAATGCTGGGGCGAAGTAGAAGAGGGACCAGCAGACCAGCTAGATGACATCACAGAGGGTACCAGACCGTGGTGAGGAGCATGGATAAAAGCCCATGTGTGACAGAGACCCCTGGAGCAATGTGACTGACATGTTTTAAAAGGGTCACATTGCTACTGGGTCAAGAACAGATGTGGGGGGATGGTAGAGGCAGGAACACCAGTTAGAAGGTGGCTGCTGAAGCCCAAGTGATAGGTGAAGGCTTGGACCAGAGTTGTGGTAACAAGGTGGTTTGAAGTGATGAGATTCATTCATCTCCAGCATTTCAGAACTAAAAGAGGCCACAGGAGCAATTCAGTGTAGCCATGTTATCTTACAGATGATGAAAGAGAAGCCCAGAGAAGTGAGTGAGTTACTTAGCTACATATGTGATTACCGTAATCATCGGTAGAGCCCAATGTCCTGTCACTACAGCTCCGCAGAACCGTGGGGTGTAGAATGCAGGTAGGAAGGTGAGCCCTCTAGAAGGCAGTCCCTGTCAAGTGTCAAACAGATGACTGTCTTTATTTTGAGCAAGGATGACTTCTTCACCAAATCCAACATGCCTCCTTAAGCGCCCGTCAGTGCCACTGCTTACCAGGATGCCCTCTGCCACACTACTTCTTCCTCTCCCATCTGTAGAGGAAATTAACTGCTTATCCCCCTATATCCCTTTGCTCTGAGAGCTGTCCCCAAGTCTCTCCTGGAGAGTCACCCTTTGTAGACCTGAAGTCCATGTGCCTTCACGGATATGGCATATGCTTTATGCCGCGCCAACCAGTACATTCCGACTCCCTCTGAGCCACTGAGTTTATGAGGCATAGGGCCTGTTGCTGGGGTAGCTGGGAGAAAGACATCCCTCTCCCACTGGATTTGAACCTGGTAGCATTCCCTAGCCATCTTGAAGGGAGAGCCTGAGACCAGAGCAGGTAAGAAAATGAGTCCCAACAAAATCGTTTGAACCTGGAACCCATGCCTGAAGCCACTCTTGAGCTTTTTAGTGGTGTGAGCCAATAACTTTCCTTTCTGCTTAAGCCAATGTAAACTGGATCTTCATCACTTGTAAAAGGAGGACTCCTATTCAATACCTAGCATCTCTCTCGGTGTGCTCTCTCTATATACCAACTTAAATGGTGAGGACTCCAAAATCCCCATCTATATCCTGGACAACTCTTTGGAATTCCCGATTCATATCCACCCACCCAGTGAGTGTTTCCTCCCATATGTCACACCCAGGCACCTCAGCTAGAACACGTGCAAAATGGAATTCATCGTCTCTGCGTCTACCATCTCAATATGCTATTCTTCATGTTTTTCACTACTCTAGGAAAAACATCACCACCCACCCAGATCACTCAACACAGAAACCTAGGACATCAGAGAGTACTCGTGCTAGGTAATCCTGAGGGGGCTAAGGCCCTGACTAACATTTTCTGAGTGTGTGACCTTGGGGAGGTTAATAAACATATCTGAGCCTTAAATTTTCATAGGACTTGCTAGGTTTCAGTGAGATGCTGTACGTAGAGCAATAAATGTTGGCTGGTTCCATTCCTTATCACAGACATCTACTGCATCAGTAAATTCTAACTCAAAATTCATGGTCACTGCCACTACCCCAGCTCCAAGCCTCACCATCTTTCCCCACAATGACTACCGGACATTTCTATTTCATCTTCTTACCTCTGGTCTCCCTCACCACTCCCCAGCGCTGCTAGACTGATCGACTCCTAACCAGCGTGGTCAGGCCAGGCCTGGCCCAGCCACCTGCACAACACATTCATTTGCAGCACCCTCCACTGCAGCTCTCTGAATCACTCCCACTTCTCCAAACACCCAGTGCTATTCCTCTGTTCCATGACTTTGCACAGCAATGTGTCTGCTGAGAATGCCCATTTTCCATCTTCTCCCACCCAGGAAAGAGCCCATCCTTAAGACCTGATTTAAAAACAAAAAAGTTCCTCTAAAACATGAAAGAAAACAGAGCTCCCGTATGGACTAACGAGGCTCACAGGCAAATTCAAACCCCGACTTCCCCAGTGTCATAGATGAGGGAACCTGAGAAAAGACAGAAGAAAAGAAACATTAATGTAAAATACGTTTCAATGAACAAAAGCAAAGAAAGAATGGAAGGAAAAGAGAAAATATTAGAACAGGTAATCTTGAGATAGGAGACAGCTTCCCAAGCAGGCCCAAAAACTTGAAGTTCCACAGAAAAGCAATACAGATTCAGCTGCGTAAAGTCATCACTTGGGCACATCAAAGGCATAGCAAAGCAAAACTGGGGAGGAACACATAAAAGGCAAGATATGTGATGTATTAACAAGAAAAGAATTAAAGTCCAGAATTTAGGAAGAGCCTCAAAAATTGATGAAATCACAATTCGACAGGAAAACTGGAAAAGGATTTCATGGGGCAATGTGAAGGAGTGTACATTGATTAATCTTTTTTTTTTTTTTTTTTAAATGTAAACTTGGGAGAACCTAAAATGCATAGAACTTCGATAGGGAATGGTCTCTAAGAGGTTTGTTAACTTTGTAAAACTCCATAAGCAGAATGAGGTAGCAGAATAGAATACTATATTTATTTTTTAGAAGGAGAAAACAGAAGACACATTTTATTTGCCTACAGATGCACAGACTATCTCCAGATAAATACACAAAAACTGGAAAAATTAGTTGCGTCCAAAAAGGGAAAAAGGGCTGAGGTAGGAGGAAGGTATTACCTTTTACACCCTTTGAATGTTGTGCTTTATATATACTATCTATCCCCAAAGTAAACCTAAGTAAATAAATTCAATCTTTTTTCCTGCATAATCACCAGATCCCAGTAAACAAAGGGAAATCTACTTAAATAAATGCTTAAAGTAAAATACCCTTTGGCTTACCAGCTTCACTTGGAGGAGTAAGTTTTATCCAGAAATACTCTCATGTACACAGAGATGTGTGTTCACAATAGCATTACTTGTAAGAGAGGAGCTTGGAATGGGTCTAAGGGCCCATAAATAACCTTTGTTTAAATGAATTATGGTTAATCTATACTACGAAATACTATGCAGCCATTAAAAAGAATGAAGTATATCTATGTCCTTTGTTCTTTTTTTTCTTTTTTTTTTTTTAAAGATTTTATTTATTTATTCATGAGAGACACACACATACAGAGGCAGAGACACAGGCAGAGGGAGAAGCAGGCTCCTATGCAGGGGGCCTGACATGGGACTCGATCCTGAGTCTCCAGAATCACACCCTTGGGTTAAAGGTGACACTAAACTGCTGAGCCACCCGGGCTACCCCTGTTCTTTTTTTTCTTTTAAGGATTTCATTTATTCATTTAAGAGAAAGAGAGTGCATGAGCGGGGGCAGGGGGAGGGAGGAGAGCAGAAGGAGAGGGAGAAGCAGACTCCAGCTGAGCAGGGAACCCAACTTTGAGCTCGATTCCAGGACCCTTAGACCACGACCTAAGCTGAAGGAAGACACTCAACCAACTGAGGAATGCAGGTGCCCCTCTATTTCTTTTTAAGTAATCTCTGTACCTAACATAGGGCTTGAACTTATGACCCAAGATCAAGAGTCACACATTTCACTGACTAAGCCAGCCAGGCACCCCTATGTTTTTGATACTGGAAGACATCCAAGTCCCATTGTTTAGTCAAAAAAATAAGTCAAAGAGCACACAATAATATATGATCCCCATATGTATCTTTAAAAATGTTTTCAATATATTAAGGTTGGTCCTAAAGTTGGAAATACAGAGAATATTTTATCACGTTTTATAATATAGTATCAATAAACTATGTGTTACATATTCAACTATACCTCCAGGCTCCGTTGGCATATACTCAGGCACTGAGGAAGACCTAGAAAATCATATACTTACAGTGGTTCCCTCTCAGCCAGGACAGGGAATGGAGCAGAAGTGCAGGGAATTTTATTTATCTATACATTTAAAAAATCTCTTATAATAATTCATGTTTTTAAAAAAGTTACTACACTCGAGGCATGCTTTCTATCATTTATCCAAGGTCACAGGTTTGTTAAATGGCAGGGATAGGTACAGGCTGCCTGGCTTCAGATTCTGCTCTTGATGTAGCACTCCCTCACCTGCTACTTGAGTAAAAAACAAACCCAAGCCCAAATTTGATGTGCCTCCTGCTGTTTTACTCCAGCTCACATAGAACACGCCTTCCTTTATGCTCCCAGCTTCCCTGAACATATCTGCCCTGAATGCCTGCTGGGCCCATAACTGGCCAAGGAAACAGATAATACCCGTTGTAAGCATTCTCATGGTGTAAGACTAGAATCAGATGAGATTAGCACTGGCTGAATGAATGAAGTACTGAGTCATAAAGTCAACCCTTCCTCCAAACTCAGACAGGACTGATAGCCATCTCCAGCTTTGTTGATGTTTTTTGTTCTCAAGGAAAAACAGCTAGAAGACACCACTCCTCCCCTCAAGTCATGCTTTATTGCATCCCATTGCTTCCTGAGGTCTAACCCAGAGGTTGTAAGCTGGCAGTCTGCAAACAACCAGCCTGCACACATAATTTGGTTGCCCTGCACATTTTGAAAACTGTTTTGAATTGGTTACCAACTTTTAAAACATGAGATTTTTATTCCCATGAAAATTTACAGCTTCCCCTAAAATCCAGGTCAAGCAATAATGTGCTAGAGTTCTGGGGCACCTGCATGTCTTTTTATAACGAGTCATGCTCCCAGCCAGCAATGGGCACCCCCCCAACCCCTTGCCAGCCCTCCTCCTGCAGCAAGGCTTACCGACCAGCCCAGGTAGCAGCAGAGTTTACACCACAGAACTGTACCTCCTTTGGTGGACATTTAGGTCAGTTCCAGTTCAGCCCATTCTGCCTTCCGTGGAACCCAAACAAAGAGCTCAGCCCCTCTGACCACACAGTCCTCCGTCTCTGACACTCCCACCACACAGGGCTGCAACACAAAGAGAATGGTATAAGTACCAGAGGCTTTGGATTTGGTTTCTAAAATGCTAAGCAGGCCTCTTCTTGAGGAGTCCCTAATCCCCCTGCCACGGTGGTAGAACTCTGGGGCCGGGAGAAGTCCTGCGTTCAAGGACCTGCCTGTGTGAAAAGCGCTGCCAAAGTCAAAAGACCTGAGTTCGATCCTGGCCCCTGAGCCGAGTACTTACCTCTCTTGAGTCTGTTTCCCTACCTATAAAACAGGCTAATTGCACTTCACCGGCTGTTAAGTAAATGATATTAAAAAGTGTATATGACAAGTGCTTACAAACATCTTACAGGTACAAAACAAGATAGGTGTGGACCAGAACAAGAAAAGAGGGGAGCTTTGGAAGAAGTGACAGGAATGGGTGACACAAATCCCAGTTAAAGAAAGGTGGCTGAAGAGCCTGTGTCTGTGTGATCTGAAGTCCTCCTGCCTCCTCTTTCTGCTTGAAGGGCCTGGGAAATGCCTCTTCTCACCTGTCTCAGTGGCTGCAGTAAGATGGGTCAGAAGGGAAGGCCACTTATTTCCCTGATGCAGTGACTCTCCCCAGCTCAGCTCCAGGGCCAGGTCACTGGGAGAGAGGAGGCTGGGGTGAACCCCAAAAAAGAGACCCGGTGACGTCCATCCTCCCCAGCCTCTAGCACGCTGAGATAGGCTTGCCCGAAGTTACCATTACCCCCACTGGACTCAGCAAGGCACTAAGGTCCCTTCCCTCCAAAACCACACCACCTCCCTACTCTACAGTGAAGAAGATCAAATGAGCTGCTCTTGAAAGCACTTCGAAAAAGCGGATGAAAGGTACAACAGCGAACAAAAAAGCCCACAGAGATGTGCTATAAAGTGATGCCAATGCCCAGCTGTGTGGTTACTGGAAAGCAGACCTCTCGGAAGCGCACCAGGGCGTCCCAGCTATCCAACAGACGTTCTCATCTCACATGCCTTTGTTGAAAGGTGGCACGGGGTGAAGCTGTGGCCCGGGACGCTGGCCAAGTCCCCCCAAAGCTACCCCAATCTCCCTCTGACAGATGAGTGGGGCCGAGGCGCCCACCCCGCGTCGGCCCGGCGACTTCTGGGCGCGCCTCCCACCCAGCCTCGGGGAGACAGCGCCCCGAGCCCGGCCGCGAGGATGGGAGGACGGGAGGACGGGAGGACGGGAGGACGCGAGGACGCGAGGACGGGAGGACGGGAGGATGGGGCTCCCCCGGTGCGCGCGGATTCCAGCCGCCGGGCGCGGCCGCTCCGCTCCCCCCGCCCCCACGTCTGTCCCCGAGCGCGGCGTGAGCCCCCTGCCCGGAGCGAGCACGGCCCCTGTCGGCCCGCGCGTGCAAGCCCTGCCCTCCCTCCCGGGGGGCTTAGAAAGGGGCTGCGGGCGGCGTGGGGAATCGGCGCGGGCCGGGAAAGGCCTGTCCGAAGCCCCCGGCCGCAGCGGAGGGGCGCGCCCCCAAGGTCTTCCCACAAAGGGCTCGGGCTCCCCACCCGCAGGCGGAGCGCGGCCGGGGGGGGCGCGGGGAAAGAAGAGCGCCGTGGGCCGGGGAGGCGAGGGCGAAGGGGCGCCGAGACCCTCCCGCCTTCCCCCGCCCGGAACTCCGCCCGGCTCCCGCCCGGCCCGCGGACCCCGCCGGCTCACCGCGCCGCCGCCGCCGCCGCCGCCGCCGCCGCTCAGGGCCCGGCCCCGCCGCCTCTCGCCTCGGCCGCCGCCGCCGCCGCCGCCGCCGCCGCTTCCTTCCTCCCCGCCGCGCTCGCAGACTGGAGGTTTCGGGTTTCAGTCCGCCGAGCCCCGCCGCGCTCCTCCCGCCGCCCGCCGCCCGCCGCCAGCACGCGGACCCCGGCGGGCGCAGGCCAAGTAACTTTGCGGCGCTCGCGCCCCTCCTCCGCCGGCCCCCCCCCCCCCGGGCCCGCCCCGCGCCCCCTCCCCCCGCGCTCTCCCCCCCCCGCCCCCCCCACCCCGGCCCCGCGCCGCCCCCCCCCGGGCCCGCCCTCCCCGCGCGCTCTTCCCCGCCTTCCCACGACCCGCCGCGCCCGCCGCTCTTTGTCTCGCCCCCCGCCCGGGCCCTCCCTGAGCCGGTCGCCCCGTCCCAGTCCCAGCCCTCGGGCCGTCCGTCCCCCTTCGCTGCCCTCGCCTTCGCGCTCACACTTTCGGCGTCGCCGGGGGCTCCGCGCCGCCCCACCCTCCTGGCGGTCGCCCCGCGCCCCCGGCCGGCCTGTGCTGCTCACCTCACCGCTCCTCGTCCCGCCGGCCCTGGACCCACAGCCCGCGGCGCGGCTCCGCTCCTCTCCGGACCGCGAGGCCCAGCGGCGATCAGGACGGCGCGCAGAGCCCGGCGCCGCCAGCTCCGACGGCAGAACCCTTCCTTCTCGTGCTGTGGTCTCCGTCGGTCTGGACCGGCCGCTGGCCTCCTGCGTCTTCTGTGCTGCAGCCTAAATAAGGGGAAGAAAAGTTGAGACCGATGGTGAACTGCATAAGGGAAGGAGGGAGAGAGAAAGAGAAACCCGGTCTGCAAGACTCAGGTCAGAATTTAGAAAGCGCAGTTCACCAAACTCCAGCGAAAACTGATGCTGTGCCCAGGGCAGGACCCAGATTCCTCCGAAATCCATCTGCTTTGATGAAGGCATTAAGTATTCCCTTATCTACCGGTTGGGACTGTGGGAGCTGCTTCCTTATTGTTATTAGGCCACTGAAGCACCATTTAAAGCAATAATTTACTGTCTAGCACTTCCCAAACACCAGCTCGTCTTCAGGGACAAATGGAATAATGGGGAGGGAAAAAAAAAAAAAAGTTAATGGATGCCTTAATATTCCTATGGGATGGATGCTTTATTTGGTCCAAAACCGGAAGCTGAAACTCCTCTCAGAGTCTAGGTCACCAGAGACCCAGATGCTGAAGAAGCTTAAAGCAGTGTGTTAAAGCAGATTATTTTAAACTTTTATTCTGAAGTCCCTAGTTTATTTGTTTGTTTTAATCAGCATGGACTGTGGCACTGGCTAATCTTTGTGACCCCGAGGGAGTTATTTATTTAACCTTTCTGAATCTCAGCTTATTCATATATAAAATAGGCATACTCATACCTATCAGTTGCATTTAAAAAGATAAAATGAGATAATGTAAGTAAGACATCTGGTGCCACAGAGCCTGAGAGCTGAGAGAGAGCCCTTTTGAAAGTTGTTATTTAAGAAAGGTCTGAGAAGATACACAATAGGTTGGCGCGGAGAGAATAAGAAAAACAATTATGGATCTTGTGCCTTCATATCCACTCATGATGTAAAAAGACACCCTTCCCATACTTCTTCTATTTCATTTTGAACTCTTCAACTGAAAGCCTTTGCTCCCCTGATGCTCGTTATCAAATATATTATTTATCACAAAGGTTTTTCTTCCCATAGCTCATAAGCTTAGAACATGCAAGGATAGAAATTGCTGCCAACAAATGCATTTTTTCAATTGCTCTCTTAAGATTTTTTTTTTCCTTCTGGAGCTAATAATGAGCTGTAAGCAGTAGTCACTTGGAGGCAGAGAAAAGATAGAAAAATTGTTATCAGTTATTTCACTTAAGTCATGTATAGTTGTGTGAAAAACATGACATGGATTTTGTGTGAGAATTGTTTTCAAGAAAAGAGAGATACATAGTAAGTCTCCTTTTCCGAGGCACCGTCATAAGTAATTCCTTTTGGAGTCCCCCAAAGATTTCTGAACTAAGATAATGAGAGGCTTTGTCCAAGTGAATCCTAAATGCTGTTTGAGGAATCTGCATATGGTAAGACATCTTGAAAATAAAGTATTTTTCCAATCCAGTAGTCTGCATAAAACTAGTCAAAGCAAAACTGTGAGTATGCTGTTCCTTCTGCAAAAAATATTATTCCCCTACTCTTCAAAGATTGACTCCTTACCCTTCACATCTTCAGTGTCACCTCCTCAAAGAAGTCTTCCCTGACCAGTCCAAAAGAGGTTCTCTAACCTTTGCTCTCTCTCAGAGCTCCCTATGCTTTTTCTATATAAAATTTATTTCAATGTATAGCATATCTAATTTTTTTTTTTATTTACTTATAGTATGCCACCATTGGTAGATACAAACTCCATGAGAGCAGGAACCCTATCTGGCTTATTCACCACTATAGGACCAGGGCCAACTTTTTAAATAAATTAAATGAAAAAAATAAAAATAGCTAAAATCTGTCTTAAGGGGCATCTGGTTCTCAAACTTTAGGATTCTCAAGAATCCCTAAGAGATTTCTTAGCTGCAACACCAGAAGCACAAGTGATTAAAGAGAGGTTTGATGTGTTGGATTTCATCAAAATTAAAAACTTCAGTGCTTCCCAGGACACCATGAAAAAAAAGACAACTCACAGAATAGGAAAATAAAGGACTTGGGACGCCTGGGTGGCTCAGCGGTTGAGCATCTGCCTTCGGCCCAGGGCCTAATCCTGGAGACCTGGGATCGAGTTCCATGTCTGGCTCCCTGCATGGAGCCTGCTTCTCTCTCTGCCTGTGTCTCTGCCACTCTCTCTCTCTCTCTCTCTCTCTCTGTGTGTGTGTGTGTGTGTGTGTCTCATGAATAAATAAATAAAATCTTTTAAAAAAAGGAAAATAAAGGACTTATATCCAGAATCTATAAAGAACTTCTACACCTCAATGATAAAAAGAAAAACATTCTACTTTAAAAAGGGTAAAGGATCTAAACACTTCCTCAAAGAAGGTATAGAAAGAGCCTATAAGCACACGCTGGACATCACTAATCAGCAGGGAAATGTATATGAAAACAAATGAGATTCCACTTCACAAGCATTAAGATGTCTATAATGAAAAAGATGATGACCAGCGTTGTGGAAGATAGGGAAGACTTAGAACCCTACACTGCAGGTGAGAATGCAAAATAATGCAGCCACTTTAGAAAAGTTTGTTAGTTCCTCAAAATGTTAGACATAAAGTTACCACATGACCCAGCAATTCCACTTGCAGGTATTAAATCACGAGAGAAAAACCTACATCCACCCAAAAATCTATATATGAATGCTCATGGCAGCATAATTCATAATAGCTAAAGAGCAGAAACAAACCCAATTGCCTGTCAGTTGACGACTGGATACAAAATGTGGTCTATCCATGTGGTGGAATATTACTCGGTCATAGAAAGGGATGAAGTATTGATGCACGCTCCAACATGAGCAGACCTTGAAACCATGGGGCTAAGTGAAAGAAGCCAAACAGAAAAGGCCGCATATTGTTATGATTCCATTGATATGTAATAGCTGGGAGAGGTAAATACATAGAGACAGGTTAATGATCCCCTAGGGCTGCGGTGGGGTGATAGCAGGTGACTGCTGGTGGATACAAAGTTTCCCTTAAAGGGGAGGAAATGTTATAAAATTAGATTATGGTGATGATTGTACAAGGCTGTGAGTATACCCAAAACCCATGACTCGTACATTTTAAAGGGATGAAATTTATGGTATGTAAATTATGTCCAATAAAGCTCTTTTAAAATAAAAAGAATCTCGTATGGAGTTTGTTAGAATGCTGTTTCAGGCCCTCCTCCTGGAGAGACTGACTCGGCAGGAGTTAGGGGAGCTGCTGTTTGCTGCTCTGCACCCGTTCCCTCTCCCAAGGGTAATATGCCCTCAAATTTCCTTTGGGAAACCATTGCTTCCCCCAGGGGGTCAGTCATGAGGTTTGCACAGGATGACCTCTCCCCAACCCCAGGGCTGGACTCTCATTGTCAGCATTTCATACTTTTTCCAGCCAGATGCTTGGCTCAGGGATGGAGATAAGCCGCAGGCCTCTTGGGTCAGGATGAAGCCTCTAGGACATTTTGGTGAGATTGCTGGGTAGGTGGAACCAACATCTGAGGAAAGAGAGAATGAGAAATAGTAGAACTGAGGTGCCAGCTAAATCATTTGATCCTTGATGAAGCCTTCCCTGAAGTTGATATACCCCCAGACTGATCAGCTATAGGAAGCAAAAAATATTATTTTATTAAGCCACTGCAGGTTTAATTTCTGTTATTTGAAACAGAAAACATCTAACTCAGCAGCTCTCAATATGACATTTTGGAAATCTCTGGGAGCATTTTGGGATTGTCACAATGATTAGAGGGTACTCTAGACATTTAGTGGATAAGGCCAAGGATACCAGATATCTTGAAGTATGTGACAAGGAGAACAATTGCCTTTACATGTGATTTTTAAAAGACCCACAAAGTGGTTATTTTCCAAGTCTAGAGTCAAACTATTTACAACTAAGCACAAAGAAGTTGGTTTTTGTTTTGTTTTGTTTTGTTTTGTTTTGTTACATACCAGTGCGTCCAGGAATGCTATTCCTGTGTAATTTGAAAGGAAGAGTGTACTTTGATTTGTTCAAACCTCACTAAGACTTATCAGTTTGGAAAATCACATCCTTGTTAACAATGCTCCCCATGGTATTGGATTTACCAACAAAAATTCAGTGACCCGGTCTGCATTTATATATGTCACAGTCACCGGGATCTTATCTACAACTTCAAGTGTCTGACCAATTCACAGTGTCATATAGTAGGATTAACATATTGAAATGAGCATCATGTTGCTATTCATTCATTCAACAACAGTTTTCTGAGTACCATATGCCAGTGCCTGGCCCTAAAATTACAACAGTAAACAAGAAAGACAACAATCCCTGACATCATGGAGCTTATATTTGGATGAGGGAGACACAGTAAAAAAGATAATAAAATAGAGCAAAATATATTCTATTTTAGACAGTGATAAAGTGCTTAAAAAATAAGAAGAAGAAAGCCAGGAAGGAGAAATGAAGTTCAGGAGTGGGGGTGGGGCTTGAAAGGTTAAAGAGTCATCAGGGAAAGCTTCACTGAGAAGGTAGGTATCTTATTTCAAATTTATTACAAAGTTATAGAGATCAAAACAGTACGGCACTGGTATAAAATCTGACATAGATCAATGAAATGGAATTCAGAGTCCAGAAGTAAACTCACAGATAAATGGTCAACAAATAAATATTTTTTCAATAATAATTTTTTTTATTGGTGTTCAATTTGCCAACATACAGAATAACACCCAGTGCTCATCCCGTCAAGTGCCCCCCTCAGTGCCTGTCACCCATTCACCCCCACTCCCCGCCCTCCTCCCCTTCCACCACCCCTAGTTCATTTCCCAGAGTTAGGAGTCTTTATGTTCTGTCTCCCTTTCTGATATTTCCTACCCATTTCTTCTCCCTTCCCTTCTATTCCCTTTCACTATTATTTATATTCCCCAAATGAATGAGAACATATAATGTTTGTCCTTCTCCAATTGACTCATTTCACTCAGCATAATACCCTCCAGTGCCATCCACCTTGAAGCAGATGGTGGGTATTTGTCGTTTCTAACGGCTGAGTAATATTCCATTGTATACATAAACCACATCTTCTTTATCCATTCATCTTTCTTTTGAGAGAATGCTTGATGTTAAGGAGTCAGCCCAGTAGGCATCTGAGAAAGCATGTTTCAGGCATGGAGAAAGGCAGTGCAAAGGCCCCAAGGAGGCAATCTATCTAGGCTGTTTAAGAAATAGTGACGAGACCAGTGTGGCTTGAGAAGCATGCTTAGGAGGTAGAAAAATAGGATATGAGTTCAGACAGGAAACAGGAGACCAGATTGTGCAAAGTCTTACAGATCCTTTGGTTTTTCTGGATGTGATGAAAATTATGGCTAGAAGAGTGATATAATCACCTCCCATTATTACTAATATTAAGAGTTTCAAAATTCGGTGTGTAAATAGATTGTTATTATGAATTCTATTTCAAGATACTAAAAGGTTGTTATATCTGTTATTTTAAAAGGGTGTGTTAGACTTCAGAATTACCTCTCTATCGAGTGTATAAGGTCTAGGGTAGCATGCTGGAAGTCTGCATCTTGCCGAGCACATCCCTCAGGTGATCCTGATGCACAGGATAACATGGAAACAAGCCTCCAAACTTTCTCCTTAGTTCCTCCTTCTTTTGTGATATCACACATGTAAGTAGTTTTCTCTTCTGTCTTGACACTGTGCGTATTTCTAGAAAATGCTGAAGTCTTATAAAAGAAGACATGAACACATTATGGCTGATAAAATAGCTCTAGCACACTGAAAACCATATATAAAGAAGAGGGAGCAATGTATCTACAAACTGGTTTCACAGGCATGGGCGTACTCTGGGTCATGTCCACCTGTGAGCAAAGCCATCCATGAGTCTGTGTCTGCAGACTCACTGGAAGGTGTCTTGTCTCTGCACTCTGCCTCATATTTGAGGGTGAGAACAGGGTGTGTGTGTGTACGTGTGTGTGTGTTTGTGTGTGTGTGTGTATACAGGTTGGCAAGAGAGAAGGAAGAAGAATCTGTCCAAAATTATAGGAAATATAGGTATTTGAAAATTTCTGTAGAATATCTTTTGCTGTCAGGATGGTAGATTCTCTGTGTCGGTCAAACCCAGGCAACTTTGTCAAAGATGGTCTCTATAGGGAAGTAGACAATCCTATTTGACAAATATATATTGGGCTCCTACTATGTATCAATTTCCTTATTTGGCATTTTATTTGCATTATTTCATTTATTTTTTTAAAATATTCTATTTATTTATTCATGAGAGACACACACAGAGAGAGAGACAGAGACACAGGCAGAGAGAGAAGCAGGCTCCATGCAGGGAGCCTGATGTGGGACTCGATCCTGGGACTCCAGAACCACACCCCGGGGCCAAAGGCAGGTGCTAAACCGCTGAGCTACCCAAGGATCCCCTGCATTATTTCATTTAGTCACCATGATGACTTACTGCTAGTTGATAGACATCTCCATTCATTAAATTCAAAATTAAGGACTTCAATTCTTTCTTTCTCTCACTCCTACCAAGACATCTTATGTACCTTCTCTCTTCCTCAACATCCACATCTATCATCTGAGGATCACTGTTGTACTAAGTCCTTGTGAGGATTAAATGACACAATGAGTGGAAATCCTACACATAGTAGGTGTCCGGTAAATGTCAATGTGTAGATACATGCACGCACACACTGCTATGGACTGAATGTTTGTGGCCCCCCCACTCCAAATTCCTATGTTGAAGCCTAATCCCCTCTATAATGGTATTTGGAGGTAGGGACTGTGGGAGGTGATTTGGGAGGGGATTGGTACCCTTTAAGAAAATGCCCAACAGAGCTTACCTCTCTCTGTCTGAACTCTACCACGGGTAGGTACAAAAATAAATAGCCACCTGCAAATCAGAAAGCAGATCCTCATCCGATGTGAGACCTATTGGCACCTTGGTCTTGGACTTCCCAGCCTCCACAACTGGGGAAATAGATATTTGTTGCTTAAGCCAGTCTATGGTATACACAACAGTATGAACTGATTAAGACATACTCTTCTACATGCAAACATGTACATATAGAATGGATTGTAACAGTACCTAGGAAGATTAGATGAGTTAATAATCACAAAGCAATTAGAATGAGGCCTGGTATATAGTAAGTTCTATGTTAAGTGTTAAGTAAAAATGAAAATGTAGAGAGGCTGGGGGACTGCAAGGTCCTGAATCAGTGAAAGTAGAAATATTTGGCAAGGAATAGATTTGAGTACTTCCAAGTGTTGTACAGAAACTAAAAGTAGGCTACCAAAAAGTACTCAGGATTCTCCTAATACAGGCTCCTTTTGTCAGCTGCTCAATAAGCATAGAAGCTGTTTTTCAGCACACTGCCTCTACAGCCTAACCTGTTTTGGGGAG
The DNA here is from genome assembly GCF_053574225.1 of Canis aureus. Taxonomy (NCBI): domain Eukaryota; kingdom Metazoa; phylum Chordata; class Mammalia; order Carnivora; family Canidae; genus Canis; species Canis aureus. The sequence continues at coordinate 50,766,092 of NC_135616.1, forward strand.
ACCTGCTTCTGCAAAGTGTGTCTCTGGGTGGAGTAGGACAGGGGAGGCAGAGTTGGTATCATCCAAAGAGCTCTGCCCTTCCAATCTCAAACTAATTTAGTAAATGGTAGAGAATTGCCTCTGGTTAACACACACACACACACACACACATATATGTATATGTGTGTGTGTGTATATATATATATATATATACACATACATACAAAATACATCATATATACATACAAAATAACAAAATACAGCATTTAAAAATAAATGGGCCTTCTCTAGTATTATCTTTATTAAATGATAATAGAAAAGTATTGATTTTCTTAAATTCTTCATTAGTAATATTATTTGCAAATAACTTGTTTTGCAATTCTTTTCTTTATAGATAAAGGTAAACTGGGTCAACCTTTTTTCCTAAATATCTTAAATCTCAAATTAAAAATTGATGAATTGGGTTTAAATTAAATAATTTTTTAAAAAATTTGATGAAGTTTTCCTAGCATAAAATTCTAGGTAATGGCAACCTCCACAAACCAATGACTTATTCATTAAAAAAATAGCTTATTCTCAGCTATCCATGTAGTGGAACACATGGAACAATGAAAAACTAAATAGACCTACCTGTGTTTACATAGAAAGTTGTCTGTGATATAGTAAATGAAAAGGTTTTAGAAAATATGTAAGTATATGGTCCCATCTTTATAAACATATTTGTATCTGTGTGCATGTCTGTATGCGCATTAAGAGAAATCTGGAAGAGTAGACAGCAAATCAGAGATAGTGATTACATTTAGATGTGGGTTAGTAGAAACAGATACTTTTTACTTTATACAATTTCTGTATTGAATTCTTTATAATAAGTGTGTATTATTGTATTTTAAAAACATAGTTTTAAAATAAAAATGCACTTAAGCTCCTGATAAATATATCCAAATGTACATAATAATGTGTGTGTTTTCATCTACAGCAAATACTTACTGAACACAGATCATGTGTTCTTGAGATACACCAGTGAGCAAAGCAGACAAAGACCCCTGTCCCTAAGAAGCTTATATTCCAACCAAAATTAGAGCAGGATATGGAAGACCTGGATGCAAAGGATAGAGGGTAGTTTTTAATATTAAATTTGGTGGTCAGGATAGGGCATACTGATAATCTGATGCTTGAGCAAAGACTTGAAGGAGGTGAATAAATTAATCATTTGGATGTGTGAGGAAGGCATTCTGGACAGATGGACCAACTAACACAAAGAATCTAAGGTTGGTGACACCTGGGTGGCTCACCAGTTGAGCATCTGCCTTTGGCTCAAGGCATGATCCCAGGGTCCTGGGATCGAGTCCTGCATCAGGCTCCTTGCAGGAAGCCTGCTACTCCATCAGCCTATGTCTCTGCCTCTCTCTCTCTCTCTCTCTCTCTCTCGAATAAATAAATAAATCTTAGAGGGAAAAAAAAAAGAATCAAAGGTGGGAGTGTACCTTGCATCTTCGAAGTAGAGTGAGTAGGCTGGGGTGGCTAGAGCAGAGCAAGCAAGCCAGAAGCAGTAGGAGAGGGCCAGGCAGGTAATAGAGAAGAGGGGATTTGTATAGGATCTCACAGACCATGGAAGGACTTTGGCTTCTGCTAGGAGTAGAATGGAAGGATTTGGAGCAGAGAATGATGGTGTTGGACCAAGATGTTATCAGGAGATGAGAAAGGGTTGGATTCTGGCTAGATTTTCTAAGTGGATGTAATAAGATTTCCTTAGATGATGGATGTGGGGTACAAGAGAAAAAGAAGTGTCAGGATTGACTCCAGGGCTATTTGAGCAGCAGAAGGTTGGAGTTTCCATCAGCTAAGATGCAGAACCTGAAGGTAGAGGTAAGTGAAGACATCAGAAATTCAGTCTGGACATGTCCTGTTGGAGATGGCTATTAGTTATCTAAGTGAGGATGTGAAGTAAAGAGCTGGAAAGTGGTGTGAGTCATAGGTTTAAGTTTGGGAATCTTCAGCATATAGTTTCTTTTCTTTTCTTTTTTTTAATCAGATTATAGGGATACCCGAGGGGCTCACTCAATTAAGCATCCCAACTCTTTTTTTTTTTAAGATTTTATTTATTTATTCATGAGAGACACACAGAGAGAGAGAGGCAGAGACATAGGCAGAAGGAGAAGCAGGCTCCATGCAGGGAGCCCGATGTGGGACTCTTATCTCGGTCTCTAGGATCAGCCCCAGGCTGCAGGTGGCGCTAAACAGCTGCGCCACTGGGGCTGCCCTAGTTTCTTTTTTAAAATATATTTTTTTTATTATTTGAGAGAGAGAGAGAGAGCACACACAAGCAGGGGGAGGGGCAGAGGGAGAAGAAGAAGGAGACTCCCTGCTGAGCAGGGAGCCCAACTTGGGGACTGGATCCCAGGACCCTGAGATCATGACCTGAGCCAGAGGCAGAGGCTGAACCACCCGGCACTCCAGCATACGGTTTTTAGAGCTACAAGATTTGGTGTGTTTCCTAACATCTGTGATAATAAAGTGCCTCAAACTGGGTGGCTTAAAATAAAAAAATTATTATTGACTCAAAGTTTTGGAGGTTATGCATCCTAAAATAAATGTACTGTATTGGAATAAAAGGTTATAATAATTTTCACCATTATTATGACTGTCCTTGGAAAATAGAATATACCAAACCAATAAAGTTTGTGCCCAGGAGGTGATATAAGAGTTTGTGTATGGGGTAGATGCCAATGGGTCAGAGATCAAAATGTCAAAAATGAAACTCAAATAAATTCCAACTCAAATAGGAAAACTAGAATTCCTTCCTTTATAACCTGGAAGCAGGAAAAACTTTCCTAATTATGATGCCCAGAACCACAGTAATAATAATAGGAAAGATACATTTGACTGCACAATTAAAAAAAAGTAATTTCATGAAAAAAAATCACCACAACCAAGTTAAAGGAAAAATGGGAAACTGAGGAAAAACTATGTGCGATTATGTCAAAGAAGTATGTGGTAATTAGCATGCTGAACCAGAATTCACTCCCAAATGGCTCAAGTAAGGAGATTTTAATGAAGGAAGTACATGCAGAGCCACAACCAGATGTAAGCACCCAGAGACAAGTGGCATCAGGATGTCCTCAGCTCCCCTAGAGCTGAAGAGACAAGGGGTAGAAATGATGTTACCCGAGCCCACTGGGAGCTGAACTTTTGAGGAGGAAGTGCTTGTGACAGCTTTATCAAGGGAAGTGTAGTCACTGCTGAAGCAAGGAAGAAGAGGGGGAAACAGCTCAGCTGACCCTCCATCCTTCTCCCAGGGCCTCTCACTGGCCAAATTCAACCAGAAGCCAACTTACCACAGAGTCAGGTGATGGAATAATATACCAGGTTGGGGATCCCTGGGTGGCTCAGTGGTTTAGCGCCTGCCTTCGGCCCAAGGCATGATCCTGGAGTCCCCAGATTAAGTCCCACATTGGGCTCCCAGCATGGACCCTGCTTCTCCCTCTGCCTGTGTCTCTGCCTCTCTCTCTCTCTCTCTCTCAGTCTCTGTCTCTCATGAATAAATAAATAAAATTAAAAAAAAAAATCAGTACAGGCTAGTATCTCTAATTTCTAAAAAGCTGTTAACAATTTGGAAGCAAGGAGTGCCTAGATGGCTCTGTTGGTTGAATGTCTGACTCTTGATTTCAGCTTGGGTCATAATATCAGGGTTGTGAGATTGAGCCCCAAGTTGGGCTCTGTGCTGGGTATGAAGACTGGAGATTCTGTCTATCTCTCCCTCTCTAAAAAAAAATAATAATAATAATAAAGTCTAAAAAATTTTTAAAGCAAAAATACCAAACACCTAAATAAAAATGGGCAAATGTTGAATATAGTCCATAAAAAAGTGTAAAATGCCTGTAAGGCATATGTTTATAAAACATATGAAAAAATGTTGTTTCACTCCTAATAAGTGAAATGCAAATTCAAACAAGACTAGGACCAAATGTTGACAAGGATGTGGAGCAACCAATACTGTCCTACACTGCTGCTGGGAGTGTAAATTGGTATGACCACTTTGCAGAACTATGAACCATTATCTACTAAACTTAAACATACATACATTATGACTTGTAATTCCACTTCTAGCAGAAATACGTGCACGTGTTCACAAAAGGTGCATATTGGAATGTTTATAGCAGCACTGTTTACAACAGCCCCAACCAGAAGCTATCTAAAGGCTCCTCAATAATAGAATGTAGAAATTAATTGTAAAATACTTACATAATACAATACCAGGTACGCAGTGATGAGAATGAATAACTTACAACCTTATACGATAATATAGTATAGGAGAATCTCACAAGCATAATGAGAAGTTTGAAAAAAATACCCTAAGGATCTGTATTATATGATTCCATTTATTAAAAGTACAGAGGTCAAAATAATCCCTGCTATTAGGAGTCAGGTGGTGGGTGCAGCGAGGTGAGGAGTGACAGGAGGGAATGTGAAGACAGGAGAGTAGTGCTGGCAACTTCCTGTTTTTTGATCTGGGTGTTGGGGGTACAGATACATTCATTGTGGAAATTTAGTGAGGTGTAAACTTGTGGTATATGTGCTTCCCGTATATACGTTACTACTCTAATAAATAAATTACTACAAAAAATAGTTTTTAGAAATGACACTAACATACTATTTTTCACCTAACAGATTGACAAAAATCCAAAAGTTTGACACCATGCTTTGTGCAAAGGCTGTAGGGAAACAGACACTGCTACATATTTCTGGAGAGGGCACAGAAGCTCTGCACACCCTTATACCTTGCCCTATGCGTCTCTTCCATCTGACTGTTCCTGGGTTTTACCCTTTTTAATAAATTGGCAATAGTAAGAACACTCTTTCCTGAATTCTGTGAGTCATAGCAGATATTGAACCCAAGAGGGAAGCATCATGGGAACCCCTGTATTTGTGGGTAACCTACCTGACAGAACTGTGGGTAGACTGGGCATCCCATTTGCAACCAGTTTCTGAAGTGGGGGCAGTCTTATGGGACCAAATACTTAAAGTATGGGATCTGATCTGACTCCAGAAGTTATTGTCGGAGTTGAATTGAATTGTCAGACAGCCAGTTGGTGTTAGGGAATCAGGTAATTGTTGCTGTTGGAAAAGCTACCATGCCTTTGGTGTTGGGGGAGAAAGGCCCCCAATTACATACACTTGTACCCTTTGATCTATAACAGTAGCACTTCCAGGACTTTATCCCAGATAAAAAAAAAATGTTGTCTTTAAAAGCCAGAATTATTTATAATTACAGAAGATTGAAAATACTAAAATGTCTGTCAACAGGGTATTGATTGAATACCTTATTCTTCGGTAGAACAAAGAAGTGAAGAAAATTTCTGTAAACCATTATGGATTGGCCACCAAGATATGTTGTTAAATGAAAAACGCAAGGTACAGGAGTCTTTACTTATTATATTATTATCTTTTGTGTGAGAAAAGGAAAGAATATGAATATAAAGGTATTTGCTTATTTTTTAAAGAACAAAACTTTCAGTTATAAAATATATGTCACAGAGATTAAAGATACAGCATAGAGTATATGTTCAATAAAATTATAATAACATTGTGCAGTGACAGTGGCCACACTCAATGTAAGGATCATGGAGAAATGTATAGAATTGCCTAATCACTATGCTGTAAAACTGAAACTGTATGTCAACTATACATCAATAAATCAAGTAAAAAAAAAAAAGGAAGAACAACCCCAAAACTGAATAGATGATTTCCAATAAAAGAAAGGGAGAAATAGGGGAGAAAACAGAGAAGGAAGCAAGATTTCTAGAAATGTTCTGATTGTATGGTTTTGACTCTGAAACTAAGCATATATTTTACAAAACTGAAGAGAATTAACTCAAAAGAAAAAAATCAACCCTGAAAAACTGAAGAAAAACAAATATCACCTATCAATATAAATGGGGTTGGCAGTGGAGTGCCTGAGTGACTCAGTCAGCTAAGCATCCAACTCTTGATTTCAGCTCAGGTCATGATCTCAGGGTCGTGACATTGAGCTCCACATGGGGCTCTGTACTCAGCTCAGCATGGAGTTTGCTTGGGATTCTCTCTCTCCTTTTCTCCCTTTCTCTGCCCCCCCCCCCCCACCATACACCTGCATTCTCTCTCTCTCTCTCTCTCTCTCTCTCTCTAACAAAATAAATAGGGGCACCTGGGTGACTCCGTTGGTTAAGCATCTGCCTTCCTCTTGGGTCGTGATCCCAGGGTCCTGGAATTGAGCTCCTCGTCAGGCTCCCTGCTCAGTGGGGAGCCTGCTTCTCTCTCTTCCTCTGCTGCTACCCCCGCTTATGTGCTCTCTCTCTCTCTCAAATAAATAATAAAATCTTAAATAAATAAATAAATAAATAAATAAAATCTTTTTAAAAAATAAATGGGATTGGTGGTGTAAGAGCTTCACTAGTTTTCTAATGCTGCATAACAGGCTACCACGAATTCAGCAGCTTAAAACAACACCCATTTATTACCTCATAGTTTAGGGAGAAGTCCGGGTGGCTCAGCTGGGTTCTCTGCTCATGTGCTCACAAGGCCAAAAGCAAGGTGCTGGCCAGGCTGGGCTCTTACCTGGCAGCTCTGAGGGAGAATCTGCTTCCACACCACTCCGGCCATTGGCAAAACATGGTTCCTTCCATCTGTGGGGCTGAGGTCCCCATTTTCTTGCTAGTTGGCAGGTGGGGGCCACTCTGCTCCTAGCGACTGCCTGCATCCTCCTGTGGTGCTTCCACCTCAGGGCCAGCAAGGTGTGTCCTGTCCTCATAGGCTCAACTCTCTGGCTTCCTGTTAGTCGCCTTTCAGACAGACAGAGCCCTTTGCTCTGTAGCGCTCTGGTGACTGGGTCAGGCGTACCCATATAGTAGCCCTATTTTAGAGTCAGCTGTGTCCTCTAACATAGTCAAGGGGGTCACATCTCATTGTATTCACAGATTCAGGGATTAGGATCAGATTTCTCTGTGAGGCCATCTTCAAATTCTGCTACAACAACAGAGTGAAAAAATTTCAAGTGAGTTTGGAATACGGTATTTTAACTATACTTCTCCAGTGGGTTATGTTTTCTTTCTCTCTCTCTCTCTTTTAAGATTTTATTTATTTATTTGTGAGAGACAGAGAGAGAGGCAGAGACATAGGCAGAGGGAGAAGCAGGATCCCCAAGGGAAGCCTGATGCGGGACTGAATCCCAAGGTCCTGGGGATCACAACCTGAGCCCAAGGCTGACACTCAACCACTGAGCCACCCAGGTGCCCTGGGATTTGTTCTAAAGACAAAAAGAACCTCTGAAAAATCCTAAACTCATCCAGTCATTTTATGTCAGTGGTGGTTGGTATTGTTGTTTGAAAATATTATAAATACTATGTAGAAAAAGCAAATAAATAATTGTGTTTATGTTGTGGGACCTGAGATTTTCAGTGATGGAAAAGGAAAATTAACTATAAAATTGAGGAGGTTAAGCAAAATACCTGCAAAAAGTAATTTGCATTGGAAATGTCAGTATGATCTCATGATTTTTTTTCCTCTTAAAAACTCTGTTTCCTAACTCTGACTGCTCAAAAAGCAAGAAAAAAATGACAACCCAAAAGCAATGAGCGCTCTGGAGCAATGAGCACCCCTAGCAACCAGATACAGTCTCAAAATATCATTTCTCATAAAGAGGAACTAAATTTCCTTGCAGAAGTGGCTAATTATTGTGCTGGACTAGAAAACGTATAAAATGGGCCTAGAGCATTTTTCTTGTATCAGAAAAGAAAAGAGATTTCAAAGATGAATGAAGTCATTTCAAAAAGACACAAGAGCCAAAGTAAAGGGTCAATTTGACCATCAAAAAGAATAACTGCAGTGGATTGGAACATACCCAATAAATAAAATCCTTGCTTTTGTAGTTAAATCCTGTGGTCACCACTGGTGATTGCTAAGAAACTGACTAATTTCTCAGAAAAATTAATAAATAAAAGGAAGGAATCAAACATTTGTTCCATCTTTTCTATAAGAATTACATGTCAGTGTAACCTAAAAGTCGGTGAAGGAAATGTTCTTTTTGATAGAAAAATTCCAGCAAATAGCTACAGAAAGAAGAATAGAATTTTTAAATCACCACTTTGCAATGGTTAATGAAAAACTTGGTTGTAGGCCACAATCATCATTTGATACTAAAATCATTAGGCAAATGGTTGATGGACAGCTGATCGATCTTAATATCACACAAAATGGGATGCAATAGGAAGTATCCAGAGCTGTTTAGGAAGTGTTCCTGCATAAATCTTATGATACGGGTGGATGCTCAGCAGGAAAAAGAAATTAAAAAAAATTGCCGTTAAACTTCAAGTAATAATTACTGATTTAGTTGACTACCAGCTGAGAAAAAGTTCCAGTGGAACAAGAGACAAAGCCAGGACTGTTAGCAACACTGACCCTCTTACCTTATGATTTTACAGTGTACAGGCTTTCTTTTCACTGTTTGTCAGTTTGCTGCCTTGCTAATATCAAGATGCCTCTTAAGGATTGGCTTTGGCCAGCAATGAAATGCAAATCCAGGGTACTTGGAAGGTACCCTGTCAGATTAAAATGGGAGTCCTTGAAAACCAGTACACTGCAGGGTAGAGAAAACCGGTATATTTCAATGAAACTCTGAACCAGCCAAGAAAGCAAAGATATATATATATATTTCTTTTTTTTCTGTACACTTAATTTGTTCAGCTTTACAACTCAAGATCTTTCAGTGTTTGCCAACATTTTAAGTACATATCTTTCTATTCTTATTGCCACTGTTACTATATATATATATTATATATATTATATATATATATAATATATATATGGGATTTGGGGAAATTCAATATATCCCATATATATATGTGTGTGTGTTACTGTTACTATAATATATGTATATTTCTTTTCTAAGGAGGGCTTGTGGTATAAATGACAATCTACAGTTTGGGAATCAAAAGAGTTGGGCTCTGATCCTGACTCAGCCCCAACCTTGCTGATAGCTCCGGAGTTCACTGTGAGATGAGGATTAAGAGTCAGATTGGATACTAGCAAGAGGAGAGGTTGGAGGTGGGACTCCCAATGCTGACAGCCATAGAGACCTCTGAGTGGGCTGAAGAAACACCCACAGTTCTGATGCAGGATGCCCAGGACACCTTTCCTCCCAGCCAGTGGAGGGAATGTCAGAGATCAGGATGGTTTCAGAGGAAATGCTCCCCAGTAAGGAGAGGCAGAAGCGGGGAGAGCCCTCCCAAAGTCAAGCCAAGAGGGATAATTAAGAACTAGTGTTGAGGATCAGTAAGGTTCTTTCCTGCGAACTCTCATACCGTGGCCAATTTAATTAATGGTTGCTTTTTGCTCCCTCAGATGGGGAAGAAAAGGAACCAAGGCTGGAGCCAGTTAGCTCTATCAATCAAGAGACTAGGTTTTGGTCATCTTAAACTCAGGACCTGTATTTGCCGTTTGGGGAACCTTTTAAAAATTTCTTTTACTTCCACTTGGTTCATAGGAGGATATTCTTTTGAAAATACCCATGAGACTTATTTCTATTAAGAACGTTGGAAAAGAGAAAAGACATTTTTTTTTTCTCCCTGCAGGCCAGGGGAGCAGAGTGCCCCCTCGTGGCCAATGTTGGAGCTGCAGCAGCCCCCGCGGACCTGGTTGGTGGTCGTGGTGTGAAGGAGGGGTTGGAACCGGCAGGTGGGGAGGGAGAGACTGGGAGGAAGGGAAGGAGGAAGAATAGAAAAGAATAGCATGAAGAGGGACGCCTGGGTGGCTCAGCGGTTGAGCATCTGCCTTCAGCCCAGGGTGTGATCCTGGAGTCCCGGGTTTGAGTCCCACATCAGGCTCTCTGCCTGCCTCTCCCTCTGCCTATGTCTCTGCCTCTCTCTGTGTCTCTCATAAATAAATAAAATCTTAAAAAAGAATGAAGAAATGCCAATACAGGATCATAAAACATATGGTATATTCAACAGCTACTTTTAGCAAGCACAATAATTTTACTCAATACAATGTCATAATTTGTTTCTGTACAGAAAAATTAACACATCAAAGTATTTTTTATATAAAGGTTAGAACTTCTATAGAAAAATAATATTGCTGAAAGAATTGTTCAATTACTGTTGGAATGATGGTCACATGTTATACAGAAGCTATACACTTCATTGAATTTAAAATACTTCCCCCGCAGGGACACCTGGGTGGCTCAGTGGTTGAGCGCTTACTTTCCCCAAGGCGCGATCCTGAAGTTCCAGGATTGAGTTCCACGTCGGGCTCCCTGCATGGAGCCTGCTTCTCCCTCTGCCTGTGTCTCTGCCTCTCTCTCTCTCTCTCTCTCTCTCTCTCTCTCTGTGTCTCATGAATAAATAAATAAAATCTTAAAAAATAGATAAATAAAATGCTCCATCACAATGGCCATGTTCTACCATATAATTGTGCTAGCAACAAAAATTTATTAAAAGATAAATGTTACCAGTGGGGTGGACAGATCATGAGATACAAATTTAAGATTGAACTGTTAATACTTTCTTTTTTCAGTCCTCTGTCAGGGTGTATCTGTTACTTATAATTTTATTTAGTGATAATGCAAAAAGTTTAATTGGAGTCTCTTTGTAAAAGGGAGTCCCCATCAGATCGCTTTCCTGATCTCTGTCCCTTATTTCTCCTGCATGGTAAATCCTGCAGAGGCAAACTTGTGAGTCCCAAATCTTAGTACCTATTAAAATTACATGGAGAGCTTTGAAAAAAATTCAGATTCCTGGGTCTCTCCCAACACCTACTACAATGGTCATTACATGAGATGATCTCAGGCTAGCATTTGGAGCTATGGCCCTGCACTCTCCTACACTGCTGGTAAAGTGTATATTTGCATAGCCATTGAAAATCAATCTGGCAAAAAAAAATAATAAAAAAAAAAATAAAAATAAATTAAGAAAAAGAAAATCAATCTGGCAATATCTATTAAATGGTAATGTATGCCTTTTGACCCAGAAATCCTACTCCTGGGAATCTATCCCATAAAAATAAAAGCACCAATACAGAAGAATATACATATGCAGGAAAGTTTATCGCAACATTCTCTTTTGTGGCAAAAAAATACAAACAAAGTAAATACCCATTCATAGAGGAGAGGTTGAATAAACTAGAATAACCATACTATGGATTATATTATTAACTAATAAAGAGTTAAAGTGGTATCAATTGATCTGGAAGGATTTTCACTATTGTTAAGTAAATATAGCAATAAGTATGTGTGTGTATGTGTGTGTGTGTATATATATATATATATATATATATATATATGCATAGTAGTGTATGAAACCCTATATGGTAAGAAGTATATGAAACAAACAACTGCCAATATTTTTTTCTTTTTTAAATTTTATTTATTTATTCATGAGAGACACAGAGAGAGGCAGAGACATAGGCAGAGGGAGGAGCAGGCACCTTGCAGGAAGCTCGATGTGGGACTCGATCCCAGGACCACAGAATCACACCCTGAGGCAAAGGCAGATGCTCAGCCGCTGAGCCACCCAGGTGACCCACTATGGCCAATTTCTTAATAGCACCAGGGAGAAATGTATGAGAAATATACACCAAGCTGCAATCGGTTCTGTTGCGGGGGAGGTGTGGACACAGGGAGGGGGCAAGAGAGGCGTAACAGAAAAAATAATAAGATTATAGAAATATGAGGATCCCTGGGTGGTTCGGTGGTTTAATGCTGCGTTCAGCCCAGGGTGTGATCCTAGAGTCCCGGGATCGAGACCCACATTGGGCTCCCTGCATGGGGCCTGCTTCTCCCTCTGCCTGTCTCTGCCTCTCTCTCTCTCTCTCTCTCTCTGTCTCTCATGAATAAATAAAATATTTTTTAAAAGATTATAGAAATATATGCATGTGTATGTGTGAGAAATAAAAATTTATAATTTATATGTGATATATAGAATATATGAAATAAATTAAAACAATAAAACTTAGCAGTAGAGTGGCAATTGAGAATGTGTACTATAAAATTCTGTTATTATGGTAAATCCACAAAAAGTAAGTATGCAAATACAAAGTTCTAGAAAGTGATAAGGACAAATGAAAACTGATGTGAATTTTTATGTGATCCAAAGTAAGTTTCTTCTTCAATTTGTTATTTAATACAGAATCTGTAATCATGTAGGTTTCACTTTTTTTTTTTTTTTAAGAGAATGAAAAAAGAAACCTCTGCTCTGATACTAGAGGGGATGCATTCTTCCCTTATATGGCATAGCCAAGAGAACTTAGACTTTCCAGCCAGACATTCTTGAGCTTAACTTTTAATTCTATCACTTAGGAGTCTTGTGATCTTAAGACACTTGACTTCTTTCAGCTCTGGTTTCTTTAACTATAAAGTAGAGATAATAATTGTACCTACCTTGTAAGTAAAAGGCTTTAGTAGAGTCCCTGGCACACAGCAAACTTAAAAAAAAATGGATAGCTTTGTTGTAGATTAATTTATTGTAATACTAATAGGAATCTTATTTTTCTTTTTACCGCTGTGGAATTGTCCAAGAGAAAAAGCTACCTGTGCTGTCTGTCAGTATTTCTCTCCCTGATTCCAAAAGGGCTTCTCGTTTCAGGGGAGATTTGCATCCTTTGGTGAGAGAGAAAGTGACGAGGGGAGGGGAAGTGGGAGATAGGTAAAAACAGAGACACTGAGATTTCTCCAAACTAAAAAAGATCTGGGGAGTTAGGGAAACCATGAGTGGCAGAGACCTCCCTGCCTGCCCTCCTCCATACATGCTGAAGCCTGGGAGAGGGCAGGATCCCCAAGCAGTGGAACTCTCAGGAGGCTGAGCACAGACAGCAAAGCTTCTGTACTTGATGAAGGTTGCAGGCTGGGGCTGTGGGCATCTCTGGGGTAAACATGTAGGCCAAGACCAGACAGGCCTCCTCAAGCATTTTTCCCTGGATGGGATCTTGAACTCTAAGACCTTTGCATTATCCTAAGGATAGGGCTGGATTGCAGTGGGATGAGGAGTTCCTAATCTACTTGGCTGAAGACCTGAGTTGAATTTAAAGAAAATACATAGGCTGTATCTTGTATGGTTGCAAATATCTTCCATATTTTATTCTTTTTCTTATTTGCTTTATTACTATGTGAAAGTGGGGAGGTCGGTTATTGAACTCTTAGGCTCAGCTTCCTCATCTGTAGAATGGGCAGTAATAATTCATAGATCACAGGGTTGTGGGATGCAGAGATCCAGTGGGAGCGTGTCTATGGCACTGTCTATAACATTCTGTAACTGGCCACTACTCCTGCCCCTTTTATCATTCTCTTGGGCATTCTGAGCTCTTGGCCTCTGGACATGATGCTTTAGCACTTGGAGTCATTTTTCCTCTTCTGCTATTTGAATCCTACTTTGTCAGTAAGTCCTGAGGAAAGCACCGTCCAGTTATGCCTTCCCTGACCACAGGCAACATTCATTTCTCTGGACTCTGGAGGCATTTATTTATCTCGCTCAATTCTTTCACTAATCTGACATTTCTGAAGCACTCTCTGAGTGGCGGACATCCTGAGCTGAAGAAGACAAAGTCTTGGCCGGCACAGAGCTCACATAGGCAGATTGTGTCCATGTCCTATTGTCTTCCCCAACAGTTGTCAAAATTTTATTTACCACAAAGAAAGTTTACACGTGAGTGAACTATCTATTCACTTCCCACTCTAAGTAGCCTGAGATTGAGTTGGTGACTCTGAGGGCCAGTTGTGTTGCTCTTTCCACAATGGCTCTGTGGTTCTCCGAGGAAACATTGTGAGCAATCTCAGAACAGTAAGATCTGTAAGTGAGTGCTTCCAGCTCCTTAATATTGTGGACCAGAAACATCCCGAAGCCTCTGGGCACCATGTGCTTTGTTTTCCTGTTGCCCCAGAACCATTGTTGGGCATTACCATCTGGCCCTTGAGGGTGGCCATGATGCTGAGTAGGACGCAGTTGCCACCTCAGTGGCAGACAGCGTATTTGGGAAATGACACGGGCTCTCTCTCACACTGCCTGCTTCCTAAGGTCAGAAGCGATGTCTTTTACCTCAGTATTATCTAGCGCACAGAACACAGTATTATTCTAGAGCCTAGAATGCGGAAGGTACAAAATGGATGCTCTCTTGACTGTGTGTGCCCTTAGTCAAGAGATTCCCCCTTTCCTTTTCTTACACATCTAGACTCCCCCATCTATCAGTAAGTCTGAAGTGGGTCTTCTTCCCAGGCGTTGTGACCCATATAGCTGGGCTCTTTTCCCAATCTAGCACAAACTAAGCTCATACATGCTGGAATACACAGAATAATACAATCTTTGAAAGACAGCTGAGGATTGGGGTGGGGTCTGGGGCATGGACCTGACAAAGTAGACAGCAAGGATTCTGGGAAGAAGTTCCTATCCAGTTATCTGTTCTGTCACTGAGTGGCTTCAGAATTACTCTTAGATTTCTAGTGGAACAAAGAGATAAAATCATTGGGATCTAGAATTCTACGTTAGGGTCAAGAAATAATTTCCTGCATCTTGATTGCCTCACAATCAAGAAAACAGAGGTGTGTGTTTGAGCATTTTAATCATTATGGTAATTGACATTTGTCTAGCATTAATGGTATATGAAGGGCCACCACATTTGGGAGGAAGCTAAGGGAGATCATTCTATCATCATCATTATTATTACTATTTCTATTATGTCACAAAAATACAGATTGGAAACATTATCTAAAGCCATTATAGAATAGCAAGGCAGTAGCAGATTCAGAAAACTGGTCGACGAGTCTAAGTCACACAGATTTTTCACGCTACATCACATAGATTTTTGCATAAGTTTCCCAGAAGCCCACTTCCTCTAGCTCTCAAAGATTTTTTTCATTGTTTAAGAAGGACACAGGTTTTTACATTGGGTCACTTCTTGACAAACCCAGTTTTACAGCCAAGCTTAAGTAACCACCCTTGGTTTCAAATACCCTGCCATTTATTTAGTGAACAACCACTTTAACTCCCAGCTTTCACGTGAGGTGTATTTCACAGGAGAGAAAAAAAAGAAAGACATTTCTTAGGAGGTTCGGTAACAGGAAAGAGACTGAGAAACAATGTGATATTGCAATCGAGTTGATTGGTTAATTGTGCCTTTTTAAGGAAATATTTGTTAAACTGAATTATGATTATGCAGAAATCAATTAGCTCTAGCTCTGTTAGGAAAAGATAATTGTTTTCTTTTTGAGGTAATAATAAAGCCCAATATAATCTGGGCCTCTTTATTTGTTCTGCAAGTTAAGTCAGCTAATATGTTTTTCTGATAGCCCCTGAGTGTTTGCAATGGTTGGCTTTAATTTTTCCTTTTCTAATGAGTTAGCGTTATTTCCAAGTCATGGTACAAGTGAAAGTAGGCAACATTGATTTTTAAAAAATAAATTTGGGGGGATCCCTGGGTGGCTCAGTGGTTTAGTGCCTGCCTTCGGCCCAGGACATGATCCTGGAGTCCCAGGATCGAGTCCCACATCGGGCTCTCTGCATGGAGCCTGCTTCTCCCTCTGCCTGTGTCTCTGCCTCTCCCTCTCTCTCTCTTTCTCTGTGTCGCTCATGAATAAATAAATAAAATCTTAAAAATAAATAAATAAATTTGGATGCAGTCAATTCTGCTCTTCCCACAGCTCCTCAAATTCCATGGGTTTCCTATGTTCCCTCCCTCAACCACTTACTTTGCTGTAATATTTATATTCTCATTTTTAGCCTGCTCCTCCCTTCCTTTTTGAGTTCTTCAAAGTCAGAATTCTTGCATTCTCTCATTCTACTCCCCCCCACCTCTGCAGAACCCGGCCTCCCTTTCACATTTTATGTGAAAACGTGGGGATGAGGGGCTGTGGATAGGGTTACTCAAGGAGATGTTGAAAGTAGGTTCTTGTTTCCACTGAGCTCTTTGGCGGTAGGGAATGGAGACTTCCTCAAGTGTTTTCAAGTTCTGAGGGACTTGATCTGATGATACACATGATGAGGAAAATGGTCTCAGCTCGGGGACTGAGTTCTTCTCTTGTTTCTCCATGACTAAGCCTCTGTGTTGAACTATGGATCCCTCTTTTCTCCTTATGTGTCTGATGCTTTGACACCATTCTTCGTTTGTCACAGTAAACATTCTGTGGATGGGGTCCTGCCTTCCCCTCTTTCTGCTGTGGAATCAGAGTCCTGCTCTTGGTCCTCAGGTCTGTGACTGGATCTTCAGCCTGGATCACCCCTACCAATGATGTGTTCCCAGATGAGCAAGAGCTTCTCTCCTTCTCTCCTGTTAGATTTCTCCTGAGGGGGTCACTGTCTCCCTGGACTTCCTCCCACCAACTACCTATGGAATGAATCCATCCTAATCCCTGCCTTGACCCTGGGAGTCCTTCTAGTCCCCAGCCTGGCCCTTCCTACCACTGTTCAAACCCTAGATCATCTGTCTCTTCCCTTGAATGGTTTGTTGAATGACTACTGTATCATTCACAGTCCCAAACAGGCTTTGAGGCCATAAATATGAGTAAGACAAAGGTCCCTGTCCTTGAGGGGCTCAAAATTGAGAAATTTTAATAATAGATTCAACTCAATGGGTAAATCAATGAGGAATTGGAAGTTATTTTGAATTGGGAGCAAGAGGACTAAGAAGGCAATAAGCAGACCAAAGGAAGTAGGATGGAGTATTTGTGACCTGAGGGTGACATAGGTTATGTAAAGGCAGCCCTGTAGAACTACAGTTTGATTCAGTAGGGCTCATTTGGAAGGTAGAATCACACTGTTAAGATACAAAGCAATTATTTTATTGCTCATTCTTCCTATTGAGACTCACAGGAAATTGAACAGAGTAGAAAAATTTTCACCGCTGGGTCATTTTACCTGTATTTATATAGATACCAGCCCCAATCCTCCCATATGTGTGTCACGGGTACTTTTCACCAAGGGGATTCTGAAAGATGAGTTGAGTTCTAAGCTAACTCTTCCTGACACTTAGAAGATTCTTGGGTCCCATTCCTCCCATCAGAGTTTCTCAGGCAAAGTGAAGCCAAATGTAAAGGACTTCCGTATTATTTTGTTTTACTAGAAATGTGGTTTCATTATTGAGATCTTAGAATAATCGAGTTGTCAGAAATCTCTTTTGATATGTTATAAAATTAGTTATCCTAATGAGACAAACCTTTATTAATTGCTTAACTCTAGCATGACCAAAAAACCCCACCAAAACCCAAAACTCCTAATGGTTTCTAAATAAGAATAAAGTATGTGGATATAGTCTAGCCTCCTCCCAAACTCCTTGTAGTTTACCTAAGACATTACACTGTTCTTTCTTCTTCCCTTCTCCATGAGGGATTCATAGCTTGTTTTTGGGTCTGCTTTCACGTGAGAATCATTCCAGTCTGGTCAGTGGCTCCTTCCTCTGTATTTAACAGTGCTTCACGCATGTGTCTATTGGTGTTATTGACACTGTTTATGTGTCTGTCTCCTACGTGTAGAAGTAAGTTCCTGAGGATATGTGCACCCTGACCTACTCATCTTTGATTCCTCAGGACCTAGCCAGTGCCTGCATTATGGTTGGTTCTCGATAAATGCTTATGAATCAATGAATAAGTCTAGGCACAGGGCTAAACTTTTTGAAAAGAATACTTTTAAATGCCTTACAAAAAGGCATTGAAGAAGTCTGTTAAAATATAAATTTATAATTAAACTGGAGGGACATGCAAATCACTAATACTAAACCACTAGTACACTTGTTTTAATTTAAACATAATTAATCACTAACATTATTTAATCATAAACTGATTTGTTTATGATTTATTTTTGAAGTTACCTGATGAGTACTGAGATAATGGGACATAAGGAAAATGGGTTTTAACTGGTGAAGGTAGGCAGCAAAGAAGCAGGTTTGCAAAGCGGAGCCTGGGACAGCAGACTTAGATAAGTTTCTGCAATGATCAGACCTGCATCAGGAAGACAGAGGAAGCTGTAAGGGACTCACTGCTCATAGGGGCTGATGTTAACAGAACAAGTAGAAGAAAGGAGGATGGAGGCTATGATGAAACCAGAGACAAAGCTTGCTTAATATTCTTGAAAATCCAATGAACTTTCTTGATTCATTTATTCAACAAATATCCATTGAAGATTTATCACATGCCAGACACTGCGCTAGAAATTGGGGAACATCAACCCACAGCCTCTCCCACACAAGTTCTTGATGTATGTTATTTGGACCAGCAACATCAGTATCACGTTGGAACTTACTAGAAATGCAAATTATCAAAGCTCTCTAGACAGAGTAATTTGGCACTCTGGGGGCGGGCCCAGCAATCTGTCGTAATAAACCCTCTAAGTAACTCTGCCACACACTAACATTTGCAAGTGACTAGCTTATAGTATGTTGAGAGAAACAGAGGACCAAGCAGACAGTGTATGATGAGAGAAGAGCTTTGATGATGCTTGATAGAAGGTATGGTGACAGCACTAACGAGGCATTTCATTCTGACAGGGGAGAGGGGGAGGGAATGATGGGGAAGAAGATTTTCTCAAAAGACAGAACACTGGGGCCTGCTTCTGAAGGAACATGTGAGTGAGCCAGATGGAGCAGAATGAGGGGGCATTCTCAGCCCAGGAGGGGTTTGTGCAAAGGGAAATAGAGAGAAAGGGAATGAAAGGGAGAGAAGGGGAGAGAAGGGGAGAGAAAGGAAGAGGATGGCAGTACTGTTCACCAATACCCATAAGAAACAAATTCTTACATACATTTTTAAACTGTTTATAGACCGTGCCTTTCAAATTCCTTAACTGAAATCTTGTCTTTCTGAGAGGACCCTGCTTCCTTCATTGCCCTCGTGACCTGCGCAGCTCATTTTTCATTAATCCCATGTACCTCCATGATGGTGGTGGGCTTCAGTCTCCTCACTCCACCCTGATGCATCAGAAACATTGCTTTTCTAACTCTGCTTAAAACCCCCACCCTATGAGGCCAAATCACCCCACTTTCCCATTCTCTCACCCTCCTCTTCTCTGTCACCCTCAGGACTGTCAGATGGATTTGGCAACTGGCCTTCTGTGGCCTTTCTCTGCTAAGCCCTGCCATTATCTGGGTGACTTCAATGCTCAGCAGATAGTCTATCCATCCACAATAGTAGCAGGAAATTCCCAGAAGCTGTTTTAATTATTTGTAGCCCTTTTGCTGAAATTAGGATACCCTGCTCGTAGGTTGACAGGACATGGGTCATGGTCTATGGTAGTAACATCAGGTGTCTCACAAACACGGATAGCTGCATCTGAGATCATAACATGTTTTTGAATAAAAAAAGAGTGTATGTTAAATTTTATTCATGTTAAGAATTAAATGAACTCAATTTGTAAATAACTTATCACAGTGCCTGGCACAGAATAGTGTCCAATAAATCATTGCGGCCATCATCACTATTTGTATCAGCAGCCTCCAGTCATCTCTCTTCAAAGTATACACGTGGGCGTGCACACAAACATACTCCTCCTCATGGAAGAAAACCACTGTGTTTAGCAATTTGTAGGAACATCACATTTTATCCCAATGGCTTCTACTCTCTCTGGTGAATGCTCTAGCTTTTTAGCAGCCTCTGGGGTTATCATGGTCTGAGAATTCTGAGTTTAGTGTACATAAGATTAATGTGAGGATCTTGTTAAAAATGAATCCTCCTTTCAAATCAGATCCCACTCTTATAGATTCTGAATTAGCAGGTCTGGGAGGAGCAATAGGAATGTAATTTTTAATCAAGCATTTCAGGCAATTCTGATGCATGTGGCCTCAGGACCACACTTGGAGAATGAGGATCACTCAGAATGACCAGCATGCATGACTCCATTCATACCCTGGATAGTTTATTGAATAAGTACCTCTGTGAGGCACTGTGCTAGATTAGATACTCCTATATATTCTCTTGTTTAACTTTCCTGACCATCCTATGATATATGTCATTATTGGGAATGACCATAAGAAAAAATAATGAGCAAAGTGAGGGTTGGCAGAGGCCACACAACTAGCAAGTGAGGAGAGAAGGTTGGAGCCCAGGCAGCCTGACTCTGGATCCCTGGTGCTTACCCATTTATGTTCCCCCTCAAAAGCCTGTTTAGATTTTTCCCATTTCAAGGGAAATGTTGAAGATTCCACTTGCCAAAGCCTATTCATTTTTTCATCTCTTCTCAGGGTAGTCTGATTGACCACACCCAATGACATCAATAACCCCTGAAGATGTTTTTCTTTTCATTTTAACATCACCTTCATTTTAACAACTCACACTCTAGTGATGGGGCTCTGCCTCTAGGTCTGCAGGCCATAGCCCATGCACAGCCTCCTGCTTGTGTCTACCAAGGGAGATGACACCTGATTCCAACTCAGAATCTCCCCTCATCGCACCTCTACCAGCTCGTACCCTCCTCCAGATTCTGAACTTGCATTTAAACCTATACCTTCAGAAAGAAACCCTATTTGTCCATCCAAATTCCCTGCATGTGACTTGAGTAGGTTTCTTTTATCCTTGTTTGGGCCCCAAAATAAGCAGGAAAAAGAAAGAAAAATATTTTGGCCATGTTCCATTTGTTTTGTTTTTAATCCCTGTTTCTCGGGTAGCTGTCTTAAAATCCGTGGTTCACTTGCTCATTTCTGTCCCTGAGTAAATCTGTGCATCCTCTGGAATATTATGGCTTAGCATTTCTGTTACCTGAATTTAAAGCACACACATATAAAAATCTACCTTTACTCAACTCTACTGCTACAAAAACACTTTTGAGAGTATAGTGTGTCATATTTAGGAATTATCCAGTAATTTTTCTTTTAACATAACATTTGAATCAAGGTCTCTTGTGTGTTTACGTTTTCCTGAGTCCCCCAATGGATGCCCATTTATACTAAAACAACACCAATTCTCTATGAAATTGGACAAGTGACTCCAACAGTTAACATGAACAATTATCACAAAGATATAGTGCAATTGATTCTCTTTGTAAACGGTTCTAAAATAATGTGTTTACTGTTATTCCATCAGCTTTTTTGCCATTGTCGTGTGCTATACACTTACATCTACACTCACAATGGGTCCCTGTATCTAATATATTACACAATAAAGCACTATCATATTTGTATAATAAAAACTTTAATGCCAAAAATTAACACCAAGGACCAAAAAATTAATGAAAACGCTACTGATTCCTGCATCATCCCCACTATCAGCCATTAGAGAGCTCTGAGAGCCAGCCTCAACCAGGTGGGGACCTCTACCTGGCTGGCCACATGGTGGCTCCTGCTTGGGACGCTCAGCTGTTCTCCCAGCAGGTGAAAAGTCACAGGGTCCTTCTTGTAAATTCAAAGAAATGCCTCAGCAGCCTAAGTAAGAATGTGAATTCTCATAAATTGGATTTCTCATAAGCCAAATGGGTGTATATTGGGTTATATCACTGTAGCTATTAAATACCTAGAACACTGATCTCTAAGTAGATACTCCCCTGTTTTACATATTTTGTGAGCCTACATAGTTTTAATTTTGGCTTTTGATATAACCTATTGCTCACCTTTAATTCATCCTTTTGTGGGTCCCCAAACCTTGCCAAGGTGTCGCTTAAATGTTAGGTCTGTGTTTGGTCACAGAAAACTGTAAAGTAGGTAGAGGTTAAATTCTATAACTTCTCTTTCAACTTCTCTTTTCATGTTCCATTCTGCTAATATTTTCTGTCCCCACTGGGGCTTCCCTAAATTAAGAGTACCACATACTTAAAAACCCTTCTGTTCCTGCCCTAAACAGCCCAAAGCCCACTGTTACAGATCTTGGGGGCAGGGTGTGCAGACTCTATCTCTCTCTCAGAACCATTGTCTCCAAAGTTGGCGGGGGGCGCTTGTACCAGCATGGCCCCATTTAGTCACCCTAACTGGGTTATGGTGGTCACCTGACTCAGGCTGAGCCAGTCAGATCTTCTCTTCTGGAAATTTAAAATGTGAACCCAGAGACAGCTATCAAGATGTCTACCGAGAGGCTCTGGGAGGAGAGAGGGTTGTTCACTTTCGCAGCACATTCCAGGCGGTAACCCTGGATTCTTAAATATATAGGATAGAGTACTTAGCTAAAGCTAGTTTGAAGAGGTTTTCTATTACTTTCAATCAAGAGGAACTTGATTAAGATGCTCCCTTAGGGATTATACTTTAGTGTTTAGCCTTCTCTTTCTCAATAAGTTGAGGCATACAGAGGCCTCCTGCAGGCATTTTATTCAGGAGATACTTCTAGGCCCTGGCTTAACCCCCTGAAAACTGCTCTCTCTGCTGCAGGGGCTCCACCAGCCATCTCACTTGTCTGCTGCTTCTCTACCTTTTGCAAGAACTTTTCTTCTTGCCTACCTCAGGATGGAACAAAGGAGGATGCCACCTCCTTTCTTTTGTTTTGATATAAGCACAATTCCTTTTGAGGGTTTTTGAAAAAAAAATAATTTAGATAGCTAGTAAAAACAGGGAGCCAGAGAATGGATTTTTTTTTTCTTTTTCAAAGCAAAGGAGGCAAATAACATGAAGTGAGTTGGGTGGTCGGGATGAAAGCATTCCAAGACCCTATGGTGTTTGAGAGGAGGGTGGTAATATAAACAAATAGGCTTTGTTAAGTATGCATGTTGAAACTGTCAGGGTAAACCGTTAAACAGAAACAGAATATATAACTTAAATCCTTGGCTTAGCTCATTGTGAGAAAACTAGCAAGTTTCTCAGGTGGCCTGTTATAAGTATCTCTGGCCTCTTCTAGCTAATGAACTAAAAGAGCACAAAATTAGCCACATTGATGGTCTTGCAGATGGCTGACTTTCAACATAGGTTTAATTTTCAGGCTTGCAGACCTCTCATGTGACTTTAGAACATTTAGACCAAGAGTGGGGACATTGAGTTGAGGCAGTAAGATTTGGGGAAACTAAGTACCCTGATCCTGCAATCCCCAGCCCCTTTCCTCTCTCTAAGATGGTCCTAATTTGCTTCAAGGCTCCAGGATGACCTCAGCTGAGGTAGACACCTTGCAAGAGGGTGCCATTTCTCTTTGTGCCCAACACTAACCACTTTTCATTGCTTAACCACATCCACTGTCAGTGCATCCAGAGGACAAGATGCAAAAATCACATCCAGAACTTGAAAATAGCAAACAAATTGCAGTATTTTGCTAATTTATATTGGCAAAATTCCAGAAAGCAAGCGTGGGATTTTTTTAAAAAGACTTTATTTATTTATTTGAGAGAGAGAGAGAGAGAAGCACACCCCCCACTGGATGCACAGGGCTCAATCCCAGGACCCTGGGATCATGACCTGAGCCAAAAGGCAGACACTTAATCAACTGAGCACCCAGGCGCCCCATGTGTGGGAATTTTTATTTCCACACTGAGGATGCTGGTCCAGTAAAGGAAGAATATAATTTTAGAGAGAGCCGAATGTGTTGATAAATGGATTCAATGTGCTGGTGTGAACAGCTGGGACTTGTTTGTTCAGTAGGCTCACTGAAACCTGATCTCAACCATGACCCTAGATGCCAGAAGTAGAAATATAGATTTTCTTTGGCTTAATGTAGAAGTAATGCAAAAACATAGGGAGATAAGAATGCTGGAATGGATTTCTCTCATGTAACCTGCTTATCCACCTCCTAATTATGTCCCCTGAGAGGACTGGAGTACATGTCCATTACCAAGAAATACACTGATGAAAGGGACACCACCATCCTTCAAAAGAGCTTCATTGGCTTATTTTTACAATGGAGGGATGGAGATGAGAGACCTTCCATTAGAATAGACTCCATGATTTCCATAGGACTGACTACAGTGATGTCCAAGATGGCAAAAGGCAAATAGGAGTATTTAATTGATCAGAGGCAATATGAGTATGATAACTACAATAGGCAGCAAGGGTGGAGTGATCACCAAAATGGATTGACCCACAGAGATCTTGGGCAAGGGTAACTGATGGTGAGTCTCTAGGCTAGAAATAGATGAACAGTACATTAAGGTTCTACTTGGTCTGTACTACCAGCACAACAAAACAAAACAAAAATGAAAGCAAAACTTGGATTGCATCAATCACCATGAAAGCCATAACCCCTCTCTAGTTCCCAGATATGAGTCAGTTCACAGATCCTGAGCCCCTTAAATGAAGGGAAAGCTGGGTAGCTTTGTAGATGGGTAATTTGGCCA
The DNA here is from genome assembly GCF_053574225.1 of Canis aureus. NCBI lineage: Eukaryota > Metazoa > Chordata > Mammalia > Carnivora > Canidae > Canis > Canis aureus. The sequence continues at coordinate 50,790,244 of NC_135616.1, forward strand.
AATTGTTTGCATTTTTTTTAAAAGTAGGCTCCATGCCCAGAGGGGAGTCCAACACAGGGCTTGAACTCAGAACCCCAAGATCAAGACCTGAGATGGAGGGTTGGATGCTTAACCAAGCCACCCAGACTCCCCTCTTTGCAGTTTTAAGATCAATCTTTCGGCAAGCTATCCTGTAGTGCAGAAAGGAATCACTCTGACACAGAAGAGACAGTTAAATTACAACTGATGCAGTATACAAATTTAAACAATATTGATTTTCTTTAATGACTGTGATCATTCTTTCAGATGCCCCTACATTGCACAGATTTTAGCATTCAGATATTAGCATTGTATAGAATTTCACATATGAGGGAACAAAGGGAGTCAGACTTCATTGCCACAGCTCTTCTCTCTTTTTATATGACCATGTCTTTTCTCTTGATGGTCCTTGTCTTTCTTTGTCATCACAGAACAGAACACACAGGTCTGTGACAGGTACTCTGATTATGATGTTGTGATCTCCAGGCCACTTATTGGATGTGTCTCCCCTTGTACTCAGTCAGTCACCTAGTCCTCTCCCATACCTATCCTCTTCTCTCTCACCCCCCTACTACTGCCTTCAGCTAGGCCAATAGTCCACAAAGTTATTTAATCATTTCCCATTAATATCTGTAAAAAAAAATGTATCCCAATATTTGTTTGAAAATAAAATGCATATGAATATTATAGAACTTGTGCACAATGGAACTAAAAAAACGAAAAAAATATAAATAGAAGTATTAATGTTTTCTTCCTTCCCTCCAATGCATCTTGCTGTATGATAACATGTATGTGTATCTCACTTTGAAGAAACAAGTTTAGGCCATCATACTCCCTCACCGAGGCAGTGACCTCTAATCATTCATTGGGAAAAGTCCCAAGTTCTTTTTTTTTTTTTTCTTTTTCTTTCCTTCTTTTTTTTTTCTTTTTTTTTTCCAAGTTCTTTAGCATGGCATCATCAAGTTCCTTCTTGATGTGCCCCATGCCTACATTTCTCCATTCATCTACACGCTCCCAGTAATAGGCTCTTCTGATCACTCCATCTATACCAGTCTACTTTCTATACCCAAACACACACATACTCAATCACACACACACACACACACACACACACACACATAACCCTTTCCACCTAAGCTGCTTAATGTTCTGCACAGAATTTATCCCAGACTGAAATCACAAATTTTCTTTACTTTCTTATTACTTGTCTTCTCCATTGTAGTATGAGCCTTGAAATGAAAGGGATCTCGCCTGTTTTATTTCCTGCTGTGTCCTTATACCTAAAACAGATTCTGGCACCATAGTGGGCGCCCCCAAAAACCCGTGTAATGAGCAAATTTCTTTAATAACCAGTTGGTTGTTCTCAGAACTAAATCTTGGCAAACTAGCACAGTAGATGGTTTGATTGGGTGGCTCTTGAAAAATCAAGTCCCAGGTATTACTCCTTCCCCAAACCCAGCTTTATATGCAGATAGTTGTTGCATGATAGTACTTGAATGGCACAGACAATACCCAGTTTACGCCTATTTCTCTTTCTAATGTGTGAGTGCATTAAATTATACCTTTAAAGATTTTTTTTATACCTTTAAAGATTTGTTTCTTTGTACCCTCAAAGAATTTTAGTCTTAAAGTCTCTAATAAGATGCTGAATTGGAGGCCATAGAAACAAGGGGCTTAATTGTTAGATTTTAAGTTTGGATACAAATATCCTTCTAATAGGAAGTCTTCACTGTAGCCTGCCTAGGAAAATTTGGGAAGGGGCAAATGTTTTGAAAGGGTAGGTGGGAAAGCACTGGCTGGGGTCTGGATAGTGTGGCCTGGTACTTTCCTATCAAGGTTAGTGCATAGAAAATGATATAATAAAATCATTTAGACTAAATTGTAAGTAACTGATTAAGCAAATCATGGCCCATTTCCCTACTTGAAGCCATTGAAATTTTAAATGAAACTGGATAGGTAACATACATTTTGAGAGGAAAGAGGTCCTGCCTTGTATCACTGAAACGATGTCTCAGAATTCCATTGTCAAAATCCATTACAAGAGAGGGTGAGAATGCTATTTTGTTATAAAACAAATGCTTGGCAAATCTCAGGTGCTCACATTTTGATATTCATTTGGATGAATGAGTGGACGCTGAAGTTTTCTTAAGTTAACATGTTGGCTCAGAGGAAGAAGTAAGTAAACCCAGCTCCAGGGCTTAGGGAAAGCCTTTTGAAAATGTATCCGTGCAAGGCAAATCATTCCTTGGCTAGGGTGAGGCATGGGGGCTGGAGAATCTACATTTTCCGAAGATGCCACGTTGAGTTTGAAAAGGGATGCGTCTGAATAGGCTTAATAGGTTTAAGGGAGAGAACAGCAAGAATAAGGGCTTAGAAGTAGGGCTGAGTGCACGTGGGTAGAGCTGAGACGGAGGTTCTGGAAATGAGGCCAGAAAGACAAGATTCGGGAGATGTCCTAGCATGAAGCCATCTTGTTCTGAGGCAACTGAAGCCAAAGTCATTAGTTAAGACGTTTGCCCAAGGATGCCCAAAACAGCACTGCAAAAGTGGATTTAATGCCAATTTCTCCCGTGTTGCTTCCACTATACCAGGGACCTAGAATAGGAAAGCCTTGAACTGTCCGAAGTCTGAAATTTTTGATAAGGAGTCTTAGTCAACAATTGTTAGATGTCCACTTCTGAATCACGTAACATTTGGTGCTGGACCTCTCAATTCTAAGGGATTTCTGGGTTTTTGGCCTCAACAGAAAAACATACGGCATTTTCTCTGCACGCTGATTCGCCAACATGGACGTAATCACAGCACTTTGCGAGTTCTGTAAAGATCTTGTTGAATTCGCCTCCATCACGGGCGTTCTGTGAAAATACTCCCAGGTGACGTCATCCAAGGAGTCTGGCGGGAGGGGCGGTGCGTCATTGACCACACCCCCTGCCGCCGAAGCCCCGCCCCTCAGTAGTTTCGCCCCCTTTTTTGTTTTCCGGTGCCTCGTGACGTAAGACGTAGGTCACGCAACATTAGCAACTGGCCCCGGAAGTAAAGCTCGAAGAGGCGGAGAATGCGGAAAGGAGGGCCGGCGTCCGGGTAGGGCGGCAGGGGGCGGGGCGGCAGGGGCCGGGCATGGTAACGGCTCGGAAGCCGAGGGGGCTGGGCCTGGCGGAGGCGGAGAAACCCGTGTCTGCCTTCGCCGCCGCTGCCGCCGGTCGTCCAGCGTGTTCCGTGAGGTCAGCGCCGGCGCCGCCTCGGCCATGATGATCCACGGCTTCCAGAGCAGCCACCAGGACTTCTCCTTCGGGCCCTGGAAGCTGACGGCGGCGAAGACCCACATCATGAAGTCAGCGGATGTGGAGAAGTGAGGCTCCGGGGCTCCGGGACTCGGGGCGCGGGCCGGGAGCTGGGCCTGGGCGGGAGGCAGGGCGAGCCGCGCGCAGCCAACCCCCGGGGGCGGGGGCTCCGTCCCTGAGGATGGGACCCTCGCGCGACGCGGAGAGAATCCTGGCGCCACCCCTGTCCTTCGGCGGGGGTCGCCTGGCGTGCGTTCGTGCAACTGTCAGTCCGCCCGGGTTTGAGCGGAGCGTGACTGTGCTGGTGGACTTCGCCCTCGCCGGACGTCCCTACCTGTCCCAGCCTGCGGCTCCTTTCCACCGTTTCTTTCCGGGCGGGGGCGGGGGTGGTGGTGGTGGCGGTGGTGGCGGGGGCGATACTTGTGCTTGGTTTTTAGAATGTCAGGTGCTGTGCCAGGACTTGAGATACGAAAGGTGGAAGAGCCTCTGCTTCCAGGAATGCAGCCTTATGGGAGAGCCAGGCCTTTGTAACACCGTGTGAATAACTGAATAACATCTTTATCAAGATGTACAGGCGGGATTATTTGAGACCGTTGGGAGGCACACGGGCTCCGGGAAATTCGGATGCCTGAGTGAATCTGGATAAAGTCGACGGGATGGGGTGGGGATGGGCGCACGTGTGAAGCCCCGAGGCCAGGCATGGTGCGAGCCGTGCGGCGTTTGTGACGCCTGAACTGAATTTGGACAGAGCTTGGGGGCGTCGGGGACACGTGTAAAGCCAGGAGCGCGAGCCTGGGTTTTTTTTTTGAAGAACCGTTTGTTTCTGTGTGGTTGCAGCGTGGGGTTCCAGAGGGGGAGTAATGGGAAGTGGGAGGTAGGGCCCAGGGGAGTGGAGATGGAGGGAATTTGTAGGCCAGGCTAAGGAGTTAGTATTGTGTGTGACTACCACCGGTGTGATTTTATACAAAGGAGTGACATTGTCAGATGTATACTCTGAAAGATTTCTCTGCGGGTGATGTAGAGGATGGATTGGAGGGCTGCAGGACTGGGAAAGGAGACCCGTTAGAAGAGGAGGCAAAAGGGAGGTTTTAGAAGGTTAGGTACCTGGATTTGATGGTTGACAGCAAGAGGGAAGAAGGAGGAGGAGTCTATAGTGATGACAAGATTTCTTGCTTGAGCTATTGCATGGGAAGCTTTGTCATTGAACAAGGTGAGAAATAGGAGGAAGAACAGATTGGGGCAATGATTGAATAGAGGATGAGTTGAGATCGCCGAACTGTGTGAGTTGTGTGGGGGTCATAAAGTGACCGTGCGGCAAGCATTTATCTTGGACCTCAACATGACTGTCCATGGGTTTAGGTTTGGGTATCATCAGCTTGTATGGCACCTGGAGCCTTGGGAGCGGACTAAATCTTGTAGAAGTCATCCAGAAGAAAAGGAAAAAGTTACGGGATGGTAGCGTAGGGCACACTTGAGATTTAGGCAGAGGTAAGTGACCAGGGAGTCATGAAAGGATGTTTAGCAGTGTAAATTAGAGACTAATTATTTTACATATATAACTGGAATATTTTGTAGGATCACCAGATTTTTCCGGATATACTGGGGAAAATTCAGAGAATCACATCTCATATTATTTCATATACATTGTTCAGTAGTTACAATTTACTTAATTGGATGTTTTTTATGGAATATTTATTTCAGTATACTCAATCTAAATCCTATTAAATTTTTAAAGTGTTTAATATTTTCTTTTTTTAAAAGATTTTATTTGTTCATGAGAGACACACACACACACATAGAGAGAGAGAGGCAGAGAGACACAGGCAGAGGGAGAAGCAGGCTCCATGCAGGGAGCCCAACGTGGGACCAGATCCCAGGACTCCAGGATCACACCCTGAGCCAAAGGCAGGCGTTAAACTGCTGAGCCACCCAGGGATCCCCTAATATTTTCTTTTTAAAAATTTTGTTTTATTGTAGTAGGAACACTTAACATGAGATCCTCATTCTTAAATTTTTTTCCCCTTGGAAGTTTGTGCTTTTTTCTTGGAAATATGTGTGTATATATATTTACATCTATATCTTTATCCATTCATCTTTCGATGGATACCCAGGTTGCTTTCATATCTCAGCTATTGTAGATAATGCTGCAGTGGACATAGAGTGCATGTATTTTTTTTTTCAAATCAGCGTTTTTATTTAGTTCAAATAAATACCCAGAAGTGGAATTGCTGAATTATATGGTAGTTTTGTTTTTAATTTTTTGAGGAACCTCTAGGGTTCTTCAAATCGCTGTACCATTTTGCATTCCCACCAACAGGGTGGGAGGGTTCCCTTTTCTCCACATCCTCACCAACACTTGTTATTTCTCGTCTTTTTAATAATAGCCATTCTCACAGGTGTGAGGTGATATCTCATTGTGGTTTTGATTTGCATTTCCTTGATAATTAGTAATGTTCAACATCTTTTCGTGTGTCTCTGTGTCTTTGGAGAAATGTCTTTTCAGTTGCTCTGCCCATTTCTAGATTGTTTTTGTGTGTGTGTGTGTATTGAGTTGTGTGAGTTCTTTATATATTTTGGATATTAATCCCTTATTGAGTATATCACTTGCAAATATCTGCTGTTCAGTAGATTGTCTTTTCATTTTATTGATGATTTCCTTTGCTCTGCAAAAGCTTTTTAGTTTTACGTACTCCCATTTATTTATTCTTGTTTTTGTTGCTCTTGCTTGAGGAGACATATCCACAAAATATTGCTAAGACTGATATGAAGGAGCTTATTGCCTAATGCTTTCTTCTAGAAGTTTTATAGTTTCTGGTCTTACATTTATTTTTTTTAAAAGATTAAAAAATTTTTTTATTCATGAGAGACAGAGAGAGAGAGGCAGAGACATAAGCAGAGGGAGAAGCAGGCGCCCCATGCCCCACAAGGAGCCCGAAGTGGAACTTGATCCTGGACCCTGGGATCATGCCCGGGGCCGAAGGCAGACGCTCAACCGCTGAGCCACCCAGGCGTCCCTGGTCTTACATTTAGGTCTTTAATCTATTTTGAATTTATTTTTGTGTATAGTGTAAGGAAGTAGTTCAGTTTCCTTCTTTTGCATGTGATTTTCCAGTTTTCCCAGCATCATTTATTGAAGAGACTGTTTTTTCCTCATTGTATGTTCTTGCCTCCTTTGTCAAAGATTAATTGACCATATAAGTGTGGGTTTAAAGATTTATTTATCTGAGAGAGAGAGATCATGTGAGTGGACATGCAAACAGGGAGGAGGAGGAGCAGACGGAGTGGAGGAGGAGCAGACGGAGTCAAGCAGACTCCCCCCTATTGCCGAGTCTTATGTGGGGGTCAGTCTCACAACCCTGAGATCATGACCTGAGCTGAAATCAAGAGTCAGAAGCTTAACCACCTGGGCCACCCGGGAATTCCATAAGTGGGTTTATTTCTGGACTCTCTAGTCTGTTTCATTGATCAATGTGTATGTTTTTGTGCCAGCACCACACTGTTTTGGCTATTATAGCTTTGTAGTATAGATTGAAATTAGGAAGCATGTTACCTCTAGCTACTTTCTCAAGATTGCCTTGCTATTCAGGGTCTTTTGTGGTTCTCCTCTTAACAAATTTTTAAGTGTATAATACATCATTATTAATTATGGTATAGTGTTGTACAGCAGATCTCTAGAGCTTATTCATCTTACTTGACTAAAGATTTATGTCTATTGATTAGTAACTTATTCCCACCGCCAGCCTCTAGCAATCACCATTCCACTGTTTGATTCTACAAATTTGACTATTATTATTTTTAAAAAGGCTTTACTTATTTATTTATATATTTATTTATTTTATATATAGAGAGAGCATGTGCGAGCAGGGGAAGGGGCAGAGGCAGAGAAGGAGAGAGAATCTCAAGCAGACTATGCGCTGAAGCGCAGAGCCCAGCTTGGGGCTCAGTCTCTCAACTCTGAGATTATGACCTTAGCCAAAATCAAGAATTTGGCATTTAACCAATTTAGCCACCCAGACACCTCAAAATTTGACTATTTTAGGTACCTCATATACATAGAATCATGTAGTATTTGTCTTTCTGTGACTGGCTTATTTTACTTAGCATAATGTCCTCAAAGTTCATCCATGTTGCATATTGCAGGATTTCTTTCCTTTTTAAAGATTGCCTTGTATTCCATTGTATGTATAAATCATGTTTTCTTTATCTCTATATCTGTGGATGGACACTTAGGTTGTTTCCAGATCTTGGCTATTGTGAGTAGTGTTGTAGTGGACATAGGAAGGTTAATTTCTCTAGCACTTAGTATTTTCTAGCTCCTAATAACTAAGAATAAATTTTATTCACATTTATGATGAAAAATTAACATTATTAGATATCATACTAAAGATGTAACTTAAAATGTTAGATCACTGATATATATACATCCAGTTTTTTCTTACTATTGTATCATAATCATTTTTTCTACTTTATTATATTTTCTCTTTAAACATTTCTGATGATCCTATAATATTGCATCATATGGATATACTGTAGTTTATATAACCATTTATTTATTTATAAATGGACATCCAAGTACTTCTTTTTACTATTATAAATAAGATGGTTATGAGTATTAAAGTGTATAGCTTTTTTCTACACTGGGGATTCTCTCTCTTTTTTTTTTTTTTAAGATTTTATTCATTTATTCATGAGGGACAGCGAGAGAGGCAGAGACATAGGAAGAGGGAGAAACAGGCTCGCTGCAGAGCCTGATGTGGTCTTGATCCCAGAACTCCGGGGTCATGCCCTGAGCCAGAGGCCAATGCTCAACTGCTGAGCCATCCAGGTGTCCCGGGGATTATTTCCTTATTACAGATTTCCCAAAACGGATATTTTGAGTCAATATAAATTTAAGTTCTTGGTACTTATTGCTCAATTGGTGCCCCAGTGGACAGAATGTACATTGACACAGTCCTTCCAGAAATCCATGTAAGCAAGTGCTGGTTTCCCTCATTAGTACTGGCGCTTTTGCCGTCATCACCACCTTTTAAAACTTGTGACAAGTTGAAAATTATATTAGAAAAGTTGTTTTCTTACAGGAAACAGGCTAATATAATTGTTGTGGAAGAACAAAAAGTCTATCAGAAACATGAAGCTTATGGAACCATAATACTGTGGTACCTTAAGTCATCTCCTAGGCAGTCGTAGTAGAATTAGAACCTGTATTTATTCTTGATAAATAATAGAAGTGGTGGTGGGCCTTCTGTGATCCAGGGGTGAAACAGATGTTTCTAATAAGAATCAGTATTTTTTCTTTTGTTTAATTTGTTCATGCAGGATTTTTTTGCTTGTTTTTAATATATATGCAAGATTTAATTGGTATATATGATTAGAAATAGATCTAAAACAATTGGAAAAAGGGTAATTATGGTCTTAGGATATGTATAGATCCTTTGTTGGCTTTATGTAAGAATATATCTTTCAATATGATGTTATTTTACCTTACCTAACAATAATAGCTGTGTAGCTATTCAAAAATCCAGAAGTCTTAAAAAAGAAAATGGAAAAGAAAGGCTTCTGATCTGCTAGAGTATCTGTCATAGAGCACTTGCACTGAAGTCTTGTGCTTTCTTTTGGTCCCTTAGAACTTCACTCAGAGCACATTCATTTTTATTTATTTATTTATTTTTTAAATATTTTTGAGAGAGGGTAGTTGTTTTTTTTTTTTTTTTTAAGATTGATTTATTTATTTATGATAGAGAGAGAGAGAGAGAGAGAGAGGCAGAGACACAGGAGGAGGGAGAAGCAGGCTCCATGCCGGGAGCCCGATGTGGGACTCGATCCCGGGACTCCAGGATCGCGTCCTGGGCCAAAGGCAGGCGCTAAACCGCACTCAGAGCACATTTAAACTTTTGCCTCTGTTGCACACTTTGTGATTATAACATATGGAACTATCACCTGACTTTTGGTTATGCGTAGGTTAGCTGATGAATTACATATGCCATCTCTCCCTGAAATGATGTTTGGAGACAACGTTTTAAGAATCCAGCATGGCTCTGGCTTTGGGATTGAGTTCAATGCTACAGATGCATTAAGATGTGTAAACAACTATCAAGGAATGCTTAAAGTAGCCTGTGCTGAAGAGTGGCAGGAAAGCAGGTGAGAATCCGGGCAGTTACGGGTTAAATGAAAAAGAAAAGTGGAAAGACATCTTCAGTCATGTTTTGTGTATTTTATTAGAGTGAAAGGCAAGTGTTATTATTAAACTTGGTAGTTCAATCATTCTAGGATTCATTTTTCTCTTCCATAAAATGGAGATTAGTTACTCCACCTATTGAATACTTGTTGAGTTAATTGAATTACAGTTGAGCTGAGCTATGTAAGGTTTACATTTTTTGAGCTTTCAGTGTTCTTTAGTGAAGAGGGGGTACACTGTGTACTTTAATGTTCCTGTTTTTGAGAAAAATGTTTACTTGTGATTTGCATTGTAAATGTGAGGAACTTTGAAATAGAGAAAAATGTATTTTCTTTGATAATCAAATTAGCAATTATTATCTATTATGTACTAGGTACCTTGGAGGAATCAACTTTTAAACCATGCCCTTAGGCAGTATACAGACTAATGGGAGAGACTTTATCAGCTATGACAAGTTTAACAACAAATATGCAGGAAAAAAAATATGCAGGAAAAACAAGAAAGATCTTGTATTAGTGAATTTTGGCAAATATATATATTAGGATATTTATATTATTCGTAGAGTGTAATTTGGTGTGTTATATGAATACAGATGGTCTATATTCTGCATCACTGATTATAATCCTTCTCATTTTGATATTTGAGGACGGAGGGTGAACACTCCAAGGAAGTTATTAAACCATACGATTGGACCTATACAACAGATTATAAGGGGACATTACTTGGAGAATCACTTAAGTTAAAGGTAAATCTTATTTTTTGCTTTTATGATAAAGTCAATAATTGTCTTGGGCAGTCTCAGCATTAGAACTTTTTAATGGTTATTTTTGCTGCTACTTTCATCCCACTTTCTATTGAGGAAAGCTTTAGAACCTAATGTGAAGGGATTTTGCTTTTTGATTATAAGCAAAAGATAAGAAGGCCATAGTGGAATAGTTTTTATTCTCAAAGTATGTTTAGTAGCAATAGCAAACTGCCTTGATGTTACCATTATTTTTCAAGAAGCATTAAAATATGTATCTGCCCTTGGTATAATGAATTAGGCAACTTAGAACCTGCTGGTTAGCAGCTTACAATTGTACAGATGAACAGGAAGGTGGGCAGATAGGACTTCTGGTCAGACAGCTTGGGTCTTTGTCCTGCTTGCACTGTCTGGGGCCTGGTATGACTCTAGGAAGCTACTTACTCTGAGTCTCAACTTTCTTAGTAAATTGGGTAAACAGAAACAATGACCTCCCAATAGAGTTTTGATATGAGCTAATTTGTGGGAAAGCTCTCGATAAATTCTAAAGCTCTACATTAATCATGCATCTGTGTAAACTGTGCTTAAGAAGAGATTGACTTTATGGTGAATGACGCTGGGAAAGTGGAATTGGTATGTCTCATATTAGGAACTTTTGAAATCCTACAGTTTGACTGAAATGAAGAAAATTTGGCTTAGGTTGCATTCTCTAATGATCACATTCAATTACAGAGAACAAAATCATTTTAGTGTAAATAAAGTAATTATTAGAGACCCTATATCATATGTTGGCTCTTAGACAGAAATGTTAAGGAGGTAGAGCTATGTATGGGCTCCTTGTCTCTGCAGAGATCTTTAGAGTCTTGGAAAGACAGAAGTTCATGGAAGGAACTCTGTTCTCTTTAGTTTCTGCCTCTCATGTAATCCAGGGTTTAACTTTTTCTCTGCTGCTTCCAAGACAATATACATTTTTAGAGAGAACATGTATGCATTTATTCATTCATTCACTCATTCTTGAGCTCTTCCTCTGAGCTATGCACTAATTCTAGGAGCTGTGGATACAGCAAAGAACAGAAATCCCTCCTTTATGGTCTAATGGGGAGCAAGGTTCTTTCAGTCCCTAATACTTCCCAGAGTAATGTTCTTTCTTCTGATTGAGAAACTTTGTAAAGAACATAGTCCATTTGATCTTTCATTGCCAGGAATAAGGAAATGGGAACTTGTTTTATTCCTTTGTAGGAGTGATGACTTACAAAAGGCCTCCTGTGGGTTATGAAGTAGCATTAGCTGTGTTGGAGGAGCAAGAAGCACAGCAGTAGAAACAGGGAGGATGAGAGTTGGAGGTGAAAAGCACGTGTGTTCAGTACTCTTACTGACACATTCACCTGAGATGTAATTTGTTTTGAGGTATTGTTGACAAATGTCAGTGTGAACACCCCCCCACTGGTAGTAATGAGCTCAGGCTTTGGCAGGCCTGGGTTCAAATCCCAGAACCATTACTTAACTTGGAAAAGCAGTTTATTTATTTTTTATTTTATTATTATTTTTTAAAGATTTTATTTATTTATTTATGAGAGACAGAGATTGAGAGAGAGGCAGAGACACAGGCAGAGGGAGAAGCAGGCTCCACCCAGGGAGCCCGACGCAAGCGAGACTCGATCCCAGGTCTCCAGGATCAGGCCCTGGGCTGAAGGTGGCGCTAAACCGCCGAGCCTCCGGGGCTGCCCAGAAAAGCAGTTTAATCTTGCTAAACATTATTTATCACTTTGGTAAACTGGATAATAACAGTTGTAAGGAAATGATTATGTAAAGTGTTTAGCACAGTGTCTGTTACATAGCAAGAGTCCATAAATGGTAGCTGCTATTATTATTATGATAATATTATATCTCAAATGTCAAGGGAACTAAGTTAATATTGAAATACCAAGACCAAAATATTAGACTAGATATATGCCAAGAGGGATCCCTGGGTGGTGCAGTGGTTTGGCGCCTGCTTTTGGCCCAGGGCGCGATCCTGGAGAACCGGGATCAAATCCCACATCGGGCTCCCGGTGCCTGGAGCCTGCTTCTCCCTCTGCCTGTGTCTCTGCCTCTCTCTTTCTGTGTGTGTGACTATCATAAATAAATAAAAAATTAAAAAAAAATAAAATAAAATAGATATATGCCAAGATACTATCAAAAGATATATATTAGGTATTATTGAAATACCAAGACTAGATATATTGTTTATTTTTATTTTTATTTTTTTAAAGATTATTTATCTATTTATTCATGAGAGACACAGAGAGAGAGAGCGAGGCAGAGACATAGGCAGAGGGAGAAGCAGGCTCCATGGAAGGAGCCCGATGCGGGACTCGATCCTGGGTCCCCAGGATCATGCCCTGGGCTGAAGGTGGAACTAACCGCTGAGCCACCCGGGCTGCCCTAGATATATTGTTTAAATATTTATATTTGCTTTATGATCTAAACAAGTTGATGGTTATGTTCGTTTATTGCCCTAAAAAATCAAGTAACTGTTTTCTAGGCAAAACTGTTAGAACTTTGTTGCTTAATCCTCAAAATAACCTTATATCATAGGCATTCTTATCCTCATTTTGCGGATGAAGAAATGGGTTCAAGATCTTAAAGTATGTATCTCTTAACAACATAATACCAATGTGGTAGCTTATTGTTAAGCATGTTTGTTGTATGGGGAAGATCATCCTATAGGAACATTTTCTGCTTTTGACTTTCTCGATATGTAAGGATTTTTTAACCTATATCATTACTTGGGATTTTAAATTATTTAATTCTTCACCTTTTCTGAAAACAAAAGTCCTGTTATGTATAGAAAATATATGCCCATGGAAGAGAATATATTTTATATGAATAATAAGAATGTCACAGAATGAGACATTAGAATGAAGCCTTTCCTTTTGGCCTTAAATTCTTGCCTTTTAATTGCTGGAGGCTGCTGGTGTGTGTGTGTGTGTGTGTGTGTGTGTGTGTGTAGCATTTCTCACCCTTCTTGGGTTGTTTTGCCGATTACTCTGTGAGTTGTAGCATAGTGTAAGAGAAGAAAGTCAGTCATAGACTTTTGTACTGCCTAGATTCAAATCCAGCCTTGCTATTTATTAGCTGGGCCACCCTCGGAACATCTCTGAGATTATGGTGTAAGAATGTTATGAGGTCAGATGCTTGATATGTACCTGACAATATGTGGTCGTTTTCTTCATTCCAGTTAAAAAATAAATTTACTTTCCAGGAGACTAGAAGTGGAAGACTGCCTCTTCTAGTTGTATTGCCTTTTAGGAATAGAATGTGTATGATGTCCATGCATTTAAAAAAGCATTTTTAGGGATGCTAAAAAAATGCTTTTTTAGGGATCCCTGGGTGGCTCAGCGGTTTAGTGCCTGCCTTCAGCCCAGGGTGTGATCCTGGAGTCCCGGGATCGAGTCCCATGTCAGGCTTCTGCATGGAGCCTGCTTCTCCCTCGGCCTGTGTCTCTGCCTCTCGCTCTCTCTTTCTCTATGTCTCTCATGAATAAATAAATAAAAATTAAAAAAAATAAAAATAAAAAAGCATTTTAAAAAAAGATTTATTTGAAAGAGAGCGAGAAAAAGAGATAGCTGGAGCCAGAGGAGGGGCAGAGGGAAAGGGGAAGAGAGAATCTTCAAGTTGACTCCCCACTGAGCCTGGAACTAGACAGGCTCGATTCCAGGCCCCTGAGATCATAACCTGAGCTGAAACCAAGAGTCAGATGCTTAGCTAACTGAGCCACCCAGGTGCCCCTAAAAAAGCATTTTTTTTAAAAGCATGTTGGAACATTTGCAAATTCATTCAGTGTAAATTAATATTTTGAACTATTTTCCTCTTTCCTTTTTTTTACTGTAATAAAAAACATATTACAAAATTTGCCATCTTAACAATTTCTATGTATATTAACTTAGTGTTAAGTGTAATCATATTGTTGTGCAACAATTTCCAGAACTTTTTCATGGTGAAAAACAAACTCAGTATCTGTTAAACAATAACTCCCCACTTCCTCCTCCCCCAGCCCCTGGCAACCACCATTCTATTTTCTGTTTCTATGAATTTGACTACTCTAGATACTTCAGATAAGTGGAATCATACAATATTTGTCTTTTGTGACTGGCTTATTTCACTTAGCATAGTGTCCTTAAGGTTCATCAATATAACACGTGTCAGACTTTCCATCATATTTAAGGGTGAATAATATTTCTATATACTTGTATACCATATTTTATTTATCCACTTATTCATCAATGAGCATTTGGGTTGCTTGTCCTTGGCTATAATAGTGCTATGGACATAGGTGTGCAAAAATCTCTTTGAGATCTGGCTTTTAGTTTTTTGGTTATATACCCAGAAGTGGAATTGCGGGATCACATGACAATTCTTTTTTAATCTTTTGAAGAACCTTCATACTGTTTTCTACAGTGACTGAACCATTTTATATTTCCATCAACAATGTATGAGGAATTTTGATTCGTACTTCTCTAATGATTAGTGATGTTGAGCATCTTTTATATGCTTATTGGCCATTTATATATGATCTTTAATATCTTCAGCTTTTCAAAGTACATTTTTAAGGGGGACTGTATAGACTTAAACATTGGAAATGAATGGACTTTATTAGTCTAAGGCAAAAGGAGCAATAGAAGTATCATATCCTAGTTGATAAAGTTTTTTTCCACAGGGGTATGGGTTAACAATTCTTTTTTTTTTTTTTTAAGATTTTATTTATTTATTCATGAGAGACACACAAAGAGAGGCAGAGACATAGGCCGAGGGAGAAGCAGGCTCCCTGCGGTGAGCCTGATGTGGGACTCGATCCCAGGACCCCAGAATCACAACCTGAGCCAAAGGCAGACTCTCAGCCACTGAGCCACCCAGGTGTCCCTGGGTTAACAATTCTGATATTATTTCATTTTGCAAGATGAAAAAGTTCTGGAGATCTGTTTGACATCAATGTGAGTATAGTCAACATTACTGAATTATAAACTTAAAAATGGTTAAGATGGTAGATCTCATGTTACATAGTTTGGCTGCAATTAAAAAAAAAGTTAAACATACAGATACCGTATAACATGCAATTCTGCTCCCTTGGTTTACATTCAAGAGAATTGAAAACATATCCATGCAAGAACTTGTACCCCACTGTTCATGGCAGCATTATTCATAATAGCTAAAATGTGGAAAACACCCAAATAATCATCAGTGGATAAGTAGAACTGGTGTATCTAGACAGTGGAATATTATTTAGTCTTGAAAAATGAGTGAAATGCAATACGTGCTGCAACATGGATGAAACTTGAAACATGCTAAGTGAAAGAAGTCAGACACAAAACACACATGTGTGATTCTAGAATGATTTACAGAGAAGGCAAATTTGTAGAAACAGAAATTAGAGTAGTGGTTTCCAGGAGCTAGGGAAAGGAGGGAATGAAGAGTTACTGCTAATTAAGGTATGGGAGTTTCTCTTTGGGATAATGCAGTGTTCTGGAGTTAGATAGTGGTGAGGAATGTACAATCTTGTGAAAATACTAAAAACCACCGAATTGTACACTTTCAAAATGTGAACCTTGTATAGTATTGAAGTTATATCTTAATTTTTTTAAAAAAAGAAAAAAAATCACTGTATAACAGCAACTTCACTATATGTTCCTAATGGTATGTACTATAGAAACAAAAAGAAAATATTTTTTCTTATATGTATTACATATATATAAAGATAAATATATATCTTTACACACACAAACCACTTGATTTTTTTTTTAAGATTTTATTCATTTATTCATGAGAGAGAGAGAGAAGCATCAACACAGGCAGAGGGAGAGGTAGGCTTCTTGCAGGGAGCTGACATGGGACTTGATCCCGGGACTCCAGGATCAGGCCCTGGGCTAAAGGCGGCACTAGACCGCTGAGCCACCCGGGCTTCCCAAACCACTTAATTTTTAAAGAGGAAATTTTTAAGAAGGAAATTTAACATAGGGTTCTTAGCATTTACCATTGATTAACTTTGTACAATAAACTAAAAATATTTTTATAAGTTGAGTAATTTCCTTATCATAAGCCTTCATCTGATGTGAGGGAGGTCCTATTTGAAAGAGGTGAGTAGGACTCACTTTTCTTGTAAGGTATCAAGAATGTTTGTAGTATCCCATATCTTTTTTAAGCCAATAACTCAGAAAACACGAAGGTACAGTTTAATGAATTGTGAAATGTAGCCACCCAGGAAAAGAAATAAAATGCTGCAAGCACCCTCCAGCAGGACCCTTCCTGATCACAATTCTTTTTAAAAAATATGTTCTAGTATGATTTGAATTTTTTTACTTTAGCCTTTATTTCCTTGGAACTAGTGTGCATTGTTGTTTTACAGCTTTGGCCTCATTTTCAGTATCTGGAGTCCCTAAGGTCTTTTATTGTCTTGTTATTTCTGTTAGTTCTGGTTTATGGTGTCTAAGCTCCTAATACATCTCCTTATTTTTGTTTAAATCCCAAGATGATGATTTTTTTTTTCCTCAGAAGAGATTTTTGTCATTTCTAACAGTCACCTGAGGAGGATATATATTTTTTAAATATTTTATTTATTTATTCATGAGAGACACAGAGAGGCAGAGGCACAGGCAGAGGGAGAAGCAGGCTTCCTGTGAGGAGCCCAATGCAGGACTCGATCCCAGGACCCCGGGATCACAACCTGAGCTGAAGTCAGACATTCAGCCACTGACCCACCCAGGCGTCCCCATCTGAGGGTATTCATGTCAAGGACATAGTTCTACAAACATTCTGTAAAGATAGTAAATGTTGTAGATTTTGAGGTTTATAGAGTTTATGATACAGCTGCTCAGCTGTGCTACTGTAGTTGAAAGCAGCCATAGACAATAAGTAAATTAATAGACAGGGCTTTGTTTTGTAAACTTTTACTTAGGAACATGGAAATTTAAGTTTCAGATAGTGAAATATATATGAATTCATATATATATTCATAAAATGAATTTGAATTTCATGTGTCATGAAATATTATTTTTAAAAAATTTAGCTGCTTTTTCCAGTTATTTAAGAACAGTAAAAATGATTCTTAGCTCACAATTCATGCAAAAATAGGTGATGGACCACATTTGGCCACATTTGGCCCAAGGTTTGGGACCAGTATTTGAGTTTACTGGGCTGGTAATATAGGAAGTTGTGAAACCAGTGTTGCATTAGAAGGTATCATCCCAAGATTGGGAGGGGCGCAGGGAATTCTCCCCAGTCCTTCCATTGAGCAGCAATGGAGCCAAAAACCTAGCAGAGCTGAGCTTCTCCCCTAGATCAGCCATTCCAGATACCTCCAGGCCCAAACCAACCAACTCCAGGCTCACTTGCACTTTTTCTGGGCTCCAGTCCTCTTTCAGAGCTCAGTCTAGTAATTCTTCGGCATCTTGACCATTTGATGTTTTTAAAAAGTTACTGTTTTTCATCCAGGTTTTAAGTTGTCTTCAGCAAGAGGATTTGTCTGGGTTTTTTATTCTGACATTGTTAGAAGCCAGAAGTGTTTGATGTGTTTTAAATGTAGCTGTTAGTTTTGGGGTTTTCCCTCTTTTCAGATTCCTGAGTTTAGGGAGGACATAAATAGAATTGAAGAAGAGAAAAGAGAAAAAGAAAATATGTTTTAAATGTATTTGTTCTTACAAATGAAGAAGATAGTGTGAATTAAATATAATGAGTATCCCTAACCCATGTTTTATCTAATTGTTTTCTTTCTCTTTCAAATATTTTATAAGAATGTTTTCTATTTTATTTTTACACTTTATATTTTATAAGAATATTTCAAAAGTAAATGGCAAAAGCTATAGATTCATTTTCACTGGTCACTTATGAAGGTATATATGAAATACTAGTGAAATATTAGCCTTTTACTAATGAGAAAATTGATAGAATGATTGGTTGATTTTTTGGAAGTCAGGTGTTTTTATAAGGAGGATCTTACAAATGTGTTCCTTTGTAAAGCTAAATAAAAAGTAAGGAATTAAGGGGATCCCTGGGTGGCTTAGCGGTTTAGCGCCTGCCTTCAGCCCAGGGCGTGATGCTGGAGACCCAGGATCGAGTCCCACATCGGGCTCCCTGCGTGGAGCCTGCTTCTTCCTCTGCCTGTGTCTCTGCCTCTCTCTCTCTATCTCTCATGAATAAATAAATAAAGTCTTAAAAAAAAAAAAGTAAAGAATTAAGAAGTTGTGTTTATTTAATATTGACTAAAGTTTTATGCTCTTGGGCAGTCCTAGAAGCACCAGCTTTTGTCTTAAATAGAATACAAACATACAGGTGACCAAGACGTTGGTTGTATGCTGCCCTATTGCCGCTCCTCATCTCCCTTCCCACTCCCAGTTTTCTCCTTTGTATGTAGTCTCAGGTCTGCTCCAGATACATTTTGGAATAAAATTACAGAGAGCTTTAGCTCTCTGTGAGTGAGTGAACATGGAAGAATTATGGACATTTTTTCACCTCTTGGAACTCCTATACACACTGCTACTTTCTTTTTATCATAATCTTTCCCCTCTACATCATATAATACTCCTTTAGACTATTCCTTTTTTTTTTAATTTTTTTTTAATTTTTATTTATTTATGATAGAGAGAGAGAGAGAGGCAGAGACACAGGCAGAGGGAGAAGCAGGCTCCACGCACCAGGAGCCTGATGTGGGATTCGATCCCGGGTCTCCAGGATCGCGCCCTGGGCCAAAGGCAGGCGCTAAACCACTGCGCCACCCAGGGATCCCTCCTTTAGACTATTCCCCAGTCCATATAGTCTCTTGAACATCCTTTATCATGTTCTTCTAATTCTCATTCAGTTTTCTCAAACTATTCTCCATTTGGTAATGCTATCCATGAGTCAAACAAACTATTTCCTCATGGCGACTATGTAAAGTAAAATAATAGCTACTGTTTATTGAACACCTGTGGCTTGACAAGCATTGTTGTGCTTATTTATGATACAACTATGCCAAAGAATAGAAAAGCTGAACATTTTTTAGTGAAATTGGGTGGAGTAAGGAATGATCTCAGATCATACTCTACAGCTGTTAGGAGACACCTGGACTTAGTGAGCTGTGTATATGACCTGTCTTATTAACATTGTTGATCCTCTTGTTAAGTTCTGAATATGTGTGCCTGTGAGCCCCAAAATAATATAGTGGAAAAAATGACCAGCATCGTCTAAAGCCCTTTGGAATGCTAGGAGTTTTTCCCTCAGAATTTCTCTGAAAGTTCTTATTTACCTCATTATTTAAAGTACTATTTGTAAGTTCAGGGGAGCGAGGCTGGGAATCTAAAATATGTAACAAGATTCAAATGGGAATTTTTAAAGTTCCAGACCAGTGTTTTAAAAGTGGACTTTCACAGCACAAAACTGCTTTGGATGTCTATGACAGTAGTAGTTCATCACACTAATTTTCAGATGATTAATTTTCTCATAATCACAACAGAACACTTGATTTTAATTTGACTCATATGAAAGATGATGAATTTTGACTCTATGTTTTGTGAAGCTATAGTTCCAGCCATCTCTAGTATCTTTTTTTTTTTCAGAAACAAGGAATGAATATAGCTCCTCTTTTGTGTCTACTGATGATAGCCAAACGTAGAACTGTGTGTCTGTCTATGCAGAAAAGGCTGGTAGGAAAGCTTTTCTTCTGTGTCTAGCTTTATAAATGTTTATGTGTTCCTTCTTAAATTTTTTCTTTCAGGTCGTACCTACAACAGATCATATAGATACAGAGAAATTGAAAGCCAGAGAACAGATTAAATTTTTTGAAGAAGTTCTCCTGTTTGAGGATGAACTTCATGATCATGGAGTTTCAAGTCTGAGTGTTAAAATTGTGAGTACTATGATTTTTGCTTCAAATTAACTACTTTCTTCCATTCTTACCATTGGTCAGAAATATAAGCCTCACTTAGAATCACACTGTCTTAATATGGTATCATGTGAAGTATCACTTGTGTCTAGAGTACATCTTCATATCCACTACAAAGTTCACAAAATCTTGGTATACTCCTAAGACTTTAGTTTAGCAGAATACTTTCTTTTAAGAGGTGTCTGGCTACTTTGTAGTTTGCTTACTATTTAACTTGAATGAAAATTATGACTTAATTTTCACTGTTGAATGAAATATTATATTGAAAGGATCTGCAGACAGCACCATGGATGTTAGAATTTCAGTGTACCAGAAATAGCACTTCCATCTTCAGCACAAAGGCGGAAACCAGAAACGACATTTGTAAATTCCCTTCTCCCTTTGTATTCTTTTCTATCTGGAGGACACACCACTTCCATTTACAATGTTATTGGTGGAACATGTTTAAAAAGAATAACAGGGGCACCTGGGTGGCTCATTGAGTTAAGCATCTGCCTTTGGCTCAGGTTATGATCCTGGGGTCCTGGGATTGAGCCCCATGTCGACCTGCTGGCTCAATGGGGAGTCTGCTTCTCCCTCTCCCCCCCTGCTCTCTCTCTCTTTCTCTCTCACTATCTTTCTCTCTTTCAAGTAAAATAAAAAATTTTTAAATCTTTTTAAAAATTAATTAAAATAATTAATTAAAAAAAAGTAATACATAGGTCATTAGAAGTTACTTCTATGTGTTTACAAGTAGGTCATAATTGGGGTTCTAACACTACAGAAAAACTTCAACTGAGACTTTGTATTACATGCCTTATCCCTCAAGACAAGCTAAAATGTCATGTCCTCTGTAAGGCACACAGCAGCTCTCCTAGGCAGAATTAAGTCTTCCTCTGCCAGACCCCTATAAATGCTTTTTTAAAACCCCTCGATTATAGCACTTACCATAAGGTCTGTCAAAGACAGGGCTCCAGCATCAGCAATTGTTCTTGGAGCATAATGATTGTAGATGTTGTGATTGAAATGATAAGGTATGAAAACAATAAATCAAAATAGCAATATAGTTTTAAAGTCAAGTTTTTCTATACAATCACAATTTTAGAATTATAATGAATGTGTAAAGAATCAGTTAATTTAATTTCTTTGTTTTGTAGACAAGGCCCAAAAGTTTAGTTTATCTAAGGTCATGAAACTAATTAGTGACAGTTTTCTTTGTACCATCTGATATATATCATTACCATTAGATAATTGTTTTATTAGTACCTTACTCCCTTGTTCACCTATAACCCCCCCCAATTTAGCTTTTGTCATTTAGATTTGTTCACTTTTCCAACTTACCCAGTCATGCACCTTTCCACTTGCCTACCCACCTACTATGACTAATTGACTATGTGGACTGTTCCTTATGAGTTCCTATATTTGGGTGCATTTGTATCCAAGTAGGTGGCTATTCCTTGATGTATACAAGTGGGTAGTTATATGGGGAGCACATGTGTTTTTGTGGATGAAGGAGTGGGAGAGGATGGGCCTAAATTATGTTTGTACCAGAGTAATAGTGACTAAGTCTCAAACTGAAGGTTAACATCATCTTAACATGTTCTTTTTTTTTTTTTTTACCTTGTATAACTCTTTATTTATTTTTTTTACAAGATTTATTTATTTGAGAGAGAGCGAGCATGCACAGGTGCAAGGAGGGGCAGAGGGAAGGGGCAGAGGGAGAGAGAGAATCTCAAGCCAACTCTGCACTGAGCTCCATAGCCTCACGTAGGGCTCAGTCTCATGAACCTTAGATCACGACCTGAGCCAAAACCAAGAATCCAATGCTCAACAGATTTCACCACCCAGACACCTTTGACCTCCCCTTGTCTTGTGTAATTTTAAAAGTTATGCGTGATAGATAGGGTTGTATTTTAAGAATGCCTGGAACGATTTCATTAGAATAGTGTCCGTTTTGGGTTGGTTTCTTTCTAACAACCTAACCCATAGTGCTATAAATAAATGCCATAGCTCCTGGTTTAGTGGTAGGGTATGAACAGATGAAGTTCCCTTTATTTTTAAAAGATTTTATTTATTTATTTTAAAAGAGAATGCTTGCAGGAGACAGAGGAGGGACAGAGGGAGAGGGAGGAAGATAAGCAGATGGAGGAGCCAGAGGTGGGGCTTAACACAGGGCTCCATCGATTGCAAGACCCAGAGATCATGACCTAAGCCAAAATCAAGACCCAGATGCTCAACTGACTGAGCCACCCAGGTTCCCCCCCAAATGAAGTTTCTTCTATAGAAGCAAAGACTAGCCCGTTAAATATAAACATAGTTTATGGTGGTGCCTGGGAAGCTAAGGAAGCAGAGCTTTTCAAGAAGGTCATGAAGGTGGTCAGTATCATGCAGTAAAGAGATCTTAGAATGGGATGGTGTCCACTAGACTGAAAACCTTGTTTATTGGTTTTAGCAAGTAAGATATTGTTATTCATGCTGGCAAGTGCAGTTTAGGTTACATGGTGGGGGGGAGGGTGGTAAGTGAAAGATGTGGAGGTGGAGACAAACTTCCAAAAACCTTCCCTGGATGAAAAGAAACAGAAAATGTCTAAGAGAGGACAGGAGGTTGATGGAGGTGTGCATGCTTTTTGTTTTTTTAAATATGGGGAAGACTATCATGTTCAGGTACTCACAGGAAGGAGTCATTGTGGAGAGAGGGGAGAAAATGAATGGAGTGAGGTTTCAGAGGAGGGGAGTAAGAGGAAGGCTTCGAGCTGTGTGTGAGACACCAGATTAGAAGAACTGCGGTCTTCTCCTCCTACGTGTCTTCTTTACTCTCACACTCAAAATGCTTCTGACATCAGATGTGTAGGTTTTTTCCTCACACCAAGAATTCTATGACATTAGTGCAGTGTCCTGCAATGTAACTTACTGTCTACTTGGAAATAGTGTCAGATCCCACAGGTTAAGGGCTTAAACCCACAAGACTACCATCCCCAACCCTACCTCTTCAGTGCCAGCCATAAGTAGTAGGTTTTCAGATTACCCACAACTTTTGTCCATTTGGCTACAAATTAGAGGTTTCCATGACCTCTTCCTTTTTTTTTTTTTTTAAGATTTTATTTATTTATTCATGATAGACACAGAGAGAGGTAGAGGGAAAAGCAGTCTCCCCATGGGGAGCCCAATGCAGGACTCGATCCCAGGACCCCAGGATTCATGCCCTGACCTGAAGGCAGACGCTCAACCACTGAGCCACCCAGGTGTCCCATCTCTTCCCTCGGATTTGATTATTTGCTAGTACAGCTCACAGAACTGAGGGAAGCTGACTTATGTTTACCAGTTTATTAAAGGATATGGTTACAGAGATATAGACGAACAGCCAGATGGGAGATACATGGGAAGTATGGGATGGTCCCACGTGCAAGACCTCTGCCCATTTGGAATTGGCATACATTACTCTCCTGGTATATATATGTGTTCACCAACCTGGAAACTCTCTGAACCTCATACTATCAGGATTTTATGGAGGCTTCCTCACATAGGCATAGTCAATTATTAACTACATTTCCAACTCCTCTCTTGTCTCTGGAAAGTGAGCATGGGAACTGAAAATCCAAGCCTCTGATCATGGCCTGGTCTTCCTGGGGACAATTCCCCGACCCAGGTGCCCACTTAGATTTGCTTCATTAGGACAAAAGATGTTCCTAAGTGCTCTTATCACTTAAGAATTTAAAAGCGTTTTAGAAGCCCTCTGTCAGGCACCAGAAGCAGAGACAAATATATATATTTTCTATTATTTCACAGACACCGTGTTGGATACTTATCTATATTAGATCATTTATCCTTACGGAAATTCTACACAATAAGCAGAAATGGAGGGTCAGAGATATTTAGTAACTTGCCCAAGATGAATCACAGTGGATCAGTTTGACTCTGCATTGGCTCATAATATTCTAGGATCTAGATCATGGGAGGAAAGAGTAGCCTTAGATAGAAGAGATGTTTCTTCCATGGTGATAGGAGGAAAGGGGGGACAGGATGTAGGTAAGCCTGCCTCTAGTCTGTGATGCCCAAACCTGGAATTTTATCAGAATTACCTAGGCAGAATTTATCAAGATTTAGTTATCCCTTAACACTATGGGACAAAGAATATTTCTTCTCTGACTATCCATAGTACAATTGCTGTATGCATGTTGACTAGAAAGCTGGGTAGACACGTGGAAATGGAGAGAATAGGCCAGGAAAGGTTTTATAGAGAAGCTGATCCCGATCTGAGTCTTAGGTGTATAAATTACCCAGTCAGACCAGGGAGGGACCTAGTAGTAGAACACACTGATACTGAAGTATTTTCTGAACTGGTTGTTTGTGAGAATTGCTAATAGCTTCAGGCTGTCACATTATCATAATGAAGTAGGACAGTCATTTCCAGAGCCCTTGTTAGGTGCTTTCCACTGAAGCTTGCTTGAGGCCACTTAATTGGCCTTTTACAAAGAGTGTTTTCTGACTTAAAATCTACATTTTTCCCAATTGCTTTCAGATAAAATGTGAACCATCTCACATTATTTTTAGTTTAACAGAGCTCTCCAAGGAACTTCTAAAAATAAGTATAAAATTTTAAGGACTACTTTTTATCTTTCCCTGTGGCTAGGAGTTTGGGGGTATGGAATAAACAGCTGATCCTTGAACAGTGTGGGAATTGGGGATACCAATAATCCTCCCTCAGAAGTTGAAAAATCTTTGTATAACTTTTGATTCCCCCCAAATATAACTAATAGCCTACTGTTGACCGGAAGTCTTGCTGATAACATAACAGTTGATTGCACGTATTTTGCATATTATATGTGTTATATACTGTATCTTTACAATAAAGTAAGCTAGAGAAAAGAAAATGTTATTAAGAATATCATACGGAAGAGAAAATACATTTACAGTACTATACTGGTATTTATTTAAAAAACGGCTTATAGGTGGATTCGCACAGTTCACATCTTTGTTGTTCAAGGGATAACTGTATAGATATCTTTCACTTTCAAAACCTTCTTGGAATCATCTGGGATAATGGTAATAATATTCATTGCCTTTATTTGGTATTTTAACCTTGGCCAGAAAACCGCTAAAAAGCTCTTGTTTTAGAATTGTAAAGCTTGTTGCTTATGAATGTTTGGTTTTTCAATTTCCATAGTAATTATAAAACACTCTGAAAAGAAACGATCCTGAAATGTGGTAGCTACTTATATTAAGCAAAGTAACTTACTTTAGATTCCTGATATTGTTAGATGGAGCCTTTTAGGTTGCTTTTAATTTATTTAATTGTTTCAGGGTTTGAAGTGTTTTTACCATCTTAATTTTTAATTCGAAACCTAGACAATTTTAATTAAAAAGAAAAATGCTTGTGGCACAGCTCCCCAGGGAGAAAGAGTAGATTTAGAGTTCTGTGCACCGTGAGGTCTGGGATGTTTTTGGATTTGCTTTAGTGAGTTTCTGAGGAGTTTTGATAATTTTGTGTGAGTGATATTACCTATATCTAATTGTAAGATACTTCAGAAATTAATTTTTGTTTTTTTTTCTAAATTAGCTTCTTTTGTAATGTTTGTTTTTAGGTTAGGATTTTGTGTTCTAATACACTGTCCTTGGTAGGGTTTACTGTTGATAGGACTCCTCTGACAAAAATCTAAAGAAAATCTATTTTCATGCTAATAAGTAAATTTTTAAGTTTCAGAGGAAATAAATTTCCCATCTCCCAAATACTTACAGTGCTATTATGTTCCGTAATGGTGTTTACAGCTAATGGTTAGTTCTGTTCTGAGTATAGAGTGAGGAGGCAATGTTGTCCATCTTCTGCTTCTATGTTTTACTTAAGAATCCAAGAGTCCGAGTATGCCAGGTAGGAACATATCTTTCATCGCTGGGGGACAAAATATTCCACAGTGCCTCTGCAGATGTAGCTTTTGTTGGAATGTAGTCCTATTGAAATGTCATATTTTACAGAGACAGAGCCTAAGAAATTGTTTCTTCACATCCCCTGTTTTTATAGATGAAGGAGACCTTGGGTGGTTTAGCTAATAATTTGCTCTAAGTTAGTGGTTCTCAACCTGATTACACTCATTGCTCCACTGTTGTTTTACCAAATACTTTAAGCACCCCCTCCCTTTTATTACCTTGAAATGAAATTCATAGATAATATAACCTACTTTCTTTCCAATAAATTAACATAATGTCCTAATTATAAAAGAGAAATAAAGGGAAATTGATTTAGAATAAAATATGTAATTTGGTATGTAAATGCATAATATGACTGCACTAAAGACATAAAGTCGTCAGGGGCTTACATTTGCATAATGAATCACTGTGAATATGACAGCAAGAAGTGTAGGCTGGCAGAGGTGTGAGGTGTCAGTCAGTGACTCTCATAACACAATCACTGCCATTGGTGATGGCGATTTTTTAAAAAAATGGTGAACAACCCTAAAATAAAGTTCCAAGTAAAGCCAAGTATAATCTGTCCTTGATTTACAAGGTAATTGCGTTCCTGGAAATTGAGTGAATTTTGCATTTATATGTAAAATGGAATTAAATTCCAAGATCAGATCAATATAAATTGTTGTTTTGTTTTGTTTAACCCATATGAATGCCAGGTTAAGATATTTGGAAGTTTTGTGGGATGCAGGATTGAATTTTGTTTATAGGATTGTCTTGTGCATTTTAGAACATCTAACATCTCTGGTCTTAATCTGCAAAATATTGCAATTGCTCATCATTTTGATAAAAAACACCCTCAAAAATTTCCAAATATTCCCCTACAAGAGAACTATTGACTTAAAATATACAGTTGAATTGTGGAAATGGGACTAGAACCTGGTCTTCTAATTCCTAGTCTCCCCTCTGTGTGCTGAAATGATACTTCAGCTTATGTCCTGTGTTGTGCCCAGTGCGACTGTTAATAGCTAATTTGGAAATCTGAAAAAATGTTACCAGTCTTTCCAATCTTTCCAGTAATTACAAATAGCACTCTGTCAAGTAATGATCTGCTTCCTGGTCAGTTTGTTGTGACACAGCAAGTGGTCACAGCTCAGGTTCTTCCTCCAAGATCTTCTTTATTCTAAGTCTTGCTTTTTCAGTCTGTTGTTGATAATCCTATCAGAGGGCAGTATGACTGAACCTTTTCCAGAAAAGATAGCTCTAGGGATCCCTGGGTGGCGCAGCGGTTTGGCGCCTGCCTTTGGCCCAGGGCGCGATCCTGGAGACCTGGGATCGAGTCCCACGTTGGGTTCCCGGTGCATGGAGCCTGCTCCTCCCTCTGCCTGTGTCTCTGCCTCTCTCTCTCTCTCTCTGTGTGACTATCACAAATAAATAAAAATTAAAAAAAAAGAAAAAGAAAAGATAGCTCTAGCCTGTCTCATTAGCAGTTGCTAATAAGCACTAGCTATTACTACTAGCTACTTGTCTAGGCAGTAGGGACACAGTGATGGCACAAAACAGATATTCTCACTGATATGTTGCCTACAGTCAAGTGGAGGGACGTGGGCTGTAAGCAAGTAAACCCACAAACAGATATAGCTATAAATCTGTTAATTTATAAGGAAGAGAAGATAACGAGAAATCAACTGTGATTATGGAATGGTAGGAAAGGCTTCTCTGTAGAAGTGACATTTATACTGAGCTCTGAAGACAAGTGTTAGGTCTGGCAAAAGTGTGCCTTACGGCAGGGCACCTGGGTGGCTTGGTCAGTTAAGCTTCGGCTTTCAGCTCAGGTCATGATCTCAGGGTCCTGGGATAGAGCCCCGCATCAGACTCTGCACTCAGTGGGGAGTTTGTTCAAGATTCTCTCTCTCCCTCTACCCCCCACCTCCCACCCTTCCCACCCCCGCTCTCTCTCTCAGATAAATAAATCTTAACAAAAAAAGGTCCTAAGGAAGGAGAGCTTAGCCTGTGGCTGGTGACTGTCTAGGCAGTAAAGCCACTATTATTAGTGGGTTATCTTGTTATTTCTTTATTCTTCATTAATACTGCCCTGAGCTTGTATGGAGTTGTAGGTAGTTCCCTGAATATATCTTCCTATTTGATGCCTCAAAACTTTGTATACCTACTTTTTCCTCTTTGTGGAATTCTCCTTCCCACCCCAGCTCTTCCTTCCATGGTCACTTTGCACTGCCTTCTCTTTCTCCAGCCGACTTAGGTACTTCTTTCTTTGAGTGCTTATTGAACCCGTGCATACCCCTGTTACTATAGCTACCACATCATTTTTCTCTGTTTCCCTCTTTGATAAACTTCCTGATGATTGGGATTGTATCTTTTTATTTATATAAATTCAAGACCTACTATAGTAAGAACTGGACAGTTAATAGACAAATATTTATTTAGTAAATGGTCAAGCATTTTTTTTTAAAGAAATGGCCTTTATTTTATTTTATTTTATTTTATTTTATTTAAGTAATCTCTACCCCCAACGTGGGACTTGAACTCATGACCCTGAGATCAAGGGCTGTATGCTCTACTGACTAAGCCAGCCAGGTTCAGCCAGGTTCCCCCAAACATTTTTCTCTTCTGTTCTCTTCTTTTTCCTTTCCTTTCCTTTCCTTCCCTTCCCTTCCCTTTCCCTTTCCCTTTCCCTTTCCTTCTTTTTCTTTATTAAAAAGAGGGAGAGAGATGGTGGGGAGGGACAGAGGGAAAGAGAATCTTAAGCAGGCTCCATGCCCAGTGTGAAGCCCAATATGGGTCTCAGTCTCATAATCCTGAGATCATCACCTAAGCTGAAATCAGGGGTTGGACACCTAACCAACTGAGCCACCCAGCTGCCCCAAAATACTCTTTTTGAAGATCTAAAACACTATCCAGCCCCTCTTTCCCTGCCTCCAGGACCAACCTCATGCTCTCTGCTATCCCTGGCTTTCTCACTTTCCTCAATTGTGTACACTTGGAAAACAAATGTGTAGATATGACACAGATGAAAGATGTTAAGAACATATAATGATCTGATAAACCAGTCTTTGGCAGTATAAAATAGTACTTAATTGGTTGTACTGAAGTAGACCATTCCATTTAAGGTCTTTTCTCTTTATTTTATCTTTTATTTTTTATTTTTTTTATTTTCTCTTTATTTAATGTAAAGTGAGTAAGAGACAAGCAACGACAAAGAAATAGGTTATTTCATTTTGGTATTACCGGTGTTGACATTTACTGTAAGTACTGTCAGTTTTTAAAGTGAACATTGTAATTTGCTCTTTGCTTAGGTATTTTTAAAGTCTTTTTTAACTTCAATATCTTTTGACCTAAAAAATATTTTTGTATTGTAGGAAATTGAAGCCAGGATGTTTATATTATAATACAATATATTGAGCCTTATTTGAAGCTATGACAAAGAACCTCTAGTTTAGAGATTTCTATATACTGCTTATTCAGCCTTCCTTTGATGCCTTTGAAAAAAATTTATTTTCAAAAAAAAGTATTTTCTTTTAGCAGAGTAATAACATTTAATTTTCATTAAAATACTACCTTACTGTTTTTTCAGAGAGTAATGCCTTCTAGCTTTTTCCTGCTGTTGCGATTTTTCTTGAGAATCGATGGGGTGCTTATCAGAATGAATGACACAAGACTTTACCACGAGGTATTTATTCTTATATAATGAATATACTAGTTGATGTTGGGCTTGTTCATGTTGTTTCATTGAGAATTTGAAATGAAATAGTGCTTTATATTTTATGGCAGTCCTTCTAACCTTTAAGATTGGGTGTTCTACATTTACTGTTGACTGCCCAGTTAATGAAATATCACATCTTTTCTGAAAATTCTGTTAGCTAAAAATTAAAAATGTTTTCTAAAAGACACCCCCCAGTAGGGGATGTCTGATGCTTCTAAAAAAATCTCATGTATACTTGATCTGTGTTTAAGAAAACTGTCCCCTAACTCTTACCTTTATCATATGTATTGTTTATATAATATCTTGATATTAAAAATACCAATCACATGGCCTCCTGATATTTGTATCACATAATCATTTTGGTAGTTATTCTAAAGTTTCAGAGCTCTGTACTTCATCTGTAGAAACTATTGACATACAAGGTTTTCAAAAAAGTGTTAAAAAAAAAAGGGAGGCTTAAACTGAGTCATGGAAATTCTTCTAGTAGCTTATAGCAGCCTGTCCTTTTGGAATGGATTTGTAACCTCTGATTTGGATCATTTAGAATGGTGAATTAGAGAAGAGATACCAGTGTCAGTAGGGCAGTGATAGTAACAGTGAACTCTCATAACCACCCTGTGAAATAAAAACTGTCATTATTTCTGTTTATAGCTGAGGCATCTGTAGCAAAGAGATTAAGTCACTTGCCCAAGTTCTACAGTTAATGGGTGGCAGAAGTGAGATTTGAACCCAATAGGATGGGGTTGAATTGGTGTTTTCCCAAATCCTGCTCTTGGGGATAGGTGGATTTTTTCCCTTGAAATAACATGGTAACTGTGATCTTTTTAAAAGTGGTACCAAGGTACTAAAGATAGACTGCATTTTTCTGTCTCAGAAAAAGATGAAATCTAAATTTTATGCTTTAAATCAACAGTATTTCTTAGGAATGTATCCTAAAAACATTCTCATATATAGTAATCCACAAATATTAATCAGGCAATTGTATATATTTTATACGCACACACACACGGATGTTCATGGCAGTGCTATTGTTTAAAATAGCAAAAAGGAGAGAAGGAAGGAGCTTCATAAGGTCCACTGAATGGACACCAATATGAATTATTTAATTTACATCCATATAATAGGAAAGTATACATCTGTTGAAATTAATGGCAGAGAGTAATACTTAACTGATATATAAAGATATGCCTCTCAGTTTTGAATTTTAAAAAGTGAGTATGAATCTATATAAAATTTTGTATAGAAATTTCTAAATGTTAAGGATAGTATTATCTATAGAAGCTGTGGTTGCTCTATACTTTTCTATTATCTGATTTTTTTAGTGAACATTAATCTTTTTATTTCCTTTCCTTAATATAAAAGATTAAAATATGTATTTATTGATTAAAATTTTAAGAGACTTTAATCTTGTGTGATTTTTCTTATATTGAATAATGTTCCACCAAAAAACAAATTGTAATAAATTACTTTCTAAAACCTAACTTTGAAAAGTTGGAAATGAGAAAAATTGAAGTACCAAATATGTGACTTATTAAATAAGGAATTTGATAAGAATTTTGTAGAAATGGGAGAGAATAAATTTTGTTTAACCTTTTTTTTTTAAACATGGAATAGCCATGATTATGAAGGTAGATGATAATACAGCTGAAGGAAAAGATGCCATTCCAAACATTAAGTAGTATTAAAATCTCTTGCATTTCTCATTTGCAAATATACATATTTTTTCAAAGTAAAACTTGCTTGTGTTTCTCTTACATGGTAATTATTAAATCTGTTTACATATGATAATCACTGAT
Source organism: Canis aureus (assembly GCF_053574225.1). Classification (NCBI taxonomy): domain Eukaryota; kingdom Metazoa; phylum Chordata; class Mammalia; order Carnivora; family Canidae; genus Canis; species Canis aureus. The sequence goes on from NC_135616.1 coordinate 50,821,746, forward strand.
TTACAGAGATTGGCATTAGTAATTCAGAATTCTTGGTGAGAATTCGTTATCTCACTGCAGAATTAGATATTCTTGTCAGACTCCATACTGCTTTTGCAACCTGTCCTGTTATCATAGGCAGTTTTGTGTAACAGAAAGGATTTTGTAACCATAGAAATAGATTTATTCCAACCCTCTTTTATTTTTCAACATAGGCCGACAAGACCTACATGTTACGAGAATATACGTCACGAGAGAGCAAAATTGCTAATTTAATGGTACAGTATTTAATATCAGCTTTTAGAAGTCGACTTTTAATGTTTCATTTTGTATGTTTCCATCTAAATCTGTGTCCCTAAATTTTATCGATTCACCTAATAAGCCTCTGTTGGATAAATCCTCCTGGAGCATAACTTTTCTGAACTCACTTTCGATGCAAAACCAGTTCCAGTTCCAGTTGGTATAGGTACCAGAACCATTATCTGATCTAATTTCCACATTTTATTCTGGAAAATGTGACTCACTCTATGTCATGCAACTTTTTGGTGGTGGGTCTGCACCTGGGACCAGCTGGATGCTCTTTCCATTTAACACTTTGTCACCCTATAATTTCTACCCAGTCTATGTTTTTATTCTTAAAATGTGGTAATTCTATACCATACCTTGTTTTGGCCTAATTTCCTTTTTTTTTTTTTTTTTTTTTCTCCTCTGGGACTTATGAAGGGCTTCTACAAGTCTGTAGGATTCTATAATAGGTTGCTTCAAAAGTGATACCTTTTTGCAAATTCGTTATTAATCTTTTTTCACTTGTAGTGCTTATTTCTGTATGGGTTAGGAAAGTTGCTTAGAGTCCACGGTAGACCACATTCTGGGCTCTATGTGAAGGCTACTGCTTTCTTTCTTTTTTTTTTAATTTAAGATTTTATTTATTTATTCATGAGACACACAGAGAGAGGCAGAGACATAGGCAGAGGGAGAAGCAGTCTCCTTGCATGGGGCCCGATGTGGGACTCATTCCCCTGACCGGGACCACACCCTAAGCTGAAGGCAGATGCTCAACCGCTGAGCCACCCAGGTGTCCCTGAAGGCTAGTGCTTTCAAGGTACAAAAGCAGGAGGGAAAGGGGATTAGATGAAGGTGTCATAAAAAAAAATTTTTTTAAAGTAGGTACCACACTCAGCTTAACCGACTGAACCTCCCAGGTACCCCAAGATGGATTAAATTCTTAATACATCTGTGAGAGCATTATAAATAACATCTCCCTATGAGCTTTGAGGGGCTCATTCAGTAAGAGGTCTGCATGATTCAGTAACAAAAGATACTTATTATCATTAGAAATACCTTATGATGCTCTGTTTTCTAATGTATATATTACAGGTCATTTTAACATTGGTGTGCTGGGGTGCCTGGGTGGTACAATGGTTAAACAGCCGACTCTTGATCTCAGCTCAGGTCTTGATCTCAGAGTCATGAGTTTAAGCCCTGTATCAGGCTGTATCAGCCTCTGCGCTCAGCATGGAGTCTGCTTGAGATTCTCCCTCTGCCCCTCCCATTAGTTTTCTCTCTGAAATATATAAATCTTTAAAAAATAAAATCGGTGTGCTTTTGAATGCTTGAACCAAAGCATTTCCAAAAAGTACCAGTGTAATAACTGAATATGTACTAACCTAGTTTGTATGTGTTTCCTAGCATGTTTCACCTTCCCTCTTCACGGAACCTAATGAAATATCACAGTATTTACCGATAAAGGAGGCAGTTTGTGAGAAGCTACTATTTCCAGAAAGAATTGATCCCAACCCTGCAGACTCACAAGAAAGTAGACCTGTGGAATAGAATGTGCTACAGTATATATTCACCATGGAATTTGACTGGAGACCTTAGCTATTTGGAGGGGAGGGGGTATTTTTATTATGAGAATTAATGGCCTCATTTGTGTGCAGATTTTCTGTAGCCTTAAAGGAAAAAGAAAGGATTGTTCCAGGGAGGTTCACTCAACTGTTGTTTGTACTGTCTGTCTTCCAGTTCATATTCCAGATTTGTATTTTCTGGAGTTAAATTCGGATTTCTAAATTATTACAAAGTGGGATCTCACTGGTAGTGACGTATGTATGTCTCTCGAGCAGTGGGTGCAGTCTGTACCCATCATGAAACACTGTTTCCGCCCCAAGGAGGTTACTGTAAATCACAGAAACACAGCACCTGCTGACTCTCACGAGATTCCTGCTCGTGCATGTTGATGTACCAGCTCTTTACTTTGGGCTTTTGGTGTTTATTCGTACTTCTGGAGAGTCATGAGTTGCCTTTTAGGAAATTGATGTCATACTTTAATGATCTTTACCCAAAACAAATTTAAAAAAAAATTTCCCCTCTAAATTTAAATTGGCTTTTGAAGTCTTTGAGAAAATTTCAGACACAGAACTGAATCATCCAGGGTTCTGGCAAACCGAAAGTGGTGTATCCACGGAAACACCTGAATGTGCTTTGCCACCCACAGGTAGGATGTCAGAGCTGTCCTTCCTCCACCTTTAGGTGCTTTTTCTTATGTGTGGTTCTACTTGTATGGACATTTTTTTACTTCATTTTCCATGCAACCTTGGAATGAATAAATCCATTGAATATTGAATTTATATTGTTGTCTATCTAATTTATTGGCTAAATTTTGTCACAAGTGATTTTGGTATTTGTTTGCCTTCTGCTACATCACCTGCAAAGTATAGGAAATCAGGATTTTGTTGGCTTTAAGAAAATACATGGCATGTTCACTGTATATTAAATACACCTGTATGTAATGTTTTCTCTTAGGGCAGAAAAGTGTATATATTGTATTCAGCTTTCTGTTGTATTTTATTTGCCATGCAGATTTGAACAGAATAGACTCTTTATTCATACAAGATATAAGAAATGAAAAACTTGTAAGAATATTCATTAGTTGAAGTTTCTGGGCAACATCATTATATATATACTTAACTTGAATCAGTTGTCTTAGTCTCTGAGTCAGGTTTAGATTACTTATTTTGAGAATCCATTGTTTAAAATTGTGGGAAATTAAAAGAACTGACCTTTTTTATAGAGGATGGGAAGTTGATAGGATGAGTGTATTTCTGGAAGCTCCTCCAGTTTATTCCTGTGGAGAATACCCAGGAATAAATATTTGCCCATTGCTAAATAAGACATATGCCGTTTTATATTTATTTGTTCCAAGTGTCTTTTTGTAAGAAAAGAATAAACAATGAGGAATTACTGACCTATGTTTTGCTATTTCATTTATTTCCGTTTTTCCTGAAGCTTAATTTTAAAAAATGGTTTGGTATACTTTTTTCATTTGTGCTTTGTTTGGAACTTGGTCAGCATTATAGCCAGATTCTGCAGTCAGATTATCATAGAAATCTAAAGATAGTTCAGAATATAATCTCCCAGTGTAGCTTTTGGGCTCTTGTTCCTCTTCCTCTGCCTTCCCTACAGCCAGTACTTCTATGGATGTTTTAATCAGCCAGTGTTTGCTGTATGATGGGTTGTTGGTTTTTTTTTTTTTTTTTTTTTTATTTATTTATTTATGATAGAGAGAGAGAGAGAGGCAGAGACACAGGCAGAGGGAGAAGCAGGCTCCATGCACCGGGAGCCCGATGTGGGATTCGATCCCGGGTCTCCAGGATCGCGCCCTGGGCCAAAGGCAGGCGCCAAACCGCTGCGCCACCCAGGGATCCCCGGGTTGTTGTTTTTGAAAATAGAGATACCTGTCATTAGTATCATTCCGTTTAGTTTTAAGTGAAGTGCCGTGTATCCAATACTGACTGCACTAGGTACAAGGGATTACAATAATGAAGAGCTATAGTATATATATATGTCTTCACAGAGGTAAAGTTTAATGAAGGAAACAAGGTAAAAATAATTACAAATTTTAACAACTCTGATGGAAATAATACTGATTTCATGGGCAGCCCCTGTGGCTTAGCAGTTTAGCGCCGCTTGCAGCCCAGGGCGTGACCCGGGAGACCCTGGATCGAGTCCCACGTCAGGCTCTCTGCATGGAGCCTGCTTCTCCCTCTGCCTGTGTCTCTGCCTCTCATTCTCTCTCTGTGTCTCTATGAATAAATAAATAAAATCTTAAAAAAAAAAAAAAGGAAATAATACTGATTTCAGAAAATAACAAAATCACCTTTAGGAGAGGTAGTCAGAATTCTGCTTCTGAACAAGGAGTAGAAAGCTTCAAGAGACTGTCACTCCTAACTTCACAAGGAAAAAAAGCTGGATAATCTGCAGAGTTACAGCTTTTCTTGAGCATGTCAGAGAGCTGAAGTTGGGGGACAAGGCAGACCGAATCCCAGAGGGTGATAAGCAACAGGTGGGACACACACATTTTTCATTTTAGAAAGAAGGGTTAAAGAACAAAGTAGCTGCTATACAAGCAGCTAAACATAATCTAGAACATTAAACTCCTAAAGGAATTTAAGAACTTGGAATCCCTGAGAGTTTCAAATAAGGGGACTTAACACACACAAGTTCTTTCCCAATGGCCTACACCAAGTGCTCACAAGAAACACTGGGCCAGGGCAGGGGACCAGAAAGTCCCTGTTAGTGGTTCAGGCATGCAGGAGGTACTTGGCTACTGCTGAGAAACCCTGCCCACTTCTCCAGACCGTTTTCGTGAAGGATGCAAAAGCTTTAGGCTGCTGAGGGAGGTGCTCCAAATCATATCACCCTTACTAGAGGAGAGGCAGAAATATAGTATTTCTAGAGGAGGAATAAAGACAAAACCCACTTGTTTCTGGGCATGGGAAATATTCTGCCTTTGGACACAGGCAAGGAGCCATTATGGCTGGAGAAGGAGTACAAATATCCTCCAACCTTGGCGGAGGGACAGAAAAACCTGGGCCCAGGATCCTACATAGATAATTTCATGCCCGTGGGTTGGGCATGAAGTTTACACAACAGTACAATGCACACTGTCTTCAAGTGTATACAGAACATTTACCAAGGTAGAGAATATTCTAGACCATAAAACAAAGTCATATGAAGTTTGTTCTCTGACCATAACAATTAACCAGTAAAATCCAGTAACAAGAAGATATCTGGGAAATCCCAAATAACTTCCCATGAGAGAAATTAAGGAAGTCCTGAGTAAAGGGAAACAAATACCATATTTGTAGGATGAAAGATTCAAGATGTTAATACACCAATTCTTACCCGATTGATCTATAGTCAGTGTAATCCCATTCAAAATCCTAGCAGGCTTTTTCGTTAGAAATTTATAAGATGATTCTAAAATGTGTATGGAAATCCAAAGAATCTAGATAGCCAAAACAATTTTGTAAAAGCAAAGTTGGAGAATTCAAATTACCTGATTTCAAGACAGTCTAGAGTTATAGTAATCAAGATTGTGTAGCAACTGTGTTAGGATTGACACAAGGATCACTTAAACAGAATAGTGAATCAAATTGACCTACACTGGGATCACTTAAACAGAATAGTGAATCAAATTGACCTACACCTGGCTGGCTCAGTTTGAGGAGCATGCAACTCTTGATCTCAGGGTTGTGAATTTGAGCCCCCTGTTGGGTATAGAGATTGCTAAAAATAAACTAAAAAAAAAAAAAAAGATAGACACATACATATCTGATTGATTTTGAATAGTATACAAAGGTGATTCAGTGGAGAAAGGATAGTCTTTTCAACAAATAGTGCTAGAACATTCAGACATCCACATCCAAAGAAGAGAATCTTGAACTTTACCTCACAGCATGTACAAAAATTACCTCAAAATGAATCAAGACCTCAATGTAAAACATAAAAAGGTTGTGGAAGTAAACCAGAAAATCTTAGGGACTCTGGGTAGGTGAAGATTTCTTCAATAAAATCCAAAAAGCCCTAATTACAAGAAAACATTGATGAAATGGGTTTCATTAAAACAAAACAAAACAAAAAAAAACTTGTTTTTGAAAAACATTCTTAAAGAATATCAACAGATAAGCCACGGACTGGGAGGAAATATTTCCAAGACACATGTGTGACCTAGGACTTGTTATCTAGAATACATAACTCTTGTAACAATAGTAAAACATAACCCAATTTAAAAATGAGTAGGGGGACCTGGGTGGCTCAGTGGTTGAACATCTGCCTTTGGCTCACGTTGTCCTAGGGCCCTGGGATGGAGCCCCACATCAGGCTCCCTGCGGAGAGCCTGCTTCTCCCTCTGCCTGTGTGTCTGTGTCTCTCATGAATAAATAAATTCTTTAAAAATAAATAAAAATGGGTAAAAGTTGTGGATGTTAATTAAGCTTATGAAAATAGGTTCAAAATCATCAACTATTAGGCAAATGCAAATGAAAATTTCAGTGAGATACTACTGCACTTATAATGGCTAAAATTAAAAAATGGATGAGACAAATGTCAGGGTGTGAAACAGCTGGAATCTCCAACATTGCTAGTGAGAATGGTCAACCACTTTTGGGAAACTGGCAGTTTCTCGTAAAGGTAAACAAACGTTCACTCACCTTTCAAGTCAGCAATCTTACTCCTAGATGAAACATGACCACCCAAAGGCCCATATACAAATGTTTATAACAACTTTATTCGTAATTGCCAAAAGCTGGAAGCAATGTAAAATTGCTTCAGTTTGGGACTTCTCAGTCCATATGAGTGTGTGTGTGTGTGTGTGTTTGTGTGTGTGTGTGTGTGTGTGTGTGTTGGCATATACACACGCACATGTATGTGCATTTTTATCGCTCAGCCATAAAATGGAACTAATAGCTAATAGTGGATGAATCTCAAAACCATTATGCTAAGTGAAAGAAGTGAGACATGCAAGAATACATACTGTATGATCTCACTTGTATTAGGGTTCTTTGGAGAAACAGAACCAATGTATGTATCTCCTCCATAGAAGTATGTATGTATATGTATATATGTGCATACATGTGTGTGTGTATATGCCAACACACACACACACACACACACACACACACACACACACACTCATATGGACTGAGAAGTCCCAAGATCTGCAGTTAGCAAGCTGGAGACCCAGGAGAACCAATGGTGTGATTTCCGGTCTGAAACCTAGCAGGCTCCGGACCCAAGGAGAGCCATGTTTCAGTTTAGGTTTCAAGGGTAGGGAAAGACCTTTGTTCCAGCCTAACAGGCGGGAGGAGTTCACTCCCACTCAGATTTTAATTCCATTCAAGTCTTTAATTGGCTGGGTGAGACCCACCCACAAGAGGGAGGGCCATCTGCTCTACTGGGTGTACCAATTCAAATGTTAATCTTTTTCAGAAACACCCCCACAGACACACCCAGAGTGATGTCTGACCAAATGCCTTGGCACCCTGTGTCCTGGCCAAACTGACAAAAAATTAACCATCACAATAGCGTTCTAGAAAAGGCAACACTTTATAGGGCAGAAATCAGATCAGTGGTGGCAGGAGAAAGGGAGGCTGCTGAACACAAAGGGGTAGGAGGGAAATGTGGTAAAGGTGATGGAATACACTATTTTTATGTGGTGGTTACACAACCACAAATATTTGTCAGAAGTCGTTGAATTGGTGAATTCCCTTATATGTAATTGTACCTCAACAAACAAAAAAACCCACAAAATTTGAGGAGCCATTTAAAGAAGGAGAAGAAGAGGTAGTCTGGGAACTATTCTGAGGACATGTCACTGAGGTTGCAACCTGAATGATGAATATAATCTACCTATGGGATTTGTTCAGGGCAGAAAGGGCTTTCGAAGAGAGGAGCGGTATGAGAAAAGACCTTGAGGCAGGACAGATTGGCATATTCATGGAAGTGGAAGGAGCACAAGATGAGGCCAAAGGGATGAGCTGAGGCCAGTTGAGACCAACTTAGGGATTTCTAGTCCTCTTTTAAGGAAGACAGAGTTTAATGCAATGAGAAACAGGGGAAGTTAAGCATAAATTGATTTGACTTACATCTTATATTCACTTTAGCTGCAGCATAAGGATGGATGGAAGGTGTTAGGAGGAGAAGCAGAGCATCAATCGAGGAGGCGAACAGCCAGCCAGGTGTTCGCCTGCCTTTTTGAACCAGGGTTGCAGCAGTGCCTACGAAGAGAACTGGACTCAGAATATATTTTGAAGGCTGGATTTAATGGATTTCCTGATAAATTCAACATGAGGAATGAAAAAAATGGAGGGATTAGGGGGATGTTTAGATTTTTGTCTCCCCAAGTGGGGAGATGTCAGTGGAAACAGGCAGGAAAGACAAGTTGGGGGGATGAAGGTTCTGTGTGAACATGTTGGGTCTGGAGTGGCTATGGGCCATCCACATGGCAATATGTATGTGGCTCACATGTGCTTTCATGGGTAGTGAAGTGTGCAGTTCAGGAGATGTCTGAGCTGAAGAAAGAAGCTGGGAGATATTCACCAACACGGGTCACGTTGAAAGTCACAGCAGTAGGGCAGCCCGGGTGGCTCAGCAGTTTAGCGCCACCTTGGGCCCAGGGTGTGATCCTGGGGACCCGGAATCAAGTCCCACATCGGGCTCCCTGTATGGAGCCTGCTTTTCCCTCTGCCTGTGTCTCTGACTCGTGTCTCTGACTCTCTCTCTCTGTCTCTCATGAATAAATAAATAAAATCTTAAAAAAAAGAAAGAAAGAAAGAAAAAGAAAGAAAGAAAGAAAAAGAAAGAAAGAAAGAAAAAGAAAGAAAGAAAGAAAGAAAGAAAGAAAGAAAGAAAGAAAGTAAGTCACAGCAGTGAGAGGAAAGAAAGATCTGCCAGTGGGAAGGTAGAAACCAGAGGAGTGTGGTGTCATGGAAGCCAAGCAAAGAGCACAATGTTTTAAAAAAGGAGTTGGTAGAGTGTCTGACTCTCGGTTTCAGTTCAGGTCATGATCTCAGGGTTGTGGGTTTGAGCCCTGTGATAGGCTCCGCAGGGAGTCTGCTTGAGACTTTCTCCCCCTCTCCCTCCCCATCGCTTGCTCACTCTCTCTCTCTCAAATAAATAAATAAATCTTAAAAAAATTTAAAAAGGAGTTGTCACCTGTGTTGAATGCTCTAAGGTAATATGACAGAGTTTCTATCAGCAGCATGGAGGTATCACCGACTTTGACACAGTTTTGAGGGAGTGGGGGGAGCAGAAGCCAGACTGGGCCATGAAACCAAACATGGAGATAACTATTTCAACAAACCTGCTCTCACAGAATTGGGCTGGTGGCTGGGGAGCTGTGGGGACAGTCATGTCTGTGGTGGTTAACAGTCTAGGGATTAGTTGGGTGGTTCAAAAAGGGATAACCAGCAGAGCAAGCAGTGCCACTGCAACGAGGGTGATTTAAAGCCTCATGATTGTTTCTTAGCCATTTCTCACAGTAACTTTGTGAAGAATTGTTAATAAGTTAATAAACCTTATCAAAACAAGGTTCCAGAAACCAGAAATAATCTAGTTTCTTTCCTTCCATGCTTAACTACCTCGCTTCCCTCAGTGATTCACAAAATACTAAATTCTTTATTATTATTTTTTCAGATTTTATTTATTCATGAGAGACACACAAAGAGAGAGGCAGAAACCTAGGCAGAGGGAGAAGCTGACTCCCTGCAAGGAGCCTGATGTAGGACTGGATCCCAGGATCCCAGGATCACACCCTGAGCCAAAGGCAGATGTTCAACCGCTAAGTCACCCAGGCCTCCCCAAATACCAAATTCTTTCTTCAGTCTTTCCCTTGAGTGCACACTTAGCTGTCCCTGGGATGTGATACTCATGTAAATGTGAGGCCTGTTCTTGTTTTAGAGCTTTAGTGAGTTGCATTATAACTGCAGTGTCAGGCGGTGCTTGTGGAAAATCTGCCTGTCCTGGTATCATCTCCAGTAAACATCTTTAGGTGTGTGGGTTTCCCTATTTATGATGTATTTAGGGCACTAGCAGAGGAAACACCTAATTGGATTTGAAGGCTGGACCTAGTGTTGCGGTGACAGGCCTTGCAAGGTATGGGTGTGAGACCTGAATCTGTCACAAGTAGAAATAAAAGCCCATTATGGCAAATATTACCCTGTCTCGATGTGGATGTCCTCCAAAGCATAGCTTGTCCTGAGACAAGCACCAGGGGCAGGTAGTTTGGAAGGTAATCTCAGGAGGAACAAGTTAGAAAGTAGGGAAAGAGATAAAGGAGAAAAGGCAAAAAGGTGGAGTGCCAGATGCAGAGGTCCTGCTGTGATCACCTGGGCTTAATATTGCTGGAGAATTCTGAGATACTGTGTGGACCATGTCTCAGATTCGCCCACCAGGAGGGGTGGCTGGGCCATTTATATCTCCATCCTGTTAACTCCCCCATCCCAGCTCCAGGGTGGTAACACCCTGCCCCCAAAACACACACGTGCACACATGCGCACATGAAAAGGCACTTGAGGATGTCTACCCCAGGTGTAGGTGGATTCAGGTAGGTAAGGGAACATGAGGTGGGGCGTTATGACACAGCCCATGTTACAACCTCCAAATTTATGTATTGCAAAAGATATCCCCTGCAGTGGTGACCAGAAGAGTCTTGTTGGTATTAACTCCAATTCTGGGTACTCCTGAACACTTCATGGATTCCTTGGTTTCTGTCCACATAACTCTTCCTTTATCAGTAAGCTGGATTGTAATTGATAAAGGGCCTACAGGGTGGGGAGAAGCCCTGAAGACTAATAATGAGACATCAAGCCATTGCTCTTCAGTAGCCTTTCCTACCTTTCAGTGATCATGCCTCTCCCCGGAGAGCTTTTGGAAAAATTATCCAACCTCTCACCACCACCAAGCTGGTAGGTGTCTGTTTTCCCTTACGCCTGGGGTTCTCAATCAGGGATCCACAGCCAATGGCTGAGCTTCTGGTCTTCATAACCGCCCTAGAACCTTTGTTAACTTTTCTGCATATGGGCATATGAAGAGAGGCTCTGTGGCAGTCATATTCTTGAGAAGGTCTGTGACACCAAAGTAGAATAAGAACCACTATCCTGGTTGGTTAAGCAAGGGTCTTTTTTCTATTGTACTTATTAACTTCATGTAGAAGGTTCGAGAAAAGGCAAGAATGCTCACTGGAAATAGAGGGGAAGCCTGGCTGCCAAAACAAATCCCCACAGGGTAGCACCCGCCCCCCCCCCCGCCCCCAGAGTCCTCCATACTTGCCACAGGTCCAAGGTCTAACTTGAGATCATGTAGAGGACATCTTCCTAGATGTAGGCTATAATGAGGGAGGCTTCCAGGGAAGCAAGAGATCAGAACAAAGGAATAAAGCTCTGGATTTGCACCGTCCACAACGCCAGGCTCTCACAGTTGTGATGGGGATGTTCCTGCCTCAGGTGGAACCCGGGCCTCAGAACACGTCTTACCTGCTCTGTGTGTAACTGGGGTTTGCCAACCGTGCCTTTGAGTCTCCTGTTGCTCACCTCCAGGATTAGCCAGTCTGAGGATTTGCCTTTCTTTCCCTCTTAGGACATTCAATCTTGATATCTTTAGGTCTTTTTCTTGAAAAATCACCAAGAATGCATATCTCAGCTCCAGTTTTTTCTATGTTAATTTCATACATTAATGCCCACAGTGCCGCCCTTTTTCCTGCTCCCTGAATACAGACTCCTTAGAGACTCTGAGAACCCTTTTTTGTTCTTGTTGAGGGGAGGATGCAATTTGACAAGGCACGGGTAAAATTTCATCAAAAGCCACCTGCTTGTCCACCCTGGCAAGGCAGATGTACAGAAGAGCTGTGCGGGGCCGCGCCCTCGGCCAGGAGGACTTGTTGGCTTCTGCGCCGCTCACAGCACAGTGAGGAGCCAGGACGATGGCTAACCCACGCCATCTGGGCAGGGACCGCGGTAGGTTATTTAGCACCTGCTATGCGTCCCAGGCACAGTGCTTGGTGCTGGCAACGCAAAGACAAATAAGACAGGGTCTGTGACCTGCTGTGACCTCTGTGTGAATGAGAGAAACGGCAGATGAACAAACCAGAGCATACTGTCCTGTTAGGATAGAGGTAAGAGTAAGGTGACTGGGGAGCACTGTGTGTGTGTGGGGGGAAGTGCGGGGGCCCAGGATGGGAAGAGAATAGGCATTTTCCAGGACAAGGTGGGGAGTGGCGTCAGGAACACAGGCAGAGGGAGAAGCAGGCCCCATGCAGGGAGCCCAATGTGGGCCTCTATCCCGGGACTCCAGGACCACGCACCCAGCTGAAGGCAGGCGCTAAACCGCTGAGCCACCCAGGGATCCCCATCTTTTTCTTTTTTAAGAAGAAAAAAAATTTATTTATTTATTCATGAGAGACACACAGAGAGAGGTAGAGACACAGGCAGGGGGAGAAGCAGGCTCCATGCAGGGAGCCCGATGCGGGACTTGATCTCAGGACCCTGGGATCAGGCCCTGAGCCCAAGGCAGACACTCAACCACTGAGCCACCCAGGCGTCCCAGGAATTCTGTTTTCTTATGCTTGGAGGCTAGGGTGCGTGAGCAAAAGGAGAGAGGAGTCCCAAAAAGAAGGTACGAATCATCGAGAAGTCGCTCACAATTCAACTGTAGGTGGTGTGGACCCACATGCATTAGCTTCCTGGGGCTGTTGTAAGAAATTACGACAAACTTGGTGGCTTGAAACCCCAGAAACTCATTCTCAGGAGAAAGCCTGAAATTGAGGAGGTATTGGTGGGCCTGCGCTCGTGCAGGGGCTTGAGGGGATTCTTTCTCTGCTTCTTCCGGCATCTAGCAGCTGCCAGACTCAAATTCCTTTACTTGTGGCCCTTCGGTGTCTTCCCCAGGGTCATCACCTCACCTTCCCTCCCGCTGTGTGAGTATCCCTCCACCTCCTGCTTTCAGGATACACACGGATCGTGTGGGGGCCGCCCGGATGCACCAGGATGATCTACCCAACCCTTGATTTTTTAAAAAAAATTATTTATTTATTTATGAGAGAGAGAGAGACAGAGACAGAGACATCGGCAGAGGGATAAGCAGGCTCCCCAAGGGGATCCCGATGCGGGACTAGATCCCAGGACCTCAGGATCATGACCTGAGCCAAAGGCAGATGCTCAACCACTGAGCCACCACGGCGGCCGGCCAACTTGAGATTCTTAATCACGTGGGCTGAAGCCCTTTTCTTTCCCTGCCGTATAAGATAACATTTTTGGATTCCAGACGTTAGACACAGATTATCTTGTGGGGTCAGTTTTCAGTTTTCTGCATTGTGGGAGATTTTAGCAAGGCAACAGCTCAACTGACTTCAGTTCACAAAGATCCCTCAGGCGATGGTGTGGCGCATCGGAAAGGACATCATTTACTAAGAGCTGCGGAACAGCGTGGTGAGTGGAGGGGAGCCACGGCAAGGTCAGTGTGTCTAGCCAGGGTGGCAGCCTGGGGGTTGCTCAGGGAGGGACTCAGGAATCCCAGTGCATGATGCCAAGCCTCAGCGTCCTCATCTGTGAAAGCTGGATTATCACAACTGTACCCACCTCTCGGGCCTGCCGGAGGGAGAGAGCTAAATGTGACACAAGCCAGGTGACGGGCGCATGAGCAGGACTCCCCAAAGCACACTGATTCTGACTTGCATTCTGGAATCAGGCTCCTGAGCACAGATGGCTCGAAAGTGGTGAGATGGGGCACATTCCATCCCCTGGCCTCTGACCGACTGGTCGGCAGAATTCTGGTACTTGGTGGGATGCTTTTGCTGCATTCACAGGCAGAAATCACCTACAAGTCATGCTTTCTTAGACCTCCAGAGCCTGCCAATGACTTTGAACTCTAAATTTCATACACATTTAGCAGGAATAATGCATTTTTCATTTTAAAGTGTATTGTTGGGCAGCCCTGGTGGCTCAGTGGTTTAGCACCAACTTCAGCCCAGGGGTGTGATCCTGGAGACCCGGGATTGAGTCCCACATGGGGCTCCCTGCATGGAGTCTGCTTCTCCCTCTGCCTGTGTCTCAGCCTCTCTCTCCCTGTCTCTCTCTCATGAATAAATAAATAAAATCTTAAAAAAAAACAAAACTAAACTAAAGTGTAGTGTTTACAGGAGCGCCTGGGTGGCTCACTCGGTGAAGTGTCTGCCTTTGGCTCAGGTTGTGATTCCGGGGTTCTGGGATTGAGACCCAGTCCAGCCCCATGCTCAGTGGGGAGTCTGCTTCTCTGTCTGCCCCTCCCCTCTGCTCCTGCACTCTCTCTCTCTCAAATAAATAAAATCTTTTTTTTAAAAAAAGTGTAGTGTTTACAGTCAATCAGTATGTATTAGTTAAGGAGTATGTGCAGTTGACTATGCTTGAGTGATTGTGTCAGGAGGCCAGGCTGGAAAGTCCTTTGGCCCCATTTAAAGGGTCCTTGAGTGTCAGTTGAGGCCTTCAGACTTGACGATGAGGCAGTGAGAGGCCAATGGGCACCCCTGAGTAGAGGGTGTGACCCAATGGACAGGGCGCAGGAAGGTGATCACAGCTGTGGTAGTGGCTGGTTGGGTTTGAGGGAGAAGTAAGGCCGAGGCAGGGAGGTCCTTCTGGAAGCTGGTGCAACTCTTGTATGTGAGGTGACTGGGATGGAAGCACAGGGAATGGAGGGGAGAGAAAGACTTGCTGGGAATCGGCTTTCAGAGGACTAGTGTGTGACAGGGCAGGTTCACGTGGCAGGCAACAGAATTGTAACAACACAACTTGGGAGGGATTGGCAGGCAGAGTTGCTGCAGGTTTTTCTTGCCCTGGTGGTAGGAGTGTCTTAGGAGGAGCGAGTTACCACATGTTTGTGGAGACTGGAAGTTCTGGGGGTCCCTGAAGAAGACCAGGCTCTACCCCTACTGTCCTGGGAGAATAATCAGCCTTCTGTGCTGACTGTTAAAAGAAGAGGCTGCCTGGCCATGAGGGGGCTACAGAGCCTTGTAGGCAACTGGATGGGAGTGGCTGCAGATGCAGGAGGGGCTGGGGGCAGCTGAGTGTTCAAGTCCTTGAAGGGGGGCTCTGAGGAGGGGTGGGTGGAGGAAGGATCCTTCCATGGCCATGGCATGGGGATGGCGGTGGTGGGTGAAGGAGCCCCTAGTTGAAATACAGGCCCTGGACATCAGAGGGGAGCACCCACCTATCTGCTCTGGTGCCCATCCCAGTACCTGGTCTTCTCACTCCTAATCCCCATCACTATGACAACTGTCTCTTCCCTCAGTTCCTTACTCAGCTCGGGCCTCTGCATAGAACCTGTTTGTTCAAAACCCCCCAGGCTAGCTGCTGCTCTGGGATGGAACTTCTACACCCTCTTGGCCACTCCCTCCCTCCCTTTCCTGTCTTTTTCTCCCTCTTTTCCTTTCCTCACCCTCTTTTAAAAATAATCTTTTGAGGCGAAATGTACATAACACAAAATTAACCTTTTCAAAGTGAACAATTCAGTTGTATTTAGTGCGTTCACAATACTGTGCAATAACCACCTCTATCTTGTTCCAAAATATTTTCATCTCCTTGACCAGTGTCTCCCCAGTCCTCCTCTCCCTATAGCCCCTAGCAACCACCAATCTGCTTTCTGTTTCCATAGATTCATCTGTTCTGGATATTTCATATAAATAGCATCACGTAATATGTAACTTTTTGTGTCTATATTTATTTTGAATAGCAGGTAGATTCACAAGGTACATAATTGAAAAGTCAGTAGATACGCAGTGAAAAATTCTCTGCTCCATGGTCACCTAATCTTTCTCCTGGAGGTAAAGAGTGACCTCAGTAGTTTTTGTTTGTTTATTCTTTTTGTTTTTCTATCCTTCCAGATACAGTTTATGCAAATATAAGTAAATGTAGATATGTCTACACACATTCTCTCTGTCATCTACTTATCTCTTTAGGTCTGATTTTTTTTTCTCCTAACAATATATCTTGGACATAATTCCATATCAACATATAAAGAGCTTCCTCCTTCTTCTTTAATGACTGTTTTGTATTCTTGTGAATGGATATACCATAATTTATGTAACCATTTTTCCCTGATGGACTTTTAGGTTGTTTCCAATCTTTGGGTATTATAAACAATGTAACAATGAGTCACTTGCACATGGGCCAATATATAGATAAATCAGGAGTCTGATATTCTGGTTTCGAACTTTGATACATTTAGGGAAAAATAAGAGTGGAGTCCTGTTATATTATATAATAAGGAACATTCATGGATTGGGAAATATGCATCAGACACTGTGCAAAGCATTTTTAAGCAGCTTTTATTGTGTGATACAATTTATATACCATAAAATTCACTCATTTAAAGTGTACAATTTAATGTTTTTTAGTATTTTTCAGAGTTATGCAACCGTCATCATAATCGATTTTAGAACATTTTACCACCCCAGAAGAAACCCTTTACCCACTAGCTATCACTTCCCATGCTCCTCTGCCCCCAAACGGTGGAAACCACATTTTCTTCTTGTCTCTGGATTTGCCCATTATGGGCATCTCATACAGATGAAATCATACGATATGTGGTCTTTTATGTGTGGCTTCTCTCCTTTAGCACAATGTTTTCAAGGTTCATCCATGTTGTAACAATTGTCATTATTCCTTTCCTTTTTATTGAAGAATAATATTTCATTGTATGGAATTACCACACTTTGTTTATCCATTCATCAGTTGATGTATATTTGCTTATGGTGTAGGAAAGCGGTTCAGTGTCATTCTGTCTTACATGAATCTTCAGCTGTCCCAGCATCATTTGTTGAAAAGATATGCTATGCATTTTATACTCATTATCTCATTCACTTCCGGTAAGACTCTATGAGCAGGTATTACTAATATTCTCCTTTTACAAATGAAAAAAAACAAGTGTTAGAAAGATTAAATAACTTTTCCACGGTCACTAATAAATGGAGAAGTCTAGAATTTAAACACATGTCCTCTGATGCCTGAGGATAAAGGTCTAAAGGATTTTGTAAGGTGTAAAGGCCTGGAGAAATGTGTTGTTGTTGAAACCCTGGAAGGAATAAGCTTTCCAAAGGTGAGTGTGTAAAGAGAGAAAATAGAGGGTAGACAACTCAGCCTTGAGAAATACCCATTCTAGGTTTGGGAAAAAGAAAGGAAGCTAAAGAACTGGTTGTTGAGACGGGCTCACGGGACCACTGCTTCTCAGACTTATGGACTTCACAGATGTAGTTTTCACAACGTAACAACTAATACTTTGACATTTTACCATACTATGTATGCAGCTCACAGAGGTATCAGGGCAAGGCACATGAACAGAGTTATGGAAGACGAAAATATTTATTATGCTAAGAATATGAAAAGAAAACCCTACATTTTCCTATCATTATCATTCCAGAAAATCAACAGATTTTACAGAAAAAAGAACAATTCTTCCCACATGTGCATATTATATCAACACGCATGCATTACAGCTTGTCATATACATCATATTAAATATTTCCTAAGCATTCATCTATCTGTGCCATGTAGGTACTGTGGCATTATTTTAGTCTTTTTTCATTTCCCTGATAAAATGGTCAAACCTCACCACAGACTGGCATTTTTGACTTTATCCACCTTGACAGCAGAAACTGAATATTTCTTCATTGGCACATAACATTCAATAAATGTTTTCCAATCGAATTACAGACAGACTAAAAGAATGAATTTGCAACCTTGAGAACAAGAGAAAGAGAAAGTTTTAAGATGGTCACGTGTAATGTTCCTCAGACATTATATAACTACTAGCATAGCTGCAGAACTAGTAAAATTGGCTCCAGTGCAAATCCTAATATTTTGTCTCCTTTCCTCTTCTAGTCCCGAGAACAACTCAAAGTGCTTCCCTCCTCTTTCCAGCAGGAAAGGAGGTTGGTCTCTAACGTTCCTTGAAGGCAGGGATAATGTCCGTTTAGTTCTACATCTGCATGTCAAACATCTGGTATTGTGCCAGGTATTCAGTAGGTGCTCAATCAACGTGGAAGGAATGAATGACTATGTGAGGCTAAGTCAGTGGGGAGACAGGGAGGCTGCCCTGGAGAGGGGACCTGGAGTGATCTCCCAGGGAAAAGGGACCAGAACCAGGCTTTCCCTGCAGTAAGGTCCACACACGCTCGCATCCTGCCTCATGTAGAGCTGCCTCTCCCTTCCACATCAGGCTGAGAGAGCCTGCATTAAGAGCTCTGCTATAGACACAGCTGCCTGGGCTACAGGGTCTGTAAATCTCCTGCTCTGGTAATTTCATCACCACTAAACAGAAAATCTGTTCACTGATGCTTTGGTGGCAGGCTTGATTTTCTCCTATTTGGAAACATGTCTTTTTACATCTAGAACTAAGCTAACATTTTCACCTAGGCAACCCAAGTTCTTTGACCAGGCCTGGGAAACAGAAAAAATGGGAGCCCCTATGTCAGATGCCTAAATCCTTAAAAGCTGTAAATCAAGCTAAACAGTTGTTCAATAAATTATGTTTGATCCTCCTACATTGACAGATAAGTATGGCTTTTATATGACTAAAAATTGGAAAAATATCAAAGATGACAAATATCAATTGTTATTACCAAATTAGACTATATTATAGTAATATAAATTCAATTTCAAAATAAAAGCTATGATTTATTTTTTAAAAATATTTTATTTTTTTTAAAGATTTATTTATTTATTTATTCATTCATTCAGAGAGAGAGAGAGAGACAGGCAGAGGGAGAAGCGGGCTCCATGCAGGGAGCCCAACCTGGGACTCGATCACAGGCCTCCAGGATCACGCCCTGGGCTGCAGGTGGTGCTAAACCGCTGCACCACCAGGGCTGCCCTATTTATTTTTTAATGAGAGACACACAGAGAGAAGCAGAGATATAGGCAGAGGGAAAAGCAGGGTTCCTGCAGAGAGCCTGATGCTGAACCTGATGCTGGACCTCTGGATCACGCCCTGAGCAGAAGGCAGACGCTCAACCACTGAGCCACCCAGGTGCCCCAAAAGCTATTTTTTTTAAAAAAGATTTTATTTATTTGAGAGAGAGAGAATGAGCAGGGGAGAGAGAGAAGCAGGCTGCCCATTGAGCAGGGAGTCTGACTCAGGGCTGCATCCCAGGACCCAGGATCATGACCTGAGCTGAAGGCAGAGGCTTAACCGACTGAGCCACTCAGGTGCCCCCAAAGCTATTTTTTAAGTTTTCAAGAGCTATTTTTCTAAAATATTAAAAATCATCCACAAAAGTTAAAGGAAAGAAATATAATTTATAATTAACATGTTAAAAATTAAATTTTAAGTATTTACAGTTAAAATTTTTGACTTTGAAAATGTAATGAAATCTTTTTAAATGTTATTATGAAAAAGCTATTTGTTTCCATGTCTTTGAATTAGTCCCATATTCCATGTATGTTATACCTAGACGTACATATATACACATTAGAGAGTAATATGAAGTGTTTAATAATGAAAAATATTTCTTAGCCTCTGTGAACCGTTGCAATTTCTGCACTAATTTTTGGGAGTACTTCTGGAATTTTATATTAGAGAAACAGAAAAATGGAGACTTGGTGCTGCCAGGAAACAGCATGCTGTTATATAAGCATCTATTGCATTCAAGGTGCCTCAGTGGAAGGATATGACAGGTGGATTTGTTTTCTAAGTGTTGCCCTTCCTGCCAATCTGTTACAATTCACACAACTGCAAAAGCATTCACGAAGTTTCTCCTTCCCTCCTTCCTTCTTTCACTTAATGATATTTACTGAGCACTATTTTCTAGGTGCTTTTCTGGATTGTCAGGATAAAGAATGCGTGGAACTGTGAGGACCTCACAAGGAGACGCTTGAACATGAATAACGGTAATAGTGTGAGATTTAAAATGTGGTGGGAGCACAGAGGATGGAGCAACTGCCGTGTCAGTGTGGGCTGAGCTGGAGAAGGCTTCAGAGGAGATAGCAGAGTAGAACTGGCTTCCATTAGATGCCACAGGATGCCTACCGCATTCCAGGCTCTCCTTGCACACCGCCACGTGTACTTTGCACAAAAACTTTCAGAGGTACTCATTCATGTCCATTTTACAGACGAGAATATTGAGGACCAGAAAGGTTAAGGAACTTGTTCAATGCCACATTGCTGGTAAGCGATGGTTATATCGTTCCAACTCCCAGATCTTCCTAACTTCACGATGGATGAACTTCCCACTCTGCCTGAGTATTTGAGGAGTCTCGAAGGATGTGTCGGAATTTACCTGAGTGGAACAAGGGGGGTAAGGATCAACAGGGAAAACACAACAGCATTTTTAAAAAAAATTTATTCATGATAGTCATCAGAGAGAGAGAGAGAGAGAGAGAGAGAGGCAGAGACACAGGCAGAGGGAGAAGCAGGCTCCATGCACCGGGAGCCCGACGTGGGGATTCGATCCCGGGTCTCCAGGATCACGCCCTGGGCCAAAGGCAGGCGCCAAACCGCTGCACCACCCAGGGATCCCCACAACAGCATTTGTTATTGGAGATCTGAGATGTAAACTAGAATTATGCCTAAGCAGGTTTGAGTCTCCTTACAGATGAAATCACGTTAAGGGGTGTAACTACAGCCATCTGAGTGACTTGAATAGGGTCCCGAGCAAATCCCTTTGCCTGATTTATAATTCTTAACAGGACCAAGTGCTTGGTAACATCTCAATTCTCTCCACCCAGACACACATTCCTACTCTTTCACTAGTGTTGTATGTGTGTGTGTGTGTGTGTGTGTGTTGGGGGGGGGGTTGTTGGGGGCCAGCAGCGGGGCAGATTCTCCAGCGTGTGCTCCCGGCAGCCTCACTGTGGATTTGCTTTTCTGAGCCGAGCTAATCTTGAAGTTAGCTTCCCAGGCATTCCCGGGCAGCGGCCCGAGATGAGATGCGAGCCTGCGTGCTGCCTCCCGGCCTGTCCGGGGGCTACGCGGGCCACCCGGATTCTCCCGCGGGGGACCATCGGCGCAGGAGCCGGTTCCAGCGCAGCTCCGCAGGCTACTAGGCCTTTCCCCATGCCCTCACCCAAGTTCTTCAAGTTTTTGCCCAGATCACACCTCTAGCAGCGTTTTCAGTTGGGATCACAGTAGCTCGGTCTAGACTAAGTCACAAGTGATTTAAAAATAAATCGTTTCCCTGGAAGCCACCTGGAGTAAGTTCAATCTAGAGCAGGCTGTGCGGCAACGTTAAGGAGAAAAACACTCCGACGCCTGGAAGGGACGCAGCGTGGGTGGACCGAGCCCCGAAGGGCCGGGAAGGGGGCGTGTCCGGCTTGGACCTCGGCGCGGGAGCAGCTCCAGGCGGGGCCGACCCCGGGGCCGACCCCGCCCCCCCCCCCCCCCCCCGCAGTCGGCCCGGGAGCCGCTGCGCGCCTGCGCGGGCGGCCGCCAGGTGGGCAGGTACCTGGGCGGGGCGCGCCGTGGTTGGCGGGCGGCGGCGGGGGCGGCCCGGGCACCCGGAAGAGCCGCCGACTCCGCGGGCGCGACAGGCGCAACAGGCGGCCGAGCGGGGCTGCGCCGTGCGGACCCGGCCCGGGATGGACAAGCTGAAGAAGGTGCTGAGCGGCCAGGACACCGAGGACCGGGGCGGCCTGGCCGAGGTGAGCGCGCTGGCTGCGGGCCCGCGGGGCCCGGGCGGGGCTTCCAGGCTTTTCCTGGAAAGCGGCGCGGTCCCCGTGCGCCACCCACCCCCGTGCACCCTCCCCGTGCGCCCCCCCGTGCCCCCCCCCGCGGGTCCTCCCCGTGCGCGCCACCCCCGCGGGTCCTCCCCGTGCGCCCCCCCTCGGGGGTCCTCCCCGTGCCCCCCCCACGCGGGTCCTCCCCGTGCGCCCTCCCCGCGGGTCCTCCCCGTGCGCCCCCCCCGCGGTCCTCCCCGTGCCCCCCCCTGCGGGTCCTCCCCGTGCGCCCCCCCCCCGCGGGTCCTCCCCGTGCGCCCCCCCCCCGCGGTCCTCCCCGTGCGCCCCCCCCTCGCGGTCCTCCCCGTGCGCCCCCCCCCCCGCGGGTCCTCCCCGTGCGCCCCCCCGCCCCCGCGGGTCCTCCCCGTGCGCCCCCCCCCCCGCGGTCCTCCCCGTGCGCCCCCCCGCGGGTCCTCCCCGCTCCTCTCGCAGGTGCCGCGCTCCCGGCCCTGCGCCCCGGGCGGTGCTGCCCCGCGCCCCTCTGCGGTCCCCGCCCGAGCGGCCCACTCCGGAGGGCGGCGCCGCCCCGGGAACGGCAGCCTGGCGGAGGGGGCCCGCGTCCCGGTAGGTAGCCTGGGCCGGGCGGGGGGCTGCAGCTTCCCCTGCCCGCTGCCCGCTCCGGCGGCGCTTAGCTGTGGCTGTGACACTCCCGCCCGACCTTGGGCACCTGTTGTCGTTGTGACGCGTCTCCGCCGCCGAACCGGGAACTCCTGGAGGGCAGGGCCCGCTCTGGTTCCCCTGAGCCCGCCGTCTGCCCGGGACCGGGACCGGGACCGGGGACTGCCCGCGCGTTTGTGGGCCTGCTGCGAGAGAGGGCCGGGGCCCACCTGGAACCTGGGCACTCGGGCCCTGTGTTCTAGAGCCACGCAGAATGTTCACTTCCTATTTCCAGTGCTTTTTTTCGCCTTTGTGTTTGTTTTCCTTTCTGGATGACAAAATGACATTTTACTTTGGGGTGTGCGTTCCATGGGCCCCAGGTTTCCCAGATATAAACTGAAGGTGTTGAACGTTTGAAACGTTAAGGCTTCCTTCAGCTCGAAGCCCATGTTTTCCTTCTAACCTGAATCGGTGTCTCTCGTGGTTTGTTCTCAGCCAACTGCTTTCACCCGCTTTTGCCGTTGCTGATTTCTTCTGCATTTTGTGTGACGCTGCTACCTTCACCTCCTCCGTGAAATCTTAGAACTCAGAAGCTTACTCTCTGAATCTTCATCTTGAAGAAGTAACGCTATAAGAACTGAACTGAGTATTACAGGAATTGGAGTTTATCTTTTTTTTTTTTTTTAACATTTCAAAACAGCTCTGTGGGTTCTTTTGTAATTGGTTGCCTTTATTAATTGGTCAAGGCTCAGGAGTAATTTCATGAATTGTTTTGGTTTTGGTTTCTGGCTTCTGTTATGAACTGTGAAGTCAAACCCCAGGCCCAGCCTAAGAGAACTCCGGTAGTTGACAGTCATTTGTATCTGAAAGCATTATGCCCTGTGGACTGTCATTCATCACGCTTTTATGAGCAGCTAGGGTTCAAGAAGGAGACACTTTATCATCCTGAAGACGCTTGGGGGAGGAGTGTTGACAGATGATGCAGATATTATATATTTAGAAAATAATCATGAAGCAGACCCTTAAGAATGAGTGATTAGTACAGACTGAAAATATAAATGCTGAGTTTTTTTTTTTTTTTTAACCTAAAATGGTTCATGCCTGTGTTGGACATAGTGAAGGGCTTTAAAGTGTTGTAAGCTCAGCCACCTCTTAAATCTATTTAAAAAAAGAGTGGGTGCTGCTCTCTTGTTCTGAAGTAGTGTTGTCTATTTCCTCTTTCCAGGTGTGATTTCCAGTTTACATACATCAATGTAGCCATTTCCTGAGTCCCAGACTCCTGGGAAACATTTTGTAGCTGGCTGAATTCATTTTCAGGATTGTTTTTTGGCTTGATTTTTACTAATTTGGGCTTCCTTTAAATTGTTGGTATTGATTCGATTGTCTCACATTTCCCATGGCTTGAAGTTGGCAAAGCTGGAGAACTGTGTGCTGAAATTTCTGTTTTGTAAGCTGGGCTACGTGGCCATACAGGCTCTTCAAATAAAATTATTGAAGTTGTCAGAAGGCACCATAAATGAGTGCTTTTCAAATTTTTATTCTTTTAATGTGAACAATAAAAGCATGACTAGTTCAGTTTCTCCTACACAGGAAACTAGGTATAAAAACTGCTTGGCAGTGCTTCATTACGAAGAGCCTTATGACGAGGTTTTTAATTGATACCTCACCGTCATAAATACGCCTTCAACCTTTAGTTTTAGTGGGCTTATTTTTAAAAGTATAGGTTTTATTTTTGCCATAAAGAATTCCAGGGATGAGGAAGGAATGAGTGGGATCTGGTTTGAAAGCCCGGGAATGAAGCAGATTCCTTTCTCACCTTCTTCTGGTTATCAGCCCTCTTTCCTCAAACAGTTCTTAGCTTTCCTTCATTTTGGCAAGAACCTTTCTTCTCTCTACATCCCAGAGTCAAAGGGACCTTTGTTCCTAACCTCCAATCAGACAGCTTGTGTGCAGATTGCCTGCAAATTCTATCCAGGTACTATTTTAGCCTCTCTAATTTCCAGAAAGTGCCCCAGCAGTTTCCAGCAGCCATGAATTTAGAGAGGCATTTTCTATCAACTGAGTTCATTTTTGTAAATTGGCGAAAAGGAGTGCTTAGCTCTCACTGAGACCAGTTGGAAGAAGTGGAACAGCACTTTCCTCTTGCTGTGACCAAGCGTGTAAAAGACGCTTTCTGGGTGGGAAAGCACACGGATGAATAGTTATCTGTCCCTCTCCCCCCATTTTGCCAAGTAGGATGACGTGTGGATGGAAATTCAGCTTGAGGGACTTGTAGAATCAACATGTCACTTTCCTTTCTGAAGGAAGAAACCAGAACTGCTTTTTCCTTGTGTCAGCTTGATCTTTACGAGGACTGGAATCTCACTGTCCTGTTGAGACCTTTTAGTACTCTAAATGCCAAGGCCACCTCAAACTTGACACTTACTTAACCTTATGGTTTATCCTCTTAAAATATCCCTCCTGATGCCAAATAGTGCTCGAGCCATGAATCAAATCCAGTTCTGTTGCCACACTTGTCTCCCTGTGCGCAGGTCAGTTCTTACTTTCCACCTTGGCAAAGTAAGCTCTTTGTTTCTTGCATGAGTAGGAAGAGTGGTGTCTTCTGATTTTATTTTCTTCTTGATGGCATCTTGAATATGTTAGAAGTCTGACCTGATTGTCCAGGTGCCTGTCCAGCCTGGTGACAGGGCATCATGTATCTCATTTTGGAGGAGGGGTTTTCCTCAGCGTGGAAGCAGGTGGCCCATCTGTGAGGTCCCGATATCCTGTTCCTACTGTGTGTTACCATCCCCAGTGGTGCCTTTCTGTGCAGTGTCCATTGGTGCCACATGCTTCTGCAAGTGCTGTGTGTGTGATGGGGAATTGCAGTGTCATGAACCCCCTTTAAATATGTGTGAATAGAGGCGCGCCTGGGTAGCTTAGTCGGTGAGGCATCCGACTTATGATTTTGGCTCATATTATGATCTCAGGGTGGTGAGAGCGAGCCCTGTGTCAGGCTCTGTGCTAGGCGTGGAGCCTGCTGAAGGTCCTCTATTGCTACTTCTGTCTGTCCCCCTCTCCCTTTCTTAAAACGAAACAAAAATATATGATTATATATAGTTGGAGGAAAAGCTGTTTTGATAACCTGCCCTGAATACTACCTTTCTCCCGAAGAAATGAAGCCATTCTGTAGCAATGCTGGCCACCCCTGGGAGAGCCACTAGTCCTTCTCTTCAAGCTTCTAGTTTGGTAGGAAGTTTGGAGACACGATTGAGAACAGTCCCTGAGCTGGGAACAGTCAAGGCTGAAGGAGTTGCCGGTCCAGCGGCCCTTGCAGCTTCTGCTACCACTTTCCTTCTTGAGCTGGTGGGAGTGTTTTCTGGCAGCTTTCTCTCATTGCGGGATGGAGACTGGGGGGCCAGACAAGGTGAGCCTTGTGTGAATACACTGGCTGGCTAGGCAGGACCTGCAGTCTCAGTGGCAGCTGCCTGTCCCCAGCTTGAAGCAGCCATGGCCCCTTTCATGAGGTGGACAGACTAGGAAGGTCTCTTGCCTAAGTTCTCTACACATGGGGGAAAAACTTGTGGGGGCTACTTGCAGGCTGCCCTGTTTTAGCAGAGCTGTTTTGGGAAATCTTGGCATCCTCTGAACTTTGCTCTGGGGAGGGATTAATTACAGTCAGATGAGTGGGGCAGTAATGAATTAACTAGGATTTGTCTCCCACTTGGGTGACTTGGCTGGTGCCAGAAGTGAATAGATTCAGCTGAAAGCCCTGGCACAGATGACAGCTGTTAATCCTTTGGGCTCTCAGAGATGCTGCTGTCTGCTGTCTTGCCCCCGCTTGCCGGGCCCCTGCCTGGCGGGGGTCGTGCCTGTGCAGTTGTCCTTGTCCTGCCTCGGCTATGGCAAGGGTTCTGGCTTCTCTAGGGCCTACTGTCTTGCCTTACTGTGTGCGAAGTGGTTGTGCTTCAGGTGGAGAGTTTCCACCTCTGGGGATGTTCATCTAGAAGCTCAGTAACCTCTTAGCTGATGCTGGAGAAGATTCATGGATGGATAAGGAGCTGGATTCCATGACTCGGCTCCTGTAGCTCTGAGTGAATGAGTCGGATTCTTTGCTCCTGCCTCCCTCAGCACAGACTCACACACTACATCTCACTACTAAATCTCATTGTTTTTGGTGCTCAAATATGCATATACATGTATGTAATCAGTTTTTAAAAAATTTCAGGTTGTTGAGGCATCTTCATTAAGCTGGAGTACCAGAATAAAAGGCTTCATCGCGTGTTTTGCCGCAGGAATTGTCTGCTCACTACTGGTAAGATGTTCCTCCCCCCCCGCCCCCCCCCCCCCCCTGCTAGCTTTTCCCCACCCTGTCCCTCCTTCCCTCCATCTCTGTTGTCCACTTCCTTCTCTTGCTCTTTGTGAGAAGCATGGCTGGGAGAGAGAGATAAGGGAGGTGCTGAGGGGGGTGGGAGGGGAGAGTGGGTGTCTCTGTCCACCCTTGATTATATGGCTGTGGCAGGAGGGCTTTCTCCCCGTGCAAACGCCCTGTGCTTTACCTTCCAGGGAACTCTTCTGCTCTGGGTGCCCAGGAAGGGACTGTACCTCTTTGCAGTGTTTTATACCTTTGGTAACATCGCATCAATTGGAAGGTAACTGTTTATTTATTTTTAATCTAACCATAGCCAATCACTAGATGGGACAATGGGTGTGGATTGTGCTCAAGGAAGATGAAGGAGGATGCTTTATTTTTTTTAAATTTTATTTTTTAAAGATTTATTTATTCATGATAGACTCAACAGAGAGAGGCAGAGACATAGGTAGAGGGAGAAGCAGGCTCCTTGCAGGGAGCCCGATACAGGACTCGATCCCAAATCCTGGGATCATATCCTGAGCCACCCAGGTATCCCAGGAGGATGCTTTAATAGTTCGAAGGATGTGGTGAGTAGTAGTTAAAATACATCACATCCCCCCCAAAATAACATACATCTTATATCCTATCCCTTCAAAATATTTTAGCATATATATGTATTTTTTAAAGATTTTATTTTGAGATGGCTGGGTGGCTCAGTTGTTTAAGCATCTGACTTTGGCTTGAGTCATGATTTTGGGGTCCTGGGATCTAACACTGCATTGGGACTCCCCACTGAGCCTGCTTCTCCTTCTGTCTCTCCCCCTGCTTGTGCTCTCTTTCAAATAAATACATAAATAAAATCTTGTTTTTGAGAGGGAGAGAGAGGGATTGTGCATGAGCGCATGAGGGGTTTATAGGGGAGGAGCAGAAGAGAGGGACAAGCAGACTCCGGGGTTAGTGTGGATCCCGACACAGGGCTCGATCCCACAACCCTCAGATCATGACCAAAATCAAGTTTTCGGACATTTAACTGACTGAGCCACCCAGGCGCCCCACCCTGATATTTTTTATCTTAGTTTATTTTTGAAATCCCCTGGGATAAATTTATTGTGATTTTTATATATGAGGGAACCGTGGCACACAGTGGTTGAATGATTTCTTCCGGCTTGACAGCACGATCCTCTCTGCACTCTGGCCTGCAGCTGCCAGAGATTGAGTGGTGGTTTTAAAAGGCTCACCGCACCAGAGGCTGCAGGTGTGATGTATTATTATTCTGTCCAGATAAGATCATCTCAGACCTGGCTCTTGGCTCATGAGGGCAGGGCAGCTAACAGAGTACCCCCTGGAGGTGGACAGCCTATTTTGCATGCTGCAGGTGCACAGATATCCCAGGTCAAGTGCAATTCACGCTTCAGCCACACTTGTATGCTGATGGCACCAGTCCTGTTCCCAGCCGGAAGTGCTGGCCTGACTTCTACCTGCTTGGCCCCCTGGAACCTGAACTCTGTGACCCTTCCTTTCCTTCTCCTTTCCCTTGTATGTCAGTGAATGGCCTCCGAGTCCTGGGCGTCAAAGCCCTGGACCCTGTTATTACTCACGATGGCTTGGTGCTGACCTCTTAATGGCTCCTTCCTCTTTGTCTCCATGGCTGTTGTCCCTGACTGTTGGGCTCACGTGCTCAGTGAGTAAGCCTTGATCACACCCTGGGCTGGGCTCTGAGCACTCACAGACAAGTGTGGTTTGCTTCCTGCCGCAGTGGAGCTTACTGGGCAGCCAGGCAGGCGGACAGATAGATGAACTGATAACCTAATAGGGCGTGGAGAAAGACTGCTCAGGGAGGGGTGGCTGTCATGCTCTGACCTGGGGAGTGGGAGGCACCTGAGCTGCCTAGAGATGGTGGCACTTGAGCTGCTCTTCGCTCTGGCTTGTATCGCTTCCCACCTGAACTACTACAGGGTTCCTCTGCCAGCTTCTCTGCCTCCTTCATTCTTGTCCAGGCCATTTCCTACAGACCTGTAGAGAGCCGTTTGGTTGTAGCCCTGTCTCTCTTTAGTGGTACCCATTCCCCCTGCAGGTGCATGCATGCAGGAGAGGCCCTTTGAGATGTGGCTTTACCCAGTCCCACTCCCCAGCCAGGCTGACCTTCTTGAATCCCCCCAAATGTCCTTGTGTCAGTTCTGGGGCTAATTTCTCTGCCTCACGTGCTGCCCCATTACATCTTCCTCTTTGTATCCTGCCCCCTCCGTTAAGCGAATCCTTGCTTTGTCAAGATTTGGCTCAGAAGTCACCATTTCTATTCAGTGTCTCCTCTTACCTCTCCCCACCCCCACCCAGAATCAATGACCTCTTCTTTCCTATGGGACTCTGCATATCCCAATATATTTATATGACAGCACAGATAGCATTTTATTACACTGATTTTGTTACAAGTCTCTGAGCCACTTGACAAGGGCTGTACCTCTGCTTTACCTATTTGTAATTGTTCCCAAACCTAGCTCTGTTTTGGGCTGCAAATATTAACCAGATGTTTGAGTACACAACTCTAGTTACCTTCTAGAAGCTTACTTTATGAATGCTTGTGATAGTAAATTGCTGGCTGTCAGAGATGTCTAATTTTGCCTCTAAAGCCGTCTCAAATACTAACTTTTGGAGGGCTTTGCTTTGGGCAGACAGTGTTGGTTGAATGTAGAGTCTGTAAATAGAGTATAAATACAGGAGTGTGTTGGTTAGTGCAGAGAACTATTTAGCAAACCCTAATAGGATCGCCTCTTGGTAGCAATGCTTACAGAAGTAATAAAGGGATCAAACAATTATTTCCAGGATGCTGTCTAGGAGTTTATGGCTTTACTTATAGTCTGTTATATTTTTGTATATATGCTACATTTAATTTTTTTTTTTTTTTTATGATAGTCGCACAGAGAGAGAGAGAGAGAGAGAGAGAGGCAGAGACACAGGCAGAGGGAGAAGCAGGCTCCATGCATCGGGAGCCTGACGTGGGATTCGATCCCAGGTCTCCAGGACTGCGCCCTGGGCCAAAGGCAGGCGCTAAACCGCTGCGCCACCCAGGGATCCCTACATTTAATTTTTATGGGCAGCCTTGGCTCTTGCTTCTTGTTCACTGTTGGGTAAAGAGTGCACTCAGCTCAAATACCTGAGCTAAGAGTGTGGCCATGAATTCAGGTTGAAACTTAATGGCGCTTTAAAGAGAGGTGGACTTACTTTTTAAATTTGTTTTTACCAAATACCTGGTAGCTCATGTTAAATGCTGGCTGTTACAGGCAACTGCTGGGGTGATGCCACATGGGGTGATGCCAAAAGTGATGCCACACTTTTGCCAGGAATCTAGAGACGTGAGAGACCCAACGCTTGAGTTCAGCCTGGGGGTCTGCTCTTATTATTTTATTTTAATTTTATTATTCCATTCACGTGGAAATCACTAGGGATGTCTTTTGGCACTTTGGATCGAGTAGATGTGGGTTTGAATGCTGGCTCTCCTAGCTTTGTGACTGTGGATAAGTAAATTAACCTTTCTGAGCTTCATTTTTCTCATCTCTCAAGTAAATAAGTGTAATAACACCTAACTCACAGAGTTACTGGGCTATGAAATGAGGTCAAGTGTGTCCTATCTAGCATTTAGCAAACACTGAACAAATAATAGGTGATACCATCAGTAGAATTATTCTCTGGAGACTATGAAAGAAAGTGAAATGCTCTACTTTTTAGTATCAGCAAGCTGAACCTGTCAGGTGTGGTTTTTCTTTTTTAAAATTACCCGAGTCTTGAGGCACCTGGGTGGCTCAGTGGTTGCCATTGGCTCAGGTCATGATCCTGGGGTCCCAGGATCGAGTCCCGCATTGGGCTCCCCATGGGGAGCCTGCTTCTCCCTTTGCCTATGTCTCTGCCTCTATCTTTGTGTCTCTGATGAATGAATAAATAAAATCTTAAAATTACCCAAGTTTTTGGTTTGGTTTGTGGATTGTGAAGGAGGCAAGGTGGCAGGCACCTCTTAGAGGGGTCCTGTAACGTGGTTCTGGGTGTGGTTCTGGAATCAGACGCCATGTACTTCCAGCGTGAGGAGTTGGGGGTTCCTGGGTAGGTAACAGATCGTTTGGGGCTTCAATTTCTTCTTCTGCACAGTAAGTATGATGATTCGTGTCATCACCGCCACAGGTTATTAAAGGATTAGATGAGAAGAAAGCGCAAAAGGCCTGTAACAGTAGCAGTTGGCATGTAGTAAGGACTTCTCAGGTGTCGACTGCTCTTGCTGCTGTGATCACCGTGGGTGATCCTGGGGGGTGATGGAGAGGCAGCGGGGCGTGCCTGGTGCAGGTCTGGTCTGAACGGCTTGTGTATGTTTGCCTTTTAGCACTGTCTTCCTCATGGGGCCGATGAAGCAGCTGAAGCGAATGTTTGAGCCGACGCGTTTGATTGCAACCATCATGGTGCTGGTAAGGCCTGCCTTTCAGCTGCACTTGTGAGATAAGACTTTTTATTTTTGCTCTATGGAATCTTTTTTCATCTTCAACCTAAAAACCTCTTTTCTTTATCCTTTCATCTTAACGTACTGCCCAATGCCTGTAACCACTGTGGCAGAGGGAGAATTCTGTGTCTGATGATTATTCCCCTGGTGTTTTGGATGGTGTATCCTGGCAGCTCTGCACCCCCAGAGGGCTGGTCAGAGTAGCCGAACAGATGTGGTGGCAAGAGAACTGGGACGCCTTCCTGGTGACAGGTGAAGCCACACCTGGGCAAAGCTTGGAGGGAGTACTTCAGAGTGGCTTCACTCTGGAGTGGGCGTCTGGTGTCCTGGAGCTCATTCTTGTCTCAGCATTATCTGACTGTGCCACTGTGTGTGTTTTTGTCCATTTTTCTGATGCGGGTCTGCTATCCTCATGGCCTGTCACACCTGTTCCCTGCTCGGGCAACAGTGCCTTCAGCGTGTCGTCCCATTTTTCTTTGGGCTGCTGTCTTCTTTGTGGCTGTCAAAATCATTCCAGACCACATTCACTGGCCTTCTGTTACAGTTACCTTTATTGCAACATCTGGGACTTGATCAGTGCACTTTTATTTTTAGTTTCATTTCTGTCCATGTCATTTGTTCAAATAGTAAGTTCTCTAGGGCTGTGTCCATGTTTGCTGTTGATTACATGTCCTTTTGGAGCTTTGGACACAATACTGGACACAGAGGAAATCTTTAGGACATATTTATTGGTAGCTACGTTATAGAAGAGGTGAGGACAGGTGTGACCGTCAGCTGAAGTGCCGTTGTTCTCGGCCAGTCCTGGATATGGATGGTCCAGACAAGTCTCTTGTAGAAAGAACTTTCTAAGAAAGGACTCAGAGAAGGTGTTAGGTGACATGTAAACAAATAACCGACTGTCTGATGTCTCATGTTACCCTTTGTCCTTGCGTGCCTTTTCTGCTCCAGACACAAGTTTTTTGATGGGGGTTAAAATACAGAGGTGTATGTTCTACCTATTTTAGTACATTTGAAGGAAAAGATGGATCGATGAGGGTGACCGACCAGTGATGTGATTTTATTTTCTGGGCAGAGAATTTGGGAAAACTTGAAAGTCAAAGAGGATTCATTTCTTTTTATTCTGCATCAGTTCTTATTTGGCTGATTTCATTTCATTGGGACTTTTAACTCTTCTGCCAAACATGGGTGCTTACCTGGGTCCAGTGCTTTGAAAGGAAGGATACCTTTGGTTGTGGGGATCATCACAGAATCTGGTTACTGCAGTGGGGTGAGGATTTTAAGTTTGCCAAGAATGGTGAAGTCTTAAGAGTATTTTCCTCCATGTTGTCACCGTATTCATTATTGTTCTTCCCCTCTCTCCAGTTGTGTTTTGCACTCACCCTGTGTTCCGCCTTTTGGGTAAGTATGTATTTTAATTTTCCTGAGTCTTTGTGGCGCGTGCCTCCCATCACAGCCTGCGCTCTAACCACCTGTTGTTCTTTCAGTGGCATATCAAGGGGCTCGCACTCATCTTCTGTATCTTGCAGTCCTTGGCCCTGACGTGGTAAGTGATGTTTTAAATACCCTCTGCCCACGTCGCTGTCTAACGCAGCCAAAGGAGATGAAATCCCACGTGGTGTGGGTAGGGTAGGAGGCTAGAAAAGCATAGAAACTTTTCAATTTAAGAATTCTCAATGATGCCGGTGAAATCAGACTCCAGAGTGAAATCCTGTTGACTCAGCCCAGTGCCGATAGATGGCATTAGTGGTCTTAGGTGGGCAGGGAAGGCTGTTTGCCTGCTGCAGTAGTTTTTAGCAGAGCTCATGGTTGATTTTGAGGTATCATAACTGTTATTCAGTCACTTCTGTCTGGTAGGAACAAAGATGATGAAGTATTACAGGGGCTAGTAGAACAAGGCTTGTGAGTCAGATAGGAGGAAGGAGAGTGGTAAGGAGCGATGAGTTACATTTGTGATGGAATGGATCATTTAACAGATGCACAAAGAGGGAATTGTCAGCAGGAGATGAGGGATGGTGAATGACGAAAGGCAAAACCACATGGCTGTGGGTGGTAGGGTCGTGTGTGCGCTGGAGGCCGTTGGCAAGACCAGGGAGGGAGTTGTAGCTCAGGAGCCATGTGTAGTGAAAGGGGTGCTGGAGACCTTGTTCCTGGGGGCCAGGGGTGGGGTTATAGGTTCCTGTTCCTTCTAAACCGGTCCAACATCAGAGTGAGAGCAGTGCTGGCAGACCCAGAATTGATGGCTTCTGAGACATTGCTATAATCCTTCCAGAGTTTATCAGAGGATGAGACCTGAACAGTTTCCATAGATGTGTGCTGCTTCAGAAAAAAAATGTTTTCTCTAGTGGAAAGGAGAGAGGACTGGAAGTTTTAAAGCTTCCAAAGATCAACTATATCCCTGTTTGGTGGTACAGAAAAGACCCAGAAATGGGTCTTTGGACTACAAGCTGAGCACCCACCCTCCCTTTTAGTAATTTTGGACTCTTGGATAAAGAAACTTCCCAAATGCTTTTTGGAATGTACTGTGCTCACAAGTAAATGAGGTTCTGTGTGTGGGGAGTATAAGAAGAAAGACTGGCCTGCTTTTAATGACACACATGTTTTGGGAGTAGGTACCAAAAGGCCTAGTTTGATGGCTTATATTTATATTTTGTTTTTTCCAGGGGGATGCAATTGGTACCCATATGTACATGCCTTTTCATGCCTATAGACTGAATTTGAACCTAGTTTTCAGAGGTTTAGCGTTTATATGGGCTTGAGCAAATGGCAATATCCCCTCCAACACTGTTTTGTGTTTTTCTCAGGGCCGACCAACTTACTACCTGCCTGGTACATCACGCCTGGTCCTTTAGGGTTGTGGTGTCCTCCCTCGTGGGCCTTCTTTGGGTGAGGGCGTTGAGCTACCAGGGATCACCAAGATATCTTTGGGCTTCGGTTCTTGAAGGATCACAGCTAATATTTTTATCCATAGTGTAGTTGGTAGTAGGGTTTTTCCTTTCTGTTCTCTCTTCTTTTAAAATTTATAGGAGAGAACAGAAAATTATCCCAGTCAGATAGATGTTATATTCTGTTGAGGATTTGTGAAATATTAGAATATAACTGATCAGGGTTTTATTTGGTAGTTTCAGAGTAGGGCTCTGTGCCTTCCAGATGTGTGGGATCTGCTGGCTCATTTGGTTAAAGCTGGTGGGGTGGCCCTGTGAAGCTGAGGTCACAGGGTTGCCTCTACATGGGCCTTTTGCTCTTCTCTGGCCACCGATGACACCCCCCCTGCCTTCATGCATGGCAGGGCATGTGTGTTCACATGTGTGTGCGAGTGTGCATATGTGTGCATGCATCCTGCACGCTGAGGAGAGGGACAGGGTCTGGGCCAATCAGGGCAGGTGCCCTCACAGCTCAGGGGTCATTCCTTCTGGTGACTCCCTCCATTTGATTTTGTCTCTTCTGTGTTCTCATTGCAGGTACAGCCTTTCCTTCATACCCTATGCAAGGTAAGACTAACTGTATTTAGGACTGTGACTTCTGTCACTGGGGGATGACAGTATATTTGCAAAGGGCCTTTTGTTTCGAGTGTTTTCAGAGAACACATACTATTTTATCATTACTAAAATTCTTTCAGACAAATAGGTAAATGTTGTATTCCTCTTTACAGCTTAGTAAGCTGAGGGTCCCCTCCATCCCTCCTCTGTGGTACAGGGACGATGGGCATTGGCGCAGGACCACCAGTTCTGGTTGCGTGTATGTTCTCCTGTGATAGGTAGTGCGTATGTTCACATAATCACTCTTTGAACTTGTAGCTTTGTGGAGATCGTCTCAAAGGTGAATGTCACTTTGGTATCACTGAGGAAGGAGGGATCTGAGCTCATTTACTTGAAGTACCCCCATTGATGAGAATATTTCAGCAGAGTTCATGAAGGGAAAGTCAGGGCCAGGGTTCAGAGGACCAGAGTTTCCTAATTAGCAGTGTGACCTTGAGCAGCTCCCTGGACCCTTGTGGCCTGGGAGGACTCAGGGATAAGCAGAGTGGGCTGGGCCAGGTCATTGCCAGAGGCCCCTTCCAGCCTCCACACCTCCTTTAATTGTCACTTTCAGTGATGGGCTGGCCTCTCAGAACTGGCCGTGTGATCTTTGCCTGACTCTGCTCTCATGCAGCAGTTTAATTTCCATACATCTCTGTCATTACCTGGTAGCTAAAAAGCAGCTTTTCTTTAGCTGGGTTGAAAACGTGAGAAATCGCATGGGAGCAAGGGAGGAGAAAGAGCAGGCTTGCTTCTAATACATTCCGACTCTGCTTCTGACAGTGATTTGAAGATGCTGGGGAGTATCAGATGAGAAGTTCACAAGCCCATCAACATAAAGGCAGCCATGTGGCTTGGGAATGGATTCTAGGGGGGTAGCAGTTAGGAACTACTCTGCTGACCCAGCCAGTTTGGGAGGATGGTGGCTTGTCTGAGAAGAGTACAGTGGTGCTGTCTTGGGAAATAAGCCAGAACCTATCATCCCTGAGCATCCAGTGATCTATTTATCTGTTTGCTAACAATTTGAATCACGGACCAGTTCCATAATTTTCAGGGCGCAGTGCAAAACGTAAATGTGGGCTCCTTATTAAAAAATGATTGAGAATTTCAAGATGGCAACCACAGAGCATTAAACCAGGTGTGGAACCTTTGAAGTACAGGACCCAGTGAAACCGCACGTGGCTCTGGACCCATGAAGCTGGGCCTGCTTGGCGCTATCCTTCAGGACTGCAGACTTGACCTGGGTTGGCATTTACAGAGCTTACGTACAAGTGATGGACCAAATGATAGAAGGTTGCTGTAGCAGTGAGTTTTATGTGCTGAAGTAGTGGGGCAGGATCCTAGAGGTAGGCCCTGCAGTTCTGTTTGTACCTTCCCCTGGAGTAGCCTTTCCACAGTGTTCCAAGGAATAGTGGTTACACAGTAGAGCAGGGTTCCATGGTCAAATAAGCTTGGGAAAGGGTTAAGCAAAATTACATGGGTTCCTTGTTACGCAAATTTCCAGGTCCTTTAATATGTGTGTTGTTAGCTGCCACGAGGGATCTTATTTGGCTGTAAAACACTTTCTTGTGCAGAGTATCTCCTGGGACTACAGTACAGAGCATATCCTAAGAAATGGTGCTCTAGAATTATCTTACTATTAAAGCACTGTGTCCGCCCATGTAAATGCATTCACTCACCTCTCCCTCCCTTCGTGACTTCCATATCCTTCCTGTAAGCACAGCTGAGAGCAGAGGGACAGAGCAGGGGTGGGAAGCCCTAGCACGTAGCCATGTGTGGTGTGGAGATGGGCATGCTTGCCTGAATAGGACAGTAATTCATTGAGCACACACTTTTTCCTTGCATCTTGAGGAGTATGCTCCTGGGATAGGCCTGACGCAGCAAGGTAACAAGTGCTCAGTCACTGTAGAAAGAACCTTTTGTGCTCAGGAACTCCGGAAAGCCGTCACTTAGTAAGTCTCTGCTGTTTGCTGAAAGAAAGGCCCAAGTAACTGTTGGATCTAATGTGTCCAGTGCATCTGGTGGTTCTGGTTGACCTCAAGGTGCATAATCCTACATTCTTGGTTTTTGATAATCTTTACATTCTTCTGGTCTTCCCTTTTGGTTATCATGAGTAGCTATCAGTTATTTAATACTTACTCTATTCACTGTATTAGTTCCTGCGACTGGTCTTTAGGGTAAGTGGGATATCCCCTTATACAGATGAGGAATTTGGAACTCAGTAAGACAAATGACTTGCCCACAATACTACTACTGATGTTGAAGTTGGTGTTTGATGCCAGGTAGGTCGACCCCATAGTCTAGGTGCTTTCTGCTCTGCTAGGTGCTACTCTGGGCACCCAGGAAATCTGCAGGGGCCTTTGGGGTGATGGTCTCCCATTGATCTTTATATTTTTTTTCTCCTAGGGATGCTGTGAAGAAGTGTTTTGCTGTATGTCTTGCATAACACATGGGCAGTTGTGCAAAACTTTGGAAGGCGCTGTGGAAGGAAGCTGGTGGACAGTTCTGTAAATAACTTCTAAACCTCTGTCTTACAGACACGTGCCTTTTCTCTTGCAGCAATGTGTTGCTTGTGATCTGAACATTTGAGGATTGCTTTCAGAGGCAGTGTTGTGTTCCCAAACCCAGATGTCTGTAGCACGGTATGAAAGGGGTTCTGTATCTTATGGAGTAGAATATTTGTTACGCACCTGTTTCCTCTTTAGATGGTATTCCACTGAAATCTCCTAAATAAAACCCTCAGTAAGCAGCCACAGATCAGCCTTGGGAGCCAGTGCTTCCCAGGTGATGACAGGCAGCCCCGTCAGAGGTGGCAGGGGTACAGCAACAAGGGACAGAGTTTTGGGATCATCAGGGGCTTTGTGGACTTGCCCTCAGCATGGAGAGCGCCACCCCACCTCACCCAGCATGGACGTGCTTCTACTCTGGAGTCTGGGAGTGCGTGATTCTGCTCCCCTCACAGCTGCATGCAAGCCCATGGACAGCCTGGTCGTGGAGTGACATAGCACAGGATAATGTGTTGTTTTAAAATCTGAACTGGTGTTGGCTTCGTTCTTTGGATTCCACACCTGATGGTGGAATGTGTCCTCTTCAGGACACGTGTTCTGTGCACGCTCTTTTTCTCTTGAGGTTTTCTTTCTGTCGCCCCCTTCACATATCTTTTCTCATGACATCCTGGAACTGGATTGGGGACAATGCATGGACAGAACAGACACTGTTTGCTCTTGCACAAGAGCTCACGGAAGCTGAAAATCTTGCTGCTTTCCACTGTATCTTGTTTTCATTATTTATAAGTGTTGCTTTTAAACTGATTCTATTTTCTGATCTCCGGAATGGGGCCAGGGAAGAGTGGGTGGGAAGACAGGGCCCACAGGTAGGAGGCATGCCTGTCCAGTGGCCTGGAAACAGTGCCCGAGATACAAACACTGGGGAGGAGGCAATGGACAGTAGCGTGGTTCCCTTGCAGCCCCTGTCTAACCACACATGCTGCTTGGTGCCCAGGACCCCATCTAGTCCTCATAAGAACCTTGGGATGAAGCGCTGATGGTCATCTCGCTGGGCAGTCATGGAAATCAGGCCCAGAGGGGTTAGAAGGCTCCCCCAAAGCGACAGTGGTGGCAGAGCTGGGCTGAGAGCCTGGGCTCCCTGGCTTCAGTCTCCTCTCTGGCCCCGTGTTTCCAGGGGCAGCTCTGGAGGCCTGTCCTCTATTTCACCTGTTCTCATTAGCCCAACCTGTGCCTTCCTTGGTCCCAGTCTCTTTATGTCATTGTGCTGTCTTCTGCCCATTTGCCCTTTGGGGAGGCTTCCTGCTGCATCTGTGGGATCTCCATTGTTCATTTGTGTGCCCTTTTAGCTCTTCCTTGCTGCCTGTCGTAAGTGCTCCATCTAGATTGCTAAAGTTCTTGGTATTGCAGAGCCTCTAAAGCAAGCCCGCCAATGAAGTCTCTTTGGGGTTGCTTTTCTGTTCTTTACCCAGGTCTAGCTTGTCTACTTGGGTGCTTGCTTTGGAATTTCCAAACCAAAGGCTGTGTGGCCTACTTGTCTCCTTGCTTGTGGCCAGTTGCTAAATTCTTTATCCTGTTGCAGGTGAGACCTCAGATGGGCTAGCCTTTTCCTCTGAGCTGAGGAGGTGTGAGCAGGTCCAATAGGGCAGAGTGGGCAGCCAGGCTTACCAGGTCCTCTCTAGGCTCTGGAGGGCATCTGGTCTTATCCCGAGGTTCCTAACCTGCCTTCAGCCAGGAAGGGAAATTATGTGCTACCATCTGGTTTTGTGGAGTTTTTTCACATCTGACGCGCCTCTAGGAGATAACTCAGATCTTGGAAGCACTCTAGGAAGGGACCCAAAGGAGTTCAGGAGTGTCCATTGTTCTCTTTCTTTTAAGAACTGATGTGAGGCTGGCCTGTCTCTATGAACTCCAGCCAGCCTGAGTAACTAGAAGGCTGATGGCTCTTTTCAGTGTCTGGACTTGACTTTGTGGGTCATGAGGTCAAAATGCCTTTTGAGATGTCACCAGGGTTGTGGTAGTTAGTGGATGTGGGCTTCAACTGCACACAGGTCTGGGTGTGAGCTGTGGCTCAGTCACATAAGCTCTGGCTTCTCTGTTTAAAAATAACAGAGATAACAGTTCCTGCTGGATCATTGTCCGTCAGTGGGTGTGTGTCAGGTGCTTAGCCTGGAACCCAGTGTACGTGGATGATATCTCAGTAAAAGGAAGGTATAAATACTTAGTCCCAGAGTAATCGATGACCTTTGAAGGTAACAGGTGAATGTATCTGATCATTAATTTATCTAAGAAATACGTATCTAGCATTATGTGTCCAGCACGGTAGAGTTGCCAGGCATGGTTTCATTTAATATCCACAGTGACTTTGCAGGCTGGTGGTCTTGTTTCCCTTACAGAAGACAGGGAAGAGGCAGAGGGTAGGGGTCTCTCCAGATCTCACCAGTAGAGGGCGGTGGTACTCATGTTAAAGTGCCTGCTTTGCCCTAATGTGAGGCCTGTGGCCAGTTTGCACAGACGGCTCCAGTCAGAACACTGGGCAGCTTTGGATGGTCCTGCCATTCATTCAGGGTCTTCTGGACTCCTGCATCTCCCTCCTGCCACCTCACCCTTTGGTTTTCCCTACACTTGTTTTTGTCTGGTGCAAAGTGGGAGGGAGAAATCCATGTGAAATCTGTAGAAAGCTGTTCCCAGGCAACAGAGCTGTTGCAAGAACCCTCCTTGTTGAGAGTGGGGAATTAGGGTTCAGATCCTCTGGCTTGCAGGCCGCCAGTGGTTTCTGTTTCCTGCCTCCCTCCCTCCTTCCCCCTGCCTGCCATCCTACCTGTTTACTGCTGAGGGAAGGAGAGGTCATTGCATTTTTGGCATGAAAGGAATCATTGAGATGACCCTTGCATGGCAAAGTGTGCTCCCTAGAGGTGAGGTGGTCCCTCCAACTGCATGTGAGCAGTGCCCTGAGCACTCTTCCCTCTGTGGGCACTGTTTTGGGGCCGTGCTAATCCCCACACCCAGACAGCCTTCTCTGGGCCCTCAGAGCCTGCTGTGTGGCTCTCTCCCACCCATTTCATTACCTAGCAGTTTCCTCTTCTGCCAGTCATGCTTGTGGGCAACTCTGGCTTCCAGATCCTGTGTATGGCTGTGCCCCTGGCTGCCTCTGCCCAGGGCAGAGGTTCCCTGGGAAGGTGGGATACCATTCCCCATGGAGCATTTCCACTGGGTTGGTGATCTCAGTGCTCAGAACTTCTCTCCATCATTCTTGTATAGGGACTTTGGGGATTATCCCCTGACTGCATCTCCCTCCCACCCTAATCAAAGTTTGCTTGTTCATGAACAAATACATTCATGAAATGAATCTAAATAAATGACTTTTGGATACTTGCATTAGAAAAGATGATTAAGAAGTGGGGCATACCTTGAAAAAAAGGGTGTGGGAGATACTGGTTTGGCTGCTTCTGCTTTTGACGGTTCTCGAGAGCGACAGGTGTGGCGGTGTGACACATGGGTGAGTGAATTGGGAAACAGAACTCAGCCCATGGCTGTGCATTCCCTTCTCTGTGGGGTGGCCTGCCCACACCAGCCTGCCCTGCCTTCTCTTCCCTCAGACATCTGACTCAAGTCAGCTGCAGGATTGCAAACTGGTTAAAAATTTGACCCTCATTTTCAGGAAATAAATGAAAAAATTCTGTGTTTACTCAGTTTTTGGCATAGTTTATTTTAAAACTTAAGATTTTAGGGGGATGTTTTAAGAGGTACTGTAGTTTTTTTGCAGATAGCAGTTTTTAAGAAGCTCATAGACCTACGACTGAAGTTAACTACAGATTTCTATTGAAAGTCTTGATAGGATATTAAAAGAATTTAGAATTTTTTGATTTTTTGGAAATTCTTATTTATAAAGTCAGATGGGAGGTTAAATCATGTGACTTTATAGTGCCTCCTGATTCATAGTTTACAAATTATATGAAATTCTGAGATCTTGGGCATTTGTAGTGTAAGTGTGGTGCAGTTAATTTGATCCCAATTCCCTCAAGATAGGCCATTTAGTTCTACTTTGGTCTGTTTCCAACTCTTCCCTCTTGAGTCTCTGGAA
Organism: Canis aureus; assembly: GCF_053574225.1. NCBI lineage: Eukaryota > Metazoa > Chordata > Mammalia > Carnivora > Canidae > Canis > Canis aureus. The sequence goes on from NC_135616.1 coordinate 50,862,753, forward strand.
CACTTAAGCTGTGTTGTGGGTTGCTCGGGTTTCTGTGGCGCAGAAAGGCCTCATGAAGCCTGGGCAGAGATCTCACACTAGAGCTTGTGAGTGGAGCTCAGTGAGGCACACGGGAGCCCCAGAGCCTTTGTTAATGCACGTTGACCCCAAATTCCATTCTTCCTAGCAGGAGCTGATGGGCTGATAATGGGCTTAGAAATGCACAAAACCTTTTCTGTGGGATGGGATGAGCTGAAAGCAGAGAAGAGTGAGTTCACCAGACAGTATCGTCCTCCTGTGGACCAGACATGGCTATTTGAAATGAAAAGTCAATCCACAGCTTTGTAATAAACACCTAATGCTGGTGTGTGTGTTTACAACAAGGTAATGTTACTATAGTTAGTATGAAAAAACTCAATAATATGTCACGGACAAACATTCCCTGATAAAAATGGGCTGCCTGGGCTTAACAACCTTGTGAGGTATCCTTCAAGACCAAATTAAGACTGGTATGTGGGCAGAATGTTCTCTGTGTGTTGAACTTTCCATACTGCAGGTAATGAGCCTTATTCTAAGTACAAGCTAATCATGTGTTTGTAAAATATCCTAAAGAAGAAACCTAGTTTACATTCAATCTTGTGGTCTTTCTGCTATGAGAAGTGTTTATTTTGCCTTTTTCACTATGTTTGCTTGACTTAGCCACCTTGAACAAGGAAAGGAAAAATTAAAAATCCTCTCGACCCTCTCCTTTTGCTGCTTTTGTAAATTCTGATTGTGAAGTTGGGGATAAAGATGTTCAAAAGCCCATGGAGAATTTACATGCCTTCGGAACATTGTGCCTGTTCTCATAAGATGAGCTTTTAAAACACTGTTAAAACATGAATCAATTTTTGTAATTGTATAAAGATACTCAACTAATTTTGAATGCTGGTGATTGCATAACTGAGTTTTTTATATCTAAAAATATATTCTTATGTGCTACTTTTGCTACCTGGATATTCTCTTTCATACAACAAATGTTTTCTTTTTACTGATGCATTTTGAAAAGAAAGAATTTTGCTGGTAATTAAGCTGTTTTTTTCCACCAGACATCATAGACCTACCTTAATCTTAAAATTAAGACCTGTTCTTAATTTTACTTGTTTTGCTTTTTGTTTCCTTCTCCAATAAATGATAGCATTTTGATCTTTAATAAATCTAGTATTGTCTCTTATTCGTGTTTGTTTCCCCAGGAGTCACTAAACCAAATGAAGATTGTATGACTACAAGAAGAGGCGATGTTCTTATTTTACATTTATAGTGTGTAGCATGTGTTATAAGCACTTACAGTTATTTTTGAGCTAAATTGATATGTAGTCCTCTCTTCCCATTGATATGGGGATAACGGTCTAAGTTTTGAAGATTTTTGAAAGTAAGAAATGTCAGATGTTTTTATTTTTTTTAAGATTTTATTTATTTATGAGAGACACAGAGAGAAAGAGACAGAGAGAGACAGAGACACAGGCAGAGGGAGAAGCAGGCTCCATGCAGGGCGCCCTATGTGGGACTTGATCCCAGGTCTCCAGGATCACACCCTGGGCTGAAGGCGGCGCTAAACTGCTGAGCCACCCGGGCTGACCCAGATGTTTTTATTTTGGAGTATTCTTGCACACCTACCTGCCTGATCTAGTCACTGCTAAGACTAGGTTGTTAAATTAGGTTGTTCTGTGACTAGGTTGTTCATAATATTTCTGTATTCTTTCAATGTTCCAAAATTTATAGTTATGATCATTCTTTCTGTACTGATACTGGTAATTTGTGTCTCTTCGCTTTATCTTGGTCAGTTTGGCTTGGAGTTAATGATTTTATTGATCGTTTCAAAGACAAACTAGTTAAAAAGATTTGAGCAGATAAAAGTATATGAACAGCCAACAAATACATCTAATATATACTGTATTATCATATAAGTCAAAAAATAGGTAAAACCCAATTCTAGACTAAAGATGCATTTTTAGGTGATAAAATTATACTGAAAAGTAGGACGTTTGCACAAAGGTAGTGAAGACTTTGGGGGTATGGAGAGGTTAGTAATTGGGAAGGGACACAGTGTGAAAGGGGACTCTGCGTGCTGGTTGTCCTATTGTTTGTTTCTTTCTTTTCTTTTCTTTCTTTTCTCTTTTCTTTTCTTTTCTTTTCTTTTCTTTTCTTTTCTTTTCTTTCTTTTCCTTTCTTTCTTTTTTTTGAGAGAGAGTGAGCACTCAAGTGGGTGGGGAGGGTCAGAGGGAGAGAGTGAGCAAGAATCAAGTAGGTTTCACACTCAGGGCAGAGCCTGACACAGGGCTTGATCTCATGGCTCTGAGATCATGACCTGAGCCAAAATCAAGTTGGACACTGGACTGACTGAGCCACCCAGGTGCCCTGGTCCTATTTTCTTTTTTCTTTTCTTTTCTTTTCTTTCTTTTTTCTTTTCTTCTTTTTCTTTTCTTTTTTCTTTTCTTTTCTTCTTTTTCTTTTCTTTCTTTTCTTTTTTTTCTTTTTTCTTTCTTTCTTTTTCTTTCTTTTCTCTTTTCTTTCCTTTCTTTTTTAAGATTTATTTATTTATTCATGAGAGATACACAGAGAGAGGCAGAGACACAGGCAGAGGGAGAAGCAGGCTCCCTGTGGGGATCCCGATGCAGGACTTGATCCCAGGACCCCGGGATCACGACCTGAACCAAAGGCAGGCACTCAACCACTGAGCCACTCAGGTGTCCCCTATTTCTTGATCAAGTGGTACTTACTAGGTATTCATTCTGGTAAATCATAATGCTGTGCTTTTGTGTATGTGCACTAATATGGTGTGTTATATTTTATAATAAACCTTTGATTTCATTGGTTTTCACTACTGATTGTCTTTTTTTTAAAAATTTAATTGATTTCTTACCTTTATTATGTTTTTCCTTATACTAACTTTGGGTTTAACTTAAATCCTCTAGCTTTTTAAGGTGGGAGCTTAAATAACTGATTTTAGATCTTTTCTGATATAATTCTATAAATTTCCTTCCAAGTGTAGCTTTAATTGCATCTCACAAATTTTGATATGTTGTGTTTTTGTTTTAATAAAGTTCAAAATACCATCCACCTCTGGATTGCCTCCTTAATCCCAGCCCACCACCCCATCTTCCCTAGTCTCCCCCTTTCCCCCGCCCGCCTGCACTGCCACTGCCTTCACCACCTTCTCCCTTACCATCTCCTCACCTCTCTTGCCTCTCCTCCCTGCTTTTCCCCACTTCCTACTTCTACCTCCCACCCCATCTCCACCCCCTCCTGCCCCTCCCAAACATGGCCTGCCCCAGTTCAAAATACTTTATTTTCTTGCGATTTCTTCTTTGATCCATTGATTACTTAGATGTATGTTTAATTTTCAAATGTTTGAGGATTTTCCAGGTATGTTACTGGTTTATAATTTAATTTGGTTGTAGTTAGAGAACATATTCTTTTTTTATTTTAAAGAATTTATTTGGGACTTGTCTTAGACCCAGTATATAGTCTGTTTTAGTAGATACTCCGTGTGTGTGTGTGTTTTTTTAAGATTTATTTATTTATTTATTTATTTATTTATTTATTCATTCATGAGAGACACACAGAGAGAGGCAGAGACACAGGTAGAGGGAGAAGCAGGCTCCCTGCAGGGAACCCAACGTGGGACTCATGGGACTCAATCCAGGGTTTCCAGGATCACTCCCTGGGCTGAAGGCGGTGCTAAACCGCTGGCCCACTGGGGCTGTCCCCTCCGTGTGTATTTGAAAAGAATGCGTATTCAGCAGTTGAGTGAAGTGTTCTAGAAATACCAAATTGGTTGACAGTGATGTTCAGGTTCTAACCATACTGATTTTGTCTACTTCTATCAATTATTAAGAGAGACATGTAAATTATAATGTGGATTTAACTGGCTTTTCCATTCTATTAGTCTAAAAAATTTTAAACATAAAAAAATAAGATGAAGCAAAATAAAATACAAAACACAAAAATGTACAGCTCAATGAATGCTCTCAAAGTGATGGTGTAACTGGCACCCAAGTCAAGGAATAGAGCATGGCCAGCATCCCAGCGTTCCCTTAGACTTCCTGTGTCCCTCCTTCATAAGGATTCCACTGTCCTGCCTTTATAGTGCCACTGCCTTGGTTTTCTTTGGAGTTATTTCCTTTCAGTTTTATTGAGAGTTAATTGACATACAGAACGGTAAGTTTAAGGTGTACAGCATCACGATTTCACTTACATGTATTATAAATGATTACCCCATCAGCTATAGATACACCAAAAAAGGTACATATGTTTTTTTTCTTGTGATGAGAACTTTTAGAATCTACTCTTAGTGTGTTAACTATAGTCATCATGTTGGATGTTACATCTCCTGTTTGTATTTAGAACTGAAAGGTGGTGCCTTCTGACTGCCTTCCTACTCCCGCCTCTCACGCCCACTTCTGGCAACACAACCACAAATCTGATCTTTTTCTATGAATTTGTTTTTTTTGTAAATATTTTTTATTTGTCTATTTATGAGAGAGAGAGGTAGAGACACAGCGGGGAGAAGCCCGCTCCCTACAGGAATCCTGATGTGGGACTTGATCCTGGACCTGGGATCACACCTTGAGCAAAGGCAGATGCTCAACCACTGAGCCACCTGGGTGTCCCTGAATTTGTTTTTAGATTCCACGTATATGTGTGACATACAGGCTTTCTCTGACTGATTTTACTTAGCACAATGTCCTCAAGGCTCACTCATGTCACAAATGGCAGGGTTTTCTTTCTTATGGGTGAATAGTATTCTGTTGTGTCTTTATGCCATGTTTTTTTTTTTTTTTAATCTGTTCATCCATTGATGGGTGCTTGGGTTATTTCCCTATCTTGGCTATTGTAAATAATGCTCTAATGAACTTGGGGGTGCAGATATTTCTTTGACAAAGCTTTTGTTTCCTGGGATTTTAATTCTCAGAAGTGGAATTACTGGATCATATGATAATTCCATGTTTAGTTATTTTTTTCCATGTTTAGTTTTTTAAGGAAACTCCATACTGTTTTCCACAGTGGCTGTACCAACTTATATTCCCATCAACAGTGCATAACATTCCCTGTTTTCCACAACCATGCTGACACCTGTTCTTATCTTTGTGATCAGAGCCATTTTAATAGATGTGAAGTGGTATCTCATTGTGGTTTTGATTTGCGTTTCCCTAATGATTAGTGATGTTAACCATCTTTTCATGTACCTGCTGGCTGCTTGAATAATTTTGGAAATTGGCCTTTTGTTGGATTTTTTGACTTTTAATTGGATTTTTAATTAGAGTACTTTTTAATTGGAGTTTTAATTGGATTTCTTGTGGTTTTGTTATTGAATTCTTTGAGTTCTTTATAGATTTTGGATATTAACCATGTGTCAAATATATGGTTTGCAATTATTTTTTACAATGAAAACCACAAAACATTGCTGAAATTAAAGACATAAATGAATGGAAATATATCCCATGTACACTGATTAGAAGTCTTGGTAAGTTGAAGACGGACACATAGAAAGTAAAACTCTTTAGAATTTCATCACCCACATATGTAATTTTTGCTATTTAGAAAAATTGTAAAATATGGATAACAAAATTTACCATCTTAATCATTTTTTTACATGTATAGTTCAGTGGTATTAAATATGTTCATATCATTATCTAATGTGAAATTTTGCCTCATGTTTTCTTCTAGGAATTTTATAGTTTTAGGTCTTGTAATTAGGTCTTTGATCTATTTTTGGTTAATTATTATATTGTGTTAAGTAAAGATTCAACTTCGTTCTTTTGCATATGATTATCTGGTTTTCTTAGCACCATTTGTTGAAAAGACTGTCCTTTCACTATTGAATGGTCTTGGCATCCTTGTTAAAGATCATTTGACCACATATGTGAGGTTTTATCTCTAGGCTCTTTATGCCATTCCATTGGGCTATGTGTCTGTCTTCATCTTATCAAGACTTCTAATCAGTGTACATAGGATATATTTCCATTCATTTATATCTTTAATTTCTTTCAGCAATGTTTTGTGGTTTTCATTGTACAAGTCTCTCACCTCCTTGGTTAGGTTAATTTCTAAATATTTTGTTCTTTTTGATACTATTATAAATGGAGTTGGTTTTATAATTTCCTGTTCAGAATGTTCATTGTTACTGTATAGAAATGCAACTGATTTTTGCGTGTTGACTTTGTACCCTGTTACTTGGATTCATTTATTAGCTGTAACAGGTCTTGTGTGTGTCATATCTTTAGGTTCTACATGTAAGATCATATCTGCAAACAAGGACAATTTTACTTCCTCCTTTTCAGTTTGGATGCTATTTATTTCTCTTTCTTGTCCAATTGTTCTGGATAGAAGCGGGCATGCCTCCTTTTTGTTCATGATGTTAGAGGAAATGCTTTCAGATTTGTCCCATTGAGTATGTTAGCTGTGGATTTTTCATATGCAACTTTTATACTGAGATTGTTTCCTTCTATTTCTAGTTACTGAGCGTTTTTATTATGAAAAGGTGTTGAATTTTGTCAGATGCCTTTTCTGCATCAATTGTGATGATCATGTGTTTTGTTTTTTTTTTTTTTGCCTTCATTCTGTTAATGTGGTGTATTATACTGATTGATTTTCCTATGATGAGCCATCTTGAATCAAGTAATAATCCCATTTGGTTATGGTGTGTCATCCTTTTAATATGCTGCTAAATTCATCCTTTTAATATGCTGCTAAATTCAGTTTATTAGTATTTTGTGGAGGTTTTTTTTGCAATGATGTTCATAAGGGATAATGGTCTGTAGTTTCCTCTTTTAGTGTCTTTGGCTTTACAGAATGAATTAGGAAGTCTTCCTTCTCTTCAAGTTTTTTTTTTTTTAAAGATTTTATTTATTCATGAGACACACACACACACACAGAGAGAGAGAGAGAGAGAGAGGCAGAGACACAGGCAGAGGGAGAAGCAGGCTCCATGCAGGGAGCTTGACATGGGACTCAATCCCGGGACTCCAGAATCACATCCTAGGCAGGAGCTAAACCACAGAGCCACCCAGGGATCCCCCTCTTCAAGTTTTTGGAAAAATTTTTGAGGGATTAATTCTTTAAATGATTCATAGAACTCACCAGTAAAGTCATTAGGTCCAGGACTTCTTTTGGAAGGAGATATTTTCTTTTAAAGATTTATTTATTTTAGAGAGCAAGTGAGTGAGAGAAGGGGCAGAGGGAGAAGTTGAGGAAGAGAATCAGACTCCTTGCTGAGTGGGGAGCCTGATGCAGGGCTCAATATGACCCCAAGATCATGACCTGAGCCTAATTCAGGAGTCAGATGCTCAACCGACTGAGCCACCCAGACACCCATGGCAGATTTTTGAATACTGATTCTATCTTCTTATTAGTTAATAGTCTATTCAGATTTTTTTATTTCTTCATGGTTTAGTTTTGGTAGGTTTTTTGTTTTTAGAAATTTGTCCACTTAGATTGTCCTATTTTTTGCATATAATTGTGCATAGCATAGTATGTTCATAATTCTTTTTATTTCTGTGGGATTGGTAGTAATGTCCTATTTTGATTTCTGCTCTTAGTAATTTAAGTCTTTTTTCTTATTTCATCTGGTAAATAGTTTGTGAGTTTTGTTAATCTTTTCAAAGAACCAACTTTTTTCATTGATTTTCCCCTTTCTTTTTCTTTTCTCTATTTCATTTATTTCTGTTCCAATCTTTATTTCCTTCCTTTTCCTAGCTTTGGGTTTAGGTTGATATTTTTTCTAGTTCCTTAAGCTGTAAAGTTGTTGATTTGAGATCTTTCATGGTTTTTTAATATAAACATTTATAGCTATACATTTCCCCTTAGCACTTTTGCTGCATACCATGAATTTTGGTATATTGTGTTTTTGTTTTCATTCATCTCTAAGTATTTTCTAATTTCCTTTGTGATTTATTCTTTGATCCATTAGTTGTTTAAAAGTGTGTTTAATTTTGACAGTTCTGTGAGTTTTCTCATTTTCTTTATGTTACTGATTTCTAATTTCGTTCCACTGAGGTGAGAAGATACTTCGTATTTTATCTTAATAAATTTTAAAAAATATATTTTTATTTTTATTTTTATTATTTTATTTTTTAAAAATATTTTATTTATTTATTCATGAGAGACAGAGAGAGAGAGAGAGAGAGAGAGAGAGACACAGGTGAAGGGAGAAGCAGGCTCCATGCAGGGAGCCCGACGTGGGACTCGATCCTGGATCTCCTGGATCAGGCCCTGGGCTGAAGGCAGCGCTAAACCGCTAAGCCACCCGGGCTGCCCCAGATTTTTATTTTTAAAATTTATTTTAAAATCTATTGAGAGTTCATGGCCTAACATATGTTCTATTGTAGAAGACGTCCCATGTGTACTTGGGAAGAATGCTGTTGTTTTTGGGTAGAGTATTCTATATTTGTCTATTAGATTGAGTTATGTTCTTTATGTCCTTGTTATCCTAACTTCTGTCTGGTTTTTCTGTCCATTATTCCAAGTAGGGTATTGATATCTCCAACGATTATTATAGGATTGTCTATTTCTCTCATCAATTCTGTCAGTTTTTTTTTTTTCGTGTATTTTGATGGTATGTCTTTGGGTGTGTAAATGTTTATAATTATTATATATTCTTGCCATATTGAACTTTTGATTAATATATAGTGTTCTGCACCTCTTGTAAACTTTTAAAAATATTTTATTTATTTATTTGAGAATGAATGAGAGAGAGAGAGCACACAAGCAAGGGCAGACGCAGAGGGAGAGAGAGAAAGAGGGTTCCCTACTCCCTGCTGAGTAGGAAGCCCGACATGGAGCTTGATCCCAGGCCTTGGGATCATGACCTGAGCCAAAGGCAGATGCTTAACTGAATGAGTCACCCAGGTGCCCCTCTTGTAAACTTTTTTGATTTAAAGTCTATTTTTCTATTATGAGAATAGTTACATCTAGTTATTTTTGGTTACTACTTGCATGGAGTATCTTTTTCCATCCTTCATTTTCAACTTGTTTATGTGTTTGGATCTCAAATGAGTGTCTTACAGACAGCATATACTTGGAATATGCATTTTTTATTCATTCTGACAATCTCTGTCTTTTGATTAGAGAGTTTAATATCCTTACATTAAGAGTAATTACTGGCTACCTGGGTGGCTCAGTTGGTTAGTTCTGTTCTTTTCTGTGCTATTGTTTTTTATATAGTTCTGTTCTTTTCTGGTATTGTTTTTTATAGGCCCCATAGCTTTTTTTTTTTTCCCCTTATTTCTTGCATTCCTGTCTTTTTTTGTGCTTGGTTGATTTTTTTAAATTTTAGTATATGTGCTGCCGAAGCGAGCACAGGTTGATTTTTTTGTAGTGAAATATTTAAATGCCTTTTTGATTTCCTTTTGTGTATATTCTATAGTGATTTCTTTGTGGTTTCTGTGGGGGATTACATTTACATCTGAAAGTTGTAACATTCTAAGTTGAATGTATAGCCCCTTAATTTCAACAGCACACTAAAACTACTTCTTCGGGATCCCTGGGTGGCGCAGCGGTTTGGCGCCTGCCTTTGGCCCAGGGCGCGATCCTGGAGACCCGGGATTGAATCCCACGTTGGGCTCCCGGTGCATGGAGCCTGCTTCTCCCTCTGCCTGTGTCTCTGCCTCTCTCTCTCTCTGTAACTATCATAAATAAATAAAAATTAAAAAAAAAATAAAAAAAAAAAAAACTACCTCTTTATAGCTGTGTACCCAGCTATTCTGGTTGTTGATGTTGCAAAATTATACGTCTGTATACATTGTGTGCTCCCAAACATAATAATAATTCTTTTAAATGCATTAATATCCTGAACCGGATTTGGAATTACAAGCCAAAGTTACAATAATACTAGCTTTTCCAGTAATCTTCTTCTTCTTCTTCTTTTTTTTTTTTTTACTTTAAATATATTTAAGTATCTTAGTGTCTAAAATCATGTAGAAAACAAAAATATAATTACAAACCATTCTTTCTTTTTCTTTTAAGATTTTATTTATTTATTCATGAGAGACACACAGAGAGAGGCAGAGACATAGGCAGAGGGAGAAGCAGGCTCCCTGCAGGGAGCCCGATGTGGGACTTGATCCCAGGACCTGGGATCCTGAACTAAGCCAAAGGCAGATGCTCAACTGCTGACCCCACAAACCATTCTTATAACAAAATTAGCTTTCATAATTGCTTGTGCGTTTTCATTTATTGAGATCTTATTTCATTTATTGAGATCTTATTTCTCCATATGGTTTTGAGGTATTGTCTAGTGTGTTTTCATTTGTGGGCATTCTTGCAGGCAGGTCTAGTAGTCATGAACTTCCTCAGCTTTTGTTTCTCTGTGAATGTCCTGATTTCTCTCCACTTTTGAAGGGCAATTTTGTTGGATATAGAATTCTTAGTTGACAGGTTTTTGTTTTTTTTCTTAGCACTTTGAATAAATTGGCTGTCTTCTAACTTCCAAAGTTTCTGATGAGAAATTTGCAGATAATTTTACTGAGGTTCCTGTGTATGTGATGATTCATTTTTCTCTTGCTGTAGTCAAGATTCACTTCATGTCTTTGTCTTTTGAAATTTTGATTATAATGTGTCTTGGTGTGGGTCTCAGAGTTAATTTTACTTGGAGTTTGTTGAGCTTCTTGGATGTTTATATTCATATCTTCTCATCAAATTTGGGAAGTTTTCAGTTATTATTTCTTCAGATACTCTCTCTGTTCCTTTCTCTCTTTGGGGACACTCATAGTGCATATGTTGGTCCAGTTGATGGTATCCCAGTGGTTCCTTAGGCTCTGTTCACTTCAATTTTTTTCTGTTTTTCAGTCTTGATAATTTTTATTCTATCTTCAAGTTTACTAATTCTTCCTTCTACCTGCTCAAATCTGCCTTTGAATCTCTCTAGTGAATTTTTCATTTCAATTATTGTACTTTTCAGTCCCAGAATTACTTGCTTTTTAAAGGCTTTCTATCTCTTTATTGATATTTCATTTTGTTTGTTCATCATCTTTTTGACTGTCTTCACATCTTCTTTGGCTCTTTAAGCCTGTTTAGGACAGTTGTTTTAAAGTCTTCGTCTGATCTATCTGTCATTAAGTGTTTTTCAGTGATAGATGCTGTTGAATTATTTCTTGCCTTTGAATGGGCCATACTTTCCTGTCCTTGTATGCCTTGTGATTTTTTTTTGTTGTTGTTGTTGAACACTGGACATTCGAGTATAGTAATGTGGTCATCCAGAATCAGATTTTCTCTCTCCTCCAGGGTTTGCTGTTTTGTTTTGAAGTAGGCTCCAGAACAGATCCCAAAGGGGCTCAAACCCACAGCCCTGAGATTAAGACCTGAGCTGAGATTAACAGCTGGGATGCTCAACTGACAACCAGGCGCCCCTTGTTTTTATTTATTTTCTGATTGTTATAGAGGGTCTCTGTGCCAAGGATATGCCTGAGCTGTAGTCATTTCTGAGACTTTCCTTGGATGTGCACTTTCTGCTTTCCTAGTATATGTCTTGTTTTTGAATGTCTTAGTCCTGAATGTATGGCTCCTAGAGGGGAAAAGAAAAGAATGAAGGTGGGTGGGGAGAGGGTGCTGGCCCTTTAAATTTTCTGGAAGTGACTTCAGCTGGAGAGGGTGGGGCTTGCAGTAAGTAGGGGGAGATGCAGAATAATGGCTGCTTGCCTCTTTGTGTGCACCTCTGTGATAAAGAGCAGCAATCAGCCATCAGAGGACACAGCTCCAATATTTAGAGGTCAGGGTCCTTCTTATCTGCCGTAGCTTTCATGATCTGTGTGTAGCTGCCCCAGGAACCTGTGCACGGGGGCCTGCCAGGTGCCCAGGGGTCAGGGACAGGAGGCTATTCCTGTGCCAAGAGCTGAAATTCACTGACATAAACTGCCTTTACTGTCCAAGCCTTCCCCTGGAAGTTGTAAGCCTTCAACAGATTCCAGGGTTTCAAAATAGTTCTATCAGATTCTGCCAGTAGAGTTGTTGTCTAGGTGGGAAGACAGAGTTCTGGTTCTTCCTAGTGTGCCATCTTCCCAGAATCCTCCTCAGCAGACTGTTGCCCTTTTACTTTCATTGTTTCTGTGAAGAAGTCTGTTTTATGATAACTGGTACGTCTTTGAAGGCAGTCTCTTTTTCAACATCTTTGTACTTAGTTTTCAGTATGTTACTGTGATGTATTTGGATATCAGTGTCTTTTTAGGATCATTGTAGGAGTTCTTAGGGCTTTGTGAACCTTTAGCTCATTGTCTTTCATTAGTTTTGGAAAGGTCTTCGCCTTTATCTCTTCAACTATTGCTTCATTATTTTTCTCCGCCTTCTGGGGCTCTTACTGTGATATCTCTCACCCTCTTCTCTGTGTGCTGTAGTTCTTTTGTTTCTTCATACTTCATTCTAGATATCCTGACCTCTTCCAGTGTACGTGGTTTTCAGCTGTGTCTAATAGATCATTGAACCTATCCACACTGAGTTCTTATTTTCAGTTATATTTTTAGTACTAGAATTTCCATTTAGTCCTTTTAAGAATAGTTTTCCGTTTCCTTTGGAAGAATCCCTACACTGTCTTTTATCTCCCTGATAATGGTCGGCATGTGTCTGTCAAATCCATTGTCAAAGCCCATAGAGTTCTGTTTATAGTGTCCTTTTGTTTTTCTGCTGTTCTTCATATTGTCTTTTTTCCTTGTTTGCCTATTTTTATTATAGGCATTGGTGTCGCATTTGCAGAATGTTCAGTTGAAATAATTTGAAGCCTGGGATCTTCCAGAGACAATTTATATTTGCTCTGGCACTGGCTGGGGGTACCAGCACTCACGGTAAATTCAAGGTGATTAGTAGCTAAGTCACTCCTTTTTTTTCTTTTTTTTTTAAGGATTTTTATTTATTTATTCCTTTAGACGTACACATACACACCCAGAGAGAGAGAGACAGAGAGGCAGAGGCAGAGACACAGGCAGAGGGAGAAGCAGGCTCCATGCAGCGATCCCAACACGGACTCGATCCCTGGTCTCCAGGATCACACCCCAGGCCAAAGGCAGCGCTAAACCGCTGAGCCACTGGGGCTGACCTAAGTCACTCCTTTTTTACCTATCTGGGACACAGCTTTTCAAGGCCAAATCCAGAGATAAGGAGGATGTATCAGTTGTTTGACCTCTTTCCACCCTCGTCTCCCTGACCCCTAGACTCAGGAGGCCTTCAAAGTGCTTGTCAGATTGTTAGCCTTCTCTTTGGAAATCAGCAAAATCTTCCCAGGAAAAGCACTGCAAACCACTCGATCACTTCTCTACCTTCTGTCTTCCTTTGTATCCTGACCTTGTAATTCTTTGCCACCTTATTGGCTCTCTAATGACTTTAAGTAGATGATTTTATTTTTATATTTTGTACAGATTACCTATTTGTCCTCAGCACGAAGACTTGTTCTGGATTATTTAGTTTGCCATTAATGGAAACAAAAATACCCTCCTATTAACTTCTGAGAGTCTATCATAGCCTCAAATGGCCTTTTTATGTTTTTTATAATTCTTAAGCTTTTGACTAATTGACTAATAAGGGTAATGACCATTTTAGTTCCCTTCCTGGCTTTTTTTTTTTTTTCTCAGCTCTCCCATTTTCTTCCTTTATTTGCCATTTTCTTTCAAGTCTATCGAAGCTAATGCAAAACAAAACAAAACAGTTAAATATTGTGAATATGTCTGTGTAGGCAGTGTGAAATTTGATTTCATTCTTTCTACTTTCCTCGTAACCAGAGTAGTTTGCTGGGCTGCCTTTTTCTGCTTCAGAGTTTAGTTTTAGAAGATAACATTACGTTTAATTTAGGTAAAATGCTTCAGTTGTATGTTAAAAAAAAAAAACCAACCTGTTCATTTGGTTCCTCATACATATGTATATATGTTTTTTATTATAAAAGACAATTCTCATTAGACTTACACATTTATATACATAGTGGGTAATTAACAGTCTTTTTTGGGGGGGCTCCTGGGTGGTGCAGTCAGTTAAGCATTGGACGCTTGGTTTTGGCTCAGGTCATGATCTCGGTTGTGAAATCAAGCCCCAAGTTGGGCTCGACACTCAGTTTGAAGTCTGCATAGTTTTTTTCTCTCTCTCTCTCTCCCTTTATACTTTCCCCTCCTTTATTTATTACATAAATATTCATTTATTTGGGAGAGCACGAGCAGGAGGAGGAGCAAAGGGGGAGAGAGAGAGAGAGAGAGAGAGAGAGAGAGAAAAGCAAACTTCTCACTCATTGTGATCTCATGACCCTGAGATCACCACCTGAACCAGGATCAAGAGTCAGAAGCTTAAGTTAGCCAACAGGTGCCCCCCTCCCAAAGTCTCTTTTATAAATTTATTTTTATTTATTCATTCATTTTGATTGAAGTATAGCTGACACAATATTAGTTTCAGGTATACAACAGAGTGATTTGACAATTATATACATTAGGAAATGCTCACATGGTAAATATAGTTCCCATCTGCCACCATTCAAAGTTATTATATTATTGACTATGCTCCCTATGCTGTACTTTTCATCCCTGTAGCTGGTTTTATAACTAGAAGTTTGCACTTCTTGATCTTCATCTATTTGCACATCTTATTTTCTTCTGAACAGTTGGATAGAACTCATGCTTCTGTTTTCTGGAGTCAAGTTTATCTTTAACTCATGAAGAAGGAAGAAATGTTCACTTCTAGTTAGAATGTCAAAAAGCTTGACTAAAGGTAGATAAGACAATCAACCAATGGACAGTATCTAAAAAAAAAATTAACAAGTTTCTATATAGAAATGTTTTCTAAACAAATAAGTAAAACTATTAAGTTACAATGGGATTGAGGGGATTAAATAAAGAAGGGAATGTGTCAAATAGGTCCACTGAGGAGGATCAAAATTGAAATTACTTCTATTTTAATGTTTTCATAAGCATTCCTCAAAAGGAAGTATAAGGTGAAATTGAGAAATTTATAGATAATGCAAAGTTCACCTGAAAATGAAAATTCTGCAGCTGATGCAAAAGTGCAGGAAAATCCACAAGCAATTTTTATGAGTGGGCAGGAAAGTGATTGACAAAGCATGTAGTGAAAAGCAGTGCAAACTCTGTGTGTATGGCTCTAATTTGCCATGAATGCCTTTGGATGTTCTTGTGGACACTGGAGGGCAAGTATTGTTGACAGAGCAGAAAATCCTTGCATGGTGTCTTTGTACCAAAACCCTGGGAACAAATGATGGCTCACCTCGAGAAATCTGTGATAGAGCTGGAAATTGTTCACAAATTTCCAGGGTTTGTGAATAGGGTCAGAAGAGAAAGGTTCTGGTCTTTATAAAGAAAGACCTGTTCTGGCTAACAGGCTATGTGTGGACGCTATGGGTATGGAGAGGATGGGAGTCCTAGAAGAAAGCAAACACAGGCCAGCGCCCTAGATTCTTGAGACCAAGAGCTGGAGCTATTCCTTGAGAACCAAAGGAGGTGATTTTAGATTTGAGTTACGGCCGTACAGCTGGGGAGTAACATGACCTTGTGATCCTGAGAGGTTGTGCAGCAGGGCCAGCCACCAACGTCACTTGTTGGAGGTAAGGAAACGCCCCTAATTTAGTCACCCCTCTAATACATTCCCTTCATGGTAAACAGCATGGTCTTTTCAAAATGCATTACTTTTAGGATGATGCACTGTTTTATACTCTGACCCACCAGACTATGGTGTTGTGTGGTAGTACCCCTACCTCCCTGCCCACCTTCCTTTGGCCTTCATTAGTCTCTTGCCGTGTGGGCCTTGCGTAGGTGGTTCCATCTGCCTCTGTTTCTCCTCTTTGCCCAGTGACTTCCTACTTGCCCTTCAGATTTCAGAGGTAGCCTTGATTCCTCTGGGAGCCCTAGCATCACCTCTCTGCCTTGAGCTCCTGTCCTTAGCAGACTCACTTCCATGAGGCATGGGCTGCATCTGTTTTTGCCAACTGCTGTATCCTGGTCCTAAGCACAACACGTAAGGGAGAATGGGCCCTGGAGACATATTTGTTGAATGAGTGAGAGAATAAATAGGTAAAGGAGGCCACAGATGGGCAGACAGACTGAGTCTGTAGGCACATTTCATTTATCCACCACACAACATTTACAATTTCTTTTGACACCTTTGGATAGGCATGTGTCTCTCCCCTACGTGCTCAGCCTTCATTTGCATTGTCAGCATGTTTGTATCCTCAGTTTAGCTGTAGTGGGGGTGGTGGTGGTGGTAGATATATGGTGGGTAGGGAAGGCATAGATCTTTAAACTTCCCTTCTATAGGGAAGGCATAGATCTTTAAACTTTGTCCACATGGAGAACAGTCATGTTCCTATCCCCGTGCTGTTCCTTCTTAACATTGTCAGAGACTTAATTGGGGATTTAGAATGACATTCTCATAGATACCTAGAAACTCAGAGCAGAATTCATTTTGGGGTGATCTTTCTGATGAAAAATTGCAGCTATTTGGAGAGTCTGACTATAGATAGTAGGTTGCCAATGGCTTTGTAAAATCTAACCTTTCAGACCTGAAAAGGGATGGGCTGTTGGCGTAGGAGGGTATCTTAAGAGTCTCTGATGACATTGTATTGGAACTGACCCCAGACACTAATGAAAGAGTAATCCTCCCTAAATCACCCAAAAGCTAGTAATCCCCAGGGCTGCATGTTGGTGATTAAAAACGAAAGGTAGGAGCAGCTGTCTTTTTGTTCAGTTTAATTATGACCAATACCTAGGTGAGTGTTAATTTCCTGGTACCACTGGAGGTGGGTGGAGAAAGGTGTTAGGTTTCCGCAGGCTGCAGGGACTGAATGTGCAGACATGGGTTCTGCGGGTGTGCTTGGGAGCCGGGCTGGTTCGGGGAGCTCAAGCCCATGAGCTCAGGTTGCGTGGCTTTCAATTTCTGCTCTTTAAGTCTAAGGCATGGGCCGCTGTGTGCCAGAGGACACGGCAGTGCTATCAGGTGTCAGCTAGACTGCACACCTTAATTAATAACCCCCAGCCCCTTGCCTGGCAGCGGGGCAGCTGCCGGGCCTGTGAGATGGAACTTCACTGAGTCTTCAGGCAGAAGAGGAACATTTCGTCCTCTTAACCCCTCACCAGCGTTGAGGCCGGAGGTCACAGAACCGGGCATCTACTTTGCCCAGCAACCAGTTCCAAATATTCTGGTGTCCCAAGGGTGTGTTCGCAGCCAGCCTGTGCTGAGTCTTTGTGGAAGTGAATGCCCCTGCCTGTGGGGAACATGCAAGCCATTCCTCTGGCTCTTGTCTGTGTTCTGTCCTGGAGAAGGGTCTGGCCACCTGCCTGGCCGTCCAGCCAGATGCTTGAGCGTGACCGCAGGTGCCTCCTCCTTTGACTGCCGGACCAGGGGCAGCAGCTTCTGTGGCTCCCAGCTTCTCAGGAGTGCTCACCCCTGCAGAGTCCTCCCTCCTCGTTACCCCTCCTTGTTCTCCTGCACCCTCTCCAGGGCTGCAGCTGCTCTCCCTAGGTCTCTCAGCTAGCTCCTACCTTGCCTAAAGTGCTCGCCCTAAAATGTTGTTCTCATCAGCTTGTGTGCTTGCTTGAAATCAGCCCGAAACTCCTCATCGTGCATGGCAGCCTTGGCTAAACGCTGGTCATCTCACTGCCTTTGTGAGGTTCAATTTTTACCTTCACTATTGCTTTATTATTTTTTAATTTATTAAGATTTTAAGATTTTATTTATTCATGAGAGACACAGAGAGAGAGAGAGGAGAGAGAGAGAGAGAGAGAGGCAGAGACACAGGCAGAGACACAGGCAGAGGGAGAAGCAGGCTCCCTGCAGGGAGCCTGCTGTGGGACTCGATCCCAGGACCCCAGGATCATGACCTGAGCCGAAGGCAGAAGCTCAACCACTGAGCCACCCAGGTGCCCCACTTCATTAATATTTTAATTTAAACTACATCTCTTTTCTAATTTTGCTTTTTACTTGTCCTAAGAAATACTATCCTAAAAGGCATGGGTTTCACATCCAGTGCATGTTTCCCTATGAGAAAAACCAGTGTTCTAGAATAACGTGCCACCTGAAATTGTTTCCTCATGGGAAATGCTGACCCATCCGAAGCCTGCTGTCATTTCCCACGTGGTCTAATGTTCCGTGGTTGGACTTGATGTTATTTAAATACTCAATGTTTTTATTCCTCTGACCTTTTTATCAGATATTCTCTCTTCCTGGAATATAGTTCCTTCTGCACTTGAGGCAAACTGCTGGTCTTTCAAGACTCAGCTTGAGTGTCCCCTGCTCTGTGAAGTGTCCCCTGGCTCTCCTTTTCCCATCCCTGCTTGCACTGCCAAACTTGTACTGCACACTTGCACTGCAGGTGGCTTGTCAGTCTCCACCCACCATGAGCTCCTTGAGGTCACACGTGGTGCCTCACAGAGAGTAAGCAGTAAGCTGTCTTCAAAGCAGGCCTAGAAGTGAAAATCCAGATCTACACGAGATTCTTGGTGGGGGGGTAGATTTTTACAGAAGGAGGTCTTTGCTTTTTTATAGAGTTCACAATAGAATTGCTTACACAACAAGTTTCCTCGTTGCACTTCAGATGCTCTGTAAAGAGGATTTGGGCACGTGGGTTGTGTAGTAATGTATCTGTTTCTTCCTGAGGAACATGGGGCAGCCCCTGTACACCACTCGTGCCTGTTGGGAAGCGTTGGTGAAAAGCTGGAGCAGCAATCACACTGGTGGATTGTGGATGTGACATGGTGTGTGGCTGAGCACACCGGAGTGTTGGTTGTCTCTGCACAGCTAGCGAGGGGCCAGGATTTTAGGTGCTTAGGGTTGTATGTGACATCTCCATTCTAATGTCAAATCACCAGGACCTAGCTTCTTCACAGATTAGGAATAGTATATATATTTTGAATTGTGTGTTGAGTTTTTTTGGTTGTGTGTTTTTGTTTAGTTATTTTTGACACTTTGTTGAAAGTGCAGCATTTCCCAATCTAAGAAGAACCATGTAATATTTGACTTAAAACCTACTAGTTTCTTTTTAAGATTTTATTTATTTATCCATGAGAGACATAGATAGACACAGGCAGAGGGAGAAGCAGGCTCCCTGCGGAAAGCCTGATGCGGAACTCCATCCCAGGACCCCAGGATCACTATCTGAGCCCAAGGCAGATTGCTCAACCACTCAGCTACTCAAGTGCTCTAAAACCGATAGTTTTATTATTCATTATTTTCCTTTAAAATATTTTTAGCCTTATTAATCAAATATTATCTTTCAGCGTTTTTCATCAAAATACCTTTAGGTTATCTCAAAGATAGCAATATGTTTTAAAAACAAAAATATTCTTGAAAAAAATGCTTATGAAGTAATAGTTTTCTCTTAAAAGTATCTCAATAAATATAATGCCTTTGAAAGCATATAATTTAACAAAAGGAATGATTTTTTTCTTAAATTTCAGTTTCTACCTCATTGCATCTTGATATATTAAACAATAATTATAGAGGGCCTTCTGGCTGGCTGCTAGGTTTTAGGTGAAAATATGGCATATGATCCTGGAGGCAAAACAGTTTTGTGATTTAGCCCTAGGATGCAGGTATGAGGTTCTGTTTTTAAATGTTGAAGATATGACATTAAATCATGTATTATCTAAGACTGAACTCTGCATTTCAGGAAAGTGTTGTGCTGCAAAGACATCTGAAGAGAGTATGGATGAGTGATTTGTTTTCTAAAAAACTTGACCAGAACCCCTACTTATAAAATGTGCCAGGGATGCAAAAGAGAGGCGCTTAGAGAATGATTCAGAAAGTGGCAACCCACTGTAATGGAAAGCCAGAGGAGCAAATTATCTCTGAGCAAGACAAGCGTTCCATAAGAGGTTCTGAGCCTTTTTTTTTTTTTTTAATATATATGGTGATTGATCCCTTGCTAGTAGATAAAATAACAGTAGCCTTTGGAATGAGAATAATGGAATGAAATGACTTTACCATTTACTTGATATGTGACATGAGCAGGGTATGTATTTCCTTAGAGCCTGAGCGCCCTGTTTTTCTTTTTTTTTTTTTTAAAGGATGGTGTGATGGCAATGATTCTTCACAAGGTTATGAATATTATATGAGATCATGTAGATAAATCTATAATACAGGGCTAAGTAGTTAGAAAATATAACATAATGCTTAAGAGAATAAACTACTGCTTGGGGTCAAATACTGGCCTACTAGTCACTGGCTAGATACCTGTGGAAAAATTACTTAAAACCACTCTGAACTTCAATTTTCTCACCTAAAAGTGGATATAAGCATAGCATTGACCTTATAAGAGTGTTATAAGGATTAAATGAGGTAATGCATATGAAGTGCTTAGCATATTTTGTTCTTAACAGCTAGCATTATTTCTGAAAATACAGTGTAAGAAAATAATCATGGATGTTCCCAAATATTGTCTAGAATTTTTGTCAAATTGTTTAAAATTATTAAATCAACCCAGAGAACTAGTAAATATTTTTTTTTTTTTTGAGAACTAGTAAATATTTAAGAATAGAAGATAGGTTAAATAAAGCATGACTCACTCTTAAGATGAAATTATTTATAAACATTAAAATAATGTAGAATATTATTTGATAATGTTGGAAAATATTGCTTACAAACTGTTAAATTAAAAAAATTGGATTATAAAATAAATTTTATTAGTGTTTTATTTACTCATATGGTTAAAAACTTATAAGAAAAAAAACAGCATTCCTCTGTTTCTTTTTTTCCAGAGGCGATCACTTTCCTCTCTTTTTGCTGTTACTTCTGTCAGTTTTTTCCAGATTTCTAAACATTACATTTATACTGCTGTTCTGATTTTTCAGTTTTAGGTATTATTTACTATTTCCTACTATAGGAGATGAGAATTTAGTACCCTTTTTTCCTTGCAGTATAAATTTATCCTTCTCTCACCATCTTAATATCATGATTTTTGTTTAAATATATATTTAATATTTATGTTTTTACAATTGTGTTTCCAGTTAAGCCACAGTATTGTGATTACATTTTTTTCTTGGACAGCTTGTTTTTGTCCCTTGTAGTTTGTACTTGCCTCAGGTTTTCTATTTGTTTTCTTGCTTGTTTATTTTTAGTGTACTCTGGTAGGCAGAATTTGAAGATGGCTGCCAAGATTTCTGTGTTTGGTGGAAATGCCCCATATAATCCCCTCCTTTTGAGTGTTGGTAGGACCTCTGAATATGATGAGATATCTCTCCTGTGATTATGTTACCTTATATGGCCAAAAGAACTTTGCAGATGTAATTAAGATTCCTAATCAGTTGACTTTGGTTTAATATAATGGAGATCATCTTGGGTGGGTCTGACCTAATCATGTCAATTCTTAAAAGCAAAAAGAAGCAGCAGCAGATGTTCTTTTGCTGGCCTGGAGGAAAAAAAGCAAACAACCAAGTTCTGAAATACTAATGGAGAGGAGTGGCTTCTAGGAGCTCAGCCTTCAATCAGAAGGAACAGAATTCTGCCAACAATCAGAATGAGGTTGGATAAGGACACCAAATCTCAAGGCAGGATTACAGAATGGTCTTTGTTTCCTTAGAATTCCTTTTTTAATTTATTTTTTTCCTTTGGTCTGACTGGCATGTCTGAATCTGATGATATGTATGGTTATATTTAAGGGTGAGACATATAAATGCTGATGGAATACCTATGTGCACGGGTAGGGCTTTACAAATGTTGATTTTCCCCATTTGATTGGCATCAATGGTAATTGGGGCTGGGTCATTTCACTGAGGACTCATCAAATGTGTTAACTAAGGAGTGTGTTTTAATCCTCTGTTTTCCATCAGGTCTTCGCCCCTGACCCATCAGTGACTGCTGTCTCTGAGTACAAATTCTCTCAAACCCTCTCTCTTTTGAAAGTCAGTCTCTTGTTTTCTGCTGCAATAGGGGAGGGACAATTGCCACCTGATGGGGTGGCGATTTCAAAAACTTAACTCTTTCTTATATAAAATTTCAAGGCCTCTTCCTGTTTGGTCCTAGCCAGAAGCACCTACCCCTCCATTTCAGAGGTGTGTGATGTACCCATTTGCCTGAGATATTTCAGAGTTCTGTGGCACACATTAGCTTGCTTCTTACTGGCTTCTGCCTGCAAAGCTTAGATTTCAACTTTCTCAGATCTGCTCCATCAGTCACCACTCAGCCATTTGTTTTGTCAGTTTCCAGCATTTGTTGACATCTCTTATCTGCCCCCATTTCTTCTTTCATACTTTTCAACTTTGTGGGTTTACATTTTATATTTCCTTAGTGCCATTTTAGAGGGGCTTGGTGGGAAGCAGCTGTAAAAGCATGTGTTCAATCTACCATGCTATTTATAAATCCCATTTTTAAAAAATATTTTATTTATTTATTTGAGAGAGAGATAGTGAGAACATGAGCAGGGGGGTGAGGGAGAAGCAGGCTCCTCACTGAGCAGGGAGCCTGATGTGGGGCTTGATCTCAGGACCCTGGGATCACTGGCCAGAGCCACCTGCAGCAATGGTAGATGCTTAACTGACTAAGCCACCAGACACCCCTAAATCACACTTTTTAAAAGCAGAAAGTATGTGTATATTTGTAGGGAAAAAATATCTATGCCAGACTTGTTAACAGAAGTCATCTCTGAGAGTCGAGATTATGGTAGTTTTTATTTTCTTGCTTATGTTTCTCAAAGTCATCTATAATAAGATACCTAGTACCTAGGAAACAATTATTCAAGTAAAAAGGTATTGTTATATATATATCAGTCAAGGTATTTTATATTAGTTTCAAATGCAAGAATTAGGTTGAGCCATATGAAATTGCTGTTTTTTTTTTTTTTCAGGTAAAACAAAGGTTGAGTATTAGCAGTTTCATGTTGTTCCATATAAAATATCTACTATAATACAGATCTTAGAAGAGAAATAGCCTAGGAAGTGGATTAACTGTTTAGAGAGGCCAGACTTAAAGCCAAGAGAGTGTAAACCATTTTTTATTGCTAGGGAACCCTCTCTTGGGGCTTGCCCCAGGGCCCTTGCCTGTACTGTACCCTAAGAGCCATTCCTTCCTGGGTCCCCAGGTTGAAGAGACTCATGAGCTAACCTGCTAATGTAGTTTTTAGGAGCTGACGATTTGGGATATAACTGTCAAGAACACTATTATTTCCTACTTTTCTTCCTTATTGGTACTTCCAAAACACTTTGCATACTTTGTATTAGAGTTTCCTGGGCTTATGCCTTTTTTTCCCTCTTAGATTGTTAAATTCTTTGATGGTACGGAGCCTCATCTTACTGATATTATGGACCATTTGGGGAAACATTGTTCTCAGTGCCTTCTTTCTTTCTTTCTTTCTTTCTTTCTTTCTTTCTTTCTTTCTTTCTTTCTTTCTTTCTTTTTTTTTTTTGCCTTCTTTATTATAAAGATTTGCGGGAAAAAATTTTCCCAGGCAAATGGCTTGGTTTTATTTTAGGGACACAGAGTAATTATGCCAGATTTTATCACCCCTCTTTGCATTGGTTCAGAGGAAGCTCAGAGCCACACTTATGATGTGGTTCTAAGCAGTGCCTTCTTGAAATCTCCACTTGGATGCATGTGTTCTGGTCTTTGTATTGGTTTCTTATTGTTGCTGTAACAAAGTGCCACAAACTTAGTGTTTCAATACAACACAAATTTATATTCTATTCTATTTCTGGAGGTTCAAAGTCTTAAATCAGTGTCACTGGGCTAAGATCCGGGTGTTGGCAGATGCTCCTTCTAGAAGCTCTAGGGAGAATTCATTTCCTTGTCTTCATCTTTTTGTTGTTGTTGTTGTTAAAGATTTTATTTATTTATTCATGAGAGACAGAGAGAGAGAGAGAGAGAGAGAGAGAGAGAGAGGCAGAGACACAGGCAGAGGGAGAAGCAGGCTCCATGCAGGGAACCTGACGTGGGACTTGATCCTGGGACTCCAGGATCATACCCTGGGCTGAAGACAGGTGTTAAACCACTGAGCCACCCAGGGATTCCCCTTTGTCTTCATCTTTTGGAGGCTTATTACATTTTGGCTTGTGACTCCTCCCTCCCTTTTCTTTCTTTCTTTTTCAAGATTTTATTTATTTATTCATGAGAGATGCAGAGACATAGGCAGAGGGAGAAGCAGGCTCCCTGCAGGGAGCCTGATGTGGGATTTGATCCCAGGACCCTGGGATCATGACCTGAGCTAGAGGCAGATGCTCAACAACTGAGCCATCCAGGCGTTTCTCCTTTCTCCATTTTCAAAGCCAGCAGTGTAGCATCTTCTCTCTTTTGACCTCTGCTTTCAATTCTTACACCTTCTGTGTTTGACTCTGATCCTTTTGTTCTTCCATATAAAGAACCCATTACTTGGGTTCTCCCTGATAATTCTGGATAACCTCCCCATTTCCAGATCCTGAACTTAGTCACATATGCATGGTGCTCTCCCACTCCCTGCCCTAATAGAGTTTAGTTTGTAGAGCAGTTTTAACTTTACAGCAAAATTGAGCTGAGAGTATATAGGGAAGTTTTCCCATAAGCCTTCTCCCCACCCCTACCCCCACCCCCGCATCCCCACGCATAGCCTCCTCTGCTTTCAACATCCTGCACCAGAAATGGTAAATTTGTTATAATTGATTAACTACCCTGACACATCATCGTTACCCCAAGTCCAGGGTTTTCAGTGCAATAACTTCTTGGTGTTGTCCATTCTGTGGATTTGGACAAATGTATAATGAATGGCATGTGTCCATCATTGTAGCAGCTTGCGGAGTATTTTCTCTACCCTAAAAATTCTCTGTGCTCTACCTATTCATCCTTCTTTCTCCCCAGCTCCTGACAACCACCAATCTTTTCACTGTCTCCATAGTTTTGCCTTTTCTAAAATGTCATATACCGGAATTACACAGTATGTGGTCTTTTCAAATGAACTTCTTTCACTTTGTAGTGTGAATTTAAGATTCCTCACTTCTTTTTAGTGTTGAGTAGTATTCTGTTGTCTGGATATACCATAGTTTATCCATTCACCTATTAAAAAACATCTTGGTTGCTTCCAACTTTTGGCAATTATAAATAAGGCTGCTAAAACCTCTGTGTGCAATGTACATAAATTTTCAGTGACTTTGGATAAATACCAAGGAAAGGGATTGCTGGATCATATAGTAAGAGTATATTTAGTTGTTTTTTTTTAAAGATAGGTAGATAGAGGGTTGTGATCCTGGGGTCCTGGGATCGAGTCCCACATTGGGCTCCTTGCATGGAGCCTGTTTCTCCCTCTGCCTGTGTCTCTTGCCTCTCTCTCTCTCTGTCTCTCTTATGAATAAATAAATAAAATCTTAAAAAAGAAAAAGCTAGCTAGATAGATTGATTGATTTAGAGCACCAGTGAGGTGAGGGGTGGAGAAAGAGGGAGAACCTCAAGCAGACTCCCTGTTGAGCACAGAGCCCAACACGGGGCTTGATTCCAGGAAGCTAAGATCATGACCTGAGCCAAAATCACGAACCAGATGCCCAATCAACTGAGCCACCCGGGAGTTCTTGTGCTGAGCGCATTTTAAATATTATCTTTACTCTGACTTCATTTTTTTGCTTTTATTTTCCTTTCATTTTGATCCTCTTTTGGTTGTTCTGAGAGAGAAACACATAACCCGCAGGATCTACTCAGGGTTGGGAAAGTAGAGCTGGCTAGCTCTGTCTTTTTCTTTCACCTCCCCAGTTTGTAGTGTGTGTCATGGGTAAAAGAAGCATTTTCTACTAGTAGTATGTTGCCAGGGAATGTGGGGATTCATCCTAGAATGCCATATAGGTCATGGACTGTAAAAGGAAAGCCAGAGAGCCCCTCTGGAGCCCTTCTGGATCTTTCTAGATCAAAGTTGCTCTGCACAGTGATGTGAACAGCTTATTTTCATTCACAGAGATCCTATACACACACAGGCAGAGAGTGCCTCCTTAGAGAGAGTAATATGATGCTAAATGAGTTTTTTTTCTCCCTCTGGTGAGGGCCGGACAGAAACAAATTGGGGCTTTGAATTCTAGGGAAAGACAAGGTTCAGAGCTCTTCTGTTTGCAGGAGGCACTGAGGGCCCTTGGGATGAGCAGGGCCTGTGTGTGTATAGGATCCTCAGGAAGGAGACGAGCAGTAGGGGGTGTCTGGGGAGACAGCAGACCTTGGCTCTTTCCTTTTCTCTGGATCTCTGACCCTTGAGTGAGTGGCACACGGAGCATCTCCCTTCACTCTGGTACGGTTGTCATATTCCCTGGCACAGTGCCTTTGGCCTTCCATCTGGGGTTAGAAGATAGCGGAAGGATTTGGGTTCTTGACTGTGTCCGG
This sequence comes from Canis aureus, assembly GCF_053574225.1. Classification (NCBI taxonomy): domain Eukaryota; kingdom Metazoa; phylum Chordata; class Mammalia; order Carnivora; family Canidae; genus Canis; species Canis aureus. The sequence goes on from NC_135616.1 coordinate 50,888,997, forward strand.
AAAGCCTGTTTTGGCAAGTTTGCCGATTCTCCCTAGGACCTCTTTTCCTATAGGTGCCACATGCCATGATTTATACACAAACATGATTTGCCTGATTGTTGCAGTCTGGGCCTGGAACAATTTTAATTAATGGGAAAATGGTCCTCAAAACAGTGATTAGACCTCTTCAGGTACAACAAGATAAAAGCCTGATAATTTGGATGGAGTACTCTTCTTAAACATCTATTCTATGCACAGCAGCCAATGGGAAAGCCAGGCTCTCTCCCACCTGATCCAATGAGTAATTAAGAGAAGGCTTTTTCTTCCTACCTCTCCCCTCCCTCCCCCTCCCCTCTAAAGCTTAACAGGTTGGTGGTATAATTTGGAGACTTTAAGGGGTGTCATGCTAGGAGCTTAGGCAAGAGCCAGGGCATCTTCTCTCCAGCTCCCCAGGCACTGCCCAGCTGGGTCTAAAAAGCAGGCAAGTGAGAGGAGGAAGGAGGTGGTAGCAGGCGAGCTAGGGGACGCTTCTCCGCCAAGTTTGAGCGGGGCCTATGGCCATGAGCGAGCTGGGCATCCAGAAGACCAGTGATGGTACTGTTTCCCGCCTGCTCAATGTGGTAGAAAGTGAGCTTCAGGCAGGGAGGGAAAAAGGCGACCCTACCGAGAAGCAACTTCAGATCATCCTGGAGGATGCGCCTCTCTGGCAGAGATTCAAGGAAGTCACTAATGAAATGATCGTGACCAAGAACGGCAGGTGAGTTTCTCTGCGGCCCTGCTTGGGCTGGCAGGGCTCTGCAAGGGAGGCGAGCCCCTGAATATTGAAGTGAATATTGAAGACGCTGCCCTTCTTCACTCAGAGGCAGGGGGGCTGATTAAAATGCTCATGAGAAGGACAGTCTCACTGGGCTTTCCCCCAGCCAACTTAATTTCCCGAGATCAGCAGAGAAGTAGAGGATGAAGCCCCCTTGCCTGCATTTTCAATGGGGAAATTCTGGGAAGTTACCATAAATGGGGGGCATGCCCTATGAGTTAGGAAAATGAGTCCAAAGATGATAATATTTTTTGACTGCCTGCATATCTTGGAGCAGACCTGAGCTCCAACTCAGTTCAGATAAGACGTTAGTCAACTTTATTTGGAAGCTGGATGTTTTCTCTTAAGTATAGCAAACTTGCCAGAAATCCTGGGCTAGCTGAAGATGGGAGCCAAAGGGCAAATTTAATCTCATTGCCAATTACTACATCTGCTTAACTGGTGTGTGTTTGTGGTGAGTGTTCATTGGAGATTGTGTATGTTTGTGATGATGTGAGAACCCGTGCAGTAATAATACCATAATGAAGCCATAATACACTGCTCGAGAAAAGATACCTTCTTTTTTCTCATTGCAACAAATTAGAGATGAACGGAAACTAATCTCTGTTGGCATTTCTTGGATTCTATTAAATCCAGCCCTGCTAAGTGGCTCTTAAGGTAATAGTGGGAGCTTTCACTGGAGGAAATGCAAATATTTTGAAAGAAAATCTCTGCTCCCAGCTTGGCCAGACTGGTTCCCAATATTCGGCTGATGCCCACAGATCCTTTGGCTCACGAGGTTAAAACGCATATAAGTCAGAAGGCATTTTCAGTATGGTTAGTGTCAGCAGGACTCCAGTGGTGGCCTCTAGGAGAAATTCTGCTAACAGAAAAGTTGAGGACTTCTGGCGGGCTTTTGTCCTTGTGCAGAATGCTCCTGGTCTTGATATCTGTCTTGTTTTCCTATTTTTGAATAAAATGCACAGTGTAGAAAATGAAACATGCCTTGCCTCTCTGGGAGAATGATGAACTCCAGCTCTGTTGCATGGTGTTAAAGTGCTTTATAAGGGGGAAGTGTACCAGAAATAAGGGCATCTCAATAAATTGTGATTATTCACAGTAGAAGGAATACCAAACTTACTTGGAATACCAACAAAACAAGCTTGATATTTATATTTTCTGTCTCTAAATGGGTCCCCTACTTATTTCATGTATAGGATTTGTTACTTTTAATATTTGCAATTGTAATTACGCCAGTTCCTGCTCTTGAGCTGTAATTTATACATTATTTTTGTTAGAAAGAAATATAAAAATCCGTTTTTAACTTCAAAGAATCACCCCAAATTTCTTATTGGATTTCTTTTCTTTCCTTTCAAAGCTGAATGGTGATGCAAGTGTAAGAATTTTATGACATCCAGTAATAGATGGAACTTACTGTTTATTATTCTTTGTACTTAGTGGATGGTAGTTGTGCTGTTTAGCCTTACACTATCTATTTGACTGTCCAAGTGGCCATCTATGAAAGTAAAATGAGCACAGTCACCAAATAAAAATGCGGTTCATCTGTCCCAATGAGGAATACATAAAATTTCTGAAACCATTTGAAATTCAATTTAATAATATGACATATTGGCATGTACTTTTGCAATTTAGGAAGAGCTTTCTCTTGCCTGTGTTCACCTATATAATTCTTTTCTGTGTATTTAAAATGTAAAATTCTTCCCATGATTAACGTCTTTTAATATTAAATATGTAAACAATATTCTTTGTAGAAAAGTCTCATTATGATCAATTTGGTTATTCTTCTCTGTGGAGGTCCTGCAGCCATTTCCCTTCTCCAGTGAACTGAATCTTTTCTCAGGTTCTCGTAAGGTCTCTGAACCTCTTGGGGTCATGATTTTGAGAGGAGAGAGAGGGTTCCCTTCACACTTCAGATAAAGAAGCGAAGACACATGACTAAGAAATTGATGTGGCCGATAATGAATGAGCTTGGCCTGGAATTACTTTCAATCTCTTATTTTCGCAGATTAGATTGTTAGTGACACCTTATTGTTCTTGATACAGAAAGGTCTTTCTTGTATCCTGCCCCGTCTTCTTCTCTTATGCATCTATTTCAGCATTCTCTTTTGTACCCCCTGTCCTCTGCCTACAGACCTAATGCGTCACTTCCAAGGCTTCATCTCTGCCTCTCAGGTCAATTCCTGAGCCGGGGGCAGTTGCCCCTCAGCCCTCTGTGGCCCTTCTTTGTGAAGATGAGTTCTCTGGTATTTAACACCCAACTCCAGCCCTTTTCATTCACACAACCCACCAACCCCTGAGGGCAGACTTTTAGATTTCTAGATTACCCCATCAGTGGCTTTCTGTCCACTCTAAGAGACTCTGAACTCTAGGAAACACACTGATGGTCGCTGGAGGGGAGGGGATGGAGGGGCCAGGATAACTGAGTGATGGGCATTAAGGAGGGCACGTGATGTAATGAGCACTGAATGTGATATGCAACTGATGAATCACTGAACTCTACCTCTGAGACTCATTACACACTCTAAATTAATTAATTAATTTTAAATAAAATAAAAAAAGAGAAAGTCTTAAAATAACATAGGATGGGCTGATGAAAGAATTCAGTCCCATTTTCAAATGGAGACCCGTTTGTATATATGGATAGGAGGCTTGCCTCTGACATGAGTCAGAACTAGTAAAGAGAGGATATTCCCCTGGATTGTCCCCAGAAACTCAGATCCTGACGACCTTCATTCCTCCCTCTGCCCCTCCTGCCTCCCTCTCTCTCCCTTTTTTCCTTCCCTCTTTTTAGATATAACTTTTAGTTTTTTTTTTATAACTTTTAGTTTTATACATTCATTTGTCTGTCAGATATAGCAACAGCAATGATAATACCTCCCTAGAGCTCATTTGAATCCTCTATAGTGTGTCCAGCTTGTGAGTCTTCTCTTTCCTCTCTGTCCTTTGAGTGAGGAACTTCTATTTCAGGTTGAAGGAAAAAAAAAAAACTTATTTCAGGTTTCTGAGGTAAATATGTGCCATCTCTTGCCCCTTTTGTTTTCCTTTCTAGAACACCTTCACTTTAGCGGAAAATGCTTTATTTCAGATGTATGTCCATTCAGTTAAATAATTTCAACTCAATTATGATTCGATTTGCCTTGAACAGGTTTTCAGAAATTGCACGCATTTCCAAATGTAACTGGTGCATCCATTTGTTATAAAAAAATAAATGTTGGGAATCAGTAAGTTGAATTTTCCAGTGATTAAAGGGCAGCAAGCTGAGATCCTCACGGATCTTGCACGAGGGGAGAAAATGGAGGTTGTGCATCAGGAAAATAGATTTTGATGCCTTTATAGTCCACATTTTTCTCCCAAGTTTACAATTAGGATTCATGAGGATTTGTGTTTGTGTTACCTGCCTCTAACCAGGCTGTTGTGGTTTCCCTGCTGCTACTCTGGAGGCTGCTCACCTTCACCTAAGCTTCAGTACACACAGGTGCATGTGCCACACACACACACACACACACACACACACACACACTCACTCAAATGCTCTGATGAGTATTTCATGAATATGAGTCTATTGACACAATGTAGCATTAGTGTCAGGTATACAACATAGTGATTTGACAAATTTATATATTATGCTATGCCCACCACAAGTGTAGCTGTGTAAGAAAATAAAAATAACTATAAAATTCTTGGCAAATGAAGTACTAAAGAGAATAAAGCATTCTTTAACTTTTCACAAAGTTTTTTTAAAGTAGATCCCACACCCAGTGTGGAGCCCAGTGTGGGGCTTGAACTCACAATCCAGAGATCATGACCTGAGTGGAGACCAAGGGTCTGACACTTAACCAACTTTTCAGATGTGTCCTTCTAAAAGCCAGGGCACTATGGCCTCTTTACTTTTTAAAAGAGCTTTATTGTGATAATTCACATACTATACAATTTAGGCATTGAAAGTATATAATTCAGGGGCACCTGGGTGGCTCAGTGGTTGAGCATCTGCCTTCGGCTCAGGGCTCAGGTGGTGATCCCAGGGTCAAGTCCCATATCAGGCTCCCTGTGGGGAGCCTACTTCTCCGAACTCTGCCTATGTCTCTGCCTCTCTCTCTGTGTGTCTCTCATGAATAAATAGATAAAAATCTTAAAAAAAGAAAGTGTACAATTCAATGGTGTTTGATATATTCACAAAGTTATATATATATTCCCACAAATATTTTTTTTTTAACATTTTCATTATCCTCCAAAGAAATCCTGCATCCCTAGCCATCACCCTCCTATTCCCCCATCCTATTCAGCCCTAACAGCCATTAATCTTCTTTCAATCTCTATGGATTTGCCTACTTTGGACATTTCCTATGAATGGAATCATACAATATGTGGTCCTTTGTAACTGGTTTCTTTCACTTAGCATAATGTCTTCAATGTTCATTCATGCTGTAGCATTTTTTATTGCCAAATAATATTCCATTGTGTCCTATTTTGTTTATTTATTCATCAATTGATGGGCATGTGGGTTGTTCTCACTTTTTTTGCTATTATGAATAATGCTGCTGTGAACATTTATGTCCAAGTTTTTGTGTAAGTGGATGTTCTCATTTCTCTTGCATTTTTTTCTAGGAATGGAATTACTGGGTCCTCTGGCAGCTCTGTCTTTAAGTGGTTGAGGAACAACCAGACTGTTTTCCAAAGTGGTTCCACCATTTTGCATTCCCACCAGCAATGTGGGAATTGGTTACTGGTTACTGTTATCCACCTTTTTTTTTTTTTTTTATCACAGCCATCCTAGTGAATGTGAAATGATTCCTCACTGCACTTTTGATTTGCATTTCTCTGATAGCTGATGATGTTGAGAATCCTTCCATGTGATCCTAGGTTCTTTAGAACATCAGGTGTAGTTCCTGAATATAGCATGAAAAGAGAAAAGCCATTACATATCCCCTTATTCTGGAATTAAAGGTCATGCTACGTTGTTTGTAAGACCTGGCATGGTACAATTAGGAAAAAGCAGAAATGAAAATGAGATTTTACTCCTCCTCATTTTACCTTAGTCACACTGGTCTTCTCTTTCTTCAGTAGTCCTCAATAGTCCAGGCTTATTTGTACCCCAGGGCCATTGTACTTGCTATTTCTTTTGTGTGTAGTTGCTTTTCTAGTAGTCATTTCTGGCATTTGTAGGACTCATTTCTTCTCCTTATTTGGGTTCTAATTTAATGTACCCCTAGACCTACTAAGATCCATCTAGAGTAGTTTCTTACTTTTAATTTCCCTAGGTGACATCACCCACTTTTGTTCCTTCATAGCACTCTTGCAGTTTAAAATTATCCTCTACATTTAAAAAGAAACCTGTTTATATTTTTGTTGCCTGACTCTTGTGTTAGAATGTAAGCTTCATGAACAAGACACAGGGTCTGTATTTTTTTTTCACCTGTGAACCCCTACCTAGGACAGTTCCTGCCATAGGGCAGGCACTCAAAAATCATTCTTTTAAGGAGCAAATAAATCTAATTAGGTATTAAGATTTAGGAAAGCATTGAGGGGATTTTTCCTTTCCTTGTGACCCATATTTACTTTCTAGAAAGATCAAAAAGAGAAACTATGTTGTACACCTGAAACTAATGTAATGTTGTGTGTCAACTATACTTCAATTTAAAAGAGAGAGAGAAAAGATGTGGTGAATGTAATAAAAGAGAAGGCAGTGGGGCAGTCAGAGGAGCATGAACTCATACTTCGTAAACCCCAGGTACCTCATCTGGTAAAATGGGCATAGGAACATTTACTTCCTTGGGCCAAAGATTCAAGTGAGTGTATATATGTTCAGTCCTGGGAGCAGACTGAAATTCAATATTTAGCTATCGCCATTTGAAAAACTACCTTTCATTAAATCATCTTTTCAGTCTTAAGGTTATGTGAAACTTCCTAACATTTCACACCATGAAGATAACAGCCATGCCACATGCATGAAGAACTGTGTTCTTACTCTGGCAGTTTAATGTATGGGGGAGATATGTTATATGAACTTTCTTTTCATATTCTTTTTTTACTTTTGCATATACTACATATCCTTATTGAGAAAAATTTCAGTACTTTTTAATTTTATATGTGAAATGACAATTACACATTTCATTCCTGTGTTTTCTTAAAAAACAAACAAACAAACCCCAAAACCAAACAACTTAAGCATTTCAGAAAAAGCAATGGACCAGAAATCAGACCATCTCTCGTATATGTCATAGAAACAAGCTGGCCCTCTGGCTGTCACAATGACCCAGTGTGACCTCCTAGGATCATTTCTGATGTCCACTTTTGTGATTCTTTGCAAATGGCATTTGTGCTTTCAGGGGCCTTCTGCTTTCTATACTTGGTCAATATTATTAAAATAATTGAAAAAGTTAAAATATGTTGTGGAAGGGAATAGTTTCATCTGATATGAAAAGAATGGATGAAATCCTTCTTTTGAAGAAAAAGTGAAAGAATATGCAAGTGGAAGAATTTTGATGCCATAGGTAGCTCCCCAGGGGAGAACCATCATTTTCCTTCACATGAAAGAACCATCATGTCTTTAAGGGAGAGGAGTGATGAGGTGAGTAACGCAGCACTCAGGTAGGACCTGGACTTGAGATGCATCATCTGACACAGGTTTTCCCCTATGAGTTTCATTTAATGCAGATACTTGTCATAACCTCCTATTTAGATTTTCTCTCTTCCGAGTCCTCCAAGACTGAGGGAGGGGAGGGAGCCTTCAGTATTTCCCCGTGAGTCCCAACGGCAGGGTGGCAGGGTCTCCTTGGAAATGACTGTGATCCAGCTGGAGAATAAGAGCTGAGGAGGTGTAAGTTATCAATTTGCTCTGTTTTTGAAAAATAATTCATATGCCATCAAATTCACCCTTCGTTAGTATATAATTCAGTAGCTTTGAGAATAGTCACAAAGTTGTACAACCATCACTATCTAATTCCAGAACATTTTCATCATCCCTAAGAAAAAACCCAAAGCCATTAGCAGTCACTCCCTTTTCTGCTTAGACTTTTCTCCTGAGAGGGAAGTGGGGGCGGTGGCGAGGCCAGGTGGGAGGGAGGCGAAGCTGACGTCCTTTGTTTCCAACTTCCGGAGTCACTGCCCCGAAGTGGGATTCTGGAGCAGAAGCCGAGCTGGGCCAGCTGAGGCGCTGGGTGTAATGACAATAGTGAACACTTGCAGAGCACTTACTAGGTGGCAGGGTTAGAACACGCACTTGGATGAATTTCCTCCTGGAGTTCTTGCCACAACTCAGTGAGGCTGGGTGAGCCAGACCATGAAATTGAAGTTTGGAGAGCAGCCTCAGGAAGGGCAGGAGTCGGAGCCAGAAGCTTCCCTCAGAGGCACTCTTCTGTTTGGCCTCTTGGAGGCCAGGGGTGTGGACCAGAGACGTGGAGCAGGCTCTGTATCCTGTCCAAGCAGTTGGGAAGTGGTCTCTAAGGCAGCACACAAAAACAGAGCCCCACCAGCATCCTCAGCCAGAGGACTAGGTTGGAAGAGGAGTCAGGAAAGGGAATATCAGTGAGGTGGGGTGAGCCCCGGGAAAACAATTCCCATCTATTCCAGATTGCTCAGGAAGCTCACGTGGTTTCAGCTCAGGAGACTGGGAGCCCCACGTGGCTGGAACTCCCAGCTCGAGGTCCATCCCTTGTCATCTGCCTGTCAATTCCTTCATTTTCCATTCGTATCAATTCCTCTCAACACTGGGAACTTCTGGCCACAGTTGGATGTCCCTGGTGACCCTCTAGATCCTTATGTGTGCCCCTCCCTGCCCTCAACACCCCACTCCTGGCATCCTCTGACCCCTCCTCTCAGCAGGCAGCCCATCCATCCCAGCTTCCCCTTCAGCTCCCTCCACCTCCACCCCCCATTCTCCCAGCCTCATCAGGAGCACAGTCCTCTGACCCTCACTCCCTTGCAAATCTTAGTTATTTTCTGAAAAGCGCAAGATGCTCTATACCAGTACATCTTAAGCTTTAATGTTCCTGTGATTCACCTGGAGATTTGGGAAAAGCACAGCTGCTGAATATGTAGGTCGAGAGAGGTCTGAGGTTCTGCATTTCTAGTGGACTTCCAGCTGATCCCAATGCTGCCAGTTGGGGGACCACTTTGAGTAGCAAGTGTCTAGACTCTAGGTTGTTAGCTTCTTAGTTTGGGGATTCTGATTTTAAAAGAGGCATTGACAAATAAAACAGTATCTGGGGTGATCAAGCTGTGGTGATCAGACTGTGAGGCAAGTCTGGAAATGAGGTCTTTTAAAGGTGGTTTGGAGCAATTTAGTACATTTGGTAAAGGAAAAACAAACCAAAGGGAATGAGAAGCCAGGTGAGGAGCCTCTCCAAATAGGTGAGAGCAAACTTGCTGGTCCTGTCCTAGAGGATAGAAGAAGGACCAAGCAATCCAGATCGATGTGTCTTGAGCACAAATTCCCACAAAATGCTCAGTGAAAGGATGCTTCCACAGTCCTGTAAATTCAGTGTGCACACAGTGTCTATCTTCTCAGAGGTTTTTTTTTTTAATATTATTTATTTATTCATGAAAGACACACAGAGAGAGGCAGAGACATAGGCAGAGGGAGAAGGAGGTTCCTCTCAGGGAGCGCGATGTGAGACTCAATCCTAGGACCCCGGGATCATGACCTAAGCCAAAGGCAGATGCTCAACCACTGAGCCACCCAGGTGCCCCTTTTCAGAGGTTTATAGAGTACATGAGTATATTAAAGGCTCTGAGAAGTCATGCAGGGAAGGAACTGGTCTAACTCTGTAGAGCCATGAAACCACATTTTCACTGCTAATACCCTTAACTGTCATCCAGTAGTGGTGTTCTCTGTGAGAGGGGAAAGGACTGGTTTGTGGCAGCAGCATAAGAACCCATGTATGCCAGGAGGAAGTCTCTGAAGAAAGCTCTCCTTGAATGTGGCATCTGACGATATACTTTGGGTTCTGGGTTCCTCTGTCAAAGGACTAGATCAGTGGTTTTCAGACTTTAAACTTGGGCACGTGATTTAAAGTAAAAGTGTGGTGCAAAATGCATTTGTAAAGAGAGGCTCTGTGGGAATCAGGGCTGGGGCCCCAGGCCCTTCACGGAAGCTGTCCCCAGAGCAGAGATGGCTGCACTAGGCCCCGGGTGCCCCCAGCAGGCCAGCGTCCCTCCTGTGACTCTGTGTCTGCCTTTGCTTTATTTATTTATTATTTATTATTAAAGATTTTATTCGTTTGTTCATGAGACACACAGAGAGAGAGACAGAGACAGAGAGAGGCAGAGACACAGGCAGAGGGAGAAGCAGGCTCCATGCAGGGAGCCTGATGTGGGACTCGATCCCTGGACTCCAGGATCAGGCCCTGGGCCGAAGGCAGGCGCTAAACTGCTGAGCCACCCAGGGATCCCCTGCCTTTGCTTTTAGACGGATGTTCCCCGTCCTGAAGATTAGTGTCTCGGGGCTGGACCCCAACGCCATGTACTCCCTCCTGCTGGACTTTGTGCCCACGGACAGTCACCGCTGGAAGTACGTCAACGGGGAGTGGGTTCCCGCAGGCAAGCCAGAGGTCTCCAGCCACAGCTGCGTCTACATCCACCCGGACTCCCCCAACTTCGGGGCCCACTGGATGAAAGCCCCCATCTCCTTCAGCAAAGTGAAGCTGACCAACAAGCTCAACGGAGGTGGGCAGGTAGGATCTGGCCGCCCGGCCGCAGCACTGCACCAATCAAGAAATATCAAGGGTGCATTTAGGCAATTAGAGGGGTCCTCACCGGCCTCTTCTCCCACGGAAGCCAATTATTCCCCGGAGTCCAAATGTGAACGGGAATAAACAGCTCTTAATTGGTACTTTCAGTTTTTAATGGACTTCCTGATGTGAAGAGAGAGTGAGAGAGTGCAGGAGTTGACTTAATCATCCAGGGCCCTTTCATAGTTCCGTCTTGTGTGTGGTGCTTTTTACCCAGTGCGGGGAGGAGATGTTTGTGGGTACCGGGGTTTTGTTGTGCTCTCTCCTCTTTTTTGGTGTAAGTGGCATGTTGGCAATAGACAAAGACCTTGATAAAAAGCTGCTCCTAAATGAAATAATTGCTGCCTCCACTTGGGCATTATGATAATTGTCAATAGAATACTGAAGCGGCTTTGGGTTTTCAGAAAAACAAACAAGCCTTAAATAAGGAAGGTTTTACTTAAGGTCTCCGATTAGAGTAAACAAGAATTCGGGGCTTTCTCCTCTTTTATTTTCTCCGGGAGGCTTGTGAATACTAGCATCCTGTGAAAGGTCATGATTTATAGGATGTAGCCGCTTTGGGGACAGAGCCGAGGCTCCCTGCTCTCTGGGTCGTCAGCCCCTGTGGCCCTGGGCCTCGGACCTCCCCTCCTCTGAGCCCCCTGCTTAGCCAGCAGGGAGCCCCCCCACCCCGGGGGACGAGGAGGAAGAGGTGAGCTGCCCAGATCTGGGCAATGTTCCGAAGGTCCCAGTTCTCTATTAAAATAGGAAACTGAAAAGTAAACTGTTCTTGCCTCCCCCATTTCACAAAGCTCTGTATGAACCACAAGGAGCCGCTCTGGGTGACGGGCAGGTGTCAGGTGTTGGATATTATCACTCTTGACACAGTGGCTTGCGAGGTGCAGCCATGCCAGCATGTGGAGATACTAGGATTCCTCCTGTGAGGAAAAGGACTATGTTTTAATGGATTGAAATCCACATTGTTCTGGAAATAGGGAGAGGGAAAAAGAAAGGATGGCAAGATTGGGGCAGAGAACTGACACACTTTAGAACAACTTTCTGGCAACCCTGGCATAAGCTCTGATGTTATGCTCTCTGGGAGCTTCTGAAAAACTATCCTCCCCACCCCCCCATTCAGATCTCAGATGAGGGAATCAGGGAATCGAAGGACCCGCTTGGTGGCCCTGACCTGGCCGGGGGCTGGGCCCGGGCTAACAGAGACGCCAGCTGGTTATCACCCCTGCTACCACAGGCTCTGCATGGCGTCTCCTTCTCTCCTTCTCCCACTTCAACAGATAATGTTGAATTCCCTGCATAAATATGAACCCCAGGTTCACATAGTGCGTGTTGGAGGCGCCCACCGAATGGTGATGAACTGCTCCTTCCCTGAAACCCAGTTCATAGCTGTGACTGCCTATCAGAATGAGGAGGTAAGTGTCTGTGGCTGCGTGTGTGTAAACATCCCCCAGAAGAGTGTGGGAGGATGGGGACCCAGTGTGGATGGAAGGTGGGTTTTCCAGGATCTCAGAGATCTCAGCAGAGATGAAACTCAATACTGGGTAGCCCTTTCCATTCCCTCTCGCCTGTTTGCAGAAGGCCTGTGGGTGCTTCCCCTCCAGGAGCCTGGAAGGCACGCATGTGCTTGGCCGAAGCCAACAGAAGCCCCGGGGTCTTTGGTTTTGGGCCCAGTGTGCCCTTGGCCTGCTCAGAGCTGGGTGAGCTCCTGTACTGGGAGCAGGTCTGTGAGGCTTGATCCACGTGTGCCCTCCTCTGGGTTGGTTATGCTGTCTGTCTTGTTTGCACACTCTAGGGCTCCCCAGGCCTGCTGGTCATCAGAAGCCCTGGGGAGGGTTGGATTCTTTCTGACTAAACTTAAAAAAAATTTTTTTTTAAGTAATACGTGTTGGGGCACCTGGGTGGCTCAGTGGTTGAGTGTCTGCCTTTAGCTCAGGTTGTGATCCTGGGGTCCTGAGATCGAGTCCCACATCAGGTTCCCCGTGGGGAGCCTGCTTCTCCCTATGACTATGTCTCTGCCTCTCTGTCTCTTTTGAATAAATAAGTAAAATCTTTTAAAAAAGGTAAAATAATATGTTTGTTAAAGAAACTCCCACATAATAAATAGTACAGAAGTATGTTCAGTGAAAATAAAAAGGAAAAAGATAAAAGTGATCTCTTTGCCTCCTACCTTTTGAATCCCATTCCCCAAGGACCTCACAAATAATAGCTTAAAATATTCCCCCCCCATATTCTATGTATATATAAATGTGTATGAGAATATAGACTTCCTCACATAAATTGGCTCATGTTATATATATTAGTCTGCAAGTTTCTTTTTTTTTTCTATTTAACTGTATATTATGGATATCTTCTCTGTAGTTAGATTTAAGCCTATCTCTTTTTCTGAAGTGCCTGCAGAAGATATACCATATTTTAGCCAATCAGCTCCCCACTGACGGACATTTGGTGGTTTACAGTTAGTTGTTTTATTTGCTCTTATAAGTAATGCTGCAGAGAATATCCCGGGACATCCACAACCACTGTTGTTTGCTTGCATGGATGGACACCTAGAAATGGCATTGCTTATCAAGGAGAGTGTGGGTTTAGAATCCCGAGATATCACCAAATGGCCTCCTACAAAGAGCATTACTCATCTGCAGTCCCCGTACCATTTCTGACACTGGTGATTATCAGCCTTTTTTCAGCTTTGATAATCTGATAGGTAAAACAGAACAAAACAAACCAGAAACCCAAAAGGTACCTTTTTGCTGCTTTCATCTACATTTCTTTATTTGGAAACTTTAAAAGATTTTGGGCTCCCACCCAGCCAACTGAGTCAGAATCTCCAGGGATGGCACCCAGAATCCGTAGTTTCTAGAGTCTTCCTAAAGGATTCTGATGAGCATTCAGATTTGCAAACTACTCCCTTAGTGCCTATAGGTACAATTGAGCTGTAGACTGAACTCGCATCACAGATGTGCAGAGAAAATGTCATTTCTTTTCTACAAGAAAAGGATCTCAGAGACCTCAGCAGAGATGAAGCTAAACAGTGGGGTAGCCCTTTCCATTGCCTCTTGGCTTATTTGAGGAAGGTCTATGGGTACTTCCCCTCTGGGAGCCTAGAAGGCACACTTTTGCATTGAAGCCAACAGAAGCCCTGGGGTCTGGGCTCTTGGCTGAGCCCCTCCAGCAGGCTGGTGGGAACAGAAGTTAAATATTTGATCATTTCAACAGGCCCTCAGGTGGTACTGTGTTCCAGATGGCCCTCCCTCTCCTGCTTCTGTCCCTAGGATGGAGTTTGGGTCTTTGAGGGGAGGGTGTGATTTTTGCAACTCTAGAGGGTGCGTGTGGGTGTTGGGGACCGTGTGTGAGCCACCTCTGGTCTCCAGGGCAATGACCCTGCCCACTTCTTGCTGCCTGCTCCCTTAGTCCACAGCCAGCAGAATTTGTCATCTGGTTGTCCTCTGGGTGAGTGCCCCGAGCTCTTCCTGGACACATGCTAGCCAGTCCCCTCTGAACCACCAGCCTGGCTAAGGCTGCTCCTCAGGCAGGCTACCCAGCCTGAGGTCATATTCTAGCTGTGATTATGCCCCATGGGAATCAAGCCCAGGAGAATCTAACCTCGGAGCCTCCCTCTGCTGCCAACACTTTTCTGCCAAGTTGATGTTGATGCACCATGAGAGGGAGCGGGCCGTTGGTGGATGTTGGTCTCTCTATGCACCTGACTCCTCCAGGTTTAGACAGGGAGAAAGACCAGGGCATGCACATCAGACTCTGGCTCTCCTGCTTCCCCTGATTTCTTCCCCGTTCCCAGGTCAGAAAGAGTGGTGCTTTTATTTAACTTTTCTTCCTTGTACTAGGCCCTTGCTGGAATAAATGTTTTTTTCTTTTTTAAAAGATTTTATTTATTAATTTGGCAGAAAAAGAGAGAGTGAGTGAGCACAAGCAGGGGGAGCCACAGACAGAGGGAGAGGGGGAAGCAGGCTCCTCGTTGAGCAGAGAAGCTAGCTGATGTGGGGCTCAATCCCAGGACCCCAGGATCATGACCTGAGCATAAGCAGATGCTTAACCGACTGAGCCACCCAGGTGCCCCATAAACATCCTTTTCAATGCTTATTTATTCAACAAATATTTGTTGACTATTATTGCCTGCTAGGAATAGTGCGATGGGCATCACAGATGTGTGTGCTGCCCTCAAGCCCGTACATCCCTGGAGGAGAGGCCATAAGCAGATAGACCTCATATATGTGTATATGCTGTCTGGTGGCTCTGAAGAAGAATGAAGCCAGTGAAGGCCGGCGGGATGGAGTGACAGCGGGTGGGAGTGATAATCAGTGTTTGTATTAACGTGGCCTGAGTAAGTGATCACTTAAGACTTAGGGAGTGATGCTGGACCGTGCTCTCTGGGAGACGTGGATTCACACCAGCATCACTCTGACTGTTTCCAGTGACTAGAAAAGTAAGTGACATGGTGGGAGAGGTGGGGGGTGGTGTTCAATAATTTAAAAAAAGTTGATGAATAAATAAAAGAAGGAATGCCAGATTTAGCACATTGGACTCTGCATATTTCTAACGCTTCAGCCTTTCTTTGCTCACTTCACACTGCGTTTCCCATTTTCACCTCAGGCCACAACACAAGGCTCTTTGTCAGAGCGTGCTAGTAATTTAGTGCAGAAGTAAGCAAAGAAACATGGAGAGGGAGAAAAAGAGAGAGGGGAATTATACTGATTTTACAGAAATTCACAGGCAAAGACAAAGGTTTCTATCTGTTCATCCATGTTCTACCTTCACTAATGCTTCTTGTCTTTGTAAACATAAGATAACAGCTCTCAAAATCAAGTACAACCCTTTTGCCAAAGCCTTCTTGGATGCCAAGGAAAGGTGAGTAGAGAAATGTCAGTAAAATCTTCTGAGCTGACTTCTGCAAATGTGAAATTTATGCTCATCTTGAAAGGAACTTGCATTACCTTTGATAGAATTAGGTATGTTAACATTCAATTCCATATTCAACAAAATCAATGAAATTCAACAAACTCTAATGATCTGTCCCTTGTAACAGAGCTCTAGGAGAACCTCTAACTGGCAAATGTTTGGTCAACTCTGTTTTACTACCAATTATTGAAAGTAACACAAGCGCATATTAAAAAATAAGTAATTTAAATTTTTAATAATTCACTCTGCCCTTCCTCCAACTATCTCTGAGTTGCATGGTTTCAATAATTTTTTTAACCGCGTGTAATCCAGGAGAGGTGAGTGATTCATATGAGTAGTTCATAAAGGTCAGATCTTCATATCTGTCAGGTCTGAGAGAAGACCACACAGAGACTTCTGGGGATCACTTCTCCGCCTTTTGGCTAAGATCAAGTGTCATATCTGTTCTTATCATTTCAGAGACTTCTGGGATGGTGGATGGTAATGCTATCACTTTAGTGGCTCCATATCTTTGTGTTTTTCCTTTCCATTCTAGAAAAAAAATAAAAGAATAATGGTCCTTATTGACTTCTATTAAAGGGCTTTGTCCTGTTAATATTTGATTTAATTTAATTTTGGATAACTAAAGGGCTAAAGAAAATCTGATGTGTGAGATGAATAGGACTTTGAGTAGGTCGTCCTGACTTGAACTCCTGTCTTGGCCATTTCCTGGCTATTTGATCTTATATAAGTCACTTTACCTCTCTGAGATCCACTTTTCAAATCTGCAAAGTGGGGATAGCAATATTTTCCTTGTGGGATTATTGATGGATCTAGCATATCACAGGTGTGCTTGTGCCCTAGGTCCTATGCAAGTCCTAGCTGTTGTTATTGCTTGAATTTTGTCAGGCAGGAGCAATAAGTGCAAGCCACTGAGATCAAACTAAATAGGAATAGCTATAAATACGGCAAATTAGAGTCACATCAAATTGCAATTCAAAGAGGGATTGATTAGATTATTAGATAAAGTACCCTGGATGAAGAAGAGGGGAGAGATTTGAGATAAGAGGTGTTTGATTTTCTTATTCTAAGAAATGTGTTGCTTTCCAAAGAGAATTTGGGGTAGACTTTTGGCTGGACTTGGGTAATATGCTGGACAGCGATGGTGCCCTTTTCCTTCTCTTTCAGGAATCACCTAAAAGACATTCCGGAAGCTGTCTCTGAGAGCCAGCATGTGGCCTATTCTCACTGTGAGTTGGGTGAACACTGGGTGGGCCACACCTGGGGGACACTGGGAGCCATCTTCCACCCTACTTAGACTCCACCTGTTGTGAATGCTCATGGCCCTTTCCAAAGCTTCTCTCAAGACTCAACAAGTTATTTCTTCCACTCGAGACAAGTGTGTGCCCTTTCCAGAATTCCCAGAAAAAAACGGTGTTCCTGAGGGGCTGGACCGGATCTCAGGTGGGAGATAGGAACGGGAGTGATGGATCTCTCATACTCGAGTTTTCATGTTCCAGAGGCTGACTGTCTCAGGTGCATTCTGGGAGTATCTCCACTCTCCACTCTTGTTGGTCTGGCCTGGATTGCCCTGTTCTTAGTGTTCACTTATTTTTGAGTTGGTTGGCAGCACGATGCTTCAGGCAGGCTGTGGCCTTGCATGTGGCGAGGAGTCTGGGAGGCTGCCTGGACAGCCACAGGTATGCTGCTGGGGACTCTGCGGGTGCTGGGTGTCCCCAACAGGGTGCTGGCCTCCCCATGTCTGGATGGCAGGGGAGACTCTATGAGGGAGGAAGTCCCCTAAAGCTGCAGCAGAAACCCAGGCCAGTGATGTCAGAGCAGAATGTTAACCCGGGTGTTGTAGAAACTTTAATGAGAATTGTGGTTCTCTCAGGTGTTCTCTGCCATCGTCCAGCTCTGGGCTTCTCTTCTCACACCTCTTCCCCTAAGCATTTGCACGTGTTCCAGTGCAGAGCTACAGCAGCCCAGAAAGTGAGCAGTTCTCAGAAAAACACCTTTTAAAGTGACCTGTATTATAATAGTAACAGCCCAAAGATTTTTAAAATTTATTTATGAGAGAGAGAGAGAGAGAGAGAGAGAGAGAGAGGAAGAGGGGCAGAGACACAGGCAGAGGGAGAAGCAGGCTCCATGCAGGGAGCCCGATGTGGGACTTGATCCTGGGACTCCAGGATCATGCCCTGGGGCGAAGGCAGGCACTAAACCGCTGAGCCACCTAGGGATCCCAGAACTGCATCATTTTTAAACTCACATGTTACAGTCTTCTCAGCGAACTTCTTGCGGGGGGGGGGGGGGGTGTCTATTATTTGTGGCAAACCAAGTGGGCAGGAGCCTGGTTTGGGGCGACCCCCTGCCTGGCTTTGCCCACTGGACACCTGCATTGAGAACATTTTCTTTCTTTCCAATTTGGATTCCTCTTCTTCTTTCTTTCCTTTTTCATTCAAAAACAAATTTCTTTTTTTAAAAATATTTATTTATTTATTCATGAGAGACACAGACTGAGAGAGAGGCAGAGACCTAGGCAGAGGGAGAAGCAGGCTCCTCGCAGGGATCCCGATGTGGGACTCGATCCCAGATCCCAGATCATGACCTAAACCCAAGGCAGGCACCCAACTGAGCCACCCAGGCGTCCCCCAAAACAAATTTCTATGAAATGTTTTATAGCCTTCCAAAATGTTCTGCAAGATTCCTGCTTGGGTGTGCCAGCCAGCTCCCCTACTTGTTGCTTTCAGAATCCTCTGTGGGGTGACGAGGGGAGCCATGGTGCCTCCTCTTGCTTGGAGTGGGAGCTAGAGACACTTTCCCACCAGGCAGAAAGCGACCTTCCCTCCTGTGTAACCACATTAAACATTCCCTAGCAGCTGGCGATCACCCATACATCTAACGTCCCCTTCTCAGACCAACTTTTAATTTGACTCAAGTTAAGTCAGAAGCAACTTAACTTTTGCATTTCTGTCACTTATTCATTCAAATGGTTTTTTGTATAGCTCTGTTCCAGGGTTCCTCAAGAGGCTTTCCAAACTTTGATAGAAACTGCCATCCTTCTCCAAAGAGGCCAGCCTGTCTGCTAACGTGGAGGGGGAGTGACGGTGGGGGTGGTCTCCGTCTCTACCTGGGCCGACATTCCGTGTTGTTCACACAGGGTCACCATGTGTAAAGTGGCTGGAAACCTGACTTCTGGTGTGGAAGTTCAGGCTCTGTGTCTTCCTCTTGTCTATTCCAGTGGGAGGCTGGATCTTTTCCAATCCGGATGGAGTGTGCGCAGCAGGAAATGCCAATTACCAGTATGCTACCCCCTTGCCTCTGTCTGCTCCCCACACCCACCACGGCTGCGAGCCCTATCCTGGCCTCCGAGGGCACCGGCAGGCTCCCTACCCTTCGGCCTACATGCATAGAAACCATTCTCCCTCAGGTGTGTGATTTTGCTAATTAAACCCTGGGGTGTAGGGGTGAGGGGCGGGGGTGGTGGTGCAGAGAAATGGTCAACAGCAAGTAGTAAAAAGAAGTATCTGAAGCTGGTATCCCTTTCATCTCATATATGTAATAGTATTGTATATTATTATTTTGATGTTTTATTTTATATACACTACTAGTAGTTGATTATGTAATTATGACATTATTGGTGTTTTATAATTATTTCATAAGACAGTCTCCTGGTTTCTAATGGGTGTGAAGGGCCCCCTCCCAGGGCACCAGTGTACTCTGCATTTCAGGATGTGTGTCCAAAAGCCAAGTTGTGGGGGCTCCAGGATACCCAGCTTACTGCTTTCACCTGGCTGTTTTCTACACTTGTATTACATGGCTCCATCCAGGGGATACTGGGCCCAGTATTAGAGAGCTTTTAGGAAGATCTCTGGGAAGCTGGGTGACTCTACAACCAGACTTTTGTTTGGTTCAGTTGGAGACAGGCAAACTGGCTCTGATAATAACTTTTATAGTCTGCTTATCTAAGCTGATGCTGGTGGTTGTGTGCTTCTACCTCACTGACTGCTGTGTAGCCTCCCTTGGGCTTGGGAAAGCCCAGACCTTGCCTGCTTGTTAGATTTGTAGGGAGGAAGGGAGAAGGCAAGCCAAGGGCTGATTTCCCATTCAATTATTCATGTGACAGGTATTTATTGAGGGCTATCTGTGTGCTGGGTTCTGTCCATGAACAAATTAGAAAAATACCTTACCCTGCAGAGATTCTATTCTCATGTGGGGAGATTATCAGTAAATGAAAGAAAGAAATGATTCATGGCATGGGAGATGGAGGAGAGTGTTAAGATTCCACCCTTAGGGCCACCCTGAGCTCTACCTACAGAGGGCTTTCCTGGTCACCAGCTGCCTGGCTGTGTGTCCCTTTACATCCAACTCCTAGCAACCTTGAAATCTGCTTTCAGGAAGGAAGGAATAAAATGCAGCTTGATGATATCACAAAGTGGGCAGCATTCTCATTCTGTGTCCTGGTTCTTTCCTGGTCACAGCTTCTGAGCACCTGCTATGCACCAGGCCCTCTTCTAGATGGTGGGGATAGGAGGAGGACAAAGGTACAGTTTCTTCCCTGAAGAAGCTCAGGGCTACACGAATATAAAAATAATGAATTATAACACGGTGTAGTGAGAGCTCTCATGTGGTCCTCAGACCTGTTGTAGCATCACCTGGGAACTTGTTAGAAATGTAGACTCTCGGGTTCTCCTTCTGAAAGAGTCTACATTTTAACAAGATCCCTAGGTGATTCTCATGCACACTAAAGTTTGAGAAACATTCTGTGAAACACACAAGCCAAGGTGCTGTGGGAACGAAGGAAAAAGAGCAACTAGAGTGGCCTAGAGGGATCAATGTTGAAGTTGAGATTTGCAGGATGAGTGGAAGCAGACAGAGGTGGGCGTGGGTAGGAGGGAAGGAGGATGGCAAGGGACCCAGGAGAGGCAAAGGCCATTCCAAGGAAGAGTAGTGTGAGCACAGGCATGAGCGGGGGAGGGCCTGGGGAGTCTGGGGGTGTGGATTTGGAACCAAGGGTAGCAGGAGAGGTAGAAGAGGCAGAGCTGAGGCTCAAGAGGCTGCAAATGCCACATCCTGAGGAGGAATGACTTGGCCAGCCAGGTGTATACACCAGAATCTTCTTCCTTGCTCTCCTCTTTCTCCCCCACTTCCTTTCTCTTATGTATGCACTAATGATGCAAATGGAGATTCAAAGACATAGAAGACACTGTTCTTGAGATGTTTAAATGTACTTGGGGTTGCTGAGAAGAGTAAGGCGCTGGTCCTCAGAAATTTCCTCTGGGGCACTGGTGGGTCTTTCGGCTTGTGCTGAGGGGATATTAACATGGGTCCTTTCTTAAAGGGGAGTGAATGTGATAGAGTGAATCAGACAGATCTGCATCACAAAAGGCATCCTCCAGGTCTCTGAGTTTCATCTATAAAGCAGAGAGGATGGCTCATTGCTGTGAAGATTAAAATATGAACAGTGTGTGGCATATGGTTGACATGGTATATCTGAGCCTGCTTCTTTTCTGCTAACTGGCCTCTGTAGCACCAACCATGGCTATATTTTGTCCTAAAATAATATCATTGGTCATCTTTATATGTTCTCTGAGCTTCATCAACTGAACTGTTGTTATTTCCCCAAAGTGAATTTGATAGAAAGCTCCAGCAATAACCTGCAAGTTTTCTCTGGACCTGACAGCTGGACTTCCTTGTCCTCCACACCCCACACCAGCATCCTGTCTGTACCCCACACCAGCGGGCCAATCAATCCAGGGCCTAGGTAAGACCAACTCCAGCAACTTCCTCATTGGTGGTCTTGGGGGTTTACATGAGCACTGGAGACTCAATTCGTTCTTTTTTCTTAGAGTGGCTTGCTTTAAGCCATTGTCCTGACTCCTAAGCCACTAGGAAGTGAAGCTAACAACAGGAAAGACTTTTCTATCTCAAGGAGAAGGGAGAGAAAAGCACCTGCTCACTTGTATGCTCTTTGTTTTGTGGTTTTGGTATTCTGTTTTCAAAGGGAAAAGACATCATGGCCTGGAATCATTTGTCTTGAACCAGTCAGAAATATTGTAAACTGTGGTGGTAGCAGATAGACCCTGACAGTAGAATTGAAGGCAAAATGTGTAAATAGACACTGACGATGGTCCGTGTTCTCATAAGCCACCTGTTCTATCAGGGGGATGGGCTGTGGGTGCCTGGCCTACAACCCAGGTAATAGAGCAGAGTGTGGCAGGTAGGGCCTGTGGCATAACTTGCACACCAGAGACCAGCGTTTCATTCTGGCTTCTGGAAATGGGTGTAGAAGGGAGGACAGGAAGGGACCTTGGAGCTTGATGGGCGTGGGCTTTAGTCTGGGTTTTGCCTCTTATTGACTTCGTACCTTCAGGTGGTTTTCTTGGCCTCACTGAGCTCCGCCTTTCTTATCGCTAAAATGGATATAATAGGGGTGACTCTGTAGGTTATGGTGAACCCAAAAGGAGAAAATGCATTAAAATGCTTGGTGAGCAGTAATGTCTACATAAATATCAGCTGTTACATTCAACACAGGTAGGCAGAATTTTGAGAAGGTCCAAAATAGGATTCAAAGTGAAAAGGTGGGTCTTGTGATTTGCTGGTCAAGAGAACGTTAGGAGAACATAGTGTTTTGGACTATGGCAAGGCTGTTCACGCTTCAGTGTGTGTTAGAATCACCTGGAAGGTTAAAATGCACAATCTGATGAACAGGGCTGGATTGGAGCTTGAGATTCTGCATTTGAACGAGCTCTTGTGTGTTGCTGGTGTTGCTGTTGGCTGTGACCTTGAGCTTCTAGTGCTGTGCTGCCCCGTGCAGCTGCCACCGGCCGCCTGTGGCCACTGAAACCTTTGCAATGCAGCGGGTCCCAGTGGAGGTGGGTGGTGTGGCACACATGCGAGCTTGAAGACTTAGTAGGATCAAAGAATAAGAATCTCAACCTTTTTTTTTTTCCAACTTTTTTTTTAACTTCAAATGCATGTTTAAATGACAATATTTTGAACATTTTTTTGGATAAAATATGATTAACAATAAGTTTATTTTTTTCTTTTTCTTTCTTTTCTTTTTTTTTTTTTTAATATATGGCTACTAGAAAATTTAGCCTTGTGGTTGTGGCTCATGTTTTCTATCTGTTGGACAGTGCTCGAGTGGATTATCTAAGGGAAAAGCACAGATTTGGATTGTGGCAGGAAGTGAGAAAGTGAGTCCTTGAACCTATTAAATGATCGTGTGGCAGATTCTGTCCTAGATACTCTATGGAAGTCATTTATAGTATTCAAAGACATCCGCAGGCTAGCATTAAAATTCCTATTTTATTGTTGGACAGATGAAAGCTCAGAAGCATTAGACATGTCCTGAAGGTCACACAGTAAAGTAACTGCATGGTTTTCCCACTGGCCCGTGAGGCATCAGGAAGGGGCCCTGCCCTGAGCAATGTTATAGAAGCGTCTCTTCTGGAGATCAGGCCCCAAATCTCAGCAAGCTGAGCTGGCTAAAACCCAAACAAGCAACCAGCAAACACCCCAAGCCTGGGCTTCTGCAGGTTTCCTATGGCCCAGTGAGGTCCGTAGTCTCCAGACTGCAGCACAGACGCCAGCGTGGCATTGCTACCTCTGGTTCCCTCCAGTAGTGTGTTTAACCCACTACTGACTCCATAAAGATTTTGCTAGAGAATAGCGAAATGTGCCCGGTACCATCATTACATAATGAGCCTAGTCTCACGCAGTGTAGTATCTGGTGATGCAGAGAATCTAAAATGTCAGGACATGGGGATGGCTGAAGGCTTAGAGCATTGGCGTTTATCGTGCCTGTTCCAACGGCAGGCATTTTTGTCTCTGTTCAGGTGCAAAAATTGCTACCCCTTACAATCCACTGGAAAGCTTGTAAAGATCCTGATACCTGGGCTGCATGCCAGATTGGTTGAATCAGGATCTCTGGTGGTAACACCCAGGCCTCAGTATTTTGGAACCTGTTAGGTGATGCCAATGTGCAGCCAGGTTTGCACTGGCTTTAGAATGAAAGAAGTCCAAGGAGGTGGTCTAGCTCCCCCAGCCTTTCTGCCAGGCACCAGAGCTATTGGGTGGAGACCAGGAATGGAAGAGTTGCTTATAACAACCACCCTTTGGTGAGTGCCGTGTGCTCTCCTGTGCTCACATCTTCTTATTCGATTGTCATAATAGTATCTGTAATGTGCACATAATCATTGCTCTGTCTTGAAGATGGAAGCTGGGACTCAGAGGTGTGATTGGACAAAGGTCATGGAGGCAGTAGGCAGGGGAGCTGGGATGCGAGCCCAACTTTTCTGACACCTGTGTGTCCTGGTTGCTATGCTATGTCAGCTTTCTTGCCAGTGAGGGGTCTCCCTTGCAGGCTTGCTGTCCAGATTCCCTCCTTTTGCTCTCCTGCTCTTCCACGCAGGCTGCAGGGCAGGCCTCCAGAAATGAGATGCTGTGTTCCAAATCAAACTTGCTAGGGGCAGGGCCAAGCATGGAAATTCAGGTCAGGACAGCTATTGTACGCTTATCCCACTACATTTCACTACTTCCCTTGGCTTCTCCACAAAAACAGGGCCCTTCTGTGTCAGAGCTAGAAACAAAGCTGTGGCTAGGCGCCCTCTTCCTAGGCCTGGGCCCCTTGCACTGCGTTTGTGCAGAGCAGCATGCAGGTCTTTCTGGCAGCGTCATCAAGCATTCTGTGTCTCTCTCTGCAGCCCCTACCCGTGCCTGTGGACCATCAGCAACAGTGGCGGGGGCCCTGCCGGGCCAGGCCCAGACGTGCACGCCAGCTCCCCGGGAGCATTTCTTCTGGGTGGCCCAGCGGTGACTTCGCCCCTCTCTGCCCAGGCACCCACTTCAGCAGGTGTGGAGGTTCTGGGGGAGCCCTCGCTGACCAGCATCGCTGTGTCTACTTGGACAGCGGTGGCCTCACATCCCTTCTCGGGCTGGGGTGGCCCGGGTGGGGGAGGGCACCATTCTCCCTCCTCACTGGATAGTTAGGCAGGATCCTAGGGCAGGGGTCAGTGGAGAACCTTCTCTGTGTAGAGCATTTAGAAACCCCATGTACTGATTCTAGTGAGTTAGACTGCAGGGCTCCCCACCCAGTGAGCTGGAGGGTGGGGTGGATTATGGCAGATGGTTTAGTTTGGTGATGTACCCTGGTTTCTTTTTGCACTCCCATTTTCTCTGCAGCTCATCTGTGACATGCTTAGGTAACCAAAGTTCATGGACATCCTTCCCTGGCCCTGCCCCTTACTTTCAAATGATTCTAGAAGGCCCCACTTCCTGTTCTGTGGAGGTGATGCAAAGCTGTTAAGTGAGCTCTGAGTTTACCTAGATGAAGGCTTCCTAGGCTTGTGCAGCCCTGGAAAGTATCTGTGGCCACAGGGCTGCTGCTCTGAGACCAAGAGAGGGTGTAAGTCCCCAGAGTGAAGTTAACAAAAACAGAGCTAATCATGTATTACAGCAACGAGCCTGTAATTGAGGAAATTAGATCATGTCCTTCCCTTACTCGGAGACCTTCCATGGCACACCATTGCCCACAGAACGAAGTCATACCTCCTGACTATAAGGACACCCCCCTGCCATCTAGCCGCAGACCACATTCCCAGCTCCAGCTCCCTTCATCATCCCATTGGCAACCTGTGTTTCAGTGAAGGCAGACATTCTACCCCCATTGGCAAAACATTCGGTGTACTTTCCCACCTCTATGCCCCCCATGCCTGAAATATACTCTGTTCAGTCCCACCTGTGGGAATCCTGCCCATCCCCCGGGGACTGGCCAATGTGCCACTGCCTGTATCAGATGCCGGATGTGCCTAGCCTCGTTTACCTTGTCCGGCTCCCAGCCCTCCCATGGGTTTTGCCTGTTATTGAGCTCACCCCACTCTGCCTTGTGTTTTTGTTACCTGTGAGTGTGTCTCTCTCCCCCTAGACTGTGAGCCCCTTGGGGGGCGAGGACTAGCCTTCTTGTCTTCGTACCTCGCAGCACCTGGTACTGTGCCTTGTCTATAGTAGGTGCCCAATAAACTGAGTGCAATCGGTGTGCAGTGCATGTCTGCTGAAAGGACAGCTGTGGAGCTCACTGGGAGGCAGAGCTTGGAGACTCGCATCCGAGGCAGGGTAGTACATCAGGGTTGGGAACCCAGAACATGCTGGGTGTTATCCCAGGTTCCCTGTCTGAGGCACAGCAGGTTTGCAATGATTGATGACATGGAGACAGTGTGGGCTAGAGCGGTTACTTCCAAATATTGGTCCTTGGATCCCCTGTGCCAGGATCCCCAAGAGCAGCCGTTAGAAACACAGATTCCTGGGCACACTCCACGCCTACCGGATCAGAGTCTGTAGGGCTGGAGTCCAGGGATCTGCATGTCAAACACGTGCTCCAGGTAACAGTTACAGAGCCAAGTTTGGAACCTCCCTGCCTAGAATAGAGAAGGAGAGTGATAAATATTGCAGGAACCTCATTTCAGATAAGAGTTTCAACCTCTTTCCCAGCCAAGGTTGTTGCTACAGCAGTAATGTAGCCAGTGAGCAAAGTCACTGTTTCTTGGGCTTGCCTTTTACCTTCTCTACCACTGCTGGACATGCTGAAAACTATGGGAATGAAGCTTCCAGACCTGCATGATGCACAACTGTTATCACCCTGCACTGACTGAACGGTCACTTGGGGTATGGAAGAAGGTTCTGCTCAGACCCTGGCAGTGGCTCAGCTGCTCCCACTACTGTTCCATCTGCTGAGCCCACACAAGTGCACCCCATGTGCAGACAGGACACTAATGAGTCCTTGGCTCTTTCTACAGGGAAGGGTCCTTAACATGCTATGCCTACCACTGTCTGATATTCCTGTGCCATTACATTTTTGGACTCAGATCTCTGGAAAGAGCGCCCCTCCAGCCATGTGGTGTCCCAGGAAGCCACCTTATGCTCTCAGGGTTGCCCGCCCAGTGCTCCAGGTCCCTAACTGGCTTGTGAGTGACCGAGGCACAATGTACCAACACGGCTGCACTTTGAGGAGCTGCCTGTTCAGCACGTCCCTGAGGCAGGAGGGCTTTGGGTTCTCTAGTTCCCCTGTGACAGCAAAGAGGCCATTAAGATATTAATATATCAGCATATCTGCAAGATGCTCTTTTGGTGAGTCTTAAAAAGTGGCTATTTCTCATTCTGATAGAAGGCCTAGCAGAGGTCACCAAAGCCATTAGTTAGGCACCCGAGGCTCGGTAAATACCATTAGGTCCATGAACCTGTCTCTAATCTTGCCCTTTCTACACTCCTCCCCCCAGTCTGGAGCAGATGAGAAATGGGCCCAGGTCAGAGAGCAAAAAAGAAGCTGGTAACCTCCTTTTTTCATTCATCTTGCTCAAGTGACTGGGTCCTCTGCAGAATGACAACGTAAGCATTAGCTGAATTTGGAGTGATTATATCGCCTCCATCTTCTAAGATGCTCAGTGATGATTTTTATACACATGACATGATAGCTGGTTCTGTGTAAAAGGTCTCTTTGCAACATGTTAGCCCTGCAGCCAAAGCTACATGTTTTCTGGTGTTTTCTCCAGGTGGTCTGGGGCTAATTTCTGATTGGGAGAACAAACCTTGGTGGCTCAAGTCATTTTAATGAACGGCAGAGTCTCAGATGTACTAGACTAACTTTGGAGCCCTTTTTTTTTTTTTTTTTTGGGCTCTTTGGAGCCTTTGATACCACTTCTTTGCTCAGGCATCCTCCATACCCAGCTCATTATAAAACAACAGTGATGCCACTTCAGAGGTTTAGTCCTGTTACGTTGAATTTAAGAGAAACTTAAATCCCACCAGTATAGGAGCACCTGGGTGGCTCAGAGGGTTAAGCATCCAACTCTTGGTTTCAGCTCAGGTCATGATCTCAGAGTTGTGAGATTGAGGCCTGTGTTGAGCCCTGCTTTGGGTTCTGCACTCAGGGGGGAGTCTGCTGGAGATCCTCCCTTTCCCTCTACTCCTTCCCTGCATTCTCTCTCTCTCAAATAAATAGATAAATAAATAAATAAATAAATAAATAAATAAATCTTAAAAAAATAACACTGGAATCAAGAGTTAAACAATTCTTTTAGCCAGGTAATAACTCACCCCAATGCCCACTCTGTGAAGGTGTCCCCCTTGTGGGGCCTTTGTTTGGTATGTGTGGCTTCCAGCCCTCCCTCTCTGGTGAGCCAGCCTTGTCACCAAACCCCTAAGCCCACCATACCTAGGCCAGGTGCTTCCAAGTGCTTCCTGCCACTCAGGGGGCACCTCCTAGGACTGGGAAGAAGGAGGGAATAGGACGAGAGTGAAAAAAGATGTTGTTAAAGTTAATTAATTGAATTTAAATTAAAAAAGGGAAAATGGATAAACATGGTATAATTTAAATAAGGGAATATTATATAGTAATAATGATTGATCAATTGCTACACAAAATAGCATGGAGGAAATTTATTTTTTTTAATTTTAAAAAAGGATTTTATTTATTCATGAGACACAGAGAAAGGCAGAGACATAGGCAGAGGGAGAAGCAGACTCCCTGTGGACAGCCTGATGTGGGACTCAAACCCAGGATCCCGGGGTCATGACCTGAGCCAAAGGTGGGTGCTCAACCACTGAGCCAAACCAGGCATCTAGCATGGAGGAAATTTAAAAGCATAGTATTATAAACAATATGGCAAATTGTTTGATAATCAAACATATTGTTTGATTTAAATTCCATAAAAATGTGAAGCTTTTATACTATTCAACAATACTAGAAAACAGAATAATGGTTATCTTTGGAAACTGAGGAGAGACAGGAAGGCGAATAAAAAGGAATCCTCTTGAGATTCCTCTACAGTTATATTTCTTAAGCTACATATATGGTTTTACATGTATGTTCATTTTGTGAAAACTTACCTGAACGCTAAGATTTGTAAACTTTTTTCTATATATTGAAGGCCAATAAAAAGTTAAAATATAAAGCGCCCATTAATAACTGGGAAAGTATTTGCATTTCCTACTATGGTAGGCATTTTCCTTAATATATAAAGTGTGCCTATGAATATGTAAAAAGAAAACCACCATCAACATCTTTTTATCATCACCAATGACATGGGCGGTGTTCATAAAGATGGAAACAAAAAAGTATTCACAAATACTGAAAAAAAACCTCAATAAAAGATATTTGAAGCCTAGTAGGTATTTGCCACTTTCCCCCAAGACTGGAATAAATTTGGATGAATATCAGCAAGTTAAAATATCATATTTGTGAAGAATATGAATTCTGTTTTATGAACTGCATGTCAAAGTTGGAGAACAGCAATTAGGGTGTTCCACTGACACTTGTTTCAACCCTTCCCTTTTATTTTCTTTACCCATTCCCACCTCACCAGCCCCTTGGTGGCTCCTGGCCCAGGTGGTACACAGAGCAAGCACGGGCCTCCCGGAACAGAGGTCTGGGCAGGGATACACGATGCCAACAAAAGTGTAAGGGAAGAGCCTCTGTGGTCTGGAGATAGTAGATCTTTTCTAGCCTTTATTTGAGACATCTATGGCTACCCAGCACCCCAAACTTCTGGCACAAGAATCCCACACCCCCCTCCCCACACTCATGAGGGAACCCCTCCTCCCACCCCTATAGGTTTTCAGTGGGGGCCACCATATTCACATTCCATCATACTGAGTTGGTTGGTTTGGGGGTTTCTGTCACTCCCTACTGGTGTCCCATTCACTACCGGGAGACACACAGCCCAACATGGTCAAACACACAGAGGCTCGTTAATTCCAAATTTCACTATGTTATAGGCTATGGTAGGCCTGTGGAAATGCCCTAAAAATGCTTTCAGAATCGAAGAAATGGAGCTGAAACTTGACATTTATTGTGAACAAAATGGAATTGGAAACACCTATGACGGCAAATGGTTAAAAGCTGTGGCAAGTAGAAAGCTTTGTTAGCACACATGACTAGTCTAGCCTTGAAAAGAGACCTTTAGGGATCCCTGGGTGGCTCAGCGGTTTAGCACCTGCCTTCGGCCCAGGGCATGATCCTGGAGTCCCGGGATCAAGTCCCATGTCAGGCTCCCTGCATGGAGCCTGCTTCTCCCTCTGCCTGTGTCTCTGCCTCTGTCTGTCTCTCATGAATAAATAATAAAAATAAAATCTTAAAAAAAAGAAAAGAGACCTTTAGGTAAAGATTTTCCCATTGGAGAATCCAACACACTGGCTGGATTCTATGCTAAGCACAACTCACACTCTAATTGGACAAACCTCTCTCTTACTGACTTGTGGAGACTATCTCCTTGCTGTGGCTGGGTCCTGGTTGGGGTATGCTCATTGTCCTACTGCTCAGCTTGTCTGCCTGATAATACCACACACGTCTTGATTCTTAGGCTGCTGTTAGGGTCTTGGATCAAGAGTACCAGAGTACAGAAGGGGCTGCAAGGAAAACCCCTGATCACATCAGCACAATCGAACCCAGATCCATGTCGGTTGGCGACGGAGGGAGAATGTTCTGTGAGGAGGGGCAGTTAGATTTTGCAACTTCTAGTTTTCTGATGAATATTTCAAATCACCACAGCCTCTGCTGCACTGGGCTCTGAGGCTGGCTCAGGTGTGGACACAAGTCCACAACGATACTCAAACCAAGCTGTAATGTCTTTTTTCCTAAAGGCTTAGTGCTTATAGAGGGAAATGAATGTTTATAACAGGTTACATGCATCTAGAAAACTTTGTAGAATTGAATCACCTTCAATTTATTGGAGTCTATTTAAAATTTTTTTATTTGTATTGAGATGTAACATTTGGTAAGTAAACAAATCTTAAGTGTACAGCTTGATGAATGTTTACAAATGTATCTACTTATAAAACCCCCAACAAGATCAAAATATAGAACATTTCCAGCATCCCAGAAGGCTCACTCCTAAGATAAACACTCTTGATAGCTACCAATGTGTATAAGTTTAACCTATTCTTGACCATCATATAAGTGGAATCCAACGGGAGGGACTCTTGTGTATGAATACTGTGTCTGTAGTGCCCTGTCTTGCTCCCACCTAGCCCCCCTCATTCTGGAAGATTATCTTTTTATTCAGTTGTTGAAATACCCTCAGAGGATAAGTAAATTCTTTGATATCCAAACCAAGACTGATGTCCAGAAGAAAGTAGGCCTTTTTTCTTCTATGATTTCCACCCTCTCTCTGGAGATCACTAGCAGAGTGAGTGTACCTTCTTTTCACAGATGCTTTCTCTCTTCCTCCCCCCGAATGACAACCACATTGCAGTGTGGCATAGTAAATTCAACCCTTGCGCACTTCTGATTGTCGTAGGATTGTTTTTTTTAACAAGGGCTTTAGAATGCATTTATTGTAGTCCATTGTCTTTTCAGATGAGAAAACATTGGTTCAGCATCACCCATGAATGGAGTTGGTCACAGTATGTGAGAGGATTTGAAAGTCAATGAAAACGGACCCCCTAAGTATGTCCTGACCTACGCCAGTTTTTTCCCCAATTTGTGTTTCTTTTGAGTGAGACAAAAAAACCTCTTTTATTATGTAAATATAATCTGTGGTAAATATCTAAGTCAATTTTCTATTGCATACAATACTGCAGACAATAGAAATTATCATATTATTTAGCTAGTAATTAAGCGGGTTCCTGAGAGAAGGATATCAAGTTGAAGTGAAGAGATTATTGATGACTGCATGAAACTTGGCTGATGTTTGGCAGCCAGGAGACCGTAAGAGAGCACAGAATGCGGAGAGAACCAACAGGTATGGAAGGCATGTGTAGCAATCATTTTTACCGAGGGCCATTGTTTCCCCTCCCTCTGCAGTTGGTGATGATGGCAGATAGGACCAGGGACAGAATAATAAATGAGCAGGAAACCCACTTTTAACTTGTCAATCACTGTGTCCACCAAGTACATGGAATTGGATTAGGGGCAATAGAATTGACCATTTTTATTACAGAAGCTCAGTAGGGCTTTGGCATTTGACAGGTAGGTGTTTGCATCTGTGCAGAATAATTGAACCTACAACCCCCCCCAAGATCTAGAGTTGCATACTCTACCAACTAAGCCAGCCAGGTTCCCCAAGGATTTTTAAGTTTAATGCTATAAGAAGTAATGGTTCTCTGTAGTGAAGATCTTGAAGACCAATAAAATTTCATCTCCGATGAATGTTGGCCTAGAAAGTACGGAGGGAAGAGCCCTGGGAGCAATGGGTGCAGAGGAAGAAGCCCGGATTTACCTCTCAGCTCTGTCCCTGGCACTGAGCAACTTACCTCACTTTACTGAACCTCACTTTCCTCACCTAGAAAACAATGTCTGACAGCAGCAGATTTTCCAGAGTAAGATGGCCTCTGTATTGTCAGCTTTCCCCTGGTGAAACAGAACCAGTAGATTATGTATGTATGTATGTGTTTATCTATAAATAAAATTATAAAAGTTTGAGGTTCCTCAGCTATCATCAAAACCCATTGTGTGGGCGGCATCCCCCTGGGCCCCTTAGCATCTTCCTTGTGGGTGCTGGGAGGCAAGAGGAACTGATACAGACATGGAGTACATGCAGCCTACTCTGCCTTGAGTGATGAAGTCCTTTGTCTCTGACCCAGGAATCCTGTGTCTTTTGCCAGCATCCCTGATGCTGGAAGGCTAAATTATTAGTTTGTGAGGAGGGCAGAATTTTAGATCCTTCGCAATTTTTGACAATAACCATAATCTTAAAGTTGATATGTATCATTCCCATGCATGTTCTGGTAAATTTCCTAGTATATATGAATCTACAGCTAATGCAAACAATTGTTTGATGTATCTTCAATTACAGGTAAATAATATTAACCTCTACCTCATCTGCCGTATATTTAACAACAAATGATTTAAAATTATATTCATATTTATAAACCTAGATACAGTGAATTCATTTCAATAGTTCTATCATCATTTATCACATAGTTTTCAATTTTATGAACAAATCTTACTCTATTTGTCACTCTGGTACCTAGGACAGTTAATCTCTACTTGCTTTCTGTTATAAACAGTGCTGCATTGAACATCCTTGTGTATGTCTCTTGTACACATGTATGAGAATGTCTATAGGACGAACTCCCAAGTGTGGTTCCTCAATTTGGAGTATGTGCAGCTCAACTTTGTTTATTATTAAATTATCCTCTAGATTGGTTGTATCAATTTACAATCCAGTAGTAATATATAAAATTCCAACTCTGCCAACATCCTTTATTACTGAGCTGTTAGTATGATTCAATTTGAATGGCATACAATTTTATCTGGTTGTCTTGGTTTTCATGTTTTTGAGGTTGAATATTATTGCACAGCATGGTGGCCATTTGGGCTCTCTCAAATATGAAAAGCTGTTTAATTTCTTGTGTCTGTAATTCTTATGAGTAGTTTACCTTTCCTTACAGGTTTTTTTGTTTTCCATTAGCTCTTCAGTTCTGTTTGTTTTTGTACAAAGTCTATTTGAGCAAGGGTCTGCTCTTTCTGTACTTCCAGTTCTAAGAGATTTCTGCAAATCAAAGTAGGTAGTCATATAGAGATAATGCTGTTGTCAGAAAATTTGGACTCCATTAAAATAAAATGTTTATAACAAGAAGTCACATGCTAGATAGTTCCCCACTGAAGTGAATGGCATCCATTTTTATTTTCTTAGGGTCTTTCTTTTCTTTTCTTTCTTTCTTTCTTTCTTTCTTTCTTTCTTTCTTTCTTTCTTTCTTCTTCTCTCTCTCTCTCTTTTGCATAAGCATTAATCAGAAATGTGGGTCTAATTAGGAAAGGCTTAAATCAATGGTCTCAAAATTAGGATCCATGAAGGTATCCTTGAGGATTTGTATATTCTTTAAGATTATTAAAATTTACCTTTTATTTTGGTGATAAAATATAAACATAATGTAGATCATAAGAATGCCCACCTTAAAACTGAGACATGCCATAATTTTGCTGCCAATGTTTGTTTTTGTTTAGTTTATTAGAGCTAAATAGAACTTATATCTTTTTAGTCAATTTAACTTTAGCTAAACATTATCACCTGTCAAATTAATGTCAGTTGGAATTTTATGGGTTTGTCATTATTTGTATTTGATTCCTTTTAGTCTTTTTTTTTTTTTAAGATTTTATTTATTCATTCCTGAGACTGAGAGAGAGAGGCAAAAACATATGCAGAGGGAGAAGCAGGCTCGCTACGGGGAGCCCAAAGAAGGACTCAATCCCAGGACCCTAGGATCACTGCCTGAACCAAAGGCAGACATTCAACTGCTAAGCCATGCAGGTGCCCAATTCCTTTTAGTCTTATAGTTTAATAAGATCCATGACAGTAAGAAAACTATACCTCGTTTTATACTTAGTAGAATATAAAAGTACAATATAGAAACAGCTTAATGCTAGGTTTATTTTCTTCAAAAGGATTCTACTATTTAAGCTTGAGAAATACTATCTTGGATTAATGCTTTGTAAATAGTAAGTGCTTAGAAAATTTTGTCAACTAAGATGGGTCAAGTTCAAGGTGGAGCAGAAGTCCTGAGTCAGTCTTAAGTCAATACTCATGTGCCAAATCGCCTCAGTTTTTGGAGGCAGGAAGTCATTTAGCCTTGTTAGGTACTTGTTGGTAGAGTTGGGTCTACTGTATAGCTAATGACACTTAGCCTTAGGACCCCTTGTTTATATAAGCCTCTTCCAATGCCCCAGGAGGGAGCATAGTGATATGTTCATACGATTGTATGTTTTCGTAAAATTTACAAAAGTAAGATATTTTTATGCCATTTGGTTAAGGCCATTTTTTCTTTTCACCCACTCCTGTAACACCTCTCTTTGTGTTGAGCAGTATTTGGTATTTCTGGAATCTGACTAAAGGGAAACTGAGCTGGAAACACATTTAGTTTGGATTTAGTGAAATATGTGTATGAGGTTCTCAGTTATTTCTATGTTTTTGCTGGCCCCCTGTAATAGACATGGTATCCAGCCAGACTCTTACTGCTCGTGACATGAAAATGCAGGGCCAGAGACTGTACTGTGATACAAACATGTCCTATGGCACCTGGCTAATGGAGGAGAAACAAGATCAAAACATAGGGACTCAGAAGCCGCTATGTGGAAATTTTATCCAATCATCCTGTGTACGGATCTATAAGTAGAAGGACTTGGTGATCATTGACACCTAATCGAAATGGAAATTCTCTCCTGCCAGGAATATACTCAATAAAGCATAAAAAATAATCATAAGTGCACCATACTCTTTCTTTTTTGACAAAAGTTATATAAAATGGAATGTATTAGAGTTTCTGTGTTGGTAAGGCACAAACCTGTAGCAGTAATACAAATATACCAATAGCGGGTATATGTGTAAAGGCTCAGATGTTAAAAGAGACTTGACACGAGTTTTCCAAAATTTGACAATTCTAGAAATTTCCATGAAATTAACAATAGCTAGTTGTAAAGAGGAAAGAAACTACTCTAAAATATTAGTACCAACTCTCTGTCAAACAAAAAACAAACCCACCACACCATTTTGATCAGTTAGTTATGTGAGTTATTGTTCGCATTTCTCTATAGAAAAAATGATTGTATGAAGAGGTGATCAAAGTATATAGCTTAAAAAGTATAGGCAGTTAGTTAATATAAATATTATGCCATTTCTGGCAGCCTAGAATTGAGGTGGGAGCCTAGGGCTGCTGTAACAAAGCATCACACACAAGGTGGCTTCCAACAATAGAAATTTATTCTCTCACAGTTTTGGAGGCTGGAAGTCTGAAATCAAGGTTTTGGTAGAGCCATGCTCTCCCAGAAGTTTCTGGGGGAGGATCCTTCCTTGCCTGATCCTACCTTGTAGCGGTTGACAGCAATTACTGGTGTTCCTTGGGCTTGTAGGTGCCTCACTCTGATGTCTGCCCCTGTCATCACATGGTGTTCTTCCTGTGTGTGTATCTGTCTGTGTCTCTCTTTCCTCTTCTTATAAGGACACCAGCCACTGGAGTTGAGCCCACTCCAATGAATATCATCTCATCTTATCTAATTACATCTGCAAAGATCTTTTTCCAAATAAAGCCACATTCTGAGGTTCCAGGTGGACAGGAATTTTTCAGGGACACTACTGACCCAATACAGGCTCTAAGCAAACTTTCATGTGTAACTTCTGGGAAGTGTTCTTAAAGGGAGAAGGTGAGATCTTCTCAACCCTTCTCTTGTTGGCTAGAATGCAGATGTAGTAACTGGACCTTGACAGTTATCTTGATCCATGAAGTGGAAAGCCACGATTTGAGAATGATGGAAGAACAAGATGAAAAGATTCTGAGTTCACCAACCTCTTTGAAACCCTCATATCAGCCCCAGACTTCTTTCTTCAGAGCTTTGTCTACATTAGAAAAAAAATAACCTTCTATCTTAAGTCAGTTGTTGTTGGTTCTGTGTTATTTGCAGCAGCAAAATCTATTTCTAATTTTTACAATAGCTTGTTATTTTTAATAATTTTAAATCACTTCAACGATACTTTTGTGGTCTTCCTGATCTTGGTTTCTTGGAGACTAATTCTCCAGCTTATTGAGTCACTGCCTTGTGTTTATGATAGACTTCTTATGTATTTGTACTTTGATTGGTTTGAGTTGTGAGAGTGTTTTTTTTCAAAAAGGTTTACAGGGATCCCTGGGTGGCGCAGCGGTTTGGCGCCTGCCTTTGGCCCAGGGCGCGATCCTGGAGACCCGGGATCGAATCCCACATCGGGCTCCCGGTGCATGGAGCCTGCTTCTCCCTCTGCCTATGTCTCTGCCTCTCTCTCTCTCACACTGTGTGCCTATCATAAATGAAAAAAAAAAAAAATCAAAAAGGTTTACATTTGCTTCTATTCTCTACATCTGGCTCATCCCCAGCTGTTCTGGTTACAACTTGCGTATAACTAACCACCTCAAGCCTAGTGGCATGAAACGACCACCATTCATAATGCATATGGCTTCTGTGGGATAGGAATTCAAAATGGACAGAGCAAGGATGGCTGGTCTCTGCTCCACAATATCTGGAATCTCAGCTGAAAAGAACCAAAGGCTGGGTGCTGAATCATCTGAAGGCTTGTGAATCATGGGTCTGGTAGGTGCTCTGGCTGTAGGCTGGGACCTCAGCTGGAATTGTTGGCTGGAATGCCTACATATGGCCTTTGCAAGTAACTGCTTGGGCTCAAGGCACAGTGGCTGAACATGAACGAACATCCTGAAGAGAACCAGGAAGAAGCTGGTTAAAAGAGTCATGGTTACAGTAAAAACAGCAGTGGGTGCCAGGGACTGAGGGGGAGAGAGGATGAACAAGGGGAGCATAGTGGATTTCTAGGATGGTGAATAGTATCTTTATAGTATATTTAGGGCAGATAGGATCTGTATGGACACTGTAACAATGGATATGTGTCATCCATTTGTCCAACCCATGGAATGTACACCACCAAGTGTGAACCCTAATGTGAACTGTGGAGTAGGGGTTCCTTTTGATGGTGTCAGTGTAGTTTCATCAATCGTAACAACTCTGTTGGGAGACAATTATAATGGGAAGGCTATGCATGTGTGAAGGCGTAGGGATATGGGACATCTCTGTAGCTTCCTCTCAATGTTTCTTTTTTTTTTTAATTTTTTTTTTATTTATTTATGATAGTCTCACAGAGAGAGAGAGAGAGGCAGAGACACAGGCAGAGGGAGAAGCAGGCTCCATGCACCGGGAGCGCGATGTGGGATTCGATCCCGGGTCTCCAGGATCGCGCCCTGGGCCAAAGGCAGGCGCCAAACCGCTGCGCCACCCAGGGATCCCCCCTCTCAATGTTTCTGTGAACTAAAACTACTCTAATAAATAAGGCTATTTAGGGGTGCCTGGATGGCTCAGTTGGTTAAGCATCCAACTGAATTTCAGCTCAAATCATGATCTCAGAGTCATGAAATTGAGCCCTGTCATGGGCTCTACACTGGTGATGGGGCCTGCTTGGGATTCTCTCTCCCTCTGATGCTACTCCTACTCCCTCATGCATGCATGAGCACTCTCTCTCAAAAAAAAATAGTCTGTTTTAAAAAAATACCATCTTGCCTTTTATGGCCTGGCCTTGGAAGTCACAGCATCATTTTTGTCCTAGTCCCAACCAATCCAGATTTAAGGGGGAGGGAATGTGGACTCTAACTTTTGATAGTAGGCATGCCAGAGCCATACTGGGAGAAGAGAATGTGACATAGGAAATGTTCATTGTTGAAAAACACATCTGCCACAGTAGTCCAGTTTTTATTTTAATACTACTTTTGCAACTTGGGGTTTGCTTGTTCCCAAATGTTAAACCAATGCTAAGTCTAGAGTCTCAGGTCCAAGGTTTAAGACTAACCAACCCTAAATCCAATGTCTCAGTTCAAAGTTTTCAACTATGAAGGGAGAAATTTTCTCCCACTCAGATCCCAAAGATGGATAGTGTTCCATGTAATTCTTCCTGTACCAGTTGGGACTCTCCCAAGTTCCCCTGTTATGGACAATGTTGCCTTTTAATTTTTTAAGGCATCTCTCCCACACTGGATGAAGCTCCCCCAGAACGGCAGCTGTATTTCTTTTTTTTAAGATTTTATTTATTTATCCATGATAGAGACAGAGAGAGACACACACAGAGAGAGAGAGAGAGGCAGAGACACAGGCAGAGGGAGAAGCAGGCTCCATGCTGGGAGCCCCATGCAGGACCCGATCCTGGGACTCCAGGATTGCTCCCTGGGCCAAAGGCAGGCGCTAAACTGCTGAGCCACCCAGGGATCCCCAATCTTTGTATTTCTAACAATGAACATAAACACCCGTTTGTGGGCTCAGAGTGTTTTTGAATGGAAATGAACTCTTTTCTATTTTGACCTCTTGTTTTTGTTCTTTAAGTATCCATTCATTCCTGCTCACTTCATTATTTTATTTTGATATTTTTTTAAGTTATTCGTTGTTTAAAGATTCCCTGACGTTCCTGGAGATAAAGGCCTGTAGATATCCAATAAATTAATAATGTTATGAGTTTAGCATTTATATGATTCTGTATATTTGCTAAGCAGCAAGCATAAATATTTCAGTACAATGCACTTAAAACATAGCAGGGTAGATGAGCATCTCCCTGGTTCCATGCCCCTGTGGGGTGACTCTTCCATTCCTGCTCTATGCACATTTAAAAGAAAATACAAATTCCATACCTCCATCCTACAGTGTATCCCTTATGGACATTGAGAATACTTTAAAAAGCCTGTGGCCTCCAAAAGTGTGCTAGGTTTGGAGGCTTATAGCTGTTCCCCTCAGTCCTGGCTGAGCACTATATGTTACCATGTCAGCAAAGCTTTGGATCAGTTTTTTTCTGATGCAATTTGTGGATCTAATTGATGAAGAGTAGGGGATAAATGAAGTTAGGAGAAATAGGCCATGGAGAAAGTGTATTTAAAATAAAATTTTATGGGGTGACTCAGTGGCTCAGAAGGTTAAGCATCTGACTCGATCTCGGCTCAGGTCTTGATTTTAGGATCATGAATTTAAGCCCAGCATGGAGCCTACTTAAAAATAAAATAAAATAAAATAAAATTTTATGATCACTAATAGTATACTTACTATTGTTTATGGCAGAAGCTTTTCAACAATTCCAAGAATATCTCTTCTGTGCATCTTTTCAACCCCT
The DNA here is from genome assembly GCF_053574225.1 of Canis aureus. Classification (NCBI taxonomy): domain Eukaryota; kingdom Metazoa; phylum Chordata; class Mammalia; order Carnivora; family Canidae; genus Canis; species Canis aureus. Next base: position 50,928,020 of record NC_135616.1, read on the forward strand.
CAGCAAATGTTCTCCATGTGTTCTCATGGGGATGACCCAGAATTCTCCATGCTAATGGGGAGCCTGGGAGAGTTTTACAAATTAGTCTCCCAATCTCACTCCAGTCACAGTTTCATCTTTTGCCCCCTTCCCACAATCCAACTATTTTGTAGGTTGCTTGATTAAGCAGCAAACATTGGCTTATTGGAACCCTGTCACCTTTTTTTACATTTAATAATGTGAATAGTAACAAGAATAATGAGGGATATTTATACCAAGCTTTGGAATTTACAGCACATTTACACATTATCTCATGAATTAGATGTGACAGATCCATGAAGGATTGTCTGGAAACGCTGCTGTCGTTCAGATACTTGTCACCATATTCCTGGGCTGTGGCCACTGATCCCACTCTGCACCTTCCTGGCACCCTATAATGCTGGCAGCACTGTTTTCTCTCTGGATTGTGTCACCCCTCTGCTCAGAAATCTTCAAGGACCCACAGTAGCTGATGTAATTATAGAGGTCACATTCCATAGCCTGCTGTTTAAAATATTCCAAAATCGAGCTTGCCATACAATTCTGGTCTAATCTCCCATTATTCTTTTGCATAGAATTTATGCTCCAGCCCATCTACTATTATCCTGTCCACATCTTATTTTGGCTTTTACTGTTCTCTTTATGTGAGACAGTCTCCTTTCAACCTTTCCTATTAAAACTCTAACTTTAAATGTTCAGCACTAAATCCATCCTGGAATTTTCTCTGATGACCAAACAGATGTTTAGATGTTTCCCTCATTAGCTTCTTATCCCACATTGTTTGTATGATCCCTATTACTGATTTTAAAAAAAACAAACTGGTTAATTTTAAATGTATCTAATTTTCCTTCCTGCATATGTAGGTCTGTGTCTTTGTTAAGGACCTGGATGCTGCAGCAGGTAAAACTCTGAATCTCAGTGGTTTTATACAAGACTGTAGCTGTCACTCATGTGATCTTCCCATGTGGCTTCCCAGATGGAAGAAGCCATTTTGCTTCACAAGGGGTGTGGATACAGAGAGGAGTGACAAATTTGGGTCATTTTTGTACCCATTCTACTGCAGTGAGTGTGCTCCACATCAAGAAATTTAGGAATGAGGACCATCCAAGGCCTTGGCATTTTGCAACTGAGGCTTCATCTCTTGTTTTTGGGATCAAATTTTCTCTGTTCCAAGGAAGGGCTTTGCTCTAAACTGTATGGCAACTACTTCCTATTGCAGTTTTTCGTAGGAAATGACTAAAATGATGACACGATGGTAACTCTACTTAAAAAATAAAGTCCTGGTGGAGCATCTGCCTTCAGCTCAGGGCTTGATTCCAAGGTTTGGGAATTGTGTCCTACATGGGGTTCCCTGCAGGAAGCCTGTTTCTCCCTCTGCCTATGTCTCCGCCTCTTTTTCTGTGTCTCTCATGAATAAATAAAATCTTAAAAAAAATAAAGTCCTGGGAATGAAAAGGCATGGGGCTCACAGTGTGGTGATTCAGGTGCTCAGAGGCGGTTTGTGATACCTCTGCTTGTAGGCACTCAAACCCTACCGTGGGGATGGGTGTCTTTCTTCTTGTCAGGCTACTCTGGGATGGGCAAGAGTTATATCATCTTGATGTATCCGAGTTATAACTGTAATGGGCTCTTCTAGAGACACCTGGACCTCTTTCTTGTAACAACAAGAATCTACTAACAGTTCAATCTTGATAATTTAACCCTAATCCATTACAGATCCCCTGTGTTATTGGGAAGAATGTTATTTATTTGTCAGTTCATTGTCTTGTGGCCTTCAGATGCAGCTTAATTGGCATGAACCATGCAAAGGACTGAGGCTTTTTGATCTCGAATGGAGAACAGCTTCAGGGCTAGGCCTTGGACAGGTATTAGTTGAATAAAACACGGTGTGCCAACCCTCAAAAAGGCCACTTGGAAAATCTGCTGACAAAGCAAAGCTGAGTTTATTACTTGTTGCAGTAAAAGAATAACATGTCACCTTGACAGAGTCTTAATAGTCTTAGAAAAAAAAAAGATAAGGATGAATGTTTATAGGATTTGAGGGTCTGATTTAAGGTGGGCATTTCAATGATGATATTTGATCAGGAATGGACAAAGCCCATGATATAACAGTTTAAGATTGGCAGAAACAGTGACGTGAGGCTTTTGAAGCAGGTCTTTTTTTTTTTTTTTTTAAAGATTTTATTTATTTATTCATGAGAAACACACAGAGAGAGGCAGAGACATAGACAGAGGGAGAAGCAGGCTCCTCATAGGGAGCCCAATGTGGGACTCAATCCCAGGACCTTGGGATCATGCCTTGAATAGAAGGCAGACACTCAACGGCTGAGCCACCCAGGTGTCCCATTGAAGCAGATCTTGATGAATAAATAATTTAATAAGCAAATGGTTTGTTTAGTTGCCTGAGAAAGGGACTATTTGAGTGATGCATTATTCAGTTGCATGGATTTTTAGGACGTTACTGAAGCAAACAATAGTGTAATTTGCCACTTCATTATCCTGGGAAAGAATATCCTGGAATAGTAAAGTCATGTTAATGTGGACAGTCTTAGGCCTTCATCCTGTCATGCTGTGGGGTTGTAGGCAGGATGTTCTCCAGAATAGTAAGACTTATTGAGTATTGAATCTGTGCCAAATATGGGGCATCTGAATGGGAGAAAGATTGAACAAATGGATCTGGTACTACTGGTCATCAAAAGAAGACCTCTCTTTAGGTAAGCTGTACTGAATTCTAAAGTAAATGCAAACTACTAAAAAGAAGGTGAAATACATATGGTTTGCAAATGCACATCTGCTTGAATACCTCGGATTTCAACTAAATGCAGTACCGTGCACTAAATGCTCACTGGGCACTGGCTCTGCCAGGCACAGATGCTGGTGACACTGAGCTGATGAAACCCCGCTCCTGTTCATGTGGACGGAGACAGCCACACTGAACGTGGAGCTCTGCCCAACGTGGTGAGAACGGAGGCCACAGTGATGACTTCTGGGGCGGATCAGGAAGCCTTCATCCATGCAGGAGCTGATTCTGTGTCTGAGGGTTAAGAGTCATCCCTATTTCTCTAGCCACTAGATGGACATCTCAGCCTGAATATCAACCATCATGTTGGTCATACGTTCTAATCTCTGGAGAAGATGGGAGTGCTTTCCAAAGAGCAAAGCCTCGGCCAAGGACAGACTGGGCTCCTCAAGGGATCTCTGAGAAGGGACTTGAGCTTCTACTGGGAGGAGTAAAGGAGTTAGAAAGGGAACAAGATTTGGGTCAGTGCTATCACCAAGCAATCCCTCAAGGACTTACTGTAGCAAGAACCCAGTCAGGTGATCTATATGGAGTGATCTGTGATCATTTTTGCAGTTAGTCTATTTATTACCTTAGATTGTTATTTACCTTTCAATGAGTACACCCTGTCGTCCTGACTACTCTGTAATCTCTTTATAGATAGGGATCATCTCTTTGTGTTTCAAATGGCCCATCAGCATGCCCTGCACATAGAAAGTTTCAAAACTTGGGGCCTATGGATCCAGCTGGAAAGGCACTTCTTGGTATGAGAACCCTCAGCTGGAGAACCAGAAGCTTGCTCCAGATTTGCTATCTGCCAATGAGCTTCATGTCATTGGGCAGCTGCTTCAGCTTCCCCCGCATGGGGCTTTGGGATGGTCCCAGCTCTCCTCAGCTGCCAGGCATTGGGCGAGGTGAGCCAGCTGCTCGTTTGGCTGGGGCTCTTCCATGGTCCAGGATGATGCCTCTTAGCACGGAGCAAAGGGGCAATTTAATATATGGCACTCCAGTGTTCCAGATGCAAGATTGCCCCCAGCTGGGATCTATGTGGGCAAATTCAAGACTGAAGCCAAGACATGGATCCAGCAAATGTGTCCAGTGATAGCATGGGCAATATTCTATGGGGAATATAAGAAGAGCTGGTGGTTGGCTAATGAGAGGAAGAGATATGTGAATCTAGGGCGATTGATAAGTTGAAATTGGGCTTGACTATATTTCACACCTTTAATTCCTGAGCCTGTGAGAAAGGACAGAGTATAGTTACCTTTCATGCAACCTTAATAGTGAATATCCTCATATTCAGTCATGCCCTATGGGAACGCCAGAAGTTGGCTATGGCCACACTATCTACTTTCTTCCCCATTTGTTGCCCACTCTCCCTTTTTAGAAAGTCTTTTGGATTCCTATATCTCTGGTCGCTGAGGAAAGGGCCCTAGTTATATACATCATGGTCCTCTTATTTCTAAATTATCTCTGAAATGAAGCAGAATAAAACTGAGATTCTCTACAACCCCTGAAGTCATTACCTGAACCTTCCCTGTTGGCATGTGTTACTTTCCCCTACCCCACACATTTGACACACATCAGCTTTTGTGACCCAAAATAGGCTCTCACAACTTGTAAAAGTATTTTTGAGAGAAAAAGGTATTTGATTTGGAAAGACCAGAAGAACCAGGGTATCACCACCTGTGTAATAAACAGTAGACAGGAAGGACAGGTAAGGACACAGGTGTAGAGCAGACCAGTGTTCTCAGGTGAAATAAATGTTGGCTGGGCAAAAAAGAGGCATGGTGGGGATATCTGAGAGCCAGAACCATATATACTGCCCCTCACACAGTGCTGAAACTCTAAGGGGGGTTTGTTAGAACCCTCAAATAAGTTTTAGGAAATATGAACCTGATTAGCATGTGAGCCAATGAACTCTTCTCCCTCAGATGGCATCAGAAGGTGTCCTTGGTCCTGACAGTCCTGCAGGTGACTGGCAAAGGGCTTGGCATGGTGTAAACCCATTTCCTTTACTGATGAAAATGCTCTTCATGAATACGGGTGAATCACACATGCTTTGACTCCTTTACTCCCAGGGGAGTTGAGAACCTTGACAGCGATGTTTATAGAAGATGCTCCTTCACCTCCACTGTTCTTCCTGACCCAAGCTAGGCTCTTGGCCCTCTCTTTCCCAGGAATCTGGAATGAGTCTTCAGATTCCAGTTGTTTCAGCTGGTCTTTCAGTGGAAGAGATATGACCCTGGTTCCTGAGGAAGGGCCACCTTCCACCCTTGGGTCCTCTATGTAGAGGGGAAGAAAAATCCAGGCAGCTAGGAGAGGAGCAGAGGGACAGAGAGAAGATGAGGCAGGAAATGGAATGCTGGAAAACCCAAGGCTGCTAAAAGAATTTCCTATTTGTTCTAGCAATAGTCTGTCTCCCAGCCTCTTCAGTAAGTACCGGTTAGCAAACCAGATGAGCGTCACATGGACCAACCTCCCCTTCCATCTTTTCATGGACCAACCTCCCCGTCCATCTTTTCATCATTTTTCATTTCCCCGACTCTCTTGGACTCTGGCTCACCCTCCTCTCCTATTCCCTCAGACTCTGTTTACACTATCCAGCTTCCTCTGTGCAAGTCGAGGTGGATTTCATTTCATGCTGGATTCTTCCCTTTTGCCGATTCGGCCATCCCTACCCCTTCAACTAGTGTTGAAGCAAAGTGCCTTTGCTCACCTTTGACACCTGTCTCTATGGGTGCTGCCTAAGACTCTTGGCATTTTTGACAGTGGCAGGTCAACTGCTGGCAGCAATCTACATCAAATGTCATCAAGCCAAGTTTGCACATCTTTTATTTGTGTGATCAATTAAAAAAAAAACTATTTGCAGGCTTTAGTCTCATGTCTTAGAAGTCTATTGAATTTTAGCCTGTTGAATTATTTCTGAATGAAATTATGCCACATAATGCATTATTAGTCTCCCCCAGCTTATGCAGTATGAAATTCGATCGGCACACCTTAAGAGTCTTCTTCCCATGAATTAATAGAAGTATTCACAGAATTCAGACTGTGAGAGTCGTTAACTACCAGAAACCACTTTCCTGGATATGAGGCAATTTCTATCTTAATCTCAGTTCACTAGGAAACAGAATTAAACCTTCCCAACCCTGATCCTTGGGATTAAGTGAAGTCCACAGTGTTATTATTAAGGGTTTGAGGAAGTCTTATGTGAGTGTTCCCTATTTTGTCCCCATACACAATACATACCAGGTGCTCCTGAGGCTTTGGATCAGCAGGAGGACCACAAACAACCATCAGACATAGCTCTATTAAATTCACTTTAGTTTTTTTCTTTGAGTGTTTGTTTCTAGTTGGGTCTTGGGTTCTGTCCTGCCCTTCTTAGGAAACCATGCAGGTCACCTTGATGCCTGGCGTCTCCTGGAGATTTCTGGGCATGGATTTAATTAAGATCACGTTCTGTCTCTCAGCAGTCTTGGTTTTAATGCTCAGAACTCTCTGTAGGGGCTTGAGGAGCCCAGAGGAGATCACACTGCTCATGTTTTCCATATCTCCTCTGCCCTTTGTCCGTTTATTCATCCCGGGAGCCTATGGTAGAGGGACTTTGGATTCAGGTGGGCAGGAGAAATCACCGAGGGCAACTGCAAAGGTCTTCAGGGAGTGGGAGAGTAGTGGCCACACCGACTTTGCCCTGGTGAAGACTTGGGGGGCAGGCTTGGGTTTTCTCCCTCTGGGTATGTATGCTCGGCCTCCTGAAATCAGCCGTGTGACCCAGAACTCTGCACAGTGCCTCGCCCCGGTCTCCGTGCAGCACTGGGCAGCCCTGGGCTCGGGAGCCTGCCAGTCTGCACCTGTGGCCCTGGACTGCGAATGCCTGCAGATCCCTCCTCCAGCGGCCCCTGCCTCTTTCCCGCTGCAACCTCGAGGCTCGACACTAGGTGGCAGCAAAGCGCCGACCCAGCTGCACCGGTCGGTCTTCTGCCGCAGAACTTAAAAAAAAAAAAAAAAAAAAAAAAAAAAGTGGTACTGCAGATTTTCCTTTTAGAGAAAGACCTACCCATGCAAGACGAGCAGCTCTCAAGACAGCCATAGGGATAAATGAAACGTCGTCAGAACAAAAGCTGCCTTCTGAATAGGATAGGCAAACCAAACCAACCAACCCCCAAGCAGGCTGCTCCCGAGCTGACCACTGATACTGGACGTGTGCAAGGAGACAGAGCTTGTGATTTTCTTTCTCCTGGCAGCTTGGCAGTTAACATGTGAAAGTTTCATGAAAATGTGTCAGCTGTAGAGGAGGCAGTTCTGCATGCTTTGATGATGTCCGCCTTCTGATCCATGACCGCAGGCCCTGCTGTATTAATGAGCATCTCGTAGATAATATATGGACCCCAGACAGATGTCAAGATAGGCTTTCTAATTGACAGGGATTAGCTCAGGAGGAAGAATCCATCTACTTCCAAGGCAGAGCCCTCAGAGAGTGGTAGATGATTGACCCCATTACATGACAGGCCCTGTTCAAGCTGCATCCCAGAGGAAGGAAACAGACAAATGGGGGGTGGGCAGGGATGTGTGTGAAAACAAGTGCTCTGACAGGGCCCAGAATACCTGAGTCCTGTCTCCCAAAGACCAAATGGTTCTCAGAATTTAGTAAACCCACCCCCATCATCCCTGTTCCCTACTCCCACACAGGCTACTACTTCAATAGGATTTTTTTAGAGGGCTGTCAAAGTTCTTTAAGGATCCAGGCTATTTCCCTTTTTTTCCTTTCCTTTTCTTTTTTAAAGATTTTATTTATTTATTTTAGAGAGAGACAGAGAGAGGGAGAGCAGAGGGGGAAGTAGACTCTGTGCTGAGCATGGAGCTGGAAGTGGGGCTTGATCTTACCACCCGGACACCATGACCTGGAGACTATGACCCAGAGACCATGACTCAAGTTGAAACCAAGAATTCACTGCTCAACCAGCTGAGCCACTCAGGTGCCCCAAGAAGCCAGCCTGTTTCAGCTGAGCCTGTTGCACTTGCGAAAGCATTCTTCTTGCTGAGGATGAGTTTTTCAGCTTGCCTAAAAGCTATTTATATGACTCTGGAGATGGCTCAGAGGCTACAAAAAGCTGTGGAGAGGAAGCCAGAATGGGGGTGAGGGGGCCCCTGTCAGATACCTCTTCTTCTCCTTATTCTTTACCATTTAAGCAACCTTCCATTCCAAGGGCAGTGGAGAGCTGTAGGTTTACAGGGGGTAAGAAACCCAATTTTGCTATCTGTGTGGCAGTGTTGACTTGCTCGTTTTGTAAGGTCTCCTTGTGACTTCAGTGAGACAGAGAACATGGCACGTATAGCCCATGGGTTCTCTTAAGACCCTGGTGATCGATAAGATAAATTCACTTGCTGTCCTGGGTCAATGGACCACTTCACTCACGTAAGTGCATTTTAGGTTCATCCTTCTGACATTTATATGTTGCCTGAAATCCTTCCTTCTTCAGAAAGCCTTCTTTGCCTAATGAATGAGAGTTGGAATCCCATACATTCAAATTCTACAATTCTTTTTTCACATATTACCTCACCAAAATTAATTTCTTTGCTTACAATGTAAAGCATTTCCTGATAAATTTGTGTATGGATGCTAAATTTGCTCATAATTTGCATTTTTTCTGTGTCTCCAGAATTACTGTGCTGTGTCTTTGATTTCTGTTTGCCAGAGAGCATGCAAATGAGGAGGTTGACAAGGAGAATATCAAGTAAACCCATGTGTAAAATATAGCATGCAAAAATATGGCCATGGTGCTTTATAACTTGCAAAGAGATGTCAGGTATTTTTATCTAACTTGATCTTTACAAAGACTATTATACACATATTTTAGTTGGGAAACAGGCTCAGAAAGATATAGGAGGGCATTAGTACAAGGCACCCACCTGTTCAAGATCTATGTCTACCCTGAACTGCACCCTGAACCTGCTGAAGGGGTGCATGTTCTCCATGCATGTGTGCAGCAGTTCAGGGAAGACATGGCAAGGGCCAGGAGAGGTGGCTCTCAGGATTGGCATTTTGGGTGAAAAAGGCATCAACATAATTCCAAGCCCCAACCTACCCAATGGTGCATATTTACCCTGAAAGTGGAACAGGAGGGAACTCAACTGTCTTCCCAGGGCAAGGCAGCTCAGTCTTCAGTAAAAGACACCTGGAGCCCTGGTTCCTAGATCCCTATCAGATATCAAGTTCAAATGGGGACTGACTGTCATCAATTTGTAGCTGCCACCTCAATGACATATAGGGGCTGGTGGTCCCCTCCATGACCGAGGCTGTGCGGGTTTGGAGGGCTCCAGCCGCCTAAGCCTGCTGAGGGTGCCTCCTGTTAATGCCCATAGAGTTCAGGGGATCCAGGAATAGGGAACAGGGCAAGGTTCAGGAGAGGCCAGGTCACAGGAGCTATCTTTTGGAGGAATACACCATCTACCTAATTGCAAGCCACAACCTACTCAATAGTGGACATTTTCCCTGAAGGCAGGTCTGGTGGAAACTCAAGTGCAATGCCACGGGGATGCGGGGAGGGTGGCCTGAGTACCTTCCTATGACTTAGGGTAGCCCTAGTTGCTGGAGAAGCTCCAGGTCTCACCATGTATCAAGTCCAAACGGGCAGCTGTCGCCTCAAAGAAATTTGTGTGGTGGAGGGCCATGTTCCACTCAGGAGCCTTTGCAGGTGGTTCAGGATCACCCCAAGCTCCAATGCCCAGGGCTGCCGGGGGTGGGGGGGGGTGCCTACTGCGCATTTGCCAGCTGGTGTGCAGCTCAGGGGAGCCACAGACCCGGAAGAGAGCAGCTCTCGGGAGAGGCCAGGTCTCAGGAGTGGACTACTGCTGTCACCTGGCGTCTACCTCATTCTTAACTGACACCGATGTGTTATTCCCCCCCCTGCAGGGAAAACTGGAGGAGTCTGCAAAGCCTGGCAGGCCGCACAGGCATCTTTTACAAAGGGATACCTGGGAGCCCTGATGACTGGTAAGCTGGGAGTCCCAGTACACAGCCAATCCAGATGGTGAATGACTGTCACCCTGTTTAAAGCTGCCACCTCAGAATGACTTTTGGGACCAAGGGTCCTGTGCCCATGAGGCTCAGCAGGTACTTATGTACCAGCAGTAGCTGCACAGGTCTGGGGGACCTCCGCTGAGTTCCCGGGGTGGCGGTGGCACTGTTGAGCACATGTGCTGGTGCCCATCCTTGGAGAGACAGACATCCAGAGCAGGGCAAGTGTCTGGAAAGGTTAGGTCAAAGGTGTGTGCTCTTGGGGGGCTCAAAGCATCTGCCAAATCCAATTCCTTGGGCACCGAGGTCCAAGCCTTGCTTGGGTGGCTGACACTGTTCCAGATTTAACATCATCAGGTCCTGGATACACATTCATAATGACCATGGGTGGAGATGTTGTGAACTGTGTTAAGATAGATTAAAAACCAAGTTGAAAATTGAGCTGTATGTTGGTTAGTTTGTCATAATGTTTTCTCTCATGGTCTCCTCTGTTTTCTGAATTTTAAACATGGTTTTACTGAATTTTTTCCTGAATATCAAACTTAGCATGCTTATTGTAGAACAATGGGAATCTTTTTTACGAAATGCCATACAGATGCTCTTCAGATTCAAAGGACACAATGAAAGTGATGGGGAGATTGGAAAGAGGAAACAGGCACAAAACCGTGGGGCAAGACTTTCACTTCTCAGGCTCTGGGCAAATTTCTGGGCACTCCTAAGGACCAGACTCTCTTTCCACCCCATATTCTTCCTCTTGGATGAATTGGTAAAATAGCACTGGGGAGCGCAAAAGGCACCACCATACTGGGAACCCGGCGGACCTGGTGTGGAAGTCTGGCTCTCCATTGCTGTGATGAATGAGTTGACATCGTTTACAAAGCTTGCTGAGCCTTTGCTTCCTCCTCTGCAGAGTGGGGGATCATAATACTTAATTTGTAGGGCCGTTGTGAGATCCAAGGGAGGTGACGCCTGTCAAATGCCTGGCACTTTGCCGATGGCGAAGCTCAGTAGAAACTAGTGGACCCAATCTCCTAATGGATCAGAGTTGCTAGGAGGTTATACAATCCTCTGGCCCTGAGACCTAGTGAAAGAATCTCTATGCTCCTGCAAGCAGAGCTCCTCAGTGCTTGGGCGGCTGAGGTGGGTCTCCTCCAGCTGAGGATCACCTCTCATGCAATCACCTCATTACCTGTCCTCTTAGCAACACCAAGGCTGAGCTGGGAAGAATTCTCATCTCTTTTGCACACTCTTTCTGGGATCCAAGATGTGTGCTTATTTTTCCTTCTGGACATGGCACCCTCCATGTTTAACAAAGCCTGGTTTTTGCCTGCTTATTTTTTTTATTTTTTTTAAATATTTATTTATTTATTCATAGAGATACAGAGAGAGAGAGGCAGAGGCACAGGCAGAGGGAGAAGCAGGCTCCATGCAGAGAGCCTGACGTGGGACTCGATCCAGGGTCTCCAGGATCACGCCCTGGGCTGCAGGCGGCGCTAAACCACTGCGCCACCGGGGCTGTCCTTGCCTGTTTAAATTATGTTTTGGCATGCACTCTGGAGGGAAGAGGCAGCCATCTGAGAGCCACAGGAGGTTCACCCAGCTGCCAGATCCCCTGAGATAGCTGATCTCAGCGCCCCCTGCCCTGCAAATTGCTCTGCCTTGGTGATGTGCGCCACTCCTGTTTGTGACCTTTTGGAAGGGGAGAAGAGTCCTGCAAGGCACTTCCAAAGCCCCGGAAGGTTAGATGACAACATTAGAAAAAGAGAGTGATTATATTTTCAGAAATGTAAGGAGAGTCTAGGGGCAAAGTAGATATTCAACCTCCATTTTGTTGAGAGATTAATCCAAGTAACTAAATGTCAAGAAGAAGGAAGCCAATTTGGGCAGTTCTGTCTAAGGGAGGCTAACAATGTCTCCCACTAGGGCAGCCTCCACCTCTGGACAGACGTTTTAACCCTTCAAAAGTCATACAAAATGACTCTCAAAATAATTGTTTAAATATAATTCCCAAAGATCTTTACAGACTCTTGCCTTCCTAGGCGATGCATGTCTGTTTCTTTATTTTTTTTCTTTAAAGATTTATTTATTTATTAGAGAGAGAGAATGGGGGGAGGGACAGAGAGAGGGAATCTCAGACAGACTCCCTTCTGAGTGCGGAGCCTGACGCAGGGCTTGATCTCATAACCCGTTAGGTCATGACCCATGCGATCATGACCTGAGCAGAAACCAAGAGTTGGACGCATAACCAACTGAGCCAACCAGGTGCCCCTGCAAAAAGCACTTCTGAAGAGGTAAAGAGAATACAACAGAATAAAAGAAAAGTTAGCAAAATTATAAAAATTGCTTTCTGTGGTCTCACTTTGCCTATTTCTAGTTTTGCATATTATCCTTTCTTTTGTATGCACATATATATTTAACTGAAATCAATTTTGATGTTATTTTGAAATGTAGCCTATTAATTTTATACTGTGCAGTCATCCTCATATTTTTGTAGACTTTCTATTATAACTTTAATTTCTGTATAATATTCCATCTTGTTCATGTTCTTGTTCATCTGGTTCACCAAAATTTACCAAATCATTATCAGACTGTTGGACTTCTTTAGCTTTTCAAAAAATATTTTTGAGTGCATAATATCTAACTGGGACTGTGCAGGGCTGACATTTTTATGCTGCGTCAAACAGCTGTGGGCTTGCATATTTTTTTCTTCTCTTTGTTTCTTCAATATAACTTCCTTGGAGTGTGAATTTTTTATTGACTCTTGATTTGCATTAAAAATGCAAAATGATGGAGCCAAGTTAGCTTATGACAGACAGGCAATAAGAATAAGTACACGATTTTTGACATATGCCCACCAGCATTAAGAATTATCATTTTTTACTATTTTTTTCTGAAGGCAACATTTCATCTCCCACAAAAGCCTATAATGTCCAGAAGAAAGCACGGTGTACTGTCCTGAAGTCGCCAGCTCTCAAGCCATGTGTACATAATGGCAATGAGATCTTAATCAGGTATCTCTATTTTTCTATTTTCTTCACTGTAGTTTGTGTCTTCTTCTTCTTCTTCTTCTTTTTTTCACCTTGAGGGGAAGTGTTCAGCCCTTGACTTAGATTCATATCGTCCCTTTGCTTTGACACCTCCAACAATTTCCTTGAAAACAGACCATACAGAGGGAAGGGTGGTGGGTTTGAGGTGGTGGTGTGAACTTGCATAGTGACTCAAAACAGACCAGCACCAGGCCAGGGAGAAACCAGGTCTGGCACCTTGATGTGCAGACTTCCCCCACTGGCCCTCCCACTCAGGATGCTGCCTACAGGAGGAAGCTTGAAAAAAAAAGGAGAGAATATTATACTCAATATCCAGGGAAGAACATTTTAGGAAAGGGTCTTAGGCAGGGCAGATTTCTACAAGTTGCTGAGCATAACAGAAAAGGTTTTTGAAATCTTGTTTGGAACAAGAAGTCCTCACTCTATGGAGAAGCTGATTCAATATTAAAAAATTAATCTTCTCCTCTGATTCTCTTATTACATGTATTCATGCTTATTTATCCCCCAGTGTGTTACAAAAAGGGTCTGATGGAAGTTTCCTTTTCTCCAGAAGAGAGAATGGATGGTGAAAAAGAGCCAAATCACTCTCCTCTGGGGCAAGGTGATGGTGAGCTTCCCCAAAGAAATATGTAGATATGATTTCAGAGCTTTTGCAGATAACACTGAGAAATCAGACAGCTGCAGGCTGATAAGTAAGCTATTGATACAGATCACATTCAAAATCCATTTTTAAAAGAAGATTTTATTTATTTATTTGAGATAGAGACAGAGTGGGGGGTAAGAATCTCAAGCAGACCCCATGCTGAACATGTAGCCCAACATGGGGCTCCATCTCACAACCCTGAGATCATGACCTGAGCCGAAACCAAGAGTTGGACGCCTAACTGACTGAGCCACCCAGGTGCCCCTCAAAATCCATATCTTAGAGGGATGCTGAATATTTTGAAATTCTGGATGCAGGGATCAATTCCTACAGGAAAAAAATTAAGAAATGAACATCAGTTTATTTTTAAAAACAGGGCAATTGATTTGCAAGTTTAAGGAAAGCTGTGGATATACTGTGTTGCCATTTCTGCCTGACACTTAGGAAAGTGTGTTCTGTGTTATGTCAGGGGCAGAAGAGTGTATCGTATTTGGCTAGATGCTATTGTTGTCAGATGTCCCAGACTCGTTGGAATAAACAGTGTCCTTTCTCAGCCTGGAGGATGGTCTCTGGTTGAGGCAAAAGACTTTGTCCTTGACCTTGGCTTTGTCCTGTTCAAACATTTTATTTATGCCTCAATTGAAGAAAGAAACATTTTATAGTCCAGCAGATGAGACAAAGCCCAGTGGAACCTAGTAACAATGACGGCAGGACAGAGATTTGAAAATACTTTCAGTGGCCTGGAATAGCAGGCTGAAGCTAACATGATGAAGTTAGAACTTCACAGATTTAAAAAAAGCAACAGTCCAAATATAGAATGAGAACTGTTTCTGGGAAAAGATCTGGGAGTAATCGGATACAGCAGCTGAAGAGATCATAAGAATTCAGAGAGACGCGGGGCCTGGGTGGAGCGAGGGGCAGCTCAGCACGTCCTAGGCGCCTGCTGCACACCTGCCATCGGGGAAGACGTGGGGCGCCAGCGGTGTGGGCAGAGCAGGCCTCTGGGTGGTTAGCAGGCTCCAGAGCAAACAAAACACAAAAAGTAGGGGGCTCTGAGGGAGGCGCAAAGAAGAGCAAGGGGGACATGAGAGTTACTTGTAAATCTTGGAAGGGATTTTAAATAGAGGTGGGAATGACTAGCTGCAGGTGGCTTCACGGGCCAGAACCAGTCATCCATCCCCTGCTACCTCTGTCTCCACCCTCTGCTCTAGCAGCCCTTCCCGGGGCACAGGATAGGAACATTGCCCACCTCTATTTCCCCTCCATTCCCCCTCCTCGTGGTGCTTTTCTTCTCTTCAAAGCACAGGTCAGCAATTGAACAACAATCTCCATTTGTTTCTGGGCAGTTTTTGTGTGGCGGGGCAACTTGGATGCTGGGCTGTGGTGTTCAACCACAGGGTTCAAACCCTGGTCCTGTTTCTTGCCAGGTGTGTGACCTCAGGCACGTTTGGCAGCCTCTCTGGACTCCATCTCCTAGAGTGTAAAATGAGGGATAATAATTGCCCCTCCTCACAGGGAACTGGTAAGCCTTGAATGTCTTCCTGCAAAGAGCTCAGGAGAGGCCTGCCCCTGTTCTCAGTACCTGCTTTCTGTCCGCGGTTGCTGTTAGTTACCACACTAGAAAGCATAGAAGCAGGAACTCTGCTTTGTTTCAATCCTATGACAAAGTAAATGAGCGTTGAAAATGGGATGAGTGAATAGGTTTAACGGATGGAAAGTTTTCACAGCCAGGTGCTGTTTGGTTGTATGTGTGTTGAGGGGGGGTGGGGTGGGAGGGGCAGGGACTTGCTCCAAACCAGAGCTCTTCAAGAACAGAAGGGCTCTCAAGGGAGGTGGTGGCTCCGGCCACCAGAGAGGCTGAAGGAGGGGCTGCTGGCCCTTGGTTTGAGTGTTGGGTGCAGAGCATCTCTGCTTAGGGTGGGTGGCAGATCTTCAAGGTGCTCTGTCACTACTGAGTCAAGAAGTGACCTGATATGTGACAAAGGTCATCACTGGGCAAGAAGTGCAACTGGGGAATGACTGGATCCCCTGAGGTGGGTGCCAGGTGAGACTCCTTTGGGTGTGAATAACAGCAGCAGACTCTGGTGCTTGCAGCTCACTGGGGAGCTGGAGAAGTAGACTTGGCAAACAAATGGGCACCAGGTTGGCTCTGGTGGGTCATGGGCAGGGAGCACAAGGTGCCTTAGTTATAATTCTGGGCAATACGGTTCACTGTCTTCTGTAGTGTGAACGGGGTAGACCATCTCCTATAAAGACTCACAAAATAGGAAATTCTCCCAGATAGGGTACAGGTTGTTTGTTGAATAACTGGACAATGTGGCAAAAGTCCCTGGTCTGCTACTGCTGAAACCACATCTTCCCATTGAACTCCAGGTTCCAGGAAAATAGCGTTGTCCTACAGGCCTGAGTCACACTGTAAATTTGTGCTCAGTCCCCAGCCAGTAGCTTCTGCTTTTGCTATTTCTTCCTCTCCCTGTTGTCCTAGTTGGTGTTGTGCAGCGTGTCTCTCTGTAGGCCACGGGTGAGGCTGGCACGAGGTGGCAAAGTCCTCATTGCAACCTTACTGGTCTTGGAACACTCTTAAGAGTCCTATGATATGAACAGAAATGGTGGCCACCACATCTGAGGACACCCCCAGATGCCAAGCACTGTGCCTGATGCTCTTCTTTTCACATTCCTTGGGGAGGGTACTTTTCCATTTTGTAAGCAGATTAACTGAGGCTGATAAATGTTAAGCACCTTCCTTTGCTTCCCATCCTCCCTTCCGTCCCCTCTACTTCCCTCCTCTTCTCTCCTTTTTTTCTTTTTGCTATCTTTCTTTTTCTAGCTTAAAAATATTTCTTTTCTTTCCATACTGTTGCCTGGATACCTTGGGAAAAACTCCCTCTTATTTCTTTGCCCTTTTAATTTGTTTAGTTCATTTTTGGACAAAAAAACCCAGATCCTTGTTATCATTAATAAATGCATGGATATTGCTACCAATGTATCTGTGTAGAGGAAGGAAAGTTATAGATCTGAGGGGTAAGGAGTTTCTAGATCTGGGGCAGTCAGGATCTAAAGTCCTGGAAGTCATCTGGAAGATCCTCACAAGTCTTCAGGTCCCTCCTTATCCACCTCTAATGAAACTGGCTTTATTCTCCAGCACCTGATTCAGTGAGCAAAACCATTCAGTGATGGGTTGTGAGCTAGGCCCTGGAAGGCAGACAAATAATTCACTAAGAAAAGCTCATGCCCTCAAGGAACTCTTAACCCAATTTTACTCATTATTTAAAATCACGTCTTTGTATTCATTCCGTATTTCACACTCATCCACCACCTCCTCCACTAAATGGTTTTTCTTTTTGTAAGCGTGTACTATTTCAGCTACATTTTGGGTAGAAATAGGTTTTTGCAGGTGGTTTTGGAACCTGGCCACGCTTTATAAAAATAATTCTATAGGGAAATGCCTTTTTGGTAAAAACTGATTTAGGCACAAGTGGAGCATCGTCCCTTTGCACTAGGGCTGCTGGGGGCGCTTTGCTGGAGGGCTGCTCTAAATCAGTAGGCCACTCAGGCTGAAAGAGATCCGTATCTGGCACCATCTGGTGTTTGGGGGCAAAGGAAGTGCCATTTTCCATGTTTATTCCACAACTTGACCTTATCAGGACTCTGAGAAAACCCTCAGCTGGAAATGACACCCAGAGAAGTAGATAGCGGTTTCTAAGTGGGTCCTTTTATCTCCACTGACCCGTTCACTTCGATCTCTGGGTTTTGGCTTTCCGCCTGTCCTCCTGTCATGGCCCTTCCTGGCCACCTTTCCTGGCTCCTGCCGCTCTGTCTGGATACTTTCCCTTACCACAGTGAGCCACTCTGTCCCTAGAAGTGAAGGTCTGGGAATGGAGGGAGCCATGGAGGGATCAGGAGGCAGGACTGTTGGCAATCCTGATTCTCCACAGAAACAGGCTGAGGCCTGTGAAGAGCTTTGCCCACCTTGGTGAGTGTGGTTATGATGATCATTAGCACATGGGATGGAAAGCTGGCACAGAAGAGAGGGAAGTGAGGAGGTGAGTGCTAGATTCTTCTGGGTTTGGAAGACTCATGAAAGGAGCAGCCACAGTGGATACTTCAGAACAGAAGCCACTGGGTGAGGATTCCTGTTCAAGAAAAGAAAATAAACAAGAGAATCCATTTTAGGTAAAAATGAGTCGTGAAAGGTGGACTGGATCCACAAGCCACAAGTGATTGGCCTTTGGCAGGAGGCCCACAGGGGGGTAGGGCGGTTTGATAGACTCTTCTCATTCCATTTCCTTCCAGCTTTAATCTTTTGGGTGACATCTGTGATGGGGCCAAGGATGTATGGGGGCCAGACGAGACAGTAGGAAGACGGCAGTAAAAACATGTGATTCTCTTAGTGGAAGGAGCCTCAGGTACACGAAGGAAGTGACTGGCTGGTTACTGATGAGACAGTTGGCATGCACTGAAGCATCTGGTTTTTGAAAACCATCTTTGTGGTTGATAAACCAGTGGTCCCTTATGTCATCACTGGCATCTAGCCCCATCTTCTGAGCACCCGTGACTACTTGGAAGATGTATGATTCAGCCAGAAAGTTGCTTATTCAGCCACTATTCACCAAATACTATTCTCTAACAGATTATTGAGGCGGGATAAGAGGAAAGGGTGACAAGACAGAAGACAAAGCCTCTTCCTTGAGAAGCCCATGCTCATATGTAGGAGTCAACCGGAGGCAAGATCTGAGGCAATAAATCATACAGTTCGATACCATATATGCAGACCCAAACTGTAGGCAAACAAGGAAGGTCAAGGCCCCAATGGGTTGAGGCTGCTGGGGACAGTTGCATGAAGATTTGATTTGATTGACTTGGTTCTAGAAAAGAAGGAAGATGTCAGATTTGCAGAGAGGAGAGAAGGTACTTCAGGTGGAAACAGGAGGAACAGAGAAGGACCTGTTTAGCAGGTGAAGGAAGGGTTTCACTGGGATGGGAAGTCGGGAGTTAGACAGGAGCAGGCCAGAGTGAGAGAGCACTCAATCCACTTGCCGGTTCAGTACTGAGTCTTGATTCTAAGGGTGGTGGGGAGCCACTGAAGATGATTGGCATGGAGGAATGACATGGCTTGAATCAAGTCATATTCGATATTTGGATAGACTCAACTATTTTTAGAGTTTAAGAAATCCTCAGAGAGCACAAAGTCAAGCGCTTCATTTTAAATGTGGGGAAACTGAGGCCCAGAGAGGCAAGAAGGCTGTCCGGTGAGTCAGTGCGACAGTCAGGTCTCTGATCT
The DNA here is from genome assembly GCF_053574225.1 of Canis aureus. Lineage (NCBI taxonomy): Eukaryota > Metazoa > Chordata > Mammalia > Carnivora > Canidae > Canis > Canis aureus. Next base: position 50,946,806 of record NC_135616.1, read on the forward strand.
CACCCTGTGTCCATTCTTCCTTCCCTCAATGCTTCAGGGTCCCATACTCTCTGGAATACTGCAGTTACCACCTTTTGGGAATCAGTATCAGGCTGTACTCCTTCCCTGTGCAGCACCCCCTTGTCTGTCTGGGATTTGGATATCCTCAGAAAAGAAGAACCTTCTTCCTGGCACTGAGAGCTGAGTCCAAAGAATGATTGTATCTGGAATGACTGGGGAGTTGGAAATACGGCTGATGACTAATTTATCATCCAGTTTGGACATTTGTTCTTTCATCAAATATTTATTGAGCGCCTACTGGGCAGTAAGCATGGTGTGACATGCTGAGGAGACGACTGGGTTTTTCAGGCTAGCGGGAAGCAAGCGATTAGAATATAGTTTAGGAAGTGGCTTGGGGGTGGTGAATAACTGGGAGATGTAGAGCATGGGGAGAGGCTACTGAAGCCAGTGTGGCCAGGGGCTGAGCAGGTGGGAGGGCAGGACACCAGGAGCTCATGGAGCAGAACTTTCCAGAGAGAAGAAAGTCCAAGTAAAGGCAGAGGGTGGGGAGAGAGATGGAGATGGAGATGGGGGGCATGCAGATGCACATGCAGGGTCTGCACTTGGCTCTGGGTCTGGAGCACTGCCTGTTGGCCCTGGGATGTTGGGTGAGACCAGAAAGTTAGGTAGAGCAGACGGTGATCACATGTGTAGACCACTTAAGGGGCCTGGAGCTTAAATGCTGGGCAGTAAGGAGCCGTTCTTTATTCAGTAGGAACATATAGGACACTTACTCTGTGCCAGATATTGTTCTAAGCCCAATGTTAACTTCAGTCAGTCTTTTAAGCAACTCTTAAAAGACAGATACTATTATTATACCCATTTTTCAGATGAGGAAACCAAGGATCAGGGAAGTTAAGTCACTTGCTCAAGGTCACCCAGGGAGTAATTGGATAGTCAGGATTTGAAATCAGACAGTCTGGCTCTAGCATTCATGATCTTAGCCACCATGATGTGTGACATCATGTAAGAGAAGTGACATGGCCAGATAGGAGTTTTACAAAGACTGCTCTGGCTGCAGTGAGAGAAGCACGGAATGGGTGAGGACATGGCCTGTGATGACCTGTGTTTGAGAATGGCTGGACAGGAAAGCATTTGTCATCTGCAGCCAGCCCAGAGGAGCTGACCTTGAATCCAGAGGTCACAGCTGCTCCCTGTCTGATGCTGATGATTGAGTCTGAAGAGTGTCTGGACTAGCACCCGACACTTGTAGGGACAGCCAACTCTTCCCTTCCTTTGTAGGTTCTCTGGTTGGTCTAATAGTTGAATGGGCATAAGACAGAGTAAGAGGATAGGAGCAAATTTAATTTCATACGTACAGGAGCCCCAAAGATGTGAGAGGCCTCAAGCTACTCAGGCAATGGAGGCTTCTATGCATCCTGAGCTAAGGAGAAGGGGAGGGAGTTTGGGGTCTCGGCGGCAGGGGGACAATTCCCAGGAAGATGGAAGAGCAAATGTTTAGGAAACCAATGTGTGTCAGGCCACTCAGATAAGTCTTTCTAATATAAAACATTATTTCCAGTGTTAATGCTCTTCCTGGTATAAGCCCTTGATCTACCTTCTTGCAGGCAGTTAAGAGAGACATAGACAAAACAAAACAGAACCTTTTCTGAGTCTGCTGAGTCCTGATGCCTTTAGCTCAAAACAATCCACTCGTCAAAGTGGCATATTGTGGGGTGACGTCCTCTGCTCCCTCACTGTTCGGTGACAGAGGCAACAGAGGAGAAAAGGTCAGGGAAAGTCGGAATTAGGTGAGCAGAGGGCCTTCTGAGTGCTCCCATGGAAAGCAGAAAGCAGGGGTTGGGGGCAGAAAGGGAAGGCAGGCCAACAGTCTGCAAATTCTCCATGGGCAAGCTGCGGCCTGCAGGGGGACAGGGTCAGAGGCATAGTTCCCAGTGGGGTCAAGGGACATCCCACAGTGGTGAGGGGCAGCTGGAAGGCTGGCGTGTGGGTGCAGCGGTTGGTGAGAGGGAGCAGCACTGCTCTGCCAAGCTCAGCTCTGTGTTTTGGCTGCAGAAGCTCCAGCCTGGCCTCTGGCTCTGGCTTGGCTTCTGGGGCCGGGGCTCTTGGGAGGGGAGCCTGCAGGTGGGGAGCTGGAAGCAGGCAGGAGTCCTGAGGTGCTTCCACCTCAGCCTAACTTCCCTAACACCTGACACAGCACACAGCATAGAAGCATGCTCAATAAGCATTGGTGGATGAATGAATGAATGAATAAGTCCCTGCATTGCCCATCAGGCTGTCACACGAAGTCATTTTATAGCTGGGGGTATTGAAGAGAGGAGGAACAGACAGAAATGAGGGATCATCATTTGCTCCTGCTGCTGATAATCATCAAAGATGTCTGTAGGGCTTTGCATTTTGAAAACCCTGACCAGGGAAGAGTTGAGGGGGCATCATGCCTGCTCTGAAGGAGGGCAGTTGCCACTTCCCTCATAATTTGAAGCCTCTGAGATATTCTTCCTTTTAAAACAGAGAGAAGTGACCAGCAGGTGAAAAGCTCATCTTGCAAGAAAACCCAGCTGAGCTGCCGAGCTGCTGTGGGGAGGGCGGCAGGCTGTCCTTGCCCCCTCCCTGCTGTAGGCTGACTCATTCCCTCTGCCACAGACAGATTGTGTCTTGCGTGGGAGCTGCTATGCAGAACTCAAAGCTGTTCCCTGAGAGTTACAGGAATTACAACCTGCTGAAAGGAACAATTGATCTAAATATGTTCTTTTAATGATATTTTAGTTTTATTATCATTTTATTAATGGGTTCCTAAGAAGAAACAGCAGGTCCCACAGTCTTCAGAAAATCATTTGCTTTTCTCCTTGGGGACACTTGGTCTATTGGCTCTGAATTCTAAACCCTGCAGTGTCAGGTCAGGCCTCTGTACCTGGCATAAATCCCAGGATAAAATCTCTTTGTATGGCTGCTGCCTTGGGATCAGAATCTCTGGGCGTGCTCCCCCAGCAGATGGCATCACCCAGGGATCTGATGACTTAGCAAGACCCTGAAGAGGCATTATGGGCTCATTATTGTCAGGATATGTCAGAACAGCTGACAGCTGTCAAGGCCTCCCGGGCAACAAGGAGCAGACACTGTATGTGTTATATTTCCAGGTGCCCAGACTGAATGCTCTCCTCCCCAGGAAGTGACCTGGCTGGCAGGGGTCCACCCTTCACCCCAGATGATTGCTTTTGGTTCTTTTCCCTGGAAGATGCGGTGAGAGTGAGGTTTCTAACCATTCCTCATTTGCAAAGCTCTGGTAGTGGCTGGTGGTTGCTGATAAAGCAGGTGGTGTTCAGGTCAATTTTTATTGTGTGACATGAATGAGAGAGGGCTTTCAGGTCAGCAAGTTGTCTGCTGGATATTGTCAGGGTCAGGCTGCTCGGAGCACCCGGTTGGTTTGTTAATCTAACGCAATTACACAACTGTTTGCCGAGTGCCTCCTGGAGGGCTGGGGCAGAAAAGTGAAAGGTAGGCTCAGCTTCAAGGAGCCCACAGCATAGCAAATGATTCCCCAAGAACTTGATAAAAATGCCAAGAGCTCAGCTTCCCCATATATAGAATGGAGGTAATAAAAACCTAATAGTGATCTTCAGGGGATATAAAGGAATAATGGACGCCAATAAAGGATTCTGTATGTTATCTGGCATATGGTAGATGGACATTATTTGTTGAAGGAATAAATGAATAAAGGTTAATCAAAGCAGCAAGGGTTGATCAAGCATGTATATTATGTTGATAGGTACAAAGTCTAAGCTAGGATCTTAATGTACCTGCAGGTGGGGAGAAGTACCGGTTAGGTGGCGACGGGCAGATCTATTACCCAAGTCAGGGAGTGTGAAGGTTGGAGGTTGACTCTCAGGTCACAGAGGGAATGCTAGGTAGAGACACAGAATCAAAGGATCGACAGAGTAAGGGGGCTTTGGGTGACTGTAGCATCCAGAGTGCTGGGTTAATGAGTGTGGGTGGGCAGAGGAGGGTGAAAGGAGTGGAGACACAATGAGTGAGTGGATTTCGAGGCGGGAGGCCCTGTCTGCTAGGATATAATGGTGTTGGAGGTGTGTTTGCATGGGCTGGCCTTGTTTCTGAAAAGAGGGAGAAGAAGGAACTTCCCTCTTGGAGGCACTTCCATTCATCCCTGACTCCTTGGTCTGAGCACCTAGTAAGTGTTGTGTTAAAATATACTGAGTTGAATGTTGCTTCTCTTTCCACTGCTCCTACCAGCTTTCAGCCCAGTAGTACAGACCTTGACTCCAGAGCCAGGCTGCCTGTGCTACATCTGCTCTGCTTACTAGCTTGTAGCCTTACTAGTAATCGCTCTGCCTCAGTGTGCTGGTAAATATGAACGATACCTCATAGGGATGTTAGGGGGTTGGATGAGTTAGTATAGGCAAATGCTTAGACTAGTGCCTTAAATTCTGTATAACTTTTGGGCATTATTATTACTACTTTCATCATTGACATAAAGATCCATGTGATTCTGGAGGGTAATCAAAAAAGAGAGTCCTGATTTGGAAGGAGGACCTTTGGATCTAATTCTACATTGCCTAGGGCCTGGCACATAGTAGGTGCTCAGTGAATGCTTCTTATTTTGAATTGTGTACAGTGGAGTTGCAGGCAGAGTGAGGCAGCGTGGACAGGTCAGAATGGGAACTCTGTCTGCTGAAGCTGAAGTAAGAATGGGAGACAGCCTTGGGGGCTATGGGGTGGCATGGGCCAAGCCAGGCTGGGTCAGACCTAGTGCTGAGGATGAAGGTCAGGAGGAGGAAGCATGGGCTCTGCTGTCTCCTTTGTTGTTTTGTCCTTTCTCTTCTCCATCGATTGGAAGGCTGGCATGGAGATGATGGTCCTGGAAGAAATAGGTTTTCTTAAGAAATGTCTTTGACAGGGCAGCCCCAGTGGCTTAGCGGTTTAGTGGTGCTTTCAGCCTGGGGTGTGATTCTAGAGATCCGGGATCGAGTCCCATATTGGGCTCCCTGCATGGAGCCTGCTTCTCCCTCTGCTTGTGTCTCTGCCTCTCTCTCTCTCTCTGTGCCTCTCATGAATCAATCAATCAATCAATAAATCTATCTTAAAAAAAAAGAAAGAAATGTCTTTGACATTTAACCCCACTGTCCAAACATGGTGGAGTGTACATAGTGGGAGATACACATGGGTGTGCCTTCACCCATAGAGGAGAACACAGCCTTTCTGGAGGTCAAATAGGCTCATTAGGATTATTTACTTTTTTCCCCCCCCTCACTGATAAGAGATATACAGCATACAACAATTACTCCTGAATATTCATCAGTGATCTCTCCCCAGGAAGTAAAATCTTCTTGCTTTCATATAAATTTCATAAATAAATTGAAAGTATTTATGTGGAAATATTTAATCCCACTTGTACACAAAAAATTCCTACATTGAACCCTAAACCCTACTGGGAAATACTCTTCTTCAATTTTTTTTCTAGTGCACATAAACCAATTTTTTCAATGATGATGCACGTAGCAAATGCATGTGTAGAAGGAAGCAACTCTCTTCTCTTGAGAGAGTAAAATTCTCTTTCCTTTGGCCAGATAGTTGTGATGGGTAAATTTGATTTATTCCCATTATTCAGTGAGATACAAGGGGGAGTGAACTCAGGAAGATTTAAATTAGGGAAGTGACATGAATCTCTAGGGAAATCGTTACCCAGTTGCATTTGGGGAGCTGTTGGACAAGAATGATTGAGAGCGAGTGAATTTTAATGTAGATGTGATACCTTGAAGTACCACTATCTGCCCTCCTGTAGAATTGTTCACTACCTTCCTCCTCCTTTTTATTGACTGCTAGAAGTACTTGACCATGGATGCTAATGTGCTCATTTGCTTAAAAATATTAATTGAGCAACATTTGATTTTACAGCATAATTGTTTTTATACAGACCTTTTTTAATAGCAGTTATAGGTTCACAGCAAAATTAAGAGGAAGGTACAAAGACTTCCCATATGCCTCCTGCCCCCACACATGAGCAGCCTCCCCAATTATCAGCGTCTCTGTCAGAGTGTTGTATTTATTATAATTGACGAAATTACACTGACACATCATAATCACCCCAACTCTATAGTTCACATTAGGGTTCACCATTGGCACTGGTACGTTCTGTGGGTTTGGACAAATATATGACGATACGTGTCCATTATTACTGTATTGTACAGAGTATTTTCACTGCCTTAAAAGCCTTCTATATTCTATCAATTCATCCTACTTTCTCCCCAGCCCCTGGAAACCATTGCTTTTTTGCTATCTCCACAATCTTGCCTTTTCCAGAACATCATACAATTGGAATTATACAGCATGTAGCCTTTTCAGATTGGTTTCTTTTACTTAATAGCATTTAAGGTTCTTCTATGTTTTTTCATGGCCTGGTAGATCATTTCTTTTTTATCATTAAATAATATTCCATCCATTGTCTGGATGGACTACAGTTTATTAACCCATCCACCTACTGAAGGACATCTTGGTTGTGTCCAAGTTTTGGCAATTATGAACAAAGGTGCTATAAACATCTCTGGTTTTTGTGTAGACATAAGTTTTGGGTACCTTTGGGTAAATACCAACCATTTGTTTGTTAGATTATGTGCTAAGAGTATGTGTAGTCTTATACAAAACACCCAAATTGTCTTCCGAAGTGGCTGTACCATTTTGCCTTCCCAGCAGCAATGTACAAAAGTTCCTGTTGCTCCACATCTTTGCCAGCAGTTGGTGTTGTCAGTGTTGCCAGCATTTGGGGTTTGTGATTTTGGCCATTCTAACAGATGTGTTGTGGTGGCTCATTGTTATTTCAATTTGCATTTCCTGAAGACATGTGATGTGGAGTGTCTTCTCATGTCTCATGTCATGTTTTTTCTTTTCTTTTTCTTAAAGATTTTATTTATTTATTCCTGAGAGACACAGAGAGAGAGGCAGAGACACAGGCAGAGGGAGAAGCAGGCTCCATGCAGGGAGCCCGACATGGGACTCGATCCCAGGTCTCCAGGACCACGCCCCGGGCTGAAGGCGGCGCTAAACCGCTGAGCCACCGGGGCTGCCCTCATGTCATGTTTTTTCATATGTTTATCTGCACCTGTATATATTCTTCAGTGAAGTGCATGTTAAATTTTGAGCCATTTTTAATCAAGCTGTTTGTTTTATTATTGTTGAGTTTTAAAACTTCTTTGTGTATTTTGGATGCCAGTTCTTTATCAGATATGTCTTTTGCAAATATTTTATCCCAGTCTGTGGCTTGTGTTCTCATTCTTTTGACATAGAGCAGAAGTTATTAATTTTAATGAAGTCTAGCCTATTATTTCATGTAATTGTCTTTCATGTATTATGTCTTATTATTATGTAAATGTCACATAATTATCTTTCATGTATCATGTCTTTGGTGTTGTGTCTAAAAAGGGCTCAACATGCCTAACGTCATCTAGGTTTTCTCCTATGTCATCTTCTAGGAGTTTTATAGTGTTGCGTTTAAATTTAGGTTTATGATCCATTTTTAGTTAATTTTGGTGAAAGATGTAAGTTCTGTGTCTAGATTTTTTTTTTTGCATGTGCATGTCCAGTTGTTCTAGTACCATTTGTTGAAAAGACACTATTTGCTCTATTGTGTTACCTTTGCCCTTTTGTCAAAGATCAGTTGACTATATTTATGAAAGTCTATTTCTGGGCTCTTATTCTGTTTCATTGATCTATTTGTTTATTTTTTCATCAATACATCACTCTTTTTTTTCTTTTAAGATTTTATTTTTATGTAATCTCCATACCCAATGTGGGGCTCAAAATCACAACTCAGATCAAGAGTCACATGCCCTACCAACTGAGCTAGCCAGGCACATCCTATTACTGTCTTAATTCCTATAGCTTCATAGTAGCTTCTTGAAGTAGGGTAGCATCAGACCTCCCAACTTTGTTCTTCTCCTTCAATATTGTGTTGGCTGTTAGAGTCTTTTGCCTCTGTATATGTACTTGAGAATCCATTTGTTGATATCTACAAAATAACTTTTTGGGATTTTGATTGGGATTGCATTGACTCTAGGTCAAACTGTGAAGAATTGACATCTTGACTATATTGAATCTTCCTATCCACAAACATGGGATATCTCTCCATTTATTTAGTTATTTGATTTTGTTCATCAGAGTTTTGTGGTTTCTCTCAAATAGACTTGCACATATTTTGTTAGGTTTATGTTTAAATATTTCATTTTTAGATAATGCTAATGTAAATGATATTGTGTTTTTAGTTTCAAGTTCCATTTGGTCATTGCTGGTATAAAGGAAAGCAATTGACTTATGTATTTTAATTGTGTATCCTACAACCTTGCTATAATTGCTTATTAGTCTCAGGAGTTTCTTAGTCAGTTTATTTTTTATTTTTTACACAGATGATCGTGTCGTCTGTGAACAAGGACAGTTTTATTTCTTCCTTCCCAATTTGTATACCATTTATTTCCCTTTCTTATTTCATTAACTAGTATTTCCAGTATCATGTTGAAAAGGCATGGTGAGAAGGGACCTCACCCCCTTTTGCCTTTTTCTGATCTTCATAGGAAAGGCTTAAATTTCTCACCATTGAGTATGTTTATCAAGTTGAGGAAGTTCCTTTTATTCCTAGCTTTCTGAAAATTTTTATCATGAATGGGTGTTGGATTTTGTCAAATGCTTTATCTGCATCTATTGTGATTCTTCTTTTTTAGCCTGTTGATGAGATGGATTACATTAATTGGTTTTTAAATGTAGAACCAACCTTGTATACCTGGGCTAAGTCCCATTTGGCCATGGTGGGTAATTCTTTTTATACATTGTTGTACTTGATTTGCTAATATTTTGTTGAGGATTTTTCATCTATGTTTATGAGAGATATTGGCCTATAATTTTCTTTTCTTGTAATGTCTTTGTCTGGTTTTCATATTAGGGTAATACCGACCTCATCAAAGGAATTAGAAATACCTTTGCTCTACAATCAAGTGATTGTAGAGAACTGTTACACTTTCTCCTTTAAATGTTTGATAGAATTCACCAATGAACTCATATAGGCCTGGTGCTTTTTGTTTTAGAAGATTATTAATTAGTTTAATTTATTTAATAGATATAGGTCTATTCAGATTGTCTATTAATCTTGTGTGAATTTTCATAGATTGTGCCTTTTAAGGAATTGTGTTAATCTAGGCTATCAAATTTGTAGATATAGTTCTAGTATGTGAGCTCATAGTATGTGAGTTGTACTAAAAAATTACCCCCAAATACAGTTATCTTGGGGTTCTTCCTCTTTGGACTCAGTTTTAAGAAATTCCATTCAAATAATTGTTAGAGAATAAATTACTATTCTAGGAGACCTATGAAGACCCATGGATGATGACAGTGCAGCAAGAAGGAGGGATGGAGGAGGTGTAGCAGGGGGATGAGATCAAGTTATCAAAGGAAAGAATAAAGAGATCAATCAAGTTTGAAAGATGTGTGAAGGAAGGAAAGGAAAGGTGGGAACCAATGAATGTGTAGAAATGAAGATACAGATGCAAATGGTATTTCATTCACAATTTTTGGTGGGAGATGATATCTTGAACCCAAGTTGGGCTTGTCCTAGGGTGCACACATGACAAAATGAGGGGAGGCCTGCTTGGGGCTCTTTTAGCTTGAAGAAGTGCTTCTCAACCTTCTCTAATTCATGCTGGATAGTATGATTATAACTGTATTGCACATAGAGAATGATATAATTGTATGGCACACTGGGGTTAACTGTGAGAGCTATTGATCACATAAGGAATCCAGTCTGTGATTTGTGGCTCCCAGGCCTAGCCCTGCAACCCTGGGGACTTGGGGGAAATGATATCTTCTGGCACACCAGTGACCCATTTTGTAGCATACTGGTTAGAAGCTCTGGTTTGAGGAAGCAGCTTGTCTTGCTCAGGAGAGAAAGAACTGAAGCCCACAAACTTCACTGGTGAAAAACGCCTTGGAGCTAGATATAGGTCCAGTTTTGAGTAGAGCATTCATTCTGCAGGACTCACTCTAGTTCAGGCCACTACCAGTTAAGTGATGTTTATTGAGTGCCTATTAAATACCATGCTCTGTGCAATGAGCAGAAGACCTGTGGAGCATGTGTGCATCCTGGGAAGGAAGAGGAAAGCTTTTTGTCTGAAATCTGTGAGACAACCAGCCCAAAAGTGAGGAGCTTCTGCTACTTTTTTTCGGTCAAGACACTGAGGCCTTTGGTTGTCAAGAAGTGGAAGGTATCCATTGACAACTTCTTGGGGCTGGAACAGTAGACTTAGCAGAAGCAGTAATAGGAGGCAGCAGCTTTGGCTATGGCTGAAGGCCTTTTTCAGGGACTCTGTGGATAATGAGTACCTTAGAAGCACTTCTGGGAATTACAGAGACCTTAGAAAACTGGCCAAGTGAACTGTTTGGTGAGCATGTGGAAACATATCTTGGAACTCTGCAAAACAGATGTGGAGACTTAGAAGGCAGACTGGTGATCCTGTAATAATGAGTAAGAGTAGTGTTAAATAATGTCATTATGGACTGAATGTTGTGACATGTGCCTTCCATCATTCATATGTCAAAGGCTTAACCCCCAGTGCAATGGTACTTGGAGAGGCTTTTGGGAGATAGGGTTAGATGAGGTCATGAGGGGTCCTGATCTGATGGGATTAATGCCTTTGTAAGAAAAGACACCAGAGAGCTTGCTCTGTTTCCATGAACATGCTCTGAGGAAAGCTCATGTGAGCATAGAGTGAGAAGGCAGCTGCTTACAAGCTAAGAGGAGAGGCCTCAGAATTAACCTCCCTGCTTGTGCCCTGACCTTGGACTTCTCAGCCTCCAGAACTGCGAGAATTAAATGTCTGCTGTTGGGATCCCTGGGTGGCGTAGCGGTTTGGCGCCTGCCTTTGGCCCAGGGCGCGATCCTGGAGACTCAGGATCGAATCCCACATCAGGCTCCCGGTGCATGGAGCCTGCTTCTCCCTCTGCCTGTGTCTCTGCCTCTCTCTCTCTCTCTGTGACTATCATAAATAAATAAAAAATTAAAAAAAAAAAAAAAATAAATGTCTGCTGTTAAAGTCCCCAGCCTATCATATTTTTTATAGCAGCTCAAGCAGACTAATACAGTTGTCATACCTTACCATCACTCTTGATCTGATTCTCATAACGATGCAGTCTGGAGACCATACATGTGTTTGGAAGTAGAGCCCACTCCACAGTAACATTAGAGTGGGCAGGGTGTCCAGACAGCAGGTCTCATTTCTGGGCCTTGAGTTGGGCCCTAGGCTTGGTCCTTTCCAGACTATGCCACTTGCTTCTCACCATGGCTTGCACACTGGATATCAGGATCTCCATTTTACAGATGAGGAAACTGAGACTCAGTGATTCCTAGGAAGCATGTTATGCAGATTTGGACTCCGGCTGTTTAATTATATTCAGAGTCCTGTTCTCTTGAGCAGAGCTTAAGTTAGGAAGTGGAAGAGCTGATCTTTTATCTAATATCTGTCTAAATTCACATTTCATGCTCTTTTAAAAAGTTATTTATTTAAGTAATCTCCACACCCCATGTGGGGCTCAAACTCAAGACCCCAAAGTCAAGAGTGACATGCTCTTCTGACAGCCAGCCAGGCATCCCTCAAATTTCATTTTCTCTACTGGTATAATTCTCTGTACTCTGGGAAGATTGTTTTCTAACTATTTTAAGTCTCTCTTTCAACCTTAAAATATAGATAAGATAAAAATAAATATAAACTTTTTTTTGGAAGAAATTAGGGTTAGATACGGTCATGGGGAAAATATGTAGGTAGGTGTAAACTTCTCTGCCTCTTTAATAAAACTTTGGTTTGGATGATTTTTATAAGCAGGAAAGGATTAAGTCAAAGTGTTGAGAAAAGTGGACTGGATTCTTCATTACGTCATTTCAATCATCAGGCCCTGGAAGATTCCATTCCTTGAAAGCTAGAGAAGGCAATTTCAGGGAAGTTAGAGGGGACCTGAGACACAGATATGGGATCAAGTGCATTTGTTGGGCATAACAGCTAAGTGCTCTTGGCTGGAAGTGAATATGAGAAAGAAGAATAATGAGCCAGATTTGAGTACAATCATTTGAGGGATGTTCTGGGGAGATCACCTTCATCTTCTTCTTCATCATCATCACTAACATTTAAGCACTTTATATATTTTATTTTACTTAATATTCATGACAGCTCTATAAAGTAGAACTTGTTAACATCTGCATTTAACAGGTAAGGAAACAGGCTTGGAGAGATGGTTTCCTCATCACTGGTGGATCAACTGTGAACAATGAGGATATTGATATTACTGAGTGTTGCCTACATGGAGGGGTACTGTGCTGTCTGGGAGCAATGTGGGTTTGACTCAGTAAGCAGGATGATGATAGTGAAGATTTGGGGACAAGAAGTGATGTGTTTAGAACAGTGTTGTAGACAATTAACCAATACCAGCTAGGATGTATTAAAGCAGCAATATTGGTGGTCTGAAGATCAGTTAGGAGGGTATCTGTGGTTCAGGGGAGAGAAAAGATATTTAAACTGGGTGGTGGCAGGGGCATCTAGGTGGCTCAGTGGTTGAGCATCTGTCTTCGGCTCAGGTCATGATCCCGGGGTCCTGGGATGAGTCCTGCTTTGGGCTCCCTGTAGGGAGCCTGCTTCTTCCTCTGCCTGTGTCTCTGCCTCTCTCTCTGTGTCTGTCATGAATAAATAAATAAATAAATGAAATCTTAAAAAAAAAAAAAATAGCCCAGAGTGGTGGCAGAAGGCTTGGCATGGAGGGAATGGATAGAGAGACCATGAGGCTATCAGAGGTTGATGGTCCCTGAGTGAGTACTGAAGTCAAGGAGGCATGAAGGACTCCATGCTAATTTAAGATTTCAGATTTGGGCAGTGGGAGTATGATAGGCCTTCAATAGAAGTGCAAAGGGAGGTGGGCCTATTTGGTTGGGCTTAAGGGTCCCAGAGAATATCTGGCTGTATTTGTAGAGCATTTCTGCAGGAAGTCAGGTTTAGGATTTGGGCATCAGTTGCAAAATGGTGGAACATGAGGCCTTGGAAGTGTCTGTTCCCAGTCTGAGTATCTGAAGCTATGGGGTCCAGCCTTGACTCTTGCCCTTGGGGCTTTGCTTGCTCACCTCATCTCCCTATTTCTGGCCTGCAAGCTAGCCCATGTTGCAACTTACTGTGAATTAGGAAAAGCATCCTTCTTCTGGACACTTGTCTGATATCTGCCAGAAAATGTCAAACCTATCATGATTATGAGCATACTCAAGACCACTGGAGAATCTGTTGTTTTGTGTCTCCAGTTCTGTAGCTGCTGCAGTGACTGCCGAGGCCCCTTAGCTTTTTATTTTGTCCGGAGTCACTGAGGGAGGAAAGTTTGGGATAGTAGAAACAGAACCCATATCAGGACTTTAGAGATCATGACCATTACAGGTAGAGGACAGAGGAGACAAGTACTCAGAACTTGAATGGCCCGGAGCCCAGTCTTTTGAATCACAGCTTATTGCAATTTCTCAACTAGGTCTTCTGCTCCCCAGGTTAGTTTGTTTCTGCTGTCCCATACTCAGACGCTTTTTGGTGTCAGTATAGATTTTTCTCTGCTTGGCTGGTAGGTATCTTGAGACCAACTACTGCATCTCCTTTTGCCTTTTTTTTTTTTTTTTTTTTTTTAGTAGACTCAATGCCGAGTCTGCAGCCCTGCATGGGATTTGAACTCACAACCCTGAGATCAAGACCTGAGCTTAGATCATGAGTCAGATGCTTAACCAACTGAGCCACCCAGGTGCCCCAGCATCTTATTATTTGCTTTTTATAGCACTTAGCATGACGAAGCAGACAGACAAGTGCTAATAAGTGGTGTTGGTGATCCCATCATCTCCCTGGGCAGAGGGTCAGGTGGCCTCACACAGCTACCTGTTAACCTGTAGGTTAGAATAAAGGACCAGAAGTAATGGCATGGTGGAAGGATGAGAGTTGGAGGGAGCCTGGAAGTATGCCTCAGGCAGATCCATTTTGTATAAAGCAGTATAGTAGAAGATGATTGGGAAAACAGTAATTTACTCCTGGTATGTACTCACAGATTGTGGCAAATTTTTGAAAATTTCTTCCTGTTAAATCTGCCTTTGGTCTATTACAAAATATCAAGAGCACCAAAGCCATCTTGAAAGGTAATCAAATTGGCAAACAGCAGAGCTTTTTGAAAGCAAATAACTTGAGGCTGAATTGATTGCTGTTTTGATAAGACGACAGCGGTTACATCAGATGAGGGGAAGCCAGTGTTCTGAGGATTTAGGAAATGGAATAACAGCATTCCTCACTCACTTCCAAAAAATGACTCTGACCTATGTTTAATGAAATGCTGTCACAGAAAACAACTACTTTTGATTGCCTGCCTGAAAATTTTTGATTAATAATTTTACTATCAAGTAAATGGGGTAGTGACAACTTCCCATGGTAGATTTTGTTTCATAGGTGATATTTGGAATGTTCAGCTTGTTTCCCTCTCAGCTTCTCTTATGCCTCCTTGTTTTAGAGTCAGAAAATACCACTTCACACTTTATGAAGCCAGACAACAACATCAAGGTAAGTCTATGAATTGGGTGGGGGTTGTAATAAGCGTGCTTTAAAACTGTAGCACTTTGAAACACTGTATTAAGTGGTTGCAAAAGGAAAATTGGCACATCAGCGTGACAGTTTATTTTGTAGTCCTGGGTAGCTCTATTTTTGACACTGGCTGGCCTTCTCCCGCGGCTGTTACTCCTTGGCAAAGATGATCTGAACATGCCCTTTTCTGAGTCAAAATACCTTGGCTCAGTGATTCTTAATCACTTTTTTAGAGCATCATAGACATGAGTTCTTTGAGAAGCTCATGAAAGCCACACACAGTTTCCCCAGAAAAGGGCTGCATATAATTTCAGGAGGTTCAAGGTACAGACAACAAGCTGAAAACTCTGACTTACTTCATCTTAAGAACTTCAGCCGCCGAACTTTTGAGTCACAGTTCACTGGTCTGCCAGTCTAGACGTCAGTCATTTCACAATGGCTCCTCCTTCTTTCTCTTGAACCCCTTCATCTCCCTTCCTAAAGCAGTGACTACATGCACAGGGGAATGAGGACACAGCCAAGAGTGAGGCAGGTCTCTCTCAGCTCTGCTTCTAGAATACTGTGCTAAAAAGGGCAGGGCCCTGAATTCATTTAACAAATAGCACTTGAGCACATACTGGGTACTCGATGTTGTGGTGAGTCTGAAAGGACGAGTGGCTAGGAGGTGGCCCCTGCCCTCAAGGGACTCACATCTACTGGTGGAGACCAGCTTCAAAACAAATGATAAAATGCCAGGTCTTGGCTCCTTTACACAGCCAGATGATGTCATGAATCCGACCAGCCACCTCACTGATGAGTAATGTTTCTTATAAAATGAAATAAGTGGGATCCCTGGGTGGCGCATCGGTTTAGCACCTGCTTTTGGCCCAGGGCGCGATCCTGGAGACCCAGGATCGAATCCCACATCGGGCTCCCAGTGCATGGAGCCTGCTTCTCCCTCTGCCTGTGTCTCTGCCTCTCTCTCTCTGTGACTATCATAAATCAATAAATAAAAATTAAAAAAAAAAATGAAATAAGCGACAAAATTTCACAGGCAAAATGAATCAAAAAGGCATGTCTTGTCAACAATGAATGCCTTTGTACAGATTTCTCTAGAAGTTTCTGAGAGCGGGAGCATTTCTGTTTGAAGAAGTTTCTAGAAGTGGGCTTGCTAGATCAAAGGGTTTGAATATTTAAGTATTTGCTAGAGAGACCCGAATTACCTTCCAGAAAAGGTTGTGTCAGTTTCCTGCCTCAGGAAAATCCCTATCATTTATGAATGATAATAACTTGTTCAGTGATGCATTTTGCAAGAAAGAGTAATAATTCCTTACAGGGAGCTCTGTGTGAGTTCTTGTTTCCTTCTTGGAGAGCCTCACTTGTGATCTCTGGGAGAACCCCATGGTAAGAATGACCTCGCCCACTGTTGCATCTCCAGGCATGGTTTTTGGCATTTCATGTGTCCTTGTCCTCCGGATAGCCTGCTCCCAAATGCTCTGTGTCCCCGCCTCTCTCTCTGTCTCTCTCTCTCCACTGCTCTGGGCCAGGGTCTCCTTTGCTGCCACCTGCTTTGTCCTGATTCTGTTCTTCAGCAGGATGTAAGGGCCTCTGGAGGTGAACCCTAAATTGGTCCCTGTAGCTCCCGGCAACAGAGAGCATTCCTGTCTTTTCCCTTGCAGGCAAGGGGAGTGGATTTGGCTGGCACAGATCAGATTCTGGGCTGGGGAGGGGAAGAAGGGAGGAGGGTGATAGCAAATTTTTCTTTTGGCTGGGGGTGGCTTTCCAGTTTTATTTTGGTTATTGGATTTTTTGTTTTTTTTAATGTGACTAATTATTGGAGCCGGTTTGAGGGCAAGAACTTTGTGCCCTGGCCTCATGAGGATCTCAGGGGATGGCGGTCAGGGCCACCACCAGCCTACAGCCTTTATGCCAAGTATATGTGGTCCCACCACAGGAGCAAGGTGAGTCACGGGAGTCACCTTCATGCACATTTGAAAAAGGGACATTTCCTGTAGGCGAACTCATCTCTGAGCCAGAATGGTTGGCTTGGAAGAATAAGGCAGGCTGTGCCTCGGCCCCCCACTCACACCCTCCATGGCTTGCCTCTGTGCACTAATCTGTCCACAGCAGTCCTGACTGTGGTTGCCACTCCTGGCTGCTGCTCGGAGGGCATCCACATCAGTGGCCTGTGGTGTGCACAGAGAGACACAGACCTGTCAAGGGCTCAGCAGAGGCCTTGGTGTCAGTGAACTCATCTTCCTTGGCCCTGCTTCCTCCCCACTGCTTCTTGCACAGTGATCTCTCCTGTGTTCTGGCTGCAAACACAGCCCTGTGCCAGGATTTTCCAGTTTGAGCATGTTTTGTGTTTAGCTTTGGTTGGTAGCTTTTTATTCTGGGAGCAGCTGGCCTCGTGCAAGGCCTTGTCTCATTGGTTTAACCTTGGTGGTAATGCTGTAGGAGCTAATGCTAGCTGCTCTAACAGAGCAGCTCCGAAATCCCAGCTGCCTAACTCGAGAGATTTTTATTTTTGACTCACAAAGCAGTCCAGTGACTGTGTTTAATATGGTGACCAGGCTCCTTCTATCTGCCCCCCTGTGCCACCCCCCTTTGCCATCTTGACCTAAGGCCAGTAAAGGGGCAAGAGAGGATGCAGAGGGCCTCATTTTGACCTGCAAATGGGTCGCATCACTGCTGCTCACCTTCTGTTGGTAGGAACTGGTCATATGGGGCCTAGATGTGGATTCCCTGGGAAATGTGTCCTTGGCTGGGCAACTGTTCTCAAAAATACCTTCATTCCATGGAGGAGGAACACTGACCTTTGGTAGGCAGTAGGCTCTCTCTGCCTCAGGGCTGAGCTGAGAGGGGCTTCCACTCCTGCCTGGTGGTTACCCTTCTATTCTGTGAGGAGAAGTCCTTATATTTTATTGAGCAACAGCCTCTGCTCAGAGATAACCTTTATTAAGGCTTCAGGTGGGAATGGGAGAACTTTAACCTTTCTTTCTTTGATCAGACTTACCTCTGTTCCTGCTCTACCCAGTGAGTGCAGACCTCTCCGTAGTCTCTTTTCGCTCTCCAAAAAAAGTCACAGAAAAATGTGCCTGGGAGCCGCTCAGAACCTCCCTTCCACCCAACCACCCCCCAGCCATTCCCCCTCCAGGTTTTTGTTTTGTTTTGTTTTGTTTTGTTTTGTTTTTGTGACTTTGGCTAGAGGATGACTAGGGAGAGAAAGACCATCTAATAAAGGCAGTGTCATCGCTTCCTGTGTTTGCTGAGGTGGGTGGGGGTGGGACAGTAGCTCTGAGAACTCTGAAGAGGCTCAGGGAATTAATAAAGTCTGACAAAGACTGTGGAGCCTGATCCGGAAGGGGACAGCCCACCTTCCTGTGGAGCCTTTCTTCCTTCAATGATGTCAGAAGCGGCTGCCGTTGCCTTGGCAACTTCATCACCAAGCTCCAAGGGCACACGTGCTGATTTCAGGGCTCTCTTCCTAATGATGAAGAGCTATAGATGAATCTTACTGTCCCCCAAATGCAAGTGAATCATAGGGAGATACACTCCAGTACTCAGTGCAGTCTGTGGCCGTAGACAGCTCAAGGGAGTGGACGATACTGGAAGAATCTGGAGGACACGTAGGGGACCACGGACTCTTTCTTTGTACACAAAACTTTTATGTTTTATTTTTTTTAAAGATTTTATTTTATTTACTCAGGAGAGACACAGAGCGCAAGAGAGAGACAGAGACACAGGCAGAGGGAGAAGCAGGCCCCACGCAGGGAGCCCAAAGCAGGACTCGATCCCTGGTCTCCAGGATCAGGCCGTGGGCTGCAGGTGGTGCTAAGCCGCTGAGCCACTGGGGCTGCCCAACTTTTATGTTTTAGAAAAAGGAAATTGCTGATCTGCCTTCTGACAGTACTCTTCCCTTCTGCCCCTTTCGGATGGAAAGCCTGAGCAAGTCACATGGCCCATTGCCCAAGAGTCTTGCTGTAGGACTGGAAGGTTCTGGAGATATTGCAGAGGTGGGCACCATTGGGTGCAGCATAGTAGAGAAGGGGCAAAGCCTTACCTCTTGGCTACCCACCATCAGCAGATACATTCTTTTTCTTTCCATGCTCCCTTTCTGAGTAGCTGGGAAGTTCAAAAACACCAGTGAATGAAGGTGAGGCAGCATTTTGTGGTGGCCCAACACACAGGTACTTGAATCACAGTGACGCAGTGGCTCTGCTACCTCCTGCCTGTGTGAGCTGAACTCAATTAATTAACCTTATTGAGCTTCAGTATCTTTGTCTGTAAAATGGTAACAATACCAGCCCCATAACATTTTTTTTTTCCTTTTTTTTTTTTTATTGGTGTTCAATTTACTAACATACAGAATAACACCCAGTGCCCGTCACCCATTCACTCCCACCCCCCGCCCTCCTCCCCTTCTACCACCCCTAGTTCGTTTCCCAGAGTTAGCAGTCTTTACGTTCTGTCTCCCTTTCTGATATGTCCCACACATTTCTTCTCCCTTCCCTTATTTTCCCTTTCACTATTATTTATATTCCCCAAATGAATGAGAACATATAATGTTTGTCCTTCTCCGACTGACTTACTTCACTCAGCATAATACCCTCCAGTTCCATCCACGTTGAAGCAAATGGTGGGTATTTGTCATTTCTAATAGCTGAGTAATATTCCATTGTATACATAAACCACATCTTCTTTATCCATTCATCTTTCGTTGGACACCGAGGCTCCTTCCACAGTTTGGCTATAGTGGCCATTGCTGCTAGAAACATCGGGGTGCAGGTGTCCCGGCGTTTCATTGCATTTGTATCTTTGGGGTAAATCCCCAACAGTGCAATTGCTGGGTCGTAGGGCAGGTATATTTTTAACTGTTTGAGGAACCTCCACACAGTTTTCCAGAGTGGCTGCACCAGTTCACATTCCCACCAACAGTGTAGGAGGGTTCCCTTTTCTCCGCATCCTCTCCAACATTTGTTGTTTCCTGCCTTGTTAATTTTCCCCATTCTCACTGGTGTGAGGTGGTATCTCATTGTAGTTTTGATTTGTATTTCCCTGATGGCAAGTGATGCAGAACATTTTCTCATATGCATGTTGGCCATGTCTATGTCTTCCTCTGTGAGATTTCTGTTCATGTCTTTTGCCCATTTCATGATTGGATTGTTTGTTTCTTTGGTGTTGAGTTTAATAAGTTCTTTATAGATCTTGGAAACTAGCCCTTTATCTGATATGTCATTTGCAAATATCTTCTCCCATTCTGTAGGTTGTCTTTGAGTTTTGTTGACTGTATCCTTTGCTGTGCAAAAGCTTCTTATCTTGATGAAGTCCCAATAGTTCATTTTTGCTTTTGTTTCTTTTGCCTTTGTGGATGTATCTTGCAAGAAGTTACTATGGCCGAGTTCAAAAAGGGTGTTGCCTGTGTTCTTCTCTAGGATTTTGATGGAATCTTGTCTCACATTTAGATCTTTCATCCATTTTGAGTTTATCTTTGTGTATGGTGAAAGAGAGTGGTCTAGTTTCATTCTTCTGCATGTGGATGTCCAATTTTCCCAGCACCATTTATTGAAGAGACTGTCTTTCTTCCAATGGATAGTCTTTCCTCCTTTATCGAATATTAGTTGCCCATAAAGTTCAGGGTCCACTTCTGGATTCTCTATTCTGTTCCACTGATCTATGTGTCTGTTTTTGTGCCAGTACCACACTGTCTTGATGACCACAGCTTTGTAGTACAACCTGAAATCTGGCATTGTGATGCCCCCAGATATGGTTTTCTTTTTTAAAATTCCCCTGGCTATTCGGGGTCTTTTCTGATTCCACACAAATCTTAAAATAATTTGTTCTAACTCTCTGAAGAAAGTCCATGGTATTTTGATAGGGATTGCATTAAACGTGTATATTGCCCTGGGTAACATTGACATTTTCACAATATTAATTCTGCCAATCCATGAGCATGGAATATTTTTCCATCTCTTTGTGTCTTCCTCAATTTCTTTCAGAAGTGTTCTATAGTTTTGAGGGTATAGATCCTTTACATCTTTGGTGAGGTTTATTCCTAGGTATCTTATGCTTTTGGGTGCAATTGTAAATGGGATTGACTCCTTCATTTCTCTTTCTTCAGTCTCATTGTTAGTGTATAGAAATGCCATTGACTTCTGGGCATTGATTTTGTATCCTGCCACGCTACCGAATTGCTGTATGAGTTCTAGCAATCTTGGGGTGGAGACTTTTGGGTTTTCTATGTAGAGTATCATGTCATCGGCGAAGAGAGAGAGTTTGACTTCTTCTTTGCCAATTTGAATGCCTTTAATGTCTTTTTGTTGTCTGATTGCTGAGGCTAGGACTTCCAGTACTATGTTGAATAGCAGTGGTGAGAGTGGACATCCCTGTCTTGTTCCTGATCTTAGGGGAAAGGCTCCCAGTGCTTCCCCATTGAGAATGATATTTGCTGTGGGCTTTTCATAGATGGCTTTTAAGATGTCGAGGAATGTTCCCTCTATCCCTACACTCTGAAGAGTTTTAATCAGGAATGGATGCTGTATTTTGTCAAATGCTTTCTCTGCATCCAATGAGAGGATCATATGGTTCTTGGTTTTTCTCTTGCTGATATGATGAATCACATTGATTGTTTTACGGGTGTTGAACCAGCCTTGTGTCCCAGGGATAAATCCTACTTGGTCATGGTGAATAATTTTCTTAATGTACTGTTGGATCCTATTGGCCAGTATCTTGTTGAGAATTTTTGCATCCATGTTCATCAGGGATATTGGTCTGTAATTCTCCTTTTTGGCGGGGTCTTTGTCTGGCTTTGGAATTAAGGTGATGCTGGCCTCATAGAACGAATTTGGAAGTACTCCATCTCTTTCTATCTTTCCAAACAGCTTTAGGAGAATAGGTATGATTTCTTCTTTAAACGTTTGATAAAATTCTCCTGGGAAGCCATCTGGCCCTGGACTCTTGTGTCTTGGGAGGTTTTTGATGACTGCTTCAATTTCCTCCCTGGTTATTGGCCTGTTCAGGTTTTCTATTTCTTCCTGTTCCAGTTTTGGTAGTTTGTGGCTTTCCAGGAATGCGTCCATTTCTTCTAGATTGCCTAATTTATTGGCGTATAGCTGTTCATAATATGTTTTTAAAATCGTTTGTATTTCCTTGGTGTTGGTAGTGATCTCTCCTTTCTCATTCATGATTTTATTAATTTGAGTCTTCTCTCTCTTCTTTTTAATAAGGCTGGCTAATGGTTTATCTATCTTATTAATTCTTTCAAAGAACCAACTCCTGGTTCTGTTGATCTGTTCCACAGTTCTTCTGGTCTCGATTTCGTTGAGTTCTGCTCGAATCTTTATTAACTCCCTTCTTCTCTTGGGTGTAGGATCTATTTGCTGTTTTTTCTCTAGCTCCTTTATGTGTAAGGTTAGCTTTTGTATTTGAGTTCTTTCCAGTTTTTGAATGGATGCTTGTATTGCGATGTATTTCCCCCTTAGGACTGCTTTTGCTGCATCCCAAAGATTTTGAACGGTTGTATCTTCATTCTCATTAGTTTCCATGAATCTTTTTAATTCTTCCTTAATTTCCTGGTTGACCCTTTTATCTTTTAGCAGGATGGTCCTTAACCTCCACGTGTTTGAGGTCCTTCCAAACTTCTTGTTGTGATTTAGTTCTAATTTCAAGGCATTATGGTCCGAGAATATGCAGGGGACAATCCCAATCTTTTGGTATCGGTTCAGACCCGATTTGTGACCCAATATGTGGTCTATTCTGGAGAAAGTTCCATGTGCGCTTGAGAAGAATGTGTATTCAGTTGAGTTTGGATGTAAAGTTCTGTAGATATCTGTGAAATCCATCTGGTCCAGTGTATCATTTAAAGCTCTCGTTTCTTTGGAGATGTTTTGCTTAGAAGACCTATCGAGTATAGAAAGAGCTAGATTGAAGTCACCAAGTATAAGTGTATTATTATCTAAGTATTTCTTCACTTTGGTTAATAATTGATTTATATATTTGGCAGCTCCCACATTTGGAGCATATATATTGAGGATTGTTAAGTCCTCTTGTTGAATAGATCCTTTAAGTATGATATAGTGTCCCTCTTCATCTCTCACTACAGTCTTTGGGGTAAATTTTAGTTTATCTGATATAAGGATGGCTACCCCTGCTTTCTTTTGAGGACCATTCGAATGGTAAATGGTTCTCCAACCTTTTATTTTCAGGCTGTAGGTGTCCTTCTGTCTAAAATGAGTCTCTTGTAGACAGCAAATAGATGGGTCCTGCTTTTTTATCCAGTCTGAAACCCTGCGCCTTTTGATGGGGTCATTAAGCCCGTTCACATTCAGAGTTACTATTGAGAGATATGAGTTTAGTGTCATCATGATATCTATTCAGTCTTTGTTTTTGTGGACTGTTCCACTGAACTTCTTCTTAAAGGGGAATTTTAAGAGGCCCCCTTAAAATTTCTTGCAGAGCTGGTTTGGAGGTCACATATTCTTTTAGTTGCTGCCTGTCTTGGAAGCTCTTTATCTCTCCTTCCATTTTGAATGAGAGCCTTGCTGGATAAAGTATTCTTGGTTGCATGTTCTTCTCATTTAGGACCCTGAATATATCCTGCCAGCCCTTTCTGGCCTGCCAGGTCTCTGTGGAGAGGTCTGCTGTTACCCTAATACTCCTCCCCATAAAAGTCAGGGATTTCTTGTCTCTTGCTGCTTTAAGGATCTTCTCCTTATCTTTGGAATTTGCAAGCTTGACAATTAAATGTCGAGGTGTTGAACGGTTTTTATTGATTTTAGGGGGGGATCTCTCTATTTCCTGGATCTGAATGCCTGTTTCCCTTCCCAGATTAGGAAAGTTTTCAGCTAGAATTTGTTCAAATACATATTCTGGCCCTCTGTCCCTTTCGGCGCCCTCGGGAACCCCAATCAAACGTAGGTTTTTCTTCCTCAGGCTGTCGTTTATTTCCCTTAATCTATCTTCATGGTCTTTTAATTGTTTGTCTCTTTTTTCCTCAGTTTCCCTCTTTGCTATCAACTTGTCTTCTAGGTCACTCACTCGTTCTTCCACCTCGTTAACCCTCGTCGTTAGGACTTCTAGTTTGGATTGCATCTCATTCAATTGATTTTTAATTTCTGCCTGATTAGCTCTAAATTCTGCAGTCATGAAGTCTCTTGAGTCCTTTATACTTTTTTCTAGAGCCACCAGTAGCTGTATAATAGTGCTTCTGAATTGGCTTTCTGACATTGAATTGTAATCCAGATTTTGTAACTCTGTGGGAGAGAGGACTGTTTCTGATTCTTTCTTTTGAGGTGAGGTTTTCCTTCTAGTCATTTTGCTCAGTGCAGAGTGGCCAAAAGCAAGTTGTATTGGGAAAAAGAGAAAAAAGAGAGGAGAGAAAGAAGGAAAGAAAAGAGAAAGAGAAAAAAAAAGGGAAGAAAAAGAAAAAAAAAACAAAAAAAAAAAAAGAAGAAGAAAAAGAGAAAGAAAAAGAAAGGAGAAAAAAAGGGGGTGGGGGAAGGAAACAAATCAAAAAGCAAAACAAAATAAAAACAAAAACAAAAACAAAAACAAACAAACAAAAAAAGAACCACCGGGGAGTATCTTCTGATTCTGTGTACTTTAAGTCCCTTGGCTTCTCCTGGAAGTTGTCAGTCTAGCTGGTGTTCTGGGGGAGGGGCCTGTTGTGCTGATTTTCAGGTGTCAGCAGTTGGGGGAGCTGCTGTGCCCCTGCCTGGTGCAGGGCTCGGTGGGGGTTGTTTACCCCGTGAGGCCGCAGGAGGAACAGCCCCAGTGGCGGGCAGCTCTGGAAACCTGGATTCAGCTCCGGCAGGAACTCCGTCTGCAGGGCCTGGAGGCTCGGGGCGGGGCCGCTGATCTGCTCAGCTGGGGCAGGAGCGTCCTCGCTGTCCTGGGCCCTCCCGGCCTCTGCCTGTCCCGGGGGAGGCCGGATCCTGGGCTGTGTCCCGGCGCCCTGTGCTCCGGAGCCTGCGCTGGTGGATTCGCGCTCCCGGGCCGCGCAGCCCCCTCCGCGGAGCCGCCGCCCGAGCCCCTCCGAGCTGCTCCTGGAACCGCGCAGCCCCCTCCGCACGGAGCCTCTTCCTCTGCCCGAGCCCCTCCGAGCTGCTCCCGGGGCCGCGCAGCCCCCTCCGCGGAGCCCCCCCGAGCCCCTTCAGCTGCTCCGGGTCCCGCCGGGTCCCGCCGTGCGCGCTGCAGCCCTTAGGGAGCTCGGCGCACTCTCCTGGGCGCGCAGTTGCTGTTACTGTCCCGGGGAGCCCGAGGGCATCCCCGCCCTCCTGGGTCCTGCTCCACCTCCCCGCGAGCCCCTTTCCGCCCGGGAAGGTCGGTGCAGCTCCTGCGTCTCCGGGACGGGGCTCTCCTGTCCTGGGGACACTCGCCCCGGCCTCAGCCCGGCTCCTCGCGGGGCCCCTCCCCCTTGGAGGCCTTTTGTTTCTTTATTTCTTTTTCCCCGTCTTCCTACCTTGATAGAAGCGCGAACTCTTCTCACTGTAGCATTCCAGCTGGTCTCTCTTTAATTCTCAGGCCGAATTCATAGATTTTCAGGATAATTTGAAGGTTTTCTAGGTAGTTTGGTGGAGACAGGTGATTTGGAGACCCTGCTCTTCCGCCATCTTGCTCCTCCCCTCGCCCCATAACATTTTAATGAATGAATAGCACATGTGAAATGCTTAGCACAGTGTTTGGCACATAATAGGTACTCAAATAAATGATGATTATTTTTCCAATTTAGAATATTAAAATTTTCCCAGTTCAGGCCTGACACCAGCATACTTGAAGCCTTCGCACAAATTAGAAAAAAGTGCCTCGACTGCAGACAAATTGAAATAAGGTGCTTCCTCATCCAGCCTGGGGCAGCCCTTGAGCAGGTTCACAGAGTCCTGTAGCTTGGCCGAGGAGCAGAGCCCTTCACCTTAGCACTCACCAGCCCTGGCTTAGACCTCTCGCTTCCTTGGTTCTCAGCAATTTGCCTGGAAAGTCTCTTGAAAAGGTTGTCTCACAGAAACATTCTGAAAAATCTCAAAATAATAAGAGATAGAGGGGACTGAAGATGTGGCCAACTTTGACCATAGGACATCAGCTGTGAGTTGAGCAGTGCTGGTCTGTTCTCTGCTCACTCACAGGGATGTCCTGTCATGAGCTGCCCGCAGCGTCAGCTGTGTGGTTTTCTTTGTTCTTTCTTGTTGTTGTTGTTGTTGTTGTTATTATTATTTAGGTTGGCTGTGGGAAGCTGGCCCTGGGGGAGCTGTAGCCTACCTGCAGATGCTGTAGGTTTTAGCAAACAAAGCCCTCCTAGTGCCACTGTCTTGTCCACTGAGCTGCAGCCGTAATGGCCGTTGGAGCCAATCATTCAGTACGTATTTGCAGGGCCCCACCACAGCCTAGGCTGAGGCATGGTTATAAAACATTAGACATAGCCTCTGTTCTCAGGGGGCTCATCTTCTAGTGGGGGAGCAGAAAGAAACCCAATGGTCATCCGGTCTTGTACACTGATGTATTTGGTAATCTCAAGTGCTAGACATTTTATAGGACAGGTTATAAAAGCTCTGGATGATGCTAAATTTCTCCAGAGAGGATTTATTTCTGCTCTGGCTGGCTATTATCCTGGGGGCATATTGCCTTAGTCGTGTTTGGGATTGAAGTGATTCAGAGCTGTGTTTCAGTTTTGTGAGGACTGTTTATTTCTTTTTCTTTTTTTAGGACTGTTTATTTCTTATTCACTTTTACTTCTTAGAGGTAACCCTTCAAGAGGGTGTTGGCAGAGTATTGTGCCTTCCCCAAGATGTCCGCATTCCTTTTTTTTTTTTTTTAAGTAGACTCTACCCCCAATGTCAGGTTTAAACTCACAACCCTGAGATCAAGAGTTGCATGCTCTACCGACTGAGCTAGCCAGGTGCCCCAAGATGCCCACATCCTAATGCTGGGAATCCATAAACATGTTAGGTTCAATGGCAAAGGAGAATGAAGGTTGCAATGGAGCTAAGGTCACTAATCAATTGCTATTAAAATAGATTGTCCTGGATTCTCTGGGTGGTCCCAAAGGAGTCACAGGGCCCTTAACAGTAGAAAAGGGTAGCAGAAGAGGAGAGTAAAGTGATGCTTAGTGAGAGGGACTTAATCTGCTGTTGCTGGTGCCAAAGATGGGGAAAGGGCCACACACCAAGGACTATGAGCAGCTTCTGGGATCTGGAAAAAGCAAGGGCACAGATTGTCCTAGGGCCTCCAGAGAGAATGTGACCCTGATGGCACCTAGATTTGAGCCTAGTGAGACCCATGTCAGAATTCTAACCTACAGAATTGTAAGATACTAAATTTTTGTTGTTTAAAGCCATTCCCTTGGTGATAATTAGTTGCAATGGGAGACAAATGCAAGGAGTCCCAGCTAAAGGGTTGAATGTTTCCCAGAGCATCCTCTTGGTGGGTCTTGACTCCATGTTTTGTCTCCATAGTGCTGTGAGACTGCTGCAAGCTTTGCCTTCTATGTCTTATATGTTATTATTCTGTCTCTTGCTTAGTGGCTTCTGCTTGCTGCTTGCAAGTCAGCAACTGTCTGGAGAGCCAGAGGGGTCCAGAGATCAGAATCACTTCTCCACACTTCTTTTTTCCCAAGGATCTGATGCCTCAGACTTGGGCTTCTTTGGTAGCCCTGAACTCGGATCTGTGTCTCTCAGGCCACTGATACTGATCACTGGTACTGATCTCAGCATTTGGGCTCATGCTGCTTGCAGATCAGCAGATCTCCCTGGCAGTAAACAAAGGGTAACTGTTGTGTTGATGTTATCATTAACTGAGTTTAAGGAACCTGGTCCCAGCTTAGCCTTGGGCATGTCATTGCCCTTCTCTGGCTCTTGTTTCTTTACTGTGTCTAATGAGGTTTTCAGCTGAGATGGTCTCCAGATTCTCTTCCATGTCTTGCATCTCCAGTTCTAGAGTCTCTGTGTAGGAGAGCACTGTGCTGGTAGGTTTGGCAGGGGTCACACAGGTGGAATCCTTGTCCAGAAGGTACTTCCGGTGTCCTTATCATATTGGTGAAATAAGGTCTGTTTATGTAGAAGAAGATTAGAGAACTGAATAGTATATTATCAAATGACAAAACAGCTCAGAGAGGCAGAGAGCAAAGACTTCAATTTGGATCTAATGAAATGGCACAGCCCAGTGTTATGAGCACTTATCTCTAGAAAAATAACCACCTTAAGCCTTAATACTTTCTTGTCAGCACAGTTTGGTTAATTAATCCATGATTAATCAGAATATATAATTGAATTTGTAAGAACTCAGGAACTGACATCATGATGGATTTTGGATCCTGGTGGAGCTGCAAGCTATCTAACCTTGGTTATTTGCATGAGCTGTGATTTAGACCTGACAATTGAGGTTTTTTTGTTTTTGTTTTTGTTTTGTTTTGTTTTTGTAAGGAAGGTGGCAGTTAAATGGATGGCCGTTGTGTTCAGATTAAACAGAATGGAATTTGGTGGTATTTTGCAAGCTCTGCAATTCAATTTGTTTTCTGGGAAGGAAGTCAAGAAAAAAGCAATAAAAGCCCAGGGTTATATAAGCATTAGACCAAAGCTGGGACTCCCCCAGGGGGGTCTAACTTTTATTCATCTTTGCCTCCTTAGTCCCTAGCATGGTGCCTTGCCCACGTAGTCCATGATTAACTGCTAACTCACAACACACTAGCCAATGACTGACTGCAAACCAGTTAACCCGATGAATAAATGAATGATTCCTTCATCCAGCATGCAGTAAATATTCAATAAACCACCCTGTCTAGGCCTTATGGAAGGTAAGGGGACTGGAATGAAAAGCTCTCCCTGCCCTGGGAGCACTTCCAGCCCACTGGGAGAAATTACATACAATGTGATGTAGTAGCAGTTTAGTGGAAAGAATGGGAAAGGTTGGGAGATCCCAGAGGGAGTAACAGAGTGAAGGGTCAGAGGGAATTTGGGAGGATTTCACAGGACAAGTGACATTTGAGCTGGGTCTTCAAGCATGAATAGATGTTTGCCAGGCAGAAGATTGGGGAAACCACATTCCACAAAGGATGGTACATGTGATGGATGGAGAGCTCCTTTTGGATGACATGTAGCTTCATGTAGGAGGGAACAGGTGATGGGACTAGATGGGTGGCTTGGAGTAAGGTTGGGAAAGGACTAGAATGCCAGTTAAGGGAACCTTGACTTTATTTGGACCTAATGGGGAGTCCTTGAAGGATTTCAATATGTGAATGACACGGTGAGATTCACATTTTAGGAACAAATTCTTGTAAGTAGTTGGTGGATAGGTGGGAAGAGAGACGGACTTGTGGCAGAGATGTTCATTGCTTGTTGGGGGTTAGCAAGTGGCACAGTGAGAGGCAGGAGGGAAGGAGGCTACAGAGTGAGGATAAGAGGCCAAAAGTTCTAGTCAAGTTAGTTACCTTCTCTGAGCATCCTTAATTTTCCTTATCTGTAAAATAGGAAAAAATAATTTCTATCTCATGGGCTATTTTGAGGTTTTGATGAGAAGCCTTGCAAAAATTTTAGCATACATTGTCTGGCACATAATAAGCACTTGGTAAAAATTGGCTGCTTATTATTTACATGGGGAAAGATGACAAGAACCCTGGCTAAGGAGGTGGCTGTAGGGATGGAGAGGAGGGAGGAAAATCAGAGAAAGCTGGAATGTAGACTAGATTGGCCATAGGGAGGGAGAGAAGGGAGGAAAATCAGAGAAAGCTGGGATGTAGACTAGATTGCTGAGTCATGTTGCCTTGCCTTGGAGCTGAGAGCCGGCAGTTTTGTGCTGACTCTTACTGCAGCAGTCTGCTCTGCTGGCCTCATTATAAATCTCGGATGAGGCCCTAGGGTGTTTGACCTTGGGCTGTCCTGGCTCAGGCACAGCTGGCAAAGCTAAGTTAGTTGCCAGGAAGAGAGGCATTTCTCTGTTTGAAGGCAAATGCACGTAAACATCTGTTTTGTTGTTCCTGCCCCTGCAGGAACCCAGGCACGTTTTGCCCCTGCACTGTGGAGCATGACAACCAGCTCTGTGTGCCAGAGCAGGAGAGCCACGTGGGCCCTTGGCGCAGAGCAACAGATGCAGTCAGCATTGCGGTGGAAGCTGGGATGTGGAGAGCAGCTTTGGTGAGCCCCATGCAGGTGCTACTCAAAGGGAGATATTGAGGGTGCATGAAGGACCCCTGCCCACTCTTTCTCTTGGTTTGAAACCCCACCATTATTAGGAAGAGAATTGTTTGGATTTAAAGGCTCTTTGTCTCCTGTTGAATGCAAACACCTCAGGAAAAAGTAGTATCAGTAAGGGAAGGGATAGCAACTGTAATAAAGATAAGTAATAATGATGGCAACAACCAATATTTATGGAGAACTATTAATGTGATAGGTCCCTTTTATGTGTTGCCTTATTTAATTGTTCTGACAGTCCTATTAGGTGAATATTTTTATCTCAGAGAAGTTAAAAAACTTCCTTAAAAACACAGTATACATCTTTGAGAGTACTATGACAGAGTGAGTGAGAACGGGTGTGAGAGGGACAGTGAGGGGGGTGCCAGGTGTGGGACTGTGTAGGTGTCCCTGCAGGAGAGAGCTAAGGAGAAATGAAAATGTAGAGGAGAAGCTAAATTTTGGCTAGGACTGTTTACCTCATAATCTCTGAATTCATAGGTTTGCTTTTTGTCCCTGGTTCTGTCAGCTTTCATCTTCATTTGAAGGCTCAGAGATAATCACGGAATTCCTAAGACAGGTTGGGTTAGAGTTAAGGAGTCCAGATAGAACTGCTTACAAAATTCAGGTTTATCCAAGTTTATCCAGCTGTGGTCAGACAGGACCACATAGACCCCTCATGACTAGGATTGGGGACAAACAGTCTTTGCATCCCCCATGCGAGGCACAGAGGATGCATCCCCCATGCGAGGCACAGTAGGCACTCAGTAGATGCTCTCTAAAGGAATGCTACCTAAGGTGTCCCCACTGGAACTCAGGCTTGCTCCCTTTAGAGCACTGCCGCCCCCTCTGGCTGCTCTCCCTGGTTCCAGGGATAAAGGAATTACAGACCTCTCCACTTATGAATTCAGGAGGGACCAGAGGAAGACCAAATACAATTGAGTTTCATTGTTTATTAATAATTACTTACCCAACTCATCTGGACCATTTAAAATTTTAACCCTAAATTTTAAGTTTCCAATCAGGAAGTAGACATGGAGGATGTAGATGGAGAAGGAGCCTAAGCTGCTCTTCAGGGTCCTGGTAACATACGTCCTAGACACAGGGTTAGAATGGCTTGATGGTCTCTGGGGGAGTATTCCCCAGTGAGTAGTCAGCGTCAAATAGAAGATAACACTGGCAGCCCCAAAGTGGAATAGGAGAAAGCACTGGAAGTGAGCAGGTTCTGGTTTTGCCACTAGCTGTATGATCGTAGACATCATGTTCCTTCTTTGGGTGCCCATTTGCTCATGGGACATTGAACTAGGTAAGTGGTTTTCAAGCTATATTGAGAAGTATGAAGAGTTCTGAGGGCCTCTGGGGTCTGTTTAAAATATTGTGTTGTATCTAAGGTATCAACTGACAGAAGAGTGCTAGTGCCTAACACTTCAAGGATCCCATTCAATATGAGTCTATATACTTATAAAAGCTCTTTGAAAAAGAAACTATCCCTAACTGGATACCAAAAGTTTGAGCTACAGATTGCTAGGCAGAGAATACCATTGGAAGGACACCACAAAGGTGAGGTATCTCCAGACTATTCCTACTATCACTTTTTAAGATGTACTGCCTTTGCTTAAGACTTGTGGCTTAGGTAGCTCTCAGTAAAATGCAAATATTTATGTGGCTATTCTCTCAGAATTATTAGTATCATTGATGACCTCTATAGCTCAAATTCACAGACATTTTAAAAAATATTTTATTTATTCATGACAGAGAGAGAGAGAGAGGCAGAGACACAGGCACAGGGAGAAGCAGGCTCCATGCAGGGAGCCCAACGTGGGACTCAATCCCGGGACTCTAGGATCACGCCCTGGGCTGAAGGCAGCGCTAAACCACTGACCCACCCGGGCTGCCCTCACAGACATTTTTAATTTAAAACCTTCACTCATCCATACCATCACTTCTACCATTACCTTTCCCTTTGTAAAATTGCCATATGAAAGCCTGGATGCTGACATTTAAAATACACTTATCCATTTTTCCCTCTCTATCAATTCAGGGCAAATTTTGGAAGGGGTTTTGTTTTCAGGTATCAGAGAAGGAGAAGAGGTGTTTTGTGTGAGACAGCCTAGCCTCCTTTGCAATATTAGTCAGGCTGACTTGGAGGTAAGGTCAAGCTTAAGTAAACTAGAACATTTCCAGTTTTTACTTCAGCAAGCCCAGCTAGTTAGGTATGCTTTGAAGACTTCAAAAACTGGAGAATGTTTGGTATGTGGCATGGTGTAAGAAAGAAGTTGGTTCTACTAAGGAAATTATCTGATGTGGGATGATTGCCTGCTTGCGTTACAATTTCCAGGGGCCTGAATTCATACAACTTTCATGTTTCAGATGAAGCCTGGAGGAGCCCCTGTGGGCAGAGAGGGCTGAGCTTCCACATTTGACACTAGACTGCTGGCTTTGCTGGAATTAGGCTTCTAAGGAGTATGAAAATAAGTTTAAATTTGGGTGTATTATGAACAACACATGGCTCCAGTTTAAAGTTTGAGGCCTCTTATTTGGTTCCATGCTCTTGCCAAGATGCTTTGAATGAAGACAAATATTTGGGGTAAACTATAGATAAATTTGGAGGACATGCTAGAATTTTTGTAGGTTTTCATCATCAGGTTTCTTAAAAGATAGTATTTTGAAGTAAAGTATATTCACGTTCTTAAGGACTGGGAGAAAATTGACAAAGTACAGTGATTTTGGTCACAATCTATAAATCATGGATGATTTTTTTTGTATTTTTATTTTCTAAGCTTTATATCATATGGGTATATTGTCTCATAACAAAAAAAAATATTGAAACCTGTTTACTGGAACATAACCAGCGTGAAAATGCCAGTGATTACATTTGCAGTCGTTACTCCAGCTCTTGTACCTGTTACAGTCTGGCTTCTGTTCTTTCTACTGCACTGAAATGGAGTCACTCATATCCTGCAAAGCAAAGAGCACATCTTAGTCTCTGCAATCTTTGACCGTGTGGGCCGTTTTCTTCCTGAAATTCTCTTTCTCTTTGACTTCTAAGGTAATAGCTGTTTCCTGGGCCTCCTAGCCTTATATTTTTTCATATAAGCCTCTTCACCCCCCCATCTAAACTTCAGTGTTTCCCTTCTTGCTCCATACCCACATAGTGAGCAACCTCACTGAAAGCCAGCTTCAGCTTCCACTGATCAGTGCCGATTCTCTCCAGCCAGATTTCTCTCTGATGTGCTAGTCCCACCGAGCTCTCTGTGGGGCAGCTCCACTAGCTGTACGCAAGCACTGGAATATTGTTATTTTAAATCCCTGGCCAGACATGCACCTTCCCTGGTGTTTCTTATTCCCTAATGTGGCAGGTCCCTTCATTGTCCTCTTCCAGGCTGGCTCCTTCACTAAGTTGTACTTCTTCCTTTTCCCAGGGATCCAGTCACAACCTCCTGTGGCTTCTATCTCTCAAAACTCTCCTGGACCCACCACCACATCTCCATCTTCACTGATGGCCTTGGATTAGTTCTCTACTGCTTCTTGCTGGGTTGTTATAAACATTCTTCCTGCCCCTCCAGTGCATCTTCATACTGCTGGTTAAATCATCTTTCTCAAAGTCAGTTTACAAATCGATTATGTCACTCTGTGTATAAATCCTCTAGTGGATTTTTCGGGATATGCTCCTTGGTAAAGCCTTTCAAGATCTGGCTTTTGCTTATCTGTGCAGCCTCATATCTCTTCACTTGGCCACATACATCTTTTGCTCCAATAATACTACCTAGCCAAGGCTGCAGCTCCCAGTGATGACTTCTTCTACTATTACTACTTCTTCTTCTTCTTGCCTTTTTTAATCCTAACTTGCTGTCTGTCCTGTCTTTGAGCTTTCTCAGATCTTCTTGAGGTCACTGTGTTTAAAATCCTACAATTTAAAAATAGCAAATTTATGCCATTTATATTTAATGAAACTTTCATGTCTTTCAGGAAAATGCCCATATAAATTAATCACATAAATGAATGAGCACACACACAAAAGAATGCACGGGAAAATATGTTCCATGTTATAAAAACATGATCTTTACTCAACTTTCTGACCACAATTATGGAGTAAGGCAAAGTGTATAGCTCCAAAGAAAGTAAAGGATTTTACTCATAAATTTTAATATTGAGGGGATCCCTGGGTGGCTCAGCAGTTCAGCGCCGGCCTTTGGTCCAGGGCGTGATCCTGGAGTCCCGGGATTGAGTACCCTGTTGGGCTCCTGGCACGGAGCCTGCTTCTTCCTCTGCCTGTGTCTCTGCCTCTCTCTCTCTCTCTATGTCTATCATGAATGAATGGATAAAATCTTTAAAAAAATTTTTTAATATTGAAAGAACAAGTAATCTGAGAATATTTTGCTCTTTATAAAACCACCAGTAACCATCCTCATATTTTTAATGGACTGGATAATGATACATCTTATTAGTCAGCACAAGGGTGTAACAGAAGCAATGTCCAAGTTGTGGGTCAGATATGAATAATTAAGACATCAGCAGGACTGGACTTATTTTTTAATTAATCAGAATTTTTTTTCTTAAGCTCAAACATTGAAGGCAAGCAAATTGTTTAAATATTCCAAAATGGCCTTATTTATTATTATTAGAATTAATGTAATGACCTATTTCCAGAAAAATAAGAAATAGTTATTATCCTGTCCTCACAGTTGAGGGAATAGGTAGATTTGAAAAATTTAAAAGGTCTCTGACTTGGTTTGTACATAATTTTGACAATTACATAGTACTTTTAAGGGGTTAAACTGTGAGAATTAATTTTAGCCAAAACAAAATTAAGATGAACACTCCATTGTGATTGTTGATCTCATAAGTGGGGAAAAGAGACTTATTAAAGATTCAACGTAGTTTTTTCCTCCTGGTCATTTAGTGGTAATGCTCATTGAGATTCATTGAAGAAAGTTGTCCCATGCTGAAATAAAAGTGTTGAGGGAATGTGTAGATGCTTTTGGTGCTATACCCAGTTACTGTTCTAGGGCTATTGCTAGGATTATTTTTATTATTGTGTGTTGTTAAGCAAACTCTTCACTTCTTTGAGTCTAAGTTTCTTCTTCTGTAAAAGGAAAAGATCACTAGCAATCCTACTGTCATCACAGACCCCCTGGAGGTGGGGATGAGTTTACATATGGAAAACATCTGGTATAGTACCTAGCATGTGGAGGTCCTCACTCAGTCCAGTCCCCCCTAACCCGGATATACAGATTTGTGCACAAAGACATGGGCTCAGACACCGAAGGAACAATATGGCTTTCATACAGACAGGAAATTGTCCATGTATACAAATCATAGAGAAAGGAAGCCATAATGAAGGAAAAGAACTGCTCTGGCAGGCAGGTGGGATAGTTCATAGAAACCACTTAAAGCGAGACATTATTTTTGGTAATCATTAGTATGTTTCATTTTATATGCTCATTGGTTGCTATCCAGTAAGGACATTTTATAAGAGTTTGGATTAAAATCTATAGATGTTTCTTCTAATTACTCATTCCAACATAGTCTGGCATTGTTTACAGGGAGAGCTGGTAAGAATACTTTGTGACCTTGTTTCTCAGGAAGATGCCCAAAGGGCTATAATTTAAAGCATTTTTACTGCATGGTGGATGATGCAAGGTTATTTCCTTTTTGAAGAGGAAAGGGGGTAGGTGGGGAGCAGACTGAGGCTGAAGGTATCAAGGCAAGGAAAGAGAGAAGATAAAATTAGTAAAAATATCTGGCACCATTTTCTAAATTAGGCTATAACATTTAGACTCTTTCTCAGATATTCAGATTTCCTCTGAAATCTTAGGTTGCTTTTCTGTGATTGGAAGGTTCTTGAGGTTCCTCAAGGCAGGCTCTGCATAGAATTAGCTGAAAGGTGGATCAATATTTGCCAGCTTGAGGCTTCTGAGGGGCAGCTTTGAGCACGGGGACTCAGAATAAAATTAGGGTGCAAGCAGGGCCTGAGCACACCCTTGGATGCTGTTTGCCAGGGCTCAGTTGGGCTGGAGAGATAGTGGCATCGGAGTACTAATGTGCAAATCCCATCTCTGATTAGGTAAATAGTGTCGTTCAAGTCACTTTACATTTCTGTTTCTCATTTTCTACATCTGCAATGATGATGAGCCCGTGCTTAGCAGACGGCATTGTTTTGAAGCTCAAATGATAGAATTTATGCCAAGATACTTGGAAAATGCAGGAGCACAGTACAAGATGCAAAACACTTCAGGCTAAAATTGACACTCTGGGCTTCTTGAAGGAGAAAGGGTGGTTGGAAATCTCATGGAAAGAAGGAGAGAGACAGGTGCAGGGGTGTGGCAGGCAGAGAGGTGACACTAGGTGTGGCTAAGAACTCAGACGTGGGGTTGTATCCTGATGCTACCTGTCATGCGTGCATGACATGACATGCTATGTATGTATGTATTTTTATTTAACCTCTCTTAGTCTCAGTTACCTGTAAAATGGGAATTATAAAATATTTATTACCTGGGTTGTTATGAAGATGAAACAGACAAAAAATAATTGCAATGTGCATGCCATGTTGTCATTCCTTAGAGAACATTGGCAACAGATGAAGAGCCTAGCAGCTCTTCCAGCTTTGTGCTATGGAATGATTGCATATATGTGAGACTTGTGCCTTTTTTCTACAAGATGTTTCCTGAGTTCCTCACACCCTAAACAGTGTCAGGAGACTGGGGAAAACACAGACACTCTTGGTTTCCTGATTTGTCATATTGTAGATGTTGTCTCACAGACAGTACAGAAGCCCCATGGATGTTAGCCCTTTCAGAAGGGGTTTTGACTATATTGATTGATTATTTTTTTTAGGGTGGCTTTATCTGTAGGGTGGTCCAAAAACATTGCTATTCATTTATTCATCCATTTTTATAGTCAACAAACTTTTACTGAGCACCTACTATGTGCAGGTTGATGAGCTAGGCCAGCAGATAAGGATATACTGGTGAGTAAGACAAATAAAGTTCCTACCCTAAAATAACATATGCTCTAGTGGGTAAGACAAATTATGTATGTATTTATTTTTAAAAAGATTTTATTTATTTGAGAAAGAAGGAGAGCACGAGTAGTGGCGGAGGGGTGGAGGGAGAAGCAGACTCCCTGCTGAGCAGGGGGCTGAGTTGGGGCTCAATCCAAGGACATTGGGGTTATGACCTGAGCCAAAGGCAGACGCTTAACTGACTGAGGCACCCAGGTGCCTCAGCAATTATGTATTTAGTGTATTGTATGTAGTGACAAGTGGTAGGAGGAAAAAGAAGGTATTAGAAGGTGACAGCAATGTCTTTGGAGGACTCAGGGTAGAGACAGTGGCCACTGTGTCCCCTGCTCTAACCCCTGGAGTTGCCCCGACTTCCCTCTGTGGCTGTATTTCATCATCCAGAGAACTGTTTGGAGATGTAAGATGAGAGGATGGCTACATATCCACTCTGTCTTTAAGGGGAGACAGTGAGGTCAGACGGTTATGATCCCAGGATAACCAGAATAAGGCAGAGGTGACAATTTCCTCCTGCCCATACCCTGACCTCTGTGCTGGCGCATTGCTGTCTGGGCGTGCAGCCTGTGTGTGTGTGTGTGTGTGTGTGTGTGTGTGTGTGAATGGGGCCAGGGATGGGGTACAGAGATGATGGTTAGGCATACGTAAGGATATGGTCTGGCTCAGAACACTTGAAATGCAGACCTCGTTTGGCAGGACTTTCTGTGACTCAGGTATATTATCTTTACAGCTCACAGTTTCATGGGACGTTTGTGCAGATGAAATTGATCAGCAGCAGGAGAAAGAGAGCTGTTGCCTAGGCAACCAGCAGATGACTCATCCTGCTGTTGAAGCAGCAAAAGCCATGAGACTGCGGTAATTTTCCAGATGCTTAACCTGTCCTCCTCCTTCTCTGGCTTTCTTTGTTTTCCTCTCTTCATCCTTCATTTCCTTTTATACACCCACATCTCCGAGTCCTCCCCAAACTTGACATTGCACAGGCTATGTGTAGGGGGTGGAGATGGATGTCCCGAGCTTCCTGGAGCAGCAATGCAGACCTCATCCCATCCCCTGCTGCTGCTCCTTATCTCTCGTAACCAGGAAATGGCCAGACTGCAGCCATCAATGCTGCAGAGCCTCCGAGATGCTGTTGTCTTGATCAGAAAAATCTCAAGTGAGTCCAGCACTCTTTCTGTTACTCTAAACCAAACCGAGCACATCCATTTATCTCAAAAACCTGCAGAGTGGTTCCTCTGAGGAGAAACAGTTATCCTCTGGGCCTCCCAAGCAAAGTTGTGAAAATGATGTTTACAGGTGACAAGGGTTACTACTGGCAGCTCTCTGTATGCTGGATTTTCCCATCCTCTTATCTTGCTTTATCCACTCCCAGTCTTGTGTTTGATGTTCCAGGCCCTTCCTAATTACCCATCACAGTCCTCTCTAAAATATAAAGTATAAAAGCTTAAGTCATTCCCCTTCCAAAAGCATTTTCATTTTAATAAGGTTTTCAGAAGCAAAATATTTTAAGACTCTGGAAAAACATCATTAGCCTTTCGGATATAGACGTAGGCAGTGGGGATTGGGTAGTGAGCTGTGTCTATAAATGGTCCTTCTCTGCATATGATATGGACAGCCCCCATGGGGGGCTGCTGCTGACGCTGACATAAAACATTTTTATGTTGGATACAAGTTGGTGCCTCACTTCTGTTTGCCACCGCATCCATATATAAGTGCTCTATCCACATGTGCACACACACACACACACACACACACACACACAGACAACCCCACCTTGAGCAGCAACAGCTGATGGGGAGGCAATAATAAATGCTGAGCGGTGAAGGTTGTCTGCTCACTTTCACTTACTGGATGTGTGTCAAACACTCACCATGTGCAAAACATGGTAATGGGCAGTGGGTTCGGAGTGTCCACATTCTCTCAAGACAGCTTACAATGAGAAGGGAATAAAGTCAAGGAGACACATGCTTAGAGTTTACCCTCTGGGTTCCTTTACTGCTCTGTGACTTTTTAACTAATGCAATTGGCTCAGGTTTATGAGATCTTTCTCCTTGACTCTCTCCGTGGCTTCCTCTATGCCACAATGCTGTCACACCACCTGGGGGTGACCAGCTTACAAAGCCACCAGGGGCATAGACAGATACTTATTCTTCTCATCCTGCATTGAAGAAAGCTGTTCTCTGGTCTCAGGCACATGTTGGGCCCATCTGCCTCTGACACCCTTGTGGTCTGAGGAAATTGCACTAGCTCTGGGAACACATAAATACAGCAAAGCATGAGACTTTTGAGATGGATGAGACCTGAGAGGTGTGCACTCAACCGTCCATCCATGCAGACTCTCCTGCTACTAAAGTGTCCCCGATGGCAGTCATCTCCCTGGGCTTGAATGTGTGGGGATGGAGGCCGCTTTTCTCACAAGGCAGCCCATTACATTTTTGAACAGATTGTTTGTTCATTTGTTTATTCATTTATTGAGCAGTTCTTTTATTCAATAAAGATTAATTGAATGCCTATTGTATGTTAAATATTGGAGATGCAATGGTGAGCAAAGCAGTCCTGCCAGTCACACAGTAGAGTCTGTGTGGCTCTACTTAGAATCCTTGTAGTCTCTGAGTTGGCGAAATTAATGGTACAAGCTAACAGCACTGTGATTGCCAACAGGGAAGATGGTGATAGGGAGAAGTTCAGAGAGCTCTGGGGCCATAAGCAGGGTGGCTCTGGGCCCATGCAGTTGGGGGTACAGGGCCAGGGCGTGAGGGATCTGGGATAGCTTTCTCAGGAAAGTGAGGCAGGGCCCAAGAGTCCAGTTAGCTGGGTAGGGTGTGGTGGTGGCCAGGGAGAAGAGGAGAGGGGCTATGTAGGACAGCATCTGGAGGTGGGAGAGACCAGATTTGGTTTGAGAAAAGGAAAGGTGGCCAGTGTGACTTGAGAATGGAGTGAGGGAGAGAGAGGTACGAGAAGTGGCTGGTGGGGCTGACAGCAGGTGGGGTGCGGGGCTTCCCAGGACACCGTAGCCAGAGGTGCTAGTCAACTTGCAAGTTGGGTGAGGAGCAGTGATGGTTCCCTTCCTCCCACTCCCCTTTCTCCTTCTTCCCTTCTGCTTCTCTTCCTTCCCTCCCCGCATCCCGCCCTCCTTCTCTTTTTCCTATTTTTTTTATGGGGGGGATTGTTATCTAATTTGGTCTTTCTCAGAAACTCCATCTGCTGAGGAGCAAGACTTTCAGTTTCAAAACTTGATGTGAAATAAAAATATAGTCTTTTTTGAGTAAACATGCTTAGATTTTGCTACACTTACCTGTAACTTTTCAGGCTAGCTCCTAAGAGTATTGGGGTGGACTTTGGCTTAGTTGGTACTTGTAGCAGAAGTGACAAAAGGGACCTTGGAGCCCTAAAGTGACCTGGACTGTCCTCTGCTTCTTTTGGTCTCTGCAGCAGTGCTCTTGTGTCCCTGGCCACCGTGTGCTTTGCTGATGTTGGTGACTGTGATTGGCTGCCTGTGCATCAAGTAGCTGGGCCTCTCTCCTTCCCTCACCTTCTTCTCTCTCTCTTTTTCTCTCCATGTCTCCCTCTAATGGATTAGAGCCCAGCAATTGTCCCCTGGATGATTCAGCCTGACCCCAGCTCTTGCTGTGTTTCTGTTTTATTCACCAAATGGCCTTTGTAAGGGGAAACTTCTCTGTGCTGTGTAGAACTCTGTTGTGTGGACAACCAGTCTTGATTCTGAAGTAAGCCAAAGAGAGGATAAAGGAATTCAGAAAATTCTCCCTTGCATGTCTATTGGTTGCTGTAAAACCCCATTTTGAAATAACAAATGTGGCTATCAATTCCCGTCCCTCTCTTGGCATTCTTCCTTTTCAGTCTTAATCTCTCCCCAGTAGATAGATGCTTTGCCATCTAGGGATATTTTGACTTATTTGGGAAGACAAAAGATAAAAGTGTGTGGGGGTGTGTGTATGTTTAAAAATAAGATTCCTGTTACTACACTATTTTAAGGATTTTGGGTTCTTTTTCCTAAGATCATTAAGGAATCACTGATACATTTTTAGCAAAGGAGTGATAGAGTCAGATTTGCATTTTCAGAGTGGTCCCGGTGGCTGCTATAGAAATGGATGGGACCGCAAAGTCCATGCAGGCACATGGATCAGCAGGTACTGGGTGGTGGGTAAGAAGATAAACAGATACAGATTGAGAAATGTTTTAGGAGCTTAGGAGTCAAGCTAGGAAGATGAACCAGATCTAGGCTTGAGGAATGGTAGGTGTGAAGAAAGAACTTCAATTTCTACTTTATGTGATTGGAGATGGGGACTATTTACTGAAAAGGAGAATACATAATAGTAATAGGAGACCCAGATTTAGAGAGTGGGGAAGATATTAAGTGACTTTGAGAAATACAAATGGAGATGACAAGTGGTTATTGAGTATGGAGCTCAGGGGAGAGTCCCTCCAGTGTGAGTGAATACTGATGCCCAGAGAGGGAGCAACAAGGAGGCAAGAAGGGGACCTGGGGTTCAAGGAACTCAGACATGGAAAGGAAGGAGAAAGGTATGGTAGTAGATGAAAGGATTTTATCATCGTGGAAGAGATAGGTCCTCCTGGGAGCGGATAAGTGGGATTGGTTGGGGCAGGAGCCCTCAGGGGTGGTAAAGGTATTTTTGCTGCAGAAACAGGAGATGGAGGAGATGGGACAAATGGGGTGAGTGTGGCATTTTGGTTTGTCATCCCCAACCATAAGTTTT
This sequence comes from Canis aureus, assembly GCF_053574225.1. Classification (NCBI taxonomy): domain Eukaryota; kingdom Metazoa; phylum Chordata; class Mammalia; order Carnivora; family Canidae; genus Canis; species Canis aureus. Next base: position 50,988,315 of record NC_135616.1, read on the forward strand.
TATGCCTTTTTTCCTCTGGTCTCTTTTTCCTCTGACTCTTTCTCCTTTTGCAGACACCCAAAATCTACTGGCTTGGCCATTGACTTCTCCCATTTTCCCTACTCCCTCTCCCTCTCCATCCAATTACTGTCCTGAATTTGAGAAAGTAATCCATCCTAGTGAGTTAACAAATTAATGGATCACCCCTTGGACGTAAGCCACTTATTATTTGAACAAAACTTTATTTATTTTTAAAAGATTTTATTTTATTCATGAGACACACACACAGACACACACACACACACACACACACAGACACAGACACAGGCAGAGGAAGAAGCGGGCTCCCTAGGGGAGCCTGATGCAGGAATTGATCCCAAGATCCCGAGATCACGACCTGAGCCAAAGGCAGACTCTCAACCATTGAGCCACCCTGGCATCCCTGAATAAAACTTTAAAAACAAAAATTAAAACAACAAAAACCCATTTATTTTAATTCTCTGTAGCAAATTGGACCCCTCTTTTTGTATCCCCTTTTTCCTTCTCCCTAAACCAGGCATGCTAAGGTTTCTTTTCAGTTACCCTTTTGCTAAAGATCAAGAGACTGGCAGGGAGAATGAGGTCATGCACACGGCATGGTTTCAGGGATCTGGGTAAGGTTGAGTAAGACCAGCTAAGACCATTGTCAGTGTTGCCAGCATTAGAGAGAGGAGGAGTTAATTGTATGAAAAGAATAAGTATTTGAAAAGCATAGTAATTTCAAAGCATCTAAAGCAATTGCTTCATTTTGGTCTGGGAGGAAACATTAAAATGAAAAAGTGCAAATTAAAAAATGCAAAAGCCTCACACTAATAATGACAGTCTTTATTGTAAGAAAACACTAAAAACAATATACATGGAGAATATAGTGAGAATATAGGACAATCATTTAATTTGAATCTTGGAAAGAGGGGAGGGAAATATCACATCTGTCAAATTTTTCTAATGGAACTGTATTGATATTTGAAGAGATAATGGCTAAGCATTTCTTCGGAACTGATGAAAGACATTAATCCATCATTTTAAGGAACCCAATACATTCTGAACAGAATATGCAAAAAAGAAATCCATGCGTGGCATATTATAGTAAGAAAGACCAAGGAAATACCTTGGATTACCTTGAGAAAAGCAACAGGCCAACAGCTGCCTTCCTACTTGCAACAATGGGGGCCCAAATACAGAGGACTGATATGTCCAAAATGCTGAGAGAAGGAAAGTACTAATATATACAGGAAGAATAAAGACGTTTCCAGACAAAATGAAATGGAGAATTTGTCACCAGCACATCAGCAGTAAAGGAAATACTAAAGGGTGAACTTCAGACAAAAAGGAAGATGATGCCAGATAAAAGGTTGGAAATGCAGGAAGATTTCAAGATGAATAAAAATGCTAATATGTGGGTAAATGGAGATGAATATTGCTGTTCATGAATATTGTATAAAGCAATCATCATCATCATGTTTTTTGGAATTTAAAAATATATACAAAATTAAATTCAGGACAGCAGGAGATGCAAGTGGGTATTAAATAAGGGTTAGAGAATGGAGTTAAAATATTTTAGGTCTTAGGCACTTGGGTGGCTCAGTCAGTTAAGCATCTGCCTTCAGCTCAGGTCATGATCCCAGGGTCCTGGGATGGAGCCCCATATTGGGCTCTCTGCTTATAGGGGAGCCTGCTTCTCCCTCTTTCTCTACCTGCCACTCAGCCTGCTTGTACTGTTTCTTTGTCAAATCAGTCAACCTTCAAAAAATGTTAAAGGTCTTTGCATTGTCAAGATGATGGTAAGGGTATTAATTTAACATTAATTAATCAAACCTTGATAAGCCTACATGCATCCAATAGTTTCAAGGGTAACACCGAGAGAATTCAAAAGCAGTATATCACTGCTTACAAACCACAGAATGGGAGAAAACTGAATGATTAAAATATAATCAATTCAAATGCAGCAGGAAATAAGGGAAAAAATGTGAAATAGGCAAAACAAATAGGGAGCATATAATGATAGATAAGTGCACATATATCAGTAATTATGTTAAATATAAATGGAGCAAATATGCTAATTAAAATTAGCAGTTTTTTTTTAAAAGAAATTGTATATTCTTTACAAGAGGCACAGGTAAAACATATTCAGAAAGTCTAATACCATAGAAAAAGATATATCCTACAAATTAAAACCAAAACCCAAACCAAAAGCTATATTAACCAAAAGTAGCTATATTAATATCAAATAAAACAGACTTTTATTAGAAACAAACATATCTCTAGATGATGACAAAAGAATAATTCACCAGGTTTATAAAATATTTCTAAATTTACTTATTCCAAATAGCATAGTCTTAATATATATATAAAGCAAAAATTACCAAAACTTCAGGGATAAGTGGACAAATTCACAATCACAGTAGTTAATTTTACTACACATCTGTAAGTAATTGATAGAGCAATTAGACAAAAATCTGTAAGAATTTAAAAGAGTTGAATAATGCATTGAACGAACCTGACTTAATGGTCATTATAGAACAATTTTTTAGAAAAGCAGAATACAGTTATTTTCCATCACACACAGGATATTTACAAACATTTATTCTATAATGGATGGAAAGGAATTTTATTTGTATAGAATCTGACCATGATGGGATTTTCCTACAAATAAATACAAGAAAGATAGCTAGAATATCCATATATTTTTGGAAACTAAAAAACACACTCCTAAATTACCTATGAGACAAACAAGAATTGGAATTTAGAAAATAGATTGATAATGAAAATATGACATATGATTATTTGCAAGATGTAGCTAAAGGAGTATCTACAGAAAAACGTTTATTCCCACATTCAAAAATGTAGAAAAATAGCTAAATAACACTCCCACAGTAGGAAGAAATACATTATAATGGTAATAGAAAAGATATCTATTAGAATAGATATCTAGAATAGAAGGGATCATCAACAGATCTAAAAGTCAAACCCTTTAAAACAAATAAAATTGATATACCTTTGGCAAGATTGATCAAGAAAAGAGAGAAAGAAGACACAATCATTATCAATACAAAAGAAGACATCACTACAGATCCTAAGGATATTCTAAAGACAATAAGAAAATATTATGAATAACTATGCAAACAAATTTACAATTTAGATAAAATGGATCCATTTCTAGAAAAATATATAGGTAGTCAGTAGAGATGGCCCACAGTCATCAAGGACTTAGGCTCCTTTTATCACACAGCTATTAAGTGTTTGGCATTAGGTTTCTACCTCATGGTCTAGCATGGCTATTCAACCGTTAGCTATCACGTTCATATTTGGCCATCAAAAAGGAGAAAGAAATAAAGAATAGTGTACTCCTCTTATTTAAGAATATTTCCTGGGATTTTCATACAACACTTTTTCTTATATCTCATTGACCAAAAATTAGTTATATCGCCTTTCTTAGCTGCAAGCAAGGCTAGTCAGTATAATCTTCCTCTCTGTTGACTATGTGCCCAGATAAACTTAAAAGCTCTATTATTATTATTATTATTATTATTATTATTATTATTATTATTATTTTTAAAAGCTCTATTATTAAGAAAGAAGGTACACCTCTGTTACTGATGCATATATTTCCTATAGATCCTTTGTACATGATGGGAGGTGGCTAGCCTTGAGATAGATTGTCAGTATTTCACCCAAGAAAGTCCCTTGCTGGGTGATGGGATTCTGGCAGCAAGTGGCTGAAAAGTGGTCTGAGGTATTAAAAAGAGACAGTGAGCCCCAACTAGATTTCCAACAAGTGATTATTTCTTCATTTATTCAACAAAGGTTTACTGAGCCTCTACGAATGTTCCAGGAACTGTTCTAGATGTTGGGAAAAGAGTAGTAGACAAAACAGAAAATCCTTGGCTCTCAATAGAGCTAAGAAAAAATAAAGCAGAAAAGGGATATGGAGTACTGGGGGTTGGGGAATGGTTTGTAAACTTTAATAGGGTGGTCGGGGAAGACCTTACTGAGAAGTTGACATTTGAGCAGAGATGTCGAGGTGGTGGGAGAAGGACACTTCATTCCAGGAAAAGTGAATAGTAAGGATACTCCTAATATGAAAATCTCAGCACTCTTTCATTCCCCAGGGATGATCTCAAATAAGGGGAGAAAAAAGGATTGGAAAGGAAAGGAGTGGCAAAGTAGAGGAAACTGAACCTTGGAGAAGAAATCTAGAGGAAGTAATAAGATTTTGGACTTTGTCCCACTAAAATTCTAGACCTGGTCTTGGCTCAGAAGTACCAAGTTGCCAATGATGAATTTTTATTTTACACTAGTTTATCCATTTTTTGATTTTATAGTTATTTATACATTAAAGAAAAATTTAAAACCACAAACACACACATTTTTAACCTCATCACCTTCACAGAATTATTTGCATTAAATTTTTTTTTCTTTCTAGGCTTTATATGCACATCACTTTTGTCAATTCATAAAAGCAATTAGTGAGTCCCTATATGAGTTACAGAGTTAGGCAACATCTCCTTCAATCTCTCTGAGCCAGAATCTGAAGGTGATAGGGTGATGATTTCCACGGAAGATCTGGGACAAATGGTTCTGGGGGACATTCTCCTGCATGAGGTGGTTGGCACCTTGGGAAGGTCTGATGGGAAATAGAGGATCAGAGTGTAGTCAGAAGTCAGTGTTCTCAAAATGGGAAAGGCTGAGATAAAAGCAGCATGAATGAACCTAATTTACATCTTGCACATACAGGATGATAGCCATTGGGAATGTTGGTAGAATGGCATAAAATAGTAGCATAGAAGGAAAAGAGATTCCTCCTCCCCACCAGGCAACTTTACTGACAAGAAACTAATTCTTATTCATCCACTCTGAGAGAATCTTTAGTGAAATTAAAACTCTTCAGGAGAATCTTATTCCAAAAGACTTCCTGAAAATTCAAACAAATTTATACTCTCCACTGCGGGTGTGAGTTGGTTGTGGAATTCAGAGTCATTTTGGAAAGTGATGACGTCCCAAGACAGGATTCTTGGGTGTTTGAACATTTCTTTCTCTTCAGAACTGTGCTTTGCTGCTTTCCCCAAAAATCCTGGGTCCCTGGAAATTGAGTGAATGGGTTTCTTCTGATGCTTTGGCTGTTGGTTCCTCAGAGTGTGGACACAGTATTGCTTTAGCTGCTGCTTTCATGCAGCCTTCTGTGGCCCTGTTGAATTTTTGTATTGTGAAGTCAGAATGATGTTGAATTTCATTCATTTTTTAAAGATCTTATTTATTATTAGAGAGAGAGAGAATGAGTGAGAGAGCATAAGGGGGGAGGGAGAGGAGAAGCAGACTCCCCGCTGAGTAGGGAGCCCAATGTGGGGCTCCATCCCAGGACTCTGGATCATGACGTGATCTGAAGGGAGATGCTTAACCACCTGAGCCACCCAAGCACCCCTTGAATTTCATTCTTAACTCTGTTGTAGACTCCTCAGTGCTAGGAGCAGCAGACAGTATTCTCATTTTCTTGTCCTTAATATGAGGTAGATTGTCAAGACCCTTTAACTTGAAGCCCTATTATCAGGATGCTCGGTGTGTTGTTTATGTCCTCTGTGTGCAAGAAATTGAAGGGGCTCCATTTTAGATGGATGAGAGATCTCACACAGGACTGGATTGGAGAAACAGGCTGCCTTAAAGATAAGGGAAGGCACCTCCCAATTCAGGCCATAAAATATAAGGAGACTGTATTACTTTGCTATGGCTGCTATAACTAAGTACCACAGCCTGGGTGACTTAAACAACAGAAATTTATTTTCTCATATCTCTGAAGGCCACAAGTCTAAGACCAGGTGTCAGTAGATTTGATTTCCTCTGAGGCTTGTCTCCTTGGCTTGCAGATGACCAAGGGTCCTTGTGTGACACTCTATGTACACTAATCTCTCCTTGTAAGGACACTGGTCATATTCCATTAGGGCCCACACCAATGATCTCATTTTAACTTAATTACCTCTTTAAAGATGCTATTTTCCAGTATAGCCACATCTGAAGTCCTGGAAGTTAGAACTTCAACATAGGACTTTTTGGAAAGACACAACTCAGCTCATAACAGGGGCTGAAATCTAAGGTTCAGTACTGGTGGGGTTGATGCTGGGCTGGGGCTGCCCTGGTTTGTCCAGTGGACTCTCTGTTAACTTGTGTTAGTCTGGGCATCTCCAACAAGCAGATGCCAAGCCAGGATGAAATGTGCCAGAATTTTATTAGAGGAAGTGAGGAAAAATGAGAAAGAAGTAAGAAAGTCTAAGAGATCTATCGGATCAAAATGCAAGTCTGACCCCAAGTGAAGGAGAAGGGGAGAAAAAGTTGTGGGAAACTTCTTAGACAGCTATGAGTCTAAGGAATGTTCAAGAAGGCCACTGAGAGTCCTCAAGCCAAAGCCAGCCTCCAGAGGAGTCCTATGTCTCTTGAGAGTGGGTTTGCTTTAACATCCCTGGCACACTCAGTCATGGCTGGGTGCAGTGCATGTGTGTAGGGGATTCCAGAGCTCAGGCATCGGAGCCCTTGTCAGTTATGCTCTGGGTAGTTGGAGGTTTGCGAGGTACATGCTCACGAGTGCCACATAACCTGTAAGGATCTTACTAGACCATGGACAGGTGTGAATATTTACCCCAGCAGGTGCTAATTGTGAGTTTAACAAAAAAAAAAAAATTCATGTAGAGGAAAAATGTCAAAGTATGTAGACCTCAATGGAAGGAGGCAAAAATACCAAAGGAAAAAAGGGTTCCAGGCAAAAGTTGAAACTTTCGTTTGATTGAGGATAGTACCCTTAGCACCATTATGATCCATATTCTCCATCCTTTGTTCTTTCCGCCCACCTCCTAAGATACTAACTAGAAGTTCCAAATATTTTATTTTCACTCATAGGTTATAATTCTTTATATTACTCCCAAAGGCTAGCTTATGTATTTTTTCTTTTGGGGAAGAGGTGAAATGGAAAAAGAGTGGACCACATATGGGCTGCTACCCGCCATGTTTTTCCAGCTGTCTGAGTCAGTGATGGCCTGGAATAGCATTCAGTGTACAGGATAGACCACTGGACTCTGAGTTAAGAACCCTGCATATTTCTGCCAGTTCCCTTCCTTCTTCAGGCTGAATTTCCACCATTGCAGAATGAGAGACCAGGCAACATAATTTCCAGTTTTCTTCAAAGGCTTGCTATTCTATAATGTACTGCTTTTTAAAATGGCAGGTGTGTATGCAAGAAACAGTGGGCTGGAAATCAAATGTCCTCAAGTTTTACTAAAAGTTTCTTTTTTTTTTTGTTTGTACTTCAACTGTGGCATTTTTAAAGTCTTGCATTCTTGCATTGTAATAGTTTGTTTACATGCCTGCCTCTAGAACTAGACCGTGAATTTGTGGAAGTTAGGGTCCATCTCTGTCTTATCTGGGTTCCCCCAGCATCTTTCACAATGTCCAACACACTCGCCCACATGTTGGTTATAGGGACTTGGACAAATGATTCTCTGAGCCTCCCTTTACTAATTAAAAAATGGATATATAATTCCTACCTGGCAAGTTATTGTGAAAATGAAGTGTAGTAATTCATGTGTGTGCTTCTCAAACACGTGACACATGGTGGAATGTCCTTTCAAGGCTTTGTTACTATGGTTTTGTGGTCTCTGTGCTCAAGGCCAGGAGAAGGAAGGCTGGGAAGATTAGCAATTCAATTGTTTATCTAGGACGCAGTATTTCAGGATATTTTGGTATGCATGTTGTAGGAAATATCTTAATGTTCTATCTACTCTGTTTTACCACTGACCTCAGACTCAAGTAGTATTTTAAGTGTCAGCTGTCTTCTGCTGTAACAAATAGGCAATATTCTAAAGAGCCTTCATGTCTGCTGAAAAGGTGCATTGCAGAATTTTTTTTTTTTTTTTTTTTTGCAATGCAGAATATTGCTGCAGTGTCTATGCAGGCTTGCTGAGGAGGCATCTCATACACCCAGGAGCTGGCTTTTTGAGGTTGCTGTTTAGAATATTAATACACCTGGCACTGAAAGGGCATTGTGCTTTTTACTTTGAACCTGATTCTGTGGACACACTCCTGTAGAATGAGTGAAGGAGCACCTTTTCTCCGTAGGCTTCTTCAGTACCATTTAGAAAAACACCAGATCAGTGGAATATAGTACCTGCTTCTCTCCAGGGCCTGGTTGGTCAACATGGCCTGGGACAAGGTGCCAATTATCTATAGGTAACTCCCTGGGTGACCCATCTACTTCCTTCTGTATGCAGGCGACTCTGAAAGGAAATGCATTCAGATTTACTAGCCTGGGACTGATACCATTTGATGTTGGGATTTACATATTCAACAACAACAATAAAATCTATCTTTAATCTATAAGAATGTCATTCTGGTTGAGTTTGTCTTTATTTTTTAATTTTTTATAGATAAAAGTTTACTATGGAAGGAATGCAATTATAGAAGATTTAAAAAAATTATTACAGGTTTCCCTGTCTTCTTAAAACCATAATTATAGATTGCTGTCAGTAGGTAAGATAGTAGGTAGCTTTTCTCAAATACTTCATGTTGAGTAGTAGGCTAAGAGCTTTACATAATAATCTCTTTTTATTTTTGAAGCAATCGTGTAGGGAAAAAATTACATATCCCATTATGAGACTGAGACTCAATGAAGAAATGGCACACCTTTCATTTCACTGTGTTAAAAAACAATATTCATCTGAATAAATTTGAAGATCAAATTGGCTTTATTCAACAAATCATGAATTGGGCAGCATCCCATTTAGCAAATAGAAAGGAGCTCCTTTGAGCTGTAGAAAAGAAAGTGTTTTAAAGGCACAGAGGGAATAGGGAAGAGGAAATCATTAGTAAAGGATGCATTGTTTTAGGTCAGATTGTACTTCTAATGATAGGAAGGGCCTATCAATCCATTTCCTGGTGTCAACAATGAAATTCCCATGTTGGCTGGTGAAAGGCCACATTCTGAGAGAGGCGGGTGGAAACTGCAGTTAGATTAAGCATTAATTTTCTCTCCTTTTCCAATGGACTTCACTCAAGGAGAGAGGAAGGAGGGAGCTGAGGGGAGATCTGAGAAGCATAGACTCTCCTTTGCCTCCACCTCAAGCCTGGGCACCAGGGGCAAACTCTGAGCTCAGAGGGAGTCCTGCCCCTTGGGTGTTGGAATGAGCAGGATCGGAATCTCGGGGATATTCTAGGTGCATGTATGATGTGCAGTGACCATACTCACCTCATGAGAAATGAGAGAGGGGCTGTGGGTGGGAGAATGAGTATGTATTGATTTAGGGTACGAGGTCTCTTTAGAGCATGGGAGTTGGGTGTATATGAAATTGTGAGTGTGCTGGGAGTCTGTGTATACCTGTAAATGTGTGGCAAACCCACCTGGACTTCACTGGGTTGGGGCAGGATTGTAGGAATCCGTTTCTGTGTATGTCTGTGATATGCAGAGAAAGAAATGTTACCTGAGGGAATGGTCCTGTGCATGTTTGGGAAATATCAGTGAGGGTGACAGGACATGAGAGACTCCTAACTCTGGGAAACGAACTAGGGGTAGTGGAAGGGGAGGTGGGTGGGGGAATGGGTGACTGGGTTGACGGGCATGGAGGGGGGCACTTGACGGGATGAGCACTGGGTGTTGTTGGCAAATCAAACTCCAATAAAAAATCTATACAAAAAAAAATGATTAGGCAGTAAGTCTTGGTTTGCTGATGTGAGGCCCCTGACATGAAGGACTACACTTGGGGCCTGTGGTTTTCTTTTTAACAATTATAATACCTCACTTTAATACTCTGCCTACCCAAATTTTGTAGGCTTTTTAGTCTCTGCTTTCATGGTTGTGCCAAATGCTCCCTAGTCAGTGTGTCCATCAGTATGGTGTGTTCAGGGACTTTTTTTTTTTTTTTTGGCTTTTACTCTAGGTTGATGAGAATGCCAGGGCAGTGGCTCTCAGAAAGGACCTGTGGTACTGTGTTATTTTTTTTAACTTGGTAGTAAATATACGGCACTTGTTAATTCTTGAGGTGGTACTGGCTCAAGATATAAATGGGTTTTAGGAAGTATGTAAATGCATTTATCCTAGAGGTTTCACTATGGATCATCAGGACTGAGGTTCCTTTGGCTGGCACCTCTGTTGTTCCTTGGGCCTGTCTGCTTCTCCTGTGCACATCCTCTGCATTCCCACTCAGCATCTTCACCATTTCCACTAGGTGATGTGTGTGCTGCCCATTCCACAGTCCTGGCACCCCTTTATCCGAAGGGTGGATGAGAGTGGCGAGGGAGAGAGAAGGAGAAGCAGTCTAGTGTCTGTGGGCCTGGTTTCTCTCCTTGCCTCTGCCACCAGCCAGCTGGGACACTTTGGGGAAGCCAATTAATCTCTCTGGGCCTTTTCCTTACATGTGAAGTGATGGCACTGGAGCCATCTATTAACATTTTAATAGAAAGTTAGTGCGGATATAATGGGGAAAACCATCAGACATCAGCAGGAAACATCCTACTGGAGTCAGTGACAGACTGCTGCATTAATTGGGCATAGTTGTGAAACTCTTTGGTAATTCCTATGCTTAGATCATCTGAGTATTACTGCCTTACCCTCAGATGTGGAAAGCCTGTCTTTATTTTTCAGATGACAGAGCAGAAGCAGATTGGACCATCGGCAGGACATGGGCTATTACTTACTGCTGATTGCATAATTTGCAGGGCAGATATATGGCCAATGAGTGACAGCCGATGTCACAGTGGCTGGGCATGATCATTAGCAAAATGGAGAGGACTGCCCCACTATGCTTTATTCACATAGGTAATCAGCCCTTGCAGAGGCTTATGTGGGTCCTAACGACTTTTGTTGAGTTTGGAGAAAAGCTGGACTGTAGATTAATTTCAGCATCTTTCCCCAACATCCCTCATTTAAAAGGTGTTAAAATTCCAAAATGAACATAAAATAAAAATGTCTGCTTTGCTCAAGGGGAAAATTGCCTCTTTGCAGAAATACTAAGGAATATTGCCTTTCCTGTTTGACTGAACAGGGTTCCCTTACTGACAGCTTTTCTTCTAAGTACCAACCCTTCTACCTGTGCTCTGTAGTTATTTTTCTGGTCTTGAAAGTGATGCAAGTCCATTGTAGAATATTTGGTAAATGTGGAGATGTGAGAAAGGAAAATAAAATCATGCACAATCCTACCTCCCAAAGACGGATGCTGTTAATGTTGAAGTCTCTCTGATTTCTCTTCCAGCCACACTTTAGGAAAAAAAAATCACAAAATTGGGATTCTACTGTACATGAGTTTGAAGACCCTTTAAAAATATCCAATCGAGAGCATTTTCCATGCCGTTAAAAAATTTTGAGAACCTCATTTTAATGACTGTAGTCTTATTACGTGATTGTTGTGCTATAATTTACTAAGTCATTCTTCTGCCATCTTGCATTTGCTTTTGTCACTTGTCCTCTTGACCCTGTCCTTTCTTAACTTCCTTGAAATTTTACCCCTTAATTATGCCTCCTGTCTTCCCTTATTACCTCTTCCTTGCCCACTGGTCCTTTTTCCTGTGCTTTAGGTCTATCGGTATCTTTATTCTTGGCTCTAAGCAGATATATCTAATAACCTTTGTGAACTTTGGTATTTTCATACTAGGTTTTACTGATTTCAGTATCTTTTATTTTTTAGTATCACAGATAATGTAAAGCACAGTTCTGAGCATGCCACTTCCCTTGATGATCATGCCCCAACCTAGCATCCAGCCTCATTTGTCCTCTCATGTTCTCATGATCTAATCCGGTTGTATTGCACATGTACACCCAGGCATCCTGTTATGGTCTCCTTTCTGTTTCCATCATCCATGAGCATGATAATCATTCCTCTAGGCCACTGATAAGAATATTAAGCCTCAGCCCTGTGGCCCAACACTGGAGATTACTCAGGAGATGACACCAACCCATTCATCAACATCCTTTAAACAAAGATTATTTAACCAATTATTTATGTAGAGACTTACCTTATATTGTAGGCCAGATTTCTCCAAGTTGACTCTTTGAAGTAGATCAGCTATCCTGCATCTCCATATTTCTCAACTTGAGTGTTCCCTCTCAAAGGTAGGAGAAAGGTTTTGATCTTCGTTCATGAACTGATGCTTGTTCCTGGAGATCGCTGCTATCTTTTCTAAGGGCTCATAAGGTTCCTTCAGGGATCACTACAAATCTCGATTTTTCTTTCTATTTTTTTTGAGAAATTGGAACTATCTCTGTTGGTTGTTTGCTTCTATCCATAAGGAGACAAATGGAGGGGCTGATCATGTGTCTGGGTTAGATTTGATCTGGGACTGTGTAGGTATTTGCTGTGGAAGACCTAGTTATCCTGTTTTCTCTCTCTTCCGTAGTCTCTACTTACGGTCCACTGTCCCCTCTAATGCTGTAGCCACTTGCTTGACATAGTACATGTGGTAGGCAGAATAATGGCCCTAAAGATATGCATGTTCTATTCCTGGAACTTTTGAATATGTGACCTTACAGGGCAAAAGAACTTTGCATATATGATTGTGTTAAGTTCTGAGATGGGGAGATTATCATGGATAATAAAGATCTCAAGGCTTGCTATTGCTGACTTTGAAGACAAAGGAATGGTCCATGTGTCAAGGATGCAGGCAGCATCTAGAAGCTGGAAAAGACAGGGAACAGATTCTCTAGACCTTCTAGAAGGAGCACAGCTCTTATAACATGTTGATTTTATCTTAGTGGAACCATTTCAGACTTCTGATCTCTAGAACTGTGAGATAATAAATTTGTGTTATTTTAAGACACCAAGTTTGATAGTAATTTATCACAGCAGCAATAGTATAATACAGTAAATGGTCAATAGATATTTTATATTCTTGAGGTCTGAAAAGCCCCTTAATGTCTGTGTGCTCCAGGTCTCTAATCTTGAATCTCCTTTTATGTTATCCCTGTCAAGGAGGAAGCCTGTGGTGTATGTGTTGAGTTTGGGAGGAAAAGCACAGCCAGAAGGAAGTGGGGAATAGAAAATGTTGTTTATTTAAAATAGCTTTTTGGAGATATAGTTCATATAGCATACACTTCACTCATTTAAAGAATACAAAACTGAATGGTTTTTATTTTTTTATTTTTTTAAAATTTTTAAAAAATTTTTTTATTTATTTATGATAGTCACAGAGAGAGAGAGAGAGAGAGAGAGAGAGAGAGGCAGAGACACAGGCAGAGGGAGAAGCAGGCTCCATGCACCGGGAGCCCGACGTGGGATTCGATCCCAGGTCTCCAGGATTGTGCCCTGGGCCAAAGGCAGGCGCCAAACCGCTGCGCCACCCAGGGATCCCCAAAACTGAATGGTTTTTAGAGTATTTACAGAATTGTGCATCCATAACCGTAATTGATTTTAGAACATTTCATTACCTTCAAAAAGAAAACCTGTACCCAATATCCTTCACTCCACATTCCCTTCTGCTCCCAACTCCTGACAACCATGAAGCTACTTTAGTAGATCTGCCCATTCTGGATATCTCATGTAGACAAAATCACACAGCATGTGGCATTTTCTGTCTGGCTTCTTTCACTTGGCTTCATGTTTTTAAGGTTCATCCATGTTGTATTATGTATCAGTACCTCATTCCTTTCGGTTGCAAGATAATATTCCATTGTATGTATACACCACAATTTATTTATCCATTCATCTGTTGATGGACATTTGGGTTGTTTGTACTTTTGGATATTATAAAAAATACTGTTGTGAACATTTGTGTGTAAGTTTTTTTTTTTTTTTTTTGTGTGTAAGTTTTTGTGTGGATATATGTTTTCATTTTTCTTGGGTATCTATCTAGAAGGGGAATTGCTAGGTCAAATGGTAATTGTGTTTAACGATTTGAGGAACTATCAGACTATTTTCCAAAGCAGCAATACTATTTTACATTCCACCAGTAATGCATGAGTAAGTGTCCTTAACAGAAATGCTCACTGGGCTCTGAAAGTACAAAGGACACAGAATGCAAAGTATAGGTGAGAAAGAGTGGCTTGGATATTTCTAGAAGTAAAACAACATCAAAAGAAACATTGGGTGCACAAAGAGTTTGCCTGTGGACTCTTGAGTAATATCTGGATTTGTTTTTTTCTGAGAAATAGTTCACATCAGCCAAATTCTGTTGGTAACTGGCTGCAGTAAATTCTCTTGATGTTTTTAGCCTGTTTGGCTTCCATGCATTCCATTTGGTTAACTTTTGAGAATTTTGGATGACTGATACCACAGAAGAACTTTTTGGACCACAAACCATGGAGGAAGACCCTGTGCCCTATATAAAATTTATGCCACTATTCTTAGTTAATAATAAAAATCAATTCAAGGTCACAAGCATTTTAAAGCTTTTATTAGTTTCCTAGGGCTGTACCATAGGCCAAGGGCTCAAACAACAGATGTTTATTGGTGACTAAAAGTCTGAGATTGAGTATCAGCAGTGTTGGTTTCTTCTGAGGGCCTCTCTCCTTGGCTGTCTTTTCCCTGTGTCTTCTTTCTGGTTTTCTTTCTGTGTGTATCTGTGTCCTAATTTCCTCTTTTTACAAGGACACCAGCCATTAGGGCCCACTCTAATGACTTCATTTAACCTTAATTACTTTTTAAAAGACCCTATCCCTGAATAGAATAATATTCTGAGTTACTGGGAATTAGGACTTCAACAAATGAATTTGGAGAGGTACACAATTTTTCAGCTTATAACAAGTTCAACATCATAAAATTATACTTACTGCACCACTGGCTTAGTGGAGAAAAAAGATTAAAAAATGTGTCTCGTTCTTACCGTGTGTCTTTGGGTGACAGCCTGGGTCTCAGACCCTTATCGTATTAAACATGGTAATATGTTTATTCTTGGTGCAAGAATGTCTTTGAAAATATTATGTTATCAAGAGTAGGCTCTAAGAGAAGTTGTTAAGTAGATACATGCTTAGTTGTCCTTCCTACTTTCCCTCTACTTTTCTTTCCATAGTCATCATAGTCAGGTTATCAGTAAAGTATCTTTTCTTTTTAAAATGATCTGGAAAATGCTTTTTATTTTGTTGCATAATTGTTCTTATCTCTGAGGTGGAAAGGATGGATTTGCAAAATGTTCTGAGCCAGGTTTTCTGATATTTTCTCCCAAAATATTTTCAGAAATACACGTGTCTGTCTATCTATCTGTCTATCTATCTATCTGTCTATCTATCTATCTATCTATCTATCATCTATCTATCATCTATCTTACTGCTATATCTTCTCTCAAACTTCTTTTTAGTATCTGAAGTTTATTCACACTGTGGCATAAATGTCAAAAATCCACTTCAAGAGTTTTTCTGTTTTATATTTCATTTTGCCAGAGATCAAAGCCTTAAGCCAAAGGAAGTATGCTTTAAAAAATTTCAGGGATCAGTCAGGGGATGAAAAAAAGTATTTTTCAAAGTTCTTTTTTTTAGTACATTGATATTACTCCACCCAAACAATCATTCACTCTCACTCTTTCATAGTATCAGCCCTGGTGAGAACTCTAATGGAAAGACAGGCTTAATTAGAATCAAAGTCCATGTCCAGAGAGAGATATCTTGCAAAAAGTATTCTCTAGTCCTATTTCCACTTACCTGTATTGCCAATAATGACGATAGGATCCTTGGTGTGAGTCAACGTGGGCTGGCTCTCATTTTCAATTTTCCTAGATGTTTGTCTGCCTGCCATATTTTCAGAAGAATTGATCTAACATCTTATGAGTTTTGGTGCTACTGGGACTGACCAGTGTTTGATGGTTGGAGAGTGGAGTGGGGCTGGGAAGCTGTGTTTCATGTTGGTTTCCTGCCTGCAGAACTGTCATTATCAACCACGTAGTCTGAAAGCTCCAATTTAAAGGATGCTCACAACGTCATTCACTTATCTGAAGAGCAAATATATGTAAGTTAATACAAGTAAAGACAGCAAAGGAAGGGAGCCTGAATATATTTAATCCTCATGATTTCTATGTCTGGGGTGATGACTGGATCTCTTTGTGCTTCTCTTTCTAGTTGCTGAAAAGATGTCTGATTCAATGGGAAAGTCCTTCAAAATCAACATAAAAGAATTTGTCAAGGCTCTTGGATATATACAAGAGAACTCTTCAACATTGTAATGAGAAAATGACTAGAATCCTCTTCTCAAATTCTGAGAACATTCAGAAGCATAACAATTCAAGAAGGAAAATAGGCAAAGTACCTTTGGAACCTTCTCCTCTGACTAAATTTAGCTTCAAAAAGTGGAGTCTGGCAAAGAGCAGGTTCTGTGTAGAAATGATTTTCTTCTCTAGTTCTAGAGATGACTTCACAGCCAAGCTTGAGATTGATTAGTTTAATTAAAGGCTAAATATCCATCTTTTATGTCAGAAAAGTCACAGATCAATACCGTTTGAATGTGCTAGAGAAAGTGACAATCCCATGGTGGTTTTGAAAGACCTTGGGATAAGATATTCTTTGGGAATCCCATTTACACTTAGCTAAAGATAAAAGAGTAATTTATGGACTTACTTCTGGAAGTTTGCAATTTAGAGTAGGTCAGTGTTTCTCAAGGGGGGGGGGGTGGCCCTTGTCCCCTAGGGGATATTTGGCAATGTCTGAAGCATATCTGTATGACCCAGTAGGAGGTGGTTTTTGGCAGCTAGTGGATCGTGGTCAGGTAGGCTGCTAAACATCCTACAGCACACAGGACAGCCTCCCACAACAAAGAATTATGCAGCCCCAAATATCAATAGTGCTAAGGTTGAGAAGCCTTGAATTAGGTGCACTATGGCCCAGATTCCAGTTATTTCACCTGGTAGGTAGAATTGGCAATTACTTAGTCTCCACCTGTTGCCTCTCTTGATGGCTTCCTTTTCAGGAAGAATGATTACTTCCTCCTTTCTGTACTATAGGGTCCTGAATGTATGTCTGTCATAGCACCCATGATACTTTATTGTACATTTTGTGTGACACATTGGGTAATGTCCTTAAGCTC
The DNA here is from genome assembly GCF_053574225.1 of Canis aureus. NCBI lineage: Eukaryota > Metazoa > Chordata > Mammalia > Carnivora > Canidae > Canis > Canis aureus. Next base: position 51,005,303 of record NC_135616.1, read on the forward strand.
TTTGGGCCTCAGTCTTCTTATCTATAAAATGGGAGCTAATACTACTAACCTCAAGGAGTAGTTGTGAAGACTGAGTTAAGGTATTTGAAGTGACTGTCACACTAGATGCTCAACAAATGGAAGTACTAGAAGTTATCATTATGGCTTATGTAGCTAATTGCCCCTACTGGATGGTAAATAAATCTTTTGAGGGCAGATGCTGTGTCTGGCATATCACAGATGTTTAATGTTTTTTGAATGTATGACTAATGAATCTCTTTAAGCCTCAATCTTTATCTGTAAAAGGGGCTAATATTTCACTTGTTATTTTTATATTTAATAAGATAATGTAAGAGAAAGTGTTTATTAAGGGCCTAGCATATAAATATTATATTTCTTTTCCTTGCCTTGGTACTAATTAAAAAACTGTTTGCATCTACAGAAAAGTAGAAAGAGGATAAAGTTTTTTTGTTTTGTTTTTTTTTTTTGTTTTGTTTTTTTTCAGGATAGTAAAGTTAACACCCATATATCTATCATCTAGACTGAACAATTGTTAAACTTTAGCCATATTTACTGTATCTATATATCTTTCTTTTTTCTTTGTTTCTTTGTTTCTTTCTTTTCTTTCTTTCTTTCTTTCTTTCTTTCTTTCTTTCTTTCTTTCTTTCTTCTTTTCTGAAGAATTTTAAGTAAGTTATAGACACAATTTTATTTCATACCTAAATACTTAGTATGTATTTTAAAGAACATGTTCCCCTATAACTATAATACTATTTTAGTCTAACAAAGTTACTAATAATTTCCCAGTGTCAGCAAATACTTAGTCTGTGTTCATATTTCCCAGTGATTTCCAAATCTCCTTCACAGCTGGTTTATTTAAACAAGATCCAAGTAGGAACTTCTCATCAAGGAACTCTTTTTTTACTTTTTTAATTGTTGCCCACTTTAGGGGTCAGCCTGTTTCTGCTGATTGCCAGTCAACAGATTTGACATTCCTTTGGTAAGTAAGGATAGGACTCTACTTGAAGTGAACTCAATACACTAACTTGAATAGATAAATTATTCACAACAGTTAATGACCCACATTTGTTCCCAGGTTGACCGCAGCTATTCCACTACATGTACTCTTGGTGAATCCACAGATGGCTCAATGATCATGGGTCTGGGGTGAAAGAAGATGAAAACCAGAGTAATAGAAGGTCTGGCAATGAAATAGGCATAAGAGAAAAATAGCTCTGGGAAGCACAATGTAAATGGATGAGAAAACTAGATTCAATGAATGCAGCTGTGGAAGGTTGTGAACAACCTTTCCAAGGTATGGAATCATTCCAACTATATCCATGATAGTCTAAAAACCATCTACTGCACAAGCAAGGGTAAGCAAGCACACTGTGCCGAGCCATGACATCAATGAAGCCATGCAAGATATTCTCCGTTCATAGGGCTATGCCACCAGAATCACTTATAGACCAGCAAGAGAAGTCAGTCAGTCAAAGATGGTCTAGAGTGTCCTGCAAGTGAAGCGGACTTGATCTAGAAACAGCAGTGGTCTAAACCCCGAGCAAAGGACTTAAAGAGATGATGAGGAGGCATTTGAGAAGGGTGAATTTTGCAAGGGCAGGCAAGGTGGGCTGAGATAGAGGCAGATTTGCATTGAGGAGGTCTGGTCAGCCAAGACGTTATTGGGTTGATTCAGGATGAAGTACATTTGGGAGTAGAAACGTTCTAATGAAACTAATGGAAATATTCTCTTTGTAATTCTTTTTACTTTCCATTTGATTTGTGCCACTTATGTCCCTGCCCATTTGATTGTACACTCTTTGAGGGCAGAGTCTGTGACTCTGACATCTTTGAATAGTTCTTTGCACAGGGTAAGTACCCAATACATAAAATGTTTACTTGTATTTAAGTCACATACTGTGCTTGTTAAAAAAGTGGATGCTTGTACATGTAAGTCTCGGTTACAAAGGTTAATGTTTCTTTTGGGATATGAACTGAGAAAAAGCTACATAGATGATGAAATGTACAGATGCATGCAGGGAAAATAAGAAATGCCAGACACATGAAGGGAAGATTGGAAATAGGGACCTGGAGGAATGGCTTGAAAGGCCCATGGATCCTCATTATCTAGAGAGTAGAATAGTGGTTGCCAGGGGCTAGTAGGGGCAGCAGTGAGTGATTAGGAAATGAGACAACATTGGTCAAAGGGTACAAACTTCTACTAATAACATAAGTAAGTCCTGGGGATCTAATGTACAGCATGATGACTACAGTTAACAGAATTGTGTTATATACCTGAGTAGATTTTAACTGTTCTCACCACCCACACAGAAAAAGGTATTATACGAGGGGATGGAAGTGTTATCTCACCCTATTGTGTTAGTCATTTCACAATATATATGGGTATCAAGTCATCACACATTGTACACCTTAAACTTACACAACATTATATGTCACTTATATCTCAACAATGCTGGGGAGAAAAAAGAAATAGAATTCTGGCTTGATCTGGGCAGAGCTTTATGGTTGGGAGAGATCTAAAGTGGAAGTTAGAGGGGAAGCTGGAATTGCAGGACCCTGCTGGAGGAGACCATGGATGAGAATGGAGTGGAACTAGTCATGATTTTGCATAAATTTAATTTATCTCCTGTCATGGTTCCACTGAAAGTGCACAGATATGGCTTCAGATCCCAGCCCCACTCCTTTAGTTGTATGACCTTGGGCAAATTCTAAAGCTTTCAGACTCTTTTCCTTTCTGTTTGGTGCTAATAATTCTATCTGCTTTTCTTCATCGACATGAATTATAGTCCAGAAAGGTGGAGTTCCAGGCATGTAGTAACCACACCACAAAGATTACTTGTTATTATTGTAATAGTCCATCTCCTATGGTGGACAGTCCTTCCACTTCTATTGATGGATGCCTCCCAGAGACAACTGTGTTCATAAATGCCATTACCCGAGTGAAATAAATGTAGGAGACAGGGATTTATTGCAGGATGGGGTTTTCTGTCCTGTTTCCAGCAAAGCCATTCTCTATCCATCCTCTTCCCTCTCCTGACCCTCTTGGGCCATGTGGAAGTGCTCTGCCACTCAGGGTCATGAGGTACTCCATGGTTGAAGCCTCTTCCTAACACCTGGATGCCAAAACCTTGTACGGCTCTGTCTCCCACAGGCCCTGCTTCCCAAGGCCAATTCTGGACCCATCCCACAGAGGCTCTCACAATCAAGAACCGCTGAACTCCATGGCAGGAACAAATTCTCTCAACTTTCTTGGTGTCCAAATTATATTTTTCTAAAGCAAACTGTTCCTACAGAATTTAGAGAGCAGGGTATCTTTGTTTTCCAAGAGAGAGGTTTTCACTACAGTGTTTGGAAGGTTTTTGTTATTGCTTGGGGGTTGCCAGGAGACAAGTAAAGGCTGGCTTAGTGTATCTGCAAATCACTGGTGTCTACTCTCTGGAACCACAATCCTGCTCTCAAATTTAATTTGCATGAGAATCATCTGGGGTATTTTAAATTTCAGTTCCTGGACCCCACCATTAATAAGTCTGGGATGGCCTGTGCTTTTAATAAGCATTCCAGTGGGTGATAATGCAGGTAATGCATGGATCACATTTGGAGAAATATGGAAGCAAGCCCATTTGCCCAAAAGTCAGCCTATGGAATTTGTTCTCTGGGAATTGGTTTTTAGAAAAATTGAGCAAGATCGAATAAACATTGCCCTAAGAAAACAGGAGCTTTTAAGCATGGCTTCAGGAATACAGATCTCTATAGCCATTTCTTGGTGCTGGGGCCATGTTCTGCCTTAACTGTCAAGCCTTCCGTGGTCATCCCATATTTTGTTTGGTATTTCCCAAGAAACTTTTAGGAATTTTTTCTTTTTCTTTTTTTGGTATGAGGAATAAGAAGAAAGCATTTACTCATTTCTCACTTTGTTTTCTTTAGCTTCTTAGTTACAGAATGATTTTGGATGAAACCTACTCCAGATGATGATGGTCTGAGTGTGACACTGTGCTAGGGAATCATTCCAGTCATATTCATAACAACCTGGAAACCTCTTTTCTTTAAACAAATACTTACACGGCACATAGTTTGTGTGATAGGAACTATGATAGGTGTGAACCAGGCAGCAGTGCACAAATACAGACTACTTTCCAGGAGCTTACAATATTAGCAGAGGCATAGCCATCAAATCACTATGCCAACAGATGTAAAATTGCAACAATGACAAGGTCTCTGGAGGCCTAGCAGTAATGGGAGCATGTGACTTCAACAGAGATGTCAGTACAGCTTCCCTAAATAAGTGATCATTGACCTGAGATGCAAGTGACCAGAAGAAGAAGGAGGGAAGAGCTTTCTAGGCAGTGGAACAGCATCACATGTGAAAGGCTTGAAGTGGGGAGGCATAGAGAGATGAGGAGCCAGTACATTGATGAGATTTGGGGATATCTTGGCCATGGGAAGTAGTAGCAAGAAGATCCTAAAGATGGCTTCTGGGTTGATGGCTAAAGGATGGTATCATTCCAGAAATCAGGAAATATTAGAAAAAGAAAGTATTATCCTTTTTTATTTATTTCTTTGTCTGGGGGATTGAGACATGGGAGGTGCCTTAACTGGTTAATTGGAGGTGCCTTTGAGATATCTAACAGGAACTGATGGGCATGGGGCTGAGGTCAACTTAGAAACGTGAATCATGTAGGTCATTACCATTGGTAGTAGTGGAAGCAATGGGTTATGGGTGAGGTTTTCCAGAGATAGAAGAGAGCAGAGAATCATGAAGTCTTAGAACTGGCCACTGAGGAAAATTAACATTTGAGCAGCAGGGAGAGGAGGAGGAGCGAGCAAAGGAAAGGTTGAGTGAAGTCCATTTTTCTTGTGAAAAGTGTGGCTATCAAAAGTCAATTGGGGGGCACCTGGGTGGCTCAGTTGTTGAGCGTCTGCCTTTGGCTTAGGTTGTGATCCCAGGGTCCTGGGATTGAATCTTGCATCGGGCTCCTCGTGGGGAGCCTGGTTCTCCCTCTGCCTGTGTCTCTGCCTCTCTATCTGTCTCTGTGTTGCTCATGAATAAATAAACAAGATCTTAAAAAAAAAAGTCAACTGGAAGAAATGAGTTGTAAGAAGGAGGTTGAACATATAAAAGAGAAGGTTCGTTGATGGAAAGTGCCAAGGAAGGCAGGGGAGGAGGAGATCCAAAGTCCTGTGTCCCAAAGAGGTTATGGTGATATCGTCACCAAGTATTTTGCTAAATTTATGGCAGGAAATAGATACCATTAGCGGTTTCACAGAGCTTCTGGTCTCTGAAGGGATGGCAGGCTTCAGTTTTGGCTTCCAGCTGGATAGTTCTTGCCTGGGGAGGGTGTCTGTGAACACACAAGAGCTGTGCATTTTGCAGAGACTTTCAGGACCCACAAGGGTTTCTTCTCCTTACCTTTATCCAGACTGGTCATCCAGTGTATACAATGCTCTGTGCCCTGACTTGTCCCCCAAGGAACAACTTGAAGAAGTCAGTACTTGTGTTCCTTTTTCTATTTTCCTCAGCAGAATTATTTGGCTCTACAGAAATCCTATTTTAAATTCCATGAATCAGCTCTCCCTAGTGAAAGATTTTAGCATTTGGGGGCAGTTTTTGTGGAAACATTTTGTAGGATATGAAGTGACAGCTGCCTTTTATCAGACACCCTGATTCCAGCTGCATCAGGGATTTGGGTCCCAGAAAGTTATCAGACTGGAAGCACTCATGCCACCAACAGGAAACAACCAACGGGTTTAATTCCATGAAAACCATATTTAAATCCTGTGATGTTGTTAGAGAAAAGTGTATAATCCCAGATTGGCTATTAGGAAAGACTGACCATGCTGAGCCCAAGATGAGGTCAGCCTGGTGAATCACCTGGCTGGAGGGAAAGCCAGAACTTGGATTGGGAATGAAAACTCTAGGAAGGGACACTAGGGTGAAGGTCAGGCCCTATGAGATTTTTTTTTTTAGAAGGTGTAATTTTCTTTAAATTTATTTATTCATGGGAGACACAGTGAGAGAAGCAGAGGCATAGGCAGAGGGAAATGCAGGCTCCCTCTGGGGAGCCTGATGTGGGAATCAATCCCAGGACCCTGGGATCATGACCTGAGCCAAAGGTAGATGCTCAACCACTGAGCCACCCTGGTGTCCCTAGAAGGTGTGATCGTTAAAAGAAGAAACAAAACATTTTGAGGGCAAGAGGCATTCCAGGACTGGATTTGGGGGCTAGGAGGCCAGGAGCAGGGATATCCAAGGGACAAATCAGGCCCAGACTGGAGTGGTAGGTTGCAAGGACGATTGTTTTTTTCCCCCTGAGGACCGTGTGTGAACCTAAGGCCTAGAAAGTGAGCTTTGTGGTTTTGCTTGTGTCTCTTTTGTGTTATGTTTTAAATACCCAGAGCTGTTAAATAAGACAGCCCTGGTTTAGACTAGGCAACTGGAGCTAGTTTCAGAAATCCCACTGATGGGAAACCACTACCAAGGCGGCACCAGGAAATATGCCAGAATGTGCCTTTTGCTCCAATGGCACCTGTGTTGTGTTGAGACTCTCTGACACGGCTGAGTGGACTTGTTTGTGGTGGACTGGGTAGGCAGTGGGGGAAGAAGTCCTGATTCCAGAAGGAAAACCTTTGAAAGAGAAATGTCTGCTGCCCTCCGACTATAGCAGTGGAGAGTTCTCCACGTGGTGGCGAGCCAGGAGGGAGACTTCGTCTTGGTTGGTTTGAACTGAGCACATTTTGTCATCACTTTAATTAATTCATTTATCCTCATATATATGCTATCTCTGTCATATTTATACCATTAATATGCCATCTTATATATGTTTAACTTGTCATTTTACATCCCTAACAGTATCACCTGGAAAAAAATATAGACTCACACTCACTCTCACTCCCTCTCTGTGATCATCTATCCCTAATTCTTTTTGGAAATGATCCCTTCAGCAAATGTTTTCTCTGGTGCCCCCTGCTTATGCTCAGCCCTGCTCTGGGCATGTCTCCTCAGGACATCAACCCTTCAGGACACACTACCTAGAAGAACTTGTTTCCAACCATGTCTTACAGGCAGACAGAGGGCTGTGTTCTGCTGACAGACTACTGCAAGCCCAGGCAGCCCTGCGATTACAGAGAAAAACACTCTCGTCCAGAATTATTGGAAAGCAAGAGTGGCAAATACAGTGCTGTACTACATGGGGGGAATGCAAAGTCGAGAGAGAAGGACACATGGAAAGGCAATGAGTATTAAAATGAGTTGCAAAATGGGGAGAGGCAGCCCCAGGGGCATCCTTCTTCCTGACAAGTCCCGAGGCACAGCCTGTGCCTTCCAGAGGAGTCATTTCAGCCTCCTGGGGAGGAGGAGCTGGCAGGCGCAGTCTGCCCTAGACAAGTGCTTGTCTGCAGGCGGGGAGTGGGGGTGGGGTTGGGGGTGGGGGTGGGGGGGGTGCTGAAGCTAAGTGTTCCTGGAGTGTGGAGATGTTCACTGGGGGCTTTGTGGAGGGACAGGGAGGACAGTGCAAAGGACTCCTGCCTGGAACAGGCTCTTGCACACATCTCCCCTCCCAGGGGCTCAGTAGACAGGAGTGAACTGAACTCTGTTTTTTTGTGTGTGTTTTGTTTTGTTTTGTTTTGTTTTGTGGTAGAGTTAAAGCTTCTTGCCTTTTCTAAACCCACAGGGAGGCGGTGTGAAGCTGGTGACGCATTTTTTGGAAATGAGATCAACTCAATTTGAATCCTGGCTCTGCCACTTGAAATGAGCTACTTAACCCATGTAGGCCTTCATTTCCTTGTCTGGAAAGTTGGGGTATTTCCTAAAAGTTCTATGAAGTCTAAATAAAATGGGGGCCTATGTTGTGTCCTTGATCTACAGAAGATGCTCATGGTGTGTTCGTGCTCTTCCCCTGGGCCATGTTTCTGGCCCGGCACCTATAGAATTTGTGTGATTTGTTACAGCTGTCCCACTCAAGGTGGCTTCAGCGACACATCTAAGGTCTATGCTATGTGAGTGGTACCTCCCTGGTACCAGCTGAGGCCAGCCCAGAGGGACCCTTCACAGCTTCTGTCAGAGGGGAGACAGAGCTCTGTGGGCCATCCGCATGTGGTGATCCCTGTTACAATGCTATTTGTGCCATGCCACCCTGTGCCCAGTATTGTGGGCGGGAACTGTGAATTAAGTCTGTAGGGCTGTTCAGAACAGGGCCTCTGCCTTGAAGGTGTACAATATGGATGGGAAAGATACACTGACACTTGATGGATTATAAATGCTGAGGCTCAGAAATGGACACACAGCTCCAGACCTGGCCCACACTGCAGGGCTGGGACATCCTTGCATTGAAATGCTATTTTTCTGTCAATGCAGCAAAAGCTGATAGTGCCTCTAGGGCAGCAGCATCTCAGGCTGAATTAAACAGACTTAGAAAAATTGATAAAGACAATAAAAGCCCGTAGTATTTCTTAGCATTCTTTGTGTCATGTGCTGTACCTGCAGCATAACCTGACAGAGGTGAATACTCTCGGTCAGAGTTTATAGGTAAGGACACTGATGATCTGAGAGGCAACCTGAGGTCACACAGGCAGGGTCACATTTCAAGTCCTGGTCGTCCTGACTATGAAAACCTGTGGTCCTTTTGGCCATGCTCTGCTGCCTCTCACAGGATGCTCCAAGTACAGAGAATTTTCCCTAATAACTTCCTGACATATCTCAGCATCGGGTGGACCCTGGTGGAAACACTAAGTGGCAAGCCACAGCATCGTAGCATATGGGGAGCATTAGTAAGCAGGTGCTGACAGGCACCTCTGCCAGTTTGTGTGCTCTGCTGTTAAGTCCATGTTCAAGCCAACTGACAAACAAACACTGCCTCACTTGCCCAGCTTGGGGTCACATCGTTGTATCTGAGTGGTGGAGGCTTCCTGGAGTTCCTGAGGTCCCCAGACAGATGGGCTTCCTTCAGGGAAGGGCCATTGCTACTACCACCCAAGACAGGTCATGTGCTGAGAAAGGGAAGGGATTCAGGGTTTTAGGTCCTGAGTCCAAATCCCAGTTCTTTTCTTTCGTGGCTATCACTGAACCATCCAGGCCTCTGTGCCCAGGTCTTGAGAGCCTGAAATAAAGCTCCAGGGTGACAGTTGTAAGTGGCTGTCTGCCTTCTGGGTACTGCTGACATGCAGTCCTGCTCTAGGGGATGTGTAACTTTTTACTTCTTTAATGTGTAGGTTTTTAAAATCCCCACTGAAAATAGATCCCAAACTACATGGTTGGCGGAGTACAAGAGAAAGGGCTGATGGTAGTCTGTAGAAGCCATAAAGCTGCGGTCAGAACCGTTGGCTGCATGGAGAGCCCCAGAGTACATGGAGCAGCTGGGAGAATGGCATTGTCGGGCCCCAGGGAGGCCAGTGGCCCGCTGTCCAAAGTGACTGCTCCTCAGAGCCCTGTGGGTGATGGAGAGCGTTGGGGCAGCACATCCTATTGTTTCCAGTGTGGGGCTGCCATTTCCTCACTTGGCTGGAATTAGTAGGGCTGTGCAGAAGCCCAAAGATTGAGCCAGCTGGGTAGTGGAGAAGAACAGTAAGAAAAGGAAGAAAGGAAAAAAACTTAGCAAAATGCTACCCTACCATGGCATAGCAGACTCTCCCTAGACCCTGGCTCTTCTTTTACCAATCCCAAGCAAAATAATGAGATGACTAATTCTATAGCTGGAACAGATACCTGGCCTGCCAATTATGAAATGAGGGCCACTTTCTAGGCCAGCTGGGGGTAGATGCAGGGTTTAGAGGGAACCTGTGGGTAATGCCATTGGGTTGATCCTGGTCTTCACTCAGGGTAGTTTCCATTTTAGAGCTGGGTTGCCCTGCCCTGGTTAGTCTCGGGGATCTGCAACCACCTCACTTTTCCTGCCAATGTGAGTAATGTATTTTGTAAAGATTGGACCCTCTTGCCTTTATCTCCTTGGGAGAGAGGATTGGTGGCCCAAAAAAGAAAAGACACTTCAGGTTCAGAACTTGAAATCAAAAGTGGTCAGAGGAGCTCTTGGGGATGCCACGAGGATCTGGATGGGTTTGGGGCCTCCAGTCCAGCCCTGGGCTAACCTAAGGAAACTGCTCAGAGTCTGGTCCTACCCAAGAAAATCTGATTCTGGAACATGAAGAGCAAATAATCAGGACTCATGCCATTACTTCCTCAGCAGAGGCCTGTGTTAGCCATTGTCAATCACAACACTTTCTGAAACTGAGCCCAATCTCCTCAGCATTAGAATTTTTTCAACAGAGAATTCTATAAAAATTTACCAATTGTCAGGAACTGTCACTTGAAATTAATTAATTAATTAATTAATTCATGTGACAAATATTTACAGAGCTTTAACCTTATGCCAAACAATGTAATAGGCACCAGGGTATAATGCTGGGAAAAATCAGAAAATATCCCTACTCTTCAAAGCTTCAAGCTTAGTGGGAGAGCTAGACATTACTCAAATAGTTATGCTGCTAAATTCAAGTGTGACTGTGTGTCAACTGAGAAACATCTAATGTTCATAAATGAAAGATTGTGCCTGGCCAGAGAAATCAGGAAAGAAGTGATGGCTGGGCTGAGATCTGAAGGATGAATAGGGGTTAACTAAGCTGAGGGTGAGAGGTAGAAGAACACTTCAGGCATAGGGAAGAGCTTTTGCTCAGCTTGTGATGGAAGGGAGCACAGTCAGTGTGAGGGTGTGAAGGGGATTGAGGACAAGATGAGGTTAGAGAGGCATATGGGGCCTGGGGCCTGTTGGGTTTCCTCAGCACAGTGAATGGGGTTTTGTTTTTATTCTCGGAGCAGTGAGAAGTCAAGCAAGGAGTTTTATGTAGATATGATGTATGTTTTGTAAAGGTCACTCTGTATAGAGTGAGTGTGGAGAATAGATTGGAGGAACTCATTGGGAATAGGGGTAGACAAGTGTCCTGGGTCATGATGTGACCCATGGCATTTTGTGTTGTGGGTTGTGGTCAGAAAATTGTGGAAATCACTGATCTGGAGGCTTCTAAGGACACAGGTCTGTTCTGGGGTTCTGAGCCAATGGGAAGGAACTTCATACTGAATGGGGAGGGCCTAACACAGAAGATCCTTAAATCATTCCCTCCAATCTTGGGGCTTTGGCCAGAGATGGCAGATGGGTTTCCTAGGATGGCTTCACATCTCTAGGCCCAGAGACAAAGAAACATCTCAAGGCTCTAAGTCAGTGCTGGAGCCAGGATATAAATCCACTCCCTCTGAATCCCTTGCATGCTACTTGCTGAAAGGAAGGAGACAGAAGAAAGCAAATTGGCTTTTGAGCACTCATGATTGCTCCCAGGGGCCCATCCATGCAGAACAGGCACATCTGCTAGGGCTTCATCGGTTGCCAATGACCATGGGCAGGCATAACACCTCATTTTAACTTCACAAAGTCCCTCTCCCAAGTCTTTCCAGTCCAAAGAAGAGCTTTCCCAGTTCTAAAGATTGGTAGGATGGAAAGCTGCCTAGTCCTACCTTTCCAACATTTGCTGTGTCGGGCAGACTTTAATAGAAGCTCCCATACTGCATCCAGGTACTTGTGGATCAAGCTCAGAATCAGGGGCTTCTGAAAACATCAGAGCTCAGACATTTGGGATGCTGAGTGTGTTGTAGGCACCCTGCATTTAGAAATTGGACATATGAGCTGTGGAGAGCTGGTTCTCTTGGTTGCCACAGAAACCAAATCGAGCTGGATTTAGCATTAAATTATAGGGTACACACAGAGATGGAGTTAAACATTTGTCTACTACTGCTTTTTTCTTTTCTTTTCATATTGAGCCTTCCCAGCAAGTGGTAGCAACACCTGTGAAGCTAAATGGGGGCTGAACAATATGTTGTGCCAAAGGAGTGGGGATTCTGGAAGCTTCATAAATGGCAAGGACATAGATTTCCACCAGAGGCAGGATTATTGCGTAAGCATCTCCTCCCCAGATTCCTGGTCCTGCCAATTCAAAAGGAGTATCTCAGGGAGGATAGAGAAGAGAATTGGATAGAGTCGAAAACTATAGCTTCCCATATGGTTGCCTCTAGGGACATGTGGCTACCGAGCACTTGAAACGTGGCTAGTTCAAGTTGAGATGTAAAACACATGCCAGATCTCAAAAACAGTATGGTAAAAAGAATGTAAAATATCTCATTAATTTATAATACTGATTACATTTTGAAATGATAATATTTTGGATCTCTTGGGTTAAATAAGATATATTACTAAAATTAATCCCATCTGTTTCCTTTTACTATTTTTAATGTTGCTACTAGAAAATCTAAAATTACATATGTGGCTCACATTAATATTTCTACTGGACAGTGTGAGTTCAGGAACTCTTATTCTAATGCTGGATTGATTTGCCATCAATGACTGTTTAATCTAGAGATATGTCAGATTTTTTACCTTCAAGGTATTAGGTAGCTCTATCTTAGTCACAGGTTCATTATGAAGATTTGATTGGCCGCCAGAGAGGATTCTGTAGTGCATTGTCCAGATATCCCCTTAAGGGTCAAGGTACTCATTCCTCCCATTGCTAGAGTGTTGGTTGCTGATGACTCATTGTTGAGACCTTGTCAAGAGTTCTTGCAGCTAAAGGGAGGTGGGTTGTGTTCTTTCAGGTGGGTCTGTAAAATGCAAGGGGTTAGTCTAGTATCAAGCAGAGGCAGGGCCAGAGATCTCAAGGAAGCTACACAAGCAAGTGGCTCAGACCTCTTGTCACCACTACTATTGCTGCTCCTTAACCTGACACCTATGCCTATGGTTGCAACGGAGCCTCACTTATGAACAGCTTAGGGAGGAGAAGAAATATCAAGTGTGGTTTATGAGATGGCTTGACTCTGTATGTGGGTGCAAGCTATAATGGATTTCTTTGAATTATGGCCCCACTTGCCAGTGGCTTATAAAGAAAGAGGTGAGAGGAAAGCCTCTCAATAGGTGGGGCTTTGAGTGGTAGTCCTGGCCATCCTTTCCGTGTGGAAAGAGAACTGGACTGAAATAGTGATATCCACAGACTCAACGAGAAATAGTGAAGGGTGTGGCTGTTGGTAGGTGCCTGCAGAGAAAAAGATGGAAAGATTTAGGGCATGGGGGACTGGGGAAGAGGCATGTAGATGGACTTCCGGGAGGGGGCATAAAGAGTTAGGATCATTGCATTTCATGTTAATTCCACCAGAGCACAGCCACGGCAGGAGAGGCTGCACTGAACAACTAAGCAGACAAAGTGACTCAGCTCACTGACGTCAGCCAGCCTCTGTTCTTCGGCCACCTTCGGTGTTTGAACAGTGGCTATGGGAATGGAGCAGTGGTTCCATGGTGGCAGGGATCAAGACAATCCATATGGTATACACTCTAAACAACCACTAGAGGAGGCTGGGAACCAAGTGGGTAGCAGTGGTCCTGCTTACCATCCCTCCCAGGGACCCACCTGTGATATTTGTGCTCCCCATCCTCACAGATGCAGACTCTGTGGGTCTAAAGAGGCTGGTTCCCAGGGAGGTGGGGAATGCTTACACCAGAGAGTACAGCGGGGATCTTCTGATCTCTTCCAACTCCTGGTACCAGGAGATCAGCAGGCAAGGAAAGAGGTTGCTGCTTGGGCAGGAGCCATTGACCCTGGTCATCAGGAGGAAGTAGTACTATTGTTACATAAAGGGGAAGGAACTGAATATGTTTAGCATTCAAGTAGCCACTGGGGCATCTCTTGGTACACCCCTGCCTGATATGAGGTAAATGGGCAAGTGTAACAGCCATGCCAGAGAATGGTGTGATGTGGTGACCAGGGGCTTGGTCTCCTTAGGGATGAAGGTCTGGGTCACTCCACTAGGTAAGCTACCTAGAACAACAGAGGCGTTGGCTCGAGGTGAGAGGAATCCAAAATGGATAGAAGAGGACGGACAGAGATGGTGAGGTTCAGTTGTAGCCTCAAGATCAGATGTGGGAGTAGTAGTTTGTCTCATTAATCTTCCTCTGGTAGTTTCCTCTTGAATAAAACCACCAGAAGAGCATAGAAGTTGCTCCCAGAAGGTCACACTTATAATATGAAGTAAATGATCCAGGTGGTATGAAAGCTGCACTGTACAGGATGCTGCGGTATGCTGCCCAGAATTCCTGTAGGGGACCAAGGCACTTATTCCTCCAAGTGCTGAGTGTTGGCTGTTAATGACTCACATCTGAGTCCCCCTCTAGGAATTAAGCTCCTCCGAAGGTAGCCTGAGGTCACAGCTCCTCCTGAAGGGAAGCCCACATCCGAAGACTGGTTGGTGTGGAATATGGCCTGGCGCATTTGTCTTGATTCAGGACAACTTTGTAAGGAAGTCCAGCTTCTGAGCTTCCTGTATTACTCAACTTCTCCCTCTGCTTAATTTTGCTTCTCTTCCTTAAAGGTATTATTACTAAGTGCACCCCCAGTAAACTTCCTGTGGACAAATATTGGTGGGCTGCCCAACCTAGAAGTGATGCTTCCTCTTACTGTATGGTGCAACACATATTGAACTCAGCCCCAGGAGCTCTGGGTTCTCTTCAGGGCTCTGCACTTCATGGATTGGGCTGGAACTTAACTTGCCTCAGATTCTACATGTGACTCAGGTTATTCATGTGTAAAATGGTGATTCCGAGGAAGGAGCTGGGACCAGGTAATCTAAGATCCCTTCCAACTTTGATTTTGCATATGCGTCAAATGGATGGGGGTTGGGGATAAGAGTGACATGAAGAAGTGGGAAGACCTTTGGGAATCTTTGAGCTTTCTCCACTTTACAGATGAGGGGAACTGTGGATCAGAAAGGTTAAGTGAGTTTCCCATGGCTGCCCTGCTTGAACATTAGCAAGACTGGAATTTGGATTGGGCTTCTGTTTGCTACCATCTGGGGTTTATCCCCTTCATTACCTCAGATGTCGGTCACTATGGCAACTAGGGGTGGGTAGCAGAGAAGATTTTCAAGGTTGGCTGGAGGGTCCTGATCAACCAGCTGCTCCTGGTCATTCAAAAATCTTGACCAATGTTCCAGGAGGTCATGGCCTTAGTCCTAGAGCAGTGTTGGCGATGCAGGTGAATCCCCTGGGATCTTGTTAAAGGATCAGAAACACCTGGGAACTTAAGATTACCCTCACAGATTCAGATTCAGCAGGTAGAGCTGGAGCATCTCTAATCTGAACAATGCTCTGGATAATTAAGGTCACCACCAATGTTTGAGAACCATGGTTGTGTAGCAGTGATCTTCACAGTTGCAGGTCTTTGTGAATAAATGGAGTGGGGCACATGACCGCTGCATGCAGAAGAGAGAGGCATCGTGTAGCCCGGCTGTCTTTGGGGACACAGCTGTTGGAGCTGCTCTGAGTGTGCCCCATGGGCCAGACACAGACAAGCACAGAAAGAACCCCTGGGACTTTAAGAAACTTGCCTTAAAAGTTATAGTTTTATTAAAACAATCAAAAGATAGAAACAAAATATGTGCTAATTTATAAAATATATTCTCAAAGTACTTCTAATAACAATTAGAGAGCTTTATCTCTACCTCTAGGTTGACAGTGTGAGTTGCACATGGGGACATTTTGTGGTCATCACCATCGCCGTACCACTGACAGATTGTGAACTCAGGGTCCTGTGTAAAAAGCGTTTTTCTGTTCCCACAGTTTTGTTCCAGGGCTTGACCAAGATGCCCATATAGGTGGTGTCAGCATTCTGCTAAATGGCTTCCTTAGCCTCTTTAGGGTGCAAAGGCCCAAATGGTTCTTTGGTGATGTTATGTGGAGCAAAAGGGACCTGCCTCCCCTTAAGTGTCTCCAGATGGTTCACCTGTGAGCCAGCTTGCTGCTCAAAAGACACCCCTGTATCCCCTGCTGCTCACCCCTAGGTGCCTGGCCGATGGGAGTCCTCGGTGCCTGGCAAAGAAGGTTCTGCTGCCTCTGCATGCTCCATGGGAGAACCTGCAAGCAGAGCCCAAGGCCATGGGTTTCGCTCATGCCAGTTTTAAACATTTTTTAAAACTTTATTATTATTATTATTTTTTATTTTCCCAGTTTTATTGAAATATAATTGAGATATATAATACTGTGTAAGTTTAAGGTAGGTATGGTTCCGGATCTTACACTTACATCTTTAATCAATTTCGAGTTAATTTTTGTGAGTGGCGTGAGACAGTGAGACAGGGTTTCAATTCCACTCTTTTGCATGTGGATGGCCAGCCTTCCCAGCACCTTTATGGAAGAGACTGTCCCTTCCCCACTGAGTGTCCTTGACTTACAGTGTCTTTAATGAAGTGAAGGGTGGAGGTCTTGATGTTGCTTCCCTCTCTTCCCAGCCTTTCCAAGGCAGCTTCCCTCCTGGTACTCCCTGGAACTCCCCCCAAGTTATTGTGGCTTACATTTCAGCCCAGAGTCCTGTCAGCTGCCTTCAAGATTTCTGCCTTTCATCCTCCTCCTGCTTTATCAGTAGCTTGTTTTGTTAAATAAATTGCCTAATTAATTAAACACCTGTTGACCGCAGAACTGATTTTTGCCACACACTACATCGGTGAGGAACAAGATGGGCCTGATGACCATCTGGAGTTTGTTGAGTGAATGAAAGTGGTGATAATGGCTGACCTCCACTGAGTGCTTCCTGGTGAGGTCTAACTACCTTATTATTGCAGTTAATCCTTCCATGTTCCTATAGTATCATGCCCATCTTACAGATGAGAAAAGTGAGACACTGAGTGACTTATGGGAGGCCATGGAGTCTCATTTGATGGAAATTGCGGCATTTGGCTTTTTCCTACCTCTAGACTGTGAAGGTCTGGCTCTGCTTGTAAGGTTCTTTATTGGGGGTGGGATGAGAGCAAAGAGAAATAGAATTCATGACTGGATCTTTTCTCTTTTATTTTAAGAGATGAACATTCAGAAGTTTTGGGGAAACTCTGACAATTCTAAAATCACCCTATTTGTTATCTCATATATTTATTGGAGTGATCAGAAATAAAATGGTCAAGTTAATAATGGCTGATGTGATTTGGGGAGGGACTGTGAGTAGGGGAGGGAGACTGCCAAAGGACCTGGGAAGCCTGTGTTCTTTTCAGTCTGGGAGACATGAGGACCCCAGGAGATCAGTAAGTAGTGACAGCTGAATTTTTTTTCTTTTAGAAATAATTGACACATTATGTAAGTGTAAGGTGTATAACGTGTGGATTTGACACATTTATATATTACAACATGATCACCGCTGAAGTTTTCAAGAGGCCAGGGGAATGGATTGATTTCTGAAGCCCTTGAGAAGAAAGTGGCATGTGGGGCGCTCACCCCAGAAGCTTAACTGGTGGCAAGCCTCCTGGACACAAAGATTCAGACACTGAGCTACCTTTCATGGGATTGGGCTCTGCAAAGGGAGATAACATTTGAAGACAAACAGCTGCACTACAAAGCATGAGGCAGGAGAGAGGGGGCTGTAGCTGGGGCCGGCATGGTGAGATCAGCAATGCGGCAGGGAAGAGAATTCTGCAAAATTTCTACTGCAGGCGAAGAGAAAGAAATCCAAATTGCGTGAATTCAACCCAACCTCTACTTGGCGTGAGAGAAGTCTGTGTTGGAATAAAATGGGGCCACTTGTGACCTTGGACATGCCTCTTTGCCATTCACATCCACAGCTGAACTAGTAGTCTCTAAGGAGACTTTCCATTCTGAGTGGGAAAGGAGAAACCCGGCAGTAGGGAAGGAGAAAGACGCTGTTAGGGGCTCTGGCAGGGTTCTCCTGGGGAAGGCCACTGGTTCCCAGTACGACATGGGGTGTGGGTACTGGTTTCACAGGTGCCATGTTTTCCCCTTGGGGTGGGGAATCTGACCCCTTCAGACACTGAACTGCTTAAAAATAACGGCATTGCGGTTTTCAGGGGACATCCTTGCTGCAGCTGGAGGGAGCTCAGAGACAGCAGGTGGCGCGCTTTCTCCTAAAACAGCTTGGCTTGCAGACAGCGCAGAGCATCTCCGCAGTCCCCAGGCCTCCGGGGACCACAGCAAAATGGGCTGGTCGGGACCGCTCCTCAGGCGTAACTGCCCTCCCTCGGACACTCCCTGCTGGGCTTGGGCTAAACACTGCCAAGATGAATGTGCACACTCCCCGCCCCCCCCCCCCCACCCCGTTTGCAATGGAGAACCCCCAGCATCACAAATGCTGACTGCACTGGTCTGGGCTTCAGATCACCACAGGGGAGAGTCACACCATCTCTGGGTGGGGTAATCATGCTCATCACTTACCCCATGGGCAGCTGAGGGGTCCAGGTCCCCCTGCCATGTTGGACGAGACAGTGTTCCCTGGGGAACGTAAGGGAGGAAGGCCTTGGGAGAACAAACCCCTTACCTGGAGGAGCCGGGTTTTACCTGGGAAACGTTGCAGTTTTTCAGAGAAGAAAAATCTGAAATTGGATCTTCTTTGAAAACATGTTAAACAGAAGCAAGCAAGTGAACAAACAACAAAATAATCTCATAATTAAGCGAAAAGATCACTGGAATGGTATTCAGGAATCTGGCAGGTTCACTAGCCAGCTGTGTGACTTTAGGCAGGTAACTTATCTCTGGTCCTGTCTCACTTTGATCATCAGTAGTAATTCATTGGTAATGTCTCTTTTAGTCGAATAGTGTGTGTGTGTGTGTGTGTGTGTGTGTGTGTGTGTGTGTGATGTGCGTTCTTGGGGACTGAGGAGGCCCCTTCACTCTGATTTCCATTTCAATCATTAAAGCTCACGGTGACCACACATAGAGAAAAGAGCCATGCCACCTTCATCATTCTGGAACCTGAGGTGGTTCCTTCAGGAGCATCATAACCAACATACATGTGCTTATGATCTTCATTTAGTTGCTGAATAGCCATGTGCCTCGCATCAAAGCCCCAATCTCCTGGCTTCTCAGGGACAAAGCCCCAATCTCCTGGCTTCCACAAACCCAGTTCCCACAGAGAGAGATAGAGCTCTTCCTTTACTCCTGGGGCGTTGGAAGCATTTGGTAGAGGTGAGGGGAGAGAAGCCAGGGAGGGTGACAGGTGGTGGGGTGGGGAATGCAATGCTACACCCCTGCTTAACAGGCTTGCAACTCATCAATCATTGTCAGCCATCAGAGAATAATTGAGTATCTGCTGTGTGTAGGCTAGGTGCCAGGGACGTAGCTAGAGCCCTACGTGATCTTTGTTCTGGAAGAGCCCATCGACTTGCCAAGATACAATAGTCAGTTTTTCCCTTCAGCTCAAACAAGCATATTTAGGCTCTAAGGGGCTCACAGAGGTGCTCTGCTCAATGGGTTCTCCCTGCCTGCACCTTCCACCCCACATAAGGCCTGGTGGGACGCCATCAGTAGTGAAAAGGGTGCTTTTCAGTCCGAGGGGCCCAGCTTTGCATTGCTTTGCCCCGGGGTCCAGATGGTCACCAGGCTGCCCTGCTGAGGACTTTGTTTGGCAGGAACGTGCTCTGATTCCTGAACTGTAGTTTGAGGATGAGATGTGGCCAAGGCTTAAAAACCCTGGGATAAAGCAGCTCTTCTGCTTGTTCAGCAGCATCAGGCTGTGAATACTCCACGCTGTGAGGCCTGGGCCCAAGACAGCAGCAGCGCCTGGGGGGTGGGGGGGGAGGTGGATGCTGCGGGGTGTCCGGTGCGCCCCGCTGAGCACTGCAGGCTGCTGGGGAGCTGCTGACTCATCGTAGCAGCCATGTTGCGTTAGCAACGGGAACAGCTCTGGGGATTCTTTCTTATTTTAAAGGACTATGTGATAAAACTTTGGAGACAACAGAGGAGGCAATGAGATGATGCTTTAAAACTTGATTCTAAACAGCAGCTGTTACAAAGCATTTCCATCAGAATTCTTTTTTTCTTTTTTTTTTAAAGATTTTATTTATTTATTCATGAGAGACACACAGAGAGAGAGGCAGGCTCCGTGGACTCGATCCCGAATCCTGGGATCACTCCCTGAGCCAAAGGCAGGAGCCCAACCGCTGAGCCACCCAGGCGTCCCTCCATCAGAATTCTTGAGCAGAAATTGCTTTTACCAGCCCCAGAAGGACACAGCCACTCTGGGACACCTATTCCACTAGTCAGTATAGATGCAGCAAACATTTATCATTGTCCTTAGATAATAAGGGGGGAACGAGAAAAGACCGTGGCCTGTGTGGGAATTACTACACGGCCGACACTTAGCCTTGCTCCAGGCTAGGCGCAGCGTTCTGCGCACACCAGCTTATGCAATCTGCAAGCCTGCAAAATAGCTCTATTGTTTAACCTATTCTATCAGGTGGGGATGTGGGATGCGACCTCTGTAAATTCAGAGCCAGAGCTCTTTACTTCCGTGCCAGGTGGCTATTTGGGAGGCAGAAAAGCTCTGCCTCCCAAAGAAGCGACACGGCCACCAGGGTGTAATACAGGGTGACACATGGTTGAGTACTAAATCATGTTTATAATATAAGCATTTACACGAGTTCAGAATAAACCCTTGTCGATGTCGATCTATGGTCCTGCGTCAGCTGAAGTATACTGATGTACTTACGCTTAAGCGGGTATTGAGCCTGTGGAGGAAGTTTCTGAGGAGGCTGAGGGTCACAATGAGAACTGTCAGGTAGGGAAGTGGGAGCAGCGGGAAGTAAACCAGGAGCAGCATCATATAGAGAAAAGGAATTCTAAGAGGTAAACAGGACCCATTACTGTCCTGTTCTGTCTTCAGCGGGTCATCAGTTGCATTAAGGAGAAGTCTGTGGGCTGTTTTGCCAGATGATAATAGCAAGGTTTGGAAGCTCTTTTATTTTCACTTAGAGGTGCTGCCGTACATTGCTGGTGGGGATGACCAGAATGACTTGAGCCCCTCTGGTTTCGAAGATGGTGAATCCTCTTGGGCTGCTGTTGGAGCAACTTGTCTCATGAAACACAAGAAACGCTTTTGCCTCTTGGCTGGTAGACAGATTTTTCCAGGGACATAATATGCTAGTGCTCTGACCCACTTCCCAAGATTTCCCACACTTTCCAGATTTGGACTCATGGATTCATATGCCAGTGTCTCTTTTCTCCCTTTCTCTATTATTTAGCTATGCAGACATTGTGCAGTCTACCTGCTGCTAACTTTTGGTGGCCCTTGTCAGGGGCTCTATAACCTTTCTCTAACTGGCTGACACCTCATAGGGATTCTAGGAGCTTACAAATTATGAACAAGAGACGAATGAGATAAGGTGAAGATATCTGTCTTGGACAAAATTCCTTTGATGGAGCACTAGAAAAGTGACACATGAGCCCAGGAAGACTTCTGGGATGACTAAGGAGGAAGAAACTTTTCTTTTCCATGAATGCAATCGCTTTGGCCCTGTTCTGTGGGAATAGAATAATTAAAGGGGTGATGGCGGGTCAGGTACAGGAGAGAATGGGTCAGAAGTTTGAGCTGAGGCGAAGGCGGCCATAAATGACTGATGACCATGTTAACTCGTCTCCAACTAAAGGGGATTTGGAGGTTTTAAATATAATTCTCAAGTAATATTCTTATATTCAAAGGCCTCTGTTCAGAGAAATTGTTTTTATTGTTGCTTTTAAATTCTAAATACGAGTCTGTTCCTGTCCAGTACTGCAAGAGACCTTGTAAAAAGCAGGTGCTGTCACAGCATAAAGGGGAAGCCATGGCCCCAGGAACCCACTGTTTCAGAGCAAAACCACCACCTTTCTGGTGGTGTAGCATTCTCTCCATGTGGTTAGATTAACTGGGGAGTTTTCTCTCTTTGGGGCTCTCCTTGGCCTATTTCCTGATGCATCCAGTGAGAAAGTGAGAACCATAACTCTTGATTGCTAAGAATTGGCTCTAAGAATGGGTCTGAAATAGAGTTACTTACAAAATTGTTAATTTCTCTAGTGCTAGATGGGGTCTCATTCATTGCTTTTTCCTTGGCACCTAAAACAATGCCTGAAACATCGGAGTAAGCCATTTTGAACAATTTGTGCTTTAGGATTGGCTATGTGAAAGATATAAGATCTAAGAAAATGGTGCCCTATCTCCTTTACCTCTGAATATTTTCTCAGATAATAAGACGTTGGCAGATTTGTGGTGATTCTCAAGGAAGCCGGGGAATAGGACTGCCAAATATGGAGGATGACGAGTTATCTCAGAAATGGAGGGAAGGGAATTCCCTTAGGAGAATTTATTGAGGTTTTGGTTTCTGCAAGGACTGTGTGGTATAAAGAGATGGGTTGCCAATGTTCCTGCCATGAACATTGGCAGGGAGTGTTTTCTCAAAGGACGAGGTGTTTGTCAGGTGAACTAGGCAGTGTGTGCACAGCAGGCGTGGCCATCCAGGGAACCCCACAGGTGGGCAGGGCGTGTGGGCGTGGTGTAGCTGGAGCCCAGGTGAAAAGGGGGAAGAGGCTGGGGGGGTTTTAACAGGGCTGGTGTGATCACATTTTCCTTTAGAAAGATCCCCCTGGAAGTAGTGTAGAAGGAGACGGAAAAGCAATGGCAGAGGCATAGGA
Source organism: Canis aureus (assembly GCF_053574225.1). Lineage (NCBI taxonomy): Eukaryota > Metazoa > Chordata > Mammalia > Carnivora > Canidae > Canis > Canis aureus. The sequence continues at coordinate 51,027,757 of NC_135616.1, forward strand.
CCAGCCAGGGATAAAGGATAAGGGTGGTGTCAGTCAGTGTGGAGGGGAGTCAGATGAGGAAATAATGAGGTGTTACACTTGACTGAACTTACAAATTGACTGGGGTTGGTGGTGAGTGAGAAGGACAAGTCTAGGAAGGTGAGCGTTCATGGGCCTGAGATCCTGCTCTAAGTGACAAAGTTCTTTGAGTCATTTTTAATATTAAAAGCTGATAGAAATTTGCAAAAAATCATATTAGCATTTGCATTGTTATGAAAATGATTTTTAGAACCAGCTAAAAGACATAACTTTCCTTTCCAAAGCGTCAGAGGAAATTGGGACTTTAGAAAAATGCACCTGGTCATGCATGGTTTCGGATGCTCCCCACAAGTATATTTTTTGAGAAGCGTGAGAGTCCTCTGTGATCTGGCCACAACCCACCTTCCAACATCCACTCAGAACAAACTGGTCTACTCCTGTCAGCCCCCGGGGCCTCATCACAAAGATTATGCTTATCTGGTATTGTATGTGTTTAAAATTTCTTTCCATTTCTCTCTCCCATCTTCAAGGTCTAATGCAGATATCTCCTCCTCCATGCAGCCTTCCAGGCCCCGTCTGATTTCCTTTCTTTTCCGTCTCTGAAATCTTGCAAACTTATTTGCTTCCTGGGATTTAACCACAGATAAAACCATAAATAAAAATTGCTAAAAAACTTATGGAAGCTACTACTACTACTGTTATTATTGTGGTACTGAGGTTGTGTGCTCTGTTTCCCCAAGCAGATTACAAGTCCCGTGAGGTCAGAAACTCTATCATCGATGTTGTATTTACCACAGCACTCGGCTCAGTAACTACTTTGTGAATAGATGCAGTCATTCTATAAACATATAAAACAAACTCATGGCCAAGTAGAAGAAATAGAGGATAACTTATTTTTTTCAGAATATATTTGTGACTTTAAATTTCATGTCTGTTTCCATTAAACAAAAGCTTTTACTTCCTCAGCAAAGCACATTTAGATATTAGAAAAACTAGTATCCTCTTCCCTCAGGTCCATTCTGCTTTCCTTCCCTTTGCTGGGTCATCTCAGGTAGCTGTGACTCTGACGTTGTAAAACTGTAAGCACCTTCTCAATGAAGCCTGCCTGAGCTCAGGTCATAGCTGTGTAGTCAGACATTTCTCTGCTTGCAAAATCAGAATGTGGGGAAGCCAAGAGAGGTGTGATGGGAGATGGGAGACAGCTTTCTGAAGACATCAGTCTGGACACAGGAATCTTCTCCCAAAGCCCTCCTTCCTCCGCTGCTCCCTGCCTACCTTAAGGGTCCCTCCCACCAGGTCACCCTTGATTGTTACTGCTCTGAGGTGCCCAAGGGTGGAAGCTCCCCCAGGGGATGTCTCTGTCTATCCAACTCATTATTATATTCTTAATTATACGACATCTCTTCAAACAGGGTGAGGGGTCCATTTCTTGAGACAACACAGGAAAAATGTGCCAGAAGCAGGTAGAAGGAGACAAGGATCATGGGGTACTTTTTTTGTTTGTCTTCTGAAGCTCTGCATCTGGTAAACAAGGAAGCAGACATCAGAGAAGGGAGAAAATGCAGTTGCCGGTGAGGTTGTTGCTGCAAATAGGCTGAAGGAGGGAAGTTGGGCACAGATGCTGAAAGGTGAGCATGGAGTTAGTGGTGGGCACTAAGCTTTGGAGGGATGAATACTTAGGTCAGTGGCTGTGGATTCTGGGAACTAACTGGAGCCTTGCGAATTCATGTCCTCTTTAACACCATCGAGAAAACCTATCCTGGGTTATCTACTGGATCTCTGAGTGCTTTGACTTTAGCCCTGAGTTAGTCTCCTGTGGCTGCTTTAACAATTGAATACAAACCTAGCAACTTAAGACAATAGAACTATGTTATCTTGCCCTTGTGTAGGTTCGAAGTCTGACATGCATCTGCCTCACTGGGCTAAAATCAAGGTATTGCCAGGACTGCTTTTCTGGAGGCTCTAGGAGAGAACCTGTTTTCTTGCCTTTTCCACCTTCCAAGGGCTACCCACACTCCTTGGCTCATGGCCCCTTCCTCCCTCTGCCAATCCAGCGATGTCACAGTCTTGGGCCCTGCTCTCCTTGTCACATTCCTTTCTCTCACCTTATCCTGCTGCCCTCTTCCATAGCTGAGGACTCTGTGACTCTACTGGGGCCATCCAGATAGTCTGGCAGGATCTCCCTAGTTTCAGGTGAATACAAAATCTGGGGATTAGGACGTGGACGTTATAGTGGGGGCATTGTTCTGCCTGCTGCACTCCCTGGTGCTACTAACCCAGGTCCAAGTCACCATTATCCTTGCCTGGCTTACTACAAAAGCATGGATTTGGAGTCAGACTGCCTGCATTCAGACTCTGGCTTTGCGGTCTATTAGCTGTATAACGCATTAGGAAGACCCTTTCTCAGTGTCCATCTCCTAGCTGTGAATGGGGGACATGAATGGTACCAGCCTCACAGGGTTGTAGTGAGGATGAAACACATACTTGGCATGTTAGTAAATACTCAGTTAGCCATTATTGTCATTAGCTCGTCTCGCTGCTTCTACCCTCAACCTTATTTACTGGATCCTCCACACTGAAGCCAGGGCCATGTTTCTTCAACACAAGCTGACTGTATCGCTTTTCCCATGCCATGATATCGTTCCCATTATGGTCTTTGCTATCCATCTCGTACTTTTCTATCATAGCAGATGATCTGAAGTGTGATGGAGTGTCTGCATATGCTGTTCCTCTTTGGACTTCCTTCCTTCTCTTGATTCTGTGTGCAACTTTACTAATCCTTCGTAGCCAGTTTTCTGACATCATGAGCAGAGCTGGTTACCCACTCACTCTTTCTATGTCAGATATGTGCTCCTGCCACACACCACTCAGTGCTCTGAGTGTGCACCAGCCTGGCAACTTCTCACCGGCAGAGACCACATGCACCTCTGCCTAGAGCCAGCCACACACCAGACACTCAAGAAAAGTATTGAAAGCACGTAAATGGAATTTTTTTTTTTTGAAATTAATGTGTTTCCCCTCATGTATTCCTTTACATATTTCCTCTCCTATGCTGCCAGAAGCATCGTTTGCCTCAGGGAGTCCTAGGGATTTTATAACAGAAATGCAAACAAAGCTATTAAATATCCAGTTTGTGACACCCAGAGTAGAAATTACTTTGAAAAAAATCTTAGGTATTTTTGTTGTTGTTTTGTCTTTTTTTTTTTTTTTTTAATTTTCATTAGTTTTGAAAACCAGGCTTTACAAATGAGAAAGAGGTTTTAAAAACTTGTTTAGCTCTTTTTACCATATTAAAAGCCAGTTTGGTTGGTATAAGTTATATTCTTCTATAAGAGTAGAGAGGAGACCGTTTTCTGCACTTGAGAGTGAAGATTTGTGGTTCTGAAGACAATATGTTGTAGAGGATACAAAATGAAAATCTCCCCCTTTGGATTCTGATGGGTTCTTGGAAGGGGGGAAGTGGTTATGGAGAACTATGGCACGTGGTTCTGTCTCCAGGTAGACAGATGGAAAAGGCAGAAACAGGGGCATTTTCCTTTTGGGACTCAGAGGAATGCATCCTGGAGGAAGTTCCCTACATTGCATAAAACATTATATCAGAGTGAAGTAAATGCTGAGGTATGGTTAGGCAGCAAGGAAACTTTGAGTTTAGCTCCCGGGGGTCTTTCTGTGCTTCCTAGTGAAGTGAGAAGAATCCAGAAATTCCTCCCTGGCCTGCTGACTCTTGTAGAAACAGTTGATAGTGCCATGGGCTACACGGTAGACTCTGGCCTAGGGGTCAAGTGGCCATCACAGCCAGAGTTCAGAGGGCCATGCTAGGCTAGTGAGAGCTGATGTGGGACCAATCAGTGAGGAGACCCACTAGGCTCAAAGCAAATCAAGAGAAGGCAAACTGTGAATTCGACCAGCTGTTGACTTTGGCTGTGGGCACAGGCTGAGAGGGCACTGAACAGGTGGACAAGAAACCACCATGCTCAGGAGGCCCATGAGGATGTGAAGAGAGGCACCCAGACCCACATGCAGATCTGAGGTCTCCCCCACCACCACGATCTCTGACATCTGTACAGACACTGACTTGGGTAGCAGAAGTGGGAAAGGAGGAACTCAGAAAGCCTGGGGATCTATATGCAGAAAAACTTTACAATGGAAGAGAGATTATTTTAAATTAAAATGATTAATAAATACTAGCTGGGAAGGTTTTATTTTTTCTTGCTATACACTTTTCATTGACTGTGTTGCTGGCCTAAGAGTGAGGTCAGTGAAGCGCCAGCTGTACCACAGATACCGTGTCTCAGACTTGGTTCCTTGTGAGCCCAAGGTATCTAGGAGTCCTTCTGTTCTGTCCCTGAAGGTAAGAATGGCTTGTCCTCATGAGCACAGCTGTCTAGAAGTGTCATGCTTAGCATGGGATCTTTTGAATCCCTTTCCTAATGGAACTAACAGGGCCACATATAGCCCTCCTTACTCATTTTGCTACAGGCATTTTCTTTTTTCCTTTGCTGCAGAGTGAAAAAGTTCATGGCAAAATTAACTTGGGATCCTAAAATGTTAAAGGCCTTCTTAAGACTGTTCCCAGTTTGCAGATGGGTTATAATTAAAACGTCATTTGCAAGTCGGTTGTTTTGGAACTCAGAAGGGACCATTTTTGCATAGAAATAGTGTACTTACTGGTGACTAGGCTCCCAGACATGTATATCTCAAAATGCAACCAGAATACAGTCTATTTTAAGTAAATAGTTAAGACCATGATGGTACCATGCCAAAGATTAAACAAAACAGAAAAAATAAGATTAAACCATGTTTATTTTTAATGTAATGTCTGAGGAAAAACACATTTAATTAAAAAGGGATAAGAAGTATATGAAGATTCAGAAGATGATTTCTCAGCAATTTTGAGGGCTTTCCTGGCTCTTTGTAAATCTGATTTTCATTGAAAGTCTATAAATTTATCTTCTTTTGTTATTGCTGCAGGCATTAATCTTATGCATATTGGCAATGAAAACAGATTTTACATTATTTGGGGCAGCGGAGATTGGGGAGAACTGCTATTATGTGCCAGGCCCTCACGCATGCACTTGAGGTACATCAGGGAACAAAATAAAATTTCTGCCTTTGAGAAATTTCCTTTCTTATAGGAGTATTCAGGCAATAAACTAGTGAAGGGCAGATATATATGTAAACAAATAATCAAATAGTGGTAAGTGTTTTGAAGAAAAAAATTGGAGTGAGAGATTAGATTTTAGATGTAGTGACCAAGGAATATCTCTGTAATGGAGCTGATAACTGATAGAATTTCTCAAAGAAGCAAGGGGCAGTCAGTGTAGATGTGGGGGGAAGCATATTCCAGACGGAGGCCGCTGCAGTGCAAAGGCCCTCAAGCAGGGATGTGCTTGGGCATATCCAAGGAAAAGCAGAAATCTAATGTGAGTGCACTGGGGTTAGCAAGAAGAACAGTGGCCAGGGAGATAGAACGGCCATGGAAAAGACTGGATCTTAATCTAATGGAGATTTTTGTGTGTGTGAAATTCCAAGTTTTTCTAAGAGAATTGAGAAAAAATTGGACACAAGACAAGGAGAGCCAAAGTTGGATACATTTGATCTTTCATGGTAGAAATTTCTACACTCTTCGTGATAAAAGATGGATAAGAGAGGGAGAGAGCATTTTTGTCATACCCCAGAGTAAACAGATTATAAAATAGTAGGAGGGTTAACTAGTGAAAGTTGTGGGAGTAAGAGACTTCCTGCACTGGCCACCAGATGGTGTGTTGAGTCCAGGGCAGCTTGGTTGGTGTCAGGAGCAGACGTGGACTGGGGAGGGAACAGAGCAATCACAAATTTCCTCAGACTGAGAAAGTCTGCGCTTCTGTGAAGTAACTTGTCACTTGCCGAAATACGAGAAATAATGGCTTTAAGGTAATCGGTAGTGTAATTGTGAGTAATTTACATATTCCTTTGTTGTTCTGATGATGATGGTTCCCTCCTCCCACCTTATCGTCCATATATATATATATATATATATATATATATATATTTTTTTTTTTTTTTTTTTCAGAAATGAAGAGGGAGCTGAGACTGCCATGTGGTCTGGATAAGATTCTACTCCTCCTTTCCCAACATGCACAGTGTCACCACAACTACCACACCTGACTGCATTTGGTCCTTGAGCCCATTTGGCATGAGTTACCACAATTCCTTCACTCTCAGGTCATCCCTCAGCTTTAGAAGCATCCCCATAATGGTCTCTGTAGGCTGTGACAATTCTTCCTCTGATCTGCTTCCTCCCTATCCCCCTCCCTGCTTCATTGTTCTTCATGACACTTAAAGCATCTTCCACTTACGTAATATATATATGCTAATGTAAGCTCCATGCAGGTGATGGTCTTTGTTCTGTTCATTTTTATATTCTCAGGATAGTGACAAAGCGGTGTTTAATAAATACTTGTTGTGAGGTTAAGCATTGGTCACTGGGAAGGACAAGGCTTGGTCTGAGCAGGCACAGGCATGAGAAAGGGAAGATAGGATGTTTGAGAGCTTCCATAGACAAGGAGACTATTTCTTGATGCCTGCCAACCTCTGTGTTTGTTTGTGTTTGATCCCAAAGACACTGTGGAGCTTTTGTTAGAAGAATGGCTTAAACAACAAGTTTCACATGATCCCTAGTGTTCTGGAGTATTTGACATTTGCTTTTAGGCTTTTCAGCAAGCGGGGCTGGCTACCTAGAATGAGATCACCATGGGTAATAGTACAATCTAGGTTTGTAAGTGCTTGGGATATTGCTCTTCTCCCCATTCAGATAAGGAGGACTTTGTAGCATGGATTTTTGTATCCCCTGTTTCATACTCTAATAATTGGTTTGAGGAGTTCCTCCCAGTCACAGTTTGTATAGCTCATATAAGGTCCATATGGCTGCTGACCCCCCTACCCCTTGGCTGGACAAGTATGGTGGTAGCTACCTTCAAGACAGCAGGGAAATAACCAGCTATGGGAGCAGAGAGCCTGCCCATCAGACCTTTAGGATCTTCCTTCCTTCTTTTTTTTTTTAATTTTTTATTTATTTTTGATAGTCACAGAGAGAGAGAGAGAGAGAGAGGCAGAGACACAGGCAGAGGGAGAAGCAGGCTCCACGCACTGGGAGCCCGACGTGGGATTCAATCCTGGGTCTCCAGGATCGCGCCCTGGGCCAAAGGCAGGCGCCAAACCGCTGCGCCACCAGGGATCCCATCTTCCTTCCTTCTTAAGTTTAGTGCTTTACAGACTGTGAGTACCTTGAGGGCAGGGTTGGGTCTTGCTCATCTTTGCAGCCCCACAGACCCAGCTCTCCCTCCCCACCCCAGGAGGCATGTACATCTATAGTGAATGGTGACCCTGGCTGATAATTGGTCTGGTGGGTGACAGCTCGCAGTTGTAACAGGGAGGGCCCAATTTGGGCAGCAGGCTGTGCCTTACTTAGGCCCCTTGCTGGTAAGCATCTTCCTCCTTGATTTGCTCTATTCACTTTGTGTCATCTGCTACATTGCTCTGGAGAAGTGTTGCATCACAAGAGTTGGGTGGATGTCTATAGAATATTTAAAAAAAAATATTTTTTATTGGAGTTCAATTATTTTTTTAATGTTTATTGAGAATGGGCTGAGAGAGTGCTGCTCCAAAGGGTGTGTCTTTCTGACTGCCACGTCTTTGGCTGACAGAAGGACCCTAGACTACAGCTGGGCAGGGTTGGGGGGGTGGGAAACTCACTTTTTAACTCACTTTTTGCCTTTTCTCATTGACACAACCTTTTCAACTACTGTCCCTTTTTATGGACAGACAGACCTGCAGTGACGTGGATGAGTCCTGGTGACAGAGTGGACTCCTTCTGTGGTCTTTGGGTAACAAGGACTATGACGTCACCATGTGATGATTTCAACACCAATACCTGCTCTGTGACCATCCTCCTTTCTCCCACAGGCAGCTTGGCCACTTCACTGCTCATTAGCATTTCCATAAAGGGGTAAACCAGGGGCTGGAGGTGGAAAGCAAACCAGTCAATTTTGCGGCACCTTATTGTTCAAGAAGCATATAATCAAAGGCAGGAGAGGGTGTTGAAATTAATGACTAGGATAACAATTGGAGATTATTTGTGTCATGGTAATTCCCATTAGATTAGACTGGAGAATTCATTTTTTATTAGTTAGAGAACCTTGCACATATATATATGTCTCTCAGAAGAGTATCCCACTGAGGTGAAAGAGAAATGTTACTATTGCTGCAAAGATGATCATGGCCTCACATAGAGGTCTATCTTTTTGTTAGCCTCCAAAGTGGGGTATAAGCATCCATTCTGTGTGATAATCTATTGTGCTATAAAAGTAATATGTTAGAATTTTTATTTCTGTTTATTTGTATCTAAAATAAGAAAGAAATTGAATTCTAATAATACAGGCTATATGGATTGACAATCACTTATGTCTAAAATTTATAAGTGAATATAGATGTATTTTGGAGATGCATATCCAAAATCTTTCTCTTGTAAGAGTGAATGATTAAACAAATTTGGAGACAATGGTATAAATATGATCACCAGGAGCAAATTCCCTTAGCCTATTAGAAGCTTCTCTGAATTGTACAGGATTCAGAACAAAAAAGATACTTTTATTTAGGTAATTATTCCACAACCTGAATTTAATCACAGCTCAGGGCTTCTTGTCCCAGAAATATTACTGCATATTACCCTGAAGCTTATGTCAAGACAAGGTATCAAGGCAGAAATTTTAAAATGTCATGAAAGGGATAAATAAAATTGCATTAAGTTGGAATTTAAATAGAAAATGGAAGAAGAGTTTCTGAGGAACTCTGAGGAAAGCATAGCAACATGGTCCAGAAGGGAGATATCTTGGTCTGGTAACAAAGGCTGGAGGGGTCCTGTGCAAGAGGTCTTTGGGTGGTGGGGCATCACTGTTTGGTCATCAGCAGTTGGGAGCTGGCCACACAGGAGCTGTGAGCCTCCTTTATTTCATCCTTTCTCTTGTAAATTTTTCTCTCTTTTTGCTTTTAAAGCTTTTATTTATTTATTCATGAGAGATACAGAGAGAGAGAGGCAGAGACACAGGCAGAGGGAGAAGCAGGCTTCTCGCAGGGAACCCTATGTGGGACCCCATCCCAGGACCCCAGGATAATGACCTGAGCCAAAGGCAGATGCTCAATCACGAACCACCCAGATGCCCCCTTTTCTCCTTCTTTCACTCCAACCGTTAGAAGGCATGTCTTTTCTCCACTTATTGAGATATCTTCTGGGAGGAGATAGGTACCTGAAGAATTAGGCCACGTATATCATGAGCATTCTAAACAGAGAGATTGCTGAATGGGAATAATAAAAACAAGGCAACTGTGAATGCTGCTTTTTCTTTTACCATCTTCTTCCAAGACCATTCTTTTAGGTCAGGCTCTGCAAATCAGTGAAACGCACAGCTTATCCCTTGGTTGGGAAAGGGTTATAGTGTCATCTGTTGGGCATTATTTAGGAAAAATAATCTTATTGACTATTTCAGACTTGATTTCTCTAAGTAAGGTAGGTAGGTCCTTGCTGTGAATCTTGAGGCTGCAGGACCCCTCCCTCTGGCCTGATCTGGACTCCCTCCCATGAGACAAAACCAGTAATGGCTCTCCTGACTCAGAGGTTATATGCTCTCAGCCTCTGGGTCACTCTGTCTTGTGCCCTTTGGAACGTCCTCGAGTAGGCGGAAGCTAGAGTGGGAAGTTACTGAGGGGGGTTCTGACATGGAAGCTAGAGGAATGTTCAGGCCAAAGGAGTTCAGTTCAAGACAAGGAGAGCAGTGGGCAGCAGTGTATCAGGAGGAGCCAAGGGGTTCTGGCCTGTGTCAAGGTCAAGGCCAGTTTTTGCACCTGGTCATGTGCCCTTTATGGATGTCTTCACGGGTAATAACACTGTGAGAGGAAGCTAGCCAATGTTAGGATCCTGGGCTGTATGTCTTCTTTCTGTGTTCTATTACTTTGCTAGACCTTCATCTTCATTTATTTTTCACATTTTTCTCTTCAAATTACTGAAGCAACTGAAATACATTGAAATAGCTCCTTTTTCAAATTCTATCTCTTGCTCATCAGCATGAAGCTTGTTGGCTGCATATGGACAGTCTTTAAGACTTGTGGCATTTACTGGGTGACTTCCTTGTCCCTGCAAGATCACAAAGATGTCATTGCCTGAAAAGGTTTGGGAAACATAGCTTTGGTTCAGTGCCTGCTCATTTTTTTTTTTTCCCCTCCTATCTGTTTGGGGGCGTTCAATGCCTTGTCAGTGCAGAATGCAAATCTGCTAAGATTTATTTAAGTTGCTTTTGTTTAGCAACTGGCTGTTTTATTGTGGCTTTAAATTTAGCCTCTTACTAATGACTATGTGCATTTTGGAGAGGAGGCTGGCTTTGCAGATAATAAAGCAGCTGTGTGTCTCTGCCTAACTCCCTCATCACATCTTCCTCTACAACCAAACTTCTTTTTCATTAGCTACAGAAAGCTTTGAGGACCTCCTATATCCAGGGCACTACTGAATGCTAAAGAGGATTCCAAGAAGCCCTCAGGGGAAATGAGCGATTCTGGAGCAGAAGAAAGGGTGCAGGCTTTGCAATTTAATGAACTTGAGCCTCAGTTTCATAATCTGTAAAGTGGAGATAGAAGTCTTTATCTGTGTGGTTTTGAAATACAGAAACACTAGACGTAGATGTTTGGCCTCTAGTAGACATTATCATTATTTTAAAAGAGTGATAATATTACAAGGGTGTCTGTGAAATGCCAACCAATTGCATGAAGGAAAATCAGAGGCAGAGAGAGGCTGAAGGCTGTCAGAAAGGAATTCACAGACAAGGATTGTTGTTACTACTATTTTGTCACTAAGAGAAAAAGAGCACACGTGTGTCACTTATTTCTCTGTCTCACACAATGCTGACCTGCCTCCTTTCTGAAATCTTAGCTGCTGTTGCTAATGGACAGCCTGGAGCCTGCTGCCTTTGAGAAATGGACTGTGGCCAAGATTCTGCATCTGGGGCTCACCCAGGTTCAAGAGGAGGTCCATTAGCTCTCTGCTCTGGCTTTGCAGGCATCCTCCCAGAACAGAAGAGAGTCAGAGAAGGAAGCAAAAGGCTGCTGGGAACTCCATGCCCCTGAAGCAGCTGGACCAGGGCAGGAGGGAGGAAGGATGGGGGCAGGAGGGGAGAGGGAGTGTGGTTTTGAGAGAGAGAGAGAGAGAGAGAGAGAGAGCTGACCGTGGCCACTTTCTTGCCCAACCGCCTCCTCCATCATAGTACTTTGGGGTCAAAGTGTCTTGCCTTTACCTGGCTTTCTTATCTCTAATCTGGGAGAGCAGAGAGAAAATTCCTGTTAAAAGGTTCCATGGATCATTTTCAGTGAGCATGTGAGGAAGATACAGCTTAGCACTGCTCATGTCTCACCATTTTTTGATCTTTATTTTCACCCTCGTATACTTTCTCTACTTCCCTCTACTCAATTTTCTTTCTCTTTTCTCCCAAGGGTCGAAAGGAGAGCTGGGAGAGAAGAGGGAAGGGGGGCGGGGCAAGGCAGCCTACATGTGGTTGTGCCTAGTTTCCCTCCTGGGTGCCGGGCTGGAGGAACACTGTCCTTTTCTAGGGAGCTTCTTCAGGGCCATGAGGACTATTTGGCACATTTTGCTGAGGCTTCTCTTCTCTTCTCTTCTCTTCTCTTCTCTTCTCTTCTCTTCTCTTCTCTTCTCTTCTCTTCTCTTCTTTCTCTTCTCTTCTCTTCTCTTCTCTTCTCTTCTCTTCTCTTCTCTTCTCTTCTCTTCTCTTCTCTTCTCCTCTCCTCTCCTCTCCTCTCCTCTCCTCTCCTCTCCTCTCCTCTCCTCTCCTCTCCTCTCCTCTCCTCTCCTCTTCTCTTCTCTTCTCTTCTCTTCTCTTCTTCTCTCTCTTTTTTCCTTTCTTCTGTAGTGCTTGTTTCTTTGGTGTACAAATCTGATAGGAGAAGGCAGATCAAGCAAGTTGGAGGGACTAGAAAACAAATACTGAGAGACGGACTTTCCTGGTGGAATGCCAATAAAGTCATGGCTCCTATAGGTATTGATTTCTAGCCTTTCTCCTCCATCTTCTGCCATCCAGCCCAGGGAAACACTATGGATGACCATGGATCTCTTAATTCTGGCTCTGCCTTCCTTCTAGAAGTCCTTTGTCAACCCCACAACTTGGAGTCATTTCCTGCCCCTGTGTTACTTTATTTCACATTGGCTTTCTCCCATGGGAGTGATGAGCATGCTGTATTGTAACGAACTTTTAATTGCCTTTCCCTCTCAGTGGACTGTGGTGTCCTAGAGGGGAAGGACTGTGTCTTTTCCTTGTTGTATGCTTTGGGATGTAGTGGACACTCTGTTGATATATGTTAAATGTTTACTGACTGAATGAATCCTGCCATGTAGAACCTGGCACCCATTTACCCTCTTCCCCATCTCCTGAAGCTCACCTGGCTCATGTCCAATGTCTCTGGGGGTATTTTTCTCTGGTGTCCAATATAGAGTTGGCACAGAGCTCAGCTAACACCTGCAGAACCTTCCCCAGACTCCATTTTCAGAATAAGTACATAAATTGGCCATGATGAGACAGTGTCTTATCTTTGTTACATCAAAAAAGTCTGACCTTGAGAATGAGCCTGAGAGGCTCATTCAGTTAAATGTCAGACTTGAGCTCAGGTCATGGTCCCAGGGTCCTGAGAAGGAGCCCTATGTCTGGCTCTGTGCTCAGCTGGGAGTCTGCTTCTCCCCCTCTCTCTGCCCCTCCCTCCTGATCATGCACACTTTCTCTCTTAAATAAATTTAAGAACAATTTAAAAAAGTCTGACCTCACGAGTAGAAATGAAAGGCTTTTTGAGGAGAAGGGTAGATTCGAGAGCAGCTAGGAGGAGATAATACTCTAGCCACTCACAGTGGGTGCCAAGTCTCAGAGCACAGAACAGGGCAGAGCAAAGTGGTACACACCACACACCGTCAGGTTGAGGGTGGGTTGCCATCATTCAGATTCTCCCCAATTCCTTCTAAATGAGCTGAAATCAGATGATCCTCATTTTCAGTTGAGTCCAGGGTAGTAATTTCTTGGAAAGTACAAAGGAAGGCAAAGCCTAATGGGGCAAAGAAGGAAGAACAAGTCAATAAGAATCCAAGGGAGGGAATCGCTTTTCTCTCTGATTTTTGAATAGGTGATGGTCAGAGCTGGCAAAAGCTCAGGATGTGTCAGCAGCGCTGGAAAGGAGATGCTCTTGCTGTAAATCTTGGATTGATTTTTGTTCCTCCTTTCCCATTCCCTTCTGCAGCATCATGCTCTCGACTGCAGAAGCTCTTACACAGGCTCACATTTCTTGGTGAGTACTCCTGAGCTGCCTCCCTAGTGAACCCAGAGCACTCTGTACTCTCCATTAGAGCAAGGATCACATTCTGACTTGGAAGAGTTGTGGGTACAGCTGTCTTTTTCTCTCAGAGCAGACACACTGGAATTTCTCTCCCGCCTGCATTTCTGCATTAGCGGCTACAGACCACTTTCCTCTAAGAAAGGACTCTCCACATATTGTTAATTCCTTGAACTAAATTTGCCCTTTTGGCCAAAGTGCCCAATAGACAGGGAAACTCACTAAGTCCAAGAGTAGTTTTGGCTCCCAGTGGGAAGGAGTTTTACCAGGTAGTCTACTTTGGCCTCCTCCTACTCATGCCCAAGCCAACAGCTCAGGCTCATCTCTGCCTCTTCAGATTGCCTGTATCTTTCTGCCACTGCCAAAGCCCTGTGGTCTCCAATGGCTGTCTCTCTTCTTTCCCTCTCACTTCATTCTTGGTATTCTTTTTTTTTTTTAAAGATTTTATCTATCTATCTGGTATCTATGTATCTATGTATCTATGTATCTATCTATCTATCTATCATCTATTTGAGAGATAGAGAGAGAGAGACAGAGAGAGAGAGAGAGAGAGAGAGAGACAGCACAAGCAGGGGGAGGAGCAGAGGGAGAAGCAGACTAGCAAACTCTATGCTGAGCACAGAGCCCAATGTGGGGCTTGATCCCACAACCCCAAGATCATGACCTGAGCTAAAACCAAGAGTCAGATGCTTAACTGACTGAGCCACCCAGGTGCCTCCATCCTTGGTATTATTTATTTAAAAGACCTCTAAGATTGTCCCCTCTTCACTCCATCTCACAGAGAAGTGACAACTGGTCTTATTGCTTTTTCTGGGTGAGAAATAAGAGGATCACATAAAGCTGACCTTTAATTCGTGACTTCCTTGTGGACAGTGACTATGCTGTGTTCTTACTCATGAGGGTGAGTCTCCCAATTGCTCTGTCCCCTTCCCCTTCTTAAGTATAGACTGGAGGAGAAAATTGAGTTAGAGAGGTTTGGATAATGCCTGACATTTATGGAGAACTTCCTGAGTAACAAGCATTATACTAAGTTTTTTACATATTATTTGTTTATTCTTTGCACAAACCTTATAGGTCAAGTATTACTGTAAGCTCATTTTATTAATGCAGAAACTGAGCCTCAGAGAGGCTGAGTTGAGTTACATGTTCAGAATACCCCAGCTGTACAGTGATGGGGCTAGGGTTTATGACTTGCTCTAAAATAATGGTATTAACAAATAGTCACTTCCCAATAGATGTCTTTTAAATGCCACTGTAAAGTTTGCATCTTTGAGACCATCAGATGGATAAACATCCATATCACTGCTTCTCATAGAAATAGACTATTATGGTCTATTTCTTTATTGTTGGCCTAGCAGGAAATAGTCTAATTCATTACTTATGAACTAGTTCCTAGAACTAAGACCATAAACCTTGACTTAGTACAGGAAGTGGCATGGTTTACATGCTCAGGAAACAGTGACCAGAATGAAATATTTGGCAAATTTTATACTCTGATTGAGAACCGGAGAGCTGGGGGAAATACCCGAACATTTTTCCATGCCACTAAATGCTTTCCCACCATGTGATTTTTAATGGCTGCATAGTACTCTATTGTATGGCATGCCACAATTTAAGGGGTGTTACTGAAAGCTAGGATTACTTAAAAAAAGAGAATTTGAGGATTAGGTCTGTAGTAGTTAGCTTTTCCAGCTTTAAAAGTTTGCATGGGGCTAGCTGTGTCCAAAGAAGGAAGCCTATATAGTTGTGTGATTTTCTAGGCAACACCAGGGGTGAGGGGCATGTCTTTTAGTCAAGCTTTGTACCAGCCACCTCTATAAAGTTATCCAATTCAATCTTGTAGTCTTAGAGAAGGTCAAAGATTCAGGTTCCAGATGTCTTAAAGCATCTACAGAAAATACAATCCCCTTTTCTTAATCCAATGGGGTCAGACTTATAGTTTAGATCTACAGAAGCCTTTATTAAGTGAAAGAAGATAGAAGCCCTACAACATTCCTAACTGGGTGCCAGTCATGGGAAAAATGTCTACAATATGATTCCCTGTCTTGGCTACGTTTGAAAGAATGGTATGTTCTGAAAAAAACCTAACAACCCCACAAAGGGGGTTTATTCTGATGTTACTTACTGGCTAAGGATCAAAGCATTAAGAGAGACAAGAGAGATCATCAAAGCAGGAAGAGTCTACAGATATCAGATATGATGAATTAAGTCATTAATTAGAGTCATGTCCTTGAATTGTGCTCCTGCACCTGGCCAAGCCATTTCCTGTTTTGTTTCAGGTCCCAGATAATAGATTTTCAGAGTGGACAGTTGATGGATAATAATGATGGTATCTCTCAGGCAGAAAGGGATGAGATACTGAGATGGGAGGAGAGATAAGGAACAACCATTAGTTTGGTGGGGGCAGGGGTCAAGTCTTCTCATCCTCAATTCCTCAGCACGTAGCATAGCATCTGTCATATAGTAGTAGATATTTAACATATATTTTGAGAATAAATACAGAAGTTAAAGCAGAACTGTGAGCTGCCCACTGCCATACTTGGTATTACAACAGAATGCATAGAACATGTGGGTATGTTCTATGGGTATGGAGTCAATGTCCTGTCAGAGTTTGGGCCTGGGCCTTCCTCAGATTCTTAGCTGACAGGTCAGGAATGTCCCAAGGGACCATTTTACTTCAATATTCTCAGGATTAGAAGTGACTAAGAAGGGATGGTGTTTAACTCTAAATTGATGAGAAGGGGTGATGAGAAAGCATGTTGGCTTGAATCTGTAGTAGCAGGATCCCCTCCCATCAGCCATGCTTTGAGTTGTGGGGAGAGACTGGGGGGTGGTGGTATGCTGGTGTCTGTAGAGTAAGAGATGACCTGGTTGACTTTGATTGTTAACCAACCTATTATACTGGAAAGGTTGGGAACTACAAGTTTAGATGTAAAGAATTTCATTTACAGTTAGCCTAATCCTTACATGTTTTCTTCTTCTTTTTCTTTTTTTAAAAGATTTTATTTATTTATTCATGACAGAGTGAGAGAGAGAGAGGCAGAGACACAGGTAGAGAGAGAAGCAGGCTCCATGTAGGGAGCCTGACCTGGGACTTGATCCCGGGTCTCCAGGATCGCACCCCAGGCTGAAGGCAGTGCTAAACTACTGGACCACTGGGGCTGCTCAGTTTTCTTCTTTCTGGGAAGGTGGAAAGCTCTTCTTCAGAACAAAGATATCCTGGTAGTGACACATGCAGAATCAAAATCAGATTTGTAAACTTCAGTTCCTGTTTTTTTTTTTTTTTTTTTTTGTTGTTGTTGGAAGAGCTTTGGGAAAGTCAAATAAGCTAGAGAAAAGAGGATCTGTTCCCCTTTTGTAAAGCCAAGTTGGCCCATATTTATATTCCACCTCTTACACAATTAGTGTGAGAGATTAGAGTTGGGAGATACCTTCTGTAATAAGCTATCAGAAAGCCCTATTGTGTTGAGAAAAAATGAAGCCCTTGCAAATGATGGCACTTGAAATGAGAACAAACTTCCTGAGCAAGTAAATGGTAGAAGACTCAGCATTTTAACAAATTATTTCTGTCTTAGTCTGCCATTAAGCTATGGAGCTTCCTCCTCAAGCTCTTAATAACTCAAATAATCCATATTGATTCAAAAGGAGACTCAGAGGCTTACAGAATCCCCAGCACACAAGCATCAAAAGTGTCTCCTGATCCAGCAGGAAGCCAGTTCTCCAATGGATGTTACTCTTGGCTGGGAACAGCGAGGAGGAAGTGGTGGCCTTGCGGTGACAAATGGAGAGAGTATGAGTCACTCCAAACCCTATCCAAACCTCATCTTGGCACCTTGCTTGTGGAGACACATGCCGTGTAATGGTTGAGAGTACAGGCTTTGGAACTAGGCTGCCTGGACAAGCTACCCAACTGCTCTGCCCCTCAGTTTCTCATCTGCAAAAGGTGTGTGGGGGAGGGTAATAGCACCTACTGTATTGGGTGTTGTGAGGGTTAAATAAGCTAATACATGTTAAACAGAACAATGCCTGGCACATTTGGTGACTGATCAATAAGTGTTTGATATTATTACTCTATATGGGCTTCAGTCTTCTGAGGCTCTGATCTAAGGAACTTGGTAGGACAATGATTTTCCTGAGTGGCAGGAAATTTATAATGATCTGTGATCACAGAAAGGAAGAATAACATAGCAAGGGAACACCCACAAGCAAACAACACAGTTTGTTTCAGCCAGACAATCCAATATCCTTCCCTAACATACTTTTCTTCCAAAAAGGAAATCAAGGTAACTGGAGTTCTACTTCCTTCTCCTGACCATACATATCTTCTATAATGGGCACCAGCTGTCATTTAATGAAAAGCTCTATAGCCAAAGGGAAAACAGCCCGAATAATCCATGTATTTTGATTCATACATAGTAATAATAGTGGATAACATAGATCAGAGTAATAGGGAGTTCCTATTACTTACCACTTATGCTGTGATTAAAATGTCTTTTCCAACATTGATACCCCATTATTTCCCATTCCTTTTACTATAAGAATTGCTATCTGTATTTTAGCCCATTTCAACAAATATTAGTGGAATATTTTCCATGTAGTAGGCACTATGCTAGTCTTGAATAGGATAATGCCCTTTCCTGCAAAAAGGAGGAAAGGAGACATCTATGTCCAACACTGAAATTAGGTCGAAGTATTAAATGTGAAGATTTTGGGGCCAGAGTCTTGGAATGAATGATAGTTTCCTGTGTCAGTACACGTTAATAAAGTCTTCAGCCTTTTTAGCCAGAAAAATATTCCAAGGTCATTTATGCTGAAATGACCCAAGAACCAGACCTCATTTCAAGGCTCTGAGCAGCTTTCACATACACTAAATCAATAACAAATATGGGGCCAGCCTGGGAACATTGGAACAATAAGAACATGATATGAATGAGAATAAAATTTAAGCTTTGCATGGCTGACTCAAGGCTTTCCAATTGATTTACCAACAGAATTGAATTCAGATTCCATATTTTGTCCAGCTTCAGAGTACACAATGCAACGAGCCTAGCTTTTCTCTGTGGACTAGTTAGAAATGCTACTGGTCAGCCAGAGCCCAGGGAGTTGGTGACAGTGCTCAAGGCCTTCCTCTGATGATTTTTTTTAGCAGCTGTAATTCATGTTCCATTATCAAGAGAGAACTGGCAGGTCCAACTCTCAAGCCCCAGATTTTCTCCACAAACTGATACTATGCCTCTTGCATAGCCCACAAACTCTCAGACTCAGTTCACTATGTTATTCTCTAAATCTGCTTCCCTTCTGTGGATACCAGGAATGTACCAACATTCATCCAGTTGCCAGAGCTAGAAATCTGAGAGTCATCTCTGTTTCACTAGTCACTGCTATTCAAGGAGGAGTGAAATCATTTGCATGTCTGAATACTGCATGAATCTGTCCTAGCCTCTTCATACTAAGTGACTTTCAGTATCAAAGCTTGGGGGAAGGAGAGCATTGCTGAAATTATGGGAGTGGGGATGAGGATGTCAGAGGGTCAGGTTGGGGAGGATAATCTCTTACCTTGGAGCCATGACTTCTCTCCTCATCCCTCATCTGGATTAATGTAATAGCCTCAATCTTGTCCTCCTCTGCTCCATTTCCAGATTGCTGCCCAAGGAATGTTTCTAAAGTGCATCTTTTAGGAAAACATTGTTATGAATCTCTTGACAAAATGTGTAATGAAGGGTATGGAGAATTTAGTCAGAGCAGATAATGAAACAGTTTTAGTGTTGGTACATGAATATGAAGACAAGTCAATGCAGCAACAAAGAAGGTCTAGAAATAAACCCAGGAGTATATGGGCATTATTCGTGTAGATAAAGATAGCATTTCAAAGCCATGGGGATTAGTGGATAGTTGTTCTTTTCTCTTCGCTTGGACTACAGGGGGGTCTCTGTGTTTGCCATGGTTGCACTGCAAGTGGTGTATGAGCATATTTACTCCTTTGGGGCCTGAGTGGCCTTCCTAGAGTGTTTCTTGGAATCAGGGTACACTTAATTTTTACTTATAGTCCTTTAGTAAGAAGTGGCCACCAATAGCTGCAAAGGTGGCTGAAAATGTAGCCATGTGCCTAAAAGGAAGGAAAGAATGGATTTAGGTGGACAGTAGCATTCTGCTTCTTTCAATCATCCCGTAAATATCAATTCAACACCTACAATATGATAAGCACATTCTAGGTGGACAAAACAGGCAAAAAGATCCGTGCCATCATGGTTATCTACCTCCAAGGGCAGAGCAGGAGTGGGATGGGCACACAACCCCAAATGAGAAAAAATATATATAATGTCATATGTTACTAAGTGAAATTGTCAGAAATAAGGCAGAGAAGATTTATGGGAAATTAAGGGAAACAGAAGTGGCTTGTTGCAATTTTAAGTAAGGTAGTAAGAGAAGGCTCCTCTGAGGGGCAGATATTTGAGCGAAGCCCAAGAGGCGACGGAGTCAGCCATGTGGATCCATGTGGGAGAAGAGCGATCAGGTAGTGGTAAGAGGATGTGCCAGCACCGCAGGGAGGATGATGCTTGGAGTTCTTGACAAAGAACAAGGAGGTCCCTGTGGTGAGCTAAGCAAGCAAAGGGGAGAGTAGTAGGAAATGAGGTCAGGGGATATTGTGGAGGGTGGTGGAGGAGGAACTGTGAGGGCCCTAGTCAGGGGCCACTGGAGAGTTTTGAGCCAAGGTCTGTCATGCTCTGATTTACATTTGAAAGGCTACTATTTTACAATTCAAACCTGAAGGGCAAAGATAGAAATTAGGAGGTAATTACAATAATCTAGGAGAGATCCAATTTTAAAAGGGGCAGAGAATCTGAATAGATATTATTCCAAAGAAGACATCCAGATGACCAACAGACACATGAAAAGATGCTCAACATCACTGATCATCAGGGAAATGCAAATCAAAACCAAATGAGATTCACCTTACCCCTGTCAGAATGCCTAAAATAAAAAACTCAAGAAACAATAAGTATTGGAGAGGATGTGGAGAAAAAGGAATTCCTTTTGCACTCTTGGTGAGACTGCAAACTGGTGAAGCCACTGTGGAAAGCACTATAGAGGTTCCTCAAAAAATCAAAAACAGAATTACCATATGTTCCAATAATTCCATTACTGGGTATTTACCCACAGAAAATGAAAACACTAACTTGAAAAGATATATGGACATATGATTTTACTCTTATGTTGAAGTTAAGAAACAGTACCAATGAACAAATAAAAAAGAGACAAACAAAAACTCCAGACTCTTAAATGCAGAGAACAAACTGAGGGTTACCAGAGGGATGGTGGGTGGGTGAGGGATGGGTGAAATAGGTGATGGAGATTAAGTGTGCACTTGTCTTGTTGAGCATTGTGAAATATATAGAATTGTTGAATATATCTGAAACTAATATAACACTATATGTTAATTATATTTCAGTAAAAAAAAAAAAAGAAAAATATATACTGACCTATCATCTGTCTCTCTCTCTCTCTCTCTCTCTCTCTCTCCTCTTTTTAAAAAATTTGCATCAAGGAAATCTGGGTTCAAATTCTTTCTAGGTTTGTGATGTTGGACAAATTACTTAACTTTGAGGTTATTATTTTATCGTAAAAAGGGGACTATAATGTTTATCTTTCAGATTTGTTTGTGGGTTGGATAAGTAATATACATAAAGCACGGTGCTTTTATTGAGCATCAGAAAAAAACCTTTTTTTAAAAAAGATTTTATTCATTTATTTGACAGAGAAAGAGAGAGACAGCACAAGCAGGTGGAGCAGCAGGCAGAGGGAGAGGGAGAAACAGGCTCCTCACTGAGCAGGGAGCATGATGTGGGACTTGATCCTAGGACCCCAAGATCATGACCTGAGCCAAAGGCTCAAATGCTTAACTGACTGAGCCACCCAAGTGCCCCAGATAAAAACTTTATAGAACTGGAAGGTGTTATTATTTTCCTCCCTTTACAGATGTAGCTCAAGTTCACATGTGCCTGAGTGAGATCCACACTGGACTTCAGACTTTTGCTTCCTAATCTGATGCTTTTCTTATTTTACCATCTCCCTACTTTGTCTCCAGGCTTAGTGAATACTGATGTCCAGTTGCAAACAGCTGGGTGTGGATGATACCCCTGGACTTCTGGGGTGGGCAGTTTGAAGTTTACCTCAGTGGAATCCTAAAATGACAGCCAATCAGTCAACATCATTAATGAGCTCCTTGTTATTTGCCCAGCACTGCCTGTAGTTGCTTTAAGGGCCACAGGTAAACGTGCAATCCTTTTCTGTGCTCTCACTGGGAAGACTGTCTGGTTTCACTGATAGGGTGGATATCTATAAAATGATAGTGAATGTGACAAGCCAGGGTACACAAGGTGACAAGAGGGCCATGTCCAGGCTATAAGGCTTGCTCTTCCAAGGAGCTGAATGGATGCAGGGAAGGTGATGCTGGGTTTCCCAGAGAAGGTGGTATGAAAGCATCTCAAGGAAGGTATGGGGTCTGGCTCGTTGGGAGGAAGGAGAGGGCAGTCTGGAAGAGGAGAGGATAGGAGGAGCAACAGCTCTGCCAAATTTCTGTTTTTCATGCACTTGAGGTAATGGCAGTTATCATGTTTTAAAAATAACTGGAGGCCACGGGTGTCAGCAGCAATGGGTTTCTGCGAGATAGCCAGGTTACAAGATTAAAGCCTGCAGGCCTGCCCAGTCTATTCAAACTGATGGCCTTGTCTGGGACCCACATCAACAGGGCTC
This sequence comes from Canis aureus, assembly GCF_053574225.1. Classification (NCBI taxonomy): domain Eukaryota; kingdom Metazoa; phylum Chordata; class Mammalia; order Carnivora; family Canidae; genus Canis; species Canis aureus. The sequence goes on from NC_135616.1 coordinate 51,049,939, forward strand.
ACATGTCCTCTGTCCTGCTGTGCTCAGTTTGGGGCGTGTTGGAGGCTGAGAGTTGAGACAGGGAGCACAGGGAAGCCAGGAGACAGAGAGACAGACACTAGCCCAGCTGCAGGAAGGAGCAAGTGCCCTTAGACAGCGGTTTGTCAAGCTTGGAGCTACAATTCAGTGTCGGCCACCTCTTGCAGAGTGGCAGAGGGAGGAAGTGGGGTGGGGTGCTCATGTAGGGAATGGCTGGGGTCAGCATCCACCAGCAGCCCTCCAACTTGCACCTTCTTGGGTGCTGGGACTGCGAAACTCTATTAGGAATGCAGTGAGCATGGCTTCAGTGATAGTCTGAGCTCCAATGAGGTCATTCTAACAAAGCTCGAGGAGAAAGAGATCATTCCAGAGGGAGGAGGAGGGACTCATTATGCTCACACTCAGACATGGATATGAAATCCAAACAGTTTTTCTAAAAACAATCCCTTAAAATAGTCATGACCTGCTGCAGAACTCTTGTGTGTTACTGATAGGATTGCATATAGCATAAGGGTTTTAGGGGGGGATTTTGGCATAATGTATGTACTTTTTTAACCTGACAATTCTAGTTCTGGGGATTCATTTGAAGGAAACCATGGATGTGGACAGATTTATTGATGCATGATTCACAGGGTTTATTGAAACATTACCTTTTTTCCTATTATAATAGCATCTTTATTTGTAAAAATCCAGATATAAAAATGTATTATTTTAGTCTTTCCAAGTTTACCTTCTCATAAAAACAAAAGGCACATAAAAATCTTTCCTGCTGTCATTTCCTTAGATGATGTTTTATAAGCAACCCCCCGACCCCCCATATAGCTACATGCTTCATTTCGGGGCATCTCGTCTCCCCCACATGTGGAACCATTACTTTTAAAGTGTGAAAAGTTTTAAACTAAATGCTTAAGAACAGGAATGTGATTAAATAAGTTACAAGGAGTTCTTATGAGGAAGTACAAAGCAAACATCAAAAATAGCATCCTAGGGCAGGGGTCAGCACACTGCAGCCCACGGGCCAAATCCCATGAGCTGCTAGATCCTTCAGCAAGTAATGGTTTTACATTTTTAATGGTTATATAAGCACTTACATAATTGCCTCAATTTTGCTTCTTGGCCTGCAAAGCCTAAAATAGTATATAACCCTTAAAGAAAGAGTTTGCTGACCATTGCTAGGGAGGAATACTTAATGAGATGCAAAATTTTCATTACCAATGTAGCTAGTAGAGGATACAGTGTTAGTCTGGGTCTAAGTTATCTATTACTGAGTAACTGTCCCAGAATTTAGTAGCTTAAGACCATAATCATTTTACCTGCTCATGATGCTTTGGGTTGAGGGTAGTTGAGCTTCTTACATGGCAACTGGCTTCTCTGAGAGCAAAAGCAGAAGCTACCAGCCTCTTAAAACTGGGCATATTTTCACCCTACTGCATTCCACTGATCAGTGATGATCACAAGTTCAGCCCAGATTCAAGGGGTTTGGGGGAATGTTCTACCTTTTGATGGGAGGAGCAACATGCATGCATGGAGTGGGGATAACAGTAGCACCTGTCTTTAGAGACCATCAGAGTGTGCAACAAACGGCACATATACATAGATACAGATACACGTTCATGGGCTTCTAGTGATGACCATGAGAGCAACTTTCAGGGGGTACTGACATGTAAAAAGAACAGCCTTGCCTATTTTAGAAATCTGCAGTAGATGTCTGTTATATTCACGCTTACCTATCATCTTTTGAACAACTTTCTAGATTTGGGTAGATGAGCCAATGGATAAGACAGGTGGATGAATAATGCATCCTCCTTGCAGGTAGGATGCGAGCATGTGATGGTATCATGTAAAACAAAACAAAACAAAACAAAAACAAACCCAAAACAAACAAATTAAGAAAGCTTGAAGTCTGGAGCCAGACTGTCCAAGTTTAAATCTCAAGTCTGTCACCTACAGTCTGTGACTTTAGACTAGTGATAGAATCTTTATGTATTGAAGTTTCCTCATCTGGGATAATTGTAAAATAACACCCTAGGGTTGTTGTGAAATGTCAATGAGTTAATTCTTTTTTTAAAAAAGATTTTAATTATTTATTTCAGAGAGAGAGAGAGAAAGAGAGCTTGCAAGCTTGAGCAGAGGAAGGGGCAGAGGGAGAAGTATACTCCTCGCTGAGCCAGGAGCCCAATGTGGGGCTTGATCTCAGAACTGTGGGATCACGACCTGAGCCAAAGGCAGATACTTAACTGACTGAGCCACCCAGGCGCCCTGAGTTAATGCTTTTAAAGAGCCTAGCACAGTGTCTGGCACACAGTGAGTGCTCAGTAAGTGTTAGGATAGGTCCTGGGCTCTGCCCATCAGACCTCAGCAAAAACTTCAATTCAGGGAGCCTGGGTGGCTCAGTGGTTGAGTGTCTGCCTTTGGTTCAGGTCATGATCCCAGGATCCTAGGATAGAGTCCTGTATCTTCTCCCTCTGCCTATGCATTTGCCTCTCTCTCTGTGTTTCTCATGAATAAATACATAAAATCTTTAAAGAAAATAAATAAAAATAAAAAACCCCTTCAATTCAGTTGTGAACAACATGAGACAGCAGATGTGGGGCAGTGTGGGGCTCAGAGCTGCTGGTACTGGTAGCTGCAGAGGCATACAGCTTTTCCCCAGCCACAAGATCCAAGTGGAATTGGTGGTAGGAGCAATTAAAATAAAGCCCAGTTCCAGGCATTTATACTCAGCAGGTGGTTTCCCCACTGGATCTCTGTGGTTTGGGGCATTATTCCTGGAAGCTTCAAGTCTTAATATGTTATTCATTTATTTTTATTTTATTTTTTTGGCAAATTCAATAATGTGAGCTAAAATATCTTTTAATAAATTCATTTTTTTTCTCCTAAACTAACCAAGTGGATTCTGTGTTTGATATTCCAGCACCAGGGATATTCCTTAAAGGCATACTCTTATATGTTGCATGTACAACACATGCAAATCCTGGGAGATATTACACACAGAGTCTTCAGTTTTTAATATTATTATTGTTGTGTAATGTGCCTAATACGGAACTAGGGGAGCTAATTTGGATTCCTGCCTAATTAAGTGTCATGGGCCTGGAATCAGATCTGTTCTGCTCAAATTTGCTTCTCCTTAGTTCTCTAGAACTGGACATGTGAAATGGCCTTGGTTTATCACATTCCAGAATTGTCTGATAATGACCAGAACTTCCTTTTGTCTAGGATGTTTAACATTTTTTCCCCCTTGGGTGACATAAAATTTATATAATTTTTGTATTTGTCTGATGCATTTAGGTGAAACAAGTGAGTAGATCTAAGAAATACCTTTGGTGTTCAGATTTGGAACATACTAACATCCATCTGGAAAATTTTCAGTAGTCATAGGCAAGTATTGTTAAAAGATGCCAAGAGCCCAGGAGAAGGAAACGCAAACATTTCTGGACTGGAGGTGAAGCTTGAGTGGCACGCTGAGTCCAGCCTCGATGACATGTATGGTAGTTGTTGTAAGGGGAGAGGGCTGAAACTGGGAGAAGGTTATAAAAGATTTAAAGGGGAGAGGAACTTTTTTCTGGGAAAGATGGGATATTGTGTAAATTGAATGTACACGTTTGAGCTGGGCTAGAATAAATTGCCAGTGCTCATGATGTTGCAAGAGTCAAGACATCAGAATAATTTCTCAAGATTTCATGAGGCAACAAAATACTACTATTTCTATATTAGTCCAGGAATACCCAGAGGGGTTCATGATGCCAGTAACAATGAGTAACAACTCATCTCAGAGAGATGAGTCCATTAGGCCTTCTTAAGATGTTTGCTGGCTGCAAGATGGCATTGGCTCTGTGGATGGGGGGACAGGGAGATATGGATGAGGCACTTGGGCAGCCAGGGTATCAGAGGGTGGTATTGACCAGAGTCTGGGGTAGGAGTGATGAGTTAAAAGAGGGCAAAGCACAGCACTATAGTGAGTGAGAAAGGTCCTAAAAATAATATTAGAGCTAGTTGGAAATATATTTCATGTATCCAGTTCACATTTTACTAAGATCATTCCTGCTCAAATATTACACGGAGGTCGGTATAGCTTTTCTGTCTTCCCACTGAAAGCATTACTATGGATCTTTGCTTCAAAGTGAGAAGAATTGGGACCAAGTTTAAACTTGAGTTCTTAGGTCCATATTTTATCTGTGTGTCCTCAAGCCTATTATTTCACCTTGCTATGTCAAAAAAGTTGTATCTGTAAAATAATCAAATAGCACTCATTTTATTTGTAGGGCTATTCAATTGTGATATGAGATGGCATTGGAGAATTATTATTAATTTTGTTCATTGTGATAAAGATAAATGCCATGGTGCTTGTAATTTACTAAATACTTAAGTAAAAAAAAGTTGTAGATGTATAGCAAGACGCTCACATTGTAAAGTCCAAGAGATGTATATTCAGGTTATTAATACTACTTCTCTCTGTGTTTAAAATTTTCCATAATTAAAAGCTAGAAAAAATGTGGATCTTATTTAACTCAAGGATTGCTACAAGGATCAAATGAGAAAATGGTTGGAAAATATTTTATAAATGGTGGAACACTAAACAAGTGTGGGTTATATTTCTTCTCATTGTTCTCTTAGTTATTCGAATTCTACTTTTGTCTAGATGTGCTTTCTCTCTTTTTCACCTTCCCCACCTATCCCAGATGTTTAAGGGAATGTTTTCTGATAATATTTTCTTTCATTGTGCAGAATGGAAGTAACAAAATCTACAAAGATCACTGGGGGAAAGCAAAGGTCTAGGTTCCATTCCTTTCTCTCTGTGAGGAGTGGTTTCTCAGATGGCCAGCTAATTACAATATATCATGCTTCCATTTCCACTCACCAGCTTGCCAGCTTCTGGAAAGACCTCCACGCTTGGTTCTAATAATTAATGCTTTTGGTCTAAGAAAGAGAAGAAAATGATGCAGGGCTAATTACTGAGGTTTTGTGGGATTACCTTTCAGCCATTTATCTGACATTTTTCTCAGAACTTTAAATCCTTTGGAAAGAGAGCATTTGGGGCAAGTGTATTGGTACAATATGAGTACGGGACATTTGTTCTCTTCCTTTTTCCCAAACTCCAAGAGTTAGTCCTAAGAGTTGAATACAGCTACATTTTCCCCTTCAATTTTAATGAAAATAAATTAATGAGAAACATACTATCCTTTGCAGTTTCATTCTCCTTTCACATAGACATAAATTTTTCTGAGCAGTTGGGAGCACTGTACTTGGTAAGAAAAGACACTTTATATTTAGCTATTTGCATATTAATGCTGCTACACCATCCCTCATATGGATGATGTATTCCAGATATTAAATTGCTTGCCTTCTTGTACTTTGAATGAAACTATGACTTGGAGACAACAAATTCTCAAGGCTGGCCAGAAGCCATGCCTCTTTCTTTCTAAACCACTAGCACAGTGGGACCCTGGGTAAACTTGAAAAATCATTTTGCTTCTGCAGCTTCTCTCTCTACCTTTGTGAAATTAGAGCAATGGTATATTCAACTCCAGTTCTTTCCTTAGGGGATATGACTAATGGGAAGGATGTTTACAGAGTGCTTTGGTTGCTTTAGAGAGGATGTTCTATTCAAGGCAATAATAGAAAAACTTACAAATCATGAGACCTCTGGGTAGTATGTTGTCTGCATACAAAATATTCATATTATTGTTTCATATTTTGCAAATTAGATCTCTCTAGCACAACTGGGATTAAATTGGATGGGCATTTTTTTTTTTCATTCTCAGAAGCCATGCTGTTGTTTTGTTTGAAGACTAAAGCTGTAAATCCTCAACCAGTGATAAAATAATGATCAATAAGATTGACAAGATATATGAAATAATTAAGAGGGTTGGAGACAAAAATCCTACTAGAAAAAAAATCAGAAAAGCTATTCAGTTGATCATTCCTAGCAGAAAATCCCTGTGAGTAACTAAGTATCAAGCACCCACCTCAATGAGTTCCACAGCCCACTTTCTCATTATGGGACAGGCTCCAGACTTTGATTACCGAAATGGAATGCATTTTATAGCCAAAACTGATGATTTTACGTGAAGCAAATTGTAAAACTCAGTAATCAAGTATACTTCTACTTTTGGTTTCTGAAGAGGCAAAAGACCAAATTGATATCATATAATTATTTTGAGGAGGCATTTTTGGGGTACGTTCTTTGTGTATGATGAATCCTAATTATCAACCTCTTCAAAAGTCTCCTTGTAATTCTATAGGGTAATACTATTTGGCACAATGGTCCTGAGCTGAGAAGTCACAGAATCAAGAAGATCAGAGCAGCAGGGACCCCCAGAGATTACTTGAGGGACCTCTCTCCTCTATAGAGGATGAAACTGAGGCTCACAAAAAACCCTTATTAAAAGATATTTGATGTACTGTGCAAAGGATTTGTTTACTAGTTGACCAAATATTCATTGAATACCCACTATGTTTTAAACAAAAATCTATTGATTACCTCCTTTCTGCCAGGGAATGGATAATAGTTCTCAAACAGAATGGGGATTAATGGGAGAGATTACATACAAACAAATAATTAAAGGGTGGTAAGCCATATTCAAAGAGCTATGGAAAATGGGGCATCCCACCATTTCTCATACAAGAAATAGCCTAGAACAGTATTTCTTAAACTTTATAAGATATTCTGATCTATAATATTGGGGTTCTTGGGAAAAAATTTTTGGTGATATAGTATTAGGAAATGATACATAGGGATCCCTGGGTGGCGCAGCGGTTTGGCGCTTGCCTTTGGCCCAGGGCGCGATCCTGGAGACCCGGGATCGAATCCCACGTCGGGCTCCTGGTGCATGGAGCCCGCTTCTCCCTCTGCCTATGTCTCTGCCTCTCTCTCTCTCTCTCTGTGACTACCATAAATAAATAAAAAATATTAAAAAGAAAGTTTAAAAAAAAAAAAAAAAAAAAAGGAAATGATACATAAATTTTTCTTGGAGGTTTACAGTATACAGAAGTTCTGCAGTTAAAAAGATGCTTCTCAAATTTATGTGAGCATGGACACCATCCCTTGACCTAACCTTCTTCTCATCTTTCCTTTACTCCTTCTCCTCCTCCCTCTTCTTCTCTACCTTAGCCTCCTTCTTCCCTCTCTTCTTCCTCCTTCCTACTTTTTCTGGCAGAACCTTTTTTTACATCTCACAGAATGCTCAAGTTCTTATAGGACATTGTTTAGGAAGTTCTGAAAAGTGTTTTAACCATTTCCCAATTAACCAGAAAGCTCCATTAGCTAAGAGATCATATTCTCAAAAGACTCTGCTAATGGAGGTTTCAAAGTAATTCCAAACCATGGTTGGAATCAGTAATAATTAACAGTAATAATCAGTAATAATAGTAATTAACAGTAACAAATTAACAACTTTTCCTCATCACATTATGAAGAATGATGAAGCAATAATTAATACAATTTGGGGGACTTTGATTATTAACCAGAAATGACGTTTGGAGATGTAATATAACAAACAATTGCTTCCTGTTTTGTTCCAATTAATCTAATATGACTGGCACAAGAAATAATCCAGGAGGTATAAGATTTCAGAGCAAATACATATTTGAGGAAGTGCTCCCAGTTGCCAATAAATGCAGGCTGAATCTCTGAATATAAAAACAGTCCATTCTAATGGAAATTAGAGTAATAGAGAATGTTATATCATTCCTTTCTTGAGATTTCATCAATATCAGCATCACAAATTATGCCCTGGGGCAGTCAGATTATGTTTCTTTTTTTTCTAGAAATCTTATTTAGTTCTGTAGGGGACTGCAACATAACACATCTTTGCATAGTCCTTTACTGAATTTATTACCTATATTCCTGTAAGTTGCCTTGTATATTTGATATATATGGCATATACGATAAATATATTACATTGCATATATAATATATATTACATACATATATGATTTCTTTTTTTTGCCATTGTTACAACCCTGCTTAAAATTCTGTATTGTGGCAGCGAGGTAAATGTAATCGGACAGTGGTGTTTAGAGAGTAGGCTGAGTGATAATAAGCTCCTATGTTATTTGTCAAGTCAGTCTCTCTGGGAAGACTAGAAATAAAACTGGTTGGATTTTTTTTTTTTTTTTTACATTCCCTCAACCTACTGCCTTTTCTTTTCTAACCTCTTATAATCCCTGGCAACAACTGTTGGTAGCCAATACAAATCTAATAACCAATAATGGATTCCCTAACAAAGTGCTGTGGCAACAGACCCTAGCGTTTGTTCAAATCTCAGCTCTGCTGTCACTTCCTCTGGGAAGATTTCTATAAGATGGGGCTCTCTGCCCCTCTTAGAGGCTCTATAGCGCCCTTCTCTGGCTCCTTTCCCTAGGTCTCAGATCTCTTTGTTTACCATAGTCTGTGTCTCTCATCTCTTACAGTAAAAAGTTTCCATGTAAATTTTACTGGACCTGAGTTTTCCTCTTTATGACAGTACTTACCTTGTCATATTGAAGTAGCCTGTTTGTCCATATCCCTCTCTAGACAGGGTATAAGTTAGATGAGGACAGCCTCCATGTGTGTCTGGCTCATTTCAGAGTTCTTGGCGGCTAGCAGAGCAGACAGTCCATAAATAAATCAAACGTAATTGAGTTGGACTGACCCCTGCTCGGTTCAAAACCTGTTGCACCTCTTCGTGGACCTTGCTGGGCTGGCACTGCCTTGCTCATCTATCAAATGAGATGTCAGTTAAGCAACTTGCCCATTGGGCTTCAGATCGTGTTTCTGAACTTAGAACACTATACTGCGTGTCTCCGCAGAGCCTGAATCCCTCCCACAGACAGGTGGCCGATCACGCTCTCTCTCTCTCCACTCAGGCATGTGCATGAACTTGCAAATCCAGGGCAATTCCATTCCTCCTTGATGCCTTCTTTGGAATATCCCAAGCAAACCTTGTTCATACAGCTGCATCTTCTCTGCCTTCAGGGAGAAGGTCCTCAGCAAATAGGCACGATTGTATGCTAGACTGCCACTAACTATTCTGGACCCACGTCACTCTGTGTGTGAACTAACTATTGTGTCTCCCCTGACAGTAAACCCAGAATGAGTGAGTGGCTTTAAGTCCAACAACTCTCGACTTTCCTTGATTTTTCTCCTCATGTGTTAATCATTTAGGAGTTCACCTCAATCCTTCTTAATCTTTTTATATTTTTATACTGTATCTGACACGCTTCCATCTTTTGTAGTTGGTAAGCTTTCATGTATTTTGATTTGTCCTCGATTTACCCCTTTCATGCTTCAAGGACATTTTCTGTACTCTAGACTGTATTCTGGCTGCAGTCCTGTTCTTACTATAAAGTATGTTAGGAGCTTCAGGAAGTATCTTATCCTCTCTGGAGATTAGCTTAGGTACTTGCTTTATGTCTCAGCTCAGAAACTCTAAGAGTATCGTGCCAGTATTTGATTACTGGCAGTGATTTCCTGTATTCTTAATTTGTGATCTGTATCTTAATCATCTCTTGGGTTGAGAGCTAAAATAATTATAATACTGTAAATGGTACTACCACTACAGCTACTAATAACTGAAATTTTTATTATTACTGAGCACTTTCCATGCATTATCTCATGTAATCTTCATAAAATACTGTCATCTCAGTGGTCTCTCCATCTCATAGACAAGGAAACTAAATTCCTGGAGGTTAGGCAACTTGTATAAGGTTTCAGGTTGGTAAGTGGCAGACCCAGGATTCATATTCAGATGTGTCTAATATTATAGTTAATTCTTTTAACTACTTGCTTTATCTCAACAGAGGCTGGCACAGGAAACCTCATGGAACCAATCATGAGGAGAGTTTTCTTGGGTTCCCCATCTCTACCCACTCTCGGCCAACCTCCAAAGGGTTATTAATCACTTTCTGCCCAGTACTAAGTGACTCTCAACCACTGTGGGACCTTCAGTTTCCATATTATTCCTGTTCCCATGACATGCTTATCAAGTGATCTCTTTCAGTTGTAGGTCAAGAAGCTTTAGGGTCATCTCTTTCTCTCACACCCCTCATTTGATACATTATGAAATGCTGTTGGCTCCATTTTCAGAATGTGTCTAGAATCTGACTACTTCTCATCACTTGCACCTGCTGCCAGACTGTCTAGCCACCATCATAGTTAACCTGGCTTATTGCAATAGCCTTTTGGCTTCCTTACTTGTCCCATTTAGCCTTTTGTAAACTCGGCAGTGATCTTTAAAATCATATGCTAGAATGTGTTGCTCTTCTGCCCCTAAATCCTTCTCTTCCTGACTAAAAGTCCAAGTCGTTCCAGTAGCCTGCAAGACTCTTCACAATCCACCCACACCGCCCTTCCCTGACATCCACCCAACCCCACGTGACTGCTCTGCTCTCCCCTCGTCAGCCTGGTGCAGGCTCTTCAAGCACAAGGAGATGCACCTGCCTCCACGCTTGTGCACTGACTCTTTGCTCTTCCTATAAGTTTCTCTCCAGATATCTCCATGGCTATACTCTCATCTCCTTCAAATTTTTGCTCAAATATCACCTTCTCAGTCACCACTGTATTTGAAATTGCAACTTTGCTGATCTTGCCACTCTCTTAGTTCCATTTCTCTTCATATCTTTATCCACTTTCACCCGCTGCACAATTTTCTTATACATCATGTTTATTTCCCCTGGAATGTAGGCTCTGGGAAGGGATTTTGTGTCTTTGTATACTAATATATTCCTTGCATCCTGAGATCAGTGCAATTGAATGGGTTCAATTAATGGCCCCCGAATGAATGGAGTAATGGCTACTGGATTTTTACATACCAATTCATCCTCTGCAGTACAGGGCTGACAGGATTTATGAGACAAGATTCAGGGCAGTCCATGTAATAACGCTTTCTCAGACTTCAGGGTCACAATGTTATAATGATTTTGAAGATTTTTAAGATTTCTTTTTCTCCAGTTTTCTGTTTGGTCTGAAAAGTCATTATTTTGTCAAGCCTTCCTCTGATTTCAATTCAATATCTATTGTTATTTAGATTACAACTTCGGGACCTCCCTTGTGTTTCATGGGGGTGAAGGTCCCAGATGTGGGTGCCTGGTCATTTTTATAAAGCTTATGCTTTCTCTGGTGCATATATACTGATCTCTCCAACAATGCCCAGGATTCTGGTGAAACTGGCCTCAGCTCCATGGGCTTATAGTGTCCAGGATCTGTTTAGGTCCTAGATCAGGTCCCACATGCCCTTCTCGGATTGTAACTGATGGCTGGACCCATTAAACCATAGATATAGTTCACTTTATGTTTCTGTCAGCTGCTTTTCTGCTTCTTCACACAGCTGGAAAAGAACATTCTGTAGTTTCCACCAATTTGGCTTTTTTTTTTTTTTTTTTGTGAGAAATACTTAGTTGGCAATTAGGAAATTTCAATGTACACTCCCTCTTCTATAGCATTTATTAAAATGTGAACTAGTGCTTCTCCTGATCCTGATCCCCAAAAGACAGCACTTTGCAGCTCTGTATCCACAGAAATATTTGCATATCCTTATTATTTGCTTTGCATTTTTAAGCTAGTTCCTTACACATGGCCTCCTGTCTTGTAGCATTTCATTAAAAATATTGTATGAAACGTAGTTTTGAGAGTCTTTGAGAGTCTAAGTCAAGTGGTTCTCTAGGCCTTACCTTATTCTTATAACTATATTTTTTCAAATAGCTCTAGTACAATTTAAGCATGAAATAATAATGATAGATAATTCATATATAAATTCAAATTTAGAGTTTGTAATGCTTATTGGGAAGCTCATGGATTTGGAGCAGGCAGATACAGATTTGAAAGTCGCTTTCAGGGCAGCTCGGGTGGCTCAGTGGTTTAGCATCGCCTTCAGCCCGGGGCATGATCCTGGGGACCCGGATGGAGTCCCGCATCAGGTTCCCTGCATGGAGCCTGCTTCTCCCTCTGCCTGTGTCTCTGCCTCTCTCTCTCTCTCTCTCTGTCTCATGAATAAATAAATAAAATATTAAAAAAAAAGAAACTCGCCTTCAATATTTATAGGCTTTGAAACTCTGTGCACCTTACCTCACCTCTCTGAACTTACTTTTCTTCGTCTTTGCAAGGGTGGCAAGGCCACCTTATAGGCTTATTATATTTCGAAGATGGAGGGACAGTGCTTGTAGAGGATGAGAAGGTACCTGATTAGAGCATGGTGGTGGGGATGTGTGTGCTCAGTTGATGTGAGCTTTTTTCCTTCCCTGCTTTCACGGAGTATCTCCTGTTAGGATCAGCACTGCTTCTGCACACCTGTTCTCGCTATCAGGATCCATGTGGAAAAGAATTTTTTTTTTTTTTGAAAGAAAACTCTTATGCTCATGGAACTTACATGTTAGAGGTGGTGATAAAAAATAAGAACAAAGATGCATCGATGAGCATGCAAGTGAACATACAGCAGCAAGCAGGGATCAGTGCTAAGAGGAAAACTAGCCAGGTGATAGGGTAGGGATTAGGGTGAGAATGAGATGGGGGAGGGGAAGGGAGTCTATTTTAGACAAAGGACCAGGCAACATGGTCCAGTGAGTAGGAGGCAAAAGTGAGATTTGAAGCCATGGTCTTGAGTCTAGTCAATTGCTTGCATTGACATGTTTAGTAAAGCTGCCCTTCTGTTTCCCTAGCTGGCGTTTATGGAAGGGAGACACACAGGTCTTGAGTTTCCAGGTCTTCCTTAGAGTCCTTCTTAGCTGTGGAAGGCACCTCAGGGGTCATTTGCAAGGACAGCAGTTCTGGGCTTTCGTTATTGAAATGATCCCACACCATTCACCTCTAAAACCCCATTAAAACTTGTCCCTTTTTTTGAACCTTTAAAACTTCTGTGTTACCAATGCCAAGGTGCTATCATCTGTCCTGGGGAAGATGTCTCCTACCTGGTCTGTGCATGTCAATTCTCACCCCCTCCCGCAGGCCTGGAAGTCTGGGGTACAATCCCACTGTTCAGCGTTCTTGAGACTGCCAAGGTCGAAGTGGCAGTATGACTCAGCTTGTCTAAGCCTGGACACCGGCTTTGGGGATGTGAATCCCAGGTTCACTGTCCAAACACAACTTGTATTATTATCCTCATTCATCTTTCAAACTTCCGATTATCTCTACTATGCATTTACCAATAATTTTTTTAAATGAAGAACAGAGGGACTTTCTAGATATGAATTTTATTCTCTCTAATATTCTTCCATTCCTTTGATAACAATATTATCCAGAAACTTAACTATCTTTATGATACCAAAGGGAGTAGAAAATTCTAAATACTCAAGATGGTTCTTTGGAAGAATACTCTTGGTAAGTTCTGCTGGATTAGTTCTAAAATAGGTCAGGTCAGCTATATAAATATCTAAAACAATACTCAGGCATTAAATGCTACTCATAAAAAATTAAGAGGAATTTAGAGTGGTTTTAAAGTTTAGTGCAAATGGCAAATTGAAAACTAAGCTGTGTGGTAACATAAATTTCATTTCTATATTTAGTATTGAAAAGTTACAGAAATCCATTGCCAATGATTGTGGAAAGCTTACATTTGGGCTATAAATATTGGAATTTTAGTTATTCAAGTAAGGTCAAGAATGTTCTTAAAATTATTATTAAATTATCAAAGAGGTTGAGAATGTTCTAAAAGTTTGGGAGGGGTGAAATGTTATTATTTGGTTTTATTGCAGTATTTTGAGTGGGTGATTGCAGATATTTTATATGTTAATTATTTTTTTACTTGACTTAATTTTATGGATTTAAAAGTTCTACATTTAACCACCTGTCATGATAGAATGAAGTCAACCAAGTTGGATATTCTGTGTTTTATCATTTTAGTGTATTTGTGAAGATCAGGTAAATAAGAATTTCAAAGGTAGTGATTAAAGATTTGAGGTCTTTGGATTAACAATTATTTTCTGTTTACTTATTAATAGTTTAAGTAAATTAGAAAAATAAGATTTGGGAAAATGGTGATTTTTTTAAAAAAGATTTTATTTATTTGAGAGAGAGAGAGAGAGGGAGAGAGAGAATGAGTAATGGGGAGGGGAAAGGGAGAGAGAAAGAGAGAAAGAGAGAGAAAGAGAGAAAAGCAGATTCTCTGCTGAGCCAGAAGCCTGATGTGGAGCTGGATCTCAGGACCCAGAGATCATGACCTAAGCTGTAGGCAGATACTTGACCAACTGAGCCACGCAGGCACCCCAGGAAAATGCTGATTTTAAGAGAAAAATAAATTCTCAAGGTCTTTGTGTGCTAATAATGATTTGTTGATTGCAAATCATTTTTATTTATTCGTTAAAGCAATTTCTAAAAGGACTGTTAGTAGATTATACTTGGTCAATCTCATATCATATACTCTTTTCTATGTATCCAAAAATAATGAAACTGTATTTCTTTAAAAAATAATTCTTTAAAAAAATAATTGTTGCTAACCAGGTGGGTCTTCTAGTTTTGTGCATTTTGGAGATTAGGTCAGAGCGAACATCCTTGTTCATGAAGGAACACTGCTCAATCATCTCAGCTTCTGTGGTTTCCAGGAAAAATTAAACATTTGCAGAAAAGAAGTCAACATTCTTGATGATGCCAATGTATTTGTAGCATTCCTGCAGGCTTGGGGAAGAGAAATATAGTTTATCTCCTCTCTAGCTTCTGCTTAATTTAAATTTAATACCATATGTTTGGTGACAATTTTCTTCACCCATTGGGTCTGTTAATTCCAGATTCCTGCCTTTTAATGATTTACTTGAAAAGGATGAAAAATAACACACAATTTGCCTTCGAAAGCCCACATTTATTATTCTTTATGGCACAGCTTTTTTTTTTTTTTAAACAGAGTTCATATTTAGTGTCTTGGCTATGACAAAATTGTTTTAATCCAACCTTTTTGATCTTTATGTTTCTAAGAATGGTAACTTCCATTGCATCACAAGGAATAAATCCAGACTCATTATTTATTTAACATTTCCAGCAGATGTATTTCTATTTATTTATTTTTTTTAAATTTATTTATTTGAAAGAGAGAATGAGTGGTGGGGGGAGCAGAGGGAGAGAAAGAGAGAGCATCAAACTCTCCACTGAGCAGGGAGCCCAAGTTGGGGCTCCATCTCAGGACCCTGGGATCATGACTTGAGCTGAAGGTAGACACTTAACTGAGTGAGCCACTCAGGCACCCCAGCAGATATATTTTTAATTACAATTTTACTGGCCAGGTATTGAATAGAAATACTCTTTCTATTAAAATATCTATTATAAAATAATCTGATTTCCCCACAGTGTATGCCTTTGTAGACAATGAAGAAAATAGTTTTGGATTAACTTTTCAACTTTCTAATGGGTAGAGCTGTCCAGCAGAGCAATCAGACTGCTCCTCTGGAGAAAGCAAGTGTCTCATGACTGGAGACACTAGCAGAGGCTGTGAAGCCATTTATTAGGGACACTCAGGACAGGATTCCTTCTGGAGAGAAAGGCTGTTCTGGAAAGCCACAAGATCTTACACCCAGCTACTGTGAACTTGTAGTGCCACAATGACTAAATCCGTTATTTCTTTTTTGGAACAACTGTGCTTCCCTAAAATGCTGGTCTTTCCTAAAGCAAAAGCATTCCACTCAGCTGCAGGTTAGACACCCAGGTACTGTTCTGTTCATTCACTAACTAGCTCCACAACCGTGAGCAAGCGGCTTCTTTATCTATGCATCACTCCATTTGTTAATCTAATTAATTTAGGATCCATTCTGATGGAATGAGAGGATTCCTGATCTGCTCCCTTTCCTCCTCACATCTTGTCTCAGAGTCTGCTGCCCTGTGGTCTTCATTAACCTCGCTTAGGTTTTGCAGACAGATGACTAGACAAGAATATCTGGCTTCTCACCTTCATCATGTCTTTCTGCTCCTTTTGTACTAGAGCAATACAGTTTCAAGGAGAGCTGAATTATTAGTTTGATGGTATGATATGAAAAGATTGAATGAGCTACTATAAAATGACTTTTCAAATACCTATTTATGGAGTACTTATAATGCACAGGCAGCTAGATGTTCAGTGCCTATGCTAAAGTCCTATTAAAATAACAGATTTAGGGGGCACCTGGGTGGCTCAGTTAGTTAAGCATCTGCCTTTGGCTCTCAGCATGTCCCCATGTAGGCCTCCTTGCTCAGCAGGGCATCTGTTTCTCCCTCTCTCTTAGCCCCTCCTCCTGCTCCTTCTCTCTCACTCACTCTGTCTCTCAAATAAATAAATAAAATATTTAAAAAATAATCGATTTGGGTCTCATTGTGAAGTGCCACTCTGATTGGAGATACAAGTCATATATAGAGAAATACATCTAACCACAGAAGGGCTGCTTCCTTACTTCATTTTGTTACAGCGCATGCGTCAGCCCATAAACAAGCTATTGCTGACCACTCTAAATCAAGTAATATCAATCTATACTTTCTATCCCCTTTCCCTGTTTTATCTTTTTCTACATAGAATTCACCACTACCTGACAATTTATATTTGTTTGTGTTCTGTTATTTGCTTATTGCTTTTGCACTCTACTAAATTTACGTTTTATGAGGCTAAAAATTTTGGCTCTTAATTGCTATATCCTGGATGTCTAAAACAGTAGCTGGCACAATAAATATTTGCTGGACAAAGAAATGAATGGTGAATGTAGTGTATGTTTTTATTAGCTGAAATAAAAATGTAGAAAATTCTGTCCAGAAACCCTAAGAAGATAAATATTATGGGTACTTGTCCACCTTTTAAGGAAGGCCGGAAAATTCTGGATAGTGGCTAAGCAGGGATGAGGGAAAACTCTTAATTTTAAGAATTAACCCTCTCTAGGATACTTAAGACAGAACTTGAAATGAGGTAATAAAAAAAATACATGGTTGGGTCACTAACTCAATGCCCCCATGACGCTAGCAATATGCAGTGATTGGTCTATTCATATAGGTTTAGAGAGGCATCTAAGGAAGAAACCTACAAAACAGGTAGTGATTTGGAGAGAAAGATGGGAGGGTTTATATCAGCTGAGAGAAGGTGAGTGGAACCCACACCTTCACAAGGAGATTCCCCAGCCCCTCTGGGGTGCAAGACTTACCCACATGTGCCAGAATGCCGTTCTCCCTAGAACAAGGTGGGCAACTTGATGACTATATTTTCTGGGCCATATCACTGGACTTTAAAGTGGGTTCTAGGACTGAAGCCTTTCCTTCATTTTCATGCAGTTATGGATAAATGCTAAATTTACTTTTATTTCCAGAACTTAAAAAAATTATGTAATTTTGATCGTTAATAAAACCCAGGAACCATGACATCAGTACCTCACTGAAACTGAAGCAAGGTGGTTTTAGGGCAACTTATGTTGGTAAAGCAGGAGCTAGAGTCTTTTGACTCTCTGGATGTCCTTCAAAGACTGAAAGACTCTCAAGGAATTCTCCAATGCTGTGGGAGTGATGCATTTTGATAAGTGTAACAGACAGACTGAGAAAATATAAGAGAAAAGGCAGTAGAGGTAAGAGGTAGAGAATGGGCAGGCTCACTTGGTTGCTCTTAGCAAAGTGTTCAAGCTCTCCCTCTCCTTGGCCACAGAGGACTGACTGTGGTGTTTGACTACCTGTCACATGGTCCAGCTATTTCAGAAAAACAGTCCCATTGCTATTTCTAGGTGATATTGAGCAGCACTGTATCCCCTTGCAGGCATCACTTCACTTTACGGCTGGCTGATATTAATGAGGCCAATATTGTGGGTTCAGTTCTGCTTGGTTGACTTTGCATGAACTTGACTCTCTTCAGTGGGCAAGACCCTCAAGCCTGCTCAAGGCCTTCATGCATTTGTGCTGTTACCCCAAAGGCAGAAAGTTGGAGTACTACCTGTCTCCAGAAGAGAAGTAAGGGATGTCCTCTTTCAGGCCAATAAATTATTAATGATCTGAATTTGAAAATGTTGCTTTAAGCAAGAGGGAAAGTATTTGTGAGACAAGTACTGAACTAGAAGTTTGTGATTGTGTCCTCCCTCTGGTTTGACCATTATGTACGTGTTTGTGTAAACATAGGCCTATCACATAACCTCTAGGTCCTTGTTTGCTCATCTCTAAAATGAGGAAGCTGGTTAGTGCTTCTCATCTTTTTCAGCCAAATTGCTTTTAATGGAAAAGAGTAAAAACTTCTGGATAAAATTGCCATATCTGATGGTATCAAATTGTTCACGAGTTCTTTTACCTATAGGGTATTACAAACTCTTCCACCTGACGTTATAGCCTTGTTCTGATTTATCTTTCTGTGCTGCTGTGATGTTACTCCCTTTCATGAATGTACCTTGCCATGTATGCCCATGGTTTTCTGCCTTTGTGCCTTTGCCTCACTGCCCCCAACCATAAAATGTCCCTGTTCTTTTCTCTACACTTCTACATGCTATGCATTTCTTAAGGCCTGGTTCAAATGCCATTTCCTCTGCAAATTTTATTAGATTCCCTCAGAAAGAATCCTTTCTCTTTAGCTTAACCATGCCTGTCTTGTGGCATACACTCTCTATTTTGTTTCTGTATTTGTTATCTTCTCTTTTCTGCTAGTTTGTGTTTTTCTTGGGGATAAGCATGATTTCTTTTCCATTTTGATATTTCCCTACTAGTTCCACATCTAGCAAAGAATCTTGTGCATGTTGTATTTCCATGAAATTTTGTTGAATTAATAAATAAATAAATTTAGCCTCAATGGGTTAGGTAGGCTAGTATTGGTGGAACAACAAAGATCCGTCTCAGTTACTGGAAAAACAACTTAAAGAAATTTCTCTGTTGGTCTTTCATGAATACTACAGCCTTTAAGAAAATTACATATATCATGTTTACTTAACCCTTCACAATTTAGAAGTTCTTTTTTTTCATATATAATTATATCTCTTTCCTAAGGCAGCATTTGCAGGTACATATACTGTAATATGATTCTGATATTAGCCACCTGGAATTAGCTCATAAGTTAAGATCACAGTTTCCAACAAGACTGTCCTTACTTAAGATGCTAGCTGAAAGTTTGGGAGGCCCAGGCCACCTGTACTTGAGACCAACTGACTACAGATTAGAGATCTTAGGACTCCCTCAGGTTTGACATTTACTAAAATGACTCACATAATTCAGGAAAATGCCATAATTACAATTACAATTTCATTATAAAAGATACAATCAGGACCAGCCAAATGAAGACACATGGGGTGAAGTCTAGTAGGATTCCAAATGCAGAACTCCCATTGTCTCTTTCCATGGAGTCAGGGCATATCCCCCTCATTACATTGATGTGTTTCACCAGCCAGGAGGCTCTTCTGAGTTAAGAGTTTTAACTGAGGCTACATTAGGTAAACAGAACCAATTAAATCATAGGGCATGTGGTTAGACTCAATCTCTAGCTCCTTTCCTTCTCCAGTAGCTAGAATGGTGGGCTGATAACATGTGGCTCAAAGCCCTAGCCCTCTAATCACATGGTTAGTATTTCTGCCATGATCAGGCCTCAGCTTGAGTCATCTCCTTAGCAGAAACTCAGAGATGGTTCAGGGAGCCCATGGATAACAGACACTCTTATCAATCAGGAAATTTCAAGGGCTTAGAACACTCAGTCCCAGCAACCTGGGACAAAGACCAGAAAAATTCTTTATTATACAACAGTGGGAAATAGAATATTATCCTCATTTTGCAGGTGGTACTGAGGAAGAAATTACTTGTTCAGTGTCACAAGGCTGCATAGTAACAGAGCCAGAGCTCCAATCCCAAACCTCTGATTTTAAGTGTCTTTCCACTGCATCGTGATGGCTCCCCTACAGGAAGAGTAATTTTGCATTATCACCGTCATTTTATCCTTCAAACTCCTTGAATAGCTGGATTTGACCTCAATATTCCCTTGGAAACCATGATCAATGTTCCTCCTGGTTATCAAGTGCTGTTCCTCCTTTGGTCTATGGCCCAGTGATGCAGAGTGAGAAGTCAGCAGCTCATTGACCAGGAGGCCCATTGTATGACAGATACACATACTTTTGCACACTTTGAAGGTGAGACAAAAGCCAGAGCTACCCTCTTTATTGACCCATGGGAGCAGTGAAGCAAGAAGTCATAAATGTTCACTTTTAGCATCTTTTTTTCCTGTAGGAAAATCTCCATTCAAGACCAGAGCATTTCTTATTGGAAGGCTATCTTTCTATCTATCTATCTATCTATCTATCTATCTATCTATCCATCTAATTCCCCTTTCCTGGTCTTCACCCCAAATCATCTAACAGTGGCCCAGTTTCTTATTTAAAAAAATTTTTATTGAGGTTGAATTTGCCAAAATATAGTATAACACCCAGTGCTCATCCCATCAAGTGCCGCCCTCAGTGCCTGTCACCCAGTCACCCCATCCCCCCACCCACCTCTCCTTCTACTACCCCTTATTCGTTTCCCAGAGTTAGAAGTCTCCCATGTTTTGTCACCCTCTCTAATTTTTCCCACTCATTTTCTTTCCTTTCCCCTATAATCCCTTTCACTATTGTTTATATTCCCCGTATGAGTGAAATCATATAATGTTTGTCCTTCTCCAACTGACTTACTTCACTCAGCATAATACCCTCCAGTTCCATCCACGTTGAAGCAAATGGTGGGTATTCATCGTTTCTAATGGCTGAGTAATATTCCATTGTATACATAAACCACATCTTCTTTATCCATTCATCTTTCGATGGACATCGAGGCTCCTTCCACAGTTTGGCTATTGTGGACATTGCTGCTATAAACAGCAGGTGCAGGTGTCTCGGTCTTTCACTGCATCTGTATCTTTGGGGTAAATCCCCAGCAGTGCAATTGCTGGGTCGTAGGGTAGCTCTATTTTTAATTCTTTGAGGAACCTCCACACAGTTTTCCAGAGTGGCTGTACCAGTTCACATTCCCACCAACAGTGTAAGAGGGTTCCCCTTTCTCCACATCCTCTCCAACATTTGTTATTTCCTGCCTTGTTAATTTTCACCATTCTCACTGGGATGAGCTGGTATCTCATTGTGGTTTTGATTTGTATTTCCCCGATGGTAAGTGATGCAGAGCATTTTCTCATGTGCTTGTTGGCCATGCCTTTGTCTTCTTTGGTGAGATTTCTGTTCATGTCTTTTGCCCATTTCATGATTGGATTGTTTCTTTGCTGTTGAGTTTATTAAGTTCTTTATAGACCTTGGATACTAGCCCTTTATCTGATATGTCATTTACAAATATCTTCTGCCTTTCTGTGGGTTGTTTTTTAGTTTTGTTGACAGTGTCTTTTGCTGTGCAGAAGCTTTTCATCCTGATGAAGTCCCAATAATTCATTTTTGCTTTTGTTTTCCTTGCCTTCATAGATGGATCTTGCAAGCAGTTGCTGTGGCCAAATTCAAAAAGGGTGTTGCCTGTGTTCTCCTCTAGGATTTTGATGGATTCTTGTCTCACATTTAGAATGTCCATCCATTTTGAGTTTATATTTATGTATGGTGTAAGAGAGTGGTCTAGTTTCATTCTTCTGCACATGGCTGTCCAATTTTCCCAGCACCATTTATTGAAGAGATTGTCCTTTTTCCAGTGGATAGTCTTTCCTGCTTTGTCAAATATTAGGTGACCATAGAGTTGAGGGCCCATTTCTGGGTTCTCTATTCTGTTTCGTTGATCTATGAGTCTGTTTTTGTGCCAGTACCACACTGTCTTGATGATCACAGCTTTGTAGTACAACTTGAACTCTGGCATTGTGATGCCCCCAGCTCTGGTTATCTTTTTCAGTATTCCCCTGGCTATTCAGGGTCTTTTCTGATTCCACACAAATCTTAAGATGATTTGTTCCAACTCTCTGAAGAAAGTCTATGGTATTTTCATAGGGATTGCATTAAATGTATAAATTGCCCTGGGTAGCATAGACATTTTTATAATATTATTTCTTCCAATCCATGAGCGTGGAATATTTTTCCATATCCTTGTGTCTTCTTCAATTTCTTTCAGGAGTGTTCTGTAGTTTTTAGGGTATAGGTCCTTTATTTCTTTGGTGAAGTTTATTCCTAGATATCTTATGCTTTTGGGTGCAATTGTAAATGGGATTGATTCCTTAATTTTTCTTTCTTCAGTCTCATTGTTAGGGTATAGACATGTGTGGTCTAGTTTCCAACAGCTCTGTAGTCTGATTGTGGCTGTGGCTTCCTTTTTGTAATGGGTAAGAGGAGTAGGTAAGATTGAAGAACCCAGGCATGACTGAAATACAAATTGATGATTTTTTTGACATTGCTGTCTTCTCCTTCCACACCTCTTACCTTCTTTATCCGCTACCCCCCACCCCCACTACCCCAGTGCTTCCTAGTCCCTTCTTCCTTTTCCAGTTTTCAAGTGCATTTTTACTGCTTTTCCTATATGGAGTTATCATCCTTGGTATATAACACTTGCTGTGTGTTGGATACAATTTTATGTGTGTTGTATCTATTAAAACCATGATCCTCACTATTGTTATCCCATTTTATGTATGAAGAAACTGAAGCAAAGAGATGTTTAGTGAACTTTCTGGGGTCTCTCAGCTGGTTGGTGGTTGATCTGGGTTTCAAACTTTGGCATCCATATGAGATAGGGAACAAGGGCCCAGGAACCAGTTGGTTCCTACATGCCTGTGAAGACACATACACTAGATCACAATCCTCAGTTAAAACTGCAGGCCCGGAAAAAAGAAGAGACTCTCTCTGCTTTGCTTTCCAGAGCCTCCTAGATACTCTCACTCTCTACCTTCAGCAAACTCTACTTTCACCTCATGTCTGTTGGCTTGAGTTTGATATCTATCCTGCCTATAGCCAGGACCCTCTCATCTGGTCCTGTGGGACCCCCTCTGGGTCCATGGACTTACCTGCTGGAGTCACAAATGTCCAAGTCTCTACTCTCAGCTGTCCTACTAAACTGTCTTGATTAAACAAAAAGAACTTTACTTTTGAAAGTCTGTGTAAATTTGGGTTAAATTATTGTCTTTATTCCCTCAGGCTTGTGTGACCGTGTTCAAGTTGTGTAAATTGTCAAAACCTCAGTTCATTATCTTATAGATAGGGTAAATCCATCCTTCCTGGATTTGGTTACCATCAGGACAGAATGAGAAACAGTGCCCTGTGTCCTGTGCATGGAGAGTATGTGCTTCAGTCACGTCCATTTCTCCTTCCCCTTTAACAGAGGAGTGGAAGGACATCTAGAAGGGATTGCTAAATGCAGTCAGGTTGCCATCTTCCAGACAAACAGCCCCCACCAAAACAACCTTCTGAAGCTGCACCCAGAGAGGAGCTGGCTCTAGCTCCTTATCACACTACCACAGCTGTGCCCAAGTCACTGCAGAGAAGGAACTGGCTTGTTTCTTTTAACTACAATTTTCAAGAAAGTGAGCTGCAACGCCTGGAAAACCCAGATATGTCAAGTCATAGTACAGAAATCTGTTTTGCTTTCCTGAGGCTATTTTTCTTTCTGTCTATGATGTTTATGGTCTTTGCAGCAGACAGTTTATGAGCAAGAGCTTGTGATATGGGTTTTTTCATCTGGGAAGTTCAGTAGAGAGCAGGGTGAGCCACTGGTATTTCCACCCTGGCTTCAACTGTACTGCTCAGCACAGTAACAAGTGGTTGTGAAGTCTGTGGCTGGAAGTTTACCTGTTTGGTTTTTACTGTCTCTGCAGAGACTTTCTTATCCCTCTAGGCTGAGCTCAAGTTAAACCCTGAATGTTGAGTTGCCTTGTTCTACCCAACACAGACAATTGCCAGTTTCTTTAATTAACTCTCTTTGTTCTACTTGACTTTTGATGTTTCATTGACTGTCTCTGAGGATTTACAGTGATCTCCTCGAGGGCAGGGTCATTGCTTTATTCTTTTCTTTATTGGGTGCCTAGATCCTAGTTTGGTACTTACCAATTTCTGATATATGACTGTTGAATTAAATGGCTGTACCTTCCTCCCTGCCTTTGTGCCTTTGCATCGATTAGTGTCATTCCAGAACTTCCTTCTGTCTAGGAAGCCATTGAAGGCATTCAGGACATTGACCCTAAGAAGTTTCCTTGACTTCCTTTTTAGTTTTCTCTCCAAATACCAAGGCAGTGCAGCAGAGTGGAAAAGAAGTGAGGCTGAGCACAGACAGACCTGCTCAGAATCATGATTCTGCCATTTACTCCTGCCCTAACCTTGAACATGTGCTTCACCATCTCTAAGGCTCAGTTTATGGCTGCAGAATGGGTGGTGGAAAGCAGAGCTGCTGAGAGCCCATACAGCATGTATGTGGATTAGTGAGGGGAGCCCCTGTGGCCTGTGGGTCCTGGCTTGGTGAGCTGAGTGTGGAAGGCTGGATTTCAGCCTCCACTTGCTCCCTTGGCTGGTATACCTGCAAAGCATTCAAGGCAGCTTTTTTTTTTTTTAAAGGTTTTATTTAAAAATTTTTAAATAAAATCTCTATCCCAATGTGGGGCTCAAACTCATGACCCCAAGGTCAAGAGTCACATGCTTTCCTTACTGAGCCAGGCGGTGCCCCTTAAGGCAGCTTTTAAAGGATCTATCTCACATGGCTGGCATGAAGGCTAAAGGAGGTCATGTGTGTAAAGACCATGCAGACAGCAGGGCATGAAATTGCTTTGCTTTTTGGTGACCCAAGTGCAAATAACACCATGCTAGTAGACTGTACATCTACTTTTCCCTGACTACCTCCAGCCCCACCAACTCTAAGCTGCCTCTATCCATCCCATACTATCCATCCCATACTGTGGGAAAGTCCTGGATAACACCAGATCAGCAACAGTTTGTCACTGGAGTCCCATGTCTCGTCTGCGGGTATGGTGCCCCACCCCAACCCCACTTCAGGAGCCCTGAGCCAACATTCGTTCTTCCTCTTCTCCCTCCCTCAAAGAAATTCTGTTTCTGGAAAGAAGTCAATCTCAGTAGTTTGAGACTTTGAGCTTTTCCTTCTTTCTAATTGTGGAATTGCAGGCTTTCTCTGCTGTTGGAGGTAGCTCTGGCGTTACTGAACATATGTGGTAGCTATTTGGGAAATGTGGACACATTCCTGGATCACAAAGTACTTGCTTCTTCTGAGGCATAAGGCAGATCTGAAAATGGACCCTTGAGGGGCTAGAATCCTACTGGCTGGAACATACTCTCCTAGATAGATAGATAGATGATATTTTGATAATCACATCTTTACCAGACCCTAAAATAAGCCAATGAGCTTTAAACTGAGCAATGTGCACAGCAACGTTGCTTCTGTATTCCTGACTCCGTCTCATTACCAGCCTCACACAGGCCTGTTTGTTTCTCTCTCCTTTTCTCTGATCTCTCCTGCTATCTCCACACTTGATCTCAGCCAGAAGGCCAAGAACCCATCTCCTTGTTATCTCCAGAGAACAGTCAGTTTTGTTCACTGTCTTTGTCCTTGAAGCTCTTGTTTTCAGACAAAGTAGAGAGAGTGGGAGGAGAGCAGAGGCTAAATTCATCTGGACTCCCTGATGTGTCCTGAATCCCAAAGAGGAGCCACACAGAAGCACACTGGGGCAGAGGTTTCAGGACACTAGAATCTCCCATACTTCTCCAGAATCTTAGGCTGGAGGCAGAAGGGGATTGCTAATGGAGGACAAGATTGCAGAGATTTCTTGACAGTGATTCTGACACAGAGAAGGTGCTGGCATTTTAGATGTTTGCTTTTAGGAGACAAAGCAAATCATGAATAAAGACAGGAAATGTGTATTGTCCTGTAGCTAGCCATTTTCATGCATCTCAATTAAATTTACACAATTTTTTTTTAATGCTGCATTTTAATGTTAGCCTACTGTCAGTATGGCAGGGTGACTGAACACTAGGTTATCAAGGTAGGTGATCTGGATTTGAATCTTGTCTCCCTATGCCAATGTGGGCAAATTGTATTTTGACATCTCAGGTTTCTTTTCAGCAAAATGTGGGTAGTAATGGTACCTACTTTATCAGATTATTATGAAAGTTCAATGAAATAGTGCGTGTAAAATGCCTGGCACAATACCTGGCAGATTGTAAAAGTACCCGTAGTTCTTGGCTGGCTGTTACTGTGAGAGATAGCAGTGACAACCCAAGGGTTTTCTTTCAGCCCAGGGAAGATTCATCTGAAACACAATTTTATGTCAAACATAAGAATTGGAATTTGGGAGAGGCTCTCCCTGCCTTGCTACTTTATTGCCAGCACCATGTTGTGGAATTCCTCTCATTAGATCTGAATGCAAAGTCCTGGATGTTAATTCTGATTCTATCCTTATAAGCCTGGAATCTCTCGGGCCTTTCAAATATGGGGTTGTGCCCTTAGTTCCCTAATCCGCAAAGCAAAAGGGTCAGGTGAGATGAACTCTGTGGTCCTTTCTAACTACAAAGCCTGTGATTCTTTGCTCCCGTTGAGCATCTCTGGCTCCAGGAAGAGGTTGAGTCTGGACTCTGATCCAGATGGCCGCTTGGCATGTTGGCGAGTAGCAGGGAAGCCTGGGTTGCTGCCATTCTTGTCTTCAATCACTCACATTTCTTCGGCAAACTGAGCTATGGAAATAAGGGTTCTGTCGGCTTGAATGGACTTCACACCCTCGCCTGGGCAGGTGGCATCACAACCCTGGGGTTCCCAGGCAGACAGTTACTGCAACATTGACAACTTATTTCAGAGAAGCCAGAGGCCTCAGTGGGTCTCTTTACTGCTGCCTACTACCTCTTGTTTTCTAGTTTCTTGTGGGGTCCAGAGTGTTAGAAAGTGAATGCGAGACACCTAGTCTGACTCCAAAGCTGTGCTCTTGCAAACTGCTTTGCTGTGTTAGTAATACTGAATCATCATTCTAAGGGCTTTAACAATTAGTCCATGGATGTATGTTAATCTAGGGGAATGGTCTATGTGAAAATTAGTCTATGTGCAATAACTTTCCTATAAAACAGAAATAAGACCTCATATAAGTGAGTGCAGTGAAACAGACATAGCCCAGGGGTCCCTAGAGTCATTTATAGTAGAAATTCCTCCTCTCTGGGGTCAAATGGCTCCCCAAAAGTCAGGGCCACACTTTGACATGTGGCAAGGGAATAGTTGCTTTTGTTCTCGTTTTGGAGCACAGAAGAGGTTACTAGAGAGGGAAGCATGTGGCACTGACTCGTGTCACTCTGAACTCCTTCCCCAGGGCAATTCCTGGAGATCTTGTCTCAGTTTCCTCCAAGAAGAAAGTATGACAATTGGACTACCCTGGTGCTACCATAGGTGGGCACAGCTCCCAAATGGACAGAATGTGCTATAAGGGATATTGGAGATCATTGTCACAAGTTCCATGCAATTAGAGTTCTTCAGAGGCTCTTACAGTCATCCCTAGCAGGGTCAGACAGCACTATATGCATTGACTTTTGGGATCATAGGGTCATTGGTTCTAAGCAGGTACACTTTTCCTATCTTCCTGACTGAGAAAATACTCCCCAGGATGATATCATAATTCTTGTTTGGTCCTTAAACCTTGAGAGGTACAAGGGAGACTTCAGGTGGCTCTTCTAAGAAAAGAACAAAAAGTTTGGGGGCAGTGAATGCTTCCAGAACCTATGGGTACATGGGCCTCTCAGTGCACCCATCACATGTATGTACCCAGGTGTTATCTCTGATTTTAGATATGACTTACCTCAAACTATTTACCTGGAAATCCAGTGCCTCTCCTAGGATTTCTGCAATTTCACAAAAGGCTTATGTTTTGTTACTATTTCTAGCTCTGAGCTTCTGCTGCCAGTGATGTGTTTAGTTTCTAGATCATGCTTTGTATATAGTTTCTGGTCCACGCTGGTCAGCGTGGCTAAGGGAGCTCAACTGACTTCTTTGACCACACATGCATGTGCGTGCACATCAACACACACACACACACTCACACAAACACAGACACACAGAGTCTTTGTGGGTCTAGCGGACTTCATTGAAGGACTGAAAGTGGGAGAAAAGGTAAGAAAGCAGGACATTTCAAGTAACATAACAACTTCAATCAAATTCATTACAAAATGCCTTCATAATGAATGAAAGTCCCTTTGGACAGTCCACCCTCTTAGTTGGCCATCCTTTCTCTCCCCTTGCTTCCTATTTATTTTTTTGGTTTGTTTACTTTAGCTCCTCATAGAGTCAGAGTTTTATTTTTTTTAGTGGTGATTCCTCAAGGATGGTTCCACTTCTTTCTTTCTTTCTTTCTTTCTTTCTTTCTTTCTTTCTTTCTTTCTTTCTTTTTTTGGTTTCTTTTCTTTTTTCTCTTTTTAAAAAGTCTATATTTAAGATGGTTCCATTTCTAAGGGGATTCTGATGCCAGATGTTTAGATCATCCCCAGCATTGCACATACAACACTGAGAAGAGTCTAAGCCCAGGGCTGGTTTCTTATCAGTGGTCAATAAAGTCATAATGCTTCATGCCTTTCATCTCCAGGCTGTCATGTTTTATCCTTTCAAGAAGCTGATTACCATGTATCTTCATGGCTGGAGTGGGTTAGTCCTAGAATCTCCCTAATTCTTAGCTGGTATTTGCTTATCCCTCTCTGATAGGCTAACTGATAGCTTTCTGCAGTTCTGCTGTCTGCTTTTCTTCCTAAGGGTGGGGCTCAGCACTCACTTCCCCTTCATGTTCTTTACTGCCTTCAATTAGGGGAGGTTCATACCGACCCCTTCTTCTAACATATTCTGTGGGTTCTATACCTGCAGAGGCTTCGGAAGTAGGTGGTGTATGTCCACGGTCTCAGGTGAATGGATAGAAGTCTGAGGACTCTCTGGCCAGCCAACTATCATTTTTCTGTGTCTCCTTTCCTCAGAGAAGTGCTCTTGCATAGGGTATTTTTTCATGAAAACTTCCTTTTATCTTCATTAATTAGTGGGAACTTGTTGGGAATCCTCTAAATTTTAGTACCTGTGTTTTAGTTGCTATAAACTATTATATTCTAACTAATATTGAAGTCTCCATGATATCTATATTCCTATTTTACATCTGATCTAATCAGGGACTTACTTTTTGGATGAGTATAATCTAAATGTTCATTTTTGCTATGTGATGCTTATATAGTTTCTAGAAACTTAGCCACAAGCTTTTACTTTGGCCCCGGAGGACAATATCATTGGTTTTTACATTGCTCAGAAATCAGTGAATAAGTTAATCTGAACACTTAAAATAGCCTAATGTCCTTCCCCAAGTAGTGCATAGTTGATCTGAGTCATCATAGGGGAAAGTCCACATCCCAAGTGTTGCTACAGTCAGAAAAGAGGTAAATCCCACAGCTTCATCTCATCAGAGTAGCTTCTGAACTTCGGAGGTCTCTACCAAGCAGATATTGCAATGGAGCTGGGCTTGACAGCAGGGCCACTGGGTGACCCCATGTGGCCTGCTGTCCAGGTGCCCAGGCCTGTGTTCTATCCTGATGATGAGGAGAGAGGTGGATTTCCAAAATCTGTGATGAGATAGCACTGGGGCAGAGGGTGTGTGGGAAATACCCATCACCTCAAATAGCCCAGGGAAACCACTGCAGCAGGTGTCTGCATGGGGTTGAGAGCTGGGCCAGAGGTATGTGTGTATGTGGGCTGTTGACAAGGAGAAGAGGGTGAAGGTCCAAACTCTCTGTCAGAGGGGCTGGCAGGTGGAGTATAGGGGCTGGTGGCTGGGGAAATGGAAGAAAGGAAGTACAGGCTGGGCAAGCAGAAGGAAGATTGTTATCTGGTGGTTTGAGATGGTTTTCAGTGGTGGAGAGGTGGCTTTTCCTCCAATTTGCAGGTGGCTGCTGGGTAGTGGGGAGACAAGAAGAAGCAGGGCTGTACGCTGGGTGTGAGGCTGGGCAAGGAGAGCATCGTGGAAGGGTTTTGATGTACATTGAGGTTATAGAGGAATAGGGGCATTATCACCAGGCTACATATGTGGAATCTGACATGGGCCGCAGACTTGGGTAACACACAGAATATATTCACCTGACCCAGGGGAGCTTACAGGGAGAGACTCAAAGGCATTAACTCAGATTTTAGTTCTAATGATCCCAGCTTTACTGTCACTTCTTCAAGGAGTCTTCCTCTGACCCCTCATGGTAAATTAAGTATCCTGGACACTATCAACAGCTGCAGTTTCCCTTATTGCTCCAATTAGTCAATTCTACATCCATTTATTATCTATCTCTCATCTGCACAGTTATGTTTTATGACCATATCTATCCCATTCAGTACTATATCTCAAAGCCTGGTGTGGCCTGCTAATTATTTGTTGAATGAGTGAATGCGTAAATAAGTGCTCACTGAGCACTAGCAGTGTGCTGAGGCCAAGGTAAGTACTCTGAGGAGATGGCCTGGTGTGTTGGCCACAAGCCCATCCTGCAAGTGGCTTGCAGGCTGCTAGTGGAGTGAGGCCAGGAACATCACAGGCTCAATGGGAATGAGCCCAGGACAATAAGGAAGAGGTCTAAGGAGATGATGGCAATTAGTGCCTCTTGTTTACAATGATCAATTACAAAGACTGCAAATAAATCAATTCATCAATCTTTGCAAACAGGCTGAGAGGGGTGCAAGGTGAACTTTATAATTTCCTTTTTACAGAAAGGGAAACCAATAATCAGAGACAGTGTGAGATTTCCACAAGGTGGTTGTGTCAGGTTTCTCCCTAGAACACTGATTCTTTACTCCTTTCGAGACAGATCTTTAGGAATAAGAGAAAATTGACAGTCAGAAATTGGGGGAAGGAATGGAAAGAGATATCCAAGGAGGATAGAACATTAGTAAAATCATGGTTATTGGACATTCCAGGATGTGAGGATCATAGCACCAAGAGTATCAGGGAACATTCTAGAAAGAAATAGAGATCATCTAGCCCAGGCCCTTTATTTTATAGATAAAGAAATTGAGGCCCAAAAAAATGAAGTTGCCCATTCCACAGGTGCAGAGCTGCTTAATGTGAGAGGGATTAGCTGGAACCAGGCTTTCGGCTGTTTAGCACATGGCATCTGCCCCACAGAATGAATCCTTTGAAGCTGGTTCTATATTATCTCCAGTTGGAGGAATTGGCCTTGGGAGGATGAGCAACTTACCTAAATCTAAATTCACATTGCTACTGATGAAGGGAGCTGGGACTTAATCTGGGTCTTGGATGATCCCAGGGCTGTGTTCTTAACGGTTTAGTTATGGTCTTCCAGGTCTTTCAAAATGGTTTAGAAGCTGTTTCATAGGGCAAGCATCCTAGTGTGGAAGCCAACAGCAGAACTGAAGCCGGCCTCTATGTCTTGTGACAGAGCTGAAAGGTGGGTAGTTCCTTTCTTTTACATTAAAGAATTAGTGTAATTTTAAGGACTCAGAGAAGGCTGTCTTTCCTAATAAAGACCTGTCACATCTTTCAGCTCATATCAAGAATTCTATTAACTTGAATAAAGTTTTTATATTTCACAAGAGAAAACTTTCAGCATCATTCTGAACAAAGGAGGTAACTCACAGCTTATGATTTATCAGATCTAAGTGTAACTTGAGTTTTGAGCATGTTGAATTTGAGGTAGAGATGTTGCATGAACTTCAGGACATATGAGCAATAATAAAGTTAGCTAATGTGTATTCTGTGTTGCCTCAGGGCCAGGCCCAGGGCACACGTACATTGCCTTTCGTGATCCTTCAAATGCCTTATGGAGTACTTTCTGGTTTTACTTCCATTTTAAAGATGAGTAAACCGAGCCATCAAGTGCTCAGGACATTAGCCAAAGTGTTAACCCAAGCAAGCTGTCCACCCTGTTAACCACTATGTGGGTCCAGAGCTCAGGATGGCCATGGAAAGTTTTAATATGGTGATAATGAGAGATATTACTAAGAGGTGGAAACAGCCCATTAGGTCAGTAAGTTCTTGGTATTACTCTGTTTTAACCCCTGGTGTGGGAAACTGTGACATTGTTTATTTTCAGCGTGCTTTTCTGGTCTAGTTTATGAAGTTTTAAAAAGCGTGGGAAATCCTGCCACTTTATCTCAAATATTTGCAAAACCTCCTGCCGCTTACCCTCACATTGAAACTTATCCTCGAGACCATGCTCTACTTTCAGACTGCTTCTTGTGAGATTTCCCACTGGCAGCCGTGATTTCTGGGATTCCATTTCCAGTGCTTTCTCTGAGGCTTTGCAGGTGACTGTCATGGTGGGTTGGAGCTTACTAAAGTGGACATGATGTGTCATTTAATGATCATCTTCTTTGTCTAAAAAGTTGTGAGGATTTGATTACTTAGAAGGAAGAGAGGGAGAAAATTGTCTTAAAAGTTTAAAGCACTTGAACAAGGGCCCCCAGAATTGTCAAGAGTTCATTTGCTGCTTTGGAGTTTGTGAAGTCCATGGCATTTGGAGGTTAGGAGTATCCATTTAACCTGAGAGGCTATGTTATCTTCAGTAGGGCAGATTGCTGAGGTAGGTCTGGGTTCAGTCAAGAACAAATGGATTTTGTTATAGCTGTGTTAGCTACCAGAGTTTGTGATAGCAACCCAATGGCTCTGTGCTTATGTTAAACCATAAAAGTACTGTTGAATCCTAAGGGACTTCGAAGCTCCACACGAATAGAATGCACTGGTGGGAAAGACCCATTTTCTGTCATGCACTGGAGAGTTTAAAGAGGGAATGAGTCCAGGGAGTGAAGCACAGAGGCTGATTTGATGTCTATCACATGCAGGGAGAGGAAAGGCCTTGTGGAGATTGTTTCTTGATGTAGAGGAGCACTGTGGGCGAGGACTTGCTGCCTCAGAGTCCTGACCTTTGTTTGTAAAGTTCCTCGCTCAGTGCATCAATGAACAAAATCCTACACATTTGCTGAAAACAAAACAAAGCAAACAAAAAAATCCAAGCACTTTACTGTTTACTTACCTTCTCCATCTTCATCATCAGACTGCCTCCTAGGGGAAAGGACTGTGACTCACCCTGGGTTTCTAGAGCATGAAACACTCAAGAATAGTCTGAATAAAGAAGTTTTCCTCTATTGCAAATGTGGCTCAGTATTTGCACATCAATCAACTTGATACACCACATTAACAAGAGAAAAGATAAGAACCATAGGATCATTTCAATAGATGCAGAAAAAGCATTTCACAAAGTATAGCATCCATTCATGTTAAAAACTCTCAACAAAGTAGGTTTAGTGGGAACATATCTCAACATAATAAAGATCATATGTGAAAATCCATAGCTAACACCACCCTAAATGGGGAAAAACTGAGAGCTTTTCCCCTAAGATCAGGAACAAGACAGAGATGTCCATTCTCATCACTGTTATTCAAAATAATACTGGAAGTCCTAGCTACAGCAATCAGACAACAAAAGGAAATAAAAGGCATCCAAATCAGAAGGAACAAGCCTCCTTCCATCAAAATGTAAAGCCATGAAATTGTATAAGGTCATCAAAAGACTGAAAATACAAAAGAAGTTTAAGGATCCCCCACAGAGATTGAAAAACAGCCTCCAGAGGGTTGAGGGAAGAAAGCATAGTGCCCTGGGATTAGGAGGGCAGTATTTCCAGAACAAGGGTGAGATAAGCTGGTCAGGGTGGTAAAAATGGGAATTTACCATTGGATTGGGACATGAAGGTTTTTTTACTGTACTGTGTTCAAGAGAAGAAGTGAGAAAAAGAAGTGGAGATAATTAGTAGAAATAACTCTTTTGAGGAGTTTAGCCATAATGGGTGCAGAGAAATGGGTTCAAGAGACATGTATATTCAAGAGAAATTTGTTTTTGTTATTTATTTATTTATTGAGGGAGGAGTGGAGAGAGAAAGGGAGGGAGAGAGAGAATCTTAAGCAGGCTCCACACCCAGCAGAGAGCCCAACTCAGGGCTCACAACTCTGAGATCATGATTTGAGCTAAAATCGATGCTTAACTTACTGACCCAGGCACCCTGAGAAATTTGGTTTTAAGTGTTTTTCCGAAGACATACACTTGTGTTTACACACTTACGACTCTACAGTTGGTTATCTTTTTCTCTTTTTCTGTTAGTACTGTATTATAAGCACCTTCCCAGGCCACTATTTGCAGATGACATGTTACTATATATAGGAAACCTGAGAGACTACCAAAAATACTAGAACTGATACATGAATTCAATAAAGTCACATGATACAAAATTGATGTACAGAAATCTGTTGCATTTCTACACACCAATTCTTCAGCAGTGGAAAGAGAAATTAAGAACTTAAACCCATTTGCAATTCTACCAAAACTCTTAAGGTACCTAAGGGTAAACCTAACCAAAGAGGTGAAAGTCCTGAACTCTGAAAACTATAGAACACTGATGAAAGAAACTGAAGATGACACAATGAATTGGAAAGACATTCTATGCTCATGGATTGGAAGACCAAATATTGTTAAAATGTTTGCACTACTCAAAGCAATTACACATTTAATGCATCCTTATCAAAATACCAACAGAATTTTCCACAGAACTAGAACAAACAATGCTAAAATTTGTATGGAACCGCAAATACCTCACAAAGCCAAAGCAATCTTGAAAAAGAAAAGCAATGCTGGAAACATCACAATCCAGATTTCAAGTTATATTACAAAGTTATAGTGATCAAAACAGTATAGGACTGGCACAAAAATAGACACATAGATCAATAGAACAGAATTGAAAACTCAGAAATGAACTCACAATTATATGGTCAATTAATCTTCAACAAAGCAGAGAAGAATATGCAACGGGAAAAAGACAGTCTTTTCAACAAATACTATTGGGAAAACTGGACAGTAACATGCAAAAGAATGAAATTGGACCATGTTCTTTCACCATACACAAAAGTAAACTCAGAGTTGAATAAAGACCTAAATGTGAAACCCAAAACCTAAACATTTCAGAAAAGAGCATAGGCAGTAATTTCTCTATTAGCCATGGCAACTTTTTTCTAGCTAGGTCCCCTGGTGGGAATGCAAACTGGTACAGCCACTCTGGAAAACTTTGGAAAACAGTATAGAGGTTCCTCAGAAAGTTACAAATAGAATTACCCTACAATCCAGCAATCACGCTACTTGGTATTTACCCAGAGAATACAAAAATACTAATTAAAAGGGATACATACATGCAGAGGTTTACAGCAGCATTATCTACAAGAGCCAAATTGTGGGAACAGCCCAACTGTCCATCATTGATGAATGGATAAAGAAGATATGGTATGTACTCACACATACACACAATGGAATGTTATTTAGCCACAAAAGGATGAAATCTTGCCATTTGCAACAACATAGATGGAGCTAGAGAGTTATGCTAAGTGAAATAAGTCAGAGAAAGACAGATGCCAGATGATTTCACTCATATGTGGATTTTAAGAAAAAAAAAAAAAAAAAAAACAAGGGATCCCTGGGTGGCGCAGCAGTTTAGGGCCTGCCCTTGGCCCAGGGCGCTATCCTGGAGACCCGGGATCGAATCCCACGTCGGGCTCCCGGTGCATGGAATCTGCTTCTCCCTCTGCCTGTGTCTCTGCCTCTCTCTCTCTCTCTCTGTGACTATCATAAATAAAAAACAAACAAACAAACAAACAAACAAACAAACAAAAAACAAATAAGCGATGGAAAAAGAGAGAGAGGCAAGCCAAGAAACAGACTCTTGAGTATGGAGAACTCAACTACCAGATAGGAGGGGAATGTGGGGAAAGATTTAACAGGTGATGAGGATTAAGGAGTGCATTTGTGATGAGCACTGGGTGAGGTATGGAAGTACTGAATCACAATTGTACACCTGGAGCTAATATTACCCTGTATGTTAACTATATCAGAATTTAAGTAAAAGCTTAAAAATAAAAGAAGTCTTCGTCTAGAGCATTGCATCTCCCCTTCTTGCCTCATCAAGGAGGACTTAATCCCTTGATGCTTTTCTTACTTCTTTTACTGCTTCTCTTTCTTGATTCAAATAAGTGATCCCATTCTCAAAAAGCTTGATCTTGTCCATATTTTACCCCAAAGCCCTCTACTGCCCTGACCGGAGGTGGAGTTTTTTCCCCTGCATGATGGGCAGGGGGATCTCATTGCCAATGATTCTGTCGGTGCTCTGTAGTAATAGGAATGCTTGTCCCAAGGGAGTCAAAGATGCTTAATGGAAATGGTGACTTAGCTTGTCTGCTTCTCAGTCTATAATAAGGAAGCCAGTTCTGTAAGTAGCTGGGTTTCTGAGTTGTTTTCCTATAGCTGCTACCAAGAGAGTACAGACAACCGGGTGAGACATTCTACCCCACTTCCACTGCCACTTCTCCCAACCTACCTTTCCTCCTTTGGATGAAACATCTCTGTTCCTACCAGTGCAAGCCTCCTTCCAGAGCCCTGGACACCATTCCCTCCTGTACAATCAAGGATGTCACTCCAGCTTTGGTTCTACTCTCTCACATCTTCCTTCTCTTCTGGACTTTCCAATCAATACACAAATATGCTGTGCTACTTTCTACTTAAAACCAAATTTCTCAGGGTGCCTGGGTCAGTCAGTTAAGCATCGATTTTAGCTCAAATCATGATCTCAGAGTTGTGAGCCCTGAGTTGGGCTCTCTGCTGGGTGTGGAGCCTGCTTAAGATTCTCTCTCTCCCTCCCTTTCTCTCTCCACTCCTCCCTCAATAAATAAATAAATAACAAAAACAAATTTCTCTTGAATATACATGTCTCTTGAACCCATTTCTCTGCACCCATTATGGCTAAACTCCTCAAAAGAGTTATTTCTATTAATTATCTCCACTCCTTTTTCTCACTTCTTCTCTTGAACACAGTACAGTAAAAAAACCTTCATGTCCCAATCCAATGGTAAATTCCCATTTTTACCACCCTGACCAGCTTATCTCACCCTTGTTCTGGAAATACTGCCCTCCTAATCCCAGGGCACTATGCTTTCTTCCCTCAACCCTCTGGAGGCTGTTTTTCAATCTCTGTGGGGGATCCTTAAACTTCTTTTGTATTTTCAGTCTTTTGATGACCTTATACAATTTCATGGCTTTACATTTTGATGGTATTGATGGCCAGAATTACAGATTTTGTGCGAGGGCTCATTCTCTGAGCTCCAGCGCAATCTCCATTGGGATTTCTTACAGGTATACCAACCTCAGAGCACCAAGTGCCAATTCCTGGTTTTCTCCCTGGATCTCCTCCCTATCTCAGTAAATGACAGCCTGCTTTCACCTCCTTAGGCCCAAATCTTGCACCATCCTTGCCTCCTTTCTCTCTCATAGCTCTAATCCAATCTACCACCTTACCTCTCATCTCACTCAGAGTGTAGAGGCTACACAGACACAGCCTGATTTGTGTGATGGCCTGTGGTACCCTCCACGATCTGACCTGTTACCTCTTGGGTTTCATGGCCTCCCACTCAACTGCAGCCATGCTGGCCTCCTTGTGATTCAAGAGCACTGAGCATGCGACCATTCCACCTCACTGTCTTTGCATTTGTTTCTCCTGTCCAGAACTCTCTCCTTTTGGGTTCTTTGTGGTCTCACTACCTCCTGTCTCCGTTCGAGTGTTACCTTATTACCTTTCCTGACAGCTCTCACTCTGCACAATAAAACCACCACCACCATTACTGCTCCACAAGCACTCTCTGTTCTGCCTCACTCTGGTTTATTTTAATCTGTGATAATTAAAACCACATGACACTGTTTGTTTTCTGTCTCTTCTGCTATAAGATCAGCTCATGAAGACAGGGACTTTATCTTCCTTTGTTCTAGGCTTTATCTCCAGCACCTAAAACAGTCACAGTGCATGATACATATTTACTGAAAGAAAGAATCCACAAATTGATTTCTAGCCTTACAAAATGAGATTGATGACACATTTTCCAAAAATTTCCTGATGTCCAAGAGTTGATACTCTTTGACAGTCATGAGAGATAAACATAAGATATTGAAAAAGAAAAAAAGAAAAGGATTATACAGGCTCTTCTTGATTTTAAAAGATGACAATACCACCAAAATGTCCCCCAATGGAAAATTTAAAAAATTATATTACCCTCATATGGAGAGTATTATATTACTATAGAAATGATTTTTAAAGGATATTTAGTGGCCTGGGAAGGTGCTTATAATACAGTACTAACAGAAAAAGAGAAAAAGATAACCAACTGTAGAGTCGTAAGTGTGTAAACACAAGTGTATGTCTTCGGAAAAAAAATACTGAAAGAAAAATCCCCCAAAACATGAATAGTGGTGATTTCTAGGTGGTAGGATTATGGGGAATTTAAATTATCTTTATATTTGTACCTTTCCTAAATATTAATCATGAATATTTGTTGTTTTATCATCATAAAAAATAACTTTTTATATACTTCTAAAGTGATTACATTCTAGTGATTACATTGAACTAGGCTACTCCCTTTGAGTTTTGGCAAATATGGTAAAGGATTGAATTTGCTAGACCTACACATTCTCTCTAACTCTAGTAAAGCTAAAAGGGTGCATTTGGAAGTCAGCTGTCTGATCTTGGTAATCCCTGGCCTGAGAAAAAAACACTGTTGTAGTTCTTGGTGACAATATTATCTTTGCTCATTAAAACAAGCTTGTTGGGACTACTAGTTGATAGCACCTGGTTTGCTTTTATGTAATGGGTAGGGGGCCATTCCATGAGAATATTTAACATAGTAGAGCTCTGGGTGATGCAGAGTGTACATTTAATTATTATTAATCTGACATTGTGAAGCTTTATCATGAACATATCATTAAACTGCTCCTCTTTCACATGCTAGACAGTGATAGCATTATTGAAGTCCCTCTTCCAGTTACCAGAAATAATAGTTTAAGTCTGAATAGCATTTGTGAGAGTACTAAAGGTATTTTGAGGTTTCAGTATGTTGTAGAGAAAAGGTTGAGCAAACCCCACATGGATCAACTATTCAAAGATCTAAAAGTCAAAATTCAAATTAACTCTAAACCCATGTAGTCAGAGTTAAAATCTCTGTTCCTGTTCTCCCTTGCTGTTGACTCTGTGATGGAAATCTTGAGATCCAACACATGAGAATCTCAGAAAAAAAGATGCTGTGAATATGCATGTACTTATTTCCTCCCTCCTGTTGGTATTTTTCCCAACTAGGACTCAGTCTTTAAAAGATCATCCATTAAAAATTTATATTTTGGTGTCAGAAAAAATTCAACAAGAGTAGTAGTGAGAGCAGGTAGTGTTGGGTTGTCACCAGCTAGCTTGTGAACAGATTGCAAATGGTATAGTCTCATTTTTATTTTTAAATTACTAAAAAAATCCTAATTTTAAAAGCTCAGCTTAAAAAATACTAACAAAAGGAGCAGCCATACATGTGTAGGTTAATAAATAGAAGTTTACAATGAATTAGAAGCTTTCCTGAACTTTCCCCCAGTCTTACTCCCTTTAGTCCTGAGATAACTACTCTTCTGAATTTATGTTAATCACTCCTTTGCTTTATTTATAGTGTTATCACTTTACATATGTGCTCAGTATATTGTTTATATATATATATATATATATATATATATATATATATATATATATACTATACTGGATGATTTAAAAAAATGGAACTATACTGAGTGTACTTTTCTGATGTGTTTCTTTCTCACTTTTTTCTTTAAAGATTTTATTTATTTATTCATGAGAGACACAGAGAGAAGGCAGAGACGTGGGCAGAGGGAGAAGCAGGCTCCCCGCAGGGAGCCCAGTATGGGATTGGATCCCAGAACCCTAGGATTGTACCCTGAGCTGAAGGCAGATGCTCAACCACTGAGCCACCCAGGAGTCCCATCTTTCTCACAATTTTAATCAAGTGTTTTTATGTTGATCTATGTAGTTGGAGTTTATTATTTTTCACTGCTGTATAATATTCCATGTATAGGTGTACTATTATTTATTCATCCATTCTTTGGTTGATGATTTGTGTTGTTTCCAGTGTTTGCTGTTACAAACAAGGCTGTTATGAATATTCTTGAACATAACTCCTAGAACATGTGTCCAAGAGTTTCTCTAGATATAAACTTGGGGGTAAAATTCTGAGTCATTGGATATGTGCACGTTTAACTTTACTAGATCATGCCAAACTACTTTACAAAGTACATCTAGAAGCAGTGAATGAGAGTTCTCCTTTCCTCTCTATATTTACCAACACTTGGTATTGTTCAACTTTTTATTTTCACCTATCTGGAGGAGAGACTTGGTATATCATTTAATTTGAATCTGCTCCATCCTATTTACTAATGAGGTTAAGGCTGAACATGTTTCCATTTGATTTATGGGTTCTTTACATTTCCTCTTCTATGAAATACCAACTTATAGGTTTTACCCATTTTTCTAGTTTGTTTTTTGGGGGGGTTGATGTGTGTGGGGGTGCTTTTCCTGTAGGAGATATATTTTTCTGGATAATAGTCTTTGTTTGTTATTTGTATAGCAAATATTTCTCCCAAACAGTGGCTTATGTTTTTGTTTTCTTTATATGCCTTTATATGAAAAGAAGTTGTTAATTTTAATGTAATTCACCAATATTTTTTAGGGTTTCAGCTTTTGTGTTTTGTTTTAGACATAAAGATCTCTATTTTATTCTAAAAGTTTTACACTTTTTTCACATTTAATTTTTTTTTTTTTTTTTTAAGAAAAGGAGATAGAGATGGGGAAGGGGCAAGGAAAGAAGGAGAGAGAGAGAGAGAGAATCTCAGGCAGGCTCCATACCCAGTGTGCTTTGGGCTCCATTCCATAACCCTGAGATCATGACCTGAGCTGAAATCAAGAGTCAGACAGAGTTAACCAACTAAGCCATCAGCCACATTTAAGTTCTCTAATCCATCTAGAATTTTTATTGTTATGAGATAAGGATTTTATTCCATTTCCCGTGATCTGGCTAAGCAATAGTTCAATAGTTCCAGAATTATTTATTAAATTGTCCAGTATTTCCCCACTGATCTGCAATACCCTGTCAGTCACAGATAGAGTCCACTTCTGGGCTCTTTGTTCTGCTCAGTGGGTCACTTTGTCCCTTCTCCAGCAGCTCATTGTCTTAATTACCTGCCTTTAAACCAAGGTTTAACCTCCACCTTCTATGGTATGTCTCTGTCCCCTCCTCCTTACCTTTCTCCATCTAATGCAGTAGTCTTGTCTACTCTTGACACTTGGTTTCTAATTAGAAGTGTGTTGTAGTGCATATAGCCAACCAAAAGCCAAAGTGAATATGGCACTTCTCTCCCCTTCTCAATTACTCTGTCTTTAGAGTTTTGAAAATCATCCAATGAGTAGGAATGGTACTAGAGAAAAGAAAACTGCCTTCAGTAATTTCTAGCATTAGAGATTTTTTTCCTTTCTTTGTGATCATTCTGGTTACTCTCCAGGCCCTATGTTGCTCGTCTCTTTGTGGCTTCAATGCATATACTATCTGAGCTGAGGCTTAAAACCCTCAGGCTGAAAGTGTCAGCATAGGAGCACACCTTAAATGTGTAACTTCCTGTGGCTGCTCAATTTTATTTTCTGCTTCTTGGACAAAGCAGGTTTGGTGATTACACATAAGGCCTTAAGGAATGGGAGAAATACTTATCCTAGGGAAAGGACACAGGATGCGACACTGGAGAAGGAGAAATGAATGTCACTTTGTGAGACCTTGCAAGTGGGCCTGCTGTGCCTCCTCTACCCTTTCCTCTTGCACAAGTCCTCGCCTTCAAATGTTTCACAAGCTTGTAGGGGAGCAGGGGCCAGGTCACAGCTCCTCCTACTCTTTCCTCATTGCTGAGATCTGTCTTTCAGCAGGCAGGGGGAGTAGTGCTGCAGTGAAAGACCCTGTGGCTTTCCCTGGTGGCTCCTGTGGGTGTGACCAAGTGAATGGGTACTTGTATGTGTGAGCATATGTCATCATAGTGGGGAAAGAACAATAATTCGCAATCATTGTGGTGGGTTTCCCTCTCACTCCCTCTTCTATTTTAATCTTCGTTGCCCCAACCCTTGGGTCCCTTGCAAATGTCACTATGTTCTCCCCTTCTCCCCTTTATTCTCTTCTGTGACCTTTTAAGGACATCCTGTGGCAGAGCTTTCATTTATGGGGGTTGGATGAATAATCAGGGTGCCTCCCCCTCTACTTTCAGAGGGACTAAAAAAGCATGTTGCTGAAGTCCAGCATATTTTGCCTAAAAGAAACATATTTCTTCATAAAATATTCTACTTCTTAATTTCTCATATAAAATGGCATAGAAGTCTCTCTCTCTCTCTCTTTTGTTCCTTCCTTCATATTAATACCCAAAAAGGGGAGGTAGTCAGAAGTGAAATCGTATCTGCTGCTAGCTGGGTGTAATGGATTGAGTTTGCCATCCTCCATGGAGAATTCTTCTGGGTACGTTCAGATTCTGTGTACTTACCAATCCCAGCTATCTGTGCAGTGAGGTGAAGAAAAATATTTTATTCACCAAGTTTTCTTTTTTTTAGAAAGTACTATGTTTGGAAGAAATACTTTGATCAATGGGTTGGATTGAAGTGTGAGACTTCAGGGCATGCTCTCAAGCAGTAAAACTTGCTCTCTAGCTGTGAGGCCTGAGATAAAGAGAGTATGTTTTATTCCTGAGGGGGAGGTTGTGCTGTGAGAGGATGAGGGGAAGAGTGACTTGACCAGAGGCTGTGATCTGTGATGCAGTGCCATCCCACTATCCCACTATCCCCGCCTTGAAACCTCGAAATCTGTGAACTTACTGATCTCAGGCTTGCTCCATGTGAGTAGAATGCTGTGATCTGAGGAGGTGTGTTTCCTGTCAGCACTGACATGGAGTTGACACAGAAACAGTATGTGC
This sequence comes from Canis aureus, assembly GCF_053574225.1. Taxonomy (NCBI): domain Eukaryota; kingdom Metazoa; phylum Chordata; class Mammalia; order Carnivora; family Canidae; genus Canis; species Canis aureus. Next base: position 51,092,602 of record NC_135616.1, read on the forward strand.
AAAGGCAGATGCCAGAGGCAGAAAATACCATGAGAAAGCAAGTCTCCAGGAATTTGCAGAAACCATGGTGAAAGTTTTGAGTTTATAAAGGCTATGGAATTTGATTCTTCAACCTTGACCTCCATGCCAGAGGGACAGAGAGGCTGCTTGTGACTGCAGGCTGCATCAGGAAAGTGACTTGGCTCTTCATGAAGTACTGCAAAGCTCCTTATTTGGCAGAACGCAACCTGGCTACTTTACAACAGCTAGATGAAACCTGTGGCCCTTCTGTGCTACATCATTTGCTTGCCGACTCTTATAACTTTTGACAATTGGCACTGTCAATGCTAATGTGAGCTCTACAAACATTGGTTGTTTAAGGAGGTCCAGGACTCAAGCCTCAGGGAATCCCTTGATCTCAGAAAAACTAATACATATTTTTGTAGTGCCAATGGCCTTCAACAGATCAAGGTATGCTTTACTTGTGAGAAACACTTCTGTGCAAATTTAATTTTGAATATTGTGTAATTAGAGATTCATATATACATTAAGTTTAAGAACCAATATGTAGATTACTTCTGATCAACATGGCAGAGAGAACTGACATATATACCCTCCATTCCAAACACATTGAAGTGCTCAGGAGAATATAATATAATTTGATATGATATGAGAGATATAGCATGAGAAAAATAATTTTCTGAATTAAAACACATGATGGGGAAATCTGTGTACAGAGTCTGCAGAAGCAGGATATAAACCTTAGGGGCGAGGGAAAGCTGGGATTTTCGAAGAGAAGATGACATCTCAAGCTCCTATAAGGGGAAGAGTTGAAACTGACTTCCTTGCACAAAGCCAGATATCACAAATGTGCAATCCCAGGACCCTGGGATCATGAACTGAGCTGAAAGCAGACACATAACTAACTGGGTCGCTCAGGCACTCCTAAGACCAAAAATTCTTAAAAACTATTAGAGAGAAAAGGCAAATTAGAAAGTGACCAAATAATTTCCAGATAACTGACTTTCTATAACAATAAACACCAGATAATATCATGGAATGATGCCTTCATAGTGTTAAGAAAAAGTATATGTCAGCCTGAACTCCCACAGTCTGTTATACACAAATTTGAGGCAAAATAATGCCATTTTCAAATGTACGAGGACTTAATTTCCTACTTAGCTTAGTCAAAGAACTAATAAATATGTACTTCTGGGGAAAAAAATTAAACCAGAGGGAAGGACTGGGATGTGAGAATCAACTGAGAGTAAAGAAATTGGTGATTTGCTGGTGATTCCAAAATAAGTATAAATGTAAAAAAAAAAAAGGAAGATTAATTATTTTTGGGAGAAATAGTTAAAACCTAGGTGGAGCTAAAATGCTACATAATGGTAGCATAGGAGATGGGAGTTTTAAGATTTGAATTAAAGAGTTCTAAAATTGTTGTGTTAGTAGGGCTGACTATAGAGAAATTGCTAAAATTTAGATTGTCTTAAGGAAAATATTCATGTTACATGAAACAGACAACAAGCTTCCCTTCCCCCATGGGTAAAAGATTTAACCAGACATGTCACAAAATAAGATATAAGGATGACAAAGAAGCCTTAAAAGAAGCCTGATCATTAGCTGCTAAGGAAATGCAAATTAGCACCAGAATGAAATATTACTATATACCTATTAGAGTGGCCAATATTACAAAGAATCACCATATCACATATTGGCAAGGATGTGGACAAATTGTAACTCTCATACACTGATGGTGAGAATGCAAAGTAGTAGCTTAGCAATTTCTCGAAAGTTAAGAACATAATATAATATTATCCAGCCATTCTACTTCTAGTTACCCAAGAGACAAATAATATATATTTTTATAAATACTTGTACATGAGTATTCATAGAAGCTTTGCTTATAATAGTTCCAAACTGGAAACAACTCAAATATGCATCAACAGATAAGTGGTTAAATGAACTGTGGTATATCCATACAGTGGAATACTACTTAACAATAAAGAGGAAAGAGCTATTGATATGTGCTAGAACATGTGTGAATCCCAAAGTAGTTTGGGGATGGGCAGGCAGGGAGGGAAGAAAGGGAAAAATTATGTATGAACAAGCTTTTAGAAGTGATGTATATATTCATTTTCTTGATTGTCACTTCATGGCTACAAGCATATGTCAAACTTATTAAATTACACACTTTAAATATGGGCAGTTTTGTGGTATGTTAATTATATTCCAATTAATATAGTCCATAATTTTTGGAACAAAAATGTACACTTCAGAATTAAGAATGACCATTAAGAGAAAAGGAATAAAATGTGTAACTTTCAAATTAGTGATAGGAAAGGAATTAATTCTATTAGATGAAGAAAAAAAAGTAGACAAAAGTATGGCTAGAGGAAAAGTAAGACAGGAATAGCAAATTTTTTGGTAAAAGTGAAATAGTAATTTTTTTTTTTACTTTTCAAGCCACATGGCGTCTGATGCACTTATTCAACTCTGCCACTGAAACACAAAAGCAATTATAATAATGCATAAGCACTGGAGCATGCTGTGTTCCAATACAACTTTATATATAAAAGTAGGTTCTGGATTTGATTTATCCCCAGAGTCATAATTTGCCAACCTCTTGTATAAATAAATTCAAATTTTGTCAGTAATTACAATGCAAAGGAAGTAAACCTATCTATTTAAAAGGTAGGCTGTAATATTCAGCTCCATGTCATTTACAAATACACCTAAAACATGATAAAATCAGGTTGAAAGAAAAGCAATGGCAGAGATATGCCATTAGAATAGTAAATAAAGTCAAGAAGGCAATAGTAATCTAGAGAAACCAACATTTACAGATCCAGGCACTATTCTAAGTGTTCAGTGGTCCTTTGCTTATGAAGTCCTGAGCTGGGATCCAATCCAAGCTGGGTGTCTTCAAAGTCCATATTCCTAAACATCACTGTACTGTAACTGCCAGATAAAATTGAATTTGAGGAAAAAGTGATTTTACTTAATAAAAGGAGAGAAAAACACCTAAAAAGTAACTGTGAACCTAATGCTTCTAGTAACAGCACAGACACACACATGCATAGCTACACCCACATATAGATAAGACACAGGGAAAGCATAACATGGTACAATTGACAAATCCAGAATCTTAGTAAGAAATTTCAAGACTTCTCTTCCAGCTCATGCAGTTAAAGCACTAGGAAGAAATACATGTGAAGACATATCAATACAAGTAACAGCTTTGATCTCATATATTTAATTTTGCACTCAATGTATAAGAAATATGTATCCCTTTTAAGTACATATAGAATACTTATAAAAATTGACCACAGTACAAGAGAATCATATAATTTAAACAATAACTAATATTCTTATATGCCTACAAGAGCAGGAAGAAATATGAAGATGATGACATTCTAATTGAGGTGGCGGAAAAACCCCAGTGAGATACTGAGAAACAGATCTGTCAAAATGTTTGGAGAGTCAGCATAGCATAGTGGGTAAGCACAAGGACTCTGGGACCCGGTCGCCTGCTGTCAAATCCTGGCTGCTGTATTTTCTATATGTGTAATTGTTAGAGGAAGTCATGGAGAACAGGCGACTATTGCTTGACCCATGAGCAGGGCTTGGGTGATGGAAGACTCCTCACTTCCTCACCTGACCTTGGAATGTATGTCCACCAGCAGTTCTTATAGTAGAAACTGTTTCAAGGTCCCAGCCTTGAAAGAACAATGTAATGGAGACCATACATATTGAATATGGGACTGAATGTGGTTAAGACCTCTGTGTAAACTTTTAAGATTCTGGTGAGTGGGTGTGGACTTGTCTTTTGTCCATCCAAGAGGGCTTTGTATGTAAGCTCCCTTGCTTGTTAAAACTGCCACCGACCACTCTGGAGTAGCCTGTCTCTTTCTTTGGTCTCCTTTGCCCTCCATAAATGGGAACAAGTTTCTAATTTTACCTGGGAAACTCTCATGGTTGTGAACCAACAGCGACCTTGATAAAATTAGCTAAACTCTCTACTTGACCACTCTCTCATGTGTAACATAACAAAAAATGGGGGAAATGGCAGTTCTATCTCAACAGGTGTTATGCAAATGAGTGAATATTTTATATATAGAGGACTTAGAATAGTGGTGTGGTATATATACATGTTTGTTAAATGAAAACCTAAACATGAGAAAAACTTGTGGAGGAAATATTGAAGAATATGAAAGAAAATTTAAGTCGAGGAAAGCAGATCAAGCAAGATTCAACATTATAAACATGCCAATTCTCCCATCCAAGTACTAACCAGGCCCGACCCTGCTTAGCTTCCGAGATCAGACGAGATCGGGCGCATTCAGGGTGGTATGGCCATAGACTAAACATGCCAATTCTATTATAAATATGCCAATTCTCCCCAAACCAATGAAGGCATTCAAAGTAGTTCTAATGAATACCAGAAGTCTTTTGTTTGTTTTATTTTGCCAAGCAGAGTCTAAAATTCACATATAATAATAAATGATCAAGAATATCAAGACCATTTTGAAAACTAATGTGAAGGACAGACTTAATAGACCACACAAGTAAAATGTGATATAAGCATGAGATTAAGCAAAGAATCCACAAAAAACAGAGCAGAAACCCCAGAAACAAAACCAGTCACGTAAGAGACCATGACACATAACAGAGATAGTGCTACAAACCAGTGGGAGGAAGGATGTACATTTTAAAATCTATTTCATACAGTTTCTAGCCACAATCCACAGAAAAATATAGATTATTTCATAACCTCATAACTGCCCAAAATATATGTCTATGTGTTTTATGAAACACCATTTACTCTTATTACATGCAATGTAATCTGGTATTTTCCATATTATTTAATTTTCTGAAAAATGATGGCTAGGACTCACTGAATTGTTTTCATATCTCAAAAACAGATTACAAACCTAGAGTCTGAAAAACATATTAGCTAACAAAGGTATGGGGAAAACTAGCTTTTGGTATTGAAAAATATAAAACTATATACTGATCTCACATTATACTCAAAACCAAATTCCAGATAGATTAAATAACTAAGTGTGAGAAACTTCAAAATAAAAATATGATTTAATATTTTGATGATTATATTCTTAAGTTACAAAAGGGGAAATGACAAAGGAAAATATTGATTAGTTTGACAACTTCGATTTAAAACTTGCCAATTACTTCTATATGGCTGGGAAAATATGTTTGTAGGATTAGTATCCAGAATATTAAGGGAGTTTTTAAAGACCAATTAGAAAAATCTAACAACCTATTAGAAAAATGGGCAAAACATATTAATAGACCATTCACAGAGAAAGGAGTCTGGAAGGCTGACAAACATATAAAAAATACTTAGACTTTCTGGTCATCAGAGAAATGCGAGTTTCAATGCTATTTCATAGCCATCCGATTGGCAAAAACACAGACCAGCAATACCAAGTTTCAGGAGGATAAGGGGAAATAACAATTCCCATATTTGGCCCTTGGGAGCAAAATGTAAAACATGGACAATAAAAATACGCCTCAATTGCAAGTTCATACTTGCCCCTGGGAAATAAGATGGGGCCTGGGAGGATACTAGAAAGACTGCACTATGTTATTTTTAAAAAATATCTGGGGGAGGGGTGCCTGGGTGGCTCAGTCAGTTAAGTGTCTGCCTTGGGCTCAGATCATGATCCCAGGGTCCTGGGATAGAGCCTTGCATTCTCAGCAGGGAGTCTGTTTCTTCTTCTCCTTCTGCCCTCCTCTCCCCTCGCTTGTGTGCATATTCTCTCTCTCTCTCAAATAAATAAATAAAAATATTTAAAAAAATATCTGGAGGAATAAGGCACAATGTTACTTGTTAATTCCAAGTAGCAAGGACACTGATAATTGTTATTTTATTCTCTCTACTTTCTTTAAGTTGAAAGTTTTTTATTTAAAAAAGAATATGTAAAGACATGATTATGAAATCTATTTTTCTAAACTGAAGGCAGAAGCCAGTAAAGAGTCATTAGCCACAATTCAAATCCCCCAGGGGCCTCATTCCTGTGCAAATTGTCACTAAAATCCTTAACTGGAGTGGTGGTGCTGATTCCAATAAACACCCTTGCCTTTCAAAATTGAGAACCATGCCTCTGCACTCGGTTTAGGTGTAAGGTACCAGGAGACCTTCAGAATGAGCGTTCCAGAACATCTCAACCAGTTAGCGGTTCTCAAGGTCAGGCAGGGGCAGAGTGGGAGAGATGTGTCAGAATCACCAGGTGTTTGAAAATTGCACATGTGGATTGGGAGCCACTGCTCCAGGTTGACTTTTTTCAATTCTACTTTGATCCCATAATGTTTCATTTATGTCCATAATATCCAGTCTCGACTCCAGACCTGTCTATTCATGAATAAAATGGACATTGTCATACTTGCTCTATTTTCTCTTACAAGATTCTTGGGATAATCGAACAAGGTAAAGGACATGGGAGTGCTTAGATTGTCGAACAGTCCTGTGGCCTTCCTGGGGATTCCTGGCAATGAGCATTGGGGCTGGGGAAAGGAGGGCCCTCCTGCAAGCTGGAGAAACATTATGTGCATCCTCAGCTTGCCACTGGGCTCTAGGTGCTATCAGTGTGGGAGTGCAACTCCTGACCATCTAGTACCCATGATGAGTAGGTTTCTCTGACAATGTACTTTTGTGCTCTAGAGCTCAAATAAATGCCCTACAGAATGCTTGCTTTTACTCTGCATGCTTCCTTTAATGTTTGGTGTCATTCATCACATGCTGAGAGTAATGTTAATTCGCAATGTTCATTATCACTCTTGGCATCATGGCACTTCAATGGATATTCCTGGTATGATAAAAGGTCCTATGAAGATGAGACGGTTGTAAGAAGGAGCAGGTCAAAGGTCTTAGAATTCAGGGATGGATGGAAATAATTCTTTCCACCTTTTATCTCTCTCTCTTAAGTGGTCCTCCAGACTCTTCCCAACGTATTCAGTGATGCATCATTTACTGTATCTCAAGGTAGCACATTCCATTTCTGAACAACTGCAACTGATAGAAAATAATTTACAGTGTTAAGCTGAAATCTGCTTCCCTATATTTTCAATTCTTTGATCTTAGCTATAGCCTGAAGGTATTATCTCTCCACTTAAATAGCTCTGCCCTACATGATGCAGTCAAGAGGCACCGTCATAATGGATCCACGTTGTCTACAGAGATTGAATCAGAGTTTTAGGCTTGGTAGAAACCATGAAGTTTCTCTAATAAGCAGTCTTACAGATATCCTTTAAGGCTTATATTTGGGGAAGGTTCAGTAGAACCTGCATAATAGTAAGGAAAGAGAATCCCAGACAAACAGATAGCAGTGGGATCTACAAAATATAGGAACTTTAAAAATATTTGTTAAAAATTGAATTCCAGTACAGTTAACATAGTGTTATATTAGCTTCAGGTGTGCAATATAGTGATTCAACAATTCTGTACATTACTCAGTGCTCATCATCATTAAGTGTACTCTTTTTTTTTAAAGGATTTTATTTATTTATTCATGAGAGACATAGAGAGAGAGGCAGAGACACAGGGCAGAGGGAGAAGCAGGCTCCATGCAGGAAAGCCCGGTGTGGGACTCAATCCCAGGTCTCCAGGATCAGCCCTGGGCTGAAGGCAGTGCTAAACTGCTGAGCCACCCGGGCTGTCCCATTAAGTGTACTCTTAATTCCCTTTACCTGTTTCACCCATCTTCCCACCCACCTCACCTCCAGTAACCATCAATTTGTTTTCAGTAGTTAAAAGTCTATTTTCTGGCTTGTCTCTCTACTTCTGTGTGTGTTTGTTTTGTTTCTTAAATTTCACATATGAGCGAAGTCATATGGTATTTGTCTTTCTCTGACTTATTTCACTTAGCATTATACTCTCTGAATCCATTCATGTTTCATATGGCAAAGTTTCATTCTTTTTTAATGGCTAAGTAATGCATATCTTATATCTTTTTTGTCCATTCATCTATCAATGGACATTTGATTTGCTTCCATACCTTGGCTATTGTAAATAATGCTGCAATAAACATAAGGGTGCATATATCTTTTCAAGTTAGTGTTTTTATTTTCTGTGGGTGAATACTCAATAGTGGAATTACTGGTTTACATGGTAATTCTATTTTTGATTTTTTGAGGAACCTCCATACTGTTTTCTACAGTGGCTGCATCAGTTTGCATTCCCACCAACAGTGCATGAGGGTTCCTTTTCTCCACGTTCGCACCAACACTTGTTTCTAATGTTGTTGATGTTAGCCATGCTGACAGGTGTGAGGTGATTATCTCCTTGTAGTTTTGATTTGCATTTTCCTGGTGATTAGTAATGTTGAGCATCTTTTCATGTGTCTGTTGGCCATTTGTATGTCTTTGGAGAAATGTCTGTTCATGTCTTCTGCCCGTTTTAAAAGTGGATTATTTGTTTTTGTTTTTGCTGTTGAGCTGTGTAAGTTCTCTGTATATTGTAGATACTAACCCTTTATCAGATATGTCTTTTGCAAGTATCTTCCCCATTCAGTAGGCTTTCTTTTAGTTTTGTTGGTTGCTTCCTTAGCTGTGCAGAAGTTTTTTATTTTTATGTAGTCCCAATAGTTTATTTTTGCTTTTGTTTCCCTTGCCTCAGGAGACATATCTAGAAAAATGTTGCTATGGCTGATGTCAGAGAAATCATTGCCTATCTCCTCTTCCAGGATTTTTATGGTTTCAGGTCTCACATTTAAATCTTTAATCCATTTTGAATTTATGGTGTAAGAAAGTGGTCCAGTTTCATTCTTTTGCACGTTGCTATCCAATTTTCCCAACACCGCTTGTTGAAGAGACTTTTTCTCATTGCATATCCTGGCCTCCTTTGTTGAAGATTAATTGATTATAATTGTAGGCTATAATTGTAGGTTTATTTCTGGGTTCTCTTTCTGTTCTATTGATCTGTCTATTTTTGGGCCAGTACCATACTGTTTTGATTACTACAGCTTTGTAATATAACTTGAAATCTGAAATTGTGATGCCTCCAGCTCTGCTTTTCTTTTTCAAGACTGCTTTGGCAATTCTGGGTCTTTTGTGTTTTTATAAAAAATTTAGGATTGTTTGTTCAAGTTCTGTGAAAAATGCTATTGGTATTTTGGTAGGGATTGCATTAAATATGTAGATTGTTTTGGGTAGTATAGACATTTTAACAATATTTGTTCTTCCAATCCATAAACATAGAATATGTTTCCGTTTGTTTGTGTTCTCTTCAATTTCTTTCATCAGTACTTTATAGATTTCAGAGTATAGATCTTTTACCTCCTTAGTTAGTTTTATTCTTAGGTGTTTTATTATTTTTGGTACGATTGTAAATAGGATTATTTTCTTTTTTTCTCTTTTTGTTACTTCATTATTGATATATAGAAATGCAACAGGTTTCTGTAAATATATAAGAATGTTTTAAAAATCCTTAAAATATGGGGTGCCTGAGTGGCTCAGTCAGTTAAATGTCTACCTTCAGCTCAAATTCTGATCCCATGAACCTGGGATTGGGCCCCATGTTGGGATCCCTGCTGAGCTTTGCCCTCTCCCTCTGCCCCTCCCCCCACTTGTTTTCTCTTTCTCTTTCTCTCAAATAAATAAATAAAATCTTAAAAAAATTTTTTAAAACAAAGTACAAAGGACCCATCTGTCGTACAGGTCTTATTCTAGGCACCATTCTAGGTGTAGTATCTACAGTATAAATACAATAGAAGAAGTACCTGCATGGAGGAAACATACCTTTGAACAGGTGTAAGATAAAAAATGTAAGTAGGCAAGACAATTTCAGAAAGTGATAAACACTATGAGGAAATGAATGAGGCAATGAAATAGATAGTCACTCTAAGTTTATCTGTGACTTTGAAATAGTAAAATATATCAGATATTTTTTCTTTATGAGTTATTCATTGGGGATAAGGTTTTGGTGTTTGGAGTCCTTTCTCTATTCAGAGGTAACAAAGATATTCTGCTGTATTTTCTTCCTTCCTTCCTTCCTTCCTTCCTTCCTTCCTTCCTTCCTTCCTTCCTTCCCTCCTTCCTTCCTTCCTTCCTTCCTTCCTTCCTTCCTTCCTTCCCTCCTTCCTTCCTTTCCTCCTTCCTTCCTTCTTTCCTTTCTTTGTTTATGTATTTGTTTTTAAAATCTAGGCATTCAATTCATCAGGAGTCTATTTTTTGTACATGATGTAACATAAAAAACATATTCTCTGTAAAATAGACAAAATTTTCCAACAATACAAGTGAATAATATATCTTATCCTCATTTGGTCATGTTATATATCATAACCATGATGCTGACCTTTTTATTGTTCTACTTGTTCTTCCCTAAATTAGTACTAAAGTATATTTTATTAACACAGCTTTATCTTATGCCTTAATATTAGACAGGGAAGTTTTTCCTCTCTGTTTTTCTTTTTTCAACTTGCTTCAGCTATCTGTGAATATCTCTGTATCATACAAATTAAAAAATGAGGTTAGAAAATTTCTTCCCCAAATTATTTGGAGATTTTTATTAGAATTACATCGAATACTAGATTAATTTTGAGGAAAACTGACATCTTTATAATGTTTGCTATCTACTTCATAAAGATTTATATGTGTCTTCTGTGTCCTTTGATAAAATCAATTTTTTACATTAAAGCAAGATAGATATATTATGGAGTAAAATGCAAAGCTATCATGAATTTTTAAGATAAGTCATGGAATGACTTATCAAGGAATTGTCCCACTTGCCATGTGTGACAGCCCCTTCTCATCAAGACTTTCTTACCCCTGGGAGGTGTCTCTGTCCTTTATGCTGGACAAGATTTAGGGGCACTGCCCATATACATTTCCCTACAAGATGGCTCTCTTCTGTGTGCACTGCTAAGTATATGGGTGCTAGAGCTAGATTACTTGTGTTCAAATCCCTGATCAATCACTTATTAGCTGTCCAACTTGGGGAAGGTGTCCCAACCTCCCCCCAGTTTTAGTTTTGTTAGGAATAAAATGGAGGTAAGATAGTGCATGCCAAATGCTTAGCAGAATGCCAGATCTGGAGTAAGTGCTTACTAAATGCTCGTTACTATGCTAAACAATTTTAAGCTATACTCACTATAATCTGACATATGAAAATGTGTGTGTATGTGTGTACTCACAAAGGTAACTTCAGTCTAAAACTATTCTTTGTTCTGTTCAAAATATATAACTATTAAAAAATCAAATGTGGGAGGGTAGATAGTAAATAAAGAACTGAAATAAGGTACAAAAGAATAAAGTTGAGGCAACAAGAAGCTGATACAATATTACATGTTTAATAGGAGATAAAGAGCTTTGCAGTGAGAATTAGGAATCATTTGTTATTAAGTATTACATCTAGAGTGACATTAGGGATCCAGAGGCTGAGAGAGACACTTAGGATTAGTACTTAGCAGAGTTTTCACTACTCTTGGCTTGGGGCAAGGGAAGAAGCAACAGGAAGGAAAGGTTGAAGGATGTTAAATTAAAAAGTTAAGCTGTAGTTGAGGAGGAAACCACAACTTTGAAGATGATATTCTCTTGAAAAAATTGGTGAAGATAACAGTGGCAACAGAGATGATACTGATGTCAAGAAAGTGACTGCCCAAGCTGAGAACTTCTGTGAATTATCTCGGAAGTGAATGTCCCATTCCCGTTAGGAGGAGCATGTTCCCTAGATATCCAACTCTTAGGAAAAGTTGACTCTATTGCCTTTGGGACTCTGAATAAATATGTAGGGTTAAATCAAATACTAACTAGGAGTAGCTGAAGTGGGGCAGTGGTGGGGGAGGACTCAGTCTATCCCCAAACATGACTTTCTTTTTAATTTTGGTATCAATAGTGATTTTTCTTATTGCTAAAACATGCGGGTAGATAATTTATGTTTAATGTTTATTTATGAAATTCTTTTAGTGAAATGGCATTTTTATTGAAAAAGCATACTTATTACAGATTCTAGAAAATACCAAGAAACAGTTTAATTGAAGATCAAATTGTTATTGTGATTAGTTCCTGGTAGAAGTAATAAGATTGAAAGCATATTCGGGAATACACAACCAGTTTCTAGAGGATATGCATTTATAAACTCAAATTGTTGAAAGGAGGGTAAATATATTTGGTTGATACCTTGGGTTATTATATTTACTGTTAAACTTTTCACTGGATCAATCCCACCAGCATACAAATTTGATATTATTTCTCCCATCTAATAATCAAAATAAAAAAACACTTTCTCCGTCCAATTTTCTCCTTAAGCTACAGTCCTTTTACTTTTCAAGCCTCTATTGTGACATTTGTGAGGCCACTGTAGTCTAAAACCACGATCCTTATAGAATTGTATGTATTGGCTGTCTCCTGTTCTTCTCCCAGGCCCTTTTGAACGCTCATTGGTAAGGTTTTTGCTCCCACTGACCCACTGTAACTTCTCCCCTGGTTGTCATCTGTGAACGAGTAACAATCCTGTGTTAAACTCAACTGTCATTTCTAAGTCCTCATTTTCTGACCTATATCCAGCAAATTGTCTTCTTATAAATATTCTCCTTAGTTTCCAGGACACCACATGACTCTGATCTTCCTTCTATCTTTCTGACTACTTCTCAACTTCTCTTGCTGGTTCCTCCTCCTCTTCTTATCCTGTAGACTTTAGGGTACCCTAATGCTCAGTCCTTGGACCTCTTCTCTTTTCCATTAGCTTTCACTATGTTTGTGCTTTCACCCTTTATCATGACTTTAAATGCCACGAATATGCTGATGACTCTCAAATGATTACTTTAAGTCCCAATGCTTCCTCTGAACTCCTGACCTAGCTACCTGTCTACCTGACATTTCCATTTGTATGTTTACTAAGCATCTTAAACAACGTGTCCAAAATCTTAATATTCTTTCTCAAACCAGCAACTCCTGTGTTTCTCTATCTCAGTTAATAAGAATAGACACCATTCTTTCAGATGCTTATATCAGAAAACTTGGTGTCATCCTCTACTCATGCTCTACAATTCCACACCCAGTTTGTCAGCAAATCATGTAGTCCTCTTTCAAAACAGAACCAGCATTTGAACCTTCCTCCTCTACTTTCTGCCACCCTGGGTCCAGTCCAGCCTTATCTCCCACTGGGATTATTATAGAGCCTCCATCTGGTGTCTCTGTGTCTATCTTAGCCCCCTGCCATCTATCATCAGCACAGCCACCAGAGTGACTTGTTGACCTAGGTCAGATCGTATCACACTTTTTTACACATGTACCCAATGTCTTCTTTTCCCACTCAGGGTAAAAAGTCAGTGTCTTTAACTACAAACTTTAAAGTCTGCATTTGTCTTGCTCCCTGTTACCTCTACGACTTTATCTTCTACCTTCTCCCCTTTGTTTCTCAAATCAGCTACTTTGGATTTGTTGGTACTTCTTGAACATACCAGGCACACCCCTGCCTCAGGCCTTTGTACTTGCTCTTTCCTCTGCCTGCCTGGAATACTCTTCCCTTAGCTGCATAGCTAACTCTCAAATTCCCTTCAGCTCTTTGCTCCAAAGTTGTCTTCTCAGTGAGGATTTTTCCAGCTCCCTTATCTAAAATCTCAGCTACCCCTTCCCCAATATTTCATTCTCCCTTTCCATGTTTTATTTTTTCTCTTTAGCACCTACCACTTTCTGGTGTATAATATATTTTTACTTGTTTAATTCTGTTTATTGTCTTGCTTTCTGGCCAAAATGTTTGCTCTTTGAAGTCACAGATTTGGTTTCATATACTCTTGTAGCCCTAGGAACTCTAGTTCTTTCTTTTTTTGTGTGGAGATTTTATTTATTCATTCATGAGACACACACACACACAGAAAGAGAGAGAGGCAGAGACAGGCAGAGGGAGAAGCAGGCTCCATGCAAAGACCTCGACGCGGTACTTGATCCCAGGACTCCAGGATCACGCCCTGGGCCAAACCGCTGAGCCATGTGGAGATTCCCAGAACTCTAGTTCTTAAGGAAAAAATGACTGACACATTGTAGACCTCAATAAATATTTGTCGCGTAAGCAAATGTAACTAAATGAATTGTGGACAAAGATAAACATTTCCTAAAATTCTGTTCTAAAACTGTTCTTTCCAAACATACATTTATAAAAGATGTTTTCATCCTCTAAGGGTGAATGAATTCTGGCCATTTAACCACAGAACCACTATAATCTGTAGCTATCAGAGTTTTCAGATACTGAAAAATGACAGCATTCATTAATTGTACCTACATGTGTATTTTAATTGGTCACTTACGGAGTACCTGTTTAGTGCCTAGAACTGGTCATTTGCTGATAGTTACTAGCAAAGGGGTATTTGGAGACAATCAGCTCTATGTTTTACCCACTGAGAGACCCTGAGCAGTCACTAAATCTCCCTGGGCCTCAGCTTCCTCTCTGTGAATGTCATTCTTTTGAGCTGTGAAGTGTATGTGAAAGTCCCGGATATGCATAATTGCACACTGCTTGATATCTTCACCAAAGAAATATGACTTCACTAGAAATAATTATAGGTATTATATAATAAATATTATAAATATATACTGTTATTCTAATATTAAAGTGTTTTACCATGTTTGCTTTTTTTTTTTTTTTAAAGATTTTATTTATTTATTCATGAGAGAGAGAGAGAGGCAGAGACACAGGCAGGGGGAGAAGCAGGCTTCATGCAGGGAGCCTGATGTGGGACTCAATCCTGGGACTCCAGGATTACATCCTGGGCTGAAGGCAGGGGCTAAATCGCTGAGCCACCCAAGGATCTCCCCCATGTTTGCTTTTGCAAGCATTACAGATATTGCTATTATTTCCCACTGAGGGGATGGAGTGGACATAGTACTTGTTAGAGAAGACAGGGACAAGAAGAATATAATTTTTCCAGTTTTATTGAGATATAATTGACATACATCATGGTGTAAGTTTAAAGTGTATAGATAATGGTTTGACTTGCACATACTGTGAAATGACCACCACAGCAAGTTTAGCTGACACCTGTCACTTATATAGATATAATAAAAAGAAAAAGAAAAAAGAGAATTTTCCTTTTTTGTGATGAAAAGAATATCATTTTAACATGCAGGAGAACGACTATATAGATGCAGAGCCACTAACATTAATAATTTACCTTTTATAGTATTTTACTGCATACAAAACACTTTCTCATATTTTATTTCATTTTGAAATATATTTGATAACCAGGATTGATATGATCTTTTTTTTTTCAAAGATTTTATTTATTTATTCATGAGGGACACAGAGAGAGGTAGAGACACAGGCAGAGGGAGAAGCAGGCTCCCTGTGGAGATCCTGATGTGGGACTTGATCCCAGGACCTGGCGATCACAACCTGAGCCAAAGGCAGATACTCAACCACTGAGCCACCCAGGTGGCCCAGGATTGATATTTCCATTTTCCTTAGAAGGGCAGTTGAGGATTATTTAAGTGACTTGTCCAAGGTGATGCAGAGGCTTAGCAGTGATGCTGAGCCTATTTCTAATGCCTTAACCAGCTCTCTTTGGACTGTCTGATGTTCCTATGCTACTAATTCTGTCAGCTAGGTGAGAGTCTGACCACATTTCACTTGACTGGTTTCTTTCTACTCATTGCAATGTTGGTGCTCTTGGCCAGAATTCAAGCTACCTCAACTTCTAATACACCTTCTCCTATTGCTTTGGGGAGGTCTTTCGAGGCTAGCAGTGAGATGTGGAAAACCACTGAGGAGTCCTTAAGCTCTTTTTCACATCCTCACAGGCACTAAGTGGGCTAATAAAATGTCTGTGGTTTCATGGGTGCCGGACAAAGGAACAAACCTTGAGATAGAAAATGCCAGTCCAATCACCAAGCTTTCTTTTTTTTTTTTTTTTTTTTTAATTTTTATTTATTCATGATAGGCACACAGTGAGAGAGAGAGAGGCAGAGACACAGGCAGAGGGAGAAGCAGGCTCCATGCACTGGGAGCCTGATGTGGGATTTGATCCCGGATCTCCAGGATCGCGCCCTGGGCCAAAGGCAGGCGCCAAACCGCTGCGCCACCCAGGGATCCCTCACCAAGCTTTCTTCATGGGGCTATCATGTGCCTGACACTGAGGGAAGTATAGACAAGATTGGATCACTGATTTTGGTTGGATGGCTGGCAGCCTCATCAAAATTCTCTTACCTAGTATCTGATTCCATTATTACTCTGCTTAAAGACTTTAGTGACCCCAAACACCTTAAAATTAAAATCCACCTGTGTTGGTTTAATAGGTAAAGTCCTTTGCCATCTGGCCTCTTCCTATTTCTGCTACTTGCATCTTATTCCACCCCTGCTTGCCCCATCAACATCCACATATTTGCTTTCTCCATCCTCTCCAGACCATTGCACTCTTCCTTTGTCCAGAATGCTGGAGCACCCTTCTTTAACTAGAAATCCCTACTCATCCTTTGAGACGTATCTGAATGATCAGTCCCCTATGACTTCTATCGTTCTGCTCCACTATTATCTACTAGGGGAGATGCCCCTTCTCTGTGTTTCCAGGGAATGCTTTGTGTTTTTAATTACTGAATGATTACTCTGGGTTAATCTTTTCTTTTCTTGATTCACTGATTGTCCCCAATACTATCACTGGACTTGGAACTGCTAGATACTTAGTGAAATGTCTATTGCATGAATGAGTAAAATATTAGTGAATTGCTGTCGAATATGAGGTAATGATTACAATACAAAACAATTGTCATTGTCATGTGTGGCTTATGACCTGAAACCTGGAGCTCACACACAATGAATATTCAGGGGTATAACGTCAATTGTCATATTGGTCCCCACACCTCTCAAGACTATTGAGATTGATAAAATTCTTTCAGGGGTTCAAGGAGCATCCTGTTTAGCCTCACACTGAGAAGGTACTGAGAATACTCCCTCATTGAGAAGAACTAGTACTTCTCCAGAGGTGTGAGGTAAAAGCCACAGAAAGTAACAGAATCATGAGGGTATATGGTTATCAAAGGAAATTTGCCTTTGCCATATGTACCCCAAAGAATACAGTACACAAAAGCCCATTAAATTGGAATTCTGTAAAACCAGTCACATAGTGAGATATCATGAAGAGAGAACCACAATGTGACACTTACGTGGTGGAGAATGGAATAAAAATCCGCTTTTCCATTCATACAGTAGCTCACTCAGAGCTATGTGGTCTTTTGAATGGCCCACCTTACTCAGATGGCTCTTCTCCCATCTTGTTGGTTAGGTGGCTGAAGTGGTGGTCTCTCACCCAGGGGAAATCTCTAGCTCAAAAGAGGGACAGGAGAACCTTAGAGTCTCTCTCCTGTGGAAAGTCTAATGAGTAAGATTTCAGGTTGGCAAACAGCAGAGGCTGAGAAGCCTGGGGGTGAGGAACAGATCAGAATTTTCCTTTTCTTGCCTTTACTTGTCTTCCACACAATGCTTTCAAAATAGAAGTGATTTCCTCTCTGCTCTACCACCTGCCCCCAGCCTCAGCTTCAAGGCGGTCTACCACAAACATTCTGTACTGACGGCGGAGAAGCTGCCAATCATCTTGTCAGGCACTACACCACTACACCAAGCACAGGAAGATTCAGCCTTTATCAGACCAAAAAAATTTTTTTTTTAAATTGCCTTTGATGTTTGGCTGGTCAGCATGAAGAGGAAATGGAGCTGATGAGAAGCTCTGGAAAAAACCACATTGCCTCTTGAGGTCTGAATGTAAACAGGAGTATTGATCTGGAGATTCTGCTTGGATGATCCTTGAGTATGGGAACTTTTCTTCTACATCTCTGAACCTGCAAGCCGCAAAACACCTGGCACTTGGTGGGGACTCAAAAATGTTGAATAAATGATTGAATCAAGTAGAGAGGAAATACAGTATTATTTCTAAGAGGATAGCTGAGTACTTTCCAGGTAGGGGGAACTGAATAGAAATAACTTTTATTTTGTCTTTTTTTCTATAGAGGGTCAAAAAAACAAAACAAAACAGGAGTGTTTAGCTATTTCCCTTAATAACAACAGAGTTTGCAGCATAAGAAATTGTATAACTGCTTTGCAGACACCACATACCCAGTTAGGTCTTAATCATGACCTAACTGGGGTAAGGTCATCATTAAGACTTAACTGGGATGGGGCACAACTTCTTCAGGGGTCACGGTCTGCATATTGAGTAATAGCCTCAGTTGTTACCATGGGCAGGGAAATTGCACAGGCAGGTGGAATAGGCCATCCTAACCATGATTTGACTGAGGGAACAGTGTTCTGGGTATAAGGAACAGCATGTGAGAAGGCCCTGAGGTATGAGAGAACAATGTCTAACGTGTGATGTAATAAATGAAGAAGCAGCAATAAGATTTAGACAATGACACTGAGGTTCTAAGCAAAATGAGAAATGTAATAATTAATTCTGTTCTTATAAACCAGCAACCATATAATCATGGATCAACTTTTAAGCAGAGGTGCCTGAAAATCAGAGCTTGAGGTTAAATTTATAGCTTTTGAAGCTGCCTCTAACTCTGCCTCTGGACTCTTTCTCTCTTCCCACCTTAAATACAATTTCAGAAAGGTTATTGCATTCTTTGATTCTTTCTGGAATAAATAAATCCTCATATTGCCTCAGTTTTACAGAGAGAAGGAAAAGAGGAGTTTGCTTTTTTGCTCTATTACTTGCTGAATCAATTGATTTCCAATGTTCCTTGTGTTGACTTTCCTTTTTTTAAAAAAAAAACATAATTAATTACTTTTTTGATTTGGTCTTTGATACATCAGTTACTTTGGACACCAATCATTTGTCTGCTTGGTTTCCCTTCCTGTTTCCTAAAAACTACCCCCATCACCATGCCATACATGAGAAAAAAACATGTTCTTGTAATAGAGTCCTCATCCCCCTGGTAATAGCTGATGGCTCCAGGATGGGCATTTGACTGAGACTCTGGGGTCTAAGTGATTTCAGGTTTAGTCTGGATGGGACCTCAAACAGAAAATAGAAACCAGGACAGCTGTGATACACTGTGTGGCTGTCAATGAGGCCGAGGAGCATCTGCTCTAAGAGAGAGAGGAGTGGAACTTCGGGTGTCCAAATCCTCCAGGCCTGCCTCCAGATTGCTACCTAGGCCTGGGTACATCTTTGCATTTGGCTTCTGTGAGCTACTCTGTATCCTTATGATACTCCCCTCATTACCACTTACACTAGCTCCATCCCATCTTCTGTTATTGTAATTGCAATAGTACTGATTCTCATCCCTTGCTCAGCTCAGGGGTGAGGTTTCTTGCCTCCAGTCTGAGCCTAATTCCTTTGTTTTAGCAAAAGATTTTTAGCTCAGGCTTCTTTTAACATTTTGGGCAATTTATTGAAAAATATTGCATTTCTTTTGCTCTAAAACAAAACCAATGGTAAGATAATTCAATAGGACTTTTCAGGGGGAAAAAAAGTGCTATCACATTCAATGTAAACAATCTAAGACTGATTGCAACTTTAGAAATGTTAAAAATGTGAAAAAAAATGGACATCTTAGAAATTGGCAATTTGATAATGCTTTATGTATGTATATGTTTGAGAGAGAGAGGGAAGGAGGGAGGGAGGGAGGGAGGGAGGGAAGGGTCAAGGGAGAGAGATAATCTTTTTAAAAAAAATTTATTTATTTGACCGAGAGAGAAAACATAAGCAGGGGGAGCAGCAGGTAGAGGGGGAAGGAGTAGCAGGCTCCCTGCTGTGCAGGGAGCCCAATGTAGGGCTTGATCTGAAGACTGAGATCATGACCTGAACTGAAGGCAGTTGCTTAATCGGCTGAGCCACCCAGTCGATTTCTCTTACCCTGAGAGAAAATCTTAGCCAGGCTCCACATCCAGCAAGGAGCCAGATGGACTCAGTCTCACTACCCTGAGACCATGACCTGAGCTGAAATTAAGAGTCAGACGCTTAGCCAACTGAGCCACCTAGGCACCCCAGTAAAACTTTATATTTAAGCAGTATATAGCATATCACATTTTTACATGCAGTACTGTTTTATTTTTAAAAATTTTTCTATTTGAGTATAGTTGACAAAAACTGTTACATTAATTTCAGGAGCCAACAGAGGGATTTGACAAGTTTGTACTTTATGGTATGCTCATACAAACCTACTACAATATCATTGACTACACAGGTCACTGTTAACCAATGCATGATTCTTAAGTTTCTAGTCCAGAGATATTCTATGAAAAAAGCTTGAAAGTTTAACATATCTTTTTTTTCCTCCTGATCATGGACTCTTTTTTCTTTTACAAATTTTTGAGGATATGCTCTGAAAAACAAAGGGAAAAAAGAAAGAAAGAGAAAGATGGCCTATGAAGTAGTGGATTTAATCCCAGACAACAATAGTAAGAAGTCCCAGAATAACATGTGGACAGCAGGACAGAGGAAGGCTCTAGGAGAGAGACCTCCAGGAATAAGCATAAGTCATTTGGACTACCTGCCATGTACAGCATTTGGTAGAAAAAAATTAGAATTTAGGATTATACAGAGGACAAGAGAAATTCAAAACAAAGGTCAGCTAGAAACTCCAAGGAAAACTAAAACCTGAACACAGAAAAGATGTAATAATTCAATGTGGTTTTCTGCATTTAATAATGCTCACAAATTCATAATAACATAAATATTAATTATTCAATCAGACTATATTCCTTTAATGGAAAGATTAAGTACAGGAGAGAAAAGTAACATAGGAAAAAAAGGAAATCCTAATCTGTTATAATAGTAGATTGACAGATAATGTCTAAAATTCATAAATTGGAAAATAGTATATAAGTAATATCTATATAGAGAGATGAGTATACCCTAAGAAGAAATAACCAGAAGAGTTAAACATAATTCCCTCTTGAGAAAAAATTTGGGGGCTGGGGATGGTGCGTCAGAGAGCCTTTATTTTCATTATAAAGCTTTGCTTTTTGGGGCTATTTGGCATTAAAAAAATTTTCATGTATTTCAATGAAAATCTTCTATTTAAAGTACCTATATTTAGACTGATATGACATTTTTTTGTGAATCGGATTTTCCTAATCATGTCTCCTTTTTCTAATCACTAACATAATTTATTTACCAATCTGTTCAAGAAGCTGGGTCAAACTCAGCATTGTGTCATTTTGGAGTCTACATATCTCTATATTTGCAAATAGACATTTACTTGTTTTCTATCTCCTGTTTTCCTTTTATTTCCCATGATTATTTAGATCTTATTGACACTGCTTACCTGCTTCTAGTATCTCAGACTGGCATTTTTCCTTGAGGTAATACAAGGACACACACACACAGAGAAGAAATGAGATGCAGCTCAACCATGCGCAGGCTGGTAGACCCACCCTCATGTAGTGGCACAAATTCAGTTATGATTCAGCCACAGTTAAGACCCAAACAAGCTGGCAACACAGAGTGTCACAGAATCTGAGTAGATGCACCTTTGGAAATAAGAGAATCATTTCTCATCTCTGTGGTCTGAATATAGGGGAGATATCAAATCGCCTGCTTATCGGATAAGGTGTTGCAAGAGCTACGGAGAGTGAGAGAGCAGGAAAACAGATCTGTGCTGGAAACTAGGGCATGTCTGGTACAGGAAGGCAATGGCTTAGAGCTGTTCCAGTCAGCCATCTAGGATGCAAAAATAGAAACCAACCCTAGAAAACATAAGAAAAAAAAAGACTATTGGGCAGATCACTGATTGTCAGGAATTCTGGACAATCTAGATCAGAGAGTGGGCAAGCAAGGGATAATCAAGATGGTGCCACAGGGAGAGTTTCTTGTTTTCTCATTGAGCACTCACCAGCTCCATGCTGAATGCCACCAGTCCTCAACTGGGGTGACCTTACTGCTCCACTCTTGATCCTGTCACAACCAGCATGAACAATTTCTGTCCCTGAACCAATTCATTATTCTTTCCTTTGCAAAAATCTGGGGAGAAGAATTCATTTGATTTAAATTTGCATTGTTTTCAGGTGATTGTGAGAGAAATGTGTCTTCCTCCATTTTCCATAGTGGGTAGTAGGGGACTTTCTTCCCTTTTATCTTGGATTTTGGCCCAGCAGAACAGTTGTGTGGATGCTGGGTAACCAAACCCTATGATCAGATTTATTAGTGATCAAATGTGAGACTGTGCCTACAAAGGGGAAAAGTAGTGGTCCCAGCTGTGGTGACATGGGAAGGGCAGAGAATAAGCCATTAAAAAAAAGTAGGCTGACATAAGTCATCTTGGTCCAGAGACTTGAACTTTTTAAAATGCTCAGCTTTTCTCTGGTTATTTACCACCTGTCATCAACTAACTCTTTTAACTGCTTGCTCTGTCCTTGTCAGTTTGAAAATTATTTCCCTTACTGGAGGAAAGGGAAGATAATTGAAGTTGATCTATTCTTCTTCTGTCAACTGTATTGTATTTTAAAAATTAGCGATGCCTGGGTGGCTTTAGTCTGTCAGGCATCTGACTCTGGATTTTGGCTCAGGTCATATTCTCAGTGCTGTGAGACTAAGCCCTGTGACAGGCTCCATGCTTGGCTTGGGCTGCTTGTCCCTCTCCCTCTGCACCTACCCCCGCCCCCGAAATAAATAAATATCTTTAAAAAAAAAACCCCTGGAAAGTGCTGCCACGCTTATTAGTGGACTCTAAAAAAGTGATACACAAAATAAGATTACAATTACTTATATTACAGGAAGTTACAGAAAGGTGACCAGAGTAGATTTTGGATGGGGACAGAATCTAACAGGAAAATGACATCTTCTTTGTCACTAGCAGCTAAGAACTATGGTCAAAGGAATCACAGCCTCATGGTCTCAGAGTTGGAAGTAGGGCTGCCAGATGTTGCGAATAAAAATACAGGCTGCCCAGTTAAATTTGAATTTCAGATAAATAACAAATAATTTTTAGTATAAGGAAGTTCTGTGCAATATTTAGTATATACTTATACTAAGAAATATTTGTTGTTTATTTAAAATTCAAATGTAGCTTGGAATCCTGACTTTTGTCTGGCAGCCCTGGTTTCAGGAGACCTCAAAAACGATCAATCCAATCTTGGTACAGAAACATGCTCTTCAGAGTGGCAGCAGTTCTCGTTCCTGTCCCACACTTCACTTAACTTCTCTATTCAAAAAGCAACAGATCATGTAGGAACAGAATATGTCTAGTCAGTGTTTTGTGTTCAAATGGAAAATCTGAGAAAAAAAAAGTGAAAAGGAAGGCTGAGTATCTAGGTAAATCAGGAAAAACTCTCAGTTGTTTTATAAGTCATTTAAGCAAAAGCAAGTATTTTCTTCTCCTATTACTGAATTAAGTAGATGATTATCTTCACATAACAGGACTAAAATATTCTTTTAGGAACTTTCACTCTCAAGTGTGTAAGATTTTGCATATCATTAACACTGTATTAATAACACCCACTAATATATAGTGAGTGCTTAATACATGCCAGGAACAATTCTAAGTACTTTGCATGTGCTAACACATTTAATTCTTGTGCCGCTCCCTATGGTAATTAGGATTATCACTTCTATTTTTTATATATAGGAAAACTTCTGAAGCACAGAGAGGGTAAGTGTATTATGTAACTTGCTGAAATTCATACAGTTCCTAAGTGATCAAGCTGGCTACGAATACTACAGTCCGGTTGGTTCTTAACCACTACAATATATTACTGCTTGGAAAGAGACAAATAAACAAAATCATATTTCATTAAAAGTAGTGTAAGCTGGGTATTCTGAGGTTCAAAACTATACATTTGGTTCTGCAACTTTAATAGACTTCATGATCTTGACTGCCTGATGAAATGGCCATGTCATGGGACCCCTAGTCGGCCTCTACTGAGGAAGTGAGAAACTTCTGAAGAAGATAAGTGGGTTTGCTGGTTGATTCTTCTCTGGTAGTTTCCTCCCATTCACCCTGGATGGATCCAGTGGAGCATATAAGTTATAAGGAATCCCTCCCCACTTAGGTAAAGGATGAGTCTGCCTTCCTGAGGTTCACCGGGCTTTTTTCAAACACTCTCAGCTTTTTCAATCATTCCTATTGAGCTATAAAGAATAATTAGTTCATGCTTGAGCTCTGTGATTCTGCATATATAACCATGCACAATCACAGAACTAAGTATCTCCTTGGGCATAAGCCCGTCTGTAGAAATTTTCTTATCATAAAACTCCAGTATATGTTCAAATGAAAAATTTTGGTCTTTTACAAGATCCTACAAGAATATTAGCTCTCATGGAACTTTGGAATGGAAATTCTGTCCTCGTAACTTCCCAAGGTGATTCTATGTGCACTGCCCTTGCTGTACCAATTTTTGGCAATGAGGAGTACAAATTAGGGCAATATTTTGTTTTAGGCCTGCTACATTTTTTTTTTTTGAGGATTTAAGTGTAAGAACTTTATAGTGAAAGCCAAATGAGGGTGCATCCTCCAATTCCCCCCCCCCCCTTGTCCTTCTAGAAAGCAAAACTTTTCAGGGACGCCTGGGTGGCTCAGTTGGTTAAGTGTCTACCGTTGGCTCAGGTCATGATCCTGGGGTCAAGCCCCACATCGAGCCCTATGTTGGGGTCCCTGCTCCACGGGAAGCCCGCTTCTCCCTCTCCTTCTGCCCCCAACTTGTGTTCTCTCTCTCTCTCTGTCAAATAAATAAATACAATCTTTAAAACAAAGAAGCAAAATTTTTTACTGAACAAATTGTTTTAACTTCTATGTAGGTAGCCTCACATCACCATTTATAGAAACTCGGAAGAAGAAGATAAATTGAGAAAAGTAGTCTGGGTTGTCTGACATTAGAGACAGCAAGCAGTGACTAGAGAAAGTTTGCTTCATGTGACTAAGTTTAGCCACTGAGGAACATCTCATGGTGGTCTGAGTCTAAGGACGAATGGTTTTGAAAGTATTCATCACCACTAGTGACGAAATTTCACTGCAGTTTTGGTTACTTTCAATAAACCACACAGACTCACTGTGGATTAGACTGGGGGTGGCGTGTGCTCGCGTGCATACGTAGAGGAAGGGGAGTGAGAGAGAGGAAACCTAAGAACATAGTTGTGGTGTGATTTGCCTCCTTGCCATTGCATTCTCAGCTGAAGAAGCTGGCTTCAGCAGTGGTGCTCCTGCTGCCAGTACTCTTCCCGTGGCTTTCTGCTACTTCATGAAAAAAACAATCCCAGATTTTTACTCCTTTTCACTGAAGTGGATTCTGGGAGTGTAATGATTCTCCTTCACAGATGTAGGTGATACTGAGAAACGAGTGGATATCACTTACGTAACCTAGTAGCTGTTCTACAGGGAATCTGCCTAAAGAAATGACTGGAAAACTGTATGGGGATACATGGGAAAGGATGTTTTCCTGCAGTCTTGGTAATAATTATCCCCTCCCCCATTAAAATGATCTAAATGTCCGTCAGTAGGAGATAAGTTAAATACATTTTGTTACATGCATTTAAGAGAATCTCCATGGTGGTTAAAAATGATAGAGATATTTGTGGGCATGGAATATGTTCATGAATATTTCAGGTGAAAAGAAAAGAGGCTAAGGACCAGTATAGACAGTATATTCTCAGTCATCTCTTTCTCTCTCTTTTTCCTAAATGCATTGGAAATAATCTGGAAAGATTGACACTGAAGTACTAAGAATGGTTATCTCTGGATAGTAGAATTTTAGATTTTAACATTTTAACTTATTTCTGTTTCCCAATTTTCTAGAATTAATATTCATTAAACTGCTTATATAATAAACAAATAAATAGTTCATCTAACTTTGTTTCCAGAAATACTATTTCTACAGTGCAGCCCTCCCTAACCAACTGGAACAGATACAGAGAATTTTTCCAACAATATCTAGTCTAAACATGGAACTTAGGTGGATCCTCCTTAATGAGAAAGATTATACTTGCTCTGATGAATTTTATGCTCCTTAGCAAAAACACAATTAACTGTATTTGTGTGGATCTGTTTCTAGGCTCTCTACTTTGCTCCACTGACAGAATGATCTATTCTTTTGCTAATACCACATTGCCTTGATAAGTGTAGTCATGGAATTTTCAGAAGTTGCTATGGCAGATGTCCTATAGAGTGTGACCCATGCACTATCCAAGACTCAAACTTCTGCCTCTGACAAGTGCTATGGGCACAAGTCCCACAGTGTAATTTGGAAATTATTTCTGACTAACACATATTCTGTTGTTTGCAATTGAAAGAATGACCTCCATAGGTAGCCATGTATACTTTTGATGGGAAGTTGTCAAATGGAATTAATTTATGTTAGTCTTCTTTTAAGGTACCATGTAATGGAGGAAAGAAATGAACAGATCTATGTCTAAGTCTTGGCTAACTACATGGTGCTAGGAATCATCTAACTTTGCTGAATTTCTGTTTATTCTTTTGAAAATGGGAGTAATTTCTGTCTCATAAGGTTATTTTGGAGAAGAGAGAGTAACCAAAAGTATTTAGCAGATAACAAGCACTTCATTAATACTATTTATATCTACAATCTGTCAAACATGGGATGATCTTCTTACTCCAAAAGCACCCAGAAGATACTCTAAGGCTTATTATTTGATTGTATGTGCCAGCTTAGGAAGAATGATAATAACAAACACAATAATTAAACATTTTAAGGAAACACAAAGACTTTCAGTATGAGTAAGCTGATTTGTTTTAGCAGTACAAGCGGTATGATTTAAAAATAATAATTAAATATTAGTATAACATTCAAATAAAAGAAAGGATGAATATATCTTATAACCAAGGTGGACCCACATAAGTTGTATGTTTACACTAAATATTGTTAGAAGAGTCTTTATATCTGTTCTAGTAAGGCATGGCTTCACAGTGGAAGTGGTATTTCTACAAACACTTGTTCCATATAAAGTAGCAGCCCCTACCCTGTTCCCAAAATCTCTTGTCACCTGCTTTAGTTTAACTCATAGCTCTTATCATCACCACTTGGCATATTTTTATATATTCTGCACATTGTTTTTCTCTCTCTACTAAAACATAACGCCCATAAGAGCTGAGACTGTTTCACTATTGAATCTTTAGTACCTATAATGTAGGAATTCGATAAATATTTATTAAATGGATAAGTAAATCTAAACTAACTTTCCTGTCATTTTATTCATCCTCTCAAGAACTAAAAACAGAAGACCTGTTCAATTTAATTCGGATCTAGCTACTTGACTCTGATGTTGTCCTAGTATGACAAAGAATATGAGGGGGAAAGGCCAAAGGGGATGGGAACTAGAACAGACCTTAAAAATAACCTAGTCAATCCACCATCTTTTTACAAATGGAAGAACAAATTACAGTGATGGGCAACACCATGAAACCAATGTCTACTCTGTCACATTCTTAGCAGGGCTCAGTGGAAGTCAGAGCAAAGATCAACAAAAACTACAATGCAACATGGTAAATCCACACAATTCCAGCACATCTACTTCTGCCACTCTGTAAATGACATGACTCGAGTGGCTTTTGACAAATTCAAAGTGTTGTTCAAACGCCATCATCTTCCTCCTAAGAGTTATCTTCATTTTCATATCGTTATTTGCAGTATTTTACTATCTTTGATTATGAGTTTTAAATGTAAACCTGAATTAATGCCAACTTCCCTATAATACCTATAAACGTTTTATATTCTTTTTTGGTACTTAGGCTGAGTTTACAACTTACCTTTCCCTTCTTTATATGACCCTTTGGGTCTCTACCAATAGTCTACAGTAATGAGAGTCACTACACCTGTGCCAGACTCCATTCTCCCAGAGCCTATCTTTCTTTGTTCTTTTTTCATGTCTTTTATATTCTTTTTGCTATGAGAATTTTTTTAATCCTAGTATTTTTATTTCCTATTGGAACTGCCAAGCTCATTAATTTCTGGGTTTATTGTCAAAACCAAAGATGGAATCATCCTCCCACTGATAGAATCCTAACATTAAAAAAAAAAAAAAACACCTTTAGATTTTTCTCCAGCATCTGGATTTTCCTCAGCCAAAACAAATTTGCTAAGAGTAATTACATTTGCATAACTGGCATGAAAGGAATTGCATGAATATGTAAACTTTGCTTATTTTATGCTTAAAATGTTAGTGTGAGGAAATGTTAATCCGATTAATAAACAGTTCCTAGAAGAGAATGTGTTGAGACGAGTTTGAAATTACAGGTGCACTTTAGGCATTTCTGGCAGGAACCACCTCATCCCAAAAAGGGCACATACAGGAATTCAAGGAAGCAGGGGTGCCTGCATGACTCAGTTAATTGAGCATCTGACTCAATCTCAGTTCAGGGCTTGATCTCAGGGTTGTGAGTTCAAGCCCCATGTTAGGTTCCATATTGGGTGTGGAGCCTACTTAAAAAGAAAGAAAGAAAGAAATTCAAAGAAGCAAATATCAAAATGGAGAATTGTTTCCCCCTTTCAGTGAGGAGAAGAGAGTGAATTAGTTATTTGGGTTATGCCTGTAATGGAGCTGTTAAAAATATTGATGTGGATTTTTTCCCTTTCCACATTGATGTATGTTGTGGATATTTGTCACAATAGTGGCAGTATGGCTTCCTTGGTCTATGGAAGTTCCCATATTACAATCATCTTCCCCAAGGTAGAATCCAGATTTCCATTTGCAACCCATCATTGGCATTAACTGAACCAATCAAACCACCTCTATAAGTTCAGATTGGAAGAGATCAATATGGAGGGAGAAGGCCTGTTACTATAAATTTGTTTTACTGTTTGTAAAAATATGGTGGAATGCCTGTTCTAGTCCTCATCCCCTTTGGCCTTTTCCCCCTTATATTCTTTGTCATACTAGGACAATATCAGTATCAAGGACCTAGACCTGAGTTAAATTGAACAGGGCTTCTGCTTTTAGTTCTTTTTTTTTTAAGATTTTATTTATTTATTCATGAGAGACACACAAAGAGAAAGGCAGAGACATAGACAGAAGGAGAAGCAGCCTGCCTGTGGGGAGTCTGATGTAGGACTCAATCCCAGGGCCCAGGGATCATACCCTGAGCCAAAGGCAGAGGCTCAACCACTGAGCCACCCAGGCATCCCTATTTTTAGTTCTTAGAAGAAAGAATAGAATGACAGGAAAGTTAGTTTGTATTTACTTATTCATTTAATAAATATTTATGGAATTCCTACATTATAGGTGCTGAAGATTCAATAGTGAGACAGAATCTCAGTTCTTATGGGAACTATATTCTAGTAGAGAGAGAAGAACAATGTCCAGAATATATAAAAATATGTCAAGTGGTGATGATAAGAGGTATGAGTTAAACTCAAGCAGGTGACAAGAGATTTTGGGAATGGGGTAAGGGCTGCTACTCTATATAGAGTGCTCATGGTAGGCCTCTGATAAGATGTTTGATTAATTTAATTTTCCAGTCAACTTTGGGGACCCATTTAGATTCAATCCGGTATCGTATCTCTTCAGGTAATGTATGCAATCTCAGAAGCCTGCTAGGTTCTGCATGATAGGCTATTGGACCTGCCACTAACACTACATAAGTTGTTTGAGCCTCTGTCATCAAGGATTCAATTTTTTTCACTCTGCTCTGTCAAAAAAAATTAGAAAAGTGGTCAATAAACATTAAAATAAAAAATCATTTTGGTTAATTAGATAATTAGATAATCTGTAACACCCATTATCCCACCATAAAGAGATCTTGTATTTGTGACTGATCCTTTGAGATCAGATGAAAATATCTTCTAGCTTGAGGTTAAAGGTGTCTAATGACATGTACCCATCTTCCTTTTGATATTCCAGATATGATGAGGAGACCAGGTATGGTGAAGCAGAGAATCATAGATTTGGCTGACTCTAAAAAATCAGTCATTTATTATTCATAAAAGTAAAATCATAACCTCTGACGAAAACCACACATTGCTTCTTTGTCATAGCTTCTCTGTAAGACATGGCTCCAGTTTCAGAGTCTTTGTGATGGTTTCAGTGTCTGCCTTTGGATTATAATTGCTTCCATTTATGGAGTCCCTTTTATGATCCAGACATGTTGCATGTTTTGTTTCTAATTCTGATGTCTGTGAAGTGGGAAGGATTTTGATTCTCCTTTATGTAACACCTCTTGTAGTGGCTGATCTGGGATAAGGATAAAGTCCCCTGACCTGGTTTAACAGCTCATGGTTCCCAGTGCAGTATGTGGTTACTCAAGGAGAGGCTCCTTCCAATGGCTGCTGCCACTGAGGTTAGGCCTCAGGGCCTGGACAGTGCCTGTTTCTTTCCAGGCAGAGTGAGTTTTATTAAAATCCAGTTTAGGAAATCCATAAATGCTTTGAATTCTGCACCACCACAAAGGATTTTAAGTTTATGGCAGATTTTGTGGCCAAAATGGCAGCCTTCTGAAAAACCAAAACCAAAACAACTACTACTTTGCTTATTGATTTTAATTTCCTGGCAAAGTGGTTGACTTGATACCACAGAGACTAGGCACCTTTCTTCTTCCCAGCCTAACCTTCCCTGGATAGTTGATTACTTTGACTCAATGGCTTGTTCTGGTGCAATTCCCCAACAACGTGTGAACAATGAGAAATGTAGCAGAGACTATTTTTAAGCCACTTGTATATGGTGGTCAGTGTGTAACATTTCCTGTGTCACCTTGAGCCTGTGGACTTCTGGCCCTGAGTAGTACATGCCTAAGTAGTGTAGAGCAGTGGTTTTTAACTTGTTGATTACCACAACCCTTTTAGAAATTTCTTTGAGTTCTTTTTTGGTGGTTCTTTTATCAAGAAACAAAGGTAAATATGAACCCACCTAATGAGAAAGTGCTTCCTATTAATATCACATACTTTCACTAGCCAAGAATAAGTAAAATAGGTATAAATGATACAGAAGCTTGAAATGTCAGGAGCTGGCTCTTACTAGATTTTGTCCTCACCCTATTAGCCTGACCATGAACTTGGTAACTTCCTGGCTGAATTCTCATAAATGTTTTGTTGTACTTCCTTAGGCTTTTCCTCCTTCTCTGCATATAAAGTTGATATTCTATTGAACATAACTGGTTTTAATAATGCATAAAAGTCAGGGGTGCCCACTTTTTTTCTATAAATGGAAAGGCAGCAAATATCTGAGGCTTTGAAGACCATGCAACTCATCGACTCTGCTGCTGTAGTGTGCTAACAGCCATCAATGATACACAAGTAAATAGGCACTGATGCGTTCCAATAAAACTTTATTTACAAAACATGAGATGGGTATGTTGTATGATCTCTGGGTTATACTATTGAAGCAAACTTACTATTAATATCTATAGTTATAGGTAACATTTATCTAGCAAAGTTCATTAAATGTCACTAAAAAAAATCTCAGTAACTCAAATTATTAATTTTATTGGTTTAACTATTTACACAAAGTCCAAGGTAGGGATATAGCTATTTTTTCTATGTAATCTTTGTGTTTTGAAGGAAAAAATTATCTTTGCACAATATCTCATGTAAAATTAAAAATAACCCATCATGTAAAACTTAAGCGTTTCCTTATTAGTGATTTCTGAAAGTAAGCAGCATCAGTTATTGTATTAATTAGTTACTGAATAAGACTTTTTTTTGGTAAACTGTTAGAAAAAGAAGATGTACAATTTGATTGGAAAATAAACCGAAAGAGTAGTAATTAGGGAAAAAAGTACCACAGAGCCAAGATTTACCCGCAGGCTGGAGAATTCAACTGAAAAATGTATAATTCAATTGAATTTCCACCTAGCATCAAGTTCTCTGTCTCCACCTGTGTTGAATTCACCATCAAATTACCTCCAACCCCTCCTCCTGCTGGGCAGTCTTTAGCTTGGACGCTGCTATATGCAGTAACTACCCCTATCATGCCTACACTTTTAGTACCACCTTCCCTAGACAGAATCCATGTTTAAGATTGGTGTTTCTGGAATGCATCTCCAGATGGTTTAAGTCTTCTATGAGAAAGGGTTCTGTAACTTAAAAGTGCTTAGGAAATTCTGGGTTAGCTAATTTTTACTGGACTTTTCAAAGCTTTTAATATGGTGATACATACTGTGATTTCATATTGCACAAAAATTTCCAAGCTTTTTAGAAATGGAACTCCCACTTGTTTTTTCACAGAGTAACTTACAGAACTAACGTTTGGAATGCAGTAGTTTGAGAAATCCTTGTAGATCTACACTTTTTCTTGTTCTTCAGAATTTAGCTTCTCTGTGCATGCCTTTAGGGATGCACAAGGTGACAGTCTATGATGTAATGTATTAACCATAGTTCAACGTTAATGCCTGAGAGTGAGGCTATATGCCTTATTTATCTCAGGATTATTTGTGTCTCCTGAACATTCAGTGTTCCATTTCAAGTAATTGATCAAGCTACTCTAGCCCTTGTCATGTTGCAATGGATTATGATATATATCTACATGTATATAGATACAGATCACTCACCAGGATATGAGTCATGCTTTGTTCTTTTCTCCTCTTTCTAAGACTGTATCTTATATCCAGTAAGAACTATATTGAATGAATAAATAACTTCATGAGTGAATGATTTTAATGGAGGGATTGTAGGTATTCTCTCAGAATGATGGGAGAATTGCTTTTGATGACAACTCAAAAATCAAAGTATGTTTATTTACTTATTTTCACAATACCTGCCTTCCAAACTGCTTAGAAGCTCCTAGGGACATGCACAGCTACTCCCTCAATTCATACTAGATTTCTCTCTCTCTCTCTTTCTTCTCTTTAATTACCTTGAACTTAAATGTATCCACAAATTATGTAATTTTCTTAATGTCATTGTCCTAATTGTATTATTGTCTTATAGACTGTGGCCTAACGTCCATGGCAAAAGAGAAAGAACACTGTTACAAATTAGACTTGTAAGTTGTATGTTATCTGAATATTTTGTTGACATAATATTGCCAGTTTCCACCATATTTCCATGAGGTTGATGTATACATAGAAGCCCCAAGTCACTGAAAGGCCTGAATGACTGGCTGATTCCTCAAAACTAGTTTGTGGTAGAACCTCTCCTGATATTCATGGCATAGAGTTTCTATCACTCCCTTTTCAGTGGTATTTCTTTGTGGTAAGTCACCTACTTCATAAGTAAAGAAAACATAAGAGAAGTAGTGCTTTGTTCATTATGGATTTGGTGAGAGTCCCCCCTCCCCTGCAAAAATGTCGAACGGCAAGATACTTTCCCATCATAGAAACATCTGGTCTACATCTTAGACAAGACACAAAAACTAAAATGTTTTATCTGTATTTTTAAGTTGAAGTTTTCAGTTAACAAAGATATTCTTGAGGTTTGCAGGAAGTATTTGTAGTTCCTGTCAGAAAGTAGAATTGCATGATATGAATATAGCTAGGATCCTCACTTTTTATATATAGCACTGCAATAGTCAGGACATTTAGTAGAAAAATAGTTGTAATAAATATGACAAAGCACTCTCACCAAAAAAAAAAGTAAAACATTTCAATGGAAATGGACAAGAACTAGAAAAGGTAATTAATAAAAGATTATCAACCTCACTAGTAGTTCAAGCAGTTAAAACTGAACAGAAACAAAAAAAACTGAACAGCAATAAGATAAAATCATTTAGCAATGGCTAAAATGATTGATAAAATACAATGTTGGTAGATTTGGGAAAACAGGTACTTTCACGCCTTACTGGTAGGAGTGTATATCAACTCCTACTCTGACCTTACTCTAAGTTGCAGTTTCATACATCATACATAAATACCCATGAATTTCACTTGCATGTAACAAATTTGGCTTTGCAGACCAGGGGACAAGCAGTGACCATTGAGAGTTATCTTATGTGGCTCAAATTTGCCAGCCAGTTTCATTTTTACATATTCAACCTTTGCACTTCTTAAGAAAGTAGAATGTATGAAAGCGTAAGGCTATTTTGTGCAAATTTCCTAGAGGGAACTTATGACAAACAGATACACAGAAAAGTATGCAAAGTTTGAAGACATGTATATTCTCCTTGCTGTGTGGTCTAGGGTTTATTTATTTATTTATTTTTAAGATTTTATTTATTCATTCATGAGAGACACAGAGAGAGAGGCAGAGACACAGGCAGAGGGAGAAGGCTCCCTGTGTGGAGCCTGATGTAGGACTCGATCCTGGATCTCCAGGATCAGGCCCTGGGCTGAAGGCGGCGCTAAACCGCTGAGCCACCAGAGCTGCCCATGGTCTAGGGTTTAAAAAAAGGAAATAACCCAGGGATTAGCAGCAGGGGAGTTGTGCATCAGAGAATATCTGACAGGTACTGGTTAAGAACTGGCTTGGGAATCTGGCTAACTGCAATTTGAATCTTCCTTCTATCATCACTCAGCTTTGTAATTGTGAGTGAATTACTTAACCCCTCCAGCCCTCAGTTCTCTCATCTATAATATGTAAATAATAATTCTACTCAATTTATTATATTGCTGTAAGGGTTAAATGAGCTAATGCCCTTAACTACTTAGCTCCAAATCTCACACATTGCAAATGTACAATGAATCCTTGGCTATCAAATGCTATAGTAAGATGGTAAAGTGATATAATATACACAGGAATATTTTACCTAGAGAGATGTGTGGAGGAAGATCCATCGACAGTGGCTAAATTGTTATCTCTGGGCAGTGGGATTTGGGTGAATCCCACTTTCTTTCTTTCTTCCTTTCTTTCTTTCTTTCTTTCTTTCTTTCTTTCTTTCTTTCTTTCTTTCTTTCTTTCTTTCTTTCTTCTTTCTTTCTTTCTTTCTTCTTTCTTTCTTTCTTTCTTTCTTTCTTTCTTCTTCTTTCTTTCTTTCGCTTTTCTATGGTGTCTTTTTTATAACAATTACATTGTTTTTATCAGAAAAAAATATAACAAAGTTATTTTAATTTAAGGAAAAAACCTAAGTACAATTTAAAAGATGTGCTGGGAGAATGTTTTAAAGAAAACCATTTATCATAATCTTTTTATTTTTGTCCTTTAAAAAAGTGGAACCTCATGGGCACAACTGGTTTAATCATAGCTGTATGGCTGTGGCAGAGCATGCTAGGCCTTAATTGCTCTTCTTTCCAGACACAGATCTTTATTACATTTCCCAGATGCAACTCCCTTCTCTCATTTGTCCTTGTGCCTAAATGGAACCAGATAACTAGTTCTTACCCACGAAATGGGACTAAAGAAGAAATATCACTTCTGAGTCAAAGTAGGTAAGAGTATGTATGCCTTTTCCATGGTCTTTTGTTCCCTGTTTAGCAACTGGATAAAAATGACTCCCAGACCCTAAGGGCTGGTTTTGCACAACCAATATGAAAATCAACATTCTTGATCAAAGATGGAACATCTTAGATCTTGAATCACCTGTTGGAGGAGGACCTCCTAGAGAGATAACTGATCAGGAACTTACTTTGTGGAAGTGAATAATAAACTTTTTGTTGTGAAACAGAGTTTGAGCTCCTTTGCTACAGCTGTTGATCTAATCTGAGTTATATCATTATACATCATCCTCTTTGGTCTATAAGTGACCCTCTTTTCAATTAATTAAACTGTGTAATGTACCGCTAACCTACGCCCAACATAAATACTTGAACATTTCAAATAACTTGTATCTTTGTGCTCCTTGCTTTTGGTATTATCTAAGTATATACCTAGACCTATATCTATCTACATACCAGGAGTAGAGTTTCTGGAGCTTCATAGTATGCACATGTTTAGCTTTACACGATCATGCCAAATTGCTTTTCCTAAGTGTTATACTAGTTTCTAATACCATGAGTAATAGATATTGCTCCATCTTTGCCATCACAGAAGTATTATCAAACTTCTTAATTCTGGCCATTTGAATGGGAATAAAATGGGGTCATGTCATGGTCTTTATTTACATTTTCATGATCACAAATGAACATAACCCACGATGCTTCTGAAGGAAAAGATAAGAGGGCTTGCCCTACAAGACATTCAGGTTAAATTATAAGACTACAGTAATTAACATAGAATGGTGTGAGTCAGGAATAGACAAACTACCAATGGAACAGATTAAAGAATTTAGAGCAGATGCACATATATGTGGACCTTTGATATATGATAGTAGTGTGGGAAAAGGAGAAACTATTCAATAGCCAGGATATAAAATTCAGTTATCCAAAGAGAAAAAAATTGCATTTGGATCCCTACTTCACATCACATACAGAAATAATCACCAGAAAAGTTAAAAATTTAAATATCAAATGCAAGACTTTAAAACTTTTTGTAGGGGTCAGTTTTTCTTTAGGGAAAGAAAAAATTAATTAAGGCAGAAAAGCAATAATCATAGAATAAACATTGATAAATTTGATTATGTTAAAATTAGCAATTTTTTTGTTTTCAAAGACATGATATAGATAGTGAAAAGACAAGCTACAAACTGAGAGAAAATATTTGTAACACCTGCAATTGGCAAAGACTTACTATGATGAATCATAAAGAATTTTTACATACTAATATTAAAGTTATCCAGTAGAAAAATGGAATATTACACAAACATGCATTCTACAAAAGATAGTTTTATGTGGATTATATGTTATGTATGATAAAATACAAATTATTTTGTTCAGATGAATCAAAATATTTAGAGTAAAAAGTAAAAAGAAAAGATAAAATGTGTTTCCTTATTTGCACCCTTCATACTTCTATCTTCTTCCCTCAAAAATTAATGCTTTCTTTCAAAAATGGATTCTATAATCCCATTGTGTGGTCATGTACATATAAGTGGTACTGATGTTCCAGAGTACCAGACTTTGCAGGTATAAATGTTTATGTTTGCTTGTGCTTATGTACTTTCATGCATTTACATTTATTCCGAATATATTAATCCAGCACCTTCTCTGTGCAGGCATTGCCTTAGACTCTGAGGAAAGACAAAAGAAAAAAAATCTGGAAGGATATGGGAAATTAAAAAATCAGCAAATAAATTATATGGTTATATCACATGATGCTAAGTACTATGCATGGAAATAGAGCAGCAAGGAGAAATCAAATGATACCAAAATTGGTTATGTGGGGCAGTTTTCAATTGGGGGATTTAGGAAAAGCCATAATGAGAAAGCAATGGGAATGAACCATGTTTATGTCTGTGGAAAGAGTATATCAGGCAGAGTAAATAGCAAGTGAAGAGGCAGGAGCATGGCTGACATGTCTAAGATATAGCAAAAAAGGTCATTGTGACTACAGTGGAGGGATAAGGGAGAAAAAGCAGCAGAAAATGATGTCAGACAATGAGTGAGGGATGAAGGCAAAGGTCATGGAAGCATTTGTTAACCCTTGTAAAGACTTTGGATGTATATCAATACATATATAATAAATATATATAAAATCATAAAAAATATATATTTATGATTTTATTTATTTGAGAGAGAGATAGCATGAGCAGGGAGAGGTAGAGGGAGAAGCAGACTCCTCATTGAGCAAGGAGGTGACATGGGGCTCAATCCCAGGACCCTGAGATCATGATCTGAGCTGAAGGCAGATCCTTAATGACTGAGCCACCCAGGCACCCCTGGGTACATATATATTTATAATTTTATATCTTTTTGATGAATTGACCCCTTTGTCATTATATAATGACATTCTTTGCCTCTTCTTACAGTTAGAGTCTATTTTATCCACATAAAGTTACCTCTGCCCTCTTTTGGTTTCCAGTTGCATGGAATATCTTCTTTCATTCCTTTACTCTGAGCTGATATGTATTCTTAAAGCTGAGGTGAAGCACCACATAGTTGGTTTTTTTTTTTAATCCATTCAATCATCCTACACATTTTGATTTGAGAATTTAATCCATTTACATTTAAAGAAATTATTGATGAGTAAGGACTTACTAATGCCAACTTTCTTTTCCTGGTTGTTTTGTGGTTCTCTTGTTTCTTTCTTCTTATCTTTCTGTAATTCTTTTTCTTTTCATTTCTTTCTCTTTTTTAAAAGTAGGCTCCATATCCAGCATGGAACCCATGTGGGGCTTGAACTCATGACCTTGAGATCAAGACCTGAGCTAAGATCAAGAGTCAGACACTTAACTTATTGAACTACTCAGGCACCCCTCTTTCTGTATTTCTTTGTGACTTAATTATTTTCTGTAATGGTATTCTTTAATTCTCATCTCTCCCTTTTTTTTTTAAGATTTTATTTATTTATTCATGGAAGACACACACACACACACACACAGAGACACAGACAGAGGGAGAAGCAGGCTCCCTGCAAGGAGCCTGATATGGGACTTTATCCTGGGTCTCCAGGATCACACCCTGGGCTGAAGACAGCGCTAAACCACTGAGCCACCCAGGCTGCCTTAATTCTTATCTCTTTTTTTTTTTTTTTTTTTTTTTTTTTTAATTCTTATCTCTTTATCTTTTGTGTGTCTAATGTAGATTTTAGCTTTGTGGTTACCATGAGACTTGCATAAAACATCTTACAGATGTAACAATGTATTGTAAATTGATAACAAGTTAACTTCAATTGGATGTTAAAACTCTTTTAATACCCAACCCATATTTTATGTTTCTATATCACAATTTGCCTCTTTTTTATATTGTGTGTCTATTAATAAATTATGATAATATATTTATTTTTAATGCTTTTGTCCTTTAACCTTTACAATAGAATTAAGTGATTAATATACATTGGAGCACCAAGTATGTTAAATAATACTAAGAGATCTGCAGGGAGAAAGAGCAGTAATAGCAGAGAACTTCAGTACTCGACTTCAAACAATGGATAGATTATTGAGACAGAAAATCAATAAGGAAACATCGGACTTGAACTACCTTTTGGTCCAAATGGAACTAAGAGATATATACAGATCATTTTATCCAACAAAAGCAGAATACATGTTCCTCTCAAGCACATGCAGACCATTCTTTAGGCTAGATCATATGATAGGAGACAAAACAAGTCTTTGCACATTAAGGAAGACTGAAATCATACCAAGTATCTCTTCTGACCACAATAGTATGAGACTAGAAATTAGTAACAGGAGGAAAACTGGAATATTTACAAATATATGGAAATTGAGTAACAAAGTTCTGAACAAACAATGGGTCAAAAAAGAAATCAAAAGGCAAATTAAAAATATCTTCAAACAGTTTGAAGATGGAATCACAAAACTTAAGAGATGCAACATAAGCAGTTCTAAGAGGGAAGCTTATAATGGTAAACACATTAGGGGGGAAAAAGATGTCAAGCGACCTAACTTTACACACCTCAGGGAATGTGGAAAAAAAAAAAAGAACAAACTAAGTTCAAAGTTAGCAAAATGAAGGGAATAATAAAGATCAGAGTAGGAATAAATGAAATAGAGACCAGAAAAACATCAGAAAATATCAGTGAACTTGAGATGTTTTTTGTAAAGGTAAACAAAAACTGACAAACCTATAGCTAGAATAACTAGGAAAAAAAAGAAAGAAGACTCAAATAGAATCAGAAATAAAAGGGGGACATAACAACTGCTATTACAGAAATACAAAGATCATAAGAGACTAATGTGAAATTATATGCCGAAAAATGGGCTGATCCAGAAGAAATGGATAAATTCCTAGAAACATGTAGCCTACCAAGACTGAACCTCAAAGAAACAGAAAGTGTGAACAGACTAATAATGAGTAAGGAGATTTAATTGGTAATTAAAACCTTCCAACAAAGAAAAGCCTAAGATCAGAAGGTTTCACTGGTGAATTCTACTAAACATTAAAAAAAAAAAAATTAACACCAGTCCTCAAACTCTTCCAAAAGTTGAGAAGGTGGGAATACTCCAAATTCACTTTATAAGGCCAGCAGTATCCTAATACCAATGCCAGATAAGGACAGTACAAGAAGACTATAGGCTAATATCCCTGATGAATATAGACACAAAAAATTATCAACAAAATATTGGCAAACTGAATTCAACAGTGCATCAAAGGATCATATATCATGATCAAGTAAGAATTATCCCTGGGATGCAAGAGTAGTTCAGCATATGCAAGTCAATAGATGTTGTAAATCACATTAATAGAGTGAAAGATAAAATTCATATGATTATCTCAAAAGATACAGAAAAAGCATTTGACAAAATTCAACATCATTTCATGATTAAAAATTCAACATACTGGGTGTAGAAGGAATATACCTCAACATAACAAGGTCATTAATGATGAGCCCACAGCCAACATCATACCATATAGTGAAAAGTGACAAGCTTTTCTTCTAAGATAAGGTATAAGACTAGGGTGTCTATTCTTGCTACTTTTATCCAACGTAGTGTTAGACATACTAGCCAGAACAATTAAGCAAGAAAAAGATATAAAAGACATCTAAATTGGAAACGAAGAGTAAAATTGTCTGTTTTCAGATTATTTGATTTTATATACAGGAAAAGCAAAGGACTCTGTCAAAAAACTGTGACAACTAACAAATTTAGTAAACTTGCAGGGTAAAAAATCAACATACAGAAATTAGTTGTGTTTCTAAACACTAACAATGAAATATCTGAAAAAAGAAGTTAAGAGAACAATATCACTCAAATAGCATCAAAACTGATAAATACTTAGGAATAAATTTGACCAAAGAGGTGAAAGGTCTGTTCACTGAAAATTATAAGATATTGATGAAAGAAATTGAGAAATACAAAGATAAATGGAAAGATATTCTGTGCTCATGGATTGGAAGAATTATTGTTGTTAAAATGCCCATACTATCCAAAGCCATTGATAGATTCAGTACAATCTCTATCAAAATTCCAATGGCATTTTTCACAGAAATAGAAAAAACAATCCTAAAATTCATGTGGGATAAGTAAAGATTCTTAATAACCAAAGCAATCCTGAGAAAGAAGAACAAAATTGGAGGAATCACCTTTCCCAACTTCAACCTATAGTACAATGCTAAAGTAATCAAAACTGTATGGTATTGGCATAAAACTAGACATATAGTCCAATGGAACAGAATCAAGAGCGCAGAAACAAACCCATACTTATGCAGTCAATTAGTATTTGACAAGTGATCCTAGATTACTCATTGTGGAAAGGATAGTCTCTTCAATAAATTGGATATTTATTTGTTGGATATTCACATGTAAAAGAATGGAATTGGACCTCTATCTTAAACCACTTACAAAATTTCACTCTGAATGGATTTAACATTTAAATGTAATTCCTAGAATCATAAAACTCCTAGAATAAAACATTGGAAAAAAGTTTCTTGACACTGGTTTGACAATGATTTTTTTGGATACGACACCAAAAGCATAAGCAACAAAATAAAAAGTAAATAAGTGGGACTATGTCAAACTAAAAACTTCTGCATAATAAAAGAAACAATCAACAAAATGAAAAGGCAGCCTACAGAATGGGAGAAAATATTTGTAAGCTATCTATCTGATAAGGAGTTAATATAAAAAATAAGGAACTCATACAACCCACTCATTAGCAATAATAATAATAATAATAATAATAATAATAATCTAATTAAAAGTAAGCTGACTAGACACTTTTCCAAAGACATACAAATAGCTCATGCACTAATAATGATGGGAAATGAAAATCAAAATCACAATGAAGTATCCTCTTACACTTGTTAGAAAGGCTATTAACAAAAAGACAGTATTTCATTTTCCAAAGGAAATGAAGTCACTATTTTGAAGAGATATCTGTACCTCATGTTCATTGAAGTATTATTCTCAATAGCTAAGACATGAAAACAACCTAAGTGTCTTTTGATGGATGAATGGATAGAGAAAATGTGCTGTATGTATAGAAAGGTCTATTTTTCAGTTATAAAAAATAAAGAAACCCTGCCTTTTGCAATACTGGTTGTTGTTACTCAATGTCCACATATTAGCTGATTAAGACTATTTTGTGCTAGGTTTCTACTTTCTTGTTACTTAATTCTTCTCCATCAGAGACTCTAGTTATGTCTTGAAAAACTGGAAGTGAATAATTCATTCTAGATTTTAGGAAATTCCATTTCGATGTGCTAAATAAATATTCAACCATTGGTCAAATTGTCATTTGACTAAAAACATAGAGAAAACCACACATCACAATTCCTGGCTTTGTGTTCTTAGGTAGTCATCCTTCACTTAATGTATATCACCCTAATTTTGGTCTTTTAAAACGAATTCATTTATTCGAAAACTATTTTATTCTGCTAATGCCAGGGACCCAGTGAAGACTAAATCAAGTTCCCTACTCTCAAGGAGACTGACATCTAGTGGGAAATGCAGAAATATAATTGAGTAGGGCAATAAAATAAGATTAGTGATAGAACAGTCATGGACACAGAACTTCAAGGGAGCACAGAGGATGGCACAACTTAATTTTATCTAGAGAATTCAGGAAAACTTATAGGAAGGGGAGCAGTTGATAAGTAGAAAGCTGAGACAGACATTCTAGCTAAAGGAAGCCATATGTGGGGTATATAAGGGAAGATGATATATTTGGTTGGGCACATGTTTGTTGAGGCAGAGGGGTTGGGAGCATGTGTCAGGGATAGAAAGAGAGTCTAAAAGGAAAAGAAGTGTTAGATCTTGAACAACCTTGTATAGGACAATAAGAAATTTGAAATAAAATCTGTGGACAATGGAAATTAGCAAAGAGTTTCTCAGTAGGGAAATGACATGATTAGAATAATGCAGTAGAATAATTACTCTAGCAATATTGTGGAGAATGGATTGGAAAGGGAGGAGAGCCAACACTGGTAAACCACTTGGTCTACTGCAGTTGTCTAGCAAGGGATGATGAGGGCCTGCCTAGAACAGTGTGGAAAGAGAGGAGCAGGCCTATTAAAGAGCTACTTGGAAGGTATACTTAATGTAGTTTGGTTGAAGATGACATACGAGCAGATAGCAATGAGTCTAAGATGACCCCAGGTTCTGTATTTGGAAATTGGTTAGAAAACTGCATATTCTCCATGTCAGAGAGTAATAGAAGGAAAAGCATTTTGAGTGGCAAGTTGTGTTCAGATGTTAAGGACTGATGGATGGTATAGCCAGTTAGAGATAACTAAAAAGCCACTCTGAGGTCTAGAGTGACATCTGGCTGGAATATTAAACGCCATTAATAAAAAAATCTCTTAGAGGTTAGCCTTAATTTTCATGGAAATATAGGAGTTTATTTCTGTGTCCTCTATAGCAGTGGCAAAATCTTTTAGCTATTTATATGTTAAATAAGAATATTATTCTCATATACCTAAGAGCAGTGGCAAACTTTTTAGTTGCTTGTGCAAACACATAATGAATAAATACATTTTATAGATACTTATGTAAAACAAAACCAGACAAAACAATAACAAATTGAATGCCAGGAGGTACAACTGATACAATCAAATCCTGCTAGAAGATTGCAAGTAGAAGCTACATTCTTCCTCTCAGTAACATGTAGCAAGAACTAAAAGATGGTCAAATGATTTTGCCAAGTGATCCACTTCTGGCTATCGAGGGGAAATGATTCAGTATATGTTAATGAAAACTTACCTTACATATATGATCTATATAACAATGTTATGAGGGAATGGTTAAGGTGTGTGTGCATTTGTTTACTCAGATGAGAAACACAAAGCCTATGAAGAACCCTGGGAAGATATTTACACCGATGCTAAAACAGTATTTATGATTGTCACGAGTGTGCAAACATATGTCTACCAATAGAGATCTACTGGAAGAAAACATTTAAGAATGAAAACTGTCAGAATGATATGATTATAGATAATTTTCTCTTTCTCTCATTTAAAAAAATAAACTTCATGTCAGGAAATCTTCAAAAGCTTTTTATTTTATTTTACTTTTTAAAATATTTTTTTATTCATTCATTTGAGAGAGAAAGAGAGCAAAAGAAAGAGAGAATAGGAGCACAAATGGGGGGCAAGGGTCAGAGGGAGAAGGATGCCTGATGCAGGGCTTAATGCAGGGCTTGATTCCAGAACCCCAGGATCATGACCTGAGCTGCCCAGGTACCCTTCCAAAGGTTTTTAAAAGGTATATACTAAGTTTCAATAAAGCAAACATATGCATATAGACATGATCCAAACACTCTTATTTAACTGTTTCTTGGGTATGGTTGTGTGTGTGTGTGTGTGTGTGTGTGTGTGTGTGTGTGTGTGTGTGTATAAAGAAATGGGAGTGATTTGAATGAGGGTAGAGGAGAGAAATGAGAAGAAAAAGAAAGCTGAGAAGCTCAGAGTGGTAGTAGCATCCCTTTGCCCACCTAAGCAGTTGCTCTGGATGGCATCAGGGGCTCATGAGCCATGGTGGTGGAAGCCTCACGTCACAGTGGATGTGACATGAGATAGGTAGGGGAACAGAACCACAGTGACCATTGCACCTCATTTTCTTACACTGCTCCTATGCTGGGCCGTGGTATTGTGGCCTTTGACTTCGAGTCTTCAGTGGAAGATTTGAATTTAGTCTGGTAGCAGGAGATGAGACAACCTTGTTCCTTTAATGCACACATTTGGTTTCATTAACACATTAACCACAGGAGCAGGGGTAAAGGCCACAAGATGTGGGGTTAGTATGAGCGGGGGCAAAGGAACTTTTTCTTAAAGAAAAAAGCATCTGTACTACACAGTCTTTCCACTATTCCACACCCACCCTGAAAGCCCCCTCTTACCACAGGAAGTGCGCTGACCACTGGAGTAATAAAGAGGCTTCTAAGAGCAGCTGTTCCTCACTCTCCCTGAACAGCTAAGCCGGACCTCAACCATGAGATCTCTCCTCCTGGCCCTGTTTGGGATCTGCTTTCTCACTGAATTCATCGTGGAAGGTAAGTTGAAAGGTTCTTTATGAGAGAAGAACAGAGATGCAGGC
The DNA here is from genome assembly GCF_053574225.1 of Canis aureus. Lineage (NCBI taxonomy): Eukaryota > Metazoa > Chordata > Mammalia > Carnivora > Canidae > Canis > Canis aureus. The sequence goes on from NC_135616.1 coordinate 51,137,310, forward strand.
AGGTGGGCCCATTTGGTGTTTGACTCAGGTTTTGACTGGAGTGAACTGCTTTCCTTCCCCAGGATAAGCCTCAGATTTCCCATGTGCAAAATGGGAATGATAATTTTGATTTTAGAGGACTTAATGGATTTTGAAGACAGAACTTGCCTAAAATCTGGGCTCCTACTTTTCATAATTGTGTGATTTGGAGTAAATTTCTTAACCTCTCTGCACCAACAGTTATTTATAAGTTGAATATAATATACTCTTACTTGGGGTTAAAATGAAAAAAATCTCAACAATTTAGGAATACTTATCAGATTTGCTCACTAGTAGTAATTTCTTGATTAATGTTACCTGTGAAATGGTGGTGATGATTATATGTGCCTTTGTAGCTTTTGCCTATTTAATATTGATCTTGATAAATTCTCAAAATTTTTGAAAGTTTAGACACAATGTGAGAATGAGTTGGAGGCTATATGTTCTGAAGCAAACCAATAATTTCTTTTAAAAAAGATTTTATTTATTTATTCATGAGAGACAGAGAGAAGCAGGCTCCACGCAGGGAGCCCAATGCGGAACTCGATCCCAGGTCTCCAGGATCATGCCCTGGGCTGAAGGCAGATGCCCAACCGCTGAGCCACCCAGGCGTCCCAATAATTTGTATTTAAAAAAAATGATTGGGAGCTCATACCTTCCTACCTGGGAAATCAATATTGCCTTCAGCTATATGGGAGAGTCTATTATTACTGCTTTGAATATTGTTTCCATTAATGATACATTTCTTTAATTTATAAGAGACCATATGTTAAGTGCTAACTAATAGATCAATGCCTTATACACATTCAGATAAACCTGCAAGATATACCCAGATGAGACTTGGCTATACTGAGCCTCAGCTGACTGTTCTATACATATTTTCTTAAAAAATCATTTCCCCCCCCGATTGAAATTTACTTCTCCTTGTGGCTCTGGCAATAAGAGAGAATATCTTTCAAGTATAATTAATGTTTCAGTTAACTCTCCTTTCAGCCTCCTAATTTGTAGCCTTACTATGTAGAATAGGATATCTGAATCTGACCATGGAATCTCTAAGGGTGTCCATGAATAGAGGTGGCAAGGTCTGGAATTCCCTGAAATTGTGGGCAAAATAAATATTGATGAAACCAACAACTTTAAGGCTAATAAATTAGGGTAAATATTGCCATGTGTCTGGCATTTTGCTGAGACAATAGGTCCGTTGCTTGGTGGAGACCCAGGTATGGGTGGGGGCAGTGACCCTCTTTTGGAGACAGAGGAAAACTGAAGACACTTGGGTCACTTCTCAAGCTTCCTCCTTGAATGACCTCTGTGAGCCCCACTGGGGCTTAGCCTCCATGTACAACTGCAGGCAAAGCAATCTCTGCTCTGACTCAGCTCTGCCACAAAGGCAAAAGTTTCTTCACTGATCACACTGCTGAGAATAAGAAGGTTTGGGAATTTAGAGTCTAGTAGGATTCTTTGGGTCTTGGGAATCCATGTTAGGTATTTCTCAGAGAAAAATATTGTTTCCTAAGTAGTGAGAGAAATACAAGAAACAATCTTTTTTACTGGGCTCAAGACAGTTGAGCATTAAACAAAAATTGGCAAAGATGGGGATAAAGAATGTGTGGACCGGATACTGGGAGTGCTGGAAAGAAGGAGGGATGAAGAGGAGCATAGCTAGCTGACAAGCACCTTATATTTAGTTTCATGTTAAAAAAAAAAAAAAGCCTTCTGATATCAGCAACACCGAAGATCAAACTTGATCATCGTCACCTGTTACTTTAGATGCTTTTTTAGCTGAATATTTCCTTGGGAAGCAAATAACAGTCATTTTACCTTAGGAAAAAATCAGCACTTAGAAACCTTGATTAAATTCTACCAAACCTTAATATTATTAACTCTCCCAAGTTATTTCCCCTTCTCCAATGCAAGATTGCTCTCTGAACTGAAGTTTAGAAATCCCCCTTAAGGAGGATTTCTATTGCGGATGAAGAGTTTATGAACTACATCCTTTATGTATCTCACACTTTAACATTTAAAATAACACATGGGCCTCTTCCCACATTTAATGTTGCCTTTCTCAAGTTACTCTTTATTACATCACTCTTTGTTATTTTATTTATAGCACTGTAGCATTCATACTATTTGAAATGATAATTTATCTTTGTCTGCTTGATCTTCCCCTCCAGGTGTGGGGAGTGAAGTCCTAGAAAGGAGCATCTGTATGAGTCTGACGACCAAGAGACTGCCAGTTAAAAGCATCAAGACCTACACCATCAAGGAGGGCTCCATGAGAGCAGTAATGTGAGTTTGTCTCCCCCAAAGCTGGGCTTGATGGGACATTCTATATAGAAATACTGCCCTCCTCAGGAAACTGGCATGGAGAAAGACCTCAAGAGAACCAATAGCCCCTTTGTTTTTTCATATTAACCAGGTGTTTATGTAGCACTAAATACCAATTATTGAAAAAAAATCTGACAGTCAAATAAAGAATATCATTCTTCTTTCTGATTTAGTTTAGAAGCAGAATTTGACTGGGAACCAGATGAATATTGTGCTCAGTTCTGAGGGTTAGGTGTAGAGGTGGCTGGTTTGGCTTAGGATTTGATCATATAACCACACTTGTGTGGGATGCTTCCCTGCTTCCCTTCCACTCAGCAATATCAAATGCCTTTTCCCTTCCCTTCCCTTTCCTTCCCTTCCCTTCCCTTCCCTTCCCTTCCCTTCCCTTCCCTTCCCTTCCCTTCCCTTTCTTGATGGTGTGCTAAAGTAGAGTGCCATGTTTTATCAGTTACCATATCTCAAGGAAATGTGCAAAAACTAGCCAATATAATACCATTCTCTTTCCAGGATCTCATTTTCAGAATAGCAGCTCTTCCCAACACATAATTGCAATTTTACCCAAAGAAATTAAAGAAATCACCTTTGTCCAGAAAACAAGATAAGTGTGTTTAGTTGTGAAAAGGAAGATACATGTAATAATTGAATGAGGTGACCTCAAATGTCCAGCGTAGTAACAACATTTGGTAGCTTGGGTGGAAAAAGGAATTTGAAAATTATGATGAACAAAAGAGCTGGATATGACCTGGAAATATTTCTGTTTTGTGTTAAAACAGATTGCAGGAAAAGGTCAAGGTTTTGAGTGTCAAGGTTTTGAGAATAATTTCTGCACAAAATCTCTTAAATCTGGTTTAATCTTAACTCCTGATTCCAAGGCTGTGAGGATATGACTAACTCTATCTTTTCCTTGCATTGCAGATTTATTACCAGACGTGGCTTTAAATTCTGTGCTGATCCACAAGCTGACTGGGTGAAAAAAGCAGTAGAGAGTGTGGACAAGTCTACCAGAAGAAACATGAAACAGACCAAGCCTACAGGAGCCCAACTGTCCACCAATACAGCTGTAACCCTGACTACATAGAGGCCTTCTGGCACCTCATTAGCCAACCAGCTTATTTCCCTTTATAAACTCCTGGACTAATTAGATTATATTCACTTTTTATAAAAGTGTTGCATGAGTCAACTTATTTTCTTGTATTTTTATTTTTCATAGTCATTTAGATGCTTTAATTAATAAATATTTATTATCAAGAATAGTCTATTCATTATGTATTGGGAAAGATAATATATAATTTATGTTCTGTCTCTGTTCTAACTGTACCTCCTTTTGATGATATTCATGATTTTGGTCAGTGTTTGTCAGATAAAAGCTATATTCATCAGTCTTAGGTTCCAGCTTGCAAGTGACAATTGTGACAATGTGACAAGTGACAATTGTGACAATGGCAATTTAAGATCTATTTCCACTATCTTCATAATAAAGTTCTATTTATGAAATAGGGGAGATAATAAGCCAGCTGTCATTGCATTTCCATTTTGAGGGTCCACTAACTCAAAAAGTGGCTTCACTCATGTTTGATGTGCAGCAAATTCTCTTACCTCTCTGTGTTTCTTTTGGTTTCCCACGAAAGGACACAAACATAGGGCTTTTCAGTTCTCTAATTTGTCAAAACAGCAAGGATTAGAGTTTTGGTGAAAAGATACTTTATTCAAATAACAGTCAATGCTCTTTGAAATGGGCAATGACCTTGCTGCCTTTCTGTGATGTCTGTAATTGTTAATATTTTATCACACAAGGCATGATTGTCTGCAAGAAGCTTGTAAACATCTCAAACACTGTCAGCCTGGAATATTTCTTGAATGTGATCACAACTTGCAGTAAAGTTTTAATTAAACATTCATCTAAGCATTCAATATCCCAGACTCATGCTCTGTTATATTTTCACTAAATTGCCAATTAGATTCATGCTTATGCCTATACTATCCAAATAGCTGATGATGCATACATCCAGTTTTACCTGAGTCTAAATAGCAAGAACTAACTGTGTCTTGATCATTTCAAGAGAAGAGAGAGTACTTACTAATATCTAGTTCCCAGGGGGCACTCAGCACTATCAAATGCTTTCAGAGAGTAACTGAGGGCAGCTGTTTTGAATCTGTTCACTTCTATTTATCCAGCTAGTGAACCAGACTGGAAACCATTAGAAAGCTGCTTCCTAGCAAAAGGTGGGCCCATTTATCCTTTCCAGCTTCTATTTGCCTAAGACAATTTTCAAAGATGGTCTTAAAGAAATAAACACTAAGAAGAAAATACTTGCTTTATAAGGGGTGACACATGGCAAAGGCACAGAAGAGGAAAGGAACAGATTCTTGACTGAGCTTTGTATTTGCATTTCCCAAATTTCTCCCAGACCATAGATGTTTCCATGAGACAATAATACAATATATGGAAGAATATGGGTATGCACATCTTGTTAACTTATCACATTACCTAAGGTGGGCTGTATGATGTCAAGGGGCTTCAGCCAAGTAGTGTACTAACTTTTAACAAATTGACTGGATGTTTTGAATTTATTTGTGTATGACCTGAGTTTGTTAACTATACTCTGGTGATTTATTGGATTCTAATTCAATTCAAAGAAATAAATTAAGAAGAAGAGATATCAGGACACCTGGGTAGCTCAGTGGTTGAGTCTCTGTCTCCGGCTCAGGTCATGATCCCGGGGTCCTGGGATCAAGTCCCACACTGGGCTCCCTGCAGGGAGCCTGCTTCTCCCTCTGCCTATGTCTCTGCCTCTCTCTGTGTGTCTCTCATGAATAAATAAAGAGAAGAAGAAGTGATCTCAAAATATTATTTTTCTTTTTTAGGGGCTGTGACCTCTATTTGTGTTCCTATGACATCTTGTACTTACATTTAACTTAAAATTTATCAGTTTGTGTTGAAATTGCTCATTTGCCTCTTTGTGTCCTCCCCTCCCCATACCCACAATTAGACTAGAAGCTGCTTGTATGTATTATTCAGAGCCTAGCATAGAACTGTAGGGTGTCAGTATTTGATGAATGGGAGGAAGAACACATGTTACCTTATTTCTTTCATTCTATGTCTACTCTTTTGTAGTTCTAAAATTATATTTAACTCAAAATAACTTTTTTTGTATATTTTTTATTGGACTTCAATTTGCCAACATATAGTATAACACCCAGTGCTCATCCCATCAAGTGCCGCCCTCAGTGCCCATCACCCAGTCACCCCAACCTCCTGCCCACCTCTCCTTCCACTACCCCTTGTTCGTTTCCCAGAGTTAGGAGTCTCTCATGTTCTGTCACCCTCTCTGATATTTTCCACTCATTTTCTCTCCTTTCCCCTATAATCCCTTTCACTAGTTTTTTTTTTTTTTTTTTAAGATTTTATTTATTTATTCAGAGAGAGAGAGAGAGAGGCAGAGACACAGGCAGAGGGAGAAGCAGGCTCCACGCAGGGAGCCCGACGTGGGACTCGACCCCAGGTCTCCAGGATCACACCCCGGGCTGCAGGCGGCACCAAACCGCTGCGCCACCAGGGCTGCCGGGATTTCTAGAAAAAGTATAGAGAAGTATATTTATTCTCACTGTTCTACAAGATTCTTTTATCTTCTATGATTTGTTTTAATTTTACATAGTTTGCTTTTGGTCTTTACAAGTAGTAATCTAAAATGTAAGAATTCATTTTACTCACTTGACTACTCTTTTAATTATACTTTTTTTTTCTTTTTTTTTTTTTAATTATGCTTTTAATGGTACTGAAGGAGCATCCTTGCAGCCTGGTTCTCTCTGGATTTTGATGGAAGTGTATAAACTGAAGTCCAAAGAAAATATTTCCAACAGCATTCCAATGAGTTTGGAAATGGCTTTCTTTACTATATGAGCCAGATGGCATCCATATTAGTTAAGATAACCCAAAATACTACTAAAACTTTAGGTTCTTTTTTTTATATTTATTTTTTATTGGTGTTCAATTTGCCAACATATAGAATAACACCCAGTGCTCATCCCATCAACTGCCCCCGTCAGTGCCCATCACCCAGTCACCCCCACCCCCCACCCACCTCCCCTTCCACCACCCCTAGTTCATTTCCCAGAGTTAGGAGTCTCTCATGTTCTGTCTCCCTTTCTGATATTTCCCACTCATTTTTTCTCCTTTATCCTTTATTCCCTTTCACTATTTTTTATATTCCCCGTATGAGTGAAACCATATAATGTTTGTCCTTCTCTGATGACTTACTTGACTCAGCATAATACCCTCCAGTTCCATCCACATCGAAGCAAATGGTGGGCGTTTGTCGTTTCTAATGGCTGAGTAATATTCCATTGTATATATAGACCACATCTTCTTTATCCATTCATCTTTTGATGGACACCGAGGCTCCTTCCACAGTTTGGCTATTGTGGACATTGCTGCTATAAACATTGGGGTGCAGGTGTCTCGGTCTTTCACTGTATCTGTATCGTTGGGGTAAATCCCAAGCAGTGAAATTGCTGGGTCTTAGGGCTGTTCTATTTTTTACCTCTTTGAGGAACCTGCCCACAGTTTTCCAGAGTGGCTGCACCAGTTCACATTCCACCAACAGTGCAAGAGGGTTCACCTTCCTGCACATCCTCTCCAACATTTGTTATTTCCTGTCTTGTTAACTTTCACCATTCTTACTGGGGTGAGGTAGTATCTCATTGTGGTTTTGATTTGTATTTCCCTGATGGCCAGTGATGTGGAGCATTTTCTCATGTGCTTGTTGGCCATGTGTATGTCTTCTTTGGTGAGATTTCTGTTCATGTCTTTTGCCCATTTCATGATTGGATTGTTTCTTTGCTGAGTTTAATAAGCTCTTTATAGATCTTGGATACTAGCCCTTTATCTGATATGTCATTTGCAAATATCTTCTCCCATTCTGCAGGTTGTCTTTTAGTTTTGTTGACTGTTTCTTTTGCTGTGCAGAAGCTTTTCGTCTTGATGAAGTCCCAATAGTTCATTTTTGCTTTTGTTTTCCTTGCCTTCATAGATGGATCTTGCAAAGAAGTTGCTGTGGCCAAATTCAAAAAGGGTGTTACCTGTGTTCTCCTCTAGGATTTTGATGGATTCTTGTCTCACATTTAAATCTTTCATCCATTTTGAGTTTATCTTTGTGTATTGTGTAAGACAATGGTCTAGTTTCATTCTTCTGCATGTGGCTGCCCAATTTTCCCAGCACCATTTATTGAAGAGACTGTCCTTTTTCCAGTGGATAGTCTTTCTTGCTTTGTTGAATATTAGTTGACCATAGAGTTGAGGGCCCATCTCTGGATTCTCTATTCATTCTTATTGATGTATGTGTCTGTTTTTGTGCTAGTATCACACTGTTTTGATGATGACAGCTTTGTAGTACAACCTGAAATCCGACATTGTGATGCCCCTGGCTCTGGCTTTCTTTTTCAATATTCCCCTGGCTACTCAGGGTCTTTTCTGATTCCACCCAAATCTTAAGATTATTTGTTCCAACTCTGAAGAAAGCCCATGGTATTTTGATAGGGATTGCATTGAATATGGAAATTGCCCTAAGTAGCATTGATATTTTCACAATATTAATTCTTCCAATCGATGAGCATGGAATATTTTTCCATCTCTTTGTGTGTTTCTCAATTTCTTTCCAAAGCTTTCTATAGTTTTTAGGGTATAGGTCCTTTACATCTTTGGTTAGGTTTATTCCTAGGTATCTTAGTTTTTTGGGTGCAGTTGTAAATGGGATTGACTCCTTAATTTCTCTTTCTTCAGTCTTATTGTTAGTGTATAGAAATGTCACTGATTTCTGGATATTGATTTTATATCCTGCCAGACTGCTGAATTCCTGTATGAGTTCTAGCAATCTTGGGGTGGAGTCTTTTCAGTTTTCTATGTACAGTATCATGTCATCTGTGAAGAGGGAGAGTTTGGCTTCTTCTCTGCCAATTTGAAAACATTTTATTTCTTTTAGTTGTCTGATTGCTGAGGATAGGACTTCCAGTACTATGTTGAATAGCAGTGGTGAGAGTGGACATCCCTGTCGTGTTCCTGATCTTAGGGGAAAGACTCTCAGGGTTTCCCCATTGAGAATGACATTTGCTGTGGGCTTTTTGTAGATGGCTTTTAAGATGCTGTGGAATGTTCCCTCTATTTCTACACTCTGAAGAGTTTTGATCAGGAATGGATGCTGTATTTTGTCAAATGCTTTCTCCACATCTATTGAGAGGATCATATGGTTCTTGTTTTTTCCTTTGTTGATATGATCTATCACATTGACTGCTGTAGTGTATAGAAATGCCACTGTGTAGAACCAGCCTTGCATCCAGGGGATAAATCCCACTTAGTCATGGTGAATAATCTTCTTAATATACTGTTGAATCCTATCGGCTAGTATCTTGTTGAGAATTTTGCATCTGTGTTCATCAGGGATATTGGTTTATAATTCTCCTTTTTGGTGGGGTCTTTGTCTGGTTTTGGAATTAAGGTGACTCTGGCCTCATAAAACGAGTTTGGAAGTATTCTGTTCCTTTTTATCTTTTGGAACAGCTTTAGCACAATAGGTATTGTTTCTTCTTTAAACATTTGATAGAATTCCCCTGGGAGGCCATCTGGCCCTGGACTTTTGTGTCTTGGGAAGTTTTTGATGACTGCTTCAATTTCCTCCTGGTATTTGGCCTGTTCAGGTTTTCTATTTCTTCCTGTTCCAGTTTTGGTAGTTTTTGGTTTTCCAGTAATGCATCCATTCCTTCTAGATTGCCTAATTTATTGGCATATAGCAGCTCTTAATACGTTTTTAAAATCATTTGTATTCCTGGTATTGGTTGTGATCTCTCCTTTTTCATTTGTGATTTTATTAACTTGAGTCTTCCTCTTTTCTTTTTAAGGCTGGCTAATGGTTTATCTATGTTATTAATTCTTTTTTTAAAAGATTTTATTTATTTATTCATGAGACACACAGAGAGGAGAGAGAGAGAAAGAGAGAGAGAGAGAGAGAGAGAGAGGCAGGGGAGAAGCAGGCTCCATGCAGGGAGCCTGACGTGGGACTCGATCCTGGGGCTCTAAGATCATGCCCTGGGCTGAAGGTGGCACTAAACCATTGAGCCACCCGGGCTGCCCATATCTTATTAATTCTTTCAAAGAACCAACTCCTGGTTTTTTATTGATCTATTCTACAGTTCTTCTGGTTTCTATTTCGTTGAGTTCTGTTCGAATCTTTACTAACTCTCTTCTTCTGCTTGGTGTAGGTTTTATTTGCTGTTCTTTCTCCACTTACTTTAGGTGCGAGGTTCACTTCTGTATTTGAATTTTTTCCAATTTTTTGAGGGATGCTTGTATTGTGAGGTATTTCCCTCTTAGGACTGCTTTTGCTGTATCCCAAAGATTTTGAACAGTTGTATCTTCATTTTCATTAGTTTCCATGAATCTTTTTAACTCTTCTCTAATTTCCCGGTTGACCCATTCATCTTTTAGCAGGATGCTCTTTAACCTCCATGTGTTTGAGTTTCTTCCAAATTTCTTCTTGTGATTGAGTTCTAGTTTCAAAACATTATGTTCTGAAAAATATGCAGGGGACAATCCCAATCTTTTGGTATCGGTTGAGACATGATTTGTGACCCAGCATGTGGTGTATTCTGGAGAAAGTTCCATGTGCACTTGAAAAGAATGTGTATTCAGTTGCGTTCGGATGCAAAGTTCTGTATATGTCGGTGAAATCCATCTAATCCAGTCTATCTTCTACAGTTCTTGTTTCTTTGCTGATGTTGTGCTTAGAAAATCTGTCATTTGCAGAAAGTGCCATGTTGAAGTCTCCTACTATTGGCGTATTATTATCTAAGTATGTCTTTACTTTGGTTATTAATTGATTGATGTAGTTGGCAGCTCTCACATTAAGGGCATAAATTTTCATGATTATTAGGTCTTCTTGTTAGATAGACCCTTTAAGTATGATATAGTGTCCTTCTTCATCTCTTACTCTAAATAAACTTTTTAAAATGGAAGTTCAGTTTGGCAAACATTTTGGGGTATTTTATATAGGGCAGGCACTGTATTAAGCTCAGGATATATTAAGATAAATAAAACACCATTTCTGCCCTCAAGAACTCCCAGTCTAGTGGATGAAACTATGATGTAAGCAAAACAACTGTAGTACAGGGCTTAAAATAGGAAAAAGTATAAGCATTTTCAAGAAACAGAGATAACATGGAGAAGGGAATTATTATCCTGGGAATGTACTCTCAAAGGACTTTTGATTTTGTATGTAATTATGAATGATTATTATTCATAAAAAATGCCCAGAAGATGCACCTTTATTTGGTCTGGAGAAAGATGTTGCTCCATATTTTTCCCTGCACTAGGGATTTCCTCACTTTGATTATAGTATATGTACAGTATTTTATGCTTTCCTAGGTATCTGATGTAATGATACTGTGAGTCTAAAACTGTGACTATAATTTAATTGGTGAGAAAACTGAGCCACAGAGAGATTGATTGTCTTGGCTAAGAGCACATTGTTACTGAAAAACTGAGCCTGATCTCAAGACATTGACTTTCCATAGTCTCCCAGCCTCATGAAGGAGAGTGGGGGTGCAGGGCTCTTCCTAGAGTGGAGGTAACATAGGAGTTCTCAGAGCCTGACCACATCACCTCATAAGTTTCAGAATGTTTAAGGTAAATTGGAAGTATTTGAAGACCCTAACAAGTACTTACCATTTGATTTTTTTCTATGCAATTATTTTAAAATGTTTTTAGTTTATCAAAGTGACACACGAACATGGTCAAAAGTTTAAATAGAACAAAAGGGCTACTGAGGAAACCCTATTATTTCTCTTTTCTAATCTTCCTCCTCACAGAGAACTGCTTTTCACTCTTCAGCTGACATTCCTTCTGATAGTCACCTCCAAATCACCAAGAGTTACACACCACTATTTCCTGGGTTGTCAATTTTGGAGATTATCTGTGGCTGCCTCTATAAAACACAAAGATTTAGCTCACCTGGCTCCAATCTTCTGCCATCATCTACATATGATTATGTTGATATTTTCAGTTAGTTATGTTTATAGCTTTAAGTAATATAGTTATCCTTTATTTCTTGTCCTGTTAACTGTGGGCAGCATTTCTTGACTTTGCATTTGTAATACTGTTCTGTCTTCTAGAAATACTTAAATAGTTTTTACTCTGTCACCAGCACTAGTTTATTGCTTTACAGATGCTGAGACATTTAGTTACCTAACCAACCTTAGTTAAAGATGAAACAACTAACACATGAAAATTGTGAGGGATACAGTTCAGATATGAACCCTTAGAGGAGTGGTCCAAGTTCATGCTGTTGATGGCTACATCATGCTACCTTCTCTTCAGAAGCCAGTTCCTGAAGACCAAACCACATATAAAGAACCAGTTAAATGACTAGCAAGCCTACATAATATTTTTATCTAACCAATTAATTAGTTAGTTCATTCAGTAAATACTTCTTGAGGGTCTACTCTGTGCCAGAAACTGAGATGTAGCAGTGAATAGAACAAAGTCTATGCTCTCACCTAGCTTATCTTGTGGTAAAATGTGTCTTACTCCCCTTTCTCCAGGATTCTTTCATCAACTCAATCAACACATGCTTCTGTGTGCCAAATGTGTGCAGTCTGGACACTATGCTGGGTGCTGGCATGCAATGGGGAAACCAGACACAGTCCTTACCTATGGGGAGCTTACCCAGCTACACAGACAAGTTCACCAGAATGTTACAAGGGCTGAAGGGTGATAGGAGGGAGAGTGGAGAATGTGTCCCTCAGGTGTGCAGGTGCAAACCTGCCCAGGTATCAGCCTGTGGAAGGGGGCGGGACCTCCTTCTCTTTAAAAGTAGTCTTCAACCCGAAATGGAAGGATAAGTCAGTTATCCAGAGGGTTTCAGTGCATTCCAGCAAAACAAAACAAAACAAGCAGCCATGAAAATGCCTGCAGACCAGAGAGATAGATGGGTTAAGGAAATGCAAGTGGTTTCATACAACCCACCAACCAACCGAGGAACAAAGCAAAGGTTAGAGAATAATGAAGGTGAGGACAAAAGTGAGGTAGAGAGATGAAGACTTCCCCCAGGGATTTGTCAGCTAGAGCAGGAGTGTGCACTTCGTGTTTCAGACTGTGAGAAATGACACTGGTTGCCAGGTGGAAAGTGAAGTACAGAGTGAAATGGGTGTTAGGAAGCCAACTTAAAGGGGGCTCTGGACCTAGTGACTTTTGAACTTGGCCCTGCAGGGTGTGACACATTTTCTCTTTTCCTCTCGGGCCTTTTTTTTTTTTACCTAGCCAGTGTGCTCATCAGTGATGCGTGACCGCCCAACACTGGCAGGTGGCTCAGTGTCATGCCAAATGCCTCAGGTGAGCCACTTCCTTCCAGATCCCTGCAAGGAACCAGGGCTGGGATGGGTAAAAGCAGCATTTGCAGAATCACCTTATTACTTGCATTATTTCTTGGCTAAGATTGAATCTGTGGGACCAAGATTGGTCATCCACCAAGAGGAAGGAGGAGGCAGGGTTGAGAAGCTATAACTTTGATATCCCTGGGGTTTTACAGATCCACAGACCAAGCAAGCCTTTTCTGATTTATTCAGTTTCCTGCGTATTTGTTAAGCACTTGCAGTGTACATGGGAGACAGGATCTATTTCACTATTGTGGAGACCATGATCTGGTGGGGAGAAAGTACAGTACCCAAAGCCATTCCCACTTGAATATTCCCACAGCGCAGGGTTCCTGTTCTCTCAGAGAGCTTGGTGATGTCCCCTGCTTGGGTGACGGCCCTCTCATGTGCCCACTCAGTCCCTGAGCTTAGCTCTATTATTGCTCATATCACCCTGAAATATCAATGACTTTTTAAAAATTTTTTTATTTATTTATGATAGTCACAGAGAGAGAGAGAGAGAGAGAGAGAGAGGCAGAGACACAGGCAGAGGGAGAAGCAGGCTCCGTGCACCGGGAGCACCGATTCGATCCCGGGTCTCCAGGATCACGCCCTGGGCCAAAGGCAGGCGCCAAACCGCTGCGCCACCCAGGGATCCCCCAATGACTTTTCTTTGTTTCTTGTCTTGCGTCATAGTTGGGGTAGAGACTGTGAATTTGATCTCTCTGTATGTAGCGCCTGGCATAGTGTTTGGGACATCACAGCCTTCCAATAAGTTTTTGTGGAATATATTATATTATATTATATGTATCTACTCTAACAGTTACCATAAAAAGCTATAGGTGGAGATGCAGAAGAGACAATAGTTAAAAGTGCCCTGGGGAAGGTAGGAAAAGCTCTGCAGAAGAGGTGATATAAAAATTGTGCTTTTATTTTTATTTTTTTAAATAGTGCTTTTAAACCCGGAAAGGGACTTTCCAGGAGGAGAAGCTAGAGATGGGTGCTCCTCCTGTGCCCGGGGGTGGGGAGTACGCGCAAAACCAGGCATGTCGAGGGACACGGCTCATTCTTGGGATGTCTGGGGTGTAGACTCAGGAGTCACAGAGGCCAGGTAGCTAAGACTAGACTGAGAAGCCACAAGTGCTCTGGAAAAGGGTAAGAATGTAAATGGAGGACCCCTGCCTAAAATGGCTGGAGGTGGAGGGGATAGTAAGGCAACCACTGCATCAGGCCAGGCTAGAGGAGGTGGTGGCTTGGATGAGGTTGCAGAAGTGGGAATAGGAGTGAGGAGTCTGAGGTGGGACCTAATGGTTTGGTTAGTAACGGGTGTGCAGGATGAAGCGGTTGGAGGAAGTGATGTTGCTCTGAGGCTTCCAGCTTGGATGACTGGTTAAGAAAGAGCACAACTGATGGTAAGATTTTAGTCAAATTCCTGGTGTGGTCACTAATAGATCCTGGAATTAAAAAAAAAAAAAAAAAAAAACAGCACCAAGGAGAAGGGGATGTGGAGAAGGATGAGACCTGGAAGCGTAAAAAGACTGTATCAGCCTTAATGCTCAAGTCATTCAGACAAAAGCCTAAACTGCATTTTTATTCCCTTTTGACAATCTTTTTAAAAGGACGAGATAAAAATAACACTGAATATCTGTGAAATTCTCTGTGCCCCTTGGAGAAATGAAGTTATACATAAATGGAATACAGTATCCGCTGGGTGAGTCACCAGTGTTATTTTAAGAGGGATTTGTCACACGGCAGTGGGAGGCAAAGAGGAGCAGAGAGATGAATACATAATGAGAGGAGAGAAAGGAGGTACAAGAAAAGGTTCTGAGTGGGAATTGGGAGTGACTGTGAAGTGGTGTTTGAGGACAGAGGGTGAGGGAGGAAGCTGAAGGAATGTTTCTTTTTTTTCTTTAAGAAGAACTAGTAAAAAATTGGGGCAGACTGCTGAGGGCCAGAGGAGTGAGCTGCCCTCCCCCAGCCTTCTGCAAGAAATTTGAATCAAATCCAAGTGATGTGTGTTAATTTCTGTGACACCATTTGCCTAGAGTAATTGCTAAGGCTGTATGATCTGCTTCCTCCCCAAACTTGTGATTTGTCTCATCAAGGTGGAATGCTGAGTGAGATATTTAGGAGGACGTTTCACATTCTGGAGTAAGGAAATGAAAGACAACATGGCCAGACTGAGATGGTCTTATCAGAACCACCAGGCACCATGTGAGGGACAACTGGACTCCATTTCCCTGAAGACTGGATGGGGAGTGGCAGTGTCGGGGTAGGTGGGGAGGGGAGCATTGGCAGACCAACGGTCATAAGCAGTGGGGGAAAGAGAGGAGCAAGGGCCTTCATGTGATCTCTCCCCCCTTTCCTCACTCTCTGGGGGTAGATACCAGAGTGGTGGTTAGAAGCCTTAGCCTTAGCTCTGCCTGCATTTATATACTGGCTTTACTACTTACTGTATAGGTAAGCAAGGGAAAATTTCTCCATTTCTCTTTGCCTTAGGTTGTCTCCTTTATAAAATTGGAATCATAAGAGTGCTGAAGATGATGATGAGGGTTAAAGCATTTACAACAAGGCTTGGCACAAAGTGAAGGTTCAACAAATGTTAGCTTTTATTATCCTTCGTGGGTAGGGTAGGAAATGATGTGGTAAAAATGGAGGGTGGATGGAAAAGGAATAGACACATCAAGCATCTACAAGATTTCCTGGAAGCTGGCATTTACTGGTTGAGACCTCTGTCTCCACCATTTAAGCAAAACTGGATTTAATTTTCTATATTTTCTTAATAATTGCATCTAACTTATGAAATCACAAGGTGTTCTAAGGAATACTTGTCTCCATTCTTTAAAAAAATAGACTATGGTCAAATGCATTTAGGGAATGATCATATAATCCCCCTTCCTCTTGGAGAATCATAGCCATTACCTGTCTTGGAGAAGTACTGTGAAAGGGACAACTGGTAAACCTCACTTATCTTGCTGTCCCTTTAAGTTAACCTGAATACAGAACTCCTTTCCATATACCATTTATTATTAGCCCAGGAATACCTACTGAACATGAATTCTTCAAAACATTGGAGACCAAAAATCTACTCAGATCCATAATCTTAAAAGAACAAAGCTACAATCCATTAGCAGCATTACCATGACTAGAAAGATGCATCTACTCCAAGTCAGCTCATTTTTACTCTGTAACCTAGTGAAGCCTAGAGTGCCACTTAGGAAATGTCTGCTATTCTGGAGTGTGTGTGTGTGTGTGTGTGTGTGCACGCACACATGTGAGGCGCTCACAGAATCTTTGGTTCCTTTATGTTGTAATTATCAAGTATTGCCTAAAGTCTCTAATTGCCAGCTCTCATTGAATATCTACAATGAATGAGATGTCATACCAAGTACTTTGGAGCCAAAGGAGAATACTTGAAGGATTCTAAACTTTCCTTTTTTATTGGCTTTGTGTGTGTCCTTCTTTATGCCTGGAGAGTGACACTCTGCCTTGGCTTTCCTCCTTCTCCAATCAACAGTGTCCATCTCAGATGCCACCTCCTCTAAGAAACCTCTCCTGTTCTTCCAGCTGGATCTCATCTATGGCTTCTCTAAACCTCCAGGCTTTTCTTACACATTCCTTTTACTTTGCCTCAAATTGTAGATATATGTGAACTTTTTATCCCTCAAAAAAATTAGTAGTTGATGGCAGTAGGGACTCTATCTCATTCATCTCTGTATATCTTGCAGTATCAACAACAGGGATCTTTCGCAGTCTGTGCTCAACATATAGTTGCTGAATTAGAACTGTTAAAAGGAACATAAGGTACGGTCTGTCACTTAAATTGTTTAGATTATATTTGTGGAGATAATACCCACGTGGGAGGATATAATGACAGCAGAGAGTAGAGGTTACTGGTCATTGCCTAGTTAATGGAATGGACTAAGAATGATGTTATGTTTCTTTCTTTTTTTTAATAATAAATTTATTTTTTATTAGTGTTCAAGACTTAACTCCAGTTGATTGGTAGTGGCCATCTGACTTTTTGTATTTGAGGAGATCTTGAGGCTACTTCTTGGCCACTGGGAAGAGTACTATGGCCAGTTATTGGTGTCTTCCTTGTATTATGTGCTCACTGGTGGCATGCATTTAGAAAATGTGGTGATACTGGTATGGTCAACAGTGCATGGGGTTGAAAAGAAGCAGGTTACTATGGGCTACTTGGAGTTGGTTACAGGAAGCTTGTGCCATGGATAAAGATATTTCAACTGGATCGTGGAAGAGGAGTTGGATTTAAAAACCAATGGGGACAAGTGATGTAAGAAAAAAGGTGTGGTGGCATAAAAGACCAATATATTTTTGTGGATTATTTCATTAATTTGCCTCTTTTAGTAGACTATAAACATTCTGAAGTTACGGCCCATTTTTGCTCTACTCGTGACTGTATACCAGTGTCTGGCAGAGTGCCTGGCACAATGCAAATACTCAGCAGATATATGCTAAATGAGCAGAGAGTATGGTCAGGACAGTTAAGATGACAAGTTGGATGAATGCAAATGTGGCTTAGGAAGGTTTCTTGAGATTGAAGAATTAACTTTATCTTGCAGTCATTTTGAAGAGTTGATATTATTTAGACGGCAGCTTGGGTTTCATGGAGATATTAGTGGTATTTGAGTACTATATCACGCTGAATTAAGGTAAGTAATTTAGATCCATTTCCTACGATTGACCTCATCACAGCTGTACCTATACCAGCAGGAAATCTAAGTCTCAACAAAGTGTGGATGTCCAGACACATTTCTGGGGCTGTACAGCTGAAGTGGAATATCCTGGGTGCCTCAGGTTTGCAAGGATAGACTACTCTCTCCTGTCACAGAAAAACAGACCATTTGTGAGTTGGGCTACAGAGTTAGGACACATCATGAACAGAGAAACCTGCAACATGAATCCTCTCCTCTGCTTTCATGGCACCATGAGTGGCAGCTTAGTTTGGGAAGAAGATTCATTTCATTCCTCCTGACAATTCCATGAAACAGGTGTACTATTAGGCCTCCATGCATGACAACAGCCAAGTGGGTTGAGAGAGAAAGTGGATATTTATATATCCAAGCCATTAACTTTCCACCTGGGCAAAATATAAGCCTTCATGTTTGGTTTTCATTGTAAACAAAATAGGCAGATATTATTAGTATAGTGTCATGATTGTTTTAATCACTTTCGTGATTATTTTTCTACCTTGATTGGAATTCTCTAACTTACTACCTCATCACAGTATTAAAATTGTGTGGCATGTTTAGAAATTGTCTCAAGGAATCACAATTACTTAAATGTTTTGATTGACAACAGCAGAGGAATCTAATGGTTAGGCGGACTATACCTCATTGAGACCAACAATCCTTTCATATTTGTCAAAGAAACCACTCTGTATATGTTTGGATTAACATTTATATTTACATGATTGAATGTAAATATACTAAAATTTTATATTCTGTGTAATAGATTTGTAATAGTAAAGAATACATTGGGGATGAACATTTGATGCTACAGTGTGTTGCTTAATGCGGTTGGGGTTGTTCCTTGATCTGATAGTAGTTATACTGGTGTGTTTAGATTATGAAAATTATCTGTCAGTTTAGGCTTATTTTTTGACATGCGCATTATAGTTCAATAAAAAATTGGAAGAAGTCATTGCTTAGTTCATTCTTTTTCATCATATTTGAGACTGGAATTCCTTAAGAATCCACAAGAGTTAAATTTGACAAAATGTAGAGGTAGCAAATTGTTTTAACAATGGAAGATTTAAGGACACTAGAAGTGGAAGAAGATAGCTATTTCTCATCACATTCACCTTGAATAACTAATTTCATGGAGTTGATATAATATTAATCATAATCAACAGTGTGATTCTAATAATGAAGAGCATTATAGCTAAAGATGAAAGATTAAGGATTTGGAAATCTTTTTCTCCTACCCAATGGAGTGTTTCTCCATCTATCTTGTTAAGAGCAAGATCAACAAACAGGGAAAAATTGCATAAAAGTGAGAAGATCCCAGGACACCCTTAATGTATATACCCCTGGCATATTATCTCCAAGCCTTGAAAGTAAGAAACGATGGCAAGTGCCTCTGTTTACAAATATCCGTTTTAGAACACTTTTACTTGCATTAATTCATTGAACCTTCAGAGCAGAAGGCAGGTGAGGTAGGATAGGAAGATGGCGATTGTCATGTTTACAAATGAGGACAAAGAGAGGTAAGATCTTACTGTAGGCTGCCCAATCAAAGTAAGAACTCAACCAAGGCTTCTAACTCTGGTCCAGTTCTGTCTTCTGTGTTCTTCAAGTATTCTGCATTGAATATTTACTATTTTTATAATTAGAATGGATGTTAATAAAAGTTGTCCAACAAAAAGCACCCACAACCCTTTATTAAGTGTCCATTCCCTATGAAGTGGGCAGCTGGGTGCATTGGGCAGTGGAGAGAATTCATCAACCCTTTCTAATTAATTGCATCTCTTCCTCCAGGCAGGTCCTTTGCTTTCTCAAGTTTGCTGGAGTGCATTTTAATAACTACAAACAAAACTATAGTATCTCTTGCATCAATATTCTTTCTTAAGACACTGATAAATGCTCTGTGTTCAAAACTCTGATAACCTGAACGTGGCACAGAAGTCCAAATATAATGATGGGAGGCAAATCATCCTAGGGTCTCTAAATAGATGGGTCAAGCTACAAGGATTGTATGATGATTTCTAATTCCAGTTACTAAATTCCAAATAAACATGATGTATTGCTTCAAGCACAAATATATCGTGTTTTTATTATTCTATATTGGAGAAGGATGCATGAGTGATTTTAGAGTTTGACTCCATCCCCCTGATTATTGTTGTCAACAGACTTCACAGCAGATCTTGGGGGAGGAACCTTAGAGATTGCATAGGAATTTACTGCAAGGAACTTAAAACTGTTTTGTAAAGGTAGCTGCAGATTTCAAATGAAAAAGCTCATTTCCTTTTTGTGGTTACCCTGTGTTGATGTACAACAGCAAGCCTGAAATTCTAATCAGCTTTTTTCCTTTTGGGCTATGATGGTGTCAAAATGCATTCTTTCCAAGCATCATGTTAAGTTTGTGCTGAGCCTCAAACCGGAGTTGGAGTGGTTGGCTGTGGGGTACTTACTTTCATTTCCCGTGGTAACCATGGTGATGACTCTCAGCCTAGGCAGCATGGCTAATTCCTCTTCATCTTCTGGAACTCCAGAGAGAAGACTGGGGAGCAAATTCTTGCTTGTCTTTCTGAGTAATGGGTGTACTCTTTGGAGGAAGTGCTGTCTTCTATTTAGCGACATCCCCACATTCAGAACTTACAAAGGGAGGGATACACCATGGGGGTTTCCTATGTTTTTGGAGGAGAGTTCCTATGTTTTTGTTTTCTGTAATGAACCATGCTCTCATTACTCAAGGTGCCATCTTTCCTTTCTTTTCCTTTCTTTTCTCTCTGGTTCTAATTAATATGCTCAGAGCATTCTGGTTTCACCACCGTGTCCACAAATACATCTGTATATTTAAAATATTTCTAAGACATGAAAGAAGAGATAGAAGGAAGAAAATGGCAAAACAGAGTCTCTTGACATTGAGATGAGCTTAGACATAAATAAGTATTTTATTCTTTCCTTGATTACATTTTGTGTGTACAACTTTTGAGTAAAAAAAAATATTTAAAAAGGTATGGCTATCCTCTGATTACACTAATAAATCACACGGGATGCTATGAAGATGTGTAATATATTACACGCTGGAGGAAGAAAGTTACTGTGATGAATTGGTGTCATCTATCTTATGTATTCCTACCCTTCTAATCTTGATGTTAGTTTCGATTTATGTAAGTGCTTGGAATTTTTAATTTTTCTGAAATGTGTTTATTTCAACTTTTAGGATAAGAAGGTTGACTTCTTTACAGGCTAGAGCAAATGTGAGAAAGCCAAGATATCACAGCTACATTTCTTACTGTTGCATAGATCTTGCTGATGTATCCAGACTCAAAGAATTAAAAATCATTAAGACCATTAACTCTGATTTAAGAGGAACAGAATAAATAAAATTTTGTTCAGTGGGATTTGGTTTAACTGCGTTTTTTGGGAGTCTGTCTTGATGTAGAGATGATGACTCCATGACATTGGAGTCAGACAGCCTTGGCCTCAAATTCTAGCTTGCATAAACATTGGCTGTGTGATTTTTAATAAACTGCTACACCTCTGTGAGCTTCATTGTTTTCCTCTATAAGTAAGATGAACTAACTTGCATGGTGATTGTGGGAATCAAATAAAAGTGATAAACAAAATAGAAAGAGACAAAATCCCTGTCCTTATGGAATTTCCTTTCTAGGTAGGGTAGGACTACACACACACACACACACACACACACACGCACACACACAGACATACACACCTCAACCAGAATGTGTCAGAAAGTAAAGTAATGAGTTCTATAAAGAAAAATAAGCAGGCTAAAAGGATAGGGATGATATGGTGGGGGATGGGAGTAAGGACTAGTGCTCTTCTTTAAATAGGGTGTGGTCAGGTATGTCTTCTTTGATATCATCTGGGAGACCTGAATGAAATGAGACTGCCCATGAAGATATCTCAAAGAAGAATATTCCAAACAGGGAGAGGAGTAATTGCAAAGGCCCTGAGGCAGGAGTAGGATTGGTGTGTTGAAGAGCACAGGAAGACCTGTGTGGCTGGGACTGAAGAGTGAGAGAAGAGTAATAGAGGGGGGTCAGGGAGCTCACAGAACAGAGCATGCAGCACCTTGTTGGCCATTAAACTCAGGATTTTATTTGGAGCAGAATGAGGAGCCATTAGAGACTTTTGAGCAAAGTCATGGTATTTGTTTCATATTTTGAAAGATCCTTCTGTAAGTTGTATGAAGAACAGATTCTAAAGGGTCAAGGATGGAAACAGAAACTTCAGTTAAGTTATTAAAATAATTGAAATAAAATATAGTAGCTGAGATGATTAGTAGGAGAGGCAATAAAAATACTGGTCATATCTGGATATTTTTTTCCCATTTTAAAAACAACTTTTTGGAGGTCTAATTTACACATCACACATTTCATTCAATTTGAAAGTTTAGAAAATTTATAGATTTATGCAGCCATCACCCCAGTCCAGTTTTAGAACATTTCCATCACCCCCAAAAGATCCCCTATTCCTATTTACATTTAATTCCTGTTCTCATTTCTGGTTGCAGGCAACCACTAATATGCTTTCTGCTGCTATGGATTTACCTTTCCTGGGCATTTCATATAAATTATATCATACAACATGTAATCTTTATTACATTCTTGATTTGAGTCTTGATTCTCTCACTTAGCATTCTGTTTTTGAAAATCTAGGTTGTTGAGTGGAGCCGTAGTCCATTCCTTTTTGTTGTTAAATAGTATTCCATTGTGTAAATACACCACATTTTATCTATTCATCAATTGATGGGCATTTGGATGGTCTTACTTAATGGTGAATATGAATGATGTTTATGTGAATATTCATGTACAAGCCTTTGTGTAGACATAGGTTTTCATTTCTGTTGGGTAGATACCAAGCAATGGAATTTCTGTATGTTCTTGTAAGTGTACACTCAGCATATTAAGAGAGTGAAAAATTGTTTTCCAAAGTGACTGTATCATTATATATTAACACTCAACAATGTGTGAGGATTCAGTTTCTCCATATCTTCACCAAAACTTCTTTTCACCTTTTCTATTATGGTCATTCTAGTAGACATGACATAGTGCTTTGTGATTTTAATTTGCATGTCCCTAATGACTAATGATGTCGAATACATTTCCATGCATTTATTAACCATCTGTTTGTCTTCTCTGATGAAGTATTCAAATATTCTTACTTTTTAATTGGCATGTTTGTTTCTTCATCATTGAATTACAGGGATGCTTCATATATTTGGGACACAAGACCTTTGTTATATGTATGCTTTGCAAATATTTTCTCCCAATCTGTGGTTACCTTTTAATTTTATTGACCTATCTTTTGAAGCATAAAAGTTTAAAATTTGGTGAGGTCCAAATTATTTGCTTTTGGTGTCATATCTAAGAACTTTTGTTTCTTCTCAAAGGTAAACCTAGCAGAATTTGATGATGGGTTTAATGTTGGGTATGGAAGAAAAGAAGAGTCAAAGATGACTGAAGTTTTTGTTTTGGGCAATCAATAAAAATGGAGTTTTCATTTATCCATTGAACAGAGACAGAGAAAGAAAAAGAAAGTGGGATTCCCAAGTTATTTTAACCAAGTTAGATTTAAGATTCTTATTAGATGTCAAGTGAGGGTGTAAAGCAGGGAGTTAGATTTAGATACCTAAAGTTCAGCTGTTTGAGATTGAAATGCAAGAGTCATTGCAGAAAAAGGGCATTTAAAGCCATGGCCTATAGGATATTACTTAGGGGATGAATGTGCTCAGAACGACTGACTCCTGGAGCACTTAAATTAATAGAAGTTAGGGAGAAGGAGAGAAATCAGATTGGAGATTGACAACAGGTGTCAGGTGTGTCAGGTGACCCACAGAGTAGTATTGGGGGTTAAGTGAAGGAACTGTTTCAGGATACAGATACATAAGGACAGTAAGACCGAGACTTGGTTATTGGATTTGGCAACATGAAGGTCACTGGTGTTCTTGGCAAGAACAATATTAGTAGACTTAGTCTGATTGGAATGAGGGAAAGAGAGAACGGAAAGAGAAAAGGTGCAGTGTTGTTCAGGATGACTCTTAGCCATAATGATGAAGTTAAACAGTGAATAGCAGAAACCTGGGATAATAGCTGGCCAGAAATGTGGGATGGAGGGAGGATTCTTTTCCTTCCTTTCCCTCTGCCCTTTGCCCTCTCTCTCTTCCTTCCTTTTTTAAAAATACAGGTGATACTACAACAAAGAGGGGAGATTGATGCCAGGAGAGAGAGAATTGTAGAATGAGATCCCTGAGAGTGTGAGAGATGATACGTGCCTATAGAAAGGAACGTGTATGGTTGATCACTATAAATGCAAAACAGGTAGTTCATAAAGAGAGCTGTATATGGTGAAATATCATGGCAGGAGTATGGGGAAGCTTGCTTCTGAATGATCTTATTTTTTCAAGGTTATCAACTGAGAGGGGAAAGGAGGAGAGAAAGATATCTTTAGTTTGGAGAGACAGAGGAAAGCAGAAAGATGACATCTAGAAAAGTGGGAGTTATTGGACTAGAGAAATGTGAGATTGAAGGAGGGAAAAGGGGCAGGTGTGTAAAGGAGAGATAGTAATGGATCCTGGAATCGAAAGGAAGATAATGAGGACCTTAGGAGCTGATAGCCAGTGGAAAAGTGGGTTTGGGGTCCTAGTGGAGTGAGGTCAAAGAATCGTTGGAATCAGGGTACTAGAATGAATGAGATACAAAGATCGGGTATGCGGGTTAGAAACCAACATGATGGATAAGATGCCATACTTTGCTGATGACAGTGTCTAGATTATGCTCACAGGACTGAGGATCTCAGGTGTAGTGGAAAATATGGTGTGGGACAGCAGGCCAGTATTTGAAAACATAGTCCATGTGGATATTGAAATTAGCAAGAATTAGAGCAGGAGTAATGACAGGGAGGCAAGCACTGGGCATGAACATTTTCAAATAATGAAGGTTAGGATCCTTTAATTCTGAAGAAGCATGCCACAGAGAGGGGTATTTGGTAGTATTATCTCATAATCTTATCTCCAGAGTCTCTATAGGAGAGGCAGAGAAGAGGGAGAAACAGCACTTTGTAGGCAACAGTGAAACACAAGGATGCTTAATCTATCTCTAGACCAACCCTATTTGAAGGGCAGGAGACAAAATGGCCATCACGTGCCTGGCCCAGGGCAGGTACTCCAAGAATGTTTATTCCCTCTGCAGAGTTAGCAGCAGGGGCTCCCCAAACTTGCATGTCTTACTTTTTAAATTGTCATTTGGCTTAGCTTACGTCTGTGGTGGCTTGGCATTTGCGCTACTTAGATTCCTCTTTTAAAACATATTCATGTTTGGTTCTGTTTTAAATGGACCTAAATATTTCCTGGGACAAGGTGAACACAGATGCACATACTCACACACTCACACACACACAGATCCTCAAGAACACTCACAAAGCAGCCAAAAACATGTCATTTCCCTCCAAGTTACACACTCTGAAGGTGGGATGGTTGGATAAAGTTAGTTTTCTTTCTGTGGCTATGAACTTGCTTTTTCTCTATGTGAAGTTACATAACTGTTCAAGTGACACAAACCCACGAGTGAGGCTCTTCTGCTATTGTATTTGCATCCAGGCAGTATGAGCTTTTTGGTTCTGATGTGGTCTCGGGAGCAGGCATGCTGGCTCTAGACCCACACCTGTGAATGCATCACCCAGGACCCTTCCAAAGCCCCTTTCCTCCCAGCATTCCTGGGGATCCCCAAGAGAGCTCCTAAAACAATGATAGAAGCCCTGCTCCTCTCTGCTGTGGCTTCTGTTGCTGTAGCTCAGTGGTCCTGGTGGCCAGCAGAGCTGCTGGTCTAGGGAGCTGATAGGTGTGCTTTGAGCTGAGTTCTGTTTCTCTAGCTTGTTCCTATCACGTCGTGACATGGGTGGCTTACCTGGCCCATGATGCTCTTTGGCTGTAGGAATGAGAATGTGCACTCCAAGTGCATGTAGCTGGGGGTGGGGAGGACCCTACAAGAGGACTGTTTGGCCCTGAGATGTTAAAGTGGGGGTCATGCAGTGGGTTTACACAGCCCCTTTTTCCCTCGGCCCTGCACATGTCTATCCAGGTGGCTGAGTTCACACAAGTTCCAAGGACCAGTTCCCATAAAGACTCCATGACTCCCTCCCATTCAGAGAGTCTGGTCATCAGAGCAAAGTTCCTTTTTCCATTTCAGACTCTGTCCCATGTTCCTGCAATCACACTGCAATGTAACTTCAGTAATAGCTTCTCCCCACAAACGTCAAAACAAAGGGGTCCATTAGCAATTTATGCATGTAACTCGGAGCCACGGATGATGGATTTGCTATGTGTTTTCCCTTATTTCTCTCAATTTTTCACCCCTCTCCTAGACTCACTGACATTGTCATGAATCATTGGAGGCAAATAAACGCTTGTGGTGAGGTGAGGGGGTGCTATCAGCTCCACAAAGGAGATACACTTGCCAGACATCCCACTGTGCCTCTGTTCTATCAGATAGGATAACAGATTTTGATCTAAGCACAGACCCACCAACTGAGGGAAAAATTTATAATACTAGGATAAGGGGGACGCCTCAGTGGCTCAGCAGTTGAGCATCTGCCTTTGGCTCAGGGCGTGATCCTGGAGTCCCAGGATCCAGGCCCCTATTGGGCTCCCTGCATGGAGCCTGCTTCTCCCTCTGCTTATGTCTCTGCCTCTCTCTTTCTGTGTCTCTAATGAATAAACAAATAAAATCTTTTAAAAAATACTGGGAATAAGGACTTCTGCAATGAATGCATAGAATCTAGGAACATTCCATTTTCCACCACTGTTGATTCTACATGACTAAACTCAATTTATTCATTCTGTTATAGACCACAAAACCTTTTCAATATTAGGTCTCATTTACCATACTCCCTGTCAGTTGTATCCCAATATGTCACAATTATTAGAATATGTGGAGTTTTTTTCTCATGGGCACTTATTCTCTTCCCCTCAAAAAAAAAAAACATGAAAAGTTTATGATTAAAATAGTAAACCTAGAGAATGCACAAAAGTAAAAAGGAGAAAATAAAAATAATCTATAATCTTACCATCCATAGATATCATGGCATTGCTGTTCCTATTTTTTAAAAGATTTTATTTATTTATTCATGAGAGACACTGAGAGAGGCAGAGACATAGGCAGAGGGAGATGCAGGCTCCCTGTGGTGAGCCTGATGTGGGGCTCAATCCCAGGACTCCAAGATCATGACCCGAGCCAAAGGCAGATGCTTAACCACTGAGCCACCCAGGCGTCCCATCTTTTTTTTTTTTTTTTTTTTTAAGATTTTATTTAATTTGACAGAGACTGAGAGAGAGAGCACAAGCAACAGGGGGTGAATGAGAAGTAGGCTCTCTTCTGAGCAGGGAGATGGACATGGGACTTGTTCCCAGGGCCCTGGGACCGTGACCTGAGCCGAAGGCAGACGCTTAATAGACTGAATCACCCAGGCATCTTGCTACTATATCTATTTTGCTTTCCCTCTTCCCCTGTGAGTTTTTAAAAATTGAATTGTGATTCTATTTAATTTTTTGCCTTATTCTAAAAAGGTAAATGTTATAAACCAAGATTTAAGGTTTTACTATTGATTACTTTGATTAAAGAAATGAATAAGATAAAGTGAAATTTTAGTACAGGTAATACAAAGCATCCACTACTGCTGTTTCTTTCTTTGAGCCAACCAACCCAGGAAGCCTCTTTCAGAGACTAAACCCTTCCTACTCTATAGTCTCATCTATAGCTACAAGAAAAAGAAAACAATAAGACAAAAAAAAAATGCAAGCTGACATTTTCAATTTGTGTCCTGCCCCAGTGTAATGGAAACACGTTGCCTTCACTTCTAGGGAGTGCACGGCCAGGCGCTATGATTGGTAGGTTTCATTAGGACCTCAAGATGTTGGGAAGAAGGACAAATCATAAATGCCACTCAGTAATTCTGATTTTGGCTCAATTTTCGTCTCTACCCAAGAGATTTCTGCAAAATAACCCGTGGATAATTTGAACTAGGTTGGCCAACTCTTATTTCAAGAGACTTGAGAAATGGGGATTTATGATGACATTGCCTATTTTTCCATGCTGATGTTCACAATATGCTGTGTGAAAACACGTTGATCCTGCTCTATTTCATTCCACTAACAAGCTTGCCTTTCATGAGGCAGGACCACTTCGTGTAGGAAATTAGCTAACCAGCTTGATGTTGGCAAGAAAGACAGGCATATTAAATCTGATGTAGCAAAGAATCTAATGCAAACTTTTCTTAAAAATAAAGGCTATAGGGTAGCCTGGGTGGCTCCACGGTTTAGTGCTGCCTTCAGCCCAGGGTGTGATCTTGGTGACGAGGGATGGAGTCCCACATTGGGTTCCCTGCATGGAGCCTGCTTCTCCCTCTGCCTGTGTTTCTGCCTCTCTCTCTCTGTGTCTCTCATGAATAATTAAATAAAATCTTAAAAAAAAATAAAGACTATATATTTTTGAAAATGTATGATTAAGCAACATGTGTGCTGATTTCTGGAATATACATTGTCCCACTATTAAAGGAAATGTTTTGTTTGCTCTAACATCTCCCCTTTTATGCTTATGAGGGGAACAGAAATGTCAAATGAAGTACTACAGGGAAAACTGTCCATTCGCTTCAGGAGGAACTGAGGCAAATGGTAAGTTAACCAGTTGACAGGTAATGCTCTGTGTTCTTCTGAGATTTATAGTCTAATTTTGTAGCTTCAGCTGGATGGACTCAGTCACTTTGTACTGAGTCACTTTAGCAGTAGGAAAGCATCCAGACCCCTGTTGCTCGGTTGCACAACCACCTTGCAAGTAAGTCAATCTCTGTTAAGTCATAGGTGCCATAGGACTGATGATGGGCCCTGGAGACAAGGGCCTCCCTGGGCTCCCTTCCCAAGCCAGCAGCATGAACATTTAGTAAGATTGTCATAGAGACACAAATAGTACATCTCAGTCTGCAAATATAAGTGTACAAGAAAACTGGCTTTCTTTGCTTTCCAAACCTCTATTCAATGTTAATTTCGAGCCCCACTTCACTAGAATAGGACAGTGTCTTTTCAGTTAACCTGGAGTCTCCTCTCCTCACTGCCATCATCAAACTGGGGTTTAGGCTGGTTTGAAGAGATATGAATAAAGCCATCACACTGGAGCAAGGGTCCATCTAGTCCTTGGTTCACATCGGCATCCACTGTTCTATGCAGCCACCATTGGGACCTCCCTCACTGTGTCCATGTGACTGTTCCCTCAACTCCCCAACAATTATACTGCTGATTTTGTGCCCCACTTGGGGGTCCTAGAACTTCTGCTAGGGTCCAAGCTCTGTCTGCATAGTGTGGTCTTCTTGCTCATCTCAAAACCTAGCTCACTCACTTCCTGCAGGAGACTTCTCCTTGTCCCTCCAAAGCCCATCTCATCTCTTTTCCCTCTCAGATTCTACAGCATTCATCTGGCATTTGTCATGCAAGGATTGTCTTGTCCTTAAGCTTTCCATGAGTATCTGTAGGTCTTTCTAGGACAGGGCTCCATCACCTTTACCTTCAGTTCCTCATTAATATGCTTTCCTCAATTAAATTAGTACTCCGTCTTCCAGCTAAGATGTCCACAAGCTCGCATAGAGGATCAAAGACAGGAGATTCCGGTAACAGAGAGAAAATGCAGACACATGTTCCAGGTTATCAAGATTATGCACCAACAAACCAAAAACATGGTGTGTATATATTTTGTCTTCCACACTACACTATAAACTCAAAGGCAGTTCTCTGTTTTAATGATTTTTTTTTTATCTTTACCAGCATCCAGCCTGGTGACTCAGTTGATTGATGCGTCTGCTCTATGCCGATCTATTCCAAGTACCATGAAGAAATAAAAAGGAAATTAAAAAGTAAATAAAAATTCTGACCAAAACAATATTTCTTTTCAAGAAGCTAATTGGAAAACCACATAGACAGAAATGATGAATAGATAAGCTTGAATAATGGGCTCCTCTATCATTTCTATCAGTAACACAGCAAGTTCAATTTAGTTCAGTTGGGGTTGTTTCATTTCTGCAAAATGCTCCTGCACTAGGCCTGGTCATAAAGTTACATTTGGTATGACTGCTTGGAAATTCCTAGTGGGTAGCGCTGTTACATAGTTATAAACTGGAACACAGATACACAACAAACTACTATTTTCTTAAAATGAAATACTCATTTCAAGAGGTACCCTAAGGCCCCAACTTACCCCTAGCTAGAGAAGGGAAACGTATTAGGTATGGTGCTTTCAGGTAGGCCCGAAGTGAGCTAAATCTCTGAAGCCAGGAAGCTCATCAAACACTCAAACTCAATTTTACCTCAATAAAAAAAAAAATAAATAAATAAAAATTAAAAAAAAGAGAGAGGCAAAATTTTCAAAGAGGAAAACCAAAAACAAAACAGATGCCACTTTTGGATAGTTAAGTAAGAAGAATTCTATGCTTGTTGTTGTATGCAGACCTTTATTAAAACCTGAGTCACTGCTATTTGGATAGGTCTTGCACAGAGTACACATATACACTCTTGTGTTAACCGAGACACTTTTGGCAGTAAAAGGAAGCATTATTATTACTAATTACTCCGTGACAACAACAGACCTAAAGCTGGAGTATGGCCACCCTATTCCTGCAATGCAGTCAAAGTGAAGGAAAAGAATTAGGGCAAACCAAAGCATAAAGCCACCTCAGACCCCTGAAATCTCTTTGCAACGAAATAGCAAACCACAGTAGACCCAGAAACAGATTTCAGCCCCTTTGTAGTCAGTGGCAAACAGTTTCCTCAGAATAATTTCACAAACTTTTCTGCCACTTGCATGGTTTATCTTTTGCAAATTTTCTGAAATGGGGCTTTACTGTTCCCAGATCTGGACTCATCACGATGTTTACTTGTCTTTGGGCTGGTGAGAAAATAACTTTAAAAAATGGTGAATATTAGATGCCAAGAAGACAGTATTATTTCCGTATGTTTGCATGGGACGTTGAATTTGTGAGCACTGCTGAGTACTGAATATATACATAAGTAACATCCCTATAGGCTATTTTAGTAACACTATACATCAATTCCTTTGGTAAAGCAGGACACACATACTTATTGTAGACAATTTTAAAAACAATAAAGATGTACAGAAAAAAATGGAATCACCTGTAAACCCATCACCTAGAGAGAAAACATGTTGGTATATTTCTATTTGTGTATTTCAGATAGTTGAGATTCTACCGCATATGTACTTTCTTCTTTTTCTACTTACTATTATACCACTATTGATACCTATTATTATACAACTTTAATAGTCATTCAATATTCAATAGTGATGACATCTAATGTTTGTAGATGCTAATATATATCATATAATTTATCCATGTGACAGTCCTACGAGGTAGGTGATTTTATTAACGCAATTTGCAGATGAAGAAATTGGGCAGATATGGGTTAGGAAACTTGCTCAAGGTTTCACTAGAATTAAGTGCAGAATCGGGGTTGAATCAAGTCTGAGCAATCCTAGAGCCCAGGTGCTAAACAACAGGCTGTGCCGTATCAGGTCTTGGTTTTGCAAACAGAAGCACTTAGGTATTTTCAATATGAAGGACTTCAAATACAGGAAATGTAAGGTTTCTACGACCTGTATACACCTCCCATTGGAAGAGAGCAATAATCAATCAGGAAAGCCCCAGATCTAGAAACACAAGTATTTCAGCGATGCCACTACTGCTGAGCTCAGCTCCCTGTGGCCCCCGAGAGCTGCTGGCACCCCCCCATACCAGCCATTTGCTGATGCTCACACTCACACCTAGAGCCTCCGCCACAACCGGTGGCCTATCCTTTGCTTCTGACTTGCAAACCTCAAAAAGTGCCACCCACTGATGATATCCGACACCTGCTGCCAAGGAAATCTGAGAAATACAGTTTCTAGGCTCTCAGCGCCTGGGGTGCCAGGCAATGCGTAGCCAGACAGGGCAGCTAAGGAGAGGCAGAGGTAAGATCAGGGCCCCCCGTTACGAGACAAATCATACTCCACTTAATTTTCTCGATAGTTGTACATTTCAGTTATTTCTCCGACCTTGGGCGACAAAGGAGACAGCGGCAGCTCAGGCCGCACGGCTCACGTCCGCACCTGCGTGCCTCCCACACACGCATCTCAGCTGTGCCTGGAGTCGGGGCCGCGCTCGGGGCCTCCCCGCCTTCACTCCGGCTCCTGCCTTGTGACGAGCCGCACCGCCGCTGGAGGGCAGCACCTGCCCGCCGACCTGCAGCGGGCGCCCCGGGGTAGGGCCCGGGCCCGGGCCCACGTCTGCGGACCCTTCGGCCGCCCAGGCGCGCCCCCAGGCCCCTCCCCAGGCCCGGAAGGGTGCCCGCGCCTTCCCCCGCGTCCGTGCTGAGCACCCGACGGAGCTTCCCTGCAGGCGGGGCTCCTTTCTGGAAGAGCTTCTGCAGCCTGTGTGGGTGGCTCCGCCTTGAGGGTGGACTGACCGGTGGGCGCGGGTGGGAGGCAGACGCTTCTCTGCCGCCCTGATGCCCCACCTCCGGCTCTCGAGTCCAGGCCAGGCACCCCCGCCCCCGCCCCCGCGCCCCAAACACGGGAAGCTCCTTCCGTGAAAATCGGCTCATGCAAAGGGACACGATTAACTGCCAACTGACCTTTCATGGCACGTGGATTTATGGTCTGAGCCCTCAGGTTCTCCATACCCAGGGCCACAAGGGAAATTTTGGGCATCGCTCTTTGTCCACGTTCTTCCCAGAGATTCCTAAATAATGGAATTACTGTATAAAGGAGAGGAAACATTATTAAGGTTGTGATACTTATTGGCAATTTGGTTTCAAAAACTTTTACCAATTGATACACCCAGCAGCTAGTAACAGTGCTTCTCCTTGAGTCCTGGCTCACTGCAACTTCTGCTGGATGGCATTTGATCTGCATCTATTTATCTACTTACCATCTATGTAGTATTGCCCATATATATACATATATATGATATATATAAAATTATATAATATAAATATCTTATTATATAACATATATCAGAATATATGTTTCCCACAAGCTGCTTCATTCTCCATGCTAAAGTGAATCATGCCCCAATCCTGTCTCTCGCATATATCCTTGCAGCTCCAAAGACCAAACGTTTTCTAAAAATGTGAGGAAAGTAACATCCCCAGCATATTCGTTTAGTCAATTACCATAATTGTGGCAATTGTAATTGTTGACTGAATGCAAAGTGTTCTTCCACAAGTTGTAGGGGTGTGTCACTAAGGAGTAGGTTGAGCTGTGAGTGACCAAAATCCCAGTGGTTTAAACCATATACATTTTTTTTTTCTCTTTGTCATAGCAACAGCCAGCAGTTAAGCAGGGTCTTACGTGCTACGAGATCCACTGAACAGGTTTATTCCACCTTTCGTTCCCAAGTTTGCATCCACATTCCATCCAGCAGGAAGGAGAAAGGGGAGGCATGCTTCTGTTTTCTAGAAGATATTTGACAGAAGTTGTACAAGAACCCTTCCTCGTAGAGCTCGGTGCCCAGAAGTAGTCATAGAGGCAAGCTCAGCTGCAAAGAGGGTGGGAAGTACAATCTTCTGTCCAAGTGATCATTTTCCAGCTAAACATCAGATGAGTTCTATAGAGAACAGGCACCAAGGAACACATAGTCGTCCCTGTCCCAAAAGCACAAAAGTACAATATATAATTTTTGCACTTAAATGAGACAATTTGCTTATTTCCTGGAAAGCCTGTACTCCTCTTTTAACATAGAAAATACAGTCCTGTGGGTTAGAGCCCATTGTTTTTCTTTCTTTTAATTACAGTCTGCTTTTCCTTTGACATAGATTATAGTTTCAGAGGTATTTCAAATTTATTTTGGACTTCAAATGGCTGTAATTTCTCATGCTTTGCTCCCTTTCCTAGACTGGCTTTCCTGTCTCACCATTAACTGGTCTGAGAATAAACACTCAGATGGAGCAGGTGAGGTGTGAGCCTGGAAGTTTGCTTCATATTTTTCCTTGACAAAAGAAAGATGAAAATGTACTATAAAATATCAGGAAGCAGAGAAAGAAACTGAGAAGAAAGAGACAGCAGGTCTCTGTGATGAGCAATGAATATAACCTCCATCATTCAAATTAAAAAGCCCAATTTGGACAGGTCAAGGAGCTTTGATGGAAAGATACATCAGTAGACTTGGCAATTTACAGACAGGATCCCATCATGGTATTATATCTATCTTGTACATCTCCTTAAATAAACAGCAGCTCAAAATTAAGACAGTATAGTTTCATAAAGTACTGGCCAAATAAGACTGTGCTATAAGTTTTATGGATTAGTGAGCTTAAGCAAAGAATAGTCATTAGCTTGAGCGATGGATCCCGGAAGTCTTGAGTCTGCTTATCATCTCAGACCACTTGGTGAATAGTCTTTCTGTTGCCCAATTGGTGGGGCCAGAGTTCTCTATTTAATTATTTGCCCATCTTTATTTTCAGTGTTCTCATCCCTCTCCAAAACCATATATTCATGCAGTGTGCTTTGTTCAAGAATACTCTCGAAATGAAGCAGTTTGTGTATAGTTGATACAGTGATGATGAAATTGAAGTTTAGAGTATCCATTGTAGTAAGTTGCAGAGAGAGCACTTGAACCCAAGCCCTCAGACTTCCTGCTCAAGGTTCAAGTGCTGATCTTTTAGGGATTCAAACCCTGAAAATTCTTCCAAGGTCAGGGGATTCAGGTCAGCCCAATCTGAGTTGTGCTTGTAGGCTTTTAGCCACTGGTTAAGACTGGCTTCCACCCCACCCCTAGCTTTGGGTGAATTATTATTAAAGGTGTACAGATTCAGTCAAAAGTTGTCTGGAAAGAGATTTAATTTATACCCTCAGCATTTGAGGAGGTCTTTTTAAGAATATACAAGTAAATAAGAAGAGGATGCACAGAAAAATCCAATGAGGTGGATCTGATGAGTCCTGAAGTTTGGGCAGAAGGGGGTTAGCATGGGATCTGAGGACTTAAGACAGTCTGGGAATTGCTGGTGAGGGTGTAAGTCTTTGGAGTCATTAGATGCTCATTCACAACAGTGACTCCTCACAACAGGAGTCATCAGGCTTTTGAAATTTTTGACATTTTTAAAAAACTGGTTTACAGTAGTTTGCGTTGATACCCTTTGTTCAAATAGAGCTCTGTTTTTCTGGCACCGAAGCAAATTTGGGTTTGGTTCGTGGATGAAGAAACAACCTATGAGAAGGGTCCGGAGAGGCTCCCTCCACTTTTGCCTGAGGAGATGCAGGCAGGGAGGAGGATGGGGTAGGGACTGTTTTCTTTATTTTACAGTTGAGAGCCTGCCCAAGGTCATACAGTGAGGGGGGACTGGGATGAAAATAGAACTCAGGTGTCCCGACTTCTAGGCCAGCACTCTTTCCATTATGCTGCAGTTGTCTGCTTCCAAGAGACCCACATCTGATGCCCAGAAAATGCCATGCAGAAGACTACTGTGACTATTCTAAGTTTAAGTCAGAGGAGGGGGGTGGTGTATGATGAGTTGAGCCAGGAGAGGACTGTGGGGATGCCATCCTGACATCCTGGATATGGAGTCTTTTTTTTTTTTTTATGGCTTATGCCACTCCAATTGGCATAAACAAGGCATAGCTGAAGATTAAATGTCCTGAACATTATTAGTCCATTAGGTCTCTCGATACTTTCTCCCAGAATTCTCTGGTATTTTACATTCTGAATCAAGTTTTGTTTATTAAATTTCTTGCATGCTCGTGAAGTGATGTCCCCTTCACTGCCTTTTTTCAAGGAGCAAATATTCTCTCATATACTTTGGAAAGGAAAAAAAAACTTTCTGTCCAGAAGTCAAGTCAAGAAAAAATTGTGTTGCCATCCCCTTCCCCTGCCTTGGGCGACCAACTTATCTTTGTCTGCCTGGGACTTTCTCAGCTGAAAACCCCATGTTGTCCCTTTAAGCCAGGACAAACTGAGGTTGTTGATCATCCTTCTATGACACAATTTTCTGCATTGGCTCCTCTTGCTGCCTCAGGAGGTAATGAAGCAGACCCTGCAAAATGCTTTGTCCTCACTAGAAAGACATTTACCTACATCTAACAAAGGCAGAAGGGTTGGTGGACTGGGCTGGATAGCCTGTGCTCTACGGGATAAAGAGAGTCCCCATGAAGATGAAGGGTAGATTTTCCCAGGCCTGGGCTTCCTGGTATGATTTGAGAAGCTCCTTTGGGTGGAAGAGAGTGGCTGTAGCGGGTCAGAGGTGAGGGAAGAAAGTAGGTGCCATTCACCCTTGCCTGCAGGAAAGTAGAACTATTCCATTACCCCAAGGAAAATTCTTGTTTCCAGGGTAGAACATTCTAGAAAAGTCTGAAAGGGAGCAATTACCTACAATATCAGTTAGCCAAGGGGCAATTGAGAAGACTTACTACAAACCAGTTTGTTCTTCATTTCTCTTGGTTGGCTTTCCTGGGCCCACAGTAGGGTCACAGGCAGCCTGTACCTGCAGGTCAGGTGAGGCTCTGTGCTGGAAGAGAGGTTAAAGTGCATGCAGGGGATCCCCTTCCCAAGTGTTCCTGTTTTCTTGGGAAGAAAAGTTCCCTGTTCCTGATTAGGTAAGGCTGCCTTTCTGACCTGTCACAGAGTACTTGCTGCTGCTAGATTTGTTGTTTTGGAGCATGGCTATTTGACAGCTCCAGAGGGGAAGACAACCTAGCAAGCAGCATTTCAGATTTCACTGTCTGGCCAGAAGTTTGGATATCAGAGAAGATGAATTCACTGCATGCCTGTATGGGGCTTATGTAACCTGCAGGCAGCAGCTCAGTGCAGCGCAGGGGCCGCCACGAGGGGGTAGGGAACCTGCCGACAGGCACCGCACTGCAGATCCCAGCTGGGAGAGCATGCTTGGAGGTTCAGTGACTGTATTACCGCAATGCAGAGCCAGCAGCAGTGATGGAGGAGGGAGTCCAGGAGCCCCTGGCGTTGGTGCTGGGGCTCCAAGCTCTAATTTGGCAAGGCCAGGGGGTGGGGCTGGGGGAGTGGGGAAGCCTGCCTTCTGGTCCATTTTTGACAATAGGTGGGGGCAAGCTGTGTGGGAGGGAGCTCAGGAGACAAAGGAGAGGAACAAGTCAGAGGCCTTGGAGCTGTTTTGTTGGAGAGTAAGGGATTAAGGCAGCAAGCCTTCTTAACTGATTAGCAGCGCGATTGCTCTCCAGGGGCCTCTTCCCCAAATTCTTTCTTCCTTACAACCGCAGCCACACTCCTCCCCATCTTTGACTCTCCTAAGCCACAGCCCACAGCTCCCCATCCCAGCACCCAGTAATTACCAGAAGCTCTGCTGGAGTCATCATGTTTGGGGACAGTCAGCATCTCAGCTGAGTAGGCACCTCCATGTTGCGACAATCAGGTGGTTGCAATTCCACAATATTTATTTGACTTTATTCTGCCCAAGGAATGAGGTTAGGTCCATCAGGGCATACTACTGCCCTCTCGGTATTGTGGGATAATGGTAAGAAATAGGACAAGGTCCCAGATCAATAAAGCACATAGCCAAACATTGACCCTGCAAACCTTAAGGGAGATACAAAGTGCTGCACCTTTTTTCTGTAGGTTCAAATACTTAACATCTTTAAAAAAAAAAAAAAAACTTTATTTAGGGGTGCCTGGGTGACTCAGTTAAGCATCTGCCTTCAGCTTAGGTCATTATACTGGGGTCCTGCGATGGATCCTGCTTTGGGCTCACTGCTGAGCAAGGAACCTGCTTCTCCCTCTCACTCTGCTGCTCCCCCTATTTGTGCTCTCTCTGTCAAATAAACAAATACAATCTTTAAAAAAAATTTAAAAATGATTTATTTATTTGAGAGAGAGCAAGAAAGTGTGAGAGAGCCAGCAAGTGGGGGAGGGTTAGAGGGTGAGAATCCTCAAGCAGACTACCTACTGAGCCCCGAGACTCACAGGGAGCTCCCTCCCAAGATCCTGAGATCATTACCTGAGCTGAAACCAGGAGTCAGACGCTTACCAGCTTAACCAACTGAGCCATCCAGATGCAACGCCTTTTCTTCCAGCTGATATGGAGGAACAAAATGTGAGCTATTTTCTCTGATTTCTGCAAATCTGATTGGGTTGTCAATAGGACAGAAGTTATAAGTTGATTTCAGCTTCTATCCAACTTCAATAAATTCACTCTTTTTGTTATGATTGAGAAAGCTGGACTTTAAAATCAGATGGACCTGGATATAAATCTTAGCCTACCGTTTACTTGCTTTATGTTACTGGGCAAGTAACCTCACTATCAGTTTTCTCAACTTCTAAATTGGGCTCAAGTAAAAAGAGGTTAAGAGCTCTGAAGTTAGAATGTCTGGGTTTAAATGGGAATCTACCACTCATTAGCTGCATGACCTTGGGTAAGTTGCTGAACCTCTTGGTATCTTAGTTTAGAAAGTGGACATATTAATTCCTCCTACCTCCTAGTGTTGCTTTAATGATTAAATAGGTTTTGTCTGTTTTTTTTAAAGATTTCATTTATTTATTCGTGAGAGACAGAGAGAGAGAGAGAGAGAGAGAGAGGCTGAGACACGAGCAGAGGGAGAAGCAGGCTCCATGCAGGGAGCCTGATTGTGGGACTTGATCCCAGGACTCCTGGATCACGCCCTGAGCCAAAGACAGATGCTCAACCTCTGAGCCACCCAGGTGTCCCTAAATATGTTAACATATGCTTAGAACTTAAAATAGTGGCTAGTTGAGAACAAGTGTTTTCTAATAATGATAATAATTACAATATATTGTAATTACAATATTATAATTACAATAATAACAATAATTTCATCACAAGATTGCTATGATGTATAAAATTAGACAGCACATAAAAGTACCAGGAAAATAAATATGAATATGTGTGACTATCTCCTCCTATTACTTATAATGAGTAAGGAAACAACAAAAGAGCCCTTCTGTGCTAGTATTCTGTACCACAGAATTAAATGTAGCATGAACTGATAATATTTCCTTCTTCTGCCACTTTTCCTTTAAGAAAATGGAAAGTAGAATTGATATAGGGAATGATTATTAATATGATATAATAGCTCTTAGCATTATGATTTAAAGTTATGCTAAAGTACAATTTTCAAAAATGTAATAATTATGACTCACATACAAATACAAAAATGAAAAATTTCAAACATTTTATTTAACCCATTGGTTAGGGAATGAGTAAGATGGTAACCTCTGTTCCAAGGATAATCTGAAGAACACAAAGACACGTGCAGTCAGGATCGCAGAATGGAATTTGTTAATAGATATAGCACTGGTTCGGTCTAGAGTGGCAGTCAAATATGATGTTTGGAGTTAACTTTTTTACAGGATGGAAGTAAATCAAATCTCTACCCACAAAATTCATTTGCATTTCTGTAGATAAGGATCAGTTGCTTTACTATCAGTTTTCCAAGGCTTAACTTGTTTTCCTACAGAGCTGTAAAGTTGTCTAGTGAGTGGAAACAGTTGAAGATGCACCATTCTGTGGAATCCAATAATCCTCAGAGAGTCTATGCGCCTATGGCAGGTCATCACTGAAAGAGCACCCAGTAAGGTCCTTAATAATTAAAGATGAACCAAATAATAAAGTACATTCTACATTGGAAAGAGGGGACATTTGTCAGTTGATTGTGTCAAATGAGGTGAACGTACATTTGTGAAGTTACTTTACCTACCACTTTGGGTCCCCAGCATCAAGACTACCTTCCTTAAGATGAGAAACTGTTTTGAGGTGGCAGGTGACACCAGGATAGCTGATACCAGCCGCTAGCTACATGTTGCTGATACACTTGTCAGAGAGGTTTTATGGCCTGCTGACTCTTCTTCTAGAGGCACCAAAGCCTTGAGAGAGGAGTCATGCCACAAGTCTTCAAGGCAGTGAGATAGAAACCTGACGTTGGTGGGGAGGCAGGTAGGGTATGGAGGACCTAGACTCCTGTGAACTGATCCACAAAAAGCCACTGGGCCACAAGCTCCCCATGGCTTCTTGGCTTCCCTAGCACCATCTATCATAAGTCCATGAACCATATTAGGCACCATATTCAGCCTCCATGATGAAGCAAGAGACTCTTTTTTCCAACTCCTTGGGATATAAGCATGGGCTAGTAGAAACACTGAGAATTAGCATGATTAGGATTTCTTGGAAAGGTCTCCTAAGAACACAGGCTGAGTTTTCCCTTAGTTCTTAAAGGGGAGCTAGCTGTATTGTCCAAAGCATGGTTTGGGAGCCCCTAAATAACAATCACATCTGCCCTCAAACTGCTGAACGTGAGAACATTTAAATAATCAGTAAGTCAAACTCTTTCTTGCCTCCTTTATTTGGGGGTGAGAACAGACAGTTTCTCAGAGGCATCCTTGGGAGGAAGCAAGTGAGAGAGAAATGGCAGATGGTATGGTCCTCTGTGATGCTGAGTGATATGGCATATCTACTACAGGGTTCTCTAATTCCTTCTGATTTGGGGGAATGAGGAGAAGTGGAGGAAAACATGGTGGAATCAATCAAATATGATTTATTCACAGGCAGGCAAGGAGACAGTTTCCTTTCCTCTCTTCCTTACCAGGACCATGTAATTGAGTCTAATGGGAAGTGATTGTAGGGGGAGTTCAGAGGCTGTTTTCAGGTGTCCTTGCCCAAAGACAGCAATCAAAATGCAGATGAGGCAGATGAGCTTTCTCTATCTTACCATAGGAAAGGGACACAGACTCTTGATAATGAAGGGGAAAATGGCAAATGGATGTTTACTGTGGCTTCTCTGTCCGCAGATGGTCACTGGTGTGGTCATGGGGGATGGAGGGCCAGCAGACACGCTCCGTGTCCTGAACTGATGCCACCCTGTATTGACTGCCTGCTGTCTGCTCGGAGAGGCTAAGTGCTGCACTAATGCCGTCTTTTCACACTGTGGAAGAGGGGCAGGAGGCCAAGGGATCTTGTTTCTTCCTTTATTTGCCTCAACCTGAACAAAGATCCTGTTTTTTCCTCCCTTTGCCAGCTAAGCGGCTTTCCCCAAAGTACACCAGGCCATTGGGATTTTTCTAACCAGAAGGGGCAATTCGGTGCTTTGCAATTTGGCAGCACTAGAGATCCACTCTCATTTTGACCTTCAATCTAAATAATTAGAGCCTTCTCATCTAACTAAACAAAGAAGATCTGGGGCAGCATGGGACAGAATTAGAAATAACCCACCAGGAGATCAGAACTCAGCCTGAGGAGGACAGCACCGTGCTATAACCCAAATGGGAGAAACTAATCAAATGGAGGCCGAGATGCCTCCCGATCTGCATTTTTTTTTTAAACAGAAAAATGACTTTCAACAAACCCTTCCAACAGACAGATCAACCTAGGATGAAATTTCCAGTGCCCCTCCTTCCCTGCCAGGAATAATAAATAGTCCTAGGCTGAGCAGCTGCTGGGCATCACTTAGGGCTGTTTCCTTCCATCCAGTCCTGGGAGAGCCCCAGAGCCCCTCCCCTCCCTCCTGGCCAGTGCTGCTAAATTTAGCTCTTCCAACATGTGCACAGTCTATATTTAGTGCCTAAGAGTCAGAGCTCAGTGTACAATTCATCAAGCCATCAGTCATCTCTCTATCCAAGCGACATGTAGAGAAAAATCCTTCCAAAGACTAGCTTGCTCTCCACTAGGGTGGAAGCCATTCTAAGAACAGGGAATTCACAGGGCCAAAGGGGTTTTCTCTGTACCCGGTGGTGTCAGGAGTGCCTGAGATTGCCAGGCACACAGCCAACAAGCAGAGCATGTCTCCAGAGAGCCAGAGGGCAGAGGGAAGATGAATGAAGGAAGTAGGACTCAGAGAAAGCCTGCAGGCCCTGCTGCATTTATTCTGTCCCCGTTGAAATTGCAGGCAACTGGGTGTGGATCTTAAGTCTCTAGCTTAGATGTCACTTCTTCATGGAAATTGCCTTAAGACCACTCAAAGTGGATTAGGAGCCCCCCACCCCCCCCCTTTGGACCCTGCCTGTACACAGTATTTCCTCTGGCACACTGTATGGAAACTATCCCCTCACATTGTAATGTGCAAATAAATCACTTGGGACGTTATTAAAATGAAAGTTCTCATTCTGTGTATCTGGGCCTCAGATCTTGCATTTCTAATGATCTTTGGGGGTAAGATTGGTAGGGCAGAGGTTATACCAGCTTCACCAGCTGGTTGCAAATTCAGACATTGCCTCAAGGTCTGAGCTTGTAAGTTCAAGGGTGAAGGTATTACAAGAGGGGTGTTGGGAAAAGAGGAAAGTGACTGGTTTTCATTTACCATTCCTACCCCCTCTCCCTCAACCTACTACCACCACCATGACTGCAGACAAGTAGGACTGTAC
This sequence comes from Canis aureus, assembly GCF_053574225.1. Classification (NCBI taxonomy): domain Eukaryota; kingdom Metazoa; phylum Chordata; class Mammalia; order Carnivora; family Canidae; genus Canis; species Canis aureus. The sequence continues at coordinate 51,179,132 of NC_135616.1, forward strand.
CCAAGTGAAGGAGAGATCTCAGTACATGGGAAAGGTTTATGTTCATGAATTTCAATTCAGGCTCTGAACTCTTCCACTGTCCCACCTGGAGACCTTTCTTTTATCAGAGCAAGCAATACTGCAGAGGTCCCTAAATAGGAGTTGCAACCACAGCCGGGGCTGGTGTGGAGGGGCCTGAGAGTTTTTCCACTGCAGAGGGGCATCCCTAATGGTATAGCCCAATGGGGAGGTAGGAAGAGGTTTCAGTACACAAGTAAATTGACAACAAAGAATGATGAAAGATAAAGTACACCAGACAATTGAGAAAATTTCATTCAGGCTATTGCAATAAAGAGAGAGTTTGTTCATGAGCAATGTTTCAAAGAAAAGGAAAGTGATCTGACATCATGGAGACAAATAAATGAGAATCATGAGAATGGTCTTATCTAAGAATATTTAGAGTATCAGAACATGGTGGTCTTCACAGTTAGCTAAAATGGGGTTGGGGATTTCTGAGAACAAATGAATGGGAGAATTTCTGGACCTTTGTTCTTTTCCAGGAACATAGGACACAGGTGAGTTATAATCGGTCAGAGTATAAGGTGGTGACAGTGAAGTGTGGAGTGGGGGTTGCTGTGGGGGCAAGAGCAACCCATGCATGCCTCAAAACTCAGATAAGCAAGAGATGTCTATGGACCAGCATTACCTGGAAGCAGTGGTATTGTGGAGCTGGCTGGAACCTGCAGTGGAGAGCTCATCGTTCAACATACAGCTGGTTGCTCAACCATCGGTAGGTTGAAATTGGCCATGGTGGGAGTATTTATACCATGAAAATTGGCAAACACTGTAAATCAGTGTTCCTCTTCTGCCCACTCATCTACAGAGCTTACACATTTATCAGCAGCCCACTGCCCAGAAGGCCCTGTGGAGGAGGCAAAATTTGAAATGGACCTTAAGAGTTGGGAAAAGAAGCAGTCGTATCTCTCCTTCCCAAGTTAGTGCAAGAAAAGAGAGGGCACAATCCTTAAATTCCAAAATGAAGGGCCCAGAGTTGACATAGAAATAAATTAAGCATTGTTTTAAGTGCCATATGGTCTGGACAAGAATTTTAGTCTTTATTTTGAAATGGGTTGCAGGAGTTGTCTTGTGGAAATTTGTGACATGTAGATACAGTACTTGTGTGCCATTCCAGCACCCAGAGAATTCAGTTCAATAGACATTTTCTGAGCGTCTACAATTTGGTGATTATATTATGAGATCTGTAGTGCCTTTTGAATTGTCAAAGCAAGATTACTTTATGTTCTTTATTGTTTAACTTGTATATTTTGTGGTGTTATTACTTTTTAAAAGTGTGTACAATTATATCTACCTCCTTTCTAATGAGAAAGTTGGTATCCTGCATTTTTCAGATATAGCCAACAGCATAGTTTAGTAGAGGTTTGAAGAAAAACCCATGTTATATCATATCAGAATAGGATATTCCATGCTTCTGATGCATTTCCCTTTTCAAGATGGCTATATGGTCCAACCATTAGCCTTATCACATCTTTACCTTATTTCACAGTTCTTTTTTTAATTATTATTTAAAAATTTTTTAATTCCTGTATGGTTAACATACAGTGTTACGTTAGTTTCAAGTGTATGAATCATAGTTCTCTCTTATAAGAAGCATGTAATTGTTCCTAATTTTCTTAAATGCATAAAATGCTAACTCAAGAGTGATCATAGAGAAGAATAGGATTATATCAGGATAAACGTATTTCTGCTATGGAAACAAAAATTGAAACAGACCCCTCAAAGTATGTATCAAGTTCAGTACTCAACTTTGTTTAATTTTATTTTATTTTATTATTTTTATTTTTTATTATTTTTTATTGGAGTTCAATTTGCCAACATATAGCATAACACCCAGTGCTCATCCCATCAAGTGCCCCCCTCAGTGCCTGTCACCCAGTCACCCCCACCCTCCACCCACCTCCCTTTCCACCACCCCTTGTTCGTTTCCCAGAGTTAGGAGTCTCTCATGTCTGTCTCCCTTTCTGATATTTCCCACTCATTCAGTACTCAACTTAGAAGGATAAATAGGAGGTAGCTAAAAACATAGGAGGTGGAAGGAATTCCAGTGAAGGGAATTACATTTGGTCATCCCATTGCATTTTAAGACATTCATTATTATTGTAACTGAAACATAAATAGGCTTGAAATAAAATGAGAAGTGGGAAACAATAAGGAGGAATAAGGTCAGATTCAGACAAGTAAATAGTTGTACTGTTTGGAGCCTTATGGTTTATCTTACTTGGGAGTTTGAGCTTTGCCCTAAAAGCTCTAGGGAACTCTCCAAGTATGGGAATCAAAGCAGGAGAAGAAGCGTGGTTCAAGGTTGGAAGAGGATTACACAGAGGGCTAGGCGTTGGGGTGGGATGGTAGTGATCCAAGTGAGGAAGCTCTGCATTGGCAGGAAGGTTGAGGATTCCATTCTAAAGGTGTTAAGGGAGGAATGTCTGCTGTCTTGGTGATGTGATTGATTGATTGGTTGGGTATGGGGATTGATAGAGATGAAAGAGTGAAAAGATTCAAAGGTTTCTGCATCTAAAGACTGAATAGATTGTGTACCATTTGCTAAGATAGGGAATACAAGAGGATTTTGAACAATTTCATTCAACATGTATCTGGTGAAAAGCATCTTGGGGAAACTCACAAACTTTTTATAATTCCTTATGCTCCTAGTAACTTGCTATATATTTCAGCTGTAACATGACTTAAGTGGCCTGTCGTCATGATGGTTAACTATGGGTATAATCATGTGTATAAATCAAATAATATGTGACTGAGAATAGACAAATGTGAATCTATATACTAGCAAAAACCTCTACAATAGCTAATCTTGCTCAGCTGAGTGATGAACTATCTGACTGAGTCATCAGTGTGGTCATATGAATTCTACTGACTGTCTTATAATCTCTTTTAAAGTCACTTAAGCTTCCATTTTGTGATGAAAAAACTTTAAATAATTATTTATTGGTTGGTCTTTTAAAATAGCAATGGAAACAAAACTATTGTTTTTAATAAAATTAACTCACTGGAACCCATTTTTGAACCCTTGCGCTTCTATAAACCACCATTATAAAAACATTGATATTCCTCATTGTAATAGAAGCTTGGCATCAAATTAGCATATGTGTTCCAGAAATGTAATATTGATAACCATTATTTTTAAAAAGAAATCCACTCAGAATAAGATTCAGTTTTAATGTACATATTATCTATTTGCTATGAATTTGATATTGATTTTAAAATATATTAACTTACTCAATGAGCATGATCAATATTGGTGAAACTTTCCAATCACATGGATCTCTTTATTATTTTTGACTTTTACTCCTACCACCTACAAGCGTGTCTGCATCACTCCAATCCTCTCTTCCTTTTCTGCCTCATTAGAATGTGTGTCTTATTTCCTGTCTGAAGCTGTCGTTGTCAACTAAGCCTCCAAGTTCTCGTTCCCTTCTGCTTCCTCTGGGGCCACACACGATCTCTCTCTACTGTATCTTCATCCTTACCCTTTCCAGTAACTATTCTAAATGTGAAAATATGCTAACATTTATGCTATTTTATGGAAGAATTCCCACTCAATCCTAAGCCACCTGTACCTATTATCCTGTTTTTTCCCTTCTGTTCACAGCCACATTTCTTGAAGTAGTTATTTAAACTGGCTGTTACCATTTTATCATCTTTAATTAACTTTTAACTCCTAAGATTCTTGTTCCTTGAAACTACTCTTTGATGGTTATCGCTCTCTCATCAAATTTATAGGTCACTTAATCTATAGTAAAGAACCGGGATTTTTCTCTGAGGTTGGCAGTGGACAGAGTGACATAATGCAACTTGTGCTTTATCAGGATCACTCTGAAAGGTGCAAATGTTAATGCAGGAAGACCAATTAGAATGCTATGAAAATATTATTTATGAGATATAATGGTGGCTTGAAGTACTATGGTAGCAATGTAGATGATAAAAAATGATTAAATTCTGTGATGTTTTAAAGGCAGAATTGACAGGATTTGCTGATGGAATGGAGATTGAATGTGAGAGAAGGATTGGAGTCAAGGATGATCCCTAGGCTTTAACCTGAACAAATGAGAGAATACTGGTGAATGCTATTCTTTCAAGTTGGGCCACTCAGACCATCCTGTCTTTCCAATGCTGGTGGTAAGAACTTTTATTTTACTCTGAATGTTATGAGAAGATTTTATTTTATTATTATTTTTTAAATGTTTATTTATTTATGATAGTCACAGAGAGAGAGAGAGAGGCGCAGAGACACAGGCAGAGGGAGAAGCAGGCTCCATGCACCGGGAGCCCGAGGTGGGATTCGATCCTGGGTCTCCAGGATCGCGCCCTGGGCCAAAGGCGGGCGCCAAACCACTGCGCCACCCAGGGATCCCATGAGAAGATTTTAGAGCAGGGAAGTGACACAATATGATTTACATTTTAGAAGATCACTCTGCTGATAGAGAAGAGACTATATGTGAACAAAGATTGAAGAAAGGGAATTAGTGAGATAGTTTTATAGTAATGCAGGTAAGAGGGAGGTGATGGTAGATGGAACTAAGGTGGGAACAGTGGAAGTGGTAGGATGTGGTCAGATTCTGAATATAAACTGAGAGAGGAATTGTCATGATTTATTGATATGAGGGATAAGTGAAGAAGAGTCAAGGATTACTGTAAGGTTTTTGGACCAAGAAAATAGAAAAATGTAGTTACCATTTATTGAAATGAGGAAGACTACAAGATGAGCACATTTGGGGATAGAATGAGAAATTAAGAGTTTAATTTTGGGGCATGATAAATGTGCAAGGCTTATTAAAAATCAGAGGAATATTACCTGGAAATTGTACTTATTAGGCTGGTGTTTAGAGAACAGATTAAATTTGAGGTATATACCAGGGGATCATCAGCATAGATGTAGTATTTAAGTCTGAAACTGGATGAGATCTCTAAGGGAGTGGGCATCGAAGGTGAAGATACCTGAAGGGTAAGCCCTGGACCTGTGTACACTTGGATGGCAGAGATACAAGTAGGAACCAACAAAGAGTATTTAGAAGGAGCAGCCAATTAAGTAGATATGGAACCAAGAATGATATTCCAGAAAATAAATATTTCAAGAAGGAAATCTTGATCCTCATAGTCAAGTGCTGTTGTAGGTCAGGCAAGATGAAGTGTGAAAATCAAGCCCTGGATTTGGGCCACGTGTGTGTTGTGGGTGGGGTTTTCACAAGAGCATGTGGTGAAGGAAAGTCTGATTGGAGTGAGTCCAAGAATGGAAGGGAAGATGTGGTGTGCCAACAGCTCATGATGACTGTTGCTATAAAGGGGAACAGAGAAATAGGATAGTAGCTGAATGCAGAAATGGGGTTGAGAGATTTAAAATGAGATAAACAACAGTATGTTTGTATACAGATAGGAGAACTTATTATGTAGGAAAGAGATGAAACATTGGAGGGAGTAAAATCTTTGAGAGACCACAAGGGGATGGATCCTAGAACACAGTATAGTGGTTAGTTCATACATTGTGACAGATGATAGCTCATATAGGTAGAGCTGCTGGTAGATTGGTAGGTGGGAGCATATGGAAGTTCTTTTTTGATTGTTTCTAATTTCTATAGGAAATAAGAAGCAATGGCATCAGGCAAGAATGAGAAGTAGTTAGAGATTTAAGGTGGGAAGAGGTGGTATAAATTTCTGGTCCAGGAGAGAGGGAGACTGAATTAACTAGAGGTATGTAATAGGATGGGAGGGCACCTATTCCTATTAGTCCACGAGGACTTCAGGGATGTGAGTGGCTATCCATTGAAAGTGACACTAGTTAGTGGAATTGTGTTTTCTCCAGCTGGGTTCAGGTTCAGGGAGGAAAGGATGGACTACCAGCTCTCTTTCTTTTCCCATTTTTTTCTTGCAGCAAACAAAACTCTTGAAGCTCTTGGCAATTTATTTCAAACACCCAGGTGAATCCCAGATGAGCATTGGGGGTTAAAGAGAAACAGCCCTTTCTTTGGAATGTCTGTTCTTCCTGCCAGTCAGCATTCATCTGGTAGGCCAGCCTTCTGCTGCACTGGTATTTTAAGCATCCAAATGTGTTCTAAGTCAGACTGGCAGCCTTTCTATGCAATCCATGAGACTTCCTTTTACACTAGAGGGGACTAAGGGACCTTTGGAACCCTCGGTCAGCACAGCTTGGTCTGTATCATTATGGAATCCTTTTGCCCAGGGACTCTAATAGACTGAATTCAGAGGTAGATAAATTTGGAGCTTTGTCAAAGAGAAGAAAAATGTCAGGGAAGGAGGCAGCTGAGAAAGGAGTAGAGTTTGAATATGATTTAAATAAAATAGGGTTCAGAGAAAACGTCCCTTCCCCCCAAAGAACTGCACAAAGTAAATGAGATACGAGGTTAGCCTATAACCTAGGTATGTAGATATGTATTGGTGTTCTCATCTCTGTAGGCTGGGAATAATTGTTTCCTAAAGAAGTTCGGCAATCATATCCATAAAGTACTCAAAACAATATCTGGCAGTTAGTAAAGCTCAATACAGGTTAGAAAATGTAATAATAATGCTGATAAATTATTATTTTATTATTATGCCTTGTCTAAGGCTGAGCTGCTTCTTGTTTCTGTGTCTTTTTGCAGACCATGAAGAAAATATTACTTAAACAAACAACAAAAATTAAGAGATTGATTAATCTGGCCATATACAAAGATAACATCTATATCTATAAAACACAACACAAATGTGATGTCAAGGTAATGTTGGGCAGTGAGAATTCTGACATGGGTTTGCCAGCCAGAGACTCCTTAGCCACCTAAGTACTTAGCCAAACCACTTAACTTTAAGAATCTCATTTGTCTGATGTGTGAACTAGAGAAAAGAATACCCATCATCCTTGAGATTGTTATCAATGCTCAATAAATCAAGATATATAATGTAATGTGAATAGTGTTGGGTACATACTACATATCCAACAATGGTAGCTGTGATTACTAGTAATTTTGGTGGATTCCCTAAGTGAGAAAATCTTCCTCTTCTTCTCCATGTGCAGAAATCATTACCTTTAAGAACCAACTTGATACCAGCCTCTATAAGAATCCTTTTCAGGGGGATCCCTGAGTGGCTCAGTGGTTTAGCGCCTGCCTTCGGCCCACGGCATGATCCTGGAGTCCTGGGATCGAGCCCCACGTCGGGCTCTCTGCATGGAGCCTGCTTCTCCCTCTGCCTGTGTCTCTGCCTCTCTCTGTGTGTCTCTCATGAATAAATAAACAAAATCTTAAAAAAAAAAAAAAAGAATCCTTTTCAGATTCTCCAGGTTAGACAATCTTTTTTTTTCTGGGCTCCTGTTACACTTTGCATCATTTCCCCTCCCCTCAAATCATCTTGGAAGTCTTTTTTTTCTCACATTTCTATCTCTTGAGATAGATTTAAGAATTTTTTTTTACTCCATCTCTGAATTTTCTTACCATTTAGCTGAAAGGCCAGGATGCAGTAGACATCTAACAGATGTTTATAGAATTAATTGAGCGTTCACATTAATCTTCAAAGCCAGGAAACTGATCTACATTCTCTCTTTTCCAAAATTCCCCCCAGTAGAATTTTAAGAACAATATAGAGTAGTGATTAATTGTATGATCTCTGAAGTCCGTAGTCTCTTCTGGAATCCTATTTCAGCAATTACATAGCATATTGCCTAGCATGTCATAAGGAGCTAATATTATGCTATTTATTTATTTATTTATTTATTTATTTATTTATTTATAGATTTTATTTATTTATTCATGAGAGATACAGAGAGGCAGAGACACAGGCAGAGGGAGAAGCAGGCTCCATGCAGGGAGCTTGACGTGGGACTCGATCCCGAGACTCCAGGATCACGCCCTGGGCCAAAGGCAGGCGCTAAACTGCTGAGCCACCCAGAGATCCCCTATGCTTTCTACTTATTATGGTTATTGTCGTTCTAGCTACCATCATCATCACTGACACACGATTATATATTTCCCATTTGTAATCTTGGTAGGGAAAGAGGACACATGCATAATGCAACTGGAGCATAGTGCAAGAATGCTATTTACTAGCCCTCATTCGATCTTGGAACAGCTGGCTCCAGCCAAGAAAAGATCACTCTCCAAGCACGACAGAAAGGAAGCAAACTGTTTGTAGGTAGCTCCAGTTGCTTCCTGCACCAGCTGATCAAAGTAATTAGAGCAGCTAAAGGCAGGCAAAATATGGATCCCTCTTCCGTGCCAGGGATAAGGTAACATGTTATGAAGATGTACACCTAAAGCTCTACAGACAGGCGTTAGTCACCAGATCTCCAGGGACTGAGAGAGTCTCAGATTTGATGTGGACAAGTGACTTTAAAGGCAAGGTCAGGGGAGGACCTTATGGTCACTAAGCTGCCACTGGGCTCCTCTTTGCCACAACTGGGCTCAAGTTATCAAACTTCTAAGAGGAGGGGAACTGCAGCTCTAACACACACAGTAGTATGGTGTAATGGAAAGACAAGGAGATTCAGTCCTAAATTTATCACTAGCTCTATAACTTTTGCAAGTTACTTAATCTCAAGGAATTTTTGTTTCCCAAGGATGGCTGGGGTTACAGATGATGTAACTTTCCCATGCTCACTAAATGGCAACTTCATCACTGAGGACTCTAATAGCCACAACCTGATCTTTTTCCAATTTGAGAAGAAAATCAAGACTAGCTAACCATGAACAACATTAGTTTCAGTTGTTCTGACTGCTTCTGGTTTTGGCCGTGAGTCTCTAAAGACTCTTCTTGCCCTGGATCAAAACCTCAAGAGATAGTAAATTGTCTTCTTTCTGTTCTGGGTCCTGTTCTTGTACCCCAAATCTTAGCTTAGAAAATTCTTGAAATTGTTCGTAGGATCATTGAGCTGGGATGTGGGAAGATATCAATGCCCACTTGTTCCTACCACAGAGAAAATTACTCAGGGGCACAGGGCCCACTGATGGATGATTAGTGACGTCATCTTCTTACATGAAGGACATTATTAATATCACTATCACAGTGAGTTCACATATCAGAAAAGTGAGATTCTTAAAGTTAAGTGGTTTGGCAAAGTGCCTAAGTGGCTAAGGAGTCTCTGGCTGGCAATCCCATGTTTTCTCACTGCCCAACATTACCTTCACATCACATTTGTATTGTGTTTTATAGATATGGATGTCATCTTTGTATATGGCCAGATTAATCAATCTCTTAATTTTTGTTGTTTGTTTAAATAATATTTTCTTCATGGTCTGCAAAAAGATACAGAAACAGGCACTTGCTGGAGGGGAGGAGTGGGAATAGATCGATAAGGATACAGAGGGAGGAGGAGAAGGACGAGATTTAGGTGGGATATTTTAAATGGGGAAATGGCACCCCCTTTGGCTCTGAAAGATGAGGAATATGGAAATCACTGGTGGGGCAAAACTAAAGGTAGGAGAAACAGGGAAACTGGGAAGGGAGCCAGGAAAGGACAAGGGAAGCGATGAATGGAGAAGGAGAGGAGCAGAAAAGAGAAAGGAAAAAAGGGGCTTAGGAGAGGATTGGAAAGGAGCATCATTGTTTAGGACTGAAACTCAAGCTGCATTGTGACCAATAAAGATTAAATTAGTAAAACATACCCACGAGTCAAAGAGGTCCCAGAAGGAACATGTTTAGGAGCATCTAGGTCAGAGGTTTTTGAGAATTAGATGAAATAAATGTATGAAAACAGAGCATGTGTATTTCAATTGTGCACAGTCTCAGGAGTTCGTAGATTCCCTAAAGCCCATCCAGGGACTCCCCACTTAGGATATTCTGCTTTCTATATTCACGTACATTATATTGAGACAGTGACAGGTCTGGAGCTTTCTCAGGAAGATCTGAAAGTCAAAGAGTTCATTAATATTATCTTTTTTGGTGTCTTTTCAATTTCAAGAATGTCACTGTTTCAAATCTAGCTGATATATTTATTTATTTAGCTAGTACATTGTTTTTCTCTTATTTCAGGAAGTATTGCTAGATTTTTTTTTTGTATTGCTAGATTTTTTTAAATGACTATTAGTAAATGGTCCAAAAGTTTTGGGTTAAACAAAAGAGGATCCAGACCTCAAATGAAATTTATCATTTGGGAGTGTAGTGTAAGCCCTGAAAGTTTTATTTCTTTTCTGTAATGCAAATGTTTGAATTAAGCTTTGATTTCTGAGACATCCATTTCAAAGAATTGTCTACTTCAAAGACCCTATCTTGGGGACACCTGGGTGACTCAGCGGTTGAGCGTCTGTCTGCCTTTGGCTCAGGGCATGGTCTTGGGATCCTGGGATCGAGTCCCGCATTGGGCTCCCTGCAAGGAACCTGCTTCTCCCTCTGCCTATGTCTCTGCCTCTCTCACTGTGTCACAAACAAACAAACAAACAAACAAACAAACAAACATCTTTAAAAAAATTTAAAAAGTAAACCTGCAAAACCCTCGACACCTATAAAAGCAGAAATCCTGGCCTCCGTGTGCTCTTTTTCATGTTCTCTCTCTCTACGGGCAACCTTGCTGTGTGGCCCCAGGTGTGCGATGTCATTTCCAGGTCTTGTAAGTAATAAACGTTTATTTTTTTCAAAGTTTCCTGATGGCTGTTGCTGAAGGCTGACTTGCAATCATAGTAAGAAGCACAAGGGCGAGTCCAACTACAATACTGGTTCTTGATAGACTGAGACCCACACAAAACAGGGTGCTAGTCTCTCCTAGGCTGGAAGAAAGTGGTCTTTTGAGGGTTTCTTTGGGTGGTTGGGTTTAAGCATACACAGGGAGTTAAGGAAAACAGAAGGTGGTGGAGCCTCATGAGGGAAAGGAAGCATCAGAATGCCAGACCACACAGACTGTTGCTCAGAAACTGGGCCGTGTAGGGTGTGGTGTGCTTGATCTCTCCGGTGGTCTCCTCTCTGCTCCTCATAGGCTGACTCTACTCTAGTGTCTTCCTGTGGTGGCCGCTCTGCTTGTCTTTGCTGTTCTCCCTGTTTCCACCCTCTTGTTCTTCAGTAGATTCTGCTTGCCTTGCTTGCTGTTTCCTCTCGCCATGCCTTTTGTTTTCTTCTTCCCATTTTTAAGTGCTGATCTCTTTATGCGCCAGACTGCCCCAGAGAATCACTAGTGCGTCTGCAGTCACTGTCATCTCTGACAGACCCCTTTGTGGTCATTCTACATTGGCTGCTGGGAGGCATGTGTCCACCCAGGTCCAGTGTCTGTGCCCAGATGTCGCTATCATGTAGTCAGCAACTTAAAGCAGAATGGTTTCTTGTCCAGCACTGTATCTATTAGGCTTTATAGGTCTAAAAAGGTATTGCCCTCCCATCCACCACATCGTCCAACCCTCCCTGATCTAAAAGAGACTAACTGGACCTTTCCCAGTGGAGGGAAAAACCCCAGGTCTCTCACCTAGCAAATGGTGGAGCACATTTAAGTCTAGCTCTTCTGACCCCAGATACCGTTCTGGGGATGAGAAGCTGGAGACGGGGCAGGGGCACTATGAGAAGAGCTGATGAGGAAAGGAAATCACTGTTTAAGGGGATGAAAACAGCAATGGGGGAGACACTGGCAAAACCTGAAAATGAATGCCTTTGCTCGATGTCAAGCTTAAACACCCACATCAGATCTCAAATATTTCCTCAAAGGGCCAAAAGGTGGCCAGAGATGGGTTTCTGTCTTTTCCCACTCCTTCCCTAAACCACCCTGTGTGGCCATCCCTTGAAGAGCAGAGTGGGCAAATTTCCCAAATTTCCCTTTCAGCCTGACATTTCAGGGGTCAAATGCCTTGATAGCTATTTAAATCAATCTCCTTGAAATTTAATATTCTTGAGAAAGGGCAGAACATCAAATTCCTAATATCTTACATCAAATCATGTACCAAATTACTTCTCAATTAGAGAAACTATAACAGCCATAAGGAGGAGTAAAGGACGCTGCACTTATCATAAACAGATAAAAATAACATTTGCTGTAGGCCTCATAATGCTGCTTGGGGCCAGTCCTGGGGGCTGCCTCTGGGGAAGGGTAAAAGAGGAAGCAGGTGCATCAAGTCCTCCAGATACAGGCGATAGGTGCCAGGGCATGTGCTCTTTCACCAGCACATGGTTAGTCCTAGAGACGGATCAGTGACAGCAGAGGAAGAGAGTAAAGGCCTCAGCAACAACATGTATGGGATCCCCTGTGCTTCCAAGCCTGCCTTCTCTCCAGTGACCCCCGGGAATGTGGCTGTGCAAGCTAACAGTCACTGTTGCTCCAGAAATGCATTAGATATCCTGAATTCTTCAAGGCCATTTGGAGGGCTTAGAATGCTCTATGTGTCCTTCCCTAAGTCCTTCCTTTCTTCTGTATATTTATGAAACACTGACTCACATACTGAGAGTGGAACATTCTACATTAACCTCCACTCTTCTCATCAAAGGAGGGACAGTGTGGGACTTTTATAGTGCTTATTCTCATGAGCTCATTTCTTAGTGGTTTGCCAAGTTTAATAGGTGTAAGAGGCACTCAGGGAACTTATTAAATGATGGATCTCCTGGGTCTCATTGGTCAGATTCTTAATCAGAAGTTTCAGATGAGGCTCAGGAAGAGATGCATTTTATTTGTTTATTTAAAAGATTTTATTTATTTATTCATGAGAGACAGAGAGAGAGAGAGAGAGAGAGAGAAGCAGGCTCCATGCAGGAAGCCTGACATGGGACTCGATCCCGGGACCCCAGGATCATGCCCTGGGCTGAAGGTGGCACTAAACTGCTGAGCCACCCAGGCTGCCCAAGAGATGCATTTTAATTAAGCATTTCAGGATACATTGATGCAAATGATGTTTGGGTTATTCAAGAGAAACACTGCAGTTTAACTGGGTCTCAGTTTGCTTTTTACTAAGTAGAATAATGGGATTTACTTCATTAGACTGTAAATTTCTTGAGTGCAGAGACCATATGTCCATATTCCTGCCATAATTCTTAGCATAGTATCTGGTATGGAGTAAGTTAAATTTAGTCATCCACAATCCTCAGTTCCTAGTTGTTAGTACGAGCCACACAGGACTGAAGAACCAAGTTTGGCCATAAGTCTCTGGGCTAAAGAAGAGATTGGAGTGAACAGCATGGAGAGCTTTTGACATGTGAGCCTTGGCATATAGTAAGAAAATGATGTTAGTTTTCAGAACATCAAATCCTACCTTGTGTTCTTATATTTTTATGTGAACTGTGATGCTTTTTTTTTTTTTTCAGAAGCAACTTAAGTCTTATTTTTTTTAAGTCTTATTTTTTTGTGTGTCTCCAACTACACCTTACTTTGAGTATGACCTAATAATTATAAATGATTTCCATTCATCCCAACCTTATTTGTCAATGTCCTTAGCCAGCATTCTATCTAATGAATTCTCATTCTGGTTTATACCAAGTCTCATCGTCTTATGGATCAGATGTGGGGTGAAAGGTTGTACATACTCACATCCCAGTAAGAGCATTAGCTAAGTTCTCAAGGTGCCCTTAGCTGAGGCAATGGTAGAAGAATATACTTGTATGCATTTGACCCCCATGGAGACAATGATAGATGATGGCAGGTAGAGAATCCAATCTTTGGTAGTAATGCCAATCGTGTCAATGATAAGACTTATCTAAGCACCTTGAAGACCTAACCCTTTGAGACACAGACCAGAAGTCACTGATTCTTGAATTATACCCAGGAAAGAGAAATTACATACATACTTCAGACAGCATCTTCCTAGATATTCCAGAGAAAAAAATTAAGCAATTTTAGCCAAGTTTCTAATGCAATCTTAGAGGTGTATGACATCAAAGAACCCGGAATAGGGATACAGGTGGGTAGACTCTATAGACCTTTTCTCTGCAGAAGAAAGCACATCAAACCAGGAAACCACTGGTCAAAAATATAATTTTACCCTGACAGTATTCCATCATTTGGCATCACATAAATGTTATTAATATAAATCCCTGAGAAGCAATTAAACCAAATTAAAAAGTTAACATTAGAGTCCCTCATAATGGAAAGGTTTTGCTGAACATCTGCTGAAGGAAGTTCTTTTAGATCCACTTCTCTTTTAATTTCCTACCTATTAAGTGCATTTACAAAGAATCAGGATACTTACTGCTGGAAATGTCAGCACCACCTGCTGTACCTCAATTTTCTCAATTAAAAAATTTAGACTCCAACCCACCGTAGGAGGAACCATCTGTTTCAGTGATGTTTTTGTTGGTCTCTAGCTTATCCTATGATAAAGAGGTGGAGAATTCTTAAGTCTTTGTTTTTTTAATTAAAAATTTTTTATTTTAATTCTAGTTAGTTAATATACAGGGTTATATTGGTTTCAGTGTACAATATAGTGATTTAACAGTTCCATATACCACCCAGTGCTCATAACAACAAGTGCATTCTTTAATCTCCATAATCTATTTCACCCATTCCCCCCACCCCTCAACCTCCCCTCTGGTAAGCATCAGTTTTTTTCTCTACAAGTAAGAGTCTGTTTCTTGATCTCTCTCTCTTTTTCCTTTTGGTCATTTGTTTTGTTTTTTAAATTACACATATCAGTGAAATCTTACAGTATTTGTCTTTCTCCGACACACACACACACACACACAAATATATGTGTATTTGTTGACACTTGGGCTGTTTTCATATCTTGTTGATTGTAAATAATGGTGCTATAAGCATAGAGGGGCATGTATCCCTTTGAATTAGTGTTTTTGTATTCTTTCGGTAAATATCCAGTAGTAGGATTGCTGGAGCATAAAGTAGTTCTATTTCTAATATTTTGAAGAACATCCATACTGTTTTCCACAGTGGCTGCACAGGTTTGCATTCTCATCAACAGTGCAAGAGGGTTCCTTTTTCTCTACACCCTCACCAACACCTGTTGTTTCTTCTATAGTTGATTTTAGTCATTCTGACAGGTATGAAGTGATATCTCATCGTAGTTTTGATTTGCATTTCCCTGATGGTAAGTGATGATAAACATCTTTTCATTTGTCTGTTAGCTATCTATATGTTTTCTTTGTAAAAGTATCTATTCATATTTTCTGGCATTTTTTATTATTTGCTTTCTTGTTGTTGAGTTGTATAAGTTCTTTATATATTGTATACTAACCCTTTATCAGATATCTGTCATTTGCAAATATCTTCTCCTATTCCAAAGCGTACCTTTTAGTTTTGTTGATTGTTTTCTTCTCTGTGCAGAAACTTTTTATTTTGATAGTAGTCCCAATAGTTTATATTTGCCTTTGTTTCCTTTACCTCAGGAGACATAACTAGAAAAAAAGTTACTATGGCTCATGCAAAGAAGTTACTGCCTATGTTCTCTTCTAGGATTTTTATGGTTTCAGGTTTCACATCTAGATCTTTAATCCATTTTGAATTTGCTTTTATGTAAGGTGTAAGAAAGTGGTCCAGTTTCATTCTTTTGCATGTTGGTGTCTTCCCAACACCATGTTGGAGAGACTGTCTTTCCCATTGTATTTTCTGCTTTGTCCAGGAAAACAAATTGACCATATAGTTATGGGTTTATTTCTGGATTTTCTATTCTAGTCCATTGATCTATGTATCTATTTTTATTACAGTACCATACTTTTTTGATGACTACAGTTTTGCAATATAACTTGAAGTCCAGAATTGTGATACCTCCAGCTTTGCTTTTCTTTTTCAAGATTGCTTTGGCTATGCAAGGTCTTTTGTGGTTCCATACAGATTTTAGGATTATTTGTTCCAGCTCTGTGAAAAATGCTGTTGGTATTTGATAGGGATTGCATTAAATTTGTAGATTGCTTTGAATAGAATGGACATTTTAACAATATTTGTTCTTCCAATCCATGAGCATGGTATATCTTTCCATTTCTTTGTGACTGTGGAGGCTGAGAAAATTAAGGGCATTCCACCTTAAGTTCAGCGTTAGCACAAGTACAGCACAAGTAATAAGGGGCCTTATTCTCAGGCCCCTGTGAATAAGAGCTGAAATTTACCTTGCTTCAGTTACAGGAAAAAACAGCTTACACCTTAATGCCCTAGAAAGCCCCATAATAGAACGAGAACAAAGCTCAAGCCAGTGGCAGAAAGTCCCATATCAGAATGAGAACAGAACTTAATGCCCTTGAAAGCCCCATATCAGAATGTAAACAGAACTTGAGAAATTCCTCCACCCCTTCTGGAGGTACCCTAGACCCACCCATAAAATTAAGCTGGAAGCCACCTCAGGGTCCAAGTCTCTGCTCTGCTGTATCGGGTATACTTGGACCCAAGTTTGAGCTTGTAAATAAACCCTCATTTGTTTGCATTGGTGTCGGCTCCTTGGTGGTTTCCCGTATATATAATCTTGGGCACAACAGTGACTTCTTCAATTTCTTTCATTAGTGTTTTATAGTTTTCAGAGTAAAGTTCTCTTACCCCTTTGGTTAGGTTTACTCCTAGGTATCTTAATATTTTTGGTGTAATTATAAATGGATTGTTTTCTTAATTTCTCTTTTTGCTGCTTCATTATTGCTTCATAGATATGCAACAGATTTCTATAGGTTGATTTTGTATCCTGTGACTTTACTGAATCAGTGTATTGGTTTTGGCCGTTTTTTGGTGGAGCCTCTTTGGGTTTTCTATATATAATATTAGGTCATCTGCAAAAAGTGAAAGTTTTTCTTCTTCTTTACTGATTTGGATGTCTTTTTGTTGTTGTTGTTGTTGTTGTTGTTGTCTGATTGCTGTGACTAGGACTTCCAGTACTATGTTGAATAAAAGTGGTGAAAGCAGACATCCTTGTCTTATTCTCAGTTTCTCAGTCTTAGGAGAAAGGATCTTGGTTTTTCCCCATGAGGGATGATGTTAGCAGTGGGTTTTTCATAAATGGCCTTTATTATATTGAGATATGTTCCCTGTAAACCTACTTTGTTTTCATGAATGGATGTTGTACTTTGTGAAATGCTTTTTCTGTGTCTGTTGAAATGATCATGCGGTCCTTATCTATTCTCTTATTGATGTGATGTATCATATTGATTGATTTGCAAATATTCAACTAATAAATCCCACTGAAGTGTGGTAAATGATTTTTTAAATGTTTTGTCAGATTCAGTTTGCAAGTATTCTGTCAGGATTTTTGTGTCTATGTCCATCAGGAATATTGGCCTGTCATTCTCTTTTTTTAGTGGTGTTTTTATATGGTTTTTGGTATCAGGATAATGTTGGCCTCTTAGAATGAATTTGGAAGTTTTCCTTCCTTTTTTATTTTTTGGAATAGTTTGAGAAGAAAAGGTATTAATTCTTCTTTAGATGTTTTACAGAATTCACCTGTGAAGCCTGTGGTCCTGGGCCTTTTTTGTTGGAGGCCTCCAGGATTCTAAGTTTCCTTCTTTTTGTCCTTGTTTTCTCTCAGGTGTCTTGGGGATAATTGCTCTCTTCTACTTTGTTGGAACAAGGGAGGAACCAGGTAAGGCTTTCTACCTTTCTTGAGCTCTGATGGTTTACACTGTGTTGCAAATTCAGAGCACTCCAACTGAGTGGTGCTCCTCCAGGCCTCACTGTCTTCAATTTTGAAAAGTATTGTCTCTGCAGCATCATGTCCTCTTATTTAGCATCCTTCCTCCAAGGGCAATGTACTTTCCAGCCATCCTGAAAGTGGCCTATGGTGACAAGTTTTGTCAGTTTCTCATGCCTCCTCCTCTTGGGTGCCACTTTCTGGTTTGCCCAGCACATCGCTTTGTAAGAGAAAGCAAGCTTAGAATAGGCTGGACAGGTGCTTGGCAAGTGGGAGTCAAGGAAACAGGGCAGATTAGAGATAAACTCTGCCTCCCTGTCAGAAAGAAACATTTTTCTGGTCTCTGTTTATTTTAATGTGTGATCCATTGTGGAGGAAACTGAGGCTATTCTCAGTGATTTCCTGAGTCCTCTGTGTGCTGGGTGGGGAGTGACATGTGCCCTTGCTCTGCTCAGTGGTCTTCCTGGGAGGCTGAGCATAGGCGTTGGTGGGGCTGGTGTGTGCCATGGACCAGAACCCATCTCTTCTCACATACTGCCTGCTCTCCTCTGTGGTTTGGGTTTGACGACTCTCTTGCCCTGCACAGTTTATCAGTGCTTACACTGAGAGTCCTGGTTCATGGGAACAGTTCTGAAAGTTTCTTCATAGGGTTTTGTGCCCTATGAAGAGCAATTTGGGTAAAATGAAGACTTCGAGAATAAAAAAGAAAATGTTTTGGTGAAGATCTAAATCCTACTTTCTGGAAAGGAGGCTTGTTTGGAGGAATGCTGGTTGTAACAAGGCCTGGGTCAGCTAACCAGGTTCATTTCAGGCCAGAAAATGGTACAAAGTTGCACCCAAGGCAGCCAGGCCTGGAGTTACTACTAATTCCCCAATTCCTACCTCCAGAAGAGCTTCTGTTATTTTTTCTTTGTTTCTGTGTCCTGAAACAACACCAAAGAATCTTCTAAAAGTTGTAATCATCTAAATACTAATGCAATAATACTTAGTAGTCATTTGTTATATGACAGGAAATATATCAAATGATTTATGTAATTACCACATTGAATTTTCAAAATGTACATATAGAGTATAGGCAATTGTTATCCCCATATTACAAATTAAAAAAAAAAGAAAGAGGTCTGGAAAGGTTAAGTGACTTTCCCAAGGTCACACTCTTAGTGGTAGAGCAGAATTAGTCATTTTAATCTTCTAAATTTTAGACCAAAGCTCCTTCCATTACATTTTGGCTGTTCTCAATCTTTTTAGGTACAGAGGGAATAGTGATAGTCTTGAAAACTCCTCTCATTCAAGGAGACACCATGGAAGGAGGATCAGCCCCCAAGTCCTTCAATGGCAAGGGACATATTCATAAACAATATGGTTTGTCATGAGAAAAATAAGTCCTTAGACTAATGAGTTCATTTATTCAGCAAGTACTTACTGCAAACCTATTCTGTATAAGGTCTCATTTAAGGAGCTGGAGATACAGTGGAGAAAAAAGAAAATGATACATATTTTCCTCCTCTCATAAAGCTTATATTCTAGTGGGAAGAGATAGATGATAAACAAAAAAGTTAAGTGTTATACAGATAATTAAAATCAGTCAATGAGATAGAAAGTGACTTAGGTGACAGATTTTTTTTGGTAGAAATTGACAAGTTGATTTAAATGGAAATACAAAGGACCTATAAAAGCCAAAACCATTTTTGAAAAAGAATAATGTTTAAAGACTTAACATTACCAGATTTCAAGATTTACTTATAAAGGTGCAATAATCAAGACAGTTGGTGTCAGTATATATATTTAAAAAAAAAAAAAAGCACAATGAGAACACAACAGAGTTCAGGAACAGACCCACATATGTATGGTCAATTTATTTTTTGATAAAGGTGGCAAAGGAATTCAATGGGAACAGGATACTCTTATAATAAGTGGTATGAAAACAGTATCCATATGCAAAAAAAGATTGAAATCTTACCTCATACTAAATATAAAAATATACTTGATATGGATCATCATAGGCTAAATGTAAGAGCTAAAACTGTAAAACTGTTAGAAGAAAAAAAAGAAGAAAATCTTAGTGCCCTTAGATCTGGCTGAGGAGGCTGGAACTGAGTAGGGGAGGGTGGTGAGGAAATGGATACTATTGAAGTGGGCAGGGGTGTTGAAGTCTAACTTACTTGTCAGGAATATTTTATAAAGTTGTTGACTATTTCCAGAAGAAGGCATGAAACATTTGGTTGTCCCTGGATTTACATTTTAAAAAGGTCATTCTGAATGCTTTTGGAGAGTACTTTTCAGTGAGGTCAAAGTGCAAAGGGACAGTTCAGTTAGGAGGTTGTGGTGGTAGTTGGGATGAGACATATTGGTGCCTTCCTGGGGGGTGATACCAGTAGAGATGGAAAGGAGTGGACAGATGCAGATTATATTTAGGGAGTAGAGGTGAATGAACCTTGTGAGTGAGTTGGAGGTAGTGGGTGATAGGAAAGAAAGACGAGTCAGAGAAGTTGCTGGATTCTGGCTACAGCCATGCTATGCGGGGTGGCTTGATCACTGAGATGGAAAACAAGATCGGCAAAAGACTTTTAGATATGTTATTTCTTTCCTTTTTATAACAATCCTTGTGAGATAGTAAAATATAATTCCTATTTTACAAATAAGGTAGTTAAGCTTCTGAGAGAATAGATTTGTCTCTATCCACACAGTTGATAAATGGAAAGGCTGTGTGGCAAGCTTGGGTATCTTGGGGCAGGAGATCTGTGGCCTGTTTCCCTACGGAATTGACTCCCTTGGAGCCAGAAGGAATCTTGCTCCTCGGCACCATCACTTGACTCTTTTCTGCGACAACTCTATTTCAGGTTAATTTACCTTGTACTTACAACTCTGACACTCAGACAGTTGAACAGCTATTTCAGGCATCCATTTCTGCTAAAAGATGCACTGTCTCTATTTTTGGAAGTCAGATGACGCACAAGAAAGGTAATGTGATAGGGAACGTTTTGCCCCTTATAAGTCACTGACTCAAATCATAACCAGATTATGAGGGATACAAATATCCTAATGACTGTTTGATGACAGCCATAGACATGCCAGTACATAGTTGTGTTCCCTTTGATGTTTTAATAGTATTTACATAGAATAATAAAGACTATCTGAAACACAGTTTTAGATATTTTACAGACATTATCTCCACTACCTTTTACAATAACCCTGGAAGGCTCAGGGAGTTTAATCTCAAACATCTAGAAAGTGCCTTTTTGAATATTTGATTCCAAGTCTGTAAAGCCAAGTAAAGGTCATATTCCTTTCACCATGATACTACATATTAGAGGGAAGAAATCCAATGCTGCTTGGTCTTGCCCCCTTTAGTGTCACCTTCCTGCTTCCCCCCTTCCAACTAGTCAGTACTGGTGATGGGAAGCAGGCACAATTCCCCACAATTGGTTACTTTAGTAAAGAATTTATTTTCCATGGGTGCTGGGTGGCTTAATTGGTTAAGTGTCTGACTCTTGGTTTTAGCTCAGATCATGGTATCAGGGTCCTGGGATTGAGCCCCACATCAGGCTGAGCTCAGCAGGGAGTCTGCTTCTCTTCTCTCTCCCTCTGTGCACTCCACCCTCAATGCTTGAGCTCTGTCACTCTAAAATAAATAAATATATATATTTTTAATTTTAAAGTTGTCTTTTTTTTTTAAAGATTTTATTTATTCATGAGACACACACACACACACACACACACAGAGAGAGAGAGAGAGAGAGAGAGAGGTAGAGACACAGGCAGAGGGAGAAGCAGGCTCCATGCAGGGAGCCCGACGTGGGACTTGATCCCGGGACTCCAGAATCACACCCTGGGCCGAAGGCAGGCACTCAACTGCTGAGCCACCCAGGGATCCCCTAAATAAATATTTTTTTAAAAAGCATTATCTGGAAGCATCATAAAACTTGGTTCTTAGGCATTTTCTAGATGATACCTATAGCAAGGATTTTTGATCTCAAGAATGACACTCATTTATTATTTTGCTATTATATGTGATGCCCCCATATTTCTTTCTCACAAATACTGTGTGGAAAAACTCTATTATTTAATGTGGGTGAATTAAAATGAAACTTACCATTGTCCTTTAGGGATTTTCATAAATGCACTGAGAATTTGCAAAACCAGTGATCTGTTGATTTTAGATCTATAATCTGTAACACCGTTTGCTGACAGCTTTCCAAGGTAGATAGGTGATCAATATAAAGTTGGTGGAAGTTTGGTTAATAAAACTGAGAGCAACATTTAACTTATGTTCAATAAGGATCTGTCTTGATATCTTTAGTGCAAACTTGATATGAAATGCAGACAAATAATTTAGATATGTTATTATTAAACATAAATCTCTTTGGGGGTTTTGCTTGCTTTCATCATCATGTAAGGGCAATCAGCTGAGTTTCATGGGCTGTAACAAATTCTAAACTTCTCAGCATGCTGGGAATAGGATGCCAGGCTGTGGTAGTGAGAGCTAGATGGCACTAGTGTAACTCTGCCAGCTACCCAATTATTAACAGTCATCTGACTGTGAGGAAAGAGGTTTCTAGAATAAGAAAGTCAGTGCTGGCTGCTTGTATTTTCTCTAAGTGCAACATAATGCGAGACAAAACAGAGAACATTCTCTTCTCTCTTCCTCTCTAATGTTTGTCCTTGCTTTCTTTCTTATACACCCATACGTAGGAGGCTGTGCACACATGTACACAACCTTGTTGAAATTTTCCTTAGGATAAACATTTGGGAATCACTAGTCTTGGGCTTTCCTATGTTCTAGATTCCGCAGTTGCTTTTCTGTGGACAGAGGTGCTAAAGTTTTTACAGGTCATACGTGAGCTAAGGTCAGAGTCTGCTGCATGAACAGCTTGTAATCTGGCAGGAAGGACAATGGTATCCTAGAGTTGAAGGAGACACTGGATGTTTTTCAGTTCAACTTCTCATTTGGGAATGTTTTGAATTCATTTTTTATTTTTGAAAGCTATTTTACTGACAGAGACTATTAGCAAAGGCTAAGGAGCACCAGGAGAAAGTTTCTGGTGTAGGGAGGCTGGAGATGGTGTCCGTGACTGGGTGCTCTTACATGATATTGCAGGAGGGACAGATGAACAAAATGGTACTCCCCAAGTGTGTGCTGACATGCCACATGGCATCCTGTAGGGGTAGCTTAGTCTTTCAACAGCTTCAGCAGCTACATTTAAGGTCCTTAGACTTTGTTTCCCATAAATCATTTTTCTTTACCCCTCTCCCTACAGCTTTCCAATTGTCATAAATGTCATACATCTGATATGATATATCACCCTCTCTTGATACAAGAAGAACACACTACACAGAGCACGAGAAGGAGAAAGACAGTGATGGAGAACATGATGTGTACATGCTTGCTGGCCTCTGGATGATACCTAGGAAGGAAATCTTTTCCTTCCCTGATTTTTCCTTTCAGCCTGCCTCAGAGTCACACACTCATCTCAGAGATGAGATTTATTTCTGAATTGAGGCCACTTTTACTCCACAGGAACTTGCAAAACTGTACTTCTTTGGGGAGGTAGTGTGTCCTGGATTCCTGAAAATAGCTTAAAAGGAGGTGGGAATAACAAAACAAAACAAAACAAAACAAAACAAGTGATAAGATTGCTTAGAATAAACCCCTAAAAAATAGGTGGGTGTCTAGGTTACTTTTGATAGAAGGAGAAATAGTGGCTTTAAGATGTAGATGAGGCCTGGCTCTAGGCATAGAAGTCTGAAGGAGGTATCTTGGGGGATCCCCGCAACTGGCAATTAGCTCAGGGCAGAACATCTGGAGCTGGAATGAGGGTCATCTGCTACAGCAGTGAAGGGGGAGCAAATAAAAAACTCAATTTACTTGGATTCACATTCTCCTGAGATTTTGTCTTGATACCTGAGATTCTCTAAATGGAAATTTAACTTTTCAGTACTTAGGAAGCATTCCATGTACCACACTACTGGATTTAGCATCCTTTTTTTCTTCCCACCCTTACTTCCCAGCAGACTTGATTTTGTTATATGCAAGCTTCTTGGGAGAGTCATGTGTCTAGGGAAGTCTGGTCCCAGGGCTTTTCCAGGGTGAAGGATGAGGGGGTTCATAAAAAAAAAGCCAATCAAAGCAGTTCCCTCCTCTAGGAGTCTTTGGTTTGGACACAGACAAAAGACAAACCTGGCCACTGAAACATGAGGAAACATCTGTGGGGGGCCACTAAGAGGAGTTAACTTATTTTTTAAAAGTTACACAGGAGACGGTTTTCTCTTCCTCTGAATGTTTTAATGTTTGGATGATGTCACATGAGCAACTACTGTAGAATTTTCTAACCACGAGAGGAATCACTTTGAGGACAAAATGCAAAACTCAAAATGGCAGAACAGAGAGAGAAAGAACTTGGATCCTTAATGCTGAGTAATTAAATCAATTGAACTTGCAATCTCTCACCTCTAGAGCTCTTGCTTTGTGGCATAACAAACTATCTTATTTTTTAAACCTCTTCAAGATTTTGTTCTTAATGTTTATTGAAGTAAATTTACATACATTAAAAAATATCCTTTTTTGCATAGAATTCTGAGTTTTTTTATAATAAATTTATTTTTTATAGGTGTTCAATTCGCCAACATACAGAACAACACCCAGTGCTCATCCCGTCAAGTGCCCCTCTCAGTGCCCGTCACCCATTCACCCCCACCCCACACCCTCCTCCCCTTCCACCACCCCCAGTTCATTTCCCGGAGTTAGGAGTCTTTATGTTCTGTCTCCCTTTCTGACACCCCACACACACTTCCTCTCCCTTCACCTATATTCCCCCCCACCGAAGGCAAAAGAAACAATAGCAAAAATGAACTATTGGGACTTCATCAAGATAAGAAGCTTCTGCACAGCCAAAAAAATAGTCAACAAAACTCAAAGACAACCTACAGAATGGGAGAAGATATTTGCAAATGACATATCAGATAAAGGGCTAGTTTCCAAGATCTATAAAGAACTTATTAAACTCAACACCAAAGAAACAAACAATCCAATCATGAAATGGGCAAAAGACATGAACAGAAATTTCACCAAAGAAGACACAGACATGGCCAACAAGCACATGAGAAAATGCTCCGCATCACTTGCCATCAGGGAAATACAAATCAAAACCACAATGAGATACCACCTCACACCAGTGAGAATGGGGAAAATTAACAAGGCAGGAAACAACAAATGTTGGAGAGGATGCAGAGAAAAGGGAACCCTCTTACACTGTTGGTGGGAATGTGAACTGGTGCAGCCACTCTGGAAAACTGTGTGGAGGTTCCTCAAAGAGTTAAAAATAGACCTGCCCTATGACCCAGCAATTGCACTGTTGGGGATTTACCCCAAAGATACAGATGCAGTGAAACGCTGGGACACCTGCACTCCGATGTTTCTAGCAGCAATGTCCACAATAGCCAAACTGTGGAAGGAGCCTCAGTGTCCATTGAAAGATGAATGGATAAAGAAGATGTGGCTTATGTATACAATGGAATATGGATAATGGTGGGGGAGAATTCTATGAGTTTTGATAAATGTATTAGAGTTATTTATCTACTGTGCATTGTTAAAGTATGCTTTCTGATTAACTCATTTTATTCAGAAAATTCTATTATGCATTAACTGTACCACCCAGATTCTGTGAAGAGTATAAAATGAACCATGGTATGTATGGCCTTTTGCCTCAAGGAAGTATTCATTTATTTCATATGAAATATACAAATAAAGGATGATTCTAGAATAGCATTACTTGAAGAGGAAACGTGCCAGAATCCTTGGTTTCGCTCATTCCTTCATTTCATCCCTTCAGTAAATATTTGTTGAACACTTATTACATGCCTGATCTTGTAGATCTGTAAATGGATAAAACCCACCATTCCCTCAAGGGAAATCCAAAATATAAATGAGAACCTAAAATACAATGAAATGTTTCCTACTCAGAGTTCTAATAACTTTTTATTGGCACATTAGTTATGACATATATAAATTTCTACTTTGAAATAGTCTACTTGCACAGACTTTTTCTGTTCTTCTAGTTTATGAGACTCTGAAGGAGTTAATAATCCCATATCAGACCCATCCTCAGAATAACTAACACATTGTCTAATCTATCGTAAGGGCTCAAAATAAGTATTTGCTTAATGAATTAAATGTTTTTGGGTAAATGAGCCAAATAACCTTTGAAAACCATACCACATTTGCTTCAAATGCCTAGATCCAGGATCCCTGGGTGGTCCAGCGGTTTAGCACCTGCCTTCAGCCCAGGGCGTGATCTTGGAGTCCCGGGATCGAGTCTCGCATAGAGCTCCCTGCATGGAGCCTGCTTCTCCCTCTGCCTGTGTCTCTGCCTTTCTCTCTCTCTCTGTGTCTCTCATGAATAAATAAATAAAATCTTAAAAAAAAAAGCCTAGATCTTCTGACTAAAGTAATGTAACTGAGAAAAGAATCAAAGGCAAAAATATTTATGATAAAAAGCCTTTTAAAATAAAAGTTATAATTAATAACTATCTTTATATTGACCTTTCTAACCAACACTTTAAATAAATTAAGTGTTCCATCTCTAACTTTTGATAAAGACAAATTAAGTGTTCTATCACATTGACAGTTGGCTAAATAATAGTTTAGTGAAATTCCTTTGACTTCCATCAAAGCATGATTTCTCATATCAATGGAATTGAGTCTTGACAAAGAGTGATATATAATTTTTCTTAATTCACCATATTTTTAGAACTCCTTTCTTTTACATTCTTTATGATCTCCAAATATGCCCTTTGGATCTATCTGGTTTTTTTTTTTAAGTTTTTATTTTAATTCCAGTTAGGTAACATACAGTATTATATTAGTTTCAGGTGTAGGATATAGTGATTCAGCACTTCCATACATCACCCAGTGCTCATCACAAGTGCCCTCCCGAATCCCCATCATCTATTTCACCCATCACCCTATCACCTCCCCTCTCAGATCTCTTTCATATTATCTCCATCTCTCTCTGTTTATTGGTCTGCTCAAATCTTCTATTTATTCCTCTTTCATTTTTGGTAGTGTATATAAATATATATGTTTCTGGAATTTATTTCTTCTAGATTGTCTAATTTGTTGGCATATAGGTTTCACAGTATTTTCTTATAATTTCTTTTTGTATTTTTGTGGTGTTGGTTGTTATTTCTCTTTCATTAGTGATTTTATTTGTGTCCCTTCTCCTTTTTTCTTGGTAAGTCTGGCTAGAGGTTTATCAATTTTATTGATTTTTTTTTTTTCAAAGAACTAGCTCCTGGTTTCATCTCTTTTATTGGGTTTCGGTGTTTTTTGTTTTGCTGTTGTTTCTTTGTTTTAGTTTCTGTATCATTTATTTTTGCTCTAATCTTTATTATTTCCTTTCTTCTGCTGGTTTTAGGTTTTGTTATTTGTTCTTTTTCTAGCTCCTTAAGGTATAAAGTTAAGTTATTTCTTTGAGATTTTTCTTGCATCCTGAGGTAGGCCTGTATTGTTATAGATTTCCCTCTTAGAATTGCTTTTGTTGCAACCCAAAAGCTTTGGACCATAGTGTTTTCATTTTCATTTGTTTCCATGTACTTTTTATTTCTTCTTTTATTTCCTGGTCGACCTATTCATTATTTAGTAGCATGTTATTTAACCTTCATGTATTTATTGTCTGTCCATATTTTTTTTTCTTTTGGTTGACTTCTAATTTCATAGTTTTGTGGTGAGAGAAGATGCACAGTGTGATTTCAATCTTCTTGAATCTCTTGAGGCTTGTTTTGTGAGGTAATATGTGATCTTTTCTGGAGAATGTTTCATGTGCACTTAAAAAGAATGTGTGTTCTGCTGTTTTAGGAAGGCATGTTCTTTTTTTTTTTTTTATTTGGAAGGCATGTTCTGATTATATATGTTAAGTCCATCTGGTCCAGCATGTCACCCAAAGCCATTGTTTACTTATTGATTTTCTATTAGATGATCTGTCCTTTCATGTACGTGGGGTGTTAAAGTCTCCTACTGTTATTTTGTTATTATCAATTACTTCCTTTATATTTGTCATTAATGGTTTTATGTATTTAGGCACTCCCATATTGAGTACATACATATTTACAATTGTTATATCTTCTTGTTGGATTGTCCCTTTTATTATTATAACTATATAATAATGTTATGTGTTACAGTCTTTGTTTTAAAGTCTAGCTTGTCTGACATAAGTATTACTAGTCCAGCTTTATTTTGACGTCCATTTGCATGACAGATGTTTCTCTATCTCCTCACTTTTAATCTGCAGGTGGCTTCAGGTTTAAATGATCTCTTGTAGGCAGTTGGGTCTTGCTTTTTAATCCATTATTTCACCATATGTTTTTTGATTGGAACATTTAGCCCATTATTTTAAAGTAATTATTGATAGATATATATTTATTACCATTTTATTACCTGTTTTGTGGTTGTTTCTGAAAATTTTTCTGATCCTTTTTTGTCTTTCTCTTTTTCATGGTTTGCTGGTTTCCTTTACTTGGGTTTATTTCACTCTTGTCTTTACATATTAGTGGTTTTTGATTTGTGGTTACCATTAGGTTTCATATAACCTCTTCTGCATATAGTAGTCTATATTAAGTTGATGATCATTTATGTTTGAACCCATTCTTTACTCCTTTCCCTGCTCCTCCCAACATTTTGGCATATAGTGTCATATTTTGCATCCTTTTATGTTGTGAGTTCCTTTCTTTCCACCTCCATATTTCATGCAGGGCTGGTTTAGTGTTCATGAACTCCTTTAGTTTTTGTTTGTCTGGGAAACTATCTCTCCTTATATTCTGAATGATAGTCTTGCTGGATAGAATATTCTTGACTGCAGATTTTTCTCCTTCAGCATTTTGAATATATCATGCCACATTCTTCTGGTTTAAAAGTTTCTGCTGAGAAATCCCCTGTTGTCCTTATGGGTTTCCTCTTGTATGTAACTGTCTTCTTTTATATTGCTGCTTTTAAAATTTTTTCTCTATCACCCTTTCTGCCATTTTACTTACAAATTGTCTTGGTGTGGATCTGCTTTTGTTGATTTTGTTGATGGTTCTCTTTGTCTCCTGGATCTGGATATCTGTTTCCTTCCCCAGATTAGGGAAGTTTTCAGTTATTATCTCTTCAAATAAATTTTATGTCCCCTTTACCCTCTCTTCTTCTTCTGGATTCCTATAATGCAAATGTTATTACATTTGATAGAGTCACTGAGTTCCTTTTTTTTTTTTATGTGGCCTCTTTTTTTACCTTTAGTTGTGAAGTTTGTTCTGCCAATCTTCAGCCTAATCTCTGGGGTATATAGGATGATTTGATAGTTTTCATGGGAGGTGGTGAGCCTATGGTCCTCCAACTCTACCACCATCTTCCCTTCTTTAGATCTACCTGGTTTTAACATCTGGTTTTTGAGGACTAGTACATGCTAGAACATATATAATCTAATTTAGTTCTCACAACAACCTTGTGAAATGTTTAATATCTCCAAAACACTGACTTTAAATGCTAATAATGTAAGTACTTCTTTCTAAATGGTAGGTGTACTCTTGTCCAAGGCTGCATTTTTACATAGACATTTGGAGTGAAACAAGGGGATCTGGTTCATTCAATTTGGGTGTTAATTTAAATCCTCTTGTTCTTATAGTGCTTAATCATCTGTTTGAATTCATCTGCTTTAGCTTTTGTATAGTTATGTTTCATGTACTTCTGAAGAATGGGGCATCTCCAGAGGCTGGAAGACCTCTTATATACACTTACAAAGGGAGAAGAGGAGGTGAAGTGAAATTGAAAGGGTATTGGCCCTGGCGCTGTGCTACCAGCAATATCTAGGGGATGATTTCTCAAAGTGTATACATTAGGAAGCTTTGTGGATAGAAATAGTCTTATGTTTGAAAACATTTGGGAGGTGTCTTTTATTGTATCATAATTATATAAGTAAAGGCTCTAAGCTGTCCTGCAACAAAAATTTTATTTAATCAATTTTTTTTCAAACTTTTTACCAAAAAATACTGGTAGGTATATGTGTGTGCATGTAACATTCATTCTTTTATTTATGTGACAGTTTTGATTGAGTACTTGAGCCAGGCATTGTTCTAGGCACTGGGCATTACAGCAGTCCTTATGAAATTGCTAAATATGGGTATTTCATGGAACATTTCGGGAAACACTGGCTAAAGAGTTCTAGTGTCTACTTTTCTTAAGGAGGGAAAATTCACAGATAAATAGTTCTTAGATTTGTAAGTATGCAGAATGATGACTAGTCACAAGAGTAATGGGATCCCATCATGTTTTGACTTCTAGAATATTCTCCAGAAATAGAGGAGTTATGAGAACCATAGAATTTGAGGGCTTGGAAGGATGCTTTTCTTCTCATTCTGCAATCCAATCTGACCCACCTGCACACTCATATTTGTTGGCCTAAGTATGGGTCTGTCACCAGCTGGTCATGCAGCCACCTCCCTAGACCTGTCCTTGTTTCTTCCTGACCTGCTTTTGTTATAATTCTCATTTCCACTTAGCTAGGAGTTTTTTAAAAAATATCCTAAACTTCAGCCTCATCCTTGACCCATTTAGCCTTTATATTTATATCCATTTTTCTCGCTTTTTTTCTACAGACTGAAGGGGGAAAAAAGGAATTTCATAGTTAGGTCACTGGACCTTCAAGGTGGGTTTTTGAATAGTAGCAGAATCTGAAGTGAAACTGAAAAGGATTGAGTGTTGAGTGGAATCAGAAAAGAAGGAAGTTAGTGATAAATGTGAGAATTTGGGGGTGAAATGAAGAGAGATATAGGAAGGTCACTAATTACTTTAGCAGGAAGATTTTCATGAAAGTTTACTGATGTAGGGAATATATAGGTGTAGCTGTAGGATGAAGTCAAGGATCCTGAGAAAAGAGATTTATTTTCTAACTGAAGGAGGAGTCAGATTGGCAAGAGAGATTAGCCATGGAAAGAGGAAATCTATCTTTAGCTTAAGTGGGAATGCAGAAAGGATGGACATAGGGACACAGAAACATGAAAATGGACAAATGCACTGACTACCTGATTCACTCAAGTCCACATGCTTTATATGTGAGCAGACACTGAGTGAGCTTTTCTGTAGTGTGAATTGGTACTAAAGCCCAAAAGTGAAGAAAAAGATTCTAAGTGCCCGATACTCTAAATTTAAGGATCTCTCAGATCATTTTCTAGGGACCAGTTCAGATCCCAGCTCTCCTACCAAACTCTTTTCCCTCCTTTGCCAGTATAATAGGGTCAGAGAAAGTGAAGAAGAGTCGCCTTAGGGTGCACAATTCATGGAGAGAGACTTTGCCCTTCCCACCCATGGGAGGTGCATCCCCCCCGAAGTGAAGGTAAATGAAGACTATACAAGAATTGTAAAGATTGGTAGTTTCTGCAATGAAAGGAAGTTATTGATATTTCATTCTTCAGCTGGTTTCTGCATATCCAGCTGACTCTTAACATGCCCTGTAGCACCTGAATAGCAAAGACAGAATTGCAAAAGAAATGGTATGTGGGATGGTTTTCCCAAGGAGCCAACATGCTCCCTTCAAGTGCCCAGTTTCCAGAAAATATGGAGACACATCCTGTACATGCCCTCAAGCCCTAGAATTGACTCTGACAGAAAGATTATATTGGGGTATCTAAACCTGCCAATAGGTTTTAGGTGCTAGAGTTAGGCAAAGGAGTACATACATTAGTGGGCAGTGGTATAAAGCTGGGGATCGAACTGATAAAGAAGCCAGGTTTAGTAGGGGATCACTACTGCATGTAGAAGGTCTATACAGGAGCAAGCCTTGCCAGTGGGGCCCACTGTAGCTCTCACAAACCGTAATGTGTCCTGTCCATAACGAGCTAGAGCAACTAACCCATGAGTGGGGAGCAGCTTCAACTTCTTAAGGCAGTGTTTGGTGAAACAAAGACAGTTCTAGAAAGCACTGAAGTTTATGGGAGGAGGAGATGAGTTTTTAATTTGACATAAAAGATTCATAAATAAAATGACTTAAACCTTAAATGCTAAACTGAAGCTGTCCTAATAATCACAGAATTCAAGAAGTTAGGGGATTAAGCCATGATGCTGTCCAGGGATCCACTATTCAATCAGATAGGAAGACTTAATAGAAGTTTCAGGTTTGTATTCCCAATGGATTGATACTCTGCAAACAATCAGTTACAAATTAACCAAACTTGGGCTTTTTTTTTAATAAATTAATTTTCTATTGGTGTTCAATTTACCAACATACAGAATAACACCCAGTGCTCATCCCATCAAGTGTCCCCCTCAGTGCCTGTCACCCATTCACCCCCACCCCCCGCCCTCCTCCCCTTCCACCACCCCTAGTTCGTTTCCCAGAGCTAGGAGTCTTTATGTTCTGTCTCCCTTTGTGATATTTCCCACACATTTCTTCTCCCTTCCTTTATATTCCCTTTCACTATTATTTATATTCCCCAAATGAATGAGAACATACACTGTTTGTCCTTCTCCGATTGACTTACTTCACTCAGCATAATACCCTCCAGTTCCATCCACATTGAAGCAAATAGTGGGTATTTGTCATTTCTAATGGCTGAGTAATATTCCATTGTATACATAAACCACATCTTCTTTATCCATTCATCTTTCGATGGACACCGAGGCTCCTTCCACAGTTTGGCTATTGTGGCCATTGCTGCTATAAACATCGGGCAGGTGTCCCGGCGTTTCATTGCATCTGTATCTTTGGGGTAAATCCCCAACAGTGCAATTGCTGGGTCATAGGGCAGGTCTATTTTTAACTCTTTGAGGAACCTCCACACAGTTTTCCAGAGTGGCTGCACCAGTTCACATTCCCACCAACAGTGTGAGAGGGTTCCCTTTTCTCCGCATCCTCTCCAACATTTGTGGTTTCCTGCCTTGTTAATTTTCCCCATTCTCACTGGGGTGAGGTGGTATCTCATTGTGGTTTTGATTTGTATTTCCCTGATGGCAAGTGATGCAGAGCATTTTCTCATGTGCATGTTGGCCATGTCTATGTCTTCCTCTGTGAGATTTCTGTTCATGTCTTTTGCCCATTTCATGATTGGATTGTTTGTTTCTTTGGTGTTGAGTTTAATAAGTTCTTTATAGATCTTGGATACTAGCCCTTTATCTGATAGGTCATTTGCAAATATCTTCTCCCATTCTGTAGGTAGTCTTTTAGTTTTGTTGACTGTATCCTTTGCTGTGCAAAACTTTATGGTCAACTAATATTCGATAAAGGAGGAAAGACTATCCATTGGAAGAAAGACTGTCTCTTCAATAAATGGTGCTGGGAAAATTGGACATCCACATGCAGAAGAATGAAACTAGACCACTCTCTTTCACAATACACAAAGATAAACTCAAAATGGATGAAAGATCTAAATGTGAGACAAGATTCCATCAAAATCCTAGAGAAGAACACAGGCAACACCCTTTTTGAACTTGGCCACGGTAACTTCTTGCAAGATACATCCACGAAGGCAAAAGAAACAAAAGCAAAAAAAAAAAAAAATGAACTATTGGGATTTCATCAAGACAAACTTGGGCTTAAAGCTCATACACTGTAACCTGAGCTCCTTGAGAACAGGGCCATGTTTATATTAACACTTTCTCTATAATCCCTTACAGGACTTAGATTGCTATTGAATACCTAATCAGTGCTAAACACCTATTGATGCATGAATTAATTGTTCAAATCATTTTCTTCCTAGAGGTTTGCAGAATAAGTTTTACCTCTGCTGGCTTATAGAAGTGGAACAGTGGAGAGCTTGATCCCCATTAACTGAGTGGATACCACAAGGGACACCATGGGAATGTGTCACCATGGGAATGAAAGTTTGACCAGGTTCAAGGCCAACCCTTACTCTTTGTCCTCAGACTCTCAGACAGACCTCCATTTGTCCCTGACCTACAGAGTTCTGTCCATTTCCTATGACCAATTAAAACCTCTTTCTTTGGAAAATAAACTCTCATTTGGCAATCTGGTTTCATTCATTTATTCAACAAATATTTTTGAACTTCTCCTATCATCAAGCACTGTGCTAAGGGCAAAACCCTACTGCTTTCATGGTCTGGTAAAGGGAGGACACTGAATTAATGACAGGATCTCATATAGGTGCATAAACACAAGGAGGGTCATGTGCTATGGAAGAAAGGAATCTGATACCATGAGAGTGAAGATCAGAAAAGCACTCCACACATGGGCTCCAGAAAGTCTGGGGCTGAGAGCTGATGGATGAATGGGAGAGAACTGGTAAGGGGATGGGAACTTGAATGAGATTTGGGGACAGTTGTGTTCCTAAGGTGTGTTCAACCATCCTGTGGTAGGAGCGGCATCTTTGGGGAAGTTTATAAGGCAGTTTAGGTATAAATTAGAATGAACTCTTTCCTGATTTGACTATAATGGGAAAAATGCCTGTTCTTTTATCCCTCCTCTCCATTTCCTCAAATACAAACCAGGAAATATTTTTTACTCACCTGATTTTGAAAACCTCTCACAGGTACCCCATGACATAGTTAAAGGGCCTGAACAAAGTCAGGGAATCCACACCAATTCAGTTGGCCAGAAGAGGAGGGGAAGAAGGGACCAGAAGAATGGAGGGGAAATATCTTCCAGGCCAGATTGTGCCTGTTAATGGACTAAACAGTCATCTGATTCCAACATTCATTGCCACTGTCTTCACTAGGAATTTGAGGGAAGTGTCCCAAAACACATTCTTCCAGAAACCAAAGTTAAGATGTCTTTTTGATCCTAGTTCCTTAGAGGTACTGATTACTAAGAAGCTCAGGAGTATGATGTAGGGAGAGCAAACAGAGGATCTGGTTCCTGAGTTTTTAAAAAAATTTTTATTTAAATTCAATTAATTAACATATAATGTATTACCGGTTTCAGAGGTAGAGGTCAGTGATTCATCAGTTTTATATAACACCCAATGCTCATTACATTACATGCATTCCTTAATGTCCATCACCCAGTTACCCCATTGCCCTACCCCCTTCTCCTCCAGTGACCCTCAGTTTGTTCCCTATGATTAAGAGTCTCTAATGGTTTGTCTCCCTCTCTGATTTCATCTTGTTTTATTTTTTCCTCTCTTTCCCTATAATCCTCTGTTTTGTTTCTAAAATTCCACATATGAGTGAGATCATATGATAATTCTTTCTCTGATTGACTTATTTCACTTAGCATAATATCCTCTAGTTCCATCCATGTCGTTGCAAATGGTAAGATTCCATTTTTTTGATGGCTGAGTAGTATTCCATTGTATATATATATACCATATATTTATCCATTCATGTGTCGATGGATATTTGGGCTGTTTTCATAGTTTGGCTATTGTGGATTTTGCTGGTATAAACATTGGGGTGCAGATGCCCCTTAGAATTACTACATTTGTATCTTTGGGGTAAATGCCTAGTAACATCCAATGGAAAAAAGACAGTCTCTTCAACAAATGGTGTTGTGAAAATTGGACAGCCATGTGCAGAAGAATGAAACTAGACCATTATTTTGCACCATACACAAAAATAAACTCAAAATGGATGAAACATGTAAATGTGAGACTAGTTCTGATTTTAAAGCAAAACAAAGTTTCCTTCAATAAAGACTTAGTGAAGAGAAGGAGAACAGGAGGAAAGGGAAATTGATGGGCAGATGTGGACGCTAACTCCCTATTGGCCACCCAACTGATCCATCACAATGCCATGCCCTGTGGAACCAGCCCAGTGAGTATGCTGACTCTCCTGAGGACACAGGTAATTTCTGTGTCTAGCAGAGGACGGATTTTACTGATGGAAAGAAATACTTTAAGGGCAATGATGGTTTTGTTGCAAAGCAAATCAAAAGATCATGGGAAGCTTTTTATTTGAAAGATTATTTATTTATTTATTTGAGAGAGAGGGAGAGAGAGAGAAAGAGAGAACATGAGGGGGGACGGGCATAGGGAGAGGGAGAAGAAGACTCCCCGCTGAGCAAGGAGCCTGATTTGGGGCTTAATCTCAGGACCCCAGAATCATGACCTGAGCTGAAGGCAGCTGCTTAATTAACTGAGCCACTCGGGTGCCCCCAAAACTTTTTTTTAGAAGGATTTTATTTATTTATTTATTTATTTTAGAGAGAGAACAAGTCGGGGGAGGAGCTGAGGGAGAGGGATGAGCAAACTCTGAACTGAGCACAGAGCCAGATGCAGGGCTTGATCATACAACCTTGGGATCAGAATCCTGAGGTTGCAACCTGATCCAAAACCAAGAGTTTAAGGCTTAACCTACTGAACCACCCAGGCATCCCAATCATGGGAAACTTTAAAATCACCTTTTGCAAGACTGAAATTAAAACGTGTAGATTCAGTGTTTATGGGACTCTGAGTTGCTCCCACTGCCATGATCCCTTTAGGTGCCATGCTTTCCTCCCTTTATGCTTTCCTCCCTGTGTTCTTGTCTTTCACTTGCATTTATCCCATAGCTCTGGAAGCAGGTAGACCTGCAGACAAATCTTGGGCAGTCTTTGATCACCCTGCACCTGTGTCTTTGTGAAATTAGATAATCTGATAGTACATATCATAGGGCTGGGGTGAGGCTCAACTAGTTAATACCTGTAAAGTACTTAGTATCTGGCATTCAAATTTCAAGTGTAAGTTCCATGGCTACGGGCATTTTTTTTTTTTTTTTTTGCGTGTGCATTTTTGTTCACTGCTGCCTACTCAGTGCCTAGAATAGTGCCAGACACCAAAGTAGGTAATCAGTAAATATCTGCCAATGAATGTATGGCATGAGGTTCACATTAAGTACTACTTATTGTTATATCCTTCTTTAGAGTTCAAGTTCCTGAGAAAAAAGCCTCTTTTCTATAACTTTGTACAATATCTAAGGCAGACCATAGCTCCCTGAGTCCACTCTTGCCCTTCCTCCAAGCATATATTTGCTCTTTCCCTAAACCCTTTATATACTTCCTTATGTCTGTAGCATAAAGTCCGGTATCCTTTTTTATTTTTTTAAAGATTTTATTTATTCATGAGAGATACAGAGAGAGAGAGGCAGAGACACAGGCAGAGGGAGAAACAGGCTCACTGCAAGGAGCCTGATGTGGGACTCGATCCGGGATCCAGGGATCATGCCCTGAGCTGAAGGCAGACGCTCAACTGCTAAGTCACTCAGGCATCCCAAAGTCCTGTATCCTTATGGTGGTTGACATGTACATCATGATTTGGCCCTTGTCTACTTACTCTTCATCCTTGGCTCCCTGATAGCAATTTGTCCCCAGCCAGTGTCTGTAATAGAGCAGTTCTGTGCTCCAGTTTTACTGGACCTCATGGTTCCTCCAATGAGCTATCATTTTGCTTCCAGGCCTTCAAACATGCTTATTACTTTTGCCCCAATATTCTTTCCTTCTCCTTTCTCTGGCTGTCTCATACTCATTTTTCAAGCTTCAAACTAAATGTTTCTTTCACAGTTTTATTTTTTCTTTCTAAATATTTTATTTATTTATTTATTTATTTATTTATTTATTTATTTATTTATTTATTAGAGAGAGAGAGAGCGAGAGAGAGAGAGGCACAGACACAGGCAGAGGGAGAAGCAGGCTCCATGCAGGAAGCCCCATGTGGGACTCAATCCCGGGTCTCCAGGATCATGCCCTGGGGTGAAGGTGGTGCTAAACCGCTGAGCCACTTGGGCTGCCCCACAGTACATTTTTCATAGACTCTCTAAAGTAGTTTAGGTATTTCTTTCCATATGCCTCTTTTGCATCATTTCGCATACATTAATATTTGTCATATTGGTTTTGTACCTGATTGAAGAAATGATGAAGGCTGACATCTAATTGGTATTGTTCAGTATAGTATCTCTGTAGCCTGTCCTAATGTGTGACACTCAGTAGGTGCTCACAGAGATATGTACAAATAAATATCAAGTGAAGAACATATAAAGAGCAAAGGCTTTGGACTCAGGCACATCTGGGTTCTGATTCTACCTTCACTATCTGCTTCTCCTGTGATTTTGGCCAAGATACTTACCTGTATAGAGTCCTATGTTTACTTATGTAAAATAGGGATAATACAACTGATCTCATAGGGTTTTTCTTAAAGGTTAAATAGGATACAGTATGTAAAACATTTCAAACTGAAACTAGCACATACATGTATGCTTAATAAAGTTAATTATTATAATTATTATCACTAGTAATCTGACTAAGCCTGGACATTAAGATAAGCTACTTATTTACTCATTGAGAACAAGTAAAACTTAACAAATAATTAGGAACACCTGTTTATTGTATTCCTTAATTAGTCTCTGACATCAAGCTAAGCTAAATATATTCTTGACTTAAGGATGGAAAAAAACAACATATGAGTGTCCCTTCCCTAAACTAAGTGACTACTTTATTTATCTTCATATAGCATTTGGGGCTTCATGTTTCTCTTCTTACATCTGGCTCGCATATATTATCATTATTGTAAGACTGAAAGGGAATCCAAGTATTTATGGTGAGCAGGTGAGCAGAAAATAGAAGTATTCATGAGCTTTGTATTGTGCAAGGCCCTTCATTTACAATCTCTCATGTATTGTTAGTAAATAAATAGAGAAAGTATATGGTGGTTCAAAGCATGGCCTTTTTAGAGTCAGAGATTGAGGTTCAAACCTCAGCTCAACATTTTACAAAGTGGAACAACTTGGGCAAGCTTGTAAGGCAGGGCCTGGAACACAAGTATCCAATGAGTGATTATTATGATTATGTTGTGAAATGGTAATGGGTAGACATTTATCAGGCTAATGATTTATTTATTTATTTTAAGAAAAATTGCCTTAGTCTAGACATATTGTTTCACAGAGACAACACACTATTCCAGGGAAGTTCTCATCACTTTGTCACTGGAGAATGTTGATCCTCACTGTGAGCTGTTAAATAGGTGTGTTTCTTGGAGCAGAAACAGAAGCTGAATGGGAGAGCCTAACAGGTAACTGATGTTTGAAACTAGGACAGGTTTCATTTAAGATAGTTTGATGGCCCTTGTAAGTAAAATTGTTCAAGTATATTACTGCCTGGTTGAAGGAAAACAAATGGATTCTAGTGGTCACAAGGGCAACAAGCAGGGAATAGAAAATAAATCAGAAGAGTTCTTGAAATGTGGTTGTGGTTGTTGTATTGCTGGAATACGGCAAGTCAGCAACTTCTTTACTACTTATTAAAGGAACCTGTACTTCAGCAACTTGCCTGTATTGATTCCATTTACTTTGGTTGTATCCTCTAGTGATTTAGCAAAGAAATGCCTACCTGGCTCAATGTGCCAAGAAAAAGAACAACAGGAAAGAGGAGGATCAAATGCAATGACTATGATGAGAAGCAGGGGTAGGGGCAGTGGTCCTAGGTGCAAGTATAATCTCCTCAGGTGGATAAAGGGGTCTTCCAGGCTCTTGGGTACAGAATTCTTTTCAGTTAATCTCTTGTGTTTTGTCGAAAAAAAGAATTGGTTTTTGTTCTCTATTTAAGAGAAAAGAGGGAAGGGGGGGGAGGGAGAAAATTATGTACAGAAACCATGTTAATATAGACAGAGGAGGAAAAAAATGTCCCATCATTGTCATTATTCATACACAGATTTGCAGAAAGAAAGCCTTTGAAAGACCAAAGCTTCATCTTACTTGCTCCCCTCTTCTTCAAGTATAGATGGTTCTAAAATATCCTTGGCCTTTTCTTTTGTAAGGACTTGATCTTTGCCTACAGCTATTTTCAGGCTAGGCATTCAGTACAATGTAGATTAGTGAAAGCCAGAGAGTGCCTGGAATACCTATGATCAATGCATGTCCCAATATCTCCTGATTGATCACACATGAAAACCCAAATCTACTTTTATTGATCAGCTTTTAGAAAGGAAAGAATGTGAACAAACACTCTAAATTGGATTACAGGCATTCAATATTTATTTTTTTGAAGATTTTTAAAAATTTATTTATTCATGAGAGACACAGAGAGAGAGAGAGAGGCAGAGACATAGACAGAGGGAGAAGCAGGCTCTATGCAGGGAGCCCGGCATCACGTTCTGAGCCAAAGGCAGACGCTCAACCTCTGAACCACCCATCTTCCCAGCATTTAATATTTAATGAGCTTTTCATTATTGCTAGCCACCTGACATTTATATGAACCATTCTTTTCTTAAAGAGAGTATTCATATGGATTTTCCTTTCATGAATGAGGATGAGTAAATGAGTCTGTTGTTGAAAGTTTTCAACACTGAGTGGCCACTGAGGTCACTATCTATGCTGGCGGTCACTATGGTTTTGAGTTGCTAGGGTTTTTAAGTTATTTTTTACGAATGTGCAATTAAGACAGTGTTGTTACATGCTTTGATGATTTAACACCTTACACTGATGGTGGTCATTTCTTTACTGGACCTTCTTTTTTGCACATTTTCCCCCACAGGATCCTTTATAATGTGTATATTTTAACCATTTTACAGCTGAAGAACATGGACTTTCAGCAGGACTCAGGAGTATTAATTTTTCTTTGCTATGGTACCTCTGAATTTGATAGGTATAATACACAATAGATTGGTGTAGCTCGGCATCAACAGACAACGACTTTGCTGGAGACATGTATGTTTTCAACCTATGCCAAAGGAGAAAAAAGTTGAATACAATTTAAAAGCAAGAAATAACCTAAGTGGTTTCCATTGGGAGAAAATACAGAAGAAATATAATGAATATCGTAGTATACACCCAAATTAACCCCTCCTCATCCCCTTTAGGACTGAAGCCCTTGTCTTTCAGCTCCTGGGAGGGTTCGTAGCTAACCACCCTCAGATGGAGCTATCTCCGATGGTTTTCTTCAAAAAGCTGAAGGGAGCTTCCTTGTCCAACTGTCCCTTTTCCAGGCACTCAGTGACTGGTGGATATGGGAGATGGAATTTTGACCTCTGGCCCTAGTTTGAGGGAGCTCTGAAAGGCCACCCAATTCCAGAGCTCCTGTAGGACTGGCGGGGACTTTTGTTGTTACCATGTCATGGTTCTCTGTCTCCTGTTTCTAACAGCCCTCAAGGATACTGATGCAGAGAACACTCCCCAGTAAATTGCTGTTCATCAAACTTGAGATGAAGGGAATAATGATAGCAAACCTTAGTGAGTTCTTAACACATGCCAGATCCTGTTCTGAGTACTTTACATGAAACACTCACTCACTATACCAGCTGAGCTAGAGCTCAGGAAAAGGAGACATAATAAGATTAAGAAATTTGTCTGTAGTTACACAATGGGGGGTGGAAGTGTCAGGATTCAAATCCAGGCAGCCTGGAAGGGCAGCAAAGGATAAGCAATATCAGCAGAGAGGGGGGAGAAAGGAGAGAACAGTTAGAGAAGTAGGGGGGACACATGGTACAACATTGGGGGGGAGCGGAAAAAAAACGCAGTAGGAAGGGGTAATGGAGGGAGGGTCTGAGAAGGATTAAGCGGAGGCCTTTAGGTTTCCTCATATGTGGAGCTAGTGAAGTCAAATTATTAAACTTTCTTTTTTTACAAAAGGTATACCTTACTTTTATCAAAATCTTGAAGAAGGGGCAGCCCCAGGGGCCCAGTGGTTTAGCACCACTTTCAGCCCAGGGCATGATCCTGGAGACCTGGGATCGAGTCTCACATCAGGCTCCCTGCATGGAGCCTGTTTGTCCCTCTGCTGGTGTCTCTGTCTCATGAATAAATAAATAAAATCCTAAAAAAAAAATATTGAACCAGAGTGTTTCTCTAAGCTTCAAAAATGAATGCATTAAAATTCTAGAGTCTGATAAAACCAATAGTGGTGCAGATGTGAAACAACAGAAGTCTATGGCCGGGCCCTGGTACCACTGCTGTGACTCCACCTTGTAAAATTGAACACCCTCATCACCTATGACCCAGCAACTGCACCACTAGACACACACCCCAGAGAAGAGTCTGCATGCCTCCTAGATGATGTGTAGAAGGATGTTCATAGTAGTATTGTAAAAGTAAAGAACTGGAGACAGTGACAATAATCCATTAAGGAGAGAATGGGTAAGTAAGTTGTGGTCTAGTTACTAGCACAGTGACACTTAGAGCAACTCTACATGAATGAATCACAGTGCTAGGCAAAGCATGTGAATCCTACATGCATAAGGCCAGCTGAAATAAGCAAATTTCAAAATAAAAATAGTCAGATGGACAGAGCACTTACTCTGTGTAGGACACTATTCTAAGTACTTTACATATATTAATTCATTTACTTCTACCAAGACCCTAAAAGGTTAGGTATTATTGTCACTCTTTTTTATAGAAGGGGAAACCAAATCATGCAGACATTAAGTAAATTACCGAAGGTCCCACAGATACTAAATGACAGAGCTAGAATTTGAACACAGGCTGCTTAACACCAGAGATCATCCTCTTATCACTCTAACCTTTGCCAGGTACTATGGTTCAATTCTTAAATGAAGTTTAAAAATAGGCAAAACTAAATATATATTGTGTATCAATGTGTTTGTCTATAAATATATTACATAATTTCTCTCACACATACTATATATAGTATGTGAATATTATATATTATTATATGAATATTATATATAAATATGATACACACAGGGAATCATGAACTCCCAATTCAGTGTTGTCTTTTTAGTGGAGAGACAGTGGAAGGGGACAGGGAGGGAGAGTATAGATAGATAAGGTATTGGTAATTTCTAGTTCTTAAGATGATAGTGGGTGTTTTGTGGCCTCTTCTGCTTCACAACCATATAATACATAAATGTAGCATGTAAGTCATGCATCCAATATTATTACATTAAAAAGGAACCATCTGGGGAACCTGCTGAAATGTAAATTCATAGGCCCAACTTGAGAATTTTAATTCAGGGCCAGGAATATGCATTTTTAAAAAATATATTTTTTTAGTTATTTGAAACAGAGAGAGAGCACAGTGGGGAGGAGGGTCAGAGGGAGAGGGAGAAGTGACTTCCCACTGAGCAGGGAGTCTGATGTGGGGCTGTATCCCAGGGCCCTGGGATCATGACCTGAGGTGAAGGCAGATGCTTAACTAACTGAGCCACCCAGGCGCCCCGTGGGAATGTGCATTTTAAAAGACAAGTCCAGGTGGTTGTCAAAAGGAGTCCAGAGCCTACAATATGAACAACCCTGAGATAGAAGGTGGGGCAGATTCTTACCCACTAGTATCCATGGTCTATTGCTACTTAACAACCTTAACTTAGTGGCTCAACTAGCAATCATTTTCACAGTTGGGAGTTGAAGCTGCCTCTGGATGGCCCTCAAGTGGCCTCTCACCTTCAGCAGACATCACTGGGCTTTCCCCATGGTGTCAGAGAACAAGAGAAGCCGGGGCAGCTGCAAGGTGTCAGCAGTATGAGTCCTGGCATCAAGCGTTTTGATTATAGTGTCTTGGCCTGACTTTAAATTCTGCATTGCAGAGGCACCCATTTCAAAGATGACCATATCCAAAATAGGGCCAGCTATGGGACACAGCTACTAGCAAAACCACTAGATAAGGAGGCAGGACCTCCCATGCCCCTGCATAAAGTTCCACTTTTAGAAAGCCCTGGGGAACTTAGCTAACTCAGGAGTGACCCAGCTTCTCTCTCCCCTTGCCCTAATTCCTGCTCTTATGTTTTAAATTCATAAAGAAGAGACAGCCTGTGAAACTCTACCCTACCCTTGGCCCCTAATAGAGGCAGAGACCCAGGTCCACCCTTCTCCCACCTCCACCCCTGCTCTTTACCTGAAACCTTATTTGTGTGACCCTTGGGCATGCCATGTATTGTCTGGGAATACAAATCTTGTTCCATGTATTGTCTAGGAGTACAAATCTTGTTCTTCAAAGGCCTCAGATGGCTTTGCTGAGGTGCACACTGCAATCATAACAAGTACCACAAGGGCAGGTGCAGCCAAAGTATCAGCCCCAGTGGTGGTTGGGAGAAATGTGTGTGGGGCCCAATAGGAGTCAATATGGCTCAAGTGATGGCCTCAGGCATTCCTAGCCCAGAATAACACTGGCAATAGACTGGGATGTGGAACCTTCCCAACATCAGGTTTGCTACATTCTATTGCAGAAAACAATCACAAGACAAGGTCAGATAGAAGAGAGAGAAATGGACGGTCCCTCAGGATGGGAGGAATGGTGAAAGTCATTGCAAAGAAGTGTGCATACAGGGATGGGTAGAATTATTACAGCTGTCCTTATAAGCACTTTATTATCCTAGTGATGGAGCATATGCATTTGGTCAGAGTGTCTTTAGCACTTCCTTTTTAAAACCATTTGTTGAAGTAGGATTGACGTGTAAAGAATTTTGCATATTGAAAGACGAGTTTGGAGATAAGTATACACCCATGAAACCATCACCACTGTCATGCCCATCAGGTGCCAAAGTTTCCTTTCATTCCTTTATTATTATTATTATTATTATTATTATTATTATTATTATTAATTAGTGTGTGTGTGTGTGTGTGTGTGTGTGTGTGTAGGGAGTGGGTAAGAACAGCTTAGTCTTTTATGCTTCTGATGCTCTTTCTGGCACACACTGTGGAGACAGGCAACTGACCAATGATTTAAGGGCTGAGATCCTGAACAAATTAATCCTTACTCAAAATTACATCTGCTTCAACATACAAGTGGCAACACTGTTTATAATAACAAAATACTAGAAACAACTTAAATGTTCATCAATACTGGACAGGTTAAATTACGGTACATCCTTAAAACAGATGTGCTTAATATAACAATCCATCATCAAAAAGAATAAGTAGATCTCCTATTGACATAAAATTATCTTCAAGACAGATTAGCAAATGAAAAAAATGTGCAAAATGCAGGACAGTGTATATATTACACTACCATTTGCATTTTTAAAAATTTATTTATTTATTTGACAGAAATAGCGAGAGACCCTGGGGAGGGAGGGCAGAGGGAGAGGAAAGGATCCTAAGCAAACTCCTTGCCAAGCAAGGAGTCAGATGCAGGGCTCTCAGGCCCCTGTGATCATGACCTGAGCTGAAATCAAGAGTCTGACACTTATCTGACTGATCCACCCAGATGCCCCAGCCTACTTGCATTTTAAAAGGACGTTTTTGTATGTATAAGCTCTCTCTTAAAGGAGGCACAAAAAGAAGGAACTGGCAATATTGGATTTCTCAGAGGAAAAATATGGACAATTGGGAGGTTGGAGTGTGAGGGAAACTTATTTTTGCATTGTTTGAATTTTATCATCATGAGTAGGAATCA
Source organism: Canis aureus (assembly GCF_053574225.1). Classification (NCBI taxonomy): domain Eukaryota; kingdom Metazoa; phylum Chordata; class Mammalia; order Carnivora; family Canidae; genus Canis; species Canis aureus. The sequence continues at coordinate 51,223,869 of NC_135616.1, forward strand.
TTATCCAATTGAAGTACATGAATAGAATAAATAAATTTATTGTTCTTTCTTGCCTATGTACTTTCACCTTTGAAGAATATCAGAAACAGTGGTTTAAAGATTTAAGAGAAAATAAGATTTAGATATCTGTGAATGGCTAAGAGGTCAATGCCTTTAAGATAAGTAGTAGAATGCTTTAGCCAACTCTGATCTTCACAGAGGAAAGGACAGGGTCATAACATTGAGGCTGCCAGCCTAGAGCTCAGAGGTCTTTGAAGGATACCAGTTCTGTTTTATAGACACCCCCCAAAGCAGGTTTGTGCCTCCCAAATTTAGGGTGTTACTCCAGCATGAAAATAGGGATTGTCTCTGGTGAAGGAAAAATAGTGAGTTTTCTCTGATGAAGGAAAGACCATTTTTTCCCTAGGCAATTCTTTTCTCATTTCCTCATCAAAGCAGTTATAAAACCAGATATTTAAGAAACCTTACTCTGGTCCCTCTTCCCAAGTAGCTAGTTGGGATGCTTCATCCAACAAGCTTTTTTTCTTAGCTCTTTGCAGACGTAATGAGAGGAGAAAACCTGGTGGAGGTATTTTGGGGAGATATCTGTTACAAGAAACTCACTTTTGTTTGCTGACCCTAAATACCCAAGTGTCCTTTCAGGAGCAATTTTGCTCATGGCTTGAAACAACCTGTAACATACCTCTGAAATGGAAAACCCAAAGCCCTGAGTGCATTGTTCACTTGTCTCAGACCAGACATTCTTTACCTCTAGTCCACGATCTTTGTCCTTGGTTCTTAATGAGAAGCTGTTGCTTGACCATGCTAGGTTCCCTGGTAAGTCAGATTGAGCAAGGATGTCACCCTCAGTGTGGTGAGGGCCCCACTACCTGTCACCATGAATGACAACACTTTATGGACCTTTGAGGCCAGTCCAGATTTTACTTTTTTTGTCCTTACAGACTCAGATGATGTCTATGTAAGCAGCCATACTCTGCCTTTGAAAAGAAGAATATTATTTTAGGATGTAGCTCATTTGATGCCTCCTTATATGGCACATCTGCCTGTTTTTAATTCTACTGAGTATATATGGCTAGAAATCAATCAGAAGGATTGATTAGACCCTTTTTGGAAGAAAGAGCATAGAGAAATAAAGAGAACATTCTATCAACCAGAAATTAATTCTACTGGGGTGGGACAAGATGGCAGAGGAGTAGGGTCATTAACTCACCTGGCCCCAGCAACTTACCTAGATAACTTCCAAACCATCCTGAATGCTTACAAATTTGACCTGAGATTTAAAGAGAGAACAGCAGGAATGCTACAGAGAGAAAGGTTTTCACTTCTAACAAGGTAGGAAGGTGGAAAAAAATAAAATAAAAAAGAATCCAGTGGGGGAGGGGCCCCACATGGAGCTAGGCTAAGGCCCGGTGGCAAAAGCCTAGCCCCAGAGAAGCGGGAACTTTAAAAATCCGCATGAGGGGGTGGGGGTCTGTGGTAGTTACTGTGGGAGCTGACTCCAGAGCTGGAGATCTGGCCACTTCCAGTGTTGTTGTTCCTCCTGGTGTCACCCTGTGCCTGGGACAGAGCAGGCTGCCAGGGAACAGGGGCCTCAGGGGGTAAACAGCTCCACTGAGCCCGGCACCTGGCACAGGGCGGGCAGCTCCCCCAGGTGCACCACACCTGAGAATCAGCACAGCAGGCCCCTCCCCCAGAAGACCAGCTGGAAGGACAGGGGAAGAGCAAGTTTTTGACCAAACAGTTCTGGAAAGCTCCAGGGGAAGTTGAGGGATTTAGAACTAGAGGGTACCCCTCCTTCCCCCCGCCCCTTTTTCCAGTACAACGCGTTTTTACGTCTGCCTGTCGTCTGTCTGCCTGTCGCCGAAACACAACGTGTCAGCTCAACGCGTTTTTATATCAGACTATAAATTTCCATTTTTTTCTCTTTTCCCACCTTAACTACAATATTTTACCACCTCTTCATTTTTAAGTTTCTTCCTTTTTGACTTTCATATTTCTACAATTTCCACTTCTAGATTCCCTTCAACATACTCAACTTAATTTTGGGAGATATACAAGATCTGTTTTTGTTGTTGTTGTTGTTTTGTGTTTTTTGTTTTCTCTGCCTCATTTTGTTCTACAATGGTGGAAGTTAATACCTTCTAAAACATGACCAGCATGCACCCAGAACCAAGTGGTATACCATACTAGTTCATTCTGTGTGATTATGTTCTCTCTTTATTCCCATTCTGCCCCCCCCCCCTTTTAACTCATTTATGTTTTGGTGGTCAGTAGTGGGGCTCTCTACAAGTATTTCTGGTTTATATAAATTTGGGACTGAGCACCTTCTAACATATAGAACTTAATATACTCAGAACCAAGAGGATCACCCTCTAGGGCCCCTCAGGTAGATTACATTCTCCCTCCACTACAACTTCATCACCACCACCATCTCCCAGTTCCCCCTTTTTTCTTCTCCTTTTTTTCTTTTTTCTTTTTTTCTTTACTTTTGCCTTTTTCTCTCCTTTTTTTCTATCTTTTTTCTTCTTCTTTGGGATTCTTGGACTTTTATTTTTACTACTTTGTTTTAAAATTTGTTTTTCACTCTAGTGGTCCTTTTGTTTTATTTCATTCAGATCTTTGTTTTCAATTTCTTTTTTTTTTTTTTTTCAACTTCTGATCTCTGACCTCGTCAAAATCATCTAGGGTGTAATTTACTTAGGTCGTGGTTGATATTCTTGACTCAGCCCACTCATACAGCCACTCTGCACTGAGCAAAATGACTAGAAGGAAGAACTCACCATAAAAGAAAGAATCAGAAACAGTACTCTCTGCCACAGAGTTACAGAATTTGGATTACAATTCTATGTCAGAAAGCCAATTCAGAAGCACAATTATAAAGCTACTGGTGGCTCTGGAAAAAAAACATAAAGGATTCAAGAGACTTCATGACTGCAGAATTTAGATCTAATCAGGCTGAAATGAAAAATCAATGAAATGAGATGCAATCCAAACTGGAGGTCCTAACAATGAAGGTTAATGAGGTGGAAGAAAGAGTGAGCGAAATAGAAGACAAGTTGATGGCAAGGAAGGAAACTGAGGAAAAAAGAGAAAAACAATTAAAAGACCGTGAGGAAAGGTTAAGGGAAATAAATGATAGCTTCAGGAGGAAAGATCTATGTTTAATTGGGGTACCAGAGGACGCCGAAAGGGACAGAGGACCAAAAGCATATTAGAACAAATCATAGCTGAGAACTTCCCTAATTTGGGGAGGGAACCAGGCATTCAGATCCAGGAGATTGAGAGATTCCCCCCGCCCCCAAATCAATAAGATCCATTCAACTCCTTGACATTTAGTAATGAAATTTGCAAATTCAAAAGATAAAGAGAAAATCCTTAAAGCAGCAAGAGACAAGAGATCCCTAATTTATATGAGGAGAAATATATACTGGGAGACTTCAACTGGGTGCTTTCTGCAAATGACAGATATTCTAAGCACATCTCTAAAGAAAAAAGAGCTTTAAATGATACACTGGGCCAGATGGATTTCACAGATATATACAGAATTTTGTACCCGAATGCAATTGAATACACATTTTTCTCAGGTGCACATGGAACTTTCTCCAGAATACACCACATACTGGGTCACAAATCAGGTTTTAAACTGATGCCAAAAGATTGTGATTGTCCCCTGAATATTTTTCATATCATAATGCTTTGAAACTAGAACTCAATCACAAGAAGAAATTTGAAAGAAACTCAAACACATGGAGGTTAAAGAGCATCCTGCTAAAAGATGAATGGGTCAACTGGGAAATTAGAGAAGAATTAAAAAGATTCATGGAAACTTATGAAAATGAAGATACAACTGTTCAAAATCTTTGGATACAGCAAAAGTAGTCCTGAGAGGGAAATACATCGCAATACAAGCATCCCTCAAAAAATTGGAAAAAATTCAAATACAGAAGCTAACCTCGCACCTAAAGTAACTGGAGAAAGAACAGCAAATAAAACCTACACCAAGCAGAAGAGAGTTAGTAAAGATTTGAGCAGAACTCAATGAAATAGAGTCCAGAAGAACTGTAGAACAGATCAACAAAACCAAGGGTTGATTTTTGAAAGAACTAATAAGATAGATAAACCATTAGCCAGCCTTATTAAAAACAAAAGAGAAGAGACTCAAATTAATAAAATCACAAATGAAAAAGGAGAGAGCACAACCAATATCAAGGAAATACAAACGATTTAAAAAACGTGTTATGAGCAGCTACACACCAAAATATTAGGCAATCTAGAAGAAATGGACACATTTCTGGAAAACCACAAACTACCAAAACTGGAACTGGAAGAAATAGAGAATCTGAACAGGCCAATAACCAGTGAGGAAATTGAAGCAGTCATCAAAAACCTTCCAAGACACAAAAGTCCAGGGCAGGTGGCTTCCTAGGGGAATTCTATCAAACGTTTAAAGAAGAAACAATACCTATTCTACAAAAGCTGTTCTGAAAGATAGAAAGGGACAGAATACTTCCAAACCCATTTTATAAGGCCAGCGTCACCTTAATTCCAAAACCAGACGAAGACCCCACCAAAAAAAGGAGAATTATAGACCAATATCCCTGATGAACACAGATGCAAAAATTCCTAACAAGATACTAGTCAATAGGATCCAACAGTACATTAAGAAGAGTATTCACCATGACCAAGTGGGATTTATCCCCGGGATGCAAGGTTGGTTCAACACTGGTAAAGCAATCAATGGGATAGATCATACCAACAAGAGAAAAAAACAAGAACCATAGGATCCTCTCAATAGATGCAGAGAAAGCATTTGACAAAATACAGCATCCATTCCTGATCAAAACTCTTCAGAGTGTAAGGATAGAGGGAACATTCCTCAGCTCTTAAAAGCCGTTTATGAAAAGCCCACAGCAAATATCATTCTCAATGGGGAAACATTGGGAGCCTTTCCCTTAGGGGAATCTGTTCAAGTCCAATCTTTTTCATGTCCTTCATCTGCAGTAACAAATTATTCACACATTTCCTACTGATAACCATTGACATTGTTTCCATTTATTATTGCTGACCAGGATGCAAGAGTTCCACACTGAAATTGCTAGATTAGAGTGTATTTTAGATTTCAATTGGTTCTGACATATTCTGGAAATAGTTTCCCCTCATCCATTTCAACCACCGAGGTGTGGTCTCAATTTCTGCCAGTGTAAAAGGATACAAAATTATTTCACATTGTCCCTTTGATTGGCATTATCATGGCCACTAATACATCCTTTCTTTAGGTTTATTGGTCATTTGATTATGCCCTTCAGAGAATGCAGGCTTTATACTTTTGCTCATTTTTTTCATCAGGCAGTTTCTTTCTTGTACCATTGTGTTGGGTTGTATATATATATATGTATATACACACACACACACACATACATATACATATGAGAATGAACTACTTGTCGCCTGTATTTCAGACAGTTTTCTGATTTTGGTATTTTTTTACTAGATTTTGTTTATGCTGTATTTTCCATTTATAAGTATTATATAAAGTGAGATCTATATAAAGTCCCAAATATTAAATGTTAGAAACTTTTTTTTTAAAGCTTCTAGATTTCCATTCTTGGTTAAGAAGCTGAACCCAGTGCTTCCATTATTCATTCAGCAGCCTAGGTTTTCTTCTAAAAAATGTTGCTTCCTAAAAAATTTTTAGTCTCTAATTTTATGCACTTTTAGAAACCAAGTTTATATTCGCCCAGATGGCCAGTTGTCCTAACACAATTTATTAAATAATCCATCCATTTCTCCCACTGAAGTATGTCCCATGTCCTCTGTTATTAAAAAAATTATTTATTTTATTTTATTTTTTTTATAAAAAATAAAATCTTAGGATCAGGAACATGACGGGGATGTCCACTCTCACCACTGCTATTCAACATAGTCCTAGAAGTCCTAGCCTCAGCAATCAGACAACAAAAAGAAATAAAAAGGATTCAAACAGGCAAAGAAGAAGTCAAACTCTCCCTCTTTGCCGATGACATGATACTGTACATAGAAAACCCAAAAGACTCCACCCCAAGATTGCTAGAACTCATACAGCAATTTGGCAGCGTGGCAGGATACAAAATCAGTGCCCAGAAATCAGTGGAATTTCTATACACAAATAATGAGACTGAAGAGAGAGAAATTAAGGAGTCCATCCCATTTACAATTGCACCCAAAAGCATAAGATACCTAGGAATAAATATAACCAAAGAGATAAAGGATCTATACCCTAAAAACTACAGAGCACTTCTGAAAGCAATTGAGGAAGACACAAAGAGATGGAAAAATATTCCATGCTCATGGATTGGAAGAATTAATATTGTGAAAATGTCAATGCTACTCAGTGCAATATACACGTTCAATGCAATCTCTATGAAAATACCATGGACTTTCTTCTGAGAGTTGGAACAAATAATCTTAAGATTTGGGTGGAATCAGAAAAGACCCTGAATAACCAGGGGAATACTGAAAAAGAAAACCAGAGCTGGGGGCATCACAATGCCAGAGTTCAAGTTGTACTACAAAGTTGTGATCATCAAGACAGTGCAGTACTGGCCCAAAAACAAACACATAGATCAATGGAACAGAATAGAGAATCCAGAGATGGGCCCTCAAATCCATGGTCAACTAATATTCGACAAAGCAGGAAAGACTATCCACTGGAAAAAGGACAGTCTCTTCAATAAATGGTGCTTGGAAAATTGGACAGCCACGTGCAGAAGAAGAAATGAAACTAGATCATTCTCTTACACCATACACAGAGATAAACTCAAAATGTATGAAAGATCTAAATGTGAGACAAGAATCCACCACAATCCTAGAGGAGAACATAGGTAACACCCTTTTTGAACTTGGCCACAGCAACTTCTTGCAAGATCCATCTATGAAGGCAAGGAAAACAAAAGCAAAAATGAATTATTGGGACTTCATCAAGACAAAAAGCTTCTGCACAGCAAAAGAAACAGTCAACAAAACTAAAAGACAACCTACAGAATGGGAGAAGATATTTGCAAATGACATATCAGATAAATGTAGTATCCAAGATCTATAAAGAACTTATTAAACTCAACAGCAAAGAAATGAACAATTCAGTCATGAAATGGGCAAATGACATGAACAGAAATTTCACCAAAGAGGACACAGACATGGCCAACAAGCACATGAGAAAATGCTCTGCATCACTTGCCATCAGGGAAATACAAATCAAAACCACAATGAGATACCACCTCACACCAGTGAGAATGGGGAAAATTAACAAAACAGGAAACAACAAATGTTGGAGAGGATATGGAGAAAGGGATCCCTCTTGCACTGTTGGTGGGAATGTGAACTGGTGCAGCCACTCTGGAAAACTGTGTGCAGGTTCCTCAAAGAATTAAAAATAGAGCTACCCTAAGACCCAGCAACTGCACTGCTTGGGATTTACCCCAAAGATACGGATGCAGTGAAACGCTTAGACAGCTGCACCCCGATGTTTATAGCAGCAATGTCCACAATAACCAAACTGTGGAAGGAGCCTCGGTGTCCTTTGAAGGATGACTGAATAAAGAAGTGTGGTCTATGTATACAATGGAATATTACTCAGCCATTAGAAATGACAAATACCCACTATTTGCTTTGATGTGGATAGAGCTGTAGGGTATTATACTGAGTGAAGTAAGTCAATCGAAGGACAAACATTATATGGTCTCATTCATATGGGGAATATAAAAACTAGTGAAAGGGATTATAGGGGGAAGGAGAGAAAATGAGTGGGAAATATCAGAGAGGGTGACAGAACATGAGAGACTCTTAACTCTGGGAAACCAACAAGGGGTAGTGGAAGGGGAGGTAGGTAGGGGGTTAGGGTGACTGGGTGATGGGCACTGAGGGGAGCACTTGATGGTATGAGCATGGGGTGTTATATTAGATGTTGGCAAATCAAACTCCAATAAATAAATATACAAAAAAAAGAAATTAATTCTACTACTCATAAGCATATTCCAGTGTAACTAAAGCAATCCTGTGTGCAAATTTGGAACATCAAGTCTGGTACATCCCATAACTTACCTTGCAGCATGTATTGTCTTACTTGGCACTTTCCTGTCCCACACATTTGTGTAGAATTTGTGCCTGAATGAAAATGTCTATGGTTCCACAGATAGGTGTGTCAGTAAATGTTGGATTGGTGGTGATGGAGGGCAGGAGCTCTCTCAACTTGCTCTGGTTTAGGTGGACACATTGGTTGTGAAACCACAATTGTGGGGACATCTGAGAAATAGACATGTGCATTTCCTCTCTCTTCCTCAGACTGCACATCCTCCTGGGGGATTCCCCTGAGGAAGCTGGATGCTCCCGTCATGGGCATCAGGCCATAGCTCAAGTCCTCCCTCATTGCACTGGAACTCAAAGGTTCTTGAAGGATACTCTCTTTTGGGCTCCTTTTCCTCCAGAATAGAAGTGGCAGTTGCTATCCTGCCCACTATAAATTACAGGAAAAACAACCAAATTTCTTTGTTACTCTTATGAGCTGGGTATGGGGCAGGTGTTTTTACATGTATTTTTTCATTTTATCTTTTTAACAAATCCCTAAAGTAGGAATTATTATCTTCTCTATATAGGTATGTTACCAAAAACTCAGAGTTAAGTAATTTCTCCAAGGTCATTCAACTAAGAAATGGCAGAAGCAGGATTTAGAGCCAGGCCTATCCTCAGAACTTGTGCTTTTTATAAAATCCTCCTCCCCTGCCTTTATTTGGTGGTAACTAAAATTCCCAGCATTTCATTTACTCTTTTTTAGCACCCCCCCTCCCTGTTAATTGAAAGCTCATGTTAAAATGTGAATGTGTCCCAGATCAGTAACACCTTAAAAATCCACAAAGAGGGCAGCCCGGGTGGCTCAGCGGTTTAGTGCCGCCTTGAGCCCAGGGCCTGATCCTGGAGATCCGGGATGGAGCCCCATGTCAGGCTCCCTGCATGGAGCCTGCTTCTTCCTCTGCCTCTCTCTCTTTCTGTGTGTGTCTCATGAATAAATAAATAAAATCTTTAAAAAAATCCACAAAGATCTTGTGTTCTGAAGACAAAAGAAGTCTTGTGTGGGGTCTGCATGGCACAGACCATCTGAGCAAAGGTGACATACTTTTAAAAACAACTGAGATTTGATAGCAGTTTTGAGTTTATAAAGCCCTTTTGCAGACAGAACTGGACTAGCCCTTACAGTGCACCTATGGTGTCATCTTACCATTAGTCCAGGTTATCAATGATGAAAGGGAGCGTAAGACAGGTTTGGTACTTTGTCTTTGGTCCCACATTCAGTAAGTGGAAGGCCAGGGCTTAGCTGAGGTCTCCTGACTCTGTCCTGGCATCAACAATCTCTGTTGATTTTGAATAACCCTCAAAGACCCATAGCTACCCTCTCACTCTCACCCCTGAAAAAAAACAAGCCCTTATTTACATTTGCCCCAATGTTTGACCTTGTCCAAGTTAGACTCACTCCTTGACTGAGTTAGTATATGACAGTGATGACACTGGGAAGGGAGGCATTCATTAGATAGCAAAGTTATTAGCATGGAATCATTTTCCTGATTAAGATTTCACAGTGTCTAGTGTAGCTCCACAAATTTTTAAAAGGTTTTCAAGTACTTGTTGGCAGTGAGAGAAAAGCAATGAGAGACTGGACAGAGGCCTTCAGCTTCGAATGTCATCCTCAAGCCATGGAACATTGATCATTCATGTTCTTCCTTTCATTCAACAAGTATTTTTTGAGGGCTTGCTATCTGCCAGGACTTTTTCAGAGATGGAGGAGACTTTGGTATGTAAATAAATAAGTAAACAAATGGAATGAACTCAGATTGTTGAGCTAGAAGAGGCTAAGTAGGCTAAGGGGGCACAGAGTGGTTGGGGCACAGGTAGACAGGTGGGTCTGCCAGGTGGACCAGGAGAGACTCGTCTGAGGAGGTGATACTAGTATAAATGAGAAAGAAGAATCAGCCCAGAGAAGTGCATTTCTAGCAGAGGAAATGACGTGGGCTAAGACTTAAGTTCAGAAGAGGGTGGAGGATGTCAAAGGACAGACAGATGAACAGGGTAAGCAGAGCAGGGTAAGTGGAAGGGAGTGGGGGAGTAGGAGAGGAGATGGGGTTGGAAGGTACTCCGGATCATGGCATCCTCCTGAGGCCAGGAGCCTACTTTGTTCTAATTATAACAGGAAGCCTTTGCACAATTTTAAGCAGGAAGATAATCTGATTTTTTTTATTTCAAAAGAGTCGCTCTTCCTACTATGAACCACGGGAGCAAAAGTCAAATCAGGGAGAAGACTGTAGAAGGCATATGAATGATAAAGATGAGATGTGCTCAAAGGTTTTTTTTTTTTCTTTTGTGCATTAGGTCAGTAATAGTAATGAAAAAACTGTCCTGTTATTGACACTATTATTCTCATTATATGGATGCCTAAACTTGCACGTTCTGAACCCTGTCCACACTAAACTACTCTCTGGGAAAGAGTACGCATGTGACAATATGATTTATAGTATTATTGTCATTTTATTCCAAACACTCAGCAAAACCCCATTCCTGAAGCACCCAGATGACCCATATTCTATATTCATACATTTGGTTGCCAAGACTTTCTTTCTCTGCTCAGAATAAGTTAATAGTTTTATAGAATTGTGTCCTACAAATTCAGTTTTCAGCCTCTGCTGAGCCTTTGGTCTTACCTAGCCAGACTTTTATATGTCCCAGGTGAACTTTCTTGGGACAAATGAGCAAACTCATTTTTTAGTGTTGTTATAAGTTGTTCTCTTAACATTTTGAATGGTTATGACTCTCAAGCATCCAGCTTCCACTTCCTCCAGAGAACCATAATCTTCAGCTTTTGGCGTATATTGTGGCCATCAAGCAAGGGCACCCTCACCTTCACCATCTTCCTTCACCAAGCCAGCTTCTTTTTGTCTGCTGCATCTGCTTCCCTCTTGTCTCCATAGTTCAGTGGAAGAGGTGTCCCTTTTCCTACTAAACTTACTGTTTTCTATCCCTCCTGATCCCGGGGACCTTACTCCATCACTTATCATCAGAACAAAAACAAAATACCTGCCAAACAAGCAAACAACAACAACAGCAAAGCATCAGCCACACCATCTACTTCCACACATCCCTTTATCCCCCTCTCTTCTCCTTTCCTCTTCCTTTTTTAGCCAAAATACTTGTAATTGTAACTTAAATACACTTTCCATTTATATTCATTACCCTTGCTGTCCTCAATCTTTGGCAAAATCAGCTACTGATCACCTCTGAGAACTTAGATATTCCTGACACTACAGAAAGTCTATTAAATTGATTATTTTCTTTGAATTCTAACAATACTGTGAGGAAATGATTATTATCCCCATTTTATAAAGACACCGAGTTTGAGAACATTAATTTCTCCACTGTCACTAGTGGGCACTTCCACTAGTACATGGAAGAGCTGGGGTTCAACTCAAGAATGTCCTCCATTGCCTCCAAATAGCTAGATAGTCTCCCCTTGCAAACTAAGTTTCATTTGTTGACTTATTAAAATGAATGTTTGGAATTTGGAGACAAGTTTTCATTTGCCTATTAATCGCATCGGATTGTATTTTCTTGTTTATTATTTTTATTATACCAAACTGCATTTTGCTGAAAATTTCCTTTACTGTTTAGGGAGAGGAGTATAGAATTTAAAATTTTATCATTTTAGGAAAGCAAGGCATTCTTGATGGTAATACTTTATATCTGCATAAACCCTCAGGCGTTCACTTAATACTGATGTCTCTTCTGTCTTCCAGGAGAGCAGATAGATACTTCTAAAATGGATAGACATCTGAACAGATGCACACTGCAGCCAAGCTCTTCTGGGAAGTACCAAATATATATGCATTCATAAGATTCAGAAATAACTGCAAAGCAGAGAACACTGTGTCAGTATGCTCCAGTCACACACATGAGAGTCCCCAGTCCCTGTCTACCTCATGCCCATTGGGCCTGAAGGATGTAGTCAAGGGGCATGGCTGCGTGCATCTGTTCAGATGTTTTGGTTTAGGTTATATTAATTACCTTGATGTAGAACTCTAGTTGTAGAGCCAGGAAGAACTTTTTTTTTTTCATTTCTTTCTTCTTCTTCTTCTTTTTTTTTTTTAAATTCAGCTTTATTGAGGTAAAATTGACAAATAAAATAGTAAGATATTTAAAGTGTGCATCATGGTAATTTGATATACATATACATTGTGAAGGGACCCCCACCCACATGTGGTTTATTAATACATCTACCACCTCACATATGTATTTTATTTTTGGTGAGAATATTTAAGTTCTACTCCCTTAACAGATTTCAATGATCAGTGTTATCAACTATAGTTCCATGTTTTACCTAAAACCCTCAGTCCTTATTCATCTTTTAAAAAATTTAATATTGAAGTATTGTTGACATACAATATTTTATTAGTTTTGGGTGTACAGGCTTTATTCATCTTAGTTGAAAGTTTGTACTAACACCTCATTTTTCCTCTATCCCTGGTCTCTGGCAACCACTTTTCTACTCTGTTTCCGTGAGTTTGAACTTTTTTTTTTTTTAGATTCCACGTGTAAGTGATGTACTGCAGTATTTGCCTTTCTGTGTCTGACTTATTTCACTTAGCATAATGTCCTCAGGGTCCAATCATGTTGTCCCAAATGGCAGGGTTTCCTTCTTTCTCATGGTTGAATAATATTCCAGTGTGTGTGAGTGAGTGTGTGTGTGTGTGTGTGTGTATCTCACATCTTTTATGCATTTTTTCCACTGATGGGCACATAGGTTCTTTCCATATTTTGGCTATTGTGAATGATGCTGCATTAAACATGGGCATACAGAAATCTTTTCAATAACCTGCTTTCATTTCCTTTGGATATATACTTAGAAGTGGATCATAGGGTAGTACTATTTTTAATTTTTTGAAGAATATCTTTACTGTTCACCACAAAGGCTGAATCAATTTACATTCCTATCAATAGTGCATAAGGGTTCCCTAGGAAGAACTTTAAAGACCCTAATTTATCATTTCACAGGTAAGAAAGTTGGGGTTCAGATGTATCAAGTGAATTGACTAGCCAGGTTTTGGAGAGTTGGGACTAATCCCGGTTCCCCTGACTCTTTTTTTTTTTTTAAAGGTTTTATTTATTTATTCATGAGAGACAGAGACAGAGAGAGAGAGAGAGAAGCAGGCTCCATGCAGGGAGCCCAACTTGGGATTCGATCCTGGGTCTCCAGGATCACGCCCTGGGCTGAAGGCGGCACTAAACCGCTGAGCCACCTGGGCTGCACTCCTCTGACTCTCTTAACAGTAGTCTTTCACACTGAATCACTTGATGTAAACCAAGTCCTGTGTGTACGAACACATGGGTTTGGGAGCTTGAAGATTCTAGTGGTTCTCTCATTGATATGCACCATGTTACTCCTGAGCCAGGCTGATGATTTCCCATTTCCTCAGACTCCCCTGGGGATAAGAAGCTTGGAATTCCAATCAGAGGCTCTTAGATTCTGAGCTTTTTAATGGAACGTGTCCTACTATCCTTGTGAATTTGGAAAGAGCAAAGGCAACATGCTTTCCACTGGCTAGAGTCAATGACTTGATGAAGATTATCTTGATGTGGGTGTGCCCAGTGAGCCCTGCAACAGCAAACCGCAGCTCTCTGCCACATTCATCATTTTAGTCAATTAATTAGGTTCCGGCCTAAAAGGGCCATTAATCTCTATAGATTTTGTGTGCCAAGCTCCAGAATCTCTTCTGTTGAAAAATATGCTGTTCCACTTGCAAACTTGGAGCAGAGAAAAAGAAAAGACAAACAGCTGGCTCATCAAGTCTTGGCCAGGGATGTTCACCATTGTGGGCTGACTCATGTTCTTGGCTAGAGAAGTGGATGCCAGTTTGGTGTCCTAGAAACCTGCTCTTCCACTGTGGAATTGGGGTGCTAAAAGCCACCAAATGTTATGCCAGAAAGCTGGGAAGTGCTGGAATGATCATTTCTAATATGTTCATCACTATTCCCTCTTGCCCCCACTTCCACCTCCAGCCCTTGAATTTCTAATAAAAATCCCCTCAGTCTAAATGCTGTAGTGGAAAGAGCACTACAAAGACCTAAGGCTTTTGATCGCTGTCTACTGTTCTTTAGCTGTGAGTCCTCAGCCAAGTCACTTAACCTCTTTGGGCTTTGTATCAGTTTCCTGGTACTGCTGTAACAAATGACCACATACCTAGTAGCTTGAAACAAACATGGAAATTTATTCTTTTGCAGTTCTTATGGCCAATCTGAAGCCTGAAATCTGTATTGCTATGCTGAAATAAAGATGTTGGTAAGGCCATGCTTCCTTCAGAGATACTAGGGAGAACCTTTTCTCCCCTCTTCCAGCTTCTAGTGGCGGAAGGCATGCCACTTAAGGTAAATGACACTTGGCAGGTGGCATTCATTTTATCTAATGAACATTTACTGAACACTCCTTCTGCTCTTACAGAGCCTGGGAATATAATAGTGAACAAAACAGATTAAGTCATTCTCCCCCATACACAGGCAAAGTACTCTCATGCCATCCCATGGGAGACAAACCAAAAATTCTATGTAGACACTTACTTAGTCACCAGCTGAAAATCTAGGGGCTGTGGGTGATGCAAGAATGTCTCTATATTGGACGGTAATGCTCAGTGGTGTCCACATCAGATCTGGATGTGACTCATCTTGATGTACGGGTCTATGAACTAAATTAAAAGACAAGTCTTATGTCATTTATTAGTTTCCTATAATTGTCATAACTAATTAACAATGACTGGTGGCTTAAAACAATAGAAATTTATTCTCTCACAATTCTGGAGACCAGAACTTCAAAATCAAGGTGTCAGGAGGGCTATGCTCCCTCTAAAGCCTCCTTACCTCTTCCAGTGTCTGGCATCTGTAGGTGTAGCATGTGGCTGCACTACTCCATTCTCTGCCTCTGTCTTCACACGGCTTCCCTTCTGCTGTCTGTGTGTGTATCCATGTGTGACACTCATCATTGGACTTGGGGCCTACTCAGATAATCCAGGATGATCTTATTTCAAGAGTCTTAATTTAATTATATCTACAGAGACTCTTTTTCTGGAATAAGGTCACATTCATAGGTTAAGGGGTTAGGATATGGACATATCCTTTTAGGATATATCATTGTGGCTCTCTCTAGTCCTTCCTCTGGCCAAAACTCACATCCATCCACAAGCAAAATGCACTCACTCATCCCAATACTCTCCAAATTTTTAGTCCATAATAACAACATCAACTCTAAGTCCCAATCTTATACAAATGTCATCAATTCAAAAACTCCCCACTGTCATTACCTGAACCATTTAAATCTGTTTATGGATCATACTCTGAGTATACTTGATCCTGGGGAAAAATTCCTTTCTGTTTAAGAACTCATGAAACTAGAAATCAAGATACATGCTCCCCAAACACAATGGTGTAATAGGTCTAGGATACAAATTCCGATTCTAAAAGGGAGGAATTAGAGAAAATTAAAGGGTCACTGGTCCCAAGCAAGGTCTAAGTCCAGCAGGGGAAATTCTTTTAGGTTCCAAAGCGAGAGAGTAATCATTTGTGGCAAGATTCCACCCCTTGGTCACATGATGACTTGACTGGTCTCCAAGCCCCTGGCAGCCATCTTTCCTTTCTTGCAGGGTAACCTGTGTTTGCAGCTGAGTAGCTCTATCAACCAATTTCCTTACTGTGGAATTTTGGAAAACCCATGGCCTTCTTTCATTTTTTCCTATCTCTGTCCCTTTCAGTACAAGCTGTCAACTTGTGATACAACTACAAAGACCTCTTTTTCACAAATAAGATCATGTTCACAGTTTCTAGTGATTAGAATGTGGACCTATCTTTTTTGGGGCCACCATTCAACCCACTACATGCTCCCATCCCCATGCTCAATATATAGTAGTGGAATACAACAGGATAACTGAAAGAAACACTTTGGTTCCTGAGTGAAAAGAATGTGAGAATCTCCAGTCACTGGTCTGTAGCAATTCTGAACTCTTACCTGGCAGATGTTGTGATGTTCCTCTATTTTGGGAATGGGAAGTGCTTCTTGATTAACCCGTACTCTTGGAGTAGTTCTCCAGCCTGGTGTTCTCCATGTAACTTCCCCATGTCCACCTTCTGGGGAGATTCTTCTTTTTCCATAACCTTGAAATGGTATTTTAGAACATGCCCTTCTTGAGATCTGAATAGCTTTCATAGTCATAAACTGGTGGGATCCAAGTGCCATTTTGAATTTTGAATACCGTAAACGTTTTTAGTCCAGGCTCACAGTTTCTTTGGCAATATAACGCTTTAAAAACTCACTGAGATCCTTATCTGTTTGCTCCTACTCACTTCTCTGTGCCAATAGCCACACCTACAGTTCTTTCCCAGACATTTCTTATATTCACTATACTTTCATGCTTTCTTTATCTCATGCCTTTCTTTCAAATTATTTGTGAGTTTCTCAGTGTATCAGTCTTCAGTGGGAGAACCACATGTCTATCTCTATACTGTGAACTGTTCGCTCAATTGCAGATATACACTGGGTACTATAAAATTAAATGGATCTCTGCTCTGAGACACCTTATTTCATTAGGAGGTTTGACAAATGGGTGTTATGGACATGCACTTGATTCTATCCTTTACTCAAGGCTGAATTTTAATGGTTTAAACGTCCTCACAGTTTTATCTTTTACTGCTTAGCACAATAAAATGTAGCCTTTTCTACCCCTACACATACTCAAATTCCTGGATATTCTCTATTTCTTTCTCTGAGCTTATCTTTTTCTTGTGTCTTATCAAATTCAGCCAGCTAAAGAAAACAAGCTACTAACTTTCTTTCTTTTTCTTTTCTTTCTTTCTTTCTTTTTTTTTTTTAAGAGAGAGAGAGAGAGAGGGTGAGAGAGAGCATGGAAGGGGAGAGAGGAGGGGCAGAAGGAGAGAGAGAGAGAGAGTTGCAAACAAGCTCTATATCCAGTCCAGGGCCCAATGTGGGTCCCACGATCCTGAGATCATGACCCTGGCAGAAGGTAAGAGTAGGATGGTTAATAGATTGAGCCACCCAGGTGCCCCTAATAACATCCTTTTTATAGAATTTTCTCTGATATATGAATGTTCATTAGGGACTTCATTTGCCTTCCAAATTATTATTGGCAGCATTTTTATTAAATATTTTGTCATTGTTAGCATTCTTCCAGCCTCTAATAATAGTTCCAGTTTCTGATTCAGCTAGAAGGTATAGATTTTGTTGAAGTAAGAAAAGACTTCAAAAGGCTTTTAACTACAAAGTTTTATTTTTTGTTCACACTGTATGTCTAATGTAGATTGGCTGGGTGGGTGGAGGGTTGCTTCTTGTTTTCTGCAATCCAAAATAATGGTTATTGTGTGTCTTGTAAATTTCAACCATAATATCAGTTTTGTGGTCTACATGTTAAGCACTTTGGCATCAAAACACAAAAATTAAACAATTCTTTTCACTTTTAGCTTTATCATTAGCTTCATTCAAATAAATAGAAAACTCATAGCTGAAACTATTTTTTTTTGAATTTTATTTATTTTAACAGACTTTGATTCACTTTATTTTTCTTGTATAAAACTATATGGTGGCCACAGCTGGAGTCTGGTGTGGGCATTTACAAGACAGTCAGTGAATTCCTGATAAGGAGACTTGATGAACACAGTCTCTTTCTAGAGGTCAGGGGTGAGATACCTGTAGGTCGTGGAAATAGCATCAGAAGTGGCTATAGCCAAGTTGCCCAGGGTGGCAGTGAAGCCCCTGGCCCAGTGAGGTGTAGAAGTTATCAATCTTGGCCATCATCAGTAGCTTCTTGGGTACAGGGGCTGAGATCACATCTCTGGGGGCACAATGAGGTGCACAGAGCCACAGTGGCTGGTCACCTTGTGAGGGACAGTGTGGGGCTTGCTGATCTTGCCACATGGGGATTACGGAGAGCTTGTTCAGGATCATAGCTCCATGGATGGCAGTGGCTACCTCCTTAGAACACTTAACAGCCAAACCAACATGTCCACTGCAATTTCCAATGGCAACAAATGCCTAGAACCTCGTCTGTTGGGCAGCATGGGTCTACTTTTGCATACGCAGTATCTTCAAAACCTCATCCTTGAAGAATGCCCCCAGGAAACAGTCAATGATCTTAGATTCCCTAATGTGTGAGGAAAAGTGATAGATCTCCTTCAGGGATTTGATCTTCATATCCTTGACCAGATGGTCCAGCTTGGTGACAGGGATCCATCCCTTGTCCTCAATCTTATCTCCATGATTTCCCAGCCTTTGCCTCACCCAGACTCACCATGATCCTTCCCAGACTCCAGCCCAGATGCTTTAGGGTAGTCTCTGTGGAAGCCACTTGGCCTTCCATTCCAGGGGCCTCCCTTTCCAGGGGCCTGCTTCATCACTTATGTTATCCACCATTTGGTATTTTCTTGGAGAAGTTGAAACTATCTTATTTTTTTAAATTAGCAAACCTTAGTTCTGAGTTATTGAGCAAAATTGATCTGATGGCTGAGAAGCTGAACATTTGTGGCCCACAATATAATGAGTACCACAAGCGATTTCTCCTTGCTTCAATACTTAATATATTTGATGCAAATTATCTCAGCATCCATTCTGATAACATTGAGTTGTGGGTGTGATGGTGGTTAGAGTTATTTCTCAAATATTTTCAGTTTTCCCTCTGCACTTCCAGACCCCTTGGTGGTTGGATAGGTCTGGGACTCTTTCTAACCCATAAGTGCTAAACAAAGTGACACCTTCAAAAACTTTCTTTTTTTTTTCTTGCAATCATGACCAGCAATATTTGAGATGATGTCTGTTCAACCAACCTGGGTTCTGCAGTAGAGATGAGAAAAAAATTGAACTTTGTATTTCAAAGCCATTTGAAGTTTCTCTGTTAGTTCAACAAGATTTGTACTTATTGATACAGAAATTGAAACTATTATTGGAGGCTGGAAAAACCAACTTGCAAATGTGTTAAATTAAAAGGAGAGAGTATTGCAAACATGTTTCATTATCTAACAGGTCACAACAGCAGAAAACTATTAAAGGACTTGAAGGCATCAGACTTTAGGAGCAATTGAATTTGAAAACTGAATATACTCAGTGCTCTTTCTTTCAGTTCTGCTTTTTTTTCACATGCCAGCTTTTTTCTCCTCTTTCACCATAGGTCAATCTTTCCACAGATGAGAAAATATGGCTATGGACAGTTTTTTAGTTTTATGCATTATAGTGTTGTTCACCTGAAAGAGACTGGGTTAATTTTTCCCGAATACATGAGGAAATCCAAGAAATCACTGGTATGAGGCATTTATTTACCCTTGAATCAATTAGCTGTGGGTGCAATGTAGTAGGACTTGCAACCACAACTTATTGGTGAAAATATGAGGACTGGGTGATTGTGAGGAGTGTGATGACCTTGTGTTCATGTGTAACAGTGTGACAACCCTGTGCTCATGTGGGGAGGATGAGGACCCTGTGCTCACGTGGGGAGTGTGAGGACCCTGTGCTCCTAAGGGGAGGGTGAGGACCATGTGCTCATGTGTAACAGTGTGAGGACCCTGTGCTTATGTGGGAGTGTGATTTCTTGTTCTTGTATGGTGACTTCCTTCATACTCATGTGAATGGGGAGGGGCTTTGAATGAGTAATTCTTGCATAGGTATCTTCACTACTTGTTAAATTTTTTTTTAATGTTTCCTCACTAAGTTTGCTAGTTAAACAGATCAAATCAATCATTCATTTTGGACTCATTTAGGAAAAGCAAACATTTCCTTTAAAACATGAGGATAACAGGACAAGCAATTCATGAAGACAAGGCCAAATGTTTCCTAGCTGAACTAAAATAGTTTCAGAAAGTCTTTCATACATTTGACCTGTCAGTGGAAAGAGAGTTGGAGAGGCCTTATTTATTTTGTAGGGTACTGTGGGTCTCAAACGGCATCAGTTACCATATTGAATCCTGCTGTCTCTAAGTATTTTATGTTTCAGCCAAAAAACAATTTTCTGCTCTTCTTTCTGGGTTTATAAGATATTATAGCAGCCTGCAACATCAAAATTATTACTTAGGTGTGAGATGAGTGACTCACAACTTAATAGTGATTCCAGAAGCTTTGGTTAGCTTCTCTCTTGAGAGTGTGCATTTATTCCAAATAGTAGATGCCAATACCATGAAAAAGCATTGCCAAACTTCATTAGTAAAGTTAACCCTGCTGACTCCCTAGCTATAGTGCATACATTGTGCATCACGGAGAAAGGTATGCCTACTGCGTTTCCTTTCCTAAAATGGAGGTGGTAATGCTGACCTCATGTGAAAAGGATATATGCCTTGAATTTTATTAGTTGTTTCTGAGTGGTTTCTCTGATCAGAGCTATTTACTATTGCTTATTTTCTTTTGGCATATACAGTTGAGAAAGATGTATAACAACCCTGCAGAATCTGACTTGTTCAACTCTTTGAGGCATAACAACTGCTTTAGAGGAACAGACTAAAGTAAATAAAATTCTTGGAGGACTTGGGCCTTTGGAGCAATCTGAGAGTGCCCAATGGCCTGGATGGAGAATTTTTGGTGTCTCCTCATATCTATCAATGTTCCTAATTTATTTGTTGTTCCCAATTCTCAACAAGAAGGACCTGAAGCGGAATTGTTAAAAATTATCTATCTTCAAGGTAGCAATTTTAATGAGATTAAAATATAATAAAGATTATTTAAAAATATAAGTGAGGTTAGCACTTACTCAGAGTAAGGCTTTAGTATTGGGTTCCTTGAAGTGAACAGAATTCTGGTTAAAAAAAAAAAATCAACCAACAAAAGAACAATAGAGAATTAAAGGTCATGCAGAATTATTTGTCACCTAACAATTTTTTGTGTCTGTCTCACTTGGATTGAGGCCAGACATTGAGTTTATAATGATGAACAAGAATGATATCGCGTAAGCAAATGAAGTTAGTGGAAAGAAAATACACAAGCATATGAATTACAAAAATCAATTATATATGTTTCAGGTAGGTCTCTTTTTACCCATTGTCAAGTTTTCATCTTAAGATTTTGTGCAAATTTTATTTTCCATTTGGCTTCTCATCTAGACTTTGATATGATGCATTAATTTGGTTTTCTCTCCCATTTTGATGGTGGGGCTTTCTCTGGCTTTTTATATAAACTCTCTTCTTTCTATACTATTAAAATCATCTCTTAAAACAAAAGCCTCATTATATTACTTTCAACTTCAAAGTCTTTAATAGTTACCTGTTAGGAGCAATATAAATTAAGGGTTATAATCATGAAATTTAGAAAGTGCCAGAGTTGGCTTTGAATAATATGAGCTCTCAGATAAATTCTTCAGCCCTTCTAATCCTCAAGGCCTTAATTTGTAAAAAGAAGGCACTAAAATTATTTTTCTCATAGGATTTTTGTGAGGACACATCCCCTAGTTTATAATAACACACTAAATGATAGCTATTATAGTTATTAACTATTCCTTATAAGGCACAATTCCTTTAACACATTACTTTATCAAGGATATTGTGGAGGAGATTTCTCACTGGCTGAAACTAGTCTGGATGACTTAAAAATATATTTTATTTATTTTAGAGAGAGCCCATGTACCCACACATGCAAGTGGCAGGGAGATGTAGGGGTAAAACGGGAAGGGAGGAAGAAAAAAATCTCAAGCAGATTCCTCACTGAGCATAGAGCCTAAATAGGGCTCATCTCATGACCTCAAGATCGTGACCTCAGCCAAAACCAAGAGTCTAAAGCTTAACCAACTGAGCCACCCACACACCCTATCTGGATGATTTTTAATTTCCCTTATAATTCAAGATTTTCTGGATCTTTGGCCCTCTCTATCCTTAAATTTGTATTATAGTCATGAAAGAATAGTATTTAGTCTATAAATCCATAGGAATTGACTAAAATAACCCTTGACTCATCTCTTAAAGGCCACAGCATAGTAATGAGACAAGGGATGAGCCTTTGCATGCTGCCAATGTCAGCAGGATGCTGACCAGAGACACAGATGAAGGACTTGGTGACTTGGTGGCAATGTTCCCAAGGCCTTATGTCCAGCAGTCCTCTCTTCTGCAGTGATTATTATTTATAGCCTTAATTCCTGGAGCACGTAAGTCACCTCAGAGGAACTTATCAAGGAAAAGTAAGAAGCTACAAGGAGATGCTAATTTCCCTTATATAATTATGACTTCAAATACAATCACAGTAAAAATTACCCACTGAAATATATCTTGATTACATTTCTGACTTATAAATTTACAGTCCCTAAAAATAATAATGTTTCTATAGTATTCACAGGTCATAAGTGCTTTATCCAAAATGTCTTCATATCCCTTTTTTTTTTTTTTTGTCTATCCAGAGAGCTAAAGTTTTCTTGAGAAAAAAAATGGTCAGAGCAATATCTTGATTTAACTATAGCAAATTAGAGTCTCTGATCTGGAAGATCCTACTTCCAAAGTGTCTTCCCCATTTTTTTTTTTTTTTCTTTCACAAATAGAAGAAGATGGTAGTGCTGAGCTGCTATCAGGGGAAGGAGAAGGGAGAGGGATTCTCAAGTGTCCTTTCTTAATTGTATCTTCATGCACAGAGTTTTCATTGGAGAATAAATCTTGATATGATCAGGATTTGAGACACCCTTCCTAGTGTTTGAGGATCAAAGTTGATGGTCAAGTCTAGTGGCTGGAGGATAAGGGAACTATGTCACATATAAGATAGGAGCAACTAATCTACTTTGTCTAACCAAAAGCCAGAAAAATAAATAAATAAATAAAATACTAATTGGGCATAGTCCCAGACCTTTACCTCTTTCAATAGAAGAACATGGTAATGAAGCTTGATTTGAAAATTTCAGATCATTTAACAATCATGATTGGGTGAAAATATTTGACATAATGGGTCTTCTGTGGCAGTTCAGGGTATACATGCAGAACTGTGATTGGATAGGTAAGTATTCTGCTTCATAAACACTAAGTACATGGAACTCATTTATTTATGATGTCATAGGTGATTCACGGAGATAAACAGGTGTTTACCAAAAATTATGAAAAGGGAAAATGAAATTGTCATCAGAGATAACTTACTATCACAGATAAAACATTCAATGTCAGTTTACTGGTTAGAATAGGCCAGATTTCACTATTGTGAAAAATAGCTCAAAGATCTCCACAGTGAAACATCAAGGTTGGTTTCCTGTTCATGATATGTGTTCTTCATAAGTTATCTGAAAGCCTGTGTTCCATATTTTTTTCTTCTTGGGACCTAGAGAAGACCTTATCTGGAACATTGTCTATTGTTGGATAATCTGAGGAGATACAGGGAACTCAGGAGAGTTTTACACTGGCATTTAAATGTTCCAGTCTACAAGTCACACATGACTCATATTTGATACTTACTGGTCAGAACTGGTCACATGATCTCCCCCACATTCAAGGAGGCTATTCAAGGTGCTTGTGCTCAGAAGGAATCATTATTATTATTTTAAAGAGATTTTATTTACTTATTCATGAGAGACACAGAGAGAGATGTAGAGACACAGGCAGAGGGAGAAGCAGGCTCCATGCAGGTAGCACGATGTGGGACTCGATTTGGGACTCTGGGATCACGCCCTGAGCTGAAGGCAGACCCTCAACCGCTGAGCCATCCAGGCATCCCAGAAAGAGTCATTATAATGACTACTAGCCCATCTTCAAGAAAATGATTGGCTCACAGGCCAACATGACTATTGACTGTAACCACATTGAAAAAGTTAATATCTGAACATGTCATTTAGATTGTATGTGAAAGTCAGCTGCCTTAATAACATAGAAGCAGAGTCCTGGATTTCAATACTGGCAATGGGCTATCCAAGCTCTTTCTGGAAAAGAGGGGTTTACATAGACAGACACAAGCATTTGGTTCTTTTGACAGGTAAATCCCTGCTGTAGAAATGGAAGCATTAGTTTAGTAAAGCCTTAAGGCCATTCAGTATTTGATTCTTTCACTTTCCTTTGATCTCATGAGATTCGTGAAGTTTTTCTACAAAGAAAGGAGTAGCCAGGTGGATGCACACATCTAGTTTGGTGCAGTTTTATTTTAAATTAACACTTTAATATTATGGCTTTATAAATTGTTTTCTTGTGGGCTTCATTGGCTTGAATCAACTTCTTTTTTTTGTTTAAGACTTTATTTATTTATTCATGAGACACAGAGAGAGAGAGAGAGAGAGAGAGAGAGGCAGTGACACAGGCAGCAGGAGAAGGAGGCTTTCTGCAGGGAACCCCATGTGGGACTTGATCCAGTACTCCAGGATCACGCCCTGAGCCTAAGGCAGATGGTCAACTGCTGAGCCACCCAGGCGTCCCTTGAATCAACCTCTTAAGTTAAATTAACTCCAGGACACTGAAGAGACAGAGTCCCTGAGCCCATGCAGCTGAACCATAGACAATTCACCAAAGGAAGAGGTTTTTTTTGTTTTGTTTTGTTTTGTTTTTTTAATTTTGTTGTGTTTTTGTGGTTCGGTGTTTTGTCAGGGAAGTTGGCTGGCTTACCCTGTATGACAAGTGGCCTCCCCTAACATTGTCAAAATCTCTTTCTGTTGTCTTTGACAATAATTATTTAAGTATATCAGGAACACAAACGTAGCCCATATTTTAAATTGATGATAACCAAGCGAAAATCAGAGAGTTTGTAAGAAAACTTAGGCAAAACTTAATAGAATAGATTTAATAGAATACATTTCTTTGTCTTCTCTCAGGGCAGCACGGGAAATGTCCTAAGATAATGTTCTAGTAACTACAAGTACTGTTATTATTTAATACTTCCAACCATAATTTGAGACATATGGAAAAAGGAAATGCTCTCTAGTGATATGTTTGAATTTAAAGGAATGCTTCAGTAGCAGTATTCTGGGCAGTAATGAACAGGATGTTACATTTTGACTTGGGCATCATTTCAAGTAACTTAGGGACAGAATGGCAGCTCACCCCTCATTTCACCCTGTGAGTCTTGCTTCTTTAATTTACCAGTCAGGGGAAGCAGTGCAAAGTGATAACAATAAGTATAAGTGATGATTCTGTGGGGTTCTCTCTATTTTTTTCTGAAGGAAATCATAAAGGATGCATTTTAATATGTGGCTCTCTTAGTATGTATCAAGTTTGCAGTCTAACGTATTCATTTTGTGAGTCAATATCTTTAGGTTGCCATATAAATGACAACACAAACCAGAGAGAACTAAATCCTTCATGCAACTTCCTACCTCACTAATGACATACTTGTTTTATGTGTCAGCTTTGCTTGGCTCTAGTTTCAAGTTTTTAAATTTAACACTAATTTAGGTGTTGTTGTGAAGGTATTTTGTAGATGTGGTTAGCATCTACAATTAGTTGACTGGTAATTTGTGGTAATTTGTTAATATAACCTTAAAAAACGAATACATAGCCTTATATCACTTACTTATAAACCCAAATTAGCATTTATTATGTGACTACTCTTTGTGAAAGGCACTGACTTACATACTGGGGATATAACAGTGAGAAAAATACATTTGTAAAATACACCAAACAAAATAAAGTCATTATTATATGTTATGATAAGTTTTATGATAAAGGATAAGCCCAAGAAGCTACAGGAATATAGAGTGGGGGTACCCAACCCAGTGTAGGGTATTTAGGGAAAACCTTTGAGAATGTTAGGAGTTAATTGAGAAAGAGGTTGTGGTGAAAAAAAAAGGAGCATGTACAAAATCCCAGAAGCAAGAGAATATAGAAAGTTTATTCAAGATTGTGAATGGTTATATCAGCCTGGAGTCCTGGGTATGATGGAGGTGGATGGGGCTTGGTGATCGTTAGGATGGACATAGGATCGTTAGGATGGACAAAGGATAGCAAAGAGTGAGGGAGAGAGAAAGAATGACAACAAGGCTTTAGATATTGTAAATGTTGAGATCATTCCTGAAATAGAAACAAGAGGAATACCAGGTTTGTGAAGGAAGATGATTTCAGTTTTGAGCATACCAAGTCTGAGGTAAATGTAGAACATTCATTGGAAGATGCATAATAAGCCCCCAGAGTTAAGTTTATGGAGTTCAAGAATGAGATCTGAACTAAAATCTCTCTAATGGAGGTGGTGTGATGTTTGTAAATTGAACCTGAAGCAATGATGAGAATTGTTTTAAGAAGGTCAATTCTAAAGGAAGAGAAACAGGCTAGAGATGTCATTAGAGGGATCCCTGGGTGGCGCAGCAGTTTGGCGCCTGCCTTTGGCCCAGGGCGCGATCCTGGAGACCCGGGATCGAATCCCACATCGGGCTTCCGGTGCATGGAGCCTGCTTCTCCCTCTGCCTATGTCTCTGCCTCTCTCTCTTTCTCTCTCTGTGACTATCATAAATAAATAAATAAAAATTAAAAAAAAAAAAAGAGAAGTCATTAGAGGGAAATGCCAGTCAAGGATAGGTTTATTATGGGAAAGTTTTGAACACTGAAATATTGTGACCATAGAAGTGGAGAGGGAGATGCTACAGAGTCAGGAAAGAGGCAAAGATTAATGGGTAGGGACTAATGGTTTGAGGTCCTGAGGAGGCAGAAGGAGACGGGCTCAGAGCACGGGCGGGTGGTTTGAACTGACCAGTGGAATATCTCTCTCTGTCTGTGACAAGAGGAAAGAGGGAAAGGATGAGCTACAGGGCTTGAATGGTAGGAAGACAACCACATTGTATTAGTTGTTTATTGCCATGTAATAAACTGCAAACTTGGCAACTTAAAAGGATGAATATTTTTGTCTTACAGATTTTGTGGGTCAGCACAGCCTAGCTCAGTGCCTCTGGCTCATGGTCTTTCATGGGATTGTCATCAAGCTCAGTCAGAACATCAATCATCTTAGAGCTCAACTTGGGGGAGAAATAGTGATGTAAGAGGCCCCCAACCTCTTCATCCCTACAAAGATCAATAATTAGAGAGCAGTCTAAACAAAAACAACTCTGGGAGAGCTTTAAAGTCCACCTAAGAAACTTTAACAATACAGTGGAACAAAAAAACAAAAACAAAAACAAAAACAAAACCTGAAATAACCATCCAAAAAGAGAGAAGAGTTCACTTCATTTGGCCTGCATTATCTCCTCCCCAAGCCAGCCCTGCTCAGCACCAAAAGGGAACCTCTGAACTACGAAGACATCCCTTCCACCAGGCAAGGAAGACTGAGGTGAGCAGCTAGCTTTCCCAGCCTTTCTGGGCATCAGAGAAAAGTCCTCATTTGATTTCACTCTACTCGGGCTGGCAAAGCTGAGACTTAAACAAATAGCTAGGAAAAAGGAAGAAATCCAGGGATTGCCAATAGCAGCTACCACAGTCCCCAGTGACCTGCTTCATAGACAAACTCAATAGATTCATTTCTAAAAAAACCAAGGACTAGTATGGCTGCAGCAAATCCCTCCAGATTTCACCAGCTTTCATCTCATAAGCACTTGGGGATAGCCAGGGCACCCATAGCTGCTAGTGGGGTTTGTCTTCTGTCACTGACCTGCATGACTTCACTCATCTGTAATTAGCCTTTCTAGCCATGCATCCCCATGCTCCTAGCTTGACCTATGTCTATAGCCTCAACTGCTGTGTACCCATGACAAAAACCCAGCAGTCATGGCAGTACACACTAGATCCAGGGCTCTGAGCTACCAGTGTGCTTGCAGTTGGCCCTGGCCCTTGCTGCCTTCCCTGGCCCCATTACTATATGTGTCTGTATATGACCTCTGCTACTATAGAGGCACCAGTTGGCACTTGCAGCCACATTTACTCACACCACCAGCTCTGGCCATCACTATTTCCTGCTGTGGTCTCTGGCCACTGGACCTGGAAGCATACCGAGTACCCCAACAGCCTTTTTACTACTGCAGATTCACCACTGTGCTTGCCAGGGATCACATGCTTGTTGATATACAAATTAAAAATGGTTGGGATTGTCCCAAATCTGGGGAGAGATTTGAATATTCAGGTTCATAAGGCTCATAGGTCACCAAAGAAAATAAACTTAAAGAGAGCCTCTCTAAGACATAGTACTAAAAGAAAAAAATTGCCAACCTAGAATACTTTACCTGGCAAAGCCATCTTTCAAGGGACGGCAATGAACCTCCACTTCTTAAAGGGAAGTATATAAAAAATTTTCTGGGCATGTTTTTTAAACTCCCACCTCTACATCATCTATTGAAAGAGATCATACAAAAGGTGCTGAATATTGGGCTGCCATGAAGTATTTTTTGAGGACTTGTAACAATGATAGTCACCTCTTAGACACATGTGTGAGGAGGCTACCTCTTTTCATTTCTGTAAAATACCTCATTAAGAGCTTCTGCACATTTTGAGGAAAATGGAAAATTCCTCAGAGGAGAAACTTGCATTATGGGAGCTTCAATTTCACAGATTAGTAAATCACATCTGCTCTTAGCAGCATTGTGTACCAGGTGTGCAGGCCATTAGCAACTAAATCTTTCATTTTCTTCTGTAAAAAGTGTATAGATGGAATGGAATTTATCAAGATTTACATTTGCAGTGTCTGACAAATATGCAGATTTACTAAGTCTAGTTTGTGTTTAGATATCAGGAATCTTGTTTTATGTTTTCTGTGGTTTCTTTAAAATCTTCACAGAATTTAAGACAATGATTGGAAAATACATTTTTCAAACCAAAGTTTTAAAAAATGAGAACATTTTTCATTACCTCAACTCAACTCAATACGTCATTAACTGTGGAAAGCATAGTCATTGGTACCATCTGATAGAATCAACTCTAAACTATAAGAGGCCAGCACATCTATTATCAAAATTTTCTCTTTTAGACGACAACAGGCAGACACTTCAGTTATAACATGAGTTAGAACACCTAACTACTCAGTTTCATAGAGACACCAAGAGAAATATATGACAATGTCTATTCATTTGTGTGGTGCCCTTAAACTAATTCACTAATTGCTCTATCAACTAAGCATTGGTGTCTTTTTAGGGGCCAAAAAAATAAAAGGCCCTTCATTGAAAGAAATGCATGCCTGTCTCATCTTGAACTTATGAGATTAAGTCTCCAAGTCAGCCTTTTAGCATAAATGTCACTTTGCTGTGTCCAACTCCAAATTCTTTCTGCAGATTGTGTACTGTGCTCTGTACTTAGCCCCCCAATTCCATTGTACCTTTCCTTCCATCTGTCATTAAAATAGTAGAGACATTTAGCCTTCTTTTACAGCAATGTCCATGTCTTGCTGCAGTAAGTATTGTAATCACTTCATTTTCATCATCTGAGCTCTTAGAAACTATAGTCACAAGGGTCACAATGTGGAAAAATTAAACTAGGTTTATTTTGATACAAAACAATAGTTGATCTAGGGGCAAAGTAAAAAGTGGACTGTTAAGGCTCATGATTACCAGGCACTTAAATTGCACACTAATCAATCAGAGTAATGCAACAGTGAATGATCCATTATAGTGAACTCCAAATAATGGTTGCCAACATCAGCAGTAGTCTGAATGTTTGTGTTTCTCTGAAATTTATATATTGAAACCTAATTCCCAAGGTAATGGTGTTAGGAGGTGAGGTCATTGGGAGGGTGTTAGGATACGAGTGTGGAACCCCTTCCTGAAAGGGGTTCACAATTTCATAAAAGAGGCCCAAGAGAGCTCCCTTGCCTCTTCTGCCATGTGAGGACAGAAAAGACACCATCTATGAACTGGGAAGTGGGCTTTCACCAAACACAGAATCTACTAAATGCCATAATCTTGGACTCCTAGCCTCTAGATGTGTAAGAAATAACTTTCTGTTGTTTATAAGCTATTTAGTCTGTGGCATTCTGTTACAATAGCCCAGACTAAGACAGAAAAAAAGTAGCAATAGCCTCCCTGGAAGGTGGGTAATCTGCTTTGCAGTCATTTGACATCAGAAACAGTGTTGTTTCAA
The DNA here is from genome assembly GCF_053574225.1 of Canis aureus. NCBI lineage: Eukaryota > Metazoa > Chordata > Mammalia > Carnivora > Canidae > Canis > Canis aureus. The sequence continues at coordinate 51,253,842 of NC_135616.1, forward strand.
CCTTTTTATTGTACTGCTGTATAGGTTTTGGTTTTTTGTTTATTTTTTTGCTTTTGTTTTTAAGATTTTATTTATTTATTCATGAAAGACAGAGAAAGAGGCAGAGACCTATGCCTATGCAGAGGGAGAAGCAGGCTCCCTGTAGGGAGCCTGATGGAGGACTCGATCCCAGGGTCCTGGGATCACAACCTGAGCCAGAGGCAGACTCAATCCCTGAGTCACCCAGGTGCCCCTACTGTATGGGTTTTGTGCTTTTCCCTCTAATTTTCCATATCCCTGGCCATTGGGACAACCTGCATACCAGGGAGAGATAAGAGACTTTCAGTACTAAAACTAGGGTAAACCTGGGCAAACTGGGATGGTTGGCCCCCTACATTATAAATTGGTCCCTATGCTTTAAAGAATCAATCAATGCCCTTAGCCAGTAGATAATACAGGTTGTGAGGCCCCTCTTCTAAATTTGCTGTAACTGTCTCTGCTCACCAAGATTCTGCAGTGGCTTAATACACTTCCCTCTCCATTCTGTTCTCTCTCCTCAGCACACTTTTGGTTGGCCATTTATTTTCAAGGCAAAAGTAAAGTGTGACAATGAGCTTCACCATGGAAATGGAGAATTGAGGTGATTATCTGCACAATCCAGACAAAGAGACTTACTATTGTTGGTAATTTGAAACTAGGGAATGATGGGCATGGGAAATGGGTAATCTGATTATTGCTCCTTTCCATACATTTGGATATATGCAAAGGAAGGAGCCTGTGCTTCTGAGCCACAGCTGCCTCTGAAAAGCTCCAACTGAGGCCAACAAAGAACAGGAAATCTCTGAAACATCAGCTTTCTCCCTCAGAGGTGTTGTTGAGTGTAAGGAGCTCTGGCTAGATCTCTAGGAATAATTTTTGTTCTTCGCTTCCTGAATCTTTTAAGGAATCCATTATTTCTGAAGAACCTGCCTACAACAGTGGTCCTCTGGACTAATCTCCAGAAATGAACTTCCCCTTATTTCATCACTGATGAGTTCCAAATCCTCTCCTCCACTCCTAGAATCAAAATGGAGTGTGGTATGTAACCACCTGGTGGGTTATTTGAATTTGAAGTGCATTTGGCTTATGCTACTGTTGTATGAAGTTCACTGTCTCTTCTAAATCATTTTCCTACTCTACTTTTTGCTTATTTTTACTTGTGGTGATGACTCACTCTTCACTGCTCAGCCTCCTCCCTTTCTGCAGGTGTGCAATCTAAGCAGACATTTAGAGCCCTAGAATTTTTTAAGCCAGTTGAGTAAGGGGCTAAATTTTTCCTAATAGGTCCTAGAGCCTATATTTGCCTAATATTTCCTAGAGCTGTCTATGACTGAGAGGCTTACACCGCAGAAAACAAAAAGCCTGAATGAGGACTTCTGGGAATGATAGGTAAACTTTATTTCAGGATTTTAAAAATTTAGTATCTCCACTGGTCTTGTGTTGGAGGAAGTAGACTTTGCCATAATGACCTGCTGTCTGAATTTCCTCATTTTTCAATGTAGTTCATTTTTAAGGTGCTCCCTAGTAAAATCAAAAAATTTCTGCAAAACTCTCAACATTTCTACAAAAACAAAACTAAGCAATCAAAACAACAACAAAAAAAGCTCATCTATTTCCTGAATAATATTTCACCCATAGTGAATTGCACCATGACCTATGAACACATTTCTGGAACCCAAAACTACCTCCAGGGATGAGAAACAGAGTCTGGGTCAAATGGAAAGAGAAGATGTTGTCTGGCAAGCCTCAGAGGCTGTGACCTCTCTCATCTCCATTATATGGGCTGTCCAGGCTCATGCAGCCTGTACACATCTTTCAGGCAGAGGAAGGGTTGCTGGGGGAGGGTCTAATGGTTTACCTTTGACATTGGAAGATTTTCAATTTGGTGGTGAAAACAGAGGCAGAAATATTCAGAGCTGCCAGCTGGAACTCAGGGCAATGTTTAAAAAAAATAAATAAAGTTGGGGTTGCTACAACCATATTTTATCCAACCATCTTTCATGGTGACTGAATCTCCCAAAGAGCCTAACAGCTGTTTTCTTGGTGTTGGTTGGGATCCCAACCCTGAGCATTGCAAAATTGCTAGAGAAAGCCAATTAATTCGCTGCCAGGATTGTTCTTGGTGCCAAACAAGGATCCCTGCTCTTGCCTTTCTCATAGTTTTTAACTTGCTTAGCAGTGGTTTTCAAACCAAGATCCTACGGCAAACATTCCACATTCCATGATTAACATGTTCAGTGCTAAGTGTCCTGTCAGTAAAATAGAACAATGATGATTACATTCCAATTCATAGAGGAAACAAAATTACAGAATAGGTCTCCAATTTTAGCCATTTTTGCCATAAAAGTTTTGCAATCCATCAACACTTGAATGAACAAGTAGCTCATGAAAAGAAAAAAGAAAAAAATGATTAAATGTATCTCTCTTGGAATCCCAACTGCCACTTATGTGGGCAGGTGAATCTGTTGCTCTAATTCTCTAATTTTATCATCTATAAAATGGAGATATAAAATGTTAGCTCACTGGGGAGGTGTATCAAATTAGGAGATCTTTGTAAAGATTTTATATCTTTGCAAATATACTTATTTTGTACATGTTACAGACTCAGAGTTTTATCATTTTAAAAAAGATATGGATACTTGGAAACATGAAATGTGATAGAATTACATGCATGAGTATTTCACTGTGTTTGGTTCCATTTCGAAGGCTCCTCCTTTTGACCAATGTTGTCAACCAAAATGCTTATAATTTTCTTTCTTTTCTTTTTTTAAAAAATTTTATTTATTCATGAGAGACACAGAGAAAGAGGTAGACATAGGCAGAGGGAGAAGCGGGCTCCCCACTAGGAGCCTGATGTGAGACTTGATCCCAGGACCCTGGGATCATGACCTGAGCCAAAGGCAAATGCTCAACCACAATCACTGAGCCACCCAGGTGCCCCAATGCTTAGAATTTTCTATTCTGTCTTGTAGTAAACTTCACTCTGTTTCCTTATACATTTGCTAACATTTCCACCTTTGTCTAAGAGGATAGGAATTCTTGGGATCCCTGGGTGGCGCAGCGGTTTAGCGCCTGCCTTTGGCCCAGGGCGCGATCCTGGAGACCCGGGATCGAATCCCACATCGGGCTCCCAGTGCATGGAGCCTGCTTCTCCCTCTGCCTGTGTCTCTGCCTCTCTCTCTCTCTCTGTGTGACTATCATAAATAAATTTAAAAAAAAAAAAAAAAAAAAAAAGGAATTCTTGTGCTAAGATCTGAATTTTGGATTCTGTCATCTTGTGTCCCTTCAATTACTCTGTTATTCTTTTTGGTATTAAAAACAAGACAACAGGTCCAAAATGGAGTTCTGTATGCTAAACCAGGTATTAGCAAACCAAAACTTAACTTGATTACAGTTTCAGCTCTCCCAGAATTGGAATTTTAAACTAGTCAATCAGGAGTCACTTGATCAGAATTAGTTTGGTAATCTGTCTGATATATCCCTGCCATCTCCTAAAGGAAAGTATCCTTGTCATAACCAACCCACCTTTTTTTGCCTAGCATTACTTCCTTGCTCCCGCTCCCTTGTGCCTATGAAAGTCTTTCCTTTTGTACAATGCCTTGGAGCTTCTTTCCATCTGTTAGATAATTGGCAATTCAAATCAATTTTTGCCAAAATTGTTAAAAAATTTTAATATGCCTCAGTTTCTTTTAACACCAATCTCAATTTAACAGTGACTGAATTAAGGGATAAGCTTTTCCTTAGTTTAATTTCTCCAGATGCCCACATCTTTACTCAGTTTGTGAATCTTTTTCCACAAAACCTTGCCTCAGCATCGCCTACCCTTCACCTCTGTTATGTATGAATCCATCCCTTAGGTCACATTTTAGTGGCTGTGAATCTATGTCATCTTGATTTTTTTTCAGTGTTTATTTCTTTTGTATCCATATCTTCTCCGTGACTAGATTATGAAGTCCTTACGGTTAGGATTACCGTATATATTTTTTTCTTTGTTGATTGCTAACTCTTTAGCTCCTGATGGAGTCAGGGACCCATACTTGGTGTTCAATGAATACTTGGTTTACAAACTCTTTCCTATTTCAAAACTGAAGGCATTTAGGGAATCTGAAAAGGATTTACTCATGTAATCCCAAAGGGCAGGTATGAAAGTGAAATTAATGCTAATAATGAATCAGCATATGGTATTTATAGTATGTTTTGCCGTACTATAAATTGATCCTCACAATGACACAATAAGGAAAGGAGGAATTATGATAGCTATCTTTATTTTATAGAGAAGGGCTCTGACTTATGAGAATTGAGTTACTTGCTCAAAATTGTACAGACTGAACATTTTAGAGACGTACTGAGAACCAGGTTTCCTGACTCTGTATCCATACTCTCCCAATGGTGTTGCACTGCTGCCTTCCCAACCCAGCTGATGAAAAATTTCCCTACCAAACTTCCTCTGTAGGAGACAATCACACTTTACCTTTGAAGAACTCTCATTGTAAAGAAATTCCTTTCCTGGTTTCTTATCTGAACTAAATATACATAAGACTTGTGGTCCTGGTTAGGGGCAGATTCTTTGCATTTTAAGATAAAATGTGGTCCTTCAGAGAGGATATTTGTCCTGGAATTTAGCAATTATCCCAGGTGCCCAGGCTTGGGAGAAAACAGCTGGCAGATCAACAACATAGTTATTGAAGGCAAAGAGGCTATTGCCCCTGGGCTACACTTAGGAGCTCTCTCTCGTTTGATACTTCAGAACTGTTCTCATTAATGTTGGCATTTTGAGGAAGTAAGCCACAGTCCCTGGCTTTTTAGAGATTTACCCTGGGGACAAAGGCTTACCATACAAGAGTTGGATGAAAGCTGAAAATTTGCCTCAAATATTCGACTGTCCTCTAGTCAAGGAAAAAAAAAAGTAAAATTAGAAGTTCCATAAGATTCTCTTTTTAGTGATTCAGATTCATAGTTTAAGACATACCTGAGTGTGGGGATGCCTGGGTGGCTCAGTGGTTGAGGTAATGATCCTGGAGTCCTGGGATGGAGTCCTGCATCAAGGTCCCTGCAGGGAGCCTACTTCTCCCTCTGTCTATGTCTCTGCCTCTCTCCTTTTCTCATGAATAAATAAATAAATAAATCTTAAAAAAAAAAAAAAAAGACATACCTGAGTGTCATATAAAAGTGGAGGTCTGTGAACATTTAATAAGTATGTAATGCTCAATCATAGCAATAATACATTCAGCAGTTTTATATTAAAAATAAACAATTTGGTATTGTAGAAGAGTATAGAATATGAAGGAAGGCAGAGAGGACTACTATGAATATTTCTGGATGGCCAAAATGAATTTTAATAGACTCTAATGCCTAAAATGCAATTTAATGTAGATATAGTACTGTTTATAAACAGGCATCCAGCATATTATATGTTATAACACAGGAGGAATGAAGTAATATTAATCTTGGCCAAGACTATGGCTTTGTTTCATTCTTAAGCAGTTTAACCATTGTGCTTAAATCACTTGGTTAAATAAATCAGAGGTATTGTTTGTTTATTCATTGCCCTGATTGGTTGGTTACTTGATGGAACAATTCAATTGTAATGGCTGAATTATGGCAGCATTGATGGTGTCTATAAATATGTCCAGAGGGAATTGTGTCCTTTTTGGAAGAGAAGATACATTATAGATTTCTTAGTCTAGCATATATAACCAAATCTGCTCTAACAGATCTTCTGTATAAAATCTCATGCTAGAAGGAATTTGGAAGTACTAATGATACTTTTTGGTGATATTTGATATTTGCCCCTTTTTTTTTAAAAAAAAGATTTTATTTATTTATTCATGAGAGAGGCAGAGACACAGGCCGAGGGAGAAGCAGACTCCTGGCAGGGAGCATGATGCAGGACACGACCCCAGGACCCTGGGATCACGTCCTGAGCCGAAGGCAGATGTTCAACCACTGAGCCACTCAGGAGTCCATGACATTTGCCTCTTGAACCCTATTGGGAAGACCTTGGACTCTGGGGTCAGAAGGTGTGAGTTCAAGTTTTAGTCTTGTCACGTAGCTACGCAAACTTGAGCAAGTCACAGTCCCCGGGTTCTCACCTGCTAGATTGCAAGATAGGGTCAATAATACCCACCACACAGGTGTGTAGAAGAGCTATATGGTTATTTGTTATGTTTGTATTGTTGATGGAGAAAGAATTCCCTAAAAATTAAAGTTATCAGATATTTATTTGGGCAATTAGAATTGCAATTCAGGAGACACAGAATCAGGTAGAAACCTGAGTGATATTCTGAGGAAAACAAGGAAGGGGCAGAGTTATAAGGCAAAGGGTCATGAGTACAGTTCTCATTTAGGTCTTCTATGAAACTGGGTTAACTGGGATTGGTTGGCTTAATATGCAAACAAGGGTTGAAACTTGTCAAATTATCTTGGTTCTTTTCCAAGTGAAGAATTCGAAAGATTTCCATGTCAGGGTAAGGAGGAAGGTAAGGCCAGGCTGAGGGCTTGCAGCTGGCAAAAAGCTCATACTACCCCTGATGAGGACCTGCATGCATTCCTCCTTTCTTATGGCCTCATGATCTTATTTTATTTGATTATTTTATTTTATTTTTCTGAGAAAGAGATCATGTGCAAGCAGGAGGTGGGGCCTCAGGGGGGAAGAGCAAAGGGAGAAGGAGAGAAAAACAATCTCTAGCAAGCTCCCCACTTAGGCAGAGCCTGAAACAGGACACAGGGCTCAATCCCATGACCTTGAGATCATGAAATGAGCCAAAATCAAGAGTTAGATGCTTAACTGACTGACCCACCCAGGTGCCCATGACCCTGTTCTTTTAAAAGAGACTTTCCTAGCTGGGCTTGCTTGCTCCATCTTGAAGTCTCCTTTAAGAGTACAGAACATGTATGACTAGGACTAAACCTGTGCTCAAAGATGGAGATGACTTGGCACTGGAACTTCAGTTTTAATGCATGTCTAGTAAATGAGTGGAGACAAATAAAACAGATGTTGACTCTCTAATCTTGCTAGAGCCTTCTTTCTATTGCAGCTGTCTAAAGACTTTGCACTTCCTCCATTCAGCCATCAGCCAGTGTCACCTCATCAAATCAGCAGTGTCAGCTTTTAGTTTTATGTTCATAGACAGCCTTGTTGGTTTTTTTTTTTTTTAAGATTTTATTTATTCATTCATGAGAGACAAAGAGAAGCAGAGACATAGGCTGAGGGAGAAGCAGGCTCCTTGTGGGTTACCTAATGTGGGACTCTATCCCAGGATCCCAGGATCATGAGCCAAAGGCAGATATTCAACCATTGAACCACCCAAGTGTCCCTCATAGATTGTCTTGTATCCCTCATAGATTGTCTTGTATTGCTCTTGTGTGTCCCCGTTTTTGAGTTTTGTGTTTACAGATTATCTTGTATTGCTCTTGGGTAAGCAATACAAGCCCACCCAAATACATTGTGGGCTGCTTAAGTGTTAGAAATCTGCTATTCCATTATGCCCCCCCTGCAACCACTGTGGTGCTATCCTCACAAAAAGTCCTTAATAAATACTTGTTGACCAACTGATTGTTGATGGGGGAGATTATCAGGCATTGGCAAACAGTGAGACAGAACATATTAGAATGCAATCAGCTGCTCTGTATGCTACCTATAAGTGCAATGCTGTGAATGCTATGTATCATTAGTATGAAAATGTGTATTAAAAACTTCCTTGCTTTATGAAATTCACTGCATTTTACATAGATTATCTGCGTTTTTATTTTCTACTTATCTTTTATGATATACTTGACTTTTGACTTGTACCAAAGAGTATTTATGAAATATTGATCTCAGTTGAAAATGTTTGATGAAAAATGTAAGTTCCTTAACATTCTAGGATACATTAAACTTAAAGTTTTCTGAAAGGCCTGTTCTTTGTCCCAAAGTTTGCTTTTCTTTGCAACACTTTTTTTGCCCACTCAAATACTATTTATTCCATACCCATTATTGAGCACCAGCTATTGGCCAATAACTGTGCTAGCTGCCAGGGATTCAAACATAAATATGACACAGTCCCTATCTTCAAGGAATACTGTCTGGGGATGGGAACATCATTTAAATAGTTACCATAAAGCATTGTGGCCAAGGCAGTGATGGTGCTCTGCACACAGTATTGTGGGCTCCCCCATGAAAGCTTCCTAACCCAGCCTGGGGGTGGGAATCAAGGAAGGTCGGGAATGGAGCAAGGAGAAGCAGAAGACACTCCCATGGAGGGCATTGATGCTTTATGAAGAAGTGGAACTATATAAATCCACCCCCTATGGGGATTATGGAGAATGCAAGATTAGAGGGAAAGATCACTGTCAGCTCTTTCTGGTGGCCGTGACTGTGTGGGATTTGAAGGAGACAAGGAGGAATGGAGATAAGGAGTCGAGGTAAGAAACTGGTGCACTAGTTTGGGAAAAAGATGGTGAGTTCTTAGTATAGTTATTTTTCATGGAACTGTAGACTCTCAGATATTGGAAGGCACTTCTATCATTCTTTGAATATTTCTATATAAATAGGTAATATGCACTGGTGTTGGTCACTGAGTACAAAGGGACAAAGAGAACACTTAGTCTCTGTCAAAACAGGAAAATGCACAAGTATGACGTGTGCTATGAAGTAGGTATAATTAGGTGTCAGGACAGTACCAGCCAGGAACTTCTAACTCACCCTGGGAATCAGGAAATATAGTACTGCAAGTTAGCTTGGGAAAGAAGGCTCAGGTACAGAGCCATCTGGGTGCAGGAAATAATAAATGACTGACATGGTTTCTTTAGGTGAATGTGAGTAATTCTGTATGGCTGGAGTATAGGGGCTTGGGCAGCGAGTGTGAAGGATACTATGTCATAGAAATAAATGCATGTTTTGCTTAGTATGTGTTTAGGAATTATGAATTTGTTTTCAGTTTTTATTTAAATTCCAGTTAGTTAACAGTGTAATATTGGTTTCAGGTGTACAGTATAGTGATTCAAAAATTCCATACAACACTGGGTGCTCACCACAAGTACACTCCTTGGGGTGCCTGGGTAGCTTAGTCCATTAAATGTCTGCCTTTGGGTCAGGTCATAATCTTAGGGTCCTAGAATCGAGCCCCGCATGGAGATCCCTGCTCAGTGGGGAGCCTGCTACTCTCTCTCCCTCTGCTGCTCCCCTTGCTTATACTCTCTCACTCTCTCTCTGTCAAATATGCAAATAAAATATTTAAAAAACAAATGCGTTCCTTAATCTCCATCACTTATTTAACCCATCCCTCCTCTTACCTTCCCTCTGGTAACCATCAGTTTGTTCTCTATAGTTAAGAGTCTATTTCTTGGTTTGTCTCTCTCTCTTTTTTCCCCTTTGTTCATTTGTTTGGATTTTTAAATTCTACATATGAGTAAAATTATATGGTATTTATCTTTTTCTGGTTGACTCATTTTGCTTAGCAAAATAGTCTGATTCCATCCATGTCCTTGCAACTGGTAATATTTCATTCTTTTTCATAGATTAGTAGTATTCCATTATATATACACATATACACAACTTCTTCTTTACTCATTCATTAGTCAATGGACACTTGTGCTATTTCTGTAATTTGAGTATTATAGATAATGCTGCTATATATATCAGACTGCATGTATCTTTTTGATTTAGTAAATTAGAATTTTTTTGGTTGTTGTTCTTTGCCTAAATACCTAGTAGTACAATTGTTGGATTGTAGAGTAGTTCTATTTTTAGCTTTTTGAAGAATCTCCATACCGTGTTCTATAGTAGCTGCACCAGTTTGGATCCCTACCAACAGTGCAAGAGGGTTCCTCTTCCTTTGCATCCTTGCCAAAACCTGTTGTTTCTTGCATTACTGATTTTACCCATTCTGAGAGGTGTGAAATAATAAATATCTCATTGTAGTTTTGATTTGTATTTCTCTGATGATGAGTGACATTGAGCATCTTTTCATGTCTGTTAGCCATCTGGATGTCTTCTTTGAAAAAATGTCTATTCATGTCTTCTGCCGATATTTTATTTGGATTATTTGTTTTTGGGGTATTGAGTTGTATAAATTTCTTATATATTTTGAATAATAACCCTTTATCAGATATGTATTTGCAAATATCTTTTCCCATAGGTTGCCTTTTAGTTTTGTTAGTTGTTTCCTTCAACGTGTAGAAGACTTTTATTCTGATGAAGTCCTAAGAGTTCATTTTTGCTTTCATTTCCCTTGCCTCAGGAGACATATCTTAAGAAGAAGTTGCAATGGTTGAAGTCAAAGAAGTTACTGCCTGTGTTGTCCTCTAGGATTTTCATGGTTTCCTGTCTCACATTAGATCTTTAATCCACTTTGAATTTATTTTTGTGTATGAGGAAATAAAGTGGTCCAGTTTCTTTCTTTTGTGTGTTGCTGTCCAGTTTTCCCAACACCATTTGTTGAAAAGATCTTTTCCCATTATGTATTCTTTCATGCTTTGTCCAAGACTAATTGACCATATTGTTGTGGATTACAAAAGAGTTTTAAGTAGGGATGCAACGTATTGCATTTATGTTCAGAAAAATGGGTGGAGTTCCTAAAGAAAAGAATATAGCTAATGAGATAGAGAGGCAGTGATAAGGATCTGAAAAAAGGTGGTAGTTGGAGAATAAATAAAAGAAGTCAAATTCAAGAATTGCTTAGGAGGTAAAAATTATATTGAGTCCACAGTACTCAGAGCATATGTGAGCACATGGCCTCATCTGAGAGGGCTGTGGGCAAGAACAAGATTCACATGAAACCAGGAGGTGAGTGATGCCTGGGTGGCTCAGTGGTTGGACATCTGCCTTTGGCTCAGGGCGTGATCTTGGAGTTCTGGGATGGAGTCCTGCATCGGGCTCCCCCAGGAGCCTGCTTTTCCCTCTACCTATGTCTCTGCCTCTCTCTGTGTGTCTCTCATGAATGAATAAATAAAACCTTTAAAAAAAAAAAAACAAGAGGTGAGGCATGAGTCTGAAAAGGAGGAAGATGGGTGGTTAGATTTAGGATGATTCTGAGCCATGGGATAAAGATTCTAGGAGCCTGGATGGTATGAATGTTTGGAGATGTATGGATGAAAATAACAGTGAAGGGATATGATTGGAAGAATATGAATAAAGAGTATGGGAGACAATAGATGAGTAAAGTGGCTGCCACTTAGAGCATTAGCCATGGTAACCAAATCAGTCATTCATTCACTTGAGAAATATAATCTCCAACAATGTACTAGGTACTCTGCTAGGTGAAAGGAATACATAATGAATCATTTGTACTGAGAGGGACTGACTGATCTGGTGGTTTAAGATGAGCTTGATGTTAAGTTGATCTGGTGCCCGTCCTGGCTTCAGAGAGAAAGAGATAGGATGCCATTAGTGTCCATGGCATTGCCTATGAAAGGCAGCATAGCAATGTCTAATTGGAATATTCATTTCTGGATTCAGCCAAGCCTGAGTCTGCTCTGATGTGTGGGGTGTGTAGCTTTGAGAAAATAATTCAACCTGAGTCTCAGTTTTTTCATTTGTAAAATTAGGATGATGACACCCACTTGCAAAATTAAATACACCTCTGAGTATTTAAATGAGGTGCATTTAAGGGCTGAGCAAGGTACCCAGCTCAGAGTATGCATAAAAATAATTAAATTTTATTATCTGCATCATTATCTAGTTCATATATTTATAGCCACAGGTAAATCAAAGACCTTGCTACCTCAGGAAATGGAGACCTGCTCTGAATTTTCTGAGGCTAGTGTGGGCCAAAGCTGCATATAATGTAAGAAGCAGCTTCCTTAAAGGCGAGGGAGATGGGTTTCATGTGGAAGAACCTCAAAGTTGTCGCTACTGGAAATTTGCTTACTTTTCCACTTTCAGCAAGTGAGATCTTTACAATGTCTAATAAAACTGGAACACAATATTCTCCTTTCTTAGATTAGGCATCCATATTTCCTCACTGGGAATCACAGCTAGTGAAAAATAATGTATGTGTTTTTTGAATTGTTGTAGCTACCAAATACCAGTGATCAGTTTGGTTTATGAGGCAGGTAACCTGGACCCTCTAAAATAACATTGGAAGAAAGCCTCATGGGATGAGGTTAAGGCTTTGAGGTCAGCCAAACATTTCTGCTAACAAACAGGGTATTTGGGGATTTAATCAACTGGGGAGGACAGTGGTGCTTATTGAGCTTGCAGATTCTCTAGGCAAAAAGCTTCCCAGAGCACACACAGCTAGAGAAACAAGGCTGTGACTCTGTGTGGAGAACCAAAACCCTAGTGGAGGCTGGGGGGCCAAGCAAATGCATTATTGTCTCAGTTGTCAGAGCAGTTCTGTCTTCTTGGGTTAGAAGGAGTTTATGGAATTGAGGGTTTGTTATGTAGGAATCATTTTTCAAAGATAGACAACAAGTGTTATTGTAACTGTGGGAGATGTTGAATCTGTTCCTGATTTTATTATGATGGGTAAGGACTACAATAATAAGAAAAAGTAGAGTTGCAATGTTAAGATTTTCAGACCACTTGTCTGATTTTGGACCTTCAACAATGTTGCCCATTGTTACCTCTCCCCTCAAGGACATGTGTAAACTATTGAAGTATGTGAATCATTTCTTCATATGTAGAATATTCAACTATGGAGCTATAAAAAGTTGAGTGTAAAAGCTTTATCTCTCTTTGCTCTCAGTGGAAACCCTTGACTCCAGTTTGACATAGCAGAGACAAACAGGGCTTTGAAAATAGCCAGACTTGGGTTCATAATCCACTTCTACCAACTGGGTGAGCTTGGGCAAGTTACCTTCTATTTCAGAAACCTCTGAAGCCATCTATAAAATGTCAGTAAACAAGCCTGTCTAGAATAGCTGCAGGCAGTAAATAGGAAAGCCTGTTCAAGCACAGTGCAAGGCTTAAATCTCCCCCCCTCTTGCCTGACTGTGAAGAGACCTGGAAGAAATTTCACCAAGAGCCTGTAATTCTAGACTTGGCTCTGCCACTAACACATGGCATGTCCTTGACAGGTCATGTACCTCAGTGGGCTCCAACCCTCTATTGGTAAGATGTAAGAATTGGTCTCACAATCCCCAAGGTTCCCCTCAGGTCCTGGGTAAACATCCTCCCTGCATAGGTTTGCTCACTAGTGGCTTGAACCTTGGTATTCTTATACCTGTCCTATAGTCTTCTGTTTCATCGGCCCATGGTGATTTCCTATCTCTGTAATAATATAAGATTTCCTGTGTCACTCATTGTGCACTTGATTATAAGGAGCTTTATTTTATTTAGTAAACTTTCCAGATTTTAGTTCTATCTAGAACACAAATCTCCCCGAGTAAAGGAGTGCTTTATACCCTTGGCCCCTTTCAGTGTGTGCCGGAACAACATAGGTGATTAATGACACCTCGTTGAAGTAACAGTTAGCATTATGTATACAAAACAGTGGACGTGTGAGGTTTTGAATTTAGAACAAGGAGTGGTACCATTCTGGGAAGAGCTGAGTCTGGTCCCTCTGCACCAATAATCTACTTGTTCACCTCTTTCCTCCACCCCCCGACACCCCCCTCCCCCCCCCACTGACCCTGCAGAGACCTGCAAATTTTAGCAAGGCTAACCTACACATGTAGCAAACTAAAAATTCCTTCACTCTGAATTTCTGTAAAGTCCTTCTCCAATGGGAGCTGTGCTATTTTATGCTATGACAGACTTTCAGTTCCTTACCCCTGGAAGCCTGTGGGCAGAGCCAATCTGCATGATGTTGTACAGTCTCTGTAGGGGACAGGCAGATGTGACTCAGAGTGAGTTTGATTTCCAAGAACTTCTTTCCTGGGGGTATGGCTAATGAGCTCACCTTTGAGTCTGCCAACAAAAGAGGCCTACAGAGACATCCAGATCAGTGGAAATCCACCAGTCATGGACAGGGAAGATACAGGACGCCAGCATGGTCTAGGAATGTCTGCCAGGCAACCATATAAACAGGAAACCACCCAGCTCTGAGAAACCAGTTTTACTGCTTGAGTACAGCTAATCAACAGCTAATTCCACAACTCTTAGTAGGAGAAATAACAAAAAGCAAGGGGCATAAAGCCTACATTCGTGAAGTCATAGTCTATGTTAGGGTTTGTCTTAGGGCTCTATTTTTATTTATTCATTAAATATTTGTTGTGCAGGGGGTGCATCAAACAAAATCATCACTCTACCTCCTCTGGATTCATAGGCTGTTATTAGACTTAAAAATAGCATCTACATTCGTACAGGGCTCATCTATTTTACCAGCCTGAACCCCTTTGCCCTTCAGTCCCCCAGTCACCTCATGGGTATGAGCAAAGCTCTGTGTCATACTCACCAAATGCCGAGTCAGGGGCTGACTGCTCAGATGTTGATTTCAGTACAGTTCAGAGGTTATAACAACAACAAAATTGGCATTCAGGTACCTAGTTTGATGTCATATACTTTCTCAATATGTCAGTGACAATTGTGACCGATTGGTGTGTTTTCCAACTCACTCATCATTAGCATGTAGCTCTTTAAAGGATAAAATTAATGGTCACCTAATGATGCTGGAGAAAGAAAGCAGGAGATGGCATTAACCTTCATCAAAACCACAGCATCATTATCATTTTTTGCTTCTTAACAGAAATTCATAATTTTTGAAGTTCTTTTATACATATTTTCAGTTATTGATTACTTAGAGCTTTGATAGAGGTCTTCCCAGTAAAAACTGAAAATGAATCAGAAATCCAGATTAATTTTAAAATATAGGTCTTAGATGTCCACTATATATAAAACACCTAGCATTAGAAACCTACCAGTGAACAAGAGAGACAGGAGAGAGAAGGAAGACAGTATTGAAAGAGCAAGGAAAGGATCCTGAGCAGATCATAGAAGGTGCAGTAAATTTTCTGAGGAAGTTGTTTGCTTGGCCCTGAAGGACACTGAAGACTTTGGTGAGTAGAAGACTTTTAAATGATAGTTTCCCTTTGGCCATCTGACATAGTGAACATCTGTTCCATTGTCTCTGGGGATGGTGAGCAGCATTGGAAAGAGCAGGTACTTCTGAATATTAAATTATAAGCCACCAGGCGGCTGGTTAGATGAAAGGGTTTGATTTTTATAATCTCTTTCTATGAAGTCACCATATGCTCACCTTTCGGCTGGAACGAGATCCTAGGGCTGAGCTGTTTGGCAGTTGGTGACTGTTTTTATTCTATGAGATTAAAATTACTTTTCTTTTCTGATTATGAACATAGTCAAAGGCAATGTTTTTTAAAGTTGAGAAAGGCAGAAAAGGAAAGAAGAGCAAAGAAATAAAGAATGATGCCACATGGGGATCCCTGGGTGGCTCAGCGGTTCAGCACCTGCCTTCGGCCCAGGGCATGATCCTGGAGACCTGGGATGGAGTCCCACGTCGGGCTCCCTGAACGGAGCCTGCTTCTCCGTCTGCCTGTGTCTCTGCCTCTCTCTCTATGTCTATCATGAATAAATAAATAAAATCTTAAAAAAAAAAAGAGTGATGCCACAGTGCAGATAATGTAATAATTTGCATTTTCAACTATTTCTAGTCTAGTTTTTTCACTGATACAGACATGTAGTCATTTACGCTGATAACTGACTCATGGATGCATCAGCGAGGGAAGAAGAAGGTCACACAATTGTAGATTTCCAGCATCAGCAAGGCACAGCAGAATCTAATACAACGGTTTAAAGTACATGGGGAGTTTTGGTTGGTTTTTAGTTTTAAGAAGACAATGGACATTCCATTCTGTTGAAAAGTTGTAAGTTCCCTGAAATCTGAGCTATGTGTGACTGTATCATTATTAGCCATTAAAAGACTTTTGAAGTAAGTGTGTTTCTTATTCTTGCTTTACCAAAAGGAATAAACTGATAAAAGAAATTCAGCAGTAGTAAAGGGTAATTCAATAAATAAAGGGTAAAACATCCATGTAGACTTAGGCACCGCTTTGTAAAGGTTTCACTTACCTCATTGACTCTGGATCCCAAAATGGTAACCAGGTTCAGCTATCACTTCTTAACAGAGTGTTTTAATGTAACAAGAATAAACAGAAGTGGTTTAATTGAAATTGATTAGGTTTTGTAAGGAGAGTAGATGCTATTGGCTACAATATGACCTTGGTTATGTTGGCATACCTGTTTGGGCGTGGGCTGAATGAAGCAACATATTCCCTTATTAATAGGGGGGAAAAGATTGGAAGGTTTAGGAGAGAGCCTAGCAGGCAGGAGGCTAGATGGAAGACCAGCTAAAGATAGGAAAACCCCTGCATAGCAAGGGTTTGCATTATGTAAGAAAAAAACATGGAAGATGGGAATGCTTAGGTTATCTTTCTGAGTTTGTGCAAAAACTAATGTTTTTGTAAGAATACATTCTTCTGAAGCAACTAAAAAAATGTCGAATTTCATGGCTGTGTCAAAACAGTTGATCATAAAGATGGTATGTGTTGATGAAGACCCCACTTAGAGAAAGGACTTCCCTAGGCCATGGCACACTGTATGAGGAAGGAATGAGGGGCAAGGAGGGAACACTTGATGAATTCCCACTCCCTAGATTTCTGGGAGGCCCCAACTGAAATCTGAGTTCCAGATAGAGACAATAAATTGCAATTCATATGCCTAAATAATGGAATGCCTTACGGTGCTCATGTGAGCTACCAATCTCTCCTTTGGTCATTATGACTGCATGGTGGGCCTCCTAGACTCCATTGGTGATGCCAGTGTGTTCTGGGGAAGATTTCCCAAGTCCATCCAACTTTTTGTGCCTACTTTCATATTGTTTCCATGGCCTGAAATGACACAATCCCCTCTCTACTTCAAACCATCACCACTGTCTACTGAAATGCTGCCTATCCTTAACTTCTCAAACTGGACTGGAATGGTCTGTTTGTTTATCTGGCTTCCTTAGTGTATAATCCCCTGGAATGCAGGAACAGTGCCTGGAACAGTGGTTGGTATATGATAATCCCTTAATAATTTATAGATTCAGTGACTAAACAAATGAAGAAATGAATGAGAGCAAAACAGAAGCTCTACCTCTTTGGTAAACCATTTCTATTGTTGACCTTTACTAATGTCCACTTGCCTGAGGAATGTTATTTCTAATATATACAATAATATTTCTATTCCTCTTAATATATTTACTGGGTACTTATTACGTGCAAGACACTATGAAATCTTATGTAATCCTTACAACATGCTGCAGGTCCAATGATTATCTCTACTGGTAAGAAAATCAATTGGGAAAGGGAGGTCACTGGGCCAAGGTCATGAAGCTAGTAAGTGACAGAGCCAGGATTTCCACTAGGACAGTCTGAACGAGATCCCACATGCTCGTCTACTTACTTCAGCAGTTATCCTTGTCACTCAGGGCCAGGTAGAGACTTGGCTTCCTCAGAAAATTTTCTTACACCTGTGTCTTCATTTTCCATTTTCTCATCTCTTCCCATTAGGACTATAGGCCCTGGGAGGCAGGAATCCTGTCTCTCTTCTTTCCATTTTGTGTGGCCACCATCTTGTGAAGTTGTCAAGAGAGGGGTTCCTGTCCATACCAAGCAGATGAGGAAATAGTGGTCTGGGAATTTGTCTAATCTGACAAAGCCATCCTCTGTCAATTCTAATCCCAGGCTTTGGATCTGGAAGAAAATGCCTTAGCCAGTCTTCTGCTAAACAATTTTGAGTTCACAGAATAGAGTTCTGTTCACCAATAGAGTTCACAGAATTCTAGAATTGCAAGAAACCACAACAGTTACCTGAATGAATGTCCTCATGGAATGGGGAGGTGGCTTACCCAAGGCTATGGAGTAAGTGAGTAGAAAGATCGGAGTCATGAGAACACACTTAGTCCCAGGCTTATAGTTCTTCCTCATTGACATATGATATAAATGATTCAGATTTGAACCAAGACGATAATGTCTTTACAATCATTGTCCTTGACCTATATGCAAAGGATAGTTTTTTTTTTTTAACTATTTATTCTACTTGGTGCACTTACTGAATTGCTTTATCCGTTTTTTTTGTTTGTTTGTTTGTTTGTTTGTTTTTTGTTTTGTTTTGTTTTGTTTTGGCATTGCTCTCTTGCCATCCCTGGACTGCCCCGCCCAGCTGCAGCCCTCCATCCAGCATCCTCCCTCCCTGTAGCCCCTCTCACCAGCCTTTTGTTTTCCTCATGGCTGCCTTCCAACTGTGTTCCACACACCCAGCTAAGGCCATTTCCTGGCTGCCATCCTGCACCAGTGCTGTAGCTGCTAAAATATTAATGGCTCCTTTTGTGAAAAATAACACAGTAAGGCTTGCTGTAAATTAAAATTACCAAGGAAGAGGAAAACGATGAAATGGAGGAAGTAAAGCAAAGCCATAATGTGAAAAATGGCCTTGTAGGGCAAAAGAGGACACCTTAGCTCTGCCTTCTCCCTCACAGTACAAGGATGTCACTGTGGGAAATGCATCTGTACTGGCCTGGATTCACCCTCTTGGCTATGTGGATGGGGTTTATGACAAAGAAGATAGCCCCTGTGGTTTTGCCTGGCTACCTGCTGTCCTGGGTCCACTGGAGGAGAGGAGGTGGGAAGGGCAGCACAGATTTGGGAACAAAAGGTAAACTGTGTGGATAAAGAGAACTGGGGCTCCCAGTGTCAAAAATGCATGTGACATGTTGGTGGGAGGAGGGCCGAAGTATGCTGATGGCAAATTAGGTTACATCCAAAGCCAAAAAATGTGGTTCTACCCTTCGTTCAGTCTTTAGTGAAACCACTTAGCACTTTATGTTTTAATTATTAGATTCGCTAACTATACTCTTTTCTCTTCATCGTTGTTGTCCTGATGCCTTGCACCATGCTTGGCACAAGTCACAATGATAAGCTACATTTTCCTAATGGATAGGATGAATAATTGGAAAGGGGAGGGGTAGAGACCAAAAATTGACCCTTAACATTTGCAGCACAGTGAATATTACCATTTTTATTCCTTTTATGATGAAGAAAGTACAAAGGGCTGGGGACAGAGACATCACAGGTGGAGGAAAGATAGTGTCAACTCTGCAAAATATATCCCTAAATTATACATAGAAGGGAAATAGAGTCTCAGGGCAGCCTTTCCCAGCTAGAAAATTGGGACCTATCCTGGTGAGTTTGCTGATAACTTCTATGGCTACCAGGGCATATGCCAGTATTCCCAGGAGTCCTGAACACATCTCCTGGTGCCAGTAACTCAAACAACCTTTTCTATTCCCAAAGCAACCTGGCCATTCTTTCTTTCCCCTCAAGTTCCTAACTGGAGTCTCATTCTCTCTGTCTTCTTCCTTATTCTTGTCTGACTCGAGCCAGATTTGCATAGGTTTCTCTGGTTTCTGCATCACTGGCATAACTGGGTATGGCTACAGTCTTCCTTCAATTCAGGAAATTCTTCCAATGCTAAGGCTTTCAGCTCTGCCCAGACTCTTTCATCTTTCCATTTTACCTCCTGCCCCCTTCCTCCTGGAGCACAGAACTCTGCACTTTGGACTTCCAAGCAAGCATGGCTTATGTGGAGGGGAAGAGTAGAAGCATGTCCCATTAAGGCTTGATGAGGACCCTGGGTTTCATTCAAATAGACTGACCTGCAAAGAGCTTTCATTGCCACCTTCTTTAATTTCCGCCATTTACTCCACTCCACTGAACTTCGTCATAGATACTGTTCAGCCCCAGGCCTGCCTGCAGCTCATTTGGTAGTAAAAGCAGTAGTGAAGCTGTGAGAGGTGGCCCAGGAACCAGGCTTTTTTCTGGCTGTGAGCATGCACACTGTATATGCAGTGTGCAAGAAAGCCATTGTCAGTCATATAAAATGGTTGCTATGGAATATGTTGAAAGTGGGAACATGATTTAATTGTGGATTTAATTGTAAGTGTGATACTAGTCAGAAAGGCCCAGGAAGCTGGCACTGCAGCCACTAACCAACTCAGGGAGAAGAAAAGAGCAGCAGAAACCGCTTCGGAGCTCCAGCTGATGTTGATGTATGTGGACATCCTCAGGTCTCCTGGCCCCCTTCCCCTCACCCAGATTTGGTAAGTGGCAGAGCTAAACATTTGCAAATTCACAGTCATAGTCAGTCATCCGGCACATTATGAACTTCCACTGGCGATCCCTGTGGGGAGAGAGTCAGAAAACCAATGCCAGTGAGAAAAATCACTGCTGAGGGGAAAGCAGTGAACAACCTTTGGAGAATTTAGGAACTGAAGGGACACCTTATCTCACTTTGTACTGTAGGAAGTCTCTAGAAAACCATCAGGTAATCATCTGTGAGGTCTGGAGTCCTAGACACCTCCATCCTCTGTGCAGGTGGCACATTGTAGGTTACTGGCTATGTGGAGGTCCTATTTGTCATTCAGGGTCAGCTGGCACTGCTCTGTCCCACGGGTACCTCAAGGACAAATAGGTTAACAGCTTGAAACAAAAGCATTTATTTAACATTGTCTCCATTCCATTGTAAAGAATCTTCTCTTAAACAGGCCACCCATTTGCTCACTTATTTTTTTACTGAATACTTACTACATTCTAGGCCCCATATTATAACGCAATGTGTTTCCCTTCAGAAAACACTACTGTAGGGAAACTAAGTGAAGGGAAATAACTCTAAAGCCTCATAAAGTCAAAAAGAAAATGCCTGCCATTCATGCATAACAGAAATTGAATTGCGTACTAGTTCTAGAGGTCAGGCATGGGTATGAAAGTACATACAATTGTTCAGATTTGGAAAATGTGGTGTGGATACACTTCAATGAATGTTCTTTGCTAAGGGCAAGCCTATGTTCTTTGTTCACCTATTGAACAAAAATTTATTGAGTGCCTACTCTTCATGGCGCTATTCTGGTGTAATATCATATAACAGTGATATATCAATTGTAATCATTATTCTGTGAGTGCATTCAGTATATCAAAAACATTGCACTGGTGTCCAGGTTTGCTCATTTACTCTTCACCATGATTCATAATTTAGGTGGAGAAGTAGACTTAGAGCAACATGTGACATTCTTTAAGACAATGAAGTGACAATTTCAGATTCCAAGTGTCCACCTGAGATCTTATTCTTTCTCTTACACAACAATATCTCCATAATTACATGCCCATAACCCTATCAGAGGACATGGCTGTGAAATCCTCTGCAAAGTCCCAACAAAGGGCAAAAATCAAGAGTCATTCCAGATATGATCATGCAAATCCTTCCAAAGCACAGCTGGGTCATTTAATTTTCGAATTATCCTTCTCCCTTTCAACCTGGAGGCTTCTTCCCAGTTGAGTTTATCCTAACCAACAGGTAATACTGAGAAGGTCTCCATCCAGCCTTTGATCTGGAACATGAGATTGACCACATTTAGTTCTGGGAGATACCTCTTGCCAGCAGCTATGGGACATATTGGTCAGCCTAAATCAGGGTTTGTAGTTCTGAGTCTGCTGCTCCAAGTGATTTATTTAAAATGATTTGGAAGAGCTTCTCCTGGTACGAGTCCTGAGAGCCTTGGTGCCCAACTATTTATTAGTATTTATTCCTGCAGTTGTCAACAGAGGACATGGCTTCTTTTAGATGGAGATTAGCATATTGGTGGCATGCATGTTTATCAAATGAATTTCATTACTATAATGAGTCTTATTTATCTGTATACCAACAGACAGATAAATAGGCTCTTAAGCCAGGCATTCACACTACTCTTTTAAGAGGCTGTTAATTGATGCTGAGCCAATTTTAGACTTGGTCCTAAGAGAACCAAGGGACTCAATCAAGCTCAGTCTTTGATTTCTTTCCAGAACAGTGTCTTTCAAGCAGGGACACTTTTGCTCCCCCAGGGGGTTTTTAGTTGTCACAATTATGGGGGAGGGGAGATTCTACTGCCATCTAGTGATAGGGATCAGGGAAGCCACTAAACATCTGCAATGAAGGACAGGCTCCGGCAACAGAATTATCTGGCCTGAGATGTCAATAGTGCTCAGGCTGAGCAACTCCATTCCAGGAGGAACCCACTATGATTTGCATATGGAAGGAAGGTCCCTGACCAGTAGGTCCTGGACTGAGGATATTTCTCCAAGCTGATGGCCTTAGTATCTTTCAGCAGAGTTGAAGGAACACATGCTGTGGATCTTTAAGCCATTGATTGTTAGTGACAGCAACAAAAATCACATGGCTATGTTCATTTTTTTAAAAATGCATGGCATGATATCTGTTTTCCAAGATTTGGGGTTAATCCACATAACTGAAAAATTTCAAGCCAAAGGGAATTCAATATTTTAACTATATATATGTAGTAGTAATTTTGGATAGTAGGCTTTATTATATTATTTCCTGCCTTCTTTTTTTTTTCTAAAGATTTTATTTATTTATTCATGAGAGACAAGGAGAGAGACAGAGACACAGGCAGACTCTCTGGGCTGAAGGCAGGGCTAAACCACTGAGCCACCCGGGCTGCCCTATTTCCTGCCTTCTTAACCAGCCAATGCAGAACTTATTTTCTTATTGACTTGGAGACATTATTAAGAATACTGAGCACCCTGCTGCACTGTTATCCAGTCTGTCCTCAGGGGTGACACACCTGTTAATTGTCACCAGGCTCCCACGTGTTTTTTTTTAAAGATTTTTATTTATTTATTAATGAGACACACACACACACACACACACACACACACACACACACACAGGTAGAGACACAGGCAGAGGGAGAAGCAGGCTCCATGCAGGGAGCCCGATGTGGGACTCGAGCCCGGGTCCCCAGGATCATGTGCTGGGTGGAAGGCGGCGCTAAACCGCTGAGCCACCTGGGCTGCCCCCACGGTTTTGAGTTCTAAAGTCTTTCCTTTCCTTTCTTTTTTTTTCTTTTTAATCTTTACTTTTCTTAAATATATTTTCTTAAATATATTTTGCATGTGTGCCACATCATTTAACTATTCCTGCTGGTGAAGAAAGTTTCATTCCATGTACTATTTACCCTGTTTATTTTTAAATTTTCTGCTTCTAGAAAATAGGCAACTAAGCTGCTTAAAAATGGATCTAAAGTGAAAATGATTAACGTGTGAGAAATGAAGGGTTGTCTTAGGAATAAACATAAAGGAGTCTACACCATGCAATGTGTCTTTCAGAGCTGTTTAATGTTTGTTCTATTGTTTTGTTCTTGTTTTTTAAATTCTGGGCCATGTTAACTTCTGTTAGGGGAGACATCATTTCATTTAAAACATAAATATCCCTGAAAAATAAGTCACACTCACATTCATCATAGTCCATTATTTAATGAGTTAATGTAAGTTTTGTTCTGTTTGTAAAACATTTACTATGACTTTTCAGGATTTCATGCACTGTGTAAAAGTGATTATCACCTGACCAAAAGTACCTGAATTTATTGAGTAGGGAGGAAAGTTCTCATGTTCTTCCTATTGTTCTGAGCGTTTGGAATAGGATTGGGGAGCTGCTTAGGAAAGGAAGAATTTTGTTTTGCCTTCAGGTTATATAAATCCTCCCCTTTCCTTTCTAAGGAAGCGGAGTCCCTTCCCCTTCTCTTTTCTCCCTCCCTGCAACCCAAGGTAGGGGTTATCTAGAGACCAGCATGGGCACCTGGAGGTCCAATTTGACAGTGGGTACTCCTTTGACTATTTTTGCCCTCTCTTCCTGATACTGGATCAGAAAAAGTGCTCTTTGAAATCGAGTGAAGGGAGCAGAGCCTAGAACATCGTAGGAGACCAAGCTGAGGCTTTCGTGCTCTGAGTGGCCTGGAGCCCATCCTCCTCTCTAAAGGTGAGCTGCTCCATGAAATGGGTTTATGAAAATAGCTCCATTCCCATGGCCTTCCATCACCCAGGCAACTCTCAGTTAATTCTAAACCAAGTAGGAAATAAACTAGGGGAAAAAGTGGATGGAAATTCCTGCCAATGTGGTCCTTGCTGGGAGCTGGTCCCTGGCTCCTCCTTTAGCTCCTAGCCCCTAGGAAGGCTCACCTTTCTACTGCAGAGAAAGTGGTGGTTGCTCCTCGCATATAGTAGTCATAATTGTAGGAAATCATGTCCATTTCCTCCCCATAGTGGCCTGGATATTCTGTGGTCAGCCTATGCAAGAAGAATAAAAGTTTACAGGAAAAAGATAAAACACACTATTATTACAAAGAAGAGATGGCATTTGAATATGACAGGATACCCAAGCCAGAGTTAGATGGCCCCCACCAAACCATTCCAGGCTGTGAAAAGATGGGTGCTTTCCTTCTGCTTCTCATCTTTCTTATTCTTGTCGTTAAACTACACAAGATGTTGATAACTCCCCAGTCCTTGAGGAAATATTAATTACTATCAATAGTAGTCCATGCCATGTAAGCCTGCTGGAATCATGTTTCCAAACTGTGGATTATGATTATTAGTGGATCATGAAATCAATTTAATTGGTTATTACCAAATGAGCTTTAAAAAAGAAAAAGTAGAATAGAAAATATCAGGGCATATGCTAAAGATAAGTTCTTGTGTATCTGTGTAAAATTTTCATTTCAAATGTAGTATATACATGTATTTATGACGTATGTATGGTGTGATAGTTTAATATGTTTTTTTTTACTGTGAGTTATGATTAAAGTGTATGAAAAATGAAGTTGTATTTAATCCGCACAAAGGTAGTCTTTTCCTTGTCCACCATTGTTTCGTGGCACCTGAAACAGTTCCTACTACATAGTAAGTATTTGCTGAATAAATAATGGCCTTGGGAGAGTCACTTAATCTCAGTTTCCTGGTCTATAGAAGAATGAAAGCTACATTATAGGTTTGTCACTGGATCTAGAAAAGATATGTGTGGATCATAGGAGCAATTTTGTTTCTTCTTCCCCCTTCTCCTTTTCCTTCTTTCCCCCTCCAAGATTAAGTTAATCCAAGGCCTCTACATGAGTAAGTTTGCCATGGCTCACCTGCAATAAATCTAGAATCTCCTGATTTTCATTATGGGATCTTTGGGACCAAAATAGTCCTTTCATTGTGAAATGGATCTGCCAAAGTTGTCTGCTTCTCCAAGGCAGTTGTAAGTGGCAGTAATTTCATCTGATTTGGGTTCACTGTGTCATTGTATGTATGTTGTATATATGCTGATGGTAGATGTTCCACTGTGTAAACTTAATATTGCAAGGATTATCATGAAATCTTAAAAAGACTGATTTATAAACTGGAAGCTCTCCAAGGAGAATCTCAGTGTTTGGATGCAGCAAGATCAATGGTTAGCTCAAGATAATGTGGAGTTAGCTAGAGCCCTGAATGCCCATTCTCTATCCTTACAATTGTTCCTTCTTCACATGATGTAATTATCCTTGTTTTGGGACTTTTCTCAAGACATAATTGCTCTGGAGCACCTGGGTGGCTCAGTGGTTGAGCTTCTGCCTTTGGCTCAGGTTGTGATCCGGGGTCCTGGGATCAAGCCCTGCATTAGGATCTCTTCATAGAGCCTGCTTCTCCCTCTGTCTGTGTCTCTGCCTCTCTCTATGTCTCTCATGAATAAATAAAAATAAAAATCTAAAAAATAAAAGACATAATTATGCTTCATTAGGATGCCAAGCCCAACCCAGAATGCATTACATGTATTTTCACTTAATGTGCTCATGAAGAGAAATAAGGCTCTGCTAATTCAGAAATCTATTTTGTGCTTCTAAAGAGACCCAAACAAGGACTTCCTCTTTATAATGTAAGTGCTAAATGACTCATAAGTGGACTTAATAAGCCCTTACTTGGATCCCATAGATTTGTGATCCATGAGGATGCTGACAAGTGCTAAAGTTTATCCCAAAATGAGGCATTGGTTGAGACC
The DNA here is from genome assembly GCF_053574225.1 of Canis aureus. Taxonomy (NCBI): domain Eukaryota; kingdom Metazoa; phylum Chordata; class Mammalia; order Carnivora; family Canidae; genus Canis; species Canis aureus. The sequence goes on from NC_135616.1 coordinate 51,279,625, forward strand.
GTACATAATACAAATTAGAATTTAAAAAAATGGGGTAAGAGGTGTTTTCCGTACTTCAGGGAACATAAAATATTTTCTAGAACTTTGAGGCACTCTTGAGATTCAATGTACAAAAACTAATTGCCAAACATTTTTATATGTTCAAAGGCAAAAATCTATATATGGCAATACTGCACTAAACTAAATCCAATGGCAAAATTATTTGGAAACAATCAGTCTAGATATTTATTTACTTATTTATTTTTAAAGATTTTATTTATTTATTTGAGAAACAGAGAGGCAGAGACACAGGCAGAACGAGAAGCAGGCTCCATGCAGGGAGCCCAATGCAGGACTCGATCCCAGGTCTCCAGGATCAGGCCCTGGGCTGAAGGGAGCGCTAAACCGTTGAGCCACCAGGGCTGCCCCTAGATATTTATTTTTTAAGTCTTTGCTGATTTGATGTCAGATTACTTGCTTAGTTAAACAAATTTGGAATAAAGTGGAAAAGAAAGGCTTGCATATAAAAAATAGTGAAGTTTTAAGCTTCAAAAGGGAAAAATTTATCCAGTATTTTAACTGGCACTCTCTATTGTTCATTTTTGATAGTGATCAGAGATAGGCCCCCAGATCAACTGGACAGTCTGTCTGGAAGCCTCTCTGTGGGAGACGGCTATCAGTACATTTCTAGATTGCCCTGGAGAAGGCATGGTGCATGTTCATTGGTAAATTTCCATCTTGGTCCCAGTTAGGGTTTTGTTTTACTTGATTTTTGGTGGTGGTTGTTGTTCTGTTACAAAACTGTGAGATAAGTTTAGACTATTTTACAGAACCCTGGATTAAGAGGGCCAGGGAAGGAATTTGGACATTGATGTAAATTATGCCTGCTTAATGCAACTAAAAATAGGGAGAAATGGCCCAAATCATTAGTAGAAAGTGAACCTCCCAAAAACCATCCATAGGAACTACTGTTTCAATATGAGTTTTAGAACCGGATTGGTGTGTCTCCATTTAGTTCCTGATGACATCATGCACACACAAAATGCCTTAATAAAAGAAAGCCCCAGTAATAGCTCCTCTGAGAAAACACAGAATTTAAACTTTTAAAGCTAGACACTGAAACAGAGGCATAGAGACTTGTCAGGAAATTAAAAGACGCTACAAGGAAGCAACAGATCAGGGTTTCATAAGCAGTGGCATTGAGCTTCCTGAGGGCGGGTGGGGAAGAGTTCTGTGTGGTTCCAGCTTCCTTGTGAATTACTAGGTCACTCCAGACAGCTGTTTGGCAAAGCATACTTCGTGCAGAGCATCGCCATATATTCCTAGACGAATTACAACAGTCAAGCAAGGGTCTAGCTTGGCAAGATGAAGGAAAGGGCCAATCAGTAAGATGCCTTTATTCAATGGACTGAGATGGGTATATAACTGAAGCTCTTCTATCAGGATCTGTATCTACCCCTTTACAAAGAACTGTGTGTGTGTGTGTGTGTGTGTGTGTGTTCCTTCTCTCACTTCTTTTTTTAAAAGATTTTATTTATTTATTTATTCATGGGAGACACAGACAGAGAGGCAGAGACGTAGGGAGAGGGAGAAGCAGGCTCCTTACAGGGAACCTGATGGGGAACTCAATCCCTGGTCCTGGGATCACTCCCTGAGCCAAAGGCAGATGCTTAACCACTGAGCCACCCAAGCATCCCACCTCCTCTCATTTCTCCATGAGTGGCTACTGGGGTACACTTCCTTACCCCATAATACATTTTCTGCCAACAAATGTTCAAACAACATTTGAGAGAAGCTTTTTCTGTTCAGTCCAACCTCTAATTCTGTTTTTGCCCATATTTTCTCCATTTCCCAATTAGCACCTTGTTTTAAATATCCTGTTTTAATATCCTGTTACTTCTCAGCACTACATATCTAGCATTTGGTTTAAAAAAAACAGGATCCTGGGCAGCCTGAGTGGCTCAGCGGTTTAGCGCTGCCTTCAGCCCAGGGTGTGATCCTGGAGACCCGAGATCAAGTCCCACATCAGCCTCCCTGCATGGAACCTGCTTCTCTTTCTGCCTTTGTCTCTACCTCTCTTTCTCTGTGTCTCTCATGAATAAATTTTAAAAAAATCTAAAAAAAATAAAAAAAAACCCAGGATCCCATAAAAGCATTTTTTTCATGATGATGACCAGTAAGGTGTGCTCCTTTAAAGGTCAGTGGTACTTGGCAGCATATAAGCCTTAATGAGCTAGTTCACAGTGGCATGGAGGAGAAATTCAGCATTTGTAGAATTGATATTTTGAGGTTGGCCTACACTCTACATCCAGCTACAAGGAATATGTCCTTCTCTGACAGGCAAATCAGTGAGGATTTTTTTTTTTTTTTTTTTTTTTTAATAAACAGAATCTGTTCATGAGCAATGCTCTTGCATACTGCTTTTCCAGGTAAACTAGCAGGAATGGGTATATTTTAGGTTAGACTAATTTGTTAATGGTATGGCATCCTGAATAGGAGCTACAACAGAACTTGTTTGAATTATTTTTACAAAGATGAAAAAAAAAATACGGCCCAAATGCAGTTATGTACAAAGGAAAGCATGTGCAAAGGAGCAGCCACTTGGCTTCTCCTCCAGAGAGCTGGGGAACTGGCCCTGTGGAATTGAATGACCAGGTCTCTGTAGCCACCAAAGTGCCCTCCTCTGTGGAAAGACCCTAGACCCCGGGAGGATGAGAAAGAACCTTGCATGTTCATGTCTGTCTTTTTTCAGCCTTTTGGAGATCTGTATTTCAAATGATTCAAATATGTATCACAACAGGGAAACCAGTTCCAGAGACATCTCTGACTTAAATTAGAAGGAGGAAAACCTCTGACAATTTTCCAAATTTCTCTCTTGGAACTGAATTTCTAGCTCACCGTCTATGCCTGGGGTTGCTCAGCAAACACATTTGTCTCCACTCCTGCTGGCTTTCATCAGCCACATTACATCATGGTCTTCTTGGTCCTAAACACTGATGGGGACAACTCCACCTCCAACATCTCTACTCCAGCTAAAATAACCCCCTCTTTCCTGTTTTCTTCCAGATATCAACTGTGTTGCTACCTGATACTTCACCCCTGTGGGTCTTACTTTCTCCCCTGGATTGAGAGAACCAGGATGGGGCAGAGGGCATGTGGTTGGGAGGCAGATAGGCTTGCTTGAACAGACTTTGGAAATGTGAAAGAGTTACAACTTCTGCACCTCGGTTTGCTCATCTGTGTGAAACTATCATATTTTCTGTGTGTGAGAAGGCAAAGAGCTAACACATGAGCACGGGCTAGGTGCTCAATAAATAAAAGTATCATCATCATTATCATAGGGAACAGAATCAAAGTGTATAAATTGTACTTATTTTATATCCATTCACATTGACTGGCCAATTAAATAAATTAATAAATGGAGGAATGAATGATTGTCTCTAGACTCCAGGAAAGGCAAGTAGACTAGCTAAAATGGAGTGTGAGTGTCTTCATCTCTGTCATAACAGCTTCTAACTTGCTTGAGGAACCAGCATAGAAGCTGCCCTTCTTACCAGCCTCTGGGCACAGTGCTGAGCAGGCACCTGAATGGGGGTGGGAGGTTACAGAAACAGCAATGGAGGTGCCTATGACATCATTCTCGTCCCTGCCATGATTTCATGGGGACTGGTCTTGTTGACCAGTCTTGTATTAAACAACATCCATCTTGTATTAAAATCTGAACCATGAGATGAGGAGTTAAAGATTAGCTTTGATTGAGGCTTTGGGGTGGGGACAGGGAAGGAGAATGTTCTAGTTGGCTGGTTTTGTTGTTGTTAACTAGAACTACTTAGGAATTAAGAAAAATATTCTCTGGTGTAGGACCTGAGCTTCAGGGGAGATAAGCAGCGGAGAAAGTGACATTTGAGAGTCACAGGAGCTCAAGGTTGGAGGAAAACTGAAATGTCATCTATGTTGATTCTGAGGAATGACATTATTTTTTTCCGTCAAAACATAATATGCAACGAATCTAGTGAAGGGCCACAGGTCTGGAGATGAACCGGAAATCGATGCTCAATTCAAAACCATCGGTTCCTGGAACCCTTAGCCTGTGCCTGGCCAGCCTCCCTTGCATGCTGATGGGGGACAGACTGGTGCGTGGCAGGCAGGGGCTGCAGCTGCTTGGAGACTGGGGAATTATTATAAACAGGCTCTCAAGGGTTGTGGCTTCTTCAGTGACATGTGTTTGTGGTTTGCAGAAGACTGGACTAAGAATTTGAATTCTCATATGTAAATAAATATGTGTAAAATTTATATACGTATCCAATCCTGTGGGGACTGTCTAATGACAGCATGTCTGAATCTATCCATAATTCACTCTTTTGCCAAAGTTCAATGAGGCCATACAATCCAATGAGAAACCTCACAGTCTGAAATGAGAGCGGCACCTTGGTCCCCAGTGAACAAATAAATCTTGCACTCATTTGGGGGTTGGTTGGATGATTTGTTTTCTTTTCTTTTCCTACAAGAGTGGTGCTATTTCTAAATCCTTAAATGTTTGCAAATGCAAAGATGATAGTTGCTCATTTAGCTAGTTCAAAACAGGGTCAGGCTCAGTGCTGCAAAATGGCTTTCAAAGTAGGAGAGAAAAATGTTCCCACCCACATGCGTCCAGTTCCTGGGAGGTAATTCTAGCCAGTTTAAGTGATGTGAGGGGAGGCTTCAAATAGGAAAGTTATCAGCAGTTTTCGCTGTGGGAAGGTGTGGGAAAACACTTCTCACTCTGACGGGCTGTTAGAAAGATCAAATAAAATAATGCTTGTGAGAGAATCCTTTCCAACTATAAAACATCATCGTACCAATGTCAGGTTTCACCACTGTTACTGTTCCTATGGGTCTGCAACATTCACTCAAGAAATTTATTAAGGGTCTATATTGTGCCAGGCAATATGCTGAGATGCTGAAGAAATAAGACCTAATTTCTGCTCTAGTCGCTTCATGTAGTTTAGAAGGACATATAACGTCATGACTCAGGCAATTTAAGGATGCCACTAAAATGTCTAGATACCCCAGTGGGATAGTGAGTCATGAACTGCATACCACGGTGCATACTGCAATCTCATTCTGCTGCTTCTCCAAGCTTCCCTTTGAAAAAGTACCATTTCCTTGGACAACCGCAGTGGCTCTCAGCTCTAACACCACGAAGTCAGAAATAGATGCAGATAAACAAAACCTTGCTCAGAGGGACATACTTCCAAGTTGACTTGCTGTAGCTTTCTGAGTAATTCTTTCCTCTTTTCCCCCATGGATTCTGCTGGCCATCAGTGACATGTCTGGGTGGTAGAGTCAGGTGAGGGAGGGGGCAGGCTATTGTAGACCAAGGCTAAGGGTCAGTTTTGCCATAGGGCCCTGAATGTCTTGGGCAACTGAAGACATGTTACTCATCTTCCTTCTTTTCATTTTTAACCTCAGGACTTTGTTCATACATGTGCATCTCCATGTTCATGAAATTCTTAACATCTTAGCAATTGGTGAGCTGCATCTAAGAGAACTTGAGAAGTCATTTCTAAAGTGTGTGAGAGGAAGGACATCCAATACTTGTGGGGAGCAGGAGGAGCCTGGAACCAGCTCCCAAATGACCAATGGAAATCTGGAGCATCATTAGAAAATTAGTGGAATTTTGAGACATAGAGACCTGGATGTCTTTGGGTCTCAGCATTCAAAGAAACAGGGTAAACTTCAAGCAACAATGCTCAGGATAGTGATGCAGATCACAGACTGCATAGAGTATGGGGACCCTGGGAAGATTAGATATTTCTCCTTTATCCCACCCTTACCTCCATTCACCCCCACCACTGCTGTTTGACAATTTTTCCAAAATGAGTGAGCCTCAGTTTCTTGCCTGCCTTATCATCAAAAGCCTTGGGTCCTACGTCCACTTCTTGTTGCTGCTCTGTTTGGCCAGAAGCTAGGTGGCCAGCCAGTGACTGTGTGACCTCTAAAGGGGCAGAATCTCCCACCTATTTTGGCAGAGAAGTCGGTCCTTACAGTGATGTGACCTGCAGGTGTTCCAGGTCCTTTCTCCCTTGCCTGGAGAGCAAAGAGCCCATCACCCCCAGTTACACTGTCTAAATGGACATCTCTTGTTTCTCTGCACAACCAGCTCCAGTCACTAGTTCTGCTTCCTGATGGGTGATCCCACCCCTGACTGTCATGACCTTGGGTAGAGTCAGCCTTTGAAAGACCCTTCAGTTAGTCAGGAGGCTGGGTCTACACTGCAGCTGAGAAGGTTGAAGGGCACAGGTCCATTCTGTGTGATCAAAGCCAGTGGCAATACCAGACATATATTATCTCATTTTATCTTCACAGAATTAGAAAGTAGGCCAAAGTTATTCATTCATTCATTCAACAAATGTTGAGTGCCTAATAAGTGCTTGGCATTAGTTAAGGGCTTGGAATATATTAATACAAAGATCTTTGCTTGTAAAGAGCTTACATTCTTAGGTAAGGATGGGAAAGTGGGATTTAAAACCAGATTTAAAAAAAAACAACACAAACTTTTAGAGTTAAGTAAGTAAATTATATTTTCTGGGCCTCTTCACCTTATTCTGCATGCCATTCGGAATCATTTATTCAAATATGCACTCAATAATTATCAAGCAGATACTATGTTCCAAGGATTACATTGGGCCCTGGGGACATATGTATCTTCCAGTTCAAATGTAATCCACTAAGTGCTATAGTGGGCATCCATGAGGGGCAGAAAACAGGACCCCCACACACACTTGGAATTCCCTACTGTCCTTAGGCTGTCCATCCTCCCTACCACAGTAGCTCGGGGCTGACTTCTCTTTATCCCTTCTCTCCTGAACATGCTCCTTTGGATCACACAGCGTACCACAACCCTGATGTATTCCTTTGGAGCCTGAGGGGAAGTCTTGCTAATGTAGTAATGGATTAACTGTTTACTCTTTCAAATAATTTATTTACATTTTAACTGGTTTTTAATGCCTTGCAACAAGGGAGGCAGATGGGGGGGGGGGGGCACTTTCTGTTAGCAGCCTGGGGATGGGAAGATTGGGGAAAGCCATGCCTCTCATGTCCCAGGGGGCAGGCTCCTACCTTCTCTTCCCACTCTGTGGGGCCCAGTCATCTTTAAGACCTTCATCTTCTCTTTGAAAACAGTTATGGGCATCTGTATTGCCTTTTGCAAAGGCACCTTTGGAGTCAAGGAATTTTTAGGGCTCAAAAGAACCTCAAAGATCTTTTGGTGGCCTTCAGGGAGTTTGAAGGCTCCTGGAAATGCTGTGTAAACTTTTGTTTGAATATGCTGAGGTGCATTTTATTTTTTCTGAAGACAAGATCTACAGCATTCATCAGATTTCTTAAAAATCTCAGAGACCCAAAAGAGGTTGGCCATCATTTTAAGTGGTGGACTTAAGGAGAGGGGCCCTGTCAATATAGAGGCAGGAGCTCAAGTTCATTGTTGCCCCATTGGTGCTTCTTCCACTCCACCCCACCACATGCAGGCTTTAGGTCTTTGCTTCAGTATCTATCATAGTTCTATCCTAATATCCTAGCCACCCCTGCTCACCTGCCATGGTAGGATGAGAACTGCTTTATGGGGGCATCTTTGGAGAGCTGGAGCAAGCCCCTGCTCCATCATACGGCTACTGATATTGACTGGCTTTGAGCTCTGAATTTATTATTCATCATTACTTTAGACAGAAAAATGTTAGCTTTTGGAGTTGCCTATGCCTAGAGCCATTGTGCCCTGTGTGGGCGTCTGTGGAGTAACACTGTCTGGTGGCAGAAGAAAACATAACCCGCAAAGCTCCCCTTTCAAGCATCACACTGCAGAGAGATAAATCACTTGAATGAGCCAAGCTTCAAATGTTGACACTTTTAGATCCCTTTGTCCAAGGCAGAAAGGCCTGGCTTGTTTTTAGACTGAAGAACTTTGGATAAGTTGTGTTGTCAGCACCCAGTGGAAGTTATCAGGGTAAACAAATATACACATATTCTCCTAGTCAGTTTGAAAGCTAGATCAGGGAATATTTGGCATCAGCCCAGGGAGCAGGAAAGGAACAAAATTATACCAACTGGAATTACCAATTGATCTAGAAAACACTAGCCTCTTTGGTGTATAATTATATACTACATTTGCCACTCTGACCTGTGACAAGAAAAAAATAGATTCCCAAACAGGTCCCCCGCAGCCTTGGATGTGATGAGAGAAAGAGCACTGTAATAGGAGTCCATAGATCTCAGCTCTAGAGGTGAAACCCCATAAAATAGCTGGGTATCTTTGGATAAGTGACTTCCTTGTTCTACTGTTCTGTTTGTTTCTTTCCTGCCAAAAGAGGGGTATAGATGTATTGGGTTGATGAGCTGTGAGGTCTATCCCAGTATGATTATTATTCTAGCCTTTTCATTAATTTTATACACTCATTTCCTTCTATCAGCTGCATGCTGCTTTCCAAGCTTGTTCATGACAACCCAGGCTTATCTGAAGTCAGAAACATGGACCAGAGAACCCCCCCAAACTCTCCCTCAGCCCCAGGAGTCTTTAGGAGTTGTATTTGGCTACCAGGCTCACCAGCAGGAATATGGACATCTCTTGCTGTAGCGACAGCAGTAAAACTGCCACTCCCGATCCAGCACAGATTCGAAGTAGCGGCTCTGGAACCCTGCCACCAGCCCGTTGTTGGAACATGTCTGGTACCTGAAGAGAAGAGAACCATTCCAAGTGAACTAACGACAAGGATGCCGAAAACTCCAGGTCCCACAGCTACTGAGCCAGGCCATGCTTCAACTGACCTAGATCCTTGACAATTTATTACTTTTTTTTTTTTTCAAGAGGAAGGGAGAGAGAGAGAGGTGGGAGGGAGCAGTAGAGGGAGAGAGAGAGAGAACTTAAGCAGGTTTCACTCCTAGTCATGACACAGGGCTCGATCTCAGGACCCTGGGATCATGACCTGTGCTGAAATCAAGAGTCGGACGCTTAACCGAATGGGCCAGGCAGGCACCCCAATTTATCCTATTTTAATGCAAATAATAAAGACTTCGTCATATTTGTAGAAATAATATATGCTGACCATTAAAATTCAAATGATTCAGAATATTTGAGCTGAAGGAAATTGGGGAGCACTGCTCCTGATAGACTTCTATGAATTGATAGAAGAAAGCATAAATGGATGGGTATAGAAGCATCTAGATTTTCACAAATGCAAGATTGTATTATTTATGGCACTTAAAAGAGAACACAATTTATTTTACTTGCATTTAAAATAAAAAGAAGACAAAGATACACACAATGAATGGATGAACTTCAAACAACATTTCTTTTGCTCAAGAGCAAATAGAGGGGGGATCCCTGGGTCGCTCTGGTTTAGCGCCTGCATTCGGCCCAGGGTGTGATCCTGGGGTCCTGGGATTGAGTCCCACATCGGGCTCCCTGCATGGAGTCTGCTTCTTCCTCTGCCTGTGTCTCTGCCTCTCTCTCTCTCTCTCTCTCTCTCTCTCATGAATAAATAAATAAAATCTTAAAAAAAAAAAAAGAGCAAATAGACCCTTGGGACTTAGCATAGGACACTTGTTCACTCTAGCCCCACATAGCTACAAAGCCCAGATGGGTGCAACACATTGTCCAGGGCCATGCAGAGGGACACTGGGACCACATCCTCAGGTTCTCATGACTGTAAGATCTCTGTGGTTAGGGCAGGTTTTGCTTGGATTTACCCCCGGTGCCCACAGTGGGTCCTGGCATATGGAGGCATTCCTTACAGGGTAGTGAGAGGCCAACTGACCTTATCAAACTCCCTCCGGGGGTCTTTCACCTTTCTTAGATGATCTTTCTAATTCTCCCAAGAAGGTAACTCTTCCTCTCTGGTCCACAGACCCTCCCTGAGGCCACATGCATTATCATTCTTTCTTTCTAGCTGGGCTGCAGCTGCCTTTTATCTTCACAGCACCTTCCTAACTAAGCATTGGCTTTCTCCCACCCGTACCCCATATCCCACTGGTGCCTGAAGGCTGCCACTTTCTGTTGGATGATGAGGATGCTGTTCTCCACTCTACCACAGTGGGCTCCTACATAAGGTGGGGTCTTTCACAAATCCTTCCAAAATAAGTCTTTAGTCCATCAGATTCTCTGCATTTCCTATCCACCCAGACACTGATCATTTTCCCTCTCATAAGTGAGCAGACCAGGAGATTGTCTATGTATAGCTTGATAGCTACTGGAACACAACCCCGTTTTCCAAGTACAGATAAGTTTCCAGAAAATATAACATATAAAGTAAGAAAAAGTACGCTGTGCTGATAGGTGAGAGGGACCTTGCTGACACACAAACTATAAAGCCATTGGTGGTGACTGGTTTTGTGTTTTTTCTATTCTATAGGTAGAAATAGGTAGAAATGATCTTGTGGATCTGATGAAACTAGATATTAAATACATTTCATGACTCTGATCAGAAAACATCTGTCCTTTTTGCTCATTTATTATTCGTTTATTCATTCATGCATACCTACATTCAAATATGCATGCATTTATTTGTTCATCCACTCAACAAACTTGTGCCTGGCTACTCTTCTCTATTAATCACAGTGCTTCTGTGTTGAAGGAACTGAGGGATGGGCTTGGTGCTTGGCCAGCCTTGCAGATTAGCCTGAGTTGCCTGTCCCTGGGACTTGGAAGAGGTTCTAATGGACCCTAGAGACCTCAGATATAGGAGATCAGGAATTCAGATTAAAATTAAGATTAAAGTGTGCATTGAGACCTATGGCCCTGACGTGCTAGCTTTCCTTCTCTACCATTACTCACATCTCATCTGGAGAAGTGCCACTTTGGAAAACATTTGGCATATTTTGGAAGCCACATGATTGGAATGGAATGCTTGGGTCTGGGATAGTGGATAGTCCAAGATAGTCTATTATATCCTAATTCTAGCAGTGTGAGAGCTTTTCAATAGAAAGCACTCAAAGTTGTAAATGATGCTTCTGTGATCTTCCTTCTCACCATCACTACAATTCTGGCTTCCTCTAAAATAGACCTTTCAGAAACTCAGTAAGCCTGTGGTTTCCTGGTGGCTGTTGTTTCATTGTTTTGGTCTGTCCTGTGCACTCTCATCACCACAGGGGACAGTGTTCCCAGGGTGGTAAGTTCTCTTAAGTAAAAATAAGTGTAGCAAGATAAGCTGACCTGTTTCATGGTGTACCAGTTTGAAGGCAATCCAAGTTCCGTGAATTCTCCGCCAGCTGTCAGCCAGGCAGCTGGCCCCACAATCCTATACGGGTAGTGTGTGTCACTCCCTCACACACCACCTCAGATAATGCTGCCCTGTGAAGATTATTTGGATACTAGAGGCCCAGGGCCTGAGAACATCTGGTGAAAGTTAGAAAACCAAGCAGAGCTCTCTTCACCTAGCTCCTGTCCCACAGTCTTCACGTTTTGGTAAAACAAGCATGCATTGGAGTTTCATAGTGCATGAGGCCAACACAATGAAATTAATTCTTCCAGAATTAGATTTTTTTTGAGGGTACACTCATGTGGGGATTAGTAAAGCAGAAGGGCTAAGAGTATGGGCTATGCTGTAGAACTGGTGCTCTAGTCACTTCTGGCTGTGTCACCTTGGGCAGGCTTCATACCCTCTGTTAGCCTCAGTTTTCTCACTTGTAAAATGGGCACATACTTTTAAACGGTTTTATGAAGACCAAATAAGACAATGCATATACATTCTGGTGCTTAATAAATTATTTATTATTGATGTTTTTGATGATTAATAAGCTATTTATTATTGTCATTGTATTTCATTGCATCCACTCTACAATTTTGTGCATACTTGGCCAAAGCTACCTTGGCTCCCCAGTCCTTCAGTCAGAAGAAATCTAGTGGACTCCAATGCAGTCCCTGAGCTACTGTTTCCCTAAAACAAAGCTCAGGGAGGTTGGCTGTCTTTGTTGCTGATGCACACCCACTTTGTAGTATAGATACTTTAGTGGATGGTAAATTCCTTAAGGGGAAAGATCATTCAATCTTCAGTTTGAATTCTACACAGTGCCTGACAGTGTCTAGCAGATGTTTAACAGAAGAAAGAATGAATGGATAACTGGTCAGAAGTCTTTTATCACCAGAGGCAAGGTTGACATTGAAAAGCCTATAACTCAGATCCAGAAAGGGCCCTGAGACTTCCCCAAGAGTGAGTGATGATCTCCCCACATCCACCTTCTCCCTTAGGAGCAAAGCCTGCTTAGGCTAAGGGTGAGACATGAATAGAGCTATGGGCTTTCCTCCTCTCACTTCCTGTCCTTTTCCATCACCTTTTTGTAAAAGCACCTTATTTGACAAGACTCACTTAGACATTTGGCCACAAGCTGCAGCTTTGGGATAACAAACATGGGAACAGGGGTGAGGACTGCTGTGAACATGAGGGGGATGGGGGAAAAGGAGAGGGCTGGAATTGCTGAAGTGGTTCAAACTCAATTTTTAAAAAGTGACTAGTGGTGAAGACACACCAAAGGCTCTGCTTCACTTCTCAGTGCCTGCTCTATGCTCCTGAACCACCCCACAAGAGTATGGACCCAAGACTGCAGGCTTCTGGGTGGATTGTGACAAACCCTAGTGGAGCCGTGGGTGTGGACTCCCTAAGAACATCCCCTTGGAGTCTGAGTTTTTGGGGGCCCTGCTTCAGAGGCTGTCTATTCCTCAATTCAGAAGGCATATTTTCTCTCTCACCATCCATCTCTTTGAAAGCTGAAGGCTAAATTTTGTTTTATAAACTGGATCATTGTTGGCCCTGCTCCACCTGCCAGAAGAAACTTTCTAGAGGGCAAATTAGAAAGCAGTTAGTTATCTTTTCCTGACAATATTCAAGGACCTTCTTTGAGAGGGTAGTCTTCTGAAAGTGGCTTATCTCGAGGCTGTCACCTGGAAAGCAAAGACAGAAACCCTTTCCTGTGTCTGCAGCAACAAAACGAGGAAACAACAGGGAATAGGGGAAGAGCTATTGTTGAGAAAGCAGCAGACCCAAGTTCTGTCCCCACCCTATCCTTACCACACTGTGTGGAACCTCATCTAAGTCACTGCGAGGAATGAATGAAAAAGGACACCCGCCAAACTCTTGGCCGACATGGAAACTGGAAGAGCAGGATCCAAACGCATTTTTCTGAGGCCAAAGCTTTGTACATGAGCAATCAGGGAGTTGCTCCAAGAATGTCCTTTGCTTCTGGCCCATCCTCTAGCCAGGCTTTTTTCCCGTCTCCTACATCCTTCATTGGGTCAAGAGTCATTGGTCAGGCCAAATGATGGAGGCTGTGACTGGAAAGTTTGCACATGTATGGTTTTGTTGGTGAACTCTTATGGAGTTTTCATCTTTCCCTCCAATCTCTACTGGTTTGGGTCCAAATTTATAAAAAGTTCAAACTCTTACAGTGATGAGTCTGGTGTAGAATGGTGTAAAGCAGTGTAATCTTGGTTAAGCTTTCATAGTCACATCAAATGGGTGGGTGAGTTGTGCTGGTTTCTTTCCTCCCAGTTCCACAAACATGCAATGTGCTCCAGTCCTGTTAGCCAGTTTCCAACCAAACGCAGAGATAGGAAAAGAGCTCTCTGTGCTGGGGAGACTGTATGGCACAGCCTTCTTTACTCCCCCAAATATCTCCCACAATCCAGCTTGATGAGGGCTTAAATTCCACCAAGAGAGATTCATTATTTTAGAGTAAAGCTTGATTCCTATTAATTCTATTTTCCCCAGAATAATCCTTTGAGTTGCTCTAAGGCATTTATGACATAGTCACAGGGTTTTAGAATGTTCATCAAATCTCCCAACAAATACTCATTGGAACCTACTCTATACTTGGTACTATACTTGGTCTGGAATCCTTTCTAGAGGACTGTCCCAGTAAGCACAGGCTAAGATTAGACTAGGAATAACTCAAGGGCATTGACTGTATGTCATTCATCTTCATGTTCCTGGAGTCTGGCAAAATTGTGATAATAAGCATTTGGTAGTGAATGAGTGAGCAAAAGAACTCACCAAAGACAAGCCACATGACGGAGAAGAGAAGAAAGGAAAACTGTCCAACAGAGCTGTGTTAGCATCAAGGTCAATCTGAGACTGAGAATAGAGGGCAGGAGCTCAGTTTTCCATAATCTGACTCTACTGGGGACGAGGGCTCTGTATAATACAGAGCAATCCTCCTCGCCCCGATTTGTGGTTCTGAGCACTCAGAACATACAGCATCCTCCTCCTCAGAGAGTCTTTCTCAGTTTACCATGTCTAAACCCACATTTCCCACCCTCTACTCCCAACCAGATATATATTTGCTGTAGCGCACTTGTCATTAGCTGATTTGTATTTGTATATTATTTGTCTTCTTCAAAACAGGCTTCACAAATGGGACTTTGTCTTATTTGATGCTGCATAGAGTATTTCCCAGGGTTCGTCAGCTCTAATAGAAGCTACCATTTAAAAATACCTTCCTGAGATCTTTTGAAGCCCAGGGCCAGGGTAGAAGGGAGGCAGAAGAAAGCAAGTACCAATACACAGAATGTTGTTACTTTGAATTCAGGCTCCATGTAAATCTGCCTTGCTCAAAACCAGCCTCATCAAATTCCAGATTCACTAAACTTGTATTGACTGCCTGTGACGTGCATTTGTTTACATTGAGATTTAGAGTTCCTTTATACATTTTTTCCCATAAGCACACAGTGATATCCCCTATTGTGAGGTGGGTGCCACACCTTCCTTTCTCCAGAATGACAAATCAAATCCTCAGGACCACAGGGCTAAGAGATGATAGAAACAGGAGCTATGAATCAAGATTTCCTGATTCTAAGACCAGAGTTCCTTCTACCACATGACAGCTCATCCTCACTAAAAAATTCCAGCTTCATTTTGTTCCACATAGTATCTACATGTCCTATAGCCTGTGCCATGCCAAGTTAGAGAAGATTCCCTGAGAACAGCCTAGGCATGCTCTGAAATGGCAAAGTGCCACTCTTAGGACTCAGTTAAAGCCTCTTGGTGGTCATTAGTAGGGGAGCCAGCATGCACACTCAAATCTGGCACCTGAAGAGGTACTTTTCTACAGAGAAATTATAGCAAACAATAGTGTTATGAGCCACTCAGCTATGCTTGGAGCACCACCTTTCATTTCTTTATTTTCAAAGATATTATTTATTTGTTTGAGAGAGGGGGAGACTGAATGGGAGGGAGAGTGGAGTATCTGAAGCAGACGCCATGCTGAACACAGAGCCTGAGGCGGGGCTCAATCCGAGGACCCTGAGATCATGTCCTGAGTTGCAGCCAAGAGTCTGAGTTTCACCCAGGTGCCCTGTGGAGCACTTTTAAATCTGTGCTTCAGTTAGCAAATGTCTTTAGTAGATCCTATGTATTGTTGTCAAATCTGTGTTGAGACTCCTCCTCCCTCTTAAAATAAACCTGCAAGCTGATTCATTTATATGAAGCAGCCAAATTCACAAAACTATCAACAACTCTTCTCTCAGGGCAGATTGAAAACTTGCAGCCCATGGGAAGTGTAACTACCCCTCAGCCTATGAGCAAATTCTTTCCTTCCAGATTTTTCACTGAGACTGAAGTCTAAACTCAAAGCAATAATCATCGAAATAAATGCTTCTGGGGTAATTGGTATCAGACCTGGGGCAGTTGAGTTTTACTGTAAAGGAGCTGTTTTTCATGTTTGTACAGTTTTTTACTCTGTGATTAGCAGAGTAGGAGGCAACAGAGGGTGGAAAGGGGGAAAGAAAATTGTTTGAGTCAGCATAGCCCAAAATGTGGAGGCAGAGGTAGAAGAGTGATCTTACTTGTCAGCCTCTCACTAGACTCTCATTGGCCAAACAAAATCATGTTATGTCCACTCCCTTCCTTTTTTGCTTTTCTTCAAATAGTCTGGGAGTTAATGACAAACCAGATGCAAGTTGGCAAGTTTAAAACTAAACATCATTTGCCTTCTCTCCCTAGCAGGGATAAACACAAAGATCAACAGAATGCAAGAAAAATCCAAGTGCATTTTCAGGGCCAAACAGAGCATGGGGTATTGGAGTTGTGGATTCTTCTGAGATCATGTAGTATGATCACTCATTTTCCAGATGAGATGGGAGCCTAGAGAGTTGAATCCCTGGTGCAAGATCACATAGTCTTGGAAACTGGATCTGAATCCAGTCCTTCTGACTCAGAGCCCAGGGCTCTTCCTTTGGGGTTAAGAAATCAACTCTGAGTGCTGCTTTACTATATGGCTCTAAAAAGGGACATTAGAAAGGGACCCCACCCATATAGTGACCCATAGATGAGAGGACAGGGCAGACAGTATACCTAGGTTGGTCCTGTGCTCCATGCCAGGCAATGGGTCTGGCAGTGGGAATCTTTGAGACAAGGCTGGACTCTGAGCTGGCCACCTATCAGAAGGAGTTTTGGATAATTAAATCTGCTCACCAGAGGCCTAGTCCTCCAGGGCTGGGCTTCCACTGTGACCTTGCAGATCCCATCCTCCCAGGATGAAGAACTTCCCTGGGTCCAGTCCTGGCCCCTGGATGGGCTGATAGCCCGCATTAGGTGGGAGCAGCAGGCTCTCAAGTAGCTCATCACTGTGGCCAAGAGCACACACTTTGGAGTAAATTCACTAGATCCAAATCCTGGCTTTATCACTTTCTAGCTGTGGAAACACTTGGGTCTCTAGAGCATAGTTTGTCTACCAATAAAATGACTTAGATTTGTTTTGAGCATTAATGAGGTAATCCATATAAAGCATCAGCATAGTGCTAGCTCAGGGTAAGCACTCAATAAATGGCAGCTGTTTTGACTACTCTGAAGTCCCCTCTTTTGCCTGGCTCCTCCACACACGTGTCAGTGTCTTTTCCTCTCAGTGTCTCATCATGGTTCTGTCTGCTGATCGTGTGATCCCCCAGAGTTTGACCACCCCAAAGCTCTTTCTACCACATGCCTGCAGGAATCCTCATAGAGTCCTGCTCTACAGATAGCACCTTGCTAGCTGGGCTTCTTCCTCCCTGGACCTGGCTCCCCCAGAGCCTGTCACCCCCAGGATCCACCTTCCCCCCCCCAGGGGTCCTGCTCCCCATCCAGGCTGCATGAATAGCCAACCTAGCAGTCAGTAGTACTGGGATGGGCTCCTGACCAACTACTGGGGCTGAGACTGTCACACCCCACAGCAAAGCACAGGCTTGGATCATTTCCATGCCATTGACTGCGGCAGAGCCCAGTCGAGCGAGAACAGCGCTTCTCCCTAAAAGTCTTTAGTAAACTATTTTCTGGCAGTGAAACCCACTTTAAATTCAGACAGAGAGAAGGACTTTGGTGCTTATGACTGAGAGAGCACATTTTACCAGCGCAGCAGAGAGGTATTTAATTTCACTTCTCTTTGCCTGAATTTCTTTGCCCGCTCTCCTCCATTCACTTGTTTTCAAAAACCACACTTCTCAAACTGTCTGTAGTGAGGTAGGTCTAGTCATTTATTGTCCCCAAACTATTGTGGACCAATACTTTTGTAAAACAGTAAAAGTAAATTACTACAAAACGAGAATGCCTTCTGGACATTACAACAATGTTAAAATTGCTATAAAGTGTCTTAAAAACTTTCCATTTCTGTACCTATCATTTTGCAGCCTAGAAAACATTTCACAGACCCATGGTAGTCCCTGGACCAAATTGAGAGGAGGGCCGCTTCTGGAAGGAGCAGAGCCACAGAGGAGCCCATCTGCCATGGGCACTGCAGATCCTGGATTTCTGTCCTGTAATGTGGGCTACTGGGCAGCAGCCCTGCCCTCGAGAGAATGAGTTCCTGGTCTAGTCTTTAGAGGCTGGGGTCAAGCAGACCCCCCCCCCAGGGTGAGGGATATGCTGGGATGCCCCCTCCCCCCTCCCCCCCCCCCCCCAGAGTGCAGGCTGCCCTTACCACTCCATCCCAGCTCTGTTGATTTCTTCCCACCAGCACTCCGTGGGCTCCCCGAGGTTCTGCGGCGTGGGCATGCAGGCATAGTTCCACTGTCTGTCCGAGCCTTCTTTCTTGTTGAAGATGCTCCTCACGGCCACCACCACCTGCCCGTGGGGACACTGGTAGCTGAAGCCCTGCCGGTTCAGATTCACCCACCCGTCGTCGCTATAGTCATGGTACTGCTGGTATGGGTACCCATAGTCTCCGTACTGGCCCCAGGCCACGGTGACCAGTGGCAGAAGCACCCATAGCGGAGTGAGGTCCATGCTGCCTGGGCTTCTGGCAAAAAGTGTCACCCTAGGTTTGCTGGGCTGACCGTTTTATACAGCTGCCGCTGACATGTGGCTTCCAGATGTGGGTGAGCAGGCTCCAACTGCAGTGTGTCATCGTTTAAGCAAAACTTTTCGGCGTGGAGATCCTGGCCATAAGTCCATCCAGTTTGTTTTAAGGTGGAATTCTAGGAAAATGTAAGGAACATACAAATGAAAGAAACTCTCTGGAGAAAGACCAACCCTGTGAATAGATTATTAAAGCAAATGGCTTCACACCCCTTAGAAGCCTTCACCTGAGAGGACAGTGTGTTTGCCCCCTCATCACTCAGGACCTTCCCTCCCTCTGCTCCCTTCCCCCAGTAAACCCCTGCATTTGTTCTCCAAACTAGACTTGCAGGACCCCACAGATGCCCAGAGTGATTTCAAAACACCAAAATAATAGGGTGAAGGGACAGAGTCATTAAGCTTTCTGCAAGTTTAGATGCCTGGTTTCTTTTAAGTTCTCAGCCTCATGTCTTTTGACTCTGAGTGTACACGTGGCATGCCAGTTTGCAAGGCTACTCTGTGAATTATTGCCACACATGGAAGTGCTGTTGGCCCATAGGGAGAGAAGTTAGGCACTATCTCTGCACTTGAGCATCCTCCTAGGCTGCTGAAATTGGACCTAGCTACGTCTACAAACTGTGCTCTGCTCTCACGTATATAATGAGTTTAATCTGAATAAGTTGAATTTATCCTTTGTGGTTTTTCCCCTCCATGTTGGGGTTTTCTTTTTATTTAACTATAATGTACAGATAACACAATTCATCTTTTAAAATATTTAGCATATAGTCATTTAACCAGTGCCATAATTGAGATGTAGAACAGGTCCATTAACCCCTCAAATCCCCTTTATGCCCCTTAGTAGTCGAATCTTCCCCAACCCTTGTTCCTGCTAATCCCTGTTCTATTTTCTATCACTATAGTTTTGCTATTTCCAGAATGTTCGAGTAAATGGAATCATACGTAAGTAGTCTATTGAGCCTGACTCCTTTCCCTTAGAATAATGCTTTCAAGACTAGCCCACATTGCTGTGTGTGTCAGTAGTTGGTTTCCTCATACTATTGAGTGGTATTTATGGTATGACTATATACTACAGGCTCTTTATACATTTACCAGTTGAAAGACATTTTTCCCCCCAGTTTTTGGTAATTGTGAAAAAAGCTGACATGAACACCCAAGTGTTCACACAGGTTTTTTGTGTGTGAATATATTTTTATTTCACTTGGGCAAATACCCAAATGGGATTGCTGGATCGTAAGGTTAAGTATACACTTAAATTTATAAGAAACTACCTGATTTCTAACATGGTTGAACCACTGTGCATCCCTACCAGAAAATTGCCATTTCTTTCTTTCTTTTTTTTAATTTTAACGATTTTAATAGGGTATTAGGTTTCTATAGGTAAATCAGTGAGGTTTTGATTTGCAGTTCCCAAATGACTAATGATTTTGAGCATTTTTCCATGTGTTTATTGGCCATCATATGTCTTCTTTGGTGATTTAGCTGTTCATATTTTTTGAGCCCCTTGAGTGTCTCCTAAGTGCATAGTATTTCTCATTTTTCATCAGGGTTGTCCTTAAGTTTCTTTAAATTGTGGTTATAGACCAATTATCTCCTAGGCCCCTGCAAAGCTTATTAAAATGCAGATTCTTGGAGTTTACTCCAGAACCTATTAAATCATAACTTCACAGCAGGTGCCCATGTACCTACAGTTAGAAAAATTTTTTTTCTAGATGATTCTTATTCAAATCAAGTTTAAGAACCACTTTCCGAAAGGAACGTGAAGCTAGAGAAAAAGAAATCACGCTGTAAATCTCATGCCTTGTCCAACCTATAGCATGTTTACCAGATGGCATTCAGTCTAGATTAATCAAGGTAACCTTGAAGAAGAAAGAAAGTCACACATGGGAAGAAAGCAAATGTGTATGTGCATGCATGTGTATGTGTGTTTGGGCGTGCATTTTGCTCTGAGATTATGGTTACCAAAGGGAGGGAAAGAGGCTCTGGACTGAAAAGTTAAATGAGACTCAGTTTTGCTTTTAGGATCATCTTCTTCCACTTTTTCCCTAAGTAACTCCCCACCGCTGGCAACTAGTGTCCTTCAAGCTTCAGGTAACTTTGATTTTTAATATGCTGGAGCAATCATTCTCACCTCCATCAAAAATTACCATTTAAGGATTACCTGGGGAGCTTTTGAAAAACATAAATGTCTGAGCCTCATCCCAGACCTTTCAGACCAGAAGATTTTGAGCAGGTTGTGAAACCTTCTTGTATGATTCTCACATACAGCCAATGTTGAGAACCACTACTATAGAGGATTGGTTGATTGATTGATTGATTGATTTTTCTCCATCCCTTTCGCATGTAGGCTTTAAATTATAGCATTATGATGCTCATGAGTTCTATCCCGTATTCTGGGTATGGTGTATGAGTAATCCTAAACCTTAAAGAACTTCCAGAGACAATGCAAGTCATTGAAGCACTTATCTTTATTGTACATTCATTTTCCAAACATTTCCAGGCCTTGCCTGTTACCTGTTCTGGGCAGACCTCTTTTGTCTTACAGCTTCAAGATGCCATGACTGGACTCTCTGTAATGTGCAGAAGTAAACATCTTGATAGTTTAGGCCAGTTTGGATGTAGATTCCTGTTACTTAGAGCTAAAAGCATCCCAACTTATGCAATGTCTTAGGGAATTCCAGAAACTGCTGAGGGGTTTGAGAGAGTTGCTGGAAGCCTCACAGAGAATGGCTTTCCTGAGTGGACATTTGGAATCTGTTTAACACATGTGCACTTTACCATTCATTCAACTAGAGAATCTTGTTATCTTTCTCACAATCTTATAACTTATATTAGTGAGGCCATATTGAGGTTCCTTTTTCACAGATGAGGAAACTGTGGCCAGCTAGTGTTTTGGCTTAGATTCCTAGAGCTGGGAGGTTAGGACCTTCAGGATTTTTGATTCACTTCCATGAGTTCTTTCCTTATTTCAACAAGACTGCTGTCACTAGGTATAAATCGACACTTGGAACGAATTGCCACATATTTATGAGGTTATTTACATGAACACACACACACAACTAATTTGCACTATGGATTTCTGCTGTTATTGACAACATGTGCTCAATAATCTGAAGACTTTCAAGAACTAAATATTAAATCAGCGAAGTGTGGCTCTAGAACCATCAGCATCACCTGGGAACTTGTTAGAAATGCATTTTCTGGCCCCACCCCAGACCTAATGAATCCTGGTGTGTGTGTGTGGGAGGGTGAGGGGACCGGCAATCCCATTTCAACAAGCCCTCCGGGTAATCTGATGCACAATGAAATGAGAACCATCACATGGAAGATATCTCAGAAAACTCTACCCAAATTCTGGGAGTCACTTGGTAAGGAGAAATTGAGTGATACAAGGTCTATCTGACTCCAAATCATTCATTTTATTCCAGATCCCACACAGTAATCACTGAACTATCTCATTTCCTAGTAGTAATGAACCTGAGATGTTTTGGAGAGACTCGGCCAATAACCATTCCAAAGCCTGGATGATTCTTCTTTTTCTTTTTCCTCTCTTCCTCTTCTTCCTCCTTCTAACAGCTTTGTTGAGATATAATTCACATACCACAGGATTAATCAGTTAAGGCATTTAATTAAATGGCTTTTAGTGTATTCACATTGGACCACTGTTACCACAATCCATTTTAGAACCTTTTTGTTACCCAACAAGAAATCTTATACCCATTAGCAATGACTCCTCATTTCTCCCCACCCTGGGTAACCACTAATCTACATTCTGTCTCTATGGATGTGTCTAATCCGGACATTCTTGTACCCATTAGCAATGACTCCCCATTCTTCCCTCCCTGGGTAACCACTAATCTACATTCTGTCTCTATGGATGTGTCTAATCTGGACATTTTATATAAATAGAAGCATCTGATCTTTTGTGACTGGTCAGCCACTTAGTGTAACTGTTTTCAATGTTCATCCATGTTGTAACATGTATCAGGACTTCGTTTCTTTTTGTTGCCAAACAATATTCCATTGTGTGGATATACCACATGTTATTTATCCATTCATAACTTGATGGACATTTGGGTTGTTCCCACCTTTGGCTATTATGAACATTCATATACAAGTTTTTGAGAGACAATAGGTTTTCATCTCTCTTGGATATATACCCAGGGGTGGAATTGTGGGGGTATGTGGTAACTCATGTTTAACTTTTTAAGGAACTGTCAGTCTGATTTCCAAAACAGCTGAGCCATTTTATATCCTTACCAGCAGTGTGTGAAGGTTCCAGTTTCTTTACATCTTCACCAATACTCTTATTGGTGAAGATTCTTCTGAGAGCTATAGAAAGCCACAGCCTCTCTGGTGACACTTTTGGGGTCTGGATTGACTCCAATCTGGCCTGATCTCAATGGGGAGCCCCCAGAATGACCATAGAATCAACTTAACCCTCTGAGTGAGTTATTTTTATGCTCTCTGAATTGAAACAGACCTTGTCGCATGTTGGCAGGAAAAATGATCTACACTCATGGTGTCACTCTCGAGCAGACTGAATTCACTGCAGTATCCTGGGTATGACCTGTTGGCTCCATGGATAAGCTATGGGAAAGGCAGAAGGCATGGCTCACTGCAGTGCTTGGATGAAGTTGGTAGCCCCAGATGAGCAGATGCTTAGCCTGAAATATTGGCTGGAAATTACAGGAAGATTCCATTTTTGCACGTTTTCTTTTTTCTCCTTTCCCTACTGTCTATAATCAGGATTTAGGGCAGGGATGCCTGGGTGGCTTAGTGGTTGAGCATCTGTTTTTGACTGAGGGCATGATCCCAGGGTCCAGGATCCAGTCTCACATCGGGCTCCTTACAGGGAGCCTGCTTCTCCCTCTGCCCATGTCTCTGCCTCTCTCTCTGTTTCTCTCATGAATAAATAAATAAAATCTTTTTAAAAATCAGGATTTAACTGCATCTCTATGTACAGGGTCTTCATACATACACACACTGTGAGGATTTCCATGCCATGTGTCTGCCAAACCAACCATGTTCTCTCCCCTAAAAAGAACATTTCTCAGCTTCAGAGTTTAGCTGAGGAAGGTCTTAAATAGCCTCTGCATACGCAGGCTGTCCTCTTGTCCCTCAAGCTTGGCACTGTTTGCATGATCCATTGTTTTCCTAAGATCTGTTGTGGGACCCACCGTTATGCCATTTGAGGTCGGTCCTGAGAGCTACCAGAGAGGTAAAAAGTGCTGGTATTGGAGACAGCAGGAGAAAGAGTAAGAGTCAAAGTTAAGGGGAATGAAGAGGGAAGATTGGGAGGGGTAGAACACAGTGCACCTACTGTGTGCTAGTTACTCTGCTATGTGCTTTACTTGTGATTGATGAGTTAGTCTTCCCACAGTTCTAGCATAGCCATTTTATGATTTAGGAAAATGAGGTTGAGAGAGGATTGGTAACTCATCCCAATTTTTAAAGCTGACACAAGACACAAAGGGGGCTTGACTTCATCAGTCTGTTTCTTTTAGTGAGGTGATTTTATTATCCCAAGTACCAAATGGTTATAGCAGGACTTTAGGGCAGTGGCAGATGAGTGGAGATGCCTGGCATCCAAATATGTGAGTCCAAATCCTGGTTCTACAAGTAAACTAAATGACATTAAACCAGAGTTTCCTGACTTTGACACTCCTGATGCTTTGGGCCAGATAATTCTTTGTTGTCCTAAAAGCTGTAGGATGCTGAACAGCATTCTATCCACTCACTACGCGCCAGCAGCATCACCCTTCCCTGTGACGTGACAACCAAGAATGCCTGCAGACATTGCCAAATATTTCCTGGGGGACAAAATCACCTCTGGTTGAGAGCCACTGAGTTAGAGAAAACCTGTTTGATCATCTGTAAGATGCAGGAAAATCACAGTACCTGCCCCTCTCACTGCCATGAGATTGCTGTGAGAATCATACCAAATAATGGACTTGTAAAGCCTTTATGAATTGTAAAGCTTGCCGCAAATGTAGGTTGTCATTATCACCTCGGAGAAACACTAGACACCGGAGCAGAGGGGCTCATCATGCAAATAGGTGTAATGAGCACCTGGCTCAGCAGGCAGCTGAATATTCCTGAGCACATGAATGCCGGGAGGAATTTGTTTGGGAAAGGTGAAGCTAGGAATGTGCTGTTTCAACCACTCAGGGGCTCCACTACTCCACACAGATGAGTGCGGATGGCAGAAGTCACGGAGACAGTGAGTCTGCATATGTCAGGAGGACGGGACTGGGCACTAAAAGCAGGGCATGAGGAAGGAGAATTCAGGAGGCCTGGGAGTGGCAGGCAGAAGGAGGAGCCTTCATGGTGGAGAAGGAGATCTTAAGTAATATTCCAAGCCAAAGTCTCGAGTTTCAAATTGGCTTTATAAATGCTCAGACCTGGGTATATAAGCCATGCCATCTAGCAGGTTGGAGGCACCTGGTACATATTTATTCTCTTCTACTTGCAGCGCTCCAACATGAATCAGTTCATCTCTGCATTGATGGAGGTGGTAAAGCTGGCTTCATTACTTCTCTTACCAATTTTGAAAGGGAGGCTCTGAGAGGTAGTATCATGCCCAAAACTACAGACATACTGGGTGATAGCATGGGGGTATAATAAACTCGTGTCTCCCTGCTCCAAACTGAGGATCCTGAAGTACCCTACATCACTCTGACCATCCCAGGAAGCCCTGCCATGTTTCTCAGGGCTCTAGAGGACTAGGCAGGGACTCGTGAACCTGACTTGCACAGAAGCAGGGTGACCCATTCTAGAGTGCTTTGGAAGATCCAGTTAGACACATTTACCAAGCCCTTCCCTCTGACCATTCTGAAGGCTATGGGGCTGGGTTTGAGCAGCAGGGATAGCCTTCCTGAAGTGCCCTTCCTCTCCAGAGGAGACGGTATTTCCACTCTTTGCCAGGTGTTTCCCCAGGTACTGTTCCCATCTGCTGCTTCCTCTGATCATGCCTGGCTACCCTCTAAGATCCACACTCTTGCCTCCATTGCGGCAACTAGACACTTGTACTTCCATTTGCCTCTAGCTTTGAGTGCTGGACATGGTCACAGAGGAAGCCCACTCCCAGGCCTAAGGACACACACCCACCCCAAATCAGCATTTTTGAGTGAGGTCCACAGCCTGCAGCATCACAGTCAGGGAAAGATGTGCTAAAGTCAGCCCTGCTGAAGCAGAATCCCTGCAGGCTGGGCCCTGGAATCTGCGTGAGCTCTCCTCTGGGACCTTTATGCATTCCAAAGTCTGGAACCATAGGCTAAGGTGCATTTTCATTCCCTGAGAATGCTTCTGATTTTGTATTCTTCCCAAGTATGAGGCAGAGCCGGGCAAGTCTCCTCTGCCAAGTACCTAGCTACTGGTCCAGGTCCACGTGTGCTGCCAGCCCTGGGGCACATGCGCAGTGTTGAGAGCTCTGCACTGTAATCCTGATTTTGTACAGCCCAGACTGTGTCCTGCTCAGCACCACGCAGACAGTGACAGGGCATAACTGAGACCTGCAGCTCCGCCCTCCTCCCATCCCCAGCAACAGCCTGCAGCTGAGCTAAGGACATTCATTTTCTATCCCAGTTTTTTAAGTGCTGCAGTTTTAACACCTACCCAAATAACCCAACTCTCTTCAACCATGGGCTGGCTTCACCTAAGCAGAAGCACACATAGAGCTGCAGCATTCCTGCTGCTGCAAAAGCCCCGCAGTGTGTGTGTGTGTGTGTGTGTGTGTGTGTGTGTGTACATACATGCAGTCATACAGAAATGCACACACATTACTTTTCATCTATCATGAAAATTAAATAAGACAATACATGGAAAGTGCTTGAACAGAGTCAGGTACTCAAAAAAAAAGAATTATCATTTTGCAAGATGAGCTACATATTTTCTATTTCACTTTCTGGATCTCTTTTCTACACTGTGTTTGGGAAGATTTATGTGCTGGATGGATGTGCCTCTTGTGCTCTGGTTCCTGGTGGGATTTGGCCAATGGGAGGTACAGTGAAATGTTAAAGGATGAGAGGAGAAGGTCAAATTATTAACTCTCCTGGCTCCCTGCCTGCCAAGCCCTAGTCAGCAATGCCTGGGTTTCTCTCCATGAAGCCTTGGCTTCCACTGGCTGGTCCCTCTTCCAAGGCTAGGTTCCAGTAACATCATCTCCTCACCCTGGAGTGGTGTTTAGCAGTTTCTAGCCATTTCTGGACCCAAGATGTTCCACCTGAACCATTCTCCCATCTTTGTACACAGTCCTTTCACAAATTCTCTCCAGTCATCCTTCTGGAGTGTGCAGCTGCTTCCTGCTGAGACCTGACTGGTGTAAGTGATAATGGGCTGGATTCAATACAAGGAAAATCCTGAAAGAGTACTACTGTTCCCAGCACTGGACATCTGTCTCCAGCTGCTGTTGTTGTTAGCTACTCACAGGGAGGAGAATGTTCTCACCAGCTAGGTGATGTCAGGAAGCATTGGTATGGTTCCTTCTTCAGTGTGAAGCCAGTCTGACTTCCGCCCATGGTCTTTCCATCCTCAACTCTTACAACACTTTATCCAAATGCCCACCTTTGCAACCTGTTCCTTTCAGGAAGTCAGAGATAAGTCTTGTACTGACAACACATTGTCCCTTCCTTTGGTTTGTCCTTATGTGTGTGTGTGTCAGGCTTCCTCATTAGGCAGTCTCTCCTTGATGACCTTCCGGAGCACAGGAAAATGACACCTGGCTGACCTGAATACTTACAGGGGCATGTCTGTGCAGAATGTTTATACTTACTATACTGGATGTCATCTTCATACTCTTTCAGGGACGCCTTACCACAGTTTTAGAGGGGAACTTGCCTGAGGTCACCCAAGTCCGTTTGAACACAGAGCTTGTGCTCCCAAAATGAGGGCTCTCTCAGGATTGTATCAGAATCACAGAGAGAGAGACTGCAAGATTCTTGGCCGCTTCTCACTGACTGCTGCAGGCCTGGAGAGGGACTGGCCTGCGAGTCCACAGTGAGCTTGTTGGCTCCCACTGCCCAGGATGCTCTTCTCTCCTGCCTGCTTCTGCAGAGCTTCTCCTGTTAGACCCCAACTTGAGTCTACTTCCTGAGAAAATCTCTTGAGCACCTAGACTCAGGAGATTCCCATCTCACTCCCATGATGCGGTGTGCACTTTCTTCACAGCCTTCATCACCTTCACAAGTTCATATTTATTTTTGTAATTTTTGGATAAGATCTGATATCTCCTATTGAACTATATACGCTCCAGTAGAGTGAGTTCTGTGCCTGGGTTTACTCACTGTTGTTTCTGCAGGGCATAATACTGTGCCTGGTACATTGATGATATTCAACAAATATTTATCAGCTGTCTGTTGACTGAAATCAGGAGACAGGATCAAGTGCTCCCCAATGTCCCTTTCAGCCTTTGACCCTATAAATACCTATAAGAGCAAGGGACAACTTCTTTTTGTCCTATGTCTCCCAAGACATCAAATTCAGATCAAGGCATACCTCAGAAACTCTGGTTTTTCTGACTTATCATTATCTGGGGATATCCAAGCAGCTGCTCTCTGGTGAGCTGGATGACTAGCCAGCTGAAAGCAGGGACACGCTTGTGTGTGCTGAGCCCAGCACAGGGACTGCTGCATCCATGTGGGTGCTGAATCAGCATTTTCTTGCAGGGATGAGGTGAAAGAGGCCAATGGCAATGAAATAAGGCATTCTTCACTCCTCCCTTCTCAAGTCATATTTCTCTTCCCTCAAAAATGCTTCTAGGAATAACTGAAGCAAGACTGAACATCATGTGGCCATCTGGCTAGTGACATTACAGAGAAAATGATCAACAATAAAAGGAACAGCCTGTGGCAAATTCCAAAAGGAGTTGGATCCAGGATAAAATATAATTCGTGGGATGAAGAGACAAACCTGCCATTTCATACTTTGTAAAAACTTAGTAACTAATGGCATCAACTAAAAGAAAAGTCTCCAATTGTACATTAATGCAAAGAGTTTTGGATCTTTTTGTCTGGATATATATAATAATACTGAGAGTAATGTTATATCAACCCCTTTTTTTTTCTCTCTCTCTATCTCTGTGTGTGTATGTATATAAGTATGTGTCCATAACCCACTTAGATGACTTCAACATTAAGATGTCCCTTTTTTGGTGACTGTGTGGCTAGGTCATACAGCTCATTTCAGTTGGGCATGCCAAAGAATATGTACTTTAATTCAAAATTCCTAGGATCTATCAAGTAGTTTATTCTGATAAGGTTGGTAGACCAAATTATCCATATATTCTGAGGTATTTTGATTTTAAGCATTTGACCCTGTGCTTTCTAGAGCACCAAATGGACCTTGTTCTCTCTTAGGCAGGTGCATATTTACTCTGTTTATTTCACTCAAACCAACAGCAGTGATGGTTTCCTAAGGCTTGGTGAAGTGGGTTAAATAGTGTCCCCCCACAAATTTCTGTCCACCCAAAACCTCAAAGTTTGACCTTATTTGGAATAAAGATCTTTGCAGATGTAATTAGTTAAGAATCTCAAGATGAAATCATCTTGGTGAGCCCATGGGCCAATGACTGGTGTCCCTATAAAAAGAGAAGACACAGACACAGAGAAGAGAGTGATATGGAGAAGGAGGCAGAGACTATAGTGATGCATCCCAAGCCAAAGAATGGCAAGGATTGCCAGGAGCCAGCAGAAGTGATACAGAAGCAAGGAAAGATTCTTGCCTGGAGGCTTCAAGGCAGCATGGCTCTGATGACACCTTGATTTCAGACTTCCAGCCTCTAGAATGGTGAGATAATAAATTTCCATTGTTTTAAGCAACTCATAGAGTTAGTGTGAGAATCAAATAAGTCAGCAGATATAAAGCACTGGAAATATGTCAGGTACATGATAAGAGATGAATAATGA
Source organism: Canis aureus (assembly GCF_053574225.1). NCBI lineage: Eukaryota > Metazoa > Chordata > Mammalia > Carnivora > Canidae > Canis > Canis aureus. Next base: position 51,308,792 of record NC_135616.1, read on the forward strand.
TGTTACAGGGTATCAGGAGATTTGGGTTTTGATACCAAGCTAATAAAAATTCTCCATTAACCTTTAATCCTTTAGGAACAATCCAATAATTATATAAATATCTTACTTCAAAGATGTCAGCATAAAAAGAAAACAAAAAGAAAGACAAAAGACAGAAAGCTAGCATGTGGAGCAAGAGCTATTAGTAGCAAAGGACCTGAGAAAGTAAATACTGTTTTTGCTGGGTCTCAATTCATAAATCTTTTTTTTTTTAAATCCTGATTATCATAACAGAGAAAAAAAATTTCCTGTTCCTTTTCATAGAAGCAAAGGGTACTTGGCTTAACTCTGTGAGTGAGTATATCAGCAGCAACCAGTATGGATGGAAGGGAAGCTGCCATCCACGTGGTTCTGTGCTGGATGCAGGGCTGAGCTCTTTATGTTCATCATCACATTTAATCTTCATAACAAAGGGATTGTACACATTGTGAAGGTGAGAAAACTGACTCACAGAAAGAAGCTAAGAAATTGCCCAAGGTCACACAGCTAGGTCGTAGAGTACATGGGATTTGAACTCCAGAATTCTGACTTCAAAGTTCACAGTCTAGACATCAAAACCAGATGCTGATTATGAGGATGGGAAAGTGCCCAAGGAATAGAGTCAAAAATGTTAATTTCCCTGTAGAAGTAATTTATTCTCTCCAACCACAGGGATACTCTGCAAATGAGATTGCGTCATCTGGAAAGGAGGCCCTTGAACAATAGACCGACCCCGGCACCACTCCAGTGGGGAGCCAGAGCCCCTGTCAAAGCCACCACCTCAGCAGTAGTGTCCTACTGCCTGCAGAAGTCCCTTCTTGTCTCCGTCTTGATTTGCCCTCAGGGCATAGAAACCCCCCCTCTTCTGTCCTGGGGATGATGACTTAGCCAGTGTGTGGTGTCTGGGTAAGAGCAGTAATTGTCCTGAGGAACAAGAACTGACATTTTCCCATGGTAATCAGAAAGGAACTAAGCTCTGTAATGTCAGTAAATCCCTCAGAGCTCCTAGGATAAAAGACATTATATAAGTGTTCATTATTATTGCAGTTGGAAGGAAGAAGAGCTAATACAGTATGTATTTTCAAGCGCTGAACAAAGGCTTTAGGTCAGGGATCATGTGCGATGCCTCTGCTGCTTTCCTTTCCTGGCAGGTGTCAGCACAGGCTCACCTGCAAGTCAGCTCACCGGCCAGAACTCAGACTGATGGGCAGTGCCAGGACGAGAACGTTTCTCCCAGGAGGTGTGTCCTTAACACGTACTCACATTCCTTAAAAGTGGGATACAACATGAGTAAGTACACCTTGTGTTTTAGGAGGAAAGGGTTCATATCTCTAACATTCTACTTTTCTATCTAGAATGTACTACAGAGGAGCACATGGGATTTGAACTTCAGAATTCTGACTTTAGAGTTCACAGTCTAGACACCAAAACCAGATGCTGATTATAAGTATGGGAAAGTGTCCAAGGAATAGAGTCTAAAATGTTAATTTCCCTGTAGAAGTAATTTATTCTCTTCAACCACAGGGACACTCTGCAAATGAGATTGCATCATCCCGAAAGGAGATCCTTGAACAATAGACCGTCTCCAGCACCGCTCCGGGGGGGGGGGAGCCAGAGCCCCTGTCAAAGCTACCACCTCAGCAATAGTGTCTTACTGCCTGAAGAAGTCCAGGGACTTCTGCAACCAACTGGGTGGCTCAGTTGGTTGAAAAACTGACTGTTGGTTTCAGCTCAGGTCATGATCTTGGGGTTGTAGGACAGAACCCCCTGTTGGGCTCACACTGAGCATGGTGTCTGCTTAACCTTCTCTTCCTCCTCTGCCCCTTTCCCCGCTCATGTGCCTGTGCTCTCTCTCTTAAATAAATAAATAATAAATTAAATTTAAAAAATAGAATATGTTATGGAATAGACATTTACCTTGAATGACTGGAAGACTTCAGTATCATTGATTTCTAGAGTGATTTTGTTGGATTTTTTTTTTTTTATAAATAATCCATTCACGAGCTGAATTGCAGTTGTATGAATGCTATCCCTGGATCTGAAAAAGTATTCACTCTGACAATACATATACTTCCTGTCTGGGAAAGTAATATACTCGTGCATTTACTAAAGCAAAAGCATTTATTAAAGCTTGTTGGGAACCTTGGATAAGCCATCACACCTCCCTGAGCCTCAGTTTCCTCACATGTTAAACAAGGGGATTGCATTAGATGAGAGGCTCTTTCCAGTCTGGAAATATATTTACAATATAATCTTGAAAAAAATAAATACTTTGTTTAGTGTTTGAAGCCACCAGTAATTTATTGGTTATGGAAAATAATCAGTGACTGAGGAGATAGGAGATGTCATCTGATGGTCTGTCCCCTGCTTCTTCCCCAGAGCTGAATGATTCAGCCACACAAATGACTACCAGTTATCTAAAATCACTGTGATCATTCTTATGTCTTGGCCTTTGCACAATCTTTCAGTGGCACAGGATGGACACTATCCATCTCCTCTTCCCTGCTCACTGGCCCCTCCTAAATCACCCTCCAGACTTCAGCTTAGGTGGCACCTCTCTGGACAAACCTTCCTTGGCCCTCCCATCTGGACAGTGCCCCACCTGTGTGTTCCTGTTTCAAAGGCCCCTGTTATGTCACATCCCAAACTTCAGTGTACTTGCTTGTTTATCTTAGACACTTATCGATTGCAAGGTAGAAATTTTATATTATTCATCCATTACACCCATTACACCCCATTTCTAACAGAGTATCTGGCCCAGTAACAGGTGCTCAATAAATGTGTATTGTTGCTATTACAGAACTTTAAACTCTGAGTAGTTTTCAATCACTAATAGTTGTGGAAGAGTTTAGTCCCTTTGAATAATATTTTCACATTTGTGGTCGTCAGTTGGTTCCTCTGAGTGCCACTGTCTTTAGAGAGCCACTCCATAAATCACCAGCATGGCATGGTTACCCAACAGGCATTTAGATATTTGCCCTACAACCAGCTGAGAAACATGCTAATTTGGCTTTTCTGAGATGGAGAAGGAAGCACATTTTGCAGAGTCTCGCCAATGGTCATGGAATCATGCGAGATCTTCCTTGCCTCTTCGTAGAGATGGCCTATGAAAGTGGCCTCAGATGGGGTCTGCTCCAACACTTCAGCAAAGAACTACAAAGGAGGTAAGTCCAATATGAAGCTCCCCAAACCCAAGAAAAAAAATATTTTGACTTGAGACTATGAATATAAATAAATAAAATAATCACATTTTGATTAAGACTAATCTCCTGTGAAACAGCTTTGGCCTGATTTGGTTGAAGGAAATTCCCGTGACCACTGTTTTAAAATGTCAGGAAAACGGACTTAAGGATTGACCACTTAACAGAAGCACTGTGCTAACACAATCACAAATTCCTTTGTAAAAACCTACTTAGTGAACTGTACCATTTTAAGGATCGATCCAACAGGTCAAACAGAAGACAAGTCAGGTGGGAGGTGAGAGATGACAAGCACTAGAGATTTTAACAGAGGGGAAAATGTCACAGTCATAATATGGCTAAAGTCTCTATTTGGAGAAAAAAGCATTAGGTATCTTAGCACCTTTCAAGTCACATCATTTTTCTACTTAAAAATATGTTCAGACTGTCTTATTCACTTATTTCCAAAGCCCAAGTCAGCATCTGGCCCATTTTCTTCCTGCAAATACTTTTCTTCCTTACTCTTCAGAAAAAAAAAATGCCATAATAGGAAGCAAAACGATCTGTATGTATCTCATCCTCTATTGTGGTGTCTGAAATCCTATTAGATTCACTTCTTTAGATCAAGCTGCTAAGTGCCCAACCTGCTTCTCAGGACTGATTGAGGCTTCATTGTGATTATAATCATTTCCATAAAGTGAAATATCATCTCAGTTTTATTTCTCAGAACTCACTGCGACTGGGGCATGGAAGAAACCAAAAATAGGATGAGCGAGGATAGGTATTTACTGATTTGCATCAGGGAAGGAGGAGACCCCAAGAAATGAGTGAGGACCTTCATGCTGGGATGGGATGTGGTGGAGAGGGCTTCTGGGGCAAGGAGGATGCTAGAAGAATCTGTGCACACAGATTCCTTCCTTTTAGCATCATTCCACATGATTCTGACCGGTTAACAAGAAATTGTATGTATCACTCCCATCTGAATGTGGCAGTTATTTTATTTTGAAAACTTTGCACATGGTAGGCAGTAAAAATATTTGTGGAATGAATGAAATTATCACCAACACCCCTGAGCCATATGATAACTAAGTTAAAAATCTTTCTCGTTAAAATGCAGTTCTAAAGCTGAGGCCCCCTTAGAGCTGACTGACTTTTATCGGTACCAGTGTGGCCATCTGTCAGAAATAAATGCCTTTAAGGTCATTCTCCATACTTGTGCATCTTGTGGTTCTTTCAAGTCATGGCATCTCTGAATTTCATTCTAACACACACACACACACACACACACACACACACTTTTTTTTGCTTCTCATTATGACCACATTGATGATAAAACTATTCTACTATTCCTCATATTAGTTGCCTTTATTGAGCATTGACTGGCCCCCACGTGTACGTTAATAGTATGCCCATTTTGCAGAAGGGGCAGCTGAAGTTCAGAGAACTGAAGGTCATTCTGTTAGGAAGCAGGTCAGCAGGTTTCTATTGCATGCTGTGTGCTTCAGGGTCAGGACTCCGGCACCCGGTGCTGTGCGGCTCATGCTTGGCAGGGAGAGGGCACTCTGTCAAGGTCACTGATAAGTGAGAAACAGGTCACCATATAAATTGAAAATTATAGTAGAGCAGAAGGCTCCCGAGGAATAATAAATGTGAAAGCTCTGGTGTCATGTCAGCTCCATTTAGACTGGAATCCGGAGGCTCTCACTATTCTAAAGCTGTGCGGTGAATACAAGGCAAAATACAAGGAAGTCATCTGGCAGGGGTGGGAACTGCTGTCATGCTCTGCTCAAAACTATGGGTGACCTAGGGAATGCCAGAGGCTTGTAAGAGACCTTGAGAAGTATGTGATTTCCCTTTTACCCCTTCCTAGGCCCTGTAGGATGCTCCAGACACCACCAGCACATTGCTGCTCTCTGCACAGAGCAGGGCTGCCTGTGCCATTTGTGGGGAGGTTATCTGGCCTCAGGCAGTTCCTGTACTCATTGCCTCATTCTTCTAAGTCAGCCTGGTGGAAACTGCCTGCACCAACCAGTGAACCAGAACCACACCCCCTGCCTTCCCACAGAGCGATAAAGGCCAGGTCTGGGTCTGGCTTGCACGGGTAACACCAAACCGGCCTGGGCTGCCCTTGGGTCACACCTCATCCGCCAGCGAAGCAATCTGGCTCTCCAAGACCTAGCCATTCCAGAACTGGAAGGTCAAAAGTGGAGCCCATATATCTATCTGCTCTGGGATTGGCTCTTTAAAAGCACATTCTCATTTCATCTCTGTCACATTGCTGTGAAGATGATCAGAATGTCCCTGATTCCCAGATGGGAAGCTGTGCTTCACAGGTGAAGTAACAGAGCCAAGGCTCACCCTAGAGAAAGTCTGAGACTGACACCTTGTCTGCCCAGCTGTGAAGACCACGCTAGCAGCTTCCTGCCTCTCCCCGATGCTCTCCCTTGCAAGGACGTTCACATGAAAGGCAGCGGTGCCCACTCCTCAAGCTGAGGGCTGGGTCCTTGCACTATTCATTCCACTGAGCTGAGGCAGGCCCTATGCTCCTTCCTCACTGGCCTGTGTCCCACTGCAACTCAATGACATTTGTTACTCTAGGAACACCTGGTTATGCAGCAGCCTTCACCCGAGGCAAAATTCACCTGTAACCATGTCCCGGGCACTCCTATCTGAAATCCCCACCCACCACTCACAAATCTTTCAAATGCCAGTGCTATTTTCCTGCCTCTCAGCAGGCTCTGCTAAGCCACAGACCGGAATGCCTGGGCGTGAGATAGTGTAAAGAAGTTGGGCTCTGGGCTAAGACAGCCAGGTCCCAAATCCTGTCACTTAACTGCTGTGTGACCTAGGCAAGTCACTTAACCTCTGAACCTCAGTGTGTTAATATTCACCTCCCAGAGTTGATGTAAAAAGCAGCGATAATGTTTTTCACAATGTTGGTCTAACAGTGAAGGGAATAGTGGATTCTTGATAACTCGTCGCTATTTTAATTATTTCCACCATTTCGTTAGTGTGTGGCCCAGGGGGACATTTGTGCTGTGCCATGCCTCAGTTTTCTCCTCCATAGAATGGAAATAATCTGAGTCCCCTGCTTGTCTCATCCTTTCTTATAAATGATTTATAAGATATTGTACCTGATTACTGAAACTCCCTCAGTAGCTAAGGGAGGAACGTTCCAGCCGCCCAGAGACACATCCATGCCCATTACAGAATATGTAACTCCTATTTATCCAGAGCTAATTGTTCTTGATAAGCATCAATTTAGTCATTTTCACATCTTCCTGCTTCGCACCATACACTGAGGACTTCAGGAAGCTGAACCATTGGGAATGCATCACTGCGCTAATAGAGTCCTCTGCTCACACTGGAAGATGCCTCAGTGCTGACCCAAACCTTATTAACTATGATCACTATTGTCTCCCTAGTCTGTGGGTGAAAGGAAGCTGGGATAAGGTGGAATATGACAGAGTGGGGACAGGGCCACCAGGGACAAGAGGAGTGGTGACTCTTCAAGGTCAAGATGAAGGAAATTGAGAAATGCTGTGACTATCCATGAAGCTGGGGACTGTGTTGATTTTGCTCCCTGATGTACTGCTGTGTGAAGGAAAGCTGTGAGGCATCACCCAGGCCCTACCACAGGATGGAGACATGCATTTTTCCCAGCTGCTAAGAGTGCTGGCTGCTGCTGGCTCATAGCTCCATATCTCCTCAGGAACTGCCTCTGGCAGAAGAAAGTTCCTTGCCCAAAGTTTTGTCCTCTTTACAATTGCAGCCCAATGACTGGTCAATATAGTGGTATGAAGGATGAGCTCATTGCCTCAATTTAGGACAACTCTGAAAGACCATCCTCTGTTCCAGAGCACTCTGTGAGGTCAGGTGGGGCCTTAGTTGGCACTATGTCACCCTCCAACTTCTCCTTTTGCCCGACTCTGCTTTCCTTACTTATATATGCTGAATCTCAAAGCACTTCTCAGTAAGCCTGCCAGCCAATCTATATTTCAGTCTGTTTTCTGAGGAGCTCAAGCTAGATGCTTATTGTAGGATTCATGTAATATTTATGGAAGGCTGAATGAGCATTGGAAAGAGGTAAAGTTGCCTGCAGAGTCAATTCCATTTAATCTAAACATCCCTCAAGGGAAGAGAAGGAATGGCGACCATGGCCCCTTTCCATAGTTTCACAGGTGAGTATTTCGTAAGATGTAGGACATCCACCACTTAATGATGCCGCCATAATTATTTCTTTGAAAGACAAGATTTTGAATGATTGCTGCAAGACACAGTAAACAAAAAAGTCCAAAGTGACCACAATCCCATAACCATCAGTTAACAAACTTTAAAAATCCTTTAAAATTAGTGATGCTTTGCCACATGTGAAATCCAATAGACCCAACAATTTTCAAATGGACATTAAGTTCTCATTAATTTTCATCTGGACAAATACACCAAAAGGAGAGAGGGCCATCATGCTGGCAGATGGAGAATGCTTACTGAACAGCCCAAATACCACTGAGTTTATACTCTTGTTGTTTTTCAAGATTCTATTTAATGACAGTAGTTGGCTCTTTGGTTGAGATTCTCCCTATCCTGCTTATTATTTTTCTTTTCAGAGGCAGGTATTTGTACATCAGAGAAAGTGTCATTTTTGCTACTGGATCATTTCTGATTGGGACACAGAATGATATACAAAAGATGGAGAAAAAGATAAATCCCTTTTACCACCACCTCACCCATAATGCAACAGTCCTGTGGACTCCTAATCACGCTTCTTATTTGTTATTCTCACTCTGGGCTGAGTGGGCAGCAGGCCTGCCTGGAAATGGCCAGTGTGTTGTTTTTAAAGCTCTCAGGACATTTATCCCAAGAATTTGCTAATAAAACTTGTAATAACTGCCACTGTTAAATGCCAGGCAAGATCTCTTTGTTCTAGGCACTCTGCATTCATTATTCTTGAGTCTGCATGAGAGTCAAAAATGTAGCTCAGTATTATTTATTTATGTTTTACAAATGACAAAACAATTTCAGGAAAGCAAATAGATTACCCAAGATTGCACAATAATTAAGATAGCAGACCTGGTATTCAAACAAGGAATACACTAACAGGCACCATTAGGACATGCTGCTCCTTTACTTTTTATAAGCAATTTCAGCTTGTTGAAAATAAATTAAATACAGGAATCCAAAAGAAGAGTAAGCTTTAAAACCACCAGCTATCCTGGAGCCATCAGCTCATTCCTGGTGGCCTTGGTGACTAGCCATGTTATAGGAACCCACTCAACAAAGAAGGGTAAAGAAAGCCAGGATGCTACAGGGTCATCTCATCTACTCTACACAAAAGAATAGACTAGATTAAGAGGGGGAAAAAAAGAAAAGAACTTCACAAAGAGATCTATAAGGAAAATTATCTGCCTTAAACTTAGCCATAGGTGGAGAAGGAAAAAATATTGTTCCCTGAGACTTTTTAATTGAAAGCCTGCCTTCTTGAAGGTTTCATACCAAATTTATATTACCTACTTAATTAAAAAACAACTTCACACTGGAATTTTATTTTTAGGTGGTATTCCATCAGCAGCCCTCCATCATCTGGCTAAAGCAACACAAGTTCTTATGGAAGAATATACTTTCAGCAGGACCCTCTTTCCCAGAAAGTTAAATCAAATAAGAATTCACTCAAAAAAGCATGTAAGAAATGAAGTGTTATGAATGAGAGCCAGCAGAAAGATTGTAGAATTAGACTCACAAGGACTTCAGATACTGGATTTATTAATTGCAGTTTTAAAAATATGTATATTAATATGTTTAAATATATAAAAGAAGGGCCAGAAGTATGAGCAAGGAATAAGAGACTATAAAAATGACAAGGGACAGTCAAAAAAGAGCATACAGAACTTCTATAGAAGATAGTGTGATACTTGAAACCTATTAATTCATGGGCAGGTGAAGCAGCAGATTCTATGCAGCTGAAAGAAGTGACATAAAAGAGGGGTTGGTAGAAATGAGCCAGGACATTGCTCTGAGACACAGTGGGATGAAAAATGTCAAAGTATGGACAACAGAGACTAGACGACTAGCTGGGGATCACAGATCCAGAATAGAAATGGAGAGAGGCAAAACTATTTTTAAGAACTGATAATTGATATGAGCCTGCAGGTTCAAAAAGTCCAAATGCAACCCAGGCAAACTTTAGCTTTTGGCGTTTCTGTGGTTATTTTCAGGGTGCCACCAGCTTCAGATTCTTCTGGCACCATCCTTGGTGAGGGTTGACCGCCTGATAGTCTTCCTCAGTGTCCCATCACCACACACACACCTGCATCTCTTGCTTTTCTGTGTGCTTGTGCATCTGAGAGGACCTCTCTCCTTGCTTCTTCCTCATCCCCAGCACCACACTGCAGCTGATTGTTGCCACAAGCTGTTAGGCATGCCCTGGGGCTCAGGTTGTTGGGGTTGGCCTTTCTCTTTGGTTCTACCCCCATGCCCCAGCGGAGGGTGCGTCTACTGATGTGGTCCAGGGATGCTTTCTTCTCCTTCACCCAGGGGTGGAGCTTTTATTCCCTTCTCCCTAATGGGTCTTTACTTTTGATCTGGGGGTGACAGGGACAGCTGCCCTCCCACAGGCAACTTACGGATTTTGTTCTTGAGGGGAAAGTGATGTCTCATGCTTTGTCGGTAGCTGGCCTGTACCACTAAGGGATGCTCTCTGGTCTCTGGCCCTGCCTCAGGTCCTTCTCATAAGCCCCCAATAGTTCATAGTGAAGAATCCTGAGTGGGTGAAAACTGCTAATGTCTGTTTTTCCATCTTTTATAGTAGCCTACACTTCACCTCTAATGATTTATTATAGAAACATACCTGCTTTCTTATACACACATTAGGTAGCCCCATCTTCCTCCTGTGCTCTGCCACAGGTAACTCAGGGCTCATGTACCTTCTTTCCTGGCAGGCCCTCTCTTCAGCTCATTCCAGGATTGGTGAGAACTGAGCTAGCTTCTTCAGCATGCCTTCTCCGGACCTCTTTCCTTTGTCATAATGCAAGGTGACTTTACTGTATGAAGGAACATTTGGGGGATTAAGAATGAATGCACCCAAGGGAACAGATAAAGTGTTATTATTTTTTTAAACACAAGTCCTGGGCACACAGCAAAATTTCAATATGTATGAGTTAAATGAATGAATTGAGAGGAGATTGCTATTGCTTATTTAAGCTTTTGAAAGATGGAGTATCAGAATGGTTAAGAATTCTCATCTCTGAAGATAGAAAAACTGGGATTGGAATTTAAGTTGTCATTACCTGGCTGAGTGACCTTGAGTAAATTACTTAAGCTCTCCAGGCCTCAATTTCCTCTGCCGTGCAATAGGGCTCACAGCATTGTTAAAAGATCAAAAGAGTTACAGTATGTGAAAGTGTTGAGCACAGCACCTTGTACACAGTAAGCACTCCATCAGCGTAGCTATTATCAACTCTACTGATGTCAGTGTCTTCCTACCGTATATTGGTCTTGCAAATAACCCACAGCTGTCCTTCAGGAAACAAAGGATGAAAGATAGTGAGCAGAAAGGATCAAATCACTAGCCAATGGGGCTTTGGGACCTAAAGCAAATGATGCTACTTTAAAACTATACTAGATTTGGTGCCCACCCATTACATTTGCCTTGTTTTCCCCCTTTGGAATGTTGAACAGACATACACATGAATGTCATGGGTTGTAGAAGCTGCAGGGTTAAATAACCCATCAAAAATCCACTACTCAGGTCTGTGCTTACTTCATTCCTGAGCATGGTTCAGGGCTAACTTAGCTAAATCTCCTGTGGAGAAGAAATTCTGGGGAATGAATACAAGGTTAGCTGCAAATGTCAGAGGAAGAGAGAAGATGTAGGGAAACAGGAGAATGCAAAGAAAGATTTTGTGGGCACCGCTGATCAATCACTGTGACCTGGTTTCTTGGAAAGACTCTAGAGAAAGATAGATGATGAATTTGCTAACTCATGGACAGTTACAGGTGTTTATAAAAACAAACCAGCTTTTAAAGCCATTTTATTAAAAAAAAATGCAAACCATTTCATGTAAATGGTTTAATATTCTTCTGTGGCAGGTTGATGAGCTACATAGATAAAATAGGAAATAAATATAGCTTATCTTATCATCAATAAGACATATGACTGTGCCACAGCAAACTTGCAAAGAAGCTAGGAAAAGTCAGTTTCTAGAGACCATTTAACTTTGAGGTGGATGCACCACTAATTCCTCTTAGAGTAGTCTTGGTCACTTGACTTGAAAGATGCCAAGTGTGCTTCTATCTTTAGTTCATCCTGAGTTATAAGGAATAACTAACACCTTGCAGCATAAAATGAGAATTCTGAATGATCTTGACAGATTGGAGAAGTAGCCTTAGCTGAAGTCGCAGACATGTGACTTCATAGTAGTAGAAAGAACACTTTCACAAATACATGAACAGGGAAATAAATGCCTAAGAAACAATGCAGTAAGAGAAGAATGTGAGCCCTGTTATGGGGGAACTATAGAAGGATCATTTGCTATTAGCTGTTTAAAAACCATAGGCTTGGGAATTTGGACACTGGAATTGAACCATGGGTCTGCCACTCCTGAGATGTGTCCTCTTGGGAAGCTTCTTTACTCTTCTTTCCATGGTTTCTTCATCCATAAAAAAGGAGGTGATAATCCTTGCCTTGCACAATTGTTTGAAGGACACCTGAAGAAACCTGCATAGCAGACACTATTGGCTGGCTTTCCAACATCCATTTCTTATTTTCTACTTGCCCACAGAAACTAAACTTTCTATAGATGGCTGGATATCCTCCTGGGTGGTGTCCCCACACCAGCTCATCCTATTGCTGGAGCCTTCTCTCTGCAGACTTCTTGATATTCTTATAATTTAAATCAGGATGTTCTAATATTCATTGATTAATGAATTCATAAATTCGGGAATTTTTGTGGAAGAGTTCTGAAGTGCCTAATACAAAACTACTACTTGAAAGAGGGATTATTTATAAAGTTTAGTTATTGTTCATATTTCTGAAGCATTTGGCCCTGTTGGTTACCTCCTTTTTATGCATATTTCTTCTCTTTTTCCTTAGATGCCTCTTGTTTTCCATTCAAGTCCTATGATACTATTTCTCAGTCTTGGAGGTCAGCTACCCGTTCCCTGTCCACCCCTTCTATGTTGTTCTTCCTCAGAGGTTCATCCTTCACTTTCGTGATTTCATATATTTCCTTGGCTTCATGGTCCTTAAATAATAATCTCCAGTTCATATCCCTCTTTTCAGCTCCTGACCATAATTTCAGTGGCTGCTGTGCATCTCCACTGAGATGTCCTGTTGAACTGAACTCTACATTTCTGCCAGGTTGTCACTTATTCCTGCTGCTCCTCTGCATTTCTCTCCTTGGAAAACCACACTGGTTTGCTGCTGTTTCAGGCCAGAAACTTGCATTCACCTGTAGCTTAACCTTCCCCTCACATTCCACAGGCAATCTGTTTATTATCTTCATGTTCTCAAATTTGTCCCATCCCCTATGTCTTTAGTGCTATTGTTTTAGTTCACCATTTCTAATCACCATCATTTCTAAACTGGATTATAGCAGAGACTTCTTTACCTGTCTCCTACTCTCCAGTGTCTGCTCCTCTGTATCTTCCAGACTGTATAGGCAAAATATTTCTCAAATACAAATCTAATCAAGTCATTGCCCTCTATTAAATCTCCCTTGATGTTTTCAAAATAAAATGTAAACTTCTTAGCATTGTCAACAAAGTTCTTTCATGACTGAGCTTAGTAGTTCTTGCCCTGACATCTTGGGGTCATCTAGAACGCTTTAAAAAAATACTGGTGTGGTGGTGCAAGGCAGAGGTAAGAGATGTACACTGGGTATTTGGTTCACCAATTTACAGGCCTCCATGGTCTGGCTGCCTGTATTTTGCCAAAAGTCGTGATAGGTACTTTATGTGAACTGTTTTTAATCCTAGTAAGATTGTTCTTCAGAAATGAACAAACAGGCTCAGAGAGAGTAAGTAAGTTCCCTGAGCTGATCCCAGATAAGTGTCGATATCTCTGATTATAAAGTATGTACAATTTCCACTTTGAGATACCATGTCTATGAAAGTAAAATAAAGTTAATAAATGTGGTCCATCTGTGCTTCTTTAGTCTTGGGTTGGATCCTCCAATATGGAGACATGGACATCTGTGTGCAAGAAGTTTACTGGGGCGGATCCTTGAGATCAAGACCTGAGACAATAAAGGAAGCAGAATTGGGTAAAGGGAGAAGAGTGAACCACAACGCAGTCTCAAACAAAGGCCTCAGCTGGTCCCAGAGGAGCTCTGGGCTGAATCAGCCCTTCCCAGTTATCCTGAACTTAGGACGGAGAACCAGGCTTTGTACTCTTGCACCAACCAGTCATTCCTAATAGCCAGAAGTTAGTTTATGGAGAAGCCTGGAGAACTAACCTGCCCAAGTATTTTATAATTTATTATCACTGCTTTATTTATTTATTTTTTTAATTTTTATTTATTTATGATAGTCACAGAGAGAGAGAGAGAGAGAGAGGCAGAAACATAGGCAGAGGGAGAAGCAGACTCCATGCACTGGGAGCCTGACGTGGGATTCGATCCCGGGTCTCCAGGATCGCGCCCTGGGCCAAAGGCAGGCACTGCGCTGTGCCACCCAGGGTTCCCCTTATCACTGCTTTATAGCAACCCAAAGATGACTATCTTGAGTGCAGCAATTATTTTAGTAAACATTAAAAGTTTAGTTCATTAGTGCAAGGTACAGTGATGGGTACTTTGGAAAAACAGAAATGTATTTAAATCAATACCATGTTCAATACCATGTAGCTTAAATTTAGGAATGAAGTATACAGAAGTAAATCATCTGTAAAATGAGGATAATCGTAATATCTATCTCATAGGATGGGTATGAGGATTAAAAAAGGCAGCCATAAGATAAAAAAAAAAAAAAAAATACCAATGCTCAGGTCCTACCCCGAAGAGATTTTGATTTTCTTCATTTGACTTAAGGGAGAGAGCTCTCTAAAAGCTCCCAGGTGGCTCCCATGTGGCTCTAATGTAAATCAGGGCTGAGAACTACTGCACACAATAAATTCTCCAGTCTCAACAGGAGCTATTTGCCTCTTAGTAGTTGCAAATAATTTGTATTTGGATGAAGGGAGGACCTTCTCTGATTTCTGCCTTCCCAGTTGCTGCAAAGGCCTTTCTCCATGTCTTCTGATTACCGGGTCTCACCAGTCCTTCCAGTCTGTCAGCACTTGTGGCAGAGGGCAAACCCTGCAGGACTGGGTAGCATGTCTTACTTCAGATTTCCCACCACAGCGTGGGCTTTTTGCTAGTGCTGTCTTCATCCCCACACGCTGTCATCATCCAGACAGTCTTTGCTCATATATTGTGATTCTCCTCAGGTCACAGATTTTATTTTTGTATCATTTCAGTCAAGAAGAGTCCCAGCAATAAGCACTTGAAGGAATTAATGGATCCTTGCTGGAGCAACATGATGAATTAGACAAAACACTAAACTAAGTTTGACTCCTTGAGTCTTAAAGGAGGCAACCTTTAAGATGATCCCCAGTAACCCCTGTCCCTTGGTATTGACAGCCCTCTGGAACCCTTCCTTCTTGGGTGTGGCCAGATTTACTGACTCCCCTCTAATGAATGGAACACAGAAGAAATGACTGATGCCACTTTCAAGACTAGGTTGTAAAAGACCGTGGCTCTGTGTTGGGTGTTCTCTCTCACTTTCTCACTCTCTGGTGGAGACCACTGCCATGTTGTAGCATATTGCATGGAGCTGGCCACATGGCAAGGAACTGAGGAAGGCCTTTGATGGACAGTTTATGAGGAACTGAGGCCCTAGGTCCAATAGCTTGCAGGGAGCTAAATGCCACCCCATTCTGACCTTGGAAACCAACCCTCCCCGAGATGGGCCCTCAGGGATAGTTAGACCAGAGCCTCAGGATAGACACTAAATCATAGGCCCCCCAGCTCAGCTATGTCTTGATTCCTCACATACACAAACTGTGAGAATAAATGTTTGTTGTTTGAAGCAGCTAAATTTTGGGGTAATTTACTCATCAGTAAATAACAGATACACTGGCTGTATATCCTTAAGCAGTGATTTAATTCACTACACTCCAGTTTCTGCCTCTATAAAAATGAAGATAATACCACCCACTCCACAAGGCTGTTGTGAGACTCAAATGATATGCAAATTAAAAAGATTTGTATTGTAAAATGTGACACAAAAGTAAGATATCCACTCCAGAAACATCACAGTTCAGATACTTAAAGACTTCAATCTTAACTGTTTAATATCAAGAATTATGAGCCCCTAAATCAATGAGCTAGAGGTATATAGCTAACTTCATTATATCTGCTGGGATTGTGCTATAGTGCCCAGCTGTGCATTTAATTAATTTAGCAATAAATGCCTATAAAAACTTACCTTTTTCATTTGTCAGCTGATGATTAACTCCTGTAGTAAAAATTACAGCATTCTCCATGGGTGTTTTAGTTCTCTATTTATGTTAAACCTAAGGGCTGCTTTTGTCAAAAGAATTCAAACAAGGAGAAAGTAGAGTAGGCCCTGTATCAGAGCCCTAGCCCTATTTCAGCCTGGAACCCAGGATGTTGCATGGGTAGCATGATTATGGTTAGCAACAGACCCTCATTGAGGGCCTTCCCTTGCCCCTCACCATGCCAACACTGGAGAATGTGAAGAACTGTAAATGAGAACTCTGTTCTCATGGTGCTGGGTGTCAAGTGGGGGTAAGAGAGCCTCAGAAGGCTCCTGTGCAGTGGAACCAAACAGTGTGCAATGGATCATACAACCTATGGTCTTTAGAAATGGTGAAAAACATCAGAAAGATCTCAAGGATTGAGACCTGTTCATTGCTTGATGTAGTGGGGCATAAAATATATGAGAGAAGATTCTATTCCCAAAGAGAAAGAAGTAACAGCACCACCACCACACAAAGTATTGAGGGGCAGGCATTGCATTAAGGACTTTTGTCACTGTCTCCTTTTATTTTCACAAAAACTTTAATAGAAAGGTAAAAGCGTTGCTACCAAAGATGAGGACTTAGGCTCAGGAGAGGAGAGAGAATAATGTTTCCCAGGTTATACAAATAGAATTGTCCTTGCCAAGACCTGAGTCAGGACCTTTCTCCGTACCTTGCCACCTAGCCTATCTTTACTGTGGCTGTTGTAGTTCTACAAAAACATCTTTACACCGTCTAATTTTTATGACAAATCTTTGACTTAAAAGTGAGAAAATAAGGCTCAGGCAGCTTCAGTGACTTTTCCAGGGTCAGTCAGTGAATTTGTGGCCACCCCAAGATTTAGTATGAGATTCAGGCCCAAGATTCAGACCTGAGCACATGAGAGTGTTAACAACTTAAGGAAGGAATCCAAGGTCAAAGGTAAGGTCAGAAGGCAGCCTGCAGGTACTACAGAGAGTGAGGTAGAGGGATCATGATGGGAGGAAATGAGAGGTCATCGTTGGAGGGGTTATGTCTTTAAGGATGGAAACAGCATGTAGAGAGGTACCCGGGGGCTACCTCTATGGGGGTGGGCAGGGTGAGGGTGACCCTGCTGAGGGTCTGAAGATCCAGGTTCTAGAGCCACCCTGCACCCTCAGAGTCAGTTCCTTTAGATCTAATACAACATAATGATATTTATGCCCCCACAGCCCCGGTGTGAGAGCTCGAGGGATAAGGTAGGAATAATCTGAAAGATGTGAAGCACTTTACAAATATCAACCCTTCTTGTCCCAATTTTAAACAAGATGAGCTTGAGGTTTGAGTCTTGAGGAACTTGTCCAGGATCACAGAAAGAGCCCAACAAGACCCAGGCATCAGCACTAAGCTCTTTAATGACCAGCCAGCACTGTAAGCTTTGAGTCTTGGTTGATATTTGGAGAGACACCAACTGCTGAAATTTCTGTTCATGAAGACCTGCTGCTTTCTGGGATCATGAATACATAAGCTAACTAAAGAGAGAAATCTATCTCATTGGAGCAAGGTAGATGGAAGAAGCTTATCAGAGATGGTCTGAGGGTCGGGCCGCCTTGCTCTGCATATGTTGGCAGCTTTACCTTCTCTGTACTCCAGCCCCAACTTGTAGGAAAATGTATCTCCAAGGCATGGCTTAGAGCAGCAGTTCTCAAACTTTCTATGGTAAAGCCCTCAGGTTCACCTCAATAATGTTTCAAATACATAAAATAAACTGCATAGGATTAAACAGAGACAAATTATATTCAAATGCACTTACCAAAATATTAAAATATTTGTGATATAGTAATATATACACATATGCTTCTTTATTTAAGTATTAAATAGAAGGTCTAGCAGCTGGTCCAGTAACTATTATATTCCTAAGTATACATAAGCATAAATGATATTTTGAAATATTTGTAATACCTGAAAATAATGTTCTAAAATCTACAATTTCTATTGGTGACAAAGTTAGATGTTTCTAAATATACCATGGTAGTTTGTTGGCAATATTTATAACTGAAAAATATTACATTTCAGTTAGAGGCTAGTGAAGCAAAAATGTCATTTTTTTCCTATTCAAATTGAAATCTATATGTATCCTCCCTTTTCCACCCCCAGAATTCTATCCATGAACCTTTGGGACCCAAGATTAAGAATCTTCAGTTTAGAGGAAATAAAAGAAGGCTTTTAAGTAGAATACAATAAGTTATGGAGGAAATAACACTTATGATATGATTACATTTACTGTTAATTGTTTTTCCTTTATTAATAATATACTATGTTCCATTATATTTCACTGCAGATGCCAATTATATAAATTATTTCTCACCATAAATATTAATAAAATGCATGGCTGGACAATTAAGCAAATGTATGTTTTTAAGTCACAAAGCTATCCCAGCTGTTACCTTAATGAGTTAACACTCTGCCTTAGTTTCCCCAGATCATAGATGGTTAGCATAACAGTAACAAAGACTACAATGTGAGGGTCAAGAGTATGGCATCTGGAGTCTGAAATGAATTGGTTCTAGCACCACCATGCACCAGCCGGGTGGTCAGGGGCAAATTGCTTGACCTCTCTATTCTGTTTTTATTATGTAAAGCAGAAGTAATGATAGCAAAATTTGAGGGTTGTTTGGAGGATCAAGTGAGATGAGATATTTAGAAAGCATTTGACATTGCATCCTACACATACTAAGTACTTAACTAGCAGTTGCTATCACTGAAAGTACAATTATTATTACCTGTTATCACGGGGCATGGAAGTCAATATCCCTGACCCATTACACTGACAAACTGTGGGCTCCTTCTCGCAGAGTTTTCAGCAGACAGAGAAATGGTGGGAAAGCATCAAAACCAGTACCTTGCTTCGGTACCATCAGCTTTAGCTAGAAAAATGGCACAGAGCACAGCACTTGTGCGAGTGGTGAGATTGGAAAAATCGTTGTGTTTACTGAGGAGAGTCTGTTATCACCCTTCCCAAGTGTCTGCAACTTTTTGTTGCTATCTCTTCCAGTGTCCAGCCATTTCTCCCTAACACTCCACGGAGTACATGTGTAAGACAGGAAGAGGAAGGGATTTTACTGACTGCTCCTCTCCTGTGTGCTGGCCGCTATGTTGCTCTCCTTAAGTGAGGAGTGTCCCAAGTGTGGGAGCCTTTTATTTTTCGGTGCTTCACTCTTTCAAGGTCTTGCTTTTGAGGCTACATCTGCCTAATTTGGACCAATGAATAATACCAACGTACTGAGGATGACCAAGTTTCCAAAGTGCTGCATAAAATACATCTGCATCTTAACAGAAGCTTTTAAGACCAATATGAAGATGGTGTGAGGCTCTACACATGGACCTAAACACACCTGAGTTGCCTCTTGGGTCTGCTGTATCTTAGCTGTGTCACCTGAAGCAAGGCAGAAACCTCTCTGATACCATTCTTTACTTGTAAACCAGGAATCAGAGTAGCTAATTAGCAGTTTTGTTAAAATTGTGAAATGAGATTTTGTTTTATAAACAGCATACACTAAGATACTTAAAATGATTAAATAATAGAATTAATAAGAATAATGGGACTTTCAGCTTATTGAAGAATATTGGATGTGGAATTGGCAGGCCTTTGGAGGCCTTTTGTCTCCTCATGGAGGAACCTGCTTGCTCTGTCCATGACTCGTGTTTCTCCCACACTGAAAAGATAAACATACTTCAGTGTTCTCACAAACACAGCACTCATAAGGAAAATTTTACCCAACTAAACATATCCAGTATGGAGGTAGGATAAGATCTAAAACAAAAACATGAACTACCCTGGGTAATGCTTCACCTCTTGCTTTTGAAATCCTCCTAAGCACCTTGGCATCCTGTAAAAGAACAAAAATCAAAGGCCAGCATCCAATGGCTGAGGGCTACCAGCCTCTTTCCCTCTTCAACTCATAAAGGCTTGAAGAGGCAGTCAGCATAGCCTCCGGGTCCTCCTTAAAGTTTAGGGCTCTTCAGCTATGGAATCCAAATTACTCTTCTGGATGCTCGCCCAGAGCAAAGCTCTGGCTTCGAATTCTCTGGACGGCAGCCATGGTAGAGACATTTGCTACTGCCAGCATGTAAAGGAAAAACATGGTCTCTATCACTCAGGCAAGGACACAAATTGAATGTTTCTAGGATACCTCAGCCAGGAAGGAGGTTTGTCACCAGCGTCTCCGGATAGAGAAACCATTCCCTCTGCTCCCCACATGGCTAATCTTCACTAGTGTTGCAGAATGGAAAAGAACTTCCAGAGACTGAAGAACACTCTGGAAGAATCATGAATTTGAGAACAGACTCAATCTGCATTTTCAATCCCACGGGGCTCACATGTTTCCACGTGCTCAGGAATAGTGTCTACTGAGATCCAAGAGTGCCTTTGGTAATACTCTGTTCTGTGTTGTGTATGTCTACTTTTCTTTTAACTCTTTGGGTTTTGGGTGCAGAGCTTTGATTTAATCAACCACCTCTCTCAGCTAATGGTGCACATGAAATCTCTTTCTTATTTAATTTCAGTTTCTCCTTCATCCCTCATTTGCCTTTACTATTCATTACCATTAAGTAGGCACCACCCCTATGATGTTTAATAGATGTTCTTGATACGTATGTATCTGTGAGACACGTATAGTGGTATTTTGTGTATGTATGTGCTTTTAGCTTATATAATAGTGTCTCATTATACTTCTTGCTTCTAATATATGCTGACTGGTGTATTGCTTCTGTCAGCTGTGTAATATTCCATTTGATAATGGACAGCTACTTGCTGCTACAAATAAATCTGCTGCGTACATTTTTCTTTGCAATGTCTTATGGGCTAATGCAAGATTTTCTTATGCAAGATTATGCACGTTCTCAGGAGAGAGACTGCTGGATTATAAGATACCCAGACACTAATTCTCCTATGAGCTGCCAGATTACTTTCCAGAAAGACTATACCAGTTCCACTTTGCCAGCTAAACACATGTGTTCTGGTTTCTTCCAACTTGTTGAAATCTTGCAGTCCTGTAATTTTAAAAATTTTCCAATTGAGTGGATATTAAGTGGCCTAATATTGTTGTTTTAATGTTGATATTTCTCATTATGGATGAGAATGAGAGTCTCTTGAACATTAGACATTCAGGTTTCTTCCTTTTGTGCATTGCCTATTTATATACTTCTCCCATTTTCCTATTTTTTCAATGATTAATAGGAATTTTATTTCTTTTAAAGAGTAAGAGCACAAGCAGGGAGTAGGGACAGAAGGGGAGGGAGAGAGAGAGCAGGCCCCGTGCTCAGCATGAAGCCTGATGCAGGGCTCGCTCCCATACCCTGAGATCATGACATGAGCTGAAATCAAGAGTCGAAAGCTTAACCAACTGAGCCACCCAGGCACCCCAATAGGAATTCTTTTTTAATCTAAACATTAATCCTATTGATTTTAAACTTTGAACATTCTCTTGGTATGGTACACACCTGTTAACAACCACTTTCTGTGCCCGTGTTGAATAGAGATTTGTAACATTTGTGTAGTCAGACCCAACACTTTCCTATCTTGTGGTTTGTGCTTATATGGTCTTGTTGCAAAAAAATCTTTTCACCCTGTGGGCATATTTTCTCCTACCAGTTTTAAGGAGCCAACTTTCCTAGCACCATCTACTAAACAATTTATCTACTCCCCATCTCTATTGGATGTCTTCCTTACACACATCTCTGATCCTGGGCTTTCTTCTGCTACTGTGCTGGTATACACAATCCTTCCCTGCTCTTGTGTGTGTGTGTGTGTGTGTGTGTATGTACATAAAATTGACAACTATTTGTGAAACTTAATTCTTCAATGTAGAGTTTAGATTCAGTTTGTCTCAAAAACTTCTACTGGAGTTTTTGGGAACATATGGAATATATAGATTAATTTAGGGGAGAACTGACAGATTTATAATATCAGATAATTCCATTCATTCATTATTCATGTCTTCTTCTATGCCCTTTATGAAATTTAAATGATTTATCTATAAAATATTATGCCTTCCTTTTTCTTTCTATTCCTAGAAACTTGAGAGATTCTTGATGTTCTGAATGGCAGCTCATATTCTATTACAGTTCCTTGTTGATTACTGATGGTGTAAATTGAATTTGTATCTGGCAGCCTTGTTGAACTCCTACTAGTTCAGAAGTCTATTATGCGGTGGATTTTCACTGCATATCTGACTCCTTTTATTAGGTGGTACCCTGAAGCCAAATGCATGCTTGCTCTTTACATTTTTCATCATTCAATCTCCTTAAAGCTTTTTCATGCTGGTTGACCTGCAACAGAAAGGCTGGAGATCATTTTTCAGCATTTACTAAGTTACATGCTTAGTCGGGTATCTAACTCTAAAGCCCAGACCTTTGAAGATGGCACTGCTCTAAGTCTGGGCCTTCGACTTGTTTATATTGAGCAAGGTAAAGTCTGTATTATTCATTAATACATACACTTTTAATGAAAAATGAGTTCAGTTTTTATAATTTTGCCTATGCTATGTTTGTTCTGATTGCATTTACTTAACTCTAACATGATTATTAACATAATACATTTATGTATATTAACTGTAATATAAGAAATTAAAATTGTCTCCAATAGTAAATGTATAATTGGGGATTGGTATTTTGCATGTCTTGATTTTTGCTTATTTTTCTGATAATTTTACTTTTTTTTCTTATTGTGTTTTATAAAGGTATCAGTGAGATTTTGAAAATTAAAAAAAAAAGCAAATTGATTCTCTACCATAGATAGTTTCAGAAGTACTGATCTTCAACACTTTCTCTTGCTGAGTTAAATGCCTAAAGATGTAAACAGCAGAACAAAAGTTAAGAACCAGTCTATATGTCAGTTCCCAGTTGTCTCAATTGTTTTAGGTAGGTGATTTGTATTTCTGAAATGCTCCAATTGAATGAGAGCCACCTTGAGAAAGCCCCTTTCTACAAAGAATGGCTGAGAACATTTCTTTATGGTGTCTCTATCTAGCTCTCTCTGCTACTTCAGTCCTCAGTGCGTCCAGTGGATCTGAGGCAAGAATTTACTGCCAGGAAATACCAAGCAATATCTGAACTTTAAGCTAGGAAAAAGTTTTTTATTCTAACAGGCAACTTCTAACCTTTAGATTCAACTCTCCCCTGTTTGGAAAAAGAATATTATGAACTTGTGCATAACAGTATTGGGATGTTAATTATGTGGTTGCTGACGAGGTTAATGAAACTGTTTCATTTAGAATACAAAAGTACCCCATTTGAACATAGATTGAAGTATTTAAGCCATTGGCACAGGTAAGCTTATACAGTAATATTGAGATATATCATCGAATCTGTGAAAGAATATTTGATAGCTGTAAAGTACTACAGAATTAAAAGAACATTTTTAAGATCAAATCACAGTTCTTGGAAAAAGTTTTTGTATAGGATAGTCTTCTGACATCATTTAATAAGAAGGGCAATTCGGTGAATTTACAATCTGGTTGCTTTTTAAAAATAATGATCTGGCTGTATTTTTTTAGTGTATAATGCTACCAGGTTTCAAGCATAATAATTAGCAGAGCTAGCAAAAGTAACATAGCTTTTACATTTGGGTTTTAACTTTCTTGGATGTCACTTGTACAAAGATTTTTATAGCAGCCCTCTTTAGCTCATGGAAAAATAATGGGAAAAATCCAAATATTTAACAAAAGGAAAATTTTTAGTAAGCCAGCTTTATAAATATAGTGAAATAGTTATTGAAAAATCTTTAAAAATAAATAAGCAGAATAGATCAATATATAACAGTGGCTCTATAGGAGTATGCGATGTAAATGACAACATAGCAAATGGGGTACAGGTAAGAATTACAACTGAATAAAAACATGTTCATGTGTTCAGAGAAAGAATCGGAATTAAGCCAGATGGAAAGTATTGCGTCTTTTTTATCTGTAAGGTTATGATGAAAAAACATTTAAAAGTACATTTTTATGTTGTGTTTTTAAGAAAATTACATAAATGTATAAATAGGTTTTTTTTTTAATCTTTTAGATTTTTTTTCAAGTTTTTATTTAAATTCATACATATGGTAAAATTGCTTTCAGGTGTAGAATTTAGTGACTCATCACTTACATCTAACTCCCAGTGCTCATCACAAGTGCCTTCTTTAATGCCCATCCCTCCTCCAGCCCATCCCCCTACCCACCCCTCCCTTCCATCAGTTTGTTCTCTATCATTGAGTCACTTATATTTGCTTCCCTCTCTCTCTCTTTCCCCCTTCCCCTTTGTTCAACTGTTTTCTTTCTTAAATTTCACATATGAGGGAAATCATGTGTATTTGTCTTTCTCTGACTGTCTTACTTCACTTAGCATAATGCTCTCTAGCTCTATGCATATTGTTGTGAATGGCAAGATTTCATTTTTTTGATGGCTGAGTCATATTCCATTGTATATATAATGTATAGATAGTTTATGCAAGTTTAAGAACTTTCTTAATGCTCAGATAATGGTAATAGGGAGTACATAAAAAATTTTTAGGGTAACCCTGGTGGCTTAGCGGTTTAGCGCCACGGTTAGCCCAGGGCGTGATCCTGGAGACCCAGGATCAGGTCCCATATCCGGCTCCCTGCATGGATCCTGCTTCTCCCTCTGCCTGTCTCTGCCTCTCTGCCTCTCTCTCTCTCTCTCTCTGCCTCTCATAAATAAATAAAAAAATAAACAAATAAATAAATAAACAAATAAAATCTTTAAAAAAATTTTTTTAAAGTGGTATTTTAGAAATCTACCTGGATCAGGGCTCAACAACCCATGGCTCAGGCCAAATCCAGCCTGCTGCCTGTTTTTGTAAATAAAGGTTAATTTCATCACAGCCACATGCATTTGTCTAGGCCCTATGACTGCTTTCCAGCTACAAGGGCAAAGTTGAGTGTTTGCAACAGAGACCATTTGGCCTGAAACCTTAAAGTATTTACCATGTGGCCTTTACAGGAAAAGTGCCAAGTCCTAATCCAGATATTCACTTGTGGAGATATGAATCAGAATCTATTCTCATTCCTGGGATTTCCATTTACATAATAGATAACAAGGAAAGATCCAAAACTGCTTCAAATAATTTAGGTCTAAATCTGCAAGGAGTTCTGATTGATTGATTACACAGGTCCAAGAGGGTTTGGGAAACAACCAGGACACTATTTTCATAGTTGAGAAATTTTACAGCATGGGTTTTTCTTTCTGAGTAAAATAACCATAAGCGTAGCAGAGTTACGAGAACTGCGTGTGGATGAACAGAACCTTCATGGTAGTAGGAGTCACCTGGGCCTGGCAAGGCTCTCCTGTAGGATGCGATCTCCACCTAGGCACACACAGGGTTTCTATGGCAGCATCAAATGGGAAAAGAAAAACTTGGCCTAGCAATTTCCTGAAGGTGTCAGAGCAAGAAGTCCTAGGAAACACTCATAAGCAGTAAGCAGGGGGACTCACAAGTTCTACTTTTTTGTTTTCTGCCATTCTCTGCATCCTTCCACCTCCCGCTCCCTCATCCCTGCAAAGAAGGCTGCAGGTAAGTGGTTTGTTCCCAAATGGATTTATACCTTACATTCTGAGATAGGTTAACAGAAGCTTCACACCTGACCGTTCCTTTGCCCTAGGATTTTGGAAAATGTGTCAGGTTGCTTCCAGAACAGCAGTTAACTCTGTTTTGAGGTGACTTCTGTGGGTATAATTTGAATCTTTTGTGAGACAAATGAAGTTTTTCAGTTTAGAGGTTGAGGGAGAAAATTGGTAGTTTTTAGCAGCTACTGAAGTGAGATGAAAGGCACTTTCTGAGCTCTTTTTTCTCACTGATCGTTCTGCACCGGATCACAGGTAAATATTTGTAACACAACAGAATTCTAGAACACTCTCTATAGGCTCAATAGTTACTGTGCACCACAGACTTGCTACATACTGGAATGCTGGGTGGGTACACACATGCACACGTATGCACACACACACGCACCCACACACCCTGTGGGCCCTAACAAGGGAGGACGAGATGTGAGAAGCACCACTACGGCGGGGCTAGAGATCCTGTCAGTGAAGGCGTTTGACATCCATGTCTCCCCTCCCTGTCTCTGTCCTTCCTCTTTGTCCCCACAGTACCCCAACCCTGCAGCTAGAGCGCTTAGACACCTTCTCCTGTGACTAAAGGAGTTTTTGGATTATTTTATACTGAAGTATCAGTGACTCGGGTAGGATGCTCTCAAGGCTATGTACATGATAAAGAAAATGGAAAGGACCAGGGGCAGGGACAGCTCGTTGCTGAAACTGTGTGCCTCTGACAGTTGTGCTCCCACAGCACGGGGTCTGGTGGGGAAGGGAGTCTCCGGCAGGAGTGTGGGGAGACCATGTCCCTCACATTGCACTGCCCATGGCGACCTAACTCCTTTGCTCCCCTCCTCCCCGTGCCCATGGTTTCTGAGTGCTGAGGGGACTTACTCCCCAGCCAGAGGACACCAGGCTCTGAGGCCCACTGCCCCCCTTCCCCGGCATATATCTTCCAGACTCTAGAACCTCCAGAGGAAGCCCAGCCCACCAGCTGGTGGAGAGGTCCTGGCTCTGCTTTCTTTTTTCTCTTTTCTTTCACACCCTCTCTGAAGAGAGACGGGGTCTAGGAGAAGCACAGGCTTCACCAGATCGAAGAAGTCACTGGTGAGAGGCTGTCCCTGGGCAGAGAAAGCTCTGGAGAAGAGCCTCAGTGAGGGAGATGGGAGGTGGGGGAGAGCTGGACAGTGGGAACCCCTGGGGAGAGAAGGTGATAGAGCTGAGGCTGGTCCAGAGCTGAACCCTGAAGTGAAGTTTATTTGGGGTCCTCATCCTTCCTAAGCTTTACTGTGTTCTCAAGCTGGCAATTCCCTCCGGTGCGTCCACTGGCCTGCCGCCTGGATGCAGATGTCCCTCAGCCTCTGCCTTCAGAAGGTACTTGTTCTGAGGTAACCTTCACATATCCTCTTTTTTTTTTTTTTTCTGTCTCTTTTTTAGATTCTGTCTCTGAAGGGGGGAAAAAAATCCATGCTGAAGCTTTAGTTAGTAATAATGAATTAATTAGTAGACTTTCTCAAATAAAATATTTACATTTTGAAAGGGGCCACAGAAAAGTTAGAATTTTAAAAGAAGCTCCTAAAATTACCTTCCCACCATCCCACCATCAGTGTGTCCCTAAGGGAAGTTCTGGCCCTACACCTATCTTGCTTTTGAGTATCCCTGTGTCTTCCCTGCAGGATCTTTTTAAGGAGCACAAGAATTTGAGCTACAGAAACTATAAATTATCTTTGTGTACATTTATAGGATATTTGCTAATGCCTATAGGAGCTGAATTTTAAACTTATAAATAAATTAAAGTTATCTTTTTAGTGACTTTAAGCTGATTTTTTTTTTTTTTTTTTAGCGTGGATCACCAATTCACATTTGCTGAAGAACTACAGTTATGAGTTGGTTGGGAACGAGAGCAGGGAAGTACACAAAGGAAAGGAAAAGAATTAGTAGATGGTTGAGTTTTACTAAAAAAAGTCTCCTGAACCCAAGTTTGAGGGAATCAGTTGGTCATTTACTCTTACTTAATGCAGATGGATTGCTTGAAAAAGCTCTTAAAGACCATTTCTTTTCTCCTAGTTACCATTATTCCTTTGGCAGCAGCGACCATAATTGCCAGGATTTTTCCCGTCAAGAAGTGAAGCCAGTAATTGAGAACACATTGGGCAAAGCTTACTTGTTTCCTATGACAGTGGAAAGAGCTTTCACATAGGTTAAAGTAAACTAGACTCTAATTCATATACCACATCTGCACACTCATGCCTCTGGAAGGAGGTAGCATGAGCTTTTTTTAGATTTGTTTGGTGGTTAGAAGCAGAGTTATTCTGAGGGGAAGAAAAAGTCATTTGGACATTAGTTTATGGCACTTGTTTTCTAATACTCATGACAGTGACATAAATTTGGATGATCGTAAATACATAGATACAAAGAAGATTCATTGAACCAGTAGGAGGTTGAGAAGGGACTTACAGCTGTGTTTCTGACCACAGGAGCATCCTGCTGGTCATTATTGTGCCTCAGCCAGTGCACTGGGCCACACCAGGCTCTTCAGGTTGACAGATCTTAAGTTCCTCCCGGGTACAATGTGAATGAAGCAGGGAACATTAGCAAATTGGACAGCATGCTAACATATTTGGAAAATTTTCACTAGAATAAAACAAACCTTTATTAATTTTTCCATATGACCTATGATTTCTTTTTTTTTTTAATTTTATTTATTCATGAGAGACACAAAGAGAGAGAGGAAAAGACATAGACAGAGGGAGGAGCAGACTCCCCACAGGGAGCCCGATGTGGGACTCGATCTCAGGACCTCAAGATCATGACCTGAGCCAAAGGCAGACGCTCAACCACTGAGCCACCCAGGTGCCCCACCTATGATTTCTGTTTGTTATTCTGCATTCCTTCCCTGCCTCTAGATAGAACTGGCCCGCCACTGTGAAATTAAGCCAGTATTTACCTCCATTGTATGCCTAGTGTCCTGAAGCTCCCATACTGATGAAGCACCAAGGAGAGTTATTACTGTCAATCTAATTTTCATGTCCAAAGTCAATAAAAGAACAAGGATATCCTCCTCTTAGAGAGGAGAGATAAAACACTGATTAAACATGAAAAATCTTTGGAATACTTTGTAAACATCTTCAGGAGTCAAATCATCTGCAAAAGGCTAACAGGTCCACCTCCTTTGAAAGTTTATTTCTTAGCAAAGGAATTTATCACCTGTTTATGGAGGTCATTGAGTACTGTTGTGTAGCTTCATCAAAAGCATGCCCTGGTTCCTCATTAGCATAGATTCTCTTTCTAAAGATATTCCATTTGATTCTTCTACTCTCTAAAGCTTGTTTAAATTGTACTGTCTCTATTCTCTGTCACTGTTTTGCATAGCAGAAAAGGAAATCTTAATTGTTGTGTATTTATAGTCAACCTCTAGACTGCTGGATTAATTCATGCATCATTTCAACAGTTCATTTAATAAGTATTGATTAAAATCACACTTGTGCCATGCACTGTGATAAGGATACAAAACTTGAATAAGACATTTTAAAAATAGATCCTGGCAATGGTTACACAACATTGTGAATGTAATTAATGCCCTGAATTATATATTTTAAAATGATCAGAATGGAAAAGTTTGTTACATATATTTTACTGCAATAATTAAAATGTTTTACAAAACAAAACAAAACAAAACAAAAAAACAAAAACAAAAAACAATCCACAACAACACTGAATAAGAACAGTCCTGGTCCTCAGATTGCTCACAGTCTAGTAGGAAAGACCACACATGCAATACAATGTTGTTGGTGAGAAGATAGAATACAGAAAGGAGGTGCTGAATCAAAGTAAGAAGCTGTGAATGAAATTTAAACTTTGTTTTTATTTTATTTTCTATAAATTCAATTAATTAACATATAGTGTATTATTATTTCAGAGATAGAGGTCAGTGATTCATTAGTTTTATATAATACCCAGTGCTCATTACATCACCTTAATGCCCATCAACCAATTATCCTTGTCCTCTCACCCCCTCCCCTTCAACAATGCTCAGTTTGTTTCCTATGGCTAAGAGTCTTTTATGGTTTTTCCCCTCTCTGATGTCGCCTTGTTTTATTTTCTCCTATGATCCTCTGTTGTGTTTCTTAAATTCCACATATGAGTGAGATCATATGGTAATTGTATTTATCTGATTGACTTATTTCATTTAGCATAATGCCCTTTAGTTCCATGTTGTTGCAAATGGAACAATGAAATGGCAAGATTTCATTTTTTTGATGGCTGAGTAGTATTACATTTTATATATATACCATCTTCTTTATCTACTCATCTGTTGATGGACTTCTGGGCTCTTTCCATAGTTTGGCTTTGTAGACATTGCTGCTATAAACATTGGGGTGCAGATGCCCCTTAGAATCACTATGTTTGTATCTTTGGGGCAAATACCTACTATAGTGCAACTGCTGGGTTGTAGGATAGCTCTATTTTTAACTTTTTTTGTTAGTGGTGGTGTAGTCAAGGAAGGCCTCTAGATCCAAGGCTTCGGTGTTGAATAGTTCTTCTCCAGAAGCAAAGGCTTAGGTTTCCTTCAAATGCTGGATTCTGCAATAATGCAGGCAGTAACACTGGATAGGAGGAACTGTGGGTAGTTGAATCCTAAATCCAATGTTTCTCTCTGGTATCATTAACTTGTCCTACCCAGCACCCAGAAACGGTGAGACCAGAGAGGTATCTAGAGTGAGCACTCACCATCAGTCAGGTGCTAACTCTGTACTTGCATGGCCTGGGAAGTAGTGACTTTCTTAAATGTCCTCAGACTTGTGCTTGTACTTAGTTAACATCCTATTCTGTAGTTGCCTGTTAACTTGCCTGCCTCCCTGTGTAGACTATAAACAGAGCCTTGTACATATTTTATCTCTTAGGGTTAGGACAAAGTATAACACATAGAAAGCACAAATAGGAGCATGCTTTGGTAAGCATTTTAAAAATAAATTAAATGAATGGCCACACTCCACCATATACCCTAGGGACAAGCTCTTCACCTGTGCCTCCTTGACTCCCATCTTTGTCCTGTCAAGTTGAAGGTCTTTTAAGTTTATGCTCCTTGAGCATCTCCCAGTAGATGTTTCCTCTGTGCCTCTGGAAACCTTTCCCTCCTCACTGTTTTTCCAGTGTTTTGTTTTTGGTTTTGTTTTTCGTTTTTCTCCCCACGATTGATTTCGAACAGTTGCTCTGTCTTCAAGTCTTGTGAGTTTTCCCTGGGGTCTAAGCCACTGTTAATTCCATTTGGTTAAATTTCCACTTTGGATGCTACATTTTGTGTCTTTAGAAATTTCATTTGGTTCTTTTTATATCTTCTATTTATCTCCTCACTATGTTTGGTTTTTCTTTACATCCTTGAACATATGGAATATATTTATAGAAGACGTCTCAATGTTCTTATTAACTAATTTCATCATCTCTGTTGTTTCTAGATCTCTATCACCACCTTTTTGACATTTCTACCTACTCCTGTAAGTAAGAAAATTGAGGCGTGAGTTCACAATTCCATAAATGTGCCCACTACCTTCCTTATTCCCTCCTTCCCTTCCAAAACTTAACTCCTTCCTGCTGCTTTTGATCCTATCCTTTCACATCTTCTGATGTGTTCTTGACCCCTTTCTCCTGGTCCTAAACTTTTTAGTGGCTGTTTTTCTTTGGGCATAAAGATATTTATGCCTTGTCTTAAAACAAACCAAAACCAAATAAAACCTTCCTTGATCACCATGTCCCCCTCTAGCTACTGCCTTGTGATTTAGCTTCCCTTCAC
Source organism: Canis aureus (assembly GCF_053574225.1). NCBI lineage: Eukaryota > Metazoa > Chordata > Mammalia > Carnivora > Canidae > Canis > Canis aureus. The sequence goes on from NC_135616.1 coordinate 51,339,846, forward strand.
AGGCAAGGATCTTAGAGAATAATCTTTCCTATTTTCACACAGCAATGCCCCTTGCTAGGTGTACGATCTTAACATGCTATAACCGTGTTTCTGCCCCTCCCCCATTCTGTGAAAGCACTTTGGCAGTAGTCAGCAAGTTTTGCTAAATTCACCATATGGTTTTGGGTTCTTGGCACATTTAGGCATAGGCACTTGCTTCGTCCTGCCTTAAATTCTGTCTTCCCTTGGCCTCATCCTATTTTTTCTTCCTTTGCTTAGGTCCAATTTTCTCTGTTTCCTTTACCTTTTACCACTGTTTCCACTGTAATGACTCCCACATTTATCTGTAACCCAGCCCTTTGGGGCAGTGCATTACAGGTGACCCAAAGACCTTACATTTTATATTTACAAACTGTATTAATAGTTTTACCCATAAAATTTAACTTCAAATATCCTTTTAGTTGCTCAAAATAGGGATTCATTGTAGTGGTTGCTATGATGTGCCAGCCAGATTCTCCTTTATGACCAAAAGATGTACTTCCCCAACTGCTGGAGTGTTGTTGGTGGACATCCCTGAGTTATAAGGGTTCCTCTGAGCTGCTTGAATTGAAGAGGGTTGCTTTGATGAAGGTTGTGCTGCTTTCTTGGGGCAGTCTTCATCTAGTGAACGACTGATGCAGAAATATGAAATTTCAGACTCTCCTCAAATATAGATCTACTCAAAGGGCTATCTCATTTTCAGAGCTCTTCAAAGGGTTGGCTGAGGCCTTCATGAGACTGCATCTGAGCCAGCTTCCCTCTCTGCCAAACCTGGTTTATTGCCATCCCTCCCCTCCCCTCCTGTCCCTTCCTTTCCCCTCTTCTTCCACAGATGTCAATGCCAAGAGCACTTCCTCATAAACCTTCTGTATACCAATCAATCCTGAGTCTATTTCATGGGAACCCAACCTAGGATAGTCATCTTGAATGTCTCAATTTCATTTATTCCTTCACCCAATTAATACCAAGTGATGTAGATAACAAGCTTTGTAGTATCTACAAATAGTATCAATAAATCTGTTTTCTGCTCTTAAATTTGTTTTCTTCAGCACCCCCTCTGACACAACTTTACTTCAAACTCTTGTATATGTCTGGACAGTACTACTCCTATAGCCTCCTAGCTAATCTCTTTGCCTGCATTCATCATTCAAGACTACTCCCTATGGGATCTTTCCAGGATGGAAAGGTAATCCAGCAAGTCATCCACTTCATAAGAACTTTCAGTGGCTCCCCAGACTGGCATTCATTTGTCTGTTCAGTCAGTCAGCCATTTACTGAATGTCCACCATGTGCCAGGCACTGTAATTCTGGCAATACAAAGTTGAATGAAGTGAACAGAGTCCCTCATGGAATCTATAGTAGAGGACACAGTATAAACAAAGGTATGTGTGGTAAACAAGCAGAAGCACAGAAGGCTTACAATCTGTTAAAGGGGAAGGATGTGTATCAGACACTTGATCATGTAAGTAAACCAAAATAACATCTGTGATAAGCTCCACATAAAAAAGATTCATGGATGGGATCCCTGGGTGGCGCAGCGGTTTAGTGCCTGCCTTTGGCCCAGGGCGCGATCCTAGAGACCCGGAATCGAATCCCACGTTGGCTCCCGGTGCATGGAGCCTGCTTCTCCCTCTGCCTATGTCTCTGCCTCTCTCTCTCTCTCTGTGTGACTATCATAAATAAAAAAAAAATAAATAAAAAATAAAAAGATTCATGGTGTTATAAGCACTGTGAGAGGAGTTTGACCTCATTACAGAAGCCAAAAAGAACTTCCCAAAGAAGCCTTTTTTGAAGTAAAATGGAAGTGCTTTAGCTTGGAACACAAAATTCTTTATATTCTGAATCCTACTCCTCCTCTTTATCTTTTATCAGTTCTTCCCAGGCCACTTACTGCAATCCAGTCACCCTCCACTCACATTGTTTAGAGACTTGTGTGCTCCTGCTGTTCTATCTCTCATGCCTTTGTGACTGTCATTTTGTTGTAATATCTCTCCCACCAGCACCACCACCTTCATAGACAAGCCATCTCCTAATCATCTTCTAAAAACAAATACAATCATTACTTTCTCTAGGAAATATTTCCTAATCCCTCAGTGTGACTCTGATGTTCCTTAGCAATATTCTTTGCCCATATTCATATCTTTATCAAGTTTAATATGATACTTACTGCTATATGTTTAAGTTTCTTGAGAGCAGGATCATGTTTGAGGTTATATTCTCTATGCCTCATATAGTGTAGGGCACAGACCAGATAACATTTATGACTGAGTAAATAAAATGAATAGGATTTGCTTACATATATGACCTCAGTTATCCTTTTAGAAACTTTTTTTGCATATGTTTTTATTGGAGTTCGATTTGCCAACATATAGCATAACACCCAGTGCTCATCCCATCAAGTGCCCCCTTCAGTACCTGTCACCCAGTCACCCAACCCCCCCGTCCACCTCCCCTTCCACTACCCCTTGTTCGTTTCCCAGAGTTAGGAGTCTCTCGTGTTCTGTCTCCCTTTCTGATATTTCCCACTCATTTACTCTCCTTTCCCCTTTATTCCCTTTCACTATTTTTTATATTCCCCAAATGAATGAGATCAATAATGTTGTCTTTTTAGAAACTTAACCTAAAATTTAGCATTAAATTAACTACACATTGAGTACGATAAATAAGTCTTTAAGTAAACAAGCTTCAGGCTTCCTTTTAAGCTTTTAACTGAGAAGTGATTGTGTAATCTTAGATTCAATTTAGTCATTTAGATGGTCAAAACAGATGAGCCATCCATTTTCTAGTCTGATTGTTTTGGTAACCTCATCTGTTGTTTTTTTGATGATCTTTCCCATTTCCATGCAATGTATCAGCCAGCAGTTAATCCAGGGATTTACTGCAGGAGAGTCCAGGTTCAAAATCTGTATTTATATTTCTGTGTTCTATAGAGCACAGCTTGATGGCATCCCAGCTACTACATTCTATCCACCAACGATTTTAATTGGAAAGAATGAAGGGAAGATCGTCAAAGTACCATTTGGTGCTTAGCTGGAAAAAAGATTGAGAGTAAACAGGACTTCCTAGATCAAATTGTCAAACTAATACAAATAAATCACTGAATTTACATGGAATTCACTCCAAAATTTGAAGGAATTCAAGGGTGACATTGTATAACTATAGCCATTCTCCAAAAAACTTTTCTAACAGCTTCACAGCAGAAGGTTGTCTTCCCTCTACAGGACTTTTTTTTTTTTTAGATTTTTATTTATTTATCCATGAGAAATGCAGAGAGAGAGGCAGAGACATAGGCAGAGGGAGAAGCAGGCTCCTCACAGGGACTGGGATCAGGCCCTGAGCCAAAGCCAGACACAGCCACGGAGCCACCCAGGCGTTCCATACGGACACTTTCCAACAAGAGACTGAAGAGTTGTCTCACTTCCATATTGAGGAAAGATACAGAATCTCTGATAAATGGGGAAGACTGGAGAAGTAAGCAAGCGTAAACTCCTGAGATAAAGGTAGCCTATTTTCTGCCAGGGAAAACCTTGGCTAACTAAATTATTTAAACATTTTTTTGGATGGCAAATTGAAGCATGGAGTAAAAATAACCAAAGGATATATTTTGATAAAAGTTTCCCCAAAAAAACATTTTATTAGTTATAAATTTTAACAATTAATAAAAAGAGTGGTAGTATTGGTGGAGCTTAGGGAAAGTGTCTACTAACAGAAAAACTCACCCAAATCCTTACTTTATCCACCTTGAGTTTTATCTTACCAAAACACCCTTCAGATCATGCCTGTTCCCTGATTAAACTTTTGGTAGTTTCTTCATAGTTTTAGTATTTTTTTATGATGAAAAGTAGGAAAAAATAGAAAAATAAGAAAGGAAGTACTATCTATGAAATACTACCATATCTACATGCCATTTCATTTAGCCTTCAAAAGTCAATGGTGAGGCTAATCTTGTGATACTATTCCCATTGTATAAAGGGGTAGATTAAGGCGCAGTGATAATATTTCCCCTTATTCCCATGGCCAATAATAATAAGAATATGAACTTTAATTGAGGAGTTATTGCAGTACATAATTTTGGTATTGTAACAGTGTTATTTCAGAACAGACATACAACCTGTTTCTGCCCAATGAGACATGAGGAAAAGTCTACTGTGAGTTGAGGGTTGGGGCTTAAGAGAAAGTCGTCATGCTACACATTCTTCCCTAGAGTGTTTCCTTCTGAACATCCTATGTAGCAGAATCAGTTAGCATCAGGTATCAGGCAATCAAGTGTTTCAGGAGGTGAACCTGATTGGTAACCAACTGGGATAACTCACCTCTCTGGGGATATATAAGAATGGACATGTGGCATCATTTTCCCCAAAGAATCATGAGGGGAATTATTTTTGGAGGGAAGTAATGGTCCAGGGAAAGATTTTGTTTTGCTTTCCAAAAAGAAAGCATGAGGAAAAACTACTCTTTCTTATGTTTAGATTTGCCATCAGCATATGATACAGCTGTGGCAGCCATCTTGACACCATGAGGTTAGTCATCCTACAAAGGTATGCCAGGGTGTTGAGGAAGGCATAGTGAAGCTATAGAAAGAACCTAGGTCCTTGATGATATAATTAAGCTGATAAATTTACCAACTTATCTTTGTTTTAACTCTAGATTTCAATTTCCTTACATTTAAACCATTTTGGATTTTGCCTTTTGTTACTTCCACCTAGAATGTCCTAACTGATGAAACTTTTAGTTTCATTCTTGCAGATACTGGTTCCTCTTCTCTAGTGCATGGGTATATGTGTGTGTGTACATGTATATGTTGAATGGACAATGAAGGAAGGATAAATGTACCTCTATTCATTAAAAATCAAGTTTCCTATCAAAATTCTTAAAAAGTGAATAGTTTCAGAGAATTATAAAAGTATAGAGAAAAACTCCAGATGAATTTTAGGACCAGAAATTCAAAATAGAGAAAGGATAATTACTATGTCGTAGAATGGAAATATCTTCGGTATAGAGTGTGTATGTGTATTTTCCCTCCTCTCCTATATGCTTCATTTTAATTAACTGTCTAAAGACCAAAAAACCTCAAACTAAGAAGTTATTGGATAGTTTACTTTCAAGGTTAGTTTTAGGGCAAAATTCAAAGGCAGTAGGGACTTTCAAGCACAAGTGCCTTCACGTGGTATCTCCTTTCATGCTTAAAGTTAACTTGCTTCTCTGTTAGCACAGAAAATGCAAATAAAATATGTCAGAATTGGAGATACCCCAGACTAGACATTTGTTGATTGTCTCCTCAGAATTCCCTCTACCCCTTTCCCAACTGTCTCTGATTTCCATTTAAAGATTCATGTATTTCCAAGGAAACTGAATCCTATCTTTGTGCCAGATTTGGAGTGTGTTTGCCCTAAATTAAGCTGGTAAATTCATTTTACCCCCCAGGCCATTGTGATTTTTAAGGGGGTGGGTTTGCTATCTGAGCTGCTTCAATTAGGATAACTTTCTGAGTGATTGTTGGGATTCCAGTGCAAAGACATTCCCTCTTTCCTGCTGCATGAGGTACCGTGTAGCTCTGAGACTGTTGGCCACCATCTTGGAACCAGCCTCAGGGTTAAGTTGATATCAAAACAGGGTCCTTGGTGACATTGTTAAGCATTAAATTAAATCTTATCTGAAGCCTGATGATTTCTGGAATTTTCCATTTCACGATCCAATACTTTTCCTTTATTTTGAAGCCAATTTTAATTTTTTTTTTGTCATTACAACCTAAAGCCTCCTAAATGATGCAATCTGTTGGAATTACCCAGTCCTTTCTTCTCAATTTACAAAGAGAATTGAGAAAATGAGGCCCACGGAGGGAAACTGACCTATTCAAGGTCAAATAGGTGCATAACTGTGATTTCGTACTAGAAGACAGATTTCCTGACTCCTGGTCTGTTCTTTTCTCGTAAACTTCTTGGCTCACAGAACTATATAGATTGATGCTGTTTTCTAGCTAAATTAGGATGCCTGGCAGCCTTTCACTTATAAAACTAGTGAAAAATCTATTCCTATCTGTGGCTACTAAGACTGTTTGGATGTGTAGCATTAAGAAGTTTTTGAGTCTGTGAAATGAAATCATAATGATCCACCCTACTTTTCTATTCTCTTCCTAGACCTATATGTTATTTGCATGATTAAGTATCTCCCTTGTGAGGCTAGACATAAGGCATGTGGCAAGTTCCTCAGAGTATTTCCATAGCAACTAGCAGGCATACAGAATACTTTGCTGAAACACAGGGTTTAAGAACAGGTATAGACTCCCAAATCTGATTTTTCCCCTAATTGCACATATTTTTCCTTATGTGTGTGTATGTACACATGTGTGTACATGGGTATGTGTGTGTGTTTAAGTGGTAGGCATTGAAGACTACAACTTGAGCATCTCTGTAACTAATCTTCACTCACATTCTCTCTTCCTTCTTTTTCCCTTCCCTTCCTTGCTCTCTCTGGTGTATTGCTTTGCCGTAGACATTGATGTTTTCAAGTATCCTCCTCTTGAGACATGTCACCATTATTTGAAAGGAGAAAACTTTCTGTCTGTGTTAGCCACACATGTGTCATGTGTAGTGGTTGCTATGGAAATACCTGAAAAGAGATCTCAAAGTGAAAAACAATCTTTTGTCTAAGCAAGGAGTATGGAATGAGTTACTTTATGAAGCAATGTCTTACCTGTCACTGAACTGTATTCCAGGAAGCTTGGATTTTCTAACCGAAAGCTAGGATTTTGTAACCATGCCAGCAATATGCCTGCAGACTGGCACTGTCCTTCCTGAAGCCCTAAAGGTGAGTCTGGGACCCTGCTTCTTTTACACGAATATATTTCCTCCAGGTAACTTACCTTTCTCCATCTTATTCTCAGAAAAATAACAATCTTCCCCACTTCCCCTAAGCACTTAAATATAAAATATTCTTTTTTCATGAATTCAACAATATTTGTTGGATACTGCTGTGTGCCAGGCATCGTGCTAGCCCTGGAGAGCAGGACATGAACGGAGAGGCTATACATTAAGTGCCTGGTAATGCCTGCCCTATGAAGAGAGAAGGAAAGGAGTGGAACTGTGGTATTAACAACAATTTTATTTCTTGAAAAAATCATTCTGAAGTATTTGTGAAAACTGTTAGCATTTAAAAATTTTTTGTTGATTATGTGGTTTTTGTTATTTTTGGTTCTCTTTTGTATTTTTCAATGTGAAAAACTGTCTGTAAACACAAAGGAAAGGAATTCTGACCAGACATCAGACTAACATGTGCTGAATGGTGACTGAAAGGGAGAGAAGGGGGTCAAGGAGTTTGGACTGTTCTTTCAAGACATTTGGTAGGAAAGGGGAAGAGAAAGATGGACTGGCAGAAGGATCAGGGCTGAGTCCTATGCCTTGGGAAGGACATGAGCATATTTAAATGCTAATAGGAAGGATCCCATGGAGAAGAAGGGCCTGAATGTGCAAGAGGCAGAAGAGAAATTGTTCATAAGACGATAAAAATGGAAGGGCCCAAGGCACAGAGAGAGATACTGGAGTTAGGGTGCACAGGACGCAAGGTTAGACGCTAACATGGTAAGTTCAGAGTCTCCATGAGAAAGTGAAGGGTGTCCTGGTTGATGGTTTCTTGTGGAAAACATGCATCCATAGACACACACACACACACACACACACACACACACACATATATATATAATTTTACCAAGGTCAGAGGTCATCTTGGTAGCTACTTGTTGCTAAACTTACAACAAAGGCAATCTCACTGCTGAAGATGTTTCTCTTGACTCTGCTGGCCCTAGGAATGCTAGCAGCTGTGCATCTTGCCCTCTCATTGCCTCTAGAATCCAAAGTACCCCCCACCCCCATCTCTACAACCAATGTTTTGATTCAGGGCATCATCATCCTTTATGTAGATTATTTAAACAAGTCTCCTAACTGGCCTTCCTATTTCCAATCCAGTTTGCACAGTGAAACAAGAATTCTATTGCTGAAACACAATTCTATTAAAAGAATTCCTGCGGTTAAAACCCCTGCTTAGCTTTTCACTTTCTTCAAGATGAAAGTCAGCCTCCTACAGCCAGCCTACAAGATGCTTCATAATCTGGATGGAGCCTGCCTCTCTTGTCTCTCCTCACGGCATACTCTTGCCCAGAATCATATGAAAATGCTATACCTCAAATTTCCCCATGTCCTTTCCTGTCTGTGAGTTTCTGCACTTGTCCCCTCTGTCACATTCACTTCTTCCTACTTCCTAACCTTCACCCAGATAATATGGGTCTCCTCTTAGATGTATTTCTTCCAGAAACTTCTCATGATCCCCTAGGTCTGTAGTGGTTGCCTCTTAAAAGGGCACCAAAACCATCCTGGCTACATTCTATCTCACTCTGTCTCTGTCATTGATCTCAGTCTCACTCCGGATTTATATACATATTTTAAGACAAAGTCTGTGTCATTTTTACCACTGTATGCCTAATATCTTGCAGAACATCTGGCTCATGATAAGCATTTAGGAAATTCTTTGTCAGCTAAACAAATGAATAACTGAATGAATATTTTTTTTTCAGAAAGTGTAATTGTCACTCAGGATGATCAAGGTCTTTTCCTAAAATCCCTCATCAAGTAAATAAACAGTAAGTCTGAGTCTTGAGTCCTCTGCCCTTCTTCCCTGTCTCTCTTCTCTTACCCCTGTAATCTCTCAACCTGGAAGATTTCATCCACATGGCTAGCCATCTCTATGATGGTGATTAACAAATGTATATTTTCAGCCCACAGATCTTTTCAGGTCTCCAAAATCACATCCAGTAGTAGTCTAGTCAACATTTCTTCTTGGGGGATTTCAAGCTTACCTTCACTTGACTAATTTAGTCTTTTTTCAAAGCCTTATTGAAAGTCTGATTGGCCTGACATGGATCAAGTGACTATTCTTATTCCCAGTGTATTATGGCTAGATGAACAAAGAATAATGAGAACACAGAGATAAATGGCCCAACTCTGACAGGAGGGTCAGAAGATACCTCCTGAAGAAGTTATATAAAAGAGAAACAATTTGTAACAGAATTCTCAACATTATTCCTCCATCTTTGGATCCAGGAAATCAGTTGGTTGGTTAAGAGCACCATCCACTCCTTGGATGGAAGACATCTCTGACTTTGAATATGAACATCTGACATTCCAATCTAGACTCCTCCACAAGAGCAGTCCCATCATCCTATCTTGGCTCCCAGCTCAACCCCTCTGCTGCAAGTCCTGACTCCAAACCCTGTGGGATACTAAAATACAAGATCATAGCTTGCAAATAGAGTGTGCATCTGCTGTGGATTGTTGTTTTAGTTTAATTAGGACTTGCTGTTTCCTGAATTCCTATAATTTCATTTGATGAATTGTGTTAGTTACTTGTTCTGCAGTCTTTGAACATGTGGCACTTATCAGGAGAAATGACTCCCTTTTTCCCCTTTGTAAAGCATCTTTTGGTGCATTAAAAAAGGGCAAATATGTTTTTTTTGTGTGTTTTGATTTTTTTTTGCTATCTATAAAATTACAAATGCTGTGATAGACATTTGCTTCTCTGTAGGAAGAAGGGCCTGGTTCCAGTATGCATTTATCACATTCAATTCAACACGCTCCAATGTCACCTCTGTGTGCACAGCACAGTGTGAGTGATGAAGATGAGTAAAACATTCTTTACTCTTTTAGTATTTCCCAAACCAGTTCAGGAGACAGATCCACTGACAAGTAAGTACAATACAAGACAGACCAAGATAAAAGCTGTAATAGAGATAATTATCCCTTTCATTTGTTTATCCTGGTTCAGTTTACAAAGAAATTCCATGTACATTACCTCATTTGACCTTCACAAGTGCTCTGTGAGATAGGTGTCATTACTGTCATTTTAGAATCCTAGATAACCAAGGCTCAGAGAGATTAAATGTCTTGCCCATGTTCTCATAGCTAGTAATTGCCATATGGGTCTTGTAAGTCCCATTCTAGTATGATAGAAGGACAGGGGTGAGGAGAGAATAGTTTAAACTGAAGCAATACAAGAACGTCTCATGGAGGTGGTGTGATCTAAATTGAGCCTCTACCTTCTGGAATAGAGATGAAGAGGAAAGGAATTCCAGAGAGAGGAGAAATCTAGAAGTAAAGAAATCCATGAGTTGGGAGAAGTTTGGGTATTTATGATCTTTCAGTTGGTACCATCATCATTAATGGAACAAATATAAATTGAGCACTATATTAAGTACTTCTACATAACCCAAAAGAAAACTGTTCTTGTCCTCAAGGATTATGCAGTATTCAGGGATATATAAACACAAACCAAATGAGATTAATACAAGAGAATACTTAAGAAGTGGCCCTACTGTGAGATACACATTATAAGTAGTATAGGAATGCTTTTATTTTTATTTGTTTATATTTTATTTTGTTCCTATGTTGATTGTGTATGAAAGGTGATTTTAAAAAGCATATGGAGATTAAGTTGCTATAAAGAAATCAATGTTTTAGGGAGATATTAGATATTGAGTCAGGCTTTGAGAATGAGAGCTATTTAAAAGCTCTGAGTAAGCCAGGGCTGCCATGCTCCGTACCCAGCAAGCATTCTCAGGGTGGATGTGGGGGCGAGCCTTGCTGCCTAGCAATGCTCACTGGGCTTGAAGGGAGATTGGCGCATTGAAGGAAAATGAGGTGAGCAATTTGTGAGAGGTGCCAGCTGTGCTGACTCATGCACCTTGAAACAAACTAACCCCTTGGAAGAAAGGGGACAAGAGAAACTGGAGGATGATCGTGTCTGTGGAGGCAAGACAAGCAGAAGTGTAGCAACTGGATATTGACTGGATCTAATGTATTCCTGGTTGGTTGCTGGCACACGTGGAAACACAATTCACTCACTCCTTACATAGGCTTTCCAAAATAGATCAAACAGGTATCATAAATTCATTTTAAAGGTAGTAAAAACTCTAAAGGGAGTTACATAACCCACTCGAAGTCACATTATTAGGCTGCAGCAGACCTGAAATTCAAAACTAGGTCTATCTGATCTCCAAGTCCATGGCAAGTGTGTATTAACAGAGTAAGTATTTTATGTTAACTTTTATCTTAGTTCATTAGTTTTTTAGTGTGGCAGAGATATCATGTCCAAGTTCACAAAATTTGGGAAAGTTATGAGACTGTTGTGATCAGATTTGGGGGACTATATGTTGCATATGTGTGTGTGCATGCATGTGGTGCATATGTACATGTATGTATGTGGGAAGGGTCAGTATCTACTGGGATATATTTAGTTTAACAAGATTTTTTTTTAATGTAAGATGAGAATAGCACATTTGTGTTTTGATGGCAAGGACAGTAAAAGATTGGTGATAGGAGGGAGATAAGAAGCTAAGGAGGCAAATTCTGACCAGGGTCAAAGGGGCAGGACCCAGAGTACACATGGAGGAAAGGAGATCCTTCTTCCATCCCGGAGGAGGAACAAGGTGGCAATAGGGGAAGTGTTGGAACCTCACAGCGGCACTTCCAGGTCTGCCTTTAGCTAGATTCATTGTTATTACTGTTGTCTTTTTGTCTGCTTGCCATCACTTAACATTTTTTTTTTGTTTTATTTTTACAGCTTTATTGAGGTATGCTTGACATATAATAAGTTGTACATATTTAAAATGTACAATTTGGTAAATTTTGACTTATACGTAAACCCCCAAAACCATCACAACAAGCAAGACAATGAACAGAATAAAATAGCTTATTTGCCATCAACCACCTGAGGGTTTTTTTTTTTTTTTTTTGTCTATGTGATTTCTGTCTCTAGCTCCCCACCCCTATCCCCAGCCTACTTAGGCAAATGCTGATCTGTTTTCTGTTACTGTAAATTTGTTTGCATTTTTCTAGATGTTTATATAGATGGACTTATATTACCTGTACTATTTTTTGGTCTGGCTTCACTTATTCCCTTTCACTCAGCAAGATTACTTAAGATTCATCCATTGTATGTGTGAATTAGTGCTGAATAGTACGCCACTGCGTGAATGTACCACTTACCTGTTGAAAGTACTTTCCAGTTTGAGGCTATTACAAGTAAAGCTGCTCTGAATATATTCCTCATGCACAAGCATTTTCTTGTTTCTTTCGGGTAAGTGCCTGAGAGTGGTATGACTGGAATAGATGTTAGATATATGCTTAACTCTTGATGAAACTGACATTTTTTTCCCCAAAGTGCTAATACCATTTTAGACTTCAACCAACCATGTTCCTATCCTCCCATTCTATGTGAACACATGCTAAGGACAGGTTTTTTTTGTTTGTTTGTTTTTTGTTGGTTTTTTTTTTTTTTTTTTTTTAGATTTTATTTATTTGTGTGTGTGTGTGAGAGAGAGAGAGGGGGAGAGAGAGAGAGAGAGAGAGATCACAAGCAGGGGAGAGGGTCCAAGGGAGAAGCAGACTCTCCACGGTGCAGGGAGCCCGATGCGGGCTTGATCCCAGGACCCTGGGACCACGACCTGAGCCAAAGACAGACACTTAGCTGACTGAGACACTCAGGCGCCCTATAGACAGTATAAAAATTGTAACCATTTTCATAAATGTGCAATGGGATCTCATTGTGCTTTCTATTTGTAATTCCCAAGTAAATAATGGTATTGAATATCTTTCATGTGCTTATTTACCATCCATATATCTTGTATGGTGAAATTTTGTGTACATCTTTCCCCCATGCATTTTATTGTTCTTGTTATTGAGGTTTGAGATTTCTTTATATATGTTGAATATAAAACCATAATCAGATATTTCATTTGCAAATATTTTCTCTCTGACTGTACTTGTCTTTTTATTTTCTTAACAGTGTCTTTCACAGACTAAGAGTTTCTCACTTTTATGAAATCCAAATTATCAATTGCTTTCTTTCATGCATTAGTTCATGGTGGCATATCTATGAAATATTTGCCTAACTCAAGCTCACAAAGATTTTCACTTGTTTTCTAACAGAAGATTTATAGACTTAGTTTTACATTGAGCTCTATAATCCACTTAGAGTTAATTTTTGTATAGACTATGGGATTTGAATCTAAATTCCCTTTTTCTTTTACATTTGGATAACTGGTTGTGCCAGCACCAATTACTGAAAAGACTACCTTTTCCATTAAATTACCTTTGCAATTTTGTAAAAAATTAATTTCCCATGTATATATGGGTTTATTCCTAGAGTCTTTTTCATTGATCTATTTGTCTATCTTTTAAGCAATACTACTTTGATGACTGTAGCTTTATAAAAAATCTTAAAATCAAGTAGTATAAGTCATCTGACTTTGTCCAAAGTTGTATTGGCTATTCTAGGTCCTATGAACTTTCATATGTATTTCAGAATCAGCTTGATAATTACTGTAAAAAAAGACCTCCAAGATTAATGGGATCCTATGGAATTTATACATCAATCTGAGAATAATTGGCATATTTTTAAAACTTTATTTTGAATAATTATAGATTCACAGGAAGCTACAAATATAATACAAAAAAGCCTTGAGTGTCCTTCAGCCTGTTTACAGCCTGTTCAATGATTACATAATTGTAGTACAATATCAAAATCATGAATATAATATTGGTACAATGAGTATGTGTAGTTCTTTTTATAACTTATGTAGGTTTAAGTAACCATCACCATGACCAAAATACAAAATTAGTCCATCACCACAAAGATCTCCCTTGTGCTACTCTTTTATAGACATATCCACTGACCTCTCCTATCATCTCTGGCCTGTGGAAATCACTCATATATTTTTCAACTCTGTAAAATTTTTTGTTTTGAAAGTGTTACACAAATTAATACAGTATGTGATTTTTTAAAATATATTTTTTCAAGCATTTGTAGGTTTACAACACATTTGACAGGAAGGTTCAGAGATTTCCAACTTATCCTGTATCCCCCAAATGCATAGCATTCCCTTTATCAACATCCCTCACCAGAATGGTACCGTTTCTGTGAAGGCTGAATCTACACTGACACATCATAAACACCCAAAGTCAATATAGTTTACCTTAGAGTCCACTTTTGGTGTTGTACATTCTATGGATTTGGACAAATGTATAATGACATGTATTCATCATTATAATATCACACAGAGTATTTTCACTGTCCTAAAAATCATCTTTTCTGCCTATTCATCTCCTTACTTCACTCTCTTCTCTTCTAGAAACTACTAAAGTTTTTGTTTTGTCCATAATTTTGCCTTTCTCAGAATGTTAAGTACTTGGAATGATACATTATGTAGCCTTTCAGATTGGCTTCTTTTACTTAGTAATGTGCATTCAAGGATCCTCCTCCATGTCTTTTCATGGCTTGATAGATCATTTCTCTTTAGCACTGAATAATCTATTGTCTGGATATTCCACACTTTATCCATTCACCTATAGAAGGATATCTTTGTTGCTTCCAGGATTTGGCAACTCTGAATAAAGCTGCTATCAACATCCATGTTCAGATTTTCTTGTAGACAAAAGTTTTCAACTCTTTTAGGTAAATATCAATTACTGCCATTGTTGGATCATATGGTAAGAGGATGTTTAGTTTTGTAGGGAACTGTGAAACTGTCTTCCAAAGTGGCTGTATTGTTTTGCCTTCCCACCAGCAATGCATGAGATTTCCTGCTACTCTGCTTTCTTGCCAGGATTTGGTGTTGTCAGCGTCCCAGATTTTGGCCATTCTAATAGGTGTCTAGTGGTATCTTGTTATAATTTGCATTTCCCTGATGACATATGTAGAGCATCTTTTCATATGATTATTTACCATCTCTATTTCTTCCTCGGTGAGATGTCTATTCAGATATCTGACCCATTCTAAGTTGAGTTGTTAGTTTTCTTGTTGTTGGGTTTTAAGAGTTCCTTGTATATTTGGATAACAGGGTTTTGTTTGTTTGTTTTTTTTTTAATCGAGTTGTGCTTTTCTCCTGGTTTGTGGCTTGTCTTCTAATTCTCTGGATGTATCTCACAGAGCAAAAAATTTTAATTTGAATGAAGTTCAGCTTATCAATTATTTCTTTCATGGATCATGTTTTTGGTGTTGTATCTAAAACAGGATTACCATACCCACAGTCATTCAGATTTTCTTCTATACTATGTTCTAGGAGTTTTATGGGTTTGTATTTTACATTAGGGCTATGATCCATTTTTGTGAAGAATATAAGTTCTGTGTCTACATTCACTTTTTTTGCATGTGGATGTCTAGTTCTTCCAGTACCATTTGCTGAAAAAAATCACCTTTGCTTCTTTGTATTGCCTTTGTTCATTTGTCAAAGATCAGTAGGCTATATTTATGTGAATCTGTTTCTGGACTCCCTGTTCTGTCTCATTGCTCTATTTGTCTCTTTTTTCACACTATCTTGGTTAGATATAGTAGGTCTTGAAGTAGGGTAGTAGCAGTCCTCCAATTTTGTTCTTCAATATTGGTTGGTTATTCTGCAGCTTTTACTTCTCCATGTAAACTTTAGAATCAGTTTATCAATATTTACAAAATAATTTGCTGGGATTTTTATTGGAATTTCATTTAATCTATACATCAGTTTGGAGAGAATTGACATTTGAAAATATTGAGTCTTCCTATACATGAACATGGACTATTTATTTATTTAGGTCTTTGATCTCATCCATCAGAATTTTGTAGTCTTCCTCATATAGATCTTGTATATATTTGTTAGATTTACATTTAAATATTTTATTTTGGGGGCGCTAAAATAAACAATATTGTTTTTTATTTCAAATTTTACTTATTCATTGAGGGTGTATGGAAAGTGATTGACTTATTGTATATTAATCTTGTATTCCGCAACTTTATTTTATTAGATTCAAAAGCTTTTTTGTCAATTCTTCCAGATTATCTACATAAAGAAACATGTTATTTGTAAACAAAGGTAATTTTATGTTTTCTTTCCCAATTTGTATACCTTTTATTTCCTTGTCTTGCCTTATTTAATTAGCAAGGTGTATTTCCAGTACAGTGTTGAAAAAAAAGTGGACATCATAGTCTTGTATCTTATCTTAGTGGGAAAGCTTTGAATTTGTCACCATTAAGTATGATGGATAGCTATAAGTTCTTTGTAGATAGTTTTATCAAGTTGAGAAAGTTCCTTTTATTTCTAGGATTCACGATTGAGTGTTGAATTTTGTTAAATGCTTTTTCAGTATCTACTAATGTGATCATGTGATTTTTTTCTATTTTAGTCTGTTGATGTGATGGGTTACATTAATTGATTTTTGAATGTTGAACCATGCTTGCACACCTGGGATAAATTGCACTTGGTTGTGTTGTATAATTCTTTTAATATATCAAACTTCAGAGATATAGCAGGTTTGATTGCAGACCAGTGCAACAAATCAAATATTGCAATAAAGTGAGTCAAATGAATTTTTTGTTTTTCAGTGCATATCAAAGTTATGTTTACATTATATCACAGTCTATTAAGTGTGCAATAGTATTTTGTCTAAAAAACAATGCTCATACCCTAATTTAAAAATATTTATTGCTAAAAAATTCTAATCATTATCTGAGCTTTTAGCAGTCACAATCAGCAGTGTAACAAATTATATACCATATGCTGTGTATACCTTCCACCCTAACAAATATAATAATAATGAAGAAGTTTAAAATATTGTAAGAATTACCAAAATGTGACACAGAGACATGAAGTGAGAAAATGCTGTTTAAAAAAACGGTGCTGATAGACTTGCTTGATATGGTGTTGCTACAAACCTTCAACTTGTAAAAAATGAAAATATTTTTTTGAAGCAAGATAGAACAAAGTACAATAAAACAAGGTTTTCTTGCCTTATTTAGATCCATGATTTTTTCTTTATCTCTGATGCTATAACTAGGCATAGTTTTTTGGCATTTATTCTGTTTGGTGTTTGCTTCCTAGATCTGTGATTTGATGTTAGTATTAATTTGGGGAAATTATTATTAGTCTTTATTATTTCAATTATTTCTTCTATTTCTTTCTTTCTTTCTTCACCTGATATTACCATTACACCTATGTTATATACTTTTTGGTAGTTTTTCCACTGTCCTTGGATATTTTGTTCTGTATTATTTATTTTCCAAATATTTCGAGTTTTCTACAGATCTTTCTGTTATCTGTTTGGTTTAATTCATTTGTAGTCATAGTACATACTCTTATGATATGAATTATTGCAAATTTATTGAGATTTGCATTACGGACCAAAATATGGTATGCCTTGGTAAATATTCTTTGTCCATTTGAAAAGAGTGCTTCATCTGTTGTTGTTTCCTGGAGTGTTCCATAGATTTCAATCAAATCAATAGTTGATAGTGCTATCAAGTCTTCCATAGCCTTACTGATTTTCAGCCTATTTGTTCTACCAATTATTGAGAGTGGGATGCTGAAATCTCTGACTATACTTGTGGATTTGTCTCTTTTTTATTTTAGTTCTTTTTTTAAGATTTTATTTGTTTATTCATGATAGAAACATAGAGAGGCAGAGCCATAGGCAGAGGGAGAAACAGGCTTCCCGTGGTGAGCCTGATGCAAGACTCAATCCCAGGACCCCAGGATCACGACTTGAGGTGAAGGCAGACACTCAACCACTGAGCCACCCAGGCTTCCCTAATTTTAGTTCTGTCAGCTTTTGAAGCTCTTCATTTCTTTGGAAACTCTGTTATTAGGTAAATAAATATTTTTGATCTTTACATCCTCTTGAAAAATTGACTCCTTTTTTATGAAATGGAACTTTCGTCCCTAGTAATAGTCTTTGCTCAAGTCCACTTTGTCTTATGTTAATATAGCCATCCCAGTTTTTTTTCTGAGCAGAGTTTATAAGGTAAATCTTTATAAATCCTTTTACTTTTAACCTATTCATGTCATTATATTTAAAGTGGATTTCTTATAGGAAGCAAATAGTTGAATATTGCTTTTTAATATAATCTGACAATGTCTGCTTCTTTTTATTTTATTTTTTATTTGAGTAGTGTTGACATACAATGATACATTAGTTTCAGGTATGCAACGTGGGATTTTACTTCCCTATACATTATGCTATGCTTATCACAAGTGTAGCTAGCATCTATTACCATACAACACAATTATAATATCATTGACTATACTCCCGATGCTGTGCCTTTTAGTCCCATGGCTTATTCATTCCATAACTGGAAGCTTGTGTTTACCACTCCCTTTCATCCACTTTTCCCATCCCTCCCCCACCTCTCTTGCCTCTGACAGGCCTCAGTTTGTTCTCTGTTTTTATAGGTCTGAATTTACTTTGTGTTAGCTTGTTTATTTCCTTTTTTTCTGATTTCAGACTTTATTATAAAGCTATAATAATCAAAACAATATGGCAAAAAATATATTTTAGTACTGGCATAAAAATATACACATATCACAATGGAACAGAATCCAGAGCCCAGAAATAAACCAACAGGTATATAGTCAACTAATATTTGACAAGGGAGCCAAGAATACTTGGTGGGGAAAGGATAATCTCTTCAATAAACAGTGTTGAGAAAACTGGACAATCTGATCTTACAACACTCACAAAAATTAATTCAAAATGAATTAAAGATTTAAACACAAGAACTAAAACAGTAAAACTCCTAGAAGAAAACATAAGAAAAAATCTCCTTGACATTAGTCTTAACAATGATCCTTTGACATGACACCAAAAGCACAAACTACAAAAGCAAACATAAGTAAGTAGGAGTAAGTTTGTTTATTCATTTGTTTTTTAGATTCCACATATAAGTGAAATCACATGGTATTTGTCTTTCTCACTCGAACTTATTGCACTTAGTATAATATCCTCTGAGTCCCTCCATGTTGTCACATATAGCACAATTTCATCCTTTTTATGTGGCTGTGTAGTGTTCCATTATATATATATTATATATACATAATAAGAATAAGATAAGAATAAAAATAAGATAAGGAAGATATAAGACATATGATATATATATATCTTCCTTATCTATTGATGGACAACCTCTGTTTCTTAATCAGTATGTCTAGCTGTTTACAGTTAACATGTATTGATAAGGTTGGTTTTCATTCTAACATAATGTTATTTGATGTATTTTTGTCTCATTTGTTTTTTCCCCTGTTTCTCTTTTTCCCTACCTTCTTTTGGATTAATTTTCTATGATTCTGTTTTATCTCATTAGTTGGTTTATTAACTATAAGTATTTGCTGTGTTTTGGTTGGTTGCTTTAAGCATTTATAGTATTCACATTTAAATTGTGAAAGTAAGCATTCTAGTAATTTCATAGAGAATCTTACAAATGGAAGTATCGTCCCACTTCTTCCCTTCCAGTCTTTGTTGTTTTTATTTTACACAATGAAGATTTGCTCTACTGTCTTCACACTTCATTCTTTCCAAATAGAGGTCTGTTGCCCTTCCTATCTTTTCTTTTTTCTCTGCACATATTATGCCTTCTCTCCACTCCATGGGTGTTTCCACATTTTTCTCTATATCACTAGTTTGAAGCAACTTGATTATGATACACTGAGAAGATTTCTGCCATCAGGAAGACTTGATAAGAGCTTGTGCATGATGCAGTCCACATGGTGGCATAGGGAAGGCCACAGTGGTCATGCAGAAATTAGATGAGAAATGCTGCCAGCAAATATTTGGAATAAGAACTGGCATGAGAATAAGAAGGAAAAAAGAAAATGGGGAAGAATTTTTTTTAATCTTCTCCAGAACAGAAAAAAGTGATGTTTAGTTTTCTGTTATATCAGAGGGTAGGCGAGAAAATAGTGATAAATCAGGGTGGGTTTTTGTTTTACGTAAAGAATAACTTTTCAATCATCAGTGTGATAAAAATGTGTTAACTAAGAGCTCAGTACCTAGAACTTTCAAGAAGAAGATGACTCAGTTTCACAGGTTTGGAAATACTTACCTTCTCAGGTAAGATTGTAAATTACACTAATTCATCCCCCAAACTCTTCTTTCTAAGAATCTATCAATTTATGAAGACAAATACATATGAAAAATATTTATTAGGGTGACGTAAAGAATGTTGGAAATCAATATAAACTGATCTTGCAAGTGAATTTCAAGAGAGGAAGTTCACAGGTATCTTATTTCACCAATGGGATTTTCATTTTAGTCCGTTATGTTCTGCCTGTGTGACCTTGAGCAAATCACTTAACTACTGAAAACTTGATTTCTTCAACTATAAAATGAATGTAATAAAATTATTGTTCCTTATCCAACTAAGTTGAGTGTTACAAGATCAGATAGCACAATGCTTGTAGAAATACTTTGTCAACTATAAGAGACTATGCAAATATTATTCTAATTATTCAAAAATTAATTAATGTAGTTTAAGGAAGAAGTGAAGGTTCATGAATGCACCAAATTTATAGTATGCAATAGATATTTAACAAAAATAAACCAGAAAATTAATTACATCAGAATTAGAAAGGATTGAATCCACTGGCTGCTTTCAGAGGCAACTTATATATATACCATTTCACAAACATATACTCTTTGAATTGCCAATGCTACAGTCACCCATTTCTCGTAAGAATGGAAGTAGATATAAGATAGGAGGAAAACCATTCTCTTTAAAAATTTTATTTATGCCTATTCCCCAAATTATGATAGGAGATTGGCTGACTATGCAATCCACACATAGAAAACAGCAGTTTTTACTCAAACCGAGAAGGAAGTAAATTTTTTTCCCCTAGGCCAGCAATACTAGTGTGATGAAATACACTGTATATAAAAGTTTGACCCCTAGTGGATAAATTAGGCATAAAATTTAAGTCATAAACTAAAGGCAAACATTATGAATGCCAAGGAATTAGGAAGGAAATCCACCTAGCAGTATTCTTTGCATACTGAAAGAGCTTCATGAAACTGTCTGATTTTTTTGCAGTTTATTCTTAGTACTTTCTGCAAAGCCAATAAAAAATACACCCACTCTTAAAGATGCTTCATAGAAGTCTCCCAAATCAAAATTTTTTTCCAATTCTTCTGGCAAATTCCAGTGATCATCCACCTACCATCTGACTGGTATTGAAGCATAATGTTTACCAGTCAGAAGAACACAGGATTGTGGCAGATCTTAAAGTTTACTCATTCATTTATTTCTTGGCATTCTTCATGTTCTATATGTCAAGTACTGTTCTGTGAACTTTACATGTACTAACTCATTTAATGATTAATCGTTTAATCATCCCAATAACATTTGTTGAGCTTTATGCCAATGCCAAGTTCTTATGAGATATCAGACCCTACATTTGCTGTAAAATTGTCCTTCCCTCAGGGAACTCAGAGTGAATTAAGTAAAATAGATTTATTTCATGATCTGTCTAAAAGCTGTTATTAAGTATAAAGAGAAATACAGAATCATGGAGGAAGGGGGACAGCTAATGGGGGAGGTATTAGGGAAAACCTCCTGAAGAAGGTGTCATATGAGTGCTGAACCTCAAGCATGAGCCAGTTGGTGGAGCAGGGCCAAGGGTGGGGCACAATGAGCCATGGAGTGGAGTGGGGCTGAATGGTGGTGAGGAGCATGTTTCAGACAGGGGTGGGTGAGGGGCAGAGCAGGAACAAATGCAGGTCAATAGGCAATATGAGATGTATGGGACCCACCAACAGCTGTGTTGTTGGAAGATAAAGACTGAGGCAGACAGTGCAAGTGATGAGGTGGAAAATATGGACAGGGTTATGTGAAGGAGCTTAGCCTTTGACCTGTGTGGAAAATGAAAGTTCACTGAAAATTTTTTATCACAGAAATAAGAGGTCAGACTTATACTGTATGTAGTTAATATAATTTAGATAGTCTGGTGGCAAGAAGAGGTAATGACTGGGAATGAGTAATGAGTTAGAACATCTGTTCCATTAGAATAAATAGAAGCCCAATAAGGGATTATATTATCAGTATAATAAACTGCTGTATAGTCTCCTATAGTGTACTGGAATATACAATAATAATGAACCAAATATACCAAGGAAATCTTAACTTTGTAAACTTTTATTAAACTTCAAAATTTTCTTCTTTGTTGTTTGGTTGGAGGAAGCCAAGGTTAGGCTCATTTTTGGTTAAAAACTAAGGAGAATTTGAAAGAGTCAGACCTTCTGTCTTCTGGTCTTTGACTCACAGCTGTGAGTCATTGGGACAAACCTCAAGTTCTTCAGCCATTCAATAAATGGATTGGAGAGATGATGCTTAGGTCCTGTTTAAACCTAAAGGTTCTATAAAATAATTTCTATTCTTTTTAACAGTTTCTTAGTCTCAAAAGAGATTTGGAGACACATATATAAGTACCTTTATATATCTTAACTCTTAGTGTTTGTGAGTAGGACAAGTAGTGTGAATATGTATGATAATTAAACCTCACAGATCTGCAACACGAACATTGTAGATTTAAACACACATACGGTACTCATACTAAATAGTACATAATACATTTTTGTATATGCCAGGATACTAAACTAGCTATCCAGAGTACCCTTATGTGCCAACACAGTGAGTCAAATCTATATTTTTTAACTTAAAAAATTGTTTTGAATTCCTTTACTTAGCCTTTAATCAGATACTCTGATTAAATCTGTAGTTTGGAAAAAGGTGAAAATTTGTTAATGGCTTTTGTCAAGAAAAAATTCCAGTATTTAACTAAAGTTCCATTAATATTTAAGTTGTCAATAATAACAATTTCATGAAATGTTCTATTGAGGTAAAAAAACAAGCAATGATTGCTATAAAAAGAAAATGTGTTTCAGTATCATATTTAATTTTTATCATATAGATTTCATACCAGGAGGGATGTTAAGTTGCACTACGCTTTGTTGAAACTTAGTAATAATTACAGGGACTTAATTAAGCCAAGAAATGATTATTCTTCATATTCAGATATAAATAAAGGCCCTAATTTATAATCTGGATTGTTCTTTCTCTTTAAGAGTATTTTACATAGGAACCAAACCATCTAAGTGGCTCACTTTTCTGTTCTTTGGAACTGCTATTGGATATCTTCAGCTCAGCTGATCTATCATCTACCACCCAAATCACTAAAAAAGATGAAACAAAGGACTAATCATGGCACTTTCCTAAGATCAGGAGTATGATGGCTTGCCAATAACTTTGTGTCTATGTTCATTGTATAAAGAGGAATTCAATTATTCTATTGCCACTTATGTAGACTGTCCATTTGTTTAAAATAAAGATATAATTATTTATTTCCTTCTCTGAGTATCAACTGAAACTCAAGCAGTTTTCCTTGAACAGCATGAATGGACTTTCAGCACATACGGACTGAAACACACATTCTCTCCAGGAGAAAAGTGGGCAAATTCCATGTGAGGAGCCCATGATGGGAAACAACCAAGTAATATGGACCCAAGTGTATGTAAGGCAATCATAAGATTGTCAGTGGCTGGCATATGATCAAGTGGAAATGCCTTCCTGGGAGAGAGAATGCCTTGTGCAAATAGCAAAGTGTTGCTTCTGAGAGGGGCAATTTTTGTATTGCTGTTGGCAGGGGTGAACACTCATTCAAATCATTCAAAGGCCCTACAAAAAGCTTGGCGTATTCTGAACTTGGCAGGAGCCGGTTGAGACTGTGGCATTTATCCCCTTCCAGTCCTTTAAACTGACATGACGCCTCCCTGTCTCCAGTGTCAGACTGACTGGCCGCTTGGGGTGGTCACTTATAGGCCACTGTGACAGGAGCAGACCACAGTGGTTTTGTGTTTGGTGCAGCAAGGCGGCATCTGGAACTGAAACACAGGGAATATCGAGAGGCTGCCATTAGCTGGAAGATCCTACTGCATTCAATTGCTATGTTCACTGGTCGCTCCAGTGGGGTGCATGCTTCCCAAGAATAAAGATGGTCCACTAGGGTACAGGATGAGATTATTAGGATGCTATTTACATTAACTTATATTTAATTTCTGCTTTGGGTATATTTTATGATACATAGTATACTAGTACAATTGTACATGTATTTTACATAAATGCATACATTTTTGGGGTAATGATCTAAAACATTTTTATTAATAGGGATGCATAGTCATATAAGTTTGTAGATCATACGGTTTTTTTCTCTGATTAATGTATACATTTCTTGATGAGGATCTTCCTTTGTTTCTGAAAATCTTCCTCAGATTCCAGAGTCCTGTCTTTTGGCCACTATTTCTCATTGTTACTGATCATGGTTTTGCAAAAATACCACCTACATCTATAGGTGTTCTATAGTCTGTCACTGTTTTCTTAGGAGCTGGTTCTTCAAATATTTAATTTTCAAAAATATAGAGGAAAGGACAATTGGAGACTTAACTGAATTGAATGACATTAGGAATTTGTAGGGGAAGTGAAAAATGATCATATATTGCAAGATGCAGTAAATATATCCTGGGCTATCTTAAGGGACCTTATTTTATTTTATCTATGTACTACAACCGTAAAATTGAGAATAAAATAAGAATGTGTAAGTATGAACAAAGTATTAGGTAGTCTTCAGAATAAAAAAAGTAAACAGTAAATGGTAAAAAACGATACAAAACAAAGCAAACACCTGATACGTATGAAAACAAAACTCTCATGAGTAGGTTATTATTGGCAGAAATACAATAAATTGTCCATTTATCTTGGAAAATTATTAAAACAGAAAGATGTTTCAATGGAATTCAGTTCTATTTATCTACACTGTTAGCTCTAATTGCCTCTATTACTGTGGGCTGAATCCTGCTACACTTTTCCCCAAAGGCCCCTCTGAGTTACCAGCACAATGAGGAGAGTCTTATGTTGAAAAATATCCTAATCAATGTCTTTATATAGAATTGGAAAGGAATGGAAAAGGATCTGAAAATAAAACAAGTAAAAAAAAAAAAAAGAAGTCATTGTAATATAGTAACAAGATTATACATGATTTTTCCCATAATATTTTTATTTGAATGTGCTATCGCAATAGTCTAACCAATATAAAAAGCAAGTAAAATTGAGATTTTACAGAGATGGATTTTATTGAGATTTACCACTAAATGTGGTATTCTGCTAATCAGTAAATACCTACATGTAAATTTAGCTCCAGCAGAGGTAAGACATTCCTTACAGCAATTAGGTTATTGCACATGTATGCCTGATAAGTGATGCTCATGCCTTTGGGGCATATCCAAGTCCCTCGTTCTTTCTGTTTGCTGAGGTTTCTTCTGGGAATGAAACTGGACACAAGATGGTTTTAAAGTAGGGAAAGTTACCACCTTTCATCTGCAGTCACTGTGCTACACCAGCCTCTTGGCAGAGCTGATCCACTGTATGTGAGACACCAGAATACACTGGGAGACTCAGAAAGCTCTCTTGCAGTTACCAACTCAACATCTTGTATATCCATAGATATTTCCAAGTCAACATATCCAGAAGGAACTTCAAGTCTTTCCTAGTCCCTACTCCCAAACCTGCAGTACACATGGCCTTCTTTATTCCAGTTTTGACAACTCTCCCCTTCCAGTGGGTAGGGCCAAACTTTGGAGATAACCTTGACTCCTCTTTGTCTCTCACATTGAGATAATACATCAGGTAACCCTATAGACTCAACTGTCAGACATATCCAGACTCTACTGCTTCTCACCACCTCCCGTGCGCTATGGTCCACCTGGGCTGCCATTATCAATTGCTGGGAATACAATTCTCCTAACAGTTCTAGTTGCTTCTACCTTTGCCCCTATACAGTCCCAACAGAGCAGTAGCAGTAACACATTAAAAATATAAATCAGATCATGTCACTGCCCTAATTTTATTTTTAAAGATTTTATTTATTCATTCATGAGACACACACACACACACAGAGGCAGAGACATAGGGGGAGGGAGAAGCACACTCCCTGGGGAGAGCCTGATGTAGGACTCATCCCGGGTCTCCAGGATCATGCCCTGGGCCGAAGGCAGGCTCTAAACCGCTGAGCCACCCAGGGATCCCTCACTGCCCTAATTAAAATATGCTTTGTCTCCCTTTCTAGCTAGAGTGGGAGTACAAGTCCTTACCATGGCCTACAAGCCCTGTAAGACCTGCTCTACGGATTTCACCTCACTGAATTCTCTTCTGTTATTCTCCCCTTGTTGCCCCTGTTTCAATAACTCTCCTCTTCTTGCTTTTTTCAAAAATGCTTCCTTCTTAGGGATATGTGCTAGTTCTTCTATATGCTGGAAACTTCTTTCCTAAGATATCTCACTGGTGCACTCCTTTCTCTTACCTGTTCAATGAACCCTAATTTAACCACCTTATTAATACTACAACCTGCCACCCAGACTCCCACCACCCCTCTATAGAGCCAAACTCTCTCACCCTGCTCTATTACTTCTCTTCTTACATACACTATAAATATAAATATATTTATATTTATTATATGTATATTTATTTATTCAATGTATTGTGTATTGTCTGGGTCCCCAGTTGGAATGTAAGCTCCCTGATGGCAGAACCATTGTCTGTGTTGTTCCCTAGTGTATCCTAAGATACTAGAGCAGTGACTGTGATATAGTAGGTATACCATATTTACTGAATGAAAATAATGAAATCCTTTAATCAAAGACTTTATTTCAGCCCTCCATAGTCTACCTAAATGGGAGTTTAAATAACAAATATTCTATAAATTGATTAGCCCTGATTGGTCCTAATTATTCAAATTATTAGAGATGTTATCTAAATTTCAGTATTATAGAAAGACCAATGCAGGGCATTAACTGACCTTTTTCTCCAGATGATTTATTTGAGGGAATTCCTAAGTGATTCCTCTTCAGTTATTAGAGATATGTTTCTTTGAATTACTGTTTTGCATCTCCTGAAGCCTCTTGTTAAAATGCAAATGGCCCTGGAGACCTGATACATCTAGGTACTGCTGCTCTTTACATTGCTCTCCACTGCGAGGCAGCTGCCAGTTTCTGTGTAGAGAAAGTAGAGAGAGTAGGACAGTATATCCTATTGCTTTTGGTGCTATTGAAAATGAGATTGCTTTCTTAATTTCTCTTCAGATAATTCCTTACTAGTGTATAAAAAGCATAGTTAATTTTTGTATGTTGATTTTGTATCCTGCAACTTTACTGAATTTATTAGTTTTAACAGTTTTGTAGAGTCTTCAGGGTTTTCTATATAGAAAGGCAATTTTAATTCTTCTTTTCTGATATTGATACCTTTCTTTCTTTCTTTTTTTTTTTTTTTCTTGACTAATTTTCCTGGCTAGGACTGATATGGTGTTGAATACAAGTGGTGAGAGTGGGTATCTTTGTCTTGTTCCTGATCTTAAAAGAAAAGCTTTTGGCTTTTACCATTGAATATGTTGTTGGCTATAGGCTTGCCATATATGGCTTTTATTAGGTTGAGATGCATTCCTTCTATACCTAAATTTGTTGGGAATTTTTTTAAGATATTAAATTTTGTCAAGTGCTTTCTTGAGTCTATTGAGATCATATGATTTTTGTCCTTCATTCTGTTAATATGATGTATCACATTTATTGATTTTCATATGCTTACTTCTCCTCTATGTTTACACAGGGTACTATGCTATAAAAAACATTTAATATCAAAAACCTATATTTGCCAAACAACCTAACTGAAAGAAGAATATTTGCTTTATATGTAACTCCCCTAAAGGCCTTCCTTTAAACAGAGTGCTTTCTTCATGTTATTCATTTTACATGCTATTTCTTCAGAAGCTTAGTGATTGAATAGATGTACAGAAGAATCCAGATTCCCCTCACTGCTTTACCCCTTTGACTCTGCTGGTTTGTCTACCATCTACCTAGAAATCTCCTTTCATATCTATCATCAAAAACCCATACGCCAGGGACGCCTAGGTGGCTCAGTGGTTGTGTCTGTCTTTGGCTCAGGGCCTGATACTAGGTCCTGGAATTGAGTCCCACATTGGGCTCCCCGCAGAGAGCTTGCTTCTTCCTCTGCCTGTGTCTCTGCCTCTCCCTCTGTGTCTCTCATGTGGGCTTCAGATGCTTTTCAAAGCCCCTCAGAAAGGGCTCCCTGCTAATCTGTTGATAGGACAAAGTTAACAGAGATAATTTACCAGTCAGCAGCCTCCGGGCTGCCTGCATCAGATGAGGACCTTCTTGTCATAAGAATTGAATTTCATTTGTCCCTCCTTAGTGCTCTTGTGTCACCCTGGGTGTGGAACTCACTGCCATTCACAAGTGTAACATTCATTTACTTCTATGGCTCAGAAAATATCTGCCTGCCTTAGGGCTTGAAGTTCCCAAAAGTTAATTTAGGGTCACTGACAATAGTTCTTAAAAGTGAAAATGTATCTTACAAGTTTAATAATACCAATGAGCACAGCACAATGGTACATCAAACATATACAAAAAGTGAATTAAATGAATAAGACTATTTAATTATATACTTTATATATTAATTATACAATTAATTTAACTATATTATTACTATACAAATTACATGAGTAATGTCTCAATTGAATTAATAAGCCAATTATCTAGCAAGGCACAGAGATAATGTCATTTGAGATATTTGGGGTGTTGTATGCATTTGTTTTTGTTTTAATTTGTTTTTGTTTTTGTGTTTTTTTAGGGAAAAAGAATGAGAGAAAGAAAGAAATATGGGCCTACTTGAGGATTTAGAAGCAGGTGAAATATTCTGAGAGTTTTAGACCTTGCAGAGGACAGTTCAGAAACACCACTCCCCCCAAAAAAACAACAACACAATTTTTAAAAGTTATTCTCATGGAAATTTAATCTAGTTGGGGAAAAGTCATGTAATAAAAAAATGAACAGACAAGGAGGTAAAAATAAAATGGTGGTAAAAAGACATAGAGGAGAATTAAATATGGAAGGAGAGCAGGAAGGCACTACATCTAAGTCAGCCAGTGAAAAATTTAGAAAACTCCTAAATTGTTTTCTGAAGAAAAACTTGATAAATTTTTTTTTACAGATAATTGTTCATTTCATTTGGATGTTTAAATTTATCATCATGCCCATGTGCTCAGAGAGGGGAGGAAAGACTCCAAAAGAGAAGAACGGAGGATACATTGTTTACAACTTATCAATCTATCAGCAAAGATTCCCTTATAGATCCCTTCCCCAAAATACTAATCAAAGAAATTTCCCAATTTCAGACTCTAATAAAACAGTATAGCCAAGATTCACAATCCAGCCCTATGGTGCCCCATTTTTTTAAACTTTGTCTATGTAATGCTGTTTTCTTGAGAGTGTTCCTGTAATTTTATACCTTTATCGAAAACTACCTGAATAGAAAGAAAAGTTGGAAGAAAAATCTTTTATTTAGCATAAATGTCAAATGACTTTGGCACAGTACATTCACTAGTTCTGCTATACACTCCTTCTAGGTTCTAGTGGTCATAAGTTCTGTCAGCATTCATGGGAGACAGGAAGGAGGTAGAAAGTAAGTCACTGCCACCATCTTGGCTGCTCTGTGTGCTGTGGTGACTCTTGCAGAACTTCTCCTGTTTGCATGCCTCCCACTATTCTCATTCCAGTCAATAAATATTTTACAATGCACCCTTCTTTGAGAACTTTATAAATATGACCTATGTTCATAGTCACTGTGTACGTGAATCTCAACAGATCATAACTATTATTCCAGCTCCTTAAAGCTGGCTACTCTAATGCTAAGGCCCTCCAGAAAGCCTCAATCATGACCTCTCATGATGCTCTATATGCTTGTAAGTCTCTGTGCTTTATGGACACAAGGGCAGAGTATGTGTTGTCTATTCATTTTGTTCAGGAGAGCTAGTCATGAATAACTTATGGCCCTGTCATCATCATAGTGATAAAATAAGCAGCCTGAAGTCTGACACCTGAGCTCCCACAGGAATACCTGTGGTGGTGTGGTATGTGATGAGGGAGGGTGGAACAGACAGGAGAGAATCAAAGAGAGATATGTGTGTGATGTCAGGCAATGAAAGAAGTGCCTTTATTGGCTCAAAGCCTGAGGGAGTATCACCTTTCTGTGTACAATAAAGAACCAAAACACTTTAGTTGGTGAACTTGCCCTAATACCTGTGGTGAATTTTTCAAGATACATAGAAGTGTTCCTGCTAATAGAAATAGACTATATCCTTGAAATCAGGGGAAAAGATAAAGTTATGGCTTATCCATTTTAGAATGAAAATTTAAGACCTCAAGCCTACCTGATTAAGAGCCTAAATGGTGGCCTTTTGGCAGAAGAGAGAGAGAGAGAACCTGAATTTTCTGACCTCAATGGTTGGCATGGCAACAGGGAGACTAAGTTGCTCCCAGGTGGAAGGAGAACCAGATGCTGACTGCTCAGACAAGAAGCTTTTTTCTTCAGTGATGGAGGAGGAGAGTTGCACACATGCAGAGCTCTGAGGGGGGGAGGGGGTTCCCTGGAGACTCCCATTCCCTGACTTTAATGTTTGCTAAGCAGAGCACATCAGCCCCATCTGGCTGCTCTCTTGGAAACTGATTGCCTTGCACTCACCTGCTATATTAGTGTTCTAGAGCTGCCTCAACAAAGTACCACAAAATGAGTGGTTTAAACAACAGAAATGTAGTGTCCTGTGGTTTTGGAGGCTACAAGTCTGAAATCAAGATGTTGGTGTAGTTGTTTCCTTCTGACGGCTGTGAGAGAAGGCCATCTTCTCCCTGTGTCCTTGTTTCTTCACCTTGTCTTCTAACTCTATGTGTTTCTCTCTATCCAAATCCCTTCTTTTGATAAGGATACCAGAAATATTAGATTAAGGCATAACCTAATAACTTCATTTTAACCTGATTATCTCTGTAAAGAGACCCTGATTCCAAATAAGGTCACATTCTGAGGTCCTGGGAGTTAGTACTCTAACATATCTTTTTTTTTTTTTTTTTTTTTAGGGACACAAATAAATCCATAACACCAGCTAAGCAATATTTTCATGTTTCCTTACACTGTAATCCTCCACTTTTTTTACTTGGTAGTATGCTTCTATACTCCTATTGTCACCCAAAATACAAGAATGCAGGACTTCAAGAAACCAGAGGAAAGTCAGGTGCTTCATTTTTATCTAAAGTGTTGATGATGGGTAGAAGATGATGAAGAAAGGCTAGGACCAAGAACATGAGTACTTGTCTTGGCCTTTGATCTTGTGGATGGATATCACTAAGTACATCTGCCTAGGAAAATCTCCAATATTCAAAATGGCTTTGAACATGTACCACAAGTGGTAAGACCCAGACCAATGGGTTTGTATAGTCACAAAGAAAGTTACAGGAAAGATGTGAATTATAAAAAAAGAAAATGTTATTTTTGTGTTGTGGAATCAATTTCCTCCCATAGCCTTTACAGTTTTAATCTTGCATCTTGATGGGTTTGCAGAAAAGAAGACATCATGGTGTGACAAGCTGGCAAGAACATTGGGCATGGAATCAGACAGTCCCAGTTTCAGTTAGTGCACCCACCCCACCTAAATTCCAAGTTCTGTCACTTCACTAGTCATGTGACCTTGAGCAAGTTATCTAACTTCTTGGAGCCTTGTTTCCTTTATCTGTTTACTGAGGAGGAAAATACATGGCTGTTGTGTTCACAGTAGGATGATGAATTACAATTCATTATTGTATTATATTTCAATTTAAAATATAATAATGAAATCACAAGAAGACATGTAATATACAGTCACTAATGGGGTGATTATGGATATATAGTCACTGATCATTATGGAGGTAGAAGTATGATTTAAATTAGTAATTTTCAACTTTATGCACAGGAATCATTGGGAAGTTTTAAAAGCCCAGTTGCCTGGGATGAACCCCAAGTCTATTAAGTAAGAATATCAAGAAGATTCCAACTTGAAGCCAAGGTTGAGAACCACTTGTAGATTGCTTACCTGAATTTAACTATACTAACTATACTATGGGCTAAGAAAATATCTACTCAAACCATTAAAAATTTGATATAAATTATACATTATTACATTTATTATATGAATGTATATGTTATACAATATGTAAAATATACACAAAACTTACATGTATACATAATATATCTATTGATTTTTAGTTGTTTGAATGTATATATGCCCTCAATAGGTAATATAATATATAAAGAGAATCTATAAAAAATATATGTATATATTATATATACAATATATGATCTATCATATATAGAGAGAGAATGCTTCCATAAAAATTTAAGCTACTTAAATATATTTTAAATCATTTACAACTAAAGTGAAATTAAAATCACATTTATCAATTAAGTTAGGTTATATTCACTTTGCTTACTAAGCAATTTTTAGACTTTAAGAAGCTTCAGATAAAAATGTTGAGAGATCAATGAAAACTATTCTGTAAATTGGTGTCACTATATAGACCAGTAAACGAGGAAATTCTGGCACTTTCCAAACCCTAACTCCAATGATAAGAGGCCTGAAAACCTTTCATTTCTCACCTCTTTAGGTTTACTTGCTACACTGCTATTATCTGAATGTTTGTGGTCCCTACCTAATTCATACTGTGAAATACTAAACCTTAGGAGATGGGCTTTTAGGAGATGATTAGGTCTTGAGGCAGAGTCTTCATAAATAATATTAGTGCCCTTATAAAACAGGCTCTAGATAGATACCTCGCTGCCTTCCACCATTTGAGGATAGAAGATCTCTGCAACAGAAGAGAGCCCTCACTCAACAATGCCGGTACTTCCAGCCTCAGAACTGTGAGAGATAAATTTCTGTTGTTTATAAGCTATCCAGTCAGTAGTATTTTATTATAGCAGTCAGAATGCATATACTATTTTCCTATCTGAACTTCTGTGCACTTCCAGTAAGGAAGAGCACATCTCCTCTGAAGTCATTTTGTGGTCACTTTGCATGATGAGGGGTCACATAAAGAAAGCAGAATACAAATTTAGGAATGAATGTAATCTTATATCTTGAGTAACACAGTGGCAGGTATGCTTGCAATGCAATGCATAGTTGTAGAAATTCTTTTGTGGATATGGTCAAATTAATAGAGCCAAGATCTGGGTTGAATTTGGCTATCTTCAGAAGGTCAGTATCTTCCCCATGGCAGATTGCCACCATGAGCTCTCATAGACATCCTTACAGAGAAAACTCAGCCACTCTGACTCTGACTATAAACAGTGTATGAGACTGTCCACATGTTAATATTGGAGGAACATGTGATGGAAAGTCCAGCCACAGATTCCTTTTCCAATGACCTGTCAAGTGGTTGACATTCCCACTTTAAGGATTGCTTTGAGTTGAGAATTGAAGAATGTGGCGAATATGCAAATATATTATTAGGAAGAGTTAATATTATAGACCATTATTAATGATCTATTTCTTAGAATAAATTAGTTTATTGTTTATTTATCAATTTCTAAAGATCAAAATAATAAATGGGAAAACATGAGGGTCAGTGAGGGATATAAGATATAATAGATTGCTCTTCTATTTTTGTAAGAAAGAAGGACAATGACATTCATGTATGTGTTGCAGTGAGCTTGGGAGATATCCTTCATTGTCCATTGATATATTGAGCTTAAGCCAGAAGTTCCATAAAGCAGCATTAACAGAAGAAAGTTTAGGATATCAATTGCCTGTGTCACTGTAGGTAGTTTGAAGGTGGGTGAATAAGTTACTTGAATTTAAATATCTTAACAGAAGGGCAATCCAACTCATTGTTCCTGGAAGAGTAGCTAGCTCCCACTATCACACAAAGATGAGAGGTCGCATACCGGGGCTAGCAGTAGAAGATTTTGGAATGACCTTCACTGATGAAAAGCTTTCAGTGGCTTCTATTTACCACCTGGATAACATGTAAGTACCCAGCCCGACATAAATGGCCTACCATGATGGGTGCAGCTTCAGTCCTCAAAGGATGTACTTTTTGCTTTAGTACCACTAAAGGTGCTTTATTGTGCTCATTTTTCCCTCTTTTTCCCTCTTCTGCTTGTCTCACTTCAATTTTCCCTTTAAGACCTAATTTGGACATCACTTCTCAATGGAGAATTCCTTGACTCTCCCAGGTCCCAGGAGGCCCTTTTTCCTCTCCCTGTAAATTCTGATGTCTATCTCTTATTATTACACTTACAGCATAGGTTAAGTTTCTGTGTCTCCCATTATTTTACAAAGTCTTTGTGGAGAGGGACTATACTTTATTCATCTTTGTGTCCTAGAGACTAAGATAATAAACAAATAATTGGATGGAAGGATGGAAAAATTTGTCTTGTTGAATTCCAAACCTGTTTGGAGACATTTTCATCATTATCCATGATTTGCTTAGGATAAGACATGAGAAATGGGTGCAGAGTAAGTGTGTAGAAATAAAAAATAAAAAAATAAAAATATAAAAAGAACTTATATCAACGTTTTTATTGTCCCTAAGTTACTATAGTTGAATCTTAGTTGGAGTTTCTGGAACCGTATTTTTTTGGCTTAAAAATTTGTTAGTTCTAGAAAGTTTTTTTGGGATTTACCATGTCTCTATTTCCTCTAGTTTCTTTTTCATTTAAATAATTGATGCCCTTTGCACTTTTAATAGGCTACTTATTGATTGTCTTCTAGTTATATTTTTTGGTTTTCCCTAATTATAAAGTAAGTCTCTAAGTAAGTCTTTTTAATGTTTTGGTCTCTTAATACTGCAGCATGGTGATTATGAGCCTATCATGTTTCATAGCCTAGTGCTGTATTTTCTCATTGTATGATCTTTGACAAGTTACTTAACCATTGGCACCTCATTTTCCCTCATATATAAAATGGGAATAATACTGGTTCTTGTCTCAGATTGTTGTTATAAGAAATAAATGAATAATATTCCATTGTATATAGTATACATGCAAAATTTCCTTTATCTATCATCCATGTATGGTTCCTTAGGCTGCTTTCATATCTTGGATATTATAAATAATGCTTCAGTGAATATAAGGGTACATATATCTTTTTTGAGTAAGTGTTTTGTTTTTCTATGGATACGCACCCAGAGTAGAATTGCTGAATCATATGGCAGTTCTATATTTACATTTTTGAGGAATCTCCATATCATTTTCCACAGTGGCTATACCAATTTGCATTCTCACCAGCAGTTCCCAAGTGTTTCCCCTTCTCCACATCCTCACCAACACTTGTTATTTTTTGTCTTTTGGATAATAGCCAATCTAATGGGTGTGAGGTCATGTCTCATTGTGGTTTTGATTTGCCTTTCCCTGATGATCTGTGATGTTGAGCATCTTTTCATGTATCTCTTGGCCATCTGTATGTTTTCTCTGGAAAAATTTCTATTCAATGCCTCTGCCCATTTTTTAAATTGAAATAGTTTTTTTTTTTTTGCTATTGATTTATATGAGTTCTTTATATGTTTTGGGTATTAACCTCTTATCAGATACATGACTTGCAAACATTTTTTCCTATTTGGTAGGTTGCCCTTTCATTTTGTCATTGACTTCCTTTGCTGTCCAGGAGATTTTTAGTTTGATGTAGTTCTACTTGTTTGGTTTTGTTTTTATTGCCTTTGCTTTGGTATAAATCCAAAAAATAATTTCCAATGATGATATCAAGGAGCTTACTGTCTATGTTTTCTTCTAAAAGTTCTAAGGTTTCAGGTCTCATGCTCAAGTCTTTAACCCATTTTGAGTTAATTTTTGTGTATGGTGTAAGATAGTCAACTAATTTTATTCTTTTACATGTGGCTGTCCAGTTTTTCCAACATAATCTATTGAACAGACTGTCCTTTCCTCATTGTATATTCTTAGCTTTTTTTTTGTCATAAGTTAATTAAGTGTTCATCAAAGAATAAATGGATATAGAAAATACACACACACAATGGAATATCATTCAGCCATAAAAAGAAGGAAATCCTGCCATTTGCAACAAAATGGATGAACTTTGAGGGTATTATGATAAGTGAGAACACCAGACAGGAAAAGACAAATACCATATGATCTCACTTATAAGTGGAGAAAGAAAACAACTCAGAACTCATTGAAACAGAGAAGATTGCTGTTACCAGTAGGGGGGTTATAAGTTAGTAAAATGGGTGAAAGCTACAAACTTTAGGTTGTAAAATAAATAAGTCATCATGAGATATAGTATGTAGCATGGTAACTGTAGTTAATAATACTGTATTGCGTATTTGTAAGTTGCTGAGAATAGATCTTAAAAGTTCTTATCACAAGAAAAAAATATGGAGCTATGTGTGGCAATGGATATTAACTTTTTATTGTGATCATGTATATACCTTATATATGCACAAATATTATATTTGTATATATCGACATATGCAAATATTATTATGTTGTACACCTGAAACTAAGAACATGTGTTATGTCAGTTATATCTCAATAAAAAAGGGAAAAAAAGAAACAAATGGGAGCATGCATGTTATCACATGTTTAGAGCATGTAATCTCTAATCTAATCTCTTCATTCATGTAATCTAATGAAGGTTAAGCCTTTTTGTTATTGCCTTCACATGATCATTGGTAATGCTCGTGTGTTCAGTACTTTACATAGGTCCCTTTATGGTGAATGAAAAAGAATTCACATTGAAGCACATCACTAGGAAATTCAGAACACTGACTCTAAAGACATCCTCAGTACTTTTTGAGATAAGAAATAAACAAGCAAACAAACACAAACAGAAAAAAGTAACACATAAACAACTTAAAATAGAATGGTATTCAATTTATTAACAACAAATCTAGCATTTATAAGGTAATGTAAAAAAGCATCTCAAAGACTGAGGAAAAGTTAAATTCCAACCTACAGCTGAATACTCAGATAAACTATCACTTAAAAAAAAAGTGGAATAAAGAGATTTTCATTTATACGCAAAGTCTCAAAACACTTATCCACCTTGAACTTGGTCTTAGTTCATTTGTGCTGCTATGATAAAAATATCTTAAGTCTATGGCATGGGTTAGCTTAAACAACAGAATTTCTTTCTCATTGTTCTGGAGGCTGGGAAGTCCCAAACGAAGTGCTGGCAGACTTGATGTCTGGTGAGAAACTACTTTCTGGCTCATAGAGAACTGCCTTCTTGCCATGTTCTTACATGGTGGAAGGGGCAAGGGAGCACTCTGATGCATCTTAATAAGGACACTAATTCCACCCAAATGGGATCTCACCTAATCACCTCCCAAAGGCCTCACTTCCAAATACCATCACACTGGGCATACATTTATAATATGAATTTGAAAGAGACATGAACATTCAGTCAATAGCAGATTCTTTCTTAGAAAGTTACTAAAGAGGGGTGCCTGGGTGGCATAGTCAGTTAAGCATCTGACTCTTGGTTTCAGCTCAGGTAATGATCTCAGGGTCCAGGAATTGAGCCCTGCATCAGGCTTTGTGCTCAGCGTGGAGTCTGCTTGAGATTCTCTCTCCCTCTATCTCTGTCCCTCCCACTTGTGCTCTCTCTCTCAAATAAATAAATAAATAAATAAATAAATAAATAAATAAATAATTTTTTTTTAAAAGTAAGTTGCTAAAAGAATGTTTTTCATCAGAAAGGAGAATAGACAAAAAATAAGGAGGCATAAGGAATTTAGAAAACCATGAGGCAATATCCAACATAGGAAAAAAAACAAAGGACATTTAAAAAATAATAATGAAAAGAAGACCCAAGAAAATGGCTATTTATTGGGCTAGTGAACAACCAGTACACATAGAAACAAAAGAGAGAAAGTTTCCAGAAGTGATGGTTCACAAAACAAAAACAAAAACAAAACAAACAGAAAAAAATATTTACACATTTTGTGATATACTTGAATATAAAGAGAGGTGTCTTACAGATCTGATAGGGGGTTTGGAAGTGAATTAGTTGTAGGACACTGAAAACTAAGCAAATAACCACAAAAGTGATGATGAATTCCACTGACAGAAAAATTGGAATGAGAAACATAATGTAATACTCCATGTAGCCCAGCTATTAATATCATCATAACCTTGTAAGACCTGAATATTGATGTACCCAAATTTGTGACAATAATATATCCTGAATAAGGGGATGAGGGAAGTGTAAGTGTGCAGAGACAATGGAGAGTAAAAAAGTTAAGTCCTCATTTTCTATTGTAGGAAATCAACTAAGTAAAATTGAAAAATCAAGAAATAGCGGGATCCCTGGGTGGCGCAGCGGTTTAGCGCCTGCCTTTGGCCCAGGGCGCGATCCTGGAGTCCTGGGATCGAATCCCACGTCGGGCTCCCGGTGCGTGGAGCCTGCTTCTCCCTCTGCCTATGTCTCTGCCCCTCTCTCTCTCTCTGTGACTATCATAAATAAATAAAAAAATTAAAAAAAAAAAAAAAGAAATAGCAACACAGTATTTTTTCTAGTAAGATGGAGGTAAATAGCTAGAAAAGAGATCCCTGGGTGGCGCAGCGGTTTGGCGCCTGCCTTTGGCCCAGGGCGCGATCCTGGAGACCCGGGATCGAATCCCACATCGGGCTCCCGGTGCGTGGAGCCTGCTTCTCCCTCTGCCTATGTCTCTGCCTCTCTCTCTCTCTCTGTGACTATCATAAAAAAAAAAAAAAAAAAAAAAAGAAAAAAAAATACCTAGAAAGATCTAAAGAATTGAAAGGTCACATATTAGGAATAGAAATCAAGAATGGGAAAAGATAGAGCTGAGAGCCCACTTTTTAAAATTATAAACCATTATAGCACTGCTTGAAATATTGGACTACATACATAAATTATTTTTTCACGTGTTAAAACTTAAAAACTGTGAAGCAAATCAAATATACAGGTATTTAATGGTAGGTAGTTTTAGGAAGTTTTGATGCAAGTTTTTTCTTTTATATCAATTTGGACATGATTGTGTAGAAATTGAAATCTAATTATATATTTGAAAAACACCTAATTCCTTCCTTTTCATACTTAAGAAAAAAATAATAAATTGTGATCTTCTTTTGACTATTGGGATGCTGTTGATAGTTCTAGTAAATGCTTAGCTTGGGAAACTAGAATATCAAAGCTCTCCTCTTGGCATGCATTGGGATATGAATCATCAACACAGGAGCAGAATGTTCTGAGCTAACCCCTACCTCTCCCCTAGCATTTAACATTCATTGATATCATCATCACTACCAAAATGACTGTAACCAAGATATTGCATTAACCCACGGTGAAATTGAGGAGTAATTGAAATGTTTTAATTAAGTTTATTGACTAAAGGCAACAAAATCTCCACCTCTTCCATTAGCACATTTTCTCAGAATACATCTAATGAAAGGAAAGAAATTTTTTTTTTTACTTTTGTTAAAAGTCTTTCCTAAGCTTCACATGTTCTTTGGAAATCTTGGGGAGACAGGAGAAATGATATGTCAGCAATGACAATTCTATAAAATTGTTAGGACAATTGGGAAAAAGGTAAATTGACTCTAGTGTACATTTATGTATAAAATGGGTGGATATTGTCATAGTATAAAGACTTTAACAAATAGAAAAGCCTAGAGGAGAGAAAGAAGGAGAAAAGCTGAGAAAAAAAAAGTTAAATAGAGGGAAGAGAGAAATAACAGGACTGGGAAGGGAAAGAGTAGCAGATATACAGGTAGAACCTGTACTGTGCGCATGGCCATGTTCCCAGCCTCTCTTGTATTACCTAACAACCCAACAATTTTTCTGATCTCGTCCTTTTGTCTGTAGCCAATTGGACCTAGATCTCCAACTCTAACTCAGACCCAACCTCTTTACTTATTGCCAGAAAATTCCTTTCATAGACTTCCAAGGACCTTTCTGTACTGGCCTGGACCACAGGACTCAGATACCCAGACCAGTGTGTGTACAGCTTCATCTATTCTTTGATAAATAAGTGGATCTGGCCTTTCTTCTATTTTCATTCTAAGGGATAAGAGGGAAAATATAATATAAGCTCTGCTCCTTCTAGAATGGCCCAGTTTACCTAATGGACATCCCTACTCTATGTTCAGTAGGGCCATGTAGAGGGAGAAGAGGGATAAGTGTAGATGTGTGTTGGTGTGGTATGTTGATCTACTGCTATGTGCCTGTATGTGCCCATGTATGTGTCTCTAACTTCTGAACACTTTTCTAATATCTGGTGGTCCCTGACTGTGAGTTTACACAGAAGGATGTAGTTTTAAAAAGTCAAGTAGGGACTCTCTCTGCAAGAGCAGAGCTTCTGAGTTGGTAGGGCTCACTCACAAGGTGATCAGATTGGGACACAAATGGCGATCCAATGGCTCCCAAAGGTATCTATAATCTATCTACTAATTCCAAACCTGTGACTATACTATGTTATGCACATAGAGGTATTAAGGCGGTAGGTGAAATTAAGGTTGCTAATCAGTTGACCATAGAATAAAGAAGTTATCCTGGATTATCTGGGTGGGCCCAGTGAAATCACAAGGACCTAGTGGATCCTTAAAAGTGGAAGAAGGAATTGGAAGAGAGAATCAGATGGATGGCAGCATGAAAAGGACTTGGTCTTGGGGAAAAACCGAGAGCTTTTCCCCTAAGGTCAGGAACACAACAGGGATGTCCACTCTCACCACTGTTGTTCAATACTACTGGAAATCCTAGCCTCAGCAATCAGACAACAAAAAGAAATAAAACGCATTCAAATAAGCAAAGAAGAAGTTAAACTTTTACTCTTGACAGATGACACATGATATAGAAAACCCAAGATACTTCACCCAAAATTGCTAGAACTGGCACAGGAATTCAGCAAAGTTGCAGGATATAAAATCAATGCACAGAAGTCAGTGCATTTCTATACACTAACAATGAGGTAGAAGAAAGAAATCAAGGAATTGATCCCTTTTGTACAATTGTGCCAAAAATCATGCAATACCTAGGAATAAACCTAATCAAAGGGGTAAAGGATCTGTACTCTGAAAACCATAGAATACTTATGAAAGAAACTGTGGAAGATACAAAGAAATGGAAAAACATTCCATGCGCAAGTATTGGAAGTACAATATTGTTAAAATATCTATGCAATCCAAAGCAATCTACACATTCAATGCAATCCCTATCAAAATACCATCAGCAGTTTTTATTGAGCTGGAAAAAACAATCCTAAAATTTGTAATGGAACCAGAAAAGATCTTGATTAGCCAAAGTAATGTTGGAAAAAAAAAAAAAAAGAACAAAGCTGGAGGTCTCACAATTCTGGACTTCAAGGTGTATTACAAAGCTGTAATCATCAAGACAGTATGCTAGTGGCACCAAAAACACACACAGATCAATATAGATCAATGAAAAAGACTAGAGAACCCAGAAAAGAACCCTCAACTCTATGGTCAAGTATCTTCAACAAAGCAGGAAAGAATATCCAATGGAAAAGAGATAGTCTTTTCAACAAATAGTGTTGGGAAAAATTGGACAACCACATACAAAACAACGATATTGGATCACTGTCTTACATCACACACAAAAATAGACAAAATGGATGAAAGACCTACATGTGAGACAGGAATCCATCAAAATCCTAAAGAGAACACAGGCATCAACCTCTTTGACCTCAGCCACAGCAACTGCTTGCTAGACACATCTCCAAAGGCGAAGGAAACGAGAAAAAATGAACTATTGGCATTTCATCAGAATAAAAAGCTTTTGCATAGCAAACAGTTGACAAAACTAAAAGGCAACCTACAGAATAGGAGAAGATATTTGAAATATTTTATCAGATAAAGGGCTAGTATCCAAAATCTGTAAAGAACTTCTCTAACTCACCCATAAAACCAAAAAATTCAGTTAAGAAATGGGCAAAAGACATGAACAGACATTTCCCCAAAGCAGACATACAAATGTCCACAGAAACATGAAAAAATGCTCAACATCACTTGTCATCACAGAAATACAAATCAAAACCACAATGATTTGGTCAGAATGACTGAAACTAACAACTCAGGAAACAATAGATGTTGGCAAGGATGCGGAGAACGGCAAACTCTCTTTCACTGTTGGGAATGCAACTGGTGCGGCCAATCTGTAAAACAGTATAAGAGATTCCTCAAAAAATTAAAAATAGAACTACCCTACAACCCATCAATTGCACTACTGGTATTTGTCCAAAGGATACAAATGTAGTGATTTAAGGGGATAATGCACCCCAATATTTATAGCAGCAACATCCAAAAAAGCCAAATAATGGAAAGAGCCCAGATGCCCATTGGCAGATGAATGGATAAAGAAGATGTGGTATATATATATATATATATATATATATATATATATATATATTACTGAGCCATCACAAGAAAATTAAATCTTGCCATTTGCAATGATGTGGATGGAACTAGAGGGTATTTTGCTAAAAGAAATAGGTCAATCAGAGAAAGACAATTATCATATGATCTCACTCCAATGTGGAATTGAAGAAACAAAACAGAGGATCATAAGGGAAGGGAGGGAAAAAGAAAGATCACAAGATCAGAGAGGGAGACAAACCATAAGGGATTCTTAATCATCGGAAACATACTGAGGGTTGCTGGAGGGGAGATTGGTGGAGAGATGGGGTAACTGGGTGATGGACATTAAGGAGGGCACTTGCAGTAATGAGCAATGGCTGTTGTATGTCACTGATGAATTATTAAATTCTACCTCTGAAACTAATAATACAGTATATGTTAATTATATTGAATTTAAATTAAAGAAAAAAAAAAGAAGAAGAGGACTTGGTCTGATGTTGCTGTTTTTGAAACTGAAAGAAAATGGCCATAAGCTAAAGAATGTGGAAAACATCTAGAAGCAGGAAAAACAAGGAAACAGTTTGCCCCGAGTGTCCAGAATGCCAACACCTTTAGTCTAGCCCAATGAGACTCATTTTGGATTTCTAAGCTCCAGAATTGAAAGATAATAATTTTTATTATTTTAAACTGACTAGTTGTGGTCATTTGTTACAGTAGCAGTTGG
This sequence comes from Canis aureus, assembly GCF_053574225.1. Classification (NCBI taxonomy): domain Eukaryota; kingdom Metazoa; phylum Chordata; class Mammalia; order Carnivora; family Canidae; genus Canis; species Canis aureus. The sequence continues at coordinate 51,382,639 of NC_135616.1, forward strand.
AACTAATACACTCCCAACAGCAGTATGTGTAGACCTTTTCTTTTGTCCAGAAGCTTCTCCAGAAAAGAAAGAAAATAATCCTGACTTCTTGAAGTCCATGAACCAAGCAAGGGGTCTTACCATTCAGATTTTTTTAAAAACATGTTTTTTATGGCACTGCATCTCTCCTTGGTTCCCAGGGTATTTATAGGCAACACTCTTTTCAGTATTACCCTATAGAAGTAATTGGTACTTCCAATTTTGAGCCCTTATAGGGTTCTATGGTATAAATCAATTTGCTTGTTGTGGGCTTTCTTCACTCTCACCTTACTTTGGGAAGCTTTATTTGCTTTTGTTATATCAAATCACTTATTATTCATTAATTCACTATCCATCATCTAAAATTGTATTGACATTTCTAACATGCTGTCACTGTCCTCCTAGATCCATAAATTATAATGTTTTTACATTTCATACCCATTTTACTAAGATTTCAGAAAGGAACAGAGGCAAACAAGTGATTCATTCATATGCTTAATTAGAATTCTTTTTACTTCCCTTTTGTATTTTATAGGTTAGAAACAGAAAGTGAGTGGCTAAGCAATTTGTGAGATTTTTAAATCCAGTCCTGACTGACTTCCAAGTCGATGTTCATGTGAACTTATGACCCAAAACAATTGGGATCTGAAAAGCTTCCCATATTGGCCAAAAGCAGCTCCTTGGATTCCTTAAATGTGAGGATGTTGCACAGTGATACCTTGACTTGCTCAAAATGCATTTTATTAAATCTTCAGGCACAGAAATCTCTTTGTATCTGAAAAGTGGCTCCCCACATATCAACCACACTTCCCAGATTTTCTTTTCCCTTTTACCTACGTCCCTCCAAGTGACTGGTTCATATCAACAAAATATAAGTAGAAGTGAGGCTGAAAGGTTAAGAAGCTGCTTGACTTTCCCCATTCTCTGTCTTCTCCCACCTGCCTGTTGGAGGTTGATGAGCAATTTCAATGTGAACTCAAGACAAAATTTTATTGTAATAAGCCACTGGTAATTTTTAGTTTCTTTGTTGTAGAAGCTAGTATTAACTACCACTTCAGGGTATGGCACAGGGCAAAATCTATTCAGAGGAAGGAATGCTTTATTGCTTCTCACAAAGTCTCTTTCTGCCAGCCAAGTTATACAGCTTTGGATTGCCTCTCCTGCAGATGGAATATTTTGTCAAGTTGCACAAAGGTGATATATAGGTTAATTATTGCCCTTCAGGAATTAACTATCAATTATTCTCCATGAATGAGGAAGTCCAGCAAGTCTCTGCCCCCTTGGATGTATCATTCATAGATACAAGAAACAGGATAATTTAGAATAGTCCAGTACAATGCTCAAGAAGTGAATGTGATCATTGGACAAGTCAGTGATGTTTGGAAAATGGTTTAACATCTTGGCTTTCAGTGTGAGAAAATGAAGTTTCCTTTCCTTGTTTGAAAGTTAACTCTGATAAAACACATGAGGGACAGGAGATGAATCTGGTCACAAACCAAAAGCTAAATTTTCCAGCCTGATGTAATTGTTCCAGGAAAAGTATAATGCCATGGGGAAATAAGGAATGGCTAGACAGAGAATTCAATGAGCCCTTTGTAAACTGAGTTTGCTTACACATTTTAAGCTAAAAATAATCTTTGATGTGTTTTTTCCCCTCCTATCCAAAGTTATGGCCTGCTGGTTAGGTGGGCAAAACACATTTTCATATGGTCCTTCATTTAATTGTGAATCAAAATCTTGCATGCTCAGTGGGTACTTAGAGAACTCTGTAAACTTAGAGAAATAATATGAACAGAATGAGGAGGAAAGAAAGAACTGAAGAAAAGGAGACTAGAGCTATGATTCTCAGCTCTACTCACACAACGTAATCCTGAATGCCCTGCCTCAGAGTGCATATTCTTGAGATCCTTGGTTGACTGAACCAGGGGTTGAGTTTTCCCTCACTGGAAACATCCAACCAGTCTGTGGGCCCTTTTTTTCAGAGTTAATACTACTTAGAGTTGAAAGTTAGAGGAAATGATTGGTATGGACTCTTTCAAACCTAAGACTTGATGACAAAACAAAATGGCTACCAATCTGCTTGTTATGTCTGGAGGCCCCAGAGGGCAGCCCATTTTTCTGAACTCTAGGAAGTCAACCCACAGATAGATAGTGGGTGTGATATGGTGTGGAGGATGGAGGATAAAATTTGCCTGCTTTGGGGACTCATGCAGTTCTTCTATTATTTAAAGCAGTAATTACTTCCTTGGCTTGCCGACATCAGGCTGTCAGACTTTGAGCTCTGTTGCTGCTGTGCCATTGTCAAAATCAAATTACTAAAAAGGTCAGCCTCATTAATATATGTTTTGAAAGGAGTGAAAATGCCAGACAGAAAATCTGTGAGCATTTAGAGCCTTGAGTCAACAGCTTTGCTCTGGTTTATTTTACTGCTACATATTATTATTTGTTCTAAGGTGTACATATCAAGATCGTAAGCCCAAGATTACCTATGGAAACTTACGAATCATGTTTGTCTAACCCTCTTGATCCAAGTGGAACATATGCTGAGACTCTTCCCAGACAGATGGATACTCTGGTAATAGAGACTCTGCCCCTCTGTATCTCAGAGGGCAATTATCTTGAGACATTCATAAATACTTGACCATGGGTTAATTTATTAGTTTAAAATTTACACACAGGTGGGAATATTGTATGAAATAAGCATCCACTGAAGAAGTTCTGGGACTCAAGATGAAAATTTCAAGAAGGCCAATAATCCGAGTCCTCATCTCAGCTGAACCATGAATATTTTCTGTGACCTTAGATGACTGTGACTAAGTCTGTGACTTCACCTAGAAACTACTAGTTTTTCTATTTTGTTGAATGGAATTTGCTTCCTTTCTGATATGACTTGGGATGACTTCTGATGACAGGGATCATGCCCTGGACTGAAGGTGGCGCTAAACCGCTGAGCCACCGGGGGCTGCCCACATCATTTCTTAATTAGAGATTAAATTAGTTCAGAACAGTAGATAAGTGATAATTCTTAAGATTGCTAAGAACTATGGCCTAAGCAACAGAACACTTAAAGTTTAGTCTCACGTGGGATCCCTGGGTGGTGCAGTGGTTTGGCGCCTGCCTTTGGCCCAGGGCATGATCCTGGAGACCCGGAATCCAATCCCACATCGGGCTCCCGGTGCATGGAGCCTGCTTCTCCCTCTGCCTGTGTCTCTGCCTCTCTCTCTCTCTCTCTCTCTCTCTCTCTCTGTGTGTGTGTGACTATCATAAATAAATAAAGAAAAAAAATAATTAAAAAAAAATTTTAGTCTCACGTAACTTGGTGCTGCTTAGCTGCTAGCTTGATACATGACTTTGGATACTTTTTATTTGCTTGGTTAGTTGCTTCCCTACTTGCTTGTTTTTACCTCTCTAGGCCTCCATTTCCTTGATTTTAAATGACAGTATCAGATTAGATGATTTCCAAGGTCCTTTTCAGTTTTAAAATTCTACCATTCCAAAGGAGATAATGTAAATGTAGCTGTGTGCCGTTTAACATATTTTGATTACCAGCTTTTCACAGTGAACAGAATTCCCACTGTTTGAACTGACCATGAGTTTCAAATTGGCCAGGTGCTGCCTCCTTTAAATATGTAACACAGAGAAAACAACTCATTATGATATAATTTTTTAGCCATTTGTTTATCAAGCAAATTAGCTATGGATCAGCAGACAGTGGGTTCTTTAAATTGAGACTCAAGAATGGTCTATACTAATGTAAATATTGTATTCCAGAATATGAGTACTGTGTTCTTGCCTGGGCAAGAAAAGCTAATGACAGTTTGTGAAGCTTGCTTCACAGTTTTGCCTAGAGTGGACGTGGTTCTCAACTTACTTTGAACGTGCAAAAAAGACTTTAGATATCATGAAAGTTATTTCTTTGGAAAAGAGAAGATAATGAGTAACATGTTATGATAAGAAATGTCACTAATTAGTAATAATTACTGCCAGCTAAAATCATTAATATAATTACTCATACTATTTAGTAATAAAGTAGAGAAGGAGAGAACAAAGTCATGAAAAGTTGCTATAAACAGACCAAAGACAGAGAACTTCATCTTTTCACTTTCATATGCACTTGCTAAAATGTTGGTCTCTTCCCCAGAAATTTTGCTTTAGCCTACCTGTTTCTCAAGATCTATGTGAAATAACATTTCTTCCATAAAACTATTGATCTTCCCAATAAGATATGCTCTTTCCTGTATTCAGTTAAATGAACATTTGTGGAGGGCTACTCTAAATCAGGCACTGTGGGCACCTGGGCTCGTTGGGTAAGCATCTGCCTTCAGCTCAGATCATGATCCCAGGGTCCTGGGATCAAGCCTGTGTTGGGCTCCCACTCAGTGGTGAGCCTGCTTCTCCCTCTCCTCCTCGCTTTTGCTCTCTCTCACTATCTCTGTCTCTGTCTCTATCTCTCTCAAAATAAATAAATAAATAAATAAATAAAATCTTTTTAAAAATTAAATAAATCAGGCCCTGTGCTCAATACTGTAAGAACTGGACAGACTCCTTATCACTCCATTTTCTGAAACCTTCACAGCATTTTGTCTATACCAATACTTAACAGTTTGTTCTAACTTGTTTAGTATATGCTTGTTTACCTGACACAATCCTTTGGACATATAGTAGATGCTCAAATAAACATTTGGAGAATGAAAATGAGGCAATAATCACTCCCTACTGTAGACCATTTAGCAATACTCATAAATAAATACTATTATCTCTAAAATTATAATATAATTGAATGAGAAAATACAATTTCATCTATCAAAATTTAGTTAATAAGACCTTTGGGGATACTGTTTGTTGCATGTACCTCTATTACTAATGTGAATACTTATATCTCTTTAAAAATACACTTCAGTTACTTTAGGCAAAATAGCAAACCAGACTCACAGACTGATCCTCTATCATTAGCTATGACACTCTCCTGTGAATCAAATGTTCTCAAGACAGCTGAGGATCAGAGAGACATCAAAAACAACCTTGTAAATCCTCAGCCTTGCCTATGAACAATGAAAATTATAAATAACCCTTATAAATCAAACAAATCTCTGCAAGCCTTGGGCAAAAGTTGGGTGGTTACTTAAACTGACATTCTATGTGCAAAACGTAGAATGGGGAAGTGGGAGATCTGAGATTGGGCTCACAGAATGGGAAGTTCCCTAAACTAGGACACAGAAGGGGGTCCTGGTTAGGTCTTGGGATGCTTCCATGAGGGCAGAGGTCTATCCATTGTTAGACACTAATGTGCCTAACAGAGAACTGGAGATCCAGTACAGGTAGCGTACTGTGTGTGTGTGTGTGTGTGTGTGTGTGTGTGTGTGTGTGAAAGAGAGAGAGAGAAATAGAGACAGAGGGTAAGCAAGCAAGGAGGGCTATACCAAGATACAAATCAATAGCTGAGTGTTAACTCTTGTCAAGGGTTTAGTTAAGGAAAGCATTTTACCCTTCTTGCAAACCAAAGATAAGCCTGTCACATTTCCATGGATACAAGAGAATAGGCATTTTCCTGCACTGCTATTGCCCTATTTGAATTGAGATTTAGAGTACCCAGTGACAGTTACACATGCAATGGACTGCAGTGCAGAAGAGGGCCCCTGGGCTTAGGGGACCTGTAGGTTTTCTAATATGCAGCAAACTTTCCTGATTTTTGCTTTAGAGGAATACACTCTCTCTTCCAAATGTACTTGGAAAGAATCTGGACATGCAGAAACATGAGAGACTCATGTTTAAATGTCTCTCAACACATTGTATTCTAGTGACAAAGACAAAAATATGAATGAATGAATGTATGAATGAATGAATGGAACTAGATAGTAATAAGTGATATGAAAGGCAAAATCAGAGTATGGCCATGAAGATTGATAAGGAAGGCTATTCGCAGCAGCTTTGTTAGGGAAAGCTTTTAGGAGAAAGTAATATTTGAGCAGATACCTACATAAACTGAATGCCAGTCATAGAACTACTGCCTCGAGAGCATTCTCAGATGGAAGAATGCCTAGTGTTAGTGTTGGGAGAACAACACATGCAGGAGGAGCTTGCCTGCTGTATTTGACAAACAGCCAGACACTCGGTGCGGTCTGAGCAGAGGGAGGAGGGTAGGAAGTGGGGTTGGACAGAGTCAGGAGCCATATTATGCTCTAGTATGCCCACAGAAGAATTTTTTTTTAGATTTTGATAAGCTGTCATTTGGTAAATGAATAAATAAATGAATGAATGATTATCCTTCATTTCTTCTAATTGAATGGCACCAGAAAGGCTATGGAATGGGAAGTGATTGAGAAATCTTCGTGCTAAATCACAGCAACTCCTGGAGGCATCAGAGCCTCAAGAAGAAAGACAATGAGTGGTGGCAACAAAGATAAGAGACAATAGACCAAAAAAAAAAAAAAAGGAGAGATAGAGAGAGAGAGAGAGAGACAATAGACCAAACACCTGGATCTGAAGAGGAAAGGCAGGCATGGACCTTGAACTGAGTTTAAGTGTCTAAGGACCTTGAACTGGGTTTAAATGTCTGAACAGTGAGAGGTCCTACATTCCCCAAGAAGATCACATGGTCTAGACACAGCAGAGTAACTGCCCCTTTCTTTTTTCTCCATTTGCCATTCTTTCTCTGGTTCCAGCTCTCTTTCCTCCATTTCTTCCTCAGTATCCATCTGCATTTGTCTCTTCCTCTCTTCTATATCATTTCCTTACACATTTCTCATCTTGATCTCTCCTTGCAATTCCCATTTCTCAAATCTCTTGTCTCACAGTCCCTCCCCACTCTTCAGCACATGAAAGCCTCTTTTCTCTCTCCTGAACTTTGGGGCTCCCCTTTTGGGGCTTACATTGTCCTCTGAAGCACCATGGTTAGTGTATCCTCACCAGTTAGAGAGATCTTAGGAAAGGGGAAGAGCTTTCCCTCCTTCACCTGTTTGGATAATGGTAAAATGTCCTTCCCTTCTCCAGCTGGGATCAAAGTATGGTGTCCCATGGAAGAATGGTGGAAAGGAAGGATCAGTTCCACTACAGCAATACCATAGTGGGAAAGACCCATTGCCCCTAGTCCCCATAAAAGCCATGCCTGGATTCACAGACAGTGTCTGGCACACAGTGGTAGGTGCTTTGAAAATTTTTGTTAAATTTATGAATATACTCTTATCATTATCATAATTATTTTGAAGTATTTGGCATGAACTTTTACATCTAAATTAGGCAGCATCTCAAGGTTTTTTTTTTTTTTTTTTTTTTTTTTTTGGTGGACTCAAGGAGAAAAGTTGTTTTGTTTTGTTTCTTAATAGACAGTGATTGCCATGGAGGTGTAAAAACTAGTTTCTGCATTCTTACCACCAAATCATAGAACTTGTGATATACCAGATACAAGCAGCATAATCTTAGATGACATTCCTAGACAAAAACAACAAACTAAAGCATTGATAGATCCAAAACAAGTGGCAAGTCTTCTTGTATCTCCAAAATTTGGCCACAATGAATCCTCATTTTCCTCTGCCTTCTGTTATAATTTTAAACCCACATTCCCACAAGGCTGTCTCCTCTCACTGGTGCTATTCCTTGTCACTAGGACTGAGAAGTTGTAGTTAGATTTGTTCCTTCACTTACCAAACACCTCTTGAGAACCTTCCATGTGCCAAGGACTGGGCTGAGTGCTGGCCGTCAGGCCTGCTGCACATCCTTGGAGAGCCATAGTCTAGTGGAGACACAAATGTGTATAGGTCAGCACAGTTCAGGGCTGTAGGCCTCAGATGGGGACTCCCATGGGGCATAAACATAGCCCAGAGGAGGGGGCATTGGTTGTCCTTACAGGTGGGGGTGGGGGTTAGAAAGGAAGTCAGAAAGGGTTTGGGGCAGTATATGATAATAATGTGAGCTGCCTCTTGAATGAGCACTATTTCCCAGGTAGACAGGTACAAAGCTGCAGAGATAGGGAAGACTTACCCTCATCAGGAAGTGCCAATCAATCCAATATGGCAGGAGTAGGGGATGAGGAAGAAGGTGATAGGGAAATGGGCCCAGCAAAAGATGAGGCTTAGAATTAATCAGCTGGAGGTCACTTCTGCAAATGTTCCTAGAGGAATTATGTGGTGCTGTTGTTCTGGAAAAACTTACCAAGTACATCCTTTGTCTTTCTTATTTGGTTACTTTGGAAAAATGAGTTATCATCTCTGTTGGAACACACACGTACATATATAACTGCATACATGTTCATAAATACACATGCACATGTGTACACATAAACCACCCACAGCTTCACCTTACCCAAACACCAGAAGAAGTCAGTAGATTGATGTTATTGCTTCAGAAGAGTAAATAGATTCCAACAAAAGGATTTTTTTTTTAAGATTTTATTTATTTGAGAAAGAGAGAGTGAGTGTACGCACAGAGTGAGAGGAAGAAGCAGACTCTCCTCTGAGCAGGGAGCCTGATGTGGGGCTCAATCCCAGGACCCTGGAATCATGATCTGAGCTGAAGGCAGATGCCTAAAGGGCTAAACCACCCAGAAGCCCCCCAACAAATGAATTTTATTTACATTTATTTACATTTTTAAGGTTTTCTAGGGTTTTTTTTCATGATTGAAATGAGCATTTTTATTATGTAGAATTGGAAAAAGCAGAACAGAGAGAAATAAATATGTTTACATCTCCCAGATAGTTATTATCAATATTTTGATTATTTCCTTCCAGCCTTTTTTCCTATGCACAAGTTTTATTTGTTAACCTAAGTGTAAGCCTGAATGATTTTTAGAATGTAAAGAAGAAAGTGGTTTAACGGGATTTCACCTCAAGTAGATCGTCACTGAACAATATTTATGGATTTTCTATTTTGTGTCAGGCACTGTGCTAAATGCTGTACTAGAGCAATAAACACAGCAGGCATAGTGCCTGCCCATGCAGGTTACCGTGGAGATGCGAAGGCCTGGAAATAAAAGGGTGTCATGGGGACAGGCAAAGACTCACCAAACTTTTGGCTCGCTTAGCAAAAACTCCCCACTGCCACTCGGCCCCTTCTCTTCATATGAGTCATAGTCACTGAAGGCTCCCCTCAGAAGGACCTTTGAGCTCTTTTAGTCCAAATAATCATGCTTGCTGGTTGAAACATACAGGATGTGTTTAGGGCTGGCTTCTTTTCTCCTAATTTCTGACTTCTTTAAGCTACCCTTGCTCTGGCAGCCAGTGCTCCCCGCTGCTACCTGTCCCTTGCCACGGTGGCAGCCCAAAGAACAGGAAACCGGAGGTGGTTCTGCCAAAGCCCTCAACCCCAGCAGGCTTCTTCCTTCCTGCCAGAGGGGTGATAAGACACAAGGCCAAGGGGAACAAGCCCCTATGGGCTGAGCACACCATGTCTTGTCCTTGTCTTAGAAAAACAAAGCCTCTCTCCTTCTTCTCCACCACAATGGCCGGTCACTCCAGCATAGAAAATAAACAAGTAAGCTAAACACAGACTTCCTTCTCCTATCGGGAGATGGAGCATTACATCCACACGGAGTTGGTGGTTTCAACCCCTGCCAACTACAAATATTTCCTCCCTCAGGCAGCATGATACCTCACATTGTACCTTTAGAAAGTTAAGGTTTTTTGTGTTAAGGAATTGTAGTTTCTATAAATCCCATACTTAATTGGACTAAACATTAGCTACATTAAATTGCCTCAATTATTAGCTACTGATCGCATCATGCTAGCATGCACTAGATTCCTTAGCAGCCTGGTAAGTAGGTATCACTATGAGAAACTAGCTCATCGCTGCTAGTGGATAATTTGGTATGGTCTGGTAGTCCTGGGTATGTTACCCGAGTGTGGCCTCTGAGAAGCCACAGACAGCAAGAGGATGCAGGAATTCTGAATGGTTTGAGGGAAAATATTACAAAAGCAAACTTTACTTACTTCTCTGTCTTGCACCATAACACACCCTAATAAACCAAGGTTATTCTTTTTTTTTTTTTTTAACCAAGGTTATTCTTACAGTAACTGGTAACCCTAGGCACTTTAGAATCCATTCAGGCAATCACATTTCTCCATTGGTTGTGCTGAATGTCTCTGAAGCTAGAAAATTCCTTTAACTCTGGTTAAACATTACGTATGCCTGCTTTGAATGGGCAAATACATAAACTGCACAGCAGAGTATGGGAAAAGGGACCTTGGACTTGCAACCACAATATCTGAATTTGAGTCTTGTCTTGTGGTCTGACCTTCAGTAAGCACTTCTTTTCTGGATTTTAATATCATTCAAAACTGTGCTTTATTAGAATCTTCTACATAAAATATTCCAAAGTTTTATTCCTTATCAGGCTCATGCAGAATCAGTTCACTCTTTCTTCTGTGGTCTTCCTGTGTTTTGTATGGATTTTTAACATAGAGATGTCAATATATATCATTTTTATCTCCCTTAATAAGCTATTATTCCTTCAGGGCTGTGGCTTTGATTTTGCATGGCCTGCCCAGCATCTGGCTTATAGTGCACACTCAATAAATGATCATGCTTGCCTGTCTGAACTACAACACAAAAGCCATAACAAGCACTTCTCAAGGGCTTTTAGGAGGCTCAAAGGAGATGATATTCAAGCAAGTGTTGCAGAAACCATAAAACCCTGTGTGATACTAAGGTGGGAGTCATCATTTGCACAGTGATATTCTTTCTCAGAGTAGCACTATTCATGAAAATCAAGGAACAAAGGAAAGAGAACAAGAAGCAGTCAACAGTGATGAACTCTGAGGGCCAGACTAACAGGCAAACAGGAAGGTGGAGTGCAAGGGAGCGCAGGAAACTTTAAAGTCTTCTACTTAGATCAATTTTCAATATAAGCAATATGGATGATTTTTATATTGATATGTCAGTGTTTCTTTTTTTTTTTTTCCAAATTAGTAAAATAAGTGCATGTAATACCTCTTGGCTGCTTCAGTATTTACCTGGGAATCCATGAGACCAAAGCTTGCAGTGTTGTTTATTACATTATTTGACAAGGATAATACTTTTCTCATTTGTACATTGCACTTTCGGGTATCTAAGGTGTTTCTTATTATTCACTTTATTATCACAACAATGGTGATGTTATTAGAGTAATTGTTACTAACTGTATTTAATAAAATAGAGAAACTAAGATCAGAAAATTTTAATAAATTGCCCAAGATTTCAAACACAGTGGACAAGTCAAGACTAAAATTCAAGGGATCTGACTAGAGCCCTTTGCAGCGGGTGAAATCCATGGAAATGTCCCCAGAGATAGTATTCTGTCCTTTGTCCTTGCAGATGTCTGGGCTCCCAGGAAAGCTATTATCTCAAACATATGTCTTCTGATGTCTTGTTTACTGCTACTCATTGTATCATTCACTGGGTTCCAATGCACAGCTGAAGAACACTAAATTTGGAATCAGATAGCCTACTGGCTTGAATGAGCTGTATGACTTTGAGGAAAGTCACTTAACCTTTCTGAACGTCAGTATCCTCACCATGGGAATGACACCACACCTCCCACTCAGGGATCTAGTGAGCATCTAATGAGACAACGTATGCAAAATTGCTTTATAAACTGTAAGACATTTTGTAAATGTCTGGTGTATATTTGTTTACAAGCATCCGAAGTGACTTTGTAGATGCACGTATTCCCAAGGCCACCAAGAAGATAAGAAAATCTAGGAGAAAAAAGATAAAATAACTCTCAAGAGGAGGAAAAAAAATATTCCCCCTCTATGAGCTACCTCAGTCTCAGTCTGTGGTGGTTGGATCCAATGTTATTTAATGTCTATTTATTTTTCCCTCCTGGGACAGTGATGTCTTCTCTCCCTGCATATCATTCCAGCTGTGACAGCCATTCAATCAGTGCAGCTCTCAGAGCAAATAAATTTCACTCTGTGGGTCCTCCGCCTGCAGTTTCACAGTAGGATAAAATGTATTGTCAGTGCCTCTGTTGCTAGATGCTGAAAGGGAATCATAAGAATATTGAGCCTCCTATTAAGTTCAATAATATAATTTCACTAAAAAATGCAAGGATCTAAAATCCTTCTGTGTGTTGACTAGAAGTAGGGATTAGCTGGACCATGAAATTCTGCTCTCTGTTTGGTGATGCCCCCAAATTCTCTAACAGTCCATGCCACAATTATACTATACATTTGTAAGTAAAAGAACAAGAAGAAATGTTAGGGAAACATGCAATTCAGTGGTCAATGTAGGAAATAGCACCAGGGAGAGAATCTATCACAGAAAATGACAGACTTCACAGAGTAATCAAACTAAACATAGGTCTGGAGCAGGAATGGTGGGAACTGGGGTGTGTTCAGACCACTACATGCCTGCACAATGACACCCGCATCCTGAAAACTGCTCCGTTCTCTCCACCTTCAAACAGATTTCCTAATGTTACTCTCATCACCTACAAAGTGTCTCAGATAATTGTTCTAACAGCTTGTCCACATATAGGAAATTTTGTTTCTCCCAAATTGATCCTGATTCTTCCTGTTTCACTTTCTTGCCTCTTTGTATCACCTCAGACCTCCAGAATAATGATAGATAGAAACCACATGAGCTGGCATCTTTGCTATCTCTTCAACCTTAAAGGAAAAGATTTTAAGGTTGTTAAGTGTGATATCCACTGTATGCATTTGTTAGATTCCCTTAATCAAGAGAAGGAAGTTCTATTTCTTTTATAGTTTTCTAAGTGTTGTTGTATTTAACCACAGAGTGGTTGAATTTTTATCAAATGTCTCCTTTATGTCTATTGAGTTGCTTGTCTGATTTTTCCCCTTGAATCTGTTAATACAGCAAGTTGCATTATAGACATACCTCCTTGATCATGATGGACTTAAAAAAATAACAATGGCTAGGTTCAGTTTCCTTATATTTTATGAAATTTGTATTTATGTTTATAAATATGAGGTTGCCCTCAAGCATTCTTTCTGAAACTGTCCTTGTCTTGTTTTGCTATCAAAGTGAGAATAGTTTCATGAATTGACTTTGGAAGTTTTCCCTTACTTTCCTTTTTCTGGAAAAGTATTAGATGAAGAGTATGTGTCAAATTCTCCATTTGATGGTTCAAGTGTTCTATATATGTTATTAAGCCAAGCCTATTAATACTCATATTAAAATATTTTTATTTTCACCAATTGTTATTTGCTTGATCTTTATATTTGTCCATTTCTCTTGATAATATGTAATTATTATGTAATATGTAATATGTAACTATATTTTCCTGATGAATCAGTCTTTCAATCATTAATAAATAACCCCTTTCTCCTGTTAATGGTCGTGTCTTAAAATCTAAGCCTGTCCAATATTAATAATGTAATACAGCTTTGTTTTCCTGGTACATCTTTTATTTCAAACATTTCTCAATTCTTACCTCTTTGTTAAATGAATAAAGGAGCTTTATAATTCATTTGAACCCCTTTGCCTTTTATCAGTGTGTTAAATCCCTTGCTATTTGCAATTACTAATATATCCAGACTAATTATTTCTTTTTTGTAGTTTTACATGTTAACTATTTATTTTCTCTTGTACTGCATACTATCAAAGTTTCTTTTTTCCTCACCTTTATTAATATATTTTTAATATGTGGGTATTTTATTTCTATTATTTAACATGAATATCTAACAAAGTCCAATTTTAATGAATATTTCTCATTGACCAATAGAAGAAATTTAAGATGCTTTAACTCCAAACCTCTTCTTTTTCAAGACATTTTAATCAGTTCCATCTTGTCTTTTTAAAAATATTTTATTTTTTCATGAGAGTGGCAAAGATGTAGGCAGATGGAGAAGCAGGTTCTTTGAGTGGAGCCTGATGTGGGACTCAATCCTAGGACCCCGACATCACAAACCTGAGCCGAAGGCAGACGCTCAACCACTGAATCACCCAGGCATCCCAGTTCCATATTTTTTTTAACTCCCCCAAATAATCTTTTTATTGTTGCTGTTTATACCATCAACAATTATTTTGATTACCAACCTGCTTACCAATTTCTTTACTTTCTAATGCTTCGTGTATCTCTCCCTTTCTTCTGGAATAATTTTCCTTTTTCTGAAGCTCACTTTTGTAGTTTTTCCAGGGAATGTGGTTAGCAAACTCACTCTTCTTTTGTATGTAAATAATTTTATTTTGCCAAATCTCTCAATGATGACATAGTTTAATATTTTGAGGCTCTTCTTCCATTTTACTCTGGCTTCTATTGTTACTGCAGTATACAATGAGCCATTTGTTCTCCTTGTGGGTAATCTGTCTTTTTTTTCCAATGACTTAAAAAATTTATTTTTCCTTGTCTTTTTTATTCTGCTGTTTCACTATGAAATTTATCCTCCTTATGATTACTTGGGCAATTCTAATATGAGGACTCAAATCTTTCTTCAGCTCAGAAAATTTCCAAGTCAGTATCTTTATGAATATTATCTCCTCTCCATTACTTTCTAGCTGATGTATATTAAATCTTCTCATTGGAACATCCACATTTTTAATCTCTTTATAGTACACCCTGTCCCTATCACTCTTTCCTATATTCTGGATGACTTATTCAGATCTATCTTCCATTAGTTAATTCTGTCTTCAGCTACATGCTTTGAACTGTTTAAATCATGTTTTGATATTTTAATCTAATGACTAAAATTTTTAACTCTGGAAATTGTATTTGTTTTTGCTTTTTTTTCTTCTACTATTTTTCTGTCTTCTGATTTCTATTCCTTTGTTAAATGTTCTAAAATGAACATTCTAAAAATAAAAAATAAAAAAATAAAAAAATAAAATGAACATTCTAAATGCATTTGTGCTCTTATTCTCTTTTTTCTAAGTGACTGTTTTTCTGTGCATGTTGTTGCTAAGTCTTGCTTGTGCTCATGATAATTTGATCCCTGAATTCCTTGTCCCTGGAGATGGTTTTCAGTGGGGAGTCTGTTGTGCTGATTTGTGGCAGGGCATCTACAAAGCACTCTCCCATTTGCTTCTGCCAGGACCTCAGGGCTTTCACCAGAGCTGGATAAGTGTTGTGCTAATTTCTAAATCTGGGGTTCCTGCACCACATTTGGTAGGGTAAATTTAGATTCTTCACCCATTCCTTATGTAATTTTGAGATTCTGAATTCTTAGAGTAGACATTTTGTCCATCCAGGGCCCCAGTGAGGAGCTACTTCCTTGTCACTTCCTTGGGTTAGTTTAGTTTTCCTAATCAACCCTTTTTCCATGGACAGTATATGCTTTCAAAAATCTTAGCAATAAATAGAGGAAACTGCATTACAGCTGCTCATCTCAAATGGATTCAGATCTAATAGCCTATCCTCTGTGAACATAAAAGGCCACTCTTCATCCCCTAAAACTTGTCTCCAAAACCAATTGCAGCTTCAGGTGATGACTCCTGTTGACTTTGAGGTTCTCTCTATTTCTGTTATCTGTGGATCTCTCCTTCTTTTGAGCTTAACAATTTAACTTTCATTGACACATTTTATACAACTTTTCTGTTTGGAAAATGAAGACATTCCCTCAATTAAACTTCCATTGTCTTCCAACTAGAGTTTGGGCAGTACTATCTCTGGGTGCGTTGCCTATAGGTTTTAAGTACAGGCAGAGAAACACCTGCAGCATTCTTGAAGCTGTGCCCCAACTACTCAAATTGATGATTTATCCTGAGTTTCCAGTGTGAACTTCCAGTTGGCCCAATGAGCTTTATTCCTAATACCTATTGCAAAATTGGTTTGATCACCTTAAAAACTTTTTCTCTTAAATTATGAGATATTTCAAAGTTTCAGGATTTTTGTATTGAAAGTCATGGATTTTTATGACAGAAAGACTTTTGGTAACTATGTCATCAGTGTCTTCTATGAATTGTGCGACCCTGAAAAATTCAGTAAGTCCCCTGAGCCTTAGTTTCCTTAAATGGTAAATAAGCATAAAAAATAATTCCTTTGTAGAGTTATTGTGAAATAGATATATTTCCTATATATGAAGATGTTCTACTTGATTCAATTTGTATAATTATTTATTGAGCAAATGCTTTTGGAATGCATCATATTTATGATATTATTTATATTTCTGATATCTAGGAGTAGCTTTTGGTTTTAAGTCACGATAAGAGTTGTCAGATTTAACAATTAAAGATATAGGACACTAAATTAAAGTTAAATTAAATTTGAATTTCAGGTAAACAATGAATAATTTTAGTATAAGCATGTCCCATGAAAATCTTTGGTACATGTAATATTTGGCTTATTCTTTTTTTTCTTTTAAGATTTTATTTGTACATTCATGAGAGAGAGAGAGAGAGGCAGAGACACAGGCAGAGGGAGAATGCAGGGAGCCTGGTGTGGGACTCGACCCTGGGTCCCCAGGATCACGCCCCGGACCGAAGGCGGCGCTAAACCGCTGAGCCACAGGGGCTGCCCTATTTGGCTTATTCTTATTCCAAAAGCATAATTTATTGTTCATCTGAAATTAAAATTTAATTGGGCTTTCTGTATTTTATCTGGCAACCAACCCTACACTGGATTTGCTTCTTCTAATTTGAACAAGTAATAGTCATTTGTGAAAAATCTCCCACACATGTGGAGATCGGATTTTGCCAGTGTCCTATTTTAAACCAGAAAGCTCAGTGCAGCTATATTTTCATATAGGATCTCTGCTCAAGGCATAGGAATTTTTTAATCTAATGGTTCAGTCCTGCAATTGAATTCCAGACATTATTTCTGTTTCATTTGTCCTTCTTGTAGATTGAACCACCCATGTCCAAAAATGACATCAGTAGAGTATAGGACTTTCAGACATCCTATATGGCTGCTGATTTTAAGAGAGAGGTGACTGAGCCCTCAGCACATGGTAAATTAGTTAGGTTCAGAGAGGGACTATTCCTTATCTGTGTTTCCTGACTGCTCTGTGGCCTCTGATGGTTACAGACTTTAAGTCACAGCTGTGTTACTAACTGGCTAGAGAGTCCTGGAAAAATAACTTTCTCTTCCAAGAGTCTGTTTCCCATCAGAACATCTATGGGTAATCATTCCCACCCACACCAGGGACTGTGGTGCTGTGAAGTGGGACAGCATAGTACATATAAATGGATGGGTCTCTAGGGCCACAATTGAAACAACAAAGATTTCCAAAACACAAAAAGCAGAACAGGGACATAAGCCGCTAGAAGAGGTGAATTGAATCTGTGCCCTCTTGAAGGATGCTGAAGTGGTCCTTCTTGGTCTGGAAACAGGACTACTTTGTCAGGCTGCTCATTAAGATCTCTATCCAATAGGTGCCCTTTCCCTAGGCTCCACTTTAGGCTTTCTCTTTACAGGAGAATGTTTCATTTCTTCTTCCTCTAGCATCTGTACCTTGTCACTGGGAAGTACCACTTCCATTAAGCTCAAGGCCAGAGAGGTGTTTCTATGTTCACATAAGCAAGGAAAACAAATGTTTCCCTATAGATATTTCCATTTCCAGTGTATGCGTCACCAAGATCCCTGTAGAATTGTCGCCCGTTACCAGAAACAAAAATATCTGCAAATAAACCATTTATTACATGTTTTTATTTCCTCTATCTTCTTACTCTTAGTAACTAGAGAACATCAATACTGAACTTAATCATAAAATTGAATACAGCTCACTCAAGAAACCAGGATCCCCAGAGAAGAGCAACAGAGTTGGATAGAGTGGGGAAAAGAAAGGAGAAGGAGAATGTTTCTCTATGACAAATTCCTATTTTAGAGATTGGAATGGATTTGCACAGAACTACCTTGTTTTAGGTGGCAGATTTATCCAAAAAGTTGTGAATAGTGAAATGCTTAGAAAACTGACTTGCATCTTACTGACTCTTAAAATTGAAGCATTGCACATTCTTCATTTCTCTCTTCATTTGCAATGCCTTCTGATACTTTGCATTTCTCTGCCATGTATTTAAAGTGAATCTCAATAAAATCAAGATTCTGTTAGCAGTAAGATAACTTGCCATTTCTGTCATCCCATACCTCAACATCTTCCATTCCTTTTTTTTTTATTTTTTTTATTTTTATTTTTTTTTATGATAGTCACAGAGAGAGAGAGAGAGGCAGAGACACAGGCAGAGGGAGAAGCAGGCTCCATGCACCGGGAGCCTGACGTGGGATTCGATCCCAGGTCTCCAGGATCGCGCCCTGGGCCAAAGGCAGGAGCTAAACCGCTGCGCCACCCAGGTATCCCCACATCTTCCATTCCTAAAGGCAGTTATGCAAAGTGGGAAGGAGGTTGCTTGGGACAGGTTATTTAGCCTCCAAGTATCCCATGCATAGGAGACTAATAGTACTCATCTGGAAATTAGATTTTTTTCCTGTTATGTCCTCCCATAACAGGCTGTATTTCCCTTTACATCATACCCATTGCTCTTAAAATGAATGGTATCCATATTCTCTAGGAACTATAAAGTCCTTGAGGGAAGGGACTGTGTCTATGTCTCTTTATCCTGACTGTATCTCTGATACCTACCAGTATGCCTGACACACAGCACGTAATAAATAAATGTAGTTATTATTAGTGTTATTGTCTAGTTCAAGGATGACCAACACAGTTGAATCTTGCTATTCACCAAAGTTGTGTTCTATAAAGTCTCTACAAACAATGAATTATGGAATACTAACCCATTTCTCTTAAGTGAAATACAGGCTTAGCTTCCTATGAACCTCTGATAACAATATTTTTGTCAATCAATAAATACATAATCTTGTTTTATGTGTTTCTATTAAAATGTTTTACTTAATACTATTGCTGGTTCATTAACACTAAACTCATAGCACTATAACTCATACCTTTATGAACTTATTCAACAAATGTATGTTCTCCGGAAGGCACATCACACTCTTATGCTCAGGAACACTAATCAGTACTGTAGCACTATGTTTGGAAGCCATTTTAAACAGAGAAATAACTAGCAAAAAGCACCAAATGCAAAAAAATATGACACTAAATATACAGCAAAAGGACATACTTATAGTATGAGAGCTAAAACAACGGCAGATCATCCCCTTGCTTTCAAGGAATGTGTGATTTTAAAGAATATGTATATGGAATGATTCAAACCTTTTTCAGCTTTGAGCCCGTCCATGAATGACTGTGAAACCACCATGAGTGCTGATTTTGGATTTACAAATAAATTTTAGCAAAGAGGTGAATTTGCAAATATAGAACCATCAATAATAAAGATCAACTATACTTGGCAAAACTCAGATTCATGCCTTATTGTCATGATATGCCTAAGGCAGATTTTTTTTAATGACCAAAACATTTAATCACCAGTTAATTAATTTATTTTCTTGATGGATGACATAGTGCATCTGGATGAATCAATGTAGAGCTATGCTAGAACATAGGCTCTGAAGTCCATCTGCCTGGTTTCAAAGCCCATTTCTGCCATTCACAACTTTAGGCCATTTACTTGACATCTCTGATACTCAGTTTTCTTGTCTGAAAAATAAGGGCATTAATAGAACCTACCTAAAAGAGCTGCTATGAGGATTAAGAAACACTTAGAGGATCTAATGTATGACATGGTGACTGTAATTGATAAGACTTTATTGTATAATTGAAATTGACTAAGAGAGTACAACTTAAATGTTCTCATCAAAAAAAAAAATTAAAAGGTAAATGTGTAAGGTGACAGGTATAGGGTATCCTTCCACAGATGTGTATTAAATTATTGTGTTGTACACTTCAAATATACAAATTTTTAATAATTTTATTTGTTAATTATACTTCAACTAACCAAATTTAAAAGCTAAAACATGCAAAAAGAAAAAAAAAAGAAAAGCTTAATTAACTTAGTGGCTGCTACATATTAAGTTCCCAACAAACATAAACTATAACAATTTTTACTGGTATAGCTTATAAGTTTAAAGGGCATTTCTGGGCTGCTCTGTTGCTTTAAGCTCTACCCAGTTCTTAAGACCATACCACAAAGCTTGAAGTTTCATGAATTTCTATTCTTTTTTTTTTTTTTTTATGAATTTCTATTCTTACTAGTTCTCTTTGCCTCTAAATTTTGCATTCTTCTTAGGCTGAAAACACAGATAAGAGCTGTTTTGTTTTTTCAAGATATCCTTATTTCTGCTTTTGCCAAGAGCTGAAATGTTCCAGTGTCCATGGCCTGCTGTAAACAGAAGCTATAAAGTTGCATCTTCTCCTGTCCCTACATCTGAGCTATGCTGAGGAGCCAAGGTTGCAGAACTGAAACTACATAACAAAGTCCTCCTCCTAGGACAGCTCAGAACTGAGAGATCTAACACACTCCCACTTGGGCCAATCCCTGCCTTCCTTCACAGGGTGAGGCCATGAAAGCTGGACCCGTGGCAAAGAAGATAGAATGAAATAAAGTGATGGTTAAGCCAGGGATCACAGCAGTAATGGAACAAAGAATCCTCAATCATAGTCTAGCCTAAGTGCCTCAGTATGGTGGACAGATCTCTCAGGCCTGTCTCCAGTTTCTCAACCAGAAATTCTTAGCTGGATTCCACTAAGATTGATGTGTGGAATTAGATGGGCCACAACCATCAGCTGGCACAGTTTTGCAGTATTTCCTAGTATTTCCTAGTATAGAAAAGAACACAACAGTAGACACAAAGATGGAAAAGGAAAATGAACAGGGAAGATAGTTGATGTTAATGTCTAAACATCAAAACTGATCTTTCTCTGCACTGAGAGATGATAACAGTAGAAGAACCTATTTGGATTCCTTAGATCTGCTTGGAAGCCCCATTGTCATCTGTTCAAGCTTCAATTGGCCTTTTTATAAAACAAGAATATATTCTGAATTAGAAATTACCTTTTCAGGTTATATGAATAATTAGCATGAAGAGTTAAACAGCTTTGCTAAAATACATTGTAATTTGAAACTTGATCTCTTGAGTCTAAGTCCCCTTGTAGATAAGGCAAAGACTAGATTATCCCTAAAATGGTTTCGGCTCTCATAGTTCACAGGACAGGTCTATGACTCTGTGGTTTACTGGATTAGACAGGCTAACTGCTGGCAATCAATTCTTTTGTCCTATCAACTCTACCATCTGTGACCCTCTTCAGACCTATTTCCATCTTTCCATTTATAACATCCATCTCCAGGTCATGCTCCAGTCTTTCCCTTTCTCCGATGTCAATCCATACATTTCCACCAGAACTAGCTTCCTTAAATGCAGCTTTGATTATGTCACTGCCTTGATCGAAAACCTTAGTGACTCCATACTATCTACAGGATCAATTCCAAACTATTCAGCCCAGCCTTCAACAGGCCACTTTCTAACTATGTAATTCTGTCTCCTACACCCCACCAGCAAATTTATCAGAGATTTCCACATTGTTTCTGAAATAATGTCTTTCACTCTTCTATTTGGGGCCTCAGTTTAAGTTTTGGCTTTTATATGGAATGTTTTTTACCCCCTTACTAATCTTTTCCCATTACTCTCTTATTTATTAAATTTCTCCATTTCCTTCAGGGTCCACTCAAATCTTAAATCTTCTAAAAGACCTTCTCGGGTTCACAGAAGAAGAAATACTTCTCTTTCCCATAATGGATATTTATAACCATACTTTAGCAGTCATTACAGAATTACATCAAAGTTGTTTAGATATGTTAGTCATTTTAAACAGCTTATGAAATCTTGAAGTAAGAAACTGTATACTTTTTACCTCTGAATTTCCAATAGCTCCAACATTGATCCTTACACATAGGTGATCAATAGATGCTTTTAAAAAGTGATTTCAATTGATTTCCTCTTAGTCACTCCAGGTCTGAAAATAGGCAGTGTAAAATAGATGTCCCCCAAATTGCATTCCCCCTCAGCTATCTAGCCAGCTTATCTTTTCTCAATAGATCCAAGGATGCCAGGAAGCCTGGGCCTCTGGCTTTGTCTCATATCTTCCCAGAGCTGCCCCCTCCTCATCAGGGTAGGGGCAGAATGGTTTACATGCTGTGAAAACCAAGACCTGCCCTTTGTAAAGCATGAAATCAAATATTAAGTCCCTTAATTATTGAAAATTCCTGTTAAACCAGTTCTCTTAGCTGCAATAATCCTTTCAGTTTAGGAAGAATAAGCTCAGAGAATTCATGCTGGCCATTCAGAGCTTCCTCCCTCTGGCCTTAACTTGATTGGTCACAGCATGGCACCTGGGCTCCCTCTGGGTAATGACCCCAGCCTTCTGGGTATAGTGGTTCTGGTCTCCAGAATATCCTTGCCTGTGGGAGGGAAGGGGACTTCCCTAGAACACTTGAGCCAGAGCCCTCTGAGGAGCAGCAAAAAAAAAAAAAAAAAAAAAGTCTCTGTCCAACCCATAATATTTTGACCTGGTTGGGGTTTTTGAGACATTTGTACACTTGATTTTGTTTCCTATTGGGCAAGACTCTGAGGAAATAAAGTGAGTGGGGGAAATGGCAAAGCTGATTATGAACAAGATTAACAAGAGATGTTTGATTATATCACACAAAGAAGCCTCTGGGTTAATCAGAAATTATCTCTAAAACACTCTCAAAGGAATAGATAAAAGTGAAGAGACTCAGAAAAAGCAATCAAACCCTCAGGTAAAGATTTTTGAATTAGTTTCACTACTTTCCAGCAGGTAAGTTATATAAGCTATAGAGAAAGAAGTCAGCAGGTGGGGTTTTCAGGTGTACAAGGTGGCATTAGGAAGGACAGGCATCCTCTTTCTACAGAACAAGCAAACCTTAAGAAACTTTCAAGAATTCCTAGCCCTTTTTCTACCAGGTTCTCCTCACAGTGCCCATGAACAGAGAAGCCAATCTTCATATCAAGGGATTGGATTCCACACAGCCACATTTTCAGAACCACTAGGATTCAGGCCTGAAATCCAGAATCATGTAGTTCGTAATGCACAATCATAATGCAGTCTAGTTTAAAAATTAAACCTTTGAAAATGTAAAATCTTGAGTCCCAGAACAGACAAATGTGAGTTATCCAGTCACACACCTAGGGTTAGATCTTAGAAATCACAACATCCAAACCTACATTTTTTTTTCCCAATATAGCACCATTCCACCCGACTTGTATGCTGGAGTGTTTGTCATTGGCTCTGCTCTCTACTTCCTACTTCCCACGTCTATGCTGCCTCTGTTTTCCAGAGGCTAGAAGCCTAAGATCTATATTTCTCAGAATCCCAACCAGTGAAGTTCTGAGCTAGGTTCCAGAAAGGCAAGTGAAATATCTGGAAAGCAGAGGACAAGCAGAGCCATTAAGTTTTCCTGTAGCAACAGTACACAGTTGTATGAGTTGTATGAACTTCAAAAGAAAGTAGATGTGACACTATCCAGCAGTTTCCAGATATCCTTCTTTGAATCATCCTTCTTTCAATGTCCTTGATGTTGCAAGTAAAGATCATCAACGATGCTTCCTAAAGTTCCTTAAGCTTCCTGATTCCTGAAACACTGCTGTTAGCTTTCCATGACTCTGCTCACCCCTAGCTTTTAGTCCCTAGCTTTTAGTCCCTATATTAAATACCTTCTTATTTGAAATACCCAGAATGGTTTCAGACTCCTGACTCTGCCCTCAGTGATAACTTTATTCTATAATGTTGTTTCTAAATTATTGATTACACATATGACTTTTGATGGCAATGAACAGAGTGGAGAAAGTGTCCCAGGTAATGGTGAAATTTTCTGTTTAGATAATCTGTCCATTGATGTAAGTGGGGTGTTAAAGTCTCCTATTATTATTGTGTTATTATCAATTAGTTCCTTTATGCTTGTTATTAACTGTTTTATGCATTTGGGCACTCTCATATTGGGTGTATAAATATTTACAATTATTTCATCTTCTTGTTGGATTGTCCTTTTTATTATTATATTGTATCCTTTGTCTCTTATTACAGTTTTTGTTTTAAAGTTTATTTTGTCCAAAATAAGTATTGATACTCTGGCTTTCTTTTGACATTTATTCACAAGATAGGTGCTTTTCCATCCCCTCACTTTTAATCTGCAGGTGTCTTTCGATCTAAAATGAGCCTTTTAAAGGCATCATATAGATGGGGCTGTTTTTTATCCATTCTGTCACCCTATGTCTTTTGATTGGAGCATTTAGTCTATTTGCATTCATTGCCATTTTATTACTTGTTTTGTGGTTATTTTTGAAGATTTTCCCTGATTCTTCCTTGTCTTTCTTTCTTTCCTGGATTGCCAGTTTTTCTTCAATGATATATTTGGATTTCTTTTTCTTTATTCTTTGCATGTTTTTGATATATGGTTACCATTAGGTTTATATATAACATCTTCTGCATATACCATTCTATATTAAGTTGATGGTCATTTATATTTGAATCCATTTTTTCCTTCTCTTGCTCCACATTTTAGTATATATTCTTATATTTTATATCTTTCTTTTTAGTTCTTCAGCTGATTTTTTACAGAAATATTCAGTCACTGCTCTTGTGTTTCCTGCCTTAATAATGTCACCTTTTCTCTCTCTTTTCAATTCAAATTGTTCTCTTTAATATGTCTTCCAGGGCTAGTTTAGTGGTAATGAACTCCTCTAGTTTTTGTTTTTCTGAGAAACTCTATCTTTCCTTCTATTTTGAATGATAGCTTTGCTGGATAGAGTATTTTTAGATGCAGATTTTTCCCCTTCAGCATTTTGAATATATCATGACACTTTCTTCTTGCTCACAAAGTTTCTGTTGAAAAATCTCCTACTAGCCTTATGAGTTTTCCCTTTTAAGTTACTGACTCTTTCTGTCTTGCTGTTTTAAGATTTTTTTTTTCTTTATCTCTATATTTAATTACAATTGTCTTGGTTTGGGTCTGCTTTGCTGACTTTGCTGGGATTTCTCTGTGCCTCCTGGACCTGGATATCTTTTTTTTTTCCCCTCCACCCCCCGGTTTAAGGAAGTTTTCAGCTATCATTTATTGAAATAAATTTTCTGCCTCCTTTTCTCTTTCTTTTTCTTCTAGGACTCCTATAATATGAATATTATTACATTTGATGGAGTCATGGTGTTCCCTAAGTCTATTCATATTTTCTGTAATTCTTTTTTCTGTCTTTTGCTTGATTACTTTCCATTACTCTGTTTTTTAGATCACAAATTCGCTCTTCTACTCTGCTTTTTCCATCTTATTATTCATTTCATCAAGCATGTCTCTTATTTCATTTATTGAGACCTTCATCTTGAACAGGTCAATTTTTTGAAGGAGATATTTGTGTTGGTTCACCATTACCTAGGACATTTTCTCCACTCTGTTCATTGCCATCAAAAGTCATATGTGTAATCAATAATTTAGAAACAACATTATAGAATAAAGTTATCACTGAGGGCAGAGTCAGGAGTCTGAAACCATTCTGGGTATTTCAAATAAGAAGATATTTAATATAGGGACTAAAAGCTAGGGACTAAAAGCTAGGGGTGAGCAGAGTCATGGAAAGCTAACAGCAGTGTTTCAGGAATCAGGAAGCTTAAGGAACTTTAGGAAGCATCGTTGATGATCTTTACTTGCAACATCAAGGACATTGAAAGAAGGATGATTCAAAGAAGGATATCTGGAAACTGCTGGATAGTGTCACATCTACTTTCTTTTGAAGTCCATACAACTCATACAACTGTGTACTGTTGCTACAGGAAAACTTAATGGCTCTGCTTGTCCTCTGCTTTCCAGATATTTCACTTGCCTTTCTGGAACCTAGCTCAGAACTTCACTGGTTGGGATTCTGAGAAATATAGATCTTAGGCTTCTAGCCTCTGGAAAACAGAGGCAGCATAGACATGTGGAGTAGGAACTCCAGCAGAAGGAAGGAATAATAAAGATTAGAGCAGAAATAAATGATATAGAAACTTAAAAAAATAGAACAGATCAATGATACTAAGAGCTGGTTCTTTGAAAAGATCAACAAAATTACTAAACCTCTAGGCAGCCTTATCAAGAAAAAAAGAGAAAAGACTCAATTAAATAAAATCACAAACGAGAGAGGAGAAATACCAAACACCACCACAGAAATACAATCATAGAAGAATATTAAGAAAAACTATATGCCAACAAATTAGAGAACCTGGAAGAAATGGATAAATTCCTAGAAATACATTAATATATTCTCCCAAACATTCAAAGAGGAATTAGTTAATAATACTTCTTAAACTATTCTAAAAAAATAGAAAAGGAAGGAAAACTTCCAAATTCACTTATAAAGCCATTATCCTGTTACCAAAACCAGATAAAGTTCTTTTATGAAAAAAGAACTACAAGCCAATATCCCAATGAACATAGAAGCAAAAATCCTCAACAAAATACTATCAAACCGAATGTAACAATACTTTAAAAAAATCATTCACCATAATCAAGTGGGATTTATTACCAAGTTACAAGGGTGGCTAAATATTCACAAATCAACCAACATAATATGCTGCATCAATAAAAGAAATTATAAGAACAATATGATCATTTCAATAGATGCAGAAAAAAGCATTTGACAAAGTACAACATCCATTCATGATAAAAACCCTCAACAATGTTGAGGGGGGACATACCTCAAAATAATAGAGGGGGACATACCTCAAAATAATAGAGGCCATATAAGAAAAGCCCACACGAAACATCATCCTTAAAGGGGAAAAACTGAGAGCTTTTCCCTTCAGATCAGGAACAAGACAGAGATGTCTACTCTCATGACTTTTACTCAACATAGTACTGGAAGTCCTAGCTACAACAATCATACAACAAAAAGAAACAAAAGCATCCAAATCAGTAAAGAAGAAGTAAAACTTTCACTATTTGCAAATGACATAATATTATATATATAAAACCCAAAAAAGCACTACTGAAAAGCTGCTAGAACTGACACACAAATTCAGTAAAGTCACAGGATACAAAATCAATCTACAGAAATCTGTTGTATTTCTATATACCAATAATGAAGCAGCAAAAAGAGAAATTAGGAAAACAGTCTAACATGTCTATCAAAATACTAATAGCATTTTTCACAGATCTAGAACAAAGAATCCTAAAATTTGTTTGAAATCATGGAAGACCCCCGACAGCCAAAGCAATCTTGAGAAATAAAAACAAAACTAGAGACATCACAAATTCATATTTCAAGTTATATTACAATGCTGTAGTAATCAAAACAGTATGCTACTAGCACAAAAATAGACACACATATCAATGGAAACAGAATAGAAAACCCAGAAATAAATCCACAAGTATATGGTCAATTAATCTTCAACAAAGCAAAAAAGAATATGCAATGGGAAAAAGACTGGCTCTTCAATAAATAAAGTTGGGAAAACTAGACAGCAGCATGCAAAAGAATGAAACTGGAACAACTTTCCTACGCCCTATGCAAAAATAAATTCAAAATGGGTTAAAGACTTAATTGTGAGACAGGAAACTGTTAAAATCCTAGAAGACAACACAGGAACTTCTTTCTAGACATGTTTCCTGAGGCAAGAAAAACAAAAGAAAAATAAACTATTGGGACTATATCAAAATAGAAAGCGTCCACACATCAAAGAGAACAATCAACAAAACTAAAAGGCAACCTACAGAATGGGGGAAGATATTTGCAAATGACATATCTGATAAAGAGTTAGTATCCAAAATATATAAAGAGCTTATAAAACTTACCCAAGAAACAAATGGTGCAATTTAAAAATGGGCAGAAGACATGAACAGATATTTCTTTTTTAAAAAGATTTTATTTATTCATGAGAGATAGAGATAGATAGATAGATAGATAGATAGATAGATAGATAGATATAGATAGATAGATAGATAGATAGATAGATAGATAGATAGAGAGGCAGAGACATAGGCAGAGGAAGAAGGAGGCTCCATGCAGGGAAGCCAATGTAGGACTCCATCCCAGGACTCTGGGACCACACCCTGAGCCAAAGGCAGACGCTCAACCGCTGAGCCACCCAGTCATCCCTGAACAGATATTTCTTCAAAGAAGACATCCAGATGGCCGACAGACACATGAAAACAATGCTCAACATCACTTAGTATCAGAGAAATGCAAATTAAAACCAGGAGGAGATATCACCTCATACCTGTAAGAATAGCTAAAATCAACAAACTCAAGAGACAAGTGTTGGTGAGGATGTGGAGAAAAGGGAACTCTCTTGCACTGTTGGTGGGAATGCAAACTGGTAGAGCCACTGTGGAAAACAGTATGGAGTTTCCTCAAAAAATTAAAAATAGAACAAACCTATGATCCAGCAATAGCACTATTAAGTATTTACCCAAAGAATACAAAAACACTAATTCACAGGGATACATGCACCCCTATGCTTATAGCAGCATTATTTACAATAGCCAAGATATGTAAACAGCACAAGTGCCTATTCATTGATGAATGGATAAAAAAAGTGGTATGTATATAGTATAATATATATATATATATATATATATATATATATATATAACATGTAAAAACTATATATATGAATATTATTCGGCCATAAAAAAGATCCTTCTTAGATTTGTCATAGAAAATCTTGCCATTTGCTATGACATAGATGGAGCTAGAGAGCATAACAATAAGCAAAATAAGTCAGTCAGAGAAAGATGACCATATGATTTCACTCATATGGGTAATTTAAGAATCAAAATAAACAAAGGAAAAGAGAGAGAAATTAAGAGACAGACTCTTAATTACAGAGAACAAATTGATGGTTACCAGAAGGGAGGTGGGTGGAAGGATGAGTGAAATAGGTGATGGCGATTAAGGGGTACACTGGTGATGAGTACCAGGTGATGTATGGAAGTGTTGAGTCATATTATACATCTGAAACTAATATAACACTATATGTTAACTAGCTGGAATTGAAATAAAAACTTAACCCCCCCCCCCACACACACACACACACACAGACAAAACAAAAAAATCACCTGCTCTCAAAAAGAGCTAGGGCATATTTGACAAAGTCTAAATCATGTGGGGGACATGGCTCAATATTTAAGGGATTTTAATAAATAAAATGAAAATGATTGATCCAATTGCTTCTTAAGACCCAGCTAACCTAAAAACAAAGATGGTAACACTAGATAGAGTACAAACATGCAGATTAGAAGTTGTTTAATTTTCATGTTGCCATGCACCCCTTTGACAGTCTGTGAAACCTACTTATCCCCTTCTCAAGGTGTTTTTAAAAAGCATAAAATGAAATACAATTTATTACAAAGGAAAGCAATTTATTTATTTATTTTTAAAGATTTTTTTTATTTATTTATGAGACAGAGAGAGGCAGAGACACAGGCAGAGGGAGAAGCAGTCTCCATGCAGGGAGGCCGATGTGGACTCTATCCCGGGACTCCAGGGTCACGCCCTGGGCCGAAGGCACCACTAAACCGCTGAGCTACCCAGGCTGCCTAGGAAAGCAATTTAAATACAGTTCTCAGAATACTAAAAATCAAATTTGTGATATGAATGAATATGTGTATATATATTCTTTATGAACTCAAGAAATGAGATTGGACTGTACTGTATATCTAGTAACCATGATAACTTCAAGGTAGTGATGAATATGCACAGAATTTTGATATAACTCTTAAACAATTCTCATGTAGTGGGGGTTCTAGTGGTGATTTGTTGTTTGTTACTAATTGTCAAAATGGAACAAAATGATAAACTCCAGTAAGAAGTTAGTAAAAATAAAGGTGTAATTTTTTCCATCCAAGTTCATGGACCCAAGGTTAACAACTCCTTGTCTAGATGTGTGGGAGATCCATTTTCACACTCCAATATACTTGAAAGAAATCTGGAGGCTGGGATAAGCTTCAGAAGCTCAATTACTAAAATAGAGACATGTTTGCAATCCACAATCTATAATATGTATCTGAGGGAGAGAAGACTACTCAGATGCATTAAATGCAATTTCTACAATTTCTTTAATGTAGGGAAAGGTCAAAAAAAATCCAACAAAAGTCATATTGACACCCCAGCATTGTCTGGGATAAGTTAGACATAGGAGCAATGGCATCTCTTTTTTGAAAGAGTACCTTTTTCTGATTCTTTCCTTCCCAAGGAGGGAAGAAATGGGTTCTCTGTCCTCATTGTCTGGAGTACCTATGGCTAAGATATTTCAAAAAAAAAAATGTTGTAAAGGGGAATAAAACAGCATAAAATCATTCCTCATTATCCCTTTCAAAAAAGAAGATCATGTTTGATGTAAACATTAATCCTGACCTCCATCCCAACCCTGGAAAAGTGTGACACTGTGGGAACCCTTAAAATAAAGGAGAGAAAATTCAATTTATTTCATACCGTCTGAATAATATGCTTGAAATCTTAGTTCCTTTGAACAACGGAAAAATTGCTTGAATATTTAAACATGCATTTGTTCTTGGGAAACAAAATGTTCAGCTCTAGTGGTTGCCACAGCAACTGCCTGGGCTAAAAATACAAAATCCGCCATAAGAAGAAAAAGTATGTACCAAGCAGGAAAGGGGAGAGAAAATGGGAATTCTCCCAAAGGAAGATTATTGGCAGGAATCAACCTGCAAAGACAAGGAAGGAGGTTGATCTTGTGGAAAACATTTTCCTGTGGGGCACAGGGTTCAGGTAGAAACCTGCATGTCCCTCACCTTAAAGAATTCCTTTTCTCCTCTCCTACCTCCCCTATACCTCTCCTTTCAAAATTCTCCCTGAGGATTGTCCTGGTCAACGTTATGAACACAGCTGGGAAGGGATGCAGTCTCTGCAATGCCATCACCAAAGCTAACTCTCTTCTCCTCATTGTTCCTGCCTCTGGCTTGGCAGGGACTCTGTTTTTCCTCCCATTCGGAGACGGAAGGAGTGTTTGCCTTCCTGCCCCAGTCAAAATGGCTTCCTCACCATCTTACACACATACCCTAGCTGTTCCTGCCCTGAAGCTTTTGCCCTTGCTGTCTCTCCATTTGGAAACAAGTGCTTCCACATCAGTCTATTTAATTGCTCATCTATGGCTGACTTGTTTTAAATGACACCTCTTTCCTGCAGCTTCCTGCAGCACCCTTACTCTCACCAATCTCTCCTTTCCCTGAAATACTGTTTCAAGGAGAACTGATACCACACACTTATTTGTGTGTGTATTTATTTTGTCTGGATTTCAGGCTCTGGGGAGCAAAGATCTTGTAGCAACTTCTACTCTAGTCCCAGTGGTGCCCAGGACCATGGCCCAAAGCACACTTGTTGACAAAAATCTGCTTTACCACTGTCAGGGAGGAAAGGTAAGGCTGAATTATGGGGCAGCATTTGCCTCTGTAGAAATCTGTAGTTCTGGGCATTGGGATGCACTTACAGCGACTGTCTCTTGATTAAAGATGACCCATATATGACTGCATGTGACTCTATGCGAGAGCTCCAAGCCAACAACAAAAGCCCACACACAACTTTGCTGACCATACTTCTCCCATTTTGTCTAAGGTATAGCATAGTGGAAGGAAACAGATTTATTTATTTATTTATTTATTTATTTATTTATTTATTTATTTATCTATTTTTAAAGATTTTACTTATTTATTCAAGAGAGACACACACAGAGAGAGAGAGAGAGAGAGAGAGGCAGAGACACAGGCAGAGGTAATAGCAGGCTCCATGCAGGGAACCCAATGAGGGACTCGATCCCGGGACTCCGGGATCAGGCCCTGGGCCGAAGACAGATGCTAAATCACTGAGCCACCCAGGGATCCCCAAGAAACTGATTTAATAATAATGTCTTGTTCCCAGGACACCCCAGGAGTTTAGATCATGATCCTACACTGTAGTAGAAAGACTAAGGTTTGGGAACCAGAAGAGCAAGTCTCAGCCTAACCTGGACTGCCCATGCACAGTAGGTATTAGACAATGGACAGCACCTGGATATCTATTTCCTCATTTGAACAAAAGGGTTACATTGCTATCCTCTTCATATGGTTATTGTGGGGATCAAATCAGATAAGAGATATGTTAAGTGCTTTAAAAAATAGAGCTGTTTGTGCAAATCATGAGTTAACACCCTCCAACAAATAAAAATTAAAATGTATTCATCCTAATTTCCCAAACCTATTTTTATTTTTATTTCCTTTAGTTTCAGTCTCAATTTCTAAATTTTCTTTGACCTCTGTGAATTTACCAGGGATGATATGTATGGTTGATTTTGTCACAGGCTTCATTCCAGGGAGCCACGGGTCATTACTTTGCAACTCAACACTTACCCCTCAAATAGTAGTGTAGTCATGTTCTGTTTTTGCAAAGCATCTCTCCAGGTATAAAGCCTGCACTCCCACATCCACACTCCGAGGAAAAGCTGCACCAATCACTGATAAACAGCAATTCCCACCTGTGCCATCTGCCTTCTGACTTTCTGGTTGAGGAGAGTAATACTGCAGGGAGGCAGGAACTAGAACTGAAAGGAATTGTATGTGGAAGGAGTAACCTTTGAAGAGAAGAACACACTGTAAGGACACCATGTGGTAGCCCCTCCCACTTCCATCCCCCTCCCTGCTTCTGCAGCTGAAGCTAAGGAGAGTGTTTCCAGGCTGCATGCAGAATGAAACTGCATCCGAAAGGCTGTCCAATGACAGTATCAGTGTCTGTGCTGAGCCACAGATGCACATCATACATATTATGTATGTGTTTTCCAGGGATGAGACTTCCCACTCAGCCCTGAGAAGGCCTCTAAGATTATCACCCAGTGCATATCCTATGGCCCATAATGCAAACACCACACCTGGAGGAAGAAGTGCTGCCTCGGGATCTAGCAACATTTTGGGGCTCCTCTGTGCTTGCTTGCAAAACAGGCTCCTCTGTGACTTGCATGTAGAAGCTTTTGTCCATATTATCCTTTTAGACAAGGGAGACCACCATGCTTGGTGCATTCACTTTTTTTTTTTTTTTTTGGTACCTATAGAATATGCATAATTATGTTCAATCAGCAGTCTGAAGAATTCACTTAAAACATCCTACACAAATGGCCTAAAATAGTCCAGGTTCTGTCTCCAAGAGTCTAATTCACACCTAGATCTTGAGGAGAATTTGCATTAACATTTCTTTATGTTAATTTTCATAATGCCCCGGGGACATTGGATGACTCAGAAGTAAGCCTGCTAAATTCAGACATGGTGAAAATTTTATTTTCTTGTTTATATTTTTAATGATTTGACAAGGATTTATTGAGGGATACTATCATCCAGAAACAACCTTGTGTTGGTGACAACATAGTAATCAGTGTTCAAAACTAGGGAATTGTTGATGGGGCTGAAAAGGGGGATCTACTGTCAGAAATTAGCACTGAGAGGTTCAATCAAACCACATTTTGGGGGTTAAGCCTTTGTGTTCTGGTTTTACACGTGCTTGGGTATAAAACTAAGCTTTGTCATTTACTTTCTGTGTAATTTTAAGCAAATTGTACAACTTCTCTGAATCTCAATTTTCTCATCTATAAAATAGGGATAGTTATAGTACCTATTTCTTGGTTTTCTATGGAAGGAAAAGGCATGATGTGTATAAAGCACTTAGCTTAGTGCCTGATGCATAAAAAGGACTCCATAAATGTTGGCAAAAAATAGATATTCATTGTAGTCTAGTTATTTTGATTTCATCTAACTTATTCTACAAATATTTATTTGAAATGGGATGGCCACTGGGTTAAGCACTAGGCATTAAAAGATGAGTAGACTCTGGTTCTAACTTCTGAATAGCTTATTATCTACTGTGGTCAGTGAGGTAGCTACTGCCGAAAAAACCAGCTGCACTATTGAGCAAGAAGAGCTGCCATGGGTGGTTAGAAGCTACCACTGGAGAAGAGTTAAGTGAAGATAAAATAAAATATTTTATTTTTCTTTTATCTTTAAGATTTTATTTATTTATTTGAGAGGGTGAGAGCAGGAGAGGGGGCCAGGGGCAGAGAGAGAAGGAAGAAGCAGACTCTCCACTGAGCAGGGAACCTGACAAAAGGCTCTATCTCAGGACCCTGAGATTATGATCTGAGCTGAAGGCAGATTCTTCACCAACTGAGCCACTCAGGCACTTCTATTTTCCTTTTTCTTATTGATCTAACAGATAACAGTTTGATCAAAATAAGAGGAAATATATTCAATTAAGTATGCTTATATGTAAGTGAAATAAATGCCAGAAATAAATGAAATAAATGTTAAGAAATGAGAATAGGCTTTATCAACAGCAAAATACACATTTCCTCAAGGTAATGTGGAATATTCCCCAAGATAGATCACATTTTCGCTTATAAAACACAACAAATTTGAAACAACAGAAATCATAGACAGTATGCTATAAGAGCACAATGAAATTAAAAGTTGATAAAAGAAAGCTGAAAAATCCCCAAGTACATGGAGATGAACCAACATAGTTCTAAATAACACATGGGTCAAAGAAAAAAAATCTCAAGAAAATTTTAAAAATATTTTGAACTACATGAAAATGAAAACAAGTTAATGCAATTTGAAGGATGCAGCATAAACAATGCTTAGAGGGAAATTTATAGCATTGAATGCAACTATTAGAAAAGAAGAAAGACCTAAAATTGATGATTTAAGCTTCCACCTTAGGAAGTAGATAAAGAAGAGAAATTTAGATCCAAAATAGGGAGAAGAAAAGAAACATTAGAGCAGAAATCAATGAAATTAAAGACAAGAAATTAACAGAGGAAAAACAACAAAGCCAAAAGCTATTTCTTCAAAGAGATCAATAAAATTGATAAGCCTCTACCCAGGTTAAATTAATTAAAAAAGAGAAAGGACACACATTACTAATGTCAGAAATAAAA
This sequence comes from Canis aureus, assembly GCF_053574225.1. NCBI lineage: Eukaryota > Metazoa > Chordata > Mammalia > Carnivora > Canidae > Canis > Canis aureus. The sequence goes on from NC_135616.1 coordinate 51,417,342, forward strand.
GAAATGAAAGAGAACTGGAGCCCATGGAAATTCAAGTGACAATAAAGAATGACTCTATGACCACAACTTAGATGAAATGGACCAATTCCTTGAAGACACAATCTGCCAAAACCCACAGAAAAAGAAATAGCTAATCTGAATAATCTTGAAGATGAACAAAGTTGAACCACACTACGAGAAATTGAGACATATTATAAAGACACTTATAATTAATGTTAAAAGTTTTACAGCAAAGATCAGAAGGAATAAGGAATAAGAAAAGATAAGAGGCTTTAGCAATTATTATGTCAATAGTTACCTTTAAGAGACCCATTTCAGGAGAAGGAAGGAGTGGCCAAATTCCTGGAGATAAATACATTAATTTGTGGTAAAATATACAAAGCAGGTGTTTGGAAAAAAAGTGGTGAGAAATGAAAAGAGGAATACAGGATTATTTTTAAGAAGATTGGATCAGGAGAAGCATTTACTTTTCTAGAACAGAGGATACTAAATCATAATTTTAGTTCATAAATGAATATGTAGAATAAGATGAAAAATTTATAAGCCTTGGTCTGATAGAAATAAAAAGGAATCAAATTAAATGTACCAGCTTAAGACAGAGAGGGAAATTTTTCATCCTCTGAGAGAGGAAGAAGGAACAGACAGGGGTAAGAAGACACAGAAACATTTTGAAATCATATTAGATGGCAGGAAAAACAATAGATTAAAAGCATAATAGGGTGCATAATAGTTTCTCAGTAAACATGTATTGAATTAGTGAATGAATCATTTAAACTACATATGTATAAATAAATAAAAAATTATGTAGAGTAAATAAGTAGGCATTGATAGGTGAAGGAAAAATATAGACACAAGAAAAATATAAACCTTAGGTGAGCAGCAGGGTGTCAATTGGAGATAAATAAAAGAATTGCTAAGTATCTGGGAGCCCGGCCCAGGGCAGAGATTCAGGAATGTTCAGAGAAATTCAGCCTCTCCATTATTTTATTTTACTTTGCAACATTCATCAATTTGGGAATAGAAGTGGAACGCATATACAGTGACACTGTTTTACCAGATGTGAAAATACTCAAGGTGGAAAATAGGTCAAAAGATTTTGGGTGGGGTCCTTCAGTGTCAGGGAGAATAGTTGATATAATTGATCATTGGGGCCTAGCTTAGTAAGACAGCAAGTGAGGAGAGTATGAGAGATTCAGAGAGGCAAAAAGAGATAGAGTCCGAGATACCAGGGGACATTGGTTGTAATGAAGGCAAAGTGCAATGGGTATTTGGGAAGAAAGGCTTAGGGAGAAAAGTAAGAAATGGCCAAAGAGGAGTTCAGAGTTTGAGTCTTGGAAGTGGCAGAAAGGAGTAATTCCTATGTACAGCCCCGATGTGTCTACTTTTTGAGTAGCAAGAACACTAACAGAAAATATGTCAAAAAGGAGAGCGGATATGTTGAAGTCACTGTGGGAAGACAAAGAGAGGAACTGTAAGATAAAGATTAGAAGGATTCGAAACCAGGAAGTTATCCAAAGGAGAGAGTACAGAGTGTGCTCCCAGGAGGTACATTACAAAGGAATCTGCAGGGACAGGAGTGGGGAGTCTGGAGGTGCTTAGGATGAAGAGGATGGATCAGAGGTGAAGGTATAGGAAAAGGGGAGGTGTGCGGGTTGCACAGAAAGAAGTTTATGTTAATGTTTTGGCAGTACTGGGCCATGATCACTAAAATCCACTACTTCCTGGGCATACGCTAGACCACATCTTTCAGTCTCCCTTCCTGTTAGGTATGGCCACGTGACTGTCCTGGCCAAAGGAATGCGGTAGGAGTAATACGTGCCATTTCCAGAACTGACCTCGAAAAATCTCTGACATGATGCTCCACTTCGTCCTTCATTTGATGGCCCAAAGCAAAGGATCCAGCAGTGGATTCTGCTCTAGGGCTCTAAGAAAGGGATTGGCAAACTTTCCTTTAAAGGGCAAGATAGCAAATACTTCAAGATTTGTGGGCCAAGAGGCAAAATCAAGGATTTTATGTATGTACTTTTTTAGCTGTTTAAAAATAAGTATTTAAACAAGTGAAAACCATTCTCAGTTCATGGGGTGTATAAAAACAGGCAGCAGTCCAGTGGCCCACATGCCATCATTTGCTGCTCCCTGCCCAACGTAGTCATGGAGACTCTGGGCAGGGGGAGCCTGGGTCTCTAGATGAGTGTAGAGCAGATCTTCTCCCCTGCCCACTGATGACTGCACTTTACATGGATGAGAAAGAAGCTTCTGTTATGTGAGACCCTGTAATGCTAAGCAGCCAAAGTAGGGTTCACTGCAGTTAGCCGATCCTGACTGAAATAAGGTTTAATATTTGCTATCTGCCAGACACTGTATAAGTGCTTTACATGCATTATAACAATTACCTTTCACAAAGTAGGAAGTATGTACTATTATTAATATGCATTTTACAGATGGAGAAAAGATGAAGGCTAAGTGAATTAATTGTTCAAGTCACAAAGCTAAAAAGTGTGAACTTGGACTGGATCCTAAGTTGCTCCTGTTCTGGTTTGTTCTCTTTACCATTCTTACAATGCTGCTCTCAGAAATGGAATGGGTTGTTGGAGAATGTACTGTGTAGGGCTGAGTTCTGTTTACTTAATTATTTATCCACTCATTCACAATTCATAACATGTCTAGATCCAATAATGATATAAGTAAGTTTTGTTAATTAGGAGAACATAAACAAAGTGACCCAAAGTTCCAGTTAGGAAACTAATATATGTTGTAAGCCCTGGAGACAATGCCTCCCAGAATCTAGTTATTGCTGAAGTATATAGAAGGGGCCCTTGAGCAGTAAAATTCCAGGCACTAAGGTCTGGCAAGCCTCTCTCAGATTCTTGTGTCTCTCATTCTTCTCACAGTTCTAACAAATCTGTCATCTGGTTTCAAAACTCAATGCCATTATGTTTTTAGGTGAGCAAGGGACTGCTAAGTTATTGTCTGAGAAATGTTGCAAACATACAATTTGGGAGGAAATGATTACAAAACAAAACCTATAGTCATGTAATCCATGGTAGGACCTTACCAGTGACAGACCATTGATATAAGGCCCACAAAAATACAAATGGCCCCGTGTAGTTCAATAGCTCCAGAAGTGATCACTGTATTATCAGAACAGTATAATAATTGATGTTCATAATGCAACTTGATCATTTAAAAAAATGTAAAAACATCTGTAAAAACATCTGTTAAAAAACATACATTGGGGCACCTGGGTGGCTCAGTCACTTAAGTGCTCAACTCTTGGTTTTGGCTCAGGTCATGATCTCATGGGTCATGAGATCTAGCCCCATGTCAGGCTCCATGCTCAGCGGGGAGTGTGCTGGAGATTCTCTTCCTCTGCCTCTTCCTCTCTCTCTCTAAACTAAATAAATAAAAAATACACATTTTATTAAATATTCCATCAAAGGTATCAATTTAAAACTAGCACTATGATTTTATAAAGACACTAATTCCAGAAAAACTCATGCATATGATACTTTTCACTCCCTCAAATGTGGGGAGAGCAAGATATTACCAGGGAGAATATATACTGCAAACTCGGAAGCTAATGTGACTACTGCTAAAATTGAATAAGTTATTGTCTGAGGAATGTTGCAAACAAATAAAATTTGGGGAGGAAATGAATATAAAACAAAACCTATAGTCTTATATTCTTTAATGCAGTATATAAACTTCCAAGAGCCAACAATTAATTATTCATTTTTCCAAAATAAATTTGTACTTCAGCTATCCAGATACCTTGGGTGAAGATGGTCTTTGGAAATTGTGGCAAGAAGATATTTTTTAGGCTTGCATACACTGGATAATTAGTACATATAAGAAAACAAAAAGGATGAAAGACATGAATTGACAAGATGATGTTTTAAATGCCTGTGTTATGTGTTCAAATCCATGCTATACATAGATAGCATGTATCAACTGCCACACTATCCTCTGGTTTATGATTACAATCCTAATGGGAAGAAAAAGAATAACCTGATGGGTTTGCTTTTAACAGAGTTCAAAACCAAATTATTGAAAACACAATACTAATGACATTTATTATAAATAATACCTCCGAGTAGCAGTATAAAGAGTCAAGGTAGTATAAAATAAAAGCAGTGAAGAGAGAATCCAGGGTAGCTTTTTGCAGACAATGTTAGGCAATTCACTGCTCCTGTTTAGGCCTCAATTTTCTCATTTATAAAAGAGGTGTATTTGATAGAAAAACCTCTATGGTCCCTCTATCTCTGACATGCTGTATGTTCTCTACTGCTCCCTGACATCACTATAGTCTTGATAACTCCAGAAATACTTCTTGCTTGGAACCATGTAGAAAATCGTGAGTTCTAAAATAAACCTAATAGCTTTTGACTTATTTATGGCTCTTGGCTTTTTAAAATAAATCTAATATCTATCTTTCAATTTATTTATGGATCTTGGATTTCTTTGTTTTTATCAACTAAGTCATTAAGTCTTTGAGTCTAAGAAATCTTAATTATTATCCAATTCCCTATTTATTGTGATGAGGAGCCATGGGGTTTAGGAATTTGCCCAAGGTCACACCTGAGGGCACAATCAAGACTAACCCAAGTTTCCTGATCCACCATCTATTCACTATTCTGTGATAGATACTGTCTCCTTACCATATGTTTGAGACAGTGTCTACATTTAAATTAGGAAATGTCAAAAGTCCACAAGCTTCTGGAGTCAGCATGAGAAGCAAGAGAGCCAATTTATTTATGATGAAGTAGAAGTTCTTTGAAAAAAATTAATAAAACATTGTTTAAGAAGTTAAGTGCCTCCAGGGATAAGGATCTGGCCTCCCTTGCCAACACAGAACTCAATGAAAATGAAGTCTTATGTGTAAATGTATTTTTGTTGAAGTTTTTCCATTGAGATTAAGGAAGGCGAACTGATTTAGATAAAATGAGAACTGACCTCAGCTGATCCAAAATTTTTGCCCAAGGCACAAAACAAAGCCCCAATCAAACTCTAGTCTCGGTTCAGGGAAAGGGCAGCAAAGGGGAGGGTGGCTGAGAATGGTGGCTGAGAAATAAAAACATTCGTATGTTCTCCCCTTCCTGACCAGAAGTCTCAATGCCAAACTGTCATAAGAAAGGCTGTTTATACAGACGTCCAGCCAAGCTAAAACAAAAGTAGGAGTCAGCTCATCAGATTTTTGACTTGTTTCCCAAAGAAAGAATAGTTAAATGAATCTTCTGGATTTCTGGCTTCTTAAATAAACACATTTCTTCTACGTCTCATGTGTCTTGAAGTGAAAAATGTTTGTACCTCTTTCTCAGAGAGGCAGGATCTGAAAAAGCTATTTAGTGTTCAAGTGTATCAAAGATTAAAGACAGAGGCCATATAAATCCAAGAATAGCACCTTGTAGATTTGATCTCTTAGGTGTGCTAAGACAGAGGCTGGAAGTAGATCAGCCTTTACAAGACAGTAGTCAGAATACAAACCTGATCCAAGAACTATGGACAGATCTTCACATTCCCTGACAGAAACTCAGGAAAGATTAAGATTAATCTATGATGATGAATTCATAAAAGATTATGAAGAATTGTTTTTGTATTTTAAATTTGTGCCATAAAATTCTTAGACTTTCCTCTAATCCTTACCTTGAGATGGCAGCAGTGACAGAAGTTTGGGTTGAATGAACATAAATTTGTGTTGAATGAATCTATGTTTTGACTTCACGTGCCATATTTCATATGGATTTTCCGGTTACCATTTGAAAGGCAAAAATAAATGATTTGGCCAAAAATGTTTAGGGCCAGCACTCATCAAACTGACTTTAGTTAATCCACTTGAAATACAGTTTGCACAACCCCAAGCTGCATAGTGAACTGCAGATTTGGCCTCAGCCAGGGTGAAGAAAAGCAGGAAGTAGGTCCTAGACATTCAGTCCTCCCCGCCCACTGCGAAGGCTGGTCTCTGTGGAGATGACTTGCATTTTGGGAGTTGAAAAGTAAACTTTGGAAGTTCTGGCTTGGGAGAAAGGGAAATAGGTACTGCAGACATTGGGAATAGTTGTTTTCCCCACTAGCTCCTTCATTACCTGCACAAACAATTGAGGTTGTTATATAACGATAATATCAAGAGCTGTCTGCCAAGCACTGACTGTGAGTATAGTGCTTACAGAAAGGCCCAGAGAGAAGTTACTTTAGCTATCAATATGTGTTAATTCATACCAGGAATTGATCACTATGGGTATAAGGGTAGCTATGATTTGGCCCTGCCCTTGAGAAGCTTCTGCTCAAATGACTGGGAGATATATATGGTAGCAGCCCTGGCCCTGAAAGCAGCCAGACTTGCTCTTGACAGAAACATGGAATCCAAGGGAGGGCTCAGACTCATCCACCCCCTGAAATTCACCTCTTTACTTTCATGGGGTAAAGGGAACTGGTGGGGCAGACAATATTTACATGGCACCTGCTGAGTCCCAGGCAAGCATTGGGCAAGTGATGTAGGAAGAAGGACTCACTTTTTTTTTAGTTTTCTGTATCATGGTCTCATTTAGTCATATAACAAACCTCACAGGGAGGGATGGGTATATTAATTTTATTGAGTCTCAGAGAGTTCAGATAATTATCAGATAATTATAAGTCCTCACAGCCAATTTTAGTAATAATAAATAACGTATTGTCTCAGCACTAAGGCTTTACATATATCAATTCACTTAACTTCATTAAACACATGCTACTACAGGACCCATGTTGCAGGAAAGAAAACAGAGGCATGGGGAGTAGAGGGATGAACCAGGTGCTTTAGTAAAATTATCCAGCTGGTAAATGACATACCTAGAATTTGAGTCCAGATAGTCTGGCTCTCAACTCTATAACTAGGCATCGGCAAACCTGAGATACTAACATTAGTCTGTCAGATTCCTAAACATGTTTGTTTGTTTTTTTATATATAACACACTTATGTCTATGTAAAAGATATATGTATTTAATTATAGTGATTTTAGTTTAAAATAAGAAATAACTTTTTGGGGCACCTGGGTGGCTCAGTTGGTTAAACAGCTGACTCTTGGTTTCTGTCAGGTCATGATCTCACAGTTGTGGGATGGAGCCCCTCCCAGGGCTCTGTGCTCAGCATGGAGTCTGCTTCAGATTCTCTTTCTTTGTGTGCTCTCTCTCTCTCTCAAATAAGGAAAGAGAAAAGAGAAAGAAAGAAAGGAAAGAAAGAAAGAAAGAAAGAAAGAAAGAAAGAAAGAAAGAAAGAAAGAAAGAAAGAAAGAAGAAAGAAAGAAGAAAGAAAGAAAGAAAGAAAAAAGAAAGAAAGAAAGAAAGAAAGAAAGAAAGAAACCTTAAAACAAAATAAAATAAGAAATAACTTTTTAACAAAAAATAATTGCCCCCGAAGATAATAGATTATCAGCAGTGAGCCTCTTGCCACAGAATGTGATGAAGCAGGTTCTCAATATTTAAAGACACTGTAAAAGAAAGTCAAGCATTATAACAGGAGATCAGGGGATTAAATCAAATGACTCTAAAGTCATTTGAAATCTATGAGTCAATAATAGAATAATGCAATTAACCCTTAGTAAATCATAATTTGGATTTTTTGCATTAACTAAATCAACCATCTTGGAATCTTTGTTATTTCAAAATAACACCCTAAAACAATGTGAAAATTCTTTCCCAAACATTTATTTATAACACATATTATTTCTATAACAAGTCTCATAGCAGGGGCTGGGCTTATGGGAAAGCAAGAGACTTCTATTCTGAATTTGAAAGCTTCTACTTCTCTCCTTAAGCTACTACGCCCTGGTGCGTAGATGTGATCATCACTGTTGCCTCCTACCCACTCATCTCTTGGCCTTGACCATTCTTCCTAGTAGAATTCTAATTTTGTTCAGATATTGAATAGCCAATTATTTCAGGGGACACCAAAGCCATAAGAGGTTAAGTCTTGACTGGTTGAAGTCAAACATGGTAACTCCATTGCCTTTGGAAAGTTATTGGTTTAAATATGGGCATAGGACATGATGTTGGCTGAAAAGATGTAAAGAAATCTGTTGGAGAGGTTCTGGGAAACTTTTTCCCCCCTCCTAAAAAGGGGCACTAGTTTAACAGTTTCCCTGATGATACTCGATGGCACTTTCATTGTAAGTGAAATATCCAGAGGCAGAAAAGGGAACTATTAAAATTGCTGTAGATGATGGAATAAAAGGTGGATGGATACTGGGACCTTGATGATGTCACTGAGCGGCTAAATGAACCAACTTTGGTATTCCTCTATCTCTAGACTTCTTAAGAGAGAAAATTAGCAACCCTTTGTTTACTTATTTTTGTGCTATTTGTTTTTTTTTTTTTTAACTTGCAGCTGAAAGCATCTTGATAAGTTGAACTATCATATTCAGTCATGGGATTTAAGCATTTCATCTCTAAGATTCCTATCATAGAATCCCATCACAAAATAATTTCTCTGAGGAAGCTATGAAATAAAAAAATTACAGTAAAAATAATAACATTATAATTATTATTGTTATTAGGCATCATGAAAAGTATGGGTTTGGGAACAAGATAGATCTAAGTTGAAAGTTCAGCTCTTTATCTTGCTGGGTTGGTGATTTTGGGAAAATTATTAACCTATCTGCTATCGACACCTCATTTTAAAGGGAAGGCATATAACATGATTTGTGTTGTATGAAATGTGATAATGTACACCAAGCATCTGGAAACAATAATGGGTGGTTCTGTCTGTTGATCTCAATTTTATCATCTGTAAAATTAGAATAATAAAACAGTTCATATGATATATATGAGAATTAAAAGAGACAGTGAATATATAAAATCAGCACTTTATACGTAATTACGATAGAATGGAATGAGAGCATTTCTCTCTGATAAGGGAATGGAAGACATACTAGAGCTCTGCTGTTAGAAGTGGTACACACAGAAGATGTATAGGGCCTAAAGACAGCCTTTATCTTCTTCAATATTTGGCCAAGGGTCAGCTTTCCTTAGAACTAGAAAGCTGGAAGTGAAATTCATCTTATAACCCCCTATACCCATCAAAATTAATAGGCCAGGTGGACAATCAAAAAAACACTTTTTCACTTCAATGAAGTGATTTTTTGATGGTCCAGCTGGCCTATTAATTTTTAAGATCTTTGGCTTTTTCTGAGTGGTTCTTCTCGTGCTCTCTCTCTCTCTCTCTCTCTCATTAAATGCCTACTTTTAGTTCTGAAGAACTTCTTCAAAGGTTTTTGTATCAGTTCCACTAAAAGAAAAAATTAAGGTTGATTACGTTAACTTTGGTCTCAAGCCAGGGCCAACTAGAATTTTGTCCAAAGAATGTTGGCATTTGTGATTCTACTGCTAAATGCCAGGAAGTACATCAATCTAGGAGTTCTAGTTTCTACTAAGCAGTTGAGTTGTGATGACTTTGAAAAGGCACTTTACTTATCAGTGCCATCATTTCCTTGCCTATAAAACAAGAGAGATTGCATTAAGTCCCTTCTCTGAACTCAGAATCACCAATAGGCCTCTATTTGCGACCAACCAATTCATTTGTGTTTTTCACCATTATATATAAAATTATGTCTCTCTGCAGAGTTGTCATATTATATTAACTTCTACCCATACATATTTTTGCCATGCCCAGATGACCTAGAAGAGATTACCAAACTCATTTTCTTTTCATCTTAGGTATACAAACTACATTTCTTGGCCACATTACAGAGGTGGGGCCACATATCTGAGTTCTGGTCAGTGTAATGTGGGACAAATTGATATAGCACCTCTAGGAATGGCCATAGAACAATTCTCCTTCTCTGTCTCTTTTCTCATATGGTAGAGCTGAAAAATCAAGTGAAGGACTCTGAGGTCCTAAAAGTTCATAGGGCCACATGATGGAAGCAGTCTGTCTCACTTCTCTACCCAGCCCTGCCATCATCTCAGTGGACATGATGTAAGTGAGAAATATTCTTTTATTATGTTAAACCACTGAAAGTAGGAGGTATTTTAGGATATCATTTGACCAGGATATACTCTGGCTGTACAACCCAACTAAAAAGAGGTTTCTTTAGACAAGAGGTACCTTTAAAAAATAAGGCAGATTACAGGACCAGTTAGATAATTTAGATTTCACAAAATGGTCATATCATGTTATTCAAAGACATAAAAACAAAAAGGAGAAAAATAAAGACAAGCTCTCTCAGATTAAAAAAAAAAAAAAAGCTTTTTTTTTTTTTTTTTTTTTTTTTAATTAATGTCAATGTTTTCTCTGCAACTAACAGTGTATTGATTCTGGAAACCTGGAACAAAGAACTGGAAGTCCATTGTCCTTCTGTCACTATCCACTAGCACAAATGACTTTTCAGGGAGAATCCTAAGAATATTGAGTGTTCTGTGGTCTAAGAACTGGAATGGGTGGGTCTTAGATGCTTTTCTGCCCAGGCCCATAATCATTCAGGTGAAGAAACTGAAGGCCAGAGAGAGTCAAGTCATAGAACAAGCTGATGGAAGAAGTGAGGCTACTTGCTTGGCTTCAACACTCTTCCCTTTGCATCAAAAATGTATAGATCAGCCACTAATTGTGATTAGGACAAACACACTAAAATAAAATTTAGAAATATTAAGGTAGGGACACCTGGGTGGCTCAGTGGTTGAGCATCTGCCTTTGGCTCAGGGTATGATCCCAGGGATCCCGGGATTGAGTCCCACATCGGGCTCCCTATAGGGAGCCTGCTTCTCCCTCTGCCTATGTCTCTGCCTCTCTCTGTATGTCCCTCATGAATAAATAAATAAAATCTTTTAAAAAATAAATATTAAGGTAATAGATGTTACATGAGTATTGATTGGACAAGAGAAATTTTCACAAGGAAATAAAGTAATACCAGCTGCTTGATACTCTGAATTAAATGATAGGGTAACTCCAGAAACATGGGGATGTTGTCTGATGGAAAGTAAGTTCAAGAATGCTAAATGTGTCGTAAGACTAAGGAGATCTTTTTTTTCATTGGCCTTCTCATTCAAAAAAGCCAACCTAAAAAAAAGAAATATACGAAAACCTACTAATAAGTAGAAAATATAGAGGTGTTATACTTGACCAGCATCATTTTGTTCAGAAAGCAGAAAAACAACTGCATCCCACACTAGCTAAATCCATCACATCAGTTTGTGTTTCCCCTTCAGTATCTTCTTATAAGAATATTTTATATTTTAGAACAAGGAAGTGGATACAAGATAGCTACTGAGAAAACAATTACATATTTGGGGCATTGTGAGATCTTAAAATTTTAATATGTGTCGCTTATCTGTTGCATTTATCCATTTATTTAACAAACATTACAAATTGCCTATTATGTACTAGGGCCTGTTCTAGACACTAGGAATACAAAGATGAGAACATGTATTCACTGCTCATTAATTTTTTAGAAGTTAAGGGACCAGAAAATGAAGATAAAATGAAGATAAAATGAGATGCATACCACTAGACCTCATAGAGGAGCTCACACCCTTCATATTCATATCACCCAAGAATTCTAGGAGACCAACTGAGACTTTCATTGATTTTTGAATGTCAGGTAATATTAATGAAGTAAAGAAGGGGAAAGGCATTTCTGGTAGAAAGAATAGTCCATGTCAAGGCTCCAGTGCATAGTATAATCAGGAAACTATAACGAATTATTCTTTTTCTAGTGTAGATGATTGGTGGGCATTTGGGGAAAGGTACAGATGTGCATCATTCTCCGTTTACTTGACTGTAAGTGACAAAAATCTAACACAAAGCCATGTAAGGAAAGATGATATTTTATTCACTCATATAACTGAAAAATCTAAGGGTAGATTTTCAAGCATGGTTAGATTTAAGTCAGTGTCTCCCCATCTCCTGGCTCTGTGTTTCATTTTATTGGCCCATTTTCAGTAGGCTATCTATTTGAAGAGAATGGTAGCCTTAGTCTTAAGTCATTCATACACCCTGCAATCCTAAGAAAAAAGAAAAATGTTTTATCTCAATAGTCCTGGCAAATCTTGAAATTACATCTCATTGGCCTGGATTGAGTCACAGGTGCATTCCTGAATCATTGTCCTGATAGCACAATGCTCAATCCTACTACCTTAGCTGCCCCCTCCAATTCTTCAAACTCTTCTTTGTACCTCAGCACAACTTGTACTGAAATTATTATTAGTTTTGTCCTAGAATATAGAGTCAAAACAAATCAGACTTATTCAAAAAAAGGGGGGTTATTGGACTCCTTCCTAACACTATACACAGAAAATTATCCCCAAACTGATGCTAGACCTAAATAAAAGAGCTAAAACTAAAATAACTCTTAGAAGAAAACATAGCAGTTTATCTTTGTAGCCTTGGATGGGCTGGGCAAACTCTTCTTAAGTATGATATTATATATAATATTTATATTATATATAATATATTAATATTATATAATAATATATAATATATATATTTTTTAAAGGCATCATGGGAGTTTATTTACAGAAAAGTCACAGCAACCAGGGCCCAGCAGGCTCCGGCCAGAAGACCCCAGGTATATACATATCTGACCCCTCAGCACCAGCGCCGTCCCCAGCCGAGCCCCTGCCAGAGGGACCCAGAGTCAGGCAGCGTGAAGGCAGTGGGCTCCGGTCCTCGCCAGGTGTCACAGGACGCCTGTGCAGTCCCTACGCCGGAGGAAGGACCTGAATCGGCCTTTAGTGCGGACTTCGAGGAGCGCGAGGACAGGCTGGACCCTGCAGGGCAGGCCACGGAGCACGGGACCCCCACAGGCCACTCCAGACCTGCCCAGGAGCTGGGCAAGGAGCTGGTGGCACTTGTGATCCGCTTATTCTCTCGGAGGTATATATCATATATATATATATATGCAAAAGCAAAAGTGATCAAAGAAAATATAGATAAATTTGACTTCATCAAAAATAAGAACATTTTACTGCAAATGATACCCTCAAGAAAATGAGTAGCAGCCAACAAAATGGGAAAAAATGTGGAAATTATACATCTGATAAGTGACTTATCTTCAGAATATATAAAGAACTCTTATAATTCAATGATAAAAGATAAATAACCCAAGAAAACATGGTCAATGGATCTGAATAGACATTTCTCCAGAGAATATATACCTATGGCCAGTAAGCTCATCAAAAGATGCTTGACATCATTAGCCATTAAGGAAATGCTAATCCAAATCATAAAAGATATCTCTTCACACTGTCTAGAATCACCAAGACAAAACAGGTACTGGCAAAAACATATAGAGATTGGAACCTTCACACCTTGGCAGTGGGAATGTAGTGTTACAGCCACTGTGGAAAATAGTTTGATGGTTCTCAAAAAGTAAAGCATAGAGTTATCACATGACAATAATTTTACTCACAGACATATACTCAAAAGAATTGAAAATAGGTACTCAAATACATGTATACTCACACTCATAGCCAATAGCCAAAAGGTGAAAGCAACTTGGATGGACATCAAATGATGAATGGATACATAAAATGTGGTATATCCAGACAATAGATTATTATTTGGCAATTAAAAGGAATGAGTATCAATCATGCTTCAACATGGATGAACCTTGAAAACATGTGCTAAATGAAAGAAACCAATCACAAAAGCCCACATATTGCATGATTCCATTTTTTGAAATGTTCGCAATAAGCAAATCAATAGACACAAAAAGCATATTAATGATTGCCAGGGGCTGGGAAGGGGATGAAATGAGGAGTGACTGTTAAAAAGCACAGTTTTGGGGGGCAATGGAAATATTCTAAAATTAGATTGTGGTGATGGTTGCACAGCTCTTTCAATATATTAATCCCATTGAATTATAAAATTTAAATAATGAATTATATGTAAATTACATCTCAAAAAAGTGTGTATAGAAACACAAAATGGGCAAATGACTTGGATAGACATTTCTCCCAAGAAGATCTATAGAGAGCCAATCAATGTATGAAAAGTTGTTAACACCATTGGTCATTAAGGAAATGCAAATCAAAACTACAATAAGATACCACCTCACACACACTAAGACAATTATAATAAAGAGAAAATAACACGTGTTGGTAATAATCTAGGGAAATAAGAAAACTTGTACTTTGCTGATAGGAATGAAAATGGTGCAACCATGGTGGAAAATGGTTTGGCAGTTCCTCAAAAAGTTAAATGTGGAATTACCATGTGACTCAGGAATCCCATTCCTGGGTATGTACTCTAGAAAAATGAAAATATACGTCCACACAAAAACATGTGCACAAATGTTTATGGAAGCATTATTAATAATAGCCAAAGGTAGGAAAAAAAACAAATACCTATCAAGAGGTGAATGGATAAGTTATGGTATATACATGCAGTAGAATATTATTCATCCATAAAAAGAACCAAGTATTGATACATAGGACAAGAATGAAAGCATTATGCTAAGTGAAAGAATTTAGATACAAAGGTCACAAATTGTATGATTCCTGCTGAATGAAATAAATATACAGAATAGGCAAACCCACTAAAACAGAAAGTAGATTAGTGGACAGGGAGTAGAGAAAGATCCCTTAACAGATACTAGGCATTCTTTTGGACTGATGAAAAAGTTTTGAAACTAAACAGAAATGGTGGTTGTACAAATTGTGAATACACTAACTGCCTCTGTTCACTTCAAAATAGTTAATTTTATGTTACACGAATTTCACCTCAATGTTTAAAAAACACGTCCAGAACACAAATCCTATTTTTTCTTTCAGAGGTTTACCCATAAACATTAAGACAAAATCCCCACTACTTATTTTGGCATTCAAGGCCCTTTACAATTTGCCGTAAACTTATATCCACCACCCCACCACCCTCAGTTTCCACATTCCCCTCAACTCTCCAGTCTGACATCACCTACACACCCAGCTCTTCAGGAACTCTGTTGTGAGGTGTCCTTGCATAGCAGACTGCATATCCTGTTCTGCTTCCCCAGCTAGACTATGAGCATCTCAAGGGCAGATGCAACATCTAATTCATCTTTGCATTCCCAGAGTCTAACCCTGAGTCTGGTATTTAGTGAGCACTTAGTGAACATTTGCTGAATTAAATTGAATGGGCTGGGGGAAAATCTCCCAGAATCCTACAGCAATGGTGAATGTATGTGCAGTGAACAGGTGGAAGGAAGAAATTCCTAGAATTAGAAATTAACCTATTTTGTTAAGAAAAATTTAGGGTGGAGCACCTGAGTGGTTCAATTGGTTAAGCATCTTCAATTAGCTCAGGTCACGATCCTGGAGTTCTGACATTGGGCTCCACATGGGGCTCCCTGCTCAGCAGGGAGTCTGCTTCTCCCTCTGCCCCTCACCCCACTTGTGCTTTCTCTCTTGCTCTCTCTCTCTCTCAAATAAATGAATACAATATTTTTAAAAAAGATTGTAGGATGGATATACAGTCCCTTTCATTTGCCTTTGGGAAAGTACAAAAACAGAAAACAAGGAATGTTTAAGTGCAGCAAATATTCTAAAAAGGTTTATGTTATATTAAATTAGGGGTCAGGAAGAAAGAAGAGGAGTAAAGTAGGTGGCATAACAGAAATCTTTGCAATTTGGTCTTGGAGGAATGACTACACCTAAAACACCCCAGGAGTTTTCATGGACCTCCACTCAACAGAGGGAGGTGAGGGGAAGTAGATGTTTGGCAAAAGGGAAATGGATTGAAGAAGACCTTCTCTCAGTCCTGCCATGCCATGGTACGGAATTTATCCAGGGCAGAGCTGAAGACCTTCGCCATGTACAGGTGACCCTTGAACAGCATGGTGGTTAGGTATGCCAACCCCACACGCAGCTGCAAATCTGCTTCTAATTTTTGACTCCCTCAAAACTTAATTACTAATAGCCTATTGTTAACCAGAAACCTTACTGATAACACAGGCAGTTGATTAACACATCTTGTGCATGTTATGTGTATTATATGCCATATGCTTACAATAAACTAAGCTAGAGAAAAGAAAATGTTATGAAGAAAATCATAAGGAGGAAGAGAAAATATGTTTATAGTTCTATGCTGTGTTTATTGGAAAAAAACCCTCCTGTAAGTGTACCCACACAGTTCAAACCCATATCATTCAAGGGTCAACTGAGAATGGCCATTGAGCCTGGGGTGAGAGATTGAAAAGACTCTCTGGCATAAATGAGGTCTCCTCTTATTTAAACATGTTACTGGAAGGTTATCCAGTGCTTATGATCGAACCACCCAGTCTCTGAAGCACTGAAAGTCACTTACACAATGAGTTTGCTACAACAATAACAACAATGACAACAACAGCTAACATTAAATACCCCTTTACCTGCCCATTAGTGTTCTGGCTGAGGTGGAAAACCGAAATGATCAAAATATAATTTTAATTACAGAAACTCATAGCTCATTGAGAGAGACAAAGCATTTAACTCCGTGCTAAGTGTCATTGCTGACTCATGAGAAAGTGCTGCTGGAACCTCATGCCTCAAGTAGTTTTCTGTGTAAAACAGGAATCAGAATTCCAAGCTGTCTTGATTCAAATGGTGAATTAAAAGAAATGGGTCCTAAGGGGGCAGAAGTTTCTTCTCTTTCCCCATAAAACCACAGTAGTTACTTAGCTCTAAAAGGAAAACTCTGTTGGGGACAGAGATGTGTATCTTATTATCTTTGTACCTCCGAAAAGCTTAATATAGAGTGGATGTTCAAATATAAGTTAATGGAGTCTAACGAAAGCAAGTATAATATATTGTACTTCAAAGACTCCTTCCAAATTTCAGATCTGCCAGAGGCAGCAGGAATGTAAGCTTTCACCTGTACTCCATCAAAAATGCAACTCCCAACCTAAAGGTAGGGAGCTACCTGAAGTAGAAAGTGGTAGACAGAAACTCTCTACTCAGAATTTGTCACCAGGGGCAGAGAGAAAAAAAAAAATTGGAACCTGAAGGAGGGCCTCTGGCGGGGGGGGGGGGGTTCTGGAAGAATAATATTTCAACCTGCCGTACACAGACTCACAAAAATAGAAATCTTGCCTATCGACTTCTAAAACAAGTTCCTCTGGGTGAGATGTGTCTGAAAATAAAACTCCAGTTCCATCTAGGAAAGGCCTAACTGCTAGTCATATAGACACACAAACTGATAGTTTTCAAAATTAAGTCAAGTTGTAAATAATGCATCCCATTCAGGACATGCATTAAATGTTATTCCCTGAAGTAAGATTTAGAAAGTGAGCCAGACTTAGGTAGGTCCCTGGTGCAATGAGAGATAAGAAAATACCTACTTTCTAAAATGTTGAGACTTAATCAGATAACTCTGATACACATTTATTATGAAGCAATACAGAAAATTCACTCCAGACAGATCCCAACACCATCTAACTCTATAAGGATTTATGTGCCAAAGCCCTTATATGGAGCCCAGATGGACCAGACTGGACTATACAGAGCTGAAGGGATCCTTAACTCTTTAACCTAGGAACACACTGGAGCAAACCATGCCCACACTCCAAGTCTGGTCCTTCTGGATCTTATCATGACTTATGCTAGTAGAGGCATGGAGAGTTGAACCCAAGAAAAAGTGTTTTAATGAATTTTTAGAAGAATAAAACCAAATTTACCCCAGAAAAGGCCAATGTGTACAACTATGAGAAAGCTCCACTCTCTGGGAATGTAGTTTGTTTCCTTGACCAACTCTTTCCTCTACCTTCCACAGAAGGTGGTATGAGGCTTTGGTGTGGGTGTGCAGGTGGTATGGGCTTTGAGTTTCCCTCTTGTTTAGAGGGGATGCCCATAATAAACAGAGCTCAGTATATCTGCCTACCCAGAGATGAGTCTGGCAGCATTATAAGACTCTTTCTCTTTGCCCTCTCCATTCCTGGTGTAGTGAATGTGACATTCTATCATAGAGAATTACTTGAGTACAATATAGCTGTGGCTATATGCTCCTCTTTAAAAAGCAAATATTCATGGAAACATAACATGGAAGTCACTTAACTCCTTACAAATTCTGTTCTTAGGTACTTCTCTCATTACAGAAAAGACTAGGTCAATGGGAGTTAAGATGATGCCCAAACTGAGGGAAGGATGCCAAGTCTGGAAAGGGTGAAGAAGCTCTCAAAATGTGCCATAGGTGCCTTATTCTCTATAGCAGCACAAAGAAGGGAGATGTGAGGTCTGACATGTTTGTGGTTTGTTTCAGCAATATAATCAAATCTGACTCTAATATTTTGATAGAGGACTTGATAGGCTAATATGGAATGACAGTTCTTATTCATTTGAACCAACTTATTTTAAGACCCACGGTAGATAGGATTCTAAGATGGCACCCAGTGTCCCTTATCCTTGTATAATCCCGTCTCCTTTTGTGTGGTGGGAACCTGTGACTATGAGGTATCGCTCTCTTGATTATATCACATTACATGGCAAAGGGTTCTTGCAGTTGTTACCAATGTTGCAAATAAGTTGATCAGATCCTGGGAGGTGCTGATCCAATCAAGGGAGACTTTTAAAAGCAGATTTAAAGCAACAGATTTTTCTCTGGTCAGCTTTTAAGACAGAAGAGAGCAGACAGCCATATTGTGAGCTGCTTACACAGAAGGGCAGGGGTTTCCAGTTGCTGAGAGAAGTACCTGGCTGATAGTTAGCAAGAAAACATGGGCCTTATCATATAATCACATGGAAGTAAATTCTGTCAGCAGCTTGAAAAAATGTGGAAAAGGACCTCCCAGATGACAGTCACAGCCCAAGCTGACACCTTGCTAACAGTCTGTAAAGCCTGAGTAGAGGATCCAGCTGAGCTGTGCCCAAACTCATCACCCATGGAAACTGGGAGATAGTAAAAGCCTGTTGCCTCAGCTGCAAAGTTTGTGGCAATTTGTTACATAGCAAGAGAAAAACCAAAACAGAACCAATACTGTCAAATTCTGCATAAGGACTGTTTTTTTGCTGAGAACTATAACCTTGCTTTGTTATAAATTTCAATAAGATGATAGTTTTTAATTATCTGGGTATCCAAAGCACCAAAGTATTTGATCTTTTAAAAAAAAATTTTTAGCAGTAATAAAACGTTGATTTCCCTCACTCTGAAAACTCAAAAACAGCTGGACAGATATTCTTTCAAACTTTCCAAAAATAAAGATTTTCTTCAGGGCTGAAATCAGTCTGGGAAATGTTAATCTGGAAGGAAAAAGAAGCTAAAGTCATGTAAATAGCTCAAAATAGGCTACGTGGTTCTGACTTATAGGGGCTCTGGAGAAAATTGCTCATTGTTTAGAAAAGCAGAAATATTTGACCACTATGATTGCATGCAAGGTACCAGAAGAAGCCGTATGCTTGGTGATATTCTATAGTCACTCCAAAGAGTAGATGTAGGGCCAAAGATTGAACCTCAACTGACAGGTCATCCTTTGGTCCTTACTAAATGCAATTCCAAAATATACTCACACTCCTGGTGCATAGATGAGCAGGGGGCTGGCTTTAAACAAAAGTGTGATTAAATCAAAATAACTAGAATATATTCTTGCTATTTCAAACTCTTCAGAAAGGAAGTCCGTTAACCTTCCTGGTCCATGTTTCCTCATCTCTAAAAGGAATATTTAGCCCAGTCTCTGAGTCATATACAGCTCTGTGATTCGGTCACAAAATTCCTCCATCATTTGCTCTCTACCCAATTTATCAGGGTTACTACATGAGGCTGAATAGGAAAAGCATCCAGTACATTGTAAGTGCTCAACAAATGGGACTTCCTCATAGTAAAACATTTAATTAATGTTGGCTGTTGCTACAGCTTTTATAAAATATTCCTTCATAGGTTTGATTTTCCAGAACTTTTCATCACTTTTCCAGAACATTATGTTTGACTTCTTTTCAATTACATGGAGCATGTAAAGGTAGAATCAATTCTTTAGAAAGAATCAGCTAAAAAAAGAAAGAAGGAAAGAAAGAAAGAAAGAAAGAAAGAAAGAAAGAAAGAAAGAAAGAAAGAAAGAAAGAAAGAATCAGGTACAATAGGAGAATTCCCCCCAAAGAGTCTTACTTGGCCTTGACCTATACTTACATACTCCATTCAGAGTTACTGGTAAATTTCAGCACTGTATTGATTCCTGTGCCCTGCTCCATGTCTCTGCTGGGATGCTTCACTTGCTCCTCAAATTCAACTTGCCCCAAATTATAAGCTTTTTTTAAAAAGAATTATTTATTTATTCATGAGAGACACAGAGAGAGAGGCAGAGACATAGGCAGGTAGGCTCCTCTCAGGAAGCCCAATGTGGGACTCGATCCCTGATCCTGGGATCACGCCCTGAGCCGAAGGCAGAGGCTCAACCACTGAGCCACCCAGGCGTCCTCCCCAAATTAAATATATTATTTTTCTTCCCCAATCAGCCTATTTCTGTATCTTACATATACAAAATCTTCCCTTTTTTCCCTTTTACTTAACATTGATAAAATTTTAATTTTTCAAAAGTGTGTTGACACTAAGACATGTAGAGAAGTGTTTTACACCATTTCCTTTCCATTCCCACAGATTTCACTGGAACACAAGTGCCTTATACTGAAACTATTGCACAATACCCCTTCCTGTCTCAGTTTCCCCTCTGCAATTCATCTTACAAAATTCTATCTGGCTTGTCCTCCTGGAACTCTTCATTGTGCACATCCCCCACTGTGTTCAAACCACCATTGTACCTTCATTGCTCACATAATAAAGCCCAAATCCCTTTAGATTGTTTTTCCAAGTCCTTGACAATCTGTGGAATGGAGTTAGGTTGAAAGACTAGAATTGCTGTCTTGACTCTGAATCTAGACAAGTCCTTTTCTTCCTGACTCTCAGCTTTCTCTGCTGTAAGATTAATCTAATGATCCCTGCACTCTGGTAAAAGCATCATGGGCCCAACAATTATGTGCGAAGCACATGCAAACCATTTCACATAAAACACACATTGGGGCATTGATGATTTCTCTCCAACTATTTTCCCCTACTCTATTTCATGCTTGTTTCAAGAGTACATTATAAGCCTTCTTTCCCCTACATATTTGCTTACTCTGATTCCTTTAAATGGGTTTTTGTTTCTTTCTTTTTTCCTGTTTCAGCTGGACTTTTCATTTAAAGTCCCAATAGATTTCACCTATGCTGTGAAATTTTCCCTAAAAGCCTCATCTGAGACCACAGCCCTTATATTCTGTGACCCTTTGAATTTTTAAGGTTCTGTACTACTCATTTGGCACTTAGCTGTGCACAAGCTGGACCACTTATCTCTTTATGTATGCCTTGGATGCCTAATGAAAATATACTCTTAGAGCAAGGACCTCTCAGATAGCTCAGTGGCCTGCATAAGCAGACATACTATAAACATTTGTTGCTTTAGATGACAATGATAATCACTCAGTTATGAGGCATAATCATTCTTGGGTAAATTGGAGACTCTCAATGTCAATATGCTGACACCCTTGATGAATTCTTAATTAGCATATTGGCAATTGCACTTCACAGCTGTATTCACAGGGCACTTTACAATTGTTCATCAGTTTTTGTCAAGATGGTCTCAGGAGGTGAGTGATAAAGATCATTCCCTGACTTTCTTTTTTTCTAAATTGAGAAAAGCAAGGTACTTTTTATGAGATATATTGGGAATATTTAGTATATAAACTGATATGAGAAAGTTATAAAATAAATTATTTTTCTTGCCCCTCTGTCCCAATGACAATACAATGCTTCTTTAACAATGTTATTTATAGGAAGAGAAATAATGACTTATTTGATTTAATGGAGCTGTTAGTAGTCCTTAGAGATTGGGAGAGTCTCTACTCCTCTTTATTCAAATCAAAACTTTTTACTTTGATACCCAAAAAAGAAAGAATTTTAGCGTGTCTTGGACTCATATTTGGCTTTTGCTTATTGATCTTTTATGATCAACAATGCAAATTAAACCAAAAGTAAATAGAAGGAATGAAATAATAGCAGAAAATAATGGAAAATAGAAAAATCGATTAAAAATAAAATCAATAAAACTGATAAACCTCTAGCCAAAGAAAACAAAGAAAGATACAAATTAACAATATCAACTATAAGAGAGGAAACATCATTATAGCTCCTACAGACATTAAGAGGTTAAATAAGTAAGGACATATAAACAGCTTTCTGTGAGTAAATTCAGTAACATAGATAAAATTGAAAAAAAAATCTTGAAAAATCAAACTGCTCTAGTTAACTCAAGAACAAAAAAGGTACCATGAAATGGGTTTTTACCTATGAAGGAAATATAATTTATAATTAAAAATCTTCCCCAAAAGAAAACACCAGGCTCAAATGATTTCATGGTTTAGTTTTACCAAACATTTATTGAATAAATAATGTCAATTTTACACAAACTGTTATAGAAAATAGAAGAGAGAAAAACGTCTCAACTCTTTTAAGAGACCTAATTCCCCTAAAGCCAAAACCAGAAAAATACGCTGAGAAGGAAAGCTACAGATCAATATCTTTCATAACACAGAAGGAAAAGTCCTTAAGAATTTTTTGGCCATTCAAATTTAAAAACATACTTAAAAAGGTAATACATCATGAAAAACAGAGTTTAGTTCAAGGGTGTAAGGGGTTTAATAGCTAAAAAGTAATCAGTATAATTTACTCTATTAATAAATAGGCAAAAAGACAAATAATGATCATCTCAGTACCTACAGAAAATACATGTGATAAAATTCAACACCCATTAATGATTAAAAGAATATCTCAGAACAAAGAATAGAAGGAAATTTCTCAAACATGATAAAGGCAGAACAAAATTTTATCTTATACCCTACACAAAAATCAACTTGAAATGGATCATAGATACAAATGTAAGAGCTAAAACTAAAAACTTTCTAGAAGAAGATGAAGGAGAAAATCTCGGTAATCCGGAGTTGGCAAAGATTTCTGGAGGAGGACATAAAAAGCATGAACTATAAGAGAAAAAACATGTTAAGTTGGGTTTTATCAAAATTTGAAAGTTTTTCTCTTCAAAGGATACTGTTAAGAAAATGAAAAGACTGGAAAAAATATTTGCTAAACATATATTCAATAAATAAATGTACATATGCAGAATTTTTAACACTTAGAACTATAATAAGAAAATGCAATAAATGCAGAATGGTGTAACATTTGAATAGACTTTTTACCAAACAGGAAATACTACAGATGGCATGGAAGTGTATGAGAAAATGCTCAACATCATTAGCTATTTGGAAAACATGTATTGTTTTCAATGTGAAAACACATTGGGATGCCATTGTGAACCCACTGGAATGGCTAAAATTAAAGCAATTAACAATTCCAAGTGTCGACAAGGACGTGGAACAATTGGAACTCTCATTGCAAAAGATACAACCACTTTGGAAAAGATCTTCACATTTCCTTATAAAGTTAATACCAAATAATCTACTCATTCCATTCCTATGTATTTACCTCAGAGAAATAAAAACCATATCCTCTATGCAAATGTGCATAGCAGCTTTACTCATGATAGTAAGAAACGTGAAACAACCCAAATGGCTAACAAGTGGTGACTAGAAATCCAAATTGTAGTATGACTGTACAATGGAATACTACTCAACAATGAAAAGGAATGAAGTACTGATACATTCAACAACATAGGAAAATCATAAAAGCATTATGTTAGATGCAGAAACCTATATAACATAAGATTCTATTTATGTGAAATGCTAGAAAAGGCATAACCATAGTGATAGAAAGCAGATCATAGTTGTCAAAGGTTGTGGAGCTAGAGGAGAGAATGCAAAGGGGCAGAAGAAAACATTCTAGGGTCATTGAAACATTCTGGGTCTTTACTGCGGTAATAGTTATAAGTATAAACATTTGTCAAAACACTGATTTGTACACCTTCATTGATGAGTTTTATTCTATACAAATTATACCAAGAGAAAGGTTTTAAAAGTAATACCTACTGATTATATATAATTTTGCTATGTTTCCTTCCTTTAGATATACTTCCTATATGATTTTAACAACTAAGAAGTTCATGTACTTTATTTTCTACTTTCTAACCTAAAAATTAGATTACAAACATGTCCTATGTTCCTGAAAACTGCAAACCTTAAATTCCTGCATGATATTCCATTCATAAACATGCCAACCTTAATTAAGAATTCCCTTATTGGTGGGATTTTAGACTGTTATCAGTTTTTCTCTGATAATATTCTAATAATACTTTGTGTAATATTTTCATAAGATTTAGAAACATTTCTTGTTAAAGTACATTTTTAAAAGATATAATTTTTAAGTCAGTTTAAGAACTTTTAAAAAATCTTAAATGTGCTGTTAAATTATTTTCCAGGAAGGTGAGACTGATTTAACTCTCACTAATAGTATACAAAAAGACCAGTTTTACTGCATTCCTGCCAGAACTGAATGTTATCATTAATTATTATTTGAAATAGTTACTTAAACCCTCCACTTCAGCTTAGTACTGGACTGCAACTCTTCTCTATACATCTGTGCATAAACAGCCAGTCCATATTATTCACCTTCTTGTGGGTAGAGTCCATTCTATCCATTCCTGAGGACTAGAGGCATCTGCAGACCTTCTGGGGTGTGTGAGGGTCTCTTCTATATTTCTCAGCCTGAGTCTCTCCATTTTTTACTGCTATGTGTCTAGTTATGTCTTGATGTTTCTTGAATCTTCAGTATTCACATCACCTCTAGTGCTTGAGTCTTTAACATAGCACAGCATAGTATATCTAAGCTATTCCACACAGCACATCTTTCCCTATGATGCAGCTCAGCAACATAGCAAAATGCATCTTCCATATGGCACAGATGAGATCTGTCCTTCATTTCTGTAGGCCTCCCTATCCCTATCTTTCCTCTCATTCTGCCCAGCTAGCACCTTCTTCCCAGTTACAAGCAATGATCATATAAACAGAGATATGGAGATTATACAAAAGAGATCTGAGAGGGGAGGTGGTAGAGTGAAATGGGTGCTGCGGATTCAGGAAGGCACTTGTGATAAGCACTGGGTGATGTATGGAAATGTGGAATCACTATATCATACACCTGAAACTAATATAACACTGGATGTTAACTGGAATTAAAATAAAAACTTAAAACTTAAAAAAAAAAAAAAAAGAGTGATCTGAGCCCTCTCTTTTCTGTGGAGAGCCTAAGTCAAACTTTAGCCCCGCTTCCTAAGTCTCTTACCTCCAGGAACTCTTCCCACACTAATGCTGCCTGGATCCTGAGTCAGTACTGACCAGCACTGCCAGGCTCCAACTGGCTCTGGAGTTGGTTTGAGGTAGGACAAGGTTTTAATTCTGACTCAACCTATGAGACTTAGCTTGAGCATCATCTCTGGATGAGCACTCCCAGGGCAGCTGATAGCCGTCCTCCCTCTTCTTGCCCCTCTCACTGTACGTATCCCACCTGATTGCAGTGGCCCTGTCACACAGCAGTTATCCTATTGGAGATGTGAGCTCCAGGAGATCAGGAACCATCTCTTTCATCCATTTACCTCTGGCATTTGCACAGTCTCTGGATTTTAGTACAAGTCTATCTATTTCCACTCTTGTCTTCCTACAACTTTCTCTTTGCACAGCAGCCATGGTGATCTTTCAAACACATAATCACTCTTTCACTAATTTCCAGAGGAAAGAGTTGGTGTCCTACTTTCCTGCAGTGGCTACTGGTGGATTTGTTTTTCTTTGGCTGGTGGTTTTGTGGTTCTCAACCTGTTCTTACTTTTTGTTTGTATCATGAACTCACAGACTTATACAACATATTCAATATGAGCTAATCAATTGCAGTTGCTATTTTTTTTTATTCTCAAATTACCCTATCTTGTGCCAAAAGAACTCCCTCAAATCACCTCCAAGGAGATCTTTATGATGAAGTCCTGTTTTTGTTTTTTGTTTGTTTGTTTGCTTTTGATAGAATCTGCCTACTGGCACCACAGGTTTATTATCTTATTTCCAGCCTCTGACTTGGAATCAGCCCTTTCTCCACAAAGCCCTGGTTCTTTTCAGGGCTTAAATGTTAAGGCTTAAATTTAAGGGCTTAAATAGTGTATAATGTTACTTACAGACCACAATCTGGGCATTATGGATATTCCTTGTCACTGGTTTGTCATTGCTTCTAGGACTATAGTGTGGACAAGATTAGGAAATATGCATTTATCTGACCTGTCCTGTATGGCTACGTTTCAGAATAATCAAAAAAGCCCTACTTGATGAGGATTTTTTTTAAAGATTTTATTTATTGAGAGAGACAGCAGTAGATTTTATTTATTACTTGAGAGAGAGAGAGAGCAGTAGAGAGGGGCAAAGGCAGAAGCAGACTCCCCATTAAGCAGGGAACCTGATGTGGGTGTTGATTCCAGGGCCCTGGGATTATGACCTGAGCTGAAGGCAGACACTTAACTGACTGAGCCACCCACACGCCCCAATGAGGATTGTTTTTTTGTTAGAGAAATATTATAATTATTAAATGTAAAAGGATTAATACAATTGGAACATCACCATTTACAACCACTAATGAAATAATGATTCAGGCAAAACACATCAAGAGATACTCAAACCATTAGGAGAAAGGATCATAGGACCTTCACAATGGAAGGATCAAGCTACTCTATGAGAACCACTGATCAATTTTAGCATGTCTCAAAATGAGACGACCAGACACTATGTATTGCATGATGTAATGCAATAAGAAATACACAATAACCACTTATGAAATATTCTTGCCAAAAAGTGTTAAACCTGAATTTAATCAAGATTTAGATTTAACCTTTAGTTTGCAGGGTAACGAGAGAACAAATAGACAAATACAGAATTTGATACAATTTGTAGGACAACTAAGACAGTTTACTCAACAAGTCAAGTCAACAAGAAAGGGGGAGGGAAGTGACAGATCGGTTGCAAATTTACGGAGACTTAAAGTCATTACAATCAAGTGCCATGACTGGACCTCATTTGGGTCCTAATTCAAATAAATTGACTCTAAAAGTCTTCTTTGAGATAACTGAGAAAATGTGAAAGTATATTTGGACTCAGATGTTATTAATGAATTTTTGTTAATTTTGTTAGACATGAAAATAGAATTGTGGTTGTGTGAGAAAATGTCCCTTTTAAAAGAAATATATATGGAAATATTTAGGGTTAAAATGAGATGTGATAGTAATTTGCTTTAAAATAATGCAGAGAAGAAAAAGATAGAAAGAAAGGGAAAGAAAAGAGGGCAGAGAAAATAAGGAAAGAAAAGGAAGAATGGAAAGAGGCAGGAAAAAATATTAAGTGTTGAATCTAGAGATAGGTTCTCAGAAGGGATAATCATACCATTCTCTCTACTATTGTGTATTTGTGTACATTTAACATTTTTCATTTAAAAATCTTAAACACAATTATATTAGATCATTCTCCTTTTATTTTCCTTTTTTTTTTTTTAGCAAGAGAGAGTTGTGCACACAGGGTGGGGAGGGTCAGAGTGGAGGGAGAGGGAAAGAATCTTAAGCAGACTCCCTGCTGAGCACAGAGCCCAAGGAGGGGAGCTCAGTCCCACAACCCTGAGATCATTATCTAAACCAAAATCAAGAGTCAGAGGCATTACTCAGCCACCCAGACACCCCTATTTTTCCAAATTGACATGTGACAATTATGTGAATGTGTCTATTGGAGTGGGACCAGGATAGGACCACGTTCAGACATCTACAAATAATTAAAAGGAAATCATCTATGGTCACATTTCCCAGTAATAACCAGTATTGCCATTTAGGACAATTCTCTTGTAGGCTTCCCTCACCTTCATATTGACAATGGTAATTGTTTTATGCTATCAGTGTCAAACCTGTCCAAACAGCTTGTCTTGTTGTTGTAAGTGGCAATACTTTCATTACCAGAGAGGCAGAGCATTCTCTCATATTCATTAGCCATTTGTATTTCTTTTGTGAATTATTTAAGAGTCTTCTCGGGGATCCCTGGGTGGCGCAGCGGTTTGGCGCCTGCCTTTGGCCCAGGGCGCGATCCTGGAGACTCGGGATCGAATCCCACGTCGGGCTCCGGGTGCATGGAGCCTGCTTCTCCTTCTGCCTGTGTCTCTGCCTCTCTCTCTCTCTCTCTCTCTGTGACTATCATAAATTAAAAAAAAAAAAAAGGGTCTTCTCATATACATTACAGACTTATTTTTCTGTAGTTGCTACAAGGTTGCAAAGAAATTTGTACAGACCATGTAGCATAACCATTAACAGAAGAAGTGGAAGGCACCATGGTGAGGAGGGGTGCAGGGGGGGGTCGCCAGCTTTGAAAAGGATCTCAGTGTCCTAAATCTCTGAGGACCCAGCCAAGCCTCCCTGATTTTCAGGGCAACCAACCATGTTGCACAACTCCAGAGAGCATAGCATCACTCACCTAAAGACAATGTGCTACTCTGTTCTGAAAGTATGAACAGAGAATCGGTTGGAGAGTCACAGTTTTTCTTGGCTGCAGACCTCTATAAGAGACAAAATATAAAACAAGTCTGGCAAGTAGGAGAAATTTAAAATATGAATTACATTTTGGTGAAAAATATT
Source organism: Canis aureus (assembly GCF_053574225.1). Lineage (NCBI taxonomy): Eukaryota > Metazoa > Chordata > Mammalia > Carnivora > Canidae > Canis > Canis aureus. The sequence goes on from NC_135616.1 coordinate 51,445,871, forward strand.
TAAAAAAAAAACATGTGACAAACCATATGAGAGATTTAGTTTTTAAATGATTTTCCTCTTCCTATCAAAAGAACATTTAGTTTCAGAAAGGTAGTAAGAACACAAAGAAATTATAACAAGATATCACTTGGGATGTCTGGGTGGCTCAGTGGTTGAGCATCTGCCTTTGACTCAGGGCATGATCCCAGAGTCCGGGAACTAAGTCCCACATCGGGCTCCCTGCATGGAGCCTGCTTCTCCCTCTGCCTGTGTCTCTGCCTCTCTATCTCTGTGTGTCTCTCATGAATAAATAAATCAAATCATAAAACAAAACAAAACAAATAAAACAAGATATCACTCAACTTCAGCAAAGCAAGGCAGCAGGCTTTATTGCTGAAAATTTTATTGTTAAGGTGTCTCCTCTGTGTTCTGGTATTCTCTATTTTCTGTTCCATGATCCATTTTTGCCCCTGTCTCCAGGATTCCATTCTTAAAACCAGCTAGTATAAAAGGGTTGCCCCCTTACCTCTCTCTCTTTTCTTTTTTCTCTTGGTTTTTCTGAGCTAGAAGTCAAAATTCTAAGAAAATGCTTTTGGGCAACTGTGATGTATTTGTGTGAATTGTGGCAGCTAGAGAATAGACAAGTATAGAGAAGTCAATGGACAAAAAGAAAGACATAATAAAGGTCAGAGGCCAAATGCTTGGAAGGCATTGGCACAGATAAACAGAGCTGGGAGAAGCAAGGACAACCCAGAGAGAGCCAGAGGATACTTATTGAGCGTCTATTCTATGTCATATAGAATGTTATTCTATATGACATGATTTTATTTCATCCTCATCACACTGGAGATAGGCATGTTATCCATATTTCATAGAGGAGGAAATGGCAACCAGGAAAGGTTATGTAGGCTGTTAAATATCACACAGCTCGTATATGTTGTTAGCAAGATTCAATATCAGCTCTGGCTGGCCTTTAAGCCCATGATATTTCTCAAATCACACTAGCTTCCAAAGAAGGACAGAAGAGGAATATGGGTCATGGACAAATAATGGATTCTAGAATATTGATATCTGTTAAGTCATAAAAGTGGCACTCTTCAAAGATATAAGAAGTCTCTAGAATCGAATCTCTAATTCCTACCATTTTCTCTGGAAAATAATGGTAGGCAATCCAGACTGCACAACTAGCAAACTCAGGCAAGATTTTATTTTAAAGATTTTATTTATTTATTCATGAGAGACACAGAGAGAGAAAGAGACAGACAGAGACACAGCAGAGAGAGAAGCAGGCTCCATGCAGGGAGCCTGATGTGGGACTTGATCCCAGGACTCCAGGATCACACCCCAGGCCAAAGGCAGGTGCTTAACCACTGAGCCACCCAGGCTTCCCACAGGCAAGATTTAAATCAAATTTGCTTACATATCCTAGAGATAAGGTCATTTTAATTTCATAAGAAGATTTTATTTCTACAATGGTCATCATCTGGGGGAAAAAAGGAAAAATGGAAAGTAGAGTATATATTTATAAGCTATATCTCCTGGGAGATAAGGTGCTGGAAAAGAACTTAAGGCTGGTCAGGTGTTACTGATTTTGTCTGAAAGGCTCTCCCTCACTTCTCTCATCTGCCTGGAGAACTCCTATTGATTCACAGAAGCCCAGCTCAGATTATCATCTGTTCTTTTGGTTCCTGTTTGTATCATTTCTGTATCTTTTCCTTACCTTGAGGCTCACACACTGAAGCTCTGGTCATTTTCCTTGTCATCTGTAGTCTCCTGATTTCCTGGTATGAGAATGTCCTCACAGTCACTGATAGCTTACAACTTCTTTCTCAGTAGTCCTGCATCACCCGTGTATCTTTCATGCCCATAAGGAAAGCCCATATAATCTATACAGCCCCTCTTTGCAATCCCAACCTCTGATCCTTTTAGCTCTTTATTTTAACACCCATTTTGCCACTTCAATGAACCCTCCAGTCTTTTCTTATACCCTGGCCTAAAAGCCCCACCACTCTTTGGTCAATAGTCTCAACTTCTATGCCATGCCAATTTGAGAACCCATTCTATCTGCCCAGAAAAATCATAACCCTGGATCAGCCCAATCACTCATTTTCTCACTACCACCCCTGAGTTGCCAAGTACTAGGGAGAAAAAGGTCACACACCTATGCATATTAATGGCAATAAAAATTCATTTTTTCCACATCTTAGTTCAGTTCTGAGAGCCACAAGGCAGTCCTTCTCTGTGCCCTGAGTCAGCCTTAGCCTATTACCCTACAATAGGCTTTTCAGATCTTCTTCATTCTTTTAGAAGCCACCTGTCCACCACCTTCTCCATCCTTCTTGGATGGTCACTCTGCCCTGTACTTCAGAGAGGACTCCTGCCTGCCCCCAGTCTCTCCCCTCATGCCACTGCAAATTTGTGACCACCCGTAGAAGTGGGGAAAAGCTCCCTCCCATCCAATGCCTGTTTATTCACCCATGCACTGAGTGCCCCTCCCTCCCTCTTTTTATCTACATATTCAGTCTCTTCAGCTCTAGTTTGTTTTTTGGGTTTTTTTTTCTGTTTATAAACACACTTACATCACTACTATCTTTAAAAAGATATGACCAGGGACATCTGGGTGGCTCAGTGGTTGAGTGTCTGTCTTTGTTTGGCTCAAGTCATAATCCCAGGGTCCTGGGATTGAGACCCACATTGGGGTCCCTGCATGGAACCTGCTTCTCCTTCTGCCCATGTCTCTGTCTCTCTCTGTGTGTCTCTCATGAATAAATAAATAAAAATCTTTACAAAGTAAAAATAAAAAGGTATGACCATATATACAAATATTGAATCATTGTGGTATGGGCCAGGAACTAATACGACATTATGTCAATTATATCTCAGTAAAAAAAAAAAAAAATATATATATATATATATATATATATATATATAACCAAACAACTTTCTTCTTCCACTTTCTTAGAAGATCAGTCTACCTTCATTAATTCTACTTCCTCACCTTTCATTCTGTTGTGAATCCACCAAAGCTTCTCCTTTGCCCTCATAAATCTACTGAAGCTGATCTATCCAAGATCATCAATGTCTTCCTCATCAAACGTTTCCTCTTTGTTGCATTTTATGCCATCATTCCTTCTTTCTTTCTCATGCCTCTCTTATCTTTGGCTTCTTACCTCATTTCCTCATGCCTGTCTGATTGTTCCTCAATCCCATTACAGGCTTCTCCTGACTTTCCCTTGGATATGGCAATTCCCTGGAAGTTCTATGCAGAAGATCTATTAATATATTGCCGATTTCCCTTCTGTGCTCATTCATACCTATGGTTTCAGGCACTTTCAACATACTCATGACCTCCGAACCGAGACCTTCAGCTCACATTCCTCTCTTAACCTCTAGAGCTCCCCATCCATCTTTTTACTGTACATCTCCATATCAATGCTTACCATATGCTTTCAGTCCAACACATTCAAAGTGTTTGTCATTATCCCTTCACCACAGCTCAGTGAATGACATCACCATCTATTTATTTGCTCAAGTTAGAAATCTGGAACTCATTTTGGATTCCTCCCTCTCCCTTGTCTTACAAATTCAGCACTCAAGTTCCACCTGCTTAACATATCCCAAATCCATCTACTTCTTTCCAATCTCACTCCCACTACCATGCCTAAATTACTGGCATAGACTCCTAAATAGTCTCTCTGCATATAATTTTGCTTCCCTTACTATACCCCCAATCTATTTCTGATACCATAATTCTGAATTATAAATTGGATAATATGACTTTCTCATATTGCCTGTTCTCAGAATCCTTCAATATAGACACTAAAACAGTTTGATTATCATTTAATTATTGAAGGATAATAACATAAAATAAAAAATAAATGGGTCGGCATGGTCAGAGTTTAACACTGAGGAATAATTTTTTTTTAAAAAAAGAATAAAATCCAAAGCCCTTCAACAAGTACACAAGGACCTTTTTTGAGACTTCTGCAAACATTTTCAACCACATCTTAGCCCTCACATCTACGTCCCAGGCTTACTTAAATACTTGCAATTCCAGGAGAATTCTACATGCCATCTTCTCTCTGTGCTAGCACTCAGGTGAGTCCCCCTACCTGAATGCCTGACCTCTTCTTCAGTCTTCTAGTCTCACTCTGTTGGTCACCTTCCAAAAATTGGATTCATTTTCCCAAGGCTATGTAATCCCACAGGATCTACACACATTTTTATAATAGTATCCATCATTCTGTATAATATTCTCCTATTCATTTGTCTGTCTAACCAACTAGGTGTTTCTTAATCAAACATGTTAGGTTCTATATCTTATATGTCATTCATCTTTGAATCTCCAGTGCCAAGCATAGGACCTAGTTCAAAAAGACTATGCAAAATGTTGAAAAAGAAAGAATAAAGTAATCATTCAAAAAGAGTTTTATTTTGTTTCTGTTATTTATTGCTCTATTACATACCATCCTAAAATTTTATGCCTAAAGCAATGATTTACTATTATCTCTCATGGTTATGTAGGTTGACTAAGCTCAAACTGGATGGTTCTTGCTCAAAGTCTCCCTCGTAGGTTCTATCAGATGATAAATGAGGCTGGAGTCATCTGGAGGCTAAAATGGACTCAACAGCCAAGAGAGTTGAATCATATGGCCAACTTTTAGTTGGAAATTTAGCTGAGATTGCTTCTTGGAGCTGTGTATGTGGTCTTTCAGGGTAGTGTAGATTTCTTACAATGCAAGCTGCAATACTTTTTATGACCTTAGTGGTGCTATATTTTCATTTCTACCTCATTCTATTGTCAAACAAGAACTTATAGCCAGCCCTAATTCAAGGGGAGGGAAATTTGACTTCATCTCTTGATGTAGAAATGGCACATAGGTGCAGAGGAGGAAGGGACTGATGAAGGTCATCTTTAGGAACCACCTTCCATAACTAGAATTATAAACAACTATAAATAATGAACCAAAGTTTGTTCCTAAGACCTCTAGTATTCTCCAATTTGGCCACTTTACTCTTGAGAAGCATTTCCACTTAGGGAGTAATTAGGATTATCTGAAAAACAACTTTCAATGAAGTGCCTAGCACTCCACCAATTCTATGAAAAGCTTAAACCTGAAGGCTAAAATAAGATTAGGAAATAATTTGTATGTCTCCATTGTCATTTCATTCTTAAATGGCTTTTACAATATGACCATTTGAGAATGAAAATGCAAGCTACTCAAGTCTCAATTTTTCTCTTTAATTCTTTTGACTTTACAATTCTGTCATTTTGATGGATAAGAAGATTAACTTCAGAACACAAGTTTCTCAAAACAGATTAATTTATAGGGGGAAAAGTAAAAAGAGAGGTAAACCAGGAAATAGATTAAACCATAGAGAACAGATTGAGGGTTGCTGGAGGGAGGTGGGGATTAAGGAGTGCACTTGTAATGAGCACTGGATGATGTATGTAAGTAAGTGTACGTAAGTGATGAATCACTAAATTCTACTCATGAGACTAATACTGTGTGCCAATAACTGGAATTTAAATAAAAACTTGAAAAAAAAAGAAAAGGAGTTTCTTTTGGCATGTTGATTTCTAAAGAACAAAACTCCTTTTTTTTTTTTTAACTTAAAGTTACCTTCAATATGGTTAAGAGGTAAATGAGTATAGACTATATCTCATCAAAATTAAAGCATTTCAAAAGTGATAGATTTAAGTATTCAATACTTTTTGTTGTTATTTAGAAGTGAATTTTCTAGTAGCTGTTGAGACTGACTCTGGTGTGGAGCATGGCTATTATTTACTGTAAAGTCATGGCTTCAGGTGGGAAATAAAGAATCCATTATTTATTTTAGGAGAGTATAGCAACACTTGGATGTAGGGTGGGACTAGATTGGACTGTGTTGCAATTATAGAGGGGAAATTATAACATTTTAAATACTTATGATTGTTTTCTTTTTTTTAATTTTTTAAATTTATTTATGATAGTCACAGAGAGAAAGAGAGAGAGGGGCAGAGACATAGGCAGAGGGAGAAGCAGGCTCCATGCACTGGGAGCCCGACGTGGGATTCGATCCCGGGTCTCCAGGATTGTGCCCTGGGCCAAAGGCAGGCGCCAAACCGCTGTGCCACCCAGGGATCCCTTTATGATTGTTTTCTAAAGAAAGTGACATAATTCAATATCAATGAATCTTTATAGTGTCCCTTCCCTTTACAGGGACTGGGGAGAGTGGGAAGAGAAAGAGGAAATTTCAGCCTCTACTCTTCTTTGGTACCAGTGAAGTATGAGGCAGGAATGGATGGCCTGGGCTGAGCAAACTCACTGCAGAGGCCATGGATAGGAGATCATGGAGGAAAGAGATGCAGAAGATGTAGGGCTTTGCCTGATTACAGGAAAAGAAGGCTCCCTCACCACTGTCAAATGGCCCACAATCTGGCCAGTGCTTATTCATCCTTCATGCTTCATTTTATCCTTTACTTTTACAATTCTGTTAAGCTTCTCTCTTCTGTGTTAAATTGTAAAGACTTAAAAAGTGAGGAAATAGGGTATCTGCAGAGGTGGGGGCAAGTAATGGACAATGTGAAATTCCTCCATCATCTCAAACTTTCAGTAAAAGTCCACCACAGAAACAAATGTATGTATGAAGTTTTCAGAGAGTGAAGGGGCTATGGTACATGATCTGTGCAATGTAATGCAGGAACAGGACATATGGACCAGCAAGATGTGGCCAGGGGTGAAAAGGAGAATGTAAGTATTGTCCTAACAACCCTCCTACTCCTCTGACCTCCCTAAAAATTTATTTTGAAAAGACTGGAAGGGACTCTAGGCTATCATTACTTCTAGGTTAGGATTGGAATTGATCTTATTTGAATCTTAATGGACAGGGTAACTCAGCTAACATGTAGCCCATATAGTTACTTATTTAGATCTAATTCTCTTGGGTTTTGCATCCCTTGAAGGCAGAGAGTTGGAAATAATAATCTGTCTCTGATTCTCCAGGTCTTGCTTGTGAATATATATATATATATATATATATATATATATATATATATATATATATATATATATTAAATGTTGTTGTGGTTGAAGGAAGGGAGGGAGGGTGGAAAGAAAGAAGCAATAAATGATTATTTCATTGACTATGTGTTTTGGCTCTAAAAAGCAATTCTCAAGCTCTAAAATACTACTTTAGTGTCTTACATAATGGAAATAGGTGTGGGAAAAGTGCTCCGTAAGTTACTGAAGACAAGTTGATTTTTTAATATACTAGGCCAAAGAAAAAAGTCAGAAGTTCTCCTTAGCTAGGCAAATTTGCACAGACATAGATTATTCATGAATGTTAACTGGACTAGAGTTAGAAAATATTACCTATGGCAAAAACAAGAATATTAACACTAACAAAGACTTCAAACTAAAGTCCAAAGTGCCCATGTAATAGTCACTGGGGTGATTACAGCCTTTACCACGGTAGATCATTCTTATGATATCAGAAAATTTGGAAAATAGTATCTTATGTGCAAATTATTTTATGGTTGGTATATATGAGCAGGCATAGGGAGAGGCTGATGCACTAGGACCTACCCACAGAGCAGTTATTAGAGCTACAGTGGGCCTTGGTCATTATCCCCAGTTGGGGAATGATATAACCCCGATAGAATGCCTATACCCAATGGGAAGCATTCATTGTAATTCACTTCTAGACTTGAAATGGCTTCACATTATTCACTGAATAGAATGGCCCGTACTTTTAGCTCATTGAGTTCAAGAAGGAGAACCTGGATTTCATGTGATGAACTGATAGAAGCAGCTGATGCCAAAAGAAATCCAAGATTCAATTGCCACACCATACATTCAACAGCATTATTTTCTCTAGAAACCTAAATGTTAGCAAACTAGACAAAGACAAGAGCATTCCTATGAAGGTATCAAAGTTGAAAGGAGGGGCAAGATGGCGGAAGAGTAGGGTCCCCAAATCACCTGTCTCCACCAAATTACCTAGAAAACCTTCAAATTATCCTGAAAATCTATGAATTCGGCCTGAGAATTAAAGAGAGAACACCTGGAATGCTACAGTGAGAAGAGTTCGCGCTTCTATCAAGGTAGGAAGTCGGGGAAAAAGAAATAAAGAAACAAAAGGCCTCCAAGGGGGAGGGGCCCGCGAGGAGCCGGGCTGAGGCCGGGGCGAGTGTCCCCAGGACAGGAGAGCCCCGTCCCGGAGACCAGGAGCTGCACCGACCTTCCCGGGTGGAAAGGGGCTCGCAGGGAGGTGGAGCAGGACCCAGGAGGGCGGGGATGCCCTCGGGCTCCCGGGGACACTAACGGACACCTGCGCCCCGGGAGAGTGCGCCCAGCTCCCTAAGGGCTGCAGCCCGCACGGCGGGACCCGGAGCAGCTCGGGGGGGCTCGGGGGCGGCTCCGCGGAGGGGGCTGCGGGCGGGAGCGCGAACAACAGCGCAGGCGCCGGAGCACAGGGCGCCGGGACACAGCCCAGGATCCGGCCTCCCCCGGGGCAGGCAGAGGCCGGGAGGGCCCAGGACAGCGAGGACGCTCCTGCCCCAGCTGAGCAGATTAGCGGCCCCGCCCGGAGCCTCCAGGCCCTGCAGACGGAGAGCTCCGGAGTTCCTGCGGGGGCTGACTCCAGGGCTCCAGAGCTGGCCCCGCCACTGCGGTTGTTCCTCCTGCGGCCTCACGGGGTAAACAACCCCCACTGAGCCCTGCACCAGGCAGGGGCACAGCAGCTCCCCCAAGCGCTAACACCTGAAAATCAGCACAGCAAGCCCCTCCCCCAGAAGACCAGCTAGACTGACAACTTCCAGGGGAAGCCAAGGGACTTAAAGTATACAGAATCAGAAGATACTCCCCCGTGGTTCTTTTTTTTTTTTCTTTTCTTTTTTTTTTTTTTGTTTTGCTTTTTGATTTGTTTCCTTCCCCCACCCCCCTTTTTTCTCCTTTCTTTTTCTTTCTCTTTTTCTTCTTTTTTTTTTCGTTTTTTTTCTTCCTTTTTTTTCTCTTTCTCTTTTCTTTCCTTCTTTCTCTCCTCTCTTTTTCTCCTTTTCCCAATACAACTTGCTTTTGGCCACTCTGCACTGAGCAAAATGACTAGAAGGAAAACCTCACCTCAAAAGAAAGAATCAGAAACAGTCCTCTCTCCCACAGAGTTACAAAATCTGGATTACAATTCAATGTCAGAAAGCCAATTCAGAAGCACTATTATACAGCTACTGGTGGCTCTAGAAAAAAGCATAAAGGACTCAAGAGACTTCATGACTGCAGAATTTAGAGCTAATCAGGCAGAAATTAAAAATCAATTGAATGAGATGCAATCCAAACTAGAAGTCCTAACGACGAGGGTTAACGAGGTGGAAGAACGAGTGAGTGACATAGAAGACAAGTTGATAGCAAAGAGGGAAACTGAGGAAAAAGACAAACAATTAAAAGACCATGAAGATAGATTAAGGGAAATAAACGACAGCCTGAGGAAGAAAAACCTACGTTTAATTGGTGTTCCCGAGGGCGCCGAAAGGGCCAGAGGGCCAGAATATGTACTTGAACAAATTCTAGCTGAAGACTTTCCTGATCTGGGAAGGGAAACAGGCATTCAGATCCAGGAAATAGAGAGATCCCCCCCTAAAATCAATAAAAACCGTTCAACACCTCGACATTTAATAGTGAAGCTTGCAAATTCCAAAGATAAAGAGAAGATCCTTAAAGCAGCAAGAGACAAGAAATCCCTGACTTTTATGGGGAGGAGTATTAGGGTAACAGCAGACCTCTCCACAGAGACCTGGCAGGCCAGAAAGGGCTGGCAGGATATATTCAGGGTCCTAAATGAGAAGAACATGCAACCAAGAATCCTTTATCCAGCAAGGCTCTCATTCAAAATGGAAGGAGAGATAAAGACCTTCCAAGACAGGCAGCAACTAAAAGAATATGTGACCTCCAAACCAGCTCTGCAAGAAATTTTAAGGGGGACTCTTAAAATTCCCCTTTAAGAAGAAGTTCAGTGGAACATTCCACAAAAACAAGGACTGAATAGTTATCATGATGACACTAAATTCATATCTCTCAATAGTAACTCTGAATGTGAACGGGCTTAATGACCCCATCAAAAGGTGCAGGGTTTCAGACGGGATAAAAAAGCAGGACCCATCTATTTGCTGTCTACAAGAGACTCATTTTAGACAGAAGGACACCTACAGCCTGAAAATAAAAGGTTGGAGAACCATTTACATTCGAATGGTCCTCAAAAGAAAGCAGGGGTATCCATCCTTATATCAGATAAACTAAAATTTACCCCAAAGACTGTAGTGAGAGATGAAGAGGGACACTATCTCATACTTAAAGGATCTATTCAACAAGAGGACTTAACAATCCTCAATATATATGCCCCGAATGTGGGAGCTGCCAAATATATAAATCAATTATTAACCAAAGTGAAGAAATACTTAGATAATAATACACTTATACTTGGTGACTTCAATCTAGCTCTTTCTATACTCGATAGGTCTTCTAAGCACAACATCTCCAAAGAAACGAGAGCTTTAAATGATACACTGGACCAGATGGATTTCACAGATATCTACAGAACTTTATATCCAAACTCAACTGAATACACATTCTTCTCAAGCGCACATGGAACTTTCTCCAGAATAGACCACATATTGGGTCACAAATCGGGTCTGAACCGATACCAAAAGATTGGGATCGTCCCCTGCATATTCTCAGACCATAATGCCTTGAAATTAGAACTAAATCACAACAAGAAGTTTGGAAGGACCTCAAACACGTGGAGGTTAAGGACCATCCTGCTAAAAGATGAAAGGGTCAACCAGGAAATTAAGGAAGAATTAAAAAGATTCATGGAAACTAATGAGAATGAAGATACAACCTTCCAAAATCTTTGGGATGCAGCAAAAGCAGTCCTAAGGGGGAAATACATTGCAATACAAGCATCCATTCAAAAACTGGAAAGAACTCAAATACAAAAGCTAACCTTACACATAAAGGAGCTAGAGAAAAAACAGCAGATAGATCCTACACCCAAGAGAAGAAGGGAGTTAATAAAGATTCGAGCAGAACTCAACGAAATCGAGACCAGAAGAACTGTGGAACAGATCAACAGAACCAGGAGTTGGTTCTTTGAAAGAATTAATAAGATAGATAAACCATTAGCCAGCCTTATTAAAAAGAAGAGAGAGAAGACTCAAATTAATAAAATCATGAATGAGAAAGGAGAGATCACTACCAACACCAAGGAAATACAAACGATTTTAAAAACATATTATGAACAGCTATACGCCAATAAATTAGGCAATCTAGAAGAAATGGACGCATTCCTGGAAAGCCACAAACTACCAAAACTGGAACAGGAAGAAATAGAAAACCTTAACAGGCCAATAACCAGGGAGGAAATTGAAGCAGTCATCAAAAACCTCCCAAGACACAAGAGTCCAGGGCCAGATGGCTTCCCAGGGGAATTCTATCAAACGTTTAAAGAAGAAACCATACCTATTCTCCTAAAGCTGTTTGGAAAGATAGAAAGAGATGGAGTACTTCCAAATTTGTTCTATGAGGCCAGCATCACCTTAATTCCAAAACCAGACAAAGACCCAACCAAAAAGGAGAACTACAGACCAATATCCCTGATGAACATGGATGCAAAAATTCTCAACAAGATACTGGCCAATAGGATCCAATAGTACATCAAGAAAATTATTCACCATGACCAAATAGGATTTATCCCTGGGACACAAGGCTGGTTCAACACCCATAAAACAATCAATGTGATTCATCATATCAGCAAGAGAAAAATCAAGAACCATATGATCCTCTCATTAGATGCAGAGAAAGCATTTGACAAAACACAGCATCCATTTCTGATCAAAACTCTTCAGAGTGTAGGGATAGAGGGAACATTCCTCGACATCTTAAAAGCCATCTATGAAAAGCCCACAGCAAATATCATTCTCAATGGGGAAGCACTGGGAGCCTTTCCCCTAAGATCAGGAACAAGACAGGGATGTCCACTCTCACCACTGCTATTCAACATAGTACTGGAAGTCCTAGCCTCAGCAATCAGACAACAAAAAGACATTAAAGGCATTCAAATTGGCAAAGAAGAAGTCAAACTCTCCCTCTTCTCCGATGACATGATACTCTACATAGAAAACCCAAAAGTCTCCACCCCAAGATTGCTAGAACTCATACAGCAATTCGGTAGCATGGCAGGATACAAAATCAATGCCCAGAAATCAGTGGCATTTCTATACACTAACAATGAGACTGAAGAAAGAGAAATTAAGGAGTCAATCCCATTTACAATTGCACCCAAAAGCATAAGATACCTAGGAATAAATCTAACCAAAGATGTAAAGGATCTATACCCTCAAAACTATAGAACACTTTTGAAAGACATTGAGGAAGACACAAAGAGATGGAAAAATATTCCATGCTCATGGATTGGCAGAATTAATATTGTGAAAATGTCAATGTTACCCAGGGCAATATACACGTTCAATGCAATCCCTATCAAAATACCATGGACTTTCTTCAGAGAGTTAGAACAAATTATTTTAAGATTTGTGTGGAATCAGAAAAGACCCCGAATAGCCAGGGGAATTTTAAAAAAGAAAACCATATCTGGGGGCATCACAATGCCAGATTTCAGGTTGTACTACAAAGCTGTGGTCATCAAGACAGTGTGGTACTGGCACAAAAACAGACACATAGATCAGTGGAACAGAATAGAGAAACCAGAAGTGGACCCTGAACTTTATGGGCAACTAATATTCGATAAAGGAGGAAAGACTATCCATTGGAAGAAAGACAGTCTCTTCAATAAATGGTGCTGGGAAAATTGGACATCCACATGCAGAAGAATGAAACTAGACCACTCTCTTTCACCATACACAAAGATAAACTCAAAATGGATGAAAGATCTAAATGTGAGACAAGATTCCATCAAAATCCTAGAGAAGAACACAGGCAACACCCTTTTTGAACTCGGCCATAGTAACTTCTTGCAAGATACATCCACGAAGGCAAAAGAAACAAAAGCAAAAATGAACTATTGGGACTTCATCAAGATAAGAAGCTTTTGCACAGCAAAGGATACAGTCAACAAAACTAAAAGACAACCTACAGAATGGGAGAAGATATTTGCAAATGACGTATCAGATAAAGGGCTAGTTTCCAAGATCTATAAAGAACTTATTAAACTCAACACCAAAGAAACAAACAATCCAATCATGAAAGGGGCAAAAGACATGAACAGAAATCTCACAGAGGAAGACATAGACATGGCCAACACGCATATGAGAAAATGCTCTGCATCACTTGCCATCAGGGAAATACAAATCAAAACCACAATGAGATACCACCTCACACCAGCGAGAATGGGGCAAATTAACAAGACAGGAAACAACAAATGTTGGAGAGGATGCGGAGAAAAGGGAACCCTCTTACACTGTTGGTGGGAATGTGAACTGGTGCAGCCACTCTGGAAAACTGTGTGGAGGTTCCTCAAACAGTTAAAAATATACCTGCCCTACGACCCAGCAATTGCACTGTTGGGGATTTACCCCAAAGATACAAATGCAATGAAACGCTGGGACACCTGCACCCCGATGTTTATAGCTCAATGTCCACAATAGCCAAACTGTGGAAGGAGCCTCGGTGTCCAACGAAAGATGAATGGATAAAGAAGATGTGGTTTATGTATACAATGGAATATTACTCAGCTATTAGAAATGACAAATACCCACCATTTGCTTCAACGTGGATGGAACTGGAGGGTATTATGCTGAGTGAAGTAAGTCAGTCGGAGAAGGACAAACATTATATGTTCTCATTCATTTGGGGAATATAAATAATAGTGAAAGGGAAAATAAGGGAAGGGAGAAGAAATGGGTGGGAAATATCAGAAAGGGAGACAGAACGTAAAGACTGCTAACTCTGGGAAACGAACTAGGGGTGGTAGAAGGGGAGAAGGGCGGGGGGTGGGAGTGAATGGGTGACAGGCACTGGGGGTTATTCTGTATGTTACTAAATTGAACACCAATAAAAAATAAATTTAAAAAAAATGGGGGGAGGGGACCTTCACCATAGACAGTTTGAGAAACACTTTCCAGAGTATCTGCTGCTGAAGGCCATCCTCTGCACCTTCCTCACTCTTTTCCAATCTACCTGACCAACTGCAAAGTCACTACACAACAACCACAGAGGGTAATAAGCAAGTTGTAGCTTGCCTTCCCTTCTCTTACCGGAAATGAGCTAACTGAAGGTGAGACAGGGAAAGCAACATGCTTGTATGAGGTTCCTGTTGCTGCTGTAACAAAGTACCACATACTTAGTGGCTTAAAACTATACAAATATATATATAAAAAAAAAAGATATCAAAGTTACCCTCGCCAGAGTGATCCCTGTGAAATTACTATTTTTAAAAAGCAAGTTCATAACCAATTTGTTAACTACCTTCTTTGTCAGTGAGTAAAATTCACTCAAATAAAGAAAAACTGGATGGAATTGAAATTTTTCACATCTGATTTACTGTGACTCAACACAACTCCACATTTTTTGGAGTCTAGAAATTCTAAATTGATTCAGAAAAGTTCCATATCTAAGCTGCCGTTGTGAACCTGGATTATTTGTTTTCCCCAGCTGCACTATGTTCTTTATCTCATTCTGTCCTACTAGCCACCAACTCTTCTCCATTTATCTGGGTCCTAATCAATCTTCAAAGAAGGTCCAATCTTCCAGTCACCTCTAACCTTCTGCAACATCTTTATCATTGTGTGATTATTCTCTCCTCTGCCTGCCATAACTATTCATGCCACTCACTAGTCACTTGGCAGGAGGTACTTTGTCAAGTAAGGCTCTCAGCTTGAAGCTAGGTGATAGCCACTGCTTTCTGATTCCCAGCTCAACTCTAAGGCTACGCCCACTGAGACCATGAGAATCTGATTACAGTATGGAAACAAGAATCACAAAGTGGCTGCCCCTTCTATGCTACCAGACCCATTTTATTTTTCTGGTATGCTGCTTAGAAAATAAATTTTGTCTGACACACTGCCAATCCTTTTTCTGGGGCAAGGATAAATGAGGGTTTCAGCTACCCATCTTTTGTCATTTCTATTTTTTGTTGAACCCATTATTATCCATAACCAAAATTGAGCTCTTAAAAACCTAGGGGACATAACATAACTGTTTTTAAGCCTGAATTGTTTTACCATAGCTAGATTCATTTAAAAAATTGTTTTAGATCATATGATCCTGAAGATGGAAAGGAGATTTATTATTCCAAATCTTTATTTCAATACAAGAGGAAACTGAGGCTCAGAAAGGATTTAGAATTTACCCAAGGCCCCGAAGAGATATGGTTCTGGAATTGGACTCAGTGCAGGGTCCCACTCCCTGTCCATCATCTCCCCATATGCCTCTCTCCCTGTCCTGAACAGGAGAATTCCTCTGCCAAGTGTATCCTACTCTTCTCCTTTGAGAAAGGAGATCTTGTCTCAGTTGACAAGATCTTTAAGTTGCTGACAAACCATTCCCATGTTTTCTGCTCTACCACAGGTCCTGACAAAGAGCATAAGGGAATCCTGGAGGCAGGAAAGAGAGGATGGAACACAGACTCTGGAGTCAGCCAGCACTGTGCAGCTCTGCCTTTCCTCTGCAGGATCAAACAGATTGACTGTGATTGTGCAAAGAGCCTTAGACACACAGTAGGGCAAGACATGATAATTTGCCTTCAATTCTCCAATACCAGAAACCAATTGTGGTCATCAGCGGGGCACCAAACTTCTGGAACTGAAAAGTAATAATGATGGTTAAAATAAAATGCTCTTTTTAAAGTAAATGTGCATGAATAGTAATATAAAAAATGGGAAAGTCTAGCTTGGAGACTTGCTTATTCTGTTTGGATTCTAGTCTTTTGCTTATTCCACTGTAAATTGAGAATGAGTAAATGTTTCACCATGGACACAGCTGCATATGCTGAATATAGATTTTCCAATGCTTGATTTTCCATTAGAGTTTACATTTCTGAGCTTAATGCCTGAGGGGACAGCCTGACTAATACATTATATCATTTGTGAGTTCACTTTTTAAAGCTGAGTTTAAAAGATAGGAAGTGAGATTTAGAAACTAAAAGAATAAAGAAACTTAAAGCAAGAAAACCGTGGTCCCAGATTATTCTGATTTATTAAATTGACAGTTTTTCAAATTCCTAATTTGTCCTCATCTTTGCTCTTTACTGACAAGAAAATTATTTCCATAGGAAAACAATTGGTTATCTGCATAGCAATTACATAGGTTGCAGTGACTAAATTGTAAACTTCTTGGAACTAAAAGAAAATACTAAGTTTTCAAACATGGAGAAATGGAAATAATAGTGACTTTGAGGATCTACTTTATGCCAGGTACTCTACTAAGTAATTCTGAGTGTATCATTTCAAAGCCACTACCATTGCATGGTATTACTAACCTATTTCACAGATGAGACACATCAGGTCTGGTTGACTCACCCAAGACCACATGGATGGTGAGAGGGGTGGCGTCATGAATCAAATTGTCATTTTAGGGCCCTGCCAACTACATTATGCTGCCTTCCTCTCAATAGGTAATGGAAATACACCTATATTTGGAGCCAAAGTTAGATTTAAGGCCTACGTCATTACTTGTAAGTGTTCAAAGTTCAGTCAAGACGTACCACTCTCTGACATTTAATTTCTTCATCTGCAAAATGAGAACGCTAACACCTATGTCACAGGGCATTATGAAGGTTAAATGAACTCCTATGATTTGTGAAAGTGGTTTTTTAGGTGCCAAAGGCCATCAAAAGAAAGGTGTTTGAGAGATGGGAATGCTGTCCCTTATTGCAGTGAGCCCACCCACCTCTCAGAATTGCCATGAGGAGTCATTGGATGCTGGGTGTCAAAGTCAGTACAAGCCCATGCAGCAGCAAAAGAAATAGGAGTTTTAAACATTCTTAGGAGCTTTGCAAAGCTCAAGCACTTAAAAAAGAGTTCTTATAAACAGTTTTTCTAAGGTAGCTAGTGTAACCTTTCAGAGTTGCAGAAGCTTAGAGGATATCCTCTAACTCTAGTTTGGGAAATTAAGACTCAAATAGGACAAAATATTTAATAGAATACACCCCACATTGGATTTGTGAGGAACCACAGAGAATACATGGAGCCAAACTAGAGTTTTGAGGATGACTCAAGTGAGATCTAGATACACAGGTAATCAAGAGCACGGTGAGGACCAGAGTCAGGTGTCCTGACTCTGAGTGTGCTGTTTCTCCACTGCATTCATTGTTCTTATAAATTCATTCAAACTCCAGGAATGCCATTGACAACCAAGTTAGTGACAAAGTATTAGCTGGCAAGCCCACAAGTCGAGATCTATATGGGTTTATATTTACTGTGTGACCTTGGAAAAGTTGCTTTTCAGTGTCCTTATTTGTAAAATGAGTTATAATAATGCCAACTTCATAGATTATAGTGAAAAGAATATATTAAAAGCTCTAAGCACAGTGCAGGTAAGTGCTCACTGCTTGTCATTTACTATATAATCATACTCTACATGCCATAAAACTCCAGAATGTGCCTCCCCTGTTTATAGAACCCCCAAGCAAGCAGGGAGCCTACCAGGAGATAGCCTGGGTGTAGCCTGGACCGATCAGTCTGCTTATTCACATTTTATCCAGTTTGAAGCAATCATAACATGCAGGCTTAGGCTTAGGAAAGAGGAGTAGAAATGATGCACTCATTTTGAGCATTGGAGCCTGAGCCCCCATATCTTATCTACAAATAAGGATATTAACATCTATTCTTTTCCACTCTGAGGTACTCAAAGCTGTCAGTTTCAATAATAAGTGCATCATAAACTATTCATTGCTATATAAATGTAAAGCATATAAAGCAAAGAGAAGAAATGATAGTGGTTTTCTCTCTGTGTTAATAAGCCACAGTCTCTCATTTGAGTGGCTTTTTACTTCTTTTCTTATACTCAGCACTTGGGGGATTCAGTTTCAGGAATAATGAGGTAGCATTCTATTAATTACGTCTGATCTAATGACCACGAACCTAAGTGTTTGCTCACCTCTAGTAAGAAAAACATAGTCCTTTCCTTAGAACCTGAGATCCTTTCTAAATAAATTACGAAAGTCTTTTCAATAGCCTGCTTGTTCTTTGTACACAGTTGCTTAGATTCTGGATTATCTTAAAGCCCTGCTAGCCAGCTACCTGCTTTGTGTATTGTCCCAATAACTTACCCTTTGATTTCATGTTTCTTTCAAAAGCGTCAAAGCAGTAGGCAAATATTACTCATCAAACAGGTTTGATGATGTTCTGCTAAATTTAGCTTTCTTTTTTTTCTTTTGTGGCTCAGTCACATCTATTCTCAGGGCTATGGCCTACATGAGCTATGAGGACTCTGGGCCCTTCTGCTTCCAGTGAGCAATCCGAGGGCTCCAGAGCTTCCTTTTTGGCTGACTATACCGTTTAGAATTTGCTTTACCATTGCCTCTTTCCATCGCCATCACTTCCTTAGGGTTGTCCTGAAATAGGCGTCCATCTACATCTCTTCCAGGAGCTTTAATGCTTAAAGAACTAACTGCAGGGCTCATGAGTCTGCGTTAGCTAAGTGTTTTGGTGTCTAACTAAATATGGTTTCTTTACATTCAACCCGAGGAAGTTGTGGTCAGTGTTTGCCTCAGCCTCCTCCTGAGCCTCCTCTGCCAACCCCATGCTTTCCGCCCACCCACGTCCTACACTGGCTGATGTGGGGCCATGAGTATAGAGTAGCTGTCTGTAAAGTACTCTCATTGTCATAGTCCAATCTTCCCTGTCCTCTCTTTCCTCCCTTCCTCCATTCAACTGCCCACTTACAAACACACAAATCCCATTAGCTTCCTCCCCTGGGAGCAGCTGGCCCAGCTAAGGAAGAAATGAGGTAGCAGAGAGACTCCAACATGAACTTCTTCCAATGATTTCAGCCCCAAAGGAGTAACAAAAACCACAGTTGGAGGCTGACCAACTATTTATCACTCCACATGTATGGTAAATGGTCTCTGCTGATAATTCCTGCTTCCAATTAATGAGGTGAGAATTGGAGGATCCAGGAGCTAAAGTGACAGACTATCTGACTCCAACAGTAGGGCTACTTTCAGAAGAAACAAGTAGATTGATCCCACAGCACTAATCAATGTGCTAATATTTAATCTGTTGAAAATAAACATTTGTCATCCCTCAGGTGAAATACACCTTGCTTAATCTTTTTTCCCTTCCTATTTGTCAATATTTCATTAACACAAGTTTTTCTTAACTGAAAAAGTATTCTCATTTATGGTTTGGTTTTCATGAAAGTACATTATGATAAGATGTACCTGAAATGAGTATTATAAGCACAGCAGTATGATATCACTTTATGGGGCCACCCCTGAGATCATGATCTGGGGGGTAAATCTGAGCTTAAAACAGTGTTATAGCTCTTCCTTTTGTGGCTTTATTTACTTCCAATTCAGAGGCCTCCTGAAATAACTACAGCAATTTAACAGAATTTCTAGGCCCTCTGGATTATATGAAGACGGATGCTAAAGGTTACTTTTCAGTGGAGAAAAGTTTTGCTTATTAATGTGTCTAGGTAACTACACTGCCTCCAGCAGAGCCTGATGGAATAAGACCTCTGACAACAGACTCCACACTGTCCCCTAACCCACACCCCTTTTAAAGCCAGCAATATTGATAGGAAAGAGGCAGTAGAAAGCATAGTCTTCCAATAAAAGACTCAGATGTTCAAAACTGGCTCTGTCACACCATCTATATAACTTAGGACAGGTTATCTAACATCTCTCTTTCCTCCCCTGTATACATGAATATTAGTAGTGCTTTTCTCTCAGGTCTATTTTGAGGATATGAGTATATATATATATACATATGTGTATATATATATACACTATTATACATAAATATGTACATATATAAATACACCATACATACACATACATATAGTAGTACTCAATAAATGTTCCATATTGTTATTATTGCTAATATGTATTAAGTGTCAACTATACACCAGTACAATGCTAAGGATTTTACAGGGATATATTCATTTATTTCTTATAACCATCCTGAGGTGTAAGCAGTACTCTTTTGCAAGATGAAGGCAGCAGAGGTCAAGATGACTTGCATTAGGTCACACAGTTAATAAGCCACAGAAGTAGCCTGGAACTCAGACCTTATAGACCACCTTGTGAGGCTCTACTGACAGCCCACCCTGCAGAATGCTAGAAGAATCCAGGCTGCCAGTTTCAAGGATCCGGCCATTTTTTCGATATTGTTGGGTCATCAGAGTGCATATGGACATGCATTCAACAAAACGCTTAAAACACTTAGTTGTGACTACCTCCGACTTAGTCAGGCATTCAAAACTATTCTTCACCAAGAGCCTGCCCCATGCTAGCCTCTGTGAAAGTCCTGTAGGATTTAGAAATGAACGAGACAAGTCCCCACTCTCGGGAACACTCCAGATTGAGACAAGAAAATGGGAGTATTAAAAACAATTACAAGTTCAGTTCCTTTCATTTAGCCAGAGCTCTTCCCAAAGGCAAGTCTTCCTTCTCCCCCTGGGAACCTGACATTTCCCATAATTTATTTGATATTCGTTGTATCTTTGAGGTGTTACTTTATTGATCAAGAGAAGCAGTTCTGCTTATGACTGGGCCTTTGCTCCAATTTAAATAGCAAATCCTAGTTGTTTAATCTCATTGGACAAGAGCTTAAGGATCCTAGGCCCTTACATACTATATAAGGATCTTATGCCCTGGCATAAAAATGTCCATAAGAGATTAAAATATTAAAAATAAAAATAGTGGCATAGATTCATTTACTTTTTCTTTCTGCAATAGTTATTGAACACAACATGAGCCAGACACTTAGAGCAAAAGGAATACAATGAGGACTTGCAGTGGTGAAATGGTTTTTCTCTTAAAATTTACAATCTGGTGAAGGAGACAGACAGATGGATAAATTATAGGTGCCATCAAAAGCAATCACTATACAGTAGACTATAGTCATATGAAGTCATTAGGTGGGTGGGAGAGGGAGAAAGAGGCTGTTCAGAACATAGAAATAATATGTGCAAAGGCCCTGAGGTGTAAGCATGCAAAGGACACTACAAAGACTAAAAGGAAAATGATGTTTGCTAAAGCATAAAATAAAATCTGGTATATATGGTAAAAGATGAAACTGGATATATAAGTGGGAGGTTTAACATGATTCAGGCCTCAGTTTTCTCATTTTAAAACAAGCAAGGTCTAGCTGTGGATATAAGATCCATACTAACTTAAGTGGATACTTCATCCACAATCCCAAACAAGTGCCCTGAGGACCCTATCCTCACTGCAGCTGTTTAGAGGAGCAGCTATTTTTCATTAATGAATCTGCAAGAATAATATACTCTGATTCAGTGTTTTCTTTGTAAGTCTTTCTTTTCAAATAGATTTTTTTCCAATGAGGCATTTAACTTCCATATGAAGAAATGGATTCCAACTCCTTAAGGAGAAAGACTCCTTCCCCCAAAAAGGACCAGGGAGGAATTGGTCCTCCCTCAGCCTATGAGTAGTTCTGTCATATGTGTCCAATGAGGGAAGGAAGTAGAGTAGTAGGAATGCCATCAGTAAGATTCCAGGGCAGGCCCACTTCATCCAGTGCCATCTGTCCAGCAGGTGATTGATAAGATGGATTTGGACAAAGAAAAGCTGGCTCTGCACTAGACTTCAGCATTCATTCCTAGAATAACCCTCAAGGGATGATGTAACATTTTGTCCTTTAACTCTTCAGTTACCTAAGATCATCATCATCATTACCATCATCAAAGTAACAATACTATTTTTGAAAGCATTTTGTGAATTAGGAAATGTTTTATATGTGTAATCCTATTCAAGCCCTCCTGACAACCTCCCAAACTAAGATTTCTTATCCCCTTTTGCAATGGAAAAACCTGGGTTTAAAGCAAGTGACTCACAGCAAACCTCTAGTTGGTCAATGATCCATCATAAACCAAAGAATCTTTTGGATTCTTTCTGTTGCCAAACAAAACTATGAAGACTTGTTGGTGTGGGGGTTCTTGCCAACAAGACTCAAATGAAGATGAAAATTGAACAATTCTGGCTCTTGCTTTCCATTTGTTCCTCATATATTAAATGTGTTATTTAAATAATCTCAACTGTCTCTCAACAGCAGAAAGTCGATCTTTATACAGAATCTACTTCAATATTTCATCAACTCAGATACAGCACCAAAAGATCATTTTACAAATTATTTCATCTACTGCATCCTCATTTTCCCTTCCAAAGATGGAAACAACATATTAAAACTCTAAAAACACTGTGCTGAGTGCTTTTGCCTGAATTACCTTGTTTCGTCCTGTTAAAAATAAGACAACAGGCCAAAAATGGAGTTACTTATGCTAAGTCCCACATCACCAGAAACTTGACTTAATTTGGCTTTAGCTTTTCCAGAAATGAAATCTTAAACTAGTCAGGAAGCACGAGATCAGCATTAGTTAGATAATCTGTCTGATAGACCCTTACCATCCTTTAAAGGAAAGTAACTTAGTAATAACCAACCAACCAGACTTGTTCCTGCTCCATTCTGCCTATAAAAGTCTTTCATTTCAGAGTTTCTTTCTATCTACTGAATTGGATACTGAACAATTCAAATCAATTTTTCCTCAAATAAACTCAATATTTTAGTATGTCTATTTTTTAACAGTTCTTTTTAAAAAAAAAACTTTTTAAAACATTTTATTTATTTATTTATTTATTTATTTATTCATTTATTTATTTATTTGAGCACAGGAGTGTGGGGGAGGAGGGCTCAAGGGAGAGACAGAAGCAGACTCCCTGCTGAGGAGCCCAACATGGCCTTGATCCCAGGACCCTGGGATCATGTCCTGAGCTAAAGGCTGATGCTTAATCTACTGAGTCACCCAGGCACCCCTACTTTTTAACAGTTCTTAAAATGGTCTTATGAGGCAGGTACTGACTACTGATCCCAATTTCTTGATAATGAAAAAGTTAAGAGACTTGCCCATGTTTACATAGCTAATAAAGAGGTGGAGCCAGAATTCAACTAAGGCACTTTTTTTTTTTTTTTTTTTTTTAAGATTTTACTTATCCATTCATAAGAGACACAGAGAGAGGCAGAGATAAAGGCAGAGGGAGAAACAGGCTCCCTGCGGGGAGCCCGACCCCAGAACCCTAGGATCACACCCAGAGCCAAAGGCAGATGCTCAACCACTGAGCCACCCAGGAGTCCCTCAACTAAGGCACTTTACTGGCCAAATGGTGCCTGTGCTCTTAAAGTCCAAAGTCCCATCCCATACACACTGCCCCAAATGGCATGGTTCCATGAAAAATAAAGGCAGCCTGTGTAATCAATGCAATCTCAAGGTTATGTGTGCAATTTCTGACTCGAGGTTGGGGGCATAGAACATCATGCACTTCACGTTTTAGCTAGGATGACAATTTCATCATACATCACAGAGATTTAGAGTAGCAATGAAGTTGCTTCTGAAGACATAACCTCTTCATATTCAAAGAGAGGCCCACCATTGGGTGGAGAGATGAATTGAAGTACCTTACCAGTGAGAAAGATGGGATGGCAAGTACTCTCCAAGAGTGTCTCAACTGGCTGGCCTGCTGATCAAGGCCTTAGATATTCAAGATTTGACAGGGCAATCTGTCAGTACAGAAAAAAGAAAGCTAAGTGGCCCATATAGGGATCAAATGTACAGATCTATGATGGTTAATATGAACCATTAATTAGTAAAGCAAACTTGCCAAAATTGCATTGACATCAAGTTTATGTGCACAAGAGAAAACAGTTACCTGGCAACTCTTATGCTGAAGAAGAAAGTGCTGTTCATTTGCACACTGCATTGTATTGTTTGCCAAATAGCATATCAAATTGTCTCTGTATTCAAAGCTGGTCTCCACTTAGTGCTGGCAACACAGAAGTGAGTCCTGGAAGGAGCCTGCCTTGACTCTCCTGCTTTTGGCCCCTCTCTGGGCACCCACTGCTGGGACAGCTGCCAACAGCACTTTGGTTCCTGTAGGACTCTGAAAAGGAGAGAGAAAGGACAAGAGTTTTGACATGATCTTAGAGAAAATATTATCCTGTTGGATAGATTTTCATTTCAGTTAAATGTTAGCTCCAGTTTTAGATGATCTTCTTAATGCGCTCTTTCAAAAACTGAAAGTTAAAAATAAAACCTTAAAAAGAATCCCACCATCATTTACACAAATAGTTATTTCAATTTGGCTATTGTTTTCTTCTACCAGGGGGGTACAAAGCTATTACTCAGAGGGATAATTATGGGGACTGAAGGGACTGAGGACCTGAGCCACCTCCAAATTCGTTCTTTAAGCAATCTGCTCATAATTACCAAACTCAAAAAATGAGCATGACAGGCCCAATGTCATGTTGGAGATAAATGCTGAGAACATCAGCAACATAATAAGGTAAAATCTGATTTGTATTCGTGTAATTGTTTTTTAAAGATACTACAAGGCCTCACCAGCTTGTTAAGAGAGAAATAAGAAGAGACACATCTACTGGAAAACAGGGAACAGAGCTCTGATGTGATAAAAAACATGGTTCTTGATGCAGGGTTTGAGATCTGAGTTGGAATCCCAGCTGCTGACATAACCTTCCTCAAGTCACTAGCCTGCTCTGAGTCTCAGAGTTCCCACCTGCAAAGCCTAACATATATGGGACTGTCTAGGATAAAATAAGGTAACAATAGGAGAGACACATAGTAAGGCTCTATCACCATCTTTTGAAGTGAGTCTGAATATTTAGGTAGCTGGTCATGGAGATAAAGTCCAGGCAACTAAGTCATAAAGTTTTAATGTTACTTGCAGAAAATAGCCACTCCTTGATTAGGTATGACTTGATGTCCCATTATTATAAGTATCACAAGGCATTTATTTGTTTAAGTAAGAGAAATAAGAAATATATTGCAGTTGTTATAAGACATGGATAAATGTTCTGGCAAGCCCAAACTATAGAATATACAAGAAAAACCTACAAGAATGCCAGAATAGTTTCACTGAAGTATCACAGAAAACAAAACAACTTGTAGAAATATAGCAACAGTGTCAAGAATGGCTTCAGGACACAAATACTACCATGAAACTGTGTCTTAGTCCAATAATAAAATGCAGTTATGCTTTGCTTTCTGTGCTTGAAAAAATGTGTGATGTGAATCTCTGTACAACAATTGATATTTTGTCTTACTGGAGAGCTTCGTCCCTAAAGTAACACTATGATAAATCTTTTTGTGCAAATGATTATCCTTATTTTATCTTCTGTGTAAATATAGATCTTGTAGTATCTCATCTGTTCCTGACTACTCAGTGCCACCCCCCTGTGACTCAGTTCTGAAAATGGAGGAGGACCTCAACGTGAGCCAAGGTCCCGCATAAGCAGCCTTAGGAAGAGAGCTGGGCTGTCAGACTCAGATGGATTTAGGTTTGAGTCCAGGCTCTGACAGGCACTAGCTGTATAAGCTTGAGCAAGTTCTTAGCCAATAGATGCCACAACTTCTTCATCTGTGAAATGGGGATAACAATAGTTCATACCTAACAGTTCAGCATTTAGATGAGAGAATACCTGTAAAAATACTGAGATCAATAAGCATCAGTAAATATTAGCTACTGCTGCCATCCTCATTCTGGCCTACACAGAGACCAAGAGAGAGTTGCTTACACTTGAGCCCAGTTTACAAAACCCTTCTATTTTGCTCTTCTCTCAGCATCCAATGTTTATAGTCCATATCAAACTCATTGGAGCCTGCAACCTCCAGACTCAGCAACACAACACTATTTGCTTAGAAATGAGAAAAAGAGAAAAAAACCACAAACACTCATATGCCTTTTTCTTCCCTTATGATCTCTGAAAAGGTTCATAAAAGGGTAATCAGAGAATTAAAAATACACGTTGATTGATACATTCTTTTCTCTGTCCTTGAATCTCACTGCTACTGATTTCTACAAATCCTGAAATTAAGAAGCTACAAGTCTGCTGTAGAATATTCATCCTATAGAGATTTCATGGGTATTAGGGAAAAGTAGAAAGCAAAGGGATTAATTAGCCTCAATGAGGCACCAATCAAATAATGTCATTAACTCCTTACCTAGAAGGCTAGGACTCAATCACAAGCTATTATTGAACATTAATATGTGTAATGGTATTTGAATTTCACAAATATGACCTTTTCTATCAAGAAGTCAGGCTTTGTCAAGACTGTGAATACTAATGACATTCAATGAAAGTGGTCATGAAAAAATACCAACAGAACCTCCCATAAAATATGAAACCAACACAGAGGATCTTTAAAGGAGCTAAAATAATACCTGGTTCCAGACAGAGTTGGCACAAGAGATTCCCTCTGCTCTTCTCAGCTCCTACCAAACTTGTTATAGCTTACCAGACCCCACTGAGGGTAGGAGGAGAAACCGAATATTTGAAGGACTCACAAATGTTTTGGTTAGTTAGCTCTGTTGATGGTGGGGAGAAGGTTGCCTTGGTATTTCTGGACTGTGTGCTGCTCTCAATTTGGACTTAAAAATCTCCTTTGAGTCTCAGAAACCCTCTGTGGTGACCGGGAAGAATGGAGAAGAGAGAAAGAAGGGAAGGTTGGAAGCTCAAAGGAAAGAAGGACAGCTCTGGGGGAGATATTCTCCCATGGTCCCAGTACCAGTTAGGAAAGTGGCAAAGGAGGCCAGGATATTGCTCATTCTTTTCATGCATATGAGGAACTTCTATTATTTGTCTCTGTGTAAAAACTATTCTAGGAACTGGAGAAGCAAAGATGAATAAGACCTACTCCATTATCCTTAAAGTAGGAGAAACCAATACACACACACACACACACACACGTGTACACGTGCCACACACACTTTTATACAATGGGATTCCATGTGACAAGGACTAAACAAGAGATATAAATCATGCCTGAGTAGATCCCAGAGAGTGGAATGCCTTAAGGGTATTGGACGTTGTCAGAGAGAAGATATCAAAAAAAAAATTATGTTCTGAGTGAGCATCTCAAGAAGGAAGCAAGAGTATGCAAAAAGACAAGATGAAGCTGAAAGTTTGGGAAGAAGAACCTACTCAGAGTGGAAGCATCAGCATGAGCAAAGGGCCAGAGACATGAGAGAACCTGAAGGTGGTTAGTACTGCTGAGGGATGAGGTGGGAAAACTACAATGAGGGGAAATGTTGGGCAATTACCTGCAGGTCCAGAGAACAACCCCTGAGAAGACAAGTACACATTTTCAAGTGTCTGTGCTTAGGACAGAATTTCTCTCTAAGAATGGGCAGCGTGTATTTAGCCAGAATGTCCAGGTGCTCTGATATTGGCCAGGAACATGAGAATGTGGATGGGCAGAGAGGAAGGAATGCCCAGAAATTACTCCAGTAAAGTAACATTTATCCTCAGTTACAAACAAATGAGAATTTGTGGCATTTGTTCTTCTCTGCTTGACATTAGTTGATTTGGGTTGTAAGTCTGAATACTGTCTTAAATGAATACTGTGCCATCTAATTTTCTAAAATTGCAAGGTAAGTATTTAAGAAAGACAGATAAAAACAGGGATTTAGTCCTTTTTGTTTTTTTTCTGAGCTTAACCTCAAGGGTGAAAAAAAAATCTTCCTTCATATCTCCACACCCACACAAAACACTGGGTTTATGTATTACGAGAGCTGTGCTGTGTGTTCTTATTGTGGGATGCAGCACTATACAGTAACCTGTGAGTAATGTCACACTGAGGAGTTATGTTTCAGACTAGGTTCTTTGAGATCTAAGATAAAAACAACTCATAGTTCTAAGCAGGATCTCCAGTTACTGGGAATGAGAAAACCTTGTGGGATGGGAGAGTGTTTGGGGTGGAGCAAGCAGGTATGATGGGTGCCAATCTGCATCCAGTTCCAAGGTCATGGGATTTCCCATCTTCTCCTTTTCCTCCTTCATTTCTTCCTCCTTCATTTCTTCCTTCTCCTACTTTTCTTCCATTATCTCAAGCCCTGGCCCCATCATATGATTAAAGGAGCTGTCACAAAATAGGGACAAATTCTCATGGAATTAGTTTGGGGGAAAAATTATATTCTATCAGTTCTAACGAAATTTTCTCAAGGACTCAAAAAGATCTGACAAGTACTATCTCTATCCGTGGCAAATATGTGGAAGTGTGTGGCAGTTCAATATCTAATACATAGTAAGCACCTGCTACAAGGCTGTAAACACTGTTCTTTGTGAAGTGTCTTCATCTCTACATCCCTAAACTACTATTGTGACCATTTGGTGGATAAGAAAACTGAGGCACAGAAAAGCAAGAGGTTTTCCCAAGTCTCACAGCTGAAACGTGATGGAACCAAGATTTAAATCTTGGCAGTCTGTCATTAGAACCCAGAAACTTACCACTACCTTATAAAGCCTACTAGCAGAAATACTTGCATGAAATCTCCCAGATGTAGAAAATAAACTAAACTTTACCAAAGCCTTTTGTTACTAAGTTTATAAATTTTAATTCAGGTGTACAATCACAATATAGTGACTCAACAATTCCATATGTTACTTAGTGCTCATCAAGATAAGGGTCCTCTTAATCCCCTTCACCCATCCCCCACCTACTTCTCCTTTGGCAACCCTCTGTTGATTCTCCATAGTTAAGAGTCTGTGTTTTGGTTTGTCTCTTTCTTTTTTTTCTTTGTTCATTTGTTTCTTAAACTCCACATACGAGTGAACTCATATGATATTTGTCTTTCTCTGACTGGCTTATTTTGCTCAGCATTATACTCCTTAGCTCCATCTATATTATTGAAAATGGCAAGATTTCATTCCCTTTTATGGCTGAATAATATTCCATTGTATATACATACTACTTTTTCTTTATCCATCCATCTATCGGTAGACATTTGGGCTGCTTTACCAAAGCCTCTTGAATGCAAATTATTTAAATGGATAAAGGTGGTTTACCATGTCTTCCAGGATTCTTACTGAAACCCACTCTAGTATTTATCAAATATTCTAAATAAGTGTGAGAGGTAAAAACAAGTGTCCATACACGTGATGTGGTTACTTTTCCTACACACCAGTACTCCAGTCCACAGTGTCTGAACTACTGGACCATTATCCATCTTGACCTTGACCTTCCAGCCACTATTGTTCCTAAATAACTAAACTCCTCACCCTGGCCTTGTATAATGCAGCATGCTCTGCTGACATGAGTCCCTAGTGTACTGAGTCACAGCACCAACTACTCTTCTGTCCTTCTTCTTTCAGCAGAAAGGATGAATATCAACCACAGCAAAATGCCCATGAGGTTGTATGAAATTCAGTGAGGGGGATTCTAAAGTAAATGTCGCAGGATTCTATTATACAGTACTGTTTCCAGAGTGCTCAGCATGTCACATTGCCCTGTATAGCTGGGAATGCAGAAACAAAGGCCTCCAGTGTTGTTTCCATTTGTAAGGAGACTGAATTAACGTTGCTAGGGAAACAAAACCTAAGTTTCCTATTAAATTTACTTTCAACTTATGCGTCACACCTCTGCCAGCCTGAGTGAAACACGATAAAGGAAGAAAACTACAGTTCTTTTATTAATACCTCTTAGAGCACATATTTCCCAGGTAAAGATAATCCACAGAATAGATTTGGACATCTCACCATAAAAGTGATTTGACTCCACCCAGATATTATTAGTACATGTTGAAAAAAAAAAAAAAGGAACCCACATGGAATCACGCACCATCTGCATTTCTCTCTGTAACCGCAGGAGCACACAACCCAGGAATGGCTCTTGTCTCTATTCCTGTGGTCAGTTACAACCTAGAGGTCTGTGAAGATGTGTGTAAGTCAACAACACAAGAGAGGGGAAAGACTGGAACCAACGTGGGAAAAGAGGAAGCCAGACGGTGAGGTAAAGAGTGGGAAAGTAGAGAGGAAGAAAACAAGTCATGGAGTTAGCCTAGTCATTAGGGATGAAGTAGAGTTTGAAGAGGGAGTTGACCAGTTGACTGATGTTGTAAAACAAATAAAGAGAAAAACAAAATGGTTACTGGATGAATCAAAACAAACCAGGTGTCAAGAGATGACTTGAAGAAACAATACAGACGTCACTTGGACAAGGTCTATACAAGTATGGGCTCCTCCTCCTCTGTAAAATAGGCTGCCATCTTAAGAGCAAACACTAAGCAAGTTCTCTGCTGATTGCTCAGATGTTAATGTGTGCACACTTTCAGTGGCTTGTCAGATCCTAGTCTCGGTTCATTATCAATCCCAAGGGTTTTTTAAATAGTACATATTTCCCAAATCTCAGCTCAGACATGATTTCCTAAAGACAGCTCCCCTAACTCTACAGACTAGAATCAATCCATGTTATACCCTCTCAAATCTTGGCTGTCATTTTCTCCAAATTTCTCATAGAAATTACATAATTCTGTCATTCTTTTTATTGTTTCCCCTTTGCTAAATTGTAAGCTTCTTGAGTGTAGGAAGTGGTTTGTTTCTGCTTAGCATTGTGTTTCAAGTATCTACACAGAGCCTAGGACATAGTAGGTGCTTACCTTATGTTGTTCAATGAAGGAATGAATGAATCCTAACAAATATAATCAGAAGATAAAGAAACCACTCCATGGGGAATAAAGAGAGCAAGCCTGAAAGGCCACCAGGAACCCACAGACTCACAAGTCAACTTCTGGCTGACCTTTCCCAAAGAAGCATACCCTTCCACACAGCATAGCTCAGAAGGCAGATCAGACAAAATCTGGATCTAGGATGAGTTTTTATCACAGCCTTTTCTGACATACAGTGTCAGTGCTTGGCTTTTCTTGTATGGCCATGGGAGGTTTTCAAAGTGAGATTCTGAATAACTTCTTAGGGTTTTTTGGTGTACTGACTTCAGCCAAAGATCACTTGTATTTCCCGTGACCGGAAAGATTCGGACCTCATGAGTAAATAGCTTCTTGGACCAGTCATATCAATCATCTCAACAGCATTTGGCACTTACCCAGTGGCTTACAACTGCTGACCCTGCCAACATGGAGAGTTAGGATGCAGTTTCCTCATCCTCTTTAAAATTCTATAAATGTCCTTCCTGTTGAAAACAAGTAGCCAGAGGCAGCGACTAGTGACTACACACGTTCTCCTTCTGCAAATGCAGGAGAATTCAGAATTACATCCAGTGCCAGGGAGGAAGCAGCAGACTATGTACTCAAGGCTCATTACATAAGCTCTTTAGGGCACATTATTTTTAATCAAAAGCTGTTTTATTCATTTGTGCTATTTCATTTGTAATACCAAAGTAAGAAGGGAAATATGTCAAGAAAGAAAGGCTCTGAAGGATACCATGGAATGGCCAAAGTGAATTTCTAAGACCATACTTGAGCTGTGCATTCATCAATATCAAGGAGGAAGAAAGGACTGGTTCTGACAGATTCTGAACTATTGGGTGTTTTTAAAGCAGAGAATTTCCTTCAAAGAAGTAGAAAGAATGTTGAGTCAGAGGAACCTAGACTTGCATATGGGCTTGACTGCTAAGCTGTGTGATCTTGGGCAGATTATCCACATTTTTAAACCTCAGTTTCCTTATTTTAGAAATGGAGAGAATAATATTTGCCTTCCAGCACCATTTCAGGGTTGGAACTAATACGCAGAGGGAAGCCAGACTGGTGTCCGGCTCATAGTAAGTTACATCATTTGTTTCATCCAGTCCATTGGGTGATCTCTCCAAATTACGCCCCCGTCCCCATTTTTCTTTATGTCTGTTATCATCCCAGACCAAGCTGTGTATCCTATATTCACGCTATTGTTTGTCATATAGATTGCTGAACCCCATGGTATCATCTTCCCAGCTTTAACTATGACAGTAATGACTCAAATTGCATATTACTTGCATTTTTGTGGTCTTATAGAATGAGAAAGAGCAAAAGTGAAAGGGCCAGAGGGAGAATGAGAGAGATAGAAAAAGAGACGGGGGGTGGGGGGAGAGAGAGAGAGAGAGAGATGAGAGAGAGAGAGAGAGAGAGAATGTGCAAATAAGGGCAAGGAAAAATGGAGACAGAAACAGAAACCATATCTCATTATGCACATTTTCCAGAGGCTCTGCCTGGTGCTCCTAAGGCTCAGGGATAGATGGATGCAATGATCAGGAATAAATGTTGCTGGAATGGCACCCAGGTATCTATTCTCCACTGGGCTATTCTTTATGTTCATTGTCACTTCTCTTTCACTTCCCAATCTATCCCCCAGACTTGATCCTCCTTTATGACCCAGGTTTTGGGCCTGCCCTAAACCTGCCTTCCTCCATGACCAGCTTGATAAACTTTGGTCCCTGGCTTTGGAGCTTGCCCTCATTCTTGGTTTAGTCCACAGTGCTTCTCTTGTGTTCCCTGGCTCCATCTGACCCCAGGATGTCCTCCACCATCTCCTCTCAACTGGACCCAATTTAGCTTCCAGTTTCTTCCCTTTCCTCTCCTCCTCAAAAGGTTTTCTAAATCTAAAACTGCTCCCATGTAGTTCTGGGCCCCTGTAGTTCTATCTCCTTACTTGCTCATTTTCCCTTCCCATCTCTTGGAACCAGGAAGACAGGGAAAATCTCTTGGTAGTGATGTCTGCACATCACAGTGCTAACTCAATCCCATCCCAAGCCTGGCAAAATGGGGACTTTGACATTGTGTATGTCAAAACCTGGGCTCCTGTTGTCAAGGGGCTTACATATGATTGATGGATAACACAGATATATTAATAATATAAAGAAATCTAACTGTATCAAAGTCCCATATTGAATAATAATATTACAGAATAGTGTTTATGTGGGAATGAAAACACTTGAAGTAATTGACAACAAAATAGTTCTAAATAGATCATTTTTATAATCACCCACTTTCAAAGTTGTGTCAATATAATGAGTAAAATATCATTTACTAAAGTACAGTGCATGGGGAAAATAGAATCTGTTAAGAATGACCAGTCACTGATTCCATAGAGACCAACCTGTTTGATACAGACTTGATACTTACATGATGCACAATGTAAGGCACAACTGCAAGAACATCATAAAAGTCTCATTAGTATTTGATAAATTGGTAGTGCTTTAATTGTCTATATATTTCAAGAATGCCAACTGTTCTAATGCATCAAATTTCAAATAAACACACAACCACTCACATACACACAACATCCCAAGCATGCTTTTAAAAGATGCTTTTAAAAGCATCTTTTAAAAATCATTGTGCTTTTTTTAGAGTTAAATATCTTAAATGTCAGAATTATTAGAAATAAATCAAACTGTTAACATTTTGAAGAATGTCATTTTCCGTGATGCAAAAATGGCTATTGATGAATAAAAGAAAGCCTTATTATTCAAAAAACTGAACTAATAAACTAAGGAAGCACATCAACCTTGCATGTTAGGGATCTGCAGGAAAATAATAGAGAGTACCTGGCCTCTAATAAGAAGCATTTGCTTAATCAGAATTACAATAATCTCAACTGGGTTTCAAGTTTGAATGGTTCAGAATTCCTCCTTCAGCATCCTAACTAAAAGCTACCCTGATGGATAAAAAATAAAGCCAGTCTCTTACTCTTTTGCCTATTTTTGTTCTCCTAATTAAAACTTTCATGATAAATTATTGATAAATAATATATTATCCCACAGTCTGCATTTACTTTTTTATAATTTCTAGGAAAAAATGTAGACAAATCCTGATTTTTTCTTGGTAATAGTCATAGCTTCTTTGTGATTAAGGTACAAATAGGCAAAAACACATTATCGTTATTTGTAAAATAGAATTACATAATTAATTGGATTTTAATGCACAAGGGCCAAACATTGTGGAAGGAAACATTCAAATTCAAAGTGCCTTTCAGGGCATTCAGGCATTCAAAATTGCATAAAAGCATCTGGGGTTTTCATAGCCAAATGACGATGTCAAAGATGAATAGTGTTCAAATTTTTTGTTGAAATCTTAGAATCAGGGGATCCCTGGGTGGCTCAGCGGTTTAGCGCCTGCCTTTGGCCCAGGGCGCGATTCTGGAGTCCCGGGATCGAGTCCCGCGTCACCGCGTCAGGCTCCCGGCATGGAGCCTGCTTCTCTCTCCTCCTGTGTCTCTGTCTCTGTCTCTGTCTCTGTCTCTGTCTCTCTCTCTCTCTCTCTCATAAATAAATAAATAAATCTTTAAAAAAAGAAATCTTAGAATCATGTGGCATCAAGTCAAGTCATATGGAGAAGAATAAAACATAAAAACAACTCAAAGCAGAAATTCTCTGATTAAAGAAGATAGATGGCTTGGGACTCTGAGTGCATCTTCCCTCATCTTCCTTTATAGCCTCTGAGGCACCTCCAAAGCAACCCTGATGCTCCAGGAGGCACAAAATGAAAACCATGATTTTTTTTAAACCATGACTTATTATGGAAATTTTTTAGTCATGGAAATTTTTATAGTCATGGAAAGAACACAATTGAGAAGAAACCAAAGAAGATATAACTAAGGGGTAAAATACATAAAATATGTAAACTTCAAGGATATTTATTTTAGATTTGAGCTTGATATAATGGAAGCAATGAACATTAAATTGGTAAATTCTCTTACCATTATCTGATCCAGAGAGTGTGTTTTCTGTTATCCTGCCAGAGACTCCAAAGTCAACTGTAATAGTCACAGTGAGGCAGAAGATGAGATGTTCCATGAGGTTTCTCCCTTTTCAGGCCCATCAATCTAGGCTGACAAAAGCATTAGGATACTTATAATTTATTGAACACATCTGGAAGGAAGGGCTATTATGCATCGGGCACTATTTTAGGCACATGGACTGCATCATTAGACAAGACAGACAAGTTCATAGTCTCCTTTCTGAGGAAGACAGAAAAGAATGAACTAAACAAGTAAAAAACAATTTCAGAGGGATCTGTACTATGAAAAAAATCAAATTGGGTAGCAGGATAGAGAGCAATGATTACATCATCCAGGTATATTATTTTAAGCCTCTTTTCTGTACTAGTACCCATACACTAATATCCTTCTCTAAATTGTTTTTCTCTTTCTGTACTAAATGTAAAATTGGCCTGGGGTCACCTCTCTTTCAGAACAGAATCGATCACATTCTCTGAGAAGGTCAAGAGGGGAGGTGTTAAGGTGGTTATCCTCCTTCCTGAAGTTTCTGTCTTGCTTCTCTGCAACAAAGTGGTGAGATATCCAGGGTCAAGATTAGGAACTGGGTCTAGGAAAAGCTGATGAGTGAGGGCACCTGCTCTATCTCTAACATATTCTTCTGGAAAAGGATAAAATGTTTCCAATCTACCTCTCTGGAGTGAGTCATAATTTTGCAATTTTTCACTGATTGACTCTCTGTAAACCTCATATGTGAACATATAAAATCCACCAGCTCCCAGTGGAGACCTTTAGAGCTCTGAATCCCCAAACCTTTCTCTTTATATGGTGAAGATAAATGAATATTGTTGCTACTTTTGCTAGAGGGTTACCAGTGGCAGTATGAAACAAGTTTCAGGTGCCACGTTACATAGATCCTTCCCAAGCCTTGAGAAAGGTCCTCATGATGAGTTTACATAGTCAAAAATTATAAAAATTGCAAAAGATAGTATATTTTTCTATCATTTCCTCACATTTTGTTTCAGGCTCCAAGACTCATGTCTGCCCCTGAGCATTATTCTGCATAGAGCTTACCCATCTGTAAGGCCAAGTAGGCTACAAACGCTTTACTTGTTTTACTAAAAATAACACTTAACTTTTACTTTACTAAACTTAAATAGAAACTTTACTCAAAAGAATGTTTTGACTATTGAATTGTTACACAGATGTAAGTAAAGGTGTAGTGAGCGCTTGTGCTTGATATTCAAATGTTTGAACAATATTTATTAATAATGAGTTCCGTCCATTTCCTTCCCAAGTTGTCTTTTCTTTCAAGGGTAAGGGCCACCAAAACAATAGTGTGAAGAAGTAAACCACAAATCACAAAACATGAGGACTCTCCATGTCATGGACTTCATTATATGGTACATATCTTATAAATAAGATGTGGTCTATGTGCCATGAATGTGCTAGGAAACATAGATCAGACCAGCTTCTGGGGACTTCAGGATTTCAGAAGGCTTCTTAGAATTATAAGGAATACAAATGATTTTACTGTATTCCTAAGACAGTGATAAACTTTTTGTTCAAATTCATTCACAATACAATGACAATTTACCACTAGATGATCCCCCCAAAGTTGCCCTTTGAGGCTCTGTACTTAACTTCTGCAGTAATGAATGGAGTGACTGCAACAGTGTAAATCTAGATATGAGTAAGGAATTTCTATTTGTGTGGTGTGATTCAAAGAGCAACTAAAATATCATCAATCTCAGCATATTTGAAACTCCTCAAAGATTCAGATTCCTTACCTTCAGCCTAGGGTTGTTTTCTTATCCTTAAATGTTCCCTCATGGAAAAAAAAAATTCATCAACCACATTAAGCTGTTGTATATAATTGTCCTAGATGGGAGCAATTCAACAGTATCATAAATATAAATAAATAACTGGCATATAAAGCAATAGAGTTACATGAATTCCCAGTGCAGTGACGGAAACCAAGAAGAGAAAGATCTAAAGACTGAGTCTGGGAAGATATGAAGAACCTTTATATTCAAGGTAATATAGTTTATTGGATATCTAATAATAAATTTATAATAAACCATCTCTGTACACACCATTTTGATAGAACTTTATTTTAAGGGAGGAGGAAAAGAATAACTTGTTTTTTAATGTGCTATTTGGATTTTTCAAAGTACATACCTATCTGGTAAAGAACTACAAATATGTATCATATTCACATATTCATGCATCTATAAATATGAAAATACATGTCATTATTAGTCTATTTTGTCTCTCTCCAAAAATCATACTTTTTCAGCTAAAAGTCAGATTTGAGTAAGTCCAATTCTCCTTTTAGATCATAAGCATCTCATCTGGTAAGAGAACCATGCTTTTTTTCTTGTGATATTCTCAGCATCTAGCACACAGACTGGCACAAAAATTACATGGAGTAAATGAGATCTGAAAAACATAAAAGTGTTGAATAAGTTGATAACCAAGCATATTTTAGTAGTCTAAAGGGACAAAAAGCAAAGAAAAATATTTTCAAGACTCACAGGCCCCATTTATGAAAATGACAATGTTCTATCAGATAAACTACCTAACATCAAATTATGAAAAGTAAATACACAGCAGTATCATAAAGAAGTATTTTATTCATGAAAATGGACTTTGAGAATTATATCAATTTCTAGAGTAAAATTTCTCTTTTTTAGGAAGAAATTTGGTAAGGCAGTGATGTATGATGACATCCAGTTATATATTATTGGTTAAGAGGATCAAATAATTCCTCTTTCAACATTCACCTATTTTGTACAACTATCTTCTAGTTTGCCCTTTCCTTATTAGCCATATTTCTTATCCCTAAATCAGAAGTTACAAATTGCTAGTCCCAGACTGGATTTAGACTTTTGCAATACCCTATTTGGTCTTCAAAGAGTTAGTTAGATTTCTTTTTTCATATTAAAAAATCCAAATGTCCTAATTTGTCTTTTCTTGAGAAAAAATAGTAGAAACATGAATATTTGACCTATGTGTTCATTGTTAGCAAGAGCCTAGAGGTGAAAAGAAGCTTCTCTTCAAATAGAGTACTATAGGGTCTGCGGGTAATCAATCACATCCTTACTCAATCCTTGTCACTCACTTAACCACATGGCCCTCCTATGATCTGTGTATAACCTCTAAACAGATTAATAGTTTTCACTTAAAATAAATTTTTAAATTTTAAGTCTCTATATAGTCCAATTGGCTATTCCCAACCAGGTATTTAATAACTAGAGTATGCTAGTACACAAAAGATCTGCATGCTATCCTTTTCAAGAAAATATTCTAATGCATGTTTGCTTACTGCAAGGGTTCCAAATGTAGCTTGAAGACTTGGGTAAGAAATTGAACTAAGTTTTTGTTGAGCTGAAATTCTATTCTTGCTCTCTCTTCCATCCTTTGTTGAAGGAGATTTTTCTGAAGTTAACATGATTTAATAGGTTAGCGTTAGGGTAAAGGAAATTGATTGAGCATGTTCAATAAAAAAGGTAGAACATTCCAAGATCACACAGGTGGAGGGATGCCATCAACATGTTGCTTTTTGCCCTGCAGTCTACAAGATCAGAATGTCCAATTTGTTAACTACTATGATCAACTGTAAATACTCAGTATGGCACCATGCGCCATTTGGCTAACTGGTAGCAAGTTGATTACATTGGATATCATTTTTCATGGAGGGAGAAACAATTTAAACTCACTAGAATAGAGTTATTATTTATTTGGATTTGTTTTCCCTATCCACCACTCTTCTGCCAGGACCAGTAGAGACCTACTGACTGTTAATAGAAAATTACAATAATCAGGACACCTGGGTGCTCAGCAGTGAAGCATCTGTCTTCAGCTCAGGTCGTGATCCTGAGGTCCCGGGATCGGGTCCCACATCGGGCTCCCTGCATGGAGCCTACTTCTCCCTCTGCCTATGTCTCTACCTCTGTGTGTGTGTGTGTGTGTGTGTGTGTGTGTCATAAATAAATAAATAAGATCTAAAAAAAAAAGAAAGGAAAATTACAATAATCGCATGTAGACAGTATGACAAGGGAATAAAAGTTAAATTCACCCTGCCTGTTGAATCCCTATCAGACCCACAGGTCTGCTCAAGGCAAAAGAAAGTGAAATGGGTAGTCTAGAACAGAAATCATAAATAAATAGTACTAATTTACTCTTGTCCATGAAAGTCACTAAAACATAAATGACATAGTCTTGTGTAAGTCTTGCCAACCAAAAGGATTTTATTGGGCTTTTCTCTTTAAGTTTTTGTTACAAAAATAATAGTGTTCCATATCAATTAAAAATGACATTTTAGGGATACCTGAGTGACTCAGTGGTTGAGTGTCTGCCTTCGGTTCAGCGCGTTCAAATCCCACATCAGGCTCACCACAGGGAGCCTTCTTCTTCCTCTGCCTGTCTCCTCCTCTCTGTGTCTCTTATAAATAAATAAATAAATAAAATCTTTCTAAAAAATTACATTTAAGTAGTGATTATACTTTTTCAAACTATATGTATTGCTCTGAAGATTTTGTATGCTGCAGGTCAATGCAAGGGACTTTACAGTCAAGATGAAATTAGTTCTCTGTGGACTATCAGAAGTAGAACACTTGTAGTAAAGAGACTACATTCAAATTAGTGAGTCCACTGTGTAGCACTCCATAGGCAAGAGTTTCCTGAGTGCTCTCAAAACCATTACTATACACTCTAAGCATTTGTTTCTATATTTAAGGACAGTTGCTTATGAAAAGAGATCTTCAAGATAGAACAGTCATGGTAAGAAAATATACAGATTCCCACAAGGCAAATTAATATCATTTTAAGAAACAAAACACTACTGTGCCATTTGATATCTAATTTAAGACTTTATTATGTTAACAATTACATGAGTGGAGTCTTTTCCAGTAATTTTTCCATTTGATAATCCTAACCATTTAGTTCAAAATGATCTTCATGCAAAGATGTATATCATGAGCTCATGAAGAGAGACAATTCTGAGTAGTAAGGGCAGGAATGAGTCATAGGCATCCTTCATAAAGTAATTATGCACCTGCTGGGAAGTGTTTTTCACCTCCAGTAAATATTGACATGCCCTTCTTCTCCATCATAAGAGGAGGATTTATTGGAGTGTGTGTTGTACCAGAGTTTTCACAAAAGTCTTGATCTGGGGCTATTTTATTTACTGGTATCAAACAAATACAAGCCACTGGGATTTATAGTCAAACCTGAGCTGCAAGTGGACAATAGAATTAAGTATAGCATCAGATTCAAGGGAAAGGAAGAAGTCAGAAACCAAAATGTCATTGCTTTAAACACAAGAGCCAGAAAGGAACATATATCAATTTACTGACCAGAATCTAGGGCAAAGGGAAGCATCTATTCCCACAACAGAGGCCAGACACAGAGCGTCTGGCTCTAAGGCTCTAAGGCTCTAAGTCAATCAACATTAGCACAATCGTTTGCAGGGAGGGTGAGGTGAAGGGAGAGTGTCATTGAAAATATCCAGATTTTTTTCTCTAAACATCCAGTTGACTCTTGACCTGTGAATCCTTCTAGATTCATCTGCTACCCTCTCCTGTGGCCCTTGCACCCTATAGTAATGTTCTTTTAAGAGTTCTTAATTAGTTAACTCTCTTTTTATCATGCTGCAGTACTTCCATTCTTCAGAATGACTTTTGAGTCCACATAGTCAAGGACTTCAAATCATTTCTTGGCCTCCCCATCTCCAGGGCCTCTCCCTCCACCCACTTCAGCTGCCCCTCCCACAGCCATATCCTGGACTCATCACTCCACTCTTGAAATCTTTAGTTAAGGCACACAACTGTCCAAACACAGTCTCTGTCCTGGTTCTCTCATTAATTTCTCCCACTTCACCTGCTCTGGATCCTCAAAAGCCCTCCAATCCTTTCTCCTTTTCAAAGATGTCTCTTGTCTACACATCTTTCTTTCTACAGCCTGGATCCCACATCCAGACACTTGGATCACTATCTCGCCACAACTTTTACTACCTAACCTCATTATCTTTTCATTGTTTTCATAGGGTAAAAGCCCACTATTGAATTAACCCAAATCCATTGTTTTTTAACCTCTGGTAGTCTACATCAAAACATCCTCCTCCCCTCCATTCTTCTTCATTATTGCCTGATGACCTTACCTTTTTCTTAATGAAGGATATAAAAGCCATGAAGTGGAAATGCCCTCAACTCTTTGCCATGCCCCCTATATGTTTACCTACATCAATCACTACCCATTCTTGTTACCTCACTGCCTTTCTAATGCAGTCGTCTTTCTCTAGACATTTGAGTACTTCTTCACCCATGCTCTGGTTCTCATACCTTCCAGCTCCCATTTAAATCTGTTTTCATAATTTAGGCAAAAGAAACAAAAGCAAAAATGAACTCTTGGGACTTCATCAAGATAAGAAGCTTTTGCACAGCAAAGGATACAGTCAACAAAACTCAAAGACATCCTACAGAATGGGAGAAGATATTTGCAAATGACGTATCAGATAAAGGGCTAGTTTCCAAGATCTATAAAGAACTTATTAAACTCAACACCAAAGAAACAAACAATCCAATCATGAAATGGGCAAAAGACATGAACAGAAATCTCACAGAGGAAGACATAGACATGGCCAACATGCATATGAGAAAATGCTCTGCATCACTTGCCATCAGGGAAATACAAATCAAAACCACAATGAGATACCACCTCACACCAGTGAGAATGGGGAAAATTAACAAGGCAGGAAACAACAAATGTTGGAGAGGATGCGGAGAAAAGGGAACCCTCTTACACTGTTGGTGGGAATGTGAACTGGTGCAGCCACTCTGGAAAACTGTGTGGAGGTTCCTCAAACAGTTAAAAATATACCTGCCCTACGACCCAGCAATTGCACTGTTGGGGATTTACCCCAAAGAGACAAATGCAATGAAACGCCGGGACACCTGCACCCCGATGTTTATAGCAGCAATGGCCACGATAGCCAAACTATGGAAGGAGCCTCGGTGTCCAACGAAAGATGAATGGGTAAAGAAGATGTGGTTTATGTATACAATGGAATATTACTCAGCTATTAGAAATGACAAATACCCACCATTTACTTCAACGTGGATGGAACTGGAGGGTATTATGCTGAGTGAAGTAAGTCAGTCGGAGAAGGACAAACATTATATGTTCTCATTCATTTGGGGAATATAAATAATAGTGAAAGGGAATATAAGGGAAGGGAGAAGAAATGTGTGGGAAATATCAGAAAGGGAGACAGAACGTAAAGACTGCTAACTCTGGGAAACGAACTAGGGGTGGTGGAAGGGGAGAAGGGCGGGGGGTGGGAGTGAATGGGTGACGGGCACTGGGGGTTATTCTGTATGTTAGTAAATTGAACACCAATAAAAAATAAATTAAAAAAATAAAATAAAAAAATAAATCTGTTTTCATAATTTAAAAAATTTAATAATTTTTAAAATAAATTAATTCATTTAATTATATATACCATATTGCTCTTTCGTGTGCTCACAATCAACATGGCCCCTTAAAAAATGTCCTTTCTTTTGGCCAATTTCTCCAAAGTACCCTTGAACAACAGTAAGTTTTTGAACACCTATACCAGGAATTTTACATTAATTAGTAACTACCACATGAGGAAGCTATTATTCCCATTCTACCAATTAGGAAACTGGGTCTCAGAGTCAAGTAAATATCTTAACATTCCACAGTGACTGTGGCAAAATTGGGATTGAAATCTAGGTCTGTCTGTGCTGATCCTTGTCTCTTTCCTTTTTGCTATTTTGCCTTGATCACCCTCCTGCTGACCTACAATGCATTGTTTTCCTGTTCCTATCTCTCTGCATCTGGAAAAAGTCAAATTAAGGCACTGCTAATAATAGTGGGAAGAACCACTTAGAGACAAAGAGCTTGTTCAGCACTAGAAACAGAAGGAAGCAGTAATAACCAAACTAACCTCATCCTGTTTTCTCCTTAAGGGATCCAAGGTAAGTGAATAGTGCCCTGTAGTGGAGATGTTACCTCTCACATCTCATGACACTCTTGTTACATGCTTTCAGAGGTGGAATAAAAGGGAGCAGGACTACAAGTGACCTGAAATCTCTCAGATTAGCTTCAGATCTTACAGCAAGTGGAACTCAAAGATCCCAAGACAAATACCAGCTGTCCTCAGAGCTACACTACTCACAATCAGGTGTCCTGGTGAGGATGCACACATTCAATGACTGCTTATTGAGGATCTTTTATGTGGAGAAAACTGTACTACAAAGGGATACCAGATATAAAGTATATCCTCAACCATTTTACAAAACAGTGGGACAGATATAGTGAACTATAATTCAAGATAGAAAAAGATAAGTTCCCAATGAGAGGTACAGATAAAGCATAAAATGTGTCAAAAGGAGTGTATGTATAATCTAAAGAGATACCTAAATGTGGGGTACTTATGGTAAAGAGTTGATAGTTTAAGCTGTCCATACATTGAGAAAAGGCTGGCTAGAAGCAGGACACATTGTTGGAAAAGCCTTCTGATTTCTCCCTTACTAAGACCACTTCTGTCTCCACATCTTGTATTCATCCTACATAGGGTCCAGCTCATGATGACTCTTGAATGTTAGCCTAAGAAATGTGATCCTGTTAATTAGGACATGGGATAAAAAACTCAAAGCTTTCCTTTAGAAGGGCTCATCTATAGCATTATTTGAAAAGATTGGAGGACTAGGGAGCCAGAGAATCAGGCTCAAAATTATGAACACTACTATGGTTTCCTCTCCTTAAAATTGTGAAGTTTTTCAATGAACCATAATATCAAAGAGAATTTGTTGAAAATCCATGTTAGCATACTACTCTCTGTACAGTTTGTACAGTGGTATTTCAAAGGTACATTATTCTTATCATCAGCTTTTGTAAATCTTATAAAATTAAGACGTAACCCTTACAAAATAAGATGTAAAAGGGCACATAAAGATAAAAGGCTGAAACGATATATGAATAATAAAATATAGATTACAGTAATATACAGATTCCCAGGCTCAGAAGAGCAAGAGTCAGTAAGCTTTTCATATAAAGTCATATAGTAAATGATTTAAGACTTGTGGCAGTATTTGATCTCTGTCACAAATACTCAACTCTTTGATTTTGTAGCAGAGGAGCAGCAACACAAATTACAGAAAAGAATAAGCCTGGTTGTGTTCCAATAAGTCTGTTTATAAAAACAGAAAAAAAAAAACAGTGGGCATTCAATAGAAGCTAAAACTAGTGGCTAAAATTTTGATGAGAAACAAGATATTTACATAATCTCAAAGTATACTCCCACAAAATCCATAATAGAACTTAAAATATATTTGTTAACTTCACAATGGAGAAGCTTGAAGATGCAATGTCAACCAAGTAGTTAAATTGGTATCACCAGCAATTGTGTGCCACCTGAAATGATGCATTGAGATAAACACAGCAGCATTTCTGAGATATTCCAGTCAAGGATGCAAAATCTGAATCTAATCATGAGAATGAGACAAACTCAAAATGAAAGATATTCTCCAGAGTATGTGTTTGGACACATCAAACATGTCAAGTTCATGAAAGAGAGGGAAAACCTGAAGAACCGGTCCAGGTCAGAAGACTAAAGAGACATGGCAAGTAAATACAATGTGCCATCCTCAATTGGATCCTAGACCTTAGAAAGGACATTCTAGGGACTATTAACAAAATTTGAATGGATTACATGGTAGCATTGTATAATTTCCTGGTTTTCATGGTTCCACAGTGCTTATATGGAGAGTGTTCTTGATTTTAGGAAATAAATAGTGAAGCATTGAGGTACAATAGGACATCATGTCTTTCATTTACTCTTGAATGGTTGAGAAAAATAATATGTCTAAATATAGGGGGATGGAGAAAGATAACTCAATGTGGTAAACATTGAGGTATCTGGGGAAGAGTTCTTCACACCATTTTTGCCACTTTTCTATAAGCTCAGAATTATTAAAAAAAAAAAAAAAGTTAAAGGATGGGCTATCATATATCAACTAAAGGCAGAAAATATGCCCAAATCTCTGGGAGTGCATGAAAAGGATTTTTAAGCAATGAGAGGCTAGTGTAATCAATTCATGCCCTGGGCAGAACAATTCATTAGAAATTTCCAGCTGACTTTGAAGAGAAGCTTTTTAACTTCCAATAACATTTTCAATTTAAGGAAGAAAACAAAACTGAGCATAGTCAAATAGAAAATGCTAATGAAATCATGGTATACTTCAACATGCCTCAAAATAATTACATCAATGCTAAAGATGCTACACGA
Source organism: Canis aureus (assembly GCF_053574225.1). NCBI lineage: Eukaryota > Metazoa > Chordata > Mammalia > Carnivora > Canidae > Canis > Canis aureus. The sequence goes on from NC_135616.1 coordinate 51,490,831, forward strand.
ATCAAAATTATAAGCACGGGTCATAAAAAGGATCATTATCACTGTGATGCTGTTGGTATAACAAATGGTCAAGAGCTGCCACCAGATTTAAGTTTAAACCAAAAACTTTTTAAAAAAATAAAAAATAGGGCAGCCTGGGTGGCTCCGCGGTTTAGCGCCGCCTTCAGCCCAGGGCGTGGTCCTGGAGACCTGGGATCAAGTCCCATGTCAGGCCTCATGCATGGAGCCTGGCTTCTCCCTCTGCCTGTGTCTCTGCCTCTTTCTCTCTCTCTGTGTTTCTCATTAATAAATAAATAAAATCTTTTTAAAAATAAAAATAAAAATAAATAAATAAACCAAAAAATTGTAACTAAGAATAAAGGCAAATACAGATATTATTGGTCCCTGCATTTATATAACTTGGAGACTCCTCTCTAGGAAAAACAATATAAATTTGTGAATACAATAGTGAATGGTTATTAAGAAAGACAAAATAAATCATAACAAATAAACTTTTAAGAACTGACAAATATAACAATCCAAAAAATAATGTAATGTTTGTATTAATTAGATGCCTGATTTTTTCAAATGTTTCCCTAGATTTTGTGGCTACTCCTCCTTTGATCACATTTTCATATGACAAAATTCTGTGATTTCATAGTCTATACAGAAAATAGAAGGGGATCTTATTAGTGAGGATCTGGGAATCCTAAGCTTCATTAGCTACAAATAAATCTACTCTGCCTGTAAATAGTAGTCAGAGATGTTGCCATGCATGCAGAGAACATCAAAAGGATGATGTCTGAGCTGATGCAGTCCTAGATAAAAGATGTCTGGAAGTTCTACCCAACCCACCAAGTGTGTTGACTCTTGTACCATTTTTGAGTATATAAGGTAAACAATTAAAGAATAAGCTTTTGAAACATGATGGAATTGGTTTTAATTTATTATGAGTGACATGGGATTGAATGTCTATTAATAAAAAGTCTAAAAGCGTTCCTTCAAAAAGCATAAATAAAAACTCTAAATGATACAAAATCATGGTGGCATGGTTTACGTGACTGCCCTTTGAGTGTGAGTGTGCACGCGATATGTAAAATATTGGTGCCTGTTATAATCCAGGGCATCTCACTTTCACCAACATAGGGACATTTCACTTGCTTCCGTGCCTGTTATGAAGATGTCTAGCTCAGGGACCAAGGAGTTTAGGGCAACTAAAACAAAGCATTTACAACAAAGGAAAACTTAACAGTGATTTAAAAACCACTAGGTTGTGGGCTGGGTTGGGCCCAATTAGGTCAGTTAGGGTAAGTCTGAGTAGGGTGCTAGGGGCAGAATGGAAGAAAAGCAACCAGGAGCTGATGGAGCTAGAGAGTTGGCTTAAACTAAAGTCCTAGTAGAGCTATGAAGTGCAGAAGCTAATTCCACAGCAGGAGCAAGAAGGTCAAAAGTGAAGGCAGGTAGAGCTTGACAGACTTCCAGAAACAGGATGGGAGTCCCCAGCATTGTCTTGGTGAAAGTCCACCCGTGGCTCACTCCTTGCTGACGTGACTCCTGAAGGGGCTCCAGGAATGCAGCTGGCAATCATCTACCACATCAGGAGCAGCTGAAAGAGTTGCATCTGTTTAATCATAAAAGCCAAAACTAAGGCATTAGAACCATTTTCACATTAAAGGACTGCAGACACACAGAAAAGGGAACAAATTTATTCCATACAGTTCATGTGACAAAACTAGAGCTGACATGGAGAATTTACAAGGGGACAGATTCTGAGCACTAAAAACATGGACTCTGCTAGAATTATTTCCTTTGTTCACCTGGAACAATACCTGGATCATCCTAAATTAACAATAATATTTATTAAATTAGTTAATAAAAATAAGAAAGAACTGCTCAGCAGTTAATGTAGTTCTATTGTGGATTGGAAGCTAACATCCCTCTGGGTTTAGGGATTGTATCAGAGGCTTGACCATAATGGGATCTTATACATAAAACTGAGTATGTGCCAGACACTATCCAAATTATCTTCTGCATATTGTTACATTTAACTCTCACAACCACCCTAGAAAGTAAGTTATATTATTAATTCTATTTTTTGGTTTATTTGTTTTTATATTTTTTTATTGGAGTTTGATTTGCCAACATATAACACCCAGTGCTCATCCCGTCAAGTGCCCCCTCAGTACCTGTCACCCAGTCACCCCATCCCCCTGCCCACCTCCCCTTCTACTACCCCTTGTTCATTTCCCAGATCTAGGAGTCTCTCATGATCTGTCACCCTCTCTGATATTTGCCACTCATTTTCTCTCTTTCCCCTTTATTCCCTTTCACTAGTTTTTATATTCCCCAAATGAATGAGACCATATAATATTTGTCCTTCTCTGACTGACTTACTTCAGTCAGCATAATACCCTCCAGTTCTGTCCACGTTGAAGCAAATATTAATTCTATTTGACACATAAGGCAACTGAGACACAGAGACACACACATTCCATTATTTACCCAAAGTCATAGAACAGATAAGTGGTCAAAATAGGATTTGAACTCAGTAAGGCTGGTAATAGAAACTCTGTCTTAACCACCACATTGAACCATTTGGCAGAGAGGAGTTAGACTCAAGTCCAACCACCAGGTATTACAGATCATGTCAGACATTTTAACTTTATTATTTAATTTAATCCTCCCAAAGCCAAAGATCACTAAAGAGTAAGCGGGAGTATTACAATTTGAACTCAGTTTCTCGTGATTCCAAATCATGGTTTTTCTACTATATTAAGCCACTTGATATATTGAGCAATACTTGTATGTGGACAAACTTGCCTTTAATAACACATTCTGAGTTTTCTTCCCAGATCCTAATGCTAGAAGTTACACAGCCAAACTGGTCTGTGGAACTGTTCAAGGGTAAGCATTTAAATGGGACTGGCAGCAATTGCCTGGTGGTGCTAGAGCTGTGAGTGTTATGAACTTTTCAAAAAGAAAGCTGTGGGCAACTGACATTCTCAGTCTGGAAATGGTAGAGGCAGCCCTTGGAGCTCACAGATTCTAGTGCAGTGCCAACCTTGCAGACTGGCATGTGGGCCTTGCCTATGCCATCACAGGCTGAAACCTGCATATGTACACACACACATACATGTCTTAAGTGATGAAGGAGCCAAGCAAGGAAATGCAACTGCAGCAGAGAACCTGGGACAGACATAAAGACAGAACTAAAGGACCTAGGACTGCTCTAGAAGGCCACTTTTGGGTAAATGTAACTTCTGGTGGTGAAGGATTTGGATATTAAACCATTAAGGGGGATGGAAATCGCGAATGAAGAAAAGAGATTACCACGTTGCATACCAGCTGTCCTCAAAGTCAGACACTCCAGGTTCTAGCTTCTATAGTCCTGGAAATAAAATAAGGATCAATGATTAGATGCTATAGATATCTGTATTTTAGCTCATAGAAGAAAATACTTTCTAAAAATCGGATCCAGGGGTGCCTGGGTGACTCAGTCTAAGCATCTGCCTTTGGCTCAGGTCATGATCTCAGGGTCCTGGGATTAGGCCTGGCATCAGGCTCCCTGCTCAGTGGGAAGTCTGCTTCTCCCTCTCCCTCTGCTCCTCCCCTCTGCTTGTGCTCTCTCTCTTTCAAATAAATAAACAAAATATTTTAAAAATAATAAAAATAAAAATTAGATTCAACTGAAAAGGAGTTGAATGTGGGGAGGTAGGAAGATCCTCATTAATGGAAATGTCATTCCACTCAGTAAACAGAAACACACACACTCACACACACACACACACACACACACACACACACATGCTCACTTGCACTTACCAGTGAAATTGCCATTGCCAAGGGTTCTGTGAAGATAATCATGCAATTTTTGTGTTCTGTGATGCTCCCTTAGTGCATCCCATCTTTCTTTATAGGAAGAAATCTACAGTATTTGCTCCACATTCTAAAAATTATCCTTCGTAACCTTTCTCTGCTTAGTAGATGCCTCCTTACTATTAATGGTTGCTTCCCCAATTGGAATCTAATCATGCTTTTTTCCAATTATCCTAATGTAGATGTGCTATTGCTCATATTGTGGCATTTTACCCTTTACCAGTATGTCAGTGGCTTGCCTTCAAACATGAGATTTGTTGGTTTCTTTAACAGCGGAGGGAGAGTAAAGTACAGAGATCAAAAGCTGGAAGAAAAAAAAAGCTGAAAGAGGTTAAGATGAAATATACACTTTACCAATTATATATTGTTCTATTCGAATCAGTATCTCCTCCATGCCTTGATTTACCCATTCTCAGCTTCCGGAGAACTGCCTTTGCTTTTCACATCCATTATAAGTTCACTGCATTAGTATTCTCAGGCTAGCTCCTCTGGCCTTCATTGTTGTTCCTGGCAGTTGATTTTTGTTGCATTACCACCTTTGTATTCAAGGAACCCTAGAATTTCAGAGCTGGAAAATATCCTAGAAGTCATTTACACCAAATGCTTCATTTTATAGACGGAAAACCAAAGCTTCTAGAAATGATATGATTTGCTCAAGGTCATAAAATTAGCAAAACTGGAACCACTCTTTCAATGGTATCAGCTGGATTTCCCTGTCTGTCATAGGGAAGTTGTCTGTTTTGAAGTAATGATCACTGATGACAGCTGACCTACACTGCCACCTGCCACCTAACCATCCTCTTACTGGGGGCCCAAGCAGTCAGGCTCTGGCTAGTTAATCCTCAAAATGTGGTAGAAAAAAATATACAGGTTTTTCTTCATCAAAGACTATCACTCCTTTTGGCTTAGAGATCATTGTATGGAGGCATCAGTTTAATAAGAAAGCTAGTAACTTTTGCTTCTGGTGATATGTGTGTGTGTGTGTGTGTGAGAGAGAGAGAGAGAGAGAGAGAGAGAGAGAGAGAGAGAGAATGAGAGAGAATGAGAAAGAGAATGAGAGCACACATGAGGGAAAGGAAGGAGAGATTTAAACAAAAGCTCCATATGAACCAAAAATCAAGTGAATTAAAGCAATACAAATTCTAAAAATAAGGCATTTTTCTTGTCCTATGCCACCACCTAAATTAAAGATTTGGGGATTTCATTCATTTAAAAAGTAGTATAGATTTAAACAAAACATTTTTTTTTCTAAATCTGAAACAGAATGAAATTGGGATGTCAAAAATCCCAAACCAAATTTGTGCCATACATTTGTATCTTTCATTTTGTTTGAGTGCTTAATCAGTATTAAATTAGTACAAATGGCACAGATATTGCCATCCTATAAACATCAAGTCATCTAAAGACTAGCAGGCCCACAGCCCATCTGGTAGAAGAAAAGAAACCAATACTTACTGAGCACCAACTATGTGTTAAATTCTGATATTCATGACCTGTGTGGATGCTCACAACAATCCTGAGAGGTGTTATTATTCCATTTGGTTTTAATAGGTGAGGGAACTGGGATCATGTACCTACTTACCAATGGTAGAGCCAGAATTTAGCTGCAGATCTGGTTGATCTGTTTGTGTATACTGCGCCACCTGTTCTCAAAGAGACTCTGGCACACCACCAATAACCACAGGGCATTCACTGGGCGGGAGGGCTTCAACCACTAGAAAGTGAGACACAAGAAGGAAAGGACTCTGTGGAAACTGAGAAGAATGTCCCAGTGGTTCACCAGAGGAAGTATCTCCATGGCATGGAGGAGAGGAGCCAGGCAGTCTGCTCAGGCAAGTGGAGGCTGAGCCAGGGTCCACCTGTCAGTCCTCACCTTGTACCTTCTTTAGGAATTGTCCAGGAGCAATCCAGGCCAGAGGCAGTTTGAGAAAAGGGACAGTAGTATCCATCAAATCCCTGGATCCACTGCATCAGTGCAAGGGGCATAGCCAGGGCTTACAAAACTTACAAGCTAGAAATATTATCTATGACAGCACAAATCTTACACTATTCCAATCCAAATGTCCCTGTGCACCTGGTGTGCTACAGCATATAGGTCTCAGGAAATGTTATTTTTTTAATGCAAATTATTTTCTAGGGACTATAGCCTATAGAGTTGTAGAAACAATGAGAGCCAGCCTTCTTCTTCCCACCAAATCTACCCAGATCCATAAATCCAGAATTGGAAGGGATTTTACATTTTTCCCTTATTTTTCCCCCCTTTACATTTTTAATTTCCTTATTACTTCTTTTCCTCAATTTTAAATAACTTCTTGAAATACTTACTCTGTGGTAGATCATGAATGAACTCAAAAGAAGATAGGGAATCCACCGGGGAGATGCCAGTGAAATGGGACATAATTATATAAATAACTAACATTTGTATGGTGACTCCTACTATGTACATGTTAGGTCTTTTTTTTTTTTTTTTGCCTCTCTTCAATATTTGTCACTTTCTCTCAAATCCAATTTATATCTCCATTTCTTTTTGTTTTTTAAATATGTCTACCTTTTTGCCTTCTAATTGTCTAATGACATTATACATGGTGTGTAGTCACTCTTGTGTTTCTTCTAGTTGGTCTTCATTTCTAAATGATGTTTCTTTTATTTCAAGTTGTTCCCTAATTCTGTAGCCACACTTCTGTGTATCTAATTCTGATTTAATCTATGAAAATATAAATCAGAATAGTGGTTGCCTTTGGTGAGTAGTAGAGTATTCACTGAAAAGGGACACAAAGGAATTTTCTGGGATGGTAGGGATATTCTATATCTTGATCTTGGTGATATTACATGGTGTGGCCATTTGTCAAAATTTACTGAACTATAATTATTTGAGAGTTGAGTGTTTTATTATCTATATTTACCTCAATAAATATGTGTGTATAACCACCAATAGTCTAAGCTGCTTCTTATCTTGATAACAACCAATTCTAGAGAAGCTATTAGACATGCTTGGGTAGAGAGATAGGTAGTGACGTTAGGGTGACCATCTTATCCTGGTGTACCCAGGACTTTCCCAGTTTTCACACTGAAAGTCTTGTGTCCCCCAAGTCCCCTCAGTCCCAGGCAAACCAAAATGATTAGTCACCATATGTGGCATACTTGGGGTTCCTGATGCCCTCAGAATTGGGGTTACCCTTGATAAGTTTAGTTCTCTCATTACCCATAGTACCTTAAAATGATTATTGATCTTTTTGTTTGACTATAAAAGTAATGCAAATTTACAGTAGAAAATTTATAAAGAAGAAAAATCACCCATAATATCTTCCATTATGCTGTATAAACAGCTCTGCACTATGCTTTTTCACTTAGAAATATATGATTAAAATTGCTCTTATTACTAAAAATACTTCAAAATATGGTCTTTAGTGACCACATGAATAAATGTACCATAATTTTAACCATTCCTCTGGCTGAATTTGGTTTCATCTTTTTCCCCCACCTTATTCCTACCTTAAGTACAATGATTGACATTCTTGTATAAAAATCTCTGTAATACATCGAGCATTGTCTTTTGACCTCCACCTTGGATCTGCCTTCTCCTCTTAGAGGCTGTCTTGCCTGGCTCTGGGGAGTTTCCTAAGATGCAGGACATTCAGTGCCCAAATGAGAAGAGCCCTAGGAGCACCAGGACAGTTGATTACTTATCTTTGAGGTCACTGGCATCTTTGTAGACATAGCATTAAGGCATATTACTGACTTCTCATTCTGAGTTTAATGTCAGGGACTGCATGTTATCTAGAGCAATGGCCCTTTCACTGCTCAGATAAGTAATGCGGTGTCAGAGCTCCAGGCAAGCCCAACCTGGAGTGCTGTTATGAAAGAGGAGAGTATATGAGGGCTAAACAGACAGAATTCTAGGATTGCAACTTTTGCTTCAGGTTTGGCAGCTCTACTTTTAATCATTTTACACATACATTATCTCTAGTCCTCCCAAGGGTTTTACAAAATGAATATTCTCAGTTTTAATTTAAAAATTTAGGCTCAGAAAGGTCAAGTGACCACACAAACCCACAAAGGAAAGCTTCTAGGATTCAAGACTATGTTTCCTGGGTTCCAAAGCTAGAGGGTTTTCTGATATCTGGCGCTGCCTTGATGGAGCAACATGCAGCCCTTCTACATCCTGCATTGGAGATGGGGAGTTCCAGTGTTTCAGGACCTCTATGGTTCTCTAGCATATCTCTGGGCAGAAGAGCAAATGACAAAGCACAGCTCTTCAGGAGTCTGGATAACTTACTATGGCATCCTGCAGCTTGGGGCAGTAGAGGCTGGCCTCATGACAAGTGACTATGGGAAAAGCAATAGGAGGTCTGGGCACAGGGCACAAAGGAGACACAGTAACATCATTTATTGAATTCCAGAAACTAACCACACCCAACTCCTCCAGGTTGCAGGCAAGGTAGAGTTTCAGCAAGAGATCAGGCCAGACAGTAGCTCTCTTCTATGTAGGTATGTCCACACCTAGAGGCCAGCCTCAAGTTGGAGCTATGGTAGAGCCATCCAACTACAAATAATAGACTGGTATGAACAAGACTTAATGTACATCTCTAGAAATCAGGCTGGTTTTAAGAGACAAGGAAGGGGATATCCACAAAAACCCAGGTTTGTGGATGAGGCTAATGCACCAGACCATAGGCAATGGCTGTGTAAGGGACCACATTCCTGCCCTTACTCACCACACAAAGCCAGGGACTGGGTATCAAGGAAGTAGATTTGTGAAGACAAACAACAGCAGTGCCCAGAAATTTTGGCTGGGACACTTGATTATGAGTCTTGGAGTAAGACTTCATTTACTAGACAATGCATGAGGAGACAGGAAGCAAAGGAAAGGGGGTCTGGGGTTAAAAGTTTATTAAAAATAAGTACTCAACTCTGCAAGTATTGGCCCAGATGCCAAAGAGGGGAATGTGACAAGAAGAGCCTGTGCATGGTGGTCAACAAGGATGCAGCTCCAGTTCTGGATATGGAGACACCTTTGTCCACTTAGGACCCATACCTCAGGCTAACTCCTTAACCTGTTAATATTTAGATTACAAAAGAAATATATGCTTATTGCAAAAACTTCCAATGAAACTTCCTAAAGTCAAAAAATAAAAGTTTGTCTTCACCTTTCCCCATCCCACTCCACATATGTAATCAATATAATCAATTTTGTGTGTATTCTTCTATTTTTTCACACATCTTAACAAAATATAATAATTCTATGTATATTGTGTTCTGCAATTTGATTTTCTCATTTAATGTACTAGAGACACCTTTTCTATATCAGTGCATATAAACTAGTTTATACACAGATTTAGCTGATGCACTAATTTGTATCGTATAGATATAATTTGCATAACCATTTCCCCAATTAATAAATATTTTTATTTTAAAAGTTTAAAAAAATTCTACCAACACCAGCATTATTTCTAGTTATCATTTTGCATCGGTTTGCATGGCCACTCTAAGACAGTAAGATATCTGATTGCCCAGCTACCTGAGTTTAAAAATGATGGTGGACTTGATTAGTTAACAATGTGGTCTAAGCAGAGAGAAAAGGCTGGAGGGAAGGAAGGAGGAAGAGACATAGTACAGGTGCTCTGAATATTTTCACAGACATATTTATTGCACTTGGAAGTGGTTTATTACAGTGGAAAGCACATGGGTCTAAGGGCAATCAGGAGACCCAGGGCTTGGGTTTCTTGCTATCACTAACTGGTATCTCTGTTGGCCACAAATCTCATTTCAATTGTTGTTGAAGGGAACTAACTGTGATTATTCTATGGCCTATTTAATGTAAGTACATTAAAATTCAGAAGTGTGTGCATGCATACACATCCTTGCAGATATAAGCATATAAGTACCTGCCTGTGTCTATAAAAAGAAAGAGAGAAGAAGGAGAATATAAGAATATTAAAAAGAAAGAGATATTAACAGGGAAAAAGTACTAAAAAGTCCATCTTTCATATTCTGAACTTGAGACCCTGGTTCTGATATGATCCATGTCATTAATGCTGAGAGAAAATGTGTTGTAGCTATTTTCATATTATAATTCAAGCCAATAAAAAATAATTCAAGCCAATAAATATATCCATCTTTTTTTTAATGTTAGCTGGACTGTTGAGAAGCAGGTAACTTAACACTTTTACGTGAATATTGTCAGACTTGGAGATCTTGTCTCTCATTTTATGGGAATTAAGAGGATTTAAGAATTAGCAATGAGGAATCTACTTTTAACATCATGTTTAAAGTTCTCCAATAGAAGGATAAGATTAATGAAGACAGTCTAAATGAAAAAGATATTATCACTTGATCCTTCAGAGTATATGTTCTGAATGATGTTTCACTGGTGCAAAAAGTTGAGATGTCAGGAAAAAACACATTTCTTTCCAATCCATTGTCCACAAAACCATTGTTCTTAAGCACTGCTCCTCCACTCCCCTTTGACTATCATCCTCAGGATTGTGTTTCTATCTGGTTATTCTTTTCGGTGTAATAATATATGAGAAATAATGAGGTGAGAAATGCAGAGCCAGTGATGATACTGGTGAGAAACTTGCAAGGATTTTACTGTATATTGGGTTTCCAGAACAGGTTGCACAGTTCATTGAAGTGCTAGCCTTAGCATAAATGTATTCTAGAGCCTTCAGTCTAGCTGTTTGCTCACCCTGTACTTCTCTTATGGCACCACTCAGCTCTACACATGTTTATCTCATTTCTTCACTTTCTTCTTCCCTCTATTCATTTTCTTACTCTATCACTTCCTTCACCCCTTAATTCATTCTATTGACTCAACAATATTTGGAGGGAGTACCTGATGTATCCCAGAACCTTCTGTGACACTGGGGGTGCCAAGGTGGGTGAGTGTGATCCCCACCTTCCAGGAATTCCCATTCTCATCCTCCACCTCTGCTCTACCTCTTTTTTGGTCTTGGCTTTCCCCCCTTTCTTTCCACTTTGTTTTCTATATTCAGTGGGCTCCTGTTCTCTTCTGAAAATCCTCCAAACCTATTCTCAAATCACCCATAAATGTGTAACAGAAGCAGGTACTGATGTATTGCTTTATGTATTAGGTTCCTATTGCTGCTGTAACAAATCACCACAAATGAAATTGCTTAAAACAATACAAATGTATTATCTTATAGTTCTGTATTTCAGAAGTTTGATGCAGGTCTCACCAGGCTAAAATTAAGGTATCAGAAGGGATTTGTTCCTCTCTTGATGCTCTAGGAGAGCACCTTGTCCAGCTTCTAGAGGCTGCTCACATCCCTTGTCTTATGACCCTTTCCTCCATCTTCAATGCCAACAATGGCACATCCAGTTCTCACATAAGATCATTCATCTGACTCTCCTGCCTTCCTCTTTCCATCAATTAATGATCCTTGTGATTATATTGAGCACACCCAGATAATCCAGGGTAATCTCTTTCTTTTTTTTTTTTTTTTAAGTGTGCTATTTGGCAGCTTTAATCCTATCTGGACCTTTAACTGCCCTAAACCATGTAACCTACCTAACATAGTCACACGTTCTGGGATTAAGATATGTCATTTTAGGAGTAGGGATCATTATTATTATTTAGGGGTGGGGGCCTACCACACTTCACCTTAGGAGTATTTTCAATTTAACAGGTATCAAAGTTTCAAGTTACCAGGATAAAATTGCCAGAATTTCTGATCTTGGCCAAAGGCAAATGGAAGATGTTGGGGACATTAACACTTCATCTCAAAAAAGACATAAACTTTGGGATCAGACAAGTCTAAGAGTAAATCCCAGCTTCTGCTGCTTATGAGTTCTGTGGCCTTGAGAAACCTACTTTAATTTCCTTACCCTTAATTTAAGACTATCTATTGCAGTGTTTTTAAACAGTTATATTGAGATAATCTAATCTGATAAAAAGGGCTTGGGTTATTGGTACTCAATGTATGTTTCCTTTCTCTAAATCTTTGGATCCCACATCACTTTAGTGGTAGACCACCTTAGCTGACAGCCACTTGCATTAACACCTAATCAATCAACCAATCAACACTCACTGACAGCATTATGAGGGGCCTTAGGGTGGTATACAGCACCATGCCTTCTTCAAGGAGGTGACAATCTGGTTAACAAATCTGTATGTGAGCACATGAAAAACTAAACAACAATAGAAGACACTGGTCATCAATACTAAAGTCCTAAGACTCACCGTGTGACTAATACTGCTGTTCAGGAGGTAGAGAGTTCTGCAGAGTGGAGTTAAATGGATGGTTTCACAAGAGGGAAAGGATTTGAGGAGGGTTTTTTAAAAAAAGGGGTGGATTTAGGTAGCCTGTGGGGATAGGGAGTGGTGGTTTATTCTGGGCAAGCCTTTGGATTCTACCCCCAACAACCTTCACAGATCTTGTTTTCTCTCAGCTCAAAACATAGTAAGTCAGGCACAAGAATACCACCAGTAAACACTGCCATTTCCCACCTCCTCCCCTCTGACAGCCAACCTCCTTGCCAGGCCCCTCCTTCCTCCTTCCCATATCCCAGCATTATACAAAACAGCCTTTCTTTTTTTCTGAAGATTATTTAGAAGCAGTCCCCCATAATTACAGTAATCTTATCCTTTGAATTCACCAAAATTACCCCCTTTTTTTATATTAGCACCGTTGCTACATGACAGGCATTATTGGTAAGCTTTGTGTAATGGTGCAATGTTGTTTTTTTTAAGTGACATCTGCTCAAATAGACTAATGTTCCTATCTGACTCACTCATTTGGTAGGAACATGTCCACATGCCAATGTGAACGGATGGGGGTGGAGGATTCAGGAAGAGGAAAGCATTTAGAAGGATATTTTTCAGTTTTTCATTTTTTATTTTTTAATTTAGACAATTTTTTAAGATTGTATTTTTAAGTAATCTCTACCACCCAATGTGGGGCTCAAACTCAAAACCCTGAGATCAAGGGTCTCATGTTATGCTCTACCAACTGAGCTAGCCAGGCACCCCGTTTTTCATTTTTTTAGATTAAGGATATGACAATTTCACTTCCTACAAAAGAGGAGTGAACATTAGTCGTAATAGTGTAAGCCCCAAAATGTACCATGTTTTAGGACAGGGGAAAATGATCATGCTTCAAACACATTTTAATTGCCTTGGTGATTATCATCCATCTTCCTCTGTTTCCCAGAGGTGCCTCAGTTCAGCTCCCTTCCAGCTCTGCTCCCCTCAAGTGAATCTCTGACTCAGCTCTGAGAGTCCATCTGTGTACCTTTCTGCATTCAAAATCTGTGATCTCATATGTCCAGTGGCCTTCCTATCCTTAGAATCCATTTTCAAATGGCACTGAGGAGTCAGGATCACATGGTGCTCTATCAGGGTCCATTTACTCATTACTCAGGCCATTTGCTGAGAACCTCCTGTGTGCTAGACTGAAGCACACAGGATTGGGTAATTCAGAACTCTGTCTTCAAAGAGCTCACAGTCTTGTAGGGCCTTGACTATTCAAGGGAAGCTCCAGGATACTATAAGGCTGACATTGAATGCTGAACATCAGGGGGAATTAGGTAAGGCTTTTCTGAAGAAGTGACTGAGTAGAATGCAAAATGTTCATCTCTGCTTACAAACTTCCAACATCTCTCAATGGCTGTTTCTTACTCTCCTAATTCCTCTGCCTGGATCTCAAGGCCCTCCATAATCTGATCCCACTAGACATACCCATCCTATCTTCCTCCCTATCATTATGAAGCATCTGCTCCTGGGGCTAGCCTAGTTCCTTGTTCCCCCTGTCCACCCTCTTATTCTTGACTCTGGGTTTCCTGTCTAAAATAAACCCTCTACTACCACCTCTAGCAGTAACTCCAACATCTCTCAGACCTTTGTCATCTTCAGGGACCAGCCCATTGCCTAATTGTGAAATTTCCTCCAGCCACACTAAATATTCTATAGCTTCTCCCATACTATGTAAGCTATAAGTACAATTTAGATAATGTATGTAAAAAATAATAAAGATTTGGAAAATATAATGCAGACATAAGATATTACTATTATCCTTAATTGACAGGAGAACTTTTGATTCCTTCACCAACACTAGGTGCATTTCTGTAGGCAAGTTGATTCTTTAGCTATAAAACAGAAAAGACCATATCTGCATTGCAAGGTTGTTACAAAGATTAATAAAGTATATTGACATGCATATAAAATGTCTGTCTTGTAGTGGGAATGTTGGTAGTAATACGGGTGTTGTTTTTTTTTTCAGAGAGCATTTGTATTTTAATTTGTTCTTTCACTATTCAGTAGACCATGATAGGTGTGAGTTTTAGGATGGGAAAATACCATTTAGGAGGGCAGAAAATGTGCCTTATGGAGGAAATGTTGATCATGACAGATAAAATTAAACACTCTTCAGAGCTCTGCAACTTTCATCTCAAAAATCAGAGAAGAATTATAATATTGTAATGGGTTGATGACTCCCCATTTCCTGTGTCACCACTTCTTGGCAAGAAGACAATGGCTTGGCCCTGACACTCCCTTAGAGACTAAGGGATTATTGTTCTCTGGACAATATTTATTAGAAATAAAGGCACTCACTGGCTGAGGGAAATAGAGATGAAAGAGAAGGGTGGGAAGGCAGCTGCCCTTTCTGAAACGTAGTGACTTTCTGACCTTTAGAATTTATTTATTTATTTTTTTTAATTTATTTTTTATTGGTGTTCAATTTACTAACATACAGAATAACACCCAGTGCCCGTCACCCATTCACTCCCACCCCCCGCCCTCCTCCCCTTCTACCACCCCTAGTTCGTTTCCCAGAGTTAGCAGTCTTTACGTTCTGTCTCCCTTTCTGATATTTCCCACACATTTCTTCCCCCTTCCCTTATATTCCCTTTCACTATTATTTATATTCCCCAAATGAATGAGAACATATAATGTTTGTCCTTCTCCGACTGACTTACTTCACTCAGCATAATACCCTCCAGTTCCATCCACGTTGAAGCAAATGGTGGGTATTTGTCATTTCTAATAGCTGAGTAATATTCCATTGTATACATAAACCACATCTTCTTGATCCATTCATCTTTCGTTGGACACCGAGGCTCCTTCCACAGTTTGGCTATTGTGGCCATTGCTGCTATAAACATCGGGGTGCAGGTGTCCCGGCGTTTCATTGCATTTGTATGTTTGGGGTAAATCCCCAACAGTGCAATTGCTGGGTCGTAGGGCAGGTATATTTTTAACTGTTTGAGGAACTGTTTGAGGAACCTCCACACAGTTTTCCAGAGTGGCTGCACCAGTTCACATTCCCACCAACAGTGTAAGAGGGTTCCCTTTTCTCCGCATCCTCTCCAACATTTGTTGTTTCCTGCCTTGTTAATTTTCCCCATTCTCACTGGTGTGAGGTGGTATCTCATTGTAGTTTTGATTTGTATTTCCCTGATGGCAAGTGATGCAGAACATTTTCTCATATGCATGTTGGCCATGTCTATGTCTTCCTCTGTGAGATTTCTGTTCATGTCTTTTGCCCATAGTAACTTCTTGCAAGATACATCCACGAAGGCAAAAGAAACAAAAGCAAAAATGAACTATTGGGACTTCATCAAGATAAGAAGCTTTTGCACAGCAAAGGATACAGTCAACAAAACTCAAAGACATCCTACAGAATGGGAGAAGATATTTGCAAATGACATATCAGATAAAGGGCTAGTTTCCAAGATCTATAAAGAACTTCTTAAACTCAACACCAAAGAAACAAACAATCCAATCATGAAATGGGCAAAAGACATGACCTTTAGAATTTAAAGGTTCTCCAGTATAGTGCTTGCATACTGAACCATCAACACAGAATAGTGGTTGTAAAGTGGGGTGATTTTACCCACAACCCCCACTGTCACTCAATCAATGGCATTTGACAGTGTCTGGAGACATTTTGGGTTATCATCACTTCAGCAAGACTGAGGAGGGTTTCTAATCTTACAACTCACAACACAGGCCTAAGAATTATCTGGCACCATGTCAATAGTGTTGAGACTGAGAAACATGCATTAGAAGCAGTTGTAACTAATAGCCTTGAGCTCCACTATTCCTGTGCTGAGAAATCTGCAACCCAAACAACTTCTTCCTTTGTGTCTCCCCTAGACCCAGGATCCAGGAAGATCAAATTGGAGTTAATTAATTGAAATTGGGAAACCCTGTCACTTCCTTTACGAATTCTTCTTTAGATAGAGTGGTACCCCCTCCTATACTGGCCAGGGTTTGACCACTTTACCTACAACTGGGGGGTTTTAACACAAGGATAATGGAGGGCTAAAAACCAAAAAGGGTGGTGAAGCAACCCAGAGATTAACAATAGCAAGAAGCTACTCCCACCTGAATATTGGAAAGATGAAGAAGGCAGCATTATTAAAGCCCAGGGATCAGTGGAGGCTACAGCCTCAGACAGACACAGTCATTCTTGGAGTCACTGCATGAAACAGAAGCAGGTGGGAAGAAATACTTCAGTTCTCCCTTTCTCCTGCCCACCAGTGTTTCCCATTGAGTGAATCCAGGTGAAAGCTGACAGAGGAACCTGGGAGATGCAGCCTGCAAGGATCACCCCTTTGACAAAAGAGACAAGGGCAGGAAAAAGAGGAGGAATGGACCTAAGGTCAAGGTCACTCAAGACCAGCACAGCACCTAGTCTCCTTTGGATCTGCATCTCCTGAGGCTCTGATGACAGTGTTGTATAGTTACTAATTTAAGTATTATCCCCTTCCCTTTTCTCTCTTTCTATGGGATGGAATGCAAATGTGATGGTAGGAGCTGGAGCACCTACATTCAATCATAAAATGAATGATACAGCATAAGGATGGCAAAGCAACCAGGGAGAAAAAGCCTAGATTCAAAAGGGCTATAGAAGTACAACGCTGCCCATCTCAACTTCTACATGAGAGAGAGATAAACTTTTACTATGATTAATCCATGTCCATTATTACTTTGAATCTCTATTATAGCAGCTGAAGCAAAATTCTAAATAATACAATCCCCTTTCCTACTGGGTCTAATGTCTAAAGCAGATCAGAGATTCTCTTTCATTCTTTCCTTCTCAATCTGGAAACTAACAAGAACAGAGGCAATGCCATGGCAACATGATGTTTCAGGGATATCTTTTGGGCATGTAAAATGTTGTGCCACCTCTCAAATCACCCTGCTTCAGCAGATATTTGATTTTTTATTCCTATATTTAAAAATAAAACTCCAATCAGTAATAAACAGTATCAGTAGAGGGGAAAAAGATGTGAAGTGACAAATGGAACCCCTTCAAGAAACAGAATACTGTTTCTTGAACTTTAGGATGGCAACAAAATTGCCTGGTGAACTTGTTAAAACACAGATTCCTGGACCCTAGACTCAGAGATTGTGATTCAGTATATTCCAGATGAGGCCTGAGGTTCTGCTTTTCTGACAAGCTCCCAAATGATGCTGCGGGTACCTACAAGTGACTCCACGTCTAGTAGCCTTAACTCTAGGACAAGATGCCTGAGGATGGAGCCAGTCCATGAAAACTGCCCATTGTCTTAGACACAGCATAACTGTGGGGCCTTTTAAACTCACCTAAGTGAAATGTGTAAAAAAGCTGAGGTTATCCATATTCCTACAGTGAAAAGATTGCTAAAAAAAAAAAAAAAAAAACCCAGAGGAAACCAGAAATTAAGTGGGTAGCTTGAATCAAGGACCCTAGTGACTAGATGAAAGGGCAATGTTCAAACCTACAAAGATCCTGGGAGTGCCAGGGGATGGCTTCTAGTCTGTGGTCAGTTTATCCACTGTCTTGTCAGCCAGTTTGGCCAAGGACACAGAGCCACTCTCTCCACTTGGCAATGGCAGAGGTCCATTCTGAGAGGTGCCATGCATGGGGAGGGGAGATTTGAGAGACTTGGGGAGACTATAGATCTCTTTCCAACCCATCACAAATAAGCATACAGTACAAATTTAAAAAAAAAAAAAAAAGCTTCCAGATTTAAGTGCAGCTTCAGTGCAAGCCTCCTAGCCTACCACCCCTTCCCGACTAAATTACTATGCCGAGTACTTCCTACACAGAGAGACTAGCGCGCCTTTGCCAGGGAGCGTGGGTTAGCCACCCCCTCCCTTCCAACCCCTCAGCAATCTAATCCGCTTCTCTGCAGTGTGTATGAGATTCACATAGACAGCAGGGCAAAATAAGTGATTTTGCCGGCCTGGAAATAAATTATTGGCTGTCTAAACAGACACCAAATTTAGATATTGACAGACCTTAACATAAAACTTCCTTCCTTCTTTTTCCCTTTCCTGTTTCTTCTTCCCCTTTTATTTCTCCTCCTCCTGCACATCTCCAGCTGTCACCCCCCACCCTCACCTCCTCCCCTTTGAACAATCAGTGAGCTTTATATGGTATTTTACTTCATCCTGAGTGGTTTCTTGCTCTTCTTTACTAAGATGTGTACATAACTGAGTCTCTGCTAGGCTTTCCCATAATTAGCCTGATTGCCTGTGAGGATTGTGTCATCTGGGGCTCAGGGGCTGAATGACCCATTCTGACTAGGAACTGGCTTCCTTGCCTGTGTGCTAGTTGCTGGATCATTCTATAAGTTCAGAGATTGAGTCTGAACAGGGACAAAATATCACACATTAAGATCGATCATCTCTCCCCAGCTGCCCCAGAATAAGCCTTCGTAAACTGTTTATTTCAAGAGTTTACATGCCTTATCTTTACTCCTCTCAAAACCTAAACCCATCATGGAAAATATTATCATCCCTAACTTGGAATTTTGGAATTCTGAGGTCAGGTTTCTGAAATTTCTTTTTTTGTTTTACAATCTGCCAAACATGTCATGCTTCTGGGCTCAGAGCTCTGTCTCAATTATGTGTTTGGCCTTCGTCCTATCAACACCATCCTCCATGGGAGTGACACTGCTCCAGGAACACAAGGATGTCATGTCAGGAGCAGATACAATTCTTCCCTGAAAGCGGTATTTAAAATTGCCCACATGTAATAAGCAGGGACAAAAGCCAGTGTTTTCATGTCCTGCCACTTACCAGCCACATAATGAGTGTCTTGGATGAACTGGAGAGGAAAGTCCATGAGTGTGTTCTAGAATATACTCTGTCTCTCTGCATGGGGCAGAAGAAAGCCTTCTGGAGCCAATGTTAATATTTTAGAAACTTACCAATGAAGAGCAGGTCCTAAAGCTCCCATAGTGGGTTAAGGTAGCCAGCATGGACCTCCCAGCCAAGGTCACCTCGTTGGTCCTGATTCTTTAAACTCAGTTGAAGGGATGCTAAAGAGCTAGGAAATGTCTTATCAGGTATAGCTGCTTCTCAGATCTGAATGAAGAAGCTGCTCCTTCATTTCCCTGAATGAATTAGGTGCCTCGTGAGACAGAAAACAGAAATAAAGGCATGGCATGCAAACTGGGGATTCTAAAATTTTATTTTAGCTTCAAGCTCCTGGTGTTTGAGGTCCTCAAAAATAACTGTCAAAATAATTTAGGTGTCTCTGAAAGTGGGGTTTTATGCACATGCACACACAAAAAGATAATTTGCAGTTACTCTGAGGTGTTAAATTACTATTTGATTTACTGAAAAACAAATTTTAAAACCTACTGTTCCTTAAGTGTGTTACTTCTATGTACAAATTTTATTATTCCAGTTATAAATCTAGAAAACTCTAGCATCACTTTTAAGGATACTTTTACAAGTTAGTTGATTAAATATCTGAAAACATATTTAAAATGCACCAATCAATTTCATATATTTTACTTGCTTTGTAAGTACCTTAAGTATCTGATTAACAGGCTTGCCAAATATTTAGATCGCTTTTATAAATATAATAAATACTACTGTGGTGAATTTTATGTTCTCGTAACACTTCAATACTGTTTATATATACAGTAAATTTTCCTTCTACCTTACATATTAAAACACACACACACACATACACAGATCTATTATTCAATTACACAGTTTAAATTAGAATCATCAGTTTTACCTGCTAGGGGTTCAATGATATGGCTACGTGATAAACCACCCTAAAATGTAGCAGCTTACAACAATAGCCATTTGTTTCCTCTCACAGGTCCTTAGCCAACTGGGCTCATGGGGTAGTTTTCATCCAGTTGTAGTCCTAATAGCAGCAAGGTTAGTATCACCTGGAGCCTTGACTGGGATTGCTAGGACAGCTGGGTCTCTCTCACTTTCCCTCAGTTCCAAATCTCTTCTTTATGTGACCTCTCCAGAGGAAAGCCAGGATTCTTACATGATGCCACATGGCTTCCAAAAGTGAGGGTTCCAGCAGACAAGAAGCAGAAGCTACCAGTCTTCTTAAAGTTTAGGCTTAGAGCTAGAACAGAGTCAACTCTGCCTCCTTCTGTTAATTAACACAAGTCCAGGCCAGCCCAATATAACGTGGGGCATAAGTACTCCGAGGGGTGGTTCACTGGGGACCATTCTTAGAGACTAGCTATTAGAGTTCGATCCTCCAATATGCCAACATCTCCTAATTCTATAAATACCAGACATCTACAAAAACTGCTAGTGCTTATCAATGTCGTGTTCTCCCTGTTTTCCCCTCCCTGTTCTCTCTATTTCCCAGCAAAAATACATCTTCCAGCCTGCCTTGAAATCAGCGTAGCACGTTAATGAGTTTTGTCTAATGGAATATATGTGGAAGTGCCAGGCCCCACATCCAGGCCTGATGTATCCAAATATCCCACTAGATTTACTATCTATTGTTAATTCTTGCCTAAACCAGTTCTTATGAGGATGGGTCCAAAATGATGGATTTTCAACTCCAGCACTCTCTCCAGTCAGTGCTCAGCATTACTGTAGGCAAGAGCCCTCCCTTCTCACTATTAATCTATTTATTATCAATGTGAACACATTAGTGCCCTTAATTATTTTGGTGTGCAGTCGTCCCTGATTTGGTCAGTGAAAGCCACTTAAACGTGGATACTATATCTTTTTTTGTGTGTAACTTCCTTACTTTCTATTCTAACAAAATATTCCAAGCTTGTTTTCCACCTACCTATCCCAGCCCTGGGATTTACTGTTTCTCTAAGGAGCCCTGATTCCTTTTTTTTTTTTTTTTAAAGATTTATTTATTTATTTATTTATTTATTTATTTATTTATTTATTTATTTATTATAGACATAGAGAGACAGAGACACAGGAGGAGGGAGAAGCAGGCTCCATGCCGGGATCCCGACCTGGGACTCGATCCAGGGATTCCAGGATCGCGCCCTGGGCCAAAGGCAGGCGCTAAACCACTGAGCCACCCAGGGATCCCCTGCCTCGATTCCTTTTGTTGGAAAATGGCAATTAGAAACCAACCAAGGTGAGTTCATTGCCATGAGTGTTATTGATGTGGCTTTGCTTCTAGATCCTTGCTGCAGCAAAAGCTAGAAAAGATATGAATATTTATATATACATATGTAAACAAACATATACATCAATGTGTGTGTATTTATACTTATATTTACATAGTTTAGAAATCATGAGTTTACAAAGATAACATTAAATATTAAATACAATCCATCTCCACATTTTTTTTTTTTGCTTACTCCCATTTCATTCATTTCATTTACATCCTTTCTCCACAATGAGATATCTGGATCCCCAAAAAATATATACATTTACTTTTTCACTCAATCCTATAATACATCTAAAGTAGTTTTGGTATTCTGTGTCCATAAATATAAAAGGAACTCTACTGAAAAAAAGTGCAAGGTGTGTTGGCTATTCTCTCCCACCCAAGACCGAGGATACTTAATCAAATACTATGTTCATAACATAATTAAATCAGTGTACTTGCTGGATCTTTTTCCCATTCTGTGCAGCTATGCAATTTACTTGAAATACCTGAAGGTTTATATGTTTCCATTTGCTTTCAGTGTTAGATTCTTTTCCCTTTCCCATCTTTGTTGATTTAATTACATACATTTTATACATTTTTTAAAAAGTATGTGGCTGGGGCACCTTGAGTGACTCAGTCAGTTGAGTATCTGCCTTCAGGTCAGGCTGCAATCCTTGGGTCCTGGGATTGAGCCCCTGCATTGGCCTCCCTGCTCAGCGGGAAATCTGCTTCTTCCTCTCCCTCTCTCCATGCTTGTTCTCTCATGCTCTCACATACTCTCTCTCAAATAAATAAATAAAATGTAAAAAAATATATGGCACTTAGAAATAATTTTCCAAAAGGCAAAAATATACAGAAAGGTATTCTCTAAGAATAATTCTGTGTCCCTCTCTCTCATTTCCCTTCTAGCACCCCTACAGGTAGCCAGCTTTATTGTTTTCTACTTTATTCTTCCTGTGTTTCTTTTTATAAAGATAAACAACTATACACATATAGTTTTTAATTTCCTTTTCTTTCTTATACAAAGGGTAGCATACTATATTTGTATGCTTTTTGGCACTTTTCTTTTTTTCACTTAACAGTATATCTTGGTAGTCACTCAATACCAGTTCATAGAGACCTTTTTTACTTTTTTTTTTTTTTTTTACAGCTACACTGCATTCCAGGAAGATGAGTGTCCCGTGGTTTATCCAACCAATCTCCTATCCTTGGGCATTTAAGTAGTTTCAAAATTCTGCAGTATAAACAATGTTGTAATAAGTGACCACTTGCATATAAATGTTTTTTAATTGATAGAGGTGTATCTTCAAGGTAAACCCTAGGGTCAAAAACTGAACGCTCAGGGATGCCTGAGAGGTGGCTCAGTGGTTGAGCATCTGCTTTCAGTTCAGGGTGTGATCTTGGGTCCGGGAATCGAATTCTGCATCAGGCTCACTGCGAGGAGCCTGATTCTCCCTCTGTGTCTCTCCCTCTCTCTGTGTCTCTCATGAGTCTCTCATGACTAAATAAATAAAGTCTTTTAAAAAAGTGAATGCTCACATTGACAAAGTCACCCTACAGAGTCTGTAACATTTTACATTTTCACTAGCATCATATCACACTTCCCCAGCTTCACTAATATATTGTCAAGCTTATGAATTTTTGCGAATCTCAATGGGCAGAAAATAGCATCTCACCTATACATATTGTATGATTTTTCTCAAAGTAAAAAGACACAACTCACAAAAGGAACATAAATGCTATACAAGTGAACTGGAGTTTATAAGCAAACTAGAAAATTTTCAGCTCAAAAGAGGTTGGTTATCAACCAACGATTCTGGCTGGAGTGTGAGTTCTGGAACTGCCCATAGCCAGAGCCATACTTCTCCAAAAGCCTTGCTGAGTCCTATTTGCAACGTGCTCTGCCAGCTGGAGACCCAATTCATTTGCCTCAAATTGGGTTGTTTTCACAATTGCACGGTCAAATTTTTAATTGTATTTAATTATTTAATAATATATTTTGACTTTGTTGCCTAATTAAGTTTGAAAAAATAACCCTATGCCAATCCAGGTTGATTTGCTATCAATTGGTTCAATTAATACATTGGCCACTTGACTCCACAGAATTCTTTGTGTGTTGCTTCTCTCTGGAAGGATCATATTTTGTATAGGTATTTAAGTCTCTGTATTGTGCATCTACTTTCCATATATACCTGGTTCTACAGTCAGTTTCTCAGACTGTTTTGTGATATATAAGACCTCAGCCTGCCTTTCAAATCTTCTCCCACTTTTCTGACAGCTGATATACTAGATCAGGGATTTTCAAGTGCTTTTATCAATCAATTTTAGGAATCACCGGCAATATCTAACAATAATAGGAACTTCTTACTGTGACTATAAATGTCAAACAAGTCTAACATAAAATATGCAATGAAAGTATAAATTATAACATGTGATCACAAGGCGATATGTTGCCTATTGGCCTGTATTTGAACTGTTGGCTATGCTTCTTTGACAAGATCATGTGATAAATATGGCTGTGCCTGAGACTTGTCTGGCAGTTAACTGAGCAGAGCACTTAGAGACTGCAGTGGATGACTTCCACAGGCAGCAATAAACTAGTCTGAATTCCAAAATTTACTAATGATGTAGAGATATAACTAGCATTCCTAATTAACCAACACTTAGAATAAGTAAAACGTATGTACAAGGTGCTGAGAGAACAGTTTGTTCATAGATTTGCCCCAACAAGAGTTATAATTAGTGCATTCAAGTGTGTCAAATTTGCCACCCAACACAACTGGTTGAGCATGGGCTTTTTACATTCATTATTTAATAATTTAATAAATATATATTTAAAGATTCTAATTATTTATTTACTTATTAACTAATTAATTAATTTATAGAGCACACAAGTGGGGAGAGGGGAGGAGGAAGAATTAGAGAGACTCCCAAGCAGACTCTGAGCTGAGCACAGAGCCAGACATGGGGCTCAGTTCCACAACCCTGAGATCACGACCTGAGTCAAAATCAAGAGTTGGACACTCAACAGACTGAGCCAACCAGAGTACCTTAATAAATATATTTTTAATGAAGATAGATAGAGGTTAGTTAGATAACTTTGTTTTTTTGACTATCTCAACAGTGTTCCAGGCCAAAGGCTAAATGCTTTACATGTATTCTATTAATAAGTCTTATAACAATCCAATGAGATAAAGAACATTATTAGCCCCATGAAGCTTAAGGATGTTTAATAACACCGGAAGGCATTCAGTTCCTATAGATGGAACTCAAGCCCATGACTCCCACCCTTTATTGCTAAGTTACCCAGAATTTTCCGTTCTCTGTGTCATGTCTAGCCCCTTCCTAATGCTCTGAGGAACCCTAAAAAGTTGGGGAATAGTGACAATTATATAGGAATGTTATTTATTAACAATTATTAAAAATACTGATTTAATAATAAATTTAGGGATATCCATTTTCTGAAAAAAAAATAATAAAGCTCAAAATAATGTTTCTATATATAGTAAACTCTTTGGATACATTTAAAATATCACTCAGTTGACCAGAAATCAAATCACACAATTCTTCGAGCTTTAAAAAAACCCCTCATCTTTATGATATAATGAACTGTATTTCAGTATGGGCCCATCTTATATCTGAGATATGAGTCCAAATAGTATAATTTTAGGGTCTAGGGCAGTCGGCTTCCAAGATGGTCCTCAATAACCCCAGATTCCTGGTGTTTACACTTTTGTGTAGTCCCCTCTCACATTGGTCTGTGTAACCAATAAAACTATGGCAAAAGTAACATGTTTCTTCTGAGACTAGATTATAACATACTTTTCAGCTTTTATGTTGGTTGCTCTTTCTTCTCTGAGCCAGTCATTTTGATGGAAACCAGCTTCTGTGTTCAACAATCCCATGGAGTGGTCCACTTGGTGAGGAATTGAGTTCTCCAGCCAGTAGGATGCTAAGGGGCCATCTTGGAAGTGAATCCCCCAGTCAAACCTTAGGATGACTGTAGCTCTAATTGACGAGTTGACCACCATCACTATGAGAGGCTCTGAACCAGGACCACACGGCTCAGCCACTTGCAGATTCCTAATCTGCTGAGTTTGGGAGTTGTTTCACAGAAATAGATAACTAGTACTAAACTTCTACATTTATACAATTCCCTCAAAGCCCCTGCAGATACACAGTTGATGCTTGAACAACACGGGGTTAGTGGCACTGATCCTATCAAAAATTCACATGTAACTTTTGAGTCCCTCAAATCTTTACTAATACCCACTATGGACTGGAAGCCTTATGGATAACATAAATAGTTGACACATATTTTGTATGTTGTATGTATTATATACTGTATTCTTGTAGCAAAGTAAGCTAGCAAAAATAAAATATTATTAAGAATATCATAAAAGAAAATACATTTATAGTACCATTCTATATTTATTTATTGATACCATGTATTTATTGAAAAAGTTTGCATATAAGTGGACCCATGCAGTTCAAACCCATGTTGTTTAAGGGTCAAACATACCTTTTCAACAATAATTTATTGTTGAATAATTCAACAATTATTTATTGTCTATTATGTATGTGCCAATTTGAAATGAGTTGTCAAGAACCCAAGAATATTGCCATGAATAAGATTAGTAAAGCTCCTGCTTTCATAAAGTTCTTATTATAATGAAGAGTTATGTATAGCTATTTGTATATTTGTCTTATCTTTCTGGCAAGATCACAAAATTCTTAGGGAAAGAAACACTTAATTTTATATCTATATAGAATTTTGCCTGGTAAATCCAGTTGTTTTGTATTATCCTGTGTTATCATATATCTGAGATTGTATCCACAGAAAATTTCAGGAGTCTCAAATGTAGAAATTCTGTGTTTGTGTGCATGTGTGTGCACGTGTGCATGTTATGTGCATGAGTGTGAGAGAAAGAGATGAAATAGTGACATAATTCCCAAACAGATATCTATCCTAGGCTGAGCCACATTGGCTCACCTTCTACTACCAGCATGCTGCAAACCTATAGGTTTATGGTGAGAATCCTACTGGAATATTCTTAGGATCACAGCTCTGTCCCTCTTCTTATTTTTCCCAACAAGATAAATAGCCCTAACCTTTCTAGGGTAGCTCTGCTTCCCTATCTGGTCAAGTGCTCAGCTAATCTCTGCTGAAAAGAGCAGGACTCCTGAGCTATACACTACAGATAGATAAGAAAAAGAAGTCAGGCAAATGACATTAGACATATTATTTAACCTCATTTGTCAAGCTGGGGTAACTCATTCCAGATGGTTGTTTTAATCACTAAATATGCTATTATATATAAAATGCTTGAGTAGTGCTTGGTGAATAGAAAGCTGAGAATATGCCAGCTATCATTAATATGTATAAAATGCCTACAACGTGCTCAGTGGTTTCCTAGGCACTTCCATATGTTATCTGATTGAACTAAAGTGTATCCCATGGTTACTTAGATTCTCCTAGGTGAGCAAAACTGAAACAAATGCTTAATTTAGATTTAATGAACAAATGAGTGAGTGAATGAAGAAGGAAGTTTTCTTTCTAGACCTTCTTCTTCCTCTTTAAGTCCTACACTTTATATCTGAGTGAAGTAAAGGACAGGCCAAGGTTTATTTCTGCTTCTCTAACTGAAAGGTCTTGGAAGTCTTGCCCGTGTGTTCTGTGTCACGGTCAAATTCAGCCAGTCCTGGTGATGTTTGTTTCTAATACAGCACCCATGCCCTGCATGTGATACTTACCCTCCTAAAGCAGCATCCTGAAACATGGAAACACATGTGCTGCATGTAGCCTTACCTAACTAATGGTATGGTTTCAGCTTCCAGATTCATAATGAAATAAAAGTATGCACAAGGTTGGTAGGTGGGAGTAAGGCAGAGAGGGGGAAGGAGAGAGAGGCAGGGAGAAAGAAGAATTCTAGCCTTGCTCTGAGGAGACAGGGGGCTTTACAAGAGCTCACCAACACAAAGAATTTAACAGAATGTTGCCCAAATGAGGCTGCCTGCAAATGCCAAATAATAAGACTCCTTTATCAGGCACACTAGGAACCCTTTCAGGAGAGAAGCGTAAAGAATTCCAGGAAGCACATATTCAAAATCTGTTTCCTAGGCAGCTGAAAGCCACCCACCTTCCCTTGAACAAATGGAGCCAAATTCAGTTCTCAAATGTGCCATTCGCCTTGCCTTTCAAAACAATCCTGAGAGTTGGGCTGGTATCTTTTGCTTTCTGAAAGCAGCATGTAAGAGGAGGGTTTCATGCTCTCTCAACCTGGCCACTGGAAATCCTTTGATCCCAAACATACCCTGCCTCCCACTCACCCTGCCTCTGTTTCTGTCCCACCTCTGTAGTGGCCTAAGGCTGAGGTGTCTACTTCAGTGGCCATGGAAATAGAATATGACAGCTGCTCTCTTTTGCAGTCCTTGGGAAGGAGTGGAGTAAACCATCTATCACTGGCTTCTGCGGTCCTTGGGTAGCTTTGAAATTCTGGCTTTAGTCAGACAAGGAGGCAGATCTTGAGGAGTAAATGAGAGTTTGCTTAAATAAATTATAACACATCAATGTGACAAAATATTATATAGCCATTAAGAAGCATGTTATATGAGAGTACTTAATGCAGGGAAAAGTTCAAGGATAAAGCATTAAATGGAAAAAAAAAAAGCTAGTTTTGAAATAGAATTTTCCCAGTAAAGTAAAAATATGTATCTAGAAGGAAAAAAAATACCAAAATGCTAATTGTGGCTATATCTGGGTAGGAGGATTATGCATAGCTTTAAATTTTGTTTCAAATTTTCTATGATGAACAAAAATGAAATTTTAACCATGAAAAGGATATTAATGTAAAATAAAATGGAAATAAAAGAAGTATAATGTATAAAATGTGTGACAGCAGAGCTGGGCTACAACCATAGACCTTTCCCAATCTCATGTCCTTCTCTTACCTATCTTCTCTCCACCTCCAGCACTTACATATGGTCTCAGCTTTACAAGTTAACGTTCATTATAGTGGTCCTAGGTCTCTGATAGCTTTTTGAATGCATGTTCTTCCCGTTTCCCCCCGGACAGTGTCTCATTTTTCTCATGTATGCAAACCCTCACCTAGAACCACTCAGCATAGAGCAGGTAAAGGTTGAATGATCAGTCTAGCAGGGCCATGCTAAATGCTCATTGTGAGGACAGGATATGTGAAGAGGTGCTAGGAATTGGGTGAGTCAAATGACCCGTAATGAGGACAGATAGATACATAAGCAACTTTGATTTATTTCTGACTTTGTATTCCCTCCTAGAGAAGAGAGGGGATCTTCTGAATCAGATTTTAATCTGAAAGAAACTCTCTCTCTGTCACTGTCTGTCTCTCACACATACAGTGTCTGCTTCTCATTAGGATTCCTAGCAATTAGTGTGGAACTTGGTTGTGCTTCATAAATACTCCTTGAGTAAACAAAACACAAATCCCACTCTCATCATGTAGTGTCACCTCAGACCCTAGTCCAGACTAGAGAACACAGTAAGCAGAGCAAAGCACCCACGCAGTCATAAGTTCATGGCCCTCACAAGGGGGAGGAGTTCACCAGAAGTTGCTGAGGCCAGGGTAGAGAGGACAGACCACCCGGTAAAACTCACTCCAAGATCTCCTAGCTTCTAGGAAGCCCAGCAGGGAGCACTCCTCAGCAAGCATGCAGCCAAATGCAGTCCTTTCTTGCTGGGACTAGGGTGCATGGAGGATGGGGACTGTGAGGAAGATTCAGAACAAGTCATGAGAAACTGGCAATCCACCGGCCAGATGTGTTTTTTGTTTTGGTTTGGTTTGGTTTGACTTTAAGTGCACAGTGTTTTGTAAACACTTGATTTTGATGGCACAGGTGTGCCCAGTTGACTCATCCCACCTATTCCTAGTCTTCTCCCCTTTCTTTCTCTAATCTACATTACCCAAAAGCATTTGGGCCCATAAGCTCTGCTTGGAAAACTGTGGGAATAGTTACTCTAATACTATGGAGAAGATAATAAAAATATTAATTATAGTAGCAAACATCCAATACATGCTCACTCTGTGCAGATTTTATCCTAAGGGCTTTATATGCATGCATCTAACTTTCAAAGTGGATGAAAGCTGACACTCTGAGGGGTCTGCTCAAGCCCCCTTAAGCCCCTTGTACTAGTTCTTGGTTTTCCTTCCCAGCTTATATGTGCACAGGAGTCTAAATTAGGTGCTTACAGCTCTCTTTCAGGGGATGACAACAGGAGACTGGAGTCTGGTAATTTCCATTCTCACACCTGGCAATGTCAATGGGCTTAGGATTACTTGTCCTCTAGAGCTCCCCTCAGGATCAGTCTGGGGCTTCACTTGGAAACTCTCCTTGCTTGGCCCCTTCCCTTTCCTTGCACACTTGAGGATTCTCATCCTACATATGAAGGAATCATAGGCCAGGCTTACTTGCCCTAGTATGTCGGTACCTTGCAGAACTTAGATCTGCCCAAACTTCAGAGAGCTTCCCAACATCATGTTAAAATATGACAGAAAAAAAAAACATTTGTAAAGGCCCAAATGCATCCTTTTAATAAATAATGTGCAGATCATTTGTAGGGTAGTAGTGATGCCTTATCCAGCTATGTCAGCCTCTCTTCTTCTCTTTCTTTCCCCTCCTCCCATCTAAAGACCCTTTACTTAGGAAAATTGTGGACACAGAAAAAAGTTAGTTGAGAAACAGGACATTTTCCTTTTGTAAAGAGGCTGGCCTGCATGTTGATGGAAGTCTATGACAGTGGATGTACCATTCTCTGCAACCAGCTGAGCCGATCAGCCATGTCACCATATTGACAAAGCACTTTGCAGCTTAGCTAGCTGTTTTGCTATTATTTCCATATATTTGAACCAAATAATTACATAAAAGCTGAGTCATGTATAATGTATTCAACAAGTATTTATTGAGACCTACTCTATGCCAAGCACTGCAATAGAGTTCAGGGATATTGTTATGAACAAGACAGGTTTTTGCAAGGTTATGCCATGGGGAAATGATTCCTTGAGGCAGTGGTGATGAAGATAACAGTCACCACTTCCCCAAGTACATGTGAAGTAGGAGCTGTCACCTCTGCCATGCTCTATGATGATAGCAAGATGGGGTTCTCTGCAGGATCTATGGCACATTTGCCCTTTGAGTTCCATCAGTTTCCATGCTTTAATGTCATTCTCTAAATGGCATGCAAGAGCACAGGCACATCCACTGAGGTCAGAGTCCAGCCATCATCCCCTTCATCTCCCTTAAGTTAATTTTTTGTTTTCTACGTTTACACCTAGACCCTGATCATCAGGATAGACACAAATATGAGGCAAATGGTTTGCCAAAATCCCCAAAGACAAAGATTCCATCAGAAAATCACAACAAAACTGAAAAAAAATAGCCTGGTTCCTTCTACCTGTACAATTTGCTGCAGGTACTTTGGGTGGCTATTGTTTTCTCTAAGAACAATAAAAAATCTTGGGTCCTGTACGGTTACCTTTTTTACTGATGTTTTAAACAAAAATGTAATACAGTGTTAACAATAGTACTACTTTAAAAATATACTACTGTTTTCAAGGTATTTTGCTATGACATATGAATTCTTATTTAAATAGTATTCACTTACAAATGCACACAATATAATTTAATTTTAAAAAATGTGTTCTTAAAAAAAAACAGTAAGGCCAATATTATTGTCATGATTCTACAGATAAGAAAATTGAAGCTCAGAATTTTTAAGTAGCTTGTCTAAAGTCATACAGTTCTGTTTGTTTTCATTATGCAAAGGTAGTGGTTGATGATTTTATTTGAATGGATATTATCATTTACTGTCACTTTTCTTACTTTATTTTTTTTTAATTTTTATTTATTTATTTATTCGTGATAGAGAGAGAGAGGCAGAGACACAGGAGGAGGGAGACACAGGCTCCATGCCGGGACTCCAGGATCGCACCCTGGGCCAAAGGCAGGTGCCAAACCGCTGAGCCACCCAGGGATCCCCTCTTACTTTCATATGTATCTCAGAGGGTATTTTCTACCATTGTTGATTTTCCATTTTATTCTGCCTCAATTAAAGGATAATTCAAAGAAAATCTACTTTGTTTTTATTCTCCTAGTATGTAATATTATCTCAAATTTGGTTATAAGGATCATAACGTTTTAATATTTTCTACCCTGCTTCCATAATTGAACAATTATAGAAAATGGCCCTCTATTTCTGTCTCATTGATCAGTAGATTATTTTAATAATTAATTCTTTATTTTCTTCAGCTGGATTGGTTAAAACATGATGTCGAATCAATATTATGGTTGGAATCTCTGGTTAGCAATTTAGATCAATCTCTTTATTATCAATAATAATAAAACAAATACTTGTATATTGTCAGTTTAATATTCAGTTTCAAATAACATTTTTTGAAACATTAGCTTATAAGCTCTATGAAGGCAGAAAATATGTCTATTTGGTTCCATGAATTTAAGTGCAGTGCTTTGCACAAAGTAGATATGACCTTGAGGGTATCAAAATCTGGGGTAGAGAAAGACAGGTAAACCATGGATGAAGTGCAAAAGGCTGGCACAGAAAACTAAAGAAACACCAGAGAAAATTAGCTAAAAAGGCCTGGTTGAGATGAAGTTAAAATTACTGACCCTTGAGAGGGAAATTTTACACTCTAATTTCACAGCTCTATAGCCTTCTCTTTTCTTATGCCTCCCTTCTTTGTCAAAGTATCTTCAGTGTTCCAGTGTTTATGAATACTTATGGATGACAATGATAGAGAAGCCCTAGGTGAGATGCTAATATCTAATCATTTTTCCAACAATCTTTAAATAACTCCTTCCCTATAGGATTACATTGCTGTCAATAAATGGAATTAGGATAGGAATTAAAAGTTGCCAATGGATTATAAGGAGAAGATCCGTGAAAGGGGTCTCCCAAGCCCAAGTCTACGCGTTAGATTTTCACAACTACAACCACTAGGTTGTTGGTAATGTTTAAAGAAATTCAATGAATGAAACATGGGATTGGTGCTTCTTAATACTTTTTGTGTAGGAGCCCACTGTGGTTCTTATGACAACAATGACTCCTGTCTCAAAACAAAACAAAAAACAAAAAAGGCATGCTTTTACATATGCCCATCCTTGTTTTGAATTTCTCTTGGCTCTCCCATTCACTGATGGACCTATGGACTCCAAACCAGTAGACCCAGGGTAAGAATTTCTGGTCTAGATCATTTTTCTTTTTCTTTTTTTCTTTTTAATGTCACTCAAACAATTCTATTTATTTCTATTTGTGTTCATTTTTTATTAAGTTTTTTTTATTTTAATTCCAGTATAGTTAACATATAGTGTTATACTAGTTTCAGGTGTATAATAGAGTGTTTCAACAATTCTATATATCATTACTCAGTACTCATCATAAGTGTATTCTTAATCCCCTTCACCTATTCCACCCATTCTCCAGTCCTCTCTTCTCTGGTACACTTTATTTGACTTTATTTTTAAATATTTTATTTTTAAGTGATCTCTACACCCAACATGGGGATTGAATTCACAATCTCCAGATCAAGAGTCTCATGCTTACCGACTGAGCCAGCCAGGTGCCCCTGGTATGCTTTATTTTAAATGAGTACTCTAAATCAAAGCTATTTTTTTTTTCAACAAGAACATTTTTTTACTTGAAGTAAACTTCAGAATACATGGTTCTAAAACATATATATATATATATATATATATATATATATATATATATATAATTTTCCATCAAAGAAAAATAGAATACACATTTTCTTCAAGTACACACAGAAGAATCCCCTGGTTAAATCACATAAAAAGAGACATAACAAATATACAAACTTAAGAAGACTTAAATCATATCAAGTATATTTTCCAACCATAATGGTACAAAACTAAAGACCAAAAGTAAAACAAAACTGGAAAATCTACAATGTAATTATTAAATATGTAGTATGTAAATATTAAACACATGCTACTGCACAAGCAATCAGCCAAACAAAAAATCAAATGGCAAATCAAAATATGTCCCAAAACAAAAGAAAACACAATATTCCAAAACCTTTGGGATGCAGCAAAAGTAGATGTTAGAGTGAAATTTATGTGATAAATGCTTGTATTAAGAAAAAAAGTTCAAATTAACAACTTAATGTCATACCACAAGGAACTAGAAAACGAAGAAACTTAGCTGAAATTTAGTGGAGGGAGGAAATAACAAAGAAAAATCAGAAATAGGAGCACCTGGATGGCTTAGTGCTTGAGCGTTTGCCTTTTGCTCAGGTCGTGATCCCCAGGGTCCTGGGATGGAGTTCCATATTGGGTTCCTCCCAGGGAGCCTGCTTCTCCCTCTGCCTCTCTCTGTATGTCTCTCATGATTAAATAAATAAAATCTTTTTTAAAAATTTTAGAAATAAATAAAATAAAGACCAGAACAAGCAACAAGATAACATCGAAAGTAATAACCAGTTTTTAAAAAATAAATAAATAAACAAAATTGGCACTGCCTCAACTACATTAACTAAGAAAAAATAAGTTAAGACTCAAAAACCAAAATGAGAAATGGAAGAGAAAACAATACAACAGATAACCACAGAAATACATAGTGTGAAACAGATTACTAAAAACAATTATATACTAACAAATTAGATAATTCAGAGAAAAAAAGATAATTCCTAAAAATGCACAAGTTTCCACAATTAAATCATGAATCTTGAATTCAAGAACAAGGAGATCTTAGACCATAAACAAGAATAAGAGTCGGACTAGCAATCAAAAATCTCCCAGCAGAAAAACGAACAAGGGGGGGGGTGGAAAGGGAGGTGGGCAAGGGAGTGGGGGTGACTGGGTGACAGGCACTGAGGGGGGCACTTGATGGGATGAGCACTGGGTGTTATGCTATATGTTGGCAATTTGAACTCCAATAAAATATAACTTAACAAAAAAAATCTCCCAGCACAGAAAAGCCCAAGACCACATGGTTTCATTGGCAAATTCTACCAAACATTAAAAAGATAATTAATGACAATTTTTACCAAAATTTTAACAAATGATAAAATAAAGGGGAAACATTCAAAACCATTCCACAAGGCCATTACTACTGTGATAACAAAGTGGGATAAAAACAACACAAGAACAAAAATCTAATTTGTCCAGTGTGAGTATTGCTACTCTGACTTTCTTTTGACATTCATTTGCATGATAAATATTTCTCTACCCCCTTGCTTTCAATCTGCAGGCCTCTTTAGATCTAAAATTACTCTCTTACAGGCAGTATATACTTGGATCTTGTTTTTGTTTTTTAATCCATTCTGATATCCTATGTCTTTTGATAGGAGCATTTAGTCCATTTACAAAGTAATTATTGATAGATATGTATTTATTGCCATTTTATTACTTGTTTTCTCATTGTTTCTAGAGATTTTCTCTGATCCTTTTTTGTCTTTGTCACATCTAGTCTCTCCTTTGCATTCAGAGTCCCCTTCAATATTTCTGGCAGGGCTGGTTTAGTGGTCATGAACTCCTTTTGTGTTTGTCTAGGAAACCATCTCTCCTTCTATTCCAAATGATAGCATTGCTGTATAGAGTATTTTATCTGCAGATCTTTCTCATTCAGCAATTTGAATATATCATGCCACCCTCTTCCGGCCTGCCAAATTTCTGTTGAGAAATCTGCAGCTAGGCTTATTGGTCTTTCCTTTTAAGTTACTGACTTCTTGTGTCTTGTCATTTTTAAGATTTTTCCCTTATCAGTATATTTGGCAAATATATAATTACAATATGTCTTTGTGTTGGCCTGATTTTGTTTATTTTGATAGGAGCTCTCTGTGCCTCCTGGATTTGGATGTCGGTTTCTTTCTCTAGATTAGGGAAGTTTTCTGCTATTATTTCTTGTAAAAAAAAATTTTTCTGCTCCCTTTTCTCTTTTTTCATCTTCTGGGATTCCTATAATAAGAATTTCTATAATATGAGTCATCTTCTGGGACTCCATCATATGAAGTCACTGAGTTACCTCTGTCTATTCTTGTGTTGCATAATTCTCTCTTTTGTTCAGCTTCACTACTTTTCATTACTTTGTCTTCCAGGTTACTAATTCATTCCTCTGCTTCTTCCAGTCTGCTGTTCATTGCATCAAGCCTGTTTTCAATATTGTTTATTGCATTATTCATCTCGATGGATTATTTTTTAACTCTTTTATCTCTGTGGTAAGGGTCTTTCTAATGCCTTCCATTCTTTTCTCAAGCCCAGTGAGTATCCTTATGATTGTTGCTTTAAATTCTCTATCAAGCATATTACTTATATCTATTTTGCTTAGATCTCTGGCTATGGCCTTATCTTGTTCTTTCA
Organism: Canis aureus; assembly: GCF_053574225.1. Classification (NCBI taxonomy): domain Eukaryota; kingdom Metazoa; phylum Chordata; class Mammalia; order Carnivora; family Canidae; genus Canis; species Canis aureus. The sequence goes on from NC_135616.1 coordinate 51,526,401, forward strand.
TTTGGGATAAATCCCACTGTCTTAGCATTTTATCTAAGTCCCTGCCTTCTTCTATATGTTAGAAAAGCCAATTATGTCTCCTGCTTCTGAAAATAAAGATCTTATGAAGAAGAGGTCATGTAGTGCCCATGACCTGGGGCTTCAGGGAGTGTGTCTAGTGTGTGCTGCATGTGCTCTGCTGTTGTGTTTCAGCTGCTCTATCATTCAGGCCAGTCACCTATGGAGGTTCTCCTTGCTTGCATTGGGCAGTGTTTGTTCCCTGGACTGAATGTGGCAGGTTCTAACAGGTGTGCTCTTGTCTGCTTATGAAATGAGACCTGTCACCAACGCCACCAGAACTGAGGCCCTGCAAAGGTCTCTGGTCAGGAGATGTGGTGCGGGCAGGGTTTTGTGCTGGTCTTCTAGGGGAGGGGCCCACTGTGCTGGGACTAAGGTGAACTTGACCTAGAAGGGTAGTTCTGCCAGAGCCCAGGGGGTTGGAGCTTAGTGTAAGCAAGTTAGGCAGCCAATGTCCAAGCTGAGCTGTTTCCCTCAAGTGACTCTGCTTATGCTGAGAGGCAAAGGAGGGAAATGGCACCAGCCAGCCCCTTTATCCTGGAGAGGTATCTTCCTGGATGCCACCTCTCAGGGAAGCACTCCTAGAATAGGGAATAATCTCTCCACTGTGTGCTCCAGACATTTTTCAGATTGCTATTTCCATGTTGTCTGCCCCTGGATTGTCTATCTCCTCTCCAGGAGCAGCACAGTGATCTACCCCAGCCAAGCCTGCTGATCCTTGAAGCTCCAGGCTTTAGAGATATGGTGTGGGCAGGGACCTAGGCTGGTTTTCTTGAGGAAGGGACCCACGGTGCTGGTACTGAGGTAAGTTTAACCAAGAAAGGCAGTCCTGTCAGAGCACAGCAGGGTTGGGGGCAGAACTTGGTGTAAATAAGTGGGGCAGCTGGTATCGGCTCTGTGCTGCCTCACACCGTGGCCCTGTGTTTATGCTGAGGGGAAAGAAAGGAAATGGTGCCAGCCAGTTCCCCTCTTCCTGGAGAGGTGTTTCTGCGAACATTGCCTCTCAGCAATGCTCTCCCAGATGAGCAAATAATCTCCCCCACATGTGCCCCAGGTGTTCTTCACTTTATTTCACACTGCATCCAGGTTGTTTACCTGCCTTCTCTGCAGGATCAGAGCAGTGCACTCAGGGGTCTATCCCAGCCAGGCCCACTGACCTTTAAAACTCCAGGCTTTAAGGCCCACTGGTTGTAAGAAAATCACAAAATTCAACCTCACTTATTTTCCAAGCCAATGGCTTTGGGGAAACATTCTTTGGGCAGTCCCCTGTGCACTCCTCTCTCTTGCTTTTCTCTGCAACCACTGCTCCCCACTCCATAGCACCCATGATCCATTTCTCCCCAAGCCACATCTCTGCATTTCCTCTCTTCCTCAGTGTGGCTTCTTCTCTCCCTTTAGTTGTGAAATTTGATCTATCAGCCTTCAAGTCAATTTCTAGGGTGTTTAGGATGATTTGATAGTTATCTAGATTTGTTTGTGGGAGGAGAGGAGCCTCAGGTTCTCCTACTCTGCCACCATCTTTGATTTCTCTGGTCTAGATCATTTCTAAGGCCCTTTAGGTCTAACATTCTACTTATCTATGAGTTGACATTGTTGTATTCATAATTCAGTGCTGCTGAGGTTTAGCCATATTACCTGAGTTAAATTTTTAACATCTCTGAGTTTCTAGTGCTTCTTTATAATTGCAAGGATTATATGAAAAAATACCTTTAAAACCTGTTATTTTGCCCTTCACCTCTATGGTAGACCAAATAATGGCTTCCTTCTCAACGATGCCCACACTCTACTCCCTGGGTCCTATAAATATTTGAAATCATAAGGCAAAAGAGGCTTTGCAGATATAGGTAAGTTTACAGACTTTAAGACAAGGAAATCATCCTGATTTATGTGATGGGTTCAATTAAATCACTTGAGCCTAAAAATAGAAAAATTTCTGCAGCTGAAGTCAGAGAGATGTGGTAGACTAAGAAAGAGGAATGAGGCAGAGGAGAAGAAATAGAGATATGTATCATGAAAAGAACTCAACCAGCATTGTTGGCTCTGAAGATGGAGAAAGGCAGGTGATGCAGGCAGCTTCTTGAAGCTGCAAAAAAACCTTTGGCCAATAATCAATAAGGAAACTGGGACCTCCATCCTACAACTGAGAAAACTAGACTCTGCCAACAACCTGAGACATCTAGAGGTGGGTTCTCCCTTAGAGCTTCCAGTAGGGAATGCAGTTCTGCCAACACCTTGACCTTGACCTTGTGAAACTCTGAGCAGAGTATAGCCACACCACTCAGACTTTTGATCTACAGAACTGTAAGACAATAAATGAGTGTTGTTTTAAGCCACTAAGTTTAGGGTAATTTATAGTAGCAAGAGAAAATGGATACTACTCACTCTCCTACTCCCATGACAGCCTCCTCTCGGAAGAATCAATTGCACCCTAAAGTGAATTTACACTGCACTGTAGCTGTTCCTAGATTTGGAGAGTTTTTGTTTTGTTTTGTTTTTTATTTTATCTCAAATTATATTGACTACTCTGCTTACAAGTAAATGTTAGGAATTTTAGGCCACAACAATCAAGAGGGAGAAGGTGTTTTGAAAGCATGATTTTTTTTCTAGGCATTCCTGAAATTACACCAGTCAGGCTTTCATAGACAAGACTCCATGTATGTTGGTCAGCGTCTATCAAGACAGGTTCTTCAGCAGCACCCAGACTTCCCTACCAAAATGGCACTTCTCTTTTCCCTGGACATCCAACTCTTGTTTAGCTAATCTCATTAGCCTGGCATTGCCATCCACATTTGTGCTGGTTAGAGGATCCCAGGGACATGCTCTCAGAATTCCACTTGGTTTCTATATATGAAGGATGGCTATCAGGAAGCCAGATGGATGGATGGATGGATGGATGGATGGATGGATGGATGGATGGATGATAGCAGGGTGAGGACATACAGAACCTCCAGCAATAATCTGTTCTGATGTCATTCCTGAGTTACCTTGGAATTTCTTAAAGCACCATAATTGTTGAGAGCTAATGCTACAATAAGATTTTATTAAATTGCTCCTTTGAAGGGAGTGAGAGTTGTCTTCTAAATATTCAATGTCCTGCAGGGGTCAATTAGCTACATACCATTCATTTGTTTTTACGTGACACCAGGTGAAATGGCTTGGATCTAGAGGGGGCCAAACTTAGGGTGCAGGTATCTGACATGAAGGATGCACCTGATGTGAATGGTACCACATAACACAGAAGTAAAAACATGAATGAGTAGATGCCAAGTGAAATGAGCTCCTGAGAGCATGTACCAGGACTCATCAGAAAATATGATTATAGGGACAGTGCTTTTTGTATGGCATGATATGACTGGCCAACCATATGTGCTAGAATTTTGAAGTAACATGAGAAAGAGAGTTTGAGTCTTTCAGATTCTGTAGCCATTGTAAAAGGGACTTGAACCAAAGCATAGGACAACATTTTCATTTTGTGCATTTCAGAAGATTTTCTAGATAACAGGTACAGAACATCGCTGTCCCATCCTAAGAGAATTGGCCTGGCTTTTCATGCTGGCTGCATTTCCACTGGCCTCTTTGATCTCCGGTTGTTCAATATGCCCTTGTGTTCCGCATTTCCAAGACTTGCAGCCACAGCTTCCTCTCTTCTGCCTTTCTTCCTCTGGTTAAAGACAAAGCATTAGATTGTCTAGATTACAAATCCCAACTCAATAAATGCAACATCTTATAATGTAATTTGCCTCTCATTACAATGCCCAATATGAATTTCTACTTAATGTTAACTTTCTAGAAATGTGCATCAAGATTTATAAACTAGCTATAAACTAGCTAGTTGTGAACTTAGCTATTTGTCTAAAGCCTCTACTCAGGGCTGCAGGAGCAGAAAGATCTCTGGATAGAGAGGAAAGAGTATAGAAAGCAAGGTTTGAAATCAGAAATTCTGGATTTAAGCCCCTGATCACCTAGGTAGTCTTGAATACATATGAAACTTCTCTGTGTGTGTCTTTTTAACTTTAAAAGACAAGTAATTAGGCTTACTTATAAAGATTCACTAGAAACCCATGTTAGACAATGGCCTCTAAGCCCTCTGGACCTCTCCCCCATGCTTCTTCCCTATCTTATCTTCTATCTTCTTCCCTTGCTCTTCCTGCTTCAGCCATGGGGTGCTACACGATGATCCTCACACCCAGCACTGTCTCTCAAGGACGTTCAAGCTCTGTTCTTTCTCCTTAAAAAGTTCCATCCTCAGATAACCATATGGTTTACTCCCCCATGTCCTTGAGTGAGCAGCTCAAGTCAGAGACCTTCCCAAACATACACCAACAGCAGTGTCACACGGTCACCCCTACATCAGCCTCCCTCCCGAGGACTTTATGTATATCCACAGCTCCTACCATCCCCTCACATATTTATTATTTATTTGTTTATTCTGTGTATTCTCTGTCCTCTACTCACCTCACGGAGGGTTGAAGTTGACTATTTTGTTCACTACTGTATCTACAGCAATTAGAAGGATGTCTGAAACATTTCAGGTACTTGAAAAACAAATACTTAAAGAGTGACTGAGGGAACCTATATTAAAGTGCTAGTGTCTAGCACAGGAAGGGACAATAAATCATAGCTAACTATGGTATATCTAAGAGTAGTTGTCTAAAGGAAACTTTTTCTAATGCTCTTCTTGGTGATTTAGAATTTAAAGTTATTTTACTTTGAAGCTTTGAGAGGAAGAACTATTTTGGATCTGGAGGACCAGACTTAAACCATCTTAGAAGTAACTGTCTACTGCACTGGTGAGTGACTGTAGGTTGGTTGTTTCTGTGATCCAAAGTGCTGATTCCTCACTGAAGAGATCAGGAGTCATTCTTTAATGAACTGTTCATAAAAAGACAGGAAGCTAGAGAGGAGAGGGCTTTTGGCTCTCCAAGGAAGTGGTCTCAGGTAGATGGCTTGGATTTTGGCACCACAAGATCTGGATTCAGTTGCTGATTCTACCCCTTAGCAGCTGAAGGAACTTGAGTAAAATTTATTCTCCATAAGTCTTAGGTTCTCTTTATTTTTTCCCTTTATTTTAAATGATGGTAAGAATAGATATTATCTTACAGCGTTTCTGTTTCATGTACATGTCTCATTTATGATAAATGAGATCATGTATATGACACTGCTTTGCAAACTATTAATCATTGCAGAGGGACCAGTTTTTCTTACTGTTGCTCTGGGGAACCTGTAGAGTCTACAGGTTTTCTTGACCTCAAAAAAATGCCACTTACTCATTTGTACAAGATTTTGACTTTGAGGTGTGAAGTTATATTTTGCAAGTTTTTTCCCCGTCTGGGACTTTCTTTGCTTTGAGCTTTAATAGCTGTCTAGCACATTCACTTTTATATTCGGATGGTACTTTTCTTCAAAAGTCAAGAGGTTTTATAGACAATTATTCATTCTTTCTTGCATCCTAAGAGAGAAGGAAGTAGAAAACTCTTTTGAGGCTAGCAAAATGAAGAGAAGAAGGATCAGGAAAGCCAGGCTGATTGGCCCTGGCAGCTCATCCACATCACTGCAACACATTACCTCAAAGTAAGGCTATTGGCTTAGGCCCTTGGATAACATAAGGCCCACTCTAGGCTCCAAGAGACTTACAGTCAGACCTAAGATTATAAAAGTAGAAGAGATTCTTTGAGAAGCGCTTTATGAGACTGAATTCAATAAGCACTTCATTATTTCTTGTGTTGTGCAGACTTAGGTGGGTTCCTATTTGGATACTCAGTAAATCGCCCAATCTTTCTTAAATTACAAAAGTATCCCACCTCCATTACGCTTTTGACTGTGCCCTTCCACTGGGCATGGAGGTGACTGGAAGACACTATAAAAATATGGACGCTTTGGCTCCAGCTTCAAGATTTCTGATTGGTGGTGAGGCCCAGAAACAGATTGGTGTTTCCTGAAAAAGGTTTAGCAAAATCTGGCCCGTGTCTTTGTGTGTGTGTGTTTTGCAAAAATAGAACAGTTTCCTTTAGGGAAACCCAAAATTCAGAAAGGGCAAGATACAGGAGGAAGCGAATACTTCCTATAAATGCTAGATTGTGTTTTTCCATAAACACTTACTTTTGTTCTTTGGTTCCTTTTTAATTTTCTTTGACCTTGGCTCTCATCCACCAAGTAACTAGAAGTACAAGCTTCCTCTAGGACCCCAGTGGCCAAAGGAACAACAGGGGTTCTATCCCTGCCAATGTGAGGGCCTTTGGATGTCATATATGCTCTTTTAGCTGCTCTTGCTGGTCTCTGAAATGAACACATTACTTGACTTTATGTAATTATAGATTAATGGTAAGACAGAGCAAGATGATTTGTAACCTACATGTAAGCAGAAGCCACACTGTCCTTAAACTATTAAATGAAATTACCTTAAAATCCCTATTACTTGTGATAAGAAACTTGTTATCTAACCTGGCCTTCCTTAGGACTCTTATATTTCTTGAAGAAAGGTTCTCCTAATTGACCTGGCTTTGAATTTCTGCTTTCACCAAACCACCTAATTTTATAGATCATCTGACCACCCCGTCATGTAATGCTTTCCTGTACTATCTCATGCTTTGTAAGATAGCACCCCCATTACTTTCAGAAAAGCACCAACCAAAGTCTGTGTGCCTATATAAGACTTTCATTGAAGTTTTGGGGGGAAATGGAAGGTTTTAACGTGATAGCATTTCAAAAAATAAGATAAGAAAAAGTAGATATCAGAGTTCTTAAAAGTAGTCAGGCTAATCCTTTTCCAGAAATTCCTCACTGGTCTTCACAGTTATGTTTCTCTGCCTCTATCTTATCCTTCCCAAACATTCCTTCTGTCTCCCCAGTGGCATCAAGCACAGATTACTGCTAACTTCTTGTGAACAGATGTTCAGCTATCACTCCTGACCTCATTTTCCTCCCCAATATGGCTATCTACTTCAGAGAAATGTTATACCACTTGCCTGGAGGTAAAAGTGGCCACCACCAGTTACAGTTTCTAGCAACACTGTTCCATATTCTATTGCACCATATTTGAAAACTGTATTTTTAGCAAGAAAATATTCTTCAATGAATTCTTATTAGAATAACACCTGACATCTAACACTTGCTTCTTCAAAAATTTTTATCAGTTGCTACTCTACACATCTAAACCTCATTGATAACTAACTTTCAAAAGAATAATTGCAAAGCTTTGCAAGACCCTGAAATGCCTCTTCTTGGCTGGTTTATGGAGTCCATCATAGTACATGCTGACAGAAGGAAGGCAGGCATGAGAGAAACTTTTGGAGAAGGCCATTGTAATAACTTCCTAAACAGTCTCCCTTCCTCATTTTTTTCTTGTAATCTATTCTCCACAGAGCAGCTGGAATGGTCTTTAATAAAAACACAAATCAAACCATGTCAAAGTGGTTCCCATGTACTTATGTGTCTATCTCCAGTCTTACTACTCTCCAGCTATGCTGGCTCCCCCATTTCCAAACACACCAGGATCTCACGTGCAGCAGTCCCTTTGCCGTCACCCACCCCATCTCCACTGCCTGGAGCAGAGCTGCCCCTGCTCTTGGCATAGCTGGATCCTGCTCACTCTGTCCAGCTCAGCTTCATGTTGCTTCTACCTGAAGGCCTTCTCTGACCACCCTTTCCACGCTATGCTCTTCATTTTGAGCCTCCATTTGGCCTCATTTCCCCCTTCATATCACTTGCCACAAGTTATTATTTTACTTATTATTTGATTACGTGGTACCTTTCTATTGATCCCACTATTTCAAGAATCTGCAGACTTTTCCTGCAAACAATCAGATAGCAAATATTTCAAATATTTCATCTTAGAAACTATTACAATTTCTGCTGCAATTTCTGCTCTTCAACTCTGCTGCTATGGCCCAGAAGCTGCCATAGATAAAACACAAGTTAGCATTGTACATGCCAATGAAACTTTCTTAATGGACACCAACACTTGAGTTTTGTTTGATTTGCAAGTGTCATAAGATATTCTTTTGATTTCTATTGTATTTTAAAATGTAAAAACTTTCTAGCTTGCAGGTTGAGCAAATATAGATGGCAGGCTGGATTTGGAACCATGAGCAGTAATTTGCTGACCCCTGCAAGAAAGAGACTGTAAGCTCTATGAGGGCAAGAATGAAGTCGACTTTGTTCCCCATCACTAACCCCAGCACAATTTCTGGCATATAACAGATGTTCGATAAATATGTATTAAATGAATGAGACAATGATGCCAAGATCAAGGCAAAAGACTTATGGACTGGCAGATAGGTCGAAGGAAAAATAGACAATAGTAAAAATATGAACAAAAAACCTCATCTGGGCAAAACTGAATATTGGCCACTAATATTGTACCAAAATCCTTATGCCAAATGTATTAACCAGGGTTCTTCCAGAGAAACAGAAGCAATATTTATATTATATATTAATATATGTATATATTTGTATATAATTTACATATAATTTATACAATATGCATATATTCATATATAATTTACATGTGATTATATAATTGCACACATATAATTAATATATAAATATATATATTCTAATAACATACAACATATACATAGATTTATTACAAGAATTGGCTCATGTGGTTTTGGAAGCTGAGAAGTCCCACAGTCTGCTCTCTGCTGGCTATAGAACCAGGAAAGCCAGTGGTATTACTCAATATGAGCCCAAAGGCCTGAGACTCGGGAAAATGAGGTGTGGGTCCCCATCTGTCTAAAAGCCTGAGAACTAGGAGTACCAATGTCTGAGGGCGGAAAAGACTGATGTCTCAGCTCGAGCAGAGAAAGTGAATTTACCCTTCCTCTGCCTTTTTGTTCTAGTCAGGCTGTGAGTGTATCAAATGATGCCCACCCGCATTGGTGAAAACGATCTTCTTTTATTCATTCTACCAATGACTAATTCCAAAACTAATCTCTTCCAGAGCCACCCCCATAGATGCACCCAGAAATAATGTTTCGCCTGCTATCTGGGCATCTCTTAGCCCAGTCAAGGTGACACATAAAAGTAGCCACCACACCCAAATACCACTCTCCTAGGCAACTTGCCATTCCTCCAGCAATACTCAGAGTTTGGCAGATTTAAAGATTCACAGTAAGATCCTATGAAGATTAGGCATACATAATGGGATGCAGTGGGTTTTATTATGTTTATAACTTTGGGACTGGAAAATATTTGGTTGGCTAGCAGTGAAAAGAGCGGTTGGGATACGTGACCTGGGAGGTCCTTTAAAATTTGAGTAGTCTGAGTTATGTGAGAAAAATCTTAGTGCATAGCCATTAAAAGAAAATAATGTAAGTTTGTTTAATAAATTAAGTTGATTCCAAAACTGTGAATAATTTAGGATTTGTTTTCCAAAACAACTGTACCAATCTTTAATTCAAACACTGTAATTCAAAATTACAGTGGTTATTAGATCACTAATATCACTAATATCACTAGATCATGATATTTAGTGGGCTAATTAAGAAGGATGTTTTTTATATACCACAAACATTTTTAAATATTTCTTATGACTGAATTTCAGCACAGTTGGTTTCCTTTGTCATTCTATGTATTTTATGGAATCCATTTTAAAACATTATTCTAAAAAGGGAATCCAAAGCCCTCATCAGACTGCCAATGTGGCCCATGGCACCAAAACTCCTGTCCTAGAGTAACGGTCATGGCTTCTTTGACCTCTTGATTCATGTGACTCAGGAGTTAGAAACTCAGAGGAGGAACAGAATATTTTCAACTCATCCTCTGCTCTGATCTCTCCTGATATGCCTCTTGGTCTCTCACTATTTCTCTCTCTCTGATCAGCCCACCCTCTGCCATAGAAGAAACTGACCGAGGGAAGCTCTGCCCCTCAAGGAAGTCCGCAGCCATCCTGTTCTGCCTGTGACAAGGCAGGTAGCTTTATTTCTGGGATAAAGTATTAGGAAACCTGTTATAGCCTCAAATCTTAACCACAGACTCTATTTTTTTTATCACCAATAAGGTGACATTTTGAACTCCTGGTCTAATATCTTTGCTCCTAAAATAGTTCCAAACTTGAAAGGGAGAGAAAGACATTAGTTATGTGTCCCCTAAAGCCTCAACAATATTTTTTCAAATACTATTTCAAATTTACCTCTCATTCTTCTTTTTCATTTTTCTTTTTAATAGAGAAGTTTTAATTAGTTTAATTAATTAATCTTTTCTTCTGTAATTCCATCCACTGCCTTAAGCTTAGAAAATCCTTCTTCATGTCAAATAAACATATTCTATGGTGTTTTCTAACCTTTCTAAGATTTTTTTACTTTAAAATTTTAATTAACCTGCAATTAATTTTACTGAATACTATGAGGCCATGGCTCTATAAATGAATTCTCAAATTTTAGGTAGCTAAAATAAATTATCAAGTGAGTATTTGTTGAGTAACCCTTCATTCTTCCCTCCTTGCAGAATAAATATTTGTTGCACCTCTACTCTGTACAAGTACCAGTGCTTTGCATTAGCAACTCAATGGAGAAAAAGACCCAATTCCTACTGTCCTGATTTTCAGTACCTCCCTTTTTATATATGAAGCTCTTATGTAGTTCAGGGTCTCATGGTTGGGAGTGGGGAGCATTACCTTGCCAAGATGGTCCACAAACCCAAGGAGACTGAGACCAGAAGGCTTTGATGAAAGATAGTTCAATTATCTTCTGCTCTTCTCAACTGCAGTGACCAGGGCTGACCACTTTCCTAGGCAGGGATGCATAAGAAAGCAAGATGAATGGTCAGATGGCACTAGTTCAGGGTCAAAAAAAAATCACTGGTGGGCAAGAAAGAAAACTGATGCTGGAGAACCTGACATCCACCCTAGATGATTACTTGACTTGAGGTACAATCAGACTGATCTGGCATACAGAGGCTGCCGGGCTTGTTAGTTGGATACACACTGCACACACAAAAAAGTTTGTTCATGGTGTGATGGGTAGGAGAGACAAAGAGTGATCCACACAGAACTGGAGACAGAGAAGATGTAAAAACACCTGCTAAGGTCTTCGTGGCTCTGAGCACACCCCTTACCAGCAGGAGCCTGCTGTCGGCTCTGGTCCTTTGAGTAAGACACCCACAGAGCTCATGTTGAAGGCCAGTGGAGGCAGTCACTTAGTTGGCTGTGGTCCTTCTTGCAGCTTGGGCCCTTCTTGTGAGGAGCCCAGTGTAATGGTAACATCTGCATCATCTGTCAGGTGTCTGAGGAGAAACCAGAGCCTGCTGCTACCTGCTTAGCATCACAACCTCACCATCCTGATACTATGCTTTCCTGCAGATGCAGGCCTGCTCAGAGTCCACACGAGCCATCACATGGGCCTCTGCCTTCAAGTGTCACACACACTGAGAACAACCACAGTATCTGCCACCACAGCTTCTGTCAGAGTCCCCGCCTAGTCTTCTCCCTCTGCCTTCCTCTGCTAGTGTCCTCCAGCCCCCGGCCTGTTCTTCTCTGGGCATCCAGCCAGCCCCAGGCATTGAAACTCATGACTCCTTTGTGCTCTGTATTAATCAAATGACCTCCATTCAGCATAGTCAGCTTCCTTTCATCTACTTCTTACTTACTTCTTAGGTTTGCATTTTGTTTCTGTCACCCCATTTCACTTTCTAAGGTCCTCATCGGGCTTCAAGCTGAGAATTACCTGTAAGTCTGGGAAATATATTGCCAGCTACAGAACATTCTGGAAAATAAGTGCAGGGCAGCCACCTAGGATCTTATAGGAGGAAGCTCAGAGGAAGACATATGTGGTCCTCTCTCAGTTTGGCAGGTAGATCTCACCTGGAGGTTGGGAAGAAAGGAAGGCCTTTCTGAAAGAATTTCTTGATTGTGTCAGTATTTGTCCAGCATGTGCAACTCTTGGAGTGTTTGCACATCTACTATAGATATTAAGGAGTGGAGAAGGGCAGTGAAGCCCCCTCTTCTCTTCTCCCACACACTTCTCAATGCTTAATACCTAGCACCTACTCTGCACTGTTTGTGTGCCTCCCTACCTTTGCAAGTGGACACCTGCAGGTAACACCACAGACTATACAGCTAATGACACATACAACTGGAGTTATCTTTTTTCAAAGTGAAGAATACCCAACCTCAGCACTCAATAAATTCCAGAAATCAACACAATGCTGTGCCAAACTCTCCTATCCCCCAGAGATCCCCTGGCTTTGATACTCAGCCACAGCCCTTGACACACAGCTTCCTCAAACCCTGCCAGTGAAAGCTAGGTCTACATGTCATCATCCTTCGCCCACTCTGGGTAGTCTCATTCATTCCAGCTCACTCAGTTAAAAAAAAGACTGAAAAGAGAAAGATACTCCTTTATCCAAGCCAGGATTTTGAGAGAAGTACCTTGTCCCTGCCATGGAAATATGCATCAGACAGAGTCTCAGAGCAGAATTTCAGTGTGAAATATGTCTTCCCTTCCAGATGCCTTCTGAGGGCAATCCCTGCCATCTCTGAGTGCTCAGTCCCTAGCACCACCCTGGCATTCAGAAGACCCAAAAATGTGAACAGGGATCACACCTATGACTTTGACCTTCTTGGTACCATAGAACCTGTCTGAGTCCTAGGTTGTAGAAGTCACATTGACGAACTAGAAGTCAAAATAGAAGGACTAGGAAAAGGAATGGCCTAGAAACCATGTGATATGATGAGCTATTGAAGTCTGCTTTAGTATAGAATGGTCCAGTTTTGAAAAAGAAAATATTAAGTGGAACATGACAGTTGGTTTCAAATACTTGAGGATAGTCAAATTGAGGAAGACCAATCTTATTTTAGACAATTCTCAGTGTGGAATTGGGGGAGAAATAGGATCAATAGGTAAAATTTACAGAAAGGCAACTTTCAGTTCATATTTAAAAATAAAAACAACTTTGCTCACAATTTGATTGATCCAAAATGGGTCATACCATATTATGAAATAGTGAGCATCCCACCACATGAGATGTGCAAATAGACAATAAAACTCCTTCTATAGAAGATTTCTACATTGATTAGTAGAATTGAACAGAGCATCACTCAAGTTCCCACTAAATTTAATGTCTTAAGATCATCATCTCAGAAAGAAGAGATGAGAATGGAAGGTGAAGTTCATTATTGTTGCACATGTATTGAGCTTCCATGATATGATGCTATTGTATTTATTTATTGGGTCATATATTGTGCAGATTTCTGGAGCTACCAAAAGTATAAGATTTCTGGATTCTTTCATTCATTCAACCATCCATGCAATAATAAGTGGAATTGTATGCAAACAAAACAAAACAGAAACAAAAACATAGCCACGGAGGCAGTGCCAGCAATCCTATCTGAGTAGGTTGGCAACGTTCTTGATTGGGTCAGTTCTTGTCCAGAGAACTCAACCTCAGAGTTGAGAGGACACCACATAGCAGGACTTTTAGAAGGAGAAGCATTCACCAGCCATTCTGGAGAGAGAGGGGTTCCCCATGCAAGGCACCAAGAGAGAATGTAAAAGTCTGGTTCTATGTGCAGACATACCCTCCCACATATACAGAAAATGCCAGCCTGACAAAAACACACCAATTACTGGCAAGTTGGGTCAAGAAGCAAAATGAAAAAAAAAAAAAAGAAGAAGCAAAATGATTCAAGCAGCAAAAATATGCAATAGTGGCATGAAGAGATGTGACCCTAGAAATAATAAAGAAGAGGATTTTCCAAATGAGTCCCTGTCAAAGAGACCCCAGGACCTCTGGGAAAGCCTATATTTCTTCTTAACTTCAGCAGTCTTGCTGCAGGTTCTCTAATGACTGAGTCTTCATTCTCCTCTGGTATCACTCACTCTCCTTGGTAAGACTTAGAGAGAATAAAAATCTTTGGCTTTTCCACGTGAACCACCCTATAATGGGTGAGGGGAGGAGAGTGGGGTAGAGGCATCTGAAAGGAGATCCTATGCTGGAAGCAGAACTTAAAATGCTTCCATGAGGTGAAGCATATCTGGCTTTCACCATCTCTTTATTAACCTGTTCAAGGCTTTTTGTTGTTGTACTTGTTGTTGTTATTTTTACTCTATTCTGTGCCTTAGTGAGGCCTCTAAGTAAACTGTCTATTCCATTCAATCTCACATATAATCATTGAGTACCCATTACACAGATTTTCCTTCATGCTTTACCTTTACTTCTCCATCACTCATTCATTCATTCACTCATTCATTCAACAAGTCTTCACTGAACACATGGAATGGGCCAATCAATGCTTAAGAAAAAGCAATAGAACACTTAACAAAACAAGACAAAACTCCCATCCCTCCAGAAATCTCTTCTGTGTCACCTCCCCACCTTTCCCAGCCCAAGCCCTGAGTACCATACAGGACAGCCAGAGAATGATGATCCTTCTTTGGAAACAGCATTCTCTAAGTGGATCTGCTTCTTGATTTGCCCACCCTGAATAAGACTTTGACTGTAATTCTCAGTCTGAGCCCAACAGACTCACAAAGCTATTTATAACTACATCTGAAGGGTATTTTAGCTGAAGACTTTATGGAAATAGCAATTGAGGATGGTTGAACATCTTGGTATCACATTACAATTTATAGAAAATTAAAGAAAACTCTTAGTCTCTGCTACCAAACTGCTCTAATTTCCTAGTTTAAGTGTCCTTATCAGTCGATTTCTAAAGATACTTCTCTTCCCTCCACTCTATTCAAGGCCAGCCTCTGCTTACTGGCTGGCAGAAAAGATTTTGACAACTTCCTGTTTCTTTCTGGGATGCTGGCAACTCTCTTAACCTCTCTGTGTCTCAGTTTCATATCTATAAAATGACCTAATAATAGTAACTCCTTCATAGGATTATAGTGATGCTCAAATGAATAGATTTGCAAAGTGCTTTAAAGAGGAAATAACTTTAATAAGTGTCTTAGCTAACATGTACTGCTGCTGCTGCCCCTTGCCCCCTCCTTGCTCCAAGATTTTACTATTTCAAATCCAAAGGCTACAAGCATAGTGCCTTAACAATAGTAGACAGCCAATAAATAATACATAGAATTAATTAACAAATTGGTACAGGAAACATGAATCCTGTCCAAGAAATTCACAATCAGTAGAAGAAGCAGAGACAGACACAACCCAGGCAGTAAGAGTCAGTCTGTAGAAGATGACAGAACAACAGTACGAAGCACTAAGTCACGTGATTAATTCTTCCTGGAAAGATTAAAGAAGGTGCCACCAGAAGAGCTGACAGTGAGATCAGACAATATGACTGAGATAGACTGAGTTCCAAGTGTTGAGGAATCATTTAGAGATAAAATTGCTCATGAGGAAAAAGGAGACACAGACTTGGAGCTCAGTGGAGTTAGTGAGAGCTACGACACAGATGCCAGAGCCATCACAGAAAGGTGATCAGTTAAGCCTGAGGGTCCTGAGACCGAGAATGGGAACAGACAATACTCATAAAACAATCTGGAGGGAAAGTACTTAAAAACTGTTAAAAGGCCTGAAATGGGAATTGGCGCCTGGTGATGATGACGGCTTTAACTGTAACACTAACAAGAAGTCATGGGGCTTGTTGTTCAAGAATACTTAGTGATCTCTGAAAGAATTATTTCCATACACAATCAGGACAGAGAACAGAGATGAGTTGGGGGAAAATGTATGTGAGTGGGTGGAGGAAACTGGTGAAGACTACTTGCTCTACAGTGGAGCAGTGCTGGGAGAGAGGCCAATAGAACATGGAGAACACAAGCAAGCACTCTGTAAGGAACAGTCATGACCCACTTAGGAGGACATCAGTCATAAAACAGAAGTAAGAAGGTTGGGAAGAAGGAAGCTAATCAAGCCTAGGTCTGATTTCCAGGTTATAGAAAATACAAGATATTGAGCACCTTCATTAAACATCACCAAGAAGCAGCAATCAGAAAAATTCAGATTATGGGACATTTGACAGAACTGACCTGCTTTCATCAAGTCACTAGCATAACAGGAAATAAAAGGGGGCTGGGAAAATGTTCTTGATTAGATAAAAATGCAGTGACGTAGCAATCCAGTATAAAATGTAAGCCCTACATGAATCCTAATTTAAACTAATTATAAAAAGACATTTTTGAGACAATGACGGAATTTGCATAAAGTGTGGCAAAATAATACAATCTTGAATCTGGGTGAAGGGTGCATAGAGGAATCACATTGTATTGTCTCCACTTCTATGTTTGAAAACAGTTATAATAAAAGTTTGAAAGAAAAAATATGAAAAGAGATAAATGACAGAGGGAACACAGTCCCAGGAAAGGAGCACAGAGAATGGCTTTGGGGCACAGGAAGGGATTTTGTCTGTTGGAACAGGAAAAAATCAACAAAGGACATGTGCCAAGACTGCTGCAGAGTAGAGGAAGGGCAGTAAGGGAAGATGAGGAAGGGCTTGTTTGGTGACCTCCGAATTCTTAGCAAAGGAAGGGACAAACTTGTCTCCCTATGATGGAAGAAACAGGGCATTGGGATTGGAGCTTGAGGAAGGAGAGAACATATGACGCAGTCATTCATCACGCCAGAGAGAACAAACCATGGAGGCAAATCACTATATAATCAGTACAGAGGGCCCAGGGGAAGCTCAACTGCGTAGTATTATAGAAGACCTGGTGAGAAATCCCGAGATCTTGACAAAGAGGAGACAGTCATATTGTTTCTGGGGATTTCAGTGCCTTACACAAAGAGGTGAATTATTTGGGGACTTTGGAACTCTGTCTGGACCAGTTAGCGGTGGCTTTCTTATTGTTTGTTCATATATTTGTTTTTAGAATAAAGATATTTTTATTATCTCTTGCATGAGATCATAGAGGTGGTTTTCCCTTTTACCAGTGCCTAAGAGAGGTGCTGCCCTCCCCTGCCACAAGCCCCCAGAATTTAGAGAGACGATGCCCCCAATAGTAGATGTGAATTTCTTCAGAGCTTTGAGTGATTGCAGTTGTGTAAGAAGCACTTACTCTAGAGTGGCCTTTACTACTCAGATAAATTAGCAAGTCAGTCTCAGTTATGCTTAAGAATGACTTTGTGTAGGGGAGTGGAGAGAGACACATAGACTTTTCTCCTCAGGGAAGAAGACGCAGAACAGCAAATTAAAAAGCCCTGGCATACAGCCATCCAGAGAAATTGCCACTTCCCTGCTTCTGTTGATGGGCTCCAAAGCCTTTCCATCATGGAAATTTTCTGCACTTGTGGAAAATCTCCAGGCGCACAGAATGGCAAGAGTCCTACCTATGTTGGGTTGAAGGATCCTTTTCTGGCTCTCTGGGAAGGAAGGACTTGCTAATTAAATGACTGGTGTCAATTAGATTCCCAGAGAGTAATTTAACACACACACACACACACAAGAGAGGAAAATAAAAGCTCTCCTCACGACGTTGGATGTGTAAAGACTTTACATTGAGCCTGGCACATAGGCAGTGCTCCAAAATACTGTCCCCTTGTAAGTGACTTTGGTGGGAAAAAGTGGGCATGAATGAAGCTTCTGGAGTTCTAATAACATTCTGTTTCTTGATTTAGGTTCGGGTTATGCAGGTATATTCAACTTATAAAAAAATTCATTGAGATACAAATAATCTCTATACTTTTCCCTACATTGGTTATACTTGAATTAAAAGCCACTGATTTTCTTTAACTTTTGTTTGTTACCAGTCAATAATTATTCATTAAACTAGGGTCACCTCTACTTGAGTTAATTAAAGAACTTACTTGAAAGATTTAGATTGTATATCTTTTCAAATATTCAGTGATTTAAAACTCCCCTTCAATATTTTTCATGGGCATCTTTCAGAAGTAAATGTAGGAAGAAGGGCAAGAGAGAAGGAATCCTGTAACAATACTCTATATTCAATCTCTATAATACATAATTTTAATTATATAACTGTTTGTGAAGTTTGTGTGACTGTTTGCTTAACATTCATCTCTGCTGCTGGATAGCGTGAGGGCCAGGAGCATACTCTCCCTTTCATCATTATATTGTCAGCGTCTAGCAAGATGCCTAGCACATAGTAGATGCTCAATAAACATTGGTTGAATGAGCGGATATATGAATTTGAAATCCAGCCTTAGTCTTAGTTGGGTAGAAAGCTAGGAAATTCTTTGAACAAACCCTAAGACATAAATCTGTGCCCTACTACTGTAAAAAATAAAAAAGAATACAGGCAAAAAGATCTTTTAAGGAGGCTCTAGAGTTCAATATTTATTGTGAAAATTTTTGAAAATAAAATGTTAAATTGCTTTGTCCTTATTTTTATCACATCCAATTTTTCATCTTAGTAGCACTTGGTACACTGGCTTCCCTCATTTTAAGTATACTAGTGAATCTTCACATTTATATGTAATAATGCTTTAAGATAAGGTCACAAAGAACCCAAGGGAAGAATAAATGAAATATAAAAGTCAAAGATGACTTTTTAATAACAAGAAGCAGCCTATGCCAAGGAGAAAGTACCTGGTAAGCACAAAAAAAAAAAAAAAAAGAGGAGAAAGACATTATGTGAAAAGATGCAGAAGCTAGGGAAGAAGACATGTTAACAAGAATTAAAAAGAACTGAGAAAAATTATGCCCTTAGCTGCCTGGATATGGGTATGGGGGTTGAGGGTTGAGGGCACTCATTTAGGACAACATACCCAAGTACAAATCTGGCCAGAGGCAAAGCTTCAAATAGAGAAGCTCTGCTTTAGGATCTGCTCAGTGCTCTCAACCAGTTCTCCTTTTTCCATTGTGGGGCATCCCACCAGCATCCTCACCCACCACCAAATACCCACTCCCTTGTGCTGCTGGCTGGCTGCCCTGTCCTCCCCACAGTCATATTTCCATTCCCCCCTCCTCCCTAGGTACTATCTCTGACTCCTGGCTTTTTTCTCCTTTCAATTATCTGTCCTATGTCTATGCCAAGATCTAAGCTCTTTTCTTCACTTAAAATTCCTTTCATAACTTTAAAAAATAATAACTTTATTGAGATAACTTACATACCATGCAATATGCCTATCTAAACTGTACAATCCAATAGTTTTTAGTATATTCAGAGTTGTGCAATCATCGCCACAGTCAATTTTAGAATATTTTCATCATCTCAAAAAGAAAACCTGTACCCATTAGCAGTCATTCCATTTCTCCCAACTCCCAGGTGAGACAACCACTAATATCCTTCCTGTCACTATAAATTTGCCTCTTATGGACGTTTCATAGGTATGCAATCATATGATATGTGGTCCTTTTTGTCTGGCTTCTTTCATTTTGTCTCATGTGTTCAGGATTCATCCATGTTGTGGCATATGTCAATACTCCATTCCTTTTTTGTTTTTTTTTAATATTTTATTTATTTATTCATGAGAGACACACAGAGAGAGGCAGAGACATAGGCAGAGAGAGAAGCAGGCTCCCTGCAGGGAACCTGATGTGTGACTGGATCCAGGACCCTGGGATCACGACCTGAGCCAAAGGCAGATGCTCAACCACTGAGCCACCCAGGTGCCCTCCATTCCCTTTTTTTTTTTTTTTTTAAGATTTTGTTTATTTATTCATGAGACACACAGAGAGAGAAAGGCACAGACACAGGCAGAGGGAGAAGCAGTCTCCATGCAGGGAGCCCAACACGGGACTTGATCCCAGGTCTCCAGGATCACACCCTCGGCTGAAGATGGTGCTAAACCACTGAGCCACTCAGGCTGCCCCATTCCTTTTTTATTGCAAATAATATTCCATTGAAGAACTATGCTACCTGTATCCATCATCAGTTGATGGAAATTCCATCTATTTCTACTTTTTGGCTATCATGAACAATGCTGCCTCTGCAACAGAATCATCAAAAGCAACTCTTCATTTGATCACTTAGTGAACTCAGTCATGTGCCATCACTACTACTTCAGTTCTAAATGGCTTCTTGCTTCACCTTCTATAGAAGTCGTTGTCAAACCTCACTAAAACCAATGATTTTCTTCTGGTATTGCTAGTATCTCTAGAAGCAGACTACTTCTGCAAGCTTCCTCAGACTCCAATGCACTCATTCAAATCCAGCATATAAAAAAAAGAAAAATGCCTTTCTACCCTTAATTACAAGTGCTGCTGGTATTGCTCCTTTAATCAATCTGATGTTCTTCTCTGTCCCCCCCACCCTTTTTTTTTTTTTTTTGCGTTTTTGTGCAGTTATGCATTGCCTTATGCTGCTAACATGAGAAACTATTTTTTCTCCACCTTGGGATATTCAAGACTTCATTGATGTCAGCTGGTCTTTGGATACTGTGTTAATCTGTACCAGTCCAAGTTTTCCCTGTTTTACACTACTCTGTTGGCTGGTATAATTCTGAGATTCTTTCTTACCTTTTCAGGTAAAAAATAAATAAAAAATTAAAAAAAAGCTTATTCTTAAACCTAAACTTTCTCCAAGGTCCCTTACCCAGTGGATAGTTTGGGATCCCTGATTCTCTAAGATTTCAAATTGGAGTATGCATTCACATACATAAAATGTTTCTAGGAAGTATATATTAGTGTATAGTTTCAACAGAATCAATTTCCAGATCCTCAACTTCTGTCTGAACACTTTCCTAATTGTTATGGGTGAGAGCATGGCTGCTCATGCTGTTTTCCCTGACCACTAATCAGGCTTGTCCAATTTAATGAAAGAAAAACTTACCCTTGCCCATCCTAAACTTACTTCAATGTTTTACCCAAGGATGTAAAAAAAGAAAAGAAACCGAGGACATCAGACAATGTGACAATATTAAATTTGTACATGTGATACAAAAGTGAGTGTCTCTAATGATATAGGAAAAAGAATCTACAAATCAAGTGGTTTCCAATTCTTTGCTTTGTGCAGAACTGAAAACATTAGTTGATGGGTCATTAAGAATCATTCTTAGTAACAGTTATTGGCTGCTACCCCTATAATCCCTCTTTCAGTTCCATTTACTTACTTATGTGAATGAAGTTTCTCAGTATTTATACCTATAAAAGTAGGAATATTAGCTAACATTGGCAGTAAGTAATATCCATCCAAGAATAAATACATAAACAAATTGAAAAGGTATCATTTCATCTGTTTTAAGATATACATTTATAATAAAATTTTACTCTTGTCTGTTCTACTCATATGCAGTTCATAAGTGAGTGAGAGATGTGGGTATGTAGCATTTGGGGGTCCCCTCTGGTTCTTTCCCTTCTAAAAAAGAGTGGTTCTCACCACTCTCTTTGGTATTTAGTTTCCTGATGTTTTTCTTATTCTCTAGGCCTAAAAAATTGCAAGTTTTGTCATATGTGCTGCAGCCACATGCAGACTGTTCTTAGCCTCAAGCAAAAAGCCCCAGACAGGAACTTGTTTGTATAATCTAGTCTTCCCTCTCCAGGCAAGTATGAACTTCCCACTGAGTCCATACACTTCTGTTTACTCTCTTGTACCTTCACATAGTGAATTTTTTAAAAACTAGATTCAGATTTTTCAGTTGTTTTCCATCTGAATGGAGAAAGTCTTAGTTCATCATATCATATTGGCATCCAATTTTGTTTTAAATGTCAATCAATATTTAGGATAATCTGGGAATGATATCCTTTGCCATTATTTAGACTAATGTTGAAAAAATTTAGATATCAACTTTACCATATAAAAGGATTTTTTTTTCTTTCAAAATTACATTAAGGGGGTGAGATCAGAAACTTCTGAGCCACTTCAGGCCTGCCAGTCTTACCTCATTCTTGCCAGAGCCAGTGTAGCCACCAGTGCTGCCTGGGTTCTGATTTTGTGCAGGTAAAATCTGATAGTGCCTTAATTCATGCCTGTACCAAGTGCCTCTTGCCTCCCACCCTGTTGACCGTGAGGCACAGGATACTGTAGGACCAAACATGGAGCCCATATTTCCATGACCCAGATTTGAAGATGTTAAGACTCTCTGGGTAGACCTCTAACAGATGGCAGATGGAAACCAGTGGTAAGTTCTTTTTCTCCCTCAAGAATAACTATCCTATATCCCCAGCTTTGCAGGGTCAGTCCAGCAGAATCAAGAGAGTAGCTGTATTTAGTGGAAGCCAACTCAATAATTCATTGTTGGTTTGACTTTTCCACCACCTCTGGCTCACATCCCTTTTCCCTCACTCCTTCTTCCCCAAGATGGCACACAATGCAGTAGTAGTAGTATAGTAGCTTTGTTTTCTGGGGTAGCCAGTTTAAGAAAGGGGTACATGAACCCTGCCTGTAGGCCTATGGACACAGATTCAACAATTCATTCATCACATCTGATCTCTGGTCTTCTGAGCTCTCCTGCCACTCTGACCTATGCATCTCTAAGCCACCTAGTCCCATCATGTTCTGAAAGCTTGCTGAAGTTTCAGTGGTCCACTTTGCTTATGAGGAGGGATTTTATATCTGACCTGTGACTTTGGAGGAAACAGAATATCTCCAGGACCAGAGCTTCTAGAAAGACTACATCCTAAAGAAACAGTAGACGCTTGAACCCTGATTCCTCAGCCTTTCTTTTTTTCCCTTTTTCAAAAATGTTCCCTTTCTATCTTATTTGTGAGACAAAGAAGAAAGCATCTCTGGTAAATGCACAAAACAGGAAGCTGGCATTCAAACTACCCATGTTCCATCAGGGTTCCTTTTTAATACCTTAGGAATCTCCTGCTCTTGGTTGTGTGTGTTTCATCAGCTACATTCGGCTATCCTGTCAACGAGACAAACGGCAGGACCAGAACCAATGCGTAAACAATGAAGAGAAGCAAATTGTATTCCAATATAAGGAAGAGCTTTCCAATAATTGGTGGAGTTAAACAAGCAGAGCAGATAGAGTGAGTGCCCTGTGGGATTGTAGGAGCTCTGTCTGGAAGTTCCAACACAGAAGTTGTATAATCCCCATTTGGAATGCTTTGGAGAAGAAATACTCAGGCTTGATCCCTGAGGGTCTCTGACTCAATAGTTTGAGTTAGTTTGGAAAACTGCACTTTAGCACATATTGAGGTGATGTAAACAAGTCTGGCCCAAGGACCATACTTTGAGAACTACTGTAGTAAAATTCTGATAAGATAACCCCTAATTTGAGATGTAGGGGAGTGTAGTGATTAGGAGCACAAGCTTTGGAATCATATTAGATCTGAGTTTGAGTCTCAGTTCAGCTATATACTAGCTGTGGATTTAGGCAGCCTACTAAAGCTCACTAAGCCTGTTTCCTCATCTGCATGATTGGAATGCAATAGGACTTACCTTATTGGGTAATTCTGAGTAATAAATATATCAGAAGCAAAGTAGCCATTAACATTAACCTTCATTATTTGCAAGGAGCCATACATAATATGTCCTCCTTTGTGGCTATTATCACTATCTGGCTATCTTCACTATAGGAAGAAGATCCTTTTCCTTTCCAGAAGAACAGCTATTCCCGGAGCAGAAGCAGGGCTGCTCATCTATAGCAATAATCTGTATATACTACATGTCAGGAAACAAAGTGGGGCAACATCATATCAGCATGTAAACATCACATCAAGTAAACCAACTTCCTAAAAAAAGAAAAAAAGGCTTTCCCTGTGCCAACAAATAACCATAATTAAAATAATCACCTGCCTGCTCAGGAAAGTCAATATCGACCACTACAGGGGAAATCACTATAACCAAATGAGGTTTTCTAAAAATAAAGACAAAGTGCTATTTAGAATACCACATACAATCCAGATTCTCCTTAAAGGAAAGAGTCTAGTGAAATCTTCTCTTTTTTTTACATCAGTAAGCATTCTAGGCCATTCTAGTAGCCTAAAAGCATCTCTGCTGAGTGGAGAGAAAAACCTCAACAAAAGGGATTGTTCAATCATATCCTTCAAATCTGTTTGCCCACTGAGTCTCCATGCCAGTCTTTCCAAGCAGGGGGAGTGAATTTGTGATTTCCTTCACACATAGGCTTCTCATCAACAGAGAGGGCAGTCCCCTGGGGAGCCAAAGTGGCCATCTGACTCACACTCTGGGCTTCGTTAACAAGAGCATTTGGATGGGTAAGGCCTCAAGGGACAAAGAAAACAAAAAATAGAATGTAAAAGCTGGCTCTGAAAGGCACAAGAGCACCAAGAGACTTCAGGCCAGCTGCCCCCAGTTTCTTGCTGGAGTATACACACTGGAATTCCCCTTTGCCATGGACCGCTCCCCAATCCCCTAGGGTTCTGGCAGCTGGGGGCAGCCCTCACCAAGACAATATCTCTATAGAGATGGATAACGTTCTGCAAACAATGAACAACTAAAAGATTCTTAGTACTTTTGGTTTTGTTGTTGTTGTTGTTTAAATTTTGTTTATTATTTTTTTAATTGGAGTTCAATTTACCAACATATAACATAACACCCAGTGCTCATTCCGCCAAGTGCCCCCCTCAGTGCCTGTCACCCAGTCACCCCAACCCCCTGCCCACCTCCCTTTCTACTACCCCTTGTTTGTTTCCCAGAGTTAGCTGTCTCTCATGTTCTGTCACCCTCACTGATATTTTCACTCATTTTCTCTCCTTTCCCCTTTATTCCCTTTCACTATTTTTTATATTCCCCAAATGAATGAGACCATATAATGTTTGTCCTTCTCCGATTGACTTACTTCACCCAGCATAATGCCCTCCAGTTCCATCCACGTCGAAGAAAATGGTGGGTATTGGTCATTTCTAATGGCTGAGTGATATTCCATTGTATACATAAACCACATCTTCTTTATCCATTCATCTTTCGATGGACACCGAGGCTCCTTCCACAGTTTGGCTATTGTGGACATTGCTGCTAGAAACATCGGGGTGCAGGTGTCCCAGCGTTTCATTGCATCTGTATCTTTGGGGTAAATCCCCAGCAGTGCAATTGCTGGGTCGTAGGGCAGGTCTATTTTTAACTCTTTGAGGAACCTCCACACAGTCTTCCAGAGTGGCTGCACCAGTTCACATTCCCACCAACAGTGCAAGAGGGTTCCCCTTTCTCCACATCCTCTCCAACATTTGTGGTTTCCTGCCTTGTTAATTTTCCCCATTCTCACTGGGGTGAGGTGGTATCTCATTGTGGTTTTGATTTGTATTTCCCTGATGGCGAGTGATGCAGAGCATTTTCTCATGTGCATGTTGGCCATGTCTATGTCTTCCTCCGTGAGATTTCTGTTTATGTCTTTTGCCCATTTCATGATTGGATTGTTTGTTTCTTTGCTGTTGATTTTAATAAGTTCTTTATAGATCTTGGATACTAGCCCTCTATCTGATACGTCATTTTCAAGTATCTTCTCCCATTCTGTAGGTTGTCTTTTAGTTTTGTTGACTATTTCTTTGGCTGTGCAGAGGCTTTTTCCTAGTACTTTTTTTTTAATAATAAATTTATTTTTTATTGGTGTTCAATTTACCAACATACAGAATAACACCCAGTGCTCATCCTGTCAAGTGCCCCCCTCAGTGCCCGTCACCCAGTCACCCCCACCCTCCGCCCTCCTCCCCTTCCACCACCCCTAGTTCGTTTCCCAGAGTTAGGAGTCTTTATGTTCTGTCTCCCTTTCTGATATTTCCTACCCATTTCTTCTCCCTTCCCTTCTATTCCCTTTCACTATTATTTATATTCCCCAAATGAATGAGAACATATAATGTTTGTCCTTCTCCGATTGACTTACTTCACTCAGCATAATACCCTCTAGTTCCATCCACATTGAAGGAAATGGTGGGTATTTGTCGTTTCTAATGGCTGAGTGATATTCCATTGTATACATAAACCACATCTTTATCCATTCATCTTTCGATGGACACCGAGGCTCCTTCCACAGTTTGGCTATTGTGGACATTGCTGCTATAAACATCGGAGTGCAGGTGTCCCGGCATTTCATTGCATCTGAATCTTTGGGGTAAATCCCCAGCAGTGCAATTGCTGGGTACTTTTGAAGGCAGTTTAGTGAGGAACAGGGAAAACCCACCTCTATTTAGCAAACACGGAGCACTAACCATTTGTCAGACATGATGACAAGCACCTGTGATAGGAAGCCAACACCACATCTGGTTCTGCCTTCAGGAAGGCCTAGTCAGTCTGGGAGCTTACATAGCACATTGGGTTCCTAGGGAGTTGGGGTACTCTGTGTGTCTTTGTAAGACAAGAAACAGGAAGGCCTGAGAGGGGGCCTCTAAGGCTCTCACTGATTTCTGCACAATAGGAGTGAAAACCAGAAAAAACATCCACTCCAGTGTCTCCCACAGAGTTCTGGAGAACATCTACCTGGAGCTTCCTCTTTAGGCAGCACCTACAGAGCTGCAAGCCCAGCTCTTCACATCCTAGGGAGCCAGTCATCTAAGAAACAATATGAAAAAGATAAGCAAAACCAGTGGGCATTTCCACTTCACAAAGGGGAGGTCAGAAGTCAGGCTAGCAGGAGGACATAATATCCCATATTTGCTTAGCACTGTATACTTGATCAAAAGTCTCTACACATAATTAAAGAAATATTTATGACCTACCTAACCAAAGTCAAGTATTTTAGAGCCATTGCCTTTTTATAATTTTGATAATTACCCTGTTTGTGAGTTATTGTTGTCAGGAAGTGAATCTGAGAGATTATGAGTACAATATTTATTATGTCGCTTCCAAGCTATTTGCCCACAGATAACCTCAGAGGGGAACATCTCTCTGGAGGAGATGTCACTAACAGTGTGAGTCTCATACTGTACCCTAGAGCAGTGGCGAGAAACTGACATTAATTGAACATCTGGGTGCTGCGCTCTTTCATACACATACTGTGATGGGCTGATCATGTCCCCTAGATTCATATATCAAAGGCTCAGCTCCCACTACCTCAGAATGTGTCCATATTTGCAGACAGGATCTTTAAAGAAGTCATTCAGGTAAAACGAGGTCATCCGGGTAGACTGTTAACATGATACAACTGGTGTCCTCATGAGATAACCATCTGTAACTCAAGGAGAGAGGCTCTCAGAAGAAACCAACTCAGCTAACACCTTGATCTCAGACTTCCAGCCTCCAGAACTATGAGGAAAATAGATTTCTGTTGTATAAGCCACCCAGTCTGTGGCATTTTGTTACAGCAGCTCTAGCAAACTGATAATGCACTATCTCGCTTTATTTTTGTAATATCTCTGTAAAAGTAGGTGTAATATCCATTTTTGAGGTGATGAATCAGAAGCTAAGAAGGGTTAAAGTAACTTCATAGAGGTCACATAGCCAGCTAGTGGCAGAGCCAAAATCTGTCTGATTGTAAATCCTCTTCTCTTTACATCCCACCTGGTCTCTTAGGCACACTCAGTTCTGACTCCGAAACCCTTTTGTGCCCTGTTCCAAAACATCAAGCTTAGAAATTCCCATGAGGATGAAAACAGTAACAGAGAACGTCACACAGGAACCTGCACTGAGCATTTCAAAGACACAAGACTGAGTAGAGCTGTTGGAGCCAGAGGAGCTATAAATAATAACCGCAATATTTGTAGAAAAGTAAGGAGACCAGCTTTCCCCTGTGAACCACAAGGCTTTTAAGCTTAAGGAAATTCTCACACTTTTTTCAGCAGAGCAAGA
The DNA here is from genome assembly GCF_053574225.1 of Canis aureus. Lineage (NCBI taxonomy): Eukaryota > Metazoa > Chordata > Mammalia > Carnivora > Canidae > Canis > Canis aureus. Next base: position 51,553,940 of record NC_135616.1, read on the forward strand.
TTTACCACATTTTGGGGGTTCAGAAGACCAAAGACCGATAATGGATTTGTAGCTGGAAAATGTCCCAGAGAACTCTGCATATCTGTATGCTACCTCTTCAACAGGAGCAGAGTGGGGGAAATGCTTAGTTTGCAAACTACAGGCTTCCAGCGCATAAAAAATTATAACTTCTTTAACTCAACTTCTATTTCACGCACCATTCCTACCTGTGGACAGAAAATGTGACCTAGTTCCTTGAGATGAAGAGTATAGTCACTTCGAATCTAAACCTGGTCATTTCCATATTCCCCTCCCCCACCTTTATCACCTGGGTGGCAGCTGTCATTCCATCTACATTCATTCCGTTATTGAACACTTGCTGGAAGCCTCAGACTCTATGAGGTTTCCAGCCTTTGGTTCCTTGTGGTCTTTATGTTTCCCTTCATCCTTCAAGGTACATAGGCCATCACTCAGCTCATTCTGAGCCCCTCCTTAACCATGCCAGGGGACATCGGAGTCCTTCCTCCTGCCGAATCCTCCAGGCAGTGTCACATCAGGCCCATCTGTGGTAACCCAGAGTGGTCTTATCTTCCACTCAATGCCCCCTCCAGGGACATGGTAGCCACTCTTACACAAGAGGCCTTGACTCTCAGATTCCCAACTGCTAACACCATCTCAGCCAGAGTGGGAAAGCCAGCTTGAGCCCATTTCTAGGGACACTGACCTTGCCTCAAGGTCCCTTGCTCCCACCTGTTCTCCTCTGGCCTTAGCTCGTTCCAGTGCCAGGGACTGTGGGGGCACAGCTCTGCTCTTCACCGTCTGTTTTTTTTTTTGTTTTTTTTTTTTGAGCAGATAATGAAAAGTGACTCAACTCTTAGAAATCAAAAACTTAGCTTTTAAAACCATGGTTTCTACTTTCTGCTTTAAGAATTTCTAAGTCCCTGATTTCTCACCTCAAAAATGGACAAGATTATACCTACCTTTGCAGAGAATTATACGAATGAAGTGAGCTTATCTGAACAGAAAAGCCAGGAATTTGACTCTTTGCTGTCTGTATTTTGTGGAATTCCTGCCCAATACAATCATGCTAATAAATGAGAGAGAATAAACCCAAATATAGTATGGGATTACCAAGGGAGAAAATATTCAATTATATTCTAAGTCTTATCACCACATCATACATAAAGATATATTATATATAGCTATACATTAATATAGTATTTATAATATATTAATTTATAACATATAATACACAATAAGGTAATATGTGATGTTATTAATAATTAATATTATTATAATGCTATCTTACTGTGTATTATATTTATATTAGACTTTTCTGTCACTTATAAAATGGGAGCTTGGTTTTGACTCTGCTCTCCCTGCTAGACCAGACACCTCCTTAGAGTACAACATCCTCCTTTAACAGAGGTCCAGGTTTGCCCTTCTGGAAGTCTCTATCTCTCTCTGGCTTCATTCAGCTTCCTGTTCAAATGTCACCTCTTCAAGGAGGCTTCTCTGCCCCTCCGTCAAACGGCACACACCCCACACTCCTCGCACTCTTCCCTTGTCCTGCTTTATTTCTCTTCCTGCTCTCATTACTCCCTGACATTCATCATATGTCTGGTTGTTTCTTCTACATTGTCATCCCCCACACACACACACCTAGGATGTAAGCTTTTTGGGAGCATGACCTCACCGGCGCTGTGCCACACTCCCAGGGGCTGGAACAGTCCATGCACATAACAGATGGTAAGTCTTAGTGGAAGGGAGGGAAGGTGGTAAACAGGTTGGTTATCATACCCCTTGCCTCTCAAAGGCACTCCCAAGGGCTCTAGCCCAAAGTACCCAGAATTGTGAAAAGAAGCACCCTGAAACTTGTTGTCTGCCTTCTTTCAGGAACAAAAGTGTGTGTTCCTCCTCTGCATTTCTCCTGCTGCTGCTGCTGCTGCTGCTCCTGCTGGCTCCGCAGAGTTCTCAAACACTGCTTGGCCCTTCTGTGGGTGGGCTTCCTGGAAGAGGCACCCCATCAGGAGAGCCTGTGCTACCTCCACTGCCCGTCCCAGATGCTGGGAGGTAGGACCCCCACAGCCGCTTTTCTCTTCTCTGCCTCCCGGGAACAAGGGAACAACACAGAAGGGACCCTGTTGGGGAGGAGCAGGGGTCACCAGGGCATGCAGCACTTCACTTTCTTCAGAGGCCCTGCAGCGTCTTGAAGTCTGAGTGTTGGCCTGGAGCTGGAGGAAGTAAAGCCACCCCCGACAGGGACAGCCAGCCGCTCTGCCATGGGGTCAGCCCTTCCACGGGCTTTCCTTGCACACCAGGCTCCAGCTACTTCTGTGCTCCTTCCATCTCCCACTCTCTCCCCACCTTGCTTTGGCACCTGTGCTTCCCTAGAGGGTTATTCCCCAACATCCTTTGCCTGGCAAACTTTTGCTGGCTTTCAGGACTCAACGCAAGTGTTGAACTTCCCTGACCCCCACCTCCTTCCAGGCTGGGTGAGCTCTCTGTCTTCCTAAGAGACCCTATGTTCTACTAAGTCAGAATTTATCACTCTGCACCATGGTAGCATCTGTCTCCCCGACTATGAGCCAGCCTACTGAAAACAAAAGCTCTTTGCTTTGCACCTCCTGTCCCTCCCCCAGAGTCAGACACACAGAGACGGTGAAATGTACTGTGCTCCAGCACTAATTCATTCTATAAATACTAGAGCACTAGAGCAAAGATGGAAGACAAGAGCTCTGTGCTCAAGAAGTTTATATCCTAATCAAGGAGACAGACAATAAACACACAGATAACTAGGTCAGGATTAGGATCGTGAAGGAAATAAACAAGGTATTTTGACCAACATCAGCAGCAGAATCCTGCTTTAAGAGGAGGGGTCAGCGAGGCACAGGAGAATGAATGCATGAATGAATGAATGAATGAATGAATGAAATTGCAAACACAATGAAGCTGAGATCACAAAGCAACCTTGTCACTAAAGGTCCCTCTATCTTAGGACAGTCTCTATCACCTCAGAGTCCAGTGAGCAGTATATGCTTAAGCCTAGTGCTATATGTACCTGATAGGGGACATTAATTCATCCAAAGATCCCTTTCCATCTGCTTATCTTTGGGGTTGGTGAGGGGGATAGTAGCATTGAGATTATGGACCATGGATCGAGATGATGGATTATGGATTATCCCTGTCAGGATAAAAATGCAGCTATTCCCAAGAGACCACTATGCTGAAGTTCCAAGGCTGGCCGTAGGGACACGATTAAGACTGGTGGAGCCGACATTCAGGCCCCAGGGAGGCGCAGGTGTAAACATTTAATGATGACACATAGGGAGAACTATCACAACAGGGGCGTGTGCACAGGGAAGCGGAGGATAGGAGGGGCAGGTTATTTCTGCAGGGGTGCGGAGGGTGATTAGCAGGGGCAGGCAGGGAGTGTTCCTAAGATTTATTTGGAGTGGAACCTAGACGGAAGGTTAACAGAAGGTTGGAAGCAGCAGGAATGCTTTCAGTGGAGAAAAAAGCAAGAAAAAGGGCAGGCCAAGGTGAAGTGCAAAGGGAGCTCAGTGGTGGTGAGTGGTGCAGGGTGGTGGCAGAGGAGGGCAGATCAGTCAAAGGATGCTAAGGCCAAAGTGGATCCTGTAGGGTCATTGTGATTCTAGGAGGCAACTGGCCAAGAGTCTAGAAACTTGCATTAAAATTCAGATATAGCATTAAGGGGGGGGGGGGTGTATGTCAACTGATGAGTACTGGGTGTTATACACAAATACACAACTGATGAATTATAGAAAACTACATCTGAAACTACTGATGTACTGTATATTGACTAATTGAATTTTTAAAAAATAAAAACTAATTAATGAATTCAGATACAGCTTCTGAAAAAAAAAAAACAGCAAAATTGCCGTGGAAGGTGGAGCAGAGATGGCACTGCAGCCCATATCACCAGGGTTGGGCTAGCCTTGAGGAATACAACCCTCTGTGAAGCATACCTGGTGGGAAGCTAAAGAAAGGAAGGAAGTAGAGTCGATTTCTGGCTTGTCCGGATGGACAAGAGAGGAGAGCTGCCCCCTGAGTTCCTGTTTCAGGTGCAGCTGATGAACCCAGACAGCATTGTTGGGGGAGCTACATTCTGGAAGGTGGGATCCTGGGTAAGGACCTGTCTGTTCCTCCTCCCAAGGTACTGTCCTGCCCCACGGAGTCTCTATAAAACTCTACCTTCCAGCAACAGGTACAGGGAGCACCCCTATGTCAGCAACAGGGGTTCCTAGGGCTCTGAAGAACGCAGCCCACACCTAATGGGGACAGCATCTGTGCTCCCCAGGGGAGGGAGGAATTGCCTGTCATGGTCCCTCCAGGTGTTCTGATGCAAACACCTCCCTGTGAGAGGTCCCACAATGCCAGGCCTAGTGCCTGCCCAGAATGGAAAATAAATGCAGGCACATGGTAAACATAAGATTGTGTCCTAATAATAAGTAATAGCCAGCACGCACAAGTGCTTTACCAGCTTCTTAGGTTATATTGGACAAATAAGACCAACTTCAACTGGTTGTCAGTGCTGGCCGAGGCACAGCACATTAGACTCTGAGTGGGAGCCCCGCCTTATGTGCCTCTGAGAATGAGGGATGTCTCAGGACAGCCTCCTCTCCTGTATGCTTAAGATTCTTCATCTGTAAGGTCTGTTCCCTGATTCCTTTAAAGCCTCAGGTCTGACAGATGAGGACACAAAGCCCTCATGGCAGTAAACACTTGGGAACATGTCTGGTGAAGTGTCCATTCAGAAGCACAAACCTGATTCACAATCTCTCTTAGCTCCCCCACCCTCTGCCCCCCGACACAGACTTCCAGGAAGACAGGGAACAGGTGTGCACAGGGCTCTCCACCCTGCACTCCTGCACCCTGCCTGCTGCCTGGGGCTCCATGATTTACTTCCTCATGGAATTTCCCGTGTCATAAACCTGCACCTTCACCCCCTGCCTCACCCCTCCCTTGCGGACATACATGTCATCCGAGTTCTGGTCTCCTCAGGTGCATCCTGGCCAGAAGTCGGCTCTCTGTATCTGGATCTTCACTCCCTTGCCATCCGGTCTCTGGCCCCGTCCCCACTGTGGAAAGGGCTGGCCTGGGTCGGGAACAGAGCGGGGTCAGAAGCGAGAGAAAGAGGGAGAGAAAGAGGGAGAGAGAGAGAGAGAAAGAGAGAATACAACAGAGGAAGAAAGAAACAAAATAAGAACCCAGACGAGCACTGGAGAAGGGGAGAGAAGAGGAAGAGGAAGATGCTTTGGCCATGGAAAGATGAAGGGGAGCACGGCATATAAAGAAGGTTGAGGGGGGAGGCCAGACAGCAGTAGGACAAGGAAGTCGGGGCTGTGGACCAGAGGAAAGGTGATTGCCAGTAAGAGGCAATTGCAGAAACCTGCACTTGCCCTGGCCTAGTTCTTTACAAATTTTAGTGTGAATAAAAATCATTTGGGTGGGGTGGCACACCTGGGTGGCTCAGTTGATTAAGTGTGTCTTGATTTTAGCTCAGTTGTGATCTCAGGGTCCTGAGACAAAGCCCCGTGTCAGGCTCTGCACTCAGGTAAATCCTGCCTAAGATTCTCTCCCTCTGTTCTCTGCTTCCAGCTCTCTCTCTCTCTCTCTCTCTCTAAACAACACCGCCACCCCCATACTTGCATGATCTCGTTCTCTTAAATAGATAAATAAATAAATAATCACTTGGCATGCTTGTTAAAATACAGGTTCCTGGCCCCTATTCCAGACTTCTGATTCCTTATGTCTGAGAGGGCCCTCGAACCTTATTTTTTAGCAAGCGGCCAGGGAGCTTCTGATGAAGGCATTAGCAAACTGTCCTGAGAGCACCTTGTGGCACATCCAACTCTGAGGCAGTCACCCTCAGGATGTGACATTTTAAATGCTTAGTGGCTATACCATGAATGCAAATCTGGGCCCAGCGTTGGGCTGGTTCTGCTCTCCAGCCACCTGACTGAAATCTGGGAGGCTGGCAGGTGCTTCGTGAATACTGGATTCTCATCTGTGGTATGGAAGGTTAAGCTAGACCATCTCTAAAGACCCTTTCGTCTAGAAGGATCCTATTTTCCTGAAAGGTGATGCCTCTCTAGGTCTAGCTACCTGGATTCTGTATTCAGAGACCAAAAACTTGCTCCAAATTCCTTTCTCTTCTAGCAGTAGGTGAGAAACAATAGTTGCCCATTTGAAGACAGATTTTTTTATGATAATCTTTTTTTTTCTTTTAGAGATTTTATTTACTTATTCATGAGAGATACAGAGAGAGAGAGAGAAAGAAAGAAAGAAAGAGAGAGAGGCAGAGAGAGAAGCAGGCTCCATGCCGGGAGCCCCATGTGGGACTCGATCCCAGGTCTCTGGATCGTGCCCTGGGCCAAAGGCAGATGCTGAACCGCTGAGCCACCCGGGCTGCCCTGAAGACAGATTTTAAGAACCAATTTTGTGCTTTACAACCTGCTTTAAAGTTGATACCACTGTGTTAAATTATGTGTGTATTTTTTTTATTCACATCTTTCTATTTGAGTACTTCTATTCTTTGCAAGGGAGATTACTTCGCTTTAAGGAATTTTTGAAGCATAGACATCAAGATCAAGGTGTCAGCAGGTTTGATTTCTTCTAAGGACTCCATCCTCAGCTTGCAGCAGCTGCCTACTTGCTGTGCCCTCTCATGACCTTTCCTCTGTGCTGTATCCCTGGCATTTCCCACTGTGTGTGCAATTTCCCCTTATAAGGACTCTAGCCATATTGGCTATTTACACCTTTAAAGGCCCTACTTCCAAATAAAATCATTTTGAGGTCCTGGGGGGACAATGATAATTACCTAGAAAAAAATCCTATTCCTCCTTGAGAAGCTGAAGTAGAGCACAGAAAGAAAAATGGGCAGCTGGACACAAGAAGAAATGCTGACCTATTGTCATAGGCAGTCTCCTGTGTCCCTTGATGCATGACAATGTTCCATATAAACTCACGGAGTCTGTTTTGGAACAGGACTGACGCTTTTGGCATTGTTAAATTTCCAAGCACTTTTTTCCTTCAGACAATACCTGGCACCCTGCGTCATCTCTTGAACACTCAGTTTCTTGTTTCTGTTTACTAAAAATGAAAGATCTCCCACATCAACTTTTGAAAATGGCTTCTATTTGGAGGCAATGGGAATGACAAGAGTGAGAAACAGGCTAACATAGTCCGTGGTGGGGCGCAAACTCTATTCAATGTTTCCATTACTATTGCTGGGGTTCAAAACCACTCCAAACCTATGACAAAGCAAAACAAAAACATGTATGATGCCCACAGGTTCTGTGGGTCAGGAGTTCAGAGAGGGACAGCTTGTCTCTGTGCTACAATGTCTGGACTCTGCTGGGAAGACTCGAAGCTTCTAGGTTAGTTGACCTTAGGAAACTGGAATCTTCAAAGTCTCACTCCTCACGTGCCTGGTGGTCAATATTGGCTGCTGGCTGGATTCTCACCTGGGGCAGTTGGCTGGAACCCCCACCCATGGCCCTGCTCTGTGGCTGCTTGGCTGTCAGTGCGAGGTGCCTGGGTTTTAAGAGTGAGCCTCACAAGAGAACCAGACAGGATGCTGTACCGGCATTTATGATCTAGCCTCACTTCTGCTATGGGTTATGTATTAGCCCAAACTGAGATCTTCCCCTTCTAAGGGAGAGGTGTTGAGATCACGTTGTAGGAAAGTAGGAAATGTTTTTGTAGCCATCTTTGGAAAAATACAGTCACTGCAGTTCACCCTCAGACCACAATACTTCACGGTCTTCCCATTTACAAAATATCCTCATCCCCTCTCCCAAGACCACCGAGCCCCATCCCATCCTGACCCCAGTTCCAGGCAGTCAAGCCAGGTCTAGGTGTGTAGAGTTGTTCAGGGCAGCAGCTGAGTCCCACTCTCTGGTCTACACCCCAGTGAGCTAAGTGATCAGCCCCCACCCCAAAGGCAGTGGTGGGGCCTAATCCCTGTGGACCTACAGGGGAACAAGAGATACTCCATGTCATGGGGTCCAAAATGGTTCTGAAACCCAGGTGGCCTATGCTGCCAGTTCCTGATTAGGGCTCAGCTCTGCCACTCTGTCCTCTGTTTCTTTATTCTCCTCCCTCTGAGGTCTCATTCCGTGGCCTGAGTTTGGCCTACATCTGCAGCCGAGTGGTTTTCTCCAGTGAGGGGTTCAAAGGTCTTCTTTCATTTTGTGCTGTTTCTTTGCTTTTAGTCCAAGTGATACAACTCTTTCAAAAACTTTGGGAACATTTTGAGTATTGATTTGTAATGTACTCCATTAGACAAAAAGCTGTGGCCACAAATCTCTCACAGATAGGTCTTTCTCAGCCTTTGACACAACATGAGGCTCCTGTGGAACAACACAGATTGGAAACCCCAATAAGATTTTTGAAATTTTTGGAAACCCTAATAGTGCAGAGAGAGAGATTACATTCTAAGAGCCTCTTTGGCACAAGGGTAGCAGATCTTGGAAGGGCAGTGATGTGGGAAAGCAGAGCCCACATTTCCAATCAAAGTCAAAAGCCAGGAGGAGGGCGGGAAGTGGTACCTCTACGGGAGAGACAAAAGCAAATCCTCTCTGGAGGAAGGCTTGGCCGAGGTAGCCCACAGGACTTCTACCATTAAGCTCAGTTAATGAACTAATGAAGATGACCAAGCACACAAGAGGTCACAGCACTAGTGAGGGTGGACTTAGATACCCAAGAATTGCATATACTGGAGTTATCGGATGAAGAAAATAAGCTTATTATGAAAGAGATGGCTCATGAAGTATGGCTGCAATAACAAAGATTAGCAAGAAACCACCAGCAGTGAACGATTTTAAAAATAGCATGCCACAAATTGCTTCTTTACTAAACATGGCAGGGAACCTACCTCTAAATGGAAGAAATCGGGGAGGCTGTCAACACATGGAAATGACCAGCATCGATAATGAGACATTATCATCATCATCTTGTGCCTCCTGATGTGACTGATGCACTACAAAGGATACAGCATCTCACATGCATTATTCCTGCCAAAGAGAAGTTGAATCTAAACCCAGTCATGCGGAGACCATTTGAAAACTCCAAACTGAGGGACACTTTATAAAAAGACCTGGCTTGAACTCCTCAAAAAATGTCAGAATGAGATGAGAACTTTTTTTAAAGGCTTCGAAACTGTTCTAGATTTTAAGTTAATGAGATGAGTAATTCTTGATTCTTTCCTGGATTGGGAAAAAAAAGATCAAAACATTTAAAAATATTATTGGACAAATGGGGACATTTGAGTTTGGTCTATATGTTAGGTAATATTATGTTTCAATGCTACATTTCCTGAATGTGATATTTCTACACTTCTCTCTAGGACAATGCCCTTGTCCTTAGAAGACATGTATTAAGATTAAGGAGAATAATAATTGAATTCTCTATGACAAAGACTGTCAAATAATATTTGTGTGATTGTGCACATTTGTGGACAGAAAAGCATGAAGCAAATTGGCAAAATGGTAACAATTGACAAATGTAGATAAAGAGTAAATGGGTATCCACTGTGCTATTCTTGCAACTTTTCTGTAGCTTTGAGTTTTTTAAAAAGTAAAAGGAAAATATTACCAACTGTAAAGAGTAAGTAGCATGGACTGTGTTAATTATCCGTATTAACACTTGCACATGAGTGTTGGGGCATTCCTCTCTGTAGGCCAAGGCAAAGCTTCTTACTACCCACTTCAGGCCAGGCACAGTGAGATGAGATAACTTTTTCAAGGTCACAAAGAAAAGTGTTTAAGTGTCCAATAAGCAGAAACCAGAAAGCCAGAACCTTCCTGTGTACATAAAAATACCTCCTTTACCTCGACTTAATAGAAAAATTCAAATAGAGGATTATGCTTCTTTTTGTATCAGTGAATAATCTACTGCATAGATAAAAGATGAATTCAGGAAGAGAATATACCAAAACTAAAAATTCTAAAAAATGAGATTAGGTATGCTAGGGTGCTGGGATTCAAGTTGACATTCTTTGGCATTTTCCTTTCATTCCTTTGATGTTTGGCCAGAGGGAGAGCAAGAAAAGAGATTAGCGCTGCTATGAATAACTGCGCTCTACCAACAATTTAAGGAGTCACTGGAGCAGAACACTGCTCAGACTTCAGTATCTCTCAGCTACACATTCTCCTTCCCTTTATTTATCCCCCATGGGTCACCATCTCCTGCAAATGCCAGCCATCTGGCACCACTTGGCCACTGGCTAGCTCAGATCCTTTGGACCCAACCTCAGGCCCACAGCAAGTCAACGTGACATATATTCCACAAGTGTGGAGGAGAGGAGCCCAGGGAGGTGGCTCGGCCAGACCACTTGGAGCCAGAAGAGTGCTCTGTAATTCTGAAGGACCAAACACACTCCCCACTTGGAGTTCCCAGACTCAGGGCTCAAGTGTGAGCTTTTCTCTTGCTTCTTTTAGAGGTGATCGCCTTCAAGTTCTGTTTTTGTAACTAATGACATATGTGTGATTTCACGCATAATACATTAAACAGCAGTTTTAGAAATCTAGTAAATTTTCTGGTTGACCTAAAAAAAAGCCTTGTTGTGGAGGAGATACTGACTATCCCAGGAAACGGAGTCTGATGTGTGCTGAGCTTCTGTGACTCCAAAGTCTTGTCAGACACAAGTCATGGACAGCAGAAAGTTGCCTAGGACATTCACAAGACTTCCCATCAATGAAAAGTACATCACAGGGAGGACAGTGGTCCAGTAAGTCCTAATAGAGGACATAAAAAGGTGGATTGATAGAGAAGTCTCTGACTGGAAAGAGGTCATGGGATTTTGTGTGGCCAACATAGAGATGTACACCATAGAGATGGTAGTTCTCTTTCTGCTCTGCCTTAAAGAGAAAAGTTAGGCACAAGAATGACAGAAGAGAAGGGTCTGGCCCACTCACCTCTCCAAACAGCCACCCCATTCCTCGAGCCCACTCACACACACAGACACACACAGATACATGTGCACACACACACACACACACACACACACGGTCATTTCTCTAGTAGCAACAGGAGCTAAAACCCTGATGGGACTTGAACACTCTGTGACCTGCATAGCCAGGTTCTGCTTAAGGTTAGTTATTATTTCTTCATCAAATCATAATTAAGAAGAAAAATTAAAGGTCATTGTCTTTATTGGTACATCTTAGCTCTAAAAATAATTTTATCTCCTACAGTGTACTGCTTAGATGTGGAGACATGGAAATAAGTGACATGCAGTCCCTTCTCTCCAAGTGTTTGTGGTGGTGTCAGTATGAAACCAGGGCAATGAACAACCCAGAAGAGAGGTGGACAATCCAGAATGGATAGAGGATGATTCATGAGGCAGCACCCCAGTGAGTATGGGAAGATAGAGGAGCCATACCTAAAAGCTAGATAAGGAATATCTCCTTCACAGAGACAGGAGGGAAGGAGGAGAGAGTAGATAATGATGCAGTGTGTATACAACCAACTCACCAACAGTGGGACTCTCAGTTGGTGATGGAACCACTTTAAACCTTGCTGGATTTGTCATTGGCATAGTCGCAGAAGTTTCCAAAGTGGGTGGCTTACATTAAGACAAAAGAGAGATACAGAGAGAGAGAGAGAGAAATAACTTAGAATCATTAGATTAATGATTTGTAAAGAATGTCCTTAATTATAGTTAGGGGTTATTTCTTCAAGGAAATCATCCTCTGTGGATACATTCTTAAGTGTGGTGATTAACGTCTTTGAAGTTAACATTTTTAATAAAAGTTCCACTGTTTTTTAAGAATATAACTCATTGTTTATATAACAGGATAAGGCAATGAATTACATAAGTGAGTCCTAAAATATAAGGTAGAGATAAATCCTGGAGAATGAACAAAGAAATACAAACATCTAGGTCAAATACTTTCTGTCAGTAATTTACTAGTTTAAGTACAATCCAGTCAGTTGGATCTTCTAAGCCTGAGTTGTGCATTGACTAAATCCAGGCCTGCAGAAGTCCTGCAATCCTGATAGGACACAGAAAGTAGAGGTGGCTTTGCCTTGAGTGTCACAAAGCCTTTGACTAGAGGGTGAAAGGTATATTCACTCTTGAGCTATTTGTTTTAATCAGAGTTAAAAGACTCTGGAACTGTCAGGATCAGGAAAAGTCCCTTGCTGTTCAAGCTTCAGAGGAAAGCAGAGAATGAGGGGTGAGGCAGCACCTGTACCTGGTCATCTCACCAATGAGAATGAGATTACTTATGGTCACAAATACGCATCTGATTGCTCCCTCCATTGGCTTCTTTCCAGTCCCAGACTGCCATCAGTTCAGTAACATCTAGTCCCTTCCAGGTATCTTCCAGGGTCTTTGCTCTTTTTAGTTTGTTAACATCTTAACTCAATTTGAACATCAGCTAGTTTTCAAAAAAGAAAAATTTAGATAGAGGAACAAAATAGATTCCCACACAGACCTAATTCTTTTCTTCCTCAGATTCTCCGAGTATCAGGAGATACTAAGGAATAGAATAATGAGTGCCCCATGGATGATTCTGGCAAAGCAAGTCCCAACTTTGGCATCCCAACAATCAGAGTTGGTAGTCAGCATCGAGCTAGGCAGGAGTTTCTCCACTACTGAGCAGATTAGATTTCAAAAAATGTGAATAAAGCCATTTGTTCATAAGTCTATAGTGAGGCTACATAGTAACCAATGTGCATGTACAATATAGAAGAAAGATATGCAGCTTCCTGGGTTCAAATCCCAGCTCTACCATTTACTACTTGTGACCGGCTGTATAATCCCTCTGTGCCTCAACTTTCTTATCTTTAAGATGCGGGGAAGGAATAGTATCTCCCTGATGTGAGAATTAAATTCATTCATACACTTAGAACAGGACCTGACAGATAAAAAGTGTTCAATAATTGTCAATGCTATCTCTAAAAACTTAAATTTCCCCCAAAAGAACCATAGATATTGCGGGCACCAGTTCCAACTCTTCTGTATTATTTCAAATCTTTTAAAAACATGATTTCTCTTATTTTCACTGCATATAAAGTTTATAAGGGACTAAGTCTTCAACAACTATGGACATTTTCATAAATCTAAGTTAGGATCCTGATATCTGAACAATGAAAGAGACTTTTCAATAAAACTGCATGCCTATAATATCAAAGTGGTATTACATGTTACAGCTTTTTTTTTTTAACTCATTCTGATTTGCTTTGCCTTTCAAAAAAAAAAAAAAAAGCAAAACCCAGAAAACATACCATGAAGCCATGGTATGGCTTAAGCCATAAATGATGGCAAAACTAAAACAGCCACAGGTGAAGGCTAGCAACACCTGTTTGTGGATGGAGCTGATACGCCTTAGCGCTGGTACATAGCTTTGTATCCATGAAAACTAATAAGTTGAAACCCCCAGCTCTCCAGCTCTGAAGGCTTCCTTTCCCACAATGTCATGCAGGAGAGCAGACTAGAACTCATCTGAGATGTCATGTTGAGTACCAGAGATAGACCAAGGCCAGACAGCAAAGGGTACCCGGCTGGAACTCCATTTGAGTGTTAATTCCAGGACTCACCCCCATCAAGAATGAAGCAGAAGCACAGGATACCACATCAGAGCTGGAGTGAGAGAAGAACCCAGTGTGCTGACGAATCTGACATGAATTGCAGGGACTGATGGGAGGAAAGAGCTACTTACAGAGGTACCAGGAAGACAGAGACTCTTTTGCTTTTCATTGGGTTTCTCTTTCTTAGTTAATGGCTCCCTTATTGTCCTGATGATAAAAGAAAAAGATTTTCATTAAAAATTTTCAGGCAATTAAGAACATGTTTATGTTTTATGTTTAAAAACATAAAAATTTCCTCTAATCCTGCTACATGGGGTTTATATTGGGCTGTATAACCTTCCAGATATGTTTTCTTTGTGTGATCATGTATACTTTTCCAATGCACAAAGCAAGACCCCTTTTGGAAGTCTGAGGCTGCAACCCACAGACCTGACCCCATCTGTCCTACCAAGACAACCAAAGTTCACACTTGCTTTCTGACTCTCCCAGCCTCAATGTCCATTTGTAACATGAGAATAAGATCATTATCACCTATCACTCCACCTTAATATGTTAAGGATTTTTTTAAGATTTTATTTATTTATTCATGAGAGACAAAGACAAAGGCAGAGACATAGGCAGAACTCGATCCCGGGACCCCAGGATCACGACCTGAGCCAAAGGCAGACACTCAACCACTGAGCCGCCCAGGTGCCCCATGTTAGGTATTTTTAAAATAAAATTACCTATGTACTTTGGACTTCGGGGGTTGTTCTCTATCTAAAAATTAAGGTGTATGATTCTTACTATAGTCCTTCCCGTTGATGCGATAGAGAAATGATAGAAAGTGAAGACAAACAATGAATATTTATACTTATTGTAAAATACCTATTTAAATCCTCACCTGAAAACACACAAGCCTGTGACTTGTTAATGGCACACTGCTACAGGCACAGTGTAAAATTTTGGTTGTTGGAGATCCATGTAGGGCTTATCTAGGTTTAGGGCTTTTATAGTATCCAGTACATATCAAATCAGTCTTTGGATAAATAAAATTGTGGCTTTTGTTTTTCACTCAGCTGAAGTAAATATGCTTGTTGTTTTCCTCTGGCTGTCCTCTTTAATTACAGTGTGTTTGTTGAACCACAACAGGTGGCACTTATAAATGTGGTATCACGCCCAGAGGAGGAATGGTAAAGCCTACTCAAGAAGCTGACCAGGCTTAGCCAGAACGTGCCCTAGGAGCAGGATGTCAGCCCAAAATAAACAAGAGGTGGGCAACCTGCTGTATAGCATCTGATTTCCAAAAGGTAGGATATTTACAATCTCAAGTTCTAATTCAAAACTGCCTAGGTTTCAATCCCAGATTCACTCCTAAGTAGCTTATGCCTTTAAGTTGGTATAAAATAGAAATAGTAATAGCACAGTATGGAGGCAAACAGCAAATAAGTCAAGAACTTAACAGTGGTGGCCAGATGTGGTCAACATTCAGCAGATGCTGGGTATGTGGATGATGCCCCGGTTTTCCTCACCTCGTTTTCATTGTCACATGTGCCCAGCATTATAGGGAACACAAAGAGAAAGTTCTGCCATTTATGGAGCATTGTCAGATAGTAGATCAAATCCTTTATTTACATAGTATTATTTAATCCTGACAATAGCTCTGTAAGTATTCTTTTTTTTTTCATTTTTTAACCCTTTATTTTTTATTATTTTTTTAAATAATAAATTTATTTTTTATTGGTGTTCAATTTACCAACATACAGTATAACACCCAGTGCTCATCCCGTCAAGTGCCCCCCTCAGTGCCCGTCACCCATTCACCCCCACCCCCCCCCTCCTCCCCTTCCACCACCCCCAGTTCGTTTCCCAGAGTTAGGAGTCTTTATGTTCTGTCTCCCTTTCTGATATTTCCCACACATTTCTTCTCCCTTCCCTTATATTCCCTTTCACTATTATTTATATTCCCCAAATGAATGAGAACATACAATGTTTGTCCTTCTCCGATTGACTTACTTCACTCAGCTCTGTAAGTATTCTTAAGGTATTCTTAATGCCCTTTTTCAGGTAAAACAAAAAACAAAACAAAAAAAAAAAAACTCAGACTCAGAGAGATAAACTTGTTTAGCATCAAAATATCTATAAAGTTATTTCTCTAGAGAAAAGAGAAAGGGGACACTTAAACATTTTTAAGTGCCTCTCATTCTCTATGTACTTACCTCACACATGGAAACCAAATAAATTCTATCGAAATATTTATGGCACCCAGTGTTGGTGAGGGTGTGCAGAAACAGTCACTCTTGTACCATTGCTAAGAGCTATCAAAAACAGGTGATGTCTATGCCCTTTAGTCTAACAGCTGTAATAGAGGGATTTACCACACATTTCCACTGAAACACACTCTCCCAAAATAAAGGTGCCACGATAATCGTGACAACATTGTTTGTAATACCAAAACAAAAGTCTTTCAACATGGAACTAAACAAAGAATGCTATACAAATAATGAGATACCATATAACTTTTAAAGGAATAGGGTAGATAGAAATGGTATCCGAGATAATATGTCATGAGTGTAATTGTAATCATGTATCAACTCTAAGTTCAAAGAACAAAAAATAATCTGTATGGGCAAAGGCCACCAAGGGTCACTTGATTTGATGTGAGTCTAGATTTTAAAAATGCAATTATTTTGGCCAGGATAAAGAAAAGAAGAAAGTCCTTTAGAGTGGAATACCCATTGAGCAGGGAATAATGTTGTGTAGCAAAGAGATCCCCGGTTTTAGAGTTCAAACTCCTGGCTTTGGAGTGGTCAGAGGCAAGGCTCCCCAGAGCCTGTACATGGAAGCACCCAGATTGGCAGGGAAAAAAACTGCATCCCCAAGACATGACAGAGTGACCAACTGGGAGGAGAGATTTCTTTTGAAGTCTCAAGTTACCTACCTCTGAAATTGGATAATGGACACCAAACTGTTTCACTGAGACTGACAAATCAGGAGTGTTGGAGTGAATTGAAGGGAGATGATATAAACAGATCAGGTTCGGTGTACAGATAATTTCTTTTTACTTTCTTATAGACATGGTTTTTCAACGACCTGGGCTCACATAATTATACGGACATAAATAGTGGGAAGTATTAAAAATGAAGAGCTATTTTAAAAGGTAGTTGTCATTGTCAAAACTAATGATTTTTATTAATTTTTACTTGTTTATATTTATTTTTAAAGATTTTATTTATTTATTTGAGAGAGAATGAGAGAGCATGAGCAGCGGGGGGAGAAAAGCATGTTCCCTGCTGAGCAGGGACAACCCCCACCCTCCCGACATGGGGCTTGATCCCAGGACCCTAGGATCTAGCCTGAGCCAAAGGCAGATGCTTAACTGACTAAGCCACCCATGTTCCCCAGATTGATGATATATAAACCTTCCCATTCAAACCACATAAAATTCTAGATCGTAAATAGCAAAGCTCTCAAATCTATAGCTGACTTTGCATGCAAATAAAGGAATTCCCCAGAGAGTGTTGAAAATAAGACTATTTAGGGAGGGTTAACTTTTATTCTTTATGCCCATGGAAAAACCACATGAGAACAGGAGACAATCCCATGAACTACACAAGGTGGAAGGATGAATCCAAGACCCCTGCATAAATCCAGGACACTGAACTTCTATCCTCCATGAAGAACAAGAAAAAAATCTGCCTACCAACAAAGGAGGCATAAAACAATACTTACACATATTCCAAGGTTCTTTGGGGAAAAAAGTCTCCTCTGAGAATTCATAACCCCAACCTGCCCTCATATGGATTTGGAATTCACATTGACACTGTCTGTATATTCTCAGAAACTCCAAAAGAAAAAAATGAACAGAAAATGGCCCTACGTAGGTAACAAACTCAAGCTAGTAGCAGACGCCAAAATAAACCATATCTGGAGGGATAGTTATTCAACACAGACCTCACAGGAATCCTACAGATAAAGCTAAGCTGAGCATAAGCCCAAAAGCGAAAAAATATAAAGAGTGTGAGTAAATAAGCCAGCATGAGCAGGAGTCAGCAAAAATAAAAAGAGCTCTCAGATGCATTGGAATTGAGATAACACAATCGCTGGTTACAAAATGTACAAATTTATAAAAATAAGTATTTTTAAAATATTAGTAAGTTAAAGATAGAATTTTAACATAAAAAAATAAGATGACTATGAGAAAACAAGCAATTTTCAAAGAAATTTAACTTCTAGAATGGAAAAAGGTGCGATTGAATTTAAAGCTAAGTCAAAGAGTAGATTAAATACATCTGCAGGAAGAATTGAACCAAAGGAACCTAAGTAGATAGATCTGAATAAAGAAAACAGGCTTCAATGCAGAGAAAGAGATTTAAAATATGAATGAGAAGGGAAATAACATAAAACTAGAATGTGAAGTTTTGGCACTTGCCTAATAGGAGAACAAAGAGGATAAGGGAAGACAATGGCTAATAATAACAGCCAAGGAGTTTTCTAGAATTGGTGAAAAACATGAGTCCTCAGATTTTGGATACACAAAGAAAAAATTGTTGTGTATGTTTTGCCCAGGTCTTATGTATGTTTTTGGCATGAGAGTACCAGAAGCAGAAGTCAGTTATTATTTAAAAATGGAACTTTAGGTATTTGAGCAGGAAGCAAAATGGAAAAATCTGGGAGGAAAGTCTTTCTTACCATCCTTCAAAGCACTCAGGCAGTTGTCTGTTCTTCCAACCCTGCACACGTGCATGCATGCATTCATTCATTCATTCATTCATTCATGTATTCATTTGTTTGCTCGTCCAATCATACATCTAGCCCACTGAGGTCCTAATAAGTGCCAAGCACAGTTTTAGGAACTAAAAGCCTAGCAGTGAACAAAGCAGACAAAATCCCTGCTCTCATAAAGCTTCTGATCTACTCTTTGAAACAGACAGCAAATACATATAGAAGACAAATTCAGAAAGCAGGAAGTGCTGTAAGGAAACAACACAGGATAAAACACAGAGCGACAGGGTTGAAGGGCTGCTTTAGTGCTGAGGGAAGCTTCTCAAGGGAGCTAACAACTTGTCAGAGGCCTGAAAATGAGGCAGCAGTCAGCATTTCATGAAGAGGGCCCACAAGAGCAAAGGCCTTACAGCAGGAATGAGCCTGGTTCTGTTTAAGGAAGACAACAAAGGCCAGAATGGCTGGAGCATAGTCTGGGATGCGCATCTGGGAGGGATGCGAGGCCAGGGAGAGGCAGGGACAGTTCAAGTGGGCCCCTCACATTTTAAGAGTATCTTAAATCTGTATGCTTTTAAGCAATGAATGATGGGACTGGGTTGAAATTTGTGGAAGATCCTTCAACTGTTATGGAAAGGCTAGATTCCAGATGGGTAAGGTAGGATCCCAGTTTCAACCCCCATCACGGTGATCCACCAGAGATTACCAAACCAGGGCAGATCACCAAACTAGCAGCCATGAAGATGGGAGAAGCAGACGGACCTGGCACACATCTCCCATGGGCCCAGCCCGATTTGCTGATGGACTACATATTGAGAGAGAGGCACCAGGAGGCAGCAAGGCTAATGCCTTTGTCTGCGGCTCATGCCCCTTAGCTCCCATAGAGACAATGCCTGATGTGGAGGGAACACGGGAAAAGACTAGGTCAGGGAGGCAAAGTGAAGGTCCCTATGAAAAGTTTGGAATATTTATTAAACTGGGTAGATAGGTCAAGAAGGCAGCTGGGTAAACTGCTCTGGAGATCAGTGGTGTGGTCAGGGAGTTAAAAGATGTCATTTGAACTAGAGCTAGGTAAGATCTCCAAGCATGAAGTACTGATAGAGAAGAGGTGGAGGGGAGAGAGGGGCATGGAGAGAGTGTTGGATCAAAGGATCAGTCCCAGAGTGGCTCCTATTTAGAGATGTAATGGAGGAGGCAGACGAATTCTGGAAAAGTGTTGAAAAGGAGTATTAGCCAATGTTTAGAGAAAGAATTCAGTGAGTAAATTTACAGGAAGCAAAGGAAGAAAGTTTTGTCAAAAAGAGAGATGGCTGTGTAGGAAGCTGTGAAAAGGTAAAATAAAATAAGGACAGATAGTGATCATTGTGCAGGGAGGGATGGAAGGTGCTGGGCAGTTTCAGTGCCCAATGGGGGACAGAAGCCTTAGTGGAACTGGCTAACGAGAGACAAGGAAATGGGGAGATGGACACAGGAATTAAAGTCCATTTTTGTTGGAGTTTTCCCCCAAATGTACAGGAATTTAATGGATGATAGTTCTCATTCTGATGGCCAGGACCCCAGTCAGAGGAGAAAAAGAGTGGTGGGAGAAGCGGGTGTGCAAGGAATCAGAGCAGCAGGGAGCAGGTCACCCTTGACCAGAGGGCAGCTGCACCTGCTGTGAGAAGCATCAGCAGAGGCCCCAGCAGCAGGGGACCGGACTGTGGGTTGTGGGCTGCAGTCAAGGGCAGGGATAGGATGCTCCTGTCTGACTGCTGTGTGGGCGGCCATGGTTCCTGTACCTCTGAGGCCAGCCTTGACAGCTGAACACCACTGGACCAGTTTCTCCTTTTCATTTCCCTGTCTGCTCCCCCACTTCAACCCCTGGGTTCAGCTATCCACTTAAACCATGGGTGCCTTTTGTGATTGAATCAGATGAAAATTGCTAAAACTGCAAGTAAGATATCCACAAATCAGGTACTGTTCCAGGCGCTTGAGAACAAAACCTACAGACTTGTGACAGATTGGCTTTGGGAAGAGAGGGAATGGGAAGGGTCATGCCTGCATCAATGAAAAGGTCCTCGTCCTCATGAGCTCACATTCTAGTAGGAGGAGGGATGCACCGCAAGCAATAAATGCAATAGTGAGTAAATTATATTGCAAGTCCGACATGACAGATGCTGTGGAGCAAAAAAGCAGAGCTGGACAAGGAGAGCCAGGGCTCCAGTGGAGCGGGGAAGGGGCACGCTATACCATTAAGGATGGAGGTCAGGGGGGGCCTCCCCTCCCGGGCCTGCAAGGGCAGTGTGCCCCAAGGGGGCAAGGGGAGCAACCTACCAGGCCAGCAGGGCAGAGCCACACAACACACAAGCAAAGGGAAGTGAGGGTGTGAAACCTCGAAGCCTCACAGAGGAAACTGGGGCGGGGGGGGGGGGGGGTGGGGGCAGTGCAGACTGCCTGTAGCCCTGCAGGACATTTTAAGGAAATGAAAGCTCTGTAAATGAAAATTATGGCAGTGTTTTAAGCAGAGGAATGATCAGATCTGTTCACTGAGTTGAGGCCCAGAGGGTGACAAGGGGCCCAGGGGGGTGACAGAGGATTTTGAAGTTTAGGAGTCAGTGTGACACCCAAGTGCCAATGTTCAGGTGCTCTGCACTCCTGGCAGTGTTCCTCAGAGCTGCCAGGGTGACCTTTCTAAATGCAAGGCGACTTTGATCAAATAACTTCCCTGCTTGAGAACTCTAGTGCTTCCCATTGTGGTCAGGCCCATAGTCCTTTAGTGAGAAGCACAGAGGCCTCCCAGTCTGGCCCGGGCCTGTCTGTGCACAGCCAGCCCCCTGTGCCCTCCCTCACTCTCTGTCCTGCTCTCTGGACCCCCGTCCCGAGTATTCACCGCTCCTGGCCTGCAGTCCGGGTCTAGTCTCTTCTGAGAGACCTCCATGCCTCCTCCCTTCCCGGGTCTCTTCCAGGCAGAACGGACCTCTTCCTCTGCACCAGTCTGCACACAGAAATATAATACAAACTGCAAGTCCGAGAGCTAGGCTCTGTAGTGGAATGACCACGGGCTTCAGAATTAGGATTATTAAAAGCCAAGCACTTGTTTGCTGTGCATCACTTTAGGCATGTTAAGATCGGTTTCTTATAAAGGTAGTAACACCTTCTTGATAGAACTGATCAAGATCATTGATCATGATCAAATGAGACGACATGAGCAAATGAAAATCTAGATCCTGGCACACAGTAGATCTTGAAAAAAATATTCCCCTCCGGACCTGAAGCCTCTGTGGGGCAGATAATATGTCTGTTGTATGTATGTTTTAGATGTCCCGTCCCAGGGATGCCTGGGTGGCTCAGCAGTTTGGCACCTGCATTCGACCCAGGGCGTGATCTCAGAGCCCCAGGATCGAGTCCCACGTCGGGCTCCCTGCATGGAACCTGCTTCTCCCTCTGCCTGTGTCTCTGCCTGTGTGTGTGTGTGTGTGTGTGTGTGTGTCTCATAAATAAATAAAATCTTAAAAAAAAAAAAAAAAAAAAAGATGTCCTGTCCCTAGTGGGTCTCTGGCACATTGCATGTGCTTGTTGGATGCTAACCTGGATGACCAGACCCTGTCTTCTCAGAAACATTTGTGCGGCAGCCTGGAAGCACAGCCATTCCCAGGTTAAGACAGTGATTCTAAAGTGGACCGTGGCCACGTGTCAATCCCCGTGCAGCTCACATCAAAGCCGTCACTTCCCCTCAGCAGCAGCAGGGAGCCCTTGCTGTTTGTCTCCTGGGAACATTCATCAGTCCCCCCCACGAATATTTTTCTCATTGCTCTTTAGAACTTCTGTCACTGCGTGCCACCCCTCATTTCCTGCTCAGCTGGTCTCCCACTGCTCAGCCTTGTTTGTTCTGTCTTCCTCCACCATTTTTCACCACACACCATATGGCTCTTCCTCACCCTGAGCTCGGGCTTCACAGCTGTCCACAGGCCTCACCAGGGCAACCCGGGCCCTCTGGGTGGCTCACGGCCCCTCCGCCTAGCAGCCCTGCTCTCAGCCCACTGCGAACCCCACATTGCTCCCCGGAGAACATGGCACCGAGAACCTTCCAGTACAGTCCCTCTGCCAGTTACCTACAGCCTGCCAAGCGTGTGTCGAGCAGGTGGTGATCTTCCAAGCACAATGTGATCATGTGTGTTTAGTCCTAGAATATTGACAGACTTGTAGCACAGACACAGAATAAAACATTTTTACCCATTTTTTCCAACCTCCTGCAGCATCAGATGCGGCGGCTCCCATGCGGAGGATCCAGCACAGACTCTGGAGTCACGGGGACCCACGTTTGTGGCTCAGCTCTGCATCTCCTCGTGGCAACTTACATGCTTCTTAAGTTCTCAAAACCTTAGTGTCACCATTTGTAAGCTGAGATGACAAGGGCCTATTACAGAGTTATTAGTTGATAACATTCGTCTCCAGTATCTCTCAAAGCATAACAAATCAGCCCAAAATTTAGTGGCTTAAGGCAACAACGGTTATTCATTAGCGCTCATGGGTTTTGTGGGTCAGGAATTGGAGAGCGGGCGTGCTGACTTAGAGTCTCTCAAGAGACTGAGGTCAGTTGGCCTGAGCTAGGCTCATTCTGAAGTCTTCTGGATGCACATGTCTGGTACCTGGGCTGGGCAGACACACAGCAGGAGCTGGAGCAGCTGGGGTGCCCTCAGCCTCTCTCTCCATCCATCCCCAGCGGGGTTGTGGCATATGGCTCTCTGGCATGGCTCCTTCAGGGTCACCAAATTTCTTAGGTCAGGGCTCCTGGGGCCCATGTCCTGAGAGAGAGAAACAGGTGCGACTGTGTCACCTTGACTAGCCTGACCCCAAAAATCACACAGCATCAGATCCAGTGCTTTCTATTCCTTATAAGCATGTCACTACTGTCAGCCCATAATGAAGGGGGGATGATTAGACTCCTCCCTCTTTTGAAGGCATGTCAAGAATTTGTTGACACTCTTCCAAAACATGCAGCATACATGATGCCTTGTCTTCTATAAGCAGTGACAACTGCTTTTTTTTTTTAATCTGATGACTTAAAAAATAAAACAGAAGAATGTCTCTGCCCTACCATTCTTGTCTTCCCTCCCACAAACACATCCATCCTGTGAGGAAGTAAAGTACTTGTCAATTTCAGCAAGTGTTAAAAGGAAGAATGAAAAGGAGAAGCAGAAATACAAATTGTTGACATTTATTCATCCCTTGCTCCAATGCCAAGCCCCAGGTGAAGTGCTTTATGTACATTATCTATTTGAACCCTCAGGATAACTCCATTGCTTTCTATCATAAGCCTCTTTTATGGAGAAGTCTAAAATCTACAAATGCTGGCTGAATTGTCCAGGGCTAGGCAGCTGGTAAGGCATGAAGTAGTGGGGCCCAGTTGGACTGACCCCAGAGCCTGTGCATCCAACACTGTGCTCTCTGCCAAGACAATTTCTGGGGTCATCAGTCAAGAGGTGGTTTTTTTATTTATTTATTTTTTTAATTCACAAGAGACACAGAGAGGCAGAGACATAGGCAGAGGGAGAAGCAGGTTTCCTGAGGGGAGTCTGATCCGGGACTCAATCCCAGGACCCCATGATCATGACCTGAGTCGAAGGCAGACACTCAACCACTGAGCCACCCAGGTGCCCCCCAGCTGAGAGTCTTCCTCCCATGGTTGCTGTACTTTGAGAAGTAAGATATCTGAAGGACCAGATGGAATAGAACCTGAGAATTCAAGGAGTTCCTGAACCCAGAAGGAAAGCGGCCAGATTGTTGCTGATGGAGAGAGGGTGGAGGACAGAGAGGCCCCCCACAGACAGCCAGGTAGCAGGGAGGGGGCTGGCCAGAGGGCCTGCAAACAGTCTCCAACACGATTACCTTCTGCCACCGATGTGCCAGCTTAGCTACCTCCCATTCATGCTGTTCAGCACTTCCTCCCAAACTGTCTCTCACAGAGAATAATTCAGGGACTTTCCTATCTTTCCTCCAGAATGTGGAATTTGCCTCTTTTGAGTTGACAGGTGTCCTGAAAATTAACTGGGTAGTTAAACAGGAAGAGGTCACTGAACAGAGATGGAGGGAAGTCCTGCCATCAGATTCAGTCCTCCTGGCCAGGCCATAGGGGAGGTGCAAAGGAGATGGAGCTCAGTTCCTCCCTGGGCCACAGGAGCGTCACCCAACCTTGACCCTAGGCCCAGGCCCTCGAAGTTCTCACACAGTCAAGGTGAGCTGTGTTTTCGCTCTGCTCTTAAGGCCTGAGAAGCACCTCCTGCGGCAGGCTACCCTTACAGACACAGGGTGCCTCATCCAGCAGTTCCTCCCCCAACACTTCCTGAGCTCTGCTGCTGGGCTTCCAGGGCCCTGTCTCCACAGGCTCCTCTCCATTGTGTAAACTCCCTATGGTTCAGCTGCCCTCAGAGCACTTTTTGCTCCCTACTATGGTACAGCCCTTAAGGTATGCCCCATGAAGTCTCTCCAAAGTCAGTCATTCAGCAAATATTTGTGAAGCTCATCCTATGTGCCAGACACAGTTCTAGGTGGATCTGGCAAGTAACAGGACAGGCCAAGTCCCTGGCTGCTCTGAGCTGATATTCTAGAGGTTTTCACAAAAAGAGAGTTTAGAGATTACCACAAAGGAAGCTTTCTGGGTGTGGGGCATACAGAAGGATTCACCCAAAATAGCATCGGTAAATTGCCTTCTCACATGCAGTTGCAACTGCTGCCTGCCAGGGTGGATGACACACACACTGGGAGTTAGGCCCTGTCCCCAGTGTTGAGCAACAGCGTGGGACAGGTCACTTGGGTTCTCGGCTACGATGACTTAACCCTTTCAGGACTCACCTCTGCAGTCTGGGAATTCACCTCCACAGACCTTATCTGAGGCAGGAATGTGGTCTGTGCTGGGTTTCTGTCACCACCACTTGCCTGGGGTTTCCAGGCTGAGGAATAAAGGAAGAGAAAGTTGCTACATCCACTCAAGGCACTTCCTCATGCTTTGACCTCCTCCATGTTTGCAACAATAAAAATAACAATAAACCAGCGAGGCTCTGCGAAGCTCTGCCCACACACCCCCTTCTGGAAGTAGATGTTCTATCCATTGGCATGACGTGGACCACATCGTAAGTGGTCAGGGTGGTATTACTTCACGTCAGAAATGTTCAGGGTGGGGGTAGTTAAATAATGTAACTGTTGAGTAGGTAAAATAGGAGTTTTATGAAAAGAAAAGGATATTTGAGGGAATAGAGTGAAAATTTCACATGAATTTCAAAGTTAAAGATACAGGAAATCAAGTAAATTTCTTCTATTTGGCTGCCAGCTTTAGGCTTTGCCTTGTAATCTGACAGGAGGTTTACTTTTCCTCATCTTGGCCCTGCTTTGGGGGCTAGTTGTAAAAGCTCTGATGTGATACAGACAACGCTCTGTCTTTGATACAGGAAGGGATATGTTGGTGCCAATGAGGCAGCTTCATTCAGCCATGAGCAGGCCAGCCGGAAGTGCCCAGGGACTAAGTATTCTTTCTTGCAGTAAGTGTTTCCAAAGCAGAGAAATTCCAAAGTTGCTTACGTGAGCAGCATAAAAATGTCATCAAGGACCCAGGTTCCTCTTACACTGTTGGTGGGAATGTGAACTGGTGCAGCCACTCTGGAAAACTGTGTGGAGGTTCCTCAAAGAGTTAAAAATAGACCTGCCCTATGACGCAGCAATTGCACTGTTGGGATTTACCCCAAAGATACAGATGCAGTGAAACGCCGGGACACCTGCACCCCGATGTTTATAGCAGCAATGGCCACAATAGTCAAACTGTGGAAGGGGCCTCAGTGTCCATCGAAAGATGAGTGGATAAAGAAGATGTGGTTTATGTATACAATGGACTATTACTCAGCCTTTAGAAATGACAAATACCCACCATTTGCTTCGACGTGGATGGAACTGGAGGGTATTATGCTGAGTGAAGTAAGTCAATCGGAGAAGGACAAACATTATATGTTCTCATTCATTTAGGGAATATAAATAATAGTGAAAGGGAATAGAAGGGAAGGGAGAAGAAATGTGTGGGAAATATCAGAAAGGGAGACAGAACATAAAGACTCCTAACTCTGGGAAACGAACTAGGGGTGGTGGAACTAGGGGAGGAGGGCGGGGGGTGGAGGTGAATGGGTGACGGGCACTGAGGGGGGCACTTGACGGGATGAGCACTGGGTGTTATTCTGTATGTTGGTAAATTGAACACCAATGAAAAATAAATTTATTTTAAAAAAAAAAAGGAACCAGGTTCTTGGGACACCTGGGTGGCTCAGCAGTTGAGTGTCTGCCTTTGGCTCAGGGCGTGATCCTGGAGTCCCGGGATCGAGTCCCACATCGGGCTCCCTGCTTGGAGCCTGCTTCTCCCTCTGCCTGTGTCTCTGCCTCTCTCTCTCTGTGACTCTCATGAATAAACAAATAAAATCTTTAAAAAAAAAAAAAAAAAAGGACCCAGGTTCTTTCCATGTTCTCTCTCTACCATCCTCAGCGTGTAGTAGGCACTTGGTCTCAAGCTATCCGGATGGCTGCTATCGTTGCAAGCATTGTATACTTGCACAAGGTCATGGGGAGGCTGAAGACAATGCCTACCTTGTATCTCTTTTAAAGAAGACAAACTTTCCTGGTCAGTTCCCCTACTCTAGCAGATGTGCCCTCACATTGGACAGAAGTGCAGCGCAGAACTGCAGGCGAAAGGAGAAGATGCACTATGATTAGATTTTCCCACTCCCTGGGATGAGGTAGGGCCTGTCTCTCCTTGAGAGGATGGTGACCAATACCCTGATCTAGTCTGTTCTGTCTGCCAGGCAGAGTGTGGCTAATGGGAGGCAAGCAGCACAGTGAGTAACTCAGCACTTCCACCTTCCCTCATCCACCAGCATGGATAGCCCTGTGGGAAAAGTGAGATGATTAATTGGGGAAAAATAAATGTCAAGTGGCTTTCTGTTTCCCAGATGAGAGAGTTTCATTACATTCTGTTTTCAATCATGCAATTTATGCCACACTTCATCAGGCAAGTCCATCAGACAGATGGCTTTCCAAACTTGAAAAGTTTTGTCAACTTGGAAAAAAGGAACGAGCCAAGGTCAGCTGAAGCCTGACCTTTTCCACCAAGCAGGTTATGGATGTGTCTATCTATTGAGGGCCTATGTCACACATATGTCCCCCAGAGTGACTTGGAAGTGCAGGCAGAAGCACAGTGCATGAAAGCTGGATCTTATTGCTCATCCACTCTCCTGGATGGTATACAACTCATTGCACAGAGAAGCAAATATAAGAGCAGACAGAGAAGGGGCTTTACCAAGGTCAGAGAGTGAGTGGCTGAGGCAAGATGGCAGCCTCCCTGGATGTTGTCCACCTGTTTGCACAAAGACTCTTAGCTGCAGCTCAGGCCCACCTGACCAAGGAGCTATCTCACAATTCAATAAATACCTACAAATAACTAGAGTCCCACAGATGCCACAGACCACAAGAATTGAAGAACAAGAAGGGGTGTTGAGAAGGATGAAATGGTAGTTACTTTCCTGAAGCACCAACATTCCTCAAAACATGCAGAAAGTGAGCATACTTCACCTTGGAGTTGAGTAAATCTGGAGCTACTTCATCTTCTGTAGCTTAGATGGATAAGTTGCAGGACGCTAGAGGAAGAAGTGAAAAGAGCATTTAGCAATTCAATTAAAAATAGATATGATGCTAGACTGTAACAGATGAATGTGGGTTTAAACTACATAAAGAGAAAAGGCCTTTGTTCCTGGTTCCCATTCTCCACTGATACAGATAGGGCTGCCTGAATAACTCACAGGCTCCAAGAACATGGCTTTGGAGGTTCTCTCCTTCATCGTGTCAAACATGTGCACCTAGGATCACAACTTCAACTCCATGTTGACAACCAAATCCTGAGTTTTCTACTTCATGACTAGAAGGGAGAGGTACTAGTTATCCCACTTCTCTTAGAAGCAAAGGGCCCTAGCTGCTGTGGGTGGAATAAAATAAATAAAATAGAACCCACCAGAAAGAATCTCAAGTGTCCCATTAACACATATTTCTCTTCAATCTGATTTTCACTAGAATGAGCACTGGAATGGTTGGCATTGTAGGTAACATAAGAACCTGGAAGTAAGTTCTGAGCCCTTTGACTGAGACTGCACCAGAGTGGGAAGCCTAAGGGATACATGTCACACTGCTTGGGATGGCCACAGATCTGCTATGAGATTAGAGAAGATCCCTAATGTAAACCAACAAAAGCACCCTGTTCTAGCTGGTGTTTTCAACATGCCACAATGTGAATGGTTGGAAACACAGCAACTCAACACTTTGACCGAAAACCTGAACTCCAGGAAGAATGAAGCAGTCCGAGAGTGCTGACTAAGAGAGCATTTGAGGTAATCAACCTGTCTTGTGTAATAGCTATGCTAACCCCTAAGAATTTAAGGCCTGTGTCAGAGACAATGCCCTGGCACATAACAACCCTACCAGCACATGCTGTGGAATGAAGCACTGAATCATAGGTGAGGAAAGCAGGGCCTTCTCCCCATCTATCAATCCTACTTCTAAATTTCAATATTACCCACTGATACCCACTGTATCCTGGAACAAACCACTGGATTTTTTTTTAACTAAAGGCAAGGCTAAAGCCTCAAGGGCCTCTAAGAGGACAGTTGGGATCTTTCTGATGGGCTCTGTTTTATTGGACAAAATGGCACTCCACCAGGAGGGGTTAAGGCCCCTTGCTCCCAGAAGTGGGATCAACCTGTCAGAGTGAGGCTGGAATTCATTAGGTCCAAGCTGCTCATTTGAACAGAATAAGATGGAATGTCTTTCTCAAGGTGACAGGCTCAGATTCTGAACTCTAATGTGCCAGCCTATGACCCCACAGACATGTAAGCCTGAGCACCTAAGTTTCATCTACATGAGCTTTGTGCCACCTTGTTCCTCTTCCATGTCTGGTGTTGGAAAAAGGGCAGTATGACATTGGGGAAGGGCCTCCACCCCTATAAGAAAACCGGAAGTTTGGGAAATGGCCATGGCAGCCAAGGTTCCCAATGCGTGCACAAGTGTAACAGTGATAAAAGCATAGAGTGGGCAAGGACAGGGCATCCCGGTTGGCTGCTCTACTCCAGGGGTCTGGAATAAGCCCATGAGAGGAATAACAGCATGCGAGGAGAATTTCCATATTCTTGCTCACCTGTTTCTTGGCCAAGTCTCACAATGATTCACAAACTATTCCTCCATGTCCTCCTCTCTGGGTCAGTTTGAACTCTGCGTGATATGAAAGCCAGTAGGGAGGTTATACGCACTGTGGCTGATTGTTCCAATGTGCCCTTTCTGCCATCTGTACTATCCTATTTCTTAGTCCTTGAGAACAGGGACCACTTAAGATGCTTTTGCAGCCACCACAGCATCTTTCATAGCACCAGGCATAGAGTAAATGCTCAATAAATATGTATTTATTTTGACCCTGTGTCAGGCTGACTGATCCACTATAGGCAGTTCAGTGGAAGATGAATCATATCTGAAGATTTCACAATTACTCCAATCAGACCTTCCTTCTGAAACATTCTTTCTCCAAATTCTCCTTTGAAGGCCATTTGATTATATTAATAGTGCTATTTCTGAAATTGTAACTCCCACTCTTGACACAGCATAATTTGTAGCAGACACTGTTCTTTCAAAAGCTCAGAGGTTTCAGAGGAAACCAAATACTCCTCCCTTCTTGCTTTCCACTCACACATTCTTCCCTTCACTCGAGAAGTGATGGTACATAGTTTCTGAGACGAAGAGGAGGAGTTGTCATTACATGTTGCCTTCCTGTGACTTCTCACTGCACTTGGAATAAAATCCAAAATCCTTCCCACGCTCCTGCCCACTTCTCCGATCTCACTTCCTGATTCTCTCCTTCCCTCCCATATTCCACCACAGGACTTATCTTAATTAATTTCTCAAACACACAGGGTTCTTCTTAGAAGTCTTTCCTGCCAGAAGGTTTTTCCAGGACTGATTCTGCAACCCTCAGGTCTTGCTTTCAATGTGACCTCCGTCCTTGATCACAAAAATACAGTAGGTTTGCCCCTCACCCTTTGTCTCTTTTGCACTTATGCTTTATCCTTGAAGCACTTATTTGGATTCGTAATTGAATTTTTTTTTGCCTCAGTAGCCTGGAAGCCCCTGAGAACACAGGCCACATTAATTTTGTTTCTTCCTGTAATGCCTGCACAGAGCTTAACTCAAGAGAGGGCTTTCATTAACACCTGTTGAACGAATGAATAGATGAATGAATGCTTTAAGAGAAATCTATCCCTTGCTCTCTGGCTCTCCTCCCTGTTTTCCCATCTCAGATCCCTCCTGGAGGCTAAGAAGCATTTTCTTCTAATCCAAGGACTCTAAAACCTCTAGGGTAGAGATAAATTAGGCTGGTGTGGGGAGGGAGTTCATTGGTTCCTATCAGCAGAATAAGGTATGAAATGTACCACAAATGAAGAAAAATGTACCGAATCAGGTCAGAAGTTATGGCGAATTCAAGAGCCCAGCTCCTGGGGCAGAAATATGTCCTTACAGTCTAAAGAAGGTATTCATTTTAGAGCTGCTGATGTCTTAGAATGTGGCAGATTGTAACCCCTATCAAATGTAGGTCATATGCCTCTGAAAGGAAAAACTGTTTCCTTCTGCTCTACTCACTTCTTTACTCCAAATGTATGGGATTTTTTCACCCACCAAGCAATTCTCCAATAGCACCCTGGTGTTCTGCAATTTAACTCAACTCTGACACCGTTTGCCTAGAGATAGCATCAGATCCCACAGGCAAAGGGCTCAGTCCCACAGGATCACTCCCACCTCAGATGCCAGTCCCAGGTCCCAGGTCATCACCTGTACTCTTACAGGCCAGCTATAAATAAGAGATTCCCATTATCTTCAACCCCAAGTTTGATCATTTGTTAGAAAGGCTGACAGAGCTAAAACAATAATAACGACAAAACACAGTTTACTATGACTTGTTACAAAGGATATTGAAAGACAAATGACCAGCCGTATGAAGAGTACATAGGGCAAGGTCCAGAAGGGTCCCTAGCACAGGAGCTTCTGTCCTCTTGGAGTCTGGGCTATGCCACCCTCCTGGCCTATGGATGCATCCTTCTTCACCAGCCTGGAAGCTCTCTGAATCCTATACTTAGGGAGTTTTCTGGAGGCTTCATTACATAGACAAGATTGATTAAATCATTGGCCATGGTGATTGATTCAACCTCTAGCCACTTTCCTCTCTGCACAGGAGGGGGTGTTGAAAGTTCCATCTCTCTAATCACATGGTTGGTTCTCCAGACAACCAGCTCCCACTGTGTGGCTATCTAGGGGCTTACTAAAACTCACCTCATTAACAAACTCAGATGTGGTTAAAAGGGGTTGTCATGACCAACGGAAGGGTCTTTCCACCTTAATTTCTCCTACACTTAGGAAATTCCAAAGGTTTTAGGAGCTCTGTGCCAGAAAAAGGGACAAAGACCAAATATATATTTCTTATTTTAAATCACAATATCACAGAAACTCCAAGACCAATACAGGGTTGTGTCATTTTTAAAAGATGATTAGCATCTAGCAGAAGGGTTCTGAGCGCCTTAAGAGAGGATGATGTAGACCAGAAACTGCCTTCTCCACATTCCTTGGTCTACCTGCAGGTCTCTGGGAGGCTTAGCCCAAAATAAGAAGCTAGGCAACCCTCTTGGTGTTCATTGGCTATTGTTATGGCCTTAATTAGATTACATAAAAAGGGAGATTTACCTCTGCTTCCAATTTAATTTTCCATGGGATTCGAATTCCAGGTGTTCTGGACCCAAATGTCCTCAATAGACCTCAGGTCAGCTCAGCTCAGCTCAGTACATGTGGACAGAAGAAAGCTGGCTGCTCACCACAGTTTTGTTTTTATTTTTTCCCCTGAGTGCTCTGTATTCAATAGTGTCAGGCACGACTGTCTGCTGCAACATCACTGGGCCTCTGTGGTTCCCAGCAGTGCTGGCAGGATGTGCAGGCAACTTAACCTACTTGTTTGCCTCACAGTTGGCTAGCATTTCATTTGTTACTGTACTTACCTTCTCTGCCTCAAGAGTCTAGTTTTTCCATATGTAGATTTATTACAGTTAAGATTGGTAAATAGTTAGATTCTTCATTAATCTCTTACCTCTCATACTAACCCTATGATCTTGGAAAAGTCAGCCTTTGGATAGCTCAGTCTCCTCATCTGTAAAATGAGGAAATGAGGATCTAACTCATAGAGGTAACTAATAAGTGAGCTATTATATGAAGAGCACACAGAGATGTTTAACAATAATTGGTGCTCCATAGATGTTGATATGACTAATATTGCTGTATCGTTATTTTCAAGTTAGCTTCTGGAAGAGTGGGAATTAACCTCATTCCTTCGTCCCAGGGGCCTGATTCAGTTCAACTTCATTGTTGAACAATGAAGTGTTCAACAAACATATGATGAATTGAGCTCCCCTAGCACGTATTGTCTGCACTATTCAAATGCTGCTTGTCACCTAGTTGCTTGCTCTGATTCTCAGTGTGCAAATCATCTAGCCCCAACTGAGCTGCTGTTTCCTGCAAGTATAGGATATCTCATTTACCTTTGTATGCCTCACACCATCTGGTTCACATTAGGTGCTTGATAACTCTTCACAGACTTAAACTCCTATATTTCTTAATCCTGATAACAAGGAAATCATACGGGATATGTGTAGGAGCACCTGGCATGCAGTGATGCCATAATTTAGAAGTGGGAGTATATCAAACCATCAGAGTAAGATTGGGGCTGACAGGCAAGAAGGGACTCAAGATATCTACCTAAAGGCAGGCCTATATATTAGGCTGTATGCTCCTCATGGGCAAGGACCATATTTCCCTCTTTCTCAAGCACCTCACATGGCGCCTGACATGTACCATGTTCTCAATGTCAATTAAATGGTGAATTTATTCACATTTGAAGCTCTAACATAGGAAGCTCCTATTGCTTCATAGTGTTCAGTATATGTTTATTAGCATGCCCTGTGCCTACATACAGAGCTCCTGCCCTACTCTATCCCTACTACCACATATTCTCCATCCTTGGCTAGATCCTCACCTCAGTTTTGACTTGGCAAGATGAGAGTCACACTTTGAAATTATGTTTGTGCAAAAATAGCCACAAACAGTTAACACTTTGCTGGAATCTCTTCTTGGTGTGTAGAAGAAAGGCATCAACAAAGATTTGTGCCTCCTGTTAGATGTGAGAAAACCTTTCTTTGCTACTCCTTGAAAGTATACTCTTTTTGAACCAAGTTAACCTCAGGAAAACCACTAGTTTTCCTACTAATACTAAGTCTTTGAAGAGTACTAGCAGAGAAGACTCCCTAAGAGGCAGGCCTGCCAGAACTACCAATCAAACATGGCTGCTTCCTTTCCCAACATATGTTAGAGAAGAAGGAGCTTTTTGTTTTGACTTCTCCAACCAACATCAACCTCCCCTTTCCAAACAAAGTCTATGTAAGATGCTCTGGACGCAATGGATAGAAGATCTAGCTACCAGGGGCCTAAACAATAAGGATGTTTATTACTTTGTATCATATAAAGCTTGGAGGTAGGACAGTTTCAGAGTGGGTTAATTCACTGACATAGAAATAACATGGAACTAGTTTAGCTATTCTTCAGCTTTCTCCCACAGTCCCAACACCTGCTGTAGGTCAGGCCTCATGTGCTGTAAACAATCTTCAGAAAGATAAAAAGAGAATATCCCCATCTTATGCCCCTCCATCAGATGTCCCCCATGTCTCATTGACCAGAATTAGCACAATCCACCCAGGCTTCAACAATCCCTAGGTAAGGCAAGGCCACCATTGTTGGCCTAGACCAATGAAGATTCACCCTCTGAGGCTGGTGAGTCCAAGTTCCCCTAAAGGACATAACCCCTATGAGAAGGGCAATCAAGTTAGGATTTTGATAGCAAGGTAGAAAGAGGGAAATAGCTCCCTGATAGGCAACCAACAGTGTCTGCAACAGAAAAATTGTCCCATTGATCTTCTAAGGAGAGAATGAGTAAAATTATTATCAGCTTTATTCTTGGGGAAATCCAACTATTTTAAGATAAAGATATTGCTTACTCAGAGCTACAATCTGATTAAAAAGAAAAGGCCTTTCAAAAGCATTAACTCAGAACCATCATTATCCATGAGGGCTGAAACAATAGCAAAACTCCGCCAAAATCTTCTAGTATGCAAAATATTAAAGTAGGCTCACCAGTGCAAAGAAAACAAAATCTTCTTGTAGCGCTGAGTCACCTGACTTGACAGCACACACTTCCTGATTCCAGATAAATGTCAAGACTGGCATGAGGATATGTGGCCCCAATTTCAGTCTGTTACAAAACTAACCAATGTCTCTCACTGGAGAATACAATACTCTTTTTATAAGCAAGAAATACAATTCGCAACTTTACTGGAGACCCTGTTGGGGGCTTTATAAAGGTTCTTTTGGAAAAGCTTGAAATCTTTTAATCCTTATTTTAAAAAATAGTACTTTTTCAAAAAGAGATAGGTTAAGCAACTATTTTATCCTAAAGACATGCCTAAGTTTTCATTCCTAAGATTTGTATTAAGCATAAAATGTGATGGTCAAATTTCTGCTTCATGGATCATTCATTATTCATTCACTTAACTTCAGGTTGGCTGGTCCCTCTCCTGTTCATACTCCCTTGAATCTGGCAGGATCCTGGTGCTGACAGCTCAGGTTTCCATCTTGGTATTCTCAGAAAGGCTAAAAGGGAGCAAAGGGCACAGCGTCTGGGAGCCTTTTCTGAGTTCTCTACCTCCTCCCTCTCTTGGAAGTCCTCCCCATTGAGTCTTGCCTGTCCCCACAGCAGGCCTTCCTCCAGCTGCTGGACCTTCCACCCATGACAAATGCCAACCAACGCTCGGATTCCTCAGCAATGAACAACCTGTACTATCCATTTATGAAATC
The DNA here is from genome assembly GCF_053574225.1 of Canis aureus. NCBI lineage: Eukaryota > Metazoa > Chordata > Mammalia > Carnivora > Canidae > Canis > Canis aureus. The sequence continues at coordinate 51,589,172 of NC_135616.1, forward strand.
TCTTCCTTCTCTGACGCTGTTCCTCTCCACAGAGCGCTTGGTGTATTTTGGGCTTAGGCCACAGAAGCAAATTTCCTCTGGAAGAGTTTGCAAAAGAAATGAGCCATGGAGCTGCAAAATTAAGTCACACAGAAAACTTCCCTGAGAAAGTGGGGTAGCCAGTTAACTAAAGGGTAGTCACCTCTGCTGTGCCTTGTGTAAGAGAATGAGTTGGTTAGAAGCAGAGTGACAAGGCAAGTAAAATTTCAGTAGGACTGAGTTTCAAACGTTCCTGCCAGACAGGATTATATGTCCTCAGGCAAGTGTCCCTCTCCTGTGGCCCATGGTATCAGCTGTGTGTGGCTTTTTTTTCAGGAAGAGAAGTGGAAATACCAACCCACAGTTAGGAATTGAGATTAGGATGAGAGAAAAGAGGATGTATCATACAGTGTCTAAAAACTAAGCAGACTACCAAGGTCAAAATTCTTGCTCCACTACTTACTAACTACATGGCTTGAATTCATTACTATATCTAAGCCACCAGTCACTTAACTGCAGATTCGGAATAATAGTAGCTACCTCACCAAACTGGTTGGGTGAAATTAAACAAGATAAGGTAGTAAAACTAGCAGAATATCAGATATTTAATGACAGCAACACAACAACAATAATGTGGGTGGTTATTAATAAAATGGAGAGACCAGCTAAAGAATACAAAGTTGTGAGAGCTATAACACAAGATTTAGCCCTGGATTTCTATATGGTAGAGGGGGAAGTAGAGATAATGGTGAGGAAGCTGAGGGCCAGGTCAGAAGTCCCTCTTCACGGTGGAGGCATGTTGGGTGGAGCCAGCATTGGACAAGATCCAGAGACGGAGTGGATTGTGGTGGAGAAACAACTCCATAGTACTGGAGTTTCCCCTCTTATTTAGCTGAGCTAGGTTCATTAATAGAAGTGAGCTAATGTGTTTCCCCCTAGAAGTAGTCAAGTTACTTCATCTCAGAAGCAATGTTCCCCAGGAACTGTTACACTTGGAATTACAACAACAAAACCACCTCAGACACACCCAGGGCAGCAGCCCAAGGCACACAGCTCTGCTGCAGTGGAAGAGCTTCCCATCATGAAAATTAGGTTGAAAAGTAGGAGCCCCTCTGAGTTAGGTCAACAACCCAGAGTCACAGAGCTCTTCCAGCTAAGAGAGACCCTTCACAAAGATGCTTGCTGGCCAGCCCAGCATCAGTGGTGTGGTTGGTGCTCTTCACACTGAAAAGCTGGACTTCACAAGGGGGTTCTACTCTTATCTTAGGGAGAAGAGTGCTAGTGCTAGGAAAGTCAGGGGTATTTTTCCTCCATTAACAAAACATTCACATAGGCCTTAGTGTCTATAAAAGTTAGCCATTAGTGAAGAGATGGTTATTCCAGAAAAGGTTATAACGAAATCATTTTCTATTAGAAATATTCAAAAACAAATTTTTAAAGATTTATTTATTTTAGAGAGAGAGAGTAGGAGTGAGGGGAGGAGCAGAGGTAGAGAATCTCCAAGCAGGCTCCCTGCTGAGTGGAGCTGACACAGGGTTTTACCCCATAGCCCCAAGACCATGACCAGAGCTGAAACCAAGAGTCAGATGATGCCCAACTGACCTAGCTACCCAGGCACCACAAGAAATATTCAAATTTGAACCTAATTGTAAATTTTACATAAAAACATTTTCTAGGTGGATTAAGGATTTTATGTTTATAGAAAGAAAAAGGAGAAGCAGCAGCAGTAGCATGAACAAGCTAGAAGAAAAGGTAAGTGTGCTTTTAACTTATCTTGGGGTAGAGTGGCAATATTAAAATATGGCCACAGACAATACAATACCTCTCCCATGAAGCCCACTTGAATCTGAGCAGGCTTGAAACTACTTTGACTGCTAGAGCAGCTGACATCCAAGGCTGTCAAAAAAAAGGCCTCATTGCTTTTGCTTTCTTTGCTGGAACACTCACTTTTAGAGTCCTGGGGTGCCATGTACTCCACAGCTACATGTTTAGCAGGCCACATGGAAGCATTCAAGGGACAGTCTCTGCTCAGTCCAGCCTTCAAGCCATTCCACAAGGCCCTAGAAATGTGGGTGATGCCATCTTGGATTCTCTTAATCAGCCAGCAGATGAACACCAAATGACTTCTGTCAATATCAGGTGGAGCAGAAAAATCATCAGCTGATCCTGCCTAATTCCAGGTAACCTACAAAAACTATAAAATGGAAGATGGTTGTTGTTTTAAGCCAGTAAGTGTTGGAGTCATTTGTTATGCGGCAGTAGATAAGTAGAACCAAAAGAGAAGAACTTTCTTAAGCACAAAAAGCCTTGGTAGGAATCAAAATAAAAGAATAACAGACTTGAAATTGTAAACTGCTTTATGTCAATTATCATCAAATACAAATTAAAAGACAATGATGCACTAGAAAAATATCCTTGTAACACATGCAACAAACTATTTAGAAGAAAATTACAGTAGAATAAAATGGCAAATAACAAAAATCAATTATCAGAAAAAAATTTTAAAGGCAAAAAAGAGCTGTTTAACACTATTAGGAATAAAATAAATGCAAATTAAATGACAATAAGAGACTTTTTGCCTTCAAATTTTCAAATATTTTTGAAATGATATTGCTCAGTGCCTGTAAGACTGTAGTGAGGCAAGAATTTTCTAATCTTGGACATGGAAATATAAATTAGTAGTCTTTTGGTAGAACAAGTCAATGATATAAATCAAAACTCTTAAATACCCTCTGCTCAAGTATTGCCACTTCTAAGAATTAATAGGATGTGTGGCCAAGCATTATCACAGCATTATTTCTAATAGTAAGAAATTATAAACAATAAAACATTAGGCAATGAGAGAAATGTTGCTAAATTTTAAATAACTGAATAAAATTCAGTTATCAAAAGCATGGCTTCCAAATTATTCAGTGACAAGGAAAGACAAAAGGAGTGGCTAAAAGTATACAAAAGGAATATAGATGGATGGATAGACAGATTAAAAGACTAGATGGGAACATACCAAAATATTAAAAGTGGTTTCTGAATTAAGGGTTTGGCAGGGAAATTACTTCCTTCTTTCTCCTTGTCTGAGTTTTCCTGTTTTTTCAACATGAAACTGTATTAATTTTATAATCAGAAAAACATTCTTATTTTAAGTCAGTAATGAAAGGAAAAATTCCAAAGCAGTACCTGTAGCAAACTTAAAGACTGGGACTTTCAAGTACTGAGAGGTCTTCTCATAAGCCAGGAGTTCTCCTCCAGAGATCTGCTGTGGTCTGTTTTTTAGAGCCACTTGACCTCTCAGCCTTCTCTGCCTCCATGAACCTCAAGCTCCAAAGCTACCTTTTTCTCATCCTTCTCTTTGCCCACCACACCTCACCACCACAGGCGCGCGCACACACACACACACACACACACACACACACACAAGTAAACATTTCTATTCCTTCAGTTTCCTTCTAAAAATCACAAATGGACAGCTCCGAGCCAAATAGATTGTTTTTCTTTGACATCTCTTCCCCAAAAGTGTTACTTTTATTTTTAACTAGTTATCAACGTTTACAAACTAGGAGAGATTTTCACTTCCAGAAAGCTGGAATAGACTTACTTTGTTCTATTCCTCCCACTAAGTACAACTAAAACCTTGGACATTGTATTTAAAACAAACAGAAGGCTCTAAAAAGCAAAGAGGAGAATCCAGATTAGATAGGAGTCTCAGGACCTGAGAAACAACACAATAGTGAGTTCCATGAATTTTCTTTTTGGTTTATGTATCCCAGGCTGGAACTAAAGAAGCCTGCAATCTAGAAATGCTGATGCTGGTAACAGGTCCAGATAACAAAAGCCCCAAGAAAAGTCTGCTTTGTGAAGCCCAAATGACAGAGTAACAGAAAAAGGACAGCCCAACAAAACAAAATGTTTAGACAATAATGGATCTACTACAGCCAAACACCCAGAAAAAGATCTGTGGCCTCACACCCATCTGCTAGTAGGAAGCTTTGATTTCCACTGTTGTGAGGCTAGAACAAGGTGTCCCAACCACCCCACTGGGATGGACAACTAGAGAGCCAGAATTTTCATCCACTATGACTGGTAGGCAGCCCTATCTCCTCCCTTATGGGGGAGGGTGTGGCTATCAAGTAGTAATGAGGCATATCTACTATTCCTTAAAGGGGTGCCTCCTTTCTCTCCACCACTTGAGTGTTATCCCCCACTCCAGGATCAACAAGGAATTTCCCTTCTCCCCACCACTTGTCAATAGAGGCCATGTGGTGAACCTGGCCAAACCTGGCCTTCTATTTTTGCCTGAAAGTAATAAGGTGACAGCCCCACTTCCCTTGCCAGGATGGTGTCAGCAGAGGTCAGGTAAAAGAGTAGGTTTAAATAAAATTCAGAGCCTCATGACATAACACAAAAATGTCCTGTTCCAATCAAAGTTCACTCATCATCTCCCAAACCAGGACGATATCAAAGGAATGAAATAAGACCTTCAACAGAGTCACCTTCAACACAGATGTGATAGAGATGTAAGATTTACTTGACAAAGATCTTAAAGCTGCCCATGATAAAAAATGCTTTAACAAGCAACTGTGAACATGTTTGAAGCAAATTAAAAAATAGAAAGCCTCAGCGAATAAGTGGAAGATATAAAAAAGAACCAGATGAACATTTTAGAATCGAAAACTAGAGTACTCAAAATTAAAGCCTCCATGTATGGTCTTGCAGTAGTTTCTTACTGCCACTGTGGCAAATTATCACAAACTTTAGCACCTTAAAACAAAACAAATTTATTATCTTATAGTTCTGGATGCTGGAAGTCCAGAACAGGTCTCCTTAGGCCAAAATCAAGGAGTGTCACACTGTGTTACTTCATAGAGGCTTCCCAGTGGGAAATCTGTGTCCCTACCTTTTCCAGCTTCTTGAGTCTTCCCTCATTCCTTGGCTTGTGGCCCCTGAGATTCAGCAATGTCTGTGCTGGTTCTTCTCATATTACAACACCCTGGCACTGACTCTCCTGCCTCTGTTTCTCACATACAAGGATCCTTGTGGTTGTATTGGGCCCACCAAGGGAACCCAGGATAATATCCCCATCTTGAGATCTTTAATCACTCTGTAAGTCTCTTTTGCCATGTAAGGTAATATATTCATAAGATCTGGAGATTAGGATGTGAACTTTTTTTAGGGGCCATTGTTATGCCTACTGAGTCTGCCCTCTTTGGCTCCCAAAGATTCATGCTCCTCCCATGTGCAAAATGTACTCACCCCATCCATCCTGAGGTTCTCAAAAGTCTCAATCCATTATAGCATAAACTCAAAGTTCAAATTTTCATCAGCTCAAATTTCCAAATATTACCATCTAAGTCATTTAAACACATATGGGAAGATTTTTATTATGATCCATCCTGGGGTACAATGGCTCTCCATCTATGGACCTGTAAAACTAGAAAACAAGTTATCTGCTTCCAAAGACAATTATAGGACAGGCATAAGACAGCAAATTATTAGCATTCCCACACAAAAAGAAAAATGGAAAGAAGAGAGGAGTTACTAGTCCCAACAGATTTTGAAATCTAGCCTGGCAAATTTCATTAGGTGTCAAGGCCTCTATGGCTTACAGCTCCATTATCTAAGTTCACAGCTCCACTTTGGAGTTGTCATTTCCTTCTCATGGAGTAACTGGGAAAAAATTAGCTCAAACTGGATCACAGACTTAAATGTGAAGCATAAATCTATTAAAAATAAGAAAGCTTTAGGATCTAAGACCTGGCAAAGAGTTCTAAGATTTAATAACAAAGGCATGATCCACTAAAGGAAAACTTGATAAATTGATTAAAATTTTTAAAAATTTCTTTGCTATAGACCCTGGTACGAGGATGAAAAGAGAAGCTACAGAGTGGGAGAAAATATTTTCAAATCACACATCTGACCAAGAACTAGTATCGAGAATAAATAAAGAACTCTCAAAACTCAGGAAAAAATCAAACTTGAAAATGGGCAAAAGACATGAACAGATTTTTCACCAAGGAGGATATACACTTGACAAATAAATGCATGCAAAGATGTTCAACATCATCAGTCAATAGGGAAATGAAATTTGAAACCACAAGGAGATATCACTACAAACCTATTAGAATGATTAAAGTAAAAAATAGTGACAACAACACTATATGTTGGTGAGGATGTGGAAACTGGGTCACTCATACATTGCTAGTGAAAATGTGAAATGCTAAAGCCATTCTAGAAAACAGTTCGGCAGTTCCTTAAAAAACTAAACATGCAATCACCATATGACCCAGCAATTGGATTCTTGGGCATTTATCCCAGAGAAATGAAAATTTATGTTCACACAAAAACCTGTACAAGAATGTTTAAAGTAGTTTTATTCATAAATGTCTCAAACTAGAAACAACCCAGATGTCCTCCAATGGATGAATTGATAAACCATGGTACAGTGACCACCTCTCAGCAATAAAACAGAACAAACTATGGATACATAAAACAATCTGGATAAGTCTCCAGATTATCATGCTGAATGCAAAAAAAAAAAAAAAGTGAATCCCCAAATACTATATGTTTCTATTTATATAACATTCTAGAAAAGTTCAAATTATAGAAATGGAGAACAGATTACTGGTTGTCAAGGGTTAAGGAGGTGGGTGGGGGTGGAAGGGAAGTGCATGTGGCTATTGAAGAGGAAACATGAGCAATCCTTATGAGGATGGAAATATTCTCTACCTTGATTGATTATATCAATGCCAATCCTTGTTATAATATTGGAAGATGTTACCATTGGAGGAAACTGGGTAAAGATCCAAGGGAATTCTCTGTAGTACTTCTTACAACTGCATGTGAATCTAAAATTATTTCAAAATAAAAAGTTTAATTTAAAAAATTAATGTAATTTCATACACAAATCTAAATGTTTATCTCCTCTGGAAAAATTGCAAGATCTGGCTACTTCCAATATGGCTGAAATGGGCTAGAGTGGAGTAGCCAGTTGTAACCCCAGTTTGGGCATTCATTTGCCACTTCATCCCAGTCCTCACCACTCCCTCTTGTCTGCCTGTCACCTGGGCTCAAGATTTTCTGCTATTCAATATCCAGCATACCCTGTTAGTTTTCTGACATCCAGCCAAAGACCCCTACCTAGCACCTGTAGATATTTGAATTTTCCACTTTTGTGGACTTAGAATCCTGACACTAGCAAGCAGGGAGGGTGGCAGCAGAACTCAGTTGTGATAAGGTGTTAATTCACAGAAATAGGGCAGTCTGGGAGGCTCAGCGGTTTAGCGTCGCCTTTAGTCCAGAGTGTGATCCTGGAGACCCAGGATGGAGTCCCATGCCGGGCTCTCCGCATAGAGCCTGCTTCTCCCTCTGCCTGTGTCTCTGCATCTCTCTCTCTCTCTCTCTCTCTCTCTCTCTGTTCTGTCATGAATAAATAAATAATATATTTTTTAAAAATTCACAAAAATATCTTAACTCTTTATACCTCATGTCTGAAAAACGTGTGCCTGAGACCTAAAAATATCATATGGTGGAAACTCTTGAAAGTCAGATAGACTTCAGTTAAAATTATGGTTTTTCCCCTCTAACCTTGAGCAAATTACTTTCATTTTCACATTTCCACTTGTAACCTGGACACAATAATATACAATTCAATCTAATCCAAGCCCAAACCACAGCATAGGTACTCGGTAGTGTTTCCCCCATGACAACAGGTGCATCTCTTTTTGGAAGTCAACAGCTTATGCTAAAGGAGGTTGATTTCCACCCAAGTTTTACATGTATATTTACCATTGACTAGGAAGGCATGGGCCACTTTCCTTGGCATCTTTCCAGCAGAATCTCACCATCCTCACAATAATCCTCACAACAAGGCCTTGTATTAGGCCCATCTTGCAAATGAGGAATCTGAGGCATAGAGTTATTTGATTATTTAAACTTCAACCAGTAACTCCAATTCTAGAATCTGTGCATTTAACTACTTTCCCCACTGCCTTTTTTCTGTTTCCAGCTTGGCAGTTTGGTAGAGGTTTTCTTTCCAGACTCTCCCCAGGGACTAGCCCACGGGGAGACTAGTACATGTCTTCACTTATTACAAACATAAGGCTGACAATGACGACTTTGTGGTCAGCCTCGATTTATGGCCTTGGGGAGACTTTGAGAATCCTATCTCTGTTTCACCTTCTTCTGCTGACGCATTGGGACAAATGTGTGACTCAGGTACCTACAGGCTGCACGGCAAAGATTTTCAGATACTATGCACCAAGCACAGAGTGTTATTATTAAGGGCATTTTCCTATAGCAGCTTTATTGGTATGTCTTTCACAATCTGATGATCTTTCATTGGCACTGATTTATATTGGCAAAGAGAAGGGGACAGAAAACATACAGAACAGGCTGAGTGAAATACCAGCTCTCTCCTGGGGATTGGTTGCTGGCTGAGCTGCTCAGAGCTTGTCACTCACCAGAGAGGAAGGCACTCTAGAACAGAACGCTTCCTGGCTCTTTCCAGAGTGTCCAGGAGCTTCCCAGGATATGAAACCAGAGAAATGTCTTCATTTTATTCCTCAATGGTTAAGACTCTCCAGTAGGACAAAGCTGGACTTGACTGCTGGTTCCCCCATTGCTTTGCTTTGTGAACTTGCTAAGGTTCTTTTTTTCCATCTTAGTGATATTTATTGTTTTCATTATATCATGAATGTATGTATAGATCTTATTTACTTAGATCTTTTTAAATCTAAATTCAATTAGCCAACATATAGTACATCATTAGTTTCAGATGTAGTTTTCAATAATTTCACTTGCTAAGGTTCTTCACCTCTCTTACCATGCCTGAGTTTTCTCATTTTCTAAAAATGGAGATAATAATCACAATAATGCCTCCATTACAGGGTCTGTGAAAGAGATAAATGAGGTGAGACAGGAAATGTTTTCATCACAATGCCTCACACACAATGAGCCCTGAATGAATGTTAGTATTATTATATTAATGGTGGAATTTGTGATGAGCGAGAAAAAAATAATATCCATTAATATCATTATAAGCAGTGGGATTTGTAATATGCTCAGAAAAAAAGTGGTGGTGCTGCTCATGGTGATATTTTAGCCATTATCAGAAAAAAATATCATCAACAACAAAACAGCCAGAGGAAAAAAGATCAGACTTCAAAGAGTGTTCCAGGGAAACTCACTTCCTATAAAAGTTGCATTCATAAGAGATTCTCTGCATTTAATATTTTAAAATTAAGTTGTGTTTCCTATTAGATTATAATTCCAGAAATGTTCTCTGTTTGGTTCTTATAAATTTAATTGTTCTCTTACAATAATGACCTGGCTTCACCTCCTCCTAACTCTATAACCATGGGCAACATTATTTACCTCTCAAAATATCAGTTTTCTCACTTATAAAATTATGTTCTGGAGTCACCTGAGATGATGGCCATTCAAGCGCTTTGTAAAAGTGTAAAACCCCTGCAGGAATGCTAAGTTACAATGGTTCCACACCTTCCCTTAACTGTGCTTTGCAAGACATTCACAAAGTATATGCTCAATTAGGAAACAACAACTTGATTGTCCTATTAGGTTTGAATTTTGTATAACATATTATCTTAAAGGAAGACAAAACTTTGAAGAAAACCGTGCTAATGAGGTACAAGCATTTAATGTGAAGAATATTTGAACATCTTGATTTCAATCTTTGGAGAGTGATGAAATTCTCTCCATTTCACAGAAAGCATTTCTGAGAGGTTATCACAGAATCAATCTCCTTGACTTCAGTCTCTCCCATTTCCCAGACAGCCTGAATCACCAAACTAATTCCAACACAAAAGTTTTCATCTTATTGCTCTCCTCTCAAGAATCCCCAGATGTCTCTACATGAAAAGCTCCAGCTCCATAGCCTGGCATTTACCTGTCTTACTTTATAATATGGCTTCCCCCACAATTTGTACCCATCTACTACATCTCTGCTTCACTGTCTCATGGAAAATGCACACTTAGCTTCTACTGCAGACATTTGCTCATACAATACCCTCACCTGTGCTTGTCCCTTACTATTTCATCTATTTTAATCCTACCTACTCCTGTTGATTTTTTTTTCTTTTTGCCAATCTGTATTTCCTTAATCTTCTGCAATACTTTTTACTTAAGTCCTGAATTCTTCTAGGGCCCCACTTCCACACTTCATTCCACAAAAGTTCTAGCTGGCTTTAATGACCTTTTCTGTGAATACTATCTGAACCCTATTAGAGCTCTTAGCTGTCCTGTGAGTGGCTCTCTCTCCCTAGTCAGACTTTTGTGCTATAGAGCCAGGACCAGGCATTTTCTTTCTTGTGCATTGTGTTCTGTTTGTTTTAGGACTCTTTCCAAAAAGGCTTTGGACAACTTACAACAACAACAACACTACACACACACACACACACACACACACACATCCATACACATTAATGGCAAAATATACATAGTAACAGGCAGAAGGGGAGGCCATTGAAGATAAATGAGCAGTGTAGACTCCAACTTCCTCCAACTTCTCTCAACCCCAGGTACACTATGTCCTAAGGCCATATTACTACCTCTTGCTGAAACCCTGTCAAGGAAATAACAGAAAGACAACCAAGCACAAGTAAAAACAAGAGAAGTTGTAACAGGAAGAATCCCAGATTCTGAATCCTTCATTTATTCATTTATTTCATCATTCAATAAAATATCTAAACATCATGTCCCATGTACTAGGTATATGACTCATCCCATAATACTTCATCTATTTAGTCTCATTTGTTAGAGAATAAAATAAAAATTGAAAAAAAATTTAAAGCATACTTAAACTTGTGTCCCTTCCTTATTAAACATGAAATGAATTTGAAAGAGGGCATTATTTACATAGATAATTCAACATTAAAAGCCAGGACTGGGCCATGTGTTTGAAGTCCAAAGATAATTTGCAAATTTGACATTGATCTTAAAAGAGAGTAGTGTTTTCTGACTTTTCTTAATATTTCATGTATGCTAGGCTTTCATGGAAATTTGCATTTATGAAGAGAATTGGGTAAATCTAATGGCCAACAAACATAAAAATTAGTCAACCTTACTAGTTATCAAGCCATTGAAAATTGATATAATTTTTTAAAGATTTACTTGTTTTAGAGAGTGCATAGGGTAGGGGGGGTACTGGAGAGGTGAGGGAGAGAGAGTCTTAAGCAGACTCTATGCTGAGCTCAGAGCCTGACATACAGCTTGACCTCAAGACCCTGAGATCATGATCTGAGCTGAAACCAAGAGTCAGATGCTTGGCCAACTGCCCCCACCAACGTGCACCAAATGTGATATCATTTTTAAAGATAATTTAAAACCACAATGATATCCCACCACACACCCAACAGAATGCCTAAAATCTAAAAGATTTAAAATAACAAGTACTGGAAAGGACTTAGAATAAGCAGGACTCTGATAAGTTTGTAAATTGTTAAACTATTTCGGAAAACAGTTTAGCAGTTTCATAGGTAGTTAAAAATGAACATCTACTCTATGCCCTAGCAATTTATCCAAGAAAAATAAATATATTTGACTACAAAAACCTTCTATAAAAATGTGCATAACAGCTTTACTCAAATGAGCAAAGATTGGAAACAAGCCAGATATTCATGAACACAAAAAATGAACTAACACACTGTGATGCATTACAAATTGGAAAAATACTCAGCAAAAAAAAAGGTAACAAACTAAAGATACATGAAACAAACTGCATAAGTTTCAAAAATATTATACTTCATTTATATGAAATTCTAGAACCTAAAGTAATGGAAATCAAATCAGTGTTTGCTTTTGGTGGCCCAGCAAGTGGCACAGTGGTTGAGGAGAGTTGATTGGGAAAGCGTACAAGGAAACTTTCTGGGATGGCTGAAATGCTCTGTGTCTTGATATGCAAAGTTGATTGACAGTAGGTATATTTAAAGTGTGGCCACTTCACTGTATTCAATTACACCTCAATAAGGAAAGCGGGGGGAGGGGCAAGATGGGGGAAGAGTAGGGTCCCCAAATCACCTGTCCCCACCAAATTACCTAGAAAACCTTCAAATCATCCTGAAAATCTATGAATTCGGCCTGAGATTTAAAGAGAGACCACCTGGAATGCTACAGTGAGAAGAGTTCGCGCTTCTATCAAGGTAGGAAGTCAGGGAAAAAGAAATAAAGAAACAAAAGGCCTCCAAGAGGGAGGGGCCCTGCGAGGAGCCGGGCTGAGGCCGGGGCGAGTGTCCCCAGGACAGGAGAGCCCCGACCCGGAGGAGCAGGAGCTGCACCGACCTTCCCGGGCGGAAAGGGGCTCGCAGGGAGTTGGAGCAGGACCCAGGAGGGCGGGGATGCCCTCGGGCTCCCGGGGACACTAACAGACACCTGCACCCTGGAGAGTGCGCCGAGCTCCCTAAGGGCTGCAGCGCGCACGGCGGGACCCGGAGCAGCTCGGAGGGGCTCGGGGGCGGCTCCGCGGAGGGGGCTGCGGGGCGGGAGCAGCTCGGAGGGGCTCGGGGGCGGCTCCGCGGAGGGGGCTGCGGGGCGGGAGCAGCTCGGGGGGGCTCGGGGGCGGCTCCGCGGAGGGGGCTGCGGGGCGGGAGCGGCTCAGGGGGCTCGGGTAGAGGAAGAGGCTCTGTGCGGAGGGGGCTGTGGGGCGGGAGCGCGAATCCAACAGCGCAGGCCCCGGAGCACAGGGCGCCGGGACACAGCCCAGGATCCGGCCTCCCCTGGGACAAGCAGAGGCCGGGAGGGCCCAGGACAGCGAGGACGCTCCTGCCCCGAGCTGAGCAGATCAGCGGCCTGCCCGGAGCCTCCAGGCCCTGCAGACGGAGAGCTCCGGAGTTCCTGCGGGGGCGGAATCCAGGGCTCCAGAGCTGCCGCAGCCACTGAGGCTGTTCCTCCTGCGGTCTCACGGGGTAAACAACCCCCACTGAGCCCTGCACCAGGCGGGGGGGCAGAGAAGCTCCCACAAGTGCTAACACCTGAAAATCAGCACAACAGAGCCCTCCCCCAGAAGACCAGCCAGACGGACCAGTTCCAGGGGAAGTCAGGGGACTTACAGTATACAGAATCAGAAGATACTCCCCTGTGGTTTTTTGTTTTTTGTTTTTTGTTTTTTTGTTTTGTTTTGTTTTGCTTTTTGATTTGTTTGCTTCCCCCACCCTTTTTTTCCCTTTCTTTCTTTTTCTCTTTTTCTTCTTTTTTTTTCTTCCTTTTTTTTTCTTTCTCTTTTCTTTCCTTCTTTCTCTCCTCTCTTTTTCTCCTTTTCCCAATACAACTTGCTTCTTGGCCACTCTGCACTGAGCAAAATGACTAGAAGGAAAACCTCACCTCAAAAGAAAGAATCAGAAAGAGTCCTCTCTCCCACAGAGTTACAAAATCTGGATTACAATTCAATGTCAGAAAGCCAACTCAGAGGCACTATTATACAGCTATTGGTGGCTCTAGAAAAAACCATAAAGGACTCAAGAGACTTCATGACTGCAGAATTTAGAGCTAATCAGGCAGAAATTAAAAATCAATTGAATGAGATGCAATCCAAACTAGAAGTCCTAACGACGAGGGTTAACGAGGTGGAAGAACGAGTGAGTGACATAGAAAACAAGTTGATGGCAAAGAGGGAAACTGAGGAAAAAAGAGACAAACAATTAAAAGACCATGAAGATAGATTAAGGGAAATAAACGACAGCCTGAGGAAGAAAAACCTACGTTTAATTGGTGTTCCCGAGGGCGCCAAAAGGGACAGAGGGCAAGAATATGTATTTGAACAAATTCTAGCTGAAAACTTTCCTAATCTGAGAAGGGAAACAGGCATTCAGATCCAAGAAATAGAGAGATTCCCCCCCTAAAATCAATAAAAACCGTTCAACACCTCGACATTTAATAGTGAAGCTTGCAAATTCCAAAGATCAAGAGAAGATCCTTAAAGCAGCAAGAGACAAGAAATCCCTGACTTTTATGGGGAGGAGTATTAGGGTAACAGCAGACCTCTCCACAGAGACCTGGCAGGCCACAAAGGGCTGGCAGGATATATTCAGGGTCCTAAATGAGAAGAACATGCAACCAAGAATCCTTTATCCAGCAAGGCTCTCATTCAAAATGGAAGGAGAGATAAAGAGCTTCCAAGACAGGCAGCGACGGAAAGAATATGTGACCTCCAAACCAGCTCTGCAAGAAATTTGAAGGGGGACTCTTAAAATTCCCCTTTAAAAAGAAGTTCAGTGGAGCAATCCACAAAAACAAGGACTGAATAGATATCATGATGACACTAAACTCCTATCTTTCAATAGTAACTGTGAACATGAACGGGCTTAATGACCCCATCAAAAGGCGCAGGGTTTCAGAATGGATAAAAAAGCAGGACCCATCTATTTGCTGTCTACAAGAGACTCACTTTAGACAGAAGGACACCTACAGCCTGAAAATAAAAAGCTGGAGAACCATTTACCATTCAAATGGTCCTCGAAAGAAAACAGGGGTAGCCATCCTTATATCAGATAAACTAAAATTTACCCTGAAGACTGTAGTGAGAGATGAAGAGGGACACTATCTCATACTTAAAGGATCTATTCAACAAGAGGACTTAACAATCCTCAATATATATGCCCCGAATGTGGGAGCTGCCAAATATATCAATCAATTAATAACCAAAGTGAAGAAATACTTAGATAATAATACACTTATACTTGGTGACTTCAATCTAGCTCTTTCTATACTCGATAGGTCTTCTAAGCACAACATCTCCAAAGAAACGAGACTTTTAAATGATACACTGGACCAGATGGATTTCACAGATATCTACAGAACTTTACATCCAAACTCAACTGAATACACATTCTTCTCAAGTGCACATGGAAGTTTCTCCAAAATAGACCACATACTGGGTCACAAATCGGGTCTGAACCGATACCAAAAGATTGGGATCATCCCCTGCATATTCTCAGACCATAATGCCTTGAAATTTGAACTAAATCACAACAAGAAGTTTGGAAGGACCTCAAACATGTGGAGGTTAAGGACCATCCTGCTAAAAGATGAAAGGGTCAACCAGGAAATTAAGGAAGAATTAAGAAGATTCATGGAAACTAATGAGAATGAAGATACAACCGTTCAAAATCTTTGGGATGCAGCAAAAGCAGTCCTAAGGGGGAAATACATCGCAATACAAGCATCCACTCAAAAACTGGAAAGAACTCAAATACAAAAGCTAACCTTACACCTAAAGGAGCTAGAGAAAAAACAGCAGATAGATCCTACACCCAGGAGAAGAGGAGAGTTAATAAAGATTCGAGCAGAACTCAACGAAATCGAGACCAGAAGAACTGTGGAACAGATCAACAGAACCAAGAGTTGGTTCTTTGAAAGAATTAACAAGATAGATAAACCATTAGCCAGCCTTATTAAAAAGAAGAGAGAGAAGACTCAAATTAATAAAATCATGAATGAGAAAAGAGAGATCACTACCAACACCAAGGAAATACAAATGATTTTAAAAACATATTATGAACAGCTATACGCCAATAAATTAGGCAATCTAGAAGAAATGGACGCATTCCTGGAAAGCCACAAACTACCAAAACTGGAACAGGAAGAAATAGAAAACCTTAACAGGCCAATAACCAGGGAGGAAATTGAAGCAGTCATCAAAAACCTCCCAAGACACAAGAGTCCAGGGCCAGATGGCTTCCCAGGGGAATTCTATCAAACGTTTAAAGAAGAAACCATACCTATTCTCCTAAAGCTGTTTGGAAAGATAGAAAGAGATGGAGTACTTCCAAATTCATTCTATGAGGCCAGCATCACCTTAATTCCAAAACCAGACAAAGACCCAACCAAAAAGGAGAACTACAGACCAATATCCCTGATGAACATGGATGCAAAAATTCTCAACAAGATACTGGCCAATAGGATCCAACAGTACATTAAGAAAATTATTCACCATGACCAAGTAGGATTTATCCCTGGGACACAAGGCTGGTTCAACACCCATAAAACAATCAATGTGATTCATCATATCAGCAAGAGAAAAATCAAGAACCATATGATCCTCTCATTAGATGCAGAGAAAGCATTTGACAAAATACAGCATCCATTTCTGATCAAAACTCTTCAGAGTGTAGGGATAGAGGGAACATTCCTCGACATCTTAAAAGCCATCTATGAAAAGCCCACAGCAAATATCATTCTCAATGGGGAAGCACTGGGAGCCTTTCCCCTAAGATCAGGAACAAGACAGGGATGTCCACTCTCACCACTACTATTCAACATAGTACTGGAAGTCCTAGCCTCAGCAATCAGACAACAAAAAGACATTAAAGGCATTCAAATTGGCAAAGAAGAAGTCAAACTCTCCCTCTTCGCTGATGACATGATACTCTACATAGAAAACCCAAAAGTCTCCACCCCAAGATTGCTAGAACTCATACAGCAATTTGGTAGTGTGGCAGGATACAAAATCAATGCCCAGAAATCAGTGGCATTTCTATACACTAACAATGAGACTGAAGAAAGAGAAATTAAGGAGTCTATCCCATTTACAATTGCACCCAAAAGCATAAGATACCTAGGAATAAACCTAACCAAAGAGGTAAAGGATCTATACCCTCAAAACTATAGAACACTTCTGAAAGAAATTGAGGAAGACACAAAGAGATGGAAAAATATTCCATGCTCATGGATTGGCAGAATTAATATTGTGAAAATGTCAATGTTACCCAGGGCAATTTACACGTTTAATGCAATCCCTATCAAAATACCATGGACTTTCTTCAGAGAGTTAGAACAAATTATTTTAAGATTTGTGTGGAATCAGAAAAGACCCCGAATAGCTAGGGGAATTTTAAAAAAGAAAACCATATCTGGGGGCATCACAATGCCAGATTTCAGGTTGTACTACAAAGCTGTGGTCATCAAGACAGTGTGGTACTGGCACAAAAACAGACACATAGATCAATGGAACAGAATAGAGAATCCAGAAGTGGATCCTGAACTTTATGGTCAACTAATATTCAATAAAGGAGGAAAGACTATCCATTGGAAGAAAGACAGTCTCTTCAATAAATGGTGCTGGGAAAATTGGACATCCACATGCAGAAGAATGAAACTAGACCACTCTCTTTCACCATACACAAAGATAAACTCAAAATGGATGAAAGATCTAAATGTGAGACAAGATTCCATCAAAATCCTAGAGAAGAATACAGGCAACACCCTTTTTGAACTCGGCCACAGTAACTTCTTGCAAGATACATCCACGAAGGCAAAAGAAACAAAAGCAAAAATGAACTATTGGGACTTCATCAAGATAAGAAGCTTTTGCACAGCAAAGGATACAGTCAACAGAACTAAAAGACAACCTACAGAATGGGAGAAGATATTTGCAAATGACGTATCAGATAAAGGGCTAGTTTCCAAGATCTATTAAGAACTTATTAAACTCAACACCAAAGAAACAAACAATCCAATCATGAAATGGGCAAAAGACATGAAGAAATATCTCACAGAGGAAGACATAGACATAGCCAACAAGCACATGAGAAAATGCTCTGCATCACTTGCCATCAGGGAAATACAAATCAAAACCACAATGAAATACCACCTCACACCAGTGAGAATGGGGAAAATTAACAAGGCAGGAAACCACAAATGTTGGAGAGGATGCAGAGAAAAGGGAACCCTCTTACACTGTTGGTGGGAATGTGAACTGGTGCAGCCACTCTGGAAAACTGTGTGGAGGTTCCTCAAAGAGTTAAAAATAGACCTGCCCTACGAACCAGCAATTGCACTGCTGGGGATTTACCCCAAAGATACAAATGCAATGAAACGCAGGGACACCTGCACCCCGATGTTTATAGCAGCAATGGCCACAATAGCCAAGCTGTGGAAGGAGCCTCGGTGTCCATCGAAGGATGAAAGGATAAAGAAGATGTGGTTTATGTATACAATGGAATATTACTCAGCTATTAGAAATGACAAATACCCACCATTTGCTTCAACATGGATGGAACTGGAGGGTATTATGCTGAGTGAAATAAGTCAATCGGAGAAGGACAAACATTATATGTTCTCATTCATTTGGGGAATATAAATAATAGTGAAAGGGAATATAAGGGAAGGGAGAAGAAATGTGTGGGAAATATCAGAAAGGGAGACAGAAAGTAAAGACTGCTAACTCTGGGAAACGAACTAGGGGTGGTAGAAGGGGGGGAGGGTGAGGGGTGGGAGTGAATGGGTGACGGGCACTGGGGTTATTCTGTATGTTGGTAAATTGAACACCAATAAAAAATAAATTAAAAATAAAAATAAAAAAAAGAAAAAAAAATAAAGCAAACTTCCAAAGATAATGCCAAGAGAAATGTGGGGAGATAGAAATGCTCTAAAACTGGGTTGTGGTGGTGGTTGTATAACTGTAGGGATTTACTAAAAAACAATTGAACCATTCACTTACAATGAGTAAATTTTATGTTAATTACATCTCAATAAACTGTTAGTAAAAAAAAATAATAATGCATTCGATATTGTACTGAAGGTACTACCCAATGTAAGAAGACAAAAATAGGAAATGCCTAGGGCACTTGGGTGGCTCAGTGGTTGAGTGTCTGTCTTTGGTCAGAGTCAGGTCAGGTCATGATCTTGAGGTCCTGGGATTGAGTCCTGCATCAGGCTCCCGGGAGGGAGCCTCTTCTCTCTCTGCCTATGTCTCTGCCTCTCTCTGTGTGTCCCCAGTGAATAAATAAATAAAATCTTTAAAAAAAAAAAAGGAAAGGAAATGCCAGGTATACAGATTTGGAAGGAAGAAATAACCCGTCTTTGTTTGCTGATGACACGGTCATCTATATATAGGTAGGTAGAAAATCCAAATGCATCAATGACAACAACCACAAAAACTGAAACCAATAACTGATTACAGCAAGGTCATAGGACACAAGATTAATATACAAAAGTCAATCACTTTCCTGTATGCCAGCAAAGGAAAATGTGAAATTTGAAATTAAAAACACAATACCATTTCCCCTAAGGTCAAGAATAAGACAAAGGTGTTCATTCTCATCACTTTTATTCAACATAGTACTGGAAGTCCTAGACACAGCAATTGGACTAAATAAATAAATAAATAAAGCAATCCAAATTGGTAAGGAAGTAGTAAAACTCTTACCATTTGCAGATGGCATGATACCGTATATGTAAAACCCTAACGACTCCACCAAAAAAAATTTCTAGAACGGATAGATGAATTCAGTAAGGTTGCAGGATACAAAATCAATGTACAGAAATCTTTTGCTTTCGTATATACTAATAATGAAGCAGGAGAAAGAGAAATTACGAAAATGATCCCATTTACAACTGTATCAAAAAAAAAAAATGTTCCTAAGAATAACCTAACCAAAGAGGTGAAAGATCTGTACTCCGAAAACTATAAAACACTGTTGAAAGGAATTCAAGACAACACAAAGAACTGGAAAGACATTCTGTGCTCATGGGTTAGAAAAACAAATATTATTAAAATATCTATACTACCCAAAGCAATCTATAGATGTAATGCAATCCCCACAAAAATACCAACAGAATTTTCCAAAGAACAAACAATACTAAAATTTGTATGGGACAACAGAAGACCTCGAATAGTCAACTAATCTTGAAAAAGAAAAACAGAACTAGAGGTATTACAATTCCAGATTTCAAACTGTATTATAAAGTGGTAGTAATTAAAACAATATGATACTGACACAAAAACAGACACATAAATCAATACAACATATTAGGAAATCCACTATTATATGACAAATTAATTTTTGACAAAGGAGGAATGAATACACAATGGGAAAAAGACCCTGAAACAAACGGGAAAACTGGACAGCAACATGCAGCAAAATGAAGTTGGACCACTTTCTTTCACCATACACAAAAATAAACTCAAAATGCTTTAAAGACCTTAATGTGAGACCTAAAACCATAAAAATCCTTAAAGAGAGAACAGGCAGTCATTTCTCTGACATCGGCCATAGGAACTTTTTTCTAGATATGTCTCCTGTGCAAGGGAAACAAAAGAAAAACTATTGGGACCTCATCAAAATAAAAATCTTCTGCACAGTGAAACAACCAACTAAACTAAAAGGCAAACTACTGAATGGGAGAAGATGTTTGCAAATGACATATCTGATCAAGGGTTAGCATTCAAAATACACAAAGAACTGATACAACTCAATAACCCCCCCAAAAGTAATACAATTTAAAAAATGGACAAAAAACAAGAAAAGACATTTCTTCAAAGAAAGTATACAGATGACCAACAAACACATGAAAAGATGCTCAACATCACTTATCATCAGGGAAATGAAAATCAAAACCGCAATGACGTATCACCTCATGCCTGTCAGAATGACTAAAACCAAAAACACAAGAAACAAGCGTTGGCAACAATGTGGAGAAAAAGGAACCCCCGAGCACTATTGGTGGAAATGCAAACTGATGCAGCCACTCTGAAAAACAGAGTGGAGTTTCCTCAAAAAATTAAAAATAGAACTACTCTACATTCCAGGAATCACACTACTGGGTATTTATTCTCCCTCCCCCTCCCCCCAAAAAAACACCAATTCCAACATGCACCTCTATGTTTTTAGCAGCATTACTTACAATAGCCAAACTATGGAAGCAGCCCAAGTGTCCACAGATAGATGAATGGACAAAGAAGATGTGGTAGAGATAGAATGGACTGTTACTCAGCCATTAAAAAGAATGTAATCTTGCCATTTAAAACAACATGGAGAGAGCTAGAGTATAATTCTAAATGAAATAATTCAGTCAGAGAAAGAAAAATACCATATGATTTCACATATATGTGGAGTTTAATAAACAAAGCAAATGAGCAAAGGGGAAAAAACGAGTGCGAGTGACAAACCAAGAAACACTCTTAACTATGGAGAATAAACTGATGGTCACCAGAGGGGAAAGCAGTGAGGGGGATGGGTGAAGTAGGTTATGGGAATTAAAAAACACACTTATCATGATGAAAAAAATAATAATAAATAAATTTCTTAAGAACCAAAAACAAAATAGTTATTGTAATGGACGGGACTTCAAATGAAAAATAAATATTCTTTCATCCAATAAATACCTGAGTTCTAAACAGGGGGAAAAAACCCCACAATATTATTTATATTACCAAAACCCTCTAAAATGAAATACTTAGGTATAAATCTAACAAAATATATACAAGATGTGTATGGAGAAAACCACAGAACTTTAATAAAAGAAGAATGAAACAATTGGAACCAATATCGTCAAAATGTCAATTCTTCCCAACTTTGTCTATAGATTCAATGTAATCAAAATCAAAATCCCAGCAAATTATTTTGTAGACATTGACACTGATTCTAAAGTTTATATAAAAAAGACCATACTAGCCAACACAATATTGAAGAGGAGAAGGAAGTCAGAGGACTGATGCTACCTGACTTCTAGACCTGCTATACTACAATAATCAAGATAATATGGTATTAATAAAAGAATAGAAAATAGATCAATTACTTGAACAAGATAGAAAAAAGATAGATATGATTATAATCAACTGATCTTTAATAAAGGAGTAAAGGCAATACAATGGAACAGAGTCTTTTTTACAAAGGGTACTAGAACTGGACATCCCGCTTGCAAAAAAAAAAAAAAAAAAATCTAGACAGAGGCCTTACACCCTACACAAAAATTGAAAATAGATTGGAGACCTAAACGTAAAACACAAACTATAAATCTCTTAGAAGATCACATAAGAGAAAACCTAGGTGACCATGGCTATGGGCATGACTTTTTAGATACAAGCAAAATCCATGAAAGTAAAAGTTGACGAGCTGAAATGCATTAAAATTAAAAATGTCTGCTCTACAAAAGACACCGTCAAGGGAATGAGATGACAAGCCACAGACTAAAAGAAAATATTTGCAAAAGATACATATGACAAAGAGCTGTTATCCAAAATATACAAAGAACTTCTAAAACTCAACAATAAAAACCCCAAACAACCCAAATACAACAAAGGGCCAAGACCTTAACAGACAACTCACAAAAAAATAGGTATCTGAAAATATACTCCATGTAATCTGTCATCATGGAAATACAAATTAAAGTAACAGTAAGATGCCACTACGTACCTCTCAGAATGGTCAAATTCCAGAACATTGACAACACCAAATGCTGGTGAGGATGTGAAGCAACACAAACTCTCATTCATTGCTGGTGGGAATACAAAGTAGTACAGCTACTGTAGAAGACAGTTTGACAGTTTCTTACAAAAAGAAACATATTCTTACCTCATGATCTGGCAACAGAGCTCCTTGGTATTTACCCAAAGGAACTGAAAACTTATATCCACACAAAAACCTGCACACAGATTTTACAGCAGCTTTATTCATAATTGCCAAAACTTGGAAGCAAACCAAGATGCCCTTCAGTAGGTGAATGAATAAATAAACTGTAGAACATCCAGACAATGGGATACTATTCAAGGCTAAAAAGAAATGAACTATTAAGCCATGAAAAGACATAGAAAAACCTTAAATGCATATTATTAAAAGAAAGAAGCCAATCTGAAAAGGCCTCATACTGTGTGATTTCAATTATATGACATTCTGGAAAAGGGGAAACTGAAAACAGTAAAAAGATCCATGATTGCCAAGATTTGGTGGAGTAAAGGAGGTGAGACAAGGGATTAATAGGCACAGCACAGAGGATTTTTAGGGCAGTCAGAATACTCTGTACAATACTATAATGTTGGAGACAGGGACGCCTGGATGGCTCCGCGGTTAGGCTCTGCTTTCGGCTCAGGGCCTGATCCTGGAGTTCAGGGATCGAGTCCCACCTTGGGCTCCCTACTGGGAGCCCACTTCTCCCTCTGCCTATGTCTCTGCCTCTCTCTCTCTCTCTCTCTGTCCCTCCTCTCTCTCTTTCTCTCTCTGTCTCATGAATAAATAAATAAAATCTTTTAAAAATGTTGGAGACATGTCATTATGTATCTGTCCAAACCCACAGAATGTACAATACCTAATGTAAGCAATGGACTTTGAGTGGTTATGATATATGACTATAGTTTCAGCAGTTGTAACAAATGCAGCACTGGGGGTGGGGGGGTGGTCGTGATGAGAATGGTAGGGGCAGAGAGGATACAAGAAATCTCTGTAGATATATTTTGCTGTAAAACTAAAACTGCTAAACCTAAAACTGCTCTAAAATTAATGTCTTAAAAAATGATGGACATGGGGACATCTGGGTGGCTCGGTCAGTTAAGTACCCAACTCTTGATTTCAGTGTGGGTCGTGATCTCGGGGATCGAGCCCTGAGTGGGGCTCCGGGCTCAGCAGGGAGCCTGCTTGAGATTCTCTTTTTCCCTCTCCCTCGGCCCCCCAACACACATGCACACTGCACTCATATTCTTTTTCTCTCTCAAATAAATAAATTAATTTAAAAAAGTAATGGGCTATTGGAGTGTAGGGAAAAAATAACTCACAGATTAGGGATACCACTTTTCTTCAGGGCAGTTTGAAGATGTCTATCAAGAGCCTTAAAGTAAGAATACCCTCTGACCAAGCAATTCCACTTTAGACATTTACCACAAGTAAATAATGAAGGATATGCACAAAGATGTCATCTTAAAGTTGTATATTGAGCCACATTATCATTTATAAGAGATAAAAATCAGAAGCAACTTAACCCTTAGCGTATCAGTGAAATAAATGTGTATGAACTATAGCCATTATAATAATGTTGCAAATTAATATTTAGCAACATGGAAAGTTATTTGCAACACATTAGTAGAAAAAACCAGGTTGGAGAAAATGTGCAGAAAACAACATAATTAGTATTATTACATAGTACTTTTAGTATTAGTAGTAGTAGTATTTAGAGAGTTCTGTGGGGAATACAGCAAGGTGATAAAGGCAGTTATCTCTGGGTGATAGAACTATGGACGTAACTTTCTATTCTTTCATAATAGTTATATGGGCTTTTTTTTACCGAAGATATAGATGTTATTTTTTATTTTCAAAATCTTTAAGATGAGTCAATAATGGGAGAAGACAGAGATTGTTCGGACTGTAGTAAATATGGTAAGTAAGAGGTTCTGAATGAACCTGCATGTTTAGTGTATGCTACTTTATGCAATAGATGTGTACAAATTGAGTTGCATTCTCCATTATGCTAATGGAAGAAAAAGCTGTAAGAAGCAATAACGATTCATTTAATAATGTGAATAACTATTGCTCCCTGTTTCCATTTTAGAAGTTCACATCTTTTTAACTTTTAGATTTGCTTAAAGCAGACAACACCCAAATAATTATTCTTTTGTTATATCCTGGCCAAGTGGTTCATCTCAATCGTGTGAAGAGAGCCCTAGGTGTGTGTTGTGTTTTTACTTTCTCAATTTGCAGGGCGTAATCCCTTTCTCCACCATTCTGCAGACAGCCTAGAAGAACAGAATTCACATGCTAGCAGAATTTGGTTGTCTTCTGGAATAACTAAGACTCACATGCATAAGCCGTCAGTGTGAGTCTGACTCTTACATACTCTGATCAGGAAAGGCAGCCATCTCCAGGTGGAGGAAAACAAAGCAGCCACGTGTGGGTAAAATCGACCACTCGGAACATCCCTTGAAACACATGAAGAAAAATATCTCGAATGCACCCGTCTCCAGAGTGCTGGAGCTGTAGGTGTGGGTCACCTTGGCCTGGCACTGTCCCTGTCTAAAGAAACAGTGAAGCTGAAGCTCAGACAGGGTTACTTGCCCAATGTCATGTCCATACTCACTAGTGAGGATCTGATTAGAATCCTTTGTCTCCCACAAGTGCCAGAGGCTCTTATAAATAAAGCAGACCGTGTGGTATAATGAAAACACTACCAGAGTAGGAGTCGGGAACCCTGGATTTCCAAGCTGGCTTTGTCACTTAAATAGCCAGGTGTCCTCTGGCAGGCACCTACCCCTTTGGGGACTGTGCCTCTTTGCTTACCACATAAGGAGCTTCTACTGGAAAACATTTAAAGACTCTGCAGATCAAATACCTATAGTTTCTAAGTAGCTCATACCTTCCGCTGCCCTGGTCCTTTGGGTTTAGTCCTTGCAGGCATTCTTGCCCTTCTAGACTCCTTCCATCCAGAGTTCCTTTGTACACACCTATCCCGTGATCTCCAAGCTGTGCAAGGTCAGAAGAAAGTCCCATGAGCTGCAAAGCAGGTGCTAAAACATTTCCCATGTTGCTGTGACTATTTTAGCTAAGAGTCATGTTATTTTTTTTCTGCCTAAGTAGATTAACTAGGCACACATATGTTGGTAGACAGAACACCACTGAATACACCCTGCAGAGCAAACAGAAGTTTAATTTCCCTTAAACAGACATCAAGTGCCTGCAGATGTATGAAGCCAGGAAGAGTGATTCCTTAGGTAGCCAGCCTCTCCCAGGAGAAGGGGCTACCCAGGTCCTGACCCAGAGAGGAGGAAGAACTTGGGGATGGGAAGAGTCCTGACACATTCAGCTAAACCAAATGGCAGCCCAAATGAAAGGAGAGACAGGGAGAACTGGGTTGTGTTAGAAATCAATTTTCAACTTCAGTTAACTTTATTGGCATGACAAGGTAGACACATTGCCAAAGTCAATACAGTAGATCTGTGTGCCTAAGGCAGGTTTTGGTGCTAATGGAGGTTTTAATGCCAGACATTATGTCCTCTGAATGTTTCCTAATGTCCTTTGTCTCCAGCTGCCACATGTTGTGGCTATGATCTTGCTACTGAAGGTCACAGAATTAAGTTTTGGGCATTGAAATCAAACTTATGGTAAGGGTCTTCTTTCCTAAAACCCTTTTATACTCTTGGGAAACCTCGTGAACTTATATTTTATTTATTGTATAGTACACAATAATAAACATAAGCAAGTATTTTCAGATAGGATATTTTTAAAATACTTCATTTCCTAGGCAGGTTTTTAAAGTAAAAGATATCAGTAAGAAAACTACCTAAAATTTCCTTATCAAAGATTCTTGCTATAATGTTTACACTTTTGGTAGGCATATAATAAAACTGTTAATATCTAGAATCTTTTTTTAAAAAAAATATTATTTATTAAGAGAGAAGAAGAGTGCACATGGGCAGGGGGGAGGGCAGAGGGAGAAGAAGCAGACTCCTTGCTTAACAGGGAGCCCGAATATCCAGGGTCCTTCTTTGAGTAAAGCACCTCCATTCAGAGGAGAAATGGGGAAATGACTTATTTCTGGCTGGGCAATTTTTTTTTTTCTTCATGATCTTAGTGGCATAGATACGCATTACATTATTTCTACCAGGAGCCCAGCCCAAGCTGCCAGGCCAAGAAGCACTTACAGGCAATAGATAAAATCAGATTATGAATAGATCATGATTCTGCCCAGCAAGTATGCAATAATGGATAAGTTTAATGTTTAAACAAATATTTGTTTTAAAGGAGGTAAAAGGTGACAGTACAACATATGTTTCAGATATAATACAGATATGGCATTTTCAGATACAGCACAGGTATTGCATAAACCTATAATTTGGAGCACATAACCTATAGACAAAACATTACCTTCCATTGGTGGCAACAGGCACTAATTATAGGGGTACAATTTCTCATAAGCTTTCTGTATTAAATAATTGAATGAATGAATACACTGCAAAATCTAAATTATTTAAGCTGTAAATAAAGTACACTATTAAATCAGTGTAATTCCTCTCATTTTGCAAAAACTGAGATCGAGATATTTTTGTTTTCATGTTTGCTCAGGTCAACATTTGACAACTGACATGATACTAGAATTCAGGTGTCTCAATTCAGAACAGTGAATGTTCCACTATAGAAGGATCCTATTGCATACTTGGTTTCTGTACTTTGCCCTTGACATATTCATAAAAGTTAAAACTTAAGTCCATAAAGAGGCCAATGTCCACCAACAATAAATAAACCAATACATTTTACCTATTTTCCACTACCAACAATTTAGTTGTTCGTCTGACAGTTCTAAGTAAAGGCGCTGATTGGCTGGTGGGTTGGTTGGGTTGGTTGATTAAAGATACCTTGCAATTTAATTTAGAAACCAAGGAGTAATTGAAGCCTTCTTCATTCTGTAGGTTTAATAAGCATTTGCAAAGGAAGGTCACCATTATCACTAATACAATCACAATATCAGTTATATGAGAAAAAAGATATACATATAGGTATGATAGATATGTATCATATATATGACCAAATAGGATGCATATGCTACATAGATTATATATGTTGTACTATGTGTGTGCATATATGCATATACTAAATGTTTAAGTAGTTCTTCAAAAATTGCCTTTATCAAAGTGATTCTGCATGGCTTGTGAGAGTGGAATAGTGGGACAGACTCGTTAAAGAACAAATAACACAAACAACTCAGCTTGAACTTTTCTTTTCCCCCTAGTCAAAGGCCTTTGGGAATTAACAAGTTCCCTGAGTCGGGATCTTAAGTATTTCTATACACTCCAAGTGTTCTTATGTTGAGATCCTCACTAGTTTTAAATGTATCCAAATTAGGAGACTGGGATGATGTTAAGGACTGGGATGAATCAGTTAGAAGCTCTATCCCCAAAGCATTAGGAGCTATTATCCAGAAGTGTAGCACATCATACTTTGATCAGGGAAATTAAAATATTCTCCCAAGATATTCTATTTGTAAAACATTTTCCAAATTGAATTCTAGTTGCAGAAATATTTTTGGCAAGTAAACAGCAGGGGGCTGAGAGCCTGGTCTATGCCAACTTTGCTGACTCCAACAGCCAGGATGGAAAGTCTGGGCAGAGGAGGATATGCAAGCACTGGTGGGACTGAGCCCATGTGAGCAGTGGGCAGCTGGTCTTTCGTCACTGAGCACTTCCTGTCTGCACTCCAGACTCCAAGGATAGAGTGTTGCTCCACTGAGAGGTGCCGGTTAAAGACAGAGAAGGTGAGGGGAGGAGAAAGAGGAACCAGGAATTGATGTCCTGGATAAGCTACACCCTCAGGCCCAGCAAATGTGAAGGAGGAGAGTAGAAGTCAGACACTGGGCCACCTAGAGCTCTCCCAGAGTCCACGCTGGAACCAGCCTGGTACCATTGCTGTACCTTGGTGTTATTATGAGCTGACCCAGCACTCATGGCTAGGTCTTGGTGTTCTGTTGAACAGAAGCAATTTCACATGAGAGCAGAGCAGGCCTCTCTGTGACTATGATGCCGCAAGACCCAAACAAGAGGGTTCTGTGATCATGTCTGAACAGACAAAACACAAGCATCGTCTCAGCCCCCAAACGAGCCAATATACCCTCTCCTGACTAATAGGAATGACTGCTGTTCCTGTCCTGATTGCATCTTTAGCCTCACTCCAGTGAGCCTCCCCATCATAGAATTATCTCTGCTTCCTGGAAGCATTTGATTCAGAGCAAAGTCTTCTTCTTTAAGAAGAAGACTGACAAATCAACTGACAAGAGCAAGCCCAAGTCCTTCCTAAGTCCTTTCCAACACCTTCTTGCCCAAGCACCCTGCAGTTGCTCACAGTGCACATTCTCTCTCTGTGCAACCAGCAAGAAACACAACTTGTTCAGCTATAGGTGTGCTCCTGCCAGCCTGCAGCTGGAGGACCAGTGACAACAGTGTCTGTTCTGTGCCAAGCAGTGTGCCTTATAGATCTGAACAAAACAGTCCTATCCTAAGGGACATGCTCACAACCTGGAGGATGCAAGGAGCAGAGGGCAGAATGACCTCAAGAGTCATGACAAATCAAACGAAATTCAACAGGATGTCAAATAAATAACCCTAAGGGTGGTATGATATGGAGACTATGAAAGGATGGAGAACCCCATCAAGATCAAATGTATGTGAGACACTGGGGTGGCTCAGCAGTTGAGCATCTGCCTGGAGTCCCAGGATCAAGTCCCACATGGGGCTCCCTGCGTGGAGCCTGCTTCTCCCTCTGCCTATGTCTCTGCCACTCTCTTTCTGTGTCTTTCATGAATAAATAAATAAAATCTTTTTAAAAAATCAAATGTACTTAATTTTACAAACCTTAAAATTGCATCAAGTTTGAATGACTTGCAAATATATTTACAAATTTTAAGGCACCAAGGAAAGGCAAAATCCAGTCAAGTGATCAAAAACAGGAGCTGCAGACTTCCTTGAGAGAACAAAGGATTAGACAAAGTAGCCTGGGACCTGGGAGAGCCACCTCTGTAGTGTGAAAGCCTACAACTTTATAGTCATTCAGAAAGTCCCATCAGGGTCCCTAGCAAGTCCTGGCCAACACTCTGCTGATAAGTTATGTGATAAACATCTTCCTTTAGGTAGGATGTGTGTTTCTTAACACCAGGAAGATTGAGAATTAGGTATAGAAAGACATGAGAGAGCCAAACCATTATATTTATAATGTTAAGGACTTTACATTGTGTATATTTGCCGTTTTGCTTATTTGTAATTTTTAAGAGAACTGGGCCAATTAGAGTGGTAGGTAGCCCCGCCCCTTATAATGCCAATTTATTTTATTTTTTTTAATAAAATAATTTTTATTGGTGTTCAATTTACCAACATACAGAATAACACCCAGTGCTCATCCTGTCAAGTGTCCCCCTCAGTGCCCGTCACCCACTCACCCCCACCCCCCGCTCTCCTCCCCTTCCACCACCCCTAGTTCGTTTCCCAGAGTTAGGAGTCTTTATGTTCTGTCTCCCTTTCTGATAATGCCAATTTAAAACACAATTGAGGGATCCCTAGGTGGCGCAGCGGTTTGGCGCCTGCCTTCGGCCTAGGGCGCGATCCTGGAGACCCGGGATCGAATCCCACATCGGGCTCCCAGTGCATGGAGCCTGGTTCTCCCTCTGCCTGTGTCTCTGCCTCTCTTTCTCTGTGCCTCCCATGAATAAATAAATAAAATCTCTTTTTTAAGTAGAATATTGATTTTTTAATCCAAAAAGTAAAACTTCAAATAATGTTTTCTACGTATAAAGGACACCTAGACAAAAGATAGGTATCTAGAAACTCACGTGAATATAAGCAAACACTGTTGTGTGTGCTAAGTGCTGTCATGGGGAAAGAGAAAATGCTACATGGGAACAAGCAGGAGAGGTCATATCTGGTGGAACAAGACCCTTTGGGAGGAGGGATAGGGAGGAGGGACAAGTAAACCAAGAAAAAGGTGTGAGGAGGGAGGGAGAGAGGGTAGAGCCATAGGATGTTCACTCATTTACATATATCTTGTGCCTAACTGGCAAAGCTAGGGGCCAGGGAGATTAGCAAACAAAACAAGATCCCTCCCCTCCTGGAGAAGCCAGGGAAGAGGGAGCTCCGGGGTCTTGGAATAGAAAGAAATTCAGTGTCTAGAAGCCTGTCCCTGATGAGTTAGAAGGTGATCCCCCTAAGTTGCAGGGAGAGATGAGACTGCACTGACAGGCGCACACGAAGTCCCTACTTATGGGGTACAGGAAACCAGGAGGTTCTTAGCAAACCACACCTTTCTTCTTCATTTTTTAACTTCTTTTTGCTTTGGGGATCAGAAGCCTATTTGTAAATCAAACATTTTAAACTTTCCTGAGGCTCAACCCCTGGAGATACAGAAGGAACTACCAACTGCTTAACCCAAAGGCCCCTGAAACCTGATTGGCCTGGCGGCAAATAAGCAGCTCATCTCTGCAGAAGCCTGAGGTCCCAGGCTGCAGAAACTGGCATGATTGTTCACAAAGGACCCCAAAGACCTGCAGGGGATGGACCTTATCTCTCAGGGTTGCTGAGCTTTGGCTGAATCTTCTGCAGATCACAGATCTTTTTAAAAGTGAAAATAGATCCTGTTTTCTAAAGACCAAATGGTGAGTGAGGAGGTTGGGGGGCAGGGGTTGGGGACAGAAGGTCTAGGACGGTAGAAAGCAGTTTGCAAACTGATGAAGGAAGAATGAAGACAGTAAAGGCTGAGGATGACAGAGTTGGAGACCCCTGCAACCCACCTTGGAGTTTACACCTCTACAGGGGCTGTGGCTTTACCCATACACAGTATTTTGTAAGAGAATAGTAGATCTGGAATTTACAAAACTCATTTTCAATTTCATAGGCTACAGCCTTCAAATAATTCCACCCCACCTCTCATGTCTAATGGAACAGATGTGTGTATCGGGGGAAGGATTGAGAAGGATTCCCTCCAAAAGTCCTTGGGATGCTGCAAAATAGATTTAAAGAGCCATCAGCCATAATTTCCTTCAGCGTGTACAGACTCTCTATATGTGTGTGCAACTTTGTCTGAGGTTATCGGGATATCGAAACCTCTCGCTCCTGCAAATACCATGTGGGATGATCTGGTGGCTATCTGAATATTATTTTAAAATCTCCATAGAAGAATTGCCCCTGTGTTTCATGTCAACAATTGTTGTGCCAAACTGCCTTTGACGTCCCTGGAGTTATCTGATCACCCAGATGACACTGAGCAGAGCTAGATGACTGGGAGTCAGCAGCTTAGCCCTCACATCTGCCCAAGGCCAGCAGCAGGAGTTCCAGGAGTTATATGACCTACCAAGTACATCCAGCCTACCATCT
Source organism: Canis aureus (assembly GCF_053574225.1). Taxonomy (NCBI): domain Eukaryota; kingdom Metazoa; phylum Chordata; class Mammalia; order Carnivora; family Canidae; genus Canis; species Canis aureus. Next base: position 51,620,745 of record NC_135616.1, read on the forward strand.
GTCATTGGCTTACCATGCCACCTTGGGTTACTGACTTCCCCATTCTGTGCCATCTGTGAAATGTGTATAATAGCACATCATGTCCTTCTGTCCCTCCTCTGTCCTCTCCTGCTCCTCCTCTCCCTCTCTCCCTCCCTTTATTCCTTCCTCCTCCTCCTCTTCCTTCTCTCTCTTTCATTCTCCCTTCCTCCCTCTCTTTGCCCCTCTGCCCTTTTCTCTCTCTCTTACAGAAGAAGATAATATGTCTGTAAAGTGCTTTGAGCTCCTTGGAGATAGAGGGTCTATAAATATAAGCTGTTATCACTGTTACCATGGAAACACAGAGAACTGTGCTCCATTGCTGCGTTTGCTGGGCATAATTCTGGCCTTCTTGCCCTGCTGCCTTCTTGAGGCTGTTAGACAATCAATGATTTTACAAAGCACTACAGCCAGGTAGGGGGCAGGGACCCAGGGCAGCACTTCTTTGCAACTCAGCTCCTCCTCACGTCATTCTTGAAAAATTGTGCTTCTATTTGCTGAAGCAGAGGATTAAGCAAAACTGGCCAGAGTCAGCTACTAATCCATCATGCCAATGACGACAGGTATAGGTACACCACCCAACCAAGGACCCAAAACTCTAACAAGGTTTGAGTTAGTTCCAGGCAAGGTTCAGGCAAGGAAGAATTCCAATGAGCTTCAGAAATAATATTACATCCATTTCCTAAATTTGCTCTGACTCCTGACTCCTCAACTTCAGAACCATGGCTAGCAAAATGTTGTGGTTAATAAGAGGGTGTGCCTTTCTGCCAGTCCATGGGCTTCTGGAAAGCAGGAGCTATGTCTTTTTCATTATAGCATTTGCAAGGCCTAGTACAGGACCTGGCACATAGCATATGTGAAAAGAGATGAGTAAGTGGCTACCATTTTCTATTACACAGCTGAAAGTGCTGTTGACTAAGGCATATGCCATCAAATGTTGGCTTGGGTTCAAGTTCCATGTTTGCTTTCTGCCTCCTCACCCCCATCAGTGAGGCAATGATGCACTTCAGTGCTGCTTTCATGATTGGTCCTGGGAAAGTTGCTCTGCAGCTCAAAGTCTGATATGGGAAAGTAATGATCCTAATTGTTAACCAAACAACGGTGAAAGGTCTCGTGCCAAAGGTAAGGAGTGGAAGCCTTGGGAAAGGTCATTAATCTTTGGAGGCAATGCTATGATCTCACAGGCAGTTTTCCAGCCTCAGATGAGCAAAGGCAAGGAAATCAGAATGGGATTTTAAGTCCAATAAATCCAAGAATTCAGTGCAAGAGCCTTGCTACTTACCAACCTCCCTGAGCCTCAAGACTTCCACCTGTAAAATTAGAATAATAGCACTTACCACGGGGTTGAGGTGATGGTTAAAGGAACTAAATATGTAAACTCGTAGGTCAGTGGCTGGCACCAGTCAATGATTAACATATGTTCATTCCGTTCCATTAGTTTGTTAATACGCGTGAAGAAAGTGGAATATTTTAAATAATGCATTTACTAGTTGATTCCAAAGGCCAGGCACTGGCCTTTCAGAGCCCACCAAGATGGGGCATGTGACAATCCTGCCTTTGATAGCAGGGGTGCAGAATTTAAGGGAAGAAAGAAAATACCCTGGTGCACACAGGGAGCCCAACAGAACAGCTACATAATTTACAGGGTCCAGTGCAAATTGAAAATGCAGAGCCACTTGCGTAAAAATTATTAAAAATTTCAAGGGGGCAATAGCAGACCATTAAACCCTGTGTGACTGCACAGGCCCCACCCCACAAAGCCAGCCCCGGAGCCAGGGGCAGATAGAAGCTTCATGATATTACCAAATGCTGCTTTTGTCGTCGCTGTTGGTCTCATGCAGTCCAGAGGGCTGATTGGTTTCCACAAACTCCTTGGATACACTGAATTCATCTTCTGAGCTAAACCTAAACTGTAGTAAAGGTCATTCCAGAAGGGAAAAGCCCATAAAAACAACAAAACTCTTTGGGAGCCGTTAATGATTGCATACGATGTGTTCCAAGGTTCAGAATGTTCTCGTATCCTTATTCACGGGAATATGGAGGGGAGGTCAAATTATAAAGCATATGAAAGACATTCACCATTTATTCAACTGCTATCTAATAAGCCCCTGCTGTATACGACACATGGTGCTTGGCCATGTTAGGGAAACAGGGAGTGATTATCTTTATGAGGTCTAAAGTCCCTTTCAGTTCTAACATTTGAGGATTCCTTGACAAAGACCTGGCACCTACCTTTAAGAAACTTAAGTCTAGTGCAAAAACAAAATGAACTTGAAATTACTCTGTATAGAATGCTTTCAAATGGAGTATTTAAAATCTATCATTTATATTTATATATATATATGTGCTCCTACCTGCTAGGATTTTTATACAGTCATTCACCTAGATTTTCACTGAGCCCTTCAAAGATTGGGAGCACTGTGTTTCCTTTTGTTTTTTAAATCTGGTCATAAAACCAAGTCACAGGGAAGACAATGGATTCTCCAAGAGTCAAATAATAAGATTGTAGCAGAACATACATCCTTGAGATGAATTACTGAGTCCGTTCTGAGTGGTTCCCGTTCTTCTCCACTCTGTCCACCGATAAAGAATGCGATTAAAATGGGCCGTACTCCTTTCCTTGTTGCTGACGTACAACCCTTCATGGAAGACTCTTCACATGAATGCGTTGAAGCCAATTCTGAACACAGGATTTAAAACCCCGACGAATCTTATTCAGATTCTACCTCCACCACTTGTTAGTTATCAGGGATCTTACTTAATCTTCCAACACCTCAGTTTTCTCATAGACTTCAATATTAATTCCTCTCCAGTTTCTTTGAGGACTAAAAGCATCTAGCAGGGCCTGGTACACAATGTCCATTCATCCACTGCTGAGCCCACTCCCAACCCTCCACTCTCCATTCCTTCTCCAGAGCCCACTGTGAACAGAAGGCCAGGGACTGTCATGGTTCCCTTACTTCCCTGAAAAATGTGGCCTCTGGAAGGGTGGAATGGCAAACCACCAGAGGCAGAGCCAAGGGACCCAGGGTGGATAAGACGAAAGACAGGTGTTGAGCTGCTTAAATCTAGCACTAACTGAGTATTCAACTTTACATGTGTGAAATGTCATTGCGAGCTTCCTGTAGTTATGCTGAGTTTATTATAACCCTGCACTGGACACACTGCTGTGCAATCTGTGCAATCACGGTGTTTATTTGCCCCAGGCATGCGAAGAGCAGGGTGGAACAGTCACCTTAAAAGCAGGAAAAGATGGAAACAAGGTGGAGAGAGGAGAGACCCAAAAGTTCTACCTCTTCTTTAGGAAATGGAAGCCCTTAGTTGGTAGACCCATCAGCCATTTTAAATGAGAGATTTACACCAAAGGAAGAGGGGCACCTGGGTAGCTCAGTCAGTTAAGCATCTGCCTACAGCTCAGGTCATGATTCCAGGGTCCTGGGATCGAGCCAATGTCAGGCTCCCAGCTCAGCATGGAACCTGCTTCTCCCTCTCCTCCTCCTTGTTCTCTCTCCTGCTATCTTTCTCAAATAAATACGTAAAATCTTTTCTAAAAATAAATTAAAAAAATAAAACTAAAGGAAGAAAAAAAGGCATTTCTCTCCCCAGACTGCTACCCAGAAATTAGGATACAGAGACACTTCTATAAATGCCAGGACCCTGCTTGGGCGTTATGTGCAAAGAGTGACAAAAATCCCTAATAAACCAGGGCTAATAGCCAAATGGGCCTAAAACCTCCTCATTGCTAGAGATTCACAGGTAATGAGAAAGCACTGAGCCCCAAGAGACCCGAGTGCATGTGCACAGCAGAACAGAACTCAGAGGGGAATGGATGCAGGACATGGGAATTCTGATGGCCCAGGTCACACCGGCAAAGACGCGGAAAGAGACTGAATGCTGCCAAAGCCCACTTAGTACATTTCCCGGTTTTGCCTGGGCTCAAGGCTCTCAGTGGCGGCAAGAAAGGCTGTTCAGGACAGCACAGAACTGTCGCACGGGGGAGGAGCTTCCTCTCATCTCACCTTGACAGCCATCCTTGTGGTCACAACCGCTCAACCCTCCTCAATGTCTGTGTTTTGGGCTTCTTCTGAGCCCACCACCTGCAACATAACGTTTATTTCAACCTTCACTAAGGTCTGAGGGATTTTAGGTACACTGCTCCAATGCGGAGCATTTGGTACCAAAGAATATTTTCTCACTCAAGCTAATTCAAAAGAGGGGGCTTTTAATCTGAAGATCCAGAAATTTCCTGGGAATCCAAGGACGGGCTGCATGGGGCCGCTGGCCCCGTGAGAAGCAGAACTGAGAAGCTGTTGAGAGCTCTGGCTGGGGTTATTAACTGCCTCCCAGGGCTCACTCCTCCTTTCTTCTGCTTCTCAGCAATAGAGCCCTCTATGCCGTATGTGAGCACATGGCTGTGCCGCAGCCTGCCTCACAGCTGGGGATGACAACACGAGTAATCGGGTATAAATGGAAGTGAGATGTATAAATTTGGCATCATCTTCTTAAAGTCAAACCACTTGTCCTGGATTTTTCTCCTTGCAGTAAGATGGAATGCAGACATGGTATTGACTCAGCCTCCATCAGGCAAAGAAGGACAACACTGTAGAGAATGCCAAAATGACACAATGGAAGAACAAAGGTTCCCTAGATAACTTCACGCAGCAGAACCACCTTGCCAGCCTGGACCGTTCATCTGCAGGCTGTTACAGAAGCAAGAAATAACTGCTCCTTTTCTAAGCCACTTTATTTTTGGGTGGCTCTGACAGTGGTTTGGCTTGCATCTTTACTAACACAAGGATTGAGCGCTAGCCTATAGGCGGAGCTTCCCAGGGTCCATGCCACCCTGGTCTGCTCTGCCACAGCCAGGTGGGAGCGACACTGTCTTCATCGGTTCGGGCTGCTATCACAAAATACCATAGACTGGGTTACAGAACAGCCATTTATTTGCTTACAGTTCTGAAAGCAGGAAGTCTGAGATCAGGGCACCAGCATGATTGGGTAATTGGAGAGGGCCCTTTTCCTGGCATGCAGTCTTGCTGTGTCTCCAGGTGGCTGAGAGACAATGCTCATCTAATCCTAATCATCTCTCCTGGAGGCCCCATCTCCTAACACTATCACATGGCTGGGGGTGGGGGGGTAGGGGCAGGGCTTCAGCATATGAAGTGGAGGGGTGGTACCCAAACGTGCATCCATGGCGGGCACCATGATCAAAACAGAGCAGTGTAGGCAGTACTCATAGCACACATCTGCCAACCATGCAGTGGGTCCAGTTAGCTGAATAAGTATATGAACTCACAATGTGAAAGTTCTTTCTCTGAGGATTAGGGTCATAATCTAAAATCTCCAATGGATTATGTTTTCTAGGCACAAATCACCTGTTCCTAGACACCAGGTACTGAGGTCATCTGTAGTCACAGCACAGGAGAGTTGTACATGTCCCAGCAGCTCTGGTCCTCAGACTTCAGCACACATCACAATCAGCGAAGGAGCTGTTCACACGAATTACTGACTCAGCAGGTTTGCAGTGGGGCCTGAGTATCTACATGTCTAACGAGTTCCCAGGTGACACTGCTGCTGCTGGATGGGAGATCACACTTTGAGATCTGCTCAGGCACAGTATCTGCCTACTGTTCCACGTGTTGTATAGCAGACACACAACTCACTAGCATATGTCACAAAGTCCTACGGCCAGATGCCAATAGAAACACTAAGCACCCTACTATTTCAGTATATCAAAAGGCAAGGATGCATTTCCACACAGTGACTTGGTAAGTAAACAAATACATTCTTTATTCAACAAATTTTATTAAGTGTCGAAATTTTATTTTGTGTCAGGCCCTGGAGCCAGCAGTGACAAAGCAGACAAAAAAATCCCCAGCTCCTGTGGTGCTTACACACATGTTCTAAGCCCTTAACAATAATTATCTCAAATTCCCACAAAGACAGTAAAACATAGATGTCATTAGTCCCATTTTAAAGATGAGAAAGTGGAGCCACACAGAATTAAGTATGCACCAGCCAGCTGTGTCTCCACAACCCATGGACTTTCCATCACACCACAATGAATATATTTGGCTAATGCTACAAAGGGACTTTTAGCAGAAATACCCTATATTGTGTCAGCAAAGGATTTCTTTTTCATTTACCATGAGCTGGAAAGATCCCTGAAGGTATTAGGAACCTTCCAGGGTCACCAAGGGCTGAGACAGGAGGACTGCAGGCAGACAGTTTTCCTGACTCTTGACCATAGCCTGTGGTCTGCATCACATGGCCTGGTGTGGCCGCAGTACACTTCTCTGGGTTCAGAAGTTTACTTTAAACACCAACATTACACTAAGACTAGCAGGTGCCTGCTTAATACTGGAGACCCTTCTTTCTTCCAATCATTTATTATTTCTCAAAACATCTGTGAGCTGAACACTGTGCCGGGGACTGTGGAGAACTGAGGGAGGACATCCCTGCTCTCAAGGAGCCTGTAAAGCAGGATAGCAACTTCTGCCTAGCCATCCTCTGGCTACTGCATTGGGGTCCTCTTTGGGGACAGTAATTTTTGCCTTATGTTTTACAGTTTGAACTTTTTATCTTTATTCATAATTTCAATTCATACATCAGTTTGTGCTGGGTTTTCATTTGTTCCTTTGTTTTTGTTTCTGGTTAGTAGAGGTATTAATATAAAGGAGTTGAGGGTGTCTGGCTGGCTCAGTCAGTACCAGGTGCATGCAACTCTTGATCTCAGGGTTGGGAGTTCAAGCCCCACAGTGGGTGTAGAAATCACTTGAAAAAAATTTTTTTTAATTTTATTTACTTATTCATGAGAGACACAGAGAGAGAGAGAGAGAGAGAGAGAGAGGCAGAGACATAGACAGAGGAGAAGCAGGCTCCACATAGGCAGCCTGATGCGGGACTTGACTCCAGGATCATGCCCTGAGCCAAAGGCAGATGCTCATCCGTTGAACCCCCAGGTGCCCCGAAAATTTATTTAAAAATCTAGAAAATATAAATATAGGAGTTGGATATTTGGTGAGACAATATCATGATGTGTTTTTTAAGAGACAAGACAGTGATCATCCAATATCTTGGGGAAATATTAAAAAGAGGATGTGGGTCCTAAGGCAATGGAAGAAAAAAATCCGTGGAAGGTAAAGACTCTATGATCCTTAAAAAAGATATAAGCCTACCCTCGAGTAGGGAGGGGAGAAAAGAGAATCTTAAAAGAGGAAGAGGAAATCTGTGAAGCAAAAAGAGCAGCTGAATGGGGAAGAAAGAGCAACAAAAACAGTGAGTAGAGCTCTTGCTGGAAGGGCTTTCCCATCATTAGTCAAACGGCATGTTTAGCCCTCACTGAGTGTGGCTGACCGGCTGCATTGTCAACTTCAGGGCACGGTATTATACTCCAGGGTTTCTTTTAAAGAAGACAAGGATTTAAACAGCTTGAAGGTTTGGACATGTTTAGTAGGTGAATACATGCTGTATTAAGTTTGGAGGCTTGAAATCAGACCCAGGTTGCATGGAGGACTCAGGTCCTGATTTAGAAGGCTTAACCAGAAAGTCAAGTCACCACCCACCTGGGGCTGGAGGGCCACAGGGAGGGAGGAATATAACAATCAAGTCTTTGTGCACTTCTTAAAAGCCCTCTGTGTAAAGGTGCTATTGTCAACACGCATTGTTTTATTTCCACATAACCTTGACTATGTAAGCTCAATGAACAGCTGTCTCCATAAATTTTCTGGGCTCTAGGTTTCTTCTCCAAATTTGAGCATTCTGAGATAGTTCATGAATACAACAGCCTTAACCTAGGGGCATATTCTTGTGGCCGGCATGTGGGTCTTAATAATACTGATGCCCTGCTGTCTCCCCAAACTTCTCACACACCCTATATTGGGGCTTCTCAAACGTTATGGTGCTTAGCAATTACCCAGGAAGCTCACTCACATGCAGATTCTTGGGCCCTACCCAGATCCTGATTCAGTAGGGCTGGGATAGAGCTCAGAAAGTTGTATTTAAAAGGACCTCACCTGATAAGTCTGATGCAGAGGGTTCATGGTCAACATATTGTGAAATTCTATGTAATCATATTAGGGTTAGAAACAGATGTGCTGGGAGGGGGACACACATTTCACAACTCAGCTAAATTTATTGAGTGTGTACTATGTGCCTCTCACTGTGCTAGGTATAGGGGATACCATGGCAGACAAAGTCTGTTCTCATGAAATTATAATTTAAGTAAATAATTGCACAAATCAGTGTAGAGCTACAACTATGAAAAAAGACATAAAGAAGGGATATGGGCAGCCCTGGTGGCTCAGCGGTTTAGTGCCGCCTTCAGCCCGGGGCATGATCCTGGAGACCTGGGATTGAGTCCCACGTCAGGCTCCCTGCATGGAGCCTGCTTCTCCCTCTGCCTGTGTCTCTGCCTCTCTCTTTCTCTCTCTGTGTCTCTCATGAATAAATAAATAAAATTAAAAAAAAAAAAAGGAGAAGAAGAAGAAGAGATACACAATACCATGAAAACTTGTGACTGAGACATTTTCCCTAACCCCACACATCAGGGAACTCTTCTTCTGAAGGCTCACTAGGTCATCTGGACAAGAGGAGAGAGATGAACATTCCAGACACAGAGGAAATAGCACGTATGAAGCCCTCATGGCCAGAGAGGGGGCTTACAGAGTATGAGGAACTGCCAGAAGCTACCCAGTGGATTCAGTATGTAGTTGGCCAAGCCCAATCAGACTTCCACACTCTAATGTTGCATCTTTCTGGAAGTCTGATGAAATTGAAGAATTATTGATTTGCAAAAAGTAGCTCTTATTTACAACTAACTGTGAGCTGCTCTAAGATCCATGGTCAGTTAAAACTGGCAGGGCAGCTGGCATGTGGGTCTGGGTAAATCACACACCCTGTGCCACCAGAGCCCATAGGAAGATAAGGCAACAGCTGCCTAAATCCCACAAGCCCCCAGAGAGGCTGACAGAGATTGAGTCCATTGTTGCCACAGGAAGTAGAGAAAGGTGGTGGGCAGACATCAGCAGAACCAGCCCTTGCCGAAAGGGCAGACCAGACTGCTGCCGTGCCACTAGATGCATCTATTTTTTGCAGACTCTTTTCAAGACTTTTTCTAGCTCTGTTCCCTTGCTCCATCCAGAGCCATCTTCTCTGACCCTAGTGGCCTGGATTTTTCTAATGGTTCACTTGTACGGTGACTTCATCTTTGTTAGCACAAAAGAAAGACATTTGATGTTCTCATTGGACAATCAAATGTTAGTTGAGGGGACCCCTCTCAGGATTTGCATTTTGAAAAAGGCCTGGATGACAGTAACTCGAAAGAACAATCAGTATGTGTCAAATTTCCCTGCATCATTATGGAAGACCGGGACAGACCCTCTAACTTTCAGCTGGGAACATGGTACCCAAAATAAAGGCTCTATTTCTCAGCTCCCCATAAAGCTAAGTGTTGCCTTCAGGCCAAGTTCTAACCAATGAAATGGGAGCAGACAGTTCCTACGATGGATGTTTCCATAAAGGAGTTGGTATTTAGGTGTTTCCTCTTTTTATTTTTCTTCCAGCCTGGCTGGGATGACTGATATTCTAGGCATTACCTTGGGCCATGAAAGCAAGAGCCACAGGGAACAGATGGCCAAATGAGCTGGAAGGGGCCTCAGGATGTGTGGGATAAAGCCATTGTCCCTATGCTAGACACCCTTCCTCCAGACTTGTAAGAGGGAAATAAATCCTATATTGTTGGAGCCACTGTTAATTTTGGGTTTCTGTTATAGCCAAAGCGAAGTTTAACTATAAAACCATCACAGTGATCTTTCTTTCTTGCCTGTTTTTCTTTTTCAATGGAGGATCACAGTGCAATTTCTTCTTGGGGTCCATCAAATATAGGCAACAATATTCTCCATCTTCATGTGAGGCTGCTTCTTCAGGTCAGCCCAGGATGGGTCACAAGATGGGAGATGAACATGGGCTGGAAGCCAGCCCTGCCACAAGTTTGCCAGCCAGTTTCCCTGGCTGGGCTTCTACTTCCTCATCTGGGAAACAGCCTCCAGGGTCTCCTACAACCCTGTAGTTTCTAAGACCAGGCATGTTCAGCTTCACCCGACATTGGGCCCATTCTGCCGGTCAAAATAAATTATTATTGGATGAAGAGTTCCCATCTTACCAACAGGTTGTGTCTTGAAAATCTACACAGTGCTTGTTTGGAACTTGGCAACACATTTCTCCATGGGCCGATAACATGAAGGTCAGGTTCCCCAGCAAATTCCAAAAAAAATAATCAACCTGCAGTTAAGCTATAGTGCTGAGGGACTCCTAGAACAAAACAATATATAAAAGATTGGGGTGTGGGTGGCGGGGAATGTGCTCGATTTCCAATGGGAGACGGGGTCAGAAACACTTTCCTCTCCACCCTTCGCAGAGAAGGGGACATCTCCCTTGGCCCTGCGTTCTGATGGGTAGAATAATCACTTCCACAAAGGGCACTTCCCTTTCATGTCTAAATGCATATGAAAGCTAAAAAAATGAGAGAGACTCAGTAGGTGTCAATTATCCTATGAGACTGTTACCTGGCTTTCTTCAGTTTAAAGCTGATATGCAAAAATTTGCCCTGTGGGCACAAGAGAGGCACTTTCTGAATTTGGCCAAATTCTCTTAGGCAAACATTATGCAGAAGGCCTGGGAGAGGTAAAGTGGAGAAGGATGCTCTTTAGGGCAGTGGTGCTTTACAGTTAAGTCTGACTTGTCTTTTTGCTGCAGTGTTGGAGGAGGTCATTAGGAAGATGTGACCATTGGTTGACCTGTGGGCTCAAAGGCTCCTTACCCCCACCCCTGTCCTTAGAATGTGGGTTCCACTTGCCTTTCGTGTTCCCAGAGGCTGCTCTAAAGATACAGCCTTGACATACTGATGTGCTGTTGAGAAAACCTACACAGTTTATATGCCTGAACTCTACAGAAGTTAAGGCCTCTATAGAAACTTTTAAGATGTGTTGGGTGGGTGTGGGGATCCACCCATCTTGCTGCTGCCCAACATAAGCCTCATATATGAGTTCTCTTGCTTTTTAAAACTGCCACCTACCAACCGGAAGTGGCTGCCTTTTCCTTCCCTGTTCTATGCTTAAGAGGGATGGTCTCAGATTACACCTGGGAGGACCCCAAGGAGCTTGAAACCAACACAGGGCAGCTTAGAGTCTAGGCATCCTGTTCAACCTAGGGAGCCAGTGGTGGAGAAGCAGCTGGGTGCAGAGCAGGTTTTATCTGCCTGGTATGAACGTGGGGGTGTCGGGGATGATGTTATAGCTCTCTGAGGAACTCTGATCTGCTTTAGTCTAGTTCCTCCTTTGGAAGGAGCAGGTTAGAGCCTGTACCTTTCAGATGTATCTTTGCTCTATTAAAACGTCTTTATCACAATCAAAGGTGTTCCCTAAACTGACCCAGACTAATCAGAGCCCACCCTTCTCTGCCTTTGCACCAGCTGCCCCACCTGCCCTACCCCTCCCCTGGCTTTCTGCCCTTGGGCTAACTCCTTCTGTGCAGCTGTCACCACCTGCAGGAAGCCTTCCCCACTCACCACAGGGGTGTGGGGGGAGGGGAGGTCCTGCTCCAAGCACTCTCCCAGCACCCCTGGCAAATATCATGCTGTCCCCACAGGAGAGAAGAAGCTGCTTGGCCACATGGACTCTCTGGTGACCAGCAAAGTGACCCAGTATGCAGTTAGATCCCTCAGTGTTCAGCAAATGAGCAAACAAAGGTGCCTTCCACTTAGCTCCTTCACAAAGTGTTATTGAAATCCTGTTGAGGGCTCACCCCCTCCAGAAGGGCTATCTCTCTTCACTAAATTCTCACAGCATCTCTTGCTTGTGATACCACCTTGCATTGTTGTTCACGCATTCCTGTGGAGCTTGCCTTACCAATTGTCTGCTGCCAAAGGACCCTATGTTCTATGTTTGGAATTCCCTCAGTTCCTAAGGCAACGTTAGACACACAGTAGGCCATCAACGAATGATGGATGGATAAGTACATGGACCCAACAGGCTTCTTTAAATAGTGCCCCAATGAAGACTACTTGCATTATCTTGGGGGAACTTTTAACATATAAAACAAAGAGCCTTACATAATTGCACCTACTAGGTGCCAGGAGCTCTGCTAGGACTTTCTCTGTGTGTACATCTTTTTTTTTTTTTTTTTAAGATTTTATTTATTTATTCATGAGAGACACAGAGAGAGAGAGAGGCAGAGACACAGGCAGAGGGAGAAGCAGGCTCCATGCAGGGAGCCTGACATGGGACTCGATCCCGGGTCTTCAGGATCATACCTCTGGCTGAAGGCGGCGCTAAACCGCTGGGCCACCGGGGCTGCCCTTCTTCTTCTTCTTTTTTTTTTTTTTAAGATTTTTATTTATTTATTCATGAGAGACAGAGAGAGAGGCAGACACATAGACAGAGGGAGAAGCAGGCTCCTCATAGGGAGGCTGATGTGGGACTCAATCCCTGGACCCGGGATCATGCCTTGAGTCGAAGGCAGATGCTCAACCACTGAGCTACCCAGGCGTCCCATATACATCTCTCTAAAGAGGAAGTTAGGTCTTGTGGTTCTGAGCCTGGGCTCTGGAGCCAGGCTGCCAGATCTAAATGTGGCTTTCCTTCTTGATAGCCTTAGGGATTTAATCTCTATAATATGTACTTTCCTCACTTGTAAAATGAAGATAATATTAATAGGATTAGTATTAGGCAAGGTTCTTCAGAGAAACAGAACCAATAGGATTAGATAGATAGAAAGATAGAGATATACAGATACAAATGAGGAGATTTATTATAGAAATTATCATACATGGAGACCAAGAAGTCCCATGATCTGCCACCAGCAAGCTGGAGACCCAGGAAAGCCAGTAGTTATAATTTAGACCAAAGTCTGAGAGTTAGGCTTATGGTGTAAATTGTGGTCTAGTCTGAAAGCCCAAGAATCAGGAATGCCAGTGTCTGAGGGGAGAAGATGGATGTCCTAGCTTGGGGGAGGTGGGGGAAGAGGAGAAGAAGGAAGGGAGAGAGAATTTGCCCTTCCTCTGTCTTTTTGTTCTATTCAGTGGATTGTCCCTCAGTGGCCTGGGTGATACCTACACACATTGTTGAGACCTACTCTTTTTATTCAGTCTACAGATTCCAATGCTAATCCATTGCTGAGATACCCTCACAGGCTTATCCAGAACTATGTTTTACCAAACATCTGGGCACCCTTTAGCCCAATCAAATTGACACATAAAATTAGCCATTACAAGGACTGTTGTTAAAAAGTAATCTAAAGTAGAAAACAAACAAACGAAAGGTAATCCATATTAAATACTTGGTCTGGTGTCTGCCTTGGAGTGTTTGATAAATGCAGTTATTGTGCGTCAGTCAGGGTAGCTTACACCATCATGACGGAAGGTCTCAAGGGAGCAAGAGCTCTTGGGGAAGCCAGGGCTCAGTGACCCTGGTCTCCTTGCCATTCTTCTCATTTGTGTCCTTGGTGACGTCACCGTGAGGAAAGGTACAACCAATGACCTTGAGAACCAGGAAGTTGAGGACCCCCAGTGGGTGGTGCCATTCCACATGACCATACAGGAGGCCACCTTGTACTCTGGATGCATTTCATACATTTCAGGAAAGGGGCCTGGAGGGCAAGCCTTGGCTGCAATGCCATGTAGCCTGTAGATATGAAAGGCTGCTGCCACTTATTAAAACAAGAAAAAATAAAACATACTGTTAGCTAGCTAGGAGACAGTTTGCTTAAAGGAATCGCTCCTTGACAGCATAAAATCTTCTCATTACTCTGTGTAGAGAGAGTATAAATTAAGTTGTGATCCAACTTATGTACTTTTTTCCCTCTTTTTCCTTCTTTCTTTCTTTGCATTTTCCTGCCTCCCAGTTCCTCTTCAAGGTAAAATAACTGCAAAGCAGTCTTTTTTCATTTTTTCCCTTTGGTTTGAATGTTACAAACTAGCCACATTAAAATGCAATATTTCTAGACTGATGCGAAAAGGTACAATGCCTCAGAAAAAAAAGTTGGCAATTTTTGTAGGGTGTATAAGGTTCTTTGTTCTATGTGTTTGTTTGCCTACCTGTCTGCCTGCCTGCGTGTGTCTGTCTCTTACCAGCCAACAGCTTGACAGCCATTTTAACTGACATGACACCGTCTTCTGTGTCCCAGCCACACTGAAGGGAGGAATCTGGACCAATATGGTTGATGCTGAGGCTTCCCAACAAACTCTGACCTGTGAACAAGAGACCTGTGCTAACCTGACTCTCTCAGCCTAGATCAAGATGAAAAGCAAAGCAAGCCATTGCCCATGGGCGATGGGATAGGAGCTGAGAGACCAAGACAAATGAGGGACCATGAAAGCCTGAGCCAGCTGACCTGCTCACGGGCCAAAGATGGGCATTAGGAGCAGCTGAGAAAGTCAGGGGTGGCGAGGAGGAAGAAGTGGAACACAGAGGCTGCTGAGTAAGTTGCTGCAACAGGCGAATGCTAGAAGAAAGATCTGCAGACCCAGGAGCCCAGCACCCCCCTTGGCCCCAAGCCCTTCGAGGAAAGTGTCCATGGCACTTTGCCCTGGAGCCCATGGACTGGTGTCCTCCTTCTCTGATTGCTGTATGTGTATCTCTATTCCTTCCTTGAGCTAGACTTTAGGGGGAGGAAGGTGTCCCTGGTTTTTGCAAATGCAGAAGCTTTTTCATTTATCTGGCTTCAGTGTTCAAGAGCCCTTGGTTCAAGAAAACCTTGAAGGCATAGTGTTAAGAGAACTGTAAGTGATAAAAATGATAGTGTCTGGACCACACGCACAAATGATCTCCACTGGACTCTCCTTAGAACCAGGTTCTCCTTAGAACCTTTATAAAAAGGACATTGACAAATGGAAAAATGTGCAGAGGATGGGAGCCACTGCAGTGAGGGGGTTAGAAAAAAAAAAACCACATACAGGGACTAAAGAAACTGGGGGTTTTATGCTTTGAAGGGTATAAATTAAGTAGGCAGTAGGATGTCTCAGTATTTGTAGAGTGGACACACGGAAGATACACCAGATCTGTACTGTGCTCTCTTCAGGTGAGAACCAGGATTGCACAGATGTTACAAGGAGTTCAATTTTAGCTCAGGGCTTCCCAACAATGCGTTGTTCCACTGCAAGAACTAGAGGCTAGTCGACTTTGTCCTAGGAGATGGGACTTTAGACTGGAGGACCTCTGACATTATCGGCAGCACGATACACAATGAGTTTATCCACAATGATGACCCATTATCTCCAGACCCTCGACTGAGGCTGCAGAAAGATGTTGAAAATTAAGCAGATTATAAAACAGATACTCCTTTTCATCTCTGGAGGACTTCAAGTTGTCCAGCAAGAAAGGGATGATAAAATGCCCTAGATTCTCATCTCATCTAAATCTGTCCCAAGGCCTGACAGCAGAATGATGTCATGGGAGTTCCCCTCACTGAGCTTAGCCTCTCAGAGGAGTGTCCACTTGTCACCTTTAAAGCAGATGGAAAATTCTGGCACGATATTTTATTTTGTAAAGCCTAGAGCATGTGCTGGTTGGAACTAGACATTTTTCCAAGGATAAAGCAAATTCAACCTCTTACCAGGGAAGTACAAAGGAGCAGACTGGCTGGTTCCAAAGGCTCTGACAAGAGTTTGTGCACCTATTGGCCTTCACTCCTATAACCCCCAAGTTGTGAATACTCACAGAAATCATATACTTCTGTGGTCTTGCTAGAACAATCAAAACAAAAATCATCCTCTGTGCGTCCACTTCTGTCTACTGCAGTCACTTCCATATGCCTTATAACAATGTGGTAAAGGACAGGGGTAGTGGAGAGAAATCCCAGCATGTCTCGCCAAACCATGGATGCTTTCTGGACTCACCAGCTTCCTGACTTACAAGTTAGGAATGGTGTAAGAGATAGCAATTTCTGGAAATCTGCCAGTCAGGACCTGGTGGTCAAGATGACAAACAGGTAACCTGTGACTGTCCCTCTTGGCAGGTAGAGTTCATCTTACCAAGTAGGTCTTGCTTTAAAAATAAATAAATAAATAAAAAGATCCTTTTTTCCTCATTGTCCTACTGTGTCCTTACGCAGGACAAGAACTCTGTCCCAGACCCAGTGAAACAGAAAAGTGACAGAATGACTTTAAATGAAAAAGAGGGCTACTTCTATGTTTCCCCATAGAGGGTCTCTGGTTTCTTTAAGAAACCAGAACCATTCCAGAGAATGATTTTTTTTTTTTTTTAAATCACTCAGGGGCCATTGTGAAGCACAGAATGACACCCTGCGGAGCCCTTAGGCTTCTCTGATGGTTGGATGGTTAGGACTCTCAGTCAGCCCAGGCCGAGGTAGGTGCTCCCCTCATCCCCGCCCCCCAGCATCACGCATCCCGCCACCATGAATGGCCCAACGTGATCCCCGGCCCCCACTCCTCTCCCGCTGCCCTCCCTGCCCCCCTTGCAGAGCACTGCATTCCGACCGCTTCCCACCACAAACAGAGCCTGCCATTGAGCCATTTTCCCCAACACTGCACACAGTTTCTGCTGCCAAGATGAGTCACCATGCAACACGTACCCTCAGCCCCCTCCACTCCGTACTTAAAATACTCTGGGGCTGGCCGAACAGAACCCCGCTGGGCGTGAGCGCGTGTGTCAACGTGGGGACCGGCAGTGCAGCCTTCGGAGCCGCTGCAGAGCACAGGGCATTGTGCTTGGCCCCGGGGTTCTGAGAGCCAACTGCCTGGGAGGGGGTCAGTTTTTCAGATCTGCATCTTGCTCACGTAGCCTGCCAAACTGCACCCTCTCTTTCAGGCAGGTGAACCTCCATTTTAGCCTCTCTGATCTCGAGCAGAGGGAGCTGACCACCAGGGGTTGACTTGTCCTGCTTCTTCTCCCAGCCTGGCTTCTACCTGGTGGTCTCGCTACAAACAGGACTGGCCCTATCCTGCATTCACCCTTGGGCCCCTGTCTGGGCTCCAGGGAAGATTCTGCTTCAATCGCGACGGCCTCTGGTTGTTTCCTGAGTTAGGACCTGTCATCCTCACTTGGGCAGAGGTCCCTAACCTCCTCTACTCTCTGTTGCCATGCTTCTCTCAGCTTCCTCTCCATCCACCCCAATGCCCAGCACCCACCTTGGGCAGAACCAACCACATTACTCTAGAACCATTCCTCCTCCCTAGAAAAAGAGATTAAAAAATCGTTGTCTTTCAGAGGTGAAGAATTCCCTCCTCCTTCTTTCTGCAGAGAAACGTCAGGCCTCCGTAGGCACGCACTTGAACAGCTTTCTTGGTTCTCTCGGCCCACACCTCCCTCCCCCACCCCCTGCCCAGCCACACGCTCCACCTGCCAGAAATACCCCTCCCTCCAGGGAACTGCATGCTTTCCACTTTCAACCTGCTGCCACAGCACCCTGCACCAAAGGG
Source organism: Canis aureus (assembly GCF_053574225.1). Classification (NCBI taxonomy): domain Eukaryota; kingdom Metazoa; phylum Chordata; class Mammalia; order Carnivora; family Canidae; genus Canis; species Canis aureus. The sequence goes on from NC_135616.1 coordinate 51,638,197, forward strand.
GCCTCAGAACAAAAGCCCAGCCCAGCACAGCCCAAAGGGACATCCTGTGCTCAAGTTACTCATTACTTGAGTTAGAGGAGGTCACCAAGCAGGAAGTGCATTGGAAAGCAAGGGAAAGGTGGCATAGACGGTAGGGAACTAGTCAAGGTGACCTTCTAAGAGAACTTGGGAGTCCTGGCAGGGGGTAGATATCAGAGGGGGAAGGCGGCAAAGTCATAGCAATAGCTCCAAGGTTAGACAAGGTCAAATGGAAAGAGCTAATTATAACTAAGCAACCTATTTAATAGCTTTTGCTATGCACCAGGCACTGTGCTTAGCATTTTCCCACATCTCCCATGTAATCCTTGCAACTATGTGTCACTCCAATTCTACAACCGAAGGGACAGCCCCAGAGAGGATAAGTGACTGGTCCAAGGTCACACAGCTAGCAAGTCCTGAAGCCCGGGAGGGTGAACGCAGGTCTGTCTTGCTCCTCACTGGGTTGCTCTTTGTGGTGATGTGGTCAGACGGTCTGAGTGGCCAGGCAGGTGGAGTCTCATTCTGGTTCTCACAGGGCTGAGATCGTGTTCTGTAGCCACACTAACAGGTTTGGGTGGAAATATAGAGGCTCCTCGGAAGTCTGGGAAAGGCCGCTTGAGAATGAGAGGCAGAGATGCTGCCTGGACCATGAAGGCACGACCCTCAGGACTTGTCAGAACCTGGGAAGAGTCTACATACAGGGGAGGGAGAAGGCGCAAAGCTGGTTTGAGGACAGAATATCCCCCAGAGGAGCACAATAGGTCAAGGACAACAGAGAAAGCTCATCCTTCCCAGAGACAGAACCAGTCTACTTGGCATTTACTACAGCCCTAGAAAGCTAAAGCAGGGCACTTCTTTTTAAAGGGAAAATTGGGCGGGGGGCTCTAATTAAAAATCTGTCACTGTGAGCCTCTCTCCACATACTTTGTTTTACCACATGCTTCTACTGGAGAAAGAGAGGAAGAGATGGGGCGAGGGGGGCGGGAGGTAAGCCTACGGGTGGGGGATGGGAAGGATGGGGTGGGGGGTATGCTTATTTTCCTTAACCCCCCCATCCCTTCCTGTGCCACCTTTCCCCTCACTCATCCCTTTTCACTGATTCTGCCCAAAGGCTTCCCTCCTTCTTTCTCGTAGTGAGCACTCCATAAACACATGCCCTTCCCAGTGATCTGTCCTGCTGGAAACTCCTCCATGAGGTACCTTCTACTGGGAGGGGGACCAGGGGTATCATATCTGCAGGTGCAGCCTGTTCCCGCAGATCTCCCACCAACTTGGGGATTTTCCAACACAAACACTGCAGGGGCAAGGCAGTGAGTGGCTTTCTTTGTCAACACACTGTTCTCAGGGTTGCCCTTGACAGAGCACTGCGTGTAGCAGTCCCTCTGGGGGCTGGGAGGGATAGGCAGCTGCTTCTCCTCCGAATTTCAGGGATTTTCAGGTTTTCACAGGTCTTGTAGGTGGGCCTTGAGAAGGGTTGGTGGGTAAGAGCTCATTCCATAGCAGCTGGAGCTTGTCCTTAGACCTCCAAGGTTGACCTTGGAGACAGAAAGGTGGTCCTGACAAGCATCCCGGTATTGGGTGACATGGGGCTGGAAGTCTCCTTTTCCAGGATGGGCTATGTTGCCCTCTGGGGATGGGGCTTCTCTGCAGTGACTGCAGAGGCACCCCTATGGATTTCTGCTGTGTCACCGATGCCCTGGCAGGGATGTGTGGAGCTGCTCATGGGTTCAGAGGAGACAGATGAAACCAAGGAGTCTGGCTTTTCAGCATCAGGGAATCAGGGATGGGAAGGGGGGACTGCCCCTCAGTGTCTTGCCCTTGGAGCCGGGTCTTCCTAAGTTCTTTTGGCCTCAGGGATTTCACAGCAGAACGAAGTGGCCGGTACTCCCAAGGGGGCAGGCATAAAAGCACGGCAGTGCGAATACTGGCCACCTACTGGGCACCGAGGAGAGTCTGCAGTGGTTGGGTCATGAGCAAATAGTGTCGTCCGGGTGCAGACTGGTGTGAACCCGCCATGAAGCGTGACTGGTTTCCGAGGGAAGACGCACCGGGGACAAGCAGTCGGCCTCCCGTCCCTTCGAACCCCGGGATCCGCCCTGGGTGGGTCTGGCGATTGTCCGGCTTGAGGCGGCTCAGGCCACCCACCAGAAGCGCAGCAGGCAGTCGGGAGCCAGGGCTGGCGGGCTGGGCTGGGCCGGGCCGGGCTGGAAGGAGAGGCACCGGCCGGAACTGCAACCGCAGCGGCGAGGAGCACGCGGGGGGCGGCAGGTGCAGGGGCGGAGAGGCGGGGCGGAGCTAGCCACAGTCCCCGACTCCCAGGCGTCCTCGAGTGACCTTCCCCCACCCTTCCAGGGCCTACGAGGGGTGGACCTGCGGCGGAGGGAGACCGGGAGCGTGCGGCGAGAGCGGGCGGGCGGGAGGGGCTGCATCAGGACAGCGGGACTGGGGTCCCCGGGCGTCTTGCGGGGCTCCCGGCGACGCAGGTGCGGCGCACCTCGCCAGGGAAGAGGAGGGCTTGCGTCCGCCCGCGAGCGAGGAGGGGGCTGCGCGGCGCCGCCTGCGCGCGCGGCGCCGTCCCCTCCTCCCCCGGCGCCCCCGCTCTCAGCCCGCCCCGCTCGCAGCCGCGGCTCCTTTGTGCCGGCCCCGCGCCCGCCCCTTCGGGCCCGAGGCCCCGCCCCCGCGCCCGCCCCTTCGGGCCCGAGGCCCCGCCCCCGCGCCCGCGATTGGCCAGTCGGGCGGCTGGTGGGCGGGGCCCCGGGCCGCCCCGGCGCGGTATATAGTAAAGGTAGGGCGCGCGCTCCCAGCCAATTTCTCGGCTCGCGGCGGGCGCGCGAGGGCTGGTCCGCGGTCCGTTTGTCCGTCCTTCTCTGTGACTCTCTCCTCCTGCCCCCTGCCTGTCTTGCAGAGGTCACGGGAGGCGGGGGCCGAGCCCGCGGCCCCAGTGGCAGCCGGAGCGGCAGCTGCGGCTCCGCCGAGCCCCCGAGCCCCCAAGGGCAAGCGGAGCGCGTGGCGGACCGAAGAGAGCCCGCGAGCGGCCGTGCGCCCTCCCATAGGTGCGGGGCTCGGAGCCGCCCCGCCGCGCGGCCCCGCCCCGCCCTCCGCCCTCCGCCCCCCGCCCCCGCCCCCGCCCCCGCCGCCTCCCCTCCCTCCCCGCGCTGCTGCCTCTGCCCCTCCGGCGCGCGTCTGGCACTCGGAGAGCCGCAGCGGCCGCGGCGGGTGCAGCCTGCGGAGAGCGGGGCGCGGGCCGCCGACCAGCAGCCGGGGAGGACGCGAGGGCGCGCGCCGCACTCACCCACCCTCAGCCCCCGCGGCAGCCGCTGACCCGCCACCATGGCCCGCGGAAAAGCCAAGGAGGAGGGCAGCTGGAAGAAATTCATCTGGAACTCGGAGAAGAAGGAGTTTTTGGGCAGGACCGGTGGCAGTTGGTGTAAGTACGGGGGCCGCGGCTCTCCACCCCCCCCGCCCCCCGGCGCCTCGTCTGTCCCGGGAGACGCATCCCTGCGCAGGCTCTGCGGACCGCCCAGGGCGGAGCGGGGTCGGGAGCGGGCGCTGCTCGGGTCGCCCCGGCCTGGGCTTGTCCCCCGCTTCGGAACGCGGAGCCCCCGGGATGGGCGCGAGAGCACGCCGGGCAGGGGGTCCTGTAGATTGCCAAGGTCCCCCCCCCCCCTCCCCGTGTTGGTAATTTGCAGTCCGTCCGAGCATCGCTGGAGCCCTTCCCTCCCGGGAACGGTCAGGCTCTGGGAGACTAGATCTGTTCCTCCCTGTAGTCATGGCCCCAGTCCTAAAAAATGAGATTTGAGGCAGCGAGAGGACCTCACAAAATAATAGGATCGGTTGCACGCGAGACTAGACCTTCCTAGTCTAAGTATGTACCTCAAAAGGCGCAGGTGGGAGGAGGGAGCAGAGCCCATCCACACTGCAGTATTTCTTAGCTATGCCCAGAGTTTCCCCAGTGACCCCCCTTGGAGTCATTACAACCGAGAAGTGGCCCAGGAGGCCCCGGAACGTGGTAAAGTCTGGGTGTTTTTCAATGTCTACACACACAGTTGCAGACTCAGTAGCTTGGGTTGATTACAGTGAAGGGTTAGGCTAAGAAATAAACGGCATAAAGGTAGATGCAGCTCACCTTTACAGGATTTGGGGCAGCCTGTTGCTTGGCTGGCTGGATTTTTTTTTTTTCCCCCTCATTGAAAATTAGATACCTTGTTTTCCCCCTCCCTTCACTGGAAGGGTGAGATTTTTTTTAAAGGTCATTTTGAAGGGCATAGTTGTAGGCAAATCTGTAAGAGTCGTGACTGCGGAAAGGAGAGAAGGGAACTCCCCCCTCCTGCATCACTGCCCCCTCCTTCTCCAATATCATCATCATCATCACCATCACCATCATCATCATCATCGTCAATACCACTAGCACCACCGTTGCCGCCATTGAGGGAGTCCTGGCTAGGGGCTGATGCAGTCAGTGCTCCTGATTGGGAGGATCTGTGGCCATCACAGGAGAATGAGTCAGGGAAATAGTGCTTGGCTGACATTTTGAATTGGAAGAAGCTAAAATATATGATTTTTGCAAAGAAAAAAAAATGCAGCCTGTAGTGGGTCTCTCTTGATTGAAAACTAAAGGGTTAATAATGCATCACACTTCAAGGTTAGTCAAGGTGAAACCGCCTTCCAAGGTATTACAGGCAAGGATAGGTATTCCTGAGCCATGTTAAATGTAAGTCTTTAAAGTGATGGCTTTTAGCTTGTGTTTTATATTTTATTTTATTCTGGGGAGACCGTGTTCTTCAGTGGGATTATTGCCATAGTTTCTCATGCATTAAGATAGCTCTCTGTCTCAACGTGGAAAGGAAAACCTGGAAGAACTCGGGGTGTGTGTAGGGTGGACAGCCCCTGGCCAGGGCGATTTAGCAACTCCTGGTAACTTGAGTGAGGCCTGGGGGGAGGGGGTGCGCTGCAGTATGGGCCCCCTTCTCCAGATACACTGGAGGCTCCAGCCCTGGTGGTCTGATCCCAGCCTTGCCATGGGCCAGGGGCTGCCTGGAAACCAGACATATTGTGAAATTTGCCCTCTAGTGTTTCCCCCCTCATAAAATAGATTTCTTTCCTCATTCCAATTCCGGAATAATATTTGCTTTAGAAGGTTAGGCAGTATAGGAAGACTTGTTTCTTAAGCTGGCGTTGAATGGGGGCAGCACTACCTCCTCCACATGTGAGAGAAAGCGGGTGCGTGTGAATTAATATTGGTGTCTCGATACCACATCCAGCAAGGTGCCAGGACCCTGATTTATGAATGCAGACATCAGGATTGGTGTGCTTGTCTCATCTTTGCTCCTCTTTTCCAAGGTACAGGTGCTGGTCTAAAAATTCAGTTTTTGCTTTGAGCTAATTTGTCTCCTCTTCTCTGGCAATATAAGGAATCGACAGACCCTCTCTTAGCAGAGGAAGTGATCGCAATTGCTATCTCCTATGGAGGAAATGCTACCTTTCCAGCACTGGGCCCAACATGGATGCCCTTGGGATGAGGGCAGGTTGCCCTTGGCTCAGTTTTGCTTATAGGTAGATTTTCACCAAGATGGACGCAGGAGCCTTGCCTGTCACCTGCTGGAGAAATGGCAGCATGCAAATCACCTGTGTTTCCACCTTTATATTAAGTTAAAACAGGCATTGGTAGGTTTTTATTATGTTTACCGCTGGGCTAGGATGCCAGTCTTTCCTTTTGCCTGTGACCCTTTGAAGGGTACTCTTCCCCCCCCCCCCCTTACTGGAAAACCTCTATATTATTTGTATTTTTTTTTTAAAGGAAGAAAAATTGCCTAAGAGTTAAAAATAAAAAAATGCCTCTGAAATTTACCCTCTGTGCACCCTGCATGTAGTGTTTGTCTAGCTCTTCTTTTTGAGCAGCCCCCAGTAACTGTTGGTGAGTCTGCCGCATAGATCCTGCCAGATGTTCATGCTCTTCTTAACCAGTTGACCTCACAGCTGTAACTGGGGAGATTTTGCTAAGTAACATCTTGAAGCAAAAGAGAAAAATCCCTTACTTCTGTTAGGGTATGGTGTCAGGCAGAAGGGAAAGGCTGTATCTTCTTCAGCGTAATCAGTGTGCTTGCAAAAGGACTGATTTTTCCATTGCTCTATTTGTATTTTCAATTATCACCTCAATTACATACCTTCTTAAGTTGTTAGAATTAGGTATCTGGAGTCCAAGGAATGAATATAAAAATGCTCCAATTGTTGGAAGAGCCAAGTGTGGTTAAGCTGAGAACACCAAGACAAGGTGGGGGGGGACCGCAAAAAAAGAGGTTACAACAGTTCCTTCCTGACTGTGTGATACCAACTCTTGCACCCCTTAGGAGCATTCGCTGGAAAAATTTTCCAGATCTCTTGACGTCACAGCCTTACCATTTGCCCACTGCTACTTGGATACAGAATGCAGCAGTTAACCCTTGTCCTGCTGGGAGGCAGTGATTGAGCTGGGCAGCTGTGCTTCAAGATTCTGCAGCCTTTCATGTTTCCTTATCTTTGGCGTGTGTCCTGGCCTTTTTCCTTCTTTTTTGGATAGGGGAGAAAAAGGATTATGATTAAGCATTTTGGTCCTACGTGCCTCTGACTGGTTTTACTAGCACTACAGCATGATTTCCCTGATTTCCCTGAACCCGGTATTTGCTGATTGGAAAGCTGGGCTTTTAAATTGCCTGCCAGAGGCAACCGGGCTACTTCCTGCCACTGTGCGCCCGCTCTGTCCCTCCATCCCTTCACTGTGCACCAATCTGCTTCCTTTCAATGATCTTTTTGTTCTGTACTCCCCCTCCCTCCCCACCCCCAGAACCCCAGCATTTTCTGCAGGAGATTTGGAGCTTCTTAAAGAAGTAACCTAAGGCTCCTTCGGGCAATCCTCTGTTTCAGACTTGCTAACCTTCCGGTTCACTTGCTCCTGTTCTTGCGTTCACAGGGAGTTGTTGGCTGGCACGGGGCCGCCAGCCGATGCCTAGTACAGCCTGTTACTATGCAGCTAATCAGGGAGATAATCCTCGTAAACCAGTAACTGATAGCCTCATTCCTGTCCGTGGGCTTCGTGGTGTTTAGCTTTTGGGGTTTTTGCTTTTGCAGCCAGCTCAACCTGCATCCTGCTACCCTTCTGGTGGTGGGAAAAAGAAAATACAGCTCCTCAAGCCAATCAGTATTCCAGGTCCAGTCAGAAGATGAAGTAAAAATACACTTGTCATTTTTACTATAGGATTTCCGTTTGTTTGCTCCTTTGTTTGGCGCCCCTGATGGAAAACACAGCGTGCTTGGTCCATAATACATGTCAGAGGTAGGGTGACAGCAAGGAGCAGAAGAGCTTCCTGGGGTTTCTCGGCATTTATTGCTCTGGCCCAGTGTAAAAACTTGCAGGCATTCGTGCGGGCATTCGAACATTTGGAGGAGCACTGGGGCTTGGATTGTAGTATTGAAATATCAGGGGATAAACAAGGCAAGAAACCTTACGTCTGTCTCAAAGGGAGTATACTGTCATATTGGAAATGCGTTGCGTAAGCACACAAACATGGCCTTAGATTTTGTTGGTGATCTTCACGAAATTTTAGGCAATAAAATTATTTCCTGTAAATAATCTTAGTTCTAGCCAAATGTTCCTCTTATCCTTACGTACCTTCGACACACACACACCATACTGGAGGGCCGTGGTCTCTGTTCTCACTCTGTTGTATAGGAGTGTGGTTCATGCTCTGGAGAGCATGTTGGAGAAGGAAGCTCTGAAGACAGGTCGGAGGGGAAGCAAGTGAGGAAGTCCCTTTGTCTCCGAGATTAGCCTTTCCTTCTGAGCATGTGACTCTCTCACAGCCTTCTGTTTCTGTCTGTGCTCCTTGTAGTTAAGATCCTTCTGTTCTACGTGATATTTTACGGCTGCTTGGCTGGGATCTTCATTGGGACCATTCAAGTGATGCTGCTCACCATCAGCGAATTCAAGCCCACATACCAGGACCGTGTGGCCCCACCAGGTAACTTGAATATGAATAAGTTCAGTTCTAACAGGGGTAAAATGGGTGTCACTTTTTCACCAAAATAAAAAATTTTCCTGAAAATTGTTTGTAATGCAGTATCAAACCAAGTGTTGTTTAATAGGAAAAAATGCAAACTGCTTACTGTTAGAGCCAAATCTCCTGCCCACATTGCAGACAGAGCTCCGAGGGTTGCAGATGTCTTAACATTACAGTTCTGCAGTGACGGTGAAGAGCCCTGGCCTCCCATACCCCCCAACCCCCAAGCCTACCAGCTGTGTGACTCCCCATGAGGCCATGGCTGCCTCAACCTCACTGCCTAGTGGGTTGATTAGTGGGGTCCTTACAAGTCTTTTCCAGCTCAGGCACATCTTTCACTTTCTCAAAGTGACTGTGACTCAGAAAAATCCTGTGAAAAACCACTTCAGCTCTCTTTTTTGAGAGATTAAGTTATTTTTAGGGCTGATGAGAAGCTCTGACATGGCCGATTACTCAAGGGAAAGGAGTGCCTTCTCCCACCTGCTGTTGACTTCGCCTGACTTAGTTTGACCTTGAACAACAGCATACTCTCTTCACTTCTCAATGTTTGTACCTGCTTATTTAGTAGGAGTCTTCTTTATCAGTTTTCTAGACCCATTTTGCAGTTTAAGTATCTCCTTTAGTTCTGAAAACTTGGATTAATGGGGAAGGGTCAGTATGGAAGGAAAAAAATGCCAGAAGAGTGCCCTGTTGTGATCCAGGGGCTATCACTGTTGAGTGACCTGTGCCTCGTGCACAGCTGTGCATGTCCATCCCAGTCACTAAACCCTAGGGAAAGCCCAGTGCCCTAAACACCCGATGCTGACGGAAGGACAAGACAGCGGGGCAACCACAGACCTGATCGTGCTCACTGACTCTTCTAAAAGTCATTGTCAAGAGGACCTAGAGACAGGAAAGTTTGCATAAGTTCCGGGTTCTTACATTATAAATGACCTTGAGGCTGCCGCTGGGGGTGGCGATGACGTGTCCCCTCTCCACTTTCCCTGGCGACAGTTTAGTAACAGCTGTATTTAGGTGACAATCTTGAGACAGTCTTCATGGCACTGAGCAGCTTTGATCATGGCACCGAGCAGCCTCAATCAAGTGTGGCTGCTTGTCTCAAACTTCTTGTGTCCTCCTCCTCACTCGGTGTGAAAGACTCGGAAGAAAATCTCCAGAACATGGAGGTGGCAAACATTGTTCACCAGCCTCAAGTCAAGACAGTCCTCCACTGTAAGAAAACCCTAGATATTGGCAGATAAGTTTAGATCTAGAGGATTTTTGGAAGTGGGAAAATAAACATGTAAGTATATAAAACAACTTTAACCTGCTTAATAATCCACAGTTTTCAGCACGTGTTTCCCAAAAGAGGTGGGTCTCTGAAAAGGTTGAAGCAGAAATTGTGGTGTGCAGAGAGCGACCTAGGATCTTAGGTACGCTGGCTTCTGTGACAGTGAAACACAAGGTGTCCTCTTTGTATCTTAATGTTAGTTGTCGTAGTTCATTTGTGTAGGTCTTTATTTTTCTCTTATTTATTTATTTTTTTTAGCCACTGAAAAGCTGTTCTTTAACCATGATGCTGCTTTAAAATAATTCTCAAAGCCGAAGGTGACCAAAGTGTCAAGCATTTGATTTCCTAGATTTAAAACAATGCTTCTTGTCTGTATAAACAGTGAGAAGTCAGCCTTTAATAAACGTAAAAATTGTCTTCGCGTTCTTTGCAGAAAGGGCAATTTCATTTTCAAAGAGAAAAGGCTAAAAAAAAACCAAGAAGACTGCAGAGCCACACCTTTTAAGCGGGGGCTTACCCGTGACCTTGCCCAGAAGATCTGGTGGAGGTGCTCAGCCTTCCCACCCCCTCTCCCGGCCTCCCTCCCCTTCGCTCCAGCCCCTTCCTAAAAGACACATTCTCAGTACCTATATTTAGTGTCCTCAGCAGTTGGACTGACCTGATAAACCGTCGCTTCTCCAGAGGAATGCTGGTGGCTCATTGTGGAAATATGCGTTCCTGTTCTTTGGCCTGAGTCACAGGAAAAGTGCCTCCTCAGCTCTCCCTCGTCCCCGTCCTGCTGCCTGGGTTCTTTGTCTTTGTGATATCTTTTTTCCCTCAGCCCCTTATCCACCACCTTGCAGAGCCCCCTCTGCTCTTGTCCTCCCAAGGGACAATGTGACTTTGATTGGATAACGATGGTGGCCTTGGAGCAGGGAGGGCAGGTGAGCAGAGCACTGGCTGCTAAGAAGTGCAGCCTGGAACTGTCCCTGGGTGCTCGGAGGGACCCTCGCTGCGCCCTCCTGGGTATCTGTCAGAGCAGAGCTCAAGAATTTGTGTTTGGGGTAGGCTGTTCTTTCGGCCTGCAGACTGAACATAGCTGGAAGAATGTCTCAGTGATTCTTCGGCTTCAACTTTGTATCTCCAAGTTTCCATTTTTGTGAAAGTGAAGGAGGGAAATTTGCAAATTTAAGTCAAATGAAGCTACTGAGTGTGAAAGGCGAGGTACATCATTTCAAGATTGAAAGACTTATTAAAGCTGTTGTTAGCTGAATTTGAGGCATGACAGACCCGGCCTGGCTGGTATTTGCCTTTTGCACACTAGGCACACCTTGTAACTAGATATCTTTTTCTTTTTCTTTTCCTTTTTTCTTTTCTTTTCTTTTCTTTTCTTTTCTTTTCTTTTCTTTTCTTTTCTTTTCTTTTCTTTTTTTTCTTTTCTTTTCCTTTTCTTCTTTCTTGATTTTATATATTTATTAGAGAGAGAGCATAAGCGTAGAGGGGAGCAGAGGGAGAAGGAGAAGCAGACTCCCTGGGGCTTGATCCCAGGACCCTGGCACCATGATCTGACCTGAAGGCAGACGTTTAACTGACTGAGACACTCAGGTGCCCCAAATCTCTCCTAATAACACGGGCAGAGGTACCCAAATTAAACAGTGGCAATTATACAGTACAGTTGGGTCTGTTTGCCTGTAATATTGGAGAAGCTGATAGGCTGAACATGAAAGTCTCAGAGAAAGGACTAAGTTACAGAATGGAAGTGAAATTTAAGAAAAAACAAAACAAAAAAAGGATAAGTGCAGTTCCTGGGCCTGAGTGATGGTGGCTGTCAGGGCCTGTGGTCCTTCTTAATGGAGTCGAATTACTCTGGGACAGTAGAACAGAGCCTCTCCCCGCTCCCCCCTCCGGCCCAGAGGGCACAGGGCCAGCACTTCAGCTATCATATAAGGTTGAAACATCAATTGTTATGTTTCTGGGTCAAGAGTGGTTGATGATAGGCCATTGGAGATTGCTTAACATAAATATGAAAGCAGCCCCGAGTTCACAAGCCGTTATATGTGTGTCTACTGTGAAGTTGACCTGAGAATGAAAAGCAGGAACTGTGCAGTTGGACACAGTCTTCACCATTCCATGCATTACTTAACCTCACTCTGCCACCATCCTCTCATCTGTAAAACGGGAATATTCCCCTGTGAGGATTTAATGAGATAATAGACGTGTGTAAAGTGAATAGTACCTGATAGTGGCAAACCTAACAGCATTAAACAAAGGGTAGCTATTAGCAGCCACTTTGGTTCTTCCGACTGGTATTAGCCGTTTCTTTTCCTGTACTGAGTTCAGTATCTCTAGACTGTGAGCTGTGGATGATGGAACAGGGATGCTTTGTACACTTAACATTTTTCACGGAGTGAATAGCATCTTGGCTTTATCACAGAAAGTGGGAGAAATTGGATTAGGAAACACGATTTAAGATTTTTTTTTTTAAGATTTATTTGAGAGAGGAGAGAGAGAGAGTGTGTGTGTGTTTGTGCACGCACGCCCACGTGCACACGTGAGTGGGGGAAGGAATGGGGAGGGAGAAGCAGACTCCCTGCTAAGCTGGGAGCGTGACGTGGGGCTCGATCCCAGGACTCCAGATCACAACCTGAGCAAACACAGACATTTAACTGACTGAGCTACCCAGGCACCCCAAGATTTTTTGAACTAAATATAAGTGACGCTGTGTCTGTCCCATAGTCCCTTCCTTTAAAATACCCACACTGGCTGGCTTAGCCCTGCCACCCCTTTCTCCCTGGGAGATCTTCTTCAGGAAGTCCCCAGCGGTAGCTGGCAGCATCTGTCCTCATCCTGTCCACCGTTGGATATGGAGAAGGACACTGCCTCACTGGGAGAGGACTGGGGGCACATGTGCCCACGCTCCCCAGCCCCAGTCCCCAGCTGGAGCCCGCACCCCTTGTTGCCTGCCCAGTGCTGTTGTGGGGGAGTGCCCTCTCCCAGGCTGCACCCCCCTGGCCCCCACTCCCTGAGCCACAGTGGAATGACACGAAGGTCACTGTCAGTCAGTGCAGCCAGTGGAGCTTCTCATCCCCCTTCATCCCCCTTCATCCTGGTGAGGAGGCATGAACGTGTGCTCTAGTTCTTCCTCTTTAGGTTTTGGATTGCTTTTAGTTTTGTTTTGCAGTAAAGATGGCACAGTGCTGGAAGAATTCCTATTAAAAGGTTCATGCTCTTGGGGTGCCTGGGTGCCTCAGTCAGTTGAGCGTCTGACTGTGGGTCTCAGCTCAGATCATGATGTCAGGGTCATTTCGTTGAATCCCCAGTTGGGCTCCATGCTCAGCGGGGAGTCTACTTGAAATTGTCTCTCTCCCTCTCTCTCTGCCCTGCCCTTCCCCTGCTCACTCACTTTCTATAAAATAAATAAATAAATCTTAAAAAAAAAAAAGATTCATATTCTTGGTGCCATGGTAACCAGATTCAAGGAGGGAGGTTAGGGTGGGCGTAGACCAGCACCAGTAGCAGTTTCAATTTCATCTTGACTGTAAAAGGGAAATATCTTGTCTTGCATTAGGGCACAATGCCTTATAGTTAAAATCTCAGTGTAATTAAGCAAAATTCTTGAGAAATCATTACATCAGTCTTAGTTGCTTATTTTCCCAAACTACCACACAGTCTCACTTAAATTTCAAAGGGAGACTTGGAAACATTTGGCCTCCTTCTATTTTGGAGGAATTGTTACTTCAGAGTGACATAGGATGGTTTCTTTTTTTCTTTGCTGTTTCCATTAGATTCCATTAATTTGTACTGTGTGAGCTGACATGGTAAATACTCAGCACTCCCCAGGCCAGGCTGCCTCTCACATTCTCCCTACTTCTCTCTTCTCATCCTCAGATGATCCTGCCAACTTATTCCTAGATTTTGTGGCTCTCCATGAGCTAGCATTGGTGGCTGTTGGGATTTCCAGAAGCTACTGACTTGTAGTTTGGTGAAGGGTTTAGGGTGGCGAGCTCCATGGGTTCTTGTTTTTCAGAGTGCCCCAGACTCACTGTTTGGCTCTAACAGCTCACCAACCCATGTTGCTAGTTCTTCATTTGTAAAGACCAAGATCAAACTAATAAGTTAGCTCTTGGGTACACAAGAAGCCTAATGATTAACTTAAAAATGTTCTTGGAGTCACAGAAAAATGAGTCTTACTCTGGGTGCTCATTTTAGGTAAGTGAGCAGAGCAGAGACCTGTGACAAATAGGACCCAGTAACAAATTCCATGAAGGGATAATGGGGAGAAAATGCTGAATCTGAAATTTGACGTCAAGCTTTTTTGCTGTGCACGCTCTGTTGTGGAAGATCTAGTGGAAAGAGTATCAGGCTCATGGCCTCCATTTGCTGTGGTGACATAGGATGGGGCTGGGCTGCCAGATGCCTGTAGCTGCAATTTTCTAGCAATCTCATGGCCAGAGGGCCCATCTGAGAGGGAAGTTGGGCAGATGGAGAATAGGGATGTATGTCTATTATCTAGTGGCTTCCAATCAGAAAAGTATATATTTTCCCACATATGTGTATGAATAGATATTATCAAATATATATGATATGGTGTCTTATTTCATTCAGGTTATATCGGTCATTTAGCAAACATTATGGTTTATGTCTAGACAAGTCAGATCTGTTATATATGTTTGTTCCTCAATTTGACCTTGAACAGAAAAGCTTAATTAATGTAAAAGAGTAGGGTTTGACTATGTGTTTATGTTTTTGTTGTTGTTTATATTTTTTCCCCATTATAAAAGTGGTATCTTTTATCAGGAACAAGCACAATTATGAGCCATACAAAGTATCAAAGATAGGACCCTATGAAATTACTTGTGCTTCCAACATAGATCCTTTGAACCGAATAATGCTGTCTCTGTTCACCTGAAAATGAATATAGAACTCTAGATCAAAGTCTGATGATGAAGCATAATTCCAAAAATGGAGCAAGGCCTTCAACCAAAATGTGGCATTTAGCACAGACAGGAGAAAAGATTTCCCTACTATACCAAGGATTGTTGAACATCCATATAGGCTGTAGAGAAAATCCAGCAATGCATCTTTCAAAGATCCTTCAAAGGGAGCACATTCTATGGTATCTGGAGGGTGGTGTTGTGATTTCACTGATCCCAGGTCACAGTCAAAAGCTGAGCCTCCAGCAGAAGGTGAGGCCAACTGCTATTTTCCAGAAAGCACAGAGGCACCTTTTTTCCTGTGCCCTCCCTATATTTTGTTAGATAAATAGATACTAATCTTGGAGAGGTAAAATAATTAAAAACAAAAACCCCGTTAAATATCTTAGTGGCACTTGAAGAGGGGGAAAACCCGTTAAATATCTTAGTGGCACTTGAAGGGGGGGGGAAATGTGTATCTGTGTAACATAGATGTGTATGAGTATATAAAATCATGCCCCCAATTTTTTTAAATTGGAAATTACCTTTCAACATGGATGGTACAGGAGATCCATGGTATGTCTGTACTGTGTGCATGGCTCCATTTGTGTTTCTTTGCCTTGTGCCCTCAGTAGTCATCGTGGGTCCCCTCCTGGAGGTCTCTATGGAAAATGATACCTATTTAGAGTATTTGGTCTGGTGACGTAGAGGGTGTATTAAATGACCGTTGGGGCAGCTGTGCTTTGGGATTCACTGGAGTAACTGTTACAAGGTTACAGTGGCCACCTTCTGGTTTAAATACTTCAAACACACAAGTAGATTGAGGAGTTACACCCTTGTTTCCAATTATAAACCTACTAAGTGAAAATCAGCCTTTCTTTTTTTTCCTTCCCTTCCTCTTGCTAGCTCCCCCTCCAGCTATGAACACATACTAAAGCCAAAAACTCAGTGTTTTCCTCATTTGTTTCTCAGGAGATGGGAGACCAAGGAAAGGCAAATGCAAGTATAAAAAACAACTACAAGGAGGTGTTTTTTGTTTCTGTTTAACTCCAAATCCTATGTAAAGATGACGTATTCATTAAAAAACTAAATACTAAAATTTCGTATATCCAAGTTACTCTTTCGATCCATTTAGGCGACTTCATGAAATAATGAGTGAAATGTAATTTAAGCAAATGGCCCTCTCAAGGCAAAGCTGTACAGGACTCAGCATGGTGAATGTCAGTTCAAGTTCAGAACACTGGCCAGGCAAAAGGTTCTGTTTCCTGGAATATAATTTGAGACCACAAACCAGTGATTGGGCCTTCTGCTATCTTTGGCCTCTGGGAGTTACCGCTGGAAACAAAGCTCATCCTTGTCTGAAGTTATGACTAATGGCTCCAAGGAGTGGGCAATGTAGAGAGGGACCAGCCGAAAGTATCCAGCCTAGTGTGAACACAGCTAATGAGGATGCCAGGCAGCAAGGTGGGGTGTGTATAGCCCTGGAGAGTGTCCTAGTTGCGGAACCCGTGCGGACGCAGAATAATAATGTTGCCAAATCTGATCCCATTCCTTTCTGGCTTTTCCCATTAGTCTGCTAATGTAAAGTAAATGATTTAGACACCAGGTCAAGGGTCTTTCATTTTCCTTTTGTGTGTATCTAATTGCTTTAGAGAAATTACTTTTGAAGAGAGGAATTTGCCTAATGGTTTGGAAAAGATCTCATCAGAGAACTCTCCTAATTGAGATGATCCAGAACAAAACAGGCAAGGGGTTTGATCTCTGAGAGTTTCCAGGAAGATAACTTCTCAGACCAGAAGGCTCTGGATGAAGAAAATCAGGGGCAGGGCTGGTGGGGGGTGGAGTGTGACCTCAGACCCGGGAAAGGAGAGCAGACATGTGCATGAAGGAGTCTGCCCAGTCTTGACGGTGGGTGGCTCCTGGGTCTGTATGTATATATGCACCTCCTCCACAGGTGAGGTCTTAGAGAGGAGCTGATTCCGAAACATGACCGAAACCCAAACCATGGATGCTGCTTCTCTGGAAGCAATCTTTAGATCAGAAGTTGGGTATCTTGAAGGTTGGTCACTAAGGCTTCTGGTAGTTACACCTTTAAGATCCTTCAGAGACTCCAGAGGGAAACTTCAGACAGTAAACCATGGCTGACCTATCTGGGCTCCCTTTCCCAAGGCTCTGTGTCACTTCAAATGGAAAGGACAGGGCAGTGACTTTGGCTCAAAGTCTAATCCAGCTCGGCACGTCATAGGATTCTAAGACCTTGTGCTTAACTGTCTATTTTACCTCTTGGTTTCTCAGTCCTACAGTTTCTGATGCTTCTCTGGGAAGAACACCTCACAATTTTCAGGCATCTTCAAGCTCCTTTCTCCCATATGGTAGCACACAGATTCCATGGCCTTAGATTGTGAGCCATACTTACTGAAGGATTTGGGCTCCTGCGTGGAAATTAGTGTGATTCCATTACTTGGTTTTCATTATTTCTTCTTTGCCCTGTCTAGAGAGATGTGAAACCAATTGTGTACAACTTTCCTGAGCCAGTGGTACCATTGTGTGTGTGATAGGAATGTCTACTATTTCTATAAGTTAGATTCTTAACCACAGGGGTTCTTGCTAATGGGAGTCC
This sequence comes from Canis aureus, assembly GCF_053574225.1. Taxonomy (NCBI): domain Eukaryota; kingdom Metazoa; phylum Chordata; class Mammalia; order Carnivora; family Canidae; genus Canis; species Canis aureus. The sequence continues at coordinate 51,655,030 of NC_135616.1, forward strand.
CTGGAGGTTGTCTCTGGGTGGCCGTGAACCTAGTTTTGGCCATAGTTCTCAGGCTTCTGAAAGATGCACTCACTAGCAGTGCCCTTCTCCTAGTAAGAGCTCAGCGCACCGTGTCAGGGTTGCTGATGAGGTCTTCCCCGCGTCACCTGGTCTCCTTTAATAGTGGAGAACTTGGACTCGGTAGCTCAAGGGAGTGAAGAACACTCTTCATCATGCCACCTCCTCTCCCTGCTGTCCTTTTTCCTCTGGACGAGTCTGAGAAGTATGTTACCCAGTTCAAGGAGATGGGACCTTGGTCCTTGCCTTGCCCCTGGGGAAGAGATTTCAGAAGGGGCCTGGAAAAGGTGTGACCAGGACCGCTGATGCCTGCCACTCACCTTGAGATTGAGGTCCTACCATGTTTACTCTTAACGTGACCTTCTAGGGTCACCTTCTTCTTTTAAACTCACTGGGTGAGACTCTCCAAATCTCACTTGGGCTTACTGACACTTTGTTAGTATTTGGTTTTTTGCCATGTCACTTGCTCTGAGGAGGGACTGTGGCTGGTGTGCTTGTCACTTACCCTGCTGATGTCCCCTAGGGCAGCTTCTTCCCCAACAGGGGAAGGTGAGGCGAGAGCACTCCTCACTCTCTGACAGTGGATCTCCTCCTCCTCGGCACCCTTCTCTCCACCCCCCCACCCCCCCATCTGTCTCCTGCCTTCTCTGCCCATAGCCTGGAAACGCCCTTTGCCCTGCACAGGGAGATGTTACAAGTTTGTTTGTTTCTTCTCCTGCTCCCGTTGCATGAAGTACCTGAGAGGTGTCAACAAACCTGCATGACAGATTTTGAAGGCATTTGCTTCTGACTTCTCTGGTTGCCGTGTGCAGGCTCTCCCGGTGGGCCCCGGGGTGTGAATGCCCATCAGGCTCCGTTCTCTGCTGGCTCCAGGGTTATCCAAAGAAACCCCCCGCCCCCCACATCCTGCTAACTTCTCTTAAAGCTCTGGCCCTGGGCCTGCCTCTGCGCTTCCGCAGGTCCAGGTGGGTTACCTTGACTTAAACGTCTAGTTTGTAAGTCAAACCAGGAATGTTCCTCCCTCTGGCCTTCTCTCATTTCAGTGGGCAGTCCCATTTTCCGTACTTTCTCAAGCATGAAATCCCAAATGGAAACTTCTACTCACCTTTGTTTTATTTTCTTTTGGCAGGTAACTGTCATTTTTATTTTATTGTCTCTGTGCTGTAAATGATCACAATGCCAATTTTTTGACTTATGTAGAAAAAGATTGTTGAGGGTATACTTAAATGGCTTTAGTTGTACAAACAGTTTTCTAGGGTTTGTGAACAAATTAAAAAACATTTTTAATTAGAGTAACCCTTATTTATTTTTAACTGATGATTTTTATAAGAGCAAATCCCATTACTTCCCCTTTCTTTGATTCCTCTCCATCATCATTGACAACTTTTTTCCCTTGGATTCCTTAAGTCCCACATGATCCTTACTGAGGTCATTCTTCGTATCACTTGTAAAGTCATTTGTCTAGGGAAGCCCCTCTGTCTGCTTCTAGACTGTCACGTTCCTTGTCTTCCTCCCTATTTTTTCCCTTCTTCTAGGGAACTGCAGGCATGGAAGAACTTGCCCATGAAGCTGCCTAAACTGGGCCTCCCTCATTATTTAGCCACTTTTGAAACTCCAAGCCATCCTTGGTCACTAGAAAAAATAACTGCCATTGGGCAGCCCCTACTAAAGTCTGTCCTCCAGCCTCACAGCTGGTGCCACCAAATAGTCACTTGTTCTCTTGTCATCACTCTAATTATGTCCTGGTCGTCATTGTATCTGCATCACTGTTGCCACTCTCAGCTTCTGACTCCCCAGAGCAGTGGTTTTCAAACCAAGAGTGCTTAAAAGGGATCCCTTTGAGCCTATTAGTTTTGAGATTCCCAAGTCCCATCAATAGAAGTTCTGCTTTTGTAGGTCTAGGTTGGAGCCCATGTGGCTGCAGGTTTAACTCGCCCCTTGGTGGAGGTGAAGGGGAGGGGGTGTTCTGAGGGGCCGTGGAGATGAGCCACCTGTGCCCAATGCAAAGAAGGTGGGTCTGGAGTGGGGACTAGAATAGGATTGTTAGATTTAGCAAGTAAAACACGGGACACCAAATTAAATTTGATCATCAGGTAAACCATGAATCAATTTTTATGGGGTATGTCCTAAATATTACACAGGACTTACCCTATAAAAACCTGATTCATGGTTTATCTGAAATTTAAATTTAACAGGCAACTTGCATCTTACCTGGCAATCCAGGACTAGAAAGCAGTTGATCTAGTCTCCACCCATCACCCCTATATAGTACCGTGTGGTGGTCAAGTATCTGTCGAAATCTTGTGATGGCAGAGGCTTTTGAAAATTTAAAGAATCTAAAATGTTGGTTAAACAGTGAAAATCCAGGCTGGTCATACTTTGAATTTTATACTGGCTGGCACCTGACTTGCTTTTGGAATGGAAGGCAGGAATGGTTAACTACATAAATCCCAATTCATCCAGTTTGGGTTAAAGATCCAAAAAAGTATCTCTGTTGAATCATCTTGAGTGTTGTAGAGTTTAGAATGGTCATCATTTCATTACAAAAAGGAGTATAAAAGGCCTCTGTGCCCAGAGGCTTACACATAGCTAGAGAAAGGAAAGCCACCTACATGAAATGCTCGCTAGCTATGCATGTGTGTTTGTTTTTTTAATATGAGCCTGTGGAAGTAGTGGAAAGATAACAGGCTTTGGAGTGAGGCATACATAGGTTGAAATTCTGGTTCCACTACTTCCTCTGTGACCTTGGGCCAAGCACTTAACCTTTCTGTGCAAGAACTGTTTTCATTCATAAAATGGAGATAATGCCTATGGTGAAGTGTTGCTGGGCAAATAAAATGATATATGATAGTAAGACAGCATCATTGACTTAGGTGCTTGATCTAAATGCCAGGGAAGTGATCTCACAAGAGAGACAGGAGTTTAACCCATTCTTTTTAGTAGGTGGGGTTAGTGAAGCGTGTTTGTACCGGGAGAGCCTGCTTTGAATGATCTTGGTTGACTACCCTCCCACTAATGATTTTCTGTGTTTTTGTTTCTATCCGGTTTAGGATTAACACAGATTCCTCAGATCCAAAAGACTGAAATTTCCTTTCGCCCTAACGATCCCAAGAGCTATGAGGAATATGTGCGCAACATAGTCAGGTTCCTGGAGAAGTACAAAGATTCAGCCCAGAAGGATGAAATGATTTTTGAAGATTGTGGCAGTAAGTAGACTCATTTTGAGTGTTCGTGGCTGGTTAATTCTTATTTCCCATTCCTATCTGTTATTTAATGATTGAAAAATGCTATTGTAATAATTTATTGAAGTCTGGCCATTTTGAGAGGACTGTTTTATTTTTTTAAAGCAAAAAGACTTTATGATTTAGGCTAGGATGTGGAAGAAACAAAGTAGCCTCAAGTATTATGAGTATCTGCATTTGAAAAGTGTCTTACTCTCAGTCATCCCTAGACACCTTTGCTTTTTCACCATTCACACTCAAAGACCATACCTATAGTTATGGTTCCCTTACATCCATTGATTTTTGAGAAGCACAGCTGTTTATATTTCCAGATTTCTGCCAACCCCCACCCCCGTGCCCCATTCTCCCCGTGGAAGAGGGTAGAAGGCCTTTTCTTGCATTAGGATGGCTCTTTGGCATTATTAGCTCTAACTATACTGATATGGATAAAGGGTGATCTCTGATCAAAATGGAAACCTTCTAGACACTGGTGGAAATGGATAGTAAATATGTCTCTGGCAGCTCAGCATTTGGATCAAGAATGGTGAAGGAAGGGTGGCTCTTGGATTCATTGAGCCACTGACGGGGGCGCACATCTTCCTCCTTGCTACCTTGCTTCCTCCTTGTGGGGACTGAGCTGTCCAGCCATGTTTGTAGATCTACTTAAATAAGATCTCTGAGTTCCTACCAGTCCCTTGGACTCTGTTCAAGCAGTAACCAATATTAGCTCTTCATGTGGCAGTTTGCTTGATCATAATATAGGGTGAATTGCCATTTCAAGTCATTCTGAAAAGAGTAATTTGAAAGAAACATTATCACTAGATGTCTCTCATTAGGATGTCAGTGAGGTTTTCATCTTTGCAGTGATTAAAAAGGCCTGTATGGAAGATCATTAGGGTGAATCACTTCCCTGGAGATGGACTGAATGGAGGCCCTTTACCATTTGAAGGGAAAATAGTTATTTTGTGACCTTAGAAATATGTATAAATTATGGTATTTGCCTCAATCTCCTGCAGGGTGCTTTGTATTAATCTTTCTCTGGCTTTGTTAGGAGGTATGAATCAAAAATACTACAATACAATTTTTTTCAGTTGAACAAATGCTTATAAGAAGTCATAGCTTGAAAAGGCAAAAATTCAAACAATTTTTAAACCTTGAACAGTGTCTGAAAAGGAAGAAAGTAACTCTGTCTTTACTGTTGAGCATGCTAATTAGTGGCAGAGACAGTGGCCTAGCAATGGTCAGGCAATTGTTACCAAAAATTATTGTTCTGAAAATTATTGACGAATCTTTTAATTTGTGTTCCAATTGTAATGTCCTTGCTAATGAGCTCAGCTGTGACCTGTGTCAATGAGGCTGCTCATGACAGGCGATCAGGTTTCCTCTCAGCCTCCTAAATAGCTGAGTCATCCATTATTTAAGGGAAGAGAAATATTGCCACAGACTAAAACATCATGTGTCGATCATCAAGTATGATGAAGCCCCGGTGTGGGATCATAGACCAGCTCCTGCTTTGGGTAAAATACCTTTTTAATGTCAGTAAGGGGACCAAAGATGGTTTGCTGGAGATGTTTGCTTAATTCAGACTGTGCACTAAGTGCAGATCAGCACTGGCTTAGCATGGGGCACAGGGACGAGGGACGGGTCCCCCTCCTGTCCCGGTGGTGCTCAGGGAATCACTGGTACAATGTGAAAATGGTGTCTGCATTCTCAGATATGCCCAGCGAAATCAAAGAACGAGGAGAATTTAACAATGAACGAGGAGAGCGGAAAGTCTGCAGGTTCAAGCTTGAGTGGTTGGGCAATTGCTCCGGAATCAACGATGAGACTTATGGCTACAGAGACGGCAAACCGTGTGTCCTAATAAAGCTCAACCGAGTTCTGGGCTTCAAACCTAAGGCAAGTCAAGGTTTTAAATCCTAGGATCAAAAAAGGCCATTCTCATTTGGGGGAAAGTAGCTAATCAGTGTGAGGAGAGCATGTGAAGAAGTTTTAAATTATACTCAGTGGCAACCTCGACATCGAAAACTTCTGTATCCACCTCGAGATCCTGGAAGTTAGGTCATTTATCTCTTTTTCTAAAGTTAGAGAAGTTCTGGGGGCAGAGCCACATTCTGGAGTAAATCCGGCGGCTCTGTTCTTACCACTTCTATAACATCATTCTATAACATAAACTCTGGAAATAAAAATAGAAAAAGACATTTTTTTCAGTTTAAAAACTGCATGTACAATGTCATTGTGGTTTTGGTACTCTTGGAGTACGAGTATTTTTCAAAAATTATCCAGTAATCTGAAAAAACAGGTATTTGTTTTGTACTGTATGACAGCTTCATTGCATAGCGAGAAGCTGAGCACCATTTAGGTTGAACTCTGATAACCGTGGGGTTGGCTTGAGGTAGCATTACAGCCAAGAGTGTGGGTAAACATCGCTCGAGGTCACTGAACCATGGCAGATTGCCGTCGCTCGCTGTCTACTGAGACGAGAGGAATTGTGCATTGTGCATACCCCTGCTTTCATAAAACTGGCTATTCCATTTTCTCCTCCAGGTGGTGGGATATAGGGCTGTCGTTTTCCCTGAAGTAAGGCTTCTGCAGCACGGCTCTCTGGGTCGCCCTTGCAGACGTAGCCGTTACGAGTGGAGTTTCCAATCCCGATAGGAATTGACTGCACAGTCAGCTGGGTTATATGAACAAACTTAACTCACTTTTGGAATCTGGCTCTTGTTCATCATTAATTTTCTGCTGACGCTATAAATTTGTTTCCAGAATGCTTGTTACCCAGGAGTCTATGTAAAACAGAAAATCGATGTAGGGATGAAAAGTTCTAACTTAACTGAAGGGGATACATCAGAACTCCTCTGCTGCCACCCGACGCAGAAGTGGATGGATGTGCAGGCTGGCTGGTGGCCTTGCTGGCCGACATCGTGACGGCCCCCCTACAGCCCCCACAACGTACCTCTCTCTCTGTAGGATTTTAATCTTTTTTCCTCAGAAGTTAGGATTTAAGGGAAGAGAGATGGTGAGAACCACCATATCACACTTAGAGTTGATACTCATACTGTAGGGAGCTCTCCACCTAGATAAATCAGCTGTTTAGCCATGAAAGGGATTGGTGTGGGTGGTCCGAAGGAAGAGGAGTCCTAACCTCTGCTCTCTGAATCCCTCACTTTTGATGATACCTCTTCACAGATATTGATTGATATTCGTACCCCAGTCCCCGGTGGTCCGTACAGCCTGTTGGGATTCCCATCTCTTCCCACGGCTGTAGAGGTGCCTGCTGAGCGATGAGTTCATCTACTCTTTCTTTTCTTTTTCCTCTTTTGTCTTTCATCTCCACTTGGTTATCCGGTGTCACTGTCTAATTCATTACCTTACCCTCAATTCCGCCCCCTAGTTGTGTTCTGTGAATGATTTTTGTCAGAGGTTGTGCTACTCTAGCATCTCATCGATGTGTCTGTTTCTTCACCCTCTGAAGATAGATTCTGGCAACTTCTTTATCGATAGGCATTTTCTCTCTGTATCTTTATGGAGATAAATCTGTTGCTGGCAGAAAGTTCCGAGAGAGTCAGATCTAGATGATCATTTTCTTGTATTCTAAAACAGCATCAAAAATATTAGTTCTTTACCAGTACCGAGAAATTTGATCTGACTTCGATTAGACTCTGTGTGAGTTACAGCTCATGTCAAGCCTAACATGCTTTGCTGATCTGAGTAAGCAAGTGAGTAGCTGTACTTCCGGGGGAAAGGGGATCAAATCCTCTTCTGGGGAGGATTTGAGCCAGGGCTGCAGGACGGAACGCTCTAGATATTTCACCACAACAGTAATTTTCAGAGTGTACTCTGGGTCCCTTCAGTGGACTCACCCTTTCATTTAGGGCACTTGTTACCTTTACCTGTTTTACATATTGGACTTCCTTAGCAGAATTGGAAATGCTCCTTACCTGGGAGAGCCTCTACTGGACATCCAGAGGGGGGATAAAGCCTACTTTAAAGAAGTCCTGCTTGAGGGAAAAGGATGGCATTATTTATTCATGGAGGAAAGCCCAGGTTTTGTAAAACAGCAATGTCGAACTAGCTTTTCCATCTAATTACTAGAATATTAGATGAGGACTATAAATACTGGGTCTGCTTTTATTTTTCAGTGTCCTAGAGGGAAGCTTATTATAAAGGGGTCACCACTATAAGTTCCCTGAAGTGTTGGGCTATATCACCATTTACATGTAGCCTCACAGAACTTGGCATTTATTTCTGTTTCACCAGAGTCACGGCGTGGATTGGTTAGGCGAGCCATTCATTCAGTTTTCCTCTAGTGTTTTGTTACTTCAGTTGATTTTCTGTGACCTATGTGCACTTATTTGTGCTATAAAATTAGCTTCATTTTTCAGCAATTTAGAAAATTATTTACAAACTTACTGACCACTGTGGGCTCTTATTTTTAGCCTCCCAAGAATGAGTCCCTGGAGGCTTACCCAGTGATGAAATACAGTCCTTACGTCCTGCCGGTTCAGTGCACTGGCAAGGTAAGGAGATGCTTCTTACTGAGGGGGTGGGGAAGACAGCCGGAGAAGGGGGGTGGGGGGGGGAAGCAGGTACGGGTGTGGTTGTTTTCAGTTAGAGGTAAAAACTTTGATATGGGAAAAAAACGTGGCTTCCAGGCAGTAGTCTCCATTGAGCTATAGCTTGTACAGGGTTTGAACATCTTAAGAGAAAGCTGTAACAAGGCTAAAACCATATGTCAGTTTCTCCACCAGAACAAGAAACTGAATTATTTGAATTTAATTAGCAGGAATATTGGTTTATAAGATGAGAGGTGAACTCTAGCCCACATAGTGTGCTAAAACATTGAAGGCCAGCTTTTTTTTTTTTTTTTTTTTTTTACAATTTCACGTTAAAAACTGTTTTTGGCTTTTCTTTAAAAAGTGAAAATAAAAAAATAAGAAATGGTGAAAGATAAGGTAATAGTACATTTTCCCTTTAGATCTAAAAATGATTCCTAATGGATTATTCACAGAGAGGGCAAAATAAAGAAAGGTAATCTCTAAACAGTACTATTTTATGCAGGCACCAGGAAATGGATGCAAGAAAATGAGAGGCAAATAGACCTTTGGGAAGACTGTCACAGTATCACCCCCTGGGCCACCACCAGTGGATTTCTGACTTTCAGTGGCAGGTCCCTTTCTAGGTGTTGGCTTTGGAGGAATACTTGGTTGGCCTTTGCTGTGGTTCCTTTATTTGTATAATGAGAACAGTCTCTCTTTTTTTTTTTTTTTTTAAATGTTTATTTATGAGAGACACACAGAGAGAGGCACAGATAGATATATGTGGAAGAAGAAGCAGGTTCCCTGTGGGGAGCCTGATGCAGGGCTCAATCCCAGGACCCTGGGATCATGACCTGAGCCAAAAGCAGATGCTCAACCACTGAGCCATCCAGCTGACCTGAGTAGCCTCCTTTTCTGACCACTGCTTGTGACTGCTGGGGATGACGACCGAGGGTGTACCCTTTGCTCTTGTGTCAGACACTACAGCGAGGTCCTCCAGCAGCTTCTGTGGGGACTCTGAGCAAGTCGGGGGTTGGCTGGCCTCCCTGCAGCAGCAGGTTCCAGACCGCTCTGTGGGCTTGAGGTCCTTGTTTGAGGCTATGAAGGGTGACTCAGGCTGTGAGCTGTTAAAAAATCTCCTTTTCCCTCTGATTTTTAGCGAGACGAAGACAAGGATAGAGTTGGGAACGTGGAGTATTTTGGCCTGGGCGGCTACCCGGGCTTTCCTCTGCAATATTACCCCTACTACGGCAAGTTGCTCCAGCCCAAGTATCTGCAGCCCCTGCTCGCCGTGCAGTTCACCAACCTCACCATGGACACTGAAATTCGCATCGAGTGTAAGGCTTACGGGGAGAACATTGGTTACAGTGAGAAAGACCGTTTTCAGGGACGCTTTGATGTAAAAATTGAAGTTAAGAGCTGATCACAAGCACAAATCTTTCCCACTAGCCATTTAAAAAAAGTTAAAAAAAAGATACAAAAAACAAAAACCTACTAGTCTTGAATAAACTGTCATACGTATGGGACCTACACTTAATCTATATGCTTTACACTAGCTTTCTGCATTTAATAGGTTAGAATGTAAATTTAAAGTGTAGCAATAGCAACAAAATATTTATTCTACTGTAAATGACAAAAGAAAATAAAAATTGAGCCTTGGGACGTGCCCATTTTTACTGTAAATTATGATTCCATAACTGACCCGTAGTAAGCAGTGTTTCTGGCCCCTAAGTATTGCTGCCTTGTGTATTTGATTTAGTGTACAGTACTATAGGTGCACAACTCTGGTCATTTTTCAAGCCATGTTTTATCGTATCTGTTTTCTACTTTATGTGAGCAAGGTTTGCTGTCCAAGGTGTAAATATTCAATGGGAATAAAACTGGCATGGTACTTTTTTTTTTTTTTGTTTTTGGTTTGGCTCTTTCAAGAATAATGGCCCATCAATGAGCGTTTTTAACACACTCCATAGTCTTTTCCTGTGGTGTTAGGTCTTTACTCTTTTTTTTTTTTTTTTTTTTCCTGGGGCTGTGGGTGGGGGTGGGCTGTCATGGGGGAACTGCCCTTTAAATTTTAAGTGACACTACAGAAAAACACAAAACGGTGATGGGTTGTGTTGTGCTTTGTATTGAATGCCGTCTTGACATCTCTTCCCTTGTCCTCTGGTACGTTCTGAAGCTGTGTATGAGATCTGGATCGCCTGTCACTTGGGCTGGTGACAGGCCTAATTCATTTGCTTTGTACATTTTCTTTTACTTTCCTTTTTTCCTTTCTCTGGAGGCATCACATGCTGGTGCTGTGTCTTTATGAATGTTTTAACCATTTTCATGGTGGAAGAATTTTATATTTATGCAGTTGTACAATTTTATTTTTTTCTGCAAGAAAAAGTGTAATGTATGAAATAAACCAAAGTCACTTGTTTGAAAATAAATCTTTATTTTGGACTTTATAAAAAGCAATGCAGTACCCCATAGACTGGTGTTAAATGTTGTCTACAGTGCAAAATCCATGTTCTAACATATATAATAATTGCCAGGAGTACAGTGCTCTTGTTGATCTTGTATTCAGTCAGGTTAAAACCATGGACAATAAAAGAATGAACACATCCTCATGTGCGTGATTCACTCTCGTCTGAATGCCGCAGCTTGTGACTTCTTTGCTTTCTGTACTGCTAGTTATCCAAGATCTTGAAGAAATACTGAACCTGAAAACAAACACAAGAATTGAGTTCATTAGTTCACATGGAAATTCAGTCTTTTCTACCCAACAGAGGCCAGGAGCTGAGACTGGACTCTAGACATGAGACATACCTCTCCCAATGAGACCGCAGCTAGGCTCATTGGAGGCAGAGGCTCAATGAGGTTTTAGTTCAGAGTTGAAGGTTAAAAGTATTTTGTGGTGGTGACGTCTCTTAGTTCAGAAAACATTAATTTTTGGTTCCTGCTAGTGCTTCACTAGGTTTGTCTGTTTAAAAAAAAGTCTTTAGTTCAGTTAAAAAGTGAGGTTAGGTTTGAGGTTCATACAGGAAGGTTCTGCGTATTTAGCTGTATTTAAAAATCAGCCTTCGTGGGAAGTAAGACAAAAAATGAGCTTTCTGAAAAACATTCTCCAGGTATAACCAAGCCGAAAATTTAGTATCACATAACTTAGTGGGAAATACCCAAACTACAATCCTGGCTTCATATTTCTGGAAATGGAAGCCAGTCACAAACCTTGAGCAGGGCCTTCCGGCCTGCAGGCTGTCCCAAGAGATCCTTTGCTGTGAGACTGGGATTCATCCCTGGTAATGCCTCCCCGCTCACGGAGACATGGACCCAGAGGCCCAGGGTCACGTATGTGACAGCAGAGCTAATTCAGACAGAGCAGTAGCAGTTTATATCCCACCTTACTGCCTCACATTTATAATCCTGCAGATCTGCTTGTCTTGTTCATTCTTGAAAAATATGACCACAGACTTTGCTATTTCTAGACCAGTAAATTGTGTGACAGCAAATGAATACCCGTGGGGCAACAGTTACATTTAAAAAAACAGCAAAGGGAACTGTGGAAAGTGGTACTACAGCTTAGCTGCAAAGGTTTCAGGTGTCCTCATTAACATGTGAGGAAATATAGCAACACCTATTGAACCAGTAACATACCTAAAGAATGCTGGGTTTCTCTAGAATGTCTAGAAATAGAAGTTCCTACAACGGAAGATGGTTTGTCTTGTTGAAACAACTCATTTTCCAAGATGTGCTATCAGTCTGAAAGGTGATGTTTATAGAGAAGCAGGGGGATGGCTTAGGGCTGGGGAAAGGAGTACACAAATAAGGATTGGAAGGTAGTTTGCACTTTTGAGGCGTTCTAAGGTCACAACCTTATTCAACCTTAATCCTCTGCTCTCCTAGGTAATATTCTGAGCCACTGTGTGTGTGTGTGTGTGTGTGTGCACTCACGCTCCCTGCCTATCATGTCAAGGTTCCCTCCCAATCTTGCATCCCAGTAACCTTTCCACGCTACACCAGTCCAGTCCCCACCTGTGCGCTGTACAGTTATGCCACCACTGGGAGACTGGAATGGAGTTTGTGCTCTTTGACGCAGATGTTTGTTGACTGCCTCATCGGTGCCAAGCACTCTTCTAACAGCTGGGGAGAGATCCATGAGCAAACATAACACACAGACCTGTCTTTTCTCCTCCGCAGCTGCCTTCTAGTATTAAATACTGCATGTGTTTGGAACTCTTGCTTCTATATGTGTGTCAGTTCTGTCTCTCCCTGTGTTATCAGTTTATTCCATTTCTTCTTAGATGACACAGTTTTGGGTATAGGGACGGTGCCATCCACTGCCTCTGTGATGTTCTCAACACATCCTACAGAGAGGTTTTCCCAAGAGTCCAAAGACTTAATTCCTCACACTAAATACAAAGGAATGAGTTTTTCAAAGGCAGGCTGAGTACCACTTGGAATCAAAAGCATTAAAACAATCACTGAACAGAGGAAAAAGGATTCTCCAATTGTTGATTTTTTTCCCCCCAATCTGTCAAAGTCCCTGAAGGCAAATTTTGGTGTGGTGCTAGCATGCCTTCAGCCCAGGTTAATCTGCCTTTCATTTGTTCAAGTATAACAGCAAATGGATTTCAAGCAAAATAGTAAACTTTCAGGTGGTACTCAGATATGGTAAAACTCGAGAAAGTGAAAAAGAGCCAACAAGAATTTAGGGACATTTGGCCAAAAGTACAGCATTAACAGAGGCCAAGTTTTCCCAGTTCTGCACCTCTTTGGGCAAAAATCTAATTTGAACTCTATTTTAGAACAATAACATGCCCTGCCTGCTCAAACTTCACTTATTACCAGAGGGAACAGCTCCAACTCCAAATTAAAAGCATTATCAGTAATCAGAGACGAAAACCCAGTCCTCAGAATCTTTCAAAGGCCAACGATTGCTCCAACTCCTGGCTTCTTAAAGGATCAGTGCCACTTGTATATCAGTGTATGTCTGGCCCATGAAGAACTGAGTGAGGTTACTGTGAAACTTCGGGACCTTATGGATACGGAGGGAAACTATCCAAGGAGCATTTGAGAGTAGTTTTAATGGAGTAAAGTGATCTGGGTTTCAGATTCAACGGGGAAAATACACCTCTCCCTTTTCTTCTTTAAGAGGGAGGCAGCATTAACCTGGCATGTTATCGCCCATCCCTGGGCTCGGCGCTGGGGAAGCCATTAGGAAAGAGTCTTACTCTTGCAGCGGCTGACGGCAATTAGCCCTCCTACCCTCCCACCCAAAGTAAAATGAAGGGGTTAGACCAAGGCAGAAACCTTGGCTCATGAGCCACTCTGCATTTTGTATTTTTCTCTCAGAGACTGTCAGCATCATTCCGTTCTGAGAAATTAAGTATTTCATTAAAAGGTACTGACTCTTACTGACTACAGCATCCAGCTATTTGATTTAGCCACAAATGAATTCCACACCTTAAGAAAAGGCGCATATTGTAATAAAACTGCGACATAGTATCTCCAGCTGACTTCACCACAAAGCCTTTAAGATGCTGGATTTTCATAAAATCAGGACTCCACTAAGCAGTCTGTAAAGGGCTGCCTTTTCCAAGGAAATGCATACCTTCCTCTAGCGTTAGCCCTTTCTAGACCAGGAAGGAGTTGGCACAGGGTGACTGGAAACCCATCTATGTAGCTGGCCACAGTGCCTGACAGTGTCACTGGGTCGGTCCTTTGGTTTAAGTGCTTTGGAATCTAATATTTCATTCCTGTGAAGGGTTGTCCTTTAGTGCCCATAACTTCTCACAGGGATTTGTGGTTATTAAATTAGGAAGTAATGGAGACACATGGAGCAGTCCAGGAATGGGAAGAGGAGCCACTCCTTTGATAGGGAGCAAGGGTCCTAAAATGACCAGTGGGTGAGGATCAGGCCTTGGGGCAGGTTCTGGTGATACTTCACTGGAGCCTCTGGGCAGCAAGGGAATTGATTTAAGGCTAACAGGCACGTCAGGGTTCTACCGAAGAAAAGGGAACATGACTTCAGAAGTCCATACCTACAAAACCTTTGCCTAGAGCTGGCCTCTTCTTTCATTCACAGATTTCCCCAGAGCCACTTCCCCTGTGCCCAGCGCTGACTGTGGCACTGACCGGGACCTCGGGGGAGGGGGGTTCGAGTAGGGGGCATCCACAAAGACAAGGTCCCTGTCCGGTAATTTTGGTCTTTACCTTTCCAAATATTTTGAAAGGTCTCCCCTATTCTCTTTATCTGTACATAATTTCCTTTCCCTCCTTCTGCCAATCAGCCCTGTCACTATCCATCTAGGATATTCTAGGAATGCGTGAGCCCTGGTCCTCAGAAATCTCATATCCTGGGAAGAAGAAAACCCACGCACTCAGATCAAATCGCTATCATGGGCTAAGGTGCAAGTGGAAATAATAAGCTGCCAGTGGGACACAGAATATTTCCTGCAGGGATTCACATTCAACTTGAGTTTTGAGGATGAGCTGCATCTGACGTAGATGAACACCGAACTCTGGCTGAATATAGGACTGCTGTGCCAATGGGTCAGGCTGCTTCCCTAACCTGAAGGTTGGCTCTTTATCTCTCCCGTTAGATTTAAGTAAGGACAACAGCTCACGCTCATCTATTCCTTCACAATGTACAGTCTATATAACCTCTTACAACAGCTCTGTGAAGTCATTCCCCTCACCTGCTTGCAGAGCAGGACCCTGACGCCCACGCTCCACAACTTCCCCGGACAGTAAGTCAGGGCTCTTGCTAAGTCAGCAGGAGTGGAATTTGAACCTGTAGCTTTAACTCTTGCTCTTAATCTCCTATGGAGTGCATTCTGCATTTGCCCAGAACTGTCTCTACATTATCGACAATGAAATGCAAATAAATGTAAATTTTCTATCATGGCTTCAAGCGTAGACTCAGCAAAAGCATCCAGGGAACCTCTCATTTTCGCTCTGAGTATAGTGTGTAGCAAAAGCAGGTCTCAAGGCTAGTGATTCTAGTCTCGTCCAGCACTAGACTACCCCCCATCCCCGCCCCGCCATGGAACTTCTAGAACATGGAGCTATCGTGAAACCTCTTTGCACACTTATTACCTCTGGCATTGTATCAGGGTCCCAGAGGAGCTCCCTGTTACAGCTGCTTAGGCTCTTCCACAGACACCTGAGTCAGGCACTTTGGAGGCAGAGTGCAGCCACCTATTTTCCAATGGTTCTTAAGGTTGGCTGGGCATCAAAAATACCTGTGAAGTTATTTTTTTTTAAGTATGAGCATAGATGTGTTTGAACATTTACAGAATTCATCTCTCCCACTGTCATGGAGTTTAGGCACCAAATCAGAAAACTTGCACCTAGGCCACCCTACTAGATAGGTTTTCAGACAAAATCTAGTCAATCTGAATCTGACCGACGTACAAGTTCGCTAGTGCTCCAATAGTATGATATTGATTTTTAAATATTCCAGCCAATTTGGTAGAAAAGCAACTCTCAACTCATTTGGGCCCCTTCTTGCTGGGATGGTTTCCTGGGCCACATGCTGGAAGGGCCCTGCCTGGTTTCTTGTTCTTTCCACTGCCTCCCTCTTGAGATTCTTAATAGTTTTTGAGCAAGGGGCCACTCCATTCTGAACCAGTTCTGTTTATAGCCATGGGCCTCTATGCTAGGGCTACTTTTGCGTGGTTTTCCTATTGGCTGGGTGAGACTGTGTTAGAAAGGGCTGCTTTTTTTTTTTTTTTTTTTTTAATTTATTTATGATAGTCACAGAGAGGGGGCGGGGCAGAGACACAGGCAGAGGGAGAAGCAGGCTCCATGCACCGGGAGCCCGACGTGGGACTCGATCCCTGGTCTCCAGGATCGCGCCCTGGGCCAAAGGCAGGCACTAAACCGCTGCGCCACCCAGGGATCCCAGGGCTGCTTTTTAAAACCAGCAATCAACAGATCTCTGGTCAGAGCCAGTGGGTAGGGGAAGGTGCAGGGAACGCAAGCCATGGAAGATGAGAGCTGGAAAGCTCGCCTGGACAGGAAGAGAGGCCAGGACTGCAGGCTGAAGTGTTGGGGCAAGGGTGAAGAGGAATAGGCAATGGAGAAGCCACACTCACTGAACCTGGGCTGGGCTTCATCTCTGTCTTTCCCTTCCAATCACCCCTGTTTTCTGCTCCCCAAATAGAGCCCAGGGAAGTGGGTCATTGTGAGGACAGAGGTGGTAGCTAAAGGAAGAGCTCAGAGAAAAGATCCAGCCTCTACAGAAGGGAGACAAGCTGTCTACCTTTGCCTCCTATGGCAGCCACAGAGCCCAGGAAATCTTTGGGCTCAGATGGACCATTCAACTCGATTTCTAGGCTACGAAAAATAACACAGAACTAACTTATCCATAAGGGTCTCTCCTTCCTTGTATCTTTACCTTCTCCAATGGTTCAGAGGCCATATTTGAAATATGTGAAGACAAAATGAAATTTTCACATTAAAATGACCACATATTTCAGGAATTTTGTAAACCCAGTGTGCTCAGAGTTCTCTTTTAAAGCCCTCTTGAGGGCAGCCTGGGTGGCTCAGCGGTTTAGCGCTGCCTTCAGCCCAGGGCGTGATCCTGGAGACCCGGGATCGAGTCCTGTGTCAGGCTCCCTGCATAGAGCCTGCTTCTCCCTCTGCCTGTCTCTCTCTCTGTGTCTCTCATGAATAAATAAAATCTTAAAAAAAAATAATAAAGCCCTCTTGATTTTTATACTGCCTGCCATCCAGTAATGAGAACAATGCTCTTTTTAAAGATGAAAGGTAATTCTTCCTCAACCCAGAATAGAGTGGCACTGACCTTTCCCTTTCCTGGAAATATATATCTTTTTTCCTAATATAACTAAAGATGCAAGAGCCTTTTCTAGAAGTTCGTTCTAATATTGGGTTTCATGGCTCATTATCTGGCCGCTTCTGCCTTGAAGGTAGTTTTGGTTGTGGCTGGTTCCTCCTCAGCCCCTCAAAAACTCTAAAAATAGGAGATGTTTGTCCCTCCTGTCCCCTTTTCCTCCCTACTGCCAAGAATTTAAAAAGGACACTTCTGAGAGCTACCATAAGTCAGTGTGAGCTATGGATAGCTGTTCAATATTTACATTGTAAGTTGCACTTTTTCTTTAAAAATGGAGTCCTTGCGACCTGTGCTTTGATGGATTAACACATGTACTCCTTACAACTAACTTCACAAAGTAGAAGTTACTAGTCCCCTTTTCCAGTTGATGAGCTGGAGTGTCAGCATTTAGAGCTAACTCTTTGCCTGAGGGCACATGACTGTCTGGTGCCTCCAGCTCTGCCTAGGCTGGTTGTGGAGCCTCTGGATCGGACTGCTGACCTTGCCGGTTCCTGGCTGGATGACCTTGAGGAAGCCACATCACTTCTCTGCTCCTCAGATTCCAGATCTATCATATAATGATACTTGTTACATGGGGTTGTTTTGCAAATTAAAGTAAGGAAAGCATTACAGTGCTACCATGTAGTAAATACTCCATAACAAGTACCATTATTACTGTCTCTCCAATATGCCCACAATGCTGTGGTCCATCCTGCTGTATGTCGATGTAACCTTGGGTTTCTGAGCAACTTCACCATACTGTGAGAGCCAGAACTCCTCAGGCCACACATCCCTACTGGAGGAGAGCTGACATAATTAATCAGGTCATGAATAACAAAGGCATTTGCAAAAAAACAGTAAAGATGCATGAGGACCAAATGTAACATGTAGTCCTTAATTGGATCCAGACCAGAAGCATTTTTTTCCTTTGCTGCCCAAGACATTTATGGGTAGAACTGCTGATATTTTAATGTCTGTACGTAGATAGTAGTGCTGTCTTAATTTCCTGGTTTCTAATCATTGTTCTGTGGTGATGGAATCTAGATAATTATTCTGTATCTGTAGGAGATAGACACTGAAGGACTGAGGAGTAAAAAGGGAATTATGTCTGTCTCCATCAAACATATATAGAATGATATTAGTAGGCTCACATGTGCACAAGGTGAGAGAGAGAAAAGGGAATGATTGGTACATTGTGACACAGAAAAACACTAACATTTGGGGAATGTGGGGGAAATGCTGAGAGTGCTGAATCTGGACTCAGTGAAAGAACCGAGTTTGATTCTAGTCACCATGTCCTGGTGGCAAGTATGTTAAACTCTCCAAGCTGGTTTCTTAATCTAAAAATTGGGGATAACAAAACCTACATCACTGGGACAAATGTGTATGTATGTTTATGGGTGGATTATTAAAATTGCAGCACATTGTACAAATCATAAATTTTCATGAAGCATCTCAGGCTGGGTTCTGCTGGAAGTCAGGGTAAAGCTAAAAGGTGGGCCATCTCAGCTGGAATATCAGGCAAGCAGGACTGAACACTCAGATGAACCTGACCCTTCACGGTAGACATTCATTTTTGCCAATTCCCCATGGAAGCAAGGAGGTTTTTGACAGAGAACATACCCTATTCTTAATTTTTCTTTAAAAGCCTTCAAATAAGAAATGTAAATATGATGATGCATTCTTGAGATCAGTGACTTTCAATCTGCCTGTACATCAGAATCACCCTTTGAAGCTTTAAAAATAAATACGTGCTTAGACCCTATCTTATAAGAGTCTGATTCATTTGGTCTTGGGAAGATCCTGAACATTCACATCTTCAAATCACTCCACTTCTGAAGAAGCACTTCTGATGTTCAGTAGGGTTGCAAACCACTGCCCTCGACAGAGTTAGTGAAAACCAGTGCCCTAGAAATCAGGGCTGGAACCAAACTCATCTGATGTTATCTAAGTGATCTGAAGGAAAGAATGAAACCTCCCAGTTACCTTGGCTTTTGCTGGTATTTGCAGTCACTGGAGGCCCTTGACATGAATGGTGTGCCATGGAGATGGATAACTGTCCTCCCACAATGAAACGAAGAATGTGTGTAAAATGGAGGCAGTGTTGGGTGTTCACAGGAAAGAAATTGGGCTTGGCTCATGGAATGAGTTCTACAGAAAATACACAGTGACTTAGGAAAGGGACTGTCAAGTGTGTTCTGTGGGTTCCCTAAGGACTTTGGTCTATGGGGCAATTGCTGCTTGGGATGTCATCACTGCTGACTGACCTCATAAAAGATCCTGGAAATGAAACCCAAGGAATCATGGTATCCTTTTAAAAAACCCCACAGGGCATTTGTTTCTTGGAAAGTTCTTGTTGCTATACTTCACACATATTTCTGTCAGAAAAACTCCAAGATGAAAATAACAGAATTAGAAACTAGTGACTAAAATTATTTAGAAGATAGGATATTGCTTGTATAAAGACATATAAGAAAAGTAAAAACGGCTCTCAGATTCTATAAAAGCTGACAGAATGTATAATGGGAATTCATTAGATAATGAGGGGAATAGTAGGAATGGACTTTTTCACTTAAACCTGGAAAGAAGTTGAGAGAGCAAATGTGGAGGTAATTTAAGGTTTAAGGAAAAAATGATTTCCTTATACCCAAAGATTTGAAGGTTCAAAACATTTAGAATCATATTTTGATAATCTCTTGGAAGGGCATGCTGGAGATGTTGAAGAAGTATTCTTAAACTTTGATAGCAATGTTATAAAAGGTAACTGCCATATTTTTCTATAAACATTCTTTTTTTTTTTTTTTACATTTTTTTTTATTGGTGTTCAATTTACTAACATACAGAATAACACCCAGTGCCCGTCACCCATTCACTCCCACCCCCCGCCTTCCTCCCCTTCTACCACCCCTAGTTCGTTTCCCAGAGTTAGCAGTCTTTACGTTCTGTCTCCCTTTCTGATATTTCCCACACATTTCTTCTCCCTTCCCTTATTTTCCCTTTCACTATTATTTATATTCCCCAAATGAATGAGAACATATAATGTTTGTCCTTCTCCGACTGACTTACTTCACTCAGCATAATACCCTCCAGTTCCATCCACGTTGAAGCAAATGGTGGGTATTTGTCATTTCTAATAGCTGAGTAATATTCCATTGTATACATAAACCACATCTTCTATAAACATTCTTGACTGTTACTAGCAAAAAAGTATTGGGCTAAATACACTTGCACAAAATTTTAAGCTTCTTATTATGTAAAGAGTCTGTTGCATAGAACCCAGGGAAAGTGAGTTGGGACAGCGGCCCTGAGTGTAGGCAGCCAGTGCTCCTAGTGGGGAGACATGGAGCAGAAGGAGGAAGAGAGGAGTCACCAGCAAACTCTAGGAAGACAGGGAGGCTCTCAGCCTGTCCTGGCCTCCATCCACCACCACTGTCACGTGGCTTTCCTGAGTACTGACTGTTCTCCCATCATAATCTTGGTAGGCTCCCTATTTCCCATAGTATGACATCTAGTACTGGCTTGGCTTTCATAAAGCCCAAGAATACATTCACTAAAAGCAAGTTTCTGGCTGCAGTCACTCTTCCTTTCCTACTACTCAAAAGCAGAAAAGGGACTTGACCACTTGAAATAGCCTTTCTTTGATACCCATAACTCCTACAGGGCAAGGGATATCCCTCTTACTTCTTCCTACACCCCCAAGTTGTTCACATACAGCAGGCCATAAAAACTCACTAAGTGCCAACATCATGTGATTTGTTTCTCTTCTTTTTCACACCCTTCTCACCCACTCTTTATCCACATTGGTCATAGAATACCAAGAGGCTTCTCACATAATCTCCATCATTGTCCTTTGCCAATCGTGCTGATGTAACAATTACAAATGCTGACATTCAGGAACAGAATGGAAAGGGCTCTGCTCCTCGGCTAGCCAAGACCATGGCTGATTTGCAGGGGACAATCTAGGGCAGTAAAGACCTGGAGAAGATTTCAGGAGGTAAAAAGTGAATGGCTGCATTCCTATTAATAAGGGAAAGTGGGATCCCTGGGTGGCGCAGCGGTTTGGCGCCTGCCTTTGGCCCAGGGCGCGATCCTGGAGACCCGGGATCGAATCCCACGTCGGGCTCCCGGTGCATGGAGCCTGCTTCTCCCTCTGCCTGTGTCTCTGCCTCTCTCTCTCACTGTGTGCCTATCATAAATAAATTAAAAAAAAAAATAAGGGAAAGTGAACAGGGCTTCCAGAAAGAGGCACATATGACAGAGACATGGTTTGGACAAATGCTTTTTCTATCAAAACTTAATCTTCACCTATTTTCAAATAAGAGTACCACTGCCCCATAAATACTACAAAAGTTTTTTGAATTTTTGGAATAACATAAAACAATGAGTTACCTAAAGCCTTATCAGTTTAAAGATTTCGTTTAAAATAGTTTGGCTTTTAGTTTCTAGCCTTATTTTGAGTGGTGTAACTCTGCCGTGGCCCCATCAAAACTCAAGATCATTTAATTCACATTTCATATTCTCTTAAACTACTCAGAACAGAAGAGTAATATCAAAGGCTAAACCAGAGCTCAGTCGATTAAAATATTGGTGCTTCTACTAATTGGCATACTCCTATGGTGCTATTCTCAAGATTCATGCAGACATATTCCAGAAGTGTGGATTCTGTCTTTGGCAACTTCACAGGAGAGAAAGATGGCATTGTTTCAAGGTAATAACCATGATAACAGACATGACAACACTGAAAATACTGTGATAGAGATTGATGCTCATTCTTTCCTTCCCCTTCATAAAGACAATTTTAATCTCACTGGGGAAGCAAAGTGCATAGCCTTCATTACACATGGGTGGAGGGGAGGTCTGTGACTAAGTTCAGACCAACATATGTAAGCAAAGTTGTTGGGTAGGGCTTCCTGGAAAGCTCACTAGAGCAAGCACACTCAGCCTGAATGTCTTTTTGTCCTTTGCCCTTTAGTTCTTTCTTCCCAGAATGAGCCCCAGATACTAGAGCAAAGTAGCTACCATGGACCTAGGAAGCAATCACAGGGAAGGGCCAAGATTACTGCAGGGATCTCAGGCCTGAGTTCTTGAGCTGCTAAACCAAAGCCAGTCATGACCCACCTCCTCACTTCCTGTTTCTCCATAAGAAAACTTTAAATTCGTGCTATTATTTGACATTTCTGTTCCTGGCAGCCAAATTCTTAACAGGTATAAACAACACTAGTAACCATGACGGTAATGGCCACAACAGCAGCACTGTTCTAAATGCTTTGCATACATCATCACATTTCATACTCATGATTCTCACTGAGCTGTGGTTGTTATCTGCACAGGACAGTCAGGACACTGAAGTGTAGGCCCCACAGCTAGCCAGGAAGCAGAATCACATGTGTCGTGCCTTCTCCCGCCCTGCTAAGTAATGGAAGTCAGCAAGGCACTCAGCTGAGGTTCTGGGGTCATGTGTGCTGTTCTCCTTTATGCTAAACACACACTTCCAGTGTAGGCATCTCCAAGAAGGATTCCTAAAACATACAAACCTAATATTTAAAAAGAGAGAAGTCTGATCTAGTAATGGCACAAAGAAAATCTTCCCTCTGTGAGGATTCAGAGCCACCTGTCCTATTCCCATCACACGCCTTACACTTCTTCAGCCAAAGCATCAGGGGGGAAGACTCATCTTCACTGCTTTACTCAGTCCTTACCATTTTAGATGGAATCACTGCCTAGGGAGCCAATTAGTGGTGGCCTCCTTGGTGTTTTCTCAGTGCAGGCACTCCCTGCCTCCTCACCGCCTGGGACCTCTGACTCCCCTAACATGGGTGGAAATGATCTACCTTCACTAGGAGACACTTGGGTTGATTTTGAAAAAACAAAACAAAACAAATTACTCTGAAGCTGCCTGTGATTTTTTGGAGGCCCTTTCCAAGCATGGAATGACCTTTCTGATCAAAGCTGCCTTTTAAATCTATCATACATAATATAACACTAAATTTGAGGGAGATTTCAAAATGCTGGCTTTATAGTTAGGTCAACTGAAAAATAATTGGAATAGTTTGGAAAATCAGAATCACAGTAATTAAGAACTTAAAAAAGACTGAGAAAATTCTGTGCAATCCCCTCATTGATATCACTTCCTCCTTATTACTTGCTGTTTTGAACAACAGCAGAAAACACTAATGTTAACACTTGTGGCACAGAGCTCCAGTTTAGACCTGAGAAATCAGACATGCATATGACAAATCCAGCCAGAAGCAGGCAGTGCCGGTTATCTACTGAGTCTACTCTCCATTCCCCTCTGACCTACTCTCTAGCCTGCTACTGGCATTTTCTTACATTGCTCCAGACTCAGAAAACAACACATAAGCCTTCACAACCTGGGCCCAATCAACTACTCCAAGTTCTAGCATAACCCCTCAGTCCCTCCAGATTTAAAACTAGCGATTCAAATTTCAAGTCATTAACTGTTTCTGGGTCTTTAGACATTCAATTCCTTCTGCCCACAATGTTCTTCCTGGGCCCTCTTCCTCCTGTCCCCATGTTTGTACTCTGTGACCTTAGAATCTCTACTTTAGAACATCAACCAACAGAAGAACTCTTGTGGAACTTAAAAAGCTGGTAGGTAGTCAGACTAATCATCTAAGTCAGGGATCTGAACTTAGTAGACAAAAGATTTACCTAAGGACATATATCATCAAAAAGGAAAGATCACTTCTACACCCAAGGCAGAAAGATAAAGTCCTGTCACTTGGGACTCTCTTTCTTTTGAAAAGTTTTAAAACATCTTATAGCATAAAAGGGAAAATGCTTTGCTATTTCAAGCTTCTTCTTTCACTCTTATAAATGACATCTGTGATGTCAACATTCAATGATAGCCATTCGGGATTTGGTGTTTTTAATTCATGTGAGAATGCCAATTCCGCTGAGTAAAGGAGATATTAGAGTTATATTTAACATAAAATGCAAATATTGTATTGGAGTGGGTTCAGAATAAAAATGTCAATTATATGCAAAAATTAAATACCACCTTCTTGAATCACTTGCCTTGGCATCATGGAAAATTTTTCAGCCTTCTCCAACAAGAGTGTCAGATCTTGGGAACAGTAATTCATAAATGGCCTGATTCCACAATGAGTCAGAGTGACTAAAATACTCTAGATAAATGTTTCACTTATTTATATTGTTGGGTCAAAACTCCAGTTTATTTAATTATCTGTGTTGGTGACATTTTTGAAAGAGTCACATTTACTGCTTTGCACTCTTTCATGTCCCTATGTTGTTAACACACACAACAGACTATATAGACAGAGTTTATGGAGGGTACTGAATGGGGACCTCAAGTCCTTAAAACCTACTAAGGAAGCTTAATAAAATAGGCAGCCACAGTGATTTTATTAAAAATAGAGCTTTTCTCTTGAACAAATGGTCTCTGCACTAAGGCAAGATCTTACTGAATCTTTGACCCTGGGAATTCTAACATATTCTCTTGCAGTGAAAGGGGACATTATATTGAAACCTTAAATTACGGGAGATTATGAAAATGAAGCTTTTTAATTAAAAAAACCAAGCCATAAAATCTCAGGCTTTAATGTAACCTCTTTTACTTCCTTTTAAAATGCAAGTCCTTCAGGTCATATAGAAATGTAATCTCTGGTTTAAAATTTAGTGCTAGATATGAGCCAAAGAATTAAAGACTCTGAAGCTAAGATTAAATACATACTTTTTAAAATATGCACTTTTCCAAATTAGCCTTGATGGCTCTTCCATTCATAAAATATTGGAAGAGGAGCTAGTGATCCATGTCATCTTATACTTTTGACTCAACTGGTGTTTCTCTTATTTGTGGGTTTATAGTGAGCAGTGGAGGGAATCTACTGAGGCTTTCAGTGGACACAGTAGGACTCTACCATGCTTCTATTTTGGAAATTAATACTCAATAGATAAAACATACTGATCTCTATTTGTGCAGTTACTCCCTATTATTTTTGCTTAGATTTATTGATTTCAATGTGAAGCAATGTTTTTAAGTTGGGGCAATGTGAATCTACTCTTTGAATATGTTAGGGGGAAAATGCCTCAGAGGCCAGCATGACAGTTCCTGCATGGCTAACATGTCTTCTACTTGAATGAGGAAAACTAATATATATTCACCTCAGTACGATGTACAAAAAATCATAAAATCTCTAGCTATAAAATGCTTATCATTTGATTTGCTATCATTCCCAAAGGACTAGTGAAAATCCCTATATGTTACTTTGAAATGAAAAAAAATCTTTGCTTCATTTCTTTTTGACTTATAAATCTATTACCTATATCTGTCTTTTAAAAATTGCATCCATAAGAAAGGTTTAAAAAATAAAAATTGTATCCTTGTTTGACTGACAGTGGAAAGGTGTGGGCTAAAAATGAAAATTTCTTAACCTAAGGTTTCATTTTAAATATTATTGACCTGGAATTATAATGCTGGTATTGACACCCAGTGACATTTTGTGGTATAGCCATTAAGTAATGAAGCTAATTTCGATAATCTATTACCCGGTTCCCATTATTATGCCATTAAATACCTCTAGGGTTTTAGTACTGAGACATTCCAGGAACTTATTCGGATGTGGTATGTAGAGAAGTTTGGCTTATAAAGAAAATCTTTGTTTTCATTTAATTCCCAATCAGTAGATATGCTTCATTAGTCCAGCAATTGGCTCACAGAATTCTTGGTGGTGCTTCTAAGATTAAATCACAACAGACAGAATTACTAGCGGAATAAAGGCAGTTCTGCTGAAAGTGGCCAGGTTATAGAGGGCTTGACTTACTATCAGGAAAATGCTAAACAAATCCAGTCTGTGAAAACTTTCACTTTTCTTGTTAAAAGTATATTCATAATTTCTACTGTGTTTCCCATAGTTGTCAGCAACCAGACGGTGCTTTTCTTTTGATGAATGAGATACTGGTTGAGGAATGTTCCTTCCACAAAGGTTCCAAATTTCTCATAATCTTCTGCCATTTAGAGAGGCCAGTTTTGTACTTACCATGCCACTGAACAGAGAAAACTATCTGCCTTAAAAGACTTTGGAGCAGATTATATAAACCTGCATTGAGGTATGCTATATGAAACAAACATTCTCTTTGTGAAATCCCAAACCTTAAGCCCCAAACTAAAGGTTCTCTCTCTTCTAGTGCTTTCTTACTTAAACTCACCACACCTGTTCCCTATTACATGAGCCCTTTCACTCCAGTCCAAAGGGTATCCATGTTTCTTTCAATATGTACATTTCTTTTTCTCTGTTTTTATTCACAATACTCCTCCTGGGCAGCCTGGGTGGCTCAGTGGTTTAGTGCCACCTTTGGCCCAGGGCGTGGTCCTGGAGACCCAGGATCGAGTCCCATGTTGGGCTTCCTGCATGGAGCCTGCTTCTCTCTCTGCCTGTGTCTCTGCCTCTCTGTCTCTCATGAATAAATAGACAAAATCTTAAAAAAGAAAAAAATACTCCTGCTTTGTAGAATGCTCACTTTTTCTTAATTTCTTTAATGTCTAGCCAAGATTCACCTCCATATAAGACTTGTCCTAAATGTTGTAGCCTCTCAACTCCTTTTCTATCCTGATCTCCTTTTATATTTATACAGAAATATATGGGAAATATATTTTTAAATTGAGAACTTGATATAACTAGTATTATAAAATACTGTTTCATGTATATCTGTGTGTCTCTTATATTGTTGGACCCCTAGCTCAATTGTGTATTTGTGGGTTATAATAACAACAGAAGGAATTTCAGGATGTGAATATTCAGGCCTACATTTGTAAGGAGGCTTAAACTGAACATGTTAATCTGAACTTCTACCTTAGGAAACCAGAAAAAGAAGAGCAAATTAAATCCTAACTAAATGGAAGTAAAATAATAAAAATTAGAGCAGAAATTAATTTAAAACAAGAAATCAATAGAAAAAAAATAAGCAAACCCAGAAGCTGGTTCTTCTTTGAAAAGATCAGTAAATTCAGTAAGCCTCTAGCCAGGCAAGGTAAGAAAAAGAGAACAAAAATTACTAATATCACGAATGACAGAGGGAACATCACTGGAGATCCCATGTGAATTAAAAGCATAAGAGAAATATCATGAAAAACTCTATGCCCACAGATCTGACAACCTAGAGGGCATGGACCAATTCCTTAAAAGACAATCTTCCAAGACTCACATAAGAAAAAATAGGTGATCTAAATAGGCCTATATTAACAATTTTTAAACAATTTTGAATCAATAATGAATAACCTAAAACAGAAAGCATTAGGCTCAGATCTGAGAATTCTACTAAACACTGATGAATTTTACCAAACATTTGAGAAATTATACCAAATTTTTGTAGTCTTTTTCAGAAGATAAAAACAGAGGAAGTACTTCTCAATTCACCATTCTATCAAGCCACATTACTCTTATACCAATACCAGAGAGAATGACAAGAAGCCTACATAGTAATATCTCTCGTGACCATAGACGCAAACATCCTCAACATATGAATAAAGAAATCCAACAATAAATAAAAAGATGGATAAAGAACAAATAGGTGGGATTTATTTCAGGTATGTAAAGCTGGTTCAACATCTGCAAATTATTTAATGAAATCTATTACATCAAAAGGCTAAAAAATATCATGTTTATATCAATAGATACAAAAAAAAAGCATTTAATAAAATCCCACACACATTCATGATAAAAAAAAAAAAACCTCTCAGCAAACTAGAAACTAGAGGAGAACTTCTTCAACTTAGTAAAGAATATTTAGGGACACCTTGATGGCTCAGTCAGTAGAGCATGCAGCTCTTGATCTCAGGGGTCATGAGTTTAAGCTCCACACTGGGTGTAGGGTTTACTTAAAAAAAAAAAAAAAAAAAAAAAAAGAATATCCACCAAGAAACTCTACAGTAAATTAACATCATAGTTAATGGTGACAAACTCAAAGCATTTCCACTAAGATCAGGAAAAAGGCAAGAATATCTTCTCTCACTACTGTTTTGCAACATCATACTGGAATTCCCAGCTAATGCAACAGACAAGAAAAGGAAATAAAGATATATGGATTAGGAAGGAAAAGTAAAAATGGCTTTGTTTGCAAGTGACATAATCCTCTATGTAGAAAACCTGAAAGAATTGGACCGAAAAACTTCTGGAGCTAGTAATAGATTACAGCAAGGTTGCAGGTTATAATTAAGCTACAAAAGTCACTACCCATCTTCACATACCAGCAATAAATAAGTTGAATTTGAAATTAAAAACACAGTACAAGTATACTATACCTAGAAATAGGTATAAATCTAACAAAATATGTTAAACATCTATTTGAGGGCATCTATAAAACTCTGACAAAAGAAATCAAAGGGGAACTAATTCCTTGAAAGAAGGATATACAGAAGCTATACACCAACTATAAAGCTACAGTAACCAAGACAGTGTGAGATTAATAAAGGAATAGACAGATCAATGGAACACAGCAGAGCCTAGAAACAGACACACATAAATATAGTCCACTGATCTTTGACAAAGGAGCAAAGGAAACACAATGAAGCAGTTAGTCTTGTTAACTGGTGGTGTATATCATCAAAGAAGGTATGTTAGAGAAGGCATCTAAGCATGTGAAGAGGTGCACCACATCATATTTTTGTGGATATCAATAATCTCAAAACTGATTCTAAAGTTTATACTGAGAGGCAAAAGACCCAGAATAGCCAACATGACATTGAAAGAGAAGAACAAAGTTGGAGAACTGACAGTATCTGACTTCAAGGTCTACTATGAAGCTACCGTAACCAAGACAGTGTGCATCGATGAAAGAATAGACAAACAGATAAATGGAACAAAACATGAGCCTACATAAATACAGCCAACTGTTCTTTGACAAAGAAGCAGAGCCAATACAATGGAGCAAAGACAGTCTTTTCAATAAATGATGCTGGAACTGGACATCCAAATGCAAAAAAAAAAAAAATGAATCTTACATCCTTCACAAAAATTACCTCAAAATGGAGCGCAGACCTAAACGCAAAAACACATAACTTAAAAACCCTAGAAGATAATATAGGAGAAAACCTACATGACCTTAGGTGTGGTGATGACTTTTTAGATATACCACCAAAGGCACAATCCATGAAAGAAATAATTGTTAAGATGGACTTCTTTTGCTCTGTGATGACATTGCCGAAAGAATGAGAAAACAGGGCACAGGCTGGGAGAAAATATTTGTGAAAGATACATGACAAAGTACTGTTATCCAAAATATACAAAGAACTTCTAAAACTCAATGATAACAACCCAGTTAAAAAGATAGACCACATCTTCTTTATCCATTCATCTTTCAATGGACACTGAGGCTACTTCCACAGTTTGGCTATTGTGGCCATTGCTGCTATAAACATTAGGGTGCAGATGTCTCGGTTTTTCATTGCATCTGTATCTTTGAGGTAAAACCCCAGTAGTGCAATTGCTGGGTCGTAGGGTAGCTCTATTTTTAACTCTTTGAGGAACCTCCACACTGTTTTCCAGAGTGGCTGTGGTGTGTGTGTGTGTGTGTGTGTGTGTGTGTGTGTATGTATGTATGTATACAGGTTACACACACAATGGAGTATTACTCAGCCATTAGAAATGATGAATACTCATCATTTGCTTTGATGTGGATGGAACTGGAGGGTATTATGCTGAGTGAAGTAAGTCAGCCGGAGCAGGACAAACCTTATATGGTCTCATTCATTCGGGGAATATAAAAAATAGTGAAAGGGATTATAGGGGAAAGGAGAGAAAACGAGTGGGAAATATCAGTGAGGGTGACAGAACATGAGAGACTCCTAACTCTGGGAAATGAATAAGGGGTAATAGAAGGGGAGTTGGGTGGGGGGTTGGGGTGACTGGGTGACGGGCACTGAGGGGGGCACTCATCCGGGCATGGGATGAGCCCTGGGTGTTATACTATATGTTGGCAAATCAAACTCCAATAAAAAAATACACACACAAAAAAGTAGGCCAAAGACCTTAGATGCCTCATCAAAGAAGATACACAGATGGCAAAAAAGCATATGAAAAGATGCCTTATGTCATGTGTCATCAGGGAAGTGCAAATTAAACCAATAGTTAGATGCTACTACCTATTTGGAGGGTCAAAATCCAGAACACTGACAACACTAAATGCTGGTGAGGCTGTAGTGCACACACGCCCTCATTCAGTGCTCATGGGAATGCAAGATGATACAGCCACCTTAGAAGACAGTTGGACAGTGTCTTACCAAAGTAAACATACTCTTAACACATGATCCAGCAATCACACTCCTTTGTTTCTGAAGGAGTTGAAAAATTATGTCCTTATAAAAGCTGGTATGTAGATATTTGTAGCATTTTACTCATTACTTGCCAAACTTTGAAGAAACCAAGATGATCTTGACTAGATAAATGGATAAATAAACTGTGCTACAACCAGATGATGGAATATTATTCAGCACTAAAAAGAAGTGGTCTATCAAGCCATGAAAAGACATGAAGGAAACTTAAATGCATATTCCCTAAGTGAAAGACGTCAATCTGAAAAGGCTGTAGGATTCCAAACTTGTAACATTCTGGAAAAGGCAAAACTATGGAGACAGTAAAAAAAAAAAAAAAAAAATCAGTGGTTGTCAGAGGTTGTGGAGAAGAAGGGATGAATAGACAGAACCTAGCGAATTTTTAAGACAGTGAAACTGCTCTGTATGATATCATAATTGTGGCTACATATCATTATATGTTTGTTCAAACCCACAGAATGCACATCAAAGGTGAACTCCAATGTGAATTAGGTTCATTAACTGTAACAAAGGTACTACCTCTGATAAGGAATGTTGGTAATGGGGAGGCTATGCATGTGTAGGCGTGGAGGGTCCTAAGAAATCGATATACCTTCCACTCAATTTTGCTGTGAATCTAAAACCGCTCTAAGAAACAATTAAACGACAGCACCACCAACACAAAAAGCATAATGTCCATAATGCCAGATCATGAACTCATTATTTAGTACCATGTGATCTATTAAATTATATACAGTCCGATTTTGCCCATTGTCATTTTATGTGTAATTGTTTCACCTTCTTAGACTGTTAGCTCCATGAAGTCAGAAACTGAACCTTCTTTCCCCAGGGACAGATCTCAAGCTTTTGGCAAAGAATTTTAGGTCCTTAAAAAAAATGTGATGCAAAGAAATAATACAATGAAGAAAGTTTTCTTTTAAATGTAGTTAAGTAGGTATCCAAGAAATATTTTTAAATAAATACATGAATAAAAGATGTTTTCAATTTTGTTGACCCTAAAGATATAAATTTCAGTTTCTCATACTGACTCTGAAGATACGCATCCTTCTTTTTTATATTTGATTGGTTGGAAAACAAAAAGAGAAAGAAAGAAAAGTCATTTAAGAGGGAAATTTATGCCACCAACTACATGCAAGGGAAAAGCACATTACATGCCGTCTGCTTGACCTTCAAAAGACAAGTCAAACGCCTCAACTAATTACTCTCCTAGGTATGTTCAGTCCATTGCAAAAGTGCTGATATATTCTTATGAGACACCTTGATTAGATCTCCCATACTGTGAGCAAAATTAGAGTACAATCTAAGAACTGTTAGGTGAAAATGGGCATTTGGAAAACAGGTGTTGTTGAGTCAAAAAAAAAAAAAAAACCCAGGGAACTCTTTAATTGACCTACTATTCTATGGTTTTATTTTCATTCTAAAATGGTAATAGGAAAAAATACACAGACATTATGTTATTGGGGTTTCTGGGTGCCAAAGCCATGTCAGAATACAAGGAAATGAGTGGGGAAAAAGATAAGTGAGAGGAAAAAAATGAAATTAATGGTGGTGAGAGCATGGCACTATTGATACAAATTATTTAATAATTTGGGTTATTTTAGAAAATAATTTCAAAATGATTGGAACATTTACAGTTTATTATAGAAAAGAAGATTTAGTCTGTGTCTAGACACCTAGTAAAATCAGCTAGCTGTTGGTACCCGTGGGTGGCTCAGCAGTTGAGTGTTTGCCTTTGGCTCAGGTCGTGACTCCATGGTCCTGGGATTGAGTCTCAGCATTGGGCTCTCTGCAGGGAGCCTGTTTTTCCCTCTGTCTATGTCTCTGCCTCTCCCTCTGTGTCTCTCATGCGTAAATTAAAAAAAAAAAAAAAAAAAAAGATCAGCTAGCTGTTTACATTTGAATTCTGCAAGTCCTACCATATCCTATCCTATTATTTTAAGTGGATTATTGTGTTAACTGAATTGACAATACCCAGAAATTTGTTTCATTATTTACTACCATCTTCATGGGAAGAAAAAGGGATCTTATAAATAACATCATAGATCTTCACAATATGGATGAAGATCTATATTTAAATGCATCCTTAGTACATACCCTAGGAATAGAAGCAAATCAACTTTAAGGTTAATAGAAGTTTACATAGTAAATTATGTGATACCTGAATCAAATATATGTACATGATACCTGTACCATGTATACAGGTACCCCTGCTATTAATACACTAACAGTAGCAAAACCAATAATAACTATCATTTACTGGGTGTTTGTTGTATGCCATACCATGGGCTATATACTATCGTGGCTGATACTAGACTGGGTCTCTAAAGTTCCATTTCATCCTCCTTCTGCTTGGCAGCTGGAAAGGTACAAAATACATTTCCCAAACTCCCTTGCAGCTAAGGCTCTTTTTACAAACTGGGCTCCACCAATTTAGCTGTGTTTACATGGAATTAGGAGAGGCAAGACAAAGGCCATCCTCATATTGGTGCAAATGCTGGTAGACAGGCAGAGAGGGATGTGGGTGCAGTGTCTGGACTCAGTCTGCCGGTGTCTTGTTATCAGGGTCATGGCTGTGAGAGGCAGTCATGTCAGCAGCTATAGCTGAGGTGGTACCAGGAGTAGCTGCCTGACCTCTGGATCACAATTATGGTAATGTGGTATAAAGGCACTGGCCTTGTGGCATCCTCTTCCTCCATCCCTCACTGATTTTCCCTGTATTTAACCTCTTTCTTCTTAAAACACCTAGAGTGGTTTCTGTTTTCTATACTGAACTTTAATGATACGGTTCTTCATATATATCATCTCATTTAATGCCTCCTGTGAAATGTCACTATTTCTATTCTGCAAGCAGAGAAAATAAGTCTGAAAAAGGTAATTTTTCCTAAGTTACAAGGTTGGTAGGTGAAGAATTTGGGGATTTGAACTCTGATCACTAGACTCCAAAGCCTGTGCTCAGAACTACGGTATTACCTATGGGCCTGCCTCATACTTAATATTTTAATTAAGGCTAAGGGAAGCCAATTTGGCATGGTAAAGTTCATATTCAACTTTAAACTTTTATTTACCTTTGAACTCAAGTTCAAGTCAAGTGGAAGTTATTGAGAGCTCAGCTAATTTCTCTTTCCACTCATCACTTCTGTATGCTTACAGACTTTGAACTGACTTAAGAAACAGAAATGCTGGACTTGCAATATTTTCAGCTTAGAACAAAACAAGAAGTCTTGTTCTCCTGGGAAGTCACTTCTCAGAAGTCTTCAAGCTTCAAGTTTTAGTAAAAAGATATTTAAAATTTTAGAGCAATACATTTCTACTGGTCATTGAAAAAGGATAAAATGCACTTCCGGTCATCAGTAAAGGAAAAGGAAAAGCACCTGCAATTCTGGTAATTATAAAAACCCACCATCTGACTCCTGAGGAGATAAAGATAGTTAGTATGGCATAATTAGAAACCCTAACATTATTGGCTAGGAGACCAACGATCTGAAGACAAAGCCATGCAATCAATCTTAGATGAGCTGCCTTCCTAACTGGCAAAAACAAGGGGCTTAGATATGAATCTGATTTCCTCAAAATGTAGAGCCATGAAATGTTAGGGCAGAAAAAAGGGAGTTCAAGCAGAATATCTCAAGTGTTGTCATCTCATGGCACACACAGAAATGCAAGATATGTGTGGTGTGTCGAGGTCACTCAGGGAGCAGTTAGGACTGGAGGGACAGCCCCTGGATCTCAAAGGACCATTTCTCAGTACCTTGGTGGAAAGTCTAAGCTCAGAGAATGGTGAGCACATCAGTTTGCACATGGAGAACTAAAGCAGATTTATAACAACCCATCAACTAAAGTACATAGTATCGATAAGTGTAAAGTTGTTACACTTACATATCATTCTATATCTTTGCCAATTTGTCCTTCTTCAGTCAATTTCTTACACCGCAGCCAGAGAGATCTCTTAAAAAGGACAGACCTGATCATATCATATCATATCAGTCCTGTCTATTAAAAAGGACAGACCATATCATATCATATCTCTTAAAAAGGACAGCCTGTTCCCCCTATCCAATGCCTCTCATCATTGTTCTTAGGACAAAGACCCATACTCTGAAAATGGCGCAACTTCCGTTTCTCCAGGGCCACTCTTGCTAGTCTCTCCACTATATTTCATGTCAGAGCTTGGGAGTTTGGAGTCTCTTTTATCTTATTCCCCAGTTGATACTGATTACTTCAGGTTTCAGTTCACATGTCATTTGTTCAAGAAAATCTTCCCTAATCCCTCTTTATGTCAGGTTTCCCTGTTATATCTCATCCTATCTTTTACTCCCGGAATTGATGAGTTTGAACTTGCTTATTTCTTTTTGTGATGATCTGATTAATGTCTGCTTTCCTCATTAGACTCTAAGCTCTGAAGAGGGACGATATCTTTTTTGGTCACCACTGTCTCCTCAGTATTTACCACAGTGGCACTGGCCATTTATGAATAACTGGTATCAAGATCTGACACTCTTGTTGGAGAGGCTGGAAAAACTTCTATGATTTCAAGGACAAATGATCTAAGAAGATTTGGGTTCAGTTAAACATTTGTTCAATGAATGAATTTATGGTTTTCTTTTGGCTATGTACAGGAATTTCCTGGCAACTATAATCTTTGGACTAACATAGTTCTGTATACCAAATTCTTATGATATGAAATGTGAATGTAGTAATGCTTTTATTCCTCTAATTAATGAGTAATATGGTCATTTACTTAAAATCTTTTGGTGCAAATATTCTGAAGAATTTTTGGATCATGGAACACTTTGAATCTAATATAAGCTCTGAATGCTTTTTTTCTAAGAAAATGAATATATTCACAACATTTTACAAACAATCTCAGGCAATTAGTCCATGGACTAACTCTAAATAAATAAATTTCAAGCTCCTGAATATGGCATAAAACAATCAACTGACTTGATCCTTCGCTACCTTTCCAAGTTCATCTACCATTTTCTAATATTTTAAGCTCTAATAGATGAACCTCCATGTGGTTTCCCAGCACACATACCATTTCCTCTTCATGAAATGTCATTTCTACCTTTTTTAAAAAAATCTATCCTCCAATACTCAGAGCAGAGCTCATATCTTCTAAGATCCTTACCTGACTCTGGTCCTGGGCAATGAGTACCTAATAGGGGCTCCCATGACACCTAGTGAAAATCAGCTTCCTCGCATTATTTCATGATGTGAAAATTATCTAGTCTTTCCTAGAGAATATTAAATTCTTTGAGTGTAAGGCTCACTTCTTAGATACCCCTATTCCTACTGTGTGGAACAGTGAATGGCAGAAACAGGCCTTTAATAAATGTAAATTAACCTAAACTGTCTGCTAAAGGACCAAACTTAATGGTAGAAGAGCTAAGAGAATTCATAGATAATATCCTTCAAATGGGAAGACAGATTGGAATACCTGTAAATAAACTGAATATCTGCAATGTACAATCATCAACAAAGGCTGTTAACACAGAAAACATATAGTTATTTTACCCTAAAAAAAATCCATCCTAAGATATCAATGTCATTATGGGTATCTGTTACAGAAAATCATCATGTAGTCAATAGAACAATGGATTCTTTATTAAAATGGTTTGAAGGAAATAGTCAGAAAATGTGCCATTATGATGTCCTTATATAAAGGTTCAATACCCTGCTGTGTGCTATTGCTGTGCACTATTTTACAATTCTCATTGCATCAGGAATAGTAAGCAGCAGATTTAGTTCTCAGATGGTGACTGTACAGTAACCAAAAAGTTAATGTGTAACAAATGGAGAGAACTTTGCACAGAGAGTTCCGTACACTGATATTTCAAGCAAATAAATTATTTTTGCTGTTTCTAACCTGCAGTTGTCATTTACCCAGCAGATTAAGCTATTTGTAATTCTACAGTTAATGCCAACAGGGACCAGTAATTATCATTGGAAGGATTACCATTCATTACACAACAGACTATAAGCATGATGCATACTGGACTCTTAAAATGGTTGGGAATGATCCAATGAGATAGCCAAGACATATTTCTGTTTTACAAACTCTGGAACTCCTCTCTTATGACAGATTTATTTGCTGTCATATGGCCAGTTATTGCAGCACAGTGTGGGTGGGGTGAGGGTAAGGTGGAGGCAAGGGACAGAAGCTTCCATGGAAGAACCATTTTTAACCCCTCCCCACCCCCTGTGGAGAATCGATATGCTGACATCCTCTCCCGGCCTCATTCCAGTGAACAGTGGAAACAGTTCAGTGAAAACACTGTTGTAAGAGTGTGCTTACAACAAACATGGAAGCCATCATTTTTGTTGTTTGGAATTTAAAAATAAAAAGACTAAATTCTGCAGCACAATTGTTGGCATAGAGTGTATAAGTGATATGAGCTACCATGTGAAATGTGAGGGTATGATCAAGACTGGGAGGAAAGGGGGAGTGGAGAGACAAAGTACTTAATATTATTGGGAGAAAAAAAGTCCAAGACTGTCCATTTGTCTCAAATAACAAAAGAATCTATCATTTTTCAAAGAATCAACCATGATTTCCAGGGAAGTCTTCCTAGCCTCTATCTACACTATGAGACAGAAACTTGGATGCTGTAATGATTTGGGACTACCTGGGTATTCTGTAAAATTTAAACAAAAATGAATGTGATTATCAAGAATTACATGGACTCACCAAGAATACAGCCAAAGCTCTGCAGGCAATATAGTAACCTGCTAGTTGAGAGATTTTTTTTTTTTTAGAAATAAATAATTTTATATTTTTCATCTAAAACTGAAGGGTAAACGTTCATGATTAAAAACAGAAGTTCATGGAGATAAAATATTATTTTATCTAGTACTAATTATTTTTGAGAGAGGCTAAATACTCCTCTCAATACTCTGGTGTATATTCCCTCAAGTTTAGTTTTCTGCTCTCACTTACCACTCTATCATCAACTCTCAAGAAGTAATGCTCATTATGTTTAAGATGATAACAAAAAGGTGACAAGGCTAGAATATGTAAATTCTGGATCTAGACTGCCTTGGTTTGATCCCCATTTTGCTATGTTCCATCTGTATGACCGTGGGAAAGTGGCTTAACCTTTCTATTCTTTAGTTACCTATCTGTAAGTGGGGTGGCAGTATTTACTTCATTGAGAGTTATATAAATTCATGCATGGAACACACACTTAGAACAAAGCATGGCAGAGAGCAAGTACCTTCTAAAACTAGTTAATATGGCTACCATACAAATACATGAAAATACAAAATTAATAATCAGATGACACGAAGAAGTTAATGCAAATAAATTTCATAGCATACCTATCTTTTAAACTTAGCCACAAACATGACTAGTACTGGCATAAAAATAGACCTATAGATCAAGAGAACAGAACAGAGAGCCCAGAAATAAACCCATGTTTATATGGTCCATTAGTCTATGACAAGACAAGAATATGCAATAAGGAAGACAGTCTCTTCAATAAATGGAGTTTAGAAAACTGGATAGCATGCAAAAGAACATGCAAAAGAATGATACTGGACCACTTTCTTACATCTTACACAAAAATAATTCAACCTGGATTAAAGACCTACATGTGAAACCCGAAACCATAAAAATCCTAGAATAGAACACAGGCAGTAATTTCTCTGACATCAACTGAGCAACAGTTTTTCTAGATATGTCTCCTCAGGCAAGGAAACAAAAGCAAAAATAAACTATTGGGATTACATTAAAATAAAAAGCTTTTACACAGCAAAGGAAACCAACAAAACAAAAGGTAATCTACTGAATGGAAGATATTTGCAATTATATATTATATATAAAGGGGTTCATACCCAAAATATATAAGCAATTCTACAACTTAACAGCAAAAATCCCCAAATAATCTGATTAAAACAGGCAGAAGACCTGAATAGACATTTTCCCAAAGAAGACATCCAGATGGCCAACAGACACATGAAAAGGTGCTTGATTTCACTAATCATCAGGGAAATATAAGCCAAAACCACAGTGAGCTACCACCTCATACCTGGCAGAATGACTAGTATCAAAAAGACAAGAAATAACAGGTATTGGCGAGGATGTAAGGAAAAGGGAACCCTCCCACATTGTTGATGGGAATGCAAATTGGTGCAGCCACTGTGGAAAACAGTATGGAGGTCCCTCAAAAAATTAAAAATAAAAATACTATATGATCCAATAATGACACTACTGGGCATTTACCCAAAGGAAACAAAAACACTAATTCAAAAAGATAGTACCCCCTATGTTTATTGCAGCATTATTCACAATAGTTCAGATATGGATGCAACCCAAGTGTCCATCAACAGATGAATGTATATATATATTTAAATACTTATTTATATATACTTATATATAAAAATAAATAAAACACAGTAATGGAATATTACAAAGTGATAAAAAAGATAAGATCATGCCATTTACAACAACATGGATGGACCTAGAAGGTATGATGCTAAATGAAGTAAGTCAGACTGAGAAAGACAAATACCACATGATCTTACTCACATGTGGAATCTGAAAAAAAACAAATGAATAAACAAACAAACAGAAAGCAGAATCAGACCTATGAATAGAGGGAACTGATGGCTGTCAGAGGAGAATACCATGGGGGGATGGGCACAATGGGTGAAGAGGAGTGAGAGGCATAAACGTCCAGCTATGGAATGAAGAAATCATGGGAATAAAAGGCACAGCACAGGGAATATAGTCAATGGTACTGTAATAGTGTTGTATGGTGACAGGTGGTAGCTACACTTGTGGTGAGCATAGCATAATGTTTAGAGAAATTGTATCACTATGTTGTACACCTAAATCTAATGTAACACTGTGTGTCAATTATACTCAAATAAAAAGTTTTAAAGGAAGGTACCACACAGAAGGGAGGGTATGAGTGCAGTCAATAAGTTGAAGTTAGTAATATTAGCACACAATAAGGCTAAAAATATTTAAATACAAGAAATATGAATCTCCAGATGGGAGATTTGGAGGATGAGGCAGGAATAAAATTATATCTTGCAAAACCCACCCAAACCCAAACTCCCTATGCACCTCCCCCCCCACCACCACCACCCTGGCAATGTCTATAACTGTCTAATGGGCAAAAAATATCTGGTTTAGCAACTTTTACTCTGAAATAAAAATGAGAGTAGCCATCATATTTTATGAATGAAAGAGGATGAATTTAATGTTTTAGATTCTTTTCTATGTTCTAAGGGCTTTTAAATAGTCACTTGAAAGTTACTTATTAATCCAGATCATGCTTAGCCACTGGTTAAAAAAATGAAGCAGTGTGCAGAGCAAAGACAAGAGTTCAGGGCCAAACTGCAGAGAGCAAAGGACAATGAGTGGGTGGTTATACTTTCCTCCTCACTCTTTCAGCATCAGGAAATGAAGTGAGCAAGCAGCCTCTTAAGATAGTAAGGTGAGTGTATTATCAGGTACACCAGGTGAAGGGACCCTGATCTCTCAGATTCAACAGGGCAGTTTGTCTCTCTTGAAATCAGGGTCAAAGCTATGTGCCTCCATGTGTGCTGGACTTGGTACTTTTTTCCTGTAAAGGATGGCTGTATGTAGAGTAGATACTACACCAATGATACACTGGAAGTTCTTTTAACTCTAGGATTATCAGAAATAAGTGTGCTGGTGAGCATATTTATGAGTTTTAAATAACATTTAACTCAGGTTACTGTTTAAGTTACATATTTCTGCCTGTTGCTAGAAGATTAGACTTGGGTTAAAATTTAATCTTATCGGATCTAGATTATATAGTTCTGGGATGAATCATGTCTTTTAATTTCTTTCTAGTCTGTGACTTTGGGTCCCTCCTTCATGGTTCTGAATCAGCTTCATTCAATCATAAAATATTTATTTTAAGCCCACAACAAATATTTTGAGGTCTGTAAGGAGATGGCTAAGAAAAAAAAAAATTAAGAGCAAAAGAGCAAATCAGTCCACTTAGATACTTATCACCAAAAACGTAACATGTCACTTGGTGAAGAGGTTGCAATTTAATGGAGAAATGGTTGCTGGTCTCTCTCTCTGCGTATCAAGGGCACTTGTTAACCTCTTCATTTCTCTGTTATGGTAAACAGTCAAGAACTGACCATATTCACTTAAATTAATATGCCAGCATTATTGAAGATCATCATAGTGAAAGGTTACAAAATAGACCCAAGCATAATTCAGTGCAGATAGAAGAAGTTTTGGCTTTATTTGTTCTTAAGGGAAGTCTTGCTTATCTAAACAAGACATGTGTCACCCTCTTCCTATGGGCTCAATTGAGCTCTTGCCTCTCAAACCTCAGCTGAAAAAGGAATCACCCATGAGTTTCATATTACTGCCAGTGACAGACAATAGAGTTTAATATAATGAATGAGGGTGGGCAAATGAAAGCACAGGTTCAACTACTACAGCATTGAGATTAGCAACTGCGTCTCTGGATTTCTTGCCAGGGAATATAAATTGATGTTCAGTCATAAACAGCTACATGAAAAGAAGAAAAGGGAGCTTTATTTTTAAAATCATATTATTTGAAGCCTGGTCTTTGTAATTGGTAAACTCTTTGTATTTGGTAAAAATAGAATTATGTGTTTTCTGACAGTGAAATCATACTTAAGAGTTTTACCTGAACTGGGATATGGTTTGTGAAAGAGTGTGACAGGCCTGACACATAATGGGTATACCATAAAGAACAGCCCTCCCTCTAGCTCTGATGTATTTATTTTCCCACAGGTGAAGTAATGGTAAATATTACTATAATAAAGATAAATATATAGAAATCAATGATATTTGTTGAACATCTCTTATTCTTATTGATTTGCATGTACAGGCATAACTCACTTTATTGTGCTTCACAGATACGTGCAGTTTTACAATTGCAGCCTCCCTGTATCAAACAAGCCTATTGAAGCATTTTTACAACAGCATTTGCTCACTTCATGTCTCTCTGTCAACATCTCAATAAATTCTCACAACATATCAAACTTTTTCATTGTTAGAATATTTGTTATGGTGAGCTGCCATAAGTGATCTTTGATGTTACTATTACAATTGTTTTGGGGTGCAATGAATCATGCCCATATATAAGACAGGGAACTTCATAAATATTTTATGTTCTGCTTGCTCCACCCATTTGGCTGTTCCCCTTCTCTCTCCCCCTTCCTTGGATCTTCCTATTCCATGAGACACAACAATATCAAATTTAGGCCAATTAATACCCTACAGTGGTCTCTAGGTGTTCAAGTAAATAGAAGAGTCATACCTCTCACTGTAAATCAAAAGGCAGAAATGATTAAGAAAATGGTGGGTATTCGTCCTTTCTGATGGTGGAGTAATATTCCATTGTATATATAGACCACATCTTCTGTATTCATTCGTCCATCAATGGACATTGAGGCTCCTTCCACAGTTTGGCTATTGTGGACATTGCTACTATGAACATTGGGGTGCAGGTCATATGGGGAATATAAGAAATAATGAAAGGGATTACAGGGGAAAGGAGGGGAAATGAGTGGGAAAAATCAGAGAGGGTGACAGAACATGAGAGACTCCTAACTCTGGGAAATGAACAGGGGTAGTGGAAGGGGAGGTGGGTGGGGGTTTGGGGTGACTGGGTGATGAGCACTGAGTGGGGCACTTGACGGGATGAGCACTGGGTGTTATACTATATGTTGGCAAATCAAACTTCAATAAAAAATTATATTTAAAAAATGATTAAGCTCAGTGAGGAAGACATGTCAAAAGCTGAGACAGGCCAAAAACTAAGCCTCTTGTGCCAAACAGCCACGTTGTGAATGCAAATGAGTTCTTGAGAGAAATCAAAAGTGCTACTCCAGTTCACACATGAATGATAAGAAACTGAAACAGCCTTGTTGCTGATATAGAGGAAGTTTTAGTGATCTGCATAGAAGATCAAACCACCTATAACATTCCCTTAAGACAGAGCCTAATCCAGAGCAAGACTCTAACTCCCTGCAATTCTCTAAAGGCTCAGAGAGGTGAGGAAACTGTTAAAAAAAAAAAAAAAAAAGTCTGAAGCCAGCAGAGGTTGGTTCACGTGTTTCAAGGAAAAGCCATCTTTATAACATACAAGTGCAAAGTGAAGCAGCAAGTGGTGATTTAGAAACTGTAGCAAGTCATCCAAAAGATCTACCTAAGATAATTAATGAAGGTGGTTATATATATATTTTTAAAGATTTTATTTATTCATGAGAGACACAGAGGGAGAAGCAGGCTCTCTGTGAGGAGCCTGATGCAGGACTCAATCCCAGGATCCCGACCCAAGCCAAAGGCAGATGCTCAACCACTGAGCCACCCAGGTGACCTAGGTGGTTATATTAAACAACAGATTCTCAATGTAGATGAAATAGACATTTTTGGGAGATGCCTTCCAGGACTTTCATAGTTAGAGAAGAGAGGTCAATAATCTGGGCTCTTCAAACTTCAGAGGACACCCGGACGCTCTTGTTAAGGGTTAATGATACTGGTGATGAAGTTGAAGCCAATGCTCAATTACTATTCTAAAAATCCTAGGGCCTTAAGAATTAT
The DNA here is from genome assembly GCF_053574225.1 of Canis aureus. Lineage (NCBI taxonomy): Eukaryota > Metazoa > Chordata > Mammalia > Carnivora > Canidae > Canis > Canis aureus. Next base: position 51,697,541 of record NC_135616.1, read on the forward strand.
GCTAAATCTACTCTTTCTGTGCTCTCTGAATGGAACAACAAAGCCTGTATAGCAGCATATCCGTTTACAGCATGGTTTACTAAATATTTTAAGCCCATTGTTAAGACCTACTGTTCAGAAAAAAAAAAAAAAGATTCCTTTCAAAATGTTATTGCTCATTGACAATGCACCTGGTCAGTCAAGAGCTCTGATGGAGATGTACTGCAAGATTAGCGTGGCTTTCAGGGCTAATACAACACCCATTCTGGAGTCCATGGATAAAGGAGTCATTTCAAGTCTTTTTAATTAAGAAATACATTGCACAAGGCTACAGCTGCCACAGATAGGGATGATCTGGACAAATAAAACTGAAAAACTTCTGGAAAGGATTCCTCATGCCATCAAAACATTTGTGATTCATGGGAAGAGGTCAAAATATCAACGTTAACAGGATTTTGGAAGAAGTTGATTTCAATCATCAAGGATGACTTTGAGGGATTTAAGATTTCAGTGGAGGAAGTAACTGCAAATGTGGTGGAAAGAGCAAGAAAACTAGCAGGAGCCTGAAGATGGAACTGAATTGCTGCAATCTCAGGGTCAAACTTGAACAGATGAGGAATTGCTTCTTATGGAGGAGCAAAGAAAATGTTTCCTGAGGTAGAATCTACTCCTGGTGAAGATGCTGTGAAGGTTGTTGAAATGACAACAAAGGATTTAGAATATTATCTAAATTGAACTTATAAGCAGTGGCAGGGTTTGAGAGGACTGAGTGCAATTTTGAAAGAATCTCTACTGTGGGTAAAATGCTATCAAATAGCATCACATGCTAGAGAGAAGTCATTCACAAAAAGAAGAATCTATCCATGTGGCAAACTTCATTGTTGTCTTATTTTAAGAAATTACCATATCCACCTCAAACCTTCAGCAACCACCATGCTGATCTGTCAGCAGCCATCAACATAAAGGGAACATCCTCCACCAGCAAAAGGATTATGACTTGTAGCAAGCTCACATGATGGTTAACAATTATGTATTTTAAAATTCAGGTATGTACATTTTTTAGACAATGCTATTGCACACTAAATAGATATAATGTAGTGTAAAAATAACTTTTATACACACTGGAAAACCAAAATTATTCATTTGACTTGCTTGATTGTGGTGGTCAAGAACCAAAGGTATGCTTGCATCAACTAATTTATTTCTTGGAACTATCCTCTGAAATAAGTACTATTATTATCCTCATCTCATCTTAAAGATGAGAGAATTGAGGCATAAGAGTTTAAGTTACTTGCTTAAATAGCTAATACATAGCAAAATTGGAATTTAAACCCAGATAGTCTGGCTCCAGATGTACTTGCCCTACTGAAAACACTTAGCCCAGTGTCTGGCACAAATTAAGTTCTTATTATTGTTTTAATCATTACTTTTAATATTACTAGATTTATTTAAGGAAAATGTATTGAGCACCTAGGCACCAGGAAATTAAGCAATGAACAAAATATGCAAGGTCACAGTTCTCGCTGAGAATAGATTAGAGGAGGAGATGGATCTCATTTCAAGAATTGTACCTTTTCTAGCAGAAATGGATTTTTTTCCTTTTTTTTAAAGATTTTCTTTCTTTATTCACGAGAGACACACACACACAGAGGCAGAGACTTAGGCAAGGGGAAGCAGGCTCCCTGTGGGAAGCCCAATGTGGGACTTGATCCCAGGACCCCGGAATACAGACCTGTGACAAAGGCAGACACTCAACTACTGAGCCACACAGGTGCCCCAGAAATGGATTTCTTGAAGTAGAAGAATATTTCTAAATATTTTAGGCCACTAGATCCTTGAGATTTCTCATTGGATGACTGGACTATGTGCTTCCATTACTCCTATTGTCTGTTCACTTTAACTCTGCTGCCTGATTCAAGTCTTGGAAACTCCACTTGATCAGATCATTGCCCTACTGAGAAATCTTTAATGACTCTGAGAGCTTATGTAGCCACTGTGTGTCACACTCCTCTCCTCATTTATGGCAGACATCAGTATCCCATCACAGCATACTTTTGTCAGTTTAGTTGTGGTCTTGGAATTTTATCAGTAAGTCAAGAATTGCCACTTGAAACCTTTTTGCCATCCCTAACTTACTTTGCTTGATAGAAGTACAATTTGGGACTTAGACTTAGGTTTGAATTTTAACTTTTCTCACTTATTTGCAGTGTGGTGCTGTACAAGTCATTTCAGAAAACTATGGCAGCCTTACTCTCCTTAAGTGTAAAATGGAGATAATAGGAGCTGCCCTGAAGGATTTGTGGATAGAGCAGGAAAACCATTTAGCACAGTGGCTGGTATATACTACTCAATAAATTGCAGTTACTATTTTTATCATCATTATCCCAATGTTCAATATTGTCATCGGAAAGGCTTTGGATGCCTTCATAATCTAGGCTTAATTTACATTAATTTACATTTCCAAATTTATCTCCCATAGAGTACCAAAAGAACTCTCCACTTTAACTAGATTTGGGCAACTCAATGATTTAGGCAAAACTAGCCTGCCATTTTCTGTTCCTCTCTGTATATAAAAATCTACCTTATTCTTTCAGGCCCTTTTCAAGAAATTCTATTTCATTAATGAGATTCATCTCTTCAGCTAGTCATACTGTTCTTCACTAAACTCTCCTTCACTTGTCATGTTTCTGACATTTCATCATATACTCATTGTCCAGCAACATTCTCTTATGCTAGTGTTTGATTGCATATTACAATTTGACTTTATACGTGCATTTATCTCATTTTCTAGCTAACCTTTCAATTCCTCAATGACTGGGACTACCTAATATTTGTGTTCTGAAAACAACACCTACTGAAATGAGTGCATATTCTTATACTGACTTAATAAAACTGAAATAAAATGTATACACACACATTTCAGTAACTTAAAAATCAGTCATAGATTAAAGAGACAAAATCACTTTTTAATTCTTCATATTATATTGAATTCGGTGTTACAGAAAAATCTCTGGCTTTCTACTTGGAATTAGAATATTCTACCTTTTTAAAAAAATATGTTATTTATTTATTCATGAGAGACACAGAAGAGAGGCAGAGGCAGAAGCAGGCTCCCTGTGGTGAGCCTGATGTGGGACTTGATCCCAGGACCCTGGGATCATGACCTGACCCAAAGGCAGACACTCAACCACTGAGCCACCCAAGTGTCTCTAGAATATTCTACCTTTGTCAGTTAGTCATAGTTAAATAGAGTCATTTACATTCATACCTATGTATCATATCTGAGCCTAGGTGGTACAAGTAATAGAAGATTTTCCTCTCCAGAGAATTGAAAAAAGAATTTTTGACCTCTATATTATTAATGTGTTTTTTTAATTTGTACAATTTTCTTTAACATGGACAAAATCACTTCTCAAGATTAAAGAAATCTCAAATAATTTATACTTTTTTTTGACCTAAGAAACATGATTGTTTTCCATATCAAGTTTCAGTATAATTAAGAATCCAAAGACTCCATAATCACATATAACTTAGCCCAGTGGCTTCTGTCCACCATTCCCCAGGTGATGCTGGTCCAGGATGACATTTTACTATCCTCTGGCAAAATGGGAAAAACTAGGGCAATAAAGCAGTGGTGAACCACAAGCTAGGCAGTAGTGGTCGATCTCAGATAGAGGGCAATATATTCTCACTGTTGTTTGGAACTACCTGGGCATGGTGAAAATATAAAGCAGACAAATTTTTAGTAGATTCTATTATTGATTTAAAATTACCTACAAAATGCAGAAGCCTGGGTAGTTTAGTCAGTTAAGTGTCTTCCTTTGGCTCAGGTCATGATATCGGAGTCCTGGGATCGAGGCCTGTGTCAGGCTCCCTGCTAAGTGGAGAGTCTGCTTCTCCCTCTGCCTCTCCCCACTGCTCATGCTCTCTCTCCCCATCTCTCTCTCTCAAATAAATAAATAAAAATAAATAACCTTAAAAAAATTACCTACAAAGTGCAACCATGTTTTTGCCTGTACCTGCAGCAAATTGCTTTCACTATCATGTCCTTGGCATGGCATAGCAACAAAGTTGAGCTTTGAGTAAAGATGAATTTACCCAGTTGAAGAGACAGTCCATTGTTCTATATTAAAAGACTGGCAAATAAATGTCTTTTCAAAATAAAATGACGGTGATGATGAGAAACAATTGTTTTTAATGTCCTTATTTGGTAGATTTTTAAAAGTTGATTTTTATATATCTCTTCAATGTGGAGTTTGTTACTGTTTTTCATTGCTTGGTTTATTTTTGGAAATGTTCCTAGTCTACGAAATCCAAATCTGAGAACAATTAACCAAGGGAACAAACAATTCAACTTAATAGTATAAGGGTGTACAGTGGCTTTTGGCTTTGGGCAGTAGTTCTCAAAAGTGTAGTACTCTAGACCAATGGAATCAGTGTTAACTGAGACCTTGTTAGAAATGCAGATTAGATCTACTCAATCAAAAACTTTAGGGTTCAGTAATCTCTGGGCTTCAAAAGCCCTCTAGCAGATTCTGCCTCAGCTGAAGTCTGAGAATCACTACTAGGGAATAGGCAGGGAGGATGAGAAAGTGCTAAAACAAAATGCCTAGAGATTCTTAAATGTTCCTTTAAGGTTATTTTTAGTCCAATGATTTTGTATTTATTTATTCTATGTGGATTTTCCATAGTTATTAATTAACCAATCTTTCCAAAATAAAATTTTGATTTATTTCCTAAGGTCTACAGTGAATGACTTTATACCCGCCTGTATAAGGTGGGATCAATCAGGCAAAGGAGGATTCTGAGCTCACCTCATCCCACCTACACACCAAGATAATAGCTACATCTATGCAAGTAACTCTAAAAATGACCTGAAGGTCAGCATAATGGACTTTCCACAGTTAATTGTAAAGAGGAAGCCATATTTAAAAGGGTAGGAGGGTTGGGCACACAGTTGGGAACCAAATCCCTGACAAGACTAACCACAAATAGGAAGGATATCACAAGTATGGAGAAGCAGAGGATCAGACCCCTCAGCAGGCTCCACAGACACTAGGTACAGGCATTGGGAGGATGAGTTTCTGTAACATCTGGCTTTCAAAACCACTGGGGCTTAATTTTAGGAGGTTTGAAAATTATCAGGGCTTAATTCAGAATTTTAAAAATCAGTGGACTTAATCCTGGGAGAGTTGAAGGGCAATGAGAAACTGAGTCCTTGTTCTTAGAGAGACAGAATGGAAAACAATCAAGCCCAAAACACAGTACAGAAGCAGTCATTTGAAAAGCACCTGGAGTATGTATGAAGTTACTGACTAATCTTAGAACATGTGCCAGAGGGGCAGGGACCTTCAAGAGAGTTATCCAGGGATGAAAGTGCTGGCAGGCATCATTACCCTTCCTCTCTCCAGTCTACATAGCTGGACACTTGTAGCAGCCAGCACCAACACTTCATTTGCCCTGTTAGCACAATGTACCTATTCCAATGTTCCCCTGTCGACCCACCCCGTCCAATCTTCCCACCTCAACAGGCATCCCTCCAAAGCAGCGCCTGCCCCACCATATCCTTAAGGCAGCCCTGGGATCAGAGCCACTCCAAAGTAACTCCTGCCCTGGGGAGGGAGAGAGAGGTAACTCCATTCACTAGTGTGCCCACAGTTCCAGCAGCCTGGCCTCTTAGCTGGCTGCATAGGGAGCAAGGCTTGCCCTTTGGCATCCTGCAAATGTGTTAGAGAGGCTATCTGCAGATAGCTAGGCTGACTACTGGCCCCATCCACCAACTAGAGACTCAGTTGTCCATACAAGGAGCAAGACCTGCCCTTTGGTATACCCACAATTGCAGCAGAGAGGATAACTGGAGACAGTTTGATTACCAGCTTTGTCCACCAATGAGACCACAGGCCTGCATCAGGCATCTCAACAGGGCAGAAACCAAATCCTGCCCAAGATGCCTACAGTAGACAAAGTAGATCATTGCAGCTGGCTGGGCTGAAGGCAGTCACAGCTCGGCCCCAACACTAAGGTGCATGCAGCCACACAGAAGACACACCTGGAACACCTGATTCTTGTGACCAGGATGCAGTGTGCTAGAGGGCATCACAGGACCCATTTTACACTAGGATACTAGTTTAAAGACCAAGAGATGCACCTGACCTACCTAATGTAGAAACAAACACAGACAAAATGAGAAGACAGAGGAATGTGTCCCAAAGGAAAGAACATGACAAATCACAGTAAAAGAGATAAATGAAATAGAGATAAGCAACATGTCTCATATAGAATTCAAAGTGATGGTCATAAAGATACTCACTGGACTTGAGAAAACATTGGATGAACTCAGTGAGAACTTCAACAAAGACATAAAAAGTATAAAAAAGAACCAGTTAGAGCTGAAAACTGAATAACTGAAAGTAAAAATAAACTAGAAGGAATCAACAGCAGGTTAAAGAATTCAGAACAGATCAGTGATCTGGAAGACAGAAAAATGGAAAGCAACTGAGTTGAATAGCAAAAAGAAAAAAGATAATAATAAAAAATGAGAATAGGTTAAAGGGAACTCAGTGACATCATTAAGTTTAATCAAATTCACATTAGAGGGATCTCAGAAATGAGAGAGAGAGAGAGAAGCAGAAAACTGATTTGAAGAAGAGCTGAAAACTTCTCTCACCCGGGGGGAGAAAACAGACATCCAAGTGCAAGAGGCACAAAGAGTCCTAACAAGATGAACCCAAGATGTCCATACCATGACACATAATAATTAAAATGCCAAAAAGTAATGATAAAGAGAGAATTTTTTTAATTTTCTTAAATATTTATTTATTTATTTATTTATTTATTTATTTATTTATTTATTTATGATAGTCACACAGAGAGAGAGAGAGGCAGAGACACAGGCAGAGGGAGAAGCAGGCTCCATGCACCGGGAGCCCGACGTGGGACTCGATCCCGGGTCTCCAGGATCGTGCCCTGGGCCAAAGGCAGGCGCCAAACCACTGCGCCACCCAGGGATCCCCTAAAGAGAGAAGTTTTAAAACAGCAAGAGAAAAATAAAGTTACATACAAGGGAAACCTCATAAGGCTGTCCGCTGATTTTTAAGCAGAAACTTTGCAAGTCAGCAAAGAGCGCTGAAAGGACAAAACCTGCAACCAAGAATACTCTACCCAGCCATATTATCATTAAGAATAGAAGAAAAGAGGGGTGCCTGAGTCACTTGGTTAAGAGTCCAACTCTTGATTTTGGCTCAGGTCATGATCTTGGGGTCATAAGACTGAGCCCTACTCCATGCTCAGTGGAGAGTCTGCTTGAGGTTCTCCCTCTCCTTCCCCTTTGCCCCTCCCCATCACATGTGCTTGCTCTTTTTTCTCTAAAATAATAAATAAATAAATCTTTTAAAAATTTTTAAGAAAGAACAGAAGGAGAGATAATTTCCCAGATGAACAAAAGTTTAAAAAGTTCACCTTCACTAAAGAAGCCTTACAAAAATGTTAAAGGGCATTAAGTGGAAAGAAAAGCCCATAACTAGAAGTAAAAAAATTATGAAAAAAATTTTTGCAGGTAAAAGCAAACATATAATACAGGTATAGATTAGCCATTATAGAGCCAATGTGAAGATTAAAATGCAAAATTGGTAAAAGCAATTATATCTAAAAAATTAGTCGCAGAAAGATGTAAGATATAACATTATATACATAAAATGGGGACAGGAGACTAACAATTTAGTGTTTTTATAATTTTTTTTATTTTTATTTATTTATGATAGTCACACAGGGAGAGAGAGAGAGAGAGAGAGAGAGGCAGAGGGAGAAGCAGGCTCCATGCACCGGGAGCCCAACGTGGGATTTGATCCGGGGTCTCCAGGATCGCGCCCTGGGTCAAAGGCAGGCGCCAAACCACTGCGCCACCCAGGGATCCCTATAATGTTTTGAACTTAATATAAAAAGAAAGGAATCCAAGCATAACACTAAAGAAAGCCATCAACACTAAAAAAAGCCATCAAACCACAAGGGAAGAGAGCAAAAGAAGGTAAAATGAAAAGGGCAGAACCACACACACACAAAACCAAAACAACAACAACAAAAACAAAAACCCAGGATGCAACATAATGGCAGTAAGTACATAACTATTAATAATTATTTTCAATAGAAATGGACTAAATGCTCCAATCCCAAAACAGAATTACTAAAGGGATTAAAAACAATAAGACTCATCTATGTGCTGTGTACAAGAAACTCACTTCAGACCTAAGGACACATATAGATTAAAAGTAAAAGGATGGAAAAACATACCATGTAAATGGAAACAAAAAAAGCCAGGTTAGTAATACTTGTATTAGACTAAATAGACTTTAAAACAAAAACTGTAGCAGGAGACAAAGAACTGCAACACATAATTATAAAGGGATCAATCCAACAACAGGATATAATAGTTGTAAATATGTTCCCAACACAGGAGCACCTAAATACATGAAGCAAATTTAACAGATAAAGGAGAGGTGGACCGTAATCCAATAATAGTAGAGAACTTTAACATCCCACTTACATCAATGGATAGATTATCCAGACAGAAAATCAACAAGGAAATTGAGCTTTTGAGCAACACATTAGACCACATGGACCTAATAGATATATAAGAACATTCCATACAAAAACAGAAAACACATTTTTTCCCCAAGGGCACATGGCACATTTTTCAAGATAGATCACATGTTAGGCCACAGAAAAAGTCTCAACAAATACAAGAAGACTGAAATAGTATCAAGCATCTTTTCCAATCACAACAGTATGACACTAGAAAGCAATTACAAGAAAAAATATGGAAAAAACAGACACGTGGAGGCTAAACAGCATGTTATTAAACAATTAATGGGTCAACCAAGAAATCAAAGAGGAAATAAAAAAATACATGGAAACAAATGAAAACATAAACACAATGATTCAAAAACTTTTGACGAAGGAAAGGTAGTTCTAAGAGGGAAATTTATAGTGACCCAGGCCTATCTCAAGAAAAAAGAAAAATCTCAAATAAACAACCTACCTATACACCAAAGGAGCTAGAGGAAACAAGCCTAAAGCTCATAAAAGGATTAGAGCAGAAACAAATGAAATAGAGACTATAAGATGATAGAAATGATCAATGAAACCAAGAGCTGCTCTTTAAAAAGATAAATAAAACTGATAAACCTTTACCCAGACTATCAACAAAAAAAAAAGAAATGCAAATAAAATCAGAAATGGAGGAGAAATAACAACTGACACCACAAAAATAAAAAAGATTGTAAGAGAATAGTATTAAAAATTATATGCCAACAAATTAGACAACCTAGAAGAAATGGATAAATTCTTAGAAACACATAACCTTTCAAAACTGCATCAGGAAGAAATAGAAAATTTGAACAGACCAATTAATAGCAATTAAATTAAAATCAGTAATCAAAAAACTCCCAACAAAATCCAGGACTACAGGGCCTTACAGATGAATTCTACCAAATATTTATTTATTTTTTATTTTTATTTTTATTTTTTATTTTTTAAAGATTTATTTATTTATGATAGACATAGAGAGAGAGAGGCAGAGACACAGGAGGAGGGAGAAGCAGGCTCCATGCCGGGAGCCTGACGCGGGACTTGATCCTGGGACTCCAGGATCACACCCTGGGCCAAAGGCAGGCGCTAAACCGCTGAGCCACCCAGGGATCCCCAATTCTACCAAATATTTAAAGCAGAGTTAATACCTGTTCTCCAACTATTCTAAAAAAATAGAAGGAAAGACGAAATTTATTCTATGAGGCTAGCATTAATTACCCTGACACTAAAATCTGATAAAGACATCACACACAAAAAATTACAGGCCAATATCTTTGATTAATATAATTGTAAGAATCTTCAACAAAATATGAGCAAACTGAATCCAGCAATACATTAAAAAAAATCATTTACTGCAAACAAGAGGGACTTATTCCCACTTGCAAGGATGGATCAATATTCATAAATCAATCAATGTAGTATATCACATTAAAAGAAATGATAATAAGCACATATTCATCTTAATAGGTGCAGAAAAAACTTTTCACAAAATACAACATCCATTCATGATAAAAACTCAACAAAGTGGGTTTAAAGGGAACATACTTCAACATAATAAAGGTCATATATGACAAACCCACAGTTAATATCATATTCAATGTTGAAAAATTGAAAGCTTTTCCTTTCAAGGTCTACTTTCACCACTTTTATTCAACATAGTACTGGAAGTCCTAGCTGCAGCAATCAGACAATAAAAAGAAATAAAAAATATCCAAATTGGTAAGGAAGAAGTAAAATTCACTGTTTGCAGAACATCAAAAATCCTAAAGACTCCACCACAACACTATTACGACTGATAAATGAATTCAGTAAAGTTATATAATACAAGGTTAATAACTAGAAATCTGTTGTTTCTATCCACTAATAACAAAGTAGCAGTAAGAAAATTAAGAATACAATGTTATTTAAATTGCACCAAAAATAATAAAATACCTAGTAATAAATTTAATCAAAGAGGAGAAAGACCAGTACCCTAAAAACTATAAAATATTGATGAAAGAAACTGAAGATGACACAAATGGAAGGATATACCATGCTCATAGACTGGAAGAGTTAATATCATTAAAATATCCATACTACCAAAAGCAATTGACAGATTCAATACAATCCCTATCAAAATACTCAACATTCTTCATAGAATTAGAACAAATAATCCTAAAAATCTGTATGGAAACACAAAACACTTTGTGTTATGTGTCCTCAGACAAGGGAAACAAACAAAAATAAACCACTGGAATTACATAAAATTAAAAAGTTTTTGCACAGCAAAGGGAACCATCAACAAAACAAAAAGGTAATCTACTGAATGGGAGAAGTTTTTTGCAATAATATATCCAATAAAGGGATTCATACACAAAATATATAAACAACTTCTACATCTCAATACCAAAAGCCACAAACAATCTGATTAAAACAGGCAGAAAACAAAAACAAAAACAAAAACAGGCAGAAGACCTGAATAAACATTTTTCCAAAGAAGACATTCAGATGGCCAATAGACACATGAAAAAAGTGTTCAATATCACTGATCATCAGAGAAATGCAAATCAAAACCACAATGACATATCACCTCATACCTGTCAGAATGGCCAATATAAAAAAGGCAAGAAATAACAGGTGTTGATGAGCATGTGGATAAAAAAGAGAACCCTCCCACACTGTTGGTGGGAATGCAAATTGGTGGGAATGCAAATGCAAATGCACTGTGGAAAACAGTATGGAGGTCCCTCAAAAAATTAAAAATACAAATATCAATAATCCAATAATCCAATAATCATGCTATTAGGCATTTACCCAAAGGAAACAGAAACACTAAATCAAAAAGATAGATGCACCCCTATGTTTATTGCAGCATTATTTATCATGGATGCATAAGTGGATAAAGAGGTGGTATCTTTAAACAGTGAAATACTACTATGTTGTAAGAAAGAATGAGATCTTGTCATTTGTGACAACATGGATGGATCTAGAAGGCATAATACCAAGTGAAATAAGTCAGAGAAAGACAAATACCATATGATTTCACTTATATGTGGAATCTGAAAAACAAAATAAACAAAAAACAAACACAGTCTTAAATCAGAGAATAGGGATCCATGGGTGGTTCAGTGGTTGAGAATCTGCCTTCAGCTCAGGTCGTGATCCCAGGGTCCTGGGATCAAGTCTTGCATGGGGCTCCCTGCAGAAAGTCTGCTTCTCCCTCTGCCTATGTCTCTCCCTCTCTCTCTCTGTTTCTCATGAATAAATAAATAAAATCTTTATAAACAAACAAGTAAACAAATCAGAGAATAGACTGGTGGTTGCCAGAGGGTTGTGGGCTTGAGGAAGGACAAAAAAAGAGTGGGGGGAAGTAAAAAGTATAAGTTTCCAGTTATAAAATAAGTCATGGAGATGAAATGTATAGTGGAGGGAATATAGTCAATAATATTGTAATAAGGTCAAATGGTGAACAGATGGTAACTGATCTTACTTTGGGGAGCACTGAGCAATATATAGATTGTTAAATCCGTATGTGTACATTGAATCTAATATGACATATGGTAATTATACTTCAATAAAAAAATAAAATGGGATCAATCATATTAAATATAATCTTTTAATCCTTATCCATAAGGCTTATTACTTTTCAGATTGAAAAGATAACCAATGCAAAGGAAGCTGGAGCTGAGGCTGTATTTGAGAAAGGGAGGGGCCTATAAACCTGAAAATCCCCTGCGTGGAATGTGATTTCAGTCATCATAATGATGGCCTGGATATTATAATATTAATGGATATAAAAATTTCCATGAAGTAAACAGTTATTATGACTGTTGGGAATAAGTTATTCTAGCATTTTATAAATAGAGATCCATTATCACCATGAAAAAAAAAAAACTAAATTCCTACCTATGCTAAATGAGGGAAATATTAGGATTCCTTTCTTACTGAGATAATGTGCAGACTATCTGGGGTAAAAGTAATCAAAGTAATCTAGCAAGGAACATGATCTCTACACATTATAGGACATAAGAGGGAACATGAAATTTTAGTCCAAGATTCCTTTATCTGAGAAAATACCAATTCTTTACTGGGCCATAAAGAATTAGAATTTTATAGCCTAATGCCTATTATATTTTCAAGATACTTTTAAGGCTAATGTAGAGACCTCTGAAACACTATGTTTGAGAGGATGAAAACTCTCTGCAAACCATCAGCTTTCTGCATACACATAGCTCAGGTTTTAGCAGCATACAGTCGGCAGTGAAAGAAGCAGTAGACTTTTTTGACAACTGGTAAATGGAGGGAGTAGTGGGATGTGACACTTGAAAGTGGGGCTCACCTCATCAGGGTGTGACATTTCAGCCATATGGAAAGAGAAGGGGGATGGAGGTACACTGTCCTCATTCATGATATGCTCCCCCACATGTTTACTTAATAGACATTGACTAAAAGCCCACAGTATACTAGGCAGGGGCTAGAGATTCAAAAGTCCAAGAGGTCCAGACCATCAAGGGAGACTAGAAGGAAAAAAAGATATGGCTTGGACCCCTGCACACCTGTGCATCACAGGCCCATGTTAAGGGGTGAGTGTAAATTTGAAGAATTTGTCTTCAGCTGTAAGAGACCCAAGGCCTCTGTCCTTGTCAGCCCTGGAATGCATTACTTCATTAAAGAGTGTGTGTGCACACACACACATACACACATACACCCAGGCTTCTAGTCATTCCCTGAAAGGGCATATGGTAGCCTCAACACTGAGACATCCACCAAGAAATCCAGGTAATCAACCAGGTCATGACTGGCTCCTTCCCAAGAGGCCACAGACTTCCCCATTCGGAGGCTTGCTCTCCCTGGAAGTATAATAACACTTGGCTGCAGCTGGACCCATTGAGAGAGGCTTCCAATTCCAAGATCCCTTCCAATTTCAGAGGCTGCTGCTGTTTCCAGTTCTAGGTCCTGGATGCAAATAATCTCTTTGCTGGCCTCCTGACAGGGTCTGTTTTCCTCAAAAGCAGAACCATGGCCAACTTTTCCACAAAAGGTACAAAGGTCAGTAATTTCCAAATGCTAGTTTAATTATTATCTGTATCAGAATCACCTGCAACATAAACTGTCCCCTGCCCCCGCTCCAAAAACAAAAACAAAAACTCCACAGATACAAGAAGCTCATCCCAAACCTACTTAACCAGAATCTTTTGTGATACAACTCCAGGCTTATGTAGTTTTAAAAACTCCGTATTATATACCTAAAACTAATATAACACTGTCAATTTACTGGAATAAAAAACAAAACACAAAACCTCCGTTGGTGATGTTGATGCTTGCTACTGGCCGGGAACCACTGCCTTAGGGGTATCAGATTCACCTGGAGGGCTTTGTAAAGCAGATTCCTGGGCCAGTATCAGCATTTCTGAGTCAGTAGTCTAGGGTAGGGCCAAAGTTTCATTTCCATCGATTTCTCAGGTGATGCAGCTGATGTAGGTGATGGTCAGGGGAGGACTCTTGAGAATTACCATAATGGGGAACAGCAGGGGCCAGTTCTAGTGGAAACCTGGTCCCTAGCTCAATACCTGTTATTCTTGTTGACCATTTGTGGCAGATGCTGCTCTTCCCCGGTGCGCACTCTCCTTCTTTCTTCCAACAGAAGCTTGACTTTGTTGGAGGTAGCCATGTTCTCACTGCTCTCTATATTTACCAGCTCCCATTGAAGAAAGGAGTGGCCACTGGACTAAGTTCTAGCAAATAAATCAGAAGCAGAATTTTCTGGGTAGGGCTCCTGGAATATTTCCTTAAGGTGTGCAGAAAAGAGGATGCTGACTGAGCTGGTGTTTTCCACCTTCTGGCCCTTGCTCTTCCCCATCTTCATGCCTGGATCACAGAAGTGATAAATGTGGCTCCAACAACCACGTGGGAGACCACACAGCAAAAGGCATAGGCTAAGAACATCTGTGAGGAACAAGAAGGTAGAGCCTGGTTTCTAGGTTGTGGAGTTGCTCTACCAGGTTCAGACCACCTACATTCCAGCCTCTAACTACAGAAAAACAACTACTAACTTATAACACCCCATCCACCAAGATGGAGGCCATCTGGTCACCTATTTCCCCCATTTCCGGGGTTCCCCTTTCCTTTCTCTCACTATTCTTGCCCCCTCCAGCCCCTCAGTCTCAAAGTAAACACCCCTCACACTTGAACTTATCTGGACCTCCCAGCCTGAAGTGAAACCTGGATACTCCTGAAGGCATCACTTCTTTGGAGTCTTGGGTGAAGTTTCTCTGACCAGGATTGGAGAAGCAGTGCTTTCCTTTTTCCCTCATGTAGGACCTGGACTCTGAGCCTCTGCCACCTGGCCAGATCCTCTCTTCTCCTCCTTTTGCTGTCATACCTCAGGTTCACCATCTCTACTTTGCTGAAAACTTCAGGCTTTGGATCACCATTTTCTTCTCCACTCTGCCTCCCAGCCAGGATCCCCAGTGACTTTAGCTTCACTCAGTGCTGAAGGCTCCACATCTCTGGTGGCTTCTGCTCCATGCTGGTCTCCTCTTCCATGGCCACACTCTGAACCTCATCATCACTATGAAAAGCTCCTCCTCTGAAATTTTAAATTAAGGCAAGTCTATTCTGACTGCAGCTCCTGCCCTCAAGTGTTCCAGAACCTCTGTCCCTGAAGAATATCTGCCCCTTCTCTGAGGCTCTAGGTCCCTTTTGATCTAGGTCTCCTTTGATTCTAGCACCTCCTCCCATCACATCTTCCCTTATTTATAACTGCAAGCACTTTTGCTAACATCCCCAATGATCCTGCCTCATGCACCTACTGGCAAAAGCCTCATCCCTGTTCATTTCAACTGTACCTAAGAAAAACAATAAATTCATGATACAAATAGTATCTCAAATCAATTGAATCCTAAATATCACCCAGAAATCTATAGGTTGTGATCAGCTCATTCTCCATGGCTGTTTCAAAACTTCTCCACTATCCCTTATTCAAACTCCTGGTGACAGATGTTTTGAAACTTAGAATAGTAATATGGTATATGTGCTACACATTATATAGAAGCCACTGAATATAGATGGTCTACATATTTTATATTATACCAGGAGTCTGGGGAGTTTTCCATATGTAATCTGATACATTAATACTTCTACAGCAGTGTGGACAGTCACACTAAGTGGGTTGTGGAAAAAATATATGTAAGATCCGGTTAGGCTTTGCTACCAAATTTATGAAAGAACTTTGGTTTTCAGAAATTTTGGTATCATAGATAATTATGGTAGTCTCCATTATCTTCACTTTGGAGATAGGAGTTATTCTTGTTTCATTGCCATAGGTTACCCTTTACATCCAATTAATCTCTGAGGCTGTCAGTTCTACCCTCCTAAACATCTTTTGAAGCTTACCGCTTCTGGCTCTTCCTACTACCACATCCCCTCAGGCTACCTGAATCTTCCCCTAAATTACCTTAACCGCCTTCTACCTGGTCTCCCTCCCTCCAGATGGACCTCCTCCCCCTACCATCCCATGTTTGATCTGTTCTCCATCCTGCAGCCAGAGTGATCCCTGTAACACAAACATGATTGTGCTAATCCCCTCTGTATGATACTTTTATGGATCCCTGTTGCTGTCTGGATGAAGTTCAGATGTTTTAACATAACTTTACAAGGCCCTTGATGACTTTCCTAGCCTTATCTGTTGTCATTTTCCACCTCAAGGTCAAAGTCTCAGCCTTACTAAACTATTTTTAAATCCCTTAGAGAAAGCTACTTGCTCTTGTCTTTGGACAAGCTGTTCCCTCTTTGACAATGTACTAGTAAAACTCACAACTCCTCTTTTGAGATACAAACTAAAACTAAAGATAAATTATGAAAGTCAGTGTGTGCAGAGACCCATTCTAACCACAGCCAAGAAATCCAGGCCTGTCCAATCATCTAACTCCTACACCTATGTTTATTTCTGGTTAATGGTTGATTTTTTTTTCCAGAGTATGCTAGAACAAAAAAAAAAAAAAAAACAATCCAGAAATAATTATGTATCTAGTTTCAGATTTGTTTTGACTGGCTATTTATACATACAATGAAATATTTTTAAAAACTTTTAAAAAGATTATTTATTTTAGAGAGAAATAGCATGCACGCTATGCAGAGGGAGAGGGTGAGAGAATCTCAAGGAGCTGAGTGTGAAACCTGATGTGAGGCTTGATCTCATGGTCCTGAGATTCATGACTGGAGCTGAAATCAAAAGTCTAACACTCAGCCAACTGAGCCACACTGGCACCCCTATTTTATAAGCTTTAAAAATTTTTATTTTATAACCACAAATTGATATAACCAATTTGCAGAATATTCGGAAAACAAAAACAGAGGCAAGATCCTTATTTTCATGATTCTAAAAAACAATTACTATCTTCTAAAAGGTAAACTCCACGAGCGAGGGCTGCATGTATCCTGTTTACTGCTGTGTCCACAGTGCTGTTTTTAATTTTTTTTAATAAATATCTGAATGAATGACTGATATATCATTTTGGTGTACAGAATTCAAAATTCAAACACATTTATATTTTCTACTGTATACCTATTTGTCAACTTTGAGAACTTCAATTTCAGCACATGTAAACTGTGGTTGTTCCTGCGAAGATAATCAGAAAACAACAGTTCTGGAAACTGACTACAGAAGTAACATGAGCAGCACAGATGCTTCGGGAAAGATAAAGGATAAAGTAAAACTGAAGAAGAATCATCAGGGATGCTCCTGAGTGGAGTGCCTCAGGCTAAGTGAGCAGAGGGGAGGCATACACAAGGTTGGGTCATAAAATCAAACAGGCATCACACAGCTTCATGGACAATGGGAAGCCAACAAATGACTCCTTGTGTAAGCAACATATGCCGTTTAGCAAAATCGGTGTGTCAGTATCTTGCTAGAAATGTACGCAGAAACCATCAGGAAAGTTTCTGATGAGCAGAGATGAATCTCTGCTGGTTATTGTCAAAAGTGTCAAGGTCTCGAAAGTCCAGGAAAATCTGAAGAAAGCTCTCCGTTGAAAGAAACTAAGCAGAGAACTAAATGCAATGAGTGATTCTGACCTGAATTCTTTTGCTACTAAAACATATTATTGAGACAATGGGACAGATTTGAATGGGGTTTAAAGATTAAATGGTAGCAATGTATCAATGTTAATTTCCTAACTTGGATGCTTTTAATGTAGTTATGTAGGAAAATGCCCTTTTATGTTAAAAAAATGCACACTAAAGTATTCAGAGATATGGGCATTATGTTGGCAGCTTAAACCTAAATGTTCATGAAAAAAATTTTTTTGTACTGCACTTGAACTTTTCTGTAAGTTTGAAATTATTTCAAAAGAAAAATAATTAGAATCTCTAAGGGTAGATCTGGGCATCAGTATTTTAAAAATGGTCTAGGTGATTCTGATGTGCAAGGAAGGTTGGAATCGACTGCTGTAGGTCTCCACCATCATTATTTAGAAAAAAAGTTACATACTTCTGCACAGAGTACATGAACCATAATTTATTTCACCAAACGCTTTTCCCTCTTTTTCTTCAAAATGATTTATGGAAGAGCTTTTATATGCTAGGCAAGACAGATTCTCTTCCCTGTGAGTACTCAGTCTTATGGGGACATATATATAAGCAAACAGACAATGGGCTATAATAATAATAATATAATTGCATCATTTGTCAAGCAATTACTCTGTGCTAGGCACTATGCTATCTGATATGGCAGGTACTGCTATTATCTTCATTTTATGGAATGAGGAAACCTAGCTTGATGAAATGAGTAACTTGCCCCAGGCACAGAGCTATGTCAGCTCCTGACTACACTACTATGTTAGAGGGAAGCAAAATGCTATGAAAACACACATATGAAAGGACCTCTGATGTAGACAACAGGTATTAAGAAAGCCTTCTCAGAGGAGGGACCATCAGATATAGTTTTGGACATGCATGTTATTTCTGATTTTAATTACCACAAATGTTCCTTCAGTGAACATCTGTGCAGATAACTTTCCATTTCATAGTCCTGCTGCCACATCCTCCTTTGGCCAGCATCAAAGAATTCTGGACAAATGGGAAAAACCTCATGGCTTTCAGTATCTGTTACCATGTAGCTGTCACCAGAATATGAGGGTATGTGTTTAATAGCAGCCTTACCAGCAATGAACAGCAACACTTTAAAAATTCTTTTCACCTAATAAAAAACTAGCATTTCTTTGATTACTAGTTTAGCTATACACTTTGCCATTAATGCTTTCTTTGAAGCTCAAATTTAAGATCTTTAGAGTTACTTCCAATGAAGTGTCAGGAACATTATCAGTGAAATGATATCATAGAATATCTCACACCACAGATGCTGTCATTTATTTCTACAACCACAAAAATGCCTTTGTCACAATTAGAAGAATCCAAATAAATCAGATTCTATATTCATGCTAAGATCCATGACCTCGGAAACTTATTGTGAGTTCAATGAGGACAGGAGAAATGTCTCATTTTATTCTGAAATCCTATCACAATGTCAGCAAGTAATACATACTACAATCGTTTGCTACAAGAATAGTAAGTGCATAAAATAAATGGGGACAAAATATGAATTGAAACCGTACCTTCTAAGGTCTACACTTATGACACAAATAAACTTAGCTCAGTAAACATCACATGGGGAAAAGATTAAGCAGAAGTAACATTTTCCCATTTCCCTGGCTCCTATAGGGAGCCTATTATTCCAGTGTGTTAACGACATTTCTGGTTTGTGCCTTTTGTCCTAGATTCTTGCCTGGTGGGATCTGCCTTTCAAAAAGGTCCTGGATTAGACAATACATTCTATGGTCACCCTACATCTAAAGGATGTTCTCTTGATGAATAGCAGCATAAAGTGCTTCCCTGATCACAGAGCTTGTCCATTTCACCCTGAATTTCACTCTGAAGACTTATGAACAGATAATTACTCTGGCTTCTAGGTGTTTTTATAATACTTTACCATTTAAAGCCAAGTAACAATCCACAAACAGTTAATCCCTAACTGGGAGAACATCTCTTGGTTATATTAGCATTCTTTATCCTGTTTTGCTGATAAAAGTGAGGCATGGAAAGAAAAAATGACTTATCCAAGGTCACATCAAGTATGAATCACCAGCCACATGACAGGAGGCTGCTAGAGCTCCAACTTCTGGCTTTTGATTAATTTTCTAAACCACACAGTCATTAACTTACAGTTAAATCTCCTATGCAGTTAGGCTAGAAAATGATTTAGAAAATGGGTTTGTAAACTGCAGGCAGTATTAATCCATTTCAAACTGTACAAGCAGCATCATGGGCATACCTTGATAATATTTTTTAAATTTTAAATGGGCATAAATTTCATGATTAATATTTCAGTTTCACTGAACAACAATCTGTATTCAAAGCTAGTCTACAGATCCTAAAATATCAAAAGATAAAGAGAATATTTATAAAACAGATGAAAATTTCCAATAAACATGTAATGCTTTGGGCAATTAATTAAAAAGGAAGTTACATTTTTCCATTTCATAAGTATGTCAAAATTTCATACCAGGGTGCATTGTTCAGATAAGATTACATTAACATGTAATTGCATGTTTATCACATTAACATCCTGTATTATAGCAGAAAATCTTAATGGAGTTAACAAAGTCATTGTCTATAGCAACAAAATCAAACTCTGATGGGAATAAATTTAATATAGTATGTTCAAGACCTCTATGAATAAAGACTCTACTACTTGCATAAAAGAAGAGGCATACTATAAATACAGTTGAAAATTCACAATTATAGATAAGTCAATATGAGATATTAACTTATAAACATATTATAACGTTAGTCAACGTCCCATTTGCATCTTGAGGATAAAGAACTTGGTAAACTCATGCAAAGTTCATGTGGAGGAATAAATTTAAAAGAATAACCAGGAAAATTTTTCAAAGTATAAATAAAGTACAACATTAAAAAAAGTATTTTGCTGGCATAGACCAATGGAATAAAATCAAAAGCTCAGAAACAGGCATAGATGTAGACAAGTATTTAATAAATGAGAAGTAACAATGAAAATACAGAAGGATTTAATGATGTTATGACAGCTGACTGGTCCAGACCTCACACTATATGTCAAATTCTAGGTGGATTGAATGTTTCAATGTAAGAAAATGAAAGTAAAATGTGAGGGAAGGCCTTTCTATGTATAACTTCAAAGGCAGAAAAAAATGACTGATAAATTTGACATAAAACATAGGTAATATTCTCTAAAAACATAGGCAATATTCTCTAAAATAAATAGTACTGAGGATATCAATCATCTTTCTATCATTATGCTACAATCACTTTATCGTGTGTCTTTTCAGTTCAATTCCTTTTGACATACAAAAATTAAAAAACTGTAAAAAGTTAAAAAAAAAAAACACCTCTATTTTTCTTTAAAATCTCTCTGCTTTTGGCCTAGAAAGGACTTTTTAAAAACCACACCAGACTGGGGCACCTGGGTGGTTCAGTTGGTTAAGCGTCTGACTCTTGATTTTAGCTCAGGTCTTGATCTCAAGGATGTGCGTTCAAGCCCTACATTGGGCTACAATGATGGGTGTAGAGTCTACTTAAAGATAAAAAGCAGAAAAAATAAAAATAAAAAAATAAAAAAAAAATAAAAAGCAGGGGTAACCCGGGTGGCTCAGCGGTTTAGAACTGCCTTCGGCCCAAGGCAAGGTCCTGGAGACCCGGGATCAAGTCCCACGTCGGGCTCCCTGGATGGGGCCTGCTTCTCCCTCTGCCTGTGTCTCTCATGAATAAATAAAATAAAATCTTTAAAAAATAATAATAATAATAAAGCAAAAAACCAAACAAGAATAATTTTCACTAATATTTTCTTTTTTAAAGATTTTATTTATTTATTATTCATGAGAGACACACAGAGAGAGAGAGAGAGAGAGAGAGAAGCAGAGACACAGGCAGAGGGAGAAGCAGGCCCCATGCAGGAAGCCCGACGTGGGACTCGATCACGGGTCTCCAGGATCAGGCCCTGGGCTGAAGGTAGATGCCCAACCGCTGAGACACCCAGGCGTCCCATCACTAATATTTCCTTATAATTTTTTCATTGTTTCCTATAATGTTAATAACACAGATGAGGGTCAAAATATGGCTCTGTCCCATATGAGTGGTTTGAGGAAATTACTTAACCTGAGTTTGAATTTATTTTCCTGAAAAAATGGACATCATAATACCAACCTATCAGAGTTGCTTTGGAGAGTAAAAGAATTACTTTATACAAAGCATTTATCTATCATGCTAGAAACCAGCATACAAAGAGTCAATAAATAGTAACTATTTCTTTTAATGTTATCACACATCATATTGGACTTCTTGATTTCACGGACATATTTTTATGACTAAAAACTTATGGCAATAGTATTTCTACCTGTTTTTTAAAACAAATTTCATATTATTTAATTAATGCTGTAGCTTTTCATTTTCTAAATTATTTTTAAATGTATGCATTAAAATATTTGAATATATATATGCCAATCACAGAAATACCTTAATTCTTTGAAGACTAGTTATATGCAGCATCCTACAATGTGGTCATTTAAAGCTGCAGTCTGAAGTCTTCAGATGGCCAAATAATAGTATAATCCAAGAATATTAAAAGGTTTCTTATACACAGGAACAGCTGAGACTATGAATTTGAAATACAAATAGGATATTGAGCCTTCTTTATCTTACCTCTAAGAGGCCATCATCCGGTAGATCAGTACAGTGAACGGCATTCTGGATCTTAGTTTTACCAAAGATTGCTCTGAGGGTTCCAGGGCGTAAATGCCGGGCAATTTCCTAGAAAATACACATTTACATATAAGGTTGGTCACTCAGTATTAACAAGAAAAACACCAGTTATCTGAAACACTTGAATTACCTGTTTATGAAATCATGTATACATTGATGGCACTGACTTTTTTCTGGAAATATTGTGTATGTATGAAAACTTTGAAGAATGAAACATTTCAGTTCACTCATAAAGCTTTTTCTGTGGCCTGATATAAAGTCCAGAGGGCAACAATAATTATATCTCTTTTTAACAACAGTTTATGGAAATCACATAAAATACGAACCTAGTTCATTACTGTGAAAAACCTGAATCCAAACAACTTAATTTAAAATGAGCTAGTTTGGGATCCCTGGGTGGCGCAGCGGTTTGGCGCCTGCCTTTGGCCCAGGGCACGATCCTGGAGACCCGGGATCGAATCCCACGTCAGGCTCCCAGTGCATGGAGCCTGCTTCTCCCTCTGCCTGTGTCTCTGCCTCTCTCTCTCTCTCTGCGTGACTATCATAAATAAATAAAAAATTAAAAAAAAATTAAAAATAAATTAAAAATAAAAAATAAAATGAGCTAGTTTGATGGCACTGCTTTCAAAAGATTTTTCAAAATGTTCCAGTTGTATCAGCTTAGCACTAGCTCACATTAGGGGAAAGAATGGTTACAAATAACTCAAAACTGAGAGTAAAAGTAACAAGAGGTTAAAAAAATTAAAGATGGGGGAGTATTAATGACTTACTTATTAGTCTTTTTTTTACATTCTTTTTTTTTTAAGATTTTATTTATTTATTTATTCATGAGAGACACAGAGAGAGGCAGAGACACAGGCAGAGGGAAAAGCTGGCTCCATGCAGGGAGCCCAATGTGGGACTCGATCCCAGGACCACAGGATCACACCCTGAGCCAAAGGCAGATGCTAAACTACTGAGCCACCCAGGCATCCCGTTGAGCCACCCAGGAGTCCCCTTTTTTTAAAATTTTAAGTGAAACATTTCCAAAACTTCAAATTTTGACATATACACACAAAAAGGGTATCTAATTTTTATGATTTTTTTTAAAAGTAACAAATAACCTGTGTGCCCACTATTTAGCTGAAAAGTACCCTGTATAGGACTTCAGCCTGACTTCATGCTATCCCACTCCAACCTCTACCCAGTGGTACCCGTTACTCTCAATTTTATTTAAAAATTCCTTTGTTTCGTTTGGTTTTCAAAACACTGTTTTTCAGATTTGTTCATGTTGTTGTGTAGTTCATTTGTTTTTATTACTATAAAATTCATATTTTATCCATTTTCCTGTTAATGGACATTCAACTAATTTTTTCTCTCCCCTCCTTGCTTTTGACATGCACACACATAATCACACACAACTCTGTGTGTAGTATGGCACTCTTATATGTAGTATGGTGCATGTATGCAAGAGTTTTGTTTGGGTTAGGGCCCAGACATACTCAGTACTGCCAAACCATTTTCTTAAGTGGCTGTAACAATTCGCCTCAATCATTAGTGCACCAAGAATTCCCACCACACACATTAAAAATCAACATTTGATATTGGCTGACTTTTTAATTCTGCTATCGTGGTGGGTGTGGAATGGTGTCTCACTCTGTTCTTAGTTCATACTTCCCTGATTACTAAAGATGGCTAGTGTCCTTTCATACACATCCACTTTTGTAAAATGCTTATTCTTATCTTTTCTCCATGTTCCTACTGGCTTTTATTTTCATTCCTTTTGATTATTATTCTTGTATCCTGAATTCTATTTTTTGTCACTTTTTTGTGAGGCAAATATCTTTTCCCTGTCTGAAGCTTGTCTTTGGGTTTTCTTTAGTAGGATTTTTATGAACAAAATTACTAAATTTTAATGAAATTAAATTTATCAATATTCTCATTTATGATTTGTTGTTTCTGAAGGAATCATTCCCTACTCCAATACCATAAGGATACTCTTCTCTATTGTCTTCTAAAATCTTTAAGTTTTGCCTTCCACTTGAAGTTCTTGATCCATCTACAATTGACTCTTGGCTATGAAGTGAGGGGGATAACCATTTTCATTTTTTCCACATGGATATTTAATTGCCCAAGCACCATTTATTGAATAGTTTCTCTCCTTCCCCACCAGTCTCCAGTGATTAGCTCTGTTATATTTAATATTTCTGTGTAGGTATGAGTCTGTTTATTGGTTTGCTGTTTGGTTCCACTGGATGTTTTGTCCATTTGTACATTTACCTTATCCTGTCTTAATTATTATAATTTTATAATTAGACTTCATCTGGTAGGGCATCTTCAACTCTAGATTTTGGTTTTGAATGCATGAAGTCTGAGTTGCCTATCAGATATTCAAGGGAAAATTTCAAATACACGGATGGGTGTGAGCCCCAAGTTCAGAGGAGTCTTCCATATTGCAAATAACAATTTGGGGACCCAAAGCATTTTTAAGGTATTTAAAGGTTTCAGTTGGATGAGACTGTGAAGGCAGTGACAGGAGATATGGGGGTGCCATATCATTGGAAAGTCAAGGAGACAACGAGAGATGAGCAAAGGAGATGAAGAAGGAATGACTAGCTAGGTAAGAAGAAATCCAGGCAAGTGCATTCCTAGAAGACAGTGAAGAAAAATGTCAAGGACAGAGGGTCATCAGCAGTGTCCAATGCTGCTGAAAAGTCAAGTAGGGTAAAGACCAAGAACTGCAAACCTGACGTATCAATATGGTGTCAAGAATATCCTGGACAAGAGTGGTTTCAGAGGCCTGGAGATGAGCAAAACACAGATTAATGTGATTTCAGGAGAGAAAGGGAGTAGAGGAACTGGGAAAAGTGAATACAGTCAACTATTTGAAGAGTTTTGCTGCTAACATTGAGCAGTAAATGGAGAGAAGAGGAATGGGAGAGAGGTTTCTCTGGAGGAGAGTGTTATTTTTAAAATGAGAGAAATAATAGCATGTTTACATGCTGAGAGGAATGATCCAATGAAGACAAACACTGACAAAGCAGGAATAAGAGGGAATTGCTAGAGTGGAGTCACATGTAAGAGTAGGGGAGTTGGCCTTATCCAGGAGCATGGAACATCCATCTTTAGCATCAAGAATACACACGGAGTCTGCTGCAGGGAGTGGATATATACAGAGGTGGGAACTTATGGAAGCTCTCTATTTTTAATTTTTATTGAGATATAACTTACATAGGTAACATGCATTGGTTTTAAGTGCCCCATGAATTTTGTCAAATGTATAAACTCAGTAATCACCATCCTGAACAAAATATGGAACATTTCCAAAGTTCTCTCCAGAAGTTTTCTTATGATTGATTCTATTATGCAGTGAAAGGGGCAGCAGGATTGTCATCAGCTGGAGAGGAAGGCTGGGGAGGAAGTTTTTGGGATGTCAGGAGAGAAAAGAAGGTACAGAACACATTTTAAGAGAGCAAGAGAATGAATTAGAAACTGAAATGTGACTGCTGACAGCACTAAGGGCCCTCCTGTGAGGTCTTTCATTAGTGAAGGTAGTGATCACGAATGCAAAGGGAGATCATACAGGATAGCTGTGTGTTCTCCAGCCACATACAGCTGCATGGGTGCAGGCAGAGATTTGATAGAAAGTTGAATGTAATGAGGGTTAGGGCTTTACCAAAAGAAAACCACAAAACAAGAGAGGGGTAAGGGAGTTGAGAGTGTAAGCAAGGGAATGATAGTAAGGACAGGCAACAAAAATTAAACTGAGTAAGAAACTGAGGGCCTAGGGTAGGGGTGCAGGGGTGAGAGATGCTGAAAAGGTAGATCAATGGATTGGAGCTCCTAGTGGGACAGAATGAGTATTAAAATTGCCATTTGAAGAAGTGAGCTGGAAAGTTAAGGGAAAAGATACCTAAAATTGAAATTACTGGAAGTGAGTGGTGAGGGGGTGTTGGTTAACAACCCTTTTGGGGTTTGCCAGGTGTAATCTGAAACTGGCCCCTGTACTCAGAGGGCGGGAAGAAACTGAAGAAAGTTTAGTAGTGGCAGTTTTCATAAGCAAAAGGAACTTGAGTGGCAGTAAGGTGAGTGGATTCCTGCACTCACTAGCAACATCTTAAGTTCACACAGAGGCCTTAACTGGGTTCCGTCATGCATACTGTGCAGGTGTTCTCAATACCATATCATTATCTCAAGGCTGGGCCCTTGGAGCAGCCACTAGGGGCCAGAAAGGCAAGCAGAACCCACATTCCAAGGACAGGCGAGGGGACAAGGAACCTCTGATCCACTAGGTCAACTGGTGGTCATATCTTTTCAATGACCTTCTCCAACAGGGGGTTACAGTGATTTATAATGATCAATTTTAAGACGTAACCATTGCCCAGGTCACATGGAGGGCAAGCACAGTGAGGAAAGGAGGATCGCAGACTAAAGCCAAAATGCTGAGTGGATCAGCTCTGTAGATATGGCAATCACCAAGAGCTATGGCGGCTGTAGCTTGTGGTGCAAAAACGCTGAGAGGTATTCACACGTGTGATTCAATGACTTTGGCACATTTTAAAGGTGTGCATCTATTTAATTAAGTCTTCCTTTCAAGGTTGTATCAAATGTCAGTTACAAATATATTACTTAAGAAAAACATTTTGATAAATTAGAAAATAAGGGTGGCTGAATATTTTATTTCAAATTCATGACTTTTATTCTGTTCCCCCTAATTTTCCTGAGAATCAAGCACCCAATCTTACACACCTACTCTTCTCACGTGGTGGTAAGCTGCCATTCGGTGAAGATGTACTTTGTAAAATCATGAAGGTGAGTACTTATTTTCCTTTTCCTGTAATTTCAGTTAGGAGGAACATACTTGAAAAGGACTCCATTTGAGAGAACTGTTTCATAAGAACTTATCCTGTACCTACTTTATTTGGCACTCACCATTTTCATTAAAATATTGCTTTCATGTAGGTGACTTTATATGTACAACACTCGAATTCTGAAGAAGGGTGTGTGTGTGTGTATGTGTGTGGTGATGGTGGTGGTGGTAATTGGGGAGGTTGTTGTTAAGGTCTAATCATAATGTGCCATGGTGAAAGAATGTGGTCTCTTTGGTCATCCTTTGAAGGGATTTGTTGGTATTTTCTTTGCATAGTCAATTTTAGTCAGAGTCTCAAGGGTAGCTGTGAATAATGTTGTTACAAGTTGCATTTTCTGGGAAACCAACTCTGAGGCAGATTTGCATGCAGGAAGTTTACTGGGAAGTGGCCTCAGGATCTACACTTGTGGGGAAGTAAGTTACATGGGATTGGGCAGAGGGAGTAGCTGAACTGCAATGAGTAACAACAGCAGCCTCAGATAATCCTACAGCGAACTCTAGAGCTACTATGACCCCTCAAAATCATCCTGAATTGAAGCAAACAGGTACAGCCTTGATTTCTCCAAAATGACTAGTCACTGGATATGGGCCACTCCAGGGAAGGGGCCATGACCTCAGGGGCAAGGTGACTTTCTTTAACAGGGGGCAATATCTGGAGGACTTACTGAATTACTGTCAGTTGCCAACATACAGGAGAATGGGCACTTTAGTCCTGAAGGTGAAAGGGGGATCTGAGTGGCCCTCCACAGCCTCTACTACTTATAGACATACAAACACACACAACGTATGTTGCATACACAGCATATATGACAAATATGTTGTTGCAGACTATCACAATCTGATTACCATTCTTTTTAGGTAATTAATTTTTTCTCTTTTCTGGAAAGTTTTGCATTATCTCTTTATCTAGGTATTGGTTATTTGCCAGTCATTCTGTTCCACTGGTCTATTGACTGTTGTCCAATTGAATGTGAAGAGCCACATCTTTAGTCAGCTTCTATGTCTTCCATTGTTTTCTCTCCTCCATGTCATGTCTTCTTTCCTTTGGTTATTTCTATGCAATAAATGTTGCGACTTCTGATTCTATCTTCCCTCTTTTTTTAAACTGGATCCAGGTAAGGAGTCCAAGATGGCAGAGGAGTAGGAGACC
Source organism: Canis aureus (assembly GCF_053574225.1). NCBI lineage: Eukaryota > Metazoa > Chordata > Mammalia > Carnivora > Canidae > Canis > Canis aureus. The sequence continues at coordinate 51,725,875 of NC_135616.1, forward strand.
TTAGTTTTGTGTGGTCCCAGGAATTCTGCTAGATAGCTATCAAATCTGTCTAAGCACCTGCAAACTCAACCTGAGATCTAAGAAAAGAATTGCTGCAACTTTACAAATAGAAAATTGATCACTTTCAGCAGGGAACCATAGTGATGTCCCCTGTCTGATTTCTTTTTTTTTTTTTTAAGATTTTATTTATTTATTCATATGAGAGAGAGAGAGGCAGAGACACAGGCAGAGGGTGAAGCAGGCTCCATGCAGGAAGCCCGATGTGGGACTCGATCTCAGGTCTCCAGGATCATGCCCTGGGCTGAAGGCAGCGCTAAACTGCCGAGCCATCCGGGCTGCCCTCCCTGTCTGATTTCTAATATTGGTTTATATTTCCTCACTTTTTTCTTGGATGTTTATCAAATTTGCTTATCTTCTCAAAATATATACTCTATTATTATTTTTCATCGATCTGACATTCCTTAAATCTCTCTGAGGATACTGACTCTCTTATTTTAAAGGTTATTTGTTAGCTCTATTAATTTGCTTTCCTTAGGTATTGGTTCTGTGACAGTTCTGAGCCCATGGTGCTATCTGCCATGTTAATGCACTCATTTTACTGACATTCTCTATTTCCCCAAACCCTCTGAGCCACCTTCAATTCATTGTTCATGCTGCTATCATTTTGCACCAACAAACAGATATTATTATGCTACTCACTTGCTATGGCCTAAGGCCTAAATTCCTTAATGTGGCTCCTTCAAGATCCTCCGCATTTTGCCTAAACCTATCTTGTAGGCTTCACTCAAACTTTCCCTGAAAGCTTAAATCCCACTAACATCATTTCCTCTATGGGACTTATTTGAATTCTGCCCAGGGGAATTTTACTTTTTCCATTGTTTCAAGAGGAATTTATGCTCCTATTAAAGACCTCTGATTTGTATCTTATATGGGTTTTTTGTGTGTGTGTCTATTTTTGTAAGTTCTCATTAGACTCTCAACCTTTAACACAATATAAAACTTCCTTGGTATTTTATGTCTTATTTCTAAACACAGAGTAAATGTTTGCCAAACACTTGTTGACCGACATAAAATGACAACGTTTCTACTCAGGGAGCTAGGTTGGAGAAGTAAGGAAGAGCAAGGGCTATGGTGGAAGGCTCTGTGGATTTGAATTTTGCCTTTGTCACTGACTAGTTGTTTGACCACATGTGTTCCTTAACCTCTCTGCTTTAATGTCCTCATTTGTACAATAGGGATAAAAACAAGACTTAATGATGGTGTTGTTGTGAGAACTGAAGGAATAACTCACATTATTTAGAGATGTGTCTGTCACATTCAATAGACAATGCCTATTAGTTTTATTAATATAACCTTAGGATTTATTGAAAATTAAGATGAGACTTCCTAGAAAAAGAGTATACTTTGTTTATGCATTAAAGGTAGCCCAACCAAATATTCAAGTATTTTTTTAAAGAAAGGTTTATTTATTTTAGAGAGTGAGAAAGAGTGAGAGAGAGAGCTCAGGGGGGAGGGGCAGAAGGAGAAGGAGAGAGAGAATCTCCAACAGATTCCCTGCTGGGTGCAGAGCCCCACATGGGGCTCGATCCCAGGACCCTGAGGTTATGACCTGAGCCAAAATCAAGAGTCAGACGCCTAACTGACTGACCTACCCAGGCATCCACATATTTTAATAAATATGTGACATCTCTCAAGATTTTTAATGATAGTTTTAGAATAAAGGTAAATGTTTAAATAATCAAGTAATAAGACACTTAGATTAAATGATAATCTATAAGTAAACAAATCACAAAAAGTATAAAGTCTTTACTGCTATATTTTGTTTAGGTAAATGATAATGATGAAGCATAAAGCTATATAACAAGTATTTTCTTCATAGCTTCTTTCATTTTTCATTAAAACTTAGGCTTTCATCTCATCTTTTTTTGAAAAAGTAGATACATTGATTTTACTTTTGATTATTGTAAAATTTCATATACACCTATAAAAATAAAAATTACTGAAACACTGAAAGTGAAAGTCCAGAAGAACCTTCCACAGATCATTCTCCCCCTCTGTTTCCTGGCAGTTTTTCCCTAATTGTTACTAATAGACTCATGCTCATGCTCTCCTGTTCCTTGTACTATGGTGAAAACCATCCCACCAAGCACATCCCTTAATGAAGCAGAAATGAATATCAGATACGTAAAAGCAATGTAAAATACCAACATGCAATTTTCATATCAGAAATGATTTAACTTACTGTAGTTTTAATAAGTAATAGGTTATCCTGAGAAACTGAGACTCTTTAAAGCCTCACATTTATTTGCATTTAGAAGGTCAGCAGTCTTTCAAACTCTACTAAATTCCTGTCATATCCATCTGCCACTACAACCTGGCCTGCTGAGCACCCTCAAGTCAAATGCTTAGTTATTATACAGCTCATCAGAAGTACTAAAAATTCTGCTCTGGTAATCCTGCCGTAGGAGGAAGAATTCTGGCTTAAAGAATGACCTCTAAATCTAAGACATGGGAAAAATGCAGTAAGTAGGATGATGATTAGCTAAATACTGAAAACACATTGGAGAAACTTTATATAATTATCTTACTATTGTGTCCATTATAAATATTTTTGTTTATTGAATTTTAAGTCTGCCAGACTCATAAAATACATCTGGACAAAGAAAACAAATTGCTTACACAGAAAGCCATATTGTTTCAGTTATTTATAATACAAGAGAGATAATGCAAGATTGAAAGTGACCTTCCACTAACGAAATGTATTGGGAAGAGATCTGTGACATTTATTGATTACACAACTTTTATGAGAGACGACTTGTTGATCAACTATAGAATATATTCATACAATGAGTGGTACATGGTGGATAATCACAATTGGTTATTAATCTAATTTCAAAAAGATTCTAAGCAAAAGGAAAACATCTACTCTAAACTATAGGGTAACCGTGTTAGCTATGATAGAGACAAGTGGATAAATATTAAAAGAACTATAGGGATCCCTGGGTGGCTCAGCAGTTTAGCGCTTGCCTTCGGCCCAGGTCGTGGTCCTGGAGTCTCAGGATCGAGTCCTGCATTGGGATCCCTGCAGGGAGCCTGCTTCTCCCTCTGCCTGTGTCTCTGCCACTCTCTCTCTGTGTCTCTCATGAATAAATAAATAAATCTTAAAAAAAAAAAAAAAAGACAAAGAACTAGCATAGCTTCAGTCTTGGCAACCCTACAAAAGCTGTGAAGCAAAACAGAAAATCATGCTAGAACTATTGCCCTCATTTCACAGACAACAAGGGTAATAAAACTTAATATTAAAGACCAAATAAGCAACTGATATAATTAAAGCAGCAAATATTCATTCTTTTAGCCAATGAGTCCTGTAATATTAAAAAGTACATGCTGAGTTCTTGCCTCGATTCCTCTGGTACTTCAGAAACATCCCACCAAAGTTGACCTTCAAAACAACTTCTCCACTTGCATGAAACTTTATATTAACTAATGCAGTGATAGTTTTATATTCCTGGGAGATGAGCAGTATCGGATAAATTCTCAACTAAAACATGATAATGGAACACTGGAGGAACTGGAAATAGGAAAGGGGACCACAAGAGAGATCCAAAGGCTACTTTCTATAAGTCTAAGGATCCTTTTAAAACCTATGCACGGGACTCAGAAAGAATAACTGCAAAATTAAACTCAACTACTTATGTATTAATCTCATTGAGTGAGCTGTCGGAGAATTCACAGTAAATACACTTATCTTACTAGCTCCGGAGGCCACATGATTTGCTTAAATATGAGGAATCATTAAAACACCTGGCTTGTGAACTCTTGACAGGCTTCACATCTCACTTTTCATTAAGTAGAAATTAGATGTAATGTAAATTTATAGAACCTGAAGAGGGTGATAATTAAATGGGATTTCAGGCAAAACATTTAGACAATTCAATCCTGTCTTTTGCACTAGGCTTCAATAGACCACATGCCATAGTAATCACTTCCCCTTACTTAGCTGTTTGCTACTTTAGCCAATAGGCACTAGCTGACACAGGTGTTATTTTAAAGTAAAAATGATGATCCCTGCATTTTCTTTTTAAATAGCTGGGCAAATCTCTTTGCTCACTTTTACGTAAATTACATTTTAGCAAAACCCACAAGGACTCATTTATATTAAGTCTGTGAGCATAAATGTTAGTATAGAGGAAGAAAATGATACAATTTTTTGATAAATATTTTCCTATTTTGTTTTTCCCAAATGCTACATTTAGGAGACTTAACCTTTGAAGTATAGTCATATTACTACTGAGAAACTTGAAAGACTCTCAATCTCTCCTCTAAAAAGAAGTGCTCCCCACAGCCTACCCTGCCCTGATAAAATGAAGAACTGCTACGCAATCTTTCTGGACTTAAAGGTCAATACTCGGGAACTCCTCTAAAGGAACAAAACAATGAAACAGATGGGACCCATACTTGGCACCTTTAACACTCAATTTATTATAAAGTCCTGTCAATAAAATGCTGAAATACAGTCCACAGCAGCCTATTTCTCTTTTCCTCCACTCTGCTATCATATTCTCTTGCCTAGACTATTGATTTCTTAGATTTCACTCTTCCTGGTTTATGTAGTCTCCTAGTTCTTACTGCTCCTGATAAATACATTCACCACAAAACAGGATATTCAACAAAGCTGAATCATACCATTTCTCTCCTTAAGATGCTTTCCTTCTAAACAGGAAATCTAAAAATTTTAACATGCTCTAGAAAGGCCTATGTGATCTGAATCCTGCTTACTTCTCTACCTGCACCTGAAATAATCTAGTCCCTTCCACCTCTTCCCATTTTCAAAGCCACCAAGCTCTTTCCTAGCTCAAGCATGAAAACACATACAATTCCCTCTGAATATTCTGGCTCAGAAGTTTTTCTCCCTCTTCTCAAGAAGTTCATAGTCCTTACAAATGGTTCAGAATAAGCAACACAAGTAAGACCAAGTCCGTTCTATAGAGTGGCTTTCCTAACCCTTCATTTTACCCTCCTTCCAGATGGAGGTTAGGAATCTAAAAAATTACATTCTCTAGACACCCTTTAGGCTAGAATTCTTTTTTTTTTTTTTGGCTAGAATTCTTGATGTAAATTTTGTCCCAATAAGATCTGGAAGGCAGAAATGAACACAGGCCAGCTGCCTGCTGATGTTGCCCCTGGCAGACAAAGTGGGACGCACGAGTGTTCGGAGGCAGTTTTGGCTAGACTCAAGGCCTAAGTTACCAGATTCTGTGACAGTCAGTGCCGGTGGCAGCAGTGGAGGTAGCAGTAGCAACTTTTGCCTTAGATGCTGGTATGGTGAGGTGGCCTTGACATCAATAGCTCCAGTGGTCTAAAAACTCAATATATATAGGGATACTTCAAATTATAAAATAGGACAAGAGAGTTTATAAAACTTAAAAGATTATTTATCCTATAGTAGCAACATAAATCTCAGCAGTGTGTGGAAATATCTTGGGTGTCTTAAAGGCCTAGGTCCAGCATACAGGACTGAATTAAATAAGATAATGTCCACAAAATGCCTAATAGTGTCTGGCCAAATCAGAGGCATTCAACAATAGATACAGTTATCATCTTCATAATATTATAAATAAATTCCCAAGATTATAGCTAATAATGAAGCATTTAGATAGTACTTTTCATTTTAAAAAAATGAAATATTTCATATGTACCTTGCAACCCCCTATTGTGTTGGCAATGCAGACAGTTATCACCTTTTATATGGATTACCTGGTTTTACACTCTTAGATTTCCTATCCAGCACTGAAGAAAGAGTGTATCCAAAGATCAACCACTTTGGGCAAACTCTTTTAATTTCCTAACCTGCTCCAGGCCTGCTACAATTCCCTTTAAAGTTGCCAGAAGTCTACCCCTTCTGGCGCAGTCCACCCTCTCACCTTGTTTAGACCACAGTGGTCTCCGAACAGGTCAGCCTGAGTCCACCATCAAAAATTTATTCCTCTTGTTTCACTCTTGTCATTTGTAAATGCCTCAAGGGCTATGACTTTTGTATATCCACCACACAGAGAATGCTCATGAAAGATTCACTGAGTAACACCAGTAATGGTTTAGTGCAGGAATGAATACATGAGTGAAATGACTACACGATCAAATATATACACTTCATTAACCTGGTTAACAACAGGGTAGAGAAACTAGATCTCTTGGTTACTAATAATCCAGCAGGCCCTTTTGGGTATGTTACATTCTACAGACATGCCTATTTTAAGGAACCCTGAAACATATCCTTTTGAAATGAAAGTAATCACTACTTAATTTATCTATTTTGTGAGTTGATGGTTTTGTATATCAGACTTTCTCAAATTAGGGCACATCTGTTTGAAAATGGAATTAAGAACTCTAAGCACTAATCCCAAAGCTCTGAAAGTGACTTGCTCTGTGACCTTGATTAAAGATAATACTACTGTTTCATCACAGATACAGAACCCTATGTGGTGAATATGAAATGAGATGGGAGCAGTCCACCAGAGTGGCATTAGGTATAAGCGCATGCTCATAAATGACTTTTCCAATTGGGATAGTAAGACACACCCAAATTCCCTGAAGGACTACTGAATCTTCTGGTGAATACCCATAATGTAGAAAGGACCAACTCATTCTCTAAACATTAGTGGTCACATTATAGTTAATCATCTTTAATCTTATTTGAACTGCTCTATTACATGTGCTTTCTTTTGAAAACATATGCTCCTCTATTGCTCTATAATGTAATAAATCACATTCTTATATAGGATCTTGAGGCAAGATCCTCATTTAAAGAGGAAATACTAAACTCTGTTTACCACAGTTACAATGTCATTATTTTCTTGATTATATATCTTTTACCAGTACACATTTGTGCACAAAATACACTGAATTTTTCTATGAATGAGAATACTTGATAAATCAGAATACCCCTTTACCTATATAAATCAGATTACAGTTCTTGCCCTCAGAAGTATCTTGTTTTTCTTCCCCAAATCTTTATTGTAAAAAAAAAAAAAATCTTTATTTTTTATTTTTTCCTCTCATCTTTAGTCTTTAACTATTACAGCCTTTTTAAAAAGAAAAACTTGGGACACCTAGGTGGCTCAGCAGTTGAGCATCTGCCTTTGGCTCAGGGTGTGATCCTGGGGTCCAGGATTGAGTCCCGCATCAGGCTCCTTGCTGGGAATCTGCTTCTTCCTCTGCCTATGTCTCTGTGTCTTTCTCCCAGTGTCTCTAATGAACAAATAAAATCTTAAAAAGAAAAAAACGAAAAACTTTTATTTCAGATTTATATTCCAAAAGGTAACTTTAATGCCTGAAATTCACTTTCTCTTCCTAAAAGAATTATAAACTATCATCTTGAAACACAATATTTACTTTGGAGAAAAAATGTTCCATTTCCTCAACCTTTTCTAGGCTCTGATCTCTGCTCTTCTCTGCCAAAGCAATGTTCAGAGCACCTTACATAAATCTGATTTTCTTTTATACTGCTGGAATGAGACAATTTTCCTTCTTAACAAATGGTAACTTTGAACTTTAATCTGTGTAGTTGAGTATTTTAGGAAACCACAGAAAAAGTAATTTCAAAACTATCATTCAACAGTTATTAGAATGAATGCTGGCATCTCCAATCCTGGTTTTCTAGTACCTCAAACACATGTCCCCAAATAATTATCTTCCACTACCCTCCTGCAATCTCCAGGTGCCAGTTGAATATCTCTTCTTTTGTTCCAAGTGGCATCACTATCCTTCCAAATGTCCAGGGAAGATAATTTAAAACTTTCTCTAACAATTTCAGTCATTATGCACAACCAGTTGGTCACTACCTAACTTATTAATTTTATTTGTTAATATCCCCCTCCATTTATTCAATGAGTATTTATTGATACCTTTAACATGTGAGATGCTGGTGCTGTAGGTAAGGAAATAAGTTTAATTACACATGACATTTTTTATTTTAAGAAGTCACAGTCTTACGAGATGTCAGGTAAATAAACAGATAGTGATGTTCTAGGAATCAATAAACAGCTGTCAAAAAATAAACAATAACAAACTGATCTGTACCATTTTCCCATTTCCATAGTGTAGATACTCCCACCATGACAGCATATAGACTTGAGAAGTGACGCTAATGACTGGATCTTGCAAGCTGGTGCAAGCTGACCCAACACGCAATGTGACAAAAGCTCTCCTGGAGATATGATGCAAAGTGCCCTGGGAATGAAAGGAAGGGTACCCAGGGCAGGTTTCACAGGATTTTCTAGGTTCTGTGAACTTTCTTCCATTTTTCACAGCTACTCTTTAGCTTAGCAAGGTGCAGGGGAAGTTGGCATGATAGCTTTTTCCGTAACTCAATCATCCCATTTTATAAACAATAATTAAGACATATAAGGTATGATAATTCAAGGAGCTCCTTAATTTTGCCCTGAAATATTATTTTAGCCTCATCACTTTTGTAAATGGACACAGTACACAAAAAAGGACATACATACTTGCTTTAATAGTGAACCTTTTTAAACAACTTGCAACGAGTCCTGTTATTTTCTGTGATACTCACCTCAACATGCCTATCAAACACAGTGGAGTGATGTTTATCAACACATTTATTTACTTTTCCATAAACTTGAAATATATTTTTATATAACCATAATTTGTTCACACTATTCCTTCAGGAAAAATCTAAGCCCCTACAAGAAAAGTCCCTCCATGAAGCATTTCCCAATCTCTAGCTAGAGTTAAGACCCTCTGTGCTACAAAGGGTACTTAGCATAGTGTAACTTGTGTCGTAACTGAAATTATGTTGGCTATCTCTCTGTAAGAGCATTGATCAGCACTATTTGCAGATGGCATGATATTGTATGCATAAAATCCTAAAGATTCCACCAAAAATACTATAAGTAATATATGAATCCAGTGAAGTTATAGGATACAAAATTAATACCCAGATATTGGTAGCATTTATATACACTAATAATGAAGTAGCAGAAAGAGAGATTAAGAAAACAATTCCATTTACAATTGCACCAGAAAGAATATCTAGGAATAAACTTAACCATGAAGGTCAAAGACCTATACTCTGAAAACTATAAAACACTGATCGAAGAAGTTGAAGATGACATAAACAAATGGAAAGATATTCTACATTCTACAGATTAGAAGAATTAATATTGTTAAAATGTCCACATTATCCAAAGCAATCTACAATTCAATGCAATCCCCATCAAAATACCAATAGCATTTTTCACAAAACTGGAACAAATAATACTAAACTTTGTAGGGTACCACAGAAGATCCCAAATAGCTAAAGCAATCTGAGAAAGAAGAACAAAGCTGAAGGCATCAGAATCCCAGATTTTGAGATACACTAGAATGCTGCAGTAATCAAAACAGCGTGGTACTGGCACAAAATAGACATAGATCAACAGAAAAGAACAGAGAGCCTAGAAACAAACCCCATGCTTATATGGTCAATTATTCTATGACAAATGAGGCAAATACATATAATGAGAAAAAACAGTCTCTCCAATAGACGGTTTTTAGAAAACTCGACAGCTACATGTAAAAGAATAAAACTGGACCACTTTCTAACACCATACTCAAAAATAAACTCCAAATATATTAAAGACCTACAAGTGAGACCTGAAACCATAAAACTCCTAGAAGAGAACACTGGAAGTAATTTCTCTGATATTGGTCATAACAACATTTTTCTAGATATATCTCCTAAGGTAAGAGAAACAAAAGCAAAAATAAACTATTGACACTACATCAAAATAAACAGCTTTTGCACAGCAAAGGAAACCAAAAAATGAAAAGGCTACCTCCCAGGGGCCTGAGCGGCCTGGGAGCGCAATTCCAGCAGCACAAGCCCCGGATCCCAGGGCGCTGGGGACACAGCCTAGGATCCTGCACTCCCCTGGGACAGGTGGAGGCTGGGAGGGCACAGGACAGTGAGGATGCTCCTGCACCAGGCATCCCCCAGCTGTGGTCAGTGCCTCCCACCCCTGGGAGCCTCTAGGTCAATGCAGACTGGGAGCTGCGGTAGTTACTGGGGGAGCTGACTCCAGGGCTGGAGAGCTGGCCACCGCCAGTGTGGTCGTTCCTCCTTGTGTCACACTGTGTCTGGGATGGAGTGGGGCCACCTGAGAACAGAGGCCTCACAAGGATAAACAGCTCCCACTGAGCCGTGCACCTGGCAGGGCGTGGGGCAGCTCCCCCAGGTGCACACACCTGAGAATCAGCACAGCAGGCCCCTCCCCCAGAAGACCAGCTGGAAGGACAAGGGAAGAGCAAGTTCTTGACCAAGCAGTGCAGGAAAGCTCCAGGGGAAGTCGAGTGATTTACAGTATATAGATCCAGAGGATACCCCTCCTTGTTTTGTTCTGTTTTTTGTTTGTTTTTTATTTTTTTCTCTTTCTTTTCTTCCTTTTTCTAGTACAACTCACTTTTAGCCACTCTGCACTGAGCAAAATGACTAGAAAGAAGAACTCACCACAAAAGAATCAGAAACAGTACTCTCTTCCACAGAGCTACAGAATTTGGATTACAATTCAACGTCAGAAAGCCAATTGAGGAGCACAATTATAAAGCTACTGGTGGCTCTGGAAAAAAGCATAAAGGATTCAAGAGACTTCATGACTGCAAAATTTAGATCTAATCAGGCTGAAATTAAAAATCAATTAAATGAGATGCAATCCAAACTAGAGGTCCTAACGACAAGGGTTAATGAGGTAAAAGAACAAGTGAGTGACATAGAAGTCAAGCGGATGGCAAGGAAGGAAGCTTGGGAAAAAAGATAAAAACAATTAAAATACCATGAGGAAAGGTTAAGGGAAATAAATGATAGCCTCAGAAGGAAAAATCTACGTTTAATTGGGGTTCCAAAGAGTGCCAAAAGGGACAGAGGACTAGAAAGTGTATTGGAACAAATCATAGCTGAGAACTTCCCTAACTTGGGGAGGAAAACACGCATTCAGATCCAGGAGATAGAGAGATCCCCCCCTAAAATCAATAAAAACCGTTTAACACCTTGACACTTAATAGTGAAACTTGCAAACTCCAAACATAAAGAGAAAATCCTTAAAGTAGCAAGAGACAAGAGATCCCTAACATATATGGGGAGAAATATTACATTAACAGCAGACCTCTCCACAGAGACCTGGCAGGCCAGAAAGGGCTGGCAGGATATATTCAGGGTCTTAAATGAGAAGAAAATGCAGCCAAGAATACTTTATCCAGCAAGGCTCTCATTCAGAATAGAAGGAGAGATAAAGAGCCTCAAAGGTAGGCAGAAACGGAAAGAATATGTGACCACCAAACCAGCTCTGCAAGAACTATTAAGGGGGACTCTGTAAAAGAAAGAGGAAGTCCAAATAAATAATCCACAAAAACAGGGACTAAATAGATATTATGATGACACTAAATTCAGATCTTTCAATAGTAATTCTGAACCTGAATGGGCTTAATGATCCCATCAAAATATGCAGGGTTTCGGACTGGATAAAAAGGCAAGACCCATCTATTTGGTGTCTACAAGAGACTCATTTTAGACCTAAGGGCACCCACAGCCTGAAAATAAAAGGTTCTAGAACTATTTTACCATTCAAATGGTCCTCAAAAGAAAGCAGGACTCACATTAGGACTCATATCTTATCCTCATGTCAGATAAATTAAAGTTTATCCCAAAGACTGTAGTAAGAGATGAAGAAGGACACTTTATTATACTTAAAGGATCTATCCAAAAAAAGGACCTAAAAATCATGAATATTTATGCCCCTAATGTGGGAGCTGTGAAGTATATCAATCAATTAAAAACCAAAGTCAAGACATACTTAGATAATAATACACTTATACTGGGAGACTTCAACACAGCGCTTTCCACAAATGACAGATATTCTAAGCACAACATCTCCAAAGAAACAAGAGCTTTAAATGATACACTGGACTAGATGGATTTCAGAGATATTTACAGAACTTTACATCCAAATGCAACTGAACACACATTCTTCTCAAGTGCACATGGAACTTTCTCCAGAATAGGTCACATACTGGGTCACAAATCAGGTCTTGACTGATACAAAAGATTGGGATTGTCCTCTGCATATTTTCAGACCATAATACTTTGAAACTAGAACTCAATCACAAGAAGAAATTTGGAAGAAATTCAAACATGTGAAGGTTAAAGACCATCCTGCTAAAAGATGAAAGGGTCAACCAGGAAATTAGACAGAATTAAAGAGATTCATGGAAACTAATGGCAACGAAGATACAACCACTCAAAATCTTTGGGATACAGCAAAAGCAGTCCTGAGAGGGAAACACATCGCAATGCAAGCATCCCTCAAAAAATTGGAAAAAACTCAAATACACAAGCTAACCTCATGCCTAAAGTAACTGGAGAAAGAACAGCAAATAAAACCTACACCAAGCAGAAGAAGAGAGGTAATAAAGATTCAAGCAGAACTCAATGAAATAGAGCCCAGAAGAACTGTAGAACAGATCAACAAAACCAAGGGTTGGTTCTTTGAAAGAATTAATAAGATAAACCATTAGCCAGCCTTCTTAAAAACAAAAGAGAAAAGACTCAAATTAATAAAATCATGAATGAAAAAGGAGAGATCACAATCAATACCAAGGAAATACAAACGATTTAAAAAACATGTTATGAGCAGCTATACACCAAAAAATTAGGCAATCTAGAAGAAATGGATGCATTTCTGGAAAACCAAAAACTACCAAAACTGGAACAGGAAGAAATAGAAAATCTGAACAGGCCAATAACCAGGGAGGAAATTGAAGCAGTCATCAAAAACCTTCCAAGACACAAAAGTCCAGGGCAGGCGGCTTCCCAGGGGAATTCTATCAAACATTTAAAGAAGAAACAATACCTATTCTACAAAAGCTGTTCCAAAAGATAGAAAGGGACAGAATACTTCCAAACCTGTTTTATGAGGCCAGCATCACCTTAATTCCAAAACCAGATGAAGACCCCACCAAAAAAAAAGGAGAATTATAGACCAATATCCCTGATGAACACAGATGCAAAAATTCTCAACAAGATACTAGCCAATAGGATCCAACAGTACATTAAGAAGATTATTCACCATGACCAAGTGGGATTTATCCCTGGGATGCAAGGCTGGTTCAATACTGGTAAAGCAATCAATGTGATAGAACATATCAACAAGAGAAAAAAACAAGAACCATAGGATCCTCTCAATAGATGCAGAGAAAGCATTTGACAAAATACAGCATCCATTCCTGATCAAAACTCTTCAGAGTGTAAGGATAGAGGGAACATTCCTCAGCATCTTAAAAGCCGTCTACAAAAAGCCCACAGCAAATACCATTCTCAATGGGGAAACACTGGGAGCTTTCCCCTAAGATCAGGAACACGACAGGGATGTCCACTCTCACCACCGCTATTCAACATAGTACTAGAAGTCCTAGCCTCAGCAATCAGACAACAAAAACAAATAAAAGGCATTCAAAAAGGCAAAGAAGTCAAACTCTTCCTCTTTGTAGATGACATGATACTGTATATAGAAAACTCAAAAGACTCCACCCCAAGATTGCTAGAACTTATACAGCAATTTGGCAATGTGGTGAAATACAAAATCAGTGCCCAGAAATCAGTGGCATTTCTATACACTAATAATGAGACTGAAGAAAGAGAAATTAAGGAATCAATCCCATTTACAATTGCACCCAAAAGCATAAGATACCTAGGAATAAATCTAACCAAAGAGATAAAGGATCTATACCCTAAAAACTAAAGAACACTTCTAAAAGAAAGTGAGGAAGACACAAAGAGATGGAAAAATATTCCATGCTCATGGATTGGCAGAATTAATATTGTGAAAATGTCAATGCTAACAAGGGCAATTTACACATTCAATGCAATCCCTATCAAAATACCATGGACTTTTTTCTGAGAGTTGGAACAAATAATCTTAAGATTTGGGTGGAATCAGAAAAGACCCTGAATAGCCAGGGGAATAATGAAAAAGAAAACCAGAGCCGGGGGCATCACAATGCCCGATTTCAAGTTGTGCTACAAATTTGTGATCATCAAGACAGTGCAGTACTGGCACAAAAACAGACACATAGATCAATGAAACAGAATAAAGAATCCAGAGATGGGCCCTCAACTCTATGGTCAGCTAATATTCAACAAAGAGGAAAGACTATCCACTAGAAAAAGGACAGTCTCTTCAATAAATGGTGCTGGGAAAATTGGACATCCACATGCAGAAGAATGACACTAGACCATTCTCTTACACCATACACAAATGTATGGTAAACTCAAAATGGATGAAAGATCTAATGGCAGACAAGATTCCATAAAAATCCTAGAGCAGAACACAGGCAACACCCTTTTTGAACTTTGCCACAGCAACTTCTTGCAAGATCCATCTATGAAGGCAAGAGAAACAAAAGTAAAAATGAACCATTGGGACTTCATCAAGATAAAAAGCGTCTGCACAGCCAAAGAAACAGTCAATAAAACTAAAAGACAACCTACAGAATGGTTGTCATTTGCAAATGACCTATCAGATAAAGGGCTAGTAACTAAGATCTATAAAAAACTTATTAAACTCAACAGCAAAGAAACAAACAATCCAATCATGAAATGGGTAAAAGACATGAACAGAAATTTCACAGAGGAAGACATAGACATGGCCAACAAACACATGAGAAAATGTTCCGCATCACTTACCATCAGGGAAATACAAATCAAAACCACAATGAGATACCACCTCACACCAGTGAGAATGGGGAAAATTAACAAGACAGGAAACAACAAATGCTGGAGAGGATGTGGAGAAAGGGATCCCTCTTGCACTGTTGGTGGGAATGTGAACTGGTACAGCCACTCTGGAAAACTGTGTGGAGGTTCCTCAAAGAGTTAAAAATAGAACTACTGTATGACCCAGCAACTGCGCTGCTGGGGATTTACCCCAAAGATACAGATGCAATGAAACGCCGGGACACTTGCACCCTGATGTTTATAGCAGCAATGTCCACAATAGCCAAACTGTGGAAGGAGCCTCGGTGTCCATCGAAAGATGAATGGATAAAGAAGATGTGGTTTATGTATACAATGGAATATTACTCAGCCATTAGAAACGATGAATACCCACCATTTGCTTCAACGTGGATGGAACTGGAGGGTATTATGCTGAGTGAAGTAAGTCAATCGGAGAAGGACAAACGTTATATGGTCTCATTCATTTGGGGAATATAAAAAATAGTGAAAGAGAATAAAGGGGAAAGGAGAGAAAATGAGTGAAAATATCAGTGAGGGTGACAGAACATGAGAGACACCTAACTCTGGGAAACAAACAAGGGGTAGTAGAAAGGGAGGTGGGCAGGGGGTTGGGGTGACTGGGTGACAGGCACTGAGGGGGGCACTTGGCGGAATGAGCACTGGGTGTTACGCTATATGTTGGCAAATTGAACTCATACACACACACACACACACACACACACACACAAGTCTACCTCCCAAATGGAAGAAGATATTTGCAAATGATACATCTGATAAAGGGTTAGTACCCCAAATCTATAATGTATACGATTTAACACCAACCCCCCCGCCCCAAACAATCCAATAAAAAACTGGGCAAAGGACCTGAAGAGACATTTTTCCAAAGAAGGCATATAGATGTCCAACAGACATATGAAAAATTTCAACATCACTAATCATTAAGGAAATGCAAATCAAAACCACAATGAGATATCATGCCCGTCAGAACGAGTAGAATAAAAAAGACAGGAAATAACAAGTGTTGGCAAGGATCTGGAGAGAAAGGAACCCTTGTACATTGTAGGTGGGAATGTAAACTGGTGCAGCCACTGTGGAAAACAGTACAAAGGTTCCCCAAGAAATTAAAAATAGAAATGCCACATGACCCAATAATTCCACTACTGGATATTTACCCAAAGAAACAAAAATACTATTTGAGAAGATATATGCATCCCTAGGTTTACTGTACATTAAATACAATAGCCAAGACATGGAAAACAACCTAAGTTTCCATTGATAGATGAATGGACAAGGAAGATGTGATGTATTTATACAAGGGATATTATACAGCCATAAAAAGGAGTGAAATCTTGCCATTTGAGATAACATGGATGGACTGACCTAAAGGGTATAATGCTAAGTGATGTACATCAGTCAGAGAAAGACAAATACCATATGATTTCAGTCATATGTGGAATTTAAGAAACAAATCAAGTGAATAAACAAAGAGAGAGAGAGAGAGAGACTCTTCAATATAGAATACAAACCAGCAGTTATCAGAGAGAGAAGGTGGATGGAGGGGATGGGAAAATAGATAAGGAGAATTAAGAGTACACTTGTCTTGTATAGAATTGTTGAATCATTATACTGTACATCTGAAACTAATATAGCAGTGTCTGTTAACTGTAGTTGAATTAACAAAAAGAAAAAGGAGGAAAACAGAGAATTGATCAGATCTGTCCTGTTTCCTGTTGAATCTGGGACTTGTACAAATAACAAAATGGCAGCACAAACAGAATGCCATGTTCTAGGTACCATTTTGTAGCTCTTGGGGGAGGCTTCCTGGGAACCCACAAACTGAAGATCTGAATACTTTATTGCTCTGTAAGTCTGGATAAGTGCAATATACTTCCCACTCATTTCAGAGGTTTTAATGATTCCCTACATAATGAGTTAATTCATACTAATACCTGAAGGTTACATTTTGTACCTTGGAGAGTGCATCTGAAAAACAAAAACAAAAACAAACCCCACAAGAGTAAAGGACATATGTTCTCTAGGTAATTAACTAAGAGTTTTTGTTTTGCTTCGTTTGGACCTGTGTGTTCTATTTTAGGCAGGGATAAGGACCTGATCACATTTTTTTTTAATTAAAAAAACAGCATTTCAGGCTTAAACTACCCAGTGATGAGCCTGGGTGGCTCAGCAGTTTAGTGCTGCCTTCGGCCCAATGCATGATCCTGGAGACCCGGGATCGAGTCCCACGTCAGGCTCCCTGCATGGAGCCTGCTTCTCCCTCTGCCTGTCTCTACCTCTCTGTTTCTCATGAATAAATAAAATCTTAAAAAAAAAAACAAACTACCCAGTGATTATCTATGCTATAGACCTTTCGTAACTTGATTGTTCAAATAATTTCTATGTAGCAAATATGTGGAAATGAATCTAGGTCCTGTTTGTGTGTATATCGTGGGCCCACCTCATTGAGAGTTTCCAACCATTCAGTTGAATATCTGTGTTATTCTCCTCAATCTTCACAAGTACACATGGCTTAGCTAAGAAAGCACACTACTCTGTACTTGCATAGGGACACAGAATAAACACATCCTAGTTATTTTCCAGCAAGTTTAACCTTATAATAACTGCCACTCAATATTGCCAAAGCATGGACTTAAAGAACAATATATATAAAGGATTGCTTTAAGAAAATACAAACAACACATTCTTTTAGAACTTCAGTCCTACACTGCGACAAGATGTGGGATCGAATCACTCTGATTTCTCATAAAACTGTCACCTACCGGGATGGTATCATCAGCTTCTTACAAAGAACAGCCTATGAAACTTGCAGCTACTGAGAATAGCTAGATCACTTAGTGCCTTCTTTGGAGATCCATGAAGGACTTTCCTCTTAGGTATTAGGAAAAGTTACGATTTTTGTGAGCAATTAGTTTGTTTATCTCATGGACACTGTCAGTCATATAATCTGATTCCATGGATGTCTAAAAACTAAGAGCCACACTGTGTCCTCCCTGTAATAAAAATATAGGACTTCATGGTACATCTTCATTTCTAGTCTCATTTGCCCCCTGTCCAGATTTCCTCATTCACTTGATTTATCTTGTTATATTGCATAAATGTCTCTAAATTGCTTTAAATTCTTTTTTTTTTAAAGATTGTATTTATTTATTCATGAGCAACACAGAAAGAGAAGCAGAGACATAGGAAGAAAGAGAAGCAGTCTCCCCATGGAGAGCTCAATGCAGGACTCCATCCAAGGACCCTGGGATTACAACCTGAGCCAAAAGCAGATGCTCAACCACTGAAATTCCTAAATTCTTTTAAATTCTAACTAAAATAGAAATTTCATATAAATAAATGAACATATTAATGGCAATGTTGTAAGCTTTTAAAAATATATACATAGTTAACTTATAATACAATTATAAATATTAACATATTTTAACTGTTATAGTGATAAGTAACTGTAGGGTTTTTGTTGCATGTGCTGTTAACAATAAATGTTTAAAAATCATAAACATGCCATTTCATGTGCTAAATATTTTACCTTGTGAAAGATTTCTCTTTTTTTGGTAAATATTTCATTTATTATTTAGAAAGAGAAAGAATGTAAGCGATCAGGGGGAGGAGCAAAGGGAGAGAAACAGAGAATCTCAAACAGACTCCCCAGTGAGTGGAGAGCCTGACATGGGGCTCTATCTCATGACCCCGAGATTAGGACCTGATTTGAAGTCAAGAGTCAAAGGATTAACCAATTGAGCCACCCAGGCACCTCCAGATTTATTTGCTTTTATAAAACTATTTAAGCTCATAAAATACTTGTATAGCCATTTGGTTTATTTAATAAGCTATACCAAAAGGAGTCCTATATTTAAATTGGTGCTATTACACATGGGATCATCTAATTCAGTCACTTTTAAAATAAAATCATCTATATATTTAAGTCTGCTTTTAAAACATGATTAAAAAGCTAGTTTTGCAATATAACAAGTTAACAGACTGCCAAGATTTGCTCATCCATGTACTCCTTAGACTCATAGAAATAGTTAACCAAGCTCTCTTTTTCTTAAATTCTTGCTGTCTTGACTCAGAGTATACATAGTATGTTTACCAAATAAAAATCTCTGTAGGAGGTAAAAAAATTAAAAGACAAATTACTGTTTTGGGAAACAGCCACTTATTCTCAGTTAAAATTCATGTGTGACTTGTTTTATGTATTGTGTATACAAACCAATATCTCTAATGTGATAAGACCATAGCAGAACTAGCCGTGTATGGTAGTAAATCAAGTTGATAAATGCTGCTCATTGTAATGCCTACTGTTACTATCTCCTCAGGTTAATTAGTTTCCAGATATTACACAACCCTTTTGTATATTCATGCACTTCAGAAACCAACATAAGTCGCCCTATTCAGAGAAAATATTTTACAAAGGAAACTGTGTAATCAGTAAAGTCGAAGTCTGTTAAACTACTATTGTGCTGAGAAAGCACAAGACAAAACAAATTACAAATGAATAAATACCTTTTATCTTCTGACCTAGCAATTTCACCTGTAAGAATTTATTCTAAGGTAATAACAAAAAGCTTGTGCAAACATTTATTTTTTTCAAACACTTATTTATAAATCTGGTCTCGGCAATGTGTTTGACATAACTTTTTTTAATATGAACAGTAGCAGAATAGTTCATTAATCATATGCTGGAATATTGTGCAGCTCTTACTAACTATGTTATGGAAGGACATTTACAGGGTAGAGACAACAGAAAACAATTGTAGGTCAGGTAGACTCATACCAAATGACACTTGTACTCAATATTTCATAGGAAGGAAGCAAGCAAATGGTTTCTACCAAAATAACCAGAAATAGGAGTCCCATTTACATACTTTAATATTGGCAATCAGCCTGAAGTGCATGTGATCTTCTGGATTATCTTTAATGAGTTCTCAATTTAGGGAAACAAGGGGGATCAACAATGAATCCTGCAATAGGCACATGGGGTTCTGGGTTGCCAGTAAAGCCTCGGGGCTCAGTTTCATTGCCTGATGGTAATTCTTAATGTACCAGTTTTGAATTCCACCAAAAAAAGGAAGGAAAGATTTGAAGGGTTTATAGCAAGTATATGCATAATCCTTGACCCTAACCTGTGATACTGCAGAATTTGAGTTTATTGGGAAAACTGCACCTGTGCTCCTCAAAGCTAGATGTTTTAAGTAAGAGCAAAAGTTAGAAAAAGAATGGATAACTCAGATGATTGGAAATCTGTTATTAAGCCTTTTTCTTTCGAGCCCAAATCTAGTGAGCCAGCATAGAAGCTATTCAGTATGATATCATTAAAATGGAAAAGTTAAAAATAAATAAATAAATAAATAAATAAATAAATAAATAAATATTAAAAATTTAAAAAAAATAAAATGGATAAGTTAATAAAATGGATCCATTACTACAGATCAGAGAGACAAATCAGGGGGAAAAAAGACAACCCTTATCTTCAGTTATTCATAGAAATTGATGTAAATCTATGTTCAATTCTTACTGCTGTTTTCATATTGCAGACAAATGAGGCATTTAACAAAATTTAAATCTTTTGTCCTTTTTGAAACAAACAGCATCGCCATCCGGCATCTGCTGAAAGTCTGCCAGAGACATGGTGCCGGAGGTGTGGCCTGTAGACCAGCTGTATGTATGCCTTCACCTGAGAGTTTGTCAGGAAGGTAGACTTTCAGGCACCACCTCAGACTGGCTGAATCACAATCGTCAATTCAACAAAATTCCAGAGGTTTCCTAAGGAGGCTGAAGCAGCACTGTCTTAGAGCATTTTTCTGGTTTTGAGACACCAACAAGATATAACCCAGGTCCTCAAATGAGTATCTAGACTGGGAGATGAGGAACATTCATCAAAGATAAACTATACAAGGAGCATATGCCTAATGACAAGTGGTAAGTATAGACAATCAATGGTGTAATTGTTTAAATGAAGGCAAAAGTCACTCAAAGTTGGGACAGTTAGTAGTCTTACAGGAAGGACTGTGCTTGGAAAGAGCAAAGAGGGGCGTGTGGTATCCTCAACCTTCCTTTGCATAAATTTACTCTGTAGCAGTTTTGTAAATTCCACATCCCTGGAGCTCTGAGGAATGGGTAGGGTCAGGAGGAACTACTGAATCCAAACAACCTAGTTACAGTGCTTGAAAATAACATCCCAATCAGGTAGCAAAGCTTCAGAAGATAATGGAGGAAGACATCGTAAGAGATCACATGCTTTCTTCCAAAATGTACAGCCTTCTGGGAGGGAGGGCTAGTTGTTTTACCCATTTATATATACTTCACTTTTCACATTAGATGTATTAAATTAGGTTTAACTTAAAATGTAGGGAAGCCTCTTTTTTGAAGTGCTACTAAGGGGAATCCTATTGAAAAATACAGAACTCTAAAAAATAGTCAATTCCTAAATTATATGTATTGGATTAAATTTTTCATTCTGTTTTAATTAAGTGCTTTCAAAAGAATCATTCCTGTACTTACTACAGAGGAGCAATGATTACTGTTTTGCTATCTAATGTCACCAATCAAAAAACAATATACAAAGGTAAAAGAGTGGCACTTGTTCACATGGTTATGTTTAAGGGCTCCCAAAGTCCCTCTCTTTGGCCTTGCAAGTAGTCGGACTGTCTCACTGAGATATAAATAAAATGCCTTACTCACAACATCCTGAGAACACTGTGGCTCAGGACTATTCATGCCAACTGTAACTGATCCTGGGCTCAAACCTGGCTCTGGTGTGGGGGCTTTTACCTCTTGATAGACTGTTAAGGTGGCAGGATCTTGTCCAAAAATGGTAATTTCCCAGGGTCTCAAGAAGGTCTAGGAATATTTTCTTTATCTCAACACAAAGCCTACTGTCTTTAAGTAATACCACTAGGGGCTGACATTTGGAACTGACAAGCAGCACAGGTGCATTAGGGAGATGAGGCCTGGCACACGTTGCTGCCTCTTGGGGTTTTAAATGCTGGCAGCTCCAGCTGGTGGCTGTGCCCCATCCGTGGTGTGCCCTGTTTTGGGGAGACTCTAGCCCCTCCTTCTGACTGTGATGAGGACATGTTTGATTGGAATATGATTATTTTTGAAGATATTCAGAACAAGTGAATTCCCTTATGAATAAAAGGAAAATGGGAAAGTAAAAAAAAAAAAAGAGGTACAGTATTAAGCCAAGAGATCTTAAAATGTCATTTGGTGGAAAACAGTTAATGTGGTTAAGGAGAAGAAGAAAAAAATCACAAGGGAGGATTTTTTTTTTTAATAAAAAGGAAAATAAATGAAAGTGAAAGAAGGTATCGAAAGGAAAAACTTGTGAGACTCATTCAGATAAACCTACTGGAAGAGGGTGAAGCAAACACTGCTGATAGAAGGAATGGAAAAGTGAAAACCAATCAAATGTCAAAATTACACATAGACATCTCCCTAAAAAAACAAAAGCAAAAGAAAAAAGGAAAAGGTCCCCTGTGGAAGAAAGAAGATAGTTATCAAAAAGTTTCTACTCCCTGTAGGGACCAAGTTGGCACCTATGGAATAAAAGGCAAATGACAAGACCTGGGGGTTATAGTAGAGGCGAACAGCAGAGTGGGGAAACCCAGATAACGCCCAACAGGAGAATTATACTCTTAGGTGCTTTGTGGGCATTCAAGGTATATTTCTTGTAATATATGCAATTATAATTTGGAGAAATAATACTACTGAGATTTTTAATCATTAAAAAAGTACAAAATGGAACCAGGCAGAACCTGGTTTAAATCTTAGCTTCAATTTTTAAAAAGAATATATCTCCTACAAAAAAAAAAAAAAAAAAAGACACTTAAGATTTTTAAAAACCTCTCGGAGCCTTGACTTCCTCTATAAAATAGACACCAGATAACCTACCTTGAAAGGCATCAAGAGTTAGAGAGAAGGAACACAAAGCTTCTGGGTCATTGACTGGATATGACAGCCACAATAATAGCACAGGAACTGTGTATTTAAGCAATTCAAAATGGAAATTAAGTTAGAGATTTTTCTGACTATACCAGTAAAAAAATAAAAAAAATCCTTTCTTTCCTGGAGTTTATATGCTAGTGGGAGGAAAAATAAATAAATGTGTTCAACAGGTAAATGATGCAGCATGTAGAAGCTAATGCTTATCATAGAAACAAGTAAAACAAAATAGGGTGGTATATGTGGTTAAGAAGGTCATGATGTTGCCCCTGTAAATGACAGGGGGCAGGGCAGGTTAGGCCTCCTTTAGATGAGACATGCAAGCACCAGAGCTACCAAGAACATAGTATTGATATGACTAAGTGCCAATTTGGATTTCTACAAGAAAATCATGTATGATATGTGGATGGCATAATGTTATTGTTGCTGTCATCCAAATAAGCTAACTTTGCTGTAAGAATCTTACCTTGAAATATTCTAACAACTATATTCATATTACTCTTAATTTCTCTTTTGCCAGTTATACTGCAGTGCTCAGTTAAAGCACATTTATTTCTTTTGATTGACCTTGTAGCAGCAGCAATTGTGCCATGTTCACTATGGGTCTTCAGAGGTTGTCCCTGAAAGTACTCACCATCTCTTTGTTGCCTTATTTTACTTATTTGCGTATTTTTGTTTCCCCGTTAGAACAAAAACTCTGTGAGGCAGGGAGTTTTGTCCTTTTTTTCTCCCCATTGTAGTATCCCCTGGCCTAGCATTGTCTGACACATAAAAAAATACTTGGTGTTTTGGTTGAATAAATAAAAGCAGTAACTAAGAATTGTTTTTAGAAAGAAATCAGTTTGGAAAATCATTAGGACACTTCCACAATTACTAAAAGCCTCAGAATTTAGAGATTTGACATTTGTGGATTCAACTACTTAAGAATAACCAAAGGTGTGTGTGTCATGCAATAATTTATAATGTTGTGGAAGATGCTGAATGTGAGCATATTACTTAGTGAATGAATGCATCCTACCAGGCTGCTCAGCCTCCGACATAACATGTGGCTTTGTCATTTCCTACTGGTGACTAACACATCTGCACAAAGCAAGTTATTTGTAGTGTGGTGCAAGAATTGGAGATTCAAGATCTCAGGATTCAGCCTTCTTGCTTCATAGAGTCCTTGAGATAATAAAATTTGTGTTACTAATCTAACAGTACAGACCACTCCAGGTGGAGTGGTCAGAGAACAGAAAGGGATGAAGAGATCTATGCAGACTCAGCGTAAGCTGAGTGAGTGACCCTGGGCAAATCACTGCATATTTCCATAGTTTCCTTACAGATAACATGAGAAACACAGACACAGCAATATCAGTAGATAACATTACCTATATCTCACCAATGCATTGTTAGAAATAAGTGAGGGGCTGTATATTTAATTGCTTTACAAATAGGGGGGAAAAAAACCTTTGGAAAAATATGTAACTCCTTGAAGTAAAAAATATGACTAATATTTAGAAAACTCCAGGCTTATGTAATACCTGGAATTCACATTCATATTCATACTCACATTAAAGCATATAATTCTGGATGAATCATTATTTCTCATGTCTTGCTAAATTTTAGCATCAGGACTATAAAATTATACATTACTCAAAAGCTGTGAAAAAAAACCACATCATATAAAGAATGTCAACATTCTTTAAAAGAAAAACAAGACAAAAGTAATAAAATGCTTCAAAATCAAATGTATACGTGGCAGAAGGATAGACCTATAGATCAAGGGAATGGAATTGAGAGCCCAGAAGTGAATCCATACACATACTGTCAATGGATTCGCAACAACGGCGTAAAAAACATCTAATGAGGAAAAAATAGTCTCATCAACAAATGATGTAGGGACAACTGAAAAACCACAAGCAAAAGAATGAAGTTGGTTCCTTACATCTGTAAAAACATTGCACACCATATGCAAAAATTAACTAAAAGCAGATGAACACCTAAAAGTAAAAACTAAAACTATGAAACTTTTAGAAGATGGCATCAGGTAAAATCTTCATGATCCTGGATTTGGCACAGGGTTCTTAAATATGACATTAAAAGCACAAATGACAAAAGAAAAAATAGATAAATCAGACTTTGCCAAAATTAGAAGCTTTCATCCTTCAAAGGATGCCTGCCATCAAGAAAGTGAGGAGAACCCACAGAATGGGAGAAAATATTTGTGAATCATGTATCTGATATGGGACTTAAATCTAGAATATATAAAGAACGGTTACAACTTGTAATGAAAAGACAAATGACCAAATAAAAAACAGGCAAAAGAACTGAATAGATGATTTTCCAAAGGAAGAAATAAAATGGCCAATAAGCCCATAAAAAGATGTTTGGCATCATTAGTCAACAGCAAAATGCAAATTAGACATAGAAACACTGAGATGGCGAAAATCAAAAAGTCGGTTAAAAACAAGTCTTGGTGAGGATGTAGAGAAACTGAAGCCCCTCATACAGCGTTAGTGGTAATGTAATATAGTGCAGTTGCTTTGGAAAAACAGTTCAAATGGCATCTGTTAAGACAGTTAAACAGAGAGTTACTACCTGACCCAGCAATAGTATTCCTAGCCATATACAGGGACTCCCACAAAAACCTGTACACAATGTTTATGGCTGTATTACTCATAAGATGAAAACCACCCAAAAGTTTAGATAAACAAATTGATAAACAAAATGTGGTATATCCATACAACAGAATATTACTGGGCCAGAAAAAGGAACTACTGAATACATAGTACAATATGAATGAACCTTGAAAAATTATATTACAGGAAAGCAGCCAGTCACAAAAGATCACATTTTATATGATTTTATTCATATTAACTGTCTAAAACAGGGAAATCATTAGAAACAGAGAGCCAATCAGCAGTTGCCTAGGCTGAAGGGTCAGAGGGTAATAGCAAAGGGTATGAGATTTATTTTTGAGGTGATATTCTAAATGTTCTAAAATAGACTGTGGTAATGATTGTATGTGTGTATGAATACACTAAAGACCAATGAATTGTACATTTGTAAATGGGTGCATTGCATTGGGATATGCGTTATACCTCAGCAGTGCTGTTTAAAAAAAATCAAAGGTAAAGAACTTACTCAGTTTTTACAAATTGCATAAAATGACTGTCTTCCATTCCCCTCCCCCCATTTTTTAACTTCTGTGAAAGAATTAATTTACCAGACAGCCTAGCTAGGTTATTATAAAACAAAAAAGATGTTCTTCCACTTACTTTACTTATTGCATAAAACGTGACTAATAATAATAACACTTAAAAATGGTTAAAGCTAAATATGTAAAGCTAGATGTGTATTATTTCTGTTCTTTATTTCTCAAAAGTTAGTGCCACTGCACCCTTTACACCTTGGCAATATCATACTGTAAGAATGCAGAATATCATTAAATCATTACAATCATAATAATCTATCTCTATTACACTAATGACAATAATCATGCTAGCTAGTATCAAGTGCTAGGGTGTTCACATGAATAATCTCACAAAGTAGATGTTATTATTATCCCAATTTCATGAAACTTAAAGTTTTGAGAGGTTACATACGAGCGCCAAGAGCAAAGATACTAATGTTGTAGGTGCGATGTGAACTCAGATAACAGAACCCAAGATCTTAACCACCTCAATATACTTCATGGGACATACTGTATACACAAAACAAAATAACATACATTTTCCGGAGTTGCAACTTTTAAAACTGTAAATCATTCCTCAAAGCCATATAAAGGTAAAAGGGAAGGTATAATTCACCAAAGGTTCAGCAAAAAAATAAGAATTATACAGTTGGAAGGAACAGCATAAATCATTTAATTTTATGGCAACTTCATAGAAATGATAAAGTTGAGGATTTGGGAACTTTGCCTAACTCTCATAAAATAAGTTTTAAGAACGATGACTTTCCCAAAGTTATGACTGATGTAGAACTCATTTGTTCATTCACTTGTTCATTTAGTTATTTTTCATTTCAGCCAACAAATAGGCAGTAACTGTCAATTATATGCCAAAGACTGTGCTAGGCTATCGACTCTAGAAAATCAAAGAGGAACAGAGCAGTCCCAGTCCTCAAGGGGCTTAAAGTCTGATAAGGAGTGTGGTAAGTAATACATGTAAAAAAAATAACTACAATATAATGTCCTAAGCAACACTGAATAAACATGCCAGGGACCTAAAAGTCTGTTGCAAAGCTCAAGGAAGTTTCACCAAGGAAATCATTAGGTTAAGAGATAAATTATTCTTCTCCAGGAAGAGGGTAAGGGAATATACATTGGAGTGGTAAGAAATTGCAAGTCATTTAGGACTGCTTGGAGCATAGCCAGTGAGAGTAGGAGACAGAATTAAGCAAGTCTTTCTTTGTAGGCTGATGTTCTGCCATCTCAGGCCCTTACTGACCCTGGGAGACCAACCATCAGTCCACAGCCCACTACAGACCATCATCTCTTTTATCAGGCATTTATACTCCAAGCCAATATTCCCCTGCCCTAAAAACCCAGACAACTTACTACAGCCCCCTACACCCTAGAGCCCACTAAAATTATTTAAGTTAGTCAATCCTAAGCCTGTTTACCCTGTCTCACTTGTCCTTCCTACAGAAATCACAACAAAGGCTCTTGCCCATGCTCCCCCTCAACACCCTCCAAGTCCTTCTGCCTCCAAATCAAAGCTGGTACTTCCCCACATGGTATGGCATGCCCCTTCTTCTTGAGCACTGTAACTGTTTTTTTAATAGCAATCATCTCCTAATCTGTGGGCCTCACCATATCTGAATATTAATAAAACCTACATTTTAAAACAGATGCAGAAAGTGCTGTACATAGTGAGAAAGGGTCAAGATCATATATGGGTTTATGCTGTCTTGCTGAGGAGTTTAGTTCACTCAGTAAACATTGAAAGCAAAAGAATGGTTTTAAGGAGGGCATAACATGATCAGATTCACATTTTAAAAAAAATTAGTTGAGGAAGATGCCAAACTAGGAGGATCCCTAAGCTTGCCTTATCCCACAGACACAAGTAGATAACACATCAGTCTAAATAAACCAGAAAATCATTTTTAGACTGGCAGAAGAAACTCTACTACTAAAGGTAGAGAAGAGACCACGTCAAAGAAGGTAGGAAGGGTGAAGACAGTGGTCTGGGAGTGAAAGGGACTGGGGCTGTTTGGTGGGGAGGGAGCCCGTGGTGCAGAAAAGGGCGAAAAACAGACTTTCACATCTGGGAGCCTGCTACCAGGCAGGATGAATCCCCATATTATTTGAATTTCTTGAGTTCTTCCAATCAGGGGGACTTCCAATTAGTGAGTTCAGCTTTAGGAAAGCCCAGAGGGCTTTAGGGAGCAGAATCCCTGTCCTTAAAGAGATAGCATGACAAACAACCCCTGTAGATACAGCACAGAGCTAGCAGTTTGAAAAATGCCATGGGCAGACAGAAGGGAAAATAATTTACTCATCTCTAAAGTGTGAGCCAAAGAGTTAGGGATTATGGAAAGACCCCTCCAGGAACAAAAGAACTGGCAGGCACAATTTCCCTCCGCTGCCCCCCAGCATAAACAATGGCCACTTGCAGGAAACAGGCACCAACACTCCTTACTTACTTAATTTGCTTGCACCAATGCCCCACCTAACTCCTGCCAATGCACATCCACAGATCCACCCTTCCCAGTCATGCTTCCCTGAGTCCGA
Source organism: Canis aureus (assembly GCF_053574225.1). Classification (NCBI taxonomy): domain Eukaryota; kingdom Metazoa; phylum Chordata; class Mammalia; order Carnivora; family Canidae; genus Canis; species Canis aureus. Next base: position 51,754,338 of record NC_135616.1, read on the forward strand.
GTGCCACAGAACTCTCCCCTAGAATATCAGCACAAATCCTGCCAACACAGCTCTTGATATGTGAGTTTTGTAGGACCTCAGTTCTGGGAGCAGCTGGGCAGGTCTCATTTCACAAGCTTTTGGTAAAACACACCCCATCCCTGCTGGGTACCAAACACTGCTCACAATGGCACAGAGAGCCCCTGCAGACAACTGGACTGAAGGAAAAGAGGCCAAGACTCAACAGTACAGCACACAAGACACACAAGGGACGACAGTCCCTGAAGTGCCAGGTCCTGGGGAACAGGGGACACTGCACTTCGGGGCAGTACAGGAACTCTTCCTCATAAGGCTATTGTCCTTAAGAGCAAGAGAAGTAGCTAACTTTCCTAAAACAGAGAAACAGGCACAAAGAAACAAAATAGAGAAATATATCCCAAATGAAAGAACAGGACCAAATCACAGCAAGAAATGGATATAAGTAGCATGCCTGATTAGAGAATTTAAAGTAATGATCATAAAGATACTCTGGACTTGGGAAAAGAGTGGAGGACATCAGTGAGACCCTTAATACAAAGGTAAAAAAGAACCAGTCAGAGGTAAAGAACATAATAAATGAAATTAAAAATATATTTGATGCACTAAATAGCAGGCTAGATGAATCAGAGGAATGAATGAACAACCTGGAAGACAGTAATGGAAAGTATCCAAGCTGAGCAAAGGAGAGGTAATAAAATTATGAAAACTGAGAATAGTCTTAAGGAACTCAGTGATTCAGTCAAGCATAATATCATTTACATTTTAGGAATCTTAAAAGAGAGAGAAAACAAGGCATAAAATTCATTTGAAGAAACAATAACTAAAAACTTCCCTAATCTGGGCAAAGAAACAGATATCCAAATCTAGGAGGCACAGAGATTCGCCAAAAATTTCAACTCAAGAAGTTCCACACAAAGACACATAATAAGTAAAATGGCAAAAAGTAGCTATAAAGACAAAAAAAAATTTAAAGAAGAAAAAGAAGACGGTTCAAACAAGGGAAACCCCATGAAATTATCAATGGATTTTTTTTAGCAGAAACTTTGCAGGTCAGAAGAGAGTGGCATGATATATTCAGTGCTGAAAGGAAAAAAATCTGCAGCCAAGAATACTCTATCCAGGAAGGCTATCATTCCAAATAGAAGGAGAAATAAAGAATTTCTCAGACAAACAAAAGCTACAGGAGTTCATGACCACTAAACCAGCCCTACAAATATTACTAAAGGGGACTCCTTGAGCAGAAAGGAAAGACCATGACTGAAAGTGTGAAAAGTAAAAAATACAGAAGTAAAAAAAAAAAAAAAAAAGTATTCTGTAAAAGTTAGTCAAAGGATTAGTAAAATGAAAGGATGTAAAATATGACACTATACTCAAAATGAGGGGGAAAGGGATAAAGAATGATTTCAAACTTAAGTGACAATCAACTTCACATAGACTGTTATATGCAGAAGATGTTATACACAAACTGAATGGTAACCATAAGTCAAAACCACTAATAGATATGCAAAGAATAAAGACAAAGGAATCCAAGTATATTATTAAAGAAAGCAAACCAACTATGAAAGAGAGCAAGAGAAGGATCAGAGAAAATCTAAAGAAACAACCACAAAGTAACAACCACAAGTAACAAAATGGCAATGAATACATACCTATCAATAATTACTCTGAATGTGAATGGACTTAACACTCTAATCAAAAGACATAGATAGTGTGACAATAAGAACCACATGCTGCCATCTGCAGACTGAAAGGGAATGGAGAAATATTTATCATGCAAATGACCATCAAAGGAAAGCTGAGGTAGCAACACTTATCTAAGACAAAATAGACTTTAAAACAAAGACTAACAAAAGACAAAGAAGAACACTATGGAATAATAAAGAGAACAATCCAACAAGAGGATATAACAATGATACATATTTATGTACCCAACATGGGAGCACCCAAATACATAAAACAGGTAATAAACATAAAGGATATAACTAACAGTAAGTAATACAATAATAGAGAATTTAACACCCCAATTACATCAATGGATAGATCCTCCAAACAGAAGATCAACACGGAAACAATGGCTTTGAATGACACACTGGACCGGGTAGACTTCACAGACATATTTAGGACAGTCCCACCTAAAACAGTAGAATACACATTTTTTCCAAGTGCACAGGAATATTCTCTAGAATGGATCACATAGTAGGCCACAAAACAAGTCTCAACAAATCCAGAAAAATCAAAGTCAATATCATGCATGTTTTCTGACCACAACACTATGAAACTAAAAATCAACCACAAGAAAAAATCTGGAAAGAGCACAAATACATGGAAGTTAAATAACATGCCACTAACCAAAGACTGGGGAGGAAATCAAAATAGAAATTTAAAATTATACGGAAACAAATGCAAATGAAAACAACAATGGTCCAAAATCCTTGGGATGCAGCAAAAGTGGTTCTAAACGGGAAGTTGATAGCAGTACAGGCCTATCTCAAGAAGTAAGAAAAATCTCAAATAAGCACTCTAAACTTACACCCAAAGGAGATAGAAAAAGAAGAACTAAACCCCCAAACCTGCAGAAGGAAGGAAATAATAAAGATTAGAGCAGAAATAAATTATATAGAAACTAAAACAAACAATAGAACAGATCAATGAAAACAGGAGCTGGTTCTTTGAAAAGATCAACAAAATCGATAAACTTCTAGGCTAGACTCCTCAAAGAGAGAGAGAACAAAATAAACAAGATTACTAATGAAAGAGGAGAAATAACAACCAACACCACAGAAATACAAAGGATTGCTATAAAAAGCTACCTGTCAACAAATTGGACAATTTAAAGAAATGGATAAATTCCCCACCAAAACTAAAGCAGGTAGAAATAGATCATTTGAACAGACCAATTACCAGCAATAAAATTGAATCAGAGAAAAAAAAAAAAGCAAAATCAAAAACAACTCCCCCAAAACAAAAGCTCAGGACCGGATGGCTTCACAGGCGAATTCTACCAAACATTTAAAGAAGAATTAATACCTATTCTTCTCAAACTATTCCAAAAAATTGATTAGGAAGGAAAACTTCCAAGTTTATTCTATGAAACCAGTATCACCCTGATACCAAAATCAGATAAAGACATCCCCCCCGCAAAAAAAAAGTACAGGCCAATATCTCTCATGAATATAGATGCAAAAATCCTCAACAAAATATTACCAAATCTGGGATGCCTGGGTGGCTCAGCGGTTGAGCATCTGCCTTCGGCTCAGGGCATGATCCAAGGATCCGGGATCGAGTCCCACATCAGGCTCCTGGCAGGGAGTCTGCTTCTCCCTCTGCCTGCGTCTCTGCCTCTCTCTCTCTCTCTGTGTCTCTCATGAATAAATAAATAAAATCTTTTAAAAAATATTAGCAAACCAAATCTAACAATATACTTAAAAAATCATACACCATGATCAAGTGGAATTTATTCCCAGGATGCCAGAGTGGTTCAACATTTGCAAATCAATCAACATAAGACAAAGGATAAAAACCATATGATCATTCCAATAGATGCAGAAAAAGCAATTGACAAAGTACACCATTCATTCATGATAAAAACCCTCTGCAAAGTAGGTCTAGAAACATATCTCAACATAATAACGGCCATTTATGAAAAACTCATCACATTCAATGATGTAAAACAGAGCCTTTTCTCTAAGGTTAGGAACAAGATAAGGATGTCCACACTTGTCTCACCACTTTTATTCAACATAGTACCGAAAGTCCTAGCCTCAGTAATTAGGCAACAAAAACAAGTAAAAGGCATCCAAACATCCAAAGTGGTAAGGAAGAAGTAAAACTCTATTTGTGGATGACGTGATACTACATATAGAAAACCTGAAAGACCCCACTGAACAATTACTAGAACTGATGAATAAATTCAGTAAATTCACAGGATACAAAATCAATGTGTAGAAATCTGTTGCATTCCTGTGCACTAATAATAAAGCAGCAGAAAGTGAAATTAAGAAGACAATCCTGGGGCACCTGGTGCACCCAGTCTGTTAAGCATCTGACTCTTGATTTCAGCCCTGGTCAAGATATCAGGTTTGTGAGATAGAGCCCATGTCAGGTTCTGTACTCAGTGCAGAGTCAGCTTGAGATTCTCTCTTCTCCCTCTGCCCCTCCCCCACTTGTGTGCACACTCTTTTAATAAATAAAATCTTTTTTTTTTAAGAATAAAACAATCCCATTTATACTTGCACCAAAACCAATAACATACATAGCAATAAACTTAACCAAAAAGGTGAAAGACTTATATTCTGTAAAGTATAAAACATGGATGAAAGAAATTCAGGACAACACAAAGAAATGGAAAGACATTCCAGCTCCTGGGTTGGAAGAACAAATATTGTTAAAATGTCTATAATAACCAAAGCAATCCATATATTTAATGCAATTCCTATCAAAATATCAACAGTATATTACACATAACTAGAACAAACAATACTAAAATTTGTATGGAACTAGAGAAGACCTCCCATAGCCAAACCAATCTTGAAAAAGAAAAACAAAACTAGAGGTATCACAAGTCCAGATTTCAATTTATATTACGAAGTAGCAGTAATTAAAACAGTATGGTACTGGCATCAATAGAACAGAATAGAAAACCCAGAAATAAATCCACAATTATATGGCCAGTTAATTTTTGACAAAGGAGGAATGAATATACAATGGGAAAAAGATAGTCTCTTCAACAAATGGTGTTGTGAAAATTGGACCACTTTCTTTCACCATACACAAAAATAAACTCAAAATGGATTAAAGACCTACATGTGAGACCTGAAACTGTAAAAATCCTTGAAGAGAGTGCATAGGCAGTAATTTCTCTGACAATGGCCATAGCAGCATTTTTCTAGATATGTCTCCTGAGGCAAGGGAAATAAGAGCAAAAATAAAATATTGGGACTACAGCAAAATAACCAGAAAGGGAAAGAGAAAACAGCAAAGAAAAACAAAAACTATTTTTCCCAATTCCTTTAAAGGCAGATCATCCTTTGCACTCTAATTAGAAAACAAGTCTAAAAATGCAATTATTTATGAGTATTAGAATATCAGGATGAATAAGTTTCAGTTACAGGACAAATGGTTACTTTCCAACACTGATGAGAAATTCAAAAGCACCAAGTACAGAAGCCTCAAAATCAGCACAAAGATCCATGTCAGCAGTGGGAGTGCTGAAATGACTAGAAATAAAGAAGATAAATTTTGAAATTCAGATTTATGTAGCCCTGTTTATCTTTCTCTCTTCCCTAAAAAAGTAAAAGCTAGTTTCAAAGTTCTCTTCATGGTCCCGGCAGGCAGCTGAGCAAGAATTATGGTTTGGAATTCTTCTTATCCTGACTGTCATCTCAAACTTTTGGCAACAAAGTTAGAAAATACTTGATACTAGATGGTCTCTTTGGAGATTCACAATGCATGTTAGCACTTGAGATGTTCTAGAGTCCTGCAGTGGAGAAATTTAGTAAACTTCATTTAACCTAGTATTTCCCAATCTTATTTGGCCATAGACTTTTCTTCCATTTGATACAGATATATGTCACAATAATAGTGAGACTTCATTGCAATTGTTGATTAGATTTTTTATTTATTTACTCATGAGAGACACAGAGAGAGAGAGAGACAGAGACACAGGCAGAGGGGGAAGCAGGCTCCTTGCAAGGAGCCCAATGTGGGACTCGATCCCGGATCCCCGAATCATGCCCTGGGCCAAAGGCATACGCTCAACCACTGAGCCACCCAGGCGTCCCTGCAACTGTTGATTATAAAGTGATTTCCTTGCACAGGGACATAAGTTCCTCTGGATCAGGGAAAATGTGTTGTTTGTCTTTTAATTGCCAATGCCTAAGGATACCAGGTACCTAGAAGGTCTGCAAATGTTTGGTTGATTGTCTGATGATTGGTGGGTTGACTGGTTGAATGAATGAATAGATCATGAATGAAAAGAAATGCTTTTGAGCCAAGTTTACTGTGTCTATCACTTCTGCAACGTGTAAGGAACCTTCAGAAACCTGATGAAGTGAGGTTAACAACGGGAAAGGATAACAAAGGAAAAAATGGTTATCAGCAAACTTTTCAGAAATCTACCTACATAGCTATATTAAAACTAAAGTAATAGCAAAATCTCACTGAAGAAAAGAAAGGCACATTTCTAGTCAAATCATTTCTGTAGCTTTGGAACTGGAGAGACTAGGTCATTAATGATTCAATCAGAATTTCATTTGCATTCTGTGCAAGATTAAACGTGACATCTCAATAAGTGGCACAACTGCTAGCAGTGAATTACAGTAATTAATAGGAAAGCGAAAGTTCAAAACTGGGAACAATCTCAGCTTCCAAATGTAAACCTTCAATAGCTTGGATCGCATTCATAGGAGATAATAAAACAGTAAAAATATATCTGTAAAGTCACAGGTTTAGGAAAAAAATACTATTAGTTGGATTTCAACTCTCTAAGGTTTTCAAGAATGTGTTTCCATTGTCCATCTGTTTTTAGATACTAATCAACTAATTCCACCCAAAGCAGATACACTCAAAAACTCTTCCATCAAAGTCCAAAGGGTTCTACATTTACTAAAAACTTTAGGTAACTCAGTAACATAGTTAAGTTCAAGACTGAATGCTTTTTTCTTCTATTCTTGTCTCCTACTTTTGAGAATAAAACCTGTTTATATGTACCTAAAATTTATACCTATACCTCAGGAAGAACATTTAAATAGTGAATACAGTTAAACAGACTTTGGTGTTTTGATCACGGTTTCTGGGTCTCTTCCAAAATATGACAGTCCTTTCTATCACAAATTTGTTTATCCATAGTTACCTGCCTACGCTTACATTCGAATCACCAAGTTCTGCAAGCTCTCCTTCCAAAATATATTTCAAACCCTTCCCCTGTCTCCCTCAATAATGGTTATAAACCCAGGGTCTCGGGCAGCCCAGTGGCTCAGTGGTTTAGCGCCGCCTTCAGCCCAGAGCCTGAACCTGGAGACCCGGGATCAAGTCCCACGTCAGGCTCCCTGCATGGAGCCTGTTTCTCCCTCTGCCTGTGTCTCTGCCTCTCTCTCTCTCTCTGAGTCTCATGAATAAATAAATAAATAATATAAAAAAATAAACCCAGGGTCTTATCATCTCTAGTCAGAATTTCTTTATTCTGTTCCAACCAACTTTCCAAATAGTAGTCACAGTGATCTTTTAAAATACAAATGCAATCACATCAATCCCACATTTAAATTTTTCTGTAGAATTTCCCACTTCTTGAATGAACACAAACTAGTTAACGTGGCCTTCATAATCTGGCCTTAACTATCTCTTCAGTCACCTTGTAGGCTACCCTCCTCTTTGCAATTAAGATAGAGCCGAACTGGACTTCTCTGCATTCTAGAATATGCTAGTTTTCCCCAGATTTAGGGCCTTCACACAGGCTGTTCTCTATACCCCAGATTTTTTTAAAGATTTTAGTTATTTATTTATTAGAGACAGAGAGGGGGCTGGGCAGAGACAAAGGCAGAGGGAGAAGCAGGCTCCATGCAGGGAGCCTGGCGTGGGACTTGATCCTGGGACATCAGGATCACACCTTGGGCTGAAGGCAGCATTAAACCACTGAGCCACCTGGGTTGCCCTATACTCCAGATTTTAGAATAAATGAGAGTCTTTCAGGAATCCTCCACTTTAGATGGGCTAACATCACCTGTTACCAGATCTTGCTCAAAGATCACACTCTGTTATGGCACTAAACGTAGTTGTAATATATATTCATAGAATCGTTTGCTTAATGACCTTACTCCTCATTTAGACTATCAATTTCATGTGGACCAAGCTAATATCTATCATCTCACTGCTAATACCCATGGTGTATTCAAGAATTTTAGTTAAATGAAAGAAAGTAAATCTGAATCCAATAAAAATGGAGGTAAAATGGCAAAAATCTCTTAGAGTGTAATTTATTTTCTAGTATACCCTAAATCTATACCGTGATTAATTTCTGGAAGTTTTATTCACAAAGAAGACTTTTCTATATTCTCCATGAGACTCAAAGATGTGTGCATGTGTGTGTGTAGCTATGTCAACAACTACAACTCTACCACCACCACCACCACCACCACCACCACACACACACACACACACACAGAACCCATAGTACTATAACCTGGAGTGCCTTTTCCACCAAATGATTGCCAACACTGAATTTCACCTATCTTTCAAAGTTTTGCCAATCTCAGTCTCTTAACAGAATTATATGATTAGCTTTGCTATGTATTTCCTTGATCAATAAGGCTAAGCATGTTACGTGAAATAAGCACTTTTCTGTAAATTGTTCCCCATTGCTTTTTTCATTTTGCTCTTTTTTTCTCGATTCTTCAAGTAAGAAATTATAACCAGCTCATCTTTAAATCTGTCATATGTTAAATAAATGAAGGACAAGAATGATACTGAAGAAACGTCCCTGCTTTTTAGCTGCTTGATGGTCAGAGAGAGGTCTGGTTGAAAATTATTTCAGTTGTTTACTAAAAGAGTTGTCTTATAAAGGTGGCTAAATCTTTTTGAAAGAATATATATACATATACAGGAAGTTCTGTTAACTAGTCCCAAGTTAACAGCTTCTCCAGATTACCCAGTGCTACACATTCATTCCCTTTGTAACACATACTGATTGATGGTATGAGTGCTCAGGCATTCATAGCAGTAAGCTACTTTCTGGTATGCACAAGAATATCTCTTGATGATCTGTACAAGCAGTTCTACTTATCTACTGAGAATTTCAAAAGTGAATTACAAGATAAGAGAACCTTAGTCCTCATTAGGTTTTAAAAGCTGTGACACAAACCAAGCATGGTGAAGAAAGTATTCTTCAAGATGAAACTCAGAAGGATATGCTGAAAGCAAATGGTCTAAAGAGGGAGTTTATATGTGAGAATAGAATTAAATTGGGCAGATGCCCTAGAAAAAAACTGCGACACTGTTCCCCATCATTAGTCCTTTTAAAAAGATCAGAGAAGCTCCTTTTCTATGGTGTTCTCTGAGCCTGGCAAACAAGAGGGCAGACTGGGTTGAAAACATGGCTGCAGAACCTGTGGTGATTCCTCTAGGTTCCCTAACAGGTCCTTTTATTCCCTGGAAAATCCCCAAGCTTTTATTTGATTTTTTTTTTTTGCCATTTCAAAAATGATAATAGGTCCAAGTTAAATTATCTTAAGGGCATCAAAGATCCTTTGACTAGGAAAGAAAACACTAGGTATTAGATATGGCTTGTTTCTTAGGATTGTTTTATTTGAAAAGCAAGTAAAAAGTCTTTGTAACTTTCCCCAGGACCATGTCAACATACAGCAGTGTTATTTATTTTCTTCTGTACAGAAAAAGTGATAGGATTCATGTAAAACTAGAAGAAATAAAGACATGATGCATTTTATTCTTAGGACCTTATTTTGAGCTTTGGAAAACAGGAGCACATCAGGGAAGAAAGAAGTTTGTTCTAAAGATAGGCGAAGTAATTAGCCTGAAGAAATAATGATATTGACCAGTACCCTGAGATATCCAGATAAAAAATATTAGTGCTTATTGCCCCTATTAATAATAACCTCACAAATCAATTCCTGGAAGTGGAATGGGAAGTTAGTAAATTAAGAGGTGGAGTCATGTTGTAGTTTCAAGTAGGATGACCAGGTAAATTTCACTGATGAGGTTACAACTGAACAAAGACTTAAGGAAGGTGAGAGAGTTAGCTATGTGGCTCCCTGGAGGAAGAGCATTCTACATCGAAAGGACAGCCCGTGTATAGGCCTTAGGGCAGGAGCCTCCTGATTCAAGGGTCACATGGTTGGCCTAGAAACTTCTCTCACATCATGTCGATCATATCACAGAAGAGCCAGCCAGCCATTTGCCACAGATAATAATTTTGTTTAAAAATCAGTATAAAATAACAAAATAATGAAAACTCAAAATCCATTGTGATTTGATACCATCAGGATTAATTGACAGACAGGCCAAATTGATTTACAGAAATTTCTAAAACCTGGCCATGGATCCTCTAATAAACTATGTTCATGAAAACATATGACAAGATTCAACACTATAGTTTCTTGGCATCACAATCAGAGATACATTTGTGTGTCCTTCCCTTTATTCACAAGTGGTTACTGGGTACTTGGAATGTGGTAGTGGGACTAAGAAATTCATATTTTAGTTTTATTTAATTGTAATGAATTTAAATTTAACTAGCCACATGTGGCTATTGTACTGGGCAACCCCCCTACAGACAGAAATGGCACTCCCAGCCCAATTCCAAGACAACCTTCTTCAGGATTAAGAGGAGGTCTCTCCCTGGGCTACTGCCCTTTGTCTACTGTGACCCCTTGGTGGTCTTTGAAGAATCGCAACTTGCAAGCAAGAAGCCTAATGGCACTACAAACATGTGGTTGAAATTATTTTCCCTCATTCAGTCTTTTGACTCAGCTAGAGAAGGGAAAAGTTTTCCCCATATATTCCACCTGATATAAAATGGACTCCAAATAATCTTTTAACAGAAGGAAACCATGTTACAATGACTCAATCTTACATCTACCACTTCATCACTCTTTCTGCCCTTTCAACATAAGCTCACTGAAATAGTCTTAACCCCTTGGGAGTCAAGAGCACTTCTGCATGCTCTCACCATGCTTACGGTGACTATCTTAGTCCATCACACTTTCTAACTGTCTGGTTTATTTGTTACTTCCCCCACCTCCCACAGAAAACTGCTTGAGAGCAGACACTGAATTATTCATGAGTGTATTTGCAATGTACATTCCAGTGCATTTTAAAAACAACCACGATTTGTTACATGAATGAAATGAATATACCAAGCTTAACAAAATCTTTTATTCATTCCTTAACACACTTACAGCCTGGCTTCTGTCCTTACCATTACACTGAAATAACTCTTATCATTTTCATCAGAGCTTCTAAATCTGCTAAATTGGATACTTTTTAAAGACTACTCACTCCATTCCAAAGTCAATATTGTCCCAAAATGAAATTCAACATTTTCCTCTCAAATTGGTTTCTTCTGTACTCTCTAGTTCAATTAATGGCATTTACTTCCTATTATCCAAGTTGCCTAAGACCAAGAAAAAAAAAAAAAAGGCTAAAAGTCATCTTTGAATCTTTGATACTTCTTATACCACACTCAGTTGATCACCAATGGTTGGTTTCTATGCCCTCCTTAAAGTCTTTTAACTGGTCCTCTCTTCTCTACTTAATCCTGTCTCTATCTTAATTTAGTCCTTCATCACTGCTTATCTACATTTTTATAGGACCTTCTCTTTGCTTCTCATCAAGCTGCCCTACAGTGGGTCATCCACACTATCATAATATTAATTTTTTTAACAATGCAAATGTAATCACATAATTGTCCCACTTAAAACTCACTGACTACTCTTCATCCCCACCGCCTTTAGAATTAAATCCCACCTCTTTAATATAATTTATAAGGCCTTTTCTAATCTGACCCATGCCTACCCCTCAATGAATGTTTCAGTGGGACTCTGGGAAGATACATTGATTGTTTTCTGACCAAAGGATCTGACATCTACCCCAAACTGGCTAATTCTCTCTAAATTACCTTGCACAAAGGAATTAAAACTAAGCAATATGAATATTTTATTTTTTGAGCACATACTCCAGTGCAGCACTCCAATAATCTCAGCTAGATTATGGAAGAAGGCTCTATATTTCTAAGTAACGTCTACTGAAATGGGAGGGCTGCATTATCTAATATGGTAGCCACTAGCCTATCTGATAGTGGCTAGTTCGAATTCAGAAGTGCTCTAAGTGTAAAATGAATGCCAGATTTCAAAAACTTAGTAAAAATGAACAAGAATATAAGATCTCCCATTAGTAGCTTTTATATTAATTATATCTTTATAATATTTTGGGTATCCTGGATTAAATAAAATATATAGTTAAAATTACTGTAACTCTTTTCTCTTTAGTTATTTTAATGTGGCTACTAGAATATTTTATTTGAAAATTTTAAATTATAAGCATAATGTATTATATTTCTGACTGTTTGCCTAAAGTCATCCAAACTGTAAGGCCTGTTCCATGTATTCTATTCCCCCCTCTTCCATCTCCTTCCCAACATTTTGGAACTTAGCACAACAGTGGGATGCAAAGTAATACATCATAAGAAGAGAAGTCAAAGAAAGTAAAGTACATTTACCAGATGGCCTTCTCATCTTTGATGTATTTAAGAATAAAAGACTGCTGTGTGCACTTGAATAAATTCCCTGGTGTGACATCTTGCTGTTAGTGGTGCTTCAAAGATCACCTCTCACCTGCCCAGCAGCCCTGCCCACTGCCTCCAGGCACTGCAGGGTCAATGTGCTACAGGTTTAGGCTTTTCTTTTCTACCCACACCACCACTCCCAGAAAACTTTAAGACATATTTGATTTTACCAAAGCTTTAAGAGTAGGATGACTTATACCCCAGAAACACAAATACCCTAGATTTAAATTTTATTTTTATTTTTTAAAAGATTTTATTTATTTGAAATTGAGAGAGCACAAGCTGTGTGGGGGGGAGGAGGGAGAGGAGGCAGTGAAGGGAGGGAAGGGCAGAGGGAGAGGGAGCAGCCACTGAGCAGGGAGTCCAAGGCCAAGCTAGATCCCAGGACCCTGAGATCATGACCTGAGCCCAAGGCAAATGTTGAACCTACCGAGGTACCCAGGCACCCTAGACTTAAATTTTAGAAATTCTATTCTAAAAATCCCTTCACCCCTTCACCTACCCAGTCTCTAGAGTTGGTCTCTACCCAATTCCAGCCTCTGCTGATGGCTTGAGCTCTCTCTCTTCATATTACTTCCTACTCTCAAATTGCTAAGCATATATATATTTTTTTTCTTGGAGTTCGATTTGCCAACATATAGTATGGCACCCAGTGCTCATCCCGTCAAGTGCCCTCCTCAGTGCCCATCACCAGTCACCCCATCCTCCCACCCGCCTCCCTTTCCACTACCCCTTGTTCATTTCGCAGAGTTAAGAGTCTCTCGTGGTTTAGTTACACCTTTAGTTTCTTATCATAGTCCAACTTATTCCCCTGTAAACTCACCTATTTACCTCAATGGAAAACCATACAACCCATTTCCTACCTAAAGAGAAATACTAGCATTGGCAGTTTTTAAAATTTTAAATTATTTTTAATTTTTAATTTTAATTAAATTAATTTTAATTAAATTAATTAAATTAATTTTAATTTTTTAATTTTTTAATTTTGGCTTTGTTTGAATTTCTATTATACCCAATGCCAGAGCAGCCTGCCTCAAGGCTTCTCAAGGTTAGGCAAGTAAAAAAAAAAAAAAAAAAGAAAAGAAAAGAAATAAAAAAGGTTAGGCAAGTAACCCCAAGAAAGGAGAAAAACCTTCTGCAGAGAGTTCTGCTGGACCTTTTCTCAATCAAAATGAATGGCCCTAATCCTTATCACCAATACCAATGGAAAGGGGATGGGGGAAATGGGAGACCAAGATGGTGTGAGAGATAACCACTTTGGAAAGGAACTGCTTCCTTAAGATAAGTGTCCTTAATCTTGAATATAACTCCTTCTCCCTATAAGAGTAAAGTTTCTTGACCAATACCCAGACTTTCCTGTGGGAAGTAATAGTGAAGGCAGATGGGAAGAGCGCTCCCATTAGAAGCAAGCTCAAATAGTATTCTCTCACCCTACAGAAAAAAATAGCATTTCTTCATTCCTCTGGAACCTTCTTTTTTGGCCTAGCCAAATTTTACTTAGTCTTTAAGTTATATAGTTCCAGGCATCATTTCCTCAGGGCAGTTTTTTCTAAATAGCCTCTTCCCTGGGCTCTCATCCCATCTCCTCTCTTTATATCACATCTGATTTAAATCTATTTGCTTGATTCTCCCATTAAACAAATGAAAGCTCCATGAGGGTCCCAATTGTGTACAACTCATCTTTGACTCCCTAAAGGACAAGCATGACATCAGATTCATGGCAACTCTTTGGTATGTGCTTGAATTTATGAATGAAGAATAATAGCTGAAATGAACGAGTTAGTATTTACTCTAAACTTCCCATTCTGAAATGTGTTTTAATATGATGGAATGTGTTCCAAAATGATGAAGAAGCTATAAATACTTGATAGAAGGAAACTTAGGAAGACCTTCTGAGACAGTTTTTCCTTATTTTCCTATCATTTTCATCCTCATCCTTCAAGAAAGATTTGTGTAAGTCATAATTTTAAGTTCTCCCTTTATTTCAGTTCTGCATGTTTTCCTAACCTCTACACTTGAGCTTTTAATCACATTTATTGTTCTGGCAAATGGGCCTCTATGCCTCTACTTAATATTCCTACCTGTAAACTAATTCCAGTGAAAGAGTAACTTAAAAGCAAATAAAGTTGATTTTAAACATTGACTAATTTTTAGCTTTAAAATTGAAGCTACTAACCCTCTTTGGTGGAAGCAGGTTAACTGCATTTCTTCTGAACTTTTCTAACTCAATACATCAACCATTTAAAAATTCTTTAAATGGATATGAACACTTAGACCCTTAGTTACAGCTCGTTTTTTAAGAGCTATCATGCAATAATGGGGCAAATTTTTTGGAGTTATCGACCTAACCTCAGTCTTCCCAGGAATGAGGGATTTCTCAGTTTGGTGCTATTCCTGGAAGAGTTCTGGGCAAACTAGGACACTGTGGTCACTCACTGCATACGACATTAAGATGAGTGGGCTTGTTTCGTTGTTCTGTTAGAGAAATGATCCTTCATTTAAAGCATGATGATTTACAAAAAATTATTTTCCATTGCTAAATCATTAATCATTAAATGATTAAAAGTCATCACATATAAATCATTTCAAATTAAGTAAATTACTATCACACAGCATTCTTACATACTACTGTAAATTCTTATTCTACTTTGAATACTTTTTTATTTTAAAAATGCATTTAAGACATCTAATACTCATCTGAAAATATATTTATTATTTTTTAGATTTTCTAAGATCAATGAAATGCTTACTAAATAATTAAGTTGATTACCCTAAGAAAACTGTTTCTTGAATTTTACTCTAAACTAGCAATAGAAATTCTCTGTCTGTTTTAATCTGTGGATATGCCTGTGATTTCCAGTCCAGCATAAATGCCTTCCCTAACTGTTGTCATACACTAAACTGACAGAGGACAAATGTGGTCATCTTTCACTTGATCATAAGTAGACGGAGATGAAACCCCAACAGAATGTTCCATTCTATTTCCATCTCCTATAACTAAGAATTCTGTCATACTCCTTCCATAGGATTTCATCATCATTGGCTATTTAGAAAAAAAGTTTTAATCTTCATCCAGTCATCCACTCAAGATGAAAAGACAAGCAAAGGGTAAGCAACCTGGTAAATAACACCTGGCTATTTCTCAGCATGCCCACCACTACCCTCTTGGTCTAAGTCACCACCATCTGGGGTCCAGATTACAACTTCCACCTTTGTCTCTCTCACACTTTTTTTTTTTTTTTTAAGATTTTATTTATTTATTCAGGAGAGATACAGAGAGAGAGGCAGAGACACAGGCAGAGAGAGAAGCAGGCTCCACATAGGGAGCCCGACATGGGACTGGATCCCAAGTCTCCAGGACCACAACCTGGGCCTAAGGCAGGCACCAAACCACTGAGCCACCCAAGCATCCTTCTCATACTATTCTTAACACAACAGTCACAATGATCCTTTTAAAAGTTTAATCACGTCACCACTCTGCTCAAACTCTTCAAAAACTTAACGGCCTCAGGGCCCCTGGGTGGTGCAGTTGGTTAAGTGTCTGCCTTCAGCTTAGGTCTTGATCTCAGGATGCTGGGATCAAACCAACACTTCTTCCTCTCCCTCTCCCCCTGTTCATGCTCACACTCTCTCTCTCAAATAAATAAAATAAAATAAAATAATAATAAAAAGTGAAACAACTTATGGTCTCACACAGAGCAAAAGCTTAACGTCATTATAAGGGTCTACAAGATCTGTCCCAGCCCTTATCTCTCTGATCTTATCCCCATCTTGCTCATTCCTCTGGGTTCCTAGATTACTTCAAGCAAGTTCCTCTCCCAGAGCTTTTCCTATGATGCTCTTCACCTGGAAATTCATATGGCTTACCTTCTTATTCCTTTTTATTTATTTCTTAAATATCACCTTCTCAGCGAGACCTCCTTTGCTGATGACTCCAATTTAAAACAGAATCCTATCTACACACCCTTAACTCCAGGCCCCTTTCCTTCCTTTGTATTTCTCCATACTATAGGAAATACTATGTATTCTATTTTTTTGTTTATTATCTGTCTCCAAGTAGAATGTAAGCTCGATGCTCTGTGAGGAAATTCTAACACACACACACACACACACACACACACACACACACTTGTTTGGTTCACTGGTGTATCCCCAGTACCTAGAATAGCATCTGGCACACAGTAGGTACTCAAGTATTTTTGGGTGAATTAATGATTGGAGGTAACTAAGAAGCCCCTTCTTCCATCAGTTTATCTTTCCTCAGTCACCTTCCTGGGCCCTAAAAGTCCAAAATAGGAATTACTTTTAACATAAAAGTAATACATTTTGTTAAAAGAGAAAAAGGAAATGAAAAACCGTAGGAAATGATAACATTAATTTTGAGTAGTAACTTCCATCTCAGTGTCACTGAATTTATTAGATCTTATTATATATGACTTTCCTCAGTAAAAAAGTACAGGAAGCCAAGGGCTGAGATCCTGGGGCTGTAGAGAGGGACGGAAGGACACAAGGAATATATAATCTACTTCTTTCACATTTTTCAGTGAGGCTAGACTTGATTTTAGAGACAATGATATCTTGTTAACTTATTTTTTAAGTTTTAAGGACTACACATTAATTTCTAAGTTTTATTTTGAAATAATTATAAACTTAGAGAACAGTGCAGAGTACAGACAATTGTTTTTGCTGTCAATCGTTTGAAAACAAACTGCCAACATGTTTACCCCAATATTTTAGCATTTCCTAAAAGTAAGTATAGTCTCTTATATAACCACAATATAATCATCATGCTTAAATATCATAAGGCCTCACTACCAATCATCCCAATAATACCCAAACATACTCATCTTTTCACTTAGTTCTGCCATCAACTATTTGTCAAAGGCTTTCAAACATTACAAGTACTCTTCTAGGTGCTTAGAATACCAAGATGAGTAAAATATGATTTGGGGATGCCTGGGTGGCTCAGTGGTTGAGTATCTGTCTTTGGCTCAGGACATGATTCTGGGGTCCTGGGATCGAGTCCCACACTGGGCTTCCAGCAGGGAGCCTGCTTCTTCTGCCTCTCTCTGTGTGTCCTGAATGAATGAATGAATAAAAAATATTTTAAAAATATATATATTCTTTGTTTCAGAAGTTTGATTTCTGGGGATCTCTTCCAAGAAAGTAGCAGTAAAAAAAGGTATACATAAGAATGTCCAGAAAGGAGACAGGTCAACAACATGGCTAAGACTTCTGTAATCATGTCCCTTCCTCCAAAACAATCTGACATCCAACTATGAGAAAAGCTTTGGGATCTAGTACCATAGACCAAAGGGTGTGAGAGGAGTCCTCCCCACCTGTGCATCAGGTAAAAACCCAGTGGTGGACCCCACAGTGGCTCCTGTATCAGCTCCAGCCCCTCCTGGCCACTGTCCAGAAGTCTCAGTAAAAACTATCTTAGATAATCACCCATGGACAGGAGTACCCTTGTGGAAGTCTAGGTCTCCAGCAGAGAAATCCTAGCACATAGCTGGAGCAAAACCATAAGGAGCTAGATCCACTGAAGTTAAGTAGATGAACAGTCTGATTTTACCTTTATCACCCATCTCTGAAAGTGGCACACCTCAGGGCCATGAGAGTTATTCTCACCCTGTGACTCCTCTCAAGAGGGGAAAGTTAAAAGTGTGTGAGTGAACACCTGGGCTTCCCCAGCTGTCCAGGATGATGCCAAAGAAGCCCAATTCTCTCTCACTCCATTCAAAGTCGCAAATTGTGAGCTACATGACTGAAGAGTGGCAACAGCAGGAAAGGTAGAAGACTCCTGAAAACCATTAAAAGGACATAGATTCTAAAAACTTTGTCACAAATTCCATCAAAAAGCTGACCTGTGAGCTGCTAGAGATGCAGATCCCAGCAACTAGCCCATGGGCACCAGCGTTGGAAAATAAAGAACATAAGTAGGGTATGAAAAGTAGAAAACCCAAAAGCATTAAAATAAATATATTTGTAAAAATCACACAAGGGATTCAGAAAATAAAAGGACATAATATATGACACCAAATACCTAAGATGTGGGGGAAAGAGGAGTAAAGAATAGGATCGAACTTAAGCAACCAAGGACTTAAAATATATAGATGCAGAAGATGTTATATACAAGCTAAATGGTAACCACAAATCAAAACTCAGTACTAGATATAAAAAGGATGAAGAGAAAAGAATCAAAGTATATGACTAAAGAAGGTCAACAAGCCATGAAAGAGAGCAAGAGAAAGATCAGAGAAAAACTACAAAAAGAATTACAAGACAAATAACAAAATAGCAATAAATATATATCTATCAATAATTACTTTGAATATAAGTGGACTAAATGCTCCAATCAAAAGATATAAGGTATGGAGCCTGGGTGGCTCAGTTGGTTCAGCATTCAACTCTTGGTTTCAGCTCAGGTCATGATCTCAGGGTCCTGGGACGGAGCCCTGCATGAGGCTTTACACTCAGTGCAGAGTTGGTTTGTCCCTCTCCCTTACCCTACTCATGTGCTCTCTTTCCCTTTCTCTCTCTCTCTCTCTCTCATAAATAAATAAATAACAAACAAACAAACTTTTTTTGTTGTTGTTGAAGACATAAGGTGACAGAATGAATTTTTTTTTTTAAAAAAAAGACCCACCTATAGGTACCTATAAGAGACTCATTTCAGACTGGAAGACACCTGAAGATTGAAGGTGATGAGATGGAGAAACATCTATCATGCAAATGGATATCAGAAGAAAGCCAGAGTAGCAATATTTATATTGGACAAAATAGACTTTAAAATAAGACTGTAACAAAAGATAAGGGCACTATAGAATAATAAAGGTGACAAGATATAACAATTATAAATATTATGTACCCAACATGGGAGCACCCCAATATATAAAACAGTTAATAACAACATAAAGGATATAATCAATAGTAATACAAAAGTAGTAGGGGGGATCCCTGAGTGGCTCAGTGGTTTGGAGCCTGCCTTTGGCCCAAGGTGTAATTCTGGAGTCCCGGGATCAAGTCCCACATCAGGTCCCTGCATGGAGCCTGCTTCTCTCTGTGCCTATGTCTCTCTCTCTCTCTCTCTCTTTCTATCATGAATAAATAAATAAATCTGAAAAAAATACAAAAATAGTAGGAAACTTTAACACCCCAATTACATCAATGGACAGATCCTCCAAGCAGAAAATCAACAAGGAAACAATGGCTTTAAGGAAACACTGGATACGATGGATTCACAGACATATTCAGAAAATAAAACAGTAGAATGCATATTCTTTTCAAGTACACATGGAATATTCTCCAGAACAGATTGCCTACTAAGCCACAAAACAAGTGTCAACAAATTTAAAAAGACTAAAATCAATACCATCCATGTTTTCTGACCACAATGTTATCTAGGAAACTAGAAATCAACCACATGAAAAATATCTGGAAAGCGCACCAATATATGCTACTAAACAATGACTGGAAAAAAAATCAAAGAAGAAATTTTAAGAAAATACATGGAAACAAATGCAAATGAAAACAGAATGGTCCAAAATCTTTGGGATACAGCAAAAGCAGTTCTTTTTTTTTTTTTTAAGATTTTATTTTATTTATTCATGAGATACACAGAGAGAGGGAGAGAGAGACAGAGACACAGGCAGAGGGAGAAGCAGGCTCCACGCAGGGAGCCCGACGGGGAACTTGATCCCGGGTCTCCAGGATCACACTCTGGGCTGAAGGTAGGCACTAAAACGCTGAGCCACCCAGGGATCCCCACAAAAGCAGTTCTAAGAGGGAAGTTTATACCAACACAAGCCTACTTGTTCACAAAACAAGAAAAATCTCAAATAAACAATCTTTAAACTTACACCCAAAGGAGATGGAAAAAAAAATAACAAACAGAATCCAAAACGAGCAGAAAGAATGAAATAATAAACTTTAGAGCAGATATAAATGATATAGAAACTGAAAAACCAATAGAACAGATCCATGAAACCAGGAGCTGGTTCTTTGGAAAGATCAACAACAAAATCGATAAACCTTGGGCAGCCCAGGTGGCTCAGCGGTTTAGTGCCGCCTTCAGCCCAGGGTGTGATCCTGAAGTCCAGGAATGGAGTCCCGCATCCGGCTCCCTGCGTGGAGCCTGCTTCTCCCTCTGCCTGTGTCTCTGCCCCTCTGCCTCTCTCTCTTTCTCTTTCTCTAAAAATAAATAAATAAATATTAAAAAAAAAAAAAAGTCATTCACATGATCAAGTGGGATTTGTTTCTGGGATTCAAGGGTATTTCAATATCCGTAAGTTAATCAATATGATATATCACATCAATAAGAGAAAAAATAAAACAAAAATATAATCATTTCAATAGATACAGAAAAATCATTTGACGAAGTACAATACCCATTCACAATAAAAATTCTCAACAAGTTTGGTCTAGAGGGAACATACTTTAACATAATAAAGGCCCTATGTGAAAAATCCACACCCAACATCAAATTCAATGGGGGAAAACTGAGAGAGCTTTTTCCCTAAGGTTAGGAACAAGATAAGGATGTCCACTCTGACCACTTTTATTCAACATAGTACTGGAAGTCCTAGCCACAGCAATTAGATAACAAAAGCAAATAAAAGGTATCCAAATTGGTAAGAAAGAAGTAAAACTCACTACTGCAGATAACATGATACTATATAAAGAAAGCCTGAAAGACTCCACCAATTACTTGAACTGATAAATTCAGTAAATTTGTATGATATAAAATCAGTGTGTAGAAATGTGCTGCATTCCTATGCACTAATAATGAAGCAGTAGAAAGTGAAATTAAGAAGACAATCCCATTTACAATTACACTAAAATCAATAAAATGCCAACAAATAAACTTAACCAAAGAGGTGAAAGAACTATACTCTGAAAACTATAAAACAGAGAGACAACTGGGTGGCTCAGTGGTTGAGTGGCTGCCTTTGACTCAGGTCCTGATGCTGGGGTCCTAGAATCGAGTCCTGCATCAGGCTCCCTGCAGGGAGCCTGCTTATCCCTCTATGTCTCTCTGCCTCTCTCTATGTCTCTCATGAATAAATAAAATCTTTTTGTAAAAAAAAAAACTATAAAACAGTGATGAAAGAAAGATAACACAAAGATAACACAAAGAAATCTATGCTCATGCATTGGAAGAACAATATAAATATTGTCAAGATGTCCGTATATTACCCAAAGCAAGCCACACATATAATGCAATCCTCATAAAAATACCAATAGCATTTTCCACAGAACTAGAACAAACAATCCTAAAATTTGTATGGAATCACAAAAGACCTTGAATAGAAAAAGCAATCTTGAAAAAGAAAACCAAAACTGGAGGCGTCACAATTCCAGACTTCAAGTTATATTACAAACCTATAGTAATCAAAACAGTATGGTACTGGCATAAAAATAGACCCACTGATCAATGGAACAAAAGAGAAAATACAAAAACACACCTACAGTTATACAGTCAATTAATTTTCAACAAAGCAGAAAAGACTATCCAATGGGAAAAAAGGTAGTATCTTCAACATATGATGTTGGGGAAGCTGGACAGCAACATGCAAAACAATGAAATTGAACCACTTTCTTTCAGCATACAAAAAACAATCCCAAAAGGGATTAAAGACCTAAATATGAGACCTGAAACCATAAAAATCCTTGAAGAGAGCACAGGCAGTAATAGCTTTGACACTGGCCATAACGGCATTTTTCCTAGATATGTCTCCTGAGGCAAAGGAAATAAAAACAATAATAAAAAGTTTCTGTATAGTGTAGGAAACAATCAACAAAACTAAAAGACAACCTACTGAATAGAAGAAGATATTTGCAAATGACATCATTGTTAAAGGGTCAGTTTCCAAAGTATATAAACAACTGATACTACTTGACACCTAACAGATAAATAACCTTTTTAAAAATGGGCAGAACACATGAACGGATATGTCTCCAAAGAAGACACCCAGAGAAGCCAACAGATACATGAAAAGTTACTCAACATCTCTCATCATCAGAGAACTACAAATCAAAATGACAATGAGATACCACTTCACACTTGTCACAATGGCAGAAATAAAAAAAACACAAGAAACGTGTTGGCGAGGATGTGGAGAAGAAAACCTTCTGCACTGCTGGTGGGACTATGATCTGGTGCAGCCATTGTGGAAGATAGTATGGAAATTCCTCAGAAAAATTAAAAATAGAACTACCTTACAGTCCTGTAATCACACTACTGTGTATTTACCCAAAGAATACAAAAACAACCCCACTAATTCAAAGGGAAACATGCAACCCTATATTTAGAGCAGCGTTATTTAAAATATTCAAACTATGGAAGCAGCCCAAGTGTTCATTGATAGATGAATGGATAAAGAAGATGTGGTGTGTGTGTGTGTGTGTGTGTGTGTGTGTGTGTGAGTATATACGCATATATAATGAAATGTTATTCAGTCATGAAAAAGAACAAAATCTTGCCATTTGTCACAACATGAATGGAGTTAGGGAATATAATACTAAGCAAAATAAAGAAAACAAATACCACATGGTTTCACTCATGTGTGCAATTTAAGAAACAAAACAAATTTAAAAAAAGAGAGAGAGAGAGACAAACCACAACAAAGAGTCCTAATTATAGAAAACAAACTGATGGTCACCAGAGGGGAGGTGGATGGGGGATGGGTGAAATAGGTAATTGGGATGAAAGATACACTTATCATGATGAGCACTGAGTAATGTACAAAATTGTTCAATCACTATATTGTACACTAAGGTGTACAATTCTGTATAATTTCTGTACACCTGAAAGTAATATAACACTGTGTGTCAACTATACTGGAATTAAAATTTAAAAATTAATTTAAAAGTCATTATACAATGATGAAATGGTTAATTCGTCAAGGAAATAAAACGGTTTTAAGTATATATGCCCCTAACTTTAGAACACCTACATATATCAAGCAAATACTAACAGAGAATACACATTCTTGTCAAGTGCCCATGAAACACTCTCCAGGATACGCCATAGGATAGGTTACAAAACAAGCCTCAGCAATTTTAATAAGTTTAAAATCATACCGAGTATCTTTTCAGAACACAATAGTATGCTATTAGAAATCAGTAACAGGAAGAAAGCTGGAAAATTTATAAATATGTGGAAATTAAACATGCTACTGAACAACTAAAAGGTCAAAGAAGAAATCAAAAGAGAAATTCAAAAATATTTTATTTTTATTTATTTTTTTATCAAAAATATTTTAAAACAAACGAATACAGAAACACATGTACCAAAAGTTATGCGTTGCAGCAAAAGCAGATCTAAGAAAAAGTTCATAGCAATAAGCACCTACATTAAAAGACAAGAAAGATCTCAAATAAACAACCTAACTTTATACCTCAAGCAACCAGAAAAATAAAAGAACTAAGCCCAAATTTAGCAAAAGGAAGAAATAACAAAGAGCAGAGCAGAAAAAAATGAAATAGAGACCATAAAAACAATAGAAAAGATCAATGAAACCAAAATCTGCTTTTTTTAACTAATAAACAAACCTGATAAACCTTTAGCTAGATCACTAAAAGAGAAATGACTTAAATAAATAAAATCAGACATGAAAGAGGAGATATTACAACTGATACTAAAGAAATATAAAGAATCAAATAAACTATTACAATCACATGCCATTGAAATGTACAGTCTAGAAGAAGTGGATTAATTCCTGGAAATATTAAATCTATTGAGACTGAATCATAAAGAAATAGAAAATATGAAGAGACCAATAATGAGATTGAATGAGAAATCAAAAATCTCCCAACAAAGAAAAGCCCAGGACCAGATAATTTCCCTGGTAAAATCTACCAAACATTTAAGAATTAATGCTAACCCTTCTCAAACTCTTCCAAAAAACTGAAAAGGAAGGAGTACTCCCAAATTCATTATATGAAAACAGCATTACCCTAATCCCAAAGCCAGATAATGATACTACTAAAGAAGAAAACTACAGGCCAATAATCCTGATAAATATGGAGGCAAACATTTTCAACAAAATATTAGCAAACAGAATTCAACACCACATTCAAACAATCACACACCATGATCAAGTGGGATTTATACCTGGGATGCCAGGATAGTTCATTCATACACACCAATAAATGTGATATATCACATTAACAGAATGAAAGAAAAAAAATCACATGATCATCCCAATAGATAGAGAAAAAATAGTTGAGAAAATACAACTTCCTTTCATGATTAAAAACTCTCAAAAAATCTGGTAGTAAATTAGTAAACATAGTAAAGTCCATATATGGCAAGCCCACAGCTAACATTATATCAGTGGTGAAAGGCTAAAGCTTTTTCTATTACATAAGGAACAAAACAATGGTGCCCAATCTCACCACTTCCATACAACATAGTAATTGACTCCTAGGCAGAGCAATTAGATAAGAAAAAGAAAAAGGCAGCCAAATCAGGAAGGAAGTAACACTATCATTGTTTTTTGATGATAAGATTTTATGTATAGAAAATCCTAGTCTCCACCAAAAAGTGTTAGAAATAATGAATAAATTTAACAAAGTTGAAGGACACAAAAATCAACATAGAAAAATCAATTGTATATATAGAGAGTAACAATAAAATATGAAAATAATACTCTTTCACAATAGCATCAAAAACAATAAAATACTTAGGTATAAATTTAACCAAAGAGGTAAAAGATCTGCCTACTGAGAACTGTAAGGCTTTGATGAAAGAAACAGAAAATGACACAAATGTAAAGATATCCCATGTTCATGGACTGAAAGAATGAATATTGTTAAAATGTCCATGCTGCCCAAAGCCATCTATAATTTAAATGCAATTTCTATGAAAATTCCAAGGACACTTTTCATAGACATAGGAGAAAAATCCTAAAATTTGTATAGAACCACAAAAGGTTCCAAATAGCCAAAACAATTTTGAGAAAGAAAAATGAAGTTGGAGTCATCAAACTCACTAATTTCAAACTCCACTACAAAAAGCTATAGTAATCAAACCAGTATGATATTGGCATAAAAACAGATACCAGACCCATGGAAAGAATCTACAGCACAGAAATAAACCCTCACATATACAATCAACTAATATTTGACAAAGAAGCTAAGAATACTCAATAAGGAAAGTATCATCTCCTCATTAAATATGTTAAGCAAACAGGAAAGTCACATTCAGAAAAATGAAACTGGACTCTTTTGTTTGTTTGTTTTAAAGATTTTATCTATTTACTCATGAGAAACACAGAGAGAGAGAGAGAGAGAGAGAGAGGCAGAGACACAAGCAGAGGGAGAAGCAGGCTCCACACAGGGAGCCTGATGTGGGACTCGATCCTGGGACTCCAGGATCACACCCTGGGCCAAAGGCAGGTGCTAAACTGCTGAGTCACCCAGGGATCCCCTGCAGCTGGACTCTTTTATAAAAATTACTTTACACCATAAAATTACATATAGCCAATCTAGTAAAAATCATATCATTGAAGAACATCTAATGATTTGAGAAAAAGCTTAGTATTATTTAGGGTATCATGACCTACAAAACAGTATACACACTTTGATCCAAATTTTATTTATGAAATTGATAACTCTTAGTGATAAGGTTATGGGCCACATTTCCTTTATTAAATTCTATTTCACTTCTAATTTTTCTATAATGGCCATATATTACTTTTATAACTACAAGAAAATATATTTTTTAAAAAATACAAATTCAGAAGAATAGAGCAATCCTTCAAGGAGGAAAAGGATTAAGAATAGGTAAAGAGGGGACACCTGAGTGGCTCAACGGTTGAGTGTCTGCCTTTGGCTCAGGGCATGGTCCTGGTTGGGGGATAGAGTTCAGCATTGGGCTCCCTGTGGGGAGTCTGCTCCTCCCTCTGCCTGTGTCTCTGCCTCTGTTTCTCTCATGAATAAATAAATAAAATCTTTAAAAAAAAAAAAAAAGGAATAGGTAGAGAGTTTTAAAAGAGAAGAAAAGCACACTTCCTTTGGACTAGTATGAAGAGATGAGCACAAGTTCAGAAATAGTGTGAAGGCAGAAATTTAAGAGATCATAATAACCATACTTATGTCTATGAAATAGAAGATAATGCTATCTTTTTATGGAAAAGAGGATGAACTGTAAAAGGGCTGAAGAAAATAATGGAGGTTTAAAATTGCTATTGTGAGAATTAGCAGAAAGATAAGAGCAATGAGAAAAGATTTCAAGGGGTCAGTAATTCCAGCTTTGTTTGGAGATCATCACTTGCATAAATATGAATCTATACAGCAGTATAGCATTTATCTACTAGAACCTTTCAGTACATGTATAAGCATGAGGTAGACACATGGTTAAATTGATCTAAGTTTGGAGTTCAGACTGCGGACAAAGGACAAGAGAGTAAAGACACTGAGAATGGTATCAAAAGGTCAGTCAAGGATATGAACAGTGGAGTCTAGGTTACTCAGAGAGGGAAGTCAGAAAATGGCACTAGAGTGTCAGAAAACGGAACGGTCCAATGCCTAAGGTTTCAGTCAAGTCAAAGATGCAGCAAGAGACCCAGGGGACCAGAAAGCTATGGCAGGCATGACTATATCAGAGATTAAGTTCAGAGAGGTGTCGCTGCTCCAGATGTCAACATAGAATAGAAGATGGCTGTGGAAGAAAACGAGGAAGCAGACTGAATAAAGGTAACTGACAGAAGTGATCTGTTCAGCTCTGATGCCAAGCCCTGGGTGAAACTTTCACATGGATATTATTGTGCCCACATTGATAGTAAGAACTAGATGAAGAGAAAGACTATCATGGGGGTTCACAGCCTTCAGGGAATAAAGGAATGTAACCAGGAAGTCCATAGATGACAGAGGCAAACAGATAATCAGCAACCAAGCACTTCTCTTCCAAGTTTACCACAATTTTATACACATTCATGAAAAAAGAGTTGCATTTCAAAATATCATGATACTTCCACTTTAATCCTAAAATCAGTGAAGGCTACTCAATAACAGGTGAAATACTACTCTGACAATCAAATACATGGGAAACCACTAAAATGTAAAGAGCCACTTTTTTTTTTTGCAGTAACATTTTTTTATTTTTATAAATTTATTTTTTATTGGTGTTCAATTTGCCAACATATAGAATAACACCTAGTGCTCAAGTGCCCACCTCAGTGCCCGTGACCCAGTCACCCCCACCCCAGACCACCACCCCTTCCACCACGCCTAGTTCATTTCCCAGAGTTAAGAGTCTTTCATGTTTTGTCTCCCTTTCTGATATTTCCCACTCATTTTTTCTCCTTTCCCCTTTATTCCCTTTCACTATTTTTTATATTCCCCAAATGAATGAGACCATATAATGTTTGTCCTTCTCCGATTGACTTATTTCACTCAGCATAATACCCTCCAGTTCCATTCACGTTGAAGCAAATGGTGGATATTTGTCATTTTTAATGGCTGAGTAATACTCCATTGTATACATAAACCACATCTTCTTTATCCATTCATCTTTCGATGGACACTGAGGCTCCTTCCACAGTTTGGCTATTGTGGACATTGCTGCTATAAACATCGGGGTGCAGGTGTCCTGGCGTTTCACTGCATCTGTATCTTTGGGGTAAATCCCCAACAGTGCAATTGCTGGGTCGTAGGGCAGGTCTATTTTTAACTCTTTGAGGAACCTCCACACAGTTTTCCAGAGTGGCTGCACCAGTTCACATTCCCACCAACAGTGCAAGAGGGTTCCCCTTTCTCCACATCCTCTCCAACATTTGTGGTAAGAGCCACTTTTTGTGTATGAGAATATTTGACTCTTAATTCAATCTGGCTATGGGGTAAAGGTTTTTAAGGTATAAAAGCATATAAGGATAACTAATCAGTTGACCAAACTTCAAATTCCCTTAAATAATATCCTTTACATAAAATATTTTACAAACACATTTTTCATAAAATAAGGCATACTGATGTGAGGTTATTTGGCTTGTCGTACCACTAGTCCAAGAACAAATATATTCAGCACAATTTTCCCAGATAATTTACCACTTCTTTGGTGACTCTTTCAGTTTCCTAATGGCTCAGCAGGAAAACTACCAAGCTACTCAAAAGTAAAATTCTGGAGCAGGTGCAATCAAAACCTCTTCCAGAGGCAAATCAGGTTTTCTGCAGGTGATGGTGTGGTAAGTGAATGTTTCTCTAATTGTAAAGAAACCTGCTCTGATATTTTTTTCTCTTAATGTCCTTAATGTAGACCAACATTTTTCAAGCACTCTTGTGAGTAAAATATGTAAATACATCAAAACATATTTGTGTGTGTGTACATATATATTTTAAAAGATTTTATTTATTTATTTGACAGAGAGACAGACAGACAGTGCACAAGCAGGGGGAGCGGCTGGCAGAGGGAGAGGGAGAAGTAGGCTCCCCATTGAGCAGAGAGCCCCAATGTATGGTTTGATTCCAGGTCCCTGGGATCATGACCTAAGCTGAAGGCAGACACTTAACCAGCTGAGCCACCCAGGTGCACAAAAACATGTATATATTTTTAACAGATTGTATAAATGTACTCTTATCAGTTCATGCATTAAATTTTACTAAAACTTCATTTCTTTCTTATTTTTATATGGTAAATAAATAAAAATAGAAAGTTTAATATACCCTTCGTCACAGTGACTTGTGTTGTGAACCACCCCTTCTTTAAGACCACTTCTAGGAAGACTGGAAGAAATTCTTACTCATCTACAATGTATGTTTCCTTCCAGCTATAAGAGAAAGAATCTGCCAATAGTGCAGCCATCAATGATGAAGGTGCTATCGATCCACAACATATATGTCTAATGGTCACTGAACCTTCTTTAGAATCAACTTAAAAAGTAGTTCTATATCTTAGAAAGGAATAAAGGAAAAAAAAATCATTTTGGTAGATGAAATATTTTTAAATAATGGGTTAATATCAGATGTTAGATATGTATAAAAATATATCCAGTCTATTTATTAATTTATCAAATATCAATTGTATGGCCATGACATATCTTGCATTTTTCCCCACACACTTTATTATATTTACATGTATTATAACCCACAGTCTCTCTTCAGATATGGAAATGCAAGGATAAAATGAATTTCTAGATTATTTTATTATTTTAATGCAATAATTACTTTAATACAATAATTACTTTAATACAAGAATTAGAGTGAGGTGGCTATTAATCAATTCTACCTCCTCAAGCTAGACCATAAGTTCCTCAAAGATAAGGACTGTATTTATTTGATCATTACTATAAACCTAGTAGCACCCAGCACATGACTGGCATGCAGTAAGCATTCAGTGCTTACTATTTTGCTGGAAGAGTGGAAGAAAAGAGACAAAGATAGGTAGTGGAAGAATAAAATAAACCAAAGTCAGAACAAGCTGTAAGAACTATTTTATTGTCTCCAATGCATAGTTTGACTACAACTACTAATGGTATTTCTTCTAATATATATACACATATTATCCATCCAGATATATATATACATATATGTGTGTGTGTGTGTGTGTATATATATATATATGTATATATATATATATCTCCATCAGAGACATATGATCCATCCATCAAAGACATATGATCCTGTTTAACATCCTGCACCTAGTATATAATTCAAGACTCTGAGACTCAAGAAGAGAAACCATCCCAAATCAGGACCAAGTCCTCAATTATAAGTTCATTCATTCACTTTGAAGTTTCATTATAAAATAAAAGGTATTATTATTGTAAAAGTAATAGAAGTACTTTGAAGAAAATTTGTAAAATATAGGATAGTAGAATTTAACATTATCATAATTCTACCATCCAAAGACAACCACTATTGACATTTTATATGTTAAATGCATACCAACTTTTAAAATCCTTATTAGTACAATTTTCTATAATGCTATAAGGAGCAAAATGAAAAAAATAGTACAGTAATTTAAACTATGCTTAATGAGCCAAGACAGGATCTTGGAAGTTTGCAAACTAAGCTTTCATGAGATTATGAGCTCTTTAAGGAAAGATACCTTGTTGTAGTCTTCTTTTTTATGGCCCAGACATGGGATCCAGCAGTAATCTCTGTACACACTATTTACTCTGTAAATATGCACTAAATCTACATCTAGAAAGAGAGGTAATCGGTAAACGTTTATTCTTAGGACTCTTCTCTGATTACTTACCTGCTCATTCTCCAACTCCTCCCTGATGAACTCATCCTCTGTCACTTACTGCCCAGTACTTTTACTACAATAATGATAAAGATCTTGCTGTATCCAAATGTGAATGGTTTATTCTTCCCTAACGTTAATCATATCACTTCCCACTTTCTACACTTTAAGTTCTACTCATTCCTTGCAATTCAGCTCAGAAGATATATTCTTAACAAAGTTGCCCCTGATGGTAGTGCCCCTCCCAGGCTGAGCTAAGTGCTAATATTCTGGGCTCCACTCATACCCAGTGCAAGCATCTAGCACTGCAATTGCCATGGAACATGGAAATTAGCCACTTACATATACTGTCCACTTGTAGATTGTAAATTCTTTGAGACTTCTACCTTCAAATTCACAAATACTAGTACAGATTCAGTAAATACTTATTGAATGAAAGAATTAACATACTCATTCTATTTTTGTTCTAGTTTTTATCTCTTTCATTTGCCCGTTTTTTTTTTTTTAAATTTTTATTTATTTATGATAGTCACACAGAGAGAGAGAGAGAGAGAGGCAGAGACACAGGCAGAGGGAGAAGCAGGCTCCATGCACCGGGAGCCCGACGTGGGATTCGATCCCAGGTCTCCAGGATTGCGCCCTGGGCCAAAGGCAGGCGCCAAACCGCTGCGCCACCCAGGGATCCCTGCCCATTTGTTTAGTCAGCTGCTCACTCACAATTTTAATTATCTTTAAAACATCAATAAATAAAACCCTGTCCTGGCCAACAGAAATCAGATATAAAAATGGCAAACATCAGATCTGCTTATTCATATAAACAAAAAGTATCCTTTTCTAATTTGTGATTAATAACCAATGAACACTCAATATCATCACCATTTTCTCTTAATGTCCTCCACATCAGACTCACATTTTATTAATCACTCTTTCACAACCACATTTAATACTTATTTCTATTCTTCTTCCTTCCTGAAAAGATAGAAAGTAGGTCCTGTCAACTCTTTCTCTAATGGTGTCATCAGGGCTTTTAACTGTTTCTAGAGCCCCTGTCTTTAATCCCCCCCAATTTAGTTTGCTCTTCTTGCATCAAGGGAATAATTCCAACTACTTAAAATTAAGCTAAATACAAGGAATTGCTATTTCCTATCCCATGGGATTCCACTTATACACAATCCACAATTGTACCGTGGCTTTTAAGGCTACCCATCCCACACTCATCTCTACCAGCATTCACTGCATTATTTCCTCTATCTAAAAAAAAAAAATGTATTTCCTTGTGCTTCTAGGTATGCATTTCCTTTTGAAGCCATGCAAATATTCTTGCTGTATAACATAGTAAATTTGCAGAATCCTTTACTGTTGCCTTTGTACATGTTTTAAAGCTTTCCCGTTCTCTCTGTGCCTTGATTCTCCTTTATTTTTTTTTCTTTATTTTTTTTTAATTTTTATTTATTTATGATAGTCACACAGAGAGAAAGAGAGAGAGGCAGAGACACAGGCAGAGGGAGAAGCAGGCTCCATGCAGGGAGCCCGACGTGGGATTCGATCCCGGGTCTCCAGGATCGCGCCCTGGGCCAAAGGCAGGCGCCAAACCGCTGCGCCACCCAGGGATCCCCTTGATTCTCCTTTAAATCCCTATTCACAACTCTCTTCCTCTAAGTAAGTTTCTCAATTATCTTCAGGTCATATCATTTGCTCCTTTACTAAACAATCCTTCAACATTTGCATTTTACTTGAACTAACAATTTTTAGTCCTTATTGTATGTTTCTTTGAAAATGTTCTAAAAGATCATTGTGTGTGTGCTCTTCAATCTTTGAGAACAGGTGTACTATTCTCTACAGAGCTTAAGCAGCAAGCACTCTTAGACAAATTGATTTCTTAATAGGTGCTGTTAGCTTACTATTCTACATCTAAGGGAACTCAATAAATGTTGTCTGTATTAAACTGAATTGAATGCTCATCTTCAATAAACTATAAGTGATAAAGAGAATAAATTTAAATTATAGTTAGGGGCGCCTGGGTGGCTCAGTTCATTAAATGTCTGATTCTTGGTTTCAACTCAGGTCATGATCTCAGGGTCGTGACATGGAGCCCCGAGCCAGTTCCACGCACAGTATGGAGTCTGACTGTCCCTCTCTCTCCCCCTCTACCCCTCCCCCAGCTCATGAGCTCACTCGCTCTCTTTAAAATAAATAAATACAATCTTTAAAAATAATATAGTGTTTAAAATCAGTAATGCTTCCCATAATCCTACTCAGCTTTTAACATTTCCATGGAGATTTTTCATGTGTATTCTAATGCTATTTCTGCTTTTTAGGTCCACTCCCTTCCTCTTCACTCCTTTTTCCACCCAATGGCCATATGATGAAAACACAAACCAAAATGAAAAGTATACTAGAGACTATCAAGTTTCACCTAAGTCCCATTGCTCATATTTATGTATCTGGTATCAGGCTACCATATCAATATCTTTCACACTGAGAGCTTTATTTATAGCTTCCCTAAGTCAAAGGATAATTAGTATCTTAGATAATTTCTATCAGAGAGCTCAATAAATTTATCTAGACAATTTATCAAGAAGAAACAATAAAAGAAAATACCACAGTTAAGGTTTCTGCCCATTCTATTCTGTCACTTGGCTAATAAAAATTCACTTTTTCTTGGAATATATTAAAAAATTATTCAAAATGGTATTTTGAATAAAAATGTATCTGATTTAGTCACTTTGGTATTATTTCTTTTAAAGAACAAACTAAAACCATCAAACCTATGAAGATACTTAACTAGTGAATAAAACAAACTTGATTAACAATTTAAATACTAACTTACAGGATCAGCAGGTCCACAGAATTCTCGAAATGTCTTTGTAGGATTATTTTGTTGAATCTCCATTGCTACACAAGGGCCAGAATACATTTCTGTCACCATCTCCTATGACATGTAATACAAAAGAATATTTAAAAATTAATAATCTTTTACTCATCCTCTTTTAATTGCACCATTATTCCAAATCTTAAAATCTTAGTTATCTTTGAATCCTCAATGTACTCCACATGCCAAGCAGCTCCTCATTTCTGTCTAGTTCTTCTACAAAATTGTGTTTTAGATATGTTCCCTCATCTCCATTTCTACCACTAGTGACACTTTAATGTAATGCTTTACCACTTGATACTTTCATTAATTGAAATGATCTTCTTGTATAGCTTCCTTTTAAAGGGTCTCTCCCATTGAATACAGTCCTATTGAATGAACATTTCTAAAGATATAAATTTCTAAGTGTTTCTTCCAAAGATACTTTAAAAAATCATAATCATTTTCAGAAATGAAGAAATCAAGGACCAGATTCTTTCACATTAAACATCTAGACATGAAACAATATGTATGAAACAACAATTTTCAAACACTAGATGAGAGGCGGTGCAGTATTATGATCCCTGATAGAAGGGAATCAAATGAAGTAAGCTATATGACTATGTCATTTTACTGCCATGGGACAATGGGATGGGGAGAGGAAACACAACAGAGCCCAACACTCTAATTTATTAGAAGAGACAAAGAATGGAGTTCAGGGAGGCCAATGTAGATAGAATTTGCAGGACAGATTACTAGATGAGGTGGGAGAACTATGGGAGAGTAAACTACAGGGAACTGTAGAGAAGGTCACCTAAATCTTCAGCTAAGAGCCTGTATATGTGTAGAGGAAACTATCCAAAACTAAGAAAAGAATTACCAGAAGCAGTTAAGTGAAACCATTTACAGAGAGAGCACAAGGCTGAGAAGACTTTGCATTTCCACCAGCTGGAGTGGAAAGCCTTCATATGATACACAGGGCATCAAGTAGAGTTCCCAGAAGGGTACTGCACCATAATAGTTGCCTTATATATGGAATGCTCTGTATCCATGCTATAAAGTTCAAAAGTAAGCCCTGAAATGGTCAAACTAATCCTAAATAAGTTTGGCAGATGCCAAAGGTATGTCACTCTTCAAAGAAATATGACATATATACCATATAACAATATAAACTGCACATTATCCAGCATCTAATAAAAATTACCAGGCATGCAAAGAAGAAAATACGAACAGTAGAACAAAGATAAAGATGTAAATGACAACAACAAAAATTGGTCAATCTACAATTCTATACCCAGGTAGGAAGGTTTCCTTCCTTCCTTCCTTCCTTCCTTCCTTCCTTCCTTCCTTCCTTCCTTCCTTCCTTCCTTTTAAAGAAGGAATGGGGCAAGGCAGGGAAGAGGGAGAGAGAAAATCTTAAGCAGGCTCCACACTATGTGTGGAGCCCAGTGCAGGGCTCGATCTCACAACCCTGAGATCATGACATGAGTTGAAATCAAGAGTCAGACACTTAACCAACTGAGCTGCCCAGGCTCCCTGGAAGAAATTTTTTTACAAATGAAGGAAAAATAACTTTTCCAGACAGACAAAATGTGAAAGAATTCACTACCAGCAGCCATATACCATAAGAAATGTTAAAGTAAGTTCTTCAGACAGAAGGAAAATAGTACCAGACAAAAATAGAGATCTATACAAAATATAGTAAACACATATATAAATACACATTTTTAGTTGATGTGAAAGATAACTGATGATTTAAAGCAAAAATACTAAAAATGTATTATAGGGTTTACAATATAAATAGAAATAAAAATGTATGATAACCACAGCACATCAGGAGGGGAAAATGGAAGTATACTGTTTTAAGGCTCTTAGCTATATGTGAAATGATATAATGAAAAACATGATCAAAGAAAAGTACCTCTCACAGTGTCTGGAACACTCAATGAACTTTTCTTCTTTACATGGAGAAAAATACTTCAGGAAGAAGTGAAAATAAAGACAAAGACTTTGAGGCAGCAGTAGAGTTGGTGCATATGAAGATCAGTAAAGGAGACAGAATATCAGGAGCTAACATGAGACCATAGGAAAGCAGTAAGAGATGAGATCAGATCACACAGGGACATGCAAGCCATTTTAATGACTTTGGAGAGTTTTTGATACATGCTGACAAAATAAAATAAAGGTAATTTATTACTGAACAATATTTAAATATTAATTGGAACTCAGTCATCACACCTAATAAAAATGCCAGGGGTTAAAAGAGGAGGGAAAGTGTTTCACAATTAATATGATACACAGACCCCTACTCAGTAGAATCCCTAAAGGTATCCACCTGAAGTCATTTTGCTACTTCACAAAGGTCATATGTAATTGATTTTTTATGGATAATTATGTTGAGTCTGATTTTCTGTCTCATGATATTGAAGTACTACCTACACATAAATGTCAAGAGCCAAGTTCTCAGTAGGGGCAGAAAGCAATAGGAACATGCCATCCAAAAACAGAGGAGTGAATTTTGTCTGCTTTTCTTTCGTTTGTCTTTATCTTTGTCTTTCAGTGTTAATCACAAATACCATTAAAAATACAGACATAAAGGGCTATGCAAATGTATAAAATGGAAAGAAAAAAAACATGTTGGAAAAAGGACTACATCAAAAGCATAATGTACTCCTTAAAAAAAATTAACAAAATCCTCAAGTCACCTAGGTTTTTAATTAAGTAAAAAATTACGCAAACCAAAAAGAACCTGTTTGTTTCCTTTGCAGCCCTTTGACTCCTGTCTTTTACAATGAGATCGTTTGATTTAACGTTTATCCTCACCAGAACGTAAGCTCCATGAATGCAGGTAGTGAACTTTTGTTGTTGTTGTTCACCTCTGTATCCTTGGACTCTAACACATTGTTTGGCACATAGTAGACACTCGGTATATATATATGCAGTAAATAAGTGGATCATGATAACACAATGAGATAGGAATTACCACCTTTTTACAATTGCAAATGTAAGTATAAATGATCAACACAGAATCTACTACAAAGAATTATGTCAGATACGATAACAGTGTTAAAAGTAATAACAAAACAGCTAATAACTCCCTTAGTACTCTCAATAGGGAAACTCCTTTACATGATCTATTTCATTTAATTATCACAGCAATCTCATAAAGTAAGTAGTAGCATTATTTCTATTTTATAGCTGAATAAACTACAGCTTAAAGAAGGTAAATAACTTCTCCATGATCACACAACAGGTAGGTTGGGATCTGAACCTAGCATCTGACTCCACAAGCATTTTGCGAGAAGGGA
The DNA here is from genome assembly GCF_053574225.1 of Canis aureus. Classification (NCBI taxonomy): domain Eukaryota; kingdom Metazoa; phylum Chordata; class Mammalia; order Carnivora; family Canidae; genus Canis; species Canis aureus. The sequence continues at coordinate 51,790,997 of NC_135616.1, forward strand.
ATTGAGTTCATAAAGCTGCAAGTTGGTTGCAATGAATTTTGAGATAGGAAGTCTGTAGTTTGAAGCAAGTAATGTAGGAACACTCAGAATTCATGGTGAGTACCGAATAGTATCCATTAAGACACCACAATGATGCCGTCCCTATTTCACACCATACATCCTACATTTAAGAGCATTATTTCACCAACATATCTTCACATTTAGAATAATAAAATGAATGGAACCACTGCTATTAGCTTATGTGTCTTATTTATTTTATAAATAAGAATTTAGAGACAAGGAGGATAAATTGTATGAAAAGTCAGAGTAAGAATCAAATCACCTGCTTCTGTCCCTTGAGACTATGTTGCCTCTTAAGATTATTTTTACACGGTCTTCTTTTTGAATGAGACAAACTTCCTAAAATTAAAAGACATCCAATAGTATACAACATTTTAAAATTTACTTCTTCCTTGAACTTACACTCAAGTCCTGAATATTAACTGTCATGAGAAGTAAGAGGATTTTCGGGAAATATAATAGTCACAATAGCAAGTGAGACTCAGGATTTGTTATCTGATTTTTGGTGTCCCAAATTAACCAGTGAAAGATACTGTAATCACACACATTAGCAGTGTATGGATATAGCTCTTCACACAACGTCCTTTGAACAAATCTGAGTTATAAATGGGAAAAGCACTTTAAAAGCATTAGAGGTTATATTTCATAAGAATATTACTTGCTTCAACAAAATATTACCAGGATAAAAACATTCTTATGTCCCTTTGGAGAAAATTTTCAAAGAAACAGCTTTCCTTGGTTACAAGAGAATTTTATTTCATAGAAGTACAAAACATCTCATAAAGATACCTGGATAGTATTCTGGTTCATGTATACACTCCATTTTCCCATTAGCAAACCACTACAAACGAATTCTGATTTGAAATATTTGCTTTACATTTCAATCTGAATAAAAAATGATAAGCATTACTAAAAGTGGCTCACAAGGCTAATTACTCTGAAATAATGTAGTTTTTTCTTCCCAAAAGCCCATATGTTCTTTATCTTAAGTAGACTGTTATTAATATCACAAGATTTAAATAGTAGTTAGAGAATATCTTACTAAGAAGAAAGCACATCAACCCAATTATTCTGAGATATTCTGACATTAAAGTATGATATTGCTACTGTCATTCAAATTTCTGACTTCTTAGGGGAAATGACACATCTATCCAGTGATGTTTTTATTTTTACCTCAAAATCCTCAAATAAAAAATATCCTAATAGTAAATATATATTACATAAAAATGAATTACATATATTATTATTTTAAAGCACAATATAGGAGGCATTCAAGTCAGAGATGAGGGCTTTTTTTAAAAATTATTTTCCAAAGGGAAATACGGCCCACCTCAGATATGTGCACAATACTAGTGCCCTCAACTAGTTGTAACCGAATTCAATACTACATGATATTGTATGAGAATTTAACTGATGGTCAAAGGGTAAGTCTCCATGGGTTTATCTTATGTACAGTAGGGCTATAATATAACATGAATTAAGGAAGGTAGCAGTTTTCAACCAGATTTTCAAACATTAAATTGAACAAATAAAAGGAAAATATATAAAACAAAGATTTAAGAAATGAAAAACAGCTGTCACTAAGTGTTAAGAATGTTTTTAAATTCTTCCATTTAAAAAAAAATTCTTCCATTTAAGAAAAGGCATAACTCTAAAATGAAGAAGCTCATAAGATTAAGGTTCAGTATGCAGTAATAGAAGGAAAATCACTTTGGTTTCTCTAAATAAAGGTGGAAACCACTGGTACGCTGAACATGAAATATATTTCACAATTAGTCTTGACTTGTAGGACTAAATAAGACAAAAGGCTCAGGCAGTTCTCAGACCAGTGCATTTGTCCTTTTTAAGGAAGGTTGAAAGGAAAAGCCATGGAGAAATGAGAAGAGGGGAATCTAGTTTCATTGTCAAAAACAGTAAACTTCATGCAAAAAAAAAAAAAGTCAAAACTCAGTAAAACACTGTAGGTGAGGAAGCAGTCCACCAGCACAAACGTATCTAAGATAATTTGATAAGGAAAGGAGGGTAACTAATTTTGATCAAATATCTACTATGTTTTATTTTAAGGAAGAATATTGGCTTATTTGAATATAGTCATATGTTTTAAAGAACATAATTTAATTGTCCTCTGACCAACTTCTTTAAAATCTTGTTTCTTCAGCTTCAGTCATACTTTCAGATAATTCTACATGCATTTATGTCATTAAAGTAGATGTTAAATACTGAAACGAAATTATACTGTAACATTAAGAACTATTTGCTTTTAACTTTCTAAAGCATTGTGAAGTCTTCCACTCTGAGAATATTATAAGCTTCATAGAGAATGCCCAAATGTGTCAAATCCCCAGAAATTTTTTTTGTACTCTGGTATATTTTTGTTTCATAAATGAAACAATAAGATATTTTAAAAACTGATCCAGTAGCTCTCAGAGATAAGAATGCCTCAGTCACTGGGTATGATCAGCTGGAAACTGGCAGCTTTAATACTTTCGTGATTATGATTTATACTGAAATCCCCAAGATTTAAGACACATAAACTGTCTTCAGTACCAATGCTTTACATTTATTTTGATACTTACGTTATACTCAGATACTACTCCTTTATAAACTTCATAAAACTCCTCAACATTAACTCGATCCATGTTGAACTATTTTAAAACAAAACAAAACATATGCCAATTAACAAAAGAACACAAAATGAACCATACTCAGCACTCAACATTTATGATCCCTTGGATATATTTTCTTTACTTTAATATAGAAACCCTGCACAAATTAAGTACCCTGAAAAAGTGTTGTTAAAGATCAGCTGATCAATAATAAAAATGGTTAACATTTATTGAGTACTTAGTGTTTTAAGCATTGTTCTAGGATCGTATATTCATCATCTCATTTAGTCCTCACAATGCCCCCATGACATGTTATATTACATATGGGTTATGCAACCTTCAGATCTGTGTTCCATTTCAAGCAGTCTAACTCCATTGGTCAGGCTCTTAATCACTACACTAACCTTCTCTTTGAATAAAACTTCATTCTCCACACTCAAAATTTATAGGCAATGTCATGCTGTTTACTGGCCCAAGAAATATTACTAATGAAAAGTACTTCAGATTTTGTAGCTGCCAAAAATAACAAATTTTTCCTCCCAAGCATTCAGAAAAATACCTAGTCTGGTTCATAATAAAGCATTTACTCAAGTTGTCTGGAAATCTAAATTCAAAAAGAATTGTAAGCTTATGCTTATAAGATGAACCTATAAAGACTCTTTCTTGTCCAGGCTGGATTCAAATTTAATTAAAAATAAAATTGCATTAAGTTCTTGGTCTCAAGAACTAAAACCTTAAATTTTTAAAAAATTGCCTCAGAATTGACAATTGTATTTTCTCCCCTACTTTGTTCCTTTACTGTTGCCAGAACTGAAGATCAATGAGAAATTTCTGCCTACCTGGGCAATAATTCAAACTGGGAGGATTGATTTCATGGCAACATAACTATTCCAGGCAGTCAGTTTTGTTTGATATCTGTGTTTTATCCTACAGTTCCACAACTTGTTGTATTTTTAATATAACAAAATAATAGAACATACAACTTATTAAGTATTTATAATTTACCCTGGAAATTCTACAAGGCATTGTGTAAGACTATTTCATTTAATTCTTAAAATAATCCATTGAGGCAAATAATGTCCTTACTGGCTGGCAGACCCATGAGTGTAGAGGGAAGCTGACCACGATTTAGAAATAGAGCTTCCTGACTCCAAAACTCAATGACTATGATTGCCACTAAACTATCATATCTCCCCCATAGGTTCAATCAATCCTTTTCCTAATTATTATTGTTTTCACTGAGCACCTACTCTAGCCAACTATGCTAGCTAGGTGGCAGGCCAAGAATTCAATGAATGTTTAAATCTAAAATTTCTACAAAACACACATTTTTAAAGCAGTCTTAGGTCCTACAATCCTATGAATATATCACCAAACCAATATTTTCAGAGTGTTTTGGCTAACAATTTCTTTATAACCCTAAGTAAGATTCTTCAAATGTCAAGTTTCTCATTAGTCTCCAAGTTTTGTCTGATGACTCTGCAAACTAGTTGATATTTCTGACCTTTTTTTTTGGTTTCTGGGCATTCCTACCAAGTAGGGACATAAAATTGTCAGAATCCCAGTTATTGCCCTAATCTCTGATTTTGGATGATCCTAAAACTTAGCAGAAATCAAAAGCAGTTCCTTTTCAGGAAAAGAATACATAAATTATACTGGTAAGAAAAATCTCATCTCCAAAGTCAGTAGTATTTCACTATCAAAATAGCATAAACTTTCTGGTCTTTGCACATTGTAAAGCCTAAATTGTTATCTGATTCCTGTAATAATTTGTACCCAATTTTTTGTCAAGTGCACTGGTAAGTACAGCACAAAGGTATCAGCTCTGTGTTTTCTCAGTGATGGGTTTCCTATAAGTGTGTCTACTGGGCAATTTTGAAGGGTTGTGGGCTTTGCAGGGCAAGTGATGCGACTGCCAACAGAGGGCTGAAAGGTGCTAACTCTAATTAGAAGGTTCTGAGGGAGAGTCCAGAAACCAGCGAAAGGTCCTGGTTAGTGGAAAAATCTCAAGTGATTCTCCTTTGCCATTCTCTTCTTAGTCACCAAACGATAGAAAGCTCATGATTAACTACGTAACTGAATTCTTTTTTTTTTTTTTTTGAATTCTACTTTTTGTTTGTAAGTACATTGTTTGTCTATACATATTTTACAATTAAAGTCCCAGGTATTGTATAAATCTATTTTATAAAGTTAAATTAGGTATATTATTTGAACTTCAGTTCTCTCAGTGAAAAATTACATGTATAAAATAATTTCAAAAACATTTTTTTGATTATAAGGTTATCAAGTTCAGTAACTATATCTTTTTATTTTTAATTTTTATTTTTAATGGTGAAGTTCACAAGTGTCCTTCAATGTAAAACATTTAAAAAAGAAATCTCTCAATAGATTATGAGTTATTGCAAACTACCTACCATCTGCATAGCTGAGATTTCAAAACCTGCATCCCGGATAGCCATGAGGATCTTTCCTAGCAGTCCTGAAAATACAGAATAAATGGGGGCAAAAATACAAAATTTCCAAGGCATTTTAGTTTCTTAGAAATGCAATTTTTTTACACCAAAGTACTTTGCTTATAACTATATGAAGGAATCACGTAGTTTTCTAAGGGAAACCAAATCTCTAATATCGAGCATCACAAGTAATCATTTAATTCATTTAGTAAGTGCTTTAGGAATATCAACAATGATCCTGAAGATTATGTAAAAAGCCTTTAAGATACTATTTTGCCTTTAAAGCCTCTGAAGGCTAGTAATGTAGAAAACATGCAAATCAAATAATTGAAGCTACCATTACAATAAAAATAAAATGCCAAGGTACTGGATATGGGAGTTCCTAGGATGACATCAAAGGAGAAAAATAAAATTATAACTTAAGGGGTGGCAGAAACTTTAGGGGGGAATGAGAACATGAATTGGTACTTAAAACCTATAGATACATGGTATTATATGGGAACACAGGTATAAAAGGACAGAAGGCACAGGTCTGAGAAAAGGTGAGCATGTTCACATGACAGTAAGAAGTCAGAAAAGAAAAAAAAAACAGCTGAAAAGGAAAAGACACTTAATCCAAACTGATGAAGGCCTTGGATATCAACACGAGGAATTTAGTCTTTATCTCACAGATCAGTGCTTTTTATAATAGGGTCTGTAGATACTGGGAATCTGGTCCTGATCTTGAGATTCCATTAGTTTAGTATAAAAGACTTATTTTTTTCAAGTCAATTCTTTCTCACTCTCTCTCGCACACACACACATAAGTGCATACATGCACACACATACACACACCCCTACTCCCCGTATAGTTTGAATGATCTGGATGCTAATCTTGTAACCCAAAATCACCAAGGAGTATCAGTGCCTGAAAGTGCACTTTTATTATTTTACTGCAGCCAGGTAGTGCTGTTATAATTGTAGCAGGTTGAGGGATGGGAAAGATAAAAGACAATGATAGACCTATTTCTCAAATGATATATTTGTACCAAGTGAAGGCCAAATGATACCAGAGCATGCTGTAGAAACAAAGGCTTCTCAGAAAGTCTAAAGAGTAGAACAGGCCCATGCCATCTCAGAGCAATCTGCACCATATCGATACAGTACTTGGTGATTGAGTTTTGTCAAACATCCTTTATCCTATCCATGTTAACTTAAATTTTATTCACTTTATGGTTTTTTCTGTAATGAATTTGTAAATTGCTTTAGTTATATGGTTAAATGTGCAAAGGTTTATATTGAGTTTTATATTTGGACACATTTAAGTTGCATTATAATTGCAATAATTCCCGTCAACACTAGGGGTCCATCAGAATATTTTTCCTCCAAAGGAAACCCTGCCAAAAAAAATGGAGAGCCTCTGAAAACACTGAGCAGGAGAACACATGACAAAATAGTGTTTTAGGAAGATAGGAAGATTATTGGTATAATAATGACAGGCAAGCTGGTCTGAACAAAAAGAATAAAAGAATCACAAAGGCTTTTGAAATCTTGTAGTAGACTCATTGGACTTGGATGACAGCATGAGAGAAAGAAGTAATGAACATTAGACGTTTCAAACAAGAACCAACAAGATTAAACTGAACACAGAGTGTGAAGGTGAAGGGACCAGGTTTTTAGTCCAAGTGACTGAAAGAGAGCATCTTTAAGAAGAAAACAAGCAATAAAAGCAAATGGATTAATGTCTTGGGGAAGGTCACCAAGATGGCATGCATGACTGCCAGTGGACTGGTGAGCCAAACCCAGACATTTGAGGGCTCCCCCCCACCTTCCCTGTCCTTGGAATGTGGGTTCTGTTTGCCTTTCTCGTTCTCAGATGCTGCTCCAAGGATGTGGTCTTGAGATACTGATGAGTGGTACTGCACAGTATGTGTGACTGAACCCAGTTAAGACCTCTATGGAAACTTTTAATATTTGGCAGGTGGGTGTGGGGATCCACTTGCCTTGCTGCCCAAGACAAGCCTTGTATGCAAGTTACCTTGCTTGTTAAAACTGTTACCTACCAACCTGGAATGGCCTTCCTGTTTCTTCCATCTCTCCCTGCCCTTTGGGTTCAGGGGCCAGTTTCAGATTACACTCAGAAAGCTTCCAAGGAGATTATGAACCAACAATTAAGGAAAAAGACACTGAATTATTTTGAACATGAAACAGAACTTTAGAACAGAATATGGACCAGTATTTGAGAAGAGAGTATTACTCTGTTCTCAAAAAATGATGTATTTCTCAAAAAATACTTCTCAAAAAATACTTTGAGAAAAAATGTTCTCAAAAACTTAAGTACTTCTCTCTTCTAAAAAATGAATGAGTGAATAAACTCCCTAACACGAAATAGGTGATAAGCAATTGCATTCCAATAGCTAGACAGGTAGAAGGCTATAATGAGGCATGTAGACAGGTTAGAGCTGAAATAAGAACAGAGGACTGCTTGTTTTGACAAAAAGGAAAGGAAAAGCAAAACAAAACAAAAACCAAACCAAGCCAAACAAAAACAAAACAAAACAACCCAAAATAAAACAAAACCTGGAAGGAAAGAGTTTTGAGAAAATATCTAAGGTTTGGAAATTTAAAAATGAAAATGACTAAAGAATGATATGTAAAGAGAGATATGCAGGAAAATAAAGAAGAAAAATATTACAGTAGTTATCGACATATCAAACAGGAAAATTCTTAGAACAGAGGGATAATCAAGAATTAAAGGAGATTAAGGACCCTAGGAGTGCAGATAAAGCCTTCAGCATAAGCAGGATGGTATGTTGACATTAAACACAATTGAGAAAGTTGTAGCAACAGAGTGTTAGGAAAAAGAAGTTAGATAACCCACTAAAAATCTGTACCAAAGATTCATATGATAATGGATATGAGAATGTTAATCAAAATTCCAAGTCTTTAGTCAACAGGAAAAGTATTAGTTAGGAAAGAAAAAAGTAAATTAACAATTACTGAGGACTGAACTCTTTTTAATATGAATTTATACCATTTAATTCTTAAAGCAATATTCTTAAGCAGAAGCTATAATTCCACTATAAAGATGAAAACATTAAATTTTGGATGATAGATAACTAGCCTGAAATCATAAAGTAGTATATCTTCAAATCTCACTCTCTTTCTACAAGTTTAATAAGAAAAAGAAATGCATATGTGAAGCCAGATATGTAAAAGTCACTGGACAATATAACTCCCTAAGGCAAGGACCATGATCATTTTAGTTCTCATTCTATCTCCAGTACCTAGCATAGTTCTGGCATGTAGTAGGTGTTTAACAAATATTGTTTACTGAATTAAGAAACAACCAGAGACATGCAATCAGAGCTCTGCTTGATGCAAACCCAAGGAACTCTAAGGCTCTTTAGAGCACAATTTGAAAATACTGGTAAATTTCATAAGGGTAATTAAAGTTAGAGAGAAAAGGATTATTTAAAAATGTTGGCTTAATGATTTGTGAAAAAAAAGTTCATACTTCAGGCCATATACAAACAGTAATCCAAAATGAATTTAAGTTAAATGTAAAAGAAAAACCCAATTAATTAGAAAAACACATTGGTGCTATTTTCTTCTCATGATCAAGGTAGCCTTTTTAAATATAGAAAGGGGAAAAAAGGAGAGTTGTATTTCTGCTATGGCTGAGTAGCTCCTATTGGAATAATCTTCCCTCAGATAATAACTATAAACTCCAGAAGAAAACATAAAAACACAACCACCTGAAGGCACTGAGTGGGTTCCCTGTTTCTGCAGTGGTCAGCTTGAGGGAAAGCCACAGTCAACACTAAAACTCTAACTGAAAGCCTACAGAATTAGCAAACTTAAAGAACTAGAAGACAAGGCTTGGGCAACCATTGCCACTGGAAAGTGAGTAAACAAATAGTCTCAGGGAAAAAAAGCCAGAGAGGAACGCCTGTCTTCTATGTATAAACATTGCTCACATCTTTGGAAACCTGAAGCATTCATGCATGGAGTAGACTCCAAGAAGCCCAGCTAAAATTAAAAGAACTGAATGGAGTTTGAGTTACCACCTACCAAAGTGGAAACAGAAATTACCTGATCCATTCAGCAAGTATACTGGTTGCATTTAAAATATCAATACATCTTTGAAGAAAATGGCAACATCTAGAATTTTATAATATATCATTCACAATATTCAGGAGACAATACAAAATTCTTTGACATAGGAGGACACAGAAAAACATGACCTATTGCCAAGACTAAAGAGAATCAATGAAGACTAATCTGTCATCCCAGATGTTATAATAAGAAAACAAAGATTTTAAAGTAATCATTGTAACTGCTTAATGAATAAAGGAAAATGCACTCAAAATACATGAAAAGATAGGAAATCTCAACAGGGATTAAGAATACAAAAGAATCAAAAACTAAAAATGAAAAATACATCTGAACTACAAAACTCACAGGTAGAGACTTAAGAGCAGAATAAATTTTAATGTAGACTGAGTCAATTTGGAGAGAGATCAACAGAAATTATCCCATTTGAGAAAGGACAGACAATTTTTGGAAAATAATAAACAGAGTAGCAGGATGAAACAAAAAGCTTTTTTATACAAAAAAGCCTAATATATATGTAATTGGAGCCTAAAATAAAACAGAAAATATTTAAAGATAAAAAGCCTGAATTTTTCTAAATTTGTTGACCTACTGAATTTAAATTTATACTTTTTACCAATCTCAGGCAGATTTTTTTAAATAAAGAAAACAACCAGGCATATCATTGTCCAGCTGCTGATAATTAAAAATAAACTCTTGAGAGAGCTAGAGAAAATGATTCATTGTATAGAGGAAATAAGAATTTTAATGACTGCTTACTTCTCATAAGAAAAAGGGAGGCCAGAGGACAGTTGAACATTTTTAATGTGCTAAAAGGAAAACAAACTGTCAACTTGAAATTCTATGCCCAGTACTTCAATCATGATAAAATAAAGACAGAGAAAAATTTGTTTTCACCAAACTCCTACTTCAAGAAACATTAATGGAAGTTATTTTAGTTGAAGGCAAATGAAACAAGATTAAAAATAGGATCTTCAGGAGCACCTGGGGGTGCTCAGTCAGTTAAGCATCTGCCTTTGGCTCAGGTCATGATCCCAGGGTCCTGGTATTAAGCCTCACATTGGTCTCCCTGCTCAGCGGAGAGCCTGCTTCTTCCTCCCCCTCTACGTGCCACTCCCTCTGCTCATGCTCTTGTTCTCTCTCTGTCAAATAAATAAAATGTTTAAAAAAATAGAATCTTCAGGACAAATGATGAACATAATTAGAGGCAAATATGTGAGTAAATACAAGAGACTATTTTTCCTCTTGATTTCTCTAAAATACATATGCAAACATTTTAACATTGTACTGTGGGGCTTAAAAAGTATGTGAATGCAATATATACCAGAAATATAACAAAAAAACAGACAGAGGGAGAAAATGGACTTTTGCAACTGAAAAATTTCCACATTTTATGTGAAGCAGTACAATACCAATACATTTTAAATAGACTGAAAATTAAGGATGTATACTTTAATCCTTACAAGAGTGACTTTCTAAAAATAGTCCTCAAATAAGCAGCATCAACATTACCCAGGAACTTGTTAGAAATACAAATTCTCAGGACCAACACTAGACCCAATGAATTAGAATCTCAATGGGTAAAAAACAGAAATAATCGTTTTAATAGACCCTCTGTGATTGTTAGACACTGAAATTTGAGAACCAAAGTCCTTCCATAATCAAAGAAAGAGAAAGAAAGAGAAAGAAAGAAAGAAAGAAAGAAAGAAAGAAAGAAAGAAAAGAAAGAAGATATATACCTAAAAGGTCAATGAATAAATAAATATAGAATTCTTAGAAATATCAATCCAAAGGAAGAATGGATAAAGATCAAAAAGAGGGGGGAGAATTGAAAACAAATGATAAAATAGGAAACCTAAAACCAATCATACCATAATTACAATAAATGTTAGTGAACTAAAAATTCCCACATAAAGCAGAGATTTTAGATGAATTAACAAAATAAGATCCAATTCTATGTTCTCAACATAAAACCAACTTTAAATGCACAGACATAGGTAAGTTGAAAATAAGTGATGGAAAGAGAGACCATGCAAACAATAGGCATAAGAAAGCTGAAGTGGTTACATTAATTTCAGATAAAGGAGAATTTATAAAGTCCTAAGAACATAAATGTCCTAAGAGGCATTTGGAAAACAGTACTTTAGACAGAGAGCTGGAGGAAGATGGATGTCCATGCAAAAAGAGAACTGAGCAAAGGTATGGAGATGTAAAGCAGGCACGGTTCTGGTGGAGGGGAAATCAGACAGGAGAGAAGGCAGCGGAGTGGTGGAAGCCATGTGACAGAAGGACTTATAGACATATTTAGAGGTTTGGGTTTCATTCAATAGGCCAGAAGTTCTCACAATTTTTGGTCTCATGGACCCTTTAGCTTTTGGAAATTATTAAAGACTCTAAAAAGCTTGTATTTATATAGGTTATATCTATTAATATTTATTATATTATAAATTAACAAATTTAAGAACAAAATTAAGAAAATTCTTAAATATTTATTAAATATAACAAAAATCCTTTACATAGTGATATAAAAAACATTTTGTGAGAAAAATGACTATGTTTTCCAAAAAAAATTAATGAGTGGCACTGTTTGATATTTTCAAAAATATCCTTAATGTCTAGCTTAATAGAAAGCAGCTGCATTCTTACATCTGTCAGTTTTCAATCTGCTGCTATATGTTGTTTTGGTTAAAGTATATTTAGTTATAAAACAGTGAAGTGTTTTAATAGTTTTTAATATAAATGTATACATTCTTCTTTATTTGACAAATGATATTTTCTTAAAAGCCACTGCAACATAAAATTTCAAAGTTGTACCGATGAACTTTTTTTTTACCCTGTTACATTAAAATCCACTGGTCTATTGTATACTTTCAAAGAATCTTTTACCCATGCATGATTTTGTAATATCATACATTGATCATCTGGAAACTATTAGTTCATGAGTTATGCAGATCTTCCAAATGCTGACTCATTTCATTACAGTACATCAGGAAAAAAAAATCACATTTGTTAACATCACCAATTTCATCAGAATAATCTGTAAGTTATTAGGAAACTGTCAGGCTTAAGGTGGTAAATACAATTTGCAAGATCCTAACTATGATTTTCATTTGTCATTTTATCTTCTTTGGAATTTTATCTTTGGCAACAACTTTTGTCAGTTGTCATTTCAAATAACAGACCTACTTAATTTTAAGAAAAATTCATACCAAATACCCAAGTCTGAATAACTATAGTTTGTCTGTTATTCTTCCAAGTAAAAATGATATTCCATGAAAAACCATCTAGTTAAGCTCACAATTCAAACTATACAAGTGCTTTTCCTAAGGATTGCATTATATTTCAGTATGGAGCAAAAGTATTTTATATATACTTCCCATTTCTTCACACAGAATATTAAAAAGACATATACTTGCAGGTGAAGAATAAAAGTAATAATTTTTCACTGTTTCATCAATGATATTGTTAAGTGAAAGTGGCTTTTTTTTCCCCTTCAAGCACATGATAGTTAAAAATGCAGTGACTACTAGTACATAGTACAGTTTGCTACCACCATCTTCATTTTGTTAAGCACTAGTAGCTTTAATTTCCATTGGTTTTACACCATTATTGCAAACATCACCACATTTTAAAAGCTAAGTAAACTGATTATTTTTGTGAAAATAGATCTGTTCTCATGGGTACCTCAAAAGGTCTTATTTGTTATAATAAAGAAAATGCTTTACATGATTACATAAGAATCTTGATCTAAATACAGCAGTATTAAGCCCCATCTATTAACCAATATGAAGAGAAATTGACAATCTATATCTATTGTAAATCTATAATTACATTAAACCATGTCTCATGAAAAATACCACTTGAACAGAATAATTCTATTTACAGATAAACCAATAAAAAGTATGGTTCAAGTAACATTGCCATTCTGCCAAGAACAGTCAGACATGAGTCAAAGATATTGCTTTTTTTATATTCAGTTGGTTATGTGTGGAGGCAGGAAAGAGAGGCATTTAAGAAACTTGTTCTGTGTTTAACAGCTTGAAACAACAAACTGTCAATAACCATATGTCCTTTACTTTGTTCTAGATAGAAAATGTTCAGATGGCTGAACAAATAACAATAACTATGTAAATGAAGTAGCAAAAAAAAAAGTAAAATTACATGATATGAAGCAAACAAGTTCAAAAGGGTCAAACAAAGCAGACTGCTTTTTTTATTTGGCTGGTGTTTGCATAGCTAATTTGTTTTTTAATGGTTTGCTTATAACACCATGACTGCTGGTAAATTTTTTGAATGTCAAATCACCTCTCCATCTCTACTCCCAATGCCTTCGTTCATATTGCTATACCTTCCACTTGGACTGTTCAAAAGCCTCTATATAAATGGCCATACTGTATCCAATCATCAATATTAGACATCTCTTGCTTTGTCTTTCTAAAAATTCTTCTCCTGGAATTAGGAGCCCCCCCCCCCCCCCGACCTCTTTTAGAGAAAAACTAATAGCACCAGTCATTTGATTGAAAAGGGAGCTGCCTGCCATCTTCCTATACTAGTCTATGACCATGGTCTCAATAAGTAGTCAAGAAGAGGCAGCAGACCTATTAGCACTCTGCTAAGGCCAGAGTATTTCACCTAGGGATGGGCCTATCATTAGCAAAAGCCAATCAGAGTTCTTCCTTGGGACTTTTTTTTTTTTTTTAAGCTAGAACTGGGGAAAAAAGCACTCTTCACTATGTTCATAAATAAGCAAGCCCTGCACTGCTGGCAAGGGTCCCTCTCTCCCAAGGTACTAGGCAAAGCTTATCTAAGAATTTGAAGCTGACAGTAAAGAGAAACAAAAATAAAATACAGAAAGAGATGCTGACCAAGTCTCTGTTTAGAGTTCTCCCTAAGCTCAGTGTGGTTTCTGCCCTTCTTCCAGCAGAACAGTTAAATGAGATAGAATTAGGGGATTCGAGCTGGGTTTCTACCAGCTGTGATAACCTAAGTGTCCTTATCAGACCACCTTACTTACATAAGAGAGGATATATTGCAGCCTGAGAAAGAAAGGTTGTAATAGGAGGTAGAAAAAGAAGAAACAGTAAAAAAAAAAAAAAAAAGGGGGGGGGTGTGATATTCCAATGTGTGATAAAGGAGGATTTATAGGTTGCAACAAATATCCTGACAAAAATCCTAGGCATGGCCAAATGATCATAAGTGGGATTAGAAAATGATCCTAATCCCTCTGTCCAAAAAGCTCATAAAATGATCATGGTCAAAGAGTATAAGAGAAGAAACTGATAAAATATTATTTTAAAAAATAGTAGACTTAATCATTTAAATTAAAATTGGTTTGTACCTACCTAAGTAAACACAGTAGGAATAAATGACAATTAACTTAAATAAATAAATAAATAAATAAATCTGGCTTGTACCGAGTAGGGAAATAAAAATGCAAGGCAATCGAACAGAACAGGCACTTTTTTAAATTAAAAATAAAATAAAATAAAATAAATAAAATAAATAAAATAAAATAAAATAAAATAAAATAAAATAAAATAAATAAAATAAAAAAATAAAATAAAATAATAAAATAAATAAAATAAAATAAAATAAAATAAAATAAAATAAAATAAAATAAAATAAAAAGACACTTTTAACACCAATTGGCATCAATAAGCGAAAAGGCACAGCTAAAATTTTCACACTAAATTTTTCCATTGAATCATATGACATAGTGGGTACCACTTGGAAGAAAACAAACTGGAAGCAGGCTTATATGATTCAGGATGGATGTACAGGTGCCAGATAATGTATCCCAGGTTATCAAAGCAGGTATAATGAGGTACAGATATAATGAGGTACTAACACAATGACCAAGACCTATTTGGGTATGGAAGCAGTAATATTATGACAGTCTTGGGAACTGTGACAAGTTTCTCCCAAGAATTACTATGAAAACCCATCTTGAATCTAAAGTATAAACAAAGATGGAATTTTTATTCAGTTTTAAATAAATGCATAGGTTGTATTTATTTTGGGGACTCTATTGTTTCTCTGTCTGACTTGGTATCTGATCAGGGTCAACTAATCAATGTTAGCAGATTTGTCTTGATTTAGTTCTGTTAACCTATTATCATCTCTATAAGGAAGAGCACTTAAAAAGGCAGCCCTTAAGAGCTGAATTAGGATAATACTGCTCAAAACAGCCCAGAGTTAAAAATGAGTTATTCTCTTTCTCCTTACAGTTGCCAAGGAGGGATAAAACCTCCCACAATATGGCACAGAAGAGAAAGATTATCAACAATTACACATGAGATATTTGGCCAGAGGCTAAGTATCAATTTACTCTCCAGGCCATAAATGTTTATGTCTTGGCAACTAATCCAGTTTGAAAAGCTCTCTCCTTGGCCTATCTCAATTTAACCTCTATATGGTCTCAGTTTCTTTCCTCACTTGTATAAAATGTAGTTCCTCCCTCATAGGATTGTTTCGAGGTTTAAACATGTCTTAGAATAGCCAGTGGCACACAATAGTACCATTAGGTAATGCAAGCAGTCATAGATAATAATAGTCACAACTGAATTAATGTAAATTCAGCTGAATACATTGCTTGGCTTATAGAATTAGCATGAATCTAATTTTACCAATTCTGTTAAAATGCAAGCATTTTATACCTCCCACTTCACAAGAGAACATTGTGCTGCCAAGACATCTCCAGGAGGCTGATGCTAGTGTCCAGGTCACTACGCCTAATGGTATGTCTGCACTGATGGATGAGATATAGGGAACCAGAGTTACAGCAACACCAGCTGCAGGTGCAACAGAGACCGGAAGACCCACTAATCCTCAAGAGAAGAAAAGCCACTACTGTTGAAACTAGCAGTACCTGGCAAACACAGTGATTCATACTAGGAGTAGATCAGAGCAAGAAAAGAAAGAAGAAGGAGGCCACACATAGCAGCTGACAAAGCAAGGCCTATCTCTCTCTTCCACTGGGAACTCCTAAAAATATTTGCAGTGAACTTTGTAGAGAGCTAGAGTCCTGTATCAGCATATGGGTACATGCTTCAGTAAAACAATTTCTATAGGCTCATAAAGAATATTTAAAACTTTAAGCAGAATTTGAAACAGAAAGTTTGCCTACCAAAAATCCTATTTTTAATCCATATTAAAAATCCCAGGTGGCTCAGCGGTTTAGTGCCGCCTTCAGCCCTGGGCGTGATCCTGGAGACCTGGGATCGAGTCCCACGTGGGCTCTAGTCCTACATTGGGGTCTTTGCATGGAGCCTGCTTCTCCCTCTGGCTATGTCTTCCTCTCTCTGTCTCTCATGAATAAATAAATAAAATGCTTTTTAAAATAAATAAATAAAAATCCAAACAAGGGGAACAGCAGCAAGATAAAAACTGATTTAACAGATATAGTATTACAAATAAATCAAAATCATAAAACAAGATGGCAAATGTAAGATAAACCAGCTTATCAATTCCCATTTAAAGACAGTCTCAGGGAGACCTGGATGGCTCAGCAGTTGAGCATCTGCCTTCAGCCCAGGGCGTGATACCGGAGACCCATAATCAAATCCGCATAGGCTCCCTGCAGGGAGCCTGCTTCTCTCTCTGCCTATGTCTCTGTCTCTGTGTCTCTCATGAATGAATAAATAAAATCTTAAAAAAAAAGAATTTAAAAAAGGACTAATAAGTAAGTCTCAGTTTGAGTGAAATGCTAAAGTCCAACTATGTTCCATTGATATGACACAGAAAGTCAAATGAATTAAAGGTGAAATTTTAAAGAACGATGATACAGTGAACAAAATCAAAATTGCCAAAGGGGTAGCAATATTAACAATGAACAAAACAGAAGTCAGGGGAAAAATATCTTAGTATATTTTAAAAAGTAAAACAAGAATATCACAAATCTATATACACAGAATATATGACATGTCATTTATAAAGAAAAATAATATTAGGAGTAAAGGAGAGGTAATTAGAAACCATATATCATCCTCAAACTTTTGTAGACTCAATAAAAATTATTACAAATACAAGCAGATTTTTATAAAAATTAAGCATATTCTGAACATTCCACCAATATAACTATAATAAATAAAAATTATATGGGCCATTTTATTTCACTAACATATAATAAAATGAGAAAATTCCCAGAAAAGTTAACAACCAAAAAATTCAAAATCTTGGGAATTTACACAAACTCTCCTAAAGAATAACTGGAATAGTGTTGACTGACACAAGAATAAATGTCCAAGAAAAAAAATCAGAAGAAATCATACCAAATCAAATAATAATTACATTTAAAAGTTAGAATATAATGAAGCAGGTACTCTCATATATACACCAATATGGAACTACTTGATATCCTCTTCCTAGAAAATAAATTGGGGTTTATCAAAAACTTCAAAATTTTACCATTTGATATAAGAATTGCATCTCTTGAAATTATTTTAAGGATAAATAAGAGATCCACAAGGATTTACACAGGAAAAAACTAATCAGAGAAGTATTAATAATAATATTTTTAAATTTCTAAATAATAAAGCAAGGAAAAGGTAAAGAGGAATACATTCCTACAACTATCATTCAGACTTTAAAATTATATTTTCAAAGATTATTTAATTGCACAGAAAAAAATCAAACTACAATAGTAGGTTGAAAAAGTACAATATAAACCTACATAAATAGGATAATTCCTACTCATTTTATGAAAATAGTATTACCCTAATACCAAGAGCAGAGTATAAAAAAAGTTACTAATACCAAAACCCTCATGAATATAGTTGCAAAAACTCCTTAACAAAATCGAATTCAGAATATACATAAAGGACCATATACATCATTATTTCAGGAATGCAAACCTGGTTCATTGTTCAAAAAAATTAATCAATGCAATCTGCTATATTATCAGCCTTAAAGAAGAAAAATCACAAGACCATACCAACTGATGCAGAAAAAGTTTTTTTTTAAAAAAACTCAACACCCATTCAAGATCCAAATCTCAGAAAAAAATAGGAATAGAAGGGAAAAATAGGAATAGAACTTGCTGAATTTCATAAAGAGCATCTATAAAAACACTAAAGCTAACATTATGCCTAATGATAAAGGACAAGAATGCCTATTCCCATTGTTCTTATTCAATTTAGTGTCAGAATTGTTCAAGCCAGTAGAAAGAGACATAACTGTCCCTATTTATATATAACATTATCTATGAGGATAATCCAAAATACTACAAAAAATACTCTAAAACTAATATTAAGGGGCAGCCCAGGTGGATCAGCAGTTTAGCACTGCCTTCAGCTCAGGGTGTGATCCTGGAGACCTGGGATTGAGTCCCACATCAGGCTCTCTGAATGGAGCCTGCTTCTTCCTCTGCCTGTGTCTCTGCCTGCCTCTCTCTCTCTCTCTCTCTCTCTCTCATGAATAAATAAATAATCTTTAAAAAAAAAACTAATATTTATTTCACCAAGATTGTAGGATACAAGATAAACACACAAAAATCAACTGTGTATCTACATACTAGCAACAAATATGTGGACATTGAAATTGAAACTACAGTTTCATTTATAATCACTCAAGAAAAAATAGACATAAATCTAACAAAATATGCATAGGACTTGTTATGAAAACTACAAGATGCTGGATTAAGACCTAAATAAATGAAGTCATATAGTACCCATGATTTAGAAGACTTAACATAGTAATGATGTCAATTCTCCCCAATTGATTGATTTAGTGCAATTCCTATAAAAATTCCACTAAGGTATTTTTTTAGATACAGATAAGATTATAAAATTATATGAAAAAGTAAAGGAATTAAAATCACTAAAACAATTCCAAGAAAAAGGTCAAAGAAATCAATCCATTCAATTTTATAACTACTGTATAGCTATAGTAATCAAGACTATGTAGGACTGGCAAAGCAACAGACATATAGATCAATGAAAGAGAACTGAAAACCCAGAAGTGGATCCACTCAAAAATGATTTTGGACAAAGATGTAAAAGCAATTCAATAGTCAACAAACCAAGCGACATGACTAGACAAGGAAAGTTAAGACAATATAGTCTGACAGGACAGTCACTTATCAGAAACAAGTCTCTACTGTGGAAGGATAACACAAATTTGGGAGAGGACAGTTAATCTTTCTTCTATGTATTTATGTGGTATTCAAATTATTTCATGTAATTTTCAGAACAGTCCTATGAGTCAAATACTATTTTCTTCATTTTATAGATTTTTACATCTATAAAATGTATAGATTTTTACATCTTCATTTTCATCTATACTCAAGGGAAAAACATGCCCTAGAACAATAGCTAGTAGGAGACAGAAATGAATGTAACATTTTTTTAATTTAAATTCAATTCGCCAACATATAGTATAATACTCAGTGCTCATCAAATCATGTGCCCTCCTTAAAGCCTCTGGTCTCTGAGGTAACCCAGTTACCCTATTCCCCCCCCCTCCCCTTCTGTAACCCTTTGTTTCCCAGAGTTAGGAGTCTCTCATGGTTTGTCTTCCTCTCTAGTTTTTCCCCCACTCAGTTTCCCCCCCTTCCCTTATGGTCCTTTTCATTATTTATTATATTACACATATGAGTGAAACCATATGATAACTGTATTTTCTCTGATTGGGTTTTTCAGTCAGCATAATACCCTCCAGTTACATCCTGTCGATGTAAATTGCAGGTATTCATCCTTTCTGATGTCAAAGGACATCACGGCTCCTTCCACAGTTTGGCTATTGAGGACATCGCTGCTATGAATATTGGGGTGCAAGTGTCCCGTCATTTCACTACATCTATATCTTTGGGGTACATACCCAGTAGCTCAATTGCTCAGTCATAGGGTAGCTCTATTTTGAACTTCTTGAGGAACCTCCACACAGTTTTCCAAAGTGGCTGTACCAGCTTGCATTCCCACCAACAGTGCAAGAGGGTTCTCCTTTCTCCACATCCTCTCCATTTGCTGTTTCCTGTCTTCTTAAGTTTAGCCATTCTCACTGGTGAAGTGGTATCTCATTGTGGTTTTGATTTGTATTTCCCTGATGACAAGTGATGTGGAGTATTTTTTCATGTGCTGGTTGGTCATGAGTAGGTCTTTTTCAGAGAAATGTCTGTTCATGTCTTCTGCCCATTTTTTGACTGGATTGTTTAGTTTTTGAGTGTTGAGTTGGATAAGTTTTTTATAGATCTTGGAATCTAGCCCTTTATTTGATATTCATTTGCAAATATTTTCTCCCATTCTGTAGGTTGGCTTTGAGTTTTTTTGACTGTTTCCTTTGCTGTGCAAAAGCTTTTTATCTTGATGAAATCCCAACAATTCATTATTGCTTTTGTTTCCTTTGTCTTTATAGACATGTCTAGCAAGAAATTGCTATGGGCAAGTTCAAAAACGTTGTCGCCTGTGTTCTCCTCTAGGATTTTGATGGATTCCTGTCTCACATTTAGATTTTTCATCCATTTTGAGTTTATTTTTCTGTATGGTAAAATAGAATGGTCCAGTTTCATTCTTCTGCATGTAGCAGTCTAATTTTCCCATCACTATTTATTGAAGAGACTTTTTTTCCATTGGATATTCTTTCCTGTTCTCTCGAAGATTAGTTCTCCATAGAGTTGAGGGCCCATTTCTGGGTTCTCTATTCTGTTCCATTGATCTATGTGTCTGTTTTGTGCCAGTATCATACTGTCTTGATGATCACAATTTTGTAGTATAACTTGAAATCAGGCATTCTGATGCCTCCAGCTTTGTTTTTCTTTTTCACCATTCCTCTGGGTATTCAGGGTCTTTCCTGGTTCTGTACAAATCTTGAGATGATTTGTTTCAACTCTGAAAAATGTCGATGGAATTTTGATAGTGATTTCATTGAGTGTATAGATTGCTCTGGGTAACATAGACATTTTAACAACATTTATTCTTCCAATCCATGAGCATCGACTGTTTTTCCATTTCTTTGCATCTTCCTCAATTTCTTTCATAAGTGTTCATAGTTATAAGAGTACAAATCCCCAGGTATCTTACAGCTTTTAGTGTAATTGTAAATGGGATAAATTCCTTAATTTCTCTTTCTTCAGTTTCACTGTTAGTGTATAAAAATGAAACTGATTTCTGTGCATTGATTTTTGTATCCTATCACATTGCTGAATTGCTGTATGAATTCTAACAATTTTGGGGTGGAGTCTCTTGGGTTCTCCATATACAGTATCATGTCATCTGCAAAGAGCGTGTTTGACTTCTTCTTTGCTAATTTGAATGCCTTTTATTTCATCTTGTTGTCTGATCGCTGAGGTTGGGACTACTAGTATTATGTTGAACAACAGTAGGGATAGTGGACATCCCTGCCATGTTTCCGACCTTAGGGGAAAAGCTCTCAGTTTTTCCCTATTGAGAATGATATTCGCTGTGGGCTTTTCATATATGGCTTTTATGATACTGAGGTATGTTCCCTCTATTCCTACAGTTTGAAGAGTTTTAATCAATAAAGGATATTGTATTTTGTCAAATGCTTTCCCTGCATTGAGAGGATCATATGGTTCTTGTCTTTTATTAATGTGATTTATCATATTGATTGATTTGTGGATGTTGAACCACCCTTGCATCCCAAGGATAAATCCCACTTGGTCATGGTGAATAATCCTTTTAATGTACTCTTGGATCCTATTGGCTAGTATCTTGGTGAGTATTTTGACATCCATGTTCATCAGGGATATTGGTCTGTAATTCTCATTTTTTTATGAGATCTCTATCTGGAGATCAAGGTCATGCTGGCCTCATAGAACGAGTTTGGAAGTTTTCTTTCCATTTCTATCTTTTGGAACAGCTTCAGTAGAATAGGTATTACTTCTTCTTTAAATGTTTAGTAGAATTCTCCTGAGAAACCATCTGGCCCTGGACTCTTGATTTTGGGGAAGTTTTTGATGACTGTTTCAATTTCCTTGCTGGTTATTGGTCTGTTCAGGTTTACTGCTTCCTCCTGTATCAGTTTTGGTAGTTTATAAGTTTCTAAGAATGCATGCATTTCTTCCAGATTGCCTAACATGTTGGCATCTAGTTGCTCATAATATATTCTTCCAATTGTTTGTGTTTTTTTCAGTGTTGGTTGTGATCTCTCCTCTTTCATGCATAATTTTATTACTTTGACTCTTTTTTCTTTTTAATAAGTCTGGCTAGGGGGTTTATCTACCTTATTAATTATTCTAAAGAACCAGCTCCTAGTTTCATTGATCTGTTCTCCTGTTCTTCTGGTTTCTATTTCATTGATTTCTGCTCTAAATTTTACTATTTCTCGGGATCCCTGGGTGGCACAGCGGTTTGGCGCCTGCCTTTGGCCCGGGGCACGATCCTGGAGACCCGGGATCGAATCCCACGTCGGGCTCCCGGTGCATGGAGCCTGCTTCTCCCTCTGCCTGTGTCTCTGCCTCTCTCTCTCTCTGTGACTATCATAAATAAATAAAAGTTAAAAAAAAAATTTAAAAAAAAAAAATAAAATAAAATAAATTTTACTATTTCTCTTCTATTGTTTGGTTTAGACTATTTGCTGAGACAGAACTGAATTTAAATCCAGTTCTGCTAACCCTAGAGGAGTCTGATTATGCTATACCACAATGAAATAATTAAAATATTTAATTGGCTTGCACATATCAATCAGTTAAATAATTAATGTATATTGAAGGAGCTCAGAACACACCACCCAAAATACATTCCTCTGGTATATTGACTATTTTTAGTTAAAGACATTCAAGTGTCTCAGCAAATACAAGAAAAGCACCCTGACGAAATTCCCATGTGAAAAATATCCTCCCCATACCAGTAGGAAAACAACATACTAATCATTAAGGATGAGAAGTTGAAGCTGAGAATTCTGTACAAACAGATCTTGTAGAAATCATACTTCTCGTCCTTCTGCCATCCCACATAGCTCAGTCACTTCCACAATTGGCATAACTGCCTCTCTTTATTCAATCTAATATAAAAGCAAGCAAATTTTCTCTATTTCTTTGGGTCATCATTCCTCATGAATGCTCCTGTGTCATGTATAACTTGTATTAAATAAATTTGTATGCCTGTCTCCAATTTAAAACTCACGCACACCCACAAAAAAACTCTAGAAGGGTACAGGTAAAAGTCTGCATCCTGCCTGGGTGGCTCAGCAGTTTAGCGCCACCTTCAGCACAGGGCCTGATCCTGGAGACCCTGGATCGAGTCCCATATCAGGCTCCCTGTATGGAGCCTGTTTCTCCCTCTGCCTGTGTCTCTGCTTCTCTCTCTCTCTCACTCTCCCTCTCTGTGTCTCTCATGAATAAATAAATAAAATATTTTTTAAAAATAACAATTTTTTAAAAAGTCTGCATCCCCTACGATAAAGCAAAATTATACATTATTCATATATTCATATACACATAACATCTTTTTTGATCTTCTGAATATATACTACAAAATTAATAACAGAAGAATATAAAATATATATCTAGTAAATTTTGAAATGTTTGTAGGATCATCACCCAGTTTGTTGATTATTCAGAGTTTAAGGTTTCCTTCCTTCTAACCATTTATATGCTTATCAAAATTTGAAATAAAAAGAGAGAGGAAATAGATCACTGTACAACTTATTAGTAGGGCTAGAAAACTTTTATAGAGAGAAAATCATTAAGAGAAAAGTTGTTAACAAGGTAGAGATGGACAATATTCTTCAAAACTATTACAAAATTGATTTTCATAGTTAATAATCTAGTAGTTTCAATTTACTACAATTCTCTGCATCAAAAAACATTCCCTGTGAAATAACTTTTTCTGATATCAAGAATCTTCATATTTTCCTTTAGTATCATAATATTTATACTCTACAGTAACTTATACACCTGAAAGCAACCCTGCAGCCAAGAAACACACCACTATACTGTGGGAAAGCTTGAAAATCACCTCTACCATGAATGTTAAGCTTACTCCATGCAATAATAAGGTGTAAATAGATGAAAATAAAATGTTACACATAGAAACAAGAACCCATGATAAAGGACGCTCTGATGATCAAAACTACATACAAAACTAAACTAAATTTTAAAGTAGCAGCCAGGCTTGTTGTACAAGACAATTCACCATAGTATGGATGCTATACTCCATGATACAGATACCAAATACAAGTGGTGAGAAATGAAACTGAAGGAGAGAAAAATGTCAATGAAGAAGTCTTGCATTTTATTTGGGTAAGAATTTGTGATAGAAAAGTTTTAATTCTGACATAGGCACAAGTACATAAACTAACAAAACTGATATATAAATAGATGATATTGAATATTAATAACCAGTTTAAGTCAAATTGGAGGAATTTGATTTCTTTTACAGTTTAAATCAAGTGAAATAAAGTTAAAAAGTATTTTAACTAAAAAATAGGGCTAGTTTGCCTTTAAAATGTGATTAGTGGGCGCCTGGGTGGCTCAGTCAGCTAAGCATCTGCTTTTGGCTCAAGTCATGATCCCACGGACCTGAGATTGAGTCCTGCATTGGGCTCCCTGCTCATTGGGAAGCCTACTTCTCCTTCTCCTTCTCCCCTCCTCCCCTTCTTGCTCTCTCTCAAGCTCTCACTCTCAAATAAATACTTTTTAAAAATAAAAATAAAATAAAATGTGATTAGTGTAAAAGCTAAATCAGAACTAGAGATTATAAGAGTTTAGATTTTCAATGCTGAAATACAAAAGAAATCACAAGCATTACTAATTCAACAGAAGAAACTTAATATTAACCCTAACAAGCATACATAACAAATAACCTCAGGCATAAAAACCAGGTGGAAAAGCTTTCTGTTTCCTAGACAGCAATATGTTTCTGCGCAATACCACTTCACTAATAATCTTCCAGCAATTTTTTATTAGAAGAAAAGATATACCTGCAAATTAGTTTGACCGTACATGTGTTATGATTTTCTGCCTTCTAGTAAGGAATATATTGTAGAAGCTCTTTAAATAACTGCAGATGACAGTGTGTTTAGCAGAACTGGTAAAGCAAGAACTAGTGAGATTCTGAAGTCTTAAAAGATCTCAAATTATTCCATTAGCTGATCATAAAATCTATTCTAGTAGCAAGTAGGCTTACTAAAAAAATAGATCTAATTCATCCAATAGCATTTCTGATTCTCCATTTACACCACATATCCAGATCTAAAATACACATTTATCCTTACTCATGTCCCAAGAACCACAATCTGTAAATTCCTTATAAGGCAATAAAAATAACCATTGTAGCTTTACAGATGTACCTGCAATATGGTAACTCAGTGTATTTAAAATTCATAATGTAATTAAGTGAGTAGAAAATAGTAAAAGCAGGCTCTATACCAACTTAGGAACAACAGCGAAGATGCACAGATCTAAGATCTCCAGGAAAAGGCAGTCAGGAACCCTCCTTTGCTGGGAAGACAAGGATAGGCCAGCACAGCAAAAGAAGCCAAGAACAGCTATCATGGCTATAATGACATCACAATTTTAAAACAAGGATAGTCCAAGAAAAACAAAAATAGAGAATCAGGCACACGGACCAGAAACTGATAATTTTGTGTTTTGGCAAATAGGTCATCAGGAGTCCAAGTCAATGTAGGCTACTACAGAAAACAAGTCAATCACACTCATAAAGCAATACTAAGCTTCTACACCCACAGGATAGCGCCAGCTTCAATATAAGGTGAAAGTCTAATTTTGAAAGACGCAGTCCTCTTGAGACGGTGGAATAAGCACAATCCCATTAGAAACAGACTTCAAATTTCTAGGAGAGTTTCATGAATTATACAAGTGCTATACATGTTCTAACTCACTGATGGAAATCCGTTAATCTTATAAGCAAACACAATGAAAAAGATTGAAAAAATAATTCAAACCATGGTTGCATTAGCTCCAACAGGAACAAAACAAAGTAAATAAATCTTTTCCCTTTCTTTATTTTTTAAATATTTTATTTATTCATTAGAGAGAGAGCATGAGTCAGGAGAGGGACAGAGGAAGAAGCAGACTCCCCAAAGGGTAGGAAGTCTGATGCAGAACTCGATTCCAGGACCCTGAGATCATGACCTGAGCCAAAGGCAGACCCTTAACTGACTGAGCCACCCAGGTGCCTCTCAGTTCTTTGTCTTTTTAAAAGAAATAAAAGAAAAAGATTCTTGGGGTGCCTGGGTGGCTCAGCTGGTTAAGCATCTGAATCTTGATCTCAGCTCAGGTCTTGATCTCAGGGTCATGAGTTTAAGCCCTGCCCTGGGCTCCACATTGGGTATAGAGCCTTCTTTAAAAATAAAATCCTGAAGCTAGTCTTCTGTACAGTGTTTTTAAATAAGTATGTTGATCTGTGTTTATTCCAGCTATCTAAAGTCACAGTGAAGGGAATCCACAAATTTAGATATATACTTTTTTTTAAAGATTTTATTTATTCATGAAAGACAGAGAGAAAAAGAGAGAAGGAGAGGCAGAGACACAGGCAGAGGGAGAAGCAGGCTCCATGCAGGGAGCCTGACATGTGACTCGATCCCAGGACCCCAGGATCACGTTCTGGGCTGAAGGTGGCGCTAAACTGCTGAGCCACCCAGGCTGCTCTAGATATATACTTTAAGAACATTGTTTCTTCTGATGATTTTAAGTGGCTGTGATTTCCTCAGCTGACAACACCTATATTGTCATTCATAAATAGGCTTAAAAATAGACATACTGACAACAATATGGACCACAAATTGTATGACTTCTGCTCCTTGTCTGTTTGAAGCACATATTATCTGCTCTGGGTACAAGCCTCCATTTTTGTTCCATTTCCCAGTATAGTCATTTTGTAGGGGCAAGTCTCCTGTCTAGTGACTCTCAAAATGTGGTCCCTGTAAAAGCAGTAATAGCATGACCATGACTTGAGAACCTGACAGAAATACAGACCTATTTAATTGGACACTCTGGAGGTAGAGTACAAGAATCTTTATTTTAACAAGCCTCCCAGGTGACCCAGATGCATACAACATTTCAGAACCAGGACTGTGAGCAGACTTCTGAGGACAGCAGGGAATCAGAAAAAACATTCTCCTGACCATGAAAAAGGGTACTGTGACCTGAAAAGCCTATGACTTTAATTTTCAGTCATATTTTTCCTTAATCACACTACTCCAAATCTACATAGTCTTAACAAAGAAGTCAGAAAGATATTAGATTCTTAAATTTTGTAATTTTGTCCCAGTTTTCTTTACTCTCTATCACTTAATTTTTAGATCATTCTTCATCAGAAAACATGCAAAATGGAAATAAAAGGGTGTACAAAGTATCTCCTTCTGATCACAGCATCTCAGTCCTTCTTCTCAAAGGCAATCACTGTAAGAAACTTATATATTCTTCTAGAAATATTCTCTCTCTTTCTCTCTCTCTCTCTATATATATATATTTATATAGACACGATCTTTGTTGTACTAAAATACATACTATATCATCTATTCTATGCCTCAATTTCTTTTTTTAAATTTTATTTATTTACTCATGAGAGACAAAGGTGGGGGGCAGAGACACAGACAGAGGGAGAATCAGGCTCCATGCAGGGAGCCCGACATGGGACTCAATCCCAGGTCTCCAGGATCAGGTCCTGGAATGAAGGCAGGCACTAAACCGCTGAGCCACCCAGGCTGCCCTATGCCTCAATTTCTATGTATTTACTGTAAAATGCAAAAAGTATGTATTTTGTAGTAAATTATGTAACAGATAAGCTCAATTTCATTTATATTCATATATAATTTTAAAGTGAGTATCAGTGGTAACCACTACTAAGGTAAGAAAACCAGAGTACTGCCAACACCGCAAAAGCCCTCCATATTATGTGCCTCCCCAATGTGCTCTTTCTCTTCTCAGTGAATATCTGACTGGAATAACCTTTTCCATGCACTTTATTCTGTACTACATACATATGCATTCTTGGAAAACACAATTGACTTCTGCCTATATTTGAACTTATTATGAATAGATTCATATGGCATATAACTTCAAGTCTTGCTTATTTTGCTCAGTTTCATGATTATGAAATGCATACATGTTGCTCTGTTTGGCTCTGTTTCACAGAGAAGGAAGAACATGCCATATTGCAAACAGAATCTCTAAATGGTTGGATTAAGTGACTTTTAAGACAAACATTTGTATTTCTAAGTTTTCTATAATGTAGATTATTAATATAAGAAAATTTTCAATAAAAGCTACTAAGATAAATTAGTAGCTAAAATAGCATTGCCCACCTCTATATCTCTTTGGTATCTATTCCTTAGAAGGAACATTTTGGTAGTTCCAACACTAGGGAACATATGTGTCAATGTAGGATGATTTTCTTAGAGTGATGACTTTTCTTCAAGAACTCAATTTGGAGAGAGATATATAGGGCTTAATTTATCCCTATACCATACTTGTGAAGAATGTGAGGTATGTGTTTTGACTCACATTAACAGTGATCAGATTAAGTGAAAATTATCATTATACAAAGCCAAACACTGTACAGCTTGCATTGGAAATTTCATCTTCTGATCCATTCTAATGTTTATTAAGTAATATTTGGCTTCTGCAGCAACTTCTTACAAGATACATCCCCTGAGGCAAGGGAAACAAAAGGAAAAACCAACTTTTGGGATTTCATCAAAATAAAATGATTTGGCACAGCAAAGAAAATGATCAACAAAACTAAAAGGCAACCTACAGAATGGGAGAAGATATGTGAAAATGACAGAAAAAGGGCTAGTATTCAAAATAAAATAAAGAACTTATCAAACTCAATATCCCAAAATAAAATAATCCAGTTTAAAAATGGGCAGAAGACACAAACATTTCTCCAAAGAAGACACAAACAGCTAACAGACACATGAAAAGATGCTCCATATCGCTCTTCATCAGAAAAATACAAATCAAAACTACAATGAGATACTACCTCACACCTGTAAGAATGGCTAAGCTTAACAACATAGGAAACAATAGGTGTTGGCAAGGATGTGGAGAAAGGGGAACCCTCTCAAATTGTTGGTGAGAATGCAAACTGCTACAGCCACTGTGAAAACAGTATGGAGATTCCTCAAAAAGCTAAAAATAGAGATACCCTATGATCTAGCAATTGCACTACTAGGTATTTACCCAAAAGATAAAAAATACTGATTCAAAGGGATATATGCACCCCAATGTTTTTAGCAACATTATCAACAATAGCCAATTATGGAAAGGTCTCAAAAGTCTAGTGACTAATGATGGATAAAGATGTGGTACATACGGGGCAGCCCAGGTAGCTCAGTGGTTTAGCGCCGCCTTCAGCTCAGAGCATGATCCTAGAGACCTGGGATTGAGTCCCACATCAGGATCTCCGCATGGAGCCTGCTTCTCCCTCTGCCTGTGTCTCTGTCTCTCTTTCTCTCTGTGTCTCTCATGAATAAATAAATAAAATATTTAAAAAAAAAAGATGTGGTACATACACAGACACACACAGACACGCACTGGAATATTACTCAGCCATCAAAAAGAAAGAAATCTTGCCATTTGCAATGACATGAACGGAGCTAGAGAGTATTATGCTAAGTAAAATATGTCAGTCAGAGAAAGACAAATACCATATGATTTTATTCATATGTGGAATTTAAGAAACAACTGAATGGGGGCAGAGGAGAGGCAAACCAAGACATAGACTCTTACCTATAGAGAACAAACTGATGGTTACTGGAGGGAGGTAGACAGAGGCATGGCTAATTAGGTGATGAGTATTAAGGAGTACACTTTTGATGAGCACTGAGTGTTGTATGTAAGTGATGAATCACTAAATTATATACCTGTAACATGTAAAACATGTTACATTGCATGTTGAATAACTGGAATTTAAATAAAAACTTTTAAAAAAAATATTTGGCTTCAAGTTTTCCTAACCTCAAATCCAAGATATTCTAAAGAATGAGAAACAGAATAGTCTGCAGCATAAATCTACCCAGAATTCCAAGATTGATTCCAAACACACCAGCGACAATGTAGGCTCTTTCCAATTTGCTGAAATACAAATTATTATTATCCTTTAGTGCAACCATTCCTTTAGTAACTAGGCTACTCAGTAATAATTACCATGAAAATAGCTCTAGAGAAGTAACTAGGATGAGTAACCCACTCCCCATTTTGCAGACACACAAGCCACCATCTATAACACAGAGATGCAGTAGATCCAAGTTGGTGATAGGTTATCAATGAACTAAATGCCAAAATAAATTGACAGCCTTGAACCATGGGTTTTCTAGAGTAAGAAGGTGTGTGAATATGTAGAAAGGCAGAGTATTGTTTATTAAGAATCCCATCAAAAATCAATTACAGCAATCATGTCCCTTCAGCACTTTTCATAAGTGTCAAGGACTCCCATCTCCTAACATGTCATTTGGAAACTCAAGCTGTTTGAAGACCTTTCTGTAAGTTTCCATCTTTTCCTTAGGTGTGTGCCTTTTTTTTCTTCATAAGAATCAATGATAATTATATTCTCAGAAGCTCAGCATTTACAATCTGCCATAACTTGAATCATCTTTTAAAGTCTTACAACAGGGATCCCTGGGTGGCGCAGCGGTTTGGCGCCTGCCTTTGGCCCAGGGCGCAATCCTGGTAGACCCGGGATTGAATCCCACATCGGGCTCCCGGTGCATGGAGCCTGCTTCTCCCTCTGCCTGTGTCTCTGCGCCCCTCTCTCTCTCTCTCTCTCTCTGTGACTATCATAAATAAATTTTAAAAATTTTAAAAAAATTTAAAGTCTTACAACATGAGATCATGCTACCTTGGCTTTTCATTTTTAAAACACTTCCTGATAAAGTAACATCATGTTCCCTGAATCCCTGGACCCTACCTCCACAGGGATAGGTCTAGCTCCCAGGTTAGAAGAAGGAAGCAGTCCAAAGAGCACAATCATAATCTGAACAGAAGACATTCCTGTCTTCCTTTTGTCACTGTGCAATTACACATTTCTGCAGAGGATGAGGTTCGCAAGAGACATAAGAAACCAGTACCAGGGGTTCCTACAAGGTAGAGGAATGGGAACACACTATGTTTGCTACAGACTCTTTAATATATGCTCTCCTCAAGTCAAGATCATATCTAGCTATGCTTATTATTAGTTATCATGAGTTCTTAAATTACACAGTCCTCTAACAGACATGTGCATGAAAAATAAGCAAAGGGAGTGGTACTTTATCATCAGCATTCAGTATAAGAGCTTGACTTGATCCTGTTCCTCCGGAAAGTCTCTGGATATACCTAGAACCCAGTAGGTCAACAGATTAATATTTCTAAGGCATATGTGTCAAACTGCTTCACTACCGTCATTCCCTGTATAATGACTGCTGAATGCCAAGGTATAAAAAAGTGTAAAAAAAGAAATGAGAAAATGAAGTTTCCGACTTATTTCCAAATGAAATAATCCTCCTTTCAACAAACATCGTCCCTTAAGTCATACACATGCAGGATGTCCCAAAGGTCTTAGCAATGATCCTAGTTAGCTCCCAAGTACAAATATCCCAAATGTGTAATAAAATATGATTTGAAAGTTGACTTATATAATTTTCTTTTAAAAATATTTATCAAAACATAAACCTAAAGTTAGATATTATTCAAAATGCAAAAAAAATAGAATACAAAAGAAATTTAAATAATTATTCTTACAAATGATGTTAATTGGGTATGTAGAATTTATACTTCTGAAGTTATGGAAGCTTAAAAACACACTGTGACTTTCAAGACACCTATTTTAGAAGTCATTTACTTTATCATTAGACTTGCTCTAATGCTATATTTTATTCTAATCTCATTAGCGAAAAATGTCAGTCTAAGGATTGCTGAGTCATCCATTGATCAGTTCATCAAGACAAACTTGGTAAGATTTTAAAAATGCATATTTCTGATCCAAACCTACTGAAGTTAGGGCCCAGGAAGGTGCATTTCAACAGTCTGCCCAAGTGACTGTAACACATACTAAATTTTGAGAAGCATTGTGTCCCACAATACCACTGATTCAGGTTTGAGTTTCACATCCCAATATAAGCGTTAGGTCTTATATCACTTGAAGAAGACTATCACACTGGTGGTTCCCAGTAAGCCATAATTTCTGGTGTTCATGCCCTAATAATCCCCTCCCATACTGGACTCTGGACTTGGCTATGTGACTTGCTTTAGTCATTAAGACATTAAGACATGATGCAAGCAGATGGTGGATGAGCACTTACACATTGAGAACTGTCTTAAAATGTTCTTGGAAGCCAGGAATCATGCCAAAAAAGAAGCCCAGGATGGACTACTGAGTGATGAGATGCCACATGGAAAGTCTCTGGAGGATGAGAAGAAATCTTGTATTTTCTAGCTCCATCCAGCACGGTTTTCTTTCAGCTGAAGAAACCACTCAAGTGACCCTAGATATATCATGGAATAATCACCAGCTGAGCCCAAGTAATCCAGAGAATTACGAGAAATAATAAATCATTTTTAAGGAACTAAGTTTTGGGATGGTTTGTTTTAAAGCAATAGATAACTGAAACTGTTAACTACTGATTGAGGTTTTTAAAAAATGTATCATGTGATATAATCTCCAAAACTGCTTTTATTAGTACCTAATTTTTTTGAACATTTACTATGGAAACTGCTCTAAGTGCATCACATGTATTAGCATATTTATGCAGTAGATACTGTCCTCTCCACTTTGCAGATTAAAAGAAATAAGGTTTTGGGTGTTCAATAAATGTTTCCAAGATCACACAACTAGTAAATGGCAAGCCACAGGACTATAAGAGGCATTCACTGTACATTAAACTAACCTTGCCATGTACAGAATTTTCAGAGCTCTTTGCCATTCCTTTACCTAGATTCTTGTGCCCTCTAATTTGTACAAAGTAATATAGATTTTTGGCTTATACTACACCTAACCAGGCTCTAAAGACACCCTAAGGTTCCTCATATACACACCACAGTTGCTAGGCATTAGTGCTTTGGCTGCCTAGCAACAGATGTTTCTTTATTCCAGTCAGATGTGAAGAGCAAGCCCTGACTTTCAAAGATAAGAGACACCATGACTTGTCATTGCTTTGTCATTGATAGAGAGCCTATAATCATAAAGGCACACAGGCAGGCCTGGGATAAACCTATTCACTTCTTCTTTCTCATAATAACATATTCAAAAAATCAGAACTAGCTATTCATCCTCCAAATGTCTCCAAGGAGACAGCAGATATGACCAAGTTCATACATTAAGAAAGACTTCTTAGCTCTGAGAGGTTTTTTTTTTTTTTTTAAGATTTATTTATTCATGAGACAGAGAGAGAAAGAGGGAGAGAGAGAGAGGCAGAGACACAGGCAGAGGGAGAAGCAGGCTCTACACAGGGAGTCCGACATGGGACTCGATCCTGGGACTCCAGGATCACACCCTGGGCTGAAGGCAGGTGCTCAACTGCTAAGCCACCCAGGCATCCCAACCCTGAGAGTTTAAAACACTAGTACTGGTACCATACAGTTAGTTAGGATGCACATACACTGTGCATTAAGTTATATAAAATTATACATCAATACAGTTGATTAAAAAATAAAAGTTAATAAAAGGAGAAATAACATTCTCACAGCAACAACTTAGAAGATAAAAGATTTTGTAGTGTCTATTTAAAGCATTCTTTTTTCTTTTCTTTTTTCGTTATTTCCTAACGCCTTTTCCTTTTCTGTTAAGCTTTTACTTTATTGCCAGTTAACACAGTGTTATATTAGCTTCAGGTATACAACCTAGTGATTCAACAATTCCATATATCACTCAGAGCTCATCACAAGTGCATTCTTTAATCCTCATCACCTACTTTACCCATCCCCTACCCCCCTTATGGTAACCTTCTGTTTGTTCTCTGTAGTTAAGAGTCTGTTTCTTAGTTTGGCTCTTTCCCTTTTCTCCCTTTATTCATTTGTATTGTTCCTTAAATTCCATACAAGTGAAATCATGTGGTATTTGATGTTTTTTACTTATTATACTATAGTTCTATCCATGTTGTTCCAAATAGCAAGACTTCATTCTTTTTTATGGTTGAATAATATACCATTGTGTATATATACCACTTCTTTATCCATTCATCACTTGATGGACATTTGGGCTACTTCCAAATGTCTTAGCTATTGTAAATAATGCTGCTATAAATAAAGGAATGCATATATCCCTTTAAATTGATGTTTTTATATTCTTTGGGTAGATATTCAGTGGTGCGATTGCTGGACTGTAGGGTAGGTAGTTCTACTTTAAGTTTTTAAGAAATCCCCATACTGTTTTCCATAGTGGCTGCACCAGTTTGCATTCCCAGTGCACAAGTGTTCCTTTCTCTCCACATCCTTGCCAACACCTGTTGTTTCTTGTGCTGTTGATTTTAGCCATTCTGACAGGTGTGAGGTGACATCTCATTGTAGTTTTGATTTGCATTTCCTTGATGGCAAGTGATGATGAGCATCTTTTCATTTGTCTGTTGGTCATCTGGATGTCTTCTTTGGATAAGTATCTGTTCATGTCTTCTCCCATTATAATTGGATTATTTGTTTTGGGGGTAACTAAGTTTCCTAAGTTCTTTATATACTTTGCATACTAACCCTTTATCAGATATGTCATTTGCAAATATCTTCTCCCATTCAGTAGGTTGCTTTTAATTTTGTTGATTGTTTTTTCACTGTGCAGAAGCTTTGTATTATGTTGTAGTCCCACCAGTTTTTGTTTTTGTTTCCCTTGCCTCAGGAGACATACCTAGAAAAAAGTTGCTACAGCTGATGTCAAAGAGGTTATTGCCTATGTTGTCTTCTAGGATTTTTATGTGTTCAGGACTCACGTTTAGGTCTTTTTTTTTTTTGTCATTTAGGTCTTTAATACATTTTGAATTTATTTTTGCATAAGAAAGTGCTCCAGTTTCTTTCTTTTTCTTGTTGCTGTCCAGTTTCCCCAACACTATTTGTTGAAGAGACTGTCTTATTCCCATTGGATATTCTTTCTTGCTTTGTTGAAGGTTAGCTGGCCATATAACTATGGGCTTATTTCTGGTTTTCTTTCTGTTCCATTGATCTACGTGTCTATTTTTGTGCCTCTACCATACTGTTTTGATGACTACAGCTTTGTAATATAACTTGAAGTCCAGAATTGTGATGCCTCCAGCTTTGCTTTTCTTTTTCAAGGCTTTTTGGCTATTCAGCGTCTTTTTTGTTTCTATACAAATTTTAGGTCTGTTTGTTCTAGTTCTGTGAAAAATGTTGGTATTTTTTTTAAAGATTTTATTTATTTATTTATTCATGAGAGACACAGAAAGAAACACACACACACAGAGAGAGAGAGAGAGAGGCAGAGGCACAGGCAGAGGGAGAAGCAGGCTCCATGCAGGGAGCCCGACATGGGACTTGATCCCGGAACTCCAGGATCACGCCCTGGGCTGAAGGCAGATGCTTAACTGCTGAGCCACCCAGGGATCCCCTGTTGTTGGTATTTTGATAGGGATTACGTTAAATGTGTAGATTGCTTCAAGCATAGTATGGACATTTTAACACTGTTTTAACATTGTTCTTCCGATCCATAAGCATAGAATGTCTTTCCAGTTCTTTGCGTCTTCTTCAATTTTTCCTCAGTGTTTTATGGTTTTCAGAGTACAGGTCTTTCACCAATTTTGTTAGGTTTATTCCTGGGTATCTTATTATTTTTGGTTCAGTTGTAAATGGGATTCTTTTCTAAATTTCTCTTTCGACTGCTTCATTATTGGAATATAGAAATGCAACAAGTTTCTTTTCCTTGATTTTGTATCCTCTGACTTTACTGAATTTGTGTAGCAGCTCTAGCAGGTTTTTGGTGAAGTCTTTCAGCTTTTCTAGATATAGTATCATGTCATCTGCCAATAATGAAAGTTTAACTTCTTCCTTACTGATTTGGATGCCTTTTATTACTTTTTGTTATCTGATTGCTGTGGCTAGGACTTCCAGTACTATACTGAATTAAATTGATGAGAGTGGACATCCTTGTCTCATTCCTGACTTTAGGGAAAAGATTTTTCCTCATTAAGGATGATATTAACTGTGGATTTTTCATATATGGCCTCTATTCTGTTGAGGGATGTTCCCTCTAAACCTACTTTGTTGATGGTTTTTATCATGAAAAGATGCTATTATTTTGTCAAATGCTTTTTCTGCATCTATTGAAATGATCATATGGTTCTTATCCTTTCTCTTATTGATGATGTATCATGTTAATTGATTTGTGAATACTGAACCACCCTTACATCCCAGGAATAAGTCCCACTTGATCATGGTGAATGGTTTTTTTAAATGTATTGTATTCAGTTGCTAGTAATATTTAAGATTTTTATATTTGTGTTCAGCAGGAATACTGGCCTGTAATTCTCTTTTTTAGTGGTGTCTTTATCTGGTTTTGGTATCAGGATAATGCTGGCCTCATAGAATGAATTTGGAATTTTTCCTTTCCTTTCTATTTTTTTGGAAAAATTTGAGAAGAATAAAGAAGGTTTCAACTCTTCTTTAAATCTTTAGTAGAATATGCCTGTGAGGGCATCCGGTTTTGAACTTTCATTTCTTAGGATTATTTTGATTACTGAGTCAATTTCTTTGCTGGTTATGAGTCTGTTCAAATTTTCTATTTCTGCCTGTTTCAATTTTGGTAGTTTATACATTCCTAGGAATCTATTTCTTCTAGGTTGTTCAATTTGTTGACACGTACTTTTTAAAAATAATATGCTATTACAAATCTACAATACTGGTTTTTATGGCTCCTCTTTAATTAGTAATTTTGTTTATTGGGGGTCCTCTCTCTTTTCTTCTTAGTAAATCTGACTAGAGGTTTAACAATTTTATTGATTTTTTTCAAAATCAGCTTTTCATTTTACTAATCTATTCTACAGTTTCTATCATGCGTTTTTGCTCTAATCTGTTTTATTTCCTTCTTTCTGGTGGTTGTAGGTTTTGTTTGCTCTTTTTCTAGCTTCTTTAGGTGTAAAGTTAGGTTGTTTATTAGGCATTTTTCTTGCTTCTAGATTGCTATAAAATCTTCTCTTAGAACCATTTTTCTGGTTGTGTTTTCATTTTCATTTGTTTCTAGGTACTTTTTAAATTTCTTCTTTAATTTTCCGGTTGACCCATTCATTATTTCATAGCATGTTACTTAACCTCCACGTAACACAAATACATGGAGGTTATGTGTGTTAAAAAACTTCCAGATTTTTCTTGTGGTTGACTTCCAGTTTCATAGTGTTGTAGTCAGAAAAGATGCATAGTATGATTTCAAATTTCTTGAATTTATTGAAGCTGGTTTTGTGGACTAATGTGTGATGTATTCTGGAGAATGTTCCATGTACCCTTGAAAAGAATCCATATGGAATGTTATGAATATATCTGTTAAGTCCATTTGATCCAATGTGTCATTCAAAGTCATTATTTCCTTGTTGATGTTCTATTTAGACGATCTATCCACTGCTGTAAGTGGAATGTTAAATTCCCCTACTATTATAGTATTACTGTTGATTAGTTAACTGCCTCATGTATTTGCGTGTATATGCGTGCTGGGTGCATAAATATTTACAATTGTCGTATCTTCTTTTGGATTATCCCCTTTATTATTTTATAGTGTCCTTGTTTGTCTCTTGTTACAGTCTTTGTTTTAAAGTCTGTTTTGTCTGGTATAAGTATTGCTACTCCAGCTTTCTTTTGACATCCATTTGCATGACAGATGTTTCTCCATTCCTTCACTTTTAATCTATAGGTGTCTAGGTCTAAAATGAATCTCTTATAAGCAGCATATAGATGAGACTCGTTGTCACCTTATGTCTTTTGATTGGAGCATTTAGTCCATTTTACATTCAAAGTAATTATTGATATGTATTAATTGCCATTTTATTATTTGTTTTGCAGTTGTTTCTATAGATTTCCTCTGATCCCTTGTCTTTCTTTCCTATTTGCTGATTTTCTTTAGTGATACATTTGGATTCATTCTCTTTATTCTTTGCATGTTTATTAGCAGTTTTTAATATACAGTTGCCATTAAGCTATAACCTCTTCTGCATAAAGCAGTCTATATAAGGTTGATGGTCGTTTATGTTTGAACCCATTCTTTTCTCCTCTCCTCACCATGTTTTAGGCATATGTTATTATATCTTATTATCCTTTCCTGGGGGGGAGTTCCTTGACTTACTTTTTTACAGATATATTCATTTTTAACGCTTTTGTGTTTCCTGCCTTTATACTATCAATTTTGGTATCTCCATTCCAATCAAAGAGACCTCTTTAATATTTCTTATAGGGCTGGTTTAATGGTTATGAACTCCTTTAATTTTTGTTTGTCTGGGAAATTTTTCTTTCTCCTCCTATTCTGAATGATAGCCTTGCAGGACAGAGCATTCTTAGCTGCAGATTTTTCCCATTCAGTTCTTTGAATATGTCCCATCCCATTCCCTTTTGGCTTGCAAAGTTTCTGTTGAAAAGAATCTACTAGCTTTATAGGATTTCCCTTATAAGTTACTGACTGCTTTTTTCTTATTGCCTTTAAGATTTTTTGTCACTATATTTTGCAAATTTAATTACAATATGTATTGATGTGTGTCCTCTTGTTCATTTTGATGGGAATGCTCTGTGCCTCCCGGATCTGGATATCTGTTTCCTTCCCCAAGATTAGGGAAGTTTTCAGCTATTATTTCTTCAAATAAATTTTCTGCCTCCTTTTCTCTCTCTTCTTCTTCTGGGACTCCTATAATATGAATGTTATTGCATTTGATTGAATCACTGAGTTCCCTAAGTCTATTCTCATTTTGCATAATTCTCTCTTTTGTTTAGCTTCATTACTTTCCATTACTCTGTCTTCTAGATCTCTAATTGGTTCCTCTGCTTCTTCTATCCTGCTCTTTATTCCATGAAGCGTGTTTCTCATTTCATTTATTGAGCCCTTTATCTCTGCTATGTTATTCCTTATCTCTGTGTTAAGGGTCTCTCTCATGCCTTCCATTCCTCAAGTCCAGTGAGTATCTTATGATCATCACTTTAAATTCTCTATCAGGCATATTACTTATATTTGTTTCGCTTAGATCTCTGCCTATGGCCTTGTCCTGTTCTTTCATTTGTGATAAATTTCTCTGACTCCTCCTTTTGTCTGCCTCTCTGTGTTTCTGTGTGTTAAGAAAGTCATCTGTGTCTTCTGATCTTGAAAATAGTGATGTTATATGAAGTGCAGTGTTCCCTGTTCATGAGAACCTGTCACTTCAAATGCATTGGTAACCATGATAAATGGCAATAGGTTAAATTCAACTATTATTCTAAGATAAGACTGCTAGATTGCATTGAAAAAATTAAAAATTTAGGGACACCTGGGTGGCTCAGCAGTTGAGCATCTGCCTTTGGCTCAGGGCATGATCCTGGAATCCCGGGATCAGGTCCCGCATCGGGCTCCCTGCGAGAAGCCTGCTTCTCCCTCTGCCTGTGTCTCTGCTTTTTCTCTGTGTCTCTCATGAATAAATAAACTCTTAAAAAAAAGAAAAAAAGAAAAAAATTTTAAATGGAAATAAAAAATTTAGCCACAGTGGCTATAACATATACATTGAAGCAAAAGGATAAAAAACTTGAAGGAAACATATGCCACCCTTAAAGGTAAACAACACAAAACAATTAATGGAAATGAAGTAAGACAGTATATAATAAACAAAAAGATATAATAATCACAGGTAACAATGCAGCTTCAGGATATACATGGTAAAAACAGGCTAAAGTAAAAGGAGAAACTGACAAATTCATAATAATGAGTAATTTTAACATGGAAGAATTTTTTAAAACTTTTTTTTCAGAAGCTGATATACCAAGCATACCAAAAAGAAAAAGGGGTGGGGGGAAGACGACTGTAGATCTGAACAACAGATTCGAATCAACAATTATTTATAAATAAAGAGAGAACAATGTAACAAATATCCTTCTTTACAAGCACCTTCTGCAAATATTTTTTTAAATTTAATATATCAACAAATTTCAGTGATCAAATTATCATAGAGACCACATTCCTTAACAATGTGCAGACACTAAAAGAGACTCCTAAATAACACATGACTTAAAAAAAAAAATTTACAACGAAGAGAGCAAAATATTTAGAGAAAAATAACTATTTCTGCAATTGTAGTTTGCATTATTGTGGAGGAAAGGAACAAAATCATTAGTCATAAATCAATATATAATATAAAGCATATGGATTAATATATAACAGCAAACTGTGCTTAGGGCTCTGAAGGAAAAGCAGAGTGTCAAAAGAACATGTCATTTGGGTAGCTAGTATCTTCTGGGAGAGTTAGGTTTCCCTGAGGAAATAACATTTGGAGGTTGGGAAGGAGGGCATGCACAGTTCAGACAAAGGGAAAAGTAAGGAAGAAGATCCTGAGAAGAGCAGGAACTAGGAGTATTCGGGGATCTGAACAGTAGCCAGTGGCACTGGAATGCAGAAGCAAGGGAGAGTAACTCAAACAGGTGTAAATAAGTGATACCTAAAAAAAGTAGGTCCTTGAAATACATAAGGAAAAAAATAAGGACAGCTTTTAGTCAAACATCTTTAGGAGTATAAAAAATAGTAGCACCTGGGTAGCTCATTAGTTAAATGTCTTAGGCTCTTTTTTTTTTTTTTTAAGATTTTATTTATTTATTCATGAGAGACACAGAGAGAAAGGCAGAGACATAGGCAGAGGGAGAAGTAGGCTCCCTGCAAGGAGCCTGATGCAGAACTTAATCCCAGGGTCCTGGGATCACAACTTGGGCCAAAGGTAGACGCTCAACCACTGAGCCACTCAGGTGACCCAATATCTCAGACTCTTGATTTCCACTCAGCGTTGTGATCTAGGGTCAAGAGATTAAACCCCATAACAGTCTGGGGCTCAACATGGAATCTTGAGATTTTTTTTCCCTCTCCTTCCCTCCCCTTCTCTGTTCCTCCCCCTATCTCTCTCTTCCTCTCTAAAAAATAAATAAATAAAGCAGTAATTAAAGTGTGTGTGTGTGTGTGTGTGCGTGTGTGTGTGTAAAACATTCCCATTTAACTGGAAAAGTTTTAAGGAAATATCCTAAGTTTATAATTCTCAAGAACTTGTTCATTATTTGTCTCTTAACTGCCACTAATGACC
This sequence comes from Canis aureus, assembly GCF_053574225.1. Classification (NCBI taxonomy): domain Eukaryota; kingdom Metazoa; phylum Chordata; class Mammalia; order Carnivora; family Canidae; genus Canis; species Canis aureus. The sequence goes on from NC_135616.1 coordinate 51,832,329, forward strand.
AGAATGGCAGTAATTTTTCTAAGTCCTATCTTAAAATGTATGTTTCACCCTCTTGCGATGTAAGGTATTTAAATCACCCTTCATACCACTTATTATATAACCTATCCAGAATGGCTTTCCACAAGCAATCAATTGACCTGAGTATTCATGGAATAGTACAAATAATCCCAGCTGTGAAATCAAATAGCTCTAGAATTCAGCATGTTAACTCTCCCTTCTAATTTTTCAATTCCACACCTGTAAAAGGTGGTTAATAATCAAACTTTTGATGAGAATTTATAGAGTTTATGTGATAATCTACATGGAGGCAAAATGGTACAATGTGATACAATGATGGCAAATGGTACAAATACCAACCCCACCACCTAAGAGCTGTGTGACTTTGGGCCAGTTACTTAACCTCATTGCTTAGGTTTTCTCAATGTGACATGGGCTTCAAATACTACCTATGCTAGAGTTTTGAGGATAAAATAATTCATGTAAAGTACTTAACACTCCATAAATGTCAACTGGTAGTATTGAAACTGGTTTTGTTGTTTGTTGTAGTTAAGAGAATCCCTAAGTGTCTCACTAACAAGATTTGATTTTTCCCCTCTGCCTTTAGTCAAGTTATCGTAACTGACAATCCTAGGGACTCACATTTTACTTTAAAGCTTATTAGATGTTGAAACATATTAGCAAACAAAATTTCACTGTTTCTAAATAAAAATTTCTCAATAGCCTAATACATACCTATTTCTGCAGGACCATGAAACCAGAAAAAGTTTTGAAACTCCTTTTAAATCACTAATTTCATTTAAAGCTCTCATAACTTACAAATTCATTAGGGATTTTCATGGCCTATAATTTTGTGCTTCAAGATCACTCAATTCATTCACTGCACTCAATGCATTCAAAGGCAGTGAACTATGTGTAGTTCACTGCACTTGGTACATGTTATAAATTCCCTCCAACTGTTTTGTTTATTCTTTCAGATAGAACATAAAACATTCACAAAACTCCAAAATTGTGACATTCTAAGCAAAATGGCACACTCCAGGAATTTTCATTGAAGGAGTTAGATTTACGATGTTTACATCCAAAGTCTTTGCACTAAAAAATTTCGCGCAGCCTTGGTTTCCCAGTTTACCAGAAGCTAAATTACTTAAAGGAAATCTAACAAAAAAGCTGAGAACTTAACCAATTCTATCGGCCCCCTCAAATTCAGGGGGCTGCCATTAGGTGGCATGTGTCTTACAGGGTTCTGGGCCTACCTAACAACAAAACTACCATTCTGGGTGGAAATTAAAACTGCAAGATGCTCTGAGTAAGAATAACTCAATTTTAAAAGTGAAAAACTTGATAAATATGATCTTGCTGTTATTCATCCTGTTTCAACTAATATATCAGAGCCAATTCTGGGGTAAATTTACAAAGTGGCCAATATTCTCATAAATTTGCTTCCTAATTAATTAAATGCAAACAGACTCCAAGTCTGTCTATATATGTCTTTTTAAAAATAAAATCTTTGAAACAGTCTCCATGAAAATAGCATTAATTTTGCAGCTAATACACAACACTGGAATACAGAATACTGGGTTTAGAGGCTGAGAGGAAACTTATAAACTATCTTGACTCATTTTACTGAGGAATAAACTAAATTTCAGGAAGACCAATTTATAAATGATGCAGTAAACTCTTTAATGTATAAATCTGTTATAAGACAGGACAATTTCCAACAAAACTTCAGGACTTTAATATTTCAAAAAGGCTAAATTTGGGGGCACTACAGTGGCTCCTCCTGCCACCTCCTGCCCAGGGCAAACCACAATAGACCACAGACGATCAGTATAGATAATTGCTGATAGCTGCTGAATCAACTAGATGTAAACAATGATAGGGATTTTCCTTCTTTTTTTTTTTTTCCTGTGGATGATTGATGTGGAAGTTGCAATTTGTTAGCATTTTAATCTATTGCTTTGTTACTAAGGAGTCATTAACTTTAGTTAAAAATGAAAAGGTAATGACATTAGTAGTAGTGGTGATGGCACTAGTAATAGAGTAGTAATCATAATAGTCATACCGTCTAACACACATAGCACTTTAAATGTTTAAGCACTGTATTTAACACATTAATCCTTACATTTAATCAGTTAATTAATCATTTAGTCATTTAATCATTACATTCAATGCTTTTAATCCTTACCGTTACCTATTAAAGAGGGTATTCTATATTATTCTTATTTACAGATAAGGAAATAAGGTACAAAGAGGTTAAGTAATTTATCTGATATCCCATGACTAGTAAGTAGCAGAGCCAAAATTCAAGCCTACAGAGCCTGATTTCAGAGAAAAAATGATTCATTTCATTGATGGAATTAAACTAACTACATGGAAGTAAAACTGAGGACATCAAAACAAATGCATTGCAGTTTTTAAGTTAAAAAAAGAAAAAAGAATATAAGAACATTCGCCTTGGTTTTCTTCCCTTTTAAAACCAGATCCCCAAACGACAAAATGTACTTCAATCTACAAACATAAAAAGACTTGCAAAGCACACCTCGTTATTTTTTCCCCACCTATCTCTTCTGCAAACTAAGGTGTCTCTTTTCTAGATCTCTCCACATCCACATAGATTAACTATAGAACTAAGAACTAAGGCTGCCTACATCCACATGACTTTATTATTTGTGCCAAGAAATTCTTACCCAAAGATAAGGCTGTAAATCAGTAAATAGCTTCATTGTTCACTTCAGGAACTTCCCCAAAGTCCATTTACCCCAACAATAGACTACTCAAACAGTCCCCTTTTCGCAATATTCCCTCAACTGGACAAACAACTCGCTTATCCAACAACTGTACGCTTACAAGTCTTGGTTAAGATCTTTGTCTCACTGTTTCCACTAATCCTAAACTATTATATCAGGAACTTTATGCAGTTTCAATCACATCACTGTACTGAAAGACCCACCTTAAATCTCTCAAGGTCACACCCAAGACTCTACAATATCTGCTTTATTAGCTCTCCCTGATAGCTAAGACTGTCAAGATGTACTCTCCTTGCAATAAGCAGAAGTTGTGTCTTCATTATAGCTATTCTGGCCTTCTGTGGGGGAGTTGATAGTCAACAGAAGGAAATGAACCAATTTGATTTCAATTGTTCTCTTATCAACAACTCCTTTAAAAAAAAAAAATCTCTTCTCCCCTCACACCTACACTAGACCATAGGTGAAATTAAATATACCAGGAAGTGAGATCATTATAGAAAAAAATAAACAAAAACCAGCAATGAAAGGGCCTGCATAGGATGTGAGGGCGATCTGGCTGCGACATCTGTCAACCCATTGACCGCCAGGGTTGATTCCGCTGATCTGGCTGGCTAGGCGGGTGTCCCCTTCCTCCCTCACCGCTCCATGTGCCTCCCTCCCGAAGCTGCGTGCTCGGTGGAAGAGGACGACCATCCCCGATAGAGGAGGACCATTCTTCCGTCAAGGGTATACGAGTAGCTGCGCTCCCCTGCTAGAACCTCCAAACAAGCTCTCAAGGGTCTGCATAAATCTAACAATAAGCTCAATGCAAGACTCCAAACTGTATTTCATTGTGGCCACAATTTAAACTCTGGGCTAGATTAACTGCACATTTAAAACTGGTATATAAAGATTCCTAAAAATTGATATTTAGAAAGAAAAGGGGAAAAAAAGCCTTGAAATGCCAAAGTTTAAAGTATTCTGCCATCTGATTAGTTTTTACAAAAATGTCCTTTAATCAACTCATATGTTTCTAATGTTACATGTGAAATATAAACACATGAAATATAGCTAATCTTTAAAGAATAGCTGACTAAAAATCACTTAAACCTGTATAAATATAAAATTAGTTATTTTGATATCTTTTTGATCATTGTTACTAGATTTGTTATGTTTATCTATGCAATTATTAAAGTATATAACAGTGTTGACTATGATTCTATTTTATTCCTGTCTCTTCAAGCACTACATTTTACTGAAAAAAATTAAATCAGTTAAAAATCCAATTGAGGAAAAAAGGGAGAGGGAGAAAAATAACAATTGAAAAGTATTAAGATGCCAAACATAAGCTTTTTAATGAAGTCTAGGCCTTTAAACAAGAATTTGTCTCATCACATTAAAACATGTATATGTTATGTATGTGTGTGTGTGTATGTGTGTGTATATGAATGTGGGTGTAAGTGTGTGATATTCATCCCAAGGTTAAGAAAAAATGAATGCAACATAAAATCCCAATTTTGTTTTCTATAGCTTATAGTTTATCAACACCAGCTGTTTCAAATATTATTATTACTTTCTGTGGAAGTGTTGCTAACTATGTTATTATAACCATCTTGCTATGGAGTCATACACATTGAGGAAAGAACATGGAGGTTAAGAAACCAGGTCTGTATTTTGGATTCCTTACTCTAAATTGGCAGAAATAACTTATTCTCAGATAGCCTCAGCTCACTTATCTGGAAAAGAATGATACACCCACCTACTTGGCAATATTGCTGTGAATATTAAAGGAGAAAGGAAGAATACCCACCATTTGCTTCAACGTGGATGGAACTGAAGGGTATTATGCTGAGTGAAGTAAGTCAATTGGAGAAGGACAATCATTACACGGTTTTGCTCATATGGGGAATATAAGGAATAGTGAAGGAGATTATAGGGGAAAGGAGGGAAAATAAGTGGGAAAAATGAGAGGGTGACAAAACATGAGAGACTCCTAACTCTGGGAAACAAACAAGGAATAGTGGAAGGGGAAGCAGGCAGGGGGATGGGGTGACTGGGTGACGGGCACTGAGGAGGGCAGTTGATGGGATGAGCACTGGGTGCTATACAATATGTTGGCAAATTTAACTTCAAAAAAATATATATATATATAAAATAAAAATAAAGGAGATAATGTATAAGGTACTCAGTTTACAACCCAGCAAGTGTTAAGGCCTCTGTAAATGTTCGTTAGCCATCATCCATAGTAGTTCCCCGTAATTGTGGTCCTAAGGATCTACAAGATATTAAAGTACTTCCTCAATAATTAAAGAACCATTCGTTATGCAACAAGATCTTTAAAGCTCAGATCTTTCAACCAATAATTCTATTTTCAGGAAACTAGCCAGAGGAAATGATTAGAGATATTGTCAAATATTAATGCCCAAAAATATTCTTCAAAGCTTTATGATTACATAGTGTACAACTGTTAAGAACATCCAAAATGAAGAATTAAGAACATCCAAAAATGCCCCCTAAAATTAAATTAAAACAATAAGCCTATGGCCATACATCTCAACCATGTTAGCAATGACATGTCAGTGTATATACACACACACACACACACACACACACACACATTCAGAAGAAAATGATGTAGAGGAAATATAAAAATATAAACAATGACTATATCAAGATAATGGGAAAACAGGTAACTTTTACTGTTTCCTTTTTTACTTTTTCCCCCAAATTTCCTAGTGTATACCTAAATTACTTTGATATTTAGAAAAAGTGAAACTAAAAAACCCATTCAATTATGTTTACTATTTAGAATATTCTAGGGTTTTTTAAAGGATAATCTTTTAAATTATACCCATCTCATTTCCAAAAAGATTTGGAATAGTTGACAAAACTACATACAACACAATAAAATAAAGAGAAGAAAAATAAAGATAAAAAAGTTTGCAAACTCTACAGCCATATACACATATCTACCTATCTATGCATGTGCATACATGTGTATATACATGTGTGCATATGTATATGTTCAAAGAACTTGATTTCAGATACTAAGAACTATAGGAAGTTTCTCCAGCTTCCTCAAAAAGGGCATACAATAGATATGGTAGACATTATTTTAAATTGTACCTTAGGAGAATTATTTCAGTGAATTAAGTGAATTGGTTATGTGATTGGAAGGAAAGGAGGTAGATTAAAAGTCAAAGAATCAAGACCTGAAACAGGATAATCATGACCATGATCAGCAACTCAACAAACACCTTTTTAAAAAATGTAGATACAAAGATAAATATAGATGTACATAGATTTTTTTCCCTCATGGCCTTTATTCATGTGACTTCAAAGAAAAAACTTAAAATATTAAGGTTATATTTTAATTTCTACATATAAAATACATCAAGAAAATAAACTAAAAAAAAAAAAAGCTCCTACAACATGTATTTGGATATATTCTTTCAACATAGCACTTACCTTCACTGATGGCATGGGGTTTAATAATGCAACAGGTACAATTGGTAAATTTAGCGGTGTTTGCTGGTCCACAAACTCCACTTGAAGGAAAAAATAACTCCATTTCCTAAAGACAAAGAGAAATAACTTTGCCATATGTAATCTCTTATCTTGAACTCCTAGTATATTTCTGGGAAAAACTATGCAATTGCTTTTAAGGTTTCGTGATATAAATTCTTTGCTTCAAGTTTTCTAAAAATGATTTTTACAAAGACTAACTGATTAACCAAACCCTGTTTTAAGTCTTCTAATTAAAAGGTCATATAAAAAAGTATTAATTAAAGTAATGAGAATATGTATCATTCTTCCCCAGGATGAGAACTAAAAATATCTTAACATATTTTAAATATTGCCAATAATGAATACAAAGTTCTTATTTTCCCCAAAGCAATAGTTCATAGACACAGGTCCAATTTTAAACTTTTTATTAAAATATGTAACATTAAAAACTAGGAATTCTTTATAGAAACAGATTAGTATTTAAGAACTAGAATAGCAAAATTAGTTTTAACTAATTAAAACTAATGAACTGGGGGCACCTGGCTGGTTCAATCGGTAGAACATGCAACTCTTGACTTTGGGGTTGTAAATTTAAGCTTCATGTTAGGTATAGAGATTACTTAAAAATACAATCTTTAAAAAAAACTAATCAACTTAGTATCATTCTAAGCATACAATTAAGTCACATAAACTTAATTTTATAACCAGATTCAGGCTATGTTATTTGCTTTGCACATAGTTCATGTAGATGACAACTCAGCAATTTGAACTAGCCACAAACACAATCACACTAATTAATTCTTTTAATTATTTAGACAGATGCTTTCTTGCTTCTCAGCTTTTATTACTGTTATACTTCTATTCCCTATAAAACCCTCTGTTCCGAGCTCCAAAGAACTCTACCACTTCAATTATCACCTCCTCCAGGAGGCCTTTTGTGATTCCCCTAATCAGTACCTGTATTACTATAAAACTGTGGTTATTTGGGTAATTGCCCTTCACAATTTTCAAATGTGAAGCAAGTAACTAATCTGTATAGTTTTGTAAGTCCTTTAGCACCTAAAACAAATGACTCAAAGTAAATACTCATTTCTCGTTGAATTTAAAAATGGAAAGATCATAGGATTTGTTAGTGTGCCACACTGATGTACAATTTTAAAAACCATAGAGGAACTATGCAAATAGCAGTGTATATACACCTGTGCAACTCTGGCATTAAGACATTTTAGAATAAAAATGTTCTATTCCTTAGACATCAAGTACTTTTCTATCACATTGCTGCCTTTGTTTATTACTCTTCTTGATCAATAAGAACAGCAACTTCCACTGGTAGTCCTACACAAGATGATTTGATTACATATTCGCAGACAACCTATATCAGACAGATGAGAGCTCAAACACCTGCAAGGTCCTGGCAGTAATAACGAATGAATGAAGTAAACCTGGCATGACAAGAGGGTTGCAGACTGGAAAGGAAATGCCCCCTCTAGGGTTCCTGGTTCTCTGCTTCCTTTGCCACAAAACTCTTCTAAAGAGGTGTCTTTATTCTGTCTTTACTTCACCTCCATTCTCTCTTAAATATGACCTCCACATTGCCAAATCCCCTGGTTCTGTCTCAGCCCCCATCTCACTTGACCAAACAGGATTTGACACAGGTGATCTCTACATTTTGTAATGTTTTCATCCCTTGACTCTCTTCCTACCCCTCTGGTTGCTCCTTCTACGTCTCCTCTGATGGTTTTCTCCCACGTGTCCTCATCCCTCAATGTTGGAGAGTTCCAGGGCCCGTCTTTCATCTACAATCACTCTTTTGGTGAACTCAAGCCCCATGTCTTTATTTGTCTTTATTTGATTTTTTTAAAGAGTTTTATTTATTTAGTCATGAGAGACACAGAAAGAGAGAGCCAGAGACATAGGCAGAGGGAGAAGCAGGCTCCATGCCGGGAGCCCAACACAATCCAGGAACTCCAGGATCACACCCTGAGCCGAAGGCAGACGCGCTCAACCACTGAACCACCCAGGTGTCCCAAGCCCCATGTCTTTAAATGTCATCTGTATCCTCATGGCTCCCACATTTCTGCCTCCAGTCCAGTCCAACCTCCTCCCTAAACTCCATACCCATATCTATGCCACTACCACTTAGAGATAATTCATATTTAAAACATCTTGATTTCCACTGTTTCCCATAAATCTGTTCATTCCCACCCTGTTTCTCCTGCCCCTCCACCATCACAGGCCTAAGAAAAAACCTTAGAATGATCCTTGATTTCTCTTCTCCTTTTCTTTGCCATCCATTCAATCTAACAGGAAATCCTCTGTAATGCATCCAGGATCTGACCACTTCCACATCTGTCACCCTGGGCCATGCCCACCACCAATTCTTCCTTTGACATCTGCTCTAACCTCCTCACTGATCTCCCATTCCAACTTTTCCCCCAACACACCTACGCCCACCTGGCCTGATCTATTCTTAATACAGCAGGCAGCATGAAACCTATAAAACACATGGCGCCGCTCCTCTGCGCAGAACTCTCCAATGGTCTTTTATCTCATTCAGAATGAATGTTAAAGTTCTAGATGTCTGCAAAGCCTTATGTGATCTGGCTCCTACCTATAACTTGAGCTAAACTCCTATTCACATGAAAACACTTAGATTTCCAACCCGGCATCACTGACCCCATCCACTCACAATTTACTTAAACAAAGCAAACATGTTCTCACCTCAAAACTTTGCATGTTTTATTCCCTGTCTCCCGGAATACTCTTTCTCCCTAATACTTGCATGGTTTTCTCCCTCACTTCCTTCTGATCTCTGCTTAAAATGAAGACTTCCTGACCCCATACTTAATAGCACTCCTTGCCTCTACTCAACACACAATCCTTCCTCCATCTTGGTCTTTTTCTATCCCTTCCCCTTCTTTATTGTCTTCAGAGCACTTACCACATGACATGCTTTATACCTATTTATTTATTATCTGGTATCCCCCCAAATATCAGAATAGATGTAGGCTCCAAGTGAGTCAGGACCTTGTTTTGTTCACTAACAGCTCAATTAATATTTTGAAATTCAGAGGAAAAAAAAACCCTTTGCATGTGCTAAATAAAATATGTCTGTCCAAATTGCATAAATGAGAGAAATGACACCCCGAAAGCTTGAATAACAAGCCCTTACAAGTTAGCAAGTGACAAAGTCAGTATTCAAAACCAGGTCATACTGGTTCCAAAGTCGCAAACTTTTTCCGTCCTCTGGCTTTCAAAAGTAGAGAAGCTGTGCTCAGTTGTTCTGCCTCTAGTTTTAACCAATTATTGGGGCCAATTATTTTGGTCTCAACTTCCATTTCTTTTCTTCCTCAACTTTTAAATATGAAAATGCCAGCTTTCCAAGTACTCATTTACATATGCTGAATAAATGTATATTTAAGGCAAGGAATATAAAAGTTTTACTTAAATATACCTTCTCCGTGAAAGTGAGTAATTCTATTTTATGCCTTTCTCTTTCTCCCTGCGTAGGTTATCCTATCCCAATTATCAATCTAAACTAACATTTGCAAGAGCACTTCTACTAGGTCATTGTTATGGCAACTACTTTAAAGACTTCACACAATAAATGTAAAGTTGCATAAAAAAATGTTCATATCCCTTTGTGATTTGAGCTGCTTAAACATACTGCACAAAGCTCCTCTCCTTCCAAGAGTCCTTGCTATTACTCTTAGCCTTTTTTTTTTATGTTCCTAAACTACCTACCAGGGAAAGATAGAGATATGGAACTTTCCCTGAAAATAAAGGCTCATGGAATCTTCAACTTTTTTTTACTATATTTTATTTAACAAATTGTAAAGTATACAGTTGCACTGTTTCACAAACCTCACCTAAGATCCATGGTACTCACAAAAACATCTGACTACTCTACATTCCTATCTTCAATTACCATAATAAAAGTATCACTAGGGATCCCTGGGTGGCGCAGCGGTTTGGCACCTGCCTTTGGCCCAGGGCACGATCCTGGAGACCTGGGATCGAATCCCACGTCGGGCTCCCAGTGCATGGAGCCTGCTTCTCCCTCTGCCTGTGTCTCTGCCTCTCTCTCTGTGTGTGTGTATGTGACTACCATAAATAAATAAAAATTTTTAAAAAATTAAAAAAAAACAGTATCACTAAATGGTTGCCAGTTAAAAGTTTCTCCAAAACTTTTACATAGTAATTTTTTAAGACTATTTATTTATTCATGAGAGACACAGAGAGAAGGCAGAGACATAGACAGAGGGAGAAGCAGGCTCCCCACAAGGAGCCCAGTGCGGGACTAGATCCCCAAATCCCCATCCCTGAACTCCCAGACCATGCCCTGAGCCAAAGGCAGATGCTCAACTGCTGAGCCACCCAGCATCCCCATAGTAACTTAAAATAAATGTTATTTTTGTAAATGCCCCAGACTAAAACATGAAAATATTGAACTTTCTACATACTCCAACATCAAGTAAGAAATCTGTTCTCAGAAAATCTAAAAGATTAAGAAATAAAGGATGCCTGGGTGGCTCAGTGGTTGAGCATCTACCTTTGGCTTAGAGTGTGATCCTGGGGTCCTGGGATCGACTCCTGCATCGGGCTCCCTACATGGAGCCTGCTTCTCCCTCTGCCTGTGTCTCTGCGCCTCTATTTCTCACGAATAAATAAAATCTTTTTTTAAAAATTAAGAAGTAAAATACGAAGCCACAAGACTTAGTTTCAGTTTTATACTTAGCTTCATGATGCACCCTTATTTACAAATAAAAACAACTGAGAACCTAACAAAATGTCCATAAGTAAAAGGATGTTTAAATAAATCATGTTATAATCATACAGTAAAACAGTCTGCACCCACTGAAGTTTACTCTTATGACAGTAATCTGGTAACATGTAAAATGTTATATTCAGTGAAAAAAGGAATCCAATTAAATAAAATTCATGTATATGGCATTTAGTTTGTAAATTATATAAATGATCAAGGGAATGAGCTGGACAGAATATGCCATAAACTATAATCATCAATGGCAGGATTAGTAATGCCAAACTTTCTTTTCTCTATTTCCAAATTCTCTGAAAGCGTTTCCATTACTTCCGTATTCTAAAAGACTGTAATGTTTAAAACAAGATAGGCTGCCACTTTCAGCATACACAGTGGTGGCTGATGGTTGAGCACGGGGCTGTGGAGCCAAAAGTGCCTCAGTTCAAGTCATCATGAGGCCAAGGTCCTTAAATTCATTGAGTCTCAGTTCCGGGCAAATTGGGATGATATAGCAACTGTACAGGAGATTGTGAGAATTAAATGAGATACTAAAGTGTCTGGAACAGTGCCTGCCACAGAGCGAGCACTCAATAAACATAAGGTTTGTTGTTGTTTTGAATTCCAAAACTTATCTGAATACCAGTGACCTAGATTCTGGAGGTATGATAATGAATTGGATGGATATCCTCAAGGAATTCAGTCTACTAGGAGAGTAAACATAACCACAAATACTTTTAAAATACGGTGAATAATAGAGGTATGCAGTAGGTATGAAGCAAGCATCAAGGAAGGATACCTCACACAGAACCAAGAAATTGCTAATAGTTGAGCAGAGTTGTTGTTACTGCTTCTTAGGTTTTGTTGAAGTACAATTAACATACTTTAAACTGAATATATTTAAAGGATATAATTTGATGAGTTTTGAGATTGGTTTATTCTTGTGAAAACATCACCACAATCAAGATACTAAACATATCAGTCACCCCTCCTTCTTTTGGGTAATCCCTTTCTTCTGCCTCTCCCTGCCTCCCCCACTTTTAACCATCACCATTACCTTCATTACCATTAATAAGTTGGCCCTGTAACCAATGATCTGTTTTCCATCATGATGAATTAACAATTTTACTTAAGTTATACAGTATGTGCTCTTTTGTCCAGCTTCTTTCACTTAGCAAGATTAGAGATTCATCCACTATAGTGCATATCAATATTTCATTCCTTTTTATTGCCAAATACTATTACATGTGTTAATATGATTTGTTTATTCACTCTTCTCTTGGACATTTGGGTTATCTCCAGTTTTTGGATATCACAAATAAGGTTGCTATGAACAAAACTGTTCTGTATAAGTCTTTGTGTTGATATTTGCTTTCATTTCTCCTAGGAAAATACTTAAGAATGGTTGGATCATAGGGTAGGTAATATGTTTAGTTTTTTAGTTAACTGCCAACTTGTTCTCCAAAGTGACTCTACCATTTGAAATTCTCATCAACAGTGTATGGCATAGGTTCTAGTTTCTCCTCACACTTGCCACTTGATATGCTCAGTCATTTCTTGAGCACTTGGGCTATTACAATGACATAGTTGTCTACTCCCATGCCAATATCATACTGCTTTTCCTACTGAAGCTTTATAAAAGGCTTCCTATTGCATAAATTAGCCATCTTATCACCAATA